>NW_026623008.1:2950000-12180000 GCF_023065955.2 Ursus arctos
CACTCAGCTCGCCACAGGGCGTCTTGGGCAGGGGCTGGCCAGCGGGGGAAGGGACTCTGGAGCCCAGGACCACATGGACGTGTGGCTGGACAAATTCCATCGACCATCTTGAGGGGACGGAGGCCTCTGTCACCCGCAGTATGACAGGCGGGCCAGCTCCCTCTTGGTTTCCCACGCTTGGGTTTGCAGTGAAGCCTCAGAGAGTTCTTCTGGGGAGGACAACCCAGTGTATGAGGGAGTTCCATGACCTTGGGGGGGTCCCCTGGCTTTTGCATTTATCTTCCTGTCTTTGTTTATGGGGTGGGGCTTCTGTTCCAGGAAGCAGGCCTCCTCTCGTTGGAAAGATGAGATGGGGCCTGTCCATGACTTACAAGAAGACGAACTCATGGGCCCTCACCCCTCTCTGCCTCTTCCTTCCTCATTGGCTCTGAGCTCAGCAGGGAAGGGGAGAAGGGGAACTGCTTCCCCAAACTGGGGGCTACCCAAATTTCCTCCTAGCTGCCCTCCTCCATGGGGATGGGACTTTCACTTATCCTTCTCGTGACTTGCTGGAAGTGACTGGGAGAGGTCACCGATTGTCCGCTCTCCCAGATCCCTTGGCTGACAAGGGTGGGATTCCCGTGTCCGTCCTTAGTGGTGCTGGGAAGGCTCTGTGGTCCAGAGGAACAGGAAACATCCATGGGGTGTGCAGAACAGTTCTCTCCGTAGACCTGATGGCCATGAAGGATGGACAATGATCCACGTTCAAGTCCAACTTGGGAGCATGGGCAGGGGCAGGGCTGAGGACGTGGGGTTCCCCACGTAATAATTCTCCCCAAAGATAGTTACATAGCCCCTTCCAGAACAAGCCACGAGACCAGCCCCACCTGTACCCATCCCTTCATGGGGAAACTGAGTCAGCACCCCTGCCTGGCTGACGTCCTTCGGCCAGACAAGGCCTTGGTTCTGGGATAACACAGCTCAGACACTTACCTCATAATCTTCCCTGCAGTAATGGCCACATTTAAAATTCAAATTTTATGAACAAAAAAAAAAAAGAGAGAGCGCGAGTGAGCTGATTGTTTGATTGTGGTTGATCTTTCTGAAGAGGCTGGGAATTACCATCTGATATTAAATGAGGAATAATTAATGCCCAGAGACGAAGCTTCCACGTCTAGGTGCTGGCTTGGCACCTGCCCGCCGCACCCCCACCCTGACTCCCCTGTCTTCCAGCTGTGCCCAAAGCGGGAACACGCGTCGGAACAGCCACCAGCGGAAGATCAACCAGCAGGAGGAGAGCTGCCAGAACCTGACGGACTTCACCCCTGCCCGGGTTCCCAGCAGCCTGGACATATTCACGGCCTATAATGAGACCCTCCAGTGCTCCCACGAGTGTGTCCGGGCGTCCGTGCCCGTGTACACCGACGAAACGCTGCACCCGACGGCCGAGTACAAATCCACCTTTAACGGGAACCGGTAAGCTCAGGCCCGGGCCAGACCCGCCGCCGCAAACCCCTGGCGTCACCGCATGGCCGCCAGGCACTGTTGACCTGTGGGGGGCACCCTTCACGTGTCTTTGGGGGGTGCTGAGCAAATGCACGCAGCCGGTCTAGCAAAAGGAGGGGGGCGGGCAGTGTAGACAAAAGGAGGTGTTTCACACCAGAGACAGAACACAGCAGCAGCCAGAATTCGCTTCCAGACCGCACCCTTGGTGAGCGGACGGCAGGCCCTCCCCATCCTGGACACTGTGGGGAAGGCTGAGCAGGCATCCCGGCAGGCTTCGTAGCACTGGGCCTCCGAAGTCAACGCACTCCCGTCATTCTCTCTGAACGCCCATCAATAAAATGTCAGCAGCGCATCTCAAAAAAATATCAAATACCAACCAGACCCCTGGTTATTAAATACTCTTTTTTATTAATCATGGGTAATCCTCCAAAGAAGACATGACCCTAAAACCATCCCTGGGAACATTTACGAAACCCTCGAGTCAGCTTCCGAGGGTTTATCTGGAATTAGATTGAAATATCAATATGCTATTTTTTTTAAGTGAGCACGCTCATAGGCATAGTTCTGTAAATTAAAAAAAAAAAAAAAAATTCTCCAACCACTCAGACATTAGGAAGAAATGAGTAGGAAACCAGGCGGACCCGAGGGACCCAGGTGTCAGCGGCAGGAGTAGCAGCAAGGGGTGAATGCCCAAGGGGCCCAGAAGCCTTCCTCCCAGAACCAAGGCCGAGGAGCATCGGGGTGACATCTGGCTGTGGTGCCCGTAGCTAACGGGTCCTTACCCTGGCCGTGAGTGGAGAGCAGGAGCCTTGGGACTGTCCTTGCAGCCCATGTTTGCGGACATCCGGGGAGCTCTCTGGTTGCATCCCAGCCTTCCAGAAGGCCTAGTTCACAAAGAATTGGCAAAAGGATTTTCAAACCGTTTCACTGAATGCATGTGTGTTGGTTCAGATATGAATCCAGGCCGACCAGTGCTTCAGTTTGGGGGAGGGGGTGGGTTGCCGAGCGGCCGTGGCTGTTCCCGCTGGTCCCACTCTGGCCTTGCCCTGTCCATGCGCAAGGTGGGCCCAAGGTGGGCACAGCTGGCACGGTTAGCCCTGGCTCAGAAGCATCGGATGGAACGGGTTCTTGCTTTTTGTCCTAAGGTAACGCTCTGTTGGCTCTCACTGGCCTTTGGAAATGGTAGCTTAGGTCGCAAAGGTGACAAATGAGAGGAAACCCATTTCAGGAGTCAGGCCCTGCCCACTCCATCATGTGTAGTAAAGTGGGTGGAATCTCTGCCCCTGGAGGGGAGATGCCAGGCTTTGCACTTGTCCTGCAAATCAAAAACTAAGCTTCCTTCTGTGCACGGCTCCTTCAGACTCCGCGTCCTCCAAAGCCTTCCCGCGTGGACGTGAGTGTTCGCTGGCCACAGGGAGGGGGTCCCCTTCCTGCCAAAGGCCAGTGAGTCCAAGCTGAGCATTACCTTTCTGGGTTCTTTGTGACTCGGCAAGCCAGTGTTCGGCAGCAGGCCCGAGCTAGCCTGCTGTCAGGTGTTCCGTACGAGCACACGCAAGCCTGTTTTTCTGCTCGCTGCAGACCCTCTTCTTCTGATCGGCATCTTATTCCTGTGGCCTTTGTGTCTGAGAAATGGTTTGAAATCTCCTGCTGACTGGCCGAAGTCTTGTTTACCTCCTGGGGGCAGGGCAGACGCCATGTGTCTGTTTTATGGTACGTACGTCCTTTTCTGGACACTGATTTTTTTCCCCCTTTGCCTCACTTTCCCCACCCCCGCCTCCACTCTGGGGCAACTAGGAGCCCTTCTCGACATGGCAGGTGGAATTCCAATGGTATTGCCATCCCGAATGCGAGCCAGGAGGGCTGGGCTTGTGGTCTCTCTGCTGCACTTGTTAGAAATGCCCCCATGGAGGGTGGGACAGACACTCAGGAACCACAGCGCCGTCCCAGCCCCTGGGAAGGCCCCAGCCCACGCAGCCGGCCGGCAGGGAAACCCAGCCTCGCGACAGCCAGAGACCGGGGCAGCGGCCGCGTGGGCGGGCATCACACCTGCATCGGGTGTCTCTACATCAGGGGGAGGGCACGACGCAGAATTAAAATACGATTTTGGAATATAAAAATAAGAGATAAGAAGGGAAATGATAAAGGAAGGAAGCAAAGAGTTGAGACATCTACTAATTTGAAGCCAGGGACCGGCACCAAAACAGGATGAAGTTTCCACGCTCTGCTGGAGAGGAACATTTGGTTTGCTTTCAGTGATATTAACTTTAATGCTCACGTTAAATTGCTTTCTTCTGCACCGAGTCTCGCGAACACTCCGGCTGCTGGGGGAGAAAGAGCATTTTGCCCCCATGACCGCACATCGTCCACACGCAGCCCATAGACGCAGCCCGGGCTTTAGGCTTTTTGGTTTTGTTTTTCTTTTTGATGTTGGGTTTTCTAAGGATCCTCGTTTTTTCTCGTCCTCAGACACTCTGTGACCTCAGATCCCTTCCCTGAGTAGGGAACCCAGCTTCTAGGAAGGGTCATCGATATTTGAAAATCCTGCTTCTCCCTTCTGCCCACCTTCCGATGCAGAAATCATCGTCAGAGCGGGTGGGGGGTGTTTTCCGGGGGCACCCATGTGCCCCTTCGCAGGCCGTGTGCCCCTTCCTCCAGGGGCTGGAGGAACCCACGGCTTTCAGAAATAGGAGCGAACAGGTCAGTCCTAATCCAGCCCTAATGAGTCAAGTGTTTGCTCCAAATCAAATCTCCAGCCCTCACTTACGTCCTGAAGCCAAAATGATGTCCTCAGCACGGTGTTCAGCCATCGGGCAAAGAAACGTGATTAGATTAGAATGGAAAGTGCTCCCCGCCCCCGCCCCCCCCAAAAGGCCTTTGTTGAGACGGAGATGGCAAGTTAGGTAAGAGGCGCTTGTCCCCGACCATTCAAGGGCCAGATGCCCTGCACGGCCCATCCATCAGACCCCGGGGCCTTTGTCTGCCTCAGTGTGACTCACCCCGTTAAGGCCAGGGACGGAGCTCCCTTGGGAGTTCCAACCAGGCTAGCAACAGGAAGCTTCTTATCAGCCGCGGAGTGCCCACCCACCTGGAGAAACCTCTGTGGGTTGGCCCCGTGGTCGCCAGCATCCCCGTTAGGATTTTAAAAATGCATGAAAGCCTGAGACGTTGACCTGACCCTGCACATCAAGGCCTCTGCTCCCTTCCTTCAAGAGCAGCGGGCTCACGGGGTGGGCGTGCCCTCGCTTTAGGGAGCACCCCCCCACCCACGGGGGCTGGGGAGCAGGTTCCCTAATGTGGACTTCCAGGGGGCGTTTATGGAGCACTCTTCACGTCTAGGGACTCATCCTGTCCTCCCAGAAATGCCACCTTACAGAGGGGAAACTGAGGCATGAAGCGGTTAAGCGACTGGCCTGAGGTCAGTCAGGTTGCAAGTGGTGGGGCCGGATCCGCCCCAGGCGGCCTGGCTCTGCCCACCGTCAGAGAGCCTCGGTTGCAGCCCCCCCGCGCTATGCCTCCATCCCCTGTGCCACCCTCAGCCCGGCCCCGATGGGAAGAGAGTTGGTGCCGCGGGAGGTGGGCTTTCCCAGTAAACTGGCGTCCTGGGACGTTCAGCTCCATTCTGCGGAGCGGGAGCTGCGTCGACGGGAGACCAGCTCCTGAGCCCCCAAAAGCCTGAGCCGCCAGCCTCCTCATCCACACTGGAACCGGGAGCTGCAGCCCTGAATTGGGGGGGAAAAAAAAAGTAGAAAAGCGCTTTTATGGACTCCTCTGCTCCAGAAAGCTTTTCTGTCTCAGTTCTCTCCTCTAGCAACACACTGCATCGAAGGACCCCGCCAACTGTTGGTGGGCTCTCCCCATCTGCCACTCCTGGGTGGGCCCTGCCTGGACCACGTTCCTCACAGGGTGTCTGGACTCCACTTGCCAGGTCGTCCTAGGAACTGTCTCAGGACCACCTCCATTTGCAGGAGGGGACGCATCTGTGTCCGACGAGCTTGACCCACACACTGGATCCCAGGAGGGCCGTCTGGGGAGGTGAGAAGAGCCGACAGGACCTCCCCCAAGTCCAGCCACACGCAGCCGCCACCCCTGGGTGCACCAGCCACGTCACATTCCCGCAGACGCAGACCAGGAGGGCTACGCAAACAGTCTTGTTAGCCTTTGATAAATGTTTAAAGATTCCTTCACCACGTGCTGGACAGGCCGTTTATCACTCACTGGGAGGAAAACATTCGGATTCTAAATATCCCTGATTCTCGCAATTAATGCTGAGACATGAGCGTCGAGGGGAGAATGGCCAGAAAGATCGCTCAGATTTACTAGGGTACTTATTGTCCCTTAAATAAATAGCAATTAATACTAAAACATTTAATTAAGGTTTAAGAGCCAGCGGAGATATTTATCTCTTGCATAGCTGTTGAGCCTCTCCAAATGCGTTTTTAATGATGATATAGCAGTTTGTTACCACATCATCTTGTCCGCTCACGCCAACCCCCACGCACACGTGGGACCCAAAAGTGGCCAGGTTCACTGCCCTGCCGGCTCCCAGACACAGGCACCCCAGTCTGGGCAGATGTCCACCCTGTTTCCCTGGTTCAGCGTCTAGAGTCGATTCCGGCAAATTCCTGCGTCAGACCATCTCCACGGTCGCGCCCAGTTGTTCCGACCTTCTTGCACACCGAGGAAAGGGGCCGAGGACACGCGCCTGCCATTGGCTCTCGGGCTAATTTCCTGTCATTTTTCATATAACAAGTAAACTTCAGAAAACCTCATTAGTGTTCAGATCTTTGCATTTGCCAAGGCCACTTTATTCCCAACAGAGCCCGAAAAGTAATAAAAGTTCTCGCATCTGAAGCCAGTAAGAAATAAATCATGTGTTATTATTATTTTCAAAAACACACTGAAGACGTAACTAATAAAAACTGAGAAATGCACCTGAGCCTTCCCGCTTTGTTCTAAAAAATACATTAACAACATATCCAGCGTTTGCAATTCAGAGGAGCACTGTTTTCAAAGCAACGTGCAGCCCGCAAGGCAGCCCGGCCTGTCTCAGCTGAGCACCGGCGGCGAGGCGAGCTTGGTGGCCAAGTACCCCTTGCAGGACACAGAGAAATTAACTAGCAGCCACTGGCTGCAGGGGGCTCTTGCTGCAGTCTGTTCTTTGTTTGCAAAAGCAGACACTGATCTTGGAGCCTGGGACCCAAGGTGCGGTCTGCAGCTGGTGGGGCCAGGCGAGCCCAGAATCTCCTTCCGGGCAGCAGAGGGCACTAGCTTCTCCAAAGTCAGAACTCATCCCAGATCCCAATCTCTCTGATCACTTTGCAACACGCAGCTTCCCTTTCTAGCTGAGGACCAGGTGTGGACGCCCTTGCTGTGTTTCTCCAGCCGGGAGTTAGGGGGGCGTGCTCCTTGGCTGTCTTTTCCCACTGGCCTGGGATCCACGTCCCTCTCTGGTCCCTCTCAGGGTTAGTGCCCAGCTGAGAGGTTCATACACCGAGCCTTGGGAACAGAAAGCCACAAGCCCTCCCATGAGCTGAGTGCCAGCAGCAGGAACGTCCGGCTGATGTGGAAGGTGGCCGCCGGTAGCCTCACGCCCGTCCTCCTGGCCTGACGGGGTGATCCCGCCCTTGCCAGAGCCCCTTGCAGGGAACCCATCGACCTCTGCAGGAAGCCAGCACTGCTCTTCAAGCAGCATTTCAGGGCACAGGGTGGGAGCCATCTCCCTGTCCCTCTCTCTCTGCCTCTTTCATCCTGAGACTTTGGGTAGAGACAGATGCCCGTAGATTTGGAAGAGGCTCCATCCCCAGGCAGCGCAGGGGCCCCTCCGTCAATCCTGGGATGCAGCTCTCCCCGTCATAACCCCTGCAGGTTGCACGTCAAGGTCATTCATCAGGGGCTGAGGACAAGGCTACTTCCACCCAGATGCCTCTTCCCTGAACTGCGTCTGGTTCTGATGGCCCACTCCTGGCCAGGCACAGAGCTGGAGCCTCGGAGGACCTAGCAGGCACCCTGTGACACCTGCGATGACATGTGGCACACACACGCTCAGGGAGAGCCCACGTAGCTCGCCTACACCTGTGAAGTCCCACCACAGCACGCTCGGATGGACAAAGATGAACTAGAGATCGCATTTAGGAAAGGAGGGCACGTCCGGGAAGGCCTCCCCAGGGAGGTGACCGTCCGCAGACACTCGAAGGACGTGGAACGTGGAGGCGGAGGGATGCGGGGCAAGGAGGCAGGACCTTGTCCGGTGTGGGAAGCACTGAAGACTCAAGGTGGGACAGCGGCCGCATAAACTCCATACGGAAGACCCCCCACGAGATGGCAGGCTCGAGGGAAGGGGCGAGGCGGCACCTGTCTCCTCCATCAGTCTGGTTACGGTCGGAATAAGGGATCAGACCGCAGCCCTGCAACGGTCCTCACAGGAAACCCCCCTTCGTGAGGGGACAGCCATCTGACCTGTGCTCCAGCCCAGGACCCTCTGCCAGCGAGGAGGGGGCGCTGCTCAAACCGGAGACCGTCCCAGGCCGCCTGATCTGGGCCGGCGGTCCCCAGGCACAAGCTTTAGTGTCCCCATATATTTTTTATGTGTATTTTTTAACTTTTAAAATTGCGGTAACACATACATAACATGAAATGGGCCATTTTCACCGTTTTTGACGGAGCAGCTCAGGGCATCAGGCACATTCACGACATTGTGCGCGCCTCCCCTCCACCTGCCTCCGGCGCTGCCTCAGCGTCCAGAACTGAACTCTGCCCCCACGAAACGCCGGCCCCCAGCCCCCACCCCCAGCCCGTGGTGCCCCCTTCTCCTCTCAGGCTCCACGCACTTGACTCCTCATACGCGTGGAGTCGTGGCGCATTTGTCTCCTCGTTTTTTAGCTTTCCAAAAATGAGAATGAGGACAGACAAACAGGAGGGACATTTCTCTCCATTTCTGAAACCGCCCCCCACATCCTGGAGAGTGGAGGTGAGCGGGGGCAGGGCACCGTTGGAGTAACGCTGTCGCGGGTGGCCCGGCACCCAGCCGACGGGATGTCCTGTTCCTTTCCACGCGGTGACACCCTGGCCACAACAGAGCACGCAGTCCCACGGGAGAAGAGTACATGCTCCATTTTAGGCCCCCCGGAGTTGCCCAAACGTGTCATTTGGAGGTAGAAGCCAAGGCGAGGAGGCAACCGGGGGCCCTGCCTTGCTGTCCAGACCAGGAGGCTCCCCCAGAGAAAAGAGCCCCCCCAACCCCAGTCCGAGTGGAGGAGGCTGTCGGTGCTAAAGCTCCCCGTGTGGACGGTGCGGAGCAGGATGCTGGCCTGCAGCCCCCTCCCCCCAGTCCCGGCCTGGGTGCCCCGCAGCCCCCAGTCCCTGGGAGGGTCACCCCACAGGCTTCTTCGATTCAGGACAAAGCCCACTCCCCCTCGTCGGTGAGACAGAGGTCAGGGGCCCAGGCCTGGCACAGGATCAGCGCCCCCCGGGAGCTTGTAGAAACCCGGATCCACAGGCCAGTCCCTGAGGAGCAGCGTCTGGGTCTCCGGAGGCGGGGCCGGAGTGAGGATTTCAGAGGCGCTCAGCAGGGGCTGGGACGGGCCAGTCCAGCCACTACGCCAGGAGCTGTGCAGGTGCCAGAGCTCTGGCCACGGCTTGTATGCTGCATCTTGGGATTGTTGTCCCCTTTCCAGCTGTCTCACCGGCATAGATGAGGGGGGCGCAGCGTCCTCCCCCTTCGTACTGTTTGAGGGTCCTCGTTTCCTGTAGTCGTGGGGTGCGGGGGGCTCCAAGTGACAGCAGAGAGAAACCGTGCCCCATCCTTCCAGCAGAAGCGCCTCCAGGCTGAGCCCTGACGTGTTCCAGCGCCCCTGGCCATGCCCGGAACAGCCGCAGCTCTGACTCTGGGAGATGCTGACGTCTGGGCTCTGTCACTGAGGCAGGAAGACCGGGGTTCTTCTTTCTGAGGCTCTGCCCGGGCTGGGGGAGAGCCGCCCTTCTTTGCAGTCAGCTGGCTTGGCTTACAAGCAGGTGACTCGCCTTCTTTCTCTCTTCAGCAAGATCACCTCTTGGGGAGACCCGGGGGTGGTTTTCTGATGCGATCCGTTAATCTCTCCAAGTCCCAGCCTCAGAGAGCCTCCAGCTGAGCAGTGGGTTGAAAGGGACCCCACTGCTTCCTGCCATCCAGGAACGGGGCGGGTAGGAGCTGGAAAGGGAGTCAGCCTGGCATCGGAGACATTCAGTCAGCCACAGGCTAGGGGTGCGTGGCCCCCTCATAGTTAATGCAGGGGTGGTCCCAGCCCCTCTTAGGAAGCCCAGACCCGCTCCTGATGCGGGCAGAAGAGACGGCTCCTGCCTCAACTGCCGTCATTAGCACGAGGTCCCTGGCACTGCTAGCCTGGGCTCCAATCCCCGGTGCTGGGGCTGGCAGACGCCCTCCCTGCACTGGGGACCCCGGTGTCAGCAAGCAGACTGGGGCTCGGTTGTGGAGGCTCAGAGGGGCTGCACAGACTCATCCTGCCCTTGTCTCCCTGCTATTTAATCTCTTCTTGTTTTCTTTCCACACAGGATTCCGTTGGTGAACCTGTAAAAAAAAAAAAAAAAAAAAAAAAAATTTAAAAAAGTTAAAAAAATTTAAAAAAACCACACACACACAAAACCTAAAAGTAAACTCTCTACGGGGAGGGTCCCCATACCTACCGCTTGAGTTTGCCGGTGGGGAGCTCAAAGAGCAGAACGCTATAGGCCAAATATATTTTTATAAAAATGTTCACGCCTATGGGGGACTGCCTTCTGCCAGAGCTGTCTTTGGAGAACAGAAAGAAGAAAAGCAAGGAAGACGCTGGGGATGGAGAAGGAAGGCCAGCAGGAAGCACCTGGAGCCTGGGATGTGAACTGATTCCGAACCTTTGCCAATAATACCATTATGTGCCATGTACTGACCCGAAGGACTTGGTGACCGAGGCGAAGCCAAGCGAACCACGCATAGAAATCTTACCGAACACGGGGTGGGAATCTTCCAATAGAGTCGCTATTTCTGGTTAATATACATATATAAATATATAAATACACACCGACACACACACACACACACTTTTTTGTACTGTAGCAATTTTTGAAGATCTTCAATGTTCCTTTTTAAAAAAAAAATGTTATCAGTTACAGAATCTGATTTACTTACCATGCTTCGTACGAACAGAATAGATGGTGTTTTCTACTGTGGCAACATATCGCACACACAGGCACACGCACACCCACACCCGCGTGCGCACACGCGCATAAGTGTGCACATATTGGAAATGCAGTTCCACGAGTGAGCATAACCCTTCTGGTGACCTGGTTTCCCATGGCCGTCCACCCCGGGGGACAGCCTGGACCCACGCAAACACCCCCTCAACGACACCTCCTGCATTTGCTGGTATTTGGTGAGTAGCCCTAGCTGTATACTTTATTATCTTGGGCCAGAATTGAGAATGCTGTGGTTTATATACATACATAGAGAGAGAGACACACACATAAATACGACCTTTTTTTTTTTTTCATTTAATTGTTTGAAGAAGCTGCGTCACAGCCACGCACACATGTCTGTAGCCGGCGGCTTACGAGTGGGGCTGAGCGTCAGATCCGGTGGGGGGTGGATTCTTGACCATCTTTGTGTTATACAAGCATAGACCGAATTAAAGAGAATTTTCCAGTTCCAAAAATTAAAGGAATATATCCTTATAATGTGTGTGCGTACGTCAGAACAGAGCTCAAGAATATACAAGAGCCCCAGTTCGTTTGAGAATGAGAGATCACGTGCAGAAATCACGTGCAGAGGACCCAGGCTGCTGCCACAGGAGCTGTGCCCTACCGTGCGTTCCATATTTGTTTCACACACGTTGGTGGACAGGTCGCTGCTCTTTCTAGAACCCAAGCATGGCTTTGAATCTTGGTGGGACCTGTAGCAAAGATGCTGTCTCTCGCTGGCACTGGTTGGTTAGCACCTGTGTTTTGCCATCAAGAACCCTACAGTGGGGCTTCCCAGTGGAAGCAGGGGCTCGAGGCTGGAGCCTCAGGACAGGGAATCCCAACCACACATACTTCATTAGAAATAGTGCCGTGTCTGGGGCGGGCACCTCTCTCCCAATCCTGGCCACGTAATGGCGCCCTGGTGCCCCATCGTGCCGTGTACAGGGGGCACTGTGAGGATGGGAGGCTCCGTAGGACACTGTGCTCTCCTCATAGGGATCCCAGATTGGGTGCGTGTGGCCTCTCTTCTATGAATGGCCCCCGTGTGACTTTCATCTCACCAGTAGGGTGTCTGAACCCATCTCGTGAAACGCCCTGAAGACCAGGTCAAAAGGTTGAAGGTCAGGTGGGCAGCCAACCCTGTGTCTACTTACTGGCCAGGCTGGTGACCTCTTTCTTCCATCAGGCTCAGTCTCCCTCCACAACATCTTGAAACATGCTTCTGCACGTCTTGGAATCTGGGAGACCACAGCAATGCCAGGGGAGGAAGAAACCATGGTGCTAGGTCTGTGTTGTTTGGAACTGCTCACCACGTGGGCAAGTCCGATTTCTGGTTTGGGTTTTGGCTTTGTCATTTTCCCCCGAAGCTTCGGCACGTGTGGAGACTGCACACGCCGGCCACTGGCGTCTGTGGGTTCCTGGGGCTCACCTGCATGGCGCCGGCAGGCACCCCTCTCTCCATCCATCGCCATGTTCACCCATCTCATCACCAGGTTTCTGGAGGTGGCGGGGGGGGCCTTCCCGACTCAGGAGGGCCCAGCTCTGTGTGAGTGCGAGGCAAGGGCTGTCTGCACCCGCCGGGGCAACGGAAGCTGCTCTCTGCTCTCCGACACCCTGAGCTCCAGGGAGCCCGGCCAGGGAGGTGACGGCAGGGGGCCGACAGTAGGAACCCAGGATTCCTGATGATGCCACAATTTGGCGTCCACACCTCATGTCCAGCTGCTGCTCGGTCCCTTCCTCGGACCTCGGGCTGCACTGCCGACACCTGAACTCTTTCCAGAACACCATGTGACCCCGAGATTTCAAAGGAAGTTTAAAATAACAAAATCCCCCAAACACACACAGCCCACCGGGCACGTGCTCCAGGCAGGGCCGGGCGCCGCACACATGCACACGCACGGCCAGCACGTGCCTGCACGTTCCCCACCAGGAGGTCTGCTCGGAGTGGCCATCTGTCAAAAGAAATCCACCTCAGGGAAGGCTACTGTTTCGTGACGATTGAGGAAGAGTGTGTAGGGATTTTAGTTTTTCAATGGTCACCTGGAAACGTGGAGGCATCATCTCTGCACAGGGATGATGAAGGAAAGCAAGCAGGCTTACGGAATTCAGCTCTGCCCGTGAGAACGTCTGTACTGTGAGCGTGCACGGGAGTTTCCGGTGTCAGGCCTTGGTCACAGGTCCGGGCGTGTCATGTGTCCATGGGCTGGGTGCAGCCGCCTGGGGCCATGCTCTGCAGTGGCCTCTGCTCTCCTCAGCCTCCCGCCGCCCCGCAGTGCTCCTTGCAGTGCTCCGCCAGAATTCCATCCGCCCGGTCCTTATACTTGCTGTAGTTTTTTTTATCCCCTCAAGAAAAGCACTCAGAGGAAGAGCATAGTTTGGTAAGTCCACCTCCATCTCATCCCTTCAGTGACTGACATCATGGTAGTGGCCCCTGCCACACAGAGACCACTGTCCGTCGTCTACCGTTAAAGCTTTCGGACAGCCGGGCTGGGCGTTGGGCACTCTGCTGTCTGGTCCAGTCTGCTTCTAGGCTTGCTCACTTCTAATCTTCGTGCATTTGTCCTTTCTACCTGGTTGAAATAATGGGTGTAACAGGGGACAAGCTCTGAGTGCCAAGAGGAGGGGGGCTCCAGGCTTGGCCAGAAAAGTCTCCTGGGCTCGGATTCCAGCAGCATCCAGGGCAAAGCCAGGCTGCGAGCCCACCGCATCTTCCTCCCTGGCTGCAGCTGTATGGGAGCGTAGGGACCCCTCGGGCACGTCAGAGGGTTGCTAGTCTCCGCAATCAGTGTCCTTCGTGTGCAGGAAGGAGACGCCACTTCGGAAGCCTTGGTTTCTCCCAAGTGTTTCTGGTCCTTCCCATCTGAGTTTGGGTGGACATCTCATGCTGCATTTGACTACATGTTTATCTCAGTCCTTCATGGAGCGTTTGACACTTAGGAACCTGGTCTTATCAGCAAACCCCACCAACTCTGAATTCGACCCCCAGGAATTCAGTAGTTACTCCCATGACCTTGACATCTTCGAGCGCTCTTCCTTCTCATAGATACATGGCTCTTTCTCAGCCACATTTCAGCATCATGCAGAATCTTCTGTGTAGGCTCTGGTCTTCAGGAATTTTGTGTGAGGATGTCCATTCCCGTTTGTCATATTAAGAAATGCACCTATCGGAGAATTGACCCTTTTACCCTTGTAAGGTCTCCATTGGCCTCTTATTGCTCATGGAGTTACTCCATCTTTTTTTTGCTTCTTCTTCCAGATGGTCCAGCATTATCAGCAGCTCAGGAAGCTGGACTGACCCCAGTCTCTTGGGAGATAAGATGAGGAGCCAGGCCTGAGTTTCAGGGTCAGGACCTGCAGCCTTGTTGGGTCAGGCTGGGTCTTCCCATGGCTTTCATCTCAGTGCATAGCAACAGCACATACCTTTCTTTGCCATATTGTGGCCGTCATCTTGTCTTATCAGGGAGGTCACAGCAGGAGTGAATGTTGGCACTCCCCTGAACCGTCTTCTCCCCCCCGCCCTGTCTCCCCCGAGTCACCCTACACGTCACAGTGGGGAAGGGCACTGGGGCCATTCTTGTTTCACCACATGAGTCCCTTAAGAAGACACTACTCCCAGATGCAGTTGGAAGAGAACGAAGCTTTGTGGCTTGCCAGAATTTGCTATTCATCTGCTCATGCAAAGACTTGAACTCCCATCACGTTGGCCACATAATCCTGCCCTCATGGGTTTACTTTCCATTCTGGGAGGAGGCAGATAATTAACATAGATGCAAAAAATAATGATTTCCAGAGAGAGGGATAAGTAATAGGGAGAGTATGGGGCAGAGTGATAGCAGGAGGAGAAGAGGGAGCTGTCCGCATCTCCTGGGAACTGTTACGGGCTTAACGAGGGCTGGTCTGGGGTTGAAGAGAACCAGGAAGCCTTGCTTCTACCTCCTGGATGAAAATACAGTGCAGTGCCACGGAGGAGATGCCCCCGTCACTACAAACCATCCACTTGTTTCCCACCAAACCCCTCGTCATTCTAGAAGGGAGTGACCCTGCAGGGAAGCAGGGAGGCAAGGCAATGAACTTCCCTCTTCCCCGAGTGCTGCCTCTCTCCGTGGACCCCTCCCCTTGCACATATGCACGTTGTCGAGTTTTAGTTAGGGCAACCAATTCTCAAGGGAGACAAAGGAATCCAAGGACAGAGACGCAGCCCCCAGGGCACTGGGGGCCCCAGGGAGACTCATCCCTCCTGGTAAAGAAGAGAAGGCAGCTGCCTTTTCCAAAGCTCACCCTCAATACCGATCACACTTAGCAACGTAGTTCTTAAACAACATCTGCTTTTAAGTAAGCAGATACTCCAAAACACGCCATGATTCATGTAATTTTGGAATGGTTATTTTGGTGCAGTTTGTCAATTGGCTATGCCATCCTGTTTTTTGATCGTTTGTTTGTTTTCCCATGTAAATAGCACAGCCCACATAAATGAGCAAAACTCTCGCCATCTGAGAGTTTTTGATTATTCTTCCTGACTTATTTTACATCGATGTGCTTCCGGCCATGAAGACGAGCTTGCTCTTCCTCCCCTGCTCTGAGCCAAGATTTGTGTGTTACACTCAGCATAATTCGTGGGGTTTTGGCGAGGTCTTAAATAGTTGTTTGACATTTTGAAATATGCTGCCAGCCCTCCCTTCCGAAAAGCGTGGAGCGTGGTTGTGCATAGTTCCGCCTTTCTGGGGTTAGCGCTCGCGCTCGAGGGTGAGGAGTAGGTAAGTAGAGGCGTAGACAGAGAATCATTGTTCAGATCGCCCCAGTCATCAGCAAACAGAAGTAAACTTCTTTTGGGCCTCAAATGATTCTAGAAAGATCTCAATCAGCAAACACATGATAGCCGATTTCTGGAATTCAGATCGGTCCCCGTGTGAGCAGGCCATCCCTGGCTAGGGATTCAACTCCACACAGTCTCCCATCTTCTGCCAAAGGGCCGTTAGTAGTGCTTGAGTTTAATCAGAGAATCCACCCCACCGGAGCGGACAGCCAGCTCCGATGGGCCCGCACACACTCCCCTCCGCTCCATTTCACTTTGGCTGGAGCGGGTTAAACACATAGGCTGCAGCAGACGAGAAAGCTGGGCACGCAAAAGCACCATGAGTGCCCAACGACCCAGGAGCAAGAGGACAGATGCTTGCCACGGGCTCTAAGACAGTAGTGCATGGACAGCAGGGGCATCAAGGCCAGGGGCTTCTCTCCATTGATTTTCAGATACCATGCCAGTGACAGGTCTACACTCCACCCTTGTAAGTGCACAGCCCGTGCCCAGTTGTAAAGGCAACTGAAGAGAATAGTCAACTTGGTTATAATGCGTGTGTGTGTTGGAGCTGGAATGCTAGAACAAACCTTTCCAGTAGCTCCATTGCATTTCCCACTTGCTGGATTCCTTGCGAAATGCTCCAAGAGTTCGTGTGCATAGAATCAAGAGAGGTTTTGAATGAATCCATAAATCTAAGTCATGTATGGAACAACCTCAGCTTAAGAGACATGGTTTCCCCTGGCTGACCTTGCCCACCTGGGACGTACAGCTTTCTGAGCACTCGGAGTGCGGGGAGCTTGAACAGCTAGTGAGTAGTGGGGTGAGGGTCAGGGCTGTGTCAGTAGTCATGTTATCTCTTCCGTGTAGGGTAGAATCAGAACACACATGTGCTATGAATAGTGTGAAATAGGTTAATGTAATAAGCCTAGAGAGTTGCTAAGACATCCCCTGGCGCTGAGTTCACTCTCGCCGATATCTTGAATCTCACAGCAAAACAGCTGCTGAGTAACGTGTGCTGGGAATGATGCAGGGGATCTGACTGTAGGAAATGCTGTAGGAAAGTTAATTAGTGTTGTCCCAGGTGGCCTCTCTCTTAAAATAGGATCCCCTGGAGACCTGGATTTTCACACATACATCAGCATCTAAATACCTGCAACACCGAGTTACAAATCCCTACAAGCTTCGTTCTTATGTGGACATTAACGCAGCTCATCACACTGGTTTCGTTTTCATCCGATTTCTGAAATTCTGCAATCAAATGCCCTAGTGTGGATGCTTATAGCTTTTGGGCTGGCAACTGTCAGTTCATTCTAGCCTTGCTGAATCTGGCAACTTATTGCTTCCAGAGATTCTGGGGAGAACTTGAGCCAGGGGAGAAGCAAGAACACTGTGCAGTCCTAACATCTACTCTTTGGCACCATCACGTACCACGAAGACTCGTAGCTACAAAAGTCAAGGAAGGGGAACCCCTTGAGGACCCTCGTATAATTATTTCACATCATTATGCAGGGAACCGTAAAGGCAGACATATACCACCCTCCTGGGCCACTGTCCCATTTCTAAGACAACCATCCGTCCTTCACTCTGCAATCATTGCAAGCCAAAAGGGCCAATCTCAAAGCCATTATAACATCCAACCTCCATTTCCAAACTCTGGGGGACCATCAGGAGTAGGAGAGAGGGGCTTTGCTGAAGTCGTAGGCTGTTGAAATCCACAGAAGGGTGTGACAGCAAGCCCATAGTACTGTTCTTGACCAGGTTTTGTGAGGCAGCCACTGCCACCGGAAGGGACCCTCCCCCTTTGCCTCCAAAGTCTGTTTTGGGCTGGGAACGCCACTCGGCATTTTCTCTCTTATGCATATTGATTTCTAATATGTTATGTGAGTGCCTACAACTTAAGGTCTACAAAGCAACATGAGTGTTTTTCTTGATGAGTTTACAGCAGGAAAACACAAACTTACTTGGAAATCCTGGAGAGGACGGGTCTAAGGTGCTCTAAGGTACTACGCCACTTCCGCATACAAGCACAACTGTCCTCCCAGTGAAGGGCATTAAAGACAGGGATTGGCAGCTGGTGTTGAAAAGTCAGCAGGCATAGCAGACCCCATATTTGGTCACACTCTCCTTGAACTGAACTGTCATGACCTACAGACACATTAAAAAATAGGCCTTTTGTTTGCTTTTTCACTTGCGTTTGGATTGCTTCCTCAGACGGGTGAAAGGTCCTTAGCAAGGTTGGTCTTCAGTCAACTGACCATAGAATCGATCGTTAAAGACGGATTCCCAGCCTAAGATGACATGGAATGGCTTGAGGTTCAGCGAATGTGTCAGAGACCCCCGTGTTTGTACTGCTCGGTGGGAAGACAGAACAACACCCATGGCATCCATTGCTCCCTGAAACACTCACCAGTCGTGGTGAAAGGGACATGTGGGAACTTGTGAAGTTTTGGAATGAAAAAGAGATTTGGGGAAACATGTGACCAGCTTTGAGCTGCAGGTAATTGTTTTCTTAAAGACTAGAGTTCTGTTTTGTTTTGCTTTCCCTTACTTCTGGCAGCCCCGTTTGGATCATTTCCTTCTCCCACCTTCCCTGCAAAAGCAAGATGGCGGGTGCTGGAGCCCAGAGCTCGGTTACCCTTCAGTTAAAATGACTCAAATGAAAAGCAGAACAGCAACAACAAAGCCTTCCCTGAGCTTTAACAACCTTAACTCGTCGTTGAAGCTGTTTTAGGTTACCTCACTTGTGATTGACGTATGGGTCAGCAAGACCTTAAGGTTTCAGTCTCTCTATACCTGCCATTGATCAGGACTCTTCTCGAACATGAGTTAGACCCAGAAAGTGTTACACTGGACATTGGAGGAAGCATGGATCATATTTTTAAATTATTTTTACATTTTTTTCCCCAGAAGGAGTATATGTTTACTGCAAACCATTTAGAAACTACCAATAACCAAACAGAAGGGAAATATCTGAAACCCTTCAATTGTTGTTTCATTTAATGGAAACTGTTTGTTCAACACTGAACCGGTGGGACCGGTTGCAGAAATCTGTCCATGGTTGCACAGTTGACAAATCTGGCTCCTATGTATGTTTTATACCAAAAAAGCCCAATCAGCTTTTGAATGCCTCTTTGCCGATTTAACTTGTCATTGACTAAACTCACCATCGATCATTAGAGTGCCACCAGGAGAGGAAAGGCAGTCAACCATTTGGATGTTTTCCTTTCACATCATCAAGCCATTGGGCTCACCTGGGCGTTAGGTGGGATAAGCAGAACACCCAGAGAAACATCCAGATTATTGGCTGGATTTTTCACACGGGGCATCTTTGTGACACTTGTCTGGGAAACAGAGGGATCCATTTCCATTTTCCACATTCCTAGTGTACCTGATTGACACTTGAATTTGCCAGGTCTAGTTACCTACATTTAAAGACGGGCCCATCTCTCTCCTCCTCCCCCCCAGCTCACCCACGGAACTGGAAAATCCACAGACCACGAACCTGAACCACAGGACGAGAAATGCTGGTGGCCGCCGTGGCCTATTTTCACAGGTTTTAAGTTAAATGTTGTAGAACCTTATTTCCCCCCTTTCCTCATGTATAGTAAAGCTGGGTTTATTTTGATTTTCCTAAATTATTTTCTGATACAATAAACTGTTAACTGTTTATTTCTACTTTCACATGGAGCACTGATTTTTCAACAGCAAAACGAGAGCCTCTCTGTTTAAGTGTTATATATATATCTATACCACGCTGTCCTTATAGACGTATTTATATGCCATCCTCTTGAAAGTTCAACTACTGTAGTTTACTGTTGTGTTTTTCTTTACATGCATACCATAATCATGTTAATAAACAGAAATGACATGATATATTTGAGTGGGGGTGGGGGGCTGGGTGTGATTTCCATACAGGTGAACTTTTATTCCGGATTTTTTTAAGTTGTTTCTGTATCTCAAAGCTATGTATTTGGAAAACATTGTACATGCCACAGCTATACCAACTTTCCTGTGTATATTTAGTACTCTGATGTTGCTATTAAAAAAAAAAAAACATACTATGGAAAAAAAAATGAGAAAAGAATTGCCATGAGTTGAGGCAATGACCTCAAAAGGGCTTTTTTTTTTTTTAAAGATTATTTGTTCATTTATTTTTTTTAACAATATGATCTGAGACCAACTCTAAGAATATGGGCATTCGTGTTTCTGTGCCATAGTTCACAGATTCTAAGATTTCCTCCCTGGGTCTGCATTCTTTTCAAGAAAAAGCTTTCCTACTTCAACGAGGAAGAAAACATTTCCGGGTCTCCATGTGTGGGTCCTGGGGTTGGGTGTAACCGAGTCTGGACCAACTGAGCCCGTCCGGCAGTGTCATGCCCGAGACACAAGCGTCTGCAAGAGCAGGCTTGGGCATTTCCATTGCACTTTTATGAACAGTGTGAGTCTAGCTCATATCTGCAGAGATTCCTGCAGAGGAAACCACCTCCTAGGGAAAAGATGGGCCCAAAGCTTACAATCGTGTGCCCCTGCCCAGGCAAGAAATTCCAAAGGGCCTCCTTTATCGGAGCCAGGGGTGCATGGAACACACAGAATTTACAGGTGCAGGTGAGGCTGTTGATGTGTGAGTAAGGGTCCTGCAGCCAGCGTAGCAGTCCTTGACCACAGGTGGGTTTGGCCCCAGGGAACCTCTGGCAAAGTCTGGAGAGTCTGTTGGATAGAAGCAGGAGGTCAATAAACACCTGATGGTACACGGGACAGCCCCCCCACCCAAAGAATTACCCAGTACAAAATGTCGATAGTGCTGAGCTTGAGAAATGCTGCTGTCCTCCTTCAGGAGACGCAGGAAGTTGGGCGGTGGCTTTGCTCATCCTGATGTGGATTTCAAGGTCAAGTCCCTGCCCCAGCTGCTGAGCTCGTCACGCCCCTAGACCAGTGGCACTAAGGCTTAGTCTAAGCAAGCAAGGGCAGTGAGGCAGCCTCCTTTTCAGTAAAGCCACGCTGCTCACACCCCGTGCATTCTACATTTGCTAAGCACCTTTGGACATGTCGCATGTGTTTTCCCATATTTGGAATTATTTGAACATACCACCAAAGTCCTATGCCATTTAATGGGACAGACCAAGGCACCATGAGGGCACATAACTCGTGAACAGCCTCTAGCCCAGGATGGGTGGGGCCGCGCTGGACCCAACACCTCACCCAATCTACCCCCATTCAACCAGAACCTCACCCGCCCCAACCCCCAGAGAAACATATCTATGGCATGATTAACCCGTTGCTAAGTCTTCTGGTTCTCTTTATTGGGTGAAGTCATTGCCAAGGCCAAGGACCAACCCCAGAAAGACAAGAAGGATGGAGTTGGGAGTAATGGTCCTAGGGATCAGTCAATACAAAAGAGCTGATGTGCACGTCAGGACCCCAGCCAAAGGTCTGCGGAGCTGGATAAAGAAGGTCTAAACCACCTTCTCTTAAAAGGAAAACATTTAAACATGCAGATGGACCAACAATTGAAAGCGTTCCTTGAAACTGGGAGTGAGCATTCTTTCCCCCTAATTAGCTCAGGAAAGCAGGTGGCTCTCTGTCTCCTGCCTCCACCCCATAACCACGTGTTGCCTTCTCCAGCACCCAGGACCTGTGGTGACACACAAGCTTCCTTTCCGTCTTAGCTCGGAGTGGTGTCTTTGTCCTTGCTTCTCGTACACATCCCAGGAGCTTCTGTTTGTTTCTGAAGCTGGGAGCTGGCAGATGGCTGAAGTGACCACGGGCTCCCCAGGGAAAAACCTCTCCTGAATCAGTGAGGGGCTTAATACCCTGAGACACAATGATGAATGGGATACATAACTGTCTTTAACAAGCAGAAAAAACAATACCACTTTGGTCATTTAATTGATTTAAACAAATCAACAGCCTGGATACCATTAAAATAAACTTAATTTGCGCACCAGTGAGAGGAGGAAATTGGGATTCTAGCATCCATTTACTAGTGCATAGAGCTCTTGCTTTTGAACTGAAGCCAAGAAAATAAATACGGGGACCCGAAATGGCTGAATGAATTCAGCAGAGTTGACTGTGATGTGTTTCCAAATATACAAACACAGCAGAAGCCTCTTGGGGCTGGACAAGGGCTAGAGAGGTTTCCCTCCAGGTGCAGGGAAGATGGGCGGAGCATTCCAGGACTGTGGAGTGTTACACGGGGCCTCCCGAGCAAGTATCCCCCCACCAACTCCGGACCAAGAAGGCAGGAACATAGGTTTGCGGGAAGCTGGGGATCCCCACGTCACTTCAGGAGTCCAGCCAATTCAGGAGTCCAGCAATCAAAGGTGTATGTTGGGTCTGCTGCAAAACCTGCCAAAGCAATGGCCCAGGCTGAGAAAGACTGCAGGCTTCCAGACCCCACGGCCCACAGGGCCTCTCTAGTCTACACGGGCCCTCTCGTCCATGCATTAGCTTCAGAAGCAAGAGCGTGGGGTCTAAGAAAGCATGATGACTCCTTTAGGACAGTGTTCTCAACAAGGGTGGAATTTGCTCCCCCCCCAATCCCCTGAGGAGACATCTGGGATTGGTTATCACTGCAGCTGGGGAGAGGCATGCTGGCATCCGGCACACAGAGCCCAAGGATGCCACTACTCCTCCACCCTGCACAGGACAGCGCCCTCCCACACACACCAGCAAAGAATGATCTGGCCCCAAATGGGAACGTGCCCACATTGTGAGACCCCGCTTTAGGGGAATTCTAGTTTGCCTCCTTCCTGCAGAGGGTGATTTCAAATAGATTGGATGTTGGTCATTCAAGACATCTGGTCTGCCATGGTTGGCTTCCAGGACTGACCCACACTCAATCTTCCCTAAAACAGCAACTTGGGCAAGAGGCAGTCACAGCATCCCCAGAAGTGAAATATAGGCCCCTTTTCCCTGTTTTGTTGTTGTTGTTTTGTTTTGTCTTGTTTTGTTGTTTGGTTTGGGGTTTTGGGTTTTGGGTTTTGACCTGGATTATTGGTTTGCTGTGACTGCTGGAAAGTACCCCAGACTGGGTGGCCTAGAACGACAGGACATTGTAGTCTCACGGTTCTGGATGCCAGAAGTCCAAAATCAAGGTGTGAGCGGGACTGTGCTCCCTCAGAAGGCTCCGGGAAAGCATCTGTCCCCGTCCTCTCTCCTGGCTTCTGGTCTTTCCTTGGCTTGTGGCAGCAGAACTCCAATCTTCCTGTGGCATTCTCCCTATGTGCGTGTGCGTGTGTGTGTGTGTATCTGTGTCCAAATTTCCCCTTTTCATCAGGACACCAGTCATTTTGTTTAGGGCCCCACCCCACTCCAATATGACCTCATCTGAACTTGCTATAGCTGCAGTACCCCTATTTCCAAATAAGGTCTCGTTGGGAGCTACTGGAGGCTGGGACTTGACCATGTGAATATGGGGGAGGGCACGCAATTTAGCCCAGAGCATCGGGGAGTCAGAGGGAGATGCTATCATTAATTTGAAATCTGTATGTCCTTGTTCAGTATCTGCCCTAAGAAAGAGTGGGGGGTCTGGCAGGTGAATCCAGAAGGAGGTTCAAACTCCTTCTCCTCCCACTGTGAGGCTAGCGGCTGGTCCGGGGAAGACCGGAGCAGTGGTGGTGTCACCTTTGCCTTCTGCGGCAGCTGGGTTTCTACCGGAGGCCCAGCTGGGCTTCAGAAGGAGACAGAGCTTCCTTTCTAAAGTAACTGTCCCCAGAATAGTGTTTTTGTTTTGATTTCAGGTTGCCAGACAAAGGTGAAGCAGCTGCCACGGTTACACGCTGTCATAAAACTTAGAGAACAGGGTAACTCTGAACACATCTCTCTGCACAGGGAGCAGCTGCCAATGCAGAGATGTGCCTCTTTTTTCCCCGTGTTTGCATCTGCGATTCCTTATTTCCTTTCACTTCATCCCTGACGTTCTGAGCTCCCTATTCTGCTGCTGCGCGCTCCGCCCTGCAGTATCGCGGCCCACCGCGTTAGACTCCGCTGCACCGATCTAGAAGGAGGCAAACACTGGTGGCAACTTGGCCTGTGATCCGGTGGGCTCTTCCCCACGTTTCTCCCTCTGCTCACCTTTGGCAAGAGAGTCTGGGTATGGAAAGGACCCTCCTCTCGGATCTGTCCGGACCCCATGCTTCGTGCTCCCCCTTTTTCTCATCTCTCTGTGCTTCCTAGCTATAAAGCTTTGAACTTGGCAGAAATGATGCAGCCAAATCTTTGGCCTTTTAGGATGCTGTTCTCCAGGCTTGCAGGGTTTGAGGATTGAGGTTGGAGGTGCCAGAGCCAGAGGCGGGGGCAAGATGGTGCGGAGGAAGCTGCATCTTATCTGTGACACACAATGAGTCTACTCGAGCTGCTCTTGTTCCTCCCGCTCTGCTCCAGGACCCGTCCAGGAGGCCCCTGGAGCTCTCCTTGGTGCTGGAGATGCTAGGGTCGGTTTACTTGTTCTCTTTGGCTTGATAAGACATCTTGACAAGAACTAGCTGTGTGGACATCCTGCTGATTGTTGTCGAGACAGTCGCCCAGAGTGTGGTCACTGAGAACACTTCCACACAAACGAGAACTTACTTCTGAAAAACAGTAGACAATGAGTTTTTGATAATGACTCTGCCTGAGCTATAGACATGGGCTAGATCTTCCTAGGAACATGAGCCACCTCCAGCTGGTCTCATCAATACCAGCAGGCTTGGTGGGGCTTATCATCACCAAAAGCAGCTGAGTCAGGTGAGCACCCAAGCATTTTGAGAATTTTCATCCTTGATTTATGGAAGTCTGTGTTCTGTGTTTGGGCAGTTCTGTCTGAGACCTGGGTTATCATGTGCTCCCCAGTCAGCAAGTGGTCCCCATTATACTACATCGCTTTGGGTCATGGAGGAAAAAAAATAATGAATTGTTATCCTCAGCTGAGCTTTGTTCTTCCCCTGAGAGAAGAAATCACACCACAATTGCCCCCAAGAATGAGGCAGACACCTGATTCCCTAAACCAGACCCCCACCAAGCTCCCAGACCAGGCACTGTGCATGAGTAATGGCTGGGGTGTGAGCGTCCCTCAGCCCAGGTCCTTATATATGATAACATTATGCAGAAAAGTAATGAGAACCATTGAAAGGGGCTGCTCACTTTGAGATTGAATTACCGCTTAAATCAAACTGACAGTGGGCAGGGGGCTTGTGGAATGAAATTAAGGAGGAGGCTGTATTTCAGTTGGGAAGCCCTGGGTGCTTTCCAGGAGAGCAGAGCTCCTCTAAATGAAAAACAACTCTGAGCTCCTGTTCCATTCTCTGTGATTTATCTGAGCCGAAGAGTCTTGTTTGAATGGCTCCGAATGCTGTTTTCAAAGAGCGAATGAACATCTCATTCTGGAATCAATGACACAGGAAACAGACTTGGAAGGATGTGGCACTGGGGAAGAGCATGGGGGGCAGTGCGGAGTTCTGCATCTTCCAAGGAAGCCCCAGCTCAAGTCAGGCTGAAGGGTGTGTGGAGAGGAGCTCCATGGTCATGGTGGATGGGAAGTGTGACACCAGGGCTCTTCCTCGGAATGTCAACAGGCATAGACTTGTCTCCTGTGGTTGAGGGGCAGAGGTGGTGCATATGGCCAGGTACCAAGGGGCAAAGGTAAACCAGCCAGGGGAATATGAGAGAGAACATGCCAACTCAGACCCAACCTCTCCCAGTTGGGTCTCACTGGCCCCCAGACCACCTCCGTGTTGGACATGTCTTCTCTTCTAGCCTGTCCAACCCAGGTAGCAGATGATTTGATTACAAATCAAGAATTTTCTACTTGTTCTTCTAAAAAGGAGGTCAAAACCAATGTGTCAGTCTTGCTGATGAAGGGCTCTTTTTGATAGTCAAGCCTCTGCCAACCCCCCAAGGGTGTGGTTCCCAAAGTGAGCAGAATATTGCAATGGTCAGCATTCACCTTTTGTATCTTGTTATCACATAGAAGCAAGAAGGCACAATGTACCCCCATGGAGCAATGTGTTGGAGGTGAGGAGGGAAAGAAGGAACTGTCTTGAGGCCAGAAAGCGTGCAGACCTCCAAGGAGACCTGAATTTCCCCCTCCTCCTCCATGGTGCTGTCCTAAGAGGGACAGAGCCCTTCCTGACCACAGATCCAGCACCAAGCACAACACTACCACTTGCATCACCTCATTTACCTCTCACAACCACACTAGGAAAGAGACATTAGTGCCATCCCAGCCTTATAGATGAGGGAACTGAGACAGAGAGGTTAGTAACTCATCCACGGTCATGCATGCTGACCTGGACCCAGTGGTCCTACTCTAGAGCCTATCTACTCACCACTCTGTTAAGCCACTTGCCAAGGAGGCCACTCCAAAATGTCACTGGCTGGTGGTGGCTGGGTGGATCCTGCAAAGTCTTCTGGAGGAGAGGTCTTCTTCGACCAGCATTCCTGGAGGACTTGTAAGTTCCAGGAAGAAGACTCACCTGACAGGTGCAGGAGGAAAACTGAGTCAGATAGAATCAAAACGTGAAGTCCAAGACCACGTGTGCTTCACACACTGACATTTACATTTGAGTGGGACTGGGAGACCTAAGGGGTCCAACAGGAGTGAGGATGCCACACCCTAACTGTTTGCCTCTCTAGGTCACCTGACCAAGGTTTGCTAGTGGAATATGGGAGCTAACACCCTATGGGGGAAGGAAGGAAGGAAAGAAGGGGCTGGGGGAACAACTCTTCTCCTTTCTTCCCACAGTGTGTCTCTGGAGAAGCCCTGCCTGACCAGGCAACCCCGCTGTGTGTGTTTTGGGGAAGCTGTGGCCAACATGGTAACTTACCACCCGTCTTGCATTCATTTCCCTTCCAAACACCTCCCTTCCCCCATCCCAATGTTGCACTTCTAGAATCCACCTCTTTCAATAAAGCATCAGCCCAGAAGTCCCCCTCAGGCTGGTTTCTAGGGAATCCAAGTGAAGATAAAGCTGGGTCTCAGAGGGAAAGTATGGCTTCCATGTGTGGGGTGGGTGGGAGGCTTCCCAGCTTGGTGGCTGCATGAGGCAACCTGAAGGAGACCCGTCTGCTATAGAGCTTTGTCCAGGGTATGATGTCAACGAGGTTAAGGAGATAGATCCGGGCCTTGAAGGGTGGATTCAGACATTCACACTTCATTCTGTGGACCAGTGTGACACTTTCAATTGCCACACACTGGATCACCTGAACAAGAAGTTCACATTCAGACTAAATGGCTGTGGTTTCGGTAGGTGTCCCAGGTGAGCCATATGTACCCACTGGGGCAGAATCATTTCTCCAGGTGATGAAGAGCCACTGGGGCTTTGAGCATAGGGCTCACAAGGACAGAGCAGAGTTTGGGGAGAAGGAGGCAGACAGTGGGTTGGAGGGAAATGAGACCCAAGCCAGCAGTCAGCCAAGGGAAAAGGACATCCGAGGCAGAGCCATGGCCCAAGGGGAGTGTCCGTGGGAGGAACAGAACATGGAGCTGTCTCCATGGCCATCAGGGGTGCTTGCCAGGAAGCTAGCTCTCCATGCTGGAAATGTCCACACACAAGGCTGTGTCAGCCACAGATCCCAAAGGTGGTGGGGCTAGGTGGGGGTGGAAGGTTTTTTGGTATGATCTTGGGTAAACAGACACCAGGGATCCAGCCAGGCCCCGAAAGCCCCATCATCCCAGACTGCCTACCTCTCACCCACCACCCACTGGAAGTCCTGTCTCTGCCTGGCAGGGGGTGGCCACAGAGAAGGAAGGGACACGTGCCAGTGAGTGAAGAAGGGTCTTGGGTTGTGTTCAGGTGAACAGAGATGAGGGGGGCTGAGGTAGTGTGAGGGCTGCCCAGGGCTGAGGAACACAAGGTGGGTCACCAAGATCCCATCACTGGGGAGCCCCGTTCTCCCCACAGGCCATCTTCCTCAGAGTTGACTCTGCAACCACCCCTCTCTCCACCCCTCCTGCATTATTCTGATCAAGCAGCACTGCCCTTCACCCATCCATCACCGGCCTGCCCAATCGCTCCCCTCTTCTGCCCATCACAAAGCTGGCCTTAAATAATTCCTGACAAAAATCTCCAGTGGTTCCAAATACCTTTACAGAGCCTCCAAACCCATTCATTTCCTGTCTTTGTGTTAATCCTGGATACAGCTGGGGTTTTGTTTCATCTACTCACCCAGGGAATGAACACCCTTGAATTCAATTTTTGCCTAGAAAAGAGCAGTCCTTTGGAAATTGACAACCAGGAGAAGTTATATTTTATTCAGTAAAAGATAAAGCCTAATTATTTTAGGGGTATTTCCTACCTTCCCCTTGGTGGTGGCTTCTTACTTCTCAGGTGCAACCAGATTCTCTGGATCTACTTTAATTACGGTTAGGCCTGTGGTTTTCTCTGAAAGCTGTTCTTCTGTCATCTGTGCCAGTCTGAGAGCCGACCGGGGAGAAACTCATCACCAAAAAAGGATTTCTTCTTTCCCCTTCTATTAAGGTTTGGGCTTTGGCTGGGGACGGGTATAAGAGTATTAAACGTCACCAAAAGCATAAAAATCAAACCACCAGGCATTGGGAGGCCTGGTGCCGGGGGCCTGGGAGAGGGAGCCTCACTCCACACTCTTTTCTGGCTGTGTTCCAAAAGCACAGGCATGAACTCTGCAGTTCCCGGCCTGCAGCTGGGGATTCTGGGCTGAGCACAGAAGGAGAATCTGCCCAAGCAAGACCCTACAACGTCAACTTCTGAAAATATGGTGGGACACTGACCAAATCAGGGACGTATCTTTTACTGCTGTAGCCCATCTGTTGGAATCTCATAAATCCCCTGTTCACTCTTCAGATAAGTGGGGCTTTTTCTCTTGTTTCTGACACTGGGGTAAGATAACACCACGCAGGAGAATCAAATGAAGAGGTCTCCAAAGCCTGGATGCTTCCTGCCAGTGGGAAGTTGCCCTCATCCCTCAAAAGGCACCAGATTGGACGGGCTCCTGCCTACCTTCCTGGTCTTTTCATCCTCCTTCCCTACTCATCTTATGAGTGAGGAACAGCGTCTATTACTGACATGACCTTATGTAAGGAAATGGGAGCAGCAGGTGGGTTCCACTGAGCATGCACCTTGTGCGCACCTGACTCTGGCCTCGACGGGCAGTGCAAGATGAGGTCAGCGGCCCATTGCTACATAGCAAGCCACCCCAAACCTAGTGACTTACAACAAAAATTTTTTATCTCTAAGACATCTGGGTTAGCTGGATGGTGTCCCTCAAGGCATCTCACCAGGTTGCAGTCCGATGGTGGCTGGACCTGGAATCCTCCAGAATCCTCATTCATGTGTCTGGAGCTGAGTTGGGGAGCCCTGAACAGCTGGGGCTCCTCAAGTATCTCTGTCTATCTCTGTGTGGGCCTCCTGTGGGCTTTGGTTTCCTCTTCTCTAAAATGGTACTGATAATACGAACCATCTTGTGGGATTGTTGTGAAGTTCAAACAAGCAGGTAAACACCTGAGAAATATCAGCTGATACAGTGATAATCATTGTCATCCGCAGGAAGATTTGGGGATTACAGGAAGTCTTCAGACACTCGATAGCTATTATTGAAATATAAGATAACACTTGCCTACACAGATTCAGAGGGAAGATTGAGACCAATGGGTGCAAGCGGTGTAGAAGAAGATTCTGGTGCGATTTGGAACAATAGAATAGTCTGGAAATGGAACAGGCTGCTATGACAAAGATTAAATTCCCAATTGTAAGTGGGTTCAGCACAGCCTATCTGATTATTTACTAGGAAGTGACAAAGGGACACGTGTACTGAATGGAAGGTTAACTAAGTTGCTTCTAGGTCTTTTGTAGCTCTGACTTTCTGTAAGTCTCTAAGTCTGTTTTGGATCCATTGATGGGATCAAAAACCTACAATGTAAACATCACTCTTGTTTAATTATCTGGCCATTCATTTATTCAGCAAATACGTACCAAGCATCCTGTAGATGCCAGATCCTGTGCCAAGCACTGATGAAAGGATGGTGATTGTAGCAGCACCGGGAATACATGGGGCACACAAGCATCATCCTAGGATCTATGGAGGATGTAGACAATTACGAAACTGAGAAATAGAAGAAATGCTCCACAGGGAAAGAAACCCAGGGAGAAGAAACCAAACCTCATTTGTGGGAAGAGGTGAGAAGGGAAGGCTTTCTGAAAGAAGGGATATCTGATTTGAGAACTGAAGGATGAGTAGATGTTTGGAGACAAAGTACGCCTGGTGTGGGGTGAAGAAGAGTGGTCCAAGAAGAGGGAACAATATGTGGGAAGATGAGAGAATGTAGTGGAGGGGATTGATATGGCCCTACAAGTACCCAGGACACAGGATATGGAGGGGACTGGACATGTTTGAAGAGCCTTGCTGACCACTGTGGGGTCCTCTTTGCCTCTGACATACACGCTATTCCTCAACCTCCCCCTACAGTCGCATTTAGAAAGCTATTAGGAGGTGGATGAAGGCCTGTCCCAGTAAGGATGGAGTAGAAATAGAGAGAAAAGAGTAAATTTAAAAGATCTTTGAGGAAGAATTGGCATGACTTGAAACTGGAATTGATTTTAGAGATGGACAATTAAGTTAATGTTTAAAGATGGCCAAGCTTTTGAGCTTAGCAGACAAAAGGGAACTAGAAGGAAGAGAGATGGGAAGGGAAAGATAAGGAATTCACTGGGAACATGTGACTCAGAGATAATGGCAGGGCAGGAGATGTATCCTAGGTAATTAGAGATGAGAAGCCAGACATTTACTAAAAGGCTGGGCTGGTTTTATTGACTCCAGAGTGAGCAGGAAGATATATCTCTGCCTTCACCAATCCAGAGTAAACAGTAGCAGACTTGTACTCCTACAAGAGGCAACTAGAAAACTGGATGAAATGTATGAAACATCGGAGAACTGGCGGTATAGGACTATAATCTGTAAAGGAAGCAACAAGCGAGGTGACTGTTTTCTTCCCCAGAGGTACTTCCCATACTTTGGCATAGGGAGGGGAACCAAGCAGACTGCAGGCTCACTGAGGTGAGGACAGAGAAGCTGGAATTGGTCGGAGTTCAGGATTGGAGAGAAGAGAGTCATGTTGAAACAAAGAGCTCAAGAAATCAGCCTAGAGGTTCTCAAGAGTGTACTGCTAAATGCTAAGCAGCAAAGCGTGACATTCTGTAAGACTTCTGAAGAACTACCAAGACCCTGCAAAGCAAATATTTTCCGAACCCCACACAGTATTCCTGCAATCCCGAACTCTGATCAGCCAGAGTGAAGTTGCTTAACATCTGTGACCCTCCAGACACACTCCAGAGCTATGTCTCATTAGTAAGGATGAATTGCCATAGATTACAGGCTACTCCAGACTTGTCCGATAAGAAATTAAAAAGAAGTCCCCAAAGGATCACATTGATCCACAAGTAACCTAACTGCACCTAGAACAAAACTCAGTGTATTCTAAAGGAAAACAAAATGCAGACATTCAACGATATGATAGTAAAGATGTCTAGCATCCAATAAAAATTACTATATATGTGCAGAAGCAGGATAATATAACCAATTACACGGAGAAAACACACATAATAGAAACAGATCCAGAAGTCACAGAGATGATGGCACTATCAACCAGCCTTTCAAACAGTAATTGTCAGTATGCTCAAGGGTATGACAGGGAAATAGGAAAGCAATGAGAAAGTGAAAGGTATAAAAAGGTAGCAAATGGAACTTCGAGAAGCTGAAAAATAAAATATCTGAAATTAAAAAAAAATTCTCTGGATCTGCTTAGCAGCAGATTAAATGCTTAAGAAGAAAGAATCAGTCAACTCAAAGATACAGAAGGAGAAATTATCCAGTTGAAACACAGAAAAAGAAAAAAGGCTGGAGAGAACTGCAGAAGCTCCAGTGACCTGGAGACCAAAAATCCAAGCCATGTAACATGTATGATTAGGGTCCCAGGAGGGGGTGAAAAAGTTTCAGAAAAATATTTGAGGGAGTAAAGGCTGAAATTTTCCGAATATGATAAAACTACTACCCACAGGTCTAACCAACCTCACAGATCCTAACAGAATAAACATAAAGAAAACCGTATGAAAGCACGTTGTCACCCAGTTCCTGAAAACCAGTGGCAGAGAAAATCTTAAAAATATTCAGAGTAAGAAAAGATATGGCCCCATACAGGGGAATGAAGTGAAGACTTACCACAGATGTCTCATCAAAAACAATGCAAGACAGAAGATGCCGGAACGACATCTTTAAAAAGGGAAATAAATACCTTCAGAGACAACAAAAGCTGAGAGAATGTGGCGCCAGCAGGTTCATCCTAGAAATGTTCAAGGTTTTCAGGCTGAAAGAAAATGATAACAGGGAGACTCAGCTCTATACCAGAAATGGTAAATATGTGGGTAAATTTAAAATAAGCTCTTTTCATCTTGCCTTTTAAAAAGATATTTTACTGTTTCGATTAGGGAGGAAGAAAACAACAACCCAGTAGTGTTCTGTGGAGTTTAGACAAATACAGAAGCAAAACCTCCTACAGACTAGTATCTTTTATTAATTTTTGTGCAAAAATCTTTAATTTCAAGAAATCAGATCCAGGCACATGCAAAGAGGATGATGCCACCTGGTACTCATCCCAGGAAAGTGAGGTTGGCTGAATATTCAAAAACTCAATAGATAGTTCATTATATTGACAGAAAAAAAGAACACGCAATCCTTTCAGTGGATTAGGGAAAATCTTTTGACAAAATTCACCACTCATAATGTTAAAAACTCTTAGCAAAGTAGAAATAGAAGGAAACATTCTTAACTGATAAAAGGGCTTCCAGGGAAACCCCAACCAACCAAACAAAGCGTATGGTTAATGTGACAACCTGGACATTTACAGGAATGTAGGACTCATGTCCAGTCTCACCATTTCTCGTCACTGTTTCACTGGCAGTCCTGGCCACTACAAAAAAGACACAGGGAGAAAAATAAAAGGCATACAAATTGGACAAGAAGCAGTTAAACTGTCTTTATTTGCAGATGACATGGTCATGTATATAGAATATCCTAAGGAATCTAGAAAAGCATTGTTAGAACAAATAACCAAATTTACCAAGTACCCTGAAAACAGAATCAATATACAAAAATCAGTTTGGCCCTATATTTCACAACGACAAACAAAGGGAAAACAAAATTCTAAAAATGGCATCACAAAAGCAAAATATTTAAGGATATATGCTTATTCACTACAGTTATCTATACTTAGCATAGTACACACACACACACACTATAGTATAGCGTAGTGTGTGTGTATATATATAATGTAAATATTTGGGAATATACATATGTTTACATACACACATGCAAGAACTATCCACTGGCAAACTGCCAGACATCGATGAAAGAAAGAAAAGCCTACATAAATGGAGAGAGATATCTTGTTCAAAGACTGAAAGACTCCGTGTTAACATGTTCATTCTTTCTGATCCATCTATAGATTCAATGTAATTCTAATAAAAATTCAAGCAGACTTTTTTTTTTGAAATTGACAAACTGGGGCGCCTGGGTGGCGCAGTCGTTAAGCGTCTGCCTTCGGCCCAAGGCGTGATCCCAGGGTCCTGGGATCGAGCCCCACATCAGGCTCCTCCGCTGGGAGCCTGCTTCTCCCTCTCCCACTCCCCCTACTTGTGTTCCCTCTCTCGCTGGCTGTTCCTCTCTGTCAAATGAATAAATAAAATCTTTAAAAAGAAAAAAAAAGAAATTGACAAATTGATTCTAAACTTTATCTGGAAATTTTTAAAAACCTAGAGTGGGCAAAATGCTTTTGAAAAAAAAAAAAAGTATCTTAGTCTGTTGGTGTTGCTATAAGAAAACACCATGAATTGTGTGGCTTGTGTGGCTTGAACAACGGAAATGTGTTTCTCACAGTTCTGGGGACTGGGAAGTTCAAGCTCACATGGGGTGGGGCGGGAGCAGGGATTGAGGATGGAGGTTGGTGAGAGAGAGAGAGCTCCCTGGTGAAGGGCAGTAACCCTAACAATCCCCTAGGCCCCACCCTCATGACCTCACCTAATCCTAATTACCTCCCAAAGGACACACCCCTGAATACCGTCATCACATTAGGGGTTGGGGTTCCAACAGGTGAATTTGGGGGACAGGACACAAACATGCGATCCATAACCGATAGCAAAGCGGGAGCCTTACCACTTGATTTCGGTACTTACTGTAAGACCATAGTGATCAAGAGAGAGAGGAACAGCCATACAGACAGACGTATACATCAACGGAACAGCACAGAGATGCAAGACATAGGATCATGCTTATATGGTCAATTAACTTTCAATAAAGATGTCAAGATAATTTAGTGGAGAAATGGTAGTCTCTTCAAAAACAGTGTTGAAGCAACCAAGTACCCGTATGCAAAAAAAAAAAAAAAGAAAATGAGCTTTGATTCTCACTTTATGACATATTCAAAAATTAATATGAAATGGACCACAGAATTAAAAGTAACAACTCAAAGTATTAACTTTTGGAATAAAATATAGAATAAATATTCACCCTCTTGACGTAAGCAAAGATTTCATAGGGCACAGAGGGGCCAAAGCAGAAAAGAAACAGCTATAAACAGGACTTAATTCAATATTTAAAACTGCAGCTTTTCAAAAAAAAAAGCCCAAAACAATAACACTGTTAAGAAAATAAAGTTAAGTCACAGACTGGGAGAAAGTATCTACACTATATATTGGAAAGAACCAAATAGGAGACAACTTGATTTTTAAAAGTGGGCACGATGCTTGAACAGATAGATGAGTGGCCTGTGAGCACATGAAAAGCGCTCAGCCTCTTTGTCATCAGAAAATGCAAATTAAAATTGGTGAAATGAGGTACACCTTTATACCTCGGGACGGCTAAATTCGCCGTGAAGACACCAAGAGTGGTGAGGTGTGGAGTAACTGGAATGCTCACGCATTGCTGGTGGTACCCAAACACTTAGGGAGATAGTCTGACAGACTCCATAGTTTGCATAGATGCCAGCACTGCGCTCCTGGTCAGTTACGCCAGGGCGATGAAGGCACGTCCACACAGAGACTAAGTCACGCGTGTTCATAGCAGCTGTATTCCTAACAGTCCCCAGCAGAAAAGACCCAGTTGTCCATCGACAGGTGACAGGGCTACGGCATCGTGGCGTCTCCGCACTAAGGAACGCTGTCGTGTGGCAAAGGATGCAAGTGCCAGGAGACAATGATGTGACTGAGCACAATCAGGGAAGCAAGATAAGAAGCACACACGATGACGATTCCAAGTCCGTCACATCCTAGAGCAGGCACTGAGAAGCGCAAAGCAGATCAGAGTTTGCCTGGTGGGAGGCCCTGGGAGGGGTAAGTTTTACTGCAAGGCGGCCCGAGGCAACTTTTTGCAGTATTGGAATATTCTAGATATATTTTTGGTAGTGGTTACACATGCCTACACATCTGTCAAAACTCATCAAAGTCTACACTTAAAATGGGTGCTTTTCATTGTTTGCAAACTGACTTCAATAATGTTGGTTTTCAAAAGCATGCGGGATATTCCAGGGACAAGCGGCTGGCGTCAGAGACGAGTGAACTAACACCTGCAGCCAGGTGAGTATTCTGGTGTTATAATGTGGACAGAAAGTCTCACCAGAGCTGCCGAGGAGGCGGGTGAGGCCAGTAGAAAGAGGCCTTCGAGCAGCCGCTAAGAGATCAGTTCCTGTATGCTGAGCTGATGAAGGGTTTGACGCAGGGACTGACGTATGGAGACTTGGTTTTCATGCTCACATCTGGCACTTGCGTGGATGGCAAACTTTAAGAGGCCATACAGAAGACCAGGGTCTGGAGTTATATATGAAAATGCATGTTAAATGAGAAGTAGGTGGCTTTGGAAATTGACTTGCTGAGGGGTGAGGGAGAGGTAATACTTAAAAAAAAAATCTACAAGTTAAAAAAAAAAACTTTAAAAGGTAAATAGCCCATTAACAAAAAGGCAAACATCTTGAACAGACACTTTACAAAGAAGAATCTAAAAATGGCCAACACACAGAAGAAAAAGTGCACAATATCCTTAATCATCAGAGAAATGCAAAAGGAATCCCAGAATTTACCCCTTTGAACTTACGTGTTTGGCAAAAATGTGACATTATCTACTGTTTGTTGGGGATGTAGGACAGAAACACACGTTAATGGTTCCAGCTACTTTCCAACAAAGGGAACGTTATCTGCTGAAATTGAACAGACGCATTCTCCGTGACCTGCTGATTTCACACTCGCAGGCATGCAGCCTGGTGCATAAAAGCACCTGGTCACGTATGCAAGACTGACCATAGCAACCCTGATGACAATAGCCCCAAACTGGAAACAAGCCAGACTTCCATCAGCAGCAGAATAGATACATGAAGGGTGTGTATTCTCACTGAAAGACTTAAGCAGCAATAAAGATGAACGCAAGTACATCCACGCACATGTTGAGTGAAAGCAGCCAGACCCGGAATACCCATGGCCTGGTTCAGGTTACATGGCGTTCCCAGCAGCCGTGAGGCTCAGGTGTGGTGTTCGGGGCGTGCGCTGGGCTGGCCTCACTGCAGCAACAGCAACAGCGAAAGCAAGAAGTGGTTGTCCTGAAAGTCCTGACCTCCCGGGCTCTGTGGAAGGGAGACGTGAGATCTTCCTGGGCCCAAGTCCATGTCCGGATTTGGGTGATGGTTGATGAGGGAACGGAAGGCGAGCTGAGGACAGAGCAGAAACTAACACCCCGCAACCTCCCCCATGGGATGACGTGACATTCCTCAGGCGCTCCCGGGGGCCCCAAAGGACAAAGAAATGGTAACCTACAGAGACCACAATCCTGCAAGACTTGAGTCCCGCAATTTACAAATGTCTTAGCGGATTTACAAGAACAAAGCATTTCCAGCAATAACCAGCTTCCGGAAGGGAATGGAGATACAATTGAACTAACCTGCGGCCCACAGACAGACACTTGAGGCGGGCAGAGTGTAATGTTCCTCCAGGAAGCTCCCAACTATCTTCATGTTAATGCCTCACTAGAGGGGTAAACAGCCTTAACTTGACAATAGCAAGGCCTCCTCTTGCGAATCTTCTTTAACATATGAAAGTACTTTCTTGAAACCTCCCTTTTTCCTGACCTCCCCCAACCCCACAGTACACAGTCAGCCACCCCCCACAACCCAGGGCAGCAGCTCTTTCTACCCACGGGTCCTGTCCCCCGTGCTTTCATAAACCACCATTTTGCACAAAGACATCTCATGAATTCTTTCTTGGTCGTCGGCTCCCACTGAACCTCCCTATATTCCCAAACCCCATCAATGGTTACATGGATGTATGCTTTACCACCATTTAGTAATCTGAGCAGTGATGTTTTATGCACCTTTATGTATATTTAAAAGGTCAGCAGAATACGGGGCAGTCACTGAAAACTTCAGACGCACGGGACCACCATGCACTGCCGCACAGGTTGTATACTGCACAACACCAGTGGGAGCCACTCACACAGACACGAGTATTGCCAAAAGTGAGGCAAGAGAGGAGAACCCAGGTCCTGGTCTGAGACCTCGGTAGACACTTCAGGGGGGAGAATGAGAAGCCTGGAAGAGAGACCAAGCCCCTCAAGAGGCCACACCGAGAGAACCGCCCCTCCTCCCAGTGCTCCCTTCCCGAGTGCTGCCTCCAGCTTCCCCACAAGAATCCCCTCCAGCGCAGGGGCACTGAGATCAGAGCTGCAGGGGTCAGAGCCTCAGGCCCTCCCAGGGAGGAAGCAAAGAGTGAGGGGGCCATAAAAGTGACCAAAGGCGTGACCGCAGCCTCTCCTGTAAATGGGGACTTGCCGTCACCTTGCCAGTCAGGGCCCTCATTTTATGGGGGAGAAAACCAAGACCCAGAGACAGGTGGTCACCTCCTCAGGGTCCAGGATTTAACATCAGGCGGTGCCCCCAGGGGCCTTCCCATTTCTTATTCTGATTTTGCAGATTAACTCGAGTTAAGGATTCCTGATGGGGAGAAACCACTACTCTGTTAACATATTAGCATGATAATAGGAATTCCGCTTCCAGTGGAAGAAACTCCAGCTCCCAGGAAAGGAGGTGAAGCCACACTGTGCCTGGGGCTTCTGGACTCTGCAAATTTGAGAAAAGCTGCGCCCCTCCCCCCACCACCTCATAGAAGGTGATATAAGTCCAGAATTGTGCACCTCCTTTAAGGGGGTTCACAGATGCTCTCTACCCCCATCAACCCATTGGAGGCCCAAGCTGATACTTGCGAAAGCTAGCGTGGCCCTGACTGTGCTGTGGGAGGGAGAGGGCACCCCGCGGTTTGGAGAGGGAGGTGTGGAGGAAGAGAGAGATAGACAGAGGAAGGAGAAATTCTCTTCTGTAATTTATTAATAATGATACCAAGTAACAGCTCACGTTTACTGAGCGCTCAGGGTGGGTCAGGAGCTCCAAGGTTGGGGAGGAACGGCTCACTTACAAGCAGGGGTTCACTGTGAAACCTCTCAGGGCTCCCGTAAGCCGTCCTGGGCTATTAGACCCCAGAGCAGAGACCGTGGCATGGGATGCCGAGTCCTTGGGTCAGGAAGGGGCCACAGTACTTCTGGTCCACGTGGGCCAGAGGCCAGCTGGCTTATTATGAAAGCAGAGCAAAGAACGCAAAAACTCCAACAACAACAAAACCCACCCATCATTAGCTATTTTCCAAACCTAATGATTGTGATTAAGGCAGAGAGGAATGTCTGGGGTATTTTAAGCCACAGTCAACGTATCATTTTGAGAAAGGGAGACAGGATCGGGAAGCCGCTGGTAGCAACCCCAATACGATGTAGCAATTCCTTTCGTAAATAACCACAGGGACCTCTGCTTCCCAGCACACGTTTCCCTTTACTCAGACCCAAGACCAGCTGCCAGCATAGCGTGGAGCAGGGGTGCCCCGTGAGGTCCCCAGGTGACACCAGGAAGACCAAGGGCTTGAGGGGAGCCCGCCGCCCTCAGCCCCCTGCAGGCTAGCCATCAGCTCAGGCTGACTCCTGGGGCCACATTTGGAGACCTGGAAGTGCCCAGACAGGCCTGCCCAGTCCCACCACGATGCACTGGGTTTGCACTCACTGCTCCCCCACCCCCAACAGACACACTCAATAGGGTTGTGCAAATACATTAGGAGGCCCCCACCCCCACACCCCACCCATCCTGAGCACTGTATGCAGATGGTACCCCCAAAGGTTGTGAACTGAGGCCCCAACTCCACCAGCACCTGGCCTCCTGCACCTGGGGAACGTGTGCACGCATTAATTCAGGAGCCAGGAGAGCCCAGGTAACGGGCTCTTCCGGACGACGTTGCAGCCAAGAGTCCTGGCGCCTCTACTCTTCTTTTGGCTCCTGTTTCTTGTGTTAACACATCTTATTACTCTGGCCTTTGGGGACTCACTGAAGGGGCTACTGCCCCTCAGGAGCCGGTAATATCTGTCTGACACCTACTGGGCATAAATGTCAATGCAGCAACGTACCGATGGGTTGGGATGGTTTCCGGTTCCTGATGAGAATCGTGTTTCTGGAGGTGTGATTGTGGGATGTTTGCACAGGTGTGGAGCCCGTGAGGGTGTGTAGAGGGTGTTGTGGGTACGCAAGGGTGTGGGGTCTGTGTGCAGCTGCAGGAACGTGGGTGTGTAGGAAAGTGCGTGCCCCTCGTGCAGGGGCGTGTGGCCGTGACTTCTGATGATGACGGTGTGTCCACGAGCCTGTGGTCGGGGCCACAAGAGTCCGTCTGTCACTAACGGAGCAGACTGTGGATTTGAGGGGGGGCATCCGTGGGGCCGCCGGCATGTCCCTTCTATGGCACCTATGGGGTCACGTGGCTGCCGTCCTGGCGTGGGGTTGTGAGATGGTCTCTGCGTTCCCCCCGCGAGCATCTTCCTCCTCAGCCCCAGCTCCTCTCACACGCCTCCAGCAGAGGAGAGACCTGACTTTATCTAGGGGATGAGAGGCGTGGCTTCTCCGGCATTTTCACGTTCTTGCCTGAAGAGGGAACCATGTGTCCCGGGGTCTCACCTACAGACACACGCGTGTGTGCACGCAGTCATGCACACACGCCACACACGGCCTCAGGCCCACGGGAGACAAGACGGAGAGAAGTCCCCTCATCCACGCTTCTCTTGGACAGCCCCACGCCCGGGGCACCTGCACAACCTGGGGGGGGGGGGCAGTCCCGGGTGACGGCGAGCAGTCCGCTTGCCTTGTTGTGGTTCTGGTTTTTAGGTGCAAAGAGCCTGAACGAGGGTCTGTCCCAGACCGATGGTCCCGGGAAGCGGAGCTGGCGGGGATGAGGCTGGTAACCCAGGCTTGCTGGCGGGGTGGCAGACACGCTCCCCGCGCTGCATGGGCCCGCGCTCGTGGACTCGACGGCCGTGCGGTGTTGTGCTTGCCCTCCCCGGGGCCTGGTGGGGAGAACCAGCCTCGGTCACGTGTGGGAGGTGCTGGCTGCCCGTTACTCCTCTTAACCCGCTCGGGGTCCTCAGGAAAGGACTGTAGCCCGGTAGACGGCCGCCTAGACAGTCTTCTCCATCCGTCCTTGCACGCGGTGCGGTCATCTGGCTCTGTTCAGGCCAGTGGGCGTGAGTGGGAGTGAGACACGCTGCATCTTGGGATCTTTCCCTGAAATGGATCAGCTGTGCCTCCCTGGTCCTTCTCTCATGCGCCTGGCCTGGGGGTGGCAGGCGTTGGTGCCTCCCTGTGGCCCAGAGGACGGTGCAGACATGGCCGGCTGGCTGTGAATTGCTTCCCTTGAACTAGAACGTGAGAGAACGTTTCTACCCCCGTCAGTCTGCTCCCCTAGCTAGAGCACTGCAGACTGTTCTCTAATAAATACAGAAGTGGGAGCCGCCGTACTTACACCCAGGAGATGCGGACTGACTCAGGGAGGCCCAGGTCTCGCAGGCTAGGAGTGGCGGCCGGTCCGGGCACCCTGCGGGGCAGTCTCAGGACGCTGGCGACACCAGGGACGGTCCACCCCCCGCTGGAGAAGAAGTAGTTGAGAAGAGTCAGAAAGTTAGTACTAGTGGACAGCTTCCCCTCGGTCTGAGCAAAGTCCCACAAGGGAGGAGCACAGGCAGGTCCCAGCGGCCCTGCGGGCAGGGGTGCGGGGAAGGCCCACAGCTCTGCTTGGGGAAGGCGCTCTGCCGGTACCCACATACCAAGTGCCCGAGTCTCCAGGTCCCACGACCTTGCTGGCTGGGGAAGGTCAACAGCTTTGAACCACAGACAATTGGGGGTCGGCGTGGGGGCCTCTGCCTTCCACAAAACTCCCGCATTAATACTGCCTGGCCGAATGGTAGAGCCAGTCCAGGGGCAGTGGGCGGATCGAGGGTGGGAACTCCCCACCCATGTCTGCGCTTCCGATGGTCTCAAAGAAGCCATCACTCAGGAGATGAGCCAAACACAGAGGCCCCCAAATGAGTAAGGAGCGCAGGCTTAAGCCTCATGCAGGAAGGACGGCTTTGCCTGTGGTTGCTCGGGCCTGGGACACACTGCAAGCCAGGGAGGTTATGAGAAAACTGGTTTACCAAATAGAAGGCAACCTTCACTTGCAAAAGCCATGACCACCTGCACCTTAAAGCGAGCCCGACCTCCGTGAAACGGCAGCCTTTAGGGAAGCATACCGCAACCCTTCCCCCAGATGCACAGGGGAGCCCAGAGATGAAGCCGAGGCCTCGGGCAGTGGGCGATGAGCCCCCGGAGAGCAAACACAGAATCTGACCGGTGATCGTGCTTACTCTGGGGACAGGGAACCTTCAGAATCATCACCGGCAGGGGCGAATCCACGTTTGGGGGTGCAAGAAACATATACAATTTTAGGACCCTCTTATATTTAAAACACAAATATATATATATACAAACTCAGATTATGGGATGGATATTTAAAATGAGGGAAAAAATCATAATGCCTTTGAAATATTAAAAGGCTGACAAAAGCATTTTCCTCTGGTCTACATTTTTGGCTTCATTTAGAATACTGCTTTTCCTCATATTTGAATTTGGGGGTAATCCATAAACCTGAAAAAATTGTAAAAATTAGAAACCAGTGCGTCTTGCTGCTGCTGCCGCGTTGCATTGAGTGGTCTCACCGCGGTCAAATTACCCCACGCGGTACAGGTTGAATCATTGATGAATTTGTATAGTTTTGTCACTGAGACATTTATTGCTTCGAGACGCTTCACATGGCTCCGTGGCAACGTGTGTTCCTTCAGCTAAAACTCTGAGCCTTGGTGAAGACAAGAGACACTGGATATACCAAGACTTGACCCAATATCTCAACATGTGTGAAACCCGCATGTCACACACGAATACTGCTGATGGCATCAGCTTGGACCTTACAGATGCAATTCTAATTCACAAGTCTTGGTGAGTGGGTACACAGGGTAGCAGGGGGGATTCTAGAAGCTGTTCCCATGCCAGAGTTCACAAGCCCTACACCGGTAACACACCCTACCACCCCCAGGACGCCCCCCCTGCAATTCAAATACCCCTCAGCCACACCCCTGTGGCCGCGGCCACGTCCCCAGACAGGTGGGGAAAGTTGGAGTGGCTCACAATTGCGCTTACAATGTCTTCCGTGGGTCCTATAAACACACACCACCATACAACCCTCGAAAAACCCACGGATTATGTAAGTAAGGAAACCTGGCAGAGCTGAAGGATAGGGAAGAGCGATTGCAAAGCTCTGGGGCTGGTGTCCCGGTGACGGAAACGCTCAGAGGTGATGTGAGAGACGGAAAAGGAAGGTGCCCTCACCTCAGATGAGGCCGGACCCCACCTCCCCAGTGCCTCCCCCAGACCCTGCTGTGCCAGTCCCCTCTCTGTGTGTCCTTTCCCTGGTGAGCAAAGCAAGGCAGCGAGAGTGCCAGATCCATGTACCCCCTCCAGTTGCTGCAAGGATCAGAACTCTGAGCACTGCCGAAGTGCTTTGCAAACCATGCCAGATTCTAGGGAGCTCAGTTGTTATCGATGCTGACGTGCACGGGGGAAAGGTGGGCATCAGCCTCCATAGAGCCCCTCCATCACCGCGGATCAACCAGCAGGGCAGCCTCGATGCCAAGAGGCTACTTGTCTGGGCATGTCCACTTGCAAAGCCCCTCTTCATCTTGTCCGTTGTTTCCGAAATATGCCCGAGGCACCTGCTCCCCTCCAGACACCAACGCTGCAGAGTGGAGGGCCGGCAAAGTTCTTGCTTTCAAGGGGTTTGTATTTCGGTCTTGGAAGGAAGCCCGGAGATGAAGGAGATCAGATTGGACCAGCCGTTCTTCATTGCTTGACAGTGTCCAGCTGGAATCCATTCTGCCAGGAGCCAAAGTCGAAGACAGGACGAGCCACAATCACGGCGGTCTCTGCATAGTTCCATCCTGATGTTCAACCCAGGTTTCCTCTTGTGGTTGTTGTTAATGTGGTGGTGGTGACAGTGGTGGTTACAGTTGTTGACTTTGTTGTTGCAGTTGTTGTACTGGTGGGGGTTGTTCCTGATAATGATGTGTTGGTGTTGGTGGTGCCGGTAGCTGTGCGGCTGTTGTAACAGTGGCAGTCATGGTGCTGCTGGTGCCGGTGCTGGTTGATGATGGCGATGGTGGTTGATGATGGTGGTGGTGGTGGTGGTCGCCGATGTTTGGACTATATCTGTGTCCAAACACATCAACTACAGCCTCCTTTCCCAGAGAGCCAGAATTACTTATTTTAATTATTGATAGAGGAGTTAACTAAAACATGGAATTTCTGCAAACCCCAGAACACCAGTCTTCAAATGACCTCTTTTTGCCATTTATTATGACCCTGTATTCACCGGCAATAATCCAGCCTTCAATCTTTGTGACGATGTTCTGAACCCAGCCAATTTAAATAATTCTACCAGTAAAAATTCCACAAGATGCTATCAAACATTTTATGAGTCTAAATATATAGCACCAACTGTGTCTAATCATCTTTTTTTTTTTTTTTTTTGGAAATTCTACTGGGAGGAAACACGCAATAAAGAACGCGGGACATAATTTGTTCTTGTGAGTCCCTCTTACGACTGTTCAGGATTCCTGACTCTTCCATTTCTTCTCCTAATTTTTTCTATTATTTTATTTACTTGAAAACATCCTAAGTGACACCTGAGGGCACTTTTGTTCAGCACTGCACGCAGGCAGGACCCTTTCACACATGCATCGTTGACCAGCTAGCTGTGGTCTCGGAACAATCGACATCTTGGCCTTGAGGAAACCGAGGGACACTGCGGCGGAGGGAGTTGTGCTCCGACCCGGCTGTCAGCTGCTCGACCCTGGGCTGGGGGTTAATTGCTGAGGCTTAACTTCCTCATCTATAACTTTGGGGGTCATGATGCCAACTTGCAGGCTTGAGGACGACGTGCAGTCGGGACACTGAGCTCCCGAAGCTAAGCCCCGCCCAGATGAGCAAAAGCTGTTTGATCGTAAGCACGATGTCCCCTGTGACAGGAGCTCTGAGGGGCCCCTTCTCCAAGTGCACCTGCCAATCCCTCCCTCACGCCTCTGCTCAGCACATCCATCCTCAGGGACTGCCAGCCAGGATGGGACGTGCCTTGGGTGCATGGGCATCTCCTCCCTTCCTCATGGTGGAGTTCTGATCTCTCCCTGGGATCCTCCCTGCAAAAGAAAATAACAAGAAATAAGTGTTCACCTCGAAGCCCACTTTCTGGTGGAGAAATGGCTTCAAAGTGTGTAGGGCCCAGGTCAAAAGGAAAATGTAGGGCCCTTTGTTCATGAATTCTTATGAATTTCAAAACAGCAAGAGATGAAACCACACATGGGCCCTTCTAAGCACAGGCCTTTGCGCAACCCATGAATCCATCCCTGGGCGGCAGGGACGCCTGTCACCCATTCTGCTCACAGCACACTGGGTCCTCTACATGCTTTCTTTTATTTTGCTCTGTGGAGAACCCCAAAGGATCGTATTTTTATCCCTCATTCATGGATAAGGGAAAGTAAGGGCTTGAAAAGTTGAGAGATTTCCCAAGGACACATATTTCCAAAGTCACGCTCCATGGATGATACTTGATTCTCCGTGGCACCTGCATGGCTTTCTTGAGCTGCAAAGGCCATGAAAAGCCTGGACCAGATTCTCCTTCACAGCCTCAGAAGGAAGCGAACTGCTGACACCTTGCTCTTGGACCTCTAGCTTGCAGAATGGGAGAAGGTAGCTCTGGTGCTTACAGCCGGGCAGGTGGTGCTTGTCATGGCCGCCCTAGCGACTCATTCAGGAGGTGTGGTAAGTATTTGTGCTGTATTCACCAAGTATATCTGGTTCTTCTGCACACATGGTAGAACCATGGCTCCCTGCACCATTCAAGTTAGGAGTGGCCATGGGATGTGATTTGGTCAGCACAGCACAGGGCGTGCAAAAGGAGTGTGTTAACTCTGACAGACAACCCCAACCCCATGTGTATTCACGCATCCTCTTTCATCCATCCAGTGATAGCAGGAGCTGTGCTGTCACAAAGCCTCACCCTCCCCGAGGAATGACAGTCATCACCGATCCCCTACCCACCTGCGAGGACCTTGAGTGATGAGGAATGACTTTGGTTATGTTGAAGTACTGAGTTTTGGGGCTGCTTGTTACAGCAGCCTAACCTCGTCTTTCCTGGCTGATACAAGAAGAATGGAGAAAGAAGAGAGGGAAGGCAGCAAGGAAGAAGTATGTTTGCTGGATGATCCTTGGTTTCCCTCCAAGAAAAGTTGAACTTGGGGACTTCCATGTGCCCATTAATTTCAGCCACTGATCCCAGTGGTCTGGACTGAGTGAGCACATGGGTGCAGCACACGTGCACGGTATATGTGCATACAACATGTGTGCATGCGTTCCTGTGTGTGTGCACACATGTGCATGTTGCTATGCAAAGGAGTCCCCTTGGAAAGCTGAAGATCTGCTGTGCTCAGGGGACAGTGTGCATTAGTCCAGCCGAGGCTGAAACCGCTGAGTCGGAGACACTGAGTGTCTGAAATAAGGTATCTTCCTCCTGCTCTGGGGCCAGAGCGGCTCACCTGGGGCTGAGGTGAGCTCTTAGGAAGGAGCTAATGTTATGAAAGAGCTGATGTCAAGGTAATTTGTTGTAATAAGCCTTTTGCACCTGCAATCTCCCTCAGCAGAGGGTTGAAATACAGCAGAAACTCATTTAAGGCAGAAGAATGATAACAGACTCTGAGCTCAAGAAAACCAGCTACTTTTGAGCAAAATCAGTCTTCATCAGAACCAACCCATTAAAAAAAAAAAAAAAAAAAGCAGAGTGCCTGGTTCTATGGAGGGCGTTTGCATATTTTTCAAGTTCTTAACAGAGAAAAATCTCAAAGTGTTAGGACAGGAACCTCAAGACAGCTCCCATTCCCTTCAAAATGAACGAGACGTGTCATTTTTAATGAAGGGAGAGAAAGGACCCCTTTGATCCTCTCTCCAGCTTCCTCCGCCTCCCACAAATTGGGAGCCTCTCTGCAAGCCGTAGCAGAGGAAGGAGCATGGAAATTACCCAGGTTGGTTTGAGTCGGGCTTATTAGTCTTTTTAAACTCAACGGCTGATTGTCTCCTGAACTCGGGCTTATGTGGGTTGCCGGCAAGTTGGACACTGATTCCACAGGGTGACATCTCCTGACCTCAGCGGGGTTTCTGTGGGGCACTGGGCTCCTCCAAGCTAGCTCGCAGCAGCTTGCCCTTTTACATCAGAGGCAAGACCTCTGTGCCCCTCCACAGACATGGGATAGAAGGACGGCAGGTAGGTCCCGGGGGCTTCCTGAATCTTACAGAAGGTGCAAAGCCCTGGGGCAGGGAGTCCGCACAGAAAGGACCTCACACATCCGTTGCAGCAGGACTGGGCTGAACTGCCCTTGGCTGGCTACAGCCAGCACGGGGCCACCACGGCGCTCCCCACCCCTTACAATCATTCTGGGAAGGAGATCGTTCTGCCTTTGGGTCTGCTGCTTCATTTTTACCCATGAACGTGGCCTCCAGAAAGTTGCTCCTTTAAAAAGAAATCGTTCATTTTAAGTCTCCATTCTGTCTAGAAGCTCTCCTACACCAGCAGGGTGGAACTTTGTGGCAGGCTCAATTTGAAGATGGCCTTCAGGAGTTCTGGTTTCTGGTTTGCATACCCTGTATAACTCCCTCCCTTGTGTAGGTGGGCCTGACCTAATCAAGTGAGCCCTTTGAAATAAGAGTCTAGCAATCAGAGAAAGGAGTCAGAGAGACCCAGAGCCACAGAGATGCTCTCCTATTGGCCTTGACAGAGGACATTGCCATGGTGTTAACCACGTGAGCAGCTCCTGGCCGTGGGCCAGCAGGAAAGCAAGGACCTTAGTCCTACAACAGCAAGAAATTGAATTCTGTCAATAGCACATGAGCTTGAAAAGGACCCCGAGCTCCAGGAAGGGGCCCCAGCCAGCTGATGCCTTGATCCCAGTTTTGTGAACTGCTAAGGAGAGAACCCAGCCGGGCTGTGCCCAGACTCCTGACCTCTGGAAGCCCCAGATCATCGGTGGAAGGTGTTATGGGCTTCCAAATGTGTGGTCATCTGTTACACAGCTTAGATAACTAATAGAGACTTTTGACAGGAGGCGGGCCTGAGCCCCGATGGCCATACACAGATGCATGGCTGGCAGAGTGGGGAGGGTCTGGATCATCTTTCCTCCCTCCTTCCCTCCCCCTGCAGAGCCACAAACCCACTCCCCGTACCAACCCAGTGTGTCCCAGTTTAAGGAGGGGTTTCATGTGGCACAACTCTGGGTGAGTTCACGCTTTATTAGAATTGTCTGGCACTGGCTTGTCTCCCAGAAAGCTGCGAGCTCTTGGAGGGCAGGGACTGTGTCTTTCATGTCTAGCCTGGCACCCGGCCCGGCACTGAACTGCTTGGTGGCTGTTGTAGGACCTGATGAGTGCAATTGCTCAGCAGCATCGTTGTGGCACTCCGGGGACAGCCACTCAGGCAACCACGCAGCCTCCCCATTCTGCCGCAGCTCTGGTTTGAGCAGAGTTTATACCATCCTCAGCTCCAGGCTCGGGAGTGGGCCCTGAATGGTCTGCGTCAGGCTGAGTGTTTCTGCCCACCCTGCCACAGGCATGAGCTCAGGAATGGGCAGAAGCCGGGACACAGGCGAATCAGCGCATAGAGTTGTCCTGGCTCGGACATCGGTTAACTGGGGCGTTCTGCTGCTTGACGGCTGGAGGAAAAGAGGTGTGCACTTGCACTGAGGACGGTCAGACACTCACGCAGACTTCCTCCAGTAATTTCTCCTCCATGAGGGAAGCCAGTCTTTGCATAGAGAAATGGAGAATCAAGATTATCCTAAGGAAGTGGAGCTGGTCCTTGATCAAGCCATACCTGGAAACCACCCATTTCTGGATGGTCCTCATTGTTATATAATCTGGTTTGGACCTTAATTACATCTTCAGAATCCCTTCACCTTTGTCATATAACATAACCTGTTCCTTCACAGGAGTGATCCCAGCATATTCATAAATTTTGCCTGCATTCAAGGGAGAGGATATACAGACTGTGTGCACCACGGTGTGGAAACTGTGGGGACCATCCTAGAATTCTGCCTAGCACCCACTTGAGATCGTCCTTGATGAGCCAGGCCTAATCAGGTGATCCCTCGAACAAGGCGAGAAGCAGCAGGTGCTCCCCTGCTGGTCTGGAAAGCAGCAAGCTGTCACGCTCCGGAGGGGACCACATGGCAGGGAGAAGTGGACAGCCTCTAGAACCCGAGGGCCTCAGTCCTACCATTACGAGAAGCAGAATATCACCCACCAGAGAGCTTGGAAAAGAACTCTAGTCCCAGATGGGACTTCGCCTTGGCGGGTACCTTTATGTCAGCCTGGTGACCCCGAGAGCAGAGAGCTCGGCTAACTCCACCAGATTCCCAATGCACAGCAACGATGAGATAACAGATCTGTGGTTTTTTAAGCCACTAAATTTGTGGTAATATGTTACACAGCAGGAGAAAACTGAAACACAGTATAACTAACTCTCTTTGCATCTGTTTTTCTATCTATGTATCCATATATCTTTCTCTCTCTCTAGAACCCAGGTCCTCCCAGCATGGTCCCCCTTTTGAATGACTCAATACCAGCTGCTAAGGGACCTCAATGGCACCTGCAGAATCTCCTCGCCTTGGCCATCTAATGTATCCTGATCACAACAGCAGTTTTCCGTCACATTCACACATATGTGGAGATCCTTCCCTACGCCAGACACCTTCCAAATACACAAGCTCCCTGGTGTTGCCAACAGCCCCACGAACTAGACTCTGTCATCCTTGCTTTCCAAACAAGATGGCGGACACTCAGGCTCCAGTGACTCGCCCAGGCGTGCTGGCACCAAGTTCCACGTCTGTGGTTGGCCCTTAACCCCAACCCCTGTTCTCATGGGAAAGGAGCCAACGTGGATGTGAGAAAGCAAATGCAGATTTGAATGCTGGCTTGTCACTTGCTGGTTGGTTGTAGGATTTGGGCTGAGTGATGGTGTCTCCTGGTGCTTCCATTTCCTCCACAGTAAGGAGGAAAGACCTGCTGTCAGATGAAATGCGCTGTTTTGTGTGAAGTGCCTTGAACGTCGCAAGGGATGCAGAGTGAGCACGCAGGATGGGTTTAACTGACTGTCCCTTTATTGTTACCACGGCTGGTTCCGCCTGGTAAGAATCTAGCAACTTCACTGGCAGGAACAGAGGAAGAGAGAGACGGACACCATCACAAACTGATGAACCAGACTGGCCAGCCAGGACCCCAGTTCCCTACTCCTTTCCAATTCTTATTCCTCAAAACTCTTTCAAATCCATAAACCCCATTACAGGACTCAGGGGCCCAGTGTTCGGTAAGTACAAAACACTGAGGTTATGTCTAATTAGCTAGGTTCAATTGACATTAAGATAAATAACTTTTCAAATTATTTTTCTCTGTGAAATTAGGACTTATTGGAGGGCAACCATCTCTATTTAAATCAATGAATTACAACAAATGTGATTTTCTTGGACTCTGAAAGAAGAGGAAAATTTTTAATGAGCTAATCAACTCATCCATGTTGATAGTTGGAGGAAAATTCTAAAACACATTAATCAGCTGTGGGTGAAACAGTTTGGAGGCATATCGTGTTGTCAGGAGCATGCAAAAGCAATAATGACTTAATAACAAGCAGCACTAGATGTCTGGTCCCCTGTGGATAGGGCTTTCAACTCGCTTTCTCTCGTTTATAGTTAAAAAGGCGGTGTGCCCACTGTTGCAAAAATCACATCCGCCTCTCTCTCACGCCACCTCTTTTCTTGTCCCAGGCTCCTGCCGATATCCACGTCTGAAGTTTCAAAACGTATCAAAGTAGATTTCCTCTGAAATCTCATTGTGTGCCCATAAGGGGAGTAGTAGATTTCAACAGGGGAACATGTGGGTGGTCACCCCCTTCCTGCACATGCCCAGAGTTGGGGTGGCCCAAAGCTGACATCAGAGGCAAAGGCATAGCCCAAGTCCTAGGGTTATCGGTGGGCCAGCACACCTGCCTGTCATCACAGAGCTAGCCCCAAGATGCTGAATGTCTTGCTCAGCTTTTCTGTGGTTTCGGCTTCTATCTTGAGGAAGAAAGAGGCCAACTTCATCTTGAGATTTCACATGCTATTTAAGTTGTGAAAAATGAGAGAATATTGAATCAGTTAAGGCTCTTTCTATTGAAAGTGACAAAACTTGATAGAAACTGTCTTAAGCAAAAATGGGGATTTATTGGCTCATGCAACTGAAAATCTTGGGATATATTCAGCTCCAGACAGAATTATAACCAAGACACAAACAACGCTCTCAGAACTTTTGTCACTTAGCCCCATTTTCCATCCGTCGGTTCTAACCAGGGAGTGCCAGCTCTCCCTTCCTGGTGGCAGCATGGAGGAGCCAGCTCCAGCCTCACTGCCTCTCACAGGAGATGAGCTGGAGGAATGAGTCTTTTCTGCAGGTGGATTCTAGAATCTTGCCATTCACAAACTCACGGGAACTAGAGGGATATGCTCTAGAATGTGGTGGTCAAGAACTCAACGTCTAAGGGGCTTCCTGGATTCCCCCCAGCTCTGCAACCTTAAGCTAGTTACTGAACCTCTCTGGGCTTCATCTATAAAAAGGGATGGTGTCTACTGCATAGAGTAAATATGAGGCTCAGGGTTGCAGACTGGGTGCTCAGGGCCAGTGTACGGCCTGAGGTAAGAGCCCACTGAAGTTAGCTGCTGTTGTCTGTCATAGGGCGAGGAGAGGAGTTGTCTGGACTGATTGCTGAGCCTGGGTCCTCTGTGCTTCGTGGGCGTTCTGGATCAGCGCACACTGCAGAGGTGCCCCAGCCTGGCTCCCCGTCGCTCTCCTGACTTCTGCAGCTTACACTGCACACCACTCCCTCTGCTGACATGGCTGATAAAGCTGCGAGCACTTGTCCGCATGTAGGACCGTCCAGAGGGTACTCGGAAGGTCCAACTCACACAGTTACAAACACAGCTTTACGCTCAAAACTCTCTAAGCTCAAGGGCATCTAGGTACTTGGCTTCCATGGAGACCGCCTCCATGGGAAGGCCTCCACCCGCCGGTTTGGAATTACGAGGTAAGGATGTGACGCCGTTTCCCCCATCCTGAAGCGACAACTCCCTGCTTTGAAGTGGTTTCTTTAGTCTGCCCCGACCTGGGCATGGGGGGACCCATGGGGCATGACCTCTATAACACACCGTGGGAAGTCAGGATGGAGGGGTGGAAGTGGGGTTGGGGTGGGGCGCAGCCTTTGATGCTTGTAGCCTGTGACCCTTGGAGGAAAGTTATGTAACATCTCTGAGCTTCAGTTCCCTCATCTGTGGTGGGGGTGAAATACTGCTTGCCTCACTGGGTTAGCGTGAGGCTGAACAGGGTGACGTGTTAGAGGGGCTTGGTGCTCAGCAAGCCGGGGCATTTTAAACGTGTAAGATTTTAGCGTATCTCTAAGCTTCCGTTAGGAATCATCTTAACCTGTCCATCCACTCGTTTTTAAAAATCTCCGGACCTGAGCCTTTCTGGATGCACCTGTTTTGTTCAGCCTTTCCCACCCCCCACTATGGTCAATTCATGGACAGCTTCTGTTCCAAACTCGATTTCCAAATTCACTTTAAAATCTACCCCCCTTGAGGGCTTTAGTATGAGGAGAGAAGAGTTAATAAAACCCTCTAAATTAGACCAGATTGCAGAAGAAACCGTACAATAATCCCTTTCCACGTTGACCAAAGGCTGCTGTGATGTCATGTCCCAAGTGCACTCAGGAGCCACCAGCTCAACACATGGGTCATTGTCACCAGGCCCCCCAGACAAACGAGCTGATTGCTCTTCAGCAAAAGCTGCCTGGGGTTCTCAGCCCCATGACCCTATCTCCCATCTGCAGGACAGTCCCCTCACACACTCACGCTCTGCTCAGCATGGAAGTCTCCCTCTCAGCGGCTTTTAAGCTTAGTCTTAAACATCTGTGGGGTCTAGGGCAGCCTGGCTAAACTCCCCGAGCCTCTGTTTCCCCAGCTGCAAGACAGGGAGGGAGTCAAATTGCGTCTTAGGGGCTCTTAGTACTGCGGAGGCCAGTGCACGAGCCATGCTAGTCTGACGGCCACGTGCTGGGCAGCGGGGACCTGCGCCAAGCTTGCCCTCCTCCTCCTCCTCCTCTCCCCAGCCTATGAGATGGATATGAGGATTCCTTAGGTAAATAAGTGAAGATCTTTGCAAACAAGAGAGTCCTGTGCTGTTCACCCCCCTCGTCGATACTATTCAAGGGTTACTTCACAGTCAGTGAGCAGCCAACTCTCTCCTCCAACCACAGTCAAACATGGAGAAAAGCAGGTAGGTTGTAATCGTGTTTCCCCGCGTGGGTTTTCCCTGATAGGTGTGCTATTCTCCAATCTTTATTTTTCCATCAAAAACATCACGTCCCGCCCCAGGGCGTCCCTCCAACACTTTGAAAATGAGCCCAGCCTCCGCTGCACCAAGCCTTAGAAAGCAGGGTCTGCGTGCCTGTTTGTCTCCTAAAGAAAGGGCTTCGGTGAACCCGCGGGTGGAGCTATGATGGCGGCACAAACTCGCAGGTCGCTCAGCCAGCCTCACAAAGCGTCACGCGGCGCAGCGTGGTTCCGAGGAGTCTAGCGGGGAAGAGGAAGGAAAGCCACAGCCCACATCGGGCCAGACGCATGGTCGCGGGCAATGGCACGGCACAGAAGGTGCCGATTAAGCACGGCGGTGTGGCACTGTGTTATAGTAAATTCTGTAATTGTTAATCAGGCAGCATTATCCTCCCTGATGAGACCCCATTCACCGCCCAAGTATCCAGAGATGCTCACCTGTGCTCCTGCTATTACGTATTCCGCAGTACAATGAGCCGCGAGATTATAATTCACGATAACGACTGCGTTTTTATTCCTTTCTGCCTGTATACATCACCTAGAAACACGAGGCCCTAACAAGCCTTTTCAGATGTAAAATAATGTAGAAGAAAACTGTGTTCATTGTGGGGTTTCAGAGATTGATGGCAATTAGGAAGCCCTATGCCCCTGATTAATGCGTGTTTATAAACACAGGCGAAGTGCCTGCCTCCCGCGGCACACGCAGGAGACAGGGACGCGGCTCTGATGAAATGGCTTGACATGGAGCCTTGTTCTTCAGAATCAAAGCGAGGCGTTCAAGGAAAGGCTCTCCCGTCTGGCTCAGGAAGGTCTGCTGGAGCAGCTGCTGGGTCAGCAACGGGAAACCGAGACAAACACGGGCCTCGGCTCCGGGAGCTGCGGGGCTCACACTGGTTGCCGGCTGACTCAGAGACATCCAAGAGCTTCATTCCAGATACAATTTCCCCTTGGGCAAGAGAAAAGCACTTCCAGGGTGTGACAGTGAAGAGTAGGGAGGATCTGAAGGGAGTCCCTCCCGATTGCTGAGCTTGTTGCTTACTTAGGACATGCATGGGTCAGGGTACTTCTGGGGGAGGGGGAAGGAGCCAGTAAGAGACCTGGATCTGCATCTCTCTGCATACCCATACCTGCACCTGTCGGCGTCTACATGTCTACGTCCACATCTGTACAATATCTCTGTTTCTGTATGTCTGTGGATCTGTGCACAGCTGAGGGTATGTGAAATGTAGATATGTGTATATGTGATCTGTGTCGATCTGAGATGCAGTAGAAATAGAAATATTTGGATATACATATATTAAGGGTTTTTTCCCCAAGGAATCGGTTTCCCCCGTGGTGGGTCTGACTAAGCAAGTCTGGAATCCACGTCGTGGGCCATCAGCAAGAGCAGGCTAGAGACTCTCGGCCAGCAGCTGGCGAGGCCACCCACAGGCAGCGTTTCCTCCTCAGGGAGAGCTCAGCTCTGTTCTGAAAGGCTTTCGCCTGATTGGGCCAGGCCCACCCGGATTGTCGAGGGTGATCTCTTTTACTGAGAGCCAGCTCATTGTCGATGCTAACCGCACCTGCCGAACTCCTTCACTGCAGCATTTGTATTGTGTTGGGTTGACTCACTGGGGACGACAGCTCAGCCAGGCTGACTCAGCAGACTGACCATTAGAGACACCAAAGCAAGATCTCTCATTAGGTTGGAGAAGGTGGTAGTTGTCTTGGGAAGCTAAGTATGGGGAAAGGATTTGCGGGAGGGATTTCTATCATCTCTGAGAGCACGGGGTGTGTCACGGGTGTCTCACCAAATCGAGAGCAGCCCGCCCCCAGCCGGCACCCATGCGCTGGCTCTGCCCTCCGCCCTGCATGGCTGTGACAGTCTGAACAGCCCCTCTCCAGGGGGAGACCCCAGTCTCACCCCCACGTCCCTGATGAGGGAGCACAGGTGAAGTGTGTCTCTGACATGCAGCTAGCTCGCAGCAGAGCCAGGATGAGCCCCCGAACCCCGGCACCCGAATGTTTAGTCTCTCTTATGAGACATCTCAGGGATCCTTCCATTTGAGGCAATCCTGAATTACTCTTGAAAGGCAGGTAAGGGTCAGCATTGATGACACCAATGACCCCCTGTGGAATTTTTGACAAGTCGTTTGCTTCAGTTTCACTGAGTGAAAACAGAGGTGCAGTCCCTGATTTCCAGACCGACCGAAGGCTTGAAAGGTATGACGTGCGTGGCTCTCGTCCCGTAAAGTGTATGTACTGTGCACTGGAGGGGGGGGGCTTCCTTCCCCTTGGTTTCTCAAACGCACGGTTTCACCAGCTGCTACACTGGTGTTCGCCCCGTGTAGTGGCAAGACTAGCTCCTCCGTGTGCGAGGTGCGGTTAAACACATGCCATTTCTTAAATGCAGCTCTCGCCAGCTCTTTCAGAACCAAGCCTGGAGATGAGTCCACCACTGCTCACTTTTTTCCTGTTACCTCTTTGTCCCGCTCCAGTGTCCCCCGGAATGGGGTGCTCTGGGTGACCCCCAGACAAAGTCTGGAAGCCTCTGCTCTCTGTGTCCTGGCTTGGACCCCATTCCCAGGAATCTCTCCTGCCTGAGCTCAGCCACAGGGCATCTTACGGGGGACCCTGAGGCCTCATGTTCAGAGATCGACCCTCCATAGGTGCCTGCCGAGGGGGTCCTGTCCCCTCCATGCCTCAGGGAGTCGACCAGATGTCCTTCTCCTGGACTTGGGGCATTGCATGCCCAAGGTTTGGGGCATTTCTTTGTTCCCCTAACCACAGACCCCTGTGCCTTCCCTTCCAGGATAATACAACTCTGATGGGCTTCCCCCTGCAAAACAGCTCATGCCACCTTCCCCCATCATCCCCCTTCCTAGGACCACTCTCCTGGGTGTAGAGGAGCCTGGATCTTTAGAAAGAAAACCCCATCTCTCCTTGACAAGAAGGTTGAAAGAGATGCCCCTTCCTCCTCCCCCTTCCTCCTCCTTCCTCCTCTTCCCCTTCTCTTCCTCTTCCTTGTCTTCTTACTCCTTTCCTACTTCTCTTGCTTAATCCCAAACTGTAACTACAAATCACCTATCTCTTTTTTTTTTTTTTTTTTTTGGCTGGGAAGCTCAGCCTGCTGTTTGCACGCACTGCTGGCCAAGGGGAGCTGCTCTAGCTCCCGCACTGGAAAGTGCCCGTGCCCCACATGCATCTCTCGCCCACGGCGTCCGGGTGGAACCCAAAAGTGAGGACGAAGCCCGTCCTCAGCTCTCTGGGGACGTCTGCCTCTGTGAGAGCTCCAGCCTGGCACTGTATACCCATACCTGTCTCCCTTGAAATCCGCTTGATGTGATGCGAGCAGAAAATACGGAACATGGTAAAATGGGTGTTTAACTTTAATGTAGGGACTGTGCTGCTAATTAATTATGCACGAGTGCTCAGACAGGCACCTGGTAGACGTGTCTGCAGGTAATGGCCCTTTGACAAATTCCCTTCGACTTTTAATTTTTTTAAGGGAATCTTCTTTTGAGTAGTGAGAATAAGAAAAGGAGAGGCAGTTCATTTAGAGCTGGCTGCTCTGGACGCCCATTAGAGGAGCTCTCCCTGCACACGCTCTCTCCTCCTCATTAGTGTGACGAGGACACGGCTGCCGAGGGGCCACCTGCCCTGCCTCGTGTGCTGGGGCGAATCCCGCGGGACGGTCTCTACTGAATGAGGAGCGTGGCAGGAGCTCCCTCAGTATGAACACAAGCCGCTCCCACGGCATCTGCTCCCCGAGGGTCCCCAGGGGCTTGCCAATGTCGGCCAGCGGGATTGGATCCCAATTCCAGAGACAGGGGACATTCAGTTTGGATCCTGAGCCCTCGAGGTGACCGAAGACACATCCAGGCCTAGTGCAGCTCTCAGTGCAAGGTCACCGGAGCTTGTCATCACTATTGGAGGAGGGGTCCTGGGAAGCGGGGCTGGAATTTGGGAGGAGGATGGAGAGTCAGGCAGAGATCATGGTGTAAGTGCGGGAAGCCTTGAGAGCCTGTCTGTGGGCGGAGGCAGCTCTGTCGTCGGGATCCCAGGCCAGCCCCTCAGCACAGGGGGGACGTGAGGACAAGAGCACAGGTGTCTGGGGGTGGCACCAGGAGGCAGGTGCCAGGACTCACCCGGCCCTATTTCATCTGCAGGTGACTCCCTGGAGGGAGACCCACGTCCCCTTTACGCATAAGGAGACCACGGCTCACCAAGGTGGGAGGGACCAGCCCAGCGCACAAACAACACTGGCCACGCTCCGCTGAGTTCCCCGGGACACAACGAGGGTACACTAATGTTTGGGAAGGGGGAGGATCCCTTTGGGAACCAGTCTGCAAGACTGAGGGACAGGATGGCACTCAAATTTGCATGCCCCTCTGGCACACGTCCTGAAGCTCTCCGTTACGGACGTACCAAAGGGACAGGTGGGTTATGCTGTGGACTGAGTCGTGCACCCCCCCCCCCCCAAATTCAAACGCTAGGTCCTAACCTCCGGGACCTCAGGATATGGCCTTATTTGGAACTACGGTCATTGCAGAGGTCATCAGTTAAGATGAGATTGCTGGAGTGGGGTGGCCCTGGTCCAATGTGACCAGTATCCTTCTAAGAGGGAAATGTAAACACAGGGACCCCCCGGGAGAATGCTGTGTGGACATGAGGCAGAAATGAGGCTTCTACAAGCCAAGCAATGCCAGAGAGGCTGGCAGACGGCCAGGAGCTGGGGCAGGCTCTGGAATGGAGGCACCGGCCAAGCCCACCCCTGGATCTTGGACGTTGGGCCTTCAGAACTGGGGAAGATAGATCTCTGGTGTTAAGTGCCTGTGTCACAGCCTCATGAGGAGGCTGGCACAGGCCAGACCACCCCCGAGACCCATTCTATTAGGGCAGATTGTGACCCTATTACTGTGTCTATGGCAGCGGCTTGTGGACCACGCCCGGCACCGGCCAGCCAGGCATGAATGGGATGGGAGTGGCAGCGACGGTCATGGTCCTGGGTGAGCAAGGTCATGGGAGGAGAGGAGCGAGGGCACCCGGTTGCCCCATCTGGGCTGCAGGGCTCAGCAGGGTACTGCACTGAAGTGACTCCTTCTCTTGGGGCTGCACGTGGCTCTCTCCAAGGTTACATCCTCTGATTTTCTGGACCAGGTGGTGAGCAGTGAGGGCCAGGTTTTTGGGAGCCACCCCCCCTCCCCAGCGCTTTATACCTGTGGCTCCATGGGTGCTGGGTCTCCATCCGAAGGTGACAGTCTCAACAACAGAAATATTTCTCCAGGGGAATTTCAGTTGATGAATTGTTTAGTCGGTGAAATTCACCTCCTCCATAATTGGAATGCAAACAGAAGTGATTGTAGGCTGATTTGTAGCAATTTGGCAAATTTAAGGACTGCACCATCCGGCTGGAAGCTAGGCTGGCTCCGTGGCTCTGCCTCTCACGGCGAACGCGGGGGGCCGTGCCAGGGCAGCACGGGGAGACGGGTGGGTTCCAGGGGGCACCCTGCTGGCTCTGCATGGTCCCAAGCTTCCTGCTTCCACGGTGGAGGGAGATGCTTTCAGGACTCAGACTCAAGACTGTGGGTGTCAGGGACCCTCGGATGGGCCATCTTTAACCACAGCAAAGACCCAGGGTTTGCTTCTTGCGTGGCTCTCGGTCTGGGCTCCTACAGACACATCACACAGCCAGCACACACGCCTCTCCTGTGACCTCTCCCCTCATTCTGTGCTGGACCCCACGGTGCTCACTCGGTCCTTTGAGGTCAGGGTCCTCTCATACAATTACAGGGACGCAGAATTACTAGATGTTGTGAGTGTTTTGTGGCCTGGGTTCTGCTCCCATCTGCTCGGGCTGAGAAATCTGCCCTTGGAGACCCAGCGGGACCTGTCCATGGTCATGGAGGGTGATGCAAGGTCATGCAAGGTCGTGCTTCTCCTCAGTCAGGATCTGGGTCAAGCCAGCCTTAACCATCAGCCTTACTGTGTCCCCAAGACCCTCATCAATTTAACAGAGAACACCTGTCAGGTAGACCAACTCCTGCGCTGGTGTTTGGACCACCCCTGCCTGGTCCTGCTCTGACCACTCAGTGGCCCTGGGGAGGGGCACTGATGGTGCCATTGCTTTCTCAGCGTTGACAAATGGGGCATAGAAGCCAAGGCCTGAAACCGAAGCATTAATCTTTCAGTGTAGAATGTTGAACTTTAGAGACTCTTTGCCAGAAAGCTTGGATGGCCACGTTTTATGTAATGGCTGCGTGTCCTCTCGCCTAGTTACTGACCTTGGAGCGCCAGCTGACCCACTGCTGACTGCCCCCTCTTGGGACTTAAAGTTGGTGTCCCTCCCTGCCCCCAGGGCACTCTGAAGGTACTGGGCTCAGCACCACACTGGTCACACGAATGAGGGTGTAAGCTGGATGGTCCTTGGGGATGCTTCCGGCACCAGGATTGCAGGATGGGTAACCTCACTGCAAACGGCCTTCAACACTGGCCCGTCCACAGGCGCTCACCTGCCCGGGGCCAGGCCCAGACCTTCCCAAGCAGCGTCCTGCAGCCTGAGGCTTCCTCGTAGGGCCTTCTCCGTTCTCAACCCAAGTACGCCCACTGGAACCAACCCTGGGGAGAGCGGGCGAGGCCTGTGCCACATTCAGGTGACAGTGCACTAAGCATGTGTCACGCGGAGGGGAGGTGATTAAGGAGACTACATCGAAGTGAAATTTTTTAAGAGCTCTGGATTACTAAAGCCGTGCTCCCCTGCTGTCCACACGGTTTTGTCTCCGATGTGCATTATGCAAATCTCTCTCCCTCTCTCTGTCTCTCTAATGGAAGAGTCTGGCTGGGTTTCCCTGGATTTTTAAAGCAGAAATTTAAATACAATATCTGAAGCTTTTAGTCTTACTTATGGCAACACAAAAAATCCAATTATCAATTAGAACTGATAATGTTTTATAGACTGTTCTCTTTATTAGAGCCATATTGCAGCTAATTCTAGAGAGCAATTTCTCGGAAATGTCCCTGGGTTATGGTTTCGCTGACTCCATTTTGCGGAAGATTTAAGATTCCAGGGAGAGCCAGCCCGAGCCTGCGGAAGGTGGCCAGGTTGGCTACCCCGTGCCTGCGTAGCCCCGTGCTCCCTCGGCGTTTGAATGGCAGCCAAGACAGACCCTGTGGGACCTGGCCATCCCCTGGGGATTCATCAGTCCTTGAGGCCCCTAATCACTGCTGGGGATGCCCCTCAAGCACCTGCCGAGAGTCTGCGGGAACAGGAGGAAGCAGCCTGCTCCCCAGCTTCCCCGCCAGCAGCTCTGACACCAGACAATAGGAGCCAACCCCTCGGCAGGCCCATCAGCAAAACTCGCCGTTCCCAGCTCCTGGGCCCTCGGCGAGGCCCGCACTCACAGATGGAATCTCACGCCGTTTGGCACTCGGCTCACCCTCCCGCCAGCCATTTAACCCGGAGCCAGAGCAACGGGCCATCAGCTGTGCACGGGGACATCTTCCCAGGCTGACGTCTGAGGGGAGGATGGGCGGTTTCCACCTCAAAATGCAGACCCCGCTGGGTGAGTAGACAGAAGCAGAGTGAAAGGAGCTGGTCCTCAGAGCCGGTCTTCCCGGGGAGGGGACTTTCACATCCTTACCTAACCGGGTCCCTGACAACACCAAGGCGCACGTCAGTCCTGGTTCCCTGGGGGAGAAACACTCAGGAAGGCCCAGGAGTCTGCTTACGGGGTCAGAGCCACGGAGACGTGGAGCCGGGACTCACAGCCCAGTGCTCCCTGCGTGGGTTTCGGACACTCGCAGACACCTTGATGCTGAGATGTTCAAACACAAGTGCTTCTCCTTAAACAGGATGTTCGGTCCGTACCTCTTTGCTCCAGTGCCAGCCTCGCGGCTCCGCCTCCTGCTACGGGAGACACGGCAGCACGTCTGTACTAGCCAGTACTGGCAGTTTTGTTTCCACGCTTGTTACAGGGCTCATTAGTAATTAGGACGGAACTAAAATTAACTCACGGCTCCCAGAGCCCAGCACAGCCTGCCCTACAGAGGACTCGCTCACTGCACGGCTACGTGGTGAGTGGGTGAGTGAGTCCCCCATCGATGGGGATGGAAAACATTGTCCATTCATTCATTCATTCATTCATTCACTGCATTGATAGGGATACACCTCCTTTCATTAGGTCTCCCAGGAAGTCGTGGCCGAGCCATCCCTCCCCTGGGGTAAAAGAGCACCTAGGTCTCCTTCTGGGGTTCTCCCTCCTGCCCCCACCCCTACGCCCTCATACCATGCAGGCAGCTTGGTGGTGGTAGCTTTTAACGTGAGAGAAAACCCAACCTCCTTTAGAGGAAAAGAGAAGCTGGTAAATCTGGCCCTCATGCCAACATGATAGCACGTGCTGGATACGGCAAAGCCAAGGTCAAGCATCCCCCTCCCCCAAAGTGATGGGCTGAGCTGGAGACCCGTGGAGACTGTTGCCAGTGAATACTGTGGTTGCCTGAGCCCAAGGTTGTCTGCCTGGAGGCCTGCCAGCGGGATTTCTATTGATGAGGTGGTACAGAGATCCACATCTGATCTCGCCACTGCAGAGGGGTCCCAGTGAGCTCCATTTTAGGGTTTCTGCAAGGCAGATGGGTGGGTTTTTCCCTTCATCTATTCCAAAAGCCCCTGTTTCTGGCTGGTTTGTGGCTGTCTCCCCCCCCACTCCCCGGGCACCGGGGGGAACTTTGGAGTCTTGCTGGTGAAAGTCTTGGACAGCAGAAGTTGAAGCTGTAATCTTAAATCACAAGGGGCAGGAGAGAGAGATGGAAGGACTGAGAGTCAGGGCGGCAAGTTGAAAAATGAGGGTGAAGGGTAGTAAGGAGGGCACGTATTGCAGGGAGCACTGGGTGTTATACGCAAACAATGAATCATGGAACACTACATCAAAAACTAAGGATGTACCGTATGGTGACTAAGATAATATAATAAAAAATTATTATTAAAAAAAAGAAAAGAAAAAAAAAGAATGAGGGTGAAGGTCCAGGAGGGGTGGCAGACCCACACCCAGTCACAGATGTGAGCGCCCTGCCTCCCCTGGGTGGGCTGGTTTCCCCCGTGACAGGGCCACCTCACCCAACAAGTCTCAAGAGGGAAAATCTGTGCACCGCTTGGCACGTAGAGAGGACTCCTTGACCAACAGCTAGACAGGATCACGCTCGTGGGCTTACAGGACCAGACAGACGGTGAAACCTTCGGCAGGTGGGATGTGGGACTCGAGCGCTGAGGGCCAGTGTGTTGTAAGGGACAACATGGGCTGTTCCTCCAAGTCTCTGGACCCCTCCTTAGGAAGTGGGGAGCAGAGAGATGCCCGGTGCAAGTCTTACTACATACTTCGGCTCACAGCAAACACAACTCGACCTTCTGTTTTGATGAGGACATTAGCGGTGTGGAAGGGGCTTGGAGCATGTGAACTTGTCGTCAGTTAACTGGGAGGTTTGTGCGTGTTCCTAAAACCCCAGAAGGGAAGTCCTTCGGGGCTTTCCTTCTGCATTTTCCACAAACACCCTGGGCTAAGCCTGGTTCCATCCCAACAGATTTCGCTAGACATCAGCCCCAGCACCCAGGTTCCCCAAGCTGAGAAGTCCTCGGGCCCCTAGAAAGACAAGTCACTGCAGGGCCAAGGAATGAATCCCTGGTCTGTGGGAAGATGCCCCTTCTCTCTTTCAGTCCAGGGCCCTGGCCTGTCCAGCGCCAGCACCGGTAACCCACGCCTCTCCTCCAAGTAGACACACGCCAGCCCAGCGAAGAAGAGTTCAGAACCGCACGCTGGTGGCTTTCAAGCAGTGCTAAGAGCCAGCCTGAGCACAAGTGAGTGGTGGGAGGGGTCCTCAAGGAGCCTGGATGGGCACAGCCTCCCAAGGCAGGGAGGAGGGCACAGAAGGCACTCACGTTCAGGACAGGACCCTCACAAGACTGGGTGCTGACGTAAGAGGGGGTGAAGGAGTCATCCTCGGACCCCGATTCATAATGTGGGGGTGCAGCGGCAGCTCTGCCGTCAGCTGGCGGAGGACGGAAAGACAGCAGTGCCGAGATTTTGGGTGGGGACGCGGTGTTTGCACGGGGATCACGGATGGAAATTCAGGGAGGATAGAGAACTGAGCGCCTCTACCTTAAGTATTGCCCTGGGGACTCCAAGGCCAAAAACACCATCTCGGCCCACTTTCATCGAGGGACAGAAGCCAGATCCTAAAGGATAAGTTGGAAAGATGCTCTTGAAAGGCTCGCTGATGATAGCTCTCAGGGTGTGTGTGCTTAGAAGCGAGACTCGTCTGGTCAGGCTACTCGTCCGGTCAGCAGGGCCCGGAGGCAGGCAGACAGGGCGGCACTGTCGTCCGATTAGGACTTTTGCTCCTTTAAGCTGCAAGGATCTGGCAGCAGGACACGGGCTTCAAGCAAAGGCTCAGAACCTTCTCCCAGTGACTCAGTCTGAAGGACCACCCAAGACTGGCTTGGTGAAACTGGAAACTGTTAAGACTTCGTTTCATTCTGTTTCATCACCAGGTGCAAAGGCATTTCACTCTCCTTCAGGCATGGGGTGATTTACCCCCCACTTTGCTTGCTCCCACACCCCCCCATGGACCTCTGAGATGACCCACAGACTGGGTTCCCAATTTTAGACAGACGTGGGGTCACCGGCTGGCATTCTCCATGAGAGACACGTTCCTTTGTGTTGACCACGGTGGTCTCTGAGACGGCGCATGGCCGTCCCTCTCTGGGGAATGTTGGCCAGATGCGTGAACTGGGAGAGGGTTGTGAGACGTTTTCTCAGGGTTAGCATGAAAACATCAAGGAACCACCCTGGGGACAGGAAGAAGATAGTGAGACCCTTCTCCTAATGTGACCCAAAGACCTGGAGGAAGGATAAGGATGATCCAGGTACATCCTGCCACAGAGACCGTCCTACGGGCTGCTCCTTGACACCTCGAGAACAGATGAGACAGAAGCTTCCCCCAAACATTGCAGAGTGAAGGCGGCCTAAGGAACGATATGGAAATAGGACTCTGGGACTCAGGGGCACCGGGTCAGTGTGGGGCTTCTGTGCCTCGTGGATGCTTGAGGCTGAGATGCCACCCACCCCCCGCCCCGGGAGCAAATGGGTTAGCCACGCCTAGCTCGTTGTTCTGACTTCACTTATTTAAAATGCGGACTGATGGGGCTCAGAACACACCACTCCAAACATGGCAATTTGGCAAATAGAATATTTTAAGCTGAAGGAACTTGAGAAATGGCAAGCTGTGGGACGGACGCCCTATCCTCTCCCCAGAGCAGGTCACAGGCCCCCCTGCGAGAGGTGCCCTCACTGTGCCTGGTGGAAAAGAGCCTTATCTCTGAAAAGACAGAGAGGTGCTGAGAGGAATCTGAATGAAGAGGCCGCGCTGAGTTTGTCCCAGTCCAGCACCCCGAGCTCGTGCCCTTTGTCTGGTGACTTTCCACTCTTGGTCAGACCGCGCCTGGAAAGGCCCAGGCTTTACCACTCAGTGGATCTTCGTTTCCTTACGAAGGCTGTCCTGGCAAAGAACACGGACATGAGGTACGTTTGCCCGTTTTTCTCCCGGTTATCTGCTTTCTGTCGGAGCGCCAGCTGAGTACCTGAAAGGGTAGGAGGAAAAGGATTGTCCCTCCCCTACAGGACCGCGGGTTTTCCCCTCATTGGTCGTTCATTCTAACAAACGCTGTTGGTGACTGTGCACAGCCATGGCTCGCGGGGGCCATCACTTTGTCTCAGGAAGGGGGACAGAGCTCCCTGCTTGTGGACGGTGGCTGTGGCACGCGGACAAGGCGTGCGACCCACGTCCAAGGACACGTGCTGCAAGCTCGGCCGCCCGGGTGCACATCCGCGGCTCAGCTCCCAGCTTAGCTGCGGGTCTGTGGGAACGTTGCTTAATTCCTCTGCAACCTCTGTGATCTCACCTGCACACGGGGTAATAATAACTTGCATCTTGTGGGTTTGAGGGGCTAGTGAGTTAATATGCATAAAGTACAGAGATCTGGGCCTATGACCATGAGGCATGTGTCCTTGATTATTGTGCAAGATGGGTGAGAGTTTAATTATTTTAGAAATATTGGAGGCAGGCATGCTAAGGACAAAATGATTGACACTTGTTTAAACTCGAAAGTCAGGCTCTATTTGGGGCCACGACGTGACGATAAGGTAGGGGTTTCTGCAGGGGGTGGTCTGAGCTCAATTCTGACCACAAGACAGAAGGTCGGACTTCCAGCAAGGGAGCAGGACTGGAGAGAGGCAGTGGCTGGAAAACTGGTGAGAGGACGGGGTGATTCTTCAGTAAACTGACCCAATGGGATTCTTGCTGGAAGCAGGCCAGGGTATGAGGGATTGATCACATACAAATCAATACAGACTGATCAGATGCTGAGGGCCGGGGTTCTGGCTAAACCGACTGGACCGAAAGGGGTTCTTGCTCCAGCGGGGTGCTGCATCGATGGACGTGGAAATCCAAAGGTAGTGGCCCCGTTGGGAGGAGATCGCAGCAGGCCCTGACTACAGTCTGGTCACAGAAGCTCTGTTCAGGCAGCAGGAAAGACATCGGAACAGTCACCTTTCAGAGCACATCTCTGCATCGGCGCTGGCCGCACGGTTTGCCTCGAGCACCTGCTGGGAGCCACGCACTGCCCTGAGCTCACCCCCATTTACTGTGTAACCAAGAATCTCAGTACTTGGCAACCGATGATTCTGGAGCACCCCTGGGTGCACCCGCCGCCCTGAGCTCACCCCCATCACGCGCACCAGCCGCTTGTTACTCTCCAAGCCCCGGGAGATACAGGCTGAGCAGTGATGCCTGGGCTCCTGACGTCGGGGGAGTAACCAGAATTGGGAAGGATCTGGGGCCAAGATTCTCCCGATCCAGGGTCTTGCCCTGGAGCGTTTATGGCTGGGCAGCTCCTCCTCCTTCTGACGTCATCAGATGGCAGGATGAGTCTTCAGAGGCTCTTATAGATTCTCCCCGGACCTGGAGCTCTGAGGCCTGCTGGCAGCTCCTATAGGTAAACAGGTTTCTCAGATCCAATCCTTTGGCAAATCCCGGACTAAACAAAGCACTTTGAACAGCATCTTCTGGCCTTTAGTAGGCTGGTGTCCGCTGGGAGCAGGCGTGGGACGCCTGTTCCTGGGTGGGTCTGACTACGGAGTATTAGTTTTATGGGAGCATCTCACTAGTTCCCAAAGGAAGACTGCTGGGAAGTGTCCTGATGTTCTCAAAGGCCCTCTGCAGGTTTAAAATCTCTGCAGCCTACTAACTGCACGAGACTGAGTAGCATCTGGCCCCTGAGAAAATACACTTAAAAAAATAAGAAAAGGATATCAGCCTTCCTCCCCCATAGATGGTGTGGAAGGTAAAACAAACTTCCCTCCTTTCTGCATTTGCACCAGGGCAAACGGACCCTGGGAAGCCTTTACCTCGTGCTACTTGGAAGAGATCTGTCATCGGTGGCATTTCAACATTTCAACCTTTCTGCTGGGCCTCTGCATTTCGGTTTGAAAAATCGGTCGGCCTTAATTGTCAGAGGCTGTTTCCCTCCCATTCCCCCAAGCAAAAGACAAGGGCTGCTGCTTTCTCTTCACAGCAACAGTTGTCAAAAAGAAAGACAGCTCTCGCCCAGATGGTCGATTCTGCGTCTCCGGCCCAGAGTTTTCCATCTATGAGAACAGCTCAAAGCCATTTGGCACTGGGATCTCAGCGAGAGGATCTGCTCAAGATTTTCAAGATGGAAAGAGGTTTATCATTTTGGCAGGAGCCTGGGGATGTAAATCCAGGAGTGTTCTGCCCCGGGAGCCTCCAAACCTTTCCCGGTGTGCTCACCACAAGAGGCTGCAGACCGTTCCCCATGCTGTGAAAGGTCAACAGCACCTCCAAAGCGGGTCTATAGAAGCTTCTGGTGGACACAGCTCTTCCCGTCCACACTGGTGTCCACACTGCCCCCTAGACGTTTGAATCCGTCTGATGGAAACTTACTTCCAGGGAGAGCAGGTGGGGCCGACAGCAATGAACTGTTCCTCAGTATTATAGTTAGTCTTGGTAAATGTTGGCGATGTCATACCAACCAATGAGTAAAACATAAATACATATGGGCCAGGGGCGCCTGGGTGGCTCAGTTGTCAAGCATCTGACTCTGGATTTCAGCTCGGGTCATGATCTTGGGTGGTGAGATCGAGCCACATGTCCGGCTCTGCAGTGAGTGTGGAGCCTTCTGGCCTGTCTCCCTCTGCTTCTCCCCGTGCTCATGCTCTCTCTTTCTCTCTCTCTCAAATAAATAAATAAAATCTTAATACACACACACACACACACACACACACACAGATATGGGCCAAAGACACAAGCAGACAATTCGCAAACACAAACATACACCTAGGAAGTAAATGAATGGAAAAAAACATCAATTTCGACACTAAAAAATGCAAATCAAACAATAGCTCAAATATGTGTGTACGAGGACGTGTGTGTGTTTGCCTACGAAACTAGAAGGAGCCACATACATTTTTAGTGACCAGTTAGTGAAATGATAAGTCTTAGTCACTGCTGGTGGTTACGCACACAGATATTTTGAGCAATATTTATTAAAGAAATATTTAATATTTCTAATATTTATTAGAAAGCCCTATGAAAAGAATAGTTGACACTTACTAGACACCTGGTCCAAATCTAAGTACCGTAGACACACAGGCATATGGAGCCAATGCAATGACTCTTCCAGCAGATACACCATCATCTTCATTTTGTCTTCCAAGTAGAGAAACAGGAGAAAGAGCTCAAGCAATTGGCCCGAGGTTACATAGCTAGTTCGTGACAGACACAGCATTTAACTCAAGACAAGTTCCCTCAACTCCCTCCCTCTCCTGCCCCATGTGACTTACTCATTTGCCTGTGTCTGTGAAGGAGCCTGAGTGCGCCATCCCAAGACGACTTTGACACAAAGATGCTCACTAGTTTATTTACAATAGTGAAGACTCGGAAGTATGTTGGCGAAACAATACACTGTCACTTCAAAATAGCACCTGGGATTGTAGGTTATAGATGTCAGAGTGAATGCAAACACATTTATCTTCAGTCCCTACCTAAATCCTACTAAAAAGGAGATTCAGTGGAAATTTTTAGCAACACCCAAGATCGCAAGGACAAAGAGGACAGAAAAGGAAATGGTAACATGACTGTGGATGCTGAGAGGCAGACAGACAAGTGTTTATAGACGGGGCCACCCAGGAAAGGAGAATCTAACCCATAGTACCTAAAACACAGAAAACAGAAGAAAACAAACATAAAGGAAAACATGCAACACATAGAAGACCCCCAGTGGGCGAGGACTTAATGCCCTGGCACCCTGGAAGCAAATCTGGGGTTTGACCACTTCCTCCCCCAGATGTGCCTTCGTCCCCCTCTCAGTGTGTTGGCTCTGACAAGAGACTAGAGGTCTACTCTGGAGAGGCAAAAACAGAGGGTCACATGTGAGGATTAAATGAACAGCCAAATTGAAAATATGATGATTTAATTAAATGGAGATTTTTCTCCTGGTTGCCTCTTAGGATCCTGGTGATCAGACTTCTCCCTTCCAGCGAGAAGACCAGAAGATTCTTTTCTGGAAAATCTCACCAGCTGAAGAGAAAAGACCTAAAGACACAAACAGCAGGGTCCCCACAGTGACATTCAGGCAGGTTGCCCCGTTTCAAGAACAGTTGACAAATCAGAATTACTTGGGATTCCTAATCAACTTTTTAGGGCCCTTCTATTAAATATGAACAAACTTTAAAAAAAATCACCAAATATTTGAAGAAGCCTTGTCACATGGACAAATACCAAGCAAGCAAACAGAACCCCAGAGAGACAACAATTATGTGGGAAGATGAAAACCAAAGCCAAACAAAGAAGAAACATGCCAATAATATCCTCTGACTTATAAGAGAAGATGTTACATCTATGAAATAAGAACGGAATGTCATTAGAAAGGAACACTTAGAAAAGAAAACAAACAAAATGGCTTGGGGATATTAAAAAGATAATGGCAAAAATTGAGAACTCAGAAGAAAGTATCTAGCAAAGCTGAGGAAGTAGCAAAATGCCGAAGCAACTTTAAAAGATAAGAAAATTGGAGAATGATTGGGGCGCCTGCGTGGCGCAGTCGTTGGGAGTCTGCCTTCGGCTCAGGGCATGATCCCGGGGTCCTGGGATCGAGCCCCACGTCAGGCTCCTCCGCTAGGAGCCTGCTTCTTCCTCTCCCACTCCCCCTGCTTGTGTTCCCTCTCTTGTTGGCTGTCTCTCTCTGTCAAATAAATAAATAAAATCTTAAAAAAAAAAAAAAAGAAAATTGGAGAATGAACAACAACAACAAAAATAAAACAGAGGAGGAGAAGTTGGAAGGAGAATGGATGTAGCAAAGGGTTAAGGGATAAATCGTCAAAGAACAGCAGAGATAACTGGTCGTGACCTAGTAATTCTAGGTGCCTCAAAGTGTTCCAAGCATTGCTTATTAACTCAAGCATTGCATATTTGCTCATGTAATTCTAATGAAAACTCTTGGGGTTGACATGATTTTTATCCTACTTTATAAATCAAGACAGTAAAGCACAGAGAGGATGGAAGTCTGATTACCCAAGGTCACCCAGCTAATAAATGGCAGAGCAAGGTTTCGAACCCAGGCAGGCTGGCTGTCTTCTCTGAGATCTAACCACTTCATTAGCCTGCCTCTCAGTAAAACAGCTTTCTAAAATCCAAGAAATACTTCAAGTTTGTTTTCCAGACCTGAAATTTCCAAACTGAAAAGACCATCTGAGTGTCTAACACAATGGATAAAATGTCATGCATACTAAGACAAAAAACCATAGCATGGTGGAACTTCAGAACCCTGGGGACAAAGCAGAAATCCTAAAAGCTGAGAGAGAGATGAGAGAGAACACATTTCCTATAAGATCAAGAATCAGGATGACATGTGACTTCTTCTTAAGAGCAATTCTGGAAACAAGGGGAAAATGGAATAATGCATTGCCTTCGGTTCTGGGGGACAGGGAGTCAGACTAGCAGTCTATACCCCACCAGGTGGTCAAGTGTAAATGTGGAGTAATAGCATTTTAGATACAATCGGCCTCATGCATCTTTCCCTGGAACCTGAAGGAGTCGACCAGAGAGGAAGGCATGACATCAGAAAATGGGGGCACGCAGGAAAGCTGGGTCCCTAGGGTCGTGGGGAAGGAGATTCTGGGATGACGGTCATGTATCAGAACAGTGTCCAGATCAGAGCAGGTCAGGAGGCTGGGATGGACGTCCCCAAGATGAAGTTCACCAGACGTGTTTGAGTGAGCTGAGCGGGGACTCCAGGGAGAGTCTGCTTCTACAAGATTAGGGAAAGAAAGCAGACACACAAACCGGGAGACAGCAGCCAAGACGGTTAACTGTACTGAGAATGAACAGCCGCTCAGGGAAAGACAAGTGATCTCAAAGTGTCCACTGAATCAGAAACGCGTGTTACCTTCCACTTTTGCATGTATATAAAAACACAAAAACCGAACACGGATCTGATCAGGGTGGTGACTCCATCCTTACGGCGGGATGGTGGGGGAGTGGGGAGGGGGCACGTGTGCATTTCTTGTCCTTAGTGGCAAGTAAACCAGTAAATAAAGGCTGAAGTTGAAAAATCAACAGGAATGTTATGTACAAACATGGAGTAAAGACCCAAAAAAATGGCAGAAAAAATTGGAAAATGGTAAACTCAGTGGGGAGAGAACAGGCAGGAGTTCGATCAGGCGCTGCTACTGATTTTTATAATCGATCTTACAGATGCAATTGATTCTGTAACTATGTGTCCAGGTAGCCGATTACAATGAAAACTCAATAAAAGAAACAATGATGAACCTGAAGGGTGTTGGTTACACGACAAATGAGAATCACGTGGTGTTGGGTGAAGCGCAGGACTTCAAGTCTGCAACAAACAAACAAATAAAACCAGAAGAAAAACGTGAGGGAAATGGATCCAGTACTAAAGGTGGTTGGGCAGAGAGGGGGGTGCTTTAAAGATTCTTCTTTTACGTGTCTCCCACGTTTTCCGTCATGTGGTGAGGTTCCTGGGGTCATGGAAAGTGGAGAGGAGAACACGTGCCCCTGTAAAGCGACAGTGCTCACGGCAGCCTGGTGGGCATGGAGTCAGCTGTGGGCACAGGTCACTGTGTTCTGCTCGCAGCCAGGGACACCCTCCTCTTGACGTCTGATGATACCCATGGCAACTTGCTGGTCACAGGAGCCGAGCATAAGCTTCTGGAATGGCAGGTGGTGGACAGAAGTGACAAGACCTGGCAGAGAAAAAAATCAGTCCCGAAGAATCCAAAGAGAATGGTACGGGAGGCTGTCCTTGCTGCTGGCACATGGCTGGTGGGTGCCTCTTGGACTCCCCCGTGCTGTCTCAGAACATCGGAAGTACCGGACCGTGAATGGTTCTCTTGTCCGGCTTCCACACACATCTCTGCTGTGTGGACCAGTGTGGGACCCCCTCCCCTCTCCCCTTCACACTTTGTCCTGCATGCCCTCAACAGATCTGGGTCCGAGAAAGATACCCCACGACAGAGGGTCCGGGAGCCCCACTCTCATCCTTATGGTTGTGAAATCTCCGTCTCTCCCATTCCACTGTGAGCTTCTTGGGGGGTGGCTGCAGAAGGTCGCACACAGGGGAGACACTCAATAAGGAACAGATCCGACAGCAGGGGTAAACAGCAGGTGGAAAGTTTGTCTGGAATCTGGAGGAAGAGAATGGTCCCAGTGGTGGTTGGGACCAGCCCACACGTGCTTGCAAGGGCCAATGGAGAGCATCTCTTCCCAACTCCGTGTTTGAATGATGCCGTGTCGGTAGCTTGGAATTAGTCCTGGTGGGAATATTGACACAAGGTAACCAGTAAACATTACGGATAAGCTCCCCAGTGCCCTGGAGGGCTGGTCATTGGCCTGCACTCCCGCAGTACTGCAGATGGGCACTCAGGTCCTTGCTGGCCACGGGCTCCTTTCCCTGGGAGCAGTCAATAGGCCAGTGATGCTGGTAACAGCCCCACTGTTCATTCCAAGAGCATGCCAGAGATGGGACTCAGGCATCCACAAGGACTTTCCCATTTGGAAATCGTTAAGAGACTTGATGATTTGAGGCTATTGGAAAGTCAGGGCTCTCTACTCCCGAGATAATTCTGGCAGTCATCTCTGAGGTTTTCAGAGATCTCTGCCACAACCAGGGTGAGGGAGGATGGGGATGTGGGGTTCCCAACCACTATCCAATTCAGTGGCAGGACCACACAAATCCCCCCGTAGCAGACTTTGGAAATCCTAGAGAATAAGTTTAAGTATTGTCATATTTTAGAATTTTTGCATGTGCCTGGAAGGAAGCGGCAGATCACAGACCATCCCTCTCTGCACCCCATTGCCTGGTTTAAAAATAAAAAATGTGGTAAATGAGTCCTGGGTGGATCTGCCAACATGGGTGTAATAAAGATTGATACTTTGCGGGAGGTTTCGCCTCAGAATGCAAATATCGTCTCCATGAATCAAAATCACAGTAGGTGATAAAAAGAAAATCATAGTACACTGCATTGTACACTGGGTAACACCAAGTCTCTGGGTCATAAGTCAAGGGGTTCTAGGAGGTTCTGTGGGTTCTTTGGGTCCTCTGAGGTCCCCCAGTTAAGGCAGCCTAGAGGCTTCTGAACCCCAGAATTGATGGCTGTCTTTGGGTGTCTCAAAGATTGTTCCTTCCTGTCAGCAGGTTTCCAGGACAGGCACCCCGCGAGATAAGCTATCGTTTATTCCTTCTGTTCAACAAATACTCACTGACCGCCTCCTTTTTGCATTGTCTTGTGCTGGCTGCTTCTGCGGCAGCGAGCTGATTTGAAACTTGGAGCAGCTTCATGAGACGGGTACCACCCCAGCCCCTGCGGCACGCGATGGAGGTGTTGAGAGCTTGACCGACCCTCTCCCCACCCCTGCAGACGTCCGCTTCTTTCTAGCCCTCAGGGTGCTGCCCTCGCCCCTGCCTCAGGGACCTGGGACATGCTTTCTCAGAAGCCTGCTTTTCTGTGCAGCCTCACGGACTTGGTCTGAGCAGAGCGCGGGGCCGTCCAGGCTGCCCCTGGATTACGCGGTTGACTTCGCGCACTCCCGGCCCTGCTTCCGCGGCGCAGACCCCAGCACCGCTCACAGTGCCCTCCCTGCACCTGCTGCCGGAGAGCTAGGGGCGCCACGTGTGATGCCGACCATCGCTGCTACCTATCTCTCTGCCTTCGCTCTTGTCCTGTTGCAACGTCACCAGCAAGATGATGAGTCTTCAGCTGCCAGGGCACCTGGGCGTCTCTATGTCTGGTGACTACAGTCCTCGCCTCTATGTGGTGAACTTCCCGCATGGCTGGATTTGCCTCAGTTCAGTCCTAGTGCATCTTCGCTTCCCCAATTGTGTGTGACTCCGTAAGATTGTGGGGGACCTGGGCACGTTCCCCTAAACCGAATGACTCTTTATATTCTCTACCAGCAAACCCCGATAACTAACCCTCTGATCTAATGATTCGGGTTTTCCCTCTGATCAGGATTTCCAGCTACACAGTGGGAGGCGTCTCTCTTCGGGCCACCAGCTTCCGTGGGTCCGTGACGCAGGCCTGTCCTCTCCCGGAGGCTGGCCACTCCTGGGGAGCCGAGGGGGCCCTAACTTCTGGCTTTGCAGATGATGCTCTTTGAGATTGGTGGGTAAGCAGCCAAAAGGGGAGTCATCCTACGGTTCAATAACAAAGAGACAGAAAACCACAATTTTTTTAAAAATGGGGAAAAAAATGTTTGAATAGACACTTCACAGAAAATGTGCATATGGCCAAAAGCACATGTACAGGGAACATCATTAGTTATAAAAGATGCAAATTAAAACAATGAAATATTAAAGCCATAAGGAAACATAAAACACTAATTTGAAAAGCCTCAGAAATCCCCAACTCTGGCAAGAGTGCGGAGCAAGCAGCAGCGTGTTGCAGGTGGGGGGTAAAATCGTACAAACACTTTGGAAACCCTCATGTCCCCCAGAGCTAATACACATTTACCCTGTGATGCCATGGTTCCCCTTCTAGGTGTTTATCCAAGAGAAACGAAAACAAATGTTTAGAAACCCCCACCTGGATATGAGTGCTCATGGCAGCCGAATTCATGTGCAAGTTGGGAATTATCCACACACCTACCCACAAGAGCCTGGGCAAATTATACGTCCGTGCGAAAGAATACTTCTCAACGGTGAAAGGAACAGACCTTTGGCACAACATAGGGCGCACACAGGTATTACGCTGAGAAAAGAGGGATACCAGAGTACACACTGTGGGGTTCTGCCGATGGGAATTTCTAGAACAGGCAAAACTCTACGGGAATTACAATCAGAGGGGCAGCTGCCCATGGATATGGGGGATTGACCGGGAGTGGCTGGAGAACTTTCTAGAGTGAGGGAAAATTTCTATATCGTGATCGGAGTGCTGTCTTCACAATGTGCATGGGTCCATATAGTTGTCAAAAGCCATCCAACTGGACACTGAAACCTGGGCCCTTTAGCGGGTGTGAATTATGTGTGTGTGCGTGTGTTGTCGGAAGTAATCAAGGTCTCCAGGTACGACTTTCCTTTAAACTCAGAAACCCCACTGATTAACAAGGAACAGGTTGTATGAGCACATTTGCTGTGGATGGAATTACTGGCTCCCTTCTCCACCCCTCCCTGCATCTGTGCCTGGTGCCTCGTGACACAGCAAAGCTCAGCCCAAGGGACCTGAAAATGCACGGGCGACAGTCCTTGCTGTGCACCTGAGATCTCCTGATCGCTCGTCGCCCAGCAGCCGCTGGCTGATTTACCCCCCTCTGCACCCGTGCACCTTGGAGTCCCCCCCAAAGTCACTTCCTGGCATAGTCCTACTTCCTCTCTCTCACAATTATTACTAATGCTGTGCTCCCCCCATACAACCCCCCCAAACTGCTCTGGTTGAATCACATACCATCGGACTTCCAGAACCATCTCGAGTCTTTCTGCTGTTAACCGCGTGGAAGCAACCCAGCACTTCAGCCTGGTATCCAGAGTCTACTTCAGCATTTCCCAGCAGACCCCATCCTCCCCCCGCCCCAGTATTTCCCTACATCTCACTGCCAGGCATGGACCCAACCTACCCAGCACCCCCTCCCGCCACGATTCCTGCCTCCCACCAGTGCACCTGGAAGCTGGACGTAGAGGTTAGAGGCAGGGCACCCTCGTGGATACAGAAGCAGAGAATGGGGCCCATCAAGGGGGTCAGGATGTGTCACCCCAAAATATGCCACTTTGACCCAAGAATTATTTTACGTCAAAGGCCTTTGAGTTCCTGAAGTCCCTTTTCTCCCTAAAAGGAAAGCTTCCCTAAAGAACCATCACTATTAATCCCCAACCCCAGGGGCAGCTGCGATCTCCTCTTCTGGGCGATCGTGTCTCTCACCTGTTTCCCTAAAGGCCCATTTATCTCTCAATAAAAGTAACTGGTGTTTCCATTAGTGTCCTCCACCTCAGTCATTTGTTCTCCCAGATGTGCCTCTGTGCTCCTCCCATCCCCTAGTAAAATGTATATAATCTCTCAAATCTCACTTATTTGCGTGATGCCCTACACTCGAAAACTGAAAAATAGTGTGTATGCCTTTCTCCTCTCAGTGTCTGTTGCCAGTTTTAATTCGCAGGCCCCCAGGGACTAAACTTAAGAGGATAGAGGAGAGGACTTTCCTCCCCTATAGGTTGTACCACCTATATATTGAGAAGTCAGATGGCAGAAGCAAGAAGAGAGATCGGAAGACGGAAGATTAAGAAGCAGGGCTCAAAGGGTTTTATTTTGTTTTGTTGTAAATAGTTCTGGGTCTGACTTAAACAACTCGCCTCCACGTCTTACTTCCCAGCGGAGACCAGGTGACCAGAAGCACCGTGCATCAGCGACCCCTTGCTCCTCCAGTGGTCACAGAAGCCCAAACCTGTGATTCATAAGGACTCGGTGTTTAATGAGGCTGGAGGCGTGGAGGAGCGGTGCTTGAACCGTGGGCACAGAGGGACAGCGCGCGGCAGGCAGTGGAGATGGCAACCGCTGTGTGGGCCATCAATACTAGTTACATTTAATAGCGAGGGCTTATTGACTATAAGAGTCTTAATTATCAGGAAGAATGACCCTGTCTGTTAACAGCAGAAAAATGATCAAAACCAAAACCACATAAACTTAAATTGTTTGCTTGTCCTTTTTTAAATAAGATTAATTGGCTAAATGGAGCCTATAGGTTAAAAGGGATAAGTGGCAGTTTTTTTTCCCCGACAATTGCCTTCTTAACACTCTCAGACTTATGCTCTGGAGGTTTGATGGGGAACATTCATCAAAGAGCGTTATTGTTACAGTGTTTGACTGCGACTCTTCTCTGAATCTCTCCCACCTCAGCGCTTTGTCTGCTAGGAGGCTAACAGGCCTCCAGGCTGTCAGAATAGGATGTTCTGAGGGGGCGGGTGTGACTGAAGTCTCCCCGGGAAGCCAGGGGATGTGCACGCCCACACACACACACACACACACACACACGCAAGCACGCATATGCATACACACATGCACAAATGCACATACGGTGCAACCTACATGCACGTGCACATGTGTGCACACATGCATGCATGTATGCATATGCACACATGCACACATATACATACATACCTGCACACCTATACACTCACACACACGCAGATGCACGTACATATGTGCACACGTGTGCACACGTGTACACACACATACATATATACATGCACACCTATACACTCACACATAAATACACACGTGCACGTGCATATACACACATGCACCTGTGCACACACATGTGCACACACGTGTATACATGCACATGCGCACATGCGTGTACACACATACATATATACATGCACACCTATACACTCACACACATACACACATGAACATGCATATACACATATGCATCTGTGCACACACATGCGCACACGTGTATACACACATATATACCTGCACACCTATACACTCACACACATACACACATGAACATGCATATACACATATGCACCTGTGCACACACATGCGCACACACGTGTATACACACACATATATACCTGCACACCTATACACTCACACACACGCAGATGCATGTACACACATGCACATGTGTGCACACACGGGTATACATATGCACACACACGTGTATACACGCATACATATATACATGCACACCTATACACTCACACACATACACACATGCACATGCATATATACATATGCATCTATGCACAAACATGTGTATACATACGCACATGCACACACACACACGTGCACTCCTGTCCTACCCTGGTCCCCGGCCAGGACTGCAGTGCCTAGAATGACTGAATGCTGGCTGAGTCCCCTTGGGTGGCTGTCCCAGCGGGCACAGAGGACGGAGAACCCACCTCACTGGCTGATTTCTTTCGGAAAGCCTGGGTCCCGCTGTGGTGTTTTCCCCTGCTAATGACTGAGGACTTCACTGCCCCTGTTCTGGAGTCAGCCCTTTGGGTGGGTGAGTCCCCTGCCACCCCTATCCCTTTCCTGACCGCAAAGGAGCAGTTACCCACACCAGTCTCAAGGATGTGATGGACAAGCAGAGGCAGGGCCTTTGTCCAGACCCTCGTCTCAGGTCAAACACCCCCTGCCAGGAAAACAGGTGGTTCTTCTACTTCGATGAGAGCCTATTCCATGTTATCAGCGAGGTGGGAAGTAGAAGTGAACGGAGACCCAAGGCCACCGGAGAGCTGTGCTGCTGGTGGGGCATCATGCAAAGTTGGACATGTGATTCCTCAGAACCTAGGAAGGGGGGCCAGCTGTACTCACCCCACTGGCTTTCCATTACTGCTCTGCACCCCCGACACCAGGTGCCGTGGGTTGCACTGGGCACCCCCCCAAATTCGTCTGCTGGAGTTCCTAACCCCCAGCAAGTCAGAATGTGACTGTATTTGGAGGTGGGACTTTTCAGAGGTGATTAAAGTAAAATGAGATCAGAGGTGATTAAAGTAAAATGAGATCAGTAAGGTGGGCCCTAATCCACTAGGAACAGTGTCCTTATAAGAAGAGGAGGGGGACACAGATACACACAGAGGGATGATCGCGCGAGGAAACAGGAGACGGCCATCCACGGGCTAAGGAGAAAAGCGTCAGGAGGAACCAGCCCGGCCAACACCTGGATCTTGGACTTCCAGCCTCCAGACTGTTTGGGAATAAATATCTGCCATTTAGGCGCCCAGGCTACCCCCGCAGACTAACCCAGTGTGTCCCCGCTGCTCTCCGTAGCTCTCGCAAAGCAGAGTTTCTGCGCCCAGGCTTGGGGAGGAAGCAGGGGGTCCTGCCTGGTTCTCACCCTGCAAGGACGTTCTGCTCTGGTGTTCACTTGCATGGCATTTTTAAGGCATAGGAAACATTCTTGCCCCTAAATCAAAGCCTTATATTTCAAAGGAAATTTAATAAAGCATGCGTTTGCAGCCTCATGGAAATGTGTGCTATGCAAACAGCTAAGATCCTTGTCTGAAAGTAATTCTCTCCTGGCTCCTTCGGCCACCAAGGGAATGAAATCAAAAGATCGGCAGCGGTTCCAAGCTCATCGTTTGTCAAAGCGAGAAGCTCAAAGCTGCAGACTTTTGTGTCCTGAGTTAAATTTAGCTAATCACACCTCCGAGTTCTGTTCTCCGTCCAGGACCCCTGGCATCCCCAGTGAAAGGATTAGCGGTGCTGACAGCAATAATGATAGTTTGTGCTTTTAGTTTCTTGCTTCAGACAGTTTTCAAAGGACTCTGCCACCCTGACTTCCCTCACGTCTGTGGTGCCAGCAGCGACCGCGTGGGGGGAGGAGGCTGGGCCTGTTTTACAAAACGCAGGACAGGCAGGTGGAAAGATGCACATCTGTGCCTGCACCAGACTCGTGCAGAACGTCAGCCCGTGCGTGGCACTGTCCTCTGTCCTCCCTTGCTTAGGACACAGGGCCAGCTACCACCCACACAGGGCTCCCATCGTGGAAGGTTCTGGAGAAATGAAATGTGTCACCTCCCTTTGTCTTGGTGGTTCCAAAGGTGGCTGGATGCAGGGGTGGCCGGGGACGCTGCTTCTGACTCGTCACCACACACCCTGCCAGAGCAGCTCGTGAGTGATGCCCGGGGGTCCGCCATCAATAAGGACCACGGATGGTGCTGTCTCATGGACACATCCGGGGGAGCCCACCCACCTGGAGAGCTGAAGGCGGAGAGAGAGAGGGAGAAAAGACCTTCCCAGGACCCAGGACATGATTTCTTACCTGAGTGAAGAGGCCCAAAGTGACCACAGTGTTTTGTAGGGTGGGGGTTGGGAGGGGGAAGAGGAATCCTCTCCCCTGCTTTTCCTTCCATGCTGTGTGTCAGGGGTCGGGGTGGAGGGTAGGGAAATCTCTTTTCTCCTGATGTTTCCATGGTGACAGGTGGAGGTGACATTCTCCAGTATGGTCTCTACCTCTTGTCTTAACATTGCTTCTTATATCATTTCTCAAGTGGTTCAGAGCGCAGGTGGGAGAAATGTGATCTTTACGGCCCCTCCCACGCCGTGCCCCCTGCCCTGTGCACCTCGACTCCCATTATGCAGAGGTCACTGTGGAATCCGGGTTGTGGTTCTAGGTCTGTGTGTTCGCAGTGACTCACACAATGACTCACACAGGGGCTCTCTGCGGGGGGCAGCCCTCCTTGGTTCCAGAGTCAGTCTGGGGCTGCCGGGGGGGAGGACGGCCTGGATCCAGCAATAAGAAGCTCTCAGCATCGTGGAGGAGAGAAGGGCTGCGTGGTAGCGGTACGATCGTGCCTCTGTGGCTGCCCAGAGCTTCACAAATGCCTCTGAAGGTCCAGCTGGTCTGGCCCCATAGCCCCTGCTCTCCCTCCGCAGCCCTGCCAGCTCCTCCCTACTGCTCCAAGAGCTCCCTCCGTCCCCGCATGGCCTCGTGGTCAGCTCCGTTCCTTCCTCCAGGCTTTGGTTAGATGCTCTCTCCTCAATCACCTGGTTGCAGCTCGGGCCGCCACAGCCGAGCAGCACGGGCTGGATGGCTTACATGGCAGAACGGTACCCCTCACGGCCCTGGAGGCGGGAAGGCAAGAGCAAGGTGTAGCGGTACTGTTTTCTTTCACGGCCTCTCTCCCTGGTGTGCAGACGACTGTCCTTTCCCTGTGTCCTCACATGGTGTGTGTCTGTGTCCTGCTTTCCTCTTGGAAGGGATACGAGTCCTATTGGATTAGGACCCCCTGTATGACCTCATTTACCTTAATTACCTCTTTAAAGGCCCCATCTCCGGAGAGTCACATTGGGGGTCAGGGTTTTGACATAGGAGTTTTGGGGACACAAAATTCAGTCCATAACAACCACCCATTCGATAGATCAATGTCCCTGCTCTGGGCACACCATGTCTCGCTCCACTCACCGCCAGCCCCTCGTGCCCCGCACACCCTGACCTGCACCAGGACTTCCTCGTTTTGTTCGGAATGCTCACGGTCTGTCTTCCCAACCAGGGTGTGCGCTGCAAGAGGGCAGGGGGTTCCCAGTTCTGGTTCACTGTTTCTCAAGCCCTTCGACAGGGCCCGGGCACACGGCTGCCCTTCAGGAATACGAGTTGAATGCCTGGAGCCTGCGAAGAAGGAGCAAGGAGCAGGGCTGGCCGGGACACTGGCTCAGAAGAGGCTCCGGGGTTCCGAGTCTTGTCGGCATCCGGCAGACGCTACAAGAAGCATGTGAGCCTGCAGGCTGAGCAGAGGCCTGGCGCGGGGCAGGAAGGAGGGCCGGGAAAGTGTTGGGGAATGGGAGGTGCTGGAGACAAGGCAGGGGCCACGGGGCCCTCTGAGCCACAGCCTTCCTCCTCCTGCCACAGGAACAGCTGCTCCCTCCTCTCGGTCAAACAAAAACCCGTTATAGGGTGAGCTAATGTGTTTGCAGAGCTGAAATGCCAGCAGGATGCGTCCTGCTCACTTGGGAGGGTCCAGGGCACGAGGCCCTGTTTCCAGGCAGCCAGCAGGTGACCAGAAGTCACACCAGACTGGTCCCCGAGCCCTGGTCTGACTCTCCAGCAGCTGCCAGTGGACATGGAGAAGCCCCCCGTGACCCGGTCTCCCCTCTGACAGACTCCCTCCTCCGGATGGTGGATTTTCCCCAAAGGTGACCCACGTTCTTCACAGTGGCCAACGATGGCAATTGTCTCTGCAGTGCCCCCCATATCCATGCATGCCTGTCGTGGAGTGGCTGCAGAGCTGGGGGTGCAACTCAGCGATCGCTCACCTGTCCCCCCTTCCTTCGCCAGCTCTGCCACCTTCCATGTGGACGTGTGACTATCAGTGTGGCCCCCACGACAGCCCCGCCCCTCCTGTGTCCATTGGCATCCAGGGTAATTTTCTGGGTCAGCCTTGCCTGCCGCCGACAGGAGTCTCCCAAAGGGCAGGAAAGGATTTGCTGGCGAGCAGGGGGTTCCTCACTCTCACCCCGGCAGACGCCACTGCCCCTTTGCAGAGAGCAGCTAACCGGGATTCACATGGTGCATTTGCTGGGTATGATGGAAAGAGAAAAACAAAATGAGTCCAAAGGCCTGGACACACCACGCCACATAACCACTCACTAGCTACGTGATCCTGGGCATGCCTGTTTCCCACCTTCAAACGGGGATGCACTTGTCCTGGTCACTTAGCCATTAAGGGACAGACATGGTGAATACAGCCGGCACCTCGGAAGCACCGAGCACGACAAAGTGTTCCCTCGGTCATTAATAAAACCTGAGGCTGCGTCAGCACAGGGGTCCAGGAGCCAAGTCGCAGGGTGAAGGGGAAGCCACCCAAGCATCCATCGGTGGATAAATGGATGAAGAAAGTGTGTGTGTGTGTGTGTGTGTGTGTGTGTGTGTGTGTGTGTGCAGGAAATCCTGCCATTTGCAACAACATGGACGGGCCTTGAGGACATTATGCTGGATGAAATGAGGTAGAGAAAGACAAATACCATACGGTATGAGGTGCACGTGGGATCTAAGAAAACCCAGCTGGTAGAAACAGAGTTGAGTGGTGGTTGCCAGGGGTGGAGGGTTGGGGGAAATAGGGAGATGCTGGTCAGAAAGTACAGATTTCCAGTTGTAAGATGGACGTGTTCTGGGGTCCTAATGTGTAGGGTGGTGATTATAATTAATAATATTGTGTCCTAGACTCAGAAGTTGCTGAACGAGTCGATCTTAAATGTTCTCACTACAAGAAAGAAAAAAAGAGAGAGAAAGAGAGAGAAAGAAAAGGAGGTGGTAACGTGAGGTTACGGCTGTGCTGGCTAACCTTAGTGTGGTAATAATTCTACGATACACACGTGTCACCGCCGTTACTGTGCACGTCCAGCTCACACACTTCTGTGTCAGTTATATCTCAGTAAAGCTGGAGGAAAGAATGTTCGCTAGCACGGCCTGACACCCGTTGTCCGTCCTCAGTTACCCACACGTTTGGAAGGCAGATGGTGGTGGTCCTGCTGTGGGTTTACGCACACGCACACGTATAGTGCATGCATGGAGGAAACTCTGGAATGGCTTCTCCCCAAATGTTGGGAACGTCCTCTTCAGGGTTCTGTGATCACGAGTGACTCAGTTCCTCCCATCTAGGCCAAGGCAGCTGCTGAGATTTCACTATAAACATCTGTTTGTTTCCTAAACCTCGTGAGCTGCTTCTGGAAACAAGGGAGACTCTCAAGACAGGACCAAAACTCCCTTTCCACACGAACAGAGCTGACTTTCCGACACACAGGGGCTACTCCCGGAAGAGATCCTAAATCTAGGCCGGGGACCCGACGAGCTCTGGGAATGGGGCTGTCACTCTCCACGTAGAAGCTGCGTTTTGAGGTCATTCATGAGCCCCACAGGGAGGCCAGGCACAGTTCCTTCCAGGGGAACCGGCGCCCCATCCCCACAATCAGCCGGGAGGTCTTGGCCTCTACTTCCATAAAACCCACATGAGGATCTGCCGTCATGGAAACCACTTCCAAGAAAAAGTGGTGCATGTCCCCTGGGGCAGGTTCCCAAAGACCAACCTCCGGCCTGTGCTGCGGCGGGCAGCTTTCGTCTGGGTCCCCCAGGGGACGGTTTTGCTGGGATCATTCTGGCATGTTCCGAGGGAGCCGTAATTCCCCCTGGCGGCGACCTCGTGGACGCAGACTCTTGAGCACAGGCACATAGCATGCGGTGTGGGTCACGCTGAGCCGCAAGGTGATGGGGTCCCTCTTGCAGAGTCGGGCTCCAGGGGCTCCTTCTCACCCACCCGCTCGTGCGTCTCCTCACTCATCTTCTGTGTGGAGAGTCTGAGCCCCCAAGTCACCCTGGGCACCCCGGACAGCGATTACCAGCCCATCACTGGCCAATTTAGATTCAGAACGCTGACCCAACGACAGAGCATGGCCCATTAGGACGATGACCAGACTGTAAATGTTCTGTTTGGCCATCGAGTAGGGTCCTCAAAGGACTAATTCCGTTTTTGTTAATGAGGGCTCTTTTGATGTCCTGGTGCTGCTTTTCTTGATGTATGACAGATTTATGATTCATGGAGGATTTTAATATTAATGCTGGCCTGATGGAAGATAAATCGGACACAGAATTTATTGGCCTAGTAAAGAATTAGATGTTCCCTCCCCCGTGACTATGAAGACAGCAGTAGGTATTTGTCCATTCATCCAGGAGTTTGTTCACCGAGCCACGTTCCGGAATCCTCGGGTAGCCTCTCCTTCGCAGGAAGGGAGTGGGCGCCCAGGAGGAGAAAGTCGAGGGAGGAAGCTGCTCGTTAGGACGGCCCTGTAAGGGGAGGGGGTGGGCGGGGAAGCTGGTTCCCTCCGCACCTGCGTCTGTGGCCTCCACTCCCCTTGGCTCTTACCGGACCTGGAAATGTCACCCCGCAGCTGGAAATGCTGGTGCCCTGTGGGGAGTGGGCATGAAGAACGCAGAAAGAGAATCCAGCAGACGGATGCCTTCGGTGTCTCCTGCCCGCCCCGTTCCTCGGGCTCCCTGCTCTCTCCTGCCTTTGAATGATAATTTCCATGCTCAATACTGAGATCCAGGCTTGGGTTACTATCTGGTCTTCCCAACTTAAATACGGAGGTAGAACCAGTCACACACTTAGCGGTTACTACGCGCTCACCCTCTGTCAGACCAGGTTCTAGGAGGATTTCAGGTCCTCTCCCCCAGTCCTTGAGACAGGACCACGCATTGGGAAATAGTAGTATTACTGACCCCACGATAAAGATACCCACAAGGAGGCCCCCCGAGGTCAGGGAGGGCACCCCAGTTTACCGAGCGGACAGAGGGCGCAGCTCTGATCTGAAGCTGCCTGATTCCAAAGTCAAAACCTCACCACCATCCTGTGTGTCTTTACGTGGCTGTCAAGAGTAAGACCCCTGTCGTCCCCCCAGTTGGGCTCCTGTGCGGTGTGTATGCAGATTTTGTTCTTTAAAATTCTCTCCGAATTCCTCAGGCAAAGCACTCATCATCAAATTTTCAGGACTGATGTCATCAGGGTTCTTGGCCCCCAAGGCAGCTCCACGAGCCCCAGCGCCTGGTGGACACACGGACCACGTCTCAGCCCCACCAGCAGCCGTCAGTGGCACAGCTGGTTTTCCAGAACTATTTCCTTGTGACAGTAATCTGAGCACTTCTGCTCTTGAGTGGCTCAGCTCCGATGATGGGGAAACACGATGACCAATGTGACCAGTGACTTTGTCAATGGCGGGGAGGCAGTGCCATGCTCTCTCAGAATGGAGACCCCCCTGTGGAAATGGCAGCAGCCCCTAAGATAAGCCAGCCCCTTCTGCTGGATTTACCCCCACAGAGCTTCCTTCTTCCTTTGCTCTGTCTGTTGTGTTTCCACCCCAACCAGGTGGCCTGCCATACAGGTCTGACACGCACCGCCCAGAGTCACCGTCAGACCCCGCAGATGAAGGGCTGGATCCTCCCCCCAGGAGGCTCCCCTTCCAATGCAGCTGCCGGTGGAGCTCCCAGGCCACCGGCTCTTCTGACCAACGGGCTCTGAGTTCAGGGGCTCCTGAGGCAGACCCCTCACTCGAGGAAGAGCTCGGGAAAGCACCATGCTACAGTTCTGCTACTGTAAAGGGTACACAACCACGAGACCCACAGAGGCAGGTCTGGGAGGGAGCACAGAGCTTCTGGGCCCTCTCCCCAGGGAGCCTGAGTGTGTCAGCCTCCGGGCACATCTGTGTGTCCACCAGCTAGGAAGGTCCACCGAATCTGGGTGTCCAGGGTGTGATTTGAATTTTCATTATGGAGACACAATTGATTAAATCACTGGCCGTAGGAAGGAGCCCAACCTCCAGGCCCTCTCCCCTCCTGGAGATCTGGTGGGCTCAAAGCCCCAGCCCTAGAACCACGTAGTTGGTCTTCCTGGTGACCAGCCCCGATCCTGACACCCCCTGGGGCCTACCGGAGTCAGCTCACCAGCAGAACAAAGACACTCCTATCACTTAGGTCATTCCAAGGGTTTCTGGAGCTCCTGCCAGAAACCCAGGACAAAGATGGAATATTTTTTATTATATACTATGGAGTCTCTCGCTCAGACCTTCCTGCATCCTTCAGCATGAAGACAGCACTACTGATGCCAACCAGCGTCTCCCCTGCAGGTGAAGCACGAAACCACATCTGCCCCAGGGCTCGGTCCAGGGGGCGAGCTGCCGTGGGGCCGAATGAGGGCCAGCCCCCACCCCCCAGCATCTTTAAGACTCTCGTCGGAGAAGCCCGCGCCTAGAACACGTGAAGACAGCCCCAGAGCATGAGTTTCCATGACCCTTACCTGGTTCTCATTTTCTCCGGCGTGTAGGTCAAGGGGCCACTCTCATTGGACATACTCTGCATTTTTAAATTGTGGCCAAAGGAGCACAGAGGGTGAATCAGAGACATTATCAGCCATTCAGGGCCGATCCCCGCCTGAGCCAACGGTGTCACTTTCCTGCATAATTGTGCCATGAAACAGAGAAAGGGCTTGTCTCCCCCCGTGCCCTTCTGGTTCTGTTTCCTTCCATGTTGACTTTTCGACTCACTGGCTTAAATAAACTCTTCGTACAGGGACGAAAGGGCATGGACTGGACGTCCTCTCCCTCTGGTGTTCATCTAAGCGGGGAAATATGTACGAGTGAAGAGCGAGCGTGTACTAAGTGAGGCCGGACCTGTAACCATCCCTTCCCGCCATCTGTCTCCACGGTGGCAGCTGTTGCTTGCAGGCTGCTGGCAGACGGGGCTCGGGGGCTCAGAGGTGTCCACATACCCACGTTGGCCAGGATTCAAGAGGGGCCAGGGTGGGCAGGCCCCAGGGAGCGTGAGCCAGAGCCAGCGTCTCTGTCGGCTCGGGCGCCGTAACAAAACGCCACGGACACAAAGGCTTTCACAGCCCACGTTTATTTCTCACAGTTCTGGAGGCTGGGCGGTCCCAGATCAAGGTGCCGGCAGATTCAGATCCCGGTGAGGACCTCCCTCCCGGCTTGTAGAAGGCCGTCTTCTCACAGTGTCCTGCCATGATGCAGAGAGAGAGAGAGAGAGAGAGAGTTCGCAAGGGCACCAATCCTATAGGATCGGGGCCTCACTCTTACGACCTCAGTTTACCTTAATTACGTCCTTGGAGACCCCAGCTCCCAATCCAGCCACACAGAGTAGGGCTTCATCTTTCCAGGGGTTGGGGGGACACAATTCAATCCACAGCACCAGGGTTTTGCGGGCAGGGTGGGGGACAGGAAACACTTCAGAAATTATTTTTCCATTCCCTAAGAGAAAACTTTATTTTGCCCCCTCCTCTCAATCCTCTGACATCAGATGGGGGCAGGGGGTTCCCACACCAGGAAATTCTCTAAATCTCAGTGGACCCTGGTCTCAGCCGGCTCACACACGCTCCTGTGTGCACACAGTCTTGCACTGAGGCGAAGAGAACACGTCTTCCTGCTTCCATGTGCATTATCTCCACTGAAGCTCGAGGGGCTGCTTTCAGACGTGATTTACATCGCCTTTCTCATTTTCAAAAAGGGGGGAAAATCTGCAACACGTTTTGGCTAAAAAATACTTGAGGATCTTCTAAGGCTTTTTAAGCACCCAGAACATAAAAGGGAAATTGTCCCGACAGAGGCAACGATGGTTGATCGGCCAATAATACGTCTAATACCGCATCGCAGAAATGCTAGCGCCTCCGTGGGCAATCTCATCCGCAGGCACAACTTTGAATAAAACACTGTTATAAAATAAAACCTCCTCACAGACAGGGACCGTAAGGGCTCGCCGGGTCAGTCGTTTGGGTTTGAAATCTCCTTTAATGTGAATTTCCAGAGGATATTACAAAGGACCTGCATGGGCAATAAAACACCGTGTGCAGCAGCTAAGCGCGCGTTTCTTCAACGGGCCTCCTTCAACGTCCATAAATACATATGCATGAGGCACAGATAACGCGCGTGCTCGCTCCTCACTCTGGAAAGCAGGTTTGGGGGGCATGCTGCAACAAGCCTCCACGTCCTCCCTGCAGAGCCAGCCACCCAACCAGAGTCCGGCTCGAATATTCGACAGGAAACAAGCAGCCCTTGGGTGGCAGGCTGGAGGCCAGCGTCCCTGGACACAGCAGACAGCCCCTTTGGCCTCCTGGAAGGAAGGGGCCCTGAGGCCTCAGTGGCCCAGGTCAGCTCCCCCACCCCCACCCACGGGACTGGGTGTTTCTCGTTTCCAGCTTCTCCCCGGATGAGCTCCAGAGAGAGGCCAGCCTGCCTGATGAGTGTGGTGCGTCTTCCCAGCTTAGCGCCTTCAGCACCCTTGGCAGGTCACGGTGCCCCCCCCCCGAAATACGCATGCGCTGTCTTTTAAGGGATGGCCGGGTATGGCATACGAGACCCCTGCAGCTGTCGTGACAAATAACCATGGACTCATGGCTCGAAACAAGAGGCCAAACGCAAGGTATTGGCAGAGCTGACTCCTGGAGGCCCTGGGGAGCCTCTCCCAGCTGCTGGGCACCCTTGGTGGTCCCTGGTCATAAACGCATGCCTGCAATCTCTGCGCCCACCCTCACACGGCTGTCTTCCCTGAGCATCTCTCTCCGCTTCACATAAGGTCACCAGTCACACTGGATCAGCCGTCCCTACTCCAGCATGACCTCATCTCAACTCATGACATCTGCAATGACCCCATTTCCAAGTACAGTTGCATTCTGAGGTCTTGGGGGTTATGACTGCAACATTCCTTTTGGGGGGACACAATTCAACCCACAACAGTTGGCTTTTTACTCTTGGTCATTGTTGAGGCTGCAGCCATGCTTTCAGACCCCAAGATCCATTTATTCAACTCGCCTACAGTAATTAAGCACCTGCCGGGCATCGTGCTGAACTCAGGGATTTAATGGGGAGTAAACCGAGAGTGTACACCTGCTGGAGGCAGCACCAGACAGAGGTGAGGGCGGAGGGGCCGGGAGAGGGTGATGGAGGGGCTTGGTACGGAGCTTGAACCAAGGAGGCAATGGTGGCTTGGCCTTAGCCAGAGAGCAGAAAATGGAATCAAGAGACCCTGGGGCAGACGAAGTCAGGGAGACACAGCACAGCCCAACAGGTGCAAGAATGCGCAGAAGCCCTCAGCACTGCCCGAGAGCATGCGACATAACTCAGCTCCGCCTGCGTGCACGTGCTCTCCAGCTGGCCGGAGGAAGGAAAATACTCCTCGGGGCTGCAGAGGCTGAGCGAAGCCCCACCACCATGCCCTGCTGGTGGGAACAGAGGTCAGCAAAGCCTTCCGAGAAGACCATTTAGCGGAAGGCTCTCCTCTGGCAAACTGCTGTGGACGACATGTCCTAAAGCACCCATCACACCTGTGCCACCCGCGGGGGACTCTCGTGGCAGCGGCGGCGTTCCTGCAAGGGAGGGGGTGGCTCAGAGCTGCTGGTCACCCATGTGTTCAACAGAGGAGCAGCTGAAAAATTCGGGAGGCCCACCTTTAAACTATGGTTTAAAAACTACTTAACTGGTGGGACAATGGCTACAGCATGTTATTAGCTGAGAGCTTCTACAGTAAAACTACACTATTGCGTGTTTCCAATCTACTGGGAAGTGGATGTAACAGAACGTTATGCAGAAAGTCTCATGACGAAATTATTTACGATGTGGTCCCCACTGAAAGTCTTGTGTGCGAATGTATAATGGTTACACAGGTGTGCATATGCTTAGAAAACGGAGTGAAACGAAATGCACCAAATTGCTGACAGTGATTATTTCTGTTCAGCGGTGCCTGGGGTCATATTTAAAAGTTCATTCTTTTGTTTTTAGGTATTTATAACATGGCTTCACGGGAGAAACCGAAAGCAAAACAGAAAAATATGTACTGTTTCAGAGCATTCAAGAGTAACATAGACCACCAGACCTCTTCTTCCTTGGATCGCTTTGCTAAGTCTTACTTCCTAAGTTTTCCTCTGGGAGACAGCCTTCCCACTTCCGCTCTGGGAGCCAGGTCTTCTGCTCCAGGGATGGAGCGCTGGCTGCAGGAACGGCGCACTCCAGGGACAGCCTTACGGGATCTAACAGCTTCTAGCTCCTGCTTGGTGGGATCACCTCAGGCGTTCACTGGCACCTGCCCAGGTGAGCGGCTCGAAAGGGCAAGTAAATTTGGAGTGAAGGGTGAGAACAAAAAAGGGGCAGGATGCATGCATGTGTGTGCATGTGTGTGTGTGTGAGCAGGGGGTGTGAACCAGGGACTGAGTCCAGGCTGATTCATCCAGACGTAAAGAGGACAACTCTTATCTCCGGGGACCATCAGTCCGGCCATTTTCACCGGTACTTAATCCCCCTTAGAGCCAAGCAAATATTTTAGCATTTTCAGTATATATTTTAAGGGTCTGGCTTGAAAACCCAGAAGCCAGGAAACCTGAGGTCTGGCTCAAATTCTCTCTGCAAGTAGGTCTGGGGCAGTGCAAACGACATGAATTACACCCACCATTACCTCAAGACACGCTGCTCCGAGTTGGCATAAAATTGCCCATTTCCTGTGGTGATATAAGGGGCCTTATTCTCGACGCTTGGTCGATATCAGGAGCTACTATTTCGTGCCTGACACATTGGTCATTTTAATCACCCTGGCCTCCGTATCTGGGCCATGCCCCACTCTTCTGTGGCTGCATTTCTGACTCTGTCTGCAGTTTTCACCACCTGGGTCCTTTGGATGGGCTCATATTATCCAGGAAAGTCGAGGGCCTCGTCCCTCCGGGGCATGTTAAGAAATGGAGGAAGCTTTATAAGCAGAGAGAATAAGTCACAGCAGAGTCAGGTGGTGAGGTCTTGGGAGGTGTAACTGGGGAAGGAACAAGGTGGTTCTGAGCACCTCCCACTCATGCATGTGTGCAGGTGCGCGTGTGTGCGGGCAGGCACGTGCACGCACACGCCACCCCCAGCACGCACACCCTGCTCCCCTCCAGCTCCCCGATTTCCAAGGAACTCAGTTCACCTTCAACCCCCCACCAGGTAGAAGAGCGGATGCAGGCCCCCTTGCTGTCCTTCCCACAGTCAGTTCTGCTCGAACGTGGGCTTTGCAAACAGGACTTTGTTCCAATGAGCCTGGAGAGCAATTGGAGCAGGATGCAATCCCGAATTTCGGGTGTGCTTATGTGCGAATTTGTCTGGAAGAGACAGAGGGGTGGAGGAGATGCCGTTCTCTGCACCCAGCTGAGCGGAGCCGGCATCCATGCCCGCCTCCGTACGCCGCGTGTGCCGGGAGCCACGCCCGTCCCTGGCAGCTGGTACACCTTCCCGTGTGACTTCAGACAACCGTCCTTCCGCCCCCACAGTCACTCCGGAGAGGCAGCCTTGCCACCGCCCACGTCCACAAGCCCCCGCGGGGCTTCTCCAAGCTAAGGAGCTGCACTGGCTGTGGTATCTGTGTATTTTGTAACTACAGAACAGGGCGCTCCTGGATGTCGTTGCAACTGTCACTATCCAGGTTCCTGACTGTCACCCCCGGCCCCATTCCTCACAAACCCTGTGGGGTGAGGACTCATTCCTGCATAAGCCTCGACTGGTGGGAACCCAGATGTCACCTCACCGCAGAGCTGACCGTACTTGTGTAATTCTTTGACTCAGGAGAGGTTACAAGCAAAATCTGAATTCTTTGTGGCATTTCACACCCCGGGAAGATGTGGGGATGGTGCTGGAGAGACACGGGGGTGGAGGGGGGGAGCATGACCAGGACCTCTCTGGAGGATGGAAATCAATGGCTCGTAGCCAAGATTTGGGGTTGCCCGTGTGCTGGGCTGAGGAATCCCCCCAACAGTACCCACGTCCTAATCCCTGGAATCTGGGAGTGCTCTCTGATAGCAGAAGGAACTTGTCAGAGGCGGCCAAGTTAAGGATCTGGAGATGGGGAGATTACGCTGGATTATCTAGGTGGACACTAAAATCATCCGATGGGCCTGTGTGGACGGGGTTGGGGAAGAACTGACTAGGGAAGGAGCAACGTGGCCTGGAGCCGGCTACTGCAGTGCTGGCTTTGAGAAGGGGGGACGAGGTCACAAGCGTGGACAGCAGCTGGAAAAGGCGGGGAACCGATTCTCCCCTGCAGCCTCTGGAGGGACTGTGGCCCTGCTGACACCTTGATTTGGCCGTGTGAAAGTGGTTTTGGATTTATTTTTGGATTTATGACCTCCAGAACAACAAGAGAATAAATGTGCTGTTTTAAACCACCAACTTTGGGATAATCCATTACAGCGGCCACGGGAAACTAAGACACAAGCTTTTTGGACGAGGTGCAGTCTCGGGAACAGCCTGAGGCTGGAGGCAGGAGGGCAGCCCTCACCCTGGACGGTTTGCTTGGTTTCTCAGCTTCTCAGGTGTCCCCACAGCACAATGGCTTTGGCAGGAGTCATAACTGCTCTGTGACAATCGGGTCTCTCCAGGTTGCTTGGAGACTTCTACGAAAAATGTCACGGTAAGTAGCACCCCCAGTGTCTGACCCGGAGAAGGCAGGAGCCACACGTGGGTTTTTCCTTCTTTCTTCGACCCCCTAACCCTGGCTCCCACCCACCCCCTTGCCCCACTCCTCATCCTGCAGCTCGATGCCATGGATGTTTCCCGGATCAGTTCCCACCCCAGGGCTGTGTGCCCCTGTCCTGCCAGGGCTGGACACTCCAGCTCCCCAGACCTCGCCTGGCCCCTTCCCGGTGCCGCTCCGCCGGCCCGCTCGGGCCTGCCTGCCGCTCCTCGGTAACAGCATTCCTGTAACCCAGGAAAGTGCTTTAGGATGCAGTTTGCAGGAGAGACATTACCCAAGATAAGGTCTCATGGCATTGGGCTGCTTTTCCTAGCATTCATCTTCCAAATGCCATTAATCAACTGTGTGCTCTCGGAGGAGGACAGGCGCACGCCAGGTCTGGCTGCCATGAACGACAGCGTCATCACCGCTGGCTGGGTTTCTTTCTGGGCTGCAGTTCAGGCTCCCTTCTGTTCTATCTAATCTGGGGAGTGTGCGGGTTTGGGGTGGGGGGCGGAGGTCCTGTGCCCCTGAGCTCTGCCCTGGAAAGTTCAAAGCACTTGGTTTACCTGCTTCCCACATGGTTTTGGAGCTGGGGGTGGGGGGAAGGGCTGCCACACAGACGTCCTTGGTGGGGAACGAGGTCCATCCTGGGCAGACAGCAGGGGACAGGCCCCAGTTCTTGTGGAAGTTCAGGCCTGCGGACTGGACCCCGTCACCGGTGCCTGATCATGCTGGGGTGGGGGCTGGGTTCCAGGAAGAGCAGATTGTCCTGACCAGCCAATCCCATGCATGGATTCATTATCAATTGACCGTTTACCCAGGTGACACCAGGCATTATCCGTGGAGGTAAGCACACTCTCGTTAGGACGTTATGAGGCAGTGCTCTCTGTCTGGAGGGGAGGGAGCTGTGCCAACAGACAAACCACCAGCAAATGGTCCCTCGGTAAAGAGACAGCTGTCCTGTGTCCAGGTCCTAGCTAAGACCCTCATGTAATAGGGAGCTCTGGTGATTTCTTGTCCTTGAGCCACACCGTGCTCGCCAGGAGAGGAGGACACATTAGCTAGAAGCCTCCTCAAGCCACGCTGGTCTCAATGCTTCCAGGGTGAGGACAACGGAATCAGTTGATAAAAAAAGAAAGAGGCAGAGAAATTTGACTTATTATTATGCCCAGTTTGTGTGATTACTCCTGGTGCATAGCCGCCTGATTTCAAGGATCCTGTGCCCTTGCGAGCAGTTTAAAGGTGGCTTTAAGACGAGCCCAGGGAGTAGAGACCATTCGAATCCCCTGTAGGAGAATGGGGGAAGCAGCCGCCCTGGGGATATGCACAGACCGTGGGCTCCGTAGCTGATTCCCAAGGACGGATTCGCACCAGGATTCCAGGAGTCCAGGTCCTACCTGCACCTTGACCTGGGACAGACTCCAGTGGTTTCTAAGCCCCCGTCTGCAGTGCCCTGTTCCAGCAGGTGGAGACACACCTCTCGCCTTGCTGTGCTCTAGGCTGGTTCCTGGGTCCCCTCGGCGCAGCCAGAAGGGAGCTCAAGAACTGAGCTCTGATCGCAAGGCGACAGACCAACGGAGGGCATGACCCAGGGATCCCTACAGCTTCTCCGGGAGGATCAGGTTTTTAGTTTCTGCAGAGCAGGAAGGCCTTCGCTCACAAGTGTCCCTGATACTATTCACGGTCCGGCCTAGCTGTTCTGCTGGCACACCAGCGAGGAGCCGGTGGTGATGTCAGCGGCTGGCTGGGCTTTGGGCAGTAGGGACAATCTGGCACTGGCCTCCAACATCGTATACTGATTTGTGTCGTCCCAGGTCTTCAAACGGGAGAGGCCAGGCACGCGTGTGTGGTGCGTGTGCACATGTGTGCACCCACTGATGGGGCCAACAGCCTGGAACAGACTTTGTGACTCGGGGCTTCGGCCACCCCGACCGAGCTGTTTTCCTTTCCTAGGGCCCCGCGCCCGAGGAGGAGCGCAGAAGTAAATCGGAAGCAGCACGTGGGACGGGAGGACAAGCTGTTCTCCCTGCTCACTGCCAAGCAGAGACTGAGCCCCTCGAAGACTCGGCTACGGGGGGCGTAGGTCAGCATCTCCTGCCTGCGTCCGGAAAGCACACACGCGGCTCCTGCAGCCTCCCAGAGCCGGGGAAGCGTTCTCAGAGCAATAAAGGACAGCATCGCGTCCGAAGGTGAGGCAATCCAGCCACCTTGCAACTCTGATCCCTGTGAACAGAGCCTCCTGTTTCATTCAGCTGGAAAACCACTGCGGGTTCGGCTGTGAGCTTTGGACTGTGTGTGTGTGCACGTTTACTTATTTATTTCGTTTCCCAGAAAAGGGAAACCACCGCAAGATGCAATTTAACTTGTAATTCTATTTGCCGCGGAACAGCTTACGCAATGATTGTATTTGATGTGGAGTTGAAATGCATAAAGAGATAAATGGCTTAATTTGAATCAATATTAATTTAGTGCAATTTACTTTTAACTTTACTTCACAGCAAATGAAATTACTCTGCTCAGGAGTCATTTGAAAACTTTTCCCTGCTCAGAACGCTGAGCTGAAGTGGCAGGACTGCAGGCTGACGGACGGCCTAGCCCGGCCTGGTGAGGACACGCCTCGTAGGAGGAAAACACTCAGGATAGGATCCAGGAGCCCGCTTCCCCCTGCCGCATCCGCAAAGACAGCTCTCCCCAGACGGAACTGGGGTTTGGAGCTCGGGCAGAGGCGAGAAGACAGCCACTGACACCTGCGGCTACCGCCGCGACCATGCCCTGTTTCCCGTGTGGAAACGCGCTCTGTGTTTCCTGGAGTGGCCACGACAGCCCCATCGACTGGCACCTTCCACAGCCCAGCGGTCTCGTCTCACGGTTCTGGAGGCTGAAGTCTGAGATCAGGTGTGAGCCGGGTCGGCTGTCTTGTGGCCTCTCTCCTTGGTGTGCAGACGGGCATCTCCTCGCTGGGTCCCTGCACGGTCGTTCCTCTGCCTGTGTCTGTGTCCTAACCTCCTCTCCTTACAAGGACAACCAGATTAGCTCAGCACCTGCCCTCGCGACCTCACTTTCCTTTTATTTTTTTCAAAAGATTTATTTATTTGAGAGAGAGAGAGAAAGAGAGCGCGTGAGCGGGGGGAGGGGCAACTTAGCGCTGAGCACAGAGCCCAACTAGGGGCTCAATCCCACAACCCTGAGATCATGACCTGAGCTGAAATCAGGAGTCGGATGCTTAACCGACTCAGCCATCCAGGCGCCCTGACCTCATTTTCCAGTAATCACCTCTGTAAGAATCCTGTCTCCAAAAAGCCATGATCTGAGGTAATGGGACTTGAATATATGAATTTTTTGGGGGTGTGTGTAGCCCAAATTAGCCCATCATAGACTCCCTAGGCTCTCCTTCTCCAGCAGAAGGGAGATGGATTTGGGGTCCGACGTCACTCCCATGTGCGACAACTTACTCTGAGAACCAGGAACAGATTCCAGATTCTCCCTCTGACGGCTTCATCCCTGTGCACGGCCCACACGGGAACCCCATGCAGCTGGGGGTAGGGGGGCAGAGGACACTGTGTGGTGGCCGCAGGGAGAGATGGCGGGGGCGCATGGGGACATTCGCCCTCCAGATAATTTCTCAAGCTGCAGGGCCTCCCTGGGCACCAGGACGAACTTGCAACCTTCCCACCACCCACACTTACCTGCTTGCCTGCATTGCTTTTCTCCTCAGTGCCCGGCCCTGTTGAACCTCGCAAATATCCCATGTCCCCACCTTGTGAACCGTTAGGATGTAAGCTGGGGAGGGCAGGGGACTTTGGGTTTCCCATGGCTGTGTCACCAGGGGCAGGCACGAGGTAGGCGCTCATGGGTCGCTGCGGACAGACTGGCGGAGCAGGTGAGGACAGGCCCGTGGACAGATGCCCCAGGGGCGAGGATGCTGAGGTGTGACAGGGCCCGTGGCAGAGCGCGTCTCAGCCAGGCTACCGGAGACGTGATTTTCCCTTGAGGAAATACATTCTGATTTTCATCACGTTGGTGAGTGGGAAAATACGATTTTTAAATACAGATGCTCGGTTTATAGCCAACGTTATTGGAATATTTCTGTTCAGTAAATTAATTTGCATCACATAGCATTTTAGTGGAGGGATATGATTTCTGAGAATACTTAGAATTCTGTGGGCGGTGTCCGATATGCTTAGATACCGTATATGTCCACGGTTTTCTCTTGATGGGGGAAGATAGCTCTCATCGAATCTTGGCAATGTACAGATAAAAACGTTTGCTTAATTGGACTCCGTCAGCCATGGTGTAAAGGTTCGGGATTTGACTGGCGATTCAGGACAAGTCTGGGGTCGCTTGGTGTCTCCCCCGGTTGATTTGTCTAATTCTAATTGGCATCGGGAGAATTACAACCCTCAAAGGGTCTGATGAGAGGATATAAACCATTTCCTCCCGATATTTTATGCCGAAAGTTGATGGTGCAAAATTTAAGCTCCCCAAAGCCTGACAACTCGTTTGCAATAAATTCTAAGAGGAGAAAATAATGACTCTGGGACGTCGCCTCATTCCATGTGAGCATTATTGCTTTCCTCTTTCCAAACCACGGCGATGGGGATGCACGCCCGCGGTAAGGGATGGTCGGCTGGGCAGCTCCCGGACCAAGAACAAGGTCCCAGCGCCCTTGCTTCTAAGTCAGAACCGACATGTCTCAAAGGACTCATGCCCTGGGGCCCACATAAATTGCTGCCTAGGATCAGTCCACGGACACGTTCTCTTTCTCGTTCTTGCTAACCGAGAGAGGCAGAGAACTCAAAGGATGTACCATCGTTAGGAGTCACGCGATACAGTCTCCATAACCACATCACTGCATTGGCAGGCAACCCGTAGATAATGGGTTTTCTAAATTATGCCATACAATTGGTATTTTCACACTTTTTTTTCCAAATGCAATTTCAAAATTAAATTAGGCTGGATGTGTACAGGATTGTGGTGGACGATATTCAATGTGGATGGCAGCCAGCTTCTTCTCAGTCCACATAGAAGGGAGAGAAAACTAATTAACTTCCCAGAGCTCCAGGCCTGGGTCTGTGTGTGCAGACCCCCCAGCCACCTCCCTGCTCACCACGACCCTCCTTTCTCTGGGATGCGGTGGCATCTGCAGGCTTCAGAGCAAATCCGTTCTCCCCTGTTTGCATGTGGCAGGAGGGAAGGGACAGACGACAGGTGACATTAGGGCAGGTGGACAGCTATTTGGGTCCCACTGAATTTCTTCCCCTTTCTCACAGCCCTGGTCTTGGGCATGAGTCTAGATTGTTGATCAATCCACGAAAGCTGCACTTTGCGTTAGAAGGTTTTACTCATTTGCTAAGGTTTTGCATCAGGAAACTCATCTTTACCAAGAGGTAGTGTGTTCCCTCAAGCCCCCATGCATTGTCTCCTTGGGTGACCCTCATCCACATACTAATGTAGCATGACTCTGGGCACATAGTAGGACCTTTGTGTATTCAAGGTCATTCCACAAACAGCCTATGAGCTCTGACTCTGCATACAGATGCGCTAGGCTTCGTGGGGGACACGAGAATTCACCCATTGTACCTCCTGTCCCCAGGGAGCTTGCAGCTGGAAGGGAGCCAAAAACAAGCTCTCCAATACAGAGACAATACCCAGCACAGGGCAGAGTACCCAGCACAGGATAGAGTACCCAGCACAGGATAGAGTACCCAGCATAGGGCAGACTGGTCAGCACAGGCACAGTACCTAGCACAGGGCACAGTACCCAGCACAGGATAGTTACCCAGCACAGGGCACAGTACCCAGCACAGGATAGTTAGCCAGCACAGGGCACAGTACCCAGCACAGGGCAGAGTACCCAGCACAGGATAGTTAGCCAGCACAGGGCACAGTACCCAGCACAGGATAGTTAGCCAGCACAGGGCACAGTACCCAGCACAGGATAGAGTACCCAGCACAGGATAGTTACTCAGCACAGGGCACAGTACCCAGCACAGGATAGTTACCCAGCACAGGGCAGAGTACCCAGCACAGGATAGTTACCCAGCACAGGATCGAGTACCCAGCTCAGGATAGTTACTCAGCACAGGGCAGAGTACCCAGCACAGGGTAGAGTACCCAGCACAAGGCACAGTACCCAGCACAAGATAGTTACCCAGCACAGGATAGTTACCCAGCACAGGGCAGAGTACCCAGCACAAGGCACAGTACCCAGCACAGGATAGTTACCCAGCACAGGGAAGAGTACCCAGCATAAGGCACAGTACCCAGCACAGGATAGTTACCCAGCACAGGGCAGAGTACCCAGCACAGGATACTTACTCAGCACAGGGAAGAGTACCCAGCACAGGAGAGTTACCCAGCACAGGGAAGAGTACCCAGCACAAGGCACAGTACCCAGCACAAGGCACAGTACCCAGCACAGGATAGTTACTCATCACAGGGAAGAGTACCCAGCACAGGGAAGAGTACCCAGCACAAGGCACAGTACCCAGCACAAGGCACAGTACCCAGCACAGGATAGTTACCCAGCACAAGGCACAGTACCCAGCACAAGATAGTTACCCAGCACAGGATAGAGTACCCAGCACAGGGCAGACTGGTCATCACAGGCACAGTACCCAGCCCAGGGCAGAGTACCCTGCACAGGGCAGAGTACTCAACACAGGGCAGAGTACCCAGCCCAGGGAAAAGTACTGAGCACAGGGCCAAGTGGGGTAAGAGCTGTAGAAGAATTCCAGAGACTTTTCCCTTTTTCTTTTGAAATTTCTTTCCATAATCTGCCAAAAAGATAACACTTTTTGAAAGTAAAATTCCTATAACATAACATTCTCCACTTTAATCATCTTACAGTGCAGAGTGCAGTGGTTTTTAGAACCCTCGCAGGGCTGTGCAAACATCACCCCTAATTCCAGAACGTTTCATTCCCCAGAAAGCAAGCCTGTGCCCATCAGCCGTCACTGGGCCTGCTCCTGTCTCCCGGAGCCCGCAGCCCTCGTCCCTTGTTCTTGCAAACCTGTCTGTTCTGGACATTTGCTGTACGTACAGTGTGTGTCCTGCGGGTCTGGCTGCTCTCGCTCTGCGGATGCCCCCAGGGCCCACCCCTGCTGCACCGTGTGTCCGCACTTGCTTCCTTCGCACACCCGAGCGGTGCTCTGGCGCATGGACCCACCCAGCCTGGTGACTCATGACGCCGTCATGGACGTTCCAGTTACTTCCACATGGGGCTCTCGCAAAGGTGCGGCTACGGACGTGCGTGCACACGTTTCTGTTTGAAGACGTTTTTGGGGAGCGGGTCATGCCGTAATTTTACGTTCAGCTTTTCAAGGAACTGCCAGCATTTCATCGTACGAAGCTGTCAGTCTCTCCAACAGCCTGGCCAACACTTGTTAGTTTCTAAACCCTTAAAAAGTCATTACGGTGTCCTCTTGAGTGAAAGAGATGCTTCTTAACGGGGACTTTCCTTCCTTCCTCTCAGCTCCTCACACCTGGGCTGTGACACATCGAGACTGGCCCAGCCTGGTCCAGAGGAGGGTCGTGGGGCCGGAGTGGGGCCGAGACTGCTGGCTGCCTGAAGATTGCTTGGCTCTGAGCAAAGCAACAGGTGCAGTGAGCTCACAGCCCATCAGAGAGCAACCACCCAGCCTGGTGCTTCCTCAGCAAGCTCTGGGGAGAGAACACGGCAGGTGCCGTGATCCAGGGTGGCTCTGCCCTCATGGCCTTGCTTGGATTTCACCCCAGCAGGGCATGGAAGGCACACAGGGGATGCTCGGAAGGCAGGTGTGACTCTTAAAGACTGCCGTCTGCAAAGAGAGAGACCTCAGAAGGGGCCAACTCTGCTGACAGCTTGATCTTGGACTTCCAGCCTCCAGGGTTCTGAGAATATCAATTTCTGCTGTAGAAGCACCCCTTCTGTGGTACCGTGAGATGGGAGCCCTAGAAAACCAATTCAGCATGCCGCACGGAGGTATCGGTTTCCCCTGGGCCCTTGCAACGAGCCATCTAGTCCTTCCATCTAGTCCCCCAGGAGGGACCTGCCCCCGGGCAGCCAAGGTTGGTGGAGGGTGAGCGGGGAGGGCACGTGGAGTGCTCTGACATCCTAATGTGTGGCTTGGAATTATTCACTTTGAAAGTGGCACCATCGTCTGCTCTCTTCAGCATGTCCTCCCATGGCCAATGGCCAAATGCAGTCTGACTTTGACCCCACTCTCATCTCTATCATTTACTCTGAAGACACTGCCTGGGGGACAAGGGAGGCTTTACTCGGCCTCACGGGGAGGGATCCGGAGCCCAGAGTGGCCGGGGACCTACCTGAGGTCACAGAGCATCCTTCAGCAAGTCTGGAGTGAGCTTGGAGAGGAGCTGCTGTGTCCTCAGCCAGCAAGAACCAGCCCCGGGGTGGGGGGAGGAAGGCAGGCAGAACCCTCCCCGCCCCGAGTCTGAGCCAGAAGCTGTGCACTGCTGACCTGAGAGCAGCTGAGATTTTTGCGTGGACTGCTAAGGCCGGAGCAAGTCTTAGTCCCCGACTTAGTTAATTGTGCTGGACTAGGGGCAACTAGAAAAGTGCGCTCCTAGAGAGAAGAGAGAGGGTGTTCCCTTTCCGCCACCGCTCGCTCACGGCGTACCCACGCGCCATGCTGGACATCTGCTTTCCAAACTGGGCTCTTCCCAAGGCTGATGTGGGTGTCCTGTTCTGGGCAGAGGCGATGCTTACGTGGCCATGCATCGGGTAGAATTCAATTATAACTATATTTGTTTTCCTTACTGATCGCAGGGGTTAGGACCCCTGTTCTGTCCGTGTTTTAGGCCCTCTAGCATCTAGCTCGTTTTGCAGCACACGTAGGCAAATTACAAGCATCACTGAGTTCAGTTGAATGAAACCCCTTCCCCTGCTCATTGGCGGCACCAATGGACCCCCACGCTCAGAACAGCGTGAATCAGGAACGCAAAGGACTGGTTCGAGAGGATCAGATTGCCTATTCACGGGGCTGCTGCTCCACGCCTAATTTTTCTTTTTCTTTTCCTTTTTCTCCCCCTGTTGACATGGTCTAACACGGTCCTACCGCTGCCTCACTTCTGACAGTCGTGGATCCTTGACAGCCGTTCTGTTATGTATTAAACACAGCACTTATCTTTCTAAAAAATGGGCAAGGACTTTGAACATTGATTTCTACCTTCAGGCTGAGGTTGTTTCTTTCGGCAAGTGGTGGGGGAATAAAGGATGTTTTGATCTGTTTTGCATTTGCCTTAAAAAATAAAAATCACACCCAACACTTGACAGCTCGTTCGTTACTCCCACCCTCTCCTTTTATGCGGCTGACGCACACACCGAGAAAGGACTTCACTCGGCAACGCATCCCCCTTGCTCTGGAAAGGCCACGGGAAGGAGGGCGCCTGCATTCGTAAGGATCACGGCATGTCGGGAAGGAGGAAGGCACAGCTGTGACACGCGCAGACCCAGTGGAGACCCCCATCTGTTGCTCCCCACCGTGGGACCTCAGCGGGTACTTGGCATCTTCCCGGGTTCCTGTTCGTCACAGGCAAAGCGGGCAGTGTGTTGGATCGAGCCTGGCAGGGCCGCTGTGACGCTCACAGGAGACCACGTTTGTGAAAGTCCCTGGAACAGAGCAATGTGTGTTTCTAGCTGTTGTTGACATCAGTCTTTCTAGGCTTTGAGACACTTAGGCAGAGCTAAGAGGCCAGTGCAACCGAGGTTTCTGGCTACACCAGAGGTTCAGGTGCAAGAGGCAGGTTGCCGGCCACGCCTAGGGAAAGCTTTTGGACTCATGAAAACGAGTGGATGTGAAGCACACGGAAAGGCCCCTGGCCATTGTCCCAGTTAAGCAGACGTGCTGTTTGTTGAGGGAACGGTGATTATGCGGATTCTCCTGTATTAATAACACTAAATCTGGGTACTGGCCTGTGCACGGCCTCCTGCCCAGTGTGATCACTACGTCAGTGCAGTGATTACGCAAGCCTTCCAGCACAGGGCTGCAGAGCTCCCACCGGCACATTTCTCCCCGCTCAGCGGGGAGATGGTGCCTCTTTGGATGCACCTGGTGGCATGGTTAGCTTAGGACGGAAAGAGAACAAGCAAAGCTCTTTTCGATGGCATTTAAAGGTAAGCTTGGACGAGTTCACCATGGAAATGAGAGAAAGGTGGGGGCGTGGCAGATGGGAACACACTCCTTTCAAAAAAAGAGGCTGCCTTTCCATTTTCCTTCCAAACGCACTTCCATCAAACCCGAAAGATACAGAAATTGATTTGTGTTTTGAATCATAACAGTAAATGCTTTATGGGAGACGTTTATTTCTTATTCATTAGATTTGCATTTACATAAAGAACAGTTCTCTCAAAAGAGTGAAGCTATTGCCTATTAAAATTTTTAAAAAATAAGTGGCAGCAAGTTTAGCTGCTAGAAATAAAAGGAGGTTGTCCTGTATCCTGTTCTGTAAGACAGAAGCTCTGCAGGAAACCGTGCTGGTCCAGCAACGGGGCTCAGGGAAAAGATGGTAGAAGCTCCTTCCACCAGAACGCCCTATCACAGCTACGCCAGCAAATCGGAGATCCCAGAACACGGCTTAGCAGCCTACACCCAGGCCCTGAGCTGGGCAATTCTGGAAACACTGAACATAGGAAAGAAAGAGAAGTCAAAAGAAGCAATCCAAGACTTCCTTCCTCCCTCCTTCCCTCCCTCCTTCCCTCCCTCCTTCCCTCCCTCCTTCCCTCCCTCCCTTCCTTCGTCCTCCCTCCCTTCCTCCTTCCTTCCCTCCTTCCTCCTTTCCCTTCCTTCCTTCCTTCCTTCCTTCCTTCCTTCCTTCCTTCCCTCCCTCCTTTTTCAATTCGGACTAGGAGCTGCAGTTGACAATGGTGCTAGAGGAGAAAGGAGGGAGCCAAAAAGAGGAAATATCCATTAGTTAGGATGGGATGCAGGAGAAGGCAGGTGGTGTGGGGAGGTTTCTGGGACGTCGTCATGAAGGGTTGCAGCTGAACACCCACCGCAGAAGAGAGAAAAGGAGAACAGAAAGGAAGATGGCCAAGCCACAGTCCAGAGATAGGAAGAAGGTTTGGTTCTTGGTCAGTAAGGTAGGACTTGGCTGTTGCAGGCTCCTGGGGCCATGAGTTCCCAAGGAGGGCCTGTAACAACCTTGCAGAAAGGGGAAGAAGGAGAGGTGAACGAGGCTTGTAAATTCAGCCACGGCCTTGGTGCACCGCCTCAGAGGGCTCTGGGTGGGCTCCGTGTGTTGAAATGGAGTGGGGGTGGGGTAGGAAGGAATGGGGGTGCACAAAAGTGGAGTGAGGAAAGCCAGACGAATGCTGAGCCCATGGTTCTTGGTCTGAAAAGCACAGAGCGTGCACCTGGGCAGCTTGTTGAAATACACCGTCTGCTCGGGGGGCTGGGTTGAGTCAGAGATTCTGCAGCTGGTTTAGCAGCGGAGCTCCTCTGAAATGCAGTCTCCAAGGCCCCAGACCTGTGAACCAGAATCCGCATTTCAGTAAGAGCGTCAGGAGATTTATAGGCACATTAGATCGGTCTGGTTTAGACCATTCATCTTAAAAGATGACCATGAAGAGAGAGGATGGAAAGCAGAGAGAGGGGAGAAGGTAAACGAAAGAACGTGCCATTTGGAAAGAAGATTTATTTATTAGCCCAGCAAATATGAATAAACACCATCTATGCATGTGGAGATGGCCGTGAGCGAGACAGGCTTGTCTGTGATTACTCAGAACTTCCTTTCCCGGGACGGCAGCAGGACACGCACCTGTACATGAAAGGGAAGGTGCCATGAAGAATAAAGCCAGACCATGCAATGGCAAGTACTTGGGGCAGTGGGCTCAGCAGAGTTTGGGTCTTCAGCCAAGACTCCAAACACAAGGAGTTGGTCATGGAAAGATCTAGAGAAGAACTTTCCAGAGGGGGGTGACATCACGTGCGAAGCCTGGGGGCAGAGGGAACGAAACTGGCTAAGACCGGGAGAGAGTGGGCAGAGGACTCGGACAGACATTTCTCCAAAGAAGGCACAAGGATGGTCACCAGACACACGAAAAGATGCTGAGCATCACTCACTGTCAGGGGAATGCGGATCAAAACCACAGTGAGATCCCACCTCACACCTGTCAGAATGGCCGTTATCAGACAGACGAGAAGTAACAAGTACTGGGGAGGATGTGGAGAAAGGGGACCCTCCTGCACTGTTGGTGGGAATGCAAGCTGGTGCAACCACTGTGGGAAACAGCGTGGAGGTTCCTCAAAATAGTAAAGGTACCACTACCCTAGGGTCCAGCAATCCCACTTTTGGGTATTTATCTAAATAATTAAATCAGGATCTTGAAGAGGCATCTACATGCCCATGCTCATTGCAGCATTCTTCACCATAGCCAACGTATGGGAACAACGTCAATGTCCATCAACAGATGAATGGATGAAGAAAAATGTATACGTACACCGTGGGGTATTCCCTAGAGAAAGGAAGGCTTACCACTTGCAGCAACGCAGATGGACCTGGAGGACACGAGGCTCAGGGAAATAAGTCAGACAAAGACAAACACCGTATGATCTCAGTTGTAAGTGGAATCTAAGAGAGTCAAACATATAGAAGCAGAGTGTAGAATGGCGGGTTCCAGGGCGTGGGGGAGAGGACGGGGGGGATGCTGGTGAATAGGTAAAAAGCTTGAGTTACGCAAGAGGAATAAGTTCTAGATATCTGCTGTGCAGCACCGTCTATCGTTAGCAACACGGTGCTATGCACTTCAGAATACGCTGAAGGATAGATCTCATGTTTAGTGTTCTTCCAAAAGAAAGAAAGAAAGAAAGAAAAGCTAAAACCAAAAAGAACACAAAGACATTTTGGGAGGTGACGGATACGCTTAGTACCGTGGTTGTGTGATGGCACCGTAGGGGTTTGCACACGCCCGAACTCATCAAGACCCGTGCAATGACACTTCAATAAACACTTTTCAAGAATTGCAGGCAGGCCAGTGGAATTGGAGCATGGAAAGGGGGCAGGGAGGTGGTTGTTGGGGAAGAGGTTGGGAGGAGAGGCAGGACCTCCTGGTTTATGGGGAGGGGCACGGATCTCTAGGATCGGGTCAGCCAGGCCACGGCTCTGCTGCAGTTGAGGTGAAGAGAAGCCAGCCGGGGCAGGAGGGATAACAGAGGTCCTGGGACGAAAGTTTGCTGCACGCAGGAAGAAAAACTTTCTGGAAAGGCCATTAGGAATTGCATGGCCTCTCAGTAAACCAGTGATCATCCCTCCTTTCCAAAGTAATCACTCAGGAAATTAAGTCTTAAAAAAAAGCGAGCAGGGAGAGAGGCGGAATACAGATTGGGTTTTAGGGGGAAACTTTGCAGTTCTGGTGTGGAGAGGCCCGGCGGGCTGGCCGGGGATTTGGCGGGGAAGAGGCTGTAGATCGCATTAGCAGAATATTTATGCTACTGTTCCACCTCTCTCCGGCTCTGTACTAAATTCTTCACATTTAACTCCACCTCATGCTCTGAGAGCGACTTTTATGACCTCTGCACAGGTGATGCATAACAAGCCAGCTCTCTAACACGTGCGGCTCAGCCGTGCAGGTAACCAGCCAGCCGGCTACCTGGCATCGCTCAGCAAGTATTTGAAACCTAGAGGATTGCTTAGCGATGGTCAGGCTGTGGCCAGCCTTAAGTATTCAAGGCCAGTGACGACAAGCTTGGGGAGAAAGGGGTGGGTGGAAAGGTGTCTGTGGGGACACGGAAGCCTGTGCAGAGTCTGCCCAGCGGGTACTTTCTGCGGAGAAAATGCCCAACCAGGAGAAATCCCCACACTTGATCCCCCAGAGTTCACTGACCAGTCCTTTTGTGTCTTTTAACAACTTGGGAGAGCCCAGCCCACCCCAGCCTTCCCGCAGTCCTACCCACCCCAGCAGCCTCGCTCTGGGGAAGGACAAGAGGAACTCCAAGGATATGACCAGGGGGTCCCTCTGTTGAAAATCTGTCTCCATCTGATACCCAGAATTCTACCAGCAGCTCCAGAAAGGCGTTCTTTCTCAGCTGCAAGGACTCCTGGGAGAGGAAATGTGTCGAGACTCCAACATGTCAATGTGAATGGTTTTTTCCAATTGGAAGGGTGGCAGCCAGTGAACGTGGCCCCCAGAGAGCGGTAAGCAAGATCTTCATCTAGTGGACTGTTCTTCTAAGGGTGAGTCCCACTGGCAGTTGTAGAATTTAGACCCCAGAAGATTTTCTCATGCCCCAGCTGCCAGCCTCAGTCCAAGCTTCCTGGGGCCCCACGGTGCCCGGTTGGTGCAGGGATGCAGGATTAGGGTCTCCCCATTTTACGGATGGTGCAAGCAGGAGGGGCACAGCCTAGACTCAGACTTGGGTGTGAGTGGTTCTAAGCTCATGGTCTCCTCAACCCCATGCGGCATCTTCCTGGGAGTCTGTTACTGTGTCTGCAGCGCTGGGTCATGTGATTTGATTCCAGACACTCATGACCCTCTTTGCTGGTCTTCGGGGCCATGCTGCCACCTCCACGACATGCCCTGCCAGTCACTGCCCCAAGCAGCCCCCGGCCCTTGTCCTCTCCTCCACCAGCACCCCAGAATAAGGACCCTGTTTGTTTAGCAGGCAAGTGTAACGTGAACATCCGTTCGGGCTATGTTGTGAAGCAGCACTGGGGACACCAGCTGGAGGACACGTGGGCCACACCCCTGCAGAGGTCAGGGTACACTCGGGCTCCACATTCGTTCGACTCACAAGCCTCCCAGCAGCTGGAGCCTCCAGGGAACGGAGTGGGGGAGGGGAAGTGTAGAAGCAACCGCAGAGCCCCCAAAGGGTACATTTGTGCCACCAGAAAACGAGCTTCTTTGGCACATGGACTATTTTGAGCTGAAGGCCATTGAGAACCAGCAGATACAGGAAAAGATTTAAGAACAGAGGGTACTTTTCCTTTTGTAAAGGCAATTTCATTTATAAAGGAAATCCCCATTCGTGTGATGTCTCCGTCTCCCGTACCTGGAAGAGAAGGAGTCTTCACCACTCCTAGCCCCGGAGGAGGCAGGCTTTACATCTGCTTAACAAACCCTACTAACCAACCCTCGGGCACCACACCTTTCCTAGAGACCTTCCTATAGCTTGACTCCCGACCTTGAAGCCCACAACCCCCTTTCCTGTGTTGGCCCGAGTTCTAGCCACCACGTTGGGTGACTCCTCGCTGGGTGTTCCCACTGGTGCACGCCAGACGCACGTGCTCAGACACTTCTGTTTGTTTCCTCTTGTTGAGCTGTCTTCACCCTGTGTCATTGGCAGGGCCTGGCAGGACAGCCTGAGATGAGTAGAGGGAAAGATCCCTGCCCCTCATCCCCTAATGGGCAGTCCCACGTCCCTCCTTCTCTTCCCCATCGAGGCTTCCTTGCTGTAGGCCAGAGTGACATGTCTGTCTGATCTGTGCGAGACGAAGTGGCCACTCTATCTACTGTCCCTGACATGCACTGACCACCAAGCAAGACACCTTCCAGACAACCTTCCTGACTTCTGATAGCGCCATGTGGTGGGCACTGCTTGCCCCATGTGAGAGAAGGGGAGACAGAGAATCCAAACGAGTAAACGACTTGGCCAAGCTCCCTGAGAGTGAGAGCAAGTCAGTAACGTCCTCTTCGTCCACCTCCAAAGCGACTTGTCTGAGTTCACAGCTTGAATGTGGCTGAGCAGAGGTGCCTCGGGGACCTGTGACCCTTTGGTGCTCTGTACCCATCCACCCCACAGCATAGACAGCTGCCCCTGGGGACACTCACGGGGTCAGCCCCGCGGGGAGGGACAGCTTCTGTGCGAGAGGTGCCCAGGTCCCGTCTGCCCAAGCACGCGGGTTTGTCTTCACGCTGCACTCCCTTCCCCACACACGGCGGCCCCAGGGCCCCTGCGTGCAATGTTCTCTCTCCTTTGGCAGAAGAACCGGAGGCTCAGATGAGCTTTAATTTGTGACTGGACATGTTTCAATGACACATTTCCAAATCAGATGTTTCATCCACTCCGTTTATCCTAAATTCCATGACTCTATTTCAGAGCCTAACAGACCCCCGCTCGGGGAATTGACACATCCAAATGAGCTATGTGGATGGAAGCTTCCGTCTGACCAAGTGCAGCCAAAGCACCCGGCAAGTCGAAAATGCCAACATATGGCAGAAGGAGGACAGCAGATTTGCAGCCACATTATGAGCTCTGTGACAAATGGGGCTCTTGCAGGGCCCAAAACTCTTATTGTCTTCGCTCATGGTGGATGGCCTTTGGGGCAGAATGGTAATAACCGTTCCTGAGAATTTCGGTTCAAGTTAACTCCTAAATAAATTAGCAACGCTCAAAAATGTTAAATTGTAACGTTTCTTCTTACACAGTCTTGGTTTATTGATTTTTTTTTTTTATCAAGCACTGCAGCATTAGTATGCACGGCAAAAATTAAAAGCCTGAGCATAGCTTTGGCTGAAGGAAAACCACTAAAAGCAGCAGCCGAGGAAGAAAGGGTGGGGGAGAATTAGGTGGGAAATGCTGCCTGTTGTGGCATCCACCCACGTGCCCTGGGGCTCACCCTCTGGTTGCTGACATCCTTGGATCCCCGAGAAATTGAGCAAGGAACACAAATAAATGGGATTGAGGACTGATTTCAGAATCTAGAGATAATGTTCCAGAAGAGGGTGCCCCCTTCAGAGCCTCCTGCTTGAGGTCCGAGATCCGTGTGAGTGCACAGGCTTTTCTGCAGCCGGAGCATACTTCACCAAGACTGGGGTGACGGTTGTCTGAAGGCTGGTGGAAGGAAACCCGGGAGAACACACCCCAAGGAGAGCACACCCCAGAGAATGGCAGTGGGATGGCTCTTGGGTTCCGCATTAGTCAGGGTTCTGCAGAGAGACAGAGCCAATGGGATGTCAATGTCTATACCATATCTGTATCTGTCTCTATAAATTTTTGTCCAACAACCTGTTACCAGGTTGGGGGATCCTTGTGTTTTAAGAAACTTAGATTTCGGTGGCCCATCAATTGCTCCTAATTGTTATCAACAGTAGAACAACCATCTATCTATCACCTATCTATCTATCTATCTATTTATCATCTATCTATCTATCTATCTATATATCATCTATCTATCGAGATTTATTTTAAGGATTGGCTCACAAGATGGTGGGGGCCTAAGTCCAAAATCTGCAGGGCAGCTTGGCAGGCTTGAGACTCAGGGAAGAGTTGATGAGGCAGTGTTGAGTCTGAGATCTGCAGTCTAGAGACAGAACTCCTTCCTCCATGGAAGATCCCAGTCTTCTTCTCTTGAGACCTTCAACTGATTGGATGAGGCCCACCCGTGTATGAAGGATGATCTGCTTTACTCAAAGGCTACTGATTTAAATGTTAATCACATCTAAAAAAATACCTTCGCAGCAACACCTGGACTCGTGTTTGACTAAAAACTGGGTATCACGGCCCCGTCAAGTTGACACACGAAATTAACCATCAGAGAGTCTCAGGACTCCAGTGGCGTGCCCTTTCTGAGCACAGGAGACCCACAGGAGGCCAATCTTCAGCTTTCATGTCACTTTGGCCCAGCGTGGGAAGACAGTCAGCACTCGCCAGCAATTCTACAAGTAGGAAGACGGGAGAGGACTTGCTGTAGGTTAGCTGTTGGAGAACCCTTCATGATGCCGCGGAACCCCTAGCGTGGCTCCTTCTCATCTACTACGTGTTTCATCAGCAGAATTATTCATCCAGGCTGTAAAGAACCAGGGGGTGGGGGTATTCCAGTTCAACCATCATCATGGCCAACAGCACCGCGGTAGCGTCTGCGGCGTTCCCGGTACCTCACCAGGTTGGGGAATCCTGTGTTTTAAGGAACTTGGATTTTGGTGGCACTTCCATCATTTCCGATCGTTACCAACTGTTAATTTATAAATTCCCAAAGAACAAGGGCGTCTGTTCTTGGCATCTTAATTGCCGGGCTGGTCAAAGTTGTAGCTAAATAGGAATTTGAGAGAAATTTCATGGACCTATTGGCTGGTACCCAAGCGGTGTCTGTGGCTCAGAGGTTTGCTTGGTTTACAAGTTGGGGTCTTATGTGCCTGCTGCCAAAACAGCAGTAGAGGTGGCTGAGTGAGTGAAAGAATTCTCTAGCTCCCGTTTACTGCCAGTCAGTTTTCTTGGAAAGAACTCTGTTTTTAATTGCTATGAGTGTCCCGTGAAAGGGCACATTTCTTGTCCTTGCCTGAGCCTCTGATGAGGTGAGTTGGGGTGATTTGGCATGTTTGCCCACTAATGTTGCAGAGCGTGGACTCACGTGTGTTTCCAGGGTCCCCCGTACATGGAAGCCTACAAGAAATCTCCATGGAGAATTGGATCCCTGCATAAGGAGGGTCTTTCCTGGAACCAGGCAGGGAGGTGAAGCAGAGAGTGGAAAAGCACAGAGGCTCATTTCCTGCAAGACCAGCTCCCAGATGGGCTGGTGTGGACACATCACAGGCTGACCTGTGTTAACACACATGGACGTGAACTCACTGTCTCTTACTCGCCTTCTCTCTTGGGTCCTGCCTGGTGCAGTGGGAGGGTGAATGAAGATACTCGGAATGGTGTTCACAAAACAGGAGTGGATTCCAACCAGACCACTGTATACCCTGTTCCCTTTCTCCCAACACTTCTGGTCACTTTCGATCAGATACAATTCATGAAAATGCGGTCTTCCCTCTTCCTGGGTCCTATAAACACTCACTTTGATCTCTAGGAACCACTTAGAGCGATAACTTTGAACTGTATGATGTTTTTAAAAATCGAAAGGGCTTAATAGAGTACACGAGATACAGCTAATTTCAGATGACCCCCCCTCCACCTGCTCCCAGGCCTGTCTAGTTCTGCCCGCACAGCTGAGGCTGCAAGACTCAGGCAGGGATGAACATTGAGCTCCAGCCCTGCATCCCATCCACCAGGCCAGGATGCTTCTCAAAGTTACACAAAGAGGACGGCAGAGACTTAAAACTCGTGAATTGCAGGCTTGGGGCCTGTGTGGCCCAGACCTCCTTTGTTCCATGAACATAGATTGTCAACATGAAGATGACTATCACGGCTGCCACGGGGACCCGAGTGTCAGTCCCGGCGAAGGCACCCCACAGGGAAATCGCTCCAAGCTAATCCTTTATGCATGATGGAGCCGACAGGGTCATCTTGGATATCGTAGGCACAGGTCTGTGACAAACAGCTTTTCCAAGATCTATGGGAAACCGTCCTTTGCAAGTTAATTCTGAACAAGGAAGAACCACAAGGTCAAAATGATATGACACAGGCTTATTATAGGAAAGAAGGAATATTTAATCTGAAATTATCTGTATCTTCCTTATTCTATTCTTAAGCACTTATAATTTTTTTAAAGATTTTTTATTTATTTATTCGACAGAGATGGAGACAGCCAGCGAGAGAGGGAACACAAGCAGGGGGAGTGGGAGAGGAAGAAGCAGGCTCATAGCAGAGGAGCCTGATGTGGGGCTCGATCCCATAACGCTGGGATCACGCCCTGAGCTGAAGGCAGACGCTTAACAACGCTGCCACCCAGGCACCCCAGCACTTATAATTTTTTAAAACATTATATAGTTCAAAATTATGGGCTCAGAATTATGAGCAAGCAAGGACCTGGAAGCCATAGTGTCATAAGAATATCTTCAGGGGTGCCTGGGTGGCTCAGTTGGTTAAACATCTGGCTTTGGCTCAGGTCCTGATCTCAGGACCCTGAGATTGAGCCTGCATCAGGCTCTTTGCTCAACGGGGAGCCTGCTTCCCCCGCTTTCTCTGCGGCTCCCCCTGCTTGTGCTCTCTCACGCTCTCTGTCAAATAAATAAATAAAATCTTCTTTAAAAATCTTTAAAAAAAAAGAACATCTTCAGCAGCACGTAACTGGATGTGCGTGCGTGCATGAATGTGTAAGGGGTTGTGTGCGTGTGTATGTGTGTGCTATGTGTGTACACGTATGTGGGAATATGCACGTATGCATGTGGGTGACTTCTGAGAGTGTCGGATGAGCTTTTGCACTGATTTCAAGTAAGCATCACAGACAGAGAATGTGCAAGTCTCATACTTCAGAGTATGTCCCTCGTTGACATGGACACAGACCCTCCCATAGGGAGCGATAAGCTGGGACCCGTCTCCCTGAGCTCATCTGCAGTCAGGAGAATGGGGCTTCTCACTTTGAAACAGGGATGGGTGCCCTGGAGCTCATGACGCGTGTAGGGGACTCTTAGACCCTTGCCTAGGTCTCCCGCTCAGCTAGTGACCACGATCCGCAATGTAGACTTGACCCTCGTTTGAGACTTTGAAGGAAAACACCTTGGGAGCATATTCTCATGGTAGATTATATCAAACACTGGAGTCTCCCGGGAGCTTCTGGGTCTGCACCAAGGACACTTCCTTGCCTATAAAAGGGGTCTGAAGATATTGGCGGAGTTTAATGAGATTGCATGAAATGGAATCAAAGGAAAGACTAAATAATGACGGGAACGGAGCAGGAGGTGTGAACATCAGCCACATAGCCAGCTGAGGATGCTTTCATCCCACCTGGGTTATTGGCCCCGTCGTAAGATGAGAGATAACCTGTGTTTTCCCTTTCATGAGACAAGAAGGATGTGTTGATTTCAGTGAGGAACTGATTTGGTCAAATGCTGAGAAGAGGACCAGCTAAGGTAAGGTCGGAATGTTACTATGCACGCTGGCTCAGCGTCAGAGCAACTCAAGCCCCCAGGGAAAGCCCCGTAAGTCTCTATTCGTATCGGACGGCTGCTTCCTTGTGTGTGTGGGTACAGCTGCCACCGTCGCCACCGGGAGCTACAGTTCTGGCTCGCTTGTAAATTATGTGAACACTAAACAGAATCATGACCATTGTATTTTGTTTTTTTCCTATGGCTTTTCATTATTCCCAAGATGACTACAGGGATTAAGTTCTAAAAGCTTTTAAAAAGGAAAGAAGAAGAAGAGTCTGTTTTCTGGCCAAGACCAACAGGAAATGATTTTGGCCTCAAAGCCATTTTCAGGATGAGTTATTATCGATCAAAAAGAAACTTATAATAGAAACCGTTTTTCCGCTATTACTATAATGTTAGCTACTGGGAATGCAATTGTACTTATATATGGGGATGCGGTTTTTATTTTAGAAAATGCGCATAATTCTCTTGCATGCGATCTGGTTGGACTTGGTTGCATGCTTCTGTTTGACCACAAGTAAGGCAAGGCCCACGGACAATGTGGGGAGACAGCAACACAACAAGGACCCGCAGCAGGAGTCCTCAACCCTAGTCTCCGCAGTCCTCTGATTCCACCAAAAACACTTCCTTCACTGCTGCCCTTGGAGCTGTAATTAAAAAGAAAAATACAATAAGCACATTCTAATCTGCACGACGCCACATCTGCGCTGTAGTTTAACCAGTGCGTCCCCAGAAACATCTCCTTAATTAAAGGCATAAATTCATCCAGTCATCTGCATAAGCACTGCGATTTGCAAGACTGAGGATTTTCCTCCTCCAAGCACCACATTCTGGATGGGACGGAAATGATGAATTGAGACATTCGCCGTGCAACAGCGACAAAGAGATAAAACGAGGGAAAAGTGTGGGTTTGGGTGGATGCTAGAAAACCAATAAGCAAGAGGTTTTCTCCCACAATGCATTCATTCCCCTCCCACCTTTCTGAAATTTATCAGAGTGTGGGTTCCCAGGATGTGTCCATGGTCTGGGGCACTACAGGCCCTTCCATGTAAAGGGGGGGGGGGCACTGTGCTCTGTTCTCTGATCACTAAGCATCCTGGGAGATGTTTAAAGCACCTGCCGGGAAAGGGGAGCTTCCCGTCCCACCTGTGAGATTACAGAGCCCAGCCAGAGGGTGCGGGAGAGCGTGGAGTGGCTTCAAAGGGACAGTTCCAGAAGGAGGAAGCTGTGGACTGTGTTTGGAGACAGCTGCCAAGCTCAGCCAGCTCAGGGCTGCTGCCCAGCCTCCTACGAGATCACTGCCTAAGAAGGGAGACCCTCCCTGGGGACCCCACCCCTTTCTCCACTGCACCATCCCCTCCTCCCTCATCACCATCTCTTCGTTGAAAGTTCTATTTTCCCTGAATATTTCCACTGGGAAGTCTCTCTTCTGACCTCCAATCATGGCTCTAAAAACAGGCTAATCCATTATCTCAGAGGCCGGATGGACACCAGGCCAAAGCAAGAGAGACTTTTCCTTTTCTTTGAGATGAATATGAATGTGTTGAACAAGGACGGAGCAGGGGTGGCGGCAGGAAATCTGAGTGGGGCGTTCACACTCCAGGGGGCACGTTTCCTAGGAAGAATCCGGCCAGTTTTCCTCTCCTGCTGGTAGAGGCTCCCTTTGCCTGGCGGGTCAGACCAGCGCATCTGCAGACGCTGACTCCAGGAAGCCTTCATGGCACAGCCCGCACATAGCTCTGCCTCCACCCTTCTTCCCCAGCCCCCACCCCCACACCTCTGCCTCCCCCTTCTTCCCCAGCCCCCCACCCCCACACCTCTGCCTCCCCCTTCTTCCCCAGCCCCCCACCCCCACACCTCCACCTCCACCCTTCTTTTTCGACAAGCGCACACCACCCTCTGGCAGGAGGGGTGACACCGCAGAGGATGTCTGAGAGAAGGATGTGAGTGGTGAGCTGGACACTCAGCAGACCGCCGGAGCTCCAGCTCCCTCCTCCCCCTGAAATCCTCGCTCATTGTGTGCCCCTCCCCATGAACCCCCCCCCAGCCCCCGTGAAGACCTGAGGGACCCTCTTCCTCAGAGTTTCCTGAGTCCATCCCAGAAGTTGCTTAGGAAGCTGTTTCACGAAGCAGGTGAAGTGGAACCTCCTTCTCGAGCTTTCCATTTCGGTGGGAAAGGATGTTAATGACGGTAACCCTTAAGGCCTCCCTCTACGTCCTCAGCAAGAATTACTGAGGAATCCAGAAAAGGAAGCGGCTCAGAGGGCTTAGTTCAGTCCTCACCTTGCTGCTTTTGTGTCCCTGCTCGTCGTGCCTGGGATGCCCCGCCTGTGTCTGTTCCACTTGGGGGTCAGAATGAGGAGGCGCGCTGTTGACGCAGCCCTAAGCACGTGCTCCAACACCTGCTTTATCCGGTACAGGAGCTCGGTTTGCTCCTCGGTCCCTACAGACCTGGGGTGAGCTCTGGACCCAGCTGCCACTGCCGGAGCCTCCCCGCCGGCACAGCGGGCAGCGTGGTGAAGGCAGACACAGTGGGAAGAGCCCTCCTGGCTCAGATTCCCCTCTGTGGTTTCAGCCTGGATTTGATAGCCTGCATTGTTGGGATATTCTTCTTCTTAGCCAGATGCAGGGGACGATGGGGTCCTTAGCCGCATTGCACGGACAGCAGGTGCACGTGGACTCTGGCCCCAAGGAATCCGATGTGTGGAACATCTTCACACCCTGGTTGTGCCCAAGGGGGAGGGCTGTTCTGCAGAGGTGAGCTTTTAATTTGAGGAAAGGAGGAAAGGGAGGCGAAGAGGCAGGAAGAGGAGAGGAGAGACGGAGTTTCTGAACAGCATCCTAAGTGTCAGTGTTCAGATACAGTACATGGTCAAAGATAAACAGGGAAGGTTTTTTAATCTCTCTCTTTTTTGGGATGTTAATAATATTATATTGATATGTTACACTGTGTCCATAAGACAACCAACCTGGTTTGTCCATGAATGTCCACTGGACTTTTCTCATTTTGCTATTGATTTTAGGTTGAGAACAAAGGGCATATGGACCCTTGTCTATAAATCACCGGCGATCTTGCTGCTGAGAACTAATTACACTGACACCCCATCTTTTACCCTGCATTTATTACCAATGGGGGTGCTATGGGATGAGGAGCAGATGAAAGGGAACACTGGGAGCCTTTGTCTGTATCCCCACACTAGACCATCAATCTCCTCAATGAAACGAGGCAAGACGTGTCATCCTTCCAGAAGGGACGAGATAAAAGATGTGCTGCTGAACCAACTGATGATTACACATTTGCATAGAAGAGCCTGCAATTTGTACCCATCAAACTGGCTTCTCCTGGGCTCGCTTTGGCGCATGGCTTTTAAGTTAATTTTCAGTAAGCCCCAAACCATGGAGGGGGCCTTAGAATGGGCTGGAAGGACCTGGTGCTGGGTGTAGGCATATGTTTCACTGGATTTTTTAATTCTAAAGTTAGCATGCCCCATTACAGAAAGTCCAGAAAAATGCAGCAAGCATCGGTATTCCCCTTGAGAGTCACGGAGGCTTCTCAGATTCAAGCTGGAGACCCCTCCAAATGAGAAAAGAGTGAGATGTGCCAAGCAAATGGCGGTGCAAGAAAACCTCAGGTCAGGGGTCGTCAAGGTGCAGCCACTGGCTGGCAGCGTCAAAGACCTTGTTAGATGTGCAAATTCTGACACCCACTCCAGACTACCTGAATCAGGAGCTCTGACAGTGGGGCCAGCAATTTGTGTCCTAACAAGCCTTGCAGATGACCCTTCTACAAGCTCTGGTGTGAGAACCACTGCTCCAGCCCACACTCCTGAAAAGTAACTGGTGACCTGAATCAACACTCTGGGGGAGGCTTTCCCATTGAGACAGGTCTAGGCATGGTCACGTGACACAATTACAGGGCAGCCTGTCTCCTGTGGGTATACACAACCTGAAGAAAGTCATTGTACAATAACATATGCATTGAAATTACATCCAATCCCCCCAATACTAGCAGTTTGTGTGTGTGTGGTAGTGGTGATGAGAGGAATAAGGAGATGGCACATGGGGATTCATAATTTACTTCTTAATAGGCTTGGCAAGTCAACCTAGTCTTTGCTCAATAGGAGACAAATATTTAATGAGCATCTACTATATGACAGGAACCATTGTATACGCTGGGGAACCATGGATGGGTAACCTTGAGACAATGCCTCTCCTTCTGCAGTTTACGTTCTAGTGGATCCTACAATCCCACAGAACCACTTTTAAACCATGATAATGGTTTAAAAGACAGCATAAGCAGAGAGAAATGGAGCAAGGCTTCATTTGGAATCATCTGGAAAGTGATTCATTACCGTTTTTTGTCAATGACATCACACTCATGATTACATTTCCCTTTACTGTTCAATCACAGGTGATGACAATGAGAAATGGAGAGATACCTTGGGGAGGTTTCCTGCCATGAAACAATTCATTCTTGCACAAAACATAATTTTTATTGCCTTGCTGGGCTTGCATGGAAAACATGAGAAGACCTTAAGAGGGAAAACAACACCAGCAACAAAAACAAAAATCCCTGAGCCATGAGCCATGTGCATAGCAAAGCATCCTTGCAGTGGGGACTCTGGGTCAGCGGTAAGGAGAAAGCGTAACACTGAGATTCCACATTAAGTCTGGGAATGTGGAAAGGGCTGGAATCACCCTGAGAGGTGGCTTCCCCAGGTTCAAAGCTGAAATGAATTAAAATTCTCTTTTGAGGAAAATAGTCTCCATTTGGGGACCTACAGTTAAAGTCCACCTGTCTGAGCTCATGGTCAGCCATTGCCAGAACAAATAGGCATTAGTGAGAGTCAGCAGTTTCAGGTTGCTCTCCTAAGAAATGAGATGCTAGAATTATCATAATAAGAATACAAAATAGTAGTTTGAGAAGCATTTAAGGAAAATAAAATGGAATTACAAGATGAGGGAGCAACAAGAGGCAGATGGAGCACAGAACTGGGATAGAGCTTTCTGAACAGAAAAGTATAATTGTTGAAATGAAAAATTTAGGAGATATGTTAAAAAAGCAGATTGGAGGAGCCCTTGGGGGATTCAGTCAGTTGAGCGGCTGACTCTTGATTCCAGCTCAGGTCATGATCTCGGGGTCATGAGATCAAGGCCTGTGTTTGGCTCTGCTCTCATTGAGGAGTCTGCTAGAGATTCTCTTCTCTCCCTCTTCCTCTGCCCCTCCCCCTACTCACATGCTCTCTCTCTCAAGTAAACAAATAAATCTTAAAAAAAAAAACAGATTGGACACAACTAAGGAAAGAATTGATGAATGGGAAGATTGATCTCAAACAACACCTATAACATACTATGGAGAATTAAGGAGAAAAAAAATAAGAAAGACCAAAAGATATGGACAATTGAGTGAGGGGTTTTAATATAAATCTGTTTGTAGTCTCAGAAGGGGAAATGGCCAAAAAATTAGCAGAGACAATATATTAAGAGGTAATGACCAATAATTTTACATCAGTGATAAAAGACACTATACTCAAGTAGAGTAAGTGAAAAGAAACCTACTCCTTTGGCACATTGTGGTAAAATTCAGAACACAAAGGAAAAAGAGGAACTCTGGAAGATCACCTGCAAAGAGATGACAATTAGTTTGGCAGCATACATACCAAAATGATAGCAGAAAGTGGAATATCTTCAAACTCTGGAGAGAAAATAAATGTCAGACTAGAACTGTGGATGGAGAAAAATTATCTTTCAGAAATAAGAGCCAAATAAAGACATGTTTGATAAATAAAAGTGAAGTGAATGCGCTATCCTCCCACCTAATCTGGGAAGTAGTTACAGATGCGCTGTAGGGAAAAGGAAATGACCCGGAGAGGAGGTGTGAGTTTTCAGAAGGAGTGATGTAAGTGGAAATGGATAAATCTAAAGGACATTGTCTGTTACCCCAGAGCCCAGATCAATGTCCAGCACAGAAGTGGTGATTAATCATTTTTAATAGGAAAAACATCGCTGTAAAATAATAACATTTCTAATTCATGGGAGTCTGAAAAAGGCAAACCTAAAGTTTTGGACAGAAACATCAAAGTCAGGCAAAGCATGATTTTAAGATCTTGCACTGGTTTGAAGGGGGTTATGGTATTGCCTTAGACTTTGTTAAGTATCCATGGTGAATTACCAAGGAAAAATCACTAAAAAAGTAGAAATTCTAAGCCAGAAGGGGGAAAAAAGGAGTAAGAAACTACAAACATGATATGCCAGATGCTGCTTTAAAATTCTACACATAGTAACTCATTTAACACTCACACAGTTTCTCTGATGTAAGTTGCCATTACTATCCTTACTTTCATAGAGAAAAATACTGAGAGGTTGGGTGACTTGCCCAGAGTCACACAGATAGGGGGGGAAAAACACCCGAATAAAATAACGGGCAAGAAAGGAGGGGAATATGGTAAAAGTGGACAAATGGCAAAAAAGTCAGATGGTGGAAACAAATGTTGTAGCTCTGTGATCACAATAAATGTAAATGGACTAAATTTGCCAATTTAAGACCTGGATTGTGAGATCCAATTTAAAAAAGGAAATTCAACCTTATGCTATTTATAAGAACCTCATCTAAAAACTGAGGACATACAAGTTTGGATATAAAGGGATGGAAAATTTAGACTGTGTAATTAACAACCAATAGGATGCAGGGTCACTATATTAATATCAGACAAAAAGTAGCATACATACAAAAAAGCATTAACTAAGTCACCACAGTAGGACATATTGTTCAATTTTCCAGTACGATGCAGCAATTCCAATTCATATTCATCTAATAAAATTGCCTTAAAGTATATAAAGCAATGCCTGATGGGAGAAATGGTTAAATCTATCTTACTGGAAGACATCATAATTCCCTACCTAATTATAAAGAAGCAAGCAACATTTCTAAAGGCATACAAGAATTAAATAATGTCCCTGGTGAGTGTGATATATGGAGCATGTATGGAAACCTGTGCCCAAAAAGTGAGCAAACACTCTCCTCATGCACACACAGAACTCTTACAAAAATCAGTCCTGTAGTGTAGGAAGTCCCTGGATCCCCTTTCCTGTTGAATGTACATGCATGATTCTTTTGGGTAAGTGGCATCATCTGGACAAAGAAGGCACATCTCACAAGTAACCGTCTCCCTTACCTGATGGAGGGCAGGGCAGCCCCATGTATGAGGTCGCTGGAGCTGCCAGGATGTTTGGAGAACTATGGGTCTATGGACGATGAAGTCAATGACAATGATGGCAACAGTGTCTGTGATCCTGAGGCCAGCAGCCAACATCCATCAAGAGTCTCCTGGGCAAGCACCAGGCATTAAGCTTTACATGGATCATCTCATTTAAACCTCATCACAGCGCTGCCAAGAGGATACCATTACCATCTTCACTTTCACATGAGCTTAGGAATATAGGAATCATAATGGCTGGTTTTTAGAGCCCAGAAATGACCCTGTCCAGGGGGGCTGAGGTCTTCCTTCTACCTAAGAGGAGAGGAGGACCAAGGGACAGACACTGAAGTTGCATGAGGATGTCCCTACTGTTCTTAGGATTTTGTAGGTTTATTTCATTCTAATGAATGGAATGGAGGTGATGGTGCTCTTCTCCCCAGATCTACCTGGAAATACAAATACAGTGTGTCATGAACCATTCAGGCTAATCTCAGCTAGGGAGGAAAGCGTGCAAGATAAAACAAGGAGGAAGTTGTTACCCTTTTGGGGTTTTCCAAGATGGCAGGGAGCTTGGATGAGGAGTGAAAAATATAGAATGTCAGTAAGTGTCATCTTCCTTGAAGATAAAGATATTGGCACCCCCACTTCAAGAGGCCTGGACCCAGCTTTGAGCATGGTACCCAGAGGAAGGAGGAGGAGATGGTGAAGTAGGAGGGGAGGCCCGCCAATCCCTAACCCATACTGTTGGGCTATTTACTAGCCATGCACCAAATAACCCCAAATAAGGAGTTAGTGACAGAGCTGGGACCAGGACTCTGGTCTCCTAATATGCTGGGGGCCAGGATGGAATTCTATTTAATTGTGGGGTTGGGATTTGGGAATACAAAACCATGGAGCCCATTGTGCTTTCAATGCCCCCACCAGCAGTCTCCCTCCCTTTTGCTGAGAGAGGTAGAGGTCCTCCCTAACTGAACTACAGACCTCTGAAAAACCCTGCCTGAACCAACTCCCCTTTGGTGGTGGGGCTCCCTCTTTGTGCCCCCAAAACCCCAGCTGCCTAACCCTAGCACAGCCCTCCCTATGCTGGGAACTTCTGGGTTCCTGTTGTCCCCTACTAAGACTGTGGTACGACTGTGAGTCTTTCACCACCACATCTGCTCCCAGCACAGTGACCATCAGTGATGGCTCTTGTTGATCAATGAGGAAAAGTGACTTTCATTTTGCAGTAGGATTTGTGGAGCAGCGAACACATTTCAGATTAAAGAATGTGTGTCATAACATAAAATAGCTCATCACAACCAGTTACTGTCTTCAGCACAGACAGGATGACAGGAGGGACCACAAGAAGGTCACAAAGGGTGCATTTTACCATCAAAAGCTGTATCGACCAAAGTCCATTATGACAACCTTGGAGCGCAGGAGTGGGTGGGCTCCAACATATTAGTGATTGTCCCAAATACAAGAAAATTGATCTGTGACAAATTAATCCTGGCAGCTTTCATTTTCGATTTCCTTTCTGAATTATATGGAACCATCAAAATGTACCCAAATAGAAAAGAATAAGACAGGACAAAGAGATACATGTGATATATATTGATTTCTTACAAAAATGGTTGAAGAGTAGATTTAATTTAACTAAATGGTAGTAGTAATATTGATACAGTAATCATACTACCAACAGCAAAGCTGCTTCTTAGGGCTCTATGTCTGACCCCATCCAGGGGACTGAAGTCTTCCTTCTACCTAAGAGGAGAGGAGGACCAAGGGACAGACACTGAAGTTGCATGAGGATGTCCCTACTGTTCTTAGGATTTTGTAGGTTTATTTCATTATTCTGATGAATGGAATGGAGGTGATGGTGCTCTTCTCCCCAGATCTACCTGGAAATACAAATACAGTGTGTCATGAACCATTCAGGCTAATCTCAGCTAGGGAGGAAAGCGTGCAAGATAAAGCAAGTAGTGTGTGTGTCCCTTAGAAGGCCATTTGTTATTGGTTTTAGGGCCCACCCAGACAATTCTAATGCCACAAGTTTGTGATCTGGGCCTGTATTAGTCTCTTGGGGCTGCTCTAATGAGGTCCCACAAACTGGGGGTTTCAAACATCACTGATTTATTCTGTCTGAATTCTGAAGGCCAGAAATATAAAATTACAGTGTGAGAAGTACCACGACCCACCCCCCCACCCCCAAGAGGCTCTAAGCAAGAATCTGCTCTTTGCTTCTTCCAGCTTCTGATGTTCCAGGCCTTCCTGGTTTATAGCTGTGTCACTCCGTTCTCTGCTTCTGTCTTAACAAGACCTTCCCTTTTTTTCTCTGTGTTTCTTGTTTTCCCTGCTCGTCGTCAGCCTCTGGAAGTTCGCATATACTTGACTCTTGGCCTCTACTATGGACCGAACTGTGTCCCTACCAAATTAATATGTTGAAACCCTAACTTCCAGTGTGGCTGTATTTAGAGTTGGTTCTTCTAAGGAAGTAATCAAGGCTAAATGCAGACATAAGGGTGGGGTCCCTGATCTGATAGGTTTGGTGTCCTCATAAGAAGAGCCACCAGAGAACTCTGTCTCTCTGTCTTGTGAGGGCATGGTAAGAAGGTGGCCCCATGCAAGCCAGGAAGCAGGCTCTCACCCACCAGGAATCCCCTCTGGAGGACCTCAACCTGGAACTCCCAGCCTCCAGAACAGTGAGACTAAACGTCCATCTGTTGACACCAGTTGCCTGGCCTATGCAAGCTGAGATGCCCCCAACTCCACCTTTGAAGCCAGCACCAGGGGATGAAGGCCTTCTCATAGTTTGATTCCCTCCCAATGACCCCCTTCTCTCCTCATCTTCATTTAAGGGCTTGTGGGATTACACTGAGCCTACTCAGATAAACCAGGATGATGTCACTATCTTAAGGTCCATGATCTTAATTCCACCTGCAAAGTCCCTTTTGTGCATAGCATGGGATAGTCACAGGTTCAGGGATTAGGGTGTGGGCATGTTTAGGGGCTGTCATTCTGCTGACTGCGTGGGAGGGGGTGTTACAGCAGTTAGAACTGGGATGGGGTCACAGATATGTGTCAGTTTAATTCTTCCAGAGGCTACATACTAACTCTGAGGAGCAAGCAGTTTCCAGGCTATCCGTGGTTATTTGAGGGGTAGCCCTTCTACTAGTTCTGTGACCCAAGGGCAAGAGAAACCCTTGAACCCCTGATGCCCAACAAATGTTCTGTAGATCTCCTGGGTTAAAGAACTTCAACTAGACGTGCCTGGGACCCATCAAGGTAGGAACCTCCAGCAGTCACCTGCTGGCCTTTGATATGTGCGTGATACCATTCCCCTTTGAGATCTGTTTGTCCATCCATCCATCCATCCGTCCATCCATCTGCCCAAGAAAACTTTTATTGGTAGGGTAAGGTTCTGGGTGCTGTGGGGGAATCCTGGCTGTGGGGTGGATATGGTGTCTGTCCCAACCCAAGGGTCTGCCTAGAAGAGGCTCTGGCTAACCACAGTGCTACAGGAGGGACAAACTGCCTCTAGAGAGGATCTAGGAGGGCACTGCTGAGATCTTTAGTTGCTGCTTGGTTGGAAGAACCGAGTTTGGAGAGGAAGTCTCTGCACTGAGTCTCGCTGGAAATTGAGATCCTTGGCTACTGATATGATGTAGCCTCTGGTCCCTGAGACCATCAGAGGAAACCAATTAAAGCAAAAACACTCCAGAAAGCAATTAGAGGGGGAGCCCTGGGTTAGCCCAAAGCTTGTGCCCCCAGGAACAGCCTGTCATGGAGCACAAATGATGTGCTGCCCTTCCCAGAAACCCCAGAGCGAAAATGAGTTTTAATCACCTGTCCCCTTAACACTAATCACCACCCATCAGCAGGACAGACCCTGCCAAAGCACATAATTCTCCATCACACAGGCTAAATAAATGAATAATTACAGGAATAAACATTGCAGTTAACACCAGCATGTTAGGCATGGGATCGGCACCCCGCGCTCCCCAGTCTGACTACAGAGTCCCCGGGACTGCCAAACTCAGGCTGGCGGGGCTTGCGCTCTGTGCTCCTCAACTGCACCTCTGATAGCGGGTCCAAGCCACTTCGCAGGTCCTGCTCCTCACTGGAAGACGAGGAAAAGCCACATCTCTCCTGACAGGACCTGGAGGGCAGCCAGACAGGTCATTTGCCCCCTCATGTGGTTGGGGACACATGAGAAAATGGATCACAGCAGCAGTGTTCTTCTCTGTGGTCCAGAGACCACAAAGCTCCTATGGAAAAGAAGCCACAGGCTGGAGCCACGGAACTCAGCCATGTCCCAGCCTGCCTGTTCTACCACGGGGAAACCGAGGGTCCACAAAGACTTTGCAAGGAATGGGGCTCACGAAAATGCCTTTATTACAAGGAAAATCACCTGTGCCCACCACTGACCTCACCTGCTTCATCAAGAAACCTACCGCAGCTATCAAAGGAAGATGAAAACAGGCGATTTTCTTCTCCCTCTATTTCTGAATTAAAGTAATCAAGTGGTGCTGTGTTTGCGCAGCTGTTTACCCAAAGGAATGAACAGAGATCAATATTAATACCTGGACACCTACACACTAATCTTTTTGAAATGTCAGACAAAAATAAGGCATCAAGAAACTCTATTCTAGACATTTGCCAGTAATGGGAGTGAATCTCAATCAATCTCTCTGTCTCTGTCTCTGTCTCTGTCTCCGTCTCTCTTTTTCACACACGCTCACTTCCCTCCCTACACACGCATGCTTTGGAAGGTGACACATGGCAACGGAATGGACACCAATGATCCATGTGGAACTCTGAGTTTTCAGAGTAGATTTTTGGTCCTTTTCAAATGGAAAGATCAAAGTATGAGCCCCTTTGTCCCGGGCCTAGAGGGTGGCAGCCGAAGAGGGACCAGGCCCTCCACCCATTTCTCATGATGTTAGCTGGACCACTGAGCCAACCTGCAAGTGTGTGAATGCCTTTTGAGGCACATTCTCCAAACCCATACTATAGTCTTACTACTAATTGACCAGAAGCTCAGATATAAACAGAAGGCAGCCAGGGGTCCCGCCTATGCTTCTAAATGATTCGAGAGTCATGCTCAGTGGCCACCCCTAGAAGGTCATCCTGGAATTAAGCAAAGGGTCCAAGTGGGAACTTGGCGGCTACAGAGCTGATGCCTTCTGGAGGCAAGTGTCCCATGAACAATTTTCCCTCTTGAAAGTCCTCAGTCATGGTCTCAGGAGGGCTGTTGGGTCTCCTTTAATTCCTTGGCTCTGGATTCCTTTACCAAACAGCCAACTATTTGGGGGGCCACAAAGAGAAACCCTAGAGATGGGCATTGTTTCCACAGCATCCTTGTCCATGATGAGAACCCTCCTCACCCCAATGGGGCCGCGTGCATCAGCCCTAACCACTGAGGCTGTGAGGTCTTGGACTTTTCTGAGCCCCGGTTCCCTGGTCTGAGATGCGGCATGATGCGAAGTGCCTCTTTGGGTGGACGTGGGTTCAGGACGGCTCATACAAACTGCCTAGTGCGATGCCTAGAATGGAACCAGCCCCCAGGAAATGACAGGGGCCGACGTGGTTGTCAAGAACGCTAAAAATATTAATTACTACCACTTATTACTATCAATTTTTTTCTTCTTTTGATTGCCACCCACATACCTAGGATTGGATGGATCGACATGAAGGGCATTTATTCTTTGCCTTTTGTCACCTGGTGACTGCCTCCACTGAACCCCTAATCCATCCTCTCAGCCTGGGTGACCGCCTATCAACAAGGGGCCCAGCCCTGCCAATACTCATCGATGGGGTCTCAGGTGAGTGCCAGCCTGGCTGGGTCTTGGTTCTCTGATCCTGAGGATGGGAGAAGCCTTCCACGTGCACGTCTGGATTTCTGTGATCCAGACTCCTGAGCCTGTTGCAAGAGGATGGGAAAAGACAAGGGCAACACCGTAGCGGCCCCACAACCACCAAAGACACAGTGCGGCCCGGGGCCTTCTTTCCCACCTGTGTCACAGACACGGAATTCCACTTCGTACATCTGTGAGGAAATGCTGGCTGGCAACTGGAGGAGGGAAGGGCTGGCAGCAAGGGGGGACGCAATCCTCGTCCACACGCCCTGAGCCAGCACAGCCCTTTCCTCACGGAAGTCCTCATGGAGACAACAGAGGACGCCGGGGTCGTGTTAGTATACATCTATTTCACATGTCCGAAGTGGTCCTGTTTCATCATCTTAAAGCAAAATCAATAGGAAACGAGAGTGAAAAATACCAAAAGCAAAATGCAGAGACTTGTAGATGGACAAAACCTCCCTCTGATAGGATCCTTGGTTTCCCATATCGGGGGGCGGACACGTAAACTCTGGTGCAAACGGTGAGCCTGACCACCCCAGTCACCCCTTCCCCCTCACGCACTCCTGATCCCCACCTTGCTGGTTCTGTCCTGCTCAGCATCTCTCCTTGCCCAGCCCTCTGCGTTGTATGTACTTCTGTATTATTTTACTGTTAATCGACCACCACTGCCACAGTGGAAGGAGTTGTTTGTGACCTAGAATAGGAGCCCGTGTTGGACCATTTAACGTGTCAGCATGGCTGGGTCATGGGGCCCAGGGATATGGTCACCATTTTTCTGGGTGTGTTTGGATGACACTGACATTTTAATTAGTGGACGCTAAGTAAAGAAGAGTGTTCTCCCTGACATGTTGGGTCTCATCCAATCACTGGAAGGTCTTCCTAGAAAAAAAGACTGACTTCTCCCTAGCAAAAGTGAATTCTGCAGCAGACAACCTTTGGACTTGGACCCTATCATTGATTTTTCTGGGTCTCCAGCCTGCTGGCCCATCCCAAAGATTCTGGACCTGTCAGTCTCCATGATCACATAAGCCAACTCCTTACAACACACCTCTCCGTAGGTATACATTTCCTCTGGAGAATCCTGACTAACACAGAGCTCAGAACTCTTTGTTGAGTGAAGGAATGGATGAGTGAAGGAATGGATAGATGGCTTTGAGGAGAAAGCAGGGACAATGAGGAGTCATTCTGGAGCTGGGAGCAAGTCACATCCTTGTGGGCTTCCTGCAAGGCCTTGCCCCACCACTGAGCCCCCACCATCACTTACAAGGGCTCATCTCCTGGAGAAGCTTCTCTCCCTCTTTTCTCTTGGGAAGCACTGAAGCCTCAGATGTCAGGTGTGATGTGAGCAGATTCTCCTCCTTCGATGATAAGGAAAGGCAGCAGCAGTGTTCAGAGTCGGAGGAGCTAATTACCATCTGTGGCCTGAGACGCAGCCCCCGGAGCCTTTGCTGTCTTGTGTCCACAGTGGGGAGAGGAGTGACTCCTATCTGGGAGTTGTCATGAGCAATTAACACAGATGATGTGGGCAGAGGCTTTCCAGAGCCCCCGTTATAACAGGCTCCGTAGTGCTGGACGTGTGCCTTGGTCTCCTCGGACTGCTACAACGAAAACACCAGAGCCTGGCAAGCTTACAGACAACAGACGTCTATTTCCCACAGTTCTGGAAGCACCGATCTGGTATCCAGTGAGGGCCTGTTTCCTGGTTCATCAATGGCCGGGCTGTCTTCTCACTCTGTCCTCACCTGCTTCGGGGGGGGGGGTGAGGGGGGTAAGGGAGCTCTTGGGGACCTCAAATGTAAGGGCACTCATCCCTAACAACCTTCCAAACTGTCCCTCCTCCCAATACCATCACTTGGGGGTTAGGATTTCAACATGTGAAATTTGGGGGGACGCAAATGTTCAGTCTCTAGCGATGTCGTTACTAGGATGGAATACATAGAATGTGCAAGCACCGTCCTCGTGCACCAGACCTTCACAGAGACTGGGATAACCGTCCACTTATGGCTCCACATTTGATCATTCATTCATTCATTCATTCATTCTTTCAACCGAAGGCCCGCTCAGCCTGGCTCAGGGCTGTGGAGAAATCTGTCACGGGTATGAACAACCGTATCTTACATTCAGGGAGGTCTTGAGGGGCGGAGCTTCAAGGATGCAGGATGGTACGAGTGTTAAAGAAGAGCCTGGGGCAAGAGGAGGGACCTCACCCAGGACCACTGATCCACCAGCAGACCAGCCAGCATGAGTATGCCACTGGTTGCCACCCACCGACTCATTTCCTGGTGCTGAGTTATAGGGCTCAGGCAGTTTCTCCAACACCCCCACTCAATTCTGTAGACAAGAAGTCCACACCATCCAGACTCAAATTCAGAAACCTGGCCCCATGCTGCCCCTCCAGCCATCTGCCTGTCCTCTCAAGTTTCTGTCAGATTTGCAGGCAGGCCTTGGCACCTCAACACGCCCGTCATATATGCTCACGTGAATGGCGTCCAGGCTCGTGAGCACCAGGGCTCCCTTCCCTGAGGAGCTGGGAGTTCAGTTCCAATGCCTGGGATGCACATCCATCCTTCCTAACTCAAAACCCTGCATGGTGAAGTGTGTCAGACGCTCAGAATTAATGCATGCATTACCCACACTTAACTTCAGAGAAACTTCCGTGGTTATCCTTCATTTCCTTTGAGGAGGAAAGAACACACCCAAGGCCTCATTCTGCATCTCAAGCAAGGCTGTCCTCCAGGCTCTTACGGGTACCACTGGAACTGGAACTGTAAAACCCAACAAAACTGGGGGCTCTGACGGGGATCTCAGGGGACCTGATCCCCCGGAGTGCGCCATCTTGATGTGGTTGACATTGACCAAGAGTGGCTGAGCTTTGTTATTGTCTATTTGATTGCTTCGGTTGGTGCGGATACCTGTAAACTCTCCTCGCTCCCATTTTGGGTCTCCATGTTTATCCTTCCGAACGGCCTGGCTAAAGACTCCTATTCCACCTCCCGCTTTTCTTTCAGGAAAATGAATCCCATAGAAATCGCTAGACTGGTGTCTGAGCAAACTCTCTGGTGTCATAAAACTTTGATTTAGAGGTTTAGCAAATGTGACAGGATGCTTCTGCGTGCCCTTCCGAGGTGTGCAAACTATTTTTGGCATGCGGGCATTTACATAATATTGCCAGAAACGGGCTTTTTCCCCCCTCTCCTTTGAAGTCGGAAGAAGTGATGAGTCAAGGCAGGATGAAACCGGTTCTGAGTCAGAAGACACGGGTTCACCCAGGGAAGCAATTCAAGACAATGTTCAGGCATGAAGTGGTAGAACTGATATGGCCTGGGCAATGTGGAGTATTGGCCCCCCAGAAAAGAAATTGGAGTTGCCAGTCCCATGGTAGTTGCTTCTCCACGGGGGTAAAGGGGTAGAAGGGAGTCCACCTGTAGCGTGCTCCACGCGTCATCTCAGCAGAGGTCAACGCCTCCAAGTCAAGCACCATGTCCCGTGACCACATGCAGGCACTCGACAGGGCTCCGGGAACCGGCTTCTTTTCCCTCCCCACCACGTCACCTAGAAGGATTCGTGCACCACAAGACGCGTTCTGTGGAACAGAATTCTCCCCAAATGGTGTGAAGCGTGTACAGAAATGGAGGTTCAAACAATTGGTATAAGACAATCCCCATGACATCCAAACGGAGGAATGAGAATTGTCTCAAGAAAGCATAGCCGACCCTCCCCCACGCAGAGCTGAGATCCGGGACTTTGGGGGAGAGACGTAAATGGCATTTATTGTGGGTTCTGTGGGGAACAAGCCAGGACCTGGGCCGTATGCGTGTAGTGTCATATTGGTGAGGAGTACGGACACCAGCTGGTTTATCGTGGGCTTGCTGGGCACCGGGCTTAGCTGCTGACCATGTGACTTAATCCTGCATCAACCGGTTTTGCAGACGGGGCAGAGCCAAGTCTTTGGCACTTGCCTAGGGAGGCAGGGCCACCATTCAGAGCAGGAGACTCTGCTTCTCACGCTGGGCTGGTTGCTTCTAATTTACAAACACCTGCTCTACTCCATAAGCATACCTCCATTCTCCAGGTACGTAAGCTGAGAAGGGTCCAGTAGTTGTTTGAGGCGTCACAATGACAGCGAGGGAGCCCAGACTCACACGCTGACTGGCTGACTCCGTAGTTGACGCTCTTTCTGGGACACGTACCTCGCTGGGCTGGCTGCCGTGCACAGCCGGCTGGTCTCCGGTGAGGGCTACCCGGGTTTCCTGTTCCCAGGGAAGGCGTCCTATTGGAGTGGAGCCACCTTAAGCCCCGCTGTATTCCTCCCGTCTTCCAGAGCGACACAGAGCTTCCCTGTGGAGCCCCGGCTGGAATCCGGTGCGGAGAGCCTGCAGAACCGGGTTGTCCTTACGAGCATGTGGGCTTCTTGTTCTGACTTACATTTTCTCCATTATGCTTCAAATTACGTGATCTACGTTGTGCTGTCTCGCCATTGATTCACTGGTTAAATTAGCTGCTATTTCTCTCTCCTGCATTACGGGCTCAGAGTAATTTGTTTATGACTCAAATGTTCTGTGGGCTCTGAAGGAAAGGCTAATATGCATTCATTACAGCCGGGCGTAATCACTCTAAATCACGAGGACTGCCGGTCCCAGGCAATCCCGCGGTCTCTTTGGTGCAGTATCCCTCCTTCTACCTGACCAGGGCAGCGCTGCTGAGGCATAAATTTTGCTCAGAATTCATGGAAGGGGCATGCAGAAGGGGGGCAAGGGATGTTTCAAATCTGTAGAACAGTTTCAAACTGATGCAAGATTGCATGCCTTGTCCTCTGCATGACCTTCAGAGAGCACCCACCCCAGGTCCATCGCCTCGCCCCCAGGCTCCTTGGGGATCACCACCCCTCCCACCTCACAGAGACCATGTGAATAAAGACGAAGGCAGATGGCTGCTCAGCAGTGCTCACTGAGACGCTTCCCGGTTCCCCCCTCGGGGCCTCACCCCCGCCCAGGCCGCCCACGGCCCCAATGCTGTCTCCTGCTTTGTTGTTGTAACCACTTAGACCTTCTCCCGAAGGGTCTTGCCCTCCGACCTGTCCACGGGCCCCCCACGTCAGTCCAGCCACGTCTACCCCAGGGCTCTGCTCCCCGCCAGATGGCGTGGTGCTCAGGGGGTGTCCAGACCCACAGCCCCTCTCTTGTCCGACGCTGCCCTGGTGAGGTGCGGGGTCTTGGCCCCCATCCAGCACCATCCAAGGCAGAGATGGGACAGTGTCAGTGTGTACACGTGTGACTCCTCCTGGACACTTACTACGTTTTAACAGGACCGTTCCAGACTACGGACCCGTCCCTGCTATGGACTGGATGTCTGTGCCCCGCCTCAAGTTCATATGGTGAGATCCTAGCCGGCAAGGTGGTGGTGTCAGGACGGGGGCCTTTGGGAGGTGATCGGGTTGTGAGGGTGAGTGCCTCATGAAAGAGGCCCCACGGAGCTCCCCCACTCCTCCTGCCACGTGAGGACACAGCCCAAAGATGCCGTCTAGGAACTAGGAAGCGGGGTCCGAAGACGCCGAATCAGCCCGAGCCTCGACTGTGGGCTTCCAGCCGCCAGACGGTGAGTGATGCAGGTCTGCGGTCAATACGCCCCGGCCGCCCAGAGGGCCCCAACCTCCAGTGGATCGCAAACCGGAGAGACTCTGGATGTAGATGAGCGATGTGCTGTCAACACAAACGAAAAGCCTTTTAGACTTTCTAAAGGAAAGGAGCCCAGTCGTTGTATTGGAGCCCAGGTGAGGTCGGCTGCGGGGGATACACAGTCTTCACAGAGAGGAGAGAGCCCTGCTCCGGCAAAGGAACGTTTAGCACGGGGCTATGTACCTTTCTTCCATAAAAAGTTACAAATCCATAGACAAAGAACAATTCAGAAAGTTGTAGACCTTAAGTTTCTAGGATACGCAGGGCTGTCTTTTAATCTTAGGGGAACCGGGGAAATTTCTGACTTTTTCTTATCTTTTGTGCTCAGAATGCTCTGTTTTGGTTATTTTCTTTAACGAAGCAGATGTACAATGTGTGCTCGGGGCAGGAACACAGCCTGTGCTTTGAAGTTTTGCCGAGTCATTTTGAGCCTGGGAGACGCTGAAGTATAGCTTCCCAAGGCAGCCCGGGAGCGGCGCCTGGGCTGAGGATGTCCTTCGTCGGTGAGGACATGTCGGAGAGATCCCAAGACATGGCAGGTGTGGCCTCGCCTGTAGGTGGGGTGGGGCAAGGGGAGCGCGCCAGGTGCGTCGGGATGCTGGCATAGAGTAGTGCTCCTCAAGGATCCGTGAGTCTGTGTCGTGCTCTCCTGAGGAAACACAGCACCAGGCTCATTTGGCCTGAAATGTGAGCCTCCCATGCTGACACCGAGGGGTGAGTGACGTCGAGCTCACTGACCCGGCTCTGGGCAGGGGAGGGATGCGAGAGACAGGCTTATCTGGGGGACCTCTGCCTCCGGACGGTGATCGCATCACTGAGGTGGGCCTGCACCCCGGGCACCCCGCGAGCTTCCCGCGGTTTCTGCAGATCATCATCGTCTCTGATTGGGAAGGAGACCGGAATACCTCCAGTCAACCCGCTGGGAAAACCAAAAGTAAAGCTTCCAAAGCCAGAAGCTCGGGAAATTTCCACTCTGCATGGCAGGTGCTCCGCGTTAGAAATTTTATTTGCAGATTTAATTAGAAGCTAGTTTGTGACGCAAATTACACCGTGCCTAGGAACACAGACCTACCTGTTTCAGCACTGAATCCACGCCGTGCGGGTCCCCACCGCTGTCTACTTAAAGCCTTAGCTGCTTCTGTCTTACGGACTCACGTTGTACTCCTACTTCTGCTGGCAATGCTCTACTTAATGAAATGTCTAAACTAGCCAGACGGCAATGATACTGACTATGACTTCACATAGGTAGACCGAGTACGGAGCAATTGCCCAACGCCTTCATCCGTCACTGGAAATCCTAATAGAAGATTTCAAGTCAATTTTCAAACCTTTATGGGCACGGTGGGTACAGAGGCAACGCTAGCCAAAGATAGCGAAACTCCTGGGACCAGCGCCGGAAGTAAAGCACGATAAAAAATATCATTACCCTGGAGGCCAAAGTGGAAACATTCCCATCTTGCTCACCGGCCGGGGCCGTTCCTTACAACACTCTCTCTGGAGTTGCTTGTCCCTACATCTCTGTAGGCTGTGATTCACGGCCAGGGCTGAGTCACCTCCAGATGATGGGGGGGGGGGGGCGCGGGGAGGATGTGCAGGGGTGACACTCCCATGCACCAGCAAAATGCCCCTGGTTGAAGCAAATTTTCCTAATTGCCATCCTCCCCAACCCCATTTAAAAATGTAATGAAGGTGATTACAGAAAGCTGTTTAAGGTAAACCTAAATGAGTGGATTTACTTAAACTCATAATGAACTTTAAACTCTCCAAACTGTGAGCTCCGGGGCTGGAATCACTAATTGCAGTGTTGGTGGGAGCTGGGGACGGGTTGCTGGGCCTGGCTGCCGAATACTTAGCTGGGGGGGACAGTCCATTCATTATCCAGGTTTCTGGGAAGCAGTGACCAATTACTCCATCTGCTCAGCATTTCTCTCCCCGAAACAGACAAATTAAGCCTTAGACGAGAGTCCCAAACATCAGATCCTCTGGGATGTAGGCTTTCTCTGCATGGAGAGGCTCTAACTGTAGAAGAAATCGGAAAGAGGTAGCTCAGTGTAAGGGTTGGAAGGGAAGCCCGAGGCTTGTTGGCCAGGAAGAAGACCAGAGTGCTCCCTTTGCTGAAAGATTTGCTCTCGCCAGTGGCCAGGCTGCCGGTGAGCTAGGTGACCTCCGATGGGGCCGGTGTCCTGCCCTGTCTGGGTACACATGGGAAGCTGCATCACTGATGCTATGTGACCTCCACTCAGAGCAAGCGTCCCTCATTCCCTTGAGCATGTCTTGCCACACTTGTGTGTGCAAGAGTTTTGAATATTCTCCAAAGCTCTCAAGTCTACGGACACAGTCTTTGACCTTCCTGAGATGGACTTCTGTCTTACCAGCTTCATTTCCTGGAGGATTTGGGTCAAGGATACATTGCTTTCCTGCTTCTTTCCTTTAGATTACTCTCCCCAACGTGGCCTCACCCATTCTGAACCAGAAGTCACCACCATGTCTGCTGCCCAGACGAGCACGTCCATCCAGTTTACGGAGGGGCCTCTGCTCTCCATCTACCTGCCTGCAGGGCTGGGCGCACGACGGCTATGCGGCAAACTCGGGCAGAACGGAGCTCGCTGGCTTACTCAGGAAATGCATCAAGAGGCTTAAGGATGCTGGATTTTTCTGGGCTGGGAGCAAGTTCTGAAGTTTCACGTGTCAAGAAGTAAGGACAGAGCTGGGAATAACTTAATCAACTGTCCAAAGAACTCACGGCTTGACACAGCTTGGAGTCCCCAGTGCGCTCCGTTCCCATCACCTTGAAGGAGGCGGCTGACTGGCGGGCCGTCGAGATTAATAAATACAAAGGCTTTCGCTGATACGAAGCCACAGAAAAGGCACCTGGAGCTGCTCTGTCGTGACTGATTAATTAGGGAAAGACTCGGGGGTGCTAATTGGAGGTTGAGAATTTTCTGAGTTTTAACATTCATGGTATGCAGATGTATCAATTTCTAACAATATCTAACAAGATCACTTGAAAGTGAGATTCTCCTGAGAAGTGCAGTCATGATTTGGGGTAGGCGCGGGTCCCTTCGGGGTTGTACGGACTCGTATAAACCAACACGAAGTTTGTTAGCAGTTGTACTAATGTTCTTTGGCAAACGGAGAGACTGGCCAATAAATACGCCTTCAGTGTAATTCTATCGACCTGTTGCTTTCGGTCCCAGAAGCAGGACCGTGACATTACGGAAGTTGGATGAATGTTTGCTTCAGCTCATATGACTTGGAAATGAGTGAGTTTGCCCAACTCGGGGGAGAGAGGTACACGTGAGGCTCGGCGCCTTCACAGTTTCCACGTGGAAAGCTTTAAATTGAAATCCGTACCTCTAGGAAGTGTGCGACCCAAAAAAAAAAAAAAAAAAAAAAAAAACCCTGTTGGGCCCCAAAGGGACCATTTCCCATCATAATGAGAATTTTAAATGGCGGGTTTAAATTCTTTGAAAAGACTTTCAGAAATGTGTGTGCAAATGATGGCTCCCGGATTACTGGCAAAGATGCAATTAAATTAGAAAGAGAACATCTCATTCTACTCTCCCAGCCTGAAGACCCTTTCCCCTATCCCAGCAGGAGGGGGCACACGTGCCAGGAACCCGCAGCCTGGGAGCCCAAGGGAGGGACCCTTCAGTGACCCCGGCTGCTGCTTTTGAACCCAGAAGGGAGGGATGGCACCGTGAGAGGGAGTAGTGGGCCAGATGCCTCTTGTTCACTCAGGCACAAGGGAACCAAACCGGGGTGGGGGGGGAGCTATCCAAATGTTAGCAGAACCCCCTCCAACTGCACCCACATGAGTGCATCGTTCTAACAACGGTTCCCTGAGTGTCCGCAGGGGCAGGGCTCCCTGCATGTCCACATGGGGTCATCTGCTTACGTCTTCAGACTCTCGGGGGGCAGCCCATGCTTTGGCTCCCGTGCTGCTGGAAGATGGTGAAGCTGGGAGGCTTTAGGGCATGGCAGTTTAAGGAGCAGGAGGCAGCCTGCCTTCAGGGTTAGCTTCTGGTCTCCACGGATCCCCAGCTGTGCAGACGGGTGACCCTTCTGAGCTTCCTTTACCTACCTGTAAAGTGCAGGGAATAAGATTACCTGTCCCGTGGGACTGCTGTGAGCTTTAAATGCGTCCATGCTCGCCGTGCATGGGCTCACAGACGTGGCCGTTCTTATTCCAGAGGTCAAGTAGTTGGCCCATTACAAGTAAGCAGTGAAGTTGAGATTTCGACCAGATGTGTTCGCCTCCAGAACCATCTCTGTATTACACACCGAGAACAGAGTGGTGGGAGCTGGGGGAGCGGAAATTGTCTTCTGATTTAAAAAGCACGTGGTGAGAGCAATAGGCTTTTCTGAGTAGCTTCAGACACATGGGTTGTCTTTAACCCCACATGGCCCAAAGTTGGTGCCAGAAGCATGGTAGGTGACGTCTGGCTCAGGACATGTTTAGAAGCCGGTCCTTAGCAAGATGTACAAGGATCCCAGTAAACCAGCACCAGCCCCATCTCCTGTACGCCCGTACTCACTGTCACTCAGCGCCCGTTTCTTCTGCCTGGACGGATGCCGGGTCCTACCACACAGCCGAACAGTGGCCCCAACGTCAGCTCCTTCCCTGGAACCTGGAAATGTTACCTGATTTAAGAAAACAGTCTTTGCTGATGTAAATGATTGAAGAGCCTTGAGATGGAGAGGTTATCCCGGGCCATCTAAGTGGACCCAGATGCCGCCCGTGGGTCCTTATAGGAGACCTGACATGCACAGACATGGACACAGAGAGTGCAGTGACTCTCCCGGAAGGTAAGGACTGCCGGTAGCCACCAGGAGACAGAAGACACAGGACGTCTTCTCCTCCAGAGTCTCTGGAGGGCACATGGCCCTGCTGATGAACTGATTTTGGACTTCTGGCCTCCGGATGTAAGAGAATAATTGTGTGTTGTTTCTGGCCGCTCAGTGTGTAGGCGTTCGTTACGGCAGCTTCAAGACCTCACACGCATGGGTCCTTCTACCCCCTGCTCTTACACGCATTGCTTTCTTTTACCCAGAAAACACTTTCCACCCTCTGGTGTCTAACGATCCCTACAAGTCCTTCAAGGCTCACTGTCTCCTCCAGGAAGCCTGGGACCACACCTTCTGCTCCTCGCCCCTCCCACAGCACCCTGCATGGCCACCATCTCCACGTGTTTTTGTCCCCAGCTAGACCAAGGGCTCCTTGAGGACAGGGACTTCGTCTCTGCCAGTGTCTGACATGGGGCCGTGGATGTATGAATACATTCTCTCACTCTTATTCAACGTCCTTCTGAAAGGCTGGGCCATGCTGCCATCAAAGAGAGGCACGGGGAGACGTTGCGGGCCAGCACTGCTGGGGCTTCTGTGGGTACCAGTGAGGTTAGGTTTCCTGCAATGAGTCTGCAAGTAGAGGTCAGCTCCTCCACGCCCCCACCCAGCTGGAAGTCTGAGGATGGGCATTCCCACAAGGGCACCGACAAGGACCACGGGAACCGAGGGGAGGCACAGAACCATCTCCTAAGAGGACAGCCCGATGCTTTGCAGAGACTTGGGTTCAGAGCACCAAGACTTCATGGGAACTTGTTCTCGTGCTGGGGAATAAATGCACATCTTTGCTTTTTTTTACCCAGGCTGCAGAAATGGGCAGAGAATGACCCTCACCATCGAGGTCACACATTGAATTAGGACTTGGATGAGCCTCTCTGTGTCCTGGGTGAGGTCACTCAAATGCCCTGCCTCTAAACGAGGGCCTTGAAACCAGCAGTGCCTATGTCCTTTCAACTCTAAATAAGATGACATTTAACAAGAGGGCTGTGCATTGACAGGGAACGGGAGTGGCCTTCAGTGGAACAGAGCCGTATTGTCGACGGACCTGGCTGGATGCCAGCGATGTGTGGCCTTGCCTCCGAGTGTCCTGGCCTCCAGTTGGCAGCCTCCAGACACGGACAGCAGTGTGTCCACGTCCATAGGGTATGCTTCCTGTAGCAGCACAGAAAAAGATTCTTGTCTGCACTCACCGCTGCTCTGTTTCCAGGGTGCTCACTCTTGCTCTGACTGTGAATCTGAATTCCATGTGGGCGGTGTGGGCAGAAGGAGAACGTCCAGGACATGTCAGAACATGGTGCCTGGGGTCTTGTTAGGCAGGGACTGCGGTTTGGTCTCCTTGGCCAGTTTGCATCCTTACTTAGCTGTGGGTTCTGAAGATCCTCTGGTAGTGTTCTGATGCAATTGACAGAAGGTGTGACTCAAAATGGATCTAAAGCAACAGGGTGTGCGGTGAGGATGAGAACTAGAACGTTGGAACCTGAGCAGAACAGGACATTCCATGTGCTCATGACGCCCAGTCCATGTGCTAACAACACCCAGGCCGTGTGCTAACGACACCCACTCCATGTGCTAACAACGCCCAGGCCATGTGCTAATGACACCCAGTCCATGTGCTAACAATGCCCAGGCCATGTGCTAATGATGCCCAGTCCATGTGCTAACAACGCCCAGGCCATGTGCTAATGACACCCAGTCCATGTGCTAACAACGTCCAGGCCATGTGCTAATGATGCCCAGTCCATGTGCTAACAACGCCCAGGCCATGTGCTAACAATGCCCAGGCCATGTGCTAATGACACCCAGTCCATGTGCTAACAATGTCCAGGCCATATGCTAATGACACCCAGTCCATGCGCTAACAACGCCCAGGCCATGTGCTAATGACACCCAGTCCATGTGCTAACAACACCTGGGCTGCAGCAGAACACACACACATGTCACTTATTCTGTGACTTGTCGTTGAGCAGCCTTGGGTAAGTTACTTCACTTCCATAGGACTCAGTCTCCACCTAACATGTGCAGGTGTCCTGGTCACTGCCCTCTTGGATGTTTTCGTAGCCTAAAAACGCCCTCCAAAGGTACCTGGATGCCACCGTATTTGGAAAAAGAGTCTTTGCAGACATAACTAAGTTAAGGATCTTGAGAAGAGATCGTCCTGGATTATCCCAGTGCAGTGGACCCCAAATCCATTGATAATTGTCCGTATGATAGACCCACAGAGAAACAGGCAGAGACGGGCATGGTTCAGCTGCCAGCCAAGGGTTGCCCGCTGCCCCCAGAGCTGGAAGAGGCCAGGACCCTCCTGAGGGACAGACCCCTGTGGACACTTTGATTTTGGACTTCCAGCCTCCAGACGGAGATCATACATTTGTGTTCAAGCCACCGAATTTTTGCTAATTTTCTGTGTGCGGCGGCTATGGGAAACTGACAGAGGCATTACGAGGATTCAGTAATTACTCCGTATCCAGTGCTCTGTGTGATATTCGGACCAGAGCGCTCAGGACGTAGCAGCAATATGCAGAACCTGGGGACGCAGGGGCGAGTCTCCATAGCAGGGTTTCCGTTGGTGGTTCTGCCTCCGCCGGATAGAACGGGCTCTCCCCACGTGAGACTGCGCTGTGCGAAGGTCTCAGTGTTAGTCAATCAAACACACATTTCCTCTCAGAAACTGTTCACACAAAATAAAGTGGTTGGAAATCACCGCTTGTCTCTCCCCTTGGTTTACCGAATAAATTGATGAATAAACCAACATGTATTGAGCGCATACTCTATGCCTGGCACGTTGCCAATTTAACCTATGCTGTATTATTAACTCTCCCAATGGGCTCGCTCCTTAGCTCATTGGGTATTTATTGAGTGTTGACCCTGGGCTGCCTGTTACTCTGGCATTGGGGATAAAACAGTGAACCAAGCATAGGGAACTATGCAGAGCGCCCTGCCCTCAGGGGTTGACTTTGTTCTTGGGGGAGGGGCACTACGGAGCAAAGGAGAAGAGCAGTAATACGTGGGCGATACGGTAATGAATTCGGAGAGGAATGAAGATGTGATGGTCAGGAAGGGCCCCACGTAGAGCGTGCCCAATGACCAAGGCGCCGAAGGCGACAGAGCACTGAGGGGACGCCCACCTGCGGGTGGGGGGTACGGGGAACGTGAAGGTCAGTGGTGAGGTCGCGGGAGTCAGATGGGGATGAGGTCGGAAAGCAAGTGGGTGGGACCCGTGCCAGTCTTCGGGGTTTCATTCTGAGCTCGTTGGGAGCAGCTGTAGGGTTTGGGCACACGGGAACCTGACCTGTCTGTGTGGGCGAATTCTGTGTACGGTGTGGAACGTGGGTGCTGTGTTGGGGGGAAACCCAGGGAGGCAGGGTGGGGGTGGGACCTGTAAAGGGATGGGATGTGTTCCAGGATAACATGAGAGGTGGGGATGTCTGGCCGGACAGGGATGGTCCCTCTGTCCTGGGACGGGGCAGAAGCAGCCAGGGAGCAGGAAGAAACTAAGGGTGGGTACGAATGAGCCAGGTGTAGGTGTGTTTCTGGAAAGTGGGGGAGGCTTATGGGGTCAAAGTCTGCCTCAGGCCAAAGAATGTCAGTCTTTGGGCAGATTGGCAATGGGACTGTGTCAGGGTCCTGGAGGGGCCTCAGAGAGAGCTGGAGGAGGACGCCAGCTCCCCCTCTCAGTAACAGCACCGCGGTCTTGTCTGTGGAGCCGTCCTGTGGGTCAAGAGTCCTCCTTTCCATTGGCCGACATAAGGTGCGGGGCCCAACGCAGACCAACTCTCCCTCCTCCTCTCTCGCAGACATTCTCTTCAACTAAAATAAGGCAAACCAAACCAAAAGAGTCATGATTCATTCCATCAAGAGGCACCATGAAGTGACTGTGAATTTGTCCTTCCTCCTGCTTGCTTGGGGCGGCCCTGCTTTCTCTATTCCAAGATTTTACTTTGATCCTACTGTCCCACAGAATCTAAGGAACCTTCTCTCTGCAGGGGCTGGGCTTCAGTTAGCCAGTCATTTTCTGAGGCTTACATCCGAAGAAGCCCAATGGATGAGAAACAGCAAAGCTAGGATTTTGTCCCTGGACGTACAGCCGGGAAGCAGCAGAATGTAGCTTTGCGCTAAATTCTCCTCATTTCAAATTCTGTCCTCTTTCTGCCACACCACAGCTGCTTCCCCCAGAAGCTGCTCTCAGATGAAGAAAGATCTTTATAAGAACGACATTGTCAGAAGCCGACACCATCTGAGGACCTCCCAAGGGGTCTCAAGACCCCGTCAAACTTACTCAGACTTGGGCAGACGGGGAGACATCCTGGGTTGGCTGCACAGCTGTGGGTCAGCTCACTGGATGCGAACGTGGCCGGGGGGTTGGGGGGAGACCCTGAGACCGGGAGTTGTATCCACAGCTCCAACTAAATGCGAAAATTCTATTGAGCAATTTTTGCAGGTTTTTTGTTCTCAGGAAATCTGAGAAGTCATTTCACTTGGTTGGTTTTGGTGAAGGAACAAAGTTGAATGCTAAGCCATGTATGCATGTGACCTGAAGTGTTCACCTTGCCTTGACCATAATCAGGGCCAACGTTTCTGCATGGTAGGTGAGCTCACCCAGGGACGGTGCCAATAGTGACGGCCACCTGCTCTTGGCAGTCCCGTAACTGTAGACACGGAAAGGAGACACCTACCTCGATTTTCCCACTCACTTGTGTTTGTTCACACTCAAAGCACTATCTGACTGACACCTTTTCTGTCTCCGAACTGCACACCACAGACACACAGACACTTGCACACATGTGTATGCCCACGCACACCCATCTGCACGCACACACCTGGTTTTGCTGATTAGTCGTGTACTTTTTGGTGGGTTTCATTGTCTAAAGGATCCTAGTTATTCCCTCGACTCGATGAAGCTCAGATCCACTCCTTAAGTCCCCAACTTTGAAGGAAAGCAAGACAAAACTTTTCATTTGGCTGTGTTCCCCTCCTAATTTCATTATGCATATTAAATTTTTATTGTCGACATTCTTGTTTAGAGGAAAAATCATTGGTTTGGCTTTTTTTTTTAAACTATCAGATGTTTTATAGACCTTCTAATGGCGTGTTTGGTGTGAAATTAATTACCAAAGATTCGCAGAGAGTTTTAAATTAGATTTTTTCTGTTCTTCAAGGCAAACAACTGGTTCTGTTTTTGTCACTAATAGAAGGTTCTCATTGCTGCCTTTTTTTCCCCCCACAATGAAATGATAAAACAAATCTTCGACTTATTTTAATGTGCTAATTGGGGGTTATTACAGCTCATTTTATTTACATTGAAATAAAAAAGCACCAATTCATTTTCCTTGCACAAGCAACTTAGAAAGGATTTTAATTGCCTCCTATACAAACATGTATTTGTAAAGAGAAATGATATATAAAACTGAAGGCCTGGAAAAACTTGTTTGGGCAATGGGCTAAAGCAAATCCATGGTTTTCTGAAGAGATGGATACCTAATGCCTCACCCGGTTTGCCTTCCGGATTGCTGACGCACACGTCTATGTACGGTGGTAATGCTCTGCAGGAAATAAGATGTCGGTAGGAGGTAGAAAAATCCGGAAGCAGAAACAAATGCAAGATGATTTCAGAGCATTTGCGCTACCCTCCCCGAGAGCTCCGGGTTATGTTACAGTACGTACATGCGGCTCGGTGTGGATTAGATCGTGCCTGCAATCGCCCAGATCCCATACCCGGGGACACAGAAGATGCACAAATGCGGGGTTTTGTGCCGCCACAGCGGATGCCTTTGGCTGGCACTCCTTCCACTGACATATCCCTGTCAATTCCCTTCCCAGTGTGTCAAGTTTCAAACATGTCATAGCTGATTGTCGTGTGGGATGACAGGTATAAAGACATATAATCAGAACACAATTATCAGAGAATGCTTCTCATTAATAGCTCTAGTCCAGCAAATACCGTGGGAAACAATCCCGAGCCTCTGGCTTGTGGAATCCAGCTTTCGGCCTTTAGGCTGGTGACGCTCTCCCCCTTGCACTTCGGGTCCAGGAATCTTGGCGGAGGCCGGGGAAGTCCGGCTGGATGCGCTGTGCTGCTGGAAGGCAATGGGGGGAAGGCCACGGGCAGCAGACTTGGTCCTCGCAGGCATCCTGCACTCTCCAGGCGCCCCGTTCCCGTGCTCTAACCGCTGACCGCTGCAGGCAGTGGGGGTGTACCCGCGCTGAGAACTCCCGGCTGCCCCACCCCGTGCCGGGGACTGTGCAGTCACTCCTCATGACTCATGACCCTATAGGTGCACCTCGATTGATGACTTAAAACTTCCAACAGTAGAAGGAGGTAAACAGGAAAGGAGGAGTACATTCAACACTCTTGCAACAGGGCTCCAGACTATGCCAACAAGAGACAGAGACTGGAGTCAGCTCAACCTACAACAGGACAGCTGGGGAGGGATTTATAGCCACGGGCAGGGTCGGGGTGGTTATGGGGTAGAAAATGACCAAGAACAACTTGTCTGGACACCAAGGAGAGTGGAGCCTCACTAAACTGGCTGAGGATTCCTGCTAAAACCAAAGTCTGCTCGAGGAGGAATCCTTGTCAACGTTCGGAGTGGGGGAGAAAGAGAAGGCCACTGGTCTCTGCTCAGCTCAACGAGCAGGAAGAGCCTTGTGGGGCGAGGGGAGGCCTCGGGCCCCTTCCGTCCACAGTCTGGGCTACAGTCTGATCGTCTCCTAAGGTTGCTCTTTGCTGGAGCAGAGAATATTCTAGCCACAAAGAGGCTTAGGCTGACAACCCAGTCCCTTGGATCATCTCCCTGCCTTCCCCCTGTAAGCCTGGGGTGTCCTGACAGCCCGGTGCCAAGACCCCAGTATTTACTCAGCTCCACGGAGCAGGGCTCTGAGCCCCCACTGGACATTCTCCTTTTGAAAATGACTCTCCTTCTTAACAGGGAAGGAAAAGGCCCCGGAGGACGTGAGTATCCTGCCCCAGGCCAGTCACACAGGCTGGGACTCGGGAGTGGCACAGCGGCCCATTCACCTGGTGGATGGATCTGAGCCCGAGCGAGGTTCCTGTTTGTCCCTCCTTCTCGGGATGGCCGTATTCGCTGGTCTCCCAGATGTTGTGAAGTGTGATTAGGGCCATTCTGATAGCAACCTTAAAAATTGGACCAAAAGTCTGTCTCACTGTCTTCCGTTTCCCTTCTCTGTTTGGATGCTGCGGAACCTTCCACGCAGCTGGGCCCCTGGGATGCCCTGCTTGGAGCCCGCATCTGGGCACCACCTCATTTCACAGAACATCCTGACACAAAGCCTGCAGTGCACGTGCAGATCCCCCAGGGGCTCGGGGAAGGCGGACAGGCGGCTGGGCGTGGGAGGAGGAAGCAGGCAGGATGGCAAGGAGGAGTTAGAGAAAGATTACCATAAAGGCCGCTAAGGACCCCCTGAACACGCAGTGGGCGGGGCAGGCCTCCTGCACGGTCCTGCCTCAGTCCCCGCCCCGCGGAAGGCCCAAAGCTGTCCTATCATCTGGGGGACACCAGATGCTGTTCTTCATCCGGTTTTTAGTGCTTGAACAGGAACAGGCGAGTGATGTCACTTAGCTGGCACCTGATGTCGGAGACTCTGCCGCGGGCTGGCATTGCAGGGCGGTATAGACTGGATTTTAGCCACCTCCTCCCAGCAGGGTGGTCACAGGTGGTGGGCAGCTCCACCCTTCTGATGCATTCCGATTTCCTGTGATTTCCCCTAAAGGGCCCGAGCTCCCAACCGGCGGGTGCTGGGCTGCTCCAGACGTACCAGGTTTGGGCACCAAACACGGCAGAATCAGAAATGGCTCACGTGCAGTAGCCCTCCCCTCCCTGAACGCCGAGCTCCAACCAAGATCCTCGGAGCTGGATTTGACCCGATTCTCACGAATCCCTTCGAAAGGTGGCAGCCTGTGACACCACGATAGACACACCACTTTGGCCCAGGATTATTTGGAACTGAAGCACCTGGAGAACAGCCGGGGCACAATCCTGGACTCTCTGAATCTCATTTTCTTCCTGAAAGCAGGACCTAAAATCCCATGTGGAAGATGCCATCCCTGTACCAGGAGGAAGGAAACGTTCTAATCACCAGGGAGGGGAGTCGAGGCCAAGAGATAAGTCTGTGCAGACAGACCTCCTGAAAATAACTCTCTGCCATCTTTGCCGCCCCCACGGCCCTTTTCCACAGCTGCCTCTGCTCAAACTGGTCCGGGAGCACTGGGTTCTGTGGCTTCTCTGGGTCTTCATTTCCCTAAGGGGGCTCCCGTGTCACTGTAAAGATCTGTGTGCTCTTCTGTTGCATTCCTGGGCCCAGACAGACACCCGAGAGGACAGACGTAAAGTATCTGCAACCCTATGCCTTCCTCGGTCTTCCTGTGGCATTCACAGCCTCCCGGCGCCGTCCCTCCCTACCACGTCCTACGTTCTTTCACTCATCCAAAGCTGCTCAAAGATTGCGTCAAATCTGAGATGGCTTTGCATCGCTCTTATGGCTGAACATTAAATAGGCATTTTTATAAATCTGTTGCCTGGGTCCCACACTCTTAAAAAACAAACAGACAAAAAACACAACAAAGTGCTCTTAATCCACGTTTCCTGTACTATGCCAGCATCCTGTGTGGCAGAGGCCGGGCATGCCTACATCCTCGGTGCACCTGTTGCATCGGAGCTGGGAAAGAACTCTGCCAAAAACTTCTCCAAGTCGGCTGCAAAGAGGAGACACTCTTTATTTTCAGAGGGGCGTGACTCCCTCTCTGAACCTTCGCTGGCTGGGCAGGTGATGGCTGGGAGAGCTCCAGGCGGATGGCAGGCGATGGCCCTGGATTCCGAGGAGGGGCGGACAGCTCGTGGTGTGGCTTCTAAGACGGTTGCCTTCCTCCTCTTCCTTCACTCAGTCCGGCATGTACCTCCACTCAGATGCACTCTTCCTTGCCCGGACAAGGGATCTTACTGAGCCCCACACGAGCCACCTTGAGCACAGACCAGACACCACTGGCTGTATATCTTCATTTTAAAAACCGTAGCCACAGATGGCAGCTGTACTGAGAATGTGATTTTCTCCCTAGGACCCACAGGGAGAAGAGGTGTTAATGATGTTCCAAATGTTGATGGTTCTCTGGCCCCAGGAGACAGCCTGCAAGGAAGGACCGGGGTGGGGGCAGCGTCCCTAGGCAGCAGCCGCTGTGCCTTTGCCCAGATGTGTACTTGCCGTATTGTTTCTCCCCCCCCCCCCCCCCCGCGTATTTCAGGGACCTCCGGCTATAATTAATTCTTGAATACGGCAATAAATCAAAGCTTTGCAAATTACAGAAAACTTTTCTTCCCCTTCCAAACGACTCTGCTGGTGGCTTTAATGTTCTTCTCTCGCCTACTGTGTCTCTAACCACCTAAAACCTGCACAGACATTCCAGGAATTGATTCCGAGAACAAATTCGTGTTTCAGTCTATGGGATCTGGAGTTGAAAAATAAAAATAAAACCAGAAATAGCAGCCACGACCCAATCTGGGTCATCTCATGTTTGACTGGATGCAGACATCCCCAGACGCGGGGATCCAGAGTCAGGAACGACTCTGCACCACTGAAGTCAAATGCTTTGTCCCCAGCAACGCTGTCATTTCCATTTTTAAGATGCACACTTGGCATATAAAAGCATCCACAGCACCGTCTCTACTCGCTGTAGTATCTGCAAATGGGCCTCTGTAATTGATGAGAAATAATAATCATAAAAGAAGTAGGAGATGCAGTTGAAACCCTCTGTGCTTAAGCCAAGGATGAAAACAGAACAGCCTCCGGGCTAATCCGCGCGCTCTCACAATTGCCGTTTCTTTTGTTCCCTCAACTCTCCCGGATTTCAATCTCCAGCTCTCGCAGCAGCGTCAAGCGGAGGAACAAATATGCTTGGTTCTCCTAATGAGCTGCTTCCTCTGCATTCATTTCGGAGGGAGAGCTCCAGCTGAGGGGCACAGCAAACGGCAACAGAAATTTCCAGATTAAACCTGATTAAACCTGAGACATCTCTTCTGCAAGAAGCTGGGACAGACTCTTAGCTGGTCTGTGGCTTCACTTTCAGCCCTTCCTTGCTCCGAAAGGTCCGGGAGCGGCAGAAGCCAACAGGTAGCAAGTCAGGCGGGGCTGACACGTAAGGAAAGTTTGGCTTTGTTTCAGACGCGGACGTTTGAAGGCTGGCTCCCCGCTCTAAAAACCGTGTGACTCAGGAATGTCATCAAAGCTCCCTAGGCCTGCTCCCTCATCTGTAAAATGGGCTCGATAATAGCATCTCTCTCTCCAAAAAAAAAAAAAAAAAAAAAAAAAAAAAAAACAAAACCCAAAAAACAACAACCCACCCCTTTTTTTGTATGATTGAAAGAAATAACCCATGTAAAGCACTTAGGACCCGCACCTTTATTACTGTAGAAATACCGGAGCCCCGGTGGTGGGGCTGGGAGCTCATCATACTGGACTTGGTCGCTCCTGGACATCCGGGGAACCACGTCCTTGGTTGAGTTGGCAAGGTCACCTGAAACAGCACGGTGACAATGGGGAGCCACACGGCATGCTCACGCCCTGTGGATCACAGATCACGTATCACGGAAACTGAGATGAATATCCAGGAAAGCTTCCTGGAAGAGACGGGGGCCTGGTTTGGTCAAACCGAAGAGAGTATTCTAGCTCTGCATTACCCTGCGGCCCATGTTGCTGTCCTAAGCAGTCCCGTGGGCGGGCTGGGCCCATCACTGAGCGCTCCAGGAGCTCATCGTTGATGTGGAGAAACAGTGCAAGATGATAGTGGGATAAAATAGCTGGAGAGAAGCAGGTCTCCTGGGTGTGTGTGAAATCACAAGGCACCACTTAGAAAATGGTTGGTTCTGGAAGGTGTTGGCTCTTAGTGGAGAGGCTGTGAGCTCAGACGGTGTGGGCCCACATCCCACTTTTGCCAAGTGCCCACCATGGGGCCCTGAGCATGGGGCCCCCTGCCTGCTGTTGGGGGAGCACCTGTCTGCCTCCCAGGGAGGACCCAAGGCCTGAGACACAGCGCTGGGCGGGCTCCAATCTGGCCCTTGATGGCTGCCACTGCTCTCCCATCCCCGCCGTTTGTTTCAAAACTGCCAGGTGTCCAAGCCCGTGGGCTAGAGCGAGTGTCGTATGAACCTTCAGTTACTGACATGCTGTAATGCAGTTAGTTTTCGGCTTGCTAGGAATTCATTTCATGATTACAGGGCTGCTGAAAACAATGTACATATAATGAATGAATTTTCCATAAACACGCATCTCTGCTTAGGTATAAATATTTAAAAGGCAGCTGCATAAAATGGGAATTAGCTGACATCAGTAATTTTGGAAAGTCTGGTGCTGGAACCCCTGAGATGCTCTCACTCCGCCTCCAACAGGTTTTACCGAGGACCCACCTTGTGCCAGGACCCCTTCCCCGGTGCTGCGGACACAGGGCAGACCAAACAGCCCCTGGACCACCTTGTGCAGGTGATAGACACTGGAAGCCTGGTTCTTGACCCTGCTTTGCTAGCAGACGCGTGGAACCACCCCTGTGCCCCCGGCCCAGGGCATCTGCCCAATGTGCCATCCAGCCCATCACACCATCCAGGCTCCGGCTGAAGCCGTCAATGATCTTCATCTTCTAAATCCAAAGCACGTCTCTCAGAATTCATGCCCCGTCTTTCCGGGGTCATCACACTAAACCATCACCTTCTCAAACCCACCCCAAAGTTAAGTCCCAAAGTTAACAAGCCCAGTTTTCCATGGCAGAGCCAGTCTTACTTACCTGGGAGGTGGGTCCTACCGAGCCCAGCACACAAGCCAGGGATCTGGGAATCAGTCCTGCCATCTCTCTCCATCACCGAAACACCTGTCTCACCACTGACTCTTCCCGATCGTTTCTCTAGACATGTGTCCTGTTCACAGGGCTTTCTCTGTGTCCAGCGACTGCACCCTAAAGCTGACACAGGGAAACTGAAGGGACCTCATGAGAGAAAAAGCTGTTTTTTCACCTTTTGTTTCTTTTCTGGCTTCTATTCTTGCTCCACCCCCCCCCACCATGACTGCGTGCCTTGTAATGCAAATAGCACGTGTCCCCCTAAGGGACCAGTAGTCAATGATTGCTCTAGAAAGATAACATCTAAGGACCAGGGAAAATGACTGGACAGAGCTATCATACTCACGTTCTAGACTGCCAGAACTAGACATCTCAATGCCAAGATCCCCTGGTTCCAAGGAATAAGCCCCCGGCCCTCATCTTTGTTCTAACCTGTTCCTAGAAGCTTGGGAGGACACATACACCAGAGACCACGGTCCTCATTACAAACTCCCAGATCCCTAACAAAGACGATACTCCTTCCTTTCCTTTCTGAGTCTCCCAGACTTTCGCTGCATCTGTATCTGCTCTCTCTCTATATCTTTGATAAATCCTGCTTTCACCTCCTGCTGGCTCACGTTTGATTTCCATCCTTCACGAACCCAAGGGCCCTCTTGGCTGGTCCTGCGGGACCCCCTCTGGGTCCTTGCACCTGGCCTGCAAGCATCAAAGCCACTGACCTCTTTGCAAGCGTCCCTTCCCTCATCTTCCCCACTCTTGTCCCGTCAAGCTTCCTTTTCATCTTTTGAGGAATAATTATAAAGGTAGCAACTGGGTAATCATTGCCCAGGCCAAGAGATGGACCTTGACCAAGGTCTTAGAGGGTCGGAGCCTCCTCCATGCTTCTCGCCAACCACGGCTCCTCCCTCTCCTTTTTGATGGCAATTGTCTTGCTTTTATTTATTGTTTTGCCACCTACATGGTGTCCCTAAATAGCGGAGTTCCGACTCTGCCTGCTGTTGATCTTTATATGCAAGAAATTAGACCACCCGTGTTCTCGGTGACTTCCTTCTTCAGCTTAGCGCTTGCTGGTGAGTTTCGGCCCTGGTGGTGTGCAGAGCTGTAACTTCTTCATTCCTATTTTGAGTATTGCACGGTTTATGTATCCACTCTGCAGCCGATAGACATCGGGGTGCTGTCTGTTTGCTGCTCGAAAATTCCCTGTGCAGGTCCCCATATAAAAATCCACAGCCTCCCAACAGGAAACAGGACCTCCTAAGACACACTCCATCTTGCTCAGCAAGTAGCAGGCTTCAGATACTTGAGCTCTGACCGAGCTGATGTGCGAATGTGTCTCTCATTGAGCTGTTAGTTTGCATTTTGCAGATTAGTAATGACACTGGAGTATCTTTCTATACAGTTACTGGTCAGTTGGATTTCATCTCTCTTCTGGCATTCCTATGTACTGTCTGAGGAACTGTATCGGAAATATTTTTTAATTTCTTGTATATTATGTTGTTCTGACATCTTGAAAACAGCACAAAAACATACAGCTTTTTCTGACTGGGGAGAGGCTGCGCATTCATCCAGAGGGCTCGCCATTTCTTAAGATTGCAAAGGACCCAGCAGGGACCATGTCTTTGATATACAAAGTGACCTTCCCAGAGCCATACCTCCCCAGCTGGCTCTTACATCCCAGGAAGCAATATTCCTCTGCTTTTTTAACCATCCCACGGCCAGGTGCTGGGCAACTAGACAACCCTTCGTGTAAAGCCCGCTGAAATCATTCGCGCTAGTCTACCGGAAGCGGCTCGCCCAGCCTCGCTGTGTCTTTCCTGCAGAAACTCCCGGGAAGGCCTTGGCTTAAGCCCTCCCCACTTCGTCTACTCTGAGCCTCTCCTGTTTCCTCTGGGGTCACGTCCGCCCGACCATCTCATAAAGGAGACAAAGCAGAGGCTGTGGATGGAGTCTCTTGGGCTGTCCCTCTTCTCCAGGCTGACTAACAGAGGTCCACACGACCATCTGCACATGGGTCCTCTACTGCTGTGTCTGTTGAGAGCTCTTCTCCCACGACAAGGCATGTTTCTTCTGCTTTAGGTAAACATCTCTAACTATTTATTTTTATGATGTTATGTTAGTCACCATACAGTAACATCTCTAATTTAATGGAATCAAATGTATGGGTCCTTCATTCCATAGTTAGTGATGCTGGCTCCCTTGCTCAGAGAATCCCATCTTCCCTCTTACGGTAACTCTTGATTCAGAGTAGGGCAAATCGTCCTGCCTTCTTGTCCAATAGCTTCATCTGTTCCATCCTCTTCTGCAGTGTTTGGTTGGATTTTAAGGTGCGTCTTGTTTATCTCTATGTCAATACAACACTATCTTAATCATTTTAGGATTGTCCGGGTAAGTTACCATAACTGTCCCCAGTGGTTCACACCACCATCTCCTATCTCACAGTGTGACTTGCCCCAGGCCATGGGACATCGGCAAATGGGATAAGGAAACTCGGTGAGTGCTCCTGTTCTGGGACTTGTCCCCTGGAACGCTGCTCAGGGACAGTGATGGCGTGAAAGGCTACATGGGGAGAGTGGGTGAGCCACGCCAGCCGCTGCAGCCGGTGAGCCTAGCAGAGAGTGGGTGGCTTCACAGAGGGATGTTTTGGGGTGTTTTGTTTTCTTATGCAGCAATATGTAGTGAAACGACGGCCGTGGCTGTTTGTGGGTCTCTGTGCTTCCTGCTGGTTCATAGACGTTCCCCCCACCCCCCGCCTCCGCTCCACCCGCCCGTCCTGATGGGACCACCGACGTTTCCGCCAGAGGTTCCCACGGGTGCCTGTATGTCCCCTTCCAATCCACTCTGTGTTGAAATCCAGGGTGTAGAAAAGTACTCAGAAAAATGTAACCAACTCCTCTGCCCTCAACGTATTTTAAAAATGTCATTTGTCATTTCAATTCAGGTTGTTGTGAATATGAAAGAAATAATGTGTATGTTTTAAAGTTCCCTTTGAGCCTTTCTCCAGTATCCTCTCCATAGGAAGTACTCCCGTGGGAACCAGCATCAAAGCCTTGGTGGCGACAGGCTCTCCTTGACGAAACTTTGGACAGGCTCCTCTGAGCCTGCTTTTCGGCTAGTCCTCGTCCTTGTCCCTGTCTTCAGCCTACGGAATCCAGCTGTAGCAAGAACCCTGCTGACTGTTAAGAAAGAATCCGCCCACCACGGATAGCTGATCATCCTGGCCCGCCTTCTGCAAGAAGGCTGAGAACTCAGTTCAGCAAAAATCCCCCACCCTTGATGGCCCCTCTTCTCGGTTTTCCATCCATGACCCCCCTCACACTGCTCCTGGGCTGAAGGTCCCACTTGCCCCTGCTGTATTCAGACTGCAGTTCAATCTCCCTCCCTTGTTGCAAAAGTTTTGAATAAATTCTTCCTTTCTGTTTTAACAGGGGTCAGAATAATTTTTCTTTACCACTAAGTATCCCTTTGTCAAAGTTTTTATACACCTACTATGCAAATAGGCACACACAGTGTTAATCTTTGAGACTATTTAGTGTTATGTGTGACTTGTTGTTTATGTGACTGTGACAGGCCTGTACGTATAATTCTTTTATGCTTTTCAAAATTCAGCTTCATTTCTTGAGCACTAGACAGGCTGAGTCAAAAATGAAATCAATTTTTCCAAAGGCTAAATGCTATTTTATCATAGGACTATGCCACAGTTTATTTACGCATTTCCCAGTTCACGAACGTTAGATTATTTCACATTTTCCCTCTTTCTGACCATGCTGCAAGAAACATCCTCATTCACAACACCTGGTGCATGCACACAAGAGTTTCTAGTGCAGATTATAAAAAGAAAAGCAGAATTTGGGGGCATGAGGGTTGCACATCTCAGCTTTACCAGCTAATGCCAAATGCCCCCTAAGAAGGAAAGTGTCACATCCCGGACCCATCAGCTGTGTACCAGAGTTCTTGTCTCTTCACACCTTTGCCAACACTTGACGTTTAGATGCATTTATATCTTTTATTTTATAAAAATAACCTTCTTCAGAGGTTACTTAAGAAAGGGGTGATGCATATAAGATCTCTTGGACTTTTTATGTCTGAAATACATGTCTGAATGTTCTTATTTACGCCTCAAGCTTGAATAATGGGTCATTCCTTCCTCCCTTGGCTGCCTGAATTATCTTTCCAACGTCTTAGGGAGTTGATGCATTTTCATTGTGACTGTCATTCCTTCCTGGGTTTTTTTTTTTTTTTTTCTTCCTGGAAACCTTTAAAAATTCCCTGTCCTTTTTTTCAACTCTCTGCAGTTTCATTACACTGTTACTAGATTTGAATTTTTTAAAATATATTTGGCTTCTTCCACGTTTGAACTTTTTTAGGGTTCCGATCTTCTGTGCAGCACTGCGGCTCCTCACGTGTTTTTACTTTGTTGATTTTTCTCTTGGGCTCTATCTAGTTTCATCTTCAATCCACCTATTGAATATATGTATTTCTTTCCTCACACTTTTGTCCTCTGGAATCGATCCTTGGTTTCCTTTCAGATTTACCTGTTCATGTTTCATACTCTGAGCTTGCCAACAGTGTTCAGTGTTTGCTCCTTTAAGTCTTATCTTTTTGTTCTCTTACCTATTTTCTGTAAGCTTCCTTATCTTCACAGCAGGACAGGGAACCCCTACTTCAAACTCTCGTGTACGTATAGATGAATGGAACAGAACGGAAAATCCAGAAGTAAACCATACAAATATTCCTGATTGATTTTTGACAAAGGTGCAGGTATAATTCAATGGAGAAAAGATAGGCTTTTCAACAAACGGCAGTTGTTATAGGTTGAACCAAATCCACCCCACCCCAAGAAAGGTGTATGGAAGTCTTACTACGCAGTACCTCAGAACTTAGAAACAGGGTGTTTACAGATGTGATCAAACTAAATTGAGGTCATTGGGGTGGGCCCTAATCCTGCAATAAGGGGAAATGTGGACACAAAGACAGACACACCGAGAGAAGATGAGATGAAGAAACAAGGAGAAATACAAGTCAGAGAGATTCTTCCACAAGCCCAGGAGCACCGAAGATGGCCAGCAGACCCCGGGATTGTCTCTCACAGCCCTGAGAAGAGACCAACACTGCCAACACCTTAAAGTTGAACGTCTGGCCTCCAGATCTGGGAGAAAATAATGTCTGTGTTTAAGTCCCCAGTCTTGGTGCTGTGTTAATGGCAGCCCAGAGCATTGGAGAAACTAGACACCATATTCAAAAATAAACCCAACTGAAGCTTCATACCTTCTGCAAAAACAACTCAAAATGAATCATGGAATTAAATGTAACGTGTAAGACTATAACACTTTTAGGAAAACAACAACAACAACAACACAGGATGCTAAAATCTTTCAGATCTAGGGCAGGCAAAGAGCTCTTAGTCTTGACAGCAAAAGCACAATCCATAAAGGAAACATGGATAAAGTACTCACCATCAGAATTAAAATCTTCTGCTCTCTGGAAAACCATTAAGAAGGTGAAAAAACAAGCTATAGATAGGCAGAAAATATTTGCAAATCACATATTTGACAAAACACTAGTATCTAAAATAAATAAAATACTCTCCAAATTCAATACCAGAAAGAAAGAAAGAAAGACGAAAGAAAGAAAGAGAAAGAAAGAAAGAAAGAAAGAAAGAAAGAAAGAAAGAAAGAAAGAAAGAAAAAGAAAGAAAAGGGGAAAAAAGCATTTTTTAAGGGACCTCCACACTGGTTTCCAAAGTGGCTGTACCAACTTGCATTCCCACCAAAAGTATAAGAGGGATCCCCTTTCTCCACATCCTCTCCAACATTTGTTGTTTCCTGCCTTGTCCATTTTTGCCATTCTAACTGGCATAAGGTGGTATCTCAATGTGGTTTTGATTTGAATTTCCCTGATGGCTAATGATTTTGAACATTTTTTCATGTGTCTGTTAGCCATTTGTATGTCTTCATTGGAAAAGTGTCTGTTCATATCTTCTGCCCATTTTTTGATAAACAGTGTGGAGGTCCCTTAAAAAGTTAAAAATTGAGCTACCCTATGATCCAGCAATTGCACTACTGGGTATTTACCCCAAAGATACAGACGTAGTGAAGAGAAGGGCCATATGCACCCCAATGTTCATAGCAGCATTGTCCACAATAGCCAAATTGTGGAAGGATCCAAGATGCCCTTCAACAGATGACTGGATTAAGAAGATGTGGTCCATGTATACAATGGAATATCATTCAGCTGTCAAAAAGAACTATTTCACAACATTTAGCAACATGGACGGGACTGGAGGAGATAATGCTAAGCGAAATAAGTCAAGCAGAGAAAGACAATTATCATATGGTTTCACTCATTTATGGAACACAAGAAGTAGGAATATCGGTAGGAGAAGAAAGGGAAGAAGAAAGGGGGGGGTAAACTGAAGAGGGAATGAACCATGAGAGACTATGGACTCTGGGAAATAAACTGAGGGCTTCAGAGGGGAGGGGGTGGGGGATCGGGACAGGCCGGTGATGGGTATTAAGGAGGGCACGTATTGCATGGTGCACTGGGTGTTATACGCAAGTAATGAATCATGGAACTTCACATCAAAAACTTGGGATGTACTGTATGGTGACTAACATAATATAATAAAAAATAATTATTAGAAAAAAAGAAAAAAGAAAAAAAAAGCAACCCAGTTAGAAAATGGGCAAATGAGATGAACAGATAGTTTACCAGGGAGGATAGAAAAATGTCAACTAAGCACACGAGGAGGTGTCCAGCATCAGTAGCCATCACGGAATGCAAATTAAAGCCACAATGAGGTGACCACTACACACCTATCAGAATGGCTAAAATAAAAAGTACTGACAACTCTACATGCTGGCAAGGGTGCAGAGAAATTGGATCACTCACATCACTGGTGAGAATTTAAAATGGGACAGGCGCTCTGGAAAAAAAGTTGGGGAATTTTCTTGAAAGCTAAATATACATTTATCATAGAAGCTGGTGTTTGCACTCCTGGGCACCTGTCCCCTGGAAAGGAAGGCTTGGGTCCACACAACAACCTGCCCACCATGTTTATTGCAGTTTCACTCCCAATAGCCCCAAACTGGAAACAACGCAATGCCCATCAATGGGTACGTGGTTCAACAAACTGGGACGTCCATCCCACGTAATCGACTCAGCACTAGAAATGCACGGATGACTGATGCGCTCAGCCGCCCGAGGGAATCTCCCAAGATTTATGCTGAATGAAAAAAGCCAGTCCCAAAACGCTGCGTACTTTACGGTTCCGTTCACGTCACATTCCTGAAATGACGAAATTACGGAGACAGAGAACAAAGTAATGCTGCCAGGGATTGAGGGGAAGCGAGGTGCTAGGAGGCAGGTGGATGTGGCCTTATCAGGGCACCAGAGGGACCCTGTGGAAATGGCAATGTTGTGTCCCGGCTGCATCAATGCCGGTGTCCTGGAGCGGTAGTCTTGTTACCGTTGGGGGACACGGGATGTCTCTGGATCCACAGGTGAGTCTACCATTATTTCTAGATTTAAAGAGTGTAATTTTCAAAAGGTAGATCTGATTATTACTTGCATTGTACAAAAACCCCTCCTGGGCTTCCTACTTGCACAGCAAGAAGACTGCTCTCTTAGCTCAGCTCAGGACCCCGTGTGAGCTTGTCTTTATCACCCTCAACCCCTTCCATGAGCTCCTCTTTGCTGCCGGTGCCCCCACCACACTGACTCCTGTGCTCTCTGTGCTCAAACGTACTGTGCCCTTCCTGCCTCAGGGCTCACAAAGCCCACTCCTATTCCTGAGAGCTGGAGTTCCTTACTGATTTGTTTATTTACAGTGAGGGTTTTAGAACAACAAATGTCCACAAGCACCTTATATGGGCCAGGTCTGCTCCTAATCCAGGCAAAGAGGAAAAAGCAGTGAGGTCCACAGTCCGTACTGTCACTCAGCTGTCCATGCGTCTATGGAGGAAAGAAGAAGCTGCAGGACAGCAGGTCTGGGTCTGTCGCACTTGTCGATAGCAGGCCCGTGTTCAGTGTTGAGTGAACCAATAAATGCATCATTTATTCATACACCTGCTCTCCATCCTTCCCAGGAAACTGCATGTTTCAGACATCTTCTGGACACCATGTTGGTCCCTCTTGGCCGCTGCTTCCAGCCACTGCCATGGAGACCAGTTCTGTACAATCTTGGCCAGCTTTCTGCAGGTGAACCCTGACAGCCCCTTAGTTCAGGCCCACGGGACACCTTAAACTCCCATTCCCAGGGTTCTCTGATGCCCAGTGGAGTGTGGAAGCCTTATACTAAACTGCTCAGCAATCTCATATCCACAACCAGAAGTATGGAGGAGTAAACACCCCATGTGGCAACTCTTGACTTGCCACTAAGCAGGCAGTTCTAAGACCAATTGAATGAGGCTGATCAGAAGGTCCTACCTAGGGGCGCCTGGGTGGCACAGCGGTTAAGCGTCTGCCTTCGGCTCAGGGCGTGATCCGGCGTTACAGGATCGAGCCCCACATCAGTCTCCTCCACTAGGAGCCTGCTTCTTCCTCTCCCACTCCCCCTGCTGTGTTCCCTCTCTCGCTGGCTATCTCTATCTCTGTTAAATAAATAAATAAAATCTTAAAAAAAAAAAAAAAAAAAAGAAGGTCCTACCTAATCAGGAGTTCCAGATAAAGTACCGGATTCCCGTTAAATTTGAATCTCAGAAAAATGACAAATAATTTTGGTATACATATTTCCTAAATGTCGCATGGGATATACTTGTGCTAAAAACAAATGTGTCTGTTGTTTATCTGAAATCCAAGTATAGCTGGGCATCCTGTATTGTTATTCGCTCAATCTGATAGCCGGCTGATCTTGGTAGGGCTGTGTCTGTAATGTGTCCTTGTGTTGGCTCTCCCTCCTTCTCTGTTCTTCCCTCCCTCTCTCTGGAGCCATGAGAAAGTTACTCCCATTTAAGCCTTCATCTCAGGCTAAAACACTTTTTCTGTGTCTTTTAAAGAAAGGAGTACCTTTTTAAAAAGTCAGCCAGTCCAAAAATTAAGAAACCCTTTTAAATTCAAGTATGCGGCTATTCCTTGGTATTACAATTGATCTGGGTCATCATGGTCTAAGTTAAGGTTCCCCATCCCCACCCCGCAGCTGGGTTCACTCAATTTCCTTCTGAATCTTTTTTACACCTTTTGAAGTCTGAGGGATATTTACTAAGAAGACTAGTACTTAAGTATAAGCCTTTAAAAAGTCATTTGACCTGGTTAAGTCACCTGTGCCCTACTTCGGCAAATGTTTTTGAAGTCTTTAGCTTGATGGCGACAAATCTTCCTTTTCGAAAAAAGCCCCGTGGAGAAGAAGGGGAGTAAGGCATCATCCCCCCCACTGGGCTAGTTTCAGCTTCAAGAACTTTCCTTATTAGTGATAGACTGGTGTGCACTTATATAATGTGCCAATTACTCCAAGGCTTCATTCAGAGAGACAAATTCACCCATAGACCCTCTCCTGGGAGAGAAGCCAGCTTCCAACATCTGTTTTCAGATAAGGCATCTACACAGCTTTTGTGCTTATGAGTGTGTGGAGGGAGGGGGCGGTTGCCACAGGGATTTTCCCCAAACTATAAGGCAAGTCAGGGGAAAGAAGAAATTAGAGCATTTCATAAGGAATGAGGTGGTCAAGGATGGTCAATTTTTGCTGTGTGCATGTGTGCGTGCACGTGTGTGGGTGGGTGGGTGGGTGTGGTGCTATCTTTGCTTGTTTTACACAGCTCGGAAATAGAAAGTTCCTTTAAGACCCAGAGCTAAAGCCCTTTTTGTTGTATGTTCATCATCTTGGGTGGGAATGTTCTGTTTCGACAGAATCATGATGTAGCCATCCTGCCAAAGTGCCGGGTGGGACTCACAAAATTATTCCGTTTCTTGAAAGTCATTTCTGAAGGGCTGTGTTGAGGAGGGAGCATTGTCACCCCCACCCCACCCCACCCCACCCCCGTGTAACACAGACTGATTCATATTGTAACCCCGTGGAACCTACTCTATATCCCGAAGGCCTCTGAGCATCACCCTGTGGAACCAGGAAACAGGGAAGGGGCCAAGGCCAGCTGCGTCGGTCTCCTGATGGGGTCGATGAGGAGGCACCCCTGCCTCGCAGAGCCCACCCCAGCCTGTGGATCAGGTTCCCTGTAACTGGATCATCTTGGAGGGGGTCACGTACTGCAGTTTACTAAGCAGCCAGTCAAAGGCTAGACACCTGCTCTTTCCTCCCTTCCTTTGAGAGTCACGGTGGCTAAGCCTTGTGTCCTCACATATTTTTATCCCTGTTCCTCTTGCCTTCCTACCTTTGTATGAAAAGGATGGAAACTATTTCAGGTGGCTGGGTCCCCCTCACGATCCTGACCTTAAAGACATTCCATGTCAGCCCGAGAATCCTCAGTCCCATTAAAGATGGGGCTGTGTTGGGCTGGGTGTGTCCCTCTGCTCTCTGCCCGTCTGTCTGCAGCCTTCTTGTGTCCGGCGCCCCCCAGGCCCACTGACCGATTCCACGCAGAAGACTGAGCCCACGAGCAAGTTCTCAACGCTGTGCATATCTGAAGAGTTGGCATCACCACAGCTGTTACTTTTTATAGCTTCTTTGCCCAAATCTTTGGGTACCACTGAGAGACAAGTCACCAGGTGTGCCTCTAACTAGCAAAATTAGGAATCATTCAGTGCTTTGATGGTGCCAATTAGCTTCCCAGTATGAGCGCCAAGATTTTTTCTAATTAAGGCAGGAACAGTTTCTCAGTCTATAATAATCTCATTTAAAGTGTGTCCAAAACACCTAACATGCTTTGTTTAGGAACATCATTTGTATGCATTTTTTTTAAACTATGTGAAAATAGATTCCTGGGACGTGGCGTCTCTCACTGGTTACTCACCTGACACGTGTACAGAACTGCAGTGGGATTATGGCTTTGAAGACAAATGGGCTCTTCACGTTGACTTTGCCCATTTGTGCACTAAAGATCTGCTTATCTGTGGCAAGGGACTTGTGCTTTTAGTGCAAAACAAGGATGTCCTTTTGACAAGCACAGCATGTCTCTGCCTCCAGGTTTCTAACTCACATCCACCATAGAAATGGATTCAATTTGAAAAATTGCAAACTCTAGATGGAAGATTCTTCCAATGCCCCAGAAAATGGAAAATCAGTCACTATGGCTGTTCCTAAATCCCATTTTAAGTAGACGTCGGCACCACCCAGGACTCACTGAATTGTAAGCACCAAGAGTGTGAACCGGGAGGGGTGTTCTGGCCACTACTGCAACTTCAGCACCTAGAACAGTGCCTGACACACTCTCAGGGATTGACACAATGGTTGTCCAACAGGACTTTTTGAATGAAGGTTTGATCTATCTAAAAAATGCATGACTTACTCTTGTACCCAATGAGACCACCCCTGCACAAAACTTTTGCGTCCATGTTTCTGATCTTACATTACAGCTACAAGGAGCTAGAACCCTTTTGTAGAGACATAGCTTACCCTTTATACAATAACCATTTTTCAATTTCTGTAAATTCAATCTAATCCAACTTCAAATGTTTTACCCATCAATTTTATGGTTATGTGACTATCCTTTATGGAAGTTAAAAAAAAAAAAAACAGGGAAGTTGTTTTCCTTCTGCTAAAGGACATAATTTTCCCATCACACGCTCATTACAAAGTGGAACAGTGGTAGGTTTCCAGCCATTGCCCAGTCATTGTGACACATCTGCCTCTTTCCTGACCAATCTATGGGTTTCAACAAGATCTGTGGTCAATAGATGAGTTGGAATAGCCTGATTTGGATTTTGTTCAATTTTCTCCCTATTTTCCAATGTTTCATTTGTCTTGTTGCCCCTCTGGTATGAGTCCTCAGGTAACTAAAATTGTCTGGAAATCAATTCTTTAGACAGTGATGTCAATGCCCATATCAGGGACTGTATGTCACTTTGCCTTTGAATCTCAGGGTCAAGGACCACATTTGGCTTAAGCTGGCACTTAGTAAATGCTGGTTGAATGAATGGAAAAGCTTGTCAAATGGTATACAATTAGAAAAAGCATAGCCTCCTCTCCTGTTGTCTATAAATATCCCATCGGGGAGAAAATACGTAGCCCGGGGGAACAACAAAATGAGCTGACGTGGAAACTGGGCAGCACTTTTTGGAATCCAATAGCTAGAAGCCAAAAGCCACTGCTTGGGCAGTCAACAGGGATGCTGAGAGCTTCTGCCCTTTACAACTTGGAAGACAAACAGGAAAAACTCTGAGATTACAATCAAAATCCCATTGCAAATAACCACAGAGAGCACTGACTGGAGGGGTGGGTTTGCTATTGGCTTCAGAGGAGAAGTAGGATGGGGAAAGAAAAGAGAGAAAGAATCCTTCTTTGATCTGGAGGGAGTGTAGCCCAGAGGGCTCTCATTTATAAGGGAACATTATCTCCTGATCCGTATGTTCCTTTTTCTATTTAGAGCTAATCTGCTGCAGTGCACACTGCATAGCCCTCAGGGAGAGAGGCTGGCTTTTGGGCACCTGCCAGTTGGCCCCTCACTGACCAGTTTACTGCATTTAGATCAGCTGGAGCAGATCTGAAGTAGCACATGTAGGGATGGTGGTAGCTGTCTGCACCATCTGCTGGGCTGCTGTCTACACCACCAATACAGGCCCTCCTCACAGGGGCTGGCCCGGGAAAACAGCCTGGCCCAGGTGCCCCTTCTAAAGAAAAGCCCCAACTTTCACTCTGGAGTTCCCCTTGACATCTCCTCTTCTCCCGGTATTTATTTTCTCTCATGGCATAACAAATTGACAAAGCCATCAAGGCTTTCGGCAACACCCAAGTATTGTCTTATCGTTTCTGTGGGTCAGGAGTCCAGGCACAGCTCCTCTGGATCCTTTGCTCAGGATGTCACAAAGCTGCAGTCCAGATGTCAACTGGGGCTGTGGTCTCATCTGAAGCTTGGCTGGTGAAGGGTCCACCACCAAACTCGGGGTTGTTGGCAGTGCACCATTCCTTGAAGGCTGCCTGCCTGAGAGCTCCGTTTCTTGATGCTTGCTAGCTCCTTGCCCCGTGGTCCCCTCCAACTTATAGCTCACAGCATGGCAGCTTGCTTCTTCAAAGCCAAAGTGAGAGAGTGCTTGAGATGACTGACAGTGTGACACTGTGGCCATCTGTAGTCTTACAATGTGACAAATGTAGAAACACATGGTAACATAATCATGTACCTCCCATCACCATTCCCGTATTCAGTTGGTTAGGGGCAGGTCACAGGTCCCACTCACCCTCAGGGAAAGGGGATCCCACAAGGTCATGACCCCTGGGAGGTGGAGATGGGGGAAGCCACCTGCCACTTCTCCTTACATTCCACCCTTTGACTTTAAATTCCACAACTCCTGACACGTTCATACCCCAGGTGTCATCATCAGCCCCTCAAAACCTGCTCCTCCCACTGTCCTCCTTAACCTTATTTGATGGCAGCACCATCTTTCTGGATTCAGGCAAAACCCACCTTTTGTTCCCTCTTTTACACTGCACAGCCAATCCCTCATCGAACGTCTGCTTCTACCTTGAAATTATGTCCAGAATCTGAACACCCCTCATGCCCTGCCCCAGCATTCCACCCAGGTCTGCACCTGCACCGCCATGTGTTGGCCCTAATGGCTCCCACCTCAATTACAGTTAAGCCCAAAGCTTTCAATCTAGTCCAAGCAGCCCTACACAATGGGCTCCTCACTATGTCTTTGACTTCAAGAAATAAGACTCTTCTGTGACTCTCTTCCCATAAACCTCATTTGTCTTCTTGCTGTTCTTCGAACACACAAAGCGTTCTTCAGCCTCAGGGCCTTATATTGCCTGCTCTCTCTGCTTCAATGCAAGTCTCCCAGATATTCCAAGAAATTCCAAGATATTCTAGAGGTCCCCTCTCTTCCTCAGGCCTCTGGTTACATATTGGGGGACCTCCCAACCTCATCACACACAGTCTGGTGTCTACCCATACCCGCTCCAGTCTGATGATGTCTAACTCTTCTCTGTGTTTCTACAGAATTGACAGAATATATGTTTATGTGCTTGTGTGTTGTCTTCTACTCCCACTAGCATGCAAGCTCTGTGAAAGCAGAGTTGTTCTCTTTTAGTGTGTTATCTCTGGATCTTAGCACCCTACCGAGCCAGTAGAGGTTGACTGAGGGAATGAGTATAGGAGGGTCCTGACACCACTCTAACTGTGCCATTGGGCCTGAGCACGAGCACAAAATCATTTTATTTATTCTTTCTGTGTGTATATGTGTAGAGGGTCTTAATCTCAATGAGTTCTGTCTTCACCGAACCACAGTTTAAGCCTTTCCAGGTCTGGGGTCCCAGCTGTCTCTTTAAGTAACCAGAATTTCTCCTTTGGCTCCTATTTTCCTCACAACTTGTTTGGGAAGTTTCCGAGCACATCACATTAGACCATTATGCTGGTATGACTAATATTTTACCCTGGCAAATGCATAGTTTGCAGGAAGTGATTCTTCCCATGTTAGGTCTCTAAGCAAAACAACAAAATGACAATGGTGATGTCTATGATGACGGTTATGGAGATGAGGAGGAGCCCATCATGGAACAGAGCTTTTCTGTGGATGCAAATTCCTGCTTTCTGTAGATGCAAATTTGCATCCACAGCCACCTGACCTTGGCCATGCTACTTGCCCTTTCCAAATCTCATTGTTTTCATGTACACAATAGGATAATCACACCACCCATGCCAGATTATTGTGAGGAACACATAATTTGATGGATTCTGAAATGTCTAGCACAGTTCCCAGCATGTAGTAGGAACTCAACAAATAACCAGAAATTATAGTGGGAGGATGACAAAGCGTTCTATGTGGCAACATGATACAAAGGAATGAACGAACACCCACCTTTTCTCCCTGGAAGAGCATTTTTACTCTTAAAATCACTTTAGGAAGCCAGGGGAGCTAGTCGGTTGTGGTCTGCCCACCACCAGGTAGCCAAGCACTCAGCTAACCTCGATGGTGATCTTGGGCTCTCAGAGCGAGTGCTCTAGGATGTTCCACCCTAACGAAAGAGGCTATGCTTCACCACGGCACACTTCAGCTTACCTTTTTATTTCTCCTAAATATTTAGTTCACTTTTAATGGTGAGATTGAATTCAAGAACAAAGACACAGAATGAAGGGATTTTTGTCAATAAATCCCTTCTACATCAGAGAATTGAGCAGAGCAGTTTCTGAATCCCGGCAACTTTCAGAAACTGAATTTGGGAGGTGAGCTTTCTGGCAAGGTCAACGTGCTCTCATGTAGAAACAGCTGGAAAGGCAGATGCCATATTCCCCTTCCTGTCACCTCCCTCCAGTCCCCGACTTCACGTCACCGACTACCATGGTCCTAATTTACAAAAATATGACTTCCTGCCAGAAAGAAGAAAGAGTGTTTTCAAAAGATTCAAAAGGTTTTATGATCGTCAACTAGACCTTATACAACATTTTAATAACAGCTATTTCTACAGTAGCAGCATAAAGAGATTAAACTTCCATCAAAATAGCCCGAGGATTCAAAATTCTAAACACGAGGTTTGAGTGGGAGAACACTGCTTCCCATGGGGCCCAGAATAGTGTTTAATAGTTTGAAGGAGCAGAGGCAGTTGGCGCCCCTCCGTTCCTAACCCAGAAGGATGCTCGGCTGTGCCCACCCACTGCATTTTTCTTAATTTTCTTAAACCTGGCCTAGGTCCACCTTAAATTAAAGTTAAACAGCTTTATTAAGGCAAATTGACTTCAATTTCAAGGCTCTCCAGGAGCTGGCACGCATTAGTAGGCTCCAGTGGTTTCCAATAGGTTCCAAAAGCACTTTTTGTTGTTTTAAACATTGGGGAACATCAAGGTGGGAACATTAGCGCACAGGATGATCAAGCGACTGTTTTCTTTGTCCGAGGTTTGATTGCTCACAGTAGGGCTGCTGCTAACAGGTGTATTTCAGACCCCATCACTTCCCTCGCCGCGCTTTGCAGCCAGCTCCTCTTGAGATGTAAGAATTCGATCACGGAGGGCTTCCTGCTCTGCATGAGAAGAAGGGGTAGCTATTGCTGTGAGAAACTGCAGAATCCCACAGTGTCTGACAGTGACACATCCTCTTTCCCTCCCCTTGTGAGCTAACATAGACAGCATCTCCCTCCTCACCAAGCAATTAAATCACACGCAGGATGGCAGGATCGCAGTGGGCCAGTGAGCAGGGGTTCCAACATCTCATCCTAAATCAGGCACAGATCACCAAAGCTCAGGAGAGGGGCCTCCACAGTCTTCATCAAAGTCACTTTCCCACTCAGCTCAGGAGGCCCTGCTGGCTGACCTCCTGACACCCCTGCTGGAGCCGCTGAAGACACCTCTTGCCAGTGTGTAGCCCCTTGAAACCAAACGTTTACACAAAGTGCCATGTGGGATTCTGTCAGTCTAGCTAGCAGTTAAAAAGTGGTGTGTGTGCCTAAGTGTGTGTGTGTGTGTGTGTGTGTGTGTGTGTGTGTGTGTGTGTGTCTAGGTGAATAAGCGGATGGATGGATGCGTGTGTGTCTGGACAATGGGCATGTGAATCCATGCTTGTGTGTGTCTACACAGATGGATGTGCATGTGTGAGTGTATGTGTGTGCCTATGTTCACATGGGGGGATGGATGGATGGACGACCAGGTGGACAGGTGAGTGTGTATATGTGTGTCCACCTATCTAGGTAGATGGATGGGTGGATGGATGGATGGACGTGTGAGTGTGTGTTTACGTGTATGTGTCTCAAGATGGGTGGATGGGCGTGTGTTTGTTGTGTGTCTGCAGATGGACTGTCAAATTCATACGTATAAATCTGAACACACACACACACACACACACACACACACACTAGCTTTTAACTTTACCAAAAGCCCACCATGTACTAGACCCACAACAATACTCACACAGCTGCTCCTCCTCGCTGGAGTTGATCTTCTCCTCCACGTCCTCGGAGAAGAGGCACAGAGGTTTCTGCATGGTAAGTTGGTGCAGGCCTCTTCTGGGTCCCTGGGTAGGCAGTGCTGCTTCCTGACCGTTGTCATGGAGCTCAGGAAACTGGGGAGCTGCTGACGATACCCCTTGCCAATGTGTAGCCCCTTGAAACCAAACGTTTAAACAATATGCTTCCCAGAGCTCACACATCATGCTGGGGGCACGTCAAACTCGACTTCCCTTACCGGTTAAGAAGTTGGATGTATTCTCCAGTCACTCCATGTTTCCCTAACTTGTTATCCTTATGAAATTTGGGTTATGAGACTCTTGGAAGAGCCAGGAAAGGTCCAGAGGGTACCTCCCACCTGTGGACCCTGGACCTTCATCATTTACTGCTGAAACTTTGACTCTAATGCACTCTGTGTTCAACCAACCAATAACTCCAGGTGATGGCTGGGCTCATGGAACATCCCATCCCACCCACTCCACCCCTAAGGACGGGCATCTGAGAGCTCATACGTTCCCTAATGGTGACCTGGGAGGGAGGCAAGCATGGTGGGCCATCAGCACAGGGTGCCTCTGGCCAGCCCCAGGAGCAATCCCGAAGGGCACTGCTACTCAACTGTCTATCACATCACAGGCAAGTGCCTAGAGCGCGTGGCATAGATCAGCTCTGGGCAGGTTCTGTCTGGGACGCAGGAAAATGTGAGTCTCCTGTGTCTGACGGCTCAAAGAAGTGTTGCAAGTGGTGTTGAAACAGCCTCTGCCCTCCAAACATTTAGAGTCTAGATGGTGTTGGGGCCCCAGGCGACCACTGATGATGGCACTCCGTGAATACTGCCCGAGGGAACAGCTCTGGGAGTGTGCTGGGAGGGGCATTTCAGTAGCAAGCCTGCAGGCAGGACATGGGCACAGAGGATGTGAGTATCTTTTGAGCAGGTGAAGAGGAGAGGGAAGGCACTCAAGAGCAGGCACAGGGAGCACCGCACTGAAGACAGGAATGCTTCTAGTCCTCCCTGGGCGAATTACGCAAAGCTGCTTCCCTAAGGAGCCACAGGCCACCCACACAGTGTCCCGAATTTCCTCTGTCTCTAAGGGCACAGCCCAGGGAAAGAAGACCACAGAGCAAAGGTGCCCTGAGCAGGTTTCCCTGCCTCCTCACCACTCACCTCTCCAGCCACCCATCTGCTGGCTGTCCCCATCTGCACCCGTGACCACAGCTGCCTCCCACCAGCCTTCTCCCACTCCCTGTGTGTTGACATGATCGCTGTTTTTTCTACCCCTGCAGGTGTCTCTTTATAAGGAAACCAACACGCTGACATTTCCCTTCTCATATTCACAGTTTCTGATTCAACATGCACACTCTCCCCAAGATCCGGGGACCCTAGACTGTGGGTTTTAGCAACCAGATTTCTCTGTCCTCCTTTCCCCAGTGGTTTGGGCAAGTTTCTGTGCCTTTGCCACCTGAGATCCACCACCCCTCCATCATCTCTGTTCATTGTCAACAACCCAGAAGCCTCCATTGGGAAACATAGTCTGAATACCCAGAGCTGAAAGTTATCCTGCCCTCCGCTCTAGGGAACAACTGATAGAAGCTGGGGCGCTGTTTCTTCCAGAATGCTCTGCATGCAAACATAAAAGCAACCTAGCTTCCTCCATACAAATATCAGCTTCATTTCTCGCCTGTTTCAGGCACCACTGTCTAGAGATGTGGTGGGTTGTTTCTTCTCTTTTCTTTTCTTTTCTTTTTCCAAGGAGCTTGCAGGTCTCTGGGGCTAAGACACATGAATATCTGAGATGAAATCAGATGGCTGGGAGGGGTGGAACAGAAGCAGCAAGCGCTGCACGGGCCCCTGGAGTGAGCCTTGCAGACTCCGGAGGGTCTGGGTGTGGGGAGGAGTGGTGACCCGGGGACCGTGCAGACAAAGCCATGGGAGTGGTGGGCACCTGGGTTCTCAGAGGAGAGTGGGGCCAGAGGACAGGGCTTGGGCATGGGTGGGAACGAGCAAATTCAAATCTTGGAAACGTCAGCTCAGGTAGCTCACCAAACACCAGAGGGAGAGACCCGTTCTAACCCAGTGGACAGGGGGTCGCTGGCGCCAGTTTTGCTCCTTGTAACTGAATTTCTATTGAAAGGATTTCTCAAAATCGCTACTTAGACTATCCTTTCAGAGATTTACCACATTTAGAATAGTAATGGCTTCACTTTCTGAGCCATTTTTCTTCCTGGGAGAAACACATAATCTTATCATGAAAAGGCACCAGAAGGTACAAATTTGCGCAAATAACTTCAAGGCAGGGGTCAATATCCCTGGATACTTGCTCTTCCTCATGAGGCATGTCTACACTCGCTCCCTGAACACGGACGCCGGGGAGGAGACCATCCCCAGGCCTGTCCTGGGTGGCACCTTCGGCCGCCTACACGGCCTCTTGTCCCAGCCGCCAAGACAGACAATTACCCTTTTAAAACTTACGTATTCTGCCAGCATCTTTAAACCAGCTCTCCCCGCCACTTCAGACTTCACGTTTCTATAGCAAATAACCCGAGTTTATAAAACAGATTCTCAGAGGCTCTATTTCAATCCGTACGCGTGTGCTTTAAATCGATAACCAATAACTGAGGTAAGCTTGTCGCTGTACGCTGTGGGCAGCCCGGCCTCAGAGCCGGCAGCTGAGGGTAGAGGTGCTCGGAGGTGTTTGTTCTGGGGCTTTTTCTTGAAGATCTATGGCTGCCTGCTGTCTGACCGATAGCTAATGACTCGGGGCTGTGGGATCCTTCTCTCCCAGTTCATTTCAATACTGAAAACCAACATGAACTATTAAAACTCATTACCATTTTTATCTCTAATGGCACAGGGTCCATTTCCTATCATTCTACTCGTATCTGAAAGCAAATTTTATTTGAATAAGAAAGGGGAAACCTCCTGGGCTTTTTTTTTTTTTTTAATTAAGGAAAAATACACATAATGGTTTCTAGAAAAAAAAAAAGTCTCACCCAAACACATCTGTTAAGCAACTCAAAATCTCAGAAACCTGGTATTACAGGACAAATTGTGTCTCTTCCCAAATTCCTATGCTGAAGTCCTAACCCTCAGGACCTGGGAACATGACCATATGTAGAGACAGGGTCCTTATAGAAGTAGTTAAGTTAAAATGAGACCCGCACATTGAGATGGGCCCTAATCCAATAGGACCGGTGTCTTTATAGAAGAGGAAATTAAGACACAAAGATCGACACACGCAGAGGGACGACCACATGTGGACACAGGGAGAGGATGGCCGTCCACACTCCAGGGACAGGGTCCCCAAGAGGAGCCAGGTTTGCCAGCACCTGGATCTTGGACCTCCAGCCACCAGGAGTGGGAGACGTAATTCTTTGTGGTTTCAACTGCCCAATCTGTGGCTCTTTGTTATGGCATACGTGACAATTGCGGGAGATGATTGAGTTACTGAAGTTTTGCTCATTGCCGACAGTGACAGTAGGTGTCGTTGACTTATCATTTGTTATCTACATGCTTTCGTACATCATCTCATTTAATCTCAGAAATGGAGTAAGTGTTACCAATGTCCCCAGTCTTGCAGATGAGGGAACTCCATGCAGAAACACTACGTCATCGTTTGAGGCTGTCCCGTTAATGGGCAGAACCAGGTGCAGCCTCGCCCAGGGTTTGCACTTCAACCCCGAAGCCACAATCCAAGCCGCCTGGGGTTGGGTACGAAGCAGGATCTAGACTGAGATTGCGTGAGAGCGCCTGCTTCATTAAACGACCTCTGACCTGAGCACAGGTCTTCTGCTAACGTCTCCCCTGACCACACCCACGTGTATTTTGTCCAACCCCAGAGATGAGCTAACAAGAGGAGGAGAGCCCTCCTTCACCATCCGCTGCTCCCAGGGCCAACCTGCCTTTGTTCTGGGGCACGTCCACGAGACACAGAGCAGGAGAGCCAGGGGCTTAGACAGAGCTGATGGGACCCGAGAGGAGTCAGGGCCTCAGTCTTCAGAGGTGCAGCAGGTGGCCGTCTGGGATTCAAGGCCAGGATCCTCAGGGCAGCAGGAGACAGGCAGAGTCTTGGAAGAGGGGGTGAGTGTAAGGCAAACAGGGCTCCTTGCCAGCCTTGTTGGAACTGAGAACAGGAGCCCCTGCAGATACCTTGGCTCTGAGTTGGTATCACAGGAAAGAGAGGGGAGTCCAGTCCAACGCTGAGTGTCATGGCGATACAGGAACCCAAACACACCCTCTGGCAATCCCATGTGACCCAAAGTGGCTGCACCTGCTTCCCCTCGTACCATTGGGGAGGTGGAAGTTGACAATCCCACCTACTCTCAAACACCGAGATTCTAAGGGTTTTAAATTAGGTTGTCAGCACTCAGGGAGGACCTGCTGTGTGCCAGGCCCTGTTCTCCACGCTCTGACACTCACTCCTTCTAAACTGCTTCCGCAGTCTTGCAGGAGAATCTTACCCTTGAGTCATTTTCAAGATGAGGACACCACAGCCCAGAGACTAAAGTAGTTTTCCCAGGGACACAGAGCTAACATTGAGACAAAACGCGAACCCAGGTTCAACTCCAACACCAATGCCAAAACTTATGATTACGTTTCTCATTATAACCATAATCCAGAAATGTAAGGACCATCCCTGCATCAGGGGCATAGTTTCCTCTTTTGGAAAGACGTGGTGCTTCCAGGAAGGCCCAGGGCCATGTAGCGGAAACAGAGCCACTAAGTATTTCTGATTCAAAGGACACTTGGAACCCCTGCTATGTAGCACCAGGTAGAATATATTTCAGGGGCAAACAACATTTTATGGGTATTCCCTGAGATATCATTAAAAAAGAGAGAGAGAGTCTGGCACCCAGATTTTCTAGGTTCCATGCAAGTTGAGGACTTGAGGGAAAAGGGATATATCGTCTTAGCTCAAGCAACGCCTCCATGGAGACCCCCTTCCCCGTGCACAGGGCTGACCCAGTGGGTTACCACACGAGCCTTAAGCTTGGATATTCTTAATAAAATTAAAGAGGAGCTATGGCTATTGAGCACTTCCACGTGTCAGGCTGATTCGAACAGCAGACCATTTCTCTGGTGGAGGCTTTATGTTTCCATTGTACAGACAAGGCAGCTGAAGATTAAGAGCTAGACCACGTGCCCAAAGTCTCTGGCTGGAACAGAGCCGGGAAGTGTGTCTAGGTCTCTCCTTCCATTGTCTACAGAACAGCAGGCTCTTCTGCCTCCTTGACCAACCCTGGATAGGACGGAGACAAGGAATCGCTGAACGATGGTGTTCCCCGTTGTGGCAGAAAGCCTTCATTCTACTCTCCCTTCTTCCAGAGGAATAGTATTCACCTTGGAATGTGGCTGTCTGGCTGGAGATCGGAGTGGGCTTGAGTGCTTGTGGACACGTGCGTATTCCAGCTTGTGCCTGCAAGGAAATGCCTGCTCCTTGGTCCCTCCTTCCTCCCTCCCTCCTTTCTTTCTTTCTTTCTTTCTTCTGGCTAAATGGAAGCATCTAGAAGTGAGCCTCAGCAGCCATTGAGCACCACAGCATCCGAGTGACAGTGGAGGGACGTCCAATAACAGAGAAGAGGCTTGGGTCCTGCACGTTATGGGAAAGGAAAATACGAATTGTTATTTAGCCTGGTATTATTTGGCAGCTCTTGTTTACAACAGCCAAGTCAATATCCAAATGCATCTACAAAGACACTGGAGACACCTTACTAACTTTCTTTCCCCCACTTTGAGTGCTCGGAGGCCCTCACACACGCTTATAAAATAGCATGTCACTTTCCAAAGCTTAAGATGATTTGGAGCAGAAAATGGTTCTCTAGTTTGTCTCTTGAACCAGTCAATAAATCTGGCAGCTGTCCCTGAATTACAGCACAAATGTTGGATCTGCAGAGAACAGCCATCTCAGCATTGTTCCTGGGAAGGAATGGACATATCTCCTCAAAGTCCAGAGCTCTGAGGACTTCCCTGCAGGTCCTCCATCACATGCCAGCCTCACTCTTTCTGTCATAAACTGGACTGATGAGACTGTAAAAGAAGTAGATGGAATGCATTTTGTGAGAGCAAACCGTGAGAGGTAGAGCTGAGTGGAGAGAGCGGTTCACTCCCCAAAGAGGCCAACTCAGTGAGCAGAACTGATGGGGACAACTGAAGACGCCCAGGGGCAAGATAATTGCAAAACACATTGCGGTTCTTCTGATAGCAATTTTTGCAGAGAGGGCTCAGGGGCGTTGCACAGCCTGGGAGAATCAAATCCAGGAGGACTGAAAGCTGTGGAAACCATCATCCTGATCAACCCTGGAGCACCCCTGGGGGTTGAAATGGTGCAGGTGCTGAAGGATGACCTTTTCACTCCTTCCAGGTCCTGTCCAGGCAGCCCGAGGACGGCTCTTGGGTTTTAAGACGAACTTGGACTTTTTCAGAGAAAAGATGCTCATGGTCGAGGTGCAGCATTTAGTGTTAGTACCACAATCCAGGCAAAGCGATGGAAAATAAGGGCATCCCAGTGCCGGACAATGAATTTCAACTGGAGTGTAGATTAAAGTGAACTCAGAGGGGAATGTTCTGGAAACTCTTGTACCTGTCCACTGAGAAACATGCAAGCATATTTCAGACAGCATTTTTAGTTCTCAAGACAAGTGGAAACATCTCAAATGACATGCACAGGCTGGTGGGTACCCAAGTGTGTATGTTCGTACTGTGAAATAGTACACAGCTGTGGAAATGCGAGACACACAGGTACACAACTCAGCAGGAAGGATTCATGCTGAGACCAAGAAAAGGCAAGTTATAGAAGAATGTGCACTTCAAAGAAGATTTTGTTCTTCAAAAAATTTCTGTATTGAGGGTCTACCAAGTACCAAGCCCTCTTCCAAGCACTGGGGGTGTAGACACACACAGTAGACACATGCACCATCCTACCCTTCATAAAGCTTACATTCTGGTATAAATAAATACATACATGATTAAGTATGTGCTTGTCACACGGAGCTAAGTACTGGAAGGCACCAAGGAGGAAGGCAGACAGGAAGGGACATCATTTAAATTTCAGTCCAAAAGGCCTTGGAGGAAGGCAACATTGAGTCAAGACCAAGAAGCGAAAGAGTGGACCATGTGGATGTTGGAGAAGAGCATTCTAGGCACTGAGAATAGCACGTGTAAAGACCCTGAGGAACAAGTATGCTGGGAGTGTTAGAAGAACATCAAGATGCCAGAAGATGGAAGCAGAGTGAACGATGCAGAAAATAGTAGGAGTGGAAGCCTGGGTATGGAGACCTGGGAGCTTGGAAGATGGAAGAGGTGGGTGGGGCTTGCAGAGCTGCTACATGAGGAATGTGGCTTTGGTCCTATGATGGGAGAGTCTTCAGCAAAGAGGAGGCATAGGCAATAGAGAAAAACTAAAGTTTATTGTGCATATCCGGGGGAGAGGTGATGGGTAGCTTGGACTAGCATGGACTCCATATGTGGTAGATCAGTAAATGCTTTAAAACATGTAGAACCAAACCTACTGTTTATGGACATGTGAATATTGAGCAATACTCTGAAGAAAAGGAAAGAGTGAATGTATGACATGGAAAATGGTCGTCTGGGGGGTGAGGACTGGGACAGGAAGGTTGATGGGAAGAGCTACAGTCAGGGCCACCCTGCCCCCATGGCAGGGGAGTGGCCCTTCTGTTCACGCCCTAGGAGGAGCAAATAGGCGTTTAGGCACATCCCGGGGTAAAATACATTTATCACTCCTGCTTGAGTTTTCAAAGGCACAGAGATGGGCTTGTTAAGAGAGAGGTCATAAGTGACATTTATGAAATATCATGAGCTAGGGGTCCACCAGATTAAAGCTCCATAGAGTACCCTCTGGATTCTGCCAACATTTGTTAAACTTCAGTGCCTTTTTGTAGGCTAATATAAAGGGTTAGAACATGAGAAATTACATATGGTTGACAGATACTGTCAGTGTTTTATGGGGTCTACACCTTGGTCCAAACTCTGCACCTGGAGTAAGCATCCATGCTTCCGAGCATGAACGTGCTGATTTCCAGAATGGGACTCCAGTGTGGAGTGGCGTTTTGCAGGGTTTGAAATTCCTTCATCTCATTGTTATTTCAGGATGTGAATCTACTGTGGCTCTTTTATAGCTTAAGCCAATAAGCGATGATTTCTCTTGGGCCTAGACCCCTCTTGAACTGGAGAAGGGGGTGGCTATAAATATTATTTGATAAACGATGTCAACTTTTAATAAAAACAGATGTCACAAACTTTTAAGTGCTTTTATTTCTGGGTCCCTGGGATTTGTTCCAACTTCATAATATTGTCAACTCCAAAATGAAATTACCTTATATAAGATAAAGTGAGGTGTTTCGAGAGTATTGAAGAACGGTCTTGATTGGGGATTTTGCCCCACAGCAAAAAACTGCTTGATCAGGGAAATTTCACAAGACGTAGCTGTGATCCACGAAAACTTTCCAAAAAAATTGATCCAGTTCAGAGGCATATTTTGCTTTTGTTTTGCAATATAAGAGAGGATTCTCTGGGCAAACAATTCCCAAATATTTATTAATGAAATGTCATGGGTTTCATTGAGGGTTTGCTTTCACTGGCCCTATTTCTTAAGATGCTAAAGATAATCTTGATAAATAAGCAAAACACATTTTGTAAATCTTTACCTCTTTTAGGCCGGCTGAAACTAAGCCTATTCAAGAAGCTAAAGAGAGAAATATTTTGTGTAATTTTTTAAAAAGACTTATTTATTCATTTGAGAGAGAGAGCAGGGGAAGGGGCAGAGGGAGAGAACATCCAAGCAGACTCCTGCTGAGCATGGAGCCTGACGTGGGGCTTGATCCCACGAGCCATGAGATCAGGACCTAAGCTGAATCCAAGAGTCAGATGCTTAATCAACTGAGCCAACCAGGCACCCCTGTGTGATTTTTGTTTTATTTTAATATAATTTCATATTCACAGGGAATGCTCCACATGAGAGGTCCCATGCAGGGGCAGCAAAAGGCAGAAGTATTACGAGTCAAGTGATGTGGATTTGAATGTTAAACATCCTACCTGGGTGGCCTTGGGGCAGCCATGTGACCTGTTGAACCCCCATTTTCTCATCTGTCAATAGTCATATGATAATGGTGTCTCCCCATACACATTCTTTTCAAGGGCACGTGGAACATTCTCTAGAATAGATCACATATAAGGCCTCAACAAATTCAAAGAGACTGAAACCATAGCATGCATCTTTTCTGACCACAATGCTATGAAACCAGAAATCAACCACAAAAGAAAATATGGAAAAAGCACACATACATGGGAGTTAAATAACATGTTACTAAACAATAATAGGGTCAACTAAAAAATCAAAGAAGAAATTTAAAAATTCCATGAAAACACATGAAAATACAACAGTTCAAAATCTTTGGGATTTAGCATACGGGATTCTAAGAGGGAAGTTTCTAGCAATACAGGTCTACCTCAAGAAACAGGAAAAATCTTAAATAAACAACCCAACCTTATACCTAAAGCAGCTAGGACAAGAAGAACAAACAAAACCCAAAACCAGCAGAAGGAAGGACATAATGAAGATTAGAGCAGCAATAAATGATACAGAAACTAAAAAATCAGTAGAACAGATCAATGAAACCCAGGAACTGGTTCTTTGAAAAGATCAACCCAGACACATAAAAAGAGAGAGAGGACCCAAATAAATAAAATCACGAATGAAAGAGGACAGAAATAACAACAGATACCACAGAAATACAAAGGATTATAAGAGAATATTATGAAAAATTCCATGCCAAAAAATTGGACAACCTAGAAGATATGGGTAAATTCCTAGAAACATACAACCTACCAAAACTGAAGCAGGAAGAAACAGAAAATTTGAACAGACCAGTTACCAGCAACGAAATGGAATCAGTGATCAAAAATCTCCCAACAAACAAAAGTCCAAGACCTGATGGCTTCACAGGTGAATTCTACCAAACATTCAAAGAACAGTTAATAACTATTCTTCTCAAACTATTCTAAACAGTAGAAGAGGAAGGAAAACTTCCAAATTCATTCTATTAGGCCACCATTACCCTGATACCAAAACCAGATAAAGACAGTTAAAGAGAACTACAAGCCAATATCTTTGATGAATATAGATGTAAAAATCCTCAACAAATTACTAGCAAACCAAGTCCAACAATATGTTAAAAAAAAAGAAAAAAACCATTCACCTATAATCAAGGGGGATTTATTCCCAGGATAATAGTCAATATTGGCAAATGAATCAATGTGGTACATCACATCAATAAGAGAAAGGATAAAAGCCATATTATCATTTCAATAGGCGCGGAAAAAGGATTTGACAAAGTACAAACCATTCATGATAAAAACCCTCCACAAAGTAGGTTTAGAAGGAACACACCTCAACATAATAAAGGCCTTATATGAAAAGTCCACTGCCAACATCATACTCAATGGGGAAAAACAGAACTTTCCCTCTACAGTCAGGAAGAACACAAGAATGTCCACTCTGACTGCTTTCGTTCAACATGGTACTGGAAATCCTAGCCGCAGGACTCAGATAAGAAAAAGGAATAAAAGGTATCGAAACTGATAAGGAAGAAGTAAAACTTTTACTATTTGTAAATGACGTGATACTCTGTATAAGAAACTCTAATGACGCCATCAAAAAATTACTATAACTGGGGCACCTGGTGCAGCCACTCTGGAAAGCAGTATGGAGGTTCCTCAAAAAATGATCCAGTGATTGCACTTCTGGGTATTTACCCCCAAAATACAAAAACACTAATTCAGAAGGATACATGCACCCCTATGTCTATAACAGCATTATTTACAATAGGCAAATTATGGAAGCAGCCCAAGTGTCCATCTATTGATGAATGGATAAAGAAGGTGTATATACATACAATGGAATATTACTCGGCCATAGAAAGAATGAAATCTTGCCATTTGCAGCACAATGGATGGAGCTAGAGGGTATTATGCTAAGTGAAATAAGTAGTCAGAAAAAGACAAACACCATATGATTTCACTCATATGTGGAATTTAAGAAACAAAACTAATGTGCAAAGGGAAAAAGGAGAGAGAGAGAGAGAGAAATCAAGAAACAGACTCTTACCTATAGAGAACACATTGATCATTATCAGAGGGGAGGTGGGGAAGGATGTGGGAAATAGGTGATGGGGATTAAAGAGTATACTTCTCATGGTGAGCACTGAGTAATGTATGGAAATGTTGACTCATTATATTGTACACCTGAAACTAATATAACACTGCACGTTAACCGCACTGAAATTAAAATGAAAGCTTAAAAAATCATGATGGTGTCTCCCCATAAGATGATGGAAATGGTAGATCCTCAAGTTCTAAGGGGCTCATAAAGTGACTTCCGTGGGATCCGTTAGTTACAGTATCCGGCCCCAGGATCTGCAGTCTCGCCATGGTGACCACTGTCATGCTGATCACATGGGCTTCACAAAGCACAGTCACAAAACAGATCCTGATGTTCTCTGACCTTTTGCTACTGAACGGCTCACCCCCTCCTTCACACATGTGTTTGTTTGTTTTTATAGGAGAAAGCTATTTTCTCAACTTTTCTCTCATTCGAGAAAATACAGCTATCAAGTCTCCTGGCACCCTGCTTTGGATATTCTCCTATTCCTGGCAGAAATTGTTCCTCTTCTTTTTCTTTTAACTGAATAAAAGAGCTTTTTCTACATGATCTCTTTGCAACATTTCGTTCTTGTTTCTCATATGCACAGTGGCAATTCTTTCATCCATTTCTACACAGATACGTATATGTACATGGGTGCAGTACTACAGAAATGGAGACTCATCATTCCTGTTTGTTTTGCTCTAGAGTCTTTTTCTTCCTAAATTTTTCTTCACACCAACCACCCTTCCCCCCAAGTAACTTGATGTGCACCCATTCATGCCTTTCTTGTGCTCGTGTGATCACAGATGTGATTGTGTTCACACTCACACACACTACTGAAACAATAGTTGACTCGTACGGTGTGTTTATTTTGCACTTGACACCTGTTCCAGGCGTGCCCACATTTAATCCTCACAACAATGTTTGAGTTGACTTCCATCATCACGTGTGAAGACGCAGTGGTACAGACAGATCAAGGAATGTGCTCAAGTTCACACAGTAAGGTTCAAATGCAGGCAGGCAGTAGGACTCCAGGTCCAATCTCTGGAGGAGTTTCTTGAGCATTGCTTTTTTTGCAAATCGAGATCATGTTATGTATACTTGTCTGAATCTTACTCCTTACCTGTTGCAACACATGGCAAAGACCCATCTAATTTACCTCATTCTTTTTGATGGCTGCATGCTATTCCACACCACTGACATTCCATAGTAGAGTCTAATCACTGCCCTATTAGTGGGCATTACCTTTGTGTTAAGATTTTTCCCTATAAGCACTGCAACTGAAAAAAATCTGGCACATTTCCTTAGGTAATGGTGCTTCCATTTCTGTGGAATTTTTTTTTTTTTAAATATAGATGATACCAAAACTGACCCCAGAAAAAATAGAAAATTTGAGAAGAAAAAGTTTAGAAAGACACCTGAAGATGTACTATTTATAAAGGAGCCATGATTATGTGAGTAAATGAGTCCATAGTTAGATTCTGATACATAACAGATAATTCCAGTACAACTTAAACACTTTTACAGACATATGAAAGTATGGGAAATTATCAGTTACGATATCCTGGCTACCTCCAGTCCTTGTGGTGTTTTCACACAAATTAGAAAGGCATGCCACCTCTGGGGGGACACAGCCTTGCCCGTGATGCCTATTGATGCAGACATCCACCCAAGGGTGCCGCATGGCCCCTGGATGGCTGGGTCTCAGCCCTCCCTGTCCCACCTGGTAGCTTTTTGAATTTCCCAAAGCACACAGCTCCTCTGAACAGTGCACCCTAACTCTGAAACCATCATAGAAAGACACTGACAGACCAGCCTCATTTATCAATGTAGAGATGGCTATTCCGAACGATGGCTCAGCGAATTCATAGTTGGCAGTGTATCAAAAGAATAAAACTCAATAATCAAGCAGGGTTTATTTTAAAAAAATGAAAACATGGTTTATTTTTCGGAAATACACCATTTTTTGGAAATTAACTATATTTTTTTTCTCAACCTATAAAAGGGGGGACAAAGTCATATAAAGATCCTGAGAAGACATTTGACAAAACTTAGCAATCACTCACGATAAACTTTTTAGAAGAAACTAGTTAAATATGACCAACTTTGTTTCTTTGAAACAAGCATCAATTATCATTCTGAATGATGAACAACCGAAATGATCTCCATTAAAATCAGGAACCAGACAAGATAGTTGTTATCGCTGCTATTATTCACCATCTTTGTAAAGTTGTAAAGAATGTACTAAGACAAGAAAAATTTAAAAACCAAGACAAAGAGGAAATAAAAGTCCCTCCCCATGCATTATGATTCTATACATAGAAAACCAAAGAGGCTCCAGGAAAAAGAACTCTAGTATTAGTGAGAAGTTTTTATCAGGTGCACAAATCAAAGATAAATAAAAAAAACATTAGTAGCTCTTCTTTGTCTTATAAATAATTCTAATAACAGAGAAATTGTTTGCTGTATGCACATGGATTACCTCATTTAATCCTTGAAGCAGCCAGGAGGTGGATAAAATTATTATCCCCATTTTTAGGATGATGAGAGAAGGCACTGAGGGGAAAAAATTGCCCAGAGATGCAGAGACAGTCCTCCCCCACCCTCCTCTCCCCTCCACACACACCCCCCACCTGCCTCTAACCCCCATTGTCCTTCCCCACCTACCCTAATCGCAGTATTCCCAACCCACCCACGCTAACCTGTGTTTGCAAATAGCGGTCTGCCCTTCCGTATTTTTCACAATGGCGTTTAGTTATTTATAAACATACCCGTATTCTCATGCATGTCAAAACCTCTGCCACTGCTTTCTAAAATAAGGTCTTTGTACAACTAGTCTTTCTCTTAACCCCTGCAGGCGTTTCCTGTGTCATCAGTGTGATCGGACCTCTTCTCATTCAGCGGTTTCTTCCTTGGAGGCATTAAGGTTTCTTTGTTCAGTTTGGTTTCCTTTGGTCTGATACATATAAAGCACTTTAGGTACTGGCATTTGCATTTTTATGTGAGAGGATGGGATTTATATTTTTATTTTTGATTCATGTCGTCAAATGTTTTCCAAACGGCCGTGCAAATTCACGTTTATACCAGAAACTGGCACCTAGATTCTCTCTGGAGTATTTTGCCAACAGAAAGTGTTAAAGTTCTTAATTTTTATGGCCTGATTGTTGTAAAGAGAGATCTCCTTTTAACTTCAAATTGCATTTCCCTGACTGCTAATGAGTACGAGACTCTTCCCCCATTTCTTAATCACTTGGGTTTGCTCATCTTTGGATTGCCGACTGAAATACTTGGCCCATTTTCCACTGGGTTGTCTTTCCAGTGCTTGTCAATTTTCAAGAGACTTTTATATTACAGTTCTTAACCCTTCGCCTGCCATACGCACTGCAAACATTTTTGAAATCCTTGTTTTTATTTTTAACTCCTTACCATCAGAAGCTTTTCTCTTCATCTCATCAGACCTGATTTCATCTTATAATCTGGGTTTTGGGGTTTTCTGTGTAAGAGAGTCTCTCTTTTCCTAGATGTTTCATATTTTTGCAGGTGTCTTTAATGCGTGTGTAGCTCCTATTTTCGGGAAGAGAGCGTAAGAGGAGCTCAGCTTTGTTTCCTTCCGGAAACAACAGTACTGGCACCGTTTACTAGTCCATTTTCCTCCCAGGAAAGTGAGATGTTCCCCCCCCGAGATCCTTGTCTAGGTCCTCCACACACTCCCCCACCAGAACCTTACTGAGTGAGTTGCTTGCCGTCTGCTCTGGTGTTTCATGAGAATAGATGTCTGTTCCAAGCTATTCCCAGTACCAGTTCCTCCGCGTGAACCTCAAGCGTTTTTTTTCCTAATTTCCAACATAACCCCCCAAACCAACCAACTAACCAACCAACCACCCACCCACCCACCCAACCAACCAACCAACCAAACAAACAAACAAACATTACTGAGCCCAAATATGCCTCTCCATCTCTCCACCTCTCCTCTCTGTCTCTCCATCTCCCTGCCTCTGTCTCTCCATCTCTCTGTCTCCGTCTCTCTCTCTCTCTCTCTCTCTCTCTGTCTCTCTCTGTTCCCCATGAAGTCCTACGTCTCTTCTGTGGTTTATTTGCTTCAGGTGCTTCTTGCTAAAACAAAGAAAAAATACTTGAGTTTTGTGTGTTTCTCACTCAGTCACCCATCTTATCAAATTTCTTTCTTAATCCCAGTACTTTGCTTACTTAACTCTCCTGGGTTTTCCGAGTGGGCAGTGACATCAGCAAAACACAACTAAACAAAAAAGAATTGTTTTCTCTCTCCTCTTCCGACGCTTACCCTGAGCGTTCATTTCCATTATCAATGCCTTTCCTGCAACGCTGACACATGTTGAACAATGATGGTGACGATGAAACCTCTTCATTACCATTTAATTGAAGCAGCTGTAGTTTTTTGCCACTTCGAATAATGTAATATTTGTTCCTATTTGTTACTAGTTTGGGTCAAGTTGTCATCATATTTAAGGAGTTCTTTGTTTAGTGTTATTTTACTTCGGGTTTTCATTATCAGTGGGATCTAAATTTTAATAATTGCCTATTTAGCATCCCAAGTTTGATTGTATGTGTTTTCCTCCCTTATTTTTTGATACAGTGGATGAGGTTGGTAGATTTTACAACACTTGGTCAACCCTGCATTACTGGAACAGATCCTGTTTAAATTATTTAAAATAAAATAAGTATGTATCTTTTTGCTGATACGCTGCATTTACTGTTACAATATTTAATAATATTGTTTTTTGTATTTGTTCCTTATGTGGACATGATTTGTGCTTGAAGACTGAACCACCATGATCAACATACAGCATTAGTACCACCATGGACTTCACTCCTCCCATCTTTTTTTTTTTTTTTTAAAGATTTTATTTATTTATTTGACAGAGATAGAGAGAGCCAATGAGAGAGGGAACACAAGCAGGGGGAGTGGGAGAGGAAGAAGCAGGCTCATAGCGGAGGAGCCTGATGTGGGGCTCGATCCCATAACGCCGGGATCACGCCCTGAGCCGAAGGCAGACGCTTAACCGCTGTGCCACCCAGGCGCCCCCACTCCTCCCATCTTTTATGTTGATCCTTTTACTTTGTTTTTCCTTGTTACTTTTTCCTACTTATTTTTCAAGTATGATCAAATTACTATTGATTTCTCTTTCCCCTTGTTTATTTGAAAGTTGTGATGGATCCATGTGACCAAGGCCCCCAGGGCATCTCGCCCACCAGCTGTGTGCAGGAGCAATGAGGCACAACCATACTCCCCGTGGGGAGATGGCACCCGGGTCTCATTCCCTTGCATCGGAGCTGGACTTGCACCTTGACTCGACCAAGATGGTGGGGCAGGTGATGTGCAAATTCCAGAGCTGTGGACTGGACTTTGGGACTTCTGACCCTGCCACCTTGGTCCTGCACCTGTCCATGGAGGCTCACGCTATGTTCTTCGAGGATGAGAGACCCAGTGAAGAGCCGCTGAGGGACCATGACAGCATGCGGAGAGGGAGAGGCCCAGTGGTCCTCAAGCCCTTGCTGTGTGCAGTCACAGGAGCAAGCCCAGGCAAACCATGAATCGTGAGAAATAACCAATCATCGCTGTTTTAAGCCATTATGTTCTGGGGGCCGTTGTCATGCAGCAATATGTGACTGATACCAAAGAACTTTCCATCTGCTGTATTCATAATCAAACAAGCATTTCCTCATTATTGTATGAAAACAAGGCACCAACTAATTTCCCTACTGAAATAGTACTGCCCCTTCCGACCGGACCTAGGTGAGCCTCGAGGGCACTTCCACCTTCTCCCGCCCCTTCTCGCCCACGCTCAGATCTGCCGAGGTGGCTCCGTGGTCTGCCAGCATGTCCGCCCCAGCCAGCAAGCAGCCCTTTCTATTTCAAGAATTGATATTTGTCAGTTATTTAGTTGTTTTACACATGCCCACTCACTCGATCATGATACATTTATATTTAACTTGGTGTGTGTGTGTGTTTCCAAGGTTTACGCCATATTTAAATATTAACCCACGGATGGAGCCGGTATCCTGGCACATTGGAGATTTTTCTCACCTGTCAAGTGCTGTCCTTCCTCCTCAGTGGTCTTTCCAGGTTATTCTGAGGGCTTAGTTCGCACAGCAGTGAAGGATGAAACCGATGCCAATCCAGGTCCCCTTTCCCTCTTCTTGTTTACCGTGTGTGTTTGATTCTGGTGCTTCTACGCTCACTGTTGTTGCTAGGTAGGTGATAAAGGGGAAAGATATAATCCCAGGGGTTTCTTCGGAAGTGAAAAAGAGCATCTCAGATTGTCGACAGCCGTGCGGGATGGGCTGGCCTCCGAGGCAGATTTCCAAGTGTGAGCGGGCGACGTTAGCACCAGCAGACTGACTTTGTGACAGCATTGCTCATGATATGTGGTAGAACTCATTGCAAAATTGTTGAACCATATTTTAAGCACATTTTAGGTGTATAACAGGCAAACAGAAAACTGCAAAAAGCATATCCTTCCAAAAGATGGCATAGAGTATCCTCACACGTGGAAAGACTCTCCCCTGTTAACCTCTAGACGCTTTGTTGCCTTTCCTGTCCAATCGTATCCGTAGAGACTGAGAGCAGAAGGCACCAGGGGCTGGGGGCTTAGTGTTTCATGGGGACAGAGTCTCAGTTGGGGAAGACAAGGAAGTTCTGAAGATGGATGGTGGTGATGGTCACACACCGTGAGTGTTCTTAATGCCACTAAATCATACACGTAAAATGGCTCACGTGGTACATTTTGTGTCATGTATGTTTTACCAGAATGAAACATATGTGTATACATCACCCCCTGAGGGGCCACTGGGGGGCCTTAATAAGGGAGTATCTGCAAAGGTGAGGCAAGGTAACAGATGCTCGCAGGATGGTGAGGACTGTGGGTTGGAAAGTGCTGGAAGCTGTTCGCTCGTAACCCTGAAGCCGGGACAGCAGTGAGTTACCGGAACCTGACTGTCCTGGCAGTAGCAGTATCTCTTATTCACTTTCCCTCTGATCTGCCTCTGCCCTCCTGACCCCTTGGCAGAAGCCAAGAGGAAGCAGGAAGGCTAAAAAGCCCATATATTTTGTTCAACCAGGTCAGCTTCCTGGGAAAGAGAAAAGGTGGGTAAAGGCGGACAGCATGGCAGACGCGGCCCAGGAGAAATCCAGCCTTGCACATGCTTACGGAGCCAAGCTTCGTGTGAGCTGTTGTCCCAGGTGCTTGGGGCTGAGCCGGGAGGGAAACCCGCACCCTGTGGAGCACCCCTCTGACTAACCCAAGCAGCCTGACTGCTGTGACTTATCTCAGTATTATTATCCTTCTTCCATCTGGTCTTTGCTCTTTTCCTGGAACTCCTGATATTCTTAGAGTAGGGTTTGGGATGCAGACTCGAAATCATCAGTTTTTATCTAATATTTTCATCTCTGGCTTTTGCTTGAGTCTTTTCTTCCCTTTCATCTAGGCCAGCAGTCAGCAAGCTTTATCCGCAAAGGGCCAGGTGAAGGCTTTAGACTCTGCGGGCCATGCGGTCAGTCCCCTCACTCAGCTCTGCTGACCTAGATCCTACATAAATGGGTGGGTGTGGCCGCACTCCAATAAAACTTTATTTACAAAGACAGGCAGGGGCCAGATCGGGGCCTGGGGCCGCAGCCTGCAGGCTCTGCTTCAGGCCACTAAGTGGGCTCCTAACATTCTAATCCCGTTCCTCTATTCAATCTGGAACACATTCTGTTACTTGGCTGCTTTCTACAGGGTCTGCTTACCGTGGGGTGCATTGTTTTGTCCCATTTGCTCTGCCTCAGCCTGGGGTGTTCTGTTTCTTCCTCACGCTGAAGTCAGGTCCTTTGGGCACATTAACTAGTTTTCTCTGACCACCCATGGCTGTCCTGATCCTTGGGTCTGGAGGTACGCCTGGTGGCTGATGTTGAGCTGTCCCTGCTCTGATGGGCAGCGAGTGGCTGGGTGGCAGCCCTCTGTCCAGAAACCAGGCACAAGGGCAGGACTTCTTCCTTCCAAGCTTTCATGACACAAGTTTGGGATTTCTGGGGCAGTGGCCTTCAGTCTTCCCTCCACCTGCACCCAGCCCTTTGGGGATCTGGGGAGCCAGCAGGCCTCATAAGATAATGTGCTGGGACAGAGCGCCCCCTTCCTCCAAGGGATCTCTGGCACCGTCGTCCTCACCCCGGGCACTCGCCAGCCCAGAAGGGATCACACGCTGCACAACTTCTTGCAGCCAGGTCCCCCACTAGCCTGCGGCCCTGGCTAACCCCCTGGGTTCACGTGCCTCCCAGCCCAGGAGCTTCAGGGCTGACTTGTACATCTGGATTCCAGCTGGGGTGAAGGAAGGGCACCAGGAGGCAACCTCAGGCTGTCATCGTTTCACACCAACATTAACAGCAGGGTTTCAATCTGTCCAAATGTCACGAGTTTGCAGACAGGAAGCAGCTAATGCTTTTCAGAGTCAGTGTGTTTAGTCATCAATGTGAAGACACGACACTGAGCAAGTGTGGGGAAGAGGTTTGCACACGAGAAGCCAGGTCCCGACCTTGGAAGCCGATCCACCAGGTGACCTGAAGGGCAGGTCAGCATGGAGAGTGAGTCTGGAGAAAGAGCACTGCTGAGCATGGGTCCGGAGCTCAGAGAGGAAATTTGCCGACCATGCCATGTGACGAGCTGCAGGCTGACGGGCTGCCGGCTGACGGGCTGCCGGCTGATGGGCTGCCGTGCCTCTCCCATGAAGTGAGAGTCACCCGGCGGGGGGGGCCTGGGGTCGTGGGTGTTCAGGTGAGAAGGGGTCCTTGAGACTATCAGCCAGATCCCCCCAGTTCCCTGGTGCTTCTCTCCTCCGTCCCCTTCTCCCTGTCCACAAACACATCTCTAGAGCTCCTCCGATGGCCAGGGGGTGGCCAATACGGGTCTTTAACTTCTGCCCGCTTGGGAAAAAGTCATGGGCTACTGACCATCCACACCACTGAAACAACAAGGAACATAACAGCTGAATTATCACTGGTTCATACTCTTTAGAGAGTGACAGATGCCCCGGTTCCTGACGTGGGTGTTTATGTAGGAAGGCATTAAAAGATTAAGTATGATTTTATTTTTGACAACAGACCTGGTCCCCATTCAATATCAATATGCTGGCATTATTATTATTTTATGAAAACAATAATTCACAGTTTGCTGAAAGAGAATAACAGTATTGATCTTCTGAAGAGTGCATTTTATTTTCCATTAAATTTTTATGGAGCATGACAAGCTGTGTGCTGGGTCCGATCTTTCCCGCACATTAATGTACAAAGCTTTTGCAGATGTAGAAATTATAAGGTCTGTGTTAATAAAACCAGCTCTGATGGCCCGGGAACGAAAAGTAAACATTTCCTCACTAGAGTTTTGCTCCGAGCTTATTAGTTACTGAGGTTTGTGAACTGACCCACGAAGGAAATAGAAATCTCTCCTTAGTGAGCAGAGAGAAAGAAATATGTTAGCAGCAGCCAGAAACTCTCTCTCGGAGGCTCTTCAATGGCTTTGCAGACGCTCCTTTCTGAAGCAGCAGAGCACGGGCAGAGACGTGGGCCAATCCAGACGCCGGCACGTCCCCCTCCCCCAGACAACACCTGTCCTGACAGCAGAGCATTTCCGGCATCTCTTAGAGTGACTGCATTCTTAGAAACACTTCCCCGAGGATCTTAAAATCACTGCATTTCGTTCATGTCCTTAATTCCCTCTTGGAAGTTCACACCCGACAGATCCGTTGGCCACTTGAGGATGGGCTTGTTTGAGTGAGACCGTCTCAAGCCTCCAAGTTCCACACTGTAACCCGCAAGGACTCACTGCTGTCCATGAGCGCGATGTGTCTTAATATCTCGCTCTTTAAAAAAAAAAAAAAAAAAAAAAAAAAGACAACAACATACAAAAAGAGCTACTATGCCGAAGTCTTAGTCTGGCTGTGATACACAGAGACACCCCCGAACAAGGGCCTTTCTGACTGGAATAGAGTCATAGTTTCAGTGGCACTGTAAGCTAGCCACCTTTACTTTGCCACAAATATATACGATCTGTGTGTGTGTGTGTGTGTGTGTGTGTGTGTTTACCAACAACAACCAATTCTCTGACACCGATTGGGTGCCCAGCGATCCAATCCACTTCTGAAACTAACTACCCAGAGTCAGTGCAGACCCCACAGGGTGAGGGCTCAGTCCCACAAGATGGCCCCCGTTTCAGATGCCAGCTCCGATGGGGGTCCCCAGGTTACCCACACTTCTGCCCAGCTAGTTACAAATTCGGGGGTTACCACAATGTCCCCTCAGTTTCAATAATTCACTGCAACAACTCCCAGAGCTCCATAAAGCACTATCTTCTGCTATGACACTTTTATGATAAAGGATACGACTCAAGAACAGCCAAACAGATCAAGGTATGAGGGGGTGAAGCTGCCACGCCCTCTCTGGGCGAGCCACCCACTCAGCACATCAGCGTCTTCACCAGAAGCTCTCTGAACTCCCTTTTTAAGGGTTTTGTATTGAGGTTTTGTTACATAAACATAATTGAACTCAACCTCTTGCCCCTTGCAAGAGGGGCTGTGGGGTGGAGCTAAACACTCTAACCCTCTGATCACTTGGTTGGTGCTCCCGGTGACCAGCCCTCTCCTGAAGCTACCGAGGGGCCAACCATGCGTCATCTCATCAGTGTTCAAACACTCTTACTACTCGGGAGATTCCAACGGTTTTTGGAGCTTCGCATCAAGAACCAGGGACAAAGAGCCAATGTGTCTTATCATTATTCATAATTATTATTATAACACAGTCTTGCAACATGTTAGAAAGAGGACCGGGGAAGGGCATCTCGACGGGGAAGCCAGGACTGTACCTGCCCGAGTGCAGTGTTCCAGAGCACAGGTGCACGCCCATGCATTAGCTCCCTGCTGGACAGGGAGAAACGGGTCAGCGTGTTTGATTCTTCATGCCATAGGATGGAACTAGGCAGAGATCCTGCTACCTTTTATGAACTCATGAGCTAAGCCCAAGCCTGTCAAGGAAGTCATCGGTCTTCCAGTGTCTGTCCTGCTCTCTCCCTTACAGGACTTATAATTAATCCAAAATGAACTGTAAACAGACTCCATGGTCTTCAAAAAGCTTCCAGAATAACAAATTCACTCGACTCTTTCTGATTATTAAATTATGGCATTAAATAGGCTGGCCTCAAGCATGTGCAGAGCTGGTTGTGCTGGACAGTGAGACGTCCCATAAATCACATCCCAGCATGCAACCCACTCACAGGCGGGCGGGAGGGGGGAGATGAAGAGGCTTTCACAGATGGACATAAGGCTCTCAGTCTATACAGGGTAAGAAACCCCATAACACCTTGACTCTTCAGTCTCAGTCTTACAGGGACCTGGCACAACCCAAGCCATCCATCAGGGCACCTCCCAGCTCAATGTTAACTCCGATGCACACTTTCCGACCTGCTTCCCAAGGATCCCTTCCCCTGTGAAGTCTGTCCTGAAATCCCAGGATGCCAAACCACCCCTTTAAACATCGCTGACACCTCGTCCTTCTCATCCTCTTCCCAGACTTACAAGGGCCACCTCTCATAGCCCCTCTGGACCGCGAGCTCTTGCTCCGCTCATTAAATGTTGGTAGTGCACTCGGGGATCTGGGGGAATGGTGGAGCCTTTGGAAACTGAGGCGGGGCATTTCTCACCGCCATTCCTTACCATTTACTGTGATTGCCAGCATGGAGGAAATGCTCTCCAATATAGATTGACTCATGAAACAGGTCAAGGATATTAACATTCTGTTGGAAATTCACAAGGGCGTACGAAATACCAAAAATAATCAGTTTGTGGAAAACATGGGTTTGAAAAACAAACCTAATCTAAAAATCAAAACAGTGTTGACTCAGAAGAATGAATTTATTTTGGAAGCCAGCAATTTCAGATTTAATTGTGTTGATTTGTCATTTTTCTCCCCCGTTCCCTTTTCTATAGTGCTTTGCTGGAAAAGGCTCAGAGCTGCCTGGGCTTTGATTTATCTGGTATGGCAGAAGACCCCCATGCTTCCAGAAAAGACCTCACAGCTCCTGCTTACTTCAAGTGCAATTAAAGGGACTTGAACATCCCGTTTGAAATTTCATTCTCATACTTCAAAGAAATGAGTTTGATGAGTGATTGCAACAGAGGGAAGCTAATAATGAAAATAATTAATGCTGGAAAATACTTCATTGGCACAGAAAATGCTTCTGTGCTTTCTTTAAATATAAAGAAAGCCCCCAAGTCAGAAAGGGAAAAAGCCAGGAGGCCAAATTGTCCATCTCAACTTCCAGAGGTTTGCCCACTGCAGCATAATTAAGAGACGCTTCCTGACACCTCTCTGCTTGGACCAGCATTTATAAACAGTGAGGCCATTTAACTGAATTCACATCATTGCTATGGAAAACATGGTCCAGACTTCTAAAAATCTCTAGGACTCAGGAGGGAATAACAATCATAGTGAAAGCTTGGGTGGTGCCTATAGGGAAAGAGGCTCTCCGTCTCCATGTCCCACCCTTAAACTCATTCCACCAAACCTGACAAGTCTTTTCAACATGGGATTCCAGATCATGTTGAGCAAAAAGATGTGAATTGATTAATTCTATTCTACTAACCTGTGCTGTGCCCCTCCAGTGGAACCAGGATGGCCAAGCACAGAAGCACATCCAGAGTGAACTCCCACTGAGCCCATCTCAGGTAGAGGCAACTAATCCCATGCATTACAGAAGGCTTAGACCTTTTCATCAATCCCCACTAGAGGTGCCAGGAATCTCTGCCCACTTGTAAAATGGTCTGGTTGACCCAAGTCCTTGTCTGATGGCCAACTTCTTGGTTCTATCTTTCACAGAGAAACCTGTCCAACACGCTTGCCTTTGTATCCCCTGCCTTCCGTGATGGACTGGATTGTGTCTCTCTCCCCCTCCCCTGCCAGTTGGTATGTTGAAGCCCCAATTCCCAGTGTGACTATAATTGAAGTGATAATTAAGGTTAAATGAGGTCATAAGAGTGGGGCCCTAACCAGATAGGATTGGTATCCTTATAAAAAGAGGAAAAGACACCAGAGATCTCTCTGTCTCTTCACACACTCATGCAGGATCGGCCACAAGAGGGCACGGCAAGAAGGTGGCCATCTGCAAGCCAGGAAGACAGATTTCACCAGAAACCAGCCCTGATGCATTTCTTTTAGACTCTGGTCTCCAGAACTGTAGGAAAATGCAAGTCTGTTGTTCAAGCCGCACGGTCTGTGATCTTGTCATGACAGCCCAAGTAGACTCCTACACCGTCTTTATCTTCTCCAGCCTTCCTTGGCTTCTTGTACCCACTGTCACCTTTTGGGCTCCTTGTTACCCTTTGTCCCCCATCATCATTACATTTAATCAGCCACCTCCAATAACTACTCTCAAAACTCCCTCCATGGCCCAAGCCCCTACTACTCCACGTGCCTCAAACTCTCACCAGAACCTCCTGTCATCTCCCACCCCCACCTCCTCCCAGCTAATCAGGCCTCTCTTTCCCTCAATACTCTCCCAGTTTGCAGATTTCTTAGCCCATTATTTCACACACATCTCGCCAACCCGAAATTGTTCCATCTTCAGTTGAAAAAGCCCTTCTTTTGGTTCCTGTGTCCTTTACTCTACTCACTGGCCTTTGAGAGCTTCCTTATCTTCAAGCACAAGATGCCTCAGGCTCATAGTGAATGTTTTGTACTTCAGACCTGGAGACATTCCTTTCTGCAAGAATCCCTGGTCCCTTTTGTGGGAAAATGATAGTTAGCAGCCACAGTCTGGATGGCAGGGTGCTAATTGTTATTGGGGCATTATTGTTCCTAAGCTTTTTCAGTGGAAAGAGCCAGGAAATATGTGTTTTGTGAAAGAAAAAAAGAATATGAGTTTGCACCGATACTTCTAATTCAAATTGATTCAAATTTCTAACATGTTAAATTCCCCCCTTCTCCTACCTAACCACCCTCCTGGGCAGCACCCAGTTTTCTTTCTGCAAACCATTTGCAAAGACTTTATACTTGCTAAGTCTATTTATTCACACACAGGCACATTGACCTTGACATGCTCTGAGCCAGTTTGCCTTCCATCACTCAGCAAAGCAGCCTTTGTTATGGTAACCATGCCCCTCAACCGAAAGGATCTTTTCTCATCTTCATCTTGTTAAAGCATATTTGAGATTGTAGACCCTCCCTTTTTCTTTTTCTGAAACACCATCTTAGGATTCTGTTGATCAACACGTGTCCTCTTTCTCTCCCTGGAAAATTCTTCTCTGTCTCCTCTACTTCACCATGAAATGTTGGAGGTTTCCAAGGTCTGAGCCTGTTGCCCTGTTCTTTGCTGTTCTTTATCACACTAATTCCTCTCTCCAGGAGCATTCATACATGCCCATCACTTCAATGCCTCCACATTTCTATCTGTTGTCCAGATACCTTCTCCACTGCATGAACATATATCTTTCTACTCATGACTATGCACAGATGCTACAAAGGCACTTCAACCTACCATGTCCAAGGGCAGCCTCATTCTCTGCTCCACTCCCTCCCAGCCAATCACATTGGTCCTCTTCTGGGTAAACAGCACCACCTTTTCTCTCGCTGCCCAAACCGGCTTTAGCTTAGTGACTAAGAGTCCCAGGTTTGGAGTCCGCCTTCATGCTGTTGAACCTGAGCTCAGTCACTTACTAGTTATGTCCTGTTTGCCTCATTTTTAGAATATGGGTAACACCTGACCTCATCTCATAGGGCTCTTGTGAGCATCAAATGATTTAACTCATATAAAATGCTCAACATGAAGCCGGAGAGGGTAAGCTTTCAATACATGACACATGGTGGCACCTTTGCCACCTCTCACCTTCACCTTCTAGCTACCTTATCTAGCTATCAGACCATGTGTTTCTTATGACAATGGACAGGGGAAGCTCTTTTGTGTCTGGACAACACTCTTCCCCTATCTCTTCCTTCTTCTTACAGGGTACTCATTCCAAGAGTCTCCTGTACTGAAGACCACGTCATACAAGTGGGAAGTTGACCTAAACAGAGTTCATCAGACTTTCAGGGGAATTTGTTACAACTACCAGTTAAGAGGTGACATCCATGTTTTTATTGTGGTTCTGGGTTCATACACTGTAAGTCTGATAGGAGCCTAGAATGGCCAGTTGTCACCGTATGCCACTAAACGGAAAGATTCTGCCAGAGAATAAAACCGACACAGGGGAAAACTGGAAAAGGTGGAGATATAGAATTGAAAAGAAACAGAGGGAGAAAAAAGAGAAAAAGGAGAGCAGGAGAGAGAGAGAGAGATGGAAAATGAGAGAAAGAGTATTAATAATATTAGTTGAACTCCTGGATCCCGCTATGCCTAGAGCAAAACATTTTTCCTGACTTTACTGGGTATATTAGCCAGATCATTCCCATTTTTCTTGTTTAACCTACTCTGAACTAGATTTCTGAAACTTGCAACTGAGATTCCTCACTAACACAACAATTTCTTCAAGAAAATACTCAAAACATCTTGAGAGGATATATAAAATGTAGCAGTACATCATAAATCCAAATTCAGGATAAAGAGTAAGAACAATGAGCGTGAGATTATACAAGGATTTAGAAAGGAATACAAAATAGTGACATCTGAACTATCTCACTTGGAAGAGTTAAGACATAAATTTTGGTTCTAAGCTTTTTTCTTCCAATTCACACATAAAGGGAACCCTGAGAGTTGCGCAATGCATAGTTCACACAAGCTGATAAGCAGGTCAAACACTCAGGAGAAGCACACAAATTCTTGCTCCCAAGACCAGACAGGAAAGGCAGTACTCATAACTATTGCCTTCCATAAACTCTACGTCCCTGGATGAATGAAAATGAACCCAGATATCCATGTACTTCAAAAGGAGCCCATCTTTTCCCTGCTTCTGCAGCTATCACAGATCTTATTGATACCTTCCCCCGTATGCCCTCAACCTACCTGGAGTCACCTGCAGAGCAGTTCTCCCCTCAAATGCCTGTACCTCTTCTCTTCTCTGCCTGCTGGCTTCCTCTACACCTTGCAAGTTTCCCCACCTGCATGCAGCTATGGCCCAGAAATGAAGGGACATTAGTATCCCTTCCTCCAGGGCCTCCCTCCAAGAATAGTAGATGGGAACTGGTGAATGAATGCCCAGCCTCCCCATCTTGGTGAAGGTGAGAATGCGGAGGCATGGTACACATGGTTTCCCCAAAGTTCCCCTAAAGGACTGAACCTCGGCTGCCCACAGGGATAGCTCACTTGTTGGTGTGTCTTCTATTAGAATTTACCCTTCCTCTTTTACTATTCTATATTCTCACTTGTGCTTCCTGGGATCACTTCTCAAGTTAACTATCTGCTCTCAAGTCATTGTCTCAAGTCCTTGTCTCTTAGGTTGGGGAAACCTGACCTAAGACAGTCACTGACTGTTCCTCTAAGGTGTCTATAGTACTCTCTCCCGTCTGCCACACAAGCTCAGACAGAGGCTGTGTTCCACACCTGGACCATTCACAGCTTGCTCTCAAGCAAAGCAGAATTTGCTGTCCAGCTCTGGACCCTCTGTCATCACTTCTTAAGCAATTCCTTAGTTGGAAGGCCCTGACTTATTTATAATCTGAACAGAAATTATAGGTTTCCCTGAATTAATCATTTTTTTAAAGTCTGTATTTTAAGATGTTTTGACATTTTAGGAGCCTTGCTAATCCTGGAAAGACTGCCCCTCCCAGGCTAGCTAATTCCTAGGGATAGCAAACAGCTTGCCAGTAGGCACATCTTTTCTAAACATCTTTTATCAACCAATCTTAAGCCCACATTCCCAAGCTCCTTCTTTAACCAGTTCTCATATACCATTCCTCTGCCCTAAATCACCCCAGGGCCAGGTACGAGACAACTGGAGACCATTCCAACAGCTAGGAGCCCTTGAAATTCCTCAAATAAGCCAATCCTAAGCTTGCTCAAACTTGCTTACCCTGCCTCATCTATTCCTTCCTGGGAAACTACACTAAAGTCTCCTACCCAGGCTTTCCCCTGATTCCCTCTGCCTCCTGACCAACCCTGGTGCTTCCTCATGTGGCCCTGTGTGGCATGGTTTGCCCCTCCTCTTGGGAATGGTCAGTAACAAACTCATCTTTCAAAGACACTTGTCTTCATGTCTGTCATCTTACCTTCTTGATTAAAACAAATCCTGGGTGCAATCAAAACATAGTCCTCTTTGTGATTCTCCATACGCCTAAAGCCCAGAAGAATGAGGAAGGCACCAAACATTAACTAGACATTCAGTGAGTCCACTTGTCTGAGCCTGGGCTTCCTCAACTACAAAATGGAGGTGACATCACCTGCTTCACAGAGTGCTAGAAGATATGAGAAGGTGCCTGGGACAAAGCAGGTGCTCCAGATTATTGGTTTTTATTGTTCATCCTATTATTACCTGCTGTACAAATCTTGGAATCAGATAGCTTTGGGGTAGAGTCTGATGAAATTATTAATTCCAGGTATGACCAGTAATTCAATGGGGTCTTGAATTGTTGATGAATAAATGAATGAGTAAATGAATGAATAAATCTGTTGTTTTCCTGGTTCCTATGAAAATCATCTTCCTCTTCAGTTTTGTCTTTTGCCTCAGTTTTTGGATTCTGGTTTCATGCATTCAATTCAAAGCGCTATAATAAGCACATTGCTGTAATTCAGTCCCACTGACAATTTATAAGGTGGCAATTCATTATGTCATTCAGGAAAAAAAACAGTATACAAGTACACAAAATTACTGGTGGGTGAGACGACAGAAGGAACACACCACTGTCTCTCCTTTTCTTTTCTTCCTATGGTGTTAATCTTACATAAGTGGTTATTACCACATGAAACATATTTGAGATTATTTCAATTAATTATGTTTGCTACATTGTTTCAAAAGATTATTCTACCATTTGCTAGCAATTAAACAGGCTTTCATGTTAAGTATGCCGCTTGAGGGTACGTTGAATAGGAGCTGTGCACATAGTAATTGAAATTAAACTTCCTGTTGGAAGAAGTCTGTTCTTTGGAAGTCAAGTATTTCTGAGGTGGCAATTTAAAAGGACAGGAAGGGATGAATAATACCATGAAATAGTTGTTTGGGTAACCAGGGGCTTCTAAAGCTTTCAAATTTTTACTCCTTCTTAGAATAGATGAATATTTTTCACCTTGTAAAGACAGTCCTAACAAGGAGAAGCAGAAGGTTTAGTAATAGGTATTTGTGGCCAGCAAAGACCTACTGGGTGTCCACTGAATTGGGGCAGTACATTTGTTCTGTAGAAGATATACGGTAGTGGTTCCAAGGGGGGGTGGGGTGCAGAGACACTTCAATAGTTAGCTTGTGGCAGACGGCGGGCATGAATGGGTCGATCAGAATACGCAGAATACGCAGAGGCGCTGACACTGAGACACGTTCTTAAAGATCTACTTCTGAGCGATGTTAAGCCTCAAGTTGCTGGAGGCTGGGGACACCCACACACGGCAAAACTTCATTTCATCCTTTTCAAGATATAATTTCAAGGGGCACCTGGGTGGCACAGTGGTTAAGCGTCTGCCTTCGGCTCAGGGCGTGATCCCGTCATTAAGGGATCGAACCCCACATCAGGCTCCTCTGCTATGAGCCTGCTTCTTCCTCTCCCACTCCCCCTGCTTGTGTTCCCTCTCCCGCTGGCTGTCACTATCTCTGTCAAATAAATAAATAAAATCTTAAAATATATATATATATATATATATATATATATATATATATATATATATATAATTTCGAGAGTCCTTTCATCTTCACCCATGGATTATTTAGAGGTGAACTGTTTAACTTCTAGGAAGTAGAGGGTTTTCTACCGGCTCCGAGCTTAATTCCACTGTAGTCAGAGAATCTACTCCGACTTAGTTTGATCATTTTAATCCTATGAGATCTGTTGAGGCTTCTTACTGGGGCGGTACACTGTCGATCTTGGTAAATGATCCTGTGTACCTGAAAAAGACATGTGCATTCTGTCGTTGGAGGCAGGGTTTTCTATAGCTCAGCTGGGTCTTGTATTAGCTGTCCTGCCCAAATCCATATTCTATGTTTTAAATTTTCTTGTTTTATTCACTATGGAGAGAATTTGTTAACATCTCCCACATTGGTTATAGGCTGATCTTCCTTCTCCTAGTTCTGTCCATTGTGGATTCATATATTCTGATGTTATTGGGAATATACATATTTAAGACCGATATCTTCCTGACTGATCGATTCACTTAACATTATGAAATGTCTTGATTTCCAGGGATGCTGGTTGCCTTACAGTTTACTGTGTATAATGTTGGCGTAGCTCAGTCAGCTTTCATTTGGTTAATGTCTACAATGGGGTAGCTTTTTCTTTATGCTTTGACCTTCAATCTTTATAAGTTCTTATGTCTACAGTATATGCCTCTTATAAGCATCATGCAAGGTTTTTTTTTTCCAGTTTGACATCATTATCTTTACCTTACTTGAGACATTAAATCCATTCATGTATTATATAATGACTGATACATTCGGTTTATATCTGCCAACTTACAACATCTTTCGATTTGACCCAGTTGTTTAATATTCCTCATTTCTGCTTCCTTGTATTACTTAGGATTAGTCCGATATTTAATCATTCTTCATTCTCCCTAAAATTTTGTTAGCTAATAGATATTGAATGATATAGCAAATAAAGACTACTGGAGTAACACTTAGAGGGGAATTTCTAGTCTTAAATACATACATTAGAAAAGAAGGAAGGTTGAAGTCAAAGATCTAAATTTCCATTTGTGGAAGATAAAAAAAGATTAAGTCAAATCCAAAAAAGTAGAAAAAAGAAATTTAAAAAGTTAAGAGCTGAAATCAATAACCTAGAGAAAAAACAGAGAAAAATTAATGCAATCAAAAGTCAGTTATGAGATGTCAGAGAAAATGAAAAAGTAAGTACCTCCAAGAGTCCATTGCTCCAACAAGGCAATGAAAAGTCTGGCAAAAACTCAGAAAGTCAGAATCAACTCTTTGGAACTCCAGAAAGTAACTAAAATCCTATAGCAATCAGAGGAATGCTTCAGGAAGAATAGGAAGTTTCGAGGTGTTTTAACTTACCCTGGTTCTACCTCCTATGCCTAAGTCCAATGGTGACTCTGAAGAAAAGGGTTCACAATGTCAGTTCAAATCCCAGTAGAAGAGGGAGCAGAGCAGACCTCATTCACAAAGGATGGTGGTTGTTGGTTTGGGCCTGTCTGATGCCTCCCTAGAAGACTGACCCAAAGGGCTTGCTTGCCTTTATCTGCCCTCACTTGCAACTCTGCTGGTACTGGGGCAGCTACCCACAGGACTTCTGCTGACACATTTAGAGGCAGATGTGTTTGTTAGCTGGTGATGCCTGAGACAATGGACAATAGTTGGGGCAAACAATAGACCAACCGTAAGCTTGAGAGAAAAGTCTGGAGAATGAGTTGTTTTGGGGAATAAGGACATTGAAAAGCTACCACATACCATAGAAATCTAGAAGGAAACCCCTATGACGAAGCCTGGGTGCATGCATGGAACAATCCTGAGCTTTCACCTATGCCTTACCTGCAGCACTGCTCAAGCAGGAAGTGAATGCTAAGACAGTTTATAAATTGCTTGGCTTAGTGCTGAAGGCACGCCCCTACATACAAACAGAACCCATCTCAGAAAAATGGAGGTACTGCTATACACATAATAAGAGTTCTAGAAGGAGGTAAAGGACTAGAAACAATATTTGAAGGAATAATAGTCAAAAACTTCCCAGATTGATAAAAAAATTAATTTACACTTCAAGAATCTCAATGAACTCCAGTAAGATAAACCCAAAGACACTCACACTGAGACACATTCTAATTAAATTAGCAAAGAACAACAGAAGCATTCTAGAAATCAGGAAGATAAGAGCATCCTATCACATACAAATTATCCTCAATGAGGTGACGGCTGATTTCACATCAGAGACCATAAAGGCCACATAGAACTAGAACAGCATATTCAAACTATTGGGGACACAAACAAACAAACAAACATCAACCAAGAATTCTATATCCAGCAAAACTATCTCTCAAAAATGAAGGAGAAATACAGACATTCTCAAATACATAAAAAATGAGAATTTGTTGCTAGCAGTCCGACCATATAAGAAATACTAAGAATGAGTTTTAGGCTCAAAGGATGTGACCACAGACAGTAATTCAAATCTATTTTCAAAAAAAAAAACACAAATAAAGGTATTTACGTAATTACAAAAGATAAAGGCATATTTTATCTCCTTTATTCTCTCAACTAATTTAAAAAGCAATTGTGTAAAAAACAGTATCTATATAATTGTACTGTTGGATCTAGACAATTTTCCTTTCTTATGATGTTCTTGTTGGTTCTGCTATCAAAGACATGCTGGACTCATAAAAAGAATAGAGAGATGTTCTCACCTTTTCCATTGTTTGGAAGAGTTTGCATGAGATGACTTAAGTTTTCCTTAAATATTTTGAAGAATTGGCCAATGAAGCCAATTGTGGCTGGGGTATTCTCTGGTCAATGATGCTGAATAAACAATTCAATTGCTATCATTGATACGGCAGTGTGGTAAGGAGAGTATGTTCTTTCCAAGAGCTCAGGCTCAGTCAAGTTGACATCATGTGAAATAAAATGGGTTTTAATCCCTAATTCACATCATGCTGAAAAATCCATTCCAGATGCATAAGAGTCGTAAATGTTCGAGGCAAAACAGTAACATTTTTAGAAGAAAACATAAGGTAACTTTTTTGTAAATTTGAGGCATTCAAAGATCTCTTAAATAGGAGACAAAAAGCACTAAACATGTAGGGAAAATGTGATAAAATTATACGATATTAAGATTAAGAAACTCTTTCAACAAAAGACACCATTAAAAATGAAAAAGCAGCCAAAAAATGGGAGAATAGATTTACAATACATAGGTCTTTCGAAGACCTCATGTCTAAAATAACTCACTAACTTCAGTAAATCAATTAGAAAGGCAGGCAGCTCAATACAAAAATAGGCGGTAAGGTAAATAGGCACTTCCAGAAGGGAATATCCACATGGCGGACAAAGGTATGCAAAGGTGCTCAACCTCATCTGTTGTCGTAAATGCGAACTCATATCACTAGGGTACGACTACACCTACTAGAATGGCTGAAATGAAGACAAACAAACAAAAAATACCAAACATCAACGAGAATGTGACCCAGCCAGATCTCTCCCATACTAACTTAGTCTTACTCATCTTTAGAAAAATGAAAATTAAAGTAATATATCACTTTCACCTACCCGCCTTCTCAAAAATTTAATTTGTAAAACCACTTTGGAAAACTCTCTGTCATTATCTACTAAACTGAGTATACAGTTGTTCCTTATTGTTTGTATATCCCATATTTGAAAATTCACCTACTCGCTTCATTTGTGAACCCAAAAGCCAATACCCACAGTATTTCCGCTGTCCTTTGTGGGTGTGCACAGAACAGCTGAGGTCAAGCAAGATGATGCTCTGCCATCTTGTTTCAGCTCTTGGTACTGCAAACAAATGTCCTTTTCGTGGTGTATGGATAGTGCCGTGTTTTTCACATCTGAGTGCCTTTTGTTGGTGTTTTTGCTTTAAAAACACTCCCAAGCATAGTGCTGAAGTACTTCCCAGTGTTTCTAAGAACAAGAAGGTTGTGATAGGCCTTATGGAAATAATACGTGTGTTCGCTAAGCTTCATTCAGGCGTGAGTTATGGTGCTATTGGCAGTGAGTTCAATGTTAATGACTCAACAGTATAAATTACACAAGGTGTCTTTAAACCGAAGCACATATAAGACAAGGTTATGTATTGATGAAAGTGTTTTAATGAAGGGCTTACAGGAACCTAGCCTTATGTTTCCCCAGGAGCAACGGCTCAGTATTTGCTAATTTTGTGTTTGTGGTGACTTTGTAGGAAATATGATGTGAATAGTGCGAAGCAACTGTATGTCCCAGCAGTTCCACTCATAGTCAGACACCCAAAATAGGTATATACTTATGTTCCCCTAAAAGACATACACAAGAATGTCCATAGTAGCATATGTTCAGTAGACTCAACCTGAAAATTTCCCCAGAGCCTATAAGCAATAACACACATTTGGTACAGTCTCAGTAAGAACGAATACTCCGACGACACACATAATATGGACATACCTTACAGATAAAATGTTTACTGAAAGCAGACGGGCACAAAAATGTATCCACTGTATAATTCCATGTATAGAAACTTCAAAAATAGACCAAACCTGGTGTTAGAAGTCAGGAAGGTGGCTCCCCATGGGTGGATGCATGTTTGAAGAGGCTAGTAGCTAAAGGAAATGAGAGGATTTCATAGATGTTGATGATGTTCTGGTTAATGACTGAGCGCTGGTTACACGGTCTGTCCTAGCCTTTGAAATGTATTACTGAGCAAGTCAACAATTGCAATAGGTATTTTCCTCCTCCCAAGGCAAAGCGAATTATGAGCATTTAGCTACTTTCACGGTTTCACTCCTCTGGGTTGTTTCAACCTCTTCCAGCGCGGTTTGCGTGTAGATGAGCAGTGCCATGCACCTTCCCGCGGGAAGACTGGTTCATGCCACTCAATGTCTTTGGTTTCCCTGGCTCGGGTGGCTCTTGAAAGTGGCCCACTCTCCAGAGAAGCTTTCAGTGACAGCCACCTCCTCTTCCAGCAAAGGGGGGCTTATCACTGGGGAATGTGGGCTGGCAGAGTGGAGCAGGTAACATGTTTAATCTTTCATAAGATCTAACAGCTCTCTGTGTTTCACTTCTCCTTGATATTTCCCAGTATATTTTATGAGAAGATGCACTTAGCGTCTCATTATGGAGACTTGTTTAGTGTCTGATAAATAATATACAAACAGGCACCCTTGGCTTCCTCATGGATTGAATATGGGCTCAGGGCTGAGAGGTGGACATAATTAGACTCACCCAAGGACCAGATAATAAAAAGTCACCAGATGATTTTTAGCACCCTTAGAAAACTCTAAAAGCATCATGGAGGTTTCAGGTGCACGGAGACAGATGTCTTTGGCGTGTTGACATTGGTTCCACGTTCCATAGTCACTCTCATGACCTATTTATGAATCCAGGTTCTCTTGGAGCGGAACGTGTCCTGTTTTGTCACCAGTGTATCTCAGCCTGAAACAGAATCTGACACATGGAAAGTGCTCCATCACTTGCTTATTAACTGTATCCAAAGAAGGAAAACAATAAAGTAATCACTCTAGCCCAAGAGGAATGTCAAAATACTGCCAGGAAGGCAGATATATGTAGAATCAAGAACAGGCAACACGCCCAGTTATCTGATTCATTCCTGTGACAGAACTCAGTTTCAGAAGTTGGATCCGCTGAGTCTTAAAGCAGATTTTTTTTAGGCTCTGTCTGGAGAAGAGTTGCCCTTGCTCTTTCAAAGTCAGAATAAGGCATCTCAACATTTTTTGTGGATCCTAATATTTCTCTCTGGTAAGGCAAGACCCACAAGTCCCCAAAAGTCTACCTATGATTGAGAATGTTTAGTGTACCACCCAAAATAGATATATGGAAGATGCCCGTCAAAATCCACAATTTGGAACAGAACCACTAACGTGGATCAATGTGCGTGTCAGTTGGCTCGTTCACCTGCCCTTACTGAGAGCTCTTCACCACCAAAGGCTAGTGTGGTTAATACTGTGTAAATATAATGAACTGCTTGCCTGGCTGTCAGTTGCCACATTGATGAGATAATTACCCTTCACCTGGGGATGAGGAAGAGCAATAAATGCCAGGAGGAAGCCTGAGACAGTAGGGACAACATTCAACTGACTCAGAAGGCCTGCTCTGCGCCTTCCGTTTCTCTGCTTGATTTCTCCCCAAGGAACGTGCTCTCATCTAGTCGGTTACAAAAGGGTCAATAGTTCCATAGGTGCTGGGCACATGAATTTCAAGGGAAGGCGAGAGCATCTTCTTAAGCCAAAGGCAAACCAGAATCATTGTATCTCTAAAGGTGATGTTAAGAAAAGGTGGACTTGGAAGTAAGGCACGAAGGGGGACAACCAGCTCTTTCCATGTCATTTTGGAATATTGCTCAGCAGTCTGTCACCCCAAGATACTTATGCATTTGCCGTCTAGCCATGTACCCACCACACATATGTGGCTATTTAAAATTAAATTCTGACTAAGGTGATCATTAATAAAATTCAGGTAATTAAATTTAAGTTTCCAAGTCATAAAGACCCCTTTCGAGTGCACTGCAGACGCGTGTGACTAGTGGCTACCCTACTGTATAACACAGGCACAGAACATTTCCAGCACCACAGGAAACGTTACGGGGCAGTGGTAATTCCAGGAAAGCACTTATGTTGGACTTTGCTTGGCTTCTGTGAAGCCACATGCGAACTTGGAGATTTCTATCATGTATTTCTAACCTCAAAGGGAACAGTCTTATTGTCCTATAGGATGTTAACTGGTTTTGTTTCTGATTTTCCCTGTTGGCCTGTAAAATTCCTGTTTGTTAAGTGCTACTTGAATCAATGTCACCACTGTCTTCGTATCCTCAACAATTAATGTGTTGAACATATATAGTGTTAATTTTAATTAATTTAAGTTTAATATAGTATTTGTTTTATGTTGACATAAAACTCATGTTTTTAAGTTTTTGAAAATACGTTGACCAGTAAGCAACAACTTCATAGGTCAAGGTGAGCACAAATGCTTCAGTATACACAATATGTTTAAGTGAGGGGGGCTTCCAAATTTTCTGAGCTGAACCCTGGAGAACGGTGCAGATATATGGAACCTCGGTGCCAAGAAGTTTTTTCATTCACTTCCCAGTGATGTGAGACTAGAAATGCAAGCCTGTGCCTCTCCCACCAAGGCCCATTCACAGAGCAATTCCAGTTCTCTCTGGCCATTCCAGAATTCGTGGCACATCAATATTCCTGAAGCAATTTGCGCTCTGATTTACCATGACAGGACATTAGCTATGCACATGTCTCTTTACATACCAAGATGCCAGTTAATTTTGAACTTTCACTCCAAGGTACGCTGATTTACACTGAAATTCCATATACACAGAAGAGTGATGGGCTTGGCAGGAAAGTTGATCTGAGACAGAATACGCCACCCAGTTTTAAGAATGCAATAGGCTTATTTGTAACCCTGGTAGGAGTACTTGGTAAATTTTATTTGTTGTTGTGCTTGTGTTGTTTTGTTTTGTTATCTCCAGAATCTCAAATTAAAGCTGTTTCCACCAGCACATGATAGATGGTAAAGATCTGTGAGGTTTGCTGGGACTTTGAAGTGGCCCAAAGATGGCTGTGCCCATCCTGGGGTCTTCATGCTTTGATCCATTCACCAGCACAGACCACTCTACCATCAAAGCACCAGTTTATAACAAGAGCCATTTCATTCCCCCATGCACCATGCATTTTTCATATCTCCCCACTTTTATTATCTTTAATACCAGCTCTGTGAGACAAGTCTTAACATCTCCATTTAACAGAGAAGGAAAATGAGACATTTGTGTAAGGTCACACGGCTAGGAAGTGTCTGAGCTGAGATTCAGATCCAGGTCTGTCAGACCCTGCTGGTAGAAAGCAAACCCGGTGTTAGGTTAGCAGAGACTCTATTTTGAAAGGATTACTGCAAGAAGGGGAACAAGGGGCAATGGGGGCAACACTCTGACCATGAGATCTGCAGATGTCTCAAAGGCTGGGCAGGAAAAGGTTTTTCTTTCCAAAGAGGTGTCAGCAGACTGGGAAGAAGGGTGGAGCCGACGGCACAGTGGGTCAGAGACTATTTCCACCCCAAGGCGAGCCTGTTTTCAGGAAGGGCTGCGGGCTGCCTCAGGCTGAGTCAAAGAGGCCAAAGACCAAGGGTCTGGGGGAAGGAGAGAAGCTTCATTAAAGTTTGCTAACAAGCATCTTGTTCTCATTGATCTGTGGGTACAGGAAGCTCAGCTACTCATTGAAGAGGTAGAGAGTAGGACTCGGGAGGGTCTGTGTCTGGCCTTGTCATGGGTAAGCAAGGGGGCCATTCATGAGTGTCATAGGGCAAGGGGGGATCTTTGCAGTAAGCCATCTCCAGGAACACAAAAGGCTGGGGGTAAAGGTGGGAGTTCTTGAGTAGTCGCTGTTTATCAGGAACACAGGGCTTAAGTCAGATTCAACGTTGTCAGTGCACCTCGACACGTCTTTATCACATGTCATCCTAGATCTCTGCAACCTGCCTTAACATCTCCATTTACAGAAAAGGAAAAGGGGGCTCAGACATTTGTACAAAGTCACACAGCTAGGATGTGCCCCACTGGGATTCAGATCCAGGCCTGCCCGACCCTGAGGTCAGTGCCCAGAGGTCCAGGAGCCTGAACAGGATGTGGGCAGGGAGATGGCCCTAGCAGCCTTCCGTGTTCTCCACCAGCTTTTTACATTTCTGCCCCTATTTATTCTCTCCAAGCCATCCCTCCCTCCAAAGCCGCAGTGGCAACTTTGAGCTGCCCAGGGCTTGCTCCATTGCACCTAATTTGCTGGATTCAATTGGGACAAAACATCATTATACGTAGGCCCCACCAAGGAAGATTCGGGTGATGTTCTCCAGAAATACATCAGTCACAGTCCATTTAGTGCCAGGAAATCAAGTTTGAAGACACTATAATTATAATCATTGCTTTTGGATGGTTCTGTGCTGCTGTATGCAAATCTATAATTCCCTTGGTGATATGGCAGAACATGGTATAGAACCCTAATTCTCCTGAACCTACAACAGGAAAAGACCCTATGCTGGCAGCCCCCACAGAGGACTCTTCACTCTCACTACCAGCTGTGAGTCAGGGCTTCTCTTCCTAGCTAACTCTTGCCCTCCAGAGCAATTCTACATGGGCAGATGGGAGAAGCCATCAGATGGCCAGCAGGAAATAGGCAATCAAACCCAGCAGCTGTCCACCCAAGAGCATTCCTGAAGGGTTCTGCTTCCACCTGGACCTTTCACTGCTTCATGTGAAATGTGGTCATCCAAGCTCAAGTCTTTCTCCTATACTGTGGAAGAAATTGGCGGGGAGAGGATATTTTTTCCTTCTACCTTTCCAGGTTCCTGGCTGGGGCTCTGTAAATGAAACTGGCCAAAGACTGCTTAACAAGAGAAAAGCAGAAGTTGACACGTGCATTGTGTAGGCATGTGGCAGCCCCCAGTGAGAATTAACCCAAAAGAACGATTAGAACTTGGGCTAAAACACCAACAAAAGAGGAGAGCTTTGGGCTTGTGGTTGGTGGAGGCAAGTTATGGAAGGTAAGGAGTAAAATATGGTAAAAAATATGGCTTAGCAAGGGTTTTTACACAGATTACCATCAGTGCCTTCTCCATGGATAGGGGTTGTTAAGAGTCCTCTTCTTCCTGATAAGGAAGGGCACTTCTCAACTAATAAAAATTGGCTTTACAAATGCAAATTTCTTTTAAAATAGGAAATTCTGTCCTGTTGCTAGGACTTTTTCTGTGTCTGCTTGTTCTCAGTGGCCTTTAGCTCAAAGTAATCCATATGCCAAAGAGGTTTATTTTGGGGTGATGCATTCTGGTACCCTTCGAAGGCAAACATTACAGAAATCAAATGCAACCTTGTTATGGTTTGAATTATACTTCCCTAGAGAAGAAGAAAGACCCAGAACCTGGGACGGTAACCTTATTTGGAAAAGGGCCTTTACAGAGGTCATCAAGTTAAAATGAAGCCACGAGGGCGGGGTCTAATCCTATATGACTGGTATCTTTCAAGAAGTGGAAATTTGGACACAGAGTCAGGCACAAATGGTGGGTGGATGATGGAGTGAAGTCACTACAAACCAGGGAATGCCAAAGATGCCCGCACACCACGAGGAGCTGGGAGGGGTCCAGATTCTCGCTCACATCCTCAGAAGGAACCAGCCTGCCCACACCTGCACCTCTGACTTCAGCCTCCAGGAGTGACAGAGGATAGGTGTCTGTGGTTTAAGCCCCCAGCCTGTGGCCTTTTTTTTATAGCTGCCCCGGAAACTGATGAAAACCTCACCAGAAAGGAGGCGAAAAAGAATGTTGTTAAATTCATGCAACACATTTCGGTTATTTGAGCAAGTGGCCATTGTTTCTCTAAAAGAGCTTTTCCCTTGGCAATAGGCATCATCCACAGGGGGTGGGTGGTGAGGGGGAAGGTTCCAAAAGCCAGGCAATGGTACGTCTTGGAGCTCCGGCCATACAGACCGGCCTGCACAGGCCGACACAAGTGTGACTCAGTGTGGACGGCATCAGCCAGCCCCGCTCTGTGGTGCAGCCCACGGTCACAATGACCAAAACAATCTCCTGAAACCCTAATTATTCTTCTTTGCGTGGGACTGTTCCTTCCCATCAGTGGCTAAATAAATTGAACATGACGGATAATTTGGCTTGCTTATTTTTAGAATACCCTCTCCTTTAACCTATCTTACCAGCCTTCATTAAATAACCACTCCAAGCTTCCCCCAACAGAGCATCTTCCAGTCCTTAATTACATCTGTAATGACGACCCGTGGCACAGAAACGACAATTACTCCAGTGGTTGCCTCTACTGCTTTTCCAAGTCACGATCCCTTCTCTCTCTCTCTGCCTCCCAAGGGGCAAGGGCCCTGGAGACACCTCTCATTGGGCTTTGAGCTTCTGTCTTTGGGGGAGAGGTGTGTCAAGCGATCACCCTGCTTGATTTGTTCCCCGGAACGGTACACTAGAACCTCGGCCCATTAGGATTTAATCAGTCATTTCTTGTCGTTTCTTGCGACTTCATCAGATGGTAACAGTACATTGTTGTAAACACGGGTTCCACCCCAGCAACTCACAAAGGCTTTGCTTGTTCAGAGAGCTGGCACCCTGACTTCGTGACTTTTCCTTCTGTTTCCTAGCGGCTTGCAGCACGCCTTGCCAATGAGGGCTATCACGGCTGTTTCTGTGCATAGAATGGTGTCTCCCCAGAAGTTTTTGGAGCTCTTCCATGGCTCATCCTGTATCCAGAAGCCCCAGATGGACTCCATTGTGTTCCCACCCAAATAATCAGGACTTTGAGTGCCGTCTGTTTTACAGGTTTTTACTCCCCTTCGGTCACCCATCAAAATATGTTGTGGTTCTCCAAGGATGGGGAAGTTCAGAACAGCAGTCAAAATACTTAGTCCAATGACCTGTCTGCAAACGACTGGTAATGAAACACCATTCTTAATGGTTAACAGGAGATGTTGTTAAAATATTATTGCTAGAGTAACTGGACTTTTTCATGAATATTCAGAGACACAGAGGTCTTCAAAATTATTCTGAATGGAAGGAAAATGAAGTCATCATTATCTAGGAGACCTCAGATGACCTAGTGCTTCCCCCAGGGGATTTTGCCCTTCTCTCTGTCCATGCTTTCTGCCTCCCATCGCCATGTTCCGAGGGGGAGCATTGCACTCGTGCTGTCAGAGCTCCTATCACACGCTCGTCTTCCGGTGCAGGATTCCTCAACCGCACCGTCCTCTGTGTTTGCTGGACCAGCACTTGCACCCCTGAGTCCGTGCTGCACGAAGTACGCGCTCTCGCTGACCGTCCAGCCCGCTGAAACCGCACGGCCTTGTTAATATCTCTACATTTTATCTTCTCTTAAAGGTGAAATTCTGTTTTCAATAAGTAAACTATGAAAAAAACCAATATGGTTTGTTGTTGCTGTTGTTTTTCTGATCAACTCTGACTCTGGGTCTGATTGTAGAGGCAAAGTTCTCATTCCCTGGAGGATGAGTTTGGCTGTGTTAGAGGTTAAGAAACATGTCTAGTCTTTTTGGTTTGGTTCCTCTTCTCTCTCCCACACCCCAATCACCTACCTCCCTGCCACCGGAATCAGCTTCCCGATGCCCACGTGTGTTTCTGCTTTACCACCTAGAGGGCCGGTTCGCCACTGTTCTCAGGGTAAAGGCTCAGCTCCCCAGCATGACACACGAGGGCCTTCACAACACGCTGCCTGTCTAGCTTCTCATCCTCGATTTGGTTAATTCCTCACTAGATACTGTCTGGAATTATTAGAATGATTATCACTTCCTGGGTTGTAAAGGATTTAACTTTCCCCAAAGAGAGGTCTGTCCGTGTCTTCAGTTACTGGGCCGTGTCTCTGTAAGTCCTTGGAATTTCCTGTCTGATAAGAGTGTCTTTGTCCATGGGAGCTGTGGCCACTGGACCATCTAACAGGATCCATGATGGTGGTTTTGGGTCACGCAGGAGCCACGCACTTCCAGCAGGCCTAGACACTAAAGGACAGCCCCATGGGCAGCTGACCAGGGCACCACAATAGAGACTCTGGACACTGAGGCTTGGGTGAGCTTCCCTTGCTCGCTCCATGCATGTTGTCACGTGTCATTGCCAGGAGGAGTCGTGGCGTGCTGGACTGCTGTCCGTGACTCCACAGGGACAGGACACCTGGAAACTCTGCAGGGCTCTGCTCCCTGTGTCTCTTCCCATTGCTGACTGTGTGTCTTTTCATGGGGATAAACCATAACTCATAGCTGTGCATGTGACCCCTTTCGGTGAGTGATGTGAGTCCTTCTAGAGAAGCACTGGAACTGAAGGTGGCCTGAGAACCCTGAGAACTTGCACTGAGTGTTGGACGGGAGAGCAGGTCATGGGCCCTGGATGGCACACCATCTCAGTGCGCACAAAAGCGGTTCACAGGATCTGTGCCGTCCCGCTCTCATTCTCTCTCTCTCTCTCTCTCTAGCTCTCTCCTCTTTATTCACTGGCATAATCCTTTTCACACCTAAAGGCTGTGAAACTACACTGACGTAGTACAAACTGGTCCCACCCAGTAGATAAGCGAGGAACAGCGTCAGGTTAATTCATAAATGCTTTGTGGCCTTGGTCTTCCCTTTGGTTAAAAAAAAGAGAAGAACAAGAAATCTTGGACCCCAGTGGTGAGCAGACAAGAAGGGAGGTGCCAGCTGATCTGGTTTGACTCCACGTGGCCCTTTGAAGCGGTGGCTGGATTGGGGGTGGGGGGTGTGAGTCCTCCTTCGCGACAGCAGAAAAGTTAATATTTTATCAGCTTCTGTGCGTTCTCATTAACTCTGTATTAATTTAGATTAAAAATATCTGTCCCATAATATGTGACAATTTAACTTCCTACTATTTCTTTCAAGTCAGATCTCTTTTGTATTTAAGAAAAAAAAAATTGTGAAGTCCAAAAATATAAAAACGGTATGGAACCCCTCTTTGTTTAACTGCTTCCTTTTGGCCAGATCAGACCATCTACTGCTTATCTAGAGAGATACAGCCTTAATAAACACTACCCAGAGAATGCTCAGAAAAAGCCAACTCTCAATGCCCAGGCATTGCTGTGTTTATGCAGAAACCCGATCCATGGTTTTAAACACACCAGACCCTCCTCCCGAGAGGAGAAGCCTCGCACCCATATGTTGGCACCATCAGGCCTGCAGATAGCACCATATGTCACCAAACATGGCACGGAGGCCGCCCTTGGCCAAGTTCCTGAGGCTTGCTGGTGATGCATTTCCCGAGCACAGGCGTTTTCAAATCAGCTGCTGAGAGGCTGGATGACAGGCTCCGATGCCATCAGAAGATTCAAGTTCTAATCAGCTCTTTGGAGCCAAAACTCAGGCCCTGGTAGCTCGAGCCTGCCAACGGGGTCCGTCCGCCATGGAAGCTCTCTGAGAACATCTGCACATCCTTTCCCCTCGGGAGCTGCGGCGGTCCCCGTGCCTGGGCGTGCAAACGAGGCGGAGCCATAGTTGGTAAGGAGTGCCAGCCCCTTTTCTGACGGGTTAATTAATATTCATTATTCAACAGGGAGAAAATGCTGAGTTGTTTATCACTGGTTCATTAGCGTTAGCCAAATAAAGGGTAAACATAATTACTCTCATGAACTGCTGTGACAGAGCCTAAAAGCCATACGGGGGAACGGAGGCCTTCTGGAAAACCCCAAGAGAAATGAGCCCCTCGGGCCTTGGCAGGTGAGTGAGAACGACACTTCTTGTCTCTACTGCCAACTGCCAACGGCGTCCTGCTTTGGACCCAGACAAGAAAGTTTGCCTAGAAAAACTCTACTCTTGCATTTTATGTTGCCTTTACCTTCACCGATGACGTCCTGGGGAGGTTTTCCTGCTTATTACCAGTGGGGCGTGTGTGCACGTGTGCATGTGTGTGTGTGCGTGTATGCACGCTGCGTGGGAATTAAAGCTGCTGTACACGCGAGTTCCCTGAGCGAGCAGACGGCGGCCCCTGGCAGCGGCCCCTCTGACGCCCGGATTCCTGCCCGTGCCGAGACCCGGAGGCGCACCAGGCCTGTCCAGCCGTCTGCCTGCCACCGAGCCGCTCTCCTCCACCACGTCCTTCCCTGTCGGTAGCTCAGCGGCTGATCCCCCAGGCCTCTCACTCAATCCTCCGTGCTCCCCGCCAAAGGCGCGTGTCCTCCCAAATTCATATTTGAAGCCCTAACTCCAGTGTGGCTTGACCTGGGGATGGGGCCCGGAGCAAGCAACCAAGGTGAGGTTGTAAGGTGGGGCCCTGACCTTTCAAGAAGAGAGACCAGAGCGCTCTCTGAGCGGGCAGTCGCTGAGGAAGGGCCACGAGGACACAGAGGGGAGGCAGCCCCCCCAGGCGAACCAAGGAAAGAGCCCTTACGAGGGGCACGACCTACCGGCCCCTTGATCCAGGACCTCCGGCCTCCAGAAGAGAGAAAACAGACGTGTCGTTCAATCGGCTTAGTCTATGGTATTTTGTTAAGGCGGCCAGAACAGACCAACGGTAACACACACACGCACACGCACACGCGCACACACAGAGGCCCGCACACCCCCTCCGCCGTCGCAGTCTCCTCGCTGCCCGTCACTGTGTATCTGGGAGCATCTGATGAGGAGACGCTGCTGTAAAGGAGAAACTGCTAAGGTCAGGCGCCCCTGCTCTTCCCACCGAGGAACTTGCCCTTCTGTCGGCTCGTTCACAGAGCCTCGGTCTCCACGGCCGTGGTTTCGAGGAGAAAGCCGGGTTCTGAGTTGAACCTCAGTCAGCAAAAGTGACCCTGTCCAAGTCGACAAAAGGAAAATAAAACACAAGCTGCAAGCCAGTAGCGACCCTCTCCTGGGGGACACAGGCTGAGATGCCTACCGGACAGGTGTGCATGCGTCACAAAGGACCCCCACGGCTATGTATTTACTCACCGTCATAACAAGTGTTTTGAAGAGGGTTTCCGGAGCCGGCACAAAGGGTGAGCTTGGGGTACAGGGTGTTTGTCGGAGGGGACGGGACAACGTAGCGCCGAGCAGAGCAGGAAGCAGAAGAGCTCTCGGGCTTGATGCAGCCCACGGTGGGGGGGGGGGGGGGCCAGGAGCGGGTGTCCCAGTCTCCCCGCCAGGCCTTTAAACCCCTTCCTCCCTCACCACCAAGTGCGTGCTGCCCCTGGGGACGGGACTCAGGCAAGGCCGGTCTGGAGCCCAGGCCAGCCTTCTGCCGACACGCCACCTGCTGCTGGGCCGCCAGGCCTTCCCAAAGACGGCCGAGTCCACACCAAGGTGAAGCTCCCTCGGCACCCTTTCCTGATCCCATTCCTATTTCCAAATACAGCCATGAAGCAGGTTGGATCCTTCCCATCGATGTTTTTATAGTATAAATTAGTGTACCCATACAAACTTCTCAGCTCTGTTCAGCATGTCTTAGCCAAACAAAAAATCTTTTGCAATATTTAAATGTATATATAAAGTCCTGAAGCTGCCTTTTTAAATTCAACATTCTGTTTAAGAGATCAACCTATGCTGATACACGCCGATCTCATTTCATTCATTTTCAGTGATGTGATTCCATTGTGTTCCCGTGCTGTGGTTTGTTGTATCCTTCTGATGGCTGTGTGAGCCTCTTCAATTTCATATTCTCACGGGCAAAGCTGCAGTGGACACCGGCCCACCTGGGCCCCTTGTCTGAGGGCTGCTCCAGGGCACCAGGTGAAATTGCTGTCCTTGTGTTCCTGTATCCCCTCGAACCTTCTGTGGTCTCGACATACGATTAATGTTCAGGTACAAAACACCAACCTGTAATTCCCAGAATGACTCTCTCCGGTCCCTTCCACCCCAGACTCAAACTGCCAATTCCGGAGGACCGATAGCGGGAACGTCACAAAGCCGCTGGATTGCTGCTCTTAGCCGTGCCAGAGCCAGCACTTCTATTCAGCTGCACTGTGTCCATAAACCTGCCTTTTTAGATCAAAAGTTTTTGCGACGGGGGCTCTTCTTTCAAAACAGAGAAATACAGCGGTGCCTGAGGGGCTCAGTCAGTTAACAAGTGTCCGACTGGTGATGTCAGCTCGGGTCGTGATCTCAGGGCCGTGAGATCGAGCCCCACATCGGAATCTGAGCTTGGCAGGGAGTCTGATTGAGACCCTCTCCCCTTCCCTCTGCCCCTCACCCTGCTCTCTCGCTCTCTCTCTCTCAAATAAATAAGTCTTCAAAGAAATGGAGAAACAGTGTAATAAGTATGCAGATATGGTCAAAAAGAAAAAAAAAGAACAAATCTTCCAATCTTCTGTTTTTTAATGCAATCAACGTAACAATTGTTATACTCAAAAATTGAGGAAGGAAGCAGAAACAAAAACGTAGGATAACCCTGTGAGCAGCTGAAGCAGATGTGTAGACATTGGGAGTCTGTGCTCTCATCACAACACCCACCTTCCCATGCTTGTCAAGACGGACTTACCCGATCCTTCCGTGGCAGAGTGGAGACGCGGCGCCTGAGTCCCTAACTTGTCGAGATTCAATGACGTCTGCTCAACACAGGTGGGATGGGGGAGAAAATGAAGATTAACCATTTGAAAAATGAAAGTGATGGGTTTTGTTAGGCCAGTCATTCCAGACAGTACGTATTGTAGGACCCCAGTGTCATAATACCTAAAACAAGGTGGGGCGGGGAGGGGGCGTTTCTCCTTCTTCACCCAGTGTGGCTGGACCCCTTTGCGTTCTGTATCCTTTACCTGACAACCAAGGATGACAATATCCCTTGCCGCATTGGTCCTTGCTGGGACCGAAGGACTAAAAGCAAACCCTTAGGACGGCACCTGACACGTGTTACAGCCCCATGAGTGTGGAGGACGAATAAGGCACAGCAGCTCCAGAAGGGACCTCCATCTTAAAACCGCAATCCCTGATGTCAATGATCATGACCTTGGTTCACTGCCTAAGATAAATACTATTCAGTATTTTCTCAGCAGGTGGATGGTGAATAAAATATAACTCAAGAATAATAAATAAAATATAATATACATAAAAATACGTCATTATTAAAATGCGAATAGTGATGTAAAAATAATTATGACCTTGGTTCGTTACGGGGAGAAATATAGCCTTCATAAAGTTCAGTGTTCTCTCAACAAATAAAATGGTAAATATAATATTTTGGAAACATTTTTATCCAAAAACACCATACAGAAAGTATACTCCAGATACAAGATAAATCACATTATTGTTTCTCAAAATTGCATTCTTCAATCTTTTCACAAAATTTGGATGGAAAAGGTGTTTGTGATAAAGTATGTTGGTCAGTGTTGGTCTCAAGAAAGCTAAACAGGGATTTGCCTTTGTGTGATGGGTTTGGAAACCAGAACCAGTCCTCCTTGCTGAAAACAAATAGAAGACCTGGAAACACATTAACACAAAATTTTGAGCCAACAATGAAAAAATTGTGTATCCAAAGTCTAAGAAAGGGAGTGCGCAGATGTAAGCCTGAGGTTCAGAGCCCTTTTGCCCAGAGGGTGTCTGCCAGTTTGGAGGAGAGAGCTGAGAAGCTAAGCAACTGACTAATATTGTTAAGCATCACAGAGGACAAGAGAGACAAGAATTGTAGTTGAGGGCTCAATGCGGGCAGCCCTGGTATATCCATCTGTTTGGGTGTTGAGACCCTGTAGAGCTACACCCCAGCAGTAAGGGGGGCTGTAATAAACTCTCTCTCAGGGACTAAGCCCGACTTACATTATCTTAAGTCTCTGAAATTGGATTGAGATAAACTCTAATTGCCACTGCCCCGAACTGCTTACCAAAAGTGGTATCTGTCTTTGTGGAGCAAATTTGCGAAGGAAATGAATAAACCAAACTCCGTCCAACAGACAAATGGATCTCACCAGCAAGATGTTGAACGAGGGAAGCCAAACACAAAGGAATGTATATTTTGCACTTCTTTTATATCCAGTTCAAAACTGGGCAAGTGCACAAAGGTGCTAGAAGTGAGGACAACAACCACCTGGCAGATGAGAGAAAAGGAGAGGAGATGGTAATTGGGGGAAGTGTGGGACACGTCTGGATTGCATCGTTCTATTTCCTATACGATGATGAATTCAATGCTCGCTTTGTGATAACTCATGGAGATGTAATGTAGGTTTTCTGGACTGTTTGATACACAACTTACATTTTTTAAGTTTTGTAAAAGGGGAAAAAAAGACAATTCGATAGGTTCCTGTACTTTGGGACTTCTGGGAGACCAAAACACACGCTATGAGTCCCCAAGTGTGTGTGTGTGTGTGTGTGTGTGTGTGTGTGTGTGTGTGTGTCAAACTTGTTTGATCAAAAAGACTTTTTCTTAACCACTGAAGGATCTCTGGTTTCCAGGGAAGAGTTTTGGGGCTCTCTGAATTACCTTTTAGTTCATAATCATCCCTAGCAATCTTTACGCCCTTGTAAGCGTGCCTAGGAATCAACAAGGACAAACCTTATTTGATGGCTGTATGGCAGCCTTGCTACAATGTTGTGCTTAAGACTGACACCTGCAGCAGCCTCACTGAGAAGCTTATCTTTAATATTCGAGATATAGCCTTGCTGGCTGTAACAAGACAAACAAGTAAGAGTGGGGTGCTTGAACAAGATACTTTATTTGCATCTCGAGTTCTGATAACAGTCCAGGGCTGGTATGGTGGCTCCACTCTCATTAGGGACTTGGGCTCTTCTGTCATTTCGTTCCACCATCCCTTCTGTATGAGGCTTCCTTCTCATGGCCCAGGAGGGCTGCTAGAGATCCGTCCATCACACGTCCACATTCCAGCCAGTAGGATTAGGTAAGGGGGCAAGGTAAAGGAGCACACCCTCGGTTTTAGGGCACAGTCTAGAGTTAGCCTGTATTACTTATACTCACTTATCATTGGTCAGAATTTAGTCACAAAGCCACATCCCGCTGCATGGGAGGCTGTAAACAGGATCACTGTCAAGTTAATATATAAAGGTTGGTTTTGTTTTTGTTTGTTTTTAACCAAAGGAGGAAAAGCAGGATAGGCATTGGGGAAAAGGTCTTTGATCCTTCTCTAACTAACTCCCTCTGGAAGGAGTTTATAAAGCTAACCCTTTTACTGGTATATCTTATGAACAATATCAGTGGTAGAGAACAGGGAAATCAGAACACAGGCAAAAGTAAAAGACACAGCGTAACAATGGAAAGCAACAACGATTGCCAGTGTGGGCGGCATCATACCAGCAGGACTCTGGTTATTTCTGTGATCCGGAGAACGTTCTCTCTTTGACACAACATGCAAGCAGCAAGTTCACCGGAACACTGCTGCAGAAAACGTTTAACCAGATGGCCAGTATGTGTTGTATGCCTGTTTGTGCAAGACGGTGTGATGTGTTGGAAACAGCAGGAGCTTTGAAGTCAGGACCTGGGTGTGAACTTGGCGTTTGCCGCTTTGGCCAGGTGTGACGTCACGTGATCTTTCAACCAAACCAAAACCAAATCAAGCCCCAGCAACGTCTGGGGTTTTACTTTAGAGACCTTCCATTGGTATCGGTTCCCTCTTCCCATGAGTCAGTGTAAAGATGTCACTTTTCCCCTCGAAACCCTGCAGCCTGCAAGACACCTAATTAACAGCCACACTTTGAAAGGCACCTAACAAAAGCCTCCCTGTGTATCTGAGCACAAGAACTCTCATTAGTGAAGCTGGGCCGGGTGATTATTTATACCACTTCTATAATTAAAAATTCTGAAAGCTAATTACAATTATCCATCAGTATTTCAACATGCCAGGACTAAGATCTTTACCTTCCTCGCAGCATTGTTCTTTCCTCTTCTGCTCCAATCCCTGCCGGGGCCCCACTGTTGTGTGTTTCCCATACATTTCCAGAGCCCTGTTGTGTGTTTCCCATGTATTTCCTTGAGTTCCCGCTGTCAGAAGGGCTATCTGTTTGTCCTCTCTGAAACGGGAAGGGAAGTGCCAATAATGCTTCATCTTAACACGTCTGCTATCCAGATAAATATTTGCAAGATGAGAAGCTCAGGTCCCAGGCAGTGTGCCTGTGTCCCCATTCCATCTCAGCCTGTTCCTCTTGTCCTTCACATAAAGGGCCCTTCAGGGCACCTGTTGGGGCCCCTGGGTGTCTCTTGTAAACACCACATGTAATTAGTAGCCATTAGTTCCAGTCATGGATCAAACAGTGAGGAAACCCAAAATATCAGGAGTTTCATTTAATTAAAGTAACTGCACTGAGCAGACCCACCCGAGAGTCTCTTGCAAGTAGTTACTGGACCCTAGGTGAGTCGAGAGAGACATTTCAATCTGGAAGAAGTCTGTTGATTACATCATCATCATCATAACAATGACACCATCATCGTCGTAATTACCCAACGCTTTGGCATTGCAGTCTTCCCGATGGGAGACGGGGGCACCACACCCCCCACAGTGGGCACAGGAGTTCATGCTCACATGGACACCATCCAGTCCTGCTTCAAGCAGCAGCCATATGCCATTTCACAGCATAGAAATGCTTCTGGAAGCTGTGCTGTACATTGAGTCTCAAGTGCCGCAAGGATGCCGACTTTTCCGGGCGTGTGTGCCTGCGAGGTCTTCTGGTTACAGACGACATCTGGTGAGGAGGGGCTTCTCACGGAAAGACTTCGGGTGGTTCTAAAAGGGAAGAGAGTGTGCTCCATCACCAAGAGCCGGATTTGATAATCAACATTTTGCTGGAATCCCGGGGGAAATTACTTCCAAAGCTAAAGACAGTGGTTAAGAAAGCACAGTTAGTGACCCAGCCGCACAAGGTCACTAAAAATTGGTGCGTTCGCTTGGCTGAAAATGACTGGCAATTTTTGCCTCTCTGACTTTTTGCTCTACCAACGAGAAACTTGGACAGCCATCCCTTTACTATGGGGGTGGCTGTTTTGTCAAGCAGAGAGGTATTTTGCATTTTCCCTAGCCCTGCCAGGAACTGCAGGTCCCCCAGAACAATAGGACAAAATTTAAGAAGATGGAAGATGGGGTGGCTCTGGCACTGAGGCGTACCTGGCAGGTATGACCACAGGTAACGAGACCAAGAGAAAATTTCACCTCAGCCTAGCAGAGCTGCATTACAAGGAAGACACTGGGATTATAGACGATGCCCATTTTCCTACCCTCCATCCGTACTTCATTGGATGAAGCCCCAATTGTGGTCAGGGAGAGAGAAAATGGGATCAAAGATAACACAGGACAGCAGAAATTCTTCTCAGTTGGGAATCAGTACATAATCATGATGGATAGATTTTTATTATGGTTTACAAATATTCTGTGCCTCTTCTTACCATAGGAGTATGCTTCACCATGTTGAACTAAGGCGTAGTCATATGACTTGCACTGGCCAATGGAAGCTAAACAGCATGGTCTGCATTATTTTAAGGCGAGAGCCTTACGGGTTAGCGCGGGTCTAACTGCCATGTCTTCCACATCACTACGGTCCATCCCTCACCTGTGGTTTCACTTTCCACTGCAGTCCAGAGCAGATATGCTCTTGACGGAGCATCAGAAGGCCAACAGCAGCGTATCACTGTGTCACAATACCTACGTCATTCACCTCCCTTCATCTCATCCCATAGGCATTTATCACCTAGCTTTCATGACAGTGTATTGTTATAATTGTCCATTTTTTAGTTATTGTTGTTAATATCTTACTGTGCCTTATTTATAAAATAAACTTATCATAGGTATGTATGTATAGGAGAAAACAGTATAGGGTTCAGGTGTCCACTGAGGGGTCTTGGAATGAATCCCCCACCGATAAGGGGACACTGTAATCACTATAGTCACCACAATGGCCTGCAATGTTCCAGACAGAGCCTGCCTTGTCACGTTGGGCTTCAAAGTAAGAATGACAGGAGCCGAGACTCAGCTGACCGTCGATAAATGTGTAACAGGAGAGAGAAGTAAACTTGTTTTACGTCACTGAGACTAGGGACTGATTGTACCACAGGGCAGCCAAGATAATCTTGACTGAGATGTAAAACAGATCTATGTCAGTGAAACACAGCCAGGTAGAAAAATCCATCTATCTGAAAAAGAATAATGAATCAAAGATGGCAAAGCTATTTCAGTGTCATGCAAAATAGACATGAAGGCAGAACCGAACACAAAGAGAAAATCTTAAACTAGACAGAAAAGACAGATGACCTCCAAGGAGCATTCCCCGGACAGGAGACTCTGCGAAAGCAGCACCGGAAGCCCAAATCGTGCGAAGAGAACCTCGCTGATGCTGTGAACACAGAACTCTGTACGGAGCGTAAACACGCTTCAGAATGCAGATGAGAGAATGAAAATTTCAGGAAAGGGAAATGAAATTCACTCCTAGCGAACTCTTACTGAAGGAATCTTTAAAGTCTATATTCTTGTGGCACCAAAAAAATACATAAATAACTGCAGTTTGGTGGTCTAAAGTGCGAGATAAAATAAAGAGGAAAAAGGTGAGAGAGCTAAAGAAACATTGACTGAAGGAAATCATAAAGCCTATGCTTTGTAGAATTAAAAATATATGAAGTTAAAATTTATGAAAAATATAAGAGATGCTTCAATTCAGGAACGCTAAGGTTATTATGTTATGCAGGGGAACAGAAAAACCATGGGTCAATTTTATAATTTGAAGATTTAGTTATGTATGTTATAATTTTTGCAATAATCACTAAGGAATCGACTTAAAGCATATAGCTTCCAAAGTACAAGGAGGGGAATCAGAAAACAAATAATTCAAAATAAAGTGAAAAAAAAAGAAAAGAAAAATGTCAGAAAAAATTTGGAAGAATAAAATGACATAGTATAAAATGACATAGTATAAAATGACATAGTATAAAATAAACACTTTTTCATAATTACAATCCACATGAAAGAAATAGTGTCATGTTTTTGTTTGTAAGGACCATATCTAAAATCTAAGGTTATGGATAGGTTAAGAGTCAAAGGGCAGAAAACAAAATGTACTTGACAAATACAAATAAATCAAAGCTAGTATCACTCTTTTAATACCAAATAGGACTTAAAGAAAAAAAATAATCACCTGAGAGAGAGAGGGTCACCCGCAGTGACAGAAGGTTCATTTGACCAGGAAGGCTTCAGGAGTCTAAAGAAACACACGCTTGGTAGCATCAGTCCCAGCGCATGAAGCCAGAATGGAAAAATAAGTAAATAAAAGAGAAATACACAAATACAAATCATACGGGGAGGTTTTTAACATTTTATTTGGAAATTGATGGAATAATCTGACCAAAAATATATACAGATTTGAATCAGCCAATTTAAAAAACCTGACTTAATGAGCATTGGAATAGTGCATTTAAGAGAACACACAGTGTCTGCAAGCACACCAAGCCAAATCTCAACCAGTAACAAAGGAGGAGTAGCGTATGAACTGTGTTTGTAAATAAAAATAAGAGGGGGAATCAATTTTTAAAGATAACTAAAAAATCCTGTGTCTGGAAATCAATAAATACTCTTCTAAATAACTCTTTAGCCATAGAATAAGTCATAATTGAAATTAAAATAAATGTAGAACACAAAGATAGTAAAAATAGCCCATATCAGAACATAAAAGGGCCATTTACATATATTCTTAACGGCTGATGTTAGAAAGGAAGTGTACAATTAATCAGGAAAATAATTCATTTAAAGAAGGTAGAGAAAGAATAAGAATAAATCAAAATAAGTGATATAAGATAATAATGAAGATAAAATAAGAAATTTAAAATTAGAAAAGAAACATATGGAGACTCGACGAAGCTAAAAACTGGCTCTCTAATGAATGAAATAAAATTGATAACTCTTTAGCAAGATTTATCTAGAAAAAGGGGAAAGGTGCTACTGGAAAATGTTAAGGATGACGTTGCAATATGAAAGCTAATAAGAAGATTCTGTGAATGAATTCATCCCACTACATTACATTTTTTAAAAATTTCGACAAATGAAAATCTCCAGCCAAACAGTTAAGAAGCCGATAATTCCATATTTTTTAAAATGCCAAAATATAGAAAGGGATATAATGTTCCCCAAATTATTTGATGAGATTAGCACAACAGCCTTAATTATAACATTTGACTAAAGCAGTATATGGAAAATTACAATCCTGTCTTTCTGCTTAAAATCCTAAACAAAATATTAACAAACTAAATGCAGCATGATTTATAATGTTAATAAATCATGAGCAAGTTGGCCTTATCTCAGAAATGCAAGGTGGATTTAGCATGAAGATATTGTGGCAGTTTACCACGTTAATTGATTTAAAAAGAGCAGCCCTATCGTTAGTTCAACAGATGCAGAAAATAAGTTTTTGGTAACTTCTAACATCAACTCATGACAAAAACTTAGAACAAACTAAGGGGAAGGAACTTCTGTAATTAGACGGAAATCTTAAGAAATACTGCAGCAGGTGTGCCTGGCTGGCTCCGTAGGTGGAGCACGGGACTCGGTCTTGGGGGTGTGGATTCAAGCCCCACATGTGGCATGGAGTTTCCTTAAAATAGAACAAATTGAAAAAATTACTACAGCAAATTTCATTGTTAATAGTGAAATTTGAGAAGTAGCCTGTTTAGAAGAGCAGAGTGTTTACCATTCCACTTATATTCAACATGGTAGTAAGGGTTTTAGCCAGCTCAGTAAGGCAAGAAAAATCCATTGAAGACATAAAGATTGGAATAAAAGAAACAGAGCTGTTACTGTATTTTGTAGTTACCCTACAGAAATGGGATCAACTCCCTATCCAAAATTTGTCTGGGGCATAGATACAGATGAAACCACACACACACGGAAAGGTTGACTTCTCACATAATGAGGCTTTCCGTGGAGAGCAGGGCATCTCCCAAGCTGGTCCAAATGTGGCTTGAGCCATCAGGAAAGTGAACGAGTTTTTGTTTTGTTCGTTTTGTTGTTTTTGTTATTGTTGTGGTGGTGGTGGTGGTGGTGGTGGGACCAGCCTGAAAGTTCCCATAGGCAAGACCTGGCTTGAGTGGCTTGAATTCCATACCCAAGCAGCAGACTTTCTCATGAGTTTGCTCAGATGTGGTGCAAAAACAGCAAGTGGGAGAGGGCTTAAAATCTGGGGCACTCCAACATCAAAAGTGGAGTCAGACTCTTTATTACATTCTCTACAGATATTGTTGATATTGAAAAGGAAACACAATGTAGATTAGGTATCAAAATTGCTATGAGAACATAGCAAAATTACTAGAGCTAACATTCATACACAGATTCAGCTGCATTTCTATGAACAAGCTCCACAAGGAGACATTTAGATTAAAGTGAAAAGATTTACAACAGTATCCAAAATATAAACTACCTAGACATAAATCGGACGAAAATATTAAAATTTCCAGAGAGAAGACTCAACAGCAGAAGGCTCTGAACCTTGCCAACAATTAAATGGAACTCCATTCAAAACCTATTGAAAAAGAGTGGAACCCTATTTTGAAACTCTAATCAAAAGTGTGTGGCCCTTCTGTTGTTTGGCCAGAGGACACGTGTCATTTCCACTCAGAGCCATTGGTTTTGGTTGAAATCTGTCACATGGCTCCACTTGACTGTGAGGGGCTGCAGAAATGTGGGGAAGCACCATTGTCCCCGCAAAAGGCCCTGCAATATTGAACATGTGCGTACCCTCTGACCAAGCTTAGGTCATGAAGAGACTCTTGCACATACGCACGAGGAAGCGTATCCAAACTTGTTTTTCTTTTTCACAGTAACAGTTAGAAAACGGTGCAAATGTCCACGCACTATAGAACGGATAGTGAGCTGTACATCCTCAGATCGAAATACTTAAGGCGAGGACTGGAGTCAGCTCATACTGTCTTGCAAGAGCCAACGTGCACATTTCTTCCCAAATCTGCTTGGAGTGGTTTTACGGAGTAGCTTGAAATCAGCCGTGGTGGAAGTATTTACACTCCAGAAATGGGCAAAGGGTACAAATCAGAGCTTTTGTTCTCTGGAGAGCCAGTTGTTAAAGACTCCCCAGCCCACCCTGACTGCACTGCAGTAAGGATGATCAACTATGCTGTATGCACCAGCACGGAGAGATCTTGATATTATACGGAGAAAACAACAAACTCAGGGAAGACCATGCACAGTATTATTCTACTTGTCTAAAGTCTCAGAACTGACAAAAATAAGTACAAGACAACCAGGCAGTAAAGGAAAACTACCAGGGAAGCCAAGGAAATGGTTCAGAGCAAATTGAGAATGTGGCTGTCCAAGAGAGCTTGGTCCAGTGGATTGAGAAGAAAGAACACATGAGGGAGGGAGTTTGGTTTACGATTACGATCTATTTCTTGGCCTCAGGCATGGAAAAGTGAATGTTCATTTTATTTTTTTAAAAAAGACTTGATTTATTTGAGAAAGAGAGAGAGTGAGAGAGCACAAGCAGGGGGAGCAGCAGAGGGAGAGAGAGAAGCAGGCTCCCCCACGGAGCAGGGAGCCCAATGCAGGGCTTGATCCCAGGACCCTGAGATCCGGACCCGAGCCGAAGGCCGACACTTAACCGACTGAGCCCCCCAGGCGCCCCTGCATGTTCATGGTATAATGGATCTTTTACTTATTCATAAATATTTTCACCCACCCTTTTGTGGGTGTGCTACATATCACAAGTCACAAAAACTTATCCAATAGTAAAATTAAAATCAGCACTGGAGAAAATAAAAAGTAAACCTGACATACGGGAAAGCAGATAAATGACGTGGGGGGAACACTTGGTTTGGTCCCCAAGGATGCAGAGGAAGAAGAGAAGCAGCTCAACGTGAGGAGACAGGAGATGATAACAGGGTCTCCGGATTGTCTGAAAATGCTGGTTCTTTCCTGCGCAGGTGTGGGTGTGGGGAGGGTGGGAAGAGAAGAATCACTGATAGAGAAGAAATATTTCATAATGGGAAAAAATCCTACATTGAAAAGTCATTCCGATCATGCAGTTCAAAGCAGTGTTTCAGACAAAATTAATGAAAAGTTATTTATATCTAGATGTACCTGGGGGAAAAATTATTATTTAAAAAAGTGGGTCGGGGCGCCTGGGTGGCACAGCGGTTAAGCGTCTGCCTTCGGCTCAGGGCGTGATCCCGGCGTTATGGGATCGAGCCCCACATCAGGCTCCTCCGCTATGAGCCTGCTTCTTCCTCTCCCACTCCCCCTGCTTGTGTTCCCTCTCTCGCTGGCTGTCTCTCTCTCTGTCGAATAAATAAATAAAATCTTAAAAAAAAAAAAAAAGTGGGTCAAGGGAGTCTGGTCAAGGATAAAGGAAGAAAAAATCACGTTGGGTGCCATCTTTTCTCTGCTCCATTTCTTCCGCATGAGTACCACAATGGCCACAGGATTTTGAAGGTAAGTGTTTGCTGCTCTTCCAGTTTGAGCCTCACAAAGTTGTCTTAAGTGCATGAAGGGAACTGAAAGGTACCATGCGAATTATAAATGCTCAGAAAGCATATTCTTCATGTACAATTTATCCCATCTGACCAACCGGATCATCACACGGAGAACTCAAGAAACTGGAAATCCTGGCTTTAAAGAAATCTGTCCTCTTGACCCCAAACTCAGAAGCAAAATTAGGTTACATTTTGACAAGTACTAGCTAAGTGTCCTTCGTCTGCTTCTACAATACATAAGGATATCGATCCTGTAGAGTATCCTTTACCCCACAGGTCAGATGAACTCTTCTGGGATATCAGAAAACTTTTAAAAAGCAAATAAGCAAACAAATAGAAACACCTGTTTTTGTTCTATGCCTCCTGTATTTGCTAAACAATGGCCAAATTTGTTCCATCAATTTTATCTTCCATCTGTGGTCTGTGGAATGCCAGGATGGCACACAGGGACCTCAGAGATGCTGCAGGTTTAAAATTTAATAAAAATGATATACGCTTTCAGATGGGTTCTATCCCAAAATTTAACTTACTGAAGACATTCCCAACATATTAGTTTGGATAATCACCTCCGAATAAGCTGAGAACAGATCTGCTCCCCTACCCACATTCATTTACACGCCTCCGTTTAACATCGCAGACCAGGCAGGCTGCGCCTGTCCACATACCCATTTACAGTTTGGCCAGTTTCATACCTACTCCCACGACACCACAGAAACAGGCAAACTTCTTCAGGACACGTGTGCTATAGGCAACAAAGGTCTCGGGCTTGGCTGGGTCCGTTTCTGACTCTGTGCAGCCATCGCATCAGGATTATATCATATTACAGTCGTTTTAGCACTCACTGCAAATCTTAGGTGCTCCTCTGTTGGCTTTTATATTCTCGCGAAGGAACATGAGAGCGGAGTATGCGTTGATTTAACTTCGAAACGAAAACCATCTGACGACTCCTCTTTTTAAACAGCCAACAGATGGGTCGGGGAAATGCGCATGAATCTGTTGTTTGCAGTCCTCCTTGCCTTTGAAAGCAGGTGACTCCGCAGCTGGATTTAATGTTTACTCGGTGTAAACAGCCAGGTCTACTAGCAGACGCGAAAGCGGAGAATCAGGGTCCCCACAATCCTATGAGGAATTTTAGGTAAGGAGAAGGTGGAGGCAATCTGCTCGGTGGTCAGGAAAAGAGGTGAGGATATGAAGGGTGTTTTGTATTTATGAGGGGGAGAATTATGGATTACGTTTTGTTTTTCACACTTCTCTGGACTCCCCAAAGTTTCTATCAATGAGCACACACTGCTCTCCTTAATCATAAGCTATATTTTAAAAACAGCATACATAATCAGGTATAGTCCGTCTACGACGGCAGCCACATAAAGTATGGCTTGTGTCCGCCACAGGGACATGTACTTGGAAGAAAAGGCTGGCCTCTGTGCTCAGGAAGTCAGCTCCGAGGTGCCCGGTCTGCAGGTTGGTGAGAGAGCCCGTGGCTCCCTGCCAGCCTTTCCTAGCACGGTGGGCAAGTGTCATCACCTTCCGAGTAGGGGCTGTCTTGATCATTGGACCCTAGTCCCTAGCACGGTTCTTGGTGGATACCTGCTCTTCACTAAGTATTTGTGGAATGTGTGACGAGGCCATTTTCAGAAAAAGATAAAATCATGACAAGCATGCACATATAAAAATGAATGCTCGTTAAAGATCTTACTTTACTCATAGGATATGAGCAAACCAGGCAGACATTACATTCGGTTCAAAGGAAAACTCAGACAGCACAAATTTACATCCCGTAAAGAAATGTTGAGATGAGTTGCAAAGAGAGATGCAGTTGTTTTTCTCAAAGAGGGAGGAAGTCAGTTGAAACCCCTACCTGGCAGGGTAACATTTATATTGCTATCAGTTAACTACAATTTACAAATGGTTGCAAAATAGCTGAGAGGTAATTGTCAGGACTAGAATCTGATAACCCAGAAGGGCGTGAGAGGCCATGCGGCTTTCCTCAGAAGCACGTTATTTTTTTCTACAAATGAATGAATCGCTGATGTCATCTCGACACGTAGAAGAGAGAACATTAATCAGTACAAACACCTTTAAGTCAGGACCCTGTGTACGAGATAACAATGACCACTTTTAGGACAAAGCACAATTGTGTTACCAAGTTGTGTGTCCGTCTGGGCTGCTTTGTGAAGACACAGGGGCTGGACTGTGTCCTTGCTTGGTGTCCTTGCGGCTGCAGGGGACAGTTGCAGGGTGAACTGTGCCCTGAAGATTCTGATCACATGCTGTGAACCTTTCTAGTCAAAGCAAGCTTGTCTGTAGCAGCAATGCTGCTCCGGGATTGTGCCTCCTATCAGATTTCACTAGCGGCCGTGGCTTCTACTTCCGATGGGCTCACTTTACAAGCCCAGACAAGTCCTGATGCTCTTACTCCTGACCGCTGGAGCAGGACCCGGCAGGGAGCCCAACCCCGACTGTGCTATTTCCACTGCCTGACTGATGACCTGGCATGAAGGTTCCACATTCCGGCTGCAGTTAGCAACTGTGCATTGATTCTATGGCTGATCCAGAAGTAAGAGGAACTCAGCTCTGCTCAGAACCTGTTCGTTCTGCTGGAATAAAGGTTCTTTGCAGGCAGGGAGGAGAGTGGTACTAATTTTAGTTTGGAAGTAAGGGGGCTGATGTCCTCAATGAGTGAAATTCAATGGCATCTTTATTTAAAATAATAAAACATTAAAACATAAAAATGAATAAAACATTTATTCATTAAATGGCTAAAAAGTACCAGGCACTGTGCTAGAGGCTTCATATATAATATATCTGATCATTATAACAAATCTCAGAGCTTAGGGGCCATCCATCCGTCTGTCCACTCATCTATCCATCCATTTACCTATTTACCCATCCATCCATCTGCCAGCCGTCCTTCAATACAGCTTTCCATTCAACCTTCCTCCCACAGTCCACACATCCACCCACTCATCCACCATCCATCTGTCCGTCTATCGATTTACTGAATGCCGTTCCACAGACGAGGAATCGTATGATGCGTACAGCAAAGTGAGCAAGACAGACACTGTCTCTCCCCTAGGGAACTAACTCACCCCATCAGCAAATTGTGTTGACTCTATGTTCAAAATACACCCAAAATCTGACCGCTTCTCACCACCCTATTGTTATCACTCTGCACAAGCAATCACAGTCCATTAGAGAGACCCATAAGAACCTCAGGACCTTGTCCTGCCTTGTCCTCTCTGACTTTGCTACACATGTCTCTCCTCCTCCTTCAGTCTGTTCCAGGCACTCTGGGCTCCTCGTTGAGTGTATGAGACATGGGCTTGACTTAGAGTGTTTTGCATGAACTGTCTCCTTGTCCTCTCTTCCTGGGCCATTGTACCCCTAGATAACAGCATGGCTGATGTGGTCACCTCCTTCATGCCTTTGCTCAGTTGTCCCTTTTCGATGCCTTAAAAATGGCAACCCAAGTTCCATCTCTGGCATTCCGAGTCCTCCTTTTTTAGCTCAACTCTATCTTTTGTCCATTCTAAGTAAATGCTTATTTAAATTTGTCTTCCTAGGTCCATTGGGATGTAAGATTCATGGGAACAGGGATATTGGCCTCTTGTGTTCCCTGATGTGCCTCTAGACATCCATGTCAATGCCCAATGCGGGGCAGAACTCAACAAGTCTTTGCTGAATGAATCAGTGAATCAATGAATGAATGAGCTAAGCGAGAAGAGCTAAGTTAGCCTGGTGGTTTTCAACCAGGAGGACAATTCTGCACTGGAGGAGGTGAAAGAGGTCAGAATATGCCACCCCAGAACAGACCACTTTGGTATAAAGATTATGCTAAACTAGAGGCATTTAAGGTTAAAAGATGTAAGAATAAAAGCCCTCTTGGAGCTTTCCTTACTGACCAAAAGCAACAACTTTGGGGAAAGAAAGCTGCCATCAACTACTCTTAAGGGTGGGTCTACTCCCAGAAGGGAGAACACAAATAAAACGTACCCCAAACCCCCTCTCCAGGGGAGTTTTATGGTCTTGAAGCGTATGGAAAGGTCATTCACACCTGTGTAGACAGACTTTCTTACTCATTTGTTCTCTGGAAATGCACTTGTCTTTCAAAAAGGTTGGTTTTTTTCCTTTTCTCCTCTTTCCTTCACCCATCAGGATGGTAGATAAGCCCCAAGTTCTAACATCCCTCTGAGTTGCACATCTTTGAGTTCTCCAGTGTATGTGTATGTTGCACATCGAAATAAATTGTTCCGGGGTTTTTTTTTTCTATTAATCTGTCTTCTGTGAGTTTAATTCACAAGCAAACTTAAGAGAGCAGCAGAGAGGCATTTTCCTCCCCTGCAGTGATGTTCGGCAACGTGCGCAGGCATTTCTCGGCTGTTGTCACCATCATGGGAGCGGGGGTGGGGTGGTGGGGTTTAATGGCATTTTGTGGGTAGAGACCAGGGACACGGCATAGGACAGCCTCACTCGGAACAAAATGCCAACAACGCTGAGGTTGGGAAACCCCCAAGTCGTGGTTATAACAGACACTGAAAAATTAATTTTATAGACGTGTAATATTATGTACCATCCATGTACCTGTTTCAAGTGCACAGTTTGAAAAGTTTGACCGAAGAATTCATCCCTATAAACACCGCTCTCTCCAGGTAGATCATATTTCCATCTCCCTAAATCATGCACTCGGGCCCCTTTTCAGCCAACCCCCTCCGCTCCGCAGACAGCCACCGATCTGATCGTCATTACAGCCGAGGTCCCCGCTCTAGAATTTCTTATAAATAAAATTGCATATTTTTTTTTTTTGCCTTTGGCTACTTTTGCTCAAAATCATGCATTTGAGATTCACCTACATAGTTCCATGTGTTTGTAGTTCATTCTCTTTTATTGCTGAGGGGTATTTCACTTTATAAATGTAACACATTGCTTTTCCCCTCCCCATTCTCCTGCTGAATGGACATTAGAATTATCTCCAGGTTTGGGCTACAGAGAACACAGCTTCTCTGGGCATCTGTAGGAGCCGATATTTTGGATATGCTTTTCCATTTCTCTTGTACTGCTACCTGGCAGCAGAATCATTGGGTCCCGCGGCAGATTTAACCACATATGAAGCAGACAGAACAGTTTTCCAGATGGTAGTAGCATTTTCCACTCCCTTTAGCGATCTATGAGAGTTCTTGGATTGTCTGCCGTGGTCGTTTCAGCCATTCAAGTGGGTGGAGAGTGGTATTAACATGTTGATTGGGGCATTTATTAAAGGTTCACTTAGTCTTCGGTGAATTCAGAGCTCTCTCTCCGGAAGGGCCGTATGACCAAATGCTGTGATACTATTAGACCTGAGAATTATAAGCCCTCAGGTCTCTGCGCCTGGTGGTTGGGCTTCTGGGAGATGAGTGCACCAGGGAGCTGCCGGTCTGGGCATGGCAGGGTCACAACATGGCGACGCCCCAACCCGGAGAGAAAGCCATGAGGTTTTGCTCCTGCTCCTGCCCTGGCCCCAGCCCTTACCTTCTCGGCAACATCTGCATGGAAGAATACGACCTAGGGGAAAATTCATATCCTAATGTTTGGGGTGTCTCCAAATTCAACTCCAAAAACCACCCCGAGCTCCAATAGGCGTGGCTACTTTCTCCTCACCTGGACCAAGGCTGTCCCTCTTTGGTGGGCTGATGCTCTGTTTTACCAAAGCTTTTGTTCACCTAGCAAGGATTTGCCCCCCTGGAGTTTAGTTATTTTTAAATTTCTTTGTACCCTCAGCTCTTCAATGGCTTTAAAGAACAGTTTGATTTTGGAAACGTCTCTAGATTTCATTAGAAATAAAGCCATTTCACACCCTTGGGTATGCTCAATGTCTGCTGTTTGCAATAATACCAGGCACATGGACAGTCATCAATAAATGTAAGCCATTACCTGCATAAAGAATGGTGACCTTCCCAGTTGACAGGCCGCCAGGGTCCGCACCAACATGTAAGCTGAACACCCTGCAGAGCTCAGACCCAGTGAAGCCTCAGAGCCCCGAATCAGACGCCAACCACAAATGTGGGTCTATACCTGCTTTTGTTTTTTTCCCACAGGATTGCCTGGTTGAGATTCTCAGACAATGTGCCACATTTTTGCCATCTTTGCGAATCAGCTGGAGTAGGCTGGCATTCTGTTTGGGGAGAGTGCGTGTTTCTGTGTTTGTCCCTCAGATCGTACGTGATTGCTGAAAGAGAAGTCAGGACACTGGAGAAGGCCATCTGGTTAGGATGGGCTTTTCCTGTCACAGCAGTCCTGCACCATCCAGCAGTAAGAACATCTGGATGTGACACCTGCCAGCTGGGAGCAGCCCCCATGTTAGAACACACTGTCTACACATGCCTGTCTACACTGGACTCTCCCCTGGCCCAGCTTGGCTATGGACCCTGCCTACTGGGAAGCACTTACTTCAAGGCGCTAACCTATTGTGTCCTAAGGAAGCACAAGACCATGGACACCTGGGCCATCTCACAAAGCGGGGACGTGCCTCAGCACATTCTGAGCCCACATCTCATCAGCTTGAACCCTGTCTCACCTCCACCTGCCAGATTACCTTCACCGCCTTGGTTAAACACTGCATTTGCTTGAGTATTTTTTAATTTAATAGGCATTCAATATATATCAGCTGTGTAAGTTTTGTTTTTTGTTTTTTAGGGGGGTGTGTGTGTGTGTGTTTTAGAGAGATGGAGGGGGCAGTGGGGGCAGAGGCAGAGGGAAAGAGAATTCCAAACAGACTGACTCCCTGCTGAGCTTGGAGCCCAATGCAGAGCTTGATCCCATGACCCTGAGACCATGACATGAGCCGAAATCGAGAGTTGGACTCTTAACCGACAGAGCCACCCAGATGCCTCTACTGTGTAGGTGATTTGTAAGGATTTATGTATTTTTCGATGCTCTAGTTATGGCATAGATTTTGGATGGTCTGCTCTGATCCCATTGTTCCCATAAGTCATGTTCTCCCTCACCCCACAATTTTTTTAAAATTCAAGTTCCCAGACATACATATGCAGTGTTTGATAATTTGACTTATTTATACAAAGTAACTGCTACCTGTCCTCGCTGGGCCTGCTGTTCAGGCCCCCTGATGCCCCTTCCTCGAGATGAGAAGAGCATACCCCCACTGATGCCAGGCCTGCTCATGTGACTTGCTTTGACCAATGAAATATGAGAGGCAGTGATGTGACCCACGTCCAGGCGGAAACTTTAACAGCCATCCCATGGTTCTACCTTGCCTCCTTTTTCTCGGTGCTGGGCTGAGATGCAGTGTCTAGGTCAGGGAAGCTGCCTCAGCATGAATGGGGGAAACGTGGAAGTCAGCCTGCAGAAAGCCTTGGGATGCGACTGGGAGTAATCGTTTTTACTCATAAGCACTGAGCTTTGGGGACTGTTTCTTACAGCAGCATAACTAGGAAAGCTAGCAGATGCATACTGTTTCATCAGGAATACCTGCCCTTCCTTGGCCCCAGGATGACTAACTATGGGCTTCCCTCGCACAGGAAGGCCTTCCAGCACCCGGCAGATAGAAAGCAGTAGAAACACTTTCTTCCTATGGCTCTGTGGATCGTGTCCCCCTGGAATTCATACAGAGCCCTAACCCCTAGCGTGGCTGTGTTTGGAGATGGGGGTCCTTCAGGAGGCGACCAAGTTGAAATGAGGTCCTAAGTGTGGGAACCTGATCCAACAGGACTGATGTCCCTATAAGAGGAGGACATACATGCAGCCAAAAAGGCCACCCGTGAGCCAGAAAGAGAGTTCCCACCAGTCAGACCGGACTGGGGCCCACCTGGACGACCTCGTTTTAACTTAATTACCTCTTCAAAGACCCTATCTCCACATACGGTCATGCTCTGACGTATTGGGGGTTAGGACTTCAACATATGACAATTCACCATATGAATTCTGGGGGAAACACAATTCAGCTCAAAACAGTCACTGTCCGCCTTGACATCTTGCTTGATCATCCAGTCCCGTCTTCCATTGCTGTCATGAATTTGGAGGCCGCTGTTGCAGATGGCGTGGGTACAAAGAGAGAGAGGACACAGGGCATGCAGTTTTGTCTGCATGGCACACACACACAGTGATCTTCTCTTTGTCTGTTACGGCAGCCCCGCGTGACGTATGCTGACATCCAGAGACACACACATCTGTAACTCAGGGGCCGTGTGGATAGATATATAGATCTGGGTGTCCTCGGTGGGATCAATGGGAATTAAAGCCACGAGTATTGATGGGATTACCCATCACATTACAGCAGTGAGGGCGAGGTGGGATTTTGAAATGAGCAAGTGCCGAGGAGAGCCAGGTCCTGCCTGAGCGAGGCTGAACACCGGCAGAGGAGGGTTCCCACCAAAGGAGGGTTCCAGCCAGTGCGACTGGAGTGCAGACAAGAGCCACCGCCAGCGTTCAGATGTTTAAGCCATGATTGGAGGCTGAGAAGGAGACAGAACAGTGGAGGCAGCTTAGGAGAAGACTGACAGCAGATGACAGATATGTATGGTAACAGCTGGAGAAAATGTGGGGCCCAAGGAATGGTATTTAAGATGTAGTAGTCTGCCTTCACGTTCAAATGCTGAAGAGAAGGGACTTGGCTGAAAACATGTAAGAGGGAGACTAATTAGGGATTAAAGTCCTGGAGAAGGTGAACAGAGGCAGAAAAATAGAAGTCAGAGAGTGTGCAGAAGAGTCACCGTTAGCCAGGAAAAAGCTGCATCTTCCACTGACTTAGGAGCAGAGACGGAGGAAAAGGAGGATGAGGTGGAGGGCCTGGGCTGGAAGAGCTGAGGGGGGAGAGCAAGCCCGTCCACTGACCTGTCCCACACGCATGTACCAGGTGTCTGTTCTGCACCTGGAACTTGTGTGATGATGGCAGAGGGGCTGGAGAGGAGTGGGGTTCACGGGTGGGAGCCCACTTTTCCTCTCATTCTTCTTTTCTACGTCCTGCAAATATTCTACCATAAGCATGTATTTTTTTTAAAAAAACAAAGAAGTGAATATATTTTTTAATTTATCGTTTTGTAAGTTAGAAAGCAGAGGAAGATTTATCCATCCCAGGCATCTAGAATGAGATTGCTTCTGAAATTGAGCACTAATTTTAGGGCTAAGTATTTTGGTAGCTAAGCCCAAAAGGACGATTTTTATGTAACGTAGGATTTGTCTGATCAAGGAATGCATAAAAATGCTGGTGGAGAGAAACTCGGAGCCACCTTCCAGGAGAAATGCACATAAATCCTGATGAAAGAGATGGGGTTAACATAACAGGTAATGTCTGACTGTTGGCTTGGGGAGGAAATAAAATATTTTCAAACATTGCTTATACTTCCCTTCGAAGAGTGTTGAGGAGATAGTGGGATATCGTGCCTGCATGAGGACATCTCACACAAATTACAAATGTGTTTATAGTCTCCAAGTAAAATGTTTCTGAAAAGTCTGACTTTACCCACAGACGAGGTGTGGGAACCTAGGAGGATGAGCAGTTAACACAGACAACCTCTCAAAAAACATCGAAAGCCCCAGGTGAGTAATTTTTAGAGGGAATGCTATATACATTGCAGGAAGAAAGTTCTGGAAATTGGCCAAATGGGAAGCAAGCTTCCTCTTCTAGACTCTATGTGAATAAAGCTGGGCAGTTAGAGCACCCAAGCCTTGCCAGCCTGTTCCCTGGGTCTGCATCTCCCAGGCAGAGCCCATGGCTTTGGTTTCGTCCACGCAGGGGCCCACGGGCACGCTCATGAGGATGTGGGTCGTGCACCCCAAGTGGGTGTCTCAGGAGCTGCATGCCGGCACTACGTTCCACGTTGTGATGTTGGTGGGGGTTACTCCGCAGCTGGCCCACCGGCAGGAAAAGGGGAGCCACGCCCGCCCAATCCAAATTGCACCCATATCATTTAGTTGAGAAAAAAAGACACCTCTTGGGCTTGAATGAATGTGATTTCCTTGAGGGACTTTCAGAGCTTGAAGGTTTGGGAACTGCTGAGGGGAGCCCACGCTTCCCCCAGACCAGAGGGGTGTGGCTGGTGCCGTCGTGAAAGCAGGAGCCTCGGGGTGCATCAGAGCAGGACCTAGCCCTCTAACCCCTCTTCACCAGCTGTGCAGCTTTGGGCAAATTTTTGCGCTGTCCTTTCCTTCAGTGTCCTCAGAAGTGACATGTGTGGGGTCACAAGGCCGTGACAGGAGTGGTGATGAAACGAGGGAGAGACGGAAGGCTTCCAGCCCAGCGCCTGCATCGAAGAGCCGATGGACAGCCCATGCGTCTGGAGTGTTGCATGAGAAGACAGGTTCCAACCGCAGAAGCCTGGGGTGCTCACACCCCCCCATCCCCACCACATGGCCCTGCAGAGGCCATTTCCACAGAAAAGCATGAAAAACCAGATACGTTTTGAGAAATACGCCATCATTTGATTTCTTAGTGAGAGGTCTGGACCACCGGAAGCGAGGAGCCGCCGTTCTTGAGTCTCTGTTGGTTGGGTGTTGGGTTTATGCCGCCCAACGGGACGCACCGCGAACATCTCTCAGAGCCCAGACACACCACACCTGCCCCAACCCCAGGGCCGAGGGACACTTGGCATCTGGAGACAGTCCACCCTCTAGGCAAATCCAGGCTTGCTCTCTGAAATGATAGACTCGGGCTGGAATGGGTGAAGCCGGAGGCTGCGAGTGTACTTCTCATTCACTTCTAGCCAGAGACGTCGGGAGTGGGTGGAAACGTGAGGAAAATGAGACCAGAAAGTGAATTCTCCTCTGACTAGACGGAGAAGAAAGATGGACACAGGAGAGATTGATTCCCCAAGTAAACATAACCCGGAGTATTTTTCTTATAGGTCATACTCATTTACCAGTGCTGAGAAAATCATTCCCTGTCATCGTCCCCGCACCGTAAGTCACTTGCAGAATTTCTTTATCAAGACCAGATAAGGACCAGGAAAAACGAGCTGGACGGAACACAAGATCCTTTGCCTCCTAAATCTGGGAAGTCGTCGTCTTCCTCCGAACAGCTTAAATTGCTCGCTAATGAACGCGTTCTTCATTTCCTGCAACAATGGCAGTTTCCACCTGCTTCTTCTCCAACCTGAGCTGGGCCTCATCACAAGACGGTAAATGATCTCTCGCCCTATATATTATTATCTTTACCAGCACCACTGGTTTATGTGTTGCTCTTAAAGGCATCGCTGCTTTTGTACATTCTCTGGGTGAAAGGAGGATGAGGGCAGGGAAACATTCCTCCCGGGAATGTTTGATCAAGACATTTTCCAGGCCTGTTTCCTTCAGCTCAGCTGATGCCCTCTTAACCCGTAGTAACCCCACACTCCCCACCCGCGTCGGCACCTGCCATGGCCAAGATCTCTCAGCCTCCCCTTCAAACATTCTCGATCAAAATATATTTTTGACTACGCCTCTTGATTTTTATACCCAAGTGGTCGTATTAAAAAAAAAAGCCTGACGAATAATGAATGATGAAGGTAGTAACAGTAGAGACAAGATAACACCAGTGGAAATTAACTCTTCAACTGCCCAAGATTTCTTGATCTTTACCTCCCACCTTGAGTAGGCTCGGAGAAGGGGTCTACTGTTCAAGGACCTAAAGTTTCCCAAAATTCTAAAGATCAAGTCAATAAACTCTTGTCAAGGTGGCGTCTCCTATTAGTTGTTGCTCTCGGAGGGTAAACATAGGATTCATATTTGCACTCTGGATGAGTTCCTGCCTGCATAGCTGAGAACCCACAGCCCCTGGGGCTTCGTCCTGGGGCTTCTCGTTCAAGGACAGGGACAAAGATCTTGGACTAGCTATTCATTATTTGGATGGAAAAGGATACATCCACATCTATATCCAGTTGTCAAAGCCATGGCTTGATAGAGACTTTCCCATTATCCCCTGACAACCCACCCCCTATCATTAGTATTTGCATTCCATGCCCTCAAGGTGGTGTTCGTGCTGTTCCTCTCCTGTCTGCAGAGCTGTCAGAGCATTCAGTGAAGAATGGTGTGTTCTGTTCAGTGATGAAACCATGACTTTCATCCAATTAACCTTTATCCTGATTATTACAGTAATTTGAGCAGTCCCTACTATTAACAAAAGAGTTTCCCCTCACCTACATCAACACAGCCCACTATTCCCCTAAAGACCGGCTCAACTGCAGCTCTCAGGAAGCCCTCCCTGAATTATTCTGCCCCTCTTCACCTTTAAACATGCTTTTATATGTCCTTCCCCCCACCTCACATTTATCTTGCTTAGACCAATAAATCACAATTTGGATATTCATCAGAATCACCTAAGGGCCCGGGAAGTCTATGTATGAAGGCACCTCGATCCAAGTTCAGGGATTTGGGTTGGTGTGGGCAGGGATGTGGCCCAAGCATCTGCATTTTTAAAACCTTCCAGGAGACTCCATCATCTGGCAAGGATAAGAAACCCCCATGACTGTGTGCTACACATGGGACCACCACCTCCGGGAATTCTGATTCTTGTGGTCGGGGTGGGACCTGTGCATGGGACTCCTAAAATCCTCCCCGGTGATTCTGCTGCAGAGGTCGGTGGAGAAGCGCTGACTTGGACTTCGTCCATTGTGTTACTGGGTGTTAAGGGAGCATAATGATCTCGAGCAGGCTTGCTTCCCTCTCCCTGAGAAGGTTGGAGTCCTAGAGGCTGCAAGGTCTGGAATCTGTGAGGATGTAAATGGCCTTTTCCCTCTGCCCTCCTGGATTCCCTGGCTTGTGCCCCATAAATCAGATTAACAGAAGACAGAGTAAGGAGGAAAAAAAAGAGACAGAAGTTTAATAACATATATGTATCTCACACACACACACACACACACACATACACACACACACACACACACACACACACACACACACACGGGAGCATCCAATGATGAGTAACCAAAACCAATGGTTAGAACTCAGACTTATATAAAACCTTAGCAATAGAACAATACATCTGTGGAGAAGTGACAAGGCAAATGAAGCGGGCTTTGAGTGGCAAATTGTGTTCAGGCAAGGGCACGGGGAAGTGGAAGACAAGGGGTGGTCGGCAAGGTCTGTTGTGTAGACACCTCTGGTGCTGTCTCTGGTGCTGATCAGGGTCTGGCGTTGTCTCTGGTGGTTAACTTCCGTCCTTCCTGGCACAGAGGGGAGGGGAACGTCTTCACAAACTGATTTCTTATCTAGGCAGACAGACAGCTTTTCTTATATCTGCTTCTTCTCAATTGTCTTCAGCTCAAACTAATCCTTACGTCGAAGTGGCATATTTGGGGCTAGTATGTCCTGCTGCCCTACAAGACTTTCACTGTTCAATCTTCTCCCCACAAAATCCCACCACTGTCTACAGTGGACTCTCCGTTCCCACCTGACATTCGTCTCCCCAAGGCCAGATCCAGGTGTCATGGGGTCTTGCGCTTACTGAAGTTGGGAGGGGGAGTCCTCTTTAAGAAAGAGAATTCCACACAGATGGAAATTTAGATTTAAGGGCTCTAATGTGGCTCTGAAACTCAAGCTTACTTAGGTCCTTGGTGAATGAGGATCTGTTGCTCTCCAAGAGGGTTTGCTGATGTTTCTAACAGCCTTTGGCTATGTCTGCAGATAGTCCTTTGTTTTGATATGTCCGCTGCGTTAGCACCAGGACCTTCTTCCCCACGTTAGGGTCTGTTCTCAACACTGGCATTGCACTGGGAGATATTTCTTCCCATGTCACAAGCAGAGGAAAGCTTGAGAGAAAAGGTCATTTATTCCCCCAGACGATGCACCCAGCTCGGCGAGAGGCATCAGCCTTAATATATGGAATGCATTTTGCCAAGACCGTGACAATCATTAGAAATGGGCCTTTGGTGTCATTACCCCAGAGTCATCCTGATGAAGTATGTGTCCTCTGAGTAGACAGAAAACATTAGAGCGCCCTGAGCTGAATTGGTCAGCCGAAAATACTGGAGTACTTTATCCTTGGAAGGAAATTAAGCCATTTATTGGGGGACAGAAGTTCAGTATAATAGTTAAAGCAATCTGACATTTCCATAAATTAATAAAATGTGTATGGTTGGCATAATTCAATGTATAAAAGCATTGATCTCTCCTCTCTGAAGTCCAGAAGGAGGATTCCAGGCATTGGGAAGAGACAGGACCTCAGGACCAATAACACTAGATCAGCGTCAAGGACCAATGAGCTTGCCTGATCAGGAACCTTTCACACACGCAGGAGCTTGCCTACTCACACAGTCAAACGCACTCACACTCACGCATCCATGCATGTGTGCACACACACACGGAGCTCAGACCTGAGCTAACTATGGTTCTCTCTCAGGGTCCTCTCCTTTCAGAGCTGTGAGCTCCCGACGATAGGCACTATTTGTCTGAATGGATCCCCTGGTTCCCAGCACTTACCACGGAGCCCGAAGCAGAATAAGTGCTCAGGAGATAGCTACCGCAGGAACGAGCGAATGCAATGAATGATCAAGGGTGCCTTGCTTTGTAAAGTCCTCTGGCTTGGTAGCCCTCAAATACTCAAGTTTACTAACCATTGGTGAGCGAGACTGCAACTGTTTGGATGAACCGTGCAGGGACACAGACCACTGTTCCCGGGGGGGACCGCTGGAGTCTGAGTGATGGCTCCAGGTTCCTCAGGCACTAACCCGGGGTCCTTGTGCAGCAGCGGACATCCTCCCGAGATCTGTTTCTTTACCTACAAAATAGGGATAATAATGGCTCCCACCTTATAGGATGAAATGAGACGGTATCTTTAAAACATTTGGTGCAGTGCTTTTTCACAATAAACATCCGAGAAAAGCCAGCCGTTACTGTTTCTTCTCTTATTAAAAAAAAAAGTTGAGCCAAGTTACCACATTATTTCAAGACGTTTTGCCTTTTCTTCATTCCTGTCCCTAGAGTTCACAGGCAACGTTTTTTCACAGTGAATATAGTTTTAGTGAAGGTAGTAATAGCATGATTATATCCTCAACTCACCTGGAAGAAGTCCAAAGCAACAAGTAAACATAAGATTCTCCAGGGAGAGGCGTGCATGATGACTAGAAGCAAAATGGTACCTTCAAACCCAGCCAGAGTGAAACAGATCATAGCGATGTCTTAAACTAGCCCACAAGCAAATGATCCCCTGATTCTGCTCCATTGTTTAATTAGGGTAAGTCAGCCAACGCAGCCCGGTGCAAACAAACCATTTTAATGAGCAATCACAACAAAATTAACGGTGCTGACAGGCAGCAAAGTATCTGCATTCGTTTTTCTTGGGTGTAGGCACAACTGGATGCTGAATTAGGTCAAGGGCCTGAGTTGGCAGGGGCAGCAAGTGCATGCTTGCTCTGGATGCCAGCCAGCCTGGCCTCTTTGGAGCTGCCCTAAAGCCGCAGTGCTGGTGTCTGCTGGCTCGCAGTCCCTCCGTGCTCAGGAGCGTTGTAAGGGCCCCATGCTGATGAGGCCCCTATACGGTGATGGATATGCCTGGGGTGAGGATTTTCACTTCTGCTCAATGACCCCAGATCTTCTCCTGCGGCCAAGAACACGGGAGGAGAACTCGAGCATTATACTTTTGATGAAGCAGGTGACTTCTAAAACCCGGAGAGTCTGTGACCTGCAACAGTGGGTCTTCCACCACGTGGAGACTTGCTGTAATCCGTTCTCAGGAGACACAGGTGGTAGGGAGAGGAATGCTTCCAGGCAAGTTGGAGCAGATAGGATGGGCTAAATGATTCTTTACCATTTCGGCTTTATGGACAGAATTGCCTTCTGTTGCCGGGTTATGCCATGAACGTCAGAAGGCCCATGCCAGCAGTTTTCCTGGATGGCGTTTCCCAAAACACGGGCTCCACCCAGGGCGATGTTTTAGAGACAGTCGATGGGGGAGCGCCTGAGTGTTGGAGAGCACAGTGCCATGTCACGAGGACACGCCCTCCTCTCCTCTCAACGGTCCTGATGACCCCAAGCAGGGCGTTCAGCCTGGTGCTGGTTTGGTTTAATAACCTGCATGCCCCATCTGAACAGACAGTTGGCAGTCAGAAGAACCTGGAGCACAATACATTCTTCTTTTTTTTCTTCTTTTTTTACTTTTATAGGTCATTTAACTTAATTCCATGTAAGCTTGAAATATATTTTTTTCCCAAGGGCATTCATTTAGATAGAATTGATCTAAATACAATATAAACTACCCGATAGCACGTGTGGACTGGGAGTCACAGGCCTGGCGGTGGGCTTGCCCCCGACTCCGCATTGCCGACTGTGGAGCAAACCGCTGAGTGGCTGTGGAAGGGCAGGGGTGAGTGTGGTCAGCGGGGCTCCAGACCAAGCCCACCTCCTGTCTCCAGTGTAAATTCCTCGAAGAAGGGGTTTCTGTGCTGCCCTGAGCTCACATACTTGTACCATGTGGGGCGGGATGAGCAAGCTGGGGTGTCCGCAGGACGCGGCTCTCTGGGAGTGAGGATGGGTGTAGGTTGTAGGAACTTGGGTTTGAGGAGTTTCTCTGGAAGAAGACAGCTCAGCATGGACGACGCCGGGGATGTGAGACAGATGTCACCTGGAAGCTGGTTTCCTGTGTTCTGTAAGCAGCACAGAGTCCAGTAGGAAACCATGAGTCAGAGCATGCTGGGCTCACCTCTGTCTGACACCCAAGGTCATGCGCTATGTGACTTTGGACCTGGGCAGTCCCCCGTTCAGCATGACTTTCCTCATCTGCAAGACAGGAGGAAAGCTGTTCAGTGTGCAGTGGGACTGGGGACCAGCCTTTAATGCAATGGAGACCGGCAGCACTTACCGGGTGCAGTGACAGGAGGGATTGTTTCTATGGTCAGACGGTCGGAGGCGTCCATGTTCTGGCTCTCGTCTTTCCTGACGGGTGTCCGTTTCAAGGGATCCGTCACTGGGCACGATTTCCCACAGTCGGCAAGACTTTGGCCTCCTGGCCTCCTCTCCGATGGAAGCCAAGCCACTGCAGCAGCTCCTTGGAGTCTCACTTCATGTGTTCAACGGCAGGTCCCCGTCGCCGAGTGTTCTTCATCGTGTGTGTTTAGTGGAATCTGTGTGTTCATTAAATCTGTTGTCGTCACCTGCCGCTCAAAGCTGATTCAGCCATTAGCAGCTTCTCCACATTTCTATAAATATTTAAGCCACTGATACTTGGTAATCACCTTGGTATAAAATGAGGAAGAGTAAGAGGACGTTGATTCACCATGCTTGTTAGAAAGCCAGCCTAGTCTTTAGTGCTGAGGGCTTCTTGCTTCGAGGACATGGGACGTGAGTAAGCAGATTGGAAATTCCACAGGAGTTTTCCTTTCTGTGTTGTCTTACGCCAAATAAATCACTGGGACACTTGTGGCTCTCACACGGATTGCCCGGTATCCTCACTGCACTGGCACTTCCGGCCAAACCTGGAATCAGTTCCGCGTGCGTCTCCTTGGCTGCCTCTTCTTACCTCTGTTGGCCATGCCGACCGCCACTGTATGGGCTGGATTTGCAGACTGAGCAACCTGGAGGACGGCAGCCTTCTTAGGAATGCCTGTGACCTCTTGCCAGGTGGTCAGAATATGTTTCTGGCTAAGCAAAAATACAGAATTTTTTTTTTCTTTGCAAAAATCCAGCCCAGACCCCTGGGGTGGGTGTGGCAAATGACTCTCTTCTGGGCTAGCCTCTCCCCAAGACAGAGGTCACTGACTGATCCCAGCACTGTTTCCCACGGCTCAAGGATCAGGCCCCACGGTCTTCCCCAGCACCACAGTCCAGGTAGTCACCGCCAGGTAACGGGATATGCAATGAAATCTGCTTGCGGTCCTGGGCCTTAACTATGTTTCTTTAATTGGATTACCTCTCTTTTTCCTATAAAGAAGAAATCCTTCTATATCCAGTTGGGGGGTTCTCATAAATTTGCAGCCTATATTTACGTTAACTCATCAAAAGATTTGCTGCCTTTTGAAATCTCCCCAGTGAGTCTGGCTGGTGTTGGGACCAACACCTCGCCCGAGTCGGCTTGCCCACGACGGAGCTTCCAGATAAACCTGGTCACTGGCTCAAGGTCACAGAGGTTCACAGAAGAGCTTCTCTATCTGTCCCTGCTGCTTTTCCAACCACGGGCCTTTAACACTTACCCGAACACACACGCCATTTCTCACTGGTCTGAAGGGCCTCTGCCCAGCTTACGGAAGACATCTGGCAGGAGGTGTTTATGACTGTCTGGGGTCACCTGCCCTTTATATCTCCTTGAACCCTTACACCCACTGCGAGGCCTTGTACCTGGCAGACTCAGCCTGAGTCCTGAGTGTTTATTGTCTCCTACCCCTATTGCACGAGTTTGTCTTTTAATGTCATTTCCCCAAAGCTGGATTTACACAAATGGTGTTGGCCCTTCTTCTCTGAACACAAACCACGGAGATCACGCTCTCTGCCTGTCCGTCAGCTTCCACTCTCCGACTCTGGTAGTGGCAGAGGCCTCACAGGGCATCAGAGACCCTCTCTGTGGTCTGCAGCTGGCCCCTGCCCACACTGCTGGGCCCTGGAGGGACCACTTACGTGGCTGCAGTCCATCTGGAAGGGAAGTCCATCTGTTCTGCACAGAGCAGGGCATTCCAAGGCAGACCCCACCTATCAGCTTCCAGAGAATTCTTACGTGAAATGCTAGTGGTCCCATGACCTTCATCCTGCACCTGTCTTAGTGAGTGTAGACTGGCATGACAAGGTACCCCAGGTTGGGTGGTTTAAACAATAGACATTGATTTCTCAGAGTTCTGGAGGCTGGAAGTCCCAGATCAACATGCCAGCATTCAGGGTCTGGTGAGAAACTACTCCCTGGCTTGTAGATGGTCCCGTCTCACTGGGTCCTTACACGGTGGAGACGCAAGCTCTGGTGTCTCTTCCTCGTCTCACAAGGGCACTAATCCCATCCTAGGTCCCCACCCTCATGACCTCTTCTAACACCAACCACCTCCACAGGCCCCGGCTCCAAATACTATTATGTGGAAGGTTAGGGCTTCAACATATGAACTGGGGAGGACACAAGCATTCGTCCATAACAGGGCTCCATCAATGCCCTCCAGGCACTGCCAGCTTCATCGAGCAAAGGTGAAGGACAGTACATTCATTAAACCAGTCCTTCCGAATTTGGGTAGCACATTGGAAATTCTGATTTAATTGGGTGCAGTCTGAGCATGGCCCAGGAATTAGGAGTTTTAAAACCACGGCAGGTGCTTCTAGAGGAGAAAGGTTGCTAGCCCCAGGGTAACTGCACCGTCCACGCACCTGCATTCATAACCCCGAGTCCTCCCAGGCGGCCGGTGTCTGTCTGGCCATCGGAGAATAATGATGCTGGCTGACAGTTTTGAGCACTCCTCTATGCCAGATGCTGGGCAAAGCATTTTCACACATTAATGGTGTTAATCCTTGCAGTAACTCTTCGAGGGAGAGGTCAATCCTTCTCCCTTTTCAAGATGAGGTGAGAAGGCCCGGGGCATACGGCCAGCCAGTGATCCACACCCGGGCTCACTTCGCTGCTGAGCCTCTGTCTCTGGCCATTCATCATTCTGCTTCTGCCAGAGCTGCACGGAACAAACGCAGGATCCCCTTTGCTCCGAAGGAGGAAGAAGGACTCCACTGAGGACATATGGGGAATTTGGGAAGCTGGGAAGTAACCGTTAAGCTTCTGGTCACTTTCTACCAGCTTCGAAAGGAGAGGCTTGGGGGTGTGCTGAGCGACCCTCATAGTCACTGGGCCCTCTACTGGCTTCCCCTCGCTTGGCCTGCACTGTGGGTGGGGACAAGGGACCGGTTCTGCATCCCTCAGCCCAGGGGCTTGGAAGGCACCGCTCTCAGAGCCTGTGGATCGGACGGCTCCGGCAGTGGCTGCTGGCACCTGCCGGGCTGAGCACCACTTGGCCCGTGAGGCAAAGCCACTTGGCCCCGGCAGCTGCACCCTGCAGGACAATGCAGGCCCCTCTCTGGGAAGCACACAGCCCTTGTTCCCGTGAACCGGTGGCCAAGCTGGTACGCGGGAAGTTTCCACTCCATTTCCCTGCATTATCCCCGGTCTGTGGATAAACAAAAAAGCAATAATAGTTCTTGTGGTGTTTTAATTGGCATTGGCTGTGTTTTAATTAGCAAAAGAAAGAGCAGGAGGGAGGTCAGAGGGGGCTCTTCTCTAACTGCCACCTTCTCCTGGAGCTCGTGCCTCCCAGGGACGGGGCGGCAGCTCTCACCAAACCGCCCATTCAGATAATTCATTCTCATTCAGCGTCTCCTCTGGAAGCTAAGTCAGGGCACCGGGTCAACCTCTGGGCTTAGGAAAACAGTACGTGTTAGTTAAACAGACGCAGAGGCTCTGGAGCTTGGCACCACCCAAGAGTCCTGGGAAAGGTTATTTTCTGCTTTAAAAGCAAGTCTGCCTTAGAGGGAGAGGCAGGCAGAGGGCCTGGAGGGGAGACAGAGTTGCTCGCATCCCAAACCCCACCCCAGGCGGTTGTGAGATCCAGGACAAACGCCCCCCTTCGCTGCAAATGTCCCAACCTGAGGCCCTCAGGCTAGATTCACAGAGGCAGGGAGGGGAGTGGACCCATGACGGGAGTCTGGGGGCAGGGATTGGGAAGATCTCCGTCTTTTTAAAAAGTTAATTCACAAGCCCCTGGATGGCTCAGTTGGTTAAGCATCTGCCTTTGTCTGGCTCAGGTCATGATCCCACGGTTCTGGGATCAAGTCCCACATTCAGGCTCCTTCTCCTGCTCCCCTTGCTTCGCTGTCTCTCCGACAAATAAATAAAATCTTTTTTATTAAAAGTGAATTCATGTAAGGGGCCACAGAAACTGTGGAAGTTTTCTAACAGAAGGAGACTTCTGCAGACCAGGGGAAGGGAATCCAACATTTCCATAGATGTACTTTATACCTGTTCGAAAATTTATTTTCAAATGGCATCAGAAGAGGCCATGACGTATTTATGTGTAACCATCAGTGGTGTGGTTAAGGAGACAGAAAAGCCTGGGAAGCTCCGTACTCTTACATTCCTGATTTTATTCATGAGAAGACCCATTAAAATAAAAACCAGACGGGCATGTAACTTGCAATAACATTTGGTTCGTTTGCAGAATTGTCAAGCTACACCCGTGTAGCCCAGCATTTAGTAAGCACCCACGCAGGATAGCCCGGTGCCCAGTGATGAGGGCACAGAAGGCGAGCTGAGGACAGAGCAGAAACTGACACCCCGCAACCTCCCCCATGGGATGACGTGACATTCCTCAGGCGCTCCCGGGGGCCCCAAAGGACAAAGAAATGGTAACCTACAGAGACCACAATCCTGCAAGACTTGAGTCCCGCAATTTACAAATGTCTTAGCGGGTTTACAAGAACAAAGCATTTCCAGCAATAACCAGCTTCCGGAAGGGAATGGAGATACAATTGAACTAACCTGCTGCCCACAGACAGACACTTGAGGCGGGCAGAGTGTAATGGTCCTCCAGGGAGCTCCCAACCATCTCAGTGCTAACGCCTCACTAGAGGGGTAAACAGCCTCGACTTGACAATAGCAAGGCCTCCGGTGTCCTGTGAGTTTTCTTCTTTTTTTAAATAATATCTTTTTATTATATTATGTTAGTCACCATACAGTACATCCCTGGCTTTTGACGTAAAGTTCCATGATTCATTAGTTGCGTATAACACCCAGTGCACCATGCAATACGTGCCCTCCTTACTACCCATCACCAGTCTATCCCAGTCCCCCACCCCCCTCCCCTCTGAAGCTCTCACTTTGTTTCCCAGAGTCCATAGTCTCTCATGGTTCATTCCCCCTTCTGTTTACCCCCCTTTCTTCTTCCCTTTCTTCTCCTACTGATCTTCCTACTTCTTATGTTCCATAAATTAGTGAAACCATATGATAATTGAGATACCACCTTACGCCAGTTAGAATGGCAAAAATTGACAAGGCAAGAAACAACAATTGCTGGAGAGGATGTGGAGAAAGGGGATCCCTCCTACATTGTTAGTGGGAATGCAAGTTGGTACAGCCACTCTGGAAAACGGTGTGGAGGTCCCTTAAAAAGTTAAAAATTGAGCTACCCTATGATCCAGCCATTGCACTACTGGGTATTTACCCCAAAGATACAGACGTAGTGAAGAGAAGGGCCATATGCACCCTGGGAGTCTTCTTTAACATATGAAAGTACTCTCTTGAAACCTCCCTTTCTCCTGACCTCCCCCAACCCCATAGTATAGAATCAGCCACCCCTCACAGCCCGGGGCAGCAGCTCTTTCTGCCCACGGGCCCTGTCCCCGTGCTTTCATAAACCACCATTTTGCACCAAAGATGCCTCAAGAATTCCTTCTTGGTCGTTGGCTCCGGACTCCACCCCACTGACCCTCCCCGATATCCCACAACCCCATCACCCAGCACTACCATCCACAGATGAGCCAGGCAGGAGGTCGACAAAGCAGACCCGAATGTAGCTGTTTTCTCCTTCCAGATGGTATCTGAGACCCCACATCCGAGAGGCTGTCCCTCCAGCCTGGTGTGTGGACTGACATCCTGCCAGCTCTGCCCTCACCTCGCCCCCCTACCTGTCAGCTTCCATACAGCTAAAGTGCCGTCTTATTTCTATTTTTCCGAACATGAACTGGCCTGCCTCACTCCCTGCTTAGAACCCTACCCCTCGCGCTGTACTGAGAACCAGCCCCGGGCTCCTCACCTTGGCCTCCTGGGGGTCCCTGCCCCCCCCCCCTCAGGGCCCCAATTCCACTGGCTGCGAGCTGGACTCCAGGTATGCTCCCAGAGATTCGATTCCTAAGTGCAGGGTGGGCTACTGCTCCTGGGGGGGGGAGACACCCATGGAGTTGGGGACGACTGGAGCGGAGGGTTGTGCAGGACTGGGGGCATCCAGCTGGGTTTAAAGATGCGTGAAGTGTTTAAAAATAGAACCAGGAAGGACATTCCAGATGGAAGAGCAGGAGCAATGTGCAGAGCCCAGAGGGAGGTCCTGAGCGGGGGCAGGGAAGGTGGGGTCTCACCCCCCAGGAGTCAAGAGAGCAGCCCAGCGAGGGGGTCGAGGAGCTCGGACTGTGCACCCCGCCACACTGAGGCCGGAGCACACGGTGCTGCCGCGGACCCGAAAGATGCAGAGGAGTGACTGGAGGGGAAGTCAAGCTCCTGTCACACACTCCGTCTCTCCCATCACCGTATCTGAAGGAGCCTGCCTTCGCCTCTCAAACTCACCCCATTGTGGGGTGCCCTGGGTGTGTGTGTGAGAGGGAGCGGGAGGGAGAGGAGGAGGAGAGGAGGAGGGAGGGAGGGAGGGGATACGAGAGAGCGTGGGTGCACATTCGGGGGGAACCTTGTGGTCCACCAAATCATCAAAGGCTGCTGCTTTGCTGCTGGGGATGTGCCCCCCATCCTCATCCCATCTTCTCCCCAAAATATCCTGTTTCTAAAGCTGTCTCATTTCTCATTTGACAAGCTCTTGCTTTTCAGTATTCCTTAAAATGTGGCTCCTGGCCTGGGGCCCGTGCTGAGCCCGGCAGCCGTGGCAAATACTTCCGCTTCTTTGGAAGACTGGGCACCTTTACCTCCGTTACCAGTAAACGCAATCTTCCAGACTGTCACCACGTGTGTTAACATTTTGGAGCTGAGACAGGATTTTCCTGACAACAGTCAAATATTTTTCTATTAATGCCACTTAGCAAAGATTCCCTCCCTCCTTTCCCCCTCCCCTCCTCTCTCCCTTCCCCTCTCCCTTCCTCCCTTCCTTCCCCCCCTCATTCCACAGACATCAGGCTGCAGGGCATTCTTCCAAGTGCTAATGATGGAGCAGGGGACACATGGGGGAACCCCCTGCTTGTGGGGCGCGCGACCCACAAGAGCATTTGAGATCTTGACTCTGTCACTGAATCAATCAGCCTCCCCCTTTCCAGCCATGGCTCCCGTCATCTGGAAATGAGTTCTCCAAAGAGCTCCAAAGTCATACATAAAAGGTTGCGCAGGATGGGCCCTGAACACTAACGATCCTCAAGCACAGCGGGTTGAGAGCTCCAGGCACCCCACACCTGGGCTCTCTTCCAAAATCACGTGCTCGCAAATCACCTGACATGGTCTGCTTTGCTTTAGAGTGTTCTGGGCATTCATCTCATCCTCTTCCTTCCCCACGCCAGATGGGAAGGCTGCCCACCCTGCCCCCCGCCCGCTGCGAGACCAGGGACCAGCCAGTCTGCTTCTCCACTCCTCACTGGGCTCCTCCAGAACATAGGAGAACTCCTCCTTCGTTCAGGGTGTGGTCAAGGTGACCGAAAGTCCTACGCCTGAGCTGTTCACTGGGAGGTCCTCCTGGCTGGCTTCCAGTCGCCCTCAGCTGGTCCCACACTTCAGTTACACGCCCTGCCTCCCTTACAGCCTGTAATCCCACCAGGTACTAAATAAGCGGTTGTGTGCATTTTTACTTCTGCCTGTCTCTCTCGTTCTAGACCATCGCTCCTAGGAATACAAGGCCCACACGTGCGTCCCAATCACCCAGGACGGCGTCCGGCGCTCGGTGCCTGCAGAGTAAGTATTGTTGAAGACGCAGGGAAATGCGTGACTTAATTACTGATTTGATGCACTCATATATGGTTTGTGCCTTCATTTCTGTAAAATGTTACAAAATAAGATTGAGTCAGTAACGCAAGACAAAAACCAGACTTGGCTTTTGCACATGGCAGCCTTGCCAACCTCATAACCCACCGGAAGTGTAAAAGCTGAGTGCATCAGATGGGGATAAGTCAGCCAAACAAATGCAAACCAGGATTGACTGTGGAAAGTCGGCTGAGAAACAACGGCATCCATTCTATGCCACCGTAGGACTGAATGCATATGAAATGCCCCTCTGGCCAAACCGCCTGCAACTGAATGTTGCAAACAGTCCAGAAACCAGGAACCTTTCTGACTCCAGGAGCGTCAAGACATCCATGAGTGATCCTCTCCAAAGGAGCTCAAAACACCAAGCAGAAATGGAACTCTTCGGATGATTTCTGTGCGCAAGAAGGGTTCCAAGACATTGCCTGCTCTCCTCCAGCCGCCTTTCTGATGAGCAACAAAATGTTGGATTTTCTTCTAATAGATTTGTCATCTGACTTCAAGTGTCCAGTACTATTGACCCATGGAACCTCAATTTCAAAGCCATTAAAATCTAATTTTCCACCCTGTGCCCCCAAGAGATTGACTAACTTTCAAAGAATAATTCATTTTCTTTAAGAAAAAAATGCATATCTCTCTCTATATTTTATTTTTATTCTTTAAAATAAGTCAAGAGACATTGCTGTCAGCAAGTCTGCTATTACCCTCTCACTGTCTTTCTTGCAACAGAACACAAGTGCTCCTCTCACAAAGTTAGATTTGGTCACCATGGAGGAAGGCTGTATCTATGCGGGGAACTGCCACTTACGGATGTATCGTGAAGGACCCACGGTCATGCTTCACCATCAGGAAAGCAGGGCAGAAGGCTCAAGGTTATTTCTTGTTTGTTTTGGGTTTTTTTTTAAGATTTTATTTATTTATTTGGGAGAGGGAGAGAGCGCAAGCAGGCGGGGCGGGGGGAAGCAGAGGGAGAGGGAGAAGCAGAGCCCCCGGTGAGCAGGGAGCTCACTGCGGGCTCGATCCCAGGACCCGACGATCATGACCTGAGCTGATGCAGACGCTTCACTGACTGAGCCACCCAGGTGCCCCCTCAAGGTTATTTGTTTTGGAAAATAGCAGAAGTGTCAAAAACTGAGCCGAAAAATGCTTCCAAAGGAAAAGCATCTCCCTGAAAATTTCAGGGAGTTCAAGAATCTAAAGGTTGATATTTTTCAAGTGTCAAACTAAGACTCTCCCTTTAAAATTCTGGGATCAGGACACCTAACAAGAGGTCGTACAATCAGATGTCCACGGGTCCGTGTGCAGAAACCTCCAATCAAGGGATGATAATCACGTGACTACCATTAGGTGGGACCCATTAAACTTACTCCTTCACAACCAAATACAGCAGGGGATCCTAGAGCCAGAAAAGGACGTGAGTGGACAAATTGGGGCCAATCAACCAAGGTTTGGAGCTACGTGTATTTTATCGATGATAATTTCCTGGTTTGAGTAATGGTACCAGGGTTACATAAGACATTAATAGACAGGGCAGCGGGGTGAAGGGTCTACGTCAATGCCCTGCACCACTTTTGCAACTTTTCTGTAAGTCAAAAATTATTTCATAACAAACATTTAGAAGGAACGTGTACTGTATATATTCAGAAAGTTTGGAGAGCCAGAGAACAAACCACCCTCGTAATCATGTGGGATATGAGAGCCAGCGAGAGCCTCGTTCCCAAAGCCCTTTGGTAGGGTGTCTTCACGCCGTGGGAGGAGTGCTAGAGTTGTGCCTCCAGAGCCACGGTTTTTACATAAACAGGCATGGCCCCCGCGTGCGCCCTCACCCCTGGGTAATGTCTGCAGGTGCCCATTAGCAGGTGCGCAGGGTCACACCACAGCCCTGTGGTGGGCCCAGAGTCAATGCCCAAGAAGTTCTCACGAGGTTGAGTCCCGCAGGGCAAGTTGTGGCCAATGAACACACCAGCCACAGGATTTCCAGAAGCGTGTTTCACAGCCTCCAACCTAAGGAGGGTGCTTGGGTTGGTGCTGAAATACTGAGGTCTTAAAGAAGGGTTGTTCTGTGTGACTGCAGAGATGATCTGAACAGGGGCAGCACATTCAAGAATCTACGTCTGGGGGTCTGGAGGGGAGGTGAAGTTAGCAGCAAACATTTCACCAAAACCTGGTATGCCCAGGTGCTTTGGAAACGGGGCAGTACAATCAGGCAGCCCTTCACGCAGCTCTGCTGGCTCAGGAGGGGACCCAGCGAGGGGCTCCAGCGCAGGCACGGGGGCTGGGCCTCGCCCTGGCTGTGCAGCTGGCAGGTGACTCCCCACTCTGTGCGTCCCCTCACCTCCAACATGAGTAGGAGCGACTCTGCTGCACTCGGTCACGTGAGGGTTCGGTGCAGCGACGCTCTCTGAAGCCCCCGCAGCACACCCGGGCCGAGTGAGGAGAGCTCCGTACCTGTCGGAGGTCGTTACTATTTGTGATCCTGGTACAACCAGCAAGACCCAGGGTCCTGCTGCAGAGCCAGCCCGGGGGCAGAGACCCGGAATAGGAGGGAAACCAGAGCGGAGACTACCCCGCAATCCTGCGCTTCTGCTCCCAGAGAGCAGGCAGGGTTGGCGGGGACTCTGCAGGGCAAAGGCACCGAGAGAAACCAAAGAGACAGGGCTGGGAAAGAGAAAACCCCGTGGGGAACAGACAGAAACTGTTGTGATCCGTAAGCCAGAGACGCAGGTGCGGCCCCACTCAGGGGGGTGCCCCTCCAGGCCCCGCAGTTCACCCCTCCATCCTCGATCTGCCCACCGCACACTCAAGCCCTCCGAGCGCTCACAGCATTTATCTGGCAAGCGTGGAGGGCAGCAGCCCATCTGAGACTCCTAACCCTCCTTCTCACACTGATTCCAAGAGGCTTGAGCTAATAAAACATCAAAATAAGACGACAACTTGGAACAAAGATGTGCAAAAGTGCTTTGAAATTGCTTATGAATGCTTCTGAAAAGTCATTTCAGCAAATCCGAAGGGCCTGTGCTCTGCAGGGCGCGCGGTGCTCTCAGGCACAGGAGCGGGATGCTTCCGATCCCGGCTGGGGGCAGCTGCATGTCGGCTGAGCTTCTGGCTCTGGAGGGGATGTCCTCCCCATGTCACTTGTGGAATCCCCACAGACCCCCCAGGGACAGGTCATTCTCATCGCACAGATGTGAACATGGAGGCTTAGCGGGGGTGAAGCGGTTTGCTCAAGGTCACACAGCTCAAGCCTGCGGGCGCTATGCTGTCCCGGGAGTCAGGGCAGCAGGGCTCTTGCCCCTGCACGGATGTGTCTCCCTTGGCATCTGTCCTGTTGCCCACAGAAGACACTCAGTCCACTCAGCAGCCAGCGCTCTCGGACCCGTGTCCCCCGCTGGACGCTGAGCGGGGGGGCTTTCATTGTTGCGGTGCCCTTATCAGTGTCCGGGGGCCGTTGTGCGCTGCGTGGGTCGCGTGTGGGGACTCAGGAGGGAAGGGAAAGCGAGCATCGGGTCTCCGCTCCTTCGAGCCGCGCGCTCAGAAATGGGCATCACGCCGAGTCTGCAGGCTCACGTCTCTGGCAAAGTTGAAAATTTAAATTCTCATTAGGCAGAAGAGTCTGTTCCACACTTATTTCATCTGGGTAAGAAGTGCTAGAGGGAGCGCAATCAGACGGAATTTGCTGAAGTGTCTTCGGAGGCGCTCGCCGGGGAAGCAGCTGCAGCCCCACGGTCTTCTGCCTTCGGTTCCCTCGCTCAAGGCCATCTGTTTCCCCACAAAGACATGTGTCCCTACATCAGTCTATATATACCTCCTCCCTGTCACTCTCTCTCACACACACTCACACACACACAAAAGCTCATACACACAAACAGTCTTCTCCCAAAGCAAAATTTGTGCATGTAATCAACATTTCCACATGGCCAAGTTCATCCGAATGTACTCTGAGCTAAGAATCTAAATTTGGTCCAAAGAAACCCTGAGGTGCTGGGTAGCATGAGTGTGCACGCGTGCACGCGCATCCCCCACCTCTGCCACATCCCGAGCTCTTCACCCGACGTGCAGACATCATTCCGTGCACGGGGGCGAAGAAGAGGACGTGTTTGCTCTCATTTATCAGGCCTGACGACGCCTTCAGGAGAGAGGAAGAGGAAGAGCTACTCTATCCCTTTCAGCTTGAAGGCAAAACTTCAAGGTCAGGTCCCGTCAGCTCAAGGGCAAAATGGCTTAATCAAGCCCCGCTCACCAGACAGCAGCCCTTCTCCCTCACACGGGCCTTCCTCATCTCTGCCAGACCCCACACACCCGCGGAATGCCTGGTGCCCTCGGGGGTCTCTGCCTCCTGCCCCCTGCTCCCCCCACCCCGTAGTAAACCTCAAGCCTCACGTTCCTGGTTCACATCTCCTCACTTTCCCTACTGCGGTCCCACCCGCAGCCCGGTGTTCAAGATCTCGTGGACAAGGACCGTCTCCTGCACGCCATTCTGTACCCTACTTTCAGCTCTACCGGGTAAATCCATTTTCTGTGAACACCACTCTGAAACTGCTCCTTGCTCAGAACACTCAATAACCCCCATCACCTGCCGTACAGAGTCATCCAGTCCGGGACCCGTAGCAGGAGCCCCTTCTTTGACCGTCCCAGCGGCAAGGCCCCCAGCCCCTGCCTGACACAAAGAGGAGCAGCAGGTGGAGTTTGGTCGGCCCTGGAGCTCGGGACGCCCGGTTCGCGTGCAAGCCTCCCTCAGCGGATTCTCTCAACACCACGTGGGTAACGTGGGGGTTCCAACGTGCAGCCCGCCAGGACAAGTGCTGCTTTAGAGCAGGTGGTGGTGGGGATTAGGAAAGACGCGCTCGTACCCTGAGTGTGTGAGTGCGCCGAGGGCAGCCGCGAATGATACCCAAGCACTGGGATGGCAGAGGACACATAAACCACGGCGATCCCACGAGAGCCGCTCTCTACGCTCAAACTGTTCACAAGGACTTTGCTCTGCCTCCAGCTGACTCAGCCCAGCCCCACTTTGAACGGTTGGTGAACAATGCGAGCTTGTTCACCTCTGTCCCTGGAGGCCGACCACCACTGCAAAAGCAGCGAGAGGTCAGATGCACGGCCCTGCAGGTGGCCGTGGGAGGCCAGGGAGTGGCACCAAGCGCCTGACTCGGGAGCCAAGCTCTTCCCACTGTTTGGGCCCTGGACGCAGACGTGAGCTGCCGCAGGACCCCAGGCACCGCGCGGGAGACACACAGGGACACCTGTGAGAGGAGGCGTGGTCAGGCCCCAGCAGGGCGCCGGGCAGCCCGGGTCTGCGTCCTCCTCCAGCCGGTGCACCTCATCAGGAGCCATCTGACCGCTTTCTCTGAGAAGGGTGATTTGTATTCCAGCAAAACTACGCGGCAACTCTGAGTGGATGAAGACTCGGCTTAATATTTTTGGTAATGATGACACTTTGTAGGACAAGTGCTTTCTAAGACTCAGAGATGGGGCATCTGGAGTGGCATTTTAAATGGGGCTGTTGGACGAGGTTCGCGCGGCCCTCGTAAATGTCACGCATCCCACCAGCTGGGCGAAGAGGCTCGTTAGACATGTTTCCCCCAAACCTGATTAAAATGGAAAAGTGCCTTTTGAATATTTGGTTCTGTTTTCTCTTATGTCAGAAGTGTCGGAAAGAAACAAAGAGAAAGGGTGGGAGACGGAGGGAGAGGGGGCCTCGGGGGGCTGGAGGCTCCCGTTTCGGGGTGTGTGCACAGAGGAAGTGAGAAATAGCCCCAGAGGCCCCGAGGGGACAGCAGCTCTTGGAGCAGAATAAATGCTTCGGAGGGGCTGGAGCCGGAGAAACCTGCCCCGCGTATAAAGTGGAGCGGGGTGGTAGTGGCTGATTGGCTGGCGGGCCCTCTCCCGAGCGATGAGGGCCCTCACGGGAACCGTATTTATGTTGGAGACAACTTCACTCCACACAGCACGCACGTGGTGTCAGATGGCATCTGAGTGGCTTCCATTCTGGTCCAGCAGCCGGATTCCCAGGACCCGCTGGACTCTGGCCAGCCCTGTAACAAATTAGGACAGGGTCCCCTTGAACCCCCAGGTGGGGCTGTGAGGATGATGAGGGGTGGCTGAGGTACTGGGCCATTGGGATCACTCAGAGAAGGGGCCAGGGCACATCTCTGCCAGTGACCAAACCAGAAACCAGCCCTACAATCAGACGTATTTGCCGCCTCCGTCTGTACACAGGAGACGAAAGAATGTTGGTGTGTGGCCAGAGTGAGGTGGAACTCCAGGACTGCGAGTCAGGGGGGCCCGTGAAAGCTAGCACGAAGGGCAGGAGCCCCAGACACGAAGGGGCAGGGGCAGAGGTTTTCAGGAAGCACGGGGGTGTCACTCAGAACCCAGGAGTGAGCGTGCCTGGGGCTTCAGGAGGGGGTTTTGGGGACGGGGATGCAGTGTCCCCGTGGCTCCCATTTCCGTTCCTCCAGGCACATCAGCTGCTCCCCTTCTCTCGGAAGATGTCTGGCTCCCTCGGCTCAGGACGGGTCTGCACTCTGAAAAATGGAGTTTCCAGTACTAATTCCAAACTGCTGAGGGAGGGGGCACGGAGTCCCTTCGCGGCCCCATCATGTGTGGTTACAGAGGGGCTGGGCCACGCAGGGGCTGTGGGCTCATCACAGGGCAGGCGGCACCTGGGAGACAGCCTATGTTCACTGTAGATAAACCTAAAAGAAGGCAGGATGGCAGCTGGTGGCCTCTGGGGACCTCAGGAGGGCAGAGGAAGGCCTGACGCTCACTCCAGGGTCAGACAGCAGCAGGAGAGTGGTTTCTGGACCCTCTACGGGGTCAGAGCCCCTCAGCCCCTTCTGCTCTCGATAAATCCTTCATCCACATGTCTGTCCCAGCCAAGCCCATTCTTCAGCGTGGCCGTGTCTTTTACAAACCCACCCCAGGACTGCTATGAACTGCTGTGCAGGACATAAAGTCACGATGCCACCTGACTCCTCTCCCCCACCTCCCGACCTGGCAAAGCACCCCAGACCCAGCAGCCTAAACGGTAGACGTCTATTTCTCCCAGTCCTGGAGGCTGGAAGTCTGAGAGGTTCCTCCTGCGGCCTCTTTCCTTGGCATGCAGACACTGACCACTCCCTCTGTCGCTGCATGGTCGTCCCTCTGCATGTCTGTGTCCCAACCTCCTCTTCTTTTTTTTTTTTTTTAAAGATTTTATTTATTTGACAGAGAGAGACAGCCAGTGAGAGAGGGAACACAAGCAGGGGGAGTGGGAGAGGAAGAAGCAGGCTCATAGCAGAAGAGCCTGATGTGGGGCTCGATCCCGTAACGCCGGGATCACGCCCTGAGCCGAAGGCAGACGCTTAACAACTGAGCCACCCAGGGGCCCCTCAACCTCCTCGTCTTACCAGGACAATCAGATTGGATGAGGACCGGCCCTCGTGACCTCCTTTACCCTCATTGCCTCTCTAAAGGACCTGTCTCCAAATACTGTCACATTATGAGGTCCTGGGGGTTAGGCCTTCAACAGGGGATTGAGGGGACACAACTGCCCCATGATAGCGTTCGGTAAAGAGTCACTATGAACTGAAGACTCGGCCTGGGCGCAGCCAGCGAGCCAAGACGGGCGGCCGCGCCCCGGAGCCCATGCCGCTCCAGTCCCACGCTTACCTGAATGCCGCTCTGCACCCGCCGTCCAGACGCCAGCTTCTCTCTGGTGCTTCCCCAACGTCCCCTTCTCACATCGCAACCTGACACCGAAGAGATTCTGGTACCGTGAGATGTGTGGTCCGTCCCGAGAATCTGTCCACTGTTGCCATCGAGGGCTCCTCAGGTAAACAGCGAAACACCTGTGTCCCCCCGCCCCCCCCCCCCACGTCCAATTCCAAACACTCGCAGTGTGTGCACGTCACAAACATACTTATGGGCCGCGATGACGATGGCGCTACACGATTCGTCCGTTCAGATGATCGCCGTCTGGGCACACGGGGTCGGCGTCCTGATCGAAGGCCTTTCCAGAAGGAACTGTGTTCACGCGGCAGGAGGCTCGCTGTCCCCGGGTGGGGTCCTGTTACGTGTGAAGCCGGTGCGCTCACGCGGGGCCGTCTGCCGCGGGACACCGCGCGGTGCTGAAATCCCTCTGGGTCCTGCACATGGGCTCAGGCCGTTCAGAAACACGCCACGTTAGAAAAACAGCAGTTGTCATTGAATTCTCTTAACGCCAACACAGAGGGACCGATGATGGGGGCGCCAGATGGGGTTGCGGAAAGTGTCCTGGACCGGGTTGTAACGTGGCGCATCGCAGGCGTTTGCGACGCCCCCGTCATTTTAACGCACTTTCTGAACTTCCTTTAAAGAAATGGAGGACTTCTCTGCGCTGTGGTTTCGATGTGGAGATCGCGCACTGCTCGTATGTCACACGAAGCGATCAGAGTATCTGCAAGCTTACAGTGGGTGCAGTCTGGGGAGTAGGAACACGTGCGGAAGGTGCAGGAATCCCCTTTGCGTTTGCAAACTGCCCTGCTGAGTTTACAGCAGCGACTAGCGCGCTTTCAATGGGCTTTTGAACTTACCTTAAAAATGAGTCTTCTCGCACAAATCTGAATACACATTACGAGGGATTTAACACAAAGCTGCCGACATCATATCGTTTTCTCCTGCTTTTCCGACTCTCAGTCCCTCTGGCAACGTCGCCGGCCGGGCGGCTTTCTTCCCCTTTGGCATTTATCCGCCTCTTGGTTGCTTCCTTCTCTTCTTGGGACAATTCGATTTTTTTTGAGGCGATAGCTATTTAACGAGTTAGCCAAAATATGACTATGGTTCTTCTTTGGTGGCCGTGTGAGTTTTATCTTTTAATTTTTTCTTCCTCTACCGACCCCAATGGAAGCACAATGGCTGGAGCGACAAATTCATATGCTTCTAGAATTCTTCCCCAGGTTGTGTATCTGTTCCCATCACGGGTTGTTGACATTTAAACAATGAACAGCAGCAGAGCCCGCCCTGCAGGCGGAAGGAGGGGCTCTTCCCCAAAGGCACCTGATGGAGCATTCGTGGCCTGTTACCTGCTGGGCACTGGAGCTGCCACAGGCAGGAGGATAGGCCATACCCCTTCCTTCCTTGCAGGGGAGAGGGGAGCTGAGCTCCAGACCTGCAGCATCCAAAGTTAGAAAATGAGCAGAACCTTAAAGGGGCTTTACGAGGCACCTAACGTTCAGAGAAGGTGTCTGGAACTTTGACCCTTTCCCCAAAGGGAAGGGAAGAGGGGGGAAAACGCCACATTTTAAAATTCTCAATAATTCCTGCAGTATAATTGGGCATCAAACGTCTTTGGGGAAGCACATTGCCTCCTGCCTTTCCGAAGGTTCCTGTGCTACCTGGGGCCATACCCACAGAGCACCTGCGCTCTGCACCTGTCCTGGGGTGCTCCCATCTGGGGAACACTGTCTGGAGAGGCCACCTGTGATGGTAGCCGTTCCAGGCAAGAAGGGGTCCCCTCTCAGACAGCGAAGTTCTCTGTTGGTGCCCCCTGCAGCTCGGGCAGAAATCGGGACGGGATTCTTGGGGAAACAGATAGAAAATAGAGAATGTAGGTTTATTTTTGAAACCAGTGACAGATGTCTGTATCAGTTTCTAATGAGAAACAGATGGCACACTCAAAATGGGTATTGGAGGAAAATTTAGGGAAGAAATCATTCACAAAGGTGTGAGCAGTGTGTAGGTCCTGTGCTAGTAACAGCTGGTCTCTAGGCCTCAGAGACAGGCATCGAGCAGCTTCTGGGAGTAAAGTGTCTCCTGGGAGCTGATGTCTCCGGCCGAGGGTCCCGCCCTACAGGGACCCCAAGACAGAGCCAGTGGGATAGATACCCAACTGCTCTCCTGCCCTGTCTCCTGTAAGTGCTCCCAACTGGCCAGTCCCATTGGACAGCCAAGGGCCCGGGGTCCATAAATACAGGGCAGCCTCCCTGGCCCAGAGCCAGGTGCAGCAGGGGGGAGAATACGCCATGGGGGGTCAGCAGGTGGCCAGCAGGCTGAATGTGGTTAGCAGGCTTTCCTTCTACTCTGGGAGTCATTTCTGCCCCATTTCCTGTGGTTCTCGGGACGCCAACCTATTACCAGCCCTATTACCACCCTGCATATTCTCTCTGTGTGTCCTGGGGTTTCAGTCACCAGGTGTCTCCAAAGTCAGCACCTCCCATGTTAACCACTGTCCTGAGTCAACCATGCTTCTGATCGCCAACCAGAGCATGCCATCTCTGTGTCCCCAAGTAGCCACTTAACACCACGGCGTGTCCGAAACTCTACCCACTACAATTCTCTACCAAAAGAGAGGCTCAGACTTACCCTGTCCCTTACTTTCCCCATAACCCACACCTAGAGCATAGTTCTTTCCCTTCATTGGCTCCATTGTGCGCCCACAGGTGACCTCTCCTCCCTTCTCCTGCTTCTCCTGCCTCAGCGAGGTTTTTGTCATCCTGCATCCAGTCTTCCCTGAGCGTAGCCACCGGAGCTAAGCCCCTAACTCGCGGGTCTGCTCAAGCTCTCATCGAGCTCAGCCCTGCTCGTGGTCATGACCCCAGCATCCCAGTTCTGCTGAACACCAAGCAGTTTTCGCAGTGTACTGTCAATTCGCTGCCTCTAGAAAAAGTGACTTGTCATGAATGGAAATTAAAGAATAAAATGCTGTGAACGATTCCCTTTACAAAGTTTGATGAACATGAGGGACCTTTTGGGGGCGATGGATGTGTTGTACAGCTTGACGGTGGTGGGGGCTGTCTGGGTAAATACACCTGTCAAAGTCACCCGGCTGCACCCTCGTAATGGGTGCATCGCACGGCACGTAAATTATAATGTCGGTTCTTTAAAAGGTTAATCAGGACAGTTTCAAGGTTAGCTGCGTTCGGAGGTGGCACTGACTCCTTTGCAATCTTACACCCTTGGATTGGTTAGAGCGATCACTGCGGCTACCATGACAAAGGGGTCCCCATCTCAGCAGGCTTGTAACACCAGAGCGTTGTATCTGGCTCGCATTCTGCTGGGTGCTCCAGGACAGACTTCTAAGGGATGAGTCAGGGAGCCAGTCTCCTCTCACGGCATCCTGAGCCTCAGCTCTCTGGGAGCACTTCCCAAGATCGTCCACATCCAGCAAGCAAATGGTGAGACCACAGAGTCTAACTCAGACATTCGAGAAGTCGGAGCTGGAAGTGTCCAACATCCCTTCCACCCACACCCCAGCAGCCAGGATGAGTCAAACGGCCCTGCCTAGATGTCTGGGGCTGTAGGCTTCTGCACGTCAGGAGGAGAAGAGATGTGGTGAGCATGTCCCTTTGTCCCCAGTGCAGCTGCCGGACGGGGGCAAAGCAGGAAGAGTTGGAAGCATATCCCCGGTTCCCAGGAACTATACAGAAGCCACAGCCTGCTTTACCTAAAACAACCCCCCCCCAAGTCGTACGTGCCTTTAAAATGTACAGAGTCTGGGAATCGTTGGAGTATTTGACGCCCTCACAACACCTTGGAGGGTGTGCACACACATGTTCAGAGGCACGTATCAGACATGCCATCACCGTGTACCACGTGTCACAGGGATGGGGCTGAGAGCTTCCAGCTGCAGCCCCAAACGTGCCGCAGGCCCAGCTCTGAGGGCAAGGACACTAGAGCAATCTGGCTGCCCGTGGAAGTGGGGCTGGAGGAGCCCAGGGCAGAAGCAGGGACATCAGCTTGGGGTGCCAGGTGTCGCCGAGCCCCGCCAGAGTCCAAGCTAGACGGGGAGACTCCTCACCCAGGAGGAGACTCACCAGCACCTCAAGCATACCACCCCGGGTCCTTGGACATCCTGGGGTACTCCTCTCCTGCGGGCTCCCTCCATCCACCATGGAGTCAAAGTTTCAAACCACACCTGGAGAGTCCTCTCCACTCTGACAGTACCACGAAGGGGTGAGGAGTCTTGAGAAAGAGGATGATGCCTCCTCCTTCTTTGTCTGCATTTTGTCAATAGAGGGCTGTATTAATCATGATTTTACTTTCTGTATCTTTTGGTGCTTTGACAACTTAAAAATCTTGCCGGCTGGGGAGCGACTGCCCCTTCCAAGACCAGCCAGTTCAGAGACAGTGAGCGCTTGGAAGAGGGCATGCCTTCCATACCCAAACCAACCTGGGGCTGGTCAGGTCTATACCCCCAGCCACCCCCTTCATCTGCCTCTCATGCAACAAGCCAACACTTCCCCCACCCTAAATCATCCCAGATTCAGGCACCAGAACCCCAAAGCCCACCAGAATTATTCAAACAGGCCAATCCTAAATGTTTATTGTCCCCTGCCTTGCCCTGCCCACGGAAACCCCCCCCAATAAAGGCTGTGGCCTAGTCTGTCCACTCACTCCTGTGCCCGTGCCCTAACCAGAACCCGGTGCACCGACGTGGCCCTATGTGGGGCCCATCTTCTCCTGGGAAATGTAAGCAGTAAACCATTCAAGGGCACGAGCCTCTCCATGTTGCCACTAGGTCACCCCCATAAATTAACCTCTTGAAGGTGCGAATTGAACAAGGGTCAGCTAATGTTTCCTGCAGTTCTATTTCCATGTGATGCTGGGAACACTAACGGCGCCCACCTTCTAAAGCTTCACTCAGGGCCACGTCACACTCGGGAGACCCTCACACACATTCTGCTTACTGTCACCCCAAATCCAGTTGTCCGGCGTGGTCTGCTAGACCCGTGCTCACGCACAGAGCTAGGGCTGCGGACGCGGCCGTCTTCTGTAGGGTTAGCGTCCGTGAGCCACGAACACGAGCGGTGTTTGTATTATTAATGAATATGCTGATTCCACCGCACATCTGCGGAGCTCTGGGTACTTTGCAGAGCTATTTCACAGCTTCTCGTGTGGTCCTTAGAACCCCCGTGGGTAGGCAGAGCAGCCGCTGCTATTTCCATCTGACTTATGAGGAAATAGGGACCAGAGGGTGAGCTGGCTTGCCCAAGGACACACAGCTGGTCACCAATCATGCCAGGCGCCGTGTCTGCAGCTCGCTCTGCGGCACAATGCCACTTCCCTTTATCCTGAACTTCCTGTTTGCTTTATCCATATTTAAACACACACATCCATGAAGGAAGGGTGATAAGGACAGCTGAAAACCACACGCAGTCATGATGTGTCTTGCTGGGAGAAGCCACAGCTTTGTCTCCACCAGGGTTCTATCGTAGGGACCATCCCCACTTGCCCAGTGCCAGGCATGGTGCTGGCATCAGGGTTGGAAATGCACAGAGAACAGACAGCGACCAGGCCTCCCAGACCTCACAGTGTCGTGGGGAAGATGGACCACAAGAACAGAGTGACCAACATCACTCTCAGAGCTGGGGTGGGCGCTGGGCTGAACAGGACAGGTGCCTGTGGTCTTCCAGTGACGGGGACCCCAGGGTGGAGGGAGGCACCCCTGGAGAACTAATGTGTCCACAGAGGCCAGAGTACGGGGAGTGAGTAGCAAGGCAATCGGGAGCTGAGAGCAGTCGGCAGAAGGAAGGACTGCTCCAAACGGGGAGGACAGGGGTGGTAAGCCTACATGGTAGGAAGGAGCGTGTGGCCATGGAAGCCCGGAAGGATGGCGAGAGAGAAGAAGTGGAGGAACATGGGGCTGGGGGGCAGACAGGGCCATCAAGCCAGTCTTTGGAGGCCAAGTCCAGGAATTTGATCTTTGTTCTAAAAGTCCTGAAATGTGTAGGAAGATGTCAGGCAAAGGGGACTCTCAAATCCCCCGCTTTCTGCTCTGCGGGACTGGGTAGAGAAGGTGAGGATGGAAACAGACACTAGAGAGAAGGCTGAGGCTACTGTCCAGGATGGAGACGGTTATAGACAATCCAGAAATCTTGAGAAGACAGCCTGGGGCCCTGACGTTGAGGTCCTGTCTTCCAGGAGCCCCAGGAGCCCCCTTCAATCACACAGCCCCCACACGATTTACGTTCAGGGGCACCATCCCTCCAGCTGCACTGGCACATCTTGCGGGGACCCCCAATGGCTCAGCCACTCAGTGGGTGACGGAGAGCTCTGGAAGGAAACCTATGTTCCAGATGGAGATGGCCAGCTTAATTTGCAGCATCTAAATCTGTACAGATACAGTGTTCTGTCATTAAAGATTCATTTAGACTTATCTTAATAGGAAACAATATAACTCAACCAGACCCATAAATGACAAATTGCCCTCCCTCAAGAGAAATCTTAAGGCAAAAGACGTGACTTTCCATCATTTGATCCGGTAGTTAATTTCCACGTAGCTGACAGCGCTTCGCTGCGTTCAGAAGGATGACTGTTCTCAGGCTGTCCTGTCCAATACACTACAGCCAACAATGTTGAGTCTCGGCTTCTCAAAGGGGTGGACCGTTGGCACCAGCTTGAAAGAACTGGTCGTAGCTGATGAGGGAGCAGAAGGCAAGCTGAGGGCAAAGCACGAGCTGATACCCTGCTACTCCCCCTGACCCCCAATCCCAGGTGGGAAATGTGTGACATTCTTCGGGCACTCCTGGCTGCCTCAATGCTACAAAGGAAAAGCAAATGGCTAACTTACAGAGGTTGCAGGACAGAAGCCTCTCTCAGTTTACAGTGATTTACAAGAAAAAAAAGCATTCTTACAATAACCTAACTTCCAGAAGGAAACTCCCAACTGTCTTCATGTTAATGCCTTGCTAGAGGGAAAACAACCTTAACTTGACAATGGCAAGGCCTCCGGTATCTTGTGAGTCTTCCTTAACATATGAAAATACTTTTGAAACCTCCCTTTTCCTGACCTCCCCCAACTCCCAAGTGTATCATCAGCCACTCTCACAACCCCGGGCAGCAGCTCTTTCTGCCCAGGGGTCCTGTCCCCGTGCTTTAATAAAATCACCTTTTTGCACCAAAGACATCTCAAGGATTCTTTCTTGGCCTTTGGCTCCGGACCTCACCTACATTCCAAAACTACATCAGTTGAACCAGGGGAGTGGATGGCTTACATATCAGTGATTCCATGCCACCCCTTGGTTTTAGGAATAGAGAAAACAAAAACGTGGGGGAGAAAATGAGCTCCCCGAATTGCATAGCTACAAATATGCCCGAAATGGAATTCTGACTGGCGGTGGGGGAGCAAGAGCTTCGAGAGCCTTGGGCAGCAGGGTCACTGCTTCCTGTGTAGCTCCAGTGAGGGGGGCCACCAGGATGTAGGGCAGCACGGAATGAGGGGTCCTTCCCAGAGAGTTAATACAGGGAGATGGTCAAGGCATGCGTCCCGGAGGCCAGCCTGTGTTTGCGCACCAACCCCAAGGCCCTCGAGCAGAGAGCTGAACTTCTGAGCCCATTTCAACGTCTATCAAAAAGGAAAGGGAGGAAGTCATTGATCCCATTTCAAATGCTTCTTGTTAACGTTTAAATGAAATAATGCAAGTAAAGCATCCTGCACAGTGACCAGCATCTAAAACTAATAGCACGGATGGGCACTTACTGTTCCTAGCTGTGTGATGGCATATAAAGCCCCACAGTGCGTTCCTTAGTCTCTCTCAGGCTAAATTGAATGAAAATGTGCACAAAACACCTAGTTCAGCACCTGGCACGCTGTCGCTCTGCAACATTTCGTTCCTCACTCTGTGTTTCAAAACTGACTGCATATCTGCCTAGTCCTGTGATCACGCAACCCGTGAGTGAGACAGTTTCTCAACCACATAGTGGAAGAACGTGCTTTATGCATCAGCTAAAAATGTTCCAGGATTCTGGCGCTCAGACCGGGGAGTATCACGAATGCTTCATCTGTGATGACGGCACGGGACTCACGATTTGTCAGCTAGACCCCCCCCACCAGCAGGTAAAAGGAAGTTGGGTGCCATGTTTTTAGACTTCTTTGGTTGTCAACCCCCCAGGGGGCACCAGAGATCCCTCACATCCCCCTGAACAGAGAACTTAACTGAAGAACCCACCTTGAACTCAAACCATTTGGGGCCCCAGGCATGTGTGTGGACGGTGGTGGAGGCATCCCCTTGAACCATCCTGGAATGCCAGGGTCAAAGGACTATGAGGTCAATGGACATAGAAGTGGCTGACAAGTGTCAACAGAAGCGAGTAAGTGAAAGCACTTGGCAGGGGAGACACGTGGACCAGGGCGGGGAGACAGATCCATTATCTATTTCTGCATGACAATGTTGCCACAAACTCAGTACTCAGAAGTAGCATTTGTCATCTTGCAGTTTTGGGGGGTCAGGGAACCCAGCACAGCATAGCTAGGTTCCATGCGAGGCTGCAATCAAGCTGTCATCGGGGCCTGAGTGCTCAGCTGCAGCTCAACTGGGGAAGAAGGGGTCTGTCTCCAACCACTTGTGGTGGTTGGGAGACTTCTGTTCGCGGCAGGCTGCCTGGCTGAGGACCCTGGTTTCTTGCTGATTGGAGGCTGGGGGCTGGAGCGAGTCACCTGGCAAGACAGACCTTACAATCGTACAAGTCATTTCATACACCCTGCTGCATCTTGTTGCTCGGGACCATGTCCCCGATTCCATTCACACTCAGAAGAGAGTGAAAGGGTGTGAACAACATGGGAGGTGGGGCCGTGGGGGCCACATTCAATCCCGCCCAACACAGTTGGCATTCCTTGAGCGAAGTACCATTTTACCTGCAAGCAGTTCTCTTGACTGGGTTGGGAGCATATGGGTTGGGATCCTGAATGTCTCTATTTCCTCTGGGAGGAGAGTCTGAGGATTAAAATGAGGGTACAGGTGAAGGATAAATCAGGGTCTCTGGAAAAAGAGAGAACATTTTGTGTTTCAAAGAGGGTATATCTCTTCTGAAAATGGATTGTCCAACCCCCTGCCATGAAAAATGCCCTCGAAGCTTGATTTGTGGGGAGGGCCAGCAGGGTCTGTCTCTACCCCATTAGGGTGCGTTGGCCTCAGTACTGGCCATTAACTCCAGGACCCTCAGCTAATCCATTTCTCTCCTAGTTGGCCTTCTCTAGAGTGCTATGACCCTCTGGCACAGAGAGACAGACACCTGTCCATCTGCCCTTCACCTAGGTCATGGTGGCCTTGTGCAGAAAGGACGAGAAGCCTGGGGGGAATTACCAGGGAGCATCTCACACAAAACTCAGAGAAAGGTGAGATAGCAGTTACCAAACTCTGGGTATTGAAAATCATTTTTAAAGGGAAGATTGGCAAGGATCTCAGCAAGAGGTCCAGGGTCCGCCCATAAAGAGGAGATCTGGAGAAGCTGCACCTGGTTTGACCTTCACCTGGCTTGACCTTCACCTGGCATGAACACGTGATGCCTCACCAAGTATCATCAGTCTTCCCCCTGGAGTTCCAGTACCATTGTAAGTTCCTAGATCTTCACTGGGGTCTGATGTGCGTCCCTGTGAAGAACATTTCCTCCATCAGGCCAAGTCCAAGAACACTTAGGAAGATGCCCGTGGGGTTCTAAGATATGACTGGAACAGCAGCCCCAATCTCTGCAGAGGTATTTATCCTTCTCCATAGGGAGAGGTTGCCAGGAAAGACTCCAGCGTCACCTCAAGTGCCCCCGAGTGTGTCCTTAGAGCTTTAGTCCCACAAGAGGCTCGCGTGCTGGTGCGTTTGGGAGCACTGCAGAGGCTTCTGGGTGGCACCCGGAGGAGGCTCAGAGGAATCCTGAGAGGACAGAATGCTGCTCCACTCAGAGTTCCTCCCACATACGTGTGGCTGGGGCTTTTGTTACTGATTACCGACAACCCCTGATGCTCCGCAGAGTGGGCGTGATGCAGAACACGTGCGAAACGTGGACGCACCCACAGACCCATTTGTTCACAGGTATTCACTGCGTCCCGGCTCTGTGCCAGGCACAGGTGCGAGGGTATGGTCATCAAACAGGTGACCGTCCCTGCCCTCCGGACCTTCTATTCCAGACCAAGGAACAATGACAAGACAAATGAGTAGGATATGAAGGATGCCAGAGGTGAGTCCTAGGGAAAACAGACAGAGCAAAGGAAGAGACAGGCAGATGGGAGCTGTTGAAATTTCAAATGAAGTAACTGGGAGGACCTCACAAATAAGGATATATCTGTCAGTACTTGCAGGAAGTGAGCAGGTGGGCATCTTCAGAAACAGCTTCATAGGCAGAAGGAACCGCGAGTACAAAGGTCCTGAAGTGTGAGCAGCCCGAGGCCAGTGTAGACTGCAAAGAGACCAGTGTGGTTGAGCAGAGCACATGAGACGTGAAGAGGACTAGATGAAGTCAGAGAGGTGATGGGAGCAGAAGTGTATGGCGTCTGATAGGTAATGGAGTTTCATGGGTAAGGGGGATCAAGTCTAGAAGGATTTGATAGTTAAGGGGGTACAATCCTCTACGGTCTGAAAGATGGGGAGGACCAGATCCCTTAGGGCCTAAGAAGTAAGAAAGGAGGCAAATCCTATAAAGCCTGATAGTGAAGGGGAGTGGAGCAAATCCTCGAGGGTTGGATAGGTAATGGGGGTTTATTGTGAAGGTTCTAATGGCTGATGTTAAGGACTTTGGCTCTGACTGTGAGATAGGGCACTACTGGTGGATTTGAGCAGAGAAGCCATCCGGCCGTGATGGCAGGGAGGGTCCCTCTGGACACAGGACTGAGAGCTGGACTGGGGGAGTGGTCAGGGTGGAAGCCAGCAAACCAGTTTCACAGGCCACTGCTATAATCCGGGAGAGCGGATGGGGACTGGCTTGGAGATAAGAACGCCATCACGGCTGTTCTTTACCAGAAAGAATCATTCCTATTTCTCCTTTGAGTTCTCTCCCAGCCTTTTCCTCTCCATAAACCACAGTCTTTAAATGTAATGCTCTGCACGAATCCTGGGCAATCCACTATTAGACATTGTTATGTTTTTTCCACCTAATTGAGCTAGCGGTTAAGAATTTAAGACATTTTATGGCACTTATTAATCTATTGTCAGTGTTTAATTTTATAGACAGGAACCAGTTAAAAGCCAAGCTGTAAAATTTCACTATGGCTCCCTGGCCCTTTACGCAGATCACAAGATTCACAGTGGGGAGGAAGAGGAGGCAAGGAAGGCAAATTCGGCTCCCCGATAGTGGGGGCGGGGAGGCTGTACAAGGGGCTGAGCATCCCTACCAAGAGCTCTTTGCACAAATAAACTCATTGTGCTGCTCACGGATGCGTCTGCAAAACTTTTATGCTGGAGTCAGACCTAATATGCCATGAATATTGCATGATGCACTAGGGTCCTGTAGAGATTCTTCCGTGATGGAGCCAGATGCTGGGTAACTCCCACTCTCCCAGGGTGTCTCATCCAAAATTGCCCTTTGGGGAAGGTCTTGAATATCCCACGCTCATGCCAGAGGTGAGTTAGCCATTTATCACAAAAAATACCAGGTCTGGCTCTAATCCCAAACACGAACTGTGTTTCCTTCATGTCCCCTGACATGCTAAGCACGCTCTTCCATCCCACAGGTGCTTACTCATTACTTAATTGATATCAGGAGTTCATAGATGAGCTCTTTGCTCACAAGGAGACAATGGATTTGTGAAAAACTCAAGCACATGATAAGGGTGGTTCTAGTAAGTTCCAGGAACATGTGATATGGGACACGGGCGTGCAATGGGTTCTACTTTGCAAAGACAGAAGCAGGACTGGGACCAGGTAGTGTTCCCCTAAGGAAGGGACCTTGCAGGTAGGATTTGTAAGATAGAACAACAGTCCCAGGGTAGGACAAGTAACCACACGTCACTTTGGGTCCTCGGCAGAGACTTCATCCTGAAGATGCATCCTGCCAACACACAGCCGAGCCCCCTGCGGGCATAACTGAGAACCAATGGGTCATTCTGGCTGCTGATTCAGAGCTTCCCTCCCTATGAGCACAGACTCATGGGAAGCTACTTCCGCTTCAGCTCCCGATTATCTAAAATAAATGACAAGTTATAGCTTCCCTTTGACAGGACCTCAGGTCCTATAAGAAACAATCATACGTATGGCATGGGAGATGGGGTCACTGTGGTGTCATCTGTGATGACCCCCATGACAAATTCCTCTTAGGAGCTGCTCTGAGCTTTCCTGATCTGCTAAAGCTACCTGCCTCTTCGTGCACCCGTTTTTCTTGGCTGCCAGGAAATTCAGAGCAAAGCTTCATGCTCCCCTGTCGAAGCTCATTCTCTCTTAAGAACTTTTTCAGATACAATTAACTTCCTTCCTTCTTTTCCCCTGCTCCCAATCATTCTCAAAGATTTCATCACTTAGTTACTGTCCTTTTGGTCTTAATTCACCTCTAATCTTTGCTGGAAGCAAGTGGGGATTTAAGGAATTAATTCAACTGCTCCTTATCTATGAACTCACGGTGACCACTGCCCCATGGTGGAAAATCACTCTCTCTGCAGACACAGTTCAATTGAGACATGAAAACTTGCAAGAGAGGAGTCTATCAAGCAGCCCTGGGAAAGCTGGCCTTTGCAGAATATTAACAGCATGGAGAAAAGCATGTGACATGACTTCGCTTCTGAAGAAAAGATGTAAATCTACATACGAAGCAAGTTGAACCTCATTTCGTAGGAATAAACAGGAAGCGTGGGCAGACATACAAACGTGAGGGCGGTGCACTCACAGGCTAATGCAATTATGTCTGGGATATGGGCTTAGTAGAGATTTCAATTCTCCTTTTACACTTTTCAGTTTGCTCCCTATTTTTCTTCCCGATGAGTGTAAAATCTTGCTCCTTCTACTTGCTCCTTCACTGAATGTTGCTTCTAGGTTAACCCATATCTCGCCCATTCCTATTAACCCCTGTGTAGCATTTCTCTCTGTGAGCACACCATGATTATCCATCCACTCCCGTACTGGCGGACGTTGACGTAGTTTCCTATCACCTAGTTACAACAATCTCGCCATAACTTTGCAGCCCACAGGTCCAAGTGTGTCCTTAGAGTAGATCCTGAGAAGTGGGGTCGTCGTGCCGCATGGGATCTGCGTCTTACGGAGTGAGAAGCAAACACATCTCCGAAACGTATGATTCCTTATCGACACTTGGTATAACCAAGTGTTTTGTTTTGTTTGGGGCTGATACGACTGACATAGAACGGTGTCTCAGGACTGCTTGAATACAGAGTTCCTGAATTATCACTGAGGTTAGGTGTCCTTCCACGCGGGCTGGCCGGGGAGGTTTGCTCGGACCAATTGTCTGCTACTTGCTTTGCCCAGTTGGTTGGTTTGCACTGTTCACACTGATTTCTAGGAATCGTTTGTTAAAAATGATGATTTATTTACAGGATATTAATCCACCCACTGTAGTCACCTTTTTATTTGTTAATGTACAGTTTCCTGACACTAAGTTGTACCGTGAGGCCTTAAGCATGCCACATGAGGTCACAGCCAGACCCTGTCCACACCAACCTGAATTGAGCTAATGTGAAGTTGAGCTGGGTTCTGACCCCAGCGCCCAACAGACACACACATACACACACACACACACACACACGCACACGGCATTGGGGAAGCAGGAGTTTTGGAGCCTCCCATTTGGTACCCAAGTCACAAAGACGTAAATTGCACAGAGGAAGAATGGACCAAGAACTTGAGCGTGGCCCGGGCATCGGACAGATGTTCATCACAAGACATTCCATTTCCTGTCTCTCTTAGGAAACTCTGATTTCAATCAAATGACTGCAACCCTTATATTGTTCCAGTGGAGGAAAACATATTCCTTGCATAAAGAGCTTTGTCTCTTGACTGTTTCAAGACAACAACTGCCAAGCTGCTCCTTCATCGAGGTCTTTGGGGAGCGCATTCACGGAAGGCCCGACCCACTTATGAATATTTCATCGTCTAGCTTGTGAAACGACTGGCCTCCGGGACAACTCTAAAAGACCAGTGTCTCTACACAACTCACAAGTCTGTAACATCTTCTACCAGAAGCACTTTCACCATATCTGGATGATGAGGGAACACAAGGCAAGCTGAGGACAAAGCAGAAACTGGCAGCCTGCAACCCCCCCCCCCCCCCAATATGGGATGTATGTGACATTCTTCCAGGAAGTTCCCAACTATCTTCATGTTAACGCCTCGCTGGAGGGGTAAACAGCCTCAACTTGACAATAGCAAGGCCTCCAGTACCCTGTGAGTTTTCTTTAGCATATGAAAGTATTTTCCCAACCTCTCTGTTTCCTTGCCTTTCCCCAACCCCATAGTATAGAATCAGCCACTCCTCACAACCCGGGGTTGCAGCTCTTTCTGCCCACGGGTCCTGTGACCGTGCTTTAATAAACGACCATTTTGCACCAAAGACTCCTCAAGAATTCTTTCTTGGTCATTGGCTCCAGACTCCACCCCACGGAACCTCACCGATATCCCACAACCTCATCATGGAGACAGGGTTCCATGGGTTTCATTTACTTCCCTCCCCACTCTCACCACCTGGTAAGCTGTCAATGATAAGGGTCGTGGAGCTGAAACGGCCCATCCTGGGGCATGTTGGTGAGTCTGTAGCAGGCCTGCACCCTGGGGAACTCCACGCACAGACAGGCTTTCAGTATCATGCATCCCGTCTAATTCGGTCAACGTTATGAACGGAGGGCATTCTCTGTCCGGGACACCGTGTGAGGCACTGGGAACTGAGCCATCTTTGTGAAGACAGGCAGTACTGGACATATCTGATTCTTAACGTGGGACAGCAAGGATGCAAAGGGCATCCTGAATGCCCACAGGGAGCCGGTCATGAGAGGACCAGGAGGAAGGGCTTGCCAGGGGAAGGACGTGGAATGCCTGCTGAGCTTTGGGGTAAAGAAGAAGGCTAGTATCACAGAGACAGGGAAGGATGGGGAAGATAATGGTTGGAGACACACAGGGAAGAGCTTTTGGGTTTCATTCAAAGTGCGGAGAGATCAGCACGGAATAGTAATACCATCACGCATCTGTGTGAAGAATATATGGGTGGGGGGCTTGGGGTGGGCAAGAGGAGCCAAGAGGCTGACACACTGATGCACAGGAGAGATGCTGGTGGGTATGGCCACATCCTGAACCCAAGAGGGTGTCTCTGACCAGCAGGGATAACTGGGGGTGGGGAGCCCCATGAGGGGAGCAGAAGAGATCAGACGCCGCACCAGCTGCAGGCACTCCTCTCATTTGGAAGATAAGTAAGAAATTATAAAGACCATTTTCCCAAAGAATCAGTAGCTTCCGTTTTAATGAAGGCTGAAGTCTGAACGATGTTATTCTAGCTGGGGACTTTGTTTCTGTCGGTGGTTTTTAACTAATTACCATAAGTACTGTCCATTTAGAATTTCACGGCAATTCCAATCCCTATTAGTGTGTAAGCAATGCCTTATCTTTGCCGCAAGCTACTGTTTATTCATAGAATGAAACAGTACATCACAGACATTGTCATATCAAATAGAGGTTTTTTGTATTACATTGTGCGCAGTATGAATGAGCCAGAAGTGATTTGCTAAATAGGAAGTACATTTAAAAAGAATTTTGAATTTTAAAAGAAATCCACTTGCTGTTTGCTTGGGTGGGGAGTGTCTCGTGTTCCAACTTCCCTTTTATCTTTGAGTTTTTGCCTTGAGGAAGGATGAGCTGGCTGGTGGGCGGAACCTTCGCAGAGGGGAATATTTACAATGTCCCCAGGCCACCAGAGGGTGATGCTGTCCACTGTCTTTATGCCTGAGGGTGGGTGTCTTGCCATCTGCAAGAACCACACTACCTCCATTTCTCTACTGTTCATCAACAAAGATGTCAGCTATCTGGCATGTCAATTTGGAGCCATAAGGAAATCAAGCTGGCACATTTTGCAAAGCTTAAATGCTTGGTTGCCATTAGGATTCGGAACAGGACTTTCAGGAGCCACCAAATGGAACCACACATCTGCAGGGACCCAGGGAAAGATCACCTCTCTCCGTCTACGAGAGACACATATGGAAGCAGGCAGATGCTTCTGATGGAGATGGCCAGCCTAATTTGCAGTTTCTAAATCTGCAGAGACACCATGTTCCGTCATTAAACATTCATTTAGGACCATCTTAATCAGAGACAATATAACAGAGCAATGTACCTGGGTGACAAATGGTGCTTTTTGTCCCTGAAATGCTGAAGTGACAGCCACTAACTTCTCTCCATCTGACCCTTCCGGCAAGCACTTGTTTGAGAAGAAAAGTTCTGTTTCCTCCCAGCTCACGGAGGCACCCCTTTTCCAAGTGCTCACTGCAGTTGAACACGGTGCTGGAGGCAAAAGGAGCAGACAATGTGCGAGATGCTGGGTGACCACTCGAGACGCTCCCTGGAAGATATTTTGGGCACTTAAGAATAAATGGAATAAAGTCAGGGTATGTCTCAGTAAATTATCACGCTTCACTTTAAAATGAGTTACATTTTTAAACTTCTCAAGTATATTTGACATTTCTCTGGATGTTATCAGTGCCATTTTGAAAGCTTTCTATGTGCATGCACTACACTTCATAAAGCTTCTTTCTTATTCAAAGACATATTTAATTAAAACCCAGTTTTATGGTGCATACACTAATTATTACTCTTGGCTTGAAGGCTTCGACTGAACCTACTTTTAATTCTGAAACTCAAATCCTTTGCAATTATTTTGGAAGCTTGAATGTTTTCACACTTATTCAATGGTTTGTATATAAGTGGCTCGTTGATTTTTTTTTAATGTAAAAATAAAAATAAATAGAATATCCAGGAACTGGTTGTAATCAAGCCACATCAGGAGACTCAACTTGCTTAAAATTCCATATGCTGTGAGAGGGCGCGGAGTTTCACCAACAGGGATATATGTTTCTCGTCTGGCCAAGCCTCGCCCCTTTCATCATCTGGAATGCCCGTTTCCACACCTGCCTTGGGGTGTGCACAAGGCTTCGTGCACTTGAATGAGGTCGATTTGTTGACAAAGAACTTACGTGGCTCATTGTTGGATAAAAAGATGTAGAGAAAGTATAGGTGTAGACACAGACAGAGAAGCAGAAAGCCCAGGGCGGTTGACGAAGTCTTGACGTTGGGGTCCGAGCAAGGGTGAACACGCTCGGACACCACACCGGTCTCAGCGTCCAGCTCAGTCTGCAGCCGGAGGGGGAATGGCCTGGCCTAATGTCGTGTGTCATGGTTCTGGCTACTCACGAGGCTCTCCGGGGGAGCCTTACCAAAACACTGCTACCAAGAATCCCCTGATGGGTCCGCTCCAGCTGCCGCACAGAACAGCGCCCAGCGCGGGGCTCGAACAGCTGAGATTTATTCCCTCACAGTTCCGGAGGCTGGGAGTTGGAGACGAAGGCATCAGCATGGCTGGATTCTCCGGAGACCTCTGTCCTCGGCTGCGCACGGCCACCTCCTCGCTGGGTTCTCCCGCGGCCTTTCCTGTGCACACACGTCTCTGCTGCCCCTTCCTCTTCTTGTAAAGACACCAATCAGATTGAATCAGGAACCCACCCTAACAGTTTCATTTAGCCTCATTAGAGGCCCCGTCTCCAGATACAGTCACCCTGGGGGTTAAAGCTTCAACATACGGATTGGGGAGGAGCGCAATTCCATCCATCACACCCCCGCCTTGGACAAATTAAGTCAGAGTCTGCACAAGTGGGGAATCATTAATGGTTTAATGACTTTCATTTTTTAATTAAAGTACAGCCGACATACAATAAGCTTCACATATTTAAAGCATATAATTTGATATGCTTTGACATACGTACATGCCCGTGAAACTATTATCCCCGTCAAGAGTGAGCATGTCCATCACCTCCGAAAGGTTCACCATCCCCCCTCCATCCTCCCTCCCGCATGCCCCATCCCCCAGGCAACCACGGATCCACTGTTTCTGTGTTGTGTTTTGCAGAGTTTTATATAATTGGGATGTTACAGCTTGCGTTTTTCTGGTCTGGCTTCTCGCACCCAGCATCATTACTCTGAGCTCTGCTCGTGGGTTATGTTTGCTTAGTTCATGCTTCTGTATGGCTGAGCAGAACTGCAGAATTGCACGGCCCGGAAGCTGCTCCGGCTTTCTTTTGGGTAGTGTGAGCGCGCTGTATCTGTTTCTTTCCTCCCACGTTTAACCTCTGTATCTTTCCTCTTGGTCTCTTCATCGCTGGTTTTGAACAACAGGATTGTGATAAGCCTCAATTTAATTTCCTGAGTTACCACGTTTCTTGTGTTTCACGTTTCTTTGAATTTGGGGCTTTTTGGATTTGTGGGTTCCCAATTTTCATCAAATTTGGACAATTTTGGCCATTGTTTTCCTCAAATTTTTTTCCCCCGGCCGTCCTTCTCTCTCCTCTTCCTCAGGGACCTTAGTTATGCATATATTCAGTCCAGTTAAAGTTGCCTGGCAGCTCTCTGACGCTCTTCCCTTAATTATTTTCTCTCTGCTTGTTTCATTTTAGAGAGTTTCTATTACTGTCTTCACATTCACTAATTTTTTTCTTTTGCAATGTCTAGTTGGCAATTTATCCCATCCAATGAATTTTTCATCCCAGACATTGTTCTTTTATTCTCTAGAAATTTAATTTGAGTCCTTTTTTTATACGCTTTATGTCTTGACTTAGCTTTGGGGGGCATAGAATAGAGTTCTAATCACTGTTTTAATTTTCTTGTCTGCTAAGTCTGTAATCTGTATCAGTTCTGTGACAATTTCAGTTGGTTTTGTTTGTTGTTTGTTTGTTTGTTTGTGGTTTTTTTTTTCCTCATGTGTCATATTTTTCTGCTTTTTTCCTGGCTGGTAATTTATGATTGGATTTTAGACATTGCAAATTTTACCCTTTTGGGTGCTGGATATTTACACAAACAGTTCAATCCTTTATAGTCTTGCTTGTAAGATGTGTGAGTTAGATCGGAACAGCATTGAGTGTAGGGCTAATTATCTACCACAGCTGCAGAAAGACCCTTCAGAAGGGTTTACCCATTGCCTTTTGAATAATGAGGTTTTCCAGTCTTGCTGGTGGCGGGGGACACTATTCCTGGCTCAGTGTGAGGGCCGGATACTCTTTTCTTTCTTTAAAATTTCCCGAAGAGTTTCCCAAGCACAGCCAGAGTGGCCTGATAGTAAATGAGATTTTCCACTGGGTGTTCACTTCCAATGAGCAGGGAGGTTGCCTTTCCTGAGGGTTCTCAGCCTCCACGCCACGAGCTACCACCTGTCGTACCTTGACTGGACTCCGTGAGGTCTTGTGTTGAGTTTGAACAACCATGATACAGAAATAAAATGGACATGACATGCTGATGTTACCCACCCTGGAGAAAACCAGGACTTCTCCGTGTCCCTACAGGACAGCAGCTTGAGAGTTCCATAGACAATTCAGCCCCCAGTATGCAAAGGAGAGTTGCTACCTGACTGAGAGGGGCATGAAGTGTAATAATGAATTACGTGGCGTCTGAGCAACGCATCAGGACACCTGATACACCCCCTGCCCCAGACCCTTTAAGGAGTCAAAAGCACCTTTATATTAGAATAAAATTGAGCTACATACTGTCCTGTTCTCTCAGGATTCTTGAGATCATTTCATTTGGTTAATGGAAACGTAGAGGACCTTGTCACTTCAGCGACAGAACATTTACTTCTTGGAGTCTTACTGGAGGGACAGTTGGCTGTCACCTTCCCAGAGGATATATTCATTGCTTTCTTTATTCAACAAAAATTTATCAAGCACCCTTAGTGTTGTAGATAATTTTCTGGGCCAGGGTTAAAATAAAAACATTGTGTTTGCTTTCCAAATAATCCCTCCTTTCTCCAAGGGACATCCTTACGTTAAGAAGGACTTTAGGAAAACCGTGGACGCAGGCTGAAGGGATATGTTGGGTCATTTATTAATTCCCCAAATACCTACTGAACATGTGTTTCATGGCAAGTGCTGGTCTCTGTCCGTGTAGATGGCTTCCAGTCATTCCTTAACCTTCATTCCCGTGATTCTGGTGTGCTCTGCTCCTCTCAAAAGTTGGCAGTCCTTTTTAGTTCTTGGGTTTGCTCTCCTCGCAATGCACCGGGTAGAGCTAATATGACAAGGATCTCTTACTGAACTGGGTGCTCAGACAGCACTGACAGCTCACACCACATGAGGACGGCAGCCGCAAAATGAAAATGGCAGAACTGAGTCCTATTCAGCTTTGTGTGAAATATTCCAATTTACCCCATTTACAGTCTCTCACAGAAGAGGCTGGACCAGAATATTAAATGCCTATCGACATTGGAATGGTTGTTCCTCATCAAGTCAGGTAATGAATGAAGAGAATTGAAAATATTAGGATAGTTGGCTGTTTGTCAACCAAGCAAGAATGGGAACCAGGCACGAACCACCAATTGTGAATGTGGCCTGATTGTTCTTACTTTAGGACGTGGTGATGGCTAATTCGACAGATGGATTTTTACTGACTTAATGGACCTCAGGGTTCTCTCTGCCTAGTTTTTAACAATGAATCAATTGCCTACTACGTTCACAGGGAAGTAGGGGTGATAACGTGCATTAAGCCTATTAGTTTATAACCAAGTGAGAAGGATTAACAAACTAAAACCACGCTATACAATTATTCATTCAATCATAAAATATTTGTTAAATATGTTAAGCATTCTGCAAAGTGCTATGGGAATTCGGAAGAGTCCGTCCAAGCAAAGTCCCTGCCACGTGGAAGGGGTGCGATACATATTTGCTGTATGAATGAATGAGCAAATACATTGGGGATCAGAAGAGACTTCTATTTAGAGAAGGCGTTTGCTATGAGTGGAGGTGTTTTTAAGACGAAAGGGATGGAGTTGGAATAGCAAAGATTGGATTTGAGGAAAAGGAAGACGTGCAGTTTAGCCGGAGCCTGGGTATGTGTAGGAGGAAGAGGAGATAAGTCCAAATTAAAGGGCAGGGGCATCTCATAGTAGTCCATGGTCTCCTTAAGCAAAGCAAAACCATCACAACTTGATGAACGTGACCCAGCCAAGGTGATCCAGGCATGAGTGTCTGCTCTTCCTGAACATGCTCGTTGATACCAGAGCAGTTAGTCCGTGTATTAGTCAGGGTTCCCCAGAGAAACAGAGCCAACAGGACACATCTGGAGGAGGAGATTTACTATAAGGAATTGGCTCATGCGATTGTGCAGGCTGAGAAACCCCAGGATCTGCCATCTGCAAGCTGGAGACTCTGGAATGCTGGCGGTGTGTTTCCAGCCCAGATCCAAAGGGCCGAGAACCACAAGTGTCAAGGGCGGGAGAAGATGGATATCCCAGCTCAAGGAAGCAGGCAGGAAGAGACAGATTATTTTTTCCCTCCGCTTTTTTGTTCTATTCCTGCCCTCAACAGGTTTGATAACAGCCGCTTGCACCGGGGAGGGCAAACTGCTCTACTGAGTCCATTGATCCAAATGCTAATTTTATCTGGAAACATCCTCACAGAAGCCACCAGAAATAATGTTTAGCCGCATATCCAGACACCCTTTGATCCAGTCAAGTTGGCACATAAAATTAGCCATCACGGTCCATTTAGAGAAATGAACTAATTTTACAAAGCAGATTTTCCCTCTGGAATTAAAGGTTAAGAACAGAATGTGATGTTCCCTCAAACGGACCCAGCACAGCACAACCACGGTCCCACCTAACGCTCACCAGGTGGAAACCACTATTTATCATATCTGACTTCAGGGGAATTTGGCTTAAATTGCTGTGAAATCCTAGAGTAGAAGACCTGTCCCTAACAAATCTACTTTCTCTTTAATTCAGAAGGAAACCGTTGGCATTTATTCAGCCGAAATCCAATTCTGCACGTAGCACATCCCTCTCTCACTGCACAGTGTGGCCACAGTGCCAACTGCCCGCCACTGGCAAGGAAAAACACTTCAACCAAAATAACCTGGTCTAGACCATTCTGATACGGGATGAAGATAAACTGCTAACACATCGACTTGGCAAGAAGTGGTCAGCAACACTTGCAGGATTCTAGACAGTTATGAGAGCATTTACGGTACCTCCTGTTCCCATGGTGAGGTCAATTTTATCTTTCTCCAGCGACTTTTACCATTCTCTGTCCCATTGCTTATTGCCTCCATAGATCATGTTTTTACTATTAGATTGATCTTTACAAGGCTACTCCAGTGTGGCTAAGGATACCATATTTTCTGGAATTTTCTCCTCTCTGAGACATCAATATCTTCCAGAGAAAATGTTGGAAGAAGAGACAACCATTCATCATTTACTAATCATGTGGAGGTAAGATCATTCTCAGGCAGCTGGTACAATCTGCAACAGCAGTAAAGATGATTTGAGATTTTAACTGCTGTGCTGGTTAAATAACATCGGACAGAGACCACAGGAGTTGGCCAAGAGAGAGAAAGCATCTCAGGTGCTGTCGATTTCCCAGGTGTTGGGAGGAACTGTATAATATTGGAGCCTGCAGAGTCGTCCAACTGGAAAACTGTTGGTTCTGATGAAGGTCAACAGTAGGAGTATCTACGTCTCTGAGGTCCCCCATCAATGGAAATGCAGAAGAAGGGCTTAGAAGCAGCTATTTCCTTAGAGGTATGATGAGATTGAAGATTGCAGTTGCCCTGCAACTGCATCTGCATGGCAAGCACACTCTTTTTACTGAATGCATGTTTATTTGGGATGTCCTTGAAGTGCTGATGAGGATTGCAGAGGGGCTGGCCAAACTCTCATGCCATCAAGGTCATCCTCGAACCTACATCTCTGACTCTTGTTCAAGGCTTTCCGCTAAAATAGTCCTTAGCCCTGAGAGGTCACCACTGAATTAGTTCCCTCCCCCCTCAGTCTATTCCAGCTGGGATTCCATGGTCCATCATTATAAGCACTCCCTGGCAAATAACTTCAACTTCCTATGACTTACTTCCTTGATACTCAAAACAAAATCCTACTCTGAATGATTAATTCAACCATCAATCTTCTTATTGACTGTGCCCAAGAGGCAGAAATTTGCTAGGGGGTAAAAAATAAATAAAAGACTGGCTGACTGGCTCACTTTAAACTCACGGTAGGAAACCTCAGCCAGAGTCTAGTGTTGGTTCTCAGGTGAGTTAACTTGCTCTCCTAGCCTCTGACACAACCATTTCCTCTCCTCTCTTCTGCTCTTCAACCAGACTGTTGCTGCTCTGATGTCCTTGTCTCCCAGAAGACTCCAGACAGGCACACCTGCATCTGTTTAGGCAGAATTTAGATTCCCTGGGCCCCCTTACCTCTTCTTACAAAGTAAAACGTGTCCCTCCACCTTTTAAGGCCTTCACTCCTTAGGGTATTCTCCATATGCTGCATCAAGAATCTCTCTATTTGTTCATTGACCCATTAGCATAAAATGTGCTCTAGTGAGGTCCTTCTTAAACAATAAAGGACGTTTGTCCACATCCCTCTGGGCTCCGTCCACACCCAAACGACCAGGGCACTGTCTATATGCACTCCCTTACCTCTCACCCTCCCAAGAGCTTCTGCCCCAGGTTCTCTCCCCAAAGACTTGTATTAAAGTTACCAACAGCAAAGGAAAAACTTCCCTTTCCCCTTACACGTCTCTCAGTAGAGTTGCAACCCCGGTGCTCCCTACTTCCTCCTGTATGCACTGTCTTTCAATGTGCAAACAGCACTGCCTCAGTTTTCCTCACTATTCTGGTTTCCTTTTCTCAGTCATGGCCACAGGCTCCTTCTAACTACGATTTCTAAGTGTTGGCCTCTCTCGAGGTCTACTCTCTTTTTCTTTATCCATACATCCCACCTCAATGACCTCACCCCATAGCCTTAATTAGTATCCCTACAATACAACTCCCATTTTTATCCCCACCAGAACAGTCCTCTGTTCTGGATCACTCCAGATGCATACTTCAGCCTTACTGTCTTGTAGGCATGTCACACTCAAGGCTGAGATCCTGAACCCCAGTAATCCCTTCACCTGTTCCACCCACACCCCATCTTCCCCATCTTAGGAAGCAATGTAATTATACACCAAATTCTGGGACTAGAAACCCAGAGTCATCCTCATCCTTCTGGTGTACCCTCAACTCAACCCTCCAGCAAGCCTCATCAGTTCTACCTCCCCAGTATGTTCCTCCCTATGACCATCACCTTATCCAAACCACCTCCATGACTCACCAGACTCCTGCAAAAGCTTTTCAAGGTCCTCTGCCTCCATATTTGCCATCCTAACCTATGTTCTGCCTAAAATCCCAAGTGAACACTTTAACACAAAAATAATCTTTATTCCTCTGCTTAAATCCTGCAGTGACACTCATTAAATTTCAAACAAGATCCAAACTTGTCCCCATGACCTACAAGGTCATCACTGGCTTATGTCCCCTGTCCAGCTCCATCTTGGGCCACACTTCCTCATGCTTACTGTGATTCTATGCCACCAGACTCACGAACTTCTTAGATGTCACCTCACTCTCACCACCTGGGAGTCCCTCTGCCTGGGGTCCTCTCTCCTACACTCAGCCGACGGCTGGCTTCTTGCTCTGCTTCTCTGCTTGGCCCTTGTCAGTCACCTTCTCAGGGCTCCTGACTAAGGATTCTCTCTTCTGGTATGTTTTTAATCACTTCACCTTGTTTTCATGTTCCTTCGGAGTCCTACACAAAATGTAATTGTACTTCAATTGCTTTTATTTTCTGACTCTCCAACTCAACAGTAAGCATCATAAGGGAAGAGACCATGTCTGCTTATTGGCCTTTGCTTTTCCTCAGCTTAGGGCCAGCACCAAGGGGGTGGTCCAGGAATGTTGGGTGAATGAGTCAATCTCCTGTTTCTTTCATCCATCCAGGCTATGCTCTCATCTCACTGTTTCTATGATTTATTTGGTGATTACCTGACTCCATAACTTGGATTCCACCACCTCCTCCAACCGGAATGCCCTTCCTGAATTCCCCCCGATGCCCAAAGGACACCTATTTAAAGCTCAGTCAAAAGGCCATCTCCTCCAAGAGGTGTTCTTAGATACCCAGAGCCACATTGCCCAGTTCCTCTGCGCTCTCCTAACTAAGCTCTCTAATTGGACTTCCCTTGTGCTGGGTCACCTATAGCTTATTGTGAACCAAGACGAGTAGGCGGCTGCCTCCTCTGAGGGATGCAGGCTCCTGCAGGCAGGGACCAGGTCATGTATTCTTCTGCACCCCAGAGTTCCTTGGCTCTATTAATTACTCAAAGGTCTGTTGAAAGAAATTCCTATTCCTGTCTCTCTTTCTTTTTAGTAGAACATGACAGAACAGAAAATATTTCAAATAAGATAACCTCCGCGGTCTCCCAGATAAATACTCCATCTTATCTACTTCAACTTAAATTAATATTGGGTTTTGGTAGGTCAGAAACCTGGTCTGTATCTTATCTTGCATTGTCCATGTTTTCCAACATTTACAAAGGTCCCAACGGCAGACAAAATGGGCACGAGAGTTGCAACCTCAGAAGTCACTTATTAAATGTGACACTAGACCCTTCCTTTGGCTTGTTTATCCTGTCAATAAGCCAGGCACTGAGCTGGACAAAGATATGCAAGACATGACCCTTAATCCTGAAGGGTTTAATCTGGCAAAGCAGTAAACTAGGAGTCCAGAGCTTACAGGCAGGTGTTCTCCCATTTGGGGAAGACCCATCAGTGCTCAGGTGCATCAATGCCTGTACCTCCAGAGATGCTGCGGGCTGACGAGTGACAGCAGTACCAGGGATATTTCACTTTCCGTTCTCTGATAGCTGTGTTAGATTAAATGGTAGGAATATGTATTGCTTAACTGACTAATTAGGCAGTTCCTGTTCAAAGGGCAACCTCTGGAGAATGGTGTGGCCATGAAGACTGAATTAAAGACTAACCACTCAGGTATTCTGGGTCCTAATCTCATCACCTCTAGGGTAGTCTTGTGGGAATCACTTTCTCCCTATGGTCACCTAGTTTTGACACTCCCAAAGGAAAATAAGGGCACAATGTCCTATCAGGACAGGTCAAGGTGAGAGGAGTTGAGCCTTCAAATCACCAGAATGATTAGAAATTTCCACTTGGATTTATTCAAATAGCGTGTTGGCCCATTTCCTGTTCTTTCACTTTGCAAAGCCGTAGCCCTGCTTAAAAAAAAAAAAGTAAGATTAGATCTATTCTGTAAAATAATATGTATGTATGTATAAGTATCTATATTCTTTATCCTGGAATATACCCCTAGGCACTTACAAATATTTATTTTCAGCATAAGTGAAATCCAGAACTTCAGAAACCCATTAATCCCTTTTGATTGCTCATAGGATCCACGTCTGTGACTGCCCTGCTGGTCCACATCTTGCTGTCCGTCAGTGTCAGTACACACAATGGAAGATGTTGTGCATTGTTAACTTGACCTTGAATGCAAGCCTGCCAGGGACAGAGAGCTGGCTGCGGTTGTTTGCGGCGGGTGCATTCACGTTGCCATAGTGTCAGTGAGCACATCTGTTTCCAGCTGAGCTGCTTTTGTTTAAGCTTCAAGCCCTTCCTTTCTCCTGTTTGAAAACAGTTACCAGGAGGCAAAATGATTCAAAGTGACATCTGGGTCCCTCTCGGCATGTGCATGGTAATTCCCTTCCTTCCATCCTGTAATTAAGTCAATTAGATCCCTAAGTCTTCTATGAGGGGGTTTCTAGGAATACTTCCTCAGTGACACACACACCATCACCAAATATCTTCGGTCCCCTCACAGCACCACCTCCTACATGACTGCCTTTCCTCTACTTTCATCAGTGGAGCAAGACATAAAACCAAGCACGGGAGTTGAAATTCTTTCCAAGTGTTGACCAGTTGGGTAAAGAAGAGAGACACAGTGCACGTTCTCAGGTCCCAGCTCTGGGTAGAGGGGCCCCTGGACAGTCTGCCACTGATGCTTCCTCAGGTGTGGTCAATCTAGCAGAGCCATTTCCTAGATGCTATTTATTAACTGAAATATTGACAGATTTAGCATAATGTTTTAGACGTGAAGCTGAATTTGGGGCTCTGTATCCCCAAATATCAGGAAATTAGAGCGTTTAATTGGTGTACTTTCTTGGTATTGGTATTGACACTGTATTGGTCAGTTTGGGCTGCTATCACGAAAATGCCGTAAACTGGGTGCCTTAAACAACAAACACTTATTTCTCACAGTTTGGAGGCTGGAAGTCCAAGTCAAGGCGCTGGCAGATTCGGGGCCCACCTTCTGTTTCATAGGCTGTGTCTTCTCACTGTGCCCTCCTGTGGAGGAAGGGGTGAGGGAGGTCCACGGTTCTCTTTGATAAGAGCACTAACTTCATTCATGAGGTCTCCATCTTCACAACCTAATCACCCCCGAAGTCCCCACCTTGTAAAACTATCACATTGGGGGTTAGCATCTCAACATAATTTGGGGATTCGGAGGGGAAGGGCATAAGCATTCAGCCCCTAACAAACTCTAAAAACCAAACAGACAAGAAAACAATTTTTTGTTTACATTTTCTTGATGAAATGGAAATAGCATCTACGTTTCATTTGGAGGGCACAGGCATGTTAGATAAGCCTCATGCCTAGCTTGGGAAGTCTCCAATTACACAGAAAACCTGCTTTAACATCTTAAATTCCATTTCCCCAAACACTCATTTCCTGAAATTCTAAAGAGAGTTCTTCAAGGAAATGATCCATAATTTCCTATTAGTGCACATCTGTATCCTTTCCAATAAAAGAGCCTGTCCTTGCAAATAGCACTACCAAGACCCATCCATCAATTAAGAAACGTACTTACTGAGACGGGGTCACGTAGAAGGAGTCATCCTCAGTGGTATTCTGCCGCGGGCTCATTCAGAAATCCAAACCTCTAAATCAAGAGAACTTTGGACACACGCAGACACACGTGCACACATGCTTGTTGCTGTTTAAATAATCTAATTCGGATTGATTTATCTACCAGCATAATAGATTCCAAATCCCTGTTGATCTTGGGTCATCAAGACCATTAAAGTCAAGCATGGTGATGTCATTCAAAATCGGAGTAGTAAAATCTTTATTTTTAAGAGTCAAACCTCGTGTTTCTGGCAGTGGCAAACCCAGACGGGAGACAAAAAGTGGAAGTACAAGGAAAAACCAGGATTCATTTCCGTCTCCTCTCATCAGGTGACATCCGCTGAGGGTTCTGATTAGTGTGAGTTCTGAACAGATTTAGGGATCCCATTGGTTTGTTGGCTTGTAGGACTGGTAATGACATTTGCTGAAGTCACAAACACGAGTAACTCCAAACCCAATCCAGTCCCTTCAGACCTGGTTTCTCCCCGGGTCTGTGTTAGCTGTGTGGGCTAGACAACCCAGACCACAAAAATGCTGTGCGCTTAGTAGGGATTCCATAGACGTCTAGTTAACTGAACGGACTATTTCAACAAATATTTAGGAGGGCTGTTTTCTACAAATTATTGTAATAGGCATCAAATTCATTCGTATCTGCATCATTTAAAAACTAAAAATAAATAGAACACCTACTATGTGCCAGGTACCTTCTTGGCGCTGGGGATGGATCTGTCTCTAAGGCTGTGTGCAAGGGAATAAAGGGGTCCAACAAATGACCCCTTTGTCCTCTGACCAAGGTTGGAACTACAAAGATATAGAAACAGCATTAGGCAGATGAAGATCAGAATGTCGGCATCGTTGCAGATCAAGGCTGGTTTGGAGGAGTGCTTCTATAATGAACCTTACAACACTGACTCCAGAGTGCGGCAGAATCAAGCATCCAGTTTCAGGTCCAGATGAAACGCAAGGACCCAGCCCCCTGCAGGGTAGAGACCTTGCAGTTGAATCTGTACAGGCAGGCGGACCCCAAAGGAGGAGATCTGCAAGACCAGTTCCCTCCCTAAACTCACTAATTAGAGAAGTGACCCACCAAGTAAGGAGGATATGCCAGGATGCCATCCTACTGCATTTCCCTTCACATTGAAATATAAAGACAGAGAAAGGAGATCTCCTCGCCCTCTCTCTCTATGCAGGGAACAAAGCAACCGAAGGGGCATTGACAGTGTTCAGGGAATTCCAATGGCCAAAGGGGTGCCATCCACAAGCAAACAAGTAAACGAACTTGGATATTTCAAAAAGGAATGATTGCAGTAAGACTGAACTGGGCAATGTGATATGCTGCAGCAGAAGGGTGGGCATGGGGCGGGGGTATCAGTGTAGACAAGGCAGCTGTGGGCCTGCCCACCGAGCCTCCATTCCAATAGGGCAGACAGACACGAAGCAAAGGATTACCCAGCTCACTATCTCATCATAACTAAGATAAATGGTATAATGTAAAAATGCATGGTGTTAACCAAGACTCTAATAGGATGGGGGACAGCAGAGTGAAGTCAGAGACAGTGCCCAGGACCGGGGAGTTCCCAAGGACCCCTCTCCTCTATACCTAGGACTTGATCATTTTCTTCAAATACATAGTTCACCAGAAATGGAGCCACCATTTTATTTATTTATTTATTTATTTATTTATTTTTAAAGATTTTATTTATTTATTTGACAGAGAGAGACAGCCAAGCCAGCGAGAGAGGGAACACAAGCAGGGGGAGTGGGAGAGGAAGAAGCAGGCTCCCAGCAGAGGAGCCTGATGTGGGGCTCGATCCCAGAACGCCAGGATCGCGCCCCGAGCCGAAGGCAGACGCTTAACCGCTGTGCCACCCAGGCGCCCCTGGAGCCACCATTTTAAAAGATGGTTTTTGAAGAGGTATTTCTATAAGCCACAGGAGAAAGAGGTTAATACCTTTCTGATTTCTAATATTAAAGCAATCCACATTAAGCCTAACATGGAGCTGTTTCTGCTGCCCCCCTCTGGCCCCCACCCCATCCACACACCCTACAACTTACAGCAACCCATTAACCCCACTATTCTTCCCACAGCACCTGGAGAGTGGGGTGGGGTGGTGAGCAAGGCTGGGGAACTTGCACACCACAGAGTCCCCTCCAACTGAGGGGACTTTCGTCCCCAAAAGAGGTTCACAGAGAGGCGCAAATCACTGCCAATGGAACAGGAGCAGTGTGTGACGAATTTTCCAGCTGATATAAGAGCTATTTCCTCAACAATTCCTCTCTAAACATTGTCGTTTTCTCCAGATACCTTAAGCCCCTAAGCATGAGTTGTTTTCCAATCACGGGCCCGCAAGCGGCTTCTTGCCTCCAAACACTTCTGGTTTTGGCTGCTCTAAGAGAGGTTTGGAAAGATCTTTCTCTTTTACTGTTTAAACTCCAAGGCCACGTAGGCCAAGAGAAGGGTACTTTTCAGATGATTCTCTCTCCAGCAGGAACAGCTGGAAGCCCCTCGCGGGCTGCATGGCAGGGACAGCTCTTCCTTCTCCCCAGACCCCGCTGTTCTCAGCCACAGTGTGCTTGCAAATAGGTGGAAAACACTCTCTTCTTTTTCGTTCAACCCACAAATGTTTGCTGGGTGTATTAGTTTCCAGTGGCTACAGTGACAAATGACCACAGTGGCTTAAAACCACACCCATTCATTCTCTCGAAGTCCTGGAGGCCGGAGTCCACAATAAGACTTATGGGGCTACAATCAGATCTGGAGATTCTAGGCGGGAATCTTCCTTGCGGTTTCTCGCTCCTGGAGGCCACCTGCATTCCTTGGCTCATGGCCCCAACCTCATAACTTTCCCACCTCTTACTTTGTTTTTCACATCTCCTTCCACCCCCTTCTTACCAGGGTCCTTGGGATTACATGACGATCCACTCACCTAAGTCAGGGTAATCGCCCCGTCTCAATGTTTTTATTGAAGTATAATTAACATACAGTGTTGTATTAGTTTCAGGAGTACAGTTCTACACAATACTCAGTCCTTATCACGATAAGTCCCCATCTCATTTTAATACCATCTGCAAAGTTCCTTTGCCATGTCTGGTACCATATTCATAGGCTCGAGGAATTTGGACCTGATACCTTTGGGGGCCATCTCTTAGCTGATCACCCTAAGGAGTGAGACATTGCATACTTTTCGATCACACAGCATCTGAACCTTCTCACTATGTTATAGAAACACTCTCCCGGGGACACAGAGCCAGCCTTTCACCCTAGAGACTAAAAATTGAGGTGGCACAGTCCTTGCTTCCCTGTCCTCTGGGTCTGGGACTTTAGCTCAGGACTCAGGCTTCAGCAGCCAGATGCATGCTCACGTTTTGGTTTGACAGCTGACCATACAAAGAAGCAGGGATGTGGGGGAATTGATTCTAGCACGAGGGGGGTGGGCAGCAGCTACATTCCATTTTAAGTGGCCTCGGTGGCAGGGGTTCTAAGAGCACAGCCATGGAACAGGACTGACCTGTCGGTGGCACTGGACCAGTTATGGGGTGTGATTTCACTGTGTAGCTGACAGACTGGTTCTCTGACTGTCCCAGAGGCCTTTGGGGTAGGCTATGTCTTTGGATAAACTCATTTTCTACTAAATTGGCCAAAGGCTTTTTTCTGTTGCTTGCGATTGAGAAACACGGCTGGTACATGCCAACTGGGACTGCTCCAGTTCTCCCTCAATTGCTGCTGAGGCCTCAAAGCTAAATAAAGGACCCTCCAACACACCTAAAGAGAGCCGGGAAGCCATAAAGAAGCATCACCTGAGCTCGCTCGGGCATAAGCAGCATCACTTCTGGGACCAGCTGCCACATTGACGCCTCCTCCTGAGCCTATATAGAAATTGGGGCGGGGGGGACTAGGAGAGAAAGAGAACATTACCAAGATTATCAGGTAGAGGTCATGGAGTGGAAATGTGGGGCTAAGGTAAGAGTTCATCTCCTCCCCTTCCCATGGGGGATGGGAGCTTTACCCTTCTCTCCCTAAAACCACGTAGGGGGGAGGCTTTAGAAGAATCACTAACAGACGATAGGAAAGCAGTTGCCTTGGTTTGCTTGGGGCTGATCTACTTGCTGCCCAGAGTCATTACTAGAAGCATCCCTCTGAATCTCTTAAGTGTGCAGGTTTGCACAATTGATTTTCTGGTCGCTTATTTACCAAACACTTGCTTATTCCCTGGTTGGTCTTGCTGAGCCGCAGGACCTGCAGTCCCACTACGGTACTAGGGCACATGGTCAGAAGAGGTCCTCGTAGGAACATGGCAATAGTCCTTTGAGTTTTGGAGGGGAAGCACATACAGACATAGATCCATGCCCGTAGTTTACTTGGAAGGTGGAAATCTTGGTAAAAAAGCAAAATCAAAACCAAAAACCAAAAACAAAAACACCCCAGCCCCAGCCAGACACGATGAAGTGGCGTGCAATGGGTCTGTGAAGGTAGCAGGAGCAACTCCCACCTTATCCTGATCTCCCACAGCCCTCCGAGTGCACAGAAAAAACTTCTGGGCTTCTTGTGCTTTTATGGGAAGGATTCTGGAGGTTCAAGGAGAGTGCAGGAGTTGTGGAGACGCTGCAGGTGCAGAAGTGGGGGAGGGATATAGAAACTGGACCCCCTCTTTTGAGTCATCCTCAGTAATGGAGGTTTTTGCAGTAAGAGTGAACACTGCACCCCTAGAAAAGCACACTCAGCTTCTGTGCAGAGACCATCAGTGGAGGCAAATACCAGCAGAAGCATTTTAGGACCAGAGGCAGCTCACCCACCCCCACCAGCGGCTCTTTGCATTAAGTGGCCACTGTTTTCCTGTCTCTTTTCCTTTAGATCCCTGACTCCAGGTGTGTCAGAGCCCGGAAAAGTGCAAGAGGTGGGAGGGGCCTCTGTACCACCCCGACCTTCACACGCACAGCCCTCCTCTGAGCTCCTCGGGTGAGGGTCTGGCCCACATGGGGTCAGGAAGACTTTTGAAACATTTACTAAAAAAAGAATTTTAAACAGGACTGGATTGATTTTAATAACTGACAGTAACTAGAAAGCAATTAAATCTGCCAAGACATCATTAAGTAACAGGAAAGGAGGGTTCGACACAGCATGGTTAATGAAGGAGAACAGGGGGGAACAACTCCTGTGAACTTGAGACGGCTCAATAAACCAAGTTCAGGTTCATGGCCAGCGTCTTTTGTTCTTGCCTGCCCAGCATTCTCTTCTACCCGGTTCTCCATTGGAGAAATGGGCTTTCCCCACCCTTAGTCCATGCGGTGGAGTAGGGGGTGTCCATGGTGCCGCTCCCTCCCACCTCCACATCTCCTGGCCTCATTCCAGGAGTAGACATATGACCTGGGCCTCTCAGTTAGAGTGGATATCAAAACTTCCGCTGGAACTGCACTGGAAAAAAAACAGTCATCTTTTCATTATGGTGGCGCAGCCGACAGAACTGTCAGCCTGACACTGTTTTTCCCCATCTTTCGACCGCGAGTGAAGAGCTTGGCTAAGAAAGATGCCAGCATGGTGAAAAGAAGACCAAGAGATGAGGAGCACCTGGATCCAGCCGTGCCTGAACTTAGATGCCCTGACTTTTCAGGTTTGTGTGCTAATAAATTCACTTCAATTAAGACATGTCAAAATGGGTTTCTGTCACTTTCGTGGAGAAATCTTGCCTGATACAGCTGTTCGAGTAGGAGGGTGTATCAGCCAGGTCCGAGCAGGAAACAAAAGACAGGGGGCAGATTAAGGTAAAGGAGCCAACGAGAGACAGCAAGCTGCCCAAAAACTAGCAAGAGGGAAAGTCCTTACCAACCACAGGTTGTGTTTACCGGAGCCCCGTGAGAGCTGTGCTGGGAAAGGGGTCACCTGGCAGAAGTCACAGCCATTTCCGGTGGTGGTGAAGCAGGAGCGAGAGCTGGGAAACATAGCTGCTCCCTCACCCTTGTCCTCTTGCATGTACCTCCCACTGGCCAAATCCAGAGGGAGGGAAACTGGAGCAGGGCACCCTTGCTCAGAAAAATAGCAGGTTTGGGACAGTCCCCACTGCATCCAGGGACTCTGGAGCCTGGAGTGGATGCCCCACAAAATGCAATGGCACTCCCACATCACAGAAGGGAGCTCTTGGGTCATTTCCAGTGAGTTGAAGGCTGGTTTACTCCATGCCTTTGCACATATCATCATTCTCCCACTGAATTCCAGTTCAAGACCTGAAGCCCCACCTTGTCCGTAAACCTGGTCCAGAGCTGCCCAGCCTGTAGCACCCGCCCTGCCGTAGCTTCACTGCCTCTGACTCGCGCTTGTCCGGACGACGTGTTTGGAAGTCCATCACAACCTCAGGAGGTCTGTGCTCATGTCTCAGATTCCCTCACTTGAAGACTTGTTTCTAGTTGCCTTAGTGAGAGTGTGCACCATCACCACGCCCCAGAAGGGCTGGGTCTCACCCCGTCCTGCCTGCAGCACAGACACCTGCTGCCTGCTCCCTCATCCCTGTTCATGTGCCTCACACCGGAGTGCAATCCCTAGGCACCTGATGCATATTTATGGGCTGAAGTGATTTTTCCGTGGGGTGGGGAGGGGGTTGCTAAGAAGGCTCAGAGTGCTAGAACCACAATGTCTGTAAGATATGTTTTTGAAGAGCAGCTTTAAACAAGAAAAATGGATGAACCCACAAAAGCAGAACTATTTCAAGTTGGATGCATGCTTCAAGCCAATCTAGGGTGCTGAGTTTATGGGGGCACCAGGAGATCTCGAAGCTTCATAAACACTTACCCACCCAACATCCCGTGTCCCTTTAAAATCTTACTGAAGCTATTTTATCTGCTCTTCTGCCTACGCTAACTGTTCAAAGAGCTAGCCAACCTTGCAGCCTTTGGAATGAGAAGTTTCATGGAGTTTCTCACCTGCTGTGAGAAGTGTTGCTTCTTTTTGTGTTACTTGATCTTGGTTCCTATCATCATCTCCACCCCACGGCCCATGGCAGAGCAAGGGAGCCCCTGATGGGCCAGCTGCTGCCTTCTTGATGGGGACAGATTCCACTGTGACCCAACCAGAGCTCACGCTCCACCCTACAAGCCACACTTGGAAGTTCAGAAGCCTGGACTTGAGAGAGCGAGGAAGAGCCACATGCCGATGCCACACCACCTTCATCCACAGAAAGGCACTGACCCCCTTGAGCCCAGGCAGCAGATGTCCTTCCTGATCACATACTCACAGGCTCGGTTCAATTCTCAGAAGAGCTCTCATTTTCTATCCACTGATTTCAGCATTATTTTCTCCCAGCATTGCAAGTCATGGCTCTCGGAGGCCGCTGGCATGTTAACAGGCTGGTTATATGGAAATTGGGTAATATTGCTGTGTTCCTGGCTGCTGCAGGCCAGTGCCCATGGGGAGCCTCTGGTTGGGAATCAAACACATCACCTTCAAATGCCATTTACTTCCTTAACTCACAACCCAATCTAACGCCACTCTCTTGTTTCCAGAAATGCCATAAACAACAATTTGATTCTCAAGAAAGAATACTCCTAGCAAGTTCATATTAAATATTTTTAAAATGTAAAGGAAATCAAAGAATTAGGGAAAATATTAAGAAAAAAGGGTCTCTACTCTCCATTTGCATTGATATGGACGAAACTGGAGGGTATTATGCTCAGGGAATTAGGGTTAGAGAAATAAGTCAACCAGAGAAAGACAATTATCATATGGTTTCACTCTTATGTGGAATATAAGAATCAGTGCAGAAGATCATACGGGGAGGGAGAGAAAATTGAAGTAATCAGAGAGGAGACAAGCCACGAGACACAGGAAACAAACTGAGGGTTGCTGCAGGGGAGGTGGGTGGAGGGATGAGGTAACTGGATGATGGGCATTAAAGAGGGCCCATGGTGTGATGAGCACTGGGTGTTATATGCAACTGATGAATTATCGAACTCTACATCCAAACTAATGATGTACTATATGTTGGGGCTAATTGAATTTAAATTAAAAAAAAGAAAAGAAAAAATGGGTCTAAACTAAAATGAATACGTGAGGGGGGGCAATTCTGCATAAAACTGAACAGCTTACCTGGAGAAGAAAGTGGAAGGTGGTCCTCGTTAACAAGGGTGATACCAATGCAAGGATGTCACACCAGAAAGGACTTTGATGAGGGAAATTAAAGCCATATCTCAAAGGAGGTCTAGAGCTTTGCTAGGTACTTACTGACAGAACAGACAGAACCACGGATCACATCTCTGCAAAAGCACTGGCCCCACCTACTTAGCTGAGACCAGTTAACCAGACTCATTGAGCTGAAAGGCAGAGGAACGGCTAGGACAATGCAATGAGTTGATGTGACGAATACCCTTTAAATCTGCCAGGTGGGATCACAGAGAAGAGGTCATGGTTTACAGTGCAAGCTAATATCCACAGAAGAGTGAATTCTCTCTATTTCAAAGTCAGCAAGAGACAGACTTCCCCTGGGTCACATGGCTCTAAGCTCTGCACACACCACTTGGGAAGATGTCACCTCCATGCTGAGTTAATTTCCTGAGCTCCATGGGCACAGTTCATCTGGATCCAGCCTCCCTGGCTTGTCTTAATTTTGTTTGTTTCTCCCTCTCCCTCAAAAGAACTTTGCTGTTTACTCACTTCCAAATCAGATACTCTCACTCTTCAACGATAAGGTCATTGGGCAACATGCTTCTCCATTACAAGATGTCAAAGCCAGACATATGTGCCCCTGCATCCACTTCAGATTCCCCCAACTGTGAATGTGCAAAAGGAGCAAGCATCCAGTATTCCAGAATTTGCCAACTACAAGCATCTCCTTGTTTATGTGCTAATAATCCCAGTGACCCTGAACTACAGTGGCAGGAGATGAGATTCCACACTGCTTAGGTCGATGAGAAGCTCACTGCACATGAAAATTCTGTCCTTGCCATCCCAGACAGGGAACTGCAAATCTCAACACTCATGCTGAGTAGGGCACCATCTAAACCCAATTACATGCTGCAACTGAAGCTCGGCATAACATGAGCAAAGGGAAAACTTCAAACAATTTAAAAGTTTTATTTCAACCAGCTTTCGCAATTCACTTCCCATAATGCAATTCAATCCGTGAAGATTGAACACCTACTGTGTGCCAGGATGAATTTTCAGGCTCAGTCTTGAAGGAACTTGCAACATAAAGTAACAGACAAATGTATTTGTAAGCTGCCATTCTGTTTGCTAATGCAGTCAGCAAGAAATGCAATGAGCTTAGGGTTTCACCTACTTCCCTCCAACTGCCTTCTCTAAGTTAAGGGAGCTAGGAAGCAGAGACATACCTGAAAGTAGGTAACAAGAGCAAAAGAGAGCATATGTGCCTGGATAATCTGCACACTACACAACTGACATCACACACCTTGTAATTTGTCCTTCAACGGATCCAAGAGATGATCATCTCAGCCCTGTTGAGATACGGTAAGCATTCACCTGTAAGGTCTATAAAAGGTCTAGCACACCACCTTTATTAAATTTCTACTGCTGTGTAACAAGTTACCACCAATACAGGGGCTTGAAACCACTCTCATTTTATTATGTTATGGTTTCTGTAGGCAGCAATTTGACACAGTGTAGCTGGGTTCTCTTCTCAGGGTTTTTTACCAGGCTGAAATCAAGGTGTTGGCCGACTGTGTTCTCATCTGGAGGCTTGACTGAGGAAGGGTCCACTTTCAAGCTCTCTTGCCTGGTTGACAGAATTTCCTGGAGGTTGCAGAACTCATGGAAGCTTGCTTCTTCAAAGCCAACAAGAGAAAGAGTCTCTGTTTTTCAGAACTTCTGACTTCAAGGAATTCCTGGGCTATATTTTAAAGGGGTCACCCAGTTGGGTCAGGTCCACCCAAAATAATATCCCTTTTGTTTAACTCAGAATCAACTGATTAGGGCCTTATTTAAGTCATTTCTCCTTTGCCATATCGTAAGACTTAGAAGTGACACCCATCATATTCACAGGTCCAACCCACAGTCTTGGGTAGGGACCATACAGGGTGTCATTCCCACAGAAGGCATTTTAGAACAGTGACTGGCATACACAGAAACCTCAGACAATGGTCACTATGCTTGTCCACATCTTCACCAACACCATTAACCCTGATTTTATATATATTTTATATATATATATATATATATATATATATATATATATATATATGAACTGAGACTGGGTGTGTTCACCAACACCATTAACCCTGATTTTATATATATATATATATATATATATATATATATATATATATATGAACTGAGACTGGGTGTGTTAAGTAACCTGCTCAAATCTTAGAGCTAACAGATAGCAAAGCCAGGATTTGAACCTAACCCTTCTTATTCCAAACGGCATGTTTTCTCCCATGCAACAATCTGTTGTAGGGGGTTCACTGAAAACCAGGCAGGGTTCTTTTCTGTGTGTTACCTTTATTTTCCGCCCTCCTCAGGGAAGGAGGGAGAGACATAGAACATTAAACCCTTTCCCCACAGCTATTTTTCACCTACTTTTGCTGTGGTAACTCCAAATTTGTTCAGCTTAGGGCACAGATATTTATGTACTTAAGAAAGGTTAGTCCTCTTCCCAGGCCTAAAGATGCATTATGCTCTAAGCCTACCATCGGACTCTAGCTCCTCTTTGCCCACTGTCTCCAGTGACTTAAGGGAAGGTCTATTTGGGGCAATTAGGAAAGGTATCCTTCTTGATAAAGACGAGAGGAGTAAGAGGGGAAATTTCCTTTGTTATTTTTCTTCCTATTCCCTTAACCCTGATGAACACAATGGCATGAGGTTTCAATGCTTGTAACCGGGCTGCCATTTTGAAATTATAAGGCAAAGGTCAAAAGTTAATAGAAACCATCAACCCAGAGCCCTGGCCTTGCCAAGCACTGACCTAACCCTGGCATTGACTTCTGCCAGACTTCTTATTAGCTGGGACCAGTGGGCACATGGCCTAAGCTGCTCTCAGTTGACTTGCAGCTATAGGAATTTTCAAGTGATAGAATAAGAGAGGGAAGGGGAGATAGAAAAGAGAGAAAGAGAAAGAGATTGGTGGGGAGAGAGAGAGAGAGGAAGAGAGATATAAATAAAAATTCATTGTAAAAATGCTCTAGGAAACCCAGATACTTCCTAGGATATGAGGAAACACATTTTTCCTTCCACCACAAGGACCAATATGCCTGCAGCCAACAGGTGTGGATTTTGGAGCTGGCAGCAATAGGACACGGCCACCTTAAGTTAGTCCTTATATTCTGGCAACCTCTCCTACATTTCTTTAAGGTTTCAAAGAAAATATTTCTTAATCAGCTGAGCAAAGCCTTCAGGAATCTGGAGAACACTTTTGGGACTTACACACACTTGCCACTAACTGCCCTGAGATGGTCATATTAGAATCAATGGCTGAAAACAAAGGAATATGATTTGAGATAGAGAATTTTCTTATCAGCTGCTGAAACTTTCAGCTAACCAGTATCCCTCAGGAAAACAGGCTTCCTCCTCCCCACTTGCCCCTCCCTGTATTGCCTCTTGTACTGGTGCCATCAGCTGGGACCTCCATTATTAGGCATCTGAAAGGCTGATAGACAAGGAGGAGGCAGAGAATCAACTCTTTATTGCTTGTTGTGTCCTATGTATGAGTCAAACCCAACCATCTAATGAAAAAAGGAGAGAAGGAAACCAGAACCAGCTCAGCTGGTTAATGGTACTCTCTACTGTGGTAAGATAAAGTCCAGAATTCGTAAGAGTTCCTCTGTCTGAAAATAAGGCTCAAGAGTAGGGGCAACAAACAAGCCTCCTTTCTTGATCCAAAAGGACAAGTAATTTGGGACTAAGTAGGAACTAGGCCTAATGAAATTAATGCATTAGCATCCGATTTGACTCTTCTGCAAGTATAATTGCCTATGTCCCAGGCTGAGCCAACATTCTCATTAGCAAGCATGTGACCATGATCAAATATGTGTGCCAAATGCTATGCTAGATAGGGTATAGGCCATAGATCATGGGCCCTGCCATCAAGAAGCTTACATTGTAGTGGGGAGGCAAGGTATTTTTGCAAAAAAAAAAATTATATAATAAGAGAATCAAATGTCAGTTCTAGACAATGAGAGAAGAGATAGCCTAAGACAAGACATGATTAATTGCTAAGTGAATTGTTCAGACAGTAAAGACAAGAGGCCAGAGTGGAGAATGATTGCTTCAGTCTAGGGTAGTCAGGGGAGGTTGTAACATCTTACAGTTGAAATGTGGAGACAAGACAGGGATAGTGAGTGGATAAGTTTAGTGTCTGTTCCTCAAGAGGAGATATTGAAAATAAGGCTGGAAAAGAAGATGAGAGCCAGAGTATGATGGACTTCTCAGCCAAAAGGACATTTTGTTCTAAGAAATCACCCCTCTAAGTGGCAGATAATGTTGTGGGGGAAATGGGGAAGGGAAAGTTGGAGAATGGCAGTGATTTCCAGGGTTACAACCCACAGTCCTACACAGTGAGTCAACTACATGACAGGTGCCTCATTGGGCCAAATTCAGTACTGGGCCATGAAAAGGAAGAGGGTCTGGCCATGCTTGCTTTAAGGATGTTCTTCATGAGATGAAGTAGAAGGTCTAAAATTTCTACTTCTAGGACAAAGAAGTCACCCTGAACTTTCCCGTCTATACACATTGATAAACTTGGATAAAATATATAAGGTAAATGTTTCCAGGACTGGAAAATAGTGAAGGAATGAAATCTCCGAGATAGGAAAACATGAGGTGAACTTGACATTCATCCCAGCTTTCTTCCTCGGGACAAGGAAAAGCACAGTGGCCCCACTGAGATGAAGAGGTAGAGATTAGAGTTTGGTGTCACTGAAGCAGCTGGAATTTGTGAGGCAGAATACTGGAAAGGAAGGATCTATAATAGATGTACAGAAGGGGTTCCCCATGGGTGGTTGGCCAATGGCTGGGTGTATCCACAAGAGGTAAGACTCCTCAAATCTTACCCTAAAATAGCTTCTATGAGGTTGAGAGAAGAATAGCAATACTAGAAATCTCACATTACATGGAAGAGTCCTAATTAATCCTCTGTAGTTTCAGTTAAGACACCTGAAAAGGTATACATTAAGAGTCAGAACCATGACCCAGAGTAAGAGCTACCCTAGATATCCCTTCCTCCTCCCCAAAAAAACCTACAACCAAACAGATAGGATTACGGAGAGCAGCCTATAAATCAACTATCAGACTAAATAAGGCTCAGCGTTCTTTAAAGGAAGACAACGTAATACAGACTCCTTATAATGAATCACACAGTGTCCAGCATTAACAACATTACTAGCCATGTGTAAAACCAGGAAAATGTTTTCCATGATCAAGAGGAAAATATTCAATAGAAATATCTCCTTGATGACAAGAATGTTGGAATCAACAGACAAAGATTGAAAACAGCTACGATAAATATCAGCGAAAATGAAACAATTAAAAAGAACCAAATGGAAATTCTGGAATTAAAAACTATAGTATCTAAAATTTTAAAAAATACTGAATGAGCTCAACTGAGATTGAAGACAGAAAAGGAAGGGGTCAGAGCATTTTAAAAGAAATGGAATTTATCCAAGCTGAGGACAAGAAGATAAGAATGAGTTTAAAACATTTGAAGTAAGCCTCAGTGACCTGTGGGATAATTTCAAGTGATCTCACATAGATCCTAAAAGGAAAGAAGAAACAGAAAATGGGACAGGAAAAAATTATTTTAAAACATAATAACCAAAATGTTCACATATTTAGTGAAAAAAAATAACTGACAAATCTGAGAAGGGCAGCAAACCCCAAGCAGTATAATAAATACAAAGAAAATCATGTCCAGATGCATCATGATCAAAATGCTGAAAACCAAAGTTAAAGGAAAAAGTTTTTGAAGAAGCCGGCTAAAAGCTGCATATTACATACAACATGTTAAACAACATGAATGACTGCTGGCTTCTCATCAGAAAGAACGAAGGCCAGAAAACAATGGCATCACCACTTCGAAGCACTAAAGGAAAACAACTGTCAATACAGCATTCTATATCTAGTGGAAGAATCTTTCAAAAATGAGAGTGAAATTTAAAAAAAAATAGATTGAGAAAATATGTCGCCATCTGAACTGCACTATAAGAAATACTAAATAAAGTATTTTAAGCTCAAGAGAAATGGTGCCAGCTAGAAACACATATTCACAGAAAGGAATACAGAACACAGAAGACGGTAAATACATGACTACATATTTAAAATATACAGTTTCTTTATTCTATTAATTTCTTTAGAAGGCAAATTATTGTTTAAAGGAAAATAGTATCATCATGATAGAGAAGTAAGATTTATTATTATAACAATAGCACAAAGGATAAGGTGGGAATATAAATCATATTTTTGTAAAGTTCTTATCTTTTTGGAGAGTGAAATGATACTGTGTCTAAGTAGAAAGTACAGGCACACCTCAGAGATGTTCTGGGTCTGGGTCCAGACCACCACAATAAAGCAAATATCACAGTAAAGCAAGCCAAATGAATCTGTTGTTTCCCAGTGCATATAAAAGTTGTGTGTACACTATACTGCAATCTACTAAGTGTACAATAGCATTATGTCTAAAGCAATAATTTACATAGCTTGATTACAATGACTTTATTGCTAAAAATGCTAACCCTCACTTGAAATTTCAGTGATTCATAATCGCTGATCACAGATCACCGTAATATGATCTAATAATAATGGAAAGGTTTGAAACACTGTGATAATTACCAAAATGTGTCACAGAGACATGAAGTAAGCAAATGCTCACTTTCCAAATGTTGGGAAATTGGTGCCAATAGACTTGCTTGATGCAAGGTTTCCATAACCTTCAATTTGTAAGAAATCAATATAGGCAAAGTGCAATAAAGAGCAATAAAATGCAGTATGCCTATAGTAAGTTAAGGGTGCATATTGCGATCCTAGAACAACTTCTCCAAATAGTAAAAGTGAAACTCCAAAAGAAGGAATGAAATTGAATATAAAAGGCCTACTACATGGTTATCCTGATTTTTTTAATTTTATTTATTTATTTATTTATTTATTTATTTATTTATTTATTTTGGCTATTGAGATTGAACTAGTCCCTCAATATCTGTTCTCCACTGTAATAGATTTTCTACTGGTTAAGTAGCTGCCCAGAGGAAAGACTACTCTTCTCAGCCCCCTTTGCAGTTCGATATGACTATCTGACTAAATCATGGCCCATAGAATATGAACAGAAGTGACAAGTGGGCAACACCTGTGTTCTTTTCTTTAAATATAGGACAACACTGAAGGCATGGAAGAGTATTGATACAGAAAAAGCCTGAGCCCCTGGATGGCTTTGCAGAAGACAAGGATCATATCAGTTTGGAAATCTACATGGGGGCAAAACAAACTTTTACTTTTACTTTTTTGAAGTTGTTATTTTATGTCCCCGTTACATGTAGCCCATCTTAAATTCTAATTATGGCAGTTCTTATACATAAACTATAGAATCTGGATATAAAATATGTATAGAGCATTCAGATCTATACAAAACAACAAGCATAAAGTTTTACAACAAATATTAATCACCTAACATGGGCTAGAGATGGTGGCAGGCATGGGGTGGACTGGGATACACTGGTAAACAAGATAAGCCTTCTCCTCATCTACATAGGTACACAATCTCCAAGTATCACCTGTCTTTTGTTTAAAACACTCTTACAGGGGCACATGGGTGGCTCAGTTGTTAAGCGTCTGCCTTCAGCTCAGGGCATGATCCCAGGGTCCTGGGATCGAGCCCCGCATCAGGCTCCCTCCTCCACTGGGAGCCTGCTTCTTCCTCTCCCACTCCCCCTGCTTGTGTTCCCTCTCTCGCTGGCTGTCTCTCTCTCTGTCAAATAAATAAATAAAATCTTTAAAAAAATTAAAAATAAACACTCTTACATTTGTACCCTCCACTTCTTCACCAAGCATTTACTCTCTGACTTCCAATAATCAGACTCCCCTCTGTGTTTCTAAACTTGTTCTTTTCAAAGTCACTAAAATAAATCCAGCAATATTCTTCTTCCAGTAATGGCAGAGCAGCTTCTATCAGACAGACCTTCCACCAATAACAACCATAGATTTTGGAAGACACTGGAGAGTGGCCACAAACAGGCAGAGACTGGAGGGAAGTCAGTACTGGAAAGAAGGGAACTGTACTGGGTAGTTTTCCTTTTTCCTGATGTCAGGACCTCATCAGAGATACCAGGTGGGTAAAACCCAGAAAGGAGCCAACACCCAACAGCCTTGAAAAGCCAGAGGAAGAGTTCAAAGCAATATCATCAATTAGAAAAATGGAGGAGGGGACCTCCTAGAATGAAGAAAGCCACAAAAAGAAGCAAAATATTCTGCATATAATTGCTGCCAAAATCTCTGGATGATCCCTGAGCTGTGTGTGTGTGTGTGTGTGTGTGTGTGTGTGTGTGTGTGAGGCTCCAAGCAGCCAGCCAAGTCCAAGGGGACTGAGCAGAGTTTTGGCCTATGGTCCAGCACAAAGATATTGAGTGATAATGAAAATATAATGTGACAAAGTTTGTGGGATGCTACTAAAATAGAAACATAAGGAAATGCACAGCTTTAAATATTTGTGCTAGAGAGGGACAAGTTCCGAAATCACTGGTCTAAAATTCAACCGAAAAATGCCAGTGAAAGCAAAGGAAAAGTATATAAATAGAAAGAATATAAGAGCAGAAATCATTAAAATAGAAAACAATAAAACAAAAAATAATGAAAATTTTGAAAAATCAAAATCTGAAGCTAACAAATCAAGAATAAACAGATACAACACAAATTAATGTTAGGATCACAGGAGGGTAGATTATTACAAACCCTACAGATATTAGAGAAATGGGAAAAGAATACTAAGAACACTTTTGCTGATAAATTTAACAACTTAGATTGAATGGACATGTTTCTTGAAATATACAACTTATCAAAACTGATATAAGATGAAATCGAAAGCCCAAATAGCCCAGTTATCTATTAAATAAGTGGATTTCATTTTCAATAGTCTTCTGACAGGTAAAGCTCCAGGCCCAGATGGTGATGTTGGTGAATTACATCAAGCATTCAAGGTAAAAATCATACCAATCCTCCATAAATTCTCCCAGAACATAAAGAGGTAAGAAATACACCCCAATTTGTTTTATGAGGGCATCATAACTAATATACTAAGACATGAAAAAACTATTAAAAGAAATAAAGAAAAAAAAAGTTTTAGTAAATGAAAGTCAGCAATATACATAAAAATACACCAGGTTATAATAAAAATTCAAGGTTGATTTAATATTTGCAAATCAATCAACAATATTCCATGTTAATACAATTAAACCAGATATCCATTTAAGTAAATTCACAAAAACACCTGACAAAATTTAACATCAATTAATGTTAAAACTCACTAAATTAGAATTTGAAAATTTCCCAATCTGAAAAGGGTCATATAACAAACAAAACAAAATGAAAAAACCTAAAGCCAACTCCATACTCAATGTTTTATTATTCGCTGCTTCTCTCCCAAGATGAGAATAGGGCAAGGTGTTCACTCTTCTCTTCTGTATTCCATATGAGTAAGATCCAAGACATTGCAATGAGTCAAGAAAAACAAAGGCACGAATGTTAGGAAGGAAGGAGAACAGCTATCTCTGCTCACAGTTGGCATGATTTTTTAAATAGGAGATACTAAGAAATCTACGAGCAACTTCCATAATCCTTAAGTAAATATATCAATGTCATAGGAGGAAAGCTCAACACACACAAATCGATTATAGTTTTATAAACTAGAAATGAACAATTGAAAACTTAGTTTAAAAATCAATGCAATTTATAATAGCTTCAGAAATTATAAAACAGTCCGGCATAAATTTAATAAAAGATATGCAGGAGCTCCACACTGAAAACTACAAAACATTACTAAAACTAATGAAAGAAGATCTAAGTAAATAGAGATGTCCACGGACTGGAGGATCTAATATGGTTAAGATACTAATTCTCTCAAAATCGATCTGTAAGATTCAATTTAATCACAGTCTAAATTCCAGCGGGCATTTATGTAAGATTTCTTGAGCTGAATCTGAAATTTATATGAAAATGCAAAAGACCTAGAATGTTGAAAAAACAACAACAAAGTTAGAAGAATTAGAACACCTGATTCCAAGGTCATGTGATATTGGCATAAGAATAGACATTAGACCAGTAAAGCAGAATATAAAGTCTAGAGTACACACACGTTTGGTCATGAATCATGAAATTTCATTTACTGATATCCATCCGAGATGTCAAGGTAATTCAGTGGGGGAAACGATACCCCTTTTGACAAATGGCACTGCAACAACCAGATATCCACTCTGTAAAACATGAATCTTGATCTCAACCTCATACCCTACACAAAATTTCATCCAAGTTTCCTAACAGACAAAACATAAAACTTAAAACTACAAAGTTGCTGGAAGAAAAATTTATAGGACATTATTCTGTGACTTGGGGGTAAGCAACATGTTCTTAGGCATAGATGGCAATAACCGTAAAAGAAAAAAAGACCAATTACACTTCATCAATACTTAAAATTCTTTATTATAAAGGACTCAATGAATAAAATAAATGGGCAAGCCGTAGAAAAGAAAAAAATGCATTATAGAATATAGGAAGAACTACTATTCAAAAGCAAAAGGAAAGAAATAAAATAATTCAATTAAAATGAAACGAATCTTTGGACAAACATGTAGGTATATGTAGGGTATATGGAGGGTCAGTAAGCACATGACAAAAATACCCAACATCGCTAGTTACCACGTCAATATCAGTCAATATCCTGTCAATGAATCCAAAGTCACAATGTGATAGAACTTCACACAATCAGAACGGCTAAAATTAAAAGGGCTAACAACACAAATTGTGGGCAAGGATGAGAAGCAGTAGGAACTCTTGTGCACAGTTTATGGCGGGGGAGGGTGGAAGGGTAAACCGCTTAGGAAAATAGACGGACATTTTCTCATAAATTTTAAAAAACACTAAACATTGCACTCCTGCATTTACTTACAGAGAAATAAAAGCATATGTCTATAAAAGTTTATGTGTGAATGTTTATATGAGCTTATTCATAATGATCAAAAGCTGGAAATAGCCCCTAGGGTCCATCACCAGGAAAAGAGGGAACCAGGCTTTCCTATAGCCATACAACGGGTCACTGCTCAGAAGTACAACAGGAGTAGAGTACGGGCACACGAAGCAACGTGGGTGAATCTCAACAGAAAGTAAGCTAATAAAAGAAACCTTACACAAAACAGCAAATACTTTATCATTTCATTCTTTCGCTCTAGGCCAGCCACAACATAGTAAGTTAAAATCAGCACAATTTTTGAGGAAGAACAGAGTTGAAGGACTGACACGATCCAAAGTCACGAGTTACTGTGAAGCTACGGTGATCACGACAGGGGGGAGCTGACAAAAGAATGGACAAATCGATCAGTGGAACAGAAGAAAGAGCCCAGAAAGAGACCCACAGAAGTAGTCAACTCATCTGTGACAAACTCATCTGTGACATTTTGAGCAAGGGCAGCGCCATGGAGCAAAATCCCTCAAACCAATAGTGTTGGGGCAACTGGACAGCCTCATACAAAAAACAAACCAACACCCGGAATCTGGACACAGGCTATACACCCTTCACAACAATTTAACTCAAAATGGATCACAGGCTTAAAAATGAAACGCCAACTGATAGAAATGGAAGATCACAGAGGAGGAAAGCAGGATGATCTTGGGTATGGTGACAACTTCTTAGGTGCACACCAAAGGCAGGATCCGTGCAAGAAAGTAAATGTCATGAAAATGAAAAACTTCTGAAGAAGAAAGTGTCGAGGGAATGAGAAGACAAACCACAGACTGGAAGAAAACAGGTGAAAAGACATCTGATAAAGGACTGTTACCGGATTCTCCAAGAAGCGTTAACACTCAACAGTAAGAGGACAAAGAACTCAGGTACAACATGGGCCAAAGACCTGGACAGACACCTCCCCAAAGGAGACACACAGACGGCAAGTGAGCGTGTGCAAAGACGCGGCACGTCATCTCTCACCGGGGACTGAGAGTTAAAACAACAACGAGATATCACTACACACCTACTAGAAGGGCCAAAATCCAGAACACCGCCAACACCGAATGCTGGGGCGACACGGAGCCCCAGGGAGCCTCGTTCACTGCTGGTGGGGATGCAACATGGCGCGGCCGCCTTGGAAGACAGGTTGGTGGTTTCTTACAGAACTAAACACGCTCTTACCATACGATCCAGCAGCCACATCCCTTGGTATTTACTCAGAGGCGTTGACAACTTGTGTCCCCACAAAAACTTACACGTGGATGTTGAGGCAGCTCTATTGATAATCGCCCAAACTTGGAAGCCGCCAAGATGTCCTTCAGGAGGCAAAACGGGTAAATAATCTGTTGTCCATCCAGACAGTGGAATATGATTCTGTAGGAAAAAGCCATGAAAAGATATGGAGGAACATTAAATGCATATTAGTGAGTGAAAGAAGTCAATCTGAAGGTTACCCACTGCCTGATTCTAACTATGCGACATTCTGGAAAAGGCGAAACTATAGGCTGTAAAAAGATCCGTGGTTGTGGGGTTTGGGGGGAGGAGGGACGAACAGAAGGAGGACGGGGAGTTTTGAGGGCAGTGAAGGTGCTCTGTGTGATTCTATGATGGTAGGTTCACGCCACTACACATGTGCCTCGGTCCCTTCCTCGGCGATCATCCGTCACTCACTGCTCCAGGCTCCTCCCTGTGCTGCACACACCCCACTAAGATCGTCTCTCAGGAGCACCACCCTTGGACCTCTCTCTGCTAAGAGCACTCCTGGGGCTCAAATGGCCTGCTCCCTACCCTCCACCCCTCTGTTTACCTTTTCCCTGCTTTATTCTATAAAACATGTCATTGATGTGGGTTCTCCCTGAAGCAGACACCGGGAGGGGACTGAGCAAGCAGGGTTTCATTAGGAGAAATGTCTGTGGAAGGACCTGGGGGCAGCCCGCAAAGACTGGGAGAGAGCAGCAGACACACATGCAGGTGTGACCAGGTGGAGGCGAGCAGGGCGGAGGCGGGCAAGGTCCTAGCCAGCCTGGAGTTCTCTGGTAGTTCAGCAGAAATGCTGGAGAGTCCATGAGCCACAGTGGGCTGAGGAAGACAGTCCCTTCTCTCCCAGCAGTAGGGTCTGTGTTATCACCCCTGCCACACTCGGTCCTCGGTAGGGAGCAGTCCGCAGGCAATGTGGCCTGGGAGCAAATGCGGTGATGGATTTCAGGGCGTGGCAGGTGGGCCCGGCTCAGTCACGCCTCCTGCAGTGTCAGGAGCCTGGGAGAGAAGCCGCCCAGGCAGCCCCTGCGCCTGACATTTCAAATCTATTCGTACTGGCGTTGCTGCCTCTCTCTGGAAGGAAGTCAGCACAAAGGAGCTGGCCTGTTTACTCTCTAATCCCAGCACCTAGAATAATGCCAGACACATAGCAGAAGCTCAGTTAAATTTCTTGAATGAATAAATGAATGAATGAATGAATGAGCGAACCCAGGAAGGTTTCCCTTCTCCCTTCTTCTGGGTCCACGGCACTCTTTGTACCCCTTCCCTTCTCACACAGAGTTTTACCAAGTGTTTCTTCTATTGCCAGCTTGCGTGTGGATATCAAGGACTGGGCCCCGGGCTCATGGGCTCAGCTGCAGAATGGCACCGGACACCTCTCAGAGAGTAAGAGCTGCTAGATAAATCTGCTGGACCTTGTTTGTTTCTCAGGAAACCTGCGTGAGCAGGAGCAAGCCTGGCTTGCCCATTTTGCAAGTAGGAAGCGGAGGATGAAATCATTGATCACTTGCTAAGTGCTGTGGCTTAAACAACTTCTCCAGTGTAACCTGGACAGTCTCAAGGTATTTATGTCCCTCTATCCCTTACCCCATTCGACAGATGGGTCAACTGACACTTAGGAAGTGACAGAGCCAGAGCCCGTGAGCCTTTCCAAGGCCAGGCACAGACCCCTCACTGCCCGTCCTCTGGGGCTCTTTCCAGCGCCCACCGGGAGGCATCTCCACCGAGCTGAGACTGAAGATCTCACCCTGCTTGTCACACTCACCCGTGAGCCACCGCCCTCCCTTGGCTACTCACTCGCTTTGAACTGCAGAACGGCGAAGGCGTGCAAGAGAACAGGTTCATATCAGGACACTGCCTTGGAACCCCACAATGAGAGACGCCCAGAAAGCCCGGCTGTGATGGTTCATTAGTATTAATAATAAAGTCGCAGGAAGTGGAGTCGGGACGCCCAGCGCCTTGCAGATTGATGAATCACCCTGTCCCTGTGCTATTTGCTAATGCCATTACACTTACAGCTTAATCTTCCTGTAACCATTTTTCAATAATCAGGGTAGCTAAATTAAGAGAAATGCAGCTCTTCGCTCTTAAGCACAGCATCTTGCTAACCCTGCTTTTTCCAAAGGGTATCGACTCGGGGAAGCGGCTTCTAAGCTGCCCCTTTGTTGCCCAGGCTGCAGTTCTTGATGGTGCCACGACCTTTGTGTTTCTCCCCGCAGAACACAAATCCTGAGCACGCTGGAGAATGCGCGTGGATTCTGAAATCGACCCACAGTTGATACCACAAGCGCCCTGTCTCTCGGGGGCGGGAGGGAATCCTCGTCTTAAGTTCATGCTGACAAAGTCTGAAATGACAAAAGCCTCAGGAGTCACAACCAACGTTGTATCAAAAATCCAGGATAGCAAGAAGTCCTTCCAGATGTGAGCCCACGTCTGCTCCTTTCAAGCGCTTTGTGGTGTCATGTAAGTTTGTCACAACAAAGTAGTGTCGCGGCTCCTTGAGCCTTTGGGGAAATGGCCTGACAGGGACAGAACATTTCAACTAAAGGGTAACGCACTTGGGGTTGGTTTGGGATTAGCTTCCTTCTGTACAAACCTTGTGTAGGGAGCAGGAAAGATGGGAAATACCTCACCCACATCTGTGGTTGCCTTGAGAGCTGTTGTAAAGAGAGCGCCGAACAAAGAAAGCAGAAAGAAATGAAGGAGGCTTGCGAGCTATGCGTCAGACACAGTAGCACCATCTGCTTTAAGTAACATTTATTTTCCTGAAAAAAAAAATATGTTCTAAAACTGAATAATGTCCATGTAGTCTAAATATTTGCTCACCACGAGCATCCTGGGAATGATATGCAAAAGTCCTGAGAACTAGAAGACATTACAAAATATCGAAATGGAAAGAAACAAAATTATTTTACTAGGCAGTGTGTTCAATTGCTATGTAAATGTGGGAGCATTATTATTTATTGCTTTTTCAGCTCTGACAGTTGGAAACATTGCAGAATCAAACGACATCTGTTGAGTGTCTCACGAGTATCTGCGAAACAGCGATCAGGGCTGAATGGTGTTATTTCTGGACTCCTGGGTGCAGGTGTGAAGTCACAGCGAGAAACAAATTGCACTGAGCTCTTTGCAGCCACTTACTTGGTACAAGTTAAACACTCCAAGAGGCTGTTCTGGGCTGTGACGCGCTGCCCTAACCCCGGGGCTCCACTTCCCCTGGTCTGTTTCGGAATGTCAGACTCAGCCAACCGACTAAGCCATCCCACGGGCTCCATGCAGGGTGGTGGTAAACAGCACGGGCTTTGGAGCTGACAGGACAGTGTGCAAACCCCGTGACTCTGGCCGTGGCACTTTGAGAAGTTGCACGACTTTACCAGGTCCCAGTTCTCGTCTGTATAATGGGGAGAATGATATTCCCTTTTCCTAGGACTGTTACAAGAATGGACTTCTTTCACGTGCACAAATGCTTCACGTGCTGGTTACCAGGACCCCTCTGACCTCGCTCTGCTTCCGAGGCTGAAGTCACAGTTCTAACGGGGTCCCGAAGGGCTTAAATAAAAATACATCTGAGACATCTTTGCTGGCACGCTTTCACATTTTATTGACACGTGGTGCAGAGCATGCAATGGAGAGATAGGATTCATTAACTTGAGGCTGGACCTCTTGAATCTTATCCTGCAGGGTCTCGGGTCCTATAATCCGATGGCCTTGTCTTATCCTTTGATATTTCAAATCTGCCAGGAGCCCTGGCACCAAGCCCCAAACACCAGATCTTAAATATTAAAAAAAAAAAAAAGCCTTCCCACCTTTTCGAGCTGGCTCGGGAACACCTGACAGTGAGCCGGCCTTAATGAGCGTCAGAGGAACCTTCATCCGCATGGCCTGGCCATTCCAAACCGCCCTTGCCGTCCCTCTCCCAAGACCGCACGAAAGCGTTCTGCTCGCCAGGAACTCATCACAAGATTCTCTTTTTAATAAATCAGACTTCTCTCCAGCAAATAGCTACCATACCTCAACACTTAGAAAATATTTATTTCGGAAATGCTTATTTTAGGCAACGTTTACTGTGCACCCAGCATGGTGTTATTAGTATTTTGATGACGATTCTCATTGTTAGAGACTCTTTACTAATGACCCCTAGAAGCAGACCAGTTAGCACCCCCGTCACTTAACTGACCAGTGAAGCGCGTGGTTCTTGGGCCCTGGTCCCTAGGAATAGCGTACTTATTCTCATGATTTCTTGATTGAAAATGAGAAAAGAAACACCTAACTATGAATGCTTAACACTCTGCTCGAGTTCTCGAGAAAACAGCAGCGCACAGTAAAAAGCACAATCCTGCCTAAATATGCCTTTTTTCCTCTGGATTAAATGGTGCCTGTCAGATCAGGGGCCCTCAAGGGGGTCAGGAGCCCAGCATGGACAAGCAACATCCCAGGGTGTCCTGGGAATGCATGTGCAACACCGGCCAGAGAGCAGGAGGACGGGGTACGATATGAACCACATGGAGATGTGTCCCTCCCTTCACCATCTGCAAGCTGGATGCAGCCACATAGGGAGAACCAAAGGGAGAGGTCTGCTCCCTGCGGCACATTTCCCACCCAGTGGGTACCGCAGTGCACAGGGCAGGGGAGCTTCTCTGTCGCAGAGGGGCTAGAGGGAGTGTTCCAAGTGTTTCTGGAGCTCTACAGAAAGAACAAGTCTGACAATAGCATCAGGAATGTGGTGAAAGGTCTACTGTTGCAGAAAGACCAGGAGCCAAAGAGAGCCCTTAGGGACCTGGACTCGTGGAGGATGGGGACGTGAGACTGGTCCGCGGCTGTGGCAGGGAAGGTTCCAAGGCACCCTATTCTGTCTATACATAGGGAGCGAGCCACCATTCTTCCCCCCAGGAAGAAAATATCCTGTTGGGGGAACATGTGATGTCTCGGGGTGGAAGCACAAAGAGGGACAGACTAGAAACAGACAAAACTAGCAGAGAAGAGGGAGATGTTGAGAGCACATAGGACTCGTTGCTCTGGGGGATTCAGACGAGAAAGGAGGACTGGCAGGCCATGCAGGGGCAGAGGAGGGAGAGAGGAAGGCAAGGCCAGACAGCACAAAGCCCTGACAGGCAGACAGAGGAGGGGTCCAACAGGGCTCCCTCCCAAAAGCAGCCCTCCCGGCCCACAGGAGGCTGGATGAGAAGGAATGACCAAGGAGCAGGGGGAGCGCAAGAAAGCAGACTGACGGCAACGCTCTGAAATTCCACGCGGCTCCTCCAGTGATGCACGAAGTGCTCCCACTCTGGCGCTTGGAGTCACTCTTAACGGAGAGCTTCATGCAAGAGGACATCAGGCGTGGACTTGGCCATGTGACCACGGGCTCAGGTCCCGGTGACCACAGCCAGCATCCCCAGTGCGGCGGGAGCCTCCTTCTGAGGCAGGAATGGCAGAAGGTGCGGGCTTTGAACCCTGTCTCCAGGGCAGTCCGTTGGCCCCGTCAAGACAAACAGACAAACCCGGTTTCCACACGAGCAGCTGTAACAGTTCTCACCCCGGCTCCAGATGGTGCGACACCCAAACACACGCGGGCTTGCATTTCCAGAAACCGTGTTCCCACGCTCCCTGCGCCAACCCGAGGCTTCTCAGAGCAACTGCTGCCGGCGCCATTCAGGGAAGACACCTCGGCCAGAACAGGAGTTGCTGTAGACAGAGGATGACGTCCATCCGCAAGCCAAAACCTCAAACAGCGGCCAAGGGGGAGGCGGACAAGCTCTGTGCTGCAACCAATGTCCCCAAGGCAAAACCTGGTGCAGAGGCGGGGTGGGGGGGAGCTGTTGTGGACGTTGCAGGGGTGGGAAGATAGGGGTCCTGACAAAGCAAGACTGGATCCAGGTGCGTCCGGTACAAAGACTCTTTTACACGACACGTGGCTAAGGGTTTCACCAGTGTCCCGCTGAGGGGCGTTGGACATCAGTGCCACAGCCCTTCCGTGCACCTGCCTTTGTGTGTCCTGTCACACGGTCCCCCACCCATGCAGCGTTTGATAAACATTGGAGCACGAATTCTGTGACAAGACCCTGTCCCAGCTCACTGACGTAACTTGCCTCTTCCTAAAAAGGACCATCGCAGGGCCATCCTGACATCCACGCACAAATCTAGCGAGGCCCACCTGGCCAGGATGGAGAGGGCAGCCCAGCAGCCCCTTGGTTCTGTGATGATGTTCCTTCCCGTTTCCAGTTCCGAGTGTAACATCCGTGCACGGTTACGTGCGTGGACGTCAGGATGGCCCTGTGAATAGGGCCGGCTTCGTGGGCCCTCACGCAGCCACCCAGGGCCCTGGGCTCAAAAGGCCCCAGAGCTTGGCCTAACGCTCTGCTGTCATCATCTTGAAACTCCTAGTAAATTTTTAACAAGCGACCCTGCATTCTCATTTTGCACAGGGCCCCACAAGTTACGTGATACCCGCGAGGTATTTTCTTCTCCAGTTTCCGCAGCTGGGCAAAGCAAAGCCCAGTCAGGTAAGGCAGGCTCAGAGCCCGATGATTTTAAACGGCATGCCTTGGACTCAGACACGTACGAGTTCCGTGAACTTCTTTTAAATTGCGGTAAAATACACGTAATGTAAAATTGACCGCTTTAACTATCTTGAAGTGAGAAGTTCAGTGGCATTGCTAAATCCATTGTCTTGTGGGACCATCACCATCTGGTTCCCAAATATTTTCACCACCCCAAAAGAAAGTCTGTGCCGGCTATCGCTCCCCAGCTGTAAGTGACCACGGATCTACATTCTTTCTCTGTGGATTTGCCAACTCGGGGCGCTTCCTTTAACTGGAATCATACAATATGGGGCCTTCTTCGAACTTTCAGCCCATATTTCCCTCATTTCTAAAACACAGACAACAGCGTCTAAGTGTTGACATGAAGGCTCAGGGAGAAACTGCTTATCTTAGCACTTGCTTCATCATTATCTGTTGCCGCTGCCACTGGTGTCCCGGCGAGGCTGACGATGTCATGCGTGACCGTGCTGTGTGCGATCAGTGATCACACAACGAGCAAAGGCCAGCACTGAACCCCGGACTCTGGTTCTCATTCCAGATCGCGTGCTCTCCACGATCTCCCTGCCGCCGGGGTAGGATTTCCAAAGGAGCAAGGATGGGGAGCCGGTTTAGGCAAAGCAGGCGGGGGAAAAACGGGAAAGGTCTGGAGCAAGACAGGAGGGGGCGGGTGGGAGAGGTAGACGAGCTGGGCTGGTCGGGTGGGGCCACATCCTGGAACGGTCAGTACCTGTGCTTGGGGTCTGGACCACACTGTGGTGGCCCCGCGGCACCCCTGGAGGCCCCGTTCACAGGATCCAGACTCTATACTCTGCAGGAATTTTATCTGGAAAGAAGGACTTTGCAGGATGAGAGAACTCAAGCTGAGCCAGTACGGAGTCCTGGGAAGCGCTGGGCCCTGGGAGCATTTTCTTCTCTATCACAGACTTGCGTGTCTTAAAATAACCACAGTGCTGTGCAGAAACCCCACTGCGGGAACCTTCCGGCATTTGCAAACAACAGCTCATTACGCTTCACCCTTTGTCTACCGGTCTGTGGGTTAAATGAAACTGGCATGTTTTGATACCTGCAATCCGCCCGCTGGATTTCTTTCTTCCTTCTGGTCCCGTGGCAGGGCACAGAGTGTGGCATTGTCTGCACCCCACAGTGGGCCTGGATCAGCGACCGGCCTCTGAATACAAGGGAAAGAGGCCTGGACAATGGGCCTCACCCTGGCCGCACAGTCCCTGTCAAGCATCGGTATTTATCACACTTCTTGAGATGACGCTGGGCAGGAGAGGTGGACGTCTTTGCAAACAAAGATCCCACTTTTATGCACCCACAGTTTCCCGTGGGAAAGTCCATTCTGAGCAAGTTGGAGCTCTCACTTGTCCTGGAGCATGAGAACAGGACTTTTCTCTCGGAATAGCCAGATGGCCACGGTGCGATCTCCAGGACGACCGAGGAGAGGCTCCAATTTCAGAACAGAGCCGTACAAGGAGGGAGATGGGGACAGAGAGGACTTGGGACCGTGTGTCTCCCCGGAGCTCCAGTCTGCGGGGCAGAGGACCCTTTTGCTCTCTTGGGAACAGGATGACCAGATAGGGAGAAAACAGCGCTCTGCTGGCACGGTTTTATTTGCTGGTACTCTGCTTACGGGAGGCTGTCGCTATGAACCCAGCCCTTCCGTTCCCGCTCTGCCACGTCCTGGCTTCACGATCCTTGGCAAACAGTTTACCTTCTCTGAACCTCAATATTTTCACCTGTGAAATAGCTACGATGGTATTGGTGCAAGGCACTCCCTGGCACACCGAGCCCTGGGTGGCCGACCGCAGCAAAACAAGGGCAGACTCCCTGCATTTCGCGTGACTTCGTTGTTCTTGAATCTCTGATCATCTATTTTCTGAAACGGCTGTCCATTTGCTCATTTTCCTTTTCTGTTGTTTTGGATACGTTTCCAGAAATCAACTTATAACGTATTTCTTGCTTTTGCTCTAAGTCAAATTTTAACTCCTTCACAGTTACTGAAATGACATTTTCCCCCATTTCCCTCATCTCGATGTTTCTAGCTCCCTCCTGAAATCTGCTGTATTTGGTTCACTTCTTGTATTTCACGTTTTCATTTGAGACGTTCAGAATAGCTACATTCTATTTCTGGTAAAAGAGTAATTACCTTTAAACTTTTTGCTAAACATAATTATATATGCTTTTCTTTTTCCTGTAAATTTCCAAAATTAATTCTATAACCTCTTTACCATAAAGACAAGACTTTTAGCACAATTCTTTCTACAGTCCCTCCCTGGTAAATAATCTACATTATTTAAGTTCTTCCAGGTTTTAGCTCCAGATCGTGTCCATGTTTTCCCTGTTATGACTCTTTTTAATCTTGTGTTTTATTCAAAATAAAGACAACAAGCTTCCGGTCTTTGTCACCTTCCACTTTCTCTTGTGTTCTGTGCCTGCCTTGTCCTGGGGCCCAACTTTTGCTCTGCTGGTGTGTGTGCTAGAGGACTTTCTTTAAGGAACAATTTGTAAGTAATATAATTTTTTTTTAATCTGCATGTTTGTGGGGATTGTCTTGTTCTCTTAACTATTTGGCTTAAAACATACTTTTAACTTGGAATCCTTTTCCCTTAGAACTTTGGAAATATTGTCCCCATTGTCTTTTCTTTGTTATTATTCCAATACAGTTAACATGTGGTGTTACGGTAGTTTCAGGCGTACGAGATAGTGATTTGACAATTCTATACATTTCTCACTGCTCAGCATGACAAGTGTGCTCTTTAATCCCCATCACCTACATCACCGGTCCCCCCAACCGCCTCCTTTCTGGTAACCATCAGTTTGTTCTCTGTATTTAAGAGTCTTGTTTAAAAAAAAAAAAGAAAGAGTCTGGTTTTTTGTTTGTCTCTTTCTTTCTTTGTTCTTGCAAATGATATATCGGATAAAGGGTTAACAACCAAACTATGTAAAGAACTTACACAACTCAGCACCAGAAAAACAAATAAACCCCATTGTCTTTAAGAATTTTACTTAAAAATGATAAATCAGATGCCAGTCTAATCCTCAGTGTTTTGGAAATAGCCCACCTTTCTTCCATACATTTTTAGGATTGGCTTAGGAGAGGGGGGGCTCCCTGCCAGCCGAACTTCTTTTTTTCTTTTTTTTTAAAGATTTTATTTATTTATGTGACAGAGAGACAGCCAGCGAGAGAGGGAACACAAGCGGGGGGAGTGGGAGAGGAAGAAGCAGGCTCCCAGCGGGGGAGCCCGATGTGGGGCTCGATCCCAGAACGCTGGGATCACACCCTGAGCCGAAGGCAGACGCTTAACGACTGCGCCACCCAGGCATTTTGTCATTTTTTAAAAGATTTACTTATTTATTTTAGGAAGAAAGAGCATGCAAGTGGGGAAGTGCAGAGGGAGAGAGAGGATCTCAAGCAGACTCTCCATTGAGCACAGAGCCCAACGAGGGCCTTGAGAGCATGACCTGAGCTGAAATCAAGAGTCAGATACTCAACCCCCTGCGCCACCCAGGCGCCCTTCTTCTATTGTCTTTTAACCATCTTTTCTCCTACTCTTTTTTTCTCTCATCACTTTCTGGATTAGACATTATTAGGTAATTACTTTATTTCTTGAATCAATCATCCATGTCTCTTAATTTTTCCCTTACTATTTCTCTTTGTATTCCTGTTCTGCGTGATAGCAGACTGCCTCATCCTATCTTCCAAACCAGTGACTCAGCTCTGAGCCACTTTTATTCTGCCCGGCAGCTGTCTATAAAATATTCTTTTTATAAATCTTGTTCAGAGCTCTTTGCTATTTTCACTCTCACTTCATAATAGCTTCTTGTTTGGGGGTACAATAATATGTCCATGTTCATAGTAGGAAAACTCAATGTCAAAAAGACATCAATTCTGCCTCAATAGATTTATAGATGCAATGCATTTCCAATTCAAATTCTAAGAGAGAGTCTACGGAACCTGACGAATGGATTCTGAAATGTTGGCGGAAGTGCGAAAGATCAAGAACACCAGTACGAAAAAGAGCGGGAACAGAAGACCTACACCACCAGCTATCAGCACTTGCTGTAAAGCATCCAGAGTAAGGCAATGTGACATTGCCCAGGCATTTGAGAAATTGGCCAGATATAAAGCATCGCAAGCTCAGAATGAGACCCACACATAAAGAGAGAGAGAGAGATGACAGTGTGGAGTAATGGGTAGGAAGGAATTTTTCAATGAACGGTGCTGATCCGGTTGGTTATCCATAGTTTAAAAAAGCGAACTGGGGAGCATCTGGGGGGCTCTGTCGGGTAAGTGGCCGACTCTTGATTTCAGCTCAGGTCATGATCTCAGGGTCCTGGGATCGATTGAGCCCCACATCTGACTCCACACTCAGGATTGTCTCTCTCCCTCTCTCTCTGCCCCTCCCCCCACTCTCTTTCTCTCTCTCTCTCTGTTTCTCTCTCTAAAATAGATAGATCTTTAAAAAAATTAAAAAATAATAAACAAAAATAAAAAGTGAACTAGGGTATCTAACTCATTCTATACAAAAAATAATTTCAAATACATTTAAAAGTTAAAAAGCATATCTCCAAAATGTTGAAAAGAAAATATGGAAGAATATCTTTCTGACCTTAAAACAGAAGGATCTATTAAACAGAATCAATAAAGATTGACAATTTTGGCTACATTGCAATTAGAACCATGTTTATCAAAACATACTATAAAAAACCTAGAAACTGAGAGAAGAGATGTTCAACACAGGCAACAGGAAACAGAAAGGTTTTAGTACTTAGAATTGAAAAAGATGATCTTTAAATCAATAAGAAAAAAGAAATGAACCAAGAGCAAAATGTGTAATAGACATGAACTGTCAGTTCACAGAAATAGAAACACACACATCCAAGAAACAAGGGAGATAATTGGCCTCATTAGAAATCAGCCAATTACAATAGAGCACTTGGCCCCGTGGGACAGGCAGTAGCCAATAAGCCCATGAAACAGTGGTGGTATAATTACAGCCGCCTTGGACACGTGTGGCTTTACCTTGTAAAGATACTGTGAGAACCTGGCAATATAGTCCTAAGGACCTTAAGAAATTCTTGCCCAGGCCCACCAGGGCCCAGCACCATTCAGATTAGGAAAAACAAAGCAACCCTGGAAACAACCCAAAGTTTTGTCAACAGGACAGTGGATAAAAAAATTGTAGTATTCAGACAGTAGAATATTATGCACCATTAAACATGAATGAACCTGCGAGTATCACATTGCGAGATGTACCGTTAAGAAGGAGTGAGCTGTGAGAGACACAAGTGATGAATCTTGGAAACATAATGTTGCATGAAAATATAAGTCCCAGAAGGCCACATACAGCAAGGCACCATCTTTACCAGAAACATGTAAGACGAAGCAGCACACTGGTTAGGTATGCACCTGCGGAATGATCTTGCTTTCCTTCCAGCCCCAAAAGACAGTGGGTGAACCCTTCAAGCAAACCCTGTTACCAAAAATCCCAGAGTGCTTTTCTGAGCAGCTTTTTCTTAAGAGCCACAGTGAACAGATACTTCTATATTATTATGTTACTTGGTAATGATAAATAATTTGGAAAACGCAAGAGCTAAATGGAAGAAAGTAAAATTGCCCCAAATCCTACATTTAAAAAAAAAAACAAAAAACAAAACCCTGAATGGGGACTTTCTGTTTTGAGGAGTGGTACCAACCCGATCCCAACAGCGTCCCCTGCCTGTGTGGCTGCACAGATAGAGGACGGATGTCCGCTCGGGAATTGCACTGCAGGTGCATCTGTCCGTTTGAGCTGCGGAGCTGGGCACCGGGGGCTGCCGTCTACTGTGGGACACTCCTAGACTGATCTTAGAGCCATTCGCTTGTGCCCAGGTGACGGATGCTGCCCGACTGGCATCCGTACCAGAACTGTCGTGGTATGGTTCCATTTGTGTGAAAGTGTGACATTGTCTCAGGTGCAGTCTTCTGGAAACCGAAATTGTTGAGGACAGAATTTCCACTTAAGATAAAATTTAACAAGCTCTCTAGAGAAATTAGCCAAGGTCAGAGATCTAAACTTGCCAAATAAACAAATTGTCAGACACTAAAACGGACAAGTTTCTCTCCCCCTCCCCATTTCTAAACATTAAGGAGCTGAATAATTCTATTTTTCCTCTAGCTTCAGAGCAAGTGTTCATAAATATTCATTTTTTTCCAACTGGAAGCATTAGGCCTTGTTACTTCGAGTGGAACTAACTGAAAATTAATGATGGTTTTCAGAAAAAGCAAGATTATATACACAGAAGCAATTAAACACAAACCTATTAATTATTTAACAACTTGTTAATGAGTAGAATTTCAGCACTGGGGTTTTAGCTACTCTAGATTGCCCCTGCCAAGTCACTTATATACCATCCTTCCAAAGTTTGGCTTTAAGATGTAAAAGAATTTGGGGGGATTTTCACACAGATTTGCACCTTGCAAAAAAGAATCTGGGATGCCAATTACAGAGACATGGCAACGAAGTGAGTTGGAAATAGAGCAAAGAAATCATCTCAAGATTTTGATCCAAGCCCTGAGATGTGGTAAAGTTTAATTTCAGATTCGGAATATTTGTTGTGACAAAACAATGTCGGCACCATTTCTATTTCGTACATATGTGTACATATATCTTAAGGATTTTAACGTGAGGTTGACCCATTTTAAGTTAATTGTGTGTGTGTGTTATTTTAAGTAAACTAAATATACAAAATCCAAAACCTACGAAATCACTGACGCTGAGTCTTCACTTGCAGTTCAGGACCCCATGCTTTAAGTCTCAAGTACATGCTTTCTGAGATAGCATCTTGCCACATTGCGCCACCTCCAGGTGGAGGCATGACACTGCAGCCCAGCCCTATTAGACATTACAAACTCGCACCCAAAAGGCTTAGCCTTCCAGGACACGGAAGGACATGGGTCAAGTTGCCAAAACACATTTATATCTGGCTGATGTTTCTTTCTTCTCCATCTTTTCTGTATTCTCCATAGACAGCTAGGTGTTCCAGGATCTTTCTTGAACCTCTTCTTTTCTCAAGCTACATTATCCCCCAGAAAGCCTCACCCAGTCCTGTGGCTTCAATATCATGTCTACGCTGGTAACTCCCAATTACAGATCATACCTGGACCTCTGTGCTGAACTCCAGATGTGTAGACCCAACTGTCCTCTCCACACTCCACATGCGTGTCTAACAGACACCCCAATCACAAGCCTATTCTATCTCAATAAATAGAAATGCCTTGGAGTCATCCTTGGAGCCTGTCCCTTTCCTTGCACACCCCACACCCAATCCTAAGAATGTACTGTAGGCCTTCCCCCACCACACAAGTTCCACCCACACCACTATCTTATACCAGGATTAACTGATCTGCAGGCTTCCAGTCTCCTTCCCTCCAGACTACTCACAGAGCAGCCTGAGTGATTGCTTTAAAACGTGAGTACTATCATGGGGTTGCTCTGCCCAAAGACACCCAACCCTAGCCCATTTCCAGAGCAAAAGCCACAGTCCTTGCATGTCCTCAAGGGCCCACATCATCTGCCTGCACTCCTTCTCTGACCTCCTCTCTTGCTACTTTCTCCCTCCATCCCTATGCTCCTGCCACATGGGTCCACTGTTGTGGCCAAAATATGCCTGAGTCCTGCACCAGGGCCTTGTGCCTGCTCTTCCCTCTGCCTGGGTCTCTGTTTCAACATGGCCTAAAAAAGACAGCCCTTCCCGCTCTCCCCCAGTATGCTCACCTCTCTGTCCTCCCAGCATAGCTACTCATCCTTTTTCATCTGTGCATTTCCTATGTATTTCCTACATATTTCACACAGGAGTTCACTCATTCCTACGTCTAATCATTCCTTTATTGTCTCTTTCCTCCTACAAAAATGGGGCAAGAACTGGGTCTGCTTTGTTTCCTGCTGTATTCTCGGCACTAGAACAATGCCTTACACAGAGGAGGCACTAAATAAAGGGTTGTCAGGTGAAGAATGAATGAAGATTGATTGCATTAATACAATTATGAATGAATTGCTAATTATTAACAAATGATTATCGATAAATGAGTAGAATGGTTGCATTGTGAAGTGAATGGAAGATAGTCTAACACCGCAGAGAAAATCTACAGAATAAAAGAGAGGCTTTCCAAGGCACACCTAAGTGTCAAAAAGAGCAGATGACTTGATCAGAGGTGAAAGTTGCTGCATGCTGGCACATCCTTCCCCACCACCTTGGGGATCCAGTCTTCCTCCTGGACCCCACACAGGGTTCTAGAACGTTGCTACTCAAAGTGTGGTCCATAGACAATGGCCAGCAGCATGGTCATCTCGTAGGAGCTCCCTGGAAATGCAGAACCTCAATTCCACCCACACTGACTGAGTCAGAGTCTGCATTTTGGCAAGATCATCTAGTCATTGGTTTGCAGGTTTAAGAAGCACTGGTCCGCACAGCCATGCCAGTCCCTCACGGCTGGCACACAAGCCCATGCTTACTGGCCGTCCCTGAGCTGAGTCCTGAAATCTCTCCTGACCCAAAGGGCATCCATCCCAATTCATGCATCCTCTATGTGATGATGATGCATATTCACCGTGCCTAAAGGCTAAGGGGGCTGTCAGCCATCTCCATCCCTTTCTCCAGGGTCCCAGCCCTCAGCAGCTCTGCTGATGGCATGCAGCTCACATCCCCGCTGGAGGCCTCTGTGCTCTGCTTCCCCACCTTTGCCTACCCGGCGAGAGTACCTTCTCCACCCCAACCATCTCCGAGAGGAAATCTGGTGATCCCAGGGCAATGTTGGAGCCCAGCTAAGAAGGGTGCCCACCACCCATTGGGTGGCTTCCCAGGCCTTCCTGTTCCTCCTCACCCTCTGTCTACCCTCTTAGCTGGGCAACTGCAAATCCAAGGGCCACTCCCCAATAAAACAGTGTGTAGGTAGAGGGACTGAGACATTTAAAGACAAGCCGTGTGGAGCAGGGCAGGAGAGAGGGGTGGGTGAGCCCAGAGTGCGACCCGAGAAGGTCTCTCCTCTAAATCACCTCTACCACCACTGGCAAAACGCAAAGCCGTCCCCTGGAGAAGCCCAAGCTGGGGCTGAGGCTTGTACCCCATCTAGCAGATGCGCGTACCAGCTGAGCGCTCTAACGGAGGGTGAGGAGACATTTGAGATGCACACATGCTATTTTATGAAAAACAGCCTGTGCCAGACAAAACAGAATTAATGAATCAGACAGAGCAAGAATATAAAATAAAAAATTTTTTAAAATGTCCTCAGAGTAGTAACTGAGATTAAATTCGTGAAGAAGTTTCAGCCTTTCTGAAACAGAATCGGAGAAGTGAGTCTGAAATGATAATATTTTCAGTGGTGACCTCTAACAGGTGGGTGGGCTGCCAGAGTGCCAGGACACCGGGAGGCGGGGGAGGGGGGCGCGGGTCAGGTGAGCAGCTCATGTAGGAGGCGCGGGGAAGGTGAGAGCACTGGGAGACAGTGGATGTGGAGGGACAAGGTCTAGACATTCACATAATAGGAGCCCTGCCAGCACAGAGAAAGGTAAAAAGCTGAAAAGGACATTTTTTTTGAAAAACAAGAAAAGACCAAGAATTTCATGGGCTTAGGAAAAGATGTTCTCAGCTGGAAAGGACTTATAGAGGCCCCAGCTGGATAGACTAAAAAATATAGAACAAATAAAAAATAAACCTTACCTGGACCCATTAGAGTAAAATCTAAGATCATCAAAGGAAAGAGAAGATTCTAAAGCACTTTCAAAGGAATAAAGCTGATAACCTGCAAAGATAAAAGAGTAAGATTAAAAATATTGCTCGGGTCTTCCAATATGCTGTTGAGACACAGGGTATCCAAACATGGAGGGAAAAAGAATTACTACCTTAGAGTTTTCCATGCAGACAAATTGTCACTTAAACATGGGCAGAATACGAAGCTTCAGAACCTTTGCCCCGCAGAGACCATCGAATGCCGGCACTCACCATCCAAAGCCAGAGACCCTCGGACTTTAATGCAGAAATAAAACATTTTTTTAAAAAAAGGAGAAACAAAAAGTTCTGTTTCTGGCAATAGAGCAATTTGGAAAGTCTTAAAAAGCTGTCTCACTAAAAATTACAACCAACATAACTTTAAATGGAAAACTGAACTCACAGAATAATAAAGGAAATTGTTAGGGGTTAGGCACCACAAAGAAAAGGGGGTCAAACCAGAGCAGTGGGTGGGGCTGAAGTAGGATGGTCTCCAGCAGCCGGAACACAGAGTTATAGGTTCTAACACCTGCCTGGGGCACAAGGCAAGACCTCGGTCCCTTAGAGATGAGACCCTGCGTAAAGCCAGGCCCTCCAGGGAGAACACCACATAGGCTACAGGTGAAAATATGCCTGTTGGCAAGTAAGAGTTGCTAGAGACTGAATGGTTGTGTCTGCTCCCGGATCCCTACATGGAATCCTAACCCCCAATGTGATGGCATTAGGAGGTGAGCCTTTGGGAGATGATTAGGTCGTGAGGGTGGAACCCTCATGAATGGGGTTAGTGCCCTTACCAAAGGGACCCCAAAGAGCTCCCTTGCTCCTTCTTCCAGGTGAGGACACAACCAGAAGACACCATCTATGAACCATGGAGACAGCCCTTCCTGGACCCTGGATCTGCCAGTGCCTTGACTTGGACTTCCAGACTCCAGACTGAGAAATTAATGTCTGCTGTCTCATATCACCCTGGGATTCTGTTCTAGCATCCCAAATGGACTCGGGCAGGAAACAAGAAGGAAAACCAGCTGAAAAATATGACCACAGGCAAGCTCCGACGTGGGTTTGTGGTCTGAATGTATACCTGCTGTGGTGGAAAGGTGTATCATGGCAGGTGTTTGAGAGGATGGCATCAAGGCTGCCTGGGTTCAAATCCCAATTCCACCATAAATGATCTGTGTCATTTTGTTCAAATTAAATAATCTCCTTTTATCTCATTTCCCCATCTCTGAGAGGATGATATAAATAGTATAACGTCTGCCATGTAGGAAGTACTAATGTGTTTTTTTTTATAGGGCCAACACTGAGCAAGGTCCCGGGTTTTAGTGCCTCTGGGTATAAGGCAGAAGTAAACACAAATCCTCTCTGGATAAATACATCTCCCTCCAGGCCCATAAGGATTCCCACAGCTTAAGATCAATTAAACATGAGCTCACAATTGGAAACTACAAAACACCTAGAAGAACAAGGCACCATCCCTTAGAGTCAGAAGAAGCAACCTTCGGCATAAGTAGACCAACAAAGACTTCACGTATTAGAATCATCCCACGTAGAATAGGAAGTATATGTGTTTAAAACGATACAAAGCCTTTGAAGACATGAACAAATGAAAGAAATCGTAAAAATGCTTGTATTTGAAAGAGGACTAAATAGATGGAAATTAAGGTTAAAATACCGAAAATTAAAAACACAATGTACTGGTTTTCAAAAAAAAAAAAAAATTACTCATAGCTCAAGACATTTCATGAACTGGAAAATGGATCTGAAGAATTATCCAGAATGCAACACCGAGAGAAACAGAAATCACGAACGGGATTCAAAGATCGAAACACAGAGGGTAGAATGGAAAGGTCTAACGAATATTTAAAAGGAGTTCCAGAGGGAGGGGAAATTTTTTTTAATAAGAAAAGGAAAAGATATTCCAAGTGAGGGTGGCTGAACATTGTACAGAGTTAGTCAAAAAATGAATTCTCAGACTCAGAAATCACAATGAGTCCCAAGCAGTATTAAGGGAAATCCAGACCTAAAGACATTATGTTGAAACCAAAGAACATGAAAATCTTAAAATCAGTGAGAAGATTACAAAAAAAAAAAGATAAATCACATCAACTGTAGGTTTTATTACAGAAAAAATCGGAAACCAGACAACAGTGGGATGATACCTTCAGATCGCTCTCATCCTGATATTGCCATTTAAAGCTCCAGGGTGCTTACGTGTGTGTGTGTGTGTGTGTGTGTGTGTGTGTGTGTGTGTGTAATAAAGACATTTCCTGACAAATGGTGGGTGATGTCATTGTGTGTTTTTATATCCATGTACATGACCCAGAAGAGAGGGGAGACGTGGCAACTGTCAGGTGATGTCCTGGGGCAGGTGAGGGGGCAGGGAGCTGGTGCAAGGTGAGGGAGGTGGAACCACTGGGCACAGTTGCAGGTCAGGTGGGGGTGGGACTTGCTCCCCATGTTTCTGGCTTATCCATGAACTGAGATCATCACCAGCAGGGGGAGAATTTCAGAGGAGGGCTTAGAGGTTTGCAGATGGAGGAGAAGATGTGAGGCAGTCTTTTGGGAAGATGGGAGGGTGGACGGACCAGGGATTTATACTGGGGCGTCCTGGCCCCAGCGAGGATGTTGGCTGTCCATGTACAGCAAGACCAGGACACAGTCCGTGTTACTGTCCCTGTGTCCCCGGGCAGATGTGGGGGAGCTGGGGTGTGGGGCTGGCCAGGTGAGGGCTCTGCAGGATGAGTGCATGAAAGAACACTCTATGCTCTCAGCTGGGTGCATATCTGAGGACAGACATAAAACCCATTAAAGACTCTGCCTACAGAGGATGTGGGACTCAGGGTGAACGAGAAGAGGCAATACTCAAATAAAACAACATAAAACAGCCAGGAGAGGTGACTTGCGAGGGACAATAATGGCAGTGCACTGTGAACTGACACATACAATTGCCCAGCTGTGTGCACCTGAGGTCCAAAGTCGGGAAAAAGGAACAAAGAGTGCCCACTCGTTTGTCTGTTGAATAAGCCGGAAAAGATGAAGCCTTGACCGTTTTTATTTGCCAGCGCCTCTTTGTGCATAGAAACATCAGCGAGAAAAGCCCGATCACCAGCATGGGTGGGCGAGGAGGCAGGTCCAGCCCTGAGCCTCCTTGCTGGCCGTCGGCAGTCACGCGGGTCCACTTGGGTTCAGCCCGGCCGCGTCTATTTGCAGCTCCTGATACGCTGCACAGCCTTGATTGTATTTTATTTTTTCCTTGCCTGTTAGCAGCTGATTGAGGAATAATCATCTGGGTTGACTGCAGAGCTATGCAAACTAGCTGTTAAAATGCCATAAATAACCCAATTGGCCACTTCGCATGAGGGTTATTTCTGTTCTATACAAAAGGGCTTATGTAACTCCCAAACAACGCGCTGTCGGAGTTGTTAGCGGTTGAGAAGAGACGGGGACTCAGTACTTCTCTGGGAGGACCCTTGTCTGCAGTCGGCTCTCTGCACTCTGGATGCAGCTCAGAGGGGCTCCGACCCCAGATCACATCCCACCCCCACCTTCATCATCTTCCCGCCTCTCTTCTGGCCGGCAGCCCCTCTGCCCAGGCGTAGTCATGGAGCGCTGCGTAACAAACCGGCCCCAAACGGAGAAGCTCAAGACAACAACCACTGACTGTTTCTCATGGTGCCGTTCGTCGGTTCGGCACAGCCCGATGTCCGTCGGTCCCCCGTGGCACCAGCCAGGGAGGTTCACGTGTCAGGCTTCAGGGGCAGCCTGGGCAGGGCTGGGGTGTCCAGCAGAGCGGCCTCACCCGCGTCTCTGTGCTGTGAGCACCTAAGAAGTGGATCAGAGCACAGAAAGCAGGTATGAAGGTGAGCGTGTCAGGGAAGACCAGAGAATCTGCAGCAGAGCTGGTCATCCACGGAAGCCCTTCCTGCCCCCACTGCTCTGCTGGGGGCTCCCACTTTCTGCTGTCCCTTCCACCCTGGAAGGCTTCTTCCTTCTGTTCACTGGCATGTCACCACCTCCAGGGCCAGTGGCAACCTCACCTGTCCTGCTTCTCGAGGTTCCTCAGACAGAGAGTCCCCTCCCACCTCTGCTCCCGGACTTACCACCCTGTGGCCTGGTTCCGAGCTTTGCTGCTTTACCTACGAACAGTACTTGGGGATTACCCGTAGAATGTTCTGCCAGGAGCTTTGGGCGTCCGGGACTCAGCAGCTAACATTTAGGCAAGCTGACTGACTTCCCTGAGTGGCAACATTCCAAAGATGACACCCCAGGTTCGTGAAGCACAGAGGCCAAGAGACCAGTGCATGCAAGCTAGAGTGTGGTCAGCAAGCTGGAGCGTGGTCAGGAGACCGGCTGGCGGAGCCACGGAGGGATGCCCAGAGTGAGGGCTGGGGAGCAAATCCGACCTGCCATGCAACAAGGAGACCCTCGCTTCAGGCAGTGTAAAAACAGGACGACAATGTCACCTTCAGCTCATTGCTCTTGTGTCCGTCGGGACAACCTGGCCCAGAGTGAGTGCTAGCTGAGAACGAGTTGCCTCTGGCCTGTCACCGGGGCCACACGGAGTTGATGGGCACGGAGGAACGGGCTTCTCAAAGGAGGGAGCACGGGGACCCCATCAGGCCATGGCGCTCTGTCGGCGCGGGCTCAGGCCTCGACAACCACCTGCTGGCCTCTGTGCTTGGCGCGGCCCACGCATCAGGCTTTCACTCCTTTCTCAGACACCCGGGGCCTGTGCAGGGCAGCCCTGCTCCCAGCTCCCATCCCATGTTGAAATGGCTGACTTTGCTTCTCCCCTGTTCCAGCTCCTTCTCTCTCTCACCCCCACCGCAGGCCCAGGTGCTCCGGCTCCACGTGCTCAGGGCAGGGTCCCCTGTCTGCCCTTCCTGGATGCTTCTATCTCCCTAACCCTGCACCTTCTGGCCCCATCCCTGTCTGCCTGGACGCCTATATTCATATCCCTCCCCGGGATGTCATTTTCTGGGCTATGCTTGTATATGCCAATTCATCATCCCGGTTTTAAGTACCGTTAATTTAAAGATTGCCTTTGTCACTCATCCTGCCTTACTTGACTTTCGGCCTAAAGTTATCACCCACGTATCAAAGGGCTGCCACGTGCCTTCCTTTCGGAGACGGGCTCCTCGGGTCTGCACTGCCGTTTTTCATTAGTTTTACAAGGCTCTCGAGATGTCTGGATTGAGAGGAGCTCGGAGCTGCCTGTAAGCTCGTGCTGGCCTCCCAAACGCTGGCAAACCCCAGGACCCCTCCCTCTTTCTGTCACATTCCCAGGTCCCAGGAAAGCTGGCTGAGAGGCAGCCCAGCTGCAAGGCTGGTGTTTAGGGCAGAGGCACCTTCCCAGGCCCTCTGAGCAAATGCTCCCCGTGATGGACCCCCGGTTCCGGGAGCTCTGCCCCAAGTGGGGGAGGCCCGGCCTCCTGCGTGTCCGAGCTGGAAACTGGATGTGCTCAGGGTTCATGGGCGTGAGAGCCAGGCTCAGACACCAGAGGCTTTTCAGAGCTGGATGTGCACGTGCGTATTAACGTTCACACCCACAAATCCTCCAGCTGCCGACGGCTCGTCTCCCTTCTCCATCTATAAATAACTTCCATGCCATTCTGAAAACCCCACTCCTTCACGGACATATTCCCACGCACGGTGAGGTCAGCGTGGGAGCCTGGGACAAACGACCGTCATTTTTCTTTTCCAATGACTTGGATTTTCCTGACCGCAGATACTTAACTGAGCACGCACTGCGGGGGGCTCTGTGGCGAAGCCCGCCTCCAGGAGCCCCCAGGTGAGACTCACCTTGTCCACCCCCTGCAGTGGGGTTTCCGTCCCGGACCTGCCGCTCTGGGAGTCACAGGAGACAGGAGTTTGAGCACGAAATGCAAATTCTGTTCACGGGCACGGGGGCCAGAGACTCCGTGTTGCTACCTAACTCACAGGAGATGCGACAATCCTGTCTGAACTGCGGTCTGGAAGACTGTCCCTTCCACAGCCATCATCCTTTCGGATGCTTCTGTGCCCATGCCCCTGGCCTGGTCACAGTCTCTGAAGTCCCCTTGTTCCATCAACCCCATTTCCATCCTTGACTGTGGCAAATTGTTCCTGATGCCTGACCCTGAGTCCTGGAGTCCTTCCCCTCCACCACCCCAGCTGTACTTTCCACTCACCCTCCAAATCCCCCTCAAAGGGCTCCACCTCCAGGAAGACCTCAGTGATTAACTCCTCTCCTGTGCCAATCTTTATGCAGCAGGAGGATATGCAGAGTGAATGATAGGAAAGTCATCGTGTTGCATAATTACCTGTGGCCATCACCTGTGAAATATCATGAAAGGGAGCTGTTTCCTTTTCAGAAGACAGTGGGACTTGGGGTGATAGCCCAGGAACCTCCCCCAGAAAGAGTCTACCTGTCCTTGTTCTGGGAAGTGTTGAAGGTTGAGAGCTGAATGGTTTGGGAGGGCATGAAGGTGCATGCAGTGGGGTGGGGCTGCCCTCGGTGGGAAAGTAGGAAGTGGCACCTGTGTTCCCAGAGGCTGAGCAGGTGTGGGTCATGGCTTGTACGGGTCAGCCTGGGGCCAGGCGCTCTCCAGTGGGGGCAGTGACCTGGCAGCCTGGGGCACCACAGCCTGGGCAGGATGGGGGACAGGGGAGTCGAGTCTGCTCTTGATCGGGGCCCAAGGAGTGACGGGGATTCTATTTCCTCCCTGATCTCAGGGGAGGGGCTAAGTCACATTTTATGTGGTGTAGACTACACTGCGGCATTGCTTACTCCTGGAGCGCGTTCTTGCCTGTAACTCGCTCCACAGACACAGACCTGCTCGCCTGGGTTCTCGCAGGCTGGCTGTGGGTCGGGCTTCTTCTCGGGGCACGTGCTGGACACACAGCCTCTGGGGAAGCATGGGCCTTGTACAGGATCTTTCGGGGTGACGGGCTTCTCTCCCATCTGGGTCACTGTCCTCTGATGCTCCCCTTCGTTCAGACTCCTTCTCAAACACTTGTGGCATAAACATAGCCCCCCCCATCCTGCAAACATTTGTATCCACCATGCTGCTCTCCCGCTGCCCCTCACTACCCCTCCCAGCTCCCTGCGATCCGCACTCCGCTTCTGTCCCTGCACTCGTGCCTCCTCTGGACATTTTGTGGACGTGAATGTGTGGCTTCTTCCACCTTATTGTAATGTTTCTGGTCTGCATGTTGTAACATCCATGCCATAACATGCCGCAACATGCTATAACACACTATAACATGCCACAACACAGTATAACACGCCATAACACAGTATAACATGTTATAACACAGTAACATGCTATAACAGCCATAACATGCTACAACACATTATAACATGCTATAACACACTATAACATGCCATAGCACGGCATGACATGCTATAACACACTGTAACATGCTATAACACAGATCAGCAAGGGCTTGTATCGATCAGGGCGTCATCAGCACACAGAAGTCATGCGGGGACCTAAGCGGGAGGGATTTAACACAAGGAACTGATCATCCAGGAGAAGGAAAAGCCCAGAAGCCCCTCTCGTGTGGGAGGCTCGCCGGGAAAAGGCCATGCCCCGGGGCTCAGAAGTCATCTGACAAAAGCTGGAAACATGGGGGCACTGGGCACAGAGGTGGCTCGGCCGCGGCCTGAGATGCTGCCCGTGAGACAGGGATCCGGGAGAAATATCCGGCTTCTCCCCTTGATGAGGTGGTGGGACATCGGTGCGATGAGGTGGGGTGGAGTCCGGAGCCGACGACCAAGAAGGAATTCTTGAGATGTCTTTGGTGCAAAAAGGTGGTTTTATTAAAGCACGGGGACAGGACCCGTGGGCAGAAAGAGCTGCACTGGGGTCGTGAGGAGTGGCCCATTATATACTCAAGTTGGGAGGGGGTTAGGGGTAGTGTAAGTCTCTAAGGAATTTTGGAAGCAAGGCTTCCAGGACCTTGAGGGGGCTAGCTATTGGTGGGGAAAGGTCATGTATTACCGTCTAATAAAACCTGAGTCATGAGACCCTCAGATGTATATCAGTGGGCGTATGCTTGGGGGATGATTGCCAGCATGTATCTTGGGGAGGTTAGAGATAAAGGTAGTTTCCAAAGGAAATTTTATATGTTAAAATAGACTTACCGGTTCCTGGGGGCCGGGGGGCTCGGGCTAGGACTGCCTTTTGCCCTCAGCAAAGTATTCACATCAAGGCAGTTGAGTCCCTAGAGGAAGGTCACTCTGCCTGTTTCAAGACTCGTCAATCAGCTGTAGGTAGGAAGTGTAGTCATTTTTCTTCTGCCTTTGTTTCGCACATCACCCTCACCCCTGCAGCCCCGTCCCTCAAGCACCGTGGTCAATCACACGTCACTAGAAGCCAGAGCCTGGGAGCCTGGCAACCACAGCCTGCAGAGCCCACGTCCATGGGCAGACCGGCCCCGGTCAGCACTTGGGGCCAAACGAAATATCACCGCAGTGATTCAGTTCGGTCATTCAGCAAAGCGAGACTCTCCCTGCAGACCCATCCCTCGGTCATGACGGGAAAGTGGTCAGTGGAGGGCAGCCACCTGCCAGCCGCTAACAGAAGGGGCCGAGCCTGGGCGCTGACGGAGGTCTTGTCGCGCCTGAACGCGCATTCCCATCCTGCACCCCGTCCCTTCCCACAGCCCCAGCTGTTCCCGACCGACCACCAGACTTATGTAACATGCAAGTGGGGTGTGGAGGAAGATCGCCCGGGGGCGAGACCTGTGGCAGAGCCAGCAGCTGGACCCTGGGGTGCAACTCCTCCCAACATCTCCACGTGCCCTTTATTATCTTGTTAAAAGACAAATATGGTTTTATGCAAAACCTGCAGGGATGCTTCGGCGTGTCCCTCCTGAACCCATTCCCGCTGGAACGTACGTCTGGCCATTACCATTTTGCACACAATAGCAAACACACAAGCCCTCTTGAATTTATAGACGGCTGCAATTTTAATCATCTTTTATAGTCTGCCCTAATTGTATATCATTTTTAATGACAGTTTGAAAAATAAGTTATTCTTGCTGACATTTTTATGACCTATTTAATATCACAGATCAGGAGTTTTATTGTACTGCATTCTGGGTCTTACACACAAACTGGGAAACCAGAGGGAGAAAAATGCCCTGGTTGAAGTCATGGATTGCGGGGAAGGAAAAGTGCTGATAACGGTCTTACAGTAGAATTGTTCCAGATTACATGGGTTACCCTGGGCTTTTATTTCTGTGTCTGTATAATAATTGTAATTTTACTGCAAAAACTGAGTGTTGGATAAAGACTTCCCTTAAGGGGTAATTTAATTTAATAAAAAAAGCTCTGCCCAGGATCTGTATTGCAGAAAAGCAGAAGATGTTTCAAGAGCCCGCCTCCTGTCTCTGACAACAGCTACCTTCCCGGAGGCCTGTTTTGCTGGCTTCGGCTCTGTTAGAGAATTTGATTTCTTAATACAGTTCTGTAATGCAAAGGAGGAAAAAAAATAAAGACTCACTAATTATTAAACCAACAATGTCCTGACCTCTTTTTAAAGTTTCCATGGGGAAAAACAATCCTAAACAAACATCTAAAAAAAAAAAAAAAAAAAAAAAAGGCGCTGTTTTGGGTCTCCACCCAAAGCCTGCTCAGAATCCTAGACGGTAGGACCTGACAGCCCCTTATCGTGCACCATCGTCGGGAATCTCTCCCTCGCCCACCAGAATCCCCACTGGAGTCCCACCCCCGCACAGGCCAGGCATTTCTGCTGCAGACGGGCAGCTCAGACCCTCTCGCACCTGCTCTGGTGAGGAAGTAGTTGATGGGGCCGAGGCTGTCTGTGCGCCACTAAGGGTTGACTGCAGACTTCGGGTGCTCCGGGCGGCTCCCGTGGAGGCCAGGGGCAGGCTGGCCACACACACCCCTGCGGCCAATTCAGTGCAAAGGGCCGACATGAGTGTAATGCCTCCTTGACACCAAGACTCCAAATGCCCTGCACCGAGCCAAGAAGATCACCCAAATCATCACCCAAGACCCTCTGTCACGTCCCTTCACACACCAGATAGGAACACACTAATGCATGGGGTGCTGGTACCCTCTTAGGGCTGCAGCTTGCCCCCTGAGGGCGAGTTCTAATGGGACCTTGGATTGCACATGAGATCCTGGGAAGGGAGAAAATGGACCGAGAAGGAGGCTGAGCCAGGAGCCAGGTCTTGACAAACACCTGGCTCAGAAGCTTCCGGTAGCGCCGTGGGAGGGGTGGAATAGATGGGAGCCGAGGCTCGATGAGACCCGTGGCCGCCAACCGAGGTGGGTCCCTCTGACAGCTCTTCATGATGTCTCCGGCGGTCTGCACACCCCCGCCTAACTAGGAGATGCCCCGTGTGGCTCGTTGCTTCTCACCAGGAGTTTGAGAAGAACTTAGTGCATCCATGTAATCTTATTCTCTAGGGGAAAAAAAAAAAGGCAATCCTGCAAGAGAGCTCTGCCTGTCAGATCTGGCCACATTCATGCAAACCCCAGTGAACCGCGTCCAATTAGACACGCACGTGACATGGATGTTGGGCTGCTCGCGCCAGCATTCCCCATCGGAAGTTCAGTCAGCACGGTTCTGTCTCCAGTTCCGACAGCGGCAGCTTGCACAAGCAGGAAAACGCTGCAGACCGTTCGCCAATATGTTTGTGTTTGTATTTTCCTCTCTGGGATCTTGCTAGAACGTCTTGCTCCGTCCTACACACTGAGGAGCAGATGGGAGGGCTGCCCGGGTCTGCAGAACCCAGCCTCTTCCGAGGGGCGGAGGGCCTTCCTCGGACTCCCCGCTTCTAGCCGGGAGCCCCCTCCAATGTCCATAATTCAGAGCCTTGCACTTTGCTCATTCAATCACAGTGGTTTGCGTCCCTGTCTGTTTCCCTGGGGACTGGAATGCCCACTGCTGGCCAGTCCCACAGGCTCATCTACCCGGGAGCCAGTGACAGCAGCCACTTGTAAGCACCTGACAGACTTGCCTTCGTTCCGTTAGACAGTCTGTGATCGCATCTCCAAAGTTCCGGATCTCTTCTGGGCCCCGGGTACGTGGGTGAGGGAAACAGACCTCTTCCTTTCATGGAGCTAATATATTGGAGGGCGAGGGCAACGGAAGAACAGGTGAGTGAGTCGTATCGGTGAGGGAGCTGTGACTTGGAGGAAGGAGGGAGACCAGGGATGGCCAGGGCAGGAACAGTGTGGCTTCAGATAGTGAGATGAGAGGTGTCCGGAGGACAGCCAGGGTGACCCTGAGACTCTCCAGAAGAAGGATGTTCCAGCTCAGGAAGCAGGATGGGAAGAGACCCCGGGAGGCAGCCTGTGGTCACGAGGAGGCAGAATGCAGGGAGGCCAAGGGTCGCGGTGCCGATGAGGCGAGATAGTGGGAAGCAGAGCGTGGAGGCCCTCCCAAGGCGAGGACAGGACTCTGATGCAGACAGGGCTCCGGGGCTTTGGGAGGGGGTGGGGGATCTAATCTGTGACTGAGTAGGACCTCGTGCTGTGCTGAGACGAGCCCGTAGGCATCACTGAGGACAGGTGCAGGAGGAGCCCTCCAAGGGCCATCACGGCCAGCCGGGGAGACGTGATGCTGGTAGCAGGAGAGGAGGAACGGATTCTGGGATTCTGTGACGGCAGAGCTGATGGGGCTCGGTGGCGGCTTGGGTGGGGAGCAAAGTCGGGCAGCTCTGCAGGGGAGAACAGAGGCGGCTGGGGAAGGAGCCATCTGGCTGTTTAAGCTTGAGGTGCTCCCTGACTTGCAAGTAGACAAGACAGGGGCGCTCAGGAGTCCGGAGTTCCAAGACTAACAGCTCCCGCTACGGAGATGTATTTTGGGGTCATCCGCTAATCGACTGTGTCTCCATCCTCGGGCCTGGAGTGGGGGGTAGAGGAACTCGGGAACAGGCCCGGCTGCTGAGCCCAGGGCTCTCCTGCGGGATGAGGGCGTTGGGAAACCCGCCCAGCCTGAAGAGGGTCCTCTGACGAGGTGAGCGCTAAGCATTAAACCACTGGATCAACCGACGTCCAGATTATGTCACTGGTAAGCTTGACCAGAGTCGTGACAGGATGATCGTGGACAACCCTGAACGGAGAGCCTTTGGGTTTTTTTAGGACACTTTTTTTTAAAGCTTTATTGGAGTAAAATGAACTGCACATATTAACGTGCACGCCTTGGAGTTTCGACCTACAGAGATGCGTGTACACGCACACAGATGTACATGGACACACACACGTGTCTGTGAGACCAGTAGAGGCGATGAACACGTCTGTGACCTCCGGAAGTTCCCTTATTCCCCTGGCGATCCCTCCCCCCAGCCACAGCCCATGCCCCAGGTCACCACCGTCAGGCTCGCTGGTGTAGACCCACTTTGATCTTCTAGGGTCTTACGAACTCACGGCACCGTGCGGTGTGGACTGGTTTTCTGTCTGGCTTGTCTTTTTCACTCAGCACCACTATTTTGGGATTGTCCCAAGCTGTGTGCATTCGTGTGTCTTGCCGAGTCGCAGTCCAGGGTGTGGACGGAGCCGTTCCTTTACGCGTTTGCCTAACCGGTGAGCATTCGAGTCCCTCCTAGTTTTCAGTTGTTGCGAATAAAGCCGTTATGAACATCTGAGAACAAGCCTTTTACTTCTCTTGGGTAAACGCCTTGGAGTGTGATGGCTGCATCACAGGACAGGTACAGGCGTAACTGCTTAGGAACTAGTTTTCCAAAGTGGTTGTGATGTGGTCTTGGAATATAAGGGAGGGTCAGTGGGGTGGAGTCCAGAGCCAGGAATTCTTGAGGCATCTTTGGTGCAAAATGGTGGTTTATGAAAGCACGGGGACAGGGCCCGTGGGCAGAAAGAGCTGCTGCCCTGGGTTGTGGGGGGTGGCTGACTCTATACTATGGGGTTGGGGGAGGTCAGGAGAAAGGGAGGTTGAGAAAGTACTTTCCTAAGTTAAAGAAAACTCACAGGACACCGGAGGCCTTGCTATTGTCAAGTTAAGGCTGTTTACCCCTCTAGTGAGGCGTTAGCACTGAGATGGTTGGGAGCTCCCTGGAGGAACATTACACTCTGCCCGCCTCAAGTGTCTGTCTGTGGGCCGCAGGTTAGTTCAGTTGTATCTCCATTCCCTTCCGGAAGCTGGTTATTGCTGGAAATGCTTTGTTCTTGTAAATCCGCTAAGACATTTGTAAATTGCGGGACTCAAGTCTTGCAGGATTGTGGTCTCTGTATGTTACCATTTCTTTGTCCTTTGGGGCCCCCGGGAGCGCCTGAGGAATGTCACGTCATCCCATGGGGGAGGTTGCGGGGTGTCAGTTTCTGCTCTGTCCTCAGCTCGCCTTCTGTGCCCTCAGCAGTTGTGCCAGGAATCTTTCTCGTGAGCACCCTGTGGCGGGAAAGAAACGGCTTTCTCCGCAGCACCCAAGGTTCAATACCGTGAAGCTGGCCCACCTGCCTTCGGCGGCTCATCCAAATTCCCCGCTGGCTTCTTCCTATCCTCTTCCTCCCACCCTCCACCATGGCTGAGGCACTCCCTACGTCCTGAACCTCCTCGGGGGCCTGCTTGTCCTGGGATTTCGAGCTAGTCGGTAGCCCTTCAAGTTCCATTATTAACCCATTTCACAGATGAAGATACTGAGGCCGAGTGAGAGTATGTGTGCCACGCAGAGTCGAAGAGCTGTGAAACCCACCATTCAGACGCTGTGGAACACAGTATGGAGGAACCTCAGAAACAGAACTATCGTGGGATCCCCCAATCCCACTTCTGGGTCTATCTGTGAAGGAAAGGAAATCACCATCTGGGAGAGATCGCTGCAGGCCCATGTTCATGGCAGCATTGTGCACCGTAGGCAGGACCTGGGAGCGACGTACGTGTCCACTGGCAGATGGATTGAAAAGGAAACGTGCTGTGTGTATGAGGCAGTATTATTCTGCCGTGATAAAAAGGAAACCCCACTGTTGGCAGCAGCATGGATGGACCTTGGGGCATTAGGCTGGGATGAACCAGACGAAGAAAGACATACGGCATGGTCTCCCTCAGGTGTGGAATCTTGAAAAGCTGAACGCAGAAACAGCAGAGTGGTGGTCAGCAGGGGCGGGGAGTAGGGAGACGGTTGTCAAAGGGCACAATCTTCCAGGTACCAGGCGGACACGTCCTGGGGATCTGTGCGACAGCATGGAGACCATGCTTAACGACACTGGGTTAAGACAGGAGATCTTAAATATTATCACCACACAGAAGTGGTAAGTAACTGGAATGATGGATATATGAACTAACCATAACGCGGTAATCAGTTCATAAGATACGGTGCGTAAATCATCACATCGCACCCCTTAAACTTACACTACGTCGTATGTCAATTTTGGCGTCAGACCTTGCTCTCTGAACCGTGAAATTTTGCCACTGCCCAAGCACACAGTAGGACCTTAATGAGTGTCTGCTGAGTCGAAGGCAAGGAAGGAGAGAGGACGAGCTCTGGCTGACGTGGCGGTGCGGCCATCGTCTCTCGGTGCCTCGCTGCGGACAAGCCTGAGCCCTCTTCCCTCCGGGCTTCCCGGTGGGGCCAGCGCTGGGACCGCAGAGGACTCACCCAACCTGTTGGGCATGCGCAGGCGATGGGCTTTGTTGCGGGGTTGTAACCGATTTCTGTAGAGGGAGCATTCATATTCATGAGCGACAATTATATTGTCAGAAATTCCCAACCATTTAGATGTGTTAGAAGTTGTATTTTCAGAGACTGTTATGGCTTTTAAATCATTATCCGCCGTCCATTGGAAGGGTTTAATTGACTTCTTGCAATTGCATTCATAAAGTATCCACTAAATAGATCTGAATTAGTGAAGTCTTCCCTTCTTGCTGACAAAGTAATTTTGTGTCATTAGTTTCAGTGGTTAAAATACAAATCAGAAGGTGAAATGCGTGCACACACTGTTATGAAGCGTAATATCGCTTTTTAGACACATGGAAGTCACTCAGGGAAATTGGAAAAGTCTTGCCATTTGTAATGCACCGGTGTCTGCCTGAGCCCTCCTCCTCGAGACTCCTCGATTCAAAATGAAATGGTATTTATCTAGAATTTGCCTTTTTTAAACTCCACCATCTAAGAATACAGATTAAAAATAATAAAACCTTGCTTCCAGAGGACTTTGCCCTCTTTACGTTCCCCTCTTGGCATCAGATGCTCCTTCAAAAATAACATGCTGATAAAAAGTCAGCCCACACTGTTCTTTTTTCCTCTCTTTTTAAAAAAGATTTGAGAGACAGAGAGAGAGAGCACATGGTGGGGAGGGGCCCAGGGAGAGGGAGAGAATCTCAAGTAGACAGCGGAGCACAGAGCCTGACGTGCGGCTCCGTCTCAAGACCCGGAGACCATGACCTGAGCTGAAACCAAGAGTTGGACGCTGAACCCACGGAGCCCCCGGGCACCCCAGCGCACACAGTTCTAAAGGTTAGGAGGCTCCATACCTGACCTGCTGCTGACTGCCAGTGGCCAGTTCACTCCTCGGTGCTTACGTCTGACCTCCACAAGCAGAGTTCCTGAGGTCCTTCGTGCACCATCCATCTGAAGTGGAACCCGATCCTGTGTGTGTACACGCTCGTGTGTATGCGTGTGCACACGTGTGTGTATCCGTGTGTGTGCACGTGTGTCGGCACACTTACACCAATGAAGTTGGCTAGCACACAGCTAAACCAGGATTAGCACATTCAAGGTTTCTCAGCAGCAGTCTGACCTTTGGGCTTTTGTTCAGACTTTTTTGCATGTCATTTAGGCAAAGATGTGGGCTCTCTTCATGAATGGACAATAAAACCAAAGTAAAGGGGCAAAATAAAACGACTTGGATGATGCGACATTTACAACCGTCTATAAAAGACTGCAATGCCATGGATGAGAACCACTGGGGAAAGGTCCCTATTACAGGGAATCTCACATCATTATTAGAGTCTGAGCACCCCGACATGTTTTCCAATTTCCCTTTAAACATTTGCTATTATGGTTATGACTTCTGTTGTTATCACCGTTGTCATTATTTTGCCTGGAGAATCATTGCCAAAGGCAGCAGATGGTTCCTAAGAAATTGTCTTGAGATGCCTCCCTGAGAGCTCAGTCCTGTGCCTTTGAGCCCGATGCTGGGGAGGTGTGGGTCTGAATTGGAAATAAAGAGCAACCCTTCCACAGAGCTCGTCAAGGAGCCTGTTTGCACAGGCACAGAGCTTTATGAGTGTGCCAAGACTAAGTCTGACACGAAACACAGATAGCTGGAAGATTGTAGCCAGGGGCCAGTGGTCAGAAAATGCACGCCATGGCTGTGGACCTCAGCCCTGGCGGACCCAGCGAGTTGACTCGTGCATCTCTAGATGGACCAGCATGGATTTCCGTTCGTTTCTTGAGTACGGCAAATCAAATTCCCAGATGATAGAAAACAAAACCGTCTCCCCAGAAGCCTCGAGAGAGCACACGGCCGTGAAGCTGACAGCGAGTCATCGCAATGTGTTCGTAAAGCACGTGTAAAGAAAGGTAAGTTGGGGCAGGGCCATGTCGCAGAAGCAGGGCCAAGCGTTTGGAGTTCACCACATTTAAACTCAAACAGATAGACACAGACTGTAGTGGTCATTCCCTGGGTTTCACACACGCCCTGGTTACCGCTGGGGCGTTTCTCATTTAGGGTGGATGACCCCTGTGGCATTGTCCATTAGCCCAGTCTTTGGGCACCAAAAGCCCAAGCAGGATTCCCCTGACCCGCATAGACGCGCTCAGATCAAAGCACCTTCCATACCTGCACGACCTTTCCAGGTGTGCTGGGTTCCGTCGCAGGTAAGCCAGGGCATGGAACACAACTTGTTTTGACCCTTCTTCTTAAAGCAGAGTCACTGCCTCTCTGCGTCCAGACTTGTGTGCCGTCCCTGTCAGTCACACAATTTGTCTTCTTGTTGCCGATACTGTCAGGGAAAACACACCCCCCGAAGCCAGGCTCCGGGCGCCTTGCAAAGATGCGCTCACCCACGTAGCAACCAATGCAAGGGCAGTGAAGAATGCAGATTTCCTCTGGTCCCTGCATGCAGCCTGTCCCTGGGGAGGGTGCCCGGGAAGCACACGTGCCAGCTCTTGTCAGCGCTTGGTCCCCATCACGTCTCCAGCAGACCGGACTGTGACAGCTTCCTGACAGCTCATTTCATGTCACGCCCACCTCCGTCGTTGGGGTTCCTTTCCTCTGAGACACTTTCTGCAGCGAAGGCATTGGAGGCCAACTCCTGGTGCCCAGTAGTAGGAAAGACCTCAACACCCCAAACTGTCATGCCCCCAATGTGTCTGCAGGGCAACTCCATCAGGGAGGGCTCACACCCCAGCACGTTCCCATCCAGGGCTCCTCACCATGGTATCAACGATGTCTTTGTAAAACGTGCAGTGCATCTGACAAACACGGAGGCTCTCAGCAAGCTCGTGTAGATACCTGGGGAGAGAGCTTCCAGGTCCCAGCCTCCTCCCTGGCACAGCAGACAGCCTGGTTCTGACCCTCTGTGGACAGTGGTTCATTTCACAGGATGCCACCAAACACATTCTTAGCGTGAGCATCTCTCTGCCGGGTGCTAGGGATGCAGGGGAAAAAGGACCTCAAGGGCTGGAGGGGATGAGGGACGAGGGAGCCAGAAGCTGGAGTGTGGTGTGATGAATGGAAGTAGAGACCGAGCGAGGGCTATGGGGCACGGGGCAGAGAATCAGACAGTATGGGAGACGCAGGGATTGGGGGGGGGCAAAGTTGGAGAGATTCACAGCCCACTGGGGCAGAGGATGCCATTGAGTCTGGGCAGAAGGAAGTCCAGCAGGGACATTCTGAGCAGGACAGAGACATAACCCCAGGTAACAGTGGCTTGACTTTGCCACTCACTTTAGAAACCCTCAAATAACCTGAACGGTCTGCCTGTTTCTAGGAAGGAAGCCAAATCAACAAGCAGAGGTTGGGAGCCCTTGGTCTTGAGGGGACAGACATGGGAATGTGGAGGCTTGGGAACAGACACGCTGTCACTGGCCTTCCTGCTCCTGGAGGACTGTCTACAGCAGTGCCATGCACCTGATTTACGGAGCCCAGCCAGGGAGCGGGATGCATCAGGAAGAGCCACAGAGCAATGGCCAAAGCATTGCCTTTCAAGTTAGAGCGAGCTCTTGACCTTCCCAAGGGAGGGGGAGAAAGCCATTTGCCAGGATGGGTGTGCCCATGCGTGGGGCACAGAGACGGAGGGCTGCAGGGGCACAGGGAGGGAGGGCGTGCCCGTGCGTGGGGCAGAGAGAGAGAGGGCTGCAGGGGCACAGGGAGGGAGGGCTGCAGGGCCGTGCCCTGGCACGGATCGCCACTCACGTTGGCCCCCAACACTCATTTCCAGTGCACTTTTCACAACTTAAAATCTGGTGTGTTGTGGAACGTGGGCCTGGACCCCACCCCTTCGTGGTCGTGCGACTCTGGGCAGTTGGTCAACCTCTCTGCCTCGGTTTCCCACGTGTAAAAAGGGAGGACAGCAGTGTCCGCTCCACACGGCCGCTGTGGGACCTGAATGAGGGAACGTACGGTCGCACACGGCTCTTGACTGCTAAGTGACGGTTGTTCTTTTACTGTATCGGGTTTATACATGTATTTTAATTCCAGTTTAGCTCTGAGTCTCCTTTGGGTTCCCCCCTTCTCTGGTTCCTTATTTGCTTGTTGTACGTTTAGCTGTCCACCCCGGACCTGCCCTGGGAATCCTCCAGTGCGGGGCTCGGGATGCACACTCCCACCCCAGATCGGTGGAGGGTGGCCCGTCCGTCCTGTGACCCCTGGAATCCGCCAGAGGAAGGGAACATGGCCTGCACCCAACTGTGGTTCTACCCCCAACTTTGACACTCATGTGACTGACCCTGACATCGAGGGCTGGAGTCAAGGCGGGTGGCGGGCAGCGGGAACACGGTGTTCAGCGGCAGCTACGTCCAGCCAGCCGCCCGTGGCTTCCTCCTGCTTGCTCGCTGTAGATTCTGGAAGCTACCCAGGAGCTTCCCAATAAAATCCTCTCTGCTTAAGTAGCCAGAGGCAGTCTCTGTGGTGTGAACTAAGAACTGGGAACCGTGAATAAATAGCGTTGTATCACAAAGTGGTAGCTTACCCCGGTGATAGAGACCTGGGGAGACTCTCCTTCCTCCTGCTCTTCCTCTCTCTCCCTGCGCCTCATCCTGCAAAATCCCTGCTCCTTGTCCAAACTGCATCAGAAAACCAGGGAGGGTGAGCTCTACCCCGAGGCCAGGAGTCTGCAGGGACTGGCCTCTCCCCCACCTGGGAGAGGCGGAGGCAGGGGCCCCCAGCTGTCTCCAGCATCCCACCCTGAAATCCCTTCTGTTTGGGTGCTTTAACCTCTGCAGCCTGCTTTCAAGGTCAGAGCTCCTCTGACTCATGTGCAAATTGACATTCCATTTAAAGGACAGTCCTCACTATGGAAAGAGGGCTTTGCCCTGCTCACAGGATTTCCTGCCTCGGGGTGGGGGCGTGACCCCCCTGCACCCCAGCCTGGGTCAGCCTCTGACAGAGGCCTGAGTCCTCCCCCTGATGCCTGGGGGCTCCGTGACCCCAACCAAGCCCTCGCACTCTCTGGGCCTTGGTTCCATCAGCTGTGAAATGGGAGCAGCGCCTGCCTTCCTTCCCCCAATAAAACGCTTGTGCAGAGCAGGTAAGATGGTGGCCTGAGTGATTCAGCGAGTCCCCACGCGGGATGTGCCAGGACAGTACTAAAGGGAATGTCCTGTGCTCTGTTCATCAGTGTGTGGACCTGACTGCTTTCACCCTGGGGTCCAGAACTCAGTACCCCTGATGTGGGAAACAAAGGGAGAAAAAAATTATTAAATTTCCTTACTGCCTACAGCGCACACTGGCACGTCCTTGAAACAGGCAGAGTGACCTTCCTCTAGGGACTCAGCTGCTTCCATGTTGACACTTTGCTAAGGGCAAAAGGCAGTCCTAGCCCCAGCCCCAGGACCCTGTACGTCTCCTTTAACACACAGAAATGCCTTTGGAAACTTCCTTTATCCCTACCCCCCAAGATGCATGTTAGCAGTCATCCCCCGAGCATACTGAAGCAGGAGAGCAAGGTGCTCGTCTCACCGAGTCGAAGAATGAATCTCGTGGACAAAGGAGTGTGAGGAGAGCGACAGAGTTTTATTAAGTGAGGATACAGAAAAAGCTCTCAGGAGTGAGAGGGCTTTTCGGGTTGGCTTTTTATCGAAGGCGAACCAGGGAACTTAAATCCTTTTAACATCTCTACTGATATCACCTTTGAGCAAGGATTAGTGATGACATCTTCAATGGCTGACTTCCTTTTTAGGGTCCGGTAGCTTTGTTGGTCACAAGCAGCTGTTATAACAAGACCCCACCTCTGATACCTGGGACAGGAGGGTCTGATTTGTCTCCTCTTCTCTGGTTTCCTTACACCTCCACATTTGGGGGATTTTGGTAAACCTGATCAGGGAGCCCCCTATCTCCTCTCCCTACCCAGCCCCACCTGTCCCTTAATATGACCCCATGAGATATATCTGAAGGGGTTCATGACTGAGGGTTTACTGAACAGGAATAAATGACCTTTCCTAACAACAGTGAACCCCCTCAGGATACTGGAAACCTTGCTTCCAAAACACCTGGGAGGCTTACTCTATCCCTAACCCCCTCCCAACTTGAAAGTATACAACGGGCCCCTTCTCATGACCCCGGTGCAGCTCTTTCTGCCTTCGGGTCCTGTCCCTGTGCTTGAATAAAACCACCTTTTTTGAGCCAAAGACGTCTTAAGAATTCTTTCTTGGCCAGCACCTTTCCTACATTACTAGTGATCGTTCGGGGGCTGCCGCAGGCCGCATCCTGCATCAGGGCCACGATCTTGGCGGACTGACCATCAGAGAGGCTGCTGGCATGGCCGGGACGCGGGTGGGGAAACCACAGCATCGGAGGCCAAGTGACCGACCTTGGGTCGCATGCTGCTGATAGCAGAGTGGGATCCTTTCTGGCTCCGTGGCCACTGCCACTCATGATGCGGAATGAGAGACGTGGATGCAGGAGCACGTGGAGCCCTGGGTGGTACTGAGCGTGGCGGGCAGAAAAAGAGCCCCCAAGGGGCCCCCGTCCTCATCCTCAGACCTGCAAACGTGCCACCTTGCATGGCAAAGGGCACTTTGCAGGTGATGAAGTTGTGGGTCTGGAGGTGGGATATCATCCTGGCTTGTCCCCACGAGGGTCCTCAGGAGAAGGAGGCAGGAGGTGAGCGTCTGAGAGACATAGGTGTGTTCTGATGGCTCTGAGATGGAGGATGGGGCCACAAGCCAAGGGATACAGGCGGCCTCTAGAAGCCAGAAGAATCAAGAAGCAGTTTCTCCCTCCAGAGCCTCCAGAAGGAACCCGTGTACCTCCACTTGATTTCAGCCCTGGGGGACCCGTTTCAGACTGCTGACATCCAGAGCTGTGAGCTATACGTGTGGGCTGATTGAAGCCACGAAATTTACACTCCTTTGTCGCAGCAGCGATAGGAAATGGGTACCCCAAGCCTGCAGCCCCCAGGGGGAGCCCAGCGGGGGCTGAGCCCAGCTTGCTCCTCGCTGGCCCCATGGCCAAAAGCAGGTGGGTTAAGCTTCACTGAGAAGTGGGGGTGGTGACAATTGCTCGCTCGAAGTCGTAGCTAGAAAGCTCTCAGAACAGCGTCCAGCTGGTAAAAAGTGTTCGCCCAGCAAACACTAGCTACCATCACGATGGACGACAGCCAAGAACCCTCAATGGCCAGCATCAGCGAGCTTTCCAGAGGGATGCCTTCCGGGGTGAGCTCCGTGCTCTAGAGACACGACTGTAGCTCCCAGGGCTCGGGTGGGAGGAAGTGGCCCCCTCTCGGAGACTCAGTCCATTGCTTCCCTGACCACTGGAACTCTATCCCACGATCTGCGATGATGCTTTCGTTGGCTCGCTTCTGGCTCAGGGCACACACTAGCCTGCAGAGTCTGTGGGGCCAGTGTCCTGCCTGTTTTGTTCACAGTCATAGACCTACTACCCAAGCCAGGGCATGGCACGTAGTAGGTACTCAACAGATAGGTGTTGAGCACATGGATGAATGGATTAATGACAAGCCCACAGGTTTCTTGCCTGAACTGGACTGTGGGAAGGGCAAGGAGCAATTATAGAGGAGATTTGAGGAGGAGGGACACTCCTCTCAGGTGGCCCTCCATGCCCTCCAGCCTGACCCATGGTAAGGAAGAGCCCCACACCCTACTCATGCAGCTATGGTGGGAATGAGCAAAGGCAGAGGGCTTGGAGAGATGAGAGAAGCAAAAGGAACTTTCTTCTGAGATGAAGACATCTCCGACCCGAGACAGACAGGGGAGCCTTGGGAATTCCCATTAATGTAGCGAGGAGCGAGCTGGGCGGGGAATCGCACTCAGCAATCAGACCTCGGCTGGGGAGTGAGAGCGCTCTAGAAGAATAAAGAGGGAAATTGTCCTCTAAAGGTCAAGCCGTTTCTCTCACTTTGCAAGGCCTGAGGTTTTGATTTCTCAGTGGACAGCAAACTCACTTTCAGACAGCCCTGCTTGTTGAATCCCCACCAAGACACTGAACAGCAATATGAATTTGTGTTCGAATTAATGCCCCGTTCGGAAGAGCCGGCACGGCTGCAGCTGTCCTAATGGGGGGAACTAATGTTCCTCCACTGACGTCCCGCCGGCTCTAGAGGGGGACAGAAGCTTCCGGAACGTGCCAGCTCTGGGAAGTGCATGACACAGGCTGTGCTCTGGGGAAGCAAATCTCATGAGAGATGCTGTGGGTCCCGTTGCATTATTGGGGAGTCTGGTGCTGCTGTGATGTGAAAAGAGCAGTTTGCCCCGCCCCCAAATCCAACCCAAGGAGATCTGCTTATAACACGAAATGAGAGGCAATACCAGAGGGTTAGCTGGAGATGGGAACTCCAGATAGGGGGTTAGGAATGTTCAGGCTGCTGTGAACCAGAAGACGGAAGAGTTTAAAGCAAGTCTGTGCACGGCCTGCCGTCCCGCATGCTCCCTGCAGGTGACACCAGATGCGGCCTGAGCAAGGCCCCCTCAAGAGGCCTGCAGTGGACGGACTGCCCGGGCGCCCTGTCACATTCTGCTTTGCTGGCTTCCTGCCTCCTTCCCCCTGCAGTTGGCTCCAGTGGCCATCAGGGAGGTAACGGAGGAGGACCCAAAGGACCCAGAGTTGCACCTGTCAGCTGGTGTCCTCCAATCCAGGACTGGAGTCTAGCGGTTGGTGCTCTTGCCCTGGACCACAGCTGCACTCCCAGAGACAGGCGACAATTCCAAAGCTGCTGCCTGACCGCCAGGCTCACCCCTGGAAAACCAAGGTGGACACACTCACCAGCAACAGAAGACCCAGCATCAGAAGGACCGAAAACACAGTGAGTGGGGAAGCGCCCTGTGGCAGTGCTTGGCGTGTCCTGGGGCTCCTCCTCCCGCTCCAAGACCCACCCTCGCTTTTACTCTCGGGAGTTCTGCCATTCTCAACTTGAAATCTCAAGAAGGAAGTTCTGCAAATCCAGAGCTTTCACGAAGGCATCAGCCTCTCCCGTAAATTTTTGGGGTGATTTTTCATGCCATAAAGGTTGTGTCATGATGGCTGCCTGGCTTGATTGCCAGTTTGGAGTGTTTGCTAGGTAAGAAAGGAAGAGATAAATCACGGAAGATGCAGCCTCATTATCATGTGACATTTAAGGGTAATTTACACCCGACATCTTACCACTTCTCGCTGTGGAAATAGCATTGCTGGTCGCCTCAGCCTTAGCCACAACCACGACTGTCAAGAGAATGGAAATAAATTGATACGGCTGAGTTCTCTGTGCATTTTTATTGCCTATTTATCAACGTGAGTGAATAATAATGCACATGGAATTACTTACAGGTCCCGGCATGGGGGTGGGGCTGCGGCGGGGGTGGGGGTGGGGTTCCCTAAACTTTTACCGAGAGAGCATTCTTGAAGAGAAGCCATGGTGGTCCTTGATCTTACCCGTGTGGCTGTCAGGGTTTTGAGTACATCCCATGTTTGACTTTTTATGTGACAATGTTTAAGAACCGTTATCATGAGATGTCTTCCTCCTGATGTTTGGAGAAAGACACTGTTTGCTCGCTCCCTGGTGGGTCCATACTCCCCTTCACATCTTGCTGAACTTCAACGCAGGTGGGGGGTGGCTCCCCTGACCTCTGCAGCCCGTTGGACTCTCGCGAGTCTGCTTGTCCCACAGTCTGTGTGTGGGTGCGCGCGTTCCCCATGACTCACACCCATGCAGCTTTGTAAGTGCGATTTCTGTTTTTCCCTCAAAGCTATGCGGTATACTCCCCGAGGTCAGGATTCTTATTCTATTCTGTATCTTCAGGTGAAATTGGAGCGTTTGCTCTTGGGAAAGAGGTTGCATATTCCCTCACCTTGCCAAAAACCGGCCCAGGGGAAACCCAGATGTGAGTGCCCAGCCCCAGACCTGGAAGGACATAAACGTGGGAGGGACAGAGTGGGGGGAACAGGACAGGTGGGGGAACAGGACGGGTGGGGATCTGCATGCAGGAGACCATCTTCTGGAATCCTAGTGGAGAAAACTACCGATTGACGAAACCAATGAGGAGAGAATGATGATTTTGTCACAGAGTCTCTGAGCTTCTCCAAAGCAGCCTCGTCCAGCTCTTACAGATAGAACTGAACTGCCATTGGCCCCTCAGCACACGCGGGGCTCAGCGGCCAGCCCTCCTCGGGTCCCTCACTCGTGGGCAGTGGACATCTGTGGCCTTGCGCAGCCGCAGCAGCCCCCTCGGCCGAGTACAGGAGCACCTCCCATGCCTTAATACCTGTTCTGTCTTTGCCGACACACTCTGAGGTCTGAGAGGGCCAGGGACTTGGCATTTCCAGCAAGCTTAATGCCCAGTCTAGGCCGTTCCTGCTTGGGCTCAGGGTCAGTGGTGCTGGGTTCAAATCTGATTTCTTCCACCTCTGCCATAAGTTCATCAAACCCAGAGCTCTTGCGTCTGTGGAAGGGGTGGATACAGCTCCTTCCTGGGCTATGGGGAAGACTCCGGGAGTCAAGCCTGCGGGAAACATATCAGAGCAGCCCCACGAGGACCCGCTGAGCTCGGGGGCCGCTGCTCACTCTGCCGCTGACACTCTGACCACTCGCTTCCCCAGCCCCATCTCTGCCTCGCCGTCTGCGTGGGAGGTGGCCTCACCCTCCAAGTGCATGGTTACGTTCCCATCCCCATTGCCAGCCCCATCCCTTCTCCCCACAGGTGAACACTGGGCTCAAGCATCCTTTTGTTGCAATACGGCTGAGACAGGCCGCTGTGACCGTTCTGCCACTACTGGGCTCCTGCCGCTCAGACAAGAGATCCACCGTAGCTCTGAGCACCTCCGAGCACACAGGGTGTCAAAGAGTCACCAGGGCTCCAAGAGCACAAGCTGGTGGAAGAGGAGAAGAGGGCCATGCCAGGTTCAACAGCGGAATGCTGGCAAGGGGGCCATGTGGGTTACTAGGAGCCCCGCACCGTCCACCCAGGCCGGGCTCAGGGCTCACGGGCCAAGGCAAGGGCCAATGCCACGGATCAAGGAACAGATATCAGCGAATCAGCAGACACAGTGCCTCCATCCGGAGCTGACATGCAAACAGCTCAGGGGAAGATTGGTGACCCGAGCAGGGAGCCCAGTAGATGCATTGGGCCCCATTTCAGGTTTATATTTCCAAGGATGAAATGAGAATGGAAATCCAGCCAAGAGAAATTAATTAAGGCAGCATACCCTTAACTATATTTTTCAGTGCAAATGGATTCAAGGCCAGGGAGCTATGAAGTGGTAGATAATTGCATTGGAAGGATGTGGGGAACGTGTAATGTAATGAAGGAATGGCCGTGTGGGAACTGGGGAGAGCACCAGAATGCAAGACGAAGAACGTCTGTGATGACGGCGACAAGCCCATGGGGGCTTCCCAACACCACGGGGCTCCTGTCAAGGGTGGGGGGAACTGTGCCAGGTGACCCCAAGAGAGCCCGATGGCAGCAGAGAGTGTCAATGGACACATGGGACACGGCCCCTGGGCTCATTGTTCCCCTTGTTCCCTGGCTGCCAACTGCAGGTGGCCTGCACTCCATGCCAGCCCAGCGTGTCCTGTCAGAGCTTTCCTGCAATCAGACTCCGCGTGACGACCGCTATCTTGTCTCGGGAAAACAGTACGAGCGACAGGACCTCCAGGGCCAGACTCTCAAGTCAGCCCATGCCGCTGGATCGCCTTCCCCCAAGCAAGTATCGCACACTTGCTGTGTGTCCCTGACGCTGTTTAAGTGCCAGGGCAGATGCGAAGGTATGGCTGGTACCCAGGGGTGGGGCTCGCGGATTTGAGGCACGAGGACACCCACTGCTCAACATGTGTGTAGTGTTTGTCCTCGATGCGGTACCTACTAGAGTGACGTGTGCTTGATGGGCCTAAACCCCCACGTGCCCCTGGAGGGGCAGCTGGCCCAGGACAGGCAGGATTGTCCTCCTTGGTTCAAGGGAGGGAGCAGTGTGCAGTACGCACACGGATCAGGAAAGGAGGGGAGCAAGCTCTCCTCGGGGAGCCGGAGTCCCGAGGGCGGGAGGGACACGCGGGCTGTCACCCCGAGCAGCATGACAGAGAAAGCAGCCCTGAGAGCAAGCAATGCAGGTGAGGGGACCTGGGGTAGGTCACAGGCACAAGCCTGAGGTGTACAAAAAGGAACATAACAAAATATTAAATTCAAGAGAAGATTGTCCAGATCAACAGACTCCTTTTCTTGGTAGCCCTGCCTGGGGCCTCTCTTTGGAGACCCCACGGGGGTCTGCGGCCCAGTTGTTGGCCCCACTGGGGCACCCCTGGTGCCCTTCTGTGGCCAGCAACCCCACGGGCTCTCCCCAGATGACCCTGCTACAGCCCCAGGTGGTCAGGTAAGCCAACCACAGAGCTCCCCGCCTGGGCTTCCAACTCCAGGTCCTCTCTGGGCAAGCAAAGACCCGCAGGCAATTCTGGGAGGAGGGTGGGTGGTGTGCACAGGTGGTGGTGGGGGGTTTCCAAGGTGTGAAGTGCCCAGTTATCCCTGCTCTCACTCAGCCCCTGAGCCCCTCTCTCACCATGGACCTGCTTTTGCCTCCTGTGGACAGACAGCGTCCTGGTGACCTAGACTAGCAAGGTCGTGTCATGTGAGGTGGGGTCCCACTGCAGAGGGCTGGCCCCCCAGGCTTGGGCTGCCCACAGGCCACCAGCTCATCCTGGTCCAGGCCTCTCCCTGCAGTCAGTTTCCACCTCTCTTCGGGGTCCGGGGCGCTGGCCAGGTCCTAGGAAACGCAGGCAGGGCTCTCCGTGGGGGCCCTCTGAGTGGGGCGCGGTCATCCACTGACCGTGCTCTCTCCACTCATTTCCGCAGGCGGCTGGGCTTCTGGGCCAGCACTGCCCATGAGGTGAGGGTACATTTCCTATGTCAACTTGGTGAGGCCACAGTACCCAGTTTGGATCAAACATCGGTCCAGATGTCACAGTGAGGATTTTTTTTTTTTTGTGTGACTCAATTAACATTTGAATCAGTAGAGGCCACGTGAAAGGGATCTCCCTCCACACTGCATGTGGGCCTTCCTCAGTCTGTTTCAGGCCTTAAGGGACAGACTGAGGTCCCCCGGGAAGACGGGGTTCTGCCTGCAGTCGGCTTTCAGACCGCAGCTGCAGCGTCCATCCTTCTCACGTCCGGCCGGCCTGCCCTGAAGATTCCAGGATTCTGCACTGGCCAGGCCTGCAATCATGCGAGCCAATCCTTAAATCTCTCTCTCTCTCTCTCTCTCTCTCTCTCTCTCTCTCCCCACACACACCCCCTACTAGCTCCGGAGAGCCCTGACGGACTCATCCCCCACCTGCCCTTACCAGGAGTGGGCACCTCGGTCGTCTTCTCGTGCACTCAGATGCCGGGAGCAATCAGATACCTGGGATCTCCTGCAGGCGTGTTGGGGCTCCCCGAGTGTCTACCGCACCATGGCCTCCTGTATAAACAAGCCATAAGCCTTTCCTGAGGCCCCCCAAGGGCAGGGGCGGCGCGGGGTGGCAAGGGCAGCTTCTAAGAGCCCAGAGATCCGATGCTGTGCCCCGAGGGCAGGCGTTCGGTGTCCTTGGGAACGGTGCTGACTCTAACTCAAGAGTTTTCAAGGGTGTCTGCAGCTTTGCAGGGGGCCATCCGACTTGTTCTGAACTTATTTAGGATGGACAAGGGGAAATACAAAGCAAACATCTTTGGACAGATTTTTAGTGGCAGAGAAGGAGCAAGAAGAGTCAGAACTTTCACATCCATACCCTCGATTCCTGCTGCATGTGTCAATCCTTGGACAACGGATGAGCCGCGGAAGGTCACTTTGCACCGAAAAGAACCAGGCTGAGGGTGTGTCCTTCAAACCCTAACTGTGTGCCCTCTTCCTGCCGCCTCCTCTGCCCCACTGTGAAGGACCTGGTGCCCCCTTCATGTTGCCTGACCAGGGCCTGGGGTCCTCCCAGCAACTCGGTAGCCGCGGGGGGCACCGCCCAGAACGCTGCTGCTTCCAGCCTCTCCCTCTCTGTCGCGTCTCTCCCGGGAACCAAGTGCCAGCGTCCCTGAGCTCCTGCTGGGCAGAACAGGAGTTCTCAGCTTCCCCAAAACAGACCCAGCCTGGTTCCATGAAAACATCCCTTTCAAGAAATCCTGGCTTCCCTTCTGACCCTGGGGAGCCACTTGGTTGCATCTCATTCCCACCAGGGCGCATTCTTGCCAGACTCCCACCTGTCCTGCAGTCCTGTCAGCTTTCCCCGTGGCTGCGGGGACACCAGCCCTGCCCTGCCTCTGCCCACAGCCCGCCCTCCCCACCCAGCAGGTCTGGCTCCTCACCCGCCACAGCACGTGCTCCCACCAAGCGTTCCAGCCCAAGAGGCAGAGTATTGTCAGGCGTATACAATTAAGAGATTAATTCAAACACAAACTGAAGGGTCTAATTTTCCTCACTCGAGCGCTGAGTATCCAGAAGACTCTGCAAGAAGAGGCAGCCAGGTTATGTTTTAACCAGCTTTGCAAGAAAGGCTCAAAGATGCACTTGGCCATGGCCAGCTTCTACCAACCTGTGAGGTAGCCTTGGGCCCCTTCACCTTCGTTCTGGAAAATCCTCAAGGAGCATTGCCCGCGGTCAGGCTTTCTGTCCTTCCCTCTCTTCCTTCTCCCGCGCGTTTCTCCGTGGAAGTCTTGTGCACACGGGTCTGTGTGTGCTGGTCGATTTATTGTCATGATCGTAGACCTGAATGTTTCTTAAGAACACAGCCAGTGCTCAGTGCCTGCCTCGGTTTCCCTTAGCTGCTGAAGCATAATGGGCACTGTCACCGAGGTGACCGCACGAATCCAGCCAGGTCAGAAGCCCTCCCAAACTGAACACGACCGCAAGGGGCCGTGCGCGATTTCTCACCCCAGCCTGCAGGTCTCCACGAGACAGTCAGTCACCGTTGTTCCACTTTCTGTCTCGAGTGGGCTGAGGGCGTGTAAGTTCTCTTTCGAGAAAAAAAGCCAGCCTTCTTAGGGACCGTGGCCCAACGTCATCAACAGGCTCCTTAATCTCCACTCCTCCAAACGACGGAAGGACTCCTCTTCGGGCTTCTCCACAACGCAATCAGAGAGAACAACTGGAGGACGAAAGGGGCTCCGGAAGGTTCCTCCCTGATGCTGTCCTACGCGCACATTCCTCAGCCCTGCTTGAGCCCCTGCTGTGTCACAGCACCCCCCGGGCATGGTTGGTACACAAAATGAATTAGCCATAAATCTCTCCTCCTGGAGCCCGGACACTCTAAGGGGAGCTATTAGACAAGCATAAGTAATTCACAAGTGGTAAGTGGTAAGTGCTGGAAGAGAGACCCAGGCACAGCGCTCCGCAGGTCAGAGGAGGGCGAACGTGAGGACGGGCATGCAGCCTCTGCCCAAAGCCATCCGGAAGCTTCTCATCTCTCTCGGTCAAAGCCCAAGTCCTCAACGACCTGTGAGGCCCGGCTCGTCCTGTCCCCATTCCTCCCCCTTCTCCTACTGCTCCCTCTATCACGTGGGGCCCCTCACAAAACCGCAGGGCACATTCCCACCGCAGGACCTTTGCACTGGCGCTCCCTCTGCGGGAGCCCTAATCCACGCATAGCCACGAGCTCACCTTCACCTGCCGCAGGTCTGCTCAGGGAGGCCTTCCCCCATCACCCTGCTTAAAACGGACCCCATTTCACCAACCTCTTCTAATCCCTGCCTGGTCACACTATTCCCACAGCACACATCAACAGCTAAAACCCCCTATGATACACTTTTGTTGCTGCTGTTGCTGACCATTTGCCCACATTCTGCTACAAAGTCACTCTGCGACGGCGGGCATGTGGATTTTTTCGTGGTTGTTGTCCGGCACCCAAGACAGTGCTTAGAGAAAGCAGGAGCTCGAGGATCGATGGTGGACGCAAGGACTGGTCCTGGGGGCTGTTGGGCTGACCGGGCCCCAGAAACGACGCTGGGCAGCTCACTGAGAAAGCCAGCCCGAATCTCAGGGACTAACTCAATGGTGAGAGAGGCCACACCGTAGACTGGAGCATGGTCTGCTGAGAATACAAGCCAGGTTCAAGGTCCCGCTCCGCCACAGGCTCAGCTGAACCGTGCCTCCGTTCCTCATCTTTGTGGGGACATTTGGGTGACATTGGTAGCGCCTGCATTCCAGAGGTGATATTGGCCACAGAGTCACCGCATACAAAGCAAGCACCCAACAACCTCAGCCAACACCGCTACTAACTCTCTCCCTAGAGCTTTTATTTTTGCTTCCTCGGGATGAATGGGAGTGACCAGGTGGGCGCAACAGACCCACATCTGAGGCCACCAGCCGTGCACGGGTCCTGCCAGCAAGGCCTCTGTGCAGCCGTGCAGGGGGCCATCCCTAAAGGAACCAGCGTGGTGGTGGTGGTGGGGGGTCTCCCTGTGCGGGAGCAGCACACACCTGCTGCTCGCACACCTTTGATGTCCACGGATCCCAGGTGGCTCGGTGGGACCCATTAGGAGGTGTGAGAAGAAGAGGAGCTTCTTCATCTTGTGTTTTCTGCAGGAGTTGTTTTTGTTTTATTATTAGTTGCTGGTTTTGGGTTGGAGCCCTGTCCTGCTCTAAAACTATTGAGGAAAAGCACGGCGTTCTTATATCCCACATCCAAACCGCTGACACGTGGCTCCGTACCCGGGGATGCGCACACTTCAAGCGCTGAGCCTAGAGGGTATTGAATTCCGGCTGCAGATGACTACTTTTATTTTAAAAAAAGAAACTTTCGTGAGCTATTATGATGTGACAGGGATATAATAGCTAGCAAAAATAGACACAGCTCCGGTTGGAAAGGAGACGAGACGGAGAGAGAGATGAAACAAGGAACTGCACAAACCGTGTCGTGACAGCAACGTGAACCAGCACGCACGCCGGCTCGGAAACGGTGTGGGGAGCGCCCCCTACAGGGGCTTCAGCCCCGACACAGAGGTTAGGGGTCAGCTCCTGGCATGGGTCGAACTGTGTCCTCCCGCCTTTCCGGCCCCAGGTGTTGGAGTCCTGACCTCCAGTGTCTCCGAATGTAAGCTTATTTGGAAATAGGGCTGTTGCAGGTGGAGTTAGCAAAGGAAGGAAGGGGTTGGACCAGGCTGGGCCTCATCCACTGTGACTGCAGTCCTCATAAATGGAGGAAATTTACACGCAGACCCACACAGAACGCTGTGAGACAATGAAGACAGAGACCCGGCGGTGCCCCCTTTGAAGCCACGGAATGCCACAATGCGCCACCAGGAGCTAGTGACAGGCCTGGAGCCGGCTCTTCTTCACAGGCCCCAGAAGGAGCCTGCTTACAGCACCTTGATCTCAGACTTGCAGCCTCCAGGGCTGGGAGACAGTCGACTTCTGCTGCTTAAGAGCCCAGATGGTGGAGCTCTGTTACAGCAGCCCCAAGAGACGACTACAGCTGCCTTGAGGAAGGGGCAGGAGTGGGCAGCAGAACGTAGGCAGAGGAGGGAAGAAACAGACACGGCCTGATGAACAGCACTAAGAGGGTCCAAGGAGGTGAGACGGTGAGCTCAGGTCCCGTGTGTGTGTGTGTGTGTGTGTGTGTGTGTGTGTGTGTGTGTGCCGGGCAGGGCGGACAGGGTGGGAGGAGCCGGAGCTGCAGAGGCAATGGGGTTGGACACGTGCGGGACTCTGCCTTCACCATAACACGTCCTTGAAGAAATTTAGGCTTGAGCTCATGAGATCAGAGCTGGAGTTTGAAGAGATCCTGCTGGTTTCAGCTGGATAGAAACATGGACGGGGAGGGTATGAGGGCAAGGCCCCCAGGTAGGTGTCCGGATAGGGGCCAGTATGAGGTACAGCGGTGCTGGTGGAGGCAGAGGAAGGAGAGATTCTGGAGATATTTAGAAGGTAGAACCAATAGGACGTGAGCGTCGGTTCAAGAGTGGAACTGGGGGATGGAAGTTCTCAAGAACATCCCGCAAGAGTCCTTGTGGTGCCATTTCCAAAGGAAGGGAAGCTGCAAGGGGTGAGGGCTGGAGGGGACCATCTCAAGTTAGGTGGGACATGTTGGGGTAACTTGGAAATACCCAAGGAGGTGATTCAAAGAAGCAGTGGCCCAGACAGGTCTGAGGTCCAGAAGGGATGTTATACGAGCTAAGTGTATAGGGTGAGATTGTCTAGGGGGAAAGTATAGGGTGAAGAAAGAGCAAGCAAACCCTGAGGGATTCCCATATTTAATTCTTGGAAGGGAGGAATGTGCCTGCAAAGAAGACAGGGAAGGGGAACACAGAGTCGTGAAAGACACAGCCAGGCCTCTTTCAGAAGGAGGGCATGTCCAACAGTGTGCAGTGCCCGGGAAAGGCCATTGGCCTGAGAACATGGGAGAGCCGAGGTGAGTGGTAGTGCAAAGGGAAAGGGCCACCCCCAGAGGCGGGGATCAGGGGCTCAGCTTGAGATGTGTCAGGTTTGAGATGGACATCCAAGGGGACATGGTGAGTCAGGAGTCAGACAGATGGCTCTGAGAAGTCTAGCTGGAGACACGGCTTTGGAAGTCATCAGCATGTAGGTGCTATTTAAAGCCAACAAAACCATCAAGAGAGTGTGGATACACAGCCAGGAGGAGAGTGCCCGTGTCCGAGTGTTGGTGCTCCCCAGCAGTAAGAGGCCATGTTGATCAAGAGGGGCCAGCAAAAGAGGTCATGGAGGCAAGGCCAGAAAAGGTGGGCACATTCTGATCAAGAGATGGTTCTTCTCAAGGGGAAGGGAGAGCACCCCTGTGTGCTAATAGAAATGGTACAGTACACTGTACGTCCTTTCGAGGTCTCACCGGATTATGTCAGGCCCACCTGAGTAATGTCCCTTTAAAGCCAACTGTGCATATAGCGTACCCATCATATTCACAGTCCTGCAGGTAACATGTACACCAGGGGTGGGAGTCTTGAAGCCCATCTTAGAGTTCTGCCCACCACACTTGGTCTCTGCTAATGGACACCTGTCTGATGATAGATATGGATAGATAGATGTTTCTTTCTGTAAATGAAGGTAAAGTCATCTTCTTTTGGGTAAGGCTGGGTGGAGCTGGCAGGTTGGAGTCCAATGTGTGCAGAGCAAGTTGAATGGCTGACGGGCGCATGGGAGGGTAGTTGACTGGGGCACAGAACTGTAGGGCAGAGAAGGAGTGGCCAGAGCTTGTGGAAAACTCAACACGCTGCCGGTATGTGTCAGAAGGACCAAGTGAAAGTGGAAGGAGTTTGCGAATGGGGAACTAGGAGGGAGTCCCATCGCCACAGTGACTATCATTAGCTCTGGGGCTGGAAAATGCCCCCCCACCCACATCAAGGACATGTATTATATACCACTCATTTCCTTTCTTCGGTCATCCTGGAAGCATCTAGGAAACTCTTCACAGCACACCCTTGACGTCAGTGTCATTTAGTAAAGGGACCCTCTCATTGGGAGCCCTCCATCTCCTTCCATGATAATTCCTGGGCCCCTCGCATGGACATCAGCCTCTGAGGCCAGTCTCCACCTGAGCAGAACCCAGCCTCGGCCGGGGTCATCCAGGGACTGTGAGCTTCTCTAGCAGCGACACCTGGTCAGGGAGGAGGGCACAGCAAGGAGAAGTTCAGCCTGCCGCTTTCCCGAACCAAGAATGTCTTTGTGCAGGTTCCGAACTGAATAAGCGCAGAGCGTGCAGCTCTCCAAACGCCGGCACCTTCACTTTCCCATGACAAATGGCTGATCAGAATCAATAACAACTCCCTGCCGCGGTGCCAGCCCACGGTGCGAGGCAGGCGGAGGCCCCTGGGCTCCAGCAGAAGGGCTGCCATGCCCAAGTCCGAGACCCCAGCCAGGGGACGGCCACCATTTAGCCACGCTGGCCACTAGCACTCACTCTCAATCTCTCCTTCTGTTACTCAGCTTCTCAGATAAGCCAGAAAATCTGCTTTAGAGCATGGGAGCCATGTAAATTGTGTTTTCAGCCAAGAGGGGGCATGTGTGCGTGTCCAAGAGGTAGAGACGAAGGAAGAAGCAAGACCACGTTTGTCATGGTGCATGTGTTGGTCATGCTGGAGACCTCAGCAAAGGTGCAAGTCTGGAGCTGAGGCTGATTTGTTTAATTTGAAGGGGATTTGGGGTCAGAATAACATAGCAGGTAGGATGGAGTTTCTGGAACTGGCCCCCTAGGTTCCCGTTGTGTCCCTTGCCAGCTGTGTGACCTTGGGAAGTTTACTTAACCTCTCTGTGTTTCATGTTCTCTCCACAAAGTGGGGGCTATGATAGTGACTGCATGTGAAGCACTAAGATACGCCAGTAAACATTAGGCGTCATTACCGTTCTGCTGGCTGTCCACACAGGTGCCTGCTGGGTCTGACCCATGAGACACAAGCCCCTTCCAGGCCTTGGTGGGCAGCAGGCTCCTTCAGGCATTTCCTAGAGCCTTCGACAGAAGGGGCTGCTCCCCGAGTCAGGGTGGGTCGGGCTGCTGAACCAACCCCAACACAATCAGCCCCGTGAGAGGTGCTGGGGTTGCTACGAGCCCAGCACGACCAAAGCAGTCTCTCAGGGCATGGCTCCTTCATGAACAGGATCCTGGGGTCTGTGGGGACCAAGTCAAATGTGTGGCTTCACTCATGTGTACCCGTTTTCTCCCGGTCTACCTCGTAGAGCGCCAACCTCAATAGGGCAGGGCCATCAAGGTCATCCCGACATCGACCGCTACCTCTCATGCACCACGTAGAGATGCTGGGTGGATAGCCATAGGACAGACGGACACTCAGAGGATGGACAGAATAGCTACAGGATGGATAAATACAATAGGAAGCAGGGATGTCCATAGGAAGAGCAGATGGACATAGATAGAATAGCCATAGACGGATGGACAGACACAGGACGGATGGATATTCGTAGAATGGATAGGTAGCCAAAAGAAAGATGGATTTCCAGAGAACAGCGGGATAGCACTCACTGTCTGACAATCGGGATGGACCTTGTTCCTTCCCTGCTCAGAAGCTTCAGCGGTCCTGGCGTCCCGGCACAGTGCGCCACACCTTCCTCGTCTGGGCCTGTCCTGACTCAGCGCCGGGCTCCTTCCTACCAACTCCAGCTGTGCTGTTCACTGCCCAGAATCGGGCCACTTGCTTTGCTCTGTCCACATTTCTCACCCACATTCCTCTTCTGGATAAGCCTGCACAGGTCCTCCACGGTTCAAAGCTAGAGGTTGCCCACAGTTCCTGCCGGAGGAGTAAATTATTCCCTCCTTCGTGAGCTCATCACAGGGATACTTCCTCTACGTGACGTACTTCTCTCTAGATGACGAGGGATGGAGCATACTCTGTTTGCCTCTGCATCCCCACGATGCCCAGTGCTCGGCACAGGGTGGGGCTATAAAAAGATGGATGGATGGATGGATGGATGGATGGATGGATGGATGGATGGTTGAAGGTAGGGAGGACAGATGGATAGAAGGGCTAATTCCAGCATCACCAGCCCTTCTGGAAGGCAGTAAGGAACAGAGGAGAGACAGAACGAGTGGTCTCACTGTGGGATCAGAGGCCCCTATAATTGATGCTCAGAGTTCACAGGCCTGTCAGGTCCCCAGACTAGCCCGTCCTCCCCTCCGCCAGCACTTCAGCCACGTCTCTGAACTCTTACCCTTGCTTCTCTACTATTGACCATGGGCATCTCTCTGGCTCTCTTGCTCGGCTGAACACTTGACATTGGCCCCTATGGGTACCAGCCCTGTCCAGTGACCCCATACTTATGGCAGGCCAAGTCTTAGATTTCAGACCCCCAGAATTATATCCCTGTGTGCCTGGAACTTAAGCACATTTTTCTAAGGACAAAGAGGTCTGGACAGGCATCTTAGTGATGAGAGCAAGGAGGAAGAAAGGAGTGAACAAGAGGCCACCATTCCTTCTCTCGAGCTCACCGTCAGGGAGACAAGGGACACCACTGAGTGGGGGCAGGGGAGGAGGCAACATGCCCCCGTGAGATGCTTGGGAATGATGGAGGGGAGAATGCCTGGGGCAGGACCCATTTGTGAAGTGCCTGCAATATATCCCACAACTATCCTGGAAGAGAGGGAATATTAACCCATTTCCCAACGGGAAACTGAGGCACCCTGAAAGTGGTACCATGCGGAAGACCGCAGGGCTAACAGGGGTATCTAGTCAGAACGCAGTCTCTCCGACCCCAAAGCTTTTACGGAACGCTAGCTGTGGCGCCAGAATGATTTGGAGGAAAATGATGAAAAGAGAGAGGGCGGTGCAAAGTGCCCAGCAAACCCAGGGCCTTCACCCATCCTGAAACCACAGACGATTGAGCCACAAAGCAGCCTGTTTCCAGCCTTTCCCCAGGAACATTCCAGAGCATGCCAAGCGGCAGATGCCGGATTCCCTGCCGCACTGAGATGATGGGAGCTCAGTATGTGACAGCGATTAATAGCTTATTTCTCAGATCAACCTATTAGAAATAATCACGCAGGCACCCGCGGGCCATTAATCTGCGTCGGAGCCCAACCAGCACAGGCTGCCGGTGGACGCGCTCCTTAGAGATGCCTGAGGCAGGGAACGCTTGTGCATGAAGAACTTGGCTGGAAACACTGAGAGCCCGAGTCGGGGCCCATGCAGCGTCCGGGCGGGATCGCAGGGGGCTCAGGACCTCGGTGACCACCAGGGGGACTGGCCTTATTCCCAAGGGTGGGGACGCCTCCCGTGGAAGCAGGTCCTTGGAGTGCTTCGTTGTGGGGCTGTGTTCAGCTGCACCTCCTGTCGTGGGGGGTGGCGGGCCAGTGGAGTGCACACGTGCCCGGAATGCGGTGTCCCTGCGCTCGGTGACGTGCCAGGGGCCGGAGGAAACCCCCACCCCCTGCACGGCAGCATCTTTTATCCCTGACGTTGGATAGCGCTGTCTACACATGATGGTAACGGAAAGGATGGACTTCAAGTCGGTCTCTTTATTGTTCTTCCGTTCTCTACAGGCAACGCACAGCCCTATTGTCTGCTCCAGGGCAGACCGCTCCCCCGTGCCTCCCACTGGGCACCATGTTCCTGCAGACAGGAGTGCACCCCTCAGCCCTCCAAGTCTCTGCCTCCATGGGGTTTCCGGCCTCTTCCATCCCCACCTCCACCCCGACCCTGAGCTCCAGGCACTTCAGGAGTGAAAGGGAAGGCAGCGGGTGGAGACCTGGTCACAGACACCCGCGTAGGTGAGCCTGCCCCGGACCCCCAAACTCCAGGGCCCTTGCTGGGGGTCACTCCCTGGCAAGCCCTCCCTCCAGCGCATGGCTGCAGGGGACAAATGAGACAGGAGGTCTTTCTGGAGGCTCTGCCGGGAGACCTCAGCATTGTGATGGAGTGATGGAGAGTGGCATGTCTCAGCCTCATTTCTCTGGTGGCTGGTGGCAGTGGGAGGCCTGTAGCACCAGTCCTTGGGGCTTCTCTCCTGCTGGGGGACCCCAGGCCGTCTGCCATCCAGTGTCGTCTTTAGCTGCACATCAGTGTCTCTGGGGTGCCTTAGGTCCCATTCTCTTGGCTCCTGAACGATTTGTGTGTGCCCGCTGTCAGATGGAGGGAGCTGAGCCTCCTTGCAGCCCTGGCTAGAGCCTCCGAGACGCTGCCTCCAGCTCTGCTTAGGAGAACCTGCTTAGCTTGCTGCCTCCACTGGACCCCGAGATCTCTGGTCTTCTCCAGGCCTCTCATCTGGCTTTGTGAGCAGACACCCCCCGAGCTGAACGTCCACATGGGTCCCAGGGACCTACGAGGTGTGCACAGACATTGTGTCTTTAGGTTCGGCTGAAGTGCGTTGACTTGCTCCTCCCCCCTCCCTTCAAAGTTACAGTGGCTGCCCCTTTGGGGGCCAGCTGGGGACACCTTTACGCCCTTCCCCTGGTTCTTCTATGTAAACCCACGGTGCACAGGTGTGTGGAAGCTACAACCAGCCCTTTACGAAGCCTTGCTAACGTGGGCGAGTCTGAACTTACCAGGAGGAGTCATGAAGGGGCAATTCGTCCTGGGACAAAAGGGCTGTTTCAAAGAGCACACCTTCCTCAGGCAACCTGGTTTACATAGAACTTGCCAGAAAAGCAGCCGTGTGAGGAGCACTGGTGGGTGAGGCAGTCCCACAGAGTCAGGGGTGATCGGCTGATTCTCCGTGTGGCTGGACCTTAGCCCAGACCAGCCTCTAGACACAAGCACCCCTGGAAACTTCTCGGCATAGACCACCGTTTACGTAAGTGGTGACTCTCCCCACCCCTGTGTCCTAATGAGAGGCTCGTCCTGCATTCCAAAACACTGCGGCTGATTTTTAAAAAATGCCTGAGTGCGTGACTCACAGTAGTTGCTGGTTTGGGCGGCTCAGACATCGTCACCTCTCCGGGAACATATGGAAGAAAGCACAGCACCCAACCTTCCCGTAGCCTCAGCTGTGCGATGTTCACACTACACACGAAACAGCCAAGCTCCTTTCTTCGCCCCCCGCTGGGATTTCTCCTGTCGGTGGATGTGTTAATGACCAGTAATGACTGGTAAGTGCTTCACAAAACAGCAACGTGACTACCTGCTATGGAATTCGCCCCAGATCGTAGGAAGCCGTTCAGCTACACGCTTCTCCCGTCTCCCGTCCCAGGTGTGATGTGGTCGGGGTCCCAGATGTCTCCTTGTCCTCTGCATTGCCTGCCATCAGGGTAGGGCCAGTTCCCTGACCACTATTTCCTCACCAGTCTCCACGGGAACCCGCTTCCTAGAGTTGGGGTACAACCTAGAGCAGTAAGTGTTTGGACAACTCAGAGAAAACGCTCCAGGGAAGATCTGAGTTGTAGATGTTGATTCCCCGGACAAAAGAACTTGGGGGAAATGTCCTCAATCATTTCTCTTTGTGATGAGGTTGTGGGATATAGGGGAGGTTCGGTGGGGTGGAATCAGGAGCCGACGACCAAGAAAGAATTCTTGAGACGTCTTTGGTGCAAAATGGTGGTTTATTAGAGCAGGGGGACAGGACCCCGGGCAGAAAGAGCTCCTGCCCCGGGGTGTGAGGGGTGGCTGATTCTATACTATGGGGCTGGGGGAGGTCAGGAAAAGAGGGAGGTTTCAAGAGAGTACTTTCATATGTTAAAGACTCACAGGATACCAGAGGTCTTGCTATTGTCAAGTTAAGGCTGTTTACCCCTCTAGTGAGGCCTTAACATGAGGATAGTTGGGAACTTCCTGGAGACTGCAGATTATAAGGACATTTAATTGTATCTACATTCCCTTCCGGAAGCTAGGTTATTGATAGAAATTCTTCGTTCCTGTAGATCGCTAAGACATTTTGTTTTGTTTATTTTTTATAATAATCTTTTTATTATATTATGTTGGTCACCAACAGTACATCCCTGGTTTCTGATGTAAAGTTCCATGATTCATTACTTGCGTATAACACCCAGTGCACCATGCAATATGTGCCCTCCTTACTACCCATCACCAGCCTATCCCATTCCCCCACCCCGACATTTGTAAACTGAGGGAGACTCAAGTCTTGCAGGATTGTGGTCTCTGTAAGTTAACTATTTCTTTTTCCTTTAGGGCAGCCGGGAAGGCCTGAGGAATGTCACGGACATCCCATTGCAGGAGGGGCGTTGCGGGGTGTCAGTTTCTGCTTTGTCCTCAGCTTGCCTTCTCTTCCCTCATCAGTTGTCCCAAACATATTGTCAAAGTACCCGTTCTTCAAAGCACCTTTCTCCAAGCCCTACCATCTGCTCAGGAGCGGAGGAAAGAAATTTGGATGAGAGCAACAGTGGAAGGGAGCTCCATTAGGTGAGACGTCCGAAAGGAGCTGGTGAGAACACTGTGTTTCCTTCCCAGAGGACAGGAGGGAGAGGAAATGGCCGGGCGGCTCAGAAAGGGCTCCTTGTTTTCCTTCTTAGGTTGCTTTATATCTCTTCTCATTAGAAAGAGGAATGTCTTGCCCTTTTTGCATAAAGTCAGGGACAAACATGGAGTTCTTCAATGATTTTGAAAGCTAGAAAATAATCCACCAGGGGGAAAAAAATATACAGCCCCAAATGGAGTCCTCTGTAAGTAATAAATCTGCTGCCTATTGTAGTCTGTTTTCCTAAAACAGAAGTGACTGTAGCAAGCGATTTTTATTATTGCTCATATATTGCTTAAATATTTCAGCTGGGAGACGCTGTGTGAAGAGAGACAATAGCCAGTCTGACATAAGATTTATTAGAGAAAGTTGGCACAAATATATTCGTAGGGAACAAAATATGTTTGTAGAGATTATTCGAGATTTACAGTGATTAATAACGGATCGGACGTTGCGTATGTCACGGAGCTGCCTCCCCAGCCGTCCCTGCACTAGGGTTGAGTCAGAAGAGAACAGGAACTTCACGGCGCCAGGAAGCTTTTGCTAAAAGAATGAAGTTTTCTGATAGAATGAAGCGAATACCACAAACAGTGTTTTCACTCAAAAAAGTGCCAGAGGACTGAAACACTGCTCCGCTAATGGGGTTTCGAGCCAGGAGGACTTCACGGGGCTTGGCACAGGCAGGGGCTCCCTGAGACCCGCAGAGGAGATGCCAGACCCCAGAGATGGATCTCGGCTCCAGGCTGGGCGGGGCTGCAGCGCGAGGGGGGAGGTGCGAGGCTCTGCCCCGTGTTCCCCCGTCTTGCATCAGCCCAGTCTGCGGTTCCTCTTCTCTGGGTGTATGCTGGACACCCCAACACGGTGTCGTCTTGATTTGAAGGCACGTTCTGACGGCAACCAATAAAAAGTATTGATGAGTCACATACGTCTGGGCCGAGAATCTGTTTATCCACAGAGCTACAAGGTGCTCCCTGGAGACAGCAGAGCCTTCGGGTGAACGTTCCCCCCACGTCTCCCTGCAAATGTGCAGCGGCATCAGCAGATGCTCGGCCCCAGCGCTCAGAGACCCCTCCCGGCCAGTGCACTGCGGCTCTCTGAGGCCGAGGGTGGGGGCCAGAGCTTCCTCCCGGGCAGCTGGCCTCCCTGACACTATCCATCTTCCCCCGTGAGCTGGAGTTGGCTGGAAACAGCAGCCTGATTAATAAAACTCGCGAGTAGACCCTGCGGTCGACGCTCACAGCCTCCCAATAAACAGCCCAGAGATTGCATCTCATCGCCCAGAACAGGGAGCGTTGGCTGCAAGGCACAAAGGCGCTGATGAAGACCCGCCCTGCCTGCGCTCCAGGGGGTGGGTGGGCTCGGGTGGGCGATCGCCGCCAGCTCAAGAGAGGAGGCTGGTGGGATTTCCAGCCTCCCCAGTTTGTTGCCATGGAGAAAGAGTTGGACGGCTTTCATACAGCTGTGCGGATGTCTCCCCGAGTCGCGCCGTGACAAGTTGGACTGGAGGGAGCAGATGAGCAGCTATAAGCCTCAAACCGTAGGAATAAGTGATTGATTGGGCACGGGGGCCGGGAACAGCTCTCTGCTTGGGCGGCGTGGGGCCCCGCAGAGTGAGATCAGTCTGGGAGAGACACACACAGGGCAGCCGCCCGCTCCCCGTAACCTTCCGTGGCATAGCATCGTGGGCCTGGAGAGTCCCCCCAGGGTAGTGACTGCTTCCTGCAGGCCCTGAGGACACCGGGCCACTCCAGGTTCCAGCTGGCTCTGAGCCCATGTCTGAGGAATCCTGCCACGTGTGGCTACCGGTGGTTTTTAAGAAAGGTATCCATCTGCTTCTCCCCGCCCACTTGATCTCCCTGGAGAATGGCTGGGTACGGGGGGGATGTGGGAATCCATTCCAGCATGAGTCCCTGGGACCTGTGGCCAGGGCTTTTTCTGAGGGGACTGGTCTCTGCCACCCGGGGGACCCTTCGTCCCCCAGCCAGACTCGACTGGAGCGGGACAATCCATACATGGGCCAGATTGACCGACGGCTGGGAGACAGGGGTGAGCTGTGCCAGCCAGCAGCCCCTCCCGAGACTTTGGAACTGGGGCGCTGTAAGTCTGGCCGGTTCGAAGCAGACAGTGGAGGCGGACCATCGGGCAGACTCCTGGGACCGGGCCAGCAGGAAGCTGACACAGACAATAGAGACTAAACGGAGTCGGAGACCAGGCATCAGCATTTTCCGCGGCTCCTGGGGACTTTCCTCTTCCATTCCCGGGCATGGCCGTATTAACCACTCCTTCCACTTCCTGTATTCTGGTGCCCTGACGTCTTGGGGCCCTGCTGACCCTGGAGGGCCTGCCCCTCTCGGGCCTGGCCAATTCCCGAAGATGCTGAAAAGCTCACCTGTAAGAACGTGCTTTCCAAATGCCCACCAGGCAGTCCAGAGCCCACACCCCATGACTTCCTGTATCACCTGTCAACTCCAGGTTACTACCCAGCTGCTCTAATCACCTCAGGGCAGGTACCAGACAGCTAGGGATGCCCTGGAGCCCACTGAAATTCTGCAGACTAGCCAGCCCTAAACCTGCTTACTCTCATCTATTCCTTCCTATGGAAACCACCTTCTCCTTCTCCTTCTTGCTTCCTGACCAAGCCTGGTGCTTCCCTGCATGGCCCTGCATGGCAGGTGGGCCTCCTCCTTGCCATACCTAAATAATAATAAAACCTATATTTTGAAACAGTGGTGTGGAGGGACTCTATCCTCACCCACTTTCAGCCTGATCTCCTGCTGACGCTACATGTTGGAGTTACACCCTCCCACCCCCCAGTTAGGTGGGGCCATGTTATACTCTGGCCGGTGGGTAACGGGCATCCACGTCACTGCTGGGCAGAGCACTGGATTGCTGGTGGGACACCCTCTGGACGTGTGCATTCCCTCGGCCACTGTAGTGATGCTTCCGTCAGATTGTGTCCTGACACAGGCCGCAGACGACGGATTCGAGCAGTCATCAGCACTCCCAGCAGATTATGTGTAAGTAGACACAGACTTTTGTTGTGTCGAATCCCTCGCCTGGAGCCCCTTGTTACTGCACCGTATCTCATACCAACACTGGAGACTGGTCACTTACATTCCCTGTGCCTGGCATTGGGTCGAGTGGGTCAAAACATCCCTGATCAGAAAGCCACACTCAGCAGGCAGCAGGGCACGCCACTTGGGAGGGCAGGGCTGCTACTTTGGAGCCCTGGGGACACAACCGGGTAGCTGGGGTCCCTTCCGCTCCCACTGTTCACCCATAACATGGAATACTGCCTCTGACGCTGTGTGTGTACTGTGATAGTTGTCACCGCTTGACGGGTACTATCTCACGCTGCTACCGTTGTGATCACCGGCAATATCAGCACAGCAGGGTCAGCCTCATCACCCATAATACAGGCGAGAGGTCATGATGCCTGGAGCCCGGGAGAAAGCTATGTGTCTGGGCAAAGCTGTAACATTCTGGATGTATTCGGAAGACGGTGGATGGCAGGTTATATTTTCCAAAGTCAGCCCCCCACACCAATATATGCCTCCCACTGTTCCACGGCATGCCTTTGCCACCCACCCTCCATCAAGGGCCAGAGGCGAACTCCTATCCCCTTGAATGTGGTGGGCTCTTGACTGCTCTGTCTAATTGAGTGTAGCAAAAGTGATAGCATACAACAGCTTGGCTGCGTCCCCAAAGACGATGCATCTACTCCCTTGTTCACTGGAGCACTGTGCTTGGAGCCTCATGGGGCCGGGGAGGAAGTCTGACCACTCCAAGGCCGCTGGGCTGTGAAGAAGCTGAGCCACATGGGCTCTGGTCAGCAGTCTAAGCTTTGAGTCATCCTAACCAGACACCAGACGTGCGGGTGAAGACATGTCTAGCTGACCCCATCCTCCAGCCCGCAAGTCACCCCAGCTGAGGTCCCAGATAACATGGAGCAGACACAAGATGTCCCCACCGTGCTCTGTCCTGACTCCTGACCCACAGTATCCACGAGTGTATCAGAATGCTTGTCCTTTTCAGGTAATACATGGCAGGGGTGGGGGATGGTTGTTACGCAGCCATAAGAGCTGGAACAAAGATAAAGCCAATGGGATGTGCTGGTGGACTGGACGGGGGAATGAGATACAGAAGGTGATGATTCAAGGCTTGACTGTGTCTTCAGTTGTGCTGATAGACCTCCAGTAGAAGTTCTAGTGGGACACTTGCATAGAGCAGTTTGCAGTCCAACATCGGAAAATGAGTGTGCAGGGGTGGCGCAGTCATTAAGCATCTGCCTTCGGCTCAGGGCGTGACCCCGGCGTTCCGGGATCGAGTCCCACATCTGGCTCTTCTGCTATGAGCCTGCTTCTTCCTCTCCCACTCCCCTGCTCTGTTCCCTCTCTCGCTGGCTCTCTCTATCTCTGTCAAATAAATAAATAAAATCTTTAAAAAAAAAAAAAAAGAAAAGAAAAGAAGATGAGTGTGCAGAGCCATGGGATGGGAGGTCACTTAGAAATTAGGTGTGGCTGGAGAAGAGGTCAAGCGCCTGGTTCTGGGTATCTATCCAACAGAAACGTGTACATACGTTCATCAAAAAATCCCACAAGAATGTTATAGGCACACTCTTTGTCATGGCCCAAAACTGGAAACTATCCGATACGCCATCAACAAGAGGATGAACAAACCCACCGTAGCATGTTTTTACAACGATGAAAGAAAGTCTATTGCTACCTAGAGCAACGTGGATTAATCTCGAAGATGGGAATTTGAGTTAAAAAAAGCCCGACGGAAAAGTGTGGCATATACTTTATAGTTATCTTTATATAAAGTGTAAAAAAAAAGTTAGGCAAAGCAAAGTGATGATTATGGAAATCAGAGGCGGTAGGAGGGGGGTTGGTGATGGCTGGGAGGGGATGCAGGGAGGCTTCTGGGGTGCTGGAAGTGCCCTGTTGCCGGTCCTTGTGGTGCTTACACAGGTGTGTTCACTTCATAAAAATTCATCAGGCTGTACGTTGGCGCACTTTACTGCGTATATTTCCTTTTTAAAAAGCTCACAAAAACACGCCCGTGATCTCCATGCAGGTGGCCCCATGCATCCCATCAGGATTTTCAGGAACAAAGCTCAGCAAAAAGGCAGCTCTATCCTTTCAAATCGAGCATTTATTTCACCAGCATCTCCCTGTTCCAGGACTCGGCTTTCTGCTGAAGAGAGGTTTCTCTTTCCTTGTCTCCACTTGGCACTAACGAGGTCCCAGGCCCTATAAATAAAGGGCTTCTCCCTTTTAGCAAGGTGAGTTAGTCCCTGCTCTGTGGTCCTATAACACCGTGCTGATTAAAATTCCTTCAGCTGAGGATTAAGTACAGTAGCTCACGCATCGCTGCGTTTCCATGAGACGTTTTTCATTTGCATGAACGCCTTAAGATTGATCAGAATGAGATATTCATTAAAGAATTCGTAATTAAAGTTTCAAGAAATGTATGATCGACTCATTTTAATTATGACATGACTTTACCCCATCGTTTTTATCACAGACCTCATTGTGGTGTGTGGACGGTTTCCCATCGGGAAACCCAGGAGGGAGGGGCCCAGCCAGGGTCGCACCTGAGGAGGAAACTGGCTTAAAAGGAGAAGACATGATGGTTGAGTGTCTGATGATTTACACACACCTGAAAATTCAGAGGCTAAAATAGGACCCTCCAACAGATTTGGTGAGGAAATTACCAGGCATGTGGCCAAGAGCCCTGGGCACGGCTCTGAAAAGTGCAAATGGTACGTCCCATAGAAACCCGCCCCTAGACCGTCCTGTCTAATTTCTCGCTAACGTCTGTGGCATTAGCACGAGCTAAGGGTAATAGAGGCTTAATGTTCGTGCGAGCAAGCTCTGCAGGCAAGCAGGAACCAGACAGAAGTCTCCCCCCATCCTCATGCCCAGACGCCTGCACACAGGTATTTTCCCCGCCCCCCCCCCGGTCCAGTAGTGGGACTGGCCGCTCCCCTCAGTACCCCACCCCCGCCCAACCATCTCGTATAACACCCTGGGTCTGCATTCCTTTCCAACGTAGAAAAACTGGAGGAATAGGAATCTTTAAGAACTAAGTGTTCCTCTTGGCTCAGGGAAGCTCAGATGGTAAAAGAAACAAATGTGTTTTCTCATAAATGTCATGATGAGCTTATGACTCTGGAGAAATGGATTTCAAAAGCCTGTCCTTCTTCTGTACCATTACAGAGACCAGCCTCTTTGATCTATCAGACCCGGATCCGAAAGGACTCCTTTGAGATAAGCTTAATTTTCCGTTCTGTCCCTGGAGTCTTTACAGGCTGCAAGTGGTGACAAGTTTGCTCAAATCACATTTAAGCAACACCGTGGTTGCTTCGTTTGTTTGCTTGTTTCACTGTTGCGGTTGTTGCTCGAGTGTCTTCAAGAAGCCATGACAACTGGGGGAGGGGTCCTGGACCATAACGTTCCAGAAAAACAGATGGATGAAAAATCAGTGGAAAAGAAAGGAAGAAGGGAAGGAGGGAGGGATGGAGGAACGGAGGGAGGGAAGAAGAGGGGATATTCCTGGGGATGGCCGCATGGTATGGGGTTAAGCCCTTTTTATTTTAATAGGTGGGCATTTCTTTCATAGTATATTAGAAAGATTACATGGGATTAGAACACCAAACCGGCGATGTGATAATATTATTGTTTAACGTAAAAGATGGCTTGATTTAACAGTCATTTGAAGAAAGACTTTAACGAAGTGAACACTCAGGTGCTCGGATATGGTGGTCATCTTGGTGGTGGCACGACAGTCTCTGAAGTTTGGGGAAACGCCAAGGAGCTCGCGGGCTCGCTCGGTCCTCCACCCTCTCTCCCTCTCTCTTCCTATTTTCTGAGACTTTTTGTCGTGAAGATGGAGATACCCACACTGTATCCTTGGCCTTTCGAGGAGCTCATACTCAAGCAGGGTGCCAGGGAGACCTGTAGGTCAACAACCAATTCCTGAGAACCTGACACTGCCATGGACACCCCAACCAGAAGTTGTAAGCTTCTGTCCGGAGGGGCTTGAGGCTCTCAGCGTTCACTTGGCCACCCGACCTTCTCCTCCACCCCGACCCTACCCCAATGCTCACCAACAGTTGCTTCGCCAAGCACTCTAGGGCCTTAAAGGGAAGGTCCTCAGTAAGCATTTTGGGTGATCAATTTGGCACCTGGCGGGGACCTCAGACAGGTTGCAGGGCAGTCACAGGAGCTATACTACTGAGACTTTAGGACGTGCTTTTTCCTGGATAACTCAGGAACGGGGGAGGGGGCAACGCTCTTCGTGGGACATTTGTGAGCAGGCTTCTGGGAAAGCAGAAGAATGTACACACAGTGGCCCGATTCCTTCCAGAATAATGAGTGGATTTCATGATCCTTGGCTTTCCTCTTAAAAAAAAAAAAAAAAAGACACACAGATAAGATTTGTCCAAACTGATAGTGAATTTTCTTCTGAACATTCAGCAGTCTGTGCACTTCCATTCTCCTCAGCACAAAAGATTCCTTTCTCTGTTTCAAAGTCACCTGTGCGTAGGCAGATCAGAACTGTATCTGGCAGGCGTTGATAACATCCCACGTGCTGGGCCACCCTGCGTGGAGCGTGCACTGGTTAAATATGTTAGGAGAGATTATGATAGTTTCGACAATACTTCTAAGAGGCTTATGTCTCTGTTTTACCTCTCACCAAACATCTGTTACAAGGATTTAGATAAGACGTCTCCAGAATGATGTCATAACCTGCACACCCACCACCTCCCCTTCCTGGTCCCCCCTGGGAGGAGAGGAACAACTTCACTGCACAAGATCCTAATGTGTTTTAAGTGTTAAGATCGCCACTCCATGTAAAAGAGCTTGGCCACATGACAAGGCACAGTGATGCCTGGAGAGGCCAGGAAATGCCCGGATAAGCCCCTCCTTGGCCACAGCCCACCTGGACATAACAGCAGTGCCCCCTCATCGTGGGCAGGCACCCCTACCTGCCCTGGGCTTGGCCACGTGACATGCTTCGGCCAACGGCATGTTAGTAGGTGGTCCACAAACCAAGTCTTGACAGCATTTTAGCCGTTGGAATGGTTGGCTCTCGCGCCCTGTACTCCCCATGGCTCCCTCTTGCCCCCGAGATGAGGATGGGAACGTGTGGAAACCTGCCGGCCAAGCCTAGCACAGAGCAGAGCCCCCGGTTGGCACAGGTGAGCCCAGTGCCATCCAGACCTGCTGTATCAGGCAGGGTTCTGCAGAGAAACAGAACCAGTAGGATGTAGAGATGGAGAGAAATATTCCTATCTATACTTTGTATATATAATTTATGATTATATATTTATAATATAGCAGAACACATATAAATACATTTCTACATAGATGCAAGAAGATACTCATTATAAGGAATTGGCTCATACCGTTACGGAGGCTGAGGATTCCCATGAAAAGGTGCCGAAAAGTCAGGTGGAAAGGTGGTGAAAGTCGGTTGGAGTGTGGAGGCCTGAACCAGGGAGCATGGGGGGCGGGAGAAAAGCCATGTGCCAGCTCGGCGGTAGGGCAGAGAGAAAATACAACCTCCCTCTGCCTTTCTATTCTCTCCAGGCCCTCGGAGAACTGGCCGACGCTCCCTGGCCTCTGGGGAGAGCATTTTGCTTCACTCAGTCTGTGATTCCAAAGTTAATTTCATCCAGAAACACCCCCAGAAGCACCCAGAATAACGTTTGACCAGCTCTCTGGGCCCCCCATGGCCTGGTCAAGTTGAGACATAGAATTAACCTTCTCACTGCCAATCCCCACGGCAGCAGGAGCATTGGGCGGGCCTCACCGCACGGCCCCGAGGTCCGGGGACAGCTCTGCGGCTCAGGGAGCGATGATGGTTGGAAGTCGTGTGAGACCCCATACAGGACGGGCTCTGTCCTCAGCTCTGTAAACATCCTAACCGAATGTTCACATCAGCTTCATCAGACGAATGCGGGTTTTAATGCTGTTACAGATGAGGGAACAGAGGCACAGAGAGGTTAGATCACCTGTCCAACGGCATGTGGCCAGGACGTGGTGAAGGAAGAGTTTAGACCAAGGAAGTGCCCTGTAGGGTTTGCTGGCTACTCTGTATCACACAGCGCCCCCCACTGTTACTATTTCTTCTAGTAGCAATAGTAACATTACTGTCAGCACTCCTGTGAATGTTCTTAGTAAAATTATTACTACTATTTCTGTTACTATTATGGTATTTACATACTATCAATCCATTCTAAGCAGAGGATTTACTCTCTCACGGCTTACACAGCACAAACTAGTGTACAAGGGCAAGTTAAGGACAAGTAGTCAGGACAAGCTGACTTTTCCTCTAAGTCAGTATGTTCATTCTTCTGCTAGTCTGTCAACCTCTAAATGACACCGCAGGATCTTACACCGGGGCTGGCATACAGCAGACACTTAATGAATGATTGCAGCATGGCGGGACACCTGTACCCAGAGGGTGAGATTAAGGCGAGCCTTGGGATGGTTTACAAAATAAAATCAGGGGTAGGACTAGGATGAAGCCGGGGAGACATGTGGGGGGCTCCCTCTCAGGATGGAGCGGACACCTGCTACACGCCAAGAGTGAGCCGCCCCGTTCTCTGCGAGATGCCCAGGAAGCCCCAGCCCTGCTCTGTCCAGAGTCCACGCTCACTCGTCCATGTGAGTGGACAGCCCACGGACACAGAGTGATCTGAATGACCTCTGGGTTTGGGAATGCCTCCATGACTTGTCTGCTGTAAGGAGTTTCCGTTCCTGAAAATCTCATGACAAGTGGATTAGGAGGTTGTCTACATGCTGCCTGGAAATAAGAAGTGAGTCTATGTTTCATGGCTGCGGCTGACCTACAGGCGGATAATCCAACACAGGTAATGGAGAGGTTGCTCCAAAGTAAGTCTTTCCATAGTAAACTCAGCTTCCCCTTACTGTAAATATTCCTGTTTACCAATCTACAAAGGACACACACCCGCTGATGAGAGATGGACCTTATTCAATCTTTAAACACATCCTCAGGGAACCTAACTGAGTTTAGAAGGTGATTTAGTAAGTAAAATTACACTTGCTCTCAAGAGGAAAAAAAAAAAAAATGTTTGCTTTCCGGTTCATGGTGCTGAACACCCAGAAGAATGCTGTTGTTGCTTAATGAAAAGGAAAGGAGACGCTCACACATGTGCAATAAAAACTACAGAGCAGCACACAAATCCTGACGTCGGGGTAGCTGTCTGGCTAGGTTAAGAGCAGAGAGCCACACGGAGCTGACGGGATTGCTTCCTAATGAGCCCATCCCCGTTCTTCCTGCTCTAAACCGCCATGTGGAGAGAAACACCCCAAGAACACGATGTGCGAGCAGCAGAGGGACAATTCTACAGGGAAAGCAAGCTTTCTGGAAGGGCAAGTCAAGGAACACAGTCTCAGCTGGGCTTTTTGGTGGAAAGGAGTGTGATGTTACCTGTAGAAGGAGAAAACCAGGGGAGGGCGTGGTCCAGGCTGTCAAGGGGGGTGGTCTGCAGAGCAGAGTGACGCATCCCCCCAGCAGTCCCCCACGACCCCACGACAGGCTTCTTTCTTCCTCTTCCCACGTCGGAATTCACGTGTCTCTTCAGCACCTTGGCTGTGCACACCTTGGAAGCGTGAGCTGGCTTCCTGAATGGGAAGGATTCTAAACACCACTCTGGGACTCCAGCCTTTTCCACCCCGCAGTTCAGAGCAAACCCTACTGAACTGTACGGCATAAAAATAGCTTCTATTTTTAATTTTAATGGCACAGAAGACCTTTCTGAGATCACACCACCGAGGCTGAACATGGAATACGGCCCCAACGAGGTGAACATGTCTAGTGAGGAGAAAAGAATAAAGTCAGCGACATAGTGGCAGGGATTGCTCCTGGGTGGTGGGGTGATTACGGATTTAATTCTTTTTTTTGCATTAATTAAGGAACTTTAAAACTATCCCCCTCCCGCCACAGTTAGCTTATGAGAACTTTATAATCCAGAAAAGTTATACAACATTCCAAATGGTATTGAAGGAAAGAGAAAGGGCTAGCTGGCGCTCTGGCCATTGACAGAGGGGAGAGCACCAGGGGTGGAGTGGGGACAAAGTGATGGGGACAGAAGCTCTTGATGACCTTTTCTCCAGGACACCTGAGTCTGAACCACGGAGGGGTTGAAGTAACCAGTTCACAGCCAGGTCAAAGCCCTACCAAGTTCACTTCCAGTAGGTGTTTTTAAAGACTTTTATAACTTCGGGTCTTTTCTGTGAACTGTGTTTGGGGACAAAATGGTTTCTAAAGGAGCTGATAGACTGTCCGTTTGGGGAGAATGATTTAAAAACTAGGAGTCAGTGGAGCTTGTGCTTTGAAAGATAAAAGGAAAGAGGATGCTCCCTCCAGACAAGAAGGACCCATGCAGTCCGTACTCCCTGCCATGAGTGCAGACACATAAAACACTTGTCTTTGCTCCGGCCCTCCCAACCACCCCCAGCCACGTAGGAGGGCTTCTACCAAGAAGCCTCCTATTACAGAACATGTGACATTCAGCAAACTAAAGAACACTGACTATGAGTAAGCGGGATGGCTGGATCTCTCTTGCTGGAGAGATGAGCTTGAAATGGAGGCATTCCCACAGCGTGCGAATCGCTGAAGGCTTACCCAAGCTGATGTAATGAGAGCATTTAGGGAAGCACACGACTCTGCAGAAATGTAAGATCACCGCGAGGAAGAAGGGAACAGAGGGAGTGTTCATGTAGCACGCAGGAATCCCTAGAGAGCGCCAGAGAAGAGCTGACCTGATGGATAGGAAGCGTACGTTCTTACCCTAGCCTTGCTTAAATATAGGACAATGGGTTAACAAGTCTTCATAGGTTAGACTCAACGCCAAGAAACTCCCGCCTTGGCCCCACACCAGGTCTCAGGTTGGACCTGGAGACACCTGTTTCTGCCCTATTCATACTCTTTCGTAGGAGAAGTCACCTCACCCAGAGCACTGGAGATGGGGACCTAGCCCGGCCAAGATGGTCATCAGCTGAGACAGGCCTTCTGATGATGCTTCAAGAGGCTTCAAAAGCAGGAGCTGTGACCGGTGGACCACAGCAAGCCCAAGACCTGCACAGAGTGGAGATGCGGAAGCAGAACTGTGGATGCTGGCGGGGAGAAGGGACCGGGCAGAGACCAGCAGAGAGTCAGTGAGAGACGTGGGCCAGCCTATGCTGCTGCTCAGGTCCTGGACCATGAGCCAGGGCGTGCACCTGTTCGCCAAAAATAAACAAGAAGTAAAATCCCTGCAAATCGGAAATTAGGGGAGTAGCCACTTGGGGACTTAATGGGATTCAAGACAAGCAATTCTGCTGGGAGCCCGGGGCCTGTCCAAGCCCAGGCCAGTATGCAGCTCACACGAGTGCCCCAGCAGTTAACTGGCCAGGGGTTCTAGGGGGTCTGCAAAGAGCAGGCTGAGGAAGCATTGTGGGAACAGAACTCCCATCCCGCAGGAGTGGGACACCCGGGTAAGGGAGGTCATTGGCTCCAGGTCAGTGAGGAGCGGCTCCTGCAAGGGCTGGGGTCTGAACCCCCAAGCAAACCCAAAAGAGAGTCCAGGCGCCCCACACGTGAGGGGCCCTCCCTTGCTGCGAATCCGCAGGTCTGCTCTTGAGGACCCGAGAGCTGTCACCTCTCTAGCATGTGCCTGACAGTCTGAGCAGTGTCGGGAGGTGGGGGGTGGGGGGTGCTCCTGGCAGGAAGCCATTTAGGGGAGCTGTGGCCACATATGGTGGAGCACACAGCCACATATGCCGGTGAAAACAGCCACTGCTGACCAAGCATCTGCTAGACACTCGGCCAGGAGGTCCCCAGGCTCAGCTCAGGGGCCGGTGGACTTTTCCATAAATAACCAGATAATAACTATTTTAGGCTTCATGGGTCAAGGGGCAAATTTGACAATATTATGTATGTACTTACATAGCAAGAAAGAAAACAAATTGCCACATATTTTTATTGATGGATATAATAATAATCATAGATTACTTATTATATATTATGTACTATACATATAATATTAGATATTATATATTACATATTATAATATAAATAGTATATAATTACGCAATAATTATATTAAAAATATGATGTCATTCTTGTTTCTAGAATAACGTTTTGTTTAATTGGGGTGACAGCTAGTGATCCTTTTTGTCAAATCAATTGCAAACGTTCACGTGGGAAAACCATCCCCTTGCGGGCAATACCGAAACAAGCCGTGGCCTGCATTCGGCCCGTGGGCTGTGCTAGGAGTTTCCCGTGGAAGCTGCAACAAACCGCCGCAAATCTGATGGCTCGAAAGAACACGAATGTAAATCATCTTCCAGCTCTGGAGGTCAGAAGACCAAAATGGGTCTCACCCAGCTCAAATCAAGGTGTTGGCAGGGCTGTGCTCCTTCTGTGCGTCTGGAGGCCGTGGAAGAGAATCCCGGTTCTTGCCTTCTCCAGCTTCCAGAGGAGAGGACGTTGGGCGCACCCAGAAAATCCAGGACCAATCCAGGACGAGAATCCAGGGTCGCCTCCCAAGCTCGAGGCCCCTTTCGCCAGGTGAGGTCACAGGCCTGCAGGTGCAGGACGCGCCCATCTCCGGGAGGCCGTTATTCTGCCGACGACTATGAAGTCGGCCACCCCCTGCTTTTTGTTCGTTGGCGCTCATGTAGACGCCACGTGGAAAGTAAAATGGTAGTCATGTTACTGATGAGACCCTGGGGGCTCTAAACTATTTGCTTCAGGCCTTGGAGATGGTAGAGTGCAGACGCAGGACTCAGTCCTGGTTCTCGCTCCCCACAGTCGCTGTGGTAGCCACTGCTTACATTCCACATGGAAAGCCCCAGAAGGGCAGGGCCCACCTCTCGCCTGGTGTAGCAGCTGCTGAACAAGACATTTCCGCATGTATTGTCAGAGCAAACCAATTCATTGACCATTTGATAGGTCCAAGGTCTGAAGAATCAAATAGAAAGTTTAAGTGGAGACTGAATTTTCCTACTGATGTTCGACTGCGAGAATATATAGAGATGGCAGTGATTCCCTGACGGCCCCTTTATCAAAGCTGCTAACCCCCGGCAGTGCAGGGCCAGTCTGGCTGAGGTGGGACCACGCTGCAATTCTAGGCATCACATGGCTGAGGGGCCTGCAGGTGCTCTCCAGACCCAGTGGATGCTGGGCTACTGCCTACCCATCATCTATTCCATGAGATGTCTTTCTAAACTCTTTGTATGCATCGTGTATCCTGTGTCTCTCCCAACCAGGAGGTAAGAGCCAGGGAAGCAGGAAGCTCATCGTCTGGGTCTTGCTGGGTCTCCAGCTCCTAGAACAGTGCCGGGCACTGGGTAGGTGCTTAATAAAGATTTTTTGGAAGAATGAATGAATGAATATAAGAGGCTGCTTCTTCCCAGTTAATCTTGACACAGAGAGACTCCCTTCAGAGCCAAATGCAGTATCAATGTCCCCGGGAGAGGTAATACTTTAAAAGGTCCTCGGTCTCACCTGGGTTTGTAAATTCTAGGACCTCCCCAGGGTCCCTAAGAAGACATGAGAGCTGGGCAGTAGACCTAGAAACAGAAATGGACCACGCCAAAACAGGTGTTGTTCAACATTGCTGAGGACTGGCTCTGCTTTTGGTCCACTCTCTGCTCGCTGAACCCTGTTCTGACTGACACAGCCCCTGCACAGGGAGAGTCTCTCCTGGAAAGGAGCGGCTTCCACCAAGTCTTCTGCCCAGTAAGAGGGAAGAGCAGAGATTCTGCTATGCTGGACGGAATAGATGGGAAAAGCCATTCAAAAGAAGCTCGCCAGGTAACACAGCACTTAGTGTTTGTAAAGCAGATTATATTCATGGGGTTACTTAATCTGTATAAGCTTCTTTCTAGGGGATTATCGCTAATATTACCATTTTGTGCATGAGTAAACAGAGGCACAGAGAAATTAAGAACATGTGGCTGGGGCCACATATCTACAAGCAGCTGCTTTTTGGTATGCACAGTGGTTCTGCCGGGGTCCCCATCAGGCACGGGGGCAGAGTCGAGAGGCCCCCTCTCCCTGGCCTCACAGTCCACCATGGCCTTTCTGAGACACGTATGCATCACCCTTATGCTTCCTGCAATATGTTTATGCCACCTATGCCGCAATTTACTTAATAAGTTTACTCCACTCACTATTCTTTTAAGAAAAATTTGGGTATCAACTGCTGTATATGGAAAACCGTTACCATTTCACATAAATAAAAGATAACCATAAAAATAAACACAATAAAAACAAACGGTCAGACTTTTAAAAGTGCTTCTCTGTGAAGCACCAATAGTCCTCTCAATATATACGGCCACTGGTAGAAATTACAGGGCTATTCGAGAGCAATATTTCTACCACGTGAATGACAAAGTAAGTGCGGTAGTAATACCAGAAGCTATGAAGTCTACGCACCACAGTTTAGAAGTGTCAAATAGAAAAACCAGAACCACCCCATGCCTCTATTGGGAATAGACTTATGGTTTCCCTTCCTTCCTCAAACCCTGGCATTGGGAAAGTTTCTTACGTGGGACCCCATCTGGAAAGTAAGTTTTGTGCCATTTCTTTACATCCAGACACAAGAGAGTGTAAGCAAAGATATCAAATACACATGGAAAAAATTTTGAGTGTAAAGCTAATTACTCATATCTTGTACTTAAGATGCAAAAAAATGCCCATCTTCCAGCTCAATGACCCGTTTTATGTGCTGCTGTGGGCAGCGGCTGCCCTCACATCAGTCCCTGAAAATGTGCAGATGCACCGAGATGGTTGGTCTAGTTCATTTTCTCACATCCCTGCAATACTTTAAAAGCCCATAAAAGTCATGCCAAAATGGTCTGAAAGAAAAATCTCTGATTCTCATCCGATGAGGACATTAATCCAATGCTCACTTCAGGGGGTACTGCCATTTGTCCTCATTTCAAGCAAATCTGCAGATCTGGGAAGCCGACATGTCTGTGGTCCATTTATTTACCATGTTCGAATTAATTTGGGTGATGTTAGCTCTTCTCCTAATGATCCCGTGGCACATTGGAAGACAGGGCTCTGGATTCGAACCTTAGCAAAGAGAAAACATACTATGACCAGCGGGATCAGCTGCGTGTTGTTACCGTGGAAATCAATTATTAAATAAAAAGCCTATTATGTAGACACTTGTGTTTGAGGACCAAGGACTGTTTACCTAAGACACTCCAAAAAGGAGATTCTTTGCACATATTTCTTCTGGTACAGTGTCAACATGTACCAGCTAAGAAAATAAACTATGATTCTGTCCTAGCAGAAAGAACTCTAGATCATGTGTGAAGATCTATAATGCTCGGTGACATGTTTTCAAATACAACCTGATAAAGTGAATCTCCCCCTGAGCACATGTTTTGCGCTGAATTCTACCCCTCCCCAAATCTCCTAATAGTTGAAATTTCCCGGCTGCCATCACTGTGGAATGAGCATGAAATGATCATGCCGGATTCAGGAGTCTGAGGCCAATTCTAAGGCATCAGCCTAATCAGGAAAGTGCTGATATAGCTGTCCTCCCATTACATTATCTGCTTACAGCTCCCCTCAAGGCATTACTGGATTTCTATAAAACATTCTGTTCTACCTTGCCCATAGACAGCTTCCTGCTATTTGAATCAAGCAAGAGCTGCATTCCAGCAATGATGCAATGTCTACACATCTCTAGCTCAACACTGAGAATCCAGCAAGAGTTAAGATTCATTCATTCATCCATCCAAATAGCACTGAGTGCCAATCTATGTTGCTCTCTTCACGTAAGAAGCAGAATATGAAATGAGGTTGGCAGTAAAAATTACCACTAGATTAGTAGTAGCATTTATTGAGAGCTGTGTGCCGGCTGCTCTACTGAGCACCTTGCCTGCATTACTGCAGCCTCAAAATAACTCCAAACAGTTGCACTGTTACTATACCTACTTAGTGATGAGGAAACAGAGGCACAGAGAAATTAAGTAATTTGCCCAAGGTCTTAAACAAAGAATGGTAGCAACAAAACAAGGACCCAGGTAGCTTGCTCTCCAAGGCCACATTCAGCACAGACTGTATCCTGATGAGTAAGGCAAGGACCCTGTCTTCTAGCCACTCACACCCTAAACTGTGAGACAGACACAAAGACATCGGTAGGAGCCATTATAATGAGATCCTCATTTCTTTTTTTTTTTTTAAGATTTTATTTATTTATTTGACAGAGATAGAGACAGCCAGTGAGAGAGGGAACACAAGCAGGGGGAGTGGGAGAGGAAGAAGCAGGCTCACAGCAGAGGAGCCTGACGTGGGGCTCGATCCCATAATGCCGGGATCACGCCCTGAGCTGAAGGCAGACGCTTAACCGCTGTGCCACCCAGGCGCCCCGAGATCCTCATTTCTGGTGACAAAATAAGAGGCGAGACTTAGCTATCTGCAAAAACAACCACAAATTGGACAAAATATATAGTACACAGGTTTTTAAGGCATCACACACCAGACAATGAAGGACACTGTCCCAAAGAGATGAGGAATGAACAAGGCAAGCTCTGTGATCATCCCAGTTCTCTGTGTGATGTGAGCCTACCCTGAGTAAGGAGACAGAGCTAAGAGTCTAGGGAGACAAAGGTGGCCAGTGTTTGTAAGACAGAGTTCCAGAGAGGAAGGAGATGCACAGGCAGAACCCCAGAGACCTGAAAAGGCCCCTGGAGTATCCAGCCGAGTATAACAAGCATGCAGGCGTGAGGAAACCACCCAAGGCCAGGGATTTTTAAAACCCCAAAGGATTAGAGCAAACTGCTTGCAATGTTCACACAGGGCCAGGAATAGTGCCTGTTCTCAAGGAAACTTCAAAATTCATGGAGCATTGGGTAGACGACTCAGAGAGATTTTACTGCCATAGTGGGGATAATTAGCCCTTGTCTGAGGACTGCTCAGATCCCACCAAACCAATCTTAACAGCAAGATCTTAAACAATCAAACTTTTGCCAAAGAACTTAACTACATCCCAGAACAAAGCTCAGTAATGTTTATAGGAAAACAGAAATATCAAACCACCAACAAGACCAAAGCCACAATGCCCAGCATCCAATTAAAGCAAACTGAAAGGAAAATACAACCATAATAAGGAAAAAAAGTCTATCGATCAGAATCACACCAGAACTGACATAGATGTTCTAATTGGCAGATGTGGACATTTAAAAAGCTACTTTATACAGAGGGGGGGACATAACAATTACTTGAAGAAATGATGGCTGAAAACTTGCCAAACTTACAGACAGGTATAGACTCACAGATTGAAACTCAGCAAACCCAAGCACATGCAACAGAAACTATGCCAAGACACATCACCAAATTGCTCAAAACCAGTGATAAAAGGAAAACCTTAGAAGCACCCAGAGAAAAAGCATTCTGTCTGTACAGAGAAATAAAGATATGGATGACTGCAGATTTCTCATCAGAAACTATGCAAGTGAAAGGACAGTGGCACAACATCTTTAAAGTCAGGAGACAGAGTGTCAGCCTAGAATTCCATACCTGGCAAAACTGTGTCTCAAACAATGGCAGCAGAAAGAATCTATCGCCAGCAGATCTGCACTACAGGAAATATTTAAGGGTGTCCCACAGGAAGAAACAAAAGTATCCCACATGGGAATCTAGGTCCTCGTAACGGGATTAATAGTCCTGGAGATGAGAGCTACATAGATAAACATGTAAGATTTTTTTTTAATCTAAATCTGTTTACATTATAACTGTTTAACTGAAATGGTAATGATAGTGTATTGTGGAGTTTATAACACATAGAAGTAAGGCAGGAGTAGAGACATGGAAGTATAGTATCACAAGGTCCGCATACCATATGCGGAGCGCTATGTTAGCACGCAAAGGCTAAGTGTAATAAGTTAAAGGTTAATACTGTAAAGCTCAATGGAACCATTGAAATAACAAGACAAAAAGTTGAAGATAATAAGCTGACGAAAAGAAATCATGACATATATCTGATTAATCCATGGGAAGACAGTTCAGGTTAAAAAAAAAAAAAAAGAGGGGAGATTAAAGGAGAAAAATACCACAAGTAGCAAAATGGTGCCTTGAAACCTAATCACATAAACAATCACATAAAACGTAAATGGTCTAAATATACCCCATGCAAAGTCAGGGATTGTTAGATTGGATAAAAAAAAACAAGATCCGACTTGATGCGTCCTGCAAGAAATACCCTTGAGTATAAAGATACAGATGGGTAAGGGATGGGAAAAATATATACCATGCCAACGCTAATGAAAATGAAGTGGGAATGATTATATTAATATCAAAGTCAATTTCAGAGTAAAGAATAGTATCAGGGATAAAGAAGGTCATTTCATCAAGAAGACAAGACGATTCTAAATGTTTATGCACCCAATAACTAAGCTTTAGAGGCCATGAAGCAAAAACTGGTAGATCTGCAAGAAAACATGCACCGATCCAATGGTTGCAGAATGGTTGCCTCCACAATCCAAATGGTTGCAGATTTCGACACTTCTATCTCCATAATAGACATAAATAATGGAAAAAACAGTAAAGATGTAGAAGATTGTATTACAACTGTCACCCAACTTGACCTCAGTGACATTTATTTAAAAACCTCCACCAAAAACAGCAACAACTCATTCTTTGCAAGACTACAAGGAACAAGTGTCAAGAGACAAGTAATGCTATGGGTCATAAAACAAGTCTTAGATGCAAAAGTTTTCAAGTCATGCAATGTATGTTCTCTGACCAAAATAGAATTAAATTATAAGCAAATAACAGAAATATCCACAGGAAAATCCCCAAGTATTTTCAAACTAAATAACACACTTCTAGATAACCCATCGGTCAAGAAAGAAATTTTTAAAGAGAGGAATTAAAAAGTATTTTAATAGAAGGAATATGTAAACATTACATGTCAAATTTGGAAGATTCTGCCAAATAGTACTTAAGGGAAAATTTATAGCACTGAATACCTATATTAGGAAAAAATAGAAATCTCAAATTAATGACCCGAGCTTCCACCAGTTTAAGAAATGAATGGCTGGTGGTGTTTGGAACTGAAATCAAGAAATAGGAAGAGGAGTGGTTTATGAATAAGACACACTGAGTTACCCACAGAACATCAAGTTGTTATAGGAATTTAATGGTATATGATTCTTAAACTAGGGGACAACTGCAGGCTGGACGTATAGATTTGGAGTCATCAGGCTATAGGGGGCAGTTGAACCACCTAGAGTAATGAGATCACCTAGGACAGTATATAGTATGAGAAGCGGAAACAGTCAAAGACTGAGCCCCAGAGCATACCAATATTTGGGGGGTGGAATGAAAACCAGGAGAGAATGAACACAGCAAAGAAGGAAGGCTCAGAGAGCCAAGTGAGCAGAAAGAGGACACAGTGGTAGCAGAGAGGTTTTCAGCAGCAAGAGGCTGATGGTGTCAAAGGCAGCAGGAAGATCTGTGGGAAAGAGATCACAAGATCCACTTCATTTGGCTTTAGGAAGCTCTTCACAACCTTATCAAGAGTGCTTCAGTAGAGTACTAAGAAGTGGAACCAGCCCGAGATGTTAATTGGAAGCCAGGAAGTTGAAATAGTGAATGTAGCACTCTTTTGAGAAGTTTTAGAGAAACAGGGGGAGAAAAGTGGTGAGCTCAAGCAGAAAATGAGAGCAAGAGAAGGTTTCTAAAACGGGAAGCACTTAAGCACATTTCTAGGAAAAGTGGCAGGAGACACTAAAGGAGCAGAGGCTGAGGATAGCAGAGGGTGGGTAAGTGGTGAGTAAGAATATTGTACAAGCTATAGCCTGAAGAGCATAGATGGACTGGAGAGTCTTGACCAGTAAAAGCCATGCATTGTCCCTCGAGACGGAAGGATACAGACGATGCGGGGATTTCGAACTTGGGGAAATTCTCAACTCTCAAGCCCAAACTCGGTTTTGCAAGTAAGCTGTGGATGGGGAAACTACAAAACGAAATTTTAAGATATGCACTCTCAAAGATAATTGATTACATAGAAAGAAGTTCCTGGCTGTGACCTTGGATGGTTTTACATTTATAAAATATCTCTTCTGAATATCATCATATTTGGACTCAAGTGTCTGATATATTATAAACCCCACACCATTATTCAGTTCAACATAAAAATTAAAGAGTGAACTTGTCATGAGGAGCACTGGGTGATATATGGAATTTTTGAATCACTATATTATATACCAGAAACTAACACTGGATGTCAAGTATAAAAAACAAAATTAGCGTCTGGTTCCAAACTGTGCACCATTTGGAAAGGTGGGGAGGGTACCAAGGAATTGTGTCAGTTGGTGGGAAAGCAAGTTGTCATTAACTGTTCATTTTAAAGACTACAGAGAGCTGAAAAGCTTAGAATCAGTTCTTCCACTAGTAACCACATAAATTGACATAAAACCCACAGTAAGACACTCCTCTCTTTCCTAACTGGCCAAAATTTAATAAAGATCATTTACAGTATACCTGTTAGGATCTGGCTACGGTGTCAGCCTGCTTGGGTCTGCATTTCGTCTCCACCTCTTACGCTTATGTAACTTCCGGTCTCTGAGTCTCAGTTTCTTTACCTATAAAATGAGAATATTAACAGTATTTACCTCATCCAGGGCTGAGATAACACTTCTATGGCCCTTAGTACATGGTAAGCCTGTGATAAAAGCTAGCTGTGGTTATTTTGGGTAATGGAGGATTGTAAATTGGCACAACCCATGTGAGAAGCAATTTGACAACACGTATGAAGAAGTTTTAAAAAGTAATACCCCATATAGGTATCTATCCTGAGGAAGTAGGAAATCACTGAACAAAGAAATCATGTCTGCCGCCTTTTCCGCTGTTTCTCTAGGGATTACCACAGAACCAAGGTCAGAATAAATGTATGCTTGAATGCATAAAGAAAGATGTATGTGGGAAGATGATTATGGTAGTATTATTTATGAGGGACGCCCAATGAATGGCTCCATGAATTATGACAATCCATAGGATGGAATATTATACAATCATTAAAAATGACACTCTGAAAAATATTTAGTAAAAGTGCAAATTATTCACAACATAATGCTAAGGGGGAATCGCTAACCGGGATGCAGAATTCCACGTGACATGTGGTATCATCCAAATTTTGTAAGACGTATATATATCCATACAGAGCCGAAGGAAAGAGGTTCAAAAGTCAGTTAGGTTACACTCGCGGTGGTCAACTCCAGGTAATTCCTTTTTGTTCTGTAGGTGTCTATGTTTCTAGATTTTCTACAAAGGGGATTCATTACTTTTGCATTCAGAGAAAGATTTTTTTCACATATATTGGGAATAACTCATTATGCATGGTTGAAAAGAAACAGTAATCTACAGTCAATAAAGAGACATTTTGGAACTGGGCAGCAAAAACCCAAGAGTGAGAATGTTTAATTCGTTGGGGTGTAGCCGACGACGTCCAGGTACGTGCGTGGAATACGGTGTGGGAACATTGCGACCAGCGCACACTGTCAAGGAGCCTCTCAAAGCATGATGCTAATCGGATAATGTAAAAATATGTGAGATTTTATTCCTAAGAATTGCTCCTGTGAATCATTTATCGTGCGCTGGCCTTCTTGGATGAACTGGGGAGCTTGGCAACCTAATTTTAATTTCTAATGTGCCTGGTGCTTCTCCTCAGTTATTCTCTCTGTTTAAAATCCATTAGTATAGATGAAGGAATCAGCTTCCACTTTATGTACCTAGTTCTATATTATTTTTGTGCATTTATAACTGGCCTCTGGAGTTTAGTCTCGCCCCTTAACGATTTAGCTGTGCAAGATGTTACGCCAATTTATTAGAAGGAAGATGGGAACAGACTGTGCATATTAAGTATGAAGATTTTTCTACAGTCTGCTCAACAAGCAAGAAGAAGGGCTTCTTACCTTGTACCAGATGCTGCTTTTGGAGAGGACTTCCGCTGGTTGGCACGCTGGTTCATTAATTCCCATACCAGTCTGAGTCCTGTAAGATCCTGGGATAGCTGGCATCTGACAGCTGATTTTCACATTTCTCTTTTGAACAATGTGATTGCATTGGGGCTGCCACAGAAGGCTCTGTGGGGTACGTGAGCACAGTCAAGTCTCTCCAGTTTCGAGGGCATCTCTCTTTAATCAACAAGTCCCTCGAATATCAGGAGCCTACAGTGTGTGTCTTTTTCAGGAACTGGGGAAAGGATGCCAAAATAGAGACTACTATCCTCCGGGCTCACCTCCCCACAAACAGTAGCTCCACTCCTACATGCCCTCCTCGCCTCCCTCAATATTGCAAAACACACTCTGGTGCTCATTGTGGAGAGTGCTGGAACCATGGATGGTGCGGTTAATGGCCCATCCACTGGTTTTGTGCCTTTGGAAGACTCGTCAATCACAGTGTCCCATCACCCCTCTCTGCACCACGGAAGCGAGCTCATAAGCCAAGCTGGCCGGTAAGAACATTGCACCCTCTTGACCACAGGGACTGGGTCAAGGATGGTCATGTGACATCAGCAGGTCCAATCAGAGACTTCCGTGTCATCGAAACTTTGAGAAACTTTCCTCCATCAGCTTGGGAGGGAGAGAAATACAAGTCCTGGAATGCCAGAGGTTGAGAGTGTGGGCACCAAGGGCAGGCGACCTGGGTTCTAGCAGCACTTCCACCATTTCCCATGGTGCGGTCTGAGAAAGCTGCTCCTTGGTTTCCTCACCTGTAAAATCGAGCTAATAAGTGCACCATCTCTCATAGGAGCAGCCTGAAGATAGAACAAGTGACCTGATCTCTAATTCTTAAGGAGGGCCAACTATAGGGCAGGCTCCCCCAGGCCTTAGCCTGCAGCACTGTGGTCATTATGTTGCCTGCCACCTGCAGAGAGCTGTTAGGGGGTCTAACCAAGCAGAGACAAGAGGAGCTGAGGGATAAAAGGGGTATAAGTCACGCACATGGCTGGATCTCCTGGATCCAGCACGCTTTGAGGTCTGTCCACTACTGCATCTGCCAAGAATGAGTCAAACTTCCTCCTTTACCAAACCCAGTTTGAGTAGAGTGAGCTCCGATCACTATAAAGCAATACATAACCCAATCTTTGAAAAGCAAAAATGTCTCTGTTCCAAGTTATAAACTGCTTTTACCTCCTCGAAAGTGGATCCCTTTTTTGAAAAATTTCTGGGAGGAAAACATAAGAGCCAAATTTCCTTTCTGACTCAAGTCCCAAAACTCACCAGACTGAGAGTCAAGGAAAGTTATGGGGCTGGTCATCGGTGATTTTTCTCTCTTTCTGGAATATATTGTCCTTTTAACAGCAAGTACTATTTGTATTTGCTGCAAGTAGAATTTTCGATTACTCTTCTGACACCCAGATCAGTCATTGCTTTTTATTATGCTCTGGATTTAGGAAGAAATACACTCCTGACAGCAACTTTATTTGAATTCTTCTGCTTAGGTTAATAGCAAATAAAGGCCAAGATCACCACCAGGTCCAAGCCAACAGATCTGAGTTTGTTCTAAGGGAGACTGCTGTTGAAGGTGTTTTTCCTTTGCTCACGCTGTGCCTACAGTCTTTATGGCTGGGTATTACTGCCCTTTCAGAAGCTGTTTGCCTTGGTCATAACCTAAAGTGGTGCCTCGCTCGTATAGGCATTCTCTCCTTTATCCAGTGTTAAACTAGAAACTGTTCCTGGAGCCAGGCAGTGGGCTAAGCCCTTCGTCGGCATCGTCTTACTTGATGCTGATTACAACTCTGAGATGCGGCTGGTGCATCCCAATGCTTTGGATGTGCAGACAGACCCACGCAGGAAATTTAAGGAGCACGCCCACGGAGAAGCGTGAAGGGAGTGACGCACAGAGGATTCAGACCCAGGCCCCTGTGAGCTAGAACGAGCTCGGAGCCTCCACCACTATTGAATCTGTCATGGGCACGGGAGTCCCTGGACAGGTGCGTTCCACATGAAACCTGGGAACTCACACACCCGCCGGCAGGGACTTTATCACACATCTGTTCCCAGCCCCACTCTCGTGTTCTGACTGATCTTCGGGCATGCGGTAGCGTGGACATAGAAAGTGTGTTTGGGAGAATCACCTGCAAGGCATTTGAAAGCCCAGGGGGTCTCCGTGGAGATGCTTATGTGTCATTGAGGGGCAGTTAAATACTCTAAATTCCATGCAGCAAGCTCTTCCAGGCTCCAGAGCTGTGAGTGGTCCCTCCAGACCTCAGGTATGGCTGCCCATGAACTGTTCTTTCCAAATAGTGATGTCTCCTGTCCTCTCTCCTCCCGCTCCTCCTCCCCTTCTCTCTTTCCTTCACTTTCTCCTCCTCTTTCTCTTCCTCAAGCTAACCCAAGACTTTCACCAACCTTTACACCCTATAAAGATCAGCACAACATGTTCAAAGGTTTATTGGATATTTGGAACACCCTTGGTACGAATCAGGGAGATGGATGGGTACAAAAAACACAGGTCAGCCCTGCTCCTGTGGCCTCAGAGACACCGACTCTCTTTCCAGTAAAACTGTGATGCCTTCTTTGGGCCTCTAGGGAAACTCAGCAATGGCCCCTCAGCAAACTGTAGGCATCACGGCTCCAGTGGAGGCATACCAAGCGAGCGCGTCCGTCTGTACTGTCGACAGCTGTGGAGCGCTTGGTTTGAGCCATTCTGCGAACGTAGTTGTGCTCCGAGTCCTGAGGCCTCGCTGAGAGCCTTGCAGGTGGTCAAGACTTCACTTACATCCAAAAGCTGGGTGACTTCACTAAAAATAAATGCTCTGTGTTGTACGTAAATACTCTTTATGGAAAAATAAAGACCCCCACCTCATCTCACACAGCTAAATCGGCCAAAAACACCCCAAACACGCGGGCCATAGACAGTGCCAGAGTTCCAATCAGGAGAACAAGAAACACAATTTTCCAAAACATTGGGGATTGCCCAGAACTAGCCACATTTCAGGATTGACATCACCGTCTTCCTCAAGACCACGTTCACTTCTGATGCCAATTACACACTCAGAGGGTTCCCGAAACCACACTCAGGCTGGATAATTCTCCAAGTCCTCACGGAACTCACTGAAAGCCGCCATGCTGATGGTTAGGGTTTATGACACGGAAAGAATACAAACCAGATTCAGCCAAAGGAAGGCATACACAGAGTGGAGTCTGGAGGGTTCTAAATGTCAAGTTTCCATTGTTGTGTCCCCCTGGAGTCAGGTCACATTACCCTCCTGCCTCCGTGTGAGAACACACAGAAAGTCTTACCAGCAGGGAGGCTCATCCTAGCTTCAGCGCCCAGAGTTTTTGCTGGGGCTTCGTTACATAAGCATGGTTGATAGGATTGCTCATGTGGTTGATTTCAGTCTCCAGGGCCATTGATACCAACAGCCAGCAACCACCTACACCAGGAGCCCAGGCAGAGGACCGGGGATGGTCAGAAGCTAAGGTCCCAGAAGCGGAGGGCAAGTCTGGATCTCTCTTTGGGCAAAGCCGAATTCTTTACCACCAGGGACCCAGAAGAAGGTGCAGGAGGTGGAAAAAGTCTGTGGCCGCAGGGTCATGAGTGTGTGGAATGAAGAGCTCCATTTAGGACAGATTCCAAAAATCAGATCTCAGGATGGATGGGGTCCGTTGGCAAAAATGTATCCTTGTTATTCCGGGACCTTTCATCGCAGCCTCCTCCCTTCTTTTCTCCCCCATACGAAGTCCCCAGCAGTAGGGGTCACCCCTGCCCACAATTTGCCCTTCCTTCCCTGCAATCAGAGCTAATGCATTCCGAAACACAGTACAGCAAAGACCGACTAATTATAATGCAGTTGCTTGCCCTTATTTTATACTCTGTATTTCCCTGCTTGTTGAGTTGAGAATTGTAACCCTATTATTAATTCATTAAGAAACATAATTTCATGCAAAATAATGTGTTTACCCTCTTCTATTAGGTTAAGGTAGTGTGATTATTGGAGCTGTGTCAGGGAATGAGCGATGCGCTCCCCGGGGGGCATTCTGAGCCGCTTAATTTCTCGTCGGTCAGATACACAGAGCCAAGGAAACTTGACTGTGCTTCTGATTTTTCTGCATATCTTCTCTTCAGATCTAAGTGAGATATCTGGTAGAAGACATTAAATGAGAGGAAGATGCTTGGGAAAATATTGTTTAATCATATTTTTATCTGGTTGGTATGAGATGATCTTCTGCATCTCCGCTTGGTGTTGCATAAAAGGGTTCATTTATATTCCGTAAACTCTTCGGGAAAAGAAAACCAGTGCCTTTTCTGTTTTATGTGGAAAACTGAGATTCTGTTCTAGATGGATGAGTTGATGGTAAAGACCCAGTCAGGAAAAAGACCCGAGAAGGCCCGCTGCACCATCGTTCGTCCTCTGCCTCTTGACCCCCAGATCCTCCCTAACCAACCCCGCTGACACGGCCTCTGACACCTTCCCAAGACCTCCACTGGTCTTGTCCTGCACCAAGACGCAGGGAGGAGACATCAAGAAGTGCCAGACCTCCCACACGCAAGCTCGCTGTTCTGATCATGTCAGGACGTGGATTAAAACATCAAGTTCGAGGACAGTGAAAGGACGGGCTTTATCAGTTTGCCATTTTTCTTCCTAAATAATCTTCGCTAGATTTTTGCAACTTTGAACCCCTGGAGTTGGACGTGAGATCCTTCCTAAGCAAAGAGGAAGACAAAGGGACATAGAAAGACTGGAAAAACAGCAGCAGCACTCCCCAGCACCAAATGGGCAGCGTGATAGACCTGGGTCTCGTGTGTTAGCATAAACCACAGACGAAGGAAGGGAAAGGAAGCCACAGGAGGGACAAAACAAAAAGGATCACGTTACAAATTGTAGCAAAGGGGAAAATACCGTGGCGGAGGCAGGCGGCTTGGGGTTGTCAAGGGGAATTACTTTCTGTTCTACATTAATGTTCTCTGTTCTTCCTCCCGCGAATGACTAATCTTGTTTTTCGTGAGGACGCTTTTTCCCATACACTCTTTGTTTTCTCTGTACGTATCGATAACTCCTCTGCTTTTTATGGGCTGTCTGTCCCTGGAAGGGCTGGCTTCATGGTGTGAACGCAGGCAGCGTCCTCGAGCTGGACGTGACCTCAGCACGGACTCTGCACAAATCGGAATGTGACCCAGGGCAGCTCGTTCCGCCCCTGTGAGTCTCAGTTTCCCTGATGCAAAGTGCAAGGGAGCAGGGCCCGGGAGCCTAGTTCGTGAGCTCACCAGGTGCAACTATTTCGAAAGCCAACTTGGTTACACAAATGCAAACAGTGCATTTTAATGAGTCAAACTTTTGCTTTGTTTTTGGTTTTGTTGTTTTTCCTAGGAAGGCACCTTGGTCCTTCCCTCTCTTGCAGCCAAGGGATACCCCCTAACCTATTGCTTAGGGGCGAGTTTCACTTCTTGGGGTGGAGGGGGCACTGCCTAGACCAGGCTGCACTCCACACCTGGCACGCACCTCTGAAACCCTGAGGTCTGCACGCAAAGCTTGCTTTTTCTCCCCTTAGACGCATGTCTGAGTGAGGCCCCAAAGCATGTTTGTTCACTCCTAAATTCAATAAGTGAGGGACAAGTTAGAGAAGAATGTTTGTTGATCAAGTGGTAAGACCTGAGTCCGTTAGAGCAAACGTCGGTAAATGTAGTGGGTGGCCCCCGCCCGGGCGCCGACCCTCAGAGAGCCCCAAGTCCCACTCTCAGAAACCCAGCTGATGCTGCCAGGTGAACCAGCATGTGTTCAAATACAGTAGGAGGATGGCCGCTGAGACCCCAAGAGACCCAGGGCAGGAGACAGCCATCGGATGAAAAGTGTATTAATTTCGGTCTACCCTCAAGGCAGAGCCTGAGGCAAGGGCTGGGTGCAGATGCCTCATTTGAGAGTAGACCCCAGGGAGCAGGAGAATAAGAGGAGAGGTCAACTCCAATGTGCACTGTTGACGTCGGGGCACTAGACAACTCCGTCAACCAGGAAGACCCACCTGAAAGCCTGGAGGAGGAGGAAGAGGGTCGCCCCTCACCTTTCACTGCCCATCGATGCAGAGGGGCACCCACAGTGTGGCCTCCTGCCCTTGCAGGCTGTGTCTGCCTTCCCGCTGAGCAAGCACCCTGCTCCGCCCCAACGGAGAGATGAGCTGGGCAAGCTCGAAGGGAGAGGCAGGTTGTCTGGCTGGGGCAGAGGCCTGGGTGCACAGCCTGGATGTCCTCGCTGCTCCTGACCGTTCTCACCCAGTGGGTGACCAGGGGCCAGGGCTCAGGCCCCTGTCTCACTCCTTCAGGGCCAGTGCAAGTGATGCCTGTAGGCCCTCTCGCTGCTGGGAGAGCCCTGCAGGAGCAGCAGCGAGGCGGGGTCTCCCTCTGCCGACCTTCCTGCAGGCGGGAGGACTCTCTCCGAGGACCCCTGGGCCTCCCAGGAGGCACTGCACACATCCCACTAGGCTCTGCTTATCCTGCTCGTCCCTCCTTGTGTTCATCACAGATGAAGTATCCTTGCCACAAAACCCTCAGCTACAACCCCCAGGCCTTCTGACGCGCTGGAACATTCCCCCGGCCCAAGCTTCAGCCCACACCTCTTGATCACTGTTTGCTGCAAACACAAATAACTTTGAAAAGGAGCAAAAAAGGAGAGAAGGTGCCAGAGTGAGTGGGATGGATCTGTGCCCAGGCAGAGCCACCAGCGAGACCACGCTGAGCCTGTGGGTGGTGGAGATACAGGGAACACAGGAACCAAGACAAGCAGCTGAGCGAGAAGGGGGGGCAAGAAGAAACAGAGAGGGAGGGAGGGAAGGATAGGAAGAGAGAGGGAGAGGAGGGACAGGAAGAGAGCGGCCAGCAGACTGTTCCCATAGGACGAGCAAAGTAGCATCAGCAGGACGCTGGGAGCAGCTGTTGGGGCACAGGACCCAGGAGAGCCAGCTCAGGAGGCCCCGACTCCTGCACCGGGTTCCGTGGACTGCGGACTTCACTGGGACTCTGCGTGAGCTGCCCCTGCACAGGTCTGCATGGCACCCGTGGCTTCTCCGTGCCACCTGCACCCTCTCCCGGCCGGGAGCAGACCAGAGTGGCCAGGACTCAGGTCATTTTCAGAATTCAAAGACCCGCTATGGTCTGGGGACCCAGGTGAAGGGAGAGGCGGTCTCAATGGCCGCGACCACCAGGCGGCACACGTCAGCCTGACCTGTTCCACCCTCTGTGGATGCCGTGGCAGGAGAAGCGTCAAGACCAGCCGTCCGTCTGACCAACACGTCCCCAGGTAACGAACAGAGAGGCTGGAACAATCGCTTCGTGGAGAATTTCGCTCTGGCCTTGGGGTGCTCTCAAGATGTGGGTTCCGAGTGGTGCTCTGAAGGGTCTGAAAACCTTGCCGATGTCGGGAACAGATTTAGCTCGTTGAGGAAGGAACCTGAGCCTCTCCAGCGTCTTGCATAAGGTGAATGAATGAACGAATGAATGAATGGTCAGTACATGTGTTTAAAGTCAGGACACACTTCACACTTGCTGTAGACCCAATATTTGTGTCCCGCTAAGGTTCATGTTAAATCTTCACCCCGATGTGACAGTATTAAGAGCTGGGCCTTTGTGATTAGGTCACGGGGTGGAGCCTCATGGGTGGAATTAGTGCACTTAGAAAAGGGTCCCTCGAGAGCCCCCTCGACCCTCTGCAGTTGAGGACACGGAGAGAAGGCGACTGTCTGCAAAGCAGCAAGCGGATGTTCTCAGCAGACGGCGAATCTGCCGGCACCGTGACCCTGGACGGCCGCCCCCAGCACGGAGAGGGGTAAGAGCGCGAGTCTGCGCGCTTTTTACTACCGCGGTCCAGACAGGCTAAGACGACATTCGCCCCAGATTTCAGCCCTTCTGCCCCCGCTGCTTTGAAACGTGGAGGTGGCTGAGTTATGATGGCCTGCATGTCTCCTTAGGAGATGGGGGCTTCCAGGTGAAACGCCACGGTTTTCAGACTTCACACACGGAAGGCAACTATCCCTTGTTCGGCAGAGGTGAGCCCCGTTTTGGGAAGCGCACAGGTGCACGTGGGCCAGCCAGAGCCACTTGACCCCAAGTATCCAGATGTCTTTGGCTGCAATTCATTCATCCAGTTACTCAACAAATGGGAATTAATGTTAAGTGCCGACGATGTGTACCGGGGCTTATCAGTGAGGAAAACAGGCTCACAGAGCATTTTCCAGGGACGAGACAGTCAACAGACAAAATACATAATAAGTAAGGAGTCAAAGACAGTGTGAGGGAACCTAGAGCAGAGGCTGTGGGTCGCCAGGGCCGTGGGGCTGCACGTCTCCGTGCTGATTGGACAAGACCTCTCAGGAAAGGCGATGTGGGAGCAGGGACTTGGACGAGGTGGGGTGGCCCTGGGGCTGTGCAAGGGGAGAACGTTCTAGGCACACTTCAGTGCTCACCCTGTGTCTGGTGGGTGCTGTTGGGTGCCCCAGGAAGAGAACCCAGGTGGGGTTCTACCCACAGATGCCCTGGCAGCTCTCAGGTTCCCGCCACCCTGTGTCACAAGACTCGACATCCCTCCCCGACTCTGCATGCTTCGGGGGACAGCACCTCCCATGCACAAGGCTGTAAGACCACACCTGAGACATTTCTGGGGAGTTGTGGGTGTTTCTGGGGAGTTTCGCGTGGTTTCCATAACAGAGCACCAGAAAACGGGGGCTTTTAAATGACAGGAATTTGCAGTCTCCCAGTTGTGGCACCAAGAAGTCTGAAATCGAGGTGTTGGCGGGGCTGTGCTCCTTCCAAAGGCTCCAGGAGACCATCCGCCTCTGCTGACGGCCCCGGGCTGTTCGTGGCTTGCAGGCACATCCACGCCAGTCTCCGCCTCCGTCCCCACGTGGCCATCCCCGCTCTGAGTCTCTTCTTCCAAGGACACCCGTCGTGTTGAATCAGGGTCCACACCACTGACTTCATCCTGACTTGATGACACCTGCAAAGACCCTATTCCAAGGCAGGTCACCGTCACAGGTGCCGGGGGCTGAGGACTTCAGCGTATCCTTCCGGAAAATACAACAAGGCAGTGGAGGAAAGATAATTATCCTGTTGACCCACACAGAGATGGTATCATCCCGGTGGTTCATACACTCGCTGGAGTGAAGACAGGCTGCCTGTATGTGCCAGCTGAATGTGACACTGTCAGAGTGTCTTTCTTGCCACTCGGGGCTGTGCAGACACAGGTGTTCAGGTTGGGAGCAGCGTTGCCCATTAATTACTGGCTGCCGTGATTTCTGCGGGGAGATAATTACTCAGTTTTGTTCACTCTAAAACAGGAAGAATATCCTCCCGTCCAAGCTGGGTTCTGCCACCGTCTCCTGGGGAACTCGGGATGTCTCCTGGCTTCTGGTCTCTCATTTCTGGTTTCCAATTTTCTAATGCTTTTGGTCGGCAATTCCCTGCGGTTGAATCCTTCTGGCTTCGTCTTTATTAAAAGTCTTTAGATGTTGAATTTAATCTCGTTTTGGTATTCATGGGGAACATACTCAGAGTTTTGCTTGGCTTTGTTTTTCCAAAGGACTAAGAAAATTAACTCACGTGAACAACTGTGCCGCACTTGTCCCTCATCGTGCATTCCTTGTGTACCTGTACCCAGAAGCCTCTAGGTTTTGTGTCTTTTGAAACAATAACCAAAGAACAATAAATTTCCACTTGGGGTTGCTGTCTTAGACAGATGGCTCAGCACTTTCTCATTTAGCGGAAGAACAATGACACGGGAGTTTTTTTTCCTTCCCCACCGAAGCTTGCTGTCGCTATATTTAATTAACTATTCTGCTTTTAGTCAGTAAATCAAGCGACAAATTCCCTGGTCATTAGAGGTGAATGCAAGGACTTGTGGGTAAAACCTCATGCCTCAAATTTCACTAAGCTGCTAAATCCAAACTTGGGCTTAATGAAGAGAGCGAAGACCAGGAGTCAGGAGACCTGATTACCACGGTGACTCTACCATTTAATTGCTGGGTGACCTTGGGGGAGCCCCGTAACGTCTCTGGGTCCTCCTTCCTCTCCTGCAAAATCAGGATCATGCTACCTGCTCTCTACTTAATTCACAGAGTCGTGGGGGGAAGACAGTGAGGAAATTAATGTAAAGCCACCTTGGAAAAGATAAGGCACTCTAACAGAAGTATTTTATTTTAGCCCTATACATCTCCCTGAACTCATTAGCTGAGAGTCAAGGGCACAGACGCCAAACCAGGCCAGGAATTATCTGGTGATGACTCCTGAAGATCATGAAACGTATTTCTTTGTGTCTGCAGCGTGACCTTCAAAAGTTTTCCCGGTAACTAAGGACCAGAGAATTGCAGAGAGCCACGCCCTTGCCTGGGTAGGCTTACAGGCCATTTTCAGAAAGTCTCAATGCAGTTGTTGTATTTTAAAAAGACAAGCCCTCCTGGCCGGGATGATCAAACATTCTTCCAAATGCCAAGGCTCCAGATGGAATAAAAGAGGCAGGGGCCAGGTCAATATGCTGGAATGATAGGGGACTGTGCACTGGGAGGTGTGAAATCGCTCGTCTGAAATATGCACCTCTAGACTACGGCTCTTAGTCTCGCGGGATGCGTCTGAGAAGCTGACCTACTCCTTCATGGCACAGAGCATTATTAAAAAAAGACTGATTCTCCATATACCACCTCCATCTGACCCGATACACCTGTCCAGGGCGTTGGGGGGCCCAGAGGCAGGGAAAACAATTGCTTTCCCCTCCCGGAAGGCAGGCAGAGACGTCTGCCACTGAGGCCTGGCCGTTGCAGTGTTTACTGAGAGGGGGAGGGAAGCAAACGCATCCTGATGTCCCAGGGATTCGGAGCTGGAAGGCACGGTGGAGATGAGCCATCGAGCTCACCGACTTGCCAACTGTTTGCTTTTACGGTGGAGCCATTTGGGTTGGTTGCTGCTCTTTTCCCCTCGAGTGAAATCTTACACGGAAGGTATGTTTGAAAAGAGATCAAGTCTGGCTGCCGCGATGGCTGGAATCTGATCTAACCCCTTATTTCTTGCAGATGAGGGAAGAGAGTCTCGGGGACAGGATGGGTCTTCCTCAGGGTCACAGCAGCAGAGCTGGCACCAGCTCCGGGTCCGTGGGCTCTCTGTCCAGTGCTCTTTGAACCCACACAGTGAGTGTGCTGAATGCACCAGACGCCCCTTCCCTGTGTGATCTGGCCCATCACTGACCCGCTACCTTCCTAAGACACACTCACCTTTTCCCTTCACTTTCCTCCATTGTAAGCTTAGCAATCACCTACCAGCTACATGCCAACAGATGAAAGTTTCTCCTTTTTCTGCAGTTTCTAAAGTATGCAAACACCCAAGCAGAGTACCCAATAGCACTGTTCTGGTGACAAGAGACACCAGTTCAAACAGGCATAAGCAAGAAAGGGTGATTTGATGGCTTGTATACCTGTACCCTCCGGGAGCTCAATCTACAATTTCAGGGCCCCGTGTCTCTCTTCCTCCATCCCTCTTTCTCTCCCTTCCTCTCCCCACACCATCTCCCCTCGCTATCTTTTTTTTTTTTGTCTCTCTCCATCTCTCTTCTCCATTCCCCTCCATTTTGTTTTGTTCCCAGACAGACTCTCACCTCATGGTGGCAGAATGGCTGCCAACAACTCCAGGCTTCCATCCCCTTAGCTCCAGAAAGAGAGGTTCCATCCTCCCAACGATTTCTACAGAAACCCTGGGCCCCCCCTTGATTGGCACAGACCTGGCCACGTGCCCATCCCTGGGCGAACTTCTGTGGTCAAGGGGACTCGACCTGCTGTCCCACATGCTGCCCCCATCACTGCGGTGAAACTGACTCCAGCCAGAGCATGTGGAGGTCAAGGAGAAGGAGGATGGCCTCCAGGGAATGTGATTTTACTGTGATGGGGAAAAGTTGAACAGGCAAACAGCAAAGTCTTGTATATTACAATCTATCTTCAGTGCTAAATTCTTAGGAAAATGTCAGGATACTGGAGAGATCATTTATTTAAAGGAAACGAAAATGCAATGTTTAATTTTAAATGTAATCCTTCAAAGAATTAAATAAGAATCAAAAAGCCAAATTCCAGAGATGTTCATAATCACGCTATTTAAATAGTAAAACAACTGTTCTCCCACGGCTGGACGTTGAGTTAAGTAAATCATGGTACATCCTCTTAATGCAACATTATGCAGCTTTTAAAGTGATAATTATGAAGACTGGAGCCACGGGGAAAATGCCTCGGAGAGAAAGTAAAGTGAAAGCATAAAACAAATCTCATGTCCGCCGTGTTATACAACTACCAAAACATTCGACGCTCGGGCAAATATTGGAACGGGATACAGGAAAATGAGAAAAGTTCCATTTGTTGGCCCGGCAGGCTGGTGGGCGATTCTGGGTGTTATCAGTAACTTCAATGACAAAAAAAATCTGATAAATGCGTCTGATACAAGGGGACCCTTCTCTTGGTGCTGAGCTTGCTGGGAGGGTGCTGGCAGGCTCCACTCGGTAGCTCCCCCTCCCCCACCAGAAAGACAAGCTGGGACCCAGCCCCTGGCCATGTTAGTGCAGGAAGGCAGGTGGATCTGGAGGCTGGGCACGAGCAGTGCGATGTTCTTAGACGTGGGTAGAACGCGACTGTGGGGTGCGTGCTGGGTGGCGGAGTGTCCCGTCCCTACTTGTGTCCTTTCCAGAACCTCAGACTGTGACGGCATGTGGATAATAGAGTCATTGCAGAGGTTATCGGTTAAGATGAGGTCATGCAGGAGTAGGGTGGGCGCCTGACCAGTATGCCTGGTGTCCTTATGATAACAGGACAGGCAGACGCACAGCAGTGAAGGCCACGGGATGACAGAGGCAGACTGCAGTGACGCATCTGTAAGCCAATGAAGGCCAAGGTACGCTGGCTGCCACCACAAGCTACAAGTTGCAAGGAAGGATTCTTTCCTGGAAACTCCCGGGAAGCAGGACTCTGCCGCCTTGATTTTTGACTTCTGGCATCCAGACTGGGAGAGAATAAAGTTCTGTTGCTCTAAGCTGCCAGTTTATGGTTTTGTTAAGGCAGCCCCAGGAATCCAGACAGGTGGGGGCTGCTGTGGAATTTGCCAGAAGCCTTTGGAAAGGGATTCCAGCGTGGACCGTAGATGGGGGCTGGCGAGGCAGAGCCTGGTGCTGGGGAAGCTGGGTCACTAGGCAGCTGAGCGTGCAGGGGACCCAAGCCACAGACGTATCTTCAGACCTCCATGCTCTGGGAGGACGCCTCAAGTGACCGTCCCCTCCTGCAGGTCTCAGCCCAAATCCACATCTTCAGGACCCTTTCCTCAGGACGCCCAGCTGGTCTTCGTCATAGCACCAGTGTGCGGTCAGCTCAGTCCGCCCCCACCCCCACCTTCACCAGCCCCCCAAATCTTCCTCCAAATACTATAAATCTCAATAAAAATTGCCTGCTGGTTCTGCAAGGGTAGCTTGGGGGCAGGTCCTAGACCTTTGCTTCGACCAGAAAGCCCACCCAAAGCCTCTGTGCCAAGGTGTGGATTACTTCTCAACTCCCTGCTGAGCACTGTGCACCTGTCTGTCTCGTTTCCAGGCTCCCTTGCTTCCACTAAAGTCCTGCCACCCGGGGGAGGCGGGGCCCTGGGAGGAGGGAGAAGGCAGGTGGAGAGCAGTGTGCTCTGTAAACCTGGCTGGTGTTGATTCGAGTCTCTGCTCTGGCCGCTCCTCACACCAAATCCGCAGAATCACAATCACGCAGCTCTGGCAACATTGTCTCCTTTTCCTTCCTTTTCCTCCTCCCGCCCAGAAGGGTGGCGGCAGCTTTCAGAAGCCAGAAGTGCACACCCTGTGTTCTTCTTTCCGTACCACCGGCCCTCCCAATATCTTTGCAACCCATTTCTTTTTTTTTTTTTTAAAGATTTTATTTATTTATTTGACAGAGACAGCCAGCGAGAAAGGAACACAAGCAGGGGGAGTGGGAGAGGAAGAAGCAGGCTCCCAGTGGAGGAGCCCAATGTGGGACTCGATCCCGGAACGCCGGGATCACGCCCTGAGCTGAAGGCAGACGCTTAACGACTGCGCTACCCAGGCGCCCCCAATGCAACCCATTTCTAAATGATGAAATGCCCGTGATTCATTTTCATCTCTGGACCCTGATCCCCACGCCTGCATGGATGTTCCAGAGTCCTAACGGTGCAGCTGCTGGCGAATGCCCTTCTCAGCACAACCACGATACATCATCTTGTCCTCTTAAGGGCTTATTTATTTTATATCTTCCCCATTGAAAAGGAAGAGCCCAAAGTTAAGGACCTTCTCTGACTTGTTTACCACCATATCCCCGGACTCATGGACAGACCCCGTAAATGCTTGCTGGAATGAAGAAGCGTGCTCACCAGAAGAGAAGGGGCCAAGGTTATCAGAGGAGCCAAGATGAGCCTCCACGTGGAGGCCAGAGCTCAGACTCATCCTGTCTGCAGCTGGAATGTGTCTTCCAGCAGGGATGGGGCTGAGGCAGGAGCTGGACTCCAGGGGCCCTAGAGTCTCCCTCCCAGGAAATGCCCTTCCTCTTCCTCATGCCCCCACCCCCTCTTGTTTGCCTTCAGTTCTGCCTCCCTGGCTCAGGGGACTGAGCACCTCCTCGGTGCTCCTGGTGCACCTGATTCCAGGAAGACGGGCGGGCGCGGGTGAGCCCCTGGGCTCTGCCCTCCATGTCCATTTCCCCGGTTAGCCAACCAGCTTCCTCTGGGCTGGACCTGTATCTTGTTAGATGGAGGGGGGGGTGGTCCTGAGACCTCACAGGGGGCTGACACACAGCTGCAGTGTGTGGAGGAGTGAAGGAACCGGATGATTGGCAGGTGCAGAGAGAAGGGCTGGGGCAAGTTCCCTCCCCAAAGTAAAGCATCAGCTCAGTGAATGATAGGCGTTTGCCTCCCTCCTCTCAGTCTCCCCAAGGACACCCAGAGGTGTCCACCATCCTACCGGAAAGATGACAAGGCCAGCTGCCTTGCCTAAAGCCACACAGTGGGACAGCCTCCCAGATGTAACCCCAGGAGAGCGAGCTTCAAGGGCCCCCTCTCGTTCATGTCTCTCGAGGCGCCCTCTGACTGGTCAGGTGGGCATCTTCATCCTTGCTTTCGCAGCTGTGGGGGAGCGGAGCCCCCGGGTGGGAGCTAGACGGTCTGGGCTCGAACCCCGGCCACTTCCAGAATTCAGAGTCCTGGACACGTGGCTGGACCTTTCTGAGCTCACTTCCCTCACCCATAGAAGGGGATTCAAGTGGCGCCCGCCTCACGCAATTGTTGCAGGGATGGAGTGATGGAGGGTGAGGAGGGTGCCTGGTGCTGGCGTACAGCCCGCGATCAGCGTGGGTTCCCAAACATTAAAGCCACGTCACAGAATGCACAACACGCGTTCCTCCTCGTCGGCAATCGCCTTGTGTTCTCGGAGACCCAGCTCAAGTGAGGAGGGAGAAGAGAGCATAAAGCAGGCTCTCCAGGCCAGAGCTGTTCCCTTCTTGCCTAGTAATGCCCCAAATCATTTCCAAGTGCCAATCTTTAAAAGCCTGAGCTCTTGTCCCAGCCATTGTGCTGCCCTTTGAAAAACAATGTGAGCCGCATACATAATTTTACATTTCTAACAACCGCATTAAAAATTGTAAAAGAAAAACAGATATAATTCATTTTTCATTTTTATATTATTTTATATTACGCTATAACATTTAACCCCATATATCACAAAATAAGATCATTTCAACAGATAAGCAATACAAAATTATTAATGAAACATCTTACATCCTTTTTTTTTTTTTTTTGGACCAAGTCTTTGAAATCCAGCGGGTACCTGACACAGTCCATCTAAGTGACAGCAAGCACATCCGAAGTGGTCAACGGTCACCGTGGCTCGAGGCCACCGTACTGGGTAAGACAGCTCTGGAGGCATAATCAGCCTATTTTCAACCACGCTGGAAGTTTTGGAATCCTACAGCTGCTTGAGAACCAGATGTGGGTGTCTCGTGTCTAAGAGGCAGATGGGACAGTGTCATCCATGCAAAACCAGCCCCAGCTGTGGCACGGACAGTGGCCTCTCCACCAGGAGCTGAAGGTGGTGTGTGTCCTGCCGGAGAGGAGGGGCAGGCTGACCACAAGGCCACTGCCTTCACGGTAAAGTAGAGCCAACGGCTTGGTCCTCCTCCACTGCGGCTGCACTGGAAGCCTCCAGGAGCTGAGTTCTCACCCTGCAGTCAGAACTACTCCCTGTCGAACTCGGCTCTGATGGAGGAGTCTTGGGATAGGAGTTCCTGAGGAAACGCCACAAAAGCCAAGTCAAGAATACTTTGCAACTGGACGGGCTTGGGTGGCAGGAGCCATGTTCCTGAGACCTCAAGTGAATTCTTGGTGCTTTGGGTCCAGCCTGCTACATACACATCACAGAACCCCTGGTTCCTGCATTGCAAAGATCCCCTGAGACCTTTCTGGCTGATTCCCCAGGGACCAGACCAGGGCGCCTGAACAGGCAAAGCCATAGCAGGTGAATGCCCGCCCAGACCTAGCTCTGCCTCCCTAAGCTTACGGAAGGAGGCTCAGCACAGAAGAAAAGCCCGCATTTTGGCATCAGGCAGCCCTGGGATTGAATCCCAGGCCTCCCACCAACCAGCATGTGACCTCGGGCACTTTGGTCTCTATGCTGCTCATTTTCTCAAACACAGAACGCTGGGGACGGTATCAGCATTTCAGGAGGATCCCGGGGGAGAAGTAGGCTGCAGCTAAAAGCACCCAGCACAGTGACCAGCCCGGAGTAAGTGCTCACTATAGGACAGCTGATGCTTTGCGAGCGTTTGAGAGGCCATGGAGCATGGCATTAAAACACAAACCCTACAGTCAAACTAAGTTCAAACCCTCATTCCACCATTTATAGCTGTGATGCTTGGGACAAACCACTCAACCTCTCTGTGTCTCCATTTCTGTGTCTGTAAAATGGGAATAGGGTTCCTCCCCATAAGGGGATTGAGTCAACACAGATAAGTATGCTCATAGTGTTGGCTGGCATCTGATAAGAGCCACGTATCAGGTAATTCCAGGTCGTTGCCATCATCACCGTGATTATGAAATGGAATGTTAGTCACTGGGTTCTATTCTTCATTTTAGACGGCAAGAACAGACACCCGGAGAAGGTGAGCGCTCGGCCCCAAGGGTCGCAGCTAGTTAGTGAGTGGCACAGTGCAGGCTTGGGCCCCAGTCTTGTGATGCCTAGACCACGACCATCCCCACAGTAGCACGTGAATTCCAAAGCATTGCTGGTCTAGGCACAGCACGGGTGCAGGAAGAGCGGGCTGCAGCAGCCCAACTTCTTTGAACCTGGGGATACATGCACCAGCCCTCAGGGCCCTGGGATGGTCTCCATCCTACTGACCATCTATTCCTTTAGTTGGCCTACACATATTTCCCTTTCCTTCCTTAGAATGCTGTGCTATTATTGTGTTCTTGATGGACCGAAGTCAGTGAAGTTCAGTCAAGATGCAAATTTACTTTTCTTCCCACCAATGTCTTTCAACTGTGCTGGACTAGAGCTCCCTGGTTCAACCCTGAATGATAGCATGAGTGCATCCACAGGCTTTTCTAGGGATTCTCGGGTACTGGAATGGCTATCCCTTAGCATATATGATGCTTTTATGCAAATTTTTAAAGGTCCTTTATGGGTGGATGAATTATACAGAGGGTGCCTCTCCCTCTGAACTGATGCAGCACCCTTGCTAGGATGTAAATCTCAGATAACAAGAGATAAGCATGGATTTAAGCATCTACTAGTCCACTGGGCCGGACACCTTTGTTCAGTGCACCACCTCTACAACTGTACTTGATGACCCTAAGAGTAGTCTCACTTCAGGCAGATAAAAGATCAATCCAGTTTCAATCAAACTTCACTTTATCACCCACTTTGACATTTGTTCTCCCCCTAATTTCTGGCCAGACCATGCATGGATTCAGCTGATCATAAAGGAGTGGAAAACATGGTCTGTGATATATCTTAATAGCTACTTCTCAGGCTCCTCAGGGCTGGGTGGAGATTGAAGATACCCTTAAAGGATAAACTCTTACTTGATTGGGGTTGCTGTGACATGGCCATAATTGGGGGCTGTTTGTTACTGCAGTACAACCAGGGCTGGCCTTGCTAACTCAGTTTCTTGATGAACACATCTTGCTCTTTCTGAGCTCCTCACAGCCATGGTCCACCAGGATTGGCTCACTCAGGTGGGCAGCTCTTTTGGACCGGGTCTTCTCAAGACATCAGGTCTGGCTACTTCTCACAATAACCATGAAGTTCATGGGGGAAGCTAGGTAACTTGACCTCCCTTCCCCAAATTCTGGAAATGCAGGCTTCCCCATTCTTTTCACATCCCTCTAAGCTTCACCAAAATCCAGGACTCAGATATGATCCTCCCGAGGGCTGTCTTGTCACCAGTGGCTGTGGCGCCAGCAACCCCAGGGGATAGTATGGCTCTGGGACACAGGGATGGGGTTCTTACAGACAGGCATGTCCCCTACTCATAAAGCAGTTTTCATGAAGCCTCCCTGCCTTGGATTCTATACCCTGGCCCAGGAACAGAAGGAAACCTGGGGGCCCCTGCTATCTGGTCAATCTCTTTTGAAGTTCTCATCTCCTCTTATGTACGCCAGAGATGGGTGACAACTCACAGAGCCAGTTTTACTGTCTTTTAGAAAGCTCTGCATGTATATTGTGACCTTGTATTGTCTTTGAAACTGGTGGTAAGTGTCCTCTATTGATCTCAGTTGTGGGGTCTCCACTATGACTCCAAGACCGCAGGAAAGTCTCACTAACACCAATGTCCTGTTGCCCATTGTAAGACCACAGGAAAGTCTCACTAACACCAATGTCCCGTCGCCCATTGTGTTGTTGCTTCTAATCTCTGTTTTGGAATTTAAACTACTAATATCATGTTCTATGTAAGGGGAACCAAAGCTTTTCACCAGTTTAATTCAGCCTGAAAGACAAGAGGTGATGTCCCCTCCAACAAACTGATGGTCACCATTATCATGTCTACAACACAAATATGACAATATCATCAAGAGTGCTGAGCTGCCACTTGTTAAGAAGGTGCCATTTGGAGGCTGCTACTTTGATCAAAGCCAGGACCATGCCCTTGCTGCCCCAGGTCTCAACATGCCTAAGTCTATTCTACATTTTCTCAGCCATCATTCAAATGTCTCCTTGTGTGTGTCTTTGACTCTTGGTGTATCTCCTGTGCCCCCTCTCCTTTGATCAGCTTTCCTTCACTGGATCTATCTGCCCCTCTCAGTGTGTGTGTGAGCCTGTGTGCCTGTTTTTTCTTAAAATATGGGAAAAAAGAAATGTTCCTAAGAACACTCAAACAATCCAACCTAAACCATGAGGAGGTCGGACTAGATAATTGATAATAATGTGGTGATGATGGGATGATGGTGGCGATGATGGTGGTGATGGTAATGATGGTGGTGGTGAATGTGGTGGTCATGATCATGGTCATGATGGTGGTGGTGACAGTGGTAGTGATGGTGATGATCATGATGGTGGTGGTGAGGGTGGTGGTAGTGGTGATGATGATGTTGATGATGGCTATGGTGGTAATGGTGATGGTGGTAGTGACAGTGATGGTGATAATGGTGGTGATGATGGTGATAGTGATGGTATTGGTGGTGATGATGATGGTGATGGTATCAGTGGTGATGATGCTGATGATGGTGGTAGTGATAATGATGGTGATGGTGGTGATGGTGAGGATGGTGATGATGGTGGTGATGATAATCATGATGGTGGTGGTGATGGTGAGGATGGTGATGATGGTGGTGATGATGGTGGTGATGGTGATGGTGGTGATGGTGATGATGATGGTGATGGTGGTGATGATGGTGATGGTGGTGATGATGGTGGTGATGATAATCATGATGGTGGTGGTGGTGGTGATGGTGGTGATGGTGGTGGTGATGGTGGTGATGGTGGTGGTGATGGTGATGGTGATGAGGATGGTGATGGTGGTGGTGATGGTGGTGATGGTGGTGGTGATGGTGGTGATGGTGATGGTGGTGATGGTGGTGATGGTGGTGATGGTGGTGATGGTGATGGTGATTGTAACAGTGGTGGTGTTGGTGGCAGCAGCAGCAATGGTGGTGGTATTGATGATGTAGCTAACATCTGTGCAGAGTTTGCTGTGTGTCACTTGGTGCTGAACCCTTCCTAGGCATCACTTCCTTCACCTCTTGAGACTGACACTATGACTAGCCCTACTTTAGCTACCAAGGCACGCAGTCATTAGGAAACCTTCCCAAGGTCACACAGCCAATACCAAGCACTGAAAATCTCTGAAATTATTTAGCTTTATGGAAGAAAGTAGGAAAAAAAACCCTGAATTCCCTTCTAAGAATTCTTGGGACTCAGATAAGAACGCCTACCCCTGGGATGTGTTGGTCAGTGTCAGCAGGGAATTCCCAATAGGGATCACAGGTGGAAAAGGAAGAGCGGGTGACTGGAGAGCTGTAAGAGAGGTAAGAACTCTGGGAAGCTGGCACAAAGGTGGAACAGAAGGAGCCCAGCTGCTGGGGGGAGGCAGACAGGGCCATCAGCCTCCCTGGAGGGGATTTGGCCTTTTTCGAACATTCGTTGCAAATGCCTCCTACAGGTTGCATCCAGCTGGCAGCGGAGCTGCTAACGAGGACGGCAGCCTCACAGAGGGGCCCTCTGAGGACTCACTGCCCGAGCAGGTAATTTCATTTTGCCATCAGCCACCGTCCTTTATTGGATTAAGAGCATCCAGCAAAGTCCACAGCTCTACGCTCTGACAGGACAATTTCGCACACCCAGAAGTGGGAGACAGAAAGCGGTGAGCTCCCGCGGCTCCGAGATGCCATCCATACCCTTAGTCAATGGAGTCCCGGTCCCTGGCATCCCTAAATGGATTTAAGCACTTGACAATAGACTGCTGTCCCCATCCCTAAAACATCATACCCGATGTGGTCAGGAGACAGAGTGCAAGCCAATAAACCAACAGCCCCAAAGTCAGCAAGATCATAATTCGAAAATTATAGCATCCTCCCCACTCAGTCTATTTCATAGACTTCAAATTGATCTGTCTAATCTCTTATCTGTAACTATGAAGTTGTATTTCCCTCTTAATAGGCCTACAAATGTTATAGATGAATAGTTCAATAGCAGGCGGAGTGGGAAGCAGCAGGCAGACTGAAAAGGGACATTAGCTCCTCACACCCGCAGCCAGTGCCGCCAGACCCCCTCCGTGCCCAGAATCTCAATCAGCTCTGCCTCCATCTGGCCGAGTGGCTGGAGATGCACAGCCCACCCATCCCGGAGAGGAAAGTGTGTGTGTGTGCGTGTGTGCACGCGTGATGCCGTGGTGAGGTGCTCAAACAGGGTGAGGGGGAGGAGGGAGGAGGCTCTGCCCCACTGGGCTCCTTCCCTGGGTAGTTGCCTTCAGCAGTCAGGTCCCCCCAGCCCTGTTCCCTTTTTTGTCGTCAGGAAACTGAGCTGATCTCCCTCTGCCTGAAGTCTTCCGTGGCTCCCCATTGCTTGAGGATATAGCCCCAAGCCCTGACTTTAATTGTGTTCAAGAACTCACTATTTTCCTCTTTCTTCTCATTATAGATACACCATGCCCTGCCCCTCGCTCAGACTCCTTCACTGCTATTCCCTGCTTCTGTCTTATCCATCACTGCTTGGGGTGCCCTCTCTCCTCCTTTCTTTACCTGCATGACTCCACTAGACCACTTTACCTCCAAAGCCAATGGACGCAACTACATGGGGAGGCTTCCAGAACCACAGGCACCCACACCTCCGTAGTAGGATGAGTGGAAGCTCCCAAAAAGATATGTAAATCTGACCTTACTGGGGAAAGGGGGTTCTGCAGAGGTAATTAACAGTCTTGAGATGAGATCATCTTGCTTTAGGTTGGGCCCTGGATCCAATGTCAGGTGTCCTTATAAGAATAAAGCAGAAGGCGAGGTGAGACACAGACATGCAGGGAAGGAGTCCACACGAAGACAGATGCAGAGATTGGAGTGATGGGTCTACAACGCAAGGGACACCAAGCATTGCCCACACTGGTGGAGGCTGGAAGAGGCAGGACGCTTCCTCCCCAGAGCCTTCAGAGAGCATGCCCTCCTGCCAACACCTTGACTTCAAACTTCTGGCTTCCAGAATGCTGGGAGAATAAAAGACTTTGTTTTAAGGCCCCCAGATTGTGGCAATTTGTTCCAGCCATGCCAGGAAGCTCCTGCACCGTCCAGGCTGGGTGAAGCCCCCACGCGCACCACACACCCCAGACCCAAGGCTGGCCTCTGAGGTGGCACCTAAATTGTTGCCATCTACCTCAGGCCCATCCTCACTAGACTGCCAGCTTCCTGGCCAGGTGTCCCCGTCATCTCTGTGTGTCCTACCCAGCTCTGGTCCTGGGACATGTTGGGGACACAATGCACACCTGTTGTGTGATAAACAAAATGCCACAGGCTGCACTCACCATGTCTGCAGCAGGCACCTCCCGGTCCCAGGTGCCGCAGGGCCCCTGCCCCCCAGAGCCCCTGCCATGGGTCAGGAGCCCCAACCTTCCAAAGCATCCCCTCTGACAAACCCTCAGCGCGTGGCTCCCAGTCCCCGCCTCTGGGAGCAACCTCACACACCTTTATTCCTGAACAACAAACCCGACCAATCTGTGTCCCCAGCAGGATCTCTACTCCACATGACTTTCTCGGGAGCGGTCTTCCCGCTCCCCAGGCCTCTGGGGACAATCCAGGCCCAATCTAGGAAGCAAACAGACTCTCTGGCAGCAGCCACAGGTGGAAAGACAAAACAAGAGTGGTAAAAATGGAAACGACAAGTATCAATTAAGCATCCACCGTGTGTGAGGGGTGAGGTGAGATACTGGTAGGCCAGGGTCTGGGCCCCCTGTCCTGCCATCGGTGTCCTGTGTGAGCTCCCACCAGGAGAGCACAGGAGCTGACTTTTCAGGGTTTCCTGCTTCCCCCCCAACCCTGCATCATTGTGGAGGTTCCAAAGTTGCTGGAGCCCCAGAGTCCCAACTGTCAAAGTGTCATCTCATTTGCTCTGCTTACTGTGTAGAAAAGAACTTCATCCGGGGCGCCTGGGTGGCACAGCGGTTAAGCGTCTGCCTTCGGCTCAGGGCGTGATCCCGGCGTTATGGGATCGAGCCCCACATCAGGCTCCTCCGCTATGAGCCTGCTTCTTCCTCTCCCACTCCCCCTGCTTGTGTTCCCTCTCTCACTGGCTGTCTCTATCTCTGTCAAATAAATAAATAAAATCTTAAAAAAAAGAAAAGAAAAGAACTTCATCCATCCTGAATGCAGACTTGTTGAACATAAGATCTCTCTGAGGAAATAAATAGAAAGGAAGGAAGGAAGGAAGAAAAAGGGAAGGGGGACAGGAGGGACGGACGGAAGGAGAGAGAAAGATGAAGGGAGCTAGCAGTGACCATTCTGAGTATCTCCGAAGTATCTTCTAAATGTCCCCTGAGGACCTCCTGGTCCCTAAGCTGGATGAGGATGGCAAAGATGGGGTGAGAGCTGGACCACATTAACAGCTACCTTCCCTTGAGCACCCAGTCATACAGTACTTACAACAGTTCCACTAGAGAAATCCCATTATTTTTTTAAAAATAATTTTTAATTATGTTATATTAGTCACCATACAGTACATCCCTAGTTTTTGATGTAGTGTTCCATGATTCATTATTTGTGTATAACGCCCAGTGCACCATGCAATATGTGCCCTCCTTAATACCCATCACCGGCCTATCCCATTCCCCCACCCCCCTCCCCTCTGAAGACCTCAGTTAGATTCCCAGAGTCCATAGTCTCTCATGGTTCATTCCCCCTTCTGCTTACCCCCCCTTCATTCTTCCCTTCCTTCTCCTACTGATCTTCCTGCTATTTCTTATGTTCCATAAATGAGTGAAACCATATGATAATTGTCTTTCTCTTCTTGACTTATTTCACTTAGCATAATCTCCTCCAGTCCCATCCATGTTGCTGCAAATTTTGGATAACTGTTCTTTCTGATGGCTGAGTAATATTTCATTGTATATATGGACCACATCTTCTTAATCCAGTCATCTGTTGAAGGGCATCTCGGCTCTTTCTACAATTTAGCTATTGTGGACAATGCTGCTATGAACATTGGGGTGCATATGGCCCTTCTCTTCCCTGTGTCTGAATCTTTGGGGTAAATACCCAGTAGTGCAATTGCTGGATCATAGGGTAGCTCTATTTTTAACTTTTTAAAGGACCTCCATACTGTTTTCCAAAGTGGCTGTACCAACTTGCATTCCCACCAACAGTGTAAGAGGGATCCCCTTTCTCCACACCCTTTCCAACATTTGTTGTTTCTTGCCTTGTCAATTTTTGCCATTCTAACTGGCGTAAGGTGGTATCTCAATGTGGTTTCGATTTGAATTTCCCTGATGGCTAATGATTTTGAACATCTTTTCATGTGTCTGTTAGCCATTTGTCTGTCTTCATTGGAAAAGTGTCTGTTCATATCTTCTCCCCATTTTTTGATTTGATTATTTGTTTCTCGTGTATTGAGTTTGAGAAGTTCTTTGTAGATCTTGGATAACCAGTCTTTTATCCGTAGTGTCATTTGCAAATATCTTCTCCCATTCCGTGGGTTTCCTCTTAGTTTTTTTGACTGTTTCCTTGGCTGTGCAGAAGCTTTTTATCTTGATGAAGTCCCACATGAAAGACTGTGGACTCTGAGAAATCCCATTATTATGCCATTTCATGGACAGTGGATTTGAGGAACAAAGAGGTCAAGTCCCTTGTTCGCTGTTTTCTGGCTGGTAAATGGCACCTGCAAACCTGAGCTCAGACAATCTAAGGCCAGAGACCATCATTTTGTTGCTTCAAGTAAACAACACAAGGGCTGGAATTCAGGGGAAGATTGGGATTCGTTTCAGCAGTAGTGAATATGCAGAAATGCCAGTCTGTGGGTTCTGGGATCTGGGGGAATCCTGTTCCAGTCAATCTCCCCACTCCAGAGACAGCCATTTTCTGACTTCTACTAGCATCCTAATTTAGTGAGAACTTTTATCAGGAATGGATGCTGAATCTTGTCAAATTCTTTCTTCTGAATCTTTTGAGATTATTGTATGGATTTTCTCCTCTATTCTGTTAATATAATGAGTCATGTTGACTGGTTTTTTAATGTTAACCCAACATTGCAATCCTGGAATAATCCTACTTGGTATTAATGTTTAAACCTTTAAAATATACTGGATTCTATTTTCTAATATTTTCTTAAGTATGTTTAAATCAATGTTCATGAGGATATTTAGTAATTTTCTTTTGTGGCAACACCTGTGGCAGGTTTGGGGGTCAGGATACTGTTGATGTAATAGAAAAGTTACTTTTGCCTCTCTCTTCTTCCTAAAAAAGGCTTTGTGTAGGGTTTGTATTTTACTTTGATAAGTGGATGATAGAATTCACTTCTGAAGGCATTTCAGTGTGGAGATTCATTTGAGGAAAAGTTTTTTAATATGAATTTAATGTATATAATAAATACGGGCAATTTAGATTTGTAAATTGTGTTTTTAGGTGAAGTTCCCCATCCCATTTAAGTTATTAAAAGTATTGGCATAAAGTTGTTCCTAATACCTCCTTGTCCTTTTAATGTCTGTAGGATCTGTAATAATGTCTCTCCCCTTTTAAAATGTTCATTTTTATATAAACAGTTTGCATTTTCTCCCCTCCCCCCTTTTTTTTCTGAAGCAGGTCATAGAAAGGTTTATCAGTATTATTTTTTTTAAATACTACATTTTTTATTTTGTTGATTTTCTCTGTTGTGTCTGTTTTCTATTTCACTGATTCCCATTCTTATTTTTATCACTTTCCTTCTTCTATTTTTTGGGGGGTTTTCTTTGTTTTTCTTTGTCTTTTTCTTAATGTAAAAGCTTAGCCATTGATTTTAAACCTTTCTTGTTTTCTAGTATGAGCATTTTGAAAGGTTTATGTTTTCCTCTACATACTACTTTCACCACATCCCACAAGCTGTGATCTGTTTTTATTATCATTAATGTCAAAATATTTTCTGATTTCATTTAGGGCTGCTCCTTTGATCCATGAGTTTATTTAGCAGTCTGTCCTTTAATTTTCACAGATCTGAGGATTTTCCATTTAATCCTTTTGATATGGCTTTCTGATTTCATGCCATTGTAATTACATAATATACTTTGTTTTATTCAGTATGCTGAGGTTTATTGAGCCCAGCATTTCTCTATCTTAGGGAATATTCCAGGTGAACTTGAAAGGAATGAGATTTTGTAGTTTTTCGGTGATGTTCAATCAATGTCAGCTAGGTTCATTTGGTTGGTAGTGTTGTTTAAGTCCTGTGCATATTTGTTAAATTTTTCTTGTCAGTAACAAGGAGATTGGTGTTAAAATTTCTATCACTGTAGATTTATCTATTTTTTCCTTTAGTTCTGGCAATTTTGCTTCATGCATTTTGAAACTGATACTAGCTGCACATACAGTTAGGATTATTCTGTGTTCTTGGTAAGGAGCTCCCTTTATCATTGTGTTTTGTGCCTCTTTACCTCTAGCAAAACTATTTTCTGTTACTTACTTTTTCTGATTTGACTCTACCTGTACTAGCTGTGTTGTGCTTAGTGTTTGCATGATACATCATTTTTCATCTTTTTACTTTCACCTTGTTCATGTCTTAGCGTTTTAAGTGTGTTTTTCATAAAAAGCATACAGCTATGTCTTGCTTTTTTAACCTAATTTTGTAATCTCTGTTTTAGGAATGTGTTTAGTCCATTTACATTTAATAAAATTTTGTTAAGATTGGGTTTAACGGTACCACCTTGGCATGCATTTTTATTTATCCCATTTGTTTTTTTTGTTTCTCTTCCTCTTTCTTACTTGCTTTGAGTGAATTACATATGCTTTAGTATTTCAATTTATTTACTATATCAGTTTTTACCTGCTATGTTTTAATTAGTCCGAGATTACAGAATCCATTTTTAAGACAGTACGTTGTACCTTCAAAACTATTATCTTATGCAGGAATAGTGTAAGACTCTTACAACAGTGTAATTCCAGTTACCCCATTGCTTCTTACAATTTTGTTTTTCCATGTTTTTACATGTGCTCTAAAGCCCAAAGTAAATTATAAGAATTTATTTTTTTTAAGAATTAAAAAAATTGGGACATCTGGGTGGCTCAGTCAGTCATGCATCTGCTCAGATCATGATCCCAGGGTCCTGGGATCAAGCCCCCACATGGGGCTTCCTGCTCAGAGGGGAGTCTGCTTCTCCTTCTCCCTCTGCCTGCCACTTCACCTACTTGTGCTCTCTCTCTGTCTTCCAAATTAATAAATGAAATCTTTTTTAAAAATTAAAAAAAATTTAAACTATGTGTATAAATTTACTAAATGAAGGCTTCTAGCACTCACCCAGATATTTACCCTTTCTGGACTTCTTCTTCCCTTCCTGCGGTTCTGCAGTTCTATCTGGTATCTTTTATCCTTGGTCTGAGAACTTTTTAAAAATCAGTTCTTGTAATTTATTAGCCAATTCATCTGCTGGCAATACATCATCTCAGCCCTGTCTCCGCAACAGCATCTTGAGTTGGCTTTTGTATTTGAAAACTTCTACTCTGTGTATGTAATTCTAGTTGATAGGTTTTGCTTATTTTTCTTCTACTTTAAAGGCCATTAATTGCTTTGTCTTCTGGCCTCCAGTGTTTCTGGTGAGAAATCAGCCACAATTTGTATTTTTCTCTTATGTGCAATGTTCTCTTTATTTTTTTTTTAATTTTCTCTTTATCTTTGGCTTTCATTAGTTTGAATTTGATGTATGTGTTTTTTCATTGTATTTTTCTGTTCAGATTTCACTGAGCTTCCTGAATCACCAAGGTTGGAAAGTTCTCAACCATTATCTCTTCAATTATTTCTTCTGCCCCATTTCCTCTCTCCCTGTCCTCCCCAGCACTGAATCCATATATTTGAGATAATTTCATACTATCCACAGATTTTGAATAGCCTGTTTTTCCCTTTTGTTTTCATTTGGTATTTTCTGTTATCTGTCTTCAAGTTTACTGATATATTTTCCTGTTGAGTCCAGTCTTCACTTAGTCTCATCCAATGAATTCTTCATTTCTGATATACTTTAAATTTATAACATTTCAATTTGATTTTTTTATTGATTCCATGTTGCTGAAGGAAAATTCCTATATCTTCCTTGTTTGTTTTAATAAACTTTTTATTTTGAAATGAATTCAGATTTACAGAAGAGTTGCAGAGAATGCATGCAGGGTTTCTGTATATTGATCCAGTTTGCCCCAATGCATTCCTGCTGCCTATAACCCATAGGAAAAATCTCAGCCACACCCATTTATTTATGTTTTATCTACAGCTGCTTTTACACTATAGTGACAGTGTCAAGTAATTATGACAGAGACCACGTGGCTGGAAATGCTTAAAATATTTACTATCTAACGGTTTACAGAAAAAGATTGCCAACCCCTGTTCTAAGGTTAAAATATTACATAACCATTTGTTTGAACCATTTATCAAAAGTAATAAATTAGCATTGGAACACTATTAACTATACCACAGACTATTAAAATACAGATTTTTTCTTAAATTTCACTACTTTTTCCACTTATATCCTTGCTCTGATCTAAAATCCAATCTAGCATAATGCATTAGGTTTAAGTATAGTGTCTCCTTAGTCTCCAGTCTATGAAAGTTTCATGATCTTTCCTTTGTCTTTCATGACCTTGATACTTTTGAAGAGCATTAATCAGGTATTTTGTATAATATCCCTAAGTTTGGATTTTTATGACATGTTTTCATGATTAGACTGGGGTTGTGGATTTTGGAGATTATTACAGAGATGAAGTGCCCTTCTCATCACAACATACCCAGGGGCACATGATAGCAACATTGCTCATTATGAGTAATAATAATCTTGATCACTTGGTTAAGGTGGTATTGGCCAATTTCTTCAATGTAAAGTTTCATACTCAATTTTTTGGAAGTAAGTCACTAAATCAAACACATATTCAAGGGAGTAGACTTAAGCTCCTGGAGGAAGAAGTAAAAATAGAATCTGTGAACATTTATAAAAACCACCATAGCAATCAACAAATACTTTGGAGGAGATACTTTGAGTCTATCCAAATAACCTGTTTGTCCCTACAGTTTTATCCACTAATTTTAGCATGCATCAGTGGATCATGCCTGCAGTACTAATGGGTGTGGTGTCCTAGTGATGATTTTCTGTTTCCCTTATTCTACACTTACTAATTGGAAATTTCACTATTGGTTTTTATTTCACTCACTTGTCAAATGTTTACGCTGGATCCTCTATTGTTCTTTATCATCATCATTTAAGTCTCTGATAATCCCGACACCTGTTTCCTCTGTGAGTTTGCTTCTATTGACTAGTTCTTCTCTTCACCAGGGTCACATTTTACTGCTTTCTTATGGGTCTTGAAAGTTTATTGTATGTCAAGCATTTGATACAAAAAACATATCAACTGGTGCAAACAATATTTGTCATCAGTAATAGGTTGTACCCCCTCTTCTGTCAGGTCACTGGGTGGGGGGCAATCTGACCTACAGCTCAAGTAGCAGCAGGCTTTGTTGTAGCTTTAATTTGTAGTTTAGCTTATTACTGGCTCAAGAAAACTATTTTGAAAGTAGGATCATGTCTCTCCTTCCTATAGGGCTTGGATTCTGAGCACAGGAAAGACTGCTGGGATCTATGTAATTTATAATCAACAATCAGGTTTTCCAACTGTGGGAAATCTCTCTGCTTCCCAGCCTGGTGCCAGCTTTTTGGGTTCTGCAGAGTTCTCTTTGGTCTCCAGTCCTGCTCCAGATTTTGAGCAACTCAGGAGATCTCTCTCTGTCTTGAATGATCAGATGAGTTTCCCTCTGCACAACTTCCCTAGACCTAGCCCTGGGCAGCTGAAAGGTCCAGAGTGCTTCAGATGGACTGTTCTCAGGTCTCCTCCCTTGTCCCAACACCATCTTCAGAGGAAAGCTCCTTTGAATTTGGGGAAAGTCCTTACACACCTCAGATGTGGGGCACATCTTAGTAAAGAACTCAACAAAGACCTGTGGTGTCAGCATAGACTCTCTTAGTGACCGGGACACTCAAAATTCTAGCCTGTCTTGCCAGCCTACACATAGCTACTGAAAATGTGCTCAGGGTTTAATAGGTTTTACCTTAGCCCCTGTCCAGGTTAGATTCCTCCTCCTCTTGCTGCCCCGTCAGGAAAGAGGGCAACCACGAGTCTCTTCTCTCCTATAAGGGGCACATCACTTTCTGATGTTTTGTCCACTTTTCTTCTTTGCATCCTCAGCCATATGATAAGTTCAGAAAAACTGTGGTTTGGTGGTGTATGCAACTTGTTTTGGTTGCTGGTGTGAAAGCAAGGGCTTCCTGCCATCCTCTACGTTACAACCAGGAGTAGACCTCATGTCTGCATATAATTTAAAGAATGAGTCTTATATGTTTAAAAATGTCTGATAACATTGCAGTTAAACTCTCCTGGTTAATAGATGGGGAAATTCAGCAGAAGCCAGTCTTGAACTCAGTCCAGTGTGGGGGTGGGGATGCATCTTTCTGACAACAGTCTTTCCACTTATACCACCATGACTACTGTCGCCAACACCCTCACCGTCAATGCCACCAATCTCACCACCACCAACATCAAAGACAAGAGCCATTCGTCAGGCACCCACTTTGGAGCAGGTATGTTCTAGTTACTCAAATTCATTGTCTCATTTTATTTCCACAGCAGCTATTTGAGGTAGGTACTATTATACAAGCCCATTCTACAGATGAGGAAACCAACCCTCAGAGAAACAATGTAGCCTTCCCAAAGAGTAAATTCAAGGTCTTCCTACAGGTCTGTATGGACTGGCGGTTGACAGCTTTGCCCTCCGTGGCACAGCCTGACTCGGTCTTTCTCACACTTGACTGCCCTCATGCTTGGGAGGCCTGGAACCCTGCAGCTGAGCCAGCATCCTTCCTGTCTAGGTCTCTGCCTTTGGTCTGCTCATCTCTTCGACCCTTCCTTTTGAAGCCAAGCATAGCTTCCAATATAAACGTGTGGAATGTCCACTTTTGGTGGCCATGGCAGTGTCACCACACCATGGGCTCAGGCTCTGCCCGTGGACAGAGGTGTGGGCGACCTCAAGCCGAAGCAGCTGGGTCTTACCTTGGCACACAGGGCTGGGAGGGGTCCTTCCCAGAAGGCTGCAGTGTCATCACATAGAAGGAGGCTCTTGGGCAGGAATATGGAGTCCATCACTTCCAGGGACAAATTGGAGAAGCCCATTAGCGCGTCATTTGTGCAATCTGGATGTGCTAAGCAGGGACACCAGAGAGATTAAAGACACCAGCATATCACGGCAAGGACTGAGGCCACATGCATTTGTTTCCCTCTTATCTGCAGCGCGGGAAAGGAGGAAAAATGTTGCTAGGATTGCTCAGGGGGGTGAGTTATTTCAAGGACTTGGAGACCAAAGGATACCAATATACCAACGGCTGTATAAATCGATGTGCAGAAACTGATGGCACTTTATCAGAGGGCCCTAATGATCTTTGGATGTTATCTGTGGTCCACAGCCTGGTTCTGGGGGAAGCGTCAGCCCAGTCAGGCAGACAGGGGTTTGAATCCAGTTCTGCCACCTCCTCACCTTGCAGCCTCGAGCCAGTCCCCTACCTACTCTCTCTGGACTCTGTTGTCCCCAAAGTCCCTGTGACCGAAACACAGAGTGTCTTTGGACTTCATGAACTATTTTGAGGCTCAGGTTAAGCAAGAGTCACAAGAAAGGCCTTGGCTGGGCCTGGGGATGCAGAGGAGGGGTCCATGTCTGGGAGGACGGGCAGTGGGCAGCATTCCAAACAAGAGGTGGTTTCTTCTAGGGCCACTCAACGTCTTGTCCGACCCTCTGTCCTCAGCACACACTTGAGAGCCCAGCGTGGAGCAGCTGCTGAGCGAATCTTTGCCTGAGCGAACTCACACCTGCGGGAGGCCGCACCCGGTGACAAAGTGAACACCATCTATCATCGCTCAGATCTGCTCCTCCGATCAAGGAGACACGGGCCCAGCAGGGAGCCCGGACAGCTGCTTTCCATTTCCATAATCAAATGTTTATGTACCATTTCCTCCTGCCCTTTCTCCTCTCCTCTCCCCTCTTATTTCTATTTGAACAAAGTGTGTTCAAACATCCCCTTTTGCCCTGTTGGGGACAAAAAGTGTCTGTAATGTTGGTGTAACATTTTGGAGAATGAATGCAACATTTGTGTCTATTTGCTGATCGGAATATTGATTTCTTCTTGAAATGAAATGTCACATCCATGAGATTCGGGACGTAGCGTAGGGAGGGAAAACGCCAAGCCTGGCAGGTTGGTCTTGGGCGGCTCGTGCAGTGGCCCCGCAGTGCCTCCTCCCTCTGCATGTTGGCTCGAATACCGGACTCAGGCAAAGACGGACCCCAGGTGTCCTGCTCCTGGTGTGACCCCTGTGCTGGCAGTCTGGGGCTATTTGGACACTCTAAAAGAACATAAAACAGTGGTTTGGTTAAGGCCTATTTGGTATGCCAAGCGTCAGCAGCCATGTGCCGTGGTGGCTGGGTAAACAGTATTTGTTACACAACGGGCGCCGACAGAGAACAGGCAACGGCTCCGGGTCATCTTCTAGATAAAAGCCCTGTTCCCGCCTTGGACAGAAGAGTTTATGGGAATGAATCGACAGGTACTGGGTGGCCTGTATTAAGATGGGCAGAGGTAACTGAGCTGTGCTGGCTGAACACAGCTGAGAGTATGGACCAGAAGCAAGTATAGAACGGGCATCTCTTCACCTGGGCTTCTCCTTCAGCACTGACCAGAGCCATGTGTTCCGGGAAGGAGGACGTGTCCAGACGTGGCTCTGTGCTTTGGCAAGTGTGACCCAGGAGGGTTTCTGCACAATGGGTCTGGCCTAGGAAGAGCTCAGCCCTTCTGATGAGCAACGGACCAGAGGACTCCCCATCCTTACTTCTCTCGCTCGATACAGCCGTGATCAGGTGCCCCTTTTTGTGTGCTAACTTAGCCCAGCTACAGGTGTCTACATGGCAGTGACTTCAGGGAAAGACCCAGTGGCTGCTCTCCTTTGGGGATACTCACCCAACTTTTCATTCACCCACAGGCATTTTCTGAGTGTCTACTGCATACAAACATTATGCTAGATGCAGGAGATGTGAAAGTGAACAGAACTGAATGGTCCCTACCCTCGTGGGGGTGACACTTCCAGGGGTGCGGTAGAAGCCTCACCGAAACAATGAAAAAGAGAAGGCAATAAAATATAGAAGAGTAAATGCCACCATGAAAATGAACACAGAGATGAGACAAGAAATAGGAGTCAAACCAGAATTCCACTGCAAATTAGAGCTAGCAAAAGACTTACGGGCAGAGGCCACACCCTGGGGTTTTAGAAAATACGAAACGATCCAGTGCAGAAACAAAGGGGGCAAGGAACACGGCGAACTGGCCCAAGGTGAGTCACTGCGGCAGGTGACCATCTCCTGCAGCTCCTGCTCCTACCGCCAAGTCTGTCCCCTGTTCATTCACGTCACAGCCCACACAGCTCACAGGGGGGATCGTCAGACACACTACAGGCTTCGCTTTACCCTTCTTCTTTGTCTTTCTTCTGCATCTGTAAGGACCATGGCAAGCCCTCTGCGGGGACACCCTGTCCATGGCATCGTGTGTGCTCCAAGCAGGAGACGTGAAGAAGACTGGGATGGTCATGAACACGAGCCCCTTCCTGCTGCCCACCTGGGATTTGTGAAAATTAACTCCTGGTAAGTGATTTCAGGTTTTAACCCCCCCCCCGGGGTTTATTGAACATGCAGAAGGTGATAGTATAACCCCAATATGTGTCCTTCTGTCATCTGCTCGAGACCAGTTTTCCCATCCCCACAGACCAGCTCCGGAACCACTACTCACAATTCCTGCTCCCTGAGTGCCCGGCCTTGTAGACCAGGAAACAGGCGAGGGAGCGAAGGCAGGATTTAGGACCACGGAGAGCACCCCGTAGGTCTTGAGACAGTTGGGGAACAAAGACACAGAGTTTCAAGATCAGCTCTTCTCCCTGCCTTTGGGGCAGTTAACAAGCGACTTGTCTCCATCGGGAGCAGCAAAGCCCCCACCCCGACGTGCTCTGTGCTCCAGGGAAAGAAGCGCCCCGCGCATTCGAAAGCCCAGCGTGGGGTGGCTCCGGCTGAGGCCCCGGGGTCGACAGGGTTTCCTCTCTGTGTTCCTCCCTCCATTCCCCCTGCCTTAATCGCCCACAAGGTCCATGCACAGGGCGTCCTGAAGGTGCCGGCAGAGCCATCCTCACACTGAGCAGACCCCAGCTCCGTGTGTGCAGTGATCACAGAAACTTCTCCGTGAGAACACAGCAGGGGAAAGAAAGGGAAACAAGGGAGCTCGGCAGCTTGCCAAAACTGATGCTCTCTGGGGACGTCAGAGCTGCAATTTCAAGATGAGCTGTGAACTCTGGAGCCCAGGGTCCCCAGTGACCCCACCCCCTTGCTAAATCCAAAGCTGATCTGCCCTTACCTCCCTGGGGCTGCCCACATCTCTTCCTCCCGGTGCAAACGCTCCCTTGCCTGCGCCTTCTCTGGGCTGGAAGACACACTCAGATTTTCTCTGACCCCAACAGCTGCTCCTTTTCCTCTCCTTGGCTGGTTCTTGCTCTATTCCCCAAACTCCTGGGAGGGGGGAGCTGCCCAGCGTTGGGGGCGGGTTCCTCTTCTCTGTCTGCACTCATACTTGCCGTGACCTTGTCCAGGCTTCTAGCTTTAAATACCAGACTCCCGCATCTCTCTCTCTGCATCAGTCAGGTGCAGACTTCCCTTCTGATGCCCACGCTTGTGTATCCAACCACCCACTCCGCAGCCACACCTGCTGTTTACCAGGCATCGCCAACCCCGCTGCGTGGCGGGCCCCTTAGCACTGACCTCTCCCCCCGGCTTCCCTGCTGCTCCGTGGTGTGGCTTGCATGCACCCCCAGTCTCTGCTGGTGGTCCATTCTGCAGGGAGCATTCTTCCCCAAGTCCCCTCCCCATCGCTGGCTGTCCTTGCCTCCTCACCAGGCCTCCCCTGCCCACTGTAGGGTGCTGAACCTGCCCTTCATCCTGCTCCAACACCCCAGACCTGCTCCAACACCCCACACCTTCTAACAGCGGACATGGATTGCTGATGGCCCTGATCTTTCAGAGTTTGTGCTCCTTTGGGGCTGGGAGCCGAGTACGTTTTGCTTATGAATACACGCCAGCATCTAAAACTCTGCCCGGTGATAGGAGACACTCAGTAAATATTTACTGAGTAAATAAGTGTGCAGAAGTCACCTGGCCCAGGCTGCTCACGGTAGAGCCGGGGGGCTCCTGCGGTTGGGGTGTTAGTGGCAAACCTGTCTGCCTGTGTCAGGCCCACAGGGGTATAAAGTCGGACAAGGCACCCTTTGCTTAAGACCCATGGCTGCAGCCACAACAGGTAGGTGGGACACATGGGACAGTGCACGGTTCTCAACGTAGATTCCATGTCCTTAACTCTGGGTTGTCTCATGAAGCCACAAGCAAGACTCAGGGCCTTCGTGACGCAAGGTTCACAGGGAACGGGACTGCCACATCTTCACTCCACCTCCGGGGCGGGGGGGGGGGGGTTCCTGCCCCTGCTGCACCTGTCTTAGCCCCTCACCTGCACACCCTCCAAATAAGAAATCACAGTTCAATGCATTCTGTGAGCATCTGTCCAGAACCAAACTGCATTCCTGAGCGACAGGGATGTGATTGGGAATGGGAGCTTCTCTCCAGCGGTCTCACACTTCATTCATGAAAGTCAGAGCTCACAGGTCACCCACTTGAAGAAATGATGCAGCCCTGGTTTTCCACTGACGATGGAAACAGGGGAGGATATAACTATAAAGCCTTAACAGAAAGACCGGAAATCTGGAGTGGCAGAGGGTTGTGTCCCGGGACCACATAGGAACTTTCCGCAGAAAGAAGTGTGGGTCCCTGGTTGGATTCCACCAGCAGGAGCTCAGTGTCAAGGACACAGAGACACAGAACGGATATATCTGGGGTCCCTTGAGGGGAGCTACCATCCAAGCCAAGCCCTCCCTGGGTGGAGAGGTTGGTCTGCAGAAAGGGAGGGCCATCCTGAGAAGCTGGACCCTAAGGCAGCAGCTTGCTCCTCCCTCTGCTTCCAACCACAGCCTGGAGCTGCCTTGCCTGGACCACACTGCCTGGCTGGCTTGTCTCCTGGAGCCGTGCACACCTCCTGTGTCCACCGTGCCAGCTACCACTGCTGGTAAGGACAGCCACGTGTCATGATCGGTGGCTGTGGCCTGGCTCCTGGGAAAACGGGATTTTCTTTCTCGTGTTTATGGGGAAAAATGGAGAAGCTTCAGAGAAGGGCAAGAGAACCTGCAAAGGGTTTCCACGTTCCTTTAGTGTGATGATGTTTCTGGTGATTGCAAATGACTGGGTGCCTGAGAAGGAGGGAGAAAGCAGGGGTGGTTGCTGATGCCGAGTCAGTGATCGCGGCACTGCTCTGCTGGTGGAAAGGTGACCGTGGCCTCGCGGGAGGCTTGGTCTAAACGGGGCAGTGCTGACCGTGACCAGGGTCAGCATTTCAAGATGCTCACGGAAGACCGGGGGGGGTGCACTTCCCCCCAAAACCCTGCAGCTGACTATGAACTCCTTGGCTTGGAAGGAGCTATGGTTGCAAGGAAAGCATCAGAGGTAGGGAAGTCACAGAGCTCATAAAATGAGGGCTCTGGGCGATAAACCAGCAGCTGGGCTAGGCCCACGGGGACTGTGTCTCGGCTCCACCGCTGTGGGAAGGGTGGTCCCTCTGGAGCAGCACCTGTTTGGGGACTGGTTTTGTCACACCTGATGGGTTCCCTCTCTGCTCATGGCCTCAAATTTTAACACCAAATACCCTTCAGATTTTCTAGCGTAGCATGACCTCTTAGAGATGAATTTTTACATCAAACTTCAAATATAGCACCGTAATATCTACAGAGGCTGGTCTCTGGATGGGGAGCACTGAAGGAAGAGGGAGAGGTCACTTATCCTACCAGACCAGGGAGCTTTTTGTCCCGATGCGGCAAAGGTCTTACCGTGCAGCTCTTGGGGGCGGGGGCGGCACGCAGATCCCATGTTTGTTCCGACACTTTGGGAGAAGTTTGATTTGTGCATTTTCAGGCACATTATCATTTTGAAAGTGCCACCCCTGAGCTCCATCAAAATCTCTGCTTCCAACACCCTGAGAGGAAGGAAGGATGGTCACGTGTGAACCTCATTTAAATGTGTTGTGTTTCAACAGAATAGGACAGAACACAGCCGTTCCTCGAGGCTGCTCTCAGCTCCCGTCGAATTGGGAAGCTGACCGCTCTGGTCTGTGCTGCTCTCTTAATGTGGTTTTCCTGGCCCATCTGGAGAGTCAATCCCCTTCCAGGCGGGAGGAGGACGGAGCAGGTGATGGGGACGATCACAACACGGGCTCAGACACCCCTGCCAACGGGCTTCCGAGCAGAGCCCAGAGCGGCTCTTTATCTTAACAGACCCTGCGGAGCAGCTGGGGCCCTTCCTCAGTGGGCCTCCTGCATGATGCGGAGGCTCCACTCAGCCTCCATCTCCCTCCAACCCCAGCCAGCATTTCCAGCTTTGACACCTGGGCCCCTGCACCAGCCAACCAGCTTCTTCAACTGAGCTTCAGGGCGAGGAAGACGCTGGTGTCCACTATCCCTCAGAGACAGAGACGTAGTGGACGGTGGCCAGGCCGTACACAAAAACAGAATTCTGACCCGCGACCTGCAGTGGCATGCCAGGAAACCAGCCTCCTACCGACGGCCGCCAGCCCGCGAGCCAGCCAGCTGTGAGTCAGCCTGGCAGGAGGTCAGACTGCCGTCTCTGGTCACGACCCGCTGTAATGGTCAGCCCCGGACGGCCAGGGCTCGATGAGTGACGGCCGGCTTCTCTAAATTTTGTCACCCCCTCCAATTCAGGACTAACTGGGGCATCAAATATGCTTCCAACCAATCACGCAAGGTCCCAGGTCTAATTGGCCGCCCCAGTTCCCCAGGCCGAAGGCCTCTATCAGGGCTGTTACAAAAATGACAAAAAGTAAAAGCAGACCCCAAATGGAGTAACGGGTCCCCAACAGTGAATCAAGACTAACTCCCTGACTTGGGAACAGCTCCAGCCGCTGCCGGGAGTGTAACCTTTGACCAGAACCACCGGTCAGCCCTGGGAGATGGTCCACCTGACGGGCCACTCTGTCTCCCACAGGAAGGTGGCCTTGTCTGAAACAATCCACTCGTTGCTAGAAACCTTTTTCCTGACCCCTCCTGTCCATAAATGCCTCCGGTTGGTACAGCTCCCGGGAGCCCCTTGCCGCGTGCTAGACGGGAAGCTGCCCAATTCTTGGATTATTGGATAAAGCCAAGTGGATCTTCAGATCTACTCAGCTGAGTTCTGTTTTTACCAGGAACCCACCCTGCCTCCTCCACGAAGCCCCCCCACTCCCCTGCCTGCATTCTAGCTGCACCCAAGTACATGACCGCAGCCGATGCCCGCCGCAGCTCGCTCTGACAGAAGGGCCTGCTCTCCCTCTCCGTTCACACTCACATCTTCAGGCCGGACCTCAGGATCCATCACACATGGGGCCAGACGTGAATGACACTGGCCATGGACAGACCTAGGTCTGATATCCTGCCGGTTATCGCCGTTCACCTTGAGATGAGCTCTGAAGATCACCAGCCAGGGAGCCAGCCATTCCCCCTCCTGCCTTTAAAAGGCATGGCGCGAAAAACCAGGCGTGAAATTAGCAAACCTCGAAGCAGACGTGAGCAAGGCGGCCGAAGGGCTTCTGGGCTGGCTCCCCCCAAAGGGAGCAGCTGTCGTCATCCCGTTTTGAAGACTGCTCCTGTGCTCTTTTCCCCTTTGTCTGTCTGAGTAGGAGAGCTTTACGCCGTCTACTCACGCATCCATCTTTTGGGAGAAAATGCCAGGACGTGCTGCCTGGGAAGGCAGAAGGACAGAAGGAGGTATTAAGTGGGTCTGGACGTGTAACACATGCAAGGCCAGACAAAATGGATTATCGTGGGAGAAACAAGAGCAAATTCCTTTATTTTCCGCAGTCGGCCTACCTGTGGCTGGAGCTCCCAGCTTGGAGGTTCTCGTGCTGTGGGGGAAGTTGCTCTGTAATTATCCCCACATCGGGGAAGCAGCAGAGCCTTGTGGCAAGAGGCAGTAGTGCTGGTAGAGTCAGCAAAGGGCCAGAAAGTAATCAACCATGCCCTGGGGGCAAAGGGAAGGTGAAGGTGACAGTGTGGGTTTGGTCCGAGAGGTGGGAATGGCGGCCCACTCTCCTGGTTCGCGCTGAGGAAGACAAGTGAGTTGTGTAAGTCACACCAGCACTGAGGGCTGTGGGGGCTCCCATCTCTGCTCCACGCGTGGGACCCTGGGCCTCCCCACCAGCACCATCTGCGATGTGGCCCACCCAGGCAGTCGCTCCAACATCACACAAATTTCTCAGGTGGAGGAGATGGGACCCGGTAGTGTCTGGGGGTCTGTTCATGCCCAGAGTGAGCTGGAGGGGTGGGGGCAGGAGGGAAGAGGTGAGGAGGGCTGCAGGGTGAGCAGGAGACCAGACTGGATGCCAGGGGAATCAGCCCATCCCAAGACAGGTCTATGCGGGCCCCTGGAACTGGAGCAAGGCTGAGCAGCCAGGAAAGCCATCGGGAGAGGACCCTGAGTCCGCCAGACAGGCCCGAGCCCCAGGGCCACCTGGAACCCATCAGGCAGGCAGATATCCCGTGGAGACATAAGATCTCACACATACGGACCCGTTGTTCCCTCTGCCACAGTTCATGGAAGCTTCGCTCTCTCCCGGACACCCCATGGCAGAGGGGAGAACAGCAGAATGGGAGAATGTTCCCATCATCAGATCAGACTAGGTCCTGCACTCATCTGGACGATCCCCACCTCCCTCACCGCCACTCACAGGGGGGTGGGAGCCTTGGGAAAACCCTGTCCCTCTACAAAGGGATTGCTTCATCCTTGCATACCTCAGCTGTGGGTTTCATCTGTGAACCCCCACTTCATCATTATCCACAGCACCATCTGCCCACCTAGGGGCTTCCAGTCCACGGTCAAGGCTACTCACGCGGTAAGATTTACTGGAGTCTCTGATGCATCGGGCCCTGGGAAAGCAGCGGTGACCCTGCTCGCATGGAGGCTGCCTTTTAGAGGAAGAGGCAGAAGACCCCATGGATATTATCGGCTGTAGGATAAGACCCTTCAACCTAGAGGAGAAAAAGTAGAAAAGCAATCATCAATATGTAATATTGATGAAGTCTTTCCTGCATGATCAGAAATGTTATTTGAATGGAGCATTCAGAGATGCATGAAGAGATCCCCTCTTAAAAATCTAGTCATCTAACTGGGGACCGACTCACATTTGTGAGACACACATTTGTGGGACACACACACATTTGTGCAAACATGCAGGAGAAATCAGAGGCACCCATACATGCACATGTAAATACACATGCAAGTACATACATGGAACATATGTGCACATGGATGTGCGATTAGCCATGCACGTAAGCCTGCATAACCATATGCGCACATGATGTGCACACATCGTGCACATGTGTGCAACTCTGTATACATGTAGTCATGCATGCGTATATACATACCCACACATGTGTGTGCACACAAGCACGTGCATGCACAATGTATACACACATGCACGCACATAGATGCATGCAAGTACATATGTGTGCACCCACATGCAAGCACACATGCACACACAGACACATGCAAGTACATGTGTGTGTCCACATGCAAGCACACATACACACATGCACATGCATTTGGACACATGCAAGCACACATGCACACACATAGACACATGCAAGTACATGTGTGTGCGCCCACGTGCAAGCGCACATACATGCACACACATACAGACACATGCAAGCACACATACACACATGCACACATAGACACATGCAAGTACATGTGTGTGCGTCCACATGCAAGCACACATACACACATGCACATACATTTGGACACATGCAAGCACACATACACACATGCACACACATAGACACATGCAAGTACATATGTGTGTGCCCACATGCAAGCACACATAGACACATGCAAGCACATATAGACACATGCAAGCACATATAGACACATGCACACACATAGACACATGCAAGTACATATGTGTGCGCCCACATGCAAGCACACATGCACACATGCACACACATATACTTGAATGCACGTACAAACGCACATGGACAGGCACAAACACGTGACACACATACATGAATAGACACAGAGAGATATGCATGTAAATACACACACAGGTATGTGTACATATACACACACACATGGACACAGATACACACATACAGACGAATACGTCTTTTTTTAATTGCAAATAAAAGTAGCTTGTATCTAGCCCCTGGATCGTGGCATCAATGCTCCAGTGACCTCTCTCCCCGCCCCCCAGCATCCATCATCACCACGCCCCGTCTGGAAGAGTGTCTGTCCTCTGGCCGTCTTTCCCACCAGTCTCCCCACACTAGAGCATCAGCTCCAAGCTGACCCGTGCTGACAGACACGGCCGCAGGAGCCGGGCAGCTTGCACGCCTGGACGCCGTGTGGGGCTCCCAGTCAATGACCGACCAGAATTCGGTGAAGCCAAGAGACAGATCTGCTACATGGGAAGGACGGGCCCCGGCTCGGATTCCAAGTGCACTTTATAAATCCCTGCTTCATAAACTGCCCTTTGACTGGCAGTGTTGTACTGAGTAACTATGTGGAGATAACCTGCCAAAATATTATCCTTGGCACTGTCCCCCAGAGAGATGAATGCATCGTGTGCTAACCCCGACTGCTGAGACAGCATCTGCTCCAGAGGGGAAGCTGCTTTCCATTTATTAGGCTAAAAAATTATATCCTTGCATTAGGAGGTCTCAGAGCCAGCCGGCCGATCATAAATGCATGTCCATTCATGCGTCTGTCTATCCGTCCCTTAATTTATACACTGTTGGTGGTGAGATCGTAAATAGAAAAGCAGAGAACAAAGGGAAGAGGTCCGTGCATTCAGGAGGCTCACCGCACAGAACACAGCCAGGCAGAGATGGTGCCGTGTGCGCGGCGTCGAGACGTAGGGACATTAGCAACCAAACAGCTTGGGAGCAGGTTAGTGAACGTGTATGGATTCCCGGGGGTCATAGCTCACCTCTGGAATAACCATCGACGGGAACTTCACGACAGGTTTGCCGACACTGCAGGAACGTGGGGAGGGCCGGGCCCACACGGCGTGAGGCACCGTCACTTCCTGCTGACGAATGAACGAGAGCGGAAGAGAAAGACCCAGGCAGGCGTGAGCGAGGAGACAGCGGCATACTCATCCCCAATCTCACCTTCGGGGCGTGGAGACCACTTTTCTCTCGTGTGGGACCCCTTCCCACAGGTTCCGGTGCAAGACAACAGGCATGTTTTTTCTCAGTTGCTGTGCGCTGGAATCCAGGCACAGCTTCCACGGGTCCTCCACGGGGCGGGGGAGGAGGTTGGAGGCCACAGGGAACGTGCCACGTGAGTTGTGTCTTCTCTGAAGAACCACCTGCTTCCAAGCTCGTTCAGGTTGTGGGCAGAACTCAGTTCCACGTGGCCATGAGGTCGGGGGCCTGGCTTCTCACCAGCTGTTGATGAGAGGCTGCTTGTTGGTCCTAGAGACCACCTGTGGACCCCGGCCCACGTGGCCCTGCTGTGGACCCTCTTTCAATGTGGCATCTCGCTTCTTCAGGCCAGGAGTCTGTCCTCAGAGGGGCCCCCATCCCTTTGGGGGTGGGATCCGTGGGATTAGGTCATGCCCACACTACATAACCTTCCCATCCAGTCACTACCGATTACGGACCACAACGGAGCTGCAAAGTCCCACCACCTCTGCCGTGTCTTACTGGCGAGTCCCAGGTGCCCCGCACTCAAGGGGAGAGGATGTTATAGGGGCACAACGCACCGGGGCCAGCTACTGTGCCCGCCCCACCCACACGCCCTGCAGGTAGCAGCGCAGAGGCGGAGGAGGGGGACGGACGTCCTCAGAGTCACCCGGCAGACGCTGTGGAGACCCGAGAGCAGAAACCTGACACGCTGACGGGGAAGAAGCACTCTGAACGGTGCTCTCCGCTGGATAGAGTTCCACCATTTCACCTGTGTTTAGCTGTGTCCAGAGAGAACCAGGGCATTGGCTCTTGCCCTCAGTCAGGGTGTGAGTTCTGCCCCACAAAGACCCCCACCCTAGACAGATAAACAGGACCCTGCAGGGAAATGCAAACACCATGTCCCAAAAGCCCCCTCGCGTGGGGGCACCTGGGGTGCGTGTAGACCCGTCGTGCACAGAAGCTGCCCACCTCCAAGCCTGCAGCCCCGAGCCCCGTGGGTCATGCCCCACCGAGACGCGAGGAGGCAGCGCTGGGCAGGTGGGGGGACTGCTCTGCCCATCAGCTCGTCCCTGCAGAAGGGAGGGGACAGAGGGTCACAGAGCCTTATGAAGCCACCCCTCGGAAACCAGTCAGCGAGGGAGAATCTGTCGGTTTGGCCACTGCACAGGCTTTGCCTGTGACCTGCCCTGCGGAGCCGAGCCTTTCCCAGAGGGACCTCTCACTCGGACCCCAGCTGCACCCCTCCTCTGATCGTTGGTCCCAGGAGTACACCTAAAGCGGCCTGGAAGTGTCTTTTTGAAAGAAAGAAAAATAACCACATGCGTGTTAGTGATGAATATCACGGAGCTGGGACCGTCCCAGGCCCCGGGCTTCACGCTTCATCGTCGCGGAGCCCCTGGCCTGCAGAGTCTGCTCTCCTCTGCGTGTCTCTGGTGGGGACGTGGAGGCTCACGGGGTTAAGTGCCACCACGCGGGAGCTCATCGCCAGCACTCAGACGAGAGCCCGTGACTCCAGGTCTGTGTCTTGCCTGCTACTCTGTCAGCCAGACGAAGTGTGTGCTCCACATCTCCCCAGCCGGTGGCCAGCCATCCCCATGACCCACCCTGTTCGCTGTCCACGTCGCCCGGAGGGCTGGCACCACCTTCCAGTGCCGGCTGGTCTCCGCGTGTCCCCACGCACTCATTCTCCCCGCAGACGTTCGCCGAGCACTTTCCAGGGGCTGCAGCTGGAGCTGGAAACCGCACACGTGAGCTCCCAGCCTGCACGGCACGAGGGGCCGTCTCTCTGGTCCCCGCGTACCTTCATCAATGGGTTCATTCATCTGTGTTCCTAAGCACCTACTCTCTCCTGATCCCATGCTGCCCCGGGATACAAACGTGAACAGCCTGAGCCTGTCTGGGGTGGGGGGGGTGGACAGATGCCCAGGGAGGATTGTCACAGGCAACGTCAGTGGGACCACACGCAGGGAACATGGAGAAGGGGCCTCACCACCGGGAGCTCGTGACACCCACAAACTCCTAAGCTCTCCCTCTGTTCCAGCTTCTCATGTGAGGAAGAGGAACAGCGCAGATGGCATCCAGAACAGCCTCACCCTGCAAGGGGCATGCGTCTCCCCGAAACCTGGCCATGGCCTTTGAGAGGCCACCCCATTGGGTGATGCCCTCTCCATTGTAGGGAGCCCCTCTGGCTCCCCGCAGCCCCTCCTGGTCTGGTATCTGCCGCCCCCTCTTTTCCTCTCCAGGATCTCCCTTGGTGCTTGTGGGGCAGGTACCAGGAAAAGCTCTAGGCCTGAAGCCCAACGGCAGGATCCTCTCATCTGCCTGCCTGGTGACAGCAGAGGAGCCAGAGTCCATGTTTCTCCACTTCCCTGGGATGCGCTGCGGTCACACTTCCCAGACATCCGGGAGTGATTCACCCAGGAGGTAGGTTCAGCCCGAGGGTGGAGGATGGGGTCTTCCTTTCTTATTTGTGGACTCGCCTGTGTTACCATTTACATGCTCACTCACCAGTCTTCGCTCTGAAAAGACCCACTTTTGGAAAGAGCAAAGAACAAAGGTCATCTCCTTTAAGTTATTCAAAAACCCTCATCTAATCAATATCCATGCACTCGACAAATATTTACCGAGCAAGTTACAACGGCTTCAGCGGGCCCTTCCCTGGGAGAAGCTGCAAAAAGGCTTTAAGAAATGGCGAGGCCGCAAGTAACAAACCCTCCGTCAAGGGGTCAGGTCGTTTTTAAAAAGCATCTGTTCACTTTCAGAGCTGCTGAAAAAAAAAAAAATCAATTAAAAAGCCACCATTCATTCCTGGTAAAACTCTTAGTAAACTAAACACGGAAGGACGTTTCTGCCCCATAGTCACAGGCATGTATCTTAAGCCAACAAGCCTTGAATTTCACGCTCAGGATTTTTTTTTAAGTTAAGTGTTCAACCAAATATACAGAATCCTCTAATTTTGTATAAGTGGCTTTTACAAACACAAGCATATTAAAAATCAGTGAAGAAAGAGATGTTCACTTGGTTATTTCTGGGTTTGGGGATTATGGGTGATTTCGATTTTGGGGGGTTTGTTTTTCATGTGTATTTTCTAAACTCTCTTCAATTTTTTTTAATCAGCCCTAAAGTAAAGGGGCCCCTAGAGATGGGACATTTCATGGTATGTGTGTGGGGCTGAGCCCAAGGGGTGGAGGGTGACCGGCCCATCACCATGGCCAGCCTGGCCAGCCGGGAAGCAGGTGGCTTGCGGCTGCCCCTGCACGGGGAGGGCTGGAGAGCCCCACGCGTTCCCTGCACATCGGGGTCCGTTTGGACTCTTGCGGGGCTGTGGGACACATTCCTGATCTACAAGAACCCCGTTAGACCAGAAGCGAAGGATGAAACTGGGCCTTGCCTGCGAAACAAATATTCTCCTCTCTCTCCCCGTACCACAGCGACACAAAAAGGCCCTGTGTGTGCGGGGAGCGAATGTGCATGAGACCCGGAGGCGATCGACTTAATGTAGCTAGATTTCTGTCTCCACGGAGTCTATTCCGGGCCTCCTGACAGATGCTCACTCAGACTGCTTTGCACCGTAGTTCTCGGTCACACATCTTGTTATAATCATGTGTCATCTGGGTACCACAGTAATCCTGCCCTACAACGATGCGGTTTCCTAGGCCACCGTATCAGCAAGTCAAATGAGCCGAGAAATGGCCGGGTGTGGTCCAGGCCTGTTTCCAAAGCTGCAGGGCCCCAGACTGAAAATCTCTAGCCCACCCACATCCACGACATTGAGGGGTCGGGACGGGATCAAAGTCCAGGGGTCGGCAGGTAGGAGCTGTATGGGAAAGCTACAGGTGACCGGTGCTTTCTTGGAGCCCACGGGAGGCGTCTTGAGTTGTGCTTACTGCCAACACATGACACCACGACAGACAGGCCTAAATTATTGGCTCATTGTCAGCTCTCCTGTCTCCCAAATGGTCACAAACAGAAAATCCCTAAAATTACACCATCTCTGTCCTCCTGTGTAAGAGGGAAATACACATCTCAAAGGCCACACGGGGAGACGAACAGCAAGCAAATCCTGCAAGGATGGCGGCAGGGAGAGATACCCTCTCTCTTCCTCCTGCCCTCTGATCGCCCACCCGTGCCTCCCCATGGACAGCTGGCAACCCAGGACCAAGCAAGTCTGGGAAATGTGGTCCGTAGGCGGCAGCTCTCAGAACACAGGGCGGGGACGGGGAAGGGCAGGGGAAGGACCAGAGTAAAGGGCCAATGGCTAATGCAAGTTACCGAGGGTGACTTACCCACCAAATGCAGGAAGAGAACCACGGGATTTTAAATAGCCTTGTGCCAGCTTTAAGGTGATGGAAGTCCAGAGGAGACAGAAAGTTCTGGATGGAAACATTCTGGGAAGATCTGCTGGAGGAGGAGACCCTGGAAGGCCAGGTCCTGCCGTCAATCAATGAGAAGAAAGAGTAGGGGGAGTGAGCCCCATCAGCAGCCTTGAAAACCCCTCTATCTACTGTTTCCAGTCCAGCAATGACCCTCCCAGGGCACTTTAGTTCTGGCATCAGGAAGGTGCAGATCCCCTTTGAGATGTCATCACACACACTGATCTTGACGTGTGTACAATGAGGAAAAACAGTGCCTTGGGAGCCACTGCAGTGCCACCCCATAAGCTCTGCCTTACACAAGCCTGGGGGCACCAGCCTGAGACTCCCCCCAGTCGAGAGGGAGAGGCTGTGAGCACACACAGTCCCCTGCCAGGACGGCACAGGGAGTCCGGCAGAGAGGTGAGCCCCACCCCACTGCCTGAGCTGCCCCTCAAACCACCACCCGGGCTGGAACGACGTGCTTGCCACCTGGAGGCAGGAGCTCTGGGACGCTGTGCCAACCTGAAAGAACCGAAGTCTGGACGTCTAGTCCCAGTCCTCCCAGAGCTCAACCGTCAGGGCAAGGCTGGAAGAGAGTCCCTCCCCCCCCATACTTCTGGAAAACTTGTGAAACACTACTATGCTATGAGCCAAAGAGGAATATCGAACAAAGAGCCCAGCCCCACAGTGCCCTCCTGGGCAGCTCTGAATGACCCAGAACGGCCATCCTTCGGGGTGCCCGCCCTCGGGACGAACCGCTCCTGCATCGCCCACGGCCCACTCGTCCTGGGAAGCTCGCCCGACCTAGGGAGCTTTCCCCTGGATTTCAACCCTCCTCAGATCTGAGGGGGAGACACTGCAAGGAAAGATAGCTTGAACATTAGTATCTGCATTTAAAAACTCCCAAGGGGTTAAAATCCAATTACCGCCTGGACGGAGCTCTGCTTCTCCATTCTAAATTAATTACCGAACATTCCCATTTTCACCTCCTCTTTCTCCCCCTCGCGTTTTCTCAGAAGAAGAAAATTGTCGCACAAATCATCCTGGTGGAGAGAGCACCGTGGGGGAAGGTATTTGTCTTGGGAGGGGGCATCTGAGTCACAGCCTGCTGGGGCAGAAGGGGCGTCCCGAGCCGGTAGGGGCACAGACGCCGCCAGGATGGAGCCCGGGACCTCACCCAGGACTGCCCAGGATGGGTGCGCAGGGGCAGGTTTCTAGCCTGTGCGGGCGCCGTGGGATTTGGAAATTCCAGGATAAACCTCTCCTTCCAGAAAGCAGGAACGTGTTGGTGGGAGTGAGTGCTCTGCCTGCCATCTTTTCACTTAGGCTCGGGATGCAGTGCCTGTTGTCCCCACGCAGAGGGGACTTCTTCACTGCTCTTGGCTCAAGCTAAAGGGAAAGCGGGTTCTGTCCCCGAGCACACAGATGCTGACGTGTCAAAGTGGGCCACCTGGCAGGGGAAGCTTTGTTGGGTGAAACTGCCAAGAATAGCCCGTCAAGGACAGGCATCTCGCAGAAAGGATCAATAATCCACCAGCCTCACTCCTGTTCCTCCCGGGTAAAAGCGACAGTGGTGAGTAAGGTCACCCAGAACAAGAAAAGGAGGGGGTTGGAGGGCAGGTGTGGGCACTAAGCCGGGATGTGACACCCATGGAGACAGGAGGTTTTATAGGGGAAGCGATGCCCGAGCCCTTCGTCACACGTGGGGCCCTCAGCCACACTCCGTCAATGCCCACTCTTGGAGGCCGTGCAGGGTAGGAGCCGCGGGGCCTGTGTGCCCACGGCGTGTGGCTGGTTTATCTTCCTGCCAGGGTCCAAGGGCACAGCCTAACCACGTCAGCCAAAGGTACACACACTCTGTCCTCCAGGGCTGGGGCGGACTGGACATGGATCCCACTGGCCTGCAGTCTCTGTCTGGCTCTGTGGTTTGAGGACACAGCGTCTCCCTGTCCCAGGAGCCCTGTGTGGACGGTGATTTCCCCAAGAGTCTGGATGACCCGCAGGAAGGGAATGGGATGAGAGCACTTTGCCGCAGGGGCTGAGCAGGTCTGGGATCCTACAGCAGACAGAAGCAGCCAGAAGAGGGGAGGGGGCATACAGAACACTTACTAGCACCCCACTGAGCTCCCTCCATGATGCTCTGAAGACTCACGGTGGTACTCCCAAGGGGTGTTTGAACCCCAGAGCTGAGAAGCTGAGATCAAAGCACTCAGAAGGCTTGTTCTCAAGCACCCAGCCAGGAAGTAACATGGGTGGGATTTGAAAGCAAGACTGTGGGGCCCCCGAGCACTTTACCCCATTCTGTCTCCCTAAGAGGGACATCTGAGGAGGCGAAGACATCAGAGATCCAGGGCCTGGCCATTCTCCTTCCCCAGACACACCCCGCCCCCACTGGCGATGGACTTGGAATACCTCGGGGACCCACCAGGTCACCTCCACAGCCACCTGTCCATCTTCAGGCATCTTCTCCTGGGCTTCCAAAATCCGGAGCAACCTCAGGGTCAGCCAGTGCCCAGCATCAGCTTGCCAGGGACTCCAAAGTCCAGGATGGCTAGAGCCAGTCTGAGCTTTGGAGAAGGGGGTGCACCCCCTCCCTGGCCTGGCTGCCCTGGTGGCTCATGGCTCATTGTCGGTTCCATGGCAGGTGCCCCAGGGACGTCTGGGACGTCCAGGCCACCCATGGTTCCCAGAGTTCCCTCTCTGTTCTCACCTGCACACTCAGGACAAATACAGAACTAATATCTATTATTTCCTATGTGCCCAGACTCTATGCATTCTGTTATTCTATCCCCACGGCAACACTGCAAGGTAGGTATTATATTATTGTTAATTATTTCATTCTATTATACGATACTATACTCTATTATATAGTACTATACTAAATTATACTGTATTATATATTATTTTTAATTGGATTATATTATATATTATATTATTTTATTATGTTATATATTATATTATATATAATTATATTATATTATATATATTATATTATATATTACTCCTATTTTTATTCTACTTTTGAGGAAACTAAGGCCCAGAGACACCAAATAAACTAATAAGCAATGTGGTCAGCAATAAATCCCGGTCTGTGTTATCCCGAATCTGTGTTCCTGACTGCTTGGCCTGCAGATATTATCATGTAATACAAACGGATCACGTACCGTGTCTGTACACATCGCTGTGCATATGTGGGTATATACACACCCGTTTTATGAGTGTGTGCTTATGCGAATGCACATATATCACATAAAATAAATACATGAATGCATAGAAATAAAATAGATACACAGACACACACAGAAATACGTGTATATACACATGTAGTTTTCGTTTATTTACACACACTTACTTCTTCCTCTTGGGATTCAGTCTAGACGCCAGAACGATACTGTTGCTTAGACAGCTTGAGTGGTTCAACTCAGATTATTTTTATAATCACGTTACTTAAATAAGCATAAATATAGAGCAAGGTGCACACGGCTTATGTTTATAGCTCTTCTGCAACTGTAGAAACAAAATAAATTCGAATACGAACAAAACTATAAAACCAGTAGATCTCAAATTAACATCAGCGAGGGGACTGACGGTGCTTTTGGCTGAAACTAAATACACCATGTATTTGTCGTCCGAGGTCTGACGAATCCGCTCGAGTCTTTGGTTCGGAGCATGACGGACCGCCAACTCATTCATCATCATCACTGTCTTTAACTTCTTCAGCAGTAAACGCATTTTTAACCATTGATCCATTGTTTTTATGGACCAGTGCATTTAAAAAGAGCAACACGAAATTTATGACTGAAAAAGAAAATTCTGTGAAGAGTGTTTAACTTGGAATTCTTCATGGAATGTTGGCTCTCGCGTGGCTGCACCAGGCTGGTCCAGGCAGGACTGGTTTTGGCGTCAGGAATCCTGTCCTGGGTCACGGCGGTGACTCCCGGCCCATGGGATGCCGTGGGGCGCGCAACCTCCCCACTGTCTTCTCTCTGCCTAGTTCTTTGGAGGCCCCGCAGGGAAGGTGAGTCACCTTTGCTGGGCCCCAAATCCAGCAAAGCAAATGCAAACACAGACACCGCATGTTCGGTGTGAGGCAGCCGTCCCCAGGATACAGGCTATGCTCCCTGCTGTCCTAGGTTCCGATTCACGGAACACACCTCATTTACAAAAGGCTCGCCCAACTCCGAGGCCACCGGGAGCACATCTCAGACCCTCTCCAACACCTGCAGGTCTGAGACACTCTGCGGAAATTATGAATCCCCTGAAAGCCTGCCTCAGAACCCCAAACCAGTGTCCTAGGACCAGCAGGGAACAGGTGGAAATTCAGCGGAGGAGACATCTTGCTGGAGCATTTCTCACCAGGATTTTGTTTTCATCACAATATGGCTCCAATTAAAAACAAAAGGCGAGATTCAGCAGTGAGCGTTCTGCTTGGCGGTGGCCCCGCGGTCTCTGCAGAGAGTCACATCAGGACATCAGGGTAGGAATAATACCACATCTGGTGAAGGGCTGTGGCTCCATTATCCAACCCAGGAAAGGGCCCACCTCTGTCTCCTGTGCAGTCAATCAGATGGTGGGTGGCTTAGCCGGCTCGGCTGCCATAACGAGGCACCGAGGACAGGGGCTTACACAGCGGAAATCTGTTCTCCCACCATCCTGGAGGCTGGAAGTCTAAGAACACGATGTTGGCGGGGCCGGTTGCTTCTGAAACCTCTCTCCTTGGTGTGCAGATGGCCATCTCTTCCCCATGTCCTCACGTGGTCTTCCTCCTGTGTGTTTCTACATCCCCACCTCCTGTCCTTAAAGGACACCAGTCCGATTGGATTAGGACTCATCCATCTGACCTCAGTTTACCTTAAGTACCTCAATAAAGACCCTGTTCCCAAATACTCTCACCATCTCAGGTCCTCGCGGTAGAACTTCAACATACGAACGGGGGACGGGTACACAGTGAGCCCATAACTCATTGCATAAGCCTGACACTTGCCGGGCAGGTGCCCCCCAAGGGCCTACAACATGGGATCTCCTCTTGGAGGGGACAGTTGGTTACACCAACTCGTGACTTGAAATGTCTCGAACTTAAGGGAGGGGTTGGGGAAACGTGGAGAGGGCCAGAGCCACCAGAGTGGGTCAGAACATCTCCACAGAGTGGCTGTTAGCAGTTTCTGCACATGAAAAAGGAAACCTGAGCATTTCTCTAATTACTGCAGGTTAATTAGTTCTCCTCAACATTTTCAGAAAGAAGAGTGCCTCGAGGACAACATCAATCACGGAAATCCACTCCCTGCCTGGCACGGGCTGGAGGAAAGAGGGGCCCTGGAGGAGGGAGGCATGGCCTGGAACCTGTTTTCCCGCTGGCCACCTCTATCTGAATGCAGTGGGCAGCCCAGACTTCTTGCCTGGGCTCAGCTGAAAATGCTCACAGGTGCCTAAAGACCCAGGGGGAAGTAGCCACGGCACCAGAGAGGAGGGGACGGGGTTTAAACATTTTCCAAAGCACATTCCCAAAGGCGAAGTCAGAATTTCCAGGAACACAGGTACAAGACCATCATTATTACCACTCCCACGTTTCCTGCCTCTCGCCCCAGAAAGGGGAACAGGGCAAGTTCAGCCACACACCTGTCTCCATGGACCTATTCATAGTGAGGCGCAGACCTCATTAACCAACTCTTGGTCTACAGCAGTGGTTCTCAGCATCGGCTTACGTCGTACTCCCCTGATCTCACTGATCTGGGGGAGCATTGGGGTTTTCAAATGCGCCCCCCAAGTTGCATTAATGAACCCCAAGGGGAAAGTCACCGGTCCGTAGGAAGCAGCAGAAACGTGCACGGTACAGTGATAAGGTGGGACAGTCACAACAAAGCACCACAGTCTGGGGCGTTTAAGCAATAAAAATTTATTTTCTCACCGTTCTGGAGGCTGGGAGTCTGAGATCAGGTTATCAGAGGTTTGGCTTTGTCCTGAGGCTCGCCTCCCTGGCATGTGGACGGCCATCCCTCCCATGCTCTTCCCTTTGTGTGTGTCTGTGTCCTGATCTCTTCTTCTTATGAGGACACCACCTAATGACTTCATTTTACCTTAATAACTTCTCTAAATAAGACCCAGTTTCCAAATACACATTCTGGGGTCCTGGGGCTTAAGACGTCAAGACATGAATTTGAGGGCAGGGGGCATAACTCAGCCCATGACGCGTGGCTTTGGCAATCGTGCTAATCTTACCGCCGTACTACAGGGTTTCTCGGGAGCAGCACTGTTGACATTGGGGGCCTGATAATTCCTCGCTGGGGGGCTGTCCCATGCTCCATAGGGTGCAGCAGTACCCTTGGCCGCTACCCACCGGATGTTAGCAGCACCTGCCCCCCCACCCCGTCTCCACAACCATACGTGTCTCCAGACGCTGCCAAGCGTCCGCGAGCGGAGGGGCAAAGTCATGCCCGGTGAAGGGCCGCTGCTCTAGGGAAGTGCTTTCCAAAGGGCGCTAAGAGGAGCACCGATCCCACGGGATACGCTGCAAAAAAGGGAAGTATTCACGCTTTCAATGAGTATTTGTTAGACTGGCGCTTACTGGGGGTGTGACCGGCATCAAGAGATGAGTCTCTACCTCTCGACAGCTGCCAGTGTAAACTCTGCGTGGCCCGGAAATCACTTGTAGGGGAAATTCTGTCTCAGAAAAAGCACAGGTTCAGAGAGAGAAATACTTGCCTGGCGGTGGGCGACCACCACTTTTATGGTAGCTTCGTCAAGCTGCAATTCACGCATCATACAATTCACTCATGTAAAGTGTACGGCTTCATCCTCTTTAGTGCATTCCCAGAGATTTACGACCATCACCAGAGTCAATTTTAGGACCTTTTCACCACCCCCAAAACCACCCTATTCCCATCAGCAGTCCCTCCCCAATTCCTGCCAATCCATCTCCCAGCTCCTGGCCACCAGCAATCTCCTTTCAGTGTCTATGAGTTTGCCCGTCCTGGACTTTTTGTATAAATGGAATCACATGATACATGACCTTTTGTGACTGACTTCCTTCACTCAGCACGTCTTCGAAGTTCATCTATGTTGTAGCGTGTGATCAATACTTCGTTTCTTTCGCTGCTACCTAATACCCCACCGCATAGATGTTGCCCATTCTACGTGCCCTTAGATCAGCTGATGGGCATTGGGTCCTTCCACGATTTTGCCCATTATGAATACTGTGGACGTCCATGTGCGAGATTCCATGAGTATCCTCGGAGCAGAATTGCCCGATTGCAAGGTGACTCTATGTTTAGGCATTTGAGGAACCCCCCGTTCTTCACCGTTTTGGGGCATGATTTTATGTTTCTACCAGCAGGACGTGAGGGTTATGATTCCTCCACACCCTCTTCAACACTCACTATTGTCTTTTTTGCTTATAACCATCCTAGTGGGTGTGAAGGGGTCTCCCGCTGTGGTTTTAATTTGCGTTTCTGTAATTGCTGACGTCAAGTATCTTCTCATGTGCTTTTGGGCCACTTATGTATCTTTTTTGGAGAAAGGTCTATCCAGATCCTCTAGCCATCTTTACATGGGTAAATATTGTCGTTTTATTACTGGGTTGTGAGAGTTCTTTCTATATTCCAGATGCAAGTCCTTCTTCAGAAATATGGTTTGCAAAAACTTTCCCTATTCGGTGGGTTGTCTTTTCACTTTCCGGAGGGTGTCCTTGAAGCACAAAAGCTTTCAATTTTGATGAGTTCCAATGCATCTGTTTCTTTTGCTGCTTGTGGGACCCTTTGGTTTTCTAAGCTTGCCTCCCCAGGTGTAGACACCCTGCCCTGTGAGCAAGCCGGGTGAGGAGGATGGGGACACCAGCCCTCTCGGCCCGCCGCTCCTGGAGTAGAGTCTCCACCCACAGGGGCTGGTGGAGGAAGGAAGCTCTCGCCTGTCAGTGTCACTAGGAATCAGCATCCCCCAGCTGAGTCAGAGGGGACGACACAGGCTGGCCGCCCGCCCCTCCCGGTGAGATGCCACGGCACATCCCCGACAGGGCGCTGGGGGCGAAGGGCCCATCTTCCCGGTCACCCCCGCACAGGGAAGCCTCTGCCCCAGCGCGCTGATGGGGAGCACATAGCTCAAGTGCCACAGACTCACCGGGTTCGGGTCGATCTTCCTGAGCGAATATTTGCTCCGTGCCCTTGGGACAACTTCAAGAGAACTCAAATGACTTTTTGCATTTAGTTTCCACCGGTTTTGCTTGTCTCATCAAAAAGCAGGTCCGTGGAGCTCCCCGCGCGGGCGCCGCCCTGGGAGCTGAACTCTTGGCGGCCACCTTTCTAAGAGGGGCGGTTTCCTGGTGTCCCAGTGGAGCTGAAGGACGGGAAAGAGACAGACATGCCCCCAGGGAGGGTCTGGGCGCTGCAGGCTGGGAGACCGCCCGCCGTGAGATCCTGGAGCAGAAGGGAATGTGTGCAATGAACGGCAGGAAGCGGTGCGGCGATCCGGGGGAAGCATAATGGCTGGAGCACACGTGTTTAGCCCTGCGGCCTCCCGAAACCCCACCAAAATTGCAAGACAGGAATAAAAGAAGCATGAACCCAGCCTACCGACAAGCTCCAGTGAGGATAGGACAGAGAAATGAGTTGACAACATTTTGGAAGTGGAAGAGCAGATGCTCAAAGGGCTGGGGTGTAGCCGGCTGAGAAAGCCAAGAGCTAAGGCTGCTGGGGAAGAGCGCGGCTGGTCTGTATCCAAGACCCCTGGAGAAGCTCCCGCTTGCAGGCACCAGGGATGCTAAGTGCGGCACGAAAACAGAAAACAGAGCTGGAAACAGAGGGACAGGTTTGCCCAGGAGCAGTTCAACCCAAGAAGGCCTCTACTGCCGGAGTCAGGGACAGTCTTCCATCCCAGCTGGTCTGCATATATGTGCATAAGCATAAAACACCAAACAAAAAATGGGTGAAGTCTGCAGGCTGAATAGGGAGGGTCCACACCCTCCCTCGCTCTGCTCCCTGCGCGCCCACGACCCCAGATGGCAGGTGCTCTCCTGGGAGGGACGCCGGTTCCAGCCGCATGACCTCCCTCATCAGTTCCCACCAGAACCAAGCCCACCACCCATGAAGATCGTTCACGGAGGCGTGGGGTCTTTTTATTTTTATTCCTATCTTTGTTTTGCACCTCAGTCGTAACTGTAACCACACAAATATTTTAGGAAAGCCTGCAATATAAAAGTCGAGAGACCAAAAGAAGCAAACACAAGGAGTCAGAAATAATGCAAGAAGCCAGAGAGAGCTGCACGGATGTAAAATTGATGACAAGATATTGTAACCTTGAAAAAAGAACGGAATGTTCCCTTTAGAAAGGAACACATTCAGAGAACAGGGGAAAGCTTTTAGAAATTAAAAATATGCCAGGAGAAATTAAAATTTGAATAGGAGGGTGGGAAAATGAAGTTGAGGGAATTTCCTGGAAAAGACAGCAATGCAAAGGTGGAAAATGGCTGAGAAAAGAAAATTAGGGGATCCATCTGCTTAATGTCTTACTGACAGAAGTTCCGGAAAGGGGACATAAAAGATAAGAGGAGAAAAACATTTTGCAGGAAGGAAGGGAGTTTCTAAGCTGAGGGGAATCTATTGGGTACACAGCACAGTAACGGAAAAGACCCACCCAAGGCTCGTGCTGGTGCGGTTTCAGCACACTGGCGGGGTTAAGAGATGTTATAGAAGCTTCCAGAAGACAAAAGCCAGTTGCCTAAACGCCAGGAATCAAAATGGTGTTGGATTTCTTGGGAGATTTTGAGGAGCACCTGCAAAGTTCAGAAGGAAAATCTCCAGCCCAGGCGTCTATACCCACCCGAACTAGGAATCAAGTACGAGGGTGGAAGGGAGACGTTTCAGACCTGGGAGACCGCCATCGACTTGGCTCCGGGCCCCCTTTTCCCTGGGGCCATTGGAAGATTGGTTCTAGTGAATCGTGAGGGAGAAGAGCTGAGCCCCCCCGGGAGGTGAGGGCCTGTGCGGGGAGACCACAAAGGAAGTCCCCAGACCAGACCCCTGCGGCAGCACACCTAGACAGCGACCCGTCCACTGCGAGGGAAGAGGAAGGAGACCCCCGGAGCCATCCTGCCCCGAAAGATGAAAACAGAACCGTGAGCCTACCTGCGATTCGCGGCCAAAATGCGAGTCATTTTATGACTCCGGTCGAGTGTTTGGGGACCCATTAGTGGTAGGTGCAGAAGGGCCCAGCAAATGAAAGTCGGGTGCTTTTTCATTCCAGGGAAAACATGGCGTTGATCAGGAAAGGAAGTGCAATCATAGAACTGGTTTGTGGCTCAGCTGTGAATAATAATTACATAATTATGTAAATGCTGAATACTGATCGAACCACAGATTATGCTATTGGGAGGTAGGGGCGAGGAGCCGGGTGTGTGTTTTCTGTTGTTTGGCAGGTTCGGGGAGCAAAGCTTAGAGTGAGAGCCCGGTCCTCCCAGTGGGGAATCCATGCAGAGCAACCGAAATCAAGCAGAAAAAGTCAGATAAGCATTTTTCTTTTCTTTTCTTTTCTTTTTTTTAAACAAATACCAGGGCCGGCATAGAGGCTAGAGTGTAAAGAGTGGAAGGCTTGGCTCTGGGGAGTGTCGGCAAGGGTGGGGTGGGTAAATCGAGGGCCTGCGGGTCTCTTCTCATCTGTGCAGAACCCTTAGCCTTTTAAAAGATGTTTGAAACAATGGAACATAAGACAGCGTGGTCCAGTGTCCTAAGCCAGTGGGAGAGGGGTGGTGGGAGTGGGGGGGAGGGAGCCCCAGACAGTCAGGCTGGGGGCCGTGTTCAGGGCCCTCGTTCGGCTGCATGGGAGCAGGAGAGGGGCTGGGACTCGGTTCTCCAGGCACGAGGGGGTGCAGAGGAGACGGGAGACGCAGCTTCCGGGGGTCCTGGCGCAGAGCCTCCGGGCCCTGCCGGTGAGCTGGGTGCCAGAGGAAGAGGGAGAAGGAGGAAAAATGTTGACCCTGAGGTTTTTGGCTGGGGTGAACAATGGTGAAAAGACAGGGAGAAGCGAGTGTAGGCAGAGAAGCAAGACCCCTGCTTGGACATTGTGTAGGATTGCCCGGGCTCCCGTCACAAAGGGCCACACACCGGTGGCTTAAAACAACAGAGGTTTAATCTCTCACAGCTCTGGAGGCCAGAAATCAAAGTCAAGGTGTCCGTAGTGCCGTGCTCCCCCCAGAGGCTCTAAGGGAGTCTGTCCTTCCCTCTTCCAGCCTCTGGCGGTGCCGTCTGAGCTCTGCCTGTCTTCACAGGTGTTTTCCCTGTTTCTCCCATCAACGCCTCCCTCCACTTAGAAGGACACAAGACCTTGTGGATGAGGGGCCCCCCACCCAGTGACTTCTTCTATACTTGATTACATCTGTCTGCAAAACCCTATTTTCAACTAAGTTCCCATTCGCAAGTATAGGGACGGGACTTGAACAGATCTTTTTGGGAGACACACTTCAACCTTAACAGACTTTAAGTGAAGTGGGTTTGGTAAATGCCTTCGACTGTGCTTGGCTCTTGGAGGCTCCGAGAAGCCCCGCAGTCCTGCTCCACCTTGTTTACTCCAAAGACCCCCAAACGTGTCTGATGATCCAGCCCTTCTTCCTCTAACACCCTCTCTGGCTCCCGGGAGGGGGATCACGGCACTGGCTGTACAGGGCTGCTGGCATCCTTTTAGATGACTCAGAGTTTCTGCCACTACCATCAGGGGAGAAGGAAGTCGTGCGGCTGCCACAATGGGGAACAAGGAGGAAGACGTCTCCAGGGGCTGGGAGGGCGTATGGGGACAGGGAGAGGACAAGGAACGTGGAAGTTGGAGCATGGTGTGCTGAAGGCCACCTGTCTCCCTCCTTGGCCACGAGCCTTCGCCCCCATTTTTCCACCTGCTCTGTCTTTGCCGGAGAGGCTCTGTGGGCTTTGTCCCAGTTCCAGCACAGAGCTCCTAAAGCCCCGGGATTCCCTGAGTGCAAAGAGCAGCACGCCTTGTACTCACGAGATCCTGAGTCCATGCGAAGGTGAGGACTCAAGAGGAGGCCCCTGGAGCGCCTCAGGTTGGGACCGGTCCCCAGAAAGACCAAGTGATGGGAGGGTTGGAACTTCCAACCCCACCCTCCGACCTCCAGGGAGGGGAGGGGACGCAGAGATAAAAACTCTGGAACAAGGAGACTGGATGAGCTTCTGGGCTGGTGATGGCGTGGAGATGGGGAGGGTGCTGTACCTGGGTGAACAGGGTAGCTCCTCTGTGTCCTTCCGTTACCTGTTCCTGAGTCGTATCCTTTATAACAAACTGGGAAACCTAAGTAAATCACTTTCCTGAGTTCTGTGAGTCATCCTAATACATTATGGAGCCTGAGGAGGGGTCAAGGGAACCCCTGATTTATAGCCAGTCTGTCAGAATTCGCAACTGGGCTCTGATGTGCAGCGGTCTTGCGGGACTAAGCCCTTTAACCTGTGGGGTCGGACACTAACTGCGGGGACATGGGGGTCACAGCTGATTGAATCATGGGACACCCAGCCAGGGTGGTGGAATTGGATGTTGTCTGGGAAAACACCCCCAGCTCTGAAATGAAACGGCTTCAGGCGACAACCCAGCCACAGTCCCTTTGGTATTTTCACCAGTAAATCCAGCTCTCCTTTGAAACCAGCAAACCCCTAAACAAACGCACACGCCAGAGCCAGCCACCCTGGTCCGGCCGCATGGCAAACCAAGACACCCCCCAACAGTCTCCGAAAGGGGAGAGACATTTCTGAAACACCTTCCGAGCCAGCTGGGCAACTTGCCATTTCTGTCCCGGGAGCTCCCCTGCGAATGCTCCCGGAGGCCGTTTCTGCAGACACGTAGAGCCCTAGGGGCACTTCTCACGGCCCTGACTCTCCAAGGTTTACTGGAGGCTCCGGAGAAGAGCCCCCAGGCCAAAGGATTACCCATTTAACCACAAGATGGCTTCATAAAGAGAGAGACCTGTTCATTGCATCTCCCCAGCTGGGTTCCGCAGGGAGATGCTTCCAGGCAATGGGAGCGGCATTGCCCTCCTCCAACCGTTGTTGCCCGGTGTCCTTCTGAGCCCGGGAGGACGGGTGTGGAAAGGAGGGCAGGGCTGGTTAGTCACACGCATCACACTGCAGGCCTTCTGGGGCAGTTTTAAAAGAAGGTTGGCTGTGGCACCTGGGTGGCTCAGTCGTTAAGCATCTGCCTTCGGCTCAGGTCATGATCCCAGGGTCCTGGGATCGAGCCCCGCATCGGGCTCCCTGCTTGGTGGGGAGCCTGCTTCTCCCTCTCCCACTCCCCCTGCTTGTGTTACCTCTCTCGCTGTGTCTTTCTCTGTCAAATAAATAAAATCTTAAAAAAATAAAAAAAAGATTGTAAAACAAAGGTTGGTAAAATTTGGGTGGAGTGGTACCCCCACCTCCATACCTACCCCCCAACTCTCTCCCTAGAACCTTCTAGCTATTTTCAGTGCTGATGCGTTTCAGACGCAGAGTCTCTCAGTCGAAGCTGCTTCTTCAAAACGTGCTATTTCAGATATTTTTACATGCTCTCCTGCTTTGCCTCAGAGCCGGGAAATGTTCGGTATTTTTGCCTCTTCCACAATGCAGCTTTCACCTGGGACTCACATTCCGTGGCCAGACAGGTGGGTAAATGAAGGGGCAGCACTTCTTTTCAAAGAAAAGGAAATCAAAATGCACCGCAGGCTGGAAGCACAGTGTGTAGTCTTGAGTCCCCGGCACTGCAGGGGCAGGACGTGGAGGCATTTCCAGCCAGCGTGAGCATGAAACGCTCACTGTCCCCTGACGCACGGGGCCCCCGTGACCAGGAAGCTGGTGGGAAGCACTGATCCTGAATGCACAGGTTCGTAAAGAGCTCTGTCCCTAACTGCCACCCAGTGGGCACTAATCGTGTGCAACAGCTCCTGAAAACTTACTGCCAATTGAATAAAGACCACTATTTTAGGAAATGTCCCTATTTATCAAAAAAAAAAAAAAAAGCCCCTTATTGTGAGCAGCTCTGGTTTCAGGCAATCTGCCTGGAAAGCTGGAGCTGAGGACACACACAGTCTATACCAGGAAAGGCCGAGTTCTGAGCCGGGCGGGATGGGAAGCTCTGAGAACTCTGAACACAGCATGGAAAACCGATACTCTCCACCATCCCTGCAGCTGCTCGGGTGGGGATGACCCCAGACACTTGGTGGGGTGCTGAGTTCTTTCTGCTGATTCCTGGGCACCTGGAACTGGGATGAGAACGTGGCCCCCATGCGGAGCTGTGCTAGGTGCCGACAGCTGCCACAGGCGGGGCCGCCCTGGGCTCACTGTCCAGGGTTACAACCCCTGACCTCTGGAAGGTAGAACCACTCAGGCCTGCACCCCCAGCTGGAAACCTACATTCAGATGTCCTTGCAGGCCCTCTGTGGGGCAAGTGGAGACCTGATTCCTGCACCCCCAGATGCTGGTGGGCTTTCTGTCCCAAACAGACTCATGACCCACAGCCACAGACCTGCCTCCCCAGGCGATGCTCACACTCTGTTGTCCCAGCCAGTGTGGTGTGCTCCTTGGTCCCGCTCCTCCCTGCTCCAGGGGTATCACCAGGAAATGCCCAGGGCCGCTGGCAGCAGACCATCTGCCTGGAGCTCTGCCACCCCCTGGGGGCACTGGGTCATTACTGGGTCAGCTGGACATTACTCAGCAAGTGGAGAAGGTCAGTTTTCTAAAATCAAGAAAGAACCCCAAATTTTAGAGTCCAAACCTTTGCCAAACCAGGGCTGTGTTTCCCAAAAACATGATCTGACCAATGTTCTGACTCCACTTCCCAAGAACATCAGTGATTCTGGAAATGGTCTTGGACCTCCCAGTGGTATATCCCTGAGTGTCTGCTAATGCTTGTGGGGAAAGAGGGGGCTAAGAGCTCTGCCTCCAAGAACGTGGGGTCCAAAGCCCCCAAGCTAAAGCCATCCCGCACCTGCCCAGACCCCCCCACTGGCAGACGTCTTTTCAGGGGTTCAGACTCTCCACATCTCAGCTCCTCGAACCTTGGATTTTCAGTAGTTAGGCACGTGGGGGTGACTCAGCTTACCCCAGACCACAGCCTGTCTGGTCAGCCACCCTGGACACATGACTGAGCAGAAGAAACCTAACTTGCCTCTTCTGGCCGTGGGTAGTTGTTCTGGGCTCTGGCATCTGTAGTCAGAAGCCTGTTTGTGGGTCTGGCCTGAACTGGGGGTGGGGAAGGGTTGGCCAGGCCTAAGTCCTAGGGCAACTCTCCTCCTTCAAGGCACAGACAGACAGACAGCTGGTTGTAGATCCGTCCTCTGGGCTGGGCAGACTCAGATCTTGGAAAGGGGAGGGATGGGTTCAGAAATAAAGCCCTTGCAGAGCAATGGGGCAGGGGCTCTGGTGGGAGAGGTCGGCTGCCACGGCCCCCTTCCTTTGTGGGAGAGCAGGGTGCCAGCCTGGCCATGCCCATGTGGGCTCTGGGGGTGGCCTCCATGGAGTCTGGCTTCAGTGACGACATCCTGCCCCTTTGGAGGAAACACCTTGCTCTGAGCTTTATTTAGCAATGGGCCATCATGCAGGGGCGAGGAACATAGGTGGAAGCGTCAGCGCCGTCATTTCTGCTTCACTGGTCACGGGGAATGAGCCCCCCAAAAGTCAAGCATCTCCTGATGCATGGGCACCTCCTGCACGGGCATCCCTCCCCTGGAGGGCAGACACCAGCTGTTCCTTCCCGTGGGGGCGTGGGGAGGCACATCCTCAACCCCCTCCTGGGGAGGGATGGCAGGGCAAAGGAACTGGCTCCTCGTGGCCTCTGAGCGTGGGAGGGAGGGTCAGGTGCCACAGCCATGGCGTCTACACCTGCCGTCACGGAAGGCGGTGCCCAAGGCCCAGAGCCCAGGGAGAACACGGCTCAGGGGCTAGGCGCCCACCCTGTCGGCTGCCAGGGATCTCATTGCCCCCACATGGACACCCACATGTATGAGTATGTGTGCACGCAGCCATGCGTGTGCAGAGACACACAGGCAACACTCGCGTGTAGACACCTCACCTGTGCACGGAGGCACACACCCATCATGGCGTCCAAGGGCTTGGGCTCCAGGATCAGCTCCGAGTTTGCCTCTGGTTCTTTCCTGGTTCCTCTCTGGCAAGTCTGTTCACTTCCCCATGCTTCCACATCTTCCTCTGTAAAGAAGCAACGGTCGTCAGCGTACCCCCATGCGTGGCCCTGAGGCACCCGGGACCTTCCTCGGTGCCGGGCACGTAGTAGGGGCCCCGCACAGCTGGCCCTTCCGGCGCTCCCTCGGAGGCAGCAGGCATCCTCGGACTGGGTCTCCCGCCCCCCACGCTCCCCCCCTTGTGAGGCCTCACTGGACAAGCCCACCTCCCTGCAGGTGCGGGTGCCTCCGTCCTGCTCCTGCCTTCAGCGTCTGGGACTGAGCCCTGTGTCCGTGCGGGTGGAGGAGAGGCTGGGAGCCACCCCCGGCCCCAGGAAGAGGTCCTCCGGAGCCCGAGTCACAGATTGTCCGAGGGGAATGACCACTGCGTTGCAGACCAATACTCCTGTAAAATACTTTTAAAAAAGTAAATCAGACTTAAGCGTTCTCGCACAGAACGGTAATTACGTCTAATTGCAGCAATCATTTCACAGCAATAATACGTATATTAAATCGTCACGTTGTATACCTTAAGTAAGTACAATTTTCGTTGGCCGATTGTGCCTTGAACCCAGGGCGGGGACAGCAAATCACTGGGTAAATGAAATAAAAATAGGCACACAAGAGATAACCTCCAACTCTTAAAAATTATTCTTGAATTCGAAGGAAATAAAGTAAGTCTGTCAAATTGCTGTAGAAGTTTCCAGATGCTTCCTCTTGATTTTGAAACGTGCTTGTTTCCTCTGAGGCCAGGAACCCACACACAGGGAGGGGTGCCCCCCGTGGACCCCAGGACGCCGAGTGCCACTCTCCACTCCCCCCCCAGCTTCATTAGTTTTCATTCGTCACTGCACACGGAGCGCCTTCTGGGACCTGTGTGTGTGACACGGGACAGGTGATGATGAGTTCTGCAGGGGTGAGGGGATGCGAACCCGGGGAGGGTCCTAACTGGTCATGGTTGGGAGCAGGAGGCTGGCAAGAGCCACCACTTCATGGGGACCTGACGTGGCTCAGAGCGTAGCCCACTGCAAGGTGGGGGCTACCTAACAGGGAAGGGGGCTGCGGCCATGGGGACATCGCTGTGACCAAAAGGTCAGCCACTGTCTCAGGAGTTGGGCAAAAGTGCTTTTCTTCTACAGACAGGAGTGAAAGGGGGAGTCAAGCAGGGGGTGGGGGTCAGGATGGGAGTGGGGGAGATGGGCCTATTCTGAGGAGGGGGCTGTCTGCTGGCTCAGGTTGAGCATGGGTGATGGTGGAACCAGGCACTCAGCTCAGCGGGGGTGAGCGTGGGGATTCGGAGGGTCTGTGTCCGGGCTCGTCCCGGGCGAGCCAGGGCATCGGGGACGGTGTCGGTAGTGAGCCGTTCCGTCCGATTTCTAGACCTTCTCCGTGTTGTAGGATGACGGGGCTTGACGTTGTCCCTCTGGGGCCTCATATCCAGGCTCAAACCTGCCTCCTAGGGACAGAGGTTCCAGATCGGGGGGGCCCGGCCCTCCACATGCAGCTCCCCCATCGGCTAGGAGAGTGCAGGCAGAGTTCTGTGATATGGGATGTTGTACCTGGCATGCCGGGCATCCCCCAGAAATAACTGGCCCTGCTTTCGTGCCCCCAGCCAGCCAAGCGAGAAGCCCGAGGGGCAACTGCGGAACAAAGCAGGTCTCTGAGCAAGGAACGTCCGCTCTGCCTTCGCTTCTCTTCTGCTTAGGTCTTCCAGTTCTCGGGGCTGTGCTGGGGCCCCCACGAAGCCTTCGCAGAACGGAGCTGGGCAGACCAGCGACGCTGCAGGCACACAGACAGGGTCAGAGAGCCCCAGGGCAGAGCCGCAGCGGCCGGGGTGGCCGGGGGCCCCCGGCAGTCCTGCGTCGTCCAGAGGAGGGGAACTCGGCCAGAGGCCCTCGGTGCCAGTTCAGAAAACAACAAGAAGGCCTGGCCTTCCTGCCCGGCATCCGGAAAGCACCCACCAGGGACTGCGCCCTGGGCAAAGGCGGGGAGACTGATCCCGCAGCTGGGGGTGGCTCCCGTGGACACAGCCACCAGCAGTGAATCTGCTCAAGGCTCAGACTCTGACCTGGTTTCCTGTGAGTTTTGACAAAGGGAGAGAGTTCGTTAAGCTTTTCCACACAAAGATGGCTGGATTAGTTCCCACGAATGCCGTGTCGTTTTATTTGAACAGTTGGGGCTGAGTTTGGTCCGTGAATTAGTCTCTTGAGTCCGATCAATCCCTGGGCTGAGAGAAGACAGGGAGGGGGTGGGAAGAAGGGGACGGGAAGGGAAGAATGGGTGCAGGGATGGAGGAGCAAGGGACAAAAGGCAGGGAGGAAGGGAGGAGGCCCAGGCCCTGACTCTACCCTAACAACTGCTCCTGCCACGGGAGTGCTCCCCAGAAAACGCAAGTGCCATCCTCCTTCCCCTTTACCTGCCCTGTTAGCATCTGTGCGTGTTTCTCAGCGTCCCTCAGTTAAGGGAAAGTTCCCCGCAAATAATGAAGCAACTTTGGTCCTAAATAGCTAAGCAATAAACTTTAAGGAGAGATGACCATCCGAGCCCTAAAACACATTTTTCCCTTGTTCTACAATTCCCTAGAACAGGCTGGGAGGTCCCCATGGGAGCCGGACGGCTCGTGCTTTCAGAGTCCTCACAGCCCCCCGACAGCACCTCCCGGGCAGGAGACGGTCTCCTCATGCCCCAGCTCTGCTGAGCACACTCTCTACGACCGTAGTCACATTATATGAATCGACATTGAGCCCTTTCTTCTTTCCTGCTAATTGAAAATTACTGATGTTCCTCGTGCAAATAGCTCTTCATGTCAGCTCTCAAATGTGGCGTGCTCTAGGTTTTAATCAACCACTCGCCACAGTCTCCTTTTACATCTAGTTGATGGGTCCGTCTTGTCACAATTACAGTAAATGATGACCAAGATCTCTCCAAAGAATATTTCACTTTTTGTTCGAAGAGTTACAGAGGGGGACGTGGGGAAAGGTGTGGTTTGCACACCCTTGACCTGCCCCAGAAGGGCTTCTTGGCTGAAGAAAGGCGAGGCAGGTGGCTGGTACGTGCCTGTGGCTGGGCCCCGAGGCCTCTGTTCTGCTTTTCCCCCCAGCAGGAATGCTTCCAGGTGTGTGTGTGCGCGCACACACACACACACACACACACACACACACAGCCGGCATATGTGACAACTTGACCCTTCACCATTTCCTCAACAGTCTTCCCGGCTGTCTGACTGAGATTGCCATTCTCCCCCTTCCTGGTGCTCTCGGGACTGACGTCACCTACTGTCCTGGCCCAGCTGGTTCCCATGAGACTGGATCGCGAATGCTCTTGAGTCCAGCCCACACAGATGCTGCCAAGACTGAGCTTTAAGCCTGTAGTTTGCATGCAGACCGGGTATGTATCAGTTAGCTAATGCCGCAAGACAAAGCACCTCCAAGCTCACCAGCTTGAAACAACAAACATTCCTTAAGCTCACAAGTCTATAGGTTAGCTAGGAAGTTCTGTTGATCTGGGTAGGGCTGGGTTGAGCTCATCTGTCCTCACCCCTGCCCTTATGGTCACTGACGGATCAGCTGGAGGCTGGCGGATCGAGAATGGCTCCACTTGGGATGACTCTTCTCCAAGCGGCTTTACAGGTTAGCCCCGACTGGTTCTGACGGCAGACGTCCATTTCCTCAGCCCACCTTGCGATACCTTGCCCTGGCCACTCTCCAGGTGCTGTTTGTGTAATCCAGGTAACACCAGGCTCTCCCCACGGCCATCCCTGTGCAAAGGGCCAAGAGGAGCAGGACGTAGAACCAGGGGAGACAGTGAGGGAATCCCTGCTAGGTGTACACGGGGCAGGCTCTGTCCTACATACAGAGTGCACGTCACCCCAAGCTCCACTGGCCGTGGCCAGACCTCCCTCAGGGGCTCCAGACTCTCTGGTGGGGGACGCAGCCCCCCTGAAGGGCTTGGGTCCCATGCAGAGCACCCCATGTAGAGGACGTGGCAGAAACTCTAGTGAGTGTGCACCCATGTGTTCAATGCTGTGCACGGGCCCGTGTCGAGACAGACACTGAAAAATTCCCACATATAGCTGCCTTGTGCTGTAAGTGAAAACAATGGGTTTTTTAAATTTACTGCTAGTCTGTTCTAAGTGCACAGATAATTCAAAGTATGAAGGAGCCCATGGGGCACGGGTGAAAAGGGGACTGGATTAAATGTCAAGACTCCTGAAATTTAGGGCTCCTGACTGCAATGTCGAGGTGGCTTTCGCGAAGTCCCTTAACTTTTCTCCATCCCAGTTATGCTTCTCAAGTGGAAGTTTTCAGCCTCGGCTGGCCGAGTTGCCATGGTGACCACAGAAGAGCGCAAATACAAATATAAGTGGAAAGAACACAGTGTTGTATCAATATGGGCTATTCTTAGTAGTACCGTTATTCCTGTCTGTGCTATGAACCAGCAGGGAACACGCGTGGTCCAGACTTCCAGGAAGACGCGACGTCCTCCCCAAACCCCGTGGAGCTGCATTCCGCCTTACCCGGGCAGGTGAGCAAGAGGATGCGTTTAGAGCCATTCATTCACCTTCCGCCATTCCAGCCAGCTCTGCTAAGCGCCTGCATTGTACCCGGTGGTTACAGACACGGGATCCAGGCATTCACGGAAAATGCCAAGTCCTTGTATGGGTGGAATTTGCATTCAAGCAGAGAAGACGAAAACTAAGCAGCAAGCAAGGATTTCAGAGAGTCCAAAGTGTACGCCTTCCTCTCTTACGGCAGGGTTACGCCCGATAAACCCACTGCAAGCTGAGAAGGCCGTTATGTGGAACATGCATTTACTATACCTGCCTACTGAACGGCGTGGCTTAGCCTCGCCTACCGCAAATGTGCTCCGAGCACTGACATCACACCTTTGGTCGGCTATTCATGTAAACAAAGCCTACTTTATACTAAAGTGTTGACTATCCCACATAGTTTACTGAATACCTTACTGAAAGAGAAAAACAGACCGGTTGTATGGGTGCAGGATGGCTGTAAGTTTATCGGCTGCTCCCCGCGACGACGTGGTTCTCTGCCGCTGCTCAGCATCCAGACGGAGTATCAGACCACATATCCGCTAGCTTTGGACACAATTAAAATTCAAAGTACAGTCTCTACCGATGTGTATTGCTTTCACACCATCGTCAAGTCGAAAAATCGTTAAGTGGGGAACCATCTGTATTATGAAAGAGGCCCAGAGAGTGATATGATGGAAACTGGATAGACACCCCCCACTATGCAGGTTGGATGGTCCCTGTAGCCCTCTCTAAAGGAGGTGGTGCTTAATCTTCATCCCGAAGGATGAGGAAGGAGCCCAAACTAATGCTCAGAGAGGCAATGCCACCTGCTCTAGGTCACACAGCTGGTTGGTGCCAGATACCCATCAGACTTCGCTGTTTCCAGTTCCCCGCTCTCTCCACCCTCCTTCTGGTTCCAAGGTCCTGCTGGCTAAGGGTCTGTGGATAGAATAAAGATAAACAGAGCCTTGCTACAAGGAGACTTTTAACACTGGCAACCAGGACAAGGGTTTGGACAAGCAGACGACACTTGACATGAGATAAAGTAATCTGTGTCTGATGAGAGTATTAGGCAAAACTTTAAGGTCAATTTAGCATGATTTAAATATTTCCCATTCATTAGCAATAATTTAGAATGCATTTCCTTTTCTCCCCCCACACTTGAAGTTTTATTTTAATAGCTCTGTGATTTTGGAACAGATCATTAAAATTAATGATATTGCAAATGTTCCAGTGTGCCTGGTAGAGTCTGATCAGTGGTTTCTCCCTTTATAGATCATCAGAATAGAACACTTTAATGGCTCTAATATAAGGGCATTCTCACTCTTTCTCTCTCTGTTAATGAATAATTTCCATAGCCAGATATGGAACCCCCAAAGAAGGAAGAAGCATATTTCATTAGGCATGTCAATGCTGGACCCTAAATAATTCAGGACCCCAGATTAAAATACTTGATGCTCTCAATGTCCTAATGGGGTATAATGAAATATTCCCAAATGCTGCCATCTTAAAATTAACAATCTTTGAAATTCCAAAATCAATCAATGCCAATGACAAGAGCTGAGTCTAATCCTTTATTGATTTGTGCAGCCATGGAAGGGAAAAGGGAACATTGTTTAGCCCCGTCCCTCAGGCTGGCTAATTGCCGGCCAGTGATGTTATTCATTTGGTCTGTGTCCTGGTGCACTGAAAATGCCACTGGTCACCCCCTTCTTGGGACAGGCAATGCCACTGGGCCTCAAAGGGCTGGCCCTAGATATCATACCACTTGAGGGTAGGCTGTGGCCAGTCCCGTCCTACACACCCATCTGAAGACACCATTCACTCCTGGGTAAAAGTATGCACTGAGTGTCCTACTGGCTCAGGCGCTAGGTGGCCCTGTCACGGGGAGGCCAGTCTACTTATCCCCTCAGCCACTCTCTGTACTCACTCTGTTTTATTTTCCACAGCAGCTCTCACCATCTAACAGATATTGGTTATTTTGGGGAGGCCTTATGTCCTTTGGACTCCATCCTCTGTACCTTTATAAGTTAACCTCATCTGTCTTGACCACCAAGATGAAAGCTTATGGGAGAGCTTGTGGTTTGTTTTTGGTTTTGTTTCAGCTATATTCTTGGTACCTTAAAGAATGCTTAGCATACAGGTACTCACAGATGGATGGGTGGATGGATGATGGATAGAGTATAGATGTATTGTGGATGGATGCTTAGATGTATGGTGGATGTAGGGGTGGATGGATGGATAAAAGGATGGATGGATGGATGGATGGATGGATGGATGGTGGATGTAGGGGTGGATGGATGGATAAAAGAAGGATGGATGGATGGATGGATGGATGGATGGTGGATGTAGGGGTGGATGGATGGATAAAAGGATGGAGGGTGGGTGGGTGGGGTGGATGGTGGGTGAATAGATGGATGGTGGATGGATGACTAGATGGATGGATGGGTGAATGGATGGGTGGTGCCTGAATGCCTCCCTTCTTATATTCTCAGCATAGAAAACAATGTCCAGCCCATATTTGTTGGCTAAACGAATTAACCAATCTCAAAATCCAACAATACCAAGAATTCTTCATCCCATGAGGTTACTTCTACTCCTGCTCTGGCTAAGAGCCTTCCCTCACAGTGTCCCATTGACCTACTGGACCACAGTGCCCGCATCTGTGATCTTAGATCTTGTGAGTGTTCTCTGGCTGCATTGATAGCAAACTTCTCATGGGGCAAAGCAGCATTTCCTCTGCTTCTCCCCTCAAGCTCATCTGTACTGGACACACAGTAGGCTACCATGTAAGCCATGCCTCTGGTAAGAGCCACACAGACCACACAAAGGGAATAATAAAGGAGCTCCTTGCATAATTCAACAAACAGCCCATGGAATCCATGGACCTTTCTTAGGTGTTATGTGCCTGTTGGCTAAAACTCAAAGGAAACACAGAAATTGGGAAAACCAAGTCTCTGTATGAGAATTAAAATTGCCCAGTGATAAAACAGCCTCATGTATCAAAGTCAGCATCGAGAGGAAATAAGAAAATCCAACAAGTATATTGGAATTAGGTCAGAAGTCCTGGGACAGAATCACAGTGAAAATACCAGTCCACAAGAAGAAAATTGAAAGAGTGGGGTTGGGAGGGAAGAAGGGGGCTGACTGCACGTTCCCTAGGAAACGGGCTGGCAGCCCTCCTGGCCTCACCTTTGGGGAGGCACCTGCGGCTGGCACTGTGCAGGACTCGTGGGAGAGAGGAAGCCTTTGGCATGCCTCAGAATAAGGACATCTCACTGAGGAGAGCCAGGACACCCATCTCAGTCATTTGTTAAAGCAGGCTTCAGAAGGCGGTAGCCTGGCTTCTGGACACCTCCCTTTGAGGTCCAGCCATCCCTGGCCGAGTGTGAGAGGGGACAGTGTAACTGGCCAGGCATGTGTCTCCTTCCCCATCTCCGTCACACGCACGTGCTTCCGCTCACCATGCACTCAGCAGCTCAAGCCAAAACCCTGCAAGAGTGTTGTCCCCCTTGGCAACCCTCACACCTGATAGGCTAGCAAGCCCTGTGGGCTGGGTCTTCAAGTCCACCGGGATCTCTCCACTTCCCTCCTCGTGCACAAGGTCCACCTTGGAACAAGCTCCCCTGGCCTCCCCAGTCAGGACTTTGACAATGGCACACAGGTGTTGACTGTGGGGGGCTGGTCTACACACTGTGAGGCAGTAGCACACCAAACAGAAGCCCCCACCCTGGGGCCCTAACCCTAGAGCAGGGAGACCAGCAATGAGAGCTACGGCTGCAAGGAGGAAAAATAAGACAAAAAGAGTTGGTGTGGGTCGGAGGACGCAGGAAGTTAGGGTGATGTCCTTCAGAGATAGTTGGGGATGGAAGGGGGCAGGAGTGGGGAGAGAAGATCATATTGGTCCCCATGAGGACTCTGGCTTTTTGCTGGAAGAGAAGGAAGCCTCAGGGGGGTTTCAAGATGAGGAGTGAATGGTGTTTCCTGGCTGCTCTAGCCCCTGGAGAGGCAAGAGTGGAGGCAGGGAGACCAAGTGAAAGCTGCAGGAGGGGTCAGGGAGAGAAGCCCAGAGAGATACTGCAGCCTGGACCAGACAGCAGAAGATGGGGAGAAGCCTTCTGCCCCCGGAGCTCACCCCTCACAGCAGCCCCCAGTGAGCTTTTGAGGATGTAACCAGCCCATCCCACCTCCTGGACAGAACCTACCCATGGCTTCCTGCTGTCCTGAACCTCCAAACTCCTCAGCCAACCCACAGGGGCTCCCGCCTCTCACTTGACCTTCCATTCCTCCTCTCCCCCTCACTCTGCCCTGGAGCCCTGCCAGGCTCCTTTGGGTTCCTCCAGTACACCGAGCTCATTCCTACCCCAGGACCTGGGCACTTCTCTCTCCTGATGCTTATCTGGCTGCTTCAATTTGACATTCTGATCTCGGCTCCCCTCTCCCTCTTCGGGGAGGCCTCCCTGACCTCTACCACCCCCACCGACACAGTACCCCGTTTTATTCTCTTCAGAATATCTGTCACTGCTGGATATTTTTGTAGGTGCACATTTTCTGCACCCCCTCCCGACAAACACGGAAGCTACGTGGGCACAGATGTTCTCTGGCTGGTTTACCTACTTATCTCCAGCATCTGGAGCAAGACCTCGGTACCTACCAGGCACTCATAAATATTTGTTAAGTAGAAATGCTTGAGCAGAAGCAGCGCCCTTTCCTCCGGAGCACAGCACGGACCCCAAGAGACGGCAAAGGACTCACAGAGTTTGCATTGGCCAACACACCATTTCCTGAACAGCGAAGAGTCCAGATGGCAGGTGAAGTGAAAACCTACATCTTCCCATGCGTGAGGAGGGAAGCTCCAGCAGAGGAGCTCAGCTGCTCAGCGGGACAGATGCAGAGCCTCCGGGCTCACAGCTACCTGGTGTCACTGCGGAAGCCAAAATCAAAACAAACCACTGAGGGAAACACGAGCTGGCTGCCCGTGGCCAGAGCCCACCCGGGGGCCCCGCCACTCTTCTCCCCTGGCACCTGTCCCGCCATCGCCCCTCAGGGCCCTCTCCAAAGTTGCAGGATACGAGCTCCTTTGCTTCAACGGAAGCTGCCAAGAGAGCCCCAAGCAAACAAATCCAGTGTGAGGTCCCCCAGCTGCGGGCAAGAGGACCATGAAAGTTCTGGGGGGACACTCTCACTCTTCAGCTGGGCGGGTAATGCGCCAGTGGGACTGCCAACAGCATGCCCCAGCCACGGTGCTACACAGGCACGTCTATCCTCTAGAAGTTCTGAGCCTGGAAGTCAGATCAATGTGCCATCAGGGTTGGTGACGGGTGAGCCTCTCTCCCTGGCTTGTGGACAGCTGCTTCCGGCTGTGCTTTCGATCCATCCTTTCTCTGTGCCCCTGGAGGGAGACAGAGAGCATGCACTGGTGTCTCTTCCTCTTATAAGGACACCGATCCTACTGGATTAGGGCCCCACCCTCGTGACCTCTTTTCAACTGAATCACCTCCCTGTAGGAGGTCACACTGGGGTTAGAGCTTCAACCTCTGAGTTTTCAGTCTTTACCGGGTGACCACTTGTGTCTCGCATGGGTTTTCTGATCCCCGTTTCTTTATTTTCTAGGGGTCAGAGACCCACCCTGCGTGTCCGAGAAAAAGCCCCTCCCCATATAAAAAGTAAAGGCCTGAGAGGCCAAATGATATCAGGGCTCAAAGTGATACAGATAGAGTTTTCAGGAAGGGTTGACAGTGCAAGAAAGGGGAAGGGTCCCTGGGCAAAACCCAGTTCATGCAGTGAAGCTATTCCGTGCCAGGAACTGTGCTAGACCCCAAGGCTGCAAACGTGACCAGCACAGACGCGGCCCCCATCTCCAGCTGCTCCCCACCCATGGAGGAGGCAGCCATGGCGGCTGGGCTGTCTGGGCACACCCGTCCCCCGGGCCGGCCTCACTGGCAGGCACAGGGCGAGAACGTCAGAAGCACTTGGTGCTGTCCCTTACCAGTTCATCCAGGAGGAGGAACCCCTGAACTCTGACTCTGAGTCTTGCTTCTTGGCTCCAAACTGCCCCTTGGAGCCCCTGCCTCCGCTGTCTTCCTCAAGGGGGAGTGGGTGGGAAATGGGGAGACAGATGCAGCCTCAGCCAGAGGAGGCCATGCCCTTATAGAGAAGCTAGGAGAGCAGCATTCAGTTTTTTCCTGATTCACCCTCCAGCCAATGTCGGCCCAGTGTCAGCCTGTCTTTGGTCACTCACCTGGGCACTCTCTCCTGCATGCTGCCCCAAACATGGCCTTCACACCCTCATGCGTGAGCCAGGGCTGGCCAGATGAGCTGGGAGGCAGAGGGCAGAGGGGGAGAGGTGGCTGAGCCAGGATGCCTGTAAGTCAACAGCAAGGCTGTCACTCTGGCCACCTTTCTGTTTCTCAGCATGGAGCATGTGGCCATTACAGCACACAGCTGGCCAGGCTTGGATTGGCAGTGTCCTCCGGGGTCACCTGGAACAGGCTGAGGCACCTGGGTCAGCTGTCACCTGGGTACCTGTCACACCTCCAGACATCAGGCTGGAGCCTCTGCTGTGACAGCCACCACTGTCCTGTTTGTCACGGTGAGCTCTGTCCATGGTGCTACCCATGGCTGTGTGCCAATGGTACCCCACGGCCAGAGTGCAGCCCACCTCTCAGCTCCACGCTCTCTCCAGGGAGTTAGTTGTCAGCTCCTCTAAACCAGGACCCCTCCTTGGGCTTCTAAAGCCCCCAGGCCCACCTTTGCTCCATGCCCTGAGGCTCCCGGGGAGCAGAGAGGGTGATGTCATAGTCTCACCCCCAGGACCTCTCACCCCGGCAACTCCCTCTCCCCAGTCATCCCTCCATGGACCTCGTTCAGACTTGGAGCGGGGTGGATCCTCTTGGTGGTGACAAACCTCTCACCTGTAACTCCCTCCTCCTCTCCCACCCCTTCCCTCCAGTTCCCACTACTCCTCACTCTCCGTGAGACTCCTGAACCCACTCCCTCCATTGTCTCCCCTTGGTCTCTATCTTCATTCTCTGCTCAACCAGCCTACATTCTGTGGATCTTCAACTGCTTTCCCAACAAAACTCGACTGCCTCGCACGTCCATCAGATCCTGCCTGCGAAACCCCAGCCTGGGTTCCACCTGCCCGCGTGCCCTCCCCAAGCCCACACTAAGCCCTGGGCTCTAGTGCCAGGACCCCGGGATGCCCAGATGCGTGCCCCAGGCAGCTCCCACTCCCCTTCCAAGAGTGGTCGAATCTCCAATCCTCTGACCTCTTCTTCCTGGAACCAAGCTTGCCAGGAACACAAAAAACAACCTCAAAAACAGCAGAGCATCTTAGAGGTGGACCGCTCCCAGAAACAAGAAGCCTCTAATGAGATAAAGGAAACTTTTCAAAGTGAACGCAGTAGGAATGTGATTGATGTGCAGATGGTGGACCTTCCGTAGGGAGACAATGGCAGGGTAATGCTGCAGCCAAGGAGGAAGCAAGCCGAAGATCAGAGCCGCTCATTAATCACAGCCTGACGCATATACTCGCAAGGCGCACGCGCGGACTCCGTCGGAAGCAGGCTCACACAAACAATATCATCTCCGCTGGGAATCGCTCAGACGGGCAAGGGTTGAGCTCCAAGCTGGAAGCCTCTTAGACACCATAGTTCTGCAGGGCTTTGGGCGGAGGGTTGATAAAACCTATACAGTGTTTGTAAAGCTCTTCGAACTTGGCAAAACTTGCCATTACCCCCAGCATCTCAGCTGAACCTCCTGGCAGGTGTGGTGCGCGGGTGATGCCATTCTCACATTCTAACTTCACAGCAAGGGCAGGCTGGGATGGAGGGTCCCTCTGCCTGCCCATCGTGCTCTCTCCAGGTGACAGTACTGATAGTACCCTCAAGGGTGTGTCTAACAACCGCCATGGGGTTGAGACAGGGCACCGCGGATCTCAGCCTCGGCACTACTGCCATGCGACCGGACCTGCTTCACTGTGGGGCCGTCCTGCACGGCGCCCGATGTCCGGCAGCATCTCTAGCCTCTGCAGGTACTTCTCCCCCCTCGCCGACCCCCCAGCAGTTGTGACAACAAAAACGTCTCCAGACAAGGCCAAACATCCTCATGGGAAGGGGGTTTCCATGCTTCCTAAGCCACCGCCAACCCCAGGGTAAGGGCCTTGAGGGGGCGCCGGACCCGGCAGCAGCTGGGTGCCCACTACATTCTCCCAGGCGTTTGACTTGTGTGCAGGTGCCCACTGTGTGCAGGCATCTGAGATTAGCTGGACAGAGAGCCCCCCCACCTTGCCACTGCACCAGGCCGTGCCCCCAGGCTTCTGAGATGGCTGACTTACCTGTTTCTCTGAGCGCTCCCCCCACCACGCTCTGCCTGTAACCCAACACCCGTCACAGAGAATGTGCAGTTCAGCCACTATGAACCCAACGAATGAATGAATGTTGTTCTTTTCCTCACCAAGCTATCAAATCAAACAGATTTCCAAGCTCATTGTTTGAAAGCCATCGGAGCGGCAGCTCTGCAGGAAAGGACACAGACGTGCGGTCCTTCACCTGCCTGGGTCACAGAGAAGCTTGTCGGAGGAGAAGGGAGAGGTGTTCACCGTGTGCAGAAGGGTGTGGGGACGAGTCCAGAGGGCAGTCCCGGTCAGAGATGGGCACTGAGGAATTTTTATTCTAGCCCAGGAGAGATTCTGAGCCAGGAGACGGCAGGGGTCAAGTGAGACGGAGCAGGGTGACCCCTTGCCCTCATCCTGGGTGCCACTCCCAGCAGGGCTGCTCTCCACACCCCCACGTCCCACGCCCCTGCTCCCAGCGCTCATTTCAAGCAAGCTGGCTGTGAAATATCCCACGTGGGGGCCTAACGTGTGGTCTCTCTAGCAGCGGGGGCAGTAAATCTGCTCTCTGTGTCACCACCACCAGGCCCGCGAGCAGGAGGCCAGCTCTCAGCTGGCGGGTTCCCGCTGTCCACTGCATCCGCCTCACCGGGCTGCCCTGCCCTGTACAAGCTGTTAGAAGGCGTCCAACCTCCACTTCTAACCCTTTTAAATACAGGCACGGGCACGGCACTTGACCTCCGGGTCACCCGTGTAACAGGGCCCCTACGTCATATTCAGCACATTTTGCTTCCAGACCAACACGAGCCATCTAAACACTGATTGGGAATCCAAACCCAGCGGCAGGAAGAGCACGTCAGCTCTGGCCCGGAGATCGGTACGTGCATCCTCACACATGTGGATGCAGTCACCTTCACATGGGCCAGAGAGAGGACGAGCTCGTCCAGAGCTGAGCATCTTGGTCTGAAAGACACCAGCACAACGTGGGAGAGAATAGACACCAGGTCCTAGGAGCCGCTGAAGAAGCTGCCCAGTTACGCTTTTCCCGGGACCGCGGTAGGGAGGGCAGAGCAGCGTCCACTCTCGGAACCAAAACTTGAACAGCTGGGGAGCTATGTCCCTCCAGTTACCTGCCCTTGTGCTGACTCCGCATTGCTCAGGAACACGGTGGCTCCTGCTGGCCGAACACGGAGGCTCAGCTTTGAAGCATAATTGATGTCATCACGAGTGGCACTGGTGATGCTGCGGATGGTCCTGGAGGGGCTGGAAGTGGGTCAGCTACCCAAGTATTAACAGTACGGTAAGAATTCGTGCTGCAAAATAAGCAAGAAGTCAGAGCAAATGTGTGTGTGTGCAAAAATGATTATTGATTTGAAATGAAAAAAAGATCACAGCCAATTAAAATTTTCAAAAGCTTTCAAATACTATCATCACAGAATCCTAGAAATGACTTTTAAAAAATTAATTAACTTTATGATCAATTCTTTTTTATTGTAGCAAGAACACTTAGCAAGAGCTCTACCCTCTTAAATTTTTAAGTGTCCAACACTGTCTTGCTGGCTGCAGACATGATGCAAAGCAAATCCCAGAACTCCTTCATCCTGCATAATTGAAACTTTGTACCCACTGAGCAACATCTCGCCATTGCTTCCTCCCCCCAGCCCCTGGCAACCACCATCCTACTCTCTGCTTGTACAAGTGTGACTATTTTAGATTCCACTGAAGTGTTTGTCCTTCCACGCCTGGCTTATTTCGCGTCACATAACGTCCCCCAGGTTGTCACAAATGGCAGCATTTTTTAAAAAATGCTGAATAATATTTCATCGTGTGTGCACATCACATCTTCTTTACACATTTATACTGTTGGACATTAGGTTCTTTCCATATCTTGGCTATTGTGAATAATGTTGCCAACCATATATTGATAAAGAGTTAATATCCAAAATATATAAGAACTCTTCCAACTCAGTGACAAAAATGCAAATAACCTGATTTAAAAGTGGGCAAAGGAGTTAAACAGCTATTTCTACAAAAAAAAAAAAAGACATACAAATGACCAATAGGTATAGGAAAGGGGGCTCACGATCACTGATCATCAGAGAAATGTAAATCAAAGCCACAACGATTTGCCACATCTGTCAGGACGCCTGTTATCAAAGCACCAAAACATAACAAGCGTTGGCAGGGGAGTGCACACTTGGGAACTCTTGTGTGCCATTGGTGCAGATGCAAATTGGTGCGGCCACTGTGGAAAATGGCATGGAGGCTCCTCCAAAAATTAAAAATAGAAATAGCCTGTGATCCAGCAATCCCAATTCTGGGTATATGTCCAAAAGAATTGAAATTAGGATCTCAAATAGACATCTGTGCTCCCGTGTTCATTGAAGGGATAGAACACATTGAAGAGAAGAGCCCAACTGTGCCCCAGACGGGGAGTTTTTCCTTCCTGACCCAACTTCCCCACCATCTGGCCTGCACCTGGATGGTCCTTTGGGGAAACAGCGCCCCCCACTCTCAGTCTACATAGTGTGGGTGGGAAAGACCCTTGGCTCCAAGTCTGAGAGCATGACCAGGCCAGCCAATGGAAGCATCCCTCTGGGCACAATGATCAATAAAGAGGGTGGCAGGAGACCCCACCTGAACAAGGAAGGGCCAGACCCAGGGCTTCTGATCACATGTTTGGGAAAGAAGCAATCTCTTTCATCAGGGATGCCAAATTGGTAGAAGGTCCACTGCTGTTGGCCGATCTGCCATCACATGGGAATGAGGTCAGCTGGCAGGAGAGCAGAGCAGGGGCAGAGACCCAGGGAATGAATGGTTGCACCATTATATGAACATCTGGATCAAGCCAGGTCTGAGTTCCACTTGGGTTGTTTTTTTTTTTATATTAAGCAAATAAATTCTCATTTTTGCTTAAGTCCAGTTCAGTTGTCTATAATCAAAGGAGCCCTGCCCAGTGTAAGCTTTATGCAATCTTACGCTGCCCCAGTCCATTCTGCGATGGGCTGCGTAAACCCACAGCTTGTGCTAACTTCCTAGCACAGCTGCCTGAGAAGAGCAGACCAGTGCGAGCCCGGGCCTGAGGGCAAATGGGCAAATCCATACCTAGAGCCCTCAGTTGGGTGGGCCCACCAAACACCCCAGGGATTTCCCTGGACAGGAACCTACCGTTCAGCCCAGAACTATGTCTGCCTGCTTCCCCTCAGCGTGTTCACCTTGGGACCCAACACTCACCTCGATCCTCAGATGGCCCTAAGGTGGAGGCTAACAGCGTGTCTGGTTGTCAGGATGGGCTGGGTGTGTGGAGGTAGCATATGAAGAAGTCTGGACTCCTGACCCAGGAAAAAGGATCGCTTTCCACTCATGCAACACATGCTCCTCTTTGAGTGGTCTCCTTCCTGCTCAAGCCTCAGGCGTCTAAACATGAGGCTTCCTAGTGGCCACAAAAAGGACAACGGGGGGACACCTGGGTGGCTCAGTCGGTAAAGAGTCTGCCTTCAGCTCAGGTCACGATATCAGGGTCCTGGGATCGAGTCCCACGTCAGGCTCCCTGCTCAGTAGGGAGCCTGCTGCTCCTTCTCCCTTTGCCATTCCCCTCGCTCATGCTTTCTGGCTCTCTCTGTCTCTCTGCCAAAGAAATAAATAAAATCTTTAAAAAAAAAAAAAAAAAGGACAAAGGGACCTGAAGGGTCAAACAGCATTTGCACTGCCTTGGCTCAGAAGTGACCCAGCATAGTCCATTGGTTGGAGCTACCCAGCAGCCCCATCGAGCGGCAAGGGTCTGGGCAGGTGGTGTTCCCCTTCCCTGGGCCTGAGTCACGGTGCTATGTGAGCAAATAAATACGTCCCGGTTACCCACGGCTGCCGGACACACTGCCCCAAACTCGACTGCTTACATCAGCGACCGTTCCTCCAACTCCTGATTCTACAGCTTAGCCACCCAGGCTGGGCTCTGCTGGGTGGTTCTGCTGGTTTTTCCCTGGATCCCATGTGCTTCTGCAGGTGAGCTGGGTGGCCATGCTGCTCAGGGCTGGCTGGCTGTCGGCTGGGGTGATGGGGTGACTGGGCTGCTCGCCTCACATGCTCCATCAGACTAGCCCAGGCTTGTGCTCATCGTTGGAGATGGGGGTCTGAAAGGGAGAGAAGAAGTGTGCAAGCCCCCTGAGGCCTGGGCTCAAAGGTGGCCCCCCATCACTCCCATCATTTTGTGTTGGTCAAAGCTAGTCACAAGAGCAGCCCAGACTCATAGACTCCCACCTGCTGATGGGGGGGGGGGGGGGCGCAGAGTCACAGTGCAAAATGCCCGGAGACAGGGAGGCCACCGTCTGGGGCTGTCAGTGCAACCTGGCACAGCAAGGATCCGAAAACGGCCTTCTGTGATCAGGGTCCACTGGCCACCCCGGACAACTAATGCACAGCTCGGAAGGGTAGTACAGTGAGAGTCCAGACCAGAGGACTAGGCCGCGACCACCGCTGCGTGCTTCGCTGGGTCCACAGTTTCACCTGCATTGTCCCCTCACCCCCAAGACCCCTGGATCACCATCACTGCTGTCCAACGGTCTGCTTGAAACCAGCTCTCCTTTCTTCATCCACTTGACCCAATAACACGTAAGACCACCCCCATCGGCTCTGAGCAACTAGGGGTCACCCTCTTAGATAGGGTCACCTTGTGCAATGTGGGGTCCCCGTCCCTCTCCTAATGCCAAGGTCACTGATCTTAGCACTGAGTCTGAAAGTCGGAAATGGCCCTGTCCAATTACCTTCCTCTATGAGGAGGGGGCTGCCGCCTTGAGAAGGGAACCGACCCACCCACGGGCACATAGCTGTCTAGACCTGGGTCTCCAGTCTCTGACCCATCGCCCCTTCCTCACCCCTGCTGGGCAGAGGGAGGGTTGATCTGCTGTCCCCCTGACATCTTGGGTGTGAGCCCCCCAGCTGGCCCCGTTGCTCGGTGCCCTGGGCATAGTCTTCAGCGTGAGCTGTCTGCAAGCCTCTCACCCTTTATTCCCGCACTGAACCCGGTCATTCTGCTGATGCCGGGTGTTCAATGCCACAGGCTCTGCCCTGTTCAGATTGGCAGGCTGGAGGTGAGCCATGAGCAGAGCAGCCTGTCAAGGTCACGGCCCACATGGCACATCAGCCTGGAACAGGGTGGTCGGGGCCCAGCGTGGAGGCCCTCTGTCTCTGCACAGCCCGATCTCAGCCAGGATTGGTTCAGGCTCAAGCCAGGGAGGCCGACAGACGGAATTCTCTCTTCGATGGGGGCTTGGCCACGGGAGGTCGTACTGCACAAGAGCTGAGGGTGTGGCCGTGGCGTTGAGTCGAGGCTCCACCACCGGCCAGCTGCAAGAGATGGGCAACCTCCCTCCCCCGTGAAATGCTCTGCGGCCCGGGCTGAAGCATCGGGGCTCCCCGAGCCCCTGGGACACAGCAGGCGCCTGCCCATGTCCTCCAAACAGCTACAAAGCTTTATTCCCTTCCTTCCTGACTCATTAGTGTGGTAAGAACAGTTGACAGGAGGTCTGCCCTGTGGCCGGTTTCGAAGGGCACGCACCGTTTTGCTAACTGTACGTAAACACAGTGCTGTCCGGCAGAGTCTAGAACTGCTCATCTGGCATAAGTGAAAGGTTTTCCCCGTTGGGCAGCGTCTCCCTAATTCCCCTCCCCCGGGCCCTGGCCCCCTTCTAGTCTTTGCTTCCGTGAGTTTGATGATTTCAGAGGGATTGTGCCATGTTTGTCCTCCTGTGACTCTGGCCTCACTCAGCACAAGGGCCTTTGGGTCCGTCCATGTTGTCCCAAACAGCCGAACTCCCTTCATTTTTGAGGACGAACATCCGTCGTGTATACGCGGCACCCTCTCTGTCCGTCACACGTCCGTGGACGCTTAGGCGGCTTCTGTATCTCGACTAATGTGAACAGCGCTGCAAAGGGCACGGGGATGCAGATTCCCCTTCGAGATCCTGATTCCCACTCACTTCAAACAAGATCATGGTCTCGTGAGACAACTGCTGGAACACCTCCGTGTGCAAGGCAAGGCACACGTGTGTGTGTGGGTAGGCACACGTGCACCCCCGCGGACCGCACTCCAGCTAGCAGCCCAGCACATGCTTGAGGCAGACGCGCCAGCTTTGATTCACTGGAAGGACTCAAACCATCCAGGAGAAGGAACCAGAGGCCAATCGCTCAGACACACGACCCACCTTATCAGACGGAGGCCGGCCGCTCTCGCAGCCCAGGTGCCAGCCAGCTCTGTGCCCTCTTTCCCGCGCTCCTCTGGCTGCCCCTTTGGCCTGCACCCCTCCCTCTTCCCTTTGCACCTACCCGCTGCCCCTCTCCATGGTGACAGGCTCACTGGGGGAAGGGTCAAGCCCTCCTTTGTTCTCTCCCTCCTGTGTTTCTAGCTGGCACAGTGAGCTCTCTTCCCGGCCAAGCTGCCAGCAAATCTCTCCCTGCGGGCCAGCCTGGCTTCCAGCTCACCCTCTTGCTCTGTCTTCCTTCAAAGCTGCCAGCACAAGCCCTGAGGTTGATCCTGGCGATGAAGACAGACCTGGCAGAGCTATGCAGGAGAGATGGGGAGGGCTCTGGGCGTCTGGGCTTGACGGGAGCTCTGGAAAATGTGTTTCTGACCCCGAGCATCGGCTGCAGGGGGCAGGGAGCCCACGTCTGCCCTCCCCCATCCTCCCAGCATTGGTGCCTTCCAGGATGCTGTCCAGTGTGGATATATCGTGGGTGACAGGTTGCTAACAGGCTATGAAGAGGGGCTAGGATGCTCGGGGGAGCATCCTTACCTCTGGTGCTGGTGTCAGGGAGAAGGCTTGCACCTTCATCTCATGTGTCCAGCAGGAAGAGAGTCCCCTGTGGAGCTGCCCTTGGCCTGGAGGTCAGCTGGCTCCCAGGGTCTGGCGGATGTTGCTATGTTCTGGCTCACTGCCCCTTCCCCTTCTTCCTCCAGCAAGACATAGGAGCAGGAAGGGAACCCTGGGGTCCTGCACCTGCCTCCCCACCCCACCCCACACCAGCACATTGGCCTGGATTCCCACATTCAATGTTGAAGCTCACTCAAAAACAGAGACAGGGCATTTTGGGGGTCCTGGAAGAGCAGCCCCCTGAGCAAGCATCTTGTGCTGTCCAGGGTCCTGGTAACCGCTCTTGCTTCATCCCCACGGTGATCGTGTAAACGCAGGTAGCTACCGCGTTTATTCCGTCCTATCGAAAAGGAAACCAAGGCTCAGAGTGGTCAAATTTCTCAATTAAAGTCAAACCGCCCCAAAATTTAGAGACGTACAGCAGTTATCATTTATGAGCTTGTGATTCTTGGCTTGGCCAAGGATTTACCCTATCAATTTACCATAACAGGCAATGGGCTGAGCAGGGACTCAGACCACCAACCCCTAATCCCAGGCCCCCCTCCCCACCCCGCATCCCTCTTATACTTGCGAGTGAATCTCCCCTCAGCAGAAAGGGGCCACCCGGGTGGCATTTCGCTTCTTCAGAGCTTTCCACTGCTGGCTGCATCCCCACGTGTGTTCCCCGGCCACGGGGGACAGGCAGATCGATGTCCATCTACATGCCAGGCTCTCCAGGGTTAACCTCTGAGTCCGAGAGCCTGTACCTTCAAAGTTTCGTTCTGCAGAACTGTTTGAAAAAAAGCCTACTCTTTGTCATGTGTATCAAAAAAATGAGCAAGAAAGGGACAGACACCCTTGTGAGCCCAGACCCTAAAAATCACATCATTTTTTTAAAGATTTTATTTATTTATTTGAGAGAGAGGGAGAGAGAAAGGGAGCATGAGCAGGGGGAGGGGCAGAGGAAGAAGGAGGGGGAGAAGCAGGCTCCCCACTGAGTGGGAAGCCCAACGGGAGGCTCGATCCCAGGAACCTGAGATCATGAACCAAGCCAAAGGCAGACGCATCACCGACTGAGCCACCCAGGTGTCCCCAAAATCTCATCAGTTTCATCCAGAAAGCAGGAGATGCTGGAGAAGCTTCCCTGCGGTGATGTCGGCTGCTGTAATGCCTCGCTGAGACGCATTGGTCACACTAAGCTGGTTTCTCGAGCATGTGACAGCCCAGTGTTTGCCCCATCCGAGTGGACAGCTTTGTCTGCAAGGTGACTGGCAGACCCAGACTCCTTCTGTCTTGTGGCTCCGCCTCTCAAGGGTCCACTGCCCTCAGCCCGGGAACACAGAGGGGGTGGGCACGCCAGCCCGGGAAGTGGCGAGGTCTCTGTGCAGGTTCGACTGGACAGAACCAGTCTGACAGCCACCGTAAGGGCTGCGAGGCATCTGGCGGAATGAGTCCTCAGAGGACGAGGTTCCTCCCAAGGCCAGTTCAGCCCTGGGGAAGGGGGAGGTATGTCCCTGGGGTCTCTGCAAATCCTACTTAGGACACTGGGTGGGAACAAGGCACACGACCCTCACTCTGCAAACCACAGCCCCCATGTAGCCCCGACAGGGGTGCTGCCCAGCACCAGCTCACCTGTGAGGACAGGGATCCCCAGGCATGCAGGGCATACAGACTCTGCAGGGATCCTGGCCCATCCCTGCTCCCCTATGCCCCCTGCATGGCACGGAAGGTTAGACACACCCATCCCTCGAAGGTCTTTGCAGATACGCATCGCTGACCTCCAGCACCAGACAGAAGTAAAGCCCTTGGTCCCCTGACCCCGGGAGGCCACATGACGGAGGCCCAGGACACGCCAACACCCCCACACCGCTTCTCCTTCCTCCCTCCACCTGGGCCTTGTCTTCCTCGTCTTCCTTGTCACCCATGTTTCTCATTTTCTGGCCATCCTCTCCCTTCACACATTTCCCCAAAATATCAAGGCCACGTGGAAAGCCTGGAGACAGCATTCCGCCAAGCAGTCCTCCGTCCACAGCTTGCTGCTTCCCGGGCTGGGCGGCCCGGTTTCCTCCCCCCTTGGAGCAGATGTGCTCCAGCCCCTCTGCCCCCTTCTCACCTACTCGTTCTCCCTGCAGAAAATTCTGGCTGGACTGGGCGTGAGAAGCACAAGGTCAAAACAAGAGCGTGGGTGGGAGTGGGGCTGGGGGCGGGGGAGGGGCCTGCTTTCATGTTCTTTTATTCACGAGGTGTTTTTTCCCATTACTTAAGCAATAATTGTGTATTAAACTTTTCAAAATACAGAGAAGTAGGTCACAGCATGGAAGCAAATATTCACGATGATCCTACAGTTAACATTTTGATGGATCTCATCACACGAGGCTTTGTTCTAACCCGAAGTCACAGTGTCGGCAGATTTTTGTCACGTTTTTCATGTATTACTGGCGGTACGCGCATTGCAGGCTGCCGTCTCCTCTCCGGCTGCTCTCGTTTGAAGGGTGTCCTGGTGCTCCCTGCGGCGGGCTCTGTGCCTCGAGCACGTTGGCCCGGGTTTGGGGGAGCACGGAGGCCCCCCGCAGGAAGGTCCGAATGCAGGATATCAGGGCTGGGGTGTCCCCTGCAGCAGTTGGGAGAAACGGTCAGGGAGGTGGGTGGCTTATAGGGGCTCACTGGGAAGACCCATCACCCCGGCCACCTGCCCATATTTCTGGCAGCAGCTACTGCTGGGGACAATGCCCCCTCCCGCCCCCGGGCCTTCTGCATCCTGCTAGCCCAGGACCATCCGGGAAATGCAGCTCTGGGCCCCCTTCATGCAGAGGAGCACCGAGGGGTGTTGATCACAAACCCCTAGCCCTGCCCAGTCCTCCACAGTGGGACACTCAGCTTGCCCCCCCTTTCAGTGAACCGCAGGGTCTCCCGGGGCCCTCCCCCCCACTTTAGAAGTGGGGCTCCTTGCTGGCTTCAGGGTTTGCACACCCCTTCCCACAAGGAGCCCCAGGGCGCTGCTGCCTGCTTTCCCTGGTCCTCAGGGGCCCAGCCGTCTCGCTCCTGGTCTAGGTGGACACATGGCAGGCAGGCTCCCAGAGGCCTGGTTCTGACAGTGTGCTTAGCCCCTGCTCCCACGGGAGACCATCCCTGGAGGGACACTCTCAGACAACTGGCAGCACGGGAGACAGCAGCTCTCAGTCCTGGGACACCGTGGCCCGGGCTGTGGATGTGTGGGGTCCCCCCCACCCCACGGAGAATTGCAGCTCCATCGCTGAGCCCAGCAGCTCACAAAAGAGTACCCTGGAAAGCAGGAAAAGAGTTCAGCAGTGAGGAGGGAAAGCTGGCCAGGGGCGTGGCAGGCCTGTCACCCATATAGGTGTTCACTGCAGGGCCCCGTCCTCCCACCAGATCAAATGGCACGACTCCATGATTCCCATCTTCACAGGCTTGCGGTGCTCCAAGAATCCCACCCGAACTCGGACTTGTAAGGCTCTGCAGCTGCCCCCCATCCCAGCCCATGCCCCGTCTCTACCCGCCTCCCTGGGACCCAGCCACTCTACATGCCGCCAGTTCCTCAAACCTGGGACTCGTGCTGCCTCCCAGGGATGCTCCTTGGCCGGATGTCTTCCTGTGGTCACCTGTCTCTGACCCTGCACCGTGTCCCCTCTGGACAGCCCACCCCCTCGGTCCTGTCTGAAGCAACCTCAGCCCCTCTCCTACCTGCTCTGCGTCCTTCCCTCACACCACTGTGCCATCTCCCCCTTTTTCTGTTTAACGCCTTGTCTGTTTCTCTGTCTCCCCAGGCATGAGCACTATGAGAGTGAGAGTTCTGCTTGTTCTGCTCACCACTGGGCTCCCAGGACCTCACACGGCGCCCTGCACGGGAAACATTTATAAAAAGCAAGGATGAATCTGTTTTCTCCCAGAAAACATCCAGCACGAGCCATGATGTTGGATCCAAACCATAAAAGGTGGGAGAAGCATTTTGGGTGCTTCTTCCTGGACCAAGCCTGGACAGCCCCAGGGTTGACGAAATGCCACTGTGACGGCTGAAGCGTGTCCCGCACACGTGCTGGAGTCCTGAGCCCCGGTACGTCCGAATGTGGGGCCTTATTTGGAAGCAGTGTCTTTACCGAAGCAATTCGTCAAGGTGACATCACTAAAGTGGCTCCGCCCAGTGTGACCAGTGTCCTTATAAAAAGGGGAAATTCGAACACAGAGAGCACCCAGGGAGAAGGCCGGGTGAAGACAGAGCAGAGATGGGTTTCCACAAGCCAAGCATCGCCAGCAATCCAGCAGGGGCTAGGAGAGCGTCACAGGACAGACTCTTCCTCAGAGGAATCCACCCTGGGGACACTTGATCTCAAACTTCTGACCTCCAGAACCACGAGCAACAACTTCTGCTGGCTAAGCCCCCAGGCTGTGATACTCCGCAAGGCAGCCCCAGGAAGCTAGCAGAACCCCACTGCTCCCCGACACACAGGATAGTCAGGCTGTAGCAGACGGCAGCTCCCGCCAGACCAGGGGTGTCTCTGCTCTGGGTCCGTGGGTCCTGCTAGGGCCTGGAGACAGGTCACGGTCCCTTTGTGGTAGCAGATGGATGCAGCCCCTTCACCCACCCCTGCACTGTCCAGAAACTCTATTCAGAGTTTCTCCCAGGAGAGCCCGTCGTTCCAGCCAGGCGGCCCGTGCAGGGCTTGGAAGCCACCTGAACCATGGGGCAGGGGCTTGGTCTCTGGGGCCAGGCAGGGCTGGCCCAGGGCTCCTGCCCAGGGATTTACGCCAGGTCCTCAGACATTTCCATTGATCTACTTTATCTCTGCTGTACAGAGATGGGACGGCCTCCCAGGCCTTGGACAGAAGCTGCTGATTCCTGTAACCTTGCCCACTTTTCACACAAACCCCTTAGGCAGCACTCACCCGCAGCATCCCTGACGCCTATGGGGAGGCCAGCCGCCTCACGGTTGCGGGCTCTCACCCTCGCTGGCAGGGACCGTCTAGCTCTACTGGGGCTGCCTTTCAGGGCAGAGCCCCATTCTAAAACACAGTGGTCACACATCCAAATGGGGGTCCGGGTGGGATGAGAAGAAAGGGGGGGCACTTAGTGCCATGAGCCTGGGACACAGCATGAAGCAGGGATTCCCCAGTTGTAGGGATGGGCTGTGGCAGCCAGAGTCCCACTCACGCACAAGGGTCTGGACAGGATGACCAAGTGTCCCCAGGACATCCTGAGCCCCTGGCTGTTGTTCTTTCCAATTTCACGTGAAACCAGCTTCCCATGTGGGCCAAAGATCAGGAGATACTAGTGAGTTTAAACACAAGAAGCACTAAAACCACGCCGAGTCCTCCCTGCCCTGGAAGGCCAGCTCGAGTACCACCCCTTTCAGACCCCCTGGTTGCCTGCCAGCAGTGTCCTCACTCCCCCAACTCCCCTCGCCCCCTACAATTCCCCCTCCTCCAGCTCCACAGTTAGACCCCGGGCAACAGAACGATGGCTGTAACCATGACACTAATCACTATATTCTGTTCTTTGACAAGCATCAGCGAAGGCCTGATTAACACAAGCCTCCTGCTCGTAAGCCCCGGATGGGACAGACACACGTCCTGCTCTCCGGCAGCTGACATTCCAGGAACAGAGGTCATAGTGACAACAGCTGGCATTTACCGAGCACTCACCGTGTGCTCGGTGCTGTGAGCACCTTACGTGCATTCTCTCCGTTGAGACCACCCCGTGGTGGCAAGTGGTGTCAGTATTACCCCCGCTCAACCAATAAGGACGCTGACAGGAAAGTTAGGAGATTTGCCCAATGTCGTGCAGCAGGGATGGCTGGAGCGGGAAAGTCTGGGACCCGCAGCTACCACTGGTAACGCTCAGAGGAGGGGTCTCGTCGTTCTCCGTGTGGCCTCTACCAGGTCTTCCCAGAGAGGCCCCTGGGGCACATTAACCGGCAGCCCTCACTCTTGCCATGGTTCGGGGTCGGGGCCCAGAGCCGGCACTGCCCCTCGCAAGGGAAGGCGCTGAGCAGCCCAGGAGCCCGGCGAGTGCGGAGTCCAGCCTGCAGACCCCGAGGAAGCCGGCGTTCGGGCTGGACCAGCCATGCATGCTCCGTCAGCACCTTGCTTCCTCCAAGGAGCTTATACAGACATTTGGGTTGATAAACCTGAAAAATCTCTAGAAAGCATCTAATTAATGCGTTTTCCCAAGTAGAATGTTTCAGTAATTGCTGTTCAAGCAACAGAAAAGTTGAGAAGGCTTTTACTGCCTGTGCTGCAGGGACAGATAGAGATCCGCACGGCTGCTTCTCCCAGGCACTGGCTCTCTCGCGCTCAACCTATTGACATCCATTAACATTCTTCCAGCTATAAAAAATGCATCTTATTCCAATACTCTCCGTAGGCAGGAAGCTGGGCCTTGAATTACCGAGCTTGAGTAATTGCCTACAGTCATTGTGATGGAAAATGGCAGAAATCGCAATGAGTCACAGGGTGGTGGAGAGGCAACTGTTTAGTGACGATAATTCTGTAAGGATAATTTCATTAATGGCAGTGGGAGACAGTGTTTGTGCCCGTGAATACTGTGCACGTGTATATAAATATCCACGGACACACGTCCAGTGTTTAAAAGCGGCTGCGTGTAAGTGGGTCTGTGTGTGTCTGCCTTTTTAATGAATGTCCAACTGCGGAATGGGAAGCACCATTCAGAAGTGATTTGTGATAGCCACACGGGGGAGAGATCCTGCAGGTGAAAGGAAATGGGAACAAGAATGTTTCCAGCGTGGATGTAAAAAGCTTCTATTTGATTTGGGGCCACAAAGGATTCAAAAGACATCAAGGCATTGACACACTTAATAGCTTTCACCAAAGGGAGAAGAGCCCTGCTCCGGAATTTAGCTCGTGAAGCAGGCCAAGAGCAAGTCCACACACCTGGGAACGGTCATCGCCGACGACACCGGATGCCGGCCAGACCCCGGGAGAATCCCCAGTGCTGCTCTGTGCTGCCCAGGTTCCCCCACCAGGGGTGAGATCCTCGGCTTCTGGACCACACGAGGCTTCTGCTTTGCAAAATGAACGGGGCCGTGCCCTTTGAATGAAGGTAGCTGCTTTGTGCTGCCACATCCAAGACCTGGGGATTACGACTGCAGTGGACATTTCAGACCAAACCCTTGTCCACCTGGACAGCTCCTCCCCCTCCCCATGGCTGTGCCCCTCGTCCTGACACAACCCATCCTGCCTGGGTAATGAAGCCTCCATAAAAACCCAGAAAGGGGGATTCAGAGAGCTTCCAGGTTGGGAAACCAGAACACTTCCATGTGCCACCGTGCCAGGACCCAAACCCCACAAGGATAGAATCTTCTTTGCTCAGGACTTAGCCCTAAGTATGTCTTCATCCGGCCCTTGATTCCTATCCTTTAATAGCCTTTGTAATAAACCAGTGATCTAGTGAGCAACCTGGTTTGCTAGAGTGCCTCGGAGAACTCAGGAACTGGTTTCCGAGGCACTCTAGCAAACGAGGAGGTCACGGGGACCTGTGATTTATGGTGAGCCAGTCAGAGGCACAGGTGGCAGCCTGGACCTGCCATTGGCCTCTGAAGGGAAGCGCAGTCGTGTGGGACCAAGCCCCTCCCCTGTGCGGTCGGACGCTGTCTCCAGGTGGATGGTTGGAGGACACCCAGCTGGTGTCTGGGGATTGCGTGGTTGTGGGGGGGACGCCCCTGTCCGACACACACCGGAACTGGTGACCTTAGTGACCATCACAGCCCCAGTGTACCACCTCCCCTTCCCAGCAAGCAAGGGTGCTTTCCCACATTCGTACTGGGCTGCAGAGCTCTGCCCAGTGGCAGCCGGCAAAGCAAAACTTTTAAGGGGGAAAAATGAGAGATGATAAAAACAGATTAACAATTTGCAAATTATCCTAAGGAAAAATGTCCTATTAAGAAAAAAATGATGAGCACATGCAATTGAAAAAAATATGGCTGGAGAGAAGAATGGAATCTATCTCACTTGAAATTACAGTATTGTCCCGTCCCAAACTAATAGGCTCTGTTCCCTGACAATACACTGAAGATATCGTTTATTAAAGCCCATTATGCTGCCGGCCGCAGTCAGTCACATCTCAAACATTGCCACATTTATGAAAGACAGTTACAGTCATTTGCAAGATAATTACCATTTTAATCTCAAACCAGCCTGTAGGAGCAAATTGCTTTATAAGTAACCAGGTTTCCAGTGTGTCATAATGGAGCTGCTCCAGCTCGGAGACAACTGGGCTTGTTTAGCACTTGTCTGCAGTGTGGGGGCGTGTGCTGCCTGGTGGGCCGGGGAGCGATGGGGAGAGATGGGGGCAGCCCCCCGCGCTGCGCCTGAGGGCGGACACGGGGAGCACCAGCCTCCATCTGCCAGACTCACTGCTCTTGTTAACAGGGAGAGAGAGGAAGGGGGAGGGAGAGCAAGAAATGGAGAGACAGAGAAGAAAGGAAGAAAGACAGACCGACAAAGAGGGAGAGAGGACAGGGGACAAAGCAGAAGAGAGAGCTGGAGGCTCTCATTAGCACGGAGCCGCCGGGGAGAGGAGTGCAGGGAAGGAAGGAGGCATGCTGCGGAGAAGCTGGCGGGGAAAGGGGATGGGCAATGGAAGAGGGCTGTCTCCGGAAACAGCGAGACCCGTGGGAATCCAGCAGGGACCCTGGCATCACAGTATGTGGCCATAACTTCAGTTTCACGTGCAGGACCGTCTAAAAACAGGGAAGACCTGACTAAAATGGATACAGCCAGGACATGGCAACGAAGAGCTCTGTTGAGACAGGAAGACGTGACCTTGAACCGAAGAGGGGGAGGGCGGGAGCCGGGGAAGGCATCTCGAAAGGAAGTGCTGGGCGAGGGGTCTGCGGGAACCACTCGCGATTCTGTGGAGCAGCTTATGTCCTGTCGGAATGGGTGGTATGGGAGCTTCGGGCTGAGGGCACGCTTCTGGCAGCACTCTGCCTCCGAGAATCTCAGGTGTGACCTCCGTTAACAGAGCACCTGTCACAAGGCAGGCAGACAGATGCTGCAGAACTGAGTCCCCGTGACTGGTCACACTGGGCTGTAAGACAAGAGCTGGAATCCCGTCACTTCCTGGTTGGGAGACAGACAACATGGCTGGGGTCCAACCCCTCGACCTTTGCTTTAACTTCCTCTGAATTATTCCCACAAAATACACATCCAGCCTTGGTCACTTTTGCCTAATAGTATCTGAATTGTCTGAATAAAATTTGGAGATCGGAGCCTAGGAAGGAAGGAGGAGGAGTCAGCAAGGGAAGGAGAGGAGGCGCCAGTGAGGTAGAGAACGTTCTAGAGAGGACCAGCGGGGAGCCTCAGCCAGGCAGCTGGGACAGGAAAACATACCATGGGCGTGTCCGCACGGTGCACGGTGCGGTGATTGGGCAGAAAATCAGCTAGAGATTGCAGATAAAGCAGGGAAGTGGAAAGCCAGCCCAGGGGGACCACCTTTCAGAGGTTTTCTGTCATGGGGTGAGGAGTGGGCCTGCTGGCGCAGAGCCCGAGGAGGTGGCAGGAGGGGATAAGCGCCACGTCTCGCCCATGGCTCCACCCTGTCAGTCCTGGTCTCTGGGGACAGAGTTCAGAAGAAAGGAAAGGGACAGCAGATAGGCCAATCCCAACACTGCCTACAAAGACCTCGGATCAGGAAGCGCACTCATCCTCCAACCCATGTCTGCTCTGGAGGGTTCCCCTTTCTATTCATGGTGCCAGTTCCTTTCCATTCGCATATCCTGTATTTCATCTTCTCTACCCCTCCACCTGTCCACACCAGCTCCAGCTGTCTCAGAGCCCCCTCGTCCAGGAAGCTTTCACAATCTCCCTCTGGACTTCCAGAACATTCCATGTCTACTTGACTTCAGCTCCCACCACAGACACGCTTATTGATATCAGTTATCTATTGCTGTGCGGCAATTCACCTCGCTCAGAACAAGCATTGATTATCTCATGCTTTTCCCAAATTTAGGAAGCCGGGAGGAGCTTAACCGGGTGGTTCCGGTTCGGGCTCCCTCCTGAGGTCCCAGCAAGGCTGCACCATCTGGGGCCCTGGTTGGGGCTGGAGGGTCCAGGGCCGACTGTGGGCCTTCATTCTCCTCCAGCTGGCCTCTCGTCCTCCAGGGTCTCTCTTCTCCAAGTAGCTCCTCCGGGAGGACAAGCTCCCCCTCCTCACATGGCCGCTGGGCTCCAGGAAAGAGAAAGGCAGGAGGCAAGAGGACACCCACAACAGAAGCACCGGGTCTTATAAGCAAGTTTTGGAAGGTACCGCCAGGTGCCATCGGTCACACATGCCGGGGAGAAACAGGGAGGGGCACACGGGACACGGGTACCAGGAGGCAAGGTCCTGACTCCCGGTGTAGGTATTAGTGCACGCAGCCCCTCTCCCGCTGGAGCACGGCTCTGAAGCAGCAGAAGCAGCCTCATTTTGTACCTTCCACGGTACCCAGCCTGCGGTCGCGGTTCCAGGAGGGGCCCACGAACACTCACGGGAATGCTGCATAGAGTTTCGTATCCGTGTGAGCAAATATCACCGAGAGCTCACCGTGCCTGATGTGCGTTCTCAGCAACTGCTGATGTTATCGCGGGTGTTTATGATCCAGTCCTTCCTCCCCGTCCTCCCAAGCACTGCGCAGACTCATGTAGACGGCAGCTAGCCGAGATCTTGCTGACAGGCTCAAGGTCACAGACTGTCCTCTCACTCAAGCATTGTTTACCCAACACAAAGAAAGCAGACACGAAGATAATGCTGTGATAATTTAGTGATAATTCAGTGCCATGCCCCTTTTGCAAAACTGCCGTCACCAGCTGTTCCGTATGAAGGGAGACAAGAGACTTGGGCCACCTGAGAAGTCCTCTCGTGCTTGCTCAGCGTCCCATGCACCTGCAGCCCCCAGACCCACACCGCCCGTGCGGGCCGAGGCTATCACCAGCTTTTCATTTTTAACACAAACAGGAAAGAGAAGCCACGAGGTCCTATTGAGACAATGCATCTCCCATCAGACAATTACAGGGGAACTTTTCATTCCGATTTTACATTTCAGTATGAAACCCGGAGATTATGTTTTCCGTGGCAGATCCGGACACTCCAAGGTCCCTGTCGGCGGCACCGTTCCTGAGGCTGAGCCGTAGAGGGGACTCGCTGGGGTTCTCGGCATTAATGCAGCAACATGTCAAATAGGACCAGCGCAGCCCCTTTCATACACTGTGATCCTTTGGAGAGGCTGAGGGGGACCCCTGGGGTGGCTGGGGTTCTGCACAGCTACGGGCGACGTGTTCCGATTCCCGGGAGTTCATTAACGGAGTCAGGAGGAGAGGAAAATATTCTGAAAACAGGAAAACGCGGGGCTGCTATAGCCCCGACCCGGCACCCACCTGCGTCTCCGCAAACTGATGCATAGACACGAACTGCCCGCCCTTCAGCCCTCCCAGTTACAGGGTGAGGTCACGGTCTTCTGCCTGGGAATCACCACCCAGGTCACCCAGCCCACTGCCCCGCCTGGTCCAGCACTGGGCAGGAGCCCACCCCCACCCTCACCAGGTCATACCAGCACCCTGGGCACCTCCATGTCTACTTCCCACACGCCTACTTTGAATTTGTAAGTTCTCTAACCCACCCGCCCCCTGAGATCCTGGTCCGTTAGGGCAAACTGCGGCTGCAGCGGGCCACTCCCCCTTCCACCTGGGTCCTAACTTTCAAATTCGCAATCTTTATTATTGTACTCCACCCCTTCCAACCCTACTTCTGCACTCTGGGCACATTGCCTGGGCTTGCTTTCCTCCCACCGACTAATGCCAAGGGGTTCATGATCCCTGAGTGGGTGTGGGGATCCGTGAAACCCCTGATATTGGATGAAGTACTTTGTATGTTGGTCTTCTGACCAGGACAGGAAGTCTTAGAACTACCAGATTCCCCAGGACCCAAGGGCTGCAGAAGGCAGAACCAACCCCCACAGGGATCAGCCCAGCTGTCTCTCTGGCTCCCCCACTGGTTTCTGGCCTTGGTCTGATCTCTGGAGATATAAACTCAGAAACTCCCTGATCCGGCAACCACGCGGTCCAGATAATCTGAGAGTGCCACCGCAAGCCCTCAGCGAAGCAAGTCTGACAGATCGATCGCTCATTCTCTAAGCCCAGATCCGAGGCAGACAGCCTTGGTCTGCAACGTCCCCGAGCGGGAGTCCCTCCTCTGAAATGCCTTGCGTCAGCCAGTCTACCCACACCAGGATCCAAGCTAAAACCTGCCTCACGCTCATGGGACAGGCAGGGGGACAGGCCGGGCCACCTGACCCCGCCCCCCCAGGTCTGGGTCAAGGCTGGAAGGCTAGCCACCCTGCTTCCTTGCAGGAGCTTTCCCTCCACCCCCTTCCCTGGCCAGGAAGTCTCAGCCAGGGCAGCTGCGAGTCCTGTCACCATTCATTGGGGGGGGGGGGGACAGTCTTGGCAGCACCTGGGGCTCAGCAGGACGCTCGGAGGAAGCGTTCCTGTGCTGTAAGGTGTTGGGTTGTCCTTGCAGCGATGATACAATCTACAGGGAGCGATGCTGAGCATGCCCGGGACAACCCGCTCCAAGTGCATTTTTCTACACCAAAGAACAAGAAACCATCGCTGAGGAGCAAATGGCCTTCCACTGCAGGGGGCCCCTCGTTGGACTCTATGTCACTGTGAGAGTGCAGGAGGCAGACCCTGTCTGTGACTCTCGGGACCTCTCCTCCCCACCCCCAGCTGGAATCAAGGTTGTTGACCGAATGAACGAGTGACACCCCCCGCAAGACTGCACATTTCCTGAGTGTTTGTTTTGTGCAAAGATTATCCCATTGACTCCGCACACGAATCCCCATGAGGGATTCTATTATCATCATCTTCCCTCGAAAAGATGAGGGAACAGAAATGTTAAGAAACATGCCCAAAGTCTCATGGGGATAGGGTTGGCAGATTTAACACATGAAAATGCAGGAACCCAGTTAAGCCGGAATTTCAGACACATGAATAATTTTTGTTAGTGTAAGTATGTCCCAAACGCTGTGTGGCACATACTTATACTAAAAACATTATCCGTTGTTTATCGGAAAGTGCAGTCTAACAAAGCTTCCTGTCTATTACCCGGCAACCCTCTGTGTGAGCGTGGGGCTCGGACCCAGGTCTGAATCCAGGCCGCGAGTCTCTGAGCTCACGTCCTCTCCCGGGGCTTCTGCAGGTGGTAGGAGAACCCGCACTGGGCGTCCGCTCTAGGGGACCCTAGGAAAGGAAGTGGCGCGTCCACGGGGAAAGGAGAGAACACCTGATTTCCAATTACGAGAGTCTCCTCTGCTCCCCGCCTTTCTACCATCAGGGGTGAAGTGTGGAGAGGGAAAGCCGGGCAGAGGGGTGGGTGTATCAAGGGATTCGGGGCTGTAAAAACACTCATCATAATGAGGTGAGACAACGACCTCAGAGAAGTACCCTCTGGGTTCAGGCACGAGTTTGGAAGGGGAGCTGGACTATTGTCTACAGTGCTTAACTTAGTGCCAGGAAAGCATCGGTGTGTGTGAGCGCATGTGTGTGCGTGTGCGAGTGTGCGTGAATAAGCATGTCTGCATCGTGTGCAAGGCATGCGTCTTGAATGCTCCTGGGCAGAGCCACCTCCTAGGTGACACTGCTCCTCGAGGACGGGTGGCTGACCAGGTGAGACACCCAGAGCTCTGTCCTCCTGGGGCTCTCATGACTCAAAGTGGAAACAGAGAAATGAAACATCTTCGAGATCCGTCACAGCTGAACAGTAAACCCTGCTGGACCCCATCCCCGCCGGCTCCCAGCCCCATAAACTCTGTATCTGACCATCAGTCCACTTTGACATAAAGTGTGCAACGCTCCTCTGTGTTGAGAAAACAGGCCTTTTAATAGCTGCTATAATAAAAATGACTTCCACCTCCCCGGCTCTCCGGGAATGAAATTAGTCCTATAACATTTTCCTCTCCTGTTAAATTCTCAGAGTTCGCTATCTGCCGATCGGCAGAGACTCGGTGGGGTTGAAAATGTCCAATTAATCAAGGGACTATGAGAGTCGCCAGAATATTCCAGAGCTCCCGATTGTCTGTGACCGGGTAATTAAGAAAAGAAGGTTTAAAAAATTGACTACTCTCTGGGAACATTCTGACCCGAAGAAAGATTAAGAAGACTTGCACCAGGTGTTTTGTGCATCTGTCAGAAAGAGAACTTCCAGAACAATCTGGTGCTCTCCCAGCCCCACTTAGCTAGGACTGCAGCAGTAACCACCCACTCCCACTGCCCCAGAGAGGGCTCGGCACAGTCCTGCCGCATTTGCTCGGTGTTCGCTCCCTGCTAAGGCACGCGGACTGAGCACACAGCTGCTCCATGAAGCAGCGGGCAATGCCCAGCGAGTGATGGGCAGACGTTCAGCCTGAATGGGCAACTTCCTTTCTCTTCAATCCAAGTTAAAAGCCCACCTCTTCCAGACTGTCGCTCCAGGTTGCTCCAACCGCTCCCCAATCCCCCAAAACCCCTCTGACAACCCTCACCAATTTTTGGAACAAGAAGCATTTTAAATCTACCAAATAAATCACTAAAGGCAGAAACAAGCTTCTTGTATTAAGTCTTCCCAAGGACCAGCTTTATTTTTCTCAGAACTCTAAAGGGTTTATCCCCTCGGCCATTCCTTCAACACCTCCTCGGTTAGGTTATTGATCTAACGTCTTCTGTCCCTGAATATAAGGTCCAGGAGGGCAGGGATCTTAGTATTTTAATCCCCAATGTGACAGGACTTTCGAGTGACACATGACAAGTACTCAGGAAATCATGCCTGGGTGAGTGGATTTTCGTCAGCAAAATCCTTCAGTGAATTCATCTGCTTATTCTTTCATTCATTCATCCCTTCACTTATTCAGCTGAACTCACAGCCGGACAACGTCCTTGTTGCAGACAGCTGGACAACCAAGGGGGGCTTCATGTAAGAGGTGGCCTGGAGCATTTAGGCTGGCCTGGGTGGAGGGCAGGTGCAGGGATTCCAGGCAGAGTGCAGCCTGACCCCTGAATGACAGGGCTACAATGACATCTAAGGAAACGAGCTGATAATCCACCCAATTGCATAGCGAAGAAGGCTGCTTGTCCTCTGCCCGGCAAGGTGGGCCTTTCACGAGAGATGTGGGGGAACTTCCTGCCAGAGGGACCAGAGATCGTTAACACAGCCCCAGACCACAGCGAAGAAAACCGAGGCCCCAGAGGTTGCAGACTGGTTCATCCTCAGCTCACAGTGACGCTTAGGGGTAGGTCTGTACCAAGACTCAGCCCCATGTTCTTCCTCCCTTGGCATCAGTTACTGAACCTCCCCCACGTGACCCCAGAAGGGCTGGCCGTCAGGATGGATGCACTTAGGGAAGAGCTCCGATGTGCTTCAACCCTCGGAGAAGGTGAGCATCAGGTGATGAAGACACATCTGGGAGGATATCCTGTGGGGAAGCAGGTGGAGAGAGGCCAGGGAGAAAGAGGAGGAGGAGGGCCAGGGCACTGCTCCGTTGTTACCGCCTGAATTGGATGCTGCTTGGGGACACTGGATGCCCAGAATCTACCACACGGTCCTGGCTTTGAGTCACCCAGCAAAATCCCTACAGGAAAGCAAGAAATGCATGTCTGTCCAACCAAGGACAGACAGCCAACCAGTGAGGGGTCTGACTCAGGCAACCACAGCTCTCCTCAAATGAGGAGGCAGCAAAGGGTTGTTGCTGGGAGCCCCAGTGTCCTGCTGCAGAGAAAATGACCCTCTCCCTCCTGCCACACCTCGCTTACAATCAACAGTAAATCCTGAAAATGAGACCGTCGGTGGAACTGAGGCAGACACAGACGCATCCGGCTGGAGGTCAGCCAGCTTTCCCCACGGCTCATGCTTTTATCGATTTTAACTCCAGCCCTGATCCCACCAAGAATCTGTTTGCCTCATGAACAACTCAATCTTGTATAAAGAGAAATCAGACATTTGTCCACCCTGGCTTCCAAAGGAGTGGCCTGGCCATGCGTGCAACAGAAAAGACATTCCAGTAACCCTCGGGGTCCCTGCAGTTTTCACCGTCCTCTCCATCCCTCCCTTGTCTCCCCAGATCCCCAGGCCCCTGCCTGAGATCTGTGCCCATTGCAGCAGGAAGAGCCTGACCTGTCAGCCTAGATCCCTCCCCATCAAACTCCAAGAACCTTGCATGCAGCCCTTCCTTCCTGGCCTGGACACAGGCAGGACACCCACCCTGGGCAAGTGGACATTGGGCAAAATGTTCAGGTTTCACAGCTCCCTGGACATTGTTAAGCATACGCAGGTAACCCTGCTCTCTGAGTGCTCCCTCCCTGCCCTTGAGTGCTCCCTCTCTGCCCTTGAGTGCTCCCACCTGCTCTTCTGTGCTCCCTTCCTGCTCTTAAGTGCTCTCCCAGTTTCATCATTACCCTGGCTCCACCCTCGAAGGATCTACATCTATTTTGTAATACACTGAACGGTGGTCCCCAAATATGTCCCTGTCCTAATCCCCAGGACCTGTTACTGTGACATTTTTGGAAAAAGGGTCTTTGCAAATGTGATTAAGTCAAGGATCTGCGTGTGAGATCATCCTCAATTATCTGAATGGGCCCTAAATTCAATGGGAAGCGCCTTATAAGAGAAAGAGGAGACAGACACAGGGCAGAGTCCATGTGAAGACGGATGCCAAGGTTGGAACGATGTGTCTTCAAGCCAAGGGATGCCAGGGCCACCAGAGACTGGAAGAGGCAGGAAGGTTCTCCACTGGAGCTTACAGAGGGAGCGTGGCTCTGCTGACGGCTGGATTCTGGCCTCCAGACCATGAAAAAACAAATTCTTGTTGTTTTAAGGCCCCAGCTTGTGGCCCGAGGACACTCACACACACACTATGGTTGTTCTTTGCGCTGTGACAGAGGCTTTCCCTGGGGAGCAGGGGGTCTCCCGATGTCCTGTCTCTGCTCCCTGTTTTGCTAGTGTGACTGTGACCGGGTGCTCGGACCTGGACCCAGGGCCCTCCAATGCCCCACACCTGCCCATCTCTGGGCGGCCTGCTGGCTCTTTTGACCTTGTGAGCTGGCAGCACCTCCCAGGGCATCAGTCAAAGGGGTTCAGGACAGGCAGGCCATCCTGTGAACCCCCCAGTCCCCAACTGGGGAAAATAACGAGAAGGTAAACCGTCTGTGTGCTCAGAGACCCACGTGCTTAGCAAGGCTGCCCCACGGGTCTGCTGGGAGGCCAGCCACACACCAGTGCTCTGTGGGGTGGGCCCAGCTCTGCGGGGTCCCCTGCAGGGAAATGCTTTGCTATCTTCTTCCTTGAGGCTGGAGACTGGCAGGGGACCAGGGGCTCAGAAGCTGGGCTTGCAGAAACCTCAGTAGCTGCCTTTCGGGGCTCTTGGACCCTCAAATACCAACCGGGTATCGGGAGCTGGAAGGACAATGGGCAGGGAAGAACCAAGGCCCAGGGCACCTTGAGGTGCTGCTGGCACCGCCCCCTCCTCTGCAGGGGGCTGGGCACCCGCCCACGGTGCCCGCGGGGTCTGCTGAATGAGCACACACGTGAGGAAAGGAGCAGATGAATCACTGGTTTACAAGATCGGGTGCTTTTCAGGTTACATCTTCTCGGCCAGATGTGACTGTTACTACTAGTCCCTGGGGGTCGGGACGGGCGCGGGGGGACAGGTGGCGTGGAGAAGAGCACCGCCGCCTGGATACAGGCCTCCCAGGGGGAGCTCACCCAGCTGTCCTGAACTTCTCTGCCCCTGGCTGCAGCCAGGACTGCGAGCGGGCGGCCCCTCGACTCCGCAAGAATGAACCTCAGTATCCCGTCCATGAGACCCGCTCCGCAAAGGAGAGGTGTGAGCCTTCTGCCCCAGGCTCACGGTGCACGCTGCAAGACCCAGGCCTTCGGAGGCTTTTCAGGAATAACTGGTGAAGGAAGGAAGACCCCGCACCCGGAGAGCTGCCTCTGCAGGGCTGGGGGACCTCACAGGACCGCAGGGGATGGGCCCCATGTGAAAACCTGTGTAGCACCACCGGCTTGGGACCCTTCAGGACCCTGTCACAGCGTCTGCAAGGGCTTCCGCTCCCTCTCCTGGTGAGCAGTGCGGTGTTCTGGGCGCCTGACCTGGGGTGGCACAGCCCTGACGTGGTAGGCGGAGGTGCCGGTCGGGGTCCGGGCTGGGCAGGCAGACCCCTCTGGTCTTCAGCCAGCCTTCCCCCATGTTTGCACACCCCCCTTGGGCTCACAGCCATGCCCCCGTCAGCTGTGCCAGCTCCTTCTTTGCTGGATGAGCTCATCCAGCTTTCCCGGCCCCGACCCGGCACGGCACCCAGGCTGGACAGCACCTGCCGTTCGCACGCCTCTGCCCGCCGCTACCTCCCTCCGGAAATTTGCTTTCTTACCCTCCCAGGAGCCTCTTGAATCTCTGCTTTCAGAGTTGCCGGGCCAGTAACCAAGGGGGTCATTAAAAAGAAAAAAAAAAGAGAAAAGAAAAGCAGAAAGAACAATCGCAGTTGCTCCCCAAGGCCTGGGGGGGGGGTTTCCACAGATGTGCATTAACATACCCGGGAAACGGGACCAAGCACAGCCCGCCGCCCGCCTGCCCAGGAGGACTCCGATGGAGCGGCAGCGTTCCTGTGTCCTTCCACGTAGGAGGGCCAAGTGGAGGGAACATCGTAGCGCAAGAGGACAGCTCAGCGGGGAACACGAGCAGCCGGCCCCCCGGGGAGCCTGCCGGCCCCTCCGCACCCTGCTGGCAGCACCCAGCCCTCCTGTCTCAGGAAGTTCCCGAGGCCACCTGCTCCAGAAAGCCTCCTCCACAGCTCTGACGCTCGCCGGAGGCAGGACCCACGCCTGCTCCGCCCCAGGGTTGATTCTGGAGCCTCTGGACGGGTTCTGCGGGCTCGCCACAGCCAGACGTCCCCTGCGTTGGATTAGGACGCACTCCAGTGTTTCTGTTCCTCTGAGACCCCTTGTCCCCAGGACACTCTCCTCTTGTGCCCATGTCCTCGTCTAGAGAAATGCACTCTGCCACCTCTGTCCGTCCTGCACTTTGACTTGGTTGGGATTTCAACCCCGCAGAAAAGTCGCAGAAAACCCCGCAGAAAGGATGGTGCGAGGAGCCCCCACAGGCCCCTCACACAGGTTCGCCAATGCTTACACTCGGCCCTTTGCCACCGCCCCTCCCCCTCCATCCTTCCCAAGGAGGAAAAGCTTTCTCCTGCAGAGCCGCCGGCCAGTTGTCCAAATCAGGACAGCTAACCTTGGGGCACAGGGCACACACTCTCCCTGGGGTCGCGCCGGGTCGTGCCCGTCCCTGTGACGCAGGCCCACGCCTTCTCACTGCTTCCCTGTCTCTTCAGGCCTCTTCAACCTCAGACAGTTCCCTCCACTTTCTTCTCCTTGACCTTGACGCTTCCAGAGAACAAAGGCTGGTGACTTTGGGAATGACTCTCTGTGTTGGTTCTCCTCACCGTCGGATCCAGGTTCCCCTTTCCATCAGCGACGGGCAGGTGACGCTGCAGCCCCCTCGCTGCCCCGGGGCAGGAGTCACCTGACGCCCCAAATCTTCGGGAAGAATCTTTGACCTCCCGGTGAAGGTATGTCACCGGGTCTCTCCACTGTCCAACTACTTTTCCTTCCACAATTAATAAGTAATTTGTGGGGAGATACTTTGATTCCATAAATATCCTGCCAAATGTTCACCCCCTGGTTTCAGCACCGACCACCGGCCTTCTGAATCCTTTCTCAGGGAGGGCTCTCATGTGAGGAGACCTTTCCCTTCTCCCCAGGTTATTTACTTTCCTGTATCAGTATGGATTCAATGGTTTTACTTTATTCAACGGGCTACGCTCCATCTCTATTGTCACTATTTCAGTCTGCAGATCGCCGGAGACTGGTCCAACAGCAGCCCCCTGCCGCTCACAGAGCATCCCTCTTGCAGCACCTTCTTCCTCCCTGAGGCAACAAGAGAGTCCAGATTCGCCTTGGGCTTTCCCCGTCTCTGACCCAAAGGCAGGCTTTTCTCCAAGGAGTCCTGGTTCCGTTGGACGGAGAATGGTACTAGGAACAAGATGTGGGTGCTGGGGATGGTGTGATCACTGAAATGGGGGTGCCATGACTTCAGAGCCCCCGCCGGGGACAGAGCTGAGAGATTATAGACAGGTAACAGAATGAATGTAAATATACTCATATAACCCTGCATGACATTAGCGTATACAGACGTGTGTATATGTACATTATTTATGCATGTGCTTGTGTCTATGTATGTATATTGTATATATCTGTGTTTGTTTCTGTTAAACACACACAGACACACAGAAATGAACTCCCACTGATTTCTCAATCCCAATCCACAATTTCAATCTTCCTCCTGTCTGCATTTGCAACTCCCGTTCCCATCAGTGAGAGACTGAGCTCCCATTTTCCTTGATACACTTACTCATTTGCTCACAATTAGAGTAAAGAGGAAATACTTTGACAACTGCTAACCCATACCACCGTAATAAGCAAACCTTCTAACTAGGGCCCGATTAGGTGTTCACCAGTTTGGCTTTTCTAGCCAAAATGTGCATGCCACGCCCGAGTCACATAGATCTTAAGTGAGCCATTTCACAAATTGTGGCAAATGCCACGTCTGTGCAACACCCGCCCTTCCCAAAATACGGAACGCGCCACCTAGGCTTTGAGAAACTATTGGAAATAGCAACGGTGAACGTGTGTTACACACATTTTGTCTAACGTTTTACTATTTCCGCAGGGCGGGCTCCCAGAAACAAAATTAATTGCTCAAAAAGTACACACTTTCAGAAATCCCTTTAAATTGCTAACTTATGCTCCCACTGGGAGCGCATCAGCATCGCCCGTCACCCCAACTTTCACCAGGACCCAGGATGGTCATGCAGCACGAAAGTGTGGCCCATTTTGACCCTGTCGTACTGCAGAACACGTGTTTAAGAGTGTTCCCGTCAAAGCGTACTGCTGATGAAGTTTGCAAGGACACAGCCGAGTCTCTGACAGGGAGCCCCAGGGCGCAGGCGGGCCATTATCCGCGGCGGTCGGCTCTGCCCATCGGACACAACGTGGACCTGGGTTTCCTGCCCAGATGACTCCCAGGAGGGATGCCGTGAGTGCATAGGTCCCCTTCGAGTCCCTGGGTCCCCTTCTCTCGGGCACAGAAGCGACACCCAGAGCACACGGGGGCCGAGGTCCTGGCATCCTGCGCGCTGCCCTGGGAAAAGCAAAGGGAGACAAAGGTACAATGCGTGATTCTTTGAGCCCCACCAGGACGCTCCCCCTTTGGTGAAGGACACAAGCCCTGCCAACTCCAAAGGCAGGAAGCACCTGGCTGTGGAGATTCGCAGACAAGGCTGCTCTTCTGAGCCCTTCGTCATCCCCCGGAGCCGAGGTCGCCTCCTCTTACCTGAGCGCCTTCTCCTTCAGAACCAGGCCGGCTGGTCTCACCTGGGCAAGCAGCCGCTCACCCTCACATCGTCTCCTCTCCACGCAGATGAACCAGCCCTGGTGTCTGCCCTCTGCCACTGGCCGTCTTCTCTGGCTGGGTTTGGAGCCTCGCGGCGGAACGGCCGGCACACACAGCCAACCACACCAGACAACAGGGAGGGCAGAGGCTGTCGCCCGGCCTTGCCTGGCCCCTCACGCAGCTCCTGGCAGAAGGGCTGTTGCTGCCCTGCCCACCTCTGGAGCTGAGTGCCTGGTCTATTGTGGCTACGGGGGCACAGGGGCTGCAGGGAGGGGGTGCTCAGTGGCCTCGCAAGACTTCCAGCTCTGACATGTCACACCTTGAACTGGAGACAAGGTGTCCACTCAGAAGACTTAGAGGACTCAGAGCTGCTTGCAGACACCCAGGGCATGGTGTGGGGCTGGGAATGTCAGGGGCCCTGCAGGCTGTCGCCAGAAAGGGCCCCTGATGCTCTGCTGTCTGCTATAAATGGGGCAGCAGAGACTGGAAGGAGGGGAAGGTGCTGCGAGGTCCTTCCTTGCCTCCCTCTTCCTGTCCAAGATGAAGGAGGTTTGAATCCACGAATCTTAGCAGGGAAGCCACGTGGCTTGGTGCTGCTTCCTGTTCCCTGATTACCCCTGAGCTGGCTGAGGGTCTCAGTGCAAGTCTCCGGCCGGGCTGAACTGGAAATGATTAGTTACATAATGCAATATTAAGGCCGTAAATCTTCCCAGGAACAGAACCCATAAACCCTGGTTTTTATTATCCACTTACTGCACAGACCCTGGCTGTTCCTTCATTGCAGCCCAATTATCCTACAATTACTGTTATATTGTTAAGTAAATAGTGTGCCGGAAGCAGCAATTGCAGGACTCATAAATACACGAGCAAACACGGAGCGAGGCCCAGGGGCCCAGGTGGTCGCAGCCCCCAGGTCGGAACATGGCACTCAGGGGACGCACTCACCTGCCCTGCAGATGGGTCCCCGGCACCCCCTTCCCATCCCAGCACAAGCGACTCCCCTTAGACTGTGTGGCTGTGGGGCGCTGTCACTCCCTCAGCTGCTGCTGGGCTCCTTTCCTGAGCCGGGGAGCCGCTTGTGGGAACCAAGCAGACGCGCGGATTTTGTTTTCCATCAGCGTGCACCCGCTGCTTCACTCGGAACAACCAGAGGCTGGCAGCAGCCCAGGGGGCCGTCCGCAGGAGGACAGATGAACAAACGGGCCTGATCCCGGTGGACGACTAGTCAGCCACAAAAAGGGATCAAGCGCCGGTCCGCGCAACCGCACGTGCCAGGCATCAGCGGCAGGGCCCAGACCGCGTGGATCCAGGCACGTGAAGCTCTAGGAGAGGCGAACCTCACCTGTGACCTTCCGGCCACTGGGCACCACTGGGCAGCCGAGGCAGAGGCGGGAGGCAACGTTCGGAGGTTCTAAATCTTGGTAGGGTTTAGGTTACACAAGTGTGTGTATTTGCCAAAACTCAAATGATGACTCGAGGGCGCTGGGCCAACAGGGCAGAGACCGTGGTGGCCTCGTCTCTAGAAGGCCCCCGCTCGGGCAGCGTCCCATGGCCAAAGGGCTGAGAATGTGCAGCCAAGTCTGGCCATCCACCCCAAAGCACGAGTGACGGTGAGGTCTTCCTCACATTCCAAGCTCTCCTGTGCCTGCCCTGGGGTGGGATTGGACCTGCTAGGTGGAAAGAATATTCCGGAGACCCGTGGGGGTGCTCCTGCTGCAGACCAGTTGGAGCCTGGGCTTTGGAGACAATGCACTAAGATTGCTCAATGCCAAAAATGCTGGGAATACAATCACGCTCATTGTACAGCGTTTATGCTTTCTGACACATTTCCAAGTCCACCTCCTTGTCTTGTTCCCCCAGAGTGACACAGTCAGGACAAACGGCTTCATTCCTGTCGAAAGGACAGGAGCCTGCATCTGAGAGAGGCTGAGTAAGCACAGCCCAGGGCTGAACACCGACTCAGTGACATTGCTGAGACCAAACCTCAGGGTCCCCTGTTCCAGAACCTTCCATGCCTCTTTTCTTAACAAGTGAACAATAGATGAATAAAAGCAAGCTAGGTGTGTTCTAACAATACGTGTGCATCGCCTGTGGGAGGTAGAATAATGTCCCCTTAGACATGTCCACGTCCTGACCCCAGAACCTGTGAATATGCCAGGCAGAGGGAAACTGAGGCAGCAGGTGGCATCAAGGGTGCCGATCAGATAACCCTGAATTGGGGAGATTGTCCTGGAAGATCTGGGTGGGCCCAATGTCGTCACAAGGGTCCCTAAGTGGGAAGAGAGGGGCAGAGGAGTGAGATCAGAGAGACGACAGCACGAGACCGATCCCACCCGCCCCTAGAGCCTCCCGAAGGGACACAGCCCTGCCCACACCTTGACTGCAGCCCAGTGAGACCCACTGGGGACTTCTGGCCTCCAAAACAGGAAGGTAACAAATGTGTGTTAATCTGAGAACTAAGTTTGCGGCCTTTGTTAGAGCAGCCGTGGAACCTGTGAACAGTGCTCTGGGCCGTGCTGCTCCCTGGGCTCCTTCCCCCTGAGCCCTGATCCCCCGTGGGCCAGAGACCCTGACTTCCCAGACCCGAGCCCAGAGCCACCCTCCCCACCCGCACCCCAAGCTCCGGCCGCCTGATGCCAGGAGCTGGCTCCACGGAGCGTCCGAGCATCCGTGCCTGAAGGGCTTTCTCCTCTCTGACCCCTGTTCTCGCGGTGAGCTGGCAACCAGGCACCCAGTCACGCCTGTTCACAATTAATGAAATGATTACCAAGCACGGATTGCAGAAAGAGCAATATCCCTTCTTATAATAACATTTTCCAACAGGCTACTTTGCAATGCATCTGTTTACACCCACTGTTTAAATTGAACATACGCTTTTTTTTAATTCTATTTGCATTATCTTATCGAGCGATCATTCCTGGAACATCGTAAAACAAACATTAATTAGGGCTCCAATTGGCGCAATCTCCTTAAAAGCTCTCAACCATCCCGCAGGCCACCCCATCCTCGCGACTCTCATTTTAAGAAAGTTGGTAACAGCCAGAGCCGGTATCTCAGACGCGGAAGGCGGATGCTCCCTGATGCCTTTGGTGGAGAAGGAATGGAGACTGTGGCCCCGGTGGGGTGAGGCAGGACGGCAAACCCACCAGCAGCTGGTGAGCCCCGCACGGTCCGCACACAGCCAGGGCCTCACCGGCACCCGGCTTGGGAAGCCCCGCCCGTGTCCCCCCACAACCGCAGCACGGTGCCCTTGCAGAGAGACGCTGGAAGGAGCGCAAGTGTGGATGTCAGGTGCCTGGGGACCTCTCTGGCCATCTGATCCTTGTCTGAAGAACAATCAGCATATTCGTGGGATGAACCAGCTTGGCCCCCTTTGTCCAAAACAACCGCTTTGTCCCCAAACGTGTGTTCACGTCCGGAGAGCTCCTCAGTCCCAGGCACACTGGGAAGGCCAGTCACCCTAATTATACGTTACACCCCGTAAGGGAATGAGACTGTGATTTCTCTGTCCTTCAGGGCTGTGCCCCTGGAGGCCCACACACTCTCCAAACTCAACTTCCTCCAAAGCGTCTGCTCCCTGACCCCCAAATCAATCCATCAGTTTCCTCGCCCAGAACAGTCCTGTCTGCTCCCCCTCCCCCAGAGTCTAACACGGGGCGCTGGCCCCTCCTGGCAAACACCTTCCTTCCCACTCTCTTCCCCAGATGATAGCCACACCTCCAGCTTGGCCAAGGCTCACACCTCTGGGGTCCCTGGCACCCAGCGCTGCTTGGGTAACACCACAAAGACCCGGACGGCAAGGTCACCTCCCCAGATCGCGTCGGGCACCCTTCACGGCACAGAGTTCGTGTTGACTTGGGATCACCTCTGATGCACTCGCCTTGCACGCAGCTCGATCTCCCGAAACGCGCCATGATGACAAAAGCAGCGGGAGGGGGGAGGCAGCTGGTCCTGCATACAGCGCCCCCGGAGTCAGACGTCACAGCTCTGGGGCGGGGCTCCTGTCTCCGGAGGACATGGATGACAGCTGTGCAGCCCCACGGGGACCCGGGTCCAGCAGCCCTGAGGTCACACCTGGTGGGGGCCCTGACAAGTCTGCAGCTCCTCGGGGCCCCTCCCGATGCTCCAGCCCTGGACGGCCCTCTGCGGGATCTCCTCTCCCAACCACAGAGTCCTGCAAAACCAAGTCCTATAACATTTGTATCTAGTTTCTGACGCTGCTTGGCTATTCTGTGGATGCATTTCAGATCGAAGCAAGGGGCCTACTTCCCACCGCCCCGCGTCCTCACCCGACCTTCCTTACCTGTGTCGGAGACACCGCACTTCATTCTTTCTCCCTCCCTCTCAGGAGCTTGTCCAAGTGTGCGCTCACCCCCCGTCCCAGTCTGCCTGGGGACCGAGGGGTCTCCTGGGGTGCAGGATTTCAGTACTATAACCTGGATGATCCCAGCAAATGGGGCAAATAGGACTGTGTGAACCCCTTGAGCAAAATGGGCTTAGGGACCGACTTCAGATAGAAAACACACCCAAGGGGCACAGGTCCTTCCTCAAGATGAGATGAGCAGGTTTCCCCCATTTTCTGGAGAAAGAACAATTACAACAGCACTCACGCACGGGAACCCCACCTCGAGGCTGCGTGGGGAGCCTGCTGGGCGATCTCGGTCTCTGTCGAGCTCTTAGGCTTCAGCCAAAGGAAAGCAAGTCTAAAACATTCTCCTGCTACCTTAAATATTTCATCCCTTTGTTCTAAATCAACACTGTGCACTTCTCCCCAGTTTGCAAAAAAAAAAACCACAACAATAATAGTACAATCCTTCTAACAACGTCTTCCCCCAGTGGTGAGAAAATGGCACGCAGACCGCGTTAATGTCACCACCCACTTCATATCATAGCTCGCCTCATCGGCTGAGTTATTTTCATGGCGTTATATATATTTTAAAAAGAGAGAAGCTGTCACCAGAAGGGTAATTGTCCTTGCACGTAATCCTGTCTGGATGGAGCCGAGCAGCCCTCACTTCATTAAGCGCAAAGCCTCTACCTGAGAAAATCAATCGCCGCCTAAATCATAAAGACGAAAATCAATCCCGACTCTGCGTTCCAAACCTCTATCTGCATGAGCACGTCAGAGGGACGCCAGCAGCTGACTCTGGAGCCCCCCCAGCCCTGCACCCCCAGGAGCTGAACGTGTGGGCGTGTCCGGGACCCCAAGCGACAGGACAGGAGCTTTTAAAAATCCAATCAGCAGGAACCGCATAAAGAGAAGGGGATTCGTTTGGTGCCTGAATGTGGTAGAATGTGAAAGGCACAAAGTAACATCCATGTATTCAAACATTTATTGAGCAACTACTGTGTGCCGAGCCCTAGTAAAGGCCTGAAGATTCACGGTCTGCTGTCTGTTCTTCAAGGGTTTCTGGTATAGTGGGGATCATAGGCACATAGGCCCTAAACTTGTCCTGAGAGGACTGGGAAATGCAGAGGGTCTTGTATACATAGGGTGGAGGCAAGGGGCAATTTGTGTTGGGTCTTGAAGGATGAATAGGAGGTTGCCAGGAAACGTGTCCTTTCTAATAGTGTTGGGAGGGATTGAAGGATTCCACATTCTTTCTAAATGCCTGACAAGTTTGGATTCCCCTGACTCATGCACAGAAAGCATGATGGCCAAAGTTCAGTCCTCATTTCCAGACAAGTCTTGGTGTGGCCTGGCCCTAGGGAAGCGAGTAGGTCAAACGAGAAAGAAACAATGAATATCTCTGTAATATCTCTTCCTTAAACCTAGAGTTGAAACCCTGAGCCAGTTCTTCTCTTCTGGGAGCTGCTTAATGAGCCCCAAGAGCAACAGGGGCCCCAATTCTGCCAGTGGCCTCAGTTTCTCCCCTGTTCCTCTCCTCCCCTAGACTAAGATCCTCGGGGAAGCCCTTTCCTTCATTGGTTCTTCACTAAGGAGAACTCCCTAAGTACCAGGTGCTAAGCTAGGTGCTAAAGATGCAGACCGTCCTGAGGGACCAGCAGGAGCCCAGTCACTGGGCAGGGGGAATAATGCAAGCACCATTGGGCATGGAGAAAGAACACCTGACCCATCCTGGGGAAATCAGGGCAGGCTTCCAGGTGGAGGAGACTCCCAGGTGATTCCTGAATCTGGTATTGCCTGGGTTAAGATAGGTGTTGGGCGAGGCATCCAAGGTAAATGGCTTACACAAAAAAAGGGTGTTTCACACCCTCAACCCCTTGCTTAGCACGTTGCCCCTGGGATTCCCATCAGGGAAGGAGCACCATCATTTTCAGGATAAAGAAACTGGCTTAGAAAAGTCAAGTAACTTTTCCAGACCTATTCACCAGGGGAGAGGCAGGTCAGGACGGGTACCTGGGCCAGATGTACCTCCAGGTAACAGGGGAGCAGGTGGAACAGTCGGGGGCAGGGGACAGGATGACCCACACTGGCTGAGCCTCTGAATTCTCTAGGGCAGGGAGGTGAGTATCCCCACCCTAAAGGGCGGGGTCCCCTCTGTCCTCAGATACCGAGGTGGGGTCCGCTCTGTCTCTGGAGATACTCCATCTGCCACCCACCTGCCCGCAGAAACGTCCCGTCTATGCGGTGGCTCTGTTTCAGGTCCCAGCATCACAAAGACAAAGAGATGCCCCGGCCAGAACGGTAATTCCAGCACCAACCACCCCAGGACTTTGTTATGCAAAGTGGGGTCCCTGGCCCGGCATCAGCCCAAGCTGGTGAAACCATGCAGACCCCACACCCAGCCCCAGACCTACTGAGTCAGAATCTGTATTTAACACCCTAAGTGATTCCCAAGCCCAGTACAGTGTGCAAAGCCCTGCTCTTGTGGGGGGGGGGGGGGAGCTGTGGGAGAAATGACCACGGGTAGAGGGTCTCTGATGCTCTTTGAACTGCTCTACATTTAATCTTTAGTAACCAAAGGACCAAACCTGGTCCTCCCGGGGTCACAACCAAGAAAGGGTTAAGTAGTGCTAAAGACAGTGGGTGGTTAGGTGTCCCAGATGGGAAGTGGAGGGACCAGGTGGGGTGGGTGGAGGCGGGTCCTGGGATCAAAACTTCCCCAGCCCCCCTCATTAGCATTCAGGCAGGGCTGGCCGGAGGTGATGTCATTTTGGGAGCAAAGGGAGGTGATGTCATTTTGGGAGCAAAGCGGAAGCCCCACGCGAGCCCCATGCGAGCCCCATGCAAGCCCCATCTGAGCCCCATCCACCCGAGCCTCATGCGAGCCCCATGCAAGCCCCATCTGAGCCCCATCCACCCACAGACCGGGTGACCGGCAGGGTCATGCAGGACCACCACGTTGAACTCGGTTTCCATGCCCTGCTCTCCCTGCCAAATGGGAAAACAAAATGCACCATTCCCTTGGCAGCCAAAGTCCTTATGGTGTGAGTTGACTCATGCTATCAAGAGGCATAAATAGGTTAGGGTGAGTAACGAGCGGTCCATATGTGGCTGCGAAGCCCAGGGCACACTGTCCGGTCTGTGTGACCTCGTGACGAGGAGCCTCTGCCTGTCTTCCCCGACCCCTGAACCTGCTGCTTGGAGCTCTGCCTCCCCAAGAGGCCAGCCCTGGGGGAATGTCATTTGCATGACCACGAGGAAGCACAGAAGCGTACCAGCGAGCACGGGTCGCCCTCTGTTCGCTTTGTCCTGCCGTGGCCCTGAGCTGGACACCACCCACCCTGGGGCCCTGGCTTCCTTCTGTGTAAACAGCTAGACGCATCCTCCCGGGATGGGGAGGCTAGGAGGGGGCTCCCACCCATCACCCCTGCTTTCTCGGGGGGATGGCTGTTCCTGGCCTCGCTCCACCTCCCACACATTCCCTCCCCTCCAGACACGCGGGCGTGCCTTGCCCGTGGTTCTGGGTTTCCTTCTAGCGTCTCGTTGCCGCTGTAACAGATGACGACCAAGCTTGCGGGTGACACACGCAGATGTATTCTCTTACAGTGCTGGAGGCGGAAACCCAGAAGTGGGTGGGCAGGGCTGGAGGCTCAGGGGAGAGAGCTTCCCTGCTTTTTCCAGCTTCTGGCGGTGTCCACACCCCTTGGCCCACGGCCTCCTCGCTCTGACCTGTGTGACCTTCTGCAGACACCGAGGCTCCCGCCTCTCCTGCGAGGACCCGTCCATGACCATGGGCCCACAGGATAACCTCCGCGTCAAGGTCCTTGATTCATACCGTCTGCAAAGTCTCCTCTGCCACGTGAGGTCCTGTGCTCACAGGTTTTGGGTCAGGACGTGGGCATCTATGGGGGCAGGCATCAGTTAGCCTAGCACAGGGAAGGAAGGGGACATGGGTGCCCCAGCCCCGCCGGCCGAGGGGCAGACCCTGGACCCCTCTCCTGCACCGTGTCATAAAGTCAGGCGGGGGCTCTGACCTGGGCCTAGCCAGGTGTCTGGGGCTAGGAGCAAGTTCATTTGGCAGCACCCCGGCCACCCCTTCTCCAATAGCCTTGCCAGAAGTAAAGATGATTTCCTTTCACCCTTTACCTACTTGATTCTTGTGTCCAGCTCTGAACTTGGGGTGGGGTCTGGGAGGGATGCTGTCACCTGCTACATTTCCAGGAACGGGTGAAACAGACTGAGAACGAAATCTGGAAACACAGGTATGATGGGGACCCATCTGAGCAGGGGGACCAAGGCCTCGGCATCCACCCTCCCACCCCCGTGCATTTCTGACATTGTGCAAACTCCAAGGCTCCATGCGGCCAGGGCTGGCGGTGCAGCCTGGGTGGGCCACGCTGGGCCTCGGGCCAGCGTCCGCTCACACGCTGCCAGCTCTTGACCTTGGCAGGTCACTGCAGCGTATGGAGGCTTTAACCCCAGGCCAGGGGCTACTATTCAGCCTGTGCCATTTTTAGCAAGCCCGGGGAAAGCACGGCTTTGATGACAGAGTCTCTGGCTATATGGACCTGAAGACATTAGGAGAGGGGACCGTCTATCTTTGCTGTTTCTGACGGTGCTTCTCAGCCAGGCTGGCAGGCCAGGGAAGCAGGACTTAAACCCGCAGGAGCGTCTGCGTCCCGCCTGCACTGAGCCAGCCTGGGGCTCGGGCTGTGACCAACCAGTGCCCCAGCACACCGCGAGCACACGGGAACCATACTCCTCCCTTCCTCCCTTTGTTTTTGAATTGCCTTCCAGGCTGAGAGAGGGGGCTGTGAAGAGAGTAACCTGAAAGCCCTAGAGTCCTCGCCAGTCACCCTCCCGGATGGCCTCAAGTGGACCCTCGATTCTCAGCCCCATGAGTTCTGACAAAGGCTTCCGTTTCCTGAGGCCTGGATGCCGCCCGCTCCACAGAAGGCCTGGGAAGGTGTTGGAAGCTGGGAAGCGCGGGATGCAGGTGGCTGCAGACTGAGGCTGGGAAGACAGTGAGCGAGAGCTCAGGCCCCGCCCTTTCTGTCTCCGGGAACCAGATCTGCTGGGGGGGGGGGGGCGGGGAGCGGGGAGCTGGAGAACGTGCCTCCAAGCGTCTCTCGAAAACACAGCCCTGGAAAAGGAAGACAAAAGGAGGTCAGACACACAGATGCAGGGTTCCAACAGAGGGGTCCCCTTGGGAGGAAGGCAGACACCTTAGGAAGGGTGCCAGGCCAATGGGAAGGGAGGTGGGAGCTTCCAGGGCTCGCTGCTCTCAGGGGAGCAAGGGAAGTGAGGCCGCCCGGTGGGGTTAGAGCTGCAGGAAGGAGGAGAGCTGCTGTCAGCAGGTGGGAGGCGGAGTCTCAGCTCCTGGGTCAGGGGTGAGGGACCGGCGAGCCAGGACGCATTTTGAGCCGCAGATGAGTCTTAGGGCCAGAGCCACGAGGGTCTCCCTTTTTGAGGACGGTGACCGCTGCAGGAAGCAGGGCAGGAACGCCGGACAGCTCACAGGGCAGACAAGGGACATAATTTTCAAGGGGCTCCCTCTGTGCAGGCGGGGCCGCTGGTGTCTGGACAGAAATGGAGGGCTCAGGGCTCGGCGGGGGGAGGGGGGAGCCCAGCAAAGCAAGCGCCCCTCTGTCATGGCCGGGGTTCGAGTCCCAGCTCCCTGTCCCCTATGTCATGGGCCTCAGGCCGTCCCTCGACGGTTCCATAACTCGGTTTCTTCACCTGTAAAAATGGGGCGAATGATTGCACGACTCATAAAGATCTAACAAGTTAGCACCGGCAGTGCGAGCGGGAGGGAGCCTGGCACACGGCCCGTGCCCTGCAACACGCAAGCGGTAGTAGACGGTCCTGTGTCAGGGGAGGAGGGCAGGCAGGACGGTCGTGTGCTGAGACCAGGCCTGGGAGAGCGTTCTGGCGGGGTCAGACTCCACAGTGGGATTTTCTGAATCGGGAAGGCAATGAGGAAAAGATTTGTTTAAACTCTGGTTTTGGCAGGCTTAGGACTTATTGATTTCATATTTCTTACTACAGGAAAGAATCCAGAAGAAAATGTCAGAATACAAGTGCCTGGTTTAGCAAACAAAAGGAAAATAAAGAGAGGGAGGCCCCGGGAGCTGGCAAGCACAGCCTTACTGTGTCCTGTGTCGGAGGGGATGGGGCCCAACACGGCAGCCGCGGATCTGACCTGGGGTCTCCGCTGGCGGGGAGGGGGATCCGCAGCGAGACCCAGGCATGCGATGCTGACCAGCACGGGGGCTACCAGCCTCCTGTGGACCGGCATTTTCATTAACTAAAACAAAACAAAGCTTAAATTTCAGTCCCTCGTCGCCCTGGACAGATTTCAGTTCTGGGGCTCCCCGTGTTGGCCGTGGATAGAGAACGCTTCTGTCACCCCGGAAGCACTGCTCTGGGTACGCTCCCCTCCATGCCCACCACCGCGGCAGGAAAGGCATCCTGAAGGGAAACGGGGTTTATGCTACAATGTGAGCCCGTGGGGGTGGGTCCTGACTGCTTCTTCACGGCTGCATACCCCAAACTCAGGACGCGTCTGTGCCGGACAGAATGATGGCCCCAGAGATGGGCGCGTCCTCATCAAGGGGCCGATGGACGTGTGACCTGGACAAAGGGCCGCTGCCGATGTGATCACATTAAGGGTTTTTATGACCTTCTCTGAGCTGGTGGGCCCGGTGTCATCACAATGTCATCACAGGGGCGCTTAGGGGTAAAGGGGGGTCCGGAGGGTGGGAAATGGAGGACAGGAACGGGGTGGTTAGCGATGCAGGCGGCCTCTGGAAGCCCCTCTGGAAGCCCCTCTGGAAGCCCCTCTGGAAGCCCCTCTGGAAGCCCCTCTGGAAGCCCCTCTGGAAGCCGGAAGAGACCAGGGAATGGAGTGTCCCCTGGGGCCCTAGCTTCCTGAGTAAGAGAGACACACGTTTAGTCACACCTTCCCGTCGCCTCCATCTCTTACCGCTTCCCTACTTGGGTAGGGATGAGTGGGGTGGGACGTGCTGAGTGCCCACCAGCCGCGGGAAAGGACCGCGCACTGGGGTTGCCTGGGAAGAGGGAAGGGCTATGACTGCATGTCTGTGTCCCCTGGAAACTCATAGATTGAAGCCTGACCCCAGGTGTGATCCTGTGAGGAGGAGGGGTCTTTGGGGGGTGATTAGTGTTAGATGAGATCATGGGGGCCCCCTGCTGGCTTGTGCCCTCCCAAGAAGAGGAGCAGAGACCCCTCTCTCCCCTCTCCATGCGGGGACACTGCCAGGAGGCGTGCTCCTACAAGCCAGGAAGAGGGTTTTCACTGGGAACTGAATCTGCCAGCACCCCGATCTTGGACCTTGAGGCTGCAGGAATGCGAGAAATTAATGTCTGCTGTGTAAGCCCCCCAGCCCTTGGTATTTTGTTAGGGAGGCCTGAGCCGACCCAGACAAAGAGCTAACAACGCGCGAGGGGGGGGTTGTGTCCAATATCGACATCATCTTAAATATGCCGCTAAAGCCTAACCGCGGGTGGGCAGGCCCCAGACAAGAGGGTTCGCTCACAGTGCAGATGTCGACCCCACCCCACTGATAAGGCCCCGTTCTGGGGGCTCAGTTGGTCCCCCCCACTGACGGTGGATCTGTTCACAAGTTATGCAAGAATGTGCTCACCGGGCAGTTAAAGATGTACTTGCTTCTTGAATTACTGCAGCCCATTCATTCTCGACTGTGGCGGAGCCGAACCCAGAGACCTTCCATAATTTAACATGTGATTACATTTTGGGCCACTGGAGTTCGGTGTTTAAATATTCCAGGCAGAAGCCTGGGCTGCCAGCCCGTGCCTCCCACCTGGCGGCTGCTGGTCACCGCGAGAGGAAGAAGGGAAGGGCGGGTGAGTGGCGCTCTCACACCCATCGTGGGGCCACTCACCGCTTCCCATCAAACACAGCAGCGAGAGGGGCTGTCCTGGCCCCACAGTGTCCAGAGAACACCGTGGAATTGAATTCAGGCCATCGGTGTCCCTTTGTAGGCCACAAGTCGTCCGGACTGGGTGCCTGTGCCTTTCCTGGGGAGAGACTCCCCTCGTCGGCCCAGCACTCGGTCACGGCAGCTCCGTGAGGAAGAAGCCCCGATTAGGGGTCCTCTGCAGCTCTTAGGTGGACCGGGCTGCTTCCGTTTCCTGCGAACGTGGCAAGTGTGGTCAGACGTGGGGTGGGCAGCTCCTCCGGGGCCGGGCCAGCCCCCGGCTGTGTGCCCTCGTCTCCGGGGAGGGCGCTCTCACGCTGGACTCTGAGGATTCGTGCAATAAATCAGCACCACAGCAGCTTCGAGTCAGCTCAGCCCTTTGTGTTCTAAACACTGGCTCAGCTTCTGCACGGAGCGTGCTGGGTGTGAGGACACGGGAGCTGCAAAGAACGAATCTGCCTCGGGCTGCGTCGTGTCTGCCCAGGAGTTCCTGGTGAAGTCCTTACTCTCTAGCTCAGCAGGCAGACTGCGGGTTTCTCCTGGGGAGAAGCAGGGGTGTGCCAAGGCGGGGAGGTCTGTGACCGTGCCGACCGCATGCCGCAGTGGGGACTGCCTCTGAACACTGCTCCCCTGCAAGGTTTTGCAACCCACAGGCCACCTCCCCAGACTCCTGCACCCCCCACCAAATGCACGTGCTGATGCCCCAGCCCCTGGGTGCTGGTATGAGGACAGGGAGCAGCTTAGCCTCACCCAGCAAAGATGGCAGCTCTGGACAACGATGAACACTGGGTCTCAGCTGTGAAATGGGGGGAGCCATCCACTCCTGGGGGGACTTTGAGGATGAAAAGGCATTCCCCAGGGAGTGCCCAGCGCCTTGCCCACGCCCAGCAGACGCCCAGCAACAGCACTGCAGGCCGGCTCCTGACACCCAGATGTGCAGAGTGATGCTTCCGAATTTTCTGGGGCTGAGCCTGTCTGCCTAATGGGTCTCCACCCAGTGGGCTGTGGGGCTGGAGAATGGGATGAAGTTTAACAGCATTAAGCTCACCCATTCATGGGATCTCACGTTCACACACACAGACGACCAGGGCTGAGGCCCTCCCTCATCTCCTGTCCAAGATGAGGCCCCGCAGAACTGGCCATGACGTTGGCGTGGCAGAGAGAGGAGGGGACTTGCCTGCATTCAAGTCCCTCGGGCCTCCTGGCCTCCTCGGCCATCGCGCCCCTGGTCGGGCTGACCACAGCTCACCCTGCAGCTGCAGCAGCGGCCAGACCAGGGGTCTGAAAACTGGAGGAACGTTTTCAGATTACTCTGGGACCGATGGTCCTTACACGGACTCCACCCCAGCCTGGCTCTCACTAGTGCTGCGTGGCCCCCTGCGATCTGGCTGCTGTTCCTCCCCGGTCAGGCTGGGGTCTGCAGGAAGCCCTCCACTGCAGGTGCATCTGGGGCGCTCCTGGATTATGAGCAGCCGGCATCACTGGCGGCCTTCTGGGTCCTTCCATGGCACAATTCATAACCACCTTCCCTGACATTCGTGCCTTTTGGGAGACTGGGGGAAGCCCCGCTCCTTAATCATTTTTCACCGTGATGTCTGCTTGGACGTGACCACTGCGTCCAGCTCAGACACGGACAGAGAGGGGAAGGGGACGTGCGAGGCAGCGGGAAGGGGGGTACATGCTTCTCTGCTCGCAGAGTTGTCCTCCGCCTGCCTCACGTCCACACCCCTGACTCATCTGTCCCCTTCCCCACTGGGCCCCAGTCCACTCTCTTCCCATCTGACGGCCTCAGCCTTCCCCTCAGTTTGACACCACATCAGACAGGCTCCCTCCCGACCCTAGGCCGCTTTTCTTGCAGCTTTAACTTGAGAGAACTTCCGGTTGCAAAATCTTCCTCGGCCCCTTCAAGTTGTCAACCTCCTACAACCAGGACTATCTTCCTCAAGGACCTGGGCGCCGTCCCTGGTCGGTGACCACCATCTCCCCAGCTCAAACCCACTAAACCCTGCTTTCTTATTAATAGAACCCAAATGCTATCGAACGGAACGCTGAGTCAGGCTCCCTGGCCGCTGGGGCTCGGTCGGGGGTGAGGGGGAAGCGTGACAATGAGAAATAAACAGAAACACTGGCAAGGCTTCAGGGGAAACCTGTGCCTTCGACTCCTGGGGTTGCTGCCGTAAGTCACCCCAGGCTTGATGGTTTCAAACAACAGCAACTATTCTCTCTCACCGTTCTGGGGCGGGAAGGTCCAAAATCGGTATCACTGGGCCGCCGTGGAGGCGTTGGCAGGACTGCTCTCCGCGAAGGCTCCAGGGGAGAATCTGTTCCCCGTCTCCTCCAGCGGCTGGTGGCCGCCGTTCCTCGGTGGGCGCTGCAATGCTGTCCCCTCTGCCCCTCTGGTCACTGTCCCTCTCCTGCTCTCCTGTAGACACTTGAGACGGATTCAGGACCCACCTGAGGGGCCGGGACAATCTCCCATCTCGAGATCCTTCACTGGATCCCGCCTGCAAAGACCCCATGTCCGTACGAGTTAACACTTACAGGCTCCAGGAATGAGGACCTGGGGCTCCTAATCTGGGGTCTTTATCCAGCCAACGACAGCTCTTAAAAGGGGCCTGACTCAGGTGACAGTACCTTTTGCTCTCGTCCTTCTCCCCTCTTCTGGCCTAAACCACAGACACTATATTATACATAGGGGGAGAAAGAAAAAAACCCGCATGTTGTTTCCCACACGGCTCAGTGTAGCTTTCTGGGACTTTCAGCACGACGCCGTCCTGTCTGGCTCAGGCCCTCGACACAAGGGGATCAGGGATCAGAGTATCTGGGGAGCGGTGGGGGCCGAGGCCAGAGCCACTCTTCTCAGTAAGAACCTGCTTGAGCCCCACCCCACCCCCTGAGAGCTGGGGCGGCTCCTGGGGAAGCACTGGAGAGCGTGCGGTATGGAGCAGGTGTCCGGGGAGAGGCCCCTGTGCCTGGACAGAGTCTTCCTCAGGCCTCCTCGGGTTGGAAGCCCTCCCCCATTCCCCAGGCTCCCCCGCCTGGCTGTTCGGAGCCCTCGGTCACGTGTGCTTTGGATAGGACTCTGATTTCCCTGTATGGCACGGGACTCGCGCAGGACGGTGTCTCCGTGCCCCTACAAGCCACCCAGTTACACCTTCAGAAAACGATCTGCCCCAAGACCTCATAGCCAACTGGTTCTCTGTGAGTGTCGCCAGGGCACACCGCACGTGAACTCCAGCCACACTTCAGGCGTCCACTCCCCGCGTATACGCCGGGCCCTTCTGAGCAGCCGTATCAGGCCTGTCTTCTCTTCCATTCCCCCATCGGGCTTCCTTCCTCAGCACAGGCTTTGCAAAGCCGGTTCCACAGGACACAGAAGTGCAGCCGATGAACGGTCATACTCAGAAATTGTGCTGGCTTATTTAATCACCTGATTTATTTGTACCAACACTGCGGCTGGCTCCAGGCTAAGCACATCATGGGCTCCAGCATTTAACGCTTCCCGGCCTGGAGAGGTCGGCAGGTAAGGAAATGAAGTCTCAGCCTGGCTAAGTGACTTGCTCCGGTCTCCAGGAGGCAAGGGGCTGAGCAGGGGTTCGAGCTTGGCTGTTGGGGCTCCGAAGCACTCACTCATCAACCCTGTGCTGTTAGCGGTCTGGCCAACGTGGAGCCTCCAAGGGGCTCAGAGGTGATGCATTTATTACGACGATATTAATACATGTTTATTGCGAGTAATGCAGACAAGAGCCACATGGAAAAACGCAAACACACAGAATGAAATCCTGGTGTGCTCACTACCCGGAGTAATGAGTGCAATTGTAAAATCTTTCCACTTACACGCACCCCCACACATGCGCACAGGAGCACGCAGGGTCAGGGTACGCACGTGCTTGTCGTTTCTTTCTCTTTAAGTTAATAATCACGTGAATTAGTCATGCTTATCCTCCCGCGCCCTTAAATACTCCTTTAAACAGCTTATAGTCAGTACCATGGTTTATATGTATTTGTTTGTTTAGAAATAATTCAGATTCTTCCAATTTTTGTCTTTGCCATTACAAACACGGCTGAATTCAGATCCTTGTACGTATCAATTATGGCTTCCTTAGAACCGATTTCTGGAAGTGAACATGACGAGGAAATGGGTCTGTGGATATTTTTTTAAGACTCATATCCGTTATAGCAAGTACCTCCCCCCAAAAGGATTTATCAATCCACATTCCGCCCAGCAATGTGTGAAAGTGCCTGTTTTTCTCTCCAAGGGCAGTTAAGATTTTTCTCTTTGAATTGCCGCCAACAAATGCGTAGCAAACGGTGTCTGTACGGGGCTGCATTCTCACGCATCCTGCTCGGAGTCTGCTTTTTCCATCTGCGCGCGTTTCATCCGTTCGGGGGACCCTCGGCCATTGCGGCTTTGAAAGCTGCCCTCCCCGCCCCCGCCTCTCCTTTGTGCTCCCCTCGGACAGACACTGGACCTGCTGCTCCTTCTGCCCTGGTCTCGAAGCTTCTCTTTTCTGGATGGCTTCCCTAAATCACGCGTCCTAGTTGACTGTCAACGTACCCATTTGGTTTCATTTGGTTTCATTTTATTTTGCTTAATTTCCGTGGTTCTGCTTCCCTCGGCAGCGCCCGCCCCCGCCCCCGGCTGTGTGTCTCCCCCAGTGTCGTGTCCGGGCTTTGAAGCGTCTTTTCTTCCCTTTATATCTTTACGCACTTTACACGCACTTATTTTAATGTTGCCTTTGAAGCTGTCCCATTTTCTGTACGTCCTGCACGTCGTCTCTCCCTCTCACTGCTTCCGCGGAGTCTGAGGGAGGACTGCAGTCCCAGCTCTGGGCAGCGTGGGCCCCGCACCTGCCTGGCCCCTCCAGCCAGTGACCCCAGGCCACCTGGCCTCCACCTCTGGTGTCCTCTTGGTTCCCAGGACCATGGCTTTCACTTTCTTGCTTTTAGGCTTGGACAGCAAAGCGTGTCGATATGCGTGTCTGACCCGCTTTTAGGAGGCATTTTTTATACTTCCTGTGCTGGCTCGGGGCTCCCCTTGTAGATGGAAACCCCTTCGCAGCAGGTGCTCACTCGAAAATTACTTGTCAGTGAACTAATAGTAATGGTGACAACACAAATGATTTAATAGGTGTCTCTGAAGCCATGACCACAGCTGAGCTCAGGGGGTCTCTTGCCACACCACACTTTGGGTTCAGCTTAGGATGGAAAGAACTGAAGGTAGCAGAGGAATTTGAGAAACACTAAGGGGGTGAAATTAGCAAGGCCTGGTGAGGGATCAAACTGAGAGGTCAAAGGTGGGACGAAGACTTTTGATTTGGTCTGTGATTTGGCCAACCACTCCCCTAGGGCGAATTCTGGGAGACCATGGTGTTTGCCTGCCCCTCCCCGCACCCGAGGCCCAGTGGGTTCCTGCTCTGGCCCCAGCCCAGGAGGATGGACCTGCCTTCCAGGTCTCAGATGGAAGCTGAGGTCCTCCCGCCCATGCAAAGACACCCAGAACCTTGACCCTTGCTGCTGGATCTGGGACATCATAGGCCACAGGGAGCTGAGTTCCCCTTGACCTTCCCCATTCAAGCGACTTGCTGGGCCGGCAGGCTGCAGAGACGGGATCCAAATTCTTAGTGGGGCAGACTCGCCTGAAGTAAGCTGTGTACTTCCGCTCCCACCAGACCGACAGCGTATGGTTAAGGTTTGCACTGGGTCTCCCAAAAAGATACGGTGGAGTCCTAACCCGTGGAACCCGTGAAGGTGACTTTATTTGGAAACAGGGTCTCCGAAGATGTCATCGAGTTAAGATGAGGTCATCCTAGATTACGGCGGACCCCAGATACAACGCGTCTGATGTGTTTATAAGAGAAGAAACACAGACGCGAATCAGGGAACGACCGTGTGTCCACAGAGACGGAGATGTGGGCGACTGCACCCGCTAAGCCCAGGGGCGCCAAGGATTGCCAGCGAACCACCAGAACCGGGGACTGGGTCTCTCCTCCCAGGCCTCAGAAAGAACTCGCCATGCCCACGCCGTGATCTCAGAACCTCAGCGTCCAGAGCAGGGGGAGACTAAGCTATGGTGAGCCGCCCAGCCTGTGGCTCACGGTTACAGCCTCTGAGTCTGTGTGTCCCCACACCTGCTTCCACCGCGGCCTTTGTTGTAAGTACTTTAGTTAAATAGCACGTAAGCCGACCAATATGAGATGATAACGGGGCAGCTGCTCTGAAAAGAGGCTGTTGGAGAAGGAATAAATAAAGGTAATTTCTTAACTATCACGCAGTTGAGTTAGGTTGGGCGAGTCAACCATGAAAGATTGCAGAGTTAATCACATGATTCCAGGATTCTCACCTCAGATTGTCTTAAATACGACTTCAAGTTCTCAGTCCTGAACTAGAAATCAAAGACTGACTATTGCAAGTGTAGTGTACGGGGGAGACGGGAGGGCAGAAGGGAGGCAGAGCTTGGAATTCCGATCAGGAAACAGCGGCCAGAGAAAAGGACTTTGTCTTACGCCAAACGATGAGCACAATGAAATACGTGTTACACTTTCGATGTTAAAATGGAAACATCGGCACACATGCAGCTTTTTTTTTTTTTTTTTTTTTTGCTTCTCCACTTTATCCGAATATCCATTATGTTAGTAGTTTTGCTACCTGTCCCCACTCTTTCTCTGAGCCCGGCTGTGCTGATAGAAAGAAAAATCCTATGCGAAAGGAACAGCAAAACACCAAAGAACTTCGGGTCTTGGTAGGGACGTATTTGGTCAAGCTTCTGACTGCCCCGTGGCTGGCCTTCGGATCCTGCTGTGCACTGTTACCCAATGGTCTGGAGGTACTGAGTGCGCATATTTTCTCCCCAGCTGTGGGCTCCTTGAATCAGGAGCCCACTGCAGGCCTCGCTTGCGTGACAGACAATTTGGTGCGCGGAGCTTGTGAGCATAAATGTTCGGACATCTTCTCCGCTTCCATCGACCAGTTGGGTTCTTCTCTCTTGGCCAGGGCCCCCCGTACGCTGAGTCGCCCCTGCATGACCAGACTTGGGTGAAATGCCATAATACGGGGTGGCACACTGTTACAGCAGCTGAGCCCACTGTGTGTCCCCAGACCTGCTTCTGCCCATTGCCTTTGTTATAAGTACTTTGGTTAAATAACGTGTCAGCCGACCAATACAAGATGATAAATGGGCAGGTGCTCTGAGAAGGAGTGGAGAAGGGCCCCTGGAGGGCGGATGACACACCCAGAGCCCAGGGGAATCGGCTTTGCGGTGGGATGTCGCAGGAAGGAGGGACAGGTACGTCCACATCCTTTCTCCCCTTCACAGATCACTCCCGGCTATACTGCTCACTGAGTGAGCGCACCTGCCTGGACTGTCTCTGGCCACTGCTCTTTACAGAGCAGCAAAGACAAGGTAGTGGATCCCACCACATTGCTTTGCGTTTTTTTCTTGCCCTTCCTCCCGCTTCTCCTCACTCTGGCCACCCTAGCTTGCAACTTCCAAAGACAGTATCAGCATTTTAACACTTGCTTCAGGCTCTGCTTTCTAAATGATGTAAAGACTCTTGTGAAGGGTTTTACGGGTACTGCGGGAGTGAACGCCCGTGCTAAAGTAGACCTGCAGTCCTTCCACACGTGAGGCTTGCTCAGCACTCCAGGGTGCCGTGAACGGAGGTCATCGTGACAGCAAATCCAGCTGCCGGGTTATTAGAATGTGAAAGCTGTTCAGCATGGTGGGGCTGTATTTCGGATCACTCCTGAAGAGTTTCCCAGGATCCGCTGAACCCCAGAATTTTAGGAAAAGAAAGATCTCATGAGGTCATGTTCTCCGGTCTTCATCCTTCAGCAGGAGTCGATTTAAACCATCCTGTAAAATCCACATCACCCAGGCAACCCAGGGATCCCCCCCCCCAAGCAGGACGTCCTTCTTCCTGTTGTAAGTTCATACCCGCCACCACATGTGTTCGGCTCGGCCTTTCCTTGTCCTTAGGAACCACGATCAGCTCTTCCGTCTGAGGAGACAGTTCTCTTGACCTGGATGCATCAGTCAGCTCGGCTGTTCTGACACAGGACCGCGGACCGGGCAGCTTACCCAACAGACATTTATTGCTCGTGGTTCCAGAGGATGGATGTCCAAGATCAAGGTGCCGGCAGATTCAGGGCCTGGTGCCCCGTTGTCCCCAGCTCACATGGGGGAGAGAGTGTCCTGGTCCACTAATCCCATCAGTGGGCACTCCACCCTCAAACCGCAACTAAACCTAATGACCTCCCAAAGGGCCCCCCTTCAAATACGGTCGCATTGAGGATTAGGGCTTGAACATATAAATTGGGGGGAACACATCCAGTCCCTAGCATTGGACATGAGATGACAGAACAATTTCGTAATGGCTACCGGACAGGCCAGTGCAGGCTTCCTTGCCCTGCGCCCGTGCCTTTTGCTCCACGCGGTCACCTTGCTTTCAGTGTGGCTTTGACCTTTACTGTCTTCACTAAGTCTTTCACCCAGTGATGACCCAGTGAGAAGGGCTCCTGGCTATGTCCAAGTTTCATGTAAATAAACCATTTCTTCCCTGGCCGATTCTTAGATTTTATTTAGTTATTGGACAGAGTGAGCGAAGAGCACAAGCAGGGGGAGTGGCAGAGGGAGAAGCAGACTCCCCACGGAGCAGGGAGCCCGATGCGGGGCTCGATCCCAGGACCCTGAGATCACAACCTGAGCCAAAGGCAGACACTTAACCAGCTGAGCCACCCAGGCGCCCCTCCCTAGCCAATTCTTATCAAAGCCCATCTGTCTTCCAAATGAGGGCTGAGTCATTTAGAGAGTGTGTGCGTGTTTGGGTTTTAACAGCGAACATCTACCCATTTTAGAATAAGTGATTAAAAGTCACAATTAAATCCTCCGATGGCTGATGTCAAGGCCTCAAGGATGGGCCCATCTGCTGCTCCTTGCTGGACCAAATGCTGCATCACCTCAGGGGAAGTTAGACCTCAGGGACCATCGCGCACGGGGACACGTTGGTGGACACCAAGGATGGTGCTCGCGCCGTCCCCAAATGTCCCAGCACAAAGTCATCGCACCTGACAAACTTTTGGTAAAGAAGCAGAGATTGCTTCCCCCGCCCCCGACACTTCAAGGATCTCAGGACAAGGGTGACATCCCGTTAAATCTGCATGGGGCAGATTTAAACCAAAAGTCAAGGGAATAGTTCGATAATTGACTCACAACTCTGCAGACTCTCCCTAATGCGAGCTGGGCCCTGGGCCCATTACCAGGAAGACAAGAGTTGGCGAGACTCCCATGGTCCAGGGGCCAACAGAAGATCAGAAATAGTAAGCCCCGGGCCCCGCCCTTCTCCTGAGAGCAGCTGCAGACTCCATGGTTTCTGCCATCCTCGACCCCAGTGGGCGACCACCCACAGCCACAGGGAACTGAGCCCCGGGACCCCCAGCCCCAGCATCATTTGCTGACCCTACAGGTCATCCCCGAGCATCAGCTTGATTGCTCCTGGTTACTGGGAAATCCTCGAAGCTCCACATGGTCTAAGGAAAACTCAAATTCTTTGTATGGCTTTCAGAAGGGTCCTGTTATGACTCTCCTCCACCATAAAAAACTGTAAATATTAAATATTACAAAGCCATTGCCCTGAAGATGAATGTATTGATTAATATATGATGGAGAAGTCAGGCTTGTTCCCTCCAGCCTTCAGCCTCACACCTACCTAGATGCAGCCCTTCTGGGCCTCTGGGCCTCTGCGGGTGCCTTCCTGCCCCCCGTCACTGCCTCCCACGCCCTTCCCTGCCTGCAGAGCCCCACATTCGTCCCTGCACACAGGTGACACTCCCTGGCCCTGTGGGTGGAGGGTCTGTGGGCAGGGGTCCTGGGGCAGGATGTGTGTATCTTCTTGGCTTTCTGCTACTGACCTCACTGCAGACAGACGATGTCTTCCTGGCCAGATGACAGATTCTTCATTCACCCACAAACACCCTCTGTGTGCCTGGCTCTGGGGGATGCAAGGAGGAAGGAGCTAATTAAGAGCCTAATCAATGACTGACCTGCTCAAGAAAACCAACTAGCACCTCGCATCCTGATGCGCGCCGTGAAGCCAAGGGGGTGTCTGAGGACAGAGGGGTCCCTGGGAAGGTCCACCGGGAGCTGCTGCTTCCCTGAGTCTCGGCCGGACAGCAGGAGCCTCTGAGTTCCTGTGAACAAAGCTTGGGTGACCTCGGGCACAACCAGGCAGGGCCAGCTCAAAACCATCCTCAGTATCAGAAGTCTGAATCGGCACCTCGATGTGGGGATATGGGCCTTTCCTTATGCTTCTTACACCTGTCCGGCTCACTCTAAGCAAATCCACTTGGCAACACCAACTGCGTTTTCTGCAATATGTGATCACGGAGGCGTGCTGGCACTGAGAGCGATGCAGAGCACGCGAGAGTTTACCACGCTAGCTCAACCACTAATCGTAGTCCCTGAATTTATTGAGCACTTACTATGTCCCGGGATTATTAGAAGGGCTTTCCCTGGGTGACTTCAGTTCATGCCCAGGGCCCACACCACACATTAAAGTCTCGAGGGGCTCCCACCCTGGAGAGGGGCAGGTGAAGGGCATCCAGGGTAACCACGAGGGCGCACTGGCCCCAGGGGCTGCCCTCTGCCCTCCCTTGTCCTTTGTCCTGCTCTCCCCTCTGCCCAAACGTCCTCTAGGAAGGGAATTACCATTTCTGTTTTAGAAATGGGGCTTAGGAAGGTCACAGGTCAGTCAGTAGCAGGGCCGGGTCCCAACCCAGGATGGTGCGCTGCCAGGAGTTACCGCGGTTTTGGAGGTAGCAGTGTCCCTGCTAACACTGTCTTTATCTTCCTGACTCTGGCTCTGCTCACATGCATGAGACGTCACCCTTGTTGGTTCTTCCCGTGGCATCCCCCAGATGGGAAGTGACAGGCAGCCAGCAAGGCAGGAAGACAGCAAGAATCCCGTGGAATCAGGGTCCTGGCCTCCTTGGCGACATCTGCTTGTCTGCCCCGATTGCTTCCAGCCATTCCAACCTGATTCAGTGACACAAAACCTTTGCCACAGAATGTAGTTGGAGACTTGCCTGAAGACATGAGGACTGGTGCTGATGGAAGGTTTTTCACTGAACGCTGACAACGGCGCGGGGGGAGGCAACCAGAAAGTGTCGCGTCGCGGGCTTATCTGAGTGAGTCTCTGGGGCCCTCGGCTGCCAGAAGGCGAGGCCTCCCCAGGGGTGCTCACCTCGAAGTGTGAGGGAGTGAATGCAGGTGTGTGGTCACAGCACCGGCTCTGGAGGCACGGCCCCCACCAGCTGTGTCCATAGGGTCCCTCGAGTCCCCGAGCCTCAGGTGCCATCCCGCAGTCTGAGCGCTTTCTCCCTCTAGGGTTCAGTGAGCCGACCCTGTGGTGTGCAAAGCTGGGGCCAAACCCCCCCGGACTAGAGCGGTTCCTTCTTGTATTATTACTCTGAATCCCCATGGAATTCAAGCTCAAAGTTACCCTTCAAACAGCCAAACAGTCCCTTTGGCTTTTAGCTGAGATTACTGACACAGGATTAAATGACTGTATGCAGGCAAAAAGCGGTGAGTGTCCCGGAGCTTGGTGAGTGCAGGAGGCCCGGGCTATTCTAAACAGCCCCAAATTCATCAGTGGGAAACCAAAGCCCAGGAAAATCACACAATTTTCCAGGTCCGCTGCTGCAGCCAGGGTTTACAATTGGACAATTGAACTCCAAATGAGCCTGCTCTTATGAGTTCTTTCTACTCCGGAGTTTCTCCAGCACCGCCCTGCAGACGTTTGGGGCGGAACTCGCTTTGCTGTGGGGGCCGTCCTGTGCCCTTGGGTGCAGAGCAGCCACCCAGGCCTCCACCCATTCAATGCCAGTAATACCACCCCAGTTGTGACCACCAAGAACTTCTCCAGACATTTCCGAATTTCCCCTGGGTGGAGGTGGACGGTGCCCCTGGGCGACACCCGCTGTTACAATGCCCCCGTACAGTCCTTTTGTTTCAAAACAGCTCTATTGAGGTACAATTCACATAACCACACAATTCATCCATTTAAATGTTTTTAGTATGTTCAGAGCTGTGCAACCAACTCCACCATCATTTCCAGAACATTTTTATCACCCCCAAAACAAACCCGTACCCATTAGCAGTCCCTCCCCATTCTCCCCGTGTCCCCAGCCCCAGGCAACCACGAATCTACTTTCTGTCTCCATAGGTTTGTTAATTCTGGACAGCTCACGTAAATGGAGTCCTCAGGACATTCTCGACTATGGACACACAAGCCCAGAGGAGAAGCCCGGCTGGTTCCCCAGGGAAATTGTGGGAGGTCAGAGTGCACAGCCTAGTTATGAAGAAGGTGCTCTGTTTCTCTGAAAGCCTTTTATAGGAGTCTGCACTCTCCAGATGCAGATGAGTTAAGCAAATATGGAATTTGACAGAAAGGTGTGAGGGGAGCCCTCAGGATCACCAAGGGAAGAATGGTGCGTCAGGAGCCAAGCACTTCTTTCTGGAATGTCTTGGTGACAACAGGGCAATGCCAGCGGAAAACATGAATGGTCTGCATCCAGCATACATGGTCTCCAATCAGCATGAATGGTCTACAATCTCATTAATGGTCTTCAGCCAGCATGAATGGTCTCCAATCAGCATGAATGGTCTACAATCTCATGAATGGTCTCCAATCAGCATGAATGGTCTGCAGCCACATGAATGGTCTCCAATCAGCATGCATGGTCTATAGTTACTTATACAGGTTTGCCTGACTCCAGTCAAGATTCAAAGCCCTGGGACACTGAAAACCTAATCTAGGAAATGTTAATCACGTGTTTATACCAAGATGTGATGGGAGATAACCTCAGCAGGTATGGGTCCCCAGGGATCCCGTGGGGTCTTATTTGTCTGCAAGTCTTCCTTTTGTTCCTTCCCTGACTCCAGCTCCCCTCAGGGTGGTGTATTCTGCCCCATCCCATGCACCTGGCTTAGCCATGTGACCTGCTTTGGTCAACGAAATGTTAGCATAACTGCCCAGGTGTCAGTTCTAAGTTCAGGCCTTAACGGGGCATTGCATGTGTCCGCTTGTCCCTCTGTAACCTCTGCCATTTCACCAGGAGAGGACTGTGCCCCACAGAGTGCTGGTTCCAGAGCAAGAGCCAAATGGAGCAGACAGGAACCTTGCCTGCGGCCTCGAGCAGAGTCACCTGCAGACCACGAGCAAGAAAATTCCACTTTCATTGTTGCGATTCAGGGGGGACGGGGGAGCTTTGTTAAACTGCATTATTACAAAATAGCTGTGTGTTGTACCCCAGGGGGGAGTGAGGAGAAGTCAGAAGGAAAACGGAAGCCAAAACTTCCCGCTCACGTTCACTGCCTCAACCAGCCACAGCCCAGGCACGTAGGGCTACAACTGTTGATATGCAGACTCCCATTGGGCAAAACTCTTCTTGCCTGGTAGCCTCCCCACAACCCTCTTAGCACGCTCTTTTATCCCTGTGCTCTTTCCTCAGCAAGCTGCATCCCCCGCCCCCGAGGATGCTCTGTCTGGAGCCCCTTGTCCTGTCACCTCTCCCTGGATATTGCTTTGAGCTGAAGGAATGCAATGGTGAAACATGAGTTCTGCTAGAGGTGGGGGCAGAGGGCCACGGACACCGCGAGGACTGGATGGTCAGCCGGAGAGAGTGCACAGCTCCCGGGGCTGAATGAGCATCCTCAGGGAGGTACCCCAGGGAGACAAGATACAGTGTCTGTCATCCCAGAGCTTCCAACCTGCTTGGGGAAGTAACCCCAAGACAGCAGGGCCCCTAGCACCCCAATCCTCACAACACTTGCTTCTGTGATGCAAGCAAAGTCCCCCTGAGCCATGCCCCACCACAGGTGACAGTTCCCAAAGATGCATTCTGAGCAGGCAACTGGAACATTAGTCTCCAGGACAGGTGTTCAGAGTCCCCCTGAGATCCTTGATCCCAGGAGCAGTGAGGAGACAGAACATCTGTGACCTTCAGAGTGACTGCTTTTGTTTCCTGGGGTAACAAAGTACCACGAACGGGGGCTTTAAAAGCAATTGAAATAGACTCTTTCACAGCTCTGGAGGCCGGAAGCCTGAAGTCAAGTCACCGGCAGGGCTGTGCTCCCTCCAAAGATTCTGGGGGAGGATACCTCCATGCCTCTTCCTGGTTATGGTGAGGCCAACATCCCTCCAATCTCAGCCTCTATCACCACCTAGCCATCTCCCTGTGTACCTGTGTCTCTCCTCTTCTTATGAGGACTCACCCTAATGCAGTGTGACCTCATCCTAACTAATTACACCTGCAAAGGTAAGGTTACATTCCAGGTGGACATGAATTTCAGGGAGGGGGGGCACACTTCAATCCGATGCAGTGACCAGTGATACCAACAGAGTCTCAAGCTGTTGCAACACAAGATGACATCATCGAGTCCCCTAGTTCCACTCCAAACCACCTGCCAGAGAAGGTCACAGCTGCCCCGTTAGTCTGCTCCCCAGACCCTTCGCCTCTCTCCAGACCGATGTCCTGCCCAGCTATCCGGATCATCACTGGGTCGGGCAGAGCTCTCCCTGGAAGGCATGGCTTGTCAGATCTGCAGCTGAGCCTAGAGAAACAGATAGTGGCAGGCAGCAGAACAGACTTGCTCAGGGTTTTTTGGCTCTGGAAGGGATGGGTTGTAGTGTCTCTGCCCCCCACCCCCCACCCCCTGCAGCAGACTGAGACACACAGATTATTGCCCAAGAAAACATCCAAAGATGGTCAAACAGAGACACCCATGAAAAAGTGGGCCAAGCCTTGGGGGCTCTCCCACTGGTGGTGTTCTGTTCGGTAAGACGCTTCTCTGCCCACCCCCACAGCTGTGGTCCTTCTGTGCATCAGCCCACCCTAGAATGTACACAGTGATTCCAGTCCACTTAGTTTCCAGAATGCTCAGGTAGGAAGTAATCATTAAAAACATGTAAATTAAGTTACCCCGGCAGCTAAATAGATCCATCATTGACTTCTTCCCTCCTCTTGGATCTTAACCTTCTGTGGAAATTAATCACCAAGTGGTCAAAACAGCCACCAAAGACTAGCATGTTCTAGTCACAGCCCTGGAATGTGAAAGCCCGGCCTCGTCTTCACGTCGCCTCTCTGCCCCCAGCAGCTCTCCAATTGGATAGGTTATTGGATATGGCTGCTCTGTGGTGGGGCAGCCCCTGGCCACCTGCCTCTGCCTCCCAGGGCAGGGGAAAAGGGCATCACCGTTTATGACATTGGCAGCCCCCATCCCACTGGGTCGACACATGAGCCACATACTCTCCAGAGAGAAGATCTTTGGGCCACCAGAGAGTTAAAATAAGCAGATTTCTGCTCCCTGTGGGTTCATTCACTAGCACGGTCACTGAGCATTTATTGAGCACCTACAGTATGCTGGGAGCTGCATTAGTGCTGAGGACATGCCAATCAACCAGAACTGTCCTTGCCCTCAGGGGATTCTAAGCGCCGTGGACATGCCCAGAACCATGTGATCAATCCCAATAGTGTGGCCTGAGCAGCCACAGGGCTCCCTGGGCACCTGAGAACCAAGGTGTGGGAGCTCCCCAGGGCAAAGCCAGGAAGGCTCCATGGAGGAGAGGACACTCTGAGCTTTGTCTGAAGCATGGACGGGCATCTGCCTTGGGGGAGCCTCTCCAGGAAGGAGCAGCCTGTATCATGCATGGAGGCAGCCAGACCCAGGTTCCAAGTGGGACGACAGCCTCAGCAGATGTGACCGTCTGTCTTGCAGCCACAGACTTACTTGCAAGTAAGCGAGTCCACACAGGAGTGGCTGTTACCACTGCTGCTTCTCTCCTGCTGCTACTGGCTTCAAGGGCTGCTGGAGTGCACGTAGGAGCAGGGTGGCGGCTGAGGCCAGAGCGGGTGAGGTGGGTCGGGGGGGAGGTGAACGAGTGGCTGAAGAGTGGTCCCTGATGCCACAGGGAGGGGTCTGTCCTCGAGAGGACCTTGAAGGGACAGTCACCACTGCAGCAGCTCAGACGTGACTCATAGAACACCCACCCCCTGCAGAACTGGGGGGAGTGGTCTGCAAAGTCCCTCCCAGTCCTTCCCCTGGTGGACATCTTTGTCCCCCGCTCAGGCTGACCCTCGTCTTCAATCTGAGGCCCGTGTTCCAGCGCCACCCAGGTCATCCATACAGATGCCAGCATCCTCCCAGGGAGACTTCCATCCCTGGTAATTCCCCTCTTGGCTCCTGTATCAGCTTGCTGTGGCTGTGTAACAAATCACCCCTAACCAGTCCAACAAAGGGCAACGGGAACTGCCTCCAGGAGAGAGACGTGGTGACAAAAACTGTGGATGCTCAGCACAGGAACGGGGCACATTACCACGGTTTTATGAAATTAAAGGGCAACTTCCGAACACTCTTGCCAGACTAGTTCCCGGCGCACATCAGTTTGCAAGCTTCTTCCAGAACAGGACCAAAACCATGCCTCCGTGCATGCCCCCCACCTGCCCACCAAGCACGCCATCAGGGCTGGCTCCCACCCCCCGGCTATTGACGTCCCAAGCCTCAAAGTTGAGAGGGGCAGACAGAGGGGAACAGTGCACCCCCTTTCCTCTCTCCTGGGCATCTCGACAGGGGCATCCTCAGGGTCTGAAAACCAGGGGTCAGCCGAAAGACTGCAGCTCCCCCTGCCCAGCCACAGGGCTGTCTGCCTCTGGGACTCCACACCGGGTCTCTGCAGAAGACGCAAGCCCGGCAGCTGCTTCTGGCAAGTGAGCGGAAAGCCGGGGAGATGCCAATTTGTGGCAGACATCTGAAGAAGCTATTTCTAAAACAGCAATTACCAGAAAGGGGAACAAATTAGTACTTACTTCAGACTTTCACACATGGAGAATCAGGGCCCTGCAAAGTAATCAGGGCAATGTGTTTGCAAAACTGCATTATTTATATTGAAATATTTCACAGAGAAAGGTCAGGAGCAGAAATTGAAGGTTAGCGAGGAATAAAATACTAGGGTCACTGTATCACCGGAAAGTCTGAGCAGGGCCTTGATTACTGCTGCATTAGACACATTTGGAAGCTATCAAATAAATCCAGGCTGGTATCCAACGTCAGATTTCTAGGAAAAATGAGCTCAGTTGTCCAAACCCAGTGGCAGAACGGCAGGGCAGGCGGTCGAGCCCGCCCACGCCCCATGGCCCACGAAGGGAAGCTGCCACCAGAGACCAGAGTCCACCTATCAGATGCTTGGCAACCGCATCTCCTGGGGTTGCAAGCAACCACCCCACCTCTCTGGGGCTCCGCCCAAGGTCACCAGGAATTAGTAGCTGGGCCAGAACTGGGAGGGAGAAAGGCAGCAGGGGAAGGGCAGAGCAGGCTGGGAGGATGCGTGGGGTGTAGGTCCTGCAAAAGGATGTCAACAGATAGCTCCACTGGAGTGGTGGGGGTCAGGGCAGCGGGCCCCTCTCTACACTGTGTCCTCACCCTCCACACCCCGTGTGCACTCCCGCCCCGAGGAGAGGACCACCCCTGATGATCGTTTCAGTAACACCCAGGCGTGCAGTTCCTGCAGTCCACTTATCCTACAGGAGCCTCCAAACAGCCCCAGGGCCGGCTGACCCCGGCCTCTGCTGGTTTCCAGGCCTCACATTCGGATGGTCCAGTCTGCTGCTTACCTCTGCATCCTTGCTCCAGTGCCATCCCCCGGCCTCTCTTCCATGGTCCAGTGTTGAGCTCGCAGAGTGAGGAGTGAGGCTTCCAGGGACGGTGATGGTGCCATGCCCGCCTGAGTCCCTTCCTGCCTGGCAGAGAACCCCACCCCCACCCTGGGCTTTGTCTATATTTTGTCCTCCCCATTGTCTTAGATTTGGAGTTAGGGACAGCCATTTGCTTCGGGACATGACCCAGCTCCCTGCCCAGTGCTTCCCTTTCTTCATGCCATCTGGTCTTCCAGGCCCCCCCCCCCAGCATGGCCACCCTGGCTGGGGCCAGGCCCCTCCCTCCTTGCCTCACCCGCCCCAAGCCATCCTCACTCACCCGGCACCCGGGCTGGCAGGCCGGCCCCAACTCTTCTCCCTGTCCTGCAGCTTCTCCCGGGCAAGACCTACCGCCTGCCGCACCCCTTCGTGGAGACCTCTCATGTGGGCACTGTGCCCCCTTCTCTGGCTGCCCTAGCTCCTAGGTCTCCTCCCACCGCACCTGCCCCTGCCGGCACCCGCCCCTGTCGTGGTGTTGGTTTGTATTGACTACTGAGACGAAGTCTTCCTGCGGCAGACACCACATGCACTTGTGTGCACGTCCGCGCATTCCCGAGGCCCCCGCCTGGCCCTCGGGGGCAGAGGCGCTGTCTGTTCTGCTCCCCGGTGTACGCTCTGCCCCAGAACAGCGTCTGACACAGAGCAGGAACTCAACAAATATTTGAAGAGTGTATTCGGCCGCCTTGCCCCCGTGCATCCATTCATCCACAGGTTCACGCAACAAAAGGCACTTGAGTGGCCCTGGGGCAGACCCCATCAGAGAGAGGGAGGTCCACAGAAGCAGGGACGTTGAAAGGGACCTTTGGGGTCAGTTTCTCAGCAGCATCTGTGTGGTACACGGGGGTTGGCTGGCGCGGAGCAGGGGCTCGGCATGTCCTTACTGACCCTACGCACAGAAAAGTCACACGCCGGTAGCCAGAGGGCAGGAGCCCGGGGAGGACGGTCAGACTGTGGCAGAAGGGCAGCAGCAAGAAGAAAAGGTCCTTGCCCACTTTGCCTTCAGACAGCAAGAAACACGCCCGAGGTCAGAGGAAGAGGAGTCGCCGAGAGCCGGTGAGGAGCACCCCGCCTGCGGCCCCAGCTAGAGCGCTCGGGCAGGAGGCGCTGGCCGCAGTGGCTACGGAATTGGCAGGGCCCAGGGCAGAGTGAGAACGGCTCTCTTTGTTCAAGAAGCAGCAAAAAGTGCCATTAAAGTTACTAAAATAGAGACCCCTGTTCTTCCAGGCTTTCTCTGGGCTGGCCGTGGGGATTTCTATTCGCTGTACAGTATCTTCTATGTAAAGAAACATTCACCTGTTACCTTGTTACCATGGGTTTAACCTCTCATCCTGACCCTGGGTGAGGCCAGTTTGAAGTGCAAATGTAAGAGCACTTAACTTTTGTGTGGGACCACGGAAGTGGCACAATTCGTATTCCGTGGCTCTCACGTGGGTACGGGGCGCACCCTCACCAGGACGCAAAGCGCTGCACAGAGCAGCTCTGTTTCGCCTCGGCGCTCGTGTCAGCCGCGCACAGCTGCCTTGGGCACGCCGATCCGCGACCTAACGCAGGCAGTGACATGAGTGAGGAGGGCGATAAGGTTCCTTGGTCCTTCGTGCTTCCTAGGACGCCAGTGGCTTCTTTCTGCTTTCAAAGCAGGTTCTGGTTCTAACGGCCGCTCGGGGCTGTCAGATCCCACTCGGCCGGAGACACAGCAGCCTCCCTGTACGCGCTCTGAGGCTCGCGGCACTCCTGCGCACCGTGGCCCCTGGAGTCCTGTGTTCAGGGGGTGTCGCAAGCACCATGCGCGAATGGAGCAGCCAGGAACAGTGGACGTACATCCCGCACGCGTCCACTCGGCTCAGACCCACACTCCAGTGTCCAGCCGACATTGCTCACAAGAGACAAATTCAATTAGAAAACCATGAAGAATGTCAGGATGGAGAGAGCAGACCATTAGACCAAACATGGGCCCTGCTGAGCGTGGGGCCTGTGGGACTCTACGGTGGGCCATCACGTGGGCGCAGGGGAAGCCTAGTGGCCCCTGGCCTTTCTCAGGAAGAAGCACTGGCCTGAGCTTCCAGGTGGCCCCTTTCCCAACACCAGACCTGCTCCGGGCCACAGAGGGGAGGTGGGGTCCACTGGAAAGGGAGGCAGGGGTTTTGGGGGGTGAGGGCCTCTATTGCCTCAGCTCACACACAGCGTCAGGCTGACCCAAAGCCTCCTGGCCCCTTCGTTCTCCGTGTACAAGACAGCAGACAAAGCTCAGCTCGGCTCAACAGCCTCCCCAGAAGCTCACATCATTACTGGAACATGCAGGCACGACCCCGGAGCCGGACAAGCCTGTTCCAACAGGATCCGATGATGTTCCCAGCGTCTAGTTGAGCAGGAGGCAGGAAATTCAGTGGGGCTGCCTGTTGTGTGCTGCTTTCAGCCTTTCAAGCTATTTTTGAAATCCCTTTTGTGCACAGGAATGGTTTCACCTCCATGATCTGCAGAAGAAAGCTCTGTTATCGGGGCCTCCCCCAAAACACCCCCCCCCACGCATACATGAGGACACCCACACGTGCTGTTCTCCACACATTGCATTAAATGTCTGCTTTGTTCACGAGATGCTGGCATGCTGGCATCACAGAGGGTGTCCTTCCGTGGCTGAGGAAGGCCACACGTGCACGGCCATGGCCACTGCGGGGCCCGCGCAGAGAACGTGGTCCTGGACTCCTCCTTGGAATCGGTCTTCAGAGCCAGGACATATTGTTCTCAGGGACGGATCATTTTCATTTGTTGAAGTCGGATGCAATTTTGGAAAGAGCTGCCGGCTGGAACCAACGCTGGGGTGTCAGGTGCGTGGGCCAGTGACCCAGAGCCGAGGGTCCCGGGGGCAATGTGCTTCAGTGCACCACATCTGGCCTCAGGCCACTCAGCTGCTGACCTGGAGCTCAGAAATGGTGGCATCTGTGTGACCTTGGGCAAGTGACCGCCTGTCTCTGTGCTTCGGATCCCCTGTCTGCCGATTTGGGTTACCGGGAATGGCACTTACCTCCGGGAATTCTTCTGAGGATTCAGTAAGTGAAAGTACATGAGGTACTAAAAACAGTCTGGCGCGTGGTGAACACCATGTGAATATTCACTGTTTTTATTCCCATTATTCAAGAAAGAGCTATTCACAGAGGGGCTTGGAGAACAACAACGCTGGGGGACTGGCAGGGTCCCTTCAAGGTCTGTCTGCACAGTCTTCTCAGTACCGATACTCTCTAGACCACCGCTGTTCAGCAGAACTTTTAGAATGATGGAAATGCTCCCATCTGCACTGCCCCGTTCAGAAGCCACCCACCCCATGTGGCCCCCGAGCACCTGAAATGGGGTCCCTGTGGCTGAGGAAGGGCACTTCTAATTAATTTAATTTACAAAGCCTCACGTAACCAGTGGCTGCCACATTGGACAGCACCACTGTCAATCATTTCCAGAATTTCTCCATTTGAAAGAAAAGAAGTACTCAAGGAAAAGGGGGAAACACTGATTTTGACATCCCCTCTGGCCACTCCCCAGTACTCATGAACTGATGAAGGGCCCTGAGAAGTCTTGCAGCAATTAAACTTTGTTTATTCAAACATTCCCCAAATTTACTCGACCACAGACTCTCTTTTCTGTGCAGACATACAACATTCATTGACACGCAGCAGAATATTGCAGGAGAAGTCTGTGTCCACAGCAATGAATGCCATTTGGCTTTCTATCTCTTTTCGGTCAGTGCTAATGATCCCCAGACTGGGAGACAATACAAAGTGACTCGTGCATTCATTCGACAAACATGTGATACGCACTTACTGCACACCAGGCTAGATCTGTGCCTGCAGCACCGAGTTGTCTCCTTTGTTACCCGGTGCAGGGGCGGGACTTCCCACCAGTCCCCCGAGCAGCACAGGGTTGGCTGCATTTTATAATACATGTTCCCGCTCCCCTCTGGAGGTCCCGTGATTGAAATGCTCCCTTGGGATGCCACTCAGAGCCAGTTTAGAACCACCGGTGGGGGAAGCAGGGATGAAGGGCCCACCCCCCCTCTGAAGCTAGCCCAGGATGGCTCCCAGTTCCCACGGCTGGCACTGCTCTGTCTGAGTGGGGAAGCCAGCTCTAGGACTAATGACAGATTTGTGCCTGCCGCCCCAGTCCTCCTTCCAGAGATGTGAGCATTGCCCTGGAGGGGGAGCAGGGAGCGAGCACGAGTGCACAGGGACCAACTCTGCCCTCCCCAATGAGCCACCAAGGACACAGAACCAGGGTGCCATGCCCATCGGCTTCCACCCAGCACGGAGCACCTTAATGAATCTTAGATTGAAAAACCGCGATACTGGCACACCTTAAGATGCGTAATAAAGCAATTGGCCCGTAAGTCAATCTTGGCCTCCAAATGAAGCCCCAAATGTGCAACTGCAACCAGCTCGCCAGGCCTGCTTGATGCAAAATGGGTAATGTCATTACAAGCCTCTTGAACGCAGGCTTATGAATAAAAGAACAATGCTAGAAAATAAGTCTCGGTGGTTTCCATGCATTGCAAGCAGCTAAGAGCACATCCTCCTCCAGGCCTCCAGCCCGGCCGAGGGCGCTCCTCAAAGACTGTTCCCCAGTCCAAGATGCATGGTCACGGGAAATGCTGCGAAGCCCGGGAGCAGGAAGCCTGCTCTCCTGAGCCTCCAAGCCCCCTCCTGCCCGACACTCAGGAGGAAGACTTGGAGGCCAACCCTTGGGCACCGAAGCCAGAAGACGCGCAAAGCAGAAGCAGAAAACAAGCCCGAGGGCGTCCCCCAAGCATCCCGTGATGCCGGCAGAGGCTGCCCGGAATGGCTGGCTCTCCTGCCCCCAGTCAGCCGGCCGTCTGCAGGAAGTATGTCCATCCTGGGGTGGCCAGGCTCAGGCGGAGTTCCACGATGAGCTGGCCCCCCTGCGCCACGTGCAGAGGGCTGCCTGCCCCAGGGCAGCGTCCAGCATGGGCCCTCTGTAGAGGGTTAAAGAAAGAACAAAGGAGACAGGATGGAAGAGCCATCTCCGGAACTCAGAGCAAGAAGATGAAGTGTTCGGGAGGGCAAAGGCCTTTCAAAGGACTTTTCATCCTGTGCCAGTGAGGTGTGAGTGACTGGGAAGAGACAGATCTGAGCAAACTGGACGGATGGCTCGGAAGGCGGCCCGGTTGGTCGGCAACCTGGGAAGAGACGGATCCCGCCGTGTGAGGGCACCAAGGGCAGTTCTGAGTTTCCCCCCTCACTGGGGTTTGCCCTGGAAACACGAGTGCCTCCCTGTGGGGGCAGGGAGCAGAATGAGGGGCAGTGAGCTCCCTCCCAAGGCCCCAGGCCTCTTGGGTCACAGCCTCTGCTGAGGTCAAGCCAATCTTGGGGGAAGACTCTCAGTTTCCCTTTCAGAACAAGGCTGTTCGGTTGATGAATCGCCAGGTCCTTTCCAGGTCCGGTTATCCGTTGTAACCTCTCTTACTCGAAATACAGAAATATGAATTAACAAATATCTGTTTAGCTTTTAGCAGAACCGTTTACACAAAGAAGGTGGTTCGCTCACCGGAGGCGTCTTTCCCGCCTGGGAGCGCTCTGAGGAGCCGGCGGCCAAGCTCAGTCCTGTCCCCGGCCGATACTCAGCCCCACTGCTGGTCCCCACATCGCCTCCCTTACCTGTCCAGCAAAGCAAGGCCACACACAGTCCCCGGTGCGGGTTTTCCCCCGACATAAGCCCGGCCGTCCTTACAGACACTTGGCAACTCTTCTCGTTCCTTGAACTTTCCTTTTTCTGCCCAAGCTCTGGGTGGAGAAAAAAGTCCAACCAAAAGCAAAGGGCAAAGCCTTTGCCAGGCGTGTTTGCAACTTTTAATGGCATTAATCTGTCACCGCGAGCCAGAGGGGAAGCTGCATCTGGATCCCGACTGTAATAACCACATATTGAGCAGCTGAGACTTGATTTATTAACAATGAGATTTTACAAGCAAGCTGCTATTGACAAATGGTAGCAATTTTAGGCACTCCAGATCAATACCCTTTAATCGAGTCAAATCTCAACAAATTAAATTAAAGCAAGATTCCAAAATAGCCCCAAACTACACAAATGAGTGTGTGTAAAATTCCCCCACGTGGGAATATCCAAGATGATATGCAGGTCCCTGTCCTGAGTCGAGAGCAGTATTTTTATTTATTTATTTATTTGAAAATCGAGATGCATGTTAGGGCAGTTGTTAAGTGGGCACATCGGTGGTCCTTCTGAGCCCCATCGTTGGGCACCGGGAGGGCCCCTTGGAGACAAGTTTCTCCTCTACCCGTCCGCCAGCTCCCACCACACTCCCTCCAGCTTATGGGTCCTGGAGAACAAAGGCCAGACCGCAGCTCTGCCCCCGGGGACCCAGGTGAGCTTGGACGAATCATGGGTAACTTTCTTCATCCGCAACATGGAAATGATCATTGCCCTGGCCGGCCACCTCCAGAGTTGCTGGGACACGGAACAAACTTACGTGTTTGGCAGGCCAGGTGTGGGTCTGGCACAGCAGGGGCACTGGGGGGTTAGCACAGGAAGGCGTCCAGCTGGACGGCCGCTAACGAGCGCCACGCCAGCACCCACGGCCAGCCTGTCCCCGGGAGACGGGGTCCCTGCGAAGCTGGAGGTTGGCCAGCTATGTCAGATCACAGCTGTTGTCCCCCCAGAAGAGCCTCTCTCAACACATGGTTTTCAATCTGGGAATTCTTCTCCCCCTTGGAATTTTGCAGCGTCAGACAGGAGCCCTTGTTTCCAAGATTCAACTAGGCATCGTGCCCCATTGTAGAAGCCCGATGCTCCTCGTCTGCACTTGAAGGAGATGGCGGGGCTTTGCAGCCAGCACATCCATGACAGAGGAGACGCGTCGGAGACTCAGAGGCGGCCCAGAGCTCACCCGACGCCTGGACAGAGCTTGGCTCGTGGGGGAGCTGAAAACAGAAGAGGTTCAGGCGGGAACAGGTGGTGACATTCACGGGGTCACTGGGGAAGTGAATGCTCCTCCTGCCATCTGTTTAGGACCCCCCACCCCAAGCGGCCTGCGATGACTCAAAGAGCCGCGAGCCTGAAACTCTGCTGGGGTTTGTGGCTTTTCTTTGCCAGCCACACATTCTGCCTAAACGCCTGCTTATCACTGTGACTCTGGGCCCAACTAAAGGGGGGGGGATGTCGTGAGCCCCCTGTAAGTGCTGGGAGGGCAGATGGGGGAGAGACCCAGCTCTAGCCCCAGCCTTTATTTTTAACGTGCTGTGTTTGCCCAGAGGTGTTCTTAAACCTGGCCCCCAAAATCCAGCCGCACCTGCAGGTCCTCTATCACCATCCTGACCCCACTTCATTTTAACTGTATTTGTTTCCTGTGGGTCCTATAGCAAAGTATCCCAAACTTGCTGGCTTGAAACAACAGAAATATGTCCTCTCCCAGTTCTGGAGCCCAGAAGTCTGAAATCAAGGTGGCAGCTGGGCCATGCCCCCTCCCCCCCCCCCGAGGCTCTAGGGAAGGGTCTGTTCCTTTCCGCTTCCAGCTTCCGGAGGTTCCGGGTGGGCTGGCTTGGGGCCACGTCCCTCTCATCTTCACCTCCATCCATCACTTCCTCTTCTCTGCATCCTTTCCTCTTGTAAGGGCACTCGTCATTGGATTTGAGGGCCACCCAGATAATGCAGGGTAATCTCATCTCAAGATCCTTAATCACATCAGCAAAGACCCTCTTTCCAAAGAAAGTGACGTTTACAGTTTCCAGGGATGCACGAGTATCTTTCTGGGGGCCACCATTCAGTCTACTACGAATAGTTTTCTCCCCATCAGTGAATGAATGAACGAACGAAAGAACAAACAAGCAGCTGCTCCCACTGACAACAGTCAGCAAACAGAAGGAAGCCGGGCAGCCGGCTGCCTCCGCGTCCCAGCGCGGCCGCAGGGTGGGGACTAAGGCTGAGGCCGGGACGCCCAGCAAGGCGGACACCTTCTCCCCATCTCCCAGCTCAGGCTGCAAAGCCCTGCTCCTCCTCAAATCAGGCAACAACCTCGCATCAAGTCCCCTTCCTGTGGACCCCAGGCCCCCGGCCCTGCCTGAGCTGGCTGCAATGCCGAGCTCGAGCCCCAGCCCAGCCTCCAAGCCCCCCGCCCTCCATGGCAGGGAAGGAGCCGCTCAGTGCGCACGGGCAGTGCACGCGTGAGCAAGTGCACATGTATGTGAGTGGGGGGTGTCTGTGCGTGTGCAGACATGCGTGTGTGTTATGCGTGTGCAGGTGGATTTGGCCCGTGTACTTGATCACGTGGGTGTAATTAGGAAACGTGACCCAGAGACCTGTTATCCTCTTCAGGCCTCTAATTCCCTACCCTGTCAGAATATTAGTGCTAAACATTATGAGACATAAATGGGGCTAGTTAACATAAAGGCTGTGAAATATCTGTTTCTAATGGGGCCTGTACACAGAGAATCTGTCTTCCCGTGGCGGAGAGCCCTCCCCTCTACGAAGAGGGCCGTCCTCTGAACTAAAGCAGCGGGAACACGCGCCTGGTTTTCAGCGTCCCCACGCTCCCTCCCTGCGCTGGTCTCCCGGCACCCAAGCCCTGGGGTGGGGATGACGAGGGGCTTCGCAGATTCTGGGAATCTGCCAGGGGCTGGACAGGGGGGCCGACGCATCTCAGGCACGGACGCCCCAGCCTCACCACAAGGCACCCCTGTCCTCCCAGCAGACAGAACATGAGGTTGAGCCAGGTGAAAGCCCTCATCCCAAGCCACACAGCTGGTCCCCAAGAAGCCAGAATGGCCCCCTAGACCCACATGCTTTCCAGCGCACAGGTTGGCACCTTGGGGGGATGAGAACGACCTGGATGCGGGGGGTGGAGATGGAGGTGGTGGTTTTGCGGAAACACCGTGCTCGGCCCCATTCAAGTCCCAGTGCGGGGAGCCTGGGGTGAGACTGGGTCCTCCTTCCTAATGAGCCCCTAGTAAATTGTGCAGATGGCCCTCTAACAACCCTCTGAGGGGCTTTTGTGGGAGGACAGCTGGGGTGGCCAATTTGTTCCCAGCCAACCTTCCAGGACGGACCCCAGGAAGGCTACAGTCAGAAGTCCATATAGTCTAGTCTAGAAGGCTACAGTCTAGAAGTCCATTCTCTCAGCTCTAGGGTGACCCGGAAAGGTCCCCAAACCAAGGAAAACTCAGGCTTCCTGGCAGGCAGAGGGCATCAGGGGAGACTCAGGAAAAGGGTGAGACCCTAATCTCCCCAGATGAGCGTGTAGGGAGTTGCTGAGGCAGGAACACTGTGGAGAGCAGTGGTTCTCAGAGGATGGTCTGCAGACATTGTCCAGCGGGACACATGCTTCCCCTTACCAGGACCCAAGGCAGAAGCAGAGCAACCCTCGTGGCATGGATGGGCCTCTTCCTTCAGTCATGGAAAGCCCAAGATCCTCTGGTCGGCATGTGGGGGGACAGTGAACATGGTTTCAATATGGTGGGCATCCCTGAGCATGTTGGGAAGAAGGATTAGCAGACAAGCAGGTAGGATTGGCAAGGGCAGTGAAAGCCACAGTGAGGACTTGTGACCTTACATGTCTTTTCATTCATTCATTCACTCATTCATTCGTTTAAAAAGCAATTAGGGAGTACCCACTGTGTGCCAGGCACAGCATTAGGCGTTGGGATGCAGCCAAGAGCAAAGAGACATTCTCCCCTCTTTGCCCCAAGAGCAGAGCCTGTGCAATGAAGCAAGCATGCAATACACCTGATGAAGCGTGAGGACCCATGGGAGCCACACAGGGCCCAGCACAGTGAGCACAGACGTTCAGAAATGCTCCAGACAACCACCCACCCAGGTCCTTTTGAAGGTATGCAGGCAGCAGGGGAGAAGAGCTGGGCTGTAGTGACCACCAACTTCCACCCAGAGGAAAGCATCCTGGCAAACCGGGTCACCTGCTGGACTAGACAGGGGCAATGTTCACACCAGCTCCTGGTGGCAAAACAACAACAACAACAAAAAAAAACTGTTTTAGATCAAAGAGCCCCTCTGTTTCTATGCCTGTCTATCCATCCATCCATCCATCCATCCATCCATCCATTCATCTACACGTCTATGCCTGTATCCATCCGTCCGTCTAGCTAACTGTAAGCTGTCTGTCTATCTGTGCACCTGTGCTTCTTTGCATTCACCTGTCTCCTTACCGATCTATCTGTGCATACCTATGCACGCACCCACCCATCGTCTACCTACTTATGCATCCGTGCTTGCGTCCGTCCATCTACCCGCCCATGCCGCTGTCTATGAATCATGACATCACACCTACATCTGTATATGCAAATCCGTGTATCGTAGATAAAGGTAGAGCTGCCTATAACATACGAAAACACAAGCTGGGGTTTTGGCTTTTGGTCACATTTGGATCCATGCAGACATTTCTCTGGAGCAGAAAATGTCTTGCTCAATTCTGTTCTGCAGAAATTGTAATAAATAGATAAATAATTACAGATGGCTCGTCGAGAGCAAGCATATTTTCCCCAAAGTGATGGAGCCAGGCTTATCCTGATTAACTGACTGTCCTGAACAAAAGAAGACATTACCTTTGGAAACGATACTACAGACAATCTCAAAATTCTCCAAGAACGTGCGATGAAATGCTCCCGCATCAGAGCACTGTGGACTAGGGGCCGTCTCAGAGGTCCTTCAGCTCCGGCTGGCCCCTCGCAGCCCCCTTTCTGCACAAAGAGCAGGAATCCAGCCCCATTACTGGGCCTGCTCCTTTTTGGGTGAGGTTAACTGGAATTTACTAACAACGGCTGTCTTGGAGAGCTAAGAATGGATGCTTGCCTCTGAATTTCCTTGTTCTTCAGCAATATCTTTCATGAAGACTTTACCCATGACTTGTCCCTTGTCCCCAGCCTCAATCTTATCTTTAATGGCATTTCTGCCAGCCCGGTTTCCCCGCCCCCCTGTTGGCATCACTCACCAAGTCATCGTCAGGCCTCCCCAACCACGCCCTGTGCCCCGCCCCCCTCATCACTCAGGGGCCCTCTGACCCTCTCTTCTCCGAAACGGAGCTCTTCATTCTGAGGTTCTACTGATAAGCCCAGGCCCCAGTTTCCCAACCAGATGAAGCCAGCTCCTCCCTGGAAGCCATCCCCACCTTCTCGAGAAGATCAGTTTATGGAGGTGACTGCTCTGACACAGATGCGGGGACACAGCAGACCCCTCCCATACCACGCACATGTATGCCAGAATTGAGATCCAGCCTACCTGCTTTGGCCCTAGAAAGCACAAGGAGGCATCAAGCATTAAATCTGGCTTCATCCTGGGCTCCAAAGAGCTCCGTTTGGTTTGCGACATTAATATGTGGCATGGAGTGAGAACACAGGCAGAGATTCAGATCCCGGGCCCTCTCCAGGGGGTGACCTTGGACTGTGGACCCTTTCTCCACCTCGCTGTGCTCACCACTAAAATGGAAGTATTACCCCCGTTGCCAGGTGCTCCAAGAGAATGAACAGAGGTCCTCCAGCTATCCCCATCTGAGACATACTGAATGCACAGAGTGTGGGAGGTCAAGAGAGGTCAAGGACATTACAGGTGAGAAGGAAAAAAGCAAACTCGTCACAGGCAGCATGGAGCCGAGTAGGACTGCGGAACGCAACGAGGCCCCAAACCCAGGTCCATCTCCTTCAATTCAGCCGTGGTTGAAATATGAGCGCCACCGTCGCCAGCAAGCCCACATTCATGGCGTTTCTGCCTCGGAGTATTTATGGGGACATCCCGCCAGTCAAGGGAGACTTACGAGCTACATAAATACAAAGGATAATCCAGCAAATTCCAAGTTGTACTAAAGGGCTGCAAATCAGTTCTTGGGCTGGGTCCCAGATACAAAGAGAAAGTGTGATTAAGTGTGACTTTTTTAAAGTTTTGTTTGGATTTATTCCTAAAAGCTCCTTCACCCAGAGACTTGGATTTCTTGTTGGCACAGATGGCTGCCGTGTCATGAATCAGAGGCAGAAAATTGGAGCAGTGTCCAGAAGGAGCCTAGAGAAAAAAAAAAGAAGAAACACAAGAAGCAGAATGACTCGGAACTTTGGGGCAAAGTTAAGATTTGTCAGGACCCGTCCCTGGGCTGGGGTGCAATGCCATGAACCACAAGGGCCCCCTGGGACCTGGCGCTCTGCGGCTGCCCCACACTGGCCCTAACTGGATTTGCAGGCATTCCCGGGACCGTGCAGGTGACCACAGACAGCACACCCACCCACCCACCGACGGCACATCTCAGAGGTATGGCAAGCCTCGGCTGGGCTGCGTATGGAATGAATGAGATGAGAAATGGCCAAGGGATGTTGGGAGACAGACAGGACAAGGGGCTGGGTGCTGGCGGTCAGGCCCTGGGTCCATGCCGGGGCAGAAGCGCCTTCCTCTCGGAGGGCATCTGGGGAATGGGCTCCACCCACCCAGCATCCTCCCGGATGGGCCAGGACAGAAGTGCCTCAGTAAAGTCCGCTGGGACCACAGCGTCCCCCCGAGAGACTCTGAGCTGGGCTCCTGGCCACTCGCCTCCTGAACTCTCTCGTCTGTGTTATGGGATAACCACCATCCCCCCTGAATTGCTATGTGTGTTACGTGATAGGCCCAAAGGGTCCTTCAGGATCAGCCAACAGGCTCAGATTTCGAGGCATTTCTTGTGATAAGAGCTGGTAAATAAGGTTCAATCATGCCTTTTTATTTTCTGATGCTTTGATATCTGGTGTCTTTTCGACCCTGGAGAGACAGCCCCTCTTGGAGCCGCCAGTTCCTCGAGCTAGTTGATGGCCAGTCTTGCAAGCACACCTTTCTGATGGAAACCAACCAAATGCAGAGCCCACATCCCCCCACCAGCTCTATGGGGCTCTCACGCTCTGGGCCACACTCCCCCTGCCCTGGTCACGCCCGGCCAGGTACCGGACAATCAGGGTGCGTCCCCAGGGCGCCGGAGCCTGATGAAGCCATCCAACCGGCCAGCGCTGACCTTCTGACTCTGCCTCATCAATCCTTCCCGCAGAAACCCTAATAAAGGTTCTGGCCCACATTTCTGCCTCGCTCCCTCTGCCCCTGCCCGACCCCGGTGCCTCCCCGTGTGGCCCAGCATGGCACACGGTGCCCCCCAGCTTGGGGTCTCTTGGCCTCCCCATACCTGAATATCGGTAAAGTTTATATTTTCAGACAAGAATACCCTGCCTAGGACATCTCCATCGTCTTCCCCTTGGGCACAGGCTGGCTGCAGCGTGACCGCTCTCTGGCGGGGGGGGGCGGTTTGCAGTGGGCTCAGCATGGGGGCGAGGGCAGGTCCAGCCAGTTCTAGGGAAGGAACGAGCCAGCACATCTAAGCTACAACCCCACCTGGCCTCTCTGTGCGTGACGGTGGCCTCTGGCCTCTCCGCAACAACTTGCTACGTTTCCCAGCATCTTCAGAACCCGGCAGCGAGAGGACCACTTTCAGTCGGGGGCCCCTGGAGACCCTCCACTCAGGGGAGACTCTCCCCTGGGGAAGGGTGTCCCCAAGGCAACATGGGGCTCCTCAGGACTCCTGCTCCTGCTTCCAGGGACACAGAGACTGTCCTTGCGCACCCCGTGGGGTAAGAAATAGCTTCGTGAATTTCTTTGGCCAGTGGAATGAGGGTCGCTTCCAGGCAGAGGCATTAGATGCTGGAGCGAAACCACCCAGAACTTTCTTATCCAGCCTCAGTGACGTAGGAGGAGCACATTGACCGGAAGGTGCAGCCCTGAGCCATCGCGTGCAGAGACACTCCCTCTGGAGAGTTCCCAGCCCTGCGGGGACCCCCACGTGAGAGAGAAGTAGCATTCTGCTGGACGTGGTCCGGGGGGGGGGGGCTGTTCGTTACTGTGCCACAACCCGGCCCGTCCTGACCAACACAGGGGCAGACGGGCGGCCAGGTCAGCACCCAGAGACTCCCGGCTGGCCACCACCAGAAGGCCAAGGTGCTGGGCACCTGCACACCACCCAGGAACCCCAACAGAGGAAGAAAGAGTGACAGACACCGTTTCACATGACTGCATCAGAAAGAGGGACTCCTATCTGCCATCCAAACTGCCTGAGGGGGGAACCTTTATTAAAAGTTTTCCATAAGCATTCCCCAGCAACGTAATCACAGAGCGTTCCTTTTTTTTTCCTTCCCGTGAGATCTTAAGCACATTTACTGCCTTTGCATAAAGGACTTTTGCTTCTAATCATATCGATTTTACTGTAATTAATTTTAATGTATTTTCCAGGGTCTTGTGTATATACACACCAAGATTTTTTTTATCATATATTAACCTAGTCATTCCCGCTCGTAAAGTGGGTGTTTAAAAGAGGGCTAATTTATTATTGCTTAAGACGGCACAGTGTTAACCCAATTATCATTTGCATTTTGTCGTGTGCACTTGGGAACGCAATAGGACACTGAAAATAGATGCAAGAGGATTAAATTCGCCAACTTGAATCTTTGGGACTTTTGCTGAATTGTAGCAATGGCTTGATTATCTGGCAGGAAAGACGTCCGAGCAAGGGTCCCACCTGGTGCCAGGTCCTGGGGTGCTGGCGTCACAAGGCCCACCCAGACCTCTTCCCAGCTGGAGCGAGCCCTCCCCGTGCCCATCCCCTCAGGGACTTGGTTTTCTGACTCGGTCGAAGAGGGTGGTTATGGCACCTCCCTCCCTGGGTTGTTCGCGGTTGGAGAAGCACATTGTCAACAGGCTTGCCCTGGGTGCCCGGCACACAGAAAGCGCTCCCCGGATGTTTGCTAACCTGGACATTATCACCGCCCATTCCAAGGGGGCCTTTCCAACACAAACCTGTTGCGTTTATTAGCTTTGAATACGCCGTTTCTCCACCTCCGACTCAATGTTCACAGAAAATATCCTTATCGAACATTGCCAAGCCTGTGTTTTTTGCATCCACATTTGAGAGAGGCATCCCCAAAATGGGAAGATATCTCTTGCCCTACTTCAAAGAAATGTCTTCTGGGGAAGAGGCGTCATCTGTCTGTTCTCTATTCATTGTGGATTGGCTCCTAGGGTCTGGGGCCGTGCCCTGCCCACAAGAAGCCCCAAAACATGGGACAAACACAGCAGCACCCCTCCTCCCAAGGCTGTTGGCAGCACCCCCAGACACAGGTCACAGCTCTGGTGGGCAGCCCCCTGATACCTGCTCCCTAGGAGCTGAGCCCTGACTGCCCTTGCCCCGGCGGGACCCCCACCACTGTCATCTAAGTTCCACTAAGCTGTGCTCTGATAGGAGCTGGTCATGGGCTCAGCCGGCGTCATGGATGAGCACCACTTTCATTTCCAAGACCTGGGACCCATGTCCAGCATCCGTGTCCTGCACCACGGGACCCCAGTTTTTGTCTCCTGGTCCTCTTTGCCAAGGAACTGGTAATGACCCATCGTGAGTGAGGCACACGCGTCCCCTAGAGCTCTTGGGCACTTTTCCTGGCCGCCTAGCGCATGGGGTAGAGAAAGCCATGGGAGAGTCTGGGTGTGAGTATGTTTCATGACACCAGGTCGCGACGGATGGCATGTCGGCCACAGCTAACGCGGACTAAAGTCCAAGGCAGGAGGTGTGGCTGCCGCCCACCAATCCCGCAACAGTTTGGACCAAGACCATCACCCTCTGACCGTTGAGCGAGGCTTCACCGAGCCCGTGGCCCTGCACCTGCTCCCACCGCGGGAACGAGGAGGACAGGGACCGGGACTGGCCTCACCTGCAGACCTCACCCAGGCTGGCCACGGAAACCAGGCAACGACCAGCCAAGCCTTCATTTGCTGGGGACCTCACAGGACTCCGCTCGCCTCTGCAGGCGAAGCAGAGAGAGTCCTCGGAGGTGCTATGGCTCCACGGGGCCTGAGGAACGGCTGCCCAGGCCCAGCAGGAAGGTGGGGAGGGGGGGAGAAGCCCTTCACAAGAGAGACCGCACCACTTGCAGAGAGCGCAGGCCCGTCAGGGATGGGTGGACAGATGGACACCCATGACATAAGGAGCTGCCATCACCCCAAGGGTCTGGCCCAAGGACAGAGAACAGCTGCCTTCTCACCCCGACGGCCGGTTTGTCCTGTGACATTCCTAGGAAGGCCAGGCCTGATCCCTAGAGTCCGGCAGCAGGACACAGAGGGGACAGCCGTGAGAGGCCCCGCTGACGCAAGTGCCTACAGAATCCTTGCATTGTCAGGAACCAGCTCCTGGGTCACTTGCCCCAAAAGAGAATAGGGTTTTTGTCCTAGGAAGCATGGCATTCCTGACTTCCTAATTGAAGGGGACGGGAGAAGAGCCGGCACTCTTCTCTTTCTACCCTCCCTGAGGATGTGCTGTGGTAGGGAAACCCCATGAAGAACCCTCTCCCCTTCATCAGGATAATACCACTTAGACTCGCTGCTTCCAATGTCCGCGAAAGCCCCCAGCTTCCTCCTGTAAGGCCAGGGTTAGGCAGAGAGAGGCCGGGAGGTGAGGGCTGCACACACCCCCCCTCAGGAGTGTAGACCTCCCTGGGTTAATCCACTGGGGTTGATGGATGGGTTGTGAGATATGCTTGTTTATAATATTTACACTTGTGGCGAAAGGAATATTCTGGCACGGGGCCATTTATCTCATTCTTTCTGGAAGCACTTCCTCTTTTTAACTAATGGGGACATGGCCCACTAACTAATTTACAGCCCGGCCTTGCCGACACATGCCATGGCCGTGGAGAACAAGTGCGTGTGCCACCAAAGCAAGTGGCTTCTTGGCTTGGAGCCTGTGGCAGGTGTGGGTCTGCGGTCAGTTCGAACTGCCACCCAGACCCTGTGGAGGGGATGTGACATGCAGGTGACCCCATCTCCCACCTCAATCTGGTGGATGATAAGGATGCCTGACATGGGGGTAGCACGTTCACTCTCTCCACCATGGACATCACGGGGTCCAGCGCCGTCGTAGCACCAAAGGAGAAACGGAGGCCCCTGGTGGGGAACATGGCCAAGAGGGCGGAGAGGGCCAGGGTTAACCTGGGAGCCCAGAGTGGATCGCTACCCTGGCCTCAGTGCGGGCTGACTCTTGCCGGATTCCTTCCCTCCTTCATTTCCACCGGTTCTGCCCGCCCCTGGCCATCTTGCTCTGAAGCTCAGTACCGCGGCGTCCCAGCTGCTGCCTGCGCTCGGATTTCCTGCCCGGCTCCTCACCCGGGCGTGTGGTGTGGATCTCCACCCTGTGTGTGCTCCTGGGCTGGATCTGGGTGCAGGAGAGTCACAGGGCACAGCAGGACACTCCCGTGGCTCCTTGAAGCTGCCCTCCCTCGCTGCCCCCCGAGCCCAGGCCCCACCCGCTTCGGGTCCCGGTGAGGCCACGCACAGAGCTGCGTCCCCAAAGCCACATCCCCGCGTGGCGGCGCCAACCCAAGACCCTGCCCCGGGAGGGCCGACTCGCCCTATGACCCAGGAGCCAATCAGTCTCCCCCAAATGAAAGGGATGAAGTACATCCGCGGTTCTCAACCCTGGTTGCACACTGGAATGTTCTAAGGAACCATCAAAGTTCCGAGTGCCTGACCCCGGCACCGCCCGATAACACGGCATCTCTGGCAGGGGCCCCAGGGATCTGTACTTTTATAAGCCCCCAGGTGATTCCAACCTGCAGCCAAAGGGGAGAACCACTGAGCCTACGTGTGGTTCTCAAAGTAGGTCCTGGAGGCAGCAGCAAGAAGGGCACTTGCTAGAAATGCCAATTCTCAAGTCCCCACCCCAAACCACTCACAGGAACTGCCCCTCCAGGGGCTCTGGTACTATGGAGAGTTTGCTCCATTACCTTAAATCCTTTGGCCCTCCCTCTGGGCAGTGCCAGACCTGGCCGGGCTGCAGAGGAACCCTGCCCCCATACCCACTTGCCTTCACTTCCCTGCTCACCATGTTTCTCCTCCTGAGGCCCAGAAAGCCCTCCCTCCCGGGCCTGGAAAGAAGCAAACCAGGTAAGTGTGCAAAGCGCAAACCCTTGCAGGTGCTTAAAGTAAGCGAGCTGTGCCGGCTGACTCGTGTTGATGATGCCAGCAGGCTCCAGTCGCTGCCACGATTCAGAATCCGCCACGTTTTGCTTCTGGAGAAGGACCGAAGGGCAGGGCTTTTCAGCGAATCATAGGCCCCCGCCTACTGCGCTCAGGGTCCTGGACACCAGGACCCACGCTCCCGCTGCCACAGGCAGCAGGGGCTGACCCCAGGAAGGGACCTGGAGAAGCAGACTAGGAGGTGGAGGATGGAGAGGGGCGGGCTGGGGTTCCACCAGCGGAAGCCCCTTGAGAGACTGGGTGCCCAGGAGGAGGCGGATGGAAGAGGGAAAAGGGAGGGTCCTCAGCTGGCCTGGGGCGCCGTAGGTACGGGGATCCCACCGCATCAAGCTCTCCGGTGGCGCAGGCACACACAGAAAGGGATCCATCACGGATCCATCGTGACGAGTGTCCCTGAAAGCCGGCTGGGTGGGGCGCGGCGGTGGGGGCAAGTCCCGGGTGGGGATGCCGGTGGTTCCCGGGTGGGCCTGGGCTCGCGGAGCCTGCAGTGCGCAGTGCCGGCCGCCAGGTGGCAGCGCCACCACCACGACGCCCGGGGAGGGGGATGGGGGATGACTTGGGGAGGTTCTCCCAGCAGCTACTTTGCAGCAACTTTGTGGGGGTGGGGGGAGGGGAGCTGGGGATGGGAATCGAGGAAGCTCCGAGAACTCGCTGGAGCAGACTGTGCGCCATGAACCAAGTCAGGGCACATGCAGTGAGCCCCAGCTCCCAGAAACTAGATGTGCCTGCTGGACCCCTGAGCGCCAGCCCAGCCCTGCCGGACAGCCCCCCATATCGCCCCTCCCACCGCCTTCCCACCGGGCCTCAGGCCGCTCTTCACATCAGGTCCCCGGACAAATCCTTCAGGGTCCGCAAGTTCCTTGAGAACTTCAGTTTTGTGTCTCTTATTTCGATGAGTCTGAAACATTTCCAACCAGATGGAAAGAAAAAACGTACACGGATCACTGACCAGGAAACACTATTTCCTAAATGCCGCTTTTCCCTAACCTTTATTCCTTAAGCTGAACTCTAAGGGTTTCAGAGAGATTCTCCAAGAGAAACTGTTTCCTCCAAAGAAATGTATGCGCTTAATCCACATTTGATAAACACTGGGTTAAGATTAGTCAATAGTCATAATATTGATCACAGTAGCTAACTCTTACGCAGAGCTCATCACATCACAGCGTTTCTTTCTCCTGGACAGAATTCAGAGCAAGGGAGGTGGGTGCAGCATTTTCCACTCCGCAGATGAGCAGACAAGCAGAAGATAATAACTTCACGTATCTTAGGCTGGTAGGGCCGTCTGACCCCTTTCTTAACCTTGGGGTCACACCACTTCGCCCTGGTTTCCTGGAATCCCCATTCTTGCCTTTCCCGTGTCCTCCCCTTTATCTCCATCCAACTGGAGCTAGGGTGGGAGGGCTCTCTGACCCTACAGAATTCTTCTGGAAAGGGTAGCAGAGCCTAATTTAGGGGAGATCGTGAATGACTGGTTGTGGCTTAATGTGCCCTCCTTGCTGGGGGAAGACAGTGGCCTTGCAGGGCTGGGTAGAGGCATGTGGAGTGGCCTCAGCTAATGAGGATGTTTGACTTGAGTTTCCTCTGGAAAGCAGAGCAAACCCACCAGCAAGGATTAAGCATCCCGGTTCCCAAAGAAGTGTCCATAGAACAGCTCTTTGGACCATTGTGGTACCCACACCCGGGGGGCATCTTTGAAGCATCCCAGATGCAGGGGGAGTGGAGACAGGCGGGGGATAGGAAGGAGGGATGGGGAGGGGGCTCCAGGAGGCAGGCAGGCTGTGCCCCCAGGGCCTTGATACATCTGGCTGATGCTGCGGGCATAGTTTTCTGGGTCAGGCTGCTCCTCCAAGCCTCAGGCAGCCTGTGAGGCCCCATAAATCTGCCCTGTGTGGAGTCCAGGATGTAATTGAGTCTCTCTGGCAAACAGGGAGAGCTGAGAGGCAGGAAGTGCTGAGCTGATGGGCCACAGAAGGGACATTAACAGAGTAAGTCTACCGAGCTTAAAACAAAAACACATTCCAAAGAGCGAGCCTGCAGCCCAGTGTCTCAGCACAAAGCGCAGTGTTCCCATCGGGCACCAGTCTGACATTACCCTCCTTCAAAATGGCAAAAGCAAGCAGCTCTGCGAGAGGGAGAGAGAGAAAGAGAGATCGTCTGTGTGGGCCAGGCTGTCAGAGAAAGAGCCTGGAAAGATTCTGCACGGGGCTGACTGGGCTCCACATCTCTAGATCCCGGAATAAAGGAAGAGGTTCTCCTACGAAAGTCGGTGGCGGGGTAGGGAAGCATCATTACATACACAATTCCGCATGTCTGGAAATGAACTTGCCAAGATAAATTGGCCTTCCAACCCATCCCAGCGGTAGAAGTTATAACATGGAGTCGCTGGCACCCTGCAGGGAAAGAGCACTGGGCCAGGAGTCCCAGTCATTACTGGCTAACTGATTGAATTTTAGAAAAATCTTCTCTCCTGGCCTCAGTTTCCCCTTGTTTTCAAACTGAGCCCCGAGGGGCATGGGGTTCTGCTAAGGAGCCCGGTGGGCTCTGAGCGGGGTAGGATCTACCTTCATCCCCTCACCCCCTGCCAACCAGGGGCAGGGCTCTCCTCACCATCTCTGTAACCCCACCTTCAACCAAACCTACTCTTTTTTTTTTAATCTGTTTTTCTTTTGAAAACATTGGAACCACATAATTTCTGAAGTGCCCTCTGGCTCTGATGTCAGGCAGCAGTGACTGAAGTCATGTGGGGTCCGTAAGGACTGCTGTGGGCAGGTCCAGAACCCCCCACTCTTCAGCAGATCCCCATAGTGATTCGATCCTCACCTCGGTCAGTGCTCCCTGCCTGCTCCTGAGGGGGCCAGTGCTACCACACCATGGACTTTTTGGCTGAACAGTCACCTCCAAAGGACCTGTCCATCCTCTCGCCCCGTCCCTGTGCTGGGCTGTGCGAGACTGTCCTTTCTGGCATGGTGTGAACTCAACACATAGCAGGTGCTCAAATACGCACAGAAGGAATGAATGAGCGCTGCCCCCAGGGTTATGCTCTGAGCCTGTGGTCGACAGAAGAATGTCCCCCCAACGATATGCATACGTCTGAGCAAAACATGGTAAAGGGACATGGCAGGTGTGATTAAGGTTGTAGACGTTACAAGAGGGAGATTATCCTGGGTTATCCGCGTGGGCTCCACGGAATCAAAAGGGCCCTTGTAAAAAACAGAGAACTTTCTCTGGCTGGAGCAGGAGAAGCGAGGCAAAAGTGGGACTTAGAAGAAGACAAGGGAGGGAGGGTTCACCTGCTGGGAAGAGCGGGGCAGGTCCAGGGGAACGCAGGCAGCCCCTGGAAGCTGAGAGCCATCCCGGCCACAGCAGGGAAACTCAGTCCTATGACCGCAAGGAAGTGAATTCTGCCAAGGCCCAGAAAGAGCAAGGAAGCGGACCCTACCCGAGGCTGCAGACAGGAGCCCAGGCCAGCGCACGGCTTGATTTCAGCTGCTGAGACCCGGGGCAGAGGCGCTGGCCAGGCTGTCTGGACTTCCAGCCTCAGAACCAGGGCATCAAAAATGCGTGTTGTTTTAAGCCTCTAAGTTGGTGGTGTTGGTTACGGCAGCCCCAGGAAGCTAAGTCAGGTTTTTGTTACTGCTGCTGCTGTTTGCTTTTGGTTTTGAGGGAACAACAAGGCAGCACTCCCTCTGATCCATCCCACCCCTCCCCCAGCCCCAGGGCACTCTGTGCAGCCCCAAGTTCACCTGCCCGTCAATACCTCACCCTGCAAATACTGCCCTCCCAGCATCTCCACTCGTGCCCAGTCCTCAACCATGCGTGGACATCTCAAAACATCGCTGAATCCTCTCCCCCTGCTTCAAGATTGCCCGTGACCTCCAACCTACCTAAGACCTTCCTGCTCACATCCCCCCATCTCTCCAGCTCCCCTGTCATTCACTACACTCCAGCCATGCTGGGTTTTGCTGTTCTGCAAATGCATCCAATTCTTCTCTGCCTCAGGATCTTTGCACATGCTGTGGCCCCTCATTCTAGGTCTCCTGTGACTTCCCTCTCATGCTTTAGTTCTCTATGTAAATGGCACTCTTCAGAGAAACCCCCTACACCACGCCTTCCAACCTCCCTTTCACTCATCTTAGGCGGTGTGTCTGTTTCCTTCTTAAAAGTTACACAACTTGAAACTGTTTCATGCTCTGTTTTGCTGGCTCTCAGCAGTTCCCCTGCTGGGCAATGAGCTCCATGAGGTGCTAGCATCACAGGGTTAGTGCACGGGAAATACAAGGTAAGTGAACGTGCCCAGCTCCTCCCCGGGCTCGTTACACCTGTGACGTCATTCATCTTCCTTCCGACCCGCAGGATGGACACCATGAGTGGCAAGCCCAGCCTCCTGGGAGGAGGGGTGTCAGGGCTGTGGCTATGGAAACTCCCCATCAGGTCCCATCAAGGGGGCTGCTATAGGGAGCATGGTGACTGACAGCCTCCCATGGGCTCCTAGGTTGCTCTCAGCCGACCACCTAGAAGGGGAGGGGGTTCCAGAATCCAGCCTTTGTAGCCCAAAGAGCAACCTTTCCTCAAGGGCTCGCCATCAGCCTGGCCCAGAGCATCTCAGAATTCTGATGTGGTCTGAAACTCTCCCTATCCAGTCCTCCCCTCCCCTCGCCTGCACGGGTGTCAGCCCTGCACTGCTCTCCGAAGGGTCCCACCACTCGTGTCCCCACCCCGTTTATCCTTCACCAGAGGCTCCCCCAGTCGCTCTCCTCTATATCCAGCCCCATGTTGGCACCACCTTCTTGAAGGGCCCGCCCGACTCACCTAGCTTCCCCCCATCAGCCCTGGAAGAGGGGACTCCCCAGCTGGTCAAGACCCATGTGTGCTCTGGGTGCCCGGGCAGGTGGAGGGCAGCAGCACTGCTGTCATGGTGTATCCTGCGGTTGGCCTGTGTTCTGATGCCCATTTGGCCGGCACTGTGAAGGGCCCGTCTGCTCAGAGGTGGACCTGCCCCTGCTGTCCCTCTTGTCCCAGGTCACTTTTTTCTCCCAATGTCATTCCATATTAGAGCCATAAAACCACAAGGGTTGGGGTGGGCCTGGGATGCGTACAAGGAGGCATGGGCTTCTTCAGGCCCCGGAGCAGGGAGTATCGGCCACATGTCCACGACATCTCCACCAAAGGCAGCCCGAGAAGATACACACGCTTAAACAAAACCCTCTTACTCGCTTCCAGCCCACACTTCTCCCAACGGAGCTATGCGGGACTCAGCCCTTCACTGGCTGTGTGAGCCCAGCGACCTCCCCAGGCTTCCGTATCCCCACCTGTGAAATGGGGACAGTGACAGCTCCCAGCTCACAGGGTTGTTTCGGGAATTAAACATAGCAGGTGCCTTCAGTGCACGGCTCAGGAGAGTCTGGGACATGTGGCCCATTGTATTGTCCCATCTTTGGTGTGAAAGTTATCTTGTGGAAGAAAACTTGTCTCACAACCTCTAGTGGAGCCCGGTAGTGGCTGTTTAGAATATAACACTGCATTTTTTTTTCTTCAAAAGAACTGGACTACGTTTGCTTTACAAACACGAGTTATGTGAAACTGTTTGAGAATTATAGCGCGTTTCCTCCCATATTTGCACACACAACACAGACACACGTGAGGGGTCACAGAAATGAAGCTGATGCCCAGAGCCATGGGGCAGGTGGTTGAAAAGCAGGAGTGGGAGCTGAGATGATCCAGTCAGGGGACAAGATTCTACAAGACCCTGAAATGCAAGATGCTTGCAGCTAAGTTGAGGGTAAAACAGATAGTGTTTTAGGATGGACAGTCCCCATGCGGTTTGGGTCCACCAGGGATTCCTCTGCATCCTTAGAACAGTGACAGTCCCCGTGCTCTGGGGGCAGGGAAGGTATCTGTCCCTCCCCTGTCAAGGTGAGAGAGCAGTGCAGGGCTGACACCCGTGCAAGACGGGGGAGGGGATAATCAAACCACATTCCTGGGGGAGAAAACCTCACCACCAGGTAGGATCTGTCGAGACTAAGAAATTGTGGTGAGGGTGCTGTTCCCACAGCTGAGTTTTGAGAAAAGGTCATCTGCTTTGCAGACACACAGCCCACTACGGAGGGAGGAAATGATACAATGTCTCAGATTCATTGAAAACATGACCGCAGGGAGGGGACAGGAGTGGATGGGGGTGTGGAAGATACAGGACTGGCCCTGTACAGGTGGATGCTTTCGGTAGTTGGTGATGGCCCAACAGGGCTTCTGTTTGAAATGTTCTCCAATAAAATGCTAAAGACGTAAAAATAGAAAAGCCCAGAGAAGCCACATACTGAACAGCAGTGCCCACCGCCTAGAATTACCCAGTGTTCGTATCAGATATTTTTCTTTGGTTCTAATAAAAGCAATTTCATGTTAACCCCTCAAATAGTGTTTTCAGAGGGAAAGGGGCTAACACCCCAGGAGCTGATAGCCCAGGAGCGTTCTCCTCCGGGCATGGTCGAGGTCCCCCGCAGGGCATCCTGCTTCTGTAAGATTTGCTGTCCGCCTGCAAGCTCCCTTTGGCTCGCAGGACCCCTAACGGCTCGCCCCCGCCTCCCGCCTCTCAAGACGTCAGGACAAAAGCGCAGGTCGCGAACGTCAATGCACCAGTGTATCACTTCTGGATGGAAACTGTGCGCAAAACGACTTCCAACAAGGCGTGCGGGGCTGTCCGAGCCCCTGGGGCTCCCCTGCCAGGATCGCCCTCCAGCGCGGGCTCCCCCCATGCCTCGGGCAGCCAGGCTGCAGAGCAAAGTGCCACAGCCTGGCCTGATACCGCGGGGATTGTTCTCGGGTCAAGGTGTCGGCGGGGCCGGCTTCCTCTGCAGACTCTCTGCTTGGTTTGCAGATGGCAGGCTTTTCCTTGTGTCCTCACGTGGTGTGTGTGTGTGTGTGTGTGTGTGTGTGTGTGTCCAGTCTCCCTCTTCTCGTAAGGACCCTACCCTAATGACCACATTTACATTAATTACCTCTTTAAAGGTCTTATCTCCAAACACACTCGCGTTCTGAGGTCCTGGGGGTTAGGACTTCAGCACGTGGTTTTGGCCACAGCTCTGCCACATCCAGATGTCCCGTGGCGCGCTCTTAGCTGGGAACGATCTCCACGTCCGTTGTTTACCAGGGGAGTAATCTCTCCTCTTTCTGTTACTTCGGAAGAGCTCATTTATTTATTTAGTTATTTTTGCAAAGACATCATTTTAGGAAGTTTAAGGAAGAAAAATAGAAAAATAAACCAACTTAAACCTCCAAGTTTGAATACAGTAAAACCTCATTAATTTGGGTTTCCTGTCAGAAAATAATCTAGGGGAGCAAAGGCTTTCCACTGAAGATCACTTCAGAAATTTCCTTGTAACCAACTGCTCTATCCTTGTCGAGCCGAGAAAACCTGTTTTAATAAACACATAAAAATCACATGCAATTAAAGCTATCATTTGAGCACAAAGATCACGCTAATGTTCCTGACTAATTAATCCCCTGATTGGGCTCCCATCTCGCTCCTTCTTTTCACACGCAGCCTCTTCAGGCTGGATTTCGTGAACCTGGCGGAATAAAGGGAAGCCGGACGCGCACTCCGCAGCCAGGAGGAAGCCGAGCTGGGCGGACACATACAGCCCGCACTTCTGTTTTCTCCCTCCCGCACGTGGTCTGTGGGCTCCCAGGGGGACCCGGGAGAGCGGGCGCTGGCTCCAGGTAACATGTCACACAGAAGTCTGGATTAAAAACAGATTGTGTAATAATTAATTCATCACATCCCTTTGAGGTAAAAGAAAGGGAAGTACAATTAGGCAGGAGTAACTCAGAAAATATTGTCTTCTTTTAAGTTAATGGGGCCCATAGTTTTAAATGGAGCCACAGCCAATCCTCCCAGGTGTTACCAGCTCCCAGCGCAGCAATTAAATGTGTCAGCAAAGCTCCTACTTAGTGCTCCTGAAGCACTTAATTTTCATTAAAAAGATGACATTGCAAGCAATTATCAAGGACAATCCACATTCACGGGTATTTATATTCATAAGGACAGATTGTAACACAGAGACGCATAAATTACCCAGATCTGTTTCTTTGCTTCTTCCTAAGCTAGGCTGCGAGCTGGTTGTTCTAATCACCTGCTTCCAGGCTCTGCACAGGGAGGGCCACTGTGGGGGGCTCAGTTCATCTCCCCCATACACGTCTTCCTCCCCCCCACACACACACACCCAGGCTGAAGGGAATCAACCCTGGAGTGTAACACTAGTGGGTTTTCATTGTGAACGCATTTCCTCCATTTATAACCCTTTACATGTATCCCTTTCGCCCTGTCACTCCCAAACCTAGAAGGGTCAAAGCCACAGACAACAACATCTGGGCTGTTTGGGTCCCCTACAGCAAACCAGGCGTCCCTCCCCCCACAAAAGCAAGGCCAGCCCTAACCCTCACAGCCTGGAGCTATCACCCCATCGATGATGGTGAAACCGAACGTCCAAGGAGGCAAAACAATTTGCTCCAAGTTCGCTCGGCTAGAAAGTGGCTGAGACCAGATTTGATTCCAGGTCTGTCTGCCCAAAGCTAGTCATCTCTCTGCTATGCCAGGTGGGGCTTCCCAGATGGCCCCGCAGGTACGGATGGTGGCTCCATTCCCTGCCAGGTCTGTGCGGGGTCCTGAGGTTGAGGGTGGAGGAGAGCCGGCTTCTGTCTCCCGGTTCTCAATCTGGTGCAAGAGGAGATGAGGGGAGTGTGGCTAGACGGTGCTGTGAAGAGAAGACAGTCAGCTTCTGATTTGGGTAAAGCAGGGAGCTAGTACTGAATACAGCTGCTCTGAGCTCGGGCAATGGTAGACGAGTATGAGAACAGGAAGTAAGAAAGATGTAGCCAGGCTAAAAGAAACAAACAAGTAATGGGCAGATATCTCCACGGACCAGAAAAGGGACTGAGAGGTGACCACTTACAAGCCAAAGCCCTAGGCTTGCTGGCCTCTAGGCAGCAGTGTCACAGTCCCACTCCTGAGAAGCCATGGGATCCCAATTACCCTGCAGGACACAGGATACTGGAACCAGGCTTACTGCTTTCCCCTGTGGCGTTAACAACCTGTGGGACAAAGGGTACAGCTTTGCAACCAGGAACCACGGATCTGCAACATCTTCCCAACCCCTGGGGTGACATGAGCCCTGGACGCTGTCCCGAGCGCCGGCTCTCAACATGGAGCCCCCATCCCTGAGGAGTCAAGCAGAAATCCAGGAGATGGGAAGCCGCAAACTCAAAGGAGCAGAGAGCAAAACAAAACAAAACACCTGTGGTTCAGAGCGACTTGCGAGCCAAAACCTCAAATCATGCAGAAACTGAATGCTAAGAAAGCCAAAGAACAAAATCTAAATTGACAAATAACTTGAATGCACAGAAGATAAAATTAACTTTATGGAGGAGTCTGACACAGATTTTAAAACAAAGAAGCTTATGAGGTGAAAAGAGAAAGATATTTCTAAAGAAGAGATTAAGAAGTAAGAAATTATAACATAAAAATGTAAAAGTGAAACAAAATGAGAGTGGATCTAAATTTTGAAATTCACTTAAATTTTGAAAACTGACATTGTGATCACTGAAAAAAAAAAAAACTATAGCAAAGGCATACATTGGTTTCAGTCTTTCCAGAAAGCAATTTGGCAATTCTGTCAACATTAACCAACATTGAATGAACACCTGCTAGGTGCCCGGCACTGTTCCAGGTGCTGGGCTTTCAATGGTGAACGAAACAGACAAAAGTCCCTGCCTTCAGAGAGGCTCCATTAGCTTAGGGAAATCAGACAGTAAAAAGATAGGTAGGTTAGGATGAGGTGAAGTCAGGAAAGTAACAGTGAGTCAGGTCATGTAACCTGAGAAACAAGGAAATGACTGAGGGCACAACAGAGAAAGATAAAGAGATGGGAAATATGGTGGGAGGAGTCAAGAGTCAGAAGATTAGGGTGAAGAAGTCCAAGAGACATCTGCCACATTTTATCAGATCTAAGACATCAGTGATTGGACAGTGCACCAACATCTTACGGGCTACTGTAACACAAATAATGCTTCCAGTGAAACTAAAACATGAAGTTTTCTTACGAAAACATTTCCTACTTGGTGGAAACATTTTTTATGAATTATACAGACTTCATAAAATGCTCATGCATCTATAAAAAGGAAAATATAAGCAAAAAAAATGAGGTTGTCTTCAATCTCCTTGACCTTCAGAGTTGAACTCTTCTGAATCACTTTCAACAGAAAGCAGACAACATCCATCTCTTCCCTAAACAGTTTAGCCCTCCGGGTTTTCAAGAGAGTTGATAATGCTACATTTTTCAAAAGAGTGCTCCACTATTGTCTCCAGAAAATTTCCCAAAACATTGATGTTCACTCTGCAAGTGTTAACTATCTTAATTTTATCAGAGGATGTCTGTGAAAGGTTTTTGGAAAACAAGCAGGACTCACACTCCTTCCTCAAATGGTCTTTAAATGTTTTGCTGACTGTAATTTTGAGGGATTGAAGCCCTAGCATCTGCCACCAGAAATAACAACCAAGCTGAGCAGGCCGCCACCGAGCTGGTAGCTTTTGTAAGAAACTACCAACTGCCAGATGCATCCAATTTCCTTAGACATTAAAATATGGTGTGTGGAGGGGGATTGAATCTTGGGATTAAAACACAGTAAGAGAAGTTTCAGAATAAGACTAGAAAGTGGGAGAGAGGTGATATTGGAAGAGATAATGACCAAGTTTCCACAACTGATAAAAGATATGAGTCTTCAGGCTGAAAATTCACTCTGGTTTCCAAACAGGATAAATAAAATTAAGTCCCCACTGAGGCATGTAGAAGTAAAATTATAGAGCATCTAAGAGAAGGTCCCACAAGGCTAGACCAAAGCAGACCACTCATCCTAAAAAGATGGCACTTAGCAGCACTTTAAAGTGTTAAGATAAAATAATTGTCAATTCGGAATTCTGTACCCAGCTAAACTACCATCTATAAGAAAGGGTGAAATGAGGATGCCTCTAGCTTTAGAAGGAATAAAGACCTTACTCCCTCCCAGTCCTTGCAGAAAGAACCAGCAAAAGATCACTTCGGGAATAAGGAAAGTGAATTCAGAAAAAAGCAGGGATCCCAAAGGCAGTAAGAAAAACTGAGCTCAACAATGGTTTGAATTGAGTTGCGTTGCCGTAAGCTTGGGATGCAGTTCGCATGACCTCTGCTGACATCCAGCTTACTACTGGACTATTGGACTTTGCCAGTTGTTTCATTTGTCAGCTCAAGTGGGGACTTGCCATAGCAGAAGCACAATAAAAATGTGTTTAATGAATGCGATTGAGAGGAAGAGAGAAACAGACAGGTGTCCAAATCATCGAGAGTCTGGGACTGGGGGGCCTTACAGGTCACATTTTAAGCATAACGGTGAGACTATCTTAATTGAATCTAAAATATCATCATGTCTGCTGGGTGAAAAATGTATGGGAAGAGGGCGAGGAGAATGGACATAGGTTTGCTAGAGTCCAAATGAGAGGATATCAAGTCAGAGGTGCAGGGACGGAGAGAAGTCGATTCAACAAGTAGATAAGAGCAGGTGGAATCAACAGAACCTAGAAGGACCCATCTTCTTCTCAAAACCCTCAGGTACTCACAACAGCAACCAACCTCTAGTCCCAGTCATACGGCGCTGTACCCATTTCCTTCCTGTGAGCACGCACCCGCGATAGAGCCCTGCCCGCCTCCAGAACTCTCAACGTGCCACAGCTTGGGCGGTTCGTCTCTCTGGAGTGTCCTGACCACCTTCATCACAGAGACAAGAAAAGCCATGGCCTTCGCTGGCCCGCATCCACGGGCAGAGTCATTTCTGGGTCTTGCTCTGCAGCTCAACAGCTGAGTGGCTTTGGTATGGATGGCCAAATTCCCCGAGGCTTCGTTCTGTCATCTGCAAAATGAGTGCACGTGAGCACACTCTGCCCACCTCCCGCCATTCCTAAAATGCTTTACAGAGCATAACATGCTATACAAACAGAGGGGGCTCTGTCGTCAGCGTCAGAAGCAAACACGTCCTCACGGGAGGAAGAGTCAGCCATGTGCCCCACTAAGCCCCAAATACACCCTGCTTGGTCGGCAACAAAAAGCCGTCGCCAGGCATCTGGGTTCTGCCGGGAATCCATCTCCTGCTCCCACGGGAAGCCCTCACTTCCCTGACTCAGCACCAGTCTGTCCGCTCTGGCCTGTGCACCAGATACAGGTTCCTGGATTGTCACGTGGTTTGTCTGGTGCAGAGACTGGCTTCTAATGCAGAGACTTCCTTCTAAGACAGAAGTCTGTTTTTCTGTACACTAAGGCTCCTCCACCAAAGGAGAAAATAATGAGAAGCCCACAGCACAGACACATCTTTCCAACGTTTGTCTGTTCCTCAATCCAAACAGCTCAAGGCCCATCTCAGACCCGGGATGCACCGGGTCTCCAGCTGAGCACCACGGATCTCCACACTGACTGCCCCTCGCTTCCACATGACGCATTTGGTCTGGATGGACCTGGAGGCAGAGGTCTTAGCCAGTGACATTCTGTGCTGGCTTCAGACGCCGCGGGTCCAGCTGGTAAATGTGAAGGGAAGGCTCAGGGCCTCCAGGGAAAGAACCCAAACCACACCCTCTGCTCAGAATCTGGGGTTTCCTGGAAATCAGTGGGGTGGCCCCACATAAGCCTGCTGAGAAGGCTTCCAACGGGTAGAACAGTCTAGGAAAAAATAACCCAACAACAGAGCCCGACTTCTGAGCAAATGTTGACCCACATGGCTTTTGAACAATTATCTGTGTTCTACAAACAGACAGAAGGCTGAGCTGCCTTTCCCACTTACACCCGAGTGAATAAGGAACTGTATGTAAATCACAGAGTGCAGGGAGTAGGAATGGCATGAAGACCTGGGGGCTGAGTAGCCCTGTGGTCAGGGATACAGCACGGATGGAAAGAGCTTTCAGTGGCGCTTTGCAGAAGGACAGAGACTGGCAGGACCAAAGGCTCTCTGGGAGGCATGATGACCCCCCACAGAGGTCCACACTCTCATCCTTGGAATCTGAGGGTATGTTGTATTATGTGGTAAAAGGGACTTTGCAACCCTGATTAAGGTTAAGGACCTGAAAATGGGGAGATAATCTTGGATTTCCAGGTGGGCCCCATCACACAGAGCCTTGCAAGCAGACAGCTTCCTGCAGCCGGAAGCAGAAAAGACCCAGCTGAAAGGGAGTTAGAGGGACTCCAAGACCGAGAGGGGCTCGGAGCACCACTGCTGCCTGGGGTGGGGGCCACAGGGAAGACCCCCAGACACAAAGACCAACCCTGGCTGACAGCCAGCAAAGAAACACAGTCCTACAAAGGGAGAACAACTCTTTGCGCCCTACAGAACCTCGAGATTGTAAATGGGTGTCGTTGTGGCAGAAAACTAACATGGCCTGATTCTGAGTGTCTCCCTTGGGGGTGAAGCCTCTGGGTGATTATTTGGTTATAAAAACCACAATGAGATAAAGAGTAAGCTGAGAAGGACCCAATGAGCCTGGAGCTTGAGGGACAGGCCTGAAATCAGAAGTTTCTGGGGAGAGGCAGGAGGAGGACAAGAGAAGGGTCTATCTGAGAATCGTATGGACAGCTGGAAGGAGGCAGTGACCCCAGCGAGGGGGAGGGGCATGCAGGGGCTGGCTCTAGTGGGTGAGCGGAGCCGCCGTGGCCCGTCGCATGGGGGTTCCTTGGGAAACCGTCCTCCGCTGGCTCGAACTTGGGAATGCGGACTCTCCAGCTTTGGATGAACCCACTTCACTGGGGACACGGAGCACCATGCACTCCTCAGCCCCATGCCTGACACCCCCCAGATGCAGGCCTGGTGGTCCGGGGTGTCAGGAACAAGGGGAAGCCCCGTTTGAGTAAACCACAGCCTCTGTTGGAGCGTGGTGAGCGCAAAGAGGGGTGTATGCACCTGACGTGTCAGGTAAGACTTTGGGGCTGGGATACCGTGAGGATTCAGGGCCTGGCACTGGCAGGGGCGGTGCCCGGTGGGGTGGGCAGCAGGCAGTGGTGGAGAAACTCCCCCCGGGGAATGTCACGGCACCTAGTCAGGGGTCACGGTCGGGCAGGTGGTACAGCAGCAGCCAGTGGGACCTGGCCATGCAGGCCCCCTGAGGCAGGACACGGTGGCCAAAGTCATGCTTTCGACCAGCCCCCCCATCTTTGTCGGGGGCTGCACTGCTCTCCAACCAGCGCTGAGCCCCCCACCCTGAGGACTAAATCAGGTCACGCTGCCAGTACCCGCCGGTCCAGGAGCACAGCAGGTGACAACGGACGTCGTGCTCATGGCAGCAACAGCCCCAGCAGCTCACTGTTTGGTCCCTGACAGCGCTGTGCTTGGCCCTGAGATGACCGGGTCCTCCTTACCCACCTGCCTTCCCGCCGATGCCCCGTGGAGGGGGAGGCCAGCCGCTCACCTGCTTTGTCCAGGGAGTGTTGTGGGCAGCCTCTGTGGGGCTGCCAGCAGCGAGACCTGGAGCCGACCTCCGCTCTGTCCCTTAGCAATAAAAGTACAGACCTGTGGGAGAAGCAAATGGCCAGTGGGGAGAGGGAGAGGAGAACAGGGTTTGCATCGGGGTTCCAGAAGGGACCCATCCCCAGCGGGCAGAAGCTTCAGAGAAGCAGGCAGGTCCCCAGCCCGCCTCTTCCCTGCACCCCCCCCACGGACCCTGCAGCCCCCCCCCCCCCCCCAGACATCGAAGCACAAGGATCCCAGGCTCTGCCGGAGCTCACGGGGCTGAAGCCAGGCGGGGAGTCCTCCTCCCACGCTCCAGAAGGATGGAATCCACTCACAGAAGCAAGGGAGCCACTCGCATCCACAATCCCACCATCCCTCCACCTCCTGCTCCAGAGAACAGCTGACGCTTCCCCAGACTCACAATAGAGAAGCAAAGGTCACCTCTGGAGGTGGGCACACCTGGGGGGATCCCAGCTCGCCCAGCTGGGACAGACCTCTGGGGGCTGCTGCTGGTGGGAAGGGTGACGTGTGGGGCCCCACTCGCACCACGGCGGGAAGCGGCTCACCAGTTGGACGCGTGGCTAGGGGCCAAGCAAGATGGACATGCCAGCCTCCACCGCAGGGGGACAGTGAGACGGTGGCGCCAGGACATAAGCTGGGTGGGAGGGGATGAGCCGTGCAGAATCCAGGCGGATCTTCCAGCAGAAGGAAGGTGAGGCTCAGGGCGGTGTGAGGCTGGCAGGTTTGGGCAGCAGCCCGGAGTCACGTGGCTAGAATGATGGGGGAGGTGGTAGGACATGAGGTCGGAATAATGGGGACCTGGTCGCATAGGGTCTTCTAAGCCCGTTACAACTTTGGCCTTTACTTGGTAGAAAACGAGCCCCCAGAGGTTCCCAGCAGAGGACGAGCGTTAACGGCATCAGGAAATCAGACCTCCGCGGCAGGGAGACCGAGAGGCTCTGAGAAGGGCAGATGGAAACTGATGGATGGAGTGCATCTGAGGGGCCTAGAGGAGGCTCGGGAAGTGGCCTGGGGGACAGAGAGACTGAGCTGCTATTAACTGAAACGAGCACTGTCCCATCCACACACATTAAGGGCCGAAAGTAGCGTGTGCTGTTGACCTAATAACTCCACTTAAAGGAATTTATTGTAAGGGAATAATCATAAACTTGGGGAAATATTACAAATATAGCTCATTAGAGTGTTACTTACAATGAAAAAATAGAAGCAGCCTACTTATCCAGAAATAGAAGTCGGAACACAGACAGTAGGATCTGTGGTTAATTGGCCAGCGAGTGGCCATTCCCACATCTGCCTGCCCAGCTCCCACTTACAGGGCGAAGAAGCCAGACACTCACTTCCCCAGCCTCCCTTTAGCTAGCGATAGCCAGATGACCTGTTTCTGACAGGGGAACCCTGAGTAAACGTATGGTCCTGAGTTTCCAGGGTGGCCTTTCCTTTCCTTTTGTAAGTTCGGACATAATAGAGGTGCTCACTGATACGATTCCTTTGCTAGTTTTCCTGCCAAGAACACACATGCATTGCCTGGAGCTGTGACAGCTATTCTGGGGCCACGAGGCAACAAGCATGAGGGGAAAGAAAACCCAGCATGCTGAGAAAGCTAAAGAGACCCTAGGCCTTTGGTGGAATCAATAAACAGCAGAACTGAGTCCAGCCATTGTCAACCTCCAGACTTCTCTTTATAGGAGAAAATGAATCCCTTTCGTCAAGCCCGTGTGGACTATTTTCTCCGATACTGTAGCAAAGCCTCTGTCATCGAGAGGAAGCCAGCCCAGTGCTAGGGGCTGGGAAGCTCAGAGAAAATCAGAAAGCGTTGTCCCCACAGCCTATTTTTCCTCGACAACCGGTGTCAGACATGGTGTCAAGGCACTGAATCCAGAGCGACCCAGGGATACTGGCATTGTGGTTGCCCCTTTCCCAGGCGAGGCGGCTAAGGCTGCAGGGCTGACTGCTCAAGGACAGGGACTGCACAGAAGTGAGGAGTGTCTGACCTCAGAGCCCAGCCCAGACTGCGCTTCCTCCCCCCAACTCCTGCTTCCCTGGAAACTCTAGAAGATCCAGGCCCATGGAGTCAATTGTGGCCTCTCCACATCCCAGCCGGGCAGGGTGGGGAGCTTCTGGAATGAGCCAGTAGATGCCAGAGAGAGGGAGCCGGCAGAACTTTGGGCCACTGTACTGTGGGGACATGGCTGGGCTCACTTGGGAGGGCAGGTGAGCAGGTGGGGTGTAACTGAAGACCAACCTCCAGAAATTCAGGGGGTCCCTGGCTGGGGGGAGTTTGCAAATCGGGACTGAGCTAATTAGACTGTAGACTCCGTGTCCAGAGATCCATAGTGGGGCCAGATGAACACACAGCCAGTGACCCACGAGGAAGAGAAGTGGGTTATGCCATTAAGGCGACCTCCAAAGACACCCACGAGGGACCAAGTCATGAAACACCCATGAAATTTATGTACACCCATGAAAGGGAATACCATCTAGCCATTAAAAAAAATCTCATTTTCAAACAATATTTTAAGACACAAGAAAATATGTATTCTATACTGTTAGGTTAAAATAAAAACTGAGACCCAACCCTAAGTATCCAACATCAGTTCAATTTTGTGACATTTACAGTTAACAGATGTCGAAGGTCATGCAAACAATAAAAAAGAGAAAAACCAGCAGCCATCCCTCGAGGTGGGATCAAGGATCAATTTTGATCTTATCCCTTATAATTCCCTGTATTTTCCAAGTTTCCATAATGAACACAAAGTGCCTTAAATTTAGAAGAAAGTCCTTGCAACACGTGCCGGGGGCTGGGTGGGCTGGCCTCACTCTCCTGGCCCCTCTCCTCCTCCCTCAGACATGCTGGGAAGGTGACAGCCGGAGGCATGTCGAGCTGTGTCTCGTCCAACTCTCGGCACTTTGGGGCTCCCCACGGCATCACTGCCGCTTAGAAACCCGTTCTCGAGGTCGGCCTCTCTGTCCTCCCAGGCTGTGGGACACACGGTGTCCACCCGCGGACGGTTTCCCACGAGCAACAGCTGGAGCGAGCCCCCTCGCTTTGGTACATGAGACCCGCGTTCTGGAAATCAGTCGCTATGCCTGGGGACCTGCCGCTTCAGAGAGCAATTTTAATTGAAATGGTAATGATGGAATTTCTTCTCCCCAAAGAGGTCATGTGCATTGTGAACACCCCTCCCTCGGCTGGAAGCCGGCCCCCAGGATGCCACAGGACACAAATCCCTCCTAATGAGGGCTGAGCCCTGCCTGGGGCTCTGGCGCCCATGCGCACGGACCGACCCCGCGCTCGCCGGCAGGATGAAGGCTGCCTTCACGGCGCCTCGTTCTGGACACGCCGGCACCGTTGGTCACGGTGGCTGCACAGAGTGACTCCCCGAATTCTAACACCGGTGGGGAATCCACTCTCCATGGCAACCTGGTGCCGTCAGCCCACCTGGAAACTCCCACTGGGCAGGACAGCTGCATTTAAAGCCCCTGCCTCGCCTACAGAAAGCTTTAACAGACGTGACCCACACTGATAACAAACCCCTGCGTAAGGCCATTCGTCCAGCTGTGGTGTGTGATGCTGTGTGCCGGCCGGGGGCTGGGGTCGAACGTTCATGCATTCACTCCACAATCATGGGATCCAGGGTCCTGCCGCTCTGTGCCGGCCGCTAGGGTGACTGCAGGAGCAGAAAGCAGACATGGCTGGGCTCTTACCATTAGACCCTAGAACCCGGACCCTGAAAGGCCCAGAACTAGCCCCTCTGACTCTTCATGGGCTACAAGCCTCCTTTGTTCCCACTTTCCCCCTGGTCAGCCCCCCGGGAGCATGGCTCTAGCAAGAAGGCTTCTCTCCCTCTTGATGCAAAGGGTTCCCAGGGGGACCGTCCCACAGCAGAAGGTCATTGAAGGAGAGGTGCTCATGGATGGCTGCCTCAGTGCCCTCGAATAGACCATGGCCCGCCTGCACGCTGACTGAGGGGGCTTTGACCTCAGGGGCTCATCTTCACTGATGGCTAGATGTGTGGCCCTGGTCACTCCCTTCTCTGAGCCTCAGTTTACCACCTATAAAATGTCAGGACTGCGCCAGACGATGGACAGACACTCAGCCCCTTCCAGCCCTGACCCCTGGGATGGTCGGTGAGGGCAGCTCCCTCCCAGATGTTCAAGGAGAACGCCCCAAGAAAACCGGGCACCAAGAACTGCATCCAAGATTTAGCTCCTTAGCAGAATCCCTTTTAATTCCCGTATGAAAATGAGTGGCTGTCTGCATTCCAGGCTGCACCAGCCTGCCCCATCCATCAGCTGGGCTGTGAGGCACCAGTAAGACCCAGCAAGGGGATCTTAGGGCCGCCGCTCCCCGTGGGGACCCATCACGGCCTGTCAGAGCTCCTCACGCTGCGAGCACGACACTACGGGCGGGCGGCCCTCTGGTGAACACCACGCAGCCCCCACCTCACCCTGGCGCCCAGGGTGGCTGGGTACCAAGCCACACCACCAGGATCCCCATGGAACTGGATGCCACAGCCACACCCTGCTTCTCCCAGGGGGCTGGTCCCACCTTTGGCTCCCCAGCTGTCCCCGACTCCGGGTCAGAGTTCCTCCGGGTCAGGGCTGTGGACGCAGGGTCCAGCACGGAGCCAGCTCATTCAGGGCAGGTGGCTGCACACCTGCACATCCCTGGGGCTGTCAGGAAGCAGGACGGAAAGTAGAAGAGGAGGATGGAGAGGAGGGGGTGACCATGGTGAGCCTGCCAGAGCATTGGAAGGATTTTACTCCCAAGGAAATGGGAAGCCACTGGGCGCTTCTGAGGAAGGAGGTGATCTGAGTCACACTTTCCAAGGATCAGATGGGCAGCCAGCGAGGCAGTGTCCCAGAATTCCTCGTGTGAGGGGCGGGTGGCGTGGACCGGGAGAACTTCCTTCTGGAGGGGGTGCTGGCCAGACTGGCTGAAAGACAAGCCACAGGGTTCACAAGAAAAGGAGCAGGGAGGACTCGGTGCAGACGAAGGAGGAAGCTGTCATTTGCTACAAGGGCGAAGCCGCGCAGAGCAGGTGTGCCCCGCACCGAGCTTGCAAGAGTAACGTCAGGGGCACACTGGCAGGACAGGGGTGCTCTGTCCCTGACTCTGTTCCGAAATGCTGTCGCAAGTGATAAGAAAAAGGAAGATGTCAAGCGTGACCTGACATGCATCGTGTCAGAGGCGGGATATCACAGGAGTCTGAGTGGAGTGGGCTGGAAGCAGGATGGCAATGGAGGCATTCGATCTGGACAGTGAGACAGAATGAGCTCAGCTGGGGGATTCGGGAGGGGTGCTGTTTCTCCAGGCGGGAAAGGCTGGCAGCAGCAGGGGCGTAGAGGGGAAACCAGCGAACAAAAGAGAAGATGCGACAGCTGGAGCATCGGCTGGGGGCCGGAGAGAAAGGAAGAGACAGAGGTTTAGGATCAGGGCTGGAGGTTGGCCTCAGCAGGCACAGGGAGCCTGGAAGGACGTGTGGCGACGAGGCCGAGCGTAGGCAGGTGAGGACATGCAGCTGCTCGCAGAAGTCCCCACCGGCGGGTGGGTGCTCGCGGGCCATGGGTGTGTCCATGAGTGGTGGGGGCTATGAGAGGTTTGCGGGGTCCACAGGGAAGAGCGGTCCGGAGCGCCCCGGGAGTGCACGAAGTACAACAGACCACGAGCACCGAAGCCGGCTTTGGGGCCAGCGGGCATGAACGTCAGCAGGGGCGTGGAGGCGCTCTGCTCCAGCTGCAGGGGCCCTGAACGCGAAGGCTCCCAGAGAGGAGCAGCTGGGCGTGACCAGAGCGGGGTAGGTGTTGCAGGAAAGCACTAGGACTCGGAGGGCCTGGAGGGAGGGCGTGCATGCGCAGAGGAGGGCGTGCACACGTGCGGAGGAGGGTGTGCACGTGCCCGGTGAAGGCTGGGGAGGCAGCAGGGTGAGCACGGGCAGGGGGTAAGCGGAAAGCTGGAAGCGGGGTGCCCTGGAGGTCCTGCAGAGCCGGAGCTGGCTGGCACCGGTTGGAGAGGGGCCAGCGGCCGGGGAGGAGCATGCAGTTGGCTGGATGGAGATGATGCTTGAACCTTAGCTGCTGGGTCTGGGGCTGTGGGAGGAATGCCCTGCCGTGATGGGACAGCCACTGACCATGGAGGAAGGACCTGCCCCAAAACTCAGTGGCTCCGAGCAGCAAGTCATTGTCTCCTTCCAGGGTGCTTGCCGCGTCACCTGAGACACTACTGTAGCCGTGCCAGGTGCCCCTGGAGCCGGGCCCCCGCGCTGACTCGCTCACATGGCTGGCAGCGGGGGCCCCAGCCGGGGCTGTGACTGACGTGCCCACACCTGGCCTTTCCACACGCTTGGGCTTCTCACAGCAAGGTGGCCGCGTTCTGAGAGGAAGCCCCGGGATGTCTGTATCCCCCCCAAAATCCATATGTTGAAGCCCTAACCCCCAAGATGATGATACCAGGAGGTGGGGCCCTTGGAGGCAGCCAGATTCAGATGGGGTCATGATGGTGGGATCCCAAGATGAGTCCTTTTGTCATCATCTGCCCATCACCTCTCTGTCCCACACCCTGGTAAGCCTGGACACTGAGGGCCGCGTCCCTCCCTGATGAGGAACGGGACAGTCCCCTGCATCTGTGACTTGGCACACAAATTAGGTTCTGTGATGACCTGGAATTGTTCCAAGAGCCACAGTCAGAGAGAGCAAAACGCAGACATAACTCACTTCAACACCTGCCCGCTGGGGGTGGGGGTGGGGCGTGAGCCGGTCACCACGGGGCGGGGGGGGGCGCGTGGCCCGTTGGAACAGCCACGTCTCCCTCTGTTTCATGAGCTGGGAGCAATGAAAGCTGAGGTTGCAGACGAGGTGAGCAAGTGTCACAAAGGAGAACCCATGGACAGACGGTGTCCCCACTTTACAGGAGAGAAAACTGAGGCTCAGGGGAGTTAGTATCCCATCTAGGAGCACAGATACCACCGAGGCAAAGCCAACGGGCCCAGGGTCTTCCCAGTACACTCTGGTGGGCACTAGTCTTTCTGGTTGGCCTCTAACTGGGCTTTTGGGGGCATCACAGGGAGTGGACATGAGGGAGGGGGCATGAAGACCCCGCCCTCTGTTCACCACCCTTTCCAAAACAGTACATTCCAGAATCTTCTCCCATTGGCCCAGCCACCTTCTGGGGCACTTCTCAGGGCCCTGTCGGAAAGGTGCTGGGTTTCCCTGGCCCGAGAGCAGGAAAGCAGGGTTGGGGCTGGTTTCTGTCCTGGGTGCCAATCCCACAGCCATCTATGAGCCATGTGACCACTAATGCAGAGCCAGGCAGCCCTCCAGGCTTTCTGCTTGCTGTCCCTAAGCTCTAAGACTCCCTGGAGGTTCTGCCAGGTCCTCTCAGGGACAACCCCCTCCCCCACCTCCCTGGGCTGAGGATGTCATAGGTGCATTTCTACAGGCAGAACCCTAGACAAGGATCCATGAGCTCCGCGGGCAGTGCAGGAAGGGGTGCCAGCCCAGCACGGCCCCAGCCTCAGCCAGGGACCTTAGAGGAGTGGAAATCACACTTCAAGAGGCTCTCCCAGCTGGGGCAAGAGATCTGGACAGGCACCCTCCTGCAAGCACCAGCCATCGATAAGGGCCATCACGGGGGCTGCACCCTTCGAGGTGCTTCCGGCTGTCTGTGCTCATGGCCAAATGCTCCTAGAACCCAGGGAGACAGTTAGAAGCAAAGCACACAGGAGCCAGGGGTGCACGCACAAAGCCGCCAAGGGGATCTGAGGGCCCCGGAAGAGTCCCCAAGTGTCTGCTGTAGGCCAGCCAAGAGGGCTCGGCCTTGCCTGCCCTGCTCCACTGACCTGGTCTTCCGTACAGACCTGTCCTCCAAGGGTCTTTGGTTAGGGTCCCAGAAAAGGTCCCAGAAATCACTGCTCTGTCCCTGTCTCTGTGGGCAGGTCAGGACACACCAGCACAGACGTGGAAATGACCAGCCATGCTCACCGTGCGAGATGGAGACCACGGATCAGACCAGCACCAGGCGTCCTCAACTCCAATCACAATCACTTCCTTCTCCAGCCCCCGCTGCATCGCCCACACTGGGCCTGCTTAGGAACCCAAAACATGAGTGAGCTCGCAAACCCGCTCTTTATTCTTATCATAATTCACTCCACAAATGCTACCGGATGCTGACTCTGTTCAGGTGCGAAGGCACCGCGGGAGACACCGCACAACTGCTGGCTAAAGAGAAAAAGGCATTTTTAAAAATGTTTCTTAGTATTTGCTATTGGCTCAAGAAGTAGCAACAAGAGCTGAGCTTTTGTCATGCTATAATTGGACTGACCCAGAACCGGATCAGAACACCAGTCCATGATCTGAACTGAATGGACTTTTAGCCATTGGCCCTCCCGGACCCTCCAGTCACGGCTGTGAGTTGAGACCTAGCCCCCTAGACTCACGGTTCTTGGAAAGGGTCCGCTATCCGGGGTTGACGCTGGAGGCAGGCACACACTATTTGAGGCTTCATACAAAGCAGGGGCATTCAAAATATATCACGTTACATGTGTGTAATGGAAGGCAATGATCATATTGAATACGTACCTTGGGCCGTGCACTGCCCCAGCATCTTTGTCGCCGGTGAGCCCTTGAGGACATGTCAGGGGGGTCGGGCATCAGGGCAGGAGGCCCACGGCACCTCCAGAAAGGAGGGCCAGATGAAATATTCCCCTAACACCAGACTTAGCTAGGGGCCCTGAGCCCCAGGGAGACGGATGGGGTGCGAGATCTGCGTCCGAGTCGAGTGGCTCCGTGAAGCCCAGGCTTCTCCTGTGAGGGTCGCAAGGTGTTCTAACAGCCCTACTGGGGTGTGATTTACTGTGTCTCATAAAAGCTGGCCGACCATAAAAGACACTGTCCGTATTGATTTCAGTTTCATAAAGAGAGATAAAACTGATACCTACATTTACTAGCACCTAAAACAGGATTACGAACAGCTGACATTTACTGAGCACCTACTGTGTGCCTTGTCCCATTTCACTTTGAGCTCCCAGCAGCCGAGGAGCACGGGGTCACCTCCATTTTACCAAAGACAAAACCAAGAGTCAAAATGAAACGAACACAGTTAAGATCTAAATTCAGATTTTGTCCTCTGGTCTTCCAAGTGCAAGCTCTCTCATCATTGCGCTGACGATACTGACTTGGCTGATGGGGTCACTGCCCAGGGTGGTCCTTGTTTGTCGTGCTTCAAAGTGCTCCCCAGGGGAAGCATATGTGCCTTCTACTCATCCATTGAATAAATATCATTGCGCACCTACTATGTGCCACGTGAAGTGTTACATTCTCGTCATTTCTGTGATTCGTCCTATGGGCTGAGACCCAGCAGCAAGGGGAGACCGCGTGACCCCAGCACTGGTGAACGTGTGTCATCCTCCTCCCCTCCCTGCAGGGGACAACACCTGCATGGCTCTCCTTCTTGACACTGCAACCTGGACCATCTCAGGTCACAGTCCAGCCACACTCAGTTCCAGTAGCTGTTTGCCTGAATTAGATGGGAGGCTCCACGGACGAAGATCCCACCGTCCGCCCAGAGGAGGGAGTGGCCCTGTGCGTCCTATCTGCTCATTGCGGTCTAAGTGCTCCCCATTTCCCTCATCGGGTTCTGGCATTCATGAGCGAGATGTAGCGGCCAGAGACAGAATCAGCAACTGGGCCTAGAAGCTTCTCTATTCCCAACTTACCAGCAGGTGCCGGGGCCACTGGGCTGAGCCCTCCCTGCTTCCCAGGGTTGGGGTCCTCCCCACTCCACACCCTCTGAAAGGGACTAAGGGATTAAGAAGCTGAGAGGGACCAAGGGCATCTCAGTTGTCCCCCCAGTTCTGTCACATCCCTGCACCTCTCAACCGCACGAGGCCTGGTCGGGGAGAAACGTCAGTTCCCCAGAAGCTGCTGCTGTCACCTGTCCCACCTGTCCCATACTCACCGTGCAGATACTCAGCTCAAGGTTCTGTACACGTCACCTCACTTAGCTCTTCCTGGAGGCTAGAGATGAGGCCCGATGTGTGCCCCTCTTCTACACACCGGTAAACTGAGGCTCAGGGGAAGGGCCTGGACCTCTGCAAGGCCACACAGCCAGTGACTCCCACCATCACAATTTTAACGTGGGCTCAGGGGCTCTACAGCTCAGATTCTTAAACAGCCTCCTATCGCGTCCGCCCTCCCAGAATGAAAATAGATATTTGGAGCCTTTACACTACGCTTCGAACTGCTCAGGCATCCGCCCGTCTGGCCTTACCCCACCCCGCAAGGTGGGTGCCACAAGGAGGAGGCCAGGAGCTGAGGTCACATAGCCTGGAGGGTGCTGGATCACGCCGGCCATAGGAAGGTGAGCACCGCGGGGTCTACGGAGCAATCGCGCCCTACTCGCGGGCCGGTCTGGTACAGCGTTAAATTCACACGGAGGCCCGCTGCCGGAGTATTTCACCAGCTTGCAGCGACCACGGACCTGGACGGGGCTGAGTGGAAGCCTCAGAGGCCTCCTTAGATGTGGGGGAACATCTCATCTCTCGGAGTCTCAGTGCCACTTTGGGTAACATGAGGACAATAACACCCACTCGATATGAAGGTAAAGGTAAGATCTAAATATAAAGCGACGGGCAGGACACAAGCCCTCAGAAAATTTGGCTCTTGCCTTCGAATCCAAAAAGCAGAAAATTCAGGTTTATTCAGAGAAAAAAAGAATCTAGAAATCCCGGTCAACGTGCTGCAAAATTCAGCTGTCTTGCCATCAGAGAAGGGAACCACTGTTTTGAGAACTGTGGTTCGGAAAAAATCCTACAAAGCAGTGCCCTGAGGGCGTGTGTCTTCGTGAGGCTGGGTCCAGGCTTTGGGCAGCCAAGCCCCACGACACTCAGGGGCCAAGTTCCAGCCAGGGCCCGGGGCTAGCTAGGAAGGACTCGGAGCCCATAGCAAACCCAGACTCAAGCTGGCGACCTTTGAGGGAGGCCAAGTCAACAGCTCCTCTCCGGCAAGGGAGACAGGCAGGACAACGAAGGTCGGGCAGGCGCAGCTTCAGGGACTCCCGAGCCTGGACTGCCTCCCACACCCAAGGAAGTGGCCACCCTCCCCCACTGTGACCAGGCCGTGGCTCTGTGTCATTTGAACGTCTGAGCGGGCCCCAGCCCCACCAATCTCCAGCCTGGAATCCCAACCAAATCAGGCAGATGCCAGGCCCCAGGCAGCCTTACAAAAGCCATCGGGCCAACCCTCCAGGCTGGTGGCGAGAGCCCAAGATCAGAGCGGGGGCAGAAAACTCAAGTGTGACATCAGGGTCATCTGGATGCCATCCACAATCATAGCTGAAGGGATCTTCCGGAAGGGGAAGCAGATCAAGTGAGACAAAGCACCACCCAGCTCTGTTACTGGGGACCACAGCTGGTCACGGCCTCATGTCCAGGTCCAGGGCAGTGATTCAATTATAACGCAGCCATTAAATGAAAAGTTCTCCTGCGTTAAATATAAAGTCGGAAGAGAATAATGTCCATAGTAAGTCTACTTCTGTTTTTAGTGTATTTATGTTACAAGATACATCAAACACGCAAGTCTCGTGCAAGACTACGTATGTGCCCGGTTTGAGATGGGCATCACTTAAGAAGGTCGTTTCCAGCATCGTCGGTGCCCCCGCCCCCCCAGCCACTCTCCTGGTTATAATCCCCTCCCAACCTGCAAGAGGCACTCGCCACCTAAATTTTGGATTACTCCCTCCCTTTTGCTCTCCTGGTTTTTCTACATATGGATACATTCCTACAGGGTACGTTGTCTTCGTTTTCTAGGCTTCAAACGTAATAAACAGACTACACTTGTATGCTCCTCCAACTTGCTTTTATGGCCCACGCTGTTCCTCAGAGTTATCCGTGCTTAAGGGCGCAGCATGGCCCCGTCACTGCGACCCTGGGTGTCACGCACTCAATGTATTTAACGGTGTTCCTGTTAATGGGGCATTCAGCTTTCCTTTTTCTCTATTACAAGTAAGACTGCAGTCAGCATTTGTGCATCCTGGAGCTTCCCTGGGGTTAAGTAGACGGACGTGGGGTTGCTGTTTTATAAGGCAAGTGCATCTTCAAATGTGGGTTTGAAGGCAAATTGTTTTGCATGGTGCTTGTACCAGTCCACACTCGCACCAGCAATGAGTAAAAGCTCCTGCTATTCCAGGGCCTCCCCAGTTTTGGGCATTGTTTTCTGTATTAGTCAGGGTCCCAGCAAAAAGGAGATTGTTCCTTGAAGAGGCATTGGCCAACAGACTTCTTTCCAAAGAGCAGGTGTGGGTGAGAAGGGACAGAGGTGGTGAGGAACCCAGGGACTGGGAGCAGGAGGCGGGCACCACCCCTCCAGGGACACTGGGAGAGAGGACACAGGAGTGCTGGGCATGAAGAGTCAGCTGCAGCAGGAAGGGAGCTGAGATGCACCTCTCCCCACCCCCAGCCTGTGCCAGCCACGAGCCAGCCATGTGTGACCACGAGGGTCAGCCCGAGAGGGCACAGAGTCAGGCAGGAAGATAGGCAGTCCATCAGACTTTGATAGTTGTACCATCTGTTAGGGTTGAGATGGTTTCTCATTTGGACTTTAATTTGCATTTTCATGGTGAGTAATAAGGGTGGACATCTTTTCATAAATCTTATTAGAAATTCAGGAGTCTTTCTCTTTTTTGTTGTGACATTTGTGCACTTTTCTTATTAATTCATAGGATTCCTCTGTGTCTTCAAGGCTCTAATCCTCGTTCAGTTCATGGGGAGTAAATACCTTCTCCACTTGGCAGCGTGTCTTTTGTCCTCTCTATGATATCTCTGGATAAATAAAAGTATTTCAATTTTAATACTGTTAATTTTATCAGTCTTGCACTTGATGATTTCTTTTATGGTGTGTATGTTTTACTGGTTCATACATTCGTACATTCATTCTCCTACAAAATCCTCGAAGCCTCCTAAAGCCTCCTTTTGCTTTTCACTTTTAAGTCCTTGACTTCCAACATGTATTATTTCTATGACTGTCATGAAGGGGTGGACATATGATGTCATCTTTACACAAGAATAAACAAGCATTGCAGCATTATTGATTGATTGATTAGCCCTTCCTTTCTCTGCTGATTAACAAATGCCACCTCTGCGATATGCCGTTTCGTCCTCCGTGGTATATCCTTTTGTCTACTGCTGTGATAAGACCATATTGTCTTGATGTCTATGGTTTCATAGTAAATCTTCATATCAGAAATGGCCAGTTCCCACATTCTGTATTTCTCCTTCAGGGGTATTTTACACAAATTTTGAAATCATGGGTCAGTTTTCACATAGCACTCTACTGGGGGTATGACTGAAATCACATTGCATTTATAGATCAATTTGGAGAGAATTGACCTATTTATAACATTGTCTTGTCCCAGCCATAAAAATGCAATGTGTCTTAATTTATTTAAGGATTTTCAAGTTGTCTTAACAGAGTTATATAATTTTTAGTATAAGAGCTTCTGTATCTTTCATCAGATTTATTCTTAATTTCCTTTGTCATTGCTATTTGTAAATTTTATTTAATAAAATGTTTAACTGATCGTTGATGGTGTACAGAAATGCAATTAACCTATACATTGATCTCATAGCCAGTACTCGTACTAAACACTCTAATTACCCTGTGTAATGCGTCTTTACATTACTTCAGATTTTTCTTTTTATTTTAAGGATTTATTCATTTTTTCAGAGAGAGAGCGAGCATGCCCAAGCAGGGGGGAGGAGCAGAGGGATATTTCAGATTTTTCTGAGACAATGTATCATTCTACACATAATGACAGTTTTATTTATTCCTTCTAATCTCTATATTTTTATTTATTTTTCTTGCTTTATTGCACTATTTAGTTCCTCAATACACTGTTGACTGGGAGTGGGGATAGTGGGCATTCTTGGCTTGAAGAGATGTTTTACCTATTTTTGTCATTGAGTATGACGTTGGCTAAAGGTTTTTAAAAATTGCATCACTGATTTGGAGTTTGAGTAAAATGAGCTTCTATCATAATACAGCATTGAATTTAAGTAAATGCTTTCCCTATATTTATCGAGCTGAACATATCTTTTTTTTTTCCCTTAAGTTGTTAATGTGGAAAAAGTAAATTAATTCAATTTCTATTTTTGCTTTCTGGAATAAAACCAATTTAGTAACAATAGATTATCTGTTTTCTACCTGGCTGCTGTATTTGGTTAGCATAATTTTAGGAATTTTGCATTCATGTTCATGTTTGAGATTAGCCTGTAATTTTCCTTTCTCAAACTGTCCTTGTTTTGATATCAAGATTATATACTTTTCATATGTTGATTTTGCAAAACTATTCTCTGAAATTTTTGTGTAAAAAGAAAATTATCTAATCCTTGAATAGTAAAACCTGAATGTAAAACTGTCTGGGTCTGGTGTGTTCTTTAGAGGAAGATAACTAAATTCAATGTCCTTAATGGTTATAGAAATATTCGGATTTTTCATTTCTCTTCAGTTCGGGGAATTTATACTTTCCAAGGTTTTTGTCCATTTTGTCCAAGTTTTCAAATTTAGTGGCTTAAATTTGCTCATAATGTTTGAACTTATGGTATTTTCTGTCTATGTGACATCCAACCTCTCCATGATACATTAGAGAATAAACTGAGTAAAAAGTAGTCTGTAAAATATACCAAATTACACACCAAAAAATGTAGGAGTAGCTACTGCTGAATAACTACTTCTGAATTATTAATGGTTTTTTGTGTTCTTCTTCATGCCTTTCTATATTTTCCAATTTTCCATAATGAGCATGTATTGCTTTTCAAGCCAGAGAAAAAATAAATATCATTTGTTTCACCAAAAAAAGACAAAAACATTTAAGAAAAGTAAAGCTGGTCTATCATGAAACAGCATGTGTTCAGCTCATCTCTGTGTGTTTGGAACTCTCCCCACAGACCATACCCCATCCTCCAGCCTGTCCTCTTCCTTCTCCCACTCCCCTGGCTCCCTGAGTGACTGAGGGAAACTTGACCTTGAGCAAAGAGACTACTTCCCTTGTGTCCTCACATCTCCCCGTTGACCAGACCAGCCTGCTGGTCTAGTTCTTCCCCGGATCCTGCATCAAATCTCAAGAGAGCTCCAAACCTGGCATGTTTATTCTCAGATAATAAAAAGGTTTCCAGTTACTTTGGGCCATAAAAACCTGTCACTTCAGTAATTAAAATGTCCATGATGATTTAATAGGCAAAACTCCAAGCATCTTTTAAGGTTAAAGGTCCCCACCCCCAGCCAGGACCAGTGTGATGCCTTCAGACTTCACACCTCTCTGATTGAGCAGGGAGGCCGGCAGGACGGCAGGAAGCCTCCTGATGTCTAACACTATAGTCAGCAGCTGTCGGTCTCTTCCAGCCATGACACCCTCGGATGATCAAAGCAGCTCCCGCCACTGGACTCATTGTGGGTCCTTTCGATGCCCCCAAGGAAACAAGTGCCAATGTGATTCACGTAATTTACACAGTTCAGAGGATGTATCTCCCTCCATCTGGCCACTTCTGTTGACTCCCCTATCCCTGAAAACCCGGCTGATCAGGGTCTCCTTGCATCTGTGGGAGGACGACCTGGCCAGGATTTTAAGTGTCTCCGGGCTGGCTCTCTCTGCAGCGTCTCTCTACATCTGGTCTGGAAGAAGCACTGAGACCCTTGCCCTGTTGTTGGTGGTAGTTCACCAGCCTCTAAGGTCAGGGAAGGGGGCAGAGGTCAAATTCTCTACACGGCCAACTTGAGGTCTCCTCACCACTTTCAAAGTGAAGATGAGGACCCCTGCCACCCCACCTTCATGGGGTTGGACTCACCACCGACATCTTCTGGGTGACTTTAGATATTTAAAACCTAACTTATCCAAAACTGAATTTCTATTTTTCCTGCCAAATTGGCTCCCTCCATGTCTCTCCTTACCTCAGTTGATGGCAACACCTTCTCAGGTTAAGTTTGGGGGTCCACCCTTGACTCTTCTCTGTCCCTTACGATCTCATCGAGTAGGAAAGCCAATCTTCAAACTGTGTCCAGAGTTCTGCCAGGTGTTCCAACCTGGGGCTGCCACCTGGGCTCCCTAGTTCTCCTTTTCCCACCCTCTGTTCATACATGGTGCTTGGCAATCCCGTCCATAGCACTATTCTTCTTAAACCCAGTAAGTCTCCCCATGCAAACAGGAAAACAGTCAAATCCTAAAATGGCCTCCAAGCTCTCCTTGTATGACCCCCATTGGCTGTCTGACCTCACCTTCTCTGGAGCGTCCAACTCCATCCCCAGCAGTCACACTTGCTCCCTGCTCTTCCCTGACTTTGCCACACCTATTCCCATCTGGGGGGATTTGTACACGACGTTCTCTCTGCCTGGAACAGACTCACCCAGACGGCTGCTGGGCTAATTCTCTCACCTGCTGGAAGTCTTCTTTCAATTATCACCTTCTCAGTAAATTCTGCTCTGACCACCCTATTTGATACTGCCTCCTTGTCCTCCCCACGACACACCTGCACACGCCATGGGCATATACACACACACACACACACACACACACACACACACAGAGGCACGCACACACCAGCCCTTCCCGCCTCCCTTACCCACAGCACTGACTGCATCCTAACATGCCCACGTGCCCACATAATCTCACTCCTTGCTCATTAATAACCATCAGCCTCTCTACTTGCAGGATGTGGGCTCCAGAAGGCAGGACCTCGGTCTATTTTGTTCACAATTGAAAGCCTGTCTGTCCACATGCCTAGCCCGAGGCAGACATTTGATTCCTATTGGAATCAATGAACTCCCCCCAGAGAAAGCCTCGGACTTCCCAGAGCAGGGGGCTAAAAGCAGGTCTTAGATGCCTCCACCTGTCCAGAACCTCACTGGGATGTGGCTGTAACCAAAACACCTTCGGGAAGACTGAGTGCCTGTCTGGAGTGGCAGGATGCTGGCTGCAGACACTACTTCTATGGGCTACAAAGCCAGACACCAGACAGAATTTGGAGCTGGGAAGTGTCGGACCCCAGGGGGTAGAAGTGATGGAAGAAAACTCTTTGTAGGTTGGCCCCAGAACCTTCCCCCCGCCATGTTTGTTGTTCCTTCCCCAACTCCCCGGGGTGGGGAAATTGCATCCCACATTGTGCTGCCTGGAGCCCTACGCTCCCGCTTCAAAACTACCCAGGTCAGGAGGTCTGGGCCCTGAGAGAGGAGGAGGGTTCCTCAAACACCCTCAGTCCCAAGCATAGAGGCTTCCGGCCACTTACCCTCAGCCCTGGGGCCCTCCATCAGGCGTCTCTTGACCAGATGGGAAAAAGACTCCCTATATCCCTTCCGGACCCAACAGGCTCATGAAGCTTGTTGACAAAAAGCCAATTCACCTGCCGGCTTCTTCGGGGCTATGTTGATAAGTGGTTCTAATGTTCTCTACTTCTTAGTGATAAATATCAGTGACGCGGTTGCTACAGGGCTGGATGCACCTTCTTGAAAAACATTAGTTCCGATGTAATCCATCCAAATCTCCTCAGTGCCCAGCCCCATCCTGCCTCACAGCCCTACTCCTGCCCCATGCAAGGTCACCACCACAGCAGAGACGCCACCAAGGTTCTATCGTGGTGAACAAGCCCCTGGGAGTCCCCAGGCCTTGCTTCAGGAATTGGCCAGTCTCTCGAGTGTGATCAGAAACCACAGCCTGCCTTTGCTGGAACTATCAGAAGACACATTCCATCCTAGGCTGTCCCAGCACTTTCTGGGACTCGCAGACTCGGGGCTCCCTCCCCAGAGGAGAACTACAGAGCTGGGAGGTGGGGAAGGAGCTGGCTCTCCATCTAGATTACAGCTACTTGGAGCAGAGCTCAAAGCCACCTGCCTGCATCCCCCACCCCCTGGTGACACCCCTCTCAACCTTCAGTTTTTCTCCATCAAATGGGACAGTACAATGCCTGGCCTCTGAGACTACTGTGAGAAATATTAAGATAATCCATCTATACTAGTTAACACCCTCTGAATGCAGAATCAGTCCTGGCCAATTTAAGCTCTATTAGGAGGATACAAGGACACTTGTTTTTATAAAATGAGAGGAAAAAGTGAAGCACCAAACATTATAAAGGACAGAAACCAAACCACTTCCAGCCACCTGGCCAACAGGAACAGGCTCTGAAGTCACTGAAACCATTTCCAATTTCTGTGAAAATCAGAATTCCAGGAGCCTGACTGGCTGAGCCTGGGTCATGTGTCCCCTGGCCAGGTGAGGGAGAGGCTTCTTGGTTGATAAATTCTCCACGTCTGCGTGCAAGGACGGTGAGTTTACTGTAGGGAGCAAAGTCAAATTTACCAGGAGCTAGGAGAACGCGAGCTGGGGACAGCAGCAGTCTGCAGACATCGCTTGCCCTTGGCAGGTGAAGGGACTTTCCTCAGTGACCAGAGCCTTGTGAGCGGTCAATGCAGCTAACCAGCTTTTTTGTACACTCGAAGCTTTCTAACCAACTTTGGAAAAATGGGCTGGATGGGGATTCACGTGGGGAGGAAAAGCCCTCCTGTGTTTAGCAGCCAGTCCACCAACACGCGTTGGGAAACCTGCCCACACCGCCCCTGAGAGGTAGGACCCCATCCGGATCTGTCCTCAGGCTGGGAGGTACTTGACTTAGTGCATGTTTACCGCTCATCTGCTTCGATTGACCCCCATCCCCCCACCCTGCAGGTGGCCCGTAGCCAGGCCAGGCCAGGCACCACCTTCCCCGTGTATAATGAGAGTCCGTGGGAGGCCCTGCGCCTGAAACAGAAAATTCCGTAAGCGTTGCTTGCTTTTGTTGTCGTGTAAACTGAGGCCCAAGGATAAGGGCTGGCACCTTACGTCACATCTGTACTGTCTTGAAGGGCACCGCCCAGTGCCTGTGACGGTGACCTTTTATGGAAATAGAACGTTACAGATGTAAGCAAGTTAGAATGAGGTCATACTGGCTTCACGTAGACCCTGACGCAGTAACTACTGTCCTTACAAGAACGGGGAAGTTCGGTCTGCGGGCGAGCATCTGACTGGCTGAGAGTAGGTGGCGTAAACACCAGCTGGCAAGTGATTCACTGAGAGTAAGTCGTACATCCACCAGCTGGCAAGTGATTGGCTGAGAGCAGGTCACGTGCCCACCAGCTGGCAAGTGATTGGCTGAGAGTAGGTCGCGCATCCACCAGCTGGCAAGTGATTGGCTGAGAGCAGGTTGCGTGTCCACCAGTGGGCAAGTGATTGGCTGAGAGCAGGTCATGCGTCCACCAGTTGGCAAGTGATTGGCTGAGAGTAGGTCGCGCATCCCCGAGCTGGCAAGTGATTGGCTGAGAGTAGGTCGCGCATCCCCGAGCTGGCAAGTGATTGGCTGAGAGCAGGTCGCGTGTCCACCAGCTGGCAAGTGATTGGCTGAGAGCAGGTCACGCGTCCACCAGTTGGCAAGTGATTGGCTGAGAGTAGGTCGCGCATCCACCAGCTGGCATCTGGTTGGATGAGTGGCTCAGCACTCACCCGCTGGCTGTGCAGGGGCACGGGGAGCCCAGCTTCCAGTGAGGACCAAACTCCGTGGGCGATTCTCTGGGAAGGAAAATCTGGGTCCCGCACAGAAACGCGCATGTATGTGACACACGGTGACGAGCGTCCATCCCGGCGCAGAGGGGAATGACCGAGACAGGAAGCGCCCGAGCCGCGGAGGGCCCTACCCTACGGAAACTGCAGGAGGGGGAGGGGTGCCCAGCCCCACCCACGTCCCGCGAGGGAGAACAGCACGGACTGGGCTGGGGGTGTCCGAGTCTGCGCGTCAGTCAGGGATGCGGCCGAGCCATCCAGAGCACGACGGCTTCCCGGCCGGGGGAGCGATCTGGAGAGAACTGTGGAGCTTTGCTCTTCCGGCCGGGCAGCAAGTGGGACCAGCACGACCGAGGTGCAGAGGGAGGGCAGCGGTGGCCCGGACCGAACCGCTGGCGGGAGGCAGGAGGGAGCTCCCCATCTTCTGTGCGCGTCCGAGCACTGGCATGCTGTCCTGGCCTTTCTCGGACTCCCGGCGCCTCCCCAGGGCACAAAGAATCCCTCACTTGCGCGTTTGGAAGGAGGCATGCATGTGCGTTCGCAGCGCGAGCCTCCCCGAGAACACGTGTTCGGTTCCCCGGGCGCTGGCCTGCAGAGGGGGCTTCCGCAGCCAGCACACGCCCGGCAACGGGCATCTGCCCGAGTCCAGGCTCACTTCCCGGAAGCCCGCACGACCGCAGCATCCAGCCACCCCCCGCAGCCAGCTGCGGCCCGAACAGAGACAACGTCGGGTCTCCACCTGCCTCGCTCTGTTGTCTGATTTCTCAGTTGATCCAGAACTCAGGCGGGGAGGGGTGTTGCTGTGGAGAGGGCCAATCGACCCCCAGCACAAGCCCTGGCGAAAAGTCGACAGACCAGGCCAGTCCAGCCCCGCACCACGCACCTCCTTTTTCGTGCTTCTGTGGCTGAAAATACTGACCCAGTCTCTATTTTTAGGTCAGTGCATCTACTCAGGTTCAAGGGCGGCACAGGGCCCGGGTCCCCCACCCCCTTCGTGTCTGCACAATCGCCTGCTTATTTTTATCCATCATGAGATAATCCTATTCCCACATCTCTGTGGGGCCCCCTGCACAGGCCTGGAAGCATCAACTCTCATGCTCAGCTGGAATCGGGGGTAATTATTATGGGGACCAGGCAGACATTTCGTCATGAGCTGTCTTCAGCCACCCCCAGCCAGCATGCTCAGAAGTGGATCACAGCAGCACTGGAGAGCGGTTGTTAAACCTTGTGGAGGGAGCCGGTCCACAGGAAGGGATGATTACAAGTGATTATTATGCTGGGTAGCCTGGGTGGTACCGCACCTACGTGGAAATAACAAGGACGGGCTTTATTTACCAAAAAAAGAACATATTCCACACTGATCTTTATTAATGTCCCTTGCCCTGCTCCCCGTTTAGTAGGGTAGGTCAAGTTGGTGATGTGACTGTGCACCCAATGTGTGTATACACACACACACACACATACATACATGTTTGGGTGTGGAGCCAAATCGTTCTCTGCTTCGTGAAAGGATCCGCGTTGGGGAAGCTCGGTGTAACCTGGGCTCATCCACACTCTGATCCTTGCCGATCAGAACCTCACGCACATGAAGTCATCGCCCGTGAGAACTTTCTCTGAGCTAAAGCATCTGACGGATGAAACCCTGTATCTTCCTCACACCTGAATGTTCTCTCACTTCTCCTGGGCTGGTCTTTTCTCCTCAGCTCCCTTGCAAGCAACTTATCCAGAAGTTTCCCTTTCATGTCTCTTGCATTTCCAATAACACCTGAAGTTGTCTGATAGGTGATAAGTACTCAGCCTTGATTTCTTTTAGTATTTTCCCTGGAAGAGTCCAGAAAAGAAGTGGTTTAGACTCCAGAGACAGCACCTGGGGTCAGAAACCTTGGTCTCACACTTGCCAGCTGGATGTCCTTGGGAAGGTTGCTCGAAATCTCTGTGCCATGGGCTCCCTGTTTATAACAGAGCAAGAATAATGGTAGCTGTTTGTAAAATACAGATTATTGTAAATGTAGGAAGATAGAAAGGTAGGTGTCTATGTCTGTCAATACACATACGTGTGTGTCAGACTCAGTACGGTCTGGAGAGCGGTCATGTCCTCACCCGTGCAACCTGTGGATATGGGACCTCACGTGGCAGGAAAGAACTTCACAGACATGGAACCTTGAGGATCCTAAGATGAGGAGATTACCCTCAATTATCCAGGCGGGCTCGCTGCCATCATCAGGATGCAGACAGGCAGGAGAAGTCAGAGAAAATGTGATGACAGAGGCAGAGAGCAAGAGAGACTTGAAGATGCTCTGTTGGCACCTTCCAACGACGGAGGAAGGATCCCCCAGCCAAGGAGGTCAGCAGCCCCTAAGGACTGAGAAGGGCAAGGAAACAGATTTTCCCTCAATGCCTTCGGAAGCAGCTCAGCTGGCAGCGTGCTTCCGGCCGTCCAGCCTCCGGAACCGCAAGAGAATCAGTCTGTGTTGTCTGAAGCCACTGACGCTTTGTCGTAGCAGCAACAGGAAGCTGATCCTGCGTATACACTCGAGACGCCCCCGTGCACACGTCTATTTGTACCCGCAGAGCCTGGAACAGAGCCCGGCCCGCCGTAAGCACCGCGCATGCTGATGCCGTAAGTAGCCAACACAAAGTCCACCTGAGCACGAGGCTGGCTTGTGGTTCCCCGGGCCGTGAGCACCACAGCTGCCCGAACAGCTGGGCAGCGCAGCTGGCGGAGAGCCAGGGGGCTGGGACGTCCGAGCGAAGGCACGCGCTGAGTGAACAGACGGTGTGTCCAATACCTCCATGCCTCCTCCCCAAAGGTGTGGCCCAGGCAGTCATTCAGGTTCAGCTCCGTGGTTCTGGGTCCTCCATGGTACGTGCCACACAGGGAGCATTTTCTGCTCTGTCTGAAGGGGGTGAACTCCAACATCAGAGCAGAGATGGGAGGTGGCTGCATTAGCACCTGCTGGGGGGGCAGTTTGTAAGTGGGAGTTCTCTGTCTCTGTCCTTGTCTCTGTGTCTCTCTACCCCTCCCCATTCTCCTCCTTACCTCCCACCTCGCTCCACTGCCAAGCCCCTCGCATGCCCTGCGTATCCCTCTGTTACGGTCTTGATGTCCAGCTCGTGGACAAGAACACCACACGCATAGATGTTCACTGTTAGTTGGTTTTGCTAAAATGGCATCGTACTGTGCGCGTTTCTCTGCATGGGAAGGAATAGGCGGGGATGGCGGCAGGACAGGTGTGGGGGTTACACCTGAGGGGTGGGGGCTGCCACGGTCTGGGGAGGGGCCCGGCAGCTGATCCCATGAGGCTGACTGTGACAACAGAGCAACAAATGGCTTTAAAACGCCAGTCATGGTGAATGTGAGCAGCACCTCAAAAGGGGACAGCGTGAAAGGAATGTTTAGGAAACCCTGGTTTGGGGGAGGAAGAATGAAGAGAAAGAGAGGGGGGAGTGAGTGAGAAAGAGAGGCAAAGCCGTAATCCCCCGTCACCGTTATGAATTGGCACTGTTTGCAGGGACAGAGACAGAGCACCCACGGTTCACTCCCAGGGTTATGAAGTTGAACGGGGAGAAACAAAAACATAATTCACTCCTACAAGATGGAGCTGAACCCACAAAGCCCATCCAGGGGACCCTCTGAAGTTGCCATCAGGGACCACATGCCTGGCCCCAGCAGACCCTCCCTGGGACTCCAGGGGAGTGCTGTCAGATGCACGAGCTCTATCTCATGTTCCTAGAGGTCCAGCTGTAAGTATGGCTTCTCCCTGGTACTAGGAAGTCGCCCTCCCCCACGAACCCTGCTTTCATCAAGAGCAGATGCCCCAAAACACCCAGGTCCCTATGAGCATGAGCCAGTAAGGCACGCTGCGGGACACCTGCCACAAATGTCGATGACCCAAGCCCCACGCCACCAGGGAGCAGACACCAACCAGAGCAGAGCCTGGTGGCAAGTGGGGGTGACTTCCACAGACCCCCCACCCTGAAAGAGCATCCTCCCCTCTGCTCTTCTCTTCAGGCTCAAGAACATCAAAAAAACACCCACAACAGAAGAAAATACAAAAACAAAAAGCAGGTTTGGCAGTTCCTCAAAAAAGCAGACCTAGAATTCCCATGTGACCCCGCAATTTCACTCCCCAAAGCACCGAAAAGGGGGTCTCAGACCAGCACCTGTACAGAAACGCTCACAGTGGCACGAGCCAAGGTAGCCGAGAGGAGGAAACAGCCCAGGTGCCCCTCAGCAGATGGAACGAACCAGTGTGGGAGCCGCACGAGGGAATATTACTCGGCCGTGAAAAGGAATGGAGCATGGCCACATGCTACGTCACAGAGGACCTCGAAGGCACGATGCTGTGGCAGATGCCGGACTGAGTCCGTGTCTGCGAAATGTGCAGAGTAGGTAACTGTAGACAGAAAGCCTTGTTTACGTGGGGCGGGGGAGGGGGACGGGTCTCCTCCGATGAAGACGGTTGGGGACTAGACAGGTGGTGTCTGCACAATGCCGTGAACGTGCTAAATGCCACTAACGGGTCTAAATCGGTGATTTTATGTTACATGAATTGCACCTCACCTGAAAAAAAACAACAGTTGAGATCAGGAAGAAACGTTTGAGCTTCCGTGTGGCAGACGAGAAGAGTCTGCGGAAGGACAAGCCTGGGGCAGGCAGGCAGGAGGGCGACCCGAAAGCCCGGGAGGTACCGAGGGAACAGCAGGCCCCTGACTGTGTGTGGGGTCACCCTGGGGACGGGGCTGGGACGGCCGGTCAGGGTGAAGTGGAACCTGTGACCTCACACGGCAGAAGGGACCTTGCAGCTAGGATTAAGTTAAGGATCTCCAGGAGATAGGGGGGTGATCCTGAGTTCTGGGGGAGCACGAAATGCCATCACAGGTGTCCTTACAAGAGGGAGGCACGGGGGCATCTGACACGGGAGAGGAGGAGGCAAAGAGGCCACAGAGACAGATCAGAGTGATGTGGCCACCAGCCAGGGGCTGCCGACAGCCCCCAGAGGCCGGAAGAAGCAAGGAGCAGACTCTTCCCTGGAGCTTCCAGAAGGAATGAACCCTGCCAACACCTTGATTTGGGCCCCGGTAAGACTCGATTCACCAGATGTGGGGCAACTTGTTACAGCAGCCATAGGGAATGAGAACCGTGACCAGGCAGGGCTGAAATCCGCGTCTCCAGACCCTGCCACTGGCTGCCAACGAGACCAGAACACGGGAGAGTGTGTTCCCAGACATATCCTGCTCCCATGAGCCCAGGTGTGTCTGGACGTATTTTTAGCAAACTTTATAGCACCCAGCATTTGGAGAACATGATGGGACCTGAAATGCAGGGTCCACTGTGGTCCCTCCATTCACAGATGCACAAGAGGACACTCGAGTGAAGTCCGAGTCACTCGCTGTTATGTCATAGATTCAGTGGATTCTTCTCCCATAGAATTCTACCAGCAGAATTTTGGACAAATATCTATTCTGTCCCTTAAAAAACTCACTTGGACACATTTCCTTGCCCTGGCTACATGTCCCCTCCTGTAGTTAAGAAAATAAGGATCGCCGCCCTGGGCAAGCCCGCAGCCCATCCAGCCCAGGAGCTGGTCTCCAAAATTGGAGCCTGGGGATGATTTAAAAGTGATCTTCTTTCAGTTAATTACGGACTTCTCACTTGAGGCCAGTTGGTTGGAATATTAGCATTCGTAGAACAGGAAGTTGTCTAAGGCAGCTCCCCCAGCCCGTGGCTCCCCAGTGGGGTTCTATTAGAGGAGAAAAATGAGCATTGCCCCACATACCCTGACCTCAGAGTTCCAGCTGCGCCAGCTGCCGAAGGCTTGGCCGGGCCGGTGTGGACGTCCCCCAGGAGCAGGTGGGGTGGAGGAGGGGCAGCCCCCAGTGGGAAGAAGGGTGCTGGGCACAGAGTGAGCCGAAGCTGCTGCACCCCAGGACACGGGTGCTGGAGGACAGCCCGTGGCACCACATCGAGCCCGGGGTGCCTGCTTTGGGTGCTCAGGCTGGCAAAACGCAATCCTCCAGGCGGGGTGGCTCCAACAAGAGAACTGTGTGTTCTCGTCGTCATTCTGGAGTCCAAGATCAAGGGGTGGGCAGGTCAGTGTCCTCCCCTTGGCTTGCGGATGGCAGTCTCCTCACTGTCCTCGCATGGCCTATCCTCTGTTTGAGAGCATCCCTTTTTCTTCTTATGAGAACACCCATCAGATTGGATTAGAGCCCAATGGCCTCATTTTAACTTAATCACCTCTTTAAAGACCCTGTCTCCACATATAGTTGCATTGTGAGGCACTGGGATTGGGACTTCACCATACGGACTTTTGGGGGACACGATTCAGCCCCGGGCAGAGGTCCAGCTCCACACCCAGCTGAGGGAGCCCCCAGCTTCCCTTCCCCCACATCCAATCGGTAGCCACTGCTTGACATATCTTCTCTCCCCCTCACCATCATTCAGAAGGATGGGAAAGAGAACAAAACAGACGTAAAAATCCAGCGCGGCTTGAATCGCAGGGGACAGCTGGCAACATGCTGCAGCCGTTTACCGGGGAGTCGTTTACCCCCTCCTGCTTTTGGGGTGACAGAGGCAGCTGACAAGAACAGCTAACTCATGCTGGAGGGATTGTTTGAAACATGAAAGAGCCATGGGGTTTGTCCTGGGGCCAGAAGAAAAGCAGCCCAACCCCCTACCCCGCCGGCATGCGTCCCTCCAGAAGCTGCTTTCAGAATGAGACCCTGACCACCACCAGCACCTCCAGACTCCACCTCGGCCCTGGGGCCGGCTTCCCGAGGCAAGGAAGCGAACCACTCTCAGTGGTTTTCCACAAGATCTGCAAAGAGGAGGCGTTCCTTTCCCCCAGCCTACCCCACGGTGACCAGAAAACTAATGAGGCAGAAGCCCCCGTTCCCTGGGCATTCCGGGGACCAGAGGCCACGCTCCGATGAGCCAAGGGATGATCAGAGGCCTGGGGATTAGCTGTGTATATTGATCCGCTAGCCGGAGAACCTTTGATGCTACTCTCTCATTCTGCTCCTGACTCAGGCTCCCGCCTCTGTCCAGCTCACCAAGCCTCCCTCTGAGCAAAGCCAAGGATTAGTTCATATTTGCAGAGAGAAAGGGCTCCCTCCAGAATAAACACCAATAGCATTCCGCCCGGGTCTCTGGCCAGCCGGGGATCCAGTCATAGAATTTCCTCGCCTTTTCCATGGGACGCAGCCAGGAATAAAGAGAAGGCAGCATCGCTTCAGAACGCCAAGACACCAAACCTTCTGGGCACAGAAGGGAGAATGGGCGTCTGCGCTGTCGTCAGCCCTCAGCATAAGGCTTCCCGGGAAGGAGGGGGATGTGAGCTCAGCGAACTTGCTCCAAAGTCCCACCGGGCAAAGATGAAGCCACTGTGGAAACTGTCACGTGGGAACATGTTCCTGCCAAGCCTGGGCCCCTGATGGGCCATCCTGAGAGGAAGGGGAGACCTGAGCGTTAAGTCAAGAAGCTCCTACTAGTGGACCTTGGCCTGCCTGGGGCGCAGATGCACGGGCTCCAGTGGCCAGCCGCAGCCTCGGAGCCCGGGGAAAGACCGCGAACGTGCTATGACAGGTGGTTTCATCCCTTCGCTCACTGGGTAAACACCAGGCCCCCAGACTTCTGCAGGCCGAGGGCAGGAGTACGAACAGAGGCCCACACAGCAAAGCTTTGGTGAGACACGTTCTGGCCTTGACAAATAGACTTGCCGATGACCCAGAAGACCAGGCTCAAGGTCAGAATTCTCCATCCCTTGAAGGGAAGCGTCAGAATGGGCCCAGCAGCGCAGGATAGCCGGCCTGGACCGTGGCCCTGCCCCCACACCACCCCCCTCTCTCCCATCCGAGGCCTGCGCTGTGCAGAAAGAGCACCGCAGACCAAGCTCGGGCCACACTCGGCAGCCCCTTGTTCCCCCTCTGTTGTCCTGGGAGGATGGACTCCGGTATGCCCTAGAAACAGGCTCAGGGCCTTAGGGCTGGAAATGCCAGGGCCCAGAGCATGAGCTAAATTGGGGGGGGGGGGGGACACAGGCTGCTGATGAGTGTGCTCCCTGGTCATACAGACGCTACGCTGGGCCGGAGGAGGTCGGGGGGGGAGTCCTCGCCGGTCTGAGGCTGGATATGGTGCCAGGCCCAGCATACACGCGCCCGCTGCCAGAGCCCCCTCGGCAGAGCACCTCTCAGCCGAGACGTGTCAGAGGGACAGGGAAACACCGTCCCAGCTCCCCACAGCAAACCCTTTGGGTGCAAAGTGAGATGTAAACAAATTAATAATGTGAACAATGAAAATAACAACACCACATTTCCCTGACTCCAAGACACGCTTTTTTTTTTCCTCTCTTTTTAGCTTGTCTGGAATTGGGACACATTTATAATTATGATGAATGCTAAATACAATGGGGCCTCACATTTTCGCCCAGGAAGCTGTTGGTAAGTCGATGGTGCCCCCTACAGTCAACGGCATCTTAGAATCGGGGTTTCTCGGGGATCATGGTGGAGCCCTGCTCCTGGCTAAGGGGTCGAGACCTCCCATGGACATCTGGGGGCCAGATCAAGTACGGGGCCCTGTGGAGCTCTAAAGGACCAGAGATGCTGGGGATGGGGGAAGGGGACGGGAGGGGTGGCGTGGGCCCGCCCCCTCACCTGGGTCCAAAAGACTTCTTACCGAAGCAGCCGAACCGGCAAGAGTACAGAATCAGGATACCTGGGGCTTTATGCCAACCTTCCCTCCCACCAGGGGCGTGACGGAGCCGCCCGTGTCCCCAAGGGTGTGTTTAGCCCCATTTCACCTACATAAATATCATGAATGTGTCTCCCTCGGCATCATTTCTGCAAAGCTGACTCTGGCTGTCTCAGCAGAAGTGATCACTGCTTCACTCCCACCAGTAAATATTCCAGAAACTGAAGAAGTTCATTTCCTCAGAAGCAGGCAGGAGCCATGGCTCGCCCTTCCAATCAATAACTGATTATCTTGCTTGCAAATTCAATTCACTGCCTGAAACCAGCCTTCCTTGATGGGTCCTGACAAGTCCAATGGTTTCAGGGGAATCTGTCAAAGGAAAGGCCTCCCAGGGCTGGCGGATTCCACGCAGGCCCTGGCGAGGGGGGCCTCCGCTCCACGCCCTCTGTCTTCCTGGACCCACCAGTCATGAGCCTTCCTACCCAGGAGACCCCCATCTCAGAAAAGCAACAGAACCCCAAAATTGCTTCTTCTAAATTCAGCCTTCAGCTCAAAGGCCCAGGGGGATGGGCATAGAAACTTCTGGTGGGGACTGGCTCCTTTGAGGGGTGGGCAGCGAGGGATGCAGTTTGGGCTGGTATTCTAGCTCAGGACCTGGCGATGTGGGCGACAGGACCAGCTCCCTTCCTTAACAGGGATGCGCGTTTTGAGGACACCAGGAGGCAAGGACCCTCTCCATTCACTCATTCCCTGACTCCCCACCACCTGCAGATCCTATGCCGAGTCCCCCAAAAGCCAGAAGAATGACGAGTCCTTGTCCTTGAGGGGGTCATACGTTCGTTCATTTATTTATTTCCCAGATACTTATTAAGCTTGCAACAACGGCCCTGGAACTTCGCTAAGCTCTAGTTCGGGACTACGATCCTACGTCTGGAGTAACTCAGAACCTGTAACCATAACCCGAGGCCGAGTGAGAAGGGCGTCTCGGGGTGGGGGGGTATAAATGGGTTTGCAAACCGCGCTGCTCAAGACCCCTTCAGAATTCATTCAAGGGTTCCAAAACTGATTATGCAAAATTTCACTGTAATTATATTTGAACTATTTCGAGATATAATAAATAATCAACACATTCACCAAGGTGTTAAATGGAAAGTTTCACACCTCAGAGACCGGCAGCCTGTCTCCTGGCTGACAGGTCGCCTCCTTCCTGGCGAGGACTTGGAACAAAGTCTAATGCGGTTCACTGGGGGGGCTGCTCCGAAGCTAGGGCCCTCGAGGCGCCCACGGGCCGGGCTGTGCTAGTGCGGGGCAAGGGCCCAGCTCCCTCTCGCCCCAGGAGAGTAGCTGCTCGGCACGGATGCAGGAGACGCGGCCAGGCTGCAGGCGGCTGAAATGTGCCCTTCACACCTGTCGGCTTCCCGTCCAGCTTCGGTCTTGATCATAGGAGCAGTGCCGGTGCCACGTTCGTTGGAGAGAATCTTGAGGTTGCACGGCGGACTTTCCCGCCAAGGGCCCACCAGAGGAGCTTCTGAAAGAAGCCGGGTGCTGACGCGGCTCCTAAAACCCCCACCGTCAAACACCAGAGAACGCGATCACCAGGAGGGCAGGACGGTGTGTTGCGTTCGCGGGGGCACCGGCAACATTGAACCTCTACCACCATCTCATGACGGAACATGCTATGATGGTCACAACCGTGGTCACTACATCGGGCTGACCACGTCAGCCGTGTGACCTGGGGCAAGTCGCTGACCTTTCTGTGCCTTTCACCCGATGGCCATTTTCACCTTGAATCAGTTATTCCACTGAGGGATGAAAAATGGTTATTCTCTGATCCTAACAAGACTTCCACAAATTATTAGCTAAGATTCTTTTTCTTTTCTTTTCTTTTCTTTTTTTTTTTTTTTTTTTTTTTTTTTTTGGAGAGGGGATTCTCACAATGTTGAGCTCTATACAATGCAAGCATTTTATTTATTTTTTAAATTTAAATTCAGTTAATTAACATACGGTGTATTATTAGTTTCAGAGGTAGAGTTCAGTGATTCATCAGTTGCATGTAATGCCCGGTGCTCATTCCATCACATGACCTTCTTAATGCCCATCACCCAGTTACCCCAACCCCCCATCCCCTCCACTCCAGCAACCCTCAGTTTGTTTCCTATAGTTAAGAGTCTCTCATGGTTTGTCTCCCTCTCTGATTTCATCTCGTTTTATTTTTTCGTCCCTTCCCCTATGATCCTGTTTTGTTTCTTAAGTTTCACATATGAGTGAGATCATATGATAATTCTTTCTCCAATTGACTTATTTTGCTTAGCATAATACCCTCTAGTTCCATCCATATCCTTGCAAATGGCAAGATTTCATATTTTTGAATGCACAGTAGTGTACACACACACACACACACACACCACATCTTCCTTATGCATTCACCTGTCATGGACGTCTGGGCTCTTTCCACAGTTTGGCTATCGTGGACATTGCTGCTATGAATGTTGGGGTGCAGGTGCCCCTTCAGATCACTACATTTGTATCTTTGGGGTATATACCCAGTAGTGCAATTGCTGGGTCGTAGGGTAGCTCTATTTTCAACTTTTTGAGGACCCTCCACACTGTTTTCCAGAGTGGCTGCACCAGCTTGCATTCCCACCAGGAGTGCAAGAGGGTTCCCCTTTCTAAGATTCTTCTTTTAACTTCCTCTCATTAACCAAGGCTATATAATTCTCATGGGAAAGGAAGGATAAATGTTTGATTATTTGCCTTTCATTGCTTATTTTCAGAGTATAAATTTCATACTTCCAATGGCTGCCACTGAACTGTCCTTCTCCCCCATCGCCCCCTGCTCATCTCTAACAGTGCTGTTTTGTCTGACTCTGCTTCCTCTTTTTGGAAAGTCATTATAAACTTATGGGGGTTTATAAATTCCACACTTTGCAATCATTATTTTTTATGCTCAAATGGTCCCATCTTTGAACAATGGGAGTCTTGTCATGCTGACCCCTGTGTTCTTTGATAGAACCCCAATAGTCTTTAATAGTTTCCCAGCTTTGGGGCACAACCTGCTGTCCTAGGACCGTCTCATCTTGTATATTTCCTGCCCCAGAACTGCAATCAGACCTTTTTTTTCTCAGACCCTGGCACCTGCTCATGGAATATAGACCATAATCCTGCTGCTGAGGATGCTTTTTGCTTCTGGGCATTTTTAGTGGGTAGCACCAACCCGTCGGTCTATAAAAACCAAAGATATCCTAAGATCATACTGCTATTTCCAATTCAAACTTACCAGTCCATGGATTTTATTTAAGTCCTTGGATTCCGTAATTGTATCTCTCTCTCTTTTTTTTACACTAAAAATCTTGGACCTTAAAGAATATGAACATAATTTATGAACTTGCTTTATTTTCCTATATAGTATTTTTTTAAAGAGTAATACCAATAGTACCAAAAATAATACAACTTTCAAAATGAAATTTAAGATTTCTTGGCAGCACTACTGGTACTTGGAGTGAGTGAATCAGTGTATCAAGTAAGGATATACGGCCACAGTACTATATTCTACAGTAACAAGACATAATGCTTTCCACTACGTAGTTTCCTCCCAGCTCTGTTGAGATACAATTGACATAGAACATCGTGCACGTTTAAGGCATACAATGTGTGAATTTGATGCTTTTATACTGTGACACGATTACCACCACACTGTGAGCTCCCACCACCGTACATCGTGTAATTACCATTTCTTGTTGGTAAGAGATCTGCTGTCTTTGCAACTTCCAAGTATATAACACAGTATTATTAACTAGGTATGTTATAAATGCTGTCTTGTGCAGTGCTTTCCCTTTTTCCAATTTTCATTTCTTTGGGGAATTTTGAATTCATTTACGAATTTAGTTTTGTACATAATACCTAAGCAGAAAATATTAGAACAAGATCGATTCAGAAAAGTATCATTTCCATCTTGTCACCTCTTCTGTCTTCCATCTGTCCCTTAAGAGGTGATCATTTTTTAGAGCGGGACTCATTTTTATTAGTTTTATTCGAAAATAACAAACATGTACATGGGTTCACACCCTGATGTTTTTCCACGTAACAATTTATTCTGGAGATCATTTCAAATCAAATAGATATTCCTTTCACTTATTTTAATCAAGGAAAATTTAAATTTAGTATTTTGCCCAGATCTTAAGTCTAAAATTCAGTAACTTTTTTTGCGTATGTATGCCAATGTTATAAACACTTCAATCAAGATATACATTGAATACAATATACCAATCAAGATGAATATATAGATAGATCATCTTAGAAAGTTCTCTCGTGCCCCTGTCAATCAACCCCTATCACCACAGGTATCCCACCCCAACAAGCAGCTACAGGTATACTTTCTATCACCACAGATTATTTTTGCCAGTTTTTAAATTTCATATAAAATGGAATTAGCATGGCCTCTTGGTCAGCATATGTTTGAGATTCAAACGTGTTGTTGCTTGTATCAGTAGTTTATCTTTTTAATTGCTGAGAAGTAGTATCCAATGCATGGATATGCCACAATTTGTCCATTCACCTGTTAATGGATACTTAAACTGCTTCCAATTTGGAGTTAGTACAAACCAAACTGATATCGACATTCTTGTATGCATGTTTCGTGAACATATGGTTTCATTCCTCCCGGGTAAATACCGACAGTGGGACGGCTGGGACATACAATGAGTTTATATTTAACTTTATGATAAACTGCCAAAATATTTTCCAAAGCATCAGTACCATTTTGCATTCCTGCCACAAGTAATATATGAGAGTTCCAGTTGCTCTGTATCCCTGTCAACACTTGGTATTATCAGATTTTTTTTTCCTTCTAAAAGGTATGTAGTGGTAACTCATTGTGGTTTTAAATTGCACTTCTGATCACAACTAGTGATGCTGAGCCTATTTTGTGTGTTTGTTTGCTTTCCACATATATTCTCTGATGAAGTATCTGTTCAAATCTTTTCCCCATTTTTTATTAAGATGTTTTCTTTTGATTGAGTTTGAGTATTCTCTACATATTCTGAATACAAGTCATTTGTCAGATTCATGATTTGCAAATATTTTCTCCCAGTCCGTGGGTTATTTTTTCATTCTCTTGAAAGTCTTTATTAAAAAAAAAATTTATTTATTTATTTGAGAGACAGAGAGAGAGAGAGCTAGAGAGCACAAGCAGGGGAGAAGGAGAAGCAGGCTCCCCCCTGAGCAGGGAGCCTAACAAGGGGTTCAATCCCAGGACCCTGGGATCATGACCTGAGCTGAAGGCAGATGCTTAACTGACTGAGCCACCCAGGCGCCCCTCTTAGAAATTTTCTTAGAGAAGTTTCTAATTTTGGTAAAACACAAATTACCCACTTTTTCTTGTAGGGATCATACTTTTAGTGTCATATTTGAGGAACTTTTGCTTAGTCCACTGACACAAAATTTTCTCCAGTGTCGTCTTCTCAAACTCCATTGCCTGATATGGTAGCCACTAAGTAGACGAGGTTATTTAAATCTAAATCAATTTAAATTTAAGTTAATTTAAAATTCAGCTCTTCAGTCACACTAGCCACATTTCAAATGCTCAATAGCTACGTGTGTCTGGTGGCTCCCGTACTGGATAGCAAGGGTATTGAACAGCATCGTTCTAGAATTTTTAAGGTTTTAGGTTTACACTTAAGGACTATAAGGAAAAAAGGATGGGTTCCAATTTGGGGTTTTCTGATGTTCCAGCATCATTAATTAAAAAGCTGCTCCTTTCTCCTTCGACTCGTCTTTGCACCTTTGTCAGAATCAATTGGCCGTATCCATGTGATCTATTTCTGGACACTCTCCTCTGTACTATTCTGTCATCAGCACTGCACTGCGCTAATTTAGCTTTCTAGCAAGTTCTGAAGTCAAGCAGTATGGGTCTGAGAAATGTTCCCTCCTCTTCTATTTTCTGGATGAGTTTCTACAGAGCTAATATTAATTTTTTTAAGCATATTGCATACTTCTCCTATCACACCGACCAGATCTAGAGTTCTGTAGCAAGATTTTTAACCACAGATCCAATTTCTTTAACAGACATGCAACTATTCAGGTTATTTCTTCCTGAATGAAATTAGGGAGTTTGTGTCCTTCAGGGAATTGATCCATTTTTATCTAAATTATCAAATTTATGGGCATAAAGTTGTATGTATTTTCCCTTATTATCGTTCAATGATGGTAATGTCTTCAGTGATTCTACTCACATTCATGATGCTGGCAAGTGGTGTCTTTTCTCTATTATTCTTGTGTAGTCTGACTTGAATTTTATCAATTTTACTGATCTTTTAAATAAAAACAACTTCTGGTTTGTTGCTTTTTTCTATTACTTTTTTATTTTCTGTTTCATTTTTTTATTCTCTTTATTGTTTCCCTCCACCTATGGTTTTCCACATAATTTGCTCTTTTACTTCTATTTTCTTAGAGTGAAAGCTTAGGTTATTAATGGAAAGTCTTTCAGTAATGTAATATAATTAACTAAATATTGAATTAATGGATTAATTTTTAATATTTAATTAATTTTAATGCTTAAAATTTCCTCTCAGCTCTGCTTTAGCTGCATCTCACAAATTTTTGAAATATTGTATTCTTAGTTTTACTCAATTTGAAAATTTTTCTTTTTTTTTTTTAAGATTTTATTTATTTATTCGACAGAGATAGAGACAGCCAGCGAGAGAGGGAACACAAGCAGGGGGAGTGGAAGAGGAAGAAGCAGGCTCATAGCGGAGGAGCCTGATGTGGGGCTCGATCCCATAACGCTGGGATCACGCCCTGAGCCGAAGGCAGACGCTTAACTGCTGTGCCACCCAGGCACCCCTCAATTTGAAAATTTTTCTAATTTCGTTTTTGGCTTCTTTTTCACCCAAAGGTTTATTTAGAAATACGTGTTTAATTTCCAAGACTTTTCCAGATATCCTTCTTTCACTGATTTTTAGTTTAAATCTTCATGATCAGAGAAGATAATTTCTATCACCTCAACTCTTTTAAATCTTTGGAATCTATTACATTTTTCCATAGAATAGGGTTCATCTTAATGAATGTTCCAGAAGCCCTTACTAAGAATGTGATTGCTACTGCTTCTGTGTACAATGTTCTGCAAATATCACTAGGTCATATTGGTTGAAAGTGCTTCTCAGGTCTTCTGTATTCTTATTGATTTTCTATTTTTTTTCTTTATTGCTGAGGGAAGAGTGTGGAAGTGCCTAAGTAGAATCGTGTGTTGTTTCTTTTTCCTTTCAGGACTGTGTTTCTGTTTCCTGTATTTCGAAGCTATATTGCAATGTGAGTGGTCACTTACAATTATCAGGTCTTCTTGGTGAACTGGCCCCTGTATGATTACGCACTCTCTTAAGTCCTGAAAGTTCTCCTCGTTTTGAAGTTTACTTTGTCAGGTGTTGGTACAGCCACTCCAGCTTTCTCTTTATTGGTTTTTGCATGAAATATATTTTTCTACCATTTTACTTCTGACCTACTTATATCTGTACATTTAAAGTGGATTTCTTGTAAATAATATATAACCGGGTATTATATTTTTATCCAATCTAACAATCTCTGCCTTTTATTTCGTATATTTAACCATGACATGTAAGGTGATTTTTTTTAAAGATTTTATTTATTTATTCGACAGGGATAGAGACAGCCAGCGAGAGAGGGAACACAAGCAGGGGGAGTGGGAGAGGAAGAAGCAGGCTCATAGCAGAAGAGCCTGATGTGGGGCTCGATCCCAGATCACCGGGATCACGCCCTGAGCCGAAGGCAGACGCTTAACCGCTGTGCCACCCAGGCGCCCCTTAAGGTGATTTTTGATATGGATAAATTTAACTCAACCATGTTATTATTTACTTTGTCTCCTGTTTCTTATTAATTTCTTCTCATTTTCTGCCTTCCCCTGCACTATTTTACTGTTTTGTGGTTTTTTTCATTTTAATTTTTTCTATTGGATTTTTGGCTGTACTTCTTAGTAGGATTTTTTGGAGTTTGATCAGTGGATGATAGTATTCGTACCTAACGTGTCATGGTCTGCTTAGAGTGAATATTTCTGTGTTCGTTACTACTCACCCTTGCCAACCCCTGGTATGTAGAGTCTTCTTTAATTTTAGCCAGTCTAGTGGGTGTGTCATAGTGGTATTTCATCAGTTTTAATTTTTGTGTCTAATGATGTTGAACATCTTCTCGTGTGCATATTTGCCATTGGCAAATCATCTTGTCAGTTTAAATGTCAGTTCAGATCTTTTGCCCGTTTTTAATTGGGTTCTTTTCTTTATTACTATTGAGTTGTAAGAATTCATTATGTATTTGACACACAAGATCTCCGGCAGCTGTATGTCCATAGTATCGTCTTACTTTCTAGATAATGTTTGCAATATCTGTAGAGCTGTTCCTTTACCTTTTCATTCTTTATATTGGTAATGTGTTTGCTCTCTTCTGTTCTTGATTAGCTTTATTAGGAGTTTATCAGTCTTATTGATTTTCTCAAATAATCTACTTTTGGCTCTATTGGTTTTCTCTATTGTACACTTGCTTTCTATTACATTTATTTATGCTTTGCTCTTTATAATTCCATCCCTTCTATCTTCTTAGGAGTTGGCTTGATTTTCTTTTTCTTGCTTCTTAAAATGAGAGCTGAAATTATTGATTTTTCAGCCTTTCTTCTTTTCTATATAAGGCTATAAATTTCTCTCTCAGTACTACTTTAGTTATAATCTACAAGTATAATATGATGTGTCTTCATCATCATCTAGTTAAAAATATTTTCTAATTTCCGAATTTCCATTGTGATTTCTTTTTTGAACCACAGGTTACTTAGAAGTGTGTGGCTTAATTACTAAGCAGTTGGAGATTTTCTAGTTATCTTTTTACTATTGATTTCTAGCTTAATTGCACTGTGGTCAGAGAACATTCTCTGAATTATTTCAATCCTTTGAAAATTGTTAAGCCTTGCTTTACGAGCTACTGTATAGTCAATTTGGGCAAATGACTCGTGCACTGATTCGAGTGAAAAGAAGGCACATCCTGTCTTTGTTGGGTGCGGTGTTTTATATATGTCAATTAGGTCAATTTGATTAATTGTGTTGTTCAGATCTTCCATATCCTGACAGATTATTTTGTCTGCTCGTTCTATCGACTACTGAGAAATATGTCTTAACATCTCTTACTATGATGGCTGTGCCTCTGTGACTTTCCCGTTTTCATATTTTGTCAGATTTTGGTCGGCACTTGAAGTGTATACTTACAGTGTCATCCTGACCAGGAGTCCACTTTTTTATCTGCTTTATGTGTTAGAGTTCATGACATATTTGGGGGCAAAAGTCCCACTTCTGATACAGAAAAATGATTGAAAATTGGTAGAAAGGGTTTTAAAAGAGGAAACACAATGAGGTCTCTCCAGCCTTATTGCAAGAGCAATGTAAAGCACTCTGTGTTTCCAACCAACTCTTCCCTCCTGCCTGAAATGCCCTCTCTTGGAAAACATTCCATTAGAATGCCTAAGACCTTGAGCTAGAAAGCTTTTCCAAGCTTTTGGAACTGGGAAGTAAGATGCAAATGAATCATATACTAAGTTGATATTTTCTATTAGTGAATTGAAATCAAGATAGAAATTTAAGTTGTCTGGAAAGAGATGGAGGTTCCAGGGATCCCTGAGCAGGGAAAGAAAAGCTATAGAGACCATGGAACATAACAAAGTTAGTTCCCTGACCACAGGCTCTCAAGGAGCAGACTGTGAAGGATGGAAAATCAATGGTCCTCTTATATTTGGAATGACATCCCCAGGGACAGCCCAGGTCACAGGATATGGGGCTTCAGGTCTTCAGGGAGCTAGGAGCTCCCTCCAAAAGAGAGGGACTTCTCTGAGTAGAAGTGGGCTAGCTCACAGTAACCCTGCACAGGTTACACCGTGGCTCAGTGAGTCATGAGCAAGGAAGTTACATGCTCTTGTGTGTAACCGCTCCCCTGGGCCAGGGATCGGGGCCAGGGAGAGTTTATCTTCGGTGTGATTAATGTGTCAAATTATCAAATTATTAAAGGTGTACGTGCCCCAGTCTCACCTAAGCACCGCAGGGGCTACGGGTGAAGGACCCACAGTCGTTGCCCCAGAACGATGTGCAATCTAATCGGGAAGGCGAGGGACTCACAAACAACCAGCGAATAAGGCAGGTAACCCACGGGACTCAAGAAGCAGAGTCGTGTGCTGTAGAAACTCAGGGAAGAAAGGACTCAGGGCAAACTGGTCATCAGGAAAGGCTCTGGGAGAGGGGCGGGACTTGACTAGCCCCTGGAAGATGGTCAGGACAAAGAAAGGACGAGGAGTGGGAGCAGTGTGGCCAGGACGCCCAGGGAGGCTGAAACAGGCCGTGGGGGCACTGGTCAAGGCAGCAATGAGGAAAGCCCACCAGCAGAAATCCGCAAGGAAAACACTTCTACTCTCGGATGTTCAAGGATTTCTTTCTAATAGCTTTATTGTCGTAGAATTCGTATGCGATATAATTCACCAATTTAAATTGCACAACTCAGCGCTCTTAGTACATTGACAGAGTTGCACAGCCAACACCATAGTCAAGTCTAGGACACGTTCGTCACCCCTAAAAGAAACCCCCTGCCCACATCAGCAGTCTCTCTCCACACCCTCTCCCGCCCCCACAACCACTAGGCTACTTTCCAGCTCTGTGGATTTGCATATTCTGGACATTTCCTATGAACAAAAGCTGTTACGGGATGTGTTCCCTCAAACGTCCTATGTTAAAGTCCTAATTCACAGTATCTCATAATGCGATCTTACTTGGAAATAGGGTCATTGCACAGGTAATTAGTTAAAATGAGATCGTACGGGAGCAGGGTGGATGCCTAATCCAGTGTAACTTCTGCCCTTATAAAAAGGGGAAATCTGGACAAAGACACACACAGGGAGAAGACTGTCTACAAGACGAAGAATGCCCGGATGGCCAGCAAACCCACCAGAAGCCAGGAAAAAACCATGGAACAGATCCTCCCTCCGAGCCTCCATAAGAACCAGGCCTGCCGGCACCTTGATTTCGGACTTTTGGCCTCTGGAAATGTGAGGGAATAAATTTCTGTTGTTTAAGCCACTAGCTTGTGGTGTTTTGTTATGGGAGCTCCAGGACACTAACGCAATATGTGGTCTTCTGTGACGGGCTTCAACCACGTGGCATCGTATTTCCAAGTTCCATCCATGCTGTAGCGAGTATCAGGGCTTTACTCCTTTCTGTGGCTGGATAATATCCCGTCATGCGGAGAGACCACGTCTTCATCCGTGGATTGGTGGACGGACACGCAGGTTGTTCCCACTTCGGGGCTGCTACGAACAACGTTGCTGTCGACGCGCTGGCACGAGCTCCTGCGGGGACACAGGCTTTCTCTTCTCGCTGCTACGTCCTGAGAAGGGGACTTGCCAGGTCCTACGGCAGCTCCCGGGCAACCTCTGGAGGAACTGCCAGACTGTTTTCCAAAGGAGCTGCGCCAGCCACGTGGGAGAGCGCTAATACCGTCACACCCTCACCAACACTGGCTGGTGTCTGTCTTTTTGATTGTAGACACCACGGCGGGTGTGAAGTGCTGTTCAAGAATCTGCTTTTAGCCTTTTTTACAGACAAGCTACACACAAATACCCACGGTTTTAAGACATCACATGCTATTCGCAAGCACAGAACCCACATCCCTTCTTATCGAACGCTACTTTACCAGACCCTAAAATCCTTCGCATTCTACCTGGAGGTCAACCAAGGGGACATGGTGTCCAGTGGCCTCGTCACCTGGACCGAGGTCCCCAAGCCCGCCCCTTGCATTTAAGGGGCGGGGGAGGGGCGGCACAAATTTCGCCAGCTGTGCCTCACTTCCTTCCTTGCTGTTACTATAGAAACTGTCATAGCCACAAGCCCTCCCTCGCCTTCTGGATGTTAATAAACAGCCTCATTATTTTGCAGAAAGTGCTTTGAAAAACCAGCAGCCCCACAGTTTCATCCTGGTCCAAATTAATGAGGAAAGATTGGGGCTTTTTTTTTATTGACCATGAAAAGAAGGAAGAATTATAGCTCATTTGTGCACTTTTGCTGTATTTATGTTTTATGTATTAGAAAGTGATTTCCACCTCCATTACGCATCCCTAATGCCCTCGTTACATTAAAGGTACGGACCAGGAATCTTTTTTGCCCATCAAACCACCAAATAAATTGTGGTAGAAGATATTAGGAAGGAATAATGCTTAATGGTCAGCCAGGCTGTGCTGCCTGGGGAAAGAGAAATCTGTTTCTCGGCCAAGTGTCACTGAGAAGAGGGAATCTAGCAGCTCTTTGTGACGGGGGATTGGTCCGGGGTGAGTGCGGGCCCACAGACAGCCTGCTGGGTCTGGGAGAGGCCACACCGCAGCTGCGACACGAGCCCCAAGTTCCTCGGCAGTGAGTGGGTGTCGTATCAGAAATGAACGTGCTATTAGGAGACCCTCCACGCCAGGGACCGGCAGGATTCAGGTGGGGGAGAAAGAGGCCCTGCTTCAGGTACTGCAGTCAGCTGCCACTCCATAGGGTTGCTCCGGGGACTGAACAAGGCCTGCCTGTGAAGCTCCTGGCATACAGCGGGAGCTGAGATCCCCCCACAGCCAGGACAGTAGTTGCAGGCAGGACCTGACAATTGTTCCCTCTCTCCACGGAGAGCAGGTACCTGAGAAAGGACAGGAAAAGCAGAAGACCACCGCCCGGTGAGATCGCCATGTCTGCACGGTCAGGAGCACAGGCTCTGGGACCCAGGCTGCTTGGGGTCTAATTATAGGGTCACCCCTTGACTACCTCACTCCCCGCATGGCCCCAAGCAGGTCCTCACTCCCCTTCTTCTCAGCTTCAACATCTAACAGGTGAAGGCCACTGGGAGGCCCAGATGAGAAAGTGTACGTACAGTGCTTGCCCGTTACAAGTGTTTGGACGTCTGATAAATGGTGTATGACCATATTCCAAGTACCAGCAACAGCAGTGGGACAGAGGCGACTTGTGAGGCCAAAGAAAAATAGGCTGGGAGCCAACAGCTCTCTCCAGCCTCGGAAAGAGTGCCATGAAAATGTCCCCGGGCCTCGTCCGAAGCCTCCTGCTGGTGGCTGCCATGGGCTCTGCTTCCTCTGTGGCTAGTTCCAGGAGCTGAAGATGGTCTGCGGGAGAAAGGGTTCCTTTGCTTTGTCCCCAGCTTACCCACCTGCCGCAGGCTCTCATCGTCCTAACCCTGGGATCCGAAGTTTGGAGGAAAGCGTACTTCCCTGCCAGCCAGTGTGTGTGCTGCCTGAAAGTCCTCCCTCCTGGAGTCTCTCCTAAGCAGCTGGGGATGGGTCTGTGCAGGTGGACAGGAGTCCGGGCACCAGCTCTGTGCATGCTCTGGGGTCAGTGATGACCCACAGAACCAAAGAAAGGAGGTGGGGATGGGGGGAAGGAAGAAATTGATCCAAGACTAAGCAAAGGCTAGCAGGACTGTTAGATAGAACAGGGAGCAGAAGAGAAAATTCCAGAAAGATTCTGAATTCCGGCTTGGGGACCCATTCACAAAGATGGGAGAGCAGAAGGAGGGTGCCTCGTGGACCCTGGGCACACCGAGAGGGAGGTGTAGGTAGAGATGGCAGCAACAAGTGCAGTGGGACCAGATTCTGAGTCCGCTCTCAAGAGGGACTCTGGGTAAGTTTAGGGTGGAGCATGGAGCGGCGAGGAGCCCGGAGGGGAGACAGAGGAACAGAGCAGCAAGAGGTCAGGACAGCAAAGCTCTGTATAGGCGGTGATCCCACATCAGGTAGAAGGGAAGGAGAGCTTTCCACCGGATGTGGGGACAGCCGAGGGTTACTGGTGGCTCCACATGACCAGTCTGACCCAGTGGGAGGGGGAGAGCACATGTGGTGTAGCAAGGAATGGAAAGTTCAAGGCAAACAGCCACAAGACTCAACCCGAAAGAGAAAGAAGCAAGAGTGTGGGGGGCTGAAGGTGCCCCAAGGAGAGACAGCAGGTGCAGAGAGGCTCTGGCCAAGTCACCCTGCACTGCGGGGGGCCACCCACCTGACCATGGGGGAAGGGGCCTGGGGAGGGGCCTGATGGGAGCCAGAGAGCTGCAGTCCACATCCACAGGGGCCTAGGGAGACCCCCCCCCCATGTGTGCCCTGACCCCCTCCCAGACAGGGAAAGGCCGTCGGGATGGAGACTGAGCCCGTGTACCTGGCCACACAGCACCGACTCCCAAGACAAGGTCCCTGCAGAGACAACAGAGTCCAGGCTCAGTTACAGCACACTCGCAGACCAGCTAGTGCGAGAGAGGAAGCCGATGATAGAAAACAGCCCGAGGGCTCCAAGGGAGCCTCTGTTGCCCGCGTCCTGCCCGCTGAGCCTCCAGCGAGCATCAGCTGGGACGGCTTTGTCCGCTCCACCTCCCCCAGAGCCTGTGGTAACAGCAACACTAATGAGCAGTGAAATGGCCAATAAAGAGTCTGGCAGAAGGAGAGCAAGGAGCCGGGCAGCCCGCAAACTAGAAACCACCGCATGGTCCTTGGACGTCGGCCTTGGCGGCCTCTCTACTCTGCCTGCTTGAAACCAGAGCAAGAGCAGGACCTGGCAGCCAGTTTGTGTAGAGGGTTTCCCCCACTTCTCCCTTGTTCGGGACGTTTCCTCACCCCAGCACCTGCAGACGCGCCGCTCAGCTGTGTAGGGTCCGCCGGGCACCCCAGCCGGGACACACGCAGCAAATCTCACTCACAGGACAGCTGCTAACACATTTGCCCATGCACCTGCGGGGGCTGCCCTGGTGCCCTGGAAGCAGAAGGAGGAAGGGTATGAGAAGGCAAATCGGACCCAGAACAGAGCCAGCTTCGGGCCCCAGGAGTCGATCTGCTGCCCACGTTCGCTCTATACTCACGTCCCGCTCTTCTCGTGGAAGCCTCATGTGTGTGTTACATGTATTTGGACCATCTATAAATGCGTTCGTAAGCTCACTATATACACAAACTCTGTGTGTGTGTCACTGACCCTCAAAAAACACAGGTTTGAACCGGCAGATCCACTTAAATATGGATTTTTTAAATAAATACAGTCCAGTACTATACATGTGTTTTCTTGTCCTCGTGATTTTAATAGCACTCTTTTCCCCAGCTACCTTTATTGTGAGACTGTAGTATGTAATACATATAACACAGAAGTATGCGTTTATCGACTGCTTATGGTAGGAGACTTCCAGTCAGCAGGTTAGTAGTCGCTCGGTTTCGGGGAGTCAGGAGTCGTACTTGGACTTTTGACGGTGGGGCGGGTGATCGGCGCCCCAGCCCTCACGTTGTTGTAGGGTCAGCTGCTGCAGGGTCAGCACTGAAATGCATTCAAGCTGCTCCTGAAACGTTTCCACGGCCGCCCCAGCTCTCGAGACTGTCCCCCTCGCGGTAGGAACCACCGTCTCATCAGGGGCAGGGCTCGACTCAGACTGGGTGCGGGGTTGACATCTGTGTTGGGTCCAGCTGTCCAGCCCTGGTGGGGGCGGTGGTCTTCCTCTCGTTCATTCATCACATACCTGCTGAGCCCTCCTGGTGCCCACATTCCATCAGGGACAGACAGACCATCAAATAAAATGTGTGATATGCCGGATGCTTTGGGAAACATGGATGACAGTAAGGAGGCTCAGGGGTGCTTGGGCAGAGAGAGAGAGACCCGAATCAGGATGGCCGGGGTGGAGTCCCTGAGAAGGCACCATTTGCGAAAGTACTTGCAGGTGGTGGAGACGCGGACACCGGGATTGCAGGTGGAAGATCTGTCCCTGCAGAGGCCCTGCCGGGCGGGGTGTCCGAGAGCTGGAGGGACAAGGTTGGGACAGTGGGTGACAGCAGAGAAGGCTGAGAGGTGACTCTGGGAGCTGCCAGGGGCTGCTGCGTGGGGGTCTAGAGACCACGAACACGGGCTTTTCTCTAAGTCGGTTGGAGACTGTACGTGTTTCCTGCAGCTGCTGTCATTCAGGACCACCAACTAAGTGGCTTAAAATAACAGAAATGTATTTTCTCCTCGTTCTGGAGCCAGGATTCCAAAGTGGTGGTGTTGGTAGGGACGCGCTCCCCACCCCGGGCCCCGCCTCCTCCACTCCTGGCGGCTGCGGCGGCCGTGCTGGCTGCGGCGGCCCTTGGTGTTCCTTGCACACCTTCACGTGGTGCTGTCCCGTGTGTCTGTCTTCTGTCCGCACGAGGACACCGGCCACTGGATTTAGGGCACACTCAACTCCAGTACAACCGCGTCTCTGTCCCTAACTCATTACATCTGCAAAGACCCTGTTTCCAAATAAAGCCACGTTCTGAGGCTACAGGTGGACGCACATTTTTGTACACTACTCAGTCCACTGCTGGGAACCCGTGGAGGCTGTGGGGACAGGCATGACGGGATCTGATCGGGTCTTTAAAGGATCCTTTGGCTGCGCTGAGAACAGGCTCGACAGGGGCAGCCTGGACCCAGTGGTAGCTCCCCAAATGTGGGAAGCGGGGGACTCTGGGTCAGTCTCGAAGGAGAACTGAGAGGTCTTGCTGACAGATTGGATTCTTTCACCTGCTGGCCCAGGCTCCCCCAAAACTAATTTCTGCGCTCTGGTCTCAAATCATTCCTTCCCACTCCCTGGCACTCCTCGATGCTGCATATTGCAATGCCATTAGCTCTCAATCCATCAGCAGGCGGCTGGAGGGGCATGCTGCAGCCTAGGGATCTGTTCTCATCCATCACAGCCTGTGGCCCACACAACTCAGTCCCCTCACCCTGTCTGGGGTGGAAGGGGGCAGCCCGTGTCTGTCTGGCCAAGGCAAGGTGGCAGAAGTGTCCTGGGACATGGATGGAGGCGCTCCAGACCACCTGTTGCCTTTATGTGATGATGCAGAGGACGGCCAGCTGCAGGTGCACATAGTAACCCCCAGCAGGGGAAGATGGTCCCTCAACGTCCTCACAGCTCCCAGGACAGCTGCAGTCCTGATACCTGGTACCCACTGAAGAGTCATGCTCCGCGGGGTGGGAGAGCTATGAAACACATGCCATGTAGGTGTTCGAGAGCCTGGCACCTAAATCTAGTTCACGGTGTATTGGAAACCCCAGAAAGAGCCCTAAAGCGACTTACAGTTGTCTGCCCAGCTGTAGAGGCTTTGATAAGGGGGTCCACCCAGGGAGGAGCAGGAAGTCTTCTTGAGAAAAACACTGGATTTCTTTCAAGAGAAAGAAACTGCAAAGCGGTTATAGGGGCCATGGGCGTCCCAGAGACAAGTACAGAGCAACCAGAGGAACTCAGGGGGCAGGACCCCATGAGTAAGATGGTATATGAACTAAATAACCCTGGCTGCGGTGTAAATCCAAGGCGAACCGATTTTATTCCTTCCCCGTAGGATCCCCTCGGGGAGACGAGGACGCAGAACCTGGTCACGGAGCTAGCAGCCTAACCGCAGCCTCCATCAGCTCTAAAACCCCGTTAAACACTCACGTCTGAGCCCCGTGTCAAAGCCAGAGCTACCCAGCCTTTAGGAACAGCACCCCCTCTGCCAGGCCACTGGGGAGATTTAGCAAGGGGCTCCCACGCCCAGCCCTAAAACAAAACTCCCCTGTGGTTTCCAAGATTCTCAGTCAGGACTGAATTCCCCACTTCCGGCCAGAGAGCTGAGTTCCCCAGATGTCTGGAAGGTCGGTGTTCCAGCATCATCACCACACACAGCGGGCGGCAGCGCCAGTGGCGTAAGCACAGTGTGGCAGAGGGCCCTTCAGCAGGGCTCCCGCTGCCCACAGCTCCGACGGGGTGGGATCACGCCTGCCTCCGAGCGGCTCAGCCAAGAATCACCGGGCAACTGGCCGTTTCCAGACTCATCCACGGGCAAGGTAAGGATGCCCCACGTGCTCTCAGAGACCTCATGCGGACACACACCCTATTCATCGCAAGGGCTCAGAGTAGGGATGTATGTCTGTCGTCTTGGCAGACAATGGGTTTTAAAACATGTCTTCACAGACAGTCCCCTCAGGGAAGCAGAGAACCCCAACATCGCCTCATTGCATGGACAGCGAGGACTTCTAAACAAAGGGCACGGCCTTTTACTAGGTGTTAGTCAGTTAGGGAGAAAACAGACAGTTTTCTGAGCTATTTTTCCGGATGTGTGTAACCATAAAAATATTTGCACAATTTGCCTTAAATTCTTTTTGGAACAGGTTGGCTTTAAATGAATACAAAATAATAATAACATACTCCCATAGTTAGAATCATAGGTTACCTGTAGCTTAATCCCACCTTTTCACTTAACGTGAAGGTAGAAGCTTTTCCCTATATTATTATGGGTTCATAAGCCTAATTTTTAATCACTGTTCAGTTTCTTCAAGCACTATAATTTACTAAAGCCCTTGTGTGTGGTTGGTCCTTTATTTCCAGGGTTTCTATGTTGTAAACATTTCAGCAAATGTATGAACCAAATTACTAATTATCAAAGCATCCACAGTTCCTATCTTCCCAGTTCTGTGCAACGGGGCAGGAGGATGCGGATCTGGCAACGTCTGTGACCTGAAGGAGTTTGTCATCTATGAGGGAAGCAGCACCACGTCGTAAACAATGATGGGGCACACGTAGGTGGAGGAAAAGGCAGTGATGTAAAAAAAATTAAAAAGAGATGGATAAAAATATGGAAAAAATAGCGCCAACCATAAAAAAAAGTGCGTGTGTGTGCACCTCACACTAACTTGAGGAATCTGATGCCGGAGGAAAACTGAGCGGTAGTCACAGCCGTAAACACCAGTCACAGTGGAGCCACGGGAAAGGCTCTCCTGGGCGTACTTAGTGTGCTGCAGAGAATCATGTCCGGCCTGTGTTGTCTGCGTTGAGTTCCTGGGCAATGCCAGGCAATGCCGGCAAGGGACGGAGGAAAACCAGGCTGGGGGGAGCACAGGGTAAGAACAGCTGAAGGCCCGGGGCTCTGTCTGCACTGTGGCTGGTCCTCCAAGAAGCTGTCTGGCTCTGGGGAGGAGGGTGGAGGTGAATGTCAGGAGCTGCTGACTTGCTCCCCGCAGGTGCCCTGGGTGCTAAGCCGTCCATGCTCCCCCAGTGCTGAGCGGGTTAATGGTCACTGTGCTGGGCAGGTTGCCCTCCTGGCTGTTAAGATTCACAGCTATACATGGAACACAACAGACTGTGAAATGTAATAAATCTGGAGTTGACTCTCAATTTCACCAATAATAATTAGCAAATTAAAATGGAAATGTCACCACAAACCCATAAAATTTCTTAAGTGCAGGATGGAAAACTCTCCCAGGAACAGAAATGGCTTTTGTCCGTGTAATACCCAAGGCAGACGTGCCATCAAATGTTACTCAGGACATCCATTGTGCCCAGAGAGCCCAGCTCGGAGCTGATTAATCCCAGGGTCGGCTGTCTTTACGTGTCAGCAAGCTAACATAACTGTGGCATCAAGCCTGCTTTATGGAGCCTGTAATACGTGGATGGAGGCTGAAGTTGTTGCTCTGACAAGGCAGAGGGCAGCAGAAAGCAAGCCAGACACACCTCAATTTCTCCATGGCCAGCAACCTGGCCGCCGTGCAACCATTTGGCCAAACTAGGGGAGGATTGGGAAATTTTGAGCAAATCGTGTACCATCTGGCTTGCATTTTGGAGTGGAAGGTAGACAGCGCCCACCTCTCACCACAGAGCTCCATCATGGAATCCTCTCGAGTCGGCCCTGGTACTCTGCTCCTGATGACCTGACATTTTCCTCATGGTGGCCATGGGTTCCCTCACAAGAAACCTGACTGTGAAAACCCAAACTTTCCCCAAATCAACAAAAGATGGAGACACTATCCATGTTATGCAAAATAATTCTTTGTGTCAGAAAATAATGATATTCAGCCTTTCCACTTCTGACTGAGGTGAGGTCACAGGGACCACATTGATCCCCCTGCCTGAAACAAACCAAACTCCATAGTAGTCAGTGTTCTCCAGTGAAACAGAAACAATAGGATCTATGGCTATAGATATGTCCAAGGACAGAGATTAACTCTAAGGAACCGGCTCATGTGCTCGTGGAGGCTGACACATCCCAGGATCTTGGGTTGAACACCCTGAACACCCAGGACAGTCGATGTGAGGTTCCAGCCCAAAGGCTGGCAGGGTCCAGACCCAGAAGAGCCAATGTTCCAGCTCAAATTTTTAAAGGACCAAAAAATTGTTCAAGACTTTGAACATCGGCAATAAAGTGATCCTTAAGGGATAAGAAATGAAAGAGGTGAGCACTAAAATTACCCCAGCTGACTACCTCCTGTTTCCAGGCCACGGCACAGGCGAGCATGGTGGACTCCCCAGGTGGAGAAAAGCTCATGGAGAATCCTGGAAAACCTAGGCAGGAAGAGTCTGCAAGACAAAGAATCAGAGAAAAGAGAATTGCACAGACAGAGGGAACTCTGGGGATCTGCAAATGGTCCCCTTGAGTACTCAGCTAGGTACTGACCAGCTCATGTGTGCAAGGAAACTTCTCAAATCCACAGAAAGACCCCTCCCCACAAAGATCAAAGAGAACAGAACCCAGTGCTCACACAAAGCACGGATATGGCCTGTCAACCCTGGCTGACCCAGAGAACCCAATACTTCCCAGGGCCTTGGGGAGAACACATGGGGGGGTCTTGCCTCAGTCAGGAGAGTAATAATCCAGAGACTGAGCACAAGTCAATGACCTCAGCTTCCACTTTAAGAAACTAGAAAAAGAAGAGGAAATTAAGCCCAAAGTAAAAAGAAGAAAGGAAGTAATAAGAATCAGAGCAGAAATCGGTGATACAAAAAAAAAAAAGCGAAAAATCAATGAAACCAAAAGTTGATCTTTGAGAAGACCAATAAAATGGATAAACCTCTAGCCAGACTGGTCAGAATAAAGAAAAGACAGAAGTTACCAATATCAGGAATGAGAGAGGTGTGTCCCTACAAATTCTCCAGGCAAGTAAGCGAGTTTAGTAAGCCTTCAGGACACAAGATCAATATATAGAAGTTAACTGTATTTCTATCTACTGGCCACAAACCATCAGAAATTAAAATTGGAAAGAATAAAACATTAACATGGTGTCAAAAATGAAATGCTTAAGGATAAATCTGGTAAAAGATGTGGCATATCTGTATGCACAAAACTATAAAACATTGCCATGAGGAAATCATGACTAAACAGAAAATATGTGGTGTTCATGGGTCATAATATGCATTATAGTTAAGATGATGGTTTTCCTCATTGTATCTCTAGATTCAATGCAATCCCATTCTAAATGACAGCACACTTTTTGTTGGAAACTGATAAGCTGATTCTAAAATTCATATAGAAATGCATGCAAAGAAATTAGAATAACCAAAACCATTTTTAAAAATAGTTGGTTGATGGACGGCACTGGAGGAGATAATGCTAAGGGAAATAAGTCAAGCAGAGAAAGACAATTATCATATGGTTTCTCTCATCTATGGAACATAAGAACTAGGAAGATCGGTAGGAGAAGAAAGGGATAAAGAAAGGGGGGGTAATCAGAAGGGGGAATGAAGCATGGGAGACTATGGACTCTGAGAAACAAACTGAGGGCTTCAGAGGGGAGGGGGTGGGGGAATGGGATAGACCGGTGATGGGTAGTAAGGAGGGCACGTATTGCATGGTGCACTGGGTGTTATACGCAAGTAATGAATCATGGAATTTTACATCAAAAACTAGGGATGTACTGTATGGTGACTAACATAATATAATAAAAAATATTATAATAAAAAATGGTTGATTTTAAGATTTATTATAAAACTACAGCAATCAAGACAGGGTGGTATTGCATCAATGTCAACAAACAGATCAATGGGATAACACAGACCCAGAAATAGACCCACACATATATGGATAACTGGGTTGTTGGGTTTTTTATATATATAAAGGTACAAAGACAATTCACTGGGGGAAAGAATAACCTTTTCAACAAATGGTGTTGGAACAGTTGGTTATCCATAGACCAAAAAAACAGTGAGCTTCGATTCATACCTTGCACAGCATATAAAAATGAACTCAAAATTGATCGCAGTTCTAAATGTAACACGTAGGTATACAACTATAAAACTTCTATCAGAAAGCCTTGGTGACCTTGAGAAGGCAAAGATTTTTATGTGATACCAAAAGTACAATCCGCACAAAAACAAATTGATACATTGGACTTCATCAAAATTTAAAGCTTCTACTCTTTGAAAGATACTGTTAATAAAATGAAGACAGAAGGTACAGACCAAGAGAGCAACAGTTGCAAAGCCTATCTCCAATAAAGACTTTGTTTCCAGAATATTTAAAGAAACATAAAAAGAAAAATTAGTGTCCTAATTTTTAAGTGGCAAACTATTTGAACAGATACTTCACCAAAGATGTCCAGATGGCAAGTAAGTGTGTGAAAAGATGCTCGACATCATAAGTCATCAGGGAAATGCAAACTCAGACCACAGTGAGAGCCCACTGCACATCGATTAGACCATCTGCAGTTGAAAAGGTTTTCCGTAGAAAGTGTTGTGTGTCAGTGGAGGAACTGAGCTCTCATACTGAGGGGAATATAAAATGGTACGACTGTTCTGGGAAATAACTGGGAGTTTCTTAACAAGTCAAGCCACATGATCTAGCCATTCCATACTTCGGTGTTTACGTTTACTCAAGAGGAAAGAAAGCATATGTTCATGCCAAAGGCCTGTGTACCAATATTCCTTCCTAGCAGCTTTATCTGCGATGGCCGAAAACAGGAAACAAGCCAACCATCCATCAATGGGTGAATGAGTGAGTGAGTCATGGTACAGCCACACGGTGAGCTACGCCTCAGTAATACAAAAAGGAATGAACAATTGATAGCCACTGTGTGAACGAACCTCAAAATAATTATGCTGAATGAGAGAAGCCAGATTTCCACCCCCCAAAAAAGAGAATATACACAATATGATTCCATTTCTATAAAATTCTAGAAAATGCAACTAATCTATAGTGATAGAAAGCAGACCAGGCGTGCCCAGGGGTCCTGTGGGAGGGGCGCAGGAGGGACAACGGGGAAGGGTTCGGAAGCACCAGAGGAAACTTAGGGCAGTGGCTGGGTTCGTTATCTGCACTGTTCTGATGGTGTCTTGGTTTGCTCGGGCTGCTTTTACAAAACACCACACGCTGAGTGGATTAAACCACAGAAATTTGTTTTCTCAGAGGTCTGGAGGCTGGAAGTCTGAGATCAGGGTGTGGGTAGAGCTGGTTTCTCCGATGCCTCTCTCTGGCATACAGATGGCCGTCTCCTCTCTGTGTCCCCACGGGGTCTTTCCCTGTGTCCTAATTTCATCTTCTTACACGGACATCCATGATATTGAATTAGCTAAACCCCCCCTTCCCTGTGACCTCATTTCACTTAACTCCCTCTTTAAAGACTTGTCTCCAAATACAGTCACGCTCTGGTGTCCTCGGGGTTAGGACGTCGGCATTTGAATCGGGGGATGCACAACTCTGTGCGTAAGAGCTGGTCTCACGCGTGTCCACCTATGCCCCTGCTCCTCGTAACTGTGTACAATGTATTTTATGTTAACTATACTCTCTAAAGCAGTTTTAGAAAATACTGCTCTCACGTTATTTTGTTTGTGCATGTTCAATAACGAGCTCTGCCACTGCATGCAATCTGGTTCATCAAAATACGGTTTGAGCATAATTGTGGGGAATAAAATAGCTCTTCTAGGAGGAGGCCTGCCTGTGTGTTTCTTCTCCACATTTTCTTGTAACTTTGCATGCCTTTTTCTACTAGCTTCGCCGTGGAGACGGACCCCCCTGTGTTCCATATGGAGAACACGGAGGGTTCAATGCGGTCCCGGAGGAGAACAGGTGCAGGATGAAAGCCGCCGTTGCCGCGCTCGGCGCGTGCTGGCAGAGCTGTCTCTGCTAACCACTCACCTTGACCTTCAGACTCTCTGGTAGCCAAACAGCCTCCCTGAGAGTCGTCCTGGACCCAAATCCAGGATGCCTGGCTCTCCCGTAAGCAGCTTACAATTCCTGGAGAGAAGAGCTGAACTCGCCATCCTCCTCCATCTGTCCACGAAGGTCCACGAGTGCATGATGTCATGATCATTTTCAAGAAAACACTGGTGTTTTACAGATTTTGCCTCCTGCCTCCATCCTCGTTCTGCTCCCTGATTTGTCTCGGGACCCCTGGGGCATGCATGCGCCCAGGAACCATTGGACAGGACCGCTCAGAGGCCCTGCTTTCAGGCGGTGCTTGAACTTCCTTTGGTCCACATGACACGTGGCTCGGACACGCGAGTGAGCCAGGGAGAGGAGGACTCGGTCCAGTCCCAATATGTAAGTCAATGAGGACAGCTCCTCAGAAAGCAGCCCCTACCCTGTCACTCCACCTCATTAATGAATGTTTATTTCCTTCAGCGCACTTCGCACACATGCCTGTGTCAGTCGCTTAAACGCAAGCCCGACAAAGCAGAGACCTTGATTTCTTCATCCATTACAGTATCCCAAGCACCTAACAAAACCTGACACATGGTGGGTGCTCAGTAAATGCTTTTTTAAATGAACAAATTGGGCTGTAAACTCTAATGGGAAGTCCTACGCCTCTGGAAGGCTCCTGCCCAAAGCAAACCCAGGCACTGCTCCCCCACCCCAATTCATAGCAGCGGGGCTGGAAATCTTGCTTTAAGAGCTGCCTGGGGTGGCCGGGGGTAGGAGCGCCAACCTTACCCAATCAGAATGCCTCGTTTTTGCCTGTTTTATATACCGTGGTTCCATGAAAATTTTTGTTTAAAGAAAAAAGGGATATCCTTGTATTTTAAATGTCTACAAATCACTAATGTAGACTTAAAATAAGAACGGCATCATGCCATTTTTATTAGGCATTGTTTGCAAAGCCGGAGTAGGGACACTCCTCAAGATGCCAGGCCCTTTGAGATCTCACGAACGGAGTCTGCAAATATTTCCTCCATCGCTGCACGTGAACCACATTTTACAAACCAACGACTGTGCTCATTCCAGAGTCTGAGGTAGGAGGCTGGACCAGAGAGGCTCTATCATGTGTAACTGGTGCCCCGCTCTCTCGTCTACTTTCATCAGAGGCTGGCGAGATGGGCGTGATGCTGCCCAGATAGAAAGCAAAGGAAAAGCAGATGGGAACAAAAGGGGCAGAGGCAGCCGGGAGGAAATCTGCTGTGTGCAAAGAGCGGAACAGGCTGGAAGGCGCCAGCGACGATGACGTAGGTGCAGGAGGCCACAGAGCACGAAGCAAGCTCAGTGCCAAGAACGGGGAGAGTGAATGTCTTCTTCCAGGTGCAGACGGCTCCTGGCTTTCCCATCATTCTCCTCTCTGTTATGAGCAGTTTGAACCTCTCCAGAGTGATCCTTCCATCACAGATCAGCTTCACTGTCTGGATGATAAAACCCATGGCTACAATGGGACATGGCATCTTCCACGGGACCTACAACTGACCCACCAACTGGGTGATAATGAAGTGGACTTAGCCCGTGTCCTTCTCTCTCCTCCTGTCCTCAGGGAGAGAGAGGCACTTACGTGTGGGGCAAAATGCTCCAAGCACAAGACCCGGGAAGATGGTAGGACTGGCTCCTGGGCTTGCTGAACTTTACGAAGTGGTGAATGCATGCTGAAAACAGAACATGAGCCTCTTTGAGATGAGCTCCAGCCCCGCCATGAAGGCAGGAGTCATAGAGTCCGGATGGGGGCCCTAGATCTGTGAAGGCAGAGCCTACCCCCCCCCAGCAGAGAGCGCCCGGCGGACTGCAGAGCTCAATCACCACACGAGCGTCGTCCTTTCCAGCCCGATCAAAGGAGATGGGGCAGTAATGACCAGCAGGCAGAGAGGCAAGTACTGGCATCACAGACCGGATTCCTGTTGGGAAAATGCTAGAAGGCTGCCCTTAGAAAAAAATCCCACAAAAGAAAATTTCCTGTGCCAACTCTCCCAGACCCCAGCTCTTTCTAAGTAACTTGGGTACCATTTAATCCATTCACCTCAGCCCATCAAGGATCTACCTGCATGAGACTTACCTACAGCAGCCCAACCTCTACTGGGACAGCCCCAGGAGCACGGCTGCTCGTTGCCTGGCTGGGTGGCCCTTTCCAACTTTGAAGAGCTCAGACTTTTAGAAGCTCCTTCCTTTTATCAGTTGAAAACCTATTTCTCTGAAACCTCAATTCCGCCCTCAAGGTCACACAGAGAAATGAGTTGTTTCCCGTCCATAGAAATACCCATCCAACGTTCAAAGGCAGCCACCATGCCAACGACTCAGCTTTTCTACTCCAGGATAAACATTGCTTGTTGCTTCAACCCTCTTCAGAAGCTGTTTAGATTTATAAATGTTGGTTTTAGATGTGTTATCAAACACCGAAGGCATCACAAGAATGTCTAACCAGTATGGAATACACTAAGATGGTTTGTTCCCAGATTGCTGGCACTCAATGCAAATGCTCTCTGGTCTGTAGACGTTCTAGAATCTGCCTTTCTCCCCATTTTGAAATGGGAATGTTTTCTTGTCTCTGATCTTCTGGAGCCTCCCCCATTCCCCTTGGTTCCGCATACTGCCACGTGCCCTATGCTTAAGCCTGCAGCCTCTGCGCTAGGGTGTGATTGGGTAAGAGCTGGGGACACGAATCTGCCCCAGTGAGACACTAGAGGGTTCTTTCTCTAGCTCGATTCACAGCATCACGCACGGGTCCGTGGCTCCTCCAGATCAACCCTATCAGGACAAATGCTTCACTCCCCCATTTTACTGATGATAAAAGCAAGGTACAGGGTCATAAGTGATCCCAGGGGCCCGACGCCAGTTGGTGGAGGGTTCTCAATCTCACCCCAAACCTTCAAGCCCCACCACCCACCCACCGCCGGAGCTGAAACTCATCCCTAGGAAGAATGATGCTTCACGATTCTGAAATGCCTCTCATGGGGCAGCTGCAGAGACCAAAGCTGCCGTCCACCGTCTCCATCCACAGACAGGGAGGGTACCAGAGGTGGCACCACCGAGGGGACATTTGGAGGCGGCAGATAAGGCGTGAGCACGAGGCTGGAAGATGGGCCTTCTGCCCTCTGACTTCTTCATGCCTGACAGCCCTCGGGCTCTTCCTCCATGGCCAGGAAATGCCACTCCTCATGACTGGGAGGGTATTTAGTTTCTCTTGGTAACAGAATCCTAAAGGCGGCCCCCAGTCTGTCCCCCCCAGGGCCAGCATGCAGGCAGGGAGCTCTGGTAACAAATGAGTCGTGCAGAAGAGCCTCAAAGGAGGCCCGAAGGTGGCAGGAGCCGGAACTTTCTGGTAACTTTTATGTTCCCTTTCAGAATGGCTGTAAAGAAAACAAGACATAAAATACCTCCCCTGTATAATTTGCTGGTTTATAGGTGGTTTCATCACTTTTTTAAATGCCTACCCAAAGTGATCTTTATGTTTCCCTTACGGCAGATATTGTACGCCCGGAGAAATCTGAGGGAGCAAAGGAAGTCGGGGGGCCCGAGAGGTGCCCCCCACCCCATCCTGCTCCGTGGCCTGGCGGCAGTGGGCACGGGCAGGCCTCACCCCTGCGCTGCCTGCAGGCTGCCCTCATGGACCTGTGGTCTGAGGGTGCATCCACCCCACAGCCCCCTGGAGGGGAGGCAGGTGGGCTCCCCCGAATTCGAATTTACAGCTGGAAGGACCAGACAAGGTACAGAGATACAAGGAAAGAGAGGGCGGTGGAGGTGGGATCATACCCCCTTCCTGCCTCCCTGGGACACCGCCTCTGAGACAGCCCCGCCCCCACTGCCCCGCCTCCTCTCGCACCTGGTGAGCTGCTCAGCTCAGCGCTCATGGAAAGCTGCCATCGTCTGGCTGATTCTGTGCTTCCTTGGTTATTTAATTTTTTTATAATTAGGGATAGAAATCATCTAAAAACTTCACGAGAATGTGATTTAAATATTTAAACCACTGCTGCAAGCATTTGTTGATTGCTATCTATATTTATATAAATTTATTAAATTTAACTTAATTTATTTTTAATATAAATTAGATTGAATTAAGAAAAATTTATTAAATGCTAAAAAATGTGCTAAATGTTGAACTCTTAAATTATATTTACATTTGACATAATTACAGGTTCACAGGGGGTTGCAAAAACAGTACACAGAGATTCCAACGTACCCTGGTCCCAGGGTCCTCGGGGGGTAACAGCTTACGTAACTATGGTAGAAAAGCCGGTGCAGGAAATTATTACTGCTGTCATCTCCCGGCATGAGAAGATTTCACCAGCTTCTTCATAGACTTGTGTGTGCGTCTGTGCAAGCGTGTGTATATATACGCATGTGCGTCTGTGTGTGTGTGCGCATGTCTGGGTGTGCGTGTTTGTGTCTGTGTCACCTGTGTGTGTATGTGGTTCTAACAATTTTATCCCGTGTGCAGATAAAATCAGTACAGGGTAACCACCCGATGCAGACACAGGATGGTCCCGGCACCACGAGGACCCTCACCCATGACACCTGTTCATCACTGCGGTTTATTCACTCAGACACCCAGGAGGACCTGGGCCCCAGCCTCTGTTCGTGCCATGGACAGCCTCACATGGCACGTCCAGGGAGCAGGTGCCCACCGTGTGCCCTGAATGAATGATTCTCTACCCACGGGAATTCCTCAACAGACTTGGATGTGAATGGATTGGCCCATAATGCTGGCATGGCCAACCAGGCTTCCTCCCAAGACTACTCGGTATGAGGTGAGGGGGATGAAGGCTGACAAGGGACTCCTCCGACCCCAGAGCAGCCCCCAGAGGCCCACCTGCTCCATGCCACCCCTCGCCACCCTGGCCACACTCAGCCACTCGCCCCTCCAATGATGTAAGACAAGAGGGACCTCCAGGAGCTGGGGGACGCTTTCCCAGGCACCTCTCAGGTATGGGTGGTTACAACGACTGCCAAATGACCCAGCCCCCTGAGGGCCTGTCAGCTCTTGAAGAAAGGCAGGGACAAGGAGAGCAGCAACAGGGCTGTTTTCCCAGGCATCCCCCCCCTGTCAACATGGCAGCTGGAGGACGTTCCACATCCCCACACTCTGCAGTCAGGTGACCCTTGGGCAATTTCTTCCTCCCCTTCCCTCAGAGGTACCCTGGGAGTTCACGTCAAAGTAACTCCACCTGGGCTGCAGTGTTGGAGAAGCCCCATGTGACAGGCCCTGGGCCCTTACTGGGCTCCCCAAGAACACAGCCCACTCACTGTGAGCCTGGGCAGGACCCTGGAGATCCTGGCCTCCAGGCTCCTCAGTTCCTTCTGCCTCTTTCTTGAACTGCCTAAGGTCCCAGCTCATGCCCCTCTGCACCCCAGGCTCCCCATGGCATCTGTGAGAACGGAGTTCATGGCTCCTCTCTGTGACTAGTCGGTGGTTTCCAGATCCCCATGGCCGCCGTGTCCATGGCAACAGCAGCTCTCAGCCTTCCCCATCTCAGCAGCCCTTTCCAATCCCAGACTCCAAAGGGACCAGAGACCACAGGCCTCTCCGGGGCCTCAAAGGTCCCTTGAGATCACAGGCTTAGAAAGCTGCCGGTGTGATACCAAGTCCAAAATGCACACATCAGACGTTGCCAGGAAGGAATCTGGTCTCCAGGGAGAGAGTAGGAGAGGAATATGCATGCATTTTAAAAATACGGTTATAGCAGTGCCGCAGGAACTCCGTCTGTGGGTGGGGAGTGGCCATTTGGGACCTCACCATCCCTGATGACTGTGAACAGGTCTGGGCCCTGACTCTGCCCCTGCATGACCCCTTCACTCCATCTGCAGGTGATGAGCTGAGACAGAGCAAGACCCCGAGTGTCTGAAGCATCCGTGGGGGTCACCGTGTCAGTGACAGTGACTTTATCAGAGAGGCTTCCTGCATCTGTGAGTCAGATAAGCTATGCCCCCAGACAAGGTCCAAGGGCTACCCACAACCTGCAGCTCCACACCTCCCTATGGACCCCAATCATGCAGCTAGGTTCCAGAAGCTTTCTGAGAGCTGACCCATCACTTAGTCCCATACTTGGCACACAGAATACCTACAGTTAACAACACTGTACTATATGTTTTAAAACACATGAAGAGGGTAGATCTCATGTTATACGCTTTTCAAAACCACACACACACACACACACACACACACACACACACCACGAGAACACAAGGACATCTTCAGAGGTGATGGACAGATACGTTTAGTGCCTTGACAGTATCACAGGCACCTGGTATGTCCGAACTCATCACAACGTACACCCCAAAAGTGGGCAGTGTTTTGTATATCAAGAATACCTCAAAAGCTAAAAAGGAGAGTATTCTGAAAATGTAGTTGTCAAATGAATGAAAGAAGCGGTAAATCAACCCAGGGAGTGAGCTGATCTGAAAAAGGCCGGAGCTGAAATAAATCCTCGGAGCTATCTGGTGGACATTTGGGCTCTTGCCTGCCGCCCCCTCCTCTGTCACCCCCACGGTCACTGCAGGAGCTGGGAGCCTCCAGGCTGTGCAGGGGGGCGGGGGGTGGAGAGGGCTGCCTCCCCAGGGCACTCCCTCGGCGCAGGGGGCGCCAACCAGTAGAAAGCTGTTCTATCTATCGCATTAAGACCCAAAGCCGCTGAAGTTCACGGAAGACGTAACTGTGCGTTTGATTTGCTCACCAGAGAGCAGGTCAGACGGAAAGGTTACGGTGCTCTCAAAAATATTCCGACAACATTTTTTTTCTCATTTTAATGTTATCATTTTGCCGTTTCAGAGAAAGGATTTCTATTTATCAGCGATGAATAAATGCCTCTGAAATCTGGGATTACTGACGCTGACCTTTTCTTTATCGGCAGGTACTAAAATGAATGGGCAGATGACAGAAATGTAATTTGAGGGTGGCCCAATTTATGAGGAGGCAGCCCGCTCAGGAAAGTGGTGATGATTTGAGAGGACAAGGCGGACGACAGGAGACCCCACAAGACCAGTTTTCCCAGACCCGTGGCCTTGGAAGTGGAGCTGGCGAGTCTGCAGCAGGGAGACGAGAGCGCTCACCAGCGAGCTTTGGGTAAGTTAGCAGGTGGGTGAGTGACTCCGCTGCCGAGCAATGGTGGGATTAGCTGAGAAGACACTCATAAGACGGGCAGCTCCGTGCTGGACACGGGCTCTCACTCAGTGGATCCCGGACACCTTCACTGCCATCCTCCCCCCAGCCACAGCGGAGGGCAGCCGAAAGCCCTGTGTGAGCCCTACCCACTGCCTGCCACCCACCCCTTCCTTTCAAAATCCCACAGCCGCCTGCTTGCACAGCCAGGCCTCCCTTCTTTGCCACTTCTATCAATATGGATTGAATTGTGTCCCCAGATTTGCTCCAGTCCCAACCCCCAGTACCTGTGCATGGGCCTTTATTTAGACAGAGGGTTTTTGCAGATGCCTTGGAGGTAAGATGAGGTCCTACGAGATTAAGCTGGGCCGGATCCAGTGATGGCTGTCCTTATGAGAAGAGGGACGTTTGCACACAGACAGAGACACCACAGAGGGAGGGAGCCCTCTGAGGATGGAGGGGGCCTCCACCAGCCGGGGACAGAAGTGGGAGGAGGAGGAAGGATCCTCCCCCAGGGCCTTCAGCTAGAGCAGGACTGCCCACACCTTGATTTCAAACTTCTGACCTCCGGAACTGTGAGACGGTGCATTTCTGTTGTTGTAAGCCCCCACCCACACTCCATTCATGCTTACGGGTTAGGACAGCCCTAAGAAAGGACTGAATCCGAGCACTCAGTACGTCTGCAGCAGCATCTACCAGGAGCCAGGCGCCCTGAGCGCACGCGCGGAGCGTGGTACAGAGACGGCGCGCAACAGTCCCGGCTCCCGTGCTGTGCGTGCCCTGTGCCACTTGGTACCTGGACAACAGACGGCCCCAGGGCGAGGGCGGGAAACAACCCACACCCCCATGTGACTTGGGATCGGCCCTGTGAGAAGCGCAAGCCGCGCTGAGAAGGTATAGCGGGGCCTGACCGACAGGGAGTTTAGTTCAGGGATCTGAACTGACTCTCAAGGAGGAGAATGCAAGTGGGGCAGGTGGCATTTGGACGGCCTAGGCAGCGGGGTAATTTACATTCTGAGAAAAATCCACTCTCAGTTCCTCATCGTCAAATACTGAGAGTAAACATCACCCAACCGGGTCCTCTTAGTCTGCAAAGAAACACGGAAGGTAGCGGGCTTCCCTGCGAGGGCCCCGACCTCGGAGCGGATGTTCCAGAGGGGCAGTGGGATGCCCATGAGATGCCTACTTTTGCCACAAGGGTCCTGGGTTTGAACAACTGTAGGAAACGCTGTCCACTTAGGGCTGGGCTTCCCCCAGCACAGAAGCAGGATTAAGATATCACGAGGCACGCCCCCACCAGAGAACTCAAAACCCTGTCCCAAGACCCAGAAAACCAAACAAGGCCTGATGGAGGGTTCGGTCCATTGCCGGTTTTGGAGAGCGCCCTTGAGGACCCCAGCCCCGCTCAGAGGCCAACACACAGTGATGGACAGCTGGCCCGGCCAATCAGAAAATGGCTTCCCCCCCCAACTTCCTGGGGCTCAAGGACAATTAAGAAGTGTCCACTGGGCAGGTCACGTTCAGAGGGATGTCATTTTTAACTCGTGGGTTGAAGTTCGAGACTGGAAGACATCTGTTTTGATGGGCATCCGGAGCTCTGCAGCGATGACATCACATCAGGCAATGTAAATGCACGTGACCTCCACCGCCGAGGCTCCGGTGAGACCGAAGCTCCCGAGGTGGAGGCCGTGCAAGCCGGTCCGCCGGGCTGGTCACCCACCCCCACGAGCAGCTCCTCAGAGCACGGAGGCACGGGGTCTGCACAGGGGCCCCCATCCGCGGTCCGAGCCGGCGTCCCCTGTCACTGCTGTATCAAGATTAATGAAGCAAATAGCCCAAAGGTTTGCGAAAGGCAGCACAGTGTCTCAGGGCTCATTTAAACACTGCGAGTCCCAAGAGGGAATCGGCTGCTGGATTTCACCTCCCAGACCTTATTAGAACGCGTGGGCGGACTCAGGATCACCCTCTCAGGGGGCTAGTTGCTCTGTTGCTGTTCGACTTCCCTCATTCTCGACTAGGACCTCAGCCCGTGTCTCATCGGTCCGGGTGGCTCTGCTCCAAAGGCCCAGACAAGGATCTCAGGTAATGGGAGAAGGCGTTGGACCCCCAGCCAGGAGAGCGGATCAGCAGTGAGACACTCTGCTGAGGGAAGCACAGTCCTGATTCCGGTCTTCGTTGAGCACCTGCCTCAAGGACCTACAGAGGGAGTCCCTGTCCTCAGGTGCGGGGTCAGTGCCCCTGGGGAGAGAAGGAACAAAGCCCCACACTTCACGTGGAAACCTTTTAAAATTAAAGGAAAGAAATCGGTTCCTCGCAGAGGGCAAACCACACAGTAAAACGGGTGTGACGTCTTCTCGGCCTCGGAGACTCAACAGGAGGAGTGGTCTCCAACCAGGAAGGCCTTTCGGAATATGCGAGGTGGGGGCTCGTCACAAAGGAGCACGGATGGGCTGGCCGGTCTTGTCATCAATTCTGAACGGGTGATACACGCACAAGGGAGAGAATGCCGACGGAGCCAAAGGTTCAGCATGACAGGGAAAGTTCCCGTGCGTTATTCTGCATTGGCTGTGTGCCCCTACGTGTATCTGTGTGCACACGTGTCCCTCGTGAGCACAAAACCAGCGCGCTTTAGCTCCCAGGGTCTGGGTTGTAACTGTCTCGCGGTGTGTCCTAAAGATTGTACCAGATGATATGCCTCCTCCGTTAAAGGCTCCAGAGGCCTCCGCTGCAAGGACGCACCGTGAAGGACGCCCCCAGCCCCTGCTGGTGGAGCTTTGGATCTTCCTCTTCTCTTCCTACAGTGGGTATACTCATGCACGCATCCCCGGGCACATGTGCAAACACGCTGAAGATCGGATCCTCTGCTTGGACTTTGCTGAAACAAAGGCTGTGTGCATCTTAAATTTTGATAGAGGTCAATTGCCCTCTCCTCAAAAAAGGTTATTCCAGTTTACATTCCCACCATAAGAACAACTGCTTCCTTACCATCTCTGTCCATCCAGTACATTGAAACAGGCTTGTTTCAGGGCAGGGTCGGGGGGTGGTCGATACTAAGGACGAAGTCCCTCACTCATACCCACAAGGTATGAAGGGAATACCCTGATATTCCCTTCGCTGTGGAAGGCATCCCTGTCCAGAGCCCTGGTCCATCCTCCATCCCTCGACACCACCACCAGCCCAGGTGTGTCAGCCCTGCCCCGTCACCACCTGCCATCCTGCTTCCAGAAACCGTGGGGCAATTTTGAAAGTACATTGGAACCAACTCTGTTGTAATGGATTGTGCCCTCCTCAAGACGTCACAGGAGCCAGCCGGGAGAGGGAGGGCGAGGAGAGGGGCCAAGCACCCACACCGTGCGCAGGCCCCGCTGGAAGACTGCTCCCCCAGCGTGCTATCCCCCCAGCTCGGGGCTGGCTCCTGGGATGGGTGTCCGGGGGCCTGCAGCTGTGCCCTGCTGGCCGAGCACTGGGCCATCCGCTGCTCGGGTACGTGGATTGTGGGACCACCGGTTGAATGCTAAGGTCTGTGGGCTGCGAGGCAGAGCCCCAACTGTGGGTCTCTTCCAGCAGCCAGTCTTCTGCAACCTGCCTGGTCGCAGACCACACTGAACCCTGCTTGTGGGTGGACGTGGAAAAGTGCTTCTGGTGCATGGAGGGTCCCACTGCCCACGGCCCAACTTTGTCTTCCAGCCCACAGGCCTGTCTTGTTCCCGCGGTCAGGACAGAAAGACCAGCAAACTGTAGCACAAAGCCTGAGCCAAACCGAAACTGTGGGTTCAGACTTTAGTTCCTAACAATGCCTTGACACCGGCTCATCAATTGTCACAGGTACCCCACAGCCTCACAGAATGCTAATATCGGGAACCTGGCAGGTGGAAGGGGGGAAGGCACGTGGGAACTCTCTGTACTTTCTGTGCAATTTTCCTATAACCCAAAAACTGCTCTAAAGAATAAAGTCTTCTTTTAAACAAGACTCAGGTAAGGTTTCAATCCAAGATGTGCCTTCAGCTTCTCTCTGGTACGTGAGGCATCATCTTGGGGGCACTTGCCCCCCCTTCGGCCAATCAGAGCATGTTTTACACTGAGTTTGGGACATAGGCTGGGATGCTGAAAACCCAGACTCTGAGTCCACACAGCAAGCAGCAGCAGAAGGAGGGGACTAGGTTAACAGGCCGAACAAGGGCAGAAACGAGGAGGTGGGAGCAGAAGACAGACCCCGCTCAGACGTGGGAGGCCGCGCGGGCAGACGCATGCGCGGGCAGCCCTGGGAGGTGGTGGCGTGATGGGACGTCCCTCCCCCCCATCCCGGCACCCCGTCCGGCACAGCTGGGCTCCTGGACTGCTCCGCACATGGGAATTCGGGGTGTGAGGCTGTGGCTGCTGCTTCCTTCCCTCCACCGTCAGCGACCACAGCCAGATGTCTGGCATGCGCCTGGCCCCAGTGCTGGGTGCCCGCTTCCGTGGCACTCGGGGTCTGCGGCGTTGAGTAAGAACCAGGTCAAAGTAACTCAATCTGAAGACGAAGCTGGGAGAGAGAAGATGCACGGACAGCACGTCTGCAGCCTCCTGAGGATTCACGCGGGACAGGCCCACAGCGGATCCTGGGTCCTGCCCCCGGAGGAGGCGCGAGGACCCTGCCTTTAAGGAGCTGGCAAAATAGGCAGGAGAGGAGCCCTGCAATCTGAGCCAGAGAAGGAGGACACGGCCTCATGACCTTGCCCCAAGGACACTGGTGCAGGGATGCAGGTGGGGGAACCGAGGGTCTTTGCAGCCAACGCAATGCTGACATCCTGTCAGAGTTAGGGTTCCTTTAGGCTTAACAGCTGGTAGTGAGGACGCCTCCCCATTCAAGAACATCTTTGTCCAGCTTTGTAGTTGCCAGAGAAGATGCCCCTTTCCTCCCACCATGTGTCCTCCTCTCTGCCTGGCCCCAAGTTCTCTTTGGGAACAGAGAGCAAGAACAGCGGCCAAAACCAAGCCTCCCAGCAGCCATGTTGTTCAGGAGTGCCCGCTGAGCCATGTCAACCAGCACCTAGGGGAAAGGGGGGGACAGGCTGTGACAGGAGGGCAGGCCTGCTCCAGTGTGGGACGTCTGGGGGTGACCAGGCCAGCACTTGTCACAGCCCATGGGGTCCCTCCCCACCCACTCACTGTTGGCTGCAAGGACGCTGCCTTCCGCCACCTCCTGGAACTTGTCCACACAGGCTTGAACCACAGTAGGGGCCAAGGGGCTGCTCATAGGAGGGAAGGAGCAGCATCTGCCTCGAGAGAGGACGTTCAGGGCAGCTGACACCCTGCCAGGACGTCCTGCTGCCCTGGGTTCCCGCAGCACCTGGACTACCGTGTGGGAGCTCTCCCTCACCTCGCACACCCAGCACGCCACAGAACTGGACAGGGCTGCAGCCACCGGAGCCGCAGGGCTCCGTTCCGGCTCTGAGATGGAGTTTGTCTGAAGGGCTCTCTGGTCCACAGCCCTCGTCTTTAGTCAGTAAGGAATCTGAGCCCCAAGAGGTGAGGGACACTGGTCAGAGTCCCTAGTGAGGGGATCCACGTTCCCGCTGCACTGTCACCTCTCCTCCACGGAGTTACCTCCTTGCACTCCAGCACCTACGGATGCGTCAGGCCTTACGGACCCCCCTCCTGCTGCGCCAGGAACTCCTCCAGCCCCAGAAACCACAGTGAGCAAGACAGCGATGTCCCCGCCCTCCTGGGGCCTACACCCCTGCAGACGGGAGCTGTGGTCCCCCAAGGACAGACCGCACGTGAGCCCTCAGTGTGGCCGCGTGGAGCTGCCACCATCTGCAAAGGCAGCACGGGCTGCAGACCTTGATAAGACAGTCTGAGCAGGAGGAAGGGGCAGCTCGGCCCTGGGAAGCTGGGAAGGGGGAAAGTGCAGTCCGGGGGCTGCTGTGGAGGCACGATCCGTGGGAATGGCACGCCCCAGTGGGGCTCCATGGTTTACAGGATGGGGTTTGGAAGAGGCGGGGCTCATGAGTCAGCAGACTGGAGGCAGGAACCCCAAGCAGGAGGGGATGAAGGCCCTGGTTAAGCAGAAGCAGGAGAACTTGAGGGAGGGGCTGGACCAGGAGACAGATGGAGACAGAATCAACGAGACGCAGGCGGAGGGAGCCTGGTGCGCTGGGGCTGGAGGGTGTGAAGTGTGTGCGGTAAAAATTTAACCTTTGCCCTTTGCCCTAAGCTCCTGGGAGGGGATCCCTGAGGTAAGAGTGTCCTTGTCTCTGTGGGGCCTTGGCCACCACACAGTCTAACCACAGGATTTAGGGTGGCAGCTTTGGCTTGCAGGCTGTCAGCTCAGCCCCCCAGGGGCTGGAAGTCAGCCATGCGGGTGACCGACCAGGTCTATGTGACGGTGTGTGCCCCAATAAGGACACAGGACACAAGGTTTGGGGGAGCTTCCTGGTTAGCGGCACCCCGCATGTTATGGTCACACGTCACGTCATGCCTGGGAGGTGTCAGTGCTCCCATACCACCAATGGAAGCTCCCGAACGTCCCTGGACTCTGGTCCATGCATCACTTCCCTGGGCTGATTTTCACCTGCATTTTTTGCTGTTATAAAGCATACTCGAGAGGTCTGCAAGGCCCAGTGAGCTCTCCAGCATCAGACGTGAGAGTGGTCCTAGGACCGTCCCTAACATCACAGCATGCCCCCCAGAACGGGGCCAGCCTGGGAGCTGGAGGGGGCCTGTCAGGACAGAGCAGCTAATGTGGTGCCAGTGATGTCATTTGGGGACACGGCGAGACTGAGGTGCCTGTGGGGCATCCCGGGAAAGACGGCTAGGAGGGGCAAGGAGGGTGTTCGTTCCCCCTCCAGCCACCAGCCATGGGGAGTCAGGACGCATCGCTGGGACCTAGGCTCACACAGGGATGGGTCTGGGCATGGACACGAGCACATGTCTCTGTGCGCACACCAACAGACCAATGTGCGCCTGCACGTGGAAGCAGTGAAGGGAAAGGACGAGGCTCGGCAAGTAGGCGACAGGCAAGGCCAGTAACCACGAGGACATCGCCTGGGAGGAGGGGGCCGCTCGACTGAGAGCTGGACCAGCCAGGTGAGAAGCAGGGTCACAGAATCCCAGGCCTCTGAGAAATGGCGCCACAAATGCCCTGGGGCAAGGAGAGCTTGGGGCGCTCAAACAGCCAAGAGATCCGCGTCTTCCAGGCCCAGCAAACGTTCCTAGAGACGGCTGGAGAGTAAGCGTGTTAGGCTTTACAGGGCATGTGATCTCGGTTGCAGTTAATCAGATCGGCCCCTGGCAGCTTAAAAGCAAGCCAGAGACAACGCACTGTGAATGGGCGAGGCTGTGTTCCAATAAAACTTTATTTACATAAAAGAGACACTGGGTCAGATCTGGCCCTAGGACTGTAATCTGTGAATCCCAGGTCTAAGGTTAGGAAGCTCACAAGGAGCCTTGCTGGGCCCACCCTGTGAGTCTTACCCAGGAGCCACTTCTCCCCCACCTCCCACCTGCCCTGGCCGGACCCCTCTGGACACACTGCAGTTCCATCCTCCTCCCTTCCAGCGCGTGGCCTGAGCAGTACAGCGAGGACTCCTCAGATACTGATCCCCCTTTCTCCGGACACTGTTCTGTAAACACAAGTAAAACTGCATGGCGTCGGCACAGCGCCCCCGGCCCACGGGAATTCACACCCGCGCTCCCCTCTGGCACACAGCGCCTCCACCGTGCCAGCATGCCATTGGCTAGGGGACGCAGGCTCACGACCTTACATGTTACCCTGTGAAGTCTCCTCCTCTTAGAATCGATTCTATCACTTGAGACTGTCAGAGCTGTTTTAAATCCTGGTTCTGTCACCTGAAATTCTCTCCCTGCTTTGAGCTATGGCAGGAGGCCGTGAGGGACGGGGCTGGGAACGTGGACCCCTCGGGCCAGACCGTCCGCATTAGAACCCTGACTCCTGCATCAGGAAATGTGCAGCCCGAAGCAAGTTACTTGGCTTTCTGTGCCTCGGTTTCCCTGGCTGTAAAGGGGGATGTGAACCTTCCTTCCTAGGGCTGTGTGAGGAAAACGAGGGAAACACATGGAGGGTTCGTTAACTAGGGAGCGTTGAGACCAGGCTCAGCTCTTAGAAAGAGCTCTCTAACGATGGGCGCTGGCATTTGGCCACCAAGTCACCAAACAAGATCTGTTCTCAGAAAAGCGCCAAGGTCAGAGCCTGGGCATCTCCCTGGAGACGTCCCTCCACATCAGCCAGTGCTCCCCAGATGCCAGCAGTCCGCCAGTATGGCTCGCATCTGACAAGGGCTCTAGCAAAGAAGACAAAGAGGATGCAACCTAGGTGGGATACCTGGAGGAAGAGCCTCGCCTAAAACCATGACTCTGATCGTGCCCGGAGTCCCAGCTTCCCCCGGTATGGTCTGGGCCCTCCTCAGAGCCTCTTTAAAATGCAGGCACACGGTGAGCCACAGAACCTTATCTGGACCGGCCGTAGCTCACACTTCCGGTGCTCCCTGCACGCCGGGCACACGATGATACTCAATTCACCGTCACCCGGAAGGTAGGTGCTAACCTCACCCTTCTGTGAGCCAGGGGCCTCTAGAACCTATTTCTTTCTTTGTCAAGTGGGGATGATGGCACTTTCTCCCCCAGGAGAGACTTGAGGGGTTTATCTGAGTACACCCATATAAGGTACCCAGGCGAGTAGCTGGGAAGCCATGCACCTGGGAGAGGGGGGCCGACCTCCAAGGTGACTCCACTGGATTCGACCCGGGAGCGCAGCCCCAGCCCCTGCCCACCTCTCCTGGGCAAGAGAGTGCTGCAGAAGACCCCCTTCCCTGACCCCTGATGGGCCACAGGGCCGGCTAAGGGACAGCGCCCAGAACCCACACTCGGCGGCTGCCTTCCTCACTGCCCCAGGCTGAAGCTATGTATCTCCAGTCCGGATGAATCAGGTAATCAATAAACTCTCCGGCGCGTCCAGACAGTAAAAAATAGAAAAACGTCTTCATGCCTGGAGAAGTCAGTAATTAACCCGAGCTGGAGGCTGGGGTTTGTTTAGCCGGATGTAATTGGCTTTAGGAAGGAGGGGTGGCAGGACGGATGCAAGGGAGAGGCACTTGTGTGGCGCCCAAAGACCTAGGGGTCCCTGCGTCGTGCCCGAGCTGGAGCTCTGGGCTCCGGAGCCTGGGAGAGGGACATTTGTCTCTGCCAGAGGCAGGAACTGGCCGCACCGGGAGTGATGCGTATCTCCACTCTGCATACACACCATTAATCTGGCAGCCCGCTCGGCCTGGGGGGAAGGTGGGAAGGCTCGGGACAGCTTGGGGTCACCTTTCCCATCACAGAGTCCTCAGCCGGCCTGGAGCAGCCGCCACACACGCCAGCCCACTCCAGCCGAAGGTCGAGGAGCGCACAAGAGCCACACAGCTGGGTAGGCTCAGGGGTGAGATGTGGGGTCCTTGGCAGCTTAAAGAGGGAGAAACGGCAGGAGTAATTGAAGCTGGAGGTGAAGACCCCCTTGCCTCACATGCCGCCCCACCTCCCTGGAGACCGTGTCCTAGCAGAGGACACCGGGCAGGGCCTCCCTGTTGCCCCCACCAGGTTCTCAGAGGAGGCAAGACAGGACGGGCGGGGTCGAGCTGCAGGGTTAAACCAGGCAACCCCCTGGGGTATCAGTCATTACAAGTGGTTCAGTGACCTTGGCTTCATAACAGACTTGAGTCCAAACCCGGCTGTGAGGCTTGCTAGCTGGACGGCTGAACCCTGACCTCCTCCGGTTTCTTCTTCGGTAAAGTGGGGCAAGGGTGACTCTGGAAGGACGCGGGAAATGCACCTAGCACAGGGGACGCTGGGTGCTTCAGCACCCGTAGGGGGGCCCACCCTGTCCAGGCTCACGAGGATGGGGAAAGGAGGGCGGAGGAGGGCCGGGGCCGGCCAGGCAGGTGGGACGTGGGCTGGGAAAGCGTGACATTCGAGTTGACAGAGGGCACCCCAGCTGCAGACTGGCACCTGGAGGGGTGCAGAGGTGTGAGCAGGCCAAACCGGTGTGGAAAGGGGCCAGATATCCCGGATGCTCTGCTGCGGGACAGCTGAGGAGCCAGAGGTGGAGGAAGAAACACCGGTCGTGAAAGCCATAAAAGCCAGAGCGACCCCAAGTCAGGAAGGCCCTTGTGGGTGGAGACTCAGTTTCCCCAGTGGTCCCCAGAGGAGAGGATTTAGGGGTCAGGTGCACACAGGGGGCTGGCTCTAGATGCTGGGAAATTGAGACTGTGACTCAGAAGCAGTAACGTCTGTGTGAGCCCTGAACCACGAGCCATCTCTGCAGAGGACAGCCATGCCAAGGCGGGGACCTGAGGAGGATGCCTTCACAGAGCCAGCTGCCTTGCCTTTCCTTCTGAGCGTTTGCTGTGCGCCAGGCCCCAGGCTGGGCACCTTCTGACCTTGACAACAACCCTGCCAGCAGGCATTCTAATCCCTTCTTTGCATGTAAAGAAACTGAAATTCAGAGAGGGTAGGTAACCTCTCCCAGGTCAATCAGCTGGCAAGTGGCGGGGCAGAATTCAAACTCAAGCCATTTTGACCCCAACCTCACTGTTTGCAGATGTGCATGCCCTTCCCTTCCCAGGGGTCCTGACCCTCTGCCCTTCTCTAAAGCACTGAAGACAACTAGGTGGGAGCTACTTGTAGCTGGTACCTCATACCAACGAGAACAGTAAGTAATCACTAATCGCTGATGTGAAATGGGGGCTCAGTCTAAGCACCTCTCCATATCACAACACCCAGCTGTCCTGACACCCTCATGCATGGGTGCTAGAGTATCCCCACTTTGTGGAGGAGGAAACGGAGGCACAGGGGTCAGGTCCATGCCTGAGGGCGCCCCGCAGGCCAGCAGTAGAGTCTGCTGGAGAACCGGGCGGTTGAGCACCACGTCCCACACATCCACACCTCTCAGTCTAGCACTCGAAAAGGCGTGAACCAAAATGAACTGACATAATCTGTGGGGCCCTGAGAAGATGATTAATGTGACCCAGGCTGGGGAGATAAGAGGAAGAATGCACTGTCTGAATGCACCATACCCTGCTGGCTGCAGGGTACAAATGACTCGGGGTGCATCCAGGCCATAGGACACAAGGAGATGCGCCCCAGCTCGTCTGATCTCTGCAGCTCATACAGCCTGTCTGGGGTCTGGATAACACTCACCCGTCTTCCGCCAAGATAAGCTCTGGCAGGCACCTGCTCCAGAAATACCACCTGAGCGCATGATGGAGGGAGGCTGCTGGGAAGCATTGCTAGGATACAGGGAGGAGGAGCACAGAGGGCATCAGGACCAGGGAGCTCCACAGAACACCAGCAGGCATCACACCCAGCGTCCAAGGACCAAGAGGATAAATGGATGGACACCGATCTCTTGATTCCAATGAGCTAGATCTTACCCAACGCTGACGGAGGGCTCAGAGGATAACTTGAAATCTAAGTGGTGGGTGTTTGGGTTGGTATTAGGGCCATTCCACTCGGTAAACATCAAGAAGCTGGATGCCTTCTGTGATCCTCTGGGCAAAGTTTATGGGCGCTGCCCTGGCAGTGAACAAAGAACATGCAGAAGCCAGAGAGAGAGACAGAGCGCGTTCCCAGGAAGGGGAGGAGGAAGGAGGGGAAGAAGCCACGTGGCCAAGCCCCTCCAAGACATGTCTCTCCATGACGGCCTATGTCTGCGTTCTGCACAGGAAATACATATTCCAAGGTCTGGTTTCCTGGTGGATTTACGCATCTGCCCTGCTCTCTGCTAACCCCACCCTGCATCCCAGTACCCACCCCCCTAGATGGAAAGGTGGGAGAGACACTGGTAGAGGCACATGTGTTACTTCTCAGGCAGCAAGGGTGTGAAGTTTGAGCCAGAGCCAAGGTGGCAGGGGTGGGAGACAGCTCGATGCCCTGGTAGCAGGAGGTGTGTACAAAATGTCTGTGGTAGCTCTACCCGATTGCACTGGAGAAATATAACTCAGGAACCATCTGAAAAAAAATTAAAAAGTTGGACTCTTACTTCATACCTTATACGAAAGAAAGTAACAGATGGGTCAAAGATTTAAATGAAGGGACAAGAATGAAAAGGAAGAAGGCAGGGAGAGAGGGGGAAGGGAGGGAGGGAGGGAGGAACCATTAAAGGATTTGATGACTATGGTTAAAAAAAAAAAAAAAAGCAATCTCAGAATGAGGACAGTTCCTTCTAACAAAGATACAAACTCTGGGAACTGCAAGAGAACACATCTAAAACAACCACATAAAGGTGAAACTTTCCTGCTGGGGAAAAGCTACCACAAACAGAGTGTATTTTGTTTTGCTCCCTAGGGATAAACCACAAAGAGACCTATAATTCCTTTATATAGAGATTTAATTTCTGTATAAAATGAAGAGTTCCTATGAAAATCAGTAAAGGAAAACGTCCAACAGAAAATGAGAGCTCACAGAAAAGTCACTTTAAATGGCTCTTAAACGTATAAGAATGTGACCAACCTCACTCATAATAAGAAAATAGCAAAATAAAATCATGAGATAATGTTTTTCACCCACCAGCTTGGCAAAGATCAAAAATTTGATAGAACATCACTGATGCAGTTACAGCAGTGCTCAGATACTGCTGCCAGAACCCGGTCTTGGTAGAGTTTTATTGATTGTGATTGAACAACGTCCATCAAAACTCCAAATGAACATATCTGATTCAGCAACTTCACTCCCAGAAACTTTCCCTCCAGACACACTCCTCGTGTCTGAAATCACGTATGAGTAAGACTAATTGTTACACCATTGTTTTAATGAACAAAAATCCAGAGATCACCTCAATGTTCTTCAACAGAAGCCAGGTTATTTAAATTACAGACATCTGTATTGGCACCCAGAATATTCTGCAGCTAATTTATTTTAAAGATTAAAGAAAGAAAAGATGCTCAAAAATAATCCAAAAGTATGTACTATGGTAAAAACACCAGGGGCAGAAAATGTGTATAATTTGCCTCTATGCCTATAAAATAGGAGTGTACATAAATGAATAAGGAACCTCCAGGAGCTGGTAACTGTTAATAAATGAAAAGTTAATGCAGGCAAGACCTCTCTTTCTTAACACTAAAACCCCAAGGAATCCCACAACGTTCGAGGATTTTCCAACACATATGCAATCAGCCTTCACGCGTACAGATTTTGGAAATGTGACTCGTGAAAAATCAGTGGTAATATTCCGGCTACCATTGTCTGGCACATGACTAGAATCATCAGTTCTTTGAAAGTTTCCAAAACTCATCCATACAACCATCTGGGCCTGGTGCTTTCTTTGTGGAAGGTCTCATTTTCTTAATGTTATAGGACGCCTCAGGCTTTCTATTTCTTCTTGATTCTTGGGTCCATCTTGGTACCACAGTGTGCCTGGGTCAGAGCACATCGGTCAGAGACACGGCAGGAGAGAGAGAAAGCCACAGGCCATGGGCTCCTTGTCTATCGCTTTTCTGTGCCCAGGCAGTCCTGCCTCGGACCTGTTTAGATATTTCAGCATCTGCCATGAGTCACACTGTCCAATGTCCACTTCTCAGAGCACTCGGAGATCTACGTGTGGCCTGTCAATCAAAATGTCAGTCCGAGGATGGACCATGGCTTCAGCTTCTCCAACACAGCCCTCACCGAAAATGCTTGTGGCCATCCGCCCTTACATACTGGGTCAATCCCCCACTGCATGGATGCTGCTGATCCCCATTACCAGGCTCATGACTTAGGGCTCATAGTCTTGTACAACATCCCTGAGGGGGTCAGCCTCCGCATCCAAATCTACCTACCAGATGTCTCAAATGATGGTCCAAGACTGAAATTGAGCCCAAGAATTGTAGTTAGCCACAGTACCCACTTTTCCTCCTGCCTTCTAGTAAATCACTGAGTGTGCTCTGAGGCCCAGCCCTGACCTCCCCTGAAAGCTTCTGCTCAGACATAGATCACATCCACCGGCCTCCGCAACCCTCATGCACCCACCCCAGCCGAGCGCCCCCCACCCCGAGCAGAGGGATTCCAGGAGCTCTGGGTCAGTGGATTAGGTTGCTGGGGCTGCCGGGACAAAGCACCGCAGACTGAGTGATTTAAACACCAGAAATGTATTGTCTCCCAGTCTGGACGCCAGATGTCCAAGATCAAGGTGTGAGCAGGGCCGGTTCCTTCCAGAGGCTCTTGGGGAGAATCCATTCCAGGCCTGGCCCCAGCGTCTGGGGGTTTGCTGGCCACCCTAGAGAAGCATCACTCTTCTCTCTGGGTCATCTTCACACGGCATTCTCCCTGTGTGTCTGTGTCTATAAGGACACCAGTCCTATGGGATATGGGCCACCACACTCCAGGATGACTTCGTCATAACTAATTATATCTGCAACAACTCTATTTCCAAACAAGGTCCCATTCTGAGGTCTGGGGGTTAAGAATTGAACAAGTGAATGGGGAGGGGGGAAGACACAGTTCAATCCACAGTAACTCAGGGCTTGGCCTCAAACTCACCGAGCGGCTAGTCCTGTGGCCCAGGGCCCAACCCACCTGTGACCCTGACCCCTTCAGCCCTGCTCTGCCTGCCCCATCCCTGCAAGTCCTCCTGGCCGCTGGCCTTCGGCTTCCAGTGCCAGCCTCAGCTGTCAGACCTGCCTCCACCCTCTGCCATGGCTACATCTATCCCTGGGAGAGGCCAGGGCCGAGGTGTGAGAAACCCAGACAGACATGAGTTCCAGTCTCACCTCCTGCACTTAGTGGGGTGTGACTCTAGAGGGACATGCCACTTCCCTGAGCCTCCAGACCCTCACCCCTAAAATGCTGCTCAGGTTTAGTGGGTGGCCAGACACATACCCTGCTCGTCCCAACCATGTGCTGATCCCCGGGAGCCACTGCTCGGGTCTATCTGGGCTGGCCAGTCCCTGGCCAGCCCCTCACACCCAAACACACACATCGATCTGTGATCTGTGCACCACTCAGAGAATATTCTGGGCTCCTGCCAGGCATGTGGTATAGCCCAGAGCCAACTCCCTCTCCTGCTTTTGGTCATATCTGCAACAGCATCTGGGGCTTCGTGGTGCTGGGGGGAGTGAGCCCTCGCCCAAGAATTTCCCATGCATCATAGTATTGAGTGTGTGTGCATTCTCTCTCTCCCTCTCTCATACGCCTGCCCCCGTTACCTCCGAGGAAATTCGGGCAGGACCCCCACCCCATGCCACAGGCCCTATAAGACAACCTGTCCCTGCAGAAGCCACTTCCCACCCCGGGCACCGAGCACTACCTAACCACCCTGTGACTCCTGCAAAATGACATGTCATGCACACCCGCATTAAACGCAAATGAACCTTCATGATTATTGTTATTACCATAATTACTAGGGAAATTAGTGATCATGAGCTGCCTGGAGCCCCGCTCTGGGGACCACGAGCTGCCTAGCCTCGGCACCACCGGGCTGCCCTCCCACCCGACACAAGAGACAACCCCCCGGCTCTGGCCCCCCCACCCCACACCCCTCCTGGGGCCCTGGCTTGCAGCAAACACAGTCGGGGGATGACCAAGGAGGAGAATCTTGGCCTCTGTGTGAGCAGGGACAGACAGCAGCCTGGGGAGGAGGGAGGAACCGTTGTCAGGCCCATTACAGCCGGTAGACAGCTTGCTCTCAGGCAGGGCCCACACTGCCTGACTCCAAAGCCCTGTTCTCCCCCAGAGCCCTCGAATGCCAGGCACTGCCAGGACAGCTCTGCAGAGCAGATGGTCCAGCCCACTTCTCAGAGCAGAAGACTGAGGCCAGGGCTCAGTGACAAAATGGCCTGGGGCAAATCATTCCAGAAGCCAAGATGAGGACCCATTATTGCCTCTGTCCAAAGTCTGAGTCTTCCCACCCACAGGATGCTGAGACAGCATGCCATGCCCCCCCCACCCCAGGACACTGCCGTTCACCACTTTGCCGGCCTCCCCAAGAGGCCCCCGGGCCCCGGGCCTCATGGCTGCTTTGCAGATGCCTTTCACTTTGCATTCACGGGCCGGAGTTCCCAAGTCCCTGAGTAATTAAATTATAAATGTCTCCTGGATGCTAATAATCACCAGTGAGGAGCCCTCCCCTCCCGTCCAGTCGTGGAAGCCTGAGGAGACTTCAACACACCTTTCTAGTGGCCTCTGAGAAGGCCTGGAGCACAGCCACCCGGGGAGGCGTCCCAAGTAACCAACACAAACATACAGATCATTCACGACAAACACCAGTCGGTCCCCTCTCCCTCCCTCCACGTCCTCTTTATCTGTTTGAGTTATTGTCTCCTCCATCCGCTGTCCACTCAGTGCCTCCCATCTGCAAATGCACCTTCTCATATGTGTCTTGTGATAAAAAGTGGAGACAAGGACCACACTTGAACTTCCTGCACCACAGCTTCCGGTGTGGCCACATAACTTGCTTTGGCCAATGGAATTTGGTGGAAGTCACAGCTGCCAGTTCCGAGCCTGGGACTCGAGGGACCTCCATGCCTCTCTTTGCCCTCTGTGCTTCTGCCATGGTCATGAGAAGGACATGCCCAAGCTCGCCCCTGGCCCTGGGGGAGGAGAAGGGACTCTGGGACACCTGCTGTATTCTGTACCAAACTGCCCAGCCAACCCAGACACCTGCCTATTCCCGTAGGGTTCCAAGAATTAGGGCCATTTGTGATGCACAGAAGTGAATGAATACAGATCCCTACCTCACACTTTCTACTGTGCATGTAACTAAAGCATTAAAAATGAAAGATAAAAAGCAAATCTTCAATTTTTAGAAGAAAATGCAGGATGGTGTTTTTATGACAACAAAGTAGATAGACAAGGGTGTTTCTCTAACTAAACACAAAAAACAAACACCATAAAGAAAAATACTGACAAACAGTAAAAGTAGAAATTTTGATCTGACAAAAGAGGCCATGAATAAAGTTAAAAGACAAACATCATACATAAATAAGGAAAACATATTTATAATGTATTTGACCACAAAAGCACTGATTTCCAGATCACAAAAAAAATAAAAGAAGTCAGCAAGGGAAAATCCAAAAACCCAACAGAAAGATGAGCCAGAGACAAAGAAACAATTCACAGAGGAAGAAACCCAAAAGGCTAATAAATATAATGCAGGGTGTGCCGCTGCATAGTAATTAGGGAAATACAAACTAAAACAACAAGGAAATGTTATTTCACACCCACCAGATTGACAAAATGTTCGCTGTGCCAACAAATGTTGATGAAGTTTTGCAAGCTGCGGGGGAGAGTGCACAGTGCACAGCAGCCTTGGACACCATCTCTCACCGGCAGAGATGAAGACGCACACGTCCCAAGACCCCACCTCACCAGGGGACCAGGACATCAGCAGCATCTCGAGGAGGGGAGCACCCCCTCCTTGTCAGAGATGAATTCTAGACTCATCTGAAGAATTTGGGTGAAGGGGAAAAGCCAACGAGGAAGAGTCTGTATGGGCTACTGTTTGCATACAAATTCAAAACCAGACAAAAGATGATGTACTCCTCACGCACACGCATCCTGGTGTAAAAACATGCATGGAGGGGGTAGACACTGACTTCAGAATAGCGGGGAGAAAGAGGCAAGTGGAATCCATAAGGGCATGTAAGTCAAGCAACAATAAAAGCTGTGTTGTATTATGTCCTTAAAAATTCACTCTGAAGCAAATGTGTCATAAAGCCACCACGCATTACGCGTCACCGGCAGGTACACGGACGTTTTCTATCATCGCTCTCTACACGGGTCTGTATGTTTGTAACACCGCGTAATCGTTTCAGAGGGCTGATCAAGTATGAAAGGAAGCATGCCCAGATGGTAACAAGGGTGATCTTCAGGTGGTGGAATTATAGGCAGGTTCTCTTGACTTTTTTCTACTCTCATATTATCTCTCTTTCCTTTTGTGAGGATTTCTTACCGGTAAAGAGAGCAAAGCAGGTATTTTAAAAGCCCCATGTCAAAGCACGCCCTGCCCCAGCTGGGAGGTTGGTAAGGAGCGAGCACAGCCGTTCCCCCGGCCAGCCCCTGGGCAGCTCTCCCGAGAAACATGTGGACACTTCTCCCCTGCAGCCGGAGAGTTAAGAAAGCTTGACGTGAAATGAATCATTCCAGGGGAGCTAAATCCCTGCCTTATCTAATTTTGTATCCTGAGGCTGATTAATTTAAACTCTAAAATAAAATAAACATCAGCGTTAAATAAGGATTAAATACTCAGCAGGATCCTTAGTCGAACAAACTGACATTGTATGTGTTATGGTATGGATTGAGGGGGCCCTGGGTGGCAAGGGGGGAGCAGAGGGAGTGCTCTGAGCTAAGGGGAGGAAATTGCCAATGCTTTGGGATTCTGGAGTGCATTCACCCTTAGTCTCTTGTCTGGATGCCAGCAGAAAACTCAGGAGCCATAGACTAGAAGCTCTTCACACAGGAGAAAGCCTTGTGCTGTGTTCCCAGCTGCCCCTTGTCACCAAGGGGGAGGGGCTAATCAGGAGAGTGGGGTCAGGAGATTGGAGGAAGCCCCTGTGTTCTTAGAAAACAAGAGAGAAGAGATTCTCTTGCCTGGGCATTGCTACCAAACAGCTGCCAAGAGCATGAACTAACAGCCATGACCCCGGGTTCCCCAAGCAGCTGAATTGCAAGAGGGAACCAGGAAATGTAGGACAGGTAAGGATGGGGTGGAGCTGACCCAGGAGCCTGGAGGTATCCACAAATCTGGGTCAGGGAGGAGGGTGGGCAGCCGATGGGTTCCTCCAGGCCTGCAGCACAAGCTGGGCCATCATCAGAAGAACCAGCTACACTGCCCCCATCCCCTGCACGGGGGCAGCATGACAGAGCTGGACCATTGTGAGACACCACGTACAGCATGAATGGAGCAACAGACCAGGGCTCAGAAGGTCCTAGACCAAGGCCCAGCTGAACATCTGGCCAGTGAGCAACTCACTTGGCCACTGGTCTCGTCACAGGCTCAGGGATGATGAAGTCCCTTCAAGAGATGTACACCGAGCACCTCCTTTATACAACGAGGAGCTGCATTACTGGCTGAGGTGTGAAACAGGTCACGTCCCCAAGGTAGGCGTCGTAATAGCTGAAGAGCAAAGGCAAGTTGCTACGGCCAACGTGGGAGGGGATGGGTGCTGGACAGAGAGGCGAGAAGCATGGCATGTCTATGCAATCAGGAACATCTCATGGGTGGCTTCCAAATGGGCAGTTTCTCCTCTTTCTACAAAATCTGTCACTATCCCTATAAGGCCTTTTCAGAGATGCAGGGCAGCTGAGAAATATGCAGATAAGAAGAGAGGCTAGAGAGAGCATATTCCTGGCATTACCAGCCACAAATTTTTGCAGAGAAGAAAGCAAGCCTCCTGGATCCATGAGTGACAGCTAAATGTACAAGAAGACACTTGTTGACTCTTTTTTTTTTTTTTAAGATTTTTTATTTATTTGACAGAGACAGCCAGTGAGAGAGGGAACACAAGCAGGGGGAGTGGGAGAGGAAGAAGCAGGCTCATAGCGGAGGAGCCTGATGTGGGGCTCGATCCCATAACGCCGGGATCACGCCCTGAGCCGAAGGCAGACGCTTAACCGCTGTGCCACCCAGGCGCCCCCACTTGTTGACTCTTTAGTTCACGGACTCGGAACATTTGCAGACTGAGAGGCTGAGACTCTTCCCCAACCCAGACAGCATGGGGTGTGGAAGTTCAGGAAGGGGTCAAAGCAGGAGCACTGGAGTGACAGGACGATGAGAAGGAACCTCTCAATGTGACCAACAGCAAGACCGGTGAGTGGTAACGAGTGGTAATGAGGGCTCACTGGTGCGCGGACGTCATGCTGTTGTCTGGGGCACGGAGCTGTTCAACAATCTCGCACAACTGGTAGGATGTCGGAGAACTGGGCTTAAATTCATCATCTTGCTATTTCCTTTCTATTTGTCCCATCTGTTGTTTATTCCCTTTTTCCTCTTATTTCTGTCTCCTTGTGAATTATTTTTATTCCATTTTGTCTTTTTTGTTGGCTTATTACGTGTAACTCTTTTGTTTGGCTTTGATTTTTTGTCATTGCTTTATAGTTCACCGTATGCATTTTTAACTGATCATAGGCTGCTGTCAAATGATATTATGCCACTTCACCTGTAGTATAAAACTCTTAACACACCGCCATTTCCCCCCTTTGGCTCTTGTGTTATTTGTATGCCTTTTGCTTCTACATATGCTATACATATCCCACTATACTGTGAGTGTTTTTATTTAAATAGTCAATTATATTTACGAGATATTTTCTCATGTTTCTCTCTTACCCACACATTTACCATATTTGGTACTCTTCATTTCTTTGTGTAAATCCAGATTTCCATCTGGTATGATTTCCCTTCTGCCCAAAGGATATCCTTTATCATTTCTTATAGTGATAATGAGATAGGAATTCTTTAAGCTTTTGTGTGTCTCAAAGTCTTTCCTGTCACATTTGAATGATTTTTTTTTAAGTAGGCTCCACGCCCAGCATGGAACCCAACACAGGGCTTGAACTCACGACCCTGAGATCAAGACCTGAGCTGAGATCAAGAGTTGGACGCCTCACTTACTGAGCCACCCAGGCGCCCCTGAATGATATTTTTGTTGGGTACAGAATTCTAGATTGACAATTGTTCTATCCTTAAGTACTTTGCAGATATTGCTCCATTATTCCCCAAGTGGCACCGTTACTGACTAGAAGTCAGCCTTCATTCTCATGTTGTTTTCTCTCTACAGAACGCATCTTTTTTCTCTGGCTGCTTTTTTGTTTCTTCCCTCTGGCTACTTTCAAAATTTTCTCTTTATCATTGGTTTTAAGCAATGTAATTGTGACTTGCCTTGATGTAGTTTTCTTCGTGTGTGTGTGTGTGCACGCACGAGCTCACGCTTGGGGTTCACTGGTATTCTTGGATCTCTGGGTTTATAGCTGTCACCAAATTTGACATTTTCCACCCATTAATTTCTTCAAATATATTTTCTTCTCCCCTCACCCCCTCTTCAGGGGACCCCACTTAGCCGTACATTAGTCTGTTGATTCTTGGCTCATTTATTTTGATCATTTTTTCTCTGCGTTCCATTTCTGATAGTTTCTATTCCTGTCTTCCAGTTTACCGGCCTTCTTCTCTAAAGTGTCCAATCTGTTCCTCATTTCATCCAGTGTGTTTTTCATCTCAGACATTATATTTTTTGCCTCTAGAAGTTCAATCCTGGTCTTTCACGTCTCCACTTAATATGCTCAACTTTTTCTTTACTTTCTTGATGTGGAAAAATATAGTTATAACCGTTTTAATGTCCTTTTCTACTAGTTCTATTATCTGTGCCATTTCCGTGTCTGTATCTATTGGTGGACTTTTCATTACTGATAGTAGCTTTTTGTTTCTTTGAATGCCTGGTAATTTTTTATTAAATGACAATGTAAATTTTACTGTATTGAATACTGGATATTATTGTGTTTCTATAAATATTCCTGAGTTTGTACTAGGGTTCAGTTAAATTACCTGGGAAGGTTTTGGCCCTTTGAAGACCTTCTTTTAAGCATTTTTAAGTGGGACTAGAGCAGTTTAGGCTTAGGGCTAATTTTCCACACTACTGAGGCAATTTTGTTCTCAGTAAACTACTCCATGTCTTGGGAATTATAAATCATTCCACTGTTGCTGGTGGGAACATGAAAGGTGTCTGGTTCTGTGTCAGGTTCAAGCATTGTTCCTTCTGCTCAGGTGGTTTTTTTCTCCAGACCTGATTACTCATATACGTGCACCGATGGGTATTTACCTGAAGACTCTGGAGCTTTTTCCCTTTGTAATGTTTTCTTCCACGGTACTCTGGGTACTCACCCTGCATAAATTAGCTGCCTTGGTCTCCCCAGACTCCCAGCTCCATCTCCTCAACTCAGAAATACCACCACACTCAGCCTGGGTTCTCATTCCAGGCTGTCTTAGGAGCTCCTTAGGCAGTGAATTGGAACAATCATTTGGCTCCACTCATTGTTTGCTCTCTCTCAGGGATCACTGTCCTGCACCGCCCCATGTCTGATAGCCTGCTGTACAGTTAGATTTAAACCCAAATTATCTGATGCCAGAGGCCGTCCTTAACCACTGGGCCATACTTGTCCCTCAGTCCCACCTTGAAGGTTTCAGCAGCTGCTGGGTGAGGAGCAATTAAGAGTTGAAATTGACCCTATTCTATATATCATGAGCAATTGTTGGATGTCCTATGTGACTACTCAGGAAGTTGCCCGTCACTCACCCCATACCATGTGTCCTATCATTATGAGCTAGTCTTAGTCCTTCTTACTGTCACTGCAGAGCTGCTGCGCTAGAGCCACTGACAGTGTCATCAGCAGTCAAGATGGGGATGGCTACCAATTACTGTCAAGAGCTGGTGCTCAGAGCCAGCACATCAGGGAGGCAGCCTCAGTGGGGGGCTGGGGGGTCTCAAGAAGACCACTTTCAGCAGGTACTCCACATGCTGAAGGCTGGTCTTGAGGGGCTTACAGGATTGACTAAGGGAACTGAGTGTGATGATTTCTCAGACTTTCTCCCTTAGCAACTATGAGTTTATAATTATCTATTTCCCCTCAGGGAAATGAAAACCGTGATCCCTGACTCACCAGTGAATTTAGGGAAAAAAAGGGAGAGAAGAATGGATCAGACCTATTCCTGGAATACACTAGACAGCTTCTGGAGATTAAAATAATGACCACTAATGGATATACATGTTTAATGTTTCAGTTACTGGTAAAATTAATACCCTGTTTAATATTAATAGAAGCAATGTACATCTCTGGGGTTGTTAATCTGCTACTTTTCCACTACGTCAGATGTAAAAATAGCTCCCCACGATTATCCAGGTGGGGAGGAAGGGGGGGACCTGAGGAGTAAGGGGACAGTGACAACAGCATGCATTTTAAATGCATTATGGCTCATCAGAATTCTAAGGGAGAACATTTTCTTACAAACACAGACACTGTTTCAAACTTCATTCATGAGTTCATTTTTATTCAACAAATACTTATTGCATGCTTTCCAAGTGCCACATACCACGCTACTCTCCTTACCACCCTACCTTATTTAATCTGCACAGCAACCCTTTGATGGCACTGCTATTATTACACACATTCTAAGGATGAGAACATGGAGGCTCAACGTCTTGCAGGTAAGAACAGGACAGAGACAGCACCGGGGCCCAGTCTCTCTGACTCCAGAGCTGGTGCCTCTGATTCCGCCCTTCTACAGTTTTTGTTCTTCTAAAGCATCTTTAACTCTACAACTGCATAAATACTTCGAGAAGTAAATAGGAATACAGGACAGAAAGTGAGAGAGGTGAGATCCAGAAGGTGAAGTGCCCTGACTCCACAACTGAGAAGGCGACTTTGGGAACACTTACTTCCCCGACAGCAACTTCAAAATTTCATCACAATTCAACAAATGTATGTTGCGTGCCTACAATGTGCCAGGCACTGTGTTAGACCCCGAGAAAACTGTGATCAAGACAGACAGCATGCCTGCCTTCAGGACACTTCTAATTCACGTTCTACTGGAAGAGAGAGACAGACAGAAATACCATGACATCACAAACAGAAACAAAACAAGTACACAGGCATAAATAAAATGAACACAAGTAGTGTGGATTGCTTCTAAGAAACAAAGAAGAGACTAAGGCATCAGGGGACCACCTTGAGGAAGGAAAGTCATTAGAGTTCTCTCCAAAGAGGTCTGTTGGGAGTCTCTGGGCAAGCAAGGGACACCACCTCTGTGTCCTTCAGGGTAAAGGGCATGTTGGAGGAGCCGTAGGTAGTTCAAAAGTGGGAGAGAAGCCGGAGTTCAGAGGAGGTGAGAAATGGGGTCATCCTAGTGTCTGGCAGCAGAAATCACTCCCAGTGAAGCTGCAGGAAAGAATGCCTTCCAACCACTTGTTCTCTCTTCCTTTCCTCCCTCTACCCAAGACAAAAATCCTGGGAAGTGGGGTGAGGAAGGTGAGAGTCCAGTTGCTTGGCGTGAGTCACACAGCCGCCCCTTGACTGGGTGACAACAGAACATCTTAACTTTTGCCTCCCTGTTGAGGCTCTTCATAGTAGGGTGGAGGAGATTCTCAGCAAAAAACTTAGGTGCTGCTGGGAATGGAGAACCAATGTCGCATGGATGGAGACGTCAACCACAAGAGGAGACACTGCCCAGAATTGAGACTGAAAAATAAGGAGGAATCAACTTTTGCAAGTGGAAGGGAAAGCAATCTAGGCGTGAGGACAGCAAGTACAAAATGCCTGGAGGTGAAAGTTTTTGTCAGTTACTAAGAGGTGAATTACGTTATCTAGAGGAAAGGCAATGGATCTCTCCATAAAGACACACACAGTTAACACATGTATGTGGACAGATGATGATGATGATACAGGAGGAGGAGGAAAAGATGAGAAGAGGAAGAAGAAGGAAGAAGAGAGGGAGGAAGGGAATGATTTATCGCAGATATAAGCTTCCTGAAGTAGGGAGGTAGATGGATGAGTGGATGGATGGATGGATGGATGGATGGATGGATGGATGGATGGATAAATGGCTGGATGGAAGGACAGATGGATAGAGGAATGGGTGATGATGATGATGAATGGTTGGGTGAGTGGATGGATGGATGGATGGATGGATGGATGGATGGAAGGAAGGATAGATGGATAGATGAATGGGTGATGATGATGATGAACGGTTGGGTGAGTGGATGGATGGATGGATGGATGGATGGATGGATGAATGGGTGATGATGATGATGAATGGTTGGGTGAGTGAGTGGATGGATGGATGGATGGATGGATGGATGGAAGGATAGATGGATAGATGAATGGGTGATGATGATGATGAACGGTTGGGTGAGTGGATGGATGGATGGATGGATGGATGGATGGATGGATGGATGGAAGGAAGGATAGATGGAAGGATAGATGGATAGATGAATGGGTGATGATGATGATGAATGGTTGGGTGAGTGGATGGATGGATGGATGGATGGGTAAATTTTTGGATGAATGGATGGACAGATGGTGGGCAGATGAACAGATGGATGCATGGACAGACAAATCTTCCTGAGATGCTGACATGTGGCTTTGTCCTCAAGTCTGCAGTCCTTTAGCATCCCCCTTTGTGTCGTTAAGACACCATGTGTCAGGGCTGGGACAAGGGTGAGGTGAGAGAAGTGCTAAGGGCACAACTGTGGTGAGGGGCTCACTGTCAGAGTCAGGCAAATACCTGAGAGTGAGCACCTCCTTGAACTTGGTGCCCTAGGAACCTCAATCACCTCTCCCTGGCCCCAGCCCCATCAAGCATTACCACACACTTCTGGAAAGGGAATGGACCCTCCATCAGACAGATCACTCTGTCAGTGTGCAAATGCCCTGGGTATCCCAACGTTCTGTTCCACCTCCCATTCTTTGACCATTCACTGAGACGAGGTGATGTAACAGAACAACCATTTGCATGTTTCTGGATCCAGATCCATGTCATCAGCTGCTGTGTGAACCTGAAGAAGTCTCTTCCCTCTCTGGGCTTTAGCTTCCTTCTTCGTAAAACAAGGGAGGTTGGGCTCAACTCTGGTTCAAATGAGGGGTGGAAAAGAAAGGTGGGAGGCTCCCAAAAACCTTCAAGGCACCCCCCCTTAAAGGGCTTGCACTATCCCTTACCCACTTTCCCAGTATTCTTTTCATCTGTTGATTTTACAAATATTCTTCCTACATATGCAGCACTGGACTAGACACTGGGGTGTAACGATGACCCACATAGACTCTGTCCCTGCACTGCTGGATGGAGCTTGGAGTCCCAACAGTCAAGTCAGAGAGTAAATAAAGGTGTCAATCAGTTTTAATAGCTGCTCTGAAAGCAAAGTCCAGTGGGCAACAGGACCCTGGCCGGGGAGCCTGACCCAGACTGCAGTCAGGGAGGCTTCCTGGAGGAGGTGGATCCCACAAGTGAATAAGAAGAAATCAGGTAGGTGATGAGGAAGAGATGACAGGTGCCCTGAGGTCTCGCACTGAGGACTGAGGAGGTAGAACAGATTCCAGCTCTGCGGACCCCTGGTGGGTCCCCAGGAGACTCACTCATCTGCAACAGTAGCCCTGCCTACAGCTCAGAGCACATCATCGTGGAGTCCTTAAAAGTCCTCTCCTCTGCCTTGCGAGGCTGGGTCTTGCTGAGCACACAGGGGGCTTTTAAGCTGTGACTTGTTGGAAGAGAAGCAGCAGAGGGTGTCATTCTTAACACACATGCCCTGTGGCAGCCTGGCATGCAGCCTTGGAAAGATGATTAGGGTATTTGTTCAAAGGACGTGATTGCTACATTTTCTCTTCCACTTTTGATGTTTATGACTCCCTTTCTGTCTTCTGGCTGCATCCTAAGCCATGCAGAGCTCAGTCTTCAAACCTCATCTCATTATCCATTTTCCCCCCGATTGCATATTTTAGGGGCTGGTAATAGGGCTGCCTACGGTGCTGTGTGTCACAGCTGAAGACTCCAACACCCCCACACTCCCCCGCCATGCGAAAGAGACAAAATATTTTCATTTCTAAGCCTCTAAGCCTAGAGGGGGGAAAAAGTTATGGGATTGTGTGACTGCTGTGGCTTCTTAAGAGCCTTTGGGAGCTGGGGAAGGAATCCCAGCTGCGGAAGGGATCCAGCCACAGCCGACTTTTCTTAAGTCACAAGTGCCTGGGCCCCCTAACATGGCCAAAGGAGAAGGGACAGCTCCTGAATACATCTGCCTTCACATCCACCTGCCTGTCTGGAGGTGCCCAGCCCTTGCTCAAGACAGGTAGCTTCTGGGATGAAGGGGAGGGCAGAACCATGCTAATTAAGCTCCTACTATGCAAAGACGCTGTGTCTTCTAGTTTCTAATTTGCATTAATTTGCATGTGTATCAGTAAGCTATGCTGAGTAACAAATCATTATCAATTTAGCAAGTTTACAACAGCACAAACTTACTATCTTGCAGTTTCCGTTAGTCAAGAGCCAAGGTTAGCTGGGTCCCCTGGTCAGAGTCTCACCAATCAAGGTGACTGCCAGGGCTGGGAACTACCCAGTTGTGATCTGAATTGGGCCCCCATACTCAGAGGGCAGGAAGAGTGCAAAGAAAGGAACAAACCACTCCAGATTGGTGGGTGGCAGTTTCAGTAAGCAGGGGGACTTAGTTACAAGATCTGTCCTGGGCTCCACAAGACGAGGGGCTCTCCCCACTCCACCAAATCTTAAAAATTTATATAGAGGCCTTAACTGGGTCCAGTCATGCATACCACCCAGAAGCTGTCAGCACATCATTCTCTCAAGCTTGTATCTTCTGGAAATGGGAGAGGCAAGCTGAATGCACCTTCCCAGGAGAGAGGAAGAAGTGATGAGCCTCCAATTGCCTGGTTCCAGCTTGTAGGTCAACTGGTGATCACACCTTCTCGATGACCTCCCACAACAGATCTCATGTGATAGACTCAGGCTCCTCTTCCAAATGTCCTGGCTGTTGTATGAATTCAGTTCCTTGCAATTGTAAGACTGACACCCTCAACTCCTAGGGGTGACCTGCCCTTCCCCCTCTCCACACCATGGCAGCTTGTTTTCTCAAGGTCAAGAGAAGAGTATCTACTGCTCCAAATCTCCCTGACTTCTTTCTTCTCTGACTCCTAGACTTCATATGTATACACACACACACACAAACACACACACACACAAATATTTATAAAGGGTCCACCTGATTAGGTCAGGCCCACCCAAAACAATCTCCCTTTTAATGAACTTAAAAGTCTACCAGGTAGAGACTTTAATCATATCTGCCAACTCACTTCACCTTGCCATATAGCGTAACCTCATCATACTAACAGTCCTTCCCACATGAAGGGAGGAGATATATAAGGGGGTACCCCAGACAGTCATCTTAAAACTCTGCCCACCGCAGCTTACACCATCTTTTGTCCCTACCCTGCCTGGTCTCAGTGGCACTGCAGCTCAGGTCGCCTGGGCTGAATCTCTGCTCTGACGCCCACTAGCTGTGTGACCTCAGGCTAGCCACCTGTGCCTCAGTTTCCTCATCTGTAAAATGGTTCAATATTAGTACCCGCCTGGTAAGTTGTCTTCCAGGTTAAGTGACAAAGGCACGTGGCCTGCTTAGCAGAGCTGAGTGTGCAGGGAGCGCTCAGCGAATGCCTGCTCTGATGACTCTGCCTGATTTCTGTGTTCTTCCCCCGTGCCGTGCCAGAACCGGGACGCCTCCTCCCCCGAGCACCACCCTCCCCCTTCCCGCCTGCAGCAGCCCCTCCATCCCAGGAGCAAACGGAGATGGAGCAATTAGCCCTCAGTAATAAAAGTACACAGAGCCGTCGGCTGGGCTGCCAGAGGAATTTATGAACTGCACGGAAGCTTCTGCTGCCACAGGAGAGTCTGTCAGGGGACCACTTCTGAGGTAAGAACAAAAAACACACCATCCATCACTGCCAGGTCCTTCCCGCGGCGAGATATTCAAGCGTTGCTGTCCCTTCCCGCATTTTCCAAACCTGATACAGTGAGCCTGCGTTATTTATATAATCAGACGAGAAAAGGCAATAAACTGGATTTTTCGTGGAAAAGCTCTGTGGTCAGAAACGCCAGCTTCCGTCATGCATCTGCAGGTGGAGCCGGACGCCGGAGAGCTGGTGTTTTCTTCTCTTCTTTTTTTAAAACAAAGATCCTCTATGCAAATCGATCATAAAATTTTTAAAGCATCTCGTCCTGTCTCAATTAATTACAGCCTTCGCAGGCCCAACTCCAGCAGCAACGGCGTCTTCGTGGTGCAGCAGTGCTGTCTTGAGAGGCAGGGCCGCTGGCCTTGTCCTGCCCACAGGACTTCGGTCCCTTCAGCCCACGCCTGCCTGGCCACGCTTACATACTCATGTCCCTAGCCGGCTGGCCGGCACCCTTCATCTCCATCATCTCTTTTTGTCTCTCTGTGTCTCTCTGTCTGTCTTACACACACACACACACACACACACACACACACACACACCCCTGGCAGTAGTCCCTGCTCCATCCTCCAAGAGGGTCCTTCCCCAACCGGAGTGAAGCTAATGGTCTGTAATTTATTGCTCGGCCCCTGAGCTGCTGGCTAAGTGAAAGCAGCCACTGGCTTGCTTCCACCTGCAGAGAAGGGACACAGGCCTCCAGAAGCAGCATCAGTTACCACCTCTGTCCTCGAGTCTGCTCTCCATCCCCCGTCCCGAGAGGAGCAGGTCCAGGCCCCTTCACAACCCCCTTCCCTGACAGCCATCCAAAGACCGCTGAGCAACCACCAGCAGCCACGCCCGGGCCTGGCGGCCCCCCGACCCTGCGTCTCGGCGGCCAGTTCTGACAACCAGCCTTCCTTCTCTGCAGATCCCCACCCGCTCGGCCACGTACCCACGCTCCCACGTCCTGCCTTCCGCCCATCTCCAGGGCCACTGCTGCACCATTCCATAGAACCTCACTCTCAAGAAAGGAATTGCAAATTCACTCTCACCGAGGTCTAGAGGGCCAATAACCACTCCAGGTACTGGCCAGGGAGCCTTGTCTCATTCCATTTGCATTTTAAGAGGACTCAAAGGATGAATTTTTTGTGCCAGTTTAAGAGAAGACTCAACATATCAGGGGATAAACATGAAGTATTTCACTTCCGCCTCCCCTAATAACTGCCACCAAAAGTGATGTTAATTTCTCCCACCCCTTCCTGCTGAGTACCAGGTCCTTTGTCAATACCTTGGCCGATGACAGAACTTTCCTATCTCAGGTATCACAGCAACCTCATGTCAATATTCAGGGGACGTGTTTGGACCAGTGCTGCAAAACAGTGGCTCTTGCAACAAGTTCAGCCATAGAGACTTAAACCAAAAAGAAAGATCTTCCAAGTGAGTGGAAGTCCAGCCTCCACTCCTGGAGAGAGAGTTTCCGTTCAGGTCGTCCTGGTGCCCCTGAGGCCCAGAAAGGCTGGGTGGGGACATGTTCTGTGGGCTGCTTGGGGCCAGAGTCAGGCTGGGGAGACCCGGAGGATGCCGTGACGACTAGCGGACAAGGCAGGTCCAAAGTCCACAGCCTTGCAGGGAGCTTGGGGAGAATGGCCTGTCTCAGCCTGGGAGAGGTGTGGGAAGAAGAGCCCAGGGCTTCCGGAGACTCTGCCTGGAGCCCCTCCTCCCCCACCCTCTAGCCTGGCAAGTCCACCCAGGACCAGCCCTGCAAACCCCCTGTCGCCCACCCACGAGCCCCTAAGACCACAACCTTCACAGGTGGGAAAACTCGGGCCTAACTGGAAGCAAATTGCCCTGCCTGTCACCTGTCTTCCTCTTCTTTCCTCCCCCTCTCAAGTGCAGTGGGGTGGACAGCGATTTCACACACCCACCCCATTCCACGGCACCCACTCTCTGTTCCTCCAGCTCTCGCCCCGGCTCTCACTTATCCACACAGCCCGCGTCACCTTCCGCCTGTTACGATGTGTTAGCAATTAGCTGCACAAAACACTACGGAAGTGAGAACCTTGAGCTGAGTTAAAACCGGTTAAAGTTGTGGTTTGAGAGTCAAGAACAGCCCTAGGGCTGGGGTTGGTGAGCCGCACCCTCCCCACTGACACGCCAAGTCACAGACATACTCAGAGCATCGAGTGCCCACCGCATGGCAGACCCGGCCACAGACACCTTCCCTGCAATGTTCCCATCTACCCTCGCGGCAACCACAGTTCGTGTCCCCTTTCTGTGGAGCTGGAAACAGGATCAGCCTAGGAGCCAGCGCACAGACAGGAGCCTGGGACCTTTCCTGGGCTGGCTTCCTGGTTCCTGGTGGGAAAGGAAGGCCCGAGAGAAGAGCCCAGGAGAGGAAGGGGCGGCAAGGATCTGCGTCTGCTGAAAACCTCCCAGCCGCCACTCCGGACCCAGGGCCCAGAGGTGCGTGTTTTACATCTTACCGCCAGAGATTTTAAGCCCTTGGTTCAAATCCCACCCTCCAGCCTGGGGCCAGCACCCCTCACCAAGGACTCCATCCCAACTAAGCAGCTCCTTTGCAAAGATGCCGAGGGGAAGGGAGAGAACGAGAGAGCGACGCTGCTCCTTGCGGAAAGAGCCACACGGGGACAGGATGCTGAGAAGCCATCCCTAGGCCCCCAGTTGAAATAGTCATAGTCACCCACACATCTCAGCCCCCCAGGCTTCCGTCCAGTTACCCGCCTCCAAACAGAAGGCGTCCAGCTCAGCAGACGGTCGCAAAGACGCCCTACAAAGAGGGTCCTGTTAGGAACCAGGCGACCAGCAAAGGCGGTGTCCGGGACGCTAGCGCATGGGCTCCATTAGATGAAATGAAAGTGGCTGTGCCATAGTTACTGCCTGTCCCCCTTCCCTCTGGGTGGCCTGAGACCCCAGCACAGACCCCACGGGGCCACCGCCAAGTGTCCCCAGCACTGCACTCAGAAGGTGAGGCAAATCCGTCAGGAAGCTGCTCTGTTAGAAGAGATGACCAGGTAGCAGTCATCACTGTGCGACCTCTGTCACTGTAATCTGGACCCGTCTGTTTAGGCTCATGGAGTCTGGGAGGGCACCGGACCTCAGACGGCTCAGCAGAAGGCTCACAGGCCATGAAGAAGGCACATTCCCCGGTGACGGACCCCGCACCGGCCCTGGGATCGCCACAGATTTCCACACCACACCATCTCGGCTTCCCAGAATTGGGCCAGGGGTCCTCCTCTTTCAACGTGCCACCAACCCACCCAGTGCCAGTCACGCCTCACGTGTCCCCTGCTCATCCTTTCACTGAGCACCGTGCTTTGGGGCCGGGAGCCCCAGAGGGCAGCCAGGTACAAGCCCCGCCGCCCCCCCCCCCCCAACGGGAGCTCACATTTCCTCTCACATGAAGCCACGAGTGTATGAGCTGCCATGACGGGAGAATCAGAGCCCAGATGTCGCACCTTCACAACCACCTCAGCTGGACGGCACCAGCACAGTGCTGGAAAGGGAACGCTAGCCTCTCGCTTTGATCAGGCACCAGGCCAGGCCCTGCTACAGGCCTTTGCAGGACAGAGACTAAGCAGGAAGCTATAGCCACTGGTGAGATGCTACCTTAGGCCAAAAGAATGCAAGCTCCAGAGCAAGCCCTCACACCTCCTCATGAAGGCAATTTCCACCCTGCTTAGGTCATGTTGGCAGGGAATCCTTGTGCAGTGTCCAACCTGGGCGACCAGACCTAACAACCTTGCCCACTGTCACAGGACTCCAGTGCAAGCAAGCTAAGAAGCTTTACAGGCATAGGCAGAGAAGTAAATTAAACTTCAACAGCGTGAATTGCACAATCCCTGTGTCTCGAATGCAGAGATCCAAAGTTGAGTGAATGAGACCTAGTCCTGCCAACCAGACCAGAGAAGGCAGGTGAATTTATCACCAGACAAGCATTCACTGTGTTCTCCGGCCAGGCCCTTGGGTATCAGGATGATGGAGCTGTGGCCGCGTCCCAGGTCTGCACGTACTAAAGGAGGAAAAGGAACACACCTGAGGGGCCACAGTGTGATGCAGGCTCAGGCAGACGTGTGAAGAGAACATTCTGGGAGCCCGAAGGAGAACCTGGTATTCTTCAAGGCATATGAAGCCCTGAAAACAGAACCTGCCTCTCTGTCACAGCCCTCACCTGCACCCTGCCACAGCCAAAACCGACTGGTGCCCCACGCCCTCCATGCTCCTGACTCTTCCCTCTGCCATTCTCAGGCTTCCCACCTGGCTCAATCTTTGTGCTCCTCAAGCCGGCCGCATCACCTGGGATCTTGCTAGGAATGCAGAATCTCAGGCCCCACCCCAGATCTGCTGGGGCAGAACCTGCCTTTTACCCAGATGCCCAGGGACTGACATACACGCATCTGAGCAGCACAGTGGACAGCGGCCCGCACACGCACGTGTGTCTGAGACAGCCTCTCCTGGACTTGACAGCCCATCGGCTCCCCTCTGATGCCCTTCCCCACCCTGTTGGATGCAGACACTCAGGGCTCCCTCCTCTGCGTGGCACCAGGCCCTGCTCAGATGGCTTCACAGAGTCTGTCCACCTTTTCCAGCCACCAGACCATGTGCCCACCAGGGCAAGAATCCAGGCTCACACCTCTTAGCATCCCCAAAGTCAGCCCACTGCCAGGCACATGGGACGTGTGCAAATCACAACGCAGATTTGCTGAATGGGTACCTGAGCTGCTTTACCATATCACAACCTTAGTACGTGGACCCGAAGAGCTGTGAGGAGCCTGGGTATAACTATTTAAAAATCATCTGACTTGTTCGCAGCCTTTTGAAATGTTCAGAGAAGAGAAGGCACTGACCTTTTGGAGAGAACAGATTAATGTCGGGGCCTGGGGCCGGCTGCACGGTGCTGGAGCCGAGAGGGAGCCTGGCGAAGTGGTCCTGCATACTGAGGTCGGATGAGGGATTCCACTTGTCATTTTGTTCCCACGTCCAAGAGATTAAAAGTTCCTCTGAGCTGGCAGTTCTGGGAACCTTGTGGGCTGAGACGAGAGAGGGGTGTATTTGGCACGCAGCACCCCCACCCTGGTTCTTCCTAGGAAGACAGCAGCTATCTGAAAAAGAAACATTCTTTGCAAAGAATCAATTACATTCCAAGAGCAGAAATTAAGCAAATGTTACAAAGATCTCAGAGACCCAGAGACACCTCAGACATTTTGGGGTTTAAGGATTTGGTGTTCACGTGTTCTTCGAGCCTCAGAAGCCAACCTGAGAAAACCCAGGCTGCAGGGAAGAGTCCAGTGGATTTGGGACACGGGGCACAAGTAGAATAATGCACCGGAGAGGAAGGACATAGGGCAGGGGGGCAGCGGGGGGGGGGGGGGAGGCTGCAGTTACTAATTCATTTGGAAGAATCCTCTAAACTATAATTAAGGAAGAATCTCTCCAACTTCGGAGTACACAGAACAATAAACAGCTGCCTGCTTTGATTAATAGCCAGAGCATGGCTGAATCGCTGCCCAGCAGCCGGTGCCTGCAGCAGTGTGCTGACTCGGGCAGGCTCCCTCCACCCGGACAGGCAAGCCTCTGGTCCTGCTGCAGCGTGCATGGCCTCCAGGCCAGTGTGCATGGGGGCAAGAGCCGACCATCTAATCAAATAGGTCGGGGAAACACCAAACTGAAAAAAAAACCACAAAATCAAAATTCAGGCGGTACTCCGACTTGGGGCTTTCCAGCCCCAGACCAAGCTGCCCAGGTTAGCTAGGACTCTCCAGGAGAGGCGCAGACGCCACAGCCATTACTCCCAGAAGGCTTCTTGGACGGGTTGCAGAGGTTAGAGGGGAAATGTATGAACGCTACCTGGAAAGAAGCCCCCTTTCCCTTGGGGACATGGCACTGCAGCGCCTCAGTTTCTGCACATACCCTCCAGCCACCTCGACTGTTAGCAGGTGGACACAAAAGGCACCCAGCCTGGAATACTGTATGCGATACGGCTGAAGAGACTGGGTCTTTAGCCAGCAAGAGGGAAGACCAAGGAGAGACCACTCCTATTCTTTAAAACCTAGGTCCGTCTTCAGAGCGGCTCCCAACACCCACGCGCTCTCCTTCTGAGCGAGACTCTGTTTCCCTCACGCTCCCCGAAGTTCGGTGTGGTCACGAGACTTGCTGTAGCCAATGGAATAGGAGCAGAAGTACAATGTGATCATGTGACCAGCCTTGACCAATGGAATGGGAGAAGAGAGGTGTGGTCACGGGACTTACTTGAGTCCGGGTTGGTCATGTGACATGCTTTGGCCAATGGAAGAAAACAGAGGTGTGTGAGCCGCCATGCTTGCGTCACTCTGTCACTGGTGGGCAGGAACGCCGCGGACGGTGACGGCTGTGCGGCCCACTGGCCGAAGGGCGCCTGCGGGCTTCAGAGCCCCTCCACCAACACCGTGGACACAATGCATGACAAATAAACCTTTGTCGTTCAAGTCACTGAAGTCTGGGGCTAGTTGTCACCTCATCAAAGTCAAGCCTGTGTTAATAATACAGAGGTTCCCAGGAACAAGGTGTTGCTATAGCAAAAACCCAAAACGTGTGGCTTGTATTCGTGATTAGACAACAGGAATGCAGGAAACGGATACCAAAGGCTGGGAGGATGGTGGCCTGTATCGTGCGGTGGGGAACTATCTGGGTTGTCACTTGCAGTGACATGTACCCAGGGATGCTGCTACCCTCGGGGAAGGGGTAAGACGAGGAAAGGAGGCTGCAGAGCGTGGGCTGTTCAATTTGGACTCTGGCGGGGCGTTGCAAGCAAGAGGGGAGATCAGGATAGCAATGGCTGGTTTGCAGACACAAATGAAGGGAGCGGGAGGAATTCCCTAATTTAGAAACAAGACCCAACTTCTTCCCAAGCCCAAGTGGTATATTAAACCCTCTGAGGAAGGCCTGGCTAAAACTGTGCGGTGTGGTGAAGAGCCAGATGGAGGGAATGGGGGTCACAGTCAGAGCCGAAGGAATGGATTGGGCAGCTCAGGATAATAGCTTCAGCAAGGGCGTGACAGCCAGCAGACCCTTCCAGCTGGATGGAGCAGCTCTTGGAAAAGAGTCTGTAGGCGTGGCTCTGAAACCTGACATGGGGAGGGGATTGTGATTCACTCTGAAGAGAAGATAGAGAAGCTAGGAAATATAGAAACTAGAATTGTTTCTCCCGAGGAAGCCGAGCTGTGGCTGTTGGAACATGGAGCAGACTGGACTAGACAGGAGGAAGTCACTGCATTCTGAGAGAGCTCCAGGGTCACGGGGACCAGCAGCATGGGCAGCAGGGGGCCACGTGCATCGGAGACACAATGAGCATTGACCTTGTACAGGCAGGAAGAAGGCTGGGAAGGCTGCTCATCAGGGAGAGCACAGTCCCCAGGCCCGCAGCAGAGGTGGCTCAGAAGGGCAGTGGGAAAACAGACTGTCCAGAAGGTGGAGCCAGGGGCTGCGGAGGAGCCGAATCAGGACACTCGTACTGGACAGCACAGACGGGGTCTCAGCATGTTTTCCTGGTGGGGTTCAGAAGGGCTGCAGCCTGCTGTGCTCTCCCCACTCTGCCTCTTTCTGCACGGGGACATTTAATGTGGAGTTCCGATCCCTGTTCCAAAAGCAGGGAGGAAGAGGGTGCTGGTAATTTGTCTTTTCAGCCCACAGATTCCTGAGCAAGAGGGGCCGCGTCTGACCCAGGGACCTGGCCCAGGCCCTGCTGGCAAGACGGAGGCTTCAGGGCTCTTCTCCTGAGTGGGCTGAGAGCTGGCAGCGCCCCTTTATATTTATATTTGGAAATATAGCATTTGCTGATTAAAAATAGAATTAATGATATCTTTGTTCAACATAAGAAGACAATTGTTTGGGGGAATTATAGTTTCCCTCCCTTTCAAATTTCCTGCCATGTACAGCACTTCCAAGCATATAGAATTTTTCAGAATATTTCTAAGAATAGCTTCTTCCAGGATCCATAGAGAGGGTATGAAATTTACCCTTTTCAGAAGAAAAACTGTTTCCAAATCCTTAAAAGAGTCTCCCTGTGTTTGAAGCCACATGAAGTCACTAGAACAATAGCTCCTGGAAAATGTCTTTTTGCCACACTTCGGTTGAAAGATTGCCCTTTTAGAATGCAGGCCCTACGAGAAGCTGAGTTCCTCACTGCCTGCCCCCCCACCCCGCTGCCATCCTCACCACCCCCTCGCCCAGTTGGACTGGGGTTGCCTCTGCAGATACCCCCACCCAGCTGGACTGTGGCCCGGACCCTCAGAAAGGATCTCCTTCAGGCTCCAGCAGCCTAGACCCCCAAGTGGAGCCCGAGCCAGACCTGCTCTGTATGCGCGTGTGAGTCAGCACGTCCCTCTGAAAACGATTTGCAGTCACTGGTAATAGAAACACATCCAGAATGAGGCAGTGAGAAATAAAGCGGAAAGGAGAGCCGTACGGGGAAAGCACACAAAACTAGAATAAAAGAGAAACAACAGACTGGGGGAAATAACAGCATCGAACATGACAAAGAGTCGATATCCCGGCACGATAAAGACCTTGGACAGCCCCAGTGTCTGCTTGGAGACACTCGTAAAACGTGGAGAGAGCAAACAAAGCCTACACCTGGGCGAGCGTGTGGGTGTGGGTGTGTGTAAATGTACGAGTGTGAAAGTGTGTATATGTAAAGTGACGGTCCACATAAGTGTGTGAAGATGTGAGTGTGTGAGTGCGTGTGGGGGGTATGTCAGGATGTTTGTGTGTGTGTGTATGAGCACATGCATATGTGAACGTGTGTGTGAGCGTGCGTGTGATCGAAAGTGACTGACAGTATGCAGCAGGACCCTGAAGCCAGAGAGTCCCCCGAGGCCACCGCCAGGCAGAGGAGCAGCGGGAAGCCCTGAGCTCAGACCCCAGCTCCGCCGCTCGCTCGCAGCGGGCCTTACTCGCCGTTACTTAGCATCTCCAGCTTCGCTTGCTCATCTGTGAAATGGGAATCCTCTCTCAGTGGCTGTGCAGCTGAAGTACGAAGTACGTGTGGGGCCCAGCACACCACTTCTTCACTCCGTGTGGGAGAATCTGCCTTGTGGAGACAGAAGGACAGACGGCCCCTTGGAGCGCACAGACGGACCCCGTTTCCCCTCTGGAGCCCTGCCGGCTGCTGGTTTGCCACGATGGCAGAAACGTGCAGGCTCCAGCCTGGGGCGTGGCCAGAGAATGGAACCAGGTAAGGGCCGGGTTGTGCAGCAGGACATCCTTGAGGAGTGGGACCCTCAGAAAGCAGAAGGTGCCCAAGGAGCCTCCCTCTACCTGGTTCTGTGTGGACCCAGCCCCACTGCACACAGGGAGGCAGAAACGGGCAGGGACTGCGGGAGGGACTCGGAGTCCGACCACCGAGGTTCAAACCCCAGCTCAGGCAGCTCCAAATGTGTGATGTCCGCAAGTTCCTCAAGGCTCCCCCAGTGGCCAGGACCAAATGAGACAAACGACAAGGCCTGGTGTCCAGGAGCCTGTGCTCTCCCCTGGCCTCACCTGCAGTGGGACACCTGGGCAGGGTGTTGTTGGAACCACACCAGTGCCTGGTCAGGGCCAGCATACTCCCAGCATAGGTTTTAACGGGCATCAGTTCTCTTTTTGGAAGAGTTCCCTCCTGCTTCCCGGTGAACTCATGCAGAGCCACAGGAATATCCCCCAAGACCCTGCAAATGAAGGGGAGAAGGATAAAGGCCATTCACACAGGGTGACAGTAAAATAGTGGGAGAGATGTGAACCCTTGCTGAATAAAGAAATGCAAAGTACAATACAGATAAAGTGCTACTTTCAATTAGCAGCAAACATTTTCATGATGATGAGGTTGGGGGAAGCTGACATTTTAATATACGGAGAAAGTTTTTTCTATAATTCAAACATCCAACCCCGGGAGAGCAGTTAAATAAATAATCATTCGAAGGAATTCCACGTTGCCATTTGTATGACTGCGACTGGTTTTTGTCTTATTATTCATACATTTATACTTTCCAGTGCTTTCTGAATCATCTGGGTCCTACAATGAGAATGCATGACTTTATTAAGAGCAAATAAATTAATTTTTCAGGTATGCCTAAGGCTAAGGGAGCTCAGCGTTTGGAAACCCTCTCCGAGCTTACCGAGGCTCAGGGAAGGGAGCCGGCCCTTTGTCACGTTTCCTCCAGCACAGCGAGGCCACAATGCGAACAGCAGAGGAAATGGAGGTAGGACCTACCTGAGGGAGAGCCCAGGACTCTCAGGCAGACCCCGTGGGGCCCCAATCACCCAGACCCTTGACTAAAGCTCTGACCATTTCCCAGCCATCCTGTCCTCACACCTGACATTACAACACCCCGGGCTCCCTGCCTCTCACACTGCCCCTGCCACCCTGTGACAGATCAAATCGTGTCCCCCGGAAAGACACGTTGGAGTCCTCACCCCAGGCCCCCAGAATGTGACTGTATTTCGAGACAGAACCTTTATTGAAGGTATCAAGTTAAAGCGAGGTCATTAGGGTGGGTCCTAATCCAGTATGATGGTGTCCTTATAAAAAAGGGGTAATTTGGACACAGAGAAACACACATGGGGCAGGGGGGAGGGGATGTGAAGACACGGGGCAAACAAGACTGCCCCCACACCAGAGAGGGAGGCGTCGGAAGGGCCAGGCCCCGCAGACTCCTGGCCTCGAACTTCGGGTCTCCAGAGATGTGAGCAGGGATTTCTGGGGGCTGAGCCGCACCTGTGGTGCTGTGTGATGGCAGCCTCGGGACGCTGACAGAAGCCCTTCCTCTGCGAGGCAGTCAAGGGGACTTCCTTTTAACCTGAGCGTGTCGTAAGTGCCGACGACCGTCTAGTAGCTTCCCAAGGCACTTAGCAGAGGCTGGAACCCTCGCGCGGCTTGCAGGCCCTCCTGCCCTGGCTTCTCCCTCCAGCATGTCCCTCTCACTTCCCCACGTGGGCACTGTCCTTCCCACCTCCCAGCTTTGTCACCTGCTCACGCTCTGCATGGGACACTCCTCGCATTCCTACCTCTCCCCCCAACACGAAAAGCACACACACGCGTGCACACACACACACACACACACACACACACACACACACCTTCCCCCACTAACTTCTCTGCTCGGTGGCAGCGTGCCAGTGTCCGTAACATATCTCGGCGGGCCCTGCCTGAATCCCATTCTTTCTTCCAGCAGCTCTGTCGACATTTGGGGGCACAGCAGTCTCTGTTCGGGGGGCAGTCTTAGAAACCGCACAGGGCTTAGTGGCATCCCCGGCCTCCACTCAGTAGATCGAACCCCCCCCCACCCCCAGTTACGACAACCAAAAACAACTGCGGAGGTTGCCGAACATCCCCCAGGGCAGAATGGCCTGTGGCTCGGGGCCACTGCTCTCAACGGTCAAGCCCACGGAGGCGTGGACGCCATCTGCCTTCCTCACCACCGCATGCCAGCGCTGAGAGATGGTCCCAGTCTCTGAAGCTCCCCACGTGTGGGACAGAAGGACTGATGAACAAGGGAACGGACACACACTACCCAGGCCTTAGGGGCTCGGTGGTACCTCCCTTTTGCTCCTGGAGTTGGAATAACCCCTGTATGATGTCCAAACATCCTGGGGCTGCTCCTGAGAAACCCCCAAGCGGCTGTCTCCTGGTTCCCGGTCCCTGGTTCCATCCACTGGGGTTTGTACCAACTTGTTAGCCATCAAGGTGAAAGCCAGAGAAATAAAAATGAACCGACAGAAGTGCGAATAGCATCTGATCCCTCCCAGGCAGAGAGATAATCTGCTGACACTTTAATGGTTGTATTAACAATCCAGCAGAGCCCCAAGTGCCGGGGTCAGGCGGGTCTCCTGGGTGCCCGTGGATGGCTCAGCCCTGTAGTCTGGCTGTCTGACAGCGCCTTGGCGTCCTCCAGCCCATCCCCCTGGACAGAGGGAGCCTCCGCTGCCCACCCGCACCCTGAGCTCAGCCCACCGGAAGCAGTGCCTTCCCTCCCACCCAGGGCTTCTCACCTCGGCCCTGCTGACACTGACTTTGACCAGGGGCAAAGGGACCAAGGGTCCCTGAGGGCTGGGGCCTCACACAACGCAGCACAGACGTGGCCATCTAGTCAGTGCTCAGTGAGTGTTTGTTGAGTGAAGGAAAGAAAGGCGGGGGAAGGAGAGGAAAGAGGCATTATGCCTGTGGCAGGTGAAGGCTGCAGGTGGTGTGCTCAGAGCTGGGCCCCACGTCCCACGTGATGCTCCCTTCTAGAACCAGCTGAGAAAGTTGTCCAGAGCCAGAAGACCAATGCCGGGGCTCAGGGGCTTCTCGGAAGGAAACTGCAGTGGACTTGGGAATGTGAGCGGGCTCCCTGAGGGGTTAGGCGTGCTGGTGGGAGGCAGCAGGCTGGCCAGGATGTTCTGAAGCATCAGGTGGGTCCCCTGCCCTCACACTGTCCTCACGGGCACCCAGACCACACTCCACCTGAGCTCAACCTCAGACCCACGTCCATCCCCAAGTGGAGTGACTTTGCCTTCCCACCAAGGAGTTGCTCTCACAGCAGCCTCTGGGTGGGCGGTGGTGACCGTGCCTGGGAGGCACAGGGCGAATCTGCCCACTGCATCACAGCCCCACCCCTGCCACCACCCTTCCCCACTCTGTTCCTCACTAGACCAACAAGCTGCACGTGATCTCTGTGTGTGCTCACTGCCTGCCCCTGCAGGAGTGCTGAGCAAGGCTGGTCTCAGAGTGGGCACTCCGTAAACATGATTTGAATGGCCGGCTGAACGCTGTGATGGGGGAGCCTCCAAAGCGCTCCGTGTAGGGATGTTAGCTCCAGCAAGTTCCTACCTTGCCCTGGAAACTCCTCACAACATACAGATCGCTTAGCCAAGAAGCGAAAGCTATTATTAGTAACCTTCTTAAATCAGACAGACTGAGTTTGAGAACCCAGCTGCCACTTCCCAGCTGTGTGACCTTGGGAAGGAAGCCGTGACATTGCCGTGCCTTGATCCCGCTGAGGAGTTCCAGGTACCTCCTCGTGATGTCACGGGGACCAGAGGAGAAATCAAGTCTGAAAGCACCTTGTAAACTACAAGTGGGTTGGTTTGTTATCATTGCTACTGTAATTCAGCCATGTACCAGTGTGAACTTGACCTCCCCAACAGGAAAGCCCCGCTTCCCATGCGAGCAGGAAGGGGCTAGGCCACAGCTGGCCCCCTAGCAGGGTCTTCCAGGAGCTCTGAAAGCTCCTTGCCCTTCCTTTGCATCCAGCCCAGCTGTCTCCCCTGTCCCGTCCCAGCAGCCCACTTCCTGGGCACAAATGTTCCCTTGAATGACGTGCTATTTTCTTCATCTGTCTCATTCCACCAGGGGCATGTCTTTGAATGGAGCCCTGGTTACTTTTCTGTAAGTACCCAGGTCTGCACCTAACACTTTGCAAAATCTTTTTTAAAGTTATCAAAAATGTGTGTGTGCGGGCATGTGCACACACACACACAGCCAGAGGGGTCAGATCATGTTAATAGGATCCAGCTTTTCTGCTCTGCTGAGACATGCTACAAGGAAAGTCAAAAGCCTCATATCACAAAAATTAAATCAACAAGCACTTTTGTGGTGAAAAACTGACACACAAAAAAGAAAAAGGAAAAGAAAAAGAAGGCTTCGTTCACGAGCCTCACCCAACGTCCACTGCGTTTCTACAAATCGGGCTTCGCGTCAGAGCTGCTTCACTCTCTGCTGCCTTCACCTGCTGGTTAGAAATCACAATCCGTATTTTTAAAATAAAGGAAGTCCTCATGTAATTTAGTGGTGGTTATTTGTCACCCGTTCCTGAAAACAAATGCCCATGGCAGCGAAGGCCAGCAGATTTATTGGGAAGGAAAGATCTATATTTCCTGCGTGAAAGTGACGTTACCAGGTTAGGTAATTGCTGCGTAAACACTAAGTTACCCATTGATTAACTGTGCTGCTCGGTCTTTCCAGAATGCTGTTCATGTGGACGGTTGTGTACACTCCAACAGCAAGCTGGAAACCGAAAAGGCCCAAGGACGCCCCCCCCCCGCCAACAGGAAGGAACAAAGACCATTAACGGAATTTCAGAATTCCCCAATATTTCACAAACGTGTCCCTCAACAATGAAGGACTGCCAAGCACACTGAATACACAGACATTCTCCATCTGTAAAGACGGACTAAAAATATACTTCCAGGAGCTATGACTATACACCTATTGGAACGGCCAAGATCCAGAACACTGATGATAGCAAATCCTGGGAGGAAGTGGAACAGCAGGAACGCTCGTTCGTTGCTGGTAGGAAGGCAACACGGGGCAGCCAGTTTGGAAGACAGTCGGGTGGTTTCTTACAATGACAAACATCCTCTTATTATACAGTCAGCAATCATGTTCTCTGGTATTCACCCAAATGGGCAGCAAACTTGACCACACAAGTCTGTAAAAGGATATTTATAGCAGCTTTATTCATCACTGCCAAAAACTGAAAGCCACCAAGATGTCCTTTAATAGGTGAGTGGGTAAGTAAACTGGTTGATCCAGACAACGGAGAATTATTCAGCACTAAAAAGAAATGAGCTATTAAGCCATGAAAAGACATCAAGGAGCCTTCAATGCATATCGCTAAATGAAACAAGTCAGTCTTAAAATGCTCTATACTTTACAATTGCAATCATATGATAGTCTTGAAAAGATAAAACTGTAGAGATGGAAGACAGATCAGTGGTTGCCAGAAGTTTGGGGAGAGGAGATGTTGAAATGATGAAACACGGGGAACAGTTTAGGGTAGTGAGAGAATTCTGTGTGATGCTAGTAGGTACGTAACACTGCACGTCTGTCGAGACCCATAGACTTTTACAGCACAAAGAGGGAAACTTAATGTGTGTAAATTAGAAAAAAAAAATAGGAGGTCAGGGATCCCAGGATGTACTGTGACTGTGACAGAGGACTCTAAATGTAATACAGATGCAGGACATGACCTCACTGCAGGCGGCGGGGGAGGCACTGATCTACGCAATGCTGGAAATGAATGGAGTCTGTTGAATGAAAGACAAAGGGAGCTGTTCATAGCACCGTACTCTAGCTGAGGACATTGCTTCCTTCAGGAGTGCCGGGTAACTGTCCTGGAGCCACTGTATGTATATCCTAAGAATGAATGAAGAAGTAGATGGTTGGAGGAGAGGAGGATCCAGGTTCCCCGCTGTTGGTGTGGAGATTACAGGTAAGTGAGGGGAAGGGGCTAGAAGGATCTGAGGGGTCATGGATTAGAGCTGGAAATAGACATGGAGAGACAGATTGATAGATTAGATAGATAGATAGATAGATAGATAGGGTGTGTATATACATGGGTTAGTATGATATTGTGATTTATAAGAAATATATACTTGTTCTCCATCCCCATTTCTGGCACAGAGCTCCCCAAACCTTTGAAATTTCCTCAGTGATGAGAGCAACAAACGTGTCTTTTGTTATGTTAATGAGGTGAATTTGGGACCACACCTAAGGTTGGGGGCTGGTTGCCAGGAGAACCACTCATGTTATTAGAAGGTTGGAACTCTCAGTCCCCCCACCCACCCCAATCCCTTGGAGACGGCAGTCTTGTGGGACTGAGTCCTTCACCTGTGGGACCTGATGCTGTCTCCAGGTAGACAGTGTCAGAATTGGCTGGTGCTGCAGAGAATTCCTGCATGTGTGGGGAGCCCTCCCTGCCCCCCCACACACACAGACACACACACACTGGAAACTGGTCTCGGAGCACCTTTCAGTTGGTAAACATACAATGATGTCCTCGCTCTGTCTGCTGAGAGGGCCTGGGAGCAGCGACGCCCCGGCAGCTGCGAGCACACCCAGCACCCAGATCTTGGCTTCTAAATGCCATTCTCCAATGAAAGGACCCACGGCTCCTCAGAGAAACTGCTGACTCTGGGCGGGGCGAGGACGTACTCAAGATGAGCCTGCATCACGTGGTAGTGCCAGAGCACAGGAAAGCGATCAGAAACGTGAAACGGTGGGGGTCTATCAAAGGGACATGGGAGCCGACTGCAGGAGCCGAAGCTGGAACAGTCTGAGCAGCAAAACGAACACAACCCCAAGTATAAAAAGAAAATTCATGATTCCATACTGACAAAAATAAATGATTGGATAAATGAATAAATGGGTAAGAACAGACAAATCTCCCATTCAGAAGGGTTCTGAACAGTTTCTGTAGATACTTTCCCGTCAAGAAGGTGGAGCAGAATCCCCCCCTTCCGTGGGTACTGTGCAGTGACTTCCAGAGAGGACTGTACAGAAAGGGGCAAGGGAGTCACTTTCCAGCAGAGAAAAAGACAGACTCGGTCAGGTGACGAAGGTCGCATCCGCGGGGGTGAGTCATGACAGCAGGCGCTCCTGACATGGTGGGGACAGCGCTGTGCCTCCTTCCGAAACCCATCACCCCATCTAACCATGAGAAAACCACCAGAGAATTCCCAATGGAGGGACAGTCGACGAAATCCCAGACCAGTCCTCCTTGAAATTCTCAAGGTCGTCAAAAACAAGGACAGTCTGAAAACTGTCACCAGCAAGAGGAGCCAAAGGAGACGTGACACTTACATATCATGTGGTGCTGAGTGGGATCCTGGAGGAGAAAAGGAACATTAGGGAAGAGCCAGTGAGATCTGAATAATGTGTGTCCAGCCAATAATGGGACATCAACGTTGGCCCATTATTGTAACATACGTACCATATAAATGCGAGTTACAATGTGGGGACTGAGTGGAAGGGGTGTGGGGACTCTCTGCACTATCTCTTTGCAACTTCTCTGGAAGTCTCAAACCACACTTTAAGAATTATTTCATGTGTATACATAAGTATATATACACATATATAAATAAATATATACATACACATATAAAATATATATACACACGTATGCTGTTTCATCTTGGCCTCAGCCTATCCATAGTGGTGCTAACACCTGGCAATGCCCGGGGAGACTCACCTGGACCGTATCGCCTGGGGCGAGTCCGCACCCACATCTCCCCTTTCAGAGCCAGTGCCGTGGCTGGACTGGCCCCTGTGGTTGCAAGGCAAACCTCGGCAACAGCCATCAGGGAACCCCGAAAAACCAAGGTTCCTCACTGTCGGGGCTGGAGGGCACGTGGCAGGCCTGGGGCCGTGCAGCCAGGTGGCAGGGAGAGACAGAGCGCAGACGGGGGTTTCTGCCTTTATGGGGGGAAGGGAAGAGGGCCTGGAGTTTCGGGGGCTCACTCTTTACCCGTGAATTTAAAACCTAAGAGCGGCTTTAAAGTCCAGGCAGGGAGAGCAGGGTCACTTGAGTGGTCCGCTTTCCAGGTCACTCAGGGCTTTTACGAGGGGAACCGCATGGTGGGCAGCCGGCCACACGGTTATTTGAGATGGGTGTCTGTTGAGTGGCCGCCTCCCGATCGGAAGCGGAACATCAGGCACTTGCTATACATAAGGCGCATATGCATATTTCCACAATCCTGGCACCGACACAGAGCCCACCCGCGTCCCCGATCATATTCCCAGGGCAGAACAGCCAACAGAAACGGCACGGAGCACTCAGGCCTTGTCTGAGTGGGTGAACTTCACGCCCTCCAGGAGGAGCCTGTTCTGGGCCAGGAGGGGTGCGGGGGGTGAAGGCCAGCAGCCTGGGCCTCACGCTCCCCAGCCGCACACCCCCCCAGGGGACACCCCCCCCCCCCCCGCGGGGCAGCCCAGCAAGGCTGCCGTGTCTGAGGCTGGAACCACCTGATGTGTCCCACAAAGATTCCTCTCAACAACGTGAATTGTTTTTAACGCACTTGCCCCCACAGAGAGAAGGCTTTATTTTCTAGATATCGTAATTACATTTAAAATGTTTTCTTTCCCCAGCAAAGGGCCCCACCTGCGGCTGTGCCTCGCACACATTGTCTGCCTCGAGCCCACAGGAGCGCGCAGGTGTTCGCTAGCCCACGTTGGGTGAGAAGACCGAGCTGAACAACATTTCCCCCTCCTTCCCTGCGCAGGCAATGACAGGGGAGGTCGGGGTGCCTCCCACTCTGGGCGCCTCTCCCTCCCAGCACAGAGCATGGGGGCAGGGGCTGCCCTCAGGGGCTGGAGGGCCCCCCCACCCCCGCTCTACCGCTGAGATCAGAGCCACCGCCCGCCACTTCTGGGCCCTGCAGCCTTGCCCAAGGAGAACACAGGGGCCCTCCAGCGAGTCCTGCTGTGGCCCAGGTGCCTCTCGGCCCTGCAGCCACGCAGAGTGGGCAGAACTGCCCCCCAGCCCAACCGCCCAAGCAGAGGCAGCACAGCAGAGGGAAACCGTGCTGCGTTCCCAGGGGTGAGGAAGTGACGGGGGGAGGGGGGGATGAGGGAGATTCAGTTTGTTAAAAAAAGAGAGAACGGGCCTTAAATGGAATTGCTTGTGCCAAGCCCCGCGTCAGCAAACCAAAACACAAAACACCTAACTGGCCCCTCCCAGGAATGCGATCTTACCCCCAGTGGGGCACGTCCTGCACAGGGCTGGTGAGGTGACCCTCCTGATAGCCCCCTCTCGTCCCCCAAAGGAAGGCGACCATGCCTGAACCAACCCACCCTTGTCCCCGTTCTGCCTGTAAAAGCCTCCCGTTCTGTACGGGTCCTCGGAGCTCCTCCCCACGTGCTAGAGAGGACGCTGCCCAATCCGAGGACCATCAGATAAAGCCAATCAGATCTTCAAAATTTACTCAGTTACATTTTGTTTCTTAACAAGTCCCACCCTCAGGAGGCAGGAATACATCACCCTGTGGTGACAGTGATTTGCCTGGTTTTACTTTAGGGATCATTTTTTTTTTAATATGTGTGAAGTCATGAGGTCCACAGCACAACTGGCCAGGGCTGATCCCTCCATCTGCAAAACACATGTCCCATAGCCGCCTCTTGTCGCCATGGCAACCATCCCAAGCCTCCCACCCCTCTCTCCTGGGCCTGCCCCTGCCTCCCCATGGGGTAGCCATGCAAGGCTAGTCCTTACTTCTCTGGACCCCTCCCCCACCTTCAGGGCTGGCATCCAGAGATCTAAACCAGACACAACTACTCCTCTGCTCAAAATCATGGGTTCCCCGCCCCCATTCAGGGGATGCTCCCCCACTTGGTATGTGACCTCTGCGACCTCATCCTGTCCCCTTCTTCCCCTCACTCACTCACCTTCACCCATGCTGGACCCACCTACCTTCCTCAATACTCCCAAGCTGGTTCATGCCTCAGGTCCTTTGCACTGGCTGTTCCCTATGCCAGGTTTTAAATTCATGGGTAAAGAGTGAGCCCCCGAAACCTGTGTGCAATGAGCTCCTCCTTCCCTGACCGCCGACCTCAATTCTGCCCCCGCAGTCCCTCCTCATCCCCACACCAACGCCGCCCGGTCTGCTCCTGCGTAACTGCCCATCTCTTCCCTGCCTCTGCTAGACGGCAGCCACGGGGCAGGCGCGGGCAAGCTCTGCCTCATCCCCACTGTGTCCCCACTGTCTGCAGCAGTGCCTGGGACACAGTCCGCGTTCAACTAGCTGGAGACCCAGGGAGGAGCCGAAGCTGCAGTTCAAGCCCCAAGGCAGAATTCCCTCTTCCCTGGGGGAGGCCGTCATGTGTTCTGCTCGGGTGTCCAGACCGGAAGAGGCCAAGCCGCTTTGTGGAGGCAGTCTGATTCACTCAGAGCCCACTGATTTCAAGGTGAATCGCACCCATAAACACCATCACAGAAACATCCAGAATAATGTTTGACCACAGAGCTGGGCCCCATGACCCCACCTGGTAGATGCATAAAATTAACCTCACAAACCCCAAACAAAGAGAAACCCAAAGACACCCATGCCAAGACACATGACGCTTACTTTCCTGAAAAACGAAGACAAAGAAAACTCTTGAAAGCAACCCAAGAGAAATAAACCTTACCTACAGGAGAATAACTATCAGAATGAGAACAAATGTTTTGTTGGTGGCTGGAAGGAAATGGCACGATGTTCCCCGTGTGCTGAAAGGAAAAAACCCGCCAACCTGGGACTTTGTAACCAGCGAAGCTATGCTTGAGGAATAAAGGGGAAGTCAAGGCATTCCCAGATGAAGAAAAACCGAGAGAATCTGCCACTCATGGAGCTACCCCAGAATATGGCTGAAGGAAGTGCTCTAAACAGAAAGAAAAAGGACGGACCTTAGAATAGTGAGCAGAACAAAATGGGTAAGTTAAATAGGGCTTTTTTCAACTTCTTGAGTTTTCTAATTACATGTATGTCTACATGTGTCCACATGTATATAGAGTAAATATTTACAATCATATTATACATGGGGGGTGGTAAAGGGACATAAAACAAGGGAAGTCTTCTCTACTTCATTCAAACTACTGAAATGGCAAAGCCAGTAGACTGTGGTTAGTGACGCGTACATCACATAATACCCAGAGTCATCACCAAAATGATAGACCGAGAGATACCCTCAAAACCACTCTCAATAAACAAAATGGAATTCTGAAGGTGTGCGAGGGACAAAGGCAGAAAGGCGGGAAAAAATAACACAGAGAGAAGAAAGCAAACACAAACCGAAAATAGACATATATATATGGTATTTAAGATCTACCATATAAATAATTACAATAAACATACAGTTAAGACACAGATTGGCAGAGTGGATTTAAAAACATGTCTCAACTAGACGCTGTCTATAAGCAACTCACTTTAATTATAACAATATTGGCAGAGAGCGGAAGGATGGGAATGACATCGCTTGCAAACCGCCATCCCATGAAAGCAGAAGGGGTCGCATTCCTATAAGACAAAGTGGACATCAGGGCAAAGAAAATCACCGAGACAGAGGGGGACGCGATATCATGACAAAAGGGCCCGTCCTCCCGGAGACCTAGCAACCCTGAATGTGAATGCACCCGACAGCCGTGCTGTGAGGTGGACGCTGACAGAAGCAGAAATGGTCGAACCCACAGCTGTAGCTGGAAACATCAGCACCCCCTTCTCAGTGACTGAGAGGTGTATGCAGGTCTAAGCAAGGATGCGGAAGAATCCGGTAACACCATCCACCCCCGGGAACTGGCGGCATTTACAGCTCACGACCACGGAGTGCACGCCGTTTCCAGATGCCCTGGGAACGTACACCAAGGTAGCCCATATCCTGGGCCATAAGACAAACTTCCGAAATCACGAATAATTGAACCAAGGCACAGGGTGTTCTCCAAACATGATGGAAGCCCTCCAGATGTCCACGCCTGGAGGATGAGGCGAAAGCTTCTGTGGGGCAAAGAGGAAACCCCAGGGGGAACCCAGGAATACGTTCAAATGACAATGAAGATGCTGCATCTGGACCGTGCGAGAGCAGAGCCGAGGGTGAGAGTTGTAGTAATAAACGCAGGCCTTGAGGAAGAAACGGTCTCCAATCAATCATCTAGGTTCCCAGCTCAAGAACCTAGAAACGAAGAGGAAAATAAACCCAGGGCGCCCGGGTGGCTCAGTGGGCTGCGTGTCTGACTCTTGGTCTCGGCTCAGGTCATCATCTCAGCATCACGAGATCGAGCCCCGCACCAGGCTCTGTGCTGGGCAGGGAGCCTGCTGAAGATTCTCCTTCTCCCTCTCCCTCTGCCCCTCCTCCCACTCTCTCTCTCTCTCTCTCTGTCTCTAAAATACACACACACACACAATTTTTAAAAATAAGATAAACCCAAAACCAGCAGAAGGGAGGAGTAATAAACAGAAGAGCAGAGATGAGCGCACTTGAGCGCGGACAGCCACTCCAGAACATCAGTGCACAAAGACCCGGTCTTCAGAGACGTCCCTAAAACTGACAAGACCCAAGCACGACTGACAAGGAGACAAATACAGAAGACAGGAACTACCGCTATGAAGAGTGAAACAGGGCTATCGCGGCAGACCCCATGGGTATCAGAGGAGAGCAGGGAGTACTGTGAACAGCTGCACACACAGAAATGTGGCAAAGTTGACTGAGTACAGCACCTCCGAAATGAACACAAACTACCACCGGCTCCTGTCTGGCACCTGCAGGCACCAGGAATCCTGCCCACGTCCAGGCAGACGACATAACCTCTGTTGTGGGATGGGGCCTGCAGAGCCTAGAGGGGTTACCCCAGATCGATGAGGAAGAGAAAAACTAATTGGTTTTGGGAAATACCAACGGTTAGCCCAGGCCGAGCAGGGGTCCGAGACCTTCCAGAGACCCAGAAAGAGTACAGGGGGCTGGATCCTGGAGGGCAGACGGAGGAGGCGGCGGGAGCGGGCGTGGGGAGGGAGGTTGGAGGGAGACTCTGGGGGTGCTGATGGGAATTTGCAGGATGCTCCCCCTGCCGTGTTCTCTTAAAGAAAAACCTCACTGCTGGTTTTAATGTCATGCCGACACCATGAAGGACTCAGCAATACTGTGAGCGAGGCTGGGATCATCAAAGCAGCAAGGAGGAGTTAAATAATGTTCAGGAAACTGCTTCTCCTCTCGTTTATGCTGTGCTTTTGAAGGTGAAGAGGCCTCGGCCTCGGGGACGGCTTAGAACAGCAGAGGATGGGGAAGGGCTCACTGTCCTGGTACATATCAGTCCAGACTATCCTATTCTGCCACATAAAGGAGCCAGGCCTCTCAAAGGAAACCAGCCTTTCATAAAATGTCTTGGAAATCCAGTCAAGAAAGTTGCATGTCTCCCTCAGATAACACTGCAGTATTACAGGCATTTAACTCCATCAGTGGGCTATGGAAAAATAAAACGCCCATTTAAACAAGTGCCTGGAAATGCAGCAGAGCCGAGGAAATCCTCGGGCCTGTCAGGGCTCTGGGATGGCGGGGAAGGCTTGGCAGGGAAACACGTGGCACATCCTGATGACGACCCCAAAACCCTTGCAGGACCCTGCCATCAGCATTTCCTGGGGTGCTGGCTCCATATACAGGCTCCTGGCCCCACACCAGACCTGATGAACCCAAGTCTCCAGTCACGGCTCCCGGGGAGCCGCACAGGTAACAGGTTTCTGAAGCAGGTCCTATGCACATAACGGGGTGACAGGGTGCCACAGTTGGGCTCCTGACTCAGTTTCTGCTGAGGCCAAAGCCAAGAGATGTAGTGGAGACCTCCATGGGCCACAGCAGAGAGCCCAAGGACCTGTGCGTGATTCACGGGTGCTTTCCCGGTCCTTGGCCTGAGCCCCCTGGAGGCCTTCAAGGGTTGGGGCTGGATTGTGGAAGGGAGGAGGCTGGAAAGCAGCAAGTCGAGTTCCTTGGAAACAGACGGGCCTGCGGTGAGTCCCACCATAGCACGGCCTACCCCTCACTCGGAGGAGAGGGGACGGCTTCTAGGAGGCCCCTGGAGGGTCTGAAGTATGTCCCCAAGAGTGTGTAGGGCACTGATGCAAGTCAACTCACTCCCAAAGTCTGGGCAGCACTGCCTGCAGGAGGCTGAAGGGCAGGAGGGTTGTGAGTCGGGTAATGTGCCACCAAGGACTGGGGCCAGCTGTGGGCCTCCTGGAGACAGATGGCACTATGCCTAAGATACTGTCTGGGGCCACTTTAAAGAGACTTTTCTCAGGAGAATGCCTGGAGAGGTGACAGGTTGGGAACACCTGTGTAGAGTGCACGGCCACTTGCCCTGGGGCCATCCAAGGAAGCACAACAGAGTGAGGAGAGGGCTGGCCTCTGTCTTGGGGCCGCATAGACGGACACTTCCAAGGGGCCCTGGGGCTCTTGGTGCCATGTGTCTCTCTCTGCTCCCTGCCCCCTCCCCTCCCTCACAAGGGCCATGTGCCCAGGGCCTGCAAGGGCAGTGGGGGTCTGGGTCTGCCCACTGGGCCCCCAGTGCAGTGCCAGCCTTGAGCAGGCCTGTGCCAGAGGAGCAGAGACACCGCGGGACAGTGAAGATCAGAGTTTTGAGTCATTTTACTGGACTAACCACACTCCTTTAATCAGACTTCTGCTGTAACTAAGAAAGAAGATATGACTTTCCATTTCTGAGAAGGACCAGAGACATCACGCGGCCTGCCAGGTGCCCCATTCACTCCATGGAAGCCTGCAGCAGCCCAAAGGGGCAACACTGACCACGTGGGTCCTGAGGGGAGAGGCAGCTCTCCCAGGATCCAGAAACCCCTGGACGCTGAGCTAACCACTCGAGAACTGGAGTCTCCAAGTGGCCCAGGCGAGGAGGGTGGGTGAGCTCGGTGTGGCGGCCTCTGCCACCCTCCCCGCACCATGTAACCCCAGTGCACTCGGCCCGTGCCCCAGGGGCAGCAGACAAGACCTTCTGCAGATGTGGCAGAGGCTCCTCCCTCTGCCCAGTGTCCATCCGCACTCTTCTCCTTAGGACTAGAACTGATTTTTAGCTGAGCAGTGATGAACCTCCCTTGCACTTGGTATGGTCACGTGATTCGGTTCTGGCCAGTGAGGTGTGAAGCGAAGCCTTGTATGGTACTTCCAGAAAGACTCCCTAAGGAACATGGCTGGAGATCCAGCACCCCTCTTGGACCATGAGGATGAGGGCATGCTGGAGTGTCCATCCCTAACAGCTTCCTACAGCCACCCACCTCCAAACTGCTGTTACGTGAAGAGGGGGATAAAATATCTATCTTGTTGCAGACACTGATGCTGGGAAGATTTTGGTTAAACGCTGCAGAACCTGATCTTGGCTGATGGGTAAATACAGTGACTCCCTCACACACCTCATCTTACCAAGGACACTGCCAGCCTGGCACGCAGTGGGCACTCCCCCCAGGCTTAGCTCCAGCTCCCTTGCATGTGTTGGGGGCACGTGTGCAGTGGGGGTTTCTCCCTTAGCTCTGTACACATGCCAAGGGGATTCACTGATCTTAGCAAAACCTCCTCCTGATAGATCTCAGAGGCAGGCAACAATGGGGCGTACGCTGGCGGAAGTGATCGGGACTCCACCCCAGGAGTAAAGGCCTGAGCTGTGACTGGACCTGGGTCTCTAGGTCATAGAGGGCACACCAACCCTGGCCTGGGATGGCTCTCTGGGGAGATGAAACACAGCAAGTGTCATGGGTGCAATTGTGCCCCCTCCCCAAATTCATATGACATTTTAACCCTAGAAAAGGGATTGTTGCAGGTGTAATTGAGTTAAGAAGAGGCAAGTAGGCTAGGCCCCTAAACCAATATGACTGGTGTACTTATAAGAAGAAGAAATTGGGCACAGAGAGAGAGAGAGAGAGGACACATGCCATGGGAAGATCGGAGTGAGGCTGCCCAGGAACCACCAGAAGCCAGGACAGAGGCCCAGTCCAGATGCTTCCCCAGGACCCGCCTTCAGAGGGAGAATGGCCCTATTCACACCTTGATCTCAACTTCTGACTTCCAGAACAGTGAAACAGTGAATTCCAGCTTTAGTGCTTTGTCATGGTAGCCCCAGCAAACTCATGCAGCAGATTATACCCACACCACCCTGTCCTTCAGGAGTTTACACGCCAGGCATCAGAGCACACTGGCTGACTGGTACTCAGTATTTCCTGGGTAGGAGGAGAAGTGGATGGATGGGTGGGTGGGTGGATGGACGGATGGATGGACCAGTGGTTGGCTAGTTGGATGGATGGATGGATGGATGGATGGATGAACGGATGGGTGGATAGAAAATGGTTGGGTGGTGGATGGATGGATGGACTAATGGTTGGATGGCTGGATGGATGAGTGAATGGATAGGTGAATGGATGGGTGGATGGACAGATGGATGGGTGGTGGATAGGTGGATGAATGGATGGATGGACTGATGGCTGGATGGCTGGCTGGATGCATGAATGAATACAAAGATGTGAGTGCATGGATGGGTGTGTAAGAAGATGAACAACAGAATGAATGTGTGGATGGAAGAACAGGGCAGCCACCGGAAGAACAGGGCAGCCACCAGATGCTGCAAGGATTCTGCAAAAATGCCTCACGTGCCTACAAGTGCTCACAGATCATCCCGGCATGTGCAGCTGGCATAATGGCTGCATCACGCCCGTGGATTCCACAGAAATCAATGCAACCTCAACTCCAGGGAAAAATGGGCCATCGTTTTCTGTAAAACTGCCAGGAACTGCCCTGATCAATGACTGCATCCATCTGTTTTACTCTTCACACCACCTATTTTTATTCCTCATGAATAACAAAGGGGGCTCAGCGGAAGAAGTAGGGGTTGCTGCAAGGGGACTGGGTGCATATCTCCCAGGGAGGTGATGGGGCAGGTCTGTTCATGGAGGATGACGTCTTGCAGAAGCTCCTTGCCTGACAGGTGAGATGAGCAAGGAGCAGCAGGAGGGAGATGCCAGCCCCCAGGTGTGCCATCCTCCATGGGAGCCACCTCGGCGGCAGGCGCTGCTGGTCTCCGACATGACAGTGACCACTACGGAGAATGGGGGCACCAGGGACACAGGCGTCGGTCACACACAAATCCAGGCATTCGAGAGTGAGCAACAATACACCCTCCCACTGTGAACACCTGGAGGGGCAAACATTGGCCAAAGGCTCAGCTCGGAGAAGCATCCTCCCCGTCGACCTCGACCCAGGTTCAGGCGAACGGATGCCCAGTAGCCTCAGAAGAAGGGGCATGCAGGAGAGAGGCTTAGGGGTGATCCTACCCAGAGCAAGGGCCCTGCACCTCATCAACCCTCCCCGGCCCGGGGAGCAGCTGGGCCAAGCAGCTGAATGACATAACCCAACGCCATCCGTGCAGGCTGCCCCCAAGGCTCCAAACACTTAGCTGTGCCTATCCCCAGCGCACAGGCCACTGGGCTTCTCCCCTCCAAAATTAATAACTATTGGAAAAAACCTGATGGGCAGTGAGAAGTCTCCGGAAGGTGCTGCCAGGAAAAGCCGTTGGTTAATCTACTCCTTTCTGGAGCTCCGGACTCATTTGGCTGGGCTTCTGGGGCGCTTGTTGCCAACGCGGCCTCGGCTAATAAGTAATTAGGAGATAATTAACATTTGTAACATACAATGGGAAACATCTGGACCTACTGACTTATTAAAACCTAAGAACCTGATTAATCAATTGTGTAGAGAGAGGGAACACGGGCTCAGGTTGGGGGATCAGCTTCCTTGGGCTCAGGCCTCCCCATTCGGCCCTGAAAAGGTGTCCTCGGGTCCCAAAGTCAGCGACACTCAAGTGTGGACTCTGTCCACCCAAGACACCCTCCGCTGGCCTCCCACTGCTTCCTGCTTCCCCAGGCGTCTCCAAGGATCAGAGAAAGCGGAGACCCCGCCCTCTTTCATGGGCCAAAGTGCCCCGGGGTGAAGAGGAAGGCCAAGGTATGGGTGGGGTGGCACTTGTGTCCCCACCCGTCCCCTTCTCCTCCTGCTTCTCCTCCTTCCCCACACAGTCACCTGGGAGTTCAGGAGAGAGGAGCCCCGTGCGTGCCTCCCTGGGATGCACCATGGCTTAGCCTCAAAAACGCCCACAACTGGGGACAGCAAAAATCAGCCGAAGCCAAGCTCCCCCCAGCCAGGACTGTGTCTGTGAAGACTGTGCTCCCCCGCTCTGGTCCAGGACAGTCTCCCTCTGACCCCTCCACTTCTCCCCTCCATCTCTGAGCGGCTGGGCAGGGGAGATGTGCGGGAACACGTGTACTCGATGAGCCTGAATGCACTCCCCAAATGCTCTGCTTTCCAGCCAGAACGTGAGGGTATTGCTCTACCGTCATCCTCCCTCAGACAGGAGGGGCTGAAATAAAACCCGGTGTTTCCATGGACATGGGGAAAAGTCAATTTAGGGCTGCGGTAATTCTCGCCAGGGAAGCTGGGCAGCGTGGAAATCCTCAAGCTGCCCCTTGAATGTCACTCCAAGCCACTTCCTGGGATTGTTCTTTGAGAAATGTAGGTCCGAACCCCCTCTGCTCTCTGCCTTCAGTGAGAAGCCTGAAGAGAGGTACTCAGGGATGAAAATGGGAGAGGTTCGCCTGTCTGGGGCCCTCTCCCCAGCCCAGGGCCACCTCTGTCTCTGCTTTCCTGCCACGCTAGGGGCTAGGCTCTGGGTTCGGGATGGGGGCTGTCCTCATGGCGTTGGAATCCCAAGGCCAAAATGATGGGTCCAGGGACAGGCATGTTATGCGAGCGGACCCTGTGAGAGGCCTGCCCCAGGATTTCTCTCCCTCCAGCTCAGGGAAGAGGCCCGTCCTATAGCTAGAAGATTTGCAGCCCTGGCTCCTGACCTGGAAAGGCAGCACAGCTGAAGGAACAAAGCCACCGTGCAGGGAGGCCGAGGTGGGGCTCGGGGCTGGCTGAGAACACTCGGGGCCCCAGTTCCCTCGGCCAACTCTATCCGCTGCCCTGGTTCAATTTAGTGAGCCCGGGGGTTCCTTGTTTTTGTTCAGGCTGTTTGGGCTGCGTTCCTGCTGTTCCCACCAAACACAAGTGCAAAGACCTTATTCGGCCCCATCGTTTGTGGGAAAGGTGCTGGCACTCAGCTGGAGGGATGTGTTCAGGAAAAGAAAAAACAAATAGAAGAAAACAGGTATGAGAAAGTGATATTTAGCAAGTTAACATGACCACATCAGCAGGAGGGAAGGCTGGGTCCACTTAGAAAGACAAACCATTTTAAGTTGTTAAAACCAGGGAACCCTCACTTGCACGCGTCCCGTGAATGTTTTAAGCAGAGATCTTCTCACTTGGCCATTTGCAGGCAACCTGTCTCGACCTGATCCCTCCATTGTTAGTGGGTTTTCGGCAGATTCTGTTTTCAGTGGACTGCTTCCTGGCTTCCCAATAAAGCAGATGGAACAGGTGCTTTTTTGGGGGAAGTGGAGAACCACATGGGGGGAGAGAAGGTGTTGGGTGTGGAACCTCAGACAGCATAGCCAGCCGCAGGACTCAGGGAGCAAGGGAAGGTTCCTCTGCTTTGGGGGGCTGACATCAGCCCACCCCAGACCTAGAATCCTGAAGAAAAATGAGCCAAGACCCGCTGGGCAAGACAGCCATCCAGGCGGGAGAGCCCGCTGCCATGTCCCAAGCCCCCTGTTCTGCCCGGTTCCCCTTGCAGTTCTCACAAACACCAGGGAAGCATGAGCTCCACTAACACCCATCGCACATGGGAAATCTTAAGCTCACTGCTGGCAAGGGGCTGGTCTGGATTCGAACTCAGGACGCCTGGCTTTCAAAACCGTGTTCCTTCTACCACCTGCTCTGGACCAACCCCAGCCCCAAGCTCCCTCATCAGGGTCCATCAAAACACAGCAGCCGGGTACCGCGCCCCCCGCCCCAGGGCCACCTCACCAGGGCAAGTCACGCCGGCGAGGACGATCTTGGAAGCAAGGAGGGAAACCGGCCAGGAGAGAAAACTCAGTCACTTAGGACCACAAACTTACTAGGCAACCAATTTGCAGAGTCTGTCCTTAACTCACACCACCGGCAAGGTCTGCGCGGGCAATTTGGGTCTATCAGCCTTTAAATTATAGAGGGCCGTACCCTCCGTCAGGCCTGCCGCAGAGCCGAGACGGAGCGGCTCCAGAGTGAGTGACAGCTTCAATAAATGTCTTCCTGCCAGGAAAATAGCATTACCACGCGGAGGTGCTCTGGAAAGTATTGAACTTCGGGAAGAAATAAAATAAAAATAAAATGGCTCAGGCGCTCCCAGGTGCTCCGTCATTATTGCCAGATGCAGCGGGGAGAAAAGGAGGCCCATTATCAAATAACTGTCTCGCTGTCCTTGGCAGACAGTGGCACCGCGTCACAGCTCATGAGCAGCTGGTCGTAGAGCGGCGCCTGGCTCACGTGGGGAATCTTTTCCTAGCCAGGAAAGCCCTCGAGGGGCGTCTAGGGCACTTTCCGTTCACAGCTGGGGAAACTGAGGCCAGGGCCACGGGGCAGGGCAGGTCAGTGGACCACAAGGTGCTCAAATGCTAAAGCACAGGACACAGCACCCCGAGCAAGACAGACACAAGACAAGTTCCCCGGCATCCTCTGGTGGGGGACAAGAGCCTGCTCCCGGGCACAGCTTAGGCACCCCAACAGCTGCTGTGTAGCCTAGTGTAGGGTGAGGAAGGGCAGGTTGAAACCAGAGTAGCCCCCAGACACGCCCCAGCCTGCTTCTTACTTCCTCCATTGCTGATGTTTGGAAGTGTCCAGTAATGGGTTCTAATCCTGAGGTTTAGTGGTCTGTCCTTCTGGTCTGCCTGCTCCTCTGCTCTCCCCGCTCCCCCCACCTCGTGCCCAACCCCGGTGTCCTTTCCTCTCCTAGCAAATGAGAACCATCTGAGGCCCCCATCCTGCTCTTTCTCTCTGTACCAGGGTTCTGGAAAGACCACAGACTAAGATCAGTAGGGGTGGGCTTTCTCTCCTCACGGCCGCATCCCCAGACCCCACCATGGTACCTGTCATGTAGCAGGTGCTCAGTGAACTTGTCAAGTGCACAGACGGGAGCAGAGATCCAACAACAGACCAGACTTTGACTCAAACAAGAGAGTGTTTCCCAAATCCTCATCTTTGTGATGTCCTTCCCTTCCCTGTGGAAGTGCCCTTGGCACCCTCAGCACGGAAGATGACAATCAGGTCCCTGGACCTCCCTGTGACCACCAGGTCGGCACCTGGGCTCAGAGACCCTGCCATCCCCCACCGTTGGCTTGTCCCACCACACTCCCAGAGGAGGTCCTCTCCAAGTGCGTGCCTCTCACACTCCAAAAATTAGAGTAGAACCGAGGAAGGGCCCGGTGCAGGAGGGTGGAGCTGGACCCCGGCATGTCCCCAAAGCCACACCGCAGGGAACTCTGGACGCCTGAGTCCAGCGTCTTCAGCTACAGCCCTGTGGAGCTAACAGTCCCAGCCTGCAGGAATCGCAGGGGGAGAGAGAAGGAAGAGCACCTCTGTGGGCACTTGGCACTTGTGCACAGGGCGCTGGTCACTCCATTAGCACGGAGGGCTTGAGCGCTCGCTGACGCAGCCCCCCAAGCGGTCCCCATCCGCTGCTCCCAAGCATCTGTGCAAAGCGGTTTGATTCTGAAAGCACACTTCCTGCTTCCCTCCGTCCGCGGGTTTACCTCCTCGCCCTCGTTTTACAGGTGTCTTTCCGAGTTAAACAACTGGAAATGATTTCCACGGCCTCGGTGGTACGTACCCACATCACTGCCACAGAGAATCTCTAAGATGAACCGTAGACTTCTCGGGTCAGGAAGGCTTCTGAAAGAGCATTTTTAACTCATTTCCCTGACGCTGGGTTGGCTGCCATTCAAGTGCCCACAGCCCGTGGCAGCGAGATCACAGCTCAAAGGCACCAGAAGACCACGTGGAACACGTGGGACAGTCCTATTGATCTGTCTCAGGTGAGAGGGCCTCTGGCCAGCAAGAGGCAGGCGGGAAGACGGGGCAGGGGAGGAGTGGGCACTGGGCTCTGGCGGCCATCGCCAGGTGCGGGTGAGCCCAGCTGTTGACCGCACAGCTGCCTGCCAATGCCGTCCCCCATAGTCTCATGCATGCTGAGCACTCAGGGGATGCGGGTGGGGCTAGAGACCACCACCCTGGGACTCAGAACGCTGGAGGTCAGACTGACTTGACCTGCTGGGCTACCCCGGAAGCCAGGGTGGCAGTCAGGGGATGTGTGACTCCTGAAAAGTCCCGGGGGCCTTGCTCACTCGCCTCTCACTGCCCCTCCTTTCCTCTGGAAGCCCGAGGCCCATGGCCCCCAGCCCCTGTGGGAAACACCTTTTCCAGATCGCCCCTCGTCCTCAGGACTCCTGGCAGGGCCTGGCTTCAGACCGACCCAGAATGGTGGACCTGCGTGTTCTTCCCGGCGGTCTCTCTGGCAACGTGCTCCAAGGGTACCCAGGATTTGTTCTGGTCGGCTATGGCAAGACACACAGACATGTAAGGGACTGCCATGAAGGAAGAAAACGTGTTATGCTCACAGACTCCAGAGGAAGGGGCACGCCCCCCGGGGCCACATGGGTAAGCACCAGGGTCAGCCAGGAGGCAGGAGGCAGGGGGCATGTGAGCGAAAGCTCTCCTGTGGTTTCCACGGGAAAGAACGGGGAATGCAAGCTTCAGATTGGCTAGCTGGAATAATTTCGGGGGGTTCTGGAGCCAAGGGGCTGTTTCCGGTTGTCCGTACCTGCCCTGGGGTGACTGGGGCAGATCTGATAAAGAGGGTACACAGGGGCCGAGGCTCGGGATTGGCTGCTCTGCATTTGAAGGGCATCCTCAGAGCCAGGTGTTTACTAGCTCTGAAAACTGGATGACCCTGGGTGGGCCATTCCCCAATGCCAACAAGCCCCCCTCCCCCACTGCTCTCAAAGCATCAAAATACAGAAAATAAAAGACATGGTCAAAATCAGCCCAGGGAGGTCCTAGGGCCACCAACGACCTATAACAGAGGCTGCTGTGCAAGAAGTTTCCCCATCTTCCAGGCAGACCCCAGGCGTGGGAAGCAGATTCAGGCAGCATTTCAGCACCTGTTCACCAACTAGGCCCAGGCACCCTTGAGCAGTGTGTAACCAGCACAACGGTTCAGAGGCCCTGGGAGGCCCTGCCTTCCCTGCCCAGGGCCAGCCCAACCAAGCCAGGGGGACAAACGGCTCCACGGCTCTGAAGGTGCCCACAGGGACAGAGCACCCTGACCAGCCTGTGTCCTGCTGGCTCATGCTCCGTGGACAAGCCTGAAACTTCCAAGCGAGGCGAAGCTATGCTCAAAATTCTTGGGGGGTGAACATCCTGTTCCTAAAACATGAGCAGGGATGGAAACCATCAGAGAGGAGCAAGCGGCCTCCCGAGAGACGCGTCTAGTCAGGGTCCTGCCCGCCCGTCCCCAGCAGCGCCCGACCAGGCCTGGACCTTTTCCAGGGCGCCTGCAAGTGATCCCCGTCTTTGAACCTCTTTCCGCAGACAAGGATGCTTTCTTGGAGAAAGCAGCGGCCCCCGTTGGAAAGTAAAAAAGAAAGCTTCTCCCTTCCGTTGTCCTCGGAAAAGACCGACCAGGAGGGCTCCCCGAGCGCAGCAGCGTGCCGTGCGGCCGAATGGTTAGGATTATAGGCTCTGCTGTTGCAGAGACATTTTTTCCCCGGCAAACGAATAAAATGAAGTGATGCCCCAACCTCAGGGTGTAGCGTGTTTTGTGAAAAGCAATTTCAAAGCAGAAAGGTCAGCCCAAAGGAGAACGCCGTTTCTAAAACCGGATCCGGCCGAAGGGCAGCCGCCGGGAGGGAGCAGGGCGTCAGTGCCCGGATCCAGTGAGGCTGGGAGCGGGTGGTGGTTCAGTCAGGATGGGTCAATGGAACCTCTGGGATTTTGTTTAGTTCTGTTCTTTCTCAGACCGATGTTGCTAGAAGTCATATCTGACTGTGGCCGCCCCGCAAAGGCCAGCTCAGGGAGCCCCTATCCACCAACCCGACCCAGTCTTGGGGAGACTGAGAGCCCGTTCTCCATACCCCCCTGCCTCCTGCAGCCACAGGGACCCAGTACCTTCCCTCCCGATGGAGGAGACTGCAGCCAGCTCTCCTTTCAGAAGGGGTGAGAGCCCCCCCAGGCAGAGAGGTCCTGGTTCCAATCCACGGTGTGGGGTGTCATGAGCAGACGGTTCCCAGACCAAAGCCAAGCAGTGTCTATAAACCATAAGGGGATAAAGTTGCTAGAGACATGTAGAAGTGAACCGGCCCCTGTTAGTCTCCTGTTCCTGTGAGGGGGCAGGCCCAGCGTGGGGAAAGTGCCATCCGCGGTCCCCACAGCGATGGAGACGCAGGGCTGCATCTCCGGGGACCCCAGAAAGAACCGCCATCACCATCAGAACCCGAGTCCTTCTCCTGGACCACCTGGACCCCCCCCCCTTTGAAATCCTGTTGTAAGTTGCCCAAATGAACTGTCCAGAATTACCCAGGTGTCACACGCAGTCCCGAGCCTCCTCGGCCAAGAAATAACTCCGTGGTAGTTCACATCAACTCTGCACATGTGGTCAGCCGCTCAAGTGCAAGGGAAGTTGCAGGGTCCAGGCCCCGCCTTCGTGCCGTGGTGATCTGGGAGCGGCTGGAGCTCCAGGAAGCCTCACGTGTTGTTGGAAGTGAAGGCGCAGAGCAGCCAGGCCGCCAGGAAGAGTAACGCCAGAGGCCCCCTCCAGTGCTATGGCTGCTGCCTTGTCCCTGGAACCTTCCACTGGGCACCACGGTAAAAATCCAATACAGGTTCAAACAAGAACAAAGAGGCTCATCCGCCTTGGAACCCCCACCCCATCCCACAAGAGAGGGCTGGCGCCACCGGACACCCCCGTGGGCTTCGCAGCATCTTCCGTGAGGGTGGGAGGGACATTGCCAAGCAGCCTCGGGCTAAGGCACAGTGTGTCTTGGGACCCAGACCCCACTATGGATGGCTCCACATAGCCGTGAGCCGAGAGCTCAAGGGTGCCCGGAAGGCCAGCTCTTCTGTTTGAGGCATTAAGAAACCCTTCGGTTGGTGGAGCAGGAGGCCAGCCTTGGCGTCCCCCAGGAAATCAGGTCATGGCTTGAGGGCACTCCATGGCCCTGAGTACACTAAGCCCGGGATAATTTCAGATACCCCCGAGCTCTGGCAAGTTCAGCCCGCTGCCCACAGAGCCACAGCTGCCCTCCCCCGTGAGGACGAGGGAGAGACGGTTTCTTGTGGCAGGACATTCAGCAGCACCTCCTTCAGGAAGCCTGCCCTGACTTCCCTCCTCCACGAGAGAGGGGCATGCCAGGGCTCTCAGAGCACTTGGACACATTGCCCAACATCGACACTCCTAACATAGCCAGGGTCTGTCTTAATCCCATTTGGAGCAGGATGGGAACAAAAACTAATGTCCCAGTGAACTGTAATTGTCTGGGCAAAGACCGTGTTTGTCACTGCATGCCCAGAACTTGGCAAGGTGCCTGCCCATCGTTAGAGCTGAAATAATAAATGTCGCAGATCTAATAATAACAATAATAACAGCCAGCATGGACCGCGGGCTCTGGGCCAGCACGTGCAGACCCTTTACCTGCCTGAGCCCGAAGAGCCCACGGCTTACCCGCAGGTGGCAGGTGACGGACCAAATGGGTTAAATCCCTCCTCCACAGTCAGGTCACTGCTCAGGGACCGAGGCTGTCGGATCCCAGGGCCTCTACCCAACACAGCAGTGAGCTCAGCCCCGGGTGGGGGCGGTGAGGGAACGTCCATGCACCATTGCAGGAGGCAAACTCGAGTCCTGGGTCAGGAGAAGCGGCCTCGTCGGACCAGCCCGGTTTGGCACAGGAGAGGCCACACCCCACCCGGGCCTCTGAGTTCGCTGTTCTCAGAGGGCATAAGGCTAAGCAGACATGAGGGGAATCACAGTGCTCTCCTGGGGAGCCTAGGATCCCTCCTGAGCCTGGGGAAGTGGAGGGAGGGACCAGAGGTCCAGCCCCAGGGGTCAGAGGAGCCCAAGCCCAGGGTGGGTGGAGGTGGGGGAGCATGGGAAATCTCCAGGGTGTCTTCTGGAGAGAAGACAAACCCAGAAGCCTCCCCCCCCCATGCCAGCTGCCCCCCACCTGTGCCTGTGCTTTGCATCTAACTGTGGTGCGGACAAATTGTTCCTGGCCTGGGGTGTGTTTGGACGGACTGATTACGTTTCATTAAGTGTCTTTAAACAATTAATGCCAGCAAAACCATGGACATCATGACAATTAAATCTAAATTAAATGCCACTCTGAAATTTCTCTTCCGGGTGTCAATCGGCTACAGGCGATTCTACCAGAGGGGACTGGAGAGCTGTTGGAATGCGAACAGTAAGCAGGGCTGGGAAGGGAGGGTGGGTGGGCTAGGGCAATGATGGACGCAGGGTCGGAAGCAGGGGGGCGCGCTTGTCCGGTGGGTCCTTCCGGGTCTGTGGTGCTGTGCTGCGTATATGCTGCCATCCGTACTCTCTCGGTTCCTCGGCCTCCCTCTTGACAAGAGCTCCCCGGCCACCCTGCCTCGTTCCCGGACAGTGAGAGTGGCTTGCGGATGTGTGGCTCAGACCTGGCCTGGCAGACAGCTGCATTTCCCTGGCCACGTTATTGGTCCTGTGACACACATGTGGCCCTAGCTGAGCCCACGGGGCCTGCTGGGAGGGAGGCCGGGAGGAAGACAAGCCTGGAGCACTGACAGCCACCGTGCCACCATGAGGGTGCACCGAGGAGAAGACAGAAAAGGAGCAGGAAAAGCAGGAAAGGGAGCAGGTGGCCCTGGGGGGACCCCTTGTGAGCCCCTGGATGGAGGCACGTTTTCTACCAGGTGCTGGGTTTTGTGTCACTAGCAACTGACCAAGATGTCCCAAGAAACCATCCCCTCACCCTAGCAGTGAGAGCTAACGACGTGTCTCGAGTACTTTTACAGGAGTTTTAAGGCCGTTTGCTCTGAGGTGCACTTTGCCGTATCTCTTTGCCCTTTTTGAGATGCAGACTGCAGGCAGCGGGGCCAGCACAGTGCTGGAGTGGCCCGAGTCCGGCTCTGCCAGGAGAGAATGTGAAGTGGCTCCCCAGCTGGCTTGTCCTCCTCTGCAGGGACCAGGGTCGGGACCAGGGTCAGGACCAGGGGGAGGCAAGTGAAGCATCGGCACAGCCTTCGAGTAAGCTCCTCTTTAAAGCTCGCGCCCTTAACTGACCCAGACCCAGCCCTGGTATGGACGATGTCCTCACCACACCGGAGACAGGCCTCAGGCCACAAGCGGGTCCTAGAAACCGTTAACCCCGAACTTCAGCCCCAAGTGGCCCACCCCCTGCTGGCCCGGACAGCCTCCTCTCCTCTTGGGGCTTTGCTTTTCTCATCTATGCAGCGGCAGAAGTTACGAGGGGAGCCCCTGGGGCCAAGCCGGCCCTAAGCTGTGGGATTCTCCTGTGTGCTTCCGGGAGCAGACCGGTTCCAGAGACTCCCACACGCCTGCGGCGGGTCAGCCTGCAGCCCGCAGGAGCCTCGACCCTCCTCTCCGGTCGGTGAAGCTGGACCACAGCCGCCCCAGAGGCCTGGGGGCTGGCTGCTGTTCGCTCCCCTGGGACCCCGGCAAGACGGAACACGCTTTCTGCCCTGTGGCTCCTCGGGAAGCCTGTGCCGGGAAGAAACTTTGAAACGGGGGCAGATCATTCCTGGCCCTGAACAAAACGAACGTCCTCCCCTGAGGCACCAGGGACACACGGCCCCTGAGGTCTCTCCAGGCTGACGAGGGGGGGCTGTGGCTTCTCCTCCCAGCTCGGGGTCACAGAGCTGTGCCCCCTGTCCCCAGGGTTGAGCCCCTCGGCCCCACCTGGTCCCACAGCAAGCCGCCTCACACCTCAGATGCTCCATGAGCAGCAGCTAAGTCATCCCCGAGAACAGCAGACGCCCCAGGTTCCCGGGGACACAGACACCTGACTCAGCGTGCGGGCCAGCAACGGTCTGCAGGCTCAGCCAGTGCAAGGAGAGGGACCCCCGCCTGCTCCTCCCTCGTCTAGCCACCTCCAGCTCTGCACCGGGAGTGGGGCCTGGTGTGGAGAGAGGAGAAAGAATAGGAGACTCCAAGGGAGAAATCCAAGCAGTTTCTCCTACCACTGCTGCCTGCCCAGGTCATCAGCAGGCACCCCCCCAGCTCAACATCACCCACACCACAAAGCCTTCACTGAGAGTCGGCTGCGTGCCCACAGCCATCCTGGAGCACGGGGTCCAGGTCCTGGCGTCCGACAGCTGCCCAGTCTGAAACCCAGCTCTGCCTTGGGGGAAGCACTCACTTCTCCCGTCCCAGCCTCTGCCTCCTCCCATGGAAAACGGCAGTAGGGTCATCAACTCATCCGAGTGTTGTGATCACATGCACGGCACTTAGCAGGGAGCCTGGCAAGGAGAAGCCGTCGGGCAGAGCTGAGCAGCTGTGTATTAGGGTCTCTGCGAGGGGTCATGGCTTCAGCATCACGGAACTCACAGGGGGTGAGGAGGCGGCACTGCCGGGAGGGTCGTCTCGAGGCCGAACGTCACAATGTGCCCAGAGTCACAGACAGGGAGGAGAGACTGAGCCGGAGCCTGGCAAGGGCGCCCTGGAGGTGGTTTGGAGCACTGGTGGGGATTGGGGTGGCACTGCCCAGGGGAACACAGAGAAGTCCAAGGTGGGGTGAGGATGGTGCATGGGGGGGTGCCTAGAGCAGCCAGGGGCAAGACGGGGAGACATTCTGCCCCCCGGTTCCTGCTCTAGAAGGACGTGGGATCCCCAGAGCTGGGAAGAGCTGAGAGTCCAGGAGACTCCGGAGGGCCGGGCGAATGCAGGGGCCACAAGGAGAAGGGGCAGAAGGTAAGATGCTGAAGGGTTCCTGAGCTCGTCCATCACCAAACACCAGCCTCTGTGCCAGAGAACAGGCTTCAGGTGAGCAGGAAATCGAGCACGGGCTGCAGGTGGCCAGCCCCGTCCCCCCCCCCCGCCGCAGGGTTCCAGCCCCAACCCTGTCATACCCCAAGCTCTAGTGGTGCCCCCTTTCTCCCCTGAGCACTCTGGACATTTCGGGGGGATTGAATCTATTGTGGGGGCTGTGCTGTGCATTGCGGAAGCTTTAGCAGCACCTCCTGCCTCCGCGCCCCACACACCACCCCTCACAACGAAAATGTCTCCAGACACTGGTGACGGTCCCTGCCGGGGGGCGGGGGGGGGGGGAACCAAAACAGCGCTTGGTGGAGAGCCGCTGGATTAGTGAGAGGAAACGCTGAAGGCTTCTTTCCAAAAGAGAGTAAAGGAAGTATAAAGAATGCTTTTCCGTGCCTTCAGCTAATACACACTAGCCAACCTTACTGCACTGGGCGCTGGGACACCTGGGGTCACGGTCCAACACCACTCATCTGCAGCAGGAGAGGGACGCGGGTGCCCAGATGCTTGCTTCTTTACATCTTGCTCCACCTCTACTATCCCTGGAATATCAAGGGCAACCTGCAGGGACCAGCAGCCCACCCGCTCCTGGAGGTCGCCCTCCACGGGAGGCCTGCCGGAGCCGCAAGTCCGCCTGGTGGGGGCCTTGGGACCCGTCCCAGAGCTTGCCCGGAGAGCGGCAGAGGGAGGCACGGCGTGAGGACAACGTGCCACGTAAGGCTCCTGTGCTACTAACTAAAACCCAAAAATGGAGCCTTAGGATTTAATTCACAATCTGAGCAGAGTTTTTTCTCACACATCTATACTCCTTCATGAACAGCTAGAAATGTCCGTTATGTTAAACGATGAACAATAAGCAGAAAGAGCACCTCTCGTTCCAGAGAGCCACAGTCACTCCGACTGCCAATCGTCAATCCCATCTCAACAGGGAGGGGTGCGGGCTGGGCACCCCCCCCCCAGCTGTGGTGGTCGTGGGGCAGCACCCAGAGCAGAGTCCTGGCAGACGGAGGCTGGAGAAACGTGCCAATGGCAGATCAGCGGGATTCACGTGGACGTGAGCGCAGACTGAGGGACTCTCCCAGGCCTGCAAGCCGGCGCTCCCTCCCAGCTCCCCCGCTCCGGCCCTCCATGGAGCTGACACTCACCCACAGTCACACAGTGAAGAAGTAAGCGGCGGGTCAGGATTCTGTCCACGCCCTGTCTACCCCCCCAACCAGGCTGTGGTCAGGGGGCCACTTGCATCAGACAGAACTGCTGGGGGTGGGGGGGGTATGCTCATTAAAAACCAGGCTACTGGGCTCCACTGCTGACCTAAAGAGTCACGTCTCTAGAGGGGGATCTGGGGGCTGCCCTTCCAAGAAGTGCCCCCATCTCAGCTCGGAAGCATCCCCTGGTCTCTTGTGAGCACAAGCCACGGACACCTGGGTGGGGGGAGGTCCTGTCGCCAGGACTCTGCTCCATCCCAGCCCTGCAGCAGGCAATGGAGTCACAACATCCACTGTGAGAACCAGAACCCTGGGCTTGCCCCCGGGCCGAGACTCCGAGGGGCTGGCCGCACAAGGCCCCAATGCCCAGCTCTAGCCCTCCTGGTAGCAAGGACAGTGGGGACTTCGTTTCGCTTCGTTGTCTGCTAGATCCCCCAGCCACATCATGCCTAGAAGAGCACGTGGCACATAGGAGGTGCTCAAAAATTACTGGAGAAAGGGAGGGGAGAGTGAGGGAGAGACAGAGTCAGGGAAAGAGGGAGGAGGAAAGACAGGGAGTCACGCATGGCACGATGCTGCTGAGGACGGAGGCTGGGGCTCTTCGGCCAAATCCCAGCGCCCTGGAAAGTGCCACCCTGAGGCCATTCAGTCTTCTGCCACGCCCCCTGGCCAGACTCCCCAGAGCCCCCGGAGCCTGGCGCCAGGTTGCCCGGGGTAGACAGCCGGAAAAAGCTGTCGCATAAGCGAGTAGATGAACTAAGGAACTAGTGGATGTGGCCTTCTGCAGCTTCAGTGAGAGCCAGCAGGTGCAGGGCTCCCGATGAGGTACACTGTCCATGTCACTGCACAGAAAGGACACAGAGAGTGCCCAGCACACTCAGACGGCTCATGAACACTTGAGGAAGGAAACAGGCTCTGAGAACCGAGGTTGAGAGCCAACTCCGGGGAGGCGGGGGAGGCAGGACAATGCTACAAGCTCTCCTGCTCCCCACAGGGCTGAGGACCCCAGGACAGCTCTCCTGCCCCCACAAGCTCTGGCCACTCTGACTGGGAGAGAGCCTGGGCCATCGGCCTCGTGCTGCGGAATGAACACACCCTCCAGCAGCCACGTCTAGGTGGGCTCCTCGGCTGCGTCCGCTCTCTGCGCCTGGGGCCGTATCCCACATGGTGCACATGCTGAATAACTAAAGGGAGAACCAAGTGCCCAGGCAGAGAGCTGTGTGACCTCCTCCAGGAAGACACAGGCCCTGGGGGCCCCACCTCTCCTCCCCCAGCCCCATGCCAGAGCTGCCCCGGGCTGGCAGTGGGCATGGCGAGCACCCCAGTCTGTGTCTCCCAGGACACGGTCTGGTTTGCTGAAAACATGTTTGTCTAGGGGCACAGTTTCCACTGGAAGGCTTTCTGATGGGTTTGGTTTGGGATTTTAGAAAGATAAAGACGTTTTTTAAAAAACAAACTGTCAGACTCCTTCCTGTCTCTGTCCTCGCAGAGGGGTGGGGACTATGCTGGCTCTCTGTCCCCCATGCTGTCTCCAGTTGGGGAGGGAGTCTCCCGGACCCTTATCTGCTCTGGCCGGCCAGCCCACAAACCTGGATCCCACAACCTCTCTCATGCCCCAGAAATCCCCAGATTTCTGCAACTCCCTGTGGTTTCCATCCTTGGTCTCCCATCAACTCCCAAGTGCTGGCTTCCAATGCCCTCTCCACCTCCCTGCCCCCCCTTCTCCTCTCATCTCTGGGATGGAGCTCCCAGTCCTCAGCCCCACCAGGCCCCACACACCAGGCAGCTCGTATGTCAGACTCAACTCGTTTCTCTGCCCAGGGCTTTCTCACCTAGAGTGGACAAGTGGAGCCAGCTAGAGGAGGGAGCAGCAAAGGTCCTCTGGCTGTCCAGCTACTTCTCAAAGGCTGGTCTTTCTGGAGGATTCTCCCAAGTAACAAAGCAATTAGAAGCACCCACCAGTCAAATGGGATGGATAAAATTTCCAGAATCAAGTATGACTCCATGCTTTAACTCTGGAGGCCACAGGACCCGAACCTGCCCCGCACCCCCTGCGCAAGGAGAGCACCAGATGGCACGCACCACCCTTCGATAAGCTGGTGAGGCCCTGGACCAGCTCTGGCCGCGGAGGCCCCCGGACATGTCACTCCATCTCTGGGCTCCCTGCAGGCTGGAGCTCCCTGCAGGCTGGGCGTGCCAAGCAGATGGTGCAGGTAAGTCTCAGATCCCCAGACTCCCCGGGGCCTGTGAGGACCCCTAGCTCTCAAGTCCCTCCCAGGCCTCTAGGAAGGATCCCAGTCATGTCAGGTCAGAGAAGTAACCCCCGTGGGCTTGAGGGCACATGAGTGGGCGGGTGTGACTTGGAACTGAGGAGATGGCCAGGGGTCCCCCCACTGCCCCGTGCAGGCCTCCAGGTGCCCCCTTCCTCTCTCCCACTCGGGGTCCTGCCTTGGGAGAGACCCTCATGGAGTGACACCCTCTGTGACATGCAGCTGACCTCCAGGAGAGCAGCCACAGCCCAGACAGCCAGGCCCCTGCTGCCCCTGACCACCCTGCCGCTGGCCCTGCCTCCTTTGAGGAGTAAGTGGCTTCCCATCTCCGGCTCCTTCACGGCCCGGCAGAGTCTCCTCTGTTTCTATCATCCTCGTGGCTGAAGGCCTTTGCGTGGTCTGGCTCTTTCCAGAGGCTGAAGCAATTTACCTGAATAATTTATTGGGCACAAAGGCGGAGGGAAATTTGGAATCCTGAGTCACCTCTTCCGAATAAATGCCACTTTGCAGCGTTCCCGTTCCCGGGAGTCCCCAGCACTTAGCGGGGCTGGCAGCAGGGCCTGGGGGCAGAGGCTGGGGGTAGAGGCAGGGGAAGGGGAGGAAAGGGATGCTCTCCCTGGGGCCCACCCCCCACCTCCCACTGGTCTCCAATGACTTCATTCTAAAACAAAGGTAATGTTGGAAATTAATTCAAATGTGCTGTCGAAACAGTTATGTAAGCAGCTTACTTTTAAAGACCTGGACCAGAAACGCAACCTGGCAAAGGCTTACATAAGCCGGGGGATAATGAGCTGCTGGAATGGGCGGCCCTGTGCTGGCTTCCAGGCCATCAGTGGAGCTGTCGGGCGGCAGAGCCGGGCACTTGGGCACCGGCTGAGCCAGAGCAGGGCCGCACGGGGCCCCTACCAGGTCCCATCGCCCGCCTGCAGACTCAAAGACCAGAAACATGCAAGACAGGAACGCAAGCTTCAGAGGAGACCGCCAGGGGCCTCCAGGCTTCAGGACCCGTGCTCTGCCCTCCACCTGCCCCCCCCCAGCTCCAGCCCCTGCACCACCTGTAAACCTGTTCTTCCCCAGCAGAGAACTTCCCGCGGCACAGTTTCGTTCTCTGTGGGAACTGCCTTGCCAGGACTTTGCATGCTTGCCCTTGATTTCTTCCAGGTAGGACTAAACTGAACTCCTCTGACACCGTCGTATTCATCATTTCCAACGCAGAAAAGCAAAGCAAATGACCACTACCCATATGATCAACCTCCCTACTAATCAAAGAAATGGAAATTAAAATAAGATTCCTCTTCACCTCTCAGATTGATCAGATTTTTAAAATAAATTTCAATGATGCTATTCCAGACAGTGAGGATAGAGTAAGACAGGCACTCCCAATCACTGAGGACGGGCATGTAAATTGGCATAACCATCTGGAAAACAATCTGTCACTTTGTATCTATCAGCCAGGGTATGCTATAGAAAAAACAACAAAAAAAGTAATGGTTTATAACAAAGTCTTGATTCTCTCTCCTGCCACATGTCCAGAGCAGTTTGGTTGTTATGCTGGAGGGAAGAGTGGCGTGCGCGTTGTACTGTTTCTCGCTCCAGGACCCATGCTGATGAGGCAGAAAACACCTAGAATGTTGCTGGCACCTGTGGTGGAGGGGAAAGGAATGAACAAAACAGGAGCTGCCTCTCAACCTCTGCCCAGAGGCGACACACATCACTTTTGCTCATATTTCTTTGGCCAAAGCAAACACATGCTTTGACTTCTATTCTAGCATAACTATGTGATAGAGGATGGATGGATGGATGGACGGACGGACGGACGGGTGGGTGGATGGATGGATGGAAGGATGGATAGGTGGATGGATGGATACACAGATGCATAGTGGAGAGACAAATGGATGCACGGATGGATGGACGGACGGATGCATGAAGGGATGGATGGATGGCCTGACAGACAGTTGATTGTTATACGGACAGATAGAGGCATACTCCATGAGAGCATGGATTTTGTCTGGCTTTTCATGGCATTGGTTTTTATGTTTTGAACGGCACTTGACACACAGGACATTTTTTTTGAAGGAAGGGGTGACTGGATGGACAGATGGATGGATGGGGGAAGGGAAGGAGGGAGGGATGCAGGGATGAGAGGTGAAAGAAAGACCAACAAAAAACGCAGGAGTGAGGACAGAACGAAAAGGCAAATCCATAAATGGAAAAATGGACCAGAGAGAAGGGATCCAATCTCTTAATGGATAGATGGTGTGACAGACACTAGTTTTTAATGGAAACCCAGGTATGCCCCAAGGTATACATTTGAGGCATTTGGGGCACCTGGATCTTTGTTTTGTAACGTTAATTCTGGAGAAGGACTAAAAGACATAGAGCCAACTTTGAGAAAGAAGAGGAAGAAGGACACTGCCTCCCCCCCCCTTCCTTCCTCCCTCCCTTCCTCCGTCCCTCCCTTCCAGGTCCACAAGAACACTGTGAACACCTGTTCTTGCCTGGCAGCATGCCAGACACCGAGAACACAAACATCCTTCCACCCATCCAGATGCTCGCAGGTCAATGGAGGGAAGGAACAAGTAGACAGATCTTTATGACATTGTGAGGTAAGTACAAAATCCAGGGAATGTCAGGACCCAGAGAACTGGCCCATGAAAGTCCTGGGAGGTCAGGGAAGGCCACGGAGAAGAGGTTGCCCCTGCACTGGACACTGAAAGATGACGGTGAGCTGAGCAGGGAAAACCCTGGGCAGCAGCTCACAGGGCAGGGGCTGCCAGGAGGAAAATGAGGCTCAGCACATGTGACGGTCAGGTGAGACCAGCTGCTTCGGTGGCGGCAGGTCTACTCCCTTCCCTGGACTGGGGGGCCACGGAGGGATAAAGGTCTTCAGAGACCCCGGCTGCTTATGGACACCCACTTCCTCCCATGTGGCCGCAGCCTGAGGTCCAGCCTCCAGCTCAGCACTTTTCTCCAGCAGTGTCCAGAGTGGGAAGGTGGGGAGGGGGCCTGTCAGACCCTTCCATGAGATCTGCTTTCTCAACAGTGTCAGAGAAAATCTCCCTCCCTACCCCCACCCTCACACTGAGACGTCTGGATGGGAGGTCTTTCCACCCTAGGGAGGGAGGCTGAGCTGAGACCTGGCGCCGTCAGAGCCCCACGCCCTTTGGAGCCCCAGATCCAGGTGTGCAGGAGACTAGACAAGCCTGGAGTCCTGTTACCGGGGCCCCGGGTGTGTGTGTGTGTGTGTGTGTGTGTGTGTGTGTGTGTGTGTGAATACATGTTCTTTCTTTTTCTCTTTCTTTCGTTTGTTCATTGTATTTTGCACCGACCGCTCAGATGCTCTCAACTGGAAGAGTCCCAGCCGATCTGCGCCTGAAGCAGCCAGCCTATTTTCCAGGAACTTCCAGAGCCGAAGGGTAGGACAACGCCGAACGCTTCTGGAATTCAGAGCCCCCCGAGGTCAGCTCGGGCCTCGCAGCGCTCCTTCCAGCTCAGCACCTCCCCGACCTCCATCAGCTGAGGCCTGAGCGGAGTTCAGAATTCTGTCTCTGTCTGAGATGCAGCTCCAACGACCGGCTCAAGACAAGGAGAGAGACAGAGACGCACGCACAGACACGCACTCACAGATGCTCCAGAGACTCGGGCAGGACCACCTACTGCCCAGCACAGCCCACTCCCAGAAGCCGGGCTGGACGGGGGCCTTGAGGCCATGCTTGCACGGGGAAACCCTCATTTTCCCCCGACACTGGCCTGAGCACTCTAGGACAAAGCCGTTCCCAGGCTGCCAGGAGGCCTATGGGAAGGGTTCTCAGCCTCCCTCCGTCCGCCCACCTGCCGACCCTGGGCCCCACAGGGGTGAGGTCTGGTAACAGCCAGACACACGAGCAGAGACCCACACAAAGACTCACACACATGTGTACATTCCAGGGAAGAAGTAAAATCCCCACTCCCGTTGCCATGGCAACTCAACTTGGAGCCGTGGCAGGAGCTTTAATTGGAAGTGCTTATTTGGCTGAAACCCCAGGAATAATCAACAGGAGATTAGGGACATTAAGAACCAGCAGGAGCCACACAGCGTCTTGGAGGAGGCGACAATGGGAAGGACAGTCCCTCTGAAAACCCCGGACGGGGACAGGAACCGTCGTTTCCATCTGCTCAGTGACGCCACCACGCCAGGCCTGCGCCAAGCGCTCCACACACTTTATTTCCTTGAGCCCTCGAGCAACCTTGGGTTGTTGCTCCCATTTTACAGATGGGGAAACTGAGGCTCAAAGAGGTTAAGGGGGTGGCCCACATCCACCCGGGACTTAGAGCCCACTCAGAATGACTCCAAAGGTCACCAGCTCTCAAGCACTGCGCTGGGCCTCACGTCTCCCAGAAACCACCGACATCGGGTCCTGGGACCCCCAGAGCCCGCAGCTCTTGCAAGGCAGGTGGGATGCCAGGGCACCCCAGCTGTTAGAGTGCAGCACTCAGCTAGCCCAAGGGCCTGGCCAGGGTTGGCCTCCCAGATCCGGACCAACGCTCACATCCAGGTTGCTGCTGGCTGCCTGCCCCTGCCGCTTAGCTCTGCTCCTCGCCACCCGCGTCCACCCTCCAGCCCTTGGGCCTGGTGACCCCTGGTGGCAGCCATGGGACACTGCATGGCTTCCTCCCACACCCCAAAGAGGGAAGGTGCCAGAGTGGGGCCAAGGGGCAGCTTACCCCGCACCCAGCACCCCTTGCAGGTGGCCGGTCAGGAGTGACGAGAGAAGCAGGCAGGAGAGGCCAGTTAGCGCCCAGCTGTTCTCTGGGCGCAGTGACCGCATCACCATCCACCAGTACTGAGGCTGAGGCCCACAGGCAGGAGCAGACAGGCCTGCCGCGACGCCGGCACAAGAAAGGTACTTTCACCCAAACGTGTATCCACCTGGCAATTTAAATTACTTTTTTAAAGCGAGTGGCATTTACTCAGTTGGCATCTTATTGACTTTCCCCTTCCTGAACTACTCAAATATGCAAGTCACCGTTATTGCAAACAGGAGGACTCACGGTTCAAACAGTGAGGGAGCAGCGCGCAAACCAGCCAGCATCCCCTGGAAGTCAGAACAAGGAAGGCTGCGAGTCCATCGGGGAGCCCGCTCCTCGCTGGCGGGGAGCACGGGGTGGGGGAGCTGGCACGGGGCTCAGAGGCACACACATTGTCACGCCAGGATCTAGGCCCCTGCTGCAGGGAGGTGAGCTCTGCTCTCCCGTAGGGTTCCAGGAGCACATCAGGGTCACCCCAGCATGAGCTCTGGGGAGACCAGAGATACCTGGGGGTTCCCACCCCTTAGCCAGATGTAGGGAACCGGGGTCGCTCCCACCCCTGCAGGCCTGCCTTTGGGGGGCAGCACTCAGTGACCCAGACAGTTGGGTGGGACCGTGGGCTCCCTTGGCCCCTTTTCATGTCCCTGATAGAGAAGTCAGGAAGGGCTGACTGGTCTCCTCCCACAGCCTGTGTGTGACCCAGAGGGGAGCGGAGCACATGGGGAAAGAAGGACAATTGGCTCCAAGGCTCAGACCTCCAAGCAGCCCCAAAAGTTCCAAGGTAGAGCCTCCTCTCCAGGAAGGGCTGGCGCAGAGAAAGCCTTCCAGAAGATTGATGGAGGGAAGAGGCGAGGGGGGAGGTGGAAGGCAGGAAACAGATTTGGGAATCAGAGCAGCCTGCGCTAGCACGGGGCCCTGCAGTCTGCTACTGTGACTTTGGCCATGTCACCTCCCTCTGACCTTCCGCTTCCCCATCTACTCACCGGGATCAGCAGCAGCTCCCCTCGCGGACAGTCGGAGGCCTAGAAGCATCGCTCGTGTAAAGTGTGTGGTACAGCGCCCACACAGGGTTGCTGAGCATGTATTCCTGCCGCTCGGGGTCCCCAGGCCGCCCTCAGCAAGAGGGTGTTCCCAGCCCCTCCTCCAGGCTCCTGCGAGGCGCCTCCCCTCCCCCCAAGGCTAAACCTCCTTCCCCACCCAGGGCTTGGCCCGGCCTCAGCCCCACCCAGCGCACCTGCTTGGCTTCTGCTCTGTGTGAGGCGGATCCCCGGACTCCCGCTGGCCACCCGGGCTTTGTCTACCACCAGCTCCTTCCTCTGGACCCAGGGACATCCTTCTGTTCATCCTGAGGGATCTTGAAGCTCCACGGCAGGTCTGAAGGAAAGAAGACAGTTTTCCAGCATTAGGGGAGCCAGCCAGAGAGCACAGGTGGGTGGGTGGTCCTTGAAAAGTTCTGTTGTGGACTCCAGGGCTGCGTGATGGGATAGTTCTCAGGGCAGGACCAAGGCCCGGACTGCAAGCACCACCATGCTATCCGCTAAATCTTTTGGAATCCTCTTACAAACCCTCAAAGGAGTGCAGTCCTAGGAAAATGGGAGGGGAGGACCTGCTGGCCAGCCTGGCCTCCACTCCCTGAAGTCCCTGATGGGCAGCTCTGGAGCCCTGCGTGCCCCGTAGCTGACCCCCAGGGGCCTAGAGGAGCCAAACCCTGTTGGCAGGACTCCGGAGAGATTGCACTACCTCGGAGAGCCAGGCGCCGGGCCAGAGAGAGCTTTCCTGCTGGGAAAGCTCCTGAGAAAAGACAGGGACCGGTCCTCCCCAGCAGAAACCCCGAAGCCTCAGACACAAAGGCTCCAAAATCGGCAAGTCTTCGGACTGCTGCTAGGTGCCCTGGAACACCAGAAAGCCCCCAGTGCCAGGGAGACAAGGGGCTCAGAGTCCGGGTCCAGACACTTGACCCCCACGGTGGGAGCACGGCTGCCTCCGTGATGACGGCCAGATGGGGGGCATCAGGGCATCTGCCTGCTAAGAGCTGGGCCCATCCACCCAGCTCCCAGGGTTCATGCTCAGTAGCCGCCAACGCTCAAGCTCCAACCGTGCCCCCCAAACTTCACAAGAGCCATAATCGCGGGGGTGATAACTGCCATTTACTGAGTGTCTGTGACCACCCAGGGACTCAGCATCGTGTCGCCCCCTCCCCCACGAGATCTAGATGAGCTGAGTACTATTCTAAGTATGATGATTACTATGATTAATCTTGGTCCCACCTTACAGATGAGAAACGGGAGCCACAGGGAATTTGAATTACTTGCCCCCTCCCGGGGGAAGCAGCTGCACCTTGATGCAAACTCAGACCTGCCTCGCCCCAGGGCCTCTGACCTTTGCCTGGGAGAGGGGCCCTGGTGCACCCCACCCCTCGGTTGGGCCTGTCCTCCATCTGGGTCCCTCCAGCAGGAATGGGAAGCTGTCATCTTTGGGGCAGGACCCGAGGAGGAAACCACAGCTCCTCCTGCCCCCTGAGCCCCTCCTGCAGCCTCAGCTTCCTGCCAGGCCTGGAGCAAACTCCCGGGGGAGCAGGAGAGCGACACAAATGGGACAGACGCCGCACCCTCAGCTGGATGAGAAGACCAGCCAGAGCCAACACAGTCCCCTCAGGCGCAGCACGCAGAGCCGGCATGCACAGCGCTCCTGGAGAGTTCGCTGAGCACCTGATGTGTCAGGTGCCTGTGTCAGAAGGAGTAAGATTCCTGCCCTCCTGGGGCTCATGGCCCCACAGACAGGTAACGAGGGGAGGCAATGAGCAATTCCACAGGTGACCAGGGCTGTTTTTCAGAAAATGAGAGGGAGGCAGAGAGACAGGATGGAGAGAGACAGCGGGAGACAGAGATGGAGGAGGGGAGACAGAGACAGAGAGATGGAGACAGAGGCAGAGGCGGAGATGGAGAGGGACGGAAGCAGAGATAGACAGACAGATAGGGAGACAGAGACAGGGAGAAAAGGGGAGACACTCAGGGTGAAGTGTGCGCTGCAGGTGAGCAGAGAGTGTGTCCCACCTGAGCGCCAGCCACCACTGTGCCTTCTCCCCGGGCAGCTACTGAGCTTTGCTTGGGCCTGGTGCTGGGCAGCCCTCCGCTTTCTGGGGTGTGGCTACACCCCCTGGTCCAGGTGAAATTCCCCTTCAGCCACAGAGCCCAGATCATACAATTCTCCACATTCCAGATTCTTCCTCCTGCCCCCACTCTGCACCTGGAGGGTCCCGCGCAGCCACACACCCCCCACAGCAGCCCTGCAGCCAGCCCACATTCCAGATTCTTCCTCCAGCCCCCGCCCTGCACCTGGAGGGTCCTGTGCAGCGATGCCCCCCGCAGCCGCCCTGCAGCCAGCCCCGTGGAGGTTCACTCGGGCCAGGGCTGGGCATGGCGTGTTTGTCCATCTGCCTGCGCTGCAGTCCTCCCCCAACCCCAAATACCCAGTGCACCCCTCCCCAAACAGCCCGCCAGTCGGCCAGACCAGACAAGAACCTAGACCGTTCCAAACTGCTCCTAAGCCCATGGCCCTGTGGCTAAGGTTGAGTTCCCTTTCTCTCGTGGAGAAAGGGGGCCTCGAAGTGCCAGGGTTCAGGACGTACTCCCTTAGAATATGGTGCCTTGGCATATTGAGTGTTTGAACTGAAGTAATTGGAGACGATGCAGAAGCAGGAAGGACTCTCTGACCCGTTCCAGAAGCAGGTCAGAGACCCTCCCGGGACAGATGCGCTCCCCACGCCTGGAGGAAAGGAACACCCTTATCTCCAAGAAGGAGCGTTGGGGGAGGGACAGGCCAGCCCTGCTGAGCTCCCCCAGGTCACCACCCTGCGCTCACACGCTTCTGTCCCAGCTGGTTTTCCACCACTCGCCACTCTTCATCAAACCTACTGTAAAAATACTCAGGTCTGACCATCTCCTTATGAAACCTCCTATGCCACATAAAACATATTAAATAAATGTCTATGTGTCGCAGAGCCCCAGCAGAGCTAGAAGGGCAGAAGGAAGCTGCGGCCTGTCCTTCCCTCCCCCACTCCAGCAGGGAGTGCTGTTCCCCGGGGGACTACACCCCGCCGGGCACTAGGCCAGGGCATGATGGTTACCTTGCCGAAGGCCACGCTGACACTCTCAAACTTCCTCACTACCAAGCCACTTAGGGAGGGCCGGGCTCCTCCAGGCTGGAGGCCCGCCCAGGGGCCCGCCATAGCTGGCACTGCGCTGCAGAGGCTGGGGCTACCCACCTGCGGGCTGCTGTGGTCAGGGTTTAGGGCTGGACAGGCGGCCTGTTTTTGATTCTGAGCCCCTGACTCTGAAGACTCTGAGCTTCTCCATTTCCTCAGTATCAGGGGCCCCAGGCGACCGTGTCCTCGGGAGCAGGTGAGAAGCCCAACGCCATTCTCCCTGCACGAGAGCACAGGCATGCCCTCTGCCCCTGAGGCCAGCGTCCTGGGCTGGGAGACTCAGGGGAAGAACCTGGCTCAGGCCCTTTCTCCTGGGAAGGCGATGTCTGTCTTCCATCCATCCATCCATCCATCCATCCATCCATCCATCCATCCAACATCTGAGCTGCCCGGCAGGCTCCACAGTTGCAAGAACTCCAGTTCCAGAAAAGCAGAGCCAATCCCCCTGGTATTTGCTAAGTTGGGGATGGGGGGATCGGGGGTCAGGGGTGCATCCAGAGTCGTTTTGCCTTGGGGGAGCAATGCCCCCCCTTTCCTGCTGCCACAGCCCCAGCCCCTGGGCCAGGAGGGGGAGATGGGCAGCTACTAAGGACGCAGCAGGCCACCCAAGTCAGCCGTGAGCCCCGAGCCCTGAGGCTGCCTCTACGTGGCACTGAGCCCCCCCACCCCGCCACGGAAGCCCATGGAAGCCCCATGTACCCCGGAGGCTGGGAAGCAAACAATAGAGAAATCCCAAGAGAGCCCCCAGTCCCACATGACCCAGAGAGTGGCTGTGGCCATCCCGACCCCTCACCATGGACTCCCCTCCAGGTGCCCACCCTGTGGCAGGCCAATCTGGCCACTACAACCAAAACCCATAAACCAGGCAGCTTATAAACAACAGAAGTTTATTTCCCACAGTTCCGGAGGCTGGAAGTCCAAGCTCAAGGCGCCAGCAGATCCAGCATCTGGTGAGGTCCTGCTTCCCGGTTCAGAGCCAGCCCTTCTTGCCGTGTCCTCAGGTGGCGGAAGGGGTGAGGGGGCTCGTGGGGTCCCCTTTATAAGAGCACAAAGTCCATCCTGAGAGCTCCACCCTCACAACTGGTCACCTCCTGATGCCAGGGTCCCAAGATAGCGGAGGCTGCCCCCTTAGGAAAAGGCCGGCCCAGAACCAAGATCCCAGACTCCTCAACAAGGGGTCAAGCTGCTCCCAAGGGGGCCCAGGGTGGCTAGGGGTGAGGCCAGCCTGAGTCAGTGCGTGCTGCGAGGACACAGAAGATAATAGTGCTGAAAACACAGTCCGCCCAGGACCCAACAGCCAGATGTGGTGAGCTGAGACCCCCAAGACCTGGTGTCTGGAGCCGGTGGGCATCAGGTGCTGTGCTGGGCACCTGGCTGACATGTTCTCCTCCAGCCTCAAAACAACTCTGTGAAGCAGGTGCTTCCATTACCCTTACTTCACAGACTGGGAGAAGGTCTCAGAGAGGTTCAATAACTTTTCCAGAGTCACACAGCAGGCAAGCAGCAAAGCTGGGATTTGAACCCCGGCCCTGCGATGCCACAGCCCATGTTCATTTCTCTGCTTCTGAGGACCTGCTTTCTCGCTGTGGCTTCTGGCTCCCAACCCTCCTTACTCTGAGAAGAACCCCTTCCTCTGTCTTTAGGACGGAAGTAGCAGGTCAGCAGAAAAGCCTCCTTTAACAAAACTTGACAGAATCCCCTGCACAAGCATCCTTTAGAAAGCAGGTTTGCCACGAAAATGCTTGCCACAGTGTCCCTGCCAGACAGAAGTTCCATCCAAAAAGACAATGTGATGGGGCGAACTGGGCCCCCCAAAGATGCTGAAGTCCCAACCTGACTACCTGTGAAGATGACCTTATTTGGAGACGGGGTCTCTGCAGAGCGTTAAGGTGAGGTCAACATGACTGGAGTCCTTAAAAGCGGGAAAATTCTGGCACAGAGACATACAGGGGAGAGGCTCGGAGCATTCTTCACAGCCCTCAGAAGGAGCGCCCCCTGCCGACGCCTCCATCTCAGAGTTCTCCAGAACGGCGGACAATAGATATTTGCTGTTTAAGCCACGCGGTCTGTGGTGGTTTGTTACGGGAACCCTAGCAAACGACACCAATGACCAGCCAGGGTTTCCGGAACCGGCAGAACCCAGTTGAGACTCTGACAAGTAGAATAACCAGCCACCAGCTCAGACGTTCTCTGAAAATGCCCCCCTCCATCCTCGTTCTGGGAGAGGAGCCCGGTCAGGTCAAGCGGACTGAGAGGAATCTTGAAAAGTTAGCCCAGCCTTGGACCCGTAACACTCACAGCTTTCGGCAGGAGTGCCATCTCACCTCCGGCCTCCGGGCGATCCCCGGGATGGCAGAGGCTGAGGACCAGCACAGTGGGAGGCGGACGTTCCATGGGCATCTGCGTCAACCCAGGCTGGGAAGCAAGTTTTCAAAAGCAGAGCAAGTGCAGAAGCTTCAGTCACAGGTACTTACCAGGTCACGAACTATTTATCTGGAATTACTCCACATAGAGCCTCAGGTTCGCTGTGTGCTGCTCCTACAGCGGCCACAAGTCTCTGTTATTAAGAAAGAAAGCTCTCAGAGCTGAAGGAGCATGAATATTTGCAAATTCTGTGCAAATTCCACTTTTCTTTCCCCCACAAACCAGCTCCTTAAAGAGCCGTTTGGGTAGAACAAGCATTCCAATTAGAAATACTCTCTCGCTGCCTCCATTCCAGGGACAAGAGCTCCCCCCTTTGTCACCTGCCGGCCACATGCACAGGAGCACCCGCAGGCCTGAGCTGCAGCTCTGCCCTGAGCCCAGCCCCCAACACTGTTGGCATGAGGTCATGAGGCCAGGGGCCCCCTCCCCCCCTCAGGCCCTGAGTACCCTCCCTGAGGCAGGGGAGGTGGGAGTAGGTACGAAGCGAAAAGGCTCTAGACCCTATTGGCCATGTGGTTGGTAGACCAGATGGCTCACGGATACCAAAGAGCTGGAGAGAAGACCAAAGTGGGGGCACCACGGCCATGGCGTACAGCCAGGGGAAGCAGGTAGTAATGTCAGAAGCTATGGGTAGAAGTCAAGACACCGGCTCAGCACAAGAGGCTGATTTCGGGAGGGGACACCGTAGAATAGAGCCTGCTTCCTGGAGACGAATTAACCCAGAGACGGCATGCGGACGACCCCAGCCCAGCACCCGGCACACCGGACACTCACGGAATGTCGGCTCTGTCTCCAGCCTGATCCCTCCGTGTCTCGGGTCCTCTGGGTCTGAATGGGAAAGTGACATCCACCCCTCTGGCACTAAAGCAGCAGCTGTCTGATGACAGACTGTCGTGTCCTTTGTCCCCAGAGATGACATTTTTGATCTGCTGACAGGAAAGCCAGCACTCGGGGCCCTGAAACGTACCCAGACACAATGAAGGGAAATGAAGGGTTTGAGGAAAAGCTAAAATCAGACTAATGGGAAAGAATAGCTAACGTGGTTGCAAAGTTTCTGTTAAGATTAAACAAGGCATTAAACACACAACCACCCCTGAGGTAGGAGCTACCATTTCTCCCATTTTGCAATCCAAGAAAGCAAAGCAAAGGGAACGGCCTCATTTTCCTAAGTTCACAGCGATGCAGCGAGGACGCAAACCCAGGCCCTCTGGCTCAGAGTTCTGCCCACCCCTGTCCTGACATGCCGTCTGGATCCTGAGCCCTACCCGACCACTGGAAACCCTGTCCCGGCAACCTCCCCCGGCGGGGAAGTTGTTTGGTGAAGCTATGCCATGGGGCACTTGAAACTACCCTAGACCAAGGGAGTCTCTGGTGTAACCCCCTCCCTAGTTCACACAGGAATAAACTGGGAGGGGAAGGATTGAACGCGTCAACAATGCTGACTCCTAGAATGTTCTCCATCCTTGCTTTGCTAAGACTACACAGATGAGCTTGTAAGAAACGCCACTTCTGACCCGAAAACCTTGGGGGGAAACAAGCCACTGAGAAGCAGCCTGGGTTTTAGGGGTGCTTACTCTTGCTCAGGGTCTTAGGGGTGGCATGCTGGTGGGGCACAGCCTCAGGGAGGATGAGGGGCAGACAATGCCGGTATGGGACCGAGCCCTGTCCCAGAACAGGACCACAGCCCAGACCACCTGCTTGCTTGTCTGGAGACGGCCTACCTGAGGCCACGCCCACCGCTCCGCAGAGAAAGGTGCGGGTCTGCTGGAGAATTGACTTACCAGAGCGATAAACACGGCCCTGATGGGAATTCTGGTCCCTGAGCTGCACACGCTCAGAGAACATTCCTCTTCTTGTTCCTACAGTCCCTCTTTCCCTAGGCACTGCAGTCCAACACACAAACCAACTGCTGAAAGAGAGCACGCGGGGCCTGGGAGATGTGGAGGAGCAAGGAGGGAGCGAGAAGGGCCAAACATCCAGCTGAAAACCCCCCGCCTCCGCCAAGAACCTCACACTCACAGGCCTGCAGTGTCCAATTCCACCTGCTGAGAGACCCCGCCACACAGCGTGGAACCAGACAGCTGCTCGGGGCCCCTGCCCGAGGCTGCCGCTACAAACCCGCGTCTGCAAAGTTTCCTGCTGGAGCTTTAAAGTCCAGGCCCTTTCCACCTTCCACTCCTCATGCAGCTACACTCTGCGACATCAAAATAATGCTGTGCCCTAAATCTTGCAGGGAAGCGATGCCGGAATGGCCCTGTATTCAAATGGAGGGAACTGCAGAGCAGGAGTCTGGACCCCTCCCTCCCGGCACGTGGTGCGTCAGTATGTGCAGGGGGTGGGGGGCGGGCTGGGAACGTGGCTGTCCGAACTTCGATCTTGGCTCTGCTACTCTCTTGGCTCTGTGCCCTTGGGGAAACTGGGTCACCTCTCTGTGCCTCAGTTGTCTCACCTGTAAAATCGTGGCAATAAATGGTGCCTGCTTCATTGTGAGTTGGGGAAGCGAAATCCTCTAATGCAGGACATGTGCTTAGAACAGGGCTGGGCCCCATAAACACCGGGTGGTTGTTACTAGAATGATCAGCGTCGAGGAAGTCGGGATGGCTGGGGGGGGGAGTGCTCAGGGGGCTTCTTTGCAGAGCTCACGAAGCCATCCGGGTCTCGGCAGACAAAGCAGAAGAGGGGGATGGCAGGAGAGCCCTGGTCCTGCTGAGCTGCCCTCGGAGGTCCAGAGCAGGTCAGGTGAGGGAGTAACCCAGGTGCCCACGCTGGTTCTCCAGCAGGGCCCTCCCCCACTCCAGAAGGGGGCTTTCCCTCTCCTGCCACCTCCTAGGCAGCATTTCCGAAGCTGGGATTTCACACAGAAAGAGAAGCTTTTAATGAGAGTGGCTGCAAACGTCCCCCTATTCTCGGCAAGAGAGCACGCACTCATCAGAGCGGCGTACCTGAGCCGTCTCTGCCTCAAGCACTCCACGAGGACTGGGCTTAAGGAGACTTCGAGGCATTCTGTCACGCACAGCCGCTCAGTCAAGGGCATAGCCCGCTCTGCACTCTGAGCAAGGAGTTCACGCTCAAGGACGTACCTGCAGAGGTGACATCCAGGAGGAGGCAGGGGTGACAGACGGGAGCTCTGCAAATCAGATCCACTGAGGCTCCGGCGAGCCCCCACAGACATCTCCCAAGTGCTAAACCCCACCCCACCCCCAAAAGCATGCCCCAGAGTTGGCAGGAAAGGGGCCTGCAGGATGGGCAGCTGTCATGCACTCCACACACAGGCTGCAGGAGGGCAGGCATGCTGGGCACCTGAGATTTTGTCGCCCTTCCCAACCTTTCTTCAGGGAGGAAGCTGAGCCACCCCTGGGGCAACTTTCCACAGTTGCCACAGACTCGTTCTCTCGCGGCTGTGTAGTTCAGAAGCCCGGGTCTCACTGGGCCCCCGTTCCCTGCTCACAGCCCCTGCCTCCCTCTCCAAGGCCAACACCAGTGCCCCCTCTGACCTCACTTCTGTTGTCATCCCCGAGCTCTCTGACTCTCTGCCTCCCTTGTTCATTTACAAGGACCCTGTGATCACACTGGCTCTACCAGGATACGGCAGGCTCCTCTCCCTGTTTCGAGGTCAGCTCACGAGCACCCTTGATTCTGTCTGCAACATGAATTCCTCCTTGCCATGCAGCCCCCCCCATTCACAGGTTCTGAGGCTTCAGACTGGAACATCTTTGAAGCCAGTACCTGCCAGCCGACACACCCGTTGCACAGATGACAACGACAAGAACGGTAACAAGCACTAGTTCAGTGCTGACTGTGTGCCGGGAACCGCTCCCATTGCACAGATGACAACGACAAGAACGGTAACAAGCACTAATTCAGTGCTGACTGTCTGCCGGGAACCGCTCCACGTGTTTCAGATGCACTGCGATTCCTCTAGACGGCCGTGCAGCAGACACGCTATCATCCCCTTTCCATATACGACGGAGCCGTGGCGCTGGGAGGCTGAGGGATCGGCCCACGGTCACTGGCACCACCATGGCGCCCAGGCATCTGGCCCGGGAGCCCCCTATCAAGACTGTTCTCAACACCGAGCCCTGAGAGACAAGGGACGTGGAGAAGCGGCCAGAGGCCGCGGAGCCAGAGGCAGGCCCCTGAGCACACCCTCGCCCCACCGCGGAGACCAGCACACATCTGCGCTCTGGGGCCCGAGGAGCAGGACTGGGCGCCCTGACAAGTACCCGCCCGTGGGGAGGGGCCAGCAAAACCTACACGCCCCAGAAAGACAGACCCGCCGACGACACGCCGGCAGCGCGAAGGTGGGAGCTGAGAAGGCTTCGAGGAAGCCAGTTATTATCTCCGCCGCTCCCCCCGCGGCCCCCGGGCCCCCGCAGAGGCGAGAACACAGCGCTCCCGGTGGCAACTCAGAGGCGGCTCGTCTAAGCACTTGTCACCGCTCCGGGCCAACTGTTAAAATAACTTTTCGGTTGTTATTACAAAGTAATAGATGTTTATTGTAGAAATTTTAGAAAATGCAGACAAGCCAAAAGAAGGGGGGAAAAAAATTACCCCAAATCCCCAAACTGCAAAGGCACCACTTGACATGTTTGCACATCCTTCCAGTAACTTTCCTCAGCATTCACTTCTGTGTTTTTCTAAAACGAGCTCTCTAAAAATGGGCTCACACTTTTCTTCCTGTTTGGCAAAACGCCTTTTCTCCTGAATGTACCACGACGGTGTGGGGGAGAAAGCTCTCTCCCCTTCTCCTCCTGCCTCCTCCTCCGTTCCTCCCCAAGAAAGGGAAGCTGGCGGGGCCACCACCCAGGAGGGCCACGTTTCCACATGACCGGCCACGAGACAAGAGATCACAGCACGTACACGCACACACGTGCATACGTGAACACAGGCGTGCACGTGTGCACACGCACACGTGTATATGCACATATCCACACACGCATGCACACACACTGGCACGGCCCCCTCCTCTCCCTGCGGCAGGTGGTCTCCGCCCCCAGCTGCTCTGGCCTTACTCTGACCGTGGGGCTCTGCCCGTGTCCTCACATGGCCACACTGGCTCCTTCAGCCGTGCTCTGTGCTGTCTCGAGGTGGGCAGATCTGATCTTGAGAGAGCAAATGAGCCTTACTGCGGCCTTGAGCCCTGGCCCTGCCTTCCCGGCTGCTCTCCGGAGAACCCAGCATGGTGGGCTCAGGCCTGCACACAACCAGCGAGAACCCCTGCGTGCCCATCCGCTCCTGCTCACGGAGCACACATCCACTCTGGGCTCCCCTGGCCGAATGCCATCTGAGAGCCCACCACTTCTGCCAGCGGCATCCTTGTTGCCATGCCTTTCCGTGCCATCATCGTAGGAAACCGCAGGGCATCCAGGGGAGGACTCCTGTAACCATCCCCTGCTAAGGGACAGATAGAGAGTCCCCAGTTGTCCCCAGTTAGTACCCACGACACCGTGATCAACGCCACACACACCCGTGTCATTTCCTGAATGCAATTACAGTGGAGGCCTGAGTCACAGCCACTCAGGTGGGGGAGCCTTGCAGGGGGAGGTTTGGGGGACACCAGTGGTCAGGGCAGGTGATGTGGGCCCCTAGGGCCTGGAAAGGAAAGTACTTCTGGGACCTTCTTTTAGGTGCAAGGGAGTCATTGAAAAAATCTAAAAGCAGGACTCTGGCCACTGTAGGGAGAGAGTTTGGAGGGACAGCCTTGCCATCCCCGACTCATCCCTCTGGGCACTCCCAATCTCCTCCCCTGTGCTCTTCCGTTCTTCCCTGAGAGTTGCATCTCTGAGTAGAGTGCAGGCTCCCTGCGTGGCGGGCCCAGCACCGGGAGGGACCTTCACAGGGAGTCCTTGTGGTCCCAGGCCCACGCCTTGCCCCTGTGGCCTGCCTGCAGTGCCCCTTCTCAAGACATACCACCGCCCACCTCTGCAGAGAGCCTCCCAAGCTCCGAAAGCACAAGCAAGGGCCAAGCAGCTGGGAATGAGCTGTGGGGGCAGGAGAAGCAGGTGCTGCCTCCTGTGTCCCCACGGGTGCCAGGCTCCACTGGGTGAGCCCAGGAACAGAGAGCCCGGCTGCCCAAACCGCTGGGGAACCCGTGGTACTGGTGATGGCAATGGCTCCTCGCCTCCTGGCCACAAGAAGGGAAGACCCGATGTTTTCTTACCCCTGGCAGTACCACGCCGGGAAGGGTCTGACCCCCTTTTCTGATGTCTGAGGAAAGCTCACAGCTTTGAAGCCTCACCACCCTGATCCCCGTGGACCCCACATCTGCACAAGCCAATAAGAAAACTGGGTGCTCCTTTCTTCGGCAGTGGCAGGCAATTCAAACCACTCAAGCCTCTGCCACATGGAACCTCCCAGCCTGGCCCCACCCGAACCAGGGAGAAAGTCCAGGTCAGACCCATTTCTTCACTTGCGAGCCCTGCCCTGCGCTCCCAGGGACCTCTACTGCGTGAGTCCTAAGCCTCTCACACCCTGTTAGGGTGCGTGTGTGTTTGTCTTATGTTAGTGTGTCATCATCAGTCTTCACATCAGAACCGCACGTTGGGGCGGGGCAGGGGAGGGGGCCCCTTCTGCTTTTGCAGGTGAACACGCAACTGCCCAGCAACCAGACAAGAGGGCCCCTGGCCTGGCCCCAAGTGGCAGGGAGACCCAAACTTCAGAGTCCCTAATCTGGAAACTTTCTAAGCCCTCCCCCAGTGCCTAGAACCAGGCAGGGTGCCCCAAGAATATTCCAGGGCCTGCACAAGCCTCTGTTTGTCTCCTTTCAGGTGCTCTGCCGTCTGCCCAGAGCCTAGGCTCACGCAGATGCCCCAAGGAGCTCTGAAACTCATAGTTGTGGGGTCATCCTGGAGTCCTAGATTGGGCCCCGGCTCCAGGATGGGCGGGGGGGATTCCTGAGCTGATGGCTCCCTCTGGCCCGTGTGGTGCATTTGTTGCAGGACTGATGAGACCTGGCCACTGGCACAAGCTGACATGCCGATCCTAGGTGACTGTCTCATGCTGACCATGAGACGACTGAAGGCTCCAGGCTGCAGACGGTGCCCCACCGGCCCTGGGGCTTGAGTCCCTATGCGGGCCTGCATGTCGGCTCCTGCCTGGCTCCATTCCGACCCTGGGGTCTGACCCTTTGTGCTGTGACCCCACTGCTGGCAGCACAACAGTCTAATGCCACGTATGGGTCAGGCAGCCAGTAGGGTCTCCTCCAAAGCTTTTTGTTTTTTCCCTTTTGAAGCACTTAATTAAAAACTCACCAATGTGGAATTAGGCCTACTCTCGGTCCTCCGGAGCCCCCCGCCATTCTCTCTCGGATAAAGACAGTATGAACGCACTATTCTTATCCATCCCCTGACGCTGGTGGGGGATGAGGTGCCTACTAACAGCTTTCTGAGGGGTCAACGGATCCTCGCTCGGTGCTTACTGCATACACAGACTAACGCTGAATGTGTAAAGTTACTACATAAACTGCCTTCAAAATATCTTTTTAACTTTTTATCTTAGGATAACTGCAGATTCACAATGCAGTTTTAAGAAATAACATGGAGATCCCCCGTACCCTTCACCCGGTTCTCCCCCAGTGGTAGCATCCTGCAAAACTACAACAACAGCAAAACCACGATACTGACGTTGATACAGTCAAGATCCAGAATGTTCCCTTTGCCGCCAAATCCCGTCTGCCGTCTTTCATAGCCACACCCTCTCCCACGCCCACCCCTCTTCAACTTTTTGCAAGCACCACCCTGCTCCCCATTCCTGTAATTTTGTCACTGGGAGAACATTACAGACATGGACCCATACGTGTAAGCTTTGGGGACGGGCTCTCCTGTCGCAGCAACACTCAGGGCAGATTCCTCCGGGGCCGCGCACGGCTGTATGGTGGCACACTAGACCCTGCGGGTGCAGACGTACTGCAGTCCGCGGAACCAGAAACTGGGGAAGGACGTCGGGGTTGTTCCCAGGGCTGACCTGACTTGTTGATTACAAATCAAGCTGCTCTAAGTTTTCGTGTGCAGATATTTGTGTGGACAAAAGTCTGCATTTTTCTGGGATGAATGCCCAGGCGCCCAATCGCCGGTTTGGTTTTCTGCGGTACTGCCAGACTCCGGGCCAGAGTGGCTACTTAGGTTCCCACCAGCGGTGAGTGAGGAATCCAGTTTCTGCACATGCTTGCCAGCGTTCGGCACTGTCACCTTTTTTCTTTTTTCAGCCGTTCTGGAAGATGCGTAGGGACAGCTCGTTATCATCTTAACTTACGGTTCCCTAACGAATAATCAAGTGGAACGACTTTCCGTGTGCTTTTTTGCCCTCTGTATATCTTCTTTGGTGAAATGTCACATTTTCACAGTTTTTAACTGTTGAGTTTTGAGAGGTCTTTATATATTTGAGATACTATTCCTGTCAGATATGTGCTTTGCAAATATTTGCTCCCACCATACAGTTTCTCTTTCATCCTCTTAACAGGGTCTTTCACAGAGGGAAAGTTTTCATTTTGATGAAGGCTAATTTGTCAACTTTTCCTTTAATTGTGCTTTTGGTGTCAAATCTAAGAACCTTTTGCTTCGCCTATATCCCAAAGATTCTTCTCCTACTTTTTTCTGTTCTATAATTTTATTTTACACTTAAGACCATAATTAATTTCTAGTTAATTTTTGTATAAAATGCGAGGTTTAGCTCAAGGTTAAGTTTTTGCCTCTGGACGTCTAATTGTCCAGCACCGTTTGCTGAAAGGGCTCTCTTTCTTCCACTGAACTGTTTTTGCACCTCTGTCAAAAATCAGCTGGGCATATTTCTTTGGGTCTTTTTCTCGGTTCTCTACTCTGTTGCACTGATTCATGTGACTTTTTCTTTGGCACTATGACACAATCTTGATTATTGTAGCTATGTAATTAGTCTTGAATCAGGTACACGGATTCTTTCCACTTTCTTTTCCTTTTTCAAATTTATTCTAGTTCCTTTGTTTAGCCAAATAGATTTTATAATAATATTTTCCATATCTACAAAAAATTAAACCTTGCTAGGATTTTCATAGGAGTTGTGTTAAACTAGTATATCAGTTTAGGGAGAGACTTCACCTTTATCATGTTGGGCCTTCCAATCCGTGAACAGAATACATTTCTCCTTTTATTTAGATACTCTGGTTTACTTCATCAGAGTTGCACAGTATATAACATACAAATCTTGCAATTGTTTTCATTCACACCTGAATTTTTTTGCACACTTTTAAATAGCATTGTGTTTTTTATTTTGGTGCCCATGTGTTCATTGCTAGCATATTGAAATACAATTGATTTTTGTATATTGATTCTGTCTCCTGCAACCTTGTTGAACTCATTTACTGGTTCTAGGTGTGGTAGGTGTTTTTTGTAGATTCCTTGGAAAAATCTACATAAACAATATCATACACAAACAGAGACAGCGTTAGGCCTTCTTTCTCATTCTCTGTGCCTTTTAACTCCTTTTCTTACAACCCTGGCCAGCACTGCCGGCACAAAGCCGAGTAAGAACGGTGAGAGGACACATCTTAGCTTTGTTCCTGATCTTATGGGGAAAACACTGCCCTCCACCATTACGTACAAACTCAGAAGTAGATCTTTTGTAGATGCTCGTTATCAAGTTGAGGAAATTCCCCTCTATTATTATTTTTCTAAGATTTTTTCATCATGATTGGGTGTAGAATTTTGTCAAATGCTTTTTCTGCATCAATTTATATAATCATGGGATTTTTTTTTCTTCTTTAGCCTGTTAATTTGGCGGATTATATTGATTTTCAGATATTGAACCAGGCTTGCATTCTGGAATTCCTTGGATGTGGCGTGCAATTATTTTTATATATTGGAAAATGTTAAATGCAAATATTTTGTCAAGATTTTTTAATCTATGTCCATGACAGAAGTTAACCTATAGTTTTCTTTTCTGTGGTGTATTTGGTTTAGGTAACAGGGTAATACTAATTTCATAAAATAAATTGGGAAGTTTTCTCTCCATTTCTATCTTCTGAAAGAGACTGGGTGGAATTGGTATTAATTCTTCCTTAAACATTTGGCAGAATTCTCCAGTGAAAACTTCTGGGTCTAGAGATACCTTTTTTGGTGATTTTAAATTGCAAATTCAATTTCCTTAAAAGTTACAGAGCTATTCAAACTATCTATTTCACCTTGGGTTGCTTACAGTAGTGTGTATGTTTGAAGAAAGTGGTCCATTTTGTGTAAGTTATCAAATTTATGTGCACACAGTTGTTCGTATTTATTCCCTCGTGCCGTTCATGTCTGTGGGGTCTGTAATGATTTCCTCTTCATTCCTCATTCTGCTTTTGAGCCCACCCACTAAGCTGTAAATTCCAGTTATGGCATTTATCACTTCTAAAATGTCCATTTGCTTCCCCTGTATATCTTCTATTTCCTTCTTGAGACTTTCTATTGCCTTGATAAGACTTTCTATTTTTACATTTGCTTAAAGAGTGTTCATAATTGCTTATGAAACATTTTTTATCACAGCTGCCTTAAAATCTTTGTTAGAAAATTCTACCATCTTTGCTATCTCAGTGTTGATATTCATTATAATTTTTCATTCCATTTGACATGCTCCTGGTTCTTAGTATGATGAGCGATTTTTTCCCCTGGAACCTGGACATTATTGTATTATGTTGAGACTCTGGATCTTATTTAAGCCTTCTGTTTTAGTTGGCTTTCTCTGGCACAGCTCCAGCAGTGGAAGTAAGAGAGAGGCTCTGCCTCATTCCTGCCAGGTGGAAGGTCCCCAGTCTGCCTGCACTGACACCTGCGGGATATGGGGGGATTGCATCATCACCACTGGGCAGGGGTGGTCTCCCCCTTGGTCTCCACTGACATCACACTTGGGGTAGGCTCATTACTGTCTAGTGATGGTAAAAGTCCAGACTCTTCATTAGGTCTCCTGTAATACCCTGCCAGAGAGGAGACACTTCCAGGTGGGAGTGGAAGTCCAGGCTCCCGCCACCCCCTGTCCCGGTCATCCCCATTGATACCACAGGAAAGGGAACCTTAATACTTGCTGGCTGATAAAAGTCTTGGTTCTCTACTTGACTTTCTCTAGCACCATCCCAGGGGGTGTTTAGGGCTTTTAAGGCATCAACCTTCAAAGCAAATGGTCTCTCCTACTGATGTTCTCTCTTGCCTCCCATCAATGTGGTCATATTGTGTTTTCAGTCCTGAGTTCCGAACAATGACAGAAGGACATTCTTTATGCAAATGGGGCCGTTGCCTATTCTCCCTGCTGATGTCAGTGTTTGAAAATAGGTGGTGGGGGGGTTGACACAGAGATCTCTTTCTAACAATGCAGTGATTACAGCCTAAAGATTCAGGAGAAAATATGGTAGTAAGACTGGCATTTTGGTCATCATTGATGAAGCACAGGGTCCTCTGAGAGAGTCCCCGGAAGCCAAGACTCACAGACTGTGCAACAGATGATGCAGTGCTGTGAGTAAGGATGCAACCAGAATTAAACACACGGTATAAGGGAACTGCAGAATTGAGAAGATCTATATTGCTTCGACGCAAACAGGCTCCAAAGTGCCATGGCACTCTGAGTCGTAACAGCATGGCTGCCTTCTTCCCATGGCAGGAGAGATGAGATAAGCCAAGAATGGTCATTTAACAATAAGAAGCAGGACAAGAAGTTCTGTGGACCTGCACAGGAAGAGATGGTGCCTGGACGCTATGAAGCATCTTCACGTTTACTGAACAATGGACATACACATAAATACTTCCTCTCTACTTACTAATCTAAATCTACACCGGTAAATCATTACAGCTCACACAGGCCCATGATGTTTTCTGTACATTTTAAAAAACATTTTAAAATGAGCAAACACCCTAGGTGGGTTAAGTACCCCAGGATGACTATGGATGCTGGCAGGTGGAAGAAGGGCTTTGCTACTGGGAATTTCCAGCCCAATCCTGAGTGCCAACAACTGAAGGATGGGGCTGGCTCCCAGTTTTCTTTCCTAAAGCCAGTAACAGGCCCTAAGAAAGCCAGTCAGGTCTCAGCAGAAGCAGCTTCTTTGTAGGGTCCTCCCTGACCCCCTACCTTAAGGTGGTCCTTTTGCTAGAGAAGTATCGAGCTCAGTATGTCCCTGGAGGGCACAGGGACATTTGGGGTCTCTGGGAGGCAGTGTCAGCTCGGAGCCAGTGTCCAGTAGTCCCCAAAAGGCCTATTTCCCTTTCCCCAATCCCCACTCTTGCTGGGAAAGAACCATAGGTCCCTTTGGGGAAGACTGGCAGAAAGAATAATGATATAAATTTCTGGCAGTGGGGTGGGGTCTTTCCTCAAGGGGGACAGAGCCCTCCCACTTCACTCAAGGGGCTCTGGGCTTGTGAACCATCTCAAGTCTGGAGTTGATGGAGACTGAGATTCTGGGACTCAGAGGACTGACCCCTAGCTCCCCTCCAAGGAGCAAAGGCAATCCAAGATTCTCACTTGCCTGGCTTCCTTGGGCTTTGCCAGGAACAGAGACAGACACAGGCAAGCCACACATGCAGCTGCACAGAGTAAGACCCTGCCCAGCTGAAGTGAGGAGACCAACAGGTCACCCATCCTGGAACAGACAAGGATGAAAACACAACACAGTAGGAAAGCTGGATCGGAGGAAGCAGCTCAGATGGAGACCTCTCTCCTTCCCCACCTCCAATCTCAGCCTTAGGGTCCACCGCAGGAGGATTTTGCCAGCCCAAAAATGGGAGACTTGAGGCTGGCCATGCACACTGGGAAGGAGGAGAAGGAGGTGGCCACACCCCCAGTTCTCATGGTGTCCTGGCCTGGCCGGTCCTTCTAACGTGGCCCTTCTACAGAACAGGCTCAGGGGCAGAGAGAACAGAGGATCCCTTCCCAAGAGGGCAGGAGGGCTGTGGGTGGTGTGCTGTGCCCCCCCAAACCCACATTCGCACTGACACCCAAGTCCACTGTCCTATGCCCGTACCTGTGCTTAGGACAAGAGCCACCTGCCTAACCCACACTTTGCTCACTGTGACTCAAGGACTCTTCTCCTTTGCTTTTGTTTAGTGAATCTGTTCACAGGGCAGGGGGATATGATTATCTTTTTATCAGCATCCTCTCTTTGCATTATAAATGTGCAAAATTTTACAAAAATCAGGAGACACAGAAAAAGGAAAAAACACCCATCACTGCCCTAATAAAAACATAAAGTAATATAAGCTGCATAACAGAAAACCTAGAACACAAAAGAAAGAAGGAAAATCCAAGAGTGAATGCGGCTTAAGGCAAATTCCCAGCTCTGGCATCCTTGCTCCCTGCCTTCCAGGACTGCAAGGGGCCCACTGTTCAGTGCCTTCACCGTGGCCCCGAACCCCTTCACACCCACCCCCAGCCCTTCACAACCACTAATTTGCTTTCTGTCTCCTGGATTTGCCTGTCCTAGACATTTCATGTAAATGGAATCAGACAGTGTGTGGTCTTTGTGACTGAATTACATCATTTCTATATCTCAACGCAGGTAGATGGCATGTTCAGTTTATAGTAAGAACACCCGTCCCTTATTCTTTCTTATAAAGCCTACTATCCTTCTGTGGGTGAACCCAATATTTGGCCATGTCCAGACTACTCGGCCAACTGGAGACGTCGAGTGAGACTGGCCATCCAAAGCCAAGGCAGGTCCCTCCACAATGGGGTTTCCACCTCGGCACTCTCAATACTCGGGGTGATAACGCTTTATGGGGGGGCGGTCCGCTGTGGGATGTTTCACAGCATCCCTGACCCGTGGCCGCAGATGCAGTAGCAAGAGAGCTCTGTAGAGAGCAGCAGGGTGCAGCCTGAGGAGCCTGGGCTCTAGGCTCCGACCAGTCAGGTTGGAATCCTGGCTCCCCAAAGGTCAGCTCATCCTCATTATCAATTTTACCTGAGAGCCCACCTTTCCAACCACGCACCTGCCTAGAACCAAAGGAAAGTGGGCCAAGTACAGACGCAGATGCTCGGTGAGGCCCCTGCCGCCCCTGCCACCCCTGCCAGCATGGGGTTCCTGACCTGACCTTCACCCACCCGGGCTCCAGAAGTCAGCCCCATCCTTTGACAGTAGGGCCTGGCCTTTCAGCACAAGTAAATTCAATCAGTGGAAGAAGCTTCTGCGACAGTGGGACAGCTGTGACGTTTGCAAGCCAAGCCCCTCCTGGCAGCCAGCCTCTAGGACTAGTTCCAGCCAATTGTGGTTGGTTGGTTTGTTTGTTTGCTTTTCAAAAGGCAAATAAATGGGTCAGAAGCCAACAAGGGGAACAGAAAGCTTCCTCTGGAGGATAAGCTCCAAAGGATAAAGTTAGAAGCTTGATTAAGGAAGATTTAATGAGTCAGAAAGAGATCAGAAACAGGACAAACCCAGGGTGTAAATCAAATATTAATCATCATAAAGGCAAGGCTTACTAGGGCACAAATCAATAGCGGTGGGCGGACTTGCAAACATCCACCTCTAAAGAGTTTCCAGAAGTCTGGGGCTAAAATACAGGGGAGCAGGAATCTGGAGGAAGAAGAGAGTCTCTTTAGCAAGGAGTAATGAGGCATCCCTGGAAAACCCTGATGGCTATCTGCTGTCCCTTGGAGCTTGTCTTCCCCAAAGGTGCTGGGCCGGGAACTCTAGGCAGGACATTCTGCTACGGGGCCTCGTCCTCGGTGCAGGGCCTTGTCCTAGACAATGACATGCATCATCTCAGGCTGTCATTATACTCTCGTGCCACCAAGGAGATGGAGGCTCGGAAACCTAAGTCAGCAGTGGAGGCAGGATTCCAAGCTGGGCCCTTTGATTCAAATTCCTCTCTCCTTCCAGGCCCCATGCTGTCCCCACCCTGCCCAGGACAACCTGCCCACCAGCTATGGAGGACAGGCAACACACAACTGTGCAGAGTCTAAGGGAGGGAGCCTCCCCTCGCCCATGTCAACCCCATCCCAGCCCTATTCTTCAGAGCTCCCCATCTGCCTGTCCTTGGCCAGGGCACCTACCCCTCACCCTCCAGGAAAAGACCTGGTCATCTTCCAAGCAAGACAGAAGCAGAGGCTTATAAGGTACATCCACCTTCCCCCGGCACTGACTGCTTCTGGGGAGCTAACCCTGCATCTGCTAACTCTGCCAATTCTCGTCAGGCTGCAAGTGCTGGAGGACTGATGCCCCTGGGACCAGCTCCCCCAACCCTTGGCTGCTGTATTAGACTCCAAGGTCTGTCCTAACAAAGTCCCACAAACTGGAGTGCTTAAAATAACAGAAATCTATTCTCTTGCCGTCTGGACGCCAGGAGTCTGAAATCAAGGTATGGGCAGGACCACACTGAAGGCTCCACGGGTGGATCCCTCCTACCTCTTCCAGCTTCTCATAGCTCAAAGTCTTCCTTGGCCTGTGGTCATATCACTCCAATCTCTTTGTCTCCACGTGGCCTTCTTCCCCCTGTCTTCTTTCAGGGACCCCAGTCATTAAATTAGGACCCACTCAAACCCAGTATGTCCTGGTCTCAACCTGATGACATTTGCAAAGATTCTATTTCCAAATAAGGTCACGCTGACAGGTACCAGGTTAGGACTTCAGCATATCTTTAGAGGAACACGAGTCAACCCCTTCAGCTGGGGGAGCTCAGAAATGTGTTCTCCCATGTGGACCATGGACTACCAGCATTTGCTTTATCTGGGAATTTGTTAGAGATGCGGAATTCAAGCTGCCCCAGACCTGCTGGGCTGATCTGCACCTCACAAGCTCCAGAAGCCCCAAGGTATCAACCTCAACCCCACCACCTTCCAGCCCTGTTGCATCCCCTCGTCTGTGACACTTTCTAGGGTCTGCTTCCCCATCAACTGCTCACACTTACATCCTTGGCTCACTGTCTGCTGTTGGGACCCCACCTAAGATAGGGGTCGAGGCCCAGGGCTGATTCCTGCCCCAGAAATCTTGATCCTCTGTAGAAACCACAGCCCTTGGCTGCCTGCTCTGTCAGAACACAAACACTTGACTGTGAACTCACCATACTCAGGCAGGCGATGGAAGGATGACAGAGGCCAAGAGATGGGGCTCATTCAGGGGAAGTTCCCTCTGACCCTCAGCACCAGGCAAGCTGACTGCCTTTGGAGAAAGACATGGGCCTTGGGGAAAGAACAGGACAAATCAAGGACAAGAGCTTGCATTGCCCACCAGAGAGCAGCCCCCGTCACCCCAGCACCTGGCTTTCTGCAATCTTCACATGGGCCAGCTCTACTTCCCTGGCCCTCCGCTGACCTCACCCGGCTGAGAGGGAAGGGCCCGGCATGGCTGGATGGAAGGGCCCGGCATGGCTGGATGGAAGCAGAGGAAAGTGGGCTCCCCAGCCACCACCCAGCCCTGCTGACTGACCAAGCCCACCCTGATTTTCTGAGGAAGTTTTTGGAGATGAGATCACCTTTGCCAGCTGTGGCTTTGATCTCTTCTGGGCCAAGGAACAAATGTAGCAGTTTCTGATCTTCTCCAAACTGCTCAGAGTTTACCACATGGGGACGAGAATCTGGACTTGTTTGCTTTCTTCAGAACATACCTCCAGCCTCTTTTAAAATTTCCCAAAGAACAGGTTGACCTGGGTGTTATGGGGCCACCTCTGTTCCCATCAAACAAGAAAACTGCTTCTAAAAGGGAACAAGAAACCCAAAAGGCTCCATACAAAAGATTTTCCGTCTGAGCTAACTTTATGGTGATCCAGCCCCCTTCAAACTCTCCAAAGTTCATAGAAATCATTCAGGCAATGTTTTTAAACGCCCGGAGATGCAGTATTGCTCGAGTGTGGGAGGCTTGGCTGTGGGACGTCCAGTCCCCCCACGAGCACACGGCAGCAGAGGGGCTCTGCTCTCTAAGCGCGCAGGAGCAGGGCACAGAGGGCTCAGGCACACGAATTCCGAAGAAGGAAGGGGGGCTGAACTCCACTCCCAGCGCCCAGGACGAGTTTCCTTCAACAAATACCTGAATGCCTCTGCCGGGCGGCAGGTGGTTGGCCGGGCCGGGGTGGGAGGCAGGGTCCACGCGCGTCTGCAGCTGTGGGCTCTGGAGCAGAGCGCAGGGCTGGGATCCCGCTCCGAGCCTTCCGCGCCCCGGAACCACCCTCGGGGGGTTATGCAGGCCCTCAGTCTTGGTCTGGTCTCTTCTCGTCTCTAAGCAGAAAGAATACGAACATCTACCCCTTCGGGTCGTTGTGAGCTTCGGCAGTCATCATGCGCCTGGCGGGCCTCACAGTGCCTGGCAGCGATGGCGGAAACCCCGCACTGGGTGCATGCGCTTCCACGACAGGGACGTCCTAAGGGTGGGACTGTCCTTGAGGGGTCCTGAGAGCCCCCTCCCTACCGCCCTCCCTCTCGCCGCTCCCCATTCCCCTATGTTGCTCTCATTCTTACGCAGGCGCTCCCCCCACAGCAGCAGGAAGTGCCCCAAAACGCCAGCCATATTATGTTACAGACAAGAGAGAGAGAATCTGATTGGCCCTGCCTGGGTCATGTGCCCATCCCTGAGCCAATCGCCACGGCTCAGGGACGGAGCTCTGCAATTGGCCAGGTGAGGGCACGTGATGTATTCTGGGCCAATAAAAGGTTATCACTGCACGGCGGCGTTATTTAGCAGGTGCTCAGGAGGCAGGGTTTGCTTGTCTGTTATTGTACACGTGTACTGTGGGTGCGACCGTCTGCCTAGTGCAGTTCCCCAGCCAGGTGCTTGGTCACCGCCACGGCACCTAGCACTGAGCTAATCAGAAGTCGTGGCCAGTGCCAGGGCCTGCCTCACTCCCTGAAATCGTGGCTTCCAGAAACCTACCCACCAGCACCCTGGCCTCACACATCCTTCCCTGTTCCCCAGCAGGTGAATGTCCTCACAGGCCGTACCCTGGCCGCGCCTGGGGACAGCAGTCTCTGTTGTTTGCCCTGAACACTGGAATGGGCTGCTGGGCAGTCGGGGGCTGGCTGGTGTGGGCAAGGACTGTGTGGAAGCTTCAGGTCAGGGGGACAGGGCAGGGCCTGGGCCCTCACTGCCTGCCAGAACAGGTCCTTGGAGCACTTTCCACGAACAGCACAGCCCTGTATGCTACCAGCCCTGCCTAGAAACAGCATCAGAGCCCAGGCACAGAAGAGCCACAAAACCCCTGGAATTGGTCCAAAGCCAAGGGTCCTGCCTTGGGATAAGCAGGGGGCAGGGAAGAGGACCACCCCCTGCACTAAGCCCAGCAGGAATGCCCCAGAAGGAGCACACATCTCTAGCACCTGCCATTCTACCAAAAGACTCCACCAGCTCTGGGTGTCCACAGCCCTACAGTTCCCTCGGGACCAGCAGTCCCAGGGGCTCATGCACAGACTTCAACTGTCTGACCCACAGTCTTAGCCTCCATCAGAGAGGATGATGAGATCACCAACATTCATCGAGCCAGGCTATGGGAAGTGCTTTGGACTCACAAGCTCATTTAACTCTCATCTAACGACTGTGATCCCCACCTCCTTACACCAGGAAGTGAAGCAGGATACCCACAGCCCCAGAGTCAGCAGACAGAAGCTGGAATTCGGTCCAGGCCTCTGACTTCAAAACCCCTACCCTGGCCATGGCCCAATGCTCACTGCCCAAGGCAGCCCAAGAAGGCAGCCAATGGGGCTGGGGGACAAACGGCTCTGTCCGTGACGAGGAGAGAAGAGCTGGTGAAGGAAGCCTGCAAGGTGGATGGGATATGGACTTCCTAGGAATGTATCCTCTGGAGGACAGAAAGAGCCCCTCAGTGCAGCCCTGAGTAGCCAGGCAGAGGAACTAGAGGGCTAAGGACATTGGGGTGACTTCACAGGCATTCAGAAGGTCACTAGCATGTTCTAGGGGCTCTTACCATGCATGGGGCTCATAAACCTCCTGGAACATTTGGCCAGAATTCCATGTCTCTATCCAATGCACCTTTCAGAGAAAGAGTTCCGAGGGGTCCATGAACCCTACTTTTTGAGTTAAGAGCCGGCCCCATCTGAGATGATGGACATGGCACCTTCCACCCCATCCCATTTCCTTGTGGGTCATAGGGGTCCCTGGACCCTGCTCACCCCTAAGCTTGATACCTTTGACTGGGGGACATCTGACATTCCAAACCCGCTCCCTTCTCCACAAGATCATCATGACTACGGTCCCCACTTGACAGATGGAGAAAGTGAGGCTGAGCGAAGTGAGGACCTGGCCCAACCCATTAGCTTTTAAGTTGCAAGAAGGATCTGGTCCAGCTCCATTCCACCCCTACCCACTGGGCTGTACTACCTTGGGCACTCAGAGACTCAGCCTGGACTACTTCTTTCACACTGGCCCTGGGAGAGGCTGGGAGGCAAGGGGCAACCTCTTTCTTTCAAGTGCCTTCTCTTTTCTGCACATCAGTCACAGAAAGAAGAGCTCACAGTGAGCATGAATCCAACCAGTGAAGTTGCATGAACACCGCCTTGTCAGCGTATCTCCCCTCGGCCCTTCAGCCCTGCCGGGCCACGAGCCACTGAACACGATGTGAGACTCATTCTTGGGTTGCAGAATGTACCCTCCAGTTTCAAAAAGGGTGTCTGGCGTCAGATCTGTGGATTGTTTAACAGGATTAATCCCGCTTGCAAGCACTCTGCTGCTGCTTTGTTCCTGGCAAGGCAAGCTCTGGTATGAAGGAGCAAAAGGGGCTTGAAGTCCAAGGATCCAGCTGCGTGTGTCCCCCTGGAAACTCTTCCAACAAGCTCATCAGCCCACTGTGCTTATTATCGAGATGCCGTCAGGAGCTGGGGGGCTGCCAGGACAGAAGCTGGAAGGCCTTGTGGGGGCCAGCAGGGACTGAGTGCCTTGGCTTCCTCCTTGGCTTCCCCCTGAAAGGCTATGGCCATTCAGGGTCTCAGCAGGCCACCCCCTCATTTGCACATCACCCCTGCCCATTTAGCCTTCTCCAGAAAGCCCAAGACCCAGGATCCGGTGGAGCTGCAGGAAAACCCCTGGGACAACTTCATTTACAGATGCTACAGTAAATGCTGGAACCAGGCCGTCTGAGCTGAGTGACCCGCGTCCCAGTGGCAGAGCAGTGTGTACATGGTGGTGTGCACACTGAGGGCACAGAGACAGGAACCAAAGGGCCTGGGTTCAAATCCCAGCTCTGCCACTTTTCTACTGCACATTAGTCAAGCATCTGAGCCTCTCTGGGACTTAGATTCATCACTCGGGAAATGGGACGCTGGTGCTGATAATGAGGCCTGCATCTCAGGGGCCCTTGGGAGGGTTAAACGAGTAGCATGGGTCCAGCTTTCAGGCCTGTGCCTGCCCCAGGAAGTGCACTGTGTGCGCTGGCTAGCGTTATCATAATTCTTGTATTATATATTATAATTAGTGGGTGTTACACTATTATAATATAAATGTTATTACATTACAGTTATTGTATATAATCATTATATGTTATGTTATTATAGCACAAATTATGTTATCATAATTATAATACATAATATTATTACCATGTGACAGGCAGTAGACTGTGCTTTTTTTTTTTTAAGATTTATTTATTTTAGAGAGCAAGCACAGCAGGGAGGGCAGAGGGAGAGGGAGAGAGAGTCTGAAGCAGACTCCGCACTGAGCTCAGAGCCCAACGCGGTACTTGATTCCATGAACCTGAGATCATGACCTGAGCCAAAACCAAAGTCAGAGGCTTAACCGACTGCACCACCCAGGCGCCCCTAGACTGTGCTCTTTACATGAATTGTCTCATTTAGCCCTGCAAACAACTCTCTGAGACCGAAAGCACTTAGCGCATTGCACGGATCCAGGCCTGAGATTCTGAAAGGTCAGGATTTGGCCCCATGGCCCCACGGCCAACTCTCAGCAGAGCTGGGCCCCAGACCCAGGCACTCAGGCTTCAGCTCATGCTCACTCTACCACCCAGGGCTGAGAGCTCGTACATCATGGAGTTGGCCAAGCACTGTGAATGACCGGCCCAAAATTCGATGATAGACAAACACATGGGCTCAGTGTTGGGGATGCTGTAGGGAGTGGTGGCCAGAGTGGCATCAGAGCATGTGTCCAATTGAAAGGGGGTTAGGACCATAGGGGAATCCAGGCTTAGTGTGGCCAGACCTTCCTGGTTTTCAAAAGTATAGACTATGATTTTTATATGTTGGCCAATTGTTTAATGTATTTTAAACACAGAATGACCTAAAATATGTGCATCGTTAAAAACCTTCTAGCAGCTGCACACAGCCCCCCAACCTGGGATCCCTGCGGTAGGAGAGATATCCAGAGGAACCTGATCCCTCAGCAGGCCCACCCGCAGCACATGGCTCCACCCGACCTTCCCCGGGGGAGGGGTGTACGTCCCTGCAGAAAGCCCAGTTTCTCCTGGTAGAAAGAAGAGGCTGGAGAACGGGGGTCACGGCACCAGTACATGCCCCACACCACGCTCCCCTGAGCTGCCTGCAGCCACACCTGCTCCTGGAAACCCGGCCCAGCATCGCCCCCATGCCATATGAGAGCCAACAAGGCAAGGGCAGGTGGGCAGTGGGCAGCGGTCCACCCAAGAGGGGGCAGCATGAGGGGGCGAGCCCATGTGCCCAGAGGCCTTGGGTCGTGCTCAGTGTGTTGGCTGAATTGAAGCTCAAAGCTCTGGAAGACTTACAGGGCCTAAGACAGAAGGAAATGTGAAGAAGTAGTTTCTACCATGGCCCCACTTCAGAACCCCTTAGCTCCAGGGGTCGTGATTTCTGATCTGCGCTGGCGGCCTCCGCTGGCCTCGTGAGGGCACAGCTGTGTCTCGGGCATCAGGGCACATCCCGGCCCCTGGGGCCTGGTGCAGCATCTGGCAAGCAGTGATGGGAAGAAACAAAGGAACAGGAGGACTGAGGGGGCAAAGCGGGGCTGCACGGGTGGGAAGGAGGGGAAGTGGCTGCAGACATGCCCCCCATGCCACCTGCAAAGGCCTCACTGAGGCTCTCAGTTCACCAGCCGCCACTCACCAGCCCCAGGAAGAGGGCCCAGCAGCCTCCGGGGAAAGGAGAGCCCTCCCCAAAAACCTCAGGCCCTCCCATCTGCAGAGCCCACCTGCTGGCTCAAACCACAGCAATTTGTCTTCCAAACCCATCATGGACTTACAGACCCATCACCCGAGTAGTGACCCTTTGGCAAGCTCTTCCCAAGAAGTGTTGAGCTTAAGCCTGAGAGAGAATTTCCTTGAGGCTGGGAAGGAAGCTACAGGAGAGAAATAGCCCTTCCAGAACAGAAGCTTGGAGGGGGTCCGACCCGCATGCTCTCTCCCCATGAAACTTAGTGAGAAGGGTCCATCACACCCCACTCGGAGAAGGCCAGAGCAAGCAGGCCCCTGGAGCTCATGAAGCCCAGCCCTCCCGTTTCACAGATGGGACGAGGCCCAGGGAGGCAACGGCACTGCCCAAGGTCATACAAGACACACAGAGCAGTCCCCTTGGAGTCCTGGGCCACAGAGCAGGCCGGCCCGGTCTCTGCCTCGGAGCCGTGCGGGAAGTGACCGCCTGCTCCCCAAGCAGCACCTGACTCCACAGGGGGGCCTCTGCAAGCCGGCCTCTGTCACCTGCCACAAGGCCACCCTCAGATGCGACAGATGCCCCCCCCCATCAAAGACCATGAAAACAGTTTGAACGCTTTACACTTTGAAGCTCCCTTTGACTCTAAACCCAGGCCTGCAAAATACCTTTGCAGAAAAATAACCTCCATTTGTCACGGCACATTCTGACACATTTGTACAGGCTTTTGATCCATCCCTGGGCTGACAATAGCTCCCCAGTTTCACTTTAAATAAGAGCATTCACAACACAGACAAGAAGAATGGGGGATAAAATGGGCAATTACTTTTTAAAAAATAACTTTCACAAATGGGAAGACAAATTCAGTCCCCGGAGAACAGGGCTGGCCCTGTGACAGATTCATAGCTCGGCAGCTCTCCCAGGGGTTGGCCGGCCCAGCCCTGCAGGGAGAGGACAGGGTGAGGCTGGGCCGGCCATGCAGCAGGGAGTGGGGCTCGAGTCTTCCTCTGCAGGCCCCTGGTTTCACTGAGCCCAAACACCCTGTCACCAAGAGTTGCTGCACCGGCCGCAGAGCAGCAGGCAGACCAAGGGCGCTGACGGGAGACGGGAGTCCATGGGAGCCACTCCAGGCCACCACACCTGGGAAGGAGAAGGCAGATCCCCGCTTGGTTCTCCCTGGAAAAACAGCTCCCTAGTGCCTCGTGTGCAATGGTGTGAGGTTCCCACAGCGGTCCTGCCAGGCGGGCGTGCCTCTGCCCCCATTTCTCAGGGCTCAGAGAGCACCGCGCATGGCCCCCCAGAAGGGGACGAGCCAGCACGCAAACCCAGGTAAGCCCAGCTCCAAAGCCAGTGTGACGCCTGCTCAGGTCACCTCTGCCCTTCGCGGCGCATTCCCTCAATCCCAGATGCGTGTCCACGTACGGCGGAATGTCACTCGGTCTTAAGAAGGAAGGAGAGTGTGATACCTGCGGCCGCCTGGATGCAGCACGAGGACGTCACGCGAGTGAGGGAAGCCAGTGACAAAAGGACAGACACGGCAGGGTTCCGCTCATCTGAGGTCCCGGGGGAGTCAGGTACAGACCGTATGACGGGGGAGGGGCTGGGGGAGGGGAAGTGGGGCGTCAGTGTTTCACGGGGACAGACTTGCAGCTTGGGGAAGACGACGGAGTTCTGGACGTGAACGGTGGTGACAGCACACAACAGCAGGGATATCTGCGTGGCACCGCCGGACTGTGCATTTAAAAATGGTTAAAACGGGGGAGCACCTGGGCGGCTCCGTCGGTGAAGCACCTGCCTTCAGCTCGGGTCATGATCACACTGCAAACACCAGCTCCTCGCCGTGTCCTCGCCTGGGGCAGAAGCCAGGGAGCTCCTGGGGTCCTTCCAAAAGGACCCTACTCAGGAGGGCTCCCCTATCCTGACCTAATCACTTCCTAATGCCATCACCACTGGGGGGGGTTAAGATTTCAACCTATGAATTCTGACATTCAGACCAGAGCAACCACAAAAACTGAAAAGATGCATCTTGGAGCCTCGAAGTGGGACCCGTTCTGTGCAGCACACTCCCCTGTGGCCCTGTCCCTGGGCCCTTCACTGAACAACCATTCTTAAGCACGGGCGCTGCTGGGCACTGGGCTGGAGACGATACACGGTTTCTGCCCCAGAGAGACCCGAAGCCCAGGGAGGGGAAGGGGCCAGAAAACTCACAGCCCCACCCTGTGCACAGGGGCCCGCCGCCCTGGGCGGGGATCCAGGGCAGGGAGAGCAGCTGGTTCCCGGGGAAGAGCAGCCCTCCACCGGCACAGAGGGTCTGCCATGCACAAGAAGGCTCAAACAGTCCACAGCTGACGACAAGTCCATCCCTCGAGCGCTGAACGTCTTCTTGCCACTTATCCAAGAAACCTCTGGTGGCGCCCAGGAGGTACAGGTGTGGCGACGGTCACCTGCCTCCGCCCGCCAGGTCATCTGTCTTCACGAGGTGTCTCCATCAGAGTGAGGCCTGCGCTCTCAGAAGTGAAGGATGTGATGTTTACTCATTGCCTCCCTGGCCATTCTTCATGCTCCATCTGCAGGACCCAGGAAGAGAGATGGATGGGCCCAGCGCCTCTCGGGCCCCGCACCAGATGGGAGCAGGGACACGCACCCATATTCCACCCCAGCGTCATCCATCTCGACTTTATTATATCCTGACAACGTCTGCTTGAGATCTATGCCATTTCCTATACCAAGGCTTATTTTTTACTTTTGGCAACTTGTCGAATGCACTTTTTGTTGAGCTGTTATTTCATCTAGAAGTTCCTCGGTCTGGCTGTGATTGAGAGCACTTAATAGAGTTGCTCATGCCGTGTAAAGATCTCATATCTGATCGCGGACGCTTTAATCTTAAAAGAATCCATTAAGGAAGGCCAGCCGCACCCCCCAGTGGTTCGGCCATGGAAACAGGGGATCGTGCCATAATGCTTTCCAGACCCGCTGGGTGGGGGAGAGCCCATTCTTACTACCACCAGGAGAAAAGCAGCCAGGTCAGAGGGAAGGCTGGCTCCTGCCTCAACAGCAAGGCTCTCTGGCTTTAAAACCATTCTTGGGAAGGAGGCATTTTCACAGAACACGAGTCTCGATGAACTTGGTTCAAGCTGAACCCCCAAAGCAGGTCCCTGCACAGCTACGGCCTGGGCCACGGTGGGGGGCACCGAAGCAGGTCCCTGCACAGCTACGGCCTGGGCCACGGTGGGGGGCATCGATGTCTCAGTTAGCCAGAGGGCCACCTGGGTCTGCAGATTCTGGAAGCAGACCACAGTCAAGGGCATGCTGACCATGATGGACCCTCGAGCCCGCAGCATCCTGGGTGGGCAGTCAGCCATGGCTGGGTATGGCAAACACTGTCCTGTCGATACACCTGTGCACAAGGGGAGGTGACCAGCCCCTCTCCAGGCAGTACGCCAACCCAGAAGGGTCAGCCCCGGCTGCTCGCTTGTTCGGTGTGGTCCCAGCCACCAAGCACAGCTGATGAGATTTGCGGGAGCACTGAGCTGCAGCAAGAGAAGTTTCCTGTCCGGGTAGCTGGCCTGTCCCTGAAAGCTCAGTTGCTGCGGGGGCCACGTGGACGGTAGAGAAACCTGGGCCCCAAAGACGGGCAAGAATGAAGAGGGGAAAGAGAAAGAAGCAGAAACAGAAGGGAGATGGGGCTGCAGCCCTGGCCCTGGCTGAGATTGCTCTGGCCCCTGACTTGCTTCCTGAGACGAGCCAGCTTGAGCAGCACGGTCCTTCCATCCTCGCTCCGTGGAGCCCCCATGCTGCTGTGGGGGGGGGGGGAAGACCCCAAGCGGCGCTGGTCCGACCATAGGAGATGTCGGCGAGCCCAGTCCTCAGTTTCAACACGCCACCTTGTGAATTCCAAACATGCTTTGTGTAAATTCAAACAAATTTTCACTTACTCATGAATGTTACCAGTCTTAATGGAAGACCATCTTATTTAAAACAAGTGGCCAACTTTGCCAGCCAACTAAAAGTCAAACAGACCCTGAATTCATGGGTTTGCTGATGCGTCTCCTGGAACGGACATCAATGTTGGTCTTTGGTTCCTTCCAAACACGTCCAAGGCTTCAAAGCTGCAAGATTCAGCACACGGGAGATGATGAGGCACTGGGAGCCCAGGAGAGCCCAGAGCTAGGACTCAGAAGATGGGCTTCCATTCTTTAAGAATAAGACTTAAAAAAAAAAAAAAAAAAAAAGCAGAGAGAAGAAATTATTCAAAACCTAAACTACGAATCGTATCAAAAACAAACAAGTAAATAAAGCCGAAGCTGACTGTGGCTGGTTCCACTTCTAAGTGGGACAACGTAACTGACACCATGCTACAGTTTTCTGTTGCTACATAACAAATTACTACATGCTGAAAACAAGACGTCTGTCATCTCACAGCTACATCGGCCACGAGTCTGGGCGCAGGGAAGCTGGATCCTCTGCTAGGGGTCCCAGAGGCTGAAATCAAGGTGTCAGCTGTCCACATTCTCACTTGGAGGCTGGGGTCCTCTTCCAACCCCCTTCAGGGTGTTGGCAGAATCCAGTTCCTACCACTTGTGGGACTGAGGTCCCCACACCACTCTCTGCTCCTCCTGGCCACCTTCAGGTCCTAGCTGCCTGACCATCTCACCCTTGGTGGTTTGCTTCTCAGAGGCCAGGAGAACCTCTGATTTCAGGAAGGACCAGTCCCTTTTAAGGACTTGCCTGATTAGTAGGTCAGACCCACCCAGGAAAAACTCAAAGTCTACTGATTCGGGACTTTGCATCTTTATAATTCCTTCACTTTTGTCATGTAAGTGACTTCTCATCCAGGCTTGAGGAGACCCTGAAGTCTTCACCACCTTCTGTAAAATCCATCTCTTCACTCCTTCCAAGGAGAATGCAAATAGAAATTCCCGCTCACGGTGAGTCAGAGATCTCACAGGACTCAGGCGGGGGTCCCCAATAGGCAGGTGCACCCACGGCCCCTGCGTGTGACCCTCACCGCAGTTCTGCAGAGGAGCCAGAGGAAGGGGGTGCCCCTTGGATGAGGATGGAGTTGAGGGGTGAGGGAGGGGGCCCAGTCCAGTCCCACTGCAAGCAGGGCCAGCCAGCTCCGTCCTGTCTGGGTACTGAGGTTTGCCAGTCACCAGTCCAGACCTCCGTGTGTGACAACACACAGCTGGGACCAGGACTCTCTGCAGACATCATACATGCGAGCAGGAGCGACCTGTGTTGGGGCACGGTTGGTACTGTGCTCACATGTCATTTTGCTCAAACTCCCTGCCTGCAGGTCTCCATTCGGCCTGGATTTGGTCCTTACTGCCAAGCAGGGATTGAGGCTGGCTTCCTGAAGGAGGCGGCCATGAGCAGGGCCTAGGAAAGGGGAGGGGCTGGCAGGGCTCCCAGGCAGTTGGGACCGTGGGCTGTGTGGTCTCCTGGAAGGCTCGGGTCCTCCGCTCCTGTGTCCGCCGTTGTCCTCCTGCTGTCATGTCCTTGAATCTGAAATGTGGAATCAGGTGACCTTGGCTCAGATTGCTCATCAGTCTCAACTCCAGCAGGAAGGACTCTGCTCCGAGCACGGCCTTGGGGATGGCCGGGGCAGGGGTGCAGCAGCCTGGGAGGTGAATCTGGCGGCTTGGCCCCCAGCCAGGGCAAGGTGACAGAGTGATGGCTCGCTGCAGGATGGACACCTCCTGAAAGCCCCCGCCCTACCCTGCCAGGCTCACCTCTGGCTTTTAATACATCTTCTGCTTTAGTGAAGCGAGGTTGAGACCAAGGTAAAAGGCTCCAAATACTAACCAACACCTCCAGCTTGCTACTTACAAAGCCTCCCCTCCTTTTCTCACACAGAGGCACAAGAATGCTGGAAATCAGGGACGGAAGAAGCCCTGTCCCCTGCATCCAAACCCCAGCCGTGACCTGCAGCTGAGGCCTCGGGTGAGCCGAGGCTAGAGAGAAAGTCGTAGGGAAAGCGTGTTTCAAAGCCCACCCCCAACCCAGTACTAGACCTTTGCACATTAGAAATCCATGCCTTAAAACAACCCTGGTGTCTGTGGACATACGAATGCGTGGACAACACGTGGCATGGCCACCCGATGGACTATTACACAGCCATGAAAAGGAAAGATATTCTGGCATGCCGCAGCTCGGACAAACTTTGGAGGCATTCTGCTAAATGAGAGAAGCCAGACACAAACAGCCACATACAGTCTGATTCTGTTTATGTGAAATGTGCTGAACCGGCAAATCCATAGAGATAGAATGATTGGTGGCTGCCAGAGGCTGGGGCAGGGGGAGTGGAAAGCGACTGCCAATGGGTCCCAGGTCTCCTTTGGGGGGATGAAAATGATTGGGAGGCAGGTAAAGGTGCTGGTTGCACAACATTGTGAGTGTACCAAATGCCACTGGATTGTTTTCTTTGCTTTTTTCCCCCTGCATTAAGGAGCTAAGTTTCCAGTAGTCTCCTATTTAATTAATAACACTGCTAGACAAGATAATACATTTGTTCATTCATTTAAAACTATGTATTGAGTGCCAGCTGTGTGCCAGACTCTCTTCCAGACACTGAGGGATGAAGAAGAGGAGACAGAGCCCCCACCCCCAGGGAAACTGTATTTGTGGATGTGAAGGAATCTCAGGCCGAACAGCGTCTCCGAGCGAGCAGCCTCATGGGGAGGACCCAGAGGGTGGGTCAGTGGTGACTGGGAACTGACAGGGAAGACGGAGCCGCGAGCTGAGTGTCCTCGGGGCATGCAGGGGCAGTGACAGTGCCACAGAGGAGGACCACGGCGGCCAGGACGCTGTGAAGTCATTTCACGAAGGCCATGGTCAGGGGGAGACCAAGGATGGGAGGGCCTCTCAGAAAACACCTAAGGCAGGGGCACCCAGTGGCTCACTCGTTTAAGCATCAGACTCTTGATTTCAGCTCAGGTCCTGATCTCAGGGTCGTGAGATCGAGCCCCACATTGGGCTCTGGGCTGAGCATGGAGCCTGCTTGAGATTCTCTCCCCTTCTGCCCCTCCCCCACCCCTGCTCATGCCCACATGCACATGCACGAACACACTCTTTCTCTCTCTCTAAAAAAAAAAAAAGGAAAGGAAAGAAAACAGGCAAACTTTACTTCACCACGGAAGGACATTCGGTATTCCTTGTTATGTTTTTAACAGCTTTACTGAGATCTAATCCACACAGCACACATTCACTCAAAGTACACAGTTCTGGGGGGGAGTACATCACAGATGCATGCAACCATCATCACGGTCAAGTTTAGAACATTGTTATCACCCCCAGAAACTCCACAGCCCTTGACCGTCACCCCATGTCCCACTCCCCCAGCCCCGCAACCGCTCACCTACCTTCTATGTGGCTGTTCTAAACACGGGGGCAGAACCGTACCATCGTGACCTTGTGCGTCTGGCTTCTTGTACTCAGCACAGTGCCTTCGAGGCTTGTACCCACTGTAGCCTGTGTCAGTACCTCACCCCTTTGCGTGGACAAAGAGCATCCCGCTGTATGGATGGACCGCACCACGCTTACCCGCTCACCTCGGAGGGACAGTCACGTTGCTCCCGCCTGCCGGCTGCAGCGTGTCTGCGGTGCGTCTGCGGCCGTGAACTTTCGTGCACACGTTTCCAGGCGGACATGCGCTCACATTTCTCTTGGTGCACCTAAAAGCGGAACTGCTGGGTCATGTGGCTTCTAGGTTTTGGGTTTTTTTTTTTTTAAGATTTTATTTAGGTATTTGAGAGAGAGTGAGAAAGAAAGAGCACAAGGGGGGTGGGGGGGTGGAGCGGCAGAGGAAGGAGGGGAAGCAGACTCCCCGCTGAGCAGGGAGCCCGATGCGGGGTTCAGCCCCAGGGCCCTGGGATCATAACCTGAGCTGAGGGCGGGCGCTTCACAGACTGGGCCACCCAGGCGCCCCATGGCTTCTACGTTTAATCATCGCTCTGTGTTCTTGCCTTGGAATCTGTGAAAACGTCATTGTTTCTATTTGTCTGTCTGTTACGTTTCCACCCCCACGCTGGGACATGGATTCGAATCATATTGAGAGTTTGCTTGGCCTGGTGGGACCTAAGCAGCTGTGGGACTAGGGCAGCTCACACGGCCCTCGCTGCTCTGTCTTCATCTGGAGAATGGGGTGGGGGAAATTGTTGAGGATTGTGTGGACGGCTTGCAACCAGAATGCTTCGGGCAGCGCCAGGCACACGGCTAGCTGTTTTTCTTTCCATTTATGGCTTTTACTGGAGACGACCCCCAGAAGCACCACACGAAGCCAGCCAGGTAAACTGAGTCACAGGGCCCTGAGATCTCACATCCCAGACAGGCCTGTATATTGGATAAGTTTGCTTCTTTGTTCTCCAAAAGGAATCTCAGAAAAGAGGGAGTCACAACTGATCTACGGACTCCGCACAATCCCAATCAAAATCCCAGCAAGGTTTATGCAGAAACAGACAAGCTGGTCCTAGAATCCATATGGAAATGCAAAGCAGCTAGAACGGCCTGGGCAGCTTTGGTAGAAAATAAATTTGGAGGGCTACTGCCACCGCTTATTACCAACTATTCCTCAATCAAGCTGTTACAAAAAGAAGAGAGAGAGGAGGTCACTTTATCTTCTGATCTTTACAAAAGCTCTCAAATACAGAGTTCTGTTACTTTACTTTTAATTAGGGAGTATTACTGAGGAACAACGTGCTGTGTGAGGCACGTGAAGACATGGACAGAGGAAGCAGCAGTGGTCGCAACTACCACTGAGAGCTAACCTAGAAATCAGTCGGGCGCTGGCTGGTTGGTACCAGAGCCGCTGCTCACGTGGACAGCTTCATCTGATGGGCTCCAGAAGAACGTCTATCAGACACTGATTTGTGCCGGGCACCAAACGTACACAGGAGTTTACTTACATGAGCCTATGAAACTTTCACATCAGCCTATGATGTGGTGGGTTCTGCTTTATCCCCATCCTCAGACAAGGAAAGGGCAGCTCAGGGAGGTCGAGTGGCCAAATGAGAGCTTGAATTCTGGTCAGTTCACCCCATTAGCCATGATGCCACGCTGTTCCTGCCAGGTGTCAGGCCAGGGCTGGGGATGTGTCCGGCTCCGCCAGACCCATTGGCAACAAAGTACCAAGAACCTTTGATGATGAAGTCAGACACCAGTTACAGCTACCATGGAATACGGTATAAAGGTTCCTCAAAAAATTACAAATAGAACTACCACTTCTGGGTATATGTACCCAGAGGAATGGACATCGGGATCTCCTGGAGAAAGCTCATTCCCGTGTTCATTGCAGCATTATTCACAATAGCCAAGACACGGACCCAAGTGCAGAGTCTGTCAGTGGATGAACGGATGAAAGTGCAGTGTATACACAATGCACTACTATCCAGGCATGACAAAGAGGAGAAGCCTGCCATTTTCGACAATTTGGATTGAATTTAAGGGCATCGTGCTGAGTGAAATAAGTCAGACAAAGAAAGATAAATACTGTATGGTATCACTCATGTGTGGAATCTAAAAAAAAAAAAAAAAAAAAGAGCCCAATCCAGAGAAACAGACAATAAAGCGTTGGTTACCGGGGGCTGGGGGTGGGGGAAATGGGGAGATATTTGTCAAGGGATAGAAACGTCCAGTTACACGATTATCAAGTTGTGGGGATCCTAATGTGGGACCCTAACGCACAGCGTGGTGGTTATAGCTAATAATACTGCATCATGTACTTGAAAGCTGATAAGAGAGATCTTAAACGTCCTCACCACACACACACAAATAGTAATTATGTGAAGGGATGGAGGTGTGAGCTCATTTCGCAATATTTAATACACGTATCAAACCAACGCATCGTACACACTAACCTTACACAGTGTGGTGTGTCTATTACATCTCAATAAAGCTGAAAAATAAAACAGCCCCCGGCCACTCCGCCATGTGCATGAACGTGAAGACAGAACTTGGGCTCTAACGAGGAACCCCGGGCCAGCTCAAATCCTGTCTCTGCCAGAAACAGGGAGAGGCCTGACATTCTGACCCTTCCAACTACGATATAGGAGTTCTCCCTGTCGCTTTAGCACGGACCATGAGGGATTGTTTGGGGGAAATGAGCTACCGCCAAAGACTGTTTGTCAGAGTAGCTGAGGATGCTCACTGAGGCTGCCTGATGATGTCCCTCTAAAGGGGGGCAAAGAAATTTCTGGAGGAAAGGTCTGACTTGCCTGCAGAGGGGCTGGCGATTCTTTTACCTGTCTCCTTAGAGAACGACAATGCTTTCTCTCCAGCTTACACGACAAAGAGAAACAAAGATTCTTCAAGTGCTGGGCAAATAGGTGCATATAGCCTAGGATAAAACTTTCAGCAACCAACATAGGTCCACGGCACCCTGAAATCCTCCCCGTGCCCTCCCAAATGGCTCAGCCCAGAAGCCGTCCATCAGACCTAGCCAGGCAGGCATCTGCAGGGGCTGGAGGAGAGAGGGGGCCGTGGCCACTCAGCATGAGTTGTCGGTGATAAGCAGGACGAGGCTACCCGCGGGGCAGGGGGCTGCCTTGGTAGCAACCGGGTGGGGGGTGCTGGAGCCCCAGCAAACTAGGCAGGAGCCACCACGGGGGTGGGAGGGGGGACAGCGGTGATGAGAGGCCGACTACAAGCCAGCACCAGGCTGCAGGATTGGTCGAATAAATCACAGCGCATCACACTACAGGATACTAGGTAGCGGTTAGAATCAATGTTGTAGAAAAACATTTACTGTCACGAAAAGACGCTCATGAAATATTGAAGGGAAAAAGCAAGTTACAGAGGGCTGTACCTCATGACCTCAATGACCCTGTCCTGGTTTTCTGCTGCTGCAGGACGATCCAGCCCAAAACTTGCTGCCTCTTGATCACTCCTGGATTCCGTGGGCCAGGCGCTCTTGGAGGGCCCGCGGGAAGGGCCCTCCCTGCTGGGGGGCCAGGGGCCTTGGCTGGGGTGCACCCAGCTCGGGCAGAACAGGAGGTCAGCTAGGGATCCATCCAAGGAAGCCCGTTGACTCACGCACCTGGCTCCTGGGCCGGGGTGACCGAGGACAGCGCGGTCGGGACGGTCCGCCAGAGTGACCGTGGCAGATGCCAGCACGGTGGGCTCAGCGTGGTCGTGCTTCTCACACAGCGGCTCAGGGCTCACAATGCCAGTGTTCCCATGCACTAGGCTGACACCGCGCGGCCTTTCATGACTTAACGCAGAGTCTCAGGGTCACTGTCACCACCCTCCCTCCGTGCAGGGGCTGTGGCCACAAAGACCCGCCCAGACGCAAGGGCTAGATGCGGACCCTCCCTCACTGGGAGGAGGGCTAAAGCCTTCACAGTCATGGCTGGAAACCACAGCATCCTCCCTCGAAAAAAGTGGGATGGCCCAGAATGTCACCGCCACTTTGTTAAGAGTGGTGAGGTTCCCAATGGTATTCCTCTTCCTTCTGCTGTTCCGTGTTCACTCCACAAGGAGCATGTGTGACCCCATTACACCAGTAACAGAGACACGAATTTAAGATCAGGCTTCCCATCCCACTTCCCAGGCACCACCCTTGCACCTCCTTTATAGCTCTTAGCACTTAGCACAATGCTGTACTTGATTACTTGCTTAGTTCTCTTCCTCCCTTACGGGGATGTCAGCTCCATGAAGACAAGGGTTTTCCTTGCTTATTGCTGTATCCTCACCACCCAGAACAGTGGCTGTTCTAATAATCAGCATAATGGGTGCTTAATAAATATCTGATAGATGGATACATGGATGGATGGGTGGATGGATGGATGGATGGGTTGGTGGATGATGGAGGTTGGATGGATGGATGGATGGATGGATGGATGGGGGGTGGATGATGGAGGTTGGATGGATGGATGGATGGATGGATGGGGGGTGGATAATGGGTGGATGGTGGATGGATGGACAGGTTGGTGGATGATGGAGGATGAATGGTGGCTGCACAGATGGAGATGGATGGATAAGCCATTACTCATTAATTCATACTCTCATTCAGTGACTATTTCTGAGTATCTGCTGTAGACAAAATTCTAATCCTATCAATGGAAGCTACGTCGAATTGGTTGGCTCCACCCAGGATAGGCTTTCTGATATTGGAAGACCCACAATCGCATCTTCCCCTAATCTATCCCCCAGGTCCGAGGGACCAACTCCTAGAGCAGTGGTTGGTGACCCACATGCCCTCTGACTTGCCCCCTTTGCCCTTGTTCCCCTCGGCACTCCATCTAGGCCACTTTCTACAGCCACGGACTTTTCCTAAATGTGGCCCATCACAAGTAAGTTGCTGTCTAAAGCAGGCTTATGAGCTATCTGTGGAGAAGGACACAGTTTTTAAATTTCCTGTTCGTCGTGAGCCAGTACTTTTGTAATATGCAGTAAGATTGAATGACTAGGAAAGTGAAATGAAGAAATATACAAGATACAAGCCACAATGTTTTATTACATTCAACAGACATAAAATTACCCTACAAATTACCCTACAAGGATTTCTAAATGCTTACTCTCAATTTCTTTACTTTTCTTGTCCAGACTGATAACTGTTTGGGGACCACCCTTGAGCAGCTGAATGAATAAGCACCAATAGCCCCTGGAAATTTCTGAGAGGTGCAGAGGTGTTAACACCTGTGAGCAGGTGTGAGCCAGAGGCCCCAGGTGCTCTGGGGAGACCAGCAGGCCACACCCCCTGCAATCCTGGGGAGCCCAGAGAGCCAAGCCGACGCAGCCCCACCTGGTTCTGGTGCTGGCCCAGGTCCTTCAAGATCCAGTCTGCCCATGAAGAAAGCACTCAAAACACCAGCCTTCAAACAGCATATGTGCTAGTTGGGGAGGCAGAGAACAGTTGGTAATTAAGTATCTGGATGTCAGGTGGTAATTCTGTAAGGAGGGCAGGACCACAGAATTTGGCAGTCAGGAAGAGCAGACAGGAGATCACACATACCTAAAGGAGGGGACGGAGGGAGCCATGCTGACGCTGGGCAGAGGGTTCCAGACAGTGGGAACAGCAGATGCAAAGGCCCAGGGGTAGGAGCATGGGAGTAGTGTTCTAGGAAGAAGTGGGAGGGAGTGAGGGCGGATGGGAGGATCAAGTACCACTAGTTCACCACAGCTGAAAGTCTTTGCCTATAAACCAACGCCAAGAAGCAGCCACACCTTGCTCTTTAGTTCCAGGTGGGGCTGGTATGGAATTTAGGCCACCGTCTCCATCTGGTGGAGAGAAATTCTAAAGAAATCACTGACCTCTCCGAGCCTCAATGGCCTTGCCTATAAAAAAGGGATAAGATACATACACGCATCCCCAAGGATGCGGTAAAAATTGAATGAGAAGTCACAAAGGTATGTGACATTGAGCATGGCACGTGGGATGACTCAGCAAACATGAAGAAGAAGAAGAAGAAGAAGAAGAAGAAGAAGAAGAAGAAGAGGAGGAGGAGGAGGAGGAGGAGGAGGAGGAGGAGGAGGAGGAGGAGGAGGAGGAGGAGGAAGGAGGGGAAGGAGGAGGAGGAAAGAAAAATGCAACCTTGGAAGAAGACACACTTTGAGCCTAATCAGTCATTTCTGCTTTGGTGAGAAGTAGCATCAGGGTCTTTCCCTGGGACCTCCAGGTGGGGACTGGAGTGCCAGGCCCTCTCCTTCCAGGGTCGCACTCTTCTCTGAGCAAGCTGTTCTTCCTCTAAGTAGTAAGGAATCCTCGGGGTCAGCCTGTCCAACCTACCTAGGGACCTCATCTGGGCTCAAATGCCCCCAAGGATGGGGGGCTCACTCTCTAATGCAGAGAATGGCAGGTGGGCAAGGCCAGCTTCTCCAAACCTGGTGTGAAAGTTGACATCACTTAAACACGTTCTTTTCTGCCACCGTCATTCATTCTCTTAAATATATTTGTGCCTATTCTTGGCCACCTCCCTAAGCAGAAAGGATTCACATCTTTTCTAATCCTAATAAATAATTACTGTTGCTGCCGGGTGGGTTGGGGGGTGGGGAAGGACAGAAGAGTTCAGAATAGCCTGGATGTGATCCTTCTTGCCAACTGTTCAGTGATTCCTTCATGCAACATCCTACACAGACACACATGTAAGCATCCATCCTCTCTCTCTCTCACACACACAGGCACACATGTAAGCATCCATCCTCTCTCTCTCTCACACACACAGGCACACATGTAAGCATCCATCCTCTCTCTCTCACACACACAGGCACACATGTAAGCATCCATCCTCTCTCTCTCACACACACAGGCACACATGTAAGCATCCATCCTCTCTCTCTCTCACACACAGGCACACATGTAAGCATCCATCCTCTCTCTCTCACACACACAGGCACACATGTAAGCATCCATCCTCTCTCTCTCTCACACACAGGCACACATGTAAGCATCCATCCTCTCTCTCTCACACACACAGGCACACATGTAAGCATCCATCCTCTCTCTCTCTCACACACAGGCACACATGTAAGCATCCATCCTCTCTCTCTCACACACACAGGCACACATGTAAGCATCCATCCTCTCTCTCTCTCACACACAGGCACACATGTAAGCATCCATCCTCTCTCTCTCTCACACACACAGACACACATGTAAGCATCCATCCTCTCTCTCTCTCACACACAGGCACACATGTAAGCATCCATCCTCTCTCTCTCACACACACAGGCACACATGTAAGCATCCATCCTCTCTCTCACACACACACAGGCACACATGTAAGCATCCATCCTCTCTCTCACACACACACAGGCACACATGTAAGCATCCATCCTCTCTCTCTCACACACACAGGCACACATGTAAGCATCCATCCTCTCTCTCTCACACACACAGGCACACATGTAAGCATCCATCCTCTCTCTCTCTCACACACACAGGCACACATGTAAGCATCCATCCTCTCTCTCTCACACACACAGACACACATGTAAGCATCCATCCTCTCTCTCTCTCACACACAGGCACACATGTAAGCATCCATCCTCTCTCTCTCTCACACACACAGGCACACATGTAAGCATCCATCCTCTCTCTCTCACACACACAGACACACATGTAAGCATCCATCCTCTCTCTCTCTCACACACAGGCACACATGTAAGCATCCATCCTCTCTCTCTCTCACACACACAGGCACACATGTAAGCATCCATCCTCTCTCTCTCACACACAGGCACACATGTAAGCATCCATCCTCTCTCTCTCACACACACAGGCACACATGTAAGCATCCATCCTCTCACACACACAGGCACACATGTAAGCAACCATCCTCTCTCTCACACACACAGGCACACATGTAAGCATCCATCCTCTCTCTCTCACACACACAGGCACACATGTAAGCATCCATCCTCTCTCTCTCTCACACACACAGACACACATGTAAGCATCCATCCTCTCTCCCTCTCACACACACAGGCACACATGTAAGCATCCATCCTCTCTCTCTCTCACACACAGGCACACATGTAAGCATCCATCCTCTCTCTCTCTCACACACACAGGCACACATGTAAGCATCCATCCTCTCTCTCTCTCACACACAGGCACACATGTAAGCATCCATCCTCTCTCCCTCTCACACACAGGCACACATGTAAGCATCCATCCTCTCACACACACAGGCACACATGTAAGCAACCATCCTCTCTCTCACACACACAGGCACACATGTAAGCATCCATCCTCTCTCTCTCACACACACAGGCACACATGTAAGCATCCATCCTCTCTCTCTCACACACACAGGCACACATGTAAGCATCCATCCTCTCTCTCTCACACACACAGGCACACATGTAAGCATCCATCCTCTCTCTCTCTCACACACAGGCACACATGTAAGCATCCATCCTCTCTCTCTCTCACACACACAGACACACATGTAAGCATCCATCCTCTCTCTCTCTCACACACAGGCACACATGTAAGCATCCATCCTCTCTCTCTCACACACACAGGCACACATGTAAGCATCCATCCTCTCTCACTCACACACACAGGCACACATGTAAGCATCCATCCTCTCTCTCACACACACACAGGCACACATGTAAGCATCCATCCTCTCTCTCTCACACACAGGCACACATGTAAGCATCCATCCTCTCTCTCTCACACACACACAGGCACACATGTAAGCATCCATCCTCTCTCTCTCACACACAGGCACACATGTAAGCATCCATCCTCTCTCTCTCACACACACACAGGCACACATGTAAGCATCCATCCTCTCTCTCACACACACACAGGCACACATGTAAGCATCCATCCTCCTACACACACAGGCACACATGTAAGCAACCATCCTCTCTCTCACACACACAGGCACACATGTAAGCATCCATCCTCTCTCTCTCACACACACAGGCACACATGTAAGCATCCATCCTCTCTCTCACACACACAGGCACACATGTAAGCATCCATCCTCTCTCTCTCACACACACAGGCACACATGTAAGCATCCATCCTCTCTCTCACACACACAGGCACACATGTAAGCATCCATCCTCTCTCTCTCACACACACAGGCACACATGTAAGCATCCATCCTCTCTCTCTCACACACACAGGCACACATGCGATGCACAAACATGCATTTATCCTTACATCTACATAAACACATGCACATACACGAACACATGTATGTGCTCACGTGTATGGACACACGGATTCACACGCACGCATCTGTGAATGCATACGTGCTTGTGTGTGCATACGTGTATGCACACGTATATCACAAAGAAGAGGCACACATGCTTTCACACACACAGGCACACACACGTACACAAAACAGGGTGAAAAGGATTAGCAGATGTTTGCTGCGCTTCTGCTTGGTGGAAGACGCCGTAGGGGTACCTGGAGTGTGCAGAGAACTTAACCAGAGCCCCTGCCCTCAGAGCAAAGAGAAGACAGAAAGGGAACCCGTGGTCAGTGCCCACCATGTGGGAAACGCATTGCGGCACATATTTGGAAAGGCTTAAAGACATCTGCCCATCCAGCTTCCCACCCTGTGAGAAAGGGTTAAGTCCGGCATGGGTGTGTGTGGCCAACAAGTATGTTCGCATGACTTGCCCATTTCATTAGGCACTTTCATCAGAGAGGAATTAATCCTAACCATGCTCTGAACCTGAAAGTAGGAAACACATCCGTCTCCAAAAGATGAGGCCATCAATCGCCCCTCCACAAACATGGGCCGTCTGGGAGGCATCCACAGCAGCCCACGAGGATCCTGCCCCGAGTCCCCCCGGGGCCCTGAAATGGGATTGGCATCTGCCAGCACAAAGGAGAAAGTGTCACTGGGGCTCCTGGAGGCAAGGTGAGGCAAGGTGAGCCTGGGGGAGAGCAGATACTCCAGGAATGACGGAGAGCTCCCGAAGAAGCCAGCAGCCAGTGAGAAGGGCTCCCATGAGCCACATCCAGGGCCACCTGAGCAGAACACTAATGGGAGTAAAGGATTATAGCCCACTGCAAAAGTAGGAAACCATGGGCCCATACATATATAAATCAATGAATAAATAAATTTAATAAATAAAAATGGAACAGATGGAATAAATAAATTCAACAAATACTAATATGATAACTTTAATAAATTTTGGGGGGGAAGGAAAGTTCTTCCTTACAGAATGCCTATTCATAAATCTACAAGGAATGCTGAGATTGGGGAATCATCCAGCTACGCTAAAACATTAGGTTGTAAAGGTTTGTTTAGGGGGGCGATATTCACCTAGTCTCCAAGCACCTCCCCACAGATGACCTAGGAATTACAGAAGGAAACGAGTAACTCACAGCAAGCAAGAACCCTGGTGGACACAACCGCAACCAAGCCATCAGTACTCGGTCACTGAGGCCCCCTGCACGTCCTGACGCGTTGGGCTGGTGAGGACACACCGCCAGCTCTGGAGTCTGCCTGCACAGACGCGTCACCCAGATCCAAACGTGAGCAAATGACACAAAACTGGAAATAAGAGACGTAACAAAATAACCAGCCTAGTCTCTTTTAAGACGTCGAGGTCAAAGTTCCCAGAGGAAGGCTGGGAACAAATGCAGATGGAAGGAGGCGGAAGAGATGTTACAACGAAATGCACAGCGTGCCCCCAGCTGGATCTTGCCCGGTGACAAACAACAGGCACAAAGCACATTATGGGACAGTTGAATAAATTTGAACACACACACTGAGAAAGAGGATGATAAGGCAAGACGGGGGACATGCGAACAGTGGTTGCCTTTGGGTGGAAATCACAAGAATTCCTTGTACTATTCCGCAACTTTGGCATAAATCTAGAATTACATCAAAATTTAAAGTTTCAAGAACTTTAAGTTGGTTCTGTCCACCCTCCAGAGTCGTGGTGTGTTGTTGGAGGGCCCCCAAAACATCCTCGGTGTGAGGAATTTACTAGAAGGACTCACAGAACTCAGGACAGTCTTGATGGTCATGGTGATGGTCTGCTGCAGTGAAAGATACAGACTAAAGTCAGCAAAGAGAATGGGTCCATGGGACAGAGTCCAGGAGAGACCAGTCTTCTCCCAATGGAGGCATGTGGACAGTACTCGCTTCTCCAGAAACGATGAATGCCAACACGTACCAGAGTGTTGTGAACTAGGGAGGCTCAACCAAGCCTTGGTGCCCAGGGTTCTTACTGGGGTGGTCACCCAGGCATGGCTGATGGGCGATATGGCTGACCTTCAGCCTCCAGCCCCTGCAGAGGTCAAATTCACACCATGTAGCCCAAGGGCCCCACCATAAATCACATCGCCAGACTGTCGGGTGTGACCCAAGGCTTCAGGGAAACAAAGGCACTCCTGACAGGCAGCCCATTCCAGAGGTTAGAGGCGACCTCCAGGAGCCAGGCGAGGCCCAGACCTTCCTTTGGAACATGCAGGGAGTGGACAATCCAGACCTGCGGACTAGCTCTCTGCTGCACACACACATTTGCAGCAGTAAGCAAATGAGCCGGAATGAGTCAGAAGTGAAGGGGCAGGAGGCAGGAGGCAGGAGGGGTATCTGCAAAGGGCACAGTGGGCGGGTCCAGGAGGAGGGAGAGCTGCGGACTCAGACTGTCACTCAAAATCTAAGCTTATGCTCTCATTCCATCATCCAATACTGAGTCCCAGGATGCCCTGATTACAGGCACAGTGCAAACGGACAGACTAGGCCCCTGCCCTCCCGGAGCTGGTGGTCCAAGAAGGGGATAGGCAATCCGTTGTAAGCAAATAAGAAAATAATTCTATCTGGCCCTGCTCCTGGCTCTGCTGTGCAGAAGGAGCTCACTCCCAGCCTCCTCTCTCCTGCTCTCAGAGGGAAGAGAAGATTCAGGAGAACCCCAGACCACCTTCCCTCTTGAGCTATCACTGTTCCCCTCCATACAAGATATGGGTGGGAATCGAGCCATTAACAACACAGCAGAAGCCAGCTTTGAGCCCCCAAACCTGAGATAACATCAGGCTGGGGGCAGTGCAGGACAGCCCCACCCACTGGTCCATCCAGCTTTGCCTTCCAGTGGGGTTCACTCCCTCGTTCCATCTCTGGGTCCCCTGGGAAGCCCCAAGGACAGCAGCAGAATTCCCCTCCTAGGAAGGAGCCAAGCTGGGGGTCAAGGGACTGTCAAACTGTTACAGAATGTTCAGGTCAGTAGGACACCGGAACTGAGGCCACTACCCCTCCCACACAGATTTGATAAATGGATGTCCTTGCAGGAACTTTCTTCCTATCCTCACCTCCCCAGGGGTAGAAGGGGACACCTTAGCCAGGCCTTCTCAAATGTTTGCATCAATGCCCGGTACTAACACATTCACGGTAATGGCTAACAGGAAAAGACAAAAAGGCTCTTAGAGCACACTGATCGCCTGGATAAAGTGAAGTCTTGTGAGTTAATTCCCCCACTGTTAGGGTCCTCATTTTACTGTTGAGGCAACTGGAGTGGAGAGGGGGTGACCACGGTGAGCTTCCCAGCTGCCCCTCACCCACCCCTACGTGGCACCCTGCAGGGTGGGTGGGTGCGCCCTCGAGCCGTTCTTTGCTGCTCATCCTTCTCCCCAGACGGACAGCTCCCTGGCAGATACGGGCTGCAGGGGCTGCGGATGGGGGGAGCAAGACAGCCGCTGTCCTTGTTTCCACGGAGCACATGGCCTGGTGGGGAGACAGCCATTAAACGAAAACAGAGGAGCATAGAGGAACGGAGGGAAAAAGCAAACAAGACATAATCAGAGAGGGAGACAAACCATAAGAGGCTCTTAACCATAGGAAACAAGCCGAGGGTGGCTGGAGCCGAGGGGGTTGGGGGTGGGGCCACCGGGTGACGGGCATTAAGGAGGGCATGTGATGGAATGAGCACTGGGTGTTACATGCAACTCATGAATCACTAAGCTCTACTTCTAAAACTAACAGTACACAATATGCTAATGAACTGAATTTAAATTAAAAAAATAAAAATGAATAAATAAACAAATACAAAAATACCCAAATATGTCAACCATTACAATCACAACCATTGCTCTGAAGGCAAAGATGAGCTGTTAGGAGGGAGAAATGACCAGAGGGAGCTGGGATCTAGACTGTGGCCGAGGAGCATGGCGGTTAGAGCAGGAGGGACGCAGGCAGGGTGACAGCACACATGGGGCACTTGGGGCCTAGAGGAGCCGAGAAATAACACCCCGTCTCGCTGGCTGAGCTTCGAACCAACTGAAAACAAGATTAAGTGGCAGGCAGGGGAGAACAGAACTGTCACCCTCGTTACCATAAAAAGCAGAGCCGAAGGGAATGGTGTACAGGGTGGTTCCAGCTCGCCACCGAGCATGGAAGTCAGTGGCAGGCTGGAGTGCTGCCCTAATGGGCTCCCCCAACCAGAGAAGCAGCCCCACCCCCACCGCCCAAAGGAGCAGGGGTGAGAACAGAGCCAGAGAAAGGGCAAGACTTTTCCTCCCGAGAATAGGAGACCATCTGCTTTAGAGCAGAACAACATCCCACAGGCTCCAACTTAGATTCTCTTTATTTTTTAATGTATTTATTGTTACTGAGATATAATTGACATATATAACATCGTCTAAGCTTACGCACAGCACATTGGCTTGATACATTCATATATTGCAATAGGATTACTGCCCTCTGTCACGTCACGTAATTATCCCCTGCTGTTTAAGGACCCAAACTAGTAACTTGCAGAATAAATACGTTCCCGAGCACAGTCAAGTGAGTACAGCCCAAGATATTGGACAATGAACTTCAAAGTTGCTAAGAGGCTTAGATCGTCATTGTTCAAACTTATATTTTCAGAAGGTGGCCCTCGCCAACACCAGAAGAGCTGGTGGAGAGGCAGCGGAACCGCAGAGGGGCTGCTCTGCGGGTCCAGGACGGCGGTGGGGGCAGCTCAGAGTGGGCTGGTGGCCTCGGAGACCGTGGGAGCTGGGGGGCTGCCGGGCATGCAGAGGCCAGGCCATTTTCCCCAAAGAGGACAGCTTCAAGTCTCCCCACCTTGCAAATTCTGTTATGAGCAGCCCCGGCACGAGTATTTGAAGCAAGTATTAAAGGAAGGAGAGGAAATAATCTTAATGAGAGGGAGCGCAGCAAGGGCTCTCTCCCCAGGCTGGCGGCAGCTCGGGGAAGTTCCGCAGCTCGTCTCCCTGGGGTTTCTGCTGCTGTGGCTTTGGGAGCAGACCACTGAGATTTTTGTCTCCTGCACAGGAGGCCAGGGCCCCATGCAGCATCTGAAAAGACATTGGGGAGAGAAATAAGAGGAAAACCAGGTTTCCCCAAGAATATAGACAAGACCTCTCAGAGTTACTTTGGAGAGGACTGCAGAATCTGGAGGGCATTTAGCCCTCAAAGCGTGAAATGTTCTGTTAAATTACTAAAAGGAAAGATTCAGTTTTCTTTGAACCTGAAAGATATAGTAATTGCTGAACCAGAACTCACAGCAGGAGATGTTTTATGGAACCTAATTAAAGCTAAACGGGAGGAGCGAGTCATCAGAACTGTGTGAAAGAATCCATCACGGGGAGCTAAGCGAGCAAGCAGACGCAGAGCAAGCACGGAGGTGGCCATCCGGGGACAGGAGGCACACGGGGCCGGGGCGGGCTGCTGCTGCTCTTGGTCCCAACAGGAGGCCAGGATCCTCAGTGACGCAGGGCCCACAAGCGTCCCCCCCAGTGACTCCTCCGAGGGCAGGCCCTTCGGTGCATGCACACACATGCATACGCACATACGTGTGCTCACACATACCAACACATGCACAGTACATGTGTGCACACGCATGCACGTGTGCTCTGGTGTACACTCATACACACACGAGTCTACGTACACATCCCCCTCCTGTGCATACACAGCGCACACAGGCACTCGTACACACGTGTGCACACATGGACACTCGTACACGCGTGTGCACACACGGACACTCGTACACGCGTGTGCACACATGGACACACACTTGAGTGTGCGTGGGTATACATATGCACACACATACACATGTGTGCACACACATACACACACGCACACACAGAGCAGCTCCTCTCTTCTTCAGTTGCTCATAGAGAATACAGCCCTCTATCCTCCTGAAGCATCAACAGAAACTCCTGGGGGTCTTGACCACCAGCCGCAGAAAGACGGAGATGGGCAGATGGTTGCTTATTCTCCACGGAGCCTTGAGCACTGCTGTGAGCCAGAGTGATGTTTTCTATCAGCAGATACCAGGAGGATCTGGAACAAAGCCGAACCCCTTCCACCCCAAGCCAGGCAAAAACACGAGGTCTTACCTGGGTTTTCTAGCACCTCAAGCCTGCGGCAAGGAGAAAAGTGCTGTGGCTTTGTCAGGAGGTAAAAACCCAGGTCAGCCACAGTGAGGGAAGAAGAGGGGCAAGGGAAGTGTGAAGCGAGGCAGAGGGGCACACCTACGGGCCGCCTGCCGCGTTGCGATGCGCCCCACACCCCACGTGTCCCTTGGCGGGTGTGTCAACCTGGCCCTTGTGCTCCTCTGGCCAGGCCTCCAGGAGAAAGGTGTTCCCAATTGTCCCATGGCAAGGGGGGGGAGGAATTACCTGCGCACCTTCCCGTCGGTGAAAGGTCAGCACCCAGGGCTCTGGATCCCCAGCAGTGCACTCAGAATGCCAAACCCCGCACCCTGAGGCCGGGGCTTTCATCCAAGGCCAGGAGGGGTGGAAGGAGCCAAATCCTGCTCATGTCTGCTCAGCCCGGCTGGTGGCAGCAGCCAAAGAGAAGGCCCCACACGCCCCAGGTCAGGGCCAGGGCGGTTCTTGAAGATGGCACGCCATCCAGGGCTGGCGAATATCACCGAGGGCATCCAAGGCTTGTGTTCAACACAGTGAACCGGAGCCCCGTGTGAGCCCAGCACCGCGCTGCACACCACCAGGTTCCAAACCTCCCCACCCAGTTAGGTGGGCCGCGTGCTCGGTGATCCCAGCCTCGCCGGGAAGTCGAGAGTGCGTGCGCGCAAAGATAACTAGGACACACGAAAGAATCCAGAGTCTCATTTCTTCCTTCAAGAGAAAAGGTTAGTTTCCTAGAGTTAAGAAAATAAAATCCACGAAGACTGGAAATTTTTTTTTAATGGAGAAATGAAAGCAAACAAAGGAAAGGCATCAGCCTGAAGGTCAAGCAGAGGCAAGGGGGAAACAAGGAGATTTGCCATGTGGATGGTGGATTTGTCTTACGCGACCAGCTTTGCCAATCCCACTGGGGCATAGACAGCGTGGGCTGGGAGAGGGCAAGGGGCCACAGAGTCCTGGGAGAGCTCTGCAGGGAGCAGAAAGACACGGACTCCCACTTTAAGGTCCTCCAGTGGAGGGGGGGGACTCACCCACCCTTCCCAAGACAAGAAGCGCAGTGAGGCAGCCCCTGGCCAGACAGGGTCCAACACCTGCCGGTGTCTGGCAAGATTCTAGAGTTTTGATGTAATTTCTCCACCCGTCGCCGCCCCCAGTCCCACCCCCAGAAAAGGTTCAAGGCTTCTCTAGGTAATCAGCGGGCTCTGTCCAAAGCAATCAGGCACACTGACAGCTCTCTTAGAAAAATGGGAGAAATGTGAGCTGAGCAAGGACACCGTTTAGCTATTTTTCCCCAAGACCCAAAAGCATTTTTATTCACACCATCTTGGGGGCTGAGATTTCACCCGGCTCTTTTACCCCCACCCATTTGGTTTCAGTGGCAGCTGCCAGCAGCATGATGGAGTGGAGAGGGCCCCCGGCTGGGCACCGGGCCAGACCCCTCCACCCCGCCGGAGCTGCATGGCCCAGACAGGCCCTCCATCTTCTCGACTTGCAAATGGGGGTCTCCACAGTAGCTCAGGCACCACGGGCCAGACGCTCTGCATTTCTACGTCAGTAGCTGCCCAGCATCCTGACGACTCTCCCCAGGCTGATGCCAAGACCCCTGGGAGACCAGGTGCGGAAGGAGAGGGTGACCCGGCCAAGAATTACACCTCGAGCCCTCTTCCTCCTCCTCATTCTGAGGCCCAGAAGGGACCCAGCTGAACCCATCACTTCTCTTGTCCAGGCCCCAGGGACATGTCCAGGCTCGTGGAGAGAGTGGTGCAGAACAATGACATCCCCTTTACCCGGGCCGAGCCAGGGGGTGTGGGGGGCTCCCAAAGCTCTGCCAGGGACACCGCGCAGTGTGTGGGGCCAACTCAGCACAAGCAAAAGTGGGTTCGGTCCAGCAAAGTCTGGAAAGTAACGTGCCAGTGAGAGAGACTGCAGCTGCTTAATAAACTAAGGCAGAGCCCTCCGGAGCCCCAGGGAGCAGATGCCGGGGACTCACACGGGCCAGCCCCCCGACATGGCAGTGGGGCTCTCGAGAAGGATTAGGGGAGCTAGGCAGAGCAGTGCTGGAAACCAGTCGTCTGGCTCATCGAAGCAGACTTTCGGGCCCAGAACGGTGCAATTAGAGCAGCTTTGAGCATCAGCTAACGCGCTCCATTTCCTAACAGCTGCCTCCGACAGGGACCCGACTCGGGAGGACAGTTTCCCCAGGTTCACCCACCAGACACCGAGCCACTTGTCCCGTCTGGACGCCGGCACCCGGCCGGTGCTCGGCTTTCACCAAGAAGCTCGGCCTCCAGCAGCAGATGAATGTGCCGGCTGCACCCAGCAAGGGAGAATGTAGTGGAAGCAGGAAGGTTCCCCTTTCCCTGTCAACGAGCTGCTGAAACCCAAAGCAAACGCTTCCGAAAGCCCCCTGGGAGCACAGAGGACCAGAAGGAGGAGGGGGCTGCAGACAGGCCTTCCCCTGAGGGACACACAGTGGTCTGGGGAAAACTGGCAGAACGCGTGCTCCGGGAGCTCAGAATTCAGGGAGAAAAGCCAGGCAGTGGACGCCAGGCCCCTGACAGACGGCTGCAGTCTCTCCGTGTGTCTCCCCGCTCTGATGACAACTACACGGTACACGGATGCCGGCTACCACGCGAGCGCGCCCAGAGGACATCACACTCGGGCGGGGGGGGGGGGGGGGAGCCAGTCGCAAAAGGCTCTGTGGTCATTTATACAAAACATCCAGAAGCAGAAACTCCAGAGTCAGAAGCAGAGGAGCAGTTGCCAGGAGCCGGGGGTGGGGGGACAGGGGTACGGGGGCGAGACTGCTTAGTGGGTCCAGGGTCTCCTTCGGGGTGACGAGTTGCTTTGGAACCAGATAGAGGCGATGTGTGCGCGACATTGGGGATGTATCTAACAACGCTGAACTTCTCATTTAAAAGGGTTAACTTAATATTATGTGACTTTTACCGCAACGGGGAGGGAGGGAGGAAGAATCAACGTGGGTGTGACAAGTGCTCAGTAGAGGAGAATGTCAGGACGGCAGGTGTAAGCCCAGACCGTCCCAGCAGACTCACCTGCCCAAGGACATGACCTGAGGACGGGGGCTCAGGCAGCCAAGGGGCTGCAAAGATGCACTTACCAAAGCCCCAGCCTGGGGCCAGCAGCCAGGGTCGGGGAGGGCACCTGGGGCCAGCACACTGGGGCTGCTTGCCTGGGCGTCCCTCCCAACACGGGGCGAGAACCCCCTGTAACCGGCCCCACCTGCCCTCGGACTTCAGGCAAAGGCTACTCTTCAAGCAATGCAGTCACCCCTGACTTAACCTTAGTTAGAAACGAGGCTTTCTGAGAAATGTACCTGCATGAGAGCGCATGGTCCCCTCTACCGTCTCCAGAGCGGGGTGGAAAGACGTGTCGCCTGTGAGAGCAAAGCCTGGCTCTCTTTCCCAACCCCCTCTGGCCAGGAATCCTGACTTTGCAAAGACCACATTCCCACTTCCACAAGAATGGCAAGGGGTCTGGGGGGTGGGGGTACCTTCAATCCCCCCTCACGGCCCCTCCCAGAGCTGCAACCCCAAAGCATTTCCAAGAGGCCAGGACATGGGGAACAAACTCACCCTCCTACACATCTGAAGATGTGCTAATTGACACTGAAATCGAGTTTCTAGAAATAAGTACAGCCTGCGATAGACAGAACACTTAACGAGACAGGAGCGCTTCCAAAGGGAAGATGTCCAATGCATCGAGGGGAGTTACCAGCAGTGGAGACGGCTTAGTGAGGGCCTGAGAGGGAAGTCACTCTCCTGAGGGGCTGGCAGATACCCCCAGATCCAGCCTCGATTAGTGAGGTCTGTGTGCTAGCAACACCCATTATTTTTTTAAAAAATCCCTTACACCCAAGGGAAGAGAAAAACTCCAACACTTCTCTCCTCTGCCCTTGGCAGTCCTCCCTGAAAACTGAAGCAAGCCCCGGAAAAGTACTCCTATTCCTGGTTTTCAAGCCAGGGGAGTCAATGGGAGAGCAGAGTGGGATGAACGATGACCCCCTAAAAAGATATGGCCACATCCTAACCCCTAGAACCTGTGAATGTTAGTTTTTTGGAAAAGGGGTCTTTGCAGTTATGATTCAAAGCTAAGTGTCTCCAGATGAGATTGTGCTGATTATGTGGGTGGGTCCTGAACCCAGTGACAAGGGTCCTTACAAGAGAAGCGTGGGGAAAAAAGCAGAACGTCGTGTGAACACAGAGGCAGAGGCAGCCCCAGAAGCGGGAAGAGGCAGGAAGGGTCCTTGCCCGGAGCCTCTGGAGGCAGCACCGTCCTGCCTGCCGACGCCTTCATAGGACAGGACTTTTGTCCTCCAGACCGCAACAGAATGCTCTTCCACTGTTTGAAGCCCCCAGTCTGTGGTAATTGGCTACAATGGCCACAGGAAGCTAATGCCGAGAGCCTGGCCATGGGGAGCCTGGCTCTGCCGGGTCTGACCATTGCCTGACCTGCTCAAGCTCTTCTCCGCCTCCCTGTCACCCCCACAATCAAAATCAAATTCTTCAGGTGGCCTCCGGGGACGTCTAGAGTCTGGCCCTGTGTGCCGTCTCAGGGACATTAGCCTCAAAGCACCCTGATGAGTCAGGTGCCAGAAGTGGGGGCACAGACCGGGGCCCTTCTGGGATGCTCCTGGATTTAGAGACCAGGAATAAGGCCCATGGCAGGACAAGAGGACCCTGAGTCCACAGGAGACTTCTTCCTTTAACCAGCCGTGGTCCCTGGTCCTCCACTGGCCTTGAGCCATCCAGGGCCAAGGAGGACAGGTGCCAGGTGACAGCAGCCTCATGGCCAGCCTTAGCAGATCTCAGACACACCCCACTGGGACAACCACCAGGGCTGCTCCCCCCCGGCTGCCCCAGGGGAGGCACAGCTTGGCTCCAAGAGAGCTGGGACCCAGCTGACAGCACCCTGCCAAGGTAGGCCGTTGACGAGCCCACCTGCCTGTCTGCGAGGCTCAGCCCGCCGCTGCTCTTCCACACAACAGCTGGGACCCTGGCCGCGTCCCGGACGTGTAGGAGGCATGGCCACTCCCGAGACCACTTCTGTCCACAGCTGGGCTCCAAATCCCAGAGGCCAACAGACTCACAACAGTGCTGTCACTACATTAGCCATGGCCAGTCTGCCCCTTGTGGGCCTGGGGCGCTCTCCTTGTCTTGCCCAGGGAGTGGGCAGAGAGGAAGGGAGGGTGTGGGGAGGCAGCCCCTGCTAGCACTCACAGACTGAGATCAGTGCCCACACATTCAGCTCGTGTCCTCCACCTACTCACAGCAGGCCCTGAAGGGCTCAGACCCTGGGTTTGAATCCTACCACAGCCACTTCCTAGCTGTGTGACCTACGGGGAGTTACCTACCCTCTCTGTGCCCCAGTTTTCTCATCTGTAAGTTGAGAATGATACCAATAATGATAGCTGTCTCACAGGGTTGTTGTGAGGAGGCATTAGTCTTTGTAAAGTTGGAAATGAGGAGATAAACTCTCTCTCAGCCTCAGCTGTCCCTGCTATGAAACCAGTGTGATCCTGAGGGACAAACGAAATGGGGTATGGGGACTGTTTAGTACAATCCCTGGAGCACAGCCCACGATAGAGTAGCTACAACCCATCGTCACCGTCATCATCATCCTTGTAACCATCTCATTATTCATGTGCAAGAGGGACACCGGTGTCTTTCTCCTGACTTCACGGGGCTGGAGGGAAGGCAACTGGAACTCAAGAATACCTCACAAACGCATTGTTTTTATTGTTCCTAGTCTCAAAAAGAGCTGAGCTGTGCTTCTTTGAACCCCTGAACACATCTTCTCAAAAACAGATCCCAAGTTCCCACGTCACTGTTACTGGGATATTCGCCCTTCAGTGCTCGGCTCCATGAACCAGGAGTCTCAGGCCTTCCTCAGTCCAGGGGTTAGGGACCCATCTGTTCCTCAGGCTGCAGGCAGATTCCCCCGCACCCCACCCAGCCAGAGCCAAATCTCACCGGAAGGAAACACCTGTCTCATCAATCGAGCCTCTGACCTCTGAGCCCACAGCCTTCCTCTGCCCCCAACCACTGTGAATTCACACACACACACACACACACACACACACACACACATCTCCCTGGCCAAGGAACCCAGGATTAACTAGGGCAACAAGCTAAAGCCTCCCCTCCCTGAAAACATCTTAACATTTTACATTCTCTCTTGTCTGCCACAACAAAATGCCACCATGTCTCTGGCCCCTCCCCAGCGAACCACTCTCGTTGATGCCATGCATTTAGACATCAGCCAGCATCACATGGTAGCCTGAGAATGTCAAGCCCATTGGGTCAGACATACACAATTTAAGAGAAGCTGAGTGAGTCTCATTCAGAAGCCTCCGTTCTCTGCTGGAGCCTCCAGTGAGCAGAGAGACAACATGATTTTCCTCCTCAGACAGAAGTCAATGCCTGTCAAGATGCTTAACGCCTGACTTCCCAACCCCAGCAAGCACTTTCTCAGCAAGCGAGAAATGATGGAGGGGGCAAGAGTCGGGGACCTCCACGTTCTTTGCCAGAGCCTGGGGCTATACTGTGCTTACTGTAGTCCACCAAAGGAGTCATTTCTTCTTTCCATCCATCCATCCATGTATCTTTCCCCTTCTATCCAACCACCTATGCATCCTTCCAACCATTCATCCACCTGTCCATCTTTTTTGTTGTTCGCTCAGAAGAGACTCTTTTCCAAAGGGTTTTGCATGCAGACTGGAAGCTCCCACAGCACCTGGTCACTGTAGGAGAATCACCCAGATGCAGACATATCAACGTGCTCTGTGTACTTTGGAACCCAAGCTGCAAATGGCTCCAGAGGGCATTTTTAAAATAGTGGTAAAATATAAGACTAGACCCTTTGGTTTCGGTTTTTGTTTGCTTGTTTGTCTGTTTGTTGTTTTCAGAAAAAAAGAAAAAAAAAGACTTTTTTTTTTTTACATATCTCAGCAATAAAATATTTTTTTGGAATATCCCCACTTTGTTCCTGTTCGATTCAGTTCTTGCAAGGTGATCACAGTAGCTGGAAAAGCCAGATCTCCCTGGGGGCAAATTACCAGGCAAATGTTAAGATGGGCTCAGAAACCTCATCCTGTTACCAGCTGGAGACCCTGCAGACCTTGCCCTTGCACATGACTCCCCCTGTAGCAGCTCAGTCCTTCAAATGGGACCATCTTACCAGCGTCAGCGTGGCTTCCCACCTGACCTTGGCACAGCAATTGACGGAAGATTCTAGGTGATGACGAGGTTGAATAATGCCAAATCACAGCTTTCCCCTAGGAATACAGCAAGAAATTAAGCAAATTAGGAAGAGAAGTAGCTCATGTTGCTCTGCATGGATTTTGTTTTTAATTTTGTGGCTAGGTAATCCAACTTTTGTATATCCTTTAACAAAAAATCAACATAGGTAGGGACTGCTGCATGGCTCAGTCAGTCAAGCGTAGGACTTCGGCTCACGTCGTGATCCTGGGGTCTTGGGATCAAGCCCCGCGTTGGGCTTTGTGCTCAGCACAGGGTCTGTTGTCCCTCTCCCTCTGCCCCTCCCCACCACTCGTGCACTTGCTCTCTCTCAAATAAATAAATAATTAAAATCTTTTAAATAATCAACGTAGGTATCCTTCAGTTTGCCTCTTTAAATTTTGTCAGGCTGGAACTTTGCAGGAGAACTACCCAAATAAGCCGACTTAGTGACACGCCATCCCAGAAGTCACCCTGGCAAAAAGAGTAGCCGATTTTAAGGGACCAGAATTATTGATACGAGCCCAAAATTACCCTTATGTTTCACGAGCTACATCCTCTCTCAAACTTTGCAAAATTGGCTGGCCTAAATATTTTGACTACCTTCATCTCTCTTTCTGCAATTGGGATTGGCTTCAAGAGCCTTTCAGAACTGATTTGATGTAATGCTGCTCTGTTTCATTATCGATTCTAGTTCCAGAGTAAAACAAGAAGTTTATGTCCACATTTAGAACATAAATGCTGCCACGCTGTCTAAATATTATACCTGCTTGTCACAGTGCAACAATGAAAGCGTAAACATACTTTGATTGACCTTCAGGCACTCAAAGTAAACATGATTTATACATATGCCAGGACTGGAACCTCCTTTCATCACTAATACAATATCTTCTGGCTGTGCAAACTCTCACAAAGCCATTTCTCTTCATTAAAAAGCAAAGGCATACGGAATCCTGCCTCGACAAGAGGCACCTCCGTCTATTCACTTCAAGAAGGCTGGAGGGACAATGAGCGTAAGTAGCGTGTCCTCCTACTTGCTCACCTACCTGGAAACCGTCTGTTCCTCTCTGGTAACATAAAATAAATGGTTTTGACAAGTGAAGGGCAAGCATGTCCAGCACCATGGACAGAGCACGGGATTTGCACCCACCACATTCCCTCAAGGGAATTGTAACCGTCTTTCCATGCATTTTCCTCCATCAAAAAAAAAAAAAAGGAGTAAATTCTACCTGGATGAGACCTTTCCTCATGTTTAATTCTTTAAGCAGAAGTCAGCAAACATTTTCTTAAAGAACCAATTGGAAGTATTTTGTCCTTGCAAACCATCCCCTCTCTGTTGAAACTATCAAATCAAAAGCAGCCAAAGACAATGTGTAAATGGGTGAAGCTCTGTTCCAATGAAACTATTTACAAGAGCAGGCAGATTTGGTCTGTGGGCTGTATTTGCTAACACCTGCTTTAAGTTACTAGTAAAAGTAGGAAATGGGTGGGGGTGTCGAACAGATGGGAATTCTAGGGCGTCTCTGATTTTAGGGCCGTAATCATGTAGACAGGTCATGACTCATCAGGCACTTGCCTTCTGGTAAGAAACCAGCGTTGTACCTCCTGACACTCAACCAAGACCTACCAATAATCTTTTTTTTAGCTTATCCGTTGATTTCACTTCCATAAGCTTCAACTCACAACCTTGACAGCGCGCGGTAAAAACTGGAACGATGGAGAAGACTGGGGAGCCCACTGAGCCTCTGTCTAAAGATCACTCCTCCGCTCTCTACCTCAGTGGTCATCCCAAGGCTGGAGAGAACCCCATGGAGCAAAGAGTCAACACTCAGGCCTCTGACCCTCACTACGATACGGGTAACAGAGCATCACTGACACCCCTACTCCCCTCAGAAACGGTGCAGGTCTAAACACTGGGCTTGCAAGGGAAGCTGGCTCTTTGGCGAAGACAAATGGGGGCAAATAAGGAAAGAGGAGGCGGAACTGTGTTGAAAAGCTTCAGGAAGGCTCTACTCGCTCGTAGAGCTGAGTGTTTCTCTCATAATTAAACACTTCAGCAGCTAATTGGCTTCAGCAATTTTTTTTAAAAGACTAGATTCAATTTCTACTCCCTTAAAATGCAATCTAGACAATTTATGAAAAGCAACCAAATACACTGCAGAGATGAATAGACTTTTCTTGCCATAACCTTCTTTAAAAGCACTTGGAGGGGCGCCTGGGTGGCACAGCGGTTAATCGTCTGCCTTCAGCTCAGGGCGTGATCCTGGCGTTCCGGGATCGAGTCCCACATCAGGCTCTTCCACTGTGAGCCTGCTTCTTCCTCTCCCACTCCCCCTGCTTGTGTTCCCTCTCTCGCTGGCTGTCTCTCTCTGTCGAATAAATAAAAAAATAAAATCTTTAAAAAAAAAAAAAAGCACTTGGAGAAGTAAAAATATTCTTAAATCAAAAGGAATGCCATACTTAATAAAACGAAAGTTGGCATAATTAATTTAGTGGCTCCTTCTTATCATAAAGGACAAACAAAGAGATTTGTTTCTACCTGTTGGGTTTTTCTCCTGGATGAATCCATTTAGAATGGACAATTTTAAAATTAGGAAGGTTCAAGCTGCTAAAGAGAGATGCGGACCCCGTAGAACCTGTTCAGAAAATGCACGTGGCCTTAGTAGGAAACACAGTCCTTGGGGGAAGAGGCTGAGAATGGCCTCCGGGTATAGAGAAAAGAGGCAATAGTGACTGGAGTCCACAGAATCAAATGCAAAGCCGAGGTAGGAGTGTCTGGAAGAGGGATAAAAAGTGTGATGGGCAACCTGTAAACAGGAGAGCCATGAGGGGCTAAAGGGAGATGGGGAGGGGTGAGGACCCACCCCCCAGGAATCCCCGCATGGATAAGGCCTCTCAGATCAGTGAACAGGAGCATGCACGCACATAGCCCACCCATGGGGCTCTCCGTGGCACATGGAGAGACACAGACACTAGTGTAGACATGCGCCTCACACATGCATACAGCCACATACACACATACACACACAGGCACAGAACAGTGTGCACACGCGCACACACACACACACACGGGTGCACAGACACACATGTAGACAGAGGCACACACACATTCTCCCATACACTGAGACACAAACACACAGACACAGAACAGGCTAAAACGCACATGTCCAAATGCACGCATACATACGCGCTCACACGCCAACGCAATGTACGTATTACGCTCGGCCGAAGAACACAAGTTCGCTTCCAGGCCCAGGTCTAGGACGTCTCTCGAGGTGAGTGGGAAAACCTGACCTAAAGAAGAAGCAAGCGACTTTATCCACATCCTGCTAAGCACTGTGTTCTGAAGACGAGGAATTACTCCTGTGTCACCAACAGTCAGCACATGACCCGACACATAGTAGGTACTCAGTATATATTGCACAAAGTACAAATTGTCTAGAGTTGAAGACCGGAATCTAAAATCAGTAACCTGAGGCTTCTGGCTCCTGACTCCCTCCCAGCTCTTCCCACACAAGGAGTGTGTAGGGGTGCCCTTCGGAGCTGACCACTCCTCCTCGTACACAGACTCTCCAGGCAGGGTCAGCACACCCCCACCAAGTAGGCATCAGGTTTCATGCCTTCATTCTACAGAATCAGGCCAAGGAAGTGGCCAAGAGTGGCTCCGCCTGCCTTTGAATCTCAGCTCCACCCCACCTGTGCAACCTCAGGACCCTTGCTTGGGCTCTCTACATCCGTCTCCCTGTTTGTGCATGGGAATTTGAGCTTTAGATGAGATGAAACATGTAAAGCCTATAGGGGAAGGCTCTTCCACCCAAACCTGCTTGATCTTAGACCTCTCTGTTTCTGCTGAAGGCAACTTCATCCTCCCACTGGATTCCTCTCTTTCTTGTGTTCCTAATACGGGATCTATCTGCCAATCTTGCTGGCCCTGCCAGCAAGACAGATCCAGAATCCAAGCTCTTCCCCCACCTCTACCCCATCATCTCTCACCTGCAGTGGACCCCAAGGTGATCCCCCAGCTTCTGCCCTGACCCCCCTGCAGTGAGTCCTTCATTCATCCACCAGACTACTTTACAACACCCAGCAAGTCATCCCTATTGCACTCACAGTAAAATGAGCGTCCTTACCCCGCCCACACTCGGGCCCACGGGATCTGCTCTCCAGAACTCTGACCTCACTTCAACCACCTCCTTTCTGTTTCCTGAACACAGTAGGCAGGTGTCCACTTGGGTTCATTGCAACTGCTGCTGTCTCTGTCTGGAATACTCTTCCCCCAGATATGTGCAACTGACTCCCTCACCCCTTTCAAGTATTTGCTCAAATGCCATCTTATGGAGCCCTAGCATGGCCACCCTCTTTCTGACAGCCCTCTGCTCATCTCCAACCCCGGCACTGGTATTCCTAAGCTTTCCATTTTTGCACAGCAATGTCACCTTCTAATCTAGTGTGTCATTCATTGATGTATTATGTAAATCTGTGTCTTTTTCATTCACCAATGTGTCCCAAGCACTTAGAACCGTGCCTGATACACAGGAAGCACTCGATGAAGATGGGCTGAACAGATGAGTGAATGGACTCTGGGGCAGAGGCCTACTCTGCGGTCAGGGCTAGGTGGGGGATGAAAGGGTCAGAAAGAAAAGGGGAAACGTCTAACACCTCCCCAACCAGACCTTCCTTCTCTGTTTTTGCAACAGTTCTGTGAGGTAAGACACCCAGATTTTCCCTCCATTTTTAGGGCCTGCCCAAGGCACTAAGTAGCAGAACAAGAAGTCAAAACCAAAATGCTCACTCCAGGTTGTGTGTCCCATCATTTACCCCACTCAGGAAGGATCCAAGGGTGGTGAGCACGCTCGGTAACCTTGCCAGCGCCAGATGAGAATTACTGCGGTTATGAAGGACATGCCACACTCGGAATCTGAATATGGTTAACCCGAGCAGCAAGCACAGATTCGGAGAGGAGCAAAATCCAAGGAGAGGATCTGAAACCAGTTACAAGTGTAGGTAGGAACACTTAAATAAAGTATTCACCTATTCATTTCCCTCCATTTTTCATCAGGTCAGAGACACAGGATGCATTGTTTAAAAATTCATTATGAGCTCAAAGAGAAAAACCTAAAACCAGGAAACAGAATATCCCTCGGTTTTGCTCTAAGCACTTTTTTTTAATGAAAGTATGCTGGGATCCACGAGTGAGAGAGTCCTAGACTCTGAAAGATGATTGGGGGGGGCGTGGAGAAACCTTCTCCTCGTGGCACAGGATTGGAGCGGGGAGGCTAGCTGGGGGCTCATCCATCCACCAAGAAAGGCCATGAACCTCTCTTCCTAAGGCCATGGGGACAGCGCTTTAAAGGAAGCATCTTTATGTCAAGAGATACGTCCTTCCTGGGATCCGTCCCACCTTAATTTAAGCTGATGTCGGTTTCATTGTCCTTGACTCACAGAAAGCCTGTCAGTTCTCCATGAAGCCTCTTTCAGTTGGCACCTGCCACTTAAAAGCCCTGCAGCGTTGGGCAGGTCCCTTGACCTCTCTGAGCTTCTGTTTATTTTCCTGGCCCACTCACAGGACTGCTGGGAGAATCCAATGGGAACAGGGAGAGGGACCACCCCTCAGTCATCCCTCCACTTTCCCCAGAGGCTGACCGATGCCTTTCTTTTCCCTTCTCATTCTAGAACGCAGTTCCTGGTCTTCAGCTACTTCTCTGTGATGGCTCCTCTATGGTTTCCCCACGTCCCTCACACGCACCCATACACACCATGTGCACACATCTACACACACTGTCTCACACCTACATCCACACACATCCACACTCAACACTCGGAGGTGCAGAAGCTTGTGCAGACCCCAGCCTCTCCCCCACAGAACCTGATGCACCCACCAGGTATGAAGGCTCCCCCTGAAAAACACCTGCTTGATGTTTCTGCCCGAAGAGGACTTGAAAAGATGATGCCTCCTTTCTGGCTGTGCCACATTTGCCAAGAATTTCCTCCCTGTGCAGAGTAGACGGGCCTTGAGATAAACAAGGTAGGCTCTTGCCCAGTGGGGACAGGGGGCTGTTAGGAATCTAGCGATTCACACCCACAGCACGTCCTGCCTCGTAAGGAAAGAAGAACTCATCTTCTTCCCGGCCACTGGTTCCATAAATACTCATTACAGGTGTCTGGGACCAGGTGGTCAGCCACTGCTAATGGCCTCCAACAGGATCAATGGGCAACAGCACAGCTAGTCTGGGAGCTCAGAAACAGTGCCATTGGCCATTTCAGAGCTATTACTACTCTCCAAAAAGCAAGACTCCCTCCTGGGGTCTGCAGGTGCACTCTAGAATCCTCACAAGTTGAAAATCTCTCATACGCAGAGCAGAAGTCAGGCATCTGTCAGAGCGATGATACTCCCAGACAGTTTCTAAATGTGTCTGTCTTCCAGCTTTGCGGAGTTGCTCAACGCCCCTTTCAATAAGGCAGGAGCCTCTCGAAAGCTGGTGGGATTACCACGACTGGAACAATTCCACACATGGAAATCCCAACTGCATTTGGCTCCACTGGATCAAAGGGGATAAAGACACCTTTCATGGATTTGAGTTTGGGAGGTTAACATTTTTAAGTCAAGACAACCTGAAAAGAGAAATCAATTGTGCACAACTATGAGAAGAGACCTTATCCAACCGTGGGTCTAGATTATCACCCCCAGGGATCTGAAGAGACAAACCCCATGCTTGAAAATTAGGCCATTCAACTGGAAATGCCCTCAGAAGCCATTTTTAGATTGAGGCGATATAGTGCATTGATCAGACCAACTGAAGACCTGAAATTCTGCTTCATTGAGTCCCGATGTGAAATAAGACAAAAGGAAGACAGGAAAGAGAGAAACTTCGCAAATGAGCTAAATCTTCACCAGGGAAAAATCAAGTGTGAGATTGGCTGAGTGGGGACGCAGATTTCAGAATGGGTCTGGCCCACAAGCAGGGCCGTATGTCCTTCATCGCTTGAGACACTATGGTCCCACTTCAGATCACCAAAGCAGATGCTGCAACAAGTAATTATAGAACCTGCACTGTCCAGGACCCTCCGATCAGACCCCTCACCCTTTCTCATGCCTTTGCACAAGCAGCGACCAGATCCGCCAGTGGAGCACACCCCTCTTTCCTCCTGAAATCCCTCCATGACCCGTCCAGGCCGAACAGAGAAAGAGATCTGGCATGCTGACTGATGGGAAGATGGGCCTGGCATCAGCCGACCTGCGCTCACACTCCAGCGCCCGCTCTCACTGCCTGTGCAAACATTCCTCGTCTGCAGACGGAGCCATGAATGCCCGCCGCTCCGCAAGCTGTCCCGGAGATTAAATACCGTGATGGAAGAAAGCCTTTATCCCAGAGCCTCACCCAGTAAGTGCTACCTAAATATCGATTATTCAGATAAAGACAGCCCCGCCCACAGCTTCTGGATCCTTATTAACAATGATCATTGGCAAGCCGTGTTTCCTGGTTCACAGGACTCTCTGGCCACGTGGACCTATTAGGGCCACTGGCTGCTATCTGGAACACCACGATCCTCAGTGTTCTCATAAGGACACTTTCTAGCCCTCTCGGGCCAAAGTCCGGAGCAGCAGATGGCCCTTGTGGGTCTCCTCCAGGCAGTGACTCAGAACTCCAGGCTCCTCTCGTGATAATGTCATCTTCATACCTCTGAGGTCGCCAAGAAGAAGAGTAAGTGTCAACGGCCATGGCCAGGCCTGAAGGTGGCGCACAGCACTCCTGCCTCATCCCATTGGCTAGAACTGCATCATGTGACCCTGGCCGACCGCAAGGGAAGCTGGGACGTTCAGACTTTCTGTGTGCAGAAGAGGAAATGGAATTGATGATCGTCTAAGCAAGTTGGCCTCGAGGATTCATTAAATACCAGATCTTTTTTGTTCAGTCATTGTCTTTTTACAGTTTTCTTTTCTCTTTCCTTTTTTTAAATAAATATTTTACTTATTTATATGAGAGCGTGAGGAGGGGGAGCGGCAAAGGGAGAAGCTGAGTCCCCATTGAGCTGGTCCTGGGGCTCAAGCCCAGGACCCCAAGATCACAGCCTGAGCCAAAATCAAGAGTCAGACACTTAATCAACCGAGCCACCCTGGTGGCCCTTCTGTTCTCTTTCTTCTTTCTTTCCTTCCTTCCTTCCTTCCTTCCTTCCTTCCTTCCTTCCTTTCTCTCTCTCTCTTTTTTTCTTCTTCTCCTCCTCCTCCTCCTCCTCCTCCTCCTCCTTCTTCTTCTTCTTCTTCTTCTTTCTTCTTCTCCTTCTCCTTCTTCTAATGCACTCAGTCTTCCTTTGTGGGGACTAATAGTCCAGTCTTTCTCTAATGACTTCAGGGTCATCATTCAATATGTTAATGGAGATGTGTAAAAATTTTTAGATTTGGCTCTATGAATACTGACAGCAGTACATTCTACAGGGAAATTTTTATTAAAACTTTGATATAGACATTTCCCAGACATTTTCCAGAGGGGGAAAAATTGGTTCATTCAAATGTTATTTTTGCTCCAATCTAAATTTCACTTCAAAATCTTATTTAGAAATCAGCCATAAGAAAAACTCGTTTTACTTGTCAAAAAGCTGGCCAGGAGATCAGGTGGCCACACAGAAGGGCCCGCGTGTATGTTCCTGGAACGAGGAAGCATGGTGTGGTTCACCGGCCAGCACTCCTGGACAGCTATAAGAATATCTATGCAGTATCCATGCAGAATATCTCTGTTAAAGGGCAAATATCCGAACTCTCCCCTCCCCAGTGACTGGAAGTGGGGACAAGGTAGCGCAGTAGGAACCAGGGTTTAGGGCATTCAACACAGTTTGAGAATCTACCGATGTTGTAGGAAGAAAAGAGCTTTTTGGAATTAGAGAGTCCTGGGTATCAATCTAAGCTCTAATTTCTACAAGATGTGTTCCCTTGGAGGAGGTATTAAACTTTGCAAATCTCAGTTTTCCGCATCCATAGAAAGGAGGTGATTACTTCCCCCATCAATTATTGGTATGAGTTAACAAGACAACAGACGTAAAGCACAAAGTTCAAAGTCCAGCACATGACAGGAGGGCAATCGCTGGTGGCTTCTGTTCTTGAGAAGAATGATCTCTGCACATTGCAAATGTCCATTGGAAAGCAAATTTCTAACTTGGAACACAAGCACTATAAAGTTGATTTGCTTTTACCTGAAAATGTGTGAAAATGTCCAGGGTGAACAGGAAAGGGGGAGAGAGACCCAGAAGGCTGCTCTTGAGTCTCTAAATGCCTGTGGGGGAATCAACATAAAAGCGGAACCATCCCAAAGGAAGTCAATGAGGTGGTGGTGAGAAAGGGGTGTCTCAAAGCATCCCAAAGTCAACCCACTCCCTGGAGATCTGGACAGATAGAGAAAAGCAGCTCCCAGTCAAGCTAAAAGTGGGCTGTCCCAAAGTGGTGTGAGGAGGTGGGGAGGAGGACAGGGAAACATGAGGGGCTTAGGAAGTGCCCTCCTCCTTGCTACATGTTGGGTCTGGGGAAAGTTCCTCAAAGTGTGAGACAGGAAAGGCTCAGAAAAGACTTGGGGTGGGGAAGCCCTGCCCAAACGCTGCTCTAAATAACACCGGCTCCAGATTCCCATGCAGAAAGAGCTTGAGCACCCAGGAGAAAACCTCAGCAACTCTCTCTAGCCATGCTGACCTCACTCCTTAGGAAGAAGGAGTGAGGGGGAGAGAGAGAGACAGAGAGAGAGAGAGAGAGAGAGAGAGAGAGAGAGAAGCAGGGGTGGTGAGGAGAGGAAGAAAAAAAAACAAACAAACACACACACAACAAAAGCTGTTCTCAGGTAAAAGCCAGTATTTGCTGCAGATAAAAACATCATTGTATCTTCGTGAAGTTTCTTCTTACAGTTACCCTTCCATTTTTGAAAACTCGATTCTGGTGTTTCATTTAGGGCAATAGTATACATACATTTCCCTTTTTGAAATAAGTGTGTTTAGCTAAAAAGCCAAGTCCCTTTAAAGAACAATAACGATAATATGGTACAAGTATTAATACGATACAGCAAAAATTGTGCAGAAGATCAGAAATGAATGAGGTTTGGGGCAGGCTCCCCACCCCTCACCCTCAAGATGAGGAAAGCAGACCTGCTGGGTCAGAAGTGCAGACACATTTGGAGCCGCCTTTGTCCACACGCCTTATGCCTCTGGGTGTAAGTAGGTGTCAATATTCCTCTAAGTACGAACCCCAGATTTCTCTCCCACTGACACTGGCAAATGGGCTTTGCATCCCACCCAAGTGGCAAGGTCTGGGACTCAGGTTTGAGTGGTCAGAGAAGATGGAGCTGTCAGCCCAGCTGGCCAGTGACCTGCAAGGGGCACACCAGAGGTGCAGATGATAATAAAGATTTGCTCTGCTTCCTATTGACTCCTTCAAGTATCTCCCTTGGGTGGGGGGGGGGAGGCACTGGGCCAAAGCCAAAGGCAGGGGTCCAGGCTTCTTAACCAATATTGTTGTCCTAATAGCTCCCATTCCCCAACTTTTTTCATGGTGTGTCTGGCCCTGTGTTAGATGCTTCTGTGTATGTATAATAAACATACCCAAATTCTCAAAAACATGTTCAAGTGGCCTTGGGGTGCCATGAACTGGCTCAGCTTGGTTGAAAAACAGACCAGAGAAGAAGAAAGTTGAACATACCTCCATCATCAGCCAGACTTTCTTTCACCAGCAGGATGGCCACAACCAGCAGCTCTGATATCTTTGCTTCCCTGATCCGTCTAAACTAGGGCTTCGACAGGTAGGTGAGAAAACTCTCCACATCACTCGGCATCAGGGACGTACACATGAAAACCACGGTGAGATGCCACCTCACACCACTCAGAATGGCTAAAATTTAACAAGTCAGGAAACAACAAATGCCAGCAAAGATGCAGAGAAAGGGGAACTTTCTTACACTGCTGGTGGGAATGAAGCTTGTTCAGCCACTCTGGAAAACAGTAGGGAGGTTCCTCAAAAAGTTAAAAATAGAACCACCCTATGACCCAGCAATTGCACGACTAGGTATTTACCCTAAGGATACAAAGGAGCGATCCGAAGGGGCACCTGCACCCCAATGTTTATAGCAGCAATGTCCACAATAGCCAAACTATGGAAAGAGCCCAGATGTCCATCGACAGATGAATGGATAAAGAAGATGTGGTCTATATAAACAATGGAAAGTTAGTCAGCCATCAGAAAATGAAATCTTACCATTTGCAATGACATGGATGGAACTAGAGGGTATTATGCTAAGCAAAATAAGTCAATCAGAGAAAGACAATTATCATATGATTTCATTTGTATGCGGAAGTTAAGAAACAAAACAAAGGATCATAGGTGAAGGGAAGGAAAAATAAAATAAGACCAAATTGGAGAGAGAGACAAACCATAAGAGACTCTTAACTCTAGGGAACCAACTGAGGGTGGCCGGAGGGGAGGGGGGTGTGGCGATGGGGTAAGTGGCTGACGGGCACCACGGAGGGCACTTGATGCAGTGATGTGATGCTCACACTGGGTGTTACGTGCAACCGATGAATCACTAAACTCTCCCTCTGAAACTGATGATACACTGTATGTTAATTAATTGAATCTGAGTTAAAAACAAAACTAGGGTTTCATCAGAACCGAAGGGCACCACTCTGCCCAAGGTGACTTCCACAGGGCGCCCACCCACACAAACACATCCCTCCCAATAGTACCTCCCTCCTTGCCCAGGTGAGAGCAAACCCAGAAGCCCGAAGGCATGGGCTCCTCTTTTTTTATTTTTTAAGATTTTATTTATCTATTTGACAGAGATAGAGACAGCCAGCGAGAGAGGGAACACAAGCAGGGGGAGTGGGAGAGGAAGAAGCAGGCTCATAGCGGAGGAGCCTGATGTGGGGCTCGATCCCATAACGCTGGGATCACGCCCTGAGCCGAAGGCAGACACCCAACCGCTGTGCCACCCAGGCGCCCTGTGGGCTCCTCTTGAAGACAGCAAAATCACCCCGTCATCTTATGGGGTTTTTTTCCTCTGTATCCTTATGATGGATAGGAACTTCATGTGCTCACATTAATAATTAAAATGTATCCCAAATTTGGGGAAAGGAAATACAATGACTACTTGATTTGCTGATATCCTGCAAGAGCATTTCCTAAGTCTGACAGAGCATCAGATCCCCAGGGCAGCACAGCTTTGTTTCCTAACAGTGCACAATGGCTAGGAGCCCAGACATTCTGCAGCCCTCTAAAGTCAGGGGTTTTAACCTGTAGAAACTGGCAAGGAGTAACGGTTTTATATTCTGGTGGAGAAAATGGCCCCAAAGGTTAGACTTTTATTGCTCCATAGGCCATTAAGCAGTTTTGAATCTAACTTAGCAAGCTCATTTCAGCTCATTTCAGCTTGCCTTTCCCTACTGTCTTGCTGCTGACTTGTTCTTCAAATCAGCTACTTTTAACTTCCTGCTAGTTCATTAATTCATTCATTAATAAATTCAATTAAAGTTTAACATGTTCTCATGTATTTGTATGGGAATTTTCTTTTAAGCAATGTATCCACGTGGGTCAGTATTTGTAGGACAGATACGTTAACGATATCAGTAATTATAATTCTAATAAACAAAAATAAAATCTGCTAAATGCATGCTCTCTACCAACCAATGTGCTAGGGACTGTGTAGATATTATCTACTTTAATCCCCATGAAAGTCCTAGAGAGTGTGTAATATAATTGTGACCGTTTTACAGATGAAAAACTAGGCTCAGAAAAGAAGTCACCTGCCCAAGGTCACACCTCCAGGGAAGATAGATGAGCATTCAAAACCAAGCTATGGGCACCTCTCCCCCTGCAACAAAATAAGAGTCAGAGACACACTTGACGGGATACAAGGAACAAAATCCTTATCCCGTGAGTCTACGGCCAACTTGACAGATCACAGAAGCTCCGGTGCTAAAGACTGAGCAGCAGTTCGGATGCTGGCCCTCACCCGGTGTCCTACCATCTGTCCTGAGCTTCCAGGGCCGACGTTCCCTTGCTCCGACTGGGTGGGGGATCAGAGCAACATGGTACGTAGTCCATGCCACCCTTAGGAAAGTACGATGTCCAGGGATCACCGTGCACGTGGCTCTGGGGTGCTGGCTCTCTCGATCTATTCAGTCTTGGAATACAACTTCCTGGACTGTGGAAGCTGGAAAGCCAAGAAGTACATTTCCCAGAATCCTTTGCAGGTCAAGGTGAGATGTAGATTCCACCAATCAGATGCACTTGTGCAGCACTTAGGGTGGAATTGGGCTGGGTGGGTGGGCAGCCTCCTCCTGCTCCTGGACAGCTTCCTGACCTTCTCCCGGCAGCAGCCCCCTGGCCGGTGCACTCTGCAGTGGTGCTTTAAAAGTCTTTCCTGGAAACTCAGCTGTAAGTCTCTTGTTTCAGGCCTCCTGGCAATTCCTTAAGCCACTTAATACCTGATAGTGAATCCCCTTACATTTAAACCAAGTAGATCTTTTCCCTTCCACTGAAAACTGAGCCTCACAGAAGCCGCACCTGGAATGAGAGCTGCATGGATTATCTGATCCGACTATGGCTAAAGGGAGCGAACAGGTGTGTGGGTATCTGAGGATGGAGCCCGGTGGGGAAAGGGGGCCATTGTATACATAGTGACCCAACTGCCCCAGGATCTCAGAGCAACAGTACTGGCCCCCCAAAATCCAGAGGGCACGGCGACCCCAGTGGGCAGCACAGCCAAAATGCTCATCAGAATAGCTTAACTCCTAGGGCTCACTGATAGTAATTACTCATGGAACCCCCAGGGTTAAAATAGGTGGCAGCCCGCTATGGTCCAGCTTGATCACCCCTCCAGGCCTGGGGAACAGGAGCCTGACCTCAGGCACCGCCGTAGTTACTGCCCCTCGTGCAGCCCCAAGCCCTTTGAATGAAGACGAGGCCAGGCTCCCCTGGGGGTCAGCACCCATATCTGCTGGGCATTGTTGTATAACAACCCACTTCAGAACTGAGTGGCTTAAAGCATGGTTATTGCTCGTGAGTCTTGAAGTCAGCTCTCTAAGCCAGGCTCAGTTCACCCTGGTCAGCCCATTCCTGGCCTGGAGCCTCCGCCGGCTGGCCTGGCTCCACTCCCTGTAGCCTCTGGTGAGATGTAGATTCCACCAAGGTTGGCACAGCAGGTTGGCAGGGCTCGTTCCAGTGGAAGTGGTGGGGTTGCCAGGAAAGGACAGAAGCAAGTAAGGCTTCTGAAGGCCTTGGCTCAGAACTGGCCAGTGTCATTTACACTACCTTCTGTTGATTAAAGAAAGTCACGGGCCACCCAGATTCAAGGGGAAATAGTCTCCACCTCTTGATGGGACTTGCCACAAAGTCACCTTGCAAAGAGGTGTGCATACAGGGAATAATGGCGGCCACGCTCACCTCCCGCAGCCCCACGGGTGTCTCCTGTCAAGCTTCTTAACCTTCCCCAAAGGGACCTGTGGCCACTGGCCAATGCGCTGCCCACGCGGGAGAGAATACCCAGATCTTTGGGGGTTCCTAGACACTGGCTTTGACCTAAGGATAACCCCTGAGACCCCAGATCCTCTGTGGCCGCATTCAGAGTGCGGGCTGGCGGGGGCCAGAACACGTTGACCCTTGAACCCAGTGGGCTCACAAACCACACCGGTTACTTCTGCACTTCCTAAGACTGTGGCTGGAAGACACAGGCGCTGAGCCTGGCACAATCCTACATTGGCCCCAGCCCATGCAGTGAGGGTTATTAGAGATGGAAGGAGCAAACACGAGTCTCTGGGACTACCATTTCCTTCCAAAGTAGCAAACGAGAGCAACCCTGCCTCCCTGGAGAGATTCAGGGTGCCGCCATCAGAGACTTGGGAGAGTCTTCTCACATCCCATTAAGCCCACCTGACGGACTCACGCAGAAGACAGGTGGGTCTTGGAGAGTGACCAGGGATCACCGTGAACTTGCTCACGTGGAAACTCCGATCACTGCCCCAGATGCGCTCCCCTTGATGGAATAGCTGATACTTGGCTATTCATCTGGCAGGTCCTTTTTTTTTCCTCTGTCACATTTATTTTTTTTTTTAAGATTTATTTACTTATTTTGGGGAGGGGGGTAGGGAGCCGGGGGAGGAGCAGAGGTTTTCTCTGTCACGTGTAGATACACTTTGCTTAATCCTGACACAGGCAGCCGTACAATTCCATTGTCATACATGGAGCTACGTGAGCTCACTGTCTCAGAGTCCTAATTCCATCCACAGGGGCCTTCGTCACCCCAGCACCCCGTCGGATGTCTTGCTGGCATTGATGACCGCATAGTGACAGGGTCTTAGAGTGAGAAGTCTCAGGCAGAAACCTTGCTAAGACCCAGGCGTGCCCGAAGGCAGGAGACAAACCTCTTGAAAATTCAGGAACCTGATTTGGAGTATGTTCAGATACCCCTCCAAAAATGGGGGGGATAAAAAAGAGGTTTCTATACCTTGCAACTCGTCACTAAAGCACAAAGCACATGCCTCCCACACCTTGAGCAAGGAGACCCTCATCCTGCCTCGTCTGAGTGGGGCCCACAGCAGCAGGAGGCTCGCTAGCTGGCTGGGCTGTGGCACAGCAGCACTGCCTCCCGGCACTTCAGACCCTTGAGATCCAGCAGGGCTCAGAGCGCCTGTGGCAGATGGGGAGACTGCGGAGAATCAGTGTCTGTCCCGTGGGTTTTGAAGCCAAGTCGGAGCCTCTTGAGCAAACAATGATTTCCTTTAGAGACGCAGTTCAGCAGCTGCTATCAGACCTAACAGGGACTGTACTTCTAGTCATGCACGGGTCCCTACAGAGTGCCCAGGGACCCAGTATCACTGGATGGAATCCCATCTACCGAGCCACCTCCTGGGCCATGCCAAGCAGCTGCCCCACCAAAGGTACATACAAGAGACCAGGAAATGGCATCAGGAGGTGACTCCAGCATTCCTACTCCAATGGCACAGCTCCTCTCCCACCACCCAGGCTACCGTCTCAGGGGTCGCCCTGTGACCAGCTGACTAAGGAAGAAGAAAGCCAAGCCTGCTTTGCAGCCTCTGCACAAAACGCTGGCCCCCAAAAACAGATGCCCCCGCACCACAGCTCCCCACGGGAAGGCCCTGAAGAGGGGTAGAAAAGGCTCATCTTCCCAGTGGGCAGAACCCCAGTGGCACAGCTGATTTTCCACTGGATCCTAGAAGAAGAAATGAGAGCACAGATGCCAAGGGAATGTGAGGAACATCTAGAGGCTTGGCCCAGGGGTTATAGCTTGGGAAGAATGGGGTTGGGGGGGTGTGGGGGCTGGGCCCCTCAGAATGAGACCTGGGTAGTAGGACGTGTAGTCCCCACTGCAGAGGAGCCTCTCAGGAATGAGTGAGTCAAGCTGACCCATTCTGAGGACGATAGTGGGCCTCGGTCCCCAGCTGACCCCTCGCGTGCTCAGTAGGCTCACGGACACGGACACATGGAGGCGAAGTGGAAATTCTGGCCTGCCCTCCCTCCCAGGGCAGCTCTACCGGCACCCTCACAAGTACAGCCGAGAAATCAGCTGAGCCCCAACAGGAGCACACACCCTGGGGAACCAGGCTCTTTCCGTCAAAGATGGGAAAGCCAGTTGACTTCCCAGGAACAGACATATATCTGGAATAAAGATTTGTTTCCCCACCACCACCACCCATCTTGCTCCTGCCAACCCTTGCAACCGCCGACCGCCCTCCGTGCCACCGCACGCAGTGCTGCTCCTGGCCAAGGAACTCGCTTCATGGACAACAAAAGGGGGCAGTGGTATGGCACGTGGAATTCACTGGTCTTACCCTGCATGCGTCACCCAGAAGCAGGTGGCATTCCAGAATAACGGAGTGAGTAGAAGACCTTATGAAGTCAGTTACGGTGCCAGAGGGAAGCCAATGACATGTCAGGGTGAGTGCTGTCTTGTGGGACGCAGTGTGTCTCTGAACCTGCAAATACGCTGCAACATCTTTTCCCTGCAGGCAGAGCGCTCGAGTCAGGGAAGCGGTGGGCGAATACTCCCAATGGCTGTTTGCTTCCACCAGCCGGACCCCAGGCTCTGCCAGCTTAGAGCCCTTAGTGCCTGAGGGAAGACATAAGTGGAGGACACAGCAATGCGCCCAATGAAGAGAGAGAAAGGACCACTCGGCCATTTGGGGCTCATCGTACCACTGGATCGACAGAGAGAATGTTGTCCGAGGAAACTGATCCTTGGAACTCAAGGGGAAGTAGGGCTGCTCACCTTGATGGGGATGGAGGGGGTGTTCTAAATCCCACACATCTGGGGGGGCTGCTTCCTGTTACTGCAGTACCCTGTGATAGAGATGATCAAGTCTACAGTAACCCCCAAATGACGGGACCACCGAGCGCTCAGACCCAGCGGGGACAGAGATGTGAGTCTCCCTCCGCGTTAAGAGCCTACCCCCACGGAGGTGCTCACTGAGGACAAAAGAACAAGAATGACAGTAGAAGGAAAAGTCACAAAGACCAACTAGACGGCGGCTGGGCCAGCTGCATACATGCGGAGGGAGTCCTGGGTTTCCTTTCTCCCTCCCTTTGCCCTCTGCTTTAAACCACGCATGTGGTAGGATTCTACAAACAGAGGCTGTTTGTAGACTCTGGTGAGATTTGGGTCTTCCTTTCAGGGAAGGGTGGGGACAGTTGAGTTTTTATGATGGATGTTTGCAAACCATGCGGGAGCAGCTGGGCGTTCGTGTTATTTGTTCTGCGGTTGACATCTGGGAAGGAGTACGGTCGGGGGATCTTGACTGCAAAGGGTGGACCATGAGGCCTGGGTCCTGCCCACTGGTGTCTGTTTCAGCCTCCTAGGGACTGTCCTGTTCCACAGAGGCTGGGGGGCGGGGAGGGGGACTACATCTCCTAGAATCCCCTACAGTCCATGCCCCAGGCGTGGTTTAGGCTCTACCGTCAGTGGGGTGCTCTCCTGCAAGCTGGGAACGTGGACCTGATCTCTGGGGAAGTGCGGAGGGCAGGCTGCATGCACGGCACTTGTGCGGCTCAGAGCAGGGGTCTCTCGGTGCTGGAGCAGGCGGTGTTAGCGGGGGGTCCCGGTTTAACAGAAACGACTTCCTGAGCATGCCTCGGAGCTCACGCCAGAGTTTGTTTCTTCAGCCCCCCACACCCCTGCCACCTAGTTTAAGAAGCCATTTAATAGTCTATAATAAACCCTTTTCTGTGACACTCCCGGTGTAAAATTCATTCTCTGAGAGGGAACCTTACAAATCTCTGGGATCTTCCCACACCAGTGTGCTGCTTAGAAATTGGGGGGTTGAGTTAATCAGGGGATGATAATGGATTTAGGGTCACGAGAAAGAAAAGGCAGATGTGGATTTAGGTAATTTAATTCCTATTTCCCTACTTAGGATTCCTTCCTTTGGGCTCCCTACAAACATTTCAATGGCAAATTATCAGCTTAGAAAAGACACAGACAGTGTAGCTCCAACAAAGAAATCTTGGAATCCTCGAGGTACACGTTCTTCGGGTGTCCGATTCGCAAACCAGATCAGAGGTTAAATTCAGAAGCAAACAAGTGGCCTCCCCCGCTCCTCCCCTCTGCCCGACCTCCCCGCCCCGTGTCCACCTCCTAGCACAAACGCAGGGATTACAGGATCTGCATCCCTGTACCAGGCTTCACCTACGCTTGGTCACTGCCACTCTCCTCTGTAGCCTTGCCCAGAGGATGGCCAGGGCTGGGCAGGAGCCCAAGTCCCAGAGAACGGATGGAAGGAAAATACCAGTGCTCATGGTCCATGACAGAAGCTATTCTGACATCCTTCGGAACACAAAGGATAGTTCTCTCAATGCCTAGAGGCTCTTTCCTCCAAATGACAGTGATGTTCTTCAGACGAGGGCTCCTGGCTGAATTAAAGACCTTCTTAGTTGGATAGAAACACAACTCAAACTCGCTCAACCATCTCAGGGGACATTTTTGGCTCATGTAACTGACAATTCCAGGATGTGTCTAAGACAGCTGATGCCTGGCACTGGGACTATGTCATTGGAACTCAGTTTCCCTCTGTATTGTTCACTTCTTCCCTTCCCACTGGCATCACTCCCAGGCAGGCTCACTCATGGAAACAGCCCCTGACAATGTAAGCCTACATCAACCACGTTCAAGATCAGAATAAAGAGATTTTCTCTTTGCAAACAATTCTAGCAAAAGTGCCAGGATTGAAGCTCCTTGAGTCAACATGGGTCATGCATTCAGTTATTCTGGAGAGCCCAAAACCCAAAGGAAAACTCTAACTTGTTAGGTCGGGGTGCCATCCTTACTCCTAGGATACGGTCATGAAGAAGAAAAGGGGTGTCCAGTTCATATGACCCACACGGACAGAGAGTGGAGAAATGCATTCTCTCCACTAAAAGAAAAAATAAATGGAAGAAGGGGAGTAGGTGCCGGATAAGCAAAACAACAGATGAGACTCTGGCTGGTCATGGTAGACCAGCGCTCCTTCAGAGGGGGACAGTAGGAAGCCAGAACTCTACAAAGTAGGGGCAGAGCAGTAAGTGCAGAATCCCGCTCGTAGGCGGGTCCATTTTTACTTCTTCCCAGGAGGGGGCTGGCCAAGCATGTGGCCACCCCTCTCTCTACAGTCCATACTCTTCTGGGAGCTTGAGTGCAAAGGCCCAGAAGGCCCGGTGCAGGGTGGTACAGGCCATGGAGGATGAGGGAGGTGGGGGGGTCTGCTCAGCACCTGTCAGAGGCTGCAGGTGTGGCTCACTTCTCCAGAGTTCCCGAAAGTAAACCCTTAGGATAAGAGAAATGCCCTGGAAATGCATAGGTCAGGCGGCTTGCTGAAAGAAATCGGTTTGCAAATAATTTTGTGCTATGAGAAGTCACCCTGCTTGTCTCTGTGGAAAGGATTCATTTCCCAAGTGGGGCTCCCTTTATTATAAAAAATCATCATTACCAAGTAATATCGTCTTTTGCTGGTCACAAAGGGCTTTTATGCCATTTGAAGTCAGAGAATTCTATCTGCTAGAGGGTGGCACTGGTGGGGGTGGGGGGTGGCATGGTCAGAGTGACAGGGCTGTGTTGGGTGGCAATGGTTGGGGAGGTGATGATGGTGTGTGATGATTGTGGTGGCGATGCCAGGGGTAGTAGTGATGTGGTGGCAGCGGTGGGTGGTGATGGTGACGGTGATGTCAAGAGTGTGGTGATGGTGACGATGATGACAGTGCTGGTAACGGCTGAGGGACGGTTGGCAATGGTGACCGTGAGGCTACTTCTACTTCGCTGATAAGGAATGTGACTTGAGATTCTTCAAGCTCATAAAGTTTTTTGGGTTTTTTTTTAAAGATTTTATTTATTTGACACAGATAGAGACAGCCAGCGAGAGAGGGAACACAAGCAGGGGGAGTGGGAGAGGAAGAAGCAGGCTCCTAGCAGAGGAGCCTGATGTGGGGCTTGATCCCAGATCACTGGGATCACGCCCTGAGCCGAAGGCAGACGCTTAACGACTGAGCCACCCAGGCGCCCCATAAGCTCATAAAGTTTTGTTCAAAAGAGTTGAAAAGGTTTATAAGCTATGCTCCAGCCCAAACAGCAACTATCCAGGTGGGGCTATTCCAATAATATTTAAACCATTAGGCACCTCATTTCGTTTTGGCCATGCATTTCACGAGCTTCCCAAATAACCGAAATGTGCAGGACCCATGCCTGGTCCTTCTGGGAACTCACTCTCTGAACCCAGCTGCCATGTTGTGAGGAAGTCCTGGGACTCAGTGTCTGCTTCCATGACTGGAGGGGTTGCAAGTAGAGCAGAGAATTTTAACCTGGTTTTCCTGGATACTAGAAGCTCTTTGAATGTCCTGGAAGTATTTGCAAAAGTGAGTGTTCAAGGGCATTTCTGGGAGAGGGATCCACATTTCTTAGTTATCTAAAATTGCATAACAAATCTTCTGAATTTAATGGCTACAAACATTTTTTTATCTCACTGTTTCTGTGGGTCAGATATCTAGGAGTGGCTTAGCTGGGTTGTTCTGGCTCAGAATCTCTCTGAAGGCTACAGTCAGGATGTCGGCTGGGGCTGCATCATCTGAAGGCTTGCCTGGGGCTAGGCTGAGGACCCTTTTCCAAGACGGCTCACTTACATGGCTGTTAGCAGGAGGTCTCCATTCTCACTAGCTTCTGGCAAGATACATAGTTTTATACCATCTGGATCCACTTGAGTATAGGACTGCATGTTGTCCTCACAGCATGGCAACTGGCTTTTCCCAGAGTGAGTGATCCATGAAAGAGCAAGGCAGAAGCCAGATGACTTCTGTGACCCAGCCTCAAAAGTCACACTCCATCATTTCTGCAGTATGTTACAGTCTACACAGGCTGGCTCTATGAGGGGACCACACATGGGCATAAATATCAGGAGGCCACTGCTTTCTTCATTCTCAAAAAGCCCCTGACCCCTCAAAAAGGGTCTCCTTCAAATCTTGACTTCCAGGGGTCTGTTGCTACTGATGGCCCCTTCTGCTTCCTTCAGAAATAGAACCAACAGGAAAAGTTACAGTGGCCAGAAATGGGAGAGTACATTCCATCCTGACCTGTCCCATTTCCAGCAGGTGAATGAGACCAGGGTGGAAGAGGGACAAGGAAATGTCGGTCCCTTGTTTGTCCATCTCTCCCACCAACCCCCTCACTGCCCCAGAACAAGTCATCCACACACTTTCCACTGAGCCAGCTCATGCCAGAGAAACTCAACCACCCTCTCTCCCACCAGAGCATCTCTGCTGTTTCAAGACATGAGGCTTCAACACAAAGATGTAGAGATGTCTGCCTGCAGTGCCCAGAGAAGTAGTCCCTGGAGGGTGATAAGCCGCATAGTGACAAGCTTGGCTTTGGAGGCCAGTAGGTCTGACTTCTGATCCTGGGCCCAATGTGTGACGGCTATATGTACAGGGCAAGTATCTCAACCTCCATGAGTCACTGTGTCCTCAAAAGGTTGTTGAGGATTATTTTAATAAGAAAAATGAATTGTCATTATGTACCCAGCCCTTTACTCAGTCCCTGACACGTTCCACCTCCTCTCAGCCTCATTTTGCAGGAGGGTAGAATGAGGGGAGGCAGGTTATGTCCCAGGCCACCAAGTTTCCAAATGGCAGAGCCAGAAATGAAACCAAGAAGTCTGATTCTAGAACTTGAGTCGTTAATCACCAAAGGAGCCCGGAGGCTGCAATAAAGATGGTAATGGTGCTTTTGCTGCTGCTGCTGCTGGTGATGGTGTTGAAACTTGGTGGTGGTGGTGGTGATGGAGGTGATGATAGTGACGGTGGTGGTGGTGATGGTGGCGGTGATGGAGGTGATGATAGTGACGGTGGTGGTGGTGATGGTGGTGGTGATAATGGAGGTGATGATAGTGACGGTGGTGGTGGTGATGGTGGTGATGGAGGTGATGATAGTGACGGTGGTGGTGATGGTGGTGGTGAAGGAGGTGATGATAGTGACGGTGGTGGTGGTGATGGTGGTGATGGAGGTGATGATAGTGACGGTGGTGGTGGTGGTGGTGGTGATAATGGAGGTGATGATAGTGACGGTGGTGGTGGTGATGGTGGTGATGGAGGTGATGATAGTGACGGTGGTGGTGGTGATGGTGGTGGTGATAATGGAGGTGATGATAGTGACGGTGGTGGTGGTGATGGTGGTGATGGAGGTGATGATAGTGACGGTGGTGGTGGTGGTGGTGGTGATGGAGGTGATGATAGTGACGGTGGTGGTGGTGATGGTGGCGGTGATGGAGGTGATGATAGTGACGGTGGTGGTGGTGATGGTGGTGGTGATAATGGAGGTGATGATAGTGACGGTGGTGGTGGTGATGGTGGTGATGGAGGTGATGATAGTGACGGTGGTGGTGGTGGTGGTGGTGATGGAGGTGATGATAGTGACGGTGGTGGTGGTGATGGTGGCGGTGATGGAGGTGATGATAGTGACGGTGGTGGTGGTGATGGTGGTGGTGATAATGGAGGTGATGATAGTGACGGTGGTGGTGGTGATGGTGGTGATGGAGGTGATGATAGTGACGGTGGTGGTGATGGTGGTGGTGAAGGAGGTGATGATAGTGACGGTGGTGGTGATGGTGGTGGTGATGGAGGTGATGATAGTGACGGTGATGGTGGTGATGGTGGTGATGGAGGTGATGATAGTGACAGTGGTGGTGATGGTGGTGGTGATGGAGGTGATGATAGTGACAGTGGTGGTGATGGTGGTGGTGATGGAGGTGATGATAGTGACGGTGGTGGTGGTGATGGTGGTGGTGATGGAGGTGATGATAGTGACGGTGGTGGTGGTGATGATGGTGGTGATGGAGGTGATGATAGTAACGGTGGTGGTGATGGTGGTGGTGGTGATGGAGGTGATGATAGTGACGGTGGTGTTGGTGATGGTGGTGGTGATGGAGGTGATGATAGTGACGGTGGTGGTGATGGTGGTGATGATGATGGAGATGCTGGTGGTGGTGATGATGATGATGTGGACGCTGATGATGATGGTGGTGATGATAATGATGAAGGGAATGAAGCAGGGGAAGAGACAAGTTCCCAAGGATAGGGATGGGCTCTGAGGCCAAGATGACTAGGAGAAGTTAGGGGACATGTTAGGCAGGAGGTCCAGGTAACTAGTAAAATCAGGGAACTTAACAAGGGGAGCAGAAACCCAGGGCAGAAAGGAACCAAACCTTATTCAACTCTCCCATTTCCCAGATGACAAGACTGAACCCTAGAAAGAAAAAGCCACTGGTCCAAGGTTACTAGCCTGCATCGGTGCTCAGGCCCAAGCCCCATCTCCCAGCTTCTAGTGAGGAGTTAATCACCCAGCCTCTCCACAAAAGAGCCAACACGGTACTGGGCCATGGGAGGGCTTCCACTCATATTTATTGAATTCCCATCGACTTACAAAATGGTCCCAGCATAGATCAGAAGTCTGGAAGGATGTCAGGCATGCAGCAAGCAAAGTACCTAGTCTTGCCTCTAGGGAAGACTAGGGGGTCCCCTAGAGCCCCAGGAAGGTCTTGGCAGGAGGCAGAATAGCCCAACAACAGAGCCTCTCTGACAACTGCAGTTGCTGTCTCGGGGATGGGGAGTGGAGATCAGACCATCCAGGGCTGGGCCAGACCAACAGCTAAACTACGGCTGCTGATCTGACCAGCTGCCCTCCCCACCCACCAGCTGCTGGCTGCAGACCCCCTTTCCAGCTACAGAGGGGTCCTAAGCTGCCCCCAGGTACGAGGAAGCCAGCAGAAGGAGGAGTGCAAGTCTGCAGAGAAGCCAGGAGGCTGGGGAGAGGACAAGGCCAGAGATGCTGGCTCCCTAGCCAGGGGAGGGATGTTCCATCCGTGTCACACTCCTGGTATCCAGGCCCTCCCCGTCCACTGTCCAGCCACCGTCCTCTCCGCCACTGAGGAATGCCAGACACCTCAACAAAACTCAGTGGTGGACTCGGGCCAGGAAACCTGCAGGGCTGTCTGGAAGAGAGAGGACTTGCCGCCCAACCGGCTGCCCTCCCTCACTGGCCCTGGCCCAGAAGGCTGCAGAACTGGCTGGTCTGGTGCCTGGTGTGAGCCAACAGCGCCACCATCAGCTGCCAGCTGGGAAATTCTCCCTCCCATTCCACCAAGACCCACCCTTTGAACATGGGCTCAGCACCAACAGCTTGCCCCTGCCTGGGAAACAGAGCCCTGACCGAGTGGGGGCCTTTCCAAGTACGTCCGCAGGGCTACTGGGGAGCCTGAAAGATCACCCCTGCCCTCTCACTCAGCAGTTCTCAGGTTGGAGCGGCAATGCTGGGACTGTCGCTAACAAGCAGGCCATCTCCAAGCACCGCAGGCCCAGCACAGGGCAAGGCAGACAGACTCTGGCCTCTGGTCAATGACAGTAAAAAGAAGAAAAACATTGCCTGGGCTGAGAGCTCAGTGTAGGGGTCTCCCCAGTCCTTGACGCCAGCCTCTGAAGCAGACACAAGGGGAAGTGAGGCTTGGAGGCATCAAGGACACTCCTGGCATCCCAGAGCTGGCGAAGCCACACGTGGGCAGAGGGGAAGCTTTTGCAAGGTTGCGGTGCCACCTGGGCACCAGTCACTGGGGACGTCTGGATTGACAGCTGCTGCTTGGAGAGAAGGAAGATTTTAATATCTTCCCCTGCATTGACCTTCAGGTTGTCCCCTGAGGTCATTTCTGGTGACCCCAGGGTCCCCAGAGAAGATCAGGGGTGCATGCAGCTATCAGGACTAAGCTAATCTCACACAGGCCCTTCCAGGGAATAACCCTGGATGAATCAATTTTGAAATGGCATGTGGCTAAGCCCCACCCATGATGACAAAATCCTAGGTCTTCCCAGAGGCAGTGGAAACAGGGCTTGGTGAAGTGGCACCCAGCACAGGGCCTGGAACTTGGGAACGTCCAGAATGGCTACATTGCTTGATGGGCCTTCTACCCCCAAAGAGGATGCCCTGGGGCTTCGAGGATGTGAACGGGAGTCCTGCGAGCCCACACAGAGACAAATGCCACGACACAGCACCACAGGCGTTCATGGCTCAGGTGACGCTAGGGATTCTGAGTCACTGGACAGCAGAATGACACTTTAACTGGGGGCGGTGAAATTTGGAATTTTCTGAATAATAAGAACATCTTTTGTAATTCATAACAAGCCCAGTCAACACTACAGGAGTTTATGCTAATGAGGTGACTCTTGGTGGACCTCTAGCAGCTTCTGGATAGGGGCTGGTTGCCAGGGAAACCAACCCAGGGATATGAGGGTTGGAACTTTCAACTTCACCCCCTGACCTCTGGGGAGGGGGTGGGGACTGAGTTCAATCACCAATGACCAATGACGTAATCAATCATGCCTTCATAATGGAATCTCCATAAAGACCCTAAATGATGAGGTTTGGAGAGCTTCCAAGTCGGGGAACACAGATGCTGGGGGGTGGTGTCCATGCCCCCCCCGACCTCACCCTATGCGTCTCTTCTATTTGACTGTTCCCGAGTTGTATCCTTTATGACAAACCAGTAAACTCATTCCTCAGTTTTGTGAGCTCTTCAAGATAATTATCAAACCTGGGGAGGGGGTCATTGGAACCCCCAATTTAGACTCAGTTGGTCAGAAGTAAGGGGTTCAGGACCTGTGACGGGCATCTGAAAGAGAGGGCAGTCTGCGGGGCCGACCTCTCAAACTGCGGGGTGAATTCTGGGTAGTCAGTGTCAGAATCGAGCTGAATCCTGGGACAGCCGGTTGGTGTCGGAGGGTCAGATGGGCAGGACAAGCACTTCAGAACGCTGACCCGGCCAGGAGAAAAGGCAGTGCAGGCCCCGTTCTGTGCCCCTGGCCTGCCGACAGCTCCCTCCAGGCGGCACCCCTGGCACTGAGAATTAGGAACGGCGGTGCTAGAAATGGTTTCAAACGTGTTTGCCAATGTCCCCCGGGAGCATCCCTGTGGGGGCAACAGGGAGGATGGACCTGAGGGTTGAGGGCTTTCCTGCTGGGCCTCCCCAGAGCAAGAACCATGTCTGAGCCCGGAAGACGCGGGGCCTCACCCAGTGTGTCTGGCTCGTTCCAGGCCTCAAACACAGGCCTCCTCCCCGCTCTTTACCCACCCCCACCTCCACCCCCACAAACACACTGAGAAGTGAAAACTGGGGCCTGGGCAGCACCCCACCCTGTCCCTCTGCCTCCCGGCTCCTGCCTGGGCGGTGATGAATTGTGATGTTTGAATGAGCCAATCAGATGCTTTTTTCCCCAAATCACAGGCTCGACTCATAACCCAGCCAGACCCCTCAGAAACCAACAGCTGGGGCCGGTGGAGAGAGAAGGGGTGCCCCCCACCATACCCCCAGCCCACATCCAGACAATGATGAGGGGGGTGGCCTCAGTCACCCTGAGGTACAAAGGACGGGAACACCTCCTGGACAATGACCATTTTGTTAACCTGACAAAGATTCTCTCCTTGACCAAACTCTATAGGCCTTGATTTTGGACCTTCTGTGTTCATCTCCCCACTGTCCAATTTTAGCAAGAACCCTGCGAGGTCAGTTTCGCCAGAATCCCCCATTCTCCATATCTGACGGGGTCCCTCATCGCCTACCATTCCCAGAGGGTGTCTGACCCCCTGGCCTGCCCTCAGCAAGAGGCCCGTCAGGTGGATTCACCCCTGCTCTTCCCTCCTAGTGATTTTCCATCCACGGCTCCCACCCTGCTCTGCGGCTATAAATCCCCGCTTGCCCGTTTTGTACTCTGAGTTGAGCCCAACTCTCCCCCACCGCAAAACCCCACTGCCGTGGTCCCTACACCTGTCGGGCGCACCCCCCACCCACCTCCGGAATAAAGTCTGCCTTACTTTGCTCTTTAACAAGTGTCACTGACTACTTTTTTTTAACCAAACCTTCGGGAAGGAAGAATGCCTGGAGGCACGCCAAGCCGAAACTTGGCTTGGAAAGCCCCAAGTTTAGAAGCAATTGGCTGCTCCTTCCTGCCAACACTTCGCAGTGCACTTTCTCCTGCACAGCCCAGCCCTGAGTCCCACTCGGCGTGGGCATCGCCAAGCTGCGCCAGGCTGTGAGCTCACGACGATGGGCTGGGGTGAGGAGGAGGGACGTGGGGGCAGGGCACACGGGGAGTCGCTGGGATGTCAGCGCCACGGGGATAGGATCTTTGGTCGGCAGTGTCCCCTATGTCCAGGGCCTAGAGTCGCCCCCAACACAGAAGACGCACGCAGACATCACTCAGCGAATGAAGGGAGCGGACGAGTCGCCTGGGAACACGGCTGGCACAACGTACAGGTGTAGAGTGCCCCGGGAAAGGTCAGCTCCTGAAGGAGAGGACGTGCTCACACCGCTCCGTGCTGTGGCAGTGACACCGGGCCCTTTGCTGCACGGAGAAGCCTCCAGAACCGGCTGGTCACGATTCCTCGCAGTGGCAGGGAGCGCCTCTGCTCTTTGTCTTCTCAGGAACCCTGTGGCCTCCCAGGCTGGGCTGGGGAGGTCCAGCTGGCCTGCCGAGCCTGAGGAATCCCAAACGTGTGGACAACCGCATTCCAGGAGACAAAGGAGCCTTCGCACAAGGAACAGGAGGGTTTCCAGAGTGACATAATTCCCCAGGGAAGGAGGCAGGCTGCACAACATGGAAAGCAGACTGGCTCTGCCCTGGGACCCCAACCACAGTGTCCTGGACACTCAGCTCCATCTGCAACCCCAGGGGCTGGCCGGGCTCCGGGGAGCTCTGAGAACCAGGTCTGTGCCCAGCGGGGGGCAGGATGTCCCCAACTGCTGCAGCCTCATTCCTCCTGCCAGACCCATCCCCTTCTGTGGGGACCCACTTCCCTGTCCACTCACGGGAGCTGGATCAGACCCTGGCTGTGGGGGGTTGGGGGGATGGGAAGCAGAGCCCAGGGGAGAAGGAGCCAAGCAGCCGGTCACCGCGCTGACCTCTGGGTCCCTGAGTCTCACATGGGCAGGGTTTCCTCCCCGCAGCCTAGGCACGATCCTGTTCTCACATGCACACCTCTCACCAGCTCTAGGACCCCTTACTGGAGCTTTCCTCAGCGCTAGGATCCTTCTGCCTCCTGTCCTTCAACTCCTCCCAAAAATGTTTTTAAGCAAAGCCTCAGCTTATTCCTGGGACCAAGGAGAGCCTTCCTCTGGTTAGTACAAAGCCCCCAAGGCTCCAGTGAGGTCTCCTCCTGTTGAGCCTCCTTCTGGAAGGATCTGCCCCATCCCTCCCTCCACTTGCTCCGGAGAGAATCTCTCAGCACCCTGCTGCTCTCCCTCCTCCCAGGCAGCTGAGCAGAGCGTCCCGAGATGCCGCATTGATAAGGCCCATTGTCCCTGTGCGTTCAGACAGACGCACCCAGCCAGGCTGTTGTCAGCAGAGCAGGGCTCCAAGCCCACGCGCACACAGGCCCCAGCTCAGAGCCTGGCCCAGGGAAGCCAGACTCCTCTTGAACCTTGTTTGATGTTTCATTTTCCCCCAGGGCTTGCAGCCTGCCTGGGGCCCGGAACCTAGTCTGGCCGCACACTTCCCAGCACCAGGGCGGGAAACAGGGTGAAGCGACAGAGAACGTCAACTGGCTTTTTGAACCAGAGGACAGCTCTGTTCTCCCCACCCCGGCAGAAGCCCTGGGGGAGACCTGCAGCCCCCCCCCTCCTCATCCTGTCCCTACCAGCCCTCAGGCTCCCTGGGGTTCCTCTGCACCAGGCCAGCAGGACAAGGTGGGGGAAGGGGTGAGGGCCCTGGTAGCCCAGACGTGGCTCCGCCTGGGCCCCACCTGCCAGCCTGGGAGTGGGGATGCCCTAGATCCCTGACCCAGCTTCACCTCCACCTCACCCCCCTCTGTCCCTTCCAGCGCCTTCCAGGAACTGTCTGCCCCACCATTCCTCAGAAGCTTAGGGCAGGGGCTTCCCCTATCCTAGACGGAGCACCGAGGCCCATCGCTACTGCTGTATCCATCATCCTCCAAGAAATGGGGGTGCTGTAACATGAACACTAGTGTCCCCTCAACATTAGCATGTTAACACTAAAGCCCCAAGGTGATGGTGCCAGGAGGTGGGGGTCTCTGGGAGGTAATAAGGCCATGAGGAAGAGCTGCGTGATAGAATTAGTGCCCTTATGAAGGGACCCCAGAGAACCCCCTGCCGCTTCCGCCACAGCGAGAGGACGATGAACCAGGACACGGGCCTTCATGAGACACCCAGTCAGCCCGAGCCTCGATCTCTGATGGGCTTCCAGCCTCCAGACTGTGGGAGATGCAGGTCTGTTGTCGGGAAGCCCCCCCGACACCCACGCCCGTCTATACTGCTGTGACAGCCCCCCTGGGCTAGCACGGGGCAAGGGAGCGACAGAGGGCAGCCCTCCACTGCGATCAGTGTTCCCGTTTACAGGATGGTCCTTTTTCCAGAGTGCGTCCTGCCTCATTCTGGGCACTTACACGTTCTTTCCTTCGTGAGATGAGGGTGACTGGGGTAGTTCAGGTTTAGAAGGAATTCTTTCAACGCCCTTACTGAGCAAATAGCAAGTTGGAAATTCTAAATTGATTCCCTGATATTTTTTCAAATTATTTTTATTGACCCATAGAATCCAAAAGTTAGCAGAATGACCCACCCAGGAGCCCCTCGGCAGCCAGCTGGTGGCATTGGCCCCGCTTCCGTGTTTAATCGCTGGCTTCCAAAGAACCCGTTAGTTGAGCAGGACCAGGATGGTGCCGTTAATGCTATCCGTTAACGGGTCACATAAGAAGGTGCCCGGGAAGCAGAGGGGAAGCTACCGTTTACAACTTCCGCGAGCTGAGCTCGTGTTAGAGCAATAAAAATAAAATCAGAAACATTCTCTTCAGAAGCAAGCCAGAGTTGGACCCACCCCATTCTATGTTATCAAGGCTGAACCACTGATGTGCCTCTGCGGGGACATGGACACGGGTGGCCGGGCGGGACCCAGCTGGGGGGACACTTACCGGAGGCTCTGAGCACAGGGCTGAGGCGCTGGGGACGGAGAGCCCTCGGAGGGAACTCCAGCACAGATGAGCCCAGAGACTCCCCCTCCCATCCATCCTGGGGAGGCAGGGGGTGAACATCCTTCCGGTGCATTCATTTCACCGGGAGATATTTCCCTCCTGATGGGGAGGAGATAGTAGGAGACTGACAAGCCGTAAGCCGGGAGGGCCACGAGCGCCGCGTGGTTACCGGGGACTTCATCAGCCAGGCTGACCAGAGCAAAGATCACGCGGGCTCCTTCCAGGTCAGCGCCCGTGGGAGACCCTGGCTTCCCCCAGGCAAGCTGGCTGGTCCCTGCATTCTGTAGGTGGCACAGGTCCGTGGGTCCAGCCTGGGCGTGAGGAGGTAGGGACGCTCCAGACGTCTGGGGCTGCTGCCCTGCAGTCTCTCCACTGAATTGGATTCTGGGGGCCACAGCCAGAGGGACCCCAGCCAGGACCCCTTGTGGCCGAGGTCAACGCCAGTACCACGAGGCTTAGTCCCAGCGTCCTGGCCATCCCCAAACCAGAACAACCAGGCCTCTCCCTGGGCCAGCTGGGTGAGTTGTCCCTCTGTCCCCTGCTTAGTTTCTCTTAACAGAATTCACGTATGTAGCACTCACTCCTGTAAAGTGTTCAGCGGTGTTTCATACATTCACGGTGTTGCACAACGGCACCTGTACCAAGCTCCAGAACATTCGATCCCCCAAAAGGAGGCAGGGGCAGCACTCCCCACCTCCCTCACGTTCCAGGCAACTACTGATTTGCTTTCTGTCTCTGTGGATCTGCCTTTTCTGGACATTCAAGTAAAAGGAATCAGATGATACGTGGCCCTCTGGGTCTGCTCCTTTCACTCAGCACCATGTTTTCCAGGCTTATCCGTGTCCTAGCATGTGTGAGCGCGGCGCTCCTCTCTGCGGCTGATGAGCATGGGCTTAGGGATGGGCCACCTTTGTTCATCCGTGGATGGAGCCAGGCTGCTCCTGGACATGGTCCGCAGGCCGCACCTAGGGCGGTGCCGAGGTTCACTAGTCGAGACCAGTGTAGTGAGGACAGACGAACAGCCTTGCCGGGGTCCTGGCAAGGTGGCTCGGCCCCTCGCGGGTGTGTAGGGGAGTGGCCTCCTGCAGAAAGGGGCCACACTCCACCGCGGGGCTGTGGTCCCCAGGCCTCCAGGCAGCTCCAGGTGGGGCCGTGCAGGGTGTGGCAGGAAGGGGGTCCGGGCACACCTGCAGTGTGCCCTCCTCACCCCCAACGCTGGTAACGTCAACAGACCCCAGCTCACTGCCCACCACCGCGAGGTGGGACTGCGGGGGCCTCAGGAGCGAAAGATCCCTGCTCTCTAGGGTCCCAGGCCGAGGGAGTGCAGGAAATGACCGTGGGCAGCTCCTGCCAGTCCGCTCACTTGTTCGCTCACTTCCTGTGGGTTGGGAGCCTGCTGGGTCTCGGGAGGGGCACCCGCCTCAAGTTGCTCAGGACGCCGAGGCCAGGATTCCGCAGTGAGCCCTCCGGCCCCAGGATCCCATGTGGAGGCGGGGTTGCTGGAGGGACATGGGCTCTGTGGGAGAGTCACTCTGCCTCTTCCTGTGCACAAGATTCATGGCTGGTAGCGGCTGCAAATCTCGCCTCCATCCCGCTGCTCGTTAACTGGCATATGTATTTATGAAGAAAAGGCCTCTCTAATTAAAGCTGTCACATTATCGCTTTATGTATCTCGCCCAGGCCGAATGCCGCGAGGGCCTTAATTAGGCCTGCTAAGGGGTCCTGAACTTTCGCAGGAAGCCGACCACGCGGGACAGCCTCGCCTCCCCTCCTGTTCCTGCAGGTAGCAAACCCTTGATGCCCGGACTCAGGAGCAATGCAGCCCCCAGAGCAACTCCTTTCTCTGCTCCAGACTCAAGGCTCCCCCTGCAGTCAGTGGAGTGGGGGTCCTTACACCTCACCCCCTGCCCCGCAGACCCTAGGCCTCAAGCTCCCGGACTCTACTCCTCTCTGACCCAGGACACAGGCAGCTTCCCAGGGCCTGGCTGTGCTGGACGGTGAGCCCCAGGGGGGCAGGCCCCGCTGTGTTCTCCCCAGCGGATCCGAGAGCCCCGATCATGACACGGTGTCTCCCCAGTCCGCTGCTCACCCTGGCCCTCTGCCGGGGATGCTCTTCCCCACACTCACGCCACTCTCACCCCTTCAACCTCAGTGCAGGCTTCTCTCCTCCGGGAAGACCCCTGCCAGCCCCAGGCCTAGGCCGGTCGAGCAGCCCCTCTCTGGGCCCCCACAGCCCCATGCTCACCTGCAGCGCACAGGCCCACACTGAACGTGCGTCTCAGCCACGGCACACCAGCAGCCTGGAGCAGGGGCCTGTCTCACTCTGTCCCCTCCGCCCCAAGCACAGAGCATCCCTGGGGGCACCAGAAGTTTCCCTGCCGTGGTCCTGGCCAAAACCAGCACTGCAGGTCATGCTGTCCAACCCAAATCCCCACAGCAAGGGTCCTCGAAGCCCCGCTCCATCAGCAGCCCCACACAGCTTGTCTTCCAACAGTTTGCTCACCAGTCAGCTGGCCTCAGGGTTCAAGGAGCTTCTGAAAACCCCATCTTGACTCTCATGCTGGGACTCGGGGGGGTCACCACACAAGACCCCAGTGGCACACCGGACTACTGTGCAAACTCCCGCCTCTGTCCCAGCAGCAGGCCTGCGCCAGCGTGCCCTTTGCCGTGGGGCTTTGCGGACTGACTCCGGTGGGGCTAGGGGAGCACACAGCCACCCCAGCAACGGCGGGCTTGGCTGTGGGGCCGGCCTTGGCCTGTGGAGTGAGCCCAGCTATCCCACGCCGGGTGCTCTGACTCGCCCTCTGTGCTTCTGTTCCCCCGAGGACGGGCCCTGGGAGGCCACTGGTCCCAGAACGAGATTCACGTGGGGCCAGGGTGACCCGGACCTGCAGCCCCATGCAGAGCCCCCCGTGACCAGAGACGCATGAGCAAAGAAGAAGCGCCACTGTTGTAAGCCCCTGGGCTCAGGACATGTTTGTTTTGCGGCATCAGTGTGACCGGAAGCTGCCTCATGCACCCCTTACACCCACCACGCTCTGGAGCAACGGATGAAGGGAGCATCAGGCCGGTGGAGCCAGCAGGTCGCTGCCAAGAAGGGAGTCCACAGACTGTGGCTTAGGTGTGAGGCAGCAATGGCTTCCTGACGCCCCCACCCCCCAGACTTGGGTAGAACTGCCTCCCTGTCACAGACCAGCACACAGGTTGGTGGCACACTGACAAGCCCCGAGGAGAGAGGGCAGTGGGGACCGGCGGAGCGCCACAGGCCCAGGGCTCCTCCCAAACTCTCCCATCAGGGATTCGCGATACCTCCCTGGGGAATCCCCACCCCCACCCCACCCCCCCACCCCAGAGAAGGGAGAGACAGGACACACTACATAGTTTGCAGGGCCCCGTGCAGAACAAAAACACGGGGCCCCTTGCTGAATAATTATTCCGAATTTCCAGACAACAACAGAGCATTAAACCAAGTGCAGAGCCCCCGAAGCATGGGGCCCCGTGTGACTGCACGGTCACACACCCACAGAGCCTCTGAGATGGGGAAGGCGTGTCCCTACCACCACCACGGGTCCAGCCTGGGCCTAACAATGACTGGTTGACTTTCTCCCTGCCCAGACGGGGTCTCAGAACCACAGGCTTTCCGAGGCTGACACACTCAGAGTGTAGCCTCTCGCTGACCTGGGTCTGAGTGCCCAGGCTTGGGAGAGAGGGAGCTCTTCCTGTCCCCCAATGCACATCCTCAAAGGACAGGGCCCATCACACCTCCCCACCCCAGCTGGCTAACGTCTGCGGGTGCTGGGCACCCAGCTCGGCCTCTCCCTCTGCCTGGGAGGGCACCTGGGGTCAGACAGCGGGAACCCTCCAGGCACCTTCCCCGAGCTCCAGCCCCTACACACTGGAGAAAGCTAATCAGAACCCCAGAAGTCCCTAGGACCCTAGCCAAAGCCAGCCTCCCTGACCAGGCTCCCCAGTATCGCGGCCCTGGGCATTGGCCACTTCCTCAGCTGTTGTGCATGGGCTATCTCACAGGTATCTGAGCGAGCACCTGGAAATTGCAGCTTCCAACCACATCCGGCAGAGCCATCAGCGAACCGCAATGCGTGCAGCAGCTTCCATTCCCCTCCTAACGGGCCCCGCGGCCTTAAACAGTGACATGGAGCCACCCTTGGACATTTCTGGCTCATGGTGCCAAGGAAAGACCAGGGCTCATTCATATCCTTAAGAAACATTATTATTCTAGGAAAATTATTCAGTTAATCTACTTTAATAACCCTGTGTAGGGCCCTTGATATACTGCAGTCTTTACAGTATTCATTTCAGAAATACTAGCTGTCACTTCCCATCCATGAAGCAACAGAAGCACCCAGCCTGGGCCCGGATGGGGGTGCCCACTTGTCAGCTTCATATGCCATAAACACAGTGACGTTGCTCCCCTCGGGGCATACACCTCCCCAAGCCTAGGGACGGTTTGGGTGCAGACCAGGAGAGCAGTGAGCGGCTCCTACCAGCACCCAAGACAGACCAGAGCTGCCCTCTGCCTGACCCCCAGGAACCCAGGGCTCACCTCCATCAGCACGCTGACATCAGGGACTGCAAGTGAGCAGGGATGACTGGGCTGTGTTCCAGGGATACGGAGATAGAATGGAACGCCTGGGACAGTGGATGGTGCCTGGCACATCAGAGATCCTGGGATACAGCTGTTCAATGAATGAATGAATGAATGAATGAATGAACGAAGTTACACAGCCTCCTGGTAGGGCCATGGATAGCCACTTGCTGGCCTGCAAGGCCACATGACCAGGGACATTTGCAGCCACCAAGAGCACCCGGTCCTCACATCAGCCCCCAGCCCCTAAAGCTGACCATCGCTCTCCCTGGAGGCCCCCAGCCAGTGACACCTGCAGCAGCAACCTCCCAGCCCGAGCAGTGCCCCTCATGGCTGAAGACAGGGCCCTGAGAGGGGCCCAGAGGGTCAGGGAGAGGGCCCGGGGGAGCCAACTCCTCCCTGGGGGCCGGATCCCTCTCTCAAGTCTGTCCCAGGCCTCCCTCAGGGCCAAGACTTCAGATCTCTTCCAGGCCATGCTGCTTCTGGAAATAAGCTATTTCCAGCAGTGCCTGTTTCCGAGTCCTCATTGATTTTGTCTCTGTTTTCCCAGCTTCCCTTCACAGCGGGTTATTGCCGGTGATGGGTGGGAACTCACCCTGCGTTAACCCGTCTCCTCAAAGCCATCAGCAGCAGCGCTCTGGCCTGCTGGGGTGTGTGAGGCCTCTCCCCTTGCTCCCCCGGGGTGGAGGCGCTGTATGTGGAGGCCCACGAGATGGGCTGGGGTCCACCCGGCTCGGGTCCAAACACCTCCTCTCTCTGCGACCTCACACAGGCAGCCCAACCTCCGGTCTCACTCCCCTCAGCTGCCCGGCCCCACGGTCCTGGAGGACCAAACGAAATGTAGCAGCTCGCCCTCCCTGGGGGGTGAGGGGGGCTGGGAAGTACAGCTGGTGTTCTGGGAGGCCCAGCTGACCCCTCTCTCCCGTCCTCACTCCCCTGCAACCTGTCGCAGGGACAGGGGTCCCTCTCCTCCTGCATGGCACCTGCCAGCCGCTGGCATCACCCTGCCCACCCAGCCGCTCTCTCTCTCGTGCTGGGCACAGCACTAAACACGTGTCCTATGAGCTCCTTCACCCTCAGAGCACCATGGGGAGGCAGTGCTGCTGTCCCGCCTTACAGGTGAGAAAGTCAAGGCTCAGAGAGGTGAGTGACGGACACTGAGGGGATGGAGACCTGCCTGGTGAGGAAGACTACTGGTGATGTGAAGGGCTCATCGAGGTCTGCTGGTCAGGAAGCTGAGGCTGAGGTTGGCCAGTCCCCTGGAGCGAAGACTGGATTCACGGGCCCGTGCTAACTCTGCAGAGAGAGGGAAATCTCTGCACTCTGGGCAACCCAGGGCCACAGGTCATGGAGAGTGGCACTTATATTGGCTTGGAGCTATTGGAACAGAATGAGGGCTTCACGCTGGTACCGGTCACAGTGCCACACGTCAAGAAGGCTGTGGAGGCCCGGCACCTCCTCGTGCTTGGCAAGTGACCACGCATGCCAGCCAGCGCAAGACGGAGGCTGGACCCAGCAGGGCCTCCCCAGGACGCAGGACACAGAGAGACTGGCCGGTCAGCTTCTTCCTGGACCCTGGGGCCTGGCTCCATAGAAGGGTCAGCCCATGGGTGGGAGCAATGGGCAGGCCCTGGTCACAGCCCCAAGGCTGAGTGGACAGAGCCTCTGAGCCTCAGTTTCCCATATCTGGTCCATACAGCCAGTTCCTACATGTTCTTGGCCAGCCACCCCCAAGCCCTACACCATGGTGGCCTGACTCCCAGGCCAGGAAGGGGCTCCAACCACAGCGAGAGGGGAGAGCTGTGGCTGGGAGGGGTCCAGGACAGAGACAGGCCAGGCCAGAGAGGCAGAAACAACAATGTTGGAGGGAGAGTTAGAGACCAAGAACGAGAAGCCTTCACAGAGAGATGAAGAAATGGGGCAGGGGGCTGTGTGGGAGGACAGAGTGGACTGCCAATTGGGGCGGGGGGGGCAATGAGGATGCCCCCACATCCTGGCCTCTCAGTGCACAACCAAGCATGCCTGTCACTGGAGAGCCCAGCCCAGGACCCCAACCCTCACTGGGGACAGGGCGGCTGGAGGGAGACAGGCTCCTTCCCACACTGAGACCAGCCCGGCACCACCTGCATCAAGACCCCCAGTGAGGGTCAAAGACACCGTGGACGAGGCTCAGAGGCAGAAACGGGGTCGGGGCCAGGCCTACCCAGCAGGGGTCCCCATCCTGCCAGCAGGACCTGAACCGGGGACATGGGGCGGCAGGCTGAAAGGTCCAGAGCAGCAAACGAAGCTGGAGGGTGCTGTGCCCATCACCTGGTGACATCCAGGGGACACTCCTTCCCCTCCCATTTCTTCCAGCCACCAGCACCACGCATTCCGTCGTAACCCAGTGCCAGGGGAAGGACCAGGATGTGCACACGGGTGGCCGACCTAGGCTCCTGGCAAGACCTCTAGCCCCCTGGGCCTCAGTTCTCCAGCCTGTGGAGCGTCCGCGGGGCCCCCCAGGCAGGCTAGGCCTGGGTCCCAGAGAGAAGGCATTGATGGAAGCCGGCATCCGCACATTCGGCAGCTGTTGAGGGAATGGGGCCCAGACTTTGGAGGGGTTTGTTGTGGCAGGAGCGCCGAAAGCAGAGCAGCGGGACCAGGACAGAGCGAAGCTGTCACAGAGGCTCCGGGGCCAAAGTGGCGGTGTGTCCACTTTCTGTTCTCCGGGAGCCACGGGTCACAGTCCTGCAAGGACTTGGGGGACGGTGGGAAGGCAGGGCCCGGGAGGGGGGCTGTGGGCAGGCCTTCCCCCCATTCCTCGGCTCCCGTGCCCTTGGGGCAAAGCCTGGCGGGGTCACCCCAAAGGGGGCTTCAGACCAGAACGTTCAGCTGGGATTCAACTCTGGCGTCACAGCCCAGGGAGGCCTGCGAGGCAAAGCCGCCCAGCTGGAGGCGTCAGATCCACAGGGACCGACGCCAGAGAGACCGTGACCTTCCTCCTAGGAGGCCGGACACCCGAGCCTCCCCTCAGCGCTGGTAGTGGACCCGCCTCACAGACAGGAGACTGACGACCCCGCCCCACGGACGTGAGACCGACAACACCCACCTCCCAGAGAGGGCCACGGGGAAGCACGGAGAGCAGCCCGGAGGCGGCGGCAGCGGTGCCGGGGCTGAGGCGGGAAGCACAGACCCGCGTGTCCGCACCGCGGCGTGAAAGGAGGCTCCCCGGACTCTTCGCCCTAAACGTCCCTAGAACCCGCACGGGCGCGCTCGCCTCCAGGCGGAGCCGCTGGCCGGGTGTGTGGCTGCCTCAGGGCTGAATTCCGGCAGCGACATTCGTCTTTAGAACCGCGAGGCGCCGATCCGTGCGGGACGGCGGACAAGCCGAGAGGACAGACGAGCCGAGGCCGCTGCTCCCGGCGCCACCCGGCCGGCCAGAGAGGCCACGCCGGAGCCTCTGGAACGCACGGGCCAGCCTGCCTGTGGCCCCGCCTCAGCCGGACGGCGCGCAGTCCCTGCCGGTTCCACGAGTCCCGAAGACCCCGGGACCGTGTGCGTCCCCGAATTCCTTCTGTGCTCGCCTCCCGGGGCTGCCGCACAGATCAGCACAGGCTCGGCGGCCAGAGCGTGAGCTGCGGGGGCAGGCGGGGGAACGGGCCCCAGGCCTCTGTCCCAGATTCTGGCGCCTTCCAGCAGTCCTGGGTATCCTTGGCCAGTAGATGCATCACTCCCCTCTCGGCCTCTGTCGTCGCATTTCCACATTCTCTGTGTGTCCCCTTCTAGCTCCTATGAGGACACTCCCATTGGCTTTAGGGACAGCCCCAATCCACTACGATTAGATCCCCAGCATTACCCCGATGACAGCTGCAAAGGCCCTCTTCCCAAATAGGGAACACACAACTCACCCCTCCGCAGGAAGAATGATGGTTCCTCGGCCCATTTTCCAAGCCGACCAGCCTTTCAAGTCCTCCCCAACAGCCTCGGAGCAGTGCTGCCTCCCCCAACACGGAGACAAGGCTCCTTTGGCTCTGAACGGCCTCCCACGGCGAAGTTCAGACCCGGCTTGGCCTTGGGGTCAGAGCCACGGGGCCCACGGGCGTTGCCGGCAGTGTGTCCCGACTAAAAAGGCTTCCAGGGTATGTGGCGCTCCCCCACCTCCCTCATCAGCAGGACGGGCCTCAATACGCACTGCCAGTCCGCGGGAGCTAGGGCAGCACGAGCCCACGGTGCTCAGGCGCTCAGACACGGGACCCGCTTGAACCCGCTCGAGGCAGCCCCGGGCTGCTTCCCTCCCCCTCCTTTCTCCCTGTGAAGCTCTCAGCGCACATGCCTGAAAATAAAACAAACCGCTACATTGAGACTGTTGGGGGTCAGACCATCAAATGCACCGGACCCCGTACAGTAGCAGGAAGAAAAGGTTGTTAAGGACACATAATGGTTGTTTTCTCCAACCTCCTAGAACCTGAAGCAACAATTTTTAAAGGCGCCTTGATTTATTTCTAAATAGAGACAAACATAGCATTAAATCATTATCAGACACGAGAAAAAGCAAAGCAGCTAATCTGGCTTTCATTTGACTCCATTTAGTTAAAAGTGGCTTTCAATAGGGGTGGGAGGAGGAGAGCAGGGGGAAGAAATATAATAATACCAAAAAATGCCCTTGATGGAAATGATAAGGTTCCCGTTGAAAGCTGGTGTGGCTTTGTGAGCAAGAAGAAAGCAGCCGTTCCTTATCGGGAGATCCTGAGGCGGGCCAGCTTTCTCGTGGAAACCCCCTGGCTGCTGTTGGCGCCAGCTGTACCCTGGGACCGGCAACCGGAAATCCAAAGGCTGGTTCTAGTCCCGGGCACTGGCTCAGAATGCTTTGGGGCTCGTGGAGGGGAGAAGGCCCACCTTTCACAGCCCAGAGCGCACCGTGAAGCCGACCTGGGGTCTGGGCCCCAGCAGAAGAGCCTGAGTGGCCAGATCGAGGTCACAGGCCTGACCTTTATTTGACACTGGAAATCTATCACAAGAGAAATCTCTGTGCTTTGTGCGAATAGACGGAGAAAGGAAAAGAGGGAGGAAAAGTCTCAGAATGGCGTCAAGGTTTGAAAAGCACAAGTCCCAACTTGCACCCAATTCTCATTCCCCAGAGGGGTCCCAAATCCTTACCTGTACCCAGGACAGTGACCAGAGGCCAGTCCCACGGGGGAGGGGGTTTGGAGGAGGAGCCACGAAGGGGAAGAGAAGAGGAAAAGAACGTCTGTGTATAGACAACCTGCTCTTGGGATGTAACGAAGTACAGATGCCCCCTCCTTGCCAGCCGAGCCCAGCATCCCCAGCCCTGCAGGCACCGAGGCCGTGGACGGCGTGTTCAAGCAGACAGCCCTCGCCCTTGAGTGGGCACTGGGCCAGGCCACTGGGTTAGAGCGGTTTACTAATTTGGCGCCAGGTGCTGGTCCCGGGGCAGAGCGCCTGTCCACCCCAGCCCCATCAGCCCCTCATGACCCCAAGAACCAAGCCCAGGCTCCTCCCCGCAGCCCAAGGGCCCCTGTGAGCTGGTCCAGACCCTCCACTTCTGGCTACTCGATTTCATCCATGCTCTGCTCAACATCACCTCGGGGAGGCCTCAACCTTTCTAAAATAGAAAATCCCCCTTCGTGCCCTTACGCCGCTTTTCCCCCTCGCAGACTATCACCGCCTGACTCTGTAGGATGTGCCATTTTTTATTGTCCGGGCCCCACAAGGAGGCCGGGTCCTGGCCTGGGGCAGGGACTGTGTCTGTCTCGTGGCACCGCACGCCCCCTGCCCCACCTAGAGGGGTACCCGCAAGTCCATGTTGAATGAAGGAATGATTGAGGGAGTGACGAATAAGTGAATGAGCACAGCTGCACTGGCTGATGGCATCTGTCCTGCTGAAGGCCCTGCCACTGCTTCCTGCCGTGCCCGACCACCGGGGCTTCAGTGAACAAGCCCCCCTGGGCCAGCACCACCACTCCCGCCTCTGCACGGTAGGGTCACGGCTGTGCAGAGGCGTGCACCCAGCGCTGGGGACACTGCTGTGGTGTGACGGCACGCTTCGCAGGTTTCCACAGCCCCCTACCTGGGCATCCAGCACCAAAGGGCTGCAAATGACCCATTTCAGTCTTTGTCTTACAGCCTAGACACCGGATAAGGATGGTCCTGTGGCCCCACCGTCGTGAAGGACAAAAGGGCCTCATGGTGGATCTGCCTCCCTAAGAAAAGAGGCAGCCTTGTGACCTCCCGGCTCTTGGGAGCATCTGGAAGGAGGAGATGGAGGTGAAAGGGTCCCCTGTCCCCTTCCCTACGGGCGTCCCCTCCCCACTCCCCTCCTCCCACCCTGTCTCAGCCAGGACAGCGAGCACACACAGTCGTCACTCCTCAGAGAGCATCTCCTGGCCAGGGCTCAACGACACATCAGGTGGGAGAGCAAAGTCAGCGGCCTTCTCTGCTCGGCCCATCCCAGACCGTGACGCCAGCCACAGAAAGCAGGGAACCTAAGTCCTGGCCCCCGGCCAGCAGGAAGACAGACCCAACATCCTGACCTTCCGCCGGGAGCCGCACAGCACAGGCACTGAAGGGCACAAGAATGGGCACGAGCCACAAACAGCAGGGAGCGAGGGGGCTTCAGGGAGGGCTCATCTCCGTAATGGGCACAGAACACACCCGTGTTTCACGGGCTGTGCAGACCTTCCAGGAGCACAACAGAAAGACGACCTCCTCCTCTGCTCTCTTGAGAAGCCAGCCTGCTTCTGTCACCCAGAGCATCAGCTGCCCCCAGGGAAGCCACCCTTCCCCCCCAGATAGCCCCCCATGTGTCTGCCCTCAGACACCCTCTCCTCCTGCCCTCCCTGCCCCGCATGGCCATGGGACCTGCAACGTGCAGTCCCGGATTGCAGAGCTGGGCTGCTTCCGTAGCACGGGGGCTCCCAACCTCCCGCCAGCCACCGCCCTAAGCCCAGTAGGCCCTGGGAAGGGGCCCCCCGACTCTTCTCTCTCACCTGATTGTCCCGTGGCCACAGTCCTCTGTCACCTACCCCTGGCACAGACCCTGTGTCTGGCCAGCCATTGATCCTACAGCCCATGCGTCTGGCTGAGGTTTTCTACGAGAGGAGGAGAAAGCGGTCCCAATCACCCTCCCCAGGGAGAGAGCGGAGAGAAATGGAACATTACAGCTTCATCAGCCCATCCATAAACATTCAAGCCATCTCGCAGGATAAAGCCCGAGCGCTCGGCCTGCACATCTTCCTACCTGTCCGGGGCAGGAGCGAGTCTCAAGACACTTAACCAGAGCCACGCAGCCTCGCGGAAGCCGCAGAAGACTAACGGAGCAAGGCCGACGGAGCAGGCCGTCTCCTTCCCACACCTCGGCGGGCGAGCGTGGCACAGTGGACCGCCCAGATGCTGGCAGGGAGTGACAAGCCTTTGCAACCCCCACCACAGCTTCCCACGTGGAGCTCGGCAGGCGACGCTGCACACCAGGGCCTGGCGGTCTCCCTGCAGGCCGGCGGCCAGTTCCCTGGCTCTGGCTACACAGTCTGCTTGGACTGGCACAGGGTGTAGACGAGCTGAACTCTCGCCCTGCGACGGGCAGGCAAACTTAGAAAACACCAGGCAGGGGCAGCCAAACAACAACAATTTGGTACATTGTGACATGGTAAAGAGACCCATCAATACACGCGAAGAACTCTCCCCGAATCCATCCTCCACGCTGCCCTGTGGTGCCCACCCCTGGCGTAGGGCTCGGGACCCGTGCCCAGGCAGAGGTCGGCTGCAGCACAGATGCGCTCTTTAACCCCACTCCCAGGCCCGAGGTCGAAAACGGGGGCAGCGGGTGTCCTGCCTCTCACCTATGTGGCATCTGGCCGCGGGGCTGCCTCAGTGACCATCTCTCCGGGGCCTGCTCCGTCGTCTCTGAGCGCCTCCGTGCCCTGGGCTTGCTCCTCACCGCGGGAAGCCTCCCCGGTTCGTGGTGCCAGAGACCCAGCCCCACGGGCTTCCTCCCGCGGCGGCCTCGGCCGCTCACCCGCACACTTGGATGGCTGGCCACCACGCTGCTGCCTTCTTGTCACCCCAAACTTGGGAACAGCCCGGCTTGCCACTCGTCAGGGCTCAGGCTCCCCTGCTTCCTTCTTATCCACGTTTGCCATGAACGGAAGGTAAAGCTTTCGCTATAAAACCACACGGTGTTCTGTCTCTCAGCCACACTCTACCCTCCAGCCCGTCCCTCCATCTCCAAGAGTGCTTCCAGGCTGTGAACATCCCCCAAAACCTGCTCCCACCTGCTCGGTAGTCACGACCCCGGTTGCCTGAACATGACACCCAAAAGGAGGGCAGTTCCCAGACCCCTTGGAGCTAAGTGCAGGCATGTGACCGGCCTCTGGCCGATGGGTTTCTGGTAGACAGAAAAGGTTCCTCTGCCCCCGGGGCCCCATCCTAATCCCTGGAAGCTGTGACTGAGTAACCCAACACGCAAAAGGGGACTTTGCAGGTGGGAATAAGGGAAGGATCTTGAGATGAAGCGGTTGCCCTGAATTTTCCAGGTGGGCCCAATGTAATTATAGGGGTCCCTACTGGGGGAGCAGGGCGCAGAATCAGACGGGAGCCAAGACCAGCAGAGGCAGAGGTCGGGCCACCTCGCCTCCCTCAGGCCCATGCCGACTCTCCGGGAGGCCAGACGCCCCAGGCCACCCCACTGTCCCTCAGCCATGCTGTCCTCAAGGGAAAACCGTGCTTATGCCTGGTGAGGTCAGAGCGTCTGACAAGGGTGAAAACAACAGAAAGCACTCAAGAAAAACATCAATAGAGAAAACAGGTAAAAGTTCAGTATTTCATACATAACTTTAAAAAAGATACGAAAGAATACTAGTATAAAACATAGCATAGAATAATTTTTGTACAAAATCCAGTAAGAAAACAATTTTATCACTTAAAATGATTCATAAAATATATTCTGCTAGAAAGCAAATCAGCGCGTCACAGACCGTGACACCTGCCCGTGCTTCCCGGCGCCAAGCCCTCCCGTGAGGACGCCCGCGGGGCTCGGCGCACGGCTCACGCCGGCAGCAGCCTCCTGGACACGGGCACGAGAGCCGGTCAGGAGCACGGCGGCCCCTCCACCCTCGGCCACGCTCACCAGTGGCCCGGGCAGGTCGAGGGGAGGAGGGGGTCCACAGGGCCGGCGCACACGAGTTCGTCCCTGCGCTGTGGCGGGAAGGGGACCACCTCCGGCGGCTCCTTTACTGGTAGGTGACCTTCACGCAGAACGCTTCTTCGTTTTTGTCCTCGTGGTCATTGATGTAAATCAGGATCTCCTCCTCCCCGGCGCTCTGACGAGGTGCAAACCGCAGGCCGATGGTGTAGGTCTCCCCTCCCCCGACCTGGAAGCAAGCATCCAGTCCTAGCCCTACCCCGGCCACTGCTCTCTACTCCGGCAGGTTCTACACGTGCAAACCCAGGCTGACGGGGGCGGCGAGGCTGAGGCCCCAACCCCAGTGGCTGATGCAGGCAGGACTCCAGACACTCGGTCTTCTGAACTAAACTCCCCAGTGTTCCTGGACACAGCTGCTCTTCCCACGCCCCGGGGATGCTTTGCAATTCAAGAAGCACCCTCCCCTGACAGACTGTGATCTGCTGTACCTTCTTCAAAACACTCAGAGCAGAGCAAAGGCTGATTTGCAGGGCACTTACGGATAAAACCGCTGGCCACCTGCAGGGCGAGCGGGCCACCAGAGCCCCTGCCACGGTGCCTAGATGCAGGGGCCCCAGGAGCAGAGGCAGAAGAGCTCAAAGAGGGGTGCCCACCCCCCCACATCCAGTACCTTCCCCGGTTCAGATCGGCACTGCTCTCTCCCAGGACTCTCTCAAGACCACCCATGATTAGACGGAACGGTTCCTAAATGCGGTGCCGACCCTCAGGCCTCAGGGCTCCCGGGAGACGCAGCCCCCCACAGGCAGCCCTCCACGCCCCGCGCAGCGCCCGCACCTGGAAGGAGTCCTCCCTGAACTGCAGCAGGTCAGGGTGGTCGCTGTGCAGGTGGTAGGTCCTCTGGGAGGGGTAGGGGTTGGTGTAGGTGATCCGCTTGTTGGCGCCTTTGCCTTCCCCCGCGGCCAGCGTGATCTCGAAAGCCTGTGTGGGCGGGGGCAGCAGTCGCCCTTCCTGTGCCTGCTCTGCACGTGCGGCCCGACTTCGGGCATCTCCCCGAACAGGACAGACCGCCGCCGAGGGGGCTCACCGCACAGAAGCAACCCACACCCCGACCCCCAGGCCACAGGCCACGGACAAGGAAACTCCCGCCTGAGACCAGGTCACAGGCCCAGGTGACAATCAGGTGACAGACCACCCACGCCACGCACGCCCCTCCAGACCTTGGAAATGAGAGGTGGGCGGCAAGAGAGGCACAGGAGCCACGAGGCCACCAGCTGGTGGTAGTCCACGTCGACCAGGTTAAGGTGGATGAACCGGTTCCCTGCCCTACGGGGCCTCACGGCGACATGCAGGTCCTGCACCCCGTGCGGCGGCAGCACGAACACACCCTTGGGGTCCGTCTTGAAGAACAGAAGAGAAGCGGGTCAGGACACAGTCCCTCACACCAGCAGCCCGGGGCACAGAGAGAATCCCAGCCATTCTGGGGGGGAGGGGGCCCGAGTGACAACGTCAGACCTGAAACTAGACCCAGCCACGCCGTCAGGGTCACAGCGCGTCGCGGCCGGCATCGCTACCCGTGCGGGCAAACGCCCCCTCCACCCCCGGCACCGTCCCCTGAGCACCAGAGCTGCCTCAGCAGAGGAAGATCTCAGCGAGCTCCCAGCGCGAAACCCTGGCAAGGGGTCTGCATTGCCCTCATTATCCAGATGCACAGTTGTGGCTAAATTAATTCCAGAGCTGCTATTAATATTTGCCTTCCAATAATTCTAAAAATTGGCCTTTGGGGTTTATATGTCACTCATCCCATGATGGCGCATCCAATAAAAGGCAATGTGAATGAAGACGCTGCCAAGAGTCTTGAAGGAGCCGTGAGCCTGTCCTCAGGACCCACGCTGGCTACAGCCAGTCCCCACACGGTCCATCCCCAGGGTGAGGCAAGGATGGGGAGAGGCCAGAGAACACCCGGTGACCTACCTTCAGCTCCTGGGGGTGCGAGGTGAAAGCCTGCACTCTCCTAACCGTCTGTGTCCCCCGCAGGACAAGGGACAGGCGGGTTCGCTGGCCCGTGACACAGGAGACGTCCACACGCTGCAAGGAGTGGAGGTGGACCTGCCATATCTGGATGGGTGTGGCCAGCCAGCGATCCCTGCGCAGGACAGCAGCCATTATCATCGTTGGTGAGGACAGCAGCACCAACCGTGACAGAGAAGCCAGGAAGGAGCCGAGAAGGTGGCCAGGAGGACACGGCAAAAGAGACAGGGTGGAGCCCAGCTGCCCCCCCCCCCACTTTGAAGGCCCACTTTGCCTTTGCACCACAACACCCTGCGTGAACGACAACATGGGCTTCTGCCAGAAACGCAACAACCCCAAACCAGGTGGTGTAGGGTGAAGCCCATGGAAAGCAGGACACAGAAGAGTATGTGGGCTTGGAGGTGACACAGGCCGGGGCTCTCAGGCCCCGTCCCAGCTGCCTGGTGCTGCAGGATGATACTGACTGACCCTTTCCTGTGACTGGGGCTCAGTAACCCTTCCCCTCGGGCTTGTCCACACAGCCCGAGACAGACACTGAGCACAGCCATCCCTGGCCCCATTCTCAGATGTCCGATCCAAAAGCCCCTAGGGTGGCCAAGTTTTTAAAGATCCTCCCTCAGGGGACTGGAACAGGAGACTTCCAAGGAAAAGGTAAAGGAACAGGGTCATTTCAACTGAGTGGGAGAAGCAAGAAGGCAACGTGAGCACTGTCTCAGGCATGGAAGGATAACAACCAGCACCTTCCACCTCCCCTGGTCGGAACCAGTACTGCCCTGGGACACGCTCCACCTCGAGTTTCTCTCCTTGGTGGGCTCTCCGTGCGTCCCTCAGGCCGCAGGTGCCGCTCTGATCAGAGGGCGCCCATCACGAGGCCCCTGCCAGCCCTGGAGTCTCCCCTCCCATGGCCAAAGGCCCTTCCAACGCTGCAGTTGCTTTCCACCCCCGCCCACCCCTCCAGACCTCCGGGGTTCGGGTCCACGGACTTACGTGTAAACAGTGACAAAGAAGTCTTTGCTCTCCGGGCTTGGACCACTAGCCACCTTCAGGAACACGTCCCGTGGCTCCCCGGGGCCCTGGCGGACATGAGGTGCCCTGAGAACACCGCCTGCCCTTCCCGCTCCAAGCCCAGCCCCCTGAACCCGCATGAAGCAGAAGCAGGTGGGAACCAGGCTCCCTCCCTCCCAACAGGTGTTTAATTTTCGGTATTAGTCAGAATTCACTGTTGTTTTTTCACTGCAAAAAAGAAAATCATTAACTTCTTGATTTCATATTGAGTTCAATAATTATATTCTGCAGGAGATTTTATCCAGTTTCCTAACCAGTCACAACACAACTATTGCCCTTATCCTTTACACAATGGCAATTAATAAGTAGCTTAATTACCACTGACTTTATTCACTTTGCTTCTTGCCTTTTTTTTTTTCATTTAAATTCAGATAATCAAAGGACTGATCTGCTAGCAGAAAAGATGAAAACTCATGCATAAAGCTCCCACAGGGATGTCAAAATAGCCTGGTAGCACCTTAGAAAAACACCACTTAACTGAAAACCTACAACGAAGAGGCTGCAGGAGGCCAGGGGGCTCCGAGGACGGGGGGCTGGCTGGGTGATGGGCTCGGCAGAACTCACCACATTCTGGGTCTCACAGATGACGTTGGGGTCGCTACAGCGGACATGGACCGGGGGTTCCTCACCAGGTCTTCCCACGGGAGCACCTGGGGCAGGGAATATCAGAACAAATGTCTTTTCTGGACAGGCCTGGACCGTGTGATGTCACTGTCTGGGGCCGGCCTGGCCCGTCACAGGTATTCAACAGATGCCTGCTGGGAGATGGGCGATGCCAGCCTACCCCAGCCCCGTCTGCACGGGCACTGGCACTCCCGCCATAAGCGCGTCCTCGGGGACTTATCCGAAGGCAACGGGGGACTATGGAATAAGGTGCCAGACAGAGACGACGCTGCTGTGCTCCAACAGCACCAGACCAGAACCAGACAAGTGACTGAGCAGAAGGCACGAGTGTGCTCAGGCACAGCCCTTGGGCCATGGGCTTTAGGAGGCGGAATCGGCCAGCCGAGGGTGCACCCTGTCATCTCAGAGGACGTGAGAAGGTCACCACTTCAAACGATACAGGCAGGTGGCAGAATTTACAGGCGGGTCACAGTTTGGAGTAAGAGCATCACAGGATAACATGACGATGCCACTTGCCACCCTCAGGGAGACACCTCTTCCCATCCGTTGAACCTGCAAAAGGCCAGCCGCGGGGACAGACGGGACGTGCCTGGAAGCGTGTGCCAGGGAGGCAGGCGGATGGCCTTCTTCAGGAAGGTGAGCTCCGGGTGGTAGAAGCGGAAGACCTGGTCCACCACGTGGGGCTGGGTCTCCACGGTGAGGCAGAGCACGGCGAGGGGCTTGCCGCCGCTCCCCCGGAACAAGACCTGCCGGGAGAGCAGACGGCGCCCGCATCAGCACCGGCACGCAGGCTGGCGGAGAGCTGTGTGCGCCGCGCCAGCCTCCGCAGGCCCCGCTCGGCCCCATGAGGCGGGAGGGACAGGCACTGTGAGAAACGGGCACGGAGTCTGCAGCAGCGGACACACCGCGGGGACGGCAGCCGGCACAGGGACCGCAAGTGGGGCGGCGGCTACTGCAGTTCTCCTAAGTAGGGCCCACACCTCAAATGCCAGTTAAAAGGTTTGCGGCCCCAACGTCAAACCGTCCTCCAGCCGCTGTCCCATCGTCCAACACGCCTGCCGCGTGCGTGCAGGGAAGCTGCTCCGAGGGTCTGATGTTAACCTCACCAGGTCCTCGTGGGAGGCAGTGGAGCACGAGCTGTTAGATTCCAGACGGTAAAAGGAGGCTGTGCTTCAACCAAAAAGGCTAGAAACACAAACTTCCTTTTTTAAAAAAAGTGACTGGGGCGCCTGGGTGGTTTCGGCTCAGGGAGTCTGCTTAAGACTCTCTCTCTGCCCCTCCAGCCCCGGCACGCACATGTGCTCGCTCGCTCACTCTCAAAAGATAAATACACAAATCTTTAAAAAAGAAAAAAGAAAGAAAGAGCAGGTATCTTTATTCCCCAACTCCATCTGGCCCTGAGCTGTCCAGATCCCTGAATGAGGGCAGGTATGCAGCCCGGCACCCAAGGCAACCTTCCCACATCAACAGAGAACCCGGGAAGACACGTTTATTGTGAAATCTTTTAGACGTACATATATAAAAAGCTACATAGGAAAAGCTCTGTTTAAGTCATAGATCGTAACAGGACAGCCACCATGAGCCCAAATCCCCGCCTGGGATGGACCCGCCGTCCACACTGCTTAGCTCTGGACACCCTGCCAGCCCTGCCCAAGGAAGCCCCCCTTCCAGACTCTGTGGGCCCCGTCCTGGCTTTTCTTGGCTGGTTTCCCACCTTCGGATCTTGGCTGTGCGGGTTCGGAGCTTCACCTGAATGTCTCCCCGTCTTGTGTTGTGCTCAATCGTCTGGGAGAGAAGCTCCCACAAGCACACTCACCACCCCGTCATCCGTGCCCTGATGCTCTGGCCACACTGCACCATGGAGACCACATGTGCATCTAGGGGCTGCGGCTGCTACAGACCCGTCTCTGCCCCACCCACCCCACCTCTCCCTCCCTGCTCTGGCCCCACCGCCCACAGTTCTGCTCCCCTGTCCGCTCCTGGAAGCACGGGGGACAGCCAGGCTCGGGACAAAGGGGACCTTCTGGTCAGTCCCCATCCCGGACACCTGTCATTGCCCAGCAGCGGCAGTTCCTCTCACAGTGGGGCTCAGATCCAGGCTGCAATTTTCCACCCGGCAGCCCCAGCAATGCCAGGCGGCACCCTCCTCCAGACGGGGTCTCAGGCTTACCACCCACTCTGCGCAACTGAGTCTTAGCATTTCCAGCTTCAGCCCTCTGTTCCTTAGCACGGGGAGGGGGGTGCAGGTAGCCACTTTTCGGCCATTTCTACCTCCTTGCAAGCTTGGAGTTCTGGTTTTACCCTTCCAGTGACCTGGTTAACACGTGAGCAGTCAGCCTAGTTAACAGTGCTTCGAAAGGGATGCAGTGCCAGACAGCGGGCAGTTCCCGCGCCCGACGCCTGCCACAGACGAAAAGCAGCAAACGTACAAATGTGCGGTCATAACGAGACTCCAAAAAACTGACCACCCCTGGACGTTGCTAGGGTGCAATTCATTACTCTGAAAACTGATAAATAAAATGAAAGAATCCAACATTTATCCTGACTTTCTGGTTTAAAGTATATTTCAGGGCAACCAAACTGCTGGTGGGGAAATTCTTGCTTACAGCAGAATCCCAGCTAACAAGTACAGGAAGAATGAAAAAAGCTGAATGTCCCCATTTCCCACCCAGAAGATGCGTGTGGGCAGTGAATCTGGGGTGGACAGCGGACACAGGGCACTGGGGTCAGCGGGCCCGGACTCACCCAAACCACACTTGAGAAGACAAGTAAGCACAGGGTGGACTACTAGGCGATTTGGAGGGTCTGTGGCCGATCGGGGGCAGCGATGGCCACACAGCGAGGCTGAAAGTCCTTATCTGTTAGGGACACATGCTGAGGGGATCGTGGGTGAGCCCCTAAGATTTCTGGGGTTTGCCTTCAAACTCCAAATCCATGTATGGAGAGTGTACTAGCCTTAGATTGCATCGATAGCCCTACATAAAGACCTGACATGGTCCTTAAACAAGGCAAAGCGGTGCCTCCACATTCAGCAAAACGAAGCAACTTCCACTGGTGACGGGGCCGTGGGCAAGCGGCCACCACAGCGAGGCAGAAACACAGATCCGCCATCGGGCGCCGGCTTCTCATCTGGGACTCAATGAAATAATCTCTTCTCAGGGTAAAGTCTTATTGCTTCTGTTTTTACTTTCAAACTACTTCCAAAAGGCATTTGTCTTACCCAAAAAAAGCTTTAGAAAGTCCTAAAAGCAAGTGTCCTGAGCTCCCCTTCGGGACATCCTAGAGGCAGGCTGCTGGCGTGTGCAAACACGCCTTCCCTTCCAGCGGTAATGAGGATTCCCAGAAGTAACCCCACACCCCCACACTGATCCTCTGGGACATGGGGATGCTGTGGGGGAGGGTCAGGGACCAGTCTAACCCGTGTGTGGTGGCTGCGTGCTGGGACACCTGTGCTCCCAGGGCCATGGGAAAGGCACCCAGAGCACCGAGGGCTGCAAGGTGGCAAGTGGCCAGGGAGAGGCTTCCATGCCAGACACCCACTCAGAGGCCGTACCAGCATCGCCCGAAGCAGTCACTGTCCTGCCAGACAGGAAAAGTCTCCCTCCACAGGCCCTGCTCCCCCACCGCCATCCCCGGCCTGCAGGAGATACAATGAAGGGCAGAGGGCCAGGCCCCAGCAGCCTGCGTAACAAGAGAAGTCATGAACACTTCGCCAGGTCCGCTCAGAGGATACCTGGCTCTCGCTGCAAGACCCCAAACTATCTTTGATCAGAGGTGCCCTGCCCCCTTACCTTGGCATGCTTAGTGGGCATTGCACTGGACTTCTGGGGCAATCCGGCGTCCGTGCCCTTCTCAGATCTCAGCTCAGCAGAGGCCTGTGAGAAACCAGCCAGCACCAGCAGGTCACGAGATGGGAGTCTGAGGGTGATGGGCCCTTCTACCTGCAGGACTTCTCCCTGTAGGAACAGCTGCCACCAGGGCCGAGGGCTCCCATGCACCGTCTCACCTGCTCTCACAATAACCGTGTGCACGGTCACTGTCATGAACCAGCCTCACTGCCCCAAAGAGGGAGCAGGGGCTGCCAGAACTGTGAAGGCCCACCCGACATGAAACCCAGCTCTGCCTGAAGCCAAAGTCCTGACGTCTTCACTGTCCTTATGACCTCTTGCCCCAGAGTGCCTCCAAAGAGCCTGCACAGGATTCTGGGAGCCTCTGAGAGCTCCTCGAGCCCCCTTAAGTGAGACCCACTATCCTACAGAAGCGACCCCAAGAGCTCAGTAAACAGGATGAAAGGCACGCCCGGCCCCCTCGCGGCCCCAGCCCACCAGTCACACCCATCACTGGAAACCTCCAAGCCCGCACGCCCTGCCGAGGAGGCCTCTGAACCAGAGCACGAACTAGAGAACACAAACTGCTGGCAAGGTTCTACCCATCAGCTCTTCCGCGGCAAGGCAGAGGTTCTGTGCCCGACAAGGAAAGAGCACTCAGAGGGGACGGGCCGGCCTTGTGCGAGGCGCACCGTGTGCGTGCCCGCGTAGGGGCTGGCGGAGCAGGCGACCACCCGAAGGCTGAGCGGTCTGAGCAGTATGGGGGGACACGTGGGCGCGCCCCACCATTATTTCGCCGAGTGGATCTTCCCATGTGCCTGACAAGCCCGTCTGGCATTGGAAGAATGGCCTCCGCACCTGCACCAGGGCCGGCGGCCCCCCAGAGAAGGTCTGGTATCTGAAGGGGATGTGGGCGGTCTCCCGCGGGCGCAGGAAGATCTGCGGGGCGAGGCTGCCCCGCAGATAGAACATGTCCTCTTCCACCGGCGTGTGCAGCTTGGCTGCGTCTTTGAAGTACTTCCACTCCCGACTGTCCTGGATGATGCTAGAAGGCAGGGGACACACGGGGCTCTGAGGCAAAAACGCTCCTCCTGGTGAGTCCCCTGCCCACCCACTCCGAGCTGGCGCCTGGGACTGTGGGCGAAAGCCGGGATCGGCAGGACCCTCGAGGGTCGAGGGCAGCTTAGCTTCCATTTCAGGGAGAACCCGGAGTTACCCCAGGTGACCCCGGCGGGCCCACCACTCTCTCCCACCTGAGCTCGGGACTGTCCACCTCGATGGTCACCGTGTGCTGCGTGTTGTGGGGGTTCCTAAGGGCAAACTCGAAGAACTCGGCGGTGCCCAGTGTGACGTGAATCGTGTGCTCGGTGGTGATGGCCAGGCTCAGCGCGCTGGCGATGCTCTCCGCCTTCGTGCGCTCCCTATAGGCCGCGATGACCTGCAGGTCGCGGGCGTGCTGCGCGCGGACGCTCTGCTGAGCCTGCGGGACACAGGTGCCAAACCAGGCCCCAGTCCTGGGCGTGCTCTCCTTCTCAAGGGCTGGTCGGCCACCTCCCCCACTCCCACCCAGAATACCAAATTTCTTCTGGAATCACCACCACCCCTTCCTCAGGCACCTGAGTTGGACGGGACTGGCCCACCCCCAGGTCCAGAGGACAGAGAATGGGTCTACACGGCACTCCTGGCTTCTCTCTGCCCTGCAGCGGTCTCCCCTGTAGGAGGTGGGGTCTGCCCTGCATGCTCCCAACTCTCCCCAGGCCTCGAGGCTGGAAACTGGGCACAATGGGGAATTAGAAGCAGAGGCTTCTAACAAAAGAGGGAAAAAAGGCCTCAAAGCTACTAAGACTGGTGATGGGCTCACTGGCCAGGTCCCAGCGTGGCAGCAGGAGCCCTGTCTGCAAGCAGGGGCCTAACTGACCTGAGCCAAGCCAGAGTCTACACAGCGGATGGGCTGCCTTCCTGGGGCTCAGCCACGGTCCTTCATCCACCTCCTTCCTCGATGCCCTCACTGGTCTTGGCCAGCACGGTGTGGTCCAGAGGCTTATGTTTCTTGTGTGACTCATACTAAAGAGTGAGGTCCACAGCGACTTTCCTGTGAGACCTAGAAGGGGACCCCCCCCCACCCCTGCTCCGTGCTGGGGAATCAGCCAGGCCCCGTGCTGAGAACCTCTGAACACTGGGGAGGCCCAGACATCAGAAGGCAGAGGTGGTTTGAATGCCTTTGGACTTCAAGTCAAGAAGTAAGGACCAAATTTCATTTCTGACTTAAATTACTTTGGATACTGACGTTCCAACATCCAAAACTTTGGCCTTCCCCTCACATGGGGGTTGAAGCTGAGCCTTTAATTTCTCCCTGGGGATCTGAGAACAGGAGGGTGGTCACGCTCATATATGAGACCTCCCTCCACAGACCTAGATGATTAGAGCTGCTTCGTGGAGTGTGGGATGGCATGGCCGGACGTAATTTAGGCTGAGACACAGAACACAGAGACAGTGCACTATGCTGACCCACCCACAAGTCGCAGGACAAAACGTGTACTGCCCACCAGGGGACCACCCGCCAGTGGACAACCCACCACAGGTTCTAGGGGAGAGGCCGGGGGCCGGGCACGGCGACAGCCACTCCCCAGTTTACCGCAGACCAGATGGTGAAAAGCCACAGGCAGAGTCAGCGTGACCCTGGGGCTTGTGAGGAGGGACTCTCCTTGCCTGTCCTGTGTCCTTCCATACCACAGAGGAAGCTGTCAAGAAGCCTGGCACCCCTGGCCTCCCTCTGCCCCACAGGACATGGGGTGACTTCTCCGATAGAAAGTTCTGGAATATGAACCAGGCAGGCATAGCCCTGCCCTCCCTCAACTCTTCCTTTTGGGATCGACAGGCCTGGACACCACATCAGGTGCTCGCACTGCTCCTACCAGCGGTGGGGTTAGTGGCCTACAGCCGTATGGCCTCACCCAGGGGGTTTGGGTCTGATGTTAGCTCCAGACTGTCACAAGCACCCTGACTACAGACAGAAGCCACGTCTCCAGGATCTGCTTCACCGGTCACTAGAGTCATCAGTAACCGAGGTGACACTTCAGTCTCTCTCTACATACTCCTGTCTGACCTCTCAATCGATTCGAAAGTCAGACAGACGAAGGGTGAGGACACTTATGGAGCCCCTGGGTCCCCACAGGCAGCAGAGCCCAGTTACCAGGTTAAGGATGGGCACAGTACCCAACCAGAGCACTCGTGAGACTGGTAAGCCTTTTGCCGGGATTTCTGGAAATAAAGCTCTCTCTTCTGTGGCCCCTGGCACGGAATGACAACATGAAACGGCATTAGTGCTGCCACACTGCTACTGTGAGGGACAGTCTAGGGGCTGCAGGGGGTGGGCAGAGGGCAGAGGTGGGGGGCCAGTCCCACGGGCCTGACAGCAGGGGCCCCAGGCCTGCCTGGTCAGTACCAGGCCCAGAGTGCTAGGGCACCTGCTCAAACACGGAATGGCTGGTCCACAGTCCAGGCCAAGGGCCCTGGGGACCCCGCTGCCGCACAGACCTGTGTACGTTGGGCTTTGTCACTGCAGCCTCAGAGGATGCCCCACAGGAGAAGACAGCCTGCCAGCCCTTCTCCCCAGGCTGGGGCTCCATGGAGAAGGTGCCCAGCACACGGTCCTCCTGTGGCCGGGGCTCCGCCTGCAGACAGCGGCTGACGCCGCCCAACAGCAGATGGGACGGGCCGCCGTGCCAGGCGCCAGACACGGAAGCTGAGCCACCCTCATACGACACTGGGACTGTCCCAAGCAACAGCGGGGACACCAATGCGGGCATCTGGCCCCACTCTGTGCTCCACCACCTCCCCGAGAAGCCCCAAACCATCAGCATCCCTCGGGCGTGTGACGACGGCCGGGGAAGCAAGCCTGCACAGCGCTGCGCTCTGCCTCCCGAGGCACAGCCCCCCGGGGCCCGAGACCCAAGACCAGCTGACCACGTGAGCGCATCCGGTGCCGACCACCGGCCAGGGGCGCAGCATCTCGGCCCCGAGCACGGCTCCACTTCCGGCTCTCACCAGAGAGGCTGTGAGAACTCTCTATGGGGGAGAACCCACTGCCTACTCGATGAAACAAATCACTTTCACCTTCAGTTCTCCAGCTTGCTGACCCAGGAAAATGATGAGAATTTAGCGGAACATTTCCTTGTTTTCAGAAATCCAGGTACTTCCAAATTCACTGCTGTACTCAGAACGGGGCTCTGAGCTGCAAATCTCTACCAGCACACATCAAACAGGAGGAAAGCCACCAACACGAAGGTGAGAACGGGATACCAGCACGAGCACCGACGGCACCTCACTGAGGACCTGCCATGCGCCGGGCCCACCGCCCAACGAGGCGGAGCCGCGGGTGAGCCCGGGGGGCAGCTGACACAGACACGGTACTGCCGGGCCGCCAGCTCCGGGGCCCCAGCCTCAGCAGCTGCCGTGGGGAGGAGGCCCCTCCGGACCCCAGCCCCGCCAGCTTCCCCGAGCCCACCAGCCCCGCCAGGCCCTCTCCTGGACCTCTCCTCTCCCGTTAGACTCCACGGTCTTGCTCGCTGGCCTGTTTCCGTCTCTCTTGTTAAATCCCACACCTGAGGGCAGGAACGTTCCCCAGCTGCTGTGAGCACGAAGGGCCGTGAAGGGAGGTCTATTCAGACACCTGCCTGCCTTAATGTAAAGGGTGATCCTTGAGGATCTTTCTCAAGGCCCCTGTGGCTTCTTGATTCCATAAACCCCCCAAGTACAACCACTCTCTCCTCCTAGGCCTATGCTGCAAAATATGGTAGGGTCTTATCTAGATTTTTAGATAAAAATGAGATTTTTCTGGTCAGAATGATTACTTGATTTGCACTGATGACCCACTCACAGCTCTGACCCCAAACCTAGGGGACCCTCAGAATCCCCTCTGGAGCTTTCTTAACAGCCCAGGTTATGGACCCACATGTGGGTCCCAACTGGACACAGGATCTCCAGGGGTGGGGCCCAAGAATCAGCTTTCATAAAAACTCTCTAGGTAACTGACTTGAAAACCTCCCTTGGTGGCTGGGAGGTCCGTCTCCCCTACGTTCCACAGGTAGGATTTGGGAAGGAGAGAGAGAGCCATGTGGGAGAAAAGAAAACAGAGGACAAGGCTGCTTTCATTCACAATGACCGAGGCCCCCGCATGGGGACATCCAGGGACAGTGGGAGGTGGACGAAGCCCTCACCAACATGCTGGCCCCCCAGCAGCTGAGCTCTCCTCCGGACTCCTGAAGGCGCACGGACCTCATCCGCTCCAGCTTGCGCCTGCGGACAGCGTCCCCCTCACGGCCAGCGCCCTGGGGCCCCTTGCTCCTGTGCTGCGAGTGCGTGAACAGCATGGCGGCCAGCTCACGGTCCACGTCAACCAGCTTCTGTGCTTGGACCACATTTTTTACGGCTGGAAGGTTCAAAGAGGGAGCAAGAGATTAAAGTGTAGAATTTACATTATTTAAACAGACCCGGCAACAAGCTTCCAGCCACCTCACCCAGGGAGAGAGCTCAGCAGGCACCCTGCCCTTTCCTGTACCTTCTAAGATATTGATAAAGATGGTAATCCTATAAGCTGGTCTCCACAATGTCCCCCCTTTACAAGCCTTTCAAATAAAGGAATGCTGATCTTGGTCCTTAGAGACAAATTAATACACCATTAGGTGACTTTCCAGAGGAAAATAAAGGTCAGTGTTCTAGAAGCTGACGCTCTCTGGATTCTCAAGGGCCGCTGATACCCTCACCCAGGATGCAGCCCCACCAGCAGGAGCCTCCTGACGTGGGGACCACTGAGATCTCAGGACCCTGTCCCACCATGTCCTCAGACCCACCTGTGTGCTCAGATCAGGAATCCGGGGCTCTGATGAGCTGCTCACTTGGCCTGAAGCCCCAGCATGGGTTGGGGGGGGGGGCTCAGACCACTCCGGCTCCCGAGCTCATGCCCATGACTGCACCCAGCTGCCTCTAGACAGCCCAGCCCCCAGGGAACCGACTCCTCTGGGGGACTCTGCTCAAACCCTGGACATACACGGAAGCCGCGTGAGCAGACAAACTGGGGCTGAAGCAGGCCAGGCACCAGCAGGCAGAGAAGCCACATTTTCTTTGGGTGACAAAGACACACATGGCACACGGAGGTCACAAGCTGACACACGAGACTCCCAGACCAGCACTCACGCTGGCGCAGGCGGGCAGAAGAGAAGGAGCACCCCAACTTAGGACTGGGCCCTTCCTGAGCCTCAGGCATCCGCGGCACCCACGGGAAACGAGCGCCCTGCTGAATCAGCCGGCCGGGTCGCACGCCGTCACCGCATCTCCAGCCTCCGACTCCATGTGGTGGTAAAGCAATCTCTCCCCTGCCTCGCCCACCTCTTCCTCCATTACCCGTAACAAGGGCTATTTTCAGGTTCCTCACCACCATTTTAAAGCTGTTCATTGCTTTTCAGATGCCACGAGTCGGTTTAGACAAGTAAGAGGCCATCCCCAAACCATCCTTCCACGTCTCAGGTGCAGGCACAGTGGGTACACCACCCCACCTAGGTCGGCTTTGAGTGGCCCGAGGCCCACCGTCCCGGGGGAAGGAGACAAGCGAGGCTGGGGGCTAACCAATGAGCTCATGTGTCAGACTGCATCACCCAGGTCCAAAGAAACCAGAAATGAAATTCCAGCACTGCTCAGAGCCTGGAAGCACTTTCTAAAACTCTGTACGCTTCCTACTTGCCACGCCTTGCCCAGGGGGGAAGAAGGGCTCTCTGACGGAACGCCCCATCCTCTGTCTTTGATCAAACAGGAAGAGGGGGACCAAGGACTCCAGAGACTCTCCCTTCACTTGACAAACTCTCATAAGTTACAGTTCCCCACACAGCCTGGCAGAGCCCCTGACCTCCTGGGCCCCAAGGTGGGGCTTTCACAAATACTCCCTGCCTGTTCTTGGACCAGCCAGGGACGGAGAAGCACTGGCCCCAAAGTGGGAATTCCAGATTCTCACCCAAGTTCACCACCCTTTACACACAACCGGCCAAGCCACCTGACCTCCGCTATCTTGGTTTCTTCAACACTAAAGGGGAGAACAGACTCTCAGCCTGCTGGGACCTTGGACCCTGGACCCCTCTGAGCATCAGAACCTCTGGGGCCCTCTCCCAGGAGAACATTCGAGCCCCCACAAATTCTGGGCTAGAGTTTCAGGGAACATGGGGTCCTGGAGGCCTCGAGGCTCTCACCAGCCACAGCACAGGGCCTCCCTCCCTGGGCACAGGTTCAAAGACAACAGTATTCGGAGGACAGTCGACACAGGAAGCTCAGGGCCGCTGCGGATCCAGGCCAGATGGTCTGCAACCTGGGGGGACACCACCCAAAGGGCACACCCTGCTTTTCATCCCACCAACAGGTACTTTGCATGCAGGCCTGTGGATGATTTAAGGGGACAGAAAACTTCAGACGCCCCCTGCTGTGAACAACATTCTCCCCAAGCGTAGGCCTCTGCTTCCCAATCTCCATGACTGGTTTGTTCCTCCTCTCCCCAACGTGGGGACTTCAAATCAGTTTTTAAAATCCAGTCTTTGTTCATCCTGACCTCTTCTTCATTTCCTGTTCCCCTGCAGATGGGCAGCTAACCAGCCGGCTTCCACGGAGCCCGCACTAGAGCACGCCGGGCGTGGCGCACGCGCTGACCTAGCAGAGCCCAAGGGTCCACTGAGGCAGGGCGCTGAGCTGGATACGACGGCCTCCGCTCCCGCCCCCAGATCACACGTGTACCTGCGCGCACACAGACATACACGCACCCTTCCGCCTCTCGCTCCACCCTACCCTCACGCCGATCACCCCACACACGACACACTCGCCCGAGCCCGCTCCTCACTCACGTCTCAGGCCCCCGCGCGCGAGGAGACTGCCTCCCTTGAAGTGGCCGGCTCCATCATTCGAGATGACCCGTGACCTGGAAGGTGGCAACGAGCTGGAATTTCTCACTCTCTGCTCACACACGTGACCTAAATTAAAAACATCCCAGCAGAAAGTATTAACACCAAAAGGAGTGTGAAAAGACACATCAGTATCTCCCGTAGGGAGTTCTGGGTTTCAAAAGGCCCGTCCATGCCCCCCGGCCCGCTAACACCCCAAAACCGCACTGCGGGTTCTGAATCTGCTTGGCCGTCGAGAGCGGACAGGCAGGCGTGTCCTCTCGCGTGTGGGCAGCAGCGTCTGCTCTCCCACGGGGTTAAAGCTCCAGGCGCTCAGGGCGCCCGCTCACACACTCTCACTTCTCGATCTCCAGAGCGGCCCCGGCAGCCCCGCTTCGTGGGACGGCTCACACCTTCCCACACCCCCTACTTGGGGGAGGCCTCTGTGCACGTCCGCAAACGGCTGACTTTAAACACACTTGAACGTAAAAGAGCCTCGGCAAGCCGGAATCTTCTGGAGCTGTTTCCACACAGAAGCCTTGGAGAGAAGCAGCACGCAGCTTCAGAGGGCCGGGCGCGAGCCAGAGGCAGAGCACACCACACCCCTGCCCCGGCTGAACGGCAAGCAGCCCCCGCTAACCGGCCAACGCGTGCAAGGCCCAGGGGCGAAGAAGTGTTTGCCTACAGAAATGCTTCTCCTGGGAGGACAGAATCCTACCCTCGGAACCGGCGACCGCTCTGCACTGACGTGACTCCTACCTCAGGGGAGGCAGGGTACAGCTGATGAAGTCGGGTTCCAAAACAAACCCCCCAAGTTCCAAACACAAACGCTTGCACTGTGGGCTTCCCCGATTCCAGGAGGATGGTGTTGAACACCTGCAGGCATGGGGCATCCTGGGAGTTGTTAGAAGAGGTACCCCTTCCCCCAGGTGCCTGTTTCCCAGCTCTCTGCATCCCCCCATCCCCACCTCCACTCTGCCCCTGGAGAGGACAGGGTGGCTTCCCTGCTCAGCTCCGCCCTCCCCTGCCTCTGTCCTGCAGGACAGAGCTGGGTGCAGAAGCACGCCCCTGACCACAGCGGTGAGCTGGTCACCGGCAGCGGTGACCAAGGTGACATTTTCATCTCCAGCTGCCTGACAGAAACGTCTCCCTCTCGACTGGTTCTGAGCTGCGGTCGGGAAGGGACTGCCTGTTCTGCCAGGGAGGTCACGTGGTCTCTGCCCTGCTGCCAACGGGGGCTGTCCCTGCAGACCCCAGGGAATAGCAGCTGGAGACCCCAGGGAATATCAGCTGGAGACCCCAAAGACACAGGTGTGGCAGCAGACCATCCCTCAGGAGACTAGCAAGGACTAAGGCCCCAATGGGCGTGGGGAAAAATGCTCAATTCGAAAATGACAGACAGACTGAAACCACCTCCAGCCAAATCAAGAAGTGATTTACTTCGCGTGGTTTAAGGGCTGGCGACACACAGGTGAGCAGAGTCCTCCCCCTGGGGACTTCCATTCTCATCATTTTCAAACTCCTCTGGTCGTCTCGAGTGTTTTCTGAGAATCACATCAGGCTGGCCCTCCCCCAGCCTTCCTGCGATAAGAGCTGCTTCTGGTTCTCTGCCCTGCTGCCCAAAGTGTCCACAGTTCAGCCAGCAGCCCTAGCAAGCGCTGGAGCATCGGCTGTCTTCCACACACCCGGTCAGGGAGACCACCACACGGGACAGACGTGGAGGTCACTGTCGAGAGCCTTCCCTGACACAGCACCACACTCCAGGCCTGGTGAAGCACGGGGTCAAGAAACCAGCTCCGGAGCCCAGGTTCTGCCTGCTGGGAGCATGCCACGTCACCATGGGTTCCTCGCCTGCCTGGCCACCAAGGCCAGTGACAGTCCTACCTGGGGTCTCTTCCTGGGGGAACTTCGGTGCCAGGCCCAGTCGTCCTGCTGTTCCGTCCCTACGCCAACGTCGGCTCTGTTCGTGCAGTGCACACGTCCACCTTCAGGCTCAGACCTCCGGGCAGACACCACATTTGCCCCTCCCGTCCCTCCCTCTGGCCCTGCATCTTGAGAACAAGCTTCTGGAGTCCCAACTGTTCTCAGTCTCTGCTCTGCTGGGAAGCACAGAACACTTCTCCACCGGGGTCTGCCTGCCACCCGGCCGCAGCTGCTTCTCTGCTCTCCCCCTGCAGGTGGAGGCGCTGCTGAGTCCTCCGCCAAACACAGTCTTCTCATCTCCCTGGGGTCGGTTCATCCCCAACACAGCCCAGCGTCCCAAAGTCGCGAAGCTCGTCCCCAAGAATGGAACCTGGTGTGAACACCCCTTTGGTGGGATCAGCTGCTCATGCCTCAGGGTCTGCTTTGTCAGCCCAAGTCCAAGAGGAACAGACCTGGAGACAAGACAGGCTCTCACACTCGCTCATTCACCTGTTAATGAACTTGCATCATGCCAGGCCATGGTGGCCACTGCTGGGCGAACAGCACAACAAGGAAGGACCAGCCGTGTCCCCAAGAAGCCCCCAGGCCCTGAGGGGGACAGACAAGCAAACAAGCGGACAGGCAGGGACAGAGAGCCTGGTCAAGCGGGGAGGGGACAGCCAGCGGGCGCCAGAGCCCAGGTCCCGGCACTGACACTCACTGCCCTGGTACCACCCTGCTCTCCATGTGAGAGGGGACAAAGTGCCACCCAGCCCACGTGCGCTCAGTTCCTGCCCCAAGCTCAGAGTCGGTCTGGGCTCCTGGCTCTCAGCGCTGTTTCTTCCCGGTGCGGGCAGACGGTCTGGCAAGCTCTCCATTCCATCCTGAGGGCCTGCTCCGCTGGTCGCCTGGCAGTGGGCACATGCTACCTCTGCTCCCTGTCGGGCACAATGGATTCACGCCACCCCTGAGGGAACCTGGGAACCCTCCACGGCCATCCCTGAAGCACAGGCAGGGAGGCCTTCACCCGCGTCTAGCTGAAGTGCACGCAGCCTACGTTCAGCCTGGTAACAGCTCCGGTGGGAGGGACGCACAGAAGCCAGGGCAACGGCTGCGGGTCAGGATCTGGTGCAGACAGCTTGCGGAGGTGCGCAGCCAGCGGCCTTAGAGCCCGGGCTCTCGGGAGTCACGACTGTCACCACAGCATGCGGGACCGGCAGGACCTTGCGGTCACCTCCGGACAGACCAGGCGGTCCCTGAGCATCACCGTTTCCTCTGACAGTATCTGCACTCAGAGCAGCGGTTTGTTTGGAAGCTGGGACAATAAACTAGATCAGCGGAACGTACGCCCGTTCACTCAGGGACCGGACACAGCAAAGGTGCTCATGTCCTCAGGGCACAGCCTGAGATCTCAAACTGCTGTGGGCTTTCTTTCCCTTCAGTGACACCTGGGTTAAGCTGGGGACCCACACATATGCCGTGGGAGCGGAAACGCCTCCAGATAGGCAGGGCTCCTGACTCAGTTTGCAACTGCCCTCTTTCCATGACAGGAGCAGAGCACGTCACCATGTCCGACCCCAAACCCAGGCCCTCTGTCCATACCACCCGCTTCTCCTTCAACCCTGAGAACACAGAGCCAGGGGTCGGGGCAACCTTCCCTCCCCAGGGGGCCCCCAGGAAGGGCTGCAGACACAAGTGACAACAGACCCCCGATGAACCACAGTCATACCGCACCACCAGGACCACTGGGATGGATTAGCACGGCTCTCACGACCCCCACGTGGCGAACCATCATGGAGAGACACTGTGGACGAGGCTGCAGAGACCACCACGGAGCCTGTCTGAGCCGAGAGGCCGCAGGCACGAGCACCACCCCTCCCTGGGCACGGAGAGGGCGCCTCGTTCCGCAGCCTCGCGCCTGGCCACACAGCCTGTGAATGTGGAGCCATGGAGCACCGTCCAGGCGACGCCACGCCAGGCACTGGGATGCTGGCCTGACCCTGCTTCTGTCCCCCGAAGCTCACACAGCCTCATCCTGCCTGCTGCCCGGGGCAGAACAATCAGTTTTAGAAAGAAATAAAAGCCACGACACTTTTTTTTTCCCAAAAATGCAAAATTTACAGAGGAAACCACGGCATGGCTGCACGGACCAGAGTGCTGCGTGCGTTTGTCCTTTGTTAACCCCCCGCCGCGTCGCACCTCTCGGGCGGGCATCTCGACTCTCTCCCTCGCGCTATCGCTCTCGTGCAGGCAAAGTATGAAAATGACAATTTAAGATAACATATAATGGAGCTAATCTTTCTTCTGAAGATAAGATTTAAAACGCGGAGTCACTGCACATTTGTGGGCTGGGAATAAATAGAAAAATAACCAACACAATCTCAGAAGCAGAACGTTTCTTGCAGCTCCCTCACTCGTAGGAGCTTCTGAGTGATGTCTGCTGCTCACAAGCGGCTCATTTCTTTCTCCAGAACCTAATTGAGTTTTGCCGTTTCCATATTGTCTGTTTTCCAGGCTGCCTCGGATCCTGCAATTGTAAACAAGCAGGCAGAAACCTCCAACCTGACTTAATGAGCTGTGTGCACTCCTCCTGCTGCGGCCGCCCCAGCCCGCCCGCCTCCAGGCGGCCAGCACGGGCACATGTGGCCCATGGGGCTCCAAGCTTTAAAGTCAGCCTGGGCTTTGAGGAATGGAAAATTACCCCATAAAACGTGAGAGGTTTGAGTCTCATCTAAACAGACACGGCTCCAGAAACCTCAAACGGCTTGGTTTCGTCCTGCTTTCCATTTCACCCCGAAAAACCCCAATCTTTCCACAGTCTTCTCAAGGGAGACTGAGTGGGCTTGTCCCCTGGCCCCACAGGGGCTCACTCTGGCCCCCTGCCCTGTGGGGGGCACAGGCAGGCTTGCCGGCCCCACGTTCCCTGTCGGTCAGGGCCTCAGTGGAGCCTCCAGAACATCCAGGCAAGTCCACTGTAGCCACAGCCAGCCCAACACCCGGCTGCCGGCACATGGGTGAAGGCGCATCAGGGCTGTCTGTGCTCAATGTGTCTGAGGAGCGACCCTCGAACACCATTAGATGTAAGGTCAGAGTGCTGGGCTCTGAGGAAGTGCGCTGCTCCATTCCCTTATCCCCAAGCTGCATGGATGTTGAACATTTCTCTTTCCTCTCCTGTGATGGAGTAGTTCTGTGGGCTGATATTCTAGATGAAAATCCCTCCTAGAACCAATCATTTTATCTGAGGATTGTCACAGAGATGCTCCGTAGACAGCACCAAGAAACAAAATGTGGGCAAGACTGAGATGACTAATGATCCCAAATCCTGATCAGAAATCAGGAACACCAAACAACTGGTGCAGGACAGATGCTCATGGTCAAGGACAGATGCTCATGGTCAAGGATACATGCTCAATGGTCAAGGATACATGCTCAATGGTCAAGGACACATCCTCAATGGTCAAGGACAGATGCTCATGGTCAAGGACAGATGCTCATGGTCAAGGATACATGCTCAATGGTCAAGGACACATCCTCAATGGTCATGGACAGATGCTCATGGTCAAAGACAGATGATCATGGTCAAGGACAGATGCTCATGGTCAAGGACAGATGCTCAGTGGTCAAGGACAGATGCTCATGGTCAAGGACAGATGTTCAGGGGTCAAGGACACATGCTCAATGGTCAAGGACAGATACCCAGTGGTCAAGGACAGATGTTCAGTGGTCAAGGACAGATGCCCAGTGGTCAAAGACAAATGCTCGTGGTCAAGGACAGATGCCCAGTGGTTGAGGGCAGACTCAGTGGTCAAACAGTAAGAGTTTTTCTGAATTCTTATTGATTATGCGATGCCCATAATAGGACCACTGCCCTGAGGAGCTCGTGCACCAACTGGGAAAATGAGTGGCCAGCCAGGAGACAGCACAAGGCCAAAGCCACCAGGGATTCTTACCCACGTTAGCCAGCGTCAGATGCAACCAGCCCTTCACCACCGTGTAGACACCAATGGGCTTGACACAGCCAAACCGGGTCACATCTCCACTCACTACCACGTCTTGTTCATACTCAGTCGCCACGACCTCAAGCTCATGTAGGACCTGCACGGCCGGCCGGCCCTGGCGGAGGAGATGCTGCAGAGGAGAAAGGCACCAGTCAGAGGACGCTGAGGCAGAGCCCACCTTCTTCTGAAAACCTACATCCTTGATAGCAGGTCTTTCCCACAAATTCGTTAATAAAGTGAACTCCAGTTCACCCAGTGAATAAACACCATGGGCGCACAAACAGGCCTGGCAGCCACCCTCCTGGAGCCCCTTCTGTAGACAGAACAACAGGAAATGAGCCACGGAACGAAGCTGGGGATGCTAAGCAGACCCCTTCTTGGGACCGTGAGAGCTTCAAGAAGGAGGCGTGAACCGGGCAGGGAAGGCTGGGAGCACACTAGGCCCAGCGTGCAGAGTACAGACCCCCGACACCCTGGGCCAGGAGCATCGGGCCTCACTGTGGCTGGAACACAGGTGGTGGGTGGGAGCAGGGCCACCAGGCAGCCGAGGCCCAACTGCGAGGGTCCACACCAGGCCTAGGACGCTCAGACCAGCGAGAGCAGATCCAGGGTGGCAGGACCTTCCTGACCCAGTGCTCCTTGCTAATCCAGCTCACCTCTCAGTGCTCTGCCTGAGCCCCATGCTAGTGAAGTCTTCCCGGGAGGCCATGGGAAAGTCACCGGACCTTTCAACTAGTGCTTCTCATGCACAAATGGGCATGTGGGACCAGACAAGAGTCCCAGCACTTCTGCAGCAAACATGCCAGCTCTGGGAGCAGAGGCACCCAAAATGACCCCCCCCAGTGGCTCTGGCAGCTTCCAGTTGCTTCAGCCCCTGCTAGCCTCGCAGTGCTGGTCCACAGAGCCCACATAACCACAGACATGTTCACAGCCAAGGGCCTAGCAGCCGGACTGACTACATGAAGTCCCCTCTGGAGATGAAGTCCCCTCTGGAGAATGACCATCGACGCAGGAAGCAACGCCCAGCCGCCAGCAAGTGGAGAGGCCAACAAAAACAAGGTATCACTTCCCACTACAAGACTGCAAAGATTTTTTTTCTAGCTAATACCCCTTAAAGGCAAGAGCATGGAAACCAATCAGGCACCCTCGTCCTCAGCCAGGAGGATGAGGGCCCTGCTGGCCTCGCGGGCCATGTGTCCCGCCGACTGCGAGCCGGGCTGTCATGTGAGCACAGCTCTGACTCAGAAACACGCTTCCGACACGTTCTCGTCTGGGGCGAGCAGACCGTTAACGGTACAGAGCACCAGCTTCCGAGTCAGAACTGGGCTAAAAGCCTGGCTCGGCTATTGCCAGCATGACCTCGGCCTCAGTTTCCCAGCTGGACAGGAGTATGACACAGCACGGCCTCGGAGCTGAGGACAGTCAGTGAAGCAGGGGAGCCATCAGGTGCTGGGAGTGACTGTCACTCTGCCCCTAACAACGCTACCGTGTCCTCTGGGGAGGAGCTGAAGGCAGGGCACACGGTACCTCGAGACGCACACTGCAACATCGCTCACGGGAAACCCTCACGTGCCCAACGAGCCACAGTGTATCACACCTTCCAGAAAACCCACCTACCAAAGGCACCTAACAGCTCAGCACCTGCCGTTACAGGGGAGTCTCTTCTCATCTAAATTTCCCACCTCTTCGCCTCTATAAATTTTAAAGTTAAAGACTTTATTTTAGAAAGTAAAGTTTAAATTAGAAAGTAAAGTTTAAAAAGTAAAATTTAACTGTGATTTATCCAAGTGTCAATAATCACAAGAGCACTTGTTTCAGGGGCTCTTCGTGGAGGACAAGATAAAATAACTTCATCTCCAGGTGACAGCACATAGGGACACAGGGCTAGGCCGTGGGTGAGGCAGGAGCTGTGACAGGTCCCCAGTCCACAGGGGCTCCTCTCGGCCCTCCAGTGCCCTTCTCCCCCCACTCCCTCCTCCCCCCACTCCCTCCTTCCTCCATTCCCTCCTCCCTCTATTTCTCACCTCTTTGCCTCCCGTTCCCTCACTGCTCCCTCCATTTGCTCATTCTCAGCTACACGGCACCATGCCCACAGTGGGTCATGACTGCTGGAGAGAAGAGTGACTGTCCCCACCAGGACGCCACCAGCCAGCATCAGCAACAAACAAGCAATGGCCATGACAATCCCACGGGGCTGCGCTGTGACCCAGGAAGGCCCAAGGGACCAGGGTGAGGAATGAGAACATCAGCCAACATCTGCTGAGTGCTCACCACGGTGACCCCTGCCCCTGCTCCCACACTCCCCTGGGGGCATCACCCCTCAAGGATGGACACCTGAGTCGGGTGGAGGAGGGATGGCGCAGCCCAGGTCAGCCCTCAAAGGGAAGAGCGGGGGCAGGCAGCACCCCAGAAGAAGAGGAGCACAGTATCAGGGGAGCTGCGCACACAGCCAGGCACACCCCAGAACGGGAGCCGTGAGCTCATCATGGTGAGGGGTGCCAAGGAGCAAGCAGTGATGGGGCTGGCTCGCAAGTCTCAGTGACCACACTAGCTGCTGCAGGGGCAAGGGTCAGGGGGGAAACTGAGGGGCGCCCGAGGCTGAAATCTGGAAGGAAGTCTGCTAATGGGAGTCAAGGAAAGCAGGTGACTATCAGAGACGCCGAGCTGGGGCTGTGATGCTGTGTCCTCTCCCACCCCACCGCGCAGCCGGGACATCGCGTTCCCAGCCCCGAGCCCAGGAGCTGCCGTGCAACTACGCTGACCCTCCGGGGAGAAACCCCAGGGAAGAATCTTTAATTAACATATGGATTTAGGTTTTAGTGTACAAAGAAGATGGAAAGCACAGTTAGATAAAGAATTAGATTCTAATTCTAACTGCAATTAGAAAAGCACAATTCAAGTAACTGAGAGCAGGCATCAGGTGACCTTTGCACATGCCAGTGGGTCCCTCATCCCCGCCCCCCATGGGCCAGGCCTCTGCGCACAGGGAACGTGCATCCTCACTGTCCTGGGGTGGGGGTGAGGAGGCAGAAGGGGTCCTTACCTGTGGTTGGTTTGTAGGAAAAGCTGACTGATGACTGAGAAAATACAACCTAGCATTACACAACTGAGACTTTGTGAAAATCTTTTCCTTTGAGGAAGGACAGAATTTGTCAACAGAGCACAGTCACCTTCATCTGGACGGCTGCAGATCCGACGAGGAGCAAGGAGTCTCCATCCCAGACGTCGATCTGTAGGGTCTGGGCAGCCAGGTAGTGGGTGAACCAGCGCTGTTCTCCGGGTTTCAGGAACCCGGGCTCCACCAGGTACTTGAGCTGAAAGCCAGGAGTCCCTGTTCAAAGAGGCCTTGAATGAGCCCAAAAGTGATTCGAGTCATTTACCATCTTTACATTTTGAAGAGATTCCTGCTGTGGTCAGAATCACTAATTTCTGCTTCTGTCATAACTACAGTTTAATAAACACATTAATCAAAAATATCATAAAATATCCAAATCTACAAAAGACAGAGTCATGTCCAGAAGTCAACATTTCTTTCCAATACATACAATGAACTCTCCCAGAACATGATTCATGGTTTTCACCGAGTTCTTGTGAAACAGTCTATCCTGAATGGGGACAGATGTCCTGATGGGGCTGCCCAGGGAGGTCATTATTCTGCACGCCGGGTTTAAGGAGAAACGTGGTCTGCTGTCAAAACCAGGAGAGCACACACACGGGGAGCTGCTCAGAAGACCCCGAGTGGTGCCCTAGCACAGCGCCTCCCGGGGGCTGTGCCCGGCTCTCGGGCTCATCACTGAGACACGGGAGTGGACAGTAAGCCCCGCCTCTCGGCTTCTCCAGGTGGCACTACCATCAATTCTAAGTTGACAAAAACACCACTGAAATCATCATTAGTTACAGTGCAGGAAGCAGCAAAGCTGGAGAACACATTCAAACATTTCCCCCTTTCCATCAACAATATATTTACAGAGCCCCCCCCCTCCCAGTGAGCAGAATACTGACTCTGGGGTGGAAAGGAACGTGTTTACTCAGCACCGGGGAGCAGGTCCCAGGCCGGGCTGAGATCCTCACCCCACCTCCAGCTACCTCAGCCCCGGGGTGTCCCCCTGCTCTCAACACCAGAACAGTGCTGCCAGCTAAAGGAGGGAAGCAGGTTGGGACAGGATACGGCACAGGGGGCTGATGGAAAGGTGGGGGTGGTGGGCCTTTCGCTGGCCCAAGGGACACGACGCCAGGACCAGCTGCCAAAGGCCTGGCTGCAGCTGCCCCTGAACAGCGAGAGTTCACAGGGGCAGCTCATGGAGTGGAGGGGCCTTAAGGAGTCAGGAAAAAGGCTTAGAGAGGGGGTGCAGTGACACCATGCAGCAGCAGGCCAGTCCCTAGCATCACATCTCAAGTGACCAAAGTCACAGGGCCAGTGGAGCCCAAGGACACTCACCACCCCGCCCCAATGCCACCAGCCAGCTGAGAGCCAGGTGGCCTGTGGCATCTGGTCATTGTCAGGACACCCCCGAAGCGATGGGAGCCCCGAGGCTGGCTCCTCAGACGCACGGTGGGGACGGGAACAAAGACCTGTAAACACCCAAGCCCCAGCTCATGGCACTAACAGCGCAGCCCCCCCACTCACTGGGCCCACCTGGGCTGCAGGAGCAGGAAGAGCCCAGACCCCGGCTTCCACACTGGTCAGACTTCTGATTCAAAGAAACAGAACAGATGTGAACTCTGGGCCGACTTCCCAAACAACACCTACAGACACGCGGCCCCGGGAGCTCCCCACTCCTCCTCCAGCATCCCCCAGACCCACAGACTCTCCACCCAGAAGCACTCTCCCCAGTGAAGCATGTCCCAGCTGGACCCTCCATCTAGCCAGCTAGCTCCTCCTCGAATCGTCCCAGAGTGCTTCCTGGGCACCAGGCCCTCGCCACGCCCCTGCCAGGCTGCTTCCACTCCAACACCATTACCTCCACTCAGCTGCCGGGTCCTTCCGACGCACCACGAACGCACACTTAACAAGTAAGTGTGGCATCTCCAGCGTATGTGCCACGCACTGTGCAGGGATAACGTGGGAGAAGGGGACGGATAGGGTCCCCACCTGATGCAGCTCCCGGCCACAGGGTGACACCCTGAGTCCAGAGCTGATGGCGTGCTGAGTACCGGGGGGGGGGGGGGCACGTGGGGGTGTGGGGGCCACCCTGGTCTGGGCCCAGCCTCAGGGCTCTCATGCTGGAAGCACACGGTTCCTCCCCTGCAGGCTTGGGCCCCTTCAGTCCCATCCAGCTCAGATAACCGGCTCCTCGGTGGCCTTCCCTGCGGTCCATGCTCCCTGCAGCCCATCCTGCAGCACTGCCAAAGCATCCGCAAAGGGAGCCCTGCGTCATCTCCAGGACACTCAAAAGTCTGCAATGATGCTGACCATCTACTCAACCAAGACAGGCCAGAGGGGCAGGGGCACCTCCCCAGGGTCTGCTCAGGCTCCCAAGCTCACCTCCCATCCCCCTCACAAACACCAAGCCCCAGCCCGGCCAGCCTCCTTCCTGAGCCTCAGTCCAGCCATACCCCCACATGCAAGTCTGGCGGGCACTCCTCCTCTGGCTGGATGGTCCTCAGCGCCCACCTCTCCTTCATGACCCACAAACACCCCTGCTCCGCAAAGGCATCCACAACTCCGGCCGATGACAAGCACCTCAGAACGCTACAGTCTACAATCCACGATGAACGTACAGCAGCTAGGAATATCAACACACCAACCGACAAAGCAAAAACCTAGAGACACAAGGAGAAACGGACAAAAACATAATAATAGTAGAGACCAACTAATCACTTTGTTTACAAGGCAGGTCAAGTGGACAATAAACAAGGGTATGGAAGCCAGGCCGGCTGCTCCGTTACGTAGAACGTATGTACGTATGACACTGTTCCCTGGTAACAACACATACATCTTTCAAGCGTATCTGGAACGTTAAGGAAAATTAACTACATGTTAGGCCACAAAGAAAACCTAACTATGCTCCACAAGGTAGAAATAACACAGACAGTGGCCTCTGACCACAATGCAGCACACTAGAAGCTAGAAACAATTTTTTAAAAACAATTTACAACTTACCTTTAAATAATTCTATGTCAAATGAAAAACAAAATCCAGATTTTCTAGAAAAGAATGAAAATACTATTCATCTGAATCACCAAAGCATAAAGCAGTAATCAAAGGAAAATTCATAGCCTTGAATACTTTGTATCCACAAAAACAAAAGAATTAAAATAAATGAATTAAGCAACTCAAATTAGGAAAATAACAGTGGAGAATACAAAAAAAAAAGAAAGTAATAAAGACAAAGGCAAGATTTAACCGGTCAAAAAATAAGAGAACAGCAAAGCCTGCATGAGGGTCACTTCAGTGTCTTTGGAAAGTCAGGGAGATAGAAATGAGCACATGAAAGGATATCCCTGTCCCTGCAGGACAGCTCCCGCCCCACGAGGGCAGCGCTCCCCACGTTAACCTATGGATTCAGCAGAACCCCCCATAAAGGGCTAACAAGTTCGCTTGGAAAACCAGCCCAGCCAGAACGTGCGGGGGGCCCTGCACGGAAGAGCACGGGGCGGGGGGGGGGCTGCTGTACGTCAGAGCAAAGTTGCACCTCTGACTCAACAGCATGCCCGCGTGTGTAGACAGGTGGTCTAACGCAGGGTGTGGCAACCACAGCCTACGGGCCGATCCAGCCGGGAGCTAAGGATAGCTTTCACATTTTTAAAGGATTGTTAAAAAAAAAAGAAGATTCCAGAGAGAACATATGTAACCCAGAAAGTCTAAAATATTTACTATCTGGCCCTTAACAGAAATCAGTTTGCCAACCTCTGGTCTAATGGAACAAAATATAAAATCCAGACATAAACCCAAGTAATAAAGAATGTGGTATATGAGAAGGGCGGCTCTCAAGTCACTGACGAAAAAGATAAGACTTTCTAATAAACAGCACTGGGTCAGGGGGAGAGACATTTGAAGAAAGATGAAACTGGATCCCTATCTCCTATCGCACAACAGGATAAACTACACATAGACCAGAAGTCTCATGTGAAAAATGAAACCTATAGCCCTCGGAGAAGCCACATGTGAATCTCTTTACGAGCCGGGGAGGAGAACACCTTCGCATCCGTGACTCAGGAATTTAGAAGCAATAAAAGTGAAGACCACCATATCACAGGACACGACGACAAAACTTCACGGGGCGCCCGGCTGGCTCGGTCAGTGGAGCGTGCGACTCTTGGTCTCAGGGTTGTGGGTTCGAGACCCACGCTGGATGGAGAGATTACTTAAAAATAAAACCTTAAACAATTAAAAAATAAAGTAAAATAAAATAAAACTTTACATAGCAAAATCCACCAAAAGCAAAGTAAAAATGACAAAGCAGGAGAACATACCTGCAATTTATATCACAGGCAACAGCTAATCTCCCTAATAAACAGAGTTCCCAAAACAAGAGACCAGAACAGACAAAAAATTGGATAGAAAAATGGAAAAAGACACGAATAGAAGTTTGCAGATGAAGGCAAACATCAAAGGCGCTCCACTTCACTCAGTATAAGAGAAACGCAAACTCAGACTTCACTAAGAGCCATGTCACCCCCATCAGTTGTACAAATCCCAAGTTGAGCAACCCGTTTGCCGGCAAGGCCCTGAGGGAAGAGGCCGCTGCGGCGGGGCAGAGACCGGCCACAGGCTGACTCGGGCGCGGGACTGCTGACTGCTAGCGACGCCCCCTGAACACACGGCCACGCTCAGAGAACGTGTGAACACGAGGTGACGAGCTGCTGCCTCCTCTGACACAGCGAAGCCGGGAAGCAGCCGAGCGGCCGTCGGTAGGAGCTCGCGCCCAGTGTGGTACGATGCAGCCTCGCAGAGAGCGCGGGGACCTCTGCACAGGTCAAGCTCAGGCACAAGGGTAACGGATAAAAGCCACGTGAAAAAAGAGTGTACTTGGTATGCTACCTGTTGAGTAAGGAAACAAGGAGAAATAAAAATCCACGTGCGTACGTTCTGAAACAAACAGAAACATGAGAAGGAGAAGCCAGAGACTAAAGAGGCCTGGTTACCTCTTGGAGGCCGCACGGGGGTGGAGAGTGTAGAGGGCACGAGGGTTTTAGGTTTGAAGCCATGTAAATATTCCAACAAATTAAATCAGAAGGGAAAGAAAACCAACCTAAAATTGAGAACAAATTGAAACAACTGAATCTGATTATCAAACCGGTAACGGGTCCACAGAGGAAAGAGTGATCTCCAGGGACCCTGGAAAGCCGAACCACCTCTACGTCCTCAGCGGCACGTGGCTCAGGACGGAGAACGCCGGAAATCTGAACCCTCCTCACTCAGCATAGGCACCCTTAGTACTAACATCAGCCATGTTAAAGTATATAATAGAAATTGTAAGGAAAAGTAAGTAAATACATTGTCAGGAAGCACAATTTCCAACAAAAGAAAAAAAAAAGATACAAATCAATTACTTTAAGGAAAAGACTCTAAATGCGAATTAGAAATATCAATGTGAACTCATGTTTGAATCTACATTCTCCAGCTTTGCCCAGTGAAAGGCCTGGAAGCCATGCCACCCAGAACCAAAAGCACCCCAGCCCTCAGTCTCTAGAAGCACGGCCCACGCAGAAGCCGCTGGTCCAGGTCGGAGGCAGAGAAAGTCCGCGGTGAGCTGGGACACTGGGCCGTTCAGAGAGTGAGGTCATGCCCAGCGTCCCAGGCTAACCTGAAGGGCTACCACTGTAATGAATGTATCACAACGAATAAATATCAGAGTGATATTCAAAAGGCAAAACAAAAACCCAGACAGATAAAATCTCAGTTGTCATTACTGGAGTAACTGTTACAACTTCTTACTCTGAAACCTGGAAACTGAAGGGAGAGTATCACACATCTGCTCTGCTTTGGAGAAGGTATATGTAGTTCAGTCTTGGTTGATAAGAGAAAGCTCTTTTTTTTCTTCTATAAAAGAGTGTCCATTAAGAAAGGGAAACCAAATGACAAAATCAGAAAAATTACCGTTAACAAAATTCCAGGTTAAGACCTGACCCAGGCAAAGCTCCGTCAAGGATGTTAGAAGAGTGGGTGAAAGGTTGTTGGGGTGGATATTCACATGGAGCCAACGACTGGCTCAAGAACTCTGTGCCAAGCGCCACGAGGAAGCGCCTCCCTTCCCCTGGAGGGACGGGGGGCAGATCAAACCAGCACCGTAAGGATGAGACACGCGACCTCCACACTGTTGACGGACGCCACATGGGGCACATGAAGCGTCCGTGCCAAATCCAGACCCAGAGGGAGCGTTGGCCCTAACCGCCCATGCACAAGACCTTCCGGAGGGGCCAGGGTCAACGGTCAGATGCACACAGAACGACACTCCACACGACAGCTCACGTAGTCCCTTCCGACAGCCACTGTCACTGCAAAGAGAATGCAGGAGACTATTCCAGATGAAAGGAGATCAGGGATGTAACTCCCAGTACAACCCAGGACCCGGACTGAATGTCAGAGCGAGAAAGCAGCTTTAAGGAATGTAGCCGGGAAGACTGGGAATGGGACTGTGAGATCCCTGTCCTCTTCAGTGTGATGGGGGCTGCTTTTCAGTAAAGCCTGTTGGGTGTTTAGAGGTAAAGTGTCACCCCGCCTGCTACTGACTTCTAAACGATGGAGGGAAAAAGATAAACAGTTAACGCATTTCAAACTGCATGGACACAATCTCTGTAGGTGGACATGGGACTGGAGGTGGAGAACGCACAGGACACAGGAGACCCACCAAGGAAGAGGCAGGCAAGGCAGCACCAGACGGGCCCAGAACAGGCTGGCGAACCCCAGGGCGCGAGTTCTCCAGACCAGGGGGGCTCTCGGCTGACCCAGAGCTCAAGGACTCCAGCTCCCGTGCTAAGGAAGGTCCTGTTGGCCAAAACACCAGGAGGAATGTGTGAGAAAAACCTACCTCCAGGCCAGAAAGCAAAGGAAATGAAAGGAAGGAAGGCACCGTGTGTGGTGGAGGACGGGACCACCACCCACAGCTGAACCCTCCTGAAAGGAGCAGGGACGGTGGTCAGTGAGGACCCTCCAGATGCACACCCCGTCTGGAGCAAAGGGGGCAACAAGAAGCAACTCTACTCACAACCTGGAACACCGAGAAAATGAGGAGCCTCGGGCAGAGGCAACCACCAGGCCCAGGGCCTTGGGTTCCAGAAGATTCTGTTCAGGAGGCTGCCATGTCTCCTGCTGGACCAGGACTACTCCAGTGGATGTGTACGGAGGGACACTGCTTGCCAAACTGACTAAAGATGAACACGTGCAACCCTAGAGCAATTCCACTCCTGGGCACACACCCAACGTCCGCGCGGGCACAGCCGCACCAAGAGAGCACTCGCCCCAGCATTGTTCTAAAGCAACAGAAGCTGGGAACAATCCAAATGTCTACGGACGACAGAAAGGGTAAGTGTGCGTGATACTCAGACCGGGATTTCTATACAGCCAGGATAAAGGACAGGCTACTGCCCCACACAGCAACCTGCATGGACCCCAGAGACGACGTCGAGCAGAAGGGAGACTCGGAAGGGCACACACACAATGTCCTGTTTCGGTTCAAACCTGCAGGTGCACTGCTCTAGGGTGACAGAATACCTAAGAGCGGTCACCAGGGGGAGGCCACTGACGGCGGGGGCAGGGAGGGCGGGGGAGGCCCGCATACCATCTGCAGCCCGCAGTCACGCAGACGTGCTCACTCTGTAAACGTACAGCTCTTATAAAACCTAACTCAAAACGGATCACAGACCTAAAGTAGAGGACAAAAATCCAGGTGACCTTGGGTGTGGTGACGGGTTCTTCCCTCTGACACCAAAGACACAGATGATCCATGACAGAAATAATTGATAAACTGGACTCCATTAAAATTAAAAACCTCTGCCCTCCGAAAGATACCGGTAAGACCATGAAAGAGACGAGCCACAGGCTGGGAGAAAACATTCGCAAAGCACACATCCGATAATGGTCTGGGAGGCAAAACATAGAAAGAACTCTTAAAACACAACAATAAGGAAACCCAATCTACAAATAGGCAAAAGAGATGAACAGACACCTGTCCGGAGAAGACGCACATGGGCCAAGCGAGCACATGGGGGGGGGCTGCACATCACACGTCCTCAGGGAAACGCAATTCGTAAAAACAACAGTGCGATCCCAGCACATACCTAGGAGAACAGCCGAAATCCCCCCCACTGACAGCACCAAGCGCTGCGAGGACGTGGGGCCGCAGGGGCGCTCAGTCCCTGCTGGCGGGAAGGCGGCATGGTGCAGCCGCTCAGGAGGACGGCTGGGCGGTTTCCTACACAACCAAACACGCTCCTACCACACGACCCAGCAGCCATGCTTCTAGGTACCACCCAAATGAGTCGAAAATTGAGGTCTACACAAAATCCTGAACAAAATGTCTGCAACTGCTTTATCGTAATTGCTCAGCACTGGAAGCAGGTAGGTGAATGGATGTCCCTCTAGACAGTGGAGTATCACCAGTACAAAAAGAAATGCACTACCAAGCCACAGAGAGACACGGAGGAGCCTTAGTGAAAGGAGCCCCTCTGGACAAGCTACATACTACATGAGTCCAAGTGTATAATACCCTGAAAAAGGTAAAGCCACGGAGACAGGAGAAAGGTCAGTGGTGGGGAGGGTGGGGGGAGGGTGGGGGGAGGGAGGGAGGAAGAGGTGGAGCACAGGGCATATTTGGGTGGTGAAATTATTCTCTACGATACTGTATGGGGATACGTTTGCTCTGCTTTTGTCAAAATCCAGAGATTGTCCAACACAAGAGAGAGCCTTGTTGTGAACTCTGAGCTTTAGTTAACCACAAAGCATCAACACTGGCCCATCAACTGTAACTAACGCCCACAGGAGGCCAGATGTTGCTAACAGGGGCGCTTCTGGGGGCAAGGGATGCTTGGGAACTCTGTACTACCAGCTCAATTTCTCCATAAACCTAAAACTGCTCTAAAAAGCACAACCCTTTAATTCTTAAAAACTCATGGAACTGAACACTGTGTTGCACGCATGTTATATTTCAACATCAAAAGAAAATACACCCTAAGCGTGGCTCTAGTGAGGCTAGGCACTGAGCCATGGGACACCGGAGCGGGAGCTGCTGGAGGAGCCCAGCCCTGCCCAGGCAGGGGGCACCTTTGGCTGAGTCTCAGGGGGATAAGACACTGAAAAGAATTTGTTTGAGATTTTAACTTAAGAATTTGGACTGTGAATTTAAGTTCATAATGACAAAATTTGATCTTGGAGTTTGATTTCTTTGGACTTCAAAATGCAAGGAGATTTAATTTTTGGACTAATTTTTCTCTGGGAAATTCATAATGGAAAGGGGTCTATATTCAAATCAGGAACATCTCTCCGTGGTTGGCCTTTTGAATTAAATTGCCTGAACCCTACCCGTTTAACCTCACCGCAGCACCTCTGGTGAGCTGCCTGGATAGAGCAGCTGGATGGGGCTGGGAACAGGAAACGGAAGGAGACACTTTCTCAGCAACAGGTGCAGGGAGCCGTGAAATCAATGCACTATTCCGGTCCATTTCAGAGCCTTCTGGGGGCATGGGCTAAACTGTCCACCAATGGTCCCAGGACCATCGGCAAAGGGAAGGCAGTTGGATTGGGACAAGTGGTCCCAGGATGGTCGGGAAACCCAGGGAGTGGAGAGAACAAAACCTGGGACTGTTTCAGGACAGTGTCCCTGGCCACGCTTCCATACTGGGGGCCTCCTGCACTCACCCTCTGCCCCACGCATGCTCCTCCCCAGGCCAAGAGCAGCTCATCAGCTGGAGAATTTGGGAGACAGGACAGGGCCTAAGCTGTGCCCTCACCCCCTCTCTCTTCTTTACAGATTTGTCTGCAGGAAGCGAGGATGCTGGGGTCCTCAGGCAAGCAGGGGACCAGGGCTCTACCCCAGGGTCTGCAGCCGGACAGTCCTACCTCTGCCGGCAACAAAGCCCATCCAATGGGGTGAGCGCCAGCAAGCACGGCCAGCTCTCTCCCTGTCTGTTGTTTGTTTTCTAAGCATTTATGCTTATTTTAAAATACTTTTCCTTCCGGGGCCTGGGTGGTTCAGATGGTTGAGCGTCTGCCTTCAGCTCAGGTCATGATCTCTGGGTCCTGGGATGGAGTCTCCTCTCCTCCTGTCCTCCTTTTGGCTCCCTACTCAGCAGGGAGTCTGCTGCTCCCTCTGCCCCTCCCCCTCCCCACTCATGTTCTTTCTCTCTCTCTCTCAAATGAATAAATAAAAATCTTTTAAAATCTTTAAGAAAATAAAATTTCTTTCTTTCTACTTTCATTGGATTTGTTCCGGGTTTTTTCCCCCAAACTTCTTGAGTTGAACAATTAGATCAGCATTTTAAAAACACACTTTCTTCTTTCCCAATACAAGCACTTAAAGCTGTAAATTTCCCTATAAATACCATTTTACCTGCATCTCATTTGTTTTACAATGTTTGCAACATGATTTTGTGATTCAGTTTTAAATTGCCATTTCTATTTTGATTTTTTCATTGACCTACAGAATAATTAAAAGTATGTTTTAAAATTAAAAAACAAAAAAAAAAACAGCAGTTTGGAGCCTTTGGGGGGAGAGAGCGGTCGATTTCTGACCTGTGGCATTGCCGTCAGAGAATGCCACGCCGTTAGATTGGATCCTGGGTCTCCCGGAGCACGGTGACGCCTGCACAGTGGCCTAAAACGTGCGCAACATATACGAATGATCAGTTCTTGTACGTCGCAAGTATGCCTGGAAAGAACGCACATCTTCTAAACTGGTTCTGTAGGTTTTACAAGATCATCTTTTTAAATTGTATTTTGTAATGTTCTTGATTATTTTCCGCTTGACGTGTCAGTTCCTTGAGCAAGGGATGTCAGACCTTCCACGACCGTAGCTTTGTCAATTTCCCCTTCTAAAGTCTGTCCATGTTTCTTCTGTAGTTTGAGGCTGCTTGTTGGAAGTTCACGGTTCAGAATTATTTATTTTCCTAGTGATTATTCTCTTGATTATATTTAATAGGGCTTCTTTATCCCCAGCACCGCATTTGCCTTTTGTCTCTTTTGTCTGATGCTAATGTCGCTAAACTACTTTCACTTCATTAGCATTTTCATACGGCATTCCCACCTGTTCTCTCTACTGAAGAGGCAGCAAGGGCTCCCAGCTCTGCCCCTTACAAACCCAGAGACTGGCCACAGAGAGGTTAACTGATCACTGATAAAAAAAAAAAAAAAGCAACATATTTGATATGTTTCGATCCACTGCAGTGTGAATCCACTAGTTTATAATAATGCCAGAAACAAAAGTCATTGGCCCCAATCTCAAAGGATGCTAAGGAACTGGCTCATTATTCTGAAAGTTCTTAATAAAAGGGAAGAACTGGGCATTATTCTGCCTTTCCTGCATGGACTGCACCTCAAGGTAACCCAATAACTGGCGAGGGCAAGTTTCTCTTTATGGAAGGATTCCAGCTCCAGAAGGAGAACGTCACCACTGTTCAACCTTGAGCAAAATAATCAGCCTGTGGGCAACAGTCCTGACGCCACTGACGTGGCACAGAAAGGAGGGACGGGTCACTGCGCAGCTGCAGGAGGTGATGAGAACAGCCCCAGAGAGTTCCCCTCTGACAAACATGCCTCTGACCACGCAGAGATCTGACTCCCAATGTCCAGGAGATACAAGGGACAGAGGGGGACCCTTCAAATGTCACCGCTGGGAAGCAAAACCCAAGTGCAGACTGTGGGAAGCCCTACAGGACAAGCAGGAGCAGTGTGGCTCCTTCAACCAACAACATGAAACTGAGCCTGGGGGCGGCAGGGGCACCTGTGGGCAGACACACACCCTCCTGAGAGCTTGAGCTCAACAAACTGTTACAAACGGTATCCTCCTCAAAACAACAAAAACCCTTCTTCCATCCTCAAAAAAAATTTTTTACGAAGTTATTGGGAAAATTTTAACATAGGCTAAATAGTTAATGACATTTAAGGGATTATTAATTTTAAGTGGGATAATACTAGGTTTAGGTTTTTCAAACAGAACTCCTTATTTTTTAGATATATAAGGAAATATTCACAGGTGAAATTATACCATGTCTGGAATCTGCTTCCAAGTGACGTGGGGTCTGGGTGGGGACATAGTTGACAGCTGCTGGTTGGAGCTCACTGGCGGGAGCGTTGCTTCATTATACTGTTCTTTCAAATTCTGTACGTGCTTGAAAATTTTCACCGTACAATATTTTGCAAATAATAAAATTTACAAACAAGGCTCAGTGCTGGATTTCTCACGTCTGCAGATGCACGAGCACTTACCAGCATCAGAGGAGCCATCTCTGTCAGTGAGAACCAGGAGATGTGACAGGGAACCAGAGTGTGTCCTGCCCGTCTCGTCCAGCCCAACCAGCTGCAGGCGTGGCGTTGTCACGGGTGGAAAGCGGTAGAACTGGAAGGTGAAATACACGGTCTTTGGCCATGGCGCTCCCTGGCAGTCCTGGGACATTCTGAATCCAATAAGAGCCCCCAATTAATCAAGTATCCATAGCAGAGAACCTGGGCTTCCGAGAGTCCAGCGCCACAGGCCGGACACTGCCTGCTCCGCCCATGTGAGCAGTTCTACTGGGATCTCGGGAAGCCCGCCAAACAGCAACCCACTGAGCCCCAGCTGGAGAAAGCTGCTCTCAGAGCTGCACGAATACCCAGAATTGGCCAACACAACACTGTCTGCATTCAATTACAGAAGATCGAGCAAAGCCAGTTTTACAGCAGTTAGAGACAGCTATGTGAGGGTCCCAACCAAATGAAAACAAAAACAGACTCATCCCCTCCTCTGGCAAGACCTCAGCACAGAGAGTTCTGCCAGCTCGGAGCCACACGGGGGTGTTTCTTTGATGCAAGGAGAGCAAAAGCCGGGCAGAGACCGACAGAGTGTTTACGGGCACACCTGCTGAAGGCGAGGAACTGCAGCACGATCTCGTTGCTCTGCAGATAATCCGAGGCTTCCTTCTGGGGGTTGAATTTCACGGGGTCTGCGGGGTTGACAGCCTCGGCTGGTTGTTTATTGGCATCCAGAATCTCGGGAAAGCCGGAAGCCTGCAGGAGCACCATTGAGGCTCGTGAGAGCTTACTTCCAGAACTGAAACACAAAGACCGCGGAGGCTAGCCTCAGGAAAGGGCCAGCAGAGAGGCAGGACCTCTGGAGCTCCTCTCTGGGGGAAGCCTGTTGTTGAGAGTCCGTCTTCACGGCACAGCACGTGCCGGGCCCTCAGGCAGCCCCTCACCTCCTGGCCTGGGCTCCCATGACAATCGGGGTGTGCACCGGCGTGAAAGGCAGCTCCCGCAGCTGTTCGGCAACAGAGGCTCCCAGGACCAAGGACGTCTGGCTCAGCTGGGCCTCCAGGTGAGAGATTCTGCCCTCCAAGGGGAGCCCCTGCTGAGCAAAATGCAGCCCCAGGTGAGGCCAACAAGGATCCCAGCCTGTGACGACCAAGGAGGCTGGATGAGGGGTGTGCATCAGTGAACCGTCCCTGCCGGACTGCCAGCTTCAGCAAAGGAAAATACGGGATGCCCAGGTGCCTTTTACACTTGAGGCAAACAATGAATAATTTGGGCATAATGTAAGTATGTCCCATGAAATATCTGGGACTTACACTAAAAAGTCACTGCTTTTCTGAAATTATCTGGGCATCTCGTATTTTAAGTGAGTCAAAAAGCAATGAGAATTGCACGAGAATTCAATCAATTTTATAAACAAGTACCATGGGAGAGATCTGCTGTCTGAGAAGGTTAATTAATATAAAAACCACATTGGTGGCCCAGAAAATGAACCCTCCTTCAACACTGCAAGACAGACTGGCACGGCCCTGGCTGGCCTGTGCAGACGCTTCTCTGATCCTCACGTCCCCTGAAGAATCTAGTCATTGCCCTGTATTCCACCTTCCACGTCCCTCCAGAGCAGAAGACGTGTCTAAACGAGGAGGCTGTCTGGGAATCACAAGGCTCTCTTTCACGCCAACTTCCCTAGCTTTCTGTTTCAGCTCAAAAGGGACACCACAGAACCAGAGACAACTCCAACACGTCTCAGCTGCCAATAGTAAGAGACGCAGGCTCTTCATAAATGAGCCCCAGACATATTCTAGAATCAGGCATCTCACAGTACTATGTTCTCAAATAAATAATTTAATGGCACCATTTTTCCTTAATAGACTTCCAGTACAAGACGAAGATACAGTTTGCAGGTGAGCCAGCCAGCTTTTGAAACCAAACTTGACGTGACCTCCCCAAGGTCCATGGAAACAGGCCTGTTTTGCCCACTGGATACACCAGAATCCAGGATGGTGGGCTTCACTGCTTCTCCTTCAGCGGCTGACAGCAAGGAGAGTGTCCCGGAGAGCTGGAGGCTGGGATCGGCCTCATTTATACCTCCGGCAAAACTTTCCTTCCCCTTTCATGTCCAGAGATCTGAGGATAGTCTAACTTTGTCTTGTCAGGTGCAGCAAAAGCCTAATTAAGCCCCATGGCAGGAAGAGCCCCCACACCAAACCCTCCTTGGTAGACAGGACAGAATGGTGGCGTGTACCTGAAGCATGGAAGTACGCCGTGCCCCCCCCCCCACCCTGTCCCTACGTCCATGTCACAGAGAACCCATGAAGGTCTCGCCACCTCACCAAGGACCAGCGCAGATCACAAAGTCAGAGCCTTCAATGGAAGCCAGGAGTTTGGAGCCCTTCCCTGGAAGGAGGAAGGGTGGGCATACTTACCTCCTGGGCCAGCGGGGGCTCGGAGCTGTCGGGTTGCCGTGAAGAGGGTGTGGCCGAGCGGCACCGAGTGGGGGACTGTGGGGAAGCCGCCAGCTGGGAAAGCGACAACTAAAGGGGAGGAACCATGCATGAGACGTGAAAGGCAGCCCAGCATGTCACAGAGCCCTCCCACTCAGGCTGGCACAAACCCAGGAGACACAGCATGGCCCAGAAGGCAGTGGGGTCTGCAACCACCTGCTTGGCCGCTGCTCCAGAACCCAGAGCTGCTCCTAAGTTCCTTTACTGTAGTTACTGAGAGGCAAGACTGTGATCCCTCCTACGTGGTAACGTCAGCATAAAAATAGTATTAACAAGGAACAGCGGGTGGAGAAGAGGAAGGGCCGGGGAAGCCAGGTTCTCCACCACCTGTGGGCTACAGGGGTGGTTGGTCTTTGAACCTCCCTTCAGCCAGGGACTGAACACCTGCAAGGCCCCTTCGAGGTCTAACCACCGATGTGTCCAGAACACAGTCCCCCCACTAAGGCAGTGACTGGAATGGCAGCCGACGTGGGCTCTACGAACGCCGGCCAGGATGGAATCCCTGCGCCACTGTTATTGTGTACTGAGGGCAAGTCACTGAGTCCTTTCTTTACCTTGGTCTCCTCATCTGCAAAGTGGGGGTGGAAACAGTAACTAAAACACATGACTGTCGTGGGAATTAAATGAGAAGTCGGGGAAAGGGCTTGGCCCAGAACCTGGCGCGCGGTAAGCCTTCCATAAATGCCGCAGGTATCTGGAAAACAAATGTAGCTGTGACGGGGCCCACGATCCATGGAAGGCCTGCCTCTCAAAGCCTGGACTCGATCTATAACACACGCCAGCAGCTGGCCCGACACAGTGCCGGTACAGAGGGACTCAACACGTGTGGCCGGGGCGGGAGGGCCTTTAGCCATGGGGGCCCCAGCAGCATCTTCAGGGGGCAGAGAAGAACCGTAGGGGTCTGGTCAGCTCCCCTCAGACCCCACACACTGTCTTGAGCCTTTCCTGCCTCTGGAAGCGGGCAGCACTGCTCTGTGGTCCCTGAACACTGAGGGTGACATGCTCACCGCTGGAAGGAAAACGCTGGAACAGGCCAGCAGGGAAGCCTGGGAGGCTGTCTCCAAACACGTGTCTTCAGGCAAATACAACGTTCACTCCTGAGCCAGTTTCCAAGCTGCGTGGTGCACATTAAAGCCGCTTCCTTGGGACAGCCTTTGATGCTGAATTACCTGACTTTTCTAGAAAGTCCTTTTCCAGGGTGATGCTGGCAGACAAAGGCATCAGGAAGACAGAAGGGGTGGCCTCGCTGGCCAGCCAACAGCCCCGCAAGCCAGCGCCTCTCTGCCTACGCAGGAGACCCTCGCACCCAGAACCATCTGCTGTCTGACAGGCGGTGGTCAACGTGCCCGGCCTCTGTTCGCTGTGGCCCATCTCCGCCACACCAGCTGCTCAGCCTACAGGCCTGGCTGGGGGCCTCCCTGCCCAGGGCACTGGTGACTGCCAGGCACCCTCTCCGGGCAGAGGCAGTTAGGAAAGGAGGGGATGAAGACCACACTGTGGTGTCTCAGAGAAAAAACAAAGGCTGTTCAGCCCTGAAAGATTCTCAGCTGTTAGACACAACTGCCGGGGAGAACACCTCACGTTTAAAAAGTATTGATTGTGCCTTTGACGGCACCTGGAAGATCACTGATCACCACTGGCAGCCGCCAGCCGCAGAGCCAGGCAGGATGGGGACAGGACGCAGCACCACAAACCCCGCAGCCAGCGCACCCCAGCCCCAGCCCCGGCAAAGCAAACAGGACGCCCCTGTTCTTAAAGAAGCAGAGAAACATCCTGCCCCCGGGGCCTTTAAATAACGGATTGCGGAATTCTGAAACAGGCCTCTGGGGCCTGGACTTACCCCCGGTCCCACAGGCGAATCCTGGAGGGCAGCGAGCCCCTGTGGCGCAGGTGCTGGCGGGCCTGAGGGAAGCAGACGGAGGTGGGGAGGGGTGCCCATGAGCCTCGGGGGGCCCAACTCAGTCAGGGTCTGACCCCTCTGCCCCCGGCCAGAGACCAGTGCCACCACTGGTGCTGGGCAGCAGTAACTGGGCAGTCCAATCACTGAGCAGTGTAGAGAAGACTCTGGGCATGCGCAAGAGCACAGGCCGCTCCCCCGGGTCACAGCCTGGGAGACTGGAGCCTGAGCCCATCTGCTGTCACTCCAGCTCCCCCCCTCCCCCTCAACCTGCCTGGCCTCAGGCTTTCTGATCGTGTGGTCTCACCAAGGGTGGGCTTCATGACCCGCAAAAGTCCTCACATGCCCACCTTGCATCTTTCCACCTTCCCATCTGCTCATACTCCCCTGACTTGGAAGAGCTGGGGTCCTGTGTGGGCTGGCCTGGCACTTCCCAAGCCTGGGGAGGACTTGCTGTCTTGTTAAGGAACTTGTAAGCAGGTGCACGTGGCCACGCCCTGCTTTTCCGGTCTCCCAGGCCCACGGATGCCCACTCCGCACAGCCTGACCTGAGTCCTGCTCACTGTAGGTGTGGGCATGGTAGGACCAGGAGGCGTGGAGGCCAGTCCTTCCCGTGGCCCCCCAGAGCAAGGGGCCACATGTGTCCTTTGACCTCGGTGATGCCAAGGCTGGCTCCTGCCGGCTTTAAGGTCTCTTCCCCCAGCCAAGTCCCAAGGGCACCAGTGGCCCACTGGCCCACCCACCCGCTCCTCACAAGCCAAGTCGGGGCGCTTCCCAGGGTCTTAGGAACACTCTAGTCCGAGAGCCTTCGGCTCCCGAAATGAGCTCAGGCAAATCGTGGCACAAGCTGTGCCTCCCGGGAAAGGCACTGTTGCACCAGAAGCCAAGTAGAGACCAGGGTTCCGCCGGCCACGCACCTCTCCCCCAGCCTGAGTCCTCCTTGCCCCAGCCTGAAACGGGGGCTCTGGAAAGCCCCACAGGTGACTCTGGTAATAGGATAACACTGCAGGAAGCAGCTCCATCAGCCTCTGCGACGAGACACCTGGCCCTCGGGAGTCAACCTCGGGTCAGTGAGACCTGAACCTGCCCCCAAAGCTTCTCCCACCGGCCCTTCTGCCCCGTTTCTCAAAGCTGGGTGCTATGTGGTATGGTTGTTAACGTAATTCTTTACATCACGACTCATGCAGTCTTCTCTTCCTAGAGAATAAATTGGTACAAGGAAGGCTCTGGCAGCAGATGAAAAAGATGCGTGCGAGTGACCCCAGGGCCAGGGGCGCCTAAATCCACACGCCCCGGGGCGGCGGAGCCTGAGAGAAAGCACACCAGAGCCACAACACATCCGGGTGCCACGGCTTTTTGTTCTCATGCTCTGTGTAGCGATCGCTGGCTAGGTTGCTTCTCAAAATAAACGCCCTACTAGCCGCACCCACAGAATGCTGGGTCCTCCAGAGCGCGTCCACTCTGATTCCTCCAACAGGCTCCCCGAAGCCCAACGGCGGCCCTGGACTGGGACACCTGACACCCGCCACAGAGCACGGCCGGGCCGGGAGCCACGGGGCAGCACGCGGGGGTGCTAAGGACATGAGGAACAGCACTGCAGCGCGTGCAAGAGCGCGTGCAAGCGCGTCTGGGGCAGCGGCACATCAGCGCAAGCCACGTGCACCCGGAAACAGAAGCCCGTGGGGAAAAGCCGGCAGGTCCACGCGTGCAGCAGGAACCCCCAGGTCGTGGGAGCGTCCTGACATGGAAAGGCTGCCAAAAGAAGTTACAGAGCGGGAGAGGCAAGTTACCAGACAGCCTGCCTGTCTGCTCATCCATGGTAAAGGGGAAAAGAGTTAAAAAAGGAAGAGCGCCGTGGGGGCAGGAGTGTAGGTAAATTCACCGAAGTTCACGGAGAGGGTGCAAGGGTAAGGGGCTATCACTTCACCCTTTATGCATCGAGTAAGCACGTATATTTGTGTATCGCTTGTGGAATTAAAAAGAACTTAAATTTTAATGTAATGATCATTACCGGTCAGCTCGGCAGTGCAGACTGAGACACCATAAGCAGTCGCTGGCCCCGGAGCCTCTGCCCACACGTGCCCCTTGCTGGGGAGCCACAGGGCTCTGGTTTCCAGAAGAACACAGAAACTCAGAGAGGACCGAATGCTTTGGCACACACTCTAGGCAGCCCACGGGCCACGGAGCCCAGGAAGCCACATCGTGAGACAGCACTGAGAACAGCAGGAAGGGACTATATCAGTGGTTCCCCTGTCACCAGGGCTAAGTGCCGTGCGGAAAGGGTCCCCACCGACTGCTTGAGACCAAGGAGACGCTCACAGCTCCTGCTGCAGCACGTCCGCCACCTGTCTGAAGACTAATTCTCCCCGACACTCTGTTACTCCCCAGTCAGCCTCGACTCACTGAAAATCACAGTCCACAAAAGCTCCCCTCTGTCAGCTCGGCTTCTAGAAGCCCAAACCGCAGCCACCGACACCCGGGCTGTCCGCGTCCCACTGAGTCACACAAAGACCCGTGTCCGGCACTCTCTCTGCCGGGAGGGCGCACGTGGAGGACTGCGCCGATCTGAACCGTCAACGCTGCCCCCACAGCGGCTTTGCTGAGGGGACGGGATGGGGTCACAGAAAGACACAGAAACAAGTACACAGGTACACACAGGACCAGGCAGCAGTCTTCATGGAGACATCCTCCAGGCTGGAAGGAACAGAAGCCCCCCCAGAAACGCTGGGGGGCCCACGGTGCGACCACCTTCCCGTCCGTCCCCAGCCACAGGCCAGACGTGAGTAGCAGGCAGCACCACAGCCCTTCATCCCAAAATGCAAGCTGTCTTCCTGGGCATGCCCTTCTTAAACATAGCTGTGCATCCTGGGGGAAACTGAGGAAAGGAGTCAGCAGGCAGGCCTGAGGAGGGTGTTCACAGAGGGAAGCGCTGTCTGGCGGCACAAGCCCCATGGCCAGCTGCGGAGTCGGTCCTTCACTGGCAGAGGTGGGAGCTCGGCTCAGGTCTTGGGCCCGGAGGGAGGGGTCGGCGATCTTACAGGATGGGGGGACAGCTGGCATCTAAAGGCAGGGAGGAGGAAGGAATTATCCTCACTAAAGACAGAGTCTCGTGATTTAAAGAAAGACAGGGGGGAAATAAATGTCCCACGGGGCCTTGAAAATAAAGCACTGATCAATATTTAATGGCTCTTCAGACACTACGAATTCATACGGCAAACCCATTTGAAAGGCCCCCATTTTCTAATTATTTGGGTGTAAAAAGCCATTCTCCCTATGATTCTGACCCCAGCAAATGGGGGAAATGAGCACAATCTGTGCAGACATAAAAGGGCAGACAGCTTACTGACGGGGAGGCTGTGGGTCTCGGTGCTGAAGGAGTGCAGAGTGCAGGTGGCCGAGGTGGCTCCCATGCACGGGACGGTGGCTGACACACGGGACAGTGGCCAAGGCGTTCCCATGCACAGGATGTCTAGGGGGCCCAGCACACGTGCGGCTGCAGCTGGGGAGGGGCTGGACTTGCACAAGAGCGAGCCCAGGCCCACCCATAGAGTTCACACCTGCAGCTGTGCATGCCCCGCCCCAGTGGCCACCTGCTGCTCGGGCAGGCTGGGCAGTCAGGAACAGCGAGGGACCTGTGTCCCGAGCACACTAGGGGTCCCCAGGTCTCACCGTGCCTGTGCCAGCAGTCACCAGAGTGTTGCTAAGTTAGCACCCAGGATCCTACGTGCCCCTCAGCACCTGGGAAGTTACGCTCTGCGCCTGTGCGAGTGACCAGGCTCTTTGGTGCAAGGATACAAGTCGGCACCATATACCCGGATGTTTCCCTATGCAGAGAAGACATGGGAGAAGATGCACGTTCCAGCTACTGACAAAGGAGTGTCACGACAAAGGTGTCATGGTTCTGCCCATTCTGCTGCTGGCAATGCTCTAAAACCACGATGCGCAAGGTGCCCTGTCTCGGCTAGCCAGGCCCCAGGGGAGTGGGGAACGCTGTGGGGCACCTGAAGCCCGAGGCTGGGGTCACCTTCAAGGGCTGGCCGCAGCAATGACCCATCCCCCATCAAGACCTCTGCTCTGAGCCACCCACTAACGTCTTCCAGCAGAACGCACACATCCCTTTAAATCTGCCTGTTCACCTGGCTCCCGATGGGCAGCTCAAAGCCCCATCCTGCATGACTACCTGGGTGACACGACCCCCAGAGGCAGCGAGCCTCCTGCTGGAGAGGACGTCCCTGCAGCACAGACCCACATAAGGTCACAACCATGCCAAGAACCTAAGTCAGGGTATCCTGGGAAACACCGTGATGACATTTTTCCAAGACCCCTTCTACACAGCTGATTTTCAAATCTATGACACAAACACACTGACATTCTGACCCAGCAGAACAATGAAAAGCAACGCACCTATCAGGGAAATTCCCAGTTTCAAAAAACCAAGACCGAGCGCCCCCTAGTGGCTCCATCCACTCCTTCCTGGAGGGTGAGGAGTGGGCCTCCGCTCCCTAGTAATTCTGCAGAGGACATAAAATAGATAATTCACGACAAAGAGCCAAAGTCCCTCACTTAACGTGACAGCCGCATGTCATCAAGATTTCTAACAGAACCATCGAAGTTGGTAAAATACCGAAGGAGGGAACGTTTACATCACCAGTTAAACACAAGTGAACCTGGGATGAAGGCAATCATATCAATGTGACAAGAACGCAGGGATAAATCCAAATTAAATAAAGCAAGTGCAATCAGGTTCCACCCGTGCAGACCTGCCAGCCCCCGAAAGGCGGTGGAGAACGGAGGACATCGGCACTAGACCCCGATCCCTCCAGGGACCTCTCTGCCAAGCTCTGCACGGGAAAGACACACCCTCACACCCGGTCATCCAGACAGACGTTGTCCCACTGGCTAACGGGACCGATCTGGAGCCCAAAGCGAGCTGTCTCTGTGGGGGGAGGGGGGGTCCCCTTCCCCCTGAACCTCCACAACACTCCTTGGAGCCCAAGAACGTCCGGCCTCCCCTGGGCACCACTCTGCCCAGCTGCCCGTGTGGAGCTGGAGGCGGCGGGCTTCCGGGGGACAGGCTGGCTCTACACTGGTCCTTGTCCTGCTCACACAGTACAGGAGGGGAAGGGACTGCCAAGATCTGCTCGTTTGAACATCTCGAAATGCAGGGAAAGCTGGCCAAAGCCGGGACGCCACCACACACAGAAGCAGCGGAGTGCCAGGGAACGGCCTGGGACTTGGAAACCCGAGGTCAGGCCCTCGATCCACGGATGACACATCTGCCAGTTCCCCACCCTGACTCCACACTCTCTTCCCAGAGCGGCACCCTCCCAGCTCTTCACCACACAGGGAAAGGCAGGGCCACAGCAGAGGGAAGGGGCTCCATCTCAGGATTTGTATGGAACCCCTGAACACAATTTCTTTTCCAATTTCTTCCCAATCCTTTCTTTCCCAAGGGTAACGTCAGAGTTCCTGGGGTCACTATGGGGAAAAACTCTTCCTGGAAGGAAGCCAACAGTGAGAGAGCTTGATGGTGAGGGGGCGGGGTGTGGGAGGCAGACAGACAGAACTCGAGTGCCAGGATGCAGCCAGGCCTTACATCAGCTCTGCAAACTTGTGCCGAGTGCTTTCCTGGGCCAGGACCCTGGTGAGCAACAGAAAGAAGACACACAGACCCCACTCGTGAGAGGCTCCTACGACAGTGCTCAGTGTTGAACAAAACGCCCACACCGAAGATCTGCACCTCTTCACCGTCCAGAGCACAAATTAGGGCACTTGCCAGCCCCTGCCACTGGGTGTGGGCCACTCGACTAGCTCCCACCCCTGAACTGGGAGGAGTCCTATGTGTCACTTCCAGGCCAGAGCCTCTGACTGTGGGACAGGCTCCTCCAATGTGTCCCTTTCTTTGTGGCGCCGTGGGCCACAGAGCCCAGATGACACCTGCTACCTGCGACCACAACAGGCGGAGGGAGAGCAGGAAACAAATCTTTTTGTTTTAAACAAAACAAAGAGATCTGGGGATTATCTGTCACCATGGCAAAACTGACTGATTCACTCCAAGGGCAGCGGGGGGAAGGAGACCCAGAAACAAACGACAGGATGGTATAAACAACGGATCTCCCAAGAGCTGTGAGACGTGGAAGAACAATCTGCCCGGGAGACGCCTGCTAGGGCTCTAAAGACTAGCAAGAGAAGGTCAGTGTGGATACTTTAACGCAAGACTACTTTTTTCCACTTCTAAATTCAAGGTCAAAGGGAAATAGAAATTGAAACCAATAATTTAGGAAATAAGAACACCACAGGTCAAAACGTCGAAAATAGAGTCAAAGAGGTACTTCGAAGAAAACCACAGGAACTTAAGTGTTTTTATTAAACAGACAAATGGAAATAGGCTAAGCAATCAACTTCTTTAAAACTTAAAAAAAAGAGAGAAGGGAATAAATAAAGGCAAAGTCATATAAAGTTAAATTGTAATTAATTCAATTAAAATTAAAGATACAATCAGAAACGTCAAAACGGCAGGAGAACCAGTAAAGGAAACAAGAGCTGATTCCTTACAGAGGATGAAAGGTGAACACCTCCGGTAAGTCTGACCCAAAGCAGGACAGACTTGCCAAAGATCGGGAATGACAGAGGGAATCTACGCAGAGATAGAAACTGCGATTTTTACGTGAGATACAAGTTTATCATAGGATCTTAGCAAACTAAATGAAATGAACCATTCGTCTACAGACTACGTATCGCCAAAGTTGACATGAGCTGAGATGGAAAACCTAAATGGAGCCATAAACCATAACAGAAACTTAAAGGTCATGAAAACGACCCAAGGAATCCCCACCAAGCTGGAAGATGGAGCAGGGGTCAGCAGGGTGCCCCCACCCGCCCTGGCCGTGCCTCGGGACCAGCAGGGACCTGCGCCCACGAGAAGCTGACACTTGGAGCTCTCTTTCGCTCCAATGAACCTCTGCTCCAAACCACCCCTCCCAGCCTCCTCCTTCCCTCTCTAAGTGGGCCCTCGCTGTCCTCTGCTCTCGGGGCTGGTCTAGGGTTCACCAAGGTCTGCACATCCCCACGTGCAGTTCCTCTGCTCTTCCAGAATAAACCCAATTGCTGCTCAATGTCTCTGGTTGTTTTCAAGGTTAACGTTGTCAGAAAATCCTCTCCAAAGGCACTGAACTCCTGATGGTTTTATAGGTAAGTTTTATCAAACCTTCAAGAAGCAGGTCCTTCCTTTTGCTGAAACTACTTCAAAGCCCAGAAAAAGATAGAAAGCATCCTAACTCATTGCGATGATGAATATTTTGTGTCAAGTGGACGAGATGGATCACAGGGGCCCAGATATGTGGCCGACCATCACTCTGAGTGTCTCTGTGAAGGTGAATCCGGATGAAATCACTATTTGAATAGACCGACTGAGGGAAGCGGTCTGCCCTCCGCAGCGTGGGAGGACCCATCTGTCGAGGGCCTGAAAAAAACCAAAGAGTGGAGGAAGAAGGAACTGGGTCCCTCCTGCCTGACCATGGAGCTGGGAGGCCCACCTTCTCCTGCCCTCAGTGCTCCTGCTTCTCAGGCCTTCAGACCCAGACCGGAATCTGCATGGTGGGTTTCAGGGCTCTCAGGCCTCTGGACTTGGACTAATTACACCTGGCAGCTTTCCTGGGCCTCTTCTCAGCTGCCACGGACAGTGTGAGCCAATGTCTTATAATAAATCTCTTCTTCCAGGCGTAGCCCACTGGTTCTGTCTCCCTAGAGAGCCCTAACTAAACACTCACTTTGCAAAATTTAGCACACTCCAAATACCAAAACCTGATGAAGACATGACGAAAGAGAAAGCTCTAGATCAGGGATCTGCCGGTTACGGGCCATCGGATTCAGCCCACAACCTGTGTTTGTGAATGACCTTTACTGTAACACAGCCAAGCTCGTGCGTGTGGCTTTCACCACACAGCACCGGACAGGGGGAGCTGCAACGGGGCATCCGGCCCACGGAGGCTGAAATAGTGACTACCCGGCCTTAAAGTCCGCTGACCTCTGCCACAGACGAGGCTCAGTTTCAGAGATAGAGACAGAAATCCTGAACACAAGTGAGTCAAATCAAGACCGGCACAACTACAAAGTTTCCCACAAGTCATTCCCTCCATCTCTTTCTTTTCTTAAATAGACTTTATTTTTAGGGCAGTTTCATACTCACAGCAATACTGAGAAGAAGGGACAGAGAATTCCCACACACTCCCTGCCCAGGTACGCACAGCTTCCCGGGTACCCACATCTCGCACCCACGTGGTACACACTCTTTTTGCGACCTAAAATATTTGGTAGTTTGTTTATTGTCTCTTTTATTAAAAAAGATTTTATTTATTTATTTGAGAGAGTGTGTGTGTGTGTGTGTGAGAGAGAGAGAGAGCACAAGCACGGGGAGGGGGAGGAGAAGCAGACTCCCCACTGAGCAAGGAGCCCAACGTGGGGCTCGATCCCAGGACCCCAGGATCATGACCTGAGCTGAAGGCAGACGCTGAACTGCCTGAGCCACCCAGGCGCCCCTACTGTCTCTTTTTAAAATGGATCTGCTTTTAGGCGTCTGGTTATCCCCCTCTTTGATGCACGCACACGCTCTCTCTCAAATAAATAAATAAAAATCAATTCATGGGTAATTCTGGGAAGCAGAAGGGCAGCAGACTAGGTCTAAAGTGAGACCCAAGCCCGCAGATCACAGAGCCACGGAGCCCAGGCCGTACAGCTGCCCGAAGCAGCCAAGCGACAAGGCAATCCCATCCTGGCTTAGAATTAACCTGATTAGAAGGCCTTCAGACAAACGAGCTGCTTGTTTCCAGCACTGTGACGGCATGAACTACACCCCTGAAAACTCCTCTCCAGGAAAGCTCAGTCTATCTTGCCCACAAAGCTAGCTGTGCAGGCGCGCCTCCGAGGACATGACCTGTTGAGGCTTTTCCACAGACGTAGATGAACTATGCTCACTGCCTTTCACGGCTGTCCTTTTCTGAGCAACTTAATCAAACATATTTAATCACGTTTACCTGTTTTTATAATCTGAGATGCTATCTTTCATATTTACCTTTCTCAGAGGTTGCTATTTGTTTTATTTTTTAAAAACAACTATGAATATACGTCAAGGAAAGAAAGATGCTAGATTTACAGAATGCGTGGGAAATAAATCGCACCCTTCATTTAGTATTTTTAAACGATATATTCCATGCCTTCAATGCGTTCAACTCTATTAAGGAAAACTGAAAACGCTCTACACAGACCCTGCCTGACACAAAACACATGCCTTCCGCCCACCAGTGCAGGGACTCCAGCACATGCCCTGGCACAGCCCCGCGGCCAGTGGCGCCGCAGATGTGCAACCGGTTATCAACGGACACACTGGTGGTACACGGAAATCCTGGGAGCAATCTGGTGAGCACGATATTCAAAAACTGAAAGAACGACTAAAACCATCAAATGCACTGCCTTTTTGAGAAGAAGGGAAATACTTAATGATGTGGTTTGTCCCAAAGCAACGGACTACTCATGTGGAACCTGAATGCATGCGGGTATCTCAGAAAACCCCGAAGACCACGAAGACCGTGGCCAGTGTGTCAAGGTCTAGGCCAAAGAAATAAGTGGACTGCTTCCACCAACTGTAAAATTAAATTCAACAAGACCAGTTTCCATAAACTAAAATCTCAACTTATAAAAAATCAGTCCCAAACGAGTCCCAGACCCACTAGCGCCTCTGCTCCAGCACCAAGGACCTGCGGCCAAGACACAGGCAGGTCCTCCCTGGAGACTGAGCAGTGTCCATCGGGAAGATGGACCAGGACTAAGCTCCTCTCTATGGGCTTACATGTTTGTGCATGCCCTACCTTTCTAACTTTCTAAGAGACAAACCTCCTATGATCTAGAACATTCTTGCAGCTGGAGGGATCTCTAGAAGCCTCAGGCCAGGGTTCAGTGCCCTGCAGACTGAACTTCTCCAACACCCTTCTGACGTCAGCCCTGCAGGGGCCTGACAGGTGGGGTTCTCAGTCAGACACTGGTTAGGGGTCCTTGGGCAGAAGCCAAGAGGCCCTGAGCACCAAGTGCTGAGCCAGCCACACAGAAGCCCAGCAGCCACCATCGTTCCCTCGCCACCTGCACCCACACCCATGCAGACGCGTCGCTGCCCCCGGGAAGGACATCACTCTGTGGTAGCCCTTGCTTCCTTTCTCCAAGCCACAAGCTCAGATCAGACACCCCACTCTGGGACAGTGCTTCAAGGGAGTAGAAAGCACCTTTTCAGAACAACAAACGTTCGGCACATTAACAGCACCACACCCATGGCTCTCAGCCAAGCTCTAACCCTCGAGCCCGCGTCTGCAGGACCCCCACACCACGCGCCCCATTGGATGTCACCGGCAGAGTCCTCCACAGGCCTTTGGTCAGGGAGCTGCAAGAAACAGGTCACAACGTGCTGGGCCGAGCTCTGTCGCCACCCAACTCTACACCTCCATATTAAGCAAAAGCTCACGCAACGGACTCAAATTAAAGCAATCTGTGGCAATTATCGGATAAATGTTATTGTACTGGACTAAGTATTTTTCCTCGGGAACAGATGGAAGTCATGCTGTGCACTTGGGAAGTCAGTTCTCTGCAAACACTTACTTGCAGGGGTCGTGGGAGGCCTCCTGGAGGGCTGCCGCTCTGCCTCAGGGCCGTGGACGAGCCCCGTGGCTGTGTCCAGGTGTCCCTCGGGGCTCAGCGAATACTGGAACTGGACGGTCCCCGACTCCACCTGCTTCACCTACGGTTAACACAGGGAGAGCAATGGCAGCCTCCTCCCTTCATCGGTGCCCCTGTGTTACAGCCAGAAACGAGTCCCCCAGCCCAAAGTCGGCGTAAACCCAGAATCAAGTCACTTCCTGAGCAGAAACAGCCAGCTGTGGCATTAACATCCCAGAAGACCACATTAGCACAGAAGGCTCTTACGCAAGCAGAAATCACATTTCTCCAGTTCTGCGTGTGTTTGTAAACAAACCTATGTAAAACCGACCTTTTAAATTTTGGTGTATCGTTCTGTTTAACACATGTAACCATTACCAGTCAGGGGCAGAGCAGTGCTGCCCCCGCCTGGCCTCACCGTCGCTGAGCTGCCCTCCATCACGGCAGCCTGGTCTTTCCAGGATGTCATGTACATGGTATGACAGATCACTTTTGAGCCTGGCTTCTCGCACTCCACACAATGCTGATGAGACCCATGCAAGCAGGAGGACGTATCAGTAGTCAGTTCCTTTTCCTGCTGAGCAGCATTCTATGGCATGACACGCGTGCGGTTTACTCATGCATTCACCCATTTAGGCACCCTTGGGCTCTTTTCAGTGTGGACGGTTACAGACCCTGGGAAACATGTTGCCGTGCGAACCTAAGTCTTCACGTCTCTAAGACCAGGACTGCTGGGTCATGTGGCGTGTGTAGAGTTCATTCTACAGGACACCGTGGTTTACTTCTAGACTCCGTTCTGCTCCCTGACTTACGTGCCAATCCCTCACCAACAACCCTGTATAGTGGCTTATAGTGATTCCTCCAACTTCACTGTTGTGGTCAAAATTCTTTGGACTCTTCCTAATTCCTGTGCCTTTCTGTATAAATTTTAGAATCAGTTGGTCTATATGTAGAACAAAAAAAAAAAAAATCCTGCTGGGATTTTGATTAAAATTACATTATATATAGATAAATTAGGGGACAATTTATACCTTTATCATGTTGGGTCTTCCCATCCATAAAGACATCATCTTTCCATTTACGTAGGTCCTCTGTGATCTCACCCAAGACCAAGAGTAACCACAATAAAAACAGTGACATGCAGCAAAAGGAATGTGCTACAGTTCGCAGCAGACAGGTCCCATAAACACCGTGTTATTAGATTTACCTCGTTGAGGGAAGGGCTCTGTAAGTAATACTGTTTATTTTTAATTTTGCTTGTCAACTTTTCATTGCTAGTATACAGAAATGAATGATTTTTCTATCTTGATCTCCTGTTATCTCCTACAAACTCAATAAAGTCACTAATTCATTCTAGCAGGGTTTTTCTGTAGATCCCTTGGGATTTTCCACATGATCATGCTATCTGCAAGCAAGTACAGCTCTGTTTCTCCCTTTCCAATCTGTGTGTCTTTTATTTTGTCTTCTTGCCTTAATGCCCTGGCTAGGACTTTGAGTATGATGCTGAATGAGATTCTGAATGCTGAGTGGACATCCTTCATTTGCCCCTGATCTTAAAGGGACGGCACCCAACCTCTCACCACTCAGTGGGATGCTCACTGATAGGTTTGTGTGGATGCCCCCGAGCAAAAGGAGGGGCTTCTCTTCTACTCCTAGTTTGCTCACGGTTTTTATCATAAATCAATGTTGAATTTTGTCAAACACCTTGTGTATGTCAATTGTTATGATTATACGGTTTACCTTCTTTAATGGTGAATTACATTTACTGATTTTTAAAACAAAAACAGCCTTGCATTTCTGGGACAAACCCCCATTTGGTCATGGTGTTGTCTTCTTTCCATATTGTTGGATTCAATCTGCAAGTGTTTTGTTGATGATTCTGCATCTGTGTCCATGAGGGACACGTGTCCATGGTCTTCTTATGCTGTCTATCTCTGGTTTTGTTACCAGGATAGCACAGGCCCCGTTATGTGAATTAGGAATTGTTCCCATCCTCCTATTTCCTGGGAGAAACTGTATAAAACTGCTATTCTTTCTTCATTAAGTCATTGGGTAGAATTCACAGTGACAGGCCTGGATATTGCTTTCTCAAAAGTGTTTTAACCACAAATTCAGCTTCTATAATAGTCATAGGACTACTCAGTTTGTCTACTTCATCCTGGGTGAGTTCTGATAATTTCTGGCTTAAGATAAATTGATCCATTTCAATTAAATTGTCAAATTTATGGGCACAGAGTTGTTCACAGTATTCCTTTACTGTCCTTTTGATGCCTGTGGGGTCAGCAGTGATGGTCCTTCTTCCACTCCTAACATCAGCAATTTCAGTCTTCTCTTATTGTCACTCTTACTGGACATTTATCAATTTTATTGATCTTTTCAAAGAACCAGCTTTTGGTTTTATTGATGTTCTCTATTTTTGTTCTCTATTGTTCTCTATTGTCTCTGTACTGTTCTGTTTCCGATTTCATTGGTTTCTGCTCTTTATCTTTATTACTGGCTTTCTTCCGCTGGTTTTAGGGTTATTTTGTTCTTCTTTCTCCTGCTCCTACAGGTGGAAAATAAGATTACTGAATGGAGACCATTCTTCTGCTTTAATACAAGCACTTAATGCTATCAATTCCCCTGGAAGCACACATCAGCTGCATTCTCCACCTTTTGATGTATTTTCATTTTTGCTCAGTCCAAAACATCCTCTATTTCTTCCTGAGGCTTCCTCTTTGAGTTACGGATTATTTAGAAACATATTGTTTACTTTCCAAGCGCCCATACTTTTTACTCTTATCTTCGTTATTGACTTCTGGTTTAGTTCTATTATGATCATGGACCATACCTGTATAATTCCAATTCTTTAGAAATTATGAAGGTTTGTGTCATGGCCCAGGACATGGTCTGTCTGCATGTTCCCTGTGCACTGGAAAAGAATGTGCGTTCTGCTGCTGTTGGGTGCAGGATTTTCTATAAGTCATGTCGATCCAGATGGTTCGTGATGTTGTTCAGTTCTTCCGTGTCCTCGGTGATTTCCTATGTATTCCCTGGTTTACTTAGAGGGGTGAGTGTTAAAGTCTCCAACCAGAACCATGAATTTGTCTGTTCACCCTTTCACTTCTACTAATTAGATGCACACACTTTTAGGACTGCTATGTCTTCTTGGTGAATTGGCTCTTTTATCAGATGTAATACCCTTCTCAATTTCCTTTGCTCCAAAGTCCACTCTGTCTGGTGTTGGTACAGCCATTCCTGTTTTCTTTTGATTGGTGTTTGCATGGAATCTTTTGCTGTCTGTTGAGTGTCTTTTCTCTGAAAGTTGAGATTTTCCTGGTTCTTTGCCTGTCAATTAAGTTTAGATTATATCACAGACATTTTGAATATTATGTTAGGAGATTCTGAGTCTTATTTAAATCCTGTGGAGTATGTTGGTATTTCTGTTTGGTCAGGAATCAGCCCAATGGGTTCAGGCCACAGTTTCCAACCAGCCTTCTATGGGCTGTTAAACCCCTGCAGCACTATTCGGTTCCCTCCTGCCTGTGATCCACCCAGGGCAACTCTGGGATGGGGTCGGTGGTCTATCCACAGTCAGTTCTCAGGGTCTTTGGTACAGCAGTTTAGGGTAGACTCAGGCACGTGCAGCCTGAGGGTTAACCCAGCATTTCTTAAACAATGTTATGGGGTTGCTTCCCAAGCCCCTCCCTCTCAATGGCCTCCCCAGACCTGTCCAGTTCCCCGGGGCCAGACCCCACTGCACTGCACACTTCTGGCAACAAACAGTCCCTGAATCCAAGGCCACACAGCAGGAGGACAAAGTGGTTTCTTTAAAGAGCACAGGAGCGTATCAAAGAGCTAAAGTTCTCATCTATCATTACCGGAAGTCAATACATAATGTCTAAAATTGATAAACTAAGAAACAGCAAGTAGAAGCATAATATTTGGAAACAAAGTAAATGCCATAAGTCACAGCTAAGAGTTGAAAGTGGCCACCTCTAGAGATATAATTTTTTTTTTAAAGACAATTACTTGCTCAAAGGAAAAATACAGGAGTTGTTTAGGAAAGAAAACATAATCATAATACGCTATTTACTTACACAGTAAATAACACTGAAATAATAACACAAACCTCCAAATTTACTTAGCCAAAAATTATGGGATGTTTCTAATATTGATATTTTCCTCTGATTAATTTCTGCCACTTCCCCTTATGGTAAGTTCATGGGATCAGGGATATTTTTCCAGAGGTATATACAGGTGCTCAGTAGAAGTTCACCGAATGGATAAGACACAGAACGGCCCGGTGTGGGGGCAGAGACGAGGAGCCCCTGGGCCTCCACACCATCTGCCTGGACAGAGGCCGGTGCGGCCGTGGAAGAAAAATGCAGGAAGAAGCAGAGGAGGCAGAATGAAGTTTGTGACCAGTTTTAGTTTGTTATTTTAGTTAGTTATAGATGTTTAGAATACCAGTCTCAACTAGGGGCAATTTTGCCCTCGGGAGACATCTGGCAATGTCTGCAGACAACTCAGTGTGTCACAGGCAGGGGTACACGACGGGCATCTAGCAGGTGGAGGCCAGGTGGGGGATGAACGTCCTCCGATGCGCAGGACAATCCCCACAGCAAAGAATTACCTGGCCCGAAACGTCCGCAGTGCTGAGGTTGAGAAACCGCAATGAGAAGTGATATTCCTCATGAAAAATGGGAGCATTTGATACACTTGTGTCCTCTACACAGTCAGACCTCCCAACACTTACCCCCCCCCCAGTTTACACACTTAGAACGTGAAGGGGATGTAGTGGCGTGACAAAGCTAAGATTAAATAGAATAAATATTTATTTACATACATACACATATACATCCAGAGAGGGAGACAGAGAGGCAACGGCTTCAGGATCTCTAATGGCAGTTTTGTAACAAGGGCTCAGACTAGTCTGTGGGGGAATGCAGCAAAATGTGGACCCATAATGAGACCTTCCCATAATCAGCAAAGCTGCACAATCAGCGGTTCCCTTATCCAGGTCCCCAAAGCATTACCCGCATCATAAATAACAACACTGAAATTCACGTTTGTCGCTAGAGTCAGCACACGGACGACTCACTGAAGGACCAGGGACGGTCCCTTCACCTAAGAAAAATGAGACAGTTGAGCAGTAAAAGGCTCCTCGCCGCACTGCTGAGACGGGCGGGGTGCGGTTCAGGAGCACAAGCAGACCCAAGCACCCTGCACGCGACACTGGGTGACACTGGCGGCAGGATGGGCTTCCGTCAGCGGCGCTTTCCTGCGGTACCTGCGGCTCCCTGGGTCCCTGCTACCCGTCCCGCAAGGCTGTCAGTGGGCGGGGGAGGCTGGGGGAGGAGACCCCTCACAACCCCTTCAAATGGCCCCGCCCCCCTTACCTGTCTTCTCTACCCGGGTTCGGAGAAAGCTTCATGCCAAACATGGATTTTTCAAACTCCTGCTGGGGCCTGCCCTCGGTGCAAAGCTGGAAGGTGCCAAGGGCCGGCGGGCACGAGAAACAAGTCCCAGAGACAAGCCAGGCTCGATGCCGACTGCCCGGGGCTGACCATAGCCCTGGCACCACACAAGGCCCGTCCCCCACATGTACATGCACAGCACAGCGTGTACAAATAAAAGATCCCGGCCCCTGGGCCATCTTGCGGGACTGATGTGTGAATGGGGATGTGCTAAGCCCCAGGATAAAACCCGCCTCAGTTCACGGCTGACGTGACTCAGCAATCAGGCTCGTCCTTTAAGGGCACATCCATGACATGAAGAATGCTGCTCATGACACAGCCACAAACGTATCTGTCAACCTCTGGTTTTGAAAACGTATGAACTTGCTAGAAGCTCATGGCAAAGACTCATACTTACAAAGTATTTGAACAACTTACCTCTTCAGAGCTCATGCTGGCCGGGGGTACTTTATAGACCAGACAGTGCGAGGGGTTGGGCTGAATCCCACCCTGCAGAGGTAAGATGACCTTCCCGGAGCCGGCTTCCAGCACAGGGTTCCAAACAGCCCAGCGAACCATGTGCATACAGGCCACGCTGGACAGAGAGGTGACCGAGGCCGCCTAGAAGGGAAACAAAGCGCATCAGTGAGTGACTTACCACCAATCCCACCTTGCAGATGTCATAAGGGAGCAATGCAGCCAGCAGGGGTCACGCAGAAGGAACCAGAGCAGGAGGGGGCACGACACAGAAGCTCAGAGGGCAGGGAAACAGCCGCCCACCTTGAGAGCCCCCCCCCCCAACCTAACCAGCACCCTCTCCTCTATGGATCTCCCTTCTGGCTCAAGATAGCAGCGGCTTTAAGACCAACACCATCCTTCTGAACCCCCTATTCCCCTGAGGCTCTTTGTGCAGGTCTGTAAGCATGCTGTCCCTCGCCCACATCTGCCCACATCTATTAGGGAGACACCAGGAGTGACACCTGGAGTTAGTGATAATGAAGGGTGCACAGGGAAGTTCAATTTGGCGTTATTCGCACACATTTTCTCCAGCTGCGCTTCTGCTCATAATGAATGGTACGTTTCACACATGTGACTCTGTGTACCTGGGGAACCGGCCAGGCCTGATTTCCTGTGCTGTTCCATGTTCCGCCTTCTCTATCACTGGCCAAGTGAAACCCATGAGCACACTAAGGAAAACCTGGGATTAGGGAAAAGCCGTTTTCTCAAACACAGTTTCACCTGCATCCGTTCGCTCAGAATTACCAATAAAGCCACGCTCCAGGCCTGGAATCTCTGCTCAGCTGGGCAGTGAGACTCGCGACGGCCACCCTGCGGGAGGCGACATCAGACACCCTGGCTCTGAGCGAGCCCCTGACTGGCAGGTGCCACAGGCTCCGTGGGAGGCAGCACATCGGGGCTCCAGGAAGGGCCGCTCTCAGCCAGAGGCCACAGGGCCCTTGGCAAGCGGGTTGGACTGGAAGCCCAGGAAGGCGCTTCTGGCCCCGAGCACAGCTGCCCTGACCAGAGTCACACTGGAACAGTGCAGCCCCAGGGGCAGCAGCCGCACCTGCCCCTGCCCGCTGCCGGGCGCTAGGGGTGACGTGGGGGAAAAACCTGAAGGCCGAGGTGGGAACTGGAGCGCGCGGCGTCCCACCCCCTCAAGCCCTGCTCGCGATCGCTCCCCTCTGCGACCAGGACAGCAAAGGAACGGGGTGACTCCAGGTGGTCTCTAGACCACCAGCCACATCCACTAACCCAGGCAGCCCTCCCCATTCGGGCCACAGGCACGGAGAGGGCGGGCAGCCTGCAAGAAAGGGCCTCACACTCTCGGAAAGAAGGGAAGCCCATGCCCCGTCTGTGATGGTAAAAGACATCACCCCGAGGAGAGGAGAGCCAAGGGGGGCCCACGGACATGGGCCGTGTTGGAAGCCACAGAAGAAGGCCAGGCTCCGGCAGAGCAGCTGGGGCTCCCACCAGACCCCGCTTACTTGCTGGACGCGGGAGAGCTGCCATGCCATCGTCATGGCCAGGGCTTGACTGCAGCCGGGTCCGAGGCAGATCGTCCCACATGCACACAAAGGACTCTGGCTGGAGCTCAGTGCAGAAGGCTCAAAGGTCAGCCAGGCCACACCGCAGCAGAGGGAATGTGTGAGCAGTGCCCAGCACGGAAAAGCAAGCACATTCGTCTCACCCGGTCAGGCTGTCCAGACTGTTCCTCTGCCAGACAGTCTGCCGTCCTGCTATATCCTTAGTCACACGGGGGCAAATGTCCAGAGTCAGCGTCTGGTCTTGAATTAATCTCTCTTCCTGAGGCCCCATCATAAGTGGACCAACCTCACTTCAGTGGAGCCTGTTCTGATCCTTTACTGGAGCCACCCCATCTGCCCCGGTCACGGGGTGACCAGGGACTTGGGTCGCTGCCAGTTCAATGAGAACACCATCACATCCTAGAAGTACAAAGAACCAGCAAAGAAGCCTACACGTGTGACCCTGCCCAACACTTTCAACACACGCCTGCCACTCCCCCCCCCAGTCAGCTGATGACGGCGATAGCAGACGGTACTGTGAAACCCTATCAGCCGATGACGGCGACAGCAGACGACACTGCGAAACCCCGTCAGATGATGACGGCGACCGCAGACGGTACTGCGAAACCCAGTCAGCTGATGACGGTGACACCAGACGGTACTATGAAACCCCGTCAGATGATGACGGCGACCGCAGACGGTACTGCGAAACCCAGTCAGCTGATGACGGTGACACCAGACGGTACTGTGAAACCCCGTCAGCTGATGACGGCGACACCAGACGGCACTGTGAAACCCCGTCAGATGATGACGGCGACCGCAGACAACACTGTGAAACCCCGTCAGCTGATGACGGCGACACCAGACGGCACTGTGAAACCCCGTCAGATGATGACGGCGACACCAGACGGCACTGTGAAACCCCGTCAGCTGATGACGGCGACAGCAGACAACACTGTGAAACCCCGTCAGCTGATGACGGCGACACCAGACGGCACTGTGAAACCCCGTCAGCTGATGACGGCGACAGCAGACAACACTGTGAAACCCCGTCAGCTGATGACGGCGACAGCAGACAACACCGTGAAACCCCGTCAGCTGATGACGGCGACAGCAGACGGCACTGTGAAACCCCGTCAGCTGATGACGGCGACACCAGACGACACTGTGAAACCCCGTCAGCTGATGACGGCGACACCAGACGACACTGTGAAACCCCGTCAGCTGATGACGGCGACACCAGACGGCACTGTGAAACCCTGTCAGCTGATGACGGCGACAGCAGACGGCACTGTGAAACCCCGTCACCTGATGACGGCGACACCAGACGACACTGTGAAACCCCGTCAGCTGATGACGGCGACACCAGACGACACTGTGAAACCCCGTCAGATGATGACGGCGACACCAGACGGCACTGTGAAACCCTGTCAGCTGATGACGGCGACCTCAGACGGCACTGTGAAACCCCGTCAGCTGATGACGGCGACAGCAGACGACACTGTGAAACCCCGTCAGCTGATGACGGCGACACCAGACGACACTGTGAAACCCCGTCAGCTGATGACGGCGACACCAGATGGCACTGTGAAACCCTGTCAGCTGATGACGGCGACAGCAGACGGCACTGTGAAACCCCGTCAGCTGATGACGGCGACAGCAGACGACACTGTGAAACCCCGTCAGCTGATGACGGCGACACCAGACGACACTGTGAAACCCCGTCAGCTGATGACGGCGACACCAGACGGCACTGTGAAACCCCGTCAGCTGATGACGGCGACAGCAGACGATACTATGAAAAGTTGACTATAAATCCACTGCTCTTTAAAAACAAAATTACTGGGGGCACCCGGGTGGCTCAGTCGGTTAAGTGTCTGCCTTCAGCTCTTGTGCTCTCTCTCCCACTCTCTCAAATAAATAAAATCTTTTTAAAAAAATTACTGTAAATGTATTGGCAAAACTGGCCACTAAAAAAAAAAACTATGCAGATTCAATCATTTTTAGACTACTTTTGTAAACAGCCATCTCTTTACAAAATCCAGTTTATTACAGGATCAAAAACAAAATACGTATCCAAGTTGCCATGCTATTTGCGCAAGTCCTCTGGTTTAATCTTTCAAATTAGGTGATTCTGATACGCTTCCAATTTCAGTTCCTTTGCTTTTCTAGTTCTCAATCGATAATAGCTCTCCCCTGTGCGAGTACCTGTCGGTTGTACACGTATCCACTTCCCCTCGCTTTTGTCTCTAACAGCTCCAACAAGAAGAGACAGCTAGCGAGTCACTGATCATCACTGCTTTGCAAAGATTTTGGCAACAATTAGGGCTCGGTGGCAACGCAGTTGCCATGTATTAGCCTGTGCTCTCTTCTCCCAGGCCGGGGTGCCACCTGCAGGCGAGAGCCTCCCAACCCCACGCCCTCGAATCCCCCCAGCCGGGTCCCCGGCTCTGAGGAGGTAAGGTGCACCGAAGCCAGCGGGCAGAGTGAGAACAACTATTTAACTGATCAGTGAGATAAGGCTCCTCCCGTCCATGAATTCTAGTGGTTGAGATAAAATCAGTTACTTTATGACATCTTATCCTGCCCGACTGGGTCTAGCTTCATGAAAAGAAAAACAAAAAACAAAAAACAACAAAGAGAAAAAAAACAAAACACTGAATTGTTCCCCATTTAGACTTTTAATTATGACAGCAAACAGTACACAAGAGGCCAAAGGAGTAAACTCGGATTATAAACTGGGTTTGTCGTGGAACAGAAGGGCCACACCAACATTCACCAGGCAGAGCCCAAAGAGACAACAGACCCTGACCCCCGGGGATGCTGCAACCAGGCTCCCTGTGGGGGCTCCACGGTGGCTTCAAAAAGGCAGGTCCACAGCCTAAGCCCTGGACACTGCGACTGTGACCTGACTTGGAAAAAGGGTCCATGCAGATGTAATTAAGTATTATGAGACTAGGGGATCTAGATTATCCAGGTGGGCCCCAAATCCAATGACAAGTGTCCTAACAAAGCAGTACAGAGACAGATTTGAGACGGAGAGACAGAGGGAAGGCCACACGCAGGCAGAGGCAGAAGCCGCAGGGGGACCGCGGCTGCCAAAACCTGCAAGACGCAGCAGGGATCCCCCCTGGAGCCTTTGGAGGGAGCCCTGCCCTGCAGGGGCACCGATTTCCACCCAGGGGAACTGATTTTGGATCTGTGGCCCCCAGGCTGTGCATTGCTTTAAGACACACACAGTTCGTGGCAATGTGTTCCAGCAGCCCCAGGAAACGAATGAAGTCCCCTTGGCTTCTGTCCTCAGACCGACCCAAAAGTCACCTAGAAGCAGGTAAAAGCTTCACGTTATTTCATGAGAGCGATCTCCAGATTTCCTCCTGCCCCAGGCCCGCCACCAGAGCCCCTCCACCCCACTCCAACACTGCAGCCACACGGCCCGGGGCCGCGCCACAGTGGGGACAGCAGCAGCACCACTGGTGGGGGAGGTCCCCCGCCCCTGAGGCTGCCTCCACAGACAGAGCTGATCCCAGGGGACAACCCTAGGATGCTTGGGTGAGCACAAATGAGAAAATCAACTGTTGTGTCAAAGTGTCTCCTTGTGTCCCCAGGATCACCGGGGTCACAGAGGGACAAGGAAGCCAGAAGAACCAAAATGAGAGAGACATCACAGTGGAAGGAGGGACAGGGAAGCCAGGCCCCAGGGTTGAGTGCAGGCACATCTGTTGTGTGACCCACACCCCGGTCCCAAGAATGGTCACCACCAAAACAGGCGGCAGGGACCAAGGACCGTCCACCAGAGGGGCAGGTATCTGCCCGCATAACTGGCGGGCACGTGAGAGCAGCCAGAGCTCGACAACCCCCAAGGAGCAAGAAGTAAGGCCACCTTCAGGTTACTTATTTCCCGGCATTCTCCTTTAAGGACACCAGGTCCTTGGCCACTGCAGTGGACTGCACAAGGCCCAAGAGCCTAGAAGGTGAAGGGTCAAGAGAGACAGGCACCCAGGGCCTGGGTGATGCTACCAGACAAAGCAAAGGCTCACAGGACATGTGTCATCAGCCCGAAATCGTCCTTCCAGAAACTGGTCAATTAGATGCCAAAGCCTTTTGTAAACCAGAAGGACAGTGAACTTGACAGCTGCTGTAGACTAATTTCTTTCATATACACTCACAGTGGACAAGGAAACCCAACAGCACATCATTAGTCACTTAATCTGCCCGTGTATGCCAGTATGTGTCATTTAAGGCACAGCAATCACCTGACAGACAATATACTCATTTCATTCCACCAAGTGGAGTATCTGTGAACATACACATGAGCAGTGACAGACAACAGGGGTGTGGTTTGAAGAAAGTTCCATAACCAATGGGGTGCCTGGGTGGCTCAGTCGTTAAGCACCTGCCTTCGGCCCAGGGCCTGATCCCAGGTCCTGGGATCAAGCCGCACATCGGGCTCCCTGCTCCGCTGAAAGCCTGCTTCTCCCTTTCCCACTCCCCCTGCTTGTGTTCCCTCTCTTGCTGTGTCTCTCTCTCTGTCAAATAAATAAAACAAGAAAGAAAGAAAGAAAGAAAGAAAGAAAGAAAGAAAGAAAGAAAGAGAGAGAGAGAGAGAAAGAAAGAAAGAAAGAAAGGAAGGAAGGAAGGAAGGAAAAGAAAGAAAGAAAAAGGAAAGAAGGAAGGAAAGAAAGAGAGAAAGAAAGAAAGCAAGCAAGCGGAAGGGAGGGAGGGAGGGGAAGGGGAAGGGGGGAAGGGGAAGGGGGGTAGGGGAAGGGGAAGGGGAAGGGGAAGGGGAAGGGGAATTCCGGTCCATAACCTAGAACAACTCTTCATCCTGGCTAAAGGAGTCATTACACTCGGGTCCTCTTTGCAAAAAAGGTGTCGCTTAATGAATTAAAGAAGCAGAGGCAAAATGGTCCTGAGCTTGGAGCTAGGCCTGGTGAGGCAGCCGGCCCTCTACTAGTGCTTCCTTGCAAAAACCTGCCCCTTGCCTTGTTCCGCCTCCCTCCCCCTTCTCCGCCTGGGTCCAACAGAGTCCTTGATGACAGGGCTCAGGCTTGGCGGCCTGGCATCCCCTCCTGTGGGTGCAGCCCCTCCACTCCTTGGGGCCAGGGGCCTCCCCACCGGTCAACAGGGGACTGCAAGCTTTAGAGCAGCCACTACTCTAGAGAAGGGATGTACTGGGGCCAGCGCTGGTAGTTCCGTGAGGGGGTAGCCAGGGGCCCTGGGAGAAGGCAGTTCTCTTTAGGAATCAGCACTCTGGAGAACGGCTATCTGCAGCTACACCCCACCTCAACCCCACCCCAGCCCCATCCCCCCATCGCCCCCACCCCCACCCCAGCCCTGGAGGCGTCACAGTGGGAGGGAGAGGGTGACAGGGAAGGACACCGGCAGTCCTGGAGGGCACTCGCAAGGCTCCAGACCCAAAAGAGAAGCCAACGGGCTGGACTTGACAGCACAGCTTCTGCTCGGCTGAAGACAGGGTTTCCCCTGGGGACGTGGGAAAGGGGCACAGGTCCCTCCGATTATTTCTTACAGTGTGACTCATGTTTGAGTCAGTCATCACCTCGAAATACAGTTTAATTTAAAAAGCAGTGTGTGGTGTATGACAAGAGCTATGTGAAGCGCTGGTAAAAATGTTAAGTGACTGTCCACACAACACAGCGAGCACGTGAAGTGGGCAGAAGCGAGGAAGGAAAAGTCCGGTGACAATAGCAGCTCAGAAATCAAGTAGCCAGGAGTAAACGAGATAAGCTGTTCAACTGTTTAAGATCCACATTTAAACCTTAAAACAAATCACTCCTGAAAAACACAAGAACAGGTTGGAACAAATGGAAAGACTTCCCTCGTTCTTGGTCAGGACGCGGCAACGTGGTCAACACGTCGGCACTCTCCGTGTTCACTTACACGTGTGGCACAATCCATCGGAAAGGCCTGTGAGCTCGCTCTCCCGAACTCGACATGCTGAGGCTTGGGCGTGTGCGGAGAGCGGGACGACGGCAGGAGCAGCGGCGGGGCCAGGGCAGCAGCAGCCCTCCCGGGGGACCCGCACGCCCCACAGTGTCCGCGCCGACGGCCCAGCACAGGGACACACAGAGTGGCACGTGCCGACGCAGACATACACCTCAACAGAGACCCAGTGCGCCACTAAGAGGCACCTAAACCGCAGCGACACGCAGGGCCTTTTTAGCAGGTGGCCCTGAGCAACAGGACAGCACGGGGTGAAAGTAAAGGAGGAAACATGAGGAGGCCCCATGGGAGGAAGGACAGGCTCTCTAACTACGACTCAAATCCAGATGCAACGGTCAACACAAGCTGATCTGACTACTGAAGTGGCCAAGACATCATGGGCCGAAGGTCTGCATCCCCAAGGCCCACATGTTGAAGCCCTAAGGCCCAGCAGGATGGCACTTGGAGGAGGTGATGAGAGGCTGATGAAGGCACCCGGGGGAGGGGGACATTAGTGTCCCTGCAAGAAGGGGAGGACAGGGAGACTTCCCCTGCCCCCTACACACACACACACACACACACACACACACACACACACACACAGAGCAGGGCAGCTGCTGCATGGTGGGCCCTCACCAGGAGCCAAATCTGCAGCACCGTGACCTTGGTCTTTGGCTCCAGCACCGGGAGGGATACGTGTCTGATGTTCACACGGCATTTTGTTACGGCCCCCAGAGCAGACGAAGACGTGGCCAGAAATGGAACCATGGTTTTGTAAAAAGGCAGCTGACAAAGTGGGAAAGTGGGACGAGGCACCTGCAAATTCACCTGAGAGCAGATGCCCTCACTCCCAAGCGCACAACGTGCGAGGAAGAACCGCAGGAACGCTACAGAAAAGCAGGCGAAAGCCGTGACCAGACGACCACAAACGCAACCACACGTTCGACTTCGCTCTCGCTCACCCTGATGCCGCTTCTCCCCTCCGAGCAGCAGACCCCAGAGCCCGACGACACCACTCCCAGCAAGGGTAACCCTCACAGCCCTCCATCCAGCAAGCCCTCCCGGGCGCACCCTGAAGACAAGCCCCCCAACGCGAAGTGAGCAAGCCCCCTGACGGCGCCCCTCACACGGTGTCCAACGGCAAGGCCCCGCAAACTGCCAAGCAAACTGCTGAGCTATCCAAACACGGGAAATCCGTAAACAAGCTGTGGGCACGATGGAGTGCATGCACCCAGGAAAGGAGGGGGAAGCGCTCTGTGGCCGGTCCAGCGCGACAGCGGGGACACGTGCGGAGTCAGCCCCCCGCACGCTGAAGGGCAGCCAAGAACACACACGCGTCCACTTGCACCAACGAAGCAGCCCGGGAGCAACGGCACTGCTTCCCGCCCAGGGCTGGGACAGCGGAAGGGACACAGAGGGAGCGATGCTCTTCCGAAACCACCTCTTGGTAGAAATTTTACTTTTAAAAAGCATATTAGTGTCCTACACATTCAAAAAAAACTAAATCACTAAGGATGGGAAGGGAAAGAACTATAGAACTGAAGGCAGATGAAGCAGGAGGGCCCGCGGCGGCTCCAGTGAGCAGCACGGCCACACCCCACACCGTGGGGACAAGGCAGGGGCTCCGACTCTTCCAGAGCCCTGAACTCCAGCTGGTAGGACTGCCTCTCGCAGCAGCATGGGTGGACCAACCCTGCGCAGGGGCTGATGGTGCGGGCCGGCTTCTCCCTGAGGAGGGACGGAGGGCCACACGTGGAAGGAGGCTCGGAGAGCCCTGCCAGATGCCCTGGGATCGGCAAGAACTCCAGTCCTAAGCTGAGTCTATGCACAGGGTGTGGTGTGTATGTGTGTGCACGTATGTGTGCATGTGTGTTTCCATAGGTGAGTCTCCCAGCTCTGTCCATTGAAATCAGAGCTGGGAAACGAAGACACACCTAGCGCCCAGATCTGGAGGCAGACACATCCCCTGTAAAAAGAACCAGGGCTGGGGTGCCTGGGTGACTCAGGCGGGTAAGCGACCAACTCCTGATTTTAGCTCAGGTCATGATCTCGGGATCCCACATCAGGTTCCGCGCTCAGCGGGGAATCTGCTGGAGATTCTCTCCCTCTGCCCCTCCTCCCACCTCTCTCTCTCAAATAAATTTTTTTTAATTAAAAAATAAAAAGAAATAAATAAAAAGAACCAGGGCTCATCAGAAACTAGGAAAGTCTGAGAAACTGTCACAGTCCAGGGGCGCGTAAGAAGACACGATGACCACCTGATGTGGCATCCCAGGGGGAGTTCTGGAACAGAAGCGGGCTTTAGGAAAGGAAATTCAAATAAAGCATGGACTTAGGTTGGTAATAATATATTAATACTGGTTCATCAGTTTTGACAAATGTACCATAGTAACGAGGCTAAAAACAGCGGAACAGGGGACGGGTACATGGAATCTCTGTATTATCTACACAGTTTTTCTGTAATCTAAAACTTCTCCAAAAGAAAAAGTTTATTGAGAAAAAGGCAGCGGTGGGAAACCACAGCTCCTCACAGAAAAGGCTGATTTGGGGGCTGGAACGGGGAAGATGCGAGCTGAGCCTGGAGCATCTTGTTCTGCCAGAAAACGGAACGCGACACAGGATATCCCAAGGACACAGCCTGAAGGGACTGTGGACAACTCCAGGACAATCTGAGCACTAAAATAATCAGGGACATTAGTGTTGAGTTTCTCTTTTTTTTTTTTAAGATGTCCTTGAGTCCCTCCCAATGTGAAGCTGGAAATCCTCACTCTGAGAGAGGCGGCAACGGATGCCAACTCCAGCGGACAGTCAGATGAGGGGCTTAGAGGGTCTCCCCACAGACTGCTTGTTAGCTGCAAGGACAAAACCAGTAACTGTCCAGTGGGGACATCACACAACACCTGACCAGTGATCGAGACTAAGCAGGCCAACGAGGCCGGAGGGACAGCCCGGACCTCTGACGTGGGACCCTAAGGGACACACCCCGCCCCACTGCAGGGTTCCGGCAGGAATGCAGAAGCTAACTCCATCAGGAGAAGGCATCACCAAATCCAACATGAGGAACACGCATGTAAAATGTTTCTACCAAAATCTATAAAGAACTTATCAACTCAACACTCAAAAAAGCAAATAATCCGGTCAAGAAACGGGCAGAAGACACGAACAGACATTTCTCCAAAGAAGACATAGAAATGGCCAATAGACACATGAAAAAATGCTCCACATCACTCGGCATCAGGGAACTACAAACCAAAACCACAATGAGATACCACCTCACATGGGTCAGAATGGTTAAAATTAACAAGTCAGGAAACGACAGATGTTGGCAAGGATGTGGAGGAAGGGGAACCTTCTTACACTGCTGGTGGGAATGCAAACTGGTGCAGCCACTCTGGAAAACAGCGTGGAGGTTCCTCAAAAAGTTGAAAATAGAGCTACCCTATGACCCAGCAATTACACTACTGGGTATTTACCCCAAAGATACAGATACAGTGATCCGAAGGGGCACCTGCACCCCAACATTCATAGCAGCAATGTCCACAACAGCCAAACTGTGGAAAGAGCCCAGATGTCCGTGACAGATGAATGAATAAAGAAGATATGGTGTATGTGTGTGTGTATATATATATATATACATATACACACACACATACACAGAGAGAGAGAGATAAATAAATAGAATGTTACTCAGCCATCAAAAAGAATGAAATCTTACTATTTTCAGTGACATGGACGGAACTAGAGAGCATTATACTAAGTGAAGAAAGTCAATCAGAGAAAGACAATCACGTGATTTCACTCACATGTGGAATTTAAGAAACAAAACAGAGGATCGTAGGGAAAGGGAGAGAAAAAGAAAATAAGAAAAATCAGAGAGGGAGACAAACCCTAAGAGACTCTTAACCATAGGAAACAAACTGAGGTTTGCAGGAGGGGAGGGGGGAGGGGGTTGGGGTAACAGGGTGATGGGCATTAAGGAGGGCATGTGATGTAATGAGCACTCGGTGTTACATGCAACTGATGAATCACTGAACTCTACCTCTGAAACTAAAAAAAAAGAAAAGAAATCTAAAAGGAGAGAAACTTGTCCTACAAAAATAAAATCAGAGGGGAACCTCGGTGTCTCAGGTGGTGAAGTGTCTGCCTTTGGCTCAGGTCATGATCTCAGGGTCCTGGGATCGAGCCCTACATCGGGCTCCCTGCTCAGCAGAGAGTCTGCGTCTCCCTCTCCTCCCCGCCTGTGCTCTCTCTTGCTATCTCTGTCTCTCTCTCAAATAAATAAATAAAAATCTTTAACAAATCAAATCAAATCAAGGAAGCCAAAGAAAGTCTGAGGAGCTGCTCCAGATCAGAGGAGACCCTGGAGGCAGGAACCCCAGCACCATGCACCCTGCACTGGAGAGAGATGCCACCAAGGACACGCTGGGTCACCAGCAGGCCTGGACTACAGCAGAGACTATGGCCCCACTTGGTGCTGAGCCAGGCAGGCTGCTGTCTGTGCCCACGGCAGGGCGCCCTGCCTGCAGAAATGCACACTGAAGCGTTTGAGGTCAGGGGCCGTGATGTCTGCAAGTCATTCCCAGAGAGTTCACACAAAATACGCGTGTGGATCTGCATGTGCATATACGCACGTGCACACACATACACACACACACACACACACACACACACAGGATGGGTGGGAGGAGGAAACGGGAGCCAGCAAGTAGGGATAAAGCAAGTGCGACCGATGTGAACAGCTGAATCCGGGGAGGAGGAGACCAGTACTCCTAGTATTCTTGTAACTTGTCTGTAAGTTTGAAATCACGTCCAAATAAAAAGTTATTAAAGAAGTTAAATAAGGTCCTACTATGCCTTTTCTTTTTTCAAGAACAATGTTAAGAATACGAAAAGGCTGGGGGCGCCTGGGTGGCATAGCGGTTAATCGTCTGCCTTCGGCTCAGGGCGTGATCCCGGCGTTACGGGATCGAGTCCCACATCAGGCTCTTCCGCTATGAGCCTGCTTCTTCCTCTCCCACTCCCCCTGCTTGTGTTCCCTCTCTCGCTGGCTGTCTCTCTCTGTCGAATAAATAAATAAAATCTTAAAAAAAAAAAAAAAAGAATACGAAAAGGCCAATGACAGACTATGGAAAAATAATCACAATCTATGTATGTAATGCCAAGATTTATAGCAAAAATATATAAAAGAAACTCCCATCTACCCAATAATACAAAGACAAACAATCTGAAACAATGGCCTGGCCACTTCATGAAGGAAGAGTAGGAACGGCCAACAAACACAGAACACGACTCATGCCTGGTCATCAAGGAAAGGCAAACTACAACCCCACTCACGTCCATGAGGAAGGCTGAAGTTAAGACGACAGACGGACCATGAGTTTGTAAGGGTGAGCAGCTGTCCTTCTCCAGCGGTGCCGGCGCACCCACATTGGAGAAACAGGCCCGGCTCGGAGAGGTAACGTCTACCTACCTACGACCCAGAACTCGGTCCCACGGCACTCGGCAAGAGGAAATGAAAACGTGTCCACAAAGACTTGCCCAAGAATGCTTAGAGGAGCTTTGTGTATTAGCTGGAAAAGCCCACCAACAGCAAAACGAAAAAAGAAACTTGCAAACCACACGATCTGATGAAAGATGAGCACCCAGAACACGGAGGGAACTCCTGAACCCTGCAACAAAACAACAAACCACCCGACTCGAACAACCCTTCCCCAGTGAAGACACAGGCCAACAAGCACGCAGAAGGATACTCGGCGTCATGACCGTCCGGGAAATGCAAATCAAAACCACAGTGAGACACGCTTCACACCCATTCACACGACTATCATCACAGAAAAGCAAACGGTGAGGGCTGGCAAGGGTGTGCAGGAACTAGAACCCTCGTGCACTGTCAGTGGGAACGTAAAATGGCACAGCCACTGTGGAAAACAGTGTGGGGTTCCTTGAAAAACTAAAAACAGAATTACCACACGATCCAATAATTCTGCTTCCTGTATATACCCAGGAGAACGAAAGGACGGTCTCGAAGAGATACGTGTCCACACGTGTCCATGTTGGCACTCTCCACAATGTCTGAAATGGGGAAGCCACCCCAAGCCCATCGACTGATGGCTGGATACGCAAAACGCCAGACATGCGGGACATCCATTTTTCAGCCGTAAGAAGGCAGGAAATTCTCCAATAGGCCACAGCGCAGATGGGCCATGAGGGCATAACTCCGAGTGAAAGAAGCCGTCCAGGAAAGGACAAATACTGTATGATTTTACGAGACGTGAATTCTGGGGATGGATGGAGGTGACGGCCTCACAGCAAGTGTGAATGCGCTTGATGCCACAGAACTGCGCTTAAAAACAGTTAAGATCGGTAGGAGAAGAAAGGGAAGAAGGAACGGGGGTAAAAAGAAGGGGGAATGAACCATGAGAGACTATGGACTCTGGGAAACAAACTGAGGGCTTCGGGTGAGGGGGGGATGGGATAGGCTGGTGATGGGTATTAAGGAGGGCACGTATTGCATGGAGCACTGGGTGTTATACGCAAGTAATAAATCATGGAACACTACAATCAAAAAACTTGGGAAGTACTGTATGGTGACTATCATAACATAATAAAAAATTATTATAAAAAAATAAAATAAAAACAGTTAAGATGGTAAAGTTTGTGTTACGTGTATTTTTACCACAAGAAAAAGAAGACATTAAAAAAAAAAGTAAGTCAGAATGACACTGAACCCTGCACTTTATTTTTTTTTTTTTTTAAAGATTTTATTTATTTATTTGACAGAGATAGAGACAGCCAGCGAGAGAGGGAACACAAGCAGGGGGAGTGGGAGAGGAAGAAGCAGGCTCATAGCACAGGAGCCTGACGTGGGGCTTGATCCCACAACGGCGGGATCACGCCCTGAGCCGAAGGCAGGCGCTTAACCGCTGTGCCACCCAGGCGCCCCTGAACCCTGCACTTTAAAACTGTCGTAGGCCTTGCGAATTTCTTAGTAAAATAAAACCAAAAAACAATTTTCAAAAAGTGAGTGAGCAGATTATCCTTCCTAAAGCCGTAAGGGGAGCCCAACATTTGCGACAAAATAGAAGACTCGGCAGCAGAGCCCCCTCCATCAGCAACCACCAGCACACAGTGTTCACATCGACCCGCGTGCGTGGTGGGCACTCAGCCCTGCCTGCTCCGGGGAGACTGAGGGCAGAGCCGGGTCTGAGCAAGTAGATAGGTGGCCGCATGGTAGGAGGGCAGCATGCTCTGGGGACACGCCAGGTTATGCTGAAAGACTTCCACACAACCCTCAAGACATCTGTATTTCCAAGTTCTAAACACTTCAATGTACATCATTTTCAGAATAAATTAAGGCATGATTCTCATGTGCCAAATACAGAACAAAATAGTCAGCTCTGAGGAGGCCCAGGCACCTGGCAAGCACTCCCATCTTTGTTGTACGGACTTGTTTTGTCCGAAGAATACTAGAAAATACATAAGTAATAAGTCAGCTAATGTTTACCTTCTAGAGATCTGGAAGTGACTTTGCTATGTGACCCCACAGAAAGGACTATTTGGACCCCTGGCAGCCCCCTGGGGATCTGGACTTATACTCACATGGAAACGCAGCAGAAGACGCTGGGTCTGGCTATTTTTACAGCTGCCTTCATTCTGCGTTCCTCACTCATGACCTAGGGAGGCTGCTTCATCAGCGTTAGCAGTCAGCACACTGACGGAGCCCATGCCTCGGCCGCTTCCAGGATTTCTCAACAGGCCGCCTCATGCGGGCGCACTGCCCTATGGACGCTAATTCCCAGGTGGGAAGAATGGCCTCGTCTCACTCTCCACAGCTAACCCAGAGACAAACTAAAGGGCTTCAGTTGTTGGCTAACTAAAAGGTGCAAAAACTTCACGACCGATCACCAGCGAGGAGCGTGTCTTCTCGAAACGGTCTTTCCAGCTTGCTGTCAATGACCACCAACATACTTGGGACCAAAAAACTTCCCCCAGACTCAGGTGACCGGGTATAAACTGGATACACGCTCAACCCGATGGTTTCTCCCCATCGACCACTTGAAGGGGGCCAGTCTCAAAAGGGCCCCAGGAGACTGAGGCTCCCGGCTCCTGGTCCGAAGCACGGGCTGAGTGGGCCTGTTCCGTTTCTTCAAGCGTTAGGAATACAAGAACACAGACGTGAGGACCCCAGCAAGGCCATCTAGAGGACAGGTGGCGGCACCAGAGGCGGCGTCCGTGAGGGAGCACACGGCTGGTTCAGAAATCATTTCCCCAAGAAAAGTACGTTTCTGGTTTGGGCTCTTCCACTTCTGCTTCTGTAAAGTACTTGAGAAACGTGCGCGCAGGCTGGTGGGACACTGGGTGACACTGGGCAAACCTGTTTCCGTTTCTCAGGGGTGATGACGGTACCACAGCAGCAGCCCCATCATTTGGAGACACGGACGGTTCACAGAGGCAGCGACGGGCTGTCTAGGATGGAGCGACACGGGCCGAGAGGAGCGGAGGTGGGCACCCCGCCGGGTCCATCACAGGCTTCTCTCTCCCTCCATATTTGAAATTTCCCATAACAAAAAGGTTAAAGGAAGGAAAGAATGTACGTGCCACAACGTTCACAGTGATCAAAGCCGATGATGACCGGAATTTGCTTCGAAACGTATCAGAACGGGTGTGGGAGATGCTACGGACAAAACAGGACCGTGCCCGCAGCTGGCAACCGCTGAGCTGCCTGGTTCATTTTACTACGCGGTCTGCCTCAGTTTACGTTTGCAGTGCCCGTCGTATGAAGCTCTCACACGGGGAAAGAAACGGAGAAAGAGACTCGCAGGCGGGATGCAAGTGAAGAGTGCACTCCGCCCGCAGAGGGATCCGGGCGCGCTGGCTGCGGCCTGGCCACCCCCCGACCCCAGCCACACCCGCCCCGACACACAGACATCCCTGGGGAAGGACAAGAGCCCAGCCGGCAGCGCCCCTGTGCCCTCCCCCCTAACGTGGAAACCTGTCCATGATGGGAGCTCCTGACTCAGGCCTGCCCCCCGGGTGCACACACACACACTGCCCCCGCTCCACGCACACAGCAGGCAGCCTGTGCCGACCAGCACTGCACGGCCCGGGACCCCCCCTTCCAGACCACGCTGAAGAAAGCGCTGCTGATGGTCGTACAGCGTCCATGTTAGGAGAAACCTCCACACCACAAAGAACCGACGGGCTGCTCCGCACGCGTTCCAAAAGTCCGTGAAGCAGCAACACACGGCAGAACACCCGCGCTGGTTAGGCGTTTCAGGGAAGAGTTAACAAATAACAATCAAGTGTCACGGGAGACACACCAGTTTCCACGTACAGACTCTGCGATCGCAAGCAAACCGTATTAACATTCCGGAGGGAACTCTACACGTACGTAAGACGCGGAGGGCGCCAGGCCCACAGGCGACTTGGCTGGCTCCCTCCGTGTCTCCTTCCAAGGGCAGCACCGGGTGCCAGCCCCAGAAGCCACCCCTCCTGGTAGAGTCCCCACCCAAGCCTGGGGTGCACGCCCCACGCAGCCAGGCGCACGGACACACGATCACATTCCAGCTGCAATTTCTGGTAATAAATAAAGAAGAGAGGAGCTGGGAACTACAGCTTGATTAAAACGACAGTGACAGTGTGTTCGGCCATGATTAGAACATCTGCCTCTAGATCTGTTCACCTGATCAGGACTCTGAATGATACTGACCTGAGGTGTGGACAACAGAAAGCAGATGAGAAAATAAATATGAGAAATAGAAACGAGAAATAAAAATAAAAATGAGAAAATAAAACAGCACCTCCACTCGGCACCCCGTCCCCCTCCTAAGGCTCACCCCAAGACCGTTCTCAGTTCTGGTCCCCATCAGCTGCACGGCAACGCTGGCCGACCGACCACCACGGAACTTGCCTTCTCATCCTTTTATTTCTAACGTACATGTTAAATTGACATTTGCTTTTTCAAACAGAAAACGGAATCTTAAGTAGAGCATGATTTGAGTTTTCCAAAGAATCTCCATCAGTGACGTAAGCGATGGCTACACACCATACGCTGAGCCCTAACACGGGGCTGAGGGGCACCAACCCTGCGCAGCCAAAAGCCTGCGTGTAACACACCATACGCTGAGCCCTGAGTAACACGGGGCTGAGGGGCACCAACCCTGCACAGCCAAAAGCCTGCGTGTAACACACCATACGCTGAGCCCTGAGTAACACGGGGCTGAGGGGCACCAACCCTGCACAGCCAAAAGCCTGCGTGTAACTTTCAACTCCTCCAAAAACGTAACTCCTAACAGCCTACGGTTGACCAGAAGCCTGACCAGTAACAGGGACCGTCAATTAACACACGTTTCATATGTAGTATGAATTATATGCTGTGTTCTTACAATAAAGTCAGCCAGAGGAAAGAAAATGTCATTAAGAAATTCATAAGGAAAAAAAAATACACTTACAGTACCGTATTTACCAAAAAAACCTCTTTTGGTTGTAAGTGGCCCCACGCAGTTCAAACCAGTGTTGCTCAAGGGTCAACTGTATTTCTTCCAACTGAACCTTACAGACTCTTAGTTATGATACGGGCACACAACGTTCACTGTGAGACATTTGTCACCTGTGCAGAGTCAAGCTTTACTCTACTCAACATCATATGAAAAATACATTAGACTCATTTTTCAAGATAATTATTGATCTGATATTTGTGAATTACGGCTGTTGTGCCTGCCTACTGCACTACTGCTCACCATCGGCCAGCAGCACATTCTGTTGCCATAAGGGCAGGAAATGACTGTAACAAAGCTCTCAGCAGGAAGAAGCACTACACCTGTTATCCACACTGCTGACGAAAATTACTCGGCTTTACCAGAAACACGAGTGGTGACTTTGTTTATCCGCAGGGCACGGAGCCCCGGGCCCTTCTCACCTTGCCGTCCACTCCGGAAGGGCTGTTGAACACATACTCCAGCTGAAAGATGATGGCAAATGCAGGGTGATGGACCATCTCAGGGAGTCGGAGGCGGCTTCTCAAAACCAGTGCCTGGTTTCCAGAGCTGCATCTAGAACACAGAGCAGTGGCAGGTCAGGCAGCGCTCCCACTGCCCTGCACCCCCCTGGGTGCCGGGTGCTGCTGGCGCGGCAAGTGCCCACAACGATGCCACTAAGTCCCCAATGATGCTGCCAGCCCCCAAGGCAGCTCCCAAACCAGAGCCTTTCTAGGTGCTTTAATCAACACTCATTCCAAATCACCAAAGCTTATGTCAGGAGGATGGACAATACGGCCAGGTCTCCAGGGAGGCTCATCCTCCAGGGCCAGCCTCTGGAACTTCCTGCCTGCTGGTTCTCAACCACATGAGACGTTGATCGCAGGCCCAGTGGGAGGAAAGCATGCCAGGATCTCCCAGACCCCAAGCAGCCACAGGTGGAGGCACCTGTCATGTTAACTCCAGAACCGTCACAGCACAAATCAGGAGTTTCCAACTGGACAACACTGGGGGCTGCTCCTAATGGATGTAAGTCAGCAAGAGGAAACAAAGGCACCAGGGAAGAAGCCCAGGTGGACAAGCGCACACTTGACACGCAAAAACAGCTCCATTTCGCTTTGATCCCCGGTTATGTGCACCCCCGTACCTCCCAATTCCACGGGGCCGGACCCTGCAACCCTGGGGAGAATACCTGGCCTTTGAGGAGGAGCCAACTTTCCTACTGAAACTGGCAGAGCGCGTCAAGGCCATGTCCATCTCAGGCACCAGCACCACCACCTGTGGCCTCTGCACGAAGCCCAGACCGTTGTGCACACCGACGTGCAGGCGGCGCTCCAAGATCTCCAGCGCGCCGCCGTCCAGCGGAACGCCCCCCTAGGAAAGCACACGTCACACAGAGTAAGTCCCTGTGCAGAAGGGCAGAAGCTCCCAAGGGAGAGGCAAGCAGAGAGAAGGAACTGGAACAGCCGTCTCAGGCATTTCCTGATCAGATGGCACTCAGTGAAAACGAGTCCAGGCCAATGAAAGGCAAAGAAGCCCACGAGAACCACTGGCCTTAGCGCCTTTTCGAGGTAATTGTGGGTTTCTCACACAGCATGATCTTCTCAGGGCAGTACACCCCAACACACCCTCCCCCCGGAAGGTGCCTGAAGCACCAAACTCTTGCTGAGGCTTCTCTGGCTGAGCTCAATGCTCAAGATGCAGCAAACGAGCAACCGGGGACCCAGGGCTCCAAAGCGCAGGAGCCCACTGCCCCCGAGGCACCTCTGCCCTCCCCCAGACTCAGACACTGGAGGCGTGAGCCGAAGGGGCAGCGGGACGAGGGAGCATATTTATGCAGTAAGTCATAAACCAATAAACACGGAATCTGCCCCAAAGTGATCGCTAGATATTAAAGTGTTTCATCTTAAGAAAAAAATGTACAGGCACTTTAACAAATGAGCAAGGACAGTCCTCCAGGCAATTACTGTTTATTAAATTATGTGATCATGGCAAAATGATTCCTGAATCTTCAAGTTTTCTTCATTGCCCATTAATCAAGCTGAACAGACCTAAATTCAGCCTATTAGTCTCTGAGTAATGAAAATAGAGCGATGGAGGTAACAGAGTAGCTACCAGTTGGATAGGAACAAAAATACAAAGTAGTGAAAATACATAATAAAGTGATTTTTATGGGAATACATAAAATTTAACAATGATACTCCTAAAGCATCTCTACCATCATGCAGTACACTCAGCAGTAAGAACACAGCAGGAACCAGAGCAAGAAAATGTGCACTCCGTCAATCTCCTCCTCTGTGTTTGTCTCACATGAGACATCGTACGGAACTTCCTTGTCAAGAATGGAGAGCAAGCAAAAAAAGTCCATCTCATCGATGTGTGCATGTGTGCACACATATGTGCACGTGTACATGTATGTGTGTGCATGTGTGTGCATGTGTGTGCGCATGTGTGTAACTAAGACCTCGCTAACTTCACAGACTGCTAGGATGGTCACCTACCGATGGAACCACTCACTGTCATGACCAAAGAGTACTAAAGGTCTGCAATGGGCCGATACTGATGCACTTCGGGTGCAAGGGTGAACCCAACCATGACCCTGTCCTCCTGGTGCAAGTACTCCACAGAGGGGCTACCAATAGAGCAATGAACAGGTAAGGAAACCAGGTGCTCTCGGGGAGGGCCAAGTATCTGGAGAAAGGAAGCAGGGTGACATACGGACAAAGTCTAGTAGAGGAAGGGGCCGCAGCCTCAGCAGCACACTCAGGTGGCCTGTCGGGGCGATCAGGTTTGCACTGAGAACCGAAGCCTGAGGGACCACGCAAGGGTGTGGACGCGGAATATACAGGGAAATGAGCTAGCTGTCCAAAGGCCAGGTGGGGACAAGCTATGGCCTGTGACCGCCAAGAGTTTATGACAACGTGTCACACGGGCAGGCAGAACTGACGCTGTGATAGGGAGCCCCTTTCACAGAAAGCAGGTCTGCTGGGATAAAATGACTAAGATTTCTAGTCATGTCCTTGGATGAGCCAAATATCTTGCAAATGCTCTTTGTAAATGCAGATTATTTTATTGGTTTCCCTATGCTCATTTGGTGATTTAATCTACTTTTAAATGAAGACTGTTTTAAGATATAACGAAACTAACGTGAGGGTCTGAGGATAATAGCACCTCCGCCACACAAAAGTTAAGACAATGCACCAGATTCCCTTGCGAGCCACTGCACGAGGAGCACGCAGGACTGCGTCACCAGTGGCTGGACCGTCCACCCTGGCGGCATCAGAGGCCGGCAGCTTCCCCACCTCTGTCCTGCCCTGCCCGCATCTCCACTGTTCAGAATAAGTTCCACCATGTAAGACAGTACCTCCCGAAAGTGATCGCTGATAAGGAGTTCTAGAAGTTCTTCCTCAAACTTCTCAAGGGAAGGGTACAGCGTGAAGAATAAATCGTCCAAGTACCACGTGACAGACTTCTGAAGGCGAGGCTTTCGGAGGGCGTCCCCTGAAACAATGAGGGGGCTCATGGAGCGTATCCGTGGGGACGGGACCACCAGAAGCATCCAGGGGCTCTCACCCACCAAGGTCCAGGCCGTGGTGCTAGGACCTCCGGGCAGAGAAGAGACCACAGGCACAGCTCTCAGACCGAACACTGAATCAGAACCCAGCTCCGTTCACACCGAGACGCCAAGCTGATTAAACAAGCCCAGATTTCATTTACAGCCCGATTCCTCCCCCCACCCTCCTCCAGGAACACATTTTATAATTCAGCAATCCAAAGAACACAGATTACAGAATGCAGGGTAACATCTGTTCCTATCAGCTTGGTTTCCCTTTATCACTGACTTCCTCTCTAGCAAGAACACAGCCAATGATGCCATTTCTTATTTTTGTACGTTTACCTTGAACCATTTGGAAACATGCAGAAATACTCATGAGCACATTAAGCCAACAAGCAAAAACACCGTCTGGGCCGACACCATAAGAGAAAAGTCCCCATCCTGCTGGGGAAGCAGCCCCAACTGGGAGCTCTTTGAGGACAGAAGGGGACGGTGGCTCCTGGCACGCAGCTCGGTGCCGAGCGCAGAGCAGGTGCGTCAACCCTCGGCAGCGAGGGGCGCGGTCAGGTCCTGTGCAGGCCTGCCCCCTTCCCCCGGGGCTCGGGCGCGAAGGCAGGATGAGGGCCAAGCCGACCACCTCCCCACGAGCACACAACCCAGGCTCTGCCCTCCCACCCCCATCACTACTCTGCTGCCCTCTGTCTCTTCCCAAGCCTTAATAAGAATTAAAGTGCAAAGTCTTAGATTCTGAGAGCGGATTCCAAAGGTAGAGAAAGGAAACAACTGGCGTGAGTCTCGGCGCAGAGGGAACCGTGGTGAGAGCCCTCTGTCATCCTGCCGGGAGGTCAGTCTGCAGCCAGAGGCGATTCCGGCTTTGCCTCCGCGTGCACCAAGACCCTGAAAATATCCACTGCCACCTTCTGCCCCACTAATTCCACTTTTTGAACCTATTCAGCTAAATTAATCAAATGTGGAAGGAAAGCACTAGGTGCAAAAATACTCATTAAACATTATTTATAACAGAAAAAAAGAAGAAACAACCAAGTGCTCACTAGTAGGGGAATGTTGAGCCAACTACTCTAAAATAGAAAATGAGAACAAAACCCATATTGTCAAAGATTATTTAATGACTGAAAAATAATCATAATACTACATGTGAAAACAAAACACAGAACACTGTGTATTAGATCACTCAATGCCCATTTTATTTGAAAACCTATGCATTTCCATGTACACAAGGCTATGTATGGGAAGTAATCACAGAGGACTTTCTCTCCTTCTCTGTGGTTTTCCACACCTTCCGCACCACAAATACGCGTGAGATTCTGCATCGTTCACAAACAGGCTTATGCCTCTAAGAAATCCTGCGTGTTCCTTTCTAAATTTAAGAAGAGTCTAATCTGCTCAGCGGATGACTCAGAACCGCTCAAAGTGCAGGTACAGCTACTCGCCACGGCCAAAAGCTAAAAACCACCCAAATGTCCATCAACACACGAACAGATATGAAACACGTGGTCGATCCACACACACGATGTTAGCCTTAAAAAGGAAGGAAATTCTGACACCTGGATGGACCTTGAGGACATTGTGCTCAGTGACACGAGACAGTCACAAAAAGGGCAAATACTGGACAGTTCCACTCACAAGAAGTACTTAAAGCAGTAAAATCAGAGACAGAAAGTGGAAGGGTGGGCGCCAGGGGCTGGGGACAGGGACAGGGAGCGAGCGTTTCATGGGGCAGAGCCGCAGTTTTGCAAGATGAGAAGTTCTGGAGGTGGACGGTGGTGGTGCCTGCACAGCACCACGAATGTCCTTCGTGCCCCCAAACTGCACGGTTTAAATGGTTAAAACGGTAAATGTTATGCTACATTTATGTTACCACAATTTTTCTTTCAAGAGCGGAAACATATAAAGTCCAACTTTTCATGAAATGGTCCAGGAAGTGTCTGACGCCCGTCCTGAATTAAGACCTTCCATCAGAGGAAGAGGACAAAAGAGGTAAGAGAGGGCGCATTCCCCACTGGGCCCGGAGGAGCCACAAGCTGCAGCTGCAGGACCACCAGCCCTGGCACCAGGCTCTCCCCTCTGATGCGCCCGTGGGCCACACAGCAACGTGGGATTGCTCACGGGGGATTTCAGAGAAGACGAGGCAAGGCGGCCATGGCCCTCTGGGCGCAGAGAAGGAAGGAGGGGGACCATCACAAAACCAGGGCCCGTCAGCAGGAAGAGGACAGGCCTGAGCTGACATGACCACCTGCTGGGGAGGGTTGAGTATGTCATCCCCAGCAGGTGGAAGGAACCGCATGTCCTGAAACAAGGGAGGACACCACGGTGGTCACATGCACTCTGGGGCAAGGGCCTGGGTGCCAACCCCAGGTTCTAAACCTCAGTCTCCTCGGCTATGGAAGCCAGGACGGTGCCGCAGGGACAGAGCTAATACCGTCCACAGTGCGCTCCGTAAAGCAGCCCCGAACAGAGTCATGGCTCCCGTGGAAAGCCACACACATATGCACACATATCTCACCAGACTAATCTTAAATCCTCAACACAGCTCATCCCCGCACATTCTATTCTCCTTATTTTACAAAAGAGAAACGTGGCTCGGACATTCTAAATGACATGCTCGAGGCCGCCCCACTCACAGGAATGAGCATGAAGGAGACTCCAATGTTTACGCTGCTAACCACATGTCCACGAACGACCGGGAAAGCACCGTGAGAACTTCAGGGAGTGGATTCGCAGCAACAGAATCCATGAGTACCAAGGATGGGACGAGCTGGGACCAGTGGACTCAGGCAGAACTCGGGGGCACCGGCCACTGCCAGCCCTTATAGAGACTGGGGCAGCAGCAGACAGACAGACTAGCACGTGTGCTGGGACCACAGCCCATCCCGCAGGGAACCTACCCACCTTCACCAATCACCCACAAACAAACACTAAACTAGTGGTGGGCAAAGGCCATTTCCCAGACTGATGTCCCGTGGGGATGAGTCCTTCCGGTTCCACAGCTCAAGGGGCAACAGTGCAGGAATGGGTGTCCGGGAGGTGGCAGAGCCCAGTGCTTCTGCAAGAGGCCCAGTCCAGGCAGGAAGCAGGCTCTGCACAGCCCCCCATGACGAGGTGGCCCCCAGGCCCAGAGCCATTAGCAGCAACAGAAAGAGTCATGACCCTGGTCTCATAAGAGGTGAGAAGTGAGTCCCACGCACAGAAGTCAGCCAGGGAGAGGAAAGATGGCTCTTCTATTGGGAGACGAGACTGAGGAGCCACATCTGCACTGGGAAGAACCTTCCGGATCCTAAGGGGTCCGGGAGGCAGGGCAGGGCTGGGTGGCATCTGGATGGCTTTCTCCAGGCCACGTCTTGTGAAAGGCGCAGGCTCTGGAGACGGGGCTCTCACTCAGAAGACAGAGCAGGTCTCCTGAGCAGCAGGGCGGCCACGGGCAGCCACGGGCGGCCACGACAGAGGACGGTAATCCGTGAAGAAAGAACAACAGGTCCTGGGGCTCAGCGCTTCCTAAGTTCTCAGCACTGGGCTTCACCGGCCCGTTCCTTTGCCCCCCAAATGCATCTCCAGGGTCAGGTCCTAGGAATGTCCCCATTTTATGCAGGAAAGGGCAGCAACAGAGGCTGGGAGAGATTAGGAGCCTGGAGGCCCACCCCGCCGCTCAGAGCCTCTCCCCTGCCGACTCCCACATCCCCCTCAGAGCAGCTTCACCATCTGAAGTGTCACCCCGTTCACTCCACAACCCAACCTCAGCGGCCAGGGCTGACGGAACCTCGGCAGAGCTGACAGCCAAGGGAGAATCCTGGCCCTCACACTCTGTGACTGGGACTAGCTTTCACGGGTTTGTTGCCAAGCCTGTGGACAGGAATGCAATCCCCAAAACCGCACTGCTCCTACAGGAAAGCGGACCCCCTTCCCTCGGGGATCCCCACACATGCACTGTTGAGAAAACAGGGGTTACAGGCGCAGAATAGGCAAGAACTCCCTGTAGTGATATCCTCTAGGGAAATGCTCAGAAACACCCCCAGATGCCCAACGAGCTCCCCACAAGGTCCTAACGGTCCCACAGCCTCCCAGGGACGCAGCTTTCCTGGAAGGGCATTCGATTCACCAGAATGCACCTCACCAAACAATGTTGCAGGAGGGGCAACAGAATGAGACGAGACTGAGAGTGCCCCAGGCAGAAGCGGAAAGGCGTCTGAGCCGTCCACATTTCTAGAACTGACTGTGGTGAGACGACACGTCCACCATTGCTTCAGGCCCTCCAAGGTATGAGCGCTCCACTAAGAGCCCCGCGCTGTGCTCTCCCCCCCGGCTCGGGGCCTGCGCACACGGATGCACCCAAGGCGCCTTCCGCCGATGAATCACAGACAAACCCAAGCACCAGGGAACCCTCCAAGGGATACAAGGTAGACACCAAACCCGGAGCAGTGGTTTGCTCTGGGGCGGTTCCCTGGGGAGTGAGACTGGAAGGGAGGACTTTCCCCGAAGTTTTCCTTTGTCATGTCAAAACTGGAGCTCACACAGGGCGGGCACCAGCTCTGCTCCTGCCACCCCACCACCACCCCTGCCTCCCGCAACCCAGGCTCATGTGTGGCAATCCAGAAGGCGAATCCCAGCGAGGACCGGAGCGGCCCCGGGAGCGTGGAGAAGCTCCCCACAGCCGCTGAGGTGCTTGGATGCTGTCTGCTGAAAGGCAGCGTCAGCAGGTCGGGATGGGGGAAGCAGCGTTTTCAAGGAGCACCTCAGGGGGTGGCTGAGCAGGGACTCAGGAGGACCACGTGGGACACCAACCAGAGCAGGCCACCACGTGAAAGACCAGTGGGCACACGGCTTTGACAAAACGCTTCTCCAGACAGCTCTGCTGAGCTCTGGTTTAACGGCTGAGGAAACAGGGCCTGGACCCGGCGGCCCGCCCAGGACGGGAGGGCCCACGGCCAAGGCTGCTTCGGGGGCACGTCTGCATGAGCGGGCCTGCAGGATGGAGCGGCCACTCAGTTAAACCAAACGAAGGGACGACAGGGGAAGGCAGCGAGGAAGGAGGGTAGGAGATGCACATCACTGAGGCGGGTGTTCGAAGCCACAGTGAAGAGGTCAGAGTGAGGTGAGTCTGCGGGTCGGGGAAGAAACGCATCGAAGGCACCGTCTGAGGAGGACGGGCACGTGGCAAAGACAGTGGCCTTTTTCTGCCTCTCTGCCAGGCACACGCCACTGCCGGCCTCGCTACCGGGGACTCTCCCTGAAGCACCACAGCCATGCAAACCATGGACGGTGGCCTGTGGACAGCAGCACAGGAGACAGAACTTCCATTCAGGCCTCCCCGAGGCCCTGCCCACTCGCAGACGCTACCAGTCCACAGCTCACTCCCACCAAGCCCCCGGCGGGGGGCTGTGGTCAAGTGTTCCAGCTGCTTCAGACGTCTGTATGGTGTCGGCCAGCTCGGGGGAGCCTGAGGCCCTCCACTTTCCTCCCACACTAGCAGCCCTGCGAGAAGTGGGCCCAGGATCCCTGCACCGCCCTGAGCACCTGGCCAGGAAGCCTCCCTCAGGACTCCAGCCAGTCCAGGCACTGGCCCCTGGCCTTCAAGTCCAGTTCTAGAAAACGGGCTTCCCACTTAGTTTTATGACTCAGCTTCCAATGCACTCGCTACTTCATGCAAAGCTCTGCCCCGCTCCAACGCAAGATGAGCGTTCTGAGCTTTCCCCCAAACGAGAGAGATCTTCCCGGTCCCGACCCCCCTGGGCACGTGACCGGCGCGCGGGTCTGCGGCCACGAGAGCGGGCCAAGGAGCTCCGGTGCAGAGGCTCGCTCTAAGCCAGGGCCCTGGTGCCGATGCAGCCATCCCGGCCTATCAGACCGGAGCACAAGAAAAGGTCAGAACCAAGCGAGGACGAGCCCGTGAGGCTGCGTGGATTTCCTGGCTGCAGGGAGAGATGGCGATCGGCGGCGCCGGCTAACCCGGACCAACTCGGAGAGCTGCCCTCCAAGAACCGCTCAAGGGAAAAGGCCTGCCTCGCTCGGGGGGGGGGGGGGGGGTGGCTGGTGACAAAGAGCCTCCAGAACAGCCAGAGCGAGGACCTGTCACTTCCGGTCACCCCCAGGCTGAAAACTCCCTTCGAAAGTCAGTCCTCACACAGATGAGGTAAAGTGGGCAGATGGGGCGAAGGCTGGTGACTGTGTTGACGTCCGTATCCTGGCCGTGACCTCGTGCTACAATTTGGGGGAAACTGGGCAAACAACACACAGAGTCTCTCTGCATTATTTACTAAAACCACATGTGAATCTAGAGTGACCTCGATAAAAATTTCAGTTAAAAACAACTCAATCCTCCTGTATCGTGGCATTTTACAAGCAAACAAATACCCATGTCCCCGTATGACACCAAAATAAAACCAGACCCTCTGCAAATTGCAAGTGAATTCCACCGCTGAAGCCAGTCCCAGTCCCTGCCTTGGCCCTTTCAGGGTTATAAAATATTATTCAGCAAAGAAACTCTTTTCCAAGAGTGAGTCACAAAAGCCCAAAAGACCCTGGGCAGGATTTATAACACAGAGAATAACCACGTCCAGCAGCAGGCTCGGCGCCCGCACGGCTACAAGTCACAGATCAGCCCGGCGTCCGGCACGTCAGGGGAAGGCAGAGCAAAACGAGTTTCTTTTCTTAGATGGTCACTGGGGGACTTGGTGAGAAGCCGCGTTCCGGTCCTTTCTTCCCGAGAAGAGGGAATGTGCTCTCATGCACTGAAGTCAGTGCTCCCACCCACCCACCCGAGCACGCCGCAGCTCCACTTCGAGGGTCCTTGGTCATTAGCTTTTAACAAAAACAAAGGTATTAACAACATAAACTGTCATCAGTGTTGCGATCTCTCAGACACTGCCTGTATCCGGTAAGTGTCCCGGTGACCAACTGGCCGCTCCACAGGAGGGGGCAAACAGGAAGCCACGGGGGTTCAGACCACTTCTGAAGACATGACCTTTATGGGCAAGGCGCTGGAATCATGCCCCCATCTGTAGCTGGCCCCTTTGATCCCCCGGAGAAACTGAGAACAACGCAGGGCCATCGGAGCTGCCCTGTTGCCTCTGCAGTAGGGACTCGTAAGCAGACCACAGACGAGTGCGGTAGTTCCAGGTTTTATCTGCAGCTCTACTGACCCCCACCAGCAAGTCACAGAGTGAGGGACATACCTCAGGCCCCAAGGACAGTCTGCCCACCCAGAGCCCCAGGTCAGAAAGACTTACAGAAGCTGGCTTTAAAGCAGGTGTGCACCTAGGATCTGGACATCAGCACGTAGCACACCGGTACTCAGAGCCTCCCCCGCCGACCAACGGGGTCGAGGTCTCAGCACCAGATGCAGGTTGTCATATTGTTTTCAGTGTCAACAGCGATGACCATGCAGCATTCTGTCTCCCTGTCTAACCCCTCCTTCCCTTGAAAGAGGACACAGGCAAATGACCAAGGGGGAGAAGACTTCCCATATGGGGCTGTGGGGGGGAGGGGTGGAGCCTGGTTAGTCATGGCAGATCCAAAGCCAGGACCCCTCCTCGGACTTGCTCCTATTCATCATTAATTTATCCTTTCTCATGTATCATCATCTCTTCTCAGGAACACTGGAGAAACAGTGACCTCGTGATGGTGATGACCACCACAGACCCATCCCAGAAATTCCCGAACTCAGACAACAATGTCTGCATCCCATCATGGACCACAACATCAAACCATGTGCAGGACATTGTTACTGAGAACATTCCCATCCTGGAGGTGAGCTACGTCTTTTCTTTGGGGCCTTGAGTGTTTCTGTTCTAAGTCAAAACTCGGCCCCTACAGCTCACATCCACGCCCAACCCTGCTCTCCCCAGAACAGAACAGGGCGCCAGCCCACCCCACACGAGAGTTTCCAGCAGAGCCAGTGGGGAAGGACTGGCATGGCCCCTTCTCCTGGATCCCTCAGACAGCCAGACAAAAAGCCTCTGGAAGTGCCCGGGAGGAGCGTGAGGCCAAGGTCAAGGCCCATCAGCAGGCCTGAGAGCAGAGCACACGTCTACAGTGATCTCCTGGCCCCTAACCCACCGCTGGAGAACCTAGTTCTAAAACACACCAAGACAGAGTTTTCAAAAATAATCAAGACATCGCACACCCACATTCACAAGAGCATTATGCACAACAGCCAAAAAGCAGAACCACCCAAGAGTCCGTGGAAAGGTAAATGGGTAAACAAGATGTGGTCCATCCATGCAACGGAATATCATTCAGCCTCAAAAAGGAAGGAAGTTCCAACATGATCCAACAAGGATGGACCCTGAGGACCTGATGCCCAGTGCAGTAAGCCGGTCACAGAAGGGCGAGCATGGAGGAGAGGCCTAGAGGAGTCGCACTTACAGACAGGAGGGAGGACGGCGGTGGCCAGGGGCTGGGGCAGCGCATGTGGGGAGCTGTGGTTTAGGGCGGACAGAGTTTCATTCTGGGGACATGAGAAAGTTCCAGAGGTGGGTGGTGGCGAAGGTTGTACAAAAGGTGAAAGCACTTATTGCCACTGGACTGCACACTTACAAATGGTTAAAACAGTCCATTTATGTTATGTCTATTTTACCATAATTTAAAAATAATAATAATCAAGGCCCTGATATGGTCCAGTAAGGGTGAGAACTAACAACAGTGATTTTTTCCTGACCTTGGTCATAAAGACATGAACTATTTGTCTTACAAAAGCATTTCCCGAGAGAAGAAAACAGAAGTGACTTCAGGGATGTGAGACATTGTTCGGAAGGGACTACGAAGAGAGATGGCATTGCCCTCCCTGCCCCTCTCCCCTCCACTCCCTTCCACTTCTCCTCCCCGTCCTCCTCCTCCCCCTCCTCCCTCCTCCCCCTCCTCCCTCCCATCACCGCCCCTCACCAGGCCGTTGGCTAAGACTGCCTAGCCATGCCAGCCCACCTCCACCACAGAGCCTGATTCCTGCAAGGTCTGACCATCAGCTAATACAGACTCACCAAATGGACAGAGACAGACAGAGCAACGCTTACCCTTTCCTCCATGAGCTGGAAGGAGGCCAGGTATGTGCTGCAGCCCAGACACCAGAAGGTTCTCAGGAAGAAGATGGAACACGGGCTCCAGGAGCGGGTGTGGCCTCAGGGTGTACTGCAGGCTGCAGCTCTCAATGAGGGTCATATGTGTGTTTTCTGGGGGAGAAACACCTATGTGACAGCTGGAACCAAAGGCCCTTTTGGTCGAACCAGCCAATAAATTGAGCATCTAAGCAAGAAACACCACAAACAGGAAACGTATTTTTCCACAGAGAAAGGGGAAGAGCTCTGTTAGATCAGCCTAAAAAGCAAAAAAGAATCAATTCTTAGTTAACTCTCTGCTGAAACTGTAATGACAGAGATACTTGTTTTCAATGCAACATAACAAAACCTCTCCTGCTCACCTCTCCCCACCCCCCGAGTGCTTAAGTCCAGGCACTGTCTGGTCCCCATCATCAGAGGGGGGCTAGAAGGCACCCTTGGCCCCAGCCAGCCTCCCTTTCCCACTTGGCATCAGGACTAGGGCCTGGAGGCAGCAGCCCCTGAGACAGAGCCCTGCCCTCAAGGATACACGCTCTGTATCACTAACACACCGATACCCGTAGTACAAGGGAGAACGGGATCGAACCCCAGGAAAGGTGCAGATAGCGGATAGTGAGCTAGGGGGGAAGTGGAAGAGGGAGAGCATCCTGGAGAAAGCAGCCGCTGAGAAAGGCCCAGACACAGAGCTCAGCAAGATGGAGGGAACAGCACCCACAGAAACCGGGGCGCAAGAAGAGGCAGAGCCCAGAATCACAGGGCCCTGGGGTTGAGAGGGCCCAGGGACATGCCCTGTACTCATCCCCACCAGAGTCTTGCTTGGTCTTGATTTCTTCCATTGACAGGAGCCTCACCACCTTCTGAGACACACTATGTGATTTCATGAAAAAAGAACTATGATCTACTGCATTTGTTAGAAAAAGAAATTAATGAAAACTATATTTTTCATACCTAAATGCTACAAACATGGGATCTGCTTAGTTTAAAATTTTAAATGCCCCAAAAGGCACCCTCCCGTGTGGCTGGTTGGAGACACTGGTTGGGCCTCCGTGGAAAGCAAACAGGAGAAATGTTACAAACTAGCCCCCAGACCCAGCACCGCAGCTTCCAGGAGTTCAAGCCACAGCCGCACAGGCATGTGTGCAAAAGGGCAGCCATCCACACCAGCGATGCTCCCAACCTCGGTGCTGCCGGTCTACCCCGTGTCTGCTCGCAGAGTCACTCTAAGTCTAACCTTCTCTAAGGTAAACCATTCAGGGGAAAAGCAGAGAGAAAAATGAGAGTTGGACATGCACCTCTGCTCCTGTCCTGGTAGAGACCCCCAGGGTCCAGGAGACTCAGGCCGCCTGGGGTACAGCGGAGGGCGCACAGCAGTGGGGGGGGGGGGGGGGAGGCCTCACTGAACCTTTTTATGCTTTTTTATGCTATTTTAATTCTGAATCACGTGCATGTATTGCCCATTCAGGCAAGAAATGCGTACATTTCTGGAAATGCCCACAGGGAGGTGAGCTACCAGCCACGCCCCCTCAGGCACGCCCACACCACACGGCCTTCAACGCGGTCCCAGGACAAGGTGCTGGTTGCACACGTCCTTCAAAAGGTCCTGATGCCGGGGTGCCTGGCTGGCTCAGTCTGTGAACATGTGACTCTTGATCTCAGGGTTGTGCAGTCAAGCCCCACGTTGGGTGTTAAATCCCACTTAACATAAAATTAAAAATTTAAAAAACAAGTCCTGACCCTAAGGGTGCTCCAGGACACAAAATGCTAGCAAAGCAATGATTAGACTCAACTAAGAAATAACCTAAGAGCCAATATTTATCAATAAAATTAAGCTTCAGACTAATTCCTCCTCCATCATGAAATTTTCATCAAATTCAGCAGGCAGTGGAAGGGATGGGGTTGGCTCAATTTTTAACTCAGGCCATGGGGCATGCTCAAAATTCCCATCACAGAATCCAGGCAGCAACTCAAAGATACAGAAAATCACCCTCCCAAACAGATCCACCTCCAACCACTTGACCCCCTCCACAACCCTGCCCTGGGCCAGCATGGGCCTCCGGCACGGGCCTCCAAGATGGCTTCCACCAGGCGCCCCCATCCATCCTCCATGCACCCGGCAGCCAGAGTGGGTCACACAGCCTCTGGGTCACAGAGGCCTGGCAGGAAGCCTTGCTCTGCCTCAGGCAGGCCCCCCGGCTGCTGGGTCTCAAGGAGGACGGCGGGCACCCCTGCAGGACGGTCCTCTGCAGTCAGGAACAGCTGGACGGCCTCGTCGAGCCAGACAGAACCAACGGGCCTCACAGCGAAAGGTTTCTGGTGCCAGTGTGGCCAGTGACAAACAGCAGCTGCTTCATCTGGTGGACAAGGCCGCTGCCCCAGAGGCCAGGAGGCCGACAGCCTCCCACCAGGCGGCTCTGGGCGCCTCTCCCGGGGCCATCTGTGCGAAGCAACACCCTCCCCTTACCGTTCCTTCAGTTGTGGCAAATCCAAGCCCACCATACACTTTGCCCTAATCCACTAAATCAATCAGCTAAGCTGATAACAGTTTATGCTGAGAAAGAGCACAAGATGGGCTCAAAGCAGATAACATGTGGGGAAGTTACAGGGAGGACGGGAGGACTCCCACGGCAACACCCAACACCGCAGGCCGGGCCGGGCGGGCCTCATCTCTTACGTTCGACAGGGTCCTGGAGCAGCGGGTGCAGGAGGGCTCGGGGGGTGCCGTGATACAGCCTCAACCTGCAAAACAAGTCCACAGAGCGCGTGTCAGCCCTCTGCATCTTGCATTCAGTCACGAAACGTCAGCAACACTTCTCACCCCACACCCGCTAGAGCTTTCTCCATGCCATCTCATCCTCTGTAGAAAAGAGACAGCTGAGCAGACCAGCAGCACCCCCCCCGCCCCCCCCGTGCCCCCAGAGCTCCTGGCAACACACCTCCAGCACGCAGACAGCATTGCCCCGACGCACCCAAGACCCAGGCGCTGGAAAAACTACACCAGGGAAATTTATCATCTCTGAAATGTCCCACAAAAGACAACATCTGAGGAACCGTCACGGCTGGGTACCTAGAGCAGTGGTTCTCACCCAGGGATACTGCCTCACAGAGGACATGTGGTACTGTCCAGAGACATTTCCGACCGTCACAGCTGGGAGCGGAGGGGAGTGCTTCTGGCATCTGCTAGACACCCTGCAGTGCCCGAGGACGGCCCCCACAGCAAAGACGTGTCCATCCCCAAATGTCAGCGTGTGAGACTGAGAAGCCCCGTCCAGCGTGACAACGTACACTTCAGCCCCGGCTGACGTGGTGACACGCTGCCTTCTCCGTCCTGCTGTGTCCGGCTCCCGAACGGAGCCCGGCACCGTGTGCTTGCTGGACGGATGCGCGCGGCTAACTGGGTGTCCGTTCCTGAAGACATATTATTCAGCACCGCGTAACCTTACTGATGTGAGGATCCAAGGCAGAAGAAAAATTATCCCTCCCTACGGCGCACTGACAAGTCCCTGAAACAGGCAGAGTGACCTTCCTCTAGGGACTCAACTGCCTCCATGCTGACACTTTGCTAAGGGCAAAAGGCAATCCTAGCCCCAGCCCCAGGACCCTGTACGTCTACTTCAACACAGAAAAATGCCTTTGGAAACTTCCTTTATCTCTACCCTCCAAGATACATGCTGGCAATCATCCCCCAAGCATACGCCCACCGATACACATCTGAAGGGTGTCATGACTCAGGTTTTATGAGACAGTAATAAATGACCTTTTCCTAACAACCCTTAGTCCCCTCGAGGTCCTGGAAGCCTTGCTTCCCAATTCCGTAGAGACTTACACTACCCCTAACCCCCTCCCAACTTGAGTATATAATGGGCCACTCCTCACGACCCCAGTGCAGCTCTTTCTGCCTACGGGTCCTGTCCCCGTGCTTTAATAAAACCACCTTTTTGCACCAAACACATCTCAAGAATTCTTTCTTGGCCATCGGCTTCAAATCCTAACTAGTCTTTCCGACATCACTTACCACACGTATAGCGTTATCTCTCACGCCCAGAGCGAATCGGAGTCAAGAGTTTGGGTCAGAGTTTGGGTCACTGGCCTAAAACCCCACAGGAATAAGTGAGAGCCCACCTCCATCAACGCCCACACCCAGGGCCTGAGCCAGTCCCACCCCAACCTAAAGGACACCTGCTCGGTTCCCCAGAAATGGCAAACAGTTACTCCCACAGTCCACACTGTCAGCAACAGACCACAGCACGAGTTGACAATCGTAACGCTTTCTGCTGTGGCCAATGACGAGCAGCTAAATCTCCACAAGATGATGCTGGAAGCCCCAAGGGTGAAGAAAACAAGGCAGATACCGCTTGTCCTGGGAGGCAGAGGTAGGAGATTCCGGTTTGTTGCCGAAGATCCGAAGAATTCCAAACCCACACGACAAAGCCTGGAGGGAGCCGTCCTGCCTCCGGCCTTCGGCGACCACTTCGACCACGGCCAGCACGTTAGGGTGGTTTAAGGACGTGTGAAAGTACATGGGCTGCAAAACAGAAACCACAAGTTCGGTGACGGACTGACCACCCACCAGCTGTGTAGAGCGCACAGAAAAGGCGCGGGCACACTCGCTCTGCCGTCGTATAAACGCCACAAGCGCATGGCCGTGTGCAACCCCGCGTCCCTTCCCCGGCGCCGCATGAGAACAGGCACCGTACAGTAGCTCCCTCGCAGTCAAGAACATTCCGGAGCGCCCAACACCCAGGACATCAGACCATTGGCTTCTGCTCCAGGAGCTTCCCACCCACAGAAAATGCCGACAGACAGCAGGCCCTCTGTGCACCACCCCGTGGCCCGGCGAGGACCCGGTCGCTGCAAACACACGCACACAGACACACACAGGCCCGCTGAGCCACTTGATGGAGCGCTCGCTGCAAAAAATTACAACACCACTCACCAGGACCGACTCCAACCGTTAGGAAGCCCCACCTAAACTAGTTCTCTTCCAACTAAGCAGAAGCCTTAGATTTCTGGAGATGCTGTGTAATTATCCCCAGTTTAGAACTAACACCTTTTTATGACAAAAAATCGCCTTGACATCATTTTCTTACAAGATTTGTTTTTTGGATCTAAGCCAAGCAGACGGTATTCAAGTTGCTCTTAAAAGGCTTCCCACCTGGAATGTTCCCACTCCCTCATATGCAAATGCAGCCCAGCTGGGCCCCATTCCTGCCCATCACCAGGGGGCGGTGGAAAGGGTCAGATCCTCCTGCCTCCAGCCTCGCAGGGATGTGTGCTCAGGGGGAAAGAAAGCGCCTCTGCTCTGCGAGGTTTCCTTCTACTTCATGAAGCCCAGTGCGGCTGCTTTTATTTAAAACTAATAAACGTCATAGGCACCGAAGATGGGGACAGAGGCGCTGCCGGATTCTGCAGAATAAACCTAGATGGGGGCTCTGGACACGGAGGGGTCCCCGGAACAGCAGCGTCTGTGCTAGGGGACAAGCACGGGGTGCCGGGTCACCCGCTGAGCACAACCCCCACCCCCCCTCACAAGGCAGGGAGCGGTAAGGCAGGGCCAGGCTGGGCCACTGAAAGGACGAGATTTAAACGTGGACTAATCCCCCATTAACGAGTCATTACCATGGTGTCACCGGGAAAACGTTTACTGTAATCACAGACTGTCAGCCCAGGATAACTGAGAGACGCATTAAAACACCAGCCATGAGATATAAATCGTTATTCTATTATCTTTTATTGCAAAATGATGAAATAATGACCACTTACAGCTGACAGGTGGTTGGACCAAAAGAGAATTATGTTTCTGTTTCCAAGACTCAAGAACTGTTTTCAAAAGCCCCGCTGTAGAGTCGGGTTTGTCCCTGTCTCACCTCTTATATTTATACCTGTGCACATCCCTGTTAGGAACACTATCCCCTTTTCCTATTGGCAGTGAAACAAATATTTTAAACCCTGATGCAAAGCCACGGTCATCGCCCACTTAGAGGTCACCTTGAAATCGCTCTGCCTGGAGGCCGTGGGACCAGCTGCATGTTCCAAGTTCAAATCTATGGCTGCTCCCTCTCCCTTCCGTTTACCCCCGAAAACAACTGTTCTGAGACCAAAACAACAAGAGCAGAGCCCCGTTGTTGTCTGTCTGCTAAAGCCCCATCTTCAACCTGGACGGTCGGCCGCTGAAGTGCATCCTGACCACGACCCGTGCTGTGCCGGGTGTTGCCGTGAAGGGCGCATACTCTTTTCCAGACATAATTTACGGACCCTTCAGCGTGGGAACAGCGCTGGGCTGAAGAATTTCTAAGGAACCTGAAAACACGATCCACCCTCAAGTTCAGAGTTCAAAGGTAAAAGCTAGATTAGGCAGGCATAAAACCCAAACCCTGCTCAGGACCGACCAGAAGCATGTGAAGAAAAAGCCTCCCAGGGGCGAGAGCCCAAGGCAGCTCTGCAGCTTGTGAGGAAAAACCCACAGGCCCGAGTCACCCGTGCTAAGCCCCAGCCCGCAAACCGAGGGCTGCCAGACCCAGCTGCCTTTCCCACCTCTCCCAGGCATGCAGCCTTTAGCCGCTGGATCTGGAACTCCCTGCTCAGTGCCAGGGAGGCAATCTCCTTGGGGTACCCCTCTCACCTCCCCCAACAGGAAGGTCACCTTGCCTGAAAAAAAGTTTCTCTTCACTAGAAACATCTTCTTCCCACCCCATTCTGTCTATAAAAGCCCTTCACTTTGTCCAGCTCCCCGGAGCTCCTTTCTATTTGCTAGAGGGGATGCTGCCCGATTCACGAGTCGTGAATAAAGCCAATTAGATCTTCAAATTTACTCAGCTGATTTTTGGTGTTTAACAAGCTTTAATCCCCTGGTCACCTTGCAGGGACTGTCCCCAGGAGGGCGATGTCGGGCCAGCCCTGTTCACCTGTACCTAGGCACCATTCCCGCCACACATCCCGCCAGCACTCCGCTGAGCAAAACCTGCAAACAGGCCCTTCAGTCTGAGGACACGTAATTAACACCGTGCAGCTTTGAGAGGAAAACCCTATGCATTAACTGAAATTGCATGATTAGAAGTTTGAGTCAAGCCCATCAAATTACCTGCAAGACAGGGCCTCTCGAGACCAAAGAGGGGGGCCCTCAATTCACCCCAGTCACATCCCACTCATCTACATTTGACAGGTTTCCTCCCTGACAGGATAAACAGATTAATACATCATGGACATGCTCCTGTCTTAATGCCTTCATCTTCAAAAACACGGACACCATTTTGCCTCGGGGCCTGGTCCCCATTTCTCACCCACAGGACAGAACTGAAATTGGGTCTCTGATGATGTGCCTCTGTGGAGAGGCTGCAAGCATGCGTCCCCAACGGCACCACCACAACCCGCCCCCTTCGGTCCCAAGCAGAAGGCTGGGCGGCACGGCCAGGGAAGAGCAGGGCGGAGATTACAACAGTGCCTTCCAAGCAATTCTTTTTAAATACACCTTTAATAGAATGTCTTCAGGAAGGCAGATAATTTACAAGCACCTCCTGCAGCTCCGATCCGCCAGCTCAGCCTCCCGCTTGAGGCTCGGATGGTTTCCTGTACACTTCCCACCAGGACACTGAGCGCTCCGAGCGCGGGGATCTCTGCTACACAAAACTCTCTGCTGGGAAACCTAAAGTCTCGAGGTCTGAAGTCAGAAGCTTCTGTTCACCCAGGACAGAGCCCACTGTCACCCACAGCAAACAGCACACGATGGATCCAGCCGTACCAGGAGACGTGTCCAGCCCCAAATGTCAGTGTGCGAGGCTGAGAAGCCCCGTCCAGCGTGACAACGTAAACTTCAGCCCCGACTGACGTGGTGACACGCTGCCTTCTCCGTTCTGCTGTGTCCAGCTCCCGAACGGAGCCCGGCACCGTGTGCTTGCTGAACGGATGCGCACGGCTAACTGGGTGTCCATTCCTGAAGACATATTATTTAGCACCACGTAACCTTATGACACACGTAGCGTTATCTCTCACACCCAGGCGATAAGTCAGAGTCAAGAGTTTGGGTCACTGGCCTGAAAGCCCGCAGGAATAAGTGAGAGCTCACCTCCATCAATGCCCACACCCAGGGCCTGAGCCAGCCCCACCCCAGCCTAAAGTACACCTCCTCGGCTCCCTCAGAAAAGCAACCCCAAATACCCCACAGTATATACTACTATGAATGAACAACACAAGTTGACAGATTTAAAGCTTTCTATCGTCCCCCATAGCAGGTCGTTAAATCTCCTGACAACGAAGGCCCAATACTAGAAGCATCCTGGAGAGCGGTCATCCCCCCACTTCTGGCTCCAAGTCCCTGGGGTGCTTTCCGTAGAGCTGGAGAGGAAGGGGTCCTCCGCGGAGGGAGACTCCGTAGTCCGCGCCCCGCGGAAGGACGCTGCCCTCCGGCTCCTGCTGTGCTCACCTACACTGGGGAGCAGCGCAGAGGACCCGTGAGAGGCAGGGTGGCTGTGGCGGGAGAAGACCAGGGCACATTCAAGAAGCAGGGGATTAACTGGGTCACTTAGAAGAGCTTCCAGAGTCTCCTTGGGGTTACACTGATACTCCTTGACAGCATCCACTTTTAAAGAGGGAATTACATGGCTCTCATTACTCTGACGAATGAGAACACTCAGGAATGGTTTCTCATGGGGCACCTGGGTGGCGCAGTCGTTAAGCGTCTGCCTTCGGCTCAGGGCGTGATCCCCTTGATCTGGGATCGAGCTCCACATCAGGCTCTCTCTGCTAGGAGCCTGCTTTTTCCTCTCCCACTCCCCCTGCTTGTGTTCCCTCTCTCCCTGGCTGTTTCTCTCTGTCAAATAAATAAATAAAATCTTTAAAAAAAAAAAAAAAAAAAAGAATGGTTTCTCATGGCATTGGTTAAGGGAAGCAGAAGCAACCCGTTTAGCTGTATCTTGAGCTCGGACGGCCAGTTTCCCTACTCCTCTAGCAACAGCCAGGGCTGAAGGGAGCCCTGGGTAGGAGCAAGCCCATCTGCATGGCGGCCGTCTGTGGAAAAGCCCCAGGATTCCTGCCCAGTCACTCCCATAAAATAGGAGGAGGAGGAAAAATGAGACTGTCACGGGAAGCCTGCGCACGGTTAGTTAAGGGGAGAATTTGAAGGAGAATTATGTCCATCTCAGAAAGAAAATGTAGAAACTGCATGGTACTTTGGCTTCTCAGATTATTTTTTAAAAGATAGTTTTTGAGAGGCTGAACAAATTATTAACCATATCAGCAGAAGTGAAAGGCGATTCCTCTACAGGAGGACGGTCTGGAAGGATGGCTCAGAACCCTGGTCTTTGAGCTGAGAGGCTCCACCAGGCAGCGCCCAGGAGGCTGAGCCCAAGGGAGGAGGCCAAGGGGGGAGGAATTCATCATTCATGGAAAACCAGCTCGGGTTCAAGGCAAGACTCCCTTTTTCCAGGTCTTTTTCCAGGACGTTGTTTGCCAAGTAATACAATCAGAGCTACATAGGACACTGACGACTCAGGAAAACCCCAAGCACCCGAGCTTAGGTCACTAATCCACATTGGGACTGGACAGCCACGGTGATTCCAAAGATGGTCCCCTGCTACTGGCGGCCTGTTCACCTTCCATCAGATCTCCCCACGCCACCGCTGACCAGTAAAACCAGAAAACACGGGCAATTAATAAAATCAGAAAAAGACCTTCACCGAGTTTCAGACTCCCCTCTGAACAGGGCACAGTGTACTTATTTCCATGGGTGCACGGGCAGAGCGCGCAGGCCCTCCGTGTGTCAGTGCTGCCACGGGAACGGTCTGCGTTCCGACGGCCTGTGTGCACGGACACGCACAGAACCGATGGCCTGTGTGCACGGACATGCACAGAAGCACGCAGGCATGTGCCGCACACGGGATGCTCTTTCATTAACTAAGCTGGAAAGAAACCCATTTCCCTGTGTTCAAAGCATCAAGGAAATGAGAGAAGTGCTGGCTTGGAGGACGCTGCTGAAGGGCGCGGCAGGCCGGACCGCATTCCTGGGGCGCCACTGGCCTCTGCTGCTCGCCTTGGGCATAGCAGCCGGGCAGCAGCAGCTTCGGAGCAGCTCCGTCACTCGGTTCAGCCCACTGGCCCTGCTGCAGGCTCCGCGTCAGCAACTCCAGAACTGAAGGGCACAGAATCTTCCAGAAACGTTAAACACTGTGGTCCTCACTAACCCACCATCCCCTATCGCCACACCCAGCTCATCAGAAGACAAAGAATGAGAGCAGCCGAGGCTGAGCAGGAGCGCCCCCCCACCCGACTCTGGATGTGGCCCTGAGCTGTGAGCCAGGAGGCCTCAGGACCAGTTGACGTCTGAAGTGTCTCGGTCCCACAACCGGTGTGGCAGCGGAGACCTCTGGGGGTAGGAATGCGACGCCTGGACAAGTCCAGGAGGAGCAGGTCAGTTCCACAGGGTCACCAGAGCCGAGCCACTCCGGGCAGAGCACGGCCTGTGGGACACGACCCCACCACAGGGACATCCCACCACTCGCCACAGGCCACGGGAAGGTGGGCTGAGGGGAGGACACGGAAGAGGGACTCATTCCAAAACCACAACTGCAAAGCACTCCAGTGCTGATTTCAGCACACACCTCCATCCCTCGACACACGAGATTCTTCCAGACAGAGAGTGCAGGGCCCTGGGAGCAGACGCGGGTCAGGCGCAGGCTGTGGAGACAGCCTCCCCAGGTCCGCTGCTCCGGGCACTCCCGGCCTCCTGACCTGCTGGATTACTCTTTAAGGAGGGACACATAACACCGACCTCTGGAGGAAGGTGGCGACGAGGGGATCACATAAATGTGCCGTGAGCCAACGCCCCGCCCGCGGTTAACTCCCCAGCAGGGACAGCATGTCACCACCGCCTTCATCACTCACTGTAGTAACTGTCACACACCAGGCGTCCCTGGTCTGACTGTACACGTGACAAAGAGACATCCGAAGGCTGCCCCCCAGGGCAGCGAGGCTGAGCCTGGGCCAGGTGATCAGCCACACCACGGCCACACTGCTCCTGGCGAATCTTGTCCTGCCGCGTCAGAGCCATGAAGGCCACTCATCACCTGTGCTGACACAGCCCTGTAAGGAGTCGCCAACAGGCCCACACGTGACTCAGACACGGCGTGGCCAGCCAGAGGCCTTTCAGTGGCCTTTGCATGTGCCGTGTGACCACCTTAACAAAAGGCGCACCTTCTGTGCCCAGGACACATGTTTTAGCCAGGCTTTATGGGGCCTTCCTGACCTCTGGGGGCAGGAGGGCCCTCCACACCCCCGTGAAGGGACGGCTCCCATCAGAATCAATCCATGCCCCAACCGCAATCCTACCTCCGGGTGGCAGCCAAATGCAGAGAGCAGAACGTGCTCCGCCGGCCCCCAGCGGCGTCACGACTGGGCCGGGACAGTCCCCAGCAGAAAAGGGCCATCTTAGGCTCTGGTTCATGCAGTGACACCTCCAAGAACGGCTGTGGTCACCACCACCTCCATTATTCACAGCACTACCTATCCCTCCAGCCTCACTCTACACACAAGAAAGACCAAGTCAACGGGGGCCTCAGTCCTCTCCAGACCTGTGCCCGTCAATCAAGCAGACCCAAACTGTTCGGAAGCCCAGCCCAGCCCTGGGCTCTTGTCCCTGCGCCACACCCGTGCAGCCTGCTCACAGCTCCCCTCACAGCTCTTCAAAGGACTAGCCTCTTCCTCCTGCAGGTTCGGTTGCAATGTTCACAGTGAAGGGACCTTCTTTGCCTTCTCGCAGCAGGTCTCCCCGTTTGCCCCCAGGGACAGCAGTGCGCTGGTCTCCTTCCAAAGCTTACCACAACGTGCAATGACTCTGTCACCTGCCTTTGGGGTCCCCCCATCCTACCATGCCCATGCCGTCCACCTCCACCCCCGCCACCCAGCCCCAGAGCCGAACAGAGGCTGGTATTTGGTGCAGCTGAACCAAGAGAGAAAACACCGACCTGCATGCGGCCAGAGACAACCAAGTGGTAGAAAGCAATGCCAGTGCAACCACAAGCCAAACAGAGGCATGGGTTCGAGTCCAGGCTCTGCCACCTGCTACCTGGGCAAATCACCTTCCTTTTTCAATTGCTCATCTTTAAGACAAAGAAAGAAGCCAAAATGAAAGAAGGGGAACAAGGACGGTAAGGGGAAACAGGGGAGCCAGATGAGATCAATAATTTCCTAACTTTGTTCCAAGAACCCCAAGGTTCCTTGAAGGTGAGAAGACCCCCAAGTGCCCCTGCCTTACCGTTTCGACAGAGCCACGCGCTCTCATCTGTTCGGGACATTCGGCTTCCACGCAGGTTTTGTCTGGAGATGAAGTGCCCAGTGCTAACACAAGCTTGGCAAGAGCCCATCTGCCGCTCCGTGGCGTTCCTCGGGTCCGAGATGCACAGGTCGTGACCCTGGTAGTATCCCCTGCACCTCTGCTCTGGGCCACAGAGCAGCCCCACCCGCCACCATGGCCCACCTCATCGAAGACGATCCTGGACGGCTGCCTGGACAGCTGCTCCACCGGCCTCACTGCGGTCTTCCACGTCTTCCCGAAAAAGTGTCGGTAGGTGACATCAAAGAGAGACACACGCAGATGGCAGCCCACCTCCGAAAGCACCTCCAGCACTCCCTAGGAGACAGAAGGGTACCGGCCCTGAAGGCTTCTTGACATCATGAGCCATCCCCCCGTGCTGACCGACCAGCTGGGGAGAACTGGCCCACTTAACATCTATCTTTTATGTGTCACTATCCCTTGGGGGAACTGCCTCTCTCCCATGGCCAGTGGTCTTGGTAGGGTTATGCGTTAAAGTGCTTGGCCCTCCCCTGGCCAATCACAGCACTGAGGTCTCACGGCACAGAGAGACAAAATGACTTGACTTTCAGAACATCTATCATGTGCAAACCAACCAATCCAGAGTCCAGACTCCCACCTGCCCCTCTATCTGGCTCTTACAGTCCCAGAGGCCAGAGATCATTCACACAGGCTACCCTAAGCCTGGTCACCTGCTCAGCCTGCCTTGCCTGTTGCTTCCCACGAAAACCACAATGATAGCTCTTGGCCATGGTCTCCCCAGCTGTTCCGCCTCCCAACTGACCCCGGTGCCACCCCACTTGGCCCTATGTGGCCTGGCATACCCCACCCCTCTTGGGGAACGGTAACAAACCGTCTTCTCCATGTTGCCCTCGCCGGCCCTGAATACAAACAAAATCCCACGCCCACCTGTGTAACTGCAGCAACTGTGAGGGGAAGAGGGAGGGGCCGGATGTGCCACGTAACTCAGCGGGGCCTCTCACAAGTCCTTGGGCTGGGCACTTTACACAGCTCACAACTGTTCTGTCCGTTACACTCCCTCCAGCTACCACATGGAGGTGACGGGGTGGTGCGGCTGATGGGCTGGATGTGGGAGGTGACAGACAGAAGCAGGAAGGATGGGGTGGTCAGCAGCTTTGGGGTGTCTAGGCCTTGCCCAGGTCTAGTGCTACAAGTCTCACATCCCTAGTGAAGGATGATGGCATGTTCTCTGTCCGGGGATGCTGGGAGCAAGGTGGTGTCAGGTATGGAGGTGGGGAAGATGGCCAACAGGTCTGGAGGAGGCATCCAAGCCCAGTTTCAATCACGGAGTTGTAGGGGCCTCCCCGCCCACGGGGCTTCACAGACCTCTCACAGCATACAGGCTGCCTCTCTACCCACACCCCTTCTAGTCTACCTCTCCTCAGGAACTTCTCCCACCTGTGACTCACTCCCCTGCCTTCCCTGACCATGGCCGTCCTCTGACCCAGCTTTCTATTTCCCCAGCGTTCATCCAATTCTCTACTGCCCCCAGCCAAGTGTGAGCTCTGGGAGGACAAGAGCCCAGAATATTCTCTTCCCTGCTCCATCCTCAGGGCCTGGAACCAGACTTTGCCCATGTAAGTACTAGGTGCACTCATCCCCCGGGCGCCTGGTCCTAGGCCTCCCCTCACTGCTGGTCCTGCCCAAGGTGCCTCCATCAGCCTCTTTCTCCTCCTCATCTCCATTCCTCCTCCCCCTCCCCCTCCCTCCCTCTCCCTCCTCTTCCTCCCTCTCTCTCCTCTTCCTCCCTCTCTCTCCTCCTCCCTCCTCCCCCTCCTCCCTCTCCTCCTCCCTCTCCTCCCTCTTCCCTCCTCCTCCACCTCCTCTTCCCTCCTCACCCTCCCCCTCCTCCCTGCCTCCTCCTCCTTTCCCTCTCCTCCTGTTCCTGCTTCTCACTATACTCTCAGAGACGTAAGCACCAGCCGGGACCTAAGTCCCAAACCCTTCTTACTGACCTAGACTTCTTCCCAGAACTCCAGACCTTAACCACCCCCCACCTTGATGCTACTTTGTACCCATTTCTATTCAGGTAAGTTTCTAAACAGTCTCTGCTACTGTGTGAAGACCGAATATGGGACAGTCATCCATGTCTCCCACACAGCTCCAACCGACAATGGTGCCCAGGAAACATCAAACTGAACTGGAATAGCCATCCCAAAGCAAAGAAGCACAATCAACATTCATGGTAAAAATTAAACTCAATGAAAATGGGAAATAGAACGGCCAAAAAGGCATATGAAAATTATTAAGAAAGTGTCCTGCGTTCAAAAGCATGTAATATTTTTAGCCAATTCCTTTCACAGGGATTTTTGCTATCATCTAAAGATGTCAATTCTCAAAATAACTAAAATATACAAACTTTGTAAGACTACACTTTTGCACGTTTCCTACTTGGTCTTTTTCTTTTTCTACTTGGTCTTCTTTTAAATGCTATCTTTTCACTGGTTATTGTGCGTACAGCTGACCCTTGAACAACTGCAAAGGTCCATTTATATGTGGTTTGGTTTGGTTTGGTTTTGATGAACACAGTACAGGACCGTAGATGTATTTACTCTTCCTTACGATTTTCTTAATAGAATTTTCTTTCCTCCAGCTGACTCTATTGTAAGAGCACAGTACACCATATATAGCATACAAAATACATGTTAATCAACTGTTTACGTTCTTGGGAAGGCTTCTGGTCAACAGGAGGCTATTATTTGTTAAGTTTGGGGGGAGTCAAAAGTTACATGCAGATTTTTGACTGTGTGGGGAGTGAATGCCCCTAACCTCTACATTGTTCAAGAGTCAGCTATAAATCTGTAAAACTTTGGGTTCCTGTGTTAAATCCCACCTGATCCTTTATGTCTATCAGTAGATCCGATGTCCTAATATTTTAAGGACTTTTGTGCTAATATTCACGAGGGACGTCAGTACGTACTTTTCTTGTGATGTCCTCGCCTGATCTGGTTATCGGTTATGGCAGCCTCAAACAGCTGAGAAGCATTCTCTCCTCCTCTGTTTTCTGGAAGAGTTTATCTAAAATTCATATTATTTCTTCCTTTGATACTTTATAAAATTCAACAATGAAGTCATCTAAGTCTGGAATTTCTTGATAGGAAGCTGTTTAATTATGAATTCCATTTCTTTAATGAATACAGGACTTTTTATATTTTCCATTTCTTTTAGTGTCGCTTTTGGTAAGTCATACTTTTCAAGAAATTTGTCCATTTCAACAAAGTTATCACATTTGTTGTCACACAAGTTATTCATAATATCCCTCAACTGTATTTTTAACATCTGTAGGATATATAGTAATGCTGCTTCTTTCCTTCCTAATAGTGGCAATTTGTGTTTTCTTGCTCTTCTCACATGATCGGTCTTGTAGTTTATCAATCTTATTAATCTTTTCAAAGAACCAACTTCTAGCTTTGCTGGTTTTATCTATTATTTGCCCTTTCTTTACTGATTTCTAAATCTACCATTTCCTTCTTCTATTCTCTTCGGGTTTAACTGGTTCTTCTCATGTAGATTCTTAGGGAGGACACAGAGGTCATTGATTTTATACCTTTTTTCTCCTCTTACATAGTTATACAAAGCTATAAGCTTCCCTCCAAGGACTAAATTACTTAAATCCCATAAATTTTGGTATGTTCTTCCATTACTCAGTTCAAATTATTTTCTAATTTCCCTTTGAATTCTTCTCTGGCCCATGGGTTAGTTGGTAGTGTGTTAATTTCCTGCTATTTGAGGATTTTCTAGGTATCTTCTTGTTGATTTCTAATTTAATACCATACGAGTCAGTGAACATATATATACTCTATAAATTTCAATCCTTTTAAATCCACTGAGACTTATTTTCATGGCCCAGCGTACGGTCTGTCTTGGTGAATGGTCCATAGGCACTTGAGAAGAGCGTGTATTCTATTTGTTGGTTATAGTGTTTTAGAGATGACAGGTCAAGTGGTGGATAGTGTTTAGATCTTCTAAATCCTTATGGGTTTTTTGGTCTATTTGTTCTATCAATCATTGAGAGAGGAGGGTTAAAAGTCCCCAGTTGTGATGGTGAATTTGAATGGAGCTCCCTTTAGTTCTACACAATTTTGCTTCATGTGTTTGGAAGCTGTGTTACTGGGTGCTGTGCACGGATCACAGCTGGCCCAACAGTTATGCTTTGAAAGGCCAGCATACGAGGCTGGCCCTTGGCTAGAGGCTGAGCACTTAGCTTTCAGGAGGGTTCCCATCACCCTACCAACAACAGTACCCTGTGTCTAAACTGTACAAAGTGGTTTATGCTGAACACCTGCTTTCTTGCTGGGAGTCTGGAATTTGGGAACATGGTAGGCAGAGAATTGCCACCTGAACGGTCCTCAAAACCCCATGGCCACTGAGTATCTAACAAGCTTCCTTGGCTGGGAACATTTCACACATGTTGTCACGACGCGTTGCTGGGGGAACTGAATATGTCCTGTGGGGCCCACTAGCAGAGGACCCCTGAAGCATGTGCCTATTCCCCCACACTTCCCCCCCATATGCCTTTCCCACAGCTGATCTCACTCTGTGTCCTTTCACTGTGGCAAATCTTTCCCGTGAGACTGATTATATGCTGAGTCATGTGAACCTTCCCAATGAATCACTGAACCTGGGGGTGGTCTTGAAGGCCTCAACAGAGGTGCCTGCACATTTAGGACTGTCCTATCTTCTTGACTGCCATCATCATTACGAAACGCCCCTTTATCTCTGGTAATACTCCTCACTGTGAAATCGATTTTGTCTGACATCAGCACAACACAGAGGTTTCTTACTGGGTTTACATGGCCTATCTTTGCTCCATCCTCTTACTTTCATACGTACAGTTCACGTCTTTCTGTCTAAAGTGTGGTTTTTTATAAACAACCTCTAAGTGGGTCTTACACAATAACTTCTAACACATAACTCCAAGTCAGGAATTCCACTTGTAGGAATTATTCTACAGACATACGTGTACGTATGTGTAAATGAAGTTAATCACTGTAGCTGTGTCTGTAATAGCAAATGACTGGGAAAAAAATCTGTGTTCGTTAATAAGGGTCTGGATAAACAAATCATCCAAACAGAGAACTACTATGTTGTCTTAAGAAAAAATAAAATTCTTCATGTAATGACGGGAACAATCTATAAGACATACTGCTACAAATATTTTTTTTAAGCAAAGTAATACAGGTATATTTATCTGTTATATTTGCTTAGAGTTTCTGGAAAGTTATACAAAAAAACAGGTCACATTGGCTATGTCTAGTGTGGAACGCTGGTGCCTTAGGGACTTCCTCGTGTACCCTTGTGAATTTCAACAATAATTACCTTTTCAAAAATAAATAAATACAAATAAACAAATGAAATAAAATGGGACAATAAATAAAATTTCCTTCCTAAATTTCCTAGGAGAGAGGATGGTGCTGTCTGCTAAGCTACAAGCTCCTATAAGGTGGAGGCCGCTGGCGCTTTCTGCCCAGGCTGGGGTCCAGCTGGCTGCCTGGAGCAGGGCACCCCACGCCACCAGCTGCACTTCTCTCAGACTGTCTCCTCTTCTGGGAAATGCAGTTGTGATGCCCCCTGCTTCCGAGGGCTGCTGCAAGGAGGCAGCGGACTGAAAGGGAAAGTGTTGAGCAGTAAAGCTGGAGGAGTGGCAGCCACGACGGGCTAACACAACGCCAGCACACAGCAGGCGCTGGAGCAGAGGGCTTGGAAATGAACGCTGTGGGGCCTAAGTGCTTTCCTAGATCCAGCACCCCAACAACTGTGGACACACGGAGAACCACGCTACCATCCACAGAGGACATAGCCTTGCCAGGCCAAACCCTACAAAAAGTCACCTGCCCACACTGGCAGGTCTGGATCCTTCTCACGCATCCCACTGGGTCTCACTAGAACCATCCAATTACATGGGTGCTCCATGGGCAACGCAGAGGCACCAACTTCTCCAGCAGCCCCACTGCCCTCAAAGGACACACACAGAGGCAGAGCCGCAGGGCAAGGGCCTGAGCGTGCAGAAGGCTGTGGTACATCCAGGCACACGGCTTCTGCCAGGATACCCAGAGCTCTGCCCCTCAGTTCTAACCACCAGGCTACAAGCAGGCTGTGCTGAGTCATGCACGAGCCCACCTCCTGCAAACAACCTTGCTCAGAAATAACGCAGGAAATCAGATTACCTGGGTTTTTAAATGGCTCTACTGTGGGCAGAAAGAAACCTTTACTCAGTGTCAAAAGTGCTGACCAAGTCGCTGAATCACATATTCTCTTTGCTGATGAGCCACTTTGCCTCCAAATACTGCCAAGGCCCAAGGTAATGGGTACAGTGGTAAGATTCAAATAAATAAGTGAAAATCAATATCCCCTCAGCTGAGAGCAACAGCAGCATGCATAGGACAATAAATAGCACATTTCTTTACCTGCTTAATTAGTGGCCCATCAAGCCACTTCAGGACACACTGAAATGCCGTCGATTCCTTTAAAGGCTGGCGTGCTCTCTGTGGGTGGGGAGGGACCAGCACGTTTTGGTCAAAAATCTTGAGCCAGTCACTCATTCTGCCAGTCTGAGGGTCACCTGGGCCTCTAGGATTACCTGTACAATTTGTGTTCAAGTAAATAAAGGAGTTATAAGGGCCATAGCGCTCAGAGCGATTCTGAACGTTTCCTACCTCCCCTTGCATCCCAGAGGAACCACCATCCCCAAACCCCAGTGCAACAGACTGCTGCCTGTGCCACCTTCCCCTGCTAAACATGCCCCTCTTGCTCCAGATCCCTTCTCTGTCCCTGGAGCCAACTACAGCACGACTATGCTGGCCTCAGTAACTGGCACAGAGATGCGCACATCCAAGCCTGTTGTGAACGGTTGTGGAGGCTGAGCACTACACAACAGTGCCAGGCCTTGGGAACTAGGGCTATCTTAGAAGGGACCAGGAAGCATGACCCAATCAGAGCCTAGGAGATGCACATCTCACAGCTTCTGCTGGCTCTGCTGAGAGAAGGAAATACTTGTTTCTGCAGCCCTCAGAGCAGAGAGGTCATCAGTATGAAGCAGTCAGGAGCCACCATGGGAGCAGCTGCCTTGAGACATACAGGAAAAAAAGCAAGCAGAGCAAGAGCAAAAGCAAGGGCCAGTGGGTCTAAGTGTCACAGTTAGAGCCCTGGCTCAAGGAGACCCTAAAGCCATCTAGGATGTCTCAGCTACAAGAACAGTCTCTTGTTGCCAAAGCCGGTTTGGAACAGATTTTGAGTGTTACGGGCTCCTTGGTGACCTGGCTCACTCAGGACGTTATCCGTCTTCCAGCCAGAGATCTGAACCTTCTCTATTTTCTAGCCTCTTTTCAGCTGACGCAGAATCTTAAGCTCTCAGCTTTGATAAGAGGCTGAATTCTGCACACTAAAATGACACGCAAGATAGGGCAGATTTTGTCTCCCAAGACAGCGGTTCGTTAAATGGGGTCCCCAAACCCTGCGGTTCCCTGGGGTTGTCAAGGGCTCCACGAAGTCAAAGCTATTTTCATAATATTCAGATGGACTTTGCACTGACGGAGCGAAGGCAAGCGTGGGTGCAGCAGCCGGGGCCTCCGTGAGCCCCAAGGAAACCACCCCAAACCCTCGGGCCGTGGGGCTGTGGGGTGTCCTTCACTCGCAGCAAAAGGCAGGGCAGTTCCACTTAGGAATATCCTCGGTGAAGCTGTGGAAACTAAGAATTTTATTACATCTGGACCCTTGAGTACAGGCATTTTTAACACTCTGTGATGAGAAGGGAAATGCGCAGCATGTACCGTGGCTGCAAAATGAAGGGTGCTGGCCACCTCAGGGTGAGCCTGGTGACAGCCTCTGCGGCACCCACAGGACCCGCTGCTCCTGTCATCCACCAAGACCGTCTTTACTAGAATTGCCGCTGGGAGACAGACCGTGCTCATTCAAACTTGGGCACTTTGCAGACAGTCTCTCAAATGTGAACTAAATGAGTCTGTCACTTCAAGGAAAACTGGGATTAATAACTGGGGTTTCAGGCAAAAATCAGAATTGGGAAAGTCTGTATCCTCCACCGTGAACCTGACAGCTTCCTCCTCCTTAAAGACGTTCCTGATGAGATGGATGGTGACGGCGACAAAAGTCATCTTTTGAAACTATAGGATTAAATGTGCACTATTTGGAAGATCAGCATACTTTAGAAGCAGTATTTTCCAGGTGAGCAATGCATCACGACATAAAGCCTGCATGAGTGAAAGATCCATCCAAAGTTCGGGACAGACCAAAGGACTTGAACGTAGCAGAGCATGAGAAGCTCACTGGCAGGGTGCCAAGCTCCACATTGCAACAAACTTCTAAGAAACTACCGCTTGTGGAGTTTGGGTGAAGCACCAGAGAAGAATGCCCACAATTACCTAGGACACTCCTCTCTTCTATGGGTGAGGCCAAGTTTCTTTCAAATACTTCAACCAAAACAACTTTCTCAACAGGTTAAAAACAGAAGCCTAGTGGCGCCCGGGGGGCTCAGTCGGTTGAGCGTCAGACTCTTGGTTTCAGCTCAGGTCATGATCTCGGGGTCATGGGATTGAGCCTCAAGTCAGGCTCCACGATCATCGGGGCGTCTGCTTGAGATTCTCTCTCTCTCCCTCTCCTTCTTCCCCCTGCCCTATCACTCACTATCTCTCTCTCAAATAAATAAATCTTTAAAACAAAACAAAAGCAAAAAAAAAACAGAAGCCTACATGAGACCCAGCTGTCTACTATGCCAGATACTACAGTAACTTGCAAAAATGCAAAACCACCCTCTTCCTGCTAATTTTTTTGTTCTGGAAAACAGGTGGTTTTCATAAAAAATACATTTTGTGCTAACATGTAACAGGTCTATTGTTATCTCTACGTGAGCAATAACATTGTCAACATTTCTCCGTTTTCATCTCCAATACAGTCAACACTGGTAGATATAATTAAAGTAAACAGAAGGTCTCTGGAGTCCTCAACAATTTTTTTAAAGTGTAAAGGGGAACGAGACCACAAAGTCTGAGAAAGGCAATTCTAACAGGACCCAAAAGATGAGGGCTTTGAGTAGCCAGGCCACCCCCCACCCTTGCAGGCTGTGTGGGAAGTGGAGGGAGCCTAGAGCGTGGGCATGATTGGCCTGGAAAGCTCCCCCACACCCAGAGGGCCTAGGCACAGAGCCCTGCCTCCAACTGGAGTGCCCCCACACCCCACAGCCCCTGCAGGCAGGCATACGCTGCAGCGTCCAAATCTGGACTGTCACCGGGTGAGCACTGAGGCACACGTGCAGCGCGCCTTTTGTTCCGAGTTACTTTTGTCTGCTCAATATCCCTTGTTTTAAGGAACGACCCTCCCAATCCCACGTGTGGGAAGGCTGCCCACAATTTTGGGCAGGGCACTTTAGTGATGGGCTCAAAGATAAACATGTGACCCACACTGTGCCAATCATCATCTTCCCCAGGACTCCAGCCACAGTTCCCTCTGGAGACACTGTCTCTGCTGGGAGGGCAGGAGCTGCCCAGGCCAGCCTGAAGCCCCAGGGGCTACCCTGCCACTCCAGGGAGAGCCGGCGGTCAAAGACAGCCCAGGGCAGACCGGTGGAGATTGGGGTGGGGAGTCCTGCCAACAGAACCCAGACCTCGAGGTGGAGACAGCCTGATGGACAACAGCCCCCATTCCCACTGGAGTGGAGTTGCAGGAGCCAAGAAAAGCCCTTGGAGGCTTTCTGTGGTGGCTAAATAATGGCCCTCAAAGATGTCCCTGTCCTAATCCCCAGAACCTGTGAATGTGCAACCTCACGTGGCAAAAGGGACTCTGGGAGCATGATTAAGTGAAGGACCTTAAGGTGGGGGAAAGTACCCTGAATTACAGAGATGGGACTGATGTAGTCACAAGGGTCTTTATAAGAAGGAGGCAAGAGGGCCAGAGAAAAGGTTAGGTGACCACACAGCAGACAGAGACGTGAAGGAGGGAGGGGCTGCAGGACACTCACACAGCTGTCTACCACTTGTAAGCAGCAGAGGCCTGACACCCAGCAGGAGGGCCACTTGACCAGGAGAGCATCTTGGAGGCTCCGGGGGGTCAGCTCCTGGGCCCACATGGCCCCTGTGCTTCCCGTGGTCACAGCACTTGCCACCTGTCCTGTACGGACCTGCCCACTGGCCAAGCACTTGCATAAGGGGATCTGTATTCCTGTGTGCTTAGTACCTGGCTCACCATCAGAACTCAATAAACTTTCATGAAATCAATCTGGAGTTTCAATAAAGTTGACTCCCAAGCATTTTTTTAAGAGAAATGTTGTTTTCCTGTTGGCTTTCATTATAAAATGGGGACGTTGATTCATACAAAGTGCATGCCATTAAGGACTGAAACTTCCTGTGTAGGAAGTCCTTCATGCATCGGGAGCACTGTGGCAAAGTGTCACCTCTGGAAGGGGCCTCTGCATGCTACCCGCGGTGTCTCCCCAGCATGAGGACCGTGCCTCCTTTGTGGGCAGTTCCAGACTTGGCTCACTTGCCCCTGATTCCTGACCGAGCACCGCCCTCCCCTCCCCCTGGCTACCAGACTTGGCCGGCAGATGCTAAAGAATACTTCCGGTCTAGTCCACCTGGCAGAGGAAACATATCCACAGGCTTGCCCCAGGCTGGACCAATAGGACGCACACTGGGAGGAAAGGCATCCCTTCTGAAAGGGACAGCCACCCAACAGAAACAGACAGCCGGGCAGGTGGAGGCGGACGGCAACAGTCTGAGTGGGTGATGGAGGGAGAGTGTACCTGAGACACAGGCTCCCGGGGGTGGGAGACCAGGTGGGCACAGAGCTCTTTCCCTCCCTTCCCTTCCTCCTAACCCCCACCTGACTGCCACCTGACCCTTCTAACCCTCTACGGCCACTCTGCCCCCACTCTGCCCCTGCTACAATTCCTCCTGGACACCATGCCCTCTCGGTTCCCCCTCGGCACACACACACACACACCCCGGAAAATTCCCACTCATCCTCCAGGAATTAGATCAAACGCCCCTTCCTCAGGGTGAGCACCCCCATCCCCCACCAGTTGCTCCCCCACAAGGGATCCTGTCACAGAAGGTCACCATGCTTCCTGAGGCTCCACGTTTCTGTTGTCCTGCAAGACTTAGCTCAGTGAGGTCAGGGCTAGGTTCTCAGTGAAAATCTTTTAATGTTTAAGTAAATAACTAAATTACACTGTGGAAGACTTAAGAATGCTATGGAGGGAGGACAGAAGGACCTTCGGGACTAGATGAACACTAAAGAGAAAACAGGGAGGGCTCCATGCTTTGAGCCCACAGAAAGAGCTCTCCAAGGGAGAAACAACACAAGAAACTGCACCAGCTTTCACTGAGTGCCTACTGTGAGCTGGGCACTCACAAACCTTTTCATGTATATTATTCCAACAACTGTGTAGGTAAGTATCACAGACAAGGACAGTGAGACTCGGGTTAAACGGCCAGGTCAAAGTCACACGGCTGGTCATGACCAGCCTCAAAGCCATTACAATCAAAGCCAGGAGAGGCCCCAGAGCCTACAGTATGACACAGGCTCTGAGGAGCCCAGGCTAACCCTCGCTGTCCTCAGACTTCAGGGGAGTCTCTTGCCCTCCCTGTGTCTGTGTCCCATCTACAGGAGGAGGGGACTGTGAGGTCTCCCAGAGGGCTCTGCTCAGCACTCCTCTTCTGTTCCAGTGCGTACAATGATGGAGACTGCCAAATACCAGGTCTTTAAGAAGCTAAAAATCTAGTGGGGGAAAGACAAGGGAGTGAGTGTGAGCAGCACATGGGAGACAAGCCTAATTCAGTCTCCTTTGGGAGGGGAGGGGGAGGGGGTGGGCAGGAGAGGAGAGGGAACTACAGCGCTGAAGAGGTAAGCCAGGATGAAATCTCACCAACCGTGGTTCCCCAGAGAAAGAGGGGGGCAGGAGCCATGAGGCAGGAGATGTGCAGGCAGGGGGAAGCGTCCTTCCAAGCAGTCAATAAGATCTGGGATGCCTAAGACTGAAAAGCTTTGGGAAGCTTTTTCGGGAGTAAGTGGAGGTCTAATCAAGCCCTGCCTAGAACTCCCTCACTCAAGCAATCCTCCTTGCATACCTACCAGGTGCCAGGTACTGGAGAAACCGTCCTGAACACAGCAGACAAGCTCCTTGCCCTCATGGAATGTATCTGGTGTGAGGCAGAAAGACAGGATATAAGTTAGCACACAACGAAGCCATGGCCTGATCTATGAAAACGACAGAAGAGGTGTGGAGCGTGCAGTGAGCTGGGGCGGAGACTGGGTTGGAAGTGGAGCTCACTATCCACAGTCATAGGACACAGCAATACTGAAGACAGGAGTGGGTCCGAGAACGCAGCAGTCTTCTATGGAGACAGGCCCTGGAGACGAGCACAGGTGGGGCCTCTGAGTTCGAAGGAAGTCTTAGGACAGCAAGCATTCGGGCTGCGGGAAGGGCCCAGGTGGCCAACTGTAAGCCGGTCAGGAAAGCAGCGAGATGGACAGCGAAAGGGAAGGCGGGAGCGGCTCCGGGAGCGGCCAAAAGCAGACAGAACCGGCAGGGCGGACAGAACCTCCTGCAACCTCCACTGGGCGGCGGCTCGGGGAAGCGCCAGCAGGGGACAGGCCCCCGGCCGGAGATGAGGACGCGCAGGCACTGGGGTCCCCCACTGGGGTCCGGCCGGGGAAAGCTGCGGGACGCCGAGTGCGGAGGGCCAACGTCAGGGTCTCAGCAAAGCCCAGGCCGTCCGCACCGCGCTCGTCTGAAGCCCAGCAGCAGTAGAGGGGCGCAGGGTCAAGAGCAGAGGGCGCAGGCTGGGCCCCAAGGACCCCCGACGCCCACGGGAACCCCGGGCCGCGCCGAGTGTCAAGACGGTGGCGGGATGCGAATGACGCGGGCACCCGGTCCGCGCGGAGAGCCGCTCGGAGCACCCCCACCCCCGGCCCGGGAGGCCCCTGGCCCGCTCGTCCGCCCCCTGCGCTGCAGGCCACGTCCAACCTCCCCCGCGGCGCCAGCCGGCTTGGTTCCGCCCGCCGCGGACGGCGTTACCTAGGAGACGGGCCCGCCGCGGCCGGATCCCGGCCGCCGAGGCTCACGCTGTCGAGGACTTGCCCCCAAGACGCGCCCAGAGCCCCGCCGGCCTGCCGGTGCCCGCCGGAGCCGCAAGCGTAACTGGCTGAGGACCGGCCGAGGGTCTCCCGGTCGGCCGCCACCGCGGGAGGAGCCTCGGCAGGCGGCGCGCCGCGCGCCCGGGCCGGGAACCCGCCCCGCGTCAGCGTCGTTGGCAGGGCCGCGAGACCAATCCGAGCCAAAGCCCCGAGGCGCCGCTCCCGTAGCGCCAGCCAATCGGCGCGCCGGCGGTCCCGTCCTGATTTGCATAGCTGGCGACCCCTCAGCCAATTGGAATATGACTGGCGTGAAGGCCAACCAATGAGAAGCTAGTAGAGGCGTGGCCTCCGGCGTCCCACGAGGTGAAGATGCTGCAGGCGGAACCTGGCCAAGCGAGCGGGATTCGGGGGCGCTAAAGTCGCCGGGGCAGGGCGGGAAGGAAGATCCGGAGCGGGGCACAGGATTCGGAGCTGGAGCCCCCCAGGTAAGTGAGGGGGGACCCCGGCGGGCCGCGCTGTCCACCGCCGTGCGCCGAGAGAGCGGCGGCGGGCACCCGCGAGGCCCGCGCTGAATCTCCATCTCCTCTTCCACAGCGCGTCCCCGCGCCCGCCTCCGTCCTCACCTCCTCTCCAGCCGGCTCACCTCCTTCTCCATCATCTCCCTTCCCCCATCCCGCCCGACCTTTCAGCTCCCATCCCCGACCCCTGCCCCAAACTTCATCCCTCCCCTCGTCGCCGTGCATTCTTCCCCATCTCTGCCACCTCCCCTTCCCGCAGCCTCGCCTCCCCTTGCCCCATCCCCCTTCCCATCCCCTCTCCCGGCCTCTGCGCAGCCCCATCCGAGCTCGCGTGGTCACGGACTTCCCCATCTCGCCTCCTTGTTGCTCCTGAAGGCTCACCCTGCCTCTCGCTCCTGATCCCTGTCCCCATCCTCCCCTCCATTCTGCTCCCAGCCCCTACATCTGTTCCTGTGGACGCTCTCCCTCCACCTTGCTGGTCTCCAGGACCTTGGCACTTCTTCCTTCGTGCACCAGTTCCTCTGGCTACCTACACACCCAACCCCACGCAACCCCGTCCTTGCGCCCCTTCCCCATCTTCAGCTTCTCTTCTCTCCCTGCCTCCCTACCTGCTGCTGCTCCCGCAGGACGCAGAGACCCAGCAGCTGCACTGCTTCCTGCTGCAGTGGCAGCAGCCCGTGTACCTGCCCACCTTGCCACCCTCCCACCCAGGCGCACCCTGGCTCTGCTCCTCCTGGCATTGGTCCTGGGGAATCCCGCAGAGGACTGTGCTTTGCCTAGAGCGTCCTGGGGGGCTCCAAGTGGGAAGCCCCTTAGCACCCTTTCCTGCCTCCCTTCCTGGCCACCATCACCCTCCACACCCCACCCCCACTTTCCTGCTCAACCTCACTTTGTGATTCAGCATTTTTGGGGTTGGTAACTTTCTTTGCTTCCTGGCATGAGAGGACTCGGCTTTGCGGCTGAAGGCTGGGGGTCTTGACCCCGCAGTTGGTTACCGTAGCCACCTCAGGAAACAGACCTGAGTTCCCTGGTGGCGACAGGGATGGGGAGCAGGGGACTGGCCAGTGGGGGCTGCCTTCTCTCCCTGTCATTTGTCCTGTGTTGAACCGCATCCAAGGGGAGATGACATAAGTAATAGCTCTTGGGGAAATGGTCTATTAGCATTTATGGAAATTAATACATCCACATCCAAGAAGTAAGAACACCAAGTTCAAGCCACAGCTGTCCCACTCTCTGTCGTTTCAGGATTTCTTCTTTCTCTGCAACTTCTCCTCCCCCTCAAAAACGCCATCCCCCTTCCAGTACCAAGAGCAAGCTCCCACTCTGCTAACACATTGCAGGGTTTGGGGACCTGTGTGTGGGGAGTCCCATCTGCCCTCCTGATTGTTGCTTGGAAAAGCATCCACCTGCAGAGCCAGGCTCATGTGCGGTCCCTGGGCTCCTGCCCATGTGCTGTCTCAGCGGGGGCCCGGAGGGCATTGGCTCCCTAGGTTGTGTCCTTTAGAACAATCCAGGTCCACACCTAGCCTCAATGGCACTGATGGTGTTTGAGCTACCGCACCTTCCTGCCTGGAAAGCAACCTGGGGGAGGCATCCCATATAGAACTGGGTCCAGATGCTTTTGTTTCTCTCTACCCTGCCAGTTGCCAGACACTGTAGGCACTGCTCAGCACCCCCCGGAACTGAGCCAGGCCGTGGGGGTTGGGGGTCATGAAAAATGTGAAACCCAGGTTTTGTGCTGAAAACCCTTTGGGGTCTAGATGTGGAGCCTGGATGGGAAGAAATGGGCCCCAAACAATTGCACACTGCAAGTGTGGAAAGATGGGACACCACTTCTTGCCTTGTAAGGGTCACAGCCGGCCGTGGGCACTGGGAGGTCTGAGGGGCGAGTGAGTGCTGTGGATGGGACAGCTTGAGAAGCCTCACCCTGTGGGGCTGGCTTTCTTTCTTTCCTTTATTTTTTCAATGATCTTCTAAACCTCAAATGATTCAGGAGGAAGTGAGTGGCACAAGTTTTGATTTGGCAGTTTCCGGTAGGGGCTCAGAGGGAGGGGGCCCCCTCCAGACTCTCCTGTTTGTTGGTACTGGGCCCATGGCAACTGGACAGCACGGCGTGTGGCAAAGGAAGGCCTCCTCATTGCTAGAACCTGTGTAACATGTTTCGTTTCTGGGGACTCTGGCTGAAAACAGCACGTATTTAGTCCTTAACAGAAGTCTCGGTGACCTTCATGTCAGCAAAGGTCCCAGAGCAAGAGTGGTTTCCTGGAGTCCCTGGATGACAGGGCCGGACAGTGGCAGCTGCAGGCAGCATTTGGGAAAGACCATGTTTGATGGTGTCTAGGGCCAGAGACACGGTGCCTCCCTCCATCCCCTCTCCCAGCAGCCAAGAGATCTCGCCTCATAGAGGCAAAAGGTCTTGGCGGTCTTCCCCCTACAAAGGAGTCCATGGAAGCCCAGAGGCAAAGACTTCTCCAAGGTCACTCAGGGGCAGGGGCGGAACCCAGATAGACCCTTTGCATCCCACTAATGGCAGTTCAGGTCACTTCTTTGACTCTCTCAGTTGGAGGATGCCAGCACCCTGTGGATGTGCCCAACCATCGGGTTTGGCTGCCCTTTGGGAAGGCCACTCTGGAGACGTTGCTGACATGCATGTAGGAAACCAGTGTCCTGGGGTGTGTCTAAGTCACTGGGGAGCTGTTAGGAGTGGGGGAATATCATCAAGCACAGAGAATTCTGGTGATACCATCCTGTCCAGCCTGGTAGGTCCCCAGAGCAAGGGTGCCATGCTTCCAGGGATATCATCAAAGAGATGGCAGGGGGCCAAGGCACTGGGCCAGATGAAAGGGGAGAAGACACTCAGGTCATGCTGGGCCTGCACTTTAAACCTTGCTCCATGATGGGTCCTTGTAAATAACCCTGCAGAGTGGGCTGGGTAGCCTGAATGGGGAAACTGAGACACAGAGTGGTGGAGAGACTGATCCAGCCTCCCTAGCTCCTAAGGACACTTGATTCTGTTCCTACTGTGCCAGGACTCTGAGACAGGTACCACCTCCCTGTCCCACCAAGCTCCAGAAATCCCACACACACTCACTCACAGATGAGTCTTAGATGCACAGGAGGGTCAGGGCTCAATCCCAGCTCCCAAGGGACATGGAAATCCAACTTTTTCACGAAGGGAAGCCCAACACACTCAGCTCTCTCCTCGCTCCGTGCCCTCCCTTTCTCGGGGGCAACTCTGTGAGGAGAGGTGGTCCTTGGCAGTACTCTCTTGGCTCAGCCACTTCAGAGGAGGGAAAGAGAACAGGGCCTCCCCAGGAGAGAGCACACACTGGGCCAGGTGGGCACTTGACCCCCCTGGTCATGCTGTCAGCTGTGGGGTAGCTCAGGGCTTTCCATTCAGCCTGCCCTTGGCAGGTAGGAGAGCCTCCCTGCCAGGTGAGTGCGAGCACCTGCTGTGTCTTCTTACTCTTTGCCACTTCCTGTGGGGCTCAGCTGAGGGCTGGCCTTTCTGTCCCTGTATACCCCGGATGAGCTCTGGGCCCAGTGCCCCCCAGCCTGAGGGCGCCCCATGACCACACACCTGACTTTCTAACTCATAGACCTGCAGGACGGGGTCTCAGGAGGCCTTCCATGCTCTGCCAGATGGCCACATACTTAACCCTGGAGACCTCAGGCGTGTGTGTGGGTGGGTGTGTCCCCTGTAGCAGAGCCGAGCCCTGCAACACTGGCCCACATCCCTGGCACCTGCCTTCCTTGACCTTCCTCCTTGCAGGCAGCCCACTTCTCTCTCACCCCATCACAGGCACCTGCAGCCTCGGCTCTCATGCCTTGCGGGGTACAGAGAAAGTGGGATTGGGGCAAGAGAAGAAGCAGAGAGGGGACCTGTCTCCCTCAGCTTGGCCCGCATGCTGCAGACTCAGGGCATCTCCCCCGTGGACATCTTGGGCCCTGACTGCTGGGCAGCTGAGGTCTGTCGTGCAACTGGAGGCTGAAAGCCAGGCACGCCTTTTTTCTCAAATTCTTGCCCAGAGTTCAAGACAAACCAGCAAACGGGTCATCACTGGGCCAGTTTCCACAGTAAATGAGCAGCTCCTCGGGTCCCCTCAACACCAGGTCTTTCCACAGGGCTCTGTGTCACCAGTCTGGCCCATGGACCGTGGTGGGGAGTTCACTCTATGTCTCCCTCAGTCTCTGGCTCTCACCTTGCCAGCCACCTGGCTTCATTCTTGGGCCTCCCTGTTTCTGGATTGGCAAAACGAGACCATGTGAGTCCGAGTATAGGGACAATCCCTGGCTCCTCGGGGATGCCCAGTCAGTGTCGTCTACCCCCTCACCCGCCACTTCCAGTCACCAACTGACCCCAGACGATCGCCCTACCTGGAGCCCAAGTGGCTCCCCAGAAAGCTCGCGCGGTGACTCCGGTCGCCTTTTGAGTGACTTTATGATCCTCCTCAGGACTCCTCAGAATGGGCTGCCTGTTCTTGGGGAACAGCCTGGGAGAGCCCAGCCAGCTGCTTTTGTGGAGGGTGGGGAGGGCGGTCCTGTGGCCATTTGTCCGTAGAGAAGAGCCTCCTGGTGACTGGGGGGACACGCCTTGCCCTGTCCTCCCTCACCTCAGCCTCCTGGAGGGCCAGGCCGCTGCACACCTGCATACCCACGCAGCAGCCCACAGGCCCTGGGGGGGCTGCTGAGCCACCCTCTGAGCACACCCCCCCCTTCACCGCAGCACGTCTTCCTGTTCCCTCCCTTGGCAGCCGTGTGATCTTTCAGAGCAAACTCCAGCCCTGATGTCCACAAGCTGTCACGTGCAGCCAAGGGCAGAAGGATCTAGAATTCTGCCTGGGGGCCTTGGTATCCTGAACGCTCTGTGGTGGCGGGGCTGTCTGGAAGTAGTGCCCCCCCACCCCTTCTAGGTGGAGGCGAGTTAGAAATAACTAGAAGGCACAAACCTGGGAGGGTGGATTCTGATGCCCCACCTTCGCTGGCAGCTCTGCCTACAGAGCAGGGAGCATGGAGGCTCCGGGGCCCCAGACATGCCGGGCCGTCCTGAGCCGTGGGCGCACGCGCCCAGAACCACAGGGACTGGTGCCCGAAAGCAGTCTCCCAAGGGTCCGGAGCGGCTCAGCGAGCTCCGTCTTCTGCCGGCCCCGGTCCGGGGGTTCGGGGAACCCCACTCTGAGAAACACTTCCCAGCTTGTTCTGTTTACTGGTGAACTTCCCGCTTTCGCTTCTCCTTAAGGCAGCGCACAAGGAAGCTTTGATCATCACAGGTCCCGATGAGAAGGGCTTCGCTGGGATTTCCTCAATTCTCAGCAAAAGAGGAGGCCCACGTGTTACTGGAATGACCTGCTACACTTTTGTCTTCGAAACTCAACTCGTGCTGTTGTCTTGACAAGCATGGCAAGATGCTGTTGTTACTAGTGTCCGGGTCCTCTTGGAATGAGCTTTGGCTGCGAGATGCTGACGGTCCGGGCGCTTGTGTGAGTGGGTGTGCAGGAAGCTGGAGCTCCGCAGAGGCTCTTAGCCTGTGGCATCTCCCCTCCCCCATCTCCGTGGCCTCTCTCCCCCCTCTGCTCAAGGCTTCCTCTCCACCCCCTCCCCCTGCCAGGAGGTATTGCCTTTCCCTCTCAATGAGAAGGTATTTTTAGTCACCCTGGCCAGGAGGTGTTCAGATGTCAGGGACAGGAGGCCCAGAGCCATCTCTGTCCCTTTGCTCCTGCAAAAGACATACAATGCCCAGAACAGGAATTGCAAACCCCAACTGAAAATCACTACCTTTCTACAGGGCCACAGGCACACACACTGACTTCCCCGTTTACATCCGCAGGTTGAGAAAGGGGAGCCAGGGGTGTCTGGGGACCAGCCAGGGATGCTGCCTCGCTGTGCTTTTCCTTTATCCTGAAAGATGGGTGTAGGAGAGGCCCCCAGGGCGTGCAGACCATCTCCCATGGGATGTGGACCCACTGTTCTAACAAAAGGATTTGTTTGGATAAGACCCGTCATGTTGCAGCCCGAGGGTCTGTGGCTGCAGGTAAGAGCCTCGTGCCCCCAGCCCTGGCTTTGTGCAGGTGAGGCCTGTGCTGGGGACTCAGCCATTCCTTCACTGCCCCAGAGAGGTGCAGATGAGGTCGCAGTCAGTGGGGGGAAGTCGTGGGGTCCAGAGCGTGGAGGTACCACTTGGGCCACAACAGCAGTGTCTGCAGGCCAGGCAGGCGCCACCTGCGTGTGCATCCTGCATGGTCAGGGAAAGAGGAGAGGCTGCAGCCCAGCCTGAAGCTGGCAGGGCTACTGTGAGTGTCAGGGGGAGATGGGGCCGGGCAGCGTTCTGGGCAGGGAGAGCTGCGTGCAGCAAGTGCAGAGACAGCGAGGGGTACTGGGGTCACCTCGGGGAAGGACTCTGGGACTGCTCATCTTTAGAAGATGTCTCCTGCCTCCTCTGTGGGGCTGAGCTGGGTCAGTCATGCAGCTTGGGGAGAGGGAAGCCAACCAGGTCCCACGAGCCGCCCAGCCCTGCCCTGTGAATCCCTCAGGGAGCCCCGAGCTGCTCTGACTGCCATAGCCACACCGCCTTCCCAAACACACACACTCACAGAACCTGTGTGCTGGGCTGGGCCCTCGCTCCCTGCCTCACCCATGGTTGGAAGGTTCTGGCAAAGCCCACAGGGTGCCACTGAAAGGGCTGAGGAAAAGAGGGTTTCTCCCCACCCTCCTGCAGCCTGGTAACCATGGTAACCAGTAGGGAACTGCTGGAGGTGCCCAGCCACCTGCCGGGCCGTATGGGTGCTGAGGGCCTGGCTGGGCCCCATGGTAGGCCCATGTGGGTCCCTGGGGAGCAGCCTGTGTGAGCAGTAGGAGAGGGGGCAGCAGGTGCAGCCCCAGGCTCTCACCCAGTGCTCTGCAAGCAAAGACATCACAGGCCAAAGGAGCCTTCTGCCAGCCCTTCAAGGGGATGGGAGGGCACCTGACCCCAGCTCAGGCGGAATCCCTGCTCTCTGAAGCAGCCCCCCGGTGAGCAGGCATCTAACTGATTCAGAGCTTTATTGCATTTGGCATCACTTCTCCGGCCGGGGGGGGTGGGGCCTCAAGAAGGTCCCGTCAGGCTCCTTTTTCACTCTGCTGCCCTGTAGCCCAGCGACTTGATTTTAGAGAGAAGGAACCGAGGCTCGGGGAGGAACCCTACTTGTTGGCAGAGCTGGGTGGGGTCTCAGTGCTGCGCTTGACCGCCGGCCTGTGTGGGCTCCCTGAGCCCTCTTACAACATTCTGGAGGTCTCCCTGCACACCACAGTCCTCACTGTTGCTGGTGTCTGGTCCCTCCCAGACTATGTGCCCATGAGGATGGGGCATGTCTGCCTCATCACCGCTCCAGCCCCCCAGCTCAGCCCGCAGACACACACACCAGAAGCAGGCTCTCGGCAACCACCCAGTACAGTGGACTTTCCCAGAAAGCCGCACACGGGAGGCAATGGCACATGGATCTCCTGTTCACCCAGTCGGAGGCACACTCTGCCAAACTGGGAAGGGTGTGGAAGCACAGCCCACAGACTGCATGGCTGCCGCCTGACTCAGAATGGTCAGAGCAGGGAATCCTCGGGACAGAAACCAAACCTTGGGCAACGGTCCCTAGCACCCTGCTCCCTGCATAGGATTGTCTTTAGAGGAGGGGCACACCCATCGTGGAGGGGACTCTTGCCTCCTCAACCCAGGCCTCCCCACTTCCTGAGCCAGACAGCCTGTGCCTGGTCCCCCAGGGAAATGTTCGTGTCCCTGTATGTATTGCTGAACTTGCTAGTGCAAGGGACAGGGCCAGGGGCATCACCCTGCCCGCCCGCCCCGGACCTTGAGTGCACTTGCCTGGCCCCAGCTGCCTCCGAGACTCCTCAGTGTGCACAGTCCTTTGAAGCCAGCACACTGCACGCCTCGGAGGCTAGCCTCGCCACCCAACTCCCTCAGAGCGTCCATGCCCCAGGCTCAGCTGCAGAGAGAGGTAAATGCCACTGTCCAGATGAGTCCACAGGTCTTTTTGTGGCCCGGCTCAGGCATGAAGTCGCGTCCTCGGCCAGGACTGCTCCTTGGGCTCCCCTTCTGCCCACTCCTCCCCCTGGGAACCTCCAGAGGCCCCGCTTGGAGGAGCTGACCTGCAGTGCATTCACCACCTCGTGAGCTTTGGGTCCTTAAGCTGAAGCCATGGGACCAAGCCCGGGCTCCCTGGGGCAGACAAAGGCCACCCCCACTGCACACTCCCTGATTTCATCTCCCCCATGCTGGCTACCCGCCAGTGGGTCTCCCCAGAGTGTCTTCCCCAGCAGCAGATCCAGGGCCCGATCCTGGCACAGCCTGAACTACAGGCAGTGCCCCAGGGAGGTCAGGGCAGCCATGGCCTCTGGGGCCTGGCACCCAGCCAGAAGCGGCAGCAGGTGGGGACTGTGGTCCTCGGCTGGCATCACAGGCCAGAAGCACAGCCTCCCAGCCGCCTGGCCTCTGAACGGACGGCCTCTGTCCTACAGCCCCTCAGATTCCTGGACAGACCACATGTTCAGTGCCTAGCAGCCAGGATGCCACTCATGTTTATACAGCCAAGCTGCTTAATTATGCAGAGATAACTCCTCCCAACTGCAGAAACCATCCAAGGGCATTCAGATTGAGTGGTCCCAGGTGGCAGGCCGAGAAGGCCATGGTCCCATGAGCATATTTGTAGGGGAGCTGGGAGCCGCCAGGGGAAAGCCTGAACAGCTGAAAGCCTTTTGCCCCGCTATGAGAAAGAGCAGGCACTTCATGTGAAGCTGGAAGATGATGATGATGATGATGATACTGGTGGTGATGGAGGTGGGGTGATGGTGGTGATGATGACGATGATGGGGGTGGTGATGATGGGGGTGGGGATGGTGGTGATGACGATGATGATGATGGCGGTGGGGATGATGGTGGCGATGATGGTGGTGATGATGATGGTGAAAATAGGGAAGGGGACAGTGGTGATGGGCATGGTGGTGGCGGTGATGATGGGGATGGTGGTGGTGATGATGGGGAAGGGGACAGTGGTAATGGGGATGGAGGTGGTGGTGATGATGATGAGGGTGATGATGGTGGTGGTGGTGATGATGATGATGGGGGTGGTGGTGGTGATGATGATGATGGGGGTGGGGATGTTGGTGGTGATGATGGGGATGGCGGTGATGATGATGATGGGGATGGGCATGGTGGTGGTGCTGATGGGGAAGGGGACAGTGGTGATGGGCATGGTGGTGGTGATGATGATGGGGGTGGGCATGGTGGTGGCGGTGATGATGGGGATGGTGGTGGTGATGATGGGGGTGGTGGTGGTGATGATGATGATGATGATGGGGGTGGTGGTGGTGATGATGATGATGATGGGGGTGGTGGTGATGATGGGGGTGGTGGTGGTGATGATGATGATGATGGGGGTGGTGGTGGTGATGATGATGGGTGGGGATGTTGGTGATGATGATGGGATGGCAGTGGGGATGTTGGTGGTGTTGATGGGGATGGCGGTGATGATGATGATGGGGATGGGGATGTTGGTGGTGCTGATGGGGAAAGGGACAATGGTGATGGGGACGGTGGTGATCATGATGGTGGTAGTGGTGGTATTGATGGTGATGATGATGAGGGTGGGGATGGTGATGATGTTGAGGGTGGGGATGGTGGTGGTGATGAATATGGGGATGGTGGTCATGGTGATAATGTGATGATGATAATAGTGGTGATGGTGGTGGTGAAGATGATGATGATGAGGGTGGGGATGGTTGTGGTGAAGACGATGATGACAACAGTGATGATGGTGATGACGATGGAGTTAATGGTGAGAATGATAGCAGCTATGCTTGCCGTCACTGTCATTATTTGTACCAGAGCTGTCATTTGTCCCATAGCAGATCTGCTCTTTGTCAGACCCCTGCTTAAACCTGGCCTGCATTTACTCTTAATCCTCCAGCCACCCCGGGATTAGGTAATATGAGGTAATATGATCCTCTGCTCTTCACAGGGGTGGGGGAAGCGAACGGACACTCTGCCTTCCCTCGGGTCATGCAACGAGAGGACAGAGCTAGACCATGACCTCAGAGGACTCTCGATCCCGTGTCCCAGACCAACCTCATTAGCAGGGCAGATGCACACTCCTGGCCTCACTCCTGGGCCTGGGTAATCAGGATCCCCTCTAAGGGGAAACACTGGTGAGGAGCAGTGCTGACAGAACCCCCTGTGGGATTCCCATGTTGCCACTGGAGCCTTTCCCTGCCCGGTGCCCACGGGCCCCCTGCACCAGAAAGGGGGGTTGAATCTGAAGCAGGAGTAGTGTAGTCGGGAGAAGGGACCCCTCCCCACTCACCTCTGCTTTCCCTTCTGCTGGCAGAGACATGGGTGCTCTCCACATTTCTCATTCACGAGCGCTTTCCCAAATGGAGCAATGGTCACTACGAGCAACCACGTTATATCCTATAGTTTTCCCCATCATCCACTTAAACGTCATTTCCTTAGGGACTTTGCAGCTGTAGGGATGTGTGTGCATCTAAGTTCATTTGCTCTCTTGAGCCTTTAGGGTACATTTATAAGTAGGACTTCTGGGTCCTGGGCTGTGGGCCTGTATTACCCCAGTTGTTTGCCCAGAAGACCGTGGACCCCAGAAGTAGCGACAGCTCAGTGGAGTAGCTTCATCGTAACCTCTCGAGCAATGAGTATTTTCATTTAAGAATACATTTTTCTGTTAATTAGGATTGCAAAGGTTCAGTGCCTGTGGCTGTCTTGTGCACAGCTTTTCATTCAGAGCCTCTAATGGATGTGGTGGGGTAGAGCTGGCTTTCAAACTGCTAGTGTGGAGCTGCCCAGGCAAGATATTAATCTTTCATGCCTCCATCATGTGGTGCTGGGACGTAATCCTCTTTGAAACCGTTTGTTATTTATTCTTACCGTCCCGGGGGAGCATGGAGAGCCCCAGGAGCCTGCTCACAGATGCTAATGCAGGGAGAACTACAGAAATATCCCTGCAGACTCCCCCTCTCCACCAAGGTGTGGAGCTAAGCCAGGGCTGGAGACCCAGGGCTCCAGGCACCCCTCCAAAAGGGGTTCTTCCCCCCGAGAGAAGGCTGTTCCCCTGCCTCCCATACAGCCTGCTGACACTGCAGGGTTTAAAAGGTTGGGTGGGTACGTTAGTTCCCCAGGGCTACCCGAACAAATCACCATAAACAGGGTAGCTCGAAACAGCCATATTGATCCTCTCCCAGCCCTGGAGGCTAGACGTCTGGAATCAAGGTGTGGGCAGAGCTGGCTCCCTTCAGAGGCTCCAGCCTGCTCAGGCCTCTCTCCGCGCTCCTGGTACTGCTGGCGATTCTCCGTATTCCCTGGTTTGTGGACATGTCATCCGCCTCCACCTTCACATCCCCTTCCTTCCTTGTCAGCAGCCTCTTCTCTTCGTAGGACACTTGTCATTGGATTTAGGGCTCCCAGCCCCACCAATCCAGGGTGACCTCATCTCTGGGTCCTTACCTTAATTACATCTGCAAAGACCCTTTTACCATCTAAGGTCATAGTCACAGGTCCCAGGGATTAATACTTCGACGTCTAGAAAGTCCTCCAGAGGGTTCTGTGACTTTCTTTCTAGTCTGCTGCTAATTTTCCCCTTGGCAAGGATTGCACTTCAAGGGTTGCGGGCTGGGGGTGAGAGTCCACAAGGATGCCGGAGTGGGGGTAAACAGTGTCATGTCAAAGGACCACAGTTATACCCACGCTGGGGCTTTGCACTCTCAAGGATGGGGTCTCCCCCAGCCACAGCTGCTACTATACTTAGAAGGTAGACCCCTCCCCCCCAGTCTTGGCTCAGCAGTGGCTCAGCAGCCTGGAGAGGGTGTGGGAGCTCACCTGAGGGTGACAGGATGAGCAGGTAAGATGGGGCCATGTGTCCCATGAAGGGTGGATAGGAGGCACTCAGGATGCCAGCCTGTGCCTCCCCCTGGCAGGGGCAGGTTTGTGCTACAGACTTTAGGGGTTCCCAGATCTGTCAGACATGCTGCTCGGCCAGCATTCTTCTCAGCCTGATTCCCCTCTGCAACTGGAACCAGGATCTGTCCCCCCAACTTCTAAGGGTCGCTGTTGAAATACATCTAAAGTGCGAGGATAAGAGCTGCTGTCCAGGGATCCTGCACCCCCTGTGTGTGCAGTCAGCCCAGAATCAGTGTGGACAGCCAGCCGGAAGCTCTGCCAGGCATGATGCTAAGCACATGATCTAAGCCAGAGTGTCCCGGTGCGGGGCTGGCCAGAAATGGGCAGCTCCCATCACCACAGCCCAGGACCAGCCTTACCTCCCCACCCCCCACCTCCCACCCCCATGTTGCTGCAGAAACTCAAATCAGCCATTGAGATGGCAGCACCCCCCCGCTCCCCAAGCAGGCCGCACTGCCCGGTCGGTCGCTGCATGGGGAATCCCCCCACCCAGCATGTGGGTTCATGCCGGGCTTCGGAGAGGAAGAGACCCCAGCCACACCTGGGGGAGGGCCCAGTGTCCAGGGACTGCTTGGTAGCACAAGACGATGGCAGCATGGCCACTTCACATGGGCAGACTATCTCTGAGATGGCGCATCGGGGAACACCAGGATGCTGGCCTCCCTCCTCCTCCCATCCTGGGGTGTAAGTGGTTAAAAGCCACCCCTCTGCCCGGGAAGCTTGGAGCAGCTCCATCCATCCGTGGAGCTGGGCCACCTCGGCTCCCTCCTGTGTCAGCTGCTCTGACTGCTGAGTCAGGCTGCGAGATGCAGTAATGAGTGATCGCGGCTTGCTTATTTTCTTCTCATTCCTGGAACTCTGTTTTCCTGCCTTGGCTCAGTTAGGACTTCGGTCCTTTTCGAGAGGAGACAGCGTTTCTTTATGCTCTCTCGTGGATGTCCCAAAATGAGCGGGGAAAGCCAGGCCCTCCCCAAGGACACTTGCCATCACAGGGGGCTGGGGGGTGGGGTGGTGGCTAGCCCCTTGGTTCATTGATTACCCCACTCAGAGGTGGATGCAGATGGTCCATCTCTGATGCGCCAGCCAGGTACTCGCGTCACTGCAGCCGCACGGGAGGGGCTGGAGATGCTGCAGCCAGGGTGGCCACAGGGTACCCTCAGCTCAGTGCAGCCTAAGGGTACTGCCTGGAGTCCCCCGGGATTGCATGGCTGCCCCCGAGGGAGCTGCTGCCTCACCCAGCATCCCCCCATTCGCACCAGTGAGGAGGGAATCCTGGAGGTGAGCCATTAAGACCTGCAGATTTTCTACTCGGTGTGAAGGGCAGGGCTTGGGTTTCACGAGGGAAATGCTGTCCTAGTATAGCCCTGCTGCAGGAAGCAGCGCCCCCACCCCCTGCAGGACGGCCAGCACCAGGGACAGATCTCCCTCGCTCCCCATTCATAATCTTTAAGAACCTCTTCTCTCTGAAGGACCAGACCAGCAGAAATGCTCCCTGCCCAGCCCCGTGATCTCATGCTGTGTGTGACCATTATCTCCCCTTGAGCCATGGAGGAGGGGCTGCCCCTTGGGGACTCAGGTTTTGGGCTCCCTAGTGGGGAGATGCCTGTGGCTTTGATTGTGGCCTGACTCCCCAGAGGGAGGCACTGGGGCAGCCCTGCCAGTTCCTCTGGGAGTGGCTGCATCAAGAGCTGTAGAGACAGGAACTGGGCCAGTGCCGGGGCCCAGAGGGAAGAAAGCAAAAGTGCCCCTGGGTACACTTCAACCCCAGGAAGGTAGGAACCAGTCCAGCTCCCCTGCCTCCCTCCAGAAGTGTGGGACATGTTCTCTGAATCTGTTTGAAATGTGCCGTAGCTAGATGTTCACTTCCCCCGAAGATAAGCCCGAGGATCTAGGTGGCATTGTGTGGTTCTCCGGTCCTTCTGGCCCCCCAACACCCCTGTGGTGATCCGGAACTCTTGGTCTTCACCTGCCCTGTTGGCATCTGCTTTTTAGAGCAGCAAGAGGCAGCCCAAGGGGTGGCCTGGGATAGCAGTGCCTTCCACACGTGGGAGCTCAGCACGGCCCACCTGGCCTGAGTGGGGTAGAGCATCTGGCCTGTGTGAGGACAGGACTTTCCCCAGCATCTCTGCATACATGAGTGACACCAGACTGTGGGCCACTTGGCTGGTAGGTGCAGTGGGCCTGTGTGTGTGCATGCATGTGTGAATGTGTGTGCCTGTGTGTGTACGTACACGCATGCACACACATCCTTCAGATGTGCTTCCTATGCCTAGACACTCCGCCCCCCAGAGCTTCTCACCAGGGCTGGCCTGGAACACACCGTCCGCCAGGGTTCTGGTCTCTCCCCAGATTCTCTTGATACACTTCCTGTAAAATGAGCGACCCTGACACCCTTTCACAAAAGGGGATGTAAAATTAGTTTCAAAGGAAAGCAAGAACTGCATGATGTCCTGGAATGCACATTTGCCCTGGGGTTCTGCTCTGTAGTCTACACGCCTTTTCCTGGGATTGCTGGGATGAGACTCTGCCGGGATGTCAGGGACATGCTCTCGCGCTCCGCTCTCTGTCTCTCTGTCTTTGGCAAGATTTCCCACGCTGCGGTCACTGTCCTTCCATCTTTGGATTTGGGTCATGCGTGCACATTACCAGCCCTATTTCTGAGTTTATATTTTTTCTTTTAGTCAGTTAAAGTTTTTTTCTTAAATAAGCTTATTTTGAAATGAAGCTTGCTTGCTGCCCCTGTGATAAAGAGAAACCCAGCATTACTTGTTATAATTCAAAGGTAACTAGAAGACAAGTAGGTAGATATTGGATTCAAGAACCATCTCATGTGTGACCAGGGCACATCCCTGCCATAGGGTTGCGTGGGATGAGCCCTTGCTTGTCTTCTGGCGATTTGGGGGTGTGCCTCCTGTCCCTCCCACTCCAGTCATCCCCATCCCCCTGGGTCACAGGCAAGCTGTTCGTGTTCTCAAGGGCGAGCTGAGGAGGCCCTCCTGCCCCTGCTCAGGTGAATATGAGAGATGGGGAAGCCTTGGGGCATTAGCCCCATATATTCCCTCCTTGGACTTAGGCTGGGGGTGGAGGCAGTTATTGGGAAGAGGGTGCCCAGGGGCTGGGCTGACATTCAAGTGGCAAAGACTTAAACCAGAAAACTATAGAAATCGTGGTGGTTTCTGGAGCAAAGTGGCATGAGGCTGCATTCCAAGTGTTGGCTTTGCAGTTGGGCAGGCCTGTCCTAGCTCATTGCCTCTTAGAGTTGTGTGGCTCTAGGCAGGTCCCTTAGAAGGTGCAGATGGGAGGCACTTGGGTGCCTCAAGCAGTTAAGTGTCTGACTCTTGATTGTGGCCGAGGTCATGATCACAGGGCCATGAGATTGAGCCCTACGTCAAGCTCCAGGCTCAGCACGGAGTTTGCTAGAGATTCTCTTGCTCCCTCTGCCCCTCCACCTGCTCACACTCTGTCTCTCTCTTTCTCTAAAATAAATAAAAAGAAAAAAGATGCATTTGAGTTAGGAATGAAAAGTGCAAACTCCCTCCCCACTGTCTCCCACCCCACAGAGTAACCCTGAAAATACTGTGGGGTGAGCCGTTTAGGCCTGAACCAGCCTCTGCATTGGACCCTGAGGCTTTGAAGTCCTTGGGAGATGGGGAGATGTAGCAATGTCCCAAGGCAACAGCAAGAACAGGGACAGGGCTGCCTGGGCATGAGGGAAGAGACAGGCAGATGTGTCCAAGGTCAGGTGTGCCTGCGGTCAGGTGTGCCTAAGGTCAGGTGTGCAGGAAAAAGGTGCAGGCAGGTGTGTCTGATATTGGTGTGCAGGAAAAAGGTGCAGGCAGGCCTGAGATTGGGTGTGCAGGAGACCCAGAGAAGAGGAAGCTGGAAAAGTAGACAGGGCTGGCCAAGAGTGGTTCAGCACGCCAAGCCGAGATTCTTGGACCTGATGCTGAAGGCCCCGGGCAGCCACTGAGGGCTTTACTAGAGAAAGGCATGGAATACATCCATGATTCCATGGGTGAGCAGTAGGAATGGGACTCTGGTGACAGGTAGATGACTGTAATCCAGGCAGGAGCTCCCAGGACCGATAATAGAAATGGGCAAGAGAGGGATGTTCCAGGGATACCCGTGTGGACAGAGCCAACAGGCAGCTAAGAGGATGAACCTGGAGCTCAGGGCAGAGAGGTGGGGGAGGCACAGCTAGCTGAGGGGCTCATGGGGGCTGAAGCTCAGAATGGGCCGAAGAACTGCCCTGAAGGGTCATTCAGGGGGAAGTTTCCGTGAGCAGAACACTGAAAGAAAGAGTGCTTGGAGGAAGAGGAGCCAGCCTGAGGTGCAGGTGGTGGAGGCGCAGGTGATGGAGGCACAGGTGGAAGTGGTGCAGGTGATGGAGGCGCAGCTGATGGAGGTACAGGCAGTGGAGGCACAGGTGATGGTGGTGCAGGTGATGGAGGTACAGGTGGAGGTGGTGCAGGTGGTGGAGGTGCAGGTGATGGAGGTACAGGGGGTGGAGGCGCAGGTGGAGGTGGTGCAGGTGGTGGAGGTACAGGTGGAGGTGGTGCAGGTGATGGAGGTGCAGGTCAGATGGATAAGCAGGTGATAGAGGTGCAGGTGATGGAGGTACAGGCGGTGGAGGCACAGGTGATGGTGGTGCAGGTGATGGAGGTACAGGTGGAGGTGGTGCGGGTGGTGGAGGCGCAGGTGGAGGTGGTGCAGGTGGTGGAGGCGCAGGTAGAGGTGCAGGTGGTGGAGGTGTGGGTGATGGAGGTACAGGTGGTGGAGGCACAGGTGGAGGTGGTGCAGGTGATGGAGGCACAGGGGGAGGTGGTGCAGGTGATGGAGGCGCAGTTGATGGAGGAGCAGGTGGAGGTGGCGCAGGCGGTGGAGGCACAGGTGATGGTGGTGCGGGTGATGGATACACAGGTAATGGAGGTGCAGCTGATGGAGGCACAGGTGATGGAGGAGCAGGTGGAGGTGGTGCAGGTGGTGGAGGCGCAGGTAGAGGTGCAGGTGGTGGAGGTGTGGGTGATGGAGGTACAGGTGGTAGAGGCGCAGGTGGAGGTGGTGCAGGTGATGGAGGCGCAGTTGATGGAGGAGGAGGTGGAGGTGGTGCAGGCGGTGGAGGCACAGGTGATGGAGGCGCAGGTGGAGGTGGTGCAGGTGATGGAGGCACAGGTGGAGGTGGCGAAGTGTATGTGTGCACACATGTGTGTACACATATCTTTATGCCCGTGCATGCATGCCCTTGAGGTGCCTGCCTGTCCACATGCTTCAGGATCCCGGCGTGGTCCTACTGGGGACTCTGGACCTGGTGGACACTCGAGTCAGGCTCGAGCCTGAGATCCCAATTAGGGTCTATGTGGGCTGTACTGGCTCAGCATGCAGCCCCTCGGAGGAGGCAACTGAGGCTGTGGGGCTACCTGCCTCTCCCTCGGAGGAGCCCTGCAAGGTGACCTGCTCGCTACACCTCTCACCACTCTGCTTGGCTCGGCCTCTCAGGGCGTCTGTGTTAACTAGAAGGAAAGCACCGCCTATCCAGAGCAGCACGATACACTCATGCATTCAGCAAAGGCCCTGTCCCAGCATGAGCGGTTCCATAGGCAACAAGGCAGACCCAGTCCCACCACTGAGAGCTCAGTGTCTAGTTGGGGGACAGTCACAAGCTCCTAAGGAAACCCACGTGCTGACATGATGGACAGAACACTTTGGAGAGAGCTCTCCAGGACCATGTCTCTAGAGATGTGACTTTGGAGCAGGGACGCAAAGGAAGAGTATCCCTGGCAGAGGGACCACAAGTGCAAAGGTCCTGTGGTAGAAGAGAGGAAACTGCTCCAGCCTGGGCCTGAGGAGGAGCGACAGGAGTAGAACACCAGCAGCCTCCCACCTGGATATCAGTGGGCACCTGGGAGCAAGTGCAGCCAGCTCCAGGACTCCCCCAACCTGCTGCACCCACCAATTCCCCCAGCTCAGGAACTGGCACCTCTTCTCCAGAAACCCAGGGTCAGCCTGCATATACATCCACCCTCCAGCCAACCCTTTGGTCTTGACCTCCTGACTCCACCAGCCACTGGCTGCCTCCTCTACCCTGGCCCAGGGCTCCCCAGCTCGCACCCAGATCATTCGATGGCCTCCTGACGAGAGTTCTGCCCCTGCCTTAGGCCGCTCCCCCAGTCCTCCTCACCCCGCTGCCCAGAGACGTTGGAAAGCATAGACAAGCTTGCCTCTCAGGAGAAGGCCTTTGGGTGCCCGTCCCTGCTGGTGGCTGCACAGGGCTTTGGTTCAGAGGAGGGACGCCCAGTACTGCCGCTTCCTGGGTGACCATGGGCAGGCCAGCTTCGACGCCCCAGCCGCAGTTTCCTCAGCTGGCATCACCAGCTAGTCATAAGCAGTACCGCCCTCACAGGGATGGCATTGAGTGAATGAATGCGTGAAAGCCCTGTCTCACCACCTGAGTCACCCGCAGCTCTCACTGGTCACTGCAAAATGATGCAGCCCAGGGCTGCTGCTCACATGGCTTCTTCCACCCACGCCACTGAGAGGACACACGGATGTCCCTGGACTCCGCCCATTCAAAGTCAAGCATCAGGGCAGGACCCTGAAGGCCCAGCCTTTTCCCCGGGAATGGACAGGTGCCGTGTCCAAGAGAGTGAGGAGTGGCATCTCTGTCCTGCTGTTGTCATAGCACGGAGGCGAGGGCCGAAGCGAGAGGCCAGGCAGCCTTACTGCGGAGGCCGCTGTCCAGGTGCGTCGGCCTATCTGCACTAATCACGAGCCAACACAAGCAGGGTTTAAAAATACTATGCTTATTTCATCTCCACGCAGGAGCGAGAAAGAGAACGTACAGCCTGTATGAGCAACTCAAATCAAAAATAAATGAGGCAAAAAGAGTAACCAAAAATAGTACGGCATCGGAGGCAGCAGCCTGCGTCCCTCGGCCAGCTGTCCCCGGCAAGCGGCACCGCAGAGAGCGGCCAAGAGCACGGCTTTACATGTTTATTCCGGAACAGATTAATCAGGCCTGCGAGCCGATGATAGATCAGAATTACTAGTAAAGTAAAAGGAAGATAATGACTCCAGGCACACAGGGCTTCTGCATTCTCCCCTCTGCCCCTGGCACCCCCACCGAGCAGGGGGCCCAGGCTCAACCTGCAGGCAGTGTGGGCTCATCTCCGACCTTCCTGACACAATGCGCCACCAAAGCCCAGCTACCTGCAAAGCCGGGCTGCAAATGCCGTGGACCTCATGAGGGTTTGTGCTTTTGTCTTGAATTCGTTACGGTGGATGTCACCTTTTTTATTTTTTTAATGTCACAGATCAGAGTTTTGCAAACCACTCCAGCCCACCACCTGTTTTTGTAAATAAAGTTTTATTGGAACACAGGCACCCCCATTTATTCACATACTATCTCTAGCTGCCTTCGCCCAGCTTTGTGACAGAGACCGACTGACCCACAAAGCCTAAAATATTGTCTCTCTGGCCCTGACCTGCCCAAGCTTGTGGTCTCCTGCCCTGGAGCTTTTCTTCATACACTCAAGCACCCTAGGGAAGTCTCCTGTCCGCCTGAAGACAACCATCGGTGATAAGGTTTTGTTTGGTGGTGTGTCTGTGCTGATGTTGACTTAGTGCTTTAGAGGTGTTGTTTGGGAAGAAAAAAAAAGATTCTGCAATAATTAGGTTAGGTTCTCTTAGGTGAGGAACGTTGTTTAGGCAGGAATATTTGCGTCACACGACTAGACTCAGACCCCACCGTGAAGAAAGAACACATCCCCTATGCCCACCAGCCTCCTGTGGACAACTGCAGCTGTCCAAGCGAAGGGGGCCTCCCACTGACCCCCAGGGGCCAGGCAGGCACCCCAGGCCCACCTCTGCTCCACTCCCCAGACATCGGAAGCAGAGGAGCAGTTGGAATCCTGCTGGGCAGGACCAGGAGGGACCTTGCTCGTGGGGGGGGGGGGGTCCCTTTCCACACAACGTTGTCTGGGTCAGGGCTCTGCAAACCTTTTCTACAAAGGTCTGGAGAGCAAATGTTTCAGGCTTTCAGGTCACGGGGTCTCTGTCAAAACTCCCCCGCTCTGCCACGTAGTGTGAAAGCAGTTGTGGACAAACGTGCTATGTTGAGTTCACGTGTTGAAGTGCTGCCCCCCCCCAATGTGGTGGTATTGAAGGTGGGGCCTTTGGGAGGTGATTAGCATTCAGTGAGGTCGTGAGGCTGGGGTCCCCCTTATAAGATGATGATGAGACGCCAGCAAGCTCGCTGTCTGCCCCCGGAGGACACAGCGAGAGACGCCTGGCTGGGAACCAGGACTTGGACCCTTACCTGATGTTGAATCTGCTGGTACCTTGATCTTGGACTACCAGCTTCCAGAACATGAGAAGTAGATGTCTGTTGCCTCCAACCCCCACCCCCCACCAGTCTCTGGTATTTTGTTATGGCAGACCAAGACAGCGAATGACCATGGCTCCGTGCCAATAAAACTTTATTTATGGACATTGAAATTTGAATTTTATATAATTTCCATTCCAATGAAAGTCTTCTTTTGTTTTTCTTCCAATCACTTAAAAACGTGAAAACCACTCTTAGCTCATAGGCCATGCGAACACAGGTGATGGGCTGGACCTAGTCTGTAGACCCTTGCCAAACCCTGTCCCAGAGCAAGGAGGGGGCCTCCCCTCCGCCCTCACTGCTGACCAAGGCCTGAGATGCTGCTCTGGTTCTGTGTGCCTTGTCGTTTTCCTAAGGATCTCAGCAGACAGCAAACTGAAGGAGGTGACCTCAGAGTTGATGTTCCAGAAAGAGGCCATACCCAGGGTGGGTGATCAGGTGTCCAGGCTCTGAAGTCAGACCCTCAAGCGTCAAATCTCTGCCCCTCCACTTACCAGCCGGCTGACTCAGGCCCAGTGTCCTCGGCAGCATGACGGAGTCACTCAGCCGCCTTTAAGGTTCTGGAAGGGTTCCGTGTGATGGCCAAGTGAAGCGTGTGGCGTGACGTTGGCCCAAATTGTGTTTATGAAGTCAGAAACCTCATGTGGGAACACCAAAGGACGTGGCAGGTGAGCGATGCCAGATGTCTCCGTGTGCCGTGAGACAGAGACTGTGTTTCTTTGCCTCCAGGGAGCAGAAGTGGGCCTGGTGGGTATAGTTACAAGGACACCGATTTCAAATTAACATAAAAAGGATCTTTTTCATCACTTCAGTTGTCCCCGGGGGACTCATCTGCTCAGAGTTCCCCACAGGAGGAGATTTTTGAGAACACCAATGTGGGGATCTTGCAGAGGGAACCAGTGTCTCCATCGCCCTGGACCCGGGCACTCTGCCCTGACACTGGGAGAGTCTAGGACGCATGAGACCAGTTCTCTTGCTACACCTGGGGAACCTGCCCCTCTCCAGGGTCCCAGCCCAAAGGAACATGAGTTACATCAAGGCAATACTTGTTCCTTAAATTGCAGAAATATCCAGAACCACTGTGAGGCTCGCACTTAATGGGAGAATATTTTTGGTGGTCCCGGGACTGGTCTGGCTTATACTTGTTCTGTGGTTGAGTCGTGGGGACAGTACTCGCTGCAGGTCACCCCACGAGGGCCTTTGCAGTGCTACCTCCTGCCCCCTGATCCCGCCTGAGACTCCCACGAGTTCCCAGCATTACTCCTTCTGCTGGAAATAGAGGCAGAACTTGGTTGGCAAGCCTCCTCCATGGGGAAGAATGTACCGGAAGACTCTTCCCCTTTCCCTCAGGAAAGCAAACCTTTCCTGGAAGCCCCACCAGGGGCTCTGCCGATAGGCTGTCCCAGGCCACACTAGCTGGGAGGTAATTCAGGTGATGGAGCTCATGAGTGGTGGTTGGGCCAGTCAGCAACCCTATCACCATGTTTATTGATCCAGCTTGAATGTGGGGCTCAGACTCATCAGGACCAGAGAGGAGCCACTCCTGGACTCTGTAGGCCACCCCGTATTTCATAGTCACCTGCCCTCCCCGTCTAAGGTACAGGTAGGACAGACATTTAGGGCCGGGGATGAAGCTTAGGTGTGAGGGCAGCGCGTCCCTGCGTCTGGAAGTACAGAGCGGCCGGTGAGCCTGCAGACGTGTCTGTCATTTGAAATCTTCCACTTTGGCCTGGTGATGGGAGATCTGTGATTTAAGAATTAACCCTGCCTTCTCAGACCCACAGGGCCATGGTGACAGCCCCGCGAGGGCGGCAGAGGTGTCCCAAGTCAGGCCCAAAGGGGCTCTAGGGCCATGGGAGGAAAGAGCTCCAGTCTAGAGTCAGACACACCCGTTTCCCACCCCAACTCTGCCACCGACAGCTGGGGTCTGAGGGGGTGTTCGTGGGCCCTGGCTTTCTCATCTGGAGAAGTGCTTTTGCCTGTGGGGGTAACGGGGAAAGGCTGGGGTCCGGCCCAGAGGGGCTCCCCTCCCCTCCCACTCCCTCGTGCTCTTTCTTTTCCATCGTCCCATTTGCTCCCCTCTCTCTCCTGTTCACTTCTCATCATTAGGAGATACTGAGTGCCCCAAACTGTTTACTTCTCCCTTCTCTCTCCTCTTCCCCATCACCCCATCTGTGTCTTACATCTGCTGGGGACCCATAGCGGCACCCCCAGTCTAATGCACGTGGGCCATGCTGGCTGACTCTGCCAAGGCTTCAGAGCCCTGTGCCCACCCCTGGGGAAGAGGGAGCCCGCTCCACTCCCCAGAAGCGTGGGTAAGGGGGTGGCTGGGGCTGCAGCTCAGCACAGCGGAGGTGGCCAGCACAGGGAGAGGGATGGAATGCTCTGTCCAGGTCCTCCTTTGGCCTTGCTCTCCGCCAGGTGAGGGGCCTCCCCAGGAAGGAAGGGCAGAGCAGGGAGAAGCTATAGGGATATGGTCCCCTCCCACCTGACCTCCTGGGCGGCCCCACCCACACATCATTCACTGGCACCTGCCGTGTCCTGGCGTAGTGTTGGGACCCTGGATGGGAAGACGGAGAGGCAGAGCCCTGAGAGCTGCGGGCACGACTTTGGAGTCGGCCAGCCCTGGGTTTGAATCCTGGCCATGGGCCTGCCCTTGACCCTCCGTGTCATCATCTGTAGAGTGAGGAGAGCAGCAGGACCCCTCTGAAGGCTTGGCGAAGACCAGATATGGGGACACAGGTGAAAGGGCTGCAGCCTGGCGCTGGTGGAAAGCTGGGGCCAAGAAGCAGGACCTCTGTGACATCACCAGGACTAGCTGCATATCTGACCTCTCCCTCCCTGAGAAAGGAGCCCACCGCTTGCCTGTGGGGGTCTGCTTCAGGTCCTGGAGGGAGGGGACACACCCCGTGTGCTTCCCCTTCTCACATCCCCTGCCCCCTCCCCCGAGAGGTGGCCATACCACCAGGAAGGTTGGGTTGTCGGGGACCTCCCTCCAGCACGCCTGGGAGTGGAGGCCACACCCCAGCGCCTCCGCCCCCCCCCCCCCCCCCCCGCCAGCTTGCCAGGCATCCTCCCACGCGCGCTGCCACCTACTTCCTGGTTGGCCCTGCGATCCCGCGCTTCGCACACGAAAATGCTCTTGTCTCAGGAACAGGTACCAGGGGTGTTTCAGGGATCCTGTTCCCTGAGTGGGTTTTGTGCTCGAGGGGGTGGGCACCCCAGCTCTCTGAGCAGGGCTTAGAGCTCCCTTGACAGCTAGAGTTAATCAGACCAGCCAACTCCCCTGGGCCCCACGCCGGCGCAGGACTGGCTGCCGCTGGGAGGGGAGCTCTCCCTGCAGACACCTGGCTGGACCCAGGCAGATCCCACGTGGCCATCTGTCGCAGCAGCTCAGCCGAGCAGCTACAGGCGTCCTCCCTGCTCGGGGACACAGCAGGCCCCCCACAACCGAGCGGCTGCTAGGGCAGGCAGGTGGGGCATCGCGGGCTGGCACCCAGCAGAGGTGTCTGACGGCGACACAGTTCTGCCAGGAGCTGCTGGCGTCTGCTTTCATCCCTGGGGCAACAAGACAGGAGCTGCCTGGAGATCAGAAGCACCGTGGGGCCACCTCTGTCCCGCCGGGGTGGGGGGGTGGAGTGAGGGGGGGCACCAGCTGTTGAGCAACCCCTGCAAGCTCTTGGAGGGATACCTGCCCATCTGCTGTCCCCTGAACCCCTGGCCAGGGATTTCCTACCGCGGAGTGGAAAGTAGTTGCACAGACAGAAATGAGGGTCCCTGCCTTAAAAATAAGTGACTTGGTCCCCACCCCGCCTCTCTCCTACAGAGCCGAGTGCAGGACAAAGGGGAGGGCTGCTGGAGGACCCTTTGAAGCCCCTCCCCACCTGGCAGTTCTGTCTTGGAGGGACAACCTGCAGTCACCATGCGGAGGGGAGGGGAGGTCAGGGAGATCCCTGCTGCCCAAGGGCCTTCCTCCCCACCCAGAAAAGCCGAGTGCCTCCTGGAGAGCGTCCCCTCACTCCCCCACCTGGCTCTCTTCTCCAGTTCCATGCCAGGGCAGAATATCAGTGCAGGGTGTGGTCATGGTAGGAGGTCAGCGTGGCCAGACAGAGGCGGCAGGAGGGGCCCGTGAGCTTCCTAAGGTGGGGTGGGAGAGCTAGACAGCTTTGCTGAATGAACGACTGAGGGGAGGCCTGCGGTTGCAAAGATTCCGGGGGCTTGTTTCCTGCTTCTTGCCCTGACCAGCTTCAGTCTGAGGCCCGCTCCACCCAGATACCAGGTGAGGGCCCTGTTCCACTTGTGGTTGACAGGCTCAGGATGGAGCCAGGGAGCCACCAGGCCCATGGTCCAAGCTTCCATTTCCTCTCAGGAAGGGAGGGTGGCTGTTCCCAAGACTGGGGCCTTCGGCCACTGAGCCTGGCAGACCCCCATCCATCACTGTGCACCCTGGACGTAGCTGGGAGCCACAGCAAGGCTTCTGCTTCAGTGGGGAGGCACTCGGCCTGCAGGTGCGTGAGAAATGGGTGTGGATCTGGGTGGGCTGCATGAGGCAGAGAGGCACTGCAGCGTTGCTTTGAGAAAGTTGAAATTTTTGGCCATGATGTTTTTTCCTTTTAATTGTGGCACTAATTAGATATGAATGGGGCCTCTGCCTGCAAGAGTGTAGGCCTGAGCTGAGCCCCATGCCGGGCTGACCTGTTTGTAATCAGGGGACAGGCATTTGAATGTTGCTTTGAAAAGACTGAAAAATTGAGTCTGCCATCTTTTCAAGAAGTTCTTACGGGGACTCTGTGGCCTGGTCCCAATGCCTCTGCTGCCGTCAGGCCACGTGATGTCCACGCTGTTTCGTGGCAGCTTGGCAGGTTCTCTGGCTCAGGAGCTTGGAGGAGAGATGGAGGTTTTTCTGCAGCAGAGCGGGGGGGCGGGGGGGTCCCGGCCGTGGCACCCAGCCCGTACTAATTTTTCACTGTTCTCCCTGCCCCCCATCTGAATCTGAGCAAGACCTGATGGTGCTCCTCAGACACTGGGTTGTGGATCTCCAGACTGCCCCCCAGGCCCCTGGGTCACCCCTGCAGTGACTGGGCCTCTCTGCTTCCTCCCCAAGATGACCCCACAGGCAGAGCCGATACCCCGAGGGCACTCAGACTCCCAGGCCTTCGTCATGCGCTCTCCCTCTTGCTCACAGGGGAGGCGCAGGGTTTCGTCTGCTGGCACCCTGCTTGTGGGACAGAGAGGAAGGGTGTGTTACGCAAGCACCCTTCCGGATCTGGGTGGTTTTGAGCGGTTACACCTCTTCCTGTCTCTTTGCGAGGTGCACGCCGGCGGCCGTGGCTCCTGCAGCTTCAGACCCATAAAAGGTGGCAGTTTTGGGCCATGTAATAGTCATAGTGCTACTTCAGGGCTTGGGCGTGAAGGATTTCCAGCATTCGAGAAGCAACACGCAAAGTGACATGAGTACAAGAGGCAGGAGCTCGCCTCGGAGCCCCGAGGCTTCCAGGGAGACCACACGCTGTCCGCCACACCCGGCAGCGCGAGCCTCTCCTGTCTTCTTCCCCTCAGGCAGCGTGCACTGAGCACCTGCTGTGTGCCACCCGCTGTGTGCCTGGTGCTGCTCTGGGCATGGGACACATGGCGAACAGAAGAGACAAAGCTCCCTGCCCGGCGGAGCGGACATCCCAGGGGTCTCAGAGGAGATGGGGAAGGAGGGAAGGTGGGGAGTAGTGCATCACCGGTGTCTCGGTAGTGACCAGCGCCATACCACCCGGTGCTCACACCCACCCCCTTATTAGGGTCGGTCTTTGCAGCCGAGAGAACAACATTTCTGAGCCTCAGACATAAAAGGCATCACAGGTTCTCTCTCTCAACCCCTCCCTCTGGGGGAAGTCAGCTACCTTGGCGTGAGAGACCCAGGTGTTGAGGAGGGGGCCCCTGCTCATCAGTGTGTGTGTGAAACCTCTAACACCTCGGCCCAGCCGGCACCCTGACTGCAACCTTAGGAGAGACCCCAAGCCAGACCTGCAGGCCAACCCCCAATTCCTGACTTTCAAAACCGTGTGAGAAATCCTTGTTGTTTCTCATGTAACCCGTGTCACGTAGCAATGGATAACTCATACAGTGTTATAATTCTTAAGACCTCAGCTATGTAGGGACAAGCCTTCTAGAAACTTCGAGCTTCCAGGATGATCAGGAATTGGGATGCGGCCGCAGAGGGCCCAAGAAACACGGTTCCCGTCATGACACCGAGTCGTACCTGTGTGTGGCTGGTCACAGCCACAAGAGATTAGCCTTTCTCTGGGAAAGTGGAAAAGATGAGCACCCCTGAGAACAAAGCAGAGAGGCAGCAAGGGAAAAGCGGATGTGGTAGCAAGTCTGAGGACCCTAAAAAGTGCTTTTCTGGAAGGTAAGACCACCACCTGGGCTCAGGCTGGGGCACGTCTGTGCAGGTCCAGCTTCACTCGCCTTGCCCACATGGTGCAAACATTGAGGAAGGAGGTATGATCAGGGACTCCTGGGCCGTAGGCCAGCACGTGCCCTCCACCAGGGCCAGGCACAGGTAGACCCCAGCCCATGGCCCTTACAGTGCAGCCCTGCCTGTGGGCATGTCAGATCCTCCCCGACTCCCATCTTCCTATTTCTCAGATGGAGAAACCGACACTTAGGAAGGTTGAAAGATTTGCCCAAGGTCATACACCAGATCTGAACCCAACTGGGCCTTGCCTCCCTCCCTGACACTTGGAATGGACTCCTTGGGTCACCCAGCAAGGTGGGATTGTGTCATCAGACTGGGTCTGGTGGAGGACAGACACGTGCGTGGTGGCCCCAGCAAGGTTTCGGGTCAGAAAGTCACCCAGGACTTGAAGTGTTAACTTCGCATTGGGAGGTCTGGCTAAGTAAAGGTGCCCACCGCCCAAGTTTTCTTGTACTCCGGAATCTACAGTGGGGAGACAAGGGGAGGCCTCTTCCAGTAACTGGAAGTCCCTCTCACGACTCAGCCAGAGTCATATCTTCATGTGATAAGGATGACCTGGAAGGTTAAAGTCAGCAGAATGTGCTCCCAGGAGGGCTAAAGTCACCTTGCATGTAACGGTCCTGGTGGCTAGCCCCACGTCCCAAGGTGGCTGGTGGTGCCCAGTGGATGGCTCCTGCATGTGCAGCTGTCCCCTTTGGACCAGCAGGGGGGTCTGGGGCACGTTCGTCCTTGGTGATGGTGGAGGCAAGTCTCCTGTGGCTGAGGCTGGAGCTGACACATTGTCATTGCTCATCTCCCTTGAACAAAGCACGTGCGACTCTATGAGTGTGTGTGCGTGGGAGTGTGTGGGAGTGTGTGGGAGCGAGTGCATGAGAGAGCATGTGTGAGCATGAGTGTGAGCGTTTGTGCATGTGTGTGGGTTACAGCATGAGTGTGTGTGAAAGAGTGTGGGAGAGCATTGTGTGAGTGTGCGTGAGAGCATGAGTGTGAACGTGTGTGCATGACAGCATGAGTGTGTGTGAGAGCATGTGTGCATGTGTGTGTGACAGTATGAGTGTGCGTGAGAGAGCATGAGTGTGAGCATGAGTGACTGCGCACATGTGTGTGACAGCATGAGTGTGTGTGAACAAGTGTGTGGGAGAGCATTGTGTGCATGTGTGTGACAGTATGAGTGTGCGTGAGAGCGTGTGTGTGAGCATAAGTGTGCACACACGTGTGTGACAGCATGAGTGTGTGTGAACAAGTGTGTGGGAGAGCATTGTGTGCATGTGTGTGTGACAGTATGAGTGTGCGTGAGAGAGCATAAGTGTGAGCATGAGTGACTGTGCGCACGTGTGGGTGACAGCATGAGTGTGAACAAGTGTGTGGGAGAGCATTGTGTGCATGTGTGTGTGACAGCATGAGTGTGCGTGAGAGCATGAGTGTGAGCATGAGTGACTGCGCACATGTGTGGGTGACAGCATGAGTGTGTGTGAACAAGTGTGTGGGAGAGCATTGTGTGCATGTGTGTGTGACAGCATGAGTGTGCATGAACGAGTGTGTGGGAGAGCGCGTGCGCATGTGTGTGACAGTATGAGTGTGCGTGAGAGAGCGTGTGTGTATGAGTGTGTGCACACGTGTGTGACAGCATGAGTGTGTGTGAACAAGTGTGTGGGAGAGCATTGTGTGCATGTGTGTGTGACAGTATGAGTGTGCGTGAGAGAGTGTGTGTGTGACAGCATGAGTGTGCATGAGAGAGTGTGTGTGCACGTGTGTGGGTGACAGCATGAGTGTGCATGAGAGAGCCTGTGTGTGAGCGTGTGCGCATGTGTGGGTGACAGCATGAGTGTGTGTGAGCATGAGTGTGAGCGTGTGTGCGTGTGTGTGTGACAGCATGAGTGTGCATGAGAGAGTGTGTGTGCACGTGTGTGGGTTACAGCATGAGTGTGCGTGAACGAGTGTGTGGGAGAGCGTGTGTGTGTGTGACCACATGAGTGTGTGTGTGTGAGCGTGCGAGTGTTGAGTGGAGAGATCAGGAGCGGGCAGGGGTAGGCACGCAAACGGGACAAACAGACCAGGGAAATGGGATGAGAGCATGTGCGTGTTCGTTGCTGTGCCGATTCTTCACGACTTTAATGATGCTGGGAAGTTTTCAGAACAGTAAGCTGAGGAGAAAGGCAGTGCCCGCAGATGGAGCCCCCGATCCTGAAGGGCCTGTCGTCATTGCCAGCCGCCCTTCCCGCAGCGACGGAGAGCTAGGATCTCCCCAACATCTTCCCTTGGGAGCACGAAGCGTTTTCATGTCTTCCTTCTCTCGGCTCCTGAGGAAGTATGGGCGGGCGTTTGTGACGGCTCCGTGCTTCAGCCTCTCTGAGAGTGACTCGGGTGGCTTACTCAGGGTCACACACAGACCAAGTAGAGTGCTGGGGACAGGGGGACCCAGACTGCAGACCCCCAGCCTGCACCCTGAGCCAGCTGTCCCTCCTGGGCCCGGCTGGTTCTCAAGTGGTTTCTGAAGCCTTCGTCCAGAGCCGTCCCTTTTGAGGACAGGGGCAGCCCTGCCCGCCCGCCCGCCACCGTCCGTGGTGCCTGCGATTGGCAGCACCCTGCTAGGACGCCATCTTTTCGGGGATCGGCCGCTGGGCACATGCAGTCTCTCCTGGTCGGACTGTGGCGGCTGCGGAGGTCGGGGCTCTGGGCAGGTCCGTGGAATGCAGGGCAGGGGACATGGGGAAACCGCCCCAGTTCCCTCTCTCCCCTGGCAGGTGGCAAAGGGGGCAGCTCCCCAGGATAAATGAGGTTGTCCCTCGTAAAGTGAGCACCAGAGCACGGCCAGTGCCTGAGCTGAGGAGCTGGCCGCTGGCTCAGAGGGAGCCTGACCTTCAGGTGTCCAGGCAAGGCAGTGGCGAGGAGTGGGACAGGTGGCTTCCTCCGGGACACGTCCCTAGTGTCCCTGCTGGCAGCCCGTAGTGCCAGTTGTCCCTGTCCCTGTAGCTGCCCTGTGCACCATGTGTGGGACAGACAGAGCATTGCACCCTCCAGAGAAGACAGAGAGAGATGCCCATAGCGCAGTTGAATAGATGAGTCTGGGGTCCGGGGGAACGATGGGGCCTGGGGATATAACCACAGGGGTTCCGGCTTAGCCACACAGTTCAGAGCCAGGAGACAGGTGGAAATCTGAGGAACCTTGTGTGATGGAAAAGGAAAGGGGTTCAAAGCCAGAGAGGTGAGCAAGGGCGGCCGAGGAGACTGAGAGGAAGCAGCGGGGAGGCGGGAACACAAGCCGGACGGTGTGGGTCCCAGGTGCCGTCACCCCTAAACCGTGGGCACCACCGGACTTAGCAACAGGAAGGTCACAGTGACCTTGGTAAGAACAGCTTCCTCTGAGCGGGGAGGCAGAAGGGAGAATTGCAAACAAGAGAAAACAACTCTTTTGAGGAATTTTCCTGTGAATGGAAAGAGAGAAATGGGGCAGAAGGAAGTGGATCCAAGAAACTGCTTTTTGTTTTTTAAGACGAGAGAAGTAATAAGTGGCTGTCTGCAGAGGGCAAGAATCGGCGCAAGAGGCAGGATGCCCTTGAGTGGGGTGAGAGTGGGGTGTGTGCTCAGGCGGACCGCCGTGGCCGTGGCCGTGGCCCGGTCGTCCAGGTGGCAGTAGCAGGGGATGCAGGATGTTCCAAGAGCCGATGTTGGTGGGTGGGGGAAGCTGGCCTCTGGTTGCTTCTAGTCCGTCTGTGAACTGGAAGCAGCAAAGCCCAGAGCCGCGAGGCGTGGCCGAGGAGGTGTTAAGGAAGGCGCCGTCTTGGAGAGTGGGGGAGAGCGGCTTCCACAGGGCTCGGCCACCTTTGGCGGTAAAGGGACAGGTAGTAAATATTTTAGGCTTTGCAGGCCTGACAGTGCGTTCAGCGCCGCGGTGTGGCACAAACGCAGGCACGGCTCATACACGAGCGGGCGTGGAGCTGTTCCAGCAACACCTTACCGACAGAGATAGGCAGCAGGCTGGACTGGGTCTGTTGTTCGCCGTCTGCCAGGTCCTGCTCCAGGACCAGCAGTCCTCCAAGGGTGGTCCCTGGACCAGGGACACAAGCATCCCCTGGGGGACTAGTTAGAAATGCAGATTCTTGGACGCACCCCACCTCTATGGAGCCAGTGACTCTAGGTCCCTGCACTGTCTCAAGTTCAGACTGCGCTTGTGATCCTGGAATTCTGGAAGTTGAACACCCCTGGGTGCCCAAGCTGGGGATTGAGACAGCACTGCTCTGTAGCTAGACCCAGGGAAAGCCAGAGAGGGGAGAGTGGGGTGTGGGGGGTCACACCCCCCAGTTAAGGGCACAGGTGTCCCGGCCTGCTCTGGGCTACGTGGCCCCCATCTCCGTCCACAAGACCCTGTGAGGACATCCTGCCCCACCCCCCATGGCCGCCCTTCCTCCCCGGTGACCTCTGGACCACTGTGCTTGGACACAGTGCCTGGCGCTCTGCGGTCCTCAGCTCTTAGCTGTGGTTTCCAGTCCATGGGCAGGGCTCTGTGTCGTACAGGCAGCCACCAGCACCGGCGCACAGTGGGGCCTCGGCAGACACTCTGTGCGCCTGTGAACCCACCACCCTTGACTTAAGGTTAATGACTTTAGTGAGGTGGTTGGGTTTCGTGCCCTGAGTGACCTGGCAGAGCGCCGTCCAGCAGCACCTAAGGGGCATGAAGGAGAGGCACCCCCACCCCGAAGCTGCAGGGACTCATGCCCCTGGAGCTGTGTCACCGAACTCTCTCGCAGGAAAAGCACTGTGCCTCTTTCTTACATAGATCTGGGCAGGGCAGGGGGGAGACAGGCTGGTCCATCTGGTGATGGTGACCCTGATGGAACCCCAGACTTTGAAAGAAAAGGTGACCAGGAGGCCTTCAGGGTCTGCCTGGAGCCATTCTACCAGGTGCAGATGGACAGGACCCTGCGGACAAGGGGCCCGGGAGAGGTCGGCCTGGGTTACAGCATTGCGGCTCACCAGGAATCACCTGCTAAGCCCAAGCACTGGATTCAACATCAGCCGAGGATCCACTGCATTTCTTTTAAGGATTTAAGTATGTTTTTATTTCATTTTGTCATTTCTTTCTGAATGAGGTATTTTTAAAGAATAAAACTTCGGGGACCTTCGCTGACCCCATCGTCTCTGTCGTTTCCATGAGGCTGTCACGGTAGTGGCTCCGGCTTACATTTTCTCTACCCACTTTCCCAGCATGTTCACACACATGTGCACGCCCCTCACTCAGAGGGGAGCTCAGTTGGGAGCAAGACCTAACGTGTACTATGTGCATAAGCCCCGTGCCGGGGGGTGGAGCGTGTCCAGAGGAAGGCCGCTTCCTGCTGATGGGAGGTCCTCGCCCTGGAGGGAGGAAGAGTGAGGTGAACTAGGCCTTCAGATGGGCATTCAGCTGAGAGGCCCCACTGGGGGCAAGCAGGGCTATATTTTGAGCCCAGACCATCCCTTTGTCCATTGGCACAGGGCATGATGATTTTGGATCAGGGACTGTCACTCTTTTGGGAGCCATGTATTAAATCCCAGTGGAGTTCCAAGCCTGTTCTAGGCACAGAGGATGTAGCAGTGGCAAAACCCCCAAATTTCTGTCCTGGTGGAGCTTGCCCTCTGGAGAGAGTCAAGACTTCACAACTCAGGGACAGACAACAAGGTCAGCTGCTGTTGACTACATGGGACAACAGGCAGGATACTGGGAGAGAATCCCAGAGCATGATAGCCAGGGGCAGGCTCCCTGAGAAGGCCCAACAACGAGGTCTGTTGTGAGGGCATTCCAGGCAAAAGGAACTGTAAGTGCAAAGGCCCTGTGGAAGGTGTGCACGTGGTCTGTCGGAGAAGAGAAGAAAGGGGTGCATGACCTAATGTCCTTTTGAAGTAAATGCCCCTGGCTGCCGGCTGGAAGCAGGGAGCGCCATCAGGAGGCTGACCTGGTGGTTCCGGTGACAGATGGTGGTGGCCCAGCCTGAGGGTAGCTGGGGGAAAAGTGAATGGACTGATATGTCTGTCGTATTCATTGTTTATTGCTACATAAAATATTACTGCAAACTTAGGGATGTAAAACTCTCGGTTTCTGTGGGTCAGGACTTCAGTTAGGGCTCTGTGAGTTCTGCTGCTTCAGGGCTTCACAAGCCTGCAGCCAAGGGGTTTGGCCAGGGCTCTGGTCTCATTTGAAGGCTCAACCGGGGGAGGATACTTGGAATTCCAAGTTCACACAGTTTGAAGGATTCACTTCTCTGGGTGGTTAGACTGAGGGCCTTCATTCCCAGCCACACGGGCCTCTCCAGCATGGCAGCTTGCTTCTCAGAGCCAGCAAAGGAGAGAGTCTGCTAGCAAGACGGAAGGGACAGTCTGTATCACCTGATCACAGAAGTGATATCTTGTCACCTGTGCCCTGACCTGTGGGGCGGGAGCAAGTCTCACCCACGGGGAGGGCGAGAGTCCCAGGAGCCGGGGTTGTCTGACCAGCTGCATTCCTGAAAGCTGAAGAGTGGCTCCACCAGGCTCTGGGCTGGGAGAGGATGGGAAGCCAAAGCATCAAGGATGAGCCCGGGGGATGGTGGGACCACTTCCTGGGACAGCAGAGACGGTCCAAAGTTCGAAGTCCACAGATGCCCCTGGGACCACCAGAAAAGGGCTCCCAGAACCTCAGGAAAGCAGCTGGGGAGGCGGAAGGACTTCATGAAGCATGGGGGTGGGAGAATAGAAATCTCTTACAGAGCGGTTGACCCCAGCCATCAGCCTTGTCTGAGCCCCCATGGGTTGGTCTGTGTGTCTGATGAGGGACGTACAGATGTCCAACAAACTGGGCCTCCACCATCACAGAGCCTCCTGGGCAAACCCAGCTGGTCTTTTGAACCACCTCCCTTCTACTCTGCTTTTCCTCCAGAATCTTCCCTCCGTGAAGAAGAGAGCTGGTCAGGACCAGTGAGGCCGGCCCCATGTATCCGGAATCGACAACAGGCTCCCCGGCTCGGCTCTCCCTGCGACAGACGGGCTCCCCCGGCATGATCTACAGGTGATCCCCTGCCCCCAACCCAGCCAGGCCGATCTCAGGCTCAGTCCTGCCTCCGAGAAGGGGTCCCCAAGGCCAGTCACCAGCCCTAGATCCAGAGGGAAGGACCAGGGAAGGCCCACAGGGCTGAGGTTTATGTAGGCAAGTGCTTTCTCTGAGGGAAGGAATGGAAGCTTTTAAAACCCAAGATTTTCTCAGGGAGTAGAGCCAGGATTAGACTCGTCCCTGACTCTTCTGAAGGATTCTGTTGGAGGTAGCAGGCCTGGAAGTGAGGGGGGGACGCTTCCCAGCTACTGTGTCTTTCTTATACACCCCAGCTGGTGCAGCCCCTTTGAGGGAAGCTCAGAGCCTTGCATCAGGGAGGTGGGGGCAGCCAGTGGCTCATCGGGCACCCTTGCCTTCCTTCTGCAGAGGCCAGCTCCAAATCCAGCTCTGGGTCTTTCCATTTGGAAAGCAGCCCAGGCTGAACCGCGGGGAGAGCACGCGAAGGCGTTGGTTGGATGACAGCTGCTGCCCTGCGCACGGAGCACAGGACCCAGATGGCAGAGGCTGTCACGAAAGATGGGCCTGGGCGGGACCCCAGGGGCCCATCAGCCCTTGATTGATTGGGCCTTTCTCATTAATTGTTAGGGCCTGACCCAGAGCAAGTATCCATAGAACCCACAGGGAAAAGGGGTGTCCCTCCTTGATCAAAGTCCTAAAAAGAACCCCGTGGTCCCACACAGACTCGCCAGCATGTGGGGTGACGGGCCACTTCTTGGTGTGAGGGGTTTGTATGGTCATTCTAAAGCATATTTCATTAAAACCCAAACAGACTGTCACTCAGAGGTTTACCTCTTGTCTTCACTTCCCTGCCCCAGGGGGGAGTGAGGCCAGGCACAGAAGGACCCCCGCGTCTGAACAGACCAGGCGTCTGCCTCCGTGTGCCACTGGGTGGCGCTGCCGCCGAGCACTTGGTACCTGGGCGCGCATCCTCCCGGCAGCCCCGGGCAGAGTGGGGTGGGGCCGGCTGTGGGGTGTCGCTGGTGCTTTCCCCGGGCCTGCACCTCCTTGTGGCTAATGCCCGTTGTGGACTCTCTCTCTCTCTCTCCTTTTTCTCTGTCCTCCATCGCTGTCCGCAGTACTCGGTATGGGAGCCCCAAAAGACAGCTCCAGTTTTACAGGTAACGAGCCCTCCGTTTTCCCCAAGACCCGCAAGCTGAAGGCAGGGGAGCAGGCGGGAGGGCCACGCCCATCCAGCTCGGAGATGCTGGTGAAAATCCCCAGGAGGAAGGGGCTCTGGTTCTCTCCCGGTGCCCTCCCACACAGCATTATAACGTCCCGATGAGCACTGTGAAGTCAGGTTCATTGTGGGCTCATCTCCAGAATTTGCCTTGATTTGAGCAAATGGACTTGCGACACCTGCTTAGCTCGCACCAGGTCTACCTGAAACTGTCCCTTGTCAGGCTGCGGACGCCGCACGTCTGTTGTCCGGGGTTTGTGCTGCTTGGGTTATCCGAGTAAACGAGGTGGGGCAAACCCCACCGTTCTCCCCTACTCTTTGGGTTTGAGCTGATTTGGAATCAAAGGGGTAACAAAGGCCAATACGTCCTCAGGGCATGGGGCCGCAGTGTGACCTGGGTCAGGGCTGGACCTGCTGGTGTGTTTCTGGGGCATCTCCGTGTTGGTGAATCGGCACACCACGTTCTTTGGTGCAAAGCTGCACCCCACAGGGGCATGGCATCCAGGGGCCTCGCGGCCCAGGCCAAGGCAGGTCAGCCAGCAAAATCCTCCCGGGCGAGTCCCTTCCTCCTCTGAGCAACTCACTGGTGGCACGGGGAGGTGGGCCACAAAGATGCTTGCTTCTCACGTAGTCTGTGACTCCAGGAATTGACTTTGAGGGACGTTTTCCTCCTGTCGGGAAAGTGTCGGGTTAAGGAAGCCACAGCTCAGCCCCATCAGCCTCAGTGTGGCTCTTGGGAGCAGGGCCTGGTGTGCGGTGTGTGCCTTGTCATTCAGGCCTGGGAGGTCTCCATCTAGACCAGCTTCCCAGGGCCGTGCCCACCCGCCGGTGCAGAGCCAGGGGCCAGTTATCATCGATGCACGGGGAGTCTGGGGCCATGGGTGCTGGGGCTGGCAAAATCCACACAGCTTTACAGCCCTGGCACCTCTGAGTGTGACCATGGGCCTGGGTCCTCGGGCTAATTTCACCACCCCTTTAGTGCTTCCCATGGGGTCTCACTCCTTCCAGAGAGCCCTGAAGAGATGACTGAAATTTTTGCTGGATAAGATTGTGCCTGAAATAGTTGCCTTAACTTGGGCTTGCAAATGCTTTTATGGGATGACACGCGTGCCATCACATGTGTATGACAGCTTCGTATGTCAGAATGTGAGTGAGACATTAGTCCCAGGAGGATTTGACCAGTGAGACCAAACATGCCCCTGAACTGAGTCCTCAGAGACCCTGGAGGAAAGGAGTGAGAAAGCCAGCGGCAAAACCGCAGCCCAGCCTGCCAGCCAGAAGGGCCCCGCCGAGGGAGGTGCCAAGGGTTGTGGGGTATCGCAGAGCTGAAGCGAAAGAGGGTCCCACACTCTTTGCTGGCCCTGAGGACCCCCCCAGGTCCAACCCATTGTGCATTCCCTGGGAGCCCTCTGTCCTGTCCCGAGGTAAACTCTGTTGGTGACCCGCACCCCAGATGGGCAGACCTCTGTCTGGGCCTCTCGGCACCGCGTCCCCAATGCCCACAGGCTCCGTCCGTCCTGCCATTGGCATCTCCAGTGTGGTTTCTTCTCATAGACACTCAGGTGTCTCTTGTGGGGTCTCCGACGATGTCCTCTAACGTGGTGGGATCTTTGTGTAATGTCCTGGGTGCCACTCCCGGGGGGCGTCCTTGTCATCTGGGCACCGACACAGCCATCAGAGGGGTAGGTCAGTCAGCGTGCGGTCCCTCCCCTCACGGGGCAGAGGTTTCAAGGTACGCACCCCACCCTCAAGCGGCTCACAGACCGTAAGGGAGGCAAGGCCCTGTGTCTATCAGCTGTTCCGGAGAATGCCGCATAACAACCAACCTCAAAACTCAGTGCCCTACGACAGGAAGCGTGTATTTCTTGTCCATACGTCTGTGTCAGTTCATCCAGGCTGGGCTCCGCTGGGTTTGGTCTGAGCTGCAGGTGGGGCCCAGGGGTTCATCCTCCCATCCTTTTTAACCAGAGGCTGTTCTAGGCAAAACACCAGAGGGAGAGGAGACGCACGTCAGGTCTCTGAAGGCCCCATTAGAAGTGGTGCAAGTCTCTGATCACGCCAGATGTCAAAGAGCAGGAAAATATACCCCCGCCCCCGACAGGAGAACCACAGTCATGTAATGCAGAGACGGGTTAAGGACCCGGAGCCATAATGCAATCTACCCCAAGACCCAAATAACTAATAATATCTGGAAGGCAGAACTTGCTGTGGGAGAAGTCCAGACAGCTGTTGGCGTTCCGGGGAAGGAGTGAGCACCGCCAGCTGGGAGTCAGGGAAAGCTTCATGGAGGAGACAGCATGAGGGCTTTGAGCGGGCCTTGGAGGCTGGGCAGTCTTCAGCATAGAGCCCAGAAGGAACATTCCAGTAGATGCTTGAGCCACCGCTTGGAGAGGTGCCCAGAACACGAGACGGTAGCGGCACAGATCTGGCCCTGAGGGGCGGGATGGACAGTGACAGGAGCCAGACTATAGAGGAAGATGGAGGCCAGGTGGGAAGGGCCTGGAGTGCCAAGCAAAAGAGCTTGGACTACATTCGGTGGGCACTGGGGAGCCATCAACAGTGTTTGAGCAGGGCAGAGATCAGAGCTCTGCTGGGGGAGGGAATAAGACGGCAGGTGGAGAGGCTGGATGTGAGGAGCTCGGGAACGATGGAGAAGGGCCGAGCCGCAGGAGCCAAGGAAGAGGGAGTGAAAGGAGCAGGACAGGAGAGCAGGAGTCGGAAGCCATGGCCTCCAGGTGACTGACTGCTCGTGCTGAGAGGGATGTGGGGTTCACAGGAGCACGGAGCCCGGGGGAAGGAGACGGGATATGTCAGAGTATGTCAGGCTGAGGCCACCACCCTGCAGTGGGGCCACGTGACATAGAGGCCAGGGACCTGACATGGTGGGCTTGTGCCTCTGAGAGCGACCATCCCAGTCCCATCACTGGGGCCTTTCCAGGTAATGATCTGCTGCCAGTTCCCTGGGCTCCGCGTCCCACGTCCCATTTTGTTTGCTTTCTAGCCCGGGTCTGGGTAGCGACACCCTGCCCCAGTAGCGCCCACTGTTTGCACATGTGTCGTGGGAGAATCCACTCAGCCTCCATCCAGAATCCCTCGTGCTGGAAAGTGGAGTCATGCTGAGACCTCCTTGGGATCCTAGGATGACGAGGAGTACCCCTGGGGTCGTGACCCTGGCGGGGGTCGTGACCCTGGAATGGGGGCTCATCATGGCTTCAGCCCAGAGCTCAGCCTCAACACATCTTCCAAAGCCAGGTCAGAATGTGTGCTGTGAGGAAGGGTCCCTGCACCCCTGCCTGAAGGGAGTGGTAGCATGGTGTTCAAACAGCAGACTTCCAGAACCTTCTGACCATTTATAGGTACTGACAGTGTAGGATATACCAATCTGGGGCACGTCCCAGTAGAAAGGAGAAGGGACAGCCATACGCATGGCTGAGGGCAGCTCTTGCCAGTCCCCAACCCCTTCACTGTGGGTGGTGGTCACATCCTCTGGGGACCCCCAGCCCCATACTGCAGACATGAGAACGTGGTGGGCAGAGCTGCAAGCCCTGGGTCCTGGCCTCAGATAACCAAAGCACGGCCTGCCCTCCCCACCTGTGCCCATGTCTCTGGTGCTCCGGGAGTAGTGGAGGGCTGGTGGGGGAGTATGCCCACGGGAAGGGCCGGACCCCAGTCAGCACCCCCTCCCAGCCCCGCGTGCCAGGAGCAGGCCTTGCCAGGCTGCACCACGGAACTGCATTTCCCGGGCTTTTAGGGGAAGAGACACTCGTGAATAATTCAGCCTCTCTCACTGAGCTGAAAATGCCTTAATAGACTAATGGACTCGCTGCCTCCAAACTCGACCCTCGTGGGGCACGTCTCATTCACCGATTGCTTCTGACGCTCCACAGTGACACTCCCTAATGAACCAGCTGCTGCACCAGAGCCTTAGAGCGTCTGGTGAACCCTGGTAAACTAGACTGAGTCCTTTTTAACGAGCAGACGCCAGGAAGGCAGGTGAGTGGCCCCCTCAGCCCCAGGAGTCCAGTGGCAGCGGCCTTCTTTGGGGTAGCTGCTGGGGGACCAGCGTCCCAGGAATGGAAGTCACAGAGGGACCGTATTGGGGGATGCACTTGGCTGATCTGAAATGAGACCCCCTATATATTTTTTCAAAGCAGAAAACTTCAAAAAAAAAAAACAAACAAACAAAGCCAGCCCTAGGTAGCTGCAAGGTGCCAGTGGGAGGAAGGGGGGATGGGCACTCTGCCGCTTGAGCGCTCTTGCCTCCCAGACCTGCCCGGTGGGGACCGTCCATCTTCCCGGCCGGGGAGACCTGGACATCCAGCTCCACTTTGTTGGGTTCACCATGGAGATTCAGCATTTGGGGGCTTCCTGCGAATGACAGTGGAGGGCGGGGGGTTGGTCGCTGTCAGAATGGTCTGTCTGGAAACACATGCCTTAGGGTGCCAGGGGCTGCTCGTTCGGGCCTTGGTTTGCTGATTGCTCTCGAGCAAAGGTGGTTTTGTTTTTGCCTTGATGCAATGTGCGTTTTCGAGCCGCGCTCCGGAATGATGCAGCTTCCTCTCGCATTCCCGCTTTCAGACACTTGGGCTGGTTTCTCTAAGATTGAGACCAATGTCACCGTTTCAAAGAGCCGCTCAGGATTCCTTCTGAACCTCACGTTTCAGGCTTTGGTGGCTTCCGGTAAACAGGCCACAGTTCGGAAACTCCAGGTGGACGGCCCTTGGGGGAGGTCACGGTCCCGGCTGACTTAATGAGGTCGATGCCTTCCCCGTCGTTTTTCCGTTTTTCCATGTCACAGTGCTCGTTTACGGGAATCCCCCCGAGCCCTCCGTCCACAAGAATAGCTTTGCAGAAGGCAGGCTCCGGCCTGGGGAAGAACCCGCAGGTGCCCGTAATTAGCCGTGGCTACTGGGGAGGGGGCTGGTTTTTCTCGAGACAGGGTGGGGGGCCGGATGGTGAGGAGGAGGAACGCGAGGTCAGAGTTGCCGCGCCTCTGAGCCCTGAAAAGCGAGGAGCCCCAGCAGTGGGCCCTCCCTTCTCCTGGCAGTGTCTTCCTGGGGCCCCTTCTTCCAACTCCCCCAGCCTGCTCCAGTCACCTGGGGAGGAAGCTGGGAATAAGCGCCAGCATGAGGAAGTCCAGGGACCCGGACTCTGTCCTCTCCCGCGGTCAGAGCACCTCTGTGCCTTCTGTGTCCTTCCTCCTCGGTGGGGCCTTGCCTCCCTGGAGGACAGGAGGAACGTTTCCCAGCTCCTCCCGCACTGTGCCCCCTCATGGGTACCAGTCCTCACCCCACCACCCCCAGCCAGGGCCACCGTGCTTGTCCATGCCCCACCTGTCTCAGAGTCCCCTGGCCCCAGCCTGTCCCGGCGTCGTGGGGACACTCACCACGGGAGGCTCTGAGGCTCCTCCATGCTGCAGGCGACACCCACAGGCCCGCTCCCAAGGTCCCTATGAGGTGTGCTATGAGGGAAGATGACAAGCAGAGGAGACCCCAGCCCCCACAGAGAGGGCACCCTCTGAATCCTGGCCGCACCCTGCCTGCACCCATCTCATTAGAAATGCATGTTCTGTGCAGGACTGGGATTGACTATCAACGTCCACATTCATCCTATCCAGCGTGTCGAGGGGTGTTGGGATCTGTAGCAATCCCTTACATCATTCAAGCCCCTGCACCCGTGTGCCAGCTCCAGGGGCCCGCCCTGCCCTCGGGCCTCTGTCCCCTCCACCCCGTTCCGGGCGTTTTTGTCCCCACCCCACTTATCCTAATTGGTGTCCTAACTGATGGCAGCCATTTCCCCACATGCGGCCTGCTCCCAGCTGCACCGCCAGCCCCTGCCCAGGTGCCCAGGCTCGGCGGCACAGCCGGTGCAATCAGCCTCCGCTCATCCCACTTCACAGACGTAGAGACTGAGCCTTGCAGCGGTCAGGGGGCCTGCGTGGGTTGCACTGAGTAGGTGACAGACAGGGCGGCCCCCGTCCAGGACCTAGGTGCTTAGCCACACCGCCACCCCAGCCCCAGGACCTTGGCTGGACTTGCAGAGCCAAACCAGACCAGGTTGCTTTTTGTGGCTAGTGTCTTGAGAGCTAATGGTTATTGATCTCGGCCCGGCTGGGCCTGGCTGGGAATGTGTGCGTCTGAGGTGGGTCCTGCTTTTCGGGAAGAACTGCTGCAGCCCCAGCAGCCAGGATGCTCTTCTCTCTGAACGGGGACCCCCAGGGAAGCCAGAATTAGCCCGCCCCTGCCCCACGCAGGCAGGGAGCTGACCACACTGCCGCATGCAGCTGCCCGAGGCTGCCCTGCGCCTGGATGTGCTTGGAGGAGGGGGCCAGCAGGCGGGGCGGGGGGGAGAGGCTGTGCTGCTGCCTGTGGGTTTGCATGGCCCCCGTTTCCTAAGACAGCCCCCACCCTGGAGCCCTGGGCCCCTCCACCACCTCCAGAGTGATTCTCACGGAACATGGGAACTTTCACGTCGGGGACGTCTCTACCTGCTTTAGCATCCATCAGAGACCTTAGTCCAAACCCCTGGGGACACCAGAGGCCCTGGGCTGTGCAGGGCCCCTCCCTGTGGATCTGAGCCATGGTGAAAGGGAGTCCTGGCCCCACAGGACCCCATCCCACCCTCCCAGGAGAAGGCACCCTGCTCAGAGCCTCAGGCGTGAGTCAGGGAGGTGCTGTGGACACTGCTGGGGAAGGCCGGTCTCTGTGGCGGGCACTGAGCCTCGGGGGTAAAAGCAGACGGAAAGGTCCTCGCCCTCCTGGACCTGACCTTCAGGGGACCAGATGCCACAAACGAGACAATTAGAGAAGACTCTAGCAGGTCAAGTGAGGAAAAACTGTGGGGAGAAAAACTGCAGCAGGAAAGGGAGCTATGAAGCGTCAGGGTCAGGGTGGGGGAGAGCTCACCCAGGGAGGGGGCCAGCCCAGGGCACCACCTCTGCCCTCAGGGACAGAGCCGTGGCCTCTGCATCTGCCTCAGCTCCCAGGACAGCTTTCCCGGCCCCTCCCAGGGGTCATCGAACTTGCCACCCCTTGCGGCAGAGGTGGGGACCGTGCTGGTGCCTCCAACTGCCAGGACAGGGCTCCAGGACCCTGCTCTGGCACTGAAATAGCAGCTGCCAGCCCACCTTCTGTCCTCAGGGTGACGCTGGGGCCTCCCCGCGGCCTCCGAACCAGGGTGGAGGGCTGTGGTCAGGTGCAGGGGGAATGCCCCGATTGCAGAGCACCCCGACCCCTGTGACCCTGTCCTTGCCGCCCAAAGATACTGCAGGCTGTGGATACGCGGCCACACTTCCCTCCTTGGTTCACTTGCGTACGTGTGTTAACACAGACGGTAGCGTTCTGTGCACACACGTCTTCCTCTTGCCTTGTTTAGTTGTTTTTTTCTTTACTACTATCTCTTAGGATTCGTCACATATTAGTCCATGCAGAGAAGCCTCCCTGAAGGCTGCACAAATTTCCATTCTAGGGATGGGCTCTGCTTTCTGTAACCAGGTTCCCCGTTGACGGACACCTCACTTAGGAGGACGATGAGCAGTGGTTCCTCACATTTCTGCTTGGCAGTCTCCCGATCTGCCTGAAACCTCTGTCCCTCTCGTCACCCCCGCCCTTACATGCCTCCCATTCAGTCGTTCTGTGGCACGATGTGTGGACTGTGACACACTTGATCAGGGGACAGAGCCCAGAGACTCTGCCGGTGCCGTGGCGCCTTCTACGGGCAGAGAACGCGTGTGTGGATGACGTCGCTCTTTGTAAGTCTTGTGAACACACCAACAGGGCCTTCCTCGGGCGTCCTCACCCTAGAGTTTGCTTCTGTGACAGGCGTGTGCTCGTCCTCCTTCCGGGAGACAGCCCGCCCCTGGTTTGACCTTGGGAACACCGCCAGGGAGCACTGTGACGCGGGGCCTTCGGTGGGAGGGCCGGGCTCTCTGCATGCTCTCCTGCCCCCATTTTCGTTTGGAGCCCCTTTGAGTTCTCGCGCCCGGAATGCAGCTTGGCCTGCGCTTGTCTCGGGGCTGTGAGGGCGGAGACGTGGCTTAGCTGGGTTCCCCGCTGAGCAGCTTCGAGGCCTGAGAACCCGGTGCCAGGAGGCGCTTTCATTTCGGGACCTGGCCGCAGGCACCGAGACCCTCTGTGGCCGCTCTGGCTGGAGGATGTGTCTGCAGCAGCCCTGCCCCGGGCACAGCATCCAGCCGGCCACCGGTGGGGGGCAGCGGCACCTTCTCTAACTCATCGCCACTTGGCGTTTCCCGTCCGGACAGCGGCAGCTCCCAGGCTGGGCAGGACCATGCTGTCCATGACCTACAGCGAGAGCCTGCGGAGCGTGAGCAGCAGGTGTCACTCGGACTGGGCCCTGCACCCCGTCCGCCAGACCGACACGCTGGAGCTGCAGCGGCTGCGGGAGGTGCGGGCGGCCGCGCAGGCCAGGAACACGGAGAGCTTCCTCCGCATGCACGGGCTCTCCCTGGACGGCTGCACCGCCCGGCGCACGGGCATGAAGTACCGGTAAGGGCCGGGCTGGGGCCGGGCGGGAGGCTCTCTGGACAAGCCAGGTGCTGCAGGGGAGCTGCCGCCCGGGAACGCGGGGAGTGACGTGATCAGACATTGGGGTAAATGGTGTGTGTTTAAGAGGTCCAACCACGTAGACACGTGTGAAAGAAAATCAGAGTCTGTTCACACTATAGTCCTGGCCTCCAAGATAAACACTGTGACCACTTTGACTCGCGCTCCGCGGGAAAAGAACTCGGTTTCTTGAAAACACTGCAGCAGGGGTTAAACGCGTGGTTTCATTTGCCCTCTCGCACCGTCACTGGGGCAAATGAACGATTAGGGGCCGGCTAGACACGAATTAACGAAAATGCCTCTCTGTTCGTCCCCTCTAACAGTAAGATCGTCCTGGCACCAGAAACCCCGGGCTGGGTCCTGGGGGCAAAGATGTGCTCCCCTCTTGTCGGACCCTAAGCTGGATGCACCGTCCTCATGGGGAGCGGTTTTCCACAGGCAGCCTCTGAAGTGGCTGTCAGCCCTGCGCTTGTGTCCACAGCAAAGGCCGTGGCTCCGGCGTCCCCTGTGTTCTCCAGGTGATAGGCATGTAGGGCTCACTCTCCTTGGAACTTCAGAAGGACATCGTGTTTAGCTGGCTCGTCTTTGAAGTCAGCATCTGGGGCAGCGCTCCGGTCGGCCCACTTTCTCTGGGGAGAGCCTCAGAGAGTGGCCAGAGAGCCCCAGAGCTCGTGTTTGCATTTATAAATTGCAGGCATACAGCTTCGTTCCTTTGTTAAAATTGAATTTCAAATAAACTTTTTATTTAGTATAAGTCTATCCCACACGATATTTGGGTCATACTTATACTAAAACATTGTTTGTCTGAAGGTCGGATTTAATTGGGTGTCCCCTATTTGATCTGGCTTCCATCTAACACAGCCCTGGCGGCTGTCTGGCTGCTCTCTGGAGAGGAGAGCAGAGACCTGCCCTATTGCTTTAACATTTGCTCCTGTGGACAGTGTGTCTGGACCCGCGGCCCGTTGTTTGAACGTGTGGTTGCCGCTTAGAGAAACAAAACACTTCTGCTGTGAGTCCATTAGATGGCAGAATTCTTAAGGTTTTGTATTCTAAATCCAGCTGTAAGGGAGGGACAAAGTATCAGCTAGTATGACGCAAGAGCTCCTAATTCTAATGGAAATTTCTCAAGGGGGACATGAGACTGGCAGGGAGAGGGGGCCACTGGTCATTGATAATCGTCATTAATTCAGCAGATGTTATATTAAGGGTCTGTTGGCCCCAGGGGCGCCTGGGTGGCTCGGACGGTTGAGCGTCTGCCTCCAGCTTGGTCGTGATCCCCAGGTCGTGGGATCGGGTCCCTTGTTGGTCTCCCTACTCATCAGGGAGTCTGCTTCTCCCTCTGCCCCTCCCCTCACTCGCTTGCTCTCTGTCTCTCTCTCAAATAAATAAAATCTTGGGGGAAAAAAAAGAGAAGGGTCTGTTGGCTCCAGATGCCACACAAACAAGATGGACAGGGTCCCCACCCTCGTGGATGGGACATCCTCGTGCAGGGAAGCAGAGAAAAAGCAAGTAACCACCTAAAGGGGTAAGACAGGCCATGCCCAGCCGAGACCCAAACCATTTGAAAGGGAGACATTTGAAGATGCGGGTAGAACCTTCCAGGCCAAGGAGACAGGAACATCCGGCCGGCGTGGCTGGGCTGGAGCGAGGCAGGTGGAGGCCAATAGGATGAGGCGAAGCAGCTGGAGCTTGTCCTCCTCCCCCGGGAAGACCCCAGCCCCCTCCGTGTGGATACAGTTCATGATGGCAGGTGCACTGGGCTGAGTCGTGTCCTCAAAATTTCATGTCCACGCTGAACCTCAGAATGTGGCCTTGTTTGGAAATAGGGCCATTGCGGATGGAATCAGTTAAGATGAGGCCCTCCTGGAGTAGGGTGGGCCCTAACTCTGATGACTGGCACCCTTGTAAGAAGGCCATATGACGACACACGGGGAAGAGGCCACGTGATGGGGGAGGCAGAGAATGGATGTGGCCACAGGCTGGGGACACCTGCAGCCACCAGGAGCTAGAAGAGGAGGGGTGGGGGGTGTCCCATGGAGCATCCAGAGGGAGACAGCCCTACCCACACCTAGGTCTCAGACTTCTGGCCTCCAGAACTGAGAGAAAATCAGCTTCTGGTCTTTGAAGCCCCCCAGTCTGTGGTGTTCTGTTCTGGGAGCCCCGGGAAGCTACCATGGGGTGGGGAGAGATGGGGACAAATCTCTTATTTGCCTGACACCCCAAGGAAAATCTGGGCCACATCTGAAACGTGGGGAACTAGCCAGGGGACTAAGTACCCAGAGAAAACCCGCTTCCCAAGGAGCAGAGGGGAACAGAAAACCACGCCGCCTTTCGCATTTGATGGGCCAAAGGTTGTCACACCCACGTGGCCCCTTCTATATCTGGCGGATTTCATCTTGCTGCCTCCAGGGGGTTTGCGGTTATCGGGAAAACAGGGGCCTCTGCAACTAATGCCCGCGGTTATTAAAGATGCCAGATAAATGCCGCTCCACAGTCCCCATCCCCGCCAGCAGCAGGGCTGCGAATCCGTTAAACTCGGTCTTAAATATTAATGTAAAAAAGATAATGCCTCCAGATAAGCACCCGCTCGGTGGAGCAAGGGGACAGCTGTGCCCCAGGCCTGGGCATTTTATCAGCTGAACTGAGCTCACAGCTGGGGGAGAAGCTTTCGTCTTAACTTCCTCCACTTCTTCTTCACTTTCCTCAACTCTTGTGGTTTAAAAAAAAAAACGCATTGAATTTTTAAATCTGCACAGTGCCTGTGTAAGCTCCCCTCCCCGCACCCACCTGGTGGTAGTGATTGGGGGGGTCCAGAGATGTGGCCTCTGAGGTGGCAGCAGCTTTGGCCACGGGCTGGCTGGAGGGCTGGGCCCGCGTGGCACCAGCTGGACCCAGACCTTGGTTCAGTTCAGTCCTCCCTGCCCCCCACGGCACCAGGAACGGATCCCAAATCCCCTCAAGGCCTGCGTGGCCCTTGCCTGCTCTGATTTCAGCTTAGACCCCTCTCCCTCCTACTCAGGAGGCTCCTTCCTTCTGGATCTCGAAGGTGCCAAGCTCATTTCCTCCTCACGCCCTTGCACGTTCTCGTCCCCCAGACTTTCTCATGGCTGGCTCCCTTCCGTCCATCACATCTTGGTCCTCGGGGAGACTTTCCTGAGCACCCAGTCTAGTAAAGACCCCCCAGACCATCCTCAAGCCCACTGTCCTGTCCCGCTGTCATCCTCACACCCCCTGTTGGCCCTCTTATCTGCAGCCCCTAAGAGCAGAGCCTTTGTTCCCAGCACCAAGAACATCCCAAGCCTCTATAGGTATGGGCTGGATGGTATTGAATGGTCTTGGCCCTAACCCCCTTTCCAGAATATTCCCCTGTAAAATGTGTCTTGTCCTTGGTGCTTCCTTGACAACAGGACTGGAGGCAGCGGCACCTCTAATGCAGCCCAGGATGGGGGGCCCTGGGCAGGGAGGCTGGGTCGTCAACTCCTGTCGGGGGGAACCTGCCTACGTGCCTGAGAGTTCTGACCCTAGACCATCGGCTCTTACCATGAGCAGGCACGATCCCCAGGCAGTATTTGGTTTGTGGTCAGGTTCACTGTACAGACTCTACCTAGCTGCTCAGTTATTCACAGGAGATCCCTTGCAGCTGGGCCGTCAGGGCTTCCTGGAAGAGCTGAGGATCCAGGTGTGTCTCAAAGGACAGGTGGGCAGGAGGATAGGTAGACAGGAGGACAGGTGTGTCTCTGAGGACAGGTAGGGAGGACAAATGTGTCTCTGAGGACAAGTAGGGAGGACAGGTGTGTCTCCGAGGACAGGTGGGCAGGAGGAGAGGCAGGAAAGAAAGAGCAGAGACCAGAGAGGGACAGTGTGTGGACCAGTCTCGGAGGCTAAGCGGGGATGAGGCCACCTTGTGAAAGATCCTGTATGGCTTTCTTGCAGCTGCCACACAAAGTACCACACATGGGGGCTTAAAACAGCAGACACGGGCTCTCTCATGGCTCTGAAGGCCAAAAGTCTGAAGTCCAGGTGTGGACAGGGCATCGATCCCTGGAGAGCTCTAGGGGAAGAGTGCTCCCTACCTGCCTCGTCCAGCTTCTGCGGGCCGCCCGCCAGCCCTGTCATCCCCCGGCTCACAGACGCGCCCCTGCAGTCTCTGCCTGGGCTCCACGTGGCTACTGTCCCTCTGCGCCTGTCTGTCTGTGCCCAGATCTTCCCCAGATCTCTCTCCTGATAAGGATGCCAGTCGTTGGAGTTAGGGCCCTCTACTCCAGGATGACCTTGTCTTAACCTGACTACATCTACAAAGACCTTCCTTCCAAATAAGTTTGCAGTCACAGCGGAGTCGGGACCTCAGCGTGTCCTTTTGGGGACGGTTTCCACCCACAACAGGTGCCAAGGGCTAGCTGCACTCCTGGAGCCACCTGAGCGAGGGTGAGTGCCCTGGCAGGAATTCCGGCTCCCTGCAGCACCTGTGTGACCTTGGGTGAGTCACCCGGCCTCTCTGTGTCTGTTTCCCATCCGGACAGCGGAGACTGTAGGCACTTCCTCACGGAATTGTCCTGAGGGCTGTGTAAGACCGTGACGTAGCACAGAGCTCCAGGCGCAGCTGCTGGTGGGAGAGAAGCATGGTCTTGGAAGCAGTCGCACTGGGAGGTGTAGCCCACGTCCCGTGTGGACAAGGAGCAGATGTGGAAGGAAGGGAGGGGAGACAGGGACGGAGGTGGCAAGACCAGCCAGTCATTTGGGAGGAGCTGCCTTGACACGAACAGGGGCTGGGAGGACGGCAGGCATGGGGTGTCTTGTGGGTCTCCATGGAGGGCTGACCAGGACCACGGTGTCAGCAGAGCAGCCCCCTCCTCACGGAGTAGGAGGGGCTGCAGCAATCCTGACACGTCTGCTAGTGAGCTCTCTGTAACCCGTGTTTCCCCGGTCGGCCTGGCCTCGGGAATCAGGGGCATGTCTGTTCACAGTACGGATCCCCCGGCCTCCACCCTGAGATTGGGGCAGGAGCCAAGAGGCTCTTCTCATTGGGCAAGGATGGGGACCAGGGGGGTTGGTTCTGCGTCATGCACCTGGAAAGGCAGGGGTCAGCACAGCCCCATCGAATCCACAGAGAGCACCAGGGAGCTCCCCCGGGACGGACCCCCAGGCCTCACCCTTTAGTCCAGGGGTCTGAGAGCAGGAGCTCCTCCGTGGGAGGGGGGCCCTGTCACAGCTCACCCCCCAGCCTGCCGCCTCTATGAATGAGGGCAGACCCAGAGTCAGCCTTCCTTGCTCGACCTCTCTGTGCCTCAGTTCCGTCCTGTGTGAGCAGACCGTGGTGGGGACTTAGCTGCACAAGAAGTGTCACTTCAGTGTTAGTGCAGTGGCCACTGTTGGTGCCTCAGAGATGCTCCCAAAGGAGGCAGAAGCACTTACTCAGGGCACAGCACAGCTGCTCTGCACAGGGCGTCACTAAGACGTGCAAGGAGTGGGTTGGCAGCCAGTTAGCCTTTTTCCCCTTCTAGGGCCGGTAGCGCTGGATGTGACTGGGGTGTGAGGTCCTGAAGGACACCCCCAGGGGGTCTTCAGCTCTTACCTACCAGGCGACACCTCCTCCAGGAAGGCCACCAGTCAGCCACTCTTTGCTTAGAAACTTCAGGGGCAGGACCTCCCATCCGCTGGAGAAGCCCCCAACTCCCCAGCATCTACCCCTCTCTCCTTGGGCAGGAAGTCTCCTTTGGGTGCAAAACATGCTCCACTGGGCATGGTCAGGGCAGCCCTGCTGGTACGGGGAGGCACCCCAGCCTCCGCAGGGTACAGCTGCTCATCCTCACTCTTTTTTTTTTTTTTTTAAGATTTATTTACTTATTTTATTTTAGAGAACAAGTGAGCATGAGCGGGAGGGGCAGAGGGAGAGGGAGAGAGAAAAAGAACCCAAAAAACTGTTATGTGTCAAAATCCACCAGCCACACTCGATGCTTCTGCTCAAAGCGCATTGTCAAGTTGACCAGTGCAGGCCTGGAATTCACCCTCCTCACCTAGACACGTTCCAAAGGAGCGGCCCTTTCAGGATGACTTTACATCATGGCAAGTTCTGGTCAAAGGTTTAAGCTTCCAGCTTTTCCACTCTTGTCTAATTCTCATGACCTCCTAAGAGTATTGCAAGTCATGACCCCTGTTTAAGGCAAGTGAAAAGTTATAGACTCTGGCCAGCCTTTAAACGCCCACCTGCCCATCTTCTCCACGTGACAGATCTCTGCTGAGAACAGCATCTCTTTGTCCTGGATTTCCCCGGGGAGTTCTGAGGTCAAACATTCAATTCCATCGTTTCCATGATAGGTGACAGTGGAACGGAGCGAGGGCTGGGGTTCTAGCGTAAGACCCTGCTCCATCCTACCTACGTCTGGAAGGGGTGCTTCTTGCCGAGAGGAACCAGCAAGTGGTTCCCAGCACCCTGGTGTATCGCTGGGTAGAGCGTAGCTGGTGGCATCTGGAGGAGGGAAAGGTGACCGGTGCTTGGGGGACTGGCTTCATGCTGCGTGTATTATCTGAGGTGATATCAGAGGACGAGGAGGGCTTCCAAGGCAAAGAAACAGGAAGGGAAACAGCAAGAGGAAGGCCCAGAGGCTTTTGAGGCAGGTGATGTTTTCTTTTGAGAACAGCTCTATTGAGAAATAATTCATGTACCAGATAGGTTTAAAGTGTACAATTCAATGATTTTGGTATATTCATAGAGTTGTACAAAAATCACCACAATTTCAGAACATTTTAATCTCTCCAGAAAGAAACCCTATACCCACATGAGTTATCACTCCCCAAATTCGCCGCTCCCCCCAACCCCTGGCAACCATGAAGCTACTTCCTGTCTGAATGGATTTGCCTATTTTGAACATTTCATGTAAACGGAATCATATGACATGTGGCCTTTTGTGACTGGCTTGTCTCACCTAGCACAACATTTTCAAGGTTCATCCATGCTGGAGCGTGTGTCAGTGCCTCGTTCCTTCATATGGCTCAATAACATTCTGTTGTATAAATGGGCCATATTTTGCTTATCCATTCATCAATGAATGGGCAATTTGGTTGTTTTCACTTTGGGGCTATGATCAGTAATGCTGCTATGGACATTTGTGTTCAAGTGTTTTGTGTGGGCATATGTTTTCGGTGCTCTGGGCACATACCTAGGAGTGGAATTGCTGGGTTGTATGGTGAGGCAGATGATACTTGACACACTGTGGTGACTAAGTCTTTGTGAATCTCACTTAACCTGGAGCTGCTTAAAGCACACCGCCTGAGGAACCCCTGAGGCGCAGTAAGATGACAGATCTGACACTTTGCCAGAGCACAGAGATGAACTCTATAAGGAAGACCGAAGCAGGAGATTTCCACATCCCCTAGACCAGGTGCACAGCACCACTAGAAGCTCTTGATAAAAAACACAGCTTCCCAGGCCCAGGCCCGGAGCTGCTGATTCAATAGGTCAGCGTGAGACCCAGGAATCTGCATTTGTAACAAGTTCTCCTGACAACCGGGTCAGGTAGTTGAGCAACCTTGGCCTAGACCATTAGTTGAAGAGCCCTGGAAGGAGTGGAGGCAGAGTCTTCTCCCTCTGCAGCCTCTTTGGCAGGCCTGTGGGCTTCTAAAGGCCAGGGCCCAACTTGGGGAAGGGCTCAGCCATTGAGTAGGGTCAACACTGCAGGCTCCCCTTCCATCTTCCCAGCCCCTGCCACTCAAGAGGGTCAGGGAGGGCCAGGAAGGCCCGTGGCTTATGTGGGCGGGTAAATAGAGCAGGCAGAGCTGGACCTCTGGGTCCTGAGGGGCCCCCACTGGCATCTGAAGGTGGTGTCTGTGACCTGCCAGGGCTGCCTCGGCAAAGCCCCAGCTCTGTCCCTGGGTCCAGGTATCATCCTCAGGGGGTCTCTCCTGCTGCTGTGTCAGGCCTGGGGAGGACAAAAGGGGTACAGTTACCAGTCAAAAGGTGGGGGTAGAGTCTCACATGTGGGCCTATACCAACTCCCACCTCCAAAAGCCGTTTCTTCGTGCTGCGGGATCATGGGAGTACATGCTATTTGTGACCTGACCATGCTCTGTGATCTGCTTCCGACACGGAGAACACCAAGGCTCAGAGAGAAAGTCACTTGCCCTAGGCTGCCCAGCTCAGGAGCAGGGAGGCTAGGACAGGAACAAGATTTCATTCTTAATATCTGTGTCAAAAAGGCAGGGCAAGTTCAGTCACCATCCATCATGAACATCTTTTTTTTTTTTTAAGATTTTATTTATTTATTTGACAGAGACAGCGGGAAAGGGAACACAAGCAAGGCGAGTGTGAGAGGGAGAAGCAGGCTTCCTGCCCAGCAGGGACCCCGATGTGGGCTCCATCCCAGCACCCTGGGATCATGACCTGAGCCGAATTCAGATGCTTAACGACTGAGCCACCCAAGCGCGCCCCCATCATGAACATCTTTGGGTGGATTCTTCTCTGGGTGCTGTCAGAGAGGAGGGTGGACAGACAGCTGGTGTGGAAGGGCCCTGTGGGTTGAAGCTGGGAGAGAGAGCATCCTCTCAGACCACACCCCTTATTTTGTCAGTGGAGGCCCAGAGAGGGCAAGTCCCCTGCCTGTGATCACACAGCAAATTAGCAGCAGAGCCTGAATGAGACCCCAACCACCTGCTCTCTTCCTCTCTTTCTCTGCTCCTCCCACATGGCAAGAAAGAACCCAAAGAGCAGCTTTGGCCAGGGCTCACCTTGCAGGGCTAGGGTGCCATGCTCAGGGTCAGAGGGCAAAGCCAGCCCCTCCTGCCACTGGAGGCATCTCCTGGGGTTTGAGGACGCCCTGTGAGCTTTGTTCCAGGAGGACAGCCTTGCTCCCAGCTTCATCCTGAACCCAGGAGTGTAGTAAAGGAGGATGGGGTAACAGGGAGCGGTGTCTCTCTTCATTCATTCATTCACGCATTTATTCCAGAAGTATTTACTGAGTGTCTGTTGTGAGCTAAGGACTGTGGAGGGCCAGCACTTCTCAGGTCTCTGGTCCACGACCCCCACATTTCTCTGCTCGGGTTGTCTGCATTCTATCATCTAGACAGAGGGGTCTTTCCTCCACATTTCTGGTGATTCAGCTTCTCCTTGCGCTAAACCCTAGTGGAAGCCCCACTTTCCTGGATGCAAACCCCAAGCGGCTAGAGTGGGCCGCGGCCGGCCGCCTGCAAGCTCAGCGGTCCTCCCTGGCGGCAGCCCCTGCCTGTCTGAGTCCCGGCTGTCGGCCTCCCGGGGAGCGTCCAGGGCAGGCGGCTGTGCAGCCCATGTCATTAATAATGAATCGTTAGATGCCTCCTGCGCTTCTCACCGGTCACCTAATTTACTTGGTGGGAGCGCCAACAACGCGTGGTGTGCAGAGCCACGATCTGGGCTCTGGGAAGCCTGGAAAAGCAGCTGCTCCCGAAACCCCCCCGGCAGCAGCCTGCTCAGCCCCCAGGCTGCCACCCTGAAGGGAGGCGCCCTCCCTTCTCCCTCGGAGGACGGCGATGTCACGCGGAGGTCGGGAGTAACTGGCAGCCCAGCCCTGCCCGAGGCTGCGGGGCTGGGGGCCGGGGCAGCCTGAGCCAGACCAGGGTGAGGGCAGGGGAAGGACCTGCGGAGCCAGAGAAAGATGTGAAGGGAGAGGAAGTGGCTCCCCCCTCCGCACCTGGATTCCCGAGTTCCCTCTGATGAGGTCTTTTCTAGCTGGATTCTGGACATTTGATTCCCTTCCCTCGGACACCGCACAGGATTTTTCTGTTGTTGCTTTGGGAAATCCTCGCTCCTGAAGGAACGCCTCGCCGCTTCCTAGCTTTCTGGGATAAAGTCTTGTCCTGGGAGAAGGAGGGCTTCTAGAGGCCTGGAAGGAGGGGGACGCAGCCAGGAGCTGGGTACCTGGCCTCGGCATGCAGGTATCCTTCGCGTGCTCGGAGCACAGCCTCAAGGGCCGGGGCCCCGAGGAGCGGCTGGGCCGGCCGGCGGCCAGCAGCCCCAGCCTGGGCTCCCGTGGCCGCTTCCGCGCCGTGGCCATGGTGGCCCGGAGCCTGGGACACCTGTCCACGCAGAGCCTCCCATGCGCCAGTGATGCCAGCGTGAAACAGCCCGGGATGAAATATAGGTACGGGCCCTGGGGGCGGTTCGTGGGGTCAAGCTTCCCCCCTACAGCACCCCATTAGAGAGCCAGGAAAATCTGCAAATCCGTTGTCAGATGTGGGCACTTGGCATACTGAGAGGCCCCCGAGGCAAGGGGGGTCTCCTAGTGCTGCATGGACTGGGTGGGTGAAAAATACCATCGCGGCTCGGGGTTAGCCCCAAGTTTCTTTCTTTACCACCGCAAGGAGGGGGTGGGGGGCGCAGGAAGGTGCATGATGGCTTCTCTTCCTTCTGCCTATTTGTTTCCTTTGATGGGGGGGGGGGTAGGTAATAATAACCAAGCTACCCATGGAGGACCCTGTGATGCTTTCTCTTCCTGGGAACCCCCGGCACTGGCCACGGGCCCCAGAAGATGCCCCGTGGGTGGTCTTTGCAGTTAGTCCATCATGAGATGCATTGATTTGATATTCAGGGACTTCAGGTGAACCACCTGAGCTAGACCCCAGGCCCGGGTGTCTCCACGGGCAGGACTGTCACTCAGCAGGGCACAGAATAGCATCCGGACTTCCCTGCTGGTCCTTAGCCCCAGCTGTCCCCTGCACCCCTGCCTGGGCTCCGTCCGCCACCTGGCTCCAGGCTGTCTTGCTGCGGCTTGTATGTGGAGAGGGTGTCGGGGGCAGGGACCTTCCTCCTGCTCCTGACATGCCACCCCTTGCCCCACCCCGGGCCTTGCTCCAATGCTTGGCTGATGCACCCAGGTGGAAGAGGAGAGTTGCAGCTTTGTACGAAGGACCCCTGGGGGCAGATCATAGGGCACCTGGCTTGGGGGTCTGGCCTTTCTTAGTCCTTTGCCCTTTCTAGAATGATGTTGCTGGGAAACCATGGTCTTACAGCAAACAATCTGTATCAGCTGGACCCAGAGTGTCACATGGGCTCGGAAAGAGGCACAGAAGATTCTAGCTGTATTTGAGGACACTGTCTGGGTTTCTAGCTGGTGGTGTAGCCAACTTGAAAAGTACTGAGAGAATCATTCCTGACACTGAGATGTAGAGCTTACACCCCCCACCCCGAACCAATGCCTAAAGTCGGACCCCACGTGGAAGAACCGTGTTGAGTCCCGTGCCTCCTGGAGATGAATTTTGGAATAACTCTGAGTCCTTCTGCATCTCCACCCACATCCCCTCCTTCCCTGGGTCCTTGGGGGCATTTAATATTCTTTGATGAGCCTCTGGAGGAAAAGCTTGTGTTCCCACCCTCTAGCTCAGTGAGGACAATCCAGAGTGGACTTCTCTAGTCTAGAAGCCCTGCTGGCTTGTATCTTTTGTTAAGTGGGGATCAAAAGCTAAGAGTAAACACACTGTGTATTTCGAGTTAGATACCTGTTACTTGCTGCTATTTTTAAGTCAATCCTGGGATCATTAAAGGAGTTCATATAAGTGAGACCATTTCTAAAAAATGTGAAGTGCTATGTAAATGGAAAATACGGGTATTAACATGATTTCCTGCCGAAGATCCTATGATCCATTAAGGAGTAAATCTCGAACAGCCTGGGTGCTGGAGATTACTGTGTGTGCGTGTGTGTGTGTCTCTGTGTGTGTGTGTGTGTGTGTGTGTGTGTGTGTCTGTGTATGTGTGCCCATGGGCGCATGCATGCTTGAATTTGCATGGATGTGTGTGCATGTCTGTGTGTGTGTGTGTGTGTGTGTGTGTGTCTGGGTGTGTCTGGGTGTGGGTGTGTATGTGCCCATGGGCGCATGTGTGTTTGTATTTGCATGGATGTGTGTGCATGTCTGTGTGTGTCTGTGTGTGTGTCTTTGTGCCCATGAGCGCATGTGTGCATGTATTTACATGGATGTGCATGTGCGTGTGTGTGCACATGTTTGTGCAGGAGACAGGGAGGGTGAGACAGACGGTAAGGGGAGATGCTCACCAGGCTAGGGGGTTTACAGTCCACGGAGAAGCTGGGCTCAGATCCCAGCCCCAGCACTTCCTAACTAGGAGACCCCCATCTGTCCTTACACGTGGTCTGCTGAGCTTTTCTCACAGTGTGGGGGAAAGAAAGTGGGTTCACGCACCTGCAGGAAGTGTGGTTTCATAGAGGCTGAGGTGGGAGCCAGAATCCCAACCATTGGGTGCCCTTGGTGACCAGAGTACCTGCCTTACAGGTAGGTACCTGCCCTACACGGTACCGCCCCATGGGGCTGCTCCGTAGTGACTGTCCCAGGGCCACAGCTAGGACGCAGGTAGGGGCCGCAGGGGGCCTGATTGCTCTTTACCCCCCACTCTGACCACCTCCTTAGGAAGCCGGCCAGGAGGGGCCTCCAGGCACACCCTTCGGTGTTAAGGGAACTAAAGGTGGGTAGCCAGAGTGCCACATTCTTGCTGGAGGGCCCAAGAGGGGCTCAGTGTGGACAAAATGTAATGCCAAGCCCTGAGAATAAGGGGAGGGGCTACCATTCAGTCCCAAGGCCCTGGTGTCAGTGCGGGGACTTCTCGCCCCCCAGTTACCCAACAAGCACCCCCGAGACCCTGCTGATGTCAGCTACAATCTGAGGATGAAACCCCAGAAGCCCAGGCCTGTCCATAGGGAACCTGGAGTCTGGGAGCAGGGCAGACCTGTCAACAGTTAATCACCGCCCAATGTGACAGCCGACCGGAAAACACCCTGGCTCCCACATTCATCACACCAGCTCATGAAGGCCGCGCTGCTGTCCGTCACCGGCTCAAAGGGTTGTCCTCCACCTGCATCGCTGAATTTAAAGGCCTCGGACCCTTTCGAAAGGACCTGTAATTACCCGGGGTCTGAGGTGTGGTATCAAGGGGCACAGAGCGTCTGGTGGCTAATGCGACGGGCATCAGTGCCCTCCTCCAGCAGAGGTGAAATCCATGAGTCCTCATTAGCATGTTTCCAGACCACAGGAGAGACATACGGCAAATTAATGGAGACTCACATTATTTGGCCAACTATTTTATCAGTATGTCGACTTTTAATTAGGGGAGAAAAATCTGGAGAAAACAATGTTCGAGTCGTGGGAGTTTCAAGGGGCAGCATGTCCCCAGCCCCTGGTCCAGCCGAGGCACAGATTTGTGGAGCTCCCCACCCCCACCGAGCAGCCTTATTTATAAAACTTTTAGCCCGGAGATACCCTGTCCTTTCTCATTTCTTCTCCCGAGGCCTGGCAGCGGATGGCAGAACTAATACCATCATTTTATCGGGGAGACAACTTGAGCGGGGTAATTACGGCATCACGCGGTGTCCTAGTTTTGTTAAATTATTCCTGTGGGCAGTGGGCGGAGATGCAGCGGGAGAGCCGAACGCCCTGGGTCCCGGCCTGTTCTGGTGGGCAAGGGGCGGCGGGCACCGCTTTCAGCCACAGACCCAGGTGGACTCAGCCAGATGTTCTGTGCTCCTGTCTGTCTGTTGCTAAAACTGCTCGTCCCCCTGAACACACAGCCTGTTCAGGCATCTGGGTCCACGCTGCTAAAGCGAACTGGAGGACGCACCTAAAACTCAGCCTTCCACGGAGCCTGGCCAGGAGACTGCTTCCCGTGGTCACGAGTGGGAGTTAGTTTTGCAGAGTCGGGAGCTCAGCCTCCCTTCCAGCACCTGGACTTTTCGAGACCAGGTGCCCGGGGGCCTTGTGAGCACCCGGGCCTTGCAAACAGGGTTCTGAGGGTCTTCGTGTCCTGCACGTTTCCAGGGAAGGGGTCCAGAGCCTTTATCGGTTTCTCAAAGGGGCCTGTGACCCCAAACAGTTGAGAACCACTGATCAGAATCTCCGATCCCTTTTGCTTCTTTCCCAGACTGCTTTTAAGCAATGCTCTGATTTCGTGCCACAGGAACCTTCTGGCTGGCGTGGGGAAAATTACCTGCACTGTTAAATTGGCCTGGCCCGGTGCACGGTCTGCAGATGATGTGGTTGTGTCTTTCTTCCTTAAAAAAAAAAAAAAAAAAAAGACTTTTTAATTCCTGTTTATGTACAGACAACAAAACAAAAATTAACTTTATGCTTAGAAGCAACGTCAATTCAAGCATGATTTGAAGTGCGTAAGAAAACTTTTAAGTCACGTCTTTGGACTGCTCAGCCCTTAAATTTCATATGTCTTCTATTTTAACTCTCTCATAGCAAAGCTGAAGCTAAATCAGGAATATTCTAAGTATTTTCCCACAGGCCTGTGGGGATGCGATAGCACTGTGTGTGTCCACAACGTGATAACATAGTGCCTTCCCTCCCGGCAGCCACGAATGCACGTTGCTCCAGGTCGGAACATCCGAGCCGTGCTGACGGCATCATCGGATTTATTTCACTGATTTATAGGGGAGAAGAACAGGCGAGACTTCCGTCTTTTAACGCATTAACTTTCAAAGCTCTTGATTCGTCCGTTGCTTCTGGCGTGAGGAAAAAGGTGGGGTCAGTGTTCTGTGACGCTCTGCCCCAGGCACGTGTCACCTCGTTTCATCCTCGCGGCCAGCCCTGGGAGCCCATTCTGCAGAGGGGCACCCTTGAGGCAGCAGGAGGTTACATCACGCAGCCAGGGGCACACAGCCAGGGTTTGAGTTGTGGCTTCAGAGCCTCTGATCCATCTGCTCCCTGCCTCACAGAGGTACCCGCTGCTGTTCTGAACTTATTAGGGAAAATCCCAGCACTCCCTGTGGGAACAACAGGCTGGCAGCTGGGCTGGTTTTAATGGGAAATTTGAAAAGAAACCTGGGCATTCCAGAACTACTTTAAACTTGGTGACTCAGACGGTTTACAAGTTTGTTATATCCCCTCCCCACCCCCCATGACCACCTGTGATGTGGGCAGGGTCCTGGGGTCTGGGAACCAGGAAACCGAGACTTCAGACAAAAGAGCTGGAGCCCTCAGGGAAGGAGGCTGGGGCTCACCCTGAGTCTGTCTCAACTCTCTGACTTCCCACTGGCTGGCTGGGTGTCCACCCCAGGCTGGTCCCAGGACTGGGCTGCGGGCAGCGGGGTTCCCCCAGGGGAGTGGACTCACACCCTGCCCTGGGCCACCTCACCCTGTGAGCAGCTCACATCCTGTGCCGCCGATGAACAGAGTAGGGGCATGCCGTCGTGATGGGGAGCATGCTTGCAGAGCTGACTGCTAGGTGGAATCCCGGCTCCTCTGCTCCTGGGCAGGCCCAGTGTACGCCTATGTGAAATGGGAGTACCGGGAAAAGGAGGGCACCTGACCCACAGAGCTGTGGAGGTCGCGGACGTGCCACTTGAATACCGTCCGGCCTGTGGCTGCCCCTGCAGGCCCCCAGCCAGCCTGAGCCAGGACAAATAGGCCAGGACAGATGGGCATCCCCGTCCGCAGCAGGGTACTGACCTCCTAAGGACATTAGTGATGGCCTGTGTCCCCTTCATGTGGACCCTGGGATCTTCATTGGGCAGGTACTGTGATGGCCGGTACCACAAGGCCTCAATCAGCCCATTCCACTACTGTCTTTCGAGGTGGCTCTCCAGGCCCTGCCGTGGTCACCAATATGGCCCAGCCACGTGGTCGTGCCCTGGTGTGGTTATGGCAGGTAGGGAGGAACAGACAGTTGGCTCTTTATGCCTAAGGGCAGGTGAGCCACAGGCCTCTCTCCTGAGGACCCCTTGCCTTCAGAGTCTCATAAGATACATTGACTGGAGTGGGGAGTTCAAACTTGGGGCTGGGCTTTGGGAACAGCGGGGTGGGGCGTGGGGAGGGGCGCGTGCCTGGCTGGCAGGTCCTGTCCTGGTCACTGAGAACTCACACCAAGTTTGTTTTCCAGGAACTTGGGCAAGTCAGGCCTGAGGGTCTCCTGCCTGGGGCTCGGTGAGTGTGGGGGCCCCCCTTTGTAAAGGGCTACCCAAGGAGGCAGGGGTTTTGGGAGGGCTGAAGGGGCCAGCCCTGGGGGTGAGGGGAGGAAGCCAGGATTGGGGAGCTGGCAAGGCTCAGTTGTCATGGCAACCAGTGGTTGGGGGGGTGTCCAAGGAGAGGGACGGGGGAAGGGAGGTGAGTACCAGGGGCTGTGTGCACATACAGACCCCTGCCTCACACCTGAAAATCAGAGAAGCACCCTGGCCCCAGGTGTGTCTGGAGAGCATCTTCTGTCCTTACGAGACTGAGTCCTCATAGAGGGCAGGATTTTGCTCTTTTATCTAGACTTTCCCCAGATGTGAGCTCTGTTCCCAGAATACACTGTCCCTGCATCTCCATGGTACATACAGTATGTTCCCGACACACCCCTCAACACACACCCCCACACACACACACCCCGCCCAGCAGGCACGAGGGCATGGCTGTCAGACCCGGCCCGTTTTCCGGGAGGCGTCCCTCATCCAGCTCCCTGGGGCAGGTCGCCAGCACAGGCGTCCATCAGCTTGCACCCCAGCAAGCGCTCCAAAGACCTGCAGCCAGCTGCCGGCTCCAAGCACATCCCGTCTCCCATTCAGTGTCCCCAAGAGAAGGAGACTTGCCCAGAAGGCCAGGTGTCCCTGCATGCCAAGGACGTGCTCCCCACAGAGCAGAGTGGCATGGTGGCCTGTGGCTCAGCCAGGCCCTGCAGCCCGAGGATGGACCACCCCGGGGCGGGGGAGGGGGGGCGGGGGGGAGGGGCAAGCTCCCTGGAGACGTTCTCTGACTTGAGCCCATGTGTCTCCTTCTAGGAACATGGGTGACCTTCGGAGGCCAGATCACCGATGAGGTAAGATGGGGCTCCTGCAGGCCCCAGGTCCCAGCCAAGGCTGGCCCCGGCGGGCACCTGGTGGAGTCCACCGCATGAACCAGCGGGCCTGTGCTCTCAGCAGCCACCGCAGCCTCCCACGTTCCACTGCCCAAGGGTGCTGTGGCCCTTTGGGGCAGCGGGAGGGGTGAGGGGAGCCATGGGAGTGTTAAAAGATGCCAAATCTGGTGCCTGCCCCTCGCAGCTGGGTGCCTTGGAGAGTCCGTGAGTGCCCGAAAGGCCCAGAAACTCAGGTTCCTCACCTGCACAGCACCTAGCCCCCCCGCTAGCCAGGAAAACCCAGGCAGCCCTGTTTTCCAAATCACACAGCGCCGTGTCTTTCTAAGCTGCTCCGACTGAGTGCCCCCACGTGGATTTGAAACTCCTGTGCGCGTCTGCTGAGGTCATTTAGAATATAGACTATTCTAGATGTTGCAAATTTTGCCACAAGCTGAAGACCCAGCCCCTAACTGCTCATTTCCTATAGCTGTCGTTTATCCTGTGCCCTCGCTGGGGCTCCCGTCTTCACACTGCGAGGCCGCGCCGTCAGCGTCTGTCGGGGAGGGGCCGGCGCATCGCCAGGCTGGGGTGCGCTTCTGGGCCGCGAGTGATTATCTGGGAAGGGAGAGCTGCGGCGTTTGCTCCGAGAGCTCTGGACATCTGCACGAGAAGCTGCCCTCACGTCTGCCCTACTTACTCTTGGAAAGGTTGCATTTAAAAATTAATAAGTGCGTTCATCTGAGACCTTGTTAGCTGTGATTGCTCAGTTAGTTTTCAAAGGAAAAGCTCTGCTTCTGTCAAAATCTGAATGTATCTCGTTTGTGTTTTTGTCCCTTTTTCCTTTCATGACAATAGCGGGTTGTGGAATGCCTTGCCCTTGTTTTGAGGGTCTGGCTCTGGACTGTCTCAGGAGAAAGGGGTCCCAAGGTGCAGGGAATTGTTTTGCCTTTAGCCACCAGATGGGTTGCGAGCACTTAGCACAGAAGGTCGGAGCCCTGGAGCTCACGTGGTTCACCCGAAATCAGTAGTGTCTGACTCACCTGTTTCCCTTTTGCTGTGGAAGGGAATGACTTCATTTCCAAATGGCATTCGCTACCCTGTGTGTGATGTCCTTGGGAGAAAGGCACAGGGAAGTGGCTGGATGGTAACCATCCCTCTTGGGTGTTTTTTTTCACCAACAGATCCATTGTACCCAAAGAGTATTGATTAATGACCCAGCGGCGGCCCTGCTGGCTCCAGCCTCTGCCATGTCCCCATCACGTAGACATGACACGTATGAAGATACTAGAAGTCGTTTCCAGATGACACAAAGCTGGGAGGACAGCAGATACAATAGATGACAGATCCGGGGCTCTCAGAGGTCCTGGCAGGTGAAAATGATTGAGCAAAGGAGCAAGCAGAATTTTCGTATTAAATCCTACAGTTAGTGTCCAAAATAATCAATACGTCAAGGATGAGGGGCCCACCTCGCCACAGTTCAGATGAAGAATGGCCACGGTTTATTCTTTAGCTGTCTGCCTGCCCTGTCCGAGCCAGCAGCGCTGGCAATAGAGGATCAGGGACCATCCCGGGACCACAGAGGAACATGTGTGCTGTCCCAGAGTGGGGAGACCACGAGCCCCCTGGGCATTCCAGATGGGTGCCGCTTGCTAAGCCCATGTCCAGAGGAAGGTGGGTGGCCTGCCAAGGAATCCAGAAACAGTCCTGTTTTTAGAGTTACCTTTTGTGTGCAAGACACCTTGATGCCAGGGAGACACAGAAGTGAGGACTGGGTGGATTTAATGTGGCAAAGATGGGGAGGGGGGGTCCCATGGCAGGACTCCACAGACTCCGTAAGCAGCGGCCCACAGGCCAAATCTGGCCCACAGCCCCATTTTTTGTTTCTTTCTTTCTTTTTTTTTTTTACTTTTAATTAAATATACAAGACATAAAATTGGCTATTTTCACCATTTTCATTGTGGTTAAAATATGCATAACATAAAATTTACCTTATTAACAATTTTTAACTGTACATTTCCATGGTATTAAGTACATTCTCTTTGCTGGGCAACCATCACCACGGTCTGCCTTCAAAAGTTTTCATCACCCCAAACAAAACTCTGTCACCATGAGGGAATGATTCCCAGCCCCTGGTAACCTCTGCTCTACTCTCTGTCTCTATGAATTCCACAACCCATTTTTTATAAATAAAGCTTTATTGGCAGGCAGCCACGCCCATTCATTTACATACAGTCTGTGGCTGATTTCCCGTTACAAGTTGCCACAGACACCATCTGGCCCGCAAAGACTAAAGCGTGTACTCTCGGGTCCTTTACAGAGAAAGTCGGCCGTTCTCTGTCCTCTGTCCGCAAATGTCTGTGGGGCTGTGGCCCTGGGGAGGGAATCCTTGGGGGCTGGGCAGAGCAGAGCCAGCCCACAGAAGAAGCAGACAGTGTTAGTAAGCCTCTGATCACATGGCCAATGTTGGAGCTGCCCTGGTCGGAGTCAGGTTTCCAACCTCTAGTCCAGTGCCCTGTTTGTGACCTCACATGGCCACTCAGGTAAAAATCTCCTCCTCAGAGCAAGTGTTCAGAGCAGCCTGGGCATTGGACATCTGATAAGGGTAGTAGCTACAAACTTTATTTATTACGGAATTCCATCCTCCATCAACCCAGGGAGGCAGGTGCCGTCACCCCATTGGGAGGAAGCAGAGCCCTAGAGATGGAGAAGGTGCCCAGGGTCTTACCTGGAGAATCGTAAGCTGGGAATAGCTTACACCTCGGGGCCTGCTTCAGCACCCACGACCAGCTCCCAGCTCAGGGGGGGATGGATTCCCCTGGCCCCCCAAGTAGGGACAGCAGGGAGAAGGCCCACATGTCTCCTAAGGTTCCTCCTGCCTTTAGTTTCAGGGACTCTGACATTGGAAAAATCCAACCGGTCACAAAATAAAGTGTCCGTCACGTAAAGTAGGGTGCACTCACAGAGCACAAGCCTTTAAGAGTCACGTTTTAAAGAATGACGTGGGGACAGACCCAGGAGCGAGTGTGTGGAGAACAGCGCCAACAGTGGTCCGTATGTGAGAGCTACGGTCTTGCAGGGGAAAAGCATATATTCACATAGAAAAACCTGGAAGAGGGGGCACCTGGGCGGCTCAGTCAGTCGAGCATCCGACTCTTGATTTGGGCTCAGGTCATGATCTCAAGGTCGTGAGCTCGAGCCCCCCATCGGGTTCCATGCTCAGCCAGGAGTCTGAGACTCTCTCGCTCCCTCTGCCCCTTCCCCCCCACCCCCATTCATGTGCACGCATACACTCGCTCTCCCCCCACCTCTAAAATAAATAAATAAACCTTTAAAGAAAAGCCTTGAGGAGGAATTATACCAAAATCATAGCAGAACTATAAAAAAATAAAAAGCACAGCCCCGAAAATTCCCACCCGTCACTCTCTTTTCTCACTGGCCTGGTGTAGTTAGAGTCATGCTGACATCTTTCTGCTAAGCGACAGGTGAAATGGGATGGGTACCCTCTGTGTCAGAGCCTGCTATCTTTCCCACGTGGCAGGCCTTGCAGGGTCGGCCCATGAAGCCAGCAAGGACAGTGTCCCTCAGCTCAGGTGTGCTGAGCACCTGTCGAGGGCCAGTCCCTGCCATCAGCTGCTCTCTTTCTGGAGAGTAAGCACATCTTATCTCCAAGGGCTAGACGTGTCCCGTGGCTCCATTAACAAAACACCATCCGTGTGGTTTTGAACTAGAGGAATTTACTTTCTCATGGGTCTGGAGGTCAAAAGTCCAAAATCCGGGTCACAGAGCTGAAATCAAGGTGTCAGCAGGGTCGCACTCCCAGCGGAGCCTGTGGGGGAGGACAGTGGGATTCTTCCACACCTCCTCCAGCTTCTGGTGGCCACTTCACTCCAGTGTCTGCCTCTGTGGTCACATTCCTGCTACTCTGTGTCACGCCTCCCTCTGCCTCTCTCCTATAGGGACACCTGTGGTGACATCCAGGGCCCACCCGATAATCCAGGATTGTCTCCCATCTCAAGACGCTTCATGCAAACATCTACAAAGACCCTTTTTCTATCCAAGAGACCATTCATTCACAGGGTCCAGGGGCCATTATTTCATCAAACACAGAGAAAGGAGGACTGGGATGGAGGCTCCCATTTTATGCAGGACGGTGAGGGAAGGTGGAAGCAAGAGTGAGCCATGTGATGATTCAGAGAGAGAGCATTCCAGGCCAAGGGAACAGGACTGGACCCAGCCTCCAGGAAGCCACAGGAGGAGCCCCAGGTTGAGAGATGGGGGCAGAGGTGAGGGAGCAGATCTGGTGGGACCTTGACTTTAACCATCTGTGACATAGAAGTCACAGAGGAAATTTGACCTAACTTCACTCGAAAGGCTCACTCTGGCTGCTCCACTGAGGATAGGCACCCCCCCCCAAGGATGGGGGTGCTTCTCAAATCTAATGTATGCATGAATTCCCTGGAAATCCAGTTGACGTGTAGGCTGTGGTGGCCAGGCCTGGGGCAGAGCCCGGGATTCTGCGTGGCAGATGCGGATGCTACTGGTCCGTGGACCACACTGTGCCCCAGGTAGAGTGTTGGGGGGTCAAGGACAGAAGCAGAGAGAGTTAGGGGCTACCACAAAAACCCAGCTGAGGGCACTCTGGCTTGGACCAAGTGGATGCACTGGAGGTGGTGGGCAGGAGGGTCCGATTCTCGATCAGTTTCAAGAAGGAGCTGGCAGGACTGGCCGAAGGTGCCAGAGTAAGAGAAAGATGAGTGAAGGGAGATGCCCAGGTGTTGGGCCTGAGCATAGGACGGGCAAGATGCTGCACGCTGCCCTCTTCCACACACACCAGCCTCCCTGCCTACAACACCCCCTCCCCTACCTACTGTCCCCCTTCCTGCCTGACAAACTCCTAACCACCCTCCAAACCCAGCCCTGTAAATCCTCACACGCGCTACAACACGGACAAACCTTAAAGGCATCGTGTTAAATTAAGTCAGCCAGTCACAGAAAGACAAATACCGTATGACCACTCGGGTGCAGTAACTAGGGGAGTCAAAATTCTAGAAACGGGGAACAGATGGGTGGGTGCCAGGGGCTGGGGGAGGCAGAGCAGAAAGTTGGTGTTTCATGGGGACCAAGTTTCTGTTTGGGAAGATGGAGAGGTTCTGGAGACAGGCGCGGATGACGGTTGCACAGTGTGCCACAGAAATGCACACCTAAAAATGGTTAAATTGGTCAGTTTTATGTTATGCATGTTTTTAAATTATTTTAAATAATTTTTTTTAAAAGAATGAAGAAGATCTCCATGAACTACTATGGGTTGATTTCCAAGAGGTAGTGTAAGTGGGAAGAGCAAAGTTCAGATGAACACCTCTAGTGTGCTTTTCTCCAGGTGAGTAGGGTGGGCGTATAAGAAGATACACAGGGTCTGAAATATGAAAATAATAAAAGCCCTGGCGCTGAGTCACCTCTGCTCAGAACCCTCCCCAGGAGTCGGCATGTACCCCTAAATCATCTGTATAACCTGGCTAGGGGCCCAGCACAGGGTGCTCTCCTGGGCAGAGGTCGGGCAGCTTGGTACCACACATCCCTGAAAAGTGAGGTGGAAGACAAAGATGAACCCGTGAAGGGGTCTGGGGTGCCTGGAGCATTGGAGAGGAAGAAAGGAGCCCCGGGGTTGGAGAGGGACACAGGGGAGGAAGAGGAGGCAGCTCCCAGGAGGACACATGGATGCATCTCATACGTGATTACACTCGGAGGAGGGCGCGTGGACGCATCTCATACGTGATTACACTCGGAGGAGGGCGCGTGGACGCATCTCATACGCGATTACACTCGGAGGAGGGCGCGTGGACGCATCTCATACGTGATTACACTCGGAGGAGGACGCAGGGACGCATCTCATACGTGATTACACTCGGAGGAGGGCGCGTGGACGCATCTCATACGCGATTACACTCGGAGGAGGGCGCGTGGACGCATCTCATACGTGATTACACTCGGAGGAGAGCGCGTGGACGCATCTCATACGTGATTACACTCGGAGGAGGGCGCAGGGACGCATCTCATACGCGATTACACTCGGAGGAGGGCGCGTGGACGCATCTCATACGCGATTACACTCGGAGGAGGGCGCGTGGACGCATCTCATACGTGATTACACTCGGAGGAGGGCGCGTGGACGCATCTCATACGTGATTACACTTGAGCTCCAGTGGAACCAATCAGCCCTGCAAGTGGATCCAGAAAATTCCTCCACCAATGGCCTTTCTGCCCCCTGGGCTTTCTGACTCAAATGACAGCCGCTAATGAATAGGGGTTAGCTTTGGCCTGCTCAGTATCAGAAATCTTTGAGGTTCATTGCCAACATTTGAAAATCAAGAGATTTTTACCACACCCAAATACCCTGGATCTCTGGCTTCTCTTGAAAAAAATCAAAAGATATAGCCATGCTGAGCTGCCTTCCCACGGGCAGGGACTGAGGGTCAGTCCACCCACCCCAGTGGTCCCCACTGGCCACCAGCCTCACTCTCCAGACCTGCCTGGCCCATGATGCTTCTGAGTTTAGTATTGAGAGAATCTCCACGAAGCTGAACATGGCTGGCTTTTCGTCCCACAATTTTTGAAGGTTGTTAACGTATGACTCACCCCACTCTGGGCTGAGCTTTGAAAAGTGAGGGGCGGGGGAGTTCGCATCTGTGACTCTGAAAGGGGCACCTGCATTGTCCAGAGGACCAGCAGACATCTCTGCTGCATCTTGGAGGGGCTGCTCGTGGCAGGGGCACTTCCCCCAGCTGCTCGACCCTCACCCCCACTACTAGTGGGTCAGTGCTGGTGGAACACAGACATTCTTAGAGCAGCCTGAGGAGCAAAACCCGGGCGACGGCGTGTGTGGATTGGGCACCATTCATCAACACCTGCCGGCCCAGCAGCGGAGAAGCGCAGCCGAGGCCAGAGCGCTCGCCGAGGACGGCAGTTCCTCCATCTGCAGTCATCACAGCGTCCCCGTGCGGCTGCTGGGAAGGAATCGGGGGCATGCGGCCACAGGGCACACTCTAGCCATAGCTTTAAGAAAGTATTCATTCTGCCAGGATCTATCCCACTCCTCTTGGGGGCTGTGTTCAACCCAGCACAGGGGCTAAGTTTGAGATGACCCAAAAGATGGGGTCCCTACTTGCTTGAAACTCACAGCCCAGAGGCTCTTCCTTCATTCATTTTGTCTTCTTTCCTCCCTGTGGGTCCACTCCCGAGAGCCTGTCCCGTGGCAGGAGAGGACGAGGGGAGCCCCGGGGGGTAGGGCCTGGATACACAGGAGGCCCCCCCAGGTCCCGAGATTATGCCCTAGAGCCTCTCCCTGGCCTGGCAGGACTGTGCTTGCCCGCAAGCAGCTCTGGTTTTCTCATTTCAGATGGCAGAGCAGCTAATGACCTTGGCCTATGACAACGGCATCAACCTCTTCGATACTGCAGAAGTCTACGCAGCGGGCAAGTACGTGTCTTTTCTCACGGGGACGATGTGGTGCAGGCCCCCGCTTCCCTGGGAAGAGCCAGAGCTGCGGGTGCTCCGGGCCTTGTCCCAAGCATCCACAAACGTGCCTCGCATTCTGCCTGCTTTTTTAAACTCTGAATGGCCTTAGAAGGTGTTGTTTTCGTGGGGCCAAAATTGCAGAACACTTGGACGCTGGTCACTTGCTAAACTCCCCATGTATCCGCGCACCAAGATGACCACAGCCCCTCCGGTGCCTCGGATGCCATGCTGGGCAAGAGCCCGATCGGGCGGAGGTCCCAGGCTCTCCTGCGGCCAGCCCCGCGTGTCTGACATTCTCACGTCTTAATGGTACCATGAGGGCTGCAGAGAAGGCAGGGCCTCTCGAGCGGCGGAGAGCAGAGTCTGGCCAGCCGAGCGCTGTAGGAAGCACTTCCCATCTTGGCAGTGAACTTCCCTCCTCAATTATGTAAAAGTCCTCTCCAGCCAAGGCTGCTGGCTTCAATTTTAAAGACTAGCTGTAATCACATCATCCACTCTCCTGCATCGGGTTTCCAAAAGTCAGCTTTTGTTTGTTAAGTCATTTGTTGGCTCTCTGTTCGTCCTCCCTCCGGCCCCTCCTGCCCGGGGCGAGCCAAGTTCCCATCAGCTGGCTTGGCTGCAGCCTGGCTGGCTGTGCACCGTGGCCTCAGGGCCAGCACCTGCCTCGAAGGCTCTGGGTTATTACCTGCAGCTTGCAGTGGGGCCCAGAGCACCGAGAATCGGGAAGCCACCTGGGCCTTTTCTCAAGTCCCAACGTAGGGTCTGAGGACCTGACAGCTCTGGGGACCTCCACTGGGACCCCTAAATCTCCTCCAGCCTGTCAACAGCCCTCTGCCCCTCCTGATGCTGCAGCCCCCTCCCGGGCCCTGCATACTGGCAGCCTCTTCCCATCAAAGTGAAATGCTTTCCAGACAGATGAACTAAAGCCAGAGGGTCAGAGGTAGAAAAGCCCAGTGCACATGCCAAGCCCACAGGCGTTCCTGGGCCTCAGCACCCCAGCCCATTCCCTGGCCCTGCTCCTGCCTCGGTTTTGCTGCCCGTGAGAGCGTGCAGAAGGCAGTCTAGGCAGCCTCCTCTGGCTCCAGACGGCCCAGCCCGTGTGTGCCAGCCCTGCACACTCCACACTCTCTGTGGCCCCGTCTTCACTTCCCCCTGATTAACTGGACACCAAGGGCTGGCATATCAGTCGTAGGCAGCTCACGGCCCTCATCTGCCCTCTACTCCACCGCGGGCCCCTGCGGCTCCTTCTCAGTCCAGCCCCCAGCTGGACCCACCTACTCAGCCCCAGCAATGCCTCGGTGCCAGCAGTCACCCACAGGGGAGGCTGGGCCCTGTGTCCCAAGGGACAGGCAGGGAGGAGCTCTGGGCAGGGGGCTGCCGGGGAGCTCCAATAGCCCGTGGGCCAGGCGCTGTGCCTCTTGCTAACCAGAGTGCCAAGTGCATATTCTGCTGAGCCCCCTGCTTCTTATGCTGATGCTAAATTGGGCACTTACCGGAGAGCTGCAGGATTTCTGTGCCCCCTGCCCCCCCAGCAGATGCCGGGCTTACCAAATGCAGGGCCACAGGAATTCATAGCCACAAGCAGCAGGCTGTGGTGAGCCGATTGTCTACAACTCCCCAGGACCACTACTTGCTTTTCTCCCTTCCTCCTTTCCTGATCTTTTTGTCCCACAAATGAGGGACCAAGGAATAAAAGGAAGAGGCCCAGGGCTGAGTGAATTTCTGTACATCTTGACCATAAATGAAGAGCATTCAGAATGTATGCCGAACAGCTTGCAAATTAGAGCCCATTATTTCTGAGTGGATGACTCAGGCACTTTTATAATTGGAATGTAGCACTGGGTATGGATCATTCTCCGTCTGTTGTTTTTGCTCAGAAACATTTTGCTACAAGCAGAAAGTTCTTAAAAGTTAATCCAGCACTGCAGTGCCAAGCAAGGCTGGAACAGCCCGCGCATGACCCCGGCTAGCCCGAGTTTGGTGCAGGGCCAGGGTGACGCCAGAAAGAACAGAGAGCAGTCCGCATGGCATCTGTCTCTCCATTGTTCAAAAGCAAGAAACGAGAGAGACACACGTACCCATACACATGAATGCACACACGTGCACACACGCACACACACACACACGCACCCATGCACGCACTCTGCTGGAAATTCAGCCCCTGGCCCTGAATACATGTGGATTGTCTCGGAAAAGAGAGAATGCACTTGATGAATAATTTACCTTTTAAAAAATATACTTCTCTGGAAACTTCACCCACGTAACATTGCCAAACGTTTTCCCGGGTGAGTTTCCAACAGGCCAGGGAAATGGGATGCTGCTGGCCTTGCCAAGCAGGACACCAGCTCCTTCCGTCTCTGTGAGAGCTGGAGTGACTTCTGCTCAGACAACCTGAAGGGGCACCGCCCACGGCCACCTTCATGGGGAATGACAGCCTCTTGCAGGCTCTCTCCTTTCTGGAATGAACTGCCCAAGCCAAGACGAGCATTGTTAACAGCCTGGCCCTCTGGCCCCAGTGGCTTTTTCACAGAGGGGACCAAGTGACTGATTGTCACAGTAGGGCGAGGTTTAATGTTTCTGTCACGCTGTAATGAAATCCTCATGTCTCGGTCTTTTTTGCAGGGCTGAAGTGGTATTAGGAAACATCATCAAGAAGAAGGGATGGAGGTAATTACCCTGTTCTCTCTGGGTCAGTGTCCAGGCGGCACACAGGGAAAAGGCCGGAGAAGGCCGGTGGGAGGGAGGGGGGTACCGCGAGGGGCAGACGCACACCAGGTCCTGGGCGAGCGTTGGCTCAGGTCCCGTTGCCATTCTTGCCTCTTTAGTAGTGGAGGGCTCAGGGCTGGCCTTGGTGGCCCTTGCGCAGCCGGCCAGTCCTTCTAAAGCCTGGAAGTCTCAGAATTTTTCTCACCAGGAAGGGAAGAATGTTCCGGAATGGAGGCAGCCCTGTGGTTCCCTCCAGGGGGAGAGACTATTCACACCATGCGGGGCTGTGGTGAGGTGGGAAGCTTCTGCTGAGTCACCAAGTGGGGTGCCAAACTCAGTTTTCCAAGACAAGAGGCGTCTCTGCTTGAGAGGGAAGTCGAGCGGGGGTCCTTGTGCTCCCCCGCCCCGCCCGGTCCACCTCTGGCCTCCACCTCTGGTCCAGCAGGGATTCAGAGGGCCAGGGTCCTGGGTTGCACACTGACCTGGGTTAGGCCAAAAAGATCTGGACGTGAGGACTTTCCAGGTGGCCTGGGGAAAGTAGCTGCTGAGGAGAGGGACAGTCCTTCTCTGGGCTTGGAATCCAGCCATTCTCACGGTCCCTGCCTGTAAGGGACCAGTGTCTGAGCTCCCTGGCAGGGCTGGCCTGGGGCTCAGGGGCCCGAGTCTGTAAGACGTCTGCCCAGCTCAAGGCTGGACACGACACTCACCTGGGAATGGGCAGCCTGTGACTGGTCTTCACCACAGCCCCCCACACCGTATCCCCCCACCTCCCACAAGCAGCTCACAAGCCTGAGGTCCCTTGTCAGACAGGGATCCCCCCCTCCTTGGGACAGCCCGTGCTGGGCACTTGCCTACACTTTGGGACCCCTTGGGGCCCATGTGTCTTTATTTTCAGAAACAACAGAAGCAGTTGTAAAGCTGGGCCCACCCCCACCCCGCCCCCACCCAGTGAGTGCCACTCAGAAGCCCCCCAGCCCCTGGGCACAGATGACTGACAGCCCTCTTCTTGCCCCAGCAAAGTTGTTGGTTTCTTCTCGGCTCTAATTCATCACAAAACAAATTCCTCCTCACTCGGTAATTAAAGGGGATTGCACGTATTCCCGCGTGCCCTGAGTATGTCTTAGGCACAGGGAGATACACGTCAGGTCACCCCCCGGCCTGGAGGTGAAGCCCAAGGGGAACACGGCCTCTGGCTTTGAGGAGCCCTTTCCTGAGCAGCCCCCTGTCCCCACGGGAGGAAAGCACATTGGCACCCCCTCCTTTGGGAAGGATCTCGATCAGGTGCAGCCTGGAGGGGCCTCATTACCCCCATCATCCGGCCAGGACCAGACAGGTGTCGGCTCCGTGGATTTACGGCAGGAGACCTGAATTCATTCCTTCATTCCTCCCCCCCCCCCCCGGGCTTTCCATCACCCAGACCCCAACCGCCTCTCACCCAACTGTCCCTCCCTCAGTGCTCCCCCCCAAGGCTGCACCACACGCCGATTTCTGAAAGCCTGTCTCTGGCCTGTAGGGGAAGAGCCAGACTGCTCGTCCCCCTCGCCTCCTTCCATCCTCACCAGAGCCCCTCCATCGGTGCAGCTCCTCTTGCCCTCCTGGGAGTGTGCTCCCTGCACCCGCTTCCTCCCAGACAAAACCCACTAGAGCTGGGGGGGGGGGGGCGGGGGGCGTTCCCTCTGCCGGTCTGTCTGTGCCTCCCCCAGTGCGCCTCTTGCTCTGGGCTCAGGGCACTAGACTCCGTCGTCCCCCAGCCCCCCCTGCCGGACTTCGGGTGACACAGTGAGTTACTTACACCCACGGCTGTCCCTGGGCTCGCACACCACAAACATGGAATGATCGAGAGATACCTGTTTCACACCCCGTGGTCCCAGAGGAGAAGGGTGCTCAGTACCGTCCATGAAAACTGAAGACACCCCCCCACCGCGGCCACGTCCGGTAACAGCCCTTCTCTTCTGTTCCACAGACGGTCCAGCCTGGTCATCACCACCAAGATCTTCTGGGGAGGAAAGTAGGTGCAGCAGCGGGCGATGCTTCCGGCTGGGGTCAGGATTCAGGGGGCTCCTGGGGGCGTGTGCGCAGCCGTCTGCCCTGGCTGGCGCCCGTCCCTACTGACATCACCTTCCAGAAAAGCAGCTTTGGCTGCATTGCCTTTTACTCAAACCTTGTTTTTTATTTTTATTTTTGTGTGTTTGTTACTTTTTCTTATTACAAAGGTAACATCTTAAAAATTCTGGAAAACAGAAAATTCACGAACCGTCTAAACCATTCCACCCTCCCTGGCCACAGACCACCACCCCTGCCAGTTTCCAGGGGTCTGGCCCCCACATTCTCTCTAAGGCTGGACAAAATCGGCTCCACAGAAATTCTAAATACGTTCATTCTTAATAAAAAAAAAAAAAAAATCCAAGGGAAACGGAAGGACAAATTGAAACGCAGACCCGCCCTCCCCCTCCGGCCACCCTCCTCCCCCAGAGCAGCCGGGCAGCAGCAGCCCTTCTCCCAGCCTGCACGAGCCTATCCCTGTAGCCTGTGGTTTATCCCCCAAGTGGAATCAGACTGCACACGGCGTGCGCTGACCTACTTTTTTTGGCCTAACATTGCATCATAAACATTTTCCCCAAAACCACTTGCAACATCACACACGCTGTTGTCCTGTTTTTCAGAGCGGAGACCGAGAGGGGCCTTTCCAGGAAGCACATCATAGAAGGTGAGGGGGGCGCCCTGGCCCCACACGGCCCCCCACACTCACGGCACCCTGCTGCAGATGCACGAATGAAGAAAGTCAAGTGCCTCCGCCCCACCACGAGGCCCCCCGTGCCCTGGTCCAACCCCCTCCTTCCACCCGGGCTCCACAGCATGAGAGCAGGGCCCCTGGCACCCTTAGATGGGCAGTGTTGTCTCGGGGAAGACAAGACAGGCCTGGGTTGCAACCGGGGCGGGGCCCTGTGCTGACTGGGGATCCCGAGCAAGGGACATCGCTTCCCCAAGCCGCTGCAGCAACATCTGTAAAATGGGTGTGGGAAGAGGCCCACCTCTGGGGTTTCGGGGAATGGGGAGGAACCCAGAAGGGGTTGCAGGTCAGAGAGCCAGGCACTCCGTGCACAGGAGTGGGGGGAGGGGGACAGAGAGAGATGGTCCGGTAGGCTGTCTGGCTGATCCTACGTTTGTATTGTCTTGGTGCTTTTTCCATCAGTGCTCACTTTCATCAAGGTAATACACTCGCTCCTTTAAAAATCAAATGATTAGGGGCCCCTGGGGGGCTCAGTCGGTGAGGCATCTGCCTTCGGCTCAGGTCATGATCTTGGGGTCCTGGGATCGAGTCCCGCAGCTCGGGCTCCCTGCTAGGTGGGGAGCCTGCTTCTCCCTCTGCCTCTGCCACTCCCTCTGCTTGTGCTCACTCACGCTCTGTCAAATAAATAAATAAATTCTTTTTTTAAAAAATCAAATGATTAGGAGGCTTTGCTGCCCACCCCCAACCCCAGCACTTGACTCTGCAGCTCTGTTCTGACCTGCACTAAGTGCTCCTTGGTGATCTGTGTCTTTGGGGGTGGGACATAGCTGCAGCACCCCCTCCCTGTGCGGTGACCTAGCTCTCCCCGTCACACGTGGGCCACCAGGGGACCTAGGAAGGCGCCCCTTCATTCAGTCACAGAGCATTTGGCCTATGGACCCGACCAGCACCCACTCTGCGGTGGGAGCCCCCTTCAGTCCTGCCTTTCCATCATCTCAGGTGGCGCCCATTTCACGTGTGTCCCCACACAGTCCGGCAGCTCCTGGTGCCACGGGCCTCGTCTCTCTTCTCTTGCTCCCTGAGCCTCCTGTGCCCGGGTCCCCGGAATGTCTGTGCCGAAGGTGACGGTCCCCTCTGACTCCTCCCCCCAGGTCTGAAGGCCTCCCTAGAGCGGCTGCAGTTGGAGTACGTGGACGTGGTGTTTGCCAACCGCCCAGACCCCAACACGCCCATGGAAGGTAGGTTCTCTCTGCCGGCTGCCACCAGGGCACCCGGGCCGCTGGTCACAGGCGCTGGTGAGGGCGGGTGGGGGTGCTCGGGGCCCACAGGTGCGCCCTGGCACCTCCAGGCCAACACCCGCCCGGGCCTGGCTTTGGGTCCGCCCCCGCTCCCCGCCGGGTTCCATGCCCCCTCCTGGGTTTGGAACTGTGTGGAATGTTCTCTCCTCTCAGCTGTTGATATTTTGTAGCTAAACGAAGTCACGAGATGATGGCTCTTTGCAACTGCTGTGTTCTCTTCAGTCACATTCCCGCTCTGCCGTTCTGCGGGGGGCTTCAGGGGTCTTTTGCTCTGGGGGATAAATTGTTACTTAGAGGAGAAAAAAATGTGCAGTGCTTTGAAAAGCAGTTTTGGTTTCTTGGTGCTTATCTATTCTTCCCACTCCTGCGATCTCCGCCCCCCCATCCCCCCCCCCCCCGACTTCCTGCTTCAGACTCTCATTTGTGCTTTGCTGCTTCGGGAATTTGGAAAATTAAGTTGTGTTCAAGTTATTTTTTCTTCATTTGTTTCTCTCTATATACATATGTACCGTGCACACATGCGTGTACATATATGTGTATGTGGTGTGTGTGGTTGGTTTGGGTTTTTGGTTTTTTGGGTTTTTTAACCAAACAAGTACTCTGTGAAGATTTGTGCTTCCCTCCCCTGCCCTCTGTCATACCGCGCCTCTCGGTGTTCCCACAGCTATAAACTCTGGTCTCTTTAAATCTTTCTTTATCACCAGGGGACCCATTTAGTTCCTCCAAGTCAAGGACATTCATCGTAGAAGGTACACAGTACCCTTAGCCCGACTATTGACTCCTGTGTCCAAGCTGCATTTTATGAGACAGTGGTTTTATTTACACCACTCTCTTTCCCCCCAAGACAAACTTCTCCATAAAATGCATAAAGGAAAAATAAGCACCCTATCAGAACATCTTGCCAGTGAAGGAAAAGCAAAGCGGTGTGGAGCCCCTGCCCCCCGCCCCTGCCTGGCCCGCCTGTCATTTCATCCCTCCCACTCCCCCTGTGCATGACCCGCGGCCCGCCCCCCCCTGCCTTGCACTGCCGTGATCCTTGGGGGGCCGGCTGTCTGTCTGCTAGGGCTCCTCTTGATTTGGGGATGCTGTGATCAGCGCCTAAAACCTTGACCCTGGATGGTCTGGGAGAGGGTTGGTAAGACCAGGGGCCCACGGGAGCAAACATCAGGGACCCCAGAACATGTGGCTTCCAACAAGTCTTAACTTCATAGGGCACATTTGCTAAGCTCCAGCTTCCAGCAGAAGCAAAACCCCCCCTCCCAGCATGCTGGCTCCTCCGTGAGCATGACGGCTGCGCGTGGGGCTCATGTCCCCCTGGACGGGCTGGGCCACCTGCCACTCTCACCCCTTGCCATGAAGCCTGACCCCTCCATCAAAACCGAGTCATTTGTCTTCTTAAACAATACCGACGTGAGCTGGCAAAACTCTGAGACCTGGAGCAGCCTCTGGCCAGGCTTGGTCTCTGCCTGCCCCTAAGCTAAGGGCCTCCGCAGGACCCCACCCCAAGGGCAGGCCATGATCTCCCTGGGAGCCAGGCTGCGTCCCACGATGGACAGGCTCCTGCCTGCCAACTGGCACTGCCACCTGACCCCTCCCATGTATTATTTGTGACGAGACAGTAGGTACTGTGGGTTCTGGCAGCAGCTAGACGGATTTGGCGCTGCTTCTGTTCAACAGTATTAAATATTGAGGTGAAGGACAGTTGTCCCTAGTTGTCCCTGTTCCTGGGGCCGCTGACACGGGCATGGGCAGAAGCACAGAGCGCCGTGATCCCATGTGTGGGCTGCGCCCACCGCCGTCCGCTGCCCGGGGACCCCTTCTCTCTCAGGCCAGCCACTGGCTCTCGCGAACTCCTGCCCCAGGGGCCTGTCCCCCCCCGCCCCGGCACCCGGGGGACTCCCCTGTCGGCATGGAAGGGGCGGTGCACGCATCGTGTCATGTCCCTCGTTTCTCCGGTCCGGAGAAAGCCACGCTCCAGGGATGGAGAGGCAGCCAGGCTGGCGGGCGGGGGTGTCCCCCACTTCCCTCTCCAGCATGTGGGCCTAAGCCTTGGCCAGAAAGAATCGGCGGTGATGCTGCATGGTCACCAGGGGCCCCTAAGGGTGTTTCTAAAGAACGTGACAAGGACAGCCGGCCGGGAGCCTGAGCTTGGGCTTGGATGTGGGCAAATCTCTTGCTGGGACCCTCAGGCCTTCCGACAGGGCGGTCTCCTTCGCACTGAGTGGTGTTGGCAGTCAAACCCGGCGGCCTGTTGGTGGGCCCTAGGGGTCGGGGCGGGGGTTTGAGCTTCCCTGCCAGCCCTCCTTCCGAGGATAGGCAGAGAGGAGCCCAGTCCCTGCTCTCGGAAGGAAGGAGAGGGCACGGTTGGCCTGCAGGCCTGGTAGCCCACATGTGATTTTTCAGGGGTCCTGGGCAAACCCACTGAGACCAACACCCCAGAAGCCCCAGCTACCTTAGCTTTCTGCTGAAAGAGGGGACCTCAGCCAAAGGGGCACTCAGGGACCCAGGACACCCCAAAACAGAAGTGCTGCTCTCAGCGGGAGAAAGTGCCCAAGGGCCTGTGCCATTTGGAGGGGGAACTTTATGAACAAAGCCCGCCTTCTCCTTCCTTCCTCTGGCTCTCCCACCCCCTGCAGTCTTCAGGGACCCCAGCCCCCCCCATCTTGGGAGCAGATGAGGAGCAAGCCACCTGGGGAGAGACGGGACTTCCAGGGGTCAAGGTTGCTGCTTCGTTTCTAGACACACTTGTTCTCCAGCCTTCCTTCCCGCCCTGCCTCTGGCAGTGGGACTTGCAAGCACTGTATGGGACCAGTGAGGGATCTGATGAGGTAGCCCTTCCCCCACCCCACCCCCCCCCCCGCAAAGCTAAGAGACAGCTCGAAAATTTTCAATTGGAGGCCAAGTCTGTTTTAAAAACCACAACATCCCCATGGACTGAAACCGCCTGGCGTGGGAGCGGTAGGAAGGCTATAACCGGCAGATCTCTGTTTCTTGAAAATTTTGAGTACTGGGAAGAACCTATGACCCTGCTGGGGTGAGGGTCCCTTGTCTGATACAAGCTGGTTTGAGAACCTGGGACAGATACAAACGGGGCTTTCCGTGGCTACTTCCGGCTCTGGGGGACACGAGGGGAGCTCCACTCTGCAGCCCCCCACCCTGGGAGCATCTAGGGCCCCGCCCTGCCCTTTGTCCTGACAGGTGCCACTATGACCTCTCCGTTCAATTCTCAGATCCCAGTGCCAATCCGGAACAGCCTGAAGTAGGAACTAAAATCAGGCAACAACTGTGGTGACTTGCTGTTGCCTTTTGCCAGCCCGATTCTTCCCCAAACTAGAGAACCCGCCCCCTCCCATTCGACAGTCCAAAACCACATTCTCTGATATCACCTTTCCCTCATCTCTCCAATCTGCCATAGAGATGCCACAGTCCATCTAGAACCCATTTTTCAAAGATCCATCCCCCAAGGATGGGGAAATGGTTTTCAAGACCAGCTTCTTGGATCGTGGTTCCCTTTTTCCTGTGGTCCCGAAAGCCCCTGCCACACCCGACTTGGGAGCCAGGAAGTACACTGCTTGCAAGACACCTGTGCAGCTCCCCCTCCTCCCAGCGCCCCACCTGTATTTGCAGAATGTCCCCAGGCTGGGCCCCACGTCCCCGGGAGCCTCACCCCCAACCTGCAGTTTCCCCTTCTCTCCCGACAGAGACCGTGCGCGCCATGACCCATGTCATTAACCAGGGGATGGCCATGTACTGGGGCACGTCGCGCTGGAGCTCCATGGAGATCATGGTACGGTGATGACCTCTCCACGTGTGTGTGTCCGTGGGACGTGGGCTCCCAGCCCCATTCTAGGGATGAACATCCAGGACTCCAGTGCCCTTGGTCCCAATGGCATGGATAACTGGGTCCTACCACGAGGGACAGTCTGGTGACGTGTGGCAGCTACATCCATAGGCAGGGCTCTTAACTTGAATCCCAGCACTGTGTGGCCCTGGACAGATGGCTTAACCTCTCTGAGCCGTGGTTTCCCCACCTGTAGAACAAGACCACTAGGATGACCTAGCACCCCCCCCACCCAAGGCTATTCTGCGGACTGAGAGAACAGGTGTGAAGCTCTCAGCAGAGGAGCCGTGGCTCAGCTATCACTCAGCCGCAGTAACAGTGCCAGCCACGTGCCCCGAGCTTTCGTGACGCTCCAGTTGCTGTTAGATTTGAGGGCTCCCGTGGACTAACTCCCATTTAATCCTCACAGCACCCTACAAGGTAAGTGTTGCTGTCATCCTGTTTTTCTAATGTGAATGTTGAGGCACAGAGAGGTTAAGTAATACACCCAAGGTCACACAGCCCATGTTAAGGTCAGTCTCCAAGCTGTGCAGCTCTGGGCCTGGACTTGCTCAGAATGTGAGCTGCTGTTGGGAGCCCTGCTTCCGTCTCATAATCCCTGATATTTCCCCTCTCCCACCCTTTCAGGAAAGCGTCCCCTCCCCTGTCCCTTCCCCCCAGGGAGCCATCAGAGACAGAGGGCTGCAGATGTTTCTTGATATTTCTGGGTGTCCCAGAAGGGTCAGCAGGATGCCCCCCTCACCCTCAGAGGCAGGCAGCTGGAGGCCCAGGGTGTTGGAGAGCAGAGTTCTGGGGACCAGGTCTTCCAAAGGCTGACCTTCCACCCCTGCTTCCAGGCCCCCTCCCAGCCTCAGCCCTTCCCATGCCCCTCCTCCCAGAATTCCCCACATCCTGGTGTCCTTGGGAGGGGGTTTCTCCTCTGGTGAGCCCCAGATTTCTGCTTCATCAAAAATATGAAGCAGAATTTCCAAGTTCAACACAATTCTAGATGCCTGCGATTTTAATCACCCTTTGGCATTTGCAGTATTAATGAGCATTGGGCATTTTTCTGAGGCTGCCTGGAGCCAGCACAGAGCTCACCGAGGTGTCCGTGTCTTATCCTCATTTTACAAATGCAGTAGCTGGGTCTCAAACCAAAGGGGAAAGGGCCTCTCACGCTGGCGGGCCGGGCTTCCCCAGGAGTCTGTCTGGAGACAGCAGCCCTGGCTCACACCCGTCTGGTGGGAGTGGAGGGAGAGTCTGCAGAGTCCAGGCCTTGAGCTCCAAGTCCCAGAAATGGGCTGATGCCGGCCACTCTCCCCTCCTGGCGTAGCATTTCCTGCTACTGCCACCGTCATCCCAGGGCCAGGGCCCAGCAGTCATGATCTTGATAAAAACAGTAACAGCATAGCAGGCAGGCACTGTCCTGAAGACTGTGAACAACGTTGGCTCATTTGATCCTCAACGACAGATGGGGAAACTGAGGCAGAGAGGAGTGAGCTCCTTGTCCAAGGCCACCCGGCCAATAAGTGCCAGAACCCAAATCTCACTACTGAGTTGTGCGTTCCCCCCACGCCTTCAGCTGTGGGGTTCCCCCTCTTTTCCCAGCCGAAGGGGTCGGGGTGGACAGGCTAACAGTTTCCCAGGAAAGCCATGAATCTCCCCAGAGAGGAGGGTGGGGGGAGAGCAGGTCGGCCTGCTGTTTCCTGGGGATGCCTTTGTGTCTCCTGTCCTGCTGCCCAGGCAGCCCCCAGACCCACTGACGGACAGGGACCACCCATGGCCTCCTTTGCATCCCTAGGAGGCCTACTCCGTGGCCCGGCAGTTCAACCTGATCCCGCCCATCTGCGAGCAGGCCGAGTACCACATGTTCCAGCGGGAGAAGGTGGAGGTACAGCTGCCCGAGCTCTTCCACAAGATAGGTGGGCTGCCCCGCCCCTTCCCCTCGCCCCGCCCCGCCCGCCCCGCCTCCTCTCTCCCTTGCTCCGCCCTTCGCCCCCGCCTCCGCACCCCCTTTCCCGGAACCCTGGGCCTGACGTCGCCTGGCTTTCCTCTCCCAGGAGTGGGCGCCATGACCTGGTCCCCTCTGGCCTGCGGCATCGTTTCTGGAAAGTACGACAGTGGCATCCCGCCCTACTCGAGAGCCTCCTTGAAGGTGAAGGAGCGGCCAGGGTGGGAGGAGGGGACGGGCAGGCGACAGGCATTTTGGACTGATGGGGCTTTGGGGCCGCCGCCCGGGGCGGGGCCCCTGTGGGGGGTGGATCCACGACAGGGAACCTGGCGCCCCTGCTGACCAGATCCCGCCTCTGGAAAGACTGCCCTTCCACTCCGTCACCGCCCCCCACCTCGGGTGGACCTTCACAGCCTGGACTGGGCCCACCTGGGCTATTTGGGATGGCCCCTGCACTGACAGATTACCCCCCCCCCCCCCACATTCTGTGGCCCATCACCGAAACCCCTGGGCTGAGGGCTGCAGAGCTGCCTCATGGGTCACGCAGAGGTGATCTCCTGGGACAAGCCCCCCCCCCCCAACATAGTCACATCTCTGCAGTGGGGATGAAGGAGGATCTCCAAAATGCAGGGTTTGGGGGAGGAGGAGCAGTCAGAGAAAGGCCCACCCAGGTCAGGGCAGATCCAGCCCCGGAGTTCCCCTGCCTCGGGTTCGAGGGCAGGAGTGGGTGGGATGGCCTGTCCCACCCACTCCTGCCCTATCCACAGCCAAGTCAGGCAATTCCCTGGAAGGCACTGCAATCCCAGGGGTGGGGCAGGTGAAACCACAGCTCCCCCAGAGCTTGGGGTAGGGGTCCTCGGGGCCAAAGGCCAAAGCATTCCTTCCCAGGCTTCCAGGCTCCTTGTCCTAGCTCAGGGGTCCAGGCTCAGCAAGCCCCCATGTGGGCTTCACATTCCACAGGCCCCATCCTTCCAACTGCCCAGCTCTGTTCTATGGTGGGACGTGGTTAGGCCGGGGGTGCGGATGCTGCCTTGGCACAGATCCTCGGCCGTCTGTATACTGAGGTCCAGGTGACCTGCCCTCACCTGTGTGCTGTGCTCTTCACCCCCCACAACCAGGGCTACCAGTGGCTGAAGGACAAGATCCTGAGTGAGGAGGGCCGGCGCCAGCAGGCCAAGCTGAAGGAGCTGCAGGCCATCGCCGAGCGCCTGGGCTGCACCCTCCCCCAGCTAGCCATAGGTAACAGGACATGGGGGGGTCGGGTTGACCGTTGTCCCTGGGGCCATGTCAGAAGTCCTTGAGTGCCAGGACCACTCCCTCCATTAGCCAGCCATAAGTAACGGGGCCCAACATTCATGGGACAAGAAGGGTGGGGGGTCATCCCTGAGCATGGGGGCCACCTCTCCCCCTAGAAGCAGCTGGTGCCAGGGCTCTCCCAGAACCCTCTCCAGCCCCGTCCCGACATGCTGAGCTGCAGGCTCGCCAGGACCCTCCTGGGCACCCTCAGCCCCACGACCGAGAGGCTGGATCTCTGTGGCCCAGTTAGGGACAGGGCAGCACCAGGAAGGGCCCCGGCACTGGGTGTGTGTCCCTCACTCTGGTCTTCCTACCCCAGCCTGGTGCCTGAGGAACGAGGGAGTCAGCTCCGTGCTCCTGGGTGCTTCCAGCGCAGACCAGCTAATGGAGAACATTGGAGCAATACAGGCAAGTTGGGGAGGGGGCTGCTGGGTGTGTCCCCCACCCCAGGCCCTTGGGCCGAACTCAGGGTCGCAGTCAGTCATCCGTCCAGCCCATGTTTGTTGGGCACCTGCAATGGGCCAGGCAGTTCTAAGCGTCTGGGCTATAGCAGAGATCCCCTAAAAGCCCCGCTCTGAAAAAGCAGACAGCACTGAACGCAAGATGTGAGGAAATTAGACTGTGAGGGTGATAGGCCCTAGAGCAGGGGCAGGGGAGTTGGTGGGCACAGAAGGGCGGCGGTGCTGTGGGCCCAGGCTGAACGGGGTCGTGGGGTAGGCTTGTTGAGAAAGTGACATGTGAGCAAAGGCTCCCAGGGTGAAGACTGGGACCTGCAAACACCTGGAGGAAACTGGTCCAGGAGCAGAGGCGGCTCAGGTGGCATAGGTGGGTGTGGCCTGGAGCAGAGGGGGTGGGGCAGTGTCCTGGGCACTAGGGACTTTGGTGGCGGTTAAGTGAAACAGGAGCCCCGGAGAGCAGAGGAGGGGTCTAGTCCCCACCTACATTTTAAAAGGATCCCTCTCTCCCCGGCTGCTGAGTGGAGGAAAGAGTTTAGGGAACAGGAGGGGGGGCAGGGAGATGTGCAGGGAAGTGACAGCAGGCTCCTCCAAGAGGGTTAGATCCTGGATGTTGAAGAAGGTGAGGCTAACAGGACGGGGACGAGGGTGAGCGAGAGCATGGTCAGAGGGAGCCCGTGGCTTCTGTCACCTGGAAGGGCAGCCTTGCTGTTGGTTCAAGTAGGGAAGGCTAGGAAAAGTAGTTTGGGGGTGCAGAAATCGGTGCCTGGCCCTGGAATCTGTATTTGTGTGCCCTCTAGATGGGTTCTAGAGCATTCTGGAGCTTGAGACGCAGAGATAAACCCGGGCAAGCTTCCTCTCTGCCCCAGATCTCTAGAACACAGAAGGAGCATAGCCCCCCTCTGCTTCGGCTAGAAGCCTGATGTGATGAGGCAGGACAGGCCGGCGGTGACCGGAAGATTGTCACCCAGCCTCCTCCACAGGCCAGGCCAGTCTTGGCGGGATTCTGGTTAGCTCTTGTCCTCTCGCACACAGGTCCTTCCGAAACTGTCGTCTTCCATTATCCACGAGATTGATAGTATTTTGGGCAATAAACCCTACAGCAAAAAAGACTACAGATCCTAAGAAGACCCCGGCCGCTTGCCTGGACACTTTCCGTTTCCCTCCTAGTCTCTCTTGTTTGCTCGCTTAAGCTGTTTTGAAGCCAAGTCAGGGGTGTGGTTTGCATCAAAAAGAAAACACCACGGCGAGATGTCGTCAGGGAAAAGATCTCAAATTTGCTGCAAGACACCATTCGCTGCTTCGCGGGACCGAATTCAGATCCGTGCCGGGGAGACCGCGTGGATGGGGCAGGATGTTGGACAAGTCCTGCCCCAGCCCCCCTGCAGCCACTGCTCACCCTCCAGGAAGAAACCACGCGGCTGCTCCCAGCCTCGGCCCTTCCCAGAGACACCTCCGGTCCGGGCCAGGCCGAGACCCGGCTGGGTCCTGCGGGCAGCAGGGCTGGCCTCTCCTCTGCTGAGAACCCCCACCTGGTGTTGGGGGCGAGAAAGAGGAAACCAGGTCTGGCCCTTCCCAGAGCCCCCTCCGCTGGGGCGCTGGACGTTGGGTGGGGCCTCCCCGGTGGGGATCTCCCTCACCCTCCCTCTTGCCGAGGGCTCCCAGCATTTTACGATGGGCCCGACCTCCGATTCATTCCGCACCTCCTTCAGCACCCCCACCTGCCCAGCGGGTCTCTCAGGGGCCTTCCGAGCTGTCCCTTGACCCCCACCCCCACCCTTGCCGGCAGGGGCTGAGACCCAGGGGGATTCACTATCAAGTGGGGCCCACAGGAAGTTCGGGGTCTAACCGAGCGCATCGCCCTGCCAGCTCCCCCCCGCCCCCCCGCCCCGCACAGTTGAAGAGCCCTGTGCCCAGAGCAGCCCTGAGCACGGGGGAGGGGCCTGAGGAGCGGGCTCCAGCCCGGATCCCTCCGGGGCCCCCACCTGCCCTCCTGGCCAGGCGCTCCGTCCACCGCCCCTCTGTCCTGGCCGCTGGAGGCCCTCGAGGTCTCGCCTGTGTAGCTAGCCTGTGGCTGCTGCGTGCAGGGGAGCGTGCTCCGCTCCGCCTGGGCAGTGGCCTTCGGGTCTGCAGAGAGACCGCACTTAGGTCCTTTCAGTGAGGGCTGGTCCCTGGGGCATTCTGTGCGGCATGCCCAGGGCCTGGGGGGCCTGAACATCTAGCAGGAGCCCCCACAATCTACGAAAAGACCCCAGGAGCCTCTCCCTGGAGCAGTGCCTTCTTCAAGGCCTCGGATCCGGCCGGGGTGAGGCACCCCACGTTAGGGTGCTAAGTCTGGGTGCCCAGAACTTGTCCCCTGGGCAGACAGGCAGCAGGACCACCCCCGGACCTGCACACACCCCTGTGAAGAGGGCAGGATGGCTGAGTTAGTCATTCCCTTCCGTACACCCACCCCCAGCCTGGAACAGACTGAGGACAGAGTTGAGGAAGGACAGACAGAACCGTCAGCCCCAGGCTGGGAAGATGGAGGAGGGGAGGCGCCTGCAGCCAGGAGGCCCAGCTCCCACGGTTCTGAGGTATCGGCCTCTGCTGGCCACGTGGGGGCAGGGGCCAGGAGCCCACGCCGTAGGGCGGCCCCCACCCTGACACCCCCAACACCTTCACCCGCACTGCAGGTGACTGGGTCTGCTTTGCCTTCAGACAAGCTGCTGTTGGAGGGGCTCCTCCTGCCATTCTCAGAGGGCCTGCTGGCCAGTCCTGGCGGGGCCGAGGCCTGGGAGAGACACACACGCAGGGGGCACCTAGGGAGGGGAACAACTTCCGTTCCTGACATGTGTGCTGACCCTGGAGTCTAGAACCCTCCCCCCTCCTCCTGGACCAGGCCCCTGGGGGTCATCTCCACCAAAACACGAGGCACACTGTGGGTGTGGCAAGCTTGTCCCCACAGGGCCCCCTGGCCTGCAGCCACTCCCCACCACCGCACGGGATGGGCAGGGACCAGTGCTCTGGGACCAGACTGCCCACCCCTCGCTGGGGGAAGAGTGGCTGGGCCCCCTTCACACTGCTCCCCGCCCCCGGCCTGCCCACTGCCGGAAGATAGGCCAGGGCTTGCGGTGGGGCTCGAGGGCGGGGCTGCTGCCCCCCTCACCAGGAGCCACACCTGGGAAGGCCGCAGGTTTGCCAGAGGGAGACGAGGGCCCTCAGAGTTGAGCTGCGCCAAGGCCGAAATGCCCATTGCCAGGACCCAAGCTGCTTCCTGACCCTGGGGGTGCCATCCACAGCCTGGCTCCCGTGTCCTCTTTTTCCCACAGCCGCTGTTAGGGAGGCCAGGGTTCTGCTTCCTGGGGGAGGGCCCCCGACTTAGAAGGGGGCTGGTGTGGGGGAGGGGGTCAGGTGGGCCCAAGGGCAGCCAGAGTCTGGAGACAGGAGGCCGGGCAGAGACAGGCCCTGTAGGAGTGGCCCAGGCCCCACGGTGGGTTTAAGGCCAGCTGGCCTCATGCCACCTGGTGAAGGGCGGCCCCCCAGGAGCCCCAGCTGCCCGCCGGTCAGCCTCCAGCCCTCCCCTTGAGGCAGAGTGTGCCCAAGGGGACCCTTGGGGAGTACCCAACACAGGACAGAGGCCCAGGCTGAGGGCAGGGCTGGCCTCAGTCTCCCTCGCTGACACACGGAGCCCCCACCATTTCTCATCCCAAATCCCCTGCGAATCCGAGATCCCGAGGACGACAGAGGGGCTTACTGCGTCTTCTGTCCTCTTCCCGTCATGTAAATAACGCGCTTTTCTTCTCTCCCCGTTTTTTTAACGACTGCGGCCCCTCAGCTAACTGCATTCCCTACCGCAGGCGGAGACTGCCTTACGCCTCGCGCTTGCAGACGACACAGCCGAGATACAGCCACCGTATTTATGGAATGACAAATAAAACCCCAGCCTGGCGGGGGTCTGCGGCTTTCTGCTCATTTCCAGGGCCGGTCTGTGGGCGGTGGGGGGGCGGGGAGAAGGCTGCCACCTGCAGGGGCCGGCCGACTGCCCCCAACCCCGAAATTCTGAACCTGGGTCAAAGGGTAGAGTTGGGGAAAAGGGCCCTGGGGAGAAGCTGAGACTGGGGACTCTGAGGCCCCCCATAGCCCAAGTGATTCGGGGATGGGGTGCCCCCCCACTACCCTCCACACACACATTCTCTGTTGCTGGGAAGCTGCTCGCTGTCTGGGTGCAGAGAGATCAGGGTCCAGGGAGCCCACCGGGTGCCACTGGGGGCTCAGCGTTTCTCTGATGCCATGTTGTGTTTGCATTTAGGGGTGCAGGCGGGAGAGACAGGCACCACCCTTTCCTGGGCCCCCCTTTCCCAGCAAGCCCCTCAGCCTCATGAGGCCATGTCTTCTCAGGTGGGAGCTGGCTTCAGGTACTGCCCCATCCCCCACATGCCTCCCCCGTCTCTAGCTCCCACCCCCACCCTAGATGAGTGAGAATCGAGGAAAACACTTTGATTGAATCCTTTCCCAAAGGATTTATTAAAACACAGAAAACCAAGACACACACACAGAGTACAAAGTAAAGGGGATTGTGTCGGCTGCAGTCCCTGTCCGGCCGCTCACGTGTCCTGCCAAGGACCGGACGGGTCACCACTCACGGGGGCTCAGCTTCCAGCTCCAACCCCCTGGCCAGGACCCTCCCAGCTGGGACCCTCCCAACTCACCCCAAAAGTCCCTGGCCCCTTTGCTGGCCTGGGGCTGTACCCAGGGCCAGGGGCTTGGCCCCCCTTAGCTGGACCAGCTGCCAACCTGGGTGGGGGTCTGCTCCCCCATCCCCCCATACTCCGATGCACAGGGGGCACGACCCTTCCCTCATCTCCAGCACACAGGAGCCGAGGGGGGCTGGGACCCCCATCTCCATGTCAGGGGTTCAGGACATACACACACACCCAACGGGCCCTTTCTGGGTTATCGCACCTAAAAAAATACTTTTGTTTAAAAAAAATCTGAAAACTAAGAAAAAAACCCAAAACACAACGCCAATGACTTTGGGCTGACGCACCACGACCTGTAAACTTGCGGAGATATAAAATGGGGCAGGAGCCAGCTTCCTCGCCGAGACCGCGGTGGGCACAGGACAGCCACAGGCGCAGGGAAGGGCGGGACCTCCCCCGCCCCCCACCTCCCAGCCAGGCCCCCTGCCCAATCGCTGGAGGCACTCCTGTCCCTGAGCCCACCCTCTACACGACCCTCTCAGGCCCTCAAGAGCCCTGGGACCCGACATTTGGGAGCAAGAGCTGCGGTGTCACTGGGGCAAGACTCGACCAGCCAGTCCGGGCTGGGGAGGCCCCCTGGGACCCTGGAAAGGGACCCCTGAGGAGCGGGAGGGCGGGCACCGGCACCAGCTGTGGCTATCAGCAGGACCTTGGCCGTAACTTGCAGAAAGCAAAGGAGCTTCCGCGGGTGGCTTGCAGGGAGGGTCTGCTCACAGGGAACGCACTTCCGGGGCAGGCGCGTGCGAGAGGGGGGCCCTCCGGACGTGGTCGGTCCAGCCCAAGCTCCCCTCGTCGCCCGGGAGCCCAGCAGGCAATGCTTTCCGCAACTGTGGCCCCCAGGTGGTTCGATGGAAAGCCCCCTCAGCCTGGTTTAAATAATAGGGTGGCTGGAAACAAAAACGCGGGCCAGCACGGTAGGCTTCTGCTCGTATGCAAAGCCCCTCACTCTGCCAGCAGCAAAACCCAAATCCCCCAGCCGGGGGATGCCGAGGACTGCGGACGCCCCGCTCCCCGACGCCACGCGTGGCAGGAGGTAACTGAGAAACTAAGAAGAAAACAGTCTGAGATCCATTTTCCTCTCCCAAACCAGCCGACCAGAAACCCACTCCCCGATTGCCCGAAGCCCCCCACCTCACCCCGGGCCTCCAGGTGCTGATGGTGGAGAGCTGAGCCCTTCCCAGACCTAGCCATCACAGACATGAGTTCTGGCCCTGTAGAGGAGGGCCAGGGAGAGGCCTGGCCTGGAAGCAAAGACGGGGGGGGGGGGGGTGGGGGGGGGGTGGGGGGGGTGGGGGGGGACAGAGAGAGGCTTCCTGGGGATGAAGGGCTGACAGCAGGGGGACCACCAGCCCTTGGGGCAAGGCAGTGGAGATGCGGGCCCCGGCCCTGCCACCGTGGGCCTCCTGGCTAGACACTCCAGACCCATCCATTGTGGCCAGGGGAGGCCAGCACTGTGCCCAATGAGGCCAGCCCCAGGGCTGACTCGAGGTCTGGGAGGGGAGTGTCACAGGGCTCCAGGGTGGGAGGGGGCTCATGTGGTCACCTTGCCTGTGGCCTGATCCAGGAGCCTTTGCAGGGAGGCACCGAGCAGAGGATACCACAAGCCTGTCCTCACAGCCCCGTGGGAACCAGTGGCTTGGGGCAACCCTGCCCTTCCCAGAAGGCGAGGTCAGCGCTGCTGCATGCGGCCTGGAAAGCTGCGTGCCGCCTTCGGGGTGCTCGCCCCTGCACCCACCCGCGGTCCTGAGGCAGAGCCAGCCTCGGGGGTTCTGACTGAGACTGAAGTGAGGGAACACCAAGATGGAAGAGGCTTTGGGGTCCAGCCCTCAAGGGATTCACAGAGAGCCATTTACAGAGGACACCCGGGACCCCATGAGACCTGGCTAATTGCCCAAGAGGCCCACAGACAGACCCCCATATCTTGGCCCCTCCTGGATTCTGTAGCCAGGACACTTCCCCAGAAAGCCCCCTGTCCAAGGCTGGGAAAACCCTTCAGGCTGAGCCAGGCAGAGGAAGCATAGGACACAGGCCCAGGGCCTGGCCCGCTCCTCCCCACCAGCAGGGGCCCTCACGGGAGACCACCGGCTGAGTGCAGGAGGGGGCCCAGTTGGGGTTCCCCACAGGAAGCCTGGGATGCTCCAGCTAGGAGGGCTGGACGGTCATCAGGTCCAGTCCCCAGCCTCCACATCCAGCTTTCCCCTGGCCCTCCGACAACGCAGCAAGGGCAGCTGTGGCCCCGGTCCGGGCGGCAAGTGACCAGATCGGGGCCTCTCCGAGGACAGGAGGACAGGGATAAGTCCGGGCCCCAAGGGGTAGCCAAGTTTCCTTGCATCTGTGGCCATGAGGCCGAACAGGGAGTGTGTACCTACAAGGGGTGTGACGGGCCTCCCAGGGCACCGGGCAGGACCAGGGTCTCCTGGGCCACCCTCAGTGCCACTGTGACCCGCCCTGCTAGGATGCTAACCACATCCCCACAGAGGGCAAGCCCCTCCCGCAGATGCTGAGACTAAGGCTCTCGCGGCCCCATGCCACGTGTGCAGGCTTCTCCCCTCCCTCCCAGGGGCCCAGGCTGCATGTGGCCTTCCCGGCAGCCCGGCCGTAGTCCGCTGCTGCTAACAGAGTCCAGGGCCTGCAAGACAGGCTGGGCCAGGGACAGACACCTGCTGACAGGCTCCCCTCCCCCCCAGAGACAGCTCATACCTGGTGGTCTCCAGCCCCAGCAGGAAGGGGGCGGAAGACACCCCCAGCCCCGGGCACCAGCCGAGGTCTCTACCCTGGGGCCGGGCAGCCACTCCCCAGTCCTGACCCATCCAGCACGGGGGAGCCCCGAGGGGCAGGGGCCAGAACACAGGCAGTCAGGCAGTACAGACGGGGTGGGGTGGGTGGGGGCACACGGAGGACTCTCCAGGCGGGCCGAGTCCACGGGGCAGCAGCAGGGTTTCTGGGATCTTCCCTCGCAGTCTGGAGCCCGTTGACAGAGAGACGTGAGTGTGGCAGGTTAGACCCCTCCATACGTCACTCAACTTTTATATCAAGACAGACTTCGTTCAAGTCGTCAATAGGAAAGTGCAAAAGATGTACAAAGAAATGAAATCTCCTCTAAGAAGTTGTCCGGCAAAGCGGCCGAGGGGCACGTCCCGGTGTGGTGGGTGTGACGCTGGGGGACACTGGCATGGTGATGAGGTGGCACTTCTGAGCTCCGGCCCAGCCAGGCTAGGCCTTGTCCCCCATGGGATGGCATTACTCAGTTTCCCTTTCCGTCCCAAGGTGGCAAGGCTCCTAAAAAGGCGGTAGCTTTTCTCTCCTGTGGGGGTCGGGCAGGTGGCCCGGCGGGCGTGGCTGCAAGAGGCCAGTCATGGTCACCCGGCTGCGCGGCCAGGTCTGCGTTAGAGGGGAGCACCCACCACCTGTCCCAGCCACCTCCCATCAGAAGGAGCTCCCGAGCCAAGGCCCCCCTGCCACGTTGGAGGGCCAGAGAGGCCCTGGGAAGAGAGCGTTCTGAGGGGGCAGTCAGGCTGGAAACCCCCAGCGCCTCCACCCCAAAGCGGGGGGCCTGGGGGGAGGAGGCCAGAGTGAACTGGCAGTTTTCCGGGAGTAAGCTCCCCTCTCTTAGCCATTTTCACCCTAAGCCACCCCCCTTGCCCTGGGTGGGCAGCCGATGTCCTGGGGTGCCCACCACCCCGCCGGGCAGTGGAGGCGGAGCCGTGCAGACCGGGTTTGGGGCGGACTCACTGCTGTGGACACACGGGAGCACGCCCGCCGGCATCAGGGCCGATCCTGGCCAGGCCCGACTCGGCAGCCCGAGGAGGGGGACAAGGGACGGTGGGGCGTGCAGGGGCAGGCTTACCTCAGCTGGAAATGAGCACTGCAACAGAGGGAAATCGCGGGGACAGCTAGATATCTGTGAGAGAGACAGAGAAGCTCGGCTTGCCTGCGGTGATGGGGGGGTAGGCCGGGCCCCCAAGGGGCGCCCCTGCACGGGCTGCCCAGAAGCGGCGGGCACCTACCGGTCACATAGGGCCCCAGGGGCATCTGGTTGTAGTTGACAATCCCTCCCGGTCCAGGGCCCCGGAAGTTGGGCCCAAAGTTGTTGTTGTACATCTGGGAGTTGCCGAAAGCGCCCTGGAGGCAAGGACCCAGGTTTAAAGGTCGTAGTCCCACACCCCCCACCCAAGCCCCCACCCAGGGGCGCCCAGGGCTTGCGTGACTGGGACCGGGCCCAGGGCGCGCGGGCCGAACCTGACCTGCTGGATGGTGGGGTCGCCGGCTCGGTTGGTCAGGCGGCTCAGGATGCTGCGCTCCGACATCTGGAGGCGGGCGGCCACGGGGGGGATGCGGGACAGCATGGAGGGCAGGCGCGTCACGTCTGCTTTCATGTCACTCAGCAGCTCCTCCAGCTGGTTCAGGACTGCGAGAGGGAAGGGGGGACGGGAGGAGTTGCGGCCCACCAGCGGGCTGGTGCTCATCTGCGAGGGGGCGATCGCCCTCCCCGGCCGCTGGCACAGAGGGCGCTCCTCGCCGGCCCTCCAGGCCCACAAAGCGGAGACACGCCACCTGGGCCAACAGCACGTTTCCCCAGGGGCCCAAGGGCTGCCCAGGGAGAGCCAGAAACTCTGAGCCAACGCTGGGCTTCCGCCAGGCCCTCCACCAGCCCCCCAACTCCCAGGGAGGCCTGCGGCCCGGGACCCCGCTGCCTCAGGAGACACCTCCCAGACACAGCAGGGTTCAGCAAGTCCAGGGGCTCTCGTGTGAGCTTGGCCTCCCCCATCCCTCTAAGCAGCCTGGGAGCTTGCTGAAGACCTGGAGCACAGGAGTCTGAATCCCAGGAGATCGTGGCCAATTACTTCACCACCCTGAGCATCGACGTCCCCGTCTTTAAAACGGGGCAATAAACCTCACCACTTAAGGATATTACGAGCATTAAAGAGACGCCGTGTTTAAAGCATATTGTCAGGCCTTGATAAGCAAGAGTGTGTAAATCGAATAGACTTCTGAGTTAGACCCCCAGACCAGGGCCTACAGGGAGCAGACTTCGAGAAGTCCAGAGAAGGGAGGGGCTAACTTTCCCTGGACTGGATGATGGACTGTCCCATCCTGGCCAGGAGGCTACACCCTCTGGGCTGACCCCTGCCCCATCAGTGGCCTCATCGATGGCCAAGGACCCACAGGGCAGGAGGAAGGCAGGTAGCCGGCCTCTGGGAAGTGGGCTCGCTCACCCTTGTGCAGGACAGCATTGGCCGGCTTATTCCCAGCGAGGGACTCCTTCGACAGGTGCTGGTGGCTCTCGGCAAGGCACTCCACCTCGGCCAGGCGGGCGTTGAGGGCCATGGCGGGGTGGCTGGGGTCCTGGGTCATGTTAAGGTACGCGGCCCTCCGGAGCTGCTCCTCGATGACCAGGGCCTGCTCCAGCAGCTGCGGGATGAGGCCGGAGGCACTGAGCACTGGCCTGGCCCCTCCTCCACCAGCACCCACCCCCACGGGCCCTGGTCTGCTCGTAGCCCCTCTCTTGGAGCTCTCACCAATCTGGGTTCTCTGCACCATCACCCAGAGCAGGGACACCCGCCCAGGGGGCCCTGGGCCAGATCCAGGACCCAACACACTGTTCATTGATCGACTACATGACTGACTACATGGTGGACAGCCTGGCCCACGTCCAGATATATGAGGAGGGGGCTGCTGCTGCCTTGCCCCGGGCCCCCCATGTCAGCTGTCTTCTTGCAGCAGCCCCTCCCCTGCAGGCTCTGGCCTTCGGGGACTGACCTTGAACCTGCGGGCCAGAAACTTGTTCTTCATCTCCAGGTAGTTGCCCTTGTGGATCTCAGACTTGAAGGGCTCGTTGAGGATCATGTACCTCGGGTCATTCTGGATGTCCTGCCAGCGGGCGTAGCCGTGCCTGGTGGGCACCGTTAAGGGCAAACCGGGCCATGGGGTGGGAGGTGGGAGGGCGAGGGGGGAACAGCCTGGGTTCAGCATCCTGGCTGTGTGTTTTCAGACACGTCATTAACCTTGGCTGCAAGGTGAGCAAGTTGATGGTGGTGACAGGACAGCGGACCCCGACAGGTGCCCTCAGGGGCCCAGACAGCACTGAGGCTTCAGGGACCGCACCCTTCGTCCTAACAATCCGGAGGGCGGAAACTTCAAGTCCCAATGCCCACACCTGTGACCTCATTTGGAAATGGGGTCTTTGTAGATGTAGTTAAGAAGGGGTCATCCTGGGGGTGCCTGGGTGGTGCAGTTGTTAAGCGTCTGCCTTCGGCTCAGGACGTGATCCCGGTGTTTTGGGATCGAGCCCCACATCAGGCTCCTCTGCTATGAGCCTGCTTCTTCCTCTCCCACTCCCCCTGCCTGTGTTCCCTCTCTCGCTGGCTGTCTCTATTTCTGTCAACTAAATAAATAAAATATTAAAAAAAAAAAAAAAAAGAAGGAGTCATCCTGGATTAGGGTGGGCACAAACCCAGTGACTCCTGTCCTTCTAAGAAGAGGACATCTGGACCCAGACACACAGACACCCAGGGAAGAAGGCCATGTGAGTGCAGGGGAGAGACGGCAATGGGGCAGCTGCCCAGAGAACCAAGGACTGACAGCCGCCGCCAGAAGCTGGCGGGAGGCAAGGAAGGGTCCTCCCCGAGAGCCGTCAAGGGAACAAGGACACACAAGAAAATTATCGTGCCCAAGGTCCCACAGTTAGTGGGGGGCACAGTCAGGATTTGAACCCAGGCAGGCTGGCTTCAAACACCTTCACCTCCACGACAGGAATCAGTACACTACGGCCCCCAGGCCACATGGGCACCCAGCCCATTTTTTTAAACTTTTCCTGGAAGGTGGTCTCACTCACTGGTTTACTATCACGCGTGGCTGCTTCTGCTAAAATGAGAGAGGAGTAATCACTCCGCAAAGCCTGAAACATTCACTCTCTGGCCCCTTCCAGGAAAGGTTGGCTGACCCCTATTCTAGAACACTCCCCCTCTCCTATAACCAGGTCAGCTTTGCTGAGGGGCTTTCTGTGGGCAGCTGTGAGGCCCTCCCTTTGCCCCTGGGAGGTCTGTGCTCAAATGTCACCTCTGAGCACCCATTAGAAAATGCAATCCCCACCCCCAACACTCCATTTGCCCCTTGCCTGCCCTGTCCTGTTCTGTTGAACGCCACACTTCGCTACCCTACGGCATTCCCCATCTGTCCCCAGCAGGATGTGAGCCCCAGGGAGACAGGGATTGGGGAATGCAGTTCAGGGTTGCACTCTCCACGCCTGGCACGTAGGAGATGAGCAATCAAGACTGAATGAATGACTACGAGCCCACCGTAAATGGCAATGCCCCCTTCAGGCGTCATTACTGGGAGGAAGGGAGGTATGTATCAGCCAGGAGTTAGGGCTATTTGTTGTAAAGTCAGAGGGATGGGCTGAGGCTTATTACCTGTGTGTCCCTGGGCAAGTCACGTGGCCTCTCTGAGCATCATTTCCTCCCCTGTATAACGGGAATCACAGTGGTGCCCCTCGAGGCTGCTGTGCGGACGGAGTGAGCACGGGGCATAAAGGCACGAGCCACAGCCGTGGTCATCACCGTCGTCCCCATCACCACCAGTAAAGGGTCCTCAGCACCTGATCCAGAGCGCTGGCTCCTGACTCCTCACCCCACACACCCCATGTCCCTCCTCGAGGTCCTCAGAGGAACAGGCCGGAGTCCTGCCCCGCCGGGGTTGGCCAAGGATACGTCACGATGCCCGCCAGCAGCCAGTAGTCATGGCGTCGGTGCCAGATGTCGTAGATTTTCCCCGAGGACACAGCAGCACGCTCCTCATTCTGCCACAGTGTGTGCAGCTCTGGGAAGCCAGCCGAGGGGAGCGGAATGAGGTGCCCCCCAGTCCCTCACAGAGGCAGGTGTAGGAGAGTGTCTTCCTCATACCCACCATCTCCCCAGCCCTGGAAGTTCAGTACTCCAGGGTTGCCAGTAAAGCTTATATACTGTACTTTCATGAACCATTCACACTTTAGTATAAAATGAGCATCTGCCCAGACTCCCAGGACTCACAGAGTTAGGAAGCCCGTGACAAAAACCACCCAGCTCTCTGCCCACAGCCTCAGCCCAATACCTGTGAAGCCCCCATCTGCAATGTTGAACATGAATTTGAACTTCCCATTCTTGTCCTCCTTCTTCCCCTCCTCATCTTCCTCTTTGTCACCATTTTGCTGTGTTTCAATGGGCTCCTTCTCCTCCACTTTGGTGTCATCTACGGGAGGATGGACCCATATTCATTTATCCATCTGAAAGGTACTGCCCAGGGGCCTCTGTCCACCAAGCACCGGGGACTGGGGACCCAAAGGCAAGTGGGAGCCATATCTCCTCGTCCTCAAGGGGCTCACAGCAAAGAGGGATTTTAAACAGACAAACCAGCAGCCCCTCTCTCTGCCCTGAGCAGGGAGGGTGGGCTCCAGGCCCAGGTGCTGCTCCCCCACTCAATCAGGACCACCTGGGAACCCAGGGCCGAGTGCTGTGAAAAGTGCACATTAAGTTAGAGGCCAGCAGTGCTGTCCGGGGGAGTCCCATCTGAGGATAAGTGTTCCAGAACACTCCAGCACCTACAGGTACACAAAGTCTCTGACTGAGCCCCAAATGCTCCAGACCAAGCTCTATGGCTCGCTCACTTTTCTCCCAGTGGTGGCTGAAACCACAGGAGGGATTAGGAGAGGGGTGGCATTTCCCCCCTGCCGAGGGCTGGGGAGCCCGGGCTCCTGCCCACCAGTGCCAGTGGGTGGGTGGGTGGGTTAATGGGTGGATGGTGGCGCCCATGGAAGCAGCAGGAGGCCCAACAGGGTCCAGACGGTGCCCTCAAGAGCCCAAGGGTCACAGGACAGAGCACACACAAGAGCCCCAAACCTGGCCTGAAATCACTGCCATCCCCTCTGCTGTGAATCAAGCTTAGCTCCAGCTTGTCCAGAATTTTCTCCTTCTCAGGAAGCACTTCTTCTGCAAGACAAAGGGTGTTTGCTGAGTAGGGACAGGTCCAGGACAGACAAAGGGGACCCCGGGCTGGTGGCTTTCCAACTCCATTTCACCCACACATAGAATCCCACCTATCACGTTACTGAGGAGTCCAACAGGGGCCATCAAGGACGGGTCCTCTGGGAAGGCAGGGATGGGGGGCATGGACCCCAACACCCATCGGCTTGCCCCTTCCCTCTCACCGCCACCCCAGCAGCACCCCACCCCCAAACTCCTCAAGGCACAGTCTCGAAATCCTCCCTACCACAACAATAAGCAGAGGACTCCACATTCGGGCAACACGGCAGGACTTCCTTAACACAAAGCCCTCTTACAAACACCCAGAAATGTCAGACAAAATCTATCACCTTGGAAGAACACGCAGTGAGCTCACAGGGAGACAAGGAAATTGTCGGTGCCATAAAGAGAAGGGGGTGAGTGGATGCCAGGCAGAGGCCTGGGGGGCTGGGGCTGCGTCTCGACATGCAGACAGGGAGGACGAGACTACATGCCCCAAAGATCAGAGAACCTGCCCTGGTTCTCCAACACCCTCCAACGACACAACACGCTCCAGCGGCTGTGCAATCAACGAAAGACAGAAAGTTCCGTCTGACGTCCCATCGCTGGGCTGCCGTGGCCATGACCATGACCGTGGAATCTAAACCCTGCCACCCCAGCAGAGAGAGTGCCATAAAAACTGGTCCCAAACCAGCCAGTCCACCAGTGACACCACAGGGCCTGGGGCTTCTGGAAATAGAGCAGGGACATTCCTTCTACTCAGATGACACAGGGCTCCCAAGGATAAAACAATCCCTGATAAAGGTGCACCCAACCAAAATTCAGAAACATGTATCCATCCACCAGCGAGAGAGACAAGAAAGACAAGAATCCATAATAAGACAAGTCCACAAAAAAAAAAAGGGAAACTAGAAAAAGCCAGCTAAAACTTCTAGAAATAAAATACACAATCATTAACATTTTAAACATTTTCATTGCAGAAATCTGAGATGTCCTCCAAGACTTCCGGGCCCTGGAGTACAAGTGGGGCGTGGGATGGGGCACAGGTGACCCTCCAAGAGGGAGATTACCTGGGTGAGCCTGACCTCATCACACCAGTCCTCGAAAAGCAGGGTTTTTTCCAACCAGTCACAGAAAAGAACATCAGTGAACAGCCCCCATCTGACAGCCGGCAAGGAAATGGGGCCTCAGGCCCCCTCCCCAAGGAGCTGACGTCGGCCAGCAAGAGTGGGCTTGGAAGCAGGTTTTTCCCCTTGAGCTGCAGACGAGAACTCAGCCCAGCCAACACCTCGATGTCGGTCTTTCGAGACCCTCAGCAGAGAACCGAGCCACACCAAGTCAGACTTGTTACCCACTGTATTGTCAGCTCGTACGTGGGAGTTGTTTGAAGAACTGAGGTTATAATAATTCGTTCTGCAGCCACAGAAAATAACACAAATAGCAAGTATGATGAAACAAAACAGGATAAAGCAAACAGCAGAAGCTAGAGCTAATGATGATTCAAAAAGCCTTAGAGAGGGGCACCTGGGTGGCTCGGTCAGTTAAGAGTCTGACTTTGGCTCATGTCATGATCTCGGGGTCCTGGGATCGAGCCCCATGTCCAGGTGCTGTGCTCGGAGGGGAGTCTGCTTGTTCCTCTCTCTCTACTCTTTCCCCCACTTGTGCACTCATGTGCGTGTGGGCGCTCTCTCTCTCTCTCAAATAAATAAATAAAATCTTAAAAAAGAAAAGAAAAGCTGTGCCAGAGAGGCAAAAAAGAAGTAGAGACAGAACAGATCCACCAGCCCCCATCTTTGGCTAACCTTGTACCTGCTTTCTTTTCTTCCTCACATTTGGAGTTTGTTGTTGAACAAAGACATATTTCTGTTTGCTGATCGCCTGCCTACCCGGCTAGAATACAAATCCACGTGAAGGCTGGGCTATTTTGGTGTATTGCTTGTGTCCCCAGGACTCAGGATAGCACCCAACACGCAGCAGGCCTTCAATACATGTTTGCTGGATGAATGAAGGAATCGATGAGTAGTAGGAATGCCAGGAGAAAATAAACATAATGGGGACAAAGGCAATACTCAAAGAGGGAATGACTGGGAATTTTCTCACAATCAATGAAAGACATAATGCTCAGCTTTAAAAATCACAATCACAAGCAAGATAATTAAAAATTTCATTGGAGTGAAACCACACGTGACCAAACACAAACAGAGTATCTTAAAAGTGGTCTTATCATGTCAAGAAAGACAGAAAAGGCAGATTTCCCACAAAGGAACAACAATTACCTTGAAAGCAGCCTTCTCAGCACAGTGGAAGCCAGAATACACAGGGAATAAACATCTTCAAAGTGCTGAGGGAAGGCGCACCTGGGTGGCTCAGTCAGTTAAGCATCCAACTCCTGATCTTGGCCCAGGTCTTGACCTCAGGGGTGTGAGTTCAAGCCTTGTGTTGGACTCCACACAGGGTGTGGAGCCTACTTAAAAAAGAAGTGCTGAGGGAAAACCCCTATCCTATCTTGTCCTTTGCTAATTATTATTCAAGAGTAAAGGGGAAAATAACACGCAATGAGAGAATCTTCCACACACAGAAATTTGCTGAAAGCACCATTAAAGGGTCTACTTTAGGAAGAAAGACACTTTAGGAAGCAATGATCAACAAGAAAGCAAACACAAAACTGCTAAGAATGGTAAGATCTAAATAAGGATTAAAGATTTAGAAATAGGCACCATAACAAATTTGGGAAATGAAAACAAGTTGAAACTAAAACACTGAGCAGCAGCATGTGGAAGATGGAAAGGGAGTGGGGCTACCCACAGCCCTTCTCTTATTCAAGAGGGATACATGTTAAAAGCTTAAGAGTATAAAATAGGATTGACTATACACTTTCTGAAGGAGTTAAGGACAAAAAGGGAAATATAAAAAAAGTCTGATCAATCCAAGAGATAGCAGGAAAGGAGGAAAAAGAAGCCAAGGGTAATATAAAGTACAAAATAAGAGAGTAGAAATACATCCAAATAGCTAGCTATTACAATAAATGTAAAGAGATCAAACTTGCCAGCTAAAAGATAGAGATTCTGTGAGTGAACTGAAGATAAACCCTGCTATGCACAGTTTATAAGACATATACCTAAAATGTAATTACACAGATTACAAGTAAAGGAATAAATGTCAACTATACTTCAATAAAAAATGTTTTAAAGTAAAGGAATGGAAGAAACGCTTGCAGATCATATATCTGATATGGAACATGTATCTATAAAGAACTCCTACAACTCAGTAATAAAAAGATAACCCAAATAAAAATGAGCAAAGGACCTGAAAAGGCATTTCTCCAACAGAGATATACAAATGGCACATGAAAAGAAACGCAGCATCTTTATGCATATGGAAATACAAATCAAAACCATTTGAGATACCCCTTCTCACCCCTTCTCATTTGATATGACTATGATCAAAAGACAAATGTTGTCAGAGGCACCTGGGTGGTTCAGTCGGTTGAGCGTCTGACTCTCAATTTTGACTCAGGTCATGATCTCAGGGTCATGAGATTGAGCCTCGTGGACCTGGCTCTGCACTCAGCAGGGGGTCTGCTTGGGATTCTCTCTCCCTCTCCCTCTCCCTCTCCCCCCCACCCCGCTTGTGCTCACTCTCTCTCTCTCAAATAAATGAATCTTAAAAAAAAAAAAAAGACAAGCATTGTCAAAGACGTGGACAAATCAGAACCCTCGTACATTGCTGATGGGAATGTAAAACGGTACAGCCACTGGAGAAAACAATCTGGCAGTTCCTCAAAATACTAAACAAAGAGTTAGCATACAATCCAGCAATTTCACTCCGAGGTAGATACCCAACAGAACTGAAACTTATGTCCACACAAAAAACGGTACATAAATGTTCACAGCAGCCAAAAATTAAAAACAACTGAAATGTCCATCAACTCATGGCTGGATAAATACTAATGCACTGTATTTATAGCGAGGACAAAGGGATGAAGCCCTGGTCCACGCCACAAGGTGGACGAACCTGGAAAACATGAAGCTAAGTGCAAGAAGCCAGACACGAAAGGGCATCTATTTGACGTTCCATTTACATGGAATGTCCAGAACACACCAATTCATAGAGACAGAAAGTAGATGAGTGATTGCTGGGGTGGAGAGGAAGAAATGGGTAACAAATGCTAATGGACGTGGGGTTTCTTTTTGGAGTGATGAAAACATTCTAAGATTATTTGTGCTGGTGGTTGCACAACTCTGCAAATATACTAAAAATCACCAACTTGTACATTTTAAATGGGTGACCTGTGGGGCACCTGGGTGGCTCAGTTGGTTAAGCGTCCGACTCTCGATTTTGGCTCGCTCGGGTCATGGTCTCAGGATCCTGGGATTGAGCCCCACATCGGGCTCTGCGCTCAGTGGGGAGTCTACTTGTCCCTCTGCTCCTCCCCCTCCTCCCCCTGCTCCTGCTCGCTCCTCTCTCTCAAATAAAAAAAAATCTTTAAAAATAAATTAATAAAATAAGTGAACTGTATCCTGTGTGATTATATCATAAAAGAGTGTGTGTACATGTATTTTTTGAAGTAAAAGGATATTAAAACATATACCAAATGTAAACTCAACAAAATCATCCGAATCAGCCTAAATAAACCTTAAAGCAAAAAGTATCAGGAGGAACAAAAGGGTCATTATGTAAGAGGCACACTTCCCAGAAAAATATCTAAAACCTAAGCCAATATGCACCTAACAACCAGTCTCAAATGATACGAGGCCTACTCTGGCCTTACAAGGAGAAAGACACCGATCCAGTCATAGTGAGAGATCCTGACACAAGTCTCGCAGTCTTGACAGGTCAAAGCAAAGCCAGAAATGAGTAAGGATATAAGAAACTCGAACAAGATAATGATCTGACACGTGTATCTAGAACCTCGCACCCGGCGATTCAGAGAATAGGTGTATCTTTTCAAGCGCACATGACCATTTACAAAATCATACTATATTACATAATTCAAAAGCACACCGTGTCACAAGACCATATTATGCCAGGAAGCAGGTTTCATCGACACCATGTAGAAACAATACCATACAGACTCATGGGCCCCAACCCCGGTGCAACAGAGTTAGAAATCCTAATAAAAAGACAGCCTGAAAACCCCCGAACTCGGCATCGTAAGAAAAGGTGAAATCCACCGTAGAGACCTGAGCCCCTGGCTCTCTCCTCATCCTGGAGACCCTGTTGGGCTAGGACTGAGCCCACCGCCCAGCCAGGGAGAGACGGAGGGGAACACAGCCTGGCCGCTGGCCGCCCTCCTCTGAGCCAGGGCTGCTGAGGCCAGAGGCCACGTGGAGCGGGGGGGCCGGGGGGGTGACCGTGGGAAGCCGCACCTCTTGGCAGCTGCTCTGGGGACGGCGGGGCCTTCTCCGTCTCCTCCGGCCGCTCCTTGCCATCTGAGCTCTCATGCTTGTCCTCGCCCTCCACTCTGTCCTGGGCTGTTGGCAGGGCCTGGGGAGGACAGGCTCGGGATGCTGCGAGGCCTGGGGCCTCAGTAGTGTGGAGGGCAGAGGACAGGCGCCGGGCTGGGAACCCACCCTCCTGGTTCCCATCTGCGCTCCCAACCTGCTCTCCAAAACCCAGAGGCCCCGATGTGGTGTCCGGAGGCCTGGGTTCCAGCTGCCCAAGCAAGGGCTGAGAAGGTCCCCAGACCCAACCCCCAACCCGCACCCCCCAGGGGCCCAGACACCAGCACCTTCCATACCTGGATTTCTGGGGGCTTCTTTGGCTTCTGAACCCCCAGCTCCTTCTCATCCATGTAGCCCAGCTGGGCTTCCATTTTGTCTGAAAGATCAAAGGAAAGAGGTAAGATAGGTGGGCGAGGGCAGGCACGGGGTGAAGGGCAGGAAACGGGGGTACCAGGTGGCTCCATTTGGGCCAGGCACCTCCAGGAGAAGGACAGGTGAACCAGGTGAGCCACAGACCCAAGGTTAAGCCTGCAGACATGGGGATCCTTGGAGGACCTTGGGCCCAGTGAGGCAGAAGCCAGAGGCTGATGGGACAGGGTTGCCCAAAGCAGGGTTCCCCACCTAAAAGCAGGGAGGTGAGGTGGGTGGAGGCTGGCCTAGGAGCCAGAACAGCTGGGTGTGGTTCCCGCTTTCCGGCTGGCTGACAAGCCATGTGCTTTCCCTTACTGGGCCGATTCTCGACAGCCTGCCAAGTGCCGGTGACTCTCGTACTCCAAGTAGCCCTGGGAAGTGGGCACTAGCCTGTCCCACATCACGGATGAGAAAACGGGGCTCTCACAGGGCCAGGAACCAAACCCAGGCCTGTCCACTCCAAAGGGCACACTTGTGCCCAGAAGCGGCACGTGTCACCTGGCATCGGTAGGTCAGCGCCAGGCCTTCGAGGTTCATTTGAGAGAAGAAGATGTTTTGCCCAAATAAATGCATGGATCACCAAAGAGATAACCCATCAAAGAAGAGCAAAGGATCTGGAAAAGACATTTCACCAAAGAAGATACACAAGTGGCCCAGAAGCACATGAAAAGATCCTCAACATCTTTGGCCGTCAGTGAGACACAAATCAAGACCACGGGGAGATACCACTTCACACCCACTAGGATGGCTACGAGCAAAAAGTCAGACAACAAATGTTCCGTGAGGATGTGGGGAAACTGGAACCGTCATACGTGGCTGGGGAAAATGTAAGATGACGTGGCCACTGTGAAAAAATCCAGCAGTTCCTCCGCACATTACACCCTGCAATCCAGCAAGGCCATTCCTAGCGACACGCGCACGAGAGGCAGTGAAGAGATGTGTCCTCGCTCGAACCCGGACGTTCACAGCCACGCGCCACTCGCAGCGTCCCTCACATTATTCACACTGGCCAAAAAGTAGAAACAACCCCAAATCCATCAGCTGATGAACGAATAAACAAAAATAGGGTTCATCCATACAACCGAGTAGTATCCGGCCATGAAAAGGAATGAAGCAATGACCCCCCTTACAGCACGGACGAACCTCGAAAACAGGCTGGAGAACAAAACCGGACCCAGAAGGCCACATATGATATAGTTTCATCTATGGGAAAGGTCCAGAACAGGCAAAGCCACAGACACAACGAAGATTAGTGGCTGCCAGGGGCTGGCGGGGGAAGGGACGAGGAGTGACTGCTAACAGGTACGAGGTTTTCTCTGGGGTACAAAAACCTTCCAGCATTAGAAGTGATGCAACCTGGGAATGTACTAGTAACTCCTGAACAGTAGTTACGAATGTTCAGGTCTACGAATTGTGGTCTACGAATAGCCATTAAAAAGAGAAAGTCTGAGGAGAGCAACATTTCTGCAGGCAGAAGCTCGTGGGGGGAAGGGAGGCTGTCCGACGTGGGTCGTGCGGAGGACCCAGGCTCTCCTGCGGCCTTGCCACCCGCCGTGCCCCAGGTGCCCCCCCCCACACTCATTGGAGCCCAGACCTGGCAGGCCCAGTGGGGCCGGCAGGAGGTGGGCAGGGCTGGCGGGCACTGGCGTGTTGGGGTCCGAGGAGATGACCTCGCTTGGCTTCTTGCCCTCGGGCCCCTCAGGGATCAAGTCCGGGGTGCTGTACTTCCCGTTAACATGCTCAAACTCCTGAACCTGGGGCGGGAGGCAGGGAAGGAGAGAGGGAGGTGGTCTCAGCTCAGCCCTAAGGGCCTCGGGCAGCCAGTGGGACTGGGGGTGTCCCAGGCTTGGGATGAATGCCACCTCCCCCCAAGGCTAGCCGAGCCAAATGCACTTCTGACCACAAACTGCCGTGCCAGGCCCCACCCCCACCCCATCTCTCTGTGTCCTCTGCCCTGTGACCTGCCATCCCCACCTCCAGCCTTCCCACCCCCACCCAGACAGGTGTTCAGAGCGGTCCCTCTAGCCTGACTCAGTGTCCTGAGCCAGGCACTTGCCCTCTGCCCGCTGACCCCCAGGGGGCACACGAGGGCCATGGGGGGCCGCCAGGAAAGGCCCGGGCAAGGCTTACTCACCCACCTTCTTCCTAACTAGTGACATGACCCCGATGCGAGTGAGCACGTGCTGCCTCGAGAGGCCCTCCCGGGGCACGCCGTCCGCGAAGGTCTCTGCGCCGTCAGCCCCCGGCTCACACAGGTGCCGCATGAAGAGGGACACATAGGCTCTGGGGTGGGGGGGACTGGGGCTCAGGGAGTGGGGGGCCAGCGAGGACCCTCTGAGAGGGCTGGCAGGACCCCCAGCAAACCCCCTGGCTGGAACCATCATCCATCACCTGCCTCCCAGCCAGGCCTGCTGGGTCAGACCCCCAGGAAAGGACAGAGGGGGCCTCCCCTGGAAAGGGAACCCCTAGGACAGCCCTTGCCCCAGATCTGGTCTAGCAGAGGTGGCTGGTCAATGTTTTCTACAAATGAGCCCTGCCCGGGCCTAGACCCCAGCCACCAGAAGGCCAGACAACAGTGAATCCTCCAGACAAGCAGCCCAGGCCGAGAGCACAAATGATGCCCGTCGTGCAGTCTCGTCCCGTGGAGCCCACCCACTCTGCATTGGGCAGCTACACCCTGGGCCACCCCCTCAGCCCCTTTACCTAAATTCCTTCTCACTCTTCCCGCGAAGGTCCCGCACCAGCCAGTGGGAGTTGAAGGCGTCCTGGGGGGGCATGCCCCAGCGCATGATGGCGTTCAGAAAGGCCTTCCGCTGCCGGGCATTGAAGCCCAGCACCTGGGTGGGCAGGGAGCGGGGTGAAGGCACAGAAAATTCAGGGATGGGGAGAAAGGCATATGGAGGGGAAGAGGCAGGGAGGAGCACAGAGAAGGCAGGGGCCTCCAGCTGGGCGGGACCCAGAGGGCAGAGCCCAGACCCAGGGTCTGTCCTGGCCCCACCTCTACACAGTTGTGACCCTGGGCAAGCCCCTCGCCCTCCTGCCTCCACCCCTGCTCCATACCCCAGAGGTGTAGCAGGGGTGAGCTCTTTGTTCTGAGGAGGGGGAAGGGGAGCTGGGGAAAGGGTGTGCAGGCGGGTCCCACCTCGATATTGCCACCCACACGGGCAAGAAGAGGTGGCAAGGGCTTGTCCCTGTCGCTCTTCAGCTGCCTCCTGGATTGTCGCCGTCCACCTGGGAAGTAGCCCCACCACAACACCTCACTGGAGCCCGGGGTGTCCTGACCCCCCACCCTACCCACCAACTCACCCCAGGACAGCAGGATCCCTCAGGACATCCCCCAAAGGATGGATGACTGTCCTGATGCTCCCAGGGGACCCCAGCCTGACCATCAGCCCCTGACACAGGTCTGGACCCCACCCCAGGGTCAGCAGCCCTGAGACTCACTCTGCCCTTCGGGCCTTTCCTCAAAGTCCTCGTCCTCATCCTCGGAGCCGATGGAATATTCAGACTGGTTATCTGAGAGCTCGTCCTGCCACTCTGTGAAGGGCCACGTGGAAAGGCACAGAGTGAGCCCCAACAACCCCCCAAACCCCAGCCCAGTGGGGAGAGAGACAATGAAAACAGCCCCAGGGGAACTTCCTGTGAGCTCACTGAATCCCACCAGCCCTGCACTATATCCTAAGATATTGTACCATGACCCTCCCTCTTTTACAGATGGGGAAACTGAGGCTTGCCCAAGGAAGTCACGGGACCACTATCTATCTAGTTCTCCCCGACACCCAACAGCCCACACCTGCTCCAAGCCCCCTTTCTCCAAGAAGACCCCCCACATGCACACTAGCCCCCACACTCCCTACTCTCGGGCGTCCGCGGGCTTTCTGCCTGCGGGGGCCACGCACCCTGGTCCTCCTGGGAGGCGTCGTTGTAGTTGACCTGCTTGCGGACGCGCTTGCCCTTGCCCAGATTGCGGGCCAGGTCCTCCTGCTGCTGCTCGTAGTGGTGTCGCAGCAGCTTCTCCCAGTAGTCGGGGTCCACGTTCTCTTCCTGCTTGATGATCTCCCGCTCGACCTCCTCCTGGAGACACAGGCACGGGGGCCCATGACGGCAGGACCCGCAGACACAGGCCCCTGGGAGCCTCCTGCTGCCTCCACACCTCACCCTCCAGGAACTCAGGGATCAATCTGAAAGCCTGCCTACTCCAGGAAGCCACCTTGATCACCCCAGCCCCAAATGGTCTTCATCCTGCTCCTGTCACAGTTATTCATTCATTCATTCATTCATCAGTTCGTTCATTAATTCCTACACTCCACAAGTATTTCCTGGCCTTGTGCCAGGTATTGGGGTACAGAATTGAGTAAGCCCCACCCCCGCCCTCAGGAGGCCCCCCGGTTCCTGAACGATAATTAGCACGAAGGGCTTGGAGGACGGTGGGAGTAGAGGAGAAAGCAGAGAGGCCACTCAAGAAAGACCCACAGACTGGCCCTCAGGAGATAAAAGTTTGCTGGGCGGAGATGGGCGGGGCCGCGACGGGGGCGGGGCCCCGGGCTTACCACGCCGTCCTCCTCGCGCACCACGTACTGCGCCACCTTGAAGGAGCTCAGGTACTCGTTCATATTCTGCAGCTCCGTGTCGTCCGTGGCGTCCTGGTTTCTGTCCAGCAGCTTGGAGATGGCCGCATCGTCATAGTGGATCACACTGCTGTCCTCCACGTCCTTGTTGTCGCCTGGGGCAGGCAGGGTGCAGAATGAGGGGACAGATGGGGGTGCCCAGGTCCGACCGTGGGGACCCCACAGGGACAGGCTTCTGACTCTGGCCCTTCCCACCCCCCAGCAGAGGCTGCAGCGGAGGAGCACGATGACCAGAAAGCGGAACCTGCACCATAACAGCCCCACTGCCTGCCCACCCGACAGTCCGCGGCTACCCTAGCGAGTGGCCGGTGGGGACGGGCAGGAGAGCACGACAAAATGCAGAAGGGGCAGGGCGGGGTGGGGAGAAATGCTTCCTCTCCAGGAACAGCCACTGGAAGCACAGGAGGCGCTGGGAGCTGGGCTGAGTTAGCTCCTACCTGGCGGGGTGCTGCCATGCTTCTTCTTGGCACTGGCAGCCAGGGCTCCCCCTTTGGAGGACTGGACATCAGGGATGGGTGTGACAGGCCTCTGGCCCTGAGACATCATGCCTGTAGGACAGAGTCAGAGGGGCTGCAGGACTGGGGGGCAGCACCCAGAGAGGCCGCCCTGGCCCTACCCACCCTGGCCGGAGACAGGGAGCAGAGGAGAGAGGCCGTGGGCCGGCGCAGGCCCTGGGATGGGTGTCTGGAACAGCCCCCACCCCCAGCCGCCCTGGACGCCCACCCTCCACGTCGTCCTTGAAGAGCTCCTCTGTGCCGAACTTGAGGATGTCGTCCAGCTCCTGCTTGGTCATGGAGCCGGACTTGGAGCCGAGGCCGGGCCGCACCACTAGGTGCGTGAGCATCATCTTGCGCTTGGCCACCTGCGTGATGCGCTCCTCCACCGAGGCCCGGGTCACGAAGCGGTAGATCATCACCTTCTTGTTCTGTCCGATGCGGTGGGCGCGGCTGAAGGCCTGGGGGCAAGCTGCAGCTCAGTGCTTGGGGCCCAGCCGAGGGCTGGGGGTGCAGGGCCGGGCACCCCATGGAGAAAGGGGGTGTGCACACATGTTCACGGGCATGCTCTGCATGGAACGAGCTGTGTAACCCCGTGGAAATGCACACACATCGGGGCAGCTGTGCTGGCTTCCTAGCCATGTGTAGTCTCGCGTGGGCCTGGGCGCCTGTGTGCGTGGAGCTGGACATGACGGCAGGTGGGCAGCGATGTGTGCAAGGGGCAGTGGAGCCAGTGCACTGGACGTGTCAGAGCCACGTGGGGCTCTGATGGCAGTCCTGGGGAGATGGGGTGACTGAGCCGCTCACTGATGGGACTGCATGGGACTGCATGGCCACCTCGGGAGGGCAGCAAGGCCCAGAAGCTGTCTGGGGTGGTATGAGGACAAGCCTGAGGCTCTGTGCATTAGGCGTCTGCAGGATGAGACCCTAGTGTGCTGCTACCTACGCGGGTGACTGCTCATGGCTGCACACGTGTGCGTGAGACATGAGTGTGTGTGTGTGTGTGTGTGTGTGTGTGTGTGTGCGCGTGTGTCCATCCCTGCCCCAGGTGGGGTGGCCAGGCAACAACTGTGTGTGTGTCTCTACTCCCACAACCCCTCCCCCCTTCAGCTCTCCATCCTTCCTCACCAGCCCCTTTTGCCCCCTCCTTCATCTCTTCTCCCACAGGCTTGGCCCCCCACTCTCTTTCCCTTGCTTCCTCTCCAAATGGCTCCCTCTGGGTCCCAGGACTCCCTCCTCCTGCCTCCTTCCATGGCCTTGGTCCCAAGAGTGATGGGATGGACCAGGGGTTACCAGGCACACAGTGCTGTGTGTCCTGCCCTCTCTGGACAATTCCTCTTTTGTACAATGAGGGAGCCGGAGGGGCAGGGCAAAGCCTCCACTCCCCGCGGCCCGGGGCCCCTCTTGGGGCTGGGATCCCATGAGATGCAGTCTGAGGGGGAGGGGTGGAAAGCCCACAGAACCAGGGGTGGCAAGGGGCTGTCTGAGAGGGCTGTGGTGTCAGGGCCGCAGACCTGGATGTCATTGTGTGGATTCCAGTCCGAGTCGTAGATGATCACGGTGTCTGCTGTGGCCAGGTTGATGCCCAGGCCCCCCGCCCGGGTGGAGAGGAGAAAGCAGAACTGCTGCGCCCCAGGGGCTGAGGAAGAGAGGCAGGTGCCCGGTGGGGTCAGAGCGGGGAGGGAGGGGACAGGTGGACAGCAGAGAGCAGGGCGGAAGAGGATACAAGAGGGAACGGGTACTGGGGACTGTGATCCCATCATGGACAACAACAGCCCCAGCTGTGTTCAGGGAAGCTGGAGGCGGCCAGGGGCCCAGGGTGGGCACAGAGCAGCCCACTCGAGCCCCACTTAGCCCCCAGCTGTGCTCTGAGCCCTGACCCAACAGGAGGGACCCTGAGTGAGAAGGAAGTTGATTTTCAAAGCGCAGATGGACAAAGAACATAGTACAAATAGCCAGCAAACACGGGCAGAGTCCCTAATAAGGGTTGGCCCCGGAGGGCTCAGTCCTTCGTGCCCTCCCAGCTTTGCCTAGCCCATGATGCTACCAGCGTGGCCAGGGAGCACTCAGGGTCACAGCTCCAGGGCCCCAGCCGCCCTGCTGGGCAGTGCCCACTGTCACAGGACAGCTCGTACTCAGGCCCCTCTGGGCCCTTCCTACGGAACCTGGGACTGCCCTGTGCGCCCACAAGAGTGCAAACAGGTTCCCAGTCCTCCCAGTGCCTCGGCCACTCCCACTTCCGTCTAGATCCGGAAACTCCATACTGGCTCTACCTCCATCACGAGTGGACAACGGGAACCACTCCTTTGGGCATCTGGGCAGTGGGGCCCCGGGCTGGCCGTCCTGCACTGCTCATAACTGCTGGTCGGTCTGGCGTCAGTATCCGAAGCCCACAGGTGACAGCCAGACCCTCAGGGCCGGCTTCATTTAGTAACAGAGGTGGTACTCTCCCCCCTCTCTGCCTTTCTCCTTGTCTGGTTCTCGGTTCTGCACAGGTTACCTCCTGGACCCCTCGGCACCCCAGCTGGCCCCCAGAAGGTCCATGGAATTAACTCCTTTTAGCATTTAAAACTAAGGGGCAGCTGTTAGGACCTAAGGACTGGTCTGCTTTCTTCAGCCACTTGAGGGGAAGCTACTCTGAGCAGCCACCTGGGGGGCCTGGCTAAGATCCCAGCCTGGGAGAAAAAGCAGACATGGGGTCCCCATCAAGAACCCCTGGGTGAGGCAGGGGTACCGTTGAATCTGTCGATCGCCTCTTGTCGGAGGCCCCCAGTGATGCCACCATCAATCCGCTCATACTTGTAGCCCTCATACTCCAGGAAGTCTTCCAGAAGGTCCAGCATCTTGGTCATCTGCAGGGGACATGGGATGCCTGAGGGGCTGCCACGGAGCAAGGAACCCCATGGGGCCATGGGCACATGGGGGAAGACAGAGCAGCCTGCTGAGTGGGGAGACAGGTGGGCCCAGGCAGACCTGACACGGGGCTCTCTGGAGAACAGTGCAGCCTCCAACCTCAACCCCCAGAGCCACAGCATCCCCCACGCCAGCCCCACAGCCCTCTGCCTAAAACACAGCTCTGAGCATGAGCTTCCCTGCTCTCACCCCACAGAAGTCCCAGCTCCTCGCCCTGGCACTCCAAGCTGGCAGGACTCGGCGCCCGGCCCAGTCCGCCCAGGCTTCATTTCTCAAAGCTTCCGTCATACCCCCCAGCCACCCCAAATTACTTGGACTCTCCTGTAATGCCCACCCCCTTCCTGCTTAGGAAACTCAAACAGCACCTCTTCTGTGAGGTCTTCCCTGATTTCACCGCTGCTTATAAGAAGAGGAAGGCAGTCCCTTCGGGGCTCCCCTACCGCTGTGTGCCTCCCTTCGTTCCTGAGAGATAGTTCAGCTGGATATAAAACAATCTGCTCCCACAGGGTGCTGGAGATTTGCACTTGTCCCCTGCCCCCCACTGTCGCTGACGAGAAGTCCGAGGACAGTCTGCTCATCGTTCCTTGTAGGTACTGGTTCTGAAGTGTTTATACTTCTATATCTCGCTCTGTGCTCCAGAGTGCATTCCAGATCTGAGACCTCGCTCACGTCTTTCCCCGGGTCTGCGAGCTCTCACGGAGTCCAGCTTCCATCACCGTTTTCTCTACTTCTTCCCAAGGGGTCCTCCAGGCGATTTCTCATTTCTAAGCTCCTCTCTCTCTGCTGCATTCTGGGACGATCCCTCAGGGCTGCTGGGTCCATTCATCAGCAGTGTCTTCACCAGGGTCGAGAGTTAATCCAATCTTTTGTAATGTCTCATTTCAATTGCAGGCAGATCCTTTTCGTATCCGATTCTTCTTGTTTCATTCCTTCCTGCTTGTGCTTAACTGATTTCTTCTTGATTGACAGGTGTTACTCCATTAATTTTGAGGGTCCTGAACATGTTTGTCTCAAGTCTTTTTCAGCCTGTTCTATTATTCCCTTCATTCGGATTCTGACCTACTGTTTTGTGGAATGTCTTTTTGTCATGAGTTCTGGCGGTGGGGTTTTTCGGCTCATTTTGGATGGGAGGGCTCTGTCTCTGGAACTTTCCCTCTGTGCACACTTCTAGGAGTTGTGCAGTTCCTTCTACTTGGTCCCTCGAGGCCTCAGCCCAGAATCCTGTCTTATGTCGGCAGGGGGTTGGGGGAAAGTGTGGATCCAGTCTCCAGGCCAGTCCACAGTCCCAGGCTTGGTCAGCTTTCCCCAAATCCCTCGGCCTCCTGCAGGCCCATGATGGGATCAGGGGCTGCAGGCGGGAGCAGCTGTTACCAGTCGGCTTCAGCACACAGAGCAGACACATCCTACTTTGTAGCTTTGAGCAAGGGGCCGGGCTCGGTCTCACCACACGGAAGCATTTTACCACCAGGCCCCCACAGGAACACTGCTGTGACTTCCATCACAGAGATGCCCCCAGAGCCAAGTAACTGTGTCTTTACCTCTGTCTCCCACACTGGACTGCGAGTGTCTCAAGGATAGGGACTGGCCCCGTGCCTAGCATAGAGCCTGACGGTGGACAGATGCAACCAGAGGGATGAAGGAACGAGGACACAGACCAGCTGACCCCCAAGGCTGCACAGCATGCCTCTGACCACCCAAGAGGCAATGCTGCGAGTGCTGGAGAAGGCCTCCTGGCGCTGCCCCCGGGCGGGCTCCCCCCGAGCCCGCCCCGGACCCCTCTGTGGGAAGTCAGGCTGCAGGGGTGAAGGGCAAGGGCTGTCATGCCAGCCAGGACACCAAAACCGGCTCCGCAGCTTCAGGAGCAGGCCAGAAGGGGCAAGTGGTGAGGAAGACACTGGCCTTTACAGCCAAGGTGCCCTGCGTGCCAAGAGCTTGGCACCCGGCCAGTTTCCCTTGGCCGTGTCAGGCCTGGGCACAGAGGAGTGACTTTCGACAGGCAGTCCCCACAGGAACAGCACCAGGCCTTGCGGGCTGCCTGCGGGTTGTGCGCCCAGCTAGCGGCGGTGCCCTCCGCAGGGTGCAGCGTGGAGGCTGGGGAGGCAGGGAGGTCAGCCAGCCCCCGGGGCCCGCTCACCTGGGAGAAGATGAGCACACGGTGGCCTTCGTCCCGCAGTTTCTTCAGCATCTTCTGCAGCAGCATGAGCTTGCCTGAAGACTTGACCAGGGAGCTGCCGTCGTAGGAGCCGTTGGGCAAGACGGGGGCCTCCTGTGGACATAGCGCGAGTTGGGGCGCTGGGGGCTTCCCTTCTGCTCTCTGGCTCTGCACCAGCGAGGCCCGCAGGGGTGGGGCAGAGGCCCAGTGATGGACTGAGCACAAAGCCCGAGCCCGGGTCAGGCCAGGCTCGGTAGAGGCAGAAGGGGCCACGCATCTCACCGGCCCCTTCCCGGCACAGCGGTCCCAGGCGCAGCGCAGACAGGCCGGCCCGCCCTCCGTCTCCCCCTGCTGGCGCTCCACCAAGACACCGGGGACATCCTCAGCCACCAGGCGGGTGACAGAGTCCTAAGCTAAGCCAGCCTTCCCAGAAGGAATGATGCCTGGTCTCCGGGGTCACCCGAGGGCGCATCCTGGCCAGCCAGCCCTGCACCCCAGCCCGGCAGGACGTCCATCCAAAGGCCCCTGCCGTGCCCGAGTGGTGAGAGCCTCAAGTGCAGATCACCCACAGCACGGCCCCCCAGGCCTCGCTCTGCTGTTCCGGGGGAGGACGCATCCCCTGCGCTTGGTTTCGGTGAGAACCAGAATAGTAGGGTGGGCGGTGGCAAGAGCACGCCAGGCTCTCTGTGAGGACCCACTTCACGAGCACCTCCGGCTCTGGTTCTTACCCCCTCACGCGGACGCTGCTGTCCCGTTTGAGCGAGGAGAAAGCTGAGGCTCAGAGAAGGACCATTGGCTTTCCTGAGACCACAGGCCCGGAGCTGGTGTCCGACCCGGGGTCGTCTCTCACCCAGGCCTGCACATCACAATCACCTGGGGCCCCACTCAGCCTCCCTGACTCCCTTGGTGACTGAGTGCAACCAGATGAGCCCGGGGTCCCCTGCTGCGGAGGCCCCACTGCCCCCCACTACTTTATGCTCACAAGGAGGGGCCAGAGGAGGGAGAGGGCGTGCCTGAGCAGTAGATGGAGGTAGGTTTGCAGAAACCGGCATAATGGGGACCCACATCACCTCTAAGTCCTCATACTCGGGGAGGGCTGAGGGCTGAGCCCCTGCCACTGCAGCCAGGGGCATGTGGCAGCCATGCACACTCCCCACGGTGGGCAAAGGGAACCCACGACGGCAGCCTCACACCCTGACGTGGTGGTCGCGGGTAGCTACTACAGTGGCCACGGGGCAAGCACGGGGACCTACCACGGCAGCCACGGGGAAGAGGTAGGGGTGGTTGCAACACTTCTTCAGATCCATCATGATGTTGAGCAGCGACACCTGGTTCCCACCCCCCTTGGAGTTGAGCGCCTCGAAGTTCCGCGTGAGGATGAACTTGTAATACTTCCTGCAGCAGGGGAAGGAGGAAAGGCAGGCTGGACGCCAGGGCCACCGCGGCCTCTGAGAGCACACTCTCTGCTCTGCAGGGAGGCCAGGGGCTGCTGGTCCAGCACCATTCACAGAGAGACCAGGGGAGACCCGCGAGGTGAAGCTGCAGCCCTGGAGTCACCCGCCAAGTTACTGGGGACATTGCAAAGACTCAGGCAGCCCCAAGCCTGGCCACTGAGCAGGTCAAAGAAGGAAGTGTGTGCAAAAGGTGAGTCAAGGCCTCGGTGGGGCCGGAGAGCCTTCCCACCACCCAGGAAGCATTGCAGGAAGAGTACGTCAGACCTTCTGGGAGAAGACAAGCCCAGGGGACATGAGGCACACTGCTCTGTGGTAGGCCCCCAACGGGTGGAGCGTCCACTCACTTCTGCATCTGGCTCAGCTCCACACGAACGATCAGCTCGGTCTTGGCCGGCATGTTCTTGAATACATCAGCCTTGAGCCGCCTCAGCATGTGTGGCCCCAGCAGGTCATGTAGCTTCTTGATCTGGTCTTCCTTGGAGATATCAGCAAACTCCTCCAGGAAGCCCTCCAGATTGCTGCAAGAAAGAACTAGGATGAGAGCCAGGAGCAGGGGACGGAAGCAGGCCAAAGCCCCCTGCAGACGGAGCCAGGATTGGGATTGGGGGAACTAGAGGGTCACCGGGCATGTCAGTTGGCTGGTGGGCCTGGGGCCTTAGCCCTGCCCTAGGTATCCATCTGAGCCCACGCCCCCACCCCCAACATCCCAGAACAGCTCTCTCACCCACATAGGATACCTTCCTCTCCTCAAAGCTATCTTGGGCACGAAGTCTTCTGGAACTCTTAACCATATTACAGGAAAGAAAACTGAGGCTGACGGGAGCCCAAGGTTGTACGGTCCAGCCTGCCCTCCAATCTATATCTCCCATTCCAAAGTCAGCACTGTCCACCCTGAACCCCCCATTCTGAGCCAGAAAATGGGGTAGGTGAAGACAAGGAGGCCGGGGAAGGAGACCCCAGGACTGGACTCCCACTGGCCGGGGCTCCGTGTTTGCCCCCATATCCACCACCACCACCCCCCCATCACTGTCACTCGTGCGGCCGCTTGGGTTTCCATGGAGAGGAAGGAACAAGCCAGGGCACGGGGGCAAGGACAGGAGCCCCAGAGGACCCCCGGGGTTCTCCTGGGGCAGAGCCAAGGAACAGTTGCCGTGTCCGGGCAGCCGATGTCCCCTGAGCACTGTGCACGTGCAGCACCACGGCCCCTCCCGCACGGGTCGCTTGAGGCTGGCGTTGCTAACACTCCGTTTTACTGATGAGGAAGCTGAGTTCCAGCGAGCAGTCCCAGCGCCGGCCTCAGACCCTGACGCTTCTCCCCTCGCTGCCCGCCTGCCCTCACCCCTGCCGCGCCAACTGACTCACTTGAACCTCTCTGGCGTCAAGAAGTTGAGAAGGTGGAACAGCTCCTCCAGGTTGTTCTGAAGGGGGGTCCCCGTCAGCAGCAGCTTGTAATCGATCTTGTAGCTGTTCAAGACCCTAAAGAACTTTGCGGGGGAGGAGGCCCGTCAGGAGGAGCGGGCAGCGGCCAGCCAGCCCCCCGGGCAGCTCCGGGCCCAGCAGCCGGCACCGCCTACCTTGGACTGGTTGTTTTTGAGCCGGTGGGCCTCGTCCACCACTAGGCAGGCCCACTCGATGGAGCCCAGGATGGCCTGGTCGATGGTGATGAGCTCGTAGGAGGTGAGCAGGACGTGAAATTTGATCTGCACTTCTTTCTGGAGGGGGAGAGGAGCATCTGGGAGGGGAGCAGATAGCGTGGAGGAGGGGTGGACAGGACCCCCAAGAGCCCAGGGAGGCCCTGGGACCAAGAGGAAGGGCAGAGGGGTCCGCTGAGGCCCAGAGCACGGCACCACCACGGACGGGCAGCCGTGGGGGCAAGCCTGCGCTGAGCTCCTCACGGGGCGCTCATCCTCACCGGCCACTCCCGCTACGCCATCCCTGTCCCCGTTTACAGCTCGCAGGGTCTCAGGCTGTAAGTTCCCCCGGGTCCCCATGGCCAATGGATGGCAGAGTGAGGATTCGAACAGAGAAGTGGTCCCCACGCTCAGGGTTAAACACTCTGCAGCTGCCGACTTGAAATTCATCGTAATTATATCGTTGAATTTGTGTTTTGTAAGAGGAGGCCTGTGGGACGGTGGAGCCCCCAGCTGCCCTGCCCCGGCCCAGCAAACACCGACACCTCACGGCCTCATGGGGGCCAGGCCCGGGCATGAGGGGCATTCACCCCGAGAGCAGCCCCGTGCTGAGGGAACATGACATTAAATAACCAATAAAAACCACCACCACGGAGGGAGAGGGACCACAGAAAAATGGGAAAAGCTGTTTCCTGCCCTTGAACCAGGGGCCCCACATCTTTGCTCTTCACTGGGCCCCACAAAGGAGGTAGCCCGTCCTGGCCAAACCAAGCCTGGCTCTCCCCGCAACCAGCGTCCCTGTGGGAAGGGACCAGAGAGGGGCAGAGGGCCGTCTCTGGGTTTGCACGTGGCCCTGTCCTCTCGAGCTAGACCTCAGTCAAGTTAAACAACCTTCCGAGGCTCAGTCTCCCTTCTGGTAAAAACGGCTCAATCCTGTCTACGTGAGGAATGCCGCGAGAATCCGAAGAGCACAGGCTTTTGGTCACAAAATGACACACGGAGTCCCCCCAGGACCCAACACTGCCTCTTCCGGGTATAGACCCAAAAGGCCCCAAAGGAGCAGAAGCAGGGATTTGAACAATGTTGGCACACCCACGTTTATAGCACTTTCACAAGAGCCAAAATGTGGAAACGGCCCAAGCGTCTGAGGACAGATGAATGAATACAGATTTCGAAAGCAGTCTTTTCACACAGGGGGACGTTATTTGGCCTTAAGAAGGGAGACATTCGGACCCCGTGTTACCGTGGGGATGAGACTGACGACATCATGCTCAGGGAGGGAACCGGTCACAAAAAAGCATACTGTCCCATTCCACTTGAACGAGGTGCTGAGAGTTATCGAAATCACAGAGGGAGAGAGCAGGGTGGGTGTGGGGCACTGGGCAGGGGGACAGAGTCACTGCTTGCTGGGGACCAAGTTTGGTTTTGCAAGATGGCAAAGCTCTGGAGGCGGAGGATGGCGACGGTCGCCCGAAAAAGTGAACGTACTTAATGCCCTTGAACTTCCCACTTCAAAATGGTTACGACGATCAATTTTATGTTTCTTCTACCACAATTTTTTATTTTTATTTTTTTAAAGATTTACTTATTTATTTTAGAGAGAGAGGGAGAGAGCACGCAGTGGGGAGAGGGAGAGAAACCCAAGCAGACGCCCCCCACTCCCCCAAGCTGAGTGCAGAGCCCGATTCGGGGCTCGATCTCAAGACCCTGAGATCAGACAGGAGCAAAAAACAAGAGTCGGATGCTTAACGGACTGAGCCACCCAGGCGCCCCTATTTTACCACAATTTGTAAAAATAAAACAGAGGAGTCTTCAGCGTGCCCAGCACCTCACAGGACCCCAGCGTGAGCTCAGGAGAGGTTTTCTGTGACTAACTGCCCACAGGCCCAATGTCTGACCCCTCTGGGGTCACTGAGTCCACTCATTCAACAAATAGTTACCGGGTACCCCTGGGGCCACAGCTGTTCCAAGGTGCGGAGCAAGCTGGGGTAAAACCCCCCGGGCTCCTGAGAGGTGATTGCCAGCCCCTCCCCAGCACCACAGCTAACCTAAGTGCTAAGATGAGTTGAGGGCCTACCATGTGCCACGTGTGGTCCTGAGTGTTCCTCAAATGCAGTCTGGGGACCAGAGGCATCCCCATGTCCTGAGACATCGTCACAAATGCAGAGTGTCAGGCCCCACCCCAGAGCCGCTGGATCGGAACCTGCCTTTCGGCAAGACCCCCGGTGACCCGCGGACACAGGCCAGACTGAGAGACCCTGCCTGGCTCAGTGAGCCCGCCACAACTCGGCGGGGCGGGGGGGTCTGTCAGCTCAGTTTGCTGAGAAGAATCTGAGGCACAGAGAGGTCACACAGCCAGGGTACTAGGTTGAGCTGTGTCACCCCCAAACCCATGTCCACCCAGCATCTCGGGATGTGACTCCTCTAGGAGCGATGGGCTTTGCAGGGATCGTCAGTGGCCATGACATCATGTGGATCAGGGTGGGTCCTGAATCCAAGACGAGTGGTATCTTTGCAAGACACACTGATTGCTACAAAGGGGAGCAGCCATGTGCCCGGAGCCAGAGATGGGAGCGACACAGCTGTGAGCCAAGGAACGCCACCAGCCACCAGAAGCCAGAGGAGGCAGGACGGAGCCCCCCCAGTGCCTTCAGAGGGAGCGTGGCCCTGCCAACACCTTGATTTCAGATTTCTAGCCTCCAGAACCAGGAGAAAGTAAGCCTCTGCTGTTTTCAGCCCTCTGGTTTGTGGTACTTTTTACAGCAGCCCCAGGACACTGACACAGCTGGTAATGCTGCCGGGAGAGAAGCCCTTGGCCGGCCACGGGGCCTTTGTGGCCCCCAGGGCAGACCGGGAGCCTTTCCGCCATCCCCCCTGGGATGAGGGGCACTCACCTTCATGCGGAACACCTTCTTCCCACTCCGAATGGCATTGTCCTCAAAAGAAAACTCATTCTCCCGGATCACGGAGCGGCTCTCCTTGTCCCCCGTGTAGGTGACCACATAGAAGTCGGGGGCCCACATCTCAAACTCACGCTCCCAGTTGATGATGGTGGACAGGGGCGCACTGACCAGGTAGGGCCCCTTGGAGTGCCCCTGGAGACAGAGGCAGACAGAAGCAGTGAGGCTGCCTGCCCACGGCCGGTGCTGGTCACCCCTCCCGGGACCCCTGCCCTGGCCCACGCACCTCCTTGTACAGGGAGTAAAGGAAGACGATGGTCTGCACAGTCTTGCCCAGACCCATCTCGTCAGCCAGGATGGTGTCTGTGCCCTGGGCCCAGGAGAAGCGCAGCCAGTTGAGGCCCTCCAGCTGGTACGGGTGCAGCGTGCCGCCCGTGGAGTCAATGTACCAAGGCTGCTTGTCAAACTTGACCGTGGGCTGCAGAAGACACAGAGGTTCAGATACCCCCTGAGTCCTGGGCACAGAAGCCCACCCCCAGGGCATGGCACACACTGTTCCTTCAGCCTGAAATACTATTCTCACTCCTCTCATCCCTACCAACTTATTCATCCTTCAGATCTTGGCTGGAACACCTCTTCCTTCAGGAAGCCCTCCCTGACTCCCAGTCTGGCTTAGGTGTTCCCGTGTCCTCCTGGGGCAGCCCTGTACATTTCCAACGGGGTCGTTTCCTGATGGTTGCATTCTCTGACTTTGAGCCCAGGTTGTGGTCACCATACTCGTCCTGTTCACCACTGCCTCCTCTGAGCCCCACATGGTACCAGGGACACGGTGGACACTCGGTCAACGTTTGTTTGGTGCATGCCTGAGGTGCTCCCTCCCCTTGAACCTAAACATCACCCTCTGTCTCCTTTATCCTGCAGCTCGAGGCTGCCTCTCCCATGAAGTCCTCCAGATGTTCCACGCCCATTTGCTCTTCCCTGGCATCCCCCAGTTCCAGGCTGAACCCCCATGTTCTACGTGTAGCCACTATGGGTCCAGGGGAGATGGACACTTCTTGAAATGGGGCCAGAGTCCTTGTTCCGACAGCTGGCAGACACTCCAGAGAAGTTTGCTAAATGAATGAAGATCGACCTTCCACACCCCGATGGGCTCACAGCTGCGGGTGGGGTGAGTTGGGGGGTGTATTTTGTACCCTGAGCAGAGGCTGTGCTCCCCAGTTTGTGCACAGTAACCCACAGTCCGAGCTCATAGGAGGCCAAGGCCTCCGTCCCCCGGGACTGCCCCTCTGCATCAGGCTGGGGTACCCAGGCCCCAGGGGTGAGCTCTCCCCGGTGGGGAGGGCCTGGGTCTGCATCACCTTGTCCCATCAGCTGCTCGGCTGAAGTGGACGGAACACTGCTCCCGCAGGACACGCCATCCTCCACAGCCAAGCCTGGGGTGGCAGGACCCGGCAACCCCCCCACCCCCCTGCCCCCGCTCACATCCACAATGGGTGTGTCTGGTGGCTTCTCCTGTTTATCGTCCTTCAGCTTCTTGCCCTTCTTGACCAGCCTCTTGGGCAGCCGGGCATCCTCACCCAGCATCAGCTCCCTGGGAAAGAGCGGGGGAGGCAGATGAGCGAAGCTCAGGCCAGCAGGAGGCGGCAGCATGGGGACAGCCCCGCAGCCCGCGCACCTGTGGCCCCAGTAGGCCTGCTTCAGGTTGTCGTAGTAGGGGATGTCGATGTCGTCGATCTCCCAGGTGCACTGGTCATAGGGCAGGTCTTTCCACTTGATCAGGTAGTGCACGTCCCCCTTCTTGTCGAAGCTGCAACACAGCGCACGGGGGGTGGGGGAGGGGCAGGCCACTGGGCCAGGGGCTGGTTGAGGGGGGTCCGGGAGGACACTTCACAGGATGCAAAACCCCCCACTCCCACAGGCCCTGGGGAGCTAGTGCGAAGGATGAGGGCACAGGGGGAGTGACAGAGCCGGAGAGGGACAGGTGAGAGGCCACGCTCACAGATGAGCAAAGAGCCAGTAACATTTCCATCCTCCGTCACGGTGATGAATCCCATCCGGCAGGGGGTCTGGGCACCGGAATTCTGCAATTCTGAGTTGGACAGAGTCTCCCCTGACCTCAGGCTTTTGTATTTTAACTTAAAAATTTCAAAGGACCAGAGCCATGCCCATCCTGGTCCCATCTCTGCAAAGTAAATTAGGACAGACACCCACACGTGCAGGTGGGACGACCTCTTGCGGAGACCCCAGGGGACACGGGGACTAGGTGAGCAGCTAGCAGCATGGAAGGGCCGCTCCGCAGAAGCACCTTGCACTTCGGCTTCAGCTGGGAGGGTCCTCGAAGCCTCCCACCCACCCTGAGCTGAGTGGGCAACCAAGCTTGGGGAGCACAGGGGGTCAGGGGGGCCATGGCTCCCCAAAATGTCTGTGGTTACAGCTAGCCTGGGGACCATTAAGAGAAAGACAAACCCCCCATCACCATGGAAACTGATAGTTGGGTTTTTTTAAAGAAATAATTAGTCATTACTCAGACTTGGGGTCATAAATATGGGGAAAATTCACCTGCCCTGCCTTAGAGGCAGGTAGGAAGATTGCCATGTATGTTTTTAAAATGCAATTTAATAAAGGTAAAAAAAAAAACTGTGGGTCAGTTCAGTGGGGGGGCTCAAGTTTGCATAGGATCTAACCCTCTTTTCAAGAGTTGTTCTCGGGGGCACCTGGTTGGCTCAGTGGGTTAAGCCTCTGACTTCAGCTGGGATCATGATCTCAGGGTCCTGGGATCCAGTCCCGAGAACCCCGTGTGTGTCCCACGTGTGTCGGGCTCCACGCTCAGCGGGGAGTCTGCCTCTCCCTCTTCCCCCTCCCCCACTCGTGCCCTCTCTCTCTCTCAAATAAATAAATAAATAAATAAATAAACAAAATCTTCAAAAAATAAAAGAGTTGTTCTCGGTGAGGGCTGGGGACAGGCAGAGGGCGGCAGCTTTTCCAGGCACTCCTGCCCGCCTCTTACTGAAGGCTGCTCAAGCTCGCGGCGCCTGTTTGCACATCCATAAAAGAGGTAGAAACAAACGTCTACCTGTCGGCGTAGATACTGCTCAGGAGTGTTAGCGGGTGTTATAAAGAAGGATCAAATGTGTATACACCCCCACACTCAGGCCACCTTAGTCCCCAGGACCCTCCCGCAGGTATCGGGCACAAGCTCTGGCAGAAGCCCCGGAGCAAAGCCTCCTGGCCACTGATGGTCCCACCCTGTGCAAGTGTCCCAGGCTGTTCATCAAGCTGTCCCTTTACACATCTGACTTTGGAACTGTGCTCCCGCCATGAGCGCGAACACATGACGCCCTCCAGCTGGACAGTCAAATCGCCGGCAGCGGGGGCCCTCCGTCTCTTCTTCCCGCCCCCACTGCACGCATGCGCAGTTCCGTGCCCGGTCCACAGAGCACAGGAGCTGCAGCGCCCTGGCTGCGGCCACTCCCCAGGCACCTACCTGTGGTTCAGGATGCGGTGGATCATCATCCACTCGGGCTTGATGCCGTAGCGGTAGAAACGCTCCTCCATCTTGGCATAGAGAGGGTCCTTGTTCTTCCTTTTCTCGCTCTTGCCATCCTCATCGCCAGAGCCGTAGTCAAAGGGCGGCGGCTCGTCCATGTCGTTCTTTCTTTGGTAGTTGCGATACATCACCGTGTGGTATAGCTCCAGCTGCTTGCACAGCGGCAGAGGTTACGGGAGGCCGACGGGGCCCGGCTCCCCCAGCCTGGGTCCTAGGCATGACCACCTCGCCTTCGGCCTCCCCCTCCCCGCCTCCCAACAACGCCCCGCCCTCGGTGCCAGCAGCACCTTTCAGGACAGGAGTCTTAGCACAGCCATACCTGCCGGGCACTGGGGGGCCTCACCTGTAGCTCCTTCACCCAGGAGCAGTGCCAGTAGGAGAGCCCAGCCCACTTGACAAAGAACTCTCTCTCCGGAATGCCCTCCAGGGGCTTGGGTGGGGGGACCCCAGGCTCCACGTCGGGCCCCGGCAGCCCCACCATGAAGGGGGCGGGGGGCTCCGTCCACCTCCAGTGTAGGATCCGCTGGACTTTGCCCTTCAGCGGGGGGCACTGTGGACAGAGGAGGGTCCCCAAGTTCAGGGCTTAGCCAAAGGGCCCCACCCTGGGGTTCCGGGGACATCAGGCTGTCGCAAGGCTCTCTCCAACAAGCTGCCCTGCTCCCCAGGTCAGCACCACCATGACTCCGCAATACTGCCCAGTCCTCAGGAGCCCACACAGGCTGCGCACACAGGAGATGGGCAACAGTGGTGTGTGCACATGCACGCACACGCACACACACGCACACGTACCAGAAGCCCAGATGCACACAGGGGAACTGGGGCTGGCCACAGCACAGCCCAGGATCCAGAGGGTCGGGAATCCAACACTGGGAGTGGGCCTGGGGGACAACTGGGAGCATGGGGCCCTTCAAACGCATACAGCGACTGGGGGTGGGAGGGAGGCGCTCTCCTCTCCCTGCCTCCTGCGCTCTCACCACCCCCAGCCCTGGGACAGGAGCCAGGTCCGGGGAGGGTCTGAGTGGGCAGTTCTGCTGTTGTATGGCTTGAAACAAGTCACTTTACCTCCCCGAGCCTCAGTTTTGTCATCTAAAATGGGAATAACAAAGGCCTGTACTCAGAAACTCAGAAATCGGAAATCGGTAAAAGAATGCCCAACGAACGGCGGCTGTGTGGGTGGTGGTAGGGTCACCACCACCACCTGTTTCTTCCTTAGGGCTCAGGAAAAACTGCGTGTGGGTCTCAAGGGGGTGGAGACGCAGAGAGGGTCTTAGTGAGGCAGGGGGTGGGACTCGAGGGTGGGCGAGGGGACCGTGGTGGGCGGGGACTCGGGTCTTTGCTGGTGGCCGGCAGGGCGGGCCCTATAAGGGGCGGGGCCTTGGCAAGTGGGCCCGGAACCTCGCGGGTAGGCCTGGGCCGGCAGACACCGGCCCTCTGTGAGCAAGGCTTTGTGGTGGGCGTGGCCTGGCCCTACAGAGGCGGAGCCTTTGGTGGACGGGCCGGCGCCGGCGGGGCAGGGCCTGGAGCATCGCGGGCAGGGCTTGGGGGTGGGCGTGGCCCGGGCCCGAGGAAGCGAGGCCTTTTGCTGGCAGGGCCTGGTGGGAGCGTGGCCTCGGTGGGCGGGGCAGCGCATTGCCGGGGGAGGGGCCTGGGCGGGGCGGCGCGGGCGGCTCGGGGCGGGCGTAACACTCACAGTACAGCGCGGGCAGAGCCATTCACCGTTTGGGATCTCGGGCAGCGGCGGGTTGAGGCAGTGCAGGTGGTAGGAGGAGGGGCACGCGTCGCAGCAGAGCAGTTCGCCGCCGTCCTTGCACACGCGGCAGAACTCCATGTGGTCGTCCTCCTCCTCCTCGCAGCCGCCCTCCTCCTCCTCGTCGTCGTCGTCCTTTGGCTCCCACTGGATCCCCTCCTTCTCCTGGAGGGGAGAATCCAGGTGGAGGCACCTTGGGCCGGGGCCGCCCTCCAGCACGATGCGACTCCCTCCCTCCCGCGCGCGCGCCTCTCCCCATTCTACACCTCCCCACCGGCTGCGCTATCCCGGAGCCAGGCACCGGCCGCGCCCCCGCCCCGGAGCCTCTGCCACGGGCTTACACAGTGCGGACAGCTCCACTTGCCCTCGGGAGCCTTCTCCAGCTCTGGGTCAAGGCAGACGAGGTGGTAGGCGCGCGGGCAGGTGTCACACAAGATGATCTCCCCGCCCTGCTGGCACACCTCGCAGTAGTCCTGGTGGTCCGTCTCGTAGCCATCGCCATCGTCAACTGCGGAGGAGCGGAGGCGGCTGTGGGGGGCCTGGTCCCCACTCCCAATGCCCAACCAATCGCCACCCCTGGCTGGACTGGTACACGTAGGTGTTTAATAGATGCTGGGTGAATGGATGGTGGATGGATGGGTGAAGAAATGTCTGAAGAAAGGCTGAGGCAGTAAAGGGGTGGCGAGATGGTGGGAAGGTGGATAAAAGGGAGGGAGGGAGGGAGGGAGGGAAGAGGATGGGTGGGGGGCTGAGAGGGAAGGGATGTGGGTAGAGGGTGGATTTCACAGGAGGTTAAGAAGCACTTCCTTCTCCAGTGCCCCCTTTGCTAGTGCAAATGCCCGAGGGGGCTACACCGAAAGTCCCTAATTTAGCCTCAGTGGGACAAGACCCCTCCCCTGACCACAGAGACCAGCGAGGTGAGGAAACACAGGTGAACCGCCTGGCCGAGGCCAGGAACGGCTGAGGCATCAGGACGCCCTCCCCTGCTAACCAAGAGGGGCTCTGCACCCCACCCCTTCTACCAGGACAGCCGTGGACCCCAGGGAAGTCCTACTCCTCTTCCTCTTGCGCCGCCTCTTGCTCTTCTTCCCGAGGGCTGTGGAGCCCTCAGAGCGCACGGAGGAGCTGTGGATGCTGGCGCTGTCGAAGTCGGACTCCTCCCGCTCATCCTCCTCGCTCTGCAGGGGGGTGGGGGCTGGTGAGCCTAGAGCCTACCCTGGGGGTTCATCCCAAGGGCCTCACTGGCCTGGGCAGAGGATGGGAAGGGCTCCAGAGGCAGTGTTCTCTGTGGTTCATCTCATCTCCACCTGGCTAGAAACCCCAAAGGCCCCACCCACCAGTCTAGCCGGATATCCTACCACCTTCCCCAAGCCCTGCCCTCTAGCCCTCAGACACAACTCACATTTTCCATCTCTCTCCCCCAGGCCCTGCTCTCCACCCTGCCAAACTCCTACACCTCCCTCAAGGGAAAGCCCTAAGGATACCTCCTCCAAGGAGCCTTCCCAGATCTCTCCTTAACTGGACCTGTTGCACAGCCTGCGTACCAGGTCTGGTCTGTCCCATCTGCCTGTCATTAGCTCTCTCCCAGCGTATCTCCCAAACACGCTCCAGACCGTGAACACCTCCAGAGCAGAGGCCACCGGGGCTGAGCCGAGAGCCTAGCACATGGAAATGCTCAACCAATATTCGCTGAGCTGAGCTAGAGCACCAGCCCCAGGCTGGGTCACACCTGCTGCTCCACGCTCCCCTCTAGAGCAGCTCAACTCAAGTCCTGTCATTTGCCTCTACCAAGGGACACAGAAATGGCTTCCAACTCTGTCCCTCTACAGAGATGGGGCGAGGTGTGGGAAACAGGTGCCCTGTGAGGGTGGGGGAGGTCATGAATGCTCCCCCCCAATAGAGAAGGGAGGGCCCAGAGGCTCAGACGGGGGCTTAGGGTCAGTCTGAACCTAGTGCCAGAGCTGGCCCTGGAAGAGCAAGGGAAGGTCAGAGCCCCAGCCCACCTGATCCTGCAGACATGCCACCTTCCTGGGGTCTGGGCTCCCAGCAAACCCGGGCATGCAGGCCCCATCAGGACTCTTAAGGGCCAGCTGACTCTCCCACCTGCTCCCCAGATGGAGCAGAGCCAGAACTGAGCCCCCAGCCCAGCAGGGTAGACAGGGTTGCGCTCCGCCCAGAGTCCTGATTCAGGAGCGTGGACTGAAAGCCCTGCATTCCAGTCACCCTGCCTTTGCGGGGCACACATGTGCACACGCACAGTCACACACATGCAGAACGCATCTGAAGGCTGCTCACATGCTCACACACATTCCAGTCCACTCACACATTTACACACTCACACGCTTGTGCTCACAAATACACACTCGTGTTCACGTGCAGTCCACTCACACGTTTACACACTCACACTCTCGTGCTCACAGATGCATGCACTCCCATTCACACACACTCATGCTCACACACATTCTAGTCCACTCACACATTTACACACTCATACGCTCATGTTCACAAATACACCGTGCTCTCATTCACACACACTCGTCCTGACACACATTCCAGTCTGCTCGCACTTACACACACACACGCTCGTGCTCACAAATACACACTCGTGTTCACATTCCAGTCCACTCGTACATTTACATGCTCATACACTCATGCTCACAAATCCACACTCCCATTCACACTCACACACATTCCAGTCCACCTTCTCGCACACTCACACACACGCTCACCGAGGAGGCTTTCTTCCTCTTGTTGCTGATTCCTCCAAAGCGGAACTTGAGCCCGGCTACCTTCCTCCCCTTGCCCTTTTTCTTGGCATCCTTGGAGCCTTTGATCTTCTTCCTCACTCCGGGCCCTGAAAAGTGACAGTGGATAATCCACGCCCGCCGCGCTCACTCACGCAGTGCCATGATTTCAGTCAGCCCTCAGGGGCTCCATAAGGGAAGGGTTGTTCTGCCGCCACCCCTTTCCAAATGAGAAGGCCAAGCAGGGATGTCCTTGCGTAAAAATGACACGGCAAGTAAGGGGGAGGCAGAAAATAACCCCCACTCTGTCTCTGCTCTGGCCACCGCTGCCCTGTTCCATGAACGGCAGAAATGCCAGCCATCTTGGGAACAGCCCTGCCCTGTCCCCTCGCCTCAAAAAGGAGCTGTTCCCAATGAAGCCGTGGGCCCCCATGGCCAGCAGGGCCACCAAGGGCACACCCACCCCCCTTGTGGTCCAAACCTGGGCCCTGGAGGGCAAGAAGCCCCTTCCCCAGCCGCCAGCCTCCAGGTCATCCCCAGGCCCAGGCAGCGCTGGCACCACTCACGACAGCCCCACCTGTGCCAATCACCCACCGCAGACACCAGCCCCCTGGCCAGCGGGCTTGAGGCTATTTTGTAGAGCTGGCTACAGGACAATTAGCCACCTGGGGAGGAACGACCCCTCAGCAGCCTCTCCCACTGCGCTGAGCAGGGGAGATGGGGCCCTGGTGGCAGGTGGCCTTGCCCCGGGCCCTCCTCCAGCCGTATCACACACAGATGGGGCTAGGAGCCCAGCTGTAACCTCCGTGGCACCACAGAAAATCTATTTCAATTTTTCAGGCTCTGAATGGGCAGCTCAGGAAATCAATAGCTCAGTGGCTGGAGCCCAAGAGGAAATGAGAAAGCAAGGCAGGTTGGGAAGGCCCAGGACGGAGGACGGCGAGAAAGGACAGCAGGAAGCAGGCCCTAAACCCCATGTCACTCTGCCCACTGGGCCCCTGCAGAGACCTGGAAAAGGCATACATCATCCCAGAAACCAAAGCTCCTTGGGGCTGAAACAATGGGTCCCCAGAGCTCCCTCAGCCCCCCATCAGAAAAGCTGAGCTACTGGCAACCCCACCTTTGAGAACCCTGAGGAGATGCAGGTCTCTACCCCAATGGGGCCAGAAATCCTCCACCTAGGGGAGATCCCTCCCCCGGGGACTTGAAGTCACAGAGAGCCTCTGCTGTCCCTATTCTCCCCAGACACCAGACACCCACCACTGAGTCCGATTTTGTATTTGGACCTCCTTCCAGGCTTCCCAGAGAAGCCAGCCTGGACCACGACACTCATGCACGTCCATTACCCCAAGGGCTGGGTACTCAGACAAGAGGGGTCAGTAAGCTAACCTCAGGACCCCTTCTCCTCAAACTCAAGAGCCCCCCGGCTCCCAACAGCATGGGCCTCCCCTCTCCATTCCTCCATGCCAAGTCAGAGGGGGCCAGGTGCAAAAATCCCAAAGCTCCAAGCACATTGTCTCCTCTGCTTCACCCCAGCCCCGAAAGGGGAAGCGGGACAGAAGCTACAATGCCACAATCCAGCTGAGAAAGGGCAAGTGGGTCCAAGGTCAACCAAGGCACTGAGTCCTTGGTAAAGCCTGCCTCAGCTGTCCCGGCTGTCCCAGCTGCCCGAGGCTACAGGGGCTGGGGTGGGACTCTGCCAGCAGGGTGCCCACCCACCCACAGCCTTACCCTTGCCCTCCTTGGTCTTGGCCTTGCGGATAGGTACAGGCTGGGGTGCCTGCTGGGGGCTGACAGCCAGCGGAGGGGCGATGGTGACTGTCTCCACGGCCGCGGCCACCGCCGCCGCAGCCGCCGCTGCCGAGCTCCCCTTGAAAGGGTTGTTGGCACTGAACTCCCGCCACTTGGCTCCCAGAACGGTCATCATTTTGGACATGGGGATCTTTGGGTTCTTCTTGGCGATGAGCGGCCTGTGTGGAGTGAAAACATCGCTGTGGAGGGGATGAGACCCCCTGATGACCCAGGCACCCCCTTCTTCTCCCACACCTGGGGTAAGAAGCCCCATGTTCCAGGCTGGGAAAACCGAGCAGAAAGCAAGGCAGGGCACGGGGCAGAGGACACAGCCTGAGAGTCCAGTCCATCCCCAAACACTCCTGATTCCCTATGTATGTGGTTGGTGATCTTCTAATTGGGTTTCCAGACTCTATACCACCTAAGGGACCAGAGGGAGGAGCCTGCTGTGGGCCACTGGGTGTCTGGCCCCATTTCTTCCAGAGCTGAGAGGGGCCATGAGGGCTTAAGACCCTGGGGATTGACCAGGACCACCATCCCAGGGCTCAGGGCAAGAGAAGGCAGGACCATCTGTTAAAATGAAAGGGGTTCTGCCCAGGGTTGGTGTCAGCCTGATGGCCCCCCTGCACCCCAGGAGCCTGGGGCTCTGTCCCCCAACTTGCAGTTCCCATGGATGCTGGCCGTGGTGTCTGGCGGTGCAACCCACCTGAGGAACTGGCTGAAGGCCTTGTAGTTGGTCAGCGTGTGGTAGTCAGCCTCCGAGAACAGGTACTCCACGTCATCCAGGCCCCACTCGGCCATCAGCTGCCCCGAGGACTTGGGCTCCTAGGGACACCCAGGCCAGAGGTAGGGTCAGAGCAGGGTCCTTCTGACCTGCACCCCCACCCCTAGAGCCCCCACCCAGGAGGTCTCCAAATGGGCAGGGAGGCTGTGTCTCCAGTTCGTACCCACCCTCCGCCTCCCGGCCTGCTTGCCCCTTGACCAGTGGGAACAGCTCAGACACCAACTCACGAGGGAGTGCAGGGCCAGGCCTGGGGGTTTAGTGTAGGGGCTCCTGGGGGGAGGCCTGGGGGTTTAGTGTAGGGGTTCCTGGGGGGAAGCCTGGGGGTTTAGTGTAGGGGTTCCTGGGGCCAGGCCTGGGGGTTTAGTGTAGGGGCTCCTGGGGGGAGGCCTGGGGGTTTAGTGTAGGGGTTCCTGGGGCCAGGCCTGGGGGTTTAGTGTAGGGGTTCTTGGGGGGAGGCTCTGCGTACACCCAGGGCAGAAACGGTAACAGAACTCATTCTCTGAGAAGAATGTGTTCTGGGGATTTGGGCACCAAGCCAGAACCACAGCCTACAGGGCTAGCCTAAAGGGCAGCTGTCCCTGGGGAGGCAGCAGGGCTGAAGGTTGCCTGAGGCACGCTGGGGAGAAATGAGGCTGCCTCGGGACATCCCCTGATAGAGTCACACATGGACCCCTGCTGCTCCCCTGCTTCCAGGACCAGGATATGGGACATGGGACAAGGGCCCAGCTGAAGGCAGACATGTGAGAGGGTCCCTTGGCTACTGCTTCACTTTCAAGCTGGGGCACTGAAGCTCAAGGAGGTGAGACTCCCCAGGGGCACACAGTGAGCTCCCCAGACAGCCAGGCCAGCTGGGGTGGGGGGTGGGGGTGGAGGTGCTGGCTATGACCTTGGGCTCTAGAGCCAGACAGACCCTGGTTCTAATCCGGGCTCTACCACACTCTGGCAACGAGAGGTGGACTAGCTGCTTCACCTCTCTATGCCTGTTTCCCCATCTGTAAAGCGGATAGCAGTACCTGCCTCCCAGGAGGGAGGGGGGGCCCTATTCCAAACCCGAAGGGTTGCACTGGTTCCAGGAAGCCCTGCCCCAGCCCCACCCACTGACCCATTCAGCCAATTGGCACTCGCCAGACCCAGGAGTGGTCATTGGCCCAGATGGGAGTCCAGTGGCAGGTGCCGCTGGGTCTCCCGTGTAGACAACGAATGAGGACTCAAGTCTGCTTTCCCAGCTAGTGGAGGGGGCCGTGGGTACCAAGAAACCCAGAGCTGCGGTGACACCCATTCTCAGCCACAAGGGTGTCTGACCAGAGCCTGGAGCTGACCCCCAGAGGCAGGGTGAAGGATGTGAAGACACAGGCCCTGGGTAACACCCCAAGCTGGAAGCCCCTGGCCTCTCAACTCCTCGGGCACTGATCCAGCAAACCCCATCACTGATGAAGCCCCTCAGAACTGGGCTGTCCGCCCCCTGCAGCAGAAGACCACCCGGGAGGTGCACCCAGCCTCCCTCGGTCCCAGGAGCTGAGAACCAGGCCTGCCTGCCCAGCGCTCCCTGGCCTCCCATTCTCTGTGACCAGTCAGCGGGGCTCCCCTGTGGGATGCCCTCCCGTGGTCCACCTGCCCCCACAACACGCAGCCATCCCTGGAGGCCTCTCGGACCTTGCTCCCAGCAGGAAGCAGAGCGGCGTGAGCCTGAGCGGGTGACAGTGCCGTGGGAGAACCCTGGACCGTGCCCACGAGTTCATCTTGCAGTCTGTCAGCCCTCGGCTATGATCGGTCACAGATGACTCACAACACACCTGCTGGCTAATGAAATCCCTCTGGGCGTGGGGACACCATGGCGCTTCCTGACTTCAGCCGCTGACAGCCACCACTTCTGCCTCACCCAGCAGGACCCATATATACAGAGCCCTCATCTCGAACTCCATGGCCAGCCCAACCTGAGCTTGGGGGCCGTGCCCACGGAACAAAGGAGGCAGAGTGCTCTGTCCGCTGACACCTGCCACTGCCCAAGAACTGAGCCCAGGCCCATCCCCTCCCCGAGGAGCCCTGCAGTGGCTGTGAGACCGGAGGGGCCTCGGCCTGCTTAGCATCAGGCTGCACACACAGGGAAGCCGCTTTCCCCCAGGGAGAGCCCTGACTGGTGCTCACTGGGACACCCTCCCCGACGCCCACGTGGCCAGAAATTCAGAATACACGCTGAATAACAAAGTTCCCCTTCTGCCCGGAGTGGAGCCATCCGGCCCCTTCCTGCTGGCAGAGGCTCCATTTGCTGGTTGATTTTCCCAGAGTGCTCCAGGGGAGAGGCTCCTGACACGAAACTTGAGCCCAAACACCGCCCTCCTCAGAGCTGTGCGCTCCAGCGAGAGCCCCCCGCCAAACTCCTAAATGTCACCCATCGTTATTTCATCGTTATTTCAAATGTGTCTCCAGGACTTGGGACACAGTGTTGCTCACACACTTTCATCCAACCTCCACGTGCACGCAGGCACGCCCACAGGCCCACCTGCCCCCAGCAGCCACACACACACACACACACACACACCCGTGGGGAAGGACACTCTGGCCCTTTGCACGCAGAAAGCAGAGAACCGACTTGAAGCCTTGGCCCATGCAGGCCAGGCGTCCTGCTGGAGCCCAGGCCCCTCCGGACGGGCTCAGGGCTTACCTTTAGACACCCATCATCATTATCATCCTCATCATCATCCTTCCTTTTTCGCTTGGCTTTTTTCTCCTTCTTGTCCTTGAGCTTTTTCTTCTTCTTTTTATTAGGGGAGTAGTCACTGCCCTCACTCTCCGACTTCTCTTCCAGATCCTCTTCATTTTCTGACAGCTCATCATTGCTCCCCTGGAAGAGAAAGGAGGATGGTGAGGGCAACAGGGGCCTGAAGAAAACCCTGAGTCCTGGGCAGCAGGACTGCCCTGAGTGGCCCCCTGGCACAGTGAGTAGGCCCACGCGTTCCGGATCATTCAGCGTTCCACTGCTCACAGCTCAGCACAAGCCCAGCGGGAGGGGCTGCCCCGAGCCAGCACTGGGCAAGGGTCCTGCCCCTGGTGCCTGGGCCACAGCACCTGGTGGAGTGCAGCCGGCCTGGCCTGCCCCGGGTGGAGCTCAGGCTCTGCTTCAATCAGAATCAGGTTTCTACAGACTCGAGGATTTTAACCAGTGTTATGGAAGAGCGCTGGGACCCAGGAATTCCTGCAGGACGCGATGTCCAGAGCCAAAAAACAAAGTGCACGAGAAAAACCCCAGGCAAATGGGCAGGCAAAGCACAGGGGGTGTGACCCAACCTCTGTGCAGACGTGTGCACCCCATGGAGTCGCACCTGTCGAGAGTAACCTGTAATTACTGTAGAAACTGTCCCAGTTTCATCTGTCTGTGGGCTCTCCAGAAGCTGCTATGGCACGAGCCCACCTTCTCCACCACCCCCACCCCGGCCGCTTCGTCTCGAGAGGAGACAAGGTAATTTAGGCAGCTCTTAAGCTTGGCTCCCTTGATTTAGTTTCCCGTCTGTACAGGCAGCAAATGGCCCATTTATATGGAGATAAGGGCGTTCACAGCCAGAGCGTCCCCACCAGAAAGGCACTGCCCTTCCAAGGAGGCTGTTTGTTTACTCTCCGCCTTTCCAGATGCAAGCGGACTGGCAAAGCCCTTCCCAGCCCCCTCCTGGCCTGGGTCTGCTGGAGAGGCTGGGCACTGAGGCTCCAATTTCCAGCACGGGGCTTGGCATTTTCGAGCCGGCTGTTGACTGTTTTCAAGGTGAGCAAAGAGAAGCATGGGAAAGACAGAGAACTGGAGAGGTGGAAAATGAGCTTGGGAAACAGCACTGAAGGGGAGAAGGCTGAAGAGGAGGTGGGGAGGGGGCAGGATAGGGTAGGGGAAAGAGCAGAGCGGGTGGGAGAAGGGAAGGGAGAATCAAGGGCAGCAGATCTGTCTGGAGGCTCTTGAGAGGGCCCCACCAGATCTCTGCCCTTTCCAGGCACACTGTAAAGAGTTGAGAGTCTTTCCCCAGGAGGGAGGCTCTTCCAAAGACACAGCTGGGAAAGGACTCCCCCACGGGCTCTCTGCACTTCCCGACTGTCTCCCCCTGGGCTCTCTGCTTCCAAACCTTTTATGCTCATTAAGCTGCTGAGTCAGTGTGCTGGCTGGCCGGTTGGCAGACAGCAGGGCCTCTGCGCCTTTCCGGAACTGGGTGTTTCCCGGAATACTAACTCTCGCTGTGCGGGGTCCCAGGGGCGAAGCTGGTCCTGGCTGCTGCTGGAACCTGCCTGGGGCAGGCAGCCTTGCGAGGGCTCCTGCTCCCAGGGTAGATGCCAATGCAGAGCCCTGGGACCACAGCTCCCAGCTCTGCCACAGTCCTCTGGGGAGGAAGGGGTCAGACAGGGACATCTATTTTCCCCGAGGTGTAGAGTTCGGCCAGTGTCAAGAGACCACCTTTGAAGAGACCAGAGAGACAGGCTCTACCCCAGCCCTCACCCCAGCAAAGGTAAGGATGGGAGAAGAAGGCGGCCATGAATTTCAGCACCTCGGACAGAGGCTGTGGGGCGGCCGTAGGGAGGGGCATGGGGCTGGCCCTCAAGCTGCCCTGGGGTGGACCCCATACACCGCACCCAGACCTGCAATGAGGCAGGATGACCCATGTCTGATACCCACTCGGCTGAGAGTCGAGTGGCCTGACTGTGGGTCCTGAGGCTCCCTAGGGAATCTGCAGGACACAGAAGGCCTAGGAGCTCTGTCCCTTGCTAGCCTGGAACTAGGCAAGTCACTAGAGCCTGACCTCAGCCTCCTCATCTGTGAAATGGGGATTCAACAAGGGTGGCAAGAGGCACAAAGGAGATGGCATGAGAGGAGGCTGCACACATTTTGAAATGGGAGAGACCCAAGCACCCATGACCCCAACTCTGCTTAGAAGACAAAGATGCAGGCCAGATGACAGACTTAAGGACATCACCAGCCTCACCCTTCGTGTTTCTGCAAGTCAGGAGCAGGCTAAGCCAACTGCAGAGCCGCAGCTGGGTGACCTACAGTGCAGCTGGGCAATCAGATGCCGACAGAAGAGGCCATTGTGGCAACACCTGAGGGAGGACTGACATGGGCGTCTGATGGGAAGTAGGCATTACCGTGTCCCAAGTGCAGGAGAGGTGAGGAGTGACCCGCACAGCTCCACATGCAGGGCCCAGAAAGAGCTGGGGGGAGGGAGGGCGGGGAGGGCACCTCCAGCAGATTTCACCGTCCGTATGTGTAGCGTGGATGCCAGGCCTGGAGAAAGGCCCCAAGCTGAGCACTGCCAGAGGGCTGGCCCAGCGTCTGTTCCAGGGCTAAGTGGCAGAGCAGGAGGGCCGAGATCCTCCTCAAGGAATGAGTGACAGCTACGGCAGGGCACATCCGCCACTTACCGGTCCCCAGTGGCCCCCTGGGTGATGGCAGTGGTGGCAGCCCCTCGTTTTAGGGACAGGGGAGACTTCTCCCTCCACTGTCTGCCTGCACCAAGGAAAGCCCTCTCAGAAAGAAAGCTCTGATTCTCCACTTCTCCCAACTCATCACCTGTTCCTTGATCCTTTCCAGGAGGTGCCTTCTCTCCCCCACCCAACCAAATGAAGTTCACAGGGCCTGGGTCCACCCCTACTTGCACCCCAATCTCATCCAAGCCCTCCTGACTGCTCGGGGTAGGGTGGGGGTGCTGGCTGAGGTGCAGGACGGGTCTTTGGAGATGGGTTTCCCACTGGCATCATAAGCCTGTATCCACAGCATATCTCTGCATCCAGCTGTTTGGACCCTTCAAGACCCGGGCCTCCTTTTTCCTTCCCCCAAAATCTTTCCCTGCAGAGAAAGGGGCTAGGGGAAGGGCAGCAAGTGGTTCTGAAAACAACATGAAGAGGAGTGAAGCAGGAGCGGGACCTGGAGGGATACAGCACCAGCCAGTGGCAAGAAGGAAAGAATAACGGAGAACCAGGGGTAGACCAGCCGGGTCAGTATCGTGGAACTTACAGAAGGGGTTTTGGGCCAAGCCATGTTCAGGGAAGGAGACACAGACACAGAGCAACACCGTCCTATTAAAGCCCTGAACCAGTCTCAGCCCCAAGCCACACCACGGGCTGTGAACACGGTTGGAGCTTTGACCTTGACGCTGTCCTTTGGGCTGTGGCCGCCCCAGGGGTGACTACAGGGGAGGCACCTCACGGTACAAGAATCTTAGTGGACTCAAAGTTCCCAACAGAATCCATCTGCTGCCTTCAACACCACGCCCAGGCTGCATGTGTGCGGAGCTGGGGGTAAGCGGGAGGGCTCAAGTCCCGACCCCCGGCCCACTGAGGCCACAGTATGGCACCAACGCAGGCCCCGGGGACCCCAAGTGGACAGTGTCCGCCCGCCCTTCCTCCTCCCCAGCTCTGCGGATGCCTTTTATCCGGGCCTCCCATCTCCCTCTCCCTTCCCTCTGCACCCAGTGCTCAACACACACGCGCATCTCCCGATAAAGGAGGCATTTACACTCAAAAGGGAGGATTCAGAGAGTTGGTCATTCTCAATTTGGGGTCCTTCAAGATTGAGAGGGAAAAAGAAAGAATGAAATATGAGCCTTCCCATTCACGAGTGTTATAAACAGTTATAATTTAGCACTGAATAATTGGTTGCTATGGTAACCGCTGCAGTACAGGTTGAAATCATTTCTCCCTCCTGCGCTGGGCCTGACAAGGAGCTTCATCTACATATGCTCAGGTTCTGGCCGCAGCCCGGTTGTTTTATGTAAATCACGATCCGAGACTTGCTGCCGGTCCCCACCCCCCAACCCCCACTCCCCGCCAAAAAAAACCCGCAGCCCCTCTTCTGCCTCCACCCACCGCCTTATCTTGGGTCCACCTGGTTGGAGATGGTGGGGAGCACAGGGTGTAATCCCCCTCCCCACGTCCTGGGGACCCAGGCAGGCAGGGCGGATGGGTGGGGGGCACCGGGCGGCCAAGATGCTGCTCTCTGGCTACAGCCCGCTCCAGACCCTCTAAGACCTGACAGCTGGCTGAGCCCTGCTCTCAGGAGTACAGGGGAGGGGGCAGCAATGACCTAAGGGTCACCTTGGGGGCCTGCCAGGCGGCACCCAGTCATCTGCAGGCCTCCCACTCACTGGGCCCTCCACCCCTAGTGAGAAGCAGAAGGAAGGAGAGAGGGTGAGCAAGTGAGGGGAGGGCAGAGGGTGGGGGTTGGAAAGGAGGCTGGAGGGGAAGGAGAAATGGAGAGGATGAGGGGAGAGAGTGAGGGAGCAAGAGGTGGCTGAGGCCCAGGCCAAGCTCCTGCCAAAACAGCAGAGGGAGACACAGAGGGGCCGAGGCAAACAAGCATATTGTCAGGTAGGTCCCAGGGAAGAAGGGAGGAGTGAGATCTGAGTGAGCCCGACACTGGGTAGGGGGGAGGAAAGCACCAGCCCTCCCAGGCTTTGGACACCACTGGCCCTCCCAGCCACCGAACACGGCCCCCCCCTCCAGGCCCGGCCTCCCCACTGTGCAGACACTGCCCACTTCTAGCCTCCTGCCTGGCCAGGGCAGGGTGGGGAGGGGAGAGTCCTGCTCAACTGTGTGCCCAAGAATGAGAGGGAAAATTCAGCCCTGCCTGCAGCACCCCTGGTGGTCCTTCATCTGCATTTGGGAACTGGGCTGACCTGCCTGAGGGCCTGAGACCAAGGACCAGAGATCACTGGGTGTCCGTCCAGGTCCAGTGTCCATGAAAGCAGCTGCCAGAGAGAAAACGCCCAGGAGGAGCTGGAGGCGGGGAGGGGGGGCGGTTCGTGCAGGAAGCTCCTGCCCTCGACCAGGGCACAAGCACGAGGCCCCACGATCCTGGACTCCACCTCCCCCCACAATGTCCAGAGAGCCTCAGGTCTTGGGGGGTGAGGACGACATGTCAAAGCCTCAACCAGAAGGTCTGTCCCTGCATCACAGGGTCCTGCCTGCCCCGAATCATGGACGCTCTGTGACATAAAGATGAACGACACTCGAACGTCCCGCTTAAAAGGACAGGGCATTTCTTATCTGACCTGCAAAGTTCTGTACGGGCCACTTTTGGTGTCTCGCACTTGAACCTGGCTCTTAGGATACCCCCTGGCAGCTGAGATCTTTCTCCGCAGACCCAGGCAGAGCAGCCAAGACCCCCTCGGGGCCCTGACCCACCCCCCAGCTGGCCCAACCCCAGCAGGGCCCCCACAAACCTCTTTCTTCTTCCGCTTCCCTTTGGGCCGGTTCTCCTTGAGCTTCTTGGATTTCTTCTTCTTGGGAAGGCCCACGGGCTCCTCAGGGAAATAGTCATCAAAGGCTCCAAGGCCACCATCTTCTTCTTCTAGGGGAGTCAGAAGTGGGAGGGGATGACCCTGCTGCTTCCCTCAGGGAGGCCCCCCGTGGGACAGCCAGCCCCACAGGCATCCACCTGCCTCCTTCGCCCCCACCCCTCCTTCCCTGCACACGGTGGCTGGCCCCGGCCTCCTCCCAAGCCCTCAGAACCACCAGCCCAGACGCAGTGAGTGCAGTCCCAGCTCAGGCGGGCTGTGTCCCAGGTCCCCACTTCCCTGGACCTGTCCTCCCCTCGCTGTAAAATGGGACAATAACCACCCACCCTGACAGGACAGGACGGCGCTCGGAAACAACGTTCTGAGCAAAAGTGAACGGCTAATTAAGAGTCCGTGGCCCCCCCAGCGAGAAAGCAGCCCCACAGAAGCACAAAGCCATCTCCGGCCGCTCCAGGGAGGGTCGGGGCCTACTTCAGCCCTCCAGAGGCCTACAGCGTGGCCGGGAGATGGCTTGTGAATGGGGACGGACGGGTCACATCACCCCAGGACCACCTGGAGCCACGTGGGGGGTTTGGAGGGAGACCAACAAGGAAGATGCCAGGTTCCCCCCTTACTGGGGATCAGAGACCACATCGCCTCTCCCGCCCGAACCTGCACACACACCCACACGGTACACGCACCCCCAGTCACACACGCAGGATGCCAAACTTGTTCCGGCTGGGCACCCAGCAAGATGCGAAATTCCACAGACACATGCGGCATCCGCCACACGTGGGTTTCCAAAAGCGGCCACGAGTTCCGAGCTCCCCTCCCTCCTTCATGAATTTAAAAGGCCAAGAGGGGAGCAGGACAGGTGTGTGTGCAGCAGGATTATCTTTGAAGAAGGAGCTGGCTTCCAGCTTCATGCTACCCCCCCAAAAAAGGAGAGGACTTGACATGTGGCCCCGGGGCCTAACTCCCACCCAGGAAATCAGAGGTGAGAAAGGGCAGTGAGCTCTGAGTTCCCAGGGGGTGGGGGGTGTTGGGCAGGGGAAGAAAGGGAGAGTGGGGAGGGTCCTCTTGGGGGCAAACAGCAGCAAGAAACAAACCCCCCAGAGTAGAGATGCATCCAGAAGGAAGCCACCAAACCTCCCAAGTCCACAAACGGGGCCCACCAGAGACCAGGGCTCCACGCCAGCCAGGGGGCCGGAGCACCCACAGCCAGGCTGTCCTACCCCATCCCCCTGTGCCCAGGGGAGCAAAGACAAGAGCCAACTGGGGATCCCCCCACACACAGGGATTGAGGGGACACACAACAGGGAATTTCAGCCTGAGGGGTCTGCCACCCCGTGACCCTGAGGAGGGCACCCAGGAGACTTTCATAGGGAAAGGTGGCAAGGTGACCCTGCTGAATCGAGTTAAAAGAAACACAGCCTCCCACCCACCCGGCCCAGGAAGCCCACCACCACACATCAGGGTTGTTGGCCGCGTGAGCCGGACAACAGCACAGTGCAGATGTGTCCGCCCCCCGCAGGTGCTCAGACACCCAGGACACCCCGACATCCGGCCTCCCATCCTCCACACAGGTCCCCCTCATGCCCTGCCTGGGACCCCTGTCCCCTGGAGTCCCCAGGGTCACATGGCTCGCATCGCCACACCCTGGGTGCAGCTAGAGGGCGCTGGCGACTCCTGTGGCCAAGTGGCTGTCCTGCCATCCCAGGGCCCTGCAGGGCTGGTTCCCACCCAGGGGGCAGGTGCCGCTGCACCACTGTGCGGGGGGGCCCCCCCTCTGTCCCGAGGCCCCCCTCCAGGGAGGGGTGTGGTACAGCCCCCAGGAGTCCATGGGGGTAGGCAGCAGGGCATGCCCAAGGCCCAGGCCCCTCCCCAACCTGCTGGGCAAACACAGGTGTGGAGAGACTCCCGGCCGGACCAGGAGCCGCTGCAGAGAAGGAGGCCCGCTCAGTGGTCCTGGCTGGCACGGGGGGCACTGCTGCCAGGCCTTGGCCCGGGCTATGGCACGCAGGGCCAAGCAGGGGGTGGTCAGCCCAAAGCTGAGTTTAATGTGAGCCAGGTCTTGAGCGGAGCCAGGCTGAGCTGACCCTGTCCCGTCCTGTCCCTCTTCGCCCTGGCACAGGAGGGGCAGGGATTTCTCAGACCAGCTGAAAACATGCACGGGGATCCCCAGAGTCATCCTGGAGCGGCAGGGTCTGGAGGTCGTGACGGAGCTGTCCATCCACACCCCCACCCCTGCCTCCACCTCCCCCAGAGCCACAGGGAGACTGCCTGGGCAGAGCCACCCCGCCACCCTGGCAATGCCCAGCGCTGGTTATATAAGAGGCTCGGGCTGATGCAATCGGGAGGGCCCCCTCCCTCCTGCCACTTCCCCAAGTCCCCTGTTCCCTCAGTGGGGCAGTCCCCCAGACTGGGAAGGCCAGCTGAGCACACAGTCGCTGACGGACCAACTGGCCAACAGAACACACAAGGGGACGAACAGGTGGCTGTGTGAGGTCATCTGCCTGGAGCGGAGGGCAGGGGGTCAGGGGATGCCCCACACTCTAGCCCTAATCCACGCCCAGAATGAGCCTCAGAGGGTAAGGCCCCAGGCCCTCTGCCCATGGACAGAGCTCCTCCTCCACTCCCAGAAGACTTCATGGCCCAGGGCCATCTGCCTGATTAAATCCCTCCTCCAGGAAGGTTCCAGAGCTGGCACAGTAGGATAGGGACCCCACCCTGCCCACTCCCCATCTGTCCCTGCACCGATTCTGGTAGCCCTGAGGACACCCCAGGGCTGAGCTCTGTGACACTCCCTCCCAGCATCTCATGACCCCCCGCACCCCGTCTTCGCCGTGGCCCCATCGCCCCCTCCTGCCTGCCTGCTGCAACAGCCTCTGAGCTTTCTAGAACCAGACCTGGGGAGTCACAACCAAGGCACCCTGCCCAGGGCCTCTCAGCGGCTTCCCGAGCCCCCAGCCCTGTGCCCCCTCCTCAGGGCACGGTCGGTGGTAAGGTGGGATCCCACTCACCCTGGGGTGAGGGTCCCAGGAAAGAGCAGCCCCATGACTCCCTGCCCCATCAGCTCCCAGCCCCTCCTGGCCACCCCCACAGCCCCCTGGCCCACCCGGCAGTGCTCTCCCGCACAAGCCCTGCCCCTCCAGGGCCCAAGGCTCCATCGATCCAACTTGGGCTATAATTAGGACCCATTAGCCTTGTTATCTCTGCTACATCCTGACCGTCCAGGTCGGAGCAGGGGGGGAGGGGGCAGGGAAGCTGCTTCAGAGACAGAGACAGGCAGAGGGACAGAGGGGTGGAGACAGAGGGGCAAAGAGAGAGACCTCTGCTGCTTCTTCCTGAGCTCACCCACAGCCCTCTCCCCAGCTCCGCCCTGGGGGACCCCCAGGCTGGCCCAACCCTGAGCGAGCTGGGTGGGCCCTTCTCGGGGTAGCACGTTGTAACGGCGCCAGTACGGACGCACGGCCAGCACGGCGCCTGGAGCAGGTAGCAGGTGTTAATTTGTACTAATTCATCGACTCCACACGGGAGCCCTGAGAGATGGTACCACCACCCCCATTTGCAGAGAAGGAAACAGGCTCAGAGGGCTCCTGATTTACCCATTCACGGCCGACAGGTGGCAGAGCCAGGGTGGAGCCCGGACAGGTGGTCCTCACCCCTGCCCCTCTCCAGGCTCCTGAGCTCCCCCAGAATTCAGACTTCCCCCACATTTACCTAGCAGGCACTTAACCAGCATGGCCTGCGTGCCGAGCTCAGGCCTCACCCTGGGACGCCAAGGTGACTCAGGCCGGCCCTTGGTCTGGAAAGTCCCACAGGGCCCCTCAGAGGGCGAGGGTTAGTCTACCACACGCTCGGCCCCGGAGCAGGTTATGCCCTGCCCAGCCTCTGCCCCCTCCTCTGGGCAAGAACGCAGCCCCCCAGGGAGCTTGGCAGACGCAGGTGATCAGAGCAAAAGGAAAGCATATGATTGTGGAGGGAGAAGTTAGGTCCTCTGATCTGAGGGTGGTTGAAGGATTTGGGGGCCCAAGCCAGGTGCAGGGACAAGAGCTCCAGTGCCAGGGTCCAGAAAGGCAGGCCAGTCTGCCAGCAGTGGGGACCCAGCTCAACACCCGCCATCTTCTCCGGGGCCTGGGGAGGAGGCTCCTTCCGTTCTGCCCTTCCAGCCCACCACCAAGCAGGGGGCAAGATCACCTGGTGGCCAGGAAGAGGGAGGGACAGGGGAGTGCAGACCTCAAACCAACGCCCCTTCCTGGAGGGTTACCCCCAATCCCTTCCCAGCTGAGCCCATTTCTTCTTCATCCTTAAATGGGCCTATCAGTGCCTTCTCGTGGGGTGACGGAGAAGTAAAAGCCGTGAGACGCAGAGTAAGTGGTCGGCAATGGCAGGTAGAGCCCAGGCCCCCAGGGGGGTGACAGAGGGTGGGGGTCTCCAGTTTGTGCACTGCTGAGCCAGGGGTTCCCAAGGCCTCTCTAGGGCTAGCGGAGGGGGGGGGCACCAAGATGAAGGTTTCCATGAGTCTTTGGAACACCCCTATACCACAGGCCCTCTGCTGATAATGGGGGGTCAGTACTCCCGCCCAAGAGAGGATTAGTAATTTATTTATGACATTTAACAAAACCCAGACATCACCTCATTGGCGTCTCATCAAAGAAAGCATCAGTTCTGAGCACTCTGGGCAGGCAGGTAGGGGCGGGGAGTGGGGCGAGAGGTGAGGCTTATACCCTAAGGGACTAGGGCCAGGGAGAGAGTGAGGATGAAGAGGACAGGGACCCAGGGCAAGCAGGGACAGGCCCCCATGCAGACCCAGAGCACAGGCAGGGAGGAGGAAAGAGAAGCAAGGAGGGAGGGGAGGGGGAGACACAGCTGAGGGTCAGGAAGAGACAAAGGCAAAAGTGGGAAACGAGGGACAGCCAAAGAGAGAGAGAAGCACTTGGGGAAGACAGACTTGGAAAGAGACAGAGGGAGGGACAGACATGGGGGCAGAGTGAGAAAAAGAGACAGGGAGAGAGAAATAAGGACAGAGCGAAAGAGAAGGCAGAAAGCCTCAAAAATTTTACCTGCAAAAGCCCCAGAAAGTTAGAGACCACATACTGTGTTCTGTACCTGGTTTGGAGAAGATACTTGACACATCGATGCTGGGGGGGTGGATGGGCGGAACGTTGGATGGACGGATGGACGGACGGATGGGGGATGGAGAGAGGGTAGGATGGCTGGTTGGTGAGGGGTGGGTGTATGGTTGGCTGGTTGGTTTTATGGTTGGACGAAGAGATGTTTGGTGTGAGGCTAGATAATGGGTGGCTGGATTCATAGGAGGCTTGGTGACTGAATGAATTGATGAAATGGTAGATCAGTCTGGAATGAAGTGAATATTCCACAGGCCAAGGCACTGGGCAGTGCATGCTGGTCACTTTGCCTTCCTCTTCCCAATATTAAATACAGGCTCCGCGGGACCCCCAAAACCCACATTTCCCCACAGGGGTGGGGTTAGCTAAGAAGGCAAGAACCTTGGGAATCATGGCTATCACTCCCTCCCGGCCCCGGGCCTGCAGGAAACCTAAAATGCTCCTGTGATGGGGGCCAGTCCTGGGGGCCTGGGGTGGGGGGGACACGGGCCAGTCAGGTGATTCTGGGGCCAGAGTGGTCACACTGCCTGGCCAGGAGAGAGGCTGGGCTCACCAGCTCGGGGAAACCCACCCCTCTGGCTGTGATTGGCGGGGGTCAGCCAGGCTGGGAACTTAAATGAAAAGGCTGGGGGCACTGAGCCCCTCCTTCTCTCCCTCCGGCCCCACCCTGGGGGTCACACTCCCACGCCCCCCAGCTTACTAGATGAGGGTGGAAGTCTCAGAAGCATTTCCTTGGAAGGGCAGGTCCGCCGCCCCCCTGGACGGTGCTGATGACAGTAGTCCCAGTTTATTGGGCACCTGTTCTGTTCTGGGCACTGTGACCTAAATGTTCCACGTGCACTGTCTCACCAGTCCTCACAATAACCCTCTGTGAGGTAGCCAGTGCTATATCCCCACTCCACAAGTGGGGACACTGAGGCAGAGGGGCTGGGGAGCGTGCCCGGGCTCAGTCAGCTCTCAAGCGGCAGAGCCCAGAGCCCTCACTTTGACCAGCCCTGCCGCCCCCAGCGCTCCGGAGGGATTTGGCAGCTGCCAGGCCCCGAGCCGGGGAGGCAGACACCCACCCTGCCTCCCCCTCCAAGCAGGCTCGCCCACCGGCCTCGGTGCCAGAGCGCCGGCCGCACTGAGCCCCGTGTGGGAAAGAACACTGCTGAGGGGGAGGGGAGGATGGGGCACAATGGAAAGAAAGATTTGACAAGACGAGTCCAACTGCTGCAGATTTAAAAACGAGTGCGAGGGCTCCCAACACGCTAGCTCCTCCGGCCACAAACTGTGCTCCTTCGGAACCAGCTGGCCCCAGGTCCGGGTGGGTGACAGCCATGAGCTCAGGCGGAGGGGCACAGAGCAGCTGTGATGGAGGGCTAGGGGGCCAGCTGGCCAGCACCCGGGGAGAGACACGAGGCCTGGGCTGAAGCTGTCACCGTGTCCGGAGGCCGGGGGTGAGCTAGGGACCCCCAGCCTTCAAACACAGAGACCACAACCACCTCCTGAGCACCCACGGTGCCGGGTGCCAGGCACAGCAGGTGATCAAATCAGTCACACTTGAGGGGGGCGCCCAGAGACACAGAAGTAAGCTGGCCCTGATATTCCAGTGAGTAGGAAGTGCTGCCAAGAAAATAAAGCATTAAATGGCCCTGGGGGGTGGAGCCACACTTGGGGCAAGAGTTCAGGGAGGGCCTCCCCACAGAGACAGGTGGACTGGGACGTAGATGACAGCAAGGAGGCAGCCATGAGCAGAGAAAAGAGTGGGTCAGACAGATGTCACAGCCAGTGCTCAAGGGCAGGACGGAGTTTGGAGTTCGGGGGTTCCAGAAGCATCAAGGAGGCCAGTGTGGTTGCAGTTCAGAAACAAGGGGGGGGGGGAGATGAAGGTGGAATAGAAGAGGAGTTCATCGATCCAGCCAAGCAGTGGGAGCTTCGCCTGATTTGTGTTTATAAAGGTGACCCTGGCTGCTGAGGGGAGGGTGGTCAGCAAGGTCTACTTAGGAGGCTATGAAGTGGACCAGGAGCGGAGGACAGAGCCTTGGGCCATGGACACGGAGAGGAAACTGGGAGCTCGGGAAGGCTCGGGACATCTAGCCTTGCAGAAGGATGAGGCCACAATCCCCGGGCCAGAGGGACTGGAGACCGACCTCTTCTCTGCAGGGCTTTGGGGTTGCTCCCAGAGGGCCTGGGGACCTCACCCCTCTTCCCCACCTTGCCCTGGAGCAATGGGCATAAGCAGGGAGAATAGGTAGTGAGCAGGTGACTTTGACAGAGACCCAACCCCTCTGGCCCAAATAGAGTGAGACAGGTGCCCATCAACCCTCCCCACACTCTGAGCCCCGACACAGCCAGGAAGAGCCGGAGTATGTGGGGAAAGTGGACAGGGGACCCCATCAGGGGTTCAGTGAAGACCCAGAAATAAGCCTGTTAATGCATGTTCAGCTGTCCACTGCCCCATCAGTGCCACAAAGGGGCCACGCCCCAAGCACCACCGGGAATTACTGAGGAAGCCAGAGAACAGCTTAGGGAGGAGGCAGCCTCCTGGGTAGAAAACAGCCATGGGTTTCAGTGCCTCTACTGGGCCTCTGTGTTCCCTCCCAGGAAATGGACCTAATTCCTTGCACCCAGGGATATAACAGTCAACTATTGTCCAAACAACCCCTTCCATAGGGACCACCTCACCCACCCACCCCAACTGGAGCAGGCTCTTTGCAAACTTGGCCAAACTGTCTGAAAGGAGGAGTGAGGCCAGGCTCTGGAAGGGGTCCTAGTCACAGTGTTAAAGCAACCAAACAAGTGGGGAGGGGGGAGGAGCCCCCCAAGTGGGCAGGGTCACCTGGTGGGAATCCCATCTTCAGGAAGATACAGAGCAGCCAGGGGAGCTGCTGCCTGTGGGGTCCTCCCCCTCTCACCCCCTGCACACAGGAGTTGGGGTGCCAATTTGCAGAATGTCCCATCCGCCCTCCCTCCAAGGCACTCTTGGGGCCAGACAGCACACTCTTGGCCTCGGGAGCCCCCGGACCTCCCAGAAGTCTCTCAGGAGCCGGAAGGGGCCATAGACTTGGTGCCGGGAAGCTGAGAGGAGTCTCCCAGAAGGGAGGGAGGGAGGCAGGCTGGTTGACAGGGTGAGGCCCTGCCCTGCTGTGCCAGGAGGAGAACCGTCCCAAACAAATGGTGAGCAGTTAACTAAAGAATGATCCTGCAAGGTTAGCCCTGACGCGCAAGCCCTGTTTATGTGAATTCTGAGAGCGACGGCAAGGGCTGGGGCGGCGGCCCTGGGCGTCAGGCCCGTGGCCAAAGCTGGATGGGCTGGGAGCGCCACTACCCGGGCGATCTCGCACCGGAGGCGTCGGCGGCCGCGGCAAAGTGTTTGGGAGCGGCGGTCCCAGCACCCCGCGGCCGGGAAGGGGAGCGGGAGTCCGAGCCCGCGCGCCCCGGCCCGGAGCCCTCGCGGGCCCGAAGGGAAACCGCCCCAGCCAGGGCGCTCGCGGGGTCCCACAGCACGGCCAGTCCTCGAACCGCTCCGGGCCCCACCCAGCGCGCCCTGGGGCCGAGACCGGCTGGGGCCGGGTCCCGCCTGCCCCCGCGAGGCCAGGGGCGCGCGGCGCGGGTCCACAGCGCGGGGTGCGCGGCGCCGGGAGCCGAGCGCGATTCCCGCCCCCTTCAAGGGCACGCGGGGCTGAGCCGGCGGCGCCGCGCCCCCTCCCCTCCCGGGGCGCCCGGCGCAGCCCCCTGCGCTTCTCCGCCGGCGCCTGACCCGCGCCGCGGCCCGGGGGCCCCGACCGCACCCCGCCCTTGGCCGCCCGCGCGCCGCGCCCCGGCGCTTGCCCGGCCCCGCGCCCTTGGCCGCGCGGCGCCAGCAGGGCGGGAGCACAGACCCGCGGCCCCGGCGCCCCTCCTGCGCGCCGCCGGTCCGGCCCCGGGCCCCACCGGGCCCCGAGCCCCCAGCCGCCCGGCCCCGGGCGCAGCCGGCGCCCCGCTCACCTGACATCTCGTCCTCGTTCTCCATCTCGTCCGCGAACAGCCGCGGCAGCTCCTCCTCGGTGCCCAGCGGGCCCCGCATGCCCGGCGCGGGGGGGAGGGGAGGTGGGCGCCCCCCCTCCCGCCGGGCGCGGTGCCAGCCTTAACCCGTGCGCGGCCGGACGGGCGCGCGCGGCGGGCGAGGCGGCCTCGGCGAGAAGATGGCGGCCGCCTGCCCCCCCACCCCCCCAAACCTCCACCCCCCCGTCTCGACCCCCTTCCTCTCGGCCGCCTTCGCCCCGCTCCCCGCAAAGCCCGGGCCGCTCCGCCCACCGCGCCCCGCAGCCCGAGTCCCGCAGCCGGCCGAGGGTGGCGGCGGCAGCGCCGGCGGCACGGCGGCACGGCGGGGGGGGCGGCACACATGCCCGGATTGTGACGTCCAGTCTGTTGCTGTGGCAACCCCATCCCATCGTTCCGGCAGCGCGACTAGTTAACAGCGGAGAACAAGTTGGGGAGACTAGTCCTGAGCCCCGGGTGCAGGGGGGCGCACCCGGCGCTCCGGCAGGGGGAGCCGTCGAGGCACCCGCGCGCCCAGGGACCCGACGGCCGAGCGGGCAGCGGGGACTCAGGCGAGCCGGGCCTAGTGGGAGGCGGGGAACGCGCCCCCGCGCACCCCTGGCAGGACCCGTTGCCGCCGCCGCCGCCGCCGCCCGGGAAGGCGCCCTGCCCCGGGGTCCCCACGGGCGCAGGGGCGGGGTCCCGTGGCCGGCGAGCAGCGACCTCCCGCACTCTGCTCATGGCACGGAGAACCTCGCGGTCCTGCACCCGACTCGGCCCTTTAGAAAGAAGATTAGAAGAAAAATGTGTTCTGCACTTGGAGAAGGGTAGCTCTGGAGACTGGGTCTGATTCCTCCAGAATAATGCGCGCAGGCTGGCTCCTCCCTCACCCCATGGCACCACGCTCCCACTGCCCACGTGCCCTCTTCCAAAACGCCCCACCAGGCGGGGTCCGGTTTAAACACATCCAGAGCCCCTGGGGGTGATGCGGATCTGCGTTCTCTGTGCCCAAAACTCCCGCTCAGAAGCGACACCTGTCGCAGAGCGGTAAGGAGCATCCGCCAACACCCAGCCCTCGGTTGTTAAAGGTGAAGATGGAGGCCAAAGCCCTTAGGAGAAAGGCTGGAATTTTAAACGAGGGCAGCCGGCCAGTCTGTGCTGCAGGAGGTCTTTAAGCTACTCTGAGAAGACCAGTTTCAGTGGCCCTTAGGATGGTCAGCTCTCTAACCCAAGAAGAGCCAATAAAGGGAGGGTACCCTTACCTCACTGCCTTGGGCCAGACATGTTTGGGGGAACACACTGGAGACCCATGTGGCTGCCTGGGACCCACAGGATCTGCCTGACTTAGGAAGCAAGAAAGGGGGTCCTGGGGTATCCTCTCTGGCACCAACCTCTCTGGGCTTCGCTGAACATTTGCCCCATCCTGGCAGGCATTCACCAGTAACCCCTAGCACCCTGACATCAGCAAGAGGGCTCTCCCTTTCCCGGAGGCTTTGGGGAACCAGGAGAGTTGTGACTGCCTGGTTGAGGGCACCCTCAACAAGCAAGACCTCTTGGCGAGGTGGCCACGATCCAAGCCATGATGAATCCAAGCCATGACCAGAAGGCCACAAATGGCCTAGGGCAGTTGGAAAGATATGAAGCAAATGTTTCCTCCCCCTTCCCATCCAAATGAATTGCCAGCAAGCCCTGCACAAAAGCTGGTCTTCATTCATTCCTGGGCACAGGCAGATCTGTCCAGCCTCCTGGATCAAAGTGCAGGGTGCCGGGCTCCCCTTCATCTCCCGGATCACTTTTAAACCACACTAGAGAGAGAGGTTGGAAGCATCCCAGGGCAGGCGGCCTGCAAGGGTGAAGGGAAAGGCAGCAGGGAGGTGGGCTAAGCAAGCAAAGGGCTTCTCCGGTCTAAGGCTGTATTTCACATCACTGAGCATCTAGCCAAGGGTTGACCGAATCACCATGCTTTAGCAGGCCTGCGCCGTCCCTGTCAAGGCTGCCTTGCTCTGTTCAGACCTCCTGTCTTTCTGAATGTTAACCACGCAGGAAACCCCCCTGAGCACCACCAAACCTTCCACCCCTCACAGCCCCTGCCCCCTGCCTCCAGATGGCGAGAAGAGGTCAGGACACTTCCAAGGGTTCTCTGTCCCACTTGAGAGAAACTTTGACTTACAGTACCTCCCATCGCCAGAAAGCCCCCACCTCGGGCACACACCCTTAACCTTGGGTCCAGTTGCCAAGGCAAGGCTGAGATAGGCAAGACATCGTTCAAGAAAGCACAGTTCCACCTGCTTGACTTGGCAACAAAGAGAGGAGATGCCCACGAACCTAATCCTCTCCGGCCGTCCCATCTTGCTCACAGCTGCAGCTCAGTCACCCTACTTACTGACCAAGAGCAAAACGAAGCAGACCCTGGAACGGCAGAAACAAATGGATTTTTGACTAGAAATCGCCAGTGATATTTAAAGGACAGCGCTGATTATTGTCAAACTACCAACAATAGTGACAATGAACCTAGAGTGTCTGATGTTAAAAGCAGACTCTAGAAAGGTGAAAATTCAGTGAACAAGCCCATCATTAAGGTTACAGTTTCAGGAGGCAAGATGCTCCTGTTGGCTGATCACAGAGCTTGGAATTACACCTCAGGGACGATTCAAAATCAAAATATTCTTTTAAAATATACTGGTTATGAAAGCACCAAGGAAAAAGTGCTTTTCCAAGAGCAGACTTGCAGGTAAGTGGTAATCTTCCACTCACACCCCCATCAGTCTCCATTCCTGGGTTACAGGAATTTCTCGTACAGGCAGCCCTCAAGTGTTGCCCCGAGGTCCGTTCTTTACCGACACACCCCACCGTGACCACCTGACAGCCCTGTGAAGCGGACCCCCTGTTCCCACGCCCCTCACAGCAGCCACGCAGGTCAGCACTCAGCTCCTGCAGGGACTGCATCGCACGCAGGATCACAGCTCTTCTAAAGTGAACGGTAAATATCCCTGGGCACCAAGATCTGCCTCGTACGTGGAGCCTGTTTCTCAAGGTGGGGGCCATGCCCCACCCGAACCCAAATCACTTGGGGTTGCTAGGGAGGAGGAAGGGGGGCTTCTCAAAAAGACAGACCTCTGGGCCATGGCCCTGAACCTGAGGAAGTGCTTGTCTAAGCCTTAAATCATCTTATGGGTTCTTTCTGGGTTCTAGGTATGGTACCAACTAACTCGACTGGTCAGCACAGCATTAACAGACTGTTTTAGTTTGGCCAGAAATAGCCTAGAAAAAAAAGATTGTGAATTCTCAGATCCTCCCAAAGATAGGGAAGATAGGAAAATGTCTAGATTACAAATTCTTAGTTTTGGGATCCCTGAGATAAGCAGCATGGTGGCATTTAAAAGGCAGGCTCCCCCTGCTTCCTTCAGTACCACCTCCGTGCTAGGATGGCAAATCCCACCGATGAGTCCTCTTACCTTCCTCCCTTCCAGAAAGGGAAGTAACCTCCCCAACTTATTACCCCAAAGAATAAAGGTTCCTTACAACTCAGCCCACAACCTCCAGCGGGACCCCACTCAGGCTCTCCCCAGCTTCTGACCTCAGCCAGCCCCGTCCTGTCCAAGGTTACCAAGGGGAGGAGGTCTGTCCCCTTGGTACTACGGAATCTGTCGTCTCCCCAATGACCCACACATCCTAAGTGTATGCCCCCTCATGGGGAAAGCCTGCACCGCGCTCTGCTTCTAACACTTGATAAGCTTAGGGCGAAGTCATGGGAAGGACCATGGCCGCAACAGGAAGGGAATGAAAGCAGGCTGCCACAGCCAATTTCCAAGCTCTCCTGAGGTTAATGTGACAACCAGGGGACAGACCAGTCGTCACCTCACTGGAGTCCTGCTCACCTTCCAAGATTTCAAGTGTCCTCTAAAAAGTTTGAGGTCTACTCCAGAACATTCTGTAACTTTTATCAATTTGTCTTTAAAAATGTTTGATATGCTCAAACTCCCCCACTTTGCTCATCCTTCACATACACCTCTGCTAGGCGCCACTTGTGAAGATAATAGGATCCACGTATTTCAACACTTGGCTCCTCCCAAAGAGGTAGGAGGGTAACACTACTCAGAAAAAACCACTTTCGGGGCGCCTGGGTGGCACAGCGGTTAAGCGTCTGCCTTCCGGCTCAGGGCGTGATCCCAGCGTTATGGGATCGAGCCCCACATCAGGCTCCTCCGCTATGAGCCTGCTTCTTCCTCTCCCATTCCTCTGCTTGTGTTCCCTCTCTCGCTGGCTGTCTCTCTCTCTGTCAAATAAATAAATAAAAAATCTTAAAAAAAAAAAAAAGAAAAAACCACTTTCACCACTTAAGTCACAGGAAAAGGTGCGTGTCAGTGAGGCTTTTGAAAGGAAAACAACGAATACTAAAACTTTAGCCGAGAGATAGTGCTGGTAACCAGAATCAGCTAAGAACTCGACTGACCAGCTCCCTATTCCACCGCCTTTAGGAACAAGCAGCTCAGCCGGGAACCCTCTGAGACCCTCTCTTCCTGTGCCGTGAATACTTCCCATTAGGCAGGTAGGTCATGAGTCAAGAGCTAAAAAGGAAAGTGGTCTAATTGTGGTCCGGATACAGCTGGTGTAATGGGTGTGAAGTAATTCAGGTTTCCCACTACAGAGCCTCCATCAGAAAAAGTCATCTGTTGGCAGTTACTCTCTCGGCTCTGGATCGGAATAAATTCTACATGGACAGTTCAGTTATGACCAACTGCACACAACAGGCACAACAAAGGTAAAGAAAATGGGATTAAAGGGGCGCCTGGGTGGCTCAGTCGCAAAGCGTCCGCCTTCTGCTCAGGGCGTGATCCTGGCGTTGTGGGATCAAGCCCCGCGTCAGGCTCTTCCACTGGCAGCCTGCTTCTTCCTCTCCCACTCCCCCTGCCTGTGTTCCCTCTCTCGCTGGCTGTCTCTATCTCTGTCAAATAAATAAATGAAATCCAAAAAAAAAAAAAGGGGATTAAAGGACCCATTTTCTTCTCAGGCTTAACGAAGACCAAGGTCATTGTTGCTACAGCAATTAGTAGGAAAAACAATGTTGCTAAACAGATTAACATGCCAATCCTTATAAAAAATAAAAAAGCCTTCCACAGTAAGAGCAGCCATGTGTTGGCCACTTTAATACAAAATGTGATCAAAACTCAATTACAAAAGTTCAAAAGGCATAGAAAAACCAATGAGTTTCGATTTTATTACAAGTTTTAACACCTGGAAGTAGTTTGGGGGAAAAAAAACTTCTCATTTCCACTCAGGGTTAATATTTCTGTTAATATTTTTACAACCAAACTAAAAATCACTACAGGTGAACATGAACACAACAAGCAAGTACAATTTGCAAACCCAGGTCAGACACTTCCTAACGAAGTTCCTGATCCTGCTGGGGGACAGGGCCAGAAACAAACCCGCCGACGCCTCAGCTACATCGGAAAACCTTCTTGCCCTGGGGCGGAGAAACAGGCAAACAATTCTGCTTCAAGAAATTTGCATAGAAATAGAAAACGCTAGAGGCTTTACCACAAATGAAATTGCAAAGATTCAACGCGTAAATTCAATCCAAGGAGCACCAAATGTTATACTGGAGCAAAGGTAGGACTCCAACATTTAATTTCCAGCTATGCAGCCAGCAGAGGAAAGAATTTCAGGTGTGGAAATTAGCCGTGGGCGAACCTTAGAAACATGGTTTCATACACTGTAATTTAAAGGCAATGCAGACGTTTCTGCACAATTGTTTAGAATTTAGAAGGGCACCATAAGGCATCAGGGTCTCTTTTTCAAAGTCGCTCTCAGATCCTCTGGATTTCCAGTTGGCGACTGACTTCTTCACAACTCAGTGACCTTTCACGGATCTCTAGCCGCTTCTGCACGAGGAAGCAAAATACCACTTTCATCTGGCCCTGATTAATGTCCGTTTGTAGAACGACTAGACACTGAACCCAGCCGTGGCCTGAATGGCACAGTAGTGACCATTCCCTGGGCATGTCAACATGTTTCCTTATCTCGTCAGCATGAACTGTCCCTCGGTCGCTTGTCCTTTGCGCCCAGCCTGTGAGAAGGCTGCGAGCCCGAGGGGACGCGCGGACGTCCAGCTCGGGAAGCACTCCTACTGCTCACCTCCAGCTCCCCCTGCTGGGAGCCGAAGGGACAGTTTGTTGCAGAGCTGCAGAAACCGTGATTATTTACAAATTCAGTTTTGTGCAGGTTTACTTAATTTAAAACCTGGGACTTTTATGACCGTTCTCCAGACTCTTTTCTGGAGGGTAGGAGAACATGCAGCGGCGCAAAAGGACATTTTATTCGTACAGGAAGAAAAAGGATTAACGTACATAGTCATTGTATGCAAGTAATCTGTAACCAAAAATTGAAGTAAATGCCCCAGAACCCGGCTTTTTTACGACACTGCCTTTCTCCTGCAAGAGAACCTCAAAGTCGTCGCTGGTTCTGCTCACTGAACTGGGAGTCCTGACGTTAGCATCCCTGAATCTTTGAGAAAAGCCCCAGATACAACTGTCCCACTTTTGGAAGCAGAACAGTGACCAACTGAAGGGCACACGTTTCCACACCCTTAACCACCTGCTCGAGGTCCATCACTGGCAGTTCCCTTAAGGGAGCTTACCTCTACTTTGGTATTCTTAACACAAAAACCCAAAATTTTCAAGCAGGAAAAAAAGTCTAATTACACGTAAGTGAATGGCAGCCCAGGCGAAGCTTTACCGTCATCTCCAATTTCCTGTCCGAGCCGCACTGCAGAGATACAAGGAAAACCGCCATTTTAGTTTCTGAATTTTATTTAAAATGCATACAAAATATTTCATGATAAATGAGTTTCAATCCTCATCCTCCTCCTCTTCCTCGTCCTGGTTAATCTGGAAGTAGCGTAACTCATAGCTCTCCTTGCTGTTGGCGACGACGCGCAGCCAGTCACGGAGGTTGTTCTTCTTCAGATACTTTTTGGTGAGATATTTCAAATACCTGCAGAGAAGGAACACCTGAAAACACCAGCACAGGGCCTCCCGGCATTCTCACACACAGCACCTTTCATGAAACCCGTGCGTTCAAATCATTATAGTTCAGGGTGTTCTCCCACCACTCAAAACCAGCAAAGGTAAGGCCAGAAGTATCAGCCACATTTCATCTACACCAGCAATAAAAATGAGAGCAGAGAAGCAGACCTAACAGTTGTCCACTGAACACAGCAGAACGCCTAGGAAGTGGTTTTTAGTGACCACTGAGGAAAGACAATAGTAGCAACTTAACAATTAAGCACACGATTTTAGTATCTTTTCATTGAGAAATCACTGGGTCTCTGAGCTCCAAGTACTTCCCATACATCACACCTCATGGGTTCGAATCTCCTTTTGAGGTTGTTCAGATGTTCGGGATTGTTTCTTAGGGCGGCTATATACACTCGCTTCTCTGATGGGATGCTCACTACCCAACTCCTGGGAAAAAGGACGCCGCCCTTCCTCCAGCTCTGCGAGTGACAGCACGCAGTCGTAATCTGGCTGCTGTGGCCTGGAGACGGCAAAGCAGTCACCACAGCAAACTGCTTAGAAAACTCGCTATTTATATAAAGGCAGCAACTAGCTTCGGTGCTCAACATCCCAACTACACAAAGCCTACAATCTTGTTTCTTCTCTTCTTTACTCTTGAGGCCCCAGGGCATCTTCCCAAAAGCATAAAGAGAAGAGAGAATAGAACACCAAGCCAACTCACTGCTGGGCAAATTAACCTTTCCAAACCTCAGTTTCTCCCTCTATGAGACTCCTGATACTTACCATCTCTTCCGACCGTTACGGGGACTCAAGGAGACGCACAGGCAAACTGGCCTATTAGCAAGTACCCAAATATTAATGAACCAAGAGACTCACCATCTCCGAGAAATGAATACTGTTCAACAGTGTTACTTGTCAACAAAGCAATCTTCACAAAGATGTGAAGATCTCAGTTCAATTCTATCCACTTTTCCCTACGTAAAAATAAATCAATTTGGTCGTTCCATCTAAAAAGTATTCTTTTCTGTCATTTATTACTTCTTTCTTTTTTTTTTTTTTAAAGATTTTATTTATTTATTTGACAGAGATAGAGACAGCCAGCGAGAGAGGGAACACAAGCAGGGGGAGTGGGAGAGGAAGAAGCAGGCTCCTAGCGGAGGAGCCTGATGTGGGGCTCGATCCCATAACGCTGGGATCACGCCCTGAGCTGAAGGCAGACGCCCAACCGCTGTGCCACCCAGGCGCCCCTGTCATTTATTATTTCTAGCATATAGTATTCAGGTAAGGTTGTTAATTCAGAAGTTCAGGTGGTTTAAAATTTTTCATAAAAGAACGCTGGGAAACTAAGTAAAAAGCTACAGAAGTTTGGAGATAAGGTCCTAGAGTAAGAACACCCAGAATGCTACAAGACAGTAAAACTATCATCTCAAAAAAGGAAAGCAATGATGAGGCTCCAGTCCTCCTGAAATGGGGACAAACATGCATCTGAAAACGAAGTAAGGGGCGTTAGGAGCCATTCTCACACCAGGTTGGTAAGCGTGGAAACAGGCCACAGAAGATCATAGCTATCTCCCCCCCATGAGCCTGTGAAAGCCCAGAGAGTTGCAGGCTTTGTACGCCCTGGAGACCCTTCAGTTGCACCGGTCTCTCGTGGTACCAGATCTCCTTCTGCACAAATAAAAGAACTCAAGCCAGGCAGAACAGGAAGTCACTTTTTGACTGATACTACTTAAAGCTAAAAGCAAAGGCTGAACTATACTCAATTTGTCCTAATATACCTTCAAATTTCCCACTACTTGATTCAGTTTGATTGGAAGTTCCTAAGAATATGCTGGCTCTGGGCTAGGAGCCAGGTATAAGCAGGTCCGATTCCTTAGAACCACCGCGTAATGAACTGGAGTCTCTGACTTAGAAAGAAAATGGGGGGGGGGGGGCGCCTGGGTGGCACAGCGGTTAAGCGTCTGCCTTCGGCTCAGGGCGTGATCCCAGCGTTCTGGGATCGAGCCCCACATCAGGCTCCTCCGCTGTGAGCCTGCTTCTTCCTCTCCCACTCCCCCTGCTTGTGTTCCCTCTCTCGCTGGCTGTCTCTCTCTCTGTTGAATAAATAAAATCTTTAGAAAAAAGAAAGAAAATGGGCCTACAGGAATTAAAAGGATGGCTTCAGTCTAAACTGAGATCTCAGAGTCCTCACCCAATGATACTAGCACTTACAAGGACAATAAGTAGAATTAAAGAGGAACGCACACTTATGGTGAACAATGAATAATGGAGAGAATTGGTGTCTAGGCTGTGCACCTGGAACTAATACAACACTATGTCAACCACACGTCACCAACATAAAAACGGAAGCCCCTCACTGTGACGGAGAGGCAAAGGGAGCAATACTCCCAAGTTTAATACTGTCTAAGCAACACTGAGCATCGCCACCGCTTGAAATACCTCAGCCTGTAAAAAAGGAAAATTTTAAAACTACCAAAAATTGAATGCTTTTAACCCCCATAACATTCATTCATTCACTGCCTCCTTGCACTGGGCCCCGTTCTAGGAATTAACAGCTGCAGCAAAACACGAAGGACTCCGGGGCAGCAGTACTCCTGCAGGTGGGGGCGGGACTCAGTGCGAGGGTGCCGGCACGTCACACTCATCCGTCCCATACCTTTTGGAAAAAGGCACCTCAGAGGTTACAGTGATCTTGCTTTTGCTCCTCTCGATTGTTACGACCCCTCCACCGAGATTCCCAGCTTTTCCGTTCACTTTGATTCTCTCCTGAAGAAACTGCTCCTGTGGAAATCATCGAATTGATCAATGAGTGAAGTGCCAGCTTCACCCGCTCATTAGTAGCCTACTCCATGTTTTTATACTCCTAACACTGAACAAAGAGTTGTTTTTCAAATGTTCGTCTTTTTAAAAAAAAATTAGAGCAAACCTTCAGCTATTAATACAAGGTCTGATATCTAAAAACAATTAGAAAATGGCACTAATCGACTTGATCTCCGCGTAGAACATGAAAACACCCCAGCGTGAACGCACAGCACGGCTTCCACACAAGCCTCTATACAAAAGGCTTGACTGAGGAGCCAAAGGTTAAGACAAGACAGGAAACCTAGGGCCAAACTGTTACAAAGTATCTACAGCTTGTGAACTAAGGAGTATAAAGCACTGTTCTCAGTACCATCAAAGGAAGGAAGTCTTCAACCTGGTACAAGGAGCAAAACATACACAGACCCAAACAACTCTTCATCAGCTCAGGCGCCCTGTGCACAGCACAGCATGAGGGCAGAAGCCCAGGAGCCCGGAGACGCTAGTCCCCCATGGAAGCCTGGACGGGTCATCCGCTGCATGGACTTCAGTGGTCTCTGTCAAAGAGGGCTCTACGAGCACCTGGCTGGCTCAGTTGGTGAAGCATGCAACTCCTGGTCTCAGGATTTGTGGGTTCAAGCCCCACACCAGGCATAGAGCCTACTTCTTAACTAACTAACTAACTAACTAACTAAATAAATAAAAATAAAAGGACTGTTTGGTTCTCTTGCTCTTGCAATGACATGAAGTCCCTTTCAGCCCTAAACCCCTACAATCCTCTATTTAAAAACTCCCAATACACTGGCGCGCCTGAGTGGCTCAAGTGGTAATCATTCAACTCCTGACTTTGGTTCAGGTCATGATCTCAGAATCATGAGATCAAGCCACAAGTTGGGCTCCCCACTCAGCAAGGAATCTGCTTGAGGACTGGCTCTCTCCCTCCCCCCACACAAACTCTCAGAAAAAAAATAAATCAAAAAAACAGGGGCGCCTGGGTGGCACACAGTCGGTTGAGCATCCGACTCTTGGTTTCTGCTCAGGTCATGATCTCAGGGTCCTGGGATGGAACCCCACAAAGGGCTCCTGGAGCTCCAGGATCAGCGGGGAGTCTGCTTGTCCCTCTCCCTCTGCCCCTTGCCCTGCCTGTGCTCTCTCTCTCCCAAATTAACACATAAAATATTTTAAAAATAAATCTTTTTTAAAATTTTTTTAAAATTTAAAAAAATCTTCTGATACACCATATGTTAACTGAGCATAGGATAGAGTGACTAAGTCAGAAATTCTGACTTTTGCATCTGAGACTCATAAATGACTCAAGTTTTTTATCCTAAGGAAACTTCTAGAAGGAAAAACAATCACATACACAGGTGAGTGTAGAGAAGGGAGAGACAGGGGAAGGACACCAGGGCAGGGCCGTCACAGACACAAACTGGATGATGCCACAAAGGTTAGGAGGGAAAAGAGGCCCCAGAGAAAAGTTAAGAAGTCAATGCACAGAGAAGAAACTAAGGAGCCGATTCTGGGAGTTCCTGCGGGACAGCGACACACAGGAGGTAACTGGAATTCCATTCAATGGAATTAGTGGCCATAGGCTGAGTCTTTAGGTTTTTTCACCTGAAAATTATTCTTGTTGTAATGCTATTATCCTGGCAAGGAGGAGCAAATGCGGAGTCAGAAGGCTCTGCACAAGAAGTTTGAACCCTCAAGCACGGCTACTGAACAGGAAAAAGAGTCAACTGCCAAAACCACGCTGCAGAGTCAAAATGTGGCAATGCGGTTAATTTTTCTAGATATAACTGAAATAGAAGAATATTGGGCTATGAGGCCAAATATACGGGGCAAGGTATCACTACTCAGCAGGGTATGGGAAAACAAGCTCCAATTACCAGTCAGCAAGCAGGAGATTTTATCATGAACACTGCAGCTCTGGTGCCTAATAAAATGGGAAGCTTAAGGAAATGCTGCCATCTGTCCAGCAGTCAGGCCCAGGGGGAGGTGACCCCTTGTCCCGTGACGATCACGGCCAATGCTTACGCTTAAACACACCAAAGCGCAAAGTGGGCGCTGGGTCCAGGGGAGTTCGCGATTTGCTGGAAACTTTTAAGTAAAATCATTTTTGGAAACAAAAGGAATGAGGGAGAAGAAACGGAGGTAGTTCTCTAACACGTTTACTCCTCACCACTGACACACAGGAGAGAAAGCAAGACTTAGAAACAAGTAACCAGACCAAGTTCCAAGGTTGTGCGCAGAGCCAGAACTGCAGGGCTGCCTATGAGCCTGAGACCAGAAATGTGCTCCGGCAGGTTTTCTCAGCAACATCCCAGAAGGTTCATTACTGTCCTGAGTGGCATCGAGGGTGTAACTTACAAAATTGGCAGCATCCATGATTCCATCTTCTACAGGGTGGGTGCAATCAAGGGTAAACTTCAGGACTTGCTTCTTTTTTTTGCCCCCCTTGGCCACAAGCTTTTTCTAAGAAGGTACACAAATAGTAAAGAAATGAAGGCACAACCAGTCCCCCCTCCCCCAACCACCAAAAAGTTAAAACCAAAAATGCTTGAGATGGAAAAGCCCATACAAATGCAAAACCTGTGGAGCCCTGCTCCCTTGCAGGGTAGGGAAGCAGGAGACTTGCCCAGGCACTCTGCTCTGCCTGAGTCTCCAGGGGCAATACCCGAGATACTGTTCTACAAGCTCCGGGGCCTGGAGTCACGCCCTTTTGAAGGGCACATCATTTTAGCACTCTTGACCCATTGACACTTTCCAGCCTCCCCAGTCTCTACGGGCATGAAGGTCTGTTATCTTACAAACCACAATAAAAGGAACATTTCCTTTTATTTTCCATAAAACTTCCAAAATGAAGTTTCAAGAGATACCACTCACTTTATTCCAGGATTAATCCTATCTCCCTTAATCCTATCTCACCTACCTTCTTGAAAACCACAACGGGAACCCCACATCCTAGCAACACATCTATCTCCGTTGGGACAAGATAAAGCTAAAACTGAGGTTCTAATTACAACACAACTATCAACTTCTAGGTTTTGATTTAAACCATCAGTCTGAGCACATCCTACAATGAACCAGTTCCCTTTACTCTCACAAAGCTTCTATTAGTCTTCTCCGACTACAAACTCCAACACCACTAAAAAAAAAAAACTTGTACAACCTTACCTACTCACCTATGCTTCCACTCTAAAAAGCCTCACGGAATCTAAAAAGACTTTTCCAAGAAGGCATCTTGTCTCCCTTCCTGTTTAAAATAATTTCATCTAAAACTTGACTGGGTCAACTTTCCAAACATTTAGCTACTGCAAACATCACTCATCTCTTTTCAAGACGTCTCTTCCTAGTAACAATCAAAAGGGTTGCTTTAAGATCTAGCCCCGGACATACACCATCAGCTAGTAAAAGATCTGCCCACAATGGGCTCCATACCTCCCATCAAGGTTTTAAACCAAAGGCATACAAATGCATAGGCATTAAAAACCTGCCAGTCAGAAAGAGTTAGGTGAACCGAAAATGTTAACAAGGGTGTCACAACAAAGAAGGGGGCACAGGAATACGACTTGCTCCACGCAACCTGTGAGGGCTGCGAGCTGCAGGCGGAGTGACATGAGGACGCCACACGGCCCGGTCCCAGGCTGGCTGGGACTGAATGGAGCTGGGCCTTGCCCTAGACTAACAGGGGCCGTACAGGTTCGCCCCGAGGAACTAACTTCCTCCACGGACGCTGCGAGCGTCCTCAAACCCAAGCCTCTCTCTGAAAACAAGCCGGCCAGGCGACCTTCCCACTGGTCCCGAGTCCCGGCCTCAGGCTTCCCGGATGCGCGGCTCCCGACGGTGGCAGGTCCCCTACCTCCTCCCCGCCCTCCGCCCAGGTAACCAGGCCCAGACCCTGGCTGCCTCACGCCGGCCGAGCTCCCAAAGGCCCTGGCCGGCCCAGGCCGCACCCTGGGCGCTCCAGCTCCCCGCTGACAGTAGACAGAAGCCCGAGCCCGAGCCACAGCCTCCGAGAGCTCCGGGGCTCCTCTCGCGCCCCAGGCCGCGGCCTCCTCCGCCCACAACGTGCTGGACCCCGGGGCGGCCCTGGCCCGCTCCAGCCGGCCTGCCAGCCCAGCCCCGGTCGGACTCTGCAGAGTGTCGTCCCGTGCGAACCGGGCAGGAGCCGGGCCAGTGAGGCCCACGTGCCTGCCCAAGAGCCGAGGCCTCACGCGGAGCCATACTAACCACGGGAGCCATGGCGGCAGCGGAGGCAGAAAGGGAGGTGGGCGCACTACGCAGACGCAAAGAGCCCGCAGCGCGCAGGGCACGCAGGACTCAGGCCGTACCAATGGCTCTGCCACGCCCCTCGGCCGCCGCCGTCTCGCCCTGTTCTGTACGATCGGGGAGCGATTGCTTTTCCCCGAATGCAAAGTCCGTCCTATCGCAGGCCTGAGGGGGCGGGGAGGAAGGAGGCCGGGTGGCCTGTCCCACTGCGATCGGAGAGGGGGGAGCTAGACTGGACGAGCCCAAAGAGAAATGAAGGGGTTCGCTCTACTTTTTGAAAGTTTTGGAAAGAGAAAAGAAATAAAGAAATTCACGAAATCATATATCACCAGCTAGTGGAATGGGAATCGAACCCACCAACCTGGGGTGGTGAGAGCTTGGTGGTCCTAGGGTGCTAAAGCCCGAGAGCACTTCGGCTTATTCCTACCTGAAGTGCCCAGCCTCGAAGCAGGTGCCCAGGGGCTGTGTCTCCCAGGGCTAGGCCTCCTTGCTTCAGTCAGGTGCACTCCCCTCCAGTTTGACCCCTTCGCAATCTCAAGTGCAAGCCGCACCCCCCCCCCCCCATCTTCACCACCTAGCTTTCCAGCTCGTGCCTTGCAGTTTCCCAGTTCCAAAAATCCTTGTGCCTGCGCTTCTCAAGCTGGCATGTAGACGGGAATCACCTGGGAGCTCCTCAAAATGCAGATTCCAATTCAGTGGGTCTCAGTGGCTTGAGATTCTGCATTTCTCACAAGCTCCCCGAAGCTGCTGCTACTGCTGCTGCTGGGATTCTATGTGTCCCAGGTTGAGTAGCTGGGGTCTTCATCCCCAGGACTGCAATCCATTGACTGGACTGCTTTCCACTCACCCTCGGCCCCTCTTGTCCTTACCAGTTACATCCTGGGGTCCTTTGTTGTAATCGCTCAGTTGCATGCGTCCTCCACTCACCTGGCTGCAATGTCCTCATCTGGCAGAAATCCGATCCTGGCTTACAATGGTTGGAGGAAACACATCACACTGACTGGTCTAGATTTAAACTCAGGCCTTCTGTGCCGGTTGACCAAGTACCAAATCCATCCTGCTGTTCTTGCCTGCAAACGACATTCTTGCTTTGCCAGCTGCTGCTGTTCTTTCAGGAGGGGCTGGAGGGACAGCATCCTGTTTACTTCCTGTTTGTTCCTCTTCTGTCCATGTCACCCACTCTTGCTTCTTTATCCTGGTAGTGGCAGTTGGATAGAACATTCGAGAAACAGTAGTTGAATCCAGTTTGCAATTACTCCAACACTTGTAGAACCAGTCTCCTTTCCTTGTCCCCAGAGACCCCAGCCCAACCCAGCTGCACGCCTTCTCCCCAGGATATTGACTCCCTGGGGCCCCTCCTTTAAGCTTCTACATTTTAATGAAACCCCCCTGAGAGTGGCAGCTGCTTCCTACAGTTGCTACTGCTCTTATTTCACCCCTTCCATTACCTAGATTACCAGTCTTTATACCTACTTAACAATCCTTTACGTTAAATTCTATTAAAAAATTGGTGTGCTATCTCCTGGCTGATACAGCTCCTAACCCCAGCAAGCCCTTGGGGCTGCCTGACAATCCTAACATCCTCTCCTAAGTGACTATTTGCCACCTCTGGTCAGAATGCCAGCCTGTCTTCGCCAGCCTCCCTCTCCGTCCATGACTTCCATTGATCTTTCTTTGGAAACATAGAAGCAATCCAAAGAGAATATTCAGACACTCCCACATCTAACCACCCAGCAACATCCACACACTCCCCACCCCCACGCCACCCCCTGTTACTTCAAACAAGAGCCCTGTTCCCAGGGGAGACCAGCCCGACACTTGGGGATTAACCATTCTTTAATATCTCCCATCTTCAAAAAAAAAAAAAAAAAAAAAAAAGGCAATCTCTTGACCTCCTAACATTCCTATTAGTTGCTACCCCTTCTCTTTTCTCCGTGCTATGGACTGAATGCATCCCCCCCAAATTCACCATGGTAGGCCCAAGCCCCAGGGTGATGGTCTGAGGAGGTGGGGCCTTTGGGGATTGAGTAGGTTTAGATGAGGATGGGGCTGCATGATGGGATTGGCACCCTCATAAGTGAGAAAATGGACCTTAAGGGGCACCTGGCTGGCTCAGTCCGTGGAGTCTGCGACTCTTGACCCCCAGAAGGTGAGCTCCAGCCTCATGCTGGGATCCAGCCCCACATCAGGCTCCTTGCTCAGCAGGGAGCCTGCTTCTCCCTCTGCCCCTCCCTCCTGTTGGCATTCTCTCTCTCTCTCTGTCAAATAAATAAATAAAATCTTAAAAGAAAAAAAAAAAGTAGACCTGAGATCTGGCTCTCTCCACTGTGTGAGGGCACAGAGAAGGTGGGCCCTGGGCTCTCACCAGGAACCAATTCTGTCTGTGCCTTGATCTTGGACTTCCAGCTCCAGAGCTGTGAGAAATTTCTGCTGTTGAAGCCACCCGGTCTGTCGTATTTTGTTACTGCAGCCTGAATGAACTAAGACAATCTCTTTACATCAACTTGCTTGGAAGCGTTGCCCTTGTGCACTGTTCTCCCATTGTCTGTTGAGCCCACTCTGGTCAGACATTTGCCCCCCAGCTATGGGGACAGTTCTCATCTCGGTCACTGGTAATGTGCCACCCGCCCCCCCATGACTGGGGTCAGGTTTCCATCCTCCTCTTCCTGCTTCCTTAGCAGGATCTGACATTGTAGGTCACTCCCTCCTCCTTGCTGACCTTTCTTCCCTGGGACCCCAGGACGCAGGGCTCTCTCCTGATTCTCTGACCACCTCACCGGCCACTCCTTCTCCATCTCCTTGCTGCTTCCTTCTGTTCCCTGGACTTGAAGGGCCACAGGGCACAGAGCTCCTCTCATCTTTATCTGCACTTGACCTTTGGTATGACCCAAGATGGTTCCTTTAAATACAACTGCCCAAGTCTGTGCGTGCAGCTTCCACCCCTCCCTGGACTCCTGACACGTACAACCAGTGGCCTCCTTGATATTTCTAGTCTAGAATGTCAAGTAGACCACCCTCACCCCCATGACCTCACTCCACCCCTCACCCTTCTCCCCACACTGAAACCCGTGTCCCTGACCCCACCCCCTCCACCCTCAGCACCACCCCAACCCTGAGTTCCTGAGTCTCCACACACAATGGTCTACTTTGCTTTGCTCGACATTTATTCCAGCTTCTGGGGTCTTGTACCTGTTGCTCCCTCTGCTTTGAGCTCTTCCTGGCTTTTGCTGTGTCTTATCCTGCAAGGTCTCAGGCTCAGTGCCCCCCTCTGCCCATGATTACCTAGTGTGCCCTCCCAGCTGCCCTCCTTCACATCATCCTGATAATTTTCTTTGGAGCATTTAGCATGGTCTTGTCATTACTGTACTTGTCTATTTGTATACTTGGTGAACCTTGGCTGCTGTGTTCCCTCCCATGGGTATGGCCTACGGCTCTGCTCAGACAGATGAAGACAGGAATGGATGGATTAAACAAGCCCGCGTATCAAGAATGAACATCCATTTCCTACTGCCCCTCCAGAGGGAAACTTCTGCATAATTAATTTATAAAGCCCCCTCCAGTTTTGTATGCCAGCTCTACTACTTACTAGGGTAACATTTTCTACTTTCTAAGGCTGTCCTCAGGATTAGATGAATTAATACAAGTAAATGAACTTTGAATTAGTACCTTGGCCCACAACATCAGCCATTGTCATTATGGTTATTGCTGCTTGGAGCACAAATAGAACCCCGGGTAGAGAGAACCCTGAAGAGAACAGGTAGTTTACACCCAGAATTCACTTCCTTTCTTCCCCCTGTCAGACTCCTACTCATCCTTCAAAACCCAGCTTGAATATTAATTCCCAGATTTTTCTAGCCAATTAAGTAAGACTTTATTGAGCACCTTCTGTGGGTCAGGCTCTGGGCTTGACTCTGATTTCAAGAGAGGCGGAGACAGAAGCTGCTTTCCCAGAGTTCAGAATAACACGTGCAGAGAAGGCCAACAGTGATGGAAGGATGGAAGGCACTCTAGAAAATAACACTGGGATCAACAAGCACTGGCCAGGCCAAGAACAGCAGAGGGAGCCCTGCCGGAAAGGATCCGAACCTCCTCTCCCTCCCCATCCCCGCCCTTCTTATTTGGACCTCGGCTGGTGATGGGGGTGGGGATCTTAATTATTTAGAAGCCTAGTAGGTGCATTTCACTTCATTAAACTCGCGCGCATCACCGAGAGGCCGGCCCTGTTTCACCCAAGCTCTGAGGCTCTGAGAGGTCAGTGACTTGGCCGAGAGACCCCAACCAGCCAGACGCAGGCCTGGGATTCCAGGCCCCCCACGCGCTCTCTCCCGCACCCGGCTGTCTGCGGAAAGGCGGCCGCTGCTCTCTGGCGCTCCCTATTGGTCGTGGAAGAAATGGAAACCCGCAGACCCGCTAGCGTCCCGGCCCCAGGCCGCAGGGAGAGAGCGGGTCTAGCCAGGGTGCCTCCGCACCCCTGAGGAGCCCAGGGTCAGGGTCCTCTGGCCCCGCCCTGCACCGCGCTCCTGCGGCTCCGGGCTCCGGGCTCGGTCGTCCCGGGCGGGGGCCAGTTAGAGCCTCGGACCCTCGCCCGGCGCGGGTCTTTCCAGCCTCGGCGTTCCGCCTCTGCCCTCGGGGCGAGGAGCGGAGTTGCTGCGGCCGGAGCTCTCGTGGCGGCGCAGCGGCCGGCCTGGGAAGGGTGCACGCGAGCACCGTGCCCGAGCAATGCAGCGGCCCAGCGCGGAAGGGGTGTCGCCTGAAGAACACCCAGAGGACACCGGGAGAGGAATTCCTGGGGCGGGAGTGAGGCGAGGTGGGCAAGTGGAAGCAGGGGAGGCTAGACGTTGGGTAGGACGCATTGACCGGTCCTGCGGCCTGACCTTCCAGGGCCACCAAGGGCGTGCGGGAGAGGCAGGGAGCGCGCACAAGACGCCTCTGCTCGCCTCCTGCCAGTCCTCCCTGCTCCGGGCGGTCCCAACCCCAGCGCTCCACGACTGCTGGACGCCCCGTCGGGTCCGGGCGGGGTAGAGAGGAGGGACCTGCGTGCGGAGCCCTCGGGGGACGCGGGGGCTGGCGCGGGCTCCGCGGCCAGATCCCCGCACCGGGCACGCCCGGCCTTCCTGAGCTCTCCCAGAAGATGTCGGGAGCTATCTTCGCGCCCCTGGAGGGCCTGGGCGCCCTGGACGCCGCGAGCGGCCACCCGCTGGTGTGTCCGCTGTGCCACGCGCAATTCGAGTGCCCGTGCCTGCTGGACTGCTTCCACGACTTTTGTGCCGGCTGCCTGCGCGGCCGCGCCACCGATGGCCGCCTCGCCTGCCCGCTGTGCCAGTGAGTGCCTCAAAGCCCCAACAGACACCCCCCACCCCCGGGGAGATTAGCTCTGTGTGGGCGGGGAACTAGGTGTAGGGAGGGCAAACCTCTGGCTCTGGGCTGCACCCAGCCCGCACCTCTCAGCACCAGAGTGCGCAGGCTCCTGCCCATTATACAGAGCAGGTTAACTGAGGCCTGGAGTGACCAGCCAAAGGCCTTCCATAGCAAGTCCGGAGGCAAGAGCGAGGCTAGAACACAGGTCATGTGGCCACACAGTGCTGCTACAGTAAGAATCTCAGCACAGCACTCATAACACTGCCAGAAATCCACTCTGGGGATCCCTTGAGTCTTAGATCAACATAAGCAGGTTAAGTTGGCTCAAGTTACAAGTGGTGTCCCTAAACCTGTGCAATACAACAGGAGGGGATTGAGAGGGAGGTTTCCGCCTTTGATATCCCAGGCTGCCACCCACCCCAAGGGCCCCCAGCATTCACCCAGAACAGCGCAGAGGGAGGGACAGGGTCAGAGTGAGCACTGGGTGAGATATTTATTGCAGATGCCAGGCCCTATTTTTAGTTCCAGCCTGGAATGTGGGGGGTGGGAATGGAGATAGGGAGCCGTGGGGAAGGGGCATCTGGATCTTGGCTGCAGCTTCTCCACAGACACCAGACGGTGGTGAAGGGCCCCAGCGGGCTCCCTCCGGTGGATCGGCTGCTGCAGTTCCTGGTGGACAGCTCAGGGGATGGCATGGAGGTGGTGCACTGTGCCAACTGTGACCTGGAGTGCAGCAAGCAGGCAGGGATGCCTGGGGGTGGGCTGGAACCGGGGGTGCCAGGTTTGGTGGTCCTGAAGCTTCCAGTGTGCGCCCAACATGTCCTTAGACCATATCCATCAGTAGATTCTCCAAAACCTAAGGCACCCTGGATCCCAAATGTAGGCCCCATTTTATAGGTGGGGAGACTGAGGTCGGGAATAATTGACTTGAAGCACTAGCAGACAGTGGCAGAGGTTAAAGTCATTTGATTTGGGGAGAGCTTACTGGTCCTCAACTCAGGGTGGAGTTGTGACCTCCAGGAAGGGCAGTCCAGTGCACAGGCTTGGGGCCTGTCCTTAAGGGCCCACTGCTACCTGAGGAGCTGTCTGCAGCTACCTGCTGCCCAAGGGGAAGTGAGGACAATGTGCTGTGGGGAGGGGTGTTCCTGCCTCCCCCCCCCCCAAAGTCTATGAAAGCTAGGCTTCAGGTTGGGCTGTGGAAGGCACATGGGACTCCAACTTGTGGAAGCTGCATGGGGTAGTACCCCAAGTCCCAGGAGGACAGCCCTGCCGGAGCAAAAGGTCGGGGTATGCTGGGCAAGTGCTGGCTTAGGTGAGATCCAACAGTAGAGAGATGACCAGCGGAAGGGGAACCAATAGATCCTCATTCCCTTTCTTCTCCCAGCCACGTTGTGACTCCAGATGGCCAGGGTGGGCACTGTCGTTTGGCCACTATTGAGGGTGCCAAGGAGGGCTTGAAAAGCCTTGAAGCTTGAAATTTTGTTGTAGGTAAAATGTTTCTGCCGTGCCCCACCCCGTTCGCTGTCTCTTCTCATCGGTAGACTGGGTACATTAGAGCGTCAGGATCCCACTGAAAGGGCTGCACGTAGGCGCGTACCTGCCCCAGGCTGAGACTGACGCTCTCAGGGACAGGTGCGGGCTCAGGCTCCCTAGCCCGTGGGCAGGCTGAGGCTGCGCTCCGTCCTCCGTCCCTAGGATGCAGAGACCACGTACTTCTGCAACACGTGTGGGCAGCCGCTGTGCGCGCGCTGCCGCGATGAAACGCACCGGGCACGCATGTTCGCGCGCCATGACATCGTGGCCCTGGGCCAACGCAGCCGCGACGTGCTCCAGAAGTGCAGTGAGTGCGGCGGGCCGGGTGGGGGCCCGGGGCCGGGCCGGGCCGGGGTGGGCCTGCCCGGAGCCCTCACCACCGGCCCCCGCCGCAGCGCTGCACGCCGAGCCCTACATCATGTTCTCCACCGACAAGAAGTCGCTGCTGTGCATCCGCTGCTTCCGGGACATGCAGGGGTGGGTAGAGGAAACGGGAGGTGAGGGAGCGGGAGGTGAGGGAGCTGGAGGGCGGCCGGGAGCGGGACTCACGCGCGGGATCCCCGCAGGGAGAGCCGGGCGCACTGCGTGGACCTCGAGTCAGCCTACGTGCAGGGCTGCGAGCGGCTGGAGCAGGCGGTGCTGGTGAGCGCGGGGTGCCCGGCGCGCCGGTGTCGGGGATGCGCGCGCCCGCCAGGCTGAGGCCGCCCTGTTCCCAGGCCGTGAAGGCCCTGCAGACGGCCACACGGGAGGCCATCGCGCTGCTGCAGGCGATGGTGGAGGAGGTGCGGCGCAGCGCGGCGGAGGAGGAGGCCGCCATCCATGCCCTCTTCGGCAGCATGCAGGTGAGGGGTAGTGGGGACTGGATGGCAGCACGCTGAGCGTCCTCACCAGCCAAGACCCTGTACCCACAACAGCGCATCTCCCGTCCTTGTGGAGTTTGCAGCCTAGCAGGGCAGCAAGCGTGGAGCTACTTCTAGGCGTTACTTAGTCACGTGGCCAGGAGAGGTCCAGCCCCAGGCTGGTGCTAGTGGGGAAGGTTGGTGAGGGAAGGCCTCCCCCAGGAGGTGACATTTCAGGTAAGGGCTCCAGGGCTCTCAGGCGGTGGGCTGCAGGAAGGAAGGGCTAGGAGGCCTGAGACACAGCCAGCCTAGCCAGCTGTGTGGCGCGGACCCAGGGGTGGGCAAGTGCTGGGAGGTGGCAGGCTGAGCATGCCCAGTCACAAGCAGCTGTCCCTCCCAGGACAAACTGGCAGAGAGGAAAATGCTGTTGCTGCAGGCTGTGCAGAGGTGAGTGGTGGCAGGGATCTCCACGCCCTGCACCTTGGCCTCACTGCCTGGACCGGGGCAGACCCTGCCCCACCCCCGGAGCAAGACCTCGGGTGAGGAGGGCAGGGTGGCTCAGGGTGCGGGAAGTGCTGACAGGGGAGGATGCACAAAGGTGGTGGGGAGATGGAACCTGCCCCCTCTGAGGTCCCCATTAGGTGGGGATGAGCAGCCTCCCCTTGGAGATGAGGCTGCCTGCCCCTCCCCCAGCCAATACGAAGAGAAGGACAAGGCCTTCAAGGAGCAGCTCTCCCACCTGGCCACTCTGTTGCCCACCCTGCAGGTAAGGGGAGCTGGGGGTGCAGGGTTGGCCAGGTACTGAGTAGGGCCCCTCCCACAGGCGCCCCTGGCCAGGTACTGAGAAGGGTCCCTCCCGCAGGTTCACCTCGTCATCTGCTCTTCCTTCCTCAGCTTGGCCAATAAGGCTGAGTTCCTGGACCTGGGCTATGTGAGTCCCCCTAGCTCCTGAGGGGTCTCCCCCCTCCCCACCAGCAGCCCACCCTGTACACCGGACTGCCACCTCAGGCCTTGGCAGCCTGCCACTTGGTGGCTGGACCAGGGCTCTCTGGGCTTACCTTCCCCTCCTCCACACCATCATCTGCAAACCATTTAGCTGAGTCCCTTTTAAAAGGACAGTGAAGCCTGGAAGGGAGCATGAGCCTCCATTCCCCCAAAGTGTAGGGTGTCTACAGCCACCCCAAATCACCCCCAACTTTCCTGTGGGTTTGGGGGCTGGGGTGGTGTGGGAGTTCTGGGACAGTCCCAGGGAAGGGCTGGAGTCCCCAGTGCACAGCAGGTAAAGTGCCAAAGACAGCCTTGCCTTCAGGGCTCGGGGCCTCACTGTCGTCCCCCATCCCCCACCCCTACACGGGCCTGAGCACCCTCCTCCCGCTGCAGGAGCTGATGGAGAGGCTGCAGGGCATTGTCACACGTCCCCAGCACCTCCGGCCAGCGCAGAATAGCAAGGTGCACAGAAGAGCGGGCTGGTCTGGGGCGGGGGGTGGGGGGACCAGCGAGCAAAAAGGCCACCTCACCACCTGCTCCTGCCGCCCAGATCACCAGCGACCACCGCGCTGAGTTTGCGCGCTGCCTGGAGCCGCTACTGCTGCTGGGGCCGCGCCGGACAACAGGTGCTGGAGGCGGCACCAACACGTGAGCAGCTGGGGTGCCCTCCCTGCAGTGGGGACGGGCTGTGGGGGGCGGCACAAGGTACCCGCCTCAGTGGGGACTTGCTGCTTGCCACCCTCCCCAGAGGCTGGAAGTCCCTGCTGACCTGGCGCAGAGCCTGGTTAGGGGAGGATGGGGAAGACCCGGGGGCTGTCCCCAGCTGCCACTGCAGCCTGGGCCACCCAGGATGGGCACGTAGGGACTGAAGGGAAGGGGCAGCTTGGGGTAAGGCCTGATTTCCAGGCCTTAGTCTGGAGAGCCAGAGACACAAGAGGAGTTCGGAGAAATGCCTGAGCTGGATGTATGGGCCAGGGACCCCAGGGCCCCAGTCAAGGGAGACTGGGCATCAGGCCAAATGTCCAAAGTCCCGTGTGTGAATGAATAAACAGTTTACTCCGGACCAGCCCTGTCACATCCTGATGGAGTCTTGTCTGTACACTGACACCTCCCTGGGGAAGTTTTAAAATACCACGCTGATGTCCTTGGTCTTGGGTGGGGCTCACAGAGGCTTATTCAGCACCCCTAGACGGCACACTGTTCTGGCGTGCCGTCTAGGGGGAGAGGCTGAGAGCCTGGAGGAGGGGAAACCCTCCCAGCCACCCCCCCCCATCTGCGTTCACATTGGCTCTCTCCTCAGGCTAGCAGTGGGCTCAGGACCCAAGGTGCTGATGGGGCCCAGCTGCCCTTCCCCAGTGGGAAAGATGCTGGGATCGCTGGTCCAAAAGCCCACGCTGCACCGGTCCATCAGTACCAAGGTGCTGCTGGCCGAGGGGGAGGATACCCCGTTCACAGAGCACTGCCGCCACTACGAGGACTCCTACCGGGTGAGTGGGTCCCGGCCACCTGGCCCCCCCGCAGTGAACACGGCCTTGCAGGCACTCACTGCGTCTCCCCACACAGCGGCTGCAGGCAGAGATGCAGAACCTGAAGGACCAGGTACAAGAGCTGCACCGGGACCTCACCAAGCACCACGCGCTCATCAAGGCGGAGATCATGGGAGACATCCTGCACAAGTCGCGGCAGGTGGATGCGCAGATCGCCTCAGAGTACGCCTCCCTGGAGGGGATGAGAGCAGTGTTCCAGGAGGTAGTGACCCCCCTCCCAGGCACCTAACTCCCCTGCAGCCTCACCTGTCAGCTGATACAGGGGCGACCCCAAGACAGGAAGGGGATAGAAAGAGGACCTTGGCCTGGTCCATCATGAGGCCCTCGTGTGGCAGGCTCTGGAACTGGGGTCTTTGCCTCCTGGAACCACGTGACCTAGCTGGGGCCTGTCCTGTGGCCCTGAGTAGCTAGAGGACAGAAATGCCACCAGTGGAAATTCCAACTCACGGCCATATGCAACGTCCAACTCACTTTCTCTTTCAGATTTGGGAGGAATCCTACCAGCGCGTGGCTAACGAGCAGGAGATTTACGAAGGTCGCAGGCAACTGCTGCTGGGTGCACCCCTTTCCTGGAGCTAACCCACGTGCTGGCAGGGACAGGAAGTCAGTTACCCACTAACCAGATACAGACTCTTCCCCATAGCCCTTGACTTTGCCCCAGTTGCTAATGCCCCAAAATGATGCATGTGAGGTCAGGATTCAGTAAGTAGAATGCCTTCACAAGTCTTATGTTGCCCTTTAATTAAAGAGGCAATTGCTGACGTAGTTGGGATATTTAGACGGTACGAGGCTTGAGAGTAAAAGAACCTGAAGCCAACAAGACCCAATGCTCTGGCCTTGGCTCCCACAGCCCAGCTCCATGACCTTCTCCAGCTGAAGCAGGAGAATGCCTACCTGACCACCATCACCAAGCAGATCACGCCCTACGTCCGCTCCATTGCCAAGGTGAAGGAGCGGCTAGAGCCCAGGTGAGACCAAGGGGTGTTCACAGGAGAGCCAAGACACTTAAGAATGTGTGTGGGAAAGGTGCCACACATTCAGAAGAACTCCTTTCAGGAAGTCAGTGGGTCAGGTCATGAGGGATTACTCAGCATCTGGGCAGACCAGTTCTGGACATCTCCAAAAACACAGAATGAGTAGGGTGCTTTGAGTTTCTGCTTCTAGGCACAAAATCACCCACCTCTAGCCCTCAGGAATAGGTCAAAGCAAAAGATACTTCTTGGGAGCGTAATGAGGGCCCTCAGCAGATCCGGGCAGCAGGACACGGAGGAGAGAGCAGAACTTCCTCACTACATGCTTAAGCCAAGTCTTACGCACTGTACTTGGGCATCAAAAGGTGTTACGGTGACAGAGGGATGTTGGTGACAGGTCCTCAATGTGCCTGTCTCTTGAGTCGCCTGGCCCCAGGGTGGGCTGGTTGCCCTAGAGGTCTGGTGCACAGCAGTCACCCTGAGCTCTTCCTCTACCACCCTCTTGGGGACTCCTGTTTGCCTCACTCCTGCCTTCGATGCTGCCTGTACCCCGTGCTTTCTCTTTCATGGTTTGGTGGAGTCTTACCACCCCCACCATAGTTCTTTGAACAAGGGTGCACAGGAGTCTGTTTTGGACAGCACCAGTCTGAAATGTTTTTATTCTGCCTTCACACTTGACTGATAGTTTTGCTGGGTATCGAATTCTAGATTGAAATTCTAGACTGGAAATGATTCTCCTTTGACAGCATTGTTGTATTATTTTCTAGCTTCCAAGGCTCTTTGAGAAGTTTGAAGGCATTCTGATTCCTAATCCTTGTGACAAGACCTCTTTTTCTCTTTAGAAGCTTGTGGAATTTTCTCTGGTCCCAGGGTTCTGAAACTTACCACTGGTGAGGGTCTACTTCCATCCATCAAAAAGGACCAGGTCCTTTCAGTCTGGAAGTTCAGGTCCTTCAGTTTTGACACACATCTTTTTGAACCAGTGAGTTGATTTCATTTCTTCTCTTTCTGGAATCCCTATTACTGGATATTGGCTTTTTTGGGCTGGCCCTCTGATTAGCCTTCTCAGTGTTTTCTTCTATCTCTTTGTCTCTCTGCTGTACTTTCTGTGAGATGCCCTTTTTCTTCCAACCCTTGTACTGAGTTCTGCATTTTTGAAGAAAATTTCCAAGAGCTCTTGTTTTGTACCCTAGACTTTTTTTCACAGCCTTCTGTTGTTTCACGGACATAGTCTCTTACCCCTCTGAGGCTGATAGGTGTTTGTTGTTTCTTTCTCCCTTAAGTCTGTTTCCTCCAAATGTGTTTGTTTAGGTTTCTGTCTTCCATGTTAAAGGCTTTTCTCTGGTCATCTTTGATCATGTGCTCATATTAGGAGCTGGGGAAGCAGGGGCAGACTGGATGCTCAGAGCATGTGGGTGGCACTTCAGTGCAGGGGACTGGGGTAGACAGGGCTTTTTTCTGTGTTCTCCCGTCTCCTTCCCGAAGGCCACCGTGTAAAGCATTTGCAGGCACACCTGGTTTTCAGCAGTTCTCACCTGTGTGTGGTACCCTCCCAGAGACTAACCCTTTGGCAGGGTGCAGGAGGGGCAGCTGCTCCACAGTAAGGATCTTGACTGTCACCCCCTCCCTACTTCTGCCCCATCCTCCCCGTTGCAGAGGCGAGGGAGCTGCCAGTTGCTGGGCCCCCTAGGATTCTGTGGTGTGAACAGAGTTGGGCCTCGGCTTGTCCTGCTGTCCACTCTGAGCTTGGGTTTCTCATGTCTGCTGAGGTAGTTAACCACTGACCACATGCCCTCCGGCTTCAAAAATTTTGGTGTTATCCTATTCTGTTCTCGACCTGGAGAAGTTTCTTCCCCTATTGTTTTGGCCCCTTTACTAGAATTTTAGCGAGTCTGAGGAAGAAGGAAAATTAAAGTGTGTGCAATTGTATGTTCATCCAGAACGGCCAAGCCACCCTGCAAGTGAGCCTTCTGACAAGCATGCTGAGAGGTTAGACTCGGCACAGCTTCTGCACAGTTGTGACGGTGACCCGGTCTACCCAGGACTAGCTGCAATGTCTCCTCCTCAGAGGGCATTCAAAGTCATTTACTCCACCTGCCGTGCAATTCCATTTATCAAACCTCAAAACCAGACACGACTAACCTCTGGCATTAGCAGTCAGGATGGTAATGATCCCCGGGGGCCTCTGGACACACATGACATTCTGGTGCCACCTGCCCAACTTGTTCAGGCTGTGCACACGTACCAAGCCTTGTTCTTATCATTTGTGTGCATTTCCCTCTGGGTGCTGTGCGTCGGTGAGAAACTAGCTTCAAGTAATGTGCTCCTGGCTGCCTGGCTCTGTGGGGAAATGGCGCCTGTGGTCAATTTTGGGAAAGGGAAAGGTCAGGCTAGAGCCCAGCACCCAGAGGTTTGGGGGAGGAGGGAGGCTGCCTCTATCCCTTTCCAGGGCACGATTTCCAGGTGTCTTTCCAGGCTGCCTCTGCTTCCTCCTCTTCCACTGCCGGCAACCCCACCCACCCCAAGCCCATTCCTATGGCCAGTTGTCATCAGTGGCCTCTGGCTGCAGCCCTTGATCTCTCAGCAGTGCTCACGGGCGTCCTCACCACGCTCTCTTGCTTCTGAGGCAACCCACACTTGTTTCCCTCCTGCCACTCAGGCTGTCCCTTCCTAGACTGGCCACTCTGCCACCTCTGCTCAGTGCCCCAAGTGTCAGCTTTCTCCAGGGCCCAGTCCTAGGGCCTCTCCCCATCCCCCATCTATGCTTAAGGGTCTATCCAGTCCCCCCAACTTTAAAATCCCACTGAGACACAAACAACCTCCAAGCCCTCCCCAGCACAGGCCCTCCTGGGCTCCAGACCCCTCGCCAACTGCCCCTTCTTGGGGGTCTCCACTTGGACCCGTCACGGGTGCCTCAGATCCCCTAATGGCAGGACTCCATAACCCCCCCCCAGTGAGTGGCATCACGTTACCCAGATGCCCAAGTGAGAAGGCCAAGGGCTTCTGACTCCTTTCCTTTCCGCACCCGATTTCCAACCAATCCCCAAGTCCTGCTGACACAACTGTCTCAGCCCATGGTTGTCTCCACGGCAGCCCCAGGCCAACCCACCATCACCGACCCTCTCCGGCCCCTCCAGGGTGTTCCATAGCCAGCGGTCTTCTTAAAGCCTAGAGTTCCCATCACTCCGGGGCCTGACAGCGCTTTTGGGACCCTCCCTGTCCACCTCCAACCACACTAGCCCCCCACCACACCCTAGTCACAATGGCCTTTCAGCTCCCCAGAGAAGTCAGACCAGTTCCCCCTTCCCAGCCTCTGCCTGGAATGTTCTTGCTTCCGACTGTCCCAGAGATCCTCCCCACACAGGTCTCTGCTCCTGACATTCCCTGCTGCCTGGCCCCGCAGTGCCTTCTTCCCAAGCTCGGCCTGTCTTCCTGACCACAACGCAGCTGTCCTGAGAGCAGCCCTGGCCCTCGGTCAATATCTGAGGACCAAAACCCTAGGCAGACCCTTGAGTGTCTCATTCAGTTTGGTTCTGTTTAAAGAGAGAGCTGGAGGACTGGCAGTGGCCGGCTCGGCTGCCTTCAAGCCTCCCAGGAACTGTTTCTCTCACACAGACTTCAGGCACAGGCAGACGAACAGTCGGAGCACCTACAAAACATGCATGATGACAGCGCCAGTGGTGAGACTCAGGCCAGGTAAGTACGGCAAGGCTTTCCAGCCCAAGTGGCAAGTGTTTCAGTCTCAGAGACAAACATGGGGCACAGAGACAGGCCCCAGGTTTTCCTCCCCATTTGGCCCAGGCTTGCCACTGACCAGCTCTATGGCCTCGGCTGGGTCTGTTTGTAAAATACAGGCCCAGAGAATTCACAGAGGACAGATGTGACCTGCCTCCTAGAATTAGAAATGGCCAAGGCTGCTGCCGGCACCGCTCACACAGCCGAGGGCTGCAGCCTGGCTCGCATGCGTTTACACCAAGTGACTCAGATTCACTTAAATGAGAAGTGACAGGATCATTTCCTGATGCGAGAGCATCACTATCCACCGGAGACACGGTGTTTGCCAAAAAACTTGCCAGAGGAAGAAAAGAATGTGCGGGAAGAGATACATCACTGTCACGGGCTGATCTTTCAGTATTTTGCTCTCAGTTAAGTGTGCTCCCCCCGGGGCAGGGAACGGGGCGGCAGAAAGAGCGGGCAGAGCTTGGAGGGCACGGAGCAGGCTGCAGCTGTGACAGACCAGAAACTAGTCTCACCTTCCCTCCACCACAGTTGGCTCAGATGCTCCAGGGGGTGTCCGTTCAAACCTGTGGTCACCACAAGCCACTGAGAAGGCCTGAACTGCGGATACTCAGGCAACTAAACATCATTACACATGAGATGAGAACCCTTTAGGAGATGATACAGTTCTCGTTCACCTACGGGTGCTTCCGGAAAGGCTTCCCATTCCAAAAGCCTCGGCCCCAGTGGGTGTTAGTGCTGGCATGGGGGTGGCGAGTAGAACTCATGTCACGTGTTCCTTTAGGAATGACCCGGTGGGTGTCACAGAGAAGAGAGAGAAAACATCAGAACCCAGAGGGAATGGCCGGACTCTGAACAGCCTCACAGAAGAACCTCCACTGAAAAATAAAGATGCTCACAGACCCAGACAGAAGAACGGGGGTGATGCCCCCACACGGAGAGAGCGCCCGACTTAGCAAACGGGACTGGTCCCGAGGGGTGGGCATTTTACAGCCCGCACCTCAAGACTGGGACATTTAAGAAAAGGCTGTGCCCATCATGAGACAAAGGGTAATCACTAAACAGCAGAAAGACCCAGAAACTCTGACAGGTCATTTCAGATTCTTTGGCCTGAGCTGAGCATCCCTCTTCCCTGTGTTCCCACTGCACGAAGTCTTGGTCCTCCTCACGAGGCTGGGGGCAGCATCCCGGGGCCGTGCGGAAAAGCCCTTCCCTGCCCTGCCACCTCCTTCTCATGCCTGCCGCCCCGCAGTCCCGCCGGCCCGCACCCCCGCCGTCGGAACTCCAGAAGGGACTCCAGCAGTGGGCAGCGCCTGCCCCGCCTCAGACCAATTCAGTCTCCTGAGCCAGGGCCCCCGCCGGACAGTTCCGCCCAGGAAGCTGAGCTCTGACTCAGCAAAAAGGAAAAACCGTCATTCCAGTTTTCTCCTTTCACATGAGGACTGAACTCACCCAGCAAAGGAGACGTGGCTGGCGGCGTGTGTGGCAGGAGATGGTCACGTCAACTTCTCCGCAACTTTTTCCTGCCTTTCCAGACAACGGTCACTCTCCCGTGTTCACCTTCTATTGATAGTAAAGGACGGCCCAGAATCGACTTTTCTCCAGGAGTTTCCACTCCTGCATGGTGCCTTTCTATCGGGTGGAATTTCACAAACGTTTAGGAAGGAAAATTAACCCGGATGACCTAAAATTTAAAGTTTTGGAGGCAAAATATCCAGAGTCACATTTTAAGCATATATCCAGCTTGATTCAGTGGTTCCAACAGCGAATGGCTCCCACGAGCTGAGCCAGGCAGACCAGCACATGAACACCCAACAGCTCGCACCCACGGCTCCGGAGCGCGACGCTCTCACTCTGGAACATCGCAAACCCACGGGAGCCTCAACGGCAGGAGGAGCTTGTCATGATGAACTCGTTCGAGATTAGATTTTGGAACTGAATTGAATGGGCAAAATACATCTGGTTTTATGCTGTAGGTCCCGGACATTTCTTAGTCAGAGGTGACATGATTACATCCCACACAATCACGCTAGGGTTCATAGTGAAATCAAGTACAGTTTTATTTAAGAATTGGAAAGAATATTCAGTATCTGTGAAAGAAAATCCAATTTAAAATATTTAAATAAACATTTCTGCATGTAAAAAGAAGAGTAGAATAATTACTCCATTAAATTACTCTCCTAGCTATGGGGCGGCTTCCTCTAGAGCGGGTGCTTGGGACCGCCCCTGACGGCTGGCCCTCCGCCAGCCCAGGGCGTCAAGCTCTCACAGCAGGGCAGAGAGCAAGCCTCTCCCACCAGCCTCAAGTCACTACAGAAGCAAGATGCGGTGGGAGATCACAACTAAGGCAGTAAGAAAGTGCAGAGAAGGGACAGTGGTTTACTGTACCTATGACGGAGGGCCTGCTACCAGGAGCTTGGGCTACGGCCAACCCTCCAGAGCCTAAGCTATTAACACACGTATGGTTTAGGAGTATTTCCCTATCATGTCAATCACTCAGAGTGTTAAATAAATGGAAGGGATTAATAAAGTTCAGTCTTTAGGCTCAAGAAGCAGTTCCTACAAATGATGAAGGGACAGTGGGGTATGCTGCCTTTCGCTTTCAGCCAGGCTCATGCTACTCACTACCTCTTTTCTGTAAACTGCTATTCTCGGCCACAGCCTGCAAATCCTCACAGAATGTTTCCTTTTACGCTGCTTCAAAGTCACTTTGTTCTGCGTATCACCTTTTCTCCATTTAAGAATCTCCACTTTAAAACCCGCAATGGAAAAAGTAAGTCATCTCTTGACAGTTTCTTAATTTGAGGGAACTGGTGATGTGGCCTTTACCCAAAAAGCCTTTGGGAATACCCAGAAAGCCTGTACTTCATTAACCTGATTCTCTGCCTGTACACTGTCACTGCTAAATTTATGAAGTTAAAAATAATCTGAAAATGCCAGTACTAGATGAAAGTCAATCACTTGCCAAATCCTCCCCTAAGTAGTTCATCTTTTCTCCCCAAGTAAATGCTGACTTCTGCCCTGGGTGTACGAGTCAGGGTGGGGGGTGTCTCCCTCCCCCTCCCCCTGCCCATGGGATTGCTCTTTAAAGCCCAGGTGGTATAATGGCAGCATCTCACTGCAAAACACTAGGCCTACCTCCTGAGCTCAAGGGCCTGGCAGGAAGGTGGGCTTCGTGAACTCCAGCAGGTGGACGAAGTTGAGATCACCAAATGCCAACACCTTCAGACTTTCTGTCCACAGAGCCAGGGCCCATCATTAGCTGTTCTCCATCTATTAAAGACAACTTCACAGCCCCCCCCCCCCCACCTCCATGGGAATGAAAGCTGGGTCCAATCCTGCTAGATGCAGCACAGAACTTTCCCTCAAGGAGCTGAGGATTGCTGCCCAAACCCCAGCCATGTCCTCTTCCAATCTGCAATCCCGATGAGTGGAGTTCACTTTGCTAAGCGTGGAGAACAAGTCAGAACTGATTCAATTCAAGTTCCCAGAGTAAGTGCATGTCGACGTCCCACTGGGGAGTGTTCGTGCCAGACAGACCCACTGCTGAGAGCTCCAGCAGCGGCCTCAGCCGGCCTGGCTGCAAGGCCCACTTGAGGGCCGATGGTAGGGTCCACTCACACCAGAAGAGTGTCATCCCAGGAATCAACAAACCCGTAAACCTCTTTGGTATATATATATATAATAACGAAAAAATTAATTAGGCCATGAAAGCTAGAAGTCAGTGCTATTTCTGAGTTGGTAACATGCTCTTTGCACGCACAGTTCCAGCGTCTGGTGCAGCTGACCAGGGTCCGCGTCTGTGCGATGCCACGCGGTGCAGACTCCATGTATGCCTTCTCTCTTATCTAAGTATTAGAAACGTTTGACGTTGTTCTTCTAAGTTTTCACAACACCCCTGTGAGGTAGGTGGTATTGACCCCATTCTACAGATGGGGAGTCTAGGCACGGAAAGGTTAAGTGGCTCCTCGAAGCCGCCAGGCGCGGCGCGGCAGCTGGGCAGCTCTGCAGCCAGGGGCGGCCGCCGCCTTCGCGCACGGGCTTCGGTGGCACCACGGCCAACTGCAGGAAGGATTTCACGCTGAGGCCAGGGCCCTCTCTTGTCCAGAATCAAACAAGGGTCTTAAAGCTGATGTATTTAAAGCCAACCACTCTCCCCAAACTTGAAAAACAAAAATCCTGACTAAATCTCCGTTGGGATCATTTGCTCTATTTAAGACTGCTGTGAGCTGACTTGCTTGAATTGTGCAGTTATAGATGCTTGAACCCCTTTGGAAAAGACAGTCTGAAATGGCATTAGAGTTGGTGGAGTTTTGAGAACAGAACATAGAAATCAATAGTTAATAGATTTCAACTGAAACACAAAAATATAAGCTATGATGCAGTAAGACTAAAATCCCAAATAAATGGAGAGCAGTAACTCCCAATGGTTAACAATGTCTCACACAGTAGGTGTTCAGTAAGCATTGCTTGGATAAAGGAAAAATGACACATGCCTGTCGCTGATAACAGCCCCCTCTTGGGAGAGGAGCAGGAGCCCGGACCCCGGGGAAAGCCACAGGGGCCCACAGTCTCCCCGGCTTGGGATGCCCTTGTTAACACAAAGCCACTCAGCCAAATCGTCTGGAGGTGTCCATGCTGCCTTTCTGCCAAATAAAAGGGCTATAAACACCGAGCCCCTTTGAATTTATACTGCTATTTATAAAAAATAGATATGTAAATACGACTAAATATATTAAGAGCCGAAGTGTCTTATAGAGAATCACCTTTAAAACTGTATAGATACTCATGCACTTAAGCACGGGAACAAGGAGGTCAAAGCTGTGCTGTGTGTTCTTCGGTTACAGATCGCGAATGTACTTCTAACACTAAGCACTGCTGCCCACACACCCCTTCCTGCCAGAGAAGCCTTACTCGGTCATGAGCGAGTCCACCGCTCCTGAGGGGTCTTGCTTACACTAAATGCCTTGTGGGGGACGGTGCGCGGCCGGGGCTCTCACCGGGGCCCTTCTGGAGGGGCACTGTAGGATATTGCTGTTATTTGCTCCTTGTCCATCTCTGATCTGTGTCCTACCTTGATTTAGCCCAAGAACAGACTGCTCTAGGGTGTGGAGTCCTTTGGTCCTAAGGCCTTCTGACCATTTGGTCTTGAGTGATATTCCAGAAGAGTAATTGGTGACATATAAAATGGTTCAGAAAATCCATTCCACAGAGCGGCTGACCAGAGGCAGTTGTGACCCGGGCCACGTGCAGTGGGAGGCCCCTGGGCCCAGCCTGGCCCGCTCCTGCTGTGTTATAGCTCCACCTTGACCCCTTTTATAAAAGGCAGGCCTGTGGGCACCCGCTTCTTATACTCCAGGTACTCCTCTCCAAAAAAGTGAATTAACGAGATCTCCTCTTCTTCTGTTCGATCTCGGAAGAATCGCCACACTGTCAGAGCGTAGCCAACGCCACAGATGGGATTACACAGCATCACCTGGCGGGGGACACGAAGTTGATCAGGGTCAGTGTCCTGACACCGAGAACTTCATCAGCACCTGCTTCTCCTGAATATCTACAGAGGACTTCCTGCCAATGGCCCAAGAGACTCTCAAAATACTGTTAGGGTCTTTGAGAACGGAGGCCATTCACTGAAACCTTACCACTACTTTCGCATCAGAGCTCAACACTCATCACTGTCGTTTTTTTTCCAGACACTTTTCTGTTGTTCCTCTTATGTGAGAGAGATCTAAAAATTAAAAGATCAACTTGTCATGGGACGCCTGGGGTGCTCAGTTGGTTAAGCGTCTGCCTTCACCTCAGGTCATGATCCTGGGGTCCTGGGATCAAGTCCTGCATCGGGCTCCCTGCTCAGCGGGGAGCCTGCTTCTCCCTCTGCCTGCCGCTCCCCCTGCTTGTGCTCACTCGGGTGCTCTCATTCTCTCTCTGACAAAGAAATAAATAAAATCTTTAAAAAATAAAAATATTAAAAAAAAAAAGATCAACTTTTCAGATTTCAATACTCAGGGCAGGTGATGGCAGCTCCTGATTCCACCCCAGGTGTGAGTTCCCGTGGGGCTCCCAGCCTGCCCCTTCCTGTTCCACATGCGCACGCACACACACACACACACCCCCTCGCAGCTGCCTCGCCCCCCACTCCTGGCCCCCACAGCCTAACCCTGTACCATATACAATGCTACTGTGAAATCACTTGTCTTCAAACTACTCCCTTGCCCAAACCAAGAAAAGCAGTGCCTTGGTCACTTCCTCCAGCGCCCTTCCACTGGGCTACCCACTTGGACTGCCTCTCACCTCCCCACTCATGTGCTTTTCCCACTTTGAGAACGTCTTCCCCACTGATCCACCCCCAAATAACCCCTCCATGCCAAGAACATCTCCCAGCTCTCAGGAACTTCTGTGTGGTGTGGGAAACCCACCACTCCACCCCTGCCCGCTCTGATGGACCCCCATGGACATGTGTCTTCCCCAAGGGGTTGACTTCCGCCCAGAGAGCCAGGCACGTGCCCTCGACTTCTTATTCCCATGACTGCTTACAGGGTACCTAACTGTATTTCAAGCACAAGCTAAGCCCTTTCCAACCAACGAGCCCCCACAGCAAACCTCGGAGGTGGCACTGCTGTCCTCACTTAATGTGTGAGAGCAGGGAGGCCAAGCAGCCAACATCAAAGCCAGGACTGGCCCGGTTGGTGATCCCGGAGCCTGTGCCCTCACAGCCACCATACACATGTGGCTTCTCAATACACCCTGTAGTGGGGTTTCCCAACTGCAGGCCACAACCTGTTCCTGAGCCCTGAAATCCATTCAGTGCATCGTAAATAGCATTACAAATAAGACAAGAAACAGATATTTTGTACACAGTAAGTACTATCCTGGGAAAGCCCTGTTCCATTTTTATGCACACACGTGTGCTGGGTCACAATATAAAAAGATCTATGGTCACAGAGGCCAACCCTTCAGTCCTAGAGCACTTCGGTATGTAGGCAGCATTTACGGCAAATGACACAATTCAACTACAGTCAACTCGTTCTCAGGGAATACGATGTTGATGCAGGGAGTCTTAGGGTTCAGAAATGTGAGTATTAAATTAAGCCGTGGGCGGGTGTCCTGCCCCTTCTACACCACTGGGGGTCACCAGAGAGTCCCCGACAGACCGTGCATTGCCAATGGAATGCTTCGGGGGCCCCAGACTGGATTTTCCCAAAGAGGTGAGGAGTCTCCTAAGCTCTCTGGCCAAGTCTTTCTGGGACCAAGAGAACATATTCAAGAGGCAATGGGCAGGAAACAAGGGTCGTTCTGAAACCTGAGACAGAATAAACCCCTGTAGCTTATGTGAAATCCAATCCAGACCTTAGCCTCATCTAATGAAAATCAGAATCCACTTGAGCAGCAGAAGGTTCTGTCTCCCCAAAGCTCCATCTCTGTCCTCACCCCACTGGGGTACCCCAGATCTACGTTAAAGAAGGAAGGAAGGGGTACAGCAGATGGGTAACAGCACCTAGAATTGCCAGGAGTTTACAAGGTTAGGACACCCAGATTTTAGGTACATCGTAAAAATGTTAAGGACTACATCAGTTCTTTTGCGTTTTATTTCGTTCTCACTCAAAACGTGACAGGGGGCACATGCACCTATTTAAAGGAGACCAACAACCTAATAAATCCACTGATATCCACTGAATTGTACGCTTTGAAACAGTGACTTTTATGGTATGTGAGTTATGTCAATTTTTAAAAATGTAAAAGAAATTAAAGGCAACCACTGTCATTTCTGATACTGTACCTGGGTTCCAATACTCCAGTAAAACCACCCAACATAGGAAGGATGCCGGAACCAAGCGTACACTCCGCTTGTCACCAGAGTGTGGGTTTCTGATTTTTCATTCTGCACCACGTGGTTGAAATTGGAGCCAGCTGTGAACATCGCCGCTTTCCTCAGACATTCTCCAAAGACCACCATCAGCAGCCCCATGGCACTGAGCCAGGTGATCTGCTTCAGTTCTGGAGGAGAGACATGTGACAAACAGGAAGTGAAGACATGGGACTGTGGAGCTCCCCCTGTGGATGCTTAAAATTAACCTATTTTTCCAAGGCTAGGAACACTATGAAACATGCTAGTGGGTAATTAGCATTTGTCATCACATTAAAATTTAATTATAAGCAAAATACATCCCCCTAAGTTGTGCTGTTCATCTGTTTAAAGTGCCAACAACTCAATTAGAGCGTCTTGGCAAAGACCTGATGGACTCTTCATCCATGTCCCTCTGCCACATGTCCCCTTCCTTCCCTTAGGGACAAGGACAGCTAAGTGAACCAGAGAAGGATCTAGTGTTTCCCGCCCTGGCTCTTTACTGACTCCTGGGAACCACACACATTTTACTTAATTTGCTGTGGAAAGTTCAATTTGAGAGCAGGTTTCAGATGCAGAGGTTTTTGCTAATAAAATCTTCACAAGAAAAGTCTCAAGTCACAGAAAAAGAACGGATGCAAATCTCTGACTGTAAAATTAGTATTACAGTTATCACAGGTTGGGACTTCATATTAGATAGTATGGTATGTTATGGAAGGCTTAAGGCAAACGGTCAACACATGGTCCTCCATTCAAAATCCAGGAGCGGAATTCACAAGCTCTGCTTGTCCTTTATAAAGAGCTTAGTGAGGATAGACATCTGGGGAAATCACTCTGAGAGATTATACCTGAGAGGTGAACCCATGTCACTGCCCTCAGACCTGCACAAAAACCACTTCTCCCCTCTGGAGGAGAAAGTAGGATACACTGACCTGGCCAAAAGATATTTTCTAGTGTGAACTCTATCCAAGAAGAAAGAGCAGCTACTGTATACTCCAGACTGTGATTCAGGAGAAAGGAATCCAAGGACAGACTTTTGGGATTATTGACTGCTGTGACTAAGTATTCAGAATAATGGAATAGTGACAAGGAGCACATATACCTGTTTAAAAACAAAAAGAAAGAGAAGTAAGTTGGGGCAAGGGAATCAAGTCAGTCATAACTCAAAGTACAAATCTGGGTCTGCTGTACTGTCCCTGAATTCTAAGAGGAGGTCCCGTTGTTACCTGAGAGTGGACACCAGGCACCCACATGTAACATGACTGCTCAGGTCTGCAGAAGGTGGGGTTTTAAAAGGACTACATGTGGAATGTAATAGACCAAACAAACATAGGTATGGAAGGCATTATGGGCCCTTCAGCCTTTTAAGAATGACACTACACACAGTAAAATATGAAAGTGGGACATAATCAAAATAAAGCAGTGATGTATGTTGAATACAAAAATTCAAAAAAACCAAAAAATTCCAGCAAAGAAAGATTCGATGGCTCAGAGTATTTGATCACAGGAGATAAAGCTTTTTACCTTGAAGCCACTGGTTCATATCCAGGTCAGGGACTAGAAGGCTCAAGGGCCTGAAATCACAGTGTAGGGGAAAATCCTACACTGGCCGTGGGGGATGCACTAGATGTGACCTAATAGAAATTAGAGATGGAAAAGGCCTGTGAAGAGGAGCCAGAGCCTTGCCCCTTCCTGTCACTGAGGACCTGTACCCTCTTCTGGGAAGGGCTCGTCACATTACTGATGAGGGCACCTACGGGGAAGGTGCCAGGGAGACCTGTTTCTGCCTGCAACAGAAGCAACCGGTGGGCACAAGTTCTTAGGGTGCAAGACATAGGAATCTAGACGGAAGTTAAAGACCTTACAGAAACCAGAACAGCCTTCAGCCAGTCAGAGATGAGACACAGGGATGAGGAAGTACCACTTCTGATCCTCTGATCCTCCCACCCTTGCCTCAAAACCGTCCTTCCCAAAGTAGTTCTTACCAGCCAAAGTGATTCCAAGAAGACTGGCTAAAACTTAGCAACATGCCGCAGCCGAACACAAAGCCAAGGAAACAAGCGCGGATGGCTATCTGAAACGGACCCAAAAGAAGCTCAATCATCTGGCTGTTCCCTGAGCACATACCCTACTTCCTGGCGTAGGTAGGCTACTGGCAAACACGTAGAGCTGGTGTGCCTGAGCAGAGATTAACAGGGTGAAGCAGGGGTGCCAGGTTCAAATCCCGCATCCACCCCTCTCCGACTGTGTGGCCTTGGGCAAGTTACTTAGCCTTTGTGGACCTTGGGTTTCCTCATTAGTACCCACCTTTTAGGACTGCTGTGGGAAGTACCCCTGTAAAGCACTTAAGAGTAAGTTCTACGTAAGTTCTAGCTGCCATTGCTATTATTATTCCCATTGCTATTCAGAGCCGTGGGAAAACAGCATGAACCCGGTTTATTGGCTGGATTCTCCCAAAACCACGCAGCGAATCTAGCCGAGGCAAGCGGGACTCCGCGCCCACCCCCTCCAAGGAACTGCGGGGACCTCTGACCTGAGAATTGGCAGCAGGTTAAGTCTCCACACCTTAAATTACATAAAAGAGCTCGTGGGCCCGCTCCCTCCCCACCCCACGCGCCTCTGCCGCAGCTGCTGAACAGCACCGCAATTTCCCACCCACTCCGCGGGAGATGTGGGGGCCCGCGCCCCCCGAGCCCCGAGCCTGGTGAGGCTGGGTCCCACCTGCCGCCTGAACTCGCCAATAAAGAACACGCCCGGGGGAAGCGGCCCCGGTCCCCCGCAGGCCCAGCTCCCGGACCGCCCCGACCCCGAGGGGACGGAGCCCGCGCGCCGTGCCCAACCCACCAGGCTCCCGCCCTCGCCCCGGCCCCGGCCCGCCTCCGCCCGGCCCGCACCTGGTAGCGCGGCGGCCGGTAGAGCAGCAGCAGCAGCGCGTTGAGCCCGGCCACGTAGAGCGCCAGCCCGGTGCGGCCCTGCAGGCCAGCGCGCGTGAGCAGCGGCAGCGCGAGCACCGAGGCGCCCAGCAGAAAGGTGGCGAGGCTGAGGCGCGCCTCAGAGCCCGGCGGAGCCCGCGCCGCGCAGCCCGCCATGGCGCCGGGCGGCCGACCAGCGGGCGACTGCGCCGGCTGTAGTCCGGGGAAACCCGCCCGCCGCGCCTGCGCACTGCGCCGCCGACGCCGACCGGGAAGCGCCGCTGCCCGGAGCCGCGCGCCTCCCGCGAGCTCTCGCGATACCGCTGCGCCGCTGGGCTGGCGCCGGACTTTGGCGGGAGCGCCCCGCCTGCGGCCCCGCCCCGCAGGTCCCCAGAGCCCTTTCCCTCCCCCCCGGATCCCCTGACCCAAGCCGAGCGGCGAACAGCGGGCGTGGCCGCGAGGCACCTGGGTCCCCGGCCGAGAAGTGGCCGCCGGTGTCTGCCACAAGGGAGCCCCAAACTCAAGAATGTCCCGGTCCGAAGAACTCTGAAGGGACCCCGCCCTCGGCCGGCCCCGCGTGGCCCTCCTCGCGAAGCTGACACCCTTGGGCGCGCAGGCGCGAGCAGGGCGGCCCGCTGGGTGCCCAGGCTGCTTCCGTGCGGTGACCCTGCCGCTAGGGCAGCTGGAAAACCCCGATCGGGGACTCTGCGCGCGGGATGACCGCCCACTTCAGTTCGCGGTGAGGGAGAATGTCGGCCAATCGTGGAAAAGCTCGGCGTACACCACGATTTTCAAAAGACAGAATGCAGAACTCACAGTGCGAGCTTGGCTTCGCTTGGAAAAGTAAAAGCAAACGTGTGAGCCTGGGGAAACGATGGAAATATAAGCACAATTGTTTAACAGCGGTCGTCTTCCGGTGACAGAACAGTGGGTGACTTTCACTGCCTTCTGTGTATGTTTTTGTATTTTCCGTATTGTACACAATCAACATATATTACTTTTTAAATCCGAATTTTTTTTAAAGGGTTAATGTCCTCACCCGGGGGAGCTCAGAGAGGGCTGATGAAAGAGAAAGACAAGTAAGCAAGTGACTAGAATAACTATGGTGGGGTGGGAGTGGGATAGGAGCCAAGTAAGAATGGAAAGGAGAGAGAGGGACTCCAGGGAGGGGCCTTCAGGTGAGCAGGCAGACGGTTAGGAGGCAGCATGGAAGAGATGCTGGAGCTAAGTATTGGGGCACTCAGGGACCAGCAGCCTTATGCTGGAAATGAGAGCAAGGGCATTTATGGAGAGGGAGGGAAGGCGGGCACCGAGTCTGCAGACTCAGGCAGGAGAAAGGAAGCCTGAGTTGGGATAGGGGACAGGCCCCGGGAGAGGCTGGAGCCCAGGGTAGTGGGTCAGAGAGTGCTGAGACCAGGCGGGCCCGTGCACTGCAGTCACCCAGACCTGCATCTGAGCCTCTGACTGCCCCATCCTCTTCTGTCCCCACAGGACCTGGCAGGAGGCCTGCTGTCTGAGCAGCTTGCCTCAGGGAAGGTTGGAGAGCCTGGGATTGAATCCCGGTCTCAGCACTGCCAGGGCCCAGCTTTGTAACCTTGGGCAAATCAACTCCAAGTCTCAGCTTCCTGTAAAATAGGAACCCCAATTTCACTATCCAGTATTGATAATGTTCTGCAAAGCCCAGTACCATGTTTAAATGATGCTCGGAAAGCATTTGCTAAACTGGGAAAGTTGTGCAGTTGCAGTGCCACATAGGAAGGAGGCATGGTGTTAGTGTGGGCTGAGAGCTTATGCTCCTGACGTTGCCCCCAATTTCTGATGCTCTCACCCAGACTCAGTACCTCTACCCCAATGCTGGGATGCCTCAGGGACCCCAGAGAATGATCATTGCATCTTCGCTCCTGGGAGTAAGTCTGGTCCTGGGGCACAGAGCTGCTCCCGGGAAGCTCCTCTTCTGGCCATTAGCATCTGCTGTCCATACTGACTTAGGGCCCTGATGCACCTCTAGGGACCATCCCCATTCTGGGAGCACAGAGTGACAGGAAATCCGGTTTGGTGAGCCTGAGCAACCCTCTCTTCTCTGCCCACCACTTCCCTTTAGACCATACATCTCCATCAGCTCCATCTTGGAGAAGGAAGAAAGAAAGGGGAAGCAGTCCCCTGCCAGGTATGTCCAGACCAGAGGAAAGGGGGATTTTTAGAAGTGCCTGGAGTTGCTGAATCTGTCAGGGCCTACGGCTCACAGAACAGTAATGGAGGAAAGAGGCAAGTAAGCAAACATATGCACACATTGGCATAGACCCAGAGAAACAAAGTCACACACACAGACAGATGCACAGAGAAACAGTAATTCACAGAGAGATATGGACAGAAACAGATACACTGAGACCCACTTTCCTACCAGAAAGGGAAGCAATCTGGTCAAAGAAATCCACTCTGCATCCTGTTCTCCAGTGTCGTCCCCAGGCACGAGAACAACAAGCCCATAAAAATATAAGAACATAAAGAAGAACTACTCAGCTCTGGGATGCCTCACTTGCCTTCTTTTGTAAATAAGCATTTGAATGTGTTTTGTTCTTGGAGCTGAGAGGCAAGCACAAAGGGAGCCCTTTCTCATGCAGGAAGGTCCCTCTGCAGGGTCTCCCCTGTGCCCCGCTCATCCTGCCATTCGCCCACCAGCTAAGGTGGCTTTCCATCCCGAGCCTAAGTGGGGGTTCCTCCCGTTTAAAGAGTCCTAAGGACCGCCTTGACTTTTCCAAGTTAAACTGCAGGCTAAGATGAAATTAGCCTTCTTTTTCTTAAACGGGGTTCCTTGATGGAGCAAGGGAGAATGTAGGGAGAGGGGATGACCCAGAGCAAGCTGGAGGCAGGTGCCAGGATGAGGTGTCACCAAGCACCTCAACCCACACCAGCTTCCCAGGGTGAGAAGTTCGTTCTTGGCCAAGCTTGACACCACATAAGAAAAAGTCTGAGACCTGGCCTCTCCCTCCTCCCTGCTGGTGGGTCCCTGGTCAGTTGTTAGAGGGGCCGCCTGGGGGCTCCTTGTCACTCACAAGTCCTCTGTCCCATCCACTTCCCACGTGGAGGCCAAGAGGGGCCTGCTCAGTATAGCTGCAGCTCTCCCCAGGAGGGAACTCTGATCCTCCAACACTTTTCTTCTCCCTCCTCTGGCCATTCTGGGCTCCAGGCATGAAAACCCCCTTTCTCTAGTCTGGAAACGGGTAAATGATGCGTAATTTATGAGCACATCAGCCTGAAGTGCATAAGTCATATGTGCACAAAAGGGCCGGGTAAATATTTAAAGATTAGAGCCAGCTGGGGAGAAACACAAAGGGCTGGGACAATGGGGGTCTCTCTGAATTCACTCTCCCTGAGCTGGGCCAGCCCGGTTCAGTGTTGATGCACTCACTAGAGTCCCAGCCTTTGTCCCCTGGAGGGCCCTTGGCGGCCGGCTATTCGGAGCCCCAACACAACTAAAGAGAGTTAAACAATCACAGCCTCTCCAACCCCATCTGGAGACAATCGGCTGAGTCATTTCAGAGCTTTCGCTGTGTCCCAATAGTTAATTACATGAAGCAATCACTTCATTCCACTTTTAAATGCATCTGCAGAGACCGATGGTGCGTTTCTCTCCCCACCTCACCCTCGGCGGCCTCTGTGGCACTCACCAGTTGGCATTGCTTTCAATGTCTGGGTGCTGGAGGAAAGGAAGGGGCTCTCACCCAGGGTGAAGAGGCTACACAGGGCCGTCACGTGGGAGGGCTGGTAGAATATCTGGTCTGGCTCCTGTCCTGGGATCTGCAAACCTTACCTTGTTTCCAGACCTCAGTTGCTCTGTAACGTTCTTTCTTTTGCCAAAGTTGAGAAAACCAAACAGGGGAAAGGAGAACAAAGTCACAGGTCACTTATTGCCTTAAATTCCCAAGTCTGAGGAAGCTGAGGGCTCTAAGTATTCCTGGAAGCCTCCAGAGGACTCCAGAACTATAGAAGGAATTTTTTCCTTGAATGAGCAAAGGGCAGCCTGGGTCTCCCCAGCGCTTTGCCTGAACTTGTGCTCCTTTCCAGGCCCCCTAGGGATCCCAGATGCTAAAGATGGAAAAGGAGTCGGTGGCCTACATCCCAGTTTGCATAAGCCCGCTTCTAAGTTGGTCTATGTCCTTCCCTGCAGCCCGAGAGCACTTCGCCCTGCTTGTTCTCAGATAAGGGGGTAGAGGTGTGCCGTCCTCCCCCCCCCCCCAACGCACCCAGTCCGGAGCTCCGCCTGCCTGTGAGTGCGGGTAGGATGCTCGGGCTCAGGATTCGAAAATAGAGTTGGGGGGGGTGGGGAGGAGAGGAATTGGGTCTTAGTGGGGGAGGTGGCTGCCCAGGAACCCGAATTGTGGGTACAGTGGAGATTTCTCCGGCACGGGAAAAGGGAGAGAGGGGATGGAATCCGCACCGGGATCACTTTCCGCCCTGAGTCTGCGTGACCCGCCGCCGGCTTAAGAGCTGTTCGTGGCGGGCAAGTCGCGCTGGGAGTGGGAAACCGGGAAAACAGGGAGGAAATCAGCCTAGGTGCGTGTGTATCGAGGGGAACCCCAGCCCGGGGACTTGTCCCGTGATAGAGGAAAAAGGGGACGCAGGGAGCGGTGCCGGGGTAGGGGTAGGGGGCAGCGGGGGCGGGGGCGGGGGCCCATTAAGTGGGCGGGGGCGGAATTTGACGGCTGCGCGTCCCGCCCAGGCCTCCCCGCCAGTCTCGCCGCCCGCAGCCAAAGCAGAACATTGCGAATTAGCTCATTTTGCGGCCAATTTTCCACTGCTTAGGAAAACACTAAGCCACCCACGTGAGCGGCCCCACCCAGCGCTGCCGGGAGCCGTCGGCTCGGGCTCGAGAGGAGTGACTGCCCGAGGAGCTGCGGATGCCAGGGTGCGGGCAGGGGCGGTCCGAGGGCCCCTTTATGGCGACCCTAACTCTGGAGAGGGGGCGGGCCGCGAGGGTAGCCCCAAGGGCCATTGGTTTGCTAATGCGCGGGAGTTGAAAGGCGCGGGCGGCGGTTTATGGGGAGGGATCATAATTAGAGGACAAATTGCCCCGCAGCTTAGGAGCGCGGCTTAGGAGCGGGGGCGGGGGTGAGGGGACCGGCAGAGCGAGGCGCGCGCCCAGCTTCCGTGCAGATGTGCAGCAGCTGGAAGCCCGCACGCGGCGGGGCGCCCGGAGTTTGGCCCCGAGGGGGCGGGCGCGGGCGGGCTTTGTGGGGCCGGCACAATGCCCTTAACACTCGGCTGCCCCCTTTGTGCCCGGCCGCGCCGCCCGCCTGCCCCGCGGCGCCTTTGTACCAAGCCGCCACCGCCCCAAGCCGGAGGAACGCACGGAGGCCAATGGGGCCTGGTCAGCCCCGGCGCTTCAAAGCTGCCCGGCGCGTGCCAACGCCTGCTGTCCGGCCTCGGCCCCGCCGCCCAATCCGGGCCGGAGCGGGCCCGGATCCGGCCGGCGAGTCCCGCGGCCCGGGCGGAAGAGCACCTCGGAGTCGCGGACCACGCAACCTAGGCCTGAAAGGAGGGCGGGGCGCGATTCTCCACGCTGTTTGGCGCTTGAGAACGCCTCTGCCCCGGCAGGGCCCTTCAATACTCCGGGAGCAGGTAGGGGGGCGGGTGTCCGGGGAGAAGACGCCCCGGCTCCAGGGAGCCAGGGGAGGAGGGGGCCCACCCAGACCCTAGCAATATCTTCTCCCCCTCACGCTGAGTCCCTGCAAAGGCCAATTTGTTTATTCCCCTGCCGCAGGGCTCAACTGCAGAATTTTGGGTCCATGCTACTTCATCACCCTTGAGAACATCCGTGGGGGCCCACATTGTTCGGAACCCCATTTTACAACCCCTGAAACTGAGGCCCTTGGAGCCCAGTGCAGGGAGATAACTGGGTATGAACCCAGGAACTCCTCTGGACGTCAGCCCGTCAGTCACAGCTACTGGAGCCCTGCTCCCAGGGTCCAACCCGGGACTGCACCATTCCTGCTATAGCGCCTAACCGGTCCGGGGGGGGGGGGAGGCGGTGCCTCCTCCACGGAGCTCCCTGGGTCTCCAACCACAGCCTGAATAATGAAAAGTGTTTGGGGGTCCCAGACTTCCAAGAGCACATAATGGTGCTTTCCCCATATGATCAGTGGTCTCTCTCACCCTCACCTTAATTTGTTGGGACCAAGAGAAGGCCAGCAGGAATAAACTCCAGGCTGTGTGGGAAAGTGTCAGAGCCCTACTTGTCCAGCCTGGAAATCCAGGACTGTTCTACTCGCCCTGGCTTGAGGCTGCCTGCATCTTCCCCCCAGCTAGGAGAGGTGGACTGGGGCCTAACAGGGCCAGAGGGCACATGAGCCCAGACTACACCTCTGCACAGAAATGCTCCCAGTCCAAGACCCCAGCCTGGAGGAGACTGGCTGTGGCCCTGAGGGCGGGCTGCATGCTTTAATGGGACACATGTCGCTGCTTGGCCCCCTCGGGCCCAGCCTGTGCCCGGCTTTGAGCAGCCACAGGCAGAAAATCGCTGCATTGTCCTGACATTAGGGCGACTAATGTGGCGTTGCCAGCGTGGCCAGAGCGTGAAACCCGCAGAAAGGCGTCGCTGGCGGGTCCTCCCTGCCTCCGCATCTTCATCAGGCCCAGAGAGGCCCGGCACCTTGTCAGAGTTATGAGCCAGGCTCAGAGCCAGCTGGGCCCATGGACATTCCCCAGTGGGTGCCCCCAAAAATGCTTGGAGACAAGGGGCAGCAGGGGGCCTAGTGGTGAGGCTCGGTACCTAGGGACACTAGACACAGGGACAGGACAGGGCATGGAGGGGTGTGCATGGGAGGGGACCCCAGACTCAGGGAGTGGTGGGGGTGAGATGGATAAAGGAAAGGCTGAAGAAGGGGAAGGGGGGTCCCTCGGAAGAAAGGAGGGTTCCTGGAGGTGAGGCTGAAGCCAGGGCAGAGAGGGAGGTGGGGAATTTCACAGTGCATCCCCCTCTCATCTCCTCCCCCTCGGGGTTCCTTGAGCCCAGGAGCGCCTCATTGACATGTAAACGAGAAGCCCCTATAAAGGCAGCACTGCCTCCCACTGGCGCAGATAACGACACCATGGGCACTAAGCCCGGGACCCAGGCCAGCTCTGGCGGCCACACCGGTGGCTTCCGCAAGGTCTGGGGTCCTTAGGCATGCAGGGTGGGGGCCCTGCCAAGCCGGGGGTGGGGTGGGGCAGAGGATGAGAGGACCATCACCCTGCCCTAAAATGCTACCTGTCCACAGATCTCCAAGCCTCTGATGGAGAAGAAGCGACGGGCTCGCATCAATGTGTCCCTGGAGCAGCTGAAGTCGTTGCTGGAAAAACACTACTCACACCAGGTGAGACGTGGGCCGTGCTGAGGTGGGGGTGATACGATCCCCAACCTCATCCCTTCCAAGTCGGACTGCCCAACTAAGGGCCCTTTCCACCAACCTGCAGATCCGGAAACGCAAGTTGGAGAAGGCAGACATACTGGAGCTGAGCGTCAAGTACATGAAAAGCCTTCAGAACTCGGTGCAAGGTGGGAGGGCGTCTGGAGCGGGTAGGGCCAGGAGCGGCGGGGGGTGATTTGTGGGGTCAGAGCCATGGATATGACAAGGTGGGATAAAGAAGAAATGGATGGAGAAGAAAGCTTGGGGCAGTGGGCAGCTGGGTGAGAGGAGGGCCCCAGATTGCTGGAGGCGGGAGGCCGCAAAGACCCTGCAGGCTAGTGCAGTTGTAATCCGGGTGCGCGAAAATCTGCTCCCTGGCAAAGAAATTCGGATTGCCTGGCTCCTCCCCTCCCTTCCCCGCCACTCTTCTCCCCTTGTTTTCTCTCTCAGCACCTTGTCTTTCCTCCTCCCCTCTCCTATGCTTCCCTCCCCTTCACAATTCTCCCGTCCGCTCCCCTCCCCCCAGGGCTTTGGCTGATCCCCAGCGGAGCTGAGTTCCCGTCGGGCTTCCGCAGCTGTCTGCCTGGCGTTAGCCAGCTTCTGCAGCGCGGAGAGGAGGGCGGCGGTGGCCTGCGCTGCCCCCTGGCGCACGAGCGCGCAGGTGGCAGCACCATGGACAGCGCTGGGCCGAGCGCGGAGGCACCGGCGCCGCTCCGCCCCTGCGCCCCTACTATTTGGGCCCCTGTTCCGGCCACCGGCGCCTCGCGGTCCCCGCCACCCCGGCTCCTCTTCCCTGGTGGTCTCCCCGGCCCGTCCTCCAGCGTCCCGGGGCCGCAGCCGGCGCCTCGCCGCTGCACCGAGAGCCCGGGGCCGGGTCTGGGCGTTTGGCGGCCCTGGTGAGTGCCCGCGCGGCCTCGGACTCAAGGGGGCCCCCGTCTGGCCTGGTGACGCAGAGACTGTTTAGAGCGCTCCTGCTGGGACGGCCGGGACCCCCAGTCGTCCGTCCTGGTCCGGTGGCACGGGTGGCTGGGAGGGTGCCGCGTGCCCGCGAACGCGAGGAAATACACGGAGCCACAGGGGTCTGGGGCCCGACCCCCACCCTAGCCCCACCTACTCAAGCCAGACCCGCTCTCTCTTCTTCCCACTTTCTCGTGGGGCTGGGAGGGGATGTCCCAGGCTGCGCCTCTTTCCCAGGGCCTCCGCGGGCAGCCCGCCCCCGCCCCCGCCCCGCAGCCACGCCGCGGTGGGAAGGTCGCCGTCGGCAGCGGCGCAGAGCGGACCCCTCGCAGCGAGGAGAATCGCTGCCCCGCCCCGGCCCATTCAGCCAGCCGAGGACGCCCGGTTCCCACCGGCACAAAGCGCGCCGGGTCCCGCCCCGCCGGCGAAGGCCCCCAGCCCTCCCCCCACCTTGGACCCTCTCAGCTTCCACGGATCCCCACCCCCTCCGCACGCGGCGCAGCCCACCCGGCAGGCGCGCTATGCGAGGTCCGCCCCTCTCAGAAGACCCGCGCGGAGCGGTCCTGGCCCATCGGAGCGGTCCCTCCGCCCATCGCTCGGATCACCTCACACGCCGCGGCGCGCGGCTGCTGAGGGTCCCGCCACAAAGCCCGCGACCCTCGACAACCCTCGGAGCGCTCGGCGCCTGTTTATTCGTCCGAAAACGAGGTCATTGCTGTGCTCGGACTCTAGCCCCGGGGTCCTGGTTCTCGAGGGGCAGCCTGGGGTTGGGGGACGGAAATCCCTCGCCGAGCACCGGAAGAGATCCCGGCACTTCCAGCTTGAAATTCTGAATACACACAGGGCAAACCTGTGAAATGGGTATAAAGAGACCACGAAGGTCCAAATTTCTCCCACGATGCCGACTTGGGTGCATCTTTTAAGCGACAAATACTGATTTCTATAAAACATTTCCCGTTTAGGAGTGCCCCTGCTTTGCCTGAGTGCTTAAACCTGTTCTGGTTAGACTGCGAGGAGAGAGAGGCCCGGCTCCCCCACTCCACCCATCCGGCTTTTTGGAGCACAGGCGAGGAGGGGGTCCCGGCGGTCTGGGGGTTGTCCTCTTGGGTCTCGGCCTCCTATTGCGTTAGGGGCGACTGGGCGACCGGGGCATCCGCGCTAATTCCCCTACCAGCCACTAGGTGGCGACCTTACACCGCGGACCCAGGGCGCAGCCTCCAAATTCTTACCAGAGCCGGCGAGAGGCGCAATAGGTCGGGCTACCCCCCAATCCCCCGCCCCGTCCCTACCCTTCTTGCCCTCCTGAACCAACCTCATAGGGGTTAGACGCCCCTGAAGCCATACCTGGGGCCGAGGCTGCCAGCTGCTCTTCCAGGGCTTCTCCTGCTGTTAGGGCTTTGGTGCCCACCCCACAGCTCCATCCTGGAGCTGCTCCAGGCCAGTCTCACGCCCTGGGTGGGGCTGCAGCAGTTCGCATCGGAAAGGAGCACCAACCCAAAGAACAGCGTGCTAGGAGAATTCCGGACCCAGAGGGAGAGACGTCTGGGGGCTGCTGGCTAGCAGTGCTGCTCTATTCTACAAAGATGTTTCCATGAAACCAGCCTAGGAATGCCAGGTGCAAATCATAGGAAGTTTTTATTGTATTCTGTACAGAAGAGAAATGCTTAGTTGTCAAAAAACTACAAACGGATCCCTGCTCTCGGTGAGTGGTGGTATTGAAGACAGAGCTCCCTCCCCTGTGAGCCCAGGGTCAAGCTGCTTATGAACGCAGCAAATAGGCCTGAAGGCTCACAAAGTGTGAGAGGGAGCCCCAGGCCCCAGGGTCCTCCGTTTGGGGTCCTCCCTCCTCTTTATTTTTGTAAAAACCAGAGCTGGAGGGACTTTGGGGTACCATGTCTCCCTGCAAGTATTGCCATTGGATATGAAGTACACAGAGTAAAAACCCAATGTGACAAACGGCTGGCCTGAGCAGGGGTGGGTGGGGGGAGGGGGGAACGACACAGTGGCTAGCTGAGGATCTCTGTCCCCACGTGACATGTTGGTCCTTGAAGGCACAGCAGCATTGGCCAGAGGTGGCCCCTCCCATGGCTGAGGCTGTACTGCAGTTTCCTGCCTTGCTCACCCGTGGCCAGCTCATCCCTCCCAAGTTACCCCCCAGCCAGGGACTGGGGGGTGGTGGTGGCTTGGAAGCAGAGATGGAGCCAGTCCTCTATCCTTGCCCCTCCCAGGGGCCTCTTCTGGGGCTGAGACCTTGTCAGCTGGGTGAGGAAATAGGCTTGGCCACTGGCGGGAGGGTCGGGGAGGGGCTGCAATTCCAGGCTGCAGAGCGGGAGGGAGCACAGTGCAGGCAGGCTCCCTGCTGGCCCCGGACTGGGCTCCAGGTCTTCCTGGGGAGAGCCATGGTGTGGAGGCAGGGGCCAGGATGAGACCACCTCTGCATTCGCCCCTGTCCTTTCAGCTCAAGGTCACAGCTGTTCCCAGGCCTCTGCTTAGCCTGCTTAGTCTCTCTCCATAGACGACCCAGCAGGCCCCTCCCCAAGGCCCATGGCAAAGCCTAGGGCAGCAAAGGGTCTGCCCCCCGGGGGTGAGGGAGGACCCTCAGCAGGGACCAGGCCTTAAACCCAGAACCTGGGAGGCCTCTAAACCAGGACCCCTTCCCGTGGGCATCAGGATAAGGAAGCCCATTCTCCCTTTGCTTCAGTTCTTTGCCAGCATGGACCCACAATCTTCATGGCTGGAGTCCTAGAGGTGGCTGGCTTGGTGGGGAGAGTGATGAGGGTGGGGACACTAACAGTGGTCAAGGTGGGTGATGGTGCAAAGTGTTGTGCTTTAGCTGGGGTGTGGGTGGGGTGAGTGCCTGGGGGGGCCAGGGGCACTGAGGGTGGGAGGCCTCAGGCACAGAGGCCACAGCAGGCCACACACTGAAGACTGACCCCCACAGAGGACCCACAGAAGGCCCTAGACACTCTCACACCCTGTCCATGCAGGGGCCGGTGCACACAGACCAGGAGACTTCTCCAAGAGTCCTGAGAGTTAATATGGCCACCTGCTCATTACAGATGGGGAAACCGAGGCAGAACTGGTCAGCAGGAACACCTGCTCAGAGAGTTTGTTTGGGCTCTGAAGACCCCTGTCCTTAGAGACCCTCTGTACCCTGGCCCTCGCTGAGGTGAGACAGTTACAGTGCAAAGTGGAAAGCAGGGTGCAGTCAGTCCCGTGGCTCCTGCTTCTGCAGGGCTGGGCTTTGTTCTGTCTGGTGGTGGCCCTGTCCCCCGGGGCTCCTTGCTGCCACCCCCACCCTCCAATCCCGCTGCCCAAGGCTGGGCGAGGCACATCAGGGCGTGCAGGGCCCGCCGTTACCCAAGCCCAGCCTCGCTCTGCCCCGTGATGCCGTACCCAGAAGCGGTCCAGGGCAGCCACCGCCGCTGCAGGCAATGCCCGTGGCTCGGTCACGCAGGGAGGGCTGTTCCGTGGTGCTGCCCGGAACCCGGCCTGGGTCAGCGTGGCATCTTTGGTGCTTTAGTCCCTGTGGGCGGCCCGGCCCGCCGGGCGCGCGTGGGGAAGCGACGGCAGGCCCTAGGACGTGGAGCCCAGCGAGTCCGAGTGCAGCGTGACGTAGCCCGAGGACTCGGAGGGCGAGCTCAGGAAGCTGCTGGTGCTTCCGGCACCGCCGCCGCCGCCCGCCCGGTGCAGGCCCCCGGGCTCGCCCCACGACGCGCTCAGGCTGGTCCTCAGGGGTCCCGCGTGCGCGTGCGCGTGCGCGTGCACGGCCGGGCGCGGCCCGGTGGTCCGCTGCGCGCCGTCGCCGCCGCCAGGGGGCGCCGCGTCCTCTCCGGGCCGCGTGCTGTCGAGGAAGGGCCCGGGCGGGGCGGGCGGGCGGCGCAAGGCCTGCGGCTCGCTCTCGAAGGCGGTCAGTGCGAAGGCGTCGGGCAGCAGCGAGGCCGAGGCGGAGCGGGCGCCGGGCCCGGGGCGGAGGCGCGGGCTGCCGGGAGGCGAGTTGCGGGCGCGGCGCGGGCCGCCGTTGGGGGCCGGGGGGCGCAGCGACAGCAGGCTCTCCGCGGAGCGGCGGCGCGGGCGGAACGGGGGCGCGTCCTCCGCGAAGGCCAGCAGGCTGCCGCGGCGTCGGTCAGGTCCAGCGGGCAGCACCAGGGCGGCCAGGTCCTCGCCCGAGCCCCAGCGCGGCAGGAAGGCGGGCAGCGGAACGGCTGCCCACACCTCTGCGTCGTCGTGGGAGAGGCGTCGCGTTGGCGGGACCTGTCAGGACGGGCGGGGTTAACCCGGGCTGCCCTCCTGGAAAACGGGACCGGCGCGGGGCTCAGAGAGGCAAGGCCTTGGGGAGATCACAATACTCCCCGCCCCGCCACCCCCGCCAGCACGTGCGGCGTCTGGATCCCCGCCCCGTCCCTACCTGCAGGTACTGCATCTTGTCCTCCTGCAAGGGCCGCAGCGGGTAGAACTGGGGCAGGCCCCCCTCCAGGGCCGAGAGCTCATACTTTGCCATCCTGTCCAGGGCCACAAAGTCACCTCCATAGTTGTAGTCGAGGGAGTGCTCCAGCACCAGGTCCGGGGGAACGCCACCGTCCAGACTGGTATCTGCAGGGTGGGGCAAAATCTTAGGGCCCTGGAAACGGGGGAGTCGGACAGTGAGTTCTAGAGACCCACAGAGACACACACAGGGCAGGGGACTGCGTTCAAACCCTGACTCTGCCACCTTTTAGCTGTGGGGCTGGGGAGATCCCCTGAGCCAAGTTCCTCCTCTATGGGGATGGGATGGGATGTTACCTGGTGAGCTTTGCGGGGGAAGTAAATACACACAGGGTCTGACAGTGCCTGGTACATAGCAAAGGCTCAGCCGAGGGTAACACTGTTATTGCTAGGGTGAGACAGCACCTGGGTCTACGGGAGGCCCCCGGGGAGCCCTAAGGGGGGGAGCTCTGTGGAACACATTCAGTCTGGTGTCCAAAGATACAGCCAAGCTGGAGAGGAAAATGCCCCACGGGACACCTAGGTCCCTTAGGGGTTCAAGCACATCAGCGAATATGGTCACCTCAGTGTCATGGGGTGGTCACCTGTGATCCTGCTGACCTCACCCAGGCACCACTCTCCCCGGGGCCTCTCCCGGGCCGTCCTCACCATTGTCCGAGTCCTCATCGTTAGCCATGAGGGCCACGCACTTCTCCCAGACGGCCTTGAGGTCAGCGCGGTAGCGGTCGCAGGCCCAGAGGAACATGGGCAGCAGGAGGGCCTGGGCTACCGAGCACCACAGCACACACAGTGCCATCCAGGGCGCCGAGGCGTCCGCCCGAAGACTGCTGAAGCTCACCACCTGCGGGCACACGGCTCGGCCTGGAACCCGGCAGGACCCCCCCCCCCCAGCAGCTCCCCCCAGCCTCTCTTCTCCCACTTGCCGGAGGAGGCGGCGACAGACAGGGCCATAGGCTCTTGGGCAGGAAAGAGCCTGAGTGTGAGTCGAAGTCCCTGCCACCAAGAGCTGCTGGCTGCCCATGCCGAGCAGCCATAACCCCGTGTGTGCACAGACAGCCCTTCGCAAAGTGCCTTCCCTCACACCAGCTGCACGACCGCCCGAGGAGAGAGGTGGGGGCATGGTCCCCACTTCTCCATGACCAAGTGGCCTCCTTGGCCCTACCCCTACCCTGGGGGGAGGTGCAAGGGGTCTAGGTCTTGGATCTCAGAGGAGAATCAAAGTAGTTTCTGAGAATCAGCCAGGCAGCCTTTGGGTCACTGCCCAGGGGCCCTCACTCCTCCTGTCCCAGGAGAGTTCATTCCCCCACCCAGAGTGACATTTAATTATTCCTCCATCAGAGCAGAAATGGGTATGATACACTCATCACACTGGTTCTGCTATGTGAGCTGTGTGACCCTCAGAAAGGTGCTGAACCTCTCTGGGGCTCAGTTTCCTCATCTGTGAAATGGGCCAAGAACACCCACAGAGTGAGGTGAAGACCCCAGACACTGTACCAGGCCTGCAGCACAGAGTGGGCTCCATAAACTGCACTCCCTTCCATGCCCTGAAGAGAAGCTGGGGAGGCTCTTCCTCCACGGCTGTCCCCTTCTGGCTCTGCAGTTTCACACATGCTCCTCTCCATCAGCACAGGCTGGAGACTCGGGGCCCCACTGCACACAGAACCCAGTTACCTGGGTAGGGGGGTTTGCCAGGCCCACTGAGGGTGGGGCCACTGGGTGTCTGGGGCTGCATCCTGATTGTGTCCCCTATGAGGTTGCCACCCCACCTGCCACCCTCTGGAGCTTGTGTCCTGCACTGACTCCAGGGACACAGCCCTGCCAGGCTGCTTGGACAAAGTCTCTGGCTGGTCCTTGCCCCTAAACCCCTCCCTACCCCCCTCCAGACCTTTCAGGGGGTTGGGCTGATGCCCTGTGGGTGCAAGGGCATGGCTACTGAATCCAGACTTTGTTCTGGGGCCAGGTGGGTATGTTACTCCACCTTCCACACCCCCTGATTCAAATGGGCCTCACTGTGGTGAGGAATGTCCCCTACAGTGTGTCAGGAAGATCCTGGGCTCCGCATTCACCTGACATGGGCTCAAGTCCTAATACAGCTGCCTTAACTTTATGTGGGTCATGGTACCACTCTGAACCTCAGTTTCCAAATCTGTAAAATGGGGATGATGATAATGCCGCTCCCTCCCTCCCTTCCTCCTTCCCTCCCTCCGAGGACTGGATGGGAGGATTCAACCACCTGAGCTCACCCAGCCCCAGGGCTGTCCCAGAGCCCACGTCCCGACAGGCTCCCACACGCCGACAGTCTCACCCACCAGCACGGGGAAGCCCATGAGGCAGTCGTAGATGATGACGATGGTGGCCACCAGGCCCGTGATCTGCAGCGAGGTTTTGGCAGGCTCAGAGCCGTCGATGGAGGAGCGGCGCTTGCCCTGCGCGTCCTCCACCACGATGGTGGGCACGGTAAAGGCGCGGTGGCCGGCCCGCGGCCCCACCTGCACAGCCAGTGTCTGGAAGAGGGCGATGGCTGTGCAGACCACACCCATGGCCACACTGCCGCCCACCAGCAGCAGGAAGCAGACTCCGAAGCCCAGGCCGATCTCAGCCACGATGAAGCGGCAGCCGTGGGTGTAGAAGCGCTCGCTCGTGTCGTGCCAGCCGACGGCAGGGAGGGCGGACAGGATGAAGGACACCATCCAGATTCCCATGACCGTATGCACCGCCTGCTTCTTGGCGTTGCTCAGCCTGGCATGAGGTGGGGGCAGGACAGAGGTGTCACTCATAGGGTCTTCCCAGAGCCCTGGGGACCCACAAGGGATCCCCAACTGCCCTGGCCCCCTAGTACATCACTGTCATGGCACGGCCAGCAAAATGGGGCCTTGTCCCTTGCACAGGGGTCCTCATGCATGTTGTCACACATTCCTCCCACCCAGCATTTCCATACCGGACCCTGTGGACACCCAGGCACACGCAGGTGTGCGGCCCAGAGCAGCCCTTCCTGAGCCTCCGGCCTGCCCGCAGCACAGCGCAGGTGTGGCACACCACCGGGGGGCGTTTCTGCACATGGGTACCCCAGGTGGCCTCTATGCTCACTGCCCACAGGTCCCCCTCTCTACTACCACCTGCGCGCGTGCCCCGGGGCTCACCGGTAGTTGACCGGCCAGCGGACCATCCACATGCGGTGGTAGGAGAGGGAGGTGACGGAGAAGCAGGTGGCCAGGGTGAGGGTGTAGAAGGTGGAGACGAAGACCTTGCAGAGGCCTTCGTTCCACTCGTAGTCGGGGCGCTGGCGCCGCAGCTGCACCACGGCGTAGGTGGCGATGGGCACCGCTACGTTGAGCATGTGGGTGGCCGCAAGCGTGCACAGCAGAAACTCCAGCGGCTTCCACTTCTTTTGCTTGGCACCCACACTCAGGATGCCCCAGGCGTTGGCCAGCAGGGAGAGGCCTCCACATGCCAGCCAGCCCACCGCACTGCCAGGCAGCCGCCGCTCATCACTCATGGTGCAGACAGGAGCTGGCCGGCCACTGAGACATCCTCCTCGGGGCCAGGCCCTGGCTCGGAGCAGCAGCCCTCACGCGTGGTGGCTCGGGGACACCAGGGACCGCGAGCATCTGCAGTGGGGGAGAAGCCCGTGAGTGCTCAGAGACGGCCCCTCTGGCTACGGCATCAAAGCTCTTGGGGCCCCTTGGAGTGGGACATGGAGGGTCCCCTGATGTAATATTACCTGTGTGGTCCTGGCTTGGGCTGGGCTGCTTTGCCCTCCTCTCTACTCCGGGGCCTCTAGCCCATGTCCCTGGCGCCCAGGGGACACAGCCAGGGGTGCCCAGTAAGTGCAAACACCCCCCCTTCCGCCCACTCCTGGCCAAGGTATGGAGTCTGGGTTTGCTTCTGGGACAGCTGCACCCTCGGGGAAGCAGCCAGGCGGGGTCTGGCTGGGCATTCTTGCCCCCTGTGCCCTCCCCCTGCCTGGGAAGCAGCGCTCTTGCCATAAATGTCCCAAATCTCACACAGCCCACACGATGCGTTCACAGGGCACATCACGGCCCCTTATCTTACTTTGTCCCACTTCATTTGGCCAAATGAGGACATGCCTTAGAGGGTGAGCCCCTTGAACCTCCCTGTGCAGTAGGGGTGATGCGGTGACCACTTCCTCGGCCATCTTAGCAAAGGCAGCCTACGTGGCCTGGGTCGGCCCCCAGCTGGCTTTCTGTGGCTGGCAGGCCCTGCCCTGCCACAGGTGGGGCTCACATTAAGCTCCGGCATACTTAAGCTGTGTGGCTTGAGCAAGGTCCCTGCGCCCACATCTCTTTGTAACGGGGACCATGGTGATTCCTCCAGGGGGAGGCTGGGGTGGATAGATGCCACATCTTTAAAACCCTGGGCCAAGCCTCACACGCAGGGGGTGCTCTGGGCGGTGGTCACGATTATGCTGTGGCTGCCTTGGACAGCATGGCCCGTAGATGGCCGAGGGACCAGACGCTGACCCTGAGGAGGAACTGCCGATCGCCTGTGGCCATGAGCCAGGGACCAAGGATGTCGGGCAGAAGGCACATGCTGCAGAATCTCTCCATCCGGCCAGACAGCCGGCCTGGGGGGTCCCTCCGGGGGGTCCCTCCCTCCCCCTTCCCAGCCTAGCAGCCCCAAGCCACACCCCTGTGTGGAACACTGGCTAGTCCCTTTGATGGGAGGCCCCACAATAGGCCTCTCCGGCCATAGCCCGGACGGGGCAGCATGGGCAGAAGTACCATGCTAAGTGAAGGCCTACTGTGTGCTCTGCTACACTTGGCCCTTTTTAATCCGGAGCCCGTTTAATCTCACTGGTCGCAATTCTCTTGCCTCCAACACTTATGAGCTCCTACTGTACAGATACAGCTGTGTGACCCCCCCAGGGCTGTTACCAGCTTGGAATGGACAGGCCATGGCAGGCCCCTGGCTCTTAGGGCAGGGGAAGCAGTACCACTTGGTCCGGCTGCCAGGCTCCCCTTCCTGTCTCGTCTAGAGTTCTTTTGGTCCGTCTGTGGCCTGACCACCCCCCTCCCCGGATATCAAAGGACCTCTCAGGAATGAGTCTCATTCATCCGCATGCCCCTGCAGCAGGCCTGACCAGCCCCTGATGCAGGGGAGGAGTCTATTCTGGACCACACCAGCATTCCTTAAGGGCCTTCTAGGGGGTTGGGGGGTTCCTGGGGACCGGGAAATTCCTTCCCAAACATTAGGCTTCTGCTTACAGAAGCCTCCTCTTCTCTACCCCAGATCCAGGGTGGGAGGTGGGGTGGCCCCATGGGACCCTCCAGCAGCCATTCCGGTGTCCAGCAAACCTCTTTGACCTCAGCATACAGAGGCCACATGGGGTTGGGTAAAGAGCTGCTAGACTCTCGCTTGCCAGCCAGTGAAAGACTCAGCTGGGCCTTGTTGTTCTCATCTGTAAGCTGGACATGATAGTACCTGCCCTGGAAGGAGCTGTGAGTAGTAGACAAGCCATGCCATGGAACGGAGCCGAGTACACAGTTGGCGCTCAACGAATGTAGAAGTCTGTACTACAGCCCTCTCAGCTCCCTGAGCTCTGCTGTCCCTTAAGGGCCAAGACACTAAGCTTGGGGGTGTGGGTAAGCCTCAAACCTGTGGGGAGACACAGCCACTCCCACCAGGACCTGGGACAGCCCAGCTGTGGGGTGAGGAAGCCCAGGGGGGTCCAGAGCAGACAGGGTGTGGGTGCTGCTGTGGGCCAGAGACTGCTGCCACCAGTGATCTTTACAAGGTCAAACAGGAGCCTGGATTCAGCGTGCACCTGGTGGGCCAGCATCTGTTTCCACCCGCACTGGGTCTCCTTGGCTGTCCCATTGGGAGGCCTTCCGTCAGAGTCCCCACAGGCTCTGTCTGCCCCTGTCACCCTGGGTCCTGTTGACCGCTGGTTCAGGGTGGTGGGGAAGGTGCCGCAGGCTGCAACTGGCATAACCTTTCCTGGGGCCAGATCTTCCCCGTCTGGCCGAACAATGTCTCACTGTGGGGAAAGGGTCTAGGTCTGTGAGTGGGAGAACGTGCCTTGCCTGGAGAGGCAGGAAGCGGTGTGAACAGGCACGCTCCCAGGTGGTGTCCTGGGATGTGGTCTGATCAATACTGACATTATCCCCATTTTAAAGATAGTCCAGAAAAGACAGGGAGAGGTTAAACCATTTGCCCAAGCTATGGAATGTCTGAACCAGGACCCAAACCCCACTTGGCCGACATGAAATCCTGGCCTCTCAAACCCAAGCCCAAACCCTAACCCAAACCCGAGCAGGAATAGGCATTTTTTGTTCCTTGAGCTGAGGTTGCCTTTCTCGACTCCGTACCCCTGCAGGATGGGTCCCGCTGTTCCCACATGGCAGACGGGAACACTGAGGCCCAGAACGCAGAGCCACACAGGGAGGAAGTGTGAGGGCCGGGTTTGGAGCCGGGACTCCTGAGAGTGGTGGTGCTGGGATGGGGTGGAACGTCACTGGGGAGTGAATACCAAGCTCTCCAAATGCACAGTGAGAGGCGCTAACAGGGCAGAACTGGGAGACCCCTTCCTCCAGGCTGGCCAGGCCCCGCTGTTCATTCTCCACAGGGAGCGGCGGACACCGAGGGCCAGACCCCAGGCTGGGCTCCAGCCAGCATGGTCCACACCCAGGTGTCGCCGCCCCCACTGGGAAGTTTCTTCCGCAGTACAATCAAAGCATCCCCCTAGTATTTCAGATTGGGGCTTCCTGCCTCCTCCAGACCCTGGAGCCCCTCCTTTCTCCCCTCCCCCCACAGCACGTCGCAGGGCAGACTGCAGGTGTGGCGGGCGTGGGACCCAGCCGGCCCAGAAGCGTCCCTCCGCAGGGTCTGCGGGCGGGGCCCCGGCGTGACGTCACGGCCCCGGGCCAATGAAACCCCGTGGCCCCAGGGCTCTATTGCGCAACAAAGAGAACCCAGAACTTGAAAGGATTCCCCGGGCTCCAGCTGCACCCGCCCCGCTCGCGCGGGCCTGCCGCCCCCCCCAGCTGCGCCCCGCCCGCGCTGCCACCCATCGGCTGGCGAGGCCCGGCCCCACTGCCGCCCAGGGCGGGGCTCGCTGCGCTGAGCCTCCGCATCTCCGGCACGCCCCCCGCCCGCCACGCCCGCCCCCCAATCCCCGCTGTCCCTGCTCCTCAGTGCTTCGATACTCCCGCCCGACCCGGCGCGTCCCAGCCTGCCGGTCCCTAACGGGACCCCCCAGCCCTACCCAGCCCCGAGGGCGCGTCCGAGCTACCGCCCGGGAGCCGGACGCCCCAACGGATTACTCTGGGTAGGGGTGGGCCCAGTACCCCTAGACTGGTCGTCCCCACTCCCTGCAAGCGGCGCTGCCAGAGGCCGGGGCGGGGGGGACGGCGGGAGAGAGGCCGAGAAAGAGGCCGGCCCCAGGGAAGTTACCCCGGCGGTCCCCAAGTTGGGGGTAGGGGTGCGCGGCCCTCAGGGGTGCCCGCGGGCCCTCGGACAGACTGCGAGGCCAACAGACCGCAGGGAGCCCCTCCCTGACCAGAGCCCTCCTGCCGGGGGTCCTCCCTCCCGGGGTCCCCCCACCCAGCCGTCCTCGGGCCCGGGCGGCGGCGCTCACCCTGCATTCGGGCGCCCGGGGCTCCTGCTCGCTGCTCCTGCCTCCGGCTGAGACTCACGCGCTCCCCGGCTGAGCACGGGCCGCCGGGGGCCGCGGGGGTGGCTGGCGGCGGAGCGGCCCGTGGGCCGGGGCATCCTGGCGGCGCCGCCCGGGGCCCGCGCGTTCCGCTCGGCTCGGCTCGGCCAGGCGCCCCTCCCTCCCCTCGCGCGGCCGCGGCGCTCGGCTCCCGCCGCTCCGCTGGCTGCGCTCGGGCGGCCGGGGGCGGGGGGCGGAGCAGGGCGCATGTCTCCGCACCGCCCCTCCGACCGCCCCGCCCCCACGCCCCCGGAGGCGCGGCCCGCCGCCGCGTCCGTCTGTCCGAGCATCTGTCGGTCCGTGGTTCCCCCGCCCCCCCGCCTGCGCCGCGGGACTGACGTCCTCTAGGAAGGGCGGCCCCTCGCTGCCGTCTCGGGTTGTTCCACTGCCCCGATGTCGCCTCCAACCCCCTGGGAAAGGGAAGGCCCAGAGATTTGGGGGCTGGCGGGCCAAAGGGGCCTGGGGCGAGAATGCACCGTGCGAACCTAGGGCCGGGGGTGGGGGCTCAGGGAGGCCTTCCCGGAGGAAGCCACATCTAAAGTGAACAATAGGGGTGAGGTGTGGAGGGGATGTGGGGGCGTCTGAGGATTAGCTACTTCCAGGAACTGGGGAGTTTGTCAGGATCAGGTGCTGGGGCAGGTAGAGGTAAGGTTGGGCCAGTTAAGGATTCAAACTTATCGTGGGTCGTGGGTCGGGGCGGGCAGGATCCACCATGGAATGGTGACCAGACCACAGGGCTGGTGGTTGCCCCTCCCCCCCCAGGGGCTCAGAAATGGTCTCGAGCTGGAACCAGGACGACACAGATGGGAGAGGCCAGGCCTACAACCCAGAACTCCTGGCCCCTGCCCCCCGGGTCTATCCCCCTTAGCACTTCTGGCTTCAGTGCAGGCCGGCGCCCATAGACACCTAGAGGGAATCCTATCAGGGTCCTTGACTGGGGGACCTCTGGAGACCTCTGGAGTCTCCTGTCTCTTCTAGAACGCCCATGACCACACACCCTGGGCACAAGGCCTCCAGCACTCTGGGCTGTTGGCATGGCCCTGCCCTTCCCATGCACTTGGGAAGCATCTATGAGTGCACAGCCCACTGTCTGGAGGAAGGGGGCACCTGTCCAGACAGGACCAGACCCAGCCAAATGCAGCTAATGCTGTCTGCACCACTCCACAGCCTGGCTCCCGCACTGCCCCCCCATCCCCCCATCTCCATATTCCAGGAGCAGCTGGGGAGTTAGAAGCAGCTGTTAGGAGACCCAGGTAGGCCTTAGGATCAGTCCTCTGAGACAGAAGTAAAGGTGTTTGTATCCAAAGGCACCACAGTGAAGTGGAGCTGGTGAATGGGGGGCCTTGGGCCATGCACTCCATTTATGTGGCTTCTGGGTAGTCAGGACCCCTACTGAGCCCTCTGTGGACAGGCCAGCTTCCTGACCAGGTGGCCCTGGTTATAAATAGGCCACCAGCAGTAGGCTGGCACAAGGAGGCTGGTAATCAAGTGTGACATTTCTAAGGCAAACACAGGTGATCCAGTCACCTAGCCTTCAGCCACCCGGCTGCCCCTCTAGCAGACGGCAGCCTGCGCCAGGTGTTTTGGCCCCCGGCACCCCTCCAGCAGCCTGGCTCACCCACTACTGCCTTTACTAGTGCCCCTGCCCTGGGCTCAGCTGGCTCTGGGGGCAGGTGGGCATGGGTATCCAATGGCCACCCTGGGAGCCTCGTGCTAAATGCTTTGTTAGCCTGAGCTCCTCCCAACTGCCCTGGGAAGTGGATTTTAGGTACCTGGCTTGTCCAAAGCCACACTGATGAGCGGCCAAGCCAAGACAGAGAAGGATGTAGATGCCCTTGTGTCCCCCTTCCCGTGGGGAATCCAAGGGCTCAGGCACTGCCATAACCAGCTCTGGTTTCACGGACCATGGTTGGCTGGCCTGGCCTGGGCTTTCTGCTGGACACGCAGGGCAGGCCTCCTGGTCCTTCCCAGCCCAGGCACCACCCATCGCCTCCAGGTCAGCGTGGGGCACGGGTGGAGCTGGGGCGGCTGAGGGGATTGCTGCTGTGGCCCCATATGGCGTGTTCCCTCCCCCTGCTTCCAGGCAGGAAACAGCCCCGTCAGCTGGGACCAAGGCCTGAGACGAATTCCGAAGCTCTTGGCGGGTGTTTCTGCCCATCTGGGGCTGCCTTCTCTCTGGGCCCGAGGGAGCCCTGTGTGAGGCTGCAGCTGTGTGGCCAGTCTCCCTCTCCGGGCTTCCAGGATAAGCTGAGTTGGGAACATTCTCCCACCACCAGGTGTGCTTAGTGGAGGGGTCTTTCTCAGCTACGGGTGGGGGGGAAGGACGGACCCCTGCTGTGGCCTTGGCAGCTCGTCTGCCCCCTGAGGATGCTGGCCTTGGTGCACACACAGCCTCACCTCTCACACAGGCACGTGCACGCATGCACACCCACAGCCGCGCACGGGCACCATTCACACATACGCTACCCCTCAGTCCCCCACCCTACAGGCCTTCCCAAAAACCCATCAGCCTGAGTGACTGGCGGTTTCCACGACAGGCATGGGGGCCCTGGCACCAGCTGGGAGGCTCCTTCTAGCAAAATCTCTGCCTTTCTCCAGAGGGCTGAGGTGTCAGAGCTGCTTCCACCAAGAGGTGGAGGGAAGCCAGGGCAGGGCTCGCATAGGCTGAGCGGGCTCCAGCCAGGCTGGGCTCAGCTTTCTCTGCACATCACCTCCCTGAGTCCTCGAAAGCACCTTCCACCCCCATCTACGGGAAGGCCACTGTAGGCTCAGAGCTAGCATCTTGCATAGGCCAGAGAGAGGGCAAGTGGGGGGCTGGTGCCTCTAGGCCAGGACATGGAACCAGGGCCCTGGGAGGGAAGGGGTGTTCTCTCTAGCCAGCAAGTCATCAGGCGCACCTGAGTTCTGGGGTACACGCAGGTATTGGCACCAGACGAGAGGGGGGCCCACGGAAGCCTCTAGCCCCCGCATCTGTGCCCACCTAGAAAGCAGTCCCCAAAACAAACGACCACCCACGACCAAGGTCCAGCCAAACAGCAGCTTTATTAGTGACGCTGGATTCTTACACACCGTACAGTGTGCACGCAAGTATTCCCTAGGGAGTGCCTGGCGGCAGGGACGACACGGGAGCACTTACACTGGAGTGACAGAAATCGAGCTTTGGTGTGTAGGTTTTCAGGAGAGCACAGGTTAACACTGCAAGACGAACACTTCACACAACACCAGCTCTCAATGTGGATTGGGTTTTTGGCCAAGGGGGTGAATCCTAAGTGAGCAGACACTGGGGCCACTCCCAGCCCAGCGTGGGGGCGCCCTAGGGCTGGGGCTCTGCCCGGCCCTGCCGTTTGGCCTTCATCTGCACGTACCGCCCTTTGCCTTCCTCAAAGCGCTTCTTCTCGTCCTCGGTCTCGGGCTGTGGATCACACACAGAGACAGGCAGGTTAGAGAGGTCACAGAACCCTGACTGTGGGCCAAGGCCTGGGCCCTACCCCAGGAGGACCCAGAAGACCCCACCCGGGCTCCACTGGCCCCCTGGGGCTGCCTGGGTGCCAGGCACTGGCCTCGCGACCCACTGGAAAGAGTCCCTGGAGGGATGCCAGCCCCCACGCCACCCTTCACAGCAGGTGGAATCCCGAGCCCAGTGCCTTTTTGATAATGAACTTCAGCTGGAAATGCCGTTGAGCAATGAAACATGGAAGGGAAGGCCTAAAACGGGGCCCGGTGTGAGGAAGGAAATGAGGGTTCCTGCTGGGGATGCTGCGTTTGGTCCACTCCCAGGGAATGCCAGCTGCTCACAGTCCCTGCCCCAAAGGGAAGTAGGGACAAGCTCTGTGCTGGCTGTGTCACCTTGGGAACGGCACTTTACTGTATCAGGAGCAATAGTGACCGCTTTGTGGTCAGGGAGCCCTGGATGGCGCAGATGACCAGGAAGCGGCTCCTTGGGTCACCCCTTCTCTGTCGCATCTTTCCTCTGAGCAATTCAAGAAGCCACATCCCCATACTCGGTGGGGGGTGGGGAGCGTGTAGCCTACTGATCAAAGGAAATTGGCTGAAGGCTGGATTTTGCCTGTGAAGTCGTGGTTTGTGCCTGCCAACCTGGCAGGACTGTGAACGGTGTCCCCTTTCACTTTTAAGAGCGGCCTGGTCTGGGGGCGCCTGGATGGCTCAGTTGGTTAGGCATCCAACTCTTGGTTTCGGCTCAGGTCATGACATCAGGGTCGTGAGATCAAAGCCTGCGTTGGGCTCAGTCCTCAGCACAGAGTCTGCTTGAGGATTCTCTCTCTCCCTCTGCTCCTCCCCACCCTCCTCCACTCTCTCTCTCAAATAAATAAATAAATATTAAAAAAAAAAAAAAAAGAGTGGCCTGGCCACTAAGGGGTGTGGACCCAGGCGGAGGTCACTCCCGAGGCCCCATCTATCCTGCTGCTAAGTTCTCTCTTGCCCGCCCCGCTCAGGAATTCAGGTTTAAAGAGCTGTGCTGATTCCTCGGGGACATTTCCTTGGGATTCTCTGAGGGTGTCTGAAAGCCACAGAAATGGGGCAGTTGCCCTTCATCCACAATGACACCAAGCCCCAGCGGCTATTTTTAGGCCCAAGTGTTTTACAGGCAAATGGTATATTGGCAAAAGAGAGAACAATCAGCCAGAGGATGTAATGTCAGGTTAAACCAAATATTTCCTCCCCCTCAGCCTTCTCAGAAATTGTTCGCTAAATGTCACCAGGTGTAAACTGTCAAAACCTTGTGGCTTGGAGCCAGTGGAACATTTGGGTATTTAAAGAACTAGGATCATGCTCCTCATAGTGGTTCTGCTGCCTATTTGAAGAGTCTCGGAGCACACGTGGAGAAACGGTGGCTTTCCAAGACGCTTTGTTGAAGAAGGCCCTCCCGCAGCTCTGGTTTCATCTCTGGCTGACTTTTTTAAAAATGAAATTTGAGGCCATGCAATTTGACCTGAAACAGCCCAGGGAAACAAAATGTTCTCTCGGTTAGAGCAGGCAGTGCTAAGGGGGAGCTTCCTGGGGGCAGGAGGCCAGGGGCCTGTCCCTGTGGCTGAAGGCACCCCACAAAGACAAAGCCACGTTCCCGGGTGGCTTCTGTGCAACCCAGGCAGAGCCCCTCCATCGAGCTTCCCTGTGCGAAAGTCACCTGGGGGTCTTACAAATGCAGATTCTGGTGCAGGGGGTCTAGGGGCCAGGGCCTGAGACTCCTTTCTTTTCTTTTTAAGATTTTATTTATTTATTTGACAGAGAGAGCGTAAGCACAAGAAGGGGGAGTGGCAGGCAGAGGGTGAGGGAGAAGCAGGCTCCCCACAGAGCAGGGGGAGACCGGTGTGGGACTCGCTCCCAAGACCCCGGGATCATGACCTGAGCCCAAGGCAGTTGCTTAACCAACTGAGCCATCCAGGCGCCCATGAGATTCATTTCTAACAAGCATCCGGGTGAGGCAATGCTGCTGGCCTGGGGGCCACTCTGAGCAGCAGGGCCCTACCCTCTATCCATCCATCCCTGCAGCAAATGGGGGACAGCAGAAGAGGCCAAGAATGCAAGGTCAAGGCTACCAGGCTGGGACAGTGGGGCCTTTTGCTTCCTCTCCCCTGTGGAACGTGCTTGGCGTGGCTGAGGGGACCTGTGGCTCCCATCCATCTGCAGTCCACGCCAGGGCTCAGGAGAGTGGCATGGCTGGGCCCCTCTTCAGGGCGAGGAGGGGCTGCAGCCGGGCTTCCCATTAGCTTCGCAGAGGACTGGGCAGTGTGTTTGGGTCCCAGAGCTGGGAAACTGGCTGAGGGGCAGAGCATGGGCTGGGCCATGTGTCAAGGGTCCTCCCAGCTCTAAACGCCCAGCCCCTCTCTGCTGGAGGCGGGCGGGGTTGGTGGCAGTGGTGGTGGTGGTGTTCTGGAGCGGGCCCTCCCTCCTTCTGGTGGAATTTCCATCCCTGGAGCAGGGGAAAGAAGGCAAGAGGCTTGGAAAGAAAAGAATTTCTCAAAAACAAGAGCGTGAGCCTGGCCTGGGCAAGGCGGCAAGATGGAGGCCCCCCAGGCCATCGGCAGAGCCCCACTGGAGCCAGGACTGCCTGATGGCTGTGTCTCCAGCCCACCAGCATTTCTGGAAACAGGCAGACATGGGATTTGCATGAGGAACTTGGTCCCCAAATGCCTGGGTCACCAGCCAAGGGCTTTCAGGGCTCAGAAGAGCAGGGAGGGGGTCCAGGGAAGAGCAGATGGAAGATGGAACTGTCAGCAGGGGTACCCTAGGGAGGGTGAGCAGAAATGGCCCACCCGAGGGGCGCGTGGGTGGCTCAGTTGGTGAAGCTTCTGCCTTCGGCTCAGGTTGTGATCCTAGGGTCCTGAGATCGAGCCCTGTGTCAAGCTCCTTGCTCAGCGGGAAGCCTGCTTCTCCCTCTGCCTCTGCCCCCCCCCCCGCTCCCTCTCAAATATATAAAATAAATCATATATATATACATATATATATAAAAGCTGGTCCTGACAGTTCTGGGAGATGCCTAGACACTAGCCAGCGCCACCTGCCCTCTGGAACAGGCTGGCCTGCCTTGGGCGCCCCACCCCCACCCCCACGCTGCATGCCCTGTGTGGAAAGGCCTCTTCATTCTGTCCCCAAACCAGCCCAGCCTCCCCTCCAGAGCCAGGGCGGGGGACCAGACAGGTTGGTTTGAATCTGGTTTCGCCATTTACCCATCATAAGGCTCATAGACTCACATTCTACCCTATAGGGTTCCTAGGGGGGTGGGTACCAACGTCCTCCCAGCTGTCCCCAACAAGACAGTGAAGGAAGGCCCTCCCCCATCGCGTATGAGTCCATTCATAACAAACATTTAGAGTAACACACCCACAGAGAGAACACAGGTTAGTGGTACCAGGGGCTAGGGGTGAGCTGATGACTAAAGGGTGCACGGTTTCTTCTGGGGGGATGAAAATGTTCTAAAATTGGCTGGTGATGGTTGCACAACTCTGTGAACACACTGACACCCGCTGGGTTGGACGCTGTAAGTGGGGGGACTCTGCCGTACGTCATCACATCTCAACCCCACGGGGCGAACACCCCTCCTCACAGTTCACAGAAAGTCAAACAGAAGGTTCAGCACGGCGATGCCTCCCACCCAAGTCCCGGCACACAGTGGGCAGCAGGGCAGAGGAAACACTGCCTGAATTCAACCTGGCACTTTCTCTACAGCGGCCAAGCCTTGATGCCTTCAGTTCCTGCAGGCTCGGCGCTGAGCGCCTCCCGGCCGCTGCTCAGGGCCTGGTGCAGGTGCCTGTCTCGGGAGCTGCGGTCTAGCCGGCAAGATGCAGAACAGGCAGATCATCCAGTCCGTGGGAAAGCGACCATGACACGGCCCCACAAGGTCAAACAGAGCGAGGGGGTCTTGCCAGGGAGGCTCCGGAGTGGGGAGAGTAGCCAAGCGGGCACCGAGGTGCATGGAGGTCTGCAGGTCACCTGTCAACAGCAACGGCTGCTGTCCTCCCCGTTGGGTCAGGCAAGTGGCAGAGCCAGGCCCGTTGGGCAGAGCGAGCCACCTCGGGCACGGCCTCCTTGGGAAGGAGCAGAGGGCAGAGTTCCAGGGTCATCTCAGGCACTTCATCTGTGCAGTGGGAAGTCGATCTCCTGGGTCTGTGTGGATACAAGGAGCAGGGAGAGCACCCAGGCCGTCTCCAACCTCAGGCCTCAACACAGAGGCCTCCACGAGCTGCCACGTAACACGTCGTTGGGGCGGGCATCAATCTGAATGGCCTTCCGGGCTGTTCTAACTCTGAGCAATGCTGCATTTATAAGCAGGAGCCTGATGCGAGGCCACTGGTCCTGCAGCAGCCGGGAAGACGGCTGGGCCCCTGGGCCAGGTCTCTACAGGACAAGGAGCTGTCCAGAGTCTAGTCCACTGGTAAGAAGTCAGCAACAAAGAACAGAGAGCTCGTCTCTTTTTGAGAACTTGGAGGCGATCATGTGATCTGAGATTTGCTTCCAGTGGCCCTGGGGGTGAGGTGGGCAGGGGTACATGTGAGCACGACTGGCCCTGTGTTGCTAAGTACAAGTTCTTTCTTCTCTTTACTTCTGCATATAGTTGAACTTTTCCATAATTAAAAGGTAGAAAAAGAAAAGCCAACTAGACCCACTAGGGCAGCTACAGGGACCCCTCCTCCGTTCCCTGGGCACAAAGAACTTCAAGTCACATACAGTCAGTCGAGGGGCTGAGTTCGGGGTTGGAGAGGAGCTGCTCCCCTACCCTGGGCTCTGTTTCCCACCTGGCACTTTCCTCCCAGTCAGAATACCCACAGTGCTCTGGGCTAACCGATCCCTCCGAATGCGCAGGTAAACCTAATGCAGTGCCTGAGCCAAGAGCCTTCCCGCCCCTTCTCCCAGGCAGGCTGTGCACAAGCCATGAACGTGGGGCTGGGGACAGGGAGGAAGTTCTCTAGGCAACGAGCTTTGAGGGAGCGGCCTGCACTGAGTCCTGACGACAACCCACAAGGACCACTGAAGTCCTTACTGTTTCCCCTCTACTGATGAGGACGTGAGGCGCAGACACAGTGAGGGACTCACCCATGTGACAGCTGGTAAGCGGCAGGGCCTCGATTCGAGCCTGGGCGCTGCTGCTGCTCCAGGTCATTCCATCCCAATGGGCCCCTATCGGTGGGCTCAGCAGTAGGCAATGGGGGCTATAGTGACCCTGCGATGGCCCTGTGAATGGGAAGGGCCTGCCCTCCCAGGACAAGCCTGGAGCCCACCTGGACTCCCAGCAGCTCAGCCCCCGGGCCCCAGCCCAGGGGAGTGAAGGCGCCCGCTCGCGTTGGTGCCAGCTTGCCGGGGGCCCGGGTCAGGGGTGTGTCCTGCCCCAGCCCCGCACTCCAGCCTTGGAGCTAGGCACCCCCTCCAAGGAGCTTCTCGAGCCCTGGTGGAGAAGGGCAGACATGCCCTGCCTCTCCCCGTCTGGCGCAGGTTCCAATGCTCGGCGGCTCCCGTAAGCAGTGAGCATGACACAGGAGGCTGCTGGAGCCCGGTTTACCGAGACGCCGCAAGCAGCCAGGGTGTCCTCCAGATTTCCTCAGATGGGAACAAACATGCCCCCCTTCCGTCACATTTAGGGGAAGTCAGAATTGGGGCCATCACTCTCCTACTTTCCTCCGACGCACGAGGCATACTCTCTCTAGTTCACCAACTTCGGGAGTGAGAGGCGGGGAGGAGAGAGGGAACGTTCATACGGGCACAGCAGAGTCTGGGAGCCAGAGCAGCGCGGGGTCGGGTCCTGATCAGGGCCAGGCCTCAGGAGGCGAGCAAGGCCCCTGGCACCAGTCCTAAGGAGGCGCTCCCCGCTGGGGCTGTGGGCGTGCAGGGTGGCGCCTCACGGGCCTCCCCTCGTCCCACGTGGCAGTGATGACTCCGTCCAGCGTGGCAATCTAGAGCTCGTCCTCCGCTCAGGCCTGAGGCCTGCCCTTCACCAGATCACCCCAAAAAACTGCAGCTACTCACCCCAGAGTAGCCAACAGGCCATCAAGGGATCCAGAATCTGTGCGCCAAAGGCTCTGGATGCTTCTCTCACTAGCTCGGCCCACGCGTGACCTGAGGAGGGGCAGAGCCTGAAGTGCAGGTAATTCCGGTCTAGGCTGCCGGCACACGGTAAATTCTAGTGTTGCTCGGCGAGAGAGAAGCCAGCGCCCAGCACCAAGGTTCAAGATTCCGCAGCTAACTCGTCAGCTGGGATCTGCCCTCAGACAGAACTAACACCGCCTCGTGATGGATGTGGAGGCAGCCGGCCAGCCGCAGCGAGGCCAAGGCACTCGCAAGGCCTTGGAGGAGGGAGCCCGCTGAGGTCTCATCTCTCTTCTGGTCTCGGGATGACAGAATGCACTGAATGTTCTGGGCTCTACGAGCGCCGCCAGGCCTAGGAGCAGTATTTGGTTGCCGTCAAGGCATCGAGCACCCACCCTGGGAGCAAGGCACGCCCTCACCTGGTTGCCCTGGGAGACAGTCAAGGGCAGTGAGGCTGGTCGCTGGCCCCTGCAAACAGCCGTGGGCAGGGCCGCGTCTCTGCTCTCTGCTGGCACGGTCCCTGCCCTGCAGGCTGGAGGACATTCGGCCTCCCCAGGCCGGGGGTTCCGACAAACAGCCCTCCCAGCCAAGTGACTAAGAGGGGCCACCACTTCCCTGCCGGGTGTGAAGCTGACAAAGCCAGACAGATGGCTGCCTGCACACGGCCCCCACCCACGGCCCAGCTGCTGCCTCCCCGCATCCCGTCTCCCTCCATCCGGCAAAGTAAATAAATACAGAAGTTGTTGGCTGTTGCTGTTTTTAATGGAGAGCTGGGGGTGGTGGGAAGAAGGAAAAAGCTCGTCCGTGGGAAATCACATTTGCTTTCAGGTGCCCTGGGCGGGGGTCTCAGACCTTGGCGCACTGCTTCCCATGGGCGCGAGGAAGGGATGGTGGAGGGGTGGCAGGGAACCCAGGCTCTGGGCCACAGCGACTGGCTGTACAGCCTCAGAGCTGGCCCCCACCTTCCCAGGGCAAGGCGTTTCCTGCAGGGCACAGCGGTCGTGCCATGTGTGCGCGTGCCCGCGAGGTATTCATGTCACCCACAGCCTCAGAGACGCAATGGCCTCCCGTCTGCCAGCGCACCGCACTGCCCGGGAGGAGGGTGGCCAGCCCCGGGGGTCCGCTTATGGCAGCAGGGCCTCTGCACCTTCACCCCCAGCCAGAGACACGGGGTCAAAAGCGCCCCTGCCCCTCTGCTCGGGCGGCTGCGGGGGCCTCAGATCCACGTCCTCTCCCTCCCTCCTCCGGCTCCCCCTGCCAGCTGCTGTCTTCCGGGCTCCCTTCCACGGGAGGGAAGCCTGTGGCTCGCAGAGCCCAGCAGTGCAGACCAAATGTTTTCCAGTTTGCATTTTCTGTGCTGTGAGAACACACATTTGGAACTTGGCACGGAGGGCGAGTGACTAAGTTCCATCCTCAGTAAAATCAATAGCTTGTCCTTTTTGTAATTAACAAATGTCTGGTGCGAAGAGGGTTTCCCGTGGTGGCAGAGCAACTTCCTGCGAGCCTCAGGGACACAGACGTGCTTAATTAGGAAGCCGCGCACGCACGCTCTCCTGTCTTCGTAATGGGAGACAGGAGGGATCTTGGGACAATCGTGCAGGCAATTAGGATGTCTTCTGATGACTGGGGCCACTCCACGCGGCCAGGGAGGGACGAGCTTAGCATCCGGGAGCCCTAGCCCGGCAAGCAGCTGTGTCCCCAGAGCGCAGCTCCACAGGTGACCGTGACCTTGGCAGGCAGGCCGGGCACCTGGGAAGCCGCTCCCTGAGGGCAGGCGGGGCAGAGCCTCACCACCCTGCCGGAGGCACCCATCAGAGCGGCTCCAATGGGTGAGATCGCTGTGGAACTGCGAGCGCCCCTATCAGGGCCCCGTCCCCCCCTCCCCGTGGCTCAGCCTCTGAAAGGACTGCTCTGCTGTGCGGCCGTGGACTCCCCTGGGAGAGGCGGGCAGGAGGCTGAGGAAGAAGCAGGTAGCACGGGGCCAAGGGAAAGGCAGCAAAGGGTGACAGTCTCCGGTAGAGGAGGTGAAACAGGACTCAGTCCTATTGGGCGGCTTCTCAGCAGCTTCTCCCAAGGCATCGGGGTGGGGGTGGGTCACAGCACTTGCTCCCGTGCCCCCCGGACGGTGATAAAGATTGGCACTGTCATTTACTGAGGCACCCTCACTTGAGCCCCCGGCCCTGTGTGTGCACACTTGTGTCGAGTCCGGCTTTCCCGCCCGCTGTCTGAAGCCGGCACTGTGCCTGGGATACAGTGAGGGCCCAGGGGGCATTTGCTGAATGAACGAACGATCAAACCAATGGAAGATCACACCAAAAAAGCCTTAATAACAAGTTGGTGTGGTCTTTGTGCTAAAGATTCAAAACCAGTGGTTTTGCTCAATGGACACACGGTTAGGCATCGTCTGTCCCCATCCGAGTCGAGAGCTCAGCCCGCCGAGGGTCTCCACAGGAGCCTGCACCGGTGACGAAGGCATGGCTGGGAGTGTCCAGCACAGCGAGGCGTGGATAAAGCCCCAGAAGAGGTCCCTCCTCTCCTGTTGGCAGTGCTGACATGCTTTAGTCTGCGTCTGTGTGCGTGTGTGCACGCGTGCGCAGGGAGCCCCTTCTGCACACTTCTGACCACTGTGGGGGTCTGGGGCCTGTTTCTGACATGCACATTTGAGTACACTTTGAGTACCGTGTCCCTGGAGTCACAGGATCTGTGCCACGGGACTCCATCCCACCTCACAGAGAAAGCACAGAGCCACCAAGCGGCAGTATTCCGTATGTGCTCAGGCGGGCAGCGCTGTATTCCACCCCAGGACAGCCAGGCACGAGCTTGCCCTGCTGCAAACCCCTTCCTGGGTCCCAACAACCTTCATGGGCCTCTCTCCTTATTTACCGTCCAGGGTGGCCACCACGGAACTGGGGGTGCCCGGACCAGCTGCGATCCCCCCCTTCCACTGCACCTTCTGCAAGTCTCTCATCCACGGGCCTCCCCTTCCTGGCACCACGGAGTCAGGCCTAATAGTGCCCTCCAAGAGCCTGACTCTGGGTTTTCATGCTTTACAGAAATTAAAATAGCAAGGGGGCACCTAGATTTGAAAACACGGCAACGAAGCAACAAGACTGGTAGTTCATGAGTAGAACCCACCAGCATTTCAACAAGAAAACGTGCATGACGGTGCCATGGGCCCTCCCGCTTTTGGACAGCTGCTGTTGAATGTGAACTGGGTGGGGTCTCCAAAGCACGGGCTGTTCCAGCAGAGAGGCCGCCACGGAGCTGTCGAGGACACAGCGGAATGTCCAAGGCCATGTGCAGGTGGGAGCTGCATCCCCCAATCCACACCCCCTGGGGGACCCACACCCGATTCTCACAGGCCGCTGAAGTTCCCCAGCACCAACCATTCAGCTGACAGGAGCATTTTCCCATCACGAGACAGACTCTCTGTGAAGCACCCAGAACCAAGGGAGAGAACGGAACACTGGGTCAGGAAGCTTCGTGAACAGTCTCGTCCCTGACTCACCCCTGTGCAGGGCAGCAAGCAGGAGCAGCAGGGAGCATAGCTTCCCTCAATAATGTGGCTGCTCATACCCTTCCGGGAACAGCACCAATCGTGCTGCACGACGGCACATTGGAATTTCTTAAGGAGCAACTGAAAATCATTCTAGCACAGTGTCCAGGCTGCTGACGTGTCTCCCCACACTGTGGAGCAAACCTGGGGACCCCGCCCATGACAAGCCCTGGGCAGGGACCCGCTGTCCTATAAGCTGGGGGTGCGTGCTCCTCTTGCCACCACGGGCTGTGCGAGCAGGCCAGGCCACGATCAGGAGAGTGGCAGCCTCCTTGGTGGCTGATGCTTCATCTTGAGGAATGGGGCCATCGGGAGGACCCCACCCCCTGCCATGACCGTGTCTGGGGTCAGGCTTGGGTCCAGGGAGGTAGGGAGCTGGTGGCTGCAGAAAGCCTTGCCCCGCGTGTCCTCTTCAGGGTGAAGGAGCGAGGATCCTCCTAGTTAGGTCACCACCGGGACAGTTCAGAGAGGCCCGCACCGCAACTGCCCAGCCGGTGATGGCTCCAGTGGGGACCAGTCATGGCCAAGGGGCTCAGGGTCCTGCACTTGGTCCCCTGGACCAGAGTTAGCCATCTAGTCGCCTGTCTGCAGGATGGGAACAATCCACCCTGATTCCCAGTGCCGGGTCCAATAGCACAGGAGAAGAGGGGCGGCATCCATGAACACCCCAGCTCTTTATGACCAGACTGTAGTCACTACGGGCACCTGGGACACCCTCCCCACTGGCCCCTTCCCAGGTGACAGGTAATGGCCATGCATGTGCACGGGCCTAGGCGGGCACCCCGGGACTCTCAAGTGGGTGCTCAGTTAGCCTGAAAATAACGTGCCCTTCAAGCACGCGTTCTTACTGTGCTCTGCGTGGAGCTCACCGGCTAAAAGGACAGAGGAATGGCTGCACCCCTGATTTCCTCACCACCTCCCATTCTAACCTAGAAAATACTATTTGGTCATTTCGGTGGCTTAGCCTGAGGCCTCCGGGGCTAGGCCCTGGTCCACCAGGAGGTGGGCGTCTACAAGCACCAGCCAAGACCCTCTGGGACGGGGCAGGGTCGCTGTGGTTTGGGTTTTCTGGAAGCAGAGCAATCCTGCTTTGTAGACACTGCCCCGGCTGCCCCCACGTGGGCCTCAGTTCACTGGGGCAAATGTTCCTTTTCCAAATGACCCACGAAGCAGCTGTAGTGAAGGGTTCTCTCAAAACCTGCCTACATCCCTGGGATGGGTTCCCGGCTTCCCCCTCCTCCCACCGCACCCTGTGTTGACACACATCGTCCTCACAGCAGGCCAGGACACCTGCACCTCCGGCACCTCCACCCTCGCACATTCCCCAGTGACACCTCCTGTCTCCCTGGGGCCCTCGGGGGCAGCAGCACCCACATCTGAGCCAGAGAATGGGAGGCAGGCGGGGCGCCCAGGACAGTGCTTGCTCCGTCTTCAACATACACAGTTTGGTCCTCACATTTCTGGAGACTAAAAAAGGCTGGAAAAAAATCACCCATAGGAGGTGCTGGGACCAACGCGGTGCCAGGTCCCCAAGGAGCCACCCTAGTGGCGTCCACTGTCTCTCTGCACAGACCCCCTTTCCAGCCCTGCTCAGTGAAATCTGGGGTGTGTCCTCCCCCCAAGGTCAGAGGTCATGGCCACAGAGAGGCCTTCAGAGAGAGGCAGGGCAGCCGGGGGGCCTGGGCCTGACGTCCAGACCAGCAGCCTGGCTCCACGCTCCACATCTGCCTCTTTAATGATTAGCCTGGAAAGTGCCAGCAGCTGCTGGACTCAGCACAGCCTCCCCAGCATAAAATATTCATCAAGAAAAACTCCAAACAGCAACGCTGTCTTCCGTGTCAGCCGGGCCCTGGGGATGGAAGCTAAAAATAGACAAGAGGCAGAAGAATTGCTGACAACGGGGGGCGGGGAGGGGAGGAGGGCTAAGCGCCCCCCACGGGCACAGGCACGCTGGCTACACGGAGCACATGTGTACTTGGGGAGACAGATAGTGTCACACCGGCGGTCCTCAAGTGAGCTCACGCGAAGGCTGGAGCTAAAAACCCCTCTCTGGGGAGCTGCCCAGCCTCCCTGCCAGAGGCTGGGCACCAGGACACCTCCGTGAAGAATCAAAGACCATCTTTAATTAGCAAGCAAAAACAGCCTGGATCAACGTAAGGCCGGCCAGCAGGAAGACATGGCCATCGTTAACTTCTGGCCCCTCAAACCTAGGGGATTCAGTCACTGTCCCCTTCATTCAAGCAGGTGTCTTTCCCCACCATCCTGCAGCCCTGCTGGGCCCTCTACCTGTCCCATGTCACAGGTTTCTAGAAAGGGCACAAGCAGCTTCCCAGGTACATAGACTGGCCTAGACCCAGGACTGCTTTCTGCCTCTGTGAAGGTCATGGGTATCCCCACAAAGGGCTCGTGGGTGGCAGGCACTCTCCATGGAAGACTGGACCCCTCCTGGCTGCAGCACTAGTCTCCCTAGCGGGCTGAGTTCCAGGGTGCGTGCAGGGCGGGGCCAGCAGGGGCACCCACAGCAGCTGTTAGGCTCTTGGGTGGGTGAGCCTTACAACTCAGCTATGGCTAGCACTTCGGACCTTGCCAGAATCAGCTGGGTGGCCTGAGGTGTGTTCCTGCCCCCTCCTCTTCCCTAACGGGCGGCCGGCTCCAGCCCCCAGGCCTCCGAGTCCGTGGCTCCTTTTACCCAGATAGTCCCTGGGAAATGGCTCCCTTGCTGCCAACACCAGGCATTGCTTGAATGTAGCTCTGTCCACAAGGCCCTCCTTGGAAGGAACCTCTTTAGGTAGGCACAACTCTCCAGGGAATGCCGATCCCCCACCTTCTGCTTCTTCCCTCATGACCCTCACCAGCATCTCACACAGTCCATTGTCCCTATCTGCTTACTGGCTCCCTCCAGGAGCGCGTCAGCTCCAGCAGGGAGGGCACAGCAAACAGCAACAGATGAATGCGGCACTCCCAGATACGGAGACTAGCTCACAGAACCCTCACCCACCCTCCGTGGCAGGCACTAGGGCCGTCCCCCCGGTACAGAGGAGGAAACAGGCGCACCCAAGAAGAGCGAGCCTGGGACCACACAGCCAGTATGCTTGCACCCTGACCAGAACGCAGGCAGCAGGACGCCCACACCCACACCCACGTGTGCCCCGACAGTACGTGTGCGTCCGCAACAGTGAGGGGGGAGTCCCTGGGGCATTTAGGAACCTGCACTTGCCAACCGTCCACCAGCAGGGCACTGAGCAGTGCGGTGGAGGAATGTGGCTGGAGAGGCGAGCAAGCCCACGAGCCACTCACGGGCATTTTCCTGAGCCCCACTCTGTGCCGGTCATCCTGGAATCACACATCGGGCCGGATAATGAATGAATGTGCATGCCCCAGAGGATCTGAGGTGGTGCCGGGTGTGGGAGGATGGCGTGGGGACAGGACAGAATCTCTGGGCAGTGGTGGGGGTCGGGCTTTATCTTGAGGGTGGAGGGAAGGCCATCTAAGGATGAGCTATCTGAGAAACAGTGGAAGAAGCTAGTTCCTAGCTGAGGGAAGGCGTCCAGGCAGAGCAGAGGAACAGCAGGTGCAAAGGCCCTGAGGCAGGAATGAGTCTGGGGGCTGAGGCCAGAGAAGCCGCCTTCACTGGACGCTGTGCTGAGGGCACCAAGGCTGCTGAGCAGATTAGGCAGGAGAGGGAAAAACTCTGATTTGGTTTTAACAAACTCCCTCAGCTGCAGTGTGGGGTCAGGTGGAGGGCAGCAGGCATGCAGGCGGCAGTACAGCTCGGGGCTAAGCAGGGATCCAGCCAGGGACGGGGCCTAGAGACAGTGGGTGTGGGGGGCTGAGCAGGAGCGAGGCGAGAGGAGCCAGGCATGTTCCCAGGCTCACTGAGAGAAGGAATCTTTTTTTGGGGAAAGATAAAGAGTCAATTCAAGATAAATCACATTTGAGATGCATGCGGAGAGCCTATAGGAGAGAGGCAGAGCTGGCAAAGTCGATCCAGGACTGAACAGGGAACACAGAACAATGCCCGTGGCACGAGACCTGGACCCAACCGCCCAAGGAGGGAAGGGCATGGTGGGCACCGGTCAGGGCCTGGTGTTTAGGGGGACCATGACTGACCATTTGGACACTGCGGGCCTGTGTCAAGGGAGCACAGGCTCCACTGAGGCCTGGCGCATCATGCCAGGCCAGCGAGGGAAAGACGCGGAGTGTCCTTGGGTCTGGCCACCCGCTGGAGCCCGGAGGTGAAGAGAACAGAGAGCAAGTCATCTCCCGTGTGAGGTGGAGTTCAGCATTCAGGATGGGGCATTGTGACAGGGTGGAAAAAGATGGGGCAAGGGTCCAGGAGAGAAGAGGGGAAAGCCTGTGTTTGAGGACCAAGAGGAGCAGGCAAGGTTCTGAGAAGTGGGCCAAGACCCAGTGACACGTGGCTGCAAAAGCCAAGGCCAGAGGTGGTCGGGGGAACACACGCACATCGGCCAAGGGGACAGGGTGGGGAGGGAAGCCATTCTGCCAAGGCTGCAGGGCCGTGGGTCAGGGCGAGGGGCGGCGTGGGGGACACACAGCCCTAGCCCTCATGCTCGGGCAAGGCGGGTCCCAGGGAGGCTTGTCAGGCTGACGTCAGGAGGGCTGTGTGGGGCTCCCCGCCTGTAGAGGGGGCGGGTGGGGTACAGCTCTGACAGGGAGGCTGCAGGGCTGGAGGAAGCAGCACGTAGGGGCCTAGTTCCCGGCCTGCGTGAGAAGTGAGGTCTGTCACAGAGGTTTTTGGCACCCGCTCTGCTCCGGCAGGAGGCTCCGGATCTGCCTGGGGAGCAGCCGCAGCAGGAGCGGCAGGGGCCACGCAAGTGCCAGGCGCTTGAGACAACCCACCCTGCCCCTCACCCTCACCCCACAGAGGGTGGGAAGCTCCGACTGCGGCCCCGGGAGCGCTGCCTGTAACGACAGACGTGCAGTCCGGCTCAAAGAGCAATCAGGAGCAGCCCGAGCAGCCGCAAGTCGTGTGCTGGACCCAAACCCAGGCTCCCCAGGACGGAATGTACGACCCTCCACGAGTGCCTCAGCCTTGCTGGCCCGAGGGGTCCTCGCCTGGGGCCAGGGGAGCCAGCAGTGGGGGCCCCCTCCCCAGGGCTGGGGTGGTGCTGGCTGCGGGGGAGCAGGTAGAGAGCTCGCTGGAGGTGCCTGGACATGGTCCAGGCGGGACACCTACTGTGACTGGCACTGGTAAGGGATGCGTGAGGCTTACGGTAAAACATCGCTGTCCTCAAGGGAGATCTGTAAGCAGCGTGTGTGTTCATTCATTCATTCCACAGTTCCCGAGAACCTCCCAGCCAAGCAGCCTCACTACCCACCCACAACCTTCCCCATTCCCCATTCTGAACGTCGGTGGCCTCTGGCTCCCTGACTCTCCCTGCGTCCAGCACTTGTCAGATTGTTGGGATTCCAGCTCCGGACCCTTCAGCACTGTGGTGGCAGCAGCGCACATGGGAGGCTGTGTGACCAGACACCTGCTATCTCTCTCTGCATACCCAGGGCAGAGCCTGGCCAGGCGGCCAAGGCAGGGAAGGATCACGAATCCCGGATGTCCAGCCCTATGCTGTCAGGGTCTGGCTCAGTCCCCATCAAGCAGGACACTCGGGCCAAGGCTCCTTGAGAACCCATCCCTTGGGAGGGTCCTCAGCCCCATTTTAGCTTTTGTACACAGCTCTGGGACCCCCTGGGCACTATTCTCGCCGTCGAGAGAGAACCCCCAGAGGAAGGAGCTAGTGAAGAGTTCTCTCTTGTTCTGTCTGCCCCGTCTGACCTCACAGTCTATAGGGGAAGGCCCTCACATTTGAGGGGCAGTGCAGCCAAGGTTACTGGGCCCGGGAGCAGCTGGGCCGGGGCCCTGCTTCCCAGAATGCGCTCATAGGACTAGTCTCTCCCAGGAGCCGCGTGAGTGCTGGCGGGGCCAGCCCCACAGGGGAGGTGGTCACTTACCACGAGCTGGGGCACGGGCAGCGACTTGCCCTCCTGGCTCAGGGACACGTAGGTGAAGAAGGCACTGGCAGCCCGGTAGCGCTTCTGTGAGTTGTCCACCACAGGGTCGGCGTCCACCAAGACCTCGATCTCCATGGACTTATTGCTCGTGAAGGTCATGCGCCCAGAGATGGTAATGACGCAGCCTGCAGGGCACGCACAGCGGGTTAGCGGGGGGGGGGGGGGGGCACCGACGGAGGGGCGGGGCGGGAGGGCACAGGCAACAGTGTCACGGGGCGTTAGAAGACACCTGGTTAGGCAGCGTCTAACAACTACGAGGACATGGACACGACGAGCTCTCACCGCGCCCGTTAGTAGCCCCCGAACACCCACCTGCCTCGGGAGCAGGTGTTCGCTCTTAGCGTTTATGCAAACATTCGAGGTGGTGGCCATCACCGGGCCCCATCCCCTGGGAGGAGCCGCCCCCAACCTGCTTTCTGGCAGCTGCGGGGTGAGCTGGCTCTGTCCCTCTGAAGTCACGTTAAGGCCACACCAGCCACACCGTCCACACCGTGACCTTACTTGTGCCACACAGATGCCCCACTGTGTTGCTCTAAGCACACCTGCCTGGTACCTTCCCAGCTCCCTGGCTATTGTTCCTGATGCTGGTCTGACGGCAGCCTTGGGCTCTTGGCAGGGCCAGTGGTCACGATGACCGTGGTCCTATGTCCCCCAGAGCCCCTGTGTGCACTTCAGCCCAGGTCCTCCTACCCTTCTGTCCTGGCAAAGCTGCGTCTATGCCGTCAGGCTCTCCTTCTCTCCGGCAGGCTTGCTCATAGGACCAGAGCTCTGCTCAGAGCTGCAGACCCCGCCCCACAACATAGCCGAGGCCCTGCCCTTGGTCCGAATCCCCAGGTGCTCACCACCTTCCTGGACTGGCATGGTTTCCCTCGCTGATTATGATGTAGTCCAGAGTCCTATGTTCCTATAACACTGTCCCGGGTGTCCCTCTCCCTCTCAACCTCAATCCAACCTCCCTGTACTCCCCGCGCCCCCTGGGGCAAGACTATCCACCCTGTCAGCTGCCTTCCAACCTAGAGCGGCTCTTCTGCCCCCACCCTCCTGCTCACAGGCTCTTGCCTACCATCCAGCCTTGGCCCTTTCTCGCCTTGCTCCCTTCATCTCACGGAGCCCAGTCTTTTCCTAAAACAGACTTGACTTGCCTCCCAGGGTAACTATAGGGAAGATATGAGATGAGCCAGGTGCTAACCTGGTGCCCAGTGGCAGAAGGCACTCAGCACGGTCATTATCATCACCAACGGTGTGGTTCTGGACCACGAGGCAGCACGAATCCTCAGGGACTTCCAGGGCGAGGGGCGGACACCCGGCTGCACCCCCAACAACGTGTAGCCAGAAAGGCTCCCCGTGGTCCCCGCTCCCAGCATGGCCTCATTCTGGGCTGGGTTCAAGGAAATCCCTGCCCCAGTCTGACACATAATGCTGAGACCCACTCCCTGGAACCAGTGCTGGCTCTGGGGACCTTTTAACAACCCTGGGAACCCCGGTGTCCTAGCTCCAAGGAAACAGGCGCCATGAGACACGTTGAAAGACCCAGGAGGACAGACAGGTCAAGACAGCATGGTGACTGTTAGGGGTGAGTGTGTGGGCAGGCTAGAAGCAGGCGCAGTTATTCCATGTTATAGAGTACCAGAATGTTCCATGCCACATTCAGTTTCATACTTACAGGGAGTGCTTCAAGTCCGTACAGCCGTTTCCGGGAGGGAAGGAAGGCTACACGGTCAGTGACAAGTGGCATTATGGGAGCTCTACGAGGGCAGAGTCATGACCAAAGCACCAGGCACACACCTGTGGCCGGGCTGAGACCAGGGTGCGAGCACGTCAGGGCCCAGGGTCAGTGCGTGAGTCCTGCTGCCCCATTAGGAGCTGCCTCCGTGACCCACAGGGGCACGCCACTCACAGGCTCACCAGGCTCCGCTGGAGTTACAGGCCACTCGGCAGCTGGGGCCGGACGGGGAAGGAGCCATGCATCTCCCTGAGTCCTTCCCATCGTGTCCCCTCAGCCCCCAGAGAACCTGTGATTGCCACGGGGGCTCTCCTGGAGGAACATAACACACCGTTTCTGCGTCTGGTTTCAGGGGATCAGGACACCCCTGAACTGCTCCGCGGTCTCCAAGCTGAAGGCTCTGTGTGGAATGACCCCATGGGTGCGCCTGTTTGGAAGCACGGTCACACCCGCGTCTGAGTGTGCCTAGAATGAAGACGGCAGCAGGCTCGGCTGTACCAATTCACTACACCCAGCCAGGGGCTGCAGGACTTTCAATAAGAGAACACAGCATCCAGGCTCGACCTGCTCACTTCCAGTGACCGCCACGATCTCACAAGGCCGGAAGTCAGCGAGGACAGTGGCCATTACAGGCAGGGTTCTGGTGGACAGAACCTACTCAAGGCTCAGCCAGGGCTGGCTCCCCCTTCCAGCCACTTCCCTGAGGCTTGTGCAGTGATTTCTTATGGGATGGGAGCCTGAACCAGGTGCGTGCAGGCCCCTTCACCACATAGGGGTGGGGCAAGGCTGTCGATATGGTTTGCCAGGGAGCATGGGACTTAGACACAAGCCAGAGGCAGGATGCCCAGAGATCTCATGGAGATGGGGTGTCAGGCTTTTTCCCATAAGGTCTGGCTCATTCCACCCCAGGTACAAGGGCAGGACCATGGGAAGGGTGTGCCAGGCCTACCCCAACCCCTGCCTGGGACACTGAGACACCACCTGAGACAGGGAAGGACCTCAGCCAGTAGCTCGCTTGTGCTCTCGTTCACTTCCATTTGCCCGAAAAACTGCAGATGGGGGAGCAGGACCTGCTGGGCACGGCAGCCACGTGCTCAGAGGCTCTCTGTGGGGGACAGCGGAGGCTGAGCGGTCCAAAGCACGGAGACACTGCCTGGGGACTTTTCCACTAGGTCACACGTCCAAATCCACCCAGAGAATGGCTTGTTCATTTAAAAGACCAGGTGTGACCAGCTCAAGGGGGAAAACAGTCCCTGTTATCGGGGCTAGGAGCCACCAGGACAGGCTCAGGGTGTTGGACCACTCTCCTGGCCTGGGGAGGGAGGCCAGGAGGGGGCACGGAGTTCTCCTCTGAGCTGCTAAAGTGGGAACAGACAGCCATTCCCCACCGAGTGTCTCCATGGAAGGCGGGCTCTCTGAGGCCCAGAGCAGCCCCAGGACGGCCCACAGTTCCCCCGGGCCGTGGTGCTCTGGGGAAGACCTCGGGTTGCACAGGCTCTGGGGTGCACTGGGCAGGTGGCCAGCCAGGAACCACACCGCGCCTTGGCTTCTTCATCTGCAAACTGGCACGGGAGTAGCTGTCTCTCAGGAGCTTATGAGGAGCCGGTGAGCCTGCAAATGTGGCCACATGGAGGTCACTTGCCCACATTAATTATGCCACGTGGATGTAAGCCCAGGACAGACATTTCTGGTAGGGTCTGAATGCCCTTCTGCTTAACAGCCCTGTCGGACAGTCACCTGAAGCCCAAGGGCAGAGTGTGCCCACACAACGCTCCCAGGGTCGTCGGGTGCAGAATCACACCAACATGGTTGTTGAGAAGTAACGTTTAAAACAAATCACAGGGGTGGTCAAAGCACAGGAAGGCCGGGGCCACAGCTCAGCTCGCCCGCTCGTGAGCGTGGTCTGAGAGGCCGCGACTCAGGATCCCAGCACGTTAAGGTACCCTCTGGACCTGAGTGCCAACTCTCTGTAAAAGGCCGAGACTTGCCAGGAAGCTCACCACCCCTGCTGCCTCACTGAGAGTCCCCCGAGCCTCAGAAGTACCAGGTATCAGCCGCTGAGGGGCTTGGGACAGACTGAGGGGTGCTTCCTCTCAAGCCTCCCTGAAAGCCCCAGGGCTGAGCTCCTTCTTGCTCTCCTGTGCTTTCTGCCAGGGTCCTGTCTACAGAGCTTATAGGAGAAGACACAGGGCAGGGAAAAGGCAGAGCTCAGAAGTGGTCTGGAACCCTACCCGCCTCTGTGTCAAGTAGAATCAATGGGCCACTATGGCAGGGGGAGCAACGTCCCCCAAGGATGTCCATGTCCTAATCCCCTGAACCTGTGAATTATGTGGCCTTATGTGGCAAAGGGGCTTTACAGACATGATTAGGTTAAGGGCCTTGAGGTGGGGCGACCGGCCTGGATTATCCATGTGGGCCCAGTGTCATCGCAAGGGTCCTCCCAAGTGGATGAGGAGGCCGGAGCGGAGAGCCAGAGAGATGCTATGCTGCTGACTTTGGAGATGGAGGAGGGGCCACATGCCAAGGAAGGCCGGTGGCCTCTAGAAGGTGGAACAGCAAGCAGCAGATTTTTTCCTCGAGTTTCCAGAAGGAATGGCAGCCTGGCTTCAGCCCAGTGAGACCCGAGTCAGACTTCCGACCTCCAGAACTGAGACAGCAAATCTGTGTCATTTCAGTTCTTGGTAAATTGATACGGCAGCCACACAAAATTAATACAACTACCTAGGTAGAGCCTGCGCTGGGCGATTTTAATGTGCTTCAGTTTTTCGGAGCTGCTGCTGACACTGAGTCACAGTGACTATAAAATCGGGAGCACGAGACTTCATAAAGCTCAGAGAATATCACCTTTATGTGGCTTTATTGTATGTTTCTACCACTTCATGTGATACTTTCATGTTTCAAGCAGGGATTCTATGACAATACAAGGAATCTAGAAACTTAATGAAGCTCCAAGTAACAACGAATGAATCCCGGGGCGCCTGGGTGGCACAGCGGTTAAGCGTCTGCCTTCGGCTCAGGGCATGATCCTGGCGTTATGGGATCGAGCCCCACATCAGGCTCCTCCGCTATGAGCCTGCTTCTTCCTCTTCCACTCCCCCTGCTTGTGTTCCCTCTCTCGCTGGCTGTCTCTATCTCTGTCGAATAAATAAATAAAATCTTAAAAAAAAAAAAAAAAAGAATGAATCCCAACGGCAACTGGGCCAGGGTCCCGGCAGCCACACGGTGGCAGACCTGGTGGGTTTCCAGTGGGAAGGATGGTTGGTGGCCGCGTGTGGAAATCGGTTCACTGTTCCATCGAGGGCCCAGGAAGTCAAACCTTGCTATTGTCTTGCCAGAAGGTATCCAACCGAAATGAAGGGACACGATTGTCTGGTATGTGTAAGTTCTGTCCATCTCCTATCTGATGGTTCCAACCGCTGGGTACCTAACTGAATTTGGAAGCTGGAGCTTGTAGCAAATTCCTCTTGTGAATTCCAGAAAAAAGCAGAGCCCCACGAGTACCAGCAAGAAGCCAAGAAGCAGGCCTGTCTAGTGAACCCCACTGGACCCCTGAGGTCTGAGCAGGTGCCCCTGCAGATGGCGTGCTGAGTACCCTGGGGGCACAGGCTGTCTCGCGGGAAGGCCTGCACCCAGCTCTGCAGTGAGCTGGGTGGTGGTGGGACCCTGCTGAAGGGGGCGCCGGGGCACTAGGCTTTGTGCTGAGTGTCCATATGCCCTCTAGGGGTCTATGGAAATCCCTCCCAGAGCATCGGAAGCTGGGGACAGAGTCCAGACTGTCCAGAGACCCGCGCTGTCCAGCAGGCTTTCTGTGATGCTGGGAAGGTCTTCTGTGCCGTCTGATACAGCAGCCACCAGCCATGTGTGGCCACTGAGCACCTGAAATGTGGCGGGTGCCACGGAGGAGCAGCATTTACCATTTTGCTTATCTTTAATTATGATGCAAACAGCCACAGGTGGCCAGCAGGTGGTGTGGGGACGGCACAGGTGGGCCCCCAGACAAAGCTGATGAGACTGAGGGCACAGCTGGAGGCGGGACCAACTAACTTCAGTGGGGAAAGGGCCAGGGCCAAGGCCGATGCCAGAGACACAGACAGGGCTGGACTCCCCTAACTGCAAGAACCCTTAGCCATGTTTTCAAAAGGCTTGAGAAAGCCAGGAGTTTCATACACGACTGCGTGGGCCAGCCGCCACTCTGGCAGCTGCGAAGTGTCAGGGGTGAATGGCGCTGCATTTGACTGGCAGGGACTAGCTCGTCACCCACCACGGTGATGCCCTTGTCATTCAAGCCTGGCAGTGAGGAGGCACCCGAGCGAGGGGCTCAGAGCTCTGGCCCCAGAGCCAGCTGTGCGGCCTGCCCTCTGGCTCCATCACGGAGCAGCCCTGTGGCTCGGGTGGGTTCCAGACTGGGGAAGCGGGGACGAGGAGACCTCCTGCGGCTCGGGCGGGTTCCAGACTGGGGAAGCAGGATGAGGAGACTGCGTGCCTTGGGCGGGTTCCAGACCAGGGAAGCGGGGACAAGGAGACACCCTGCGGCTCGGGTGGGTTCCAGACCGGGGAAGCGGGCCTGAGGAGACATCCTGCAGCACTGGGCAGGTAAACCCTCGGGGGGCGGGGGCACGTAACGCGCACTTGAGAACTGCAGCTCCTTTCTGTTTCTGGGTCACTGGTGAGCTGCGGGAGGGCCCCCCCTCCGGCCCCTAGCAGTGGGGCGTCTCTCCCAGGGCAGATGGCACAGCTTGCGGGCATTTGGAAAACAGAATAATAAAAAGTTGCTCTTACCACAGCTGAGGGGCTGCCAAGTATTTCAAACGTTAAGTACAGCTCAGTGTTGAAGTTCCAAAAAGAGCAGTGGCAGTGAGCGTTCCTCAGAAAAGCAGGGAAGTAGTGAAGTAACTTCGGTGTGTCTTACATAACACAGCCCAAAGCATTTTCTAGAAGATTCCTCACTTCCCACCCCAACAGTCTGGAAAGATGGCTTCTCCACAAACAACTCCAGCTTTAGGTGTTCCTGCCAGGGCTTCCCGAACCGTGAAAGCAACAGTAACCACGTGCCACTTCTACTGTCCTCAACAGCTGCCTTGGCATTTCCACATCTCATTTTAAAAGGAAACAATCAGCAACGAGGGAAGCGACCTATAAAAGTAAGTTCGGGTCTTCAAGCTTCACCAGCTTGCCCTGAGTGATGCCGGGGGTCGTAGGTCAACCCACCCCGCCCCACAGTGCTGGCCACCTCTGCTATACCACCCAGTCGGGCCCCACATCAGGAACGCAGCCGCACGGACCTCTTTTAGACGCCTGACCTCCAGAACCACAAGAGAGGGCATCTGTGGCCTGTGAAGCCGCTAGTTTTGTGGTAATTCATTAGAGCAGCCACGGCGAACTCACACAGGTGGCACGTTGGCCTGGCAACGCATCTACATTTCTGGGCTTTTCCCCACCGCGTCAGATCAGCCCTCGGAGGTGGGGAGCACCCTCCCAGGAGGAGCAGTGGCCTCTCACGGTTGCACCCTCCAGGGCGGTGCGTCTGAAGAGGCCGGACACTAGCTGTGGGCAGCTGCCACCCTGTGACCACAGCCCTAGGGTGCCCACTGGCTCAGCCGCCTGCGTGTGCCTTTCCCATGAAAATATCATTACTTAAAAAACAGTCTTTATGCTGATCCCGTTTTACAGTCGACTTAGGGACGAGTTAGTTCTACGCCCAACAAAAAGGAGGGCAGCTCCGTGCTCTGTGCTGCTCATCTGTGCCCCGGGACTGACCCCGTCTCCTGCCACGCAGAGGAGAGCCGCTGCTCCTTCATCGGTGGCCCCATGCCGGAGAAGCATGGGGCCTCTCAATTCTGCTCTAGTGCGGCCGCTCTCGAGTCAGATCCTGGGACTGTCCCCCAACCCTGGACGTATGACTGTCCTTCTCAAAACTGGGGGCCCTCCCTTCTCTGCCTCTCAGTCACTCCTTCTCCAGGCTGGGTGCTGACTTCACCAGCGGCCCTCACAAGGGAAGGACTCACGTCCTGTGGGGAGGTAAAGGTGCAACTTGGGGCACAGAAGAGATTTTACCCAACTCACAACTTTGCAAAAGAGAAAGTGAGCTAGCGTCTACCAGAATCAAGCCATAAGGAGAGAATGCATGTGTAGTGGGCTGAACAGTGGCCCCCACCCCAACGAATGTGACCTTACTGGGAAAAAGGGTCTTTGCAGATGCCACTGATTTAAGGCTCTCAGGATGAGCTCCTCCTGGATTATCTGGGTGGGCCCTAAATCCTGTGACAAGTGTCCTTATAAGAGGCAGAAGAACAGAGAGAAGGGAGAGGCCACGTGAAAGTGGAGGGAGGTTGGAGTGATGTGGCCACAAGCCAGGAAATGCCACCAGAGACTGGAAGAAGCAAGAAGGGCGATCCCCTAGAGCCTCTGGAGGGGCCCTGCCCACACCTGGATTTGGGACTTGTGCCTCCAGACTGTGAGAGAGCAAAGGTCCACTGTTTGAAGCCCCCAGTCTGTGGTCCCTTGTGGTGCAGCCCTGCGACACAAACACCACTCTCCAGAGCACTCAACTCTGCCCCGCCCCACCCGTGGCACAGGGTGCGGGGGTCCCACCCGGGCAACAGGCCTGGCAGGGCGGCGGTATCCAGCTCTCCTGGCCCCGTCCTGTGAAAGCAGAAGAGACGCTGGATCAGGGATGGCAGGAGCTTGGAGGCCGCACTAGAGCCCCACAGGCTGAGGGTTAATGGGACCTCAGCAGGTTTACATCAGAAAATCAAAGCAGAGCGAGCCGGGAGGTCGCTCCCCATCCCTCAGCAAGTTTCTGGCACACTTGGACTGCCTGTTGTCCAGGATCTACAGCGGGCAGGGCCACCCCAGCCTTGCATTGCATGCACCCAGAAAGGAGCAAAGAATGGGGGAGGGAAGGCGCCCTGCCTGCAGAGACCTCTGCTCCCCGGAACTGAGGACGAGATGGGCCCATTCTGTGTCTGAGGTGGGTGTGGCCGGTGCGCTGCCAGAACCAAGACCCCACCCAGGACACCGGCCCAGAGGAGCCCACAGCTTCACACAGGGACATTCCTCTGGAAAACAACAAATAAGGTGTGACAGTGTCTAACAGCGCCTGGGGGACACTGGCACAGAAATAGGCCAGACTCCATAGCTGCTAGCATGGCCCACATTCCTTTATGCACAAAACAGGAAGTGATCGGAGAAAGCAGACATCCTCTCTCTGCTCGCCAGGCGCTGCTGGCACGGGAGCCCTGGACGGCGCAGGCTCCAGGCCGGGGTGGGGACACCGGCGAGGGCTCCCCGGCGGTGCGGGCTCCAGGCCGGGGCTGTATAGAGTCAGCACCCAAGGGTGTAGCCAGGCAGGCCTCTGCAGCCCACCCCTCACTCTGCCTGCTGGAGGAAACCCACCCAGAATAGAACGTCCTGCCAGAATATGGCTTCTGAAAATGAAGATCCTTTTCTCTGTGTTTGGAGTAAGAGTAACATTTTAGAAACTGAAAGCATTTGTCAAGGGCAGCTCCACACACAAGTTGCCCCAGTGGCTTCCATGTCGTTAAATGGGTCCTAGAAAGGGCCCTGTACTCGAGGAGAGTTCACGGTCTTGCCTGCAAATTAGTAATTCCTACGGACCACGAACCAACCATTCTCCTTCCTCAACTCCCCCTTGGAAGTTAATTCTGGTCACACAAGGGATTGGGGGTGAAGACTCGGTCATTCTCGGGGAGCTTCCCTGAGCTACACAGCACATCTGCTGAGCCCGCTGACGCTGAGCAAATCGGCTGGCTCTCCAGGAAAGTCTGTGTCTTTTCCTAGCTGGCGCTTCTCAAAAGGCACGTGGCAGACACGGAACAGAGCAAGGTCACAGAATGTAAACGCGTTTTCCCCCATGGATTTTGAAGCTGTGTTTAACAGTGAAGTTCTGATTGCAAGGACTTATCCGGGGAGTAGTTCCAGAAAAAGAGAGGCAGGGAGTCCTGGCAGGGGAGTCTGCATTTCCCAAATGTTCGTGCCACCACTGCACACAACACCTGAGGCCCATGACAGACAAGCCAAGACGACAAGACCCACTTGTTGTGGACAAATTCTAAAATGACGCTGAGGTCTGTGTCTGTGGCAAACACCCACCAGTTACGAAGGGATTGTGCAAATCAGAGGGAGCGGTGCCACAGACCTTGTCTTTACACTAAAGGCACCCAGATCCTGTGAGGGTGTGCTTAACTTGCTCTCGGAGACCCAGGGCGGGCAAGCAGCCCTCTACCCTTCCAACACCAGGACCCTCTGGCCCCGCACTTGGGCACTCACCGCCAGCATGTTCTGTGGGAGAGAGCATGCTGGCGGTGCTGGCCGTGCGGCCTTCAAGGGTCCGGAACGCCTTGGGGGACTCTGTGAGCCGAGCAGCGCTTGGAGGCATCTCCCAGCCAGGGACTGGTCTGACCTGACAGCTTTCCCAGCAAGGCTGCTCTCGAATCAATACCAGGCTCCCACGCCCTGACCCGACACGGCCCTGCAGCAAGGAGCTACTTTTCTGGGACCCAGAGCCTCACCGCAGAAGACACAACACATAGAAATCACCATGAGTTGGAAGGGGACGGCCACTCACCTCACACCCTCAGCAGTAACGTGGGATGGGCATGAGGAGCTGGCCTGGTCTCCTGTGGCAGCCGCCAAGCCTCTGGGACAGGGAAAGTGCCCACCCCCAGTGCTGCCTGGGTGGGGCAGGCAGACTGGCCGAGGACTGTGGTCCACGGGTTTCTCCGTGCGGACCCTGCCACCATGTACGTCAGGGATGATCTATTGCTCCCCCAGAGGAACTGTGTAAAACCTGGGGGCAACCGTCACTGGAGCTGTGCACGCAAACTCTTCAGAGAGCATTTTAAGAGGGGTTTATGGCGCATAGCATAAAGGCCCCAAACACATCTGAGTTACGGGTCTTAGCAGATTGAAAAATCAAACCAACAAATCCTAGCCTCACAGATGTACCAACAAGAACAAGCTCAAGACTGGCTTCTTGTTTCTCTTGGCAAATGGGCAGACACCAGGGCGCTGGCGACACTGGGCGCGAACCCCAAGCAAACGGGCAAAGGGAGCCAGAGAGCCGACGGCCACCCGCCTTCTCTGTCAGCAGAGTCCCGTTACCTTTTCTGATCTTGTCGTGAAAGTTAATGGCGTCCACGGAAGCAGTGACTATGTTGGTCTTGCAATGACGTGCGGCCACGATCCCAGCCACCTCGTCCATGAGCTTCATGGTGACACCTGCAGAGAGAAGGGGCACGTGGCAGGTCAGACATGGGGAGGCTACTTCCACCCTGGAAACCAGTCATAAAAGACAAAGCTGTCCCACTACCCAGCAGCGGGGGCCGCAGCCAGCTCGGGCTACAGCAATGCACGACCGGGGCGTTGTTCAAGCTCGTGCCGAGAAGCCGGCTTCCTCAGGAGCTTCCAAAAACGACCGCAGCTGACGGTCTCGGCCGCTAACAAAATGACGATCCTTTTCCTACCCTCCCCAGATACCTTATTCCCCCAGGAAGGTTTTGTTACAAAATCCACTGGCATGGCCACAACCAAAGTCAGATCGCAAGTGTCAGTGAGAACGCGGAGAAATCAGAACCCTCATGCATCGCTGGTAGGGATGGAAATGGTGCGGCCGCTTTGGAAACAGTTGGGAGTTTCTCAAAAGGCTAAACAGAGTTACCATATGCCCTGGCAATTCCTCTCCTAGGTACGTACCCATAACAACTAAAAACTCATGGTCACACAACACCTGTACACGGATTTCATGACAGCGTTACCCACAATAGCCAAAAAGCGACATGACCCACATGAGCGTCAGTTGATGAAGAAAATGTGGCCCATCCATACGGTGGGACATTGCCCAGCAATGAAAATGGGCAAAGCGCGAACACATGCTACAACACAGACGGACCCTGAAAACACAATGCTCGGTAGAAGAAGCCAGGCCCCAAAGACCAGAAATTGTAGGATCCCCTTTATAGGAAATGTCCAGAACAAGCAGACCAGACCCATAGAGGCAGAAAGCAGATTAACGGTCGCTAGGGCTGGGGGTCAGGGGGAAAGAGGGAGTGAGTGCTAATGGGTATGGAGCTTCTCTTTGGGAGGATGAAAATGTTCTGAGTTGATTGTGGTGATGGTTGTGTAACAGGGAATACACTAAAAATCAATGACTTGTAATGGCTGAGTTGTATGGCATGTGAATCACCACAATAAGGCCATTATAGAAAACAAACAAACAAGAAAAGCAGGCTCACGGAGGGCCAAGGTGTTTTTAAAACCTCAGGCTGCAGACACTGGCTTTTGCTCACTGTCCCCTTAATTTGATGGGATCACAACCGTATACCTGCTAGCCCTCCCCCCAACTCCTGCCCCCCAGGACAACATATTCTACTTATTTCATATCTAAACATTTAAACCATGTCTTTTATTAGACCAAACTACATGAGATTGCCAATATTCAACCATTTTTGACCTGCAAAAGCATCAGTGACATCAATCAACCCAGTGCTATCAAAAGTCTTATAGGGCACCTGGGTGGCTCAGTCAGTTGAGCGTCTGACTCTTGATTTTGGCTCAGCTCATGATCTCAGGCTCTGTGCTCAGCAGGGAATCTGCTAGAGGTTCTCTCTCTCCTTCTCACTCTGCCCCCCCACCCCCGCACCCCACGCTCTTCTCGTTCTCTAAAAATAAATGAATGAATAAATTAATTAATTAAAAAGAACTCTTTGAACCTTAGGTGTATTCACCCCAGAATACAGAATGTTTTCTAAAAACCCAGAGAGAGGCAGAAAAGCAGATGTCATTCTACTCATGAAAGCCAGGCTCATGGGGGAAGCAGGTTTAAGATCAGGCTTGCAGAACCAAATGCCTGTAGGTCAGGCAGGTGGTGTGGGGAGGTGAGCAGGGCTGGCCCTGCCTACTGCCTCCCATGCCCAGGAATCAGGGCCTCACGCTACCAGCCTTCTGATGTTTCTAGACAAGACTGGAACCTACACGTTTACGAGGAATCTACCAATTTTTAAACATTGGTGACTAATTAAAACGCTCTTTACTGTGTGGGGAAAACAAAATACAATGGAGCTAAAAAGAGCAGAGGTCCTTTCCGTACTGGACCAGGGACCTCATACAAATACAGCAGAAGATGCTACTTTCAAGGGACCTGAGAGACAGAGGGACAGTTGGGGTCCAGTATACTCTTCTCTCCACTTCTGTGCATATCTGAGCATTTCCAGAATAGAAAGGTTTTAAAAAACACATTCCTGTTCTTGATTAAAAAATGATGCTTTTGTTACTGTGACTTTTTTTAATGGAAGATGTTGCTATCTGATGGTAATGATAAATGATCAGATAGGGACGGAGACTGAGCTGCAGCCTGCTGTTTTAAAGGTGCTTTCAGGGGTGCCTGGGTGGCTCGTCGTTAAGCATCTGCCTTCGGCTCAGGCCATGATCCCAGAGTCCTGGGATCGAGCCCCGCATCAGGATCCCTGCTCCGCTGGGAGCCTGCTTCTTCCTCTCCCACTCCACCTGCCTGTGTTCCCTCTCTCACTGGCTCTCTCTCTCTCTCTCTGTCAAATAAATAAATAAAATCTTAAAAATAAATAAATAAAAAGCGCTTTCAGAGAGACTGGCACACATATCTAGCTTCATCCAAGAAGGAAGGGATCAGTATCCCCAGTTTTCATATTAACAATGCAGGCTCTGACACGTATGGGTCCCATTCTAAAGACCGTGTAGACAGAATGCTAGGGAAACAGCTCTTTTAAGAGGAAAGACTCGCAGGTGCCAGGTTTTATCTCCAGGCGACCGAGGCCGGAGGCTCCTGCAAGGGCGGGGGTGCCTCTGGCCTTCAAGCAGCCCGGCTCAGAGGTCTGAGACAAAGGGTCACACTTTGCTTTGCAAGGAGCCTCTGCTGGGTGAAGTTGTTACAGGAAACGGACACAGGCAGCCTTCCCTAAGCTCACCATGAGGTCGTCTGGGTCTTTACCCACAGCCGGGGCCCCAGCAAATGTGGGGCAAGTGCAGGCCTGGCAGGGCAGAGGCCCTTCAGCCACATCCCCAGCCCGGCACCCCAAGGAGGGAAAAACAGAAAACAGCGCCCGGGTACCTCACTGTGCTTGTCACTATGGACTGCCTCCCTGGAGGACCACCTCAGCCTCCAGATGAACCGGTGTGAGCACGGCCCCGCCCTCACGGTGGTGCAGGCTTGGACTCTGGGGTCAGACGCCTCACCACCCCACCACAGCTTGGCTGGGGACCCTGGACAGGCAGATGGCCCTCGGAGCTCTGGAGTCTGCTAGTGCAGGGACGAGAGGCGACGGGCGAGCCACGAGCTGCCCACAATGGCAGCTACCACTACAACACGAAAGTCTGTAAAACCCAACGCCAATTTAACTGGAGACTTTGTAAGAGACTGGACGTTTGGAAGAGAATGAGAGAAGTGAGACGTCTCAGAACGCCAGGAAACACGCTGAGTGAGAATCATACACTTTGCTCAGGGGACAAGGGTGGAGTCCAAGGGATAGCCTCCCCTTACACATGCGAACCACAGAGGACACAGATGCAGGTCTGAGACCCACAGACCACCTCCTGACGTGGTGCAGTTTCAGGGTGTGCACGCCTGTGAATGAAGGTGTGAGGGCGGTGTGCATGTGCGGGTATGCATGTGCGGGGCTGTGCATGCATGTATGTGCAGAGATGTGTGCATACAGGGGCAGGGGTGTGTGCATGTGTGTGCGGGGTGTGTGCATTGTGGGGGTGCACACGCATGTGCAGAGGTGCATGTGTGCATGTGCATGCAGGGGTGGGGGTGTGTGTGCGTGTACATGCATGTGCGGGAGTGTGTGTTGGGGTGTGCATGTGGGGGTGTGCATGTGTGTTAGAGTGTGCATGCATGTGCAGGGGTGCGTGTGTATGTGTGTGTAGGGGTGTGCATGTGCGTATGCATGTGGGTGTGTGTGTGCATGCGTGTGGGGGTGTGCATATGGGGGTGTGCATGCATGTGTGTGGGAGTGTGCATGCATGTGCAGGGGTGTGTGTGTGCATGTGCACACAGGGGTGGGGGTGCACGCGTGTACATGCATGTACGGGAGTGTGTGCATGCAAGTGTGTATGCAGGTGTGGGGGTGTGTGCATGGTGTGTGGGTGTGTGGGGGGGTGTGCATGTGGGGATGTGTGCGTGCATGTGTGCCTGTATGTGGGGGTGTGCATGCATGTGATGGGGTGTGCATGTATGTGCAGGGGTGTGTGCGTGCGTGTGTGCCTGTGGGGATGTGTGCCTGTATGTGGGGGTGTGCATGCATGTGTAGGGGTGTGCATGTGTGTACACATGTGTGGGTGGGTGTGCATGCAAGTGTGTATGCAGGTGTGTGGGTGTGTGCACAGTGTGTGGGTGTGTGGAGGGGTGTGCATGTGGGGATGTGTGCGTGCATGTGTGCCTGTATGTGGGGGTGTGCATGCATGTGTAGGGGTCTGTGCATGTGTATATGCATGTGCAGAGGTGTGTGCGTGTATGCATGTGTGTGGGGGTGTGCATGCATGTGCGGGGGTGCATGTGTGCCTACGGGGGTGTGTGCATGCAGGTGTGGGGTATGTGCATGCACGTTCAGTTTCAGAGTAAGAGTATGAGCCCACAGACTGAGTTCTCTTGGGTCGGTTTGCCTCACAAAGAATTGAGTTGTTCCAACAGCTGGACAGGCGGCCCCTGCTCGCTCTTTTTGAATTCAGAAGGCATTTTCCCCCAGACTTACTCTAAGTACGATAAGCAAACCTCCTTGGGCAGCCAACAAAAGCTCATTCAGTTGGAAGAAGTGTCAAGAGAGGCTGCGTTTGCCACGAGACACCACTGCACCGGCAATAATTTACATCAAGGACAGGCCAATCCAGAATCTAGGAATAGTTGAACACAAAAATGATGGAGAGACAGGATTCTCATAGAAAAACCGGAAAACTCAGTTAAAATCCCCCCTTTTGGTGCGCTGGGGAGTGTTCAGGGCATTTTAACTGGAAAATTTTAGACGTTTGTAACAGAAAGTGTATTATGTGTGGCTGCCCTTTTCTTAGATGGAGCTGCCCTGAGGGTCCTTCTCATGAGACAGAGACGAGGAGGGTTTTTTGAGAGAAAATGAAGGAGACCGTGAAGTCTGGCCCAGGAGATGGGAACAAAGGGGACGCGTTGTAGAGAAGTAACAGTGTCGCTGGGAGCAGTGAGTTGGTCGTGAAGAACAACGTCTGGGTTTCCTGAGGGGCCAGTGGCAGCCGCAGTCAAGCACGCTGCACTCACTTGGGCCAGGTCGGCCCTGGAGGGAGACAACTTTGTTTTGCTCACGGATGTATCCCGAGTGTCTGCTCCATGGAAGGCTCTCTGTAAACACTGAACGCAGGAATGAATGAATGAAGGATGGAGTGACTGGACAGCAGCCCTGGGAGGGAAGTACATTATGGTCTCCATTTTTCAAAGCCAGAACTGGAGGCACAGAGAGGCATGCGTCCAATGGCACAGCACTCACTCGGGGTAGAGCAGGGACCAGCCCCTGGCCACGGGGCACCCACCGGAGGCCATGCCGAGTTGCCTTCCTCTCGATCCAGGACCTGCAACACTGAGATGTGAGGCGGAATTCCTGCCCGAGATAGGATATGAAGAAGAGAGTGCAAGATCACGGCGACAGGTGGGGGTGGCAGCAGAATTAGCGTGTGTGGGCATGGACGGTCATGAGACCAGAACTGCCAGACTGAGCCACCAGGCGGTGCCCACATTCGGGGTCTGGGGGGTGGGGAGGAAGGTTAAGGAGGTGGAGAAGGTAGAGTCTGAATTGGAAGTAGTGTTTGGAATGCAGGAAGTACCCACAACTAACCCCCTTGCTTGTGTGTCCTGAAAAGCAGAAGCCGTCAAGAATGGAAGAATAAATAGAAGGGTTTCTTCCGTTTATCCAAAATGCGGGTAGAGATTCCACAAGTGATTTCACTGTTACTAAAAATATCACAGGACCCCCGGTGTGTGCTGACCAGGATCAGCTCTGAGCCTAGGGCGGACTCCAGGGAAGACAGCTGCAGCTAGGTGACCTCTTGATGCCAGACACCCTACAGTGCTGCACCCCTAGACCATCTCAGGAAGCCAGCACCAGGTGGGGACATGCCTTATTGTCTGTGTCCCTGCCCAATTCAGAACCTGGCAGATAGTGCTCAGGAAACGGTTGTGATGAATGAATGAATGAATGAATGAATGAATGAATGAACGAACGAATGAACGAACGAACGAGTGAACTAATGAAAGACCACCCATTACGGATCATATGCAACCCAGGAAGCCACTCCACTAGTAAGCTGTAGGGCCCATATCTGGGTAACAGTCTGGTTCATAATCAGTCACAGCTGAGGCTGGGGAAGGCATGCTTGTTCAATCCAGAGCCAGGTGAGCTAGGTGATTGGTCAGGTAACAAAACTAATGCTCACAATTACCTTGCTATGTCTGCTGGAGAGTGACACTTAACAAGGCAGCCTCCTCACAGAGACACACACACAGATCAACAGACAGAATAGAGAATCCAGAAATGGACCCTCAACTCTATGGTCAACTAATCTTCGACAAAGCAAGAAAGAATAGCCAATGGAAAAAAGACAGTCTCTTCAACAAATACTGTTGGGAAAATTGGACAGCCACATGCAGAAGAATGAAACTGGACCACTTCCTTACACCATCCACAAAAATAAACTCAAAATGGATGAACGACCTAAATGTGAGACAGGAATCCATCAAAATCCTAGAGAACACAGGCAGTAACCTCTTTGACCTTGGCCGCAGCAACTTCTGGCTAGACACGTCCCCAGAGACAAGGGAAACAAAAGCAAAAATGAACTATTGGGACTTCATCAAGATAAAAAGCTTTCACTCAGCAAAGGAAACAGGTGACAAAACCAAAAGACAGCCGACAGAATGGGAGAAGATATTTGCAAATGACATATCAGATAAAGGGCTAGTATCCAAAATCCGTAAAGAACTTACCAAACTCAACACCCAAAGAAATAATCCACTCAAGAAACGGGCAGAAGACATAAACAGACATTTCTCCAAAGAAGATATACAAATGGCCAACAGACACATGAAAAAATGCTCAACATCACTCAGCATCAGGGAAATACAAATCAAATCACAATGAGATACCACTTCACACCTGTCAGAATGGCCGACAAGTCAGGAAACGACAGATGTTGGCAAGGATGTGGAGGAAGGGGAACCTTCTTACACTGCTGGTGGGAATGCAAACTGGTGCAGCCACTCTGGAAAACAGCGTGGAGGTTCCTCAAAAAGTTGAAAATAGAGCTACCCTATGACCCAGCAATTACACTACTGGGTATTTACCCCAAAGAAACAGATACAGTGATCCGAAGGGGCACCTGCACCCCAGTGTTTATGGCAGCAATGTCCACAATAGCCAAACTATGGAAAGAGCCCAGATATCCATCAACAGATGGATAAATAAGATGTGATATATATATATATATATATATATATACATACGTACATATACACATACATACAATGGAATGTTACGCAGCCACCAAAAAATGAAATCTTGTCATTTGCAATGATGTGGATGGAACTAGAGGGTATTATGCTAAGCGAGATAAGTCACTCAGAGAAAGACAATTATCATATGATTTCACTCACATGTGGAATTTAAGAAACGAAAGAGAGGATCATAGGGGAAGGGAGGGAAAATAAAATAAGACAAAATCAAAGAGGGAGACAAACCATAGGAAACAAACTGAGTTGCTGGAAGGGTGGCAGGTGGGGAGATGGGGTAACTGGGGGATGGGCATTCAGGAGGGCATGTGATAGAATGAGCACTGGGTGTTATATACAACTGATGAAACACTGACCTCTACCTCTGAAACTAATAAAACACTCTACATTAATTTAAATTAAAAAAAATAAGAAATGGCCTCCTCCCAACCCCAACAGCTAGCAAACAAATCTGAGCTGAGACAGGGGAGAGAACCGTGATTAGCTGCAAACCTCACCAAAATAAATAAATAAATAAATAAATAAAAATCACCATTTTATGGCAAAGGCCATTTATGGACTGAATTCACAGACTTCCAGTGCCCAGATAAGGGGGCAGGCCTGGTCACACCATGCGTGTCTATTATGAGATTGTGCCCCAAATAGGGGATTTATCCCAGGTACTGGGAACAGTGACTGACATGGGCAGCGGGAACTAGGATGGCGAGCAATCCCACACTCTGCTGCACACGGAGGCCTGGGAAGAGTTCGGGGTCTGGTCCACGGGGCTTTGTAAAGGAGTGGGCGCCGTCCAAGCTGCAGGAAGGATCTCACTACTTCCATTAATCTGTACCTTGCAGGGAGGCCACGGCCTGTTCAATGGGAAGTGACAAGGTAGACTTTAGGGTTCACTACATGGAAAATCTCTTTCCAGAACTCAAGTGTTTGGCCTTGAATCAGGGAGGTCTCCTTGGGGACGCCTGGGTGACTCAGTTAAGCATCCAACTCTTGATTTCAGCTCAGGTCATGATCCCAGGGTCATCAGATTGAGCCGTGTGTCGGGCTCTGTGCTGGGCATGGAGCCTGCTTGGAATTCTCTCTCTCCCTCTGCCCCTTCCCCCCAAAAAAGAAAGAAAAGGGGGGTGTCCTGGCGCCTTCAGAGCTGGAAGCAGCAGTCCCCTTGGGTCCTGCATGTCAAGTGACATCTGGTGTCTACTTAGAGGGAAGAGAGCTGCTGTAAAGTGGAGATTATAATAAGATGTTGACTTCAAACTGTCTTCTCCCTCTTCGTGGTCGGGAGAGGAACCACCCAGGACTCATTGCTGCGTGGGGCTGGTTATGAGACGCTCCTGTCACCCGTGGCTGGGAGAAAACCATGAGGTCATGTGGCCCGTGCGGAAACAAGATAATGAAAAATCTCATCCCATCCTGACACATTTGTAAGGACTGTTACCGCAAAACACAGTATTGAGAGCGGTAGACACAATACATTACAATCCATGTGTCCACGGAGAAAAGTAAATTCTGTTAAAAACAAACAGCCCCCTCCTGCAGAAAGCCCCCTGCCCAGTTTGTAACTGGTCTCCCGCTAACTGTGCGACTGGGCCCGCTGTCTGGCCAGAGCAGCTGAAGCTGCCAGCCCTCCTCGACACTGAAGTCCCCACCTCCTGCTCCCTTTTCCACACTTAAATCTGAAACATCGAGTACCCGAGCCTTCCAAAATGTGCCTCTTACCAGGGTCCCGCTGGAAACCGTGTCAATTTCTCCCCATTCAGGCACAATGGGGGCTGCCCGTGATGGGAACATCACTTCGGCAAATTACAGTCTGTCGTGAGCTGTCCTCATTACCCAGGATTCGCCATTTAAAAAATGACAACAAAATTGTAGATCTGCTGTCCTTGGACGCCGCATCCATTTCAGGAATTATGGGAAGGAAGAAAATGAGACCTGCTCGGCCACGAACACAGATAAACAGCAGGCACCGGAGATATTTTTGAATCTAACATTTAACTGCTCATAGGTTTTTTAAGTATCGACAACATGTTGGCTGGCTTAAAAATAGAGGCTTAAATTTATTCTCCCAGGTCCGACTGGCTGCCTGGGTCACGCTTGCCTACAAACCCGGAGCGGCAGTTAGCAGCTCAGAGCCCCGCGCCTCCACTGCCCACGCTGTGGGCGGCGACTTGAGATGCCCCCGTTTCCATATTTAGTCCCAGCTGACGGAGTGTGGGTGCCAGGCTCCTATATTAAGAAAACAATAGTAAGTTCATCCTATTTTAACAAACCCACCCCTCAGCAATGGCAACGGGTTATTCTGAGAGCCAGCTGAGTGACGGCCTCCCCAGTCAGTCTGGCGTCTCCCTCCCAGGTTCCAGATGTAGCCGTGGGCATCTCTGTGAAAAGCAACCAAGGGCGGGGGAATATTAGGTAAGGTAATTAGTAAGGATTATTTTTGGCAATTAATACACAGGGTCGTAAAGATGATGGGTTTCTAACGTCAAAATACCAACAGCGGGTACTGTGGCAGAGGCCTCGGGCACAGCTGGGCTGGGGCTCCCAGGTGCCCGGGAGCCGGGGAAAGGGGCTGCCCGGCCGTGCTTCAGCCCTCACGTTCCGTGTCAGATCACAACTGGACGTGGTTCCTGCTGTTTGAGAATCGATGCTTCCCTCCTCCAAACGAGGCAGCAGGGAAAGTAGGGCAGGCGGATTCCTGTCCCAACTGCCAGGGAGATTAGGGGTCAGGTGGCAGTGCCACACTCAGGCCCTCCCCGCTGCCCACTCTGGGAAGGGCAGGCCGAGGCCTGGAGTCCCTGCAAGGCTGGGTCATGTCTCTGAAGGCCGAGAACCGTTCCAGTGGGTGTCAGCTTCCTCAAAGGAAAGACTCAACTCATACTTAAGAACTCCATGCTCATGATACTAAACAGGAAAGACACCGTTAGGGGAAAATCAGTGGCCCTAATGATGCAGCTAAATAGGAAATAAAGTTAATTAATCTGACATCAAAGACAAAAGATCCCAGGACATCCGTAGAGAAGGACAGTCTGCTGCTATACAGCGGACTGGGTTTCTCAGGCTAAACACGCCGCATTTGTGAATGAAGAGGAGGACTGCTGATCTACCCATGTCCCCGGCTGGAGGAGGCCACCGAGAAGGCCAGTGGGTGGGAGGAAACCAGTTTGTGGACAGGCATCAGCCGGGTGGGCAGACCCGGCAGCGTGGACCCCACCGCCAGCCCAGGACAGGTGGGAGCAGCTGGCCCGTCGTCCACAGCACCTGGGGCTTCAGGGCGGTAACCAGACCCTGCCTCCGGCCCTGTGTCCCGGAGCCATCTGGGTGGATGTGAAGCTGCCCTCTGGGGCTTTAGCCACAGAGTAAGACATTTTCAAAACCAAAGATTCTTAGAAAGTGAGGCGTGGGAGGAAGGCTCAGCTTCATGATGAAGAGACTGGGGCCCAAGCCAGCATTTGCTTGCTCACCTCAGGACCCCCCTAGACCCGTTCCTCAAAAGTCCGAAACGTGCCTCACTCACCTCTTTCCTCCCTCCTCCCCAACCAAGGACTTGGCACATCGTCCGCCATGCAGCAGGGGCCCAGTTAAATGAGGCCACAGACCCGGAAAGGAGCATCTGCCCTTGTTCTGTATGTTACGTGAGATCAATTCCTCCCACAGGCGCAGAACACTGCTCATTCCCAACCGCCCCACGGAAACCAACCGAACATGAGCATCTGGGCGGGAGGCCTCCTCCTGCACCTTGCCTTCCAGATGGCCTCTGCTTGGGCCACCAGCCTGCTCTCCGCCTGTGTACCACCTGCCTCCCTCCCGCCTCGGCCTGCCGGTTCTTCCTTCTGCCTTCTCCTTCAGGTCCTGGCCGAGATGTGCAGTCCTCCAGCCTTAGGTCGCCCAGCGGCCAAGCGTGGCCGCTTGGCTGCTGGACGTTTCAGGTGGGCGGTGTCTGCGTTGTGCTCTGCAGCGTCCCTGCGCCCCACGGCCCCGCGCATGCTCCTCGGGTGGGGCTGACTCGGCAGCTGTGCTGCGGCCCCCCTTCCCGCCCAGGCGCCCCTGCTTCCAGGTCATTCACTCGGCACCTTGCATGTCTACTCGGCTCCAGGCCCCACTTCCAGTGCTGGGGATACGGCAGTGAGCACAGCACACTGAGTCCCCACCCCGTGAGCCTGCGCTCTGGGTGGGGTGGGGAGCCACCAGGCAGGTGGCTGTTAGGGCATGGTAAGCGCTTGGGCACGCAGTGAGCAGGTCGGGGAGGGTGTCTACCTTACACAGGGTGCCAGTGAGCTGCAGAAAAAGGGGAGCAGCTGGGCAGTTGTCTGGGCAGCAGTAACTCAGCAGAGGGAAGAAACGCAGCCCGGGAAGAGGGAGTAGCAGGGGCAGAGCCCGCAGCTGAAGTGCTCCAGGCATCTTGGGAAGGCGAGGGACCAGAGCAAGGCAAGAGGGTGTGCAAGATAAAGGGGATTGGGGACGCAGAGGGGAAGGCCTTCCTGGAGGGCCTCGAAAGGACAGAGGCAGCACAAATAAAAAGATCTGATTTTGGGGGTGCCTGGGTAGCTCAGTCAGTTAAGTGTCTGACTCTTGATTTCGGCTCAGGTCATATCTCAGGGTCATGGGATCGAGCCCTGTGTGGGGCTCGCACTGGACCTGGACCCTACTTAACATTCTCTCCCCCCCCCCCCACCTCCTCTCCTTCCCCTCTCTAAAAAAAAAGAAAGATCTGGCTTCTACTGGGAGTGAGACAGGAGCCACCACAGGGCCTGGAGCAGGCTGGGCTCGACTGCACTTCTGCTCTAAAAGGATGGCTGAGGCTACAGCGCTGAGAAGAGATGATGGTTCAGGGGAGTCAGGAGGCCAGGCACGAGGCCATTTCAGTGGAAATGGGGACCGGGAGGGGACAGTGGTGGCGGCGAGCACTCACATTCTGATATGTTTGGAAGGGAGAGCCCAAAGGACTGGCTGATAGATGAGGTGCGGAGCCTGCGAGAGAGACAGCTGAGTCCTGGGAGCTCACAGGAAATCACGGGAATTCTGGCTAGACAGCCGAGGGGATGGCCTGGCCGCCCCTACAGTGGGAGGGCTGGAAGAAGAGGGTCTGGGGCAGGGAAAGGTTTGGCTGGAGTTGTAAACCGGGGAACTGTGGGCCTAGGGCAGCATGATGCCAGATGAGTCGCAGAGGGAGGGACCTTGGGGAGCATGCATGAGGCTACAAGGCCGCGGCCTGGGAGGGGAGGGAAGGGGCCCAGGGAGGGAGGCTGAGAGGAGGGGCTGCACGAGCTGTGAGCGCCAAGACCTGCTCTCGGGCTTTGGCAACGGCAGGCCAGAGGGCTCCTTGACAGGAGGGAAGTGTTGGGAGCAGGTTCCAGAGAGAACGATGAGAGAGACAGGAGGACGGAGCACAGACAACTAAGCAAGGCACCAAGATGAAAGGGGGAGTGGGGGCATTGTGGGGGGTGCAGGTGGGCCGGGGTGGCTGCCCTGCCAGGAAAGAGATGACTGGCCTCCAGCTGGCCTGAGACACCAAGGACACTGTGACAAGTGGAACCTGAGTAACTCTGGCCGACGAAGGTTTTATGATGGTCACGATCCCATTATTCTTTTTCCAAAGCAAGTGACCTGCAGAGCTGGGAGCCCGTCAGGTCAGCAAGGTCACCCTGGAAATCGGGGGCCCTAGCACAGACCGTCAGAGTGCAGTAGAGCTGGGGGTCCCTATGGATAAACTTATTTGCAGACTCACGACAGCACAGGACAGAGAACGACTCACCCCGGCCCCTTATTTTCTGAAACCGCAGCATTCTCTCCCAGAGCCAATCAACGCTCATGCTCCCCATGTTGTGCGTCCATTCACGGCTCTGACGTGATCCGCGGCTGGGGTACAGCCATGGCTGAAACCAACCAGGTCCCCGGCCTCAGAAACAGAAGCAGAATCACTTCAGGTAATGGGTCAGTGACCACCCCACACTCCAGCCAAGTGCCAGGCAGGGTCAGGCAGACGGGCATGGGCTCCCCTGCGGAACGCGGCCGCCGCAGGATGCTGTAAAGCCAGGCCTGTCCTACAAGTACCCACCAGCTGGGGCCCAGTCTAGCAGCTTGATCTAAGGACACTGGAGCCCCACACCCAGCTTGATTTATTGCCTGTGATTCTAACCGAGAAAAACTGCTAAAGGCTCAGGACACAGCCACCCAGCAGCATCAACTCGAACCATTATTCTGAACGACGTCTTTCATTCTTTCAGCAGATACTCATCAAGTTCCTTCTATGTATAAAGTACTCTGCAAAGTAGTCGGGAAGGGAGGAAGCCAGGACAAGAAAGCTCGTCATCTCCAGGAAATGAACACTGGAGACTATCTCCACCATCTGAAGTGGCAGAAAGGCCGAAATGCGTAAGAGAGGAGCAAAAATGTGCGATGGTACACAAGGACAAAGGGAAGGTTGCTACTCCCTGGGGAGAGAGGGGCTCCCGGAGCGCCAGGGAGGAGACAGGATGAGGGCTGGGCATGCAGAATGGGCACGGGTGGAAGAACAAGATGAACAAAGATACAGAGGCAGAAAAGCAAGAGGCACGTTCAGGGAAGGAAAGTCTCGAGGGGAGTGATGAGGCTGGACGGCATCCCGCAGGCAGCAGGGACACCCACGGTTTGAGAGCCGCGGGCGCCCCGGGCAGAGCTGTGCTTTGCCAAGACCGATGTGCTGCCTGGGGCAGGTGAGGGAGGGGCGAGGCCAGGGCATGGGACCCCAGGGCTCAGCAACTGGGGGAGGGTGGGGAAGAGGGGAGGGCTCTGACGGACCTGTTCACAGGTCCCGTGGCTGTGAGGTGGGACCAGAGTGGGGACAGTGCAGGGACATGGGACAGCAGGGGGCCGGGGGCCCCAAGACCGGAGCACACAGTCAGGCCTGCTGCTGTCCCAGCCCTTCTCCTTCCTGGGGGTGGATCTGCTGCTCTTTTTCCGATTCCAGCACTCAGTTATTTTTAATTTTTCTTTTTAGGAAACACAAGCTCCAAGTGACCCACTCTCTCCTCTGAGAACATCTTTAGCCAAACCCAGCTTTGAGAGGAAACGCTCTCCTTTCCGTATTTGTAAGTTCTGGATAGTTTAGAAGTCCAGACTTGTCTGTCTCTCTGACCAGGGCTTATTTAGAGGACTGTCTTAACTTCTGGTGGTTACGTTCTTGTTGTGGAAGCTGAGGCTTCACGGGTCCACACTGAGGAATCCACAATTAAGATGTGCTTTGTGGTCACGTAAATGATATTTTACCAACGCCCCCCTGGATGTGAGAAAAAAGCATGTGTTCTCCGTGTTCCCTCTGCGTCTGTAATAAAACTAGGAAACTAAGTAAAAATTACAGTTGACCTTTGGAACATGGTGGGGTTAGGGGGCGCCGACCCCCCTCACAAACCCACCTATAACTTTGGACTCCCCCCAGAACTAAGTACTAATAGTGAACCACAGAGAGGATGCCCCCCCATAACAGGAACCATGGATTAACACGTCCTGTGCTCATGATGCATATCGCACGCTGTGTTCTCATGATAAAGTCAGCTGAGAGAAGGAAAATGACAGGAAAATCAGAAGGAAGAGAAAATACACATACAGACTGTCCTGTCTTTGTTGGGGAAAAAAAAATCCAGATACAGGTGGACCTGCGCGGTTCAAACCCGCGCTGCTCAAGGGCCTGTCGTTTATAACCACCACCAACCTTTATTAAGTATTTCCTATGCGCTGGTTGTTTGCCCTGTATTATCCCATTCAATCCCCCCCAAGAACCCCCATACTACAGGGAGGCTGTAAATCCTGGGGGGGGGTTAAATTAGGACAGCCACACAATTCCAGGGGGTGTCATCCGTTCAACAGAAGTGATAGAAGAACGGCCAAGTGGAGAAATGAAGAGAACGATCAGGTCCACGGGGCCACTGTCCCAGTGAAGATGCCGAGACCACTTGAGTGGGATAGAACAAATCTATCGGTTGCCACTTGGATAAGGTCACAGAGGCCACAGGGCCGGACAAGGCACAAGGAGAAAAGATGAAGAGGGAGGAGAAGGTCCAGGACTGACGTGGGGGAGCAAGTACACCGAGGCCTCAGGTGACAGGGGCAATCTGAGATTCAGGAGGCCCCCTGGAAGCCCTCACTGTCAGTGTGCATCGCCTGGGAAGGGGTGTGAGCATGCAGGTGCCTGGGGCTCCCCAGACTTACTGCAGGCTTCTTGGGGTGGGACCTGGCCTCTGTGTCCACACCGGGCACTCTGGCAACAGCATGGATTTGGTGTGGGGGGTGGGCATGAACCCAGGACGGGACTTGAAGGGGGCGGGTGTCCAGTGCTCCTGAGAGGTTCGGGGAAAGGGGTGAGAGGGCACAGTCACTGGGTGTGTTGAGACAAAAGCCCTCTGACTGGGAGTTTCTGAGACCCCTGAATCATGAGAACCCCCAGGGCACTTGTGGCTCAAAATCCAGGTCCCCATGTTGGGGCCCCAGACACCCTCCCAGAGAAGGTCCAGGAATCTGTGTTCCTGACAGGCACCAAGATGACTGCTGAGGGACAGACAAGTTTAGGAAACTGGGTCAGCCCCAGTTCACCGCCACATCCCTGCCTTCTCATCTTGGAGCAGAGACAGTTTTTACCAAGAACCAGATGTGATCGTGAACACGGAGCCCTACCACAGACAACCCCACGTCCGTTCCTCTGATGCTCTAAAGATCGGGGACAGGCACTGGAGAGGTGACCAGAACCACCCAGGTCAGCCCCTGGGACGAGGGCCCTGCAGGTTCACCTCTCACGGAAGCTCTGGAAGGTGGGCACTGTGCTGGGGAGGCCAGATGGTTGGGGCTGACCATCCAGAACAGAGCTGTCTCTGCTCCTGACACCCTTCCCTGACTCAGTCTGTAAACTTCCTTCCTTTCCCAGTTTTTGGGGTCTTCCATGGGGTAATTAACAGGACAACAATAACTGACGTAAGAACAAGATTCTCTCTCCTCCAGCTTTTAAGTAGTCAGCATGAAGCAGGGCGCTGGCTGCTCACTTAAGGACGCCTGGGAATAGTGCGGAACGTTGCGAATAGTGTTTCAAGGCAGGAAACACTCTGGGTGCTGGGTCCGAGCGCAGTTCACTGCTCCCAGCTGTGTCCCCTTTCCCAGGGCCGCACATTTACAGCAGTTGTTGGTAACCCAGGCTGACCCGTCCATCAGAATCACCGGGGCTGCAACACGGGGCCTCCCCATGGCATCTGGTCCAACTGGCAGGGCCTGGGCATCTGCATTTTTGAGTGCCCTGGCGATCCCAGTGGGCAGCAAGGACGGGACCACGATCCACAACCTCTCGGGAAAGCGGACAGATGGACACCGGAGGAAGGATGAGCTGGCCACTGGGGCAGACGCCCAGGGCGAGAAGAGGGTCCAAAGGCCAAATGGAGGGCTGACTCTACAGAAAAGGAGGAACAGAGAGACAGCGCCAGAGGGAGGCACCCCCAGGTGGAGGAGGCTTCAGACAGCCGGCCGTGGCCAGAGCTGCAGGGATCGGTTCAAGCATATGCAGCAGGGACTCACCTCAGGAACAGTGGCTCCCCAGCGTGGTCCCCAGACCTATGGACACTTGGGGTGCTCCAAACCCCTGGGGGCGGGGCCCCACCATCCTGAGCAGTGGCTCCGGGGAAAGGTTTGTGAAGCCTGGCATGGGTGTGTGGGGGGTGACATCACAAATGACAGGAGCCCAGAAACTGCAGACCACTCAATTTAATGTTATTCGGGAAAGCAGCAGGAAGACTGTGGATGGGCCCGGGGCTGAGGCTAGAGAGAGCAGCGAGGCACAGGGAAGCGGGACAGGGGAGGTGCGGCCAGGGAGCAGAGGGAGAGAATCCAGACTCCCGCATTTCTGAACAGGAACCTTGGAGGCCAGAAGGGGATGCGCCAACGCCTCCAAGCCCTGGGGAGAGAATGGCACACCCAGCCAGGAAAAGTTTTACACACGCAAGTCCAGGAAACTCCTCCTAAGTTCCCCACAGACACTGCCCCCCAATTACTTGTCCCTCTCTTCTACAGCAACTCCAGAGTTTGACCGACACGTCTGGCCAGTGAGACCCACCAGCAGACAAGGGCGATCGATGGGTGATGCTTCCTGGGAACGCTGTACCGCTCTGTGCTGCCCCACCACAGAAATGGGGCCGCCCCTGCGACGGCAGACGGGCAGAGGGAGCCTGGGTTGCCAACACCAGTGAGGTTCCAGACGAGCCCTGGACTTGTTACAGCTGCCTCATCCCACAGGACACAACCATCGTCTGTCTGCTGGAAGGCACTGCGTGGAGCCTTCACCACAGCAGCTGAGCCTTTCATCTGGCTGACATAACCTTTCCGAGGAAGCCACTGGAAAATGGAAGATCCGTGAAGGAGAGCAGTGCAGAGCAGGTGCAGGGAACGAGCACTCCGGCTCTCAGGGGGCGGAGGGTAGCTCTCTCCAGGGAAGCACATGCCGAGAGGCCGTCTGGCAGGCATAACCATACCGAGAGGCATTCCACAGAGGACGGAGACTGGATGTTCAGAGCGGGTGGGAGACGCGGCGGGGAGACACAGTCATGGCGCTGGCTCCGCGCTCAGCGGCACTCACGCAGGCCGAGTCTGAGGCTGGCCAACCGGAGACCCGAGGAGACGGAGCCACAAACTGGGAACACAGCCAGAGCAGCGGCCCCGGTGGAGCGAGGACAGGGCAGCTGCATTTTGTCAAAAGCTGTTTTGGACCACTTCCATAGAATATCTTGGTTTAAAATAATTAATTTAAAATTTTTTTTAAAGTGCCAAAGAAACATCCAAGGCCACTGGAAGTTCAGAAGTGAAGAATTCACAGTGGAGACGCCTCCAGCCTGCCCTGAGCGGGACGCCCAGCTAGCCCCAGGGAGCACCCCCCCACCGTCACAGTCGGGCTGGGGGTGAGCAGCGACCCGTCCCCCACCAAGCCCACGTGGAACGGCTGACAAAGGGCCAGGCATGGAGCGTCCCAGAGGAAGAGAGCAGCAGAGAACATATTGGGAACCAAAGGCAAAAGGGGAACAAGGCCTTTAAGAAGACAAATCAAACAGACAAAACTAGCCCTACACCCTCTCACCAAATTACTAAAAACCGGTGTTTCATGATATAAATAAAATTCGACTCAAAACACACCTGGGAAAACAGACATACCTACAAACAAAAACAATGAAAAGTCGTTTTTCGATTTCAGGCAATATTTTTTATTACTACTATCAGTCATTTTAGATTCTGCCACTTTACCGAATTCTTTAATGATCTGAGTTATCTTTGTCACAGAATCTCCTGGGTCACCAGGTATGGTTCTGTGCCACAAAGATGAACGGCTTTCCTTCTTTTCTGCCAATTCCGGTACCTCTGAGTCTCCATCTGGTTTAGGGCAGTGGAACAAATCCCCAAAGCAATGTTAATGCAGTGAGAGCGCGGCCCCTTGCCTCAGTCCTGACCTCGGGGACAGTCCTCAGAGCTCCCCTTTGAGGACGATGCTCACTTTAGGGCTCAGATACCCATTTTTTGTCATGTTTGGGAAGGACCATCAATTCCTATTCTGGTACAGAATTACTGAATAAAAGCCAAATTAGTATCCATCTCCGTTCACGATTTTCTCCTGCGCTTGGCAGCTACTAAATTACAGGTTAGAGAAGACTTTGACTGAAATGAGTTTAGACACCACTCTTACTGACAGCATCCTCTCTAGGAAAACGCTGTAAAATCACAGTTCCTTGCGGGTGTTTTCAGCACAACATCTATTTTGTTCACTTGCTCCTGGTGAGTTACTGGGCGCTGTTTAGAGATGATTACGTTTGGGGAAAATATAAGGCACTTTTTTTTTAACTTGTGGGCACAAAACCTCTACTACAATAGACATCAAATACCGCAAAGCCGTCGTAAACATCGCTTAAATGTACTTCTTAAAGAAAAGTGCCTGCCTCAAATGCCACAGCTCAGGCTCTGTAAATGAGCATAGGTTCTAGATTTGCAACAATTCCCTCCCTCACACCATCCAGCACGTGCAGACAGGAGACTAGGCTTGTCAACACGGAGACAGCGAAGGGTGGAGATGCCACCTCTCCTGAACTTCCAACATGTGGACGAGATAAGCAAAAATTCTAGCGCAGGGGCGCCTGGGTGGCACAGCGGTTAAGCGTCTGCCTTCGGCTCAGGGCGTGATCCCAGTGTTATGGGATTGAGCCCCACATCAGGCTCCTCCGCTAGGAGCCTGCTTCTTCCTCTCCCACTCCCCCTGCTTGTGTTCCCTCTCTTGCTGGCTGTCTCTATCTCTGTCGAATAAATAAATAAAATCTTAAAAAAAAAAAAATTCTAGCACAGAGTTTCAAATTTCAGGGGGAATGGAATTCAATAAGGCTGAAAGACAATTCTCAGCAGTTATGGGGCCTGGGCTCCAGATGGGGAGTTCAAAAGAGGGGCTGCCCCCCATTTCCAGGAGGCAGGCAAGGGCTGGTGAAGAAGAGGAGACAAGCAAGCTTATGGGACCGCGGCTGTCCTCGGGGTACAAAGATGCTCTGACTGCCACCACATTCACGGGCTGGGCATGCGTTTTTCATGAAGCAGACGTTCTCTTGGGCAGGATCTATGTTAATCAGATCTAAGGGCACTGCAGCCAATATTTAGTTGAAAGAGGAAAATGATCATGAAATTAAAACAAAACAAAACAAAAAACACCAAAGAGAATTAGCTTAAAAAAAAAAAAAAGAAACAAACTCTAAAAATAGATGCCAAATCAGGGCCCACTCTCTGACTCTGACAAGGCCCAGGGCCCGTTATCCCGTACTCCTCAACCTGAACGTGATCTGTGCCTCTCGCTCATGGAACGAGTTTCTGTAAAGCACCTCTTTGTGTGAGGCCCCGGAGCCAACACAAAGAACAAGATCAAGCCCTGCCCCGAGGCCTCCCCGGTAGAAATATCAACATAACGCTGCACAGAGTGGTACCATTTGAGATGGGTTTTGAAGGATGAATACGAGTTTTCTAAGAGAAAAAGAAAAGAAAGCTTGGTACTCCTGGCCTTGGAGATGAGAGCACAAATGAATGGCACTGTACCCATGCTTACTGTTTCCCCTAAATTGCAAAAAATAACCATCCCTCATTAAAGTACAAAGCATCCCTCTATGAGCCTGGAGCTAAGTCCCCCTATGTCCCACCGTATTTCCCGAGCCAGGAACTTTAAGGTCTATGTTGTTTAAGGTGGAATCTGACCAAAGGAAGAAATAAACGAGAACATGAGAGGCAAAAACATGCTTCAGTAGCCCCTTTGTTAGTGGGTCACACCGTTACTCTCTGGTGACATCACTGTCCCGGAAAGGCCCTGCCCCAACCTGCGGCCACTACACACCTCGTGGTTCTAAGCTCCCAGGGTTGCGTGTGACCCTCCATCAGGACAGTCATCCATCCGACTTTCGTTTCCAATTTTAAAAACCGGCGCCGACTGTATTTCAGTAATATATCATGCAGCCTCTTGAAAGTTTAAACTTCCACTTCATTAAACACCAGAGCCTAAACTGGGTCAGACGGCAGCCTGGCTGCTGGGGAGACGAGCGGGCGCGAGCGAGCAGCCGCAGCTGACTTCTTACCTCCGTGCACAAAGCCGTGCAGGGTGCAGTCGGAAGGCCCCACCAGGTGGATCAAGCTGGACTGGCTGTAGCTGACCGTGTTCGGCTCTGGAATTGCAAAGGAGAGAGGTTAGGCCGTGGGGCAGATCGATGCCCACGACTGAGTGCCGCGACATCTGCACGGCCGCCGACGGCATCCGACTGCCGGCAGCTCAGGTGGGATTTCTCTGAGGAGAACTGTGGTCTCCACGCGCTCTGGTCTGTGACAGCAAAGGCTTTCAAGGGTTCATCGGCCACTCTGTTAGCGAGTCAGGATGCTCACCCCGGGGGGACACCAGTGTGCCCAGCAAGGCCCGTTCCCCAGACACAGGCAGCCAGTCAACACCTCGCAGCTACACGCTCCCAGGGCTGTGGTGACCCTCCTGCATTCATCCTTCTCACTTTCATTCCCAATTTTGTAAACGATCGCAGACAGTGTTTCAGAAACTTACCATGTAACCTCTCGAGTGAGCACATTTGCACCGCACGGAACACAGTGGTAGGTGTAGACGCCACAGACTGATCCTCCCCGGACAGCGCCCCGGGACTCCTGGCAGCCCCCAGGCTCTGACGTGGACCAGGAAGATTCAGCACCCAGAGGCCTGCCAGCTTTTGTCTCCCGTTCACCACCCCAGCTCGCCACATCCCTGGGGGCCTCCCTCCCTCTGGAAGAGGCTACACTTAAACAAACACATGAAATAAAACCCACCCCCAGAAAGCACATAGGACACCTCGACGCTGCCTCTTCTAATAGGTGCGGCCGATGCTCCCCTGGAGGTTCTCCTGAGCAGACCAGCCACTGCTTCCACCTTCCAGAGCCTTCCGGGCACAGCTGACACTCCTCTGTCTCCTGCCTGGACAGCTGGTGCTAGGAGGGGGTGGCCACTCCTACCCCAGCAAGGCTGAGCTGTTGAGGAAGCCAGCCCACAGGGCCACTGATGATGGGGCCACAGCATAGATGGAGAAAGGTCCCTTCTACACTGGGCTGTGGACAGGACAGGCCATGCCAACAGTCATCTGCCCTGCAGGCAAGAACTGGTAGCACGAGGGTGTCCCCTAAGCATCAGCATCACCTCGAGACCCTGCCCGATTCTCCTCCACACGGAATTTCAAACCATGTGGTTGCCTGAAGGGGTCACGAGGCAGGGGAACTGCAGCCCAGGTAAACGGAGACCCTGAAGTATTTAAATCCAGACTCATTTTGTCCTTGTCCTCGAGCCTCGCGGCTTAGAGTGATCTAGACTTGAGTTGGTGCGCTTGTGTGAAGTGCCATCTGTGGCACTTGAGAGGCCATCGTGAGATGCTCCGGGCAGGGTCCTCGGCTGCACAGGGAACTGTGAAGTGGCTCCTACTATGGAGAGAGGGCTCTCATTCTCATGGGCAGCCAGCTCTCACCTCGGGGCCCGGCAACTGGGCGGCTCCCTCCGCCTGCTTTCCTGGCTCGCCCTGTGCTGTGAGAGGCAGGCGCCGGCTGCCAGGTGATGTCCCAGCTCCTGCCTCAGGAGATACTGGGCAGCCGTGGAGAGAAGGATTCCCACCTGTGAGGCCGCATTCTGGGGACCTGGCCATCCAGCCCACCCATCTGGATGTGGGTCAAATGGTCCTCGCAAGCGGTCCCTCCACGAGCTGGTGCACAAGGGCACTACCTGAAACCAACCAACAGACCAATGGCTCCGAGCAAGGCGAGACGGGGGTAACAGCAAAAGCCCGGGAGGGGCACTCCAGGTGTCCCCTGGTGTCCACTAGGACTGCATTCGGTGCACATAGCCTGTGGCTTTGATTCAAGGGAGGAGCTGCTTCTCCCAGCTGCCCCATCAGTGCAGGCCTCCCAGACCGCAGGGGTGTCCATCTGAGACCACGCTGGGCTCAGGGTAATGCAGCACATGCAGACATACCACACGGGATGGGAAGCTGGACTCTGCCCTCCCCAGTTTCTCATCTCACTCGGAAATGGAAAAGACGTACCCCCAAAAATCCCTTGTGCTGCTATGGGAGGTGTGGGGGACAGTCGCTGCTGGTGAGGCCTCACCCGGCCAGGGCCATGCCTACAGCCGGCCTTGGGGGTTCAGACACCTGGACCCTGCCTGGGGGCAACTGCTGGGGCCACAAAGCACACTGATGAAGACCCCCTGCCATCACACCTGTCGGAGAGACTCCCCAGCCAGCGCTGGCCAGCCCGCAGCACCCCTGAGCTCAAAGCCTGTCTCCCTCAGGCCCCGTCTCTCTGCAGAGCACGGAGACAGAGGACAGAAAGGCCTCAAGAACCAAGGGACACACTCCATGGCCTTCGTTTGTGTCCCACTCGTAAGAGATACGGAAGTCACACCTACAGCACAAATGAAAACTAAGTCTCAAATCTGGCCCAATCTCAGAAACCACTTTGACCAGCTAACAGTTATGCAGGTGAGTCATGACGGAATTTTTTGAAGTTCAAACCACAGAAAATTGCACACAAAAATCTTTGTCATGTCCAGTATCTATTCAGACGACAAGGCATTTGAAATAACGATCACAACCTCGTGAAAGAGATGTCCCCACCGTCTTCTACTAACGTTCAAAAGTTTCAATTCGGCCGTGTCTAATCATTTAATGTTCTTAAAACTTGAATTAATAAGCTTTTCAATAAATGAAAGCCCCACAATTTCAATGGGGAGAAACAACACACCCACACAGCCGCCCCCCAGTCCTGCTTCCCTTGGCCGTGAATTTGGCCCCCGCAGGGCTCTTCGACCATGGGCCCGAGTCTATCCTGCGTGTGTGTTTGGTTCACAGTCGCTGGTTGGGCACCTCTCGCCCTTGGTCATCCTCAGCGGCCTGTCCCCTGTTCCTTGTGCTCCGTACCTCAGGTGAAGCACCGTGATACGTAAAAAGGCTCTGCCAAGTGCAAGGTTGAGCCGCGGAGATTGGGGGCTGTCTGGTGCTGCTGCCGGTGCTGCCTTAATGAAGAGATAAGCTGGGCCCAGAACTGGGGCCCACCCAAAGGGAAACCTGTTTTCTGAAGGTCAAGGGCACTGTTTACAGTTCCCCGGGCTTAAAAGGTGGGACACACGGTCAACCTGAAGGTAAGCCTGTGGGCCCCAGCACCACGGGAAATGGCTGAAAGGAGTCAGCGAGGTCCTGTGAGCTTCTCCTTTCTGCTCTGAGCAAGGTAGGTCAGGAAAGACACAGCCAGCTTGGAAGCATAACAGAGAGTGAGCGGGGAGCCCAGAGACCTGGGGCACCAAAAGGTGGGAAAAGCCTACTGCTTCTGGGGATGGAGGGGGACAGAGATCAAAGCCCATCACAACTCAGCCCCCAAGTGTGTCCACGAGAGAACCACAAGGAAGCCACCATCCAGCTGAGAGAGCTTGACAAGTGTGCCTGGGAAGGACGCTGGGTGTGACTGTCACAAGCAGCGGACAGGAAGCCAACAGACCAACGTCCACCAAGTTTAGGAGGAACAACTGTTCAAGCCCTAAATAACCTCTGATGTCCCCTGTCGTAGACGAGCAGATGCCCACTTCAGATGAGGCCGTGGAGGATAGCGGACAAGAAGCCCCTTCCAGAGAGCAGATGGGGGTCAAGGAGCCCCCCACCCCGAGAGCAGCCCTCCCCTGCCAGCACGGCAGCCCCGGGAACCCATGAGCATGTTTGCCCCTCGTCTCTCGTCTCCTGTTCCACCCCCGCGTGGACACAGTGCCGGTGCAGGGGGACCATGGTTTGGTCATCGGCCACTGGCCCACAAGGTCCTGCATCTAAACCCAACAAGAAACCACACGCAATCCGAGATACTGCTCTCTGAGGTGAGGCGGTGGCTGGACCGGATTCCGGGTGAAGTGTCCCACACGGGCGAGGGAAGGAAGCGGGACGTGGCGGTCGGCGGGCAGGACTGGGCGGTCCCTTCTCCTCGCCTTCTCCACACACGGCTGGACACACCGCCCAGCCTTCTCCGCAGGCTGCCTCCCTGCCAAAGGGGCGAGTCAAGGGCTACCTGCTTTCAGGCCAAACCCCCAATCGCTCCCCTTCTGAGGTAACCCCGAAAGCTACCTGTTTAAGACGTACAGCTACGAGTCCACCCCATCTGCAGGACACCCCTGATTAGGACACCCGGTTTGGGGTTTACGAGAGACAAACCTCTACTAAGACACTAGGATCTCAGATACCGTGACACTGGCTAACACGGTGCCTGATGTTGGGTCTCAACGTCCCGACGCCGTCCGGAACCTGAGCGAGGTCCCCAGGGCAGCAACGGGAGAGGTTTGACACGGCTGTAAATGCACGGAAGTCCCCTTTACTGTGTTCCAGCCGAGGAAACAGAGGCAGACAGATTAAGTCCACATGGAGGCAGAGGTGGGACTCAGACCCAGGCACCCCGACACGGGACAATGTGTCCCTCACCACCCTGCCTCTGCCTCCTCATGCCTCGCTCCCTCCCCAGAACAAATGCTGACGGGCACAGGATGATGGGCCTGGTCAGATCCTGGGAGAGCAGATCCTCGCAGGGGTGGCCGAGCATGGGCTGGCCCCAGGGAGGTGGAGCCTGGGCCCAGACCAGCAACTGGAGCCGGGTTTCTTTGTCATCAACGCGGCAGCCCCCAAATGGCTCCAGATGGCCACACAGTCCCTACATGGTCAAAGCTGGACATCTGACGGCTGTGGATCAAACAATTCAAGGTAACTGTATTTTCTCTTGTCGGATGGAGAAAACAATAACAACAACAACAAAAAAAAGCTGGGTTTTAAAGAACTCCCAGACTCTCTGAAAGGATACCTGAAGGATGAGGTCAGCCCTGCAAGGGAGTTGCTAGGCAACAGCCTGCTGAAATCAGGTTCTGGTGTCAACAGTGACAGAGGTCTCCAGATGTGGGGGGGTGGCTGGAGTGTTCGAAAGACCCCCAGTGCCAAGCACAGGCCCTGCCCTTCTTGCTGAGCTCCTGTCCCCCTCCCCAGGCACTGGGAGGCCTGCCTGCAGAGGCCCAGCCCCACCCTGCCAGGGCAAGGCCAGTTCTACTGGGAGACTGAGGTCGGAAATGCGGACCACATTCAAGAACACCAAGGAACGGGCCTGTGACTTCCTGACGATGCATTTAAGAGCCAGTCCCTAAGCCAATCATCTGAGAAAGATGCATTCCTATTGGAATGTAGAAAAATAAAAATAAAAGCTTGTAAAAATCTCTCAAGAAATCTCGAGACTCAGGGGGCGCCTGGGTGGCTCAGTTGGTGAAGCGTCTGCCTTCGGCTCAGGTCATGATCCCAGGGTCCTGGGGTCGAGCCCCATGTCGGGCTCCCTGCTCAGTGGGGAGTCTGCTTCTCCCTCTCCCCCCGGCTCATGCGTGCATTCCCCCCCATCTCTCTCTAATAAATAAAATCTTTAAAAAAAAGAAATCTTGAGATCCAGAACGTCACCTTTGATTAATACCATTGGAGAATAATAGATTCTGAGAAACATTAGTATCCGATTCACAAACAGGAGAGCAAACCGGAAATAACCCCAAGCGTGAAGGGACTTAGGCTGGAAACTGTGAGCATTATATTCAGTTTCCCGGACAGTTAAAGGAGGAATCCAGGACTGAACTCGGCCCTGGGCCCGGCTTCCACCCCAAGCACTCACCCCAGCAGCCCCCACGTGCTGCCCAGACTTCTTCCTGGCCCACCCGTGCTGCCGCTGGGCTGACACTGTCCCTCCCCTTCCGTCTAATGAGAACACTGGTCACTGCATTGGGGGCCCACTTGGGTAAAACAGAATGACCTCATCTCGAGATCCTTGATTACATCAGCAAACACCCTTTCTGCATGGAAGGATCCAGAATTGGGGATGGACATGTCTTCTGCGGAGGGGGGCTGCCATTCAGCCCCCTCCAGGTTTTCTCAGTCCCAGAATACCCTCAGCACTGAGTTTGTACCTTTCCTAAGACATCTCTACTCCCTCACATCACTTGCCAGTTCTCCGTGTCTTTGCCTGACCAGCATGCTTGCCTGCCCCCGAGAGCAGAGCCTGGGTCTGGCGTCACTGCTGCCCTCAGTCACCAGGAGTGACCCTAGGCCCGTCTTGTGGGTGACTGTGTTATAAACAGATCGCCTATTCCAGCAACATTCTTATGAACACCAACAACTAATTTATCATTTTCACGTTCACTGAAAAACAGATGTGAAAAGAACAGTGAAGACACCACCCCACGCATAGGCCACCGGCCTTTGCTGTGGGTAGGTTGAGGCTGGCACGTGAGAAAGATAAGGGGGAGTCGGGCATGAGGGACCGAAAGAGTTACAGAATCCTGTGCAAACTGAACAGGTGCTGCCCGAGGAACCCAGGGCAGAGCAGCTGAAACCCAGGAGGTCCCGTCCTCACGTGCACACCTGCTGGGTTGTCGCCAGCGCACCTGCCCTGATGCTGAATGTGGCCTGTGGCCTGGGCAGGTGTGGGGGGGCAGAAACTTGGCTCAGCCCATGCCCTGGAGTTCACCGTCATCCTGGTTAGGGGAGCCGGGGCACAGCATGGAGAGGGGAGAGCCCAGGGCACATCGGGGCACAACAGCGAGGAAAGGGAGTACTTGGGACAGGTCCTCAGTTGTCAAGGACCAAATCAGGAACTCAAACACACCTGTGTCCAGGGCACCCAGAGGTGTCACCTGTGAGCCCCACACAGAATACACAGCACCTTCCTGAGGGTCCTGTCCACACGGATGAAATGTGGTTGTTGTGTGTGCAGAGGAGACACACGCTACTGGGAAGACCCACATCCCAAGGGCTCACCGTGTCCTGATGGGAACACACCCCCCCAGAGCCCCTGCCCTGAACCTTCTGAGCAGCAGGGGAGCTGTCTGTTATGGATGCGGGGAGGAAAGTCCTGTCTGGAGGGACACCAGCCCTGGACCTCTCTGTTTGGGTTCCGGACGGACACTTTGCTAACGCCAGCCACCTGACTTGCAGGCAAGGGAGTGAAAGACGAGGAGGATGCGGCCTGAGAGGAAGCCAGCACTCCCGCAGACAACTGAGCGGCAGGCTGGTGAGCAACAACGTGGGAAAAGCTGCTGCCATTCGCCTGTTTTTTATGAGCTAGAAATCCCATAAAAAATGTGCTCCTGAGCCACCTTGGGGGAAGGACATGACCACAGCTCTATGCATAGGCTCGTTCCTCCGTGCCGGGGAGTGGGGCCTCTGCCTCAACAGTCCACAGGCCTGCAGCACCCCGTGAGTTGTCCCATCCCCTCACTGCTGATGGTGTTCCTGGGAACACGTTTGTAGGGTGCAGGGACAGGGTCCAGGGCCCCCAGGACAGCACATAGGGTGAGGGGCTGCACCGGCCCCAAGAGGAGAAGGTTCATGAGCCTGCCACATTCGGCACCTGCTGGGGGAGGTGAGCCCCCCATCCTGCACCCCAGCTTTTACCTGGGTTCAGGACGGGCTGGACGATGTCCCCGTTCCTCCACTTGGTCTCCATGCGCTCCAGCTTCTGGGCCTCGTACCGCTTCCGGCCCTCCTCCTCCTGCTCCTGCCGGGAGTACTGCGGGGAGGTGCAGAGGGTCAAGCTGGCAGCAGTGACCCCGGCCTTCCGCCCCTCACCCTCCCCGGCCAGGCATGGCCCGGCTTCCCAGGCTCAAGGCTCTTCTTGTCTGGTCTCCAGTTATGTAACGGGAGCCATTTATCATTGTCCTGATAATATATATTTAATAGAAACAATAAAAACACAGAGAAAGTGAAAATTTCATGTATCCAGAGATAAGGTGACTTAAATGTTTGCTTTGTATCTTCCTCAAATTGTTCTCATGCCCAAGTGTATATAAAAGTTCTCCTGTGCCATGTGCCAGGTTTCCAAGTAGCACTATTTCCTCCTTCCCCTGCAGTGGCCGAACTTGTCAACCTAACCGGACTTAGGAGGTGGACCCAGGACTGAGCGATCAGGCTTGCTCCCAGTTCTTCACTGTTAAAACATCACATCAACAATCTCCGTCATGTTTTACACGTGCCCCATCCTTCCTACGATTTATCCCTGGACACAGAACTACAGAATCACGGGAGCCCCGACAGGGCGAGGAGAGAGCAGGTTTCTCGCATGCCCTGGACACCCTCACTCTGCTGACCTCCCAGCCTGTCTGACAGGTTGCACGCTTGCGGGAACGTGCACCAAAGCTAAGACAGTCCCAGCAAAGCTCTCCTAATGGATCGCAGAGGTTCGGATCCAAGAAGTTAAGAATAAACATGAATATAAACTTGGCACAAAAACCGGGGGTCCTGTAGGCACAGCGGGAGACACTCGGTTTCCCTGATGTGACAGCAAGGGCCCTGTCCTCCAGCCCAGCATAGGGCACACACGCCCTCCCTGCGGGACCCCTCGGAAAAGCCCCAGGTCAGGACGTGGGGGCCATTCCCCCGGCAGCCCTCTCTTCCTGCTGCCACGGCCCGGGTCCCCCGTGCTGACCGCGGCCCAGCCGGCCTCCCGTTGGTCAGCTCCAACACCTGCCCCTCCCTTCACTCGAGCAGCATTTGTGGCTGAGCCCGTGGAGAAGCTACCAAGCTCAGGGCCCCCTGGGCCCTCTCCGCCCCCAGCTGAAGCCTCTCTGACTTAGGCAAATTCATTTCAGATGGCAATTTTAGATCTTCTTTGAAAAGCCAGTTTTAAACGTCTTGATTTTCCTGCTCGTGGCTCTGCTCCAAATCACACGGGGTCTGAGCACCACTCCACGGCTTCATTACCATCATCTGAGGCTTGAGAACCCGTCTCCCAAGGAGGCTGAGAAAGGGGCTGAGGAGTGTGTGCAAGAGAAACAAACCCTGCATGTTTAAGTGGCAGGGGATAATTTAACCCTTTCCTCCATAAATAAACTGCGGCCTCCCGTCCCTCCGTCCAAAGTAAAAACCGTACGTGCGGAGCCTGTGCTGCGCCTATCCGGCAAAATTCACGGCAGAACTCAAGTGTCCTCAGGAAATGCCTTCTAAAGAGATTTTTTAAGAAAGAGCCAACCTCCCGAGCATAATAAACCCTGGCCATGTGAGCACACTGCTTGGGCCTGGGCTGTCACACGCAGCTGGCGGGGCCCTGGCCGGACACGAGCCACGGAGACGGAGGAAACGCAGCCTCCTCACAACCTTGGGCCTGCTGGCTCTGAATCTGGGGACAGAATCACCAGAAGTCCTGATGATGGGCTGGCACCCCACCCTCACCCCCAAGGGCTCATCAAGCCCGGCTGGGGAGAAGCAGAAGCCAGCTCAGCCCACAAGTCCAACAGCCCAGCAGGACTCGGAACTCAAGTGCACATTCAGACACTGGAAAAATAAAACCCAACAACCAAAGTGCCCGCTCTCGGATAGCCCCCAGCCTCTCCAGGGTCACTGCAGGGATACTGGGGTCCCTGTTTCCTGGAGAAGAGGGTGGAGCTGAGGGACAGCCTCTTACACTGAACAGCGCTGCACAGGGTGGACGGCCGGGCTTCTTCCAGGGAGACGCACACGTGCAGTCCACCTGTGCACACACGCAAGCGTGTGTTCTGTGAGATGTGTGGGACACACGTGTCTGTGGTACGTATATACACACGAGAGACGTGTGTAACACACACACCTGGACAGAGAGATGCGTGTATTCTCAAATAAAGGACAGCAGTCTGTAAAAGGTCGATGGCGGGATGTGGGGGGTGGCATGAGAAAGCCTTGTGGCCACGCTACCAGCAATGAGCATAAACGCTGGAGAGACTCCAAGCTCTCCAGGATCGATCAGGACAAGGAAAACAGTAGACCTCTGCTTCAAACCAACCGAAGGCTTCTATGGGGGGCTCACATGTGTGGGGGGACAAGCTCCCGTAAATATTAGCGTCAGCTGCAGCTGGGAGCGGCGTGCCTTCTCCCATCTGCAGCCCTCTCTGCTTCCGCCTCTACAAGGGCAAAGTTGGTATTTATGTCTTATCAAACCGGCTAAACAAAGGGATGGGAAAACTCCGGGCCCCTCTGGGATGTGGGGGTGAGTGCTCCCTGGGGCCAAGAGCTGCCCTGACCCTGGTGCGCCGCCCACCCCTGCCCTGCTGGCCAAAGACCCAAAGCTCTCAGCCCCCCGGCCCTAAGGAGCCAGAGGGAGCAAAGGCTCATGGGCTCAGCCCCAGAATCTTCCTTCAGGATCAAGCCCTGAACATGTATCATCTGGTGCCGAAGCCAGAGACTCCCACAGTCTGTGGCGTCTGAAAATGAAATCAGTCCAATAATCATGTCGTATTTACATGCGATGCGGCTGACTGAGCACCAAGTGGTTGGTGGGAAAGATAAAAGCGGGGGCGGGCACGACCGTAATTCCTAAAGAGAAAAATCACTGTGCCTCAGACTCACTCCTGCTTCTTGGTCTTGGGTCCCCGCCCCAGTCAGTGCTGCAGGGAGGGCAGAGACAGGGGAGGGGGGAGGGGGCCGGCGGGCTGGACTGAAGGGCGGTGCTCTGGGTGGAACAGTGTCTGTCAAAACTTCCGCCCGCCGGAAGCTGTGCACGTGACCTGACAGAGCCGGGGTCTGGATGAGGTCCTGCTGCAGCAGAACCCCATGGGCAACGACCAAGCAGGAGGTGCACTCACCCCCACAGGGGCAGTCAGAGGCAGAGGTGGGAGGGGTGCGGCTGGAAGACACAGGAAGGGTCCTCCCCTGGGGCCTCCATCCCAGCAGTCCCAGGACCCTCACAAAGGGGTGATCCCCAGGAGCACTGGGCTCCGTGCCCTGACTGTGAGCTTTCACCCGCTCTCCTCACTCGTGCAGGGACGGGTGGCGCCAGTGCCGTCAGCCGGTGGTGGCACTACCTCCCTTCTCCCATGGGACCAAAGGACAAGCCACCAATCCAACCCAGACCAAGGTCTAAGTGCCCTTCCTGTTCAACGTGGAGAGGGCTCCCTTGTCTCAAGACAGTTTCTTAAACATCTAGACTGCATGGCAGCTAGAGCCAAGCAGGCAGCCATCCCCACCTGGGGAGATGTGCCACCTGGGTCTCGAGTGCCCCGGGGGCCCAGGCAGGGTGTGCAGTCGGACGCTGGGCTGGCACGGGCAGAGGCGGGGGTGCAGGGGTCTGCCAGGGAGACAGAGCGGGCCTCCCCCAAGCAGGAAGGGCCTGCACCAGGGTGTCCCCGTGGGGAGGAGGACAGGACCGAGTTCCTCTGTGAGCTGGCACCACCAGTTCCTACGGGTGCAGGTCCCGGCTTCATTATTTTAAAATATCTGTTCTCTATACGAGTGGAGGAAAATGCTCGCTGCCAGGGCAGACACTGCCAGAGCCAGGGCATGTTTCCCTCTAGAACAGCTTGGGTGTGAGAACAGAGCGGCAGGCCACAGAAGAGCTGTCATGCGTGTCCTGGAAACACGCAGGGACTTGGGTACCCCAGGAGGAGGTGAGGGGTAACTTTAGGGAAGGAACTAAATCCTTCTATTGGCACAACATTCACCCTCCAAAAGCCTGCTCACCCTGAGCGTGCCTGCAGGGGGCCCGGAATGAATACAATGGGCTCCCTTCACACAAAGAGCTTCTGTCTGCAGCAACACCCCAGAGAGAACCAAGGGCAGCGGGAGAAGAGGCGGAAACAGAGATGTCTTAGCCAAGATGGGGAGCGGCTGGCCTGGGCCACACAGCCTGGAGGTTCTGGCTCTCGCAGAAGGACCTGTCACCCAACACCGTCCCGACCCCCCGCCTTCCCTCTGGTCAGGGACATGAGGAAGGGTCCTCCAGGAGGGGTATCCACCAGGACATTCCCCACATGAATGAAACCTGCACGAAGATCCCAGACAGGGACACCCCACTCCACTGACGTGTCCGGCCGGCAGACCCGGCCCCCAGTCCCCGCTGCTGCTGTCCTGCGACGCCCGTGCAGCCTCTGCCATCTGCCGCCCGAGAGAAGAAGGGGTCTCCTTACCACGACTGGAGGCACCTCCAGGACCTTGTCCACGTTCTTCAGGGACAGGGGCACATACCACAGGGTGGCCTTATTGGTCAGCTTTTTAGTACCTTCAGAGAAAAAAAACCACGTGAGTGATGGCGTAGGGAGAGCACAGGGCACAGGGCAAGTGGGGCTGAAACACAAGGTGGGAGTGTGGACACAGAGCATGGGGAGCCCCCCCACCTCCACCACAATGCTGCCCCTCTGGAGGTTGCTGGAAAGACTTCAGATCATACACTTTAAGCCTGGGGGTCCTGGCTTTCCAGCATTTGCTAACAGGGCTTGGACTCCAGGCACCTCCTCTTTGCAGGGGTTTGACAGAAGCCTGAGGAGCCTCGGGTGGGGCCCTCACCAGCCACCTCCCAGAGAAGAGGGGACAAAGCCAGGGCATTCAGCCCCAGCTGAGCTCGAGTTTCTGCAAACAGATCCAGCAGACCCTGAACTTCCCGTCGAACACACTCTGCTGGGGAGCTTCACGCCACAGGGCTCAGCAAGGGAATGTCCACCTGCTAAACACAGCTACGAGCTCCTGCCAGAGGGGGGCCAGAAGGACAGTGGCCCACAGACGTGAGGCTCGGGGAGACACAGAGCCAGAGCCCACACGGGCAGCCTGGGGAGTGGCTGTGGCCAGGCCACAAACGAGCACAGCTGTACGGCTAGCCGGGCAAGGCCCATCCTGCAAGGTGGGAGGGTTCACACTGGACACTTGAATTTGCTGCCACCAACTCAGAGCTCCAATCGAGACACTTCGGAGTGGAGTGCTGAGAGATGGGCAGTGGGCTGCTGACTCCCACTGTGGGCTGACAGGAAACAGAACTTTCCTTGGGGCGCCTGGGTGGCTCAGTCATTAAGCGTCTGCCTTCGGCTCAGGGCGTGATCCCAGCGTTCTGGGATCGAGCCCCACATCAGGCTCCTCCGCTATGAGCCTGCTTCTTCCTCTCCCACTCCCCCTGCTGTGTTCCCTCTCTCGCTGGCTGTCTCTCTGTCAAATAAATAAATAAAATCTTAAAAAAAAAAAAAAAAAAAAAAAAAAGAACTTTCCTTGGGGTTACGAGAGAGGCCTGTCTGGGCTAAGAACCATGGGCCAGAAAAGCCCAGAGATCACGTAGTCCACCGCACCCCTCTCACTTGTATAGGAGGAGCCTAGAGCCCAGAGAGGTCAAGGGGTTTACCTAGGGTCACACAGCAATTTGGTGCTGTTTTGTGTATAGACCTACACCTCCAGGGTCCCAGTAATTTCAGGGAAATATTTGCAAGGTTGCCTTAAAAAGGATCTTCCTCAACACAGAAGGTCCTCAGTGTAGAGGAGAACAGCAAAACTGTGGAAATAAAAGAAAGCAAGTGGGAAGGATGGGAGCAGCCAGGCATCCTCTCTAAAGCCCCTCAAGGAGCTCCTTTCTCATCAGTGCTTTCTGACCTGCCTTCCCAAAGGGAGCCGGGGCTTTGGTTTCCTCCCCTGAACACAGCCCCAAGGCCCAAGCCAAGCCCCGTGGTCACGTAGAACGGCAAACCCACGGAGCCAGGCCTGCTCTAACGCCAGCATGGCCGGGGCCTGGCCCCAACAGTGTGGCCCCATCAGGACAACAGGCTCTCTGCACTTGGGAACCACAGGCAAATAGCATGGAAAATATTTTCACTGCACTTTGACTGAGAGTGAATCTGACAACCTGCTTTTGGGAATAAAGATTTCCTGTTTGACTCCGCCAGCCTGACAAGCTGGTCTCCATGGAAACCTGGAGTGGCCCTCCTCTAGACCCAAATGAACACCACGGGACAAATGAGGCAAAACATGCTAATTGCACTTTCTCCGTCATTTAATAAAACCATCAAAAGACAACTGCAGCATTAAAAACACCTATTTTAAAATCTTAAGAGCTCCCAGCTATTTTCTGGAGCAATTTGCAACAATCACGTCCTAGTCAGCTTAATATTTTGACAGTTGCCGGAGATGAATGAGCCGTCTGGAAGGCAAAGGTTTGCTGCTTGTCTGCCTCGGCGTGTGCTCGGTCGGCTGCCTCCTGACAGGCTGCACAGCCACAGAGGCAGGGGCACCCAAGACAGGGGACCCCTGCCTCCTGGGCTCTCAGTTCCCTCCCCACCCCTGGTCAGAGTCACCCTGAGTCCCCGGGGCCAGGCACTGCTGTAGGCAGTGGGGGAACTGCAGGGGACAAGGCAGCCACCCAGCCCTGCCCTCACATCCTAGACATGTGGGCAGAAAGACACACGTCAGCACAGAGAGGGAGGCCTCGAGACACACGGTCCCAGAATAAGAGATCTGTCTGCATGGATCCGAACTTGGAAAGACAGAGGGAGGGTGACGGAGACGCAGACGCGCAGACGTGGCACTTACAGGAAGAAATGCAGGAGCGAGAGCCAGACCTGTGGTGGTGCAATGAGAAGGGGGGCATCTGGCCCTTCAGCAGCAGGTTCCGGGGCAAGAGGACCAACACACGGAGAAAAGTCCCCTTCGTGCAACAGGGGAGACCTGAGGGTCAGGCGGCGGCGTCTCGAGAAGCAGAGCACAGCGGGGTCGCACAGCCTGCCCCACCCCCGGCCGTGAGGGTGGACGCCCAAGCACCGCTCCTCTCCGCGGGCTCTCTCCTCTGCAGGGCACGTCAGCTCTGTGTGCCCTTCCTGCAGGGAAGGAGCGAAGCCGAGGCCGAGGCCCAGGCTGCTGGGGGGCGGGGCTGCAGGCTTACTGGCGGGGTAGAGGGCTGGCATCTCGCCGCCACGGCCCCAGGCGAGAGCCTCCTGCCCCACAGTGGGAACGATCCCTTAGAAGTCAGGCAGAGCATGTGGTTCTAGACAAAACCATCTGTCAGCTTCCCATCTCTGCACAGAAACACAGATCTTCCTGACCACCTCTGTTCATGTGGTCATTCATTCACTCCATCATTCATTCACCTGTAGTTACCAGCTCTAAGTCTGTTATGAGCCAAGAGAAGCTGCCAGGAAGAGGAAGACATGACTCTTTCCTCCCAGAGTTCATGGTCGAGGGCAGGGCTTCCCAGCCTCGGTGCAGGACATGTGGGGCTGGGTCACCCTTCGTAGTGGGGAGGCTGTGCGGCTGTATCCCTGCCCTCCCCCCACTGGATGCAGCACCTCTGCCTCAATGGTGACAACCAGAATTGTCCCCGTGAGAGTCACTATGCTGGGGGGCCAACGCCGCTGGGGTGAGCTCCACTTTGCAAGTCAAGAACGCCTCTGTCTCCTGGCCTCTTCTCCATTCGCCAACAGGGAAACACTACTCTGTTTCTCAGGGGTTCCTCTGGGGCCAGAAATCTGGTAGGCGGGCCCCTCCCCCACTGGAAGTCCCTGGCTCCAAGCTGCTGAAAATCACCATGAAAAAGCAACACTGATGGGACTGCCACCGCAAGGAAGCTTGAAGACAGCGAGCAGCAGCAGCGGCAGTGACTACCGCCCAGGAGAGGAGGCCTGGGCCACAAGGAGACAGAGCACAGGAACGATGACACGGACCCCAAGGCTGCATCGTGAGAAGATCGTGCCCGGGTACCTGTTCCTGTGCCACAGTGTGCGGCATCCATGGTCCCTTCGATGCCAGAGCCACAGGCGGCAATAGGGCCTGGCCACAAACACAGGCCACAGGGACGCCGAGTGTTCCCTGAGCACAGGCCCTCGCTTGGCGAAATCGTTTACTGCACCACGGCCGGGCATGCTGAGGACACCGGGAAGGTCCAGATAGATAACTGTGCTCCAGGCCTGGGAAGGGGAGAAGGCTGAGCCCCTGAAAGATCTCTGAGCACAGCACCCTGCAGGCAGCAGCCCCCAAGGAAGGGGTCAGAGGCATCAGGCATAGGACCCAAGGACCCCGGCAAGCATGAAACGAGGTGGGACAATGGGGTGGCCTGGGGCAGGGAGGTGGGCAGCAAAGGGACAGAGGGGCCTGCCTTCCTTGTCAGCAGCCTGGTTATAAAAAGCAGCAGCGAGTGCAAAGCAGAGGCACACTCCCCTGCAGAGCCCAGTGGGAGGATGAGAAGGGGTTTCCATGGTTACCACTCTGAGAAAGAGAATATTCAGATCAAACCAGAGTCAAAGGTTCACCCAGTGCTTCAGCCTAAGCCTGGAATGCGGGGCCAGGGGTGCAGGGCAGCAACCCACGCCCTCCCCGCCCCCCCAACCCTGCCAGTGGCCCCCACCTACATGGAACAGCAAGGCGGGTGGTGGGGGAGAGCAGGGGGCCGGAGGGCAGCTGTGCCCTCCCAGCCCACTGCCAGCCCTCTGCCCGAGGAGCCGGTCACCAGGCCTCCACCCTGGGAAGGCAGGAGGGGCAGTGGCTGCACACTGGGTCCAGAGCCTGAACCCCGCTCAGACTCAAATCCTGCTGTTGGACTCATTGCTTAACCCGTCCCCATCTACAGAACAAGGATGGCAGAAGTATCTCCGTCACGGGTGGAGCTGGGAATGGAAGGACGTCAGTCACGGACAGCGTCAGGGCCAGCCCCCCATCAGCGTGAGCTACGGCTGCTGTTGGCGCGGGTCCCAACGGAGCTGGCTTGGAGAGACGTGTGCAGAAGTTACCTGTGAGGATGTTTTCAGACATCACATTGACCTGGACCTCTACAGAATGCTTGGAGGTGTAGGTGATCTCCGCGCTGACGTGTGCCACCTCGCCGATGCACATGGGCGACAGGAAGTCGGTGCGCTCGACGCGGGCCAGGGCGGCCACGCAGCGCTCCTGCAGAGACCAGAGACAGGTGAGCCCCAACCCTGGACATGCCCCTCGAAAACGGCCTTTCTATTTCCCACTGTGAAAGTAACACCATTTATTGACATCACACATTCCTAACTGCAAAACCACGGGAGACACAGAAAGGCCTCGAGGGGACACCCCAGGGAAGCGCCAGCAGGATTCTCTGCACGGTGAAGTTTAGGAGTCGCTTCTTTCTTCTAATTTTTCCACAAAAGACATGCATTGCTTCCATAACGAAAGGTAAAAAAAAAGACATACTCATTATGGAAAATTTGGGAAATACACAGAGAAGTAGACAGAGGAGGGAAAATCACTCCTCCCATCCAAAGACACCCCAGCTTTCTATTTCGGGATCTCCCTTCCCAGGCTCTTCTCCCCAGGAATGGGATCTCCCCAGTTCGTGTGCAGTTACTCTGTCTCATACAGTCATGCAAACATAAACATACGTGTCCACAACTTGCTTTTTTTTTTACTCAAAACAAGGAAAAATAACCTGCCTCAGTACAAACGGTGCTCTGCAACCAATATTCCTTTATTTAAATGTTATTTATCCTTCAGATAGGAACCCATTTGCAGGACTCGAAATTCAGAGGAAGGAAAGGGTATAGGGTATAGGGTACCAGGTGTGCAGCCTGTCACTTGTCCCCAGCCCCGCAGGACCCCCGTGGAAACCGATCGACGCCTGGAGTGCCATCTGGAGGGCACACGACACGGTACGCTGGGGCTCGTTCTCTACTGAACGTGACAGACTTCCTCATTCTTCCACATGGCCCTTTCCACGACTGACGTCACAACACTCCACTGCAAAAGTATGTTTAATGGCCAAATAGAATGGAATATTCCGTTATCAGAGATTTGGCTCCAGTGGGGTCCATCTGCTTCTTACTATAAACAATCCTGTGATGGATGTCCTCTTACTTAAATCACTTTCAGTATTGGGGGTGCTTCCCAGATTGAAGGGACACTTCGGTGCATGTTCCCAAAGCACTTCTCAACAGGACAGCAGTGCCTCGGCCCCTCCCGGCTCTGGCACGGAGAACTGCTTCCTTGCCGTCTGGGTGAACCGAATGACACAAGGGACACTGGAGTCGCAACAGTGGGACCTCCCTGCCAAGCAGAGCACTTGGCACGTCTACTGCTTTCTCCCGGGAACCAACCCTCCTTTCTAGGAGGCTGGGCACAGGTGTGCGAGGCTCTTCGGCTACCGCCAGGCTGGATGGGGAGCAGGGAGTGGGAGACCGGGCCTCACCTTAGAGAGCCTGCCATCCGGCCCTGCCCGCTCTCGTATTCGCTTTCCCAGGTAATCCTCACAGCACCCCTCGTCCAAGGGTTGGCGATCGAGCTTGTAGTAACAGTCACTTTGAGCCCCGGTGGTACCACCTGTGGCATCGGTGCACGAGCCCACCTGCCGCCTCACGGACATGCAAATTCCCTGGCCCGTTCAAGCCAGCGGGACCTGCCTCTGGAGGGACACTCAGGGAACCCGCACCTTCACCCCTCCCAGGCGAGTCTCAGGAACGCGGGGTTGGGCGTCCCTCCAGTTTTTGTCCCTATAGACATGCCAGAGTCAGGTCTCAGCAAGGCAGGGGACCAGAGTGGCTGGCTCCAGGGCTAAGCTGTAGCTATTCTGATCTGAACCAGCTTCACCCCCACTCGCCCCGTAAGTCACACTGACACTGAAACACAGCGGCCCCTAAGCAGACTTCTGTGGCTACAGCACCACCCACTGGCAGAAAGCTGGAAAGGCATGCACAGAGTGGAGCCCGGCAGGAACTGAGGCCCCGCCTCTGGGCCACGTGGTGGAATTATCCATGCGCTGCTAGCAAGACCCAAAACGGAATGAAACCAGGTGTCTTTACTGGAGAGTGGTTAAATTTTGGTATGGCTACACTCACACACGGGCAGCATACATGAATATATATAGGAATAATTTTTAATGGGAATGCAGCTTCGTCTTGGATGGACGAGCTCCATCTTAGCGCACTTCTTCCTGGGAGGAGGAGAGAAGATAAAATGCCCGCGAGCCGAGATGAAGGAGGTGAATGATGTGGGCAGGTGACAGCGTTAGGCGACTACTGACCCTCTGACGCTCCGTCAGAGGGAGGGTCATCTGCTTCTGGACCGTGGCTGACTGCGGGTACACCAGGGAACCCGAGACCGCTGCCGGAGGGAGCTACCGGCATGCGTGGAGCCAGGCCCTGCACCTGGTGCGGCATTCGGGGGAGTGAGTCAGAGCAGATGGTAAGTAAGCAAACGGGACAAAGCCACATGGTGGCAGGTGCTCTGAAGAGGGCGGTGTGGGAAGTGCTGGGGGAGGGGGCAGCCTCCCCACAGAGGGCACATCTGAGCTGAGCTATGAACGAAAAGGTGTTGATTGGGAGGAGGCAGGTATGGAGGTGTGCACCCCAGAGGAGGGGAGAGCAGGCTGGAGTGCACACAGTGGAGGCTGTGGGGGGGGGGTGCACAGCAGGGTGCAAGCGAAGGGGTCAGAACAGCCTGTAGGGCCAGGGAAGGCGTGGGGCCAGGACTCTGCAGGAGGGGCAGAGGAGACGAGCAGACTGGCTCATTTTTTATCCCCGCACTTCAGAGTCGTGTGAGCTTTTTAGCAGGTGGCATTTCTGTTCCCTTCCATGACCCGGAACATGGGCACTGACCCAGGGGGAGACAGACCTGCTCTCCACGCAGTTCCAGGCCTGGCCTGGGATGCCGGCAGAAGCCTCACACTGGCTCTTCTGGGTTGGAAGCCGCTTGCTAGGAATCTTAAGCTTGGTTCCAAAGGAGAGAATGAATGTTTATAGGGCAGCCACTCCGAGTCCTTCGCAGACAGGGCAGCCTAAGAGACAGGTGGGCTGCCTGGGGGCTCTCCTCCGGGCTGGGGCGTGGGCAGCACGAGCTGGACCCAGGGCAGAGGCAACCTGACCATGAGGTGCTGTCCAAGGGCCTAGCAGGGCACTGGGCCCGCCTTTGGGATTCCGTGAAGAACAGGTGAGACCCAAAAATTCAAACCACGAGCCAAGGAACATCTGTATGTGGTAGGAGGATCTCCAAGCTGAACACCACCCGTCTGGCTGCCTGTGCTCAGACACAGCCCTGGAGCTCCCTGCTGCTGGGGCTTAAAGCAGGAGGGGCAGCCCCACCCCGGGAGGCAGCCAGAAGCCCTCTGATTAGTCTATCCCAGGAAATGCCCTCACCACAGTCCCAGAGATGACCAGGATCACAGCGCTCGCTGGGCTCGGGGGCCCAGATGGCTCGGGGGCCCAGATACCTCGGGGGCCGGGCTCCTGAGCGGCCACGGGCTTGGAGCCACGACAGCAGCTTCAGAAGCAGTCAGAACAGCACTGGGCCCCGGGCTCAACTCCCAGCTCTGCCTCTCACTAGCTCTTGACATCATAAAATATAGAAAGAAGTGGGGCCAGCAGGCTGCTGCCAGGGTTCGAGGGGATGATCTGTGGAGACAGGGATGAGCCGCCCCGTCACAGACACGGGGGGATCAAACGTGGGAGCGAGCGGGTCAGAGAGGTTCGCTCCCACTACTATGATTGTTTGGACCGCACCTGCCCTACACCCACTCAGGCCGCCCTCAGCGGAGGGCACGCAGAAGAGGGGACCCTCGGGAAGCCGTGTAACTTCTCTAGGCCTCCTCGCCTCACCTACAATGTGGGGCTAAGACCACGTTCGGGAAGATTCCATAAAGAAAAGGTCAAGCACACAGTGTGGTCACTGGTGCACTGTAAGCACTCCACGGGATGACGATTCCACACACACCCTTCTGGCAAGGAGCAGATGGCCAATGGGAGGCCATTGTGTTCCAGGCCTCCACCCAGACGCTGAGCATCCAGCAGGGACCCGAAAGACGAAAGTCCCTCCCTTCACGGGGCTTACACTCTAGCAGGGGTCAGAGGGAGGGATGAGCAGACCAAAGATAAATGAGCAAAACCCACAATGTTCTAGGAGCGACAGTGCTATTGAGAACAGCTGGGAGCAAGAAGGGAGCTGGTCATCAGGAAAGGCCTCAGTGGAGGTCATTTACACAGACTGGAAGGAGGTGAGGGGGGTCCTGCAGATATCTGGGGGGAAGAGCAGCTCAGGCAGAGAGAAGAGGCAGTGCAAAGGCCCTGGGGTAGGAACACCGGCCAGTCACACAGCAGCAAGAGAGCCAGTGTGGGCCAAGGGAGTGTTAAGAGGAAGTCGTGGGAAATGAGATTAGGGAGGTGGATGGTGCACAGATCCAGAACTACCCAGCAGGTGGAGCCAACAGGATCGGCTGCCAGTGTCCACAACGGAAGAGAAAGAATGGGGTCACTGAAGGCCCCAGATTTTGAGTGTGGGTAACCAGATGCCACAGAGGTCATGTACAGAGCAGAGGGAGACTGGGAGGAGCAGTCTGGGTACAGGTCCAGGGAGTCTTTTTGGGCACATCAAGGTCAAGGGGACAATTAAGTATTCAGATGGAGCCAACCAAGAGGTTCCAGCTGGAAACAGAACCCCAGGGCTACATGACAGTACTAAAGGCATAGACTGGATGAGACCTCCAGGGGAGTAGGGTGAGGGTGCCCCCTCCCTGACCCAGAGCCCCAGTGAAGCCCCTCAGAGGCCAGCATTGGCCCCCATGCCAGCATCTAACCAGCTAGAGCTGCCTGGAGCTCACAGTCCCTCCTGAGCCTGGAACTTCTACACCTCTACCCTGGGAACACCAGTCCAGAAACATCTCCAAGCCAACATGTCAAAACGATCCCTCCTGCACCCCGGGCTCCCTCTAGGGAAGGAATGAGGAGCAGGGCCTCAAAGCACAGGTTCGAGGCCTGGATTCATGGCCCAGACCCACCCTCTGCTTCCCCCCGCAGCCTCGGGCAAGCATGCAGCCTCTCTGTGCCTCCACTTCCTCCCCCGTGCAATGGGGGTAACAGGGATAATAACGGGTGTGGGGAGGATTATATAAACAGAAGCGCTTCAGAGCTTTGCAAAAACTCACTAACCAGCAGCAGTTACGTGGGTTCTCACCACCCAAGCCCCCCCCCCTTCTCCCCCATCCTAAGGTTCTCCTTCCCAGGGTCCAGCCTGTCCCGCCAGGCCTGCCCGGGACCCTCACTGTCTCAGTGGGCCACCAGGGGCTGGGCCCTCACCCTAGCCCCCGCCCCATATCTCAGGCCCATCCTCTGTGCTGCCACCAGAGGGCGCACTCTGAACATGGCCTGGTTTGCCCCAGAACTCCAAGGGCACCTGAACAAATCCAGACCCCTAGCTGGGCAGGTGAGCCCCTCCTTCACAAGCATGCTGAGGTCCCCTAAGCCCATGTCCACCCATTGAAACATTCACCCTGGCTTTGTTCTCTCTCTCTCTCACACACACATACACACACACACACACACACACACACACACACACACGTGCTGCGCTCTCTCTCCTTCTCTCCCTGTTCCAGCCAGCATGCATTCCTCCTCTCATCACAGCAGGTGGCTGGCCCAGGCCCACAGGGACACACACACACAGGGACATAGAAGCCAGTGGTTCTGCACCTCTGCTGGCCCCCAGGTGGCAGTGTGGCGCAAGACAGACCCCGTCCCCAGCAAAGGCGTTGGGTGGCCTCCAGAGGAAATGTCAGGTCCCCCCCGGGGCTGGAGGCAGGGCAGGAGAGGATGGGCCAAATGCCCCCCAGCTGCCCAAGTTGCAAAAGCAGAAAGCCTGGCCCTCATCCCGGGCACTCTGGCAGGGCTTCGCTGGGCTTCCCCCGCAAGAGTGCCAGTGCTTGCCCAGGCCCCACCCCGCCCCTGGGGCGCAGATGGAGCAATGGAGGGTCAGGCCCAGGGCAGCCAAGCTGGGGAGGGGGGATTCTAGAAACCAAGACTCTTCTGGATGGAGGGGGAGGAGCTTAAAGGCAGCTCTCGGCCATCTCCGAGCCTACTCTCTAGCTGTCCCCCATCCCTCCTTGATGAGTCCCAAACCAAGCACCACGGCAACTGGTCCCATCCAGGGATTCTAGAAGGGGACGAAGGAGGGGAACACTGCAAGTAAACTCCTGTCCCAACCCAAGAGTGGTGTGATGATACACACAGAGGGACCTCAGGCCTCCTGGCCCTGGAATCTTCCCAGTGATCCCAAGCGGGCTGGGTGATGGCCCGCAGACGCTTACCCCATTCTGGCTGTTACAGTGTCGGGTGCTGATGATGGCCCCTGCCTCCTCGATCATCTTCAGGATGGTTCCACCGTGGACGTTGCCAGCCACATTGGCATCATCCGGCCGCATGATCCTAGGCAGAGGAGAGAGAAGCGGCAGCATGAGGCCTTTGAGAAGGACGTCACTCATGAACAGCGACAACCCACGGTGAGGAGAAGGTCCTCCAGAGAGACCAATGGCTCCCGAAGAAGGAAAAGGAACTTTCCAGGAGTTTGGTCAGAGTGGGCTGCTGATCTGACGGCCCCAGACAAGGGTCCTGTCTCCATGGGGGGAGGGAGGAAGAGCAGGACCGTATCCCCGAAGCCACAGGCACCCCGCCGGGAAGGGGTGACAGCAGGGGCCTTTGACAAAGGCAGCAAGGCAGCAACATGGCTGTTGAGGTTCCCAGCACACCTGCCCCTCCTGGTTCCCAGGCTCGCCAGTGATCAACAGGGATGAATGAGCACTAGGACATAGGCTGTGACCCCGTGGAAGAGGGGCTAATGCACGGAGCCTTGGCTGCTCTGAGAAGTGGAAACGTGCCACAGTTCTGAGACTCCTGTCAGCAGGGGAACACCTGTCACCACCTGCCCCTGGCCTGCTGAGCTCCTCAGGGAGCCTGAGGGGCTGAGTCCCTGGGATTGGGAACTGGGAGCTTTCCAGGGTCAGGGGGAACTGAAATGCCACCTCACTGCCCCAAAGAGGAAAAACTGCATCCCTGCTGTGGGCACCCAGTGGTGGGGAAACCAAGAAATCTCTGGAATCGCAAGAAGCCAGCTTGGTGCTCTTACAGTGGGCAACCTCAGCTGAGCTGGCACTTTCCCAAACCACAGTCAGGCTAATGCAATCTGCCTTCACCAGCCTCAGGCCTGGAGACGGGAAGGGCAGAGAGCATGCCACGGTTCCAGCATGCCCGCCATCCACATGGGCTCACCCAGCACAGCCCCCAGGACCAGCACCCTCCTCGCAGGGCCAGGGAGCTCTGCCACCCTCTGGGGCTATGACCTCCCGACAGCTCTGCACAGCAGCTCAGTCTGGCCAATCAGACTCCGAGATCATTCCTGGCTCCCGCTCTTACTATCTGGGTGAGCTGGGCAAGCTGACCAAACTCTCATACCCCCACTTCCTTTTCTTTAAAATAGGTATAATAACTGAACCACTGCCCTTGACAGTGGGAGGACAGACTCACAAGACAATGCAGATAACAAGTCCAGCGCAGTGCCTGGCACACGGCCCATGCAATGCACGCTCGCTCACCAGCAGTATTTTACCCTCTAGGTAAATATTTACCCAACCGACTGCAAGAAGGTCGGAAGCTCCAAGACAGAGCTGGAAGATGTTATTCTCTGGCAAATAAGCACAGACATCTTGCGGTGACTGACAGCGGACTCTTATCCACCCCCAAATGTGACCCCTTCATCTCGGGGGAGAGCCAGCTATGAGAACCAAGACCCACTCAGGTCATGTGGCTTTCTCGCCCTGCCTCACTGGCTCAGGGCAGCAGTCATGGTAACCTGAGCAGAGGCCAGGGGAACCCCAGAGAACCGGAAAGAAGCTTCACTTGGCTTCTCAAACATTCATTTAAAAATATTTCTTGAGTCAACCCAAAACGGATAAAGACTTGAATATAAGAATGGAAACCATGAAACTCCTAGCAGAAAACACAGGCTTACGGTAAGCTCCTTGACGTCAGTCTTGGTAATGGTTTTTTGGATCTGACTCCAAAAGCAAAGGCAACAAAAGCAAAAATAAACAACTGGGACTTTACCAAAGTAAAAAGAGCAGAGCAAAGTAAACCACCAACAAAATGAAAAGGCAGGGGCGCTGGGTGGCACAGTCGGTTAGGCTGCTGCCTTTGGCTCAGGTCATGATCTCGGGGTCCTGGGATTGAGCCCCATGTCAGGCTCCCTACTCAGTGGGGAGCCTGCTTCTCCCTCTCCCTCTGCTGCTCACCCTACTGGTGCTCACGCTCTGTGTGTCAAATAAATAAATAAAATATTTTTAAAATAAATAAAATCTTTTTAAAACAAAATGAAAAGGCAACCTACAGAATGGGAGAAAATATTTGCAAATCGTGTATCTGATAAGTGGTTAATATCCAAAATATATATAAAGAATTCACACAACTCAACAGTGAAAAAAAAATCTGATTTTAAAATGGGTAAAGAGGGACTTTCAATGCTATCCCGATCAAAATACCGAGGACATTTTTCAAAGAACTGGAACAAATAGTCCTTAAATTTGTATGGAAACAGAAAAGGCCCCGAATCTCCAAGGAACTGTTGAAAAGGAAAAACAAAGCTGGGGGCATCACAATGCCGGATTTCGAGCTGTACTACAAAGCTGTGATCACAAAGACAGCATGGTACTGGCACAAAAACAGACACATAGACCAATGGAACAGAATAGAGAACCCAGAAATGGACACTCAGCTCTTTGGGCAACTAATATTTGATAAAGCAGGAAAAAACATCTGGTGGGAAAAAGACAGTCTCTTCAATAAATGGTGCTGGGAAAATTGGACAGCTACATGCAAAAGAATGAAACTTGACCACTATCTCACACCATACACAAAAATAAACTCCAAATGGATGAAAGACCTCGATGTGAGACAGGAATCCATCAAAATTCTAGAGGAGAACATAGGCAGCAACCTCTACGACATCGGCCAAAGCAACCTTTTTCATGACACATCCCCAAAGGCAAGAGATACAAAAGATAAAATGAATTTATGGGACTTCATTAAGATTAAAAGTTTCTGCACAGCCAAGGAAACAGAAAAACTAAGAAGCAGCCCACGGAATGGGAGAATATATTTGCAAATGACACTACAGATAAAGGACTGGTATCCAAGATCTACAAAGAACTTCTCAAACTCAATACACGAGAAACAAATAAATCAAAAAATGGGCAGAAGATATGAACAGACACTTTTCCGATGAAGACATACAAATGGCTAACAGACACATGAAAAAATGTTCAAAATCATTAGCCATCAAGGAAATTCAAATCAAAATCACACTGAGATACCACCTTACGCCAGTTAGAATGGCAAAAATAGACAAGGCAAGAAACAACAATTGTTGGAGAGGATGTGGAGAAAGGGGATCCCTCCTACATTGTTGGTGGGAATGCAAGTTGGTACAGCCACTCTGGAAAACAGTGTGGAGGTCCCTTAAAAAGTTAAAACTTGAGCTACCCTATGATCCAGCCATTGCACTACTGGGTGTTTACCCCAAAGATACAGACGTAGTGAAGAGAAGGGCCATATGCACCCCAATGTTCATAGCAGCATTGTCCACAATAGTTAAATCGTGGAAGGAGCCAAGATGCCCTTCAACAGATGACTGGATTAAGAAGTTGTGGTCCATATATACAATGGAATATTACTCAGCTATCAGAAAGAACGAATTCTCAACATTTGCTGCAACATGGACGGCACTGGAGGAGATAATGCTAAGTGAAATAAGTCAAGCAGAGAAAGACAACTATCATATGATTTCTCTCATCTATGGAACATAAGAACTAGGATGATCGGTAGGGGAAGAAAGGGATAAAGAAAGGGGGGGTAATCAGAAGGGGGAATGAAACATGAGAGACTATGGACTATGAGAAACAAACTGAGGACCTCAGAGGGGAGGGGGGTGGGGGAATGGGATAGACCGGTGATGGGTAGTAAGGAGGGCACGTTTGCATGGTGCACTGGGTGTTATACACAACTAATGAATCATCGAGCCTTACATCGGAAACCGGGGATGTACTGTATGGTGACTAACATAATAAAAAATCATTAAAAAAAAAATAAAAAAATTTAAAAATAAAATAAAATAAAAAAATAAAATGGGTAAAGAGGGGCGCCTGGGTGGCGCAGTCGTTAAGAGTCTGCCTTCGGCTCAGGGGGTGATTCCGGCTTTATGGGATGGAGCCCCACATCAGGCTCCTCCGCTGTGAGCCTGCTTCTTCCTCTCCCACTCCCCCTGCCTGTGTTCCCTCTCTCACTGCCTGTCTCTATCTCTGTCAAATAAATAAATAAAATCTTTAAAAATAAACAAATAAATAAAAATAAAAATAAAATGGGCAAAGAGGGGGCGCCTGGGTGGCTCAGTCGGTTAAGCATCTACCTTCGGCTCAGGTCATGATCCTGGGGTCCTGGGATCGAGCCCTGCTGAGCAGGGAGCCTGCTTCTCCCTCTCCTTCCAGCTCATGCTGTTGCTTTTTCTCTCTCTCAAATAAATAAATAAATAAATAAATAAATAAATAAATAAATAAAATCTTTATTAAATAAACAAATAAATAAAACGCACAAAGAAGGGTGCTTGGCTGGCTCAGTCGGTAGAACACCCGACTCCTGATCTCAGGTCGTGGGTTCAAGCCCCATGTTGGGTGTAGATCTTACTTAAAAAAAAAAAAAATTTCAAATAAATTTAAAAAAATAAAACAGGCAAAGAAACCGACTAGACATTTTTCTAAAGAAGACAGAGATGGCCAACAGGTAGATGGAAAGGTGTTGAATACCACTCATCATCAGGGAAATGAAAATCAAAACCACCGTGAGATATCCCCTCACACCTGTTAGAAAAGCTGTTATCAAAAGGACAAAAGAGAACGGGTGTTGGTGTGGACGTGGAGAAAAAGGAACCCCGTGCACTGTTGGTGGGGACACAAGCTGGTGCAGCCACTGTGGAAAACAGTACAGAAGCTCCAAAACATTAAAGCCAGAACTACCACATGATCCAGCAACTCCCCTCGGTGTGTTTACCCGAAGGAAACCTACAGCTGAGCTCGAAAAGACACACAGTCTCTGCAGTGGCACTTGTACAGCCGAGACACGGCGGCCACCCGAGCACTCAGGTGAATGCACACAGCTCACGGGGGTGCGGAGATACAACGGGATCGTACCCAACCGTAGCAAAGGAGGGAATGCCGTCAGGAATGACGACTGGCTGGACCCTGGGGGCATTATGCTGCATGGGGTAAGTCAGACACAGAACGACAGCACTGCCTCCTCTCACTCACGACAGCACTGCCTCCTCTCACTCACGTGTGAAACCTGAAAACACGGTGCTTGGAGCAAGAACAGACCACCGGCTGCCCCAGGCCAGGCAGTGCGGCAGCAGGTGCAAACTCCCACCACGACGTAACCAAGTCCTGGGGGCCTAAGGATAGCGTGGTGACGCCAGTTACCCAATACTGCACCGGACACGTGAAAGTTGCTGAGAAAGTAGACGGTAAACACTCTCACCACAGGGAAAAAAATCTGTAACCGGGTCAGGCGACAGAGGTTAACGGTCACTGGGGTGAGCCCTCTGCTACAGACACAGATGGAACCACCACCTTGCATACCTAAAACTAATACCACATTCTACGTCAGTTACATCACAACAAAACTGGAAAAATAAAATAAGAAAACATTTAAAAAATATTTTCCACTTTTGAAAATTCGGGCTTAAAAATAAAATAGAAAATCAGGCTTATACTAAGTTGATTTTTTTCTAAGTCTGAGTTAAGAGGTAGCCAATTTAGGGGCGCCTGGGTGGCACAGCGGTTAAGTGTCTGCCTTCGGCTCAGGGCGTGATCCCGGCGTTATGGGATCGAGCCCCACATCAGGCTCCTCTGCTATGAGCCTGCTTCTTCCTCTCCCACTCCCCCTGCTTGTGTTCCCTCTCTCGCTGGCTGTCTCTATCTCTGTCGAATAAATAAATAAAATCTTTAAAAAAAAAAAAAAAAGAGGTAGCCAATTTAAATAACAAAACTGGGACACCTGGGTGGGTCTGTTGGGTAAGGGGCTGCCTTGGGCTCAGGTCATGATCCTAAGGTCCTGGGATCGAGTCCTGCGGAGGGCTCCTTGCTCAGTGGGGAGCCTGCTTCTCCCTCTGCCCCTCCCCACTGCTTGTGCTCGATCTCTCTCTCTCCCTGATTAAATAAATAAATGACAAAACTGCTGTTATCAACCTCTTTCCTTTGTATTTGTTTTCAACTTAGTAAAGACAGACGGCCATTTCCGCCCAGAGGCTGGTCCTCCTGGGACACAGGTACCACAGGGGCTGCAAGGGGGCATGGGGCTGGCCAGGGAGAACAGAGCCCCTGGATTCCAGAGCATGGGGGAAACTTGAGTCCAGCCTTTCCTACAAGCACCAGAGCCTGCCTCTGGGGGAGCCTGATTCCCCGCTCGGGCCTCACTTTGCCTGTCTGTAAAGTGGAGTTATGCCTGCCATGGTTGGCCCACAGCACTGCGGCGTGGCCTGCGGCATGGCCTGGGAGAGAAGGGCAGACTAGGCGCCACAGGGCAGACGAGGAAGTGCTCACATCCGGCGGCGGGGCACTGAGAAAGAGACTGATAAGGAGGCAGCCTCTGAGATAGTGCCTGGGGCCATCCTGCGACACTTGAGGGTCCCCAGAAACCCCACATCATCAACATCCGGCTGCCCCCAGGAGCCTGGGCACTTGGGAGTAAATGCAGGAGCTCCAGACCACATGCTGTCGGGCACAAAAGCTCACTGGGACACTTGCCAACACCCACCCTTCCTGGTCACTCTGGGTCCTAATTCCCCAGGCCAGCTGGCCACTCAGGCACAGGGTGCAGGCCCGACCCTCCCTCCACAGGACCTGATCCTGCCCCGCACTCTGCAGCGACTGCAGAGGCAGGGAGACCGGAGCCCAGCTCACTCCCCAACCCCTCGGCCGAAATGGCCCCCAGGGCTCAGGAGCTGCTGGCCAGGGCAGTCCTCCAGGACCCCTGAAACGCCAGCCAGTCACTCCCTCGGGGCCTTCCTCCCCAGCTCCCCTCCCTAGAGCTCCCTCCCCCCTGGCCTGGTCACCTCCAGGCAGGCAGGTGTCTGAGGAGTGAGGGCAGCCAGGAGAACATGTGGTCCCTCAGTCAAGCTTTAGTTTTCCCACTTTTAATGAAGACATGGGTATGAAAAGTGCTTCGCTTTCCTCTTCACTATTAAACAACGAGAAAAGAAAACCCAGAGGAGAAGGCACAATGCCAAGGGAGGCTTCCGCACCTGCCTCTCACCTCCTGGACCTAACTGGCCACTTAGCCCACTGCCTCAAGCGTCACCATCTTAAGCAGGATTCTAGTCCTCGATCACCTGCTGAGACCGGCCAGGGCCCCTCCCATCTACGGAATCAAGATTTAAACTCCCTAGTGAGGGGTTTAAGCCCTCAGGGATCTGGAACTTCTCCTGCCTTATCTCCCATTGTCCTGGCCAAACCAGGGCTGTCTGCCAGGCACCCCTGGCTGGGCCTTCCCACCGCCCTACCTGTACCCACCTGTCCCAGCAACATCTGACCTATCCTCTGCGAGGAAAGCAGATTCATCTATGAATGGGGGAGCATAAGTGGACACAGCCTCCTGGAGGGCAGCCCAGCATTACTCAGCAAAACTCCAGCCGTGCAGGCCTGCTCCGATCCAGCAACCCTGCTCGTGGGAGTTTATCCTACAGATGTTGCCAAACATGATTAAACCTGCATTCTGCATTCTGCGTACCTGGCCTCACAGCAGACACCCTGAGGACAGGCCCTGCCCCCCTGTTCCTTGCCCCACACAGAGCTTTTATACTGGGTTGAGTTGTGTCCCCCAAAAGATATGTTCACGCTCTAGCGCCCAGAACCTGTGAACGGGACATTATTTAGACATGGGTTTTTGCAAGCCTGATCAAGTTAAGATGAGGTCATCAGGGTGTGCTCTGATCCAAAGTGACTAGTGTCCTTGTGAAAAGAGGGAAATTTGGACACACAATGGAAGAGGCAGAGACCGGAGCAACGTGTCTACAAGCCAAGAAATGCAAGGACGCCAGGAGCCACCCGAAGCTGGGAGGGCAAGGAGGGATCCTCTCCCAGGGCCCTCAGGGGGAGCGTGGCCCTGCGGACACCAGGATTTGGGGCTTGTGGCCTCCAGGCTGTAAGAACATAAATTTCTTTTTTTTTTTTTTTTTTTTTTTTTTTTTTTTTTTTTAAAGATTTTATTTATTTACTCGACAGAGATAGAGACAGCCAGCGAGAGAGGGAACACAAGCAGGGGGAGTGGGAGAGGAAGAAGCAGGCTCATAGCAGAAGAGCCTGATGTAGGGCTCGATCCCAGATCGCCGGGATCACGCCCTGAGCAGAAGGCAGACGCTCAACCGCTGTGCCACCCAGGAGCCCCAGAACATAAATTTCTGTTGTTTTAAGCCACCCAGTTTGTGGTCACTGGTCATGGCAGCCACAGGACACTCCCACTCAGGGGGGCTACGCTCACAGAAGACAGCAGTGAGTGAAGATGAGCCCCACAGGACCCACGGTGGTGGCTGCAACCACAGCCTGACACTCCGCGCCTGGGTCCCCAGCCTGGCCAGCCCAGGCCAGGCTCCAGCACAGGGGGCTGACCATTGCCCATCTCTCCCTCAGCCCCCAGCAAAGGGCCAGACTCTCTGATTCTGACACCAAAATGTCCCTGCTAAAACGCCTGGGCGGCTCGGTCGGTTAGGCATCTGCCTTCCACTCAGGTCATGATTCTGGGGTCCTGGGATTGAGCCCCACGTCGGGCTCCCTGCTCAGCGGGGAGCCTGCTTCTCCCTCAGCCACTCCCCCTGCTTGTGCTTGCTGGCACTCTCTCTCTCAAATAAATAAAATCTTCAAAAAAAATAATAAAATAAAATAAAACACACAAAAATAAAATAAAATAAAATAAATTAAAATACAACACTGCAGCATGAGTTCCGTGGTAACTGGGGGAGGGGGGTCCTCGATCCAACAGTGAAAGCTAAAATAGCTCCCTGAGGTAGAAGGTAGCAGGCAGCACCAGGCACAGCCGGATTTCCGAACAGATAAAGTCCTCTCGGGATTTCCACCTGCACCGAAGACAGGCAGAGCCAAAGGGCCTGCTGCTGTGGTCCAGGTGGGGGCCTGCAGGGCAGCCAGTGTCAAGGACATCTCACAGATTGTGCGGAAGGTCCCTGGGCCTGTCCCTGCTAGGCAGTAACAGGTGTGCTGAGCAGGGACGACAACAGGGTGCTTCTGCCCTGACCTAACCCACAGCTGTAGCTTTTAAGCTTCCTTCCTGCTCAGTTCAGGTAGCTGCTGCCTTGGCAGGGAGGCAAGGAAGAGCAGGTGTTGCCATTCCTGGCGGGAAAAGAGCTGTGGGGCTGACCACGGGGTGGGCATGTGCCAGGAGGACCATGTGGGCTGGGGGATGGGGCTGGTTCCCACAGTCAGCCTCGACCATGGCACATGTGAACACCTCTTCTTTCTACAGGGGACCGGCCAATCAGAAGCCCAAGTGACACTGCTTATCCTCTCCAATTTGCTGCCTAAGAAGGTTCCAGCAAAGTCCCTTCAACCCCAGAGTCCCCATCACAGCCCCTGGAAGAGGAAAGGATGGAGAAATGGCTGGCCCAGGAAAAAGTCCCTGGGGCTCTCCCAAGCCCCAGCGCAGGAGTGGGAGGCGCCAATCACACCCGAATGCCCAGGCTCACACTTTGGCCGGGACAGGGGATGAGCCAGGAGAAGGCTCCAGGTGCAGCCGGCTGACCAGCACCCACGGATCCCAAGAACCCAGAGTGCCGGGCGCTTGAGCAGGCAGGAAGCAGAGCGGCACCCCGCACAACCACAGAACCCAGCGGGCAAGAGAAAGGGAAGCACCGGAAGCAGCAAGGCTGCAAAGAGAAGCAGTTGCCATCATCCCAAGGGCTCTCTCAGGGAGGGAGAGTGCTGAGCCTCACGGCTTGACTCTTCTGGGCACTCAGGGTATGACCCTGCCAAGAGCCCGGCGGGGGGGAGGGGGGTCACGCAGGGGCTGGTCTTGCTGTCCCAGCTTCAGTCCCACCTAACATCCGGAGACAGTAGGAACAAGAGCACAGTTGTCCTTGGCCACACGAAGGCGGCCAGCCCACCCACTGGACACAGGAGCCGCATCCCCTCTACCATCTGACCCCGTCGAAGTGCCCCCAGACAGACTATCTGCCACAGCAGCCCCCACGAGAGAAGGAGGGGGCTCAAGACTGGGGGTACCTGCTCAACTGGAAAGCCATGCCCGCCGGTTTGTCCTGGGTCCCGAGAGAAGTAGGGGGTTAGTGGCAGCCCAGTCACCCACCCTCCCTCTCCAAAAGCACCGTCCCAACTCCCCGGCACACAGGCCTGCCCAATCTAACCAGGAAGAGGCTGCCTCACCAATCCGAGGAGTCTACCAAAAGCCGGTTGTCATAGAAACTTCGCTTTGTAAATAATGACAGTGGAGAAGTACATCTCTGAGCCCTTCGCTGTGGTGCCGCGAGATCAAGAACTCATGCAGATGGGTGCCATCTCTGAGAAGCCCCTGGGGGGCCGAGAGACAGGGCAGACGCCCACCCAGACTTTCTCCAGGGTCTCAGGACCGGCTGGGCCCCCGGCGCGGACCCACCGCAAGCCTTCTGTGCTTCCTGAGACACAGACGGGGCGGAGGGTCTCAGGCCAGAGTGAGACTCACAGCGAGGGGTTGCATCGGGGGCAGAGCCCAACATCCTACCCAGAGGGGCTGGCATCTGACACCTGTCCCCAAGGCTACCTCCCAGAGCTCTGGGGGCCAGGTGAACCACTGGAAGGGAAGTGGGTAGAGGAAGCAGGCTGCTGCACCAGTCCCCGCTCTCCCCTGACTGCCGCCACCACCATGGCGGCCACCACCACACAGACCTGCCTCCTCCCCTCTCGGGTGCCCGGCGGCCAGAGCCAGACCTTACGTCTCCGAGGGAGGGCCTGCCCTTCTCCCCTCCCACCGGGTGTTGGGAAGAAAGAAGGCAAGCCATCAGTGTGGCCGAGGAGCAGGTGAGAAGGTGGCAGCCCGGGAGAGGAGGTGGGACGTGTAATTACTGTCCCTGCACCCCAGTGCCACCACCATGTGGGGCCGCCGCTACGGCTGCCCGAATGAATCGATCTGCCTGCAAGCTATCTGAGGGTCCCCTTCCTGAAAACTGTTGACTTGGCTCCAGGACACAGGTCCCCCTCGCCTGTGGGGCAACTCCAGCAGGTACTGTATAACAGGTAAACTTAGGCCAGAGCAAACTCAGTCTGCAGCTGCTCTCACTCACCAAAGGCCCAGCATGCTCCCAGCTCCTGGTGGTCTCCCTAAAATACGGCCTAATTGTTCCTAAAGGCACAACTACCATTGTCCCAAGTCCTCCCACCTGTATGTGAAAGGAGACAGAAGCAAAATCCCAGACTAACCAGGACCACAGCAGTGGGTTCCACAGGGAGGGCGGCCAGGGCAGGAAGGTGGGGCAGAAAGCGGCAAGGCTGTCCTCAGCTTAGCGCCGGGGAGCTGGGCAGGGGAGGGGGTTCTGACGGGCCCACCGACCACACCCGAAATGTCTACCTGGAGGGGCAGTCAGGGCAGAGTCTGGGTAGAAAACCTTCCCCAAAGCCTTCCCCCACCCACACAGCCTGACAGGGGCCCTGGCAGGACGCAGACCTCCTTTGGCCCCTCAGCTGTCCATGACAGTCCTAGGGCTGTCCGTGACAGTCCTTCAGCTGTCCATGACGGTCCTTCATCCTGAGTAGAAATGACCCCATTTGCAGGCAGGCCCGAGGACTCTTCCTGTAGGGCAGGGCCTGGGGCCATCCTGCTCCCTAAGTCCCCAGCACCGGGCACCGCGCAGGACACAAAGCAAAGTGCCACGAACAGGTGTCAAATCAAAGAGCAAACCAGTGCCTGGGAGACACAGAGTGAACAGAGGCCACCACCCCAGCCACTCTAGGTCCCCTCCGGTCAGCTGGGTACTCAGGCCCTATGTGCACCTGGTCGGCAACCTGCCCCTCCTCCTGCCTTCCCTGGCCGGAGAAGCCTGGTCTCACTCCCCACCCCTGGACCAAAAGGCCAAGAGCGCTTCCCCCACAAGCCACTCAGGATGCAGACCACCCCCTTAAGAGGGCCGTGTGCTGGGTCTGGTCAAGCCCATCTATCACCTGCAGGTCAGAGAAAAGGCCCCCAAGGCCACGGGTGTCCACTCCAGCCATGGGGCAGCCCTGAGCCACGTGTCCAGGCACCACAGCTCTTCCCACCCACAACCACAACCAGGGCCCCTCCAGGCCCCCCCACCTCCAGTCATCCCACAGTCGTCTTACAGCTTGGCCTTCTCCCTAAGACAGGCCTCGTCAGCTCCCTTCCTCAACACTTTCAGGGACGCACCCCGCCGAAGCACGAGCATGGTCTCTGTTCGTCTCTTCCTGAGCCCCAGCCAGATGGGACCGAGAGGGGGCCTCAGCCCAGATGCTGTGCCCTTTGGACTTGGCCCCATTCCTCCATGCGGGCATCGCCGCCTCCCTAAGCAACGCTGGCTTCTCTCTCCCCCTCAGTCTCAACCCTGGGTGTGCTGGGCACACGGCCCACCCCAGGTAGGAGCGGCCACCCCAGCACTCCCAGCGCTGCATGTGCCCATGACCTTTTCAAATCGCTTAAAATCACAGGAAATCGGAGTCGAAGAAGATGCTGGGGCCCCAGCTTCTACCTGTGAGGAAAGCAGGTGCACAGAGGCAAGGAGGGAGGCCCCAGGCCCGCATCCCGCAGACCTGGAGGACCTGGCATCCTGCACCTTGGAGGTGGTGTCCCGGGAGGGTGCTGGGCGGGGGGAGACGCAGCCTCCCGCACACGGCAAGGACCTACAGTCCTTCCCGGCAAAACGCCACCCAGGTGATGGGGTGATGACTCACAGACGGACGAGAAGCAGGCACAACTTGCCCCACCACGTTCCTTCTCAGTTATGGAAAGATCATGACAGCGCTCCGGGACTGGCTTAAGGAGAAACAGCCCGGAGCACACGGGGATCCTGAGAGCGGGGCCCCGGAGAGAGAAACCTCTCATGGAGAAGCCGGCCACCCAGACCTGCGCCTGCGAGAGCGCCAGCTAGAGGAAAGCTCCGAGACACACCGCAGAGGTCAGACCCAATGAAGTGCTCTCCGCTTGCGTCATCAGAAGGAAGGCAGCTCTCAGACGGAATGATCCCTGGATGCGGGGCACCATAGTTACGTAACACCCGCGTACACGGATACACCCCAAACCAGCAGAGCTAAGATGTAAAAAACTAAACAAAACAACCCACCAGGGAAATCTGCAGGAAATGACACGACCAAGGGAAATACCTACAGGTCCACCCACAGCGATCGAAGCGGCGAGGACGGTGCCTCACGGCCACGCCGACTTCCCACAGGGAGGAAGCGTGTGTTGTCCGCCTTCTGAGTCAATAATTAGAGAGTGAAGGAGCCATGAGGTGGCTTCTCATGCTCTGAGTTAACCAGGAGCCATTTTAAATGATGAAACCAGATGTCGGGAAAGGATCCTGGCAACATGAGCCTAACAGCCAAAAGTGCGGGGAGGAGCCCCCGTGCCGCTCACGCAGGACCGGACAAACAGAAGGCGTCTACGCACGCGACGGCACAGGACCACGCGAAGGAACCGTGCGGAGGAAGGCTGAGACCACGATGCTGAGCGCAAGCCGCCCTCACAGCAGGCTCGGCTCCTCGGACACGAAACGTCCAGGGCAGGCCAGTCCGCAGACAGACAGCAGACCGGCGGTCACCAGGCCCCGGGGGAGGCGAATGGGGAGTGAGAGCCAAAGAGCACAGCGCTTCTTTTGGGGGTGAAGAAAATGTTCTGGAATTAAATCGCAGTGACGGTTGCCCAAGCTTGTGAACACAGCAGAAAACACCGGCCTGTGCGCACGAGTACATGAACGCAGGGGTGCAAGGTCACAGTAAAGCCGTCACCAGAACACCTGGCTGCAGACCACTGGCGGGAAACAGGCCCCCCCTCCGCCTCCAGAACTCTCAGGCCCAGGTCAGAGCTCCCAGGTTGAGCCCCAGGAAAGCCAGGCGCACCGGGACACGGCGGCGGCCTCAGAGCTTCTGCTTCCAAAGAGTCAACGAGCTCCACGCACAACGAGGTTGCATTCCTCTGAGGGCTCTGTGGCAACTGTTTCCTTCAGCTTTCAAGGCTTCTGGAAGCTGGAAAAGGTCACGAGCCGCCCCGGCCCAGAGCCCAGGAGAAAGGCAGGACATGAGAGACACACCACTCCAGACTCAGGGGTCAATCAGCCTAACGGGGCAGAGGGCGCTCAGAGAACTGGCGGAGAACGCCCAGCGGCCTTTCCCAGAGTCAGAGGCCACTGTCCTCCGGCAGAAGCTCCCGCCCCGGGACCAGCAGGGCGGGAAGGACGGACTCGCGTCCAGACCACAGGAAGAACTCTCAAAGCGTCATGGTGACAACACAAATGACCCAATTTCTTCAGAAGCAAAAGGCTCTTTTACAAACACTTCACCAAACAAGATCTGTGGGTGTAAAATTCGCACGTGAGAAGATGCTTGACATCATTAGACATTAGGAAAATACAAACTAAAATCCCAAGGAGAGCCTGCTCCACACCTCAGGACAGGTAAAATTTAGAAGACTGACCGCAGCAAGTGTCGGGGAGGACGTGGAGCGGCAGCAAGGCCGCTGTCGGAAGGCAGCAATGGCACCCCGCTTTGGAAAAGAGGGCAGCAGTGTCTTCAGATTTATTTACTTCAGAGAGAGGGAGGGAGGGAGGAAGAGAGAACACAAGCAGGGAGGGGCAGATGGAGAAGGAGAGAGGGAATCTCAAGCAGATGCCACGCCCGGCACAGAGCCAGATGTGGGGCTTGACCTCACAGCCCTGAGATCATGACCTGAGCCGAAATCAAGAGTCGAACACCTAACTGACTGAGCCGCCCAGGCGCCCCAAGGTCAGCAGTTTCTTTTTTTTTTTTTTTTTTAAAGATTTTATTTATTTATTCGACAGAGATAGAGACAGCCAGCGAGAGAGGGAACACAAGCAGGGGGAGTGGGAGAGGAAGAAGCAGGCTCATAGCGGAAGAGCCTGATGTGGGGCTCGATCCCATAACGCCGGGATCACGCCCTGAGCCGAAGGCAGATGCTTAACCGCTGTGCCACCCAGGCGCCCCAAGAGTCGGACACCTAACTGACTGAGCCGCCCAGGCGCCCCAAGGTCAGCAGTTTCTTAAACAGTTAAGCCTACACCTACCGCATCACCCAGCACTGCGCTCCTAGTACTTGCCCTTGCGACCAAGAAAAGCAAGTGTCCCCACAAAGACTTGTGGACGAATGTTCATAGGGCTGTTGCTCGTCACAGCCCCAAACTGGCAACGATGGGAACGCCTGTCCACAGAGGAATGGATAGACGCACTGAGGTCCACCCACACGATGGAATATATTCAGCAATAAAAAGAAACGGGCCACCCCTTCGTGCAACGGCATGGATGAATCTCAGAGTGACCATGCTGAAAGCAGATCCCGCGTGGTTCCATTTCTATAAAATTCCAGAAAACGCAAACTGATCTCTAATGACAGAATGTAGGTAAGTGGTTGCCTGGGCTTCTCCAGAGGCAGGAGGGAGCTCCTAATGTGATGGACATGATCGTTACCTTGACTACGGTGATGGTTTGCCAGATGTGTACAGATGTCAGAATTCATCAAATTCTGGGGTGCCTGAATGGCTGAGTCGTTAAGCGTCTGCCTTCGGCTCAGGGCGTGATCCCAGGGTCCTGAGATCGAGTCCCGCATAGGGCTCCCTGCGCGGTGGGGAGTCTGCTTCTCCTTCTGTCTATCCTTCCCCCTGCTCGTTCTCTCTCTCTCTCTCTCTCAATCTCTCAAATAAATCAATAAAAATCTTTAAAAAAAATAAAAAAATAAAAAATAAGAATTCATCAAATTCTTCATTTTTAGTATGTGCTGTTATATTAATTATACCTTAATAATATAAGTAAATAAACATCTCTCCTGCACTACCCCCGCTGTTGCCTTGTGGAGAATCCCATGTTGGTGGCAAAAACCTTGGGTTTCTACTTTAGTCGCTGACCCCGGGAGCATTTACTGAACTCAGCCCATTTCTCTGAGAGGTGATGGCAACTGCACTCAAGTCCCCAGGGGGCTGCCCAGTCCCTGTGCTGGAAGCAAGATGCCCCCAGCATCTCAGCACCAGCTCTGTGCCCACAACGCCCAGAAGAGGTGAGAGGAGGCCTCACTAAGAGCCCTACTTGCCCAGTACAACCCGGTCCCACCATGGCATGGATCAAAGCCCTCTTTCACACCCAGGGGACTGGCAGTGAAGCCCGAAGTGGGCACATGAGCAGGTCCTGAGGACTTCTCCAAAATAACTGAGAGCATGGGCCAGTTGCCAGTGTGGCCACCCTGAGTCTCACAGTGCAAGGGCTCTTAGAATCTCCTGGATGTTAAGGAGGCTGTCCCTGGGGGCGCCTGGGTGGCACAGCGGTTAAGCGTCTGCCTTCGGCTCAGGGCGTGATCCCGGCGTTCCGGGATCGAGCCCCACATCAGGCTCCTCCACTATGAGCCTGCTTCTTCCTCTCCCATTCCCCATGCTTGTGTTCCCTCTCTCGCTGGCTGTCTCTATCTCTGTCGAATAAATAAATAAAATCTTTAAAAAAAAAAAAGGAGGCTGTCCCTGAAAGACAGTCAATGGCAGTGGCTCTGGGGAGAGCAGGACTCGACAGAGAAGGGACCAAGGTGACAGGGGAGTGACCCTCTCAGCCTCTAAAACCACAGCCCCACCCAACACACTGGGCATCAAACAGCCCATCCCGCTGGGCATAACCCACAGACCACACTGGCAGGTGCCGCCAAGATGCAGTAAGGAAACGCCCACGGTGAATAAACCCAGGAGATACAGTCTGGGGCCTAGTCCTGTTCTGCCACACCTGCCACTGTCCCTAAGTCAGCCACCACACCTCCAGGGTCTGTTCTTCACCTGTAACATGGAGGTCAATGCAGAGCTAGCTGAGAGCTCCCAGAAGTGGGGACACTTCACTCTGTCTTCTAGGTCCCCTTGCCCTAGAAGAAGGCCTGGCAGAATGAGCTCCTGCCACTGGCCAGCTCAAGGGCCCAAACAAGACACAGTTATGAGAATAAAAAGACAAGTCACAGACTGGGAGAAAATATTTACAAAACACATATCTGATGAAGGACTTGTATCCAAAATAGAGAATTCTTGGGGCACCTGGGTGGCTCAGCCAGTTAAGCATCTGCCTTCGGCTCAGGTCATGATCTTGGGGTCCTGGGATCGAGCCCCTCATTGGGCTCCCTGCTCAGCGGGGAATCTGCTTCTCCTTTTCCCTCTGCTGCTCCCCCTGCTTGTGCTTGCTCTCTCTCTCTGTCAGATAAATAAAATCTTTTAAAAAATTATATATATATATATATACACACATATATATCTTAAAATTCTACAATAACAACCCAGTATGAAAATGGGCAAAAGATCTGAACAGGCACTTCATGAAATAAGACATACAGATGCCAAATGAGCACATGAGAAGACGTGCAGCCTCATAGGTCATGAGGGAATTGCAAATTAAAGCCACGACACACCAATTAGAACAGCTGAAATTCAGAACACTGACAAAACACCAAATGCTGGAAGGATATGGAGGCACAGGACTCTTACTGGTTGTGGAAATGCAAAGACGGTGCAGCCACTTTGCAAGACTGCTTGGCAATTTCTTACAAAACTAACTGTATTCTTTAACTGTATTCTATTCTATATTTTAATTATATAAAAATAAGCGTAAAAATTTAGTAGGTACATGGAAGCAATTAAAACCAAGTAAAAAAAATTATTGTTGGGTATGGCTGAACTAAGAATATTAGTAATATGTTTTCCATAGATGCAAAATCCTCAACACACTATTACCAAACCAAATTTAACAATACATTAAAAGGGTCAATAACCACGATCAAGTGGTATTTAATCCAGGGATGCAAGATGATTCAATATCCATAAATCAATCAATGGGATACACATTAATAAAATGAAGGATAAAAACCAAATGGTCATCTCAATAGACGCAGGAAACCATCTGACAAAATTTAACATCTATTTATGATGAAAACTGTCAACAAAGTGGGTATACAGGGAACATACCTCAACATAATAAAGGTCATATATGACAAGCCCACAGCTAACATCATACTCAATGGTGAAAAGCTGAAAGCTATTCCTCTAAGATCAAAAACAAAACAACTCTCACCACTTTTATTAAACAGAGTACTGGAATGTCTAGCCACAGCAATAGGACAAGAAAAGGAAATAAAAGGCATTAAGATCAGTAAAGAATAATAAAATTGTCCCTATTTGCAGATGACATGATACTATATATAGAAAGTCCTAAAGAGGGACGCCTGGGTGGCTCAGTCAGTTAAGTGTCTGCCTTCGGCTCAGGTCATGATCCCAGGATCCTGGGATCAAGCCCCACATCAGGCTCCTCCGCTGGGAGCCTGCTCCTTCCTCTCCCACTCCCCCTGCTTATGTTTCCTCTCTCGCTGGCTGTTCCTCTCTGTCAAATAAATAAATAAAATCTTAAAAAAAAAAAAAAAAAGACCCCTAAAGAATCCACCAAAAAATTATTACAACTAATAAGTGATATCAGTAAAGTTGCAGGATAAAAAATTAACATATAAAAATCTGCTGTATTTCTATACTCTAATAATGAACTAGCAGAAAGAAAAATTAAGAAAAAAAATCCCATTTATAATTGTATCACATAGAATAAAATACTTAGGAATACAATTAATCAAGAGGTGAAAGACCTGTGCTCTGAAAACTATAAGACACTGATGGGGGATCCTGTATGGCTCAGTCAGTTGAGCATCTGACTCTTGATCTCAGCTCAGGTCTTGATCTCAGGGTCATGAGTTCAAGCCCTGCACTGGGCTCCACACTGGGCGTGGAGCCTACTTAAAAAAAAAAAAAAAAAAAGACGCTGATGAAAAAAACTGAACATGACACAACTAAATGGAAAAATATCCTGTGCTCATGGGTGGGAGGAGTTAACATTGGTAAAATGTCCACACTACCCAGAGCAACCTACAGAGCCAATGTAATCTCTATCAAAATACCAGCAGTATTTTTCATAGCACTAGAAAAAATAATCCTAAAATTTGTATGGAGCCACAAAGACCCTGAATAGCCAAAGCAATCTTGAGAAAGAAAAGCAAAGCTGGAGGCATCAGACTCCCAGATTTCAAGATGTACGACAAAGGTACAGTAATCAAAACAGTATGGTACTGGCACAAAAACAGACACCTGGATCACGGGAACAGAACAGAGAGCCCAGAAGTAACTCCATGCATATATGGCCAATTCAAATATGACAAAGGAGATAAGAATACAATGGGGAGAAGACAATCTCTTTAATAAATGGTGTTGGGAAGACTGGACAGCCACATATGAAAGAATGAAACTGGACCACTTTAATATACTACACACAAAAATAACTCAAAATGGATTAAAGATCTAAATGTAAGACCTGGAACCATAAAAATCTAAAAGAAAACCCTGGCAATAAACTCTTAGATATCGGTCTTAGCCATATGTTTTAGGATCTGTCTCCTCGGGCAAGGGCAACAAAAACAAAATTAACAATTGGGACATCATTGGGGCGCCTGGGTGGCACAGCAGTTAAGCGTCTGCCTTCGGCTCAGGGCGTGATCCCGGCGTTGTGGGATCAAGCCCCACATCAGGCTCCTCTGCTATGAGCCTGCTTCTTCCTCTCTCACTCCCCCTGCTTGTGTTCCCTCTCTCGCTGGCTGTCTCTATCTCTGTCGAATGAATAAATAAAATCTTTAAAAAAAAAAACAAAACAATTGGGACATCAAACTAAAAAGCGTTTGCACAGTCAAGGAAACTATCAACAAAACAAAAACGCAACCTATCAAATGGGAAAAGGTATTTGAAAATGATTTGGGGTCAATATCCAAAATATATAAAGAACTCATAAAACGCCAGCACCAAAATAAATTTTTAAAAACTGATTACAAAATGGACAGAAAACCTGAATAGACATTTTTCCGAAGAAGATATACAGATGGGCAGCAGACTTCTAAAGGGATGCTTGACATCGCTCGTCATCACAGAAACAGGAATCACAACCACTGTGAGAGATCACCTCCCACCCGTCAGAATGGCTAATGTCCAAAAGATAAAAAATCAGCCTGGAAAGGATGTAGAGAAAAGGGAACCCTCGTGAACTGTTGGTAGGAATGTAAATTGTTAAAGCCACTATGAAAACAGTATGGAGGTTCCTCGAAAATTTTTAAAATAGAAATACCACACAAGGGGCACCTGGGTGGCTCCGTCGGTGAAGCGTCTGCCTTCAGCTCAGGTCATGATCCCAGGGTCCTGGGATCGAGTCCTGCATCGGGCTCCCTGCTCAGTGGGGAGCCTTCTTCTCCCTTTGCCTGCCGCTCCCCCTACTTGTGCTTGCTCTCTCTCTGACAAATAAATAAATAAAATATTTTTAAAAAAGAAAAAAAAGAAAGAAATACCACACAATCCAGCAATTCCACTTCTGGGTATTTACCAGAAGAAAATGGAAACACTAATTCAAAAAGATATGCTCACCCTGATGTTCAACTCAGCGTTTTTTACGACAGCCAAGATTCGGAAGCAAGTGTTCATCAATAGAGGAAGGATAAAGAAGATGTGTTTCACACACCCAAGCACCCACAGAGGAACGTTGCTCAGCCATTCATAAAGAGAAAACAATCTTGCCGTTTGTGACAACATGGATGGACCTGCACAGAGGGTATTACGCTAAGTGGAATAAATCAAAGACAAATACTGTATTTTACTTATATGTGGAATTTAAAAAACAAAACAAAAACAAATAAAACAGACTCGTAAATATGGACAACAAAGTAGTGGGAAGGTGGGGGGGAATGGAAGAAATAGGTGAAGGGGATGAGGAGGTACAAACTTCCTATAAAATAAATATGTCACAGGTGTGTAAAGTACAGCATAGGGAATATGGTCAAAAATGTTGTAATAACTCTAAGTGACAGATGGGAACTACACTTCCGGTGAGCGTTTTGTAACGTATATAAATGTCCGTCACTATATTGTACAGCTGAAACTAATATAATATTGTGTGTCAACTATACTTCAATTAAAAAAAAAAAGGGGGTGGCTTGTGGGTGTCCCCCCCTCTAACGGCCTGATGTTTATAAGGCACAGGACGTGGCGGGGGTGGGGGGGTGTCAGCCTGTCATTCAGGGAGGCTGAGTATCAACCCAACAGGATCTGGTTTCCTGAGACACTGAAGGGCTCCAGAGAGCATTTTAGCCGTTAAAGCTCTGGACTCCAAATACAAGGCACATAGACGACAGCACCGGCACAGCAAAGAAACACAAAGTAAGGGTGGCATTTACTGAAAATGATGGCCACCCACCCTTGCCAACCCTGATCAGTCACAAGGCTCAAGTTCCCACCTGCTAAGTGCCCAAAAGGCAATGAAATATTTAGCTGGCTCAAGAAGAGACTGGAATTGGAAGCCCGGGGACTTTTGACAGGTGGAAGGAGGGGGCAGCGTCCATCTCCAGCACACCCCCTACAGACGGCTGGGGTGTGCCAAGGCAGGCCAGGACACAGGCTGAGGGATCAGAAAACACCCCCCAAGGGGCGCCTGGGTGGCTCAGTCGTTAGGCGTCTGCCTTGAGCTCAGGCGTGATCTTGGGGTCCTGGAATTGAGCCCCACATCGGGTTCCTCCACTGGGAGCCTGCTTCTTCCTCTCCCACTCCCCCTGCTTGTGTTCCCTCTGTCGCTGGCTGTCTCTCTCTCTGTTAAATAAATAAATAAAATCTTCAAAAAAAAAAAGAAAGAAAACACTCCCAAACATTCCCCAGCCCCCCCATTCCCTGAGAGACACGACACCAAAGCACATACACCAGGTGCCCTTCGAAGACCCACCAGATAAATCTTCTGGGGGCGGGGACTTCAGGGTCTTCTCCCTGACCCAGGGTGAGTAACACCCTGGCCTTCGGGCCACGAGGCACGCACTCTCCCTGAGGCTCAGAGAAGCTCTCAGCCTCGGGCCGAGTTCGGGAGACACATCACGCCTTAGACTTTTAATCCTACCCATTCATAAACCAGTCAGCACCAGGCCGTGTCTGGGGTGGCTGGCGGATTAGAGCTGTCTCCATCACCTGCCCCTCCCTTTAGCAGGTGACGAGACACACAAAACTCGGTGTCGAGAGACCTGGGTTCCAGTGTCCACTGTGCTGACCACAGGCAAGTCGCTCCTGCCCTCAGTTTCCCTACCTGTAAAACCGGGGGACCCCTGTGCCCCCCAAGGCTGAGAGCTGCCATGAGCGTGAAGGGTGCAGACGGGAGCCAGGGCAATGTCTCAGAATGTGAGTGCTGCCCCTGTGAGCTCTGAGGAGGCTTTGCTCCACATCTGGACGGTGGGAAAACTAGTTTTAGAAAAGCAATTCTTTCTCCCCGTACTTCACCCTCCAGTCTGAGCGTGACCTCCCTCCCCCATTTGGATTAAAATTCTGATTTGCCCGACACATCTGATGCCCGGTTAAATGTGTTTGCAGGGATGTGGGGAACACTCAAGGGCACGACTGGTACAGGCAACCTCCCACCTCCCAGGGTTTTAAACACACTTCTGATGGACAGTAACGCCTGCTGGACCTGGCTACAGCAAGACCGAGCCTCAGGGAGGACAAGCAGGGCACCAAGGGGTTCTAGCTGTCTGCAGGGCCATAGGAGGTCTCCAGTGAGGACCTGCCCCATGGAAGGCCTGTACAACAAGCCTGCCATCTGCCCTGGGACAGGCGGGTCACAGCACACCACTGCGGGGACGAGAGGGTGGGGAAACAAGGAGGGCGGAAAAGGCCAGAAGGGGACAGGTTGGTGTTCTGGGAGGGGAAGTGGGAAACAGATGCAGACCCAGCCTCAGATCCTACGTAGGCCCGGCCCACTGCTGAAATGAAATCACGTGGGTGATAAAACCACGTGGGTGACGAATACTCCACGGTCTGTAGGGCACAACTTTTACCGCTGGTGGACCTCGGCTTCTGTCCTCAGGGTCAGAGACGAGCCGGGGGCACGGGACAGGTTTGTGGCTTCACCTGGGACCCTGACAAGTACCTCAGACACACAGAGCCTGTCTCCATCTGGAGAAAGGGGTGTGTCCACATCAAAAGAACAAAGCTGGACTCTTACCTCACACCATCGGTGAGGAAGAACTCAAAACAGGTAAAGCCCTAAACAAGAGCTGAGACTACAGACGTCTTGAGAGAGAACATACGGGTAAAGTTCCGTGACCTTGGATCTGGCCATGGCTCCTTAGATCCGACAACAAAAGCACAAACAGCCAGAAAATAAAAAACATAAATGGGGGGGCACCTGGGTGGCACAGCGGTTAAGCGTCTGCCTTCGGCTCAGGGCGTGATCCCGGCGTTGTGGGATCGAGCCCCACATCAGGCTCCTCTGCTATGAGCCTGCTTCTTCCTCTCCCACTCCCCCTGCTTGTGTTCCCTCTCTCGCTGGCTGTCTCTATCTCTGTCGAATAAATAAATAAAATCTTAAAAAAAAAAAAACATAAATGGGATTACATCAAAATGTCGAACTTCTGTGCTTCGAGGATAGCATCCAAAGTGCTGAGACAAGCCACTGAGTGGAAGAAAATCCTTGCAAATCATGTATCTGAGAAGGGACTTCGATCTCAAATATAGAAGGAACGCAATAATAAAAAGACAAAGAAGCCAAATGAAAAATAGGTAAAGAAACTAAATAGACCGAGAAGTACATGTGCCTGGTAAGCACCCAAAAAGGTACTCAACGTCCTTAGTCATCAGAGAAACCAAATCAAGGTCGCAGTGAGATGCCACTTCACGCCCACTAGGCCAGGAGGGCTGCAGCCCAAGAGGCAGAACCCTAGCACTGAGGAGGCTATGGAACACCCCCCCCCCCCCCCGCCGGTACTACTGGGGAAGCGGACAAAACAGTGCGGCGGCACACTGGAAAACACGCCGACAGCTCCCCCAAAGCTTCCACGTAGAGTAACCCTATGACCCAGCAATTCCCCTCTCAGATGGGCTGGTTTTCCTCACATCACCTCTGACACTCAGTGGGGGGAGGGGGTTCCGGCTGGGTGTCCCACAATTCAGTGCAGTTCTGACACGAACAACCTGGAGTTAGCGCAGGCCCCAGGTTCAAGGGTTCAGGTTTGTCCCCACTTTGAGGCCAGTCTCAAGCCCCAGGCCACCTGTACTTCTGACAAACTGGCTCTAGAAATTAAGGTTCCCACAAAAACCTCCTCCTGTTGGATAATTTGCTGGAGCAGCTCACAGGACTCAGGCAAACGCTATATTCACATTTACTGGTTTGTTATAAAGGATACAGCTCAGGCACAGCCAAATGCAAGAAACGCACAGGACAAGGCACGAGGTGGGAATCAGGCACACTGCCCTTTCCAACACCTCCAGGTGTCCAGCAACCCGGAAGATCTCCGAACTCGGATTTTTTTGGAGGTCCCATTATGGACTGGTGATTAACTCAACTTCCAGCCCTCCCTCCCCCCACCTCCAGGCAGGAGGTGGGGCTGAAGGTTCCAATCCTCTAGCCCTGCCCGGGTCATCCTGGCTGCCAGCCCCTATCCTGAAGCTATCTAAGGGGCTCCCAGCCAACACTCAACTCATTAGCATACCAAAAACACACAATGACACAGGAAATTTCAAGTGTTTTAGGAACTCTGTGCCAGGACCCAGGGACAAAGACCGAATATATATTTCTTACTAAGCCACACTAGGTCCACACTCGAGAAATAAAAACATGTGCCTACACAAAAACTTGGGACAGGAATGGGCATAGTAAAGTTATACGCAGTAGCCAGAAGGTGGAAACGCAGCAATGTCCATCAACTGATGGATGATACACAAAATGTGGTGTGTACCCCCACAGTGAGTTATGGAGGAAGCAACCCACACCCGCTACAACCTGGATGAACCTTGAAAACAGGGTGCTCAGCGAGAGAAGCCAGACACAAAACACCATATTGCATGACTCTACTTATTTGGAATGTCCAGAAGAGACAAACCGATAGAGACAGAATAGAGATTAGGGGGATTAATAAATTAATAAAAAATAAAAAATAAGCCCTGTTAAGAACGGAGTCGGGAGGCCAGCAGAAGGCGCTCTCACACCCCACAACTGGTCACTTGGAGACCCACCAGGAACAGAGATCCCCGCAGGTCCCCCCTACAGCACTCCTGCTGGACCACCCCAGCAGGAGGAAGAAAGGCTCTCCTGTTCCAGCAACAGCCCAGCCAGTGAGAGACTGTGCAGCCAATGAGAAGCCACTACACTTCCAACTCCCAGTTTGCTCCAATGGGCTTCTGGTTTACAACAGCCCTTCCAGCTCCCCCCTTCCCTCTATAAAAGCAACGTCTTTGTTCTCCAGACTTGCCGGCGGTTTCAGTAGCTTGCTTGTCCCAAGTTGTTATTCTCTGCTATTCCTGAATAAACCCATTTTTGCTGGTGAAACTTCCACTTCATGGATGACTCATATGGAACACAGGTTACATGTCAATAAAGCTGGTACAGTAAAGAGTGGGGGGGGGGGGGTAATACACCCATGGAAAAAAGTTTCTGTAAAGTTTGAAATAAACACAGGAAGGCCACGGAAAGCAGCACAAGGTAACGCTGCTGAAGACGCGCCCATCGCTCGAGGACAGCTTCTCTGCCCTATAGGAGCCTGCCGGTCCAACATCACAGCCAGACACCCTACCCCAGGGGGTAGCAGAATGCACATGTCCCCAGACTCCTCGGCAGCGTGTGCCCAGGGAGGGATGAGCCAGCACAGCTGTCAGCAGGCACAGCAATTTAATCTCCACCCCGCCAACGTGCCGGAGCCCAGAGCCTGCCAATCCTGAAAGCCTATGCCTCCAGCAAAGCCTGGTGGGCTTCAACCGGTCCCTGGCCGAAAAACACGCTAGGTCTCCACTTGAGATGAACACACAGTGGGTATGCTCAATCAGCAGTTCACTGAACACTCAGGATTCCATTTATTAATAATAAATCCTGGGGCGCCTGGGTGGCTCAGCCGTTAAGCGTCTGCCTTCAGCTCAGGGCGTGATCCCGGGGATCTGGGATCGAGCCCCACATCAGGCTCTTCCACTGGAAGCCTGCTTCTTCCTCTCCCACTCCCCCTGCTTGTGTTCCCTCTCTCGCTGGCTGTCTCTCTCTGTCAAATAAATAAAATCTTTAAAATAATAATAATAATAATAAATCCTGAGTTATGTGGCTCAAGGCTCAGTCTGCCCTACACGCTGAACACCAGAGTAGAAAATGCCATCGCTGTGGGCACAGAAATGTCCCTGTCACCCTACCTTGGAGTGACACAGAGTCGAGACAGCAGATCAGACCTGGTTTCAACAGCCTTCATCGAAGCCCAGCATCTCTTCCCAGGACACTGGGGGCTCCTGGGCCGCAGATGCTCCCAGGTGGCTGGCTGTCTGGCGAGCGCACGGAGGCGGACAGCATAGACAAGCAGCTTCATTTTGCAGTAAGTTTACCCCGTTGCCAGCACGAGGCTTATCAGCAGCCTCCACTCCTGTCTCCCCTGCGGGCCTGACCGCCCGCCCCCCCCTCCCAGAGCCCTCCCTACAGGAATGCAGTTCTCCCTTTCCCGGTAGCCTCCTCCTGGGACTGCCCTTCCTCTGTCTGTCCACGAACTGGCAGTTCTCCTTCCGGAAGCGTCTCACAGGAGGCTTCTCTGCAACCCCAGTGATGCAAGGAATTCATGACTAGGCCTGAAGTCACCGGGCTCGGCTCTCTCCTAAGCAAAAGAGGGAGGGCGACAACAGGGCCACAGCCCATCTGTGGGATAGCAGGGCGGCAGTTCCTAAAGGGAAGATGCATTACGTGGAGTCAGGAGGCTGGAAGGGGAAGCTGTACCACTCCACGTCAGTTACAGATGCCAACAGAAGAATCATCCAGAAAGAATCATCAGCTGGGGGCTTCAGCAGAAAAAGATGCACACGGCATCTTCTCCAAGGATGCGCCTGCCCCCCTGCGCCTCAGCCAATGAGAAGCCATCGTCACCCTGAGCTCTAGCTCCAGGGGACTTTCTCCCGCTTCCCCCCTGCTCCGTGAGATAACGCTCCTCTCCTCTGTTTGTTGGGCTTGCCTGGTTTTGCCATAGCTTGCTTGTCCCAAATTGCAATTCTCTGCTCTTCCCAAATAAACCCATGTTTGCTGGTAAAATAACTGACTTTTTTATTTTTAAGGTTACTATTACTTGGCGATCAGAAGTAGGATCCAGAGGCGACCCCCAACAATTCTGAGGTTGGCGGACACACAGTGCTGATACCCCCAAGGCCCACTGGGCTCACTGCTTTCCTGCTGACCCTGGATTGCCAGGGCAAGTTTTCTCCTGCTTCTCAAGCTCTGTCTCTGTGTTTGAGCTTTCCTGGCTTTATCCAGAATCTATTTTAGGGCTTTGGCCTTTCCATGAGAACTCACTCGTTTGCCCTTTGGTCTGACTTCTGTTTGGAACTGGGCTGTTCCTGTTGAAAGTGTATTGTGTTGGAATTTTTCCTTCTGCTCCAGAGACAAACCTCTAAGAAATGGGATTCCAGTCATCAAAACTGAGGGCGCTGTCCCCCACTTCTGGGATCGCAGTTGGTTTTATGTTTAAAAACCATAAAACCATGGTCCCTCCTCATGCACACCTCTAACTAAATGGACCAACGTAACCAAATGTAATTTAGAACTCAATGGCCATGATGGGGAACTTTTGATCTCCCCAAACTTACTTTCTCAAAACTAAACTGGACAGCCATGGCTCTAAAACCGTCAAAACTGAATGGGACGCCTCTTTGGATTGGTATTATTGTCCAGGACTCCAAACAATAAACAACACGGTTATCTCTCGGCACCCTGCTGCGCCTAACCCCTGTGTATTACCGACATCCGTCCCCAGAGAAAGCAAGTGTTATCCTCGAACTTGATCTATGCAGTGCATCTTCAGTAACCCAGTTCATACGGAGCCAATCATCTCTTTGCTTTCACTTGGGAAGAACGTAAATACATGTGAACCCTAACGCCCCAGGCTTTCACAGATGGTCCTTACTTTTCACAAATCTTAAAAGCTAATTTGGAGGATAGAAAATTTTCTGTAGGCTCTACTTATTGTAATACGTAGATGATTCGCTGCTCCTCTGCCTTTCTCAAACCTCTTCACGAAAAGACGGCATCCACCTGGTAACACTTTTGGCCTTAAAGGGACATAAAATACCCAAAGAAAAACTGCAGTTTCCTCAAATCAGGTTTGATACTAGGAAACCTGATCTCAGAACAAGAACTATGTTAGAATCCAGGTAGGATTCCTGAACTTCCCAAAACCTAAAACTAAACGCCAATTATAAAGTTTTCTTGAATTGACTGGCCAGTTGAAATCGGATTCCAAATGTCTCTCTTGTGGCTCAATGTCTACACGCTTTACTAAGAAAAGGAAAGATCAAGGGCTCCTGGCTAGCTGAGTAGAGCATGCAGCTCCTGATCTTGGGTACATGAGTTCAAGCCTTACATTGGGCGTAGAGCTTACAATAAATATAAAAGTAAAAATTTTAAATGAAAGAGCACAGATTTGGCGACTTTAAAGAAGAGCCTAATAAGACCCCTGCCCTCAGACAGCCTAATTTTTAACTTCCCTTTTTCCTCTGTGTAAATGAGAGGGAAGGGAATGCCTTAGAGTACTCACCCACAAAAACATGGGGACCACCATGGACCCACAGGTATATAGCCAACAACCAGATCCTGTGGCCCAGGAAAATCCCCCTTGCCACAGCCATTCCTGCCACCAACTACCCTGTTAGTTCAGAACACTGAAGAAATAATCACGGGATCCCCTTTAATCATCCTTGTGTGGTAAAACCACAGACATTTATACCAACAGCCAGCACGCCATGGCTCATGACTTCAGAATGCTGGTTAACAGTGAGGTTTCCTTAGCTCGAATGGGAATAGAATTAAAAATGGCCACCATCTCCAAAATTTATCAGATGCCACACTTTTGCTGGTTGCTCTGGCTACAATTAAGGCTCCTGGGCATTCTAGACACAACTCTATGGAGACCAAAGGAAACCACCTCACGGATATTTCTGCCAAAAATGATGCTGTCAAGGAAAACCATAGCCAAATCTCTGTCATGGCCCAAAGCAATGTTGTTCTAAATGGTAATTTGGAAAAATCAACAAGAGATAACCTAACAGTTGGCTCCAGAGAAGGAAAAACAGTACTGGAAATCATTGTTGGCTCAATAAAAAGAGAGGACTCCGGTTTGGACCAAATAATAATCCGGCCCTACCAGAAATTCTAAAATTCCCACTACTTACCTCTGTACATGCACTAAATCACTGGTCTACTGGCAAAATTATAGTGTTCATGAACCAATATCGGTGGAGACATTTTTGGAGGGTGTTGTGGAGAAATATTAACAAGGCTGCAAAAAGTGCTTACTTCACTTATGCACCTGTCCAAAGTGCAATCTGGGGAAACCTGTTTACACAAACAAATTTTATAAAGCTTTCCCTGACTCATAGATAGGTGATAGTCACAATTTGTGTATTTTCACACTGGCCTGAACCTTTCCCTCACAGACGGGTCACTGCTTCCTCTGTGGTTAAAGTTCTGTTCAAAAAGGGCGCCTGGGTGGCTCAGTCAGTGAAGCGTCTGCCTTCAGCTCAGGTCATGGTCCCAGACTCCTGGGATGGAGTCCCACGTCGTCTGCTTCTCCCTCTGCCCCTCCCCCCAACTCGTTTTCTCTTTCTCTCCTCTCTCAAATAAATAAAATCTTAAAAAAAAAAATCTGTTCAAAAAGATTTTCCCTACCTGAGTAACTCCTATCAAACTTCACTGCGATCAGGAAACCCATTCTACCGGTCGGGCGCTTTAACGAGTCTGTGCTGTTTGGCTAGTTTTAAAACACTGTGGTTGTGCATACCACCCTCAATCCTCAAGGTTAATGAAACGCACTAAAGGCACTATAAAGATTCAATTGGCAAAATTTGTAGAGACCTTCCAGACACCGTGGCTGGAAGCATTGCTGTTGGTCCTTCTGAATCTCAGACTGACCCCCTTTGGAACTTATAGACTCTCACCCTTTCAGCTAAGTCACAGGCCATCCAGGGCACTTGGCCCCTGTCTCCTCTGATCCATAGTTGACAAAAGGAGATACATTCCAATATTCTAAAGGCCTAATTGCTTCTGTTAAAAATAACCAGGCTTTGGTATGGGGCACCTGGCTGGCTCAGTTGACGTAGTGTGACTCTTGATCTCGGGGTTGTGGGTTCAAGTCCCCACTGGGTATAAAGATTACTTAAAAAAATAATATATTTAGGGGCGCCTGGGTGGCTCAGTCGTTAAGCGTCTGCCTTCGGCTCAGGGCATGGTCCTGGAGTCCTGGGATCGAGCCCCACATCAGGCTCCTCCACTGGGAGCCTGCTTCTTTCTCTCCCACTCCCCCTGCCTGTGCTCCCTCTCTCGCTGGCTGTCTCTCTCTCTGTCAAATAAATAAATAAAATCTTTAAAAATAATAATAATTAAATTAAAAATAATATATTTAGAAAAATAAAAATAGGGACACCTGGGTGGCTCAGTCGGTTGAGCAACTGCCTTCCACTCAGGTCATGATCCTGGGATCGAGCCCTGCGGGCTTCCCTGCTCAGCGGGGAGTCTGCTTCTCCCTCTGCCCCTCCCCCCACTCCTGCTCTCTCTCTCTCTCTCTCTCTCCCTTGCTCTCTCTCCATCTCAAATAAATGAATAAAATCTTTAAAAAATAAATAAATAAAAGTAAAAATAAAAAACCACATTTTGCAGAGCAACCTTTTCACTCTTCCTTCCCAGGACACGAAAACCTTAAGCACCACACCTTGTAACCTGGAGATTTCATCTGCTGGAAGACACACGTTCACAAAGACTCTTCAACCTTGCTGGAAATGCCCTTCCCGGGCACAGCTAACCAGCCCTCGCGCCACCAAATTCCAACGAATAGACTCTTGGATTCACAGGACACATCTAGGGGAAGCGCCAAACCCTGACTGGCCCTGCACACCGGCTGGTAACTGAAAGCAGAGGCTTCCCGCCCGTGAAGCCGATGACATCTGATGAGACAGCTTTCCTGAGATGTCCGGACCAGGCCTGGGCGCCTTCTCTGCGCTGTCTGTGTCTACTCTTACTTTCATGGAAAGAAAATGCCCTCGTGGGAATGAAGCATGAGAGACTATGGACTATGAGAAACAAACTGAGGGCCTCAGAGGGGAGGGGGGTGGGGGAATGGGATAGACCGGTGATGGGTAGTAAGGAGGGCACGTTTGCATGGTGCACTGGGTGTTATACGCAACTAATGAATCATCGAGCTTTACATCGGAAACTGGGGATGTACTGTATGGTGACTAACATAATATTTTAAAAAATCATTAAAAAAAAAAAAAAAAAGAAAAGAAAATGCCCTTGTCCACACTTCCCCAGGCCCCTCCGGAAAGGGGAAACCTTTTTTTTGTGTGTGTGGCCTTTTTCAGAAACAGCCTCATCATGATCCAGTGACAAATTAATTTTTCACTTGCTTTTTCTGAAGGATGAGAAGGTTCGAGAGTCCCAAGTCTTTCATCTGAACTATTATTTGACTCTGGGTTCTTATCCAAATTCACTGTCTCTGAATTTGCAAACTTACAGGCTGACTTATTGGATAACATTTGTTTTTAAAAGCCGTTCTTTTAAGATAACAATATTGTTTTAATACACCTTTGAAGTTCTACTATTTTTACAAAAAGTTCAATAGCTATTGCTTTTGTGCGTAGACCTGCACTGTGTCTTCCCCAATGTCCTAGGCCCATGCCTGCAGCGGGCTCCCGTGCTCCGCGCTATTCTGCCCTCGCCGCCACTCTCAGCGGGGACTTCCAGGAGGCACGCATGATTCTGTAGGGAGAACTTTACCTCTAAGTCACCATCAGTACCCACACATATTTTCAGTTGGCTACTCTCAGACCTCGAGTCCTGCTACAGAACCACCCTACAATTTGGAATTCTTATGTTACTTCGTCCGTTGTATAAATATTTTAAGTTGTATGTTTGGTTGCCTATCAACCTTTTGTAAAAATGACGTACCCGGGAAGGAGATGCTCTCCAGTGCTGTGGTCTTGATAAATATGTAGTATAGATGGGAAGTGCCTGAGAGTCCTCCCTCCTAACCTTCCTTGTTCCTCAAATGGGGCCTCAAGTGGTTTCCAACTGCCGTGCGCTTCTCCTCCAATGTAGGATGTGACAACCAGGAAAGGTCCTTCCTGGCACTGAGGGACAAAACCACTGATTAAGGGTGGCACGTGGGGGGCTCAGTCAGTTAAGCATCAGACTTGATTTCAGTTCATGTCATGATCTCAGGGTCCTGGGATGGAGCCCCAAGTTAGGCTCTGCACTCTGCCGAGCGTCTATTTGAAGATTCTCTCCCCCTGCTCCTCCTCTTCTCAAGCATTTTCTCTCTCTCTCTCTCTCTAATAAATAAATAAATAAATCTTTTTTTTTTAAATGGGGTTAATGGGTGTCTCAGTTGGTTAAGCGATTGACTCTTAATTTTGGCTCAGGTCATGATCTCAGGACTGTGAGATGGAGCCCCGCATCCGATTCTGCACTGGGCGTGAAACCTGCTTGAGATTCTCTCTCCCTCTCCCTCTGGCCCTCCCCCCAAAAAAAACCCAAAACCAAAGCAAAAACGGCATGAAAATTAAAAAGTAAAACCAAATGGAGTCAGGAGGCTAGAAGGGGGAGCCATGCCACTCAATGTCAGTTCCAGGGAGCACTGTCAATTACAGACTCCCAGAGAAGAATCATCAACAGGAAAGAATAAACAACCAAGGACCCCAACAGGAAAAGATGTACACTGAATTCTCTACAAAAAAATCGACTCTTCCTGCAGCTCAGCCAATGAGAAACTGTCATCACCGAGCTCTCTTTCAGAACCACCTCTCCTGACTTCCCCCTTCTTCTCCATAAAATAATGTTCCTCTCCTTTTTCGGATTTGCTTATGGTCTTTCCACAGCTTGCATGTCCTGAATTGCAATTCTCTGCTTTTCCTGAATAAACCCAGTTTTGCTGATAAAATAACTTTCATGTTTAAAGTTAACAGGAGGGGGGCACCTGGGTGGCACAGCGGTTGGGTGTCTGCCTTGGGCTCAGGGCATGATCCCGGCGTTGTGGGATCGAGCCCCACATCGGGCTCCTCCACTATGAGCCTGCTTCTTCTCCCACTCCCCCTGCTTGTGTTCCCTCTCTCGCAGGCTGTCTCTATCTCTGTCGAATAAATAAATTAAAAAAATCTTAAAAAAAAAATAAAGTTAACAGGAGGAAATGGGTGGGACTGTGAACAACACATCCAAGATTCTCATCTCCGGGGCCTGTAAGCCTCTACCACCCATCAGGCCAGACTAGGCCTCCAGCAGGGATAAGCAGCTCCACCTGGGCTGTAAGGGTCTCTCCATGGCAGGTGTCAGGAGGGCTGGGAGGCTGCCAACTAGCACAGGGGTCCTGGCAGCGAGGTAGCTGAGGAAAGAGGATGCAAGAACAGTAGAAAATTCCCATCTCTACTTCAGACATTGGCTCTCAAGCTCCAGTGGAGCGCTGAGGAAGATGCAGATTCCTGGGCCTCCAGGCCCCCAAGATGCAAAAGCCGTAGGTCTGGAGTAGGGATTCAAGAGGCTGTTTGTCTTTTCATTCCTTTTTTTTTTTAATTTTTATTTATTTATTTTTTAAAGATTTTATTTATTTATTTGACAGAGATAGAGACAGCCAGTGAGAGAGGGAACACAAGCAGGAGGATTGGGAGAAGAAGAAGCAGGCTTCCAGCGGAGGAGCCTGACATGGGGCTCGATCCCAGAACGCCGGGATCACGCCCTGAGCCGAAGGCAGACGTTTAGCGACTGAGCCACCCAGGCAGCCCCCCCTTTTTTTTTAAGATTTTATTTATGGGGGCGTCTGGGTGGCTCAGTCAGTTAAGCATCTGCCTACAGCTTGGGTCATGATCCCAGGGACCTGGAACTGAGCTCCGCATCGGGCTCCCTGCTTGGTGGGGAGCCTGTTTCTCCCTCTCCCCCTGCTTGTGCTCTCTCACTCTTCCTCTCTCTCAAATAAATAAAATCTTTAAAAATTCTTTTAAATTTATTTTAGAGAGAGAGAGAGATGGAGTGCAAGCAGAGGGAGAGGAAAATAATCTCCAGCAGGCTCTCCGCTGAGCACAGAGCCCAACTGGGGACTCCACCCCAGGACCCTGAGATCACCACCTGAGCCAAAACCAAGAGTTCTACACTTAACCAACTGAGCCACCCAGGCGCCCCCGTCTTTTTATTCTTTATTGTGGAAAACATCACAGCAGAGAGAAGGAAATGAATCCCCGAGTCCCCACCAAAAAGCTCCACTGATCAACTGTGGTTTCAGATGCTCTGCTTCCTCTCTGTTCCCACCCACACCCCCACTCCAGATGAGTTTAAACAAATCTCAGACATCAAAGCTTGGCATTTGTAATATCTCAGCATTCCCTCTAAAAGAGAAAAACTGTGTTTAAAAACAGAAACACAGGGGCACCTGGGTGGCACAGCGGTTGGGCGTCTGCCTTTGGCTCAGGGCGTGATCCCAGGGTTCTGGGATCGAGCCCCACATCAGGCTCCTCCGCTATGAGCCTGCTTCTTCCTCTCCCACTCCCCCTGCTTGTGTTCCCTCTCTCGCTGGCTGTCTCTATCTCTGTCGAATAAATAAAAATAAAATCTTAAAAAATAATAATAAATAAAAATAATAAATAATAAAAACAGAAACACAAAACAATTACCCCACCTAAAATATAACACCAATTCCTTGGTGACAGCGAATACCAAGTGAGTGTTCAAGTTTCCCCAATGGCATCTTAAAAGTTTTGAAATCCACATTTGTGAACTGTCTTCACAATCACCCACAGCTGGAAAGATCCCAGATGTTCCCTGACTGGCGAAGAGAGAAACAAAGAGCAGGTAACACAACTGGGCAGTGAGAAGAAAGCAGGACGATACACAGCAAGTGGGGCTCACAAGCAGAGTGCCAGGTGCATGATTCCACCCATGTGAAATTCTAGAAAAGGCAGAAACCAGAGTGATAGAAAGCAGACCTGTTTACCAGGGGTCGGGGCTGGGAAGGGACTGACGGAAAAAGAGGCAGGAGGGAACTGCTGGGGGTGATGGAAACGCTCCGTGTCACAGTTGTGGTCACTCTGCAGGTGTACACATTTGCTAAAACTCAGCGGTACGCTTAGAATAGGTGCATTTGATTGTATGCACATCATACCTTATATGGTCGTTTTTTTAAAAAGCAGAACTACAATGATCTCACCTTAAAAAAACTGGAAATTCCTTAGTACCTTTTAAGTTTCAAAGGACTTTTCAAGTTCCCCCCAAGTATCTCATCAATGTTTTAAAATCTGCATTTTGTTGATTTTCTACTTAAGTGTAATTTGCATGCAGAAAATGTGCATTTGTAACAAGCTTCCTCAGTTATTCAGATGTAGGTGGTCCATGGTGGGGGGGGGGGGGTTGGGGGGCGGTGACCATATAATGTATCCCCCTCCCCAGGATACCTCCGGCAGGGAGACACAGCGGACCTGGAGGCACACAGTGCAGTCACGCGGGCTGGGCCCCCACCTGCAGAAGCCCCCTGCACAGGGCTGTGGCCGTCAGTCAAAGGAGACCTCGTTTGGAGTGGCGGCAGGGGGCCGGCAGGGGGCGCTCTCATACACTGCGATCTGCCTCCGCCGGCCTGGAAAAGCAGCTCCCTGCAAACGAATAGCTTTAGCTACTACGGTACCACCCCAGCAAAAGAAAGAAAGCTTTCCTCTTTCCCTGGCAACAGCTCAGCCAGTGAGGGACTGTCATAACTGGGCCAATGAGAAGCCACCATACTCTGAACTCCCAGTTTGCTCCAATAGACTTTTTGTTTGTAACAACCTTCAGAACGTCCCCCTCTCCAGTATAAAACAGCGTTGCTCTCCTTTGTTCCCCAGGCTTGCCTATGGTTTTGCTGGAAGCTTCTTTGCCCTGCAATTCTTGAATAAGCCCCCCCCTTTTTTTTCCTGGTAAAATAACTGGCAGCTTTATTTTTAAGGTTACCAGGAGAAAGCAACTTAAGGCCTGACTGAAACCAGGGAGCTGGTGGACTGTGGTGCCAAGTCCAGGGCAACGCCAAGCTGCCTGGCCCACTTACAGGGGGAGGCTGGACAGTGTGTGAGCAACAGCCCACCCAACCAGAGGTTCCTTGGGCTGCAACGGCTGCGCCTTTTTCTAGGGCCTCCCCGTCCTAGCAAGAAAGGAGTCAGCACTGTGCATTGTTCTATAGAATGTTCCAGAACATTAGCTCAGGGTATGGTTTCTGTAAATCAGATTCGATGTTTTATTAATTCCACTGTAAACCCAAAGACAGAGCTCAAGGGGAAAAAATTCTAACCCATTACTATACTGGAATTCAGGTCCTTTCCACTAACATTTTGGCTACTAGATGACAGATTTACCAAAAGCTGCACCTCCTGGACACCAGGCACTACTCCAGGCATTCTCAGCACAACAGCGAACAAAGCAATCCCTAACCTCAAGACATTTCCTAGCAGATTTGCATCTAAGAGCATGCAAACAAAAAACCCCATGCAGACCTCACACACTAACCTACAATTAAATGACTCCTAGATTATCTGCCCTGGGTAAAGTCCGCACCAAGGTCCGCCTCCATCAACTAAGTGGTTTGAAAGCCAACTGCAGTCCCCAGGGAGCTTCTGAAACCCTTAGGAAATCCTTCCTCTCCCAGGCCTGCCATAAATTCCGGTTTCTATATCCCTTTACAATACTATACTGTCCTATAATGTACCCACCAGCCACAGAAGACTACGTATGTTTACTTTTTTTTTTAAGATTTTATTTATTTATTTGACAGAGAGAGAGACAGCCAGCGAGAGAGGGAACACAAGCAGGGGGAGTGGGAGAGGAAGAAGCAGGCTCCCAGCGGAGGAGCCTGATGCAGGGCTCAATCCCGGAACGCCAGGATCACGCCCTGAGCGGAAGGCAGACGCTTAACAACTGAGCCATGCAGGCGCCCCTATGTATGTTAACATTTAAATAAATTTAAATGAATGCAATTAAAAATCTGGTTCCTTCACATCTGGCCACATTTCAGGCACTCAGTGGCCAGTGACCACTGGCTACCATACTGGACAGTGCAGACATGGAGCATTTCCATCACGACTCCACAAGGCCCTATTCTCCCAACAACCTGTTACATGACATGTCCTTCAACTTTATTTCAACAAACACCCGGGGGCTTCTGCTAGGGACCCACAGTAATGCCATGATTAAGCCTCACAACAAAATATAAACTTCAGCTTAAAAGGCAGTGGAGGGGCGCCTGGGTGGCACAGCGGTTAAGCGTCTGCCTTCAGCTCAGGGCGTGATCCCGGCGTTCTGGGATCGAGCCCCACATCAGGCTCCTCCGCTGGGAGCCTGCTTCTTCCTCTCCCACTCCCCCTGCTTGTGTTCCCTCTCTCACTGGCTATCTCTGTCAAATAAATAAATAAAATCTTTAAAAAATAAAAAATAAAAAAATAAAAGGCAGTGGAAAAACCACAGCAACAGCAACACGGGCAGGGACTAATCCACCAGCAGCCTTCAGCTCCTGGTCAAGGTCCAGGGTCTGCCCTTCAAGTCCTTGTTCCCCATCTGTAACATGACAGAGCTGGACTGGAGGGCCTCTAAGGGTCTTTCCAGGTCTGACATTCTAGAACTCTGAGTCTAACAAGGAAAAATGTAATTTGCTAACTAAACATTAATTAATATTACTTAAACCAAAGGAAATAAACCAAAATAACCAAAAGAAAAATGCTCTTCTGAGACTTTAAAGGCTGTCCCGGCACCTGCATCATAGGGCTGGATCAAAAAGAGGAGGAGACAGCATCCCACAGTGGCCTGACTGTCCAAAGTTCATGTTCTCAAAGGTAAACTGTTCTCTTTGTGAGCTCACATTCCCTTTGTGAGTTCACTTTTATAACTGCCCAGCACTGCGCCGAAGATTTCAATCCCCCCAGCCACCCTAAAGTAGGCATTATCATCTCCAGTTCACAAATAAGAGAGCTGAAGCCCAGCGAGGTTGAGGAACATGCTTAAAGCCACTCACCTACAAGAGGCAGAGCTAGGATTTGAATCCGGGCCCCTCAGCCTCTTGAGCCCGTGTCCCACTTTTTGGACAAAAAGAGCTTCCATTTACTTAGAAGGTGCCAGCCAGTCCACAAGCACTAAGATACACTTGCTTTAACACTCAGAACAACCCAGGAGAAAATGGGACACTGGAAGGCCAGGCTGCTTCCAAACGGGCGGAGGCTGAATTCATTTAAATAATGTTAATGTTTAGTTAGCAGATTACATTTTTCCTTGTTGGACTGCCCAGCTGGTTCTAACCACTGCCTTCCCCTGCCTTCCCCACCCGAGAGCATGTGACCACTCTTAATTGTCTAGAATGGTGGAGGTTCTGGCATTCTTCCCTGCTAGACTGTGAACCCCCCTTGAAGGTGGGGACCAAATTTTCCATGCCGGTCACTGTCCCTCCATGGCACTTTGCTCCTTGGAGGCATCCAGTGAGACTTGTTAAATTCATGGGCTTGGCTGTCCTAGGCCGGGAGGCTCTTCTTTCAACACGAGATATCAGCTCAGATGTCCTTAAAGGGCTCCCTGCCCTGGTATGTCCACTCTCCAGTGTCCTGGGGTTTCTCTGGGCCAAGCCCTTGTGACCACGGCCCTCTTCACAGCCCCGCCCCGACTCCCTTTGGCAGTCGTGCTGGGCACCAGACGCTCACCTCAGCCAGGTATCCTGCCCACCTGTCCCAAAGCCACTCAGAGACAATATGCAATTGTGAATATGCCAGAGGGGGCGCTGTACGCACCCAGGGTAACAAAAAGCACACACACATATGGGTAGATTGAAATCAGTATCTTCTTTTTTGGGGGGGAGTCAGTGGAAAATTCACGGGTCTGGACACAGAGGACTTGGCAGGGGCTGCCGTCAGGCTCTTGTGGCTGGATGACCTTACAGAGACATTGGGGCTCCCAGAGCCTCAATTTCCTCCTCCAATTTCCTTCCTCTCTTCACAGTGGTGAGACCCCTGTCATCCTCCCTCCCAGGGAAGGTGGGCAAACCTTCAAAAATGAGATGAGAGATACACAGGCCTTTTGCAAACGCTGAATTCCAAGGTCACTTTGGCCAATACAAGGCAGAGCCTGATTCCAAGGCCCTGACTCCGGGGCCTGTCCTTTTCCCAACTCAGTTGCTTCTATTATTTTTGCCCTGAAACTTGGGAGTTGCTGGGGCCATGACGGCCACACAGCCAATAACAAAGGGAACACAACAGGGAACCTTAAAATGTTCCCTTCTCCTTAGAAAACTCAAACTGACCTTGAGGTCAGGAAAGCCTTCTGACCTGGTCAGAAGTGAGAGTGGGGTCAAGGCACCCCACTGATCCAGCACTTACTATACACACCCAGCCATTGTGTTTTCCAGAGAGATGTCAACATCCACAGGAAACCAACCTGGCTGGGACCCAAGGTCAGTGTGATGCCCAGCCTCCAAATCTGAAGAACCAGCCCCATACCAGGAAGCAGCTCATCTTCGTGGTGCACCAGGCAGGACAGCCCTGCTGCAGGCCCCAGTCCTACTGCGGCCTTCCCAGACTTCTTGCCCTTACTCAGCTCGTGCTCAAAGACCAGCGTGCCTGCTTCTGATTCTGCCCAAAGGGATGAAGAGTAACCTTGAGGCTGCCCTCCGCGCTCCAGTGGGAAATAAGCCAGCTCATGATCTCCAGCTTCCTCTCGGGGCTTCTATCTACCCAGGGCCCGTGGAAGAAGGTAGGGGTGGTCTGCTGCAAAGAACACCCCTTTGCCCCCATTGTGTACGATGCTTCCAGGCTCAATGGAGCAATAAACCGTCAGCAGGGAAAGGTATTTTCTGCTCTTCAGTTAACACCGGCTCTCCGCAAAAGCCGAGGCAGTACACTGAAGGGAATGTAGCTCTGCAGCCCCCGCCCACTCGGGTACCCACCCAGGAGCTCGCCGGGCGAGCTGGTTATCTGCGCCCCACCTCTCCCGGGATCCGGTTGGCGATGCACCACAGCCCGGAGAACGCCCTCGAATTAGGGGGGCTCAGCGGGAGCCAGGCTAGGGCTCTGGTGCGCTCGGGCACGGGCGGGGCGGGGTGTGGCGCGGGGGATGCGCACCGACCCCGCCCGGAAGGGCGCCGCGCGGATTCCTCCCTCAAACGGCCTGCGTGGCCGCCGCGCCGTCCCCGAGATGCGCCAGGGGCCGCCGGCGCTGCGGAGTTCCGAGGCGCATCCCGGCCGAGGGGGCCAGGCGGCGAGCGGGAGAAGTCGGGCCGGGCACCCGGCTGGGGCGGGGGTGGTGGGGGGAGGGCGCGGAGGGGCGCTGGCCGGGGCGGGCCGGGGCGGGCCCGGGCGCTGACTCGGCGTCCTGGCCGCCTGCCGCGCCGCGCTCCCCGCTTACCGGCAGATCTGGATGGCGGACGGGGTCTCGGCGGCGAGGCCTGACATCCCGGCGGCGGCGGCGGCGAGCGGCTGAAGAAGAGCGCAGGTGTCTGGCAGGCCTGGCGCGGAATGAATGAGCCCGGGCGGCGCCATAGAGGGGGAGGGAGGAGGCGGGGCCATAGCGCCTGTGGGGCGGGGCCTGAGCGCCGGCGGCGAATCGAACGCGGCCTCCTGAGCTGGTCCCGCCCCCACGCGCCCCGCCCCTCAAGCCGCCGCCGGCTCCCCTGGCGTCCGGTTCTGGCTGCGGCGGGGCGCGGTGGGGCGCCGCTTCTAGAAGGTTCGGCGGCTGTTGGGCGGCGCCGAGGGGGGCGGCCGCGTGGAGCAGCCTCGCCCCGCGCGGCGCGTGTTTGCGCGGGTCGTTCCGGCCGCCCGCGCCAGGCGGTTGCGGGTCACAGCGCCCCGCGAGGCGGCCGCGGCCGGGGTGTGGCAGAGAGGCCTGCGGGGGTCTGCGTCCGGGCGTCGCCTTCTCGAATCAGCCATGACAGGAAACTGGAGGCGGTTTCCCGTAAACGAGCATTTACGGCCCGGCAGTGTGTGGTGCCGGGAGGCACGTGGTTGCGCGGAACCGGGAGCGCGGAGCCGGCCGCTGCGACAGTGCTGCTGCTGCTGCTGCTGCTGCTGCAGCCGCGGAGCTGGGCTGGGGCTCTGTCTACACGGCCAGCTGCAAACCGCCTCGGGGTTCGTGCAGAAGGACTTGCCGGGAGCGCAGAGCTTTTGCTTGGGGGAGTGCATGCTTCTGTAGGAACCCTAGAGATGCTGATCTGTTACCGTGCACCCCATATGCTCTGCCGTGGAGTCCGAGTCAAGTCGGGGTCACAAAATACGCCAAAGAGGGGAAAGGTGATTACCTCTACGTGCCATAATTACAGAGAGCTTTTTACCCATGAGGTTTGCCTTCTTCCAATTTTCCCATTTGTTACAATGAACATAAATTACTTTTGTAGTCAGATTTTTAAAAATCAAATGAAACCACAGAACCCAAGCTTCTCAGTGAAATTTGAAAACCCATTTAGCTCCGAGGGAATCTGATCTCATCCTGGTCACTCTTGCATTACCAGGCCATGGAGGCAGCCCAGATCCCATCTATGGTTTAAGATAATTGCACTAGAAATTTTTTTTTGTATCGTGAGTTAAATCGATGCAAGCATCAAGAGTCACCATGCCTAGTGAACCACTGCCTCTTCCCAGGATGGGTCCCAAAGTGGGTGGATTTCTTAGGGTGGAAACCTGGGGCAGTAGCCAGCTTTGGAGCCTTAGGCAAGGCAGATTCCTCATCCGTTAATTGGGAGTAATACCTTTCTGACCTTCTGCGGGAGAAATGAGGTAATGAATGTAAGGGGCCTACCCCATTAATAATTAGGGTCTTTCTTCCTCTTTGTTCTCACCTTTCATACTCAAATACTCTGTTTCTCCAATCAGCCCCTGGCAGTCAATGCAATGGAATTAGGATTTACAGAGGCCCTGCCCTATTTGTATAGGTGGGAGCATTCCCATGAAGTTGGATACATTTTTGTCCTTCAAATAGCTCCAAATCTGATTGGGAGACAAATCAGGGACGCAAAAAGCCTGGTTGTGACCACATGCTGAACCAAATTCCTAGACCAGGGAATGGACAGAATGGTTCAGGATTAAATAGACCGGTCCTTCCCAGAGATGGGCAAAAAGATCTGGAGCAATACCTTGCCTTTGGGAAAGAGTGTGGCTCCGCTTTGGCCCAAGACAGCATCTGTCAGACTTCTCCATGTTTACAGTCCCTCCAGTGGCAGAGCGAGCCAGGGAACATGACAGTCTGTGTCCTGGTTCTGTAGAGAAAACGGTGCTCCGGGTTTAACCGCTTGTCTATGATTGCCAGTTGTTTATGCCCTTGCCCGGTGTTCAAGGTCAGCAGTGGCTGGGTGGCAGAGGCAATCCCATAGCAAAAACATCACAAATCGTCTTTACTACAGCAATGATGGATTTACACTGGTTTCCCACCTTACACTCTCCCACCTTCCCACTTCAGGTTTTCTTTCTACTTTCTCCCAAAGCTGCCAGGTCATTTCTGTCCCTGCCTTTCAGCAAAACTTCGCAGAAGAGCTGTTTATATATACACCCTGTGTCCTGACCCCCCACTTTGATTCTCTTTTGAACCCGTTCCATTCTGGGTTTTGTCTCTACAGCTCAGTTTATCAAGGTCACTAATTCCTTCCAAGTTGTTAAATCCAGTAATCTGTTGTCAGAAGTCATCTCTCTTGAAACATTCATTCCTTGCCTTCCAAGACGCCACACACTGCTATTTTCTTTCCACTTCGCTCAGCTGCTCCTCTGGGTCTGCCCCAGGGGAGGCCCAGACCTCTCCCCTGAATTCTGGATGCATGCGTCCTCTTGCCTGGGCCACACATCGCCCCGGTTGTGTAGCAGGCATCTCACGCTCCCCCCGAAATGGCTCCTCACGGTCTTCCCCATTGGGGTTTCTTCCGTCCTGTTGCTTAAGCTAACAGCTGAGGGGTCACCCATGACTCCTTTCTCTCCCACCCCTCATCCAGCCCACCAGCAAACCCTGCCAGCTCAGCATTCAAAGTCTAGAATGGGCCCTGTCTCCCTGTGGCATTTGAGAATCCACCCACATCTCCGTCCAGATGGCCTCGTCTCTGCTCTCCCCCTTGCTCGCTTAGTTCCCGCCACTGTGACCCTTCAGACAGTCCTTGACTATACCCTTGACTACTCTTTCTTCAAGCACCCGTGAGACTCAGCCCTTCACTAAAATATCACCTATAAACAAGGCCTTCCCTGGCCGCTTGTCTAAAGCTGCACTTCTCAGCACCCCTCCCTCCCTCCCTGACTTCTTTTCCCCTTAACTTTTTTGTTCTTAAAGATTTTATTTATTTATTTGACAGAGAGAGAGAGAGATAGTGAGAGAGAGCACAAGTAGGGGGAGCAGCAGACAGGCAGAGGGAGAGGGAGAAGGAGGCTCTCTGCTGAGCAGGGAGCCCAATGCAGGACTCGATCCCAGGACCCCGGGATCATGACCTGAGCTGAAGGCAGACGCTTAACTAACTGAGCCACCAGGTACCCCTCCCCGTAATGCTTAATGTCACTTAACATGTATTGTACTCATCTATTTATCGTGTCTCCCCCAACCAGAATGTCTGTTCCATGAGGGCAGGGCTTTTTTTTTTTTTTTAAACTATTTTGCTCATTGCCGTATGCCAAGCCCCTAGAAGAGTGCCGCGCACATAATAAGCGCTCAGGAAATATTTTACCAATGATCGACTCAACAAAGGTTTACAGCGACGTACTGGACCGCAGCAGCTATTTGATTCATTCTTCTTAATTTCCCCCATTCTTTCTTTGGACTAGAAATGGTATCCACAAATTGTCATTTAAAAAGCTTATATAAAAAAATAAAAATAAAAAGCTTACATATATTATTTAAATAATCTCTGCAAATTTTTATGGAAAGATACTTATTTTTAAGATTTATTTATTAGTGAGTGTGCGCACGAGAGAGAGTGAGCACGAGCAGGCAGAGAAAGAGGGAAAAGCAGACTCCCCGCTGAGCACGGAGCCAGATGCGGGGCTGGATCCCACAACCCCGAGATCATGACCTGAGCTGAAATCAAGAGTCCGAGACTTAGCCAACTGAGCCACCCAGGTGCCCCTCATTTATATATTTTTGTACCGTTAGCCATCTAACCTCTTGACTGTTTTGTTATTTTTTTCAAGTCGTTATGGAGTATCAGCTATGAAGCAATAGGGACTCTCATACATACACTGATGGTGGAAATATAAGTTGGTGCAGCCTCTCTGGAAAAGAGCTGAAAATAATTGTTAAAGTTGGAAAGAGCCATAGCCTCTGACTCAGAAATCCTACTACCAGGTACTCAGCCAATATATTGAACGTGAGGTCACCCAGATGGGCTTCAGAGAGGAGTCACGGCAACACTGTTTGTGATGACCGCAAACTGGAACTCGTGTCCATCCGCAGCACCCCAGCTTGGTAGATTGGAGGACATTCACCAGCAATCCTAAGTGTCCGTGAAAACCCATGAACTTTAGTTACAAGAAGGAATCACAAAGTGAAGGAAAAGAAGAAAGATCCGGAAGAGTACATATTATCAAGCCACGCGTACAAAGAGCAAATGCTCTATTTGTGCTGTCGTCAAAAAGGTAAATGTTGGCGAGGACATGGAGAAAAGGGAACCCTACTGCATTCCTGTCAGTAGGAATGCAAATGGGTGCAGCCACTAGGGAAAACAGTATGGCGGTTCCTCAAGAAATTAAAAGTAGAACTACCATATAATCGAACAATCCCCCTTCTGGATATATATCCAAAGGAAATGAAACTGTTTTTCTCAAAAAGAAACTCCCATGTTCATTGCAGCATTATGCACAATAGCCAAGACATGGAAACAGCCTAGGTGTCCACCGATAGGATGAACAGGGTCAAGAACAGGATCAAGAAAATGTCATCTATATAAGTTTTAGATTATATATTGTAATTTAATAAACACACACATACAATGGAATATTACTCAGCCTTTAAAAAGAGGGAAATCTTGTCATTTACAACAGCATAGATGAGCCCGGAGGGTATTACGCTAAGTGAAATAAGCCAGACAAAGACAAATACTGCATGGTATGACTTACATGTAGAACCCTTTAGAAAAAAACACTGACCTCATAGAAACGGAGTAGAAAAGTGGTCACCAGAGCTGAGAGTTGGGGAAATAGGAAGAAGTTGGTAAAATGGTACAAGCTTTTATAAGATGAGTAAGTTCTGAGGATCTAATGTATATAACATGGTGACTATAGTTGAGAACGCTGTATTGTATAACTGAAATTTGCTAAGAAGAAATGAAAAATAAATAACTCTGTTAGGAAAATATAAGTAGGTGGTAAAAGCTATAAAGAGAAACAAGGATATGACTGTCAGGAAAGTCGGGAGAGTGGGTCCCTCCAACGGAAGGGAGAGTGTTGTCATCAGAGAGGGTGACGTGGAATGGGGAGAGTAGGGGAGCAGTCACGTTTCTTCTCTTGACCTGGGTGGTGGTGTACAGGTCCATCATTTTTTTAATACTGTAAGTGTAAGTTTTATGCTTTTTTGTATCTATTCTACATCACAAAGTAAAAAAAAAAAAAAAACCCAATGGGGGGGATACCTGGGTGGCTCAGTCAGTAGGAGTCCAACTCTTGATTTTGGTGCAAGTCGTGATCTCAGGGTCGTGAGATCCAGCCCCAATTCCATCTCCGTGCTCAGCACAGAGTCTGCCTGTCCTTCTTCCTCTGCTCCTCCCCCTGGCTCTTGCATGCTCTCTCTCTCTCTCTCTAATAAATAAATAAATAAAATCTTTTTTTTTTAAATGGTGTGTCTGGAAAGTGGGATTATGGACTTTTTTTAATAAAGATTTTATTTGAGAGAGAGCACAAGCAGGAGGAGGGGCAGAGAGAGAAGGAGAAGCAGACTCCCCGCTGAACAGGGAGCCCGATGTGGGGCTCTGTCCCAGGACCCTGGGATCATGACGTGAGCTGAAGGCAGACACTTAACAGAATGAGGCACCCAGGTGCCCCTGGGATTATGCACTTATTAAAAACATACACATATCTTAGGGAAGTAGTGAGTCGTGGTTATGGGCGTGGATTAGGAAGTCAAATTCCTGCGTTCATATCCTATCTCTATCAGTTGTATGGCCGTGGGCAAGTCACCTACGCTCTGTGCCCAGCTTGCTTCATCGGTGATGTGATCACAGTGTGCTGAGAACAATAGATAAGAGATGAGAAGGACCAAGCGTGCTAACATACTGACCATTAGTGTACTTCATTCCATTTTAAGTGTAACAGATACTCCCTGAACTGAAGGTGCGGCTCTCGCGCATGCTTGAACTATAACCCAGAGCTGTGCAAAAGAAGAAGCCTAGTAAACCCAGGGCGTGTGCCCCCGAAACCGCCTGTGTGTACGTGAGCGCAATTCGCGGCCCCACACCTGGAAAGGGGTGAGGCAGAGACAGGGCAACAAGAGGCCGTGGGTCGGCAGAGGGCGGCTCTGGGAGCACCAAGTGTCACTGTTTCGCCTCCTTCACATGGGAGAGCAGGGCCTCTGCGTCAACGCGGAGAACTTTCTGTCAGCCTCTGTCCAGAAGTCACATTAAGCTCATCCCTGGGAAGCCTCAACAGGCTGGCAGAGTCAAGAGACCTTCCGAGACCGGACGAGAAGAGCTGCAGACAGAGGAGGAAGCCAGCCAGAGAGAGAGGCGGCATGATGTTCGATCATGAGCCGGGGCCCTAGACCCTGCCTTGTAAGCCCCACCGTGTGGCCTTTCCATGGCTCATGAGCCATCTGTGCCTTGGCTCTCTTATTAGGAAACACGGAGGAACAATAGTACCTGCCCCATCCGTTGTTGGAAGGAGTATAGAAGTTGATAGAATAAAGCACTTGGAATAGTGCCTGGCACAGAGAAAGGTCAACGTAAGGTTTCGTGAAGCAGCTGGTGAAGCCACGTTGCCCTGAGGTCCTGGGGGGCTGCAGGGATCCTCTGACCAGATGGGATTCAGCCTTGAGCCAGAGCACTCCAACTGGGGTCCAGGAAGAAGACTCCAGCTAGTTCAAGCAGGGATCAGCACAAGAGAAGAACACCATAGGATTCTCCAGGGCCTGCCAGGTCCTCCTGGGTGTCAGGCACTGGACGCAGCCTGGAGGGGAGGCCCTGGCCCCTCTGTGCCCTATGTCTTCTTCTAATGTCAGTACTATTTAGCTGTTTTACTAAAGGTTTGTTGTTCCTCCCAGGAGAGGCTGGACATGTCATGATGACGCATCCTGTCCACTGCATTGAGTGGACAAGCCCCTCAGTCTCTTGCCAGCCGGAAACCTGCGGAGAGGGAAGTGTAGCTTCCATCCACGAGGGGACCACCAGCATCTCAGGGAGGACTGGAGAGGCTGCTTAGGGACCTCACTGGCATCCACCCCACCCCCAACGCCTGTAAGTTCAAGCCCTGGGGCTCGGACCCCACAGTGAACAATTCAGAAGTAGTAAACCACACATTTGAAAGCAGGAGCCATAATGCAAGAGGGCAAGCCAAGAGCAAATGGGTCATTATTTGGAGAAGACACACAGAGATTCATCTTCCAAATGAAGCATTTAGAATCATCACCACAACTTTAAGTAGGTCACGCTGCAAATCTGCAATTAGAGCTATGGCCTGGTGCCTGCCCATTAATGTGTTAGTGAGAGGCAGTCTTCAAAGGGACTTTCGCCTGTGAGACTTCCATTTCCTTCGGAGCCTGGCGGCCCTCGGTTGCTGGGTCTGAAGCTCTGTGGCTCCACCTAGGGGTCGAGTCCCCAAGCGCGACCTCCTTCACTCCGCCAGGCCCCAGCCTGGGCTCCACCCGCCTTCAGATCTTGCTCAAAATCAGAATAAACTTCCCCTTACTAAAACTTATACCGGGAGCCCTGTGATGACAACAAAAGCCACTCAGCGTGAGGGAAATTCTATTTTTGTTGCACACATGATAATAAAAAACTGGGGTATAATTACAGTTTCTCAAAGGCCCTGGAGGAAAACGATGCAGGTTTCATGCATCAAGTAACTGCTGTGCGAAGAGTCAAAGGGCCCTTATTTGCTGGAGATGCTTAAACCGGGTCTCACGCGAACGTGTGAGTGGTTAAGAACCCGGGAGGGGGAAGCTCCCGGGCTCCCAGCCCCACCCCTGCAGAGGCTGCTCTCTGCCGGTGAACAGGCTCCCCAGAGAAAGGACTGCTTTCTAACCGAGCTGTCCCCTGGTGAGAGATTCGGGTGACACCGCCAAAGGCTCATCTAAATGCCCAGGTCACTGAAGGGACGGAACCACTTTTATTCCTCAGTGGTAGTAACACAGGTGGATTTGGTATCCGTGTGAGTGTTCTGAAGGGGGGGTCGTTTCATAACTCGTAAATGAAGGGTACCTAGTTTGGTGAAGAGGTTAAAATGAAGGGACCTGGAGCCCTGTAGCGTGAACACACCTTCAGGTACCTACTAGCTGTGTGGCTCTAGAGAGGTTGCTTGACCCCTCTGTGCTTCAGTTCCTCATCTATGAAATGAAGGTAACCGTGTACACCTGGCAGGCTTTGTATGCGGATTAAATGAGTTCACACGTAAAAATCATTGAGGGTAGTGCCTGGTGCATGGGAAGAGCTCCATAAATGGTCGTCGACATTATGACTGATTAATGATGATGATTCTCATCCACCCAACAACTACTTATTGAGCACCTTATGCATACCAGGCCATGGGCTAGGCACTACCATCACACCTATGATACCACACAATACAGAACCCATCTAGATACTTGTAAGTAAAGCACACATGCAGAAAAAATGCACAAATCGTAATTGTACAGTTGATTAATTATCAACTTATAATTATAAAATATAATTTTATACAGGGGCGCCTGGGTAGCTCATTCGGTTAAGCGTCAGCCTTCGGCTTGGGTCGTGATCCCAGGGTCCTGGGATCGAGCACTGCGTCGAGCTCCCTGCTCAGTGGGGAGCCTGCTTCTCCCTCTGCCCTTGCCTGCCACTGCCCCTGCTCGTGATCTCTCACTCTCTCTGTCAGATAAATAAATAAAATCTTAAATTAAATCAAATATAATATAATTTTATATTAATTATATAATAAATAACTATAATTTATTACACATAATTATAATAAACAACTATTATAATTTTATGTTAATTATAAAAGAAATACACCCATTAACCCCCCAGACTGTGAATGACAACCTCTCCAGCACCCAGAAGGCTCCCACCTGTCCTCTCCTCCTTGGTAAAGGCGATTGCCGTGCACAACGCCAAGTGTGGCGGGTGGCCGTGGTTACTGCTGGGAGCAGTAGTCGGCTTGTGTTTGTTGCTGTATCGTATTCCATCACGTGAGCGTACGCGTTCTTTACGTTTCCAACTGGAAGTTTCACAAAAGCGGTGTCCTAACTCCTCACTGTTCCTAGACCATCGTCCTCTGGCTCTCAAGTCCACCGAGTATGCGGCCATTACCGGCCCTGTTGCAGCCTTCTGGTCACCAAGAGGTCATGGCCCCTCATCCCTTGACAGATACACTAAGCCGTTCCCCCTCCTGTCTGTTCTTCAATGCGTTCCATCTGTCCTCTGCTCTTTTTTCTCTCTTTTCCCACCCTCTTTTGGATGGTGGGGGTTTTTTGTTTATTTGTTTTTTGTTTTTTTTTATGATTCCTCATCATCTACACGTTTTCTCTTCTTATCTACACCTGTCCCCAGTGTGTGCTCTGTGCACCCCTGGAGGTCCCCGAGACCTTTCAGGGGGCCTGCGAGGTCAAACCTATTTTATAATTACACCAAAATATTATATTTGCCTTTTTCATTCTCATTCTTTAACAAATATACAGGGTTTTTCCAGAGGCTACCTGATGTGTGATGAAACTGTATAAGGAAATCAGTCAATATTTGGAAGATCTGCATAACTGAGGGGACCGATATTTTTTCCGGAGACTAATGCATGATGCTGCATAATCACACGTGGGTATAAGACCCGCTCAAAATGCCAGAGAGGGCGCCGGGCTGGCTCAGCTGCTGGAGCGTGTGACTCTTGATCTCAGGGGTGTGAGTTCAAGCCCCACGTTGGACATAGAGCTTACTCAAAAACAAAAGCCGGATATATCAGTGGAGTTTGGTATAACAGAGCATGGAACCATCACTATGGTTTGGGATTCCACCTTTAAGGGGCCAGCACATGCTGAGTTTTGGCATAGTAGCAAAGAAAAATATCCACAATTTTCTGAAAAGACTATTAAAATATGAAAATACTCCTCCTTTTTCCAGCTACGTATTTATGTGTGTTTTCACATGCTTCCACTGAAACAAATGTATCACAACACATTGAGTGCGGAAGGAGCCAGGAGAATCCAGCTGTCTTCTATTACTATCTTAGCACAGAGATTTGCAAAGCTGTGAACCAATGTCACTCTTGTCTCCAAAGTTTTTGTGTCAAAAAATATATTTCTTATTGAAAATAAGTTGTATATGCTAACATATAATGCATGTATTCGTTGTTTTTAGTGAGTTGATATATAAAGTTTTAAAATTTCTTTTTAATTTCTAACAGAGTAATATTATTAGATATCATCCACATCAAGCTGATTTTATTTTATTTTATTTTTTAAGATTTTATTTATTTGACAGGGAGAGACACAGCGAGAGAGGGAACACAAGCAGAGGGAGAGGGAGAAGCAGGCCTCCCACAAGCAGGGAGCCCTACGTGGGTCTTGATCGCAGGACCCTGGGATCATGACCTGAGCCGAAGGTAGACGCTTAACCGAGTGAGCCACCCAGGCACCCTCATAAAGCTGATTTTAAAACATCTTCCAGGGGTGCCTGGGTGGCTCAGTTGGTTAAGCGTCCAACTTGGTTTCAGCTCAGGTTATGATCTCAGGGTTGTGAGATCGAGCTCTGAGTCAGACTCTGTGCTCAGTGGGGAGTCTGCTCAAGATTCTCTCTCTCCCTCTGCCAGTCCCTCTACAACCGCCCCAGGCATGTGCACTCTTTCTCTCTTTCAAATAAATCTTTTAAAAATAAAAAATAATAAAAATAACAAAAAATAAAACATCTTCCAGCAACGGTTACATTAGCAATGATATACCAAGTGGACCAGTTTCCTAGGGCTGCCATAACAAAGGACCACAAACTGAATGTTTTAAAACAATAGAAATTTATTTTCTCATGGTTCAGAAGCCAGAAGTCCCAAATCAAGGTGTCAGCAGGGCCACGCTCCCTCTGACGGCTCTAGGGAAGAACTTTCCTTGCCTCTTCTAGCTTCTGGTTGCCCCAGGAGTTCCTTGGCTTAAGGCTGCACCACTCCAACCTCTGCCTCGTCTTCACATGGCCATCTTCTCTCTGTGTCCTTATTGTCCTCTCCTTTTCTCATCAGGACACCAGTCATTGGATTCAGAGCCCACCTTAGTCTAGTGTGACCCACCTTCACTTCATTACACCAGCAAAGATCCTATTTCCAAATCAGGTCACGTTCTGAGGTTCCAGGAAGACATGAGTTTTCAGGGGGACGCTACCGAACCCACTGCAATTAATACATTACTGGTAAGAAATGCCCTAAGCAGTGCGATATATCAGGAAGTAAAGTGATGCGGTGGCAGCAGAAATGAGGGAAGGTGGAACTGGCCTCACCCCTGCAGGACACAAGGCCCTCAGGACCTGCCGTGCCTCCCCTCCTGGCCATGAGGCTAATAAACGAGGTTAAGTTACTCCGGAGCCTGGCTGAGCCGTGCTGGACCTGGTGACGGAGGACAGGGGCCACAAGCCGAGAGCTGCAGGTTCTAGAGAGAACAAATGGGAGGAGATCCCAGGTGCCCAAAGGGGGTGGAAACAGTTGGTTAAGGGGGCGGGTATTGCTTTGGGATCATCGTCCCAGGACACTGGCTTTATCACACCGGCATTTATACGTTGAGATGGGGTGGTCATGGGGCTAAGGTGGCTCTTCGTGGCATGATGAGGTGATGGCTCCCTCTAAGGGAGGCCAGGCGTGCCTAAAAGGTTCAGAGAAGGGGCCATGCTACCATGACACACTACGTAAGGCTGGAAAGAGCCCCAGATGAGTAGCTACTCAGGAGGACCCATAGGACACACGTTTACCAAATTAGTAAGGGAGGCAAGGTGAAGGTGCCCCAGCATCCCTATGAGGAAGTTGCCATGGTGGGGGCAGGGTCACTGCCATCCCAGGATGACACGGACTCCAAAACCGCAGAGGCCTGAGGGCAGCACTGACTTGTCAGAAGCCAGGAGATCAGAATGATTGTAATGAGAGGCAGAGACAAGGTGGCAGCCGGGGACGCCTGATCCGCAGAGAGTTACGGTGACAGCTGTGAAAACTCAGCATCTCAGGGGGCAAAACAGACAGGCAGCCAACGAGGGGACTGGCTGACCTGTACAAATAAAAGAGATAAAAGATGCTCACCGGAGACTATGGCAATGGCCCCAGTACAAGTAATGAGTCCTTGCCTGCCTTCCATGACCTGAGACCAAGTTTGGATCTGGAACCCACTGACCGAAGCAAGGCTGGGACACCAGGACCTCGAGACACAAAGCAAACGTACAGGGTAATGATTCTCAGACTTCCACCAAGGAACCAATGGCACTTACTTGGATAGCTGTGAGCTAGGGGAAGTGTAATACGTGAACATTTCCTGAACCATTGGACACGGAGTCCGTGTTCACATGGACCCTTGAAGATCCAAAATATCATCACATATCCCTCTCTGGGTGGGGACACGGTGGAGGCCAGGGCATCAGTAGATTTATGGTCCTGTCTGGCTCACAATGGGTCCACTAAGTGTGTGAACACGGTGGCCATTTCTCTGGCCCCCCAAAGTATAATCAGAATATAGAAACTTGGGGGGCACCTGGGTGGCTCAGTCATTAAGCGTCTTCCTTAGGCTCAGGTCGAGATCCCAGGGTCCTGGGATCGAGCCCCACATCGGGCTCCCTGCTCGGTGGGAAGCCTGCTTCTCCCTCTCCCACTCCCCCTGCTTGTGTTCCCTCTCTTGCTGTGTCTCTCTGCCAAATAAATAAATAAAATCTTAAAAAAAAAAAAGAATATAGAAACTTGATATTTGGTACAGACCCTAATTCTGTGGCCTGTGGGGCAGGACCTATCATAGTGGGGAAGGTCAAGTGCAAACCTCTAAATCAGCAGTCTCCTGGGCTTTATATATTTGCACGTAACCTATGGGGAAGCAGTATTACGATGTGTGAGTTATAAGAACACAGAATGGTGAGACATGGGACAGCCTGTCACTTTGGTTTTGTTTGCACGCCTCTATACACGTTACAGAATCCTTCTGTACTTGAGCCAAACATGACAGAGTCATATTAATGAGGTTGGGAAAGTGAAGGACTCCGTAGAATATGCTTTTAAGCTGGAATTAAAGAAAAGCCAAAGGGAGATAAAAGAGATGCAAAAAAGAGGAATGAAAGCATTCATGGGGAAAATATTGTCCCTTAATTGAATGCCCTCCCATGCCATCCTGTGTTTAGAAGTGAAGCACTGTCACACGTCTCTCCGTGCATATCATTGTCTTAAGTAGAGTGCTAATTTTGGAATAGAAGCATAGTTAGCATCTGTTGAAGCATCAGTACGTATACTAATAAGGGGCTAAAGTTATCATTAATTTGCTTTCTTTCTTTCTTTCTTTCTTTCTTTCTTTCTTTCTTTTTTTCTTTCTTTCTTTTTTTTGTAGTGAACTACATACCCAACATGGGCCTTGAACTCATGACCCCAAGATCAAGGCTCCACTGAGCCTGCCAGGAGCCCCTTTTCTCTCTCTCTTTTTTTTTTTAACAAATTATTTTTTTAATGTGCAAACCTCTGAGAAAACTGGACAGCGACAGACAGAAGAATGAGACTGGACGCCTTTCTCACACCACACACACACATAAACTCACAATGGATTAAAGACCTAAATGTGAGACTTGAAACCATAAAACTCCTAGAAGAAAACATGGGCAGTAATCTCTGTGACATCAGTCATAACATTTTTCTAGATCTGTCTCCAGGGACAAGGGAAACGAAAACAAAATTAAACTATTGGGATGACGTCAATATAAAAACATCCGCTCAGCAAAGGTAACCTTCAACAAAACGACAAGGCCACTGGATGGGAGAAGGTGTGTGCAGATGATACATCTGATAGGGGTTATATCCAAAATACAGGGAGAACTTACACAACTCAACATCAAAAAACCAAATAGTCTGATTAAAATAGGCAGAAGATGCGAAAAGACTTTTTTTTAAAAAAAGATTTTATTTATTTATTTGACAGAGAGAGAGACAGCCAGCGAGAGAGGGAACACAAACAGGGGGAGTGGGAGAGGAAGAAGCAGGCTCATAGCGGAGGAGCCTGATGTGGGGCTCGATCCCGTAACGCCGGGATCACGCCCTGAGCCGAAGGCAGACGCTTAACCGCTGTGCCACCCAGGCGCCCCCGAAAAGACATTTTTCCAAGGAAGGCATACAAATGGCCAACAGACACATGAAAAGATGCTCAACATCACTAATTATCAGGAAATGCAATCAAAACCACAATGAGACATCACCTCCCACCTGTCAGAATGGCTGGAGTCAAAAAGACAAGAAACGACAGGTGTTGGCAAGGATGTGGAGGCAAAGGAACCCTCACGTGCTGCTGGTAGGAATGCAAATTGGTGCAGCCACTGTGGAAAACCGTAGGAAGGTTCTTCAAAAAATTAAAAATAGAATTATCATGATCCAGTAACTCCACTACTGGTAGGTACCCAGAGGAAACAAAAACTCTAATTTGAAAAGACATGTGCACCCCTATGTTTCCTGCAGCATTATTTATAATCACTTAGATACAGGAGCACCCCAAGTGTCCGTGGATAAAGGTGACGAAGAAGAATAAAGAAGATGTGGGGTGTGTGTGTGTATATATATGTATATATACACCGCATATATAAATAGAATGTTACTCAGCCATTAAAAAAGATCTTGCCGTTTGTGACAACATGGGTGGACCTAGAGCGTATAATGTTAAGCAAAAGAAGTCAGAGAAAGACAAATACCATATGATTTCACTCATATGTGGAATCTAAGAAACAAAACAAATGAATAAACAAAGAAAAAAAGAGACAAAAAAACCAGACTCCTAAATGCGGAGAACAAACCGGTGGTTGTCAGAGAGGAGGGGGGTGGGGTATGGGTGAAACAGATAAAGGGGATTAAGACACTTACCATGAGGAGCAATGAGGAGTGTATAGAATTGTTGAATCCTATACTGTGCACCTGAAACTAATACCATGTGTCAATGATACTTCAATTTTTTAAAATGTCAACAAAGGGGCACCTGGGTGGCACAGCGGTTAAGCGTCTGCCTTCGGCTCAGGGCGTGATCCCGGCGTTCTGGGATCGAGCCCCGCATCAGGCTTCTCTGCTAGGAGCCTACTTCTTCCTCTCCCACTCCCCCTGCTTGTATTCCCTCTCTCGCTGGCTGTCTCTCTCTGTTAAATAAATAAAATCTTTTAAAAAAATAAAATAAAATGTCAAAAAAAAAAGGAAGGAAAAAGTACAAAACTCTGCCCCCAGCCAGTAGAGTAAACGAAAACAGTCTAGATACCCAAAGTGGCAAAATTTTATGACACTCTTAAAAGACCTAGAGGATGCATCATACCTGAATTTATCTCTCTGCCCAACGTGGGGCTCAAACTCACAACCCCGAGATCAAGAGTCACATACTCTACAAACCAAGCCAGCCAGGCACCCCATCTATCATAGCTTAATTTAACTGACCAGTCCACTTCCTATGAAAACCAGATGGGCCCCTCTAGAACAACCCACTGCAACTCAAGTAGTCGCCCCAATTGCAGATACGGTCCCTTCTCCTCCTCCCCCCCTCCTTCATTTTGGTGGTAAAGTACACATAATATTTACCATCTTAACCATTGGTAAGTGCAGCTGAGTGGCGTTAAGTACATTCACCTCGTTAAGGCAACCATCAACACCATCCATCCCCAGGACTCTTTATCTTGCAAAAGTGGATCTCTGTCCCCACTGAACACTGACTCCCTCTTCCCTTCCCCCAGCCCGTGGCGCCCCTCATCTCCAGAGGTCATGTCTCGGCTAGAGCAGACTAACCTGGCCTCAGGTGTATGGTGTGAAGCTACTGACTCAGCCACGAAATCAGAACCCCTGGAGGTGGGACCTGGAAATCTGCTTTTCACAAGCTTCCCAGAAAGAGGTAAAGAAAAAAAGTGTCATAAATGCAGTAAATGTTTGTGTAAATATATATCTTGTAATTTAATAGACCGTAGTGAACGGATGCAGCAAATGGAGGGCATTTACCTTGTTATTGTCATTTGAGCCTTCTGGACTCTTAGATTTGAGCATTGAGAGTCCATTCTGGATTTACCAGGAGGCTGAGGAAGCTCAAGATCGGATCTGCTCCCAAGCAAGGGCATAACGTGGTAGAATGTTCTGGAACAGAGGAAAGGCCAGGATTTTCACCAGGAAGTGTGTCTGATGAATGGCTTAAAGAGAAACCAAAGGCAGGGACCTCAATCTGCAAGCACCACTAGTTTGACGTGACTTATTTTTTCACTCTGAATATTTATTTTCACACCAAGTCTGTATTCATAATTTTATATTAGAATGTATCCCCACGAAACCTGGATCTGCCTCTGATTTCTGAGGTCTAGAATGGTTCTTTGTTCTTTAAGAAGCCCTAGTCCCCCTCAGGTTTGTAATATACCAAGCGCCATGGTGGGTGGCTCTGGACGGAGCCTCCAGAAGAACCAGCAGTGGGCCTGTGCTCAGCTCGGAATCTCCTTCCTTCACCCACAGGCCAGGGAACCCTGCCTCCCAAAGCAGGCTCCTATGACCAGCCGCTGGGACCCGGCTCCCTCCTGCCCCTGGATGGATCTCAGTGACAAGACACCACAGGTGCACATGGGGCGTGCCCATTAAGTGCCTTTCTCACGCCCTTGAAACCATTCAAAATTTCATTACAGTTGCCTGAAGTGCCTGGGGCTTTGCCAGGGCCTCTCAAAACCCAGAGTGAAACTAGTTGCTCACTGGGAACCCTCAGTGGGTGGCAGCCTTCTCCTCCTCATCACATGCCCAGGCAGCTCCCTGCAGGGCGGTCACCTGGCTGTGCAGGGACACACATGTGCGAGCGCACACGCGCGTGCGCACAAGCACACACACGAAGGTACTCAGTCAGTACCCCCGAGACACAGCCGCACTGGTAAGCAGCCAGGTAAGAAGTAAAACCAAGAGGAAAAAACGCCATTGGCTGGGTTAGTTCTTCTCTGGGACTTCTATAGTAACCTGGGGTGTTTTTTGAAAGTAAATACAGCCGCATGTTGGTGTTTCAAGTAGAAGGATGGTGGGGAAGCCCCCCTCTGTCCCACCAGTGTCTCCAGAGTGATCATCCCAAAGCATGATGGGGAAGGCTCTGCAGAGCTGCAGATTTTTCCAGACATTCCCCACAGGCTATGTTCATTCTGATCCTATTAGAGAAACCAGTGGGAGACTCATTGGCAGAGTCTGGGCGTCACAGGCAGAACAGAGCAATTTGCAAATGTTTATTAAAGGAGACATCCTTGGCAACCTGCTCTTTATCCTCACCCATGGAAGTGAGATTTGACCTCTTCAAATTAACTGGCGCCGGGGGGACATGTGGGGTTTGGCTCCAGCCTGAGTTTCCCAGACAGCTCTGTGCTCTGGTCATTGGATCATTTCACCCACTGGTTTATGAGAGACACAAGAGCCTTTTCTCCAACCAAGCGTGATAAGCAGACAGAGTTCAAGAGTTAGATTCAGTCATGGGACCATAGCAGAGAGGGCATCATAAGAGCTGACCAGTGGGCACGATGTGGGCCTTGTTAAAGCTCACAAAATGCCCCTGAGTGAGGTGGCTTCCCGCCCACATTGAAAAAGCCTGCGCTGCCCTGTGCTTACCTTCTGGAACACCTGGGGAGGTGCCTGCAGGCATCCGGTAGAGGAGGCCGGTGTTCTCCCTATTTCATAAGCCCAGCTTAGACCTTCTGGGCAACTCTTGCCCATCCCTGCTGGGAAACCAGCTTCTCGCCGTGGGCCCAGAACCTCACCCACCTGGTCATGCCTCAGCTCCCTGCCAGGGCCCGGCGGGCCGCCTGGTTCAGGTTTCCCGGGAACATCTGAGCCTGTGAGTCACTGGCCTGTCTACAGTCCCATCCTCCCTGACTGCTTGTATTATAGCTTGATTGGAATCAGGGGCTCGGAAGCCAGAAGTGGCAAATAGGACCCAGCGGAGGAAAGGGGCCTAAGGTTGATCAGTTCTTACGGAGTTCAAAGCTGTTTGGAAAGCTCTTATTTATTAGGAAAAAGGAGTCTGCTCAGGGTGTGCCCAATGCCGAGTCCTTGACCCAATGAGGAAACTTGACATTATGTGGTGGGTGTGGGCTTGTGGGTTACCTGCCCCTCCTCCACTTGCTCCCAGCAGCTCGGGGGAGCAGGCTCCCACTCTCAGGAACAGGGGAAGCAAGCAGACACTGCTCTCTCTGCTCTCCACACCCTCCCCCACATTTGTCCCCAGAGTACACAGGCTTTGGTGGAACAGATATTCAAAGCGACATTAGGGACTGGGGGTGGGAGTTGAGGCAAAAGGGTTCAGTTCAGCTGTGGTCCAGCGACATCACCTGTTCATTAGCTCATGATATCCGCCACCATGTGCTGAGTTCCCTGGGGACACAGAGGTAGGCTCAGCCCCAGCCCTGCCCTCCAGGAGCCTACACCAGCAGCTGGACCTGAGAGGACGCAGGACAGCACACCTGGCTGGGGGCTCCCCTGCTGTCTTAACATTGATCCTTGGATAACGCCCACAACTTCCCACCTCTGGCCGCCCAAATCAGTGCCCAGGTCACTAGGGGTTTTTGTGGCATAGCTGGATGGAGTGAACACCCCCACCCCGGCAGCTCCTCTTGTCCCTAGTGCCCTGGTCCCTTGCTCAGGATGTTGGACTGGGGACAGTTGGGAGTCCCAACCTCCCTCGAGTGCTCAGTGAACACCGTGAATGAGAAGCGTGACCCGCAGGCCTCAGGTGCTCCTGACTTCTCCTGGGCACCTGTGACTGGGGGCCACAGGCCCCTCCCTGAGTCTCCTCAGACTCCCCTTGCTTCCGGGCAGAGGGACAAGAAATCTGAAGAACAAGTGACTTATGGTAACCTGTCCTGACAAGTAGCAGGGAGCAGTTTGCAAGAGAAAACGGAGAAAGGTGTTTCCTGTTCCTTTACTTGCTGTTATCTGCAAGTAGATGGGATTTCTGCCGCTCCAGGACATAGGCCTGCTCACCTCACATTGGCACTGACTCAAGCTTCCTTGAGGCCACAGGGCACCGTCCCTCTTATCCCACCCCTTCCTCACACCCCAAGCCCCCCTAGACTGGTGCGCGATACATAGGCGGTGACTGAATGCTTGGGGAAATAAGTCCTTCCCAAGGCCCTTTCCATGCCTCCACCCCCAGCAACACAGAGCCCTGGCTGCACCCTGTCCCTATCAATGCAAGCGCAGGACAGGAGAGCCCAGGAGAGCCCAGGAGTGGAGGTGATGGCTGCCCGGCTGCAGAGACCCTCAGGCCGCTGCTATGGTGTGTCCAGAGGTGCCCAAGCTGAGCTGTAAGGAGGCTCAGTCAGAACAGAGGGCTGCACCAGGTTCAGGTGAGCTCCTGGCCCAGGCCTTGGGCTGCTGCCATTGCTGGGACAGGTGTGCGGGCTGCCCACACGTAGCTGGCCCAGTTCTAGAGCCACTCGCAGCAGCTGAGGAGGGGAGCTCCTTCCTTCCCCAGCAGCCAGCGGCCCCCTTCTCCAGCCCAGACGCATGCAAGAGGTTGGGCTGCTCTATTTCCTCGAGCTGAGTTCACAAGGCCTTCAGTCTGCCACACAGATCACAAACATCCAGGTTCCAGCCTGGTGGTAGGTGCCCAGCTGGTCCCTCGTGACGGAAACAGCAGCCGACACCACGAGTTTCCTCAGTCTGCCCAGCGCTCCGGGTCTCTTGCAATCAGCAGGGTCCGTGGACTGGCGAGGGGGCTACCAGGGCCTCCAGAGGCCGGGGCCGCGGGGAGGCGCAGGCGGCGCGGGCGCAGGCGGGGGCGTCGAGGAAGGCGCGGGCGGGCCGCAGGAGTCCCCATCGCGCCCGCAATCGGGGGTGGTGCCGGCCGCCCTCCGCCGCAGGTGCTCCAGCAGGCAGGCGCTCACGGCGGGCTCCAGGACGCGGCAGGCGGGCAGCAGGCGCGCCAGACGGGCCAGGCAGGCGCGGTAGCCCTCACCGTAGCTGTCCGAGTGTGCTGCGGACGGAGAGTGGCGTGAGGCGCGCGGTGGGATGCCTGGCGTCAGGCGTGGGGCAGGGCTGGGGTGGGGCGGGTCACTCACCGGGCGCTGCCTCCGCGCAGGAGGACGCAGGCAGCTCCTGCAGGAAGCGCACGGTCATTTCCAGGATGTCCGCCTTCTCCAGCTTCGAGTAGTGGGAGCTCTGCGCCCGGCCACGAGGGAGAGGGGCAGAGACACGGCAAACGAGACAGATCTCTGGCAGACTGCCGTGAGCACCGATCTCTTGCCTGGGTGTCAGACATCTGAGGCCGGGGTTGGGGAGGCTCCTCGCAGCCAGCCCCACTCCGGCTCGGCCCCGGGAGCCGCGCGGAGCCCCCTCGCCGGCTCCTTGGGCAAGGGCCCCTCAGCCCACCCGCCCTCCCCTCGCTGCGCCCCGGAGCCCCCACCCCGGCCCCCGAGGGCCCCGGCACCCACCTCCCTGCCCAGCAGCGGCAGGATGAGCCCCTTGAGCTGCCTCAGGCTTGCGTTGATACGCGCGCGGCGGCGCTTCTCCAGCAGCGGCTTCAGGCTCTGCGGACGGGCGCCGAGGCCGAGGTTACGCGGGTCGCGTCCGAGTCCCCGCCCCGGCCGCTCAGCCCTCACTCCGCAACTCCTACCTTGCGCAGCTCCGCCGGGTCCCCGGCTCTCCGAGGCAGCCCCATGCTGGGCGGGGAAGCGGCGCCGCTGCGGGCCCGGAGTGTGGGAGACCTGTGCCCGAGCGGACACGGAGCGCAGACCCAGGCCGGAGCGGAAGTCCCCCGCGCTGCAGGAGCCGGCGCCGGAGGAGTGCGCACCACGCCAGCCGCCCGGCTTTAAGGCGGCGGAGTCGCCCGCCCCGCCCCATCCCTCCCCACGGAGTCTGGCTGCTTGCGGGTCCCACCTCCCGCCTTTGTTCCTTCGAGGGGTAGGGGCGGAAGGGGGACGGCGGAGCCCCCCGGGGTGCCGCTCCTGGCCTTCGCAACGCATCTGCGGCGGGGTCGCTGGCCGGGGGCGCACCCCAGCAATTGCAGGGGTGTGTGTGGGCGCCATCGAAGCCTTGCCTGCCCTGAGCTTGCCCAGCCTGTCGTTCCTCCTGTACCAGCGCGGCCCTTGGAGCTCAGCGCCTCTTCTGAGCCCCGCCCTAGGCCGGGGCGGGGAGCCAGCGGCGGCAGAGCCGCCGAGGCCCGGGCCTCAGTGAGTCCCCACGTAGGTTTCTAGCCAAGGGAAGGGACTCCCCCCGCGAGTAGCTCTGCGGACAGAAGGGCCGAGCTGGAAGAGGACACCGAGGCCCGGAGTAAAGTGCCGACTTGCTCGGGCCCTAGCCGCTGGGAACTGGCTGGTCGCTGAACTGCATGCCCTGGCTCCAGTCACTCCATAGAACCTTCCAGCGGTTCATCAAGTTAGGAATCATTGGGTTCTCCTGTGCTCAGTTTTGGATGGATAAACTGACGCCCCGAGAAGACGAGGCAATCCAGGAGCCCTGGGCTCATTTTCATTTTCACTGGCTCCAGCTGCGGGTTCCTACCCTCGGGACAGTCGGAGCACACGTGATGAGCGAAGCGGGGCGGTCCTGGGTGCCCGCTGCCCGCTGCCCGCCTCAGCCCCAGCGGTCCGCCGGGCCCGCCTCCGCGCCGCGTGGCCGTTGCTGTACCAAACTGCTGGGCGTCCCCCGCCCATCTGCTCGGGGCTGCCCTCCCCCAACCGGCTGGCGGGGCAACGGACAGCCCCGCGGCTGGCACTGCGGCCTGCGGGGCGGACCTATGGGCGGATGGTGGGCGGGACCCACCAAGACTGGCGGAGAGGTAGTACCCTGGCTCGGAGCCGATAGGCGCTGTCCAGGGTGCTGGACGGGTTCCCCCCACTGGTACGCGCAAACCCCGCCTCCGCGCTACCCCCTTGCTGCTGGCTCCATGTCCCCCTACTCAATGACCCCCAGCAGGGCCTGAGACGACCAACATGGCTATTAGAAAGGGGCCCGGAGCAGTCAGGGTGACCGGGGCTCAGGCCACCCATCCCCGTCTGCGGCACTCAAAGCACCAACTGGCCACCATTTATGGACCACATACTGCATGCCAAGAGCCTTTTAGGCCTCACCTCCATTAACCCCCATAACAGTCCTAATTATGAGAACAAAACATTCAACACATTTGGCCCAGCAAGGCCTGGGAATGCCTGAGCCCCTGTCCCCCTGGCATCATTGAGCCCAGAGTACCTATGGGCCAGCCTCCTCCAAGGTAATGAATTATTCTTTAAGGGCTCCGAAAAGGACTTCGTGGATTACTTAGTGGATCACTAATGCCTCACGTGTTCCCCCTCACCACACACACTGGCAGACTCAGCTCTGGGCCATGAGACCACCCTACACCAACGTCTGCTTCTTTGCTGAGAGACCCTGATGCTAGCTCCTGGGGGAACGGTCTGGGAAGAAAGATTCCTCCTAGAACATCCCTCTCCATGCCTGTGGACCCCTGGAGAGTGGGTTTGGGGGAGCAAACTCCCTTTTTGGTGCCAGTTACTCCAAATTTTAAATTTCTTCTCCATTTTCCCATTGCTGTGAAGGACTTTGACCAGGTGGTCCCACCTTTCCCTTCAACCAAAGGGTTCTGGAGGTTTTGCTGGTTAACTGGAGGAACTATTATAATCAGGGAAACAGGTAAGAGAGCTGAGCGGGCAGCGTGTGGAGGTGCAGGCTTTAGGGAAGGGTACAGTGGGGACACACTCCACCCCTGGTCCCTGCCCTTGAATGTGTGTGGGGGGAGAGGTCTGAATAGGGTGGGTGAATGGCCTGAGCCCAGCAGGGGGATGAGAGGAGTCCTCCTGGTGGGGATGGAGCTGAAATCTGGAGGAGACAGTGGAGGTGCTCTAAGCATTTGTGTCACCTCAGGCAAGATACATTAAAAAATAGAAACAAACAAATCTCCTGGTGCCTCAGTTTCCCCAGCTGCAAAATGGGGACAGTGGTTATACCTCTCTCATAGTGTCGCCGTGGAGATTAAATATGCAGGTGAAGATGAAATTATTGCCTTTGGCTGTGGCCATTTGCATCACTCATTCTGTCTGCTAACGAAACGCACATCACAGAAACTGAGGGGCAGACAGGGTGGGCACGCTACAAATGACAACCCCATCCCAGGTAAATACACCTCCATCTTGTCATCCATCCAAAGCAGATCCTGCTGTTAGGAAGGCAGCCTCAGGATCTGTCCGGGACCCACAGCAAATCCAAGCATTTGATCAGCTTTGCTGTCTCTACCAAGAAAGTTCCAGGTTGGTTCTCCTCACAGAACTCTCATGGAATCACAGCAACAAGACAGGTCAGTGGCTCACAGAGTGGCCTTGTTTTTATCAGTGTCTTCTGGAATGAGAACTTTCAGCTGCAGCTCACCCCCTCACCCGTGACCGAGGACTGAGGCCTCTTGGGAGCCTGACACTGGAGACCAGAGACAATCCTGAGGCAACCGGGAAGGGAGCCCCTCTTGGACTGGCTTGGCCTCTCTGCCTCCCTGCTTCTGAGCAGAGGTTTTGATGTGGACTTCTGTGCCTGGGGCGTTCTCCCTGCCCACCAGTTCCTACAGGGGCTCCCTGCTGCTTCCAAAACTTCTGCAGCATCAACTCACCCAACTGGTTGATTTTGTTTTGCTTTTTGAGCAAAGGAATGTCACATACCTCCCTCCAGCTTTTGCAGAAAATGCACTTTGACTGTTGGGACTTTTTCCTGTTTCCCTGAAGCTTAGAGAAGGTGGGGATCCAGCTTATGGCATTCCAGAGTCTGTCATACTCTGTCCCCTCCAGCTGTTGGGTAACAGGGAGGGACTTGAACTGTCGCTTCTGGGACAAGGGAACAGTGGTAGAGGCAGCTGGTCTTGGTAGAACTGAGCCCTGCACTGGAGGGAGCCAAAGACCTTTGGAGGCCAGGTAGCATCTCCACTCTCATGCCTTGATGTTAAAACCCAGTTGAGAGTAAGATTTGTGTTTTCTAACAATAAATGCTTCTGTGTTTAGGTTCAAATACAAACACACACACACACACACACACACACACACACACACACACACATGCAGGTGAGACAGCATAGTGTCTGGGGATCAGTAGGAATTCCATAAATATGTAAATGTGTTCTTGTTGGCCTGGGTTCTCTAGAGCTGCTGCAGGACCTGGTGGACCCTGGGAGCCTGGAAGACCTGGGTCTCAGCCTGAGTGTGGGCAGTGTTCTGAGAGGAGTCTGAGAGGACGTCAGCAAGGACAGCTGCTCACAGGCGACCCATCCATGGAAGGAGAGGCTTGGGGTGTCTCCTCTGCCTTGCTGCCACATCACCCCCATCTGGCCCCCAAATGACAAAACCATGTGATACATGAGGGTGTCCAGGATCAGGGGAACCACCTTGGGAGTGAAGAACATGAATTGCAAGGATTTTTAGTCACCAAGGAGGCACGGAGGAGGGGCACCAAAGACAAGCCGTTTTAGCTTTGTCTTCACAGCACCCCTGCCATGTGTAGGGCCCACGGTGCACCTGCCACTGGGTGTGCTAGAGAAGGGCAGCTCTAGTGGGCATCTAGCTGAAGCATGGAGGCTTCCAGGATAAGACACCTCCTCGGGGCGCCTGGGTGGCACAGCGGTTAACCGTCTGCCTTCAGCTCAGGGCGTGATCCTGGCGTTATGGGATCGAGCCCCACATCAGGCTCCTCTGCTATGAGCCTGCTTCTTCCTCTCCCACTCCCCCTGCTTGTGTTCCCTCTCTCGCTGGCTGTCTCTATCTCTGTCAAATAAATAAATAAAATCTTAAAAAAAAAAAAAAAGACACCTCCCTCCCCTTGTTCACAAACCACTGGGTAGGGGTCCCAGGCCCAGTTGTCACAGGTCCCATGGAGGGAGCAAGGCTGTTCTGGCCCTTTGGAAGTGGGTGGCAACCCACCAAGCCACGCAGACACAGCAGCTCTGGTTTACGGGGCATCTTGGAGCCCTGGAGGTAATTGTGCACAGCGCCACCAGGTGGCAGCCCCAGAATCCCGCGCTGAGACTCCCACTATTCCTGGAAGCAGGTTCACTCTATAGCATTTTTGCAGCTCAGGGCCTCCCTTAGCTGGGCCTAGCTGGGTGCTGGGTGAAACAGCCCAGGGCCCGGCCCTCACAGGTCTCCAGTGGGGAGGTGGGGGAGGGGGAGGAACAGGAAAGGAAGGACACAGGCCCGTTTCAACTTCACAAGACGTGCTGACTGTGCTCCCACAGCCACGCAGCCCCCCCCCCTTCTGGCAGCTCCTCCTCCTGTCCAGTGACTGTGCCTCCCTCCAGCTCCCATGAAAGGCTTCCGGCTATGCAGGTAGGCTGGTTTGGTGCCTGTGTGTTCTCCCACCCCTCTGCTGTCCTGGAACAGTCCTGAGCCCTCAGGGGAGGGTCCTGGCCCTGCTCCCTGGGTAACTGCTCTGATACATCTCCCCACATTCCTACTTTCCCTTCTCCCTATTTGCCAGGCCCAGGCCCTCAAGCTCACCGTTGACTCCCCCCGCCCCTCAACAGAGGCACTGGGTGCTCTCTGAGCCCCACAGCCTCTGGAGCCAGAAACCTGAGTGTCCCAGGTATTCCTGCCTTTTCCTCCTCTTTCTCCTGCCTCCAGGAGGCTGAGGACAGTTCTTGGGGCCTGGAGAACCCCAGAAGGCTGAGGGCCCAGCATCTGTTGCACGCACTTTGGCACAGACCCAGAGCCCCTCAGGGACTTGTTTGCCTGTTCCTGCCCCAGGATCTTTGCCCTTGCAGTCTGGCCTGCCTGGAATGCCCCTTCTTACCATTTAAAACCCAGCCTGCCACACTTCTCAGATGGACCTTTCCCCGACCACCCACCTAGTCCTTACAGCTCCCTCTCTAACCCCATATTCCTGTTCTGGTGACACTCGTCACTCTCGGGAATGGCAGTAATTGCTGGCTTGTGTCCCCAGCGCCTGGAACAGCATGCAGTGGACACTGGGTTGATGAATTAATTCGTTTGGGGGCTCCGCTCTCCAGCGCCTGGACGGCTCTCAAATTCGAACCGTCTGGCCTCCCTTCGCGGTCTCTATTTACACGTGAGCTAAATCAGGAGAGAAGTCCCTAGGCGCAATTGCCGTTGTCGCCGAAGTCCGGCCCCCGGCCGGCCACCCAACCCGCGGAGCGGCGCGGTGGGGGCGGGGCTGAGGCGGAGCGGGGGGCGGGCCCCAGGCTTAAGCCGGTAGCCCGCTGGGGGCCCCCATGCCCAGAGCGCGGCGGAGGCGGAGCGGAGCAGGCGAGGCGGTGCGGGGCAGAGACCGGGCAGGCACCCGCTCCGCCTCCCCGAGCCGCAGGGATCCGACGGCCGCGCCGCGGGCTCTCCCGCTGCCCCAGGACAGGTGCATGGCTCCCGGGGGAACGCGCTGAGCGGGTCACGGCGCCGCGGGCGGCACCATGGCCCTGGAGCGGGCGCTGCAAGCGGCGCGGCAGGGCGACCTGGACGTGCTGAAGTCCCTGCACGCCGCTGGCCTGCTGAAGCTCTCGCTGCGGGACCCGCTGGACGCGCTGCCGGTGCACCACGCTGCCCGTGCCGGCAAGCTGCACTGTCTGCGCTTTCTGGTGGAGGAGGCCTCCCTGCCAGCCGCGGCCCGCGCGCGCAACGGCGCCACTCCGGCCCACGACGCCGCCGCCACTGGCCACCTCTCATGCCTGCAGTGGCTGCTCTCGCAGGGCGGCTGCGGAGTGCAGGTGGGTCTGCGCCGCTCACTGGGCGCCCTGCGGCTTCCTCCCCAGGGGAGAGCTCTGGCCTAGAGCCCGGGTGGTTCCAGGGTGGGTGAGATGGGGTACCTCCCGACTGAACTTGCTTTTCAGCTCCTTCCCGAGGGCTTGGGGTGGGGTGGGTTCCCCAGGTCGAGAGTGCCTGGGGAAGGCGCCCTGGTAAGCCGGGGCCACGGTCGACAGGGGCACTGGGTAATGGGGAGCCATAGGGAATTGGGCTTACCTGCACGATTATTTAAGCCAGGACGGGGCGGGGCGGGGGGGGGGCGCGGGGGCGCGGAAGCAAAGCACTGATCCAGGGGCGTCCTGGAGAGTGGGCGGGTCACAGAATCAGAAGCCCAGGTCTTCTGGGATCAGGTCCGGAAGAGGGGTGGGCAAAGTCCTACAGCCCACCCCAGGCCCAGATGCAGGTGTCCACAAGGCCAGGACATGGGGCAGGGGTGATGGGCGTGGTAAATGGGGCCTCCCTGGGCCCTTAGCTGACCCTGGGACATCAGCACCTTCCTGCTTTCCAGCTGTGAGTTGCTTCTCCAGCCCGGCCTGAGTCTTCCTACCCTTGGACCCCATCTGGTCTCGCTCAGTGGCCCCCAGGCTGATATAAACCTGGTCCCTCCTGAGCTGGGGGAGGTGGGGGGGCTCTCCTGCTGGCTCCTGCTGGCAATAGGGCATCCAGCAGGTGCTAGGCCTGGGGATTCAGGCCTGATCTCCCGGAGCTGCCAGCCCGTGGGGGCAATGGGCAGCAACCCTGGGTACCATCAGGTGTTGCGGGCCTTGTGGTGAGGGGCTGTCAGGGAGCTAGTTGCTTGGGCGAGGTGGCGAGGGGTGAGTGACCTCTGAGGGGAGTCCTGGAAGATGAGAAGGAGGTGGGCCAGGTGCTGATCAGAGAGTTCTGAGCACGGGGGAACAAGAAGTGCAAAGCCCTGAGGCGTACACATTCTTGTCCTGCGGGAGCATTGGCAAGGAGGAAGGCACGATGGGGTGGGGGGAGGGGTGAGAAGCCGCCATAGGCTGGGGTTAGGAATTTGGATGATATCCTAGTTGTGGGGAAAAGCCACTGGAGGAAGGAACCGGATCTGATTTTCCACTTAGCAAGACCACTGGGCTAACTGGATGGAGGAGAGGAGGCGGGGGTGACTCTGAGCTGGCCGGTTGTACCCTAAGGATGTCCAGACCCTATCCCCCCACTTCGCCCTTAGGATGGCAAGGTCTCCCTTCGGACGCTTCCTGGGAGATGACGGATGCCTTATCTCCTGGCCGGCTCTGTTATCAGGACTTCCTGGCACATGGTCCAGGCCCACTCATTTGGGAGGTGGCACGCCTCCCTGAGCCCAATGTCCAGCCTGGCCGGAAGCCTCCCTGGCCACTGAGGAGGAGGTGGGAGAACAAGTGGCCTTGTGCCCAGCTTATCAAGACTCCCTCCCTCGAGCCCCAGCAAGCTCTGGTGCTGGGGGCGGAAGTGTGTATGTGGGGAGGATGACCTCGATCCCCGGCCTGCTCAGCCCAGAGATAAGCAGCTTTAAGGTGCGGGCCACAGCATGTGAGGCTCCTGGGGCCTACACAGCTGTTGGAGCCTTGGGGGCAGTTCAGAGCACAAAGCCTGGGTCCTCTCCTTATTGCCCCCCTTCTGCAGATGTCTGGGCTCAGGGGAATAGACTGGGTGTTCCAGCACCCAGAGGAGTCCCAGTGTTGTCCTCGGCTACCTGTGTGCGGCTCGCCCTGCCTCACCTTCTGGTTGCCTCCTTCCTAGCCCCACAGCCACCCCCATAGCCTGACTGACGACTTACTGGTTGTGGCCCCAGGCCCCTGTCTCCTCTGTCTCCTCTTTTCCTCTCTCCAGAGCCTCTGAGATCCACCTTCCTCAGGCTGCCTTGGCCACCCCTGTCCCCACAGTGCCTCTCTCTGGGCAGAGGGGCTTCCCTTCCCTGATCCTAGTAAACCATGCCTGCCCCCCACTGCTGCCCAATCCCCTTCCCTGTGCCCCTGCCCACCTCTCCATGATCCCATCTGCTAGGCTCTGGGAGCTCGTGGTGTTCCCGAACTAGTACCCACTCACACATACCTTCCAGCCTTTGAGTCCAGACTCATGGGTTCTCTGTGATTCCCCTCCTTGCCCAGGTAATGTACACGGCTCCTGCCAGCCCCCTCCTGCAACAGACACACACACCTGAATGGTCATGGATGACGTATTTGGTACTTCTGGGCCCAGTCCTCTGGGGAGCCTGGGAAGGGGTCTAGCCCAAGCCTCTCCTAGGGGCTGCCTCTAGCCTACACCTACCACGGTTGGCTGACTGTCCAGGCCCTGCCAGCAGTACCCAGAAGCTTCCTCCTCCGCAGAGCGAGAACACAGCCTGTTTCCTGGGCCAGGAGCAGGGAGTCTGCTGGGGCCCGGGCAGGGACCATTCCCCGCACTGATGTTGGGTTATTGGAAGCCCACCAACCTGGAGACCTCTTTTCCCGTGACACCTGGGGAGGGAAAGAGGGAGAGGAAGGGGCCAAAGGTTAGATGCAGGGGGTGCCCCCTGCAGTCCTGATGTTATCTGGGTATGGCCACAACAGCCCAGCCTTCCTGCCCCTTCTACCCTTGCTCACTCCTTCGGGGGTTCCCTGATCATCTGGGTGACAATTGCCCCTGCAGGGAGGCCAAGCATGCCACGTCCTGAAAGCCCGCTGTATGCAGGGAGGCCAAGCATGCACGTCCCGAAAGCCCGCTGTATGCAGGGAGGCCAAGCATGCCACGTCCCGAAAGCCCGCTGTATGCAGGGAGGCCAAGCATGCCACGTCCTGAAAGCCCGCTGTATGCAGGGAGGCCAAGCATGCCACGTCCTGAAAGCCCGCTGTATGCAGGGAGGCCAAGCATGCCACGTCCTGAAAGCCTACTGTATGCAGGGAGGCCAAGCATGCCACGTCCTGAAAGCCCGCTGTATGCAGGGAGGCCAAGCATGCCACGTCCTGAAAGCCTACTGTATGCAGGGAGGCCAAGCATGCCACGTCCTGAAAGCCTACTGTATGCAGGGAGGCCAAGCATGCCACGCCCCGAAAGCCCGCTGTATGTGAGCTGCTCACAGTCATGACCTGCTGGCCTCAGGAAGCCCAGCACGGGTGGCATGGATGTGGTTCAAAGAGGGTCAGTTAGGGGTCCAAGGACAGAACACCCCATGGCTGGTGGGATGCAAGAAGGACAAGGCCTCAGGACTAATGGGCTCTCCTCCCACAGGACAAAGACAATTCTGGTGCCACAGTCCTGCACCTGGCTGCCCGCTTCGGCCACCCTGAGGTGGTGGACTGGCTGCTGCGTCATGGCGGTGGGGATCCCACCGTGACCACGGAAACAGGAGCTCTGCCCGTCCACTATGCCGCCGCCAAAGGAGACTTCCCCTCCCTGAGGCTTCTCATGGGGCACCATCCACAGTAAGGACACCCCTCTTCACCTGTCTTCTGGGTGGTGCAGGCCCGGGCTCTGGGGAATGCCTGAAATCTGCCCCCCCAGCATTGCGGGCGACTTTCTGCTGCTGGGCCATCCCCGCGGCCAGAGGACCCGCTGAAACCGTTGCCTTCCTGGAAGGCTGCCCACGGCCGCTCGCCCCAGAGCTTTGCAAGCCGCTGCTCCCGTGCACAGCACGCAGCTGCACCTGGAGGCTGGGCAAGCGGGCCAAGACCACCCGCTCCTCTCCAGGAAGCTAAGCCTGCAGCAGGCGGCTCTCTTGAGCTCTGGCCTGTGCCAACTTGCAGGACGATTCTAAATGAGGGTAGGAGTGGGGCGCCTGGGTGGCTCAGTCCGTGAAGCGTCTGCCTTGGCTCAGGTCATGATCCCAGAGCCACATCGGGCTCCCTGCTCAGTGGAGACCCTGCTTCTCCCTCTGCCCCTCACCCCCTCACCCTGCTCGTGTTCTCTTTCTTTCAAGTAAATAGATAAATACAAATCTTTAAATGTGTGTGGGGGGGTAAGAGTGAAGATACGGGAGAATTTCCTAAACCTTTGGTCAAGACAGAGGAGGAGCAGTAAAGGCCTGCCCGCCTGCCCAGACCCCCACCCCACCTCCTAGGCCCGCAGCCCTCTGAGTGGGCCATCCAGAGAACAACTTGTCATTTCTGGTGGCCCCTCAGCCCACTCCCACTAGCAGGGGAGGTAGGGCCCCCAAGCCTCCCAGGGTCCTCAGCCTGAGTGGCAGGTCTGAGAAAGCAGGGGGGCTGGGATCTCCCCAGGGTGGGGTGGGAGCATGGGGGGAGGGGAAGATTGGGGCTCAGTGCAGTGCAGGGAAGTCCTGGGGAGTTCTGGGGGAGGGAGGGAGCCAGGTCTTAGGTGCACCTGAGAGGAAGCAGGGGTCCTGGGGGAGTCTCTAAGGGAGTGGGACCATAGTGGCCCCAGGGACCTGACAAACGGGGGCTCTGACCAGTGACCTTTGTCAGTCCAAATTAAGTGGTGACAGAAGACCGAGCCTCTGGAGGAGAGCAGCCACAAGGTAAGGGGGTCAGTCCTCACCTCTGGCTCCACGCCTGCCTGCAGGAGCCTGCTGGGCACGGGCTCCCAGGGAGCAGGCAGGAGGCCAGCCTGGCCCCACGGCCTTGTGGCAGGGTGGCTGCAGCCGGCAGCCTCTGGGGCGCAGGCACACAGGGGTGACGGAGGGCAGTCCTGAGAGCCCCCAGGCCAGGCTGCTGTCATCTTGCTGGGCAGGGAACTCCCTGTTTGGTTAGTGGGAGCCCGCAGGTGTGCCTCCCAGGCCATCCCCACAGAGGCCACTTGGTGGCACTTTGGCCAAGTTCTTTGCTCTGTACAAGCCAGGGTTTGGGTCACTTCAAAGGCGGTGATTTAGAGTAGGAGGTCCCCCGAGATGCAGGCTCATGACCCGGCCCTATCAGCACCACCAGCAGGCTTGGTCCCAGATTCCCGACTCAGACCCTCCAGGTTGAGGCCAGGTAGCCGCCCCTGAGACAGGCCTGCAGCCCCACTGTGGGGACTCTAATGCTCCTGTCCCACCCCCTCACTTCACACAGAGGACACCGAGGTCCTGAGAGGGGAAGAATGGGCTGTAGTCACCCTTCTGCACCCATAAGCCTCCCCATCACACATAACGGGCCCCCAAATGCCAGGCTAACAGCAATGCCAACTTAGCCCAAATGGTGTAAACTGAGAGAGGGCTCCAAGCCCGCCCCTAGAAATGCCGATGAGGAACTCGGGCAGGAGGGGGAGGGGCGAAGCCCCAGGCTGCCCCTGAACCCCTCCTCACCCAAAAGCCTGGGGCCTAGGATGAGCTAGTGCTGTGGAACACCCTCTTGGCCTCAGGGTCTTGGGGACCCTGACCCCTCCCAGGCCATGCCAGGTGCTGGCAGTGATTGGGCCCTGGTGCCAACTCTGAGGCCAGATGGCCTGGGCCGATGAGCCCCTATGAATCTCACAGAGGTGGTGAGAAGACGGGCCCATTCCCGCTGCAGCGTGTGACCTGGCTGATAAGAAGGTGCTTTTGTGAGGTTGCCAGGCTGGGCTCAGGCAGGAGGGGGTGGCCGGGAACTGGGGCGGGGCCCGCTGGAAGCTGGAGGCCCATGCCCACATAGCCTCCTATCTCAGGGGTAGACGCGCCTGCTCTCCAAGGCTGCACATGGAGACAGGGCAGAGGCTCAGGCTGCCGCAGGCCACAGGGCTCAATCCCGGGACCCAGGCAGCCTGGCTATGGAGGCTGCGAGCCTCCCAGACCTGTTGTGAAGCGTGGTGAATTATTCACAAGGGTTCAGCTCTCCTGGCGGTCGGTCGGTGAGGGAGGAAGAGCTCCGGGACCTACCAGTGAGAAACTCGATGCCGCCCAGGGAGGCTGTGGGCCGCAGTGGGCTGTGGCAATGACAAGCTGCAGAGGGGCAGGAGGGCTGGACTGCATCACAGGAGGGGGGGCTTGCTCAAGCCAGGCTGCACCCTGGGGTGTTAGAAAAGCCTTGAGATTGCAGGAACACCCTGCACCCACCTACCCCTCGTCCAGTCGATCCCAACCCGTAGGGCAAATCCTTCCAGAGGTGGAGGAGCTGCCACAGTGACCTCTGGGGCTGTTGCCCCATGGGGATCCTCCCTGCACAGAAGGAGGGCCCTAAGCGGGCGGCACAGAGGCTAGCAGGAACTGGACTGGGGCTGTTTCAGACCCTGGGTCTCAGGGAGATGGAGTCAGGGGGGTCGGCCCTCCTGGCCAGGAGCACCAGTGGTTGGTGGAGGGGACGCAGGTATCCAGACCTCCAGGCAGGGCAGACAGAGAAGGGGCGAGGAGCAGGTAGCCTCAGAGCTCCTTACCACCTTGCCAGCAGGGTGCCAGGGCCCAGGCACTGCCTCACGCTTGCTTGGCCTCAACCATGTGCTCACCCAGGGTCTGTGCAGCTGGAGGGGAGCCCCAGGCTCAGTCTAGACCCCTGGGCTTGAGCTTCGAGGCTGGGGAGAATGGTGGAGGGCCTCCAGGCTCTTCCTTCCTCGGGGGTCCCTGTGCTCTGCCATTCCTAGCAAACCGGAAAATCAGGCTGCCTGAAGATTTGTATCAACTGCACCTCTCTGCAAGTATCTCCTTGCCTGAGGCCTGCCCGGCTTGGGGACAGAGATTGGAAAGTGCCCTGGCCAGCAGTCAGGATAAACTCGGATGAGCTCCTACCTGCCGAGTGCTTACTAAGTGCCTAGCACCACCCGGTCCTCTGAGCCTTATAAGCAGCCTGGGCAGTAGCTGGGGTTACAGCAGCCCAGGTTACAGACTGATTTATTCAACTAATGTTTATGGAGCATCTGCTCTGCGCCAGGCAATATTCTAAGGGCCAGGGATACATCAGTGAGCCAGACAGATGTCCCTGCTGCACAGTGCTGACCGAGAGAGAATCGGTGCCTCAGAGAGGCTGACTGAGCAGCTGAGGTCCCCCAGGTCCCCCCGTGTGGCCTTGATCAAACCATACCCCCTCTCCAGGCCTGTCTCCCACTCCTGCTCCAGTCCCTAATCTCTCAGGTCTCCCCTGGCCCTGGCCCTCTTCCCATTGGGCTCTGCCCACCTTTGAGAAGGCAAGTCAGGCCCCTGGACTGCCTACAGGGTCCCTGTTCACTGATAGGGGAGGCCATTTCCTTCTAATGGCCCAGGGCCCTCCTCCCTCTGCCCCACCCCCACGCCCCCACACCTCACCTGCCCGGCTCCCCCTCCCCTCTCCATTCCGCCTCCGGAGTCTCCTTGCAGCTCCTCCCATTGGCTGGCACCCTCCAACCTCCCACTGCCTGGAACTCTCCCCGGGGAGAGCCCATCAGCTGCTCTCTCCCTTCCCTGGAGGCTCTGCTGTACCTTCCCTTCTCAGTAAGTCCTGCCCAGAGCCTCCTTCAGATTGAAACTTGCCCGGCTGCACACACACCCTCCAGCTCTTCCTCACCCTGCCTTATCCCCCCCCATCCTTATCACCACCTGGCATTGCACTCTGTGCCTCCTGGGGACTTCCCCTACCGTGTCTCCCGACTAAGGAGAGCAGACCTCGTCTGTCGCCCAGTGCTGGACCCACTGTAAGTGTTGTTTAATGAACGAAGAGTCTGGAAGCCCTGGGACTTGTCCAGCCTGCGTGGAGCTCACTGCGGGTGATCTCAGATGGAGCTCCCTGCTGGGCCTCCCTGGCCCATCTGGCAAATGGACCAGCTGAGGCCATGTGTGAGGAGACAGCACGGAGCTCCTGGTCTCGCTGCCCATCTCACCCACCCCCACAGTTACTCACTCAACAACTAGCAACTGGGCAGGCCACTGGTACTTGGGAGGTAGTGAGCCCTCCTAGCTTCTCGGAGCCAACTTTCAGGGAGGCTCCCAGGGCAAACAAGGGGACAGAGCGAGAGCATGGGCCGTGTTCAGAGAAGTTCTGGCCTATTTGTGTGTGTGTCGGTTTGCCAGCTGGCGCCCCGGTGGAACCAGGCTCTGGGATGGCAGGGGTCTGCTCCTTTCACCTCTCTACCCCGTCCTGGCTTGCGGCAGCCTTGTGACATGTGTCCCTGGAATGAACGAAATAGGTGCACAAGACAACTCCAGTGACAAGAGCCATAAAGCGCAACGGGGTAGCTTGGTAGAAACCAGTGGGGTTTTCTTTAAATTGAGGGAGTCAAGGAAGGCCTCCTAGGGCAGGTGGGAGCTCATCCGAGACCTGGGTAAAGAGAGGGGCCAGCCCTGCACAAATCTGGCTTGGGAGCGTTAGAAGGCGGAGAGCCAGCGGGGGCAGGCGCTGAGGCGGGATCAAGCATGGCTTCACTGAGGACCAGAAAGAAGGCCCGGAAGGCTGGGAGAGCTGCGGGGAAGGGTAAGCTCCCAGAGATAGTCCAGGTTTGCAGGTGGATTAGGTATAAAGCTGACTATTCTAGAACATTCCTCAAGTAAGGACTGCATTTCTTCCCTGAGCCAGGCCTAATTTGGAATCTTTTCAAATAAGCCAGAAGGCACCATTAGAGGACAAGAGAGGTAGAGTCACCAAGGACCCATGACTTTTATCCAGGACAGCCTAACCCCACGATGAGGAGATCTAATCCTTGTGGGAACACCTCTGTGCTGACCTTCCTTGGAGCAGAAATAATTGCCAAAGGGGAGGGCCACTGGAAGTGCTGCTCTTTGACCAGAGTCTGGTTCCATGGGCAGGTAACTCCTTGCTCCTGTGGCAAAGGCCGCAGTAAGCTGGCACCATTCTCGGACGGAGATTTCCAGCAAGCATTCCATGTTTGTTTCATATCACCATGCAGTGACTTTCTTACTATTAGAAGTTCATCCGTGTCACCTTTTTCCCAGAGAGGAAGAAAAATATGATTTATGTGATGGTTGCTGGAGAATTGCAGACCTATAAAGAGGTCAAGTGTTGAGGGTCTCCAAAGACTCCTAGGGTTTGGGCTTAGGCTACCCTCAAGGGAAGGTAGTGTGGTGTCCTTTACCAGAATGGAGTTGGCACGCTGGGGAGGGTTTGAGGGAGAAAGGCGAGAGATCCGCTCCAGGCACATAAAGTTCCAGAGGCCTGGGCATTGCACACATGGACAGTGGGTGGAGGTAGACTCCAGGTCCAAGCTGGAGAGAGGAAGAGCATTGGGTGCAGGTGGCCTTTGACCCTGGGAAGTAGATGACCTCACCAGCAGGGAGAGGATGTTCAGAAAGGAGACTCTGGGGCATCTCCACCTTTGGAGGTCCGGGGGAAGCCAGGGCCCAGCAAAGAAGGTTTAGGAGGCTTGGCTGGTGAGTCAGTGGCTGGTCCAGGAAGCCAAGAGGAGCAGGTGTTCAGGAGAGGCACCTGTTAGGGAATGGCCAAATCAGATGAGAATGGGAAACCCCTGGCCTTTGGTCATGGGGAGTGACAGCTGAGGCCTCAGTGAGGGGGCTGGCTGGTCAGGATGTGGTTGCAGCACCAGGAAGCAAAGAGCAGCCTTCCCTCCAAGGGAATGTGCTAACCTTCCAAAGCTTCCTCTTCTGTTCTCTTGTAAGAGGCAAGGAGATGCTAGACAATTATGATGCCCAGTTGCCGTATATGGAAACAGAGGCTCAGGAGGTTAAGAACTCACTAGGGCCCTGCCCAGTGAGCTACAGAGTCAGGGTGGTGAGTGGTGGCCAGGGTCAAGGGCAGGGGCTGGGACTGGAATGGTCACCCTTAGTGTCACTTTGGCTGAACTTGATGGGCTGGAGCCAGTGGGATGCTGAGGCCAGAAGTGCCCCCAGACCCTGCCCCTCTCCTCTTGGTGAGTCTCCACAGCGGAAGCAATGCCTGGCCTGACTTGTGCTTAGTTGGGCCTGGACACCCCAGGCCTGCAGTGCCCCTGCAGAGGCACAGGGAGAAGGGGTCCCAAAATATAACAGTGGCTCCAGGCTCATGCCAGGGGACGGGCCCATGCCGAGGGCTCTCCAAGCACGTCTCATGGACGCTTACTGCCCCCACTCCCAGGGTGGCTTTGAGAACAGAGACAAGAGGCAAGACTGTGACACAGCTGGGAGGGGCTCACGCCCCAGGTCCTCCTTCGACCCAGGTCCTTCTCTGCCTCTCTGTCATCAAGCGATCTGAGACTTCTGCACACAGTCTCCTCATCTGGAAAGGGGAACAATGCCAGCACCTACCCCACCAGGTCCCTGAGAGGACTAGAGAGACAGCATGTGCGTCTGCTCATGACAGCGCCCGAAACAGATCAATCATTCAATAAACAGTACCTGCTATCACTGTTACCGATTATCATTATGACCACTATTATAAACGCATCTCTCTCTCCATCTAAATTAATCGATTTTGTTCCATGTGCTCATCCATGGTTTTACAATTTCCCCCCAGGGAGCATTTGGGGGCCCCAGCCCTTCTTGCCTCCAGGCCAAAGTAGAAGAGGGTAACAAGGCCTGGACCCCCTTTCCCACCCTGGCCCATCAGTGTATCTGTCTGAGCCATTATGCTGGGGCCTCCCGGGCTGGACGCTGTGGTTCCAAGAATGCAGACACTGAAATACTAACAGGAATGGTGGTGAGCCGGGACTGATGGAGGGCTTCCTCTGTCCCAGAGACTCTGGCTGGGGGTGGCAGCCACGGGCCCGGCAAGAGGTTGTGGTCATGACTGCCCCCTCCTGCTCAGGTCCTGCTCTGTGCCAGCTTCTCGGACCTTCTCAGACCTTCCCAGGCTGGCTGGACACCCCAGGATCACAGACACCTGCCAAGCAGGGGTGCTAGGAGGGGCAGGGCTCCTGGCAGATCTGGTGCCCCAAGTTCCGTACGTTGCCTTAGGCCTCCCCAGAGAGACCTCACCGGGTCCTGGGTGGTGGTCCCCTCAGCCTCTGCTCTCCAGGACCCCAGTACTCGCTGTGCCTTGGTTACAGGGTGAATAATTCAGGCCACTGGGTGTCGGTCATGAAATATTAAGCAGGCTGTTACTGTCATGTCAGTATGTGAATGCCTGGGGGGGGCATGATGGCACTGGGGTGTGGAGGCTGGTGGCTGCAAGCCAGAGTGTTCCTGGGAAGAGGCGTGTGGGTGGGTCTCTGTCACCGGGTGCGGTGTGGGCTCATGAGCACCATTGCCCCAACTCAGGTGGGGAAACAGAGGGTAGCCAGGCATGGTCCCTGTTCCACACCAAATACATGAAGTGTCGTGCTTGACATCAGGCCCAGAAAAATGGCAGCTCTGTGTCTGGGGTAGGGGTGCCCGTGTCAGGAGTAAGGAGAGAGCAGGGAGGTGCCCAGTGAGGACTGCAGGTGGCCTGAGGGCAGGGGTCAGGGAAGTGGATAGGAACCAAGGTTTTAGGGGCAGGGAGGAGGGTCCAAGGGATGTGTGAGGGGAAAGGACCAAGTCACGTCGGGGGTGACAAGAGGGTGGGTGAGTGGGCAGATGGAGGAGGACTGGGTGGCCTAGTGCCCATGTTAATGGACTGCTGGGCTTGCACTTGGATGAGGGAGGGAGGGTGTGCGTGGACATTGGTGGAGAGTGTGGGACTAATGTCACCACTGGGTAGATCCGGAGGCAGATGGATGGGAAGACGTTTAGTCAGGTGAAGAGGCTCACTTCCTGGGGCACGGAGGGCAGATCCAGCATGGTGGGACTTAGCCCCAAACCGGAGCTTCTGAGACCTGCTGTGGACGGCCCTAGCCAGCTCCTGTGTCTGGGCCTAGATTGTGGCTCCACCTAGTGTCCAACTATGGTAACTGCACCCTGGGCTGTCCACCCCATTATGAAGTCAGAAAAACCGAGGCTCTATCAGTGGGGGGAGGGGGGGGGCAACTTCCCTGTTTTCCAGCAGCACTCCACCTTATGGGGCTGATTCCCAGCTCCCCAGGTAGGGGAGAGTAGTAAGGGAACAGGGATGAGGGGCAGACACCGCTGCAAACTGGACCTCAGGAAAGTCTCGGAAGTAAAGACAGGGATGGCCTTTCCTGCGTGCCTACTGCATGCACCAGGCCCTGCATCACAAGCGTACACTCAAGTGCCATTTACCAGTCCTGTGACCTTTAGTAAGTCACAGCCCCCGAGCCTCAAATGCCGCTCTGCAAAATGGGAATGACAATAGGACTAAGTTAGGGCATCCAGTGAGAACTGCCCATCAATACCACAGCACACCAGAAGTGCTCTGTGAATGGGGGCCGCCTGTAGAGCTGTCAGATTATCAACAGGATATCCAGGTGAATTTTAATTTAGATAAACCACAAATAATATTTTAGTGTAAGTATGTCCCATGCCTTGTTTGGGATGTACTTATACTAGAAAATGATTTCTTGTTTCTCTGAAATTCAGAATTAACTGGGCATCTTGTGTTTTATCTGGCAGCCTTACTACTCTGCCCTCTGGGAATTCAGTCTCCTGGGGGAGACAGAAGCCAAAATCAGTTATGTTCAATCAAGTATGACAGGCAGTCTGTGGAGTGAGCCCAGGGCCGTATGGGGCACAGAGGTAGGAAAGATCGGCTCTGCCTGGGGAAATCAGGGCAGGCCTCATGGAGGAGGGATCTGGACTAAGTCTTAGAGAGGAGGGGGGAAGGGCATTCCAGATCAAGAAGGGACCTGATCAAAGACAGACAGGTAAGACAGAAGGTTTGGGGACTCACAGTGACAATGGGTTAATGTGGCTAAAAAGGTAAGAAGAGGCCAGATCTCCACATCCTTGTAGACCTTGGTGAAAAGACCTTGGGCTATTTACTGAAGACAGGGACTAGGTCAGTCAGATGTGCACTGGAGAAGGGAGGCTGCTGGTTTGGGGTGGCCGAGCCAAAGGGGACCCCCCAAGGGAGGCTGGCATAGGACTAAGAGTCCAGAGGGAGTCAGGTACAGCAGGACCCGGTGGCTAGACCTTTTCCAACCCACTCTCCCACTCTCCCAGCCCTCCAGAGCTCCCCAAAGAACATGAGGGGAGTAAAAAGGCTTTGGAGGGAGGTGGGCGCTGAGAGCCCACGGTGGGTGCTGTGTCTCCGCAGGGGAGTGAATGCCCAAACCAAGAACGGTGCCACACCCCTGTACCTGGCGTGCCAGGAGGGCCACCTGGAAGTAACGCAGTACCTGGTGCAGGAATGCGGCGCGGACCCGCACGCGAGCGCCCAGGACGGCATGACCCCGCTGCACGCCGCGGCGCAGATGGGCCACAGCTCGGTCATCGTGTGGCTGGTGAGCTCGGGGTCAGGGCGGGGCGGGGCTCGGGAAGGGGCGGGGTCTGTTCGCGAAGCGGCCTGCACGGACGGGGGGCGGAGCCTGGAAGGGGCTGGCGCCCAGCCCCCGCCCCTCTTTCCCGCGCCCCCTCCCGCCCAGGTGAGCTGCACCGACGTGAGCCTGTCGGAGCAGGACAAGGACGGCGCCACGGCCATGCACTTCGCGGCGAGCCGCGGCCACGCCAAAGTGCTCAGCTGGCTCCTGCTGCACGGCGGCGAGATCTCGGCCGACCTGTGGGGCGGGACCCCGCTGCACGACGCCGCGGAAAACGGGGAGCTGGAGGTGGGGGCGGGGCCGGAGCGGGTGGGCGGGGCCAGAGCGGGTAGGGTGGGACGGGCGCCCTCTGCTGGCGCCGAGCTCTCAGCACAGCCCTGCCCCGGCGCGGGGGTCCGGGCCATCGGCCGGGGTCCTCAGTACGTGGCCCCTCGCAGTGCTGCCAGATCCTGGTAGTGAACGGCGCGGAGCTGGACGTCCGCGACCGCGACGGATTCACGGCCGCCGACCTCTCGGACTACAACGGCCACAGCCACTGCACCCGCTACCTGCGGACAGTGGAGAACATGGTACGACCGCGAGCCCCTGGTTATCTGTCCCCCACCCCATCCCCACCTCCCCCGAAGGTAGGTGTTCTTACCCCTTTACCACGGAGGATGCTGAGTTTCGGAGACGTGAAGCCCCTGTCCGAGGTCACCCAATGAGGAAGTGCCCTAGACCATCACCCTCTCTCAGCCCAGAACCACTGACCATGGAGGAAAGAGGGGGTGAAGGAAAAAGGGTCAAAGGGAGGAGGGCGGCGTCCTCCTGGTAAGGAGGAAGGTGGAGAAACCACAAGGCACTTCCATACCGATGGTAATAGTCAAGTGCGTTCACCTGCCCACAGCCCATACTGGTGGCTCACTTAAGTCTCCACCACCCCTGAGGCAGGTGGTGTTACTGCCCCGGTCTCGTCCAAGGTCACGCAGCTACGTTGTATGTTTGCTCACTTCATGGCTACTTCATAACTGGAAACCTGTGTTAGCTTTTTAAATGATTTTATTATGGTTGCACAGCAGTGAAGTCACCTCCTGGGACTTGAGCTCAGGTGTGTTTGGCTCCAAGTCCAGGGCCCTGACTTATCTGATGTAATGCCCGCTTTAGGGGAGGAGGGAGGACGGAGGGTCGGTCTCACAGGTGCATCTAGGAGGACCAGCTCTAGGGTGCAGCCTGGCCGGAAGAGGGGCTGGGAAATGAGGCCTGGAGGGGAGAAGGTGGGATGGCCTCCAGCCCATAGCACTGTCCGCAAGCATGGGGGGGGGTGGGCACCCCGGTTCTGGGTGCTCCAGAGCACAGCAAGGCCCAGGGGGTCAGAGACTGCAGCTGTACTGGAGGAAGAATTTTCCCCCCAAAGGCCACCCAGAGAGAGTGATGGTCCGACAGAGAGTGAGTACCCTGTCAGCTAGGTACGCCAACTGGATGGTACAGGGCGTTTCTGAACCAGAGGTAGTTCTTTCCCACTGAAAGAGTGTATGATTCTGTTTTGAGGGGGGGGGTCACCCCAGCCCCTCACGGCCCTCTTACCAGCAGCTACAGTTGCCACAAACATGATCACATGAACTCCTACCCCGGCAGGTACCCTGCCCCGTGCTTTATAGGTAGAATCTCGGTCTCCACTGGAAGTCAGTACCAATAGTTGGCGCGTATGGCATTTACTGGCTACCACACCCTGGCACTTCACTAATTTTTTAAATCTTTTTTATACCCTCACAGGGTATAAAAGGAGGCAGGAAGTACTGCTATCCCCATTTACAGATAAACTCAGTGGAGCCTGGGGGGCTCAGTCGTTTGAGCGTCTGACTCTTGATTTCAGCTCCCGTCATGATCTCAGGGTTGTGAGACCAAGCCCCTCCTCGGGCTCTGCACTGGGCGTGGAGCCTGCTTGAGATTCTCCCTCTCTCTCTGCCCTTCCCCCTGCCCCGCCCTGCACCCCAGCATGCTCTCTCTCTTTACGTACAGAAAGGATAAGTGACTTGCCCAAGGTCACTTAGCTAGTAAGTGGGAGAAGTGAAATTTGAAGACAACACTCCAGGCTGCAGACCCTGTGCCCCTAACCTGTGTTATCCATGGGGTTGGCTGGCACCCCTAGTGCCCACTGCTGTCCGCCACAAAAAGAGCATTTTCAGCTGCCCACCCCCACCCAGCCCAGCCCCTGTGCTTTCCCTTGGCTCATGGAAGAGGCAGCAGAGTCTAGCCCCCCCCTTGGTCCCCTCACCCAGACAGGCCCAGCTGCAGCAGTGACAGATCTAAACCATGCAGGATGCTGGCCCAGAAAAGGCAAACACTCCCACAGAGCCCCTAATTACAGGGCCAATGAGCATGGCTGCTGAGCTGTTACCTGGTGCTAGGCTTGCCTCCCACTCCCGGGGGGCCTGTGACACTTCTCGGGCAGGGAGGGGGCCCCGGGCAGGGAGGAGCAGGCTTGGGCAGGAGGCAGCCAACGGAGCCAGCGAGCGGGCTTGCCGGCAACAAGGCCAGCATGGGCAACGTAAGCAGGACCCCCCACCCCAGCCCGGTCCCGTGCCAGGAGTGTCAGGCCTGTGGGCAGGGGCACAGATAGTGGTGGGGACAGCAGGCTTACAGCCTGAGCTTGGGCTGCCAACCAGACTCAGGGGGCCACCCCAGGCCCAACCCTTTCTCCAAAGGCCCCATCAGGAGATAGAGGCTGGGCTGGTGTTGGGATTTGCCCCCGTAGAGCAAGGAGAGATAAGGGCTGCTGGCCAGGTCATGGGGAATTAGTCTTTCCTGCAAGTTGTGGGGGCCCTGCATGCCTCCCCTGCCCCCAGCAGCTGTGGCACCTGAGCCCCTCCCCACAGATACACTGGAGCCCAGTTCCTCTGATGAAGAAGGGCGAAGGCTAGTGCCACGGCAGTCTTCCCCTTGGGGTCCAGACCAGGGCCCTCTCTTCTGACAGTCTCTCAACCCCCCTGAGCAAGGAGTGGCTGGGGTGGGAGTTTCCCAGCAACCTGTGGTCCCGCTGCCAGGGGGCCGGGCTTGGGTGTGAATCTTCCCCTGGGAAGAACCTGAGAGACATTCTCAGAATGTGGAGGGAGCCCAGAAAGGGAAGCGGCTCGGCCTAGGTCGCCCAGCAAGGACATGGCTGAGCAGGACCCTGGCCTGGAGCACACTGGTCTTCGGGTCAGGCCATCCCCACTGCCTCCCCTCCCATTCAGAGTGTGGAGCACCGTGTCCTGTCCCGGGATCCGTCTGCTGAGCTGGAGACCAAGCAGCCTGACTCCGGCATGTCTTCACCTAATACCACCATGTCAGTCCAGCCGCTGAACTTTGACCTCAGCTCGCCCACCAGCACCCTCTCCAACTATGACTCCTGCTCCTCCAGCCACTCCAGCATCAAGGAGCAGCGCCCCCCACGCCGTGAGTGGGCTGGGCTGGGAAGAGGGAGGAGGGAGCATAGACTGGGACTGGCCACTGGTCCGTGAGGGCCAGCCTCTGGCCTGCTCTGCCCACAGCTGACGCTGGAGGCAGCCCAGGTCACCAGGAGGGACTGCTGGTTGTGGTGAGAGGCAGGTGACACTTGTGCTTGTGTGTACCCATCACAAACACACCTGTACGTCCACATGGACTCTCCCTCAGACAGAACCCACATGCACCCCGCAAATGATTCATCATCCTCACTCACACACGCACACACACGCACACACACACAGTGTTCACCAGACTTTACACACACCTGGTCACACTCAAGCGTGCACCCTTGTACACGTGTATGCACAGTATACAGACAGGAGCACACAACCACACATCCAGCCCTGTGCAGATGCACGCCCACACCTGTGCTACAGCAGACACTCCGCCTCCATTTCCACACTCCAGACGTGCGTACACATGCAAACACACACAGACACAGCCCATGTCCGCACACGGATGCAAACCCATTTGTAAATACAAAGAAACACGTGTGGGTACTCAAAAACATACACAAATGCACACACTGCCACACGCTCTGTGATGGCTGCCTCAAGCCGCCAGGTGACCCGAGGAGCTGCCCCTTCACCCTCCGGGTGGCTGTGCCCCACTGGCATACCCTGGCGTTGAAAGCCCCCTGGGGCCTCCCCCCAAACTTGAGTGCACTGTCTTTCCCCAACACATGCAGGGCAGGGCGAGGGGGGCCATGCACTGCTGGGGCCCACAGCGGAGCCATGCCGAGCTGCACCCCTAAGCCCACCTCATCCCTTGGTGTGTTGCTTCTGGGTGGAAGAGGGTCTCAGTCCTGGGGGACAGCCTCTCTGCAAACTCCCAAACCCAGTCTTCGCTCCCTCCGCAGGGCTTCCCAGCTCAAGAGCTGCAGATATACAAAACTACATGGACATGCTGAGCCCGGAGCTGGGCCGGCCCCGGGGCAAGACGGAGAGAACCACACCACTGCCACCACCACCCAGCTTCCCTCCGCCACCTCCACCCCCAGGCACCCAGCTGCCCCCACCCCCACCAGGCTACCCAGCTCCCCAGCCCCCCGTGGGGCCACATGCAGCTGATATCTACATACAGACCAAGAGCAAACTCCGCCACGTGGAGACGGAGGCCTTCAAGAAGGAGGTAGTGAACTTCACCCACCTGCCTGCCTCCCTATGCGCCTGGGCGGATAGGCACCACCCGAGGCCAGGAGACTGGCTCGCGGGCACAGGGTGGGGGGCCCTGGGCCAGTGTGGCCTATTCGAGAGCGGAAGCTCCTGGCCAGCCCCATGGGGACCCAGGTCTGGGCACTGGGGACAGGCAGATGAGTAAGACAAAGCCACCCCCCTCTCAGGAGCTGGGGATGGGTGAGGGAACATAAATCAGAAAGCGGCACCTCTCAGGGAGCTGGGTCCTCCCACACGTCTTGCACAGAGTGGCAGGGTGGTCACAGAATTGTCAGAGAATATGTGCAAACAGCCTCTCCAGCCCTACACATGCCCATAGCCCCAGGCTCAGGTGGAGAATGGCTCCCAAGGGGGTGTCCTCCCGGGGGGAGATGCAGGTGGCATGGCTGTGAAGGGCCACGGGGAGGGCGGAGGTAGGGGGAGAGAGCAGTAGCACGACTGTGCACTCAGAGGGGGCTTAGGGAGGGCTGAGACTGAATTTGGCTTTCCAGTTTGGGACTTGGAGTGCCTAGGGTGGTGGAAGGGCCAGTCCTGAGATGGGAGCCATGGGGGAGTGTTCAGTGAGGGCACATTGAATGGGAGGTGCCCAGGATGTCGGGGCCGCTGGGGTCCTGGCTGAAGCTCTGGAGCAAGAGGACTGTCTGATAGCTGAGAGAGTCCCGGGCAGGGAGCCCCAACCCCTGGGCTGGGGTCCTGGGTGGTCTGGGAAGTGGGGGACAACCTGAGAGCACAGGTTGCCTAGTATGGGGTAGAGGCCCCCCCAGGGTCCCGTGGGAGCCCTGACCTCTAGTTCTCTCTCAAGCCCAAAGCAAGCCACTCCAGAGGCAAGGTGAGTAACCAATTTGCCCACAGGTGACTCAGGTCACAAGGCCACTGGGTGGGGGAGGGGAAGGACAACCTCTACAGCGACTCCACCCTGCCCTCACTGCCATCCTGGACCAAGCTCTCAGTCGGGTCTCCTTTCATCTCGATGAGGTGGAGAGGGCCCAGGAGAGAACTGCAGGGGGCCATGGACCAGCCGACTCCCCCCCCCCCCCCCCCCCGCCGTCGGCTGTGTGAGCCCTGCCCCAAGCCACAGGAGAGGTGGCCCAGGCTGTGCCCCCTCCACTCCCCTGAGCACCAGGATTTCGAGGTCCCGGGCCCCCACCCGGTGTGTGCGTGCAGGACCGCAGGCGACCGGCAGCTCCACAAAGGGCCCTTTGTGTGCCGGCTGCGCCTCGCGCCCCCCGCCTCCGCCCCCTGGGCCTGGCTGTTGTCTGACCGCATCCAGAGCAGGGTCGTGGCACCGCGCATTGGGGCTGTAGGGGGCGCCGAGGGGGCGGACTGGCCCAGAAAACAAATCCTGTGGTGTAGGGTTTCCTGCAACGAGAGCCGGTTCGGGTGGGGCGTGGAGGTCCGGGGCCACCGCGGGGACGCATGGGCGGGGGATGGAGCAGGGGACAGCCCCCGCGCGCTGACTCGGCCTTTGGCCCTGCCACCCCATGTCCTTTTTCCTGGGCTGGGCTTAGCGGGGGGCAGCTGCGACGGGGCGGGCCACCGCGCTGTCATCTGAGCCCGCCTTGCCGCCCCTGAAACCCGAGGCTTAGGCGCGGGTGTCGGTGTCGCTTACGCGGATGTCGATGGTTTCCAGATGCGGGAGAGGAAGGGCGGGGGCGTGACCCGGAACCCAGGGGTACCAAATATGGGGGGGGGGGCTCCGCTGCTCGTGGTCAGGACCGCATTCTGTCCACGGGGTTTGGAAGGGACCAGATGGGGGAGGAGGATGGAGGCCGGGGTGCCCAGCGCCTAGCGGAGGGAGAGAGGCGCGGGGGGAGGGGGCACATCAGGCTCTCCGGGCGGGTAGGCGCAGCGGCAGGTTGTGGCGATGCAGTCGGAGACCCCGTGAGTACCCTATTGCTGAGAGTGGGTCAGCCCGGGATTGGCGGGCCCCGGGTGACGTCAGGTCGACGGAGCTCATGGGCGCTCTTAGGCGCGGGCGGGCAAGGGCTGGGCCGTAACCTGAGAGGAGGGATCCGGTAGCGCAGGTGTCGGTCCACGCCGCCCCCGCCGCCAGGTGCACAGCGGGGGCCACCGGCACAGGCGCAGGTAGGAGCAGCCCCGGGGTCGGGCGGCTGAGAGCCCTGCGCAAGCAGGAGCCTAACAGGGCAAGGGCTCTCAGGGGGGCTCCCTCACCGGCGTCCCCGAAAAAGAGGGTTCGGCAGAGCAGTGGGGACGCGCGGGATGGTCGGGTGGCCAGGAGTGGGGTGAGGCGGAGGCCTTAGCTCTAGCTAAACCGAGAGCTGCCCCTTCTCCGGCTCCCCCTGGCGACTGGGCTGGGTCAACCCGTCCCTGGTCCCGCCCCTTCTAGCCTGAGTGGGGACCCTTGTGGCCCTTGGCCTGTTCCCAAAACCCCTCCCTGTAGGACCGACCGAGCCTGCCCTTCCCAGGACCCTCGCCCCATCACCGCTCTGAGAACAGGAGGGTCTGGGAACCCGGTTGGCTGCACCCTTCGACGGCCGCTGGCCATGAGCCCCGGGAATGTGAAGAGCTGGGGGGGCGGGGCGTGGGAGGCGGCCGGGACCAGTGCCTGAAGTCCCCTCCACCGCTGTCTTCCCGCAGCTGAGCTCCCGCGACGGCCACAACGGGCTGAGGAGGCAGGACTCCGGCCGCAAGCCCCGCGCCTTCAGCAAGCAGCCCAGCACGGGGGACTACTACCGGCAGCTGGGCCGCTGTCCCAGGGAGCCGCTGGCCGCAGGCCCGGGCATGGCGCACAGCGAGGAGGTGCGTGCCTGCCAGCCCGCACCCGCCGGCCGCCCGGGACCCGGCCTGGCCTCCCGCTTCTCACTCGCTAGCCCCTCCGCTCCCCCGCAGGCGGCGCTGCTCGCCGGGAACCACGTGCATAACGGCTGCGCCGCGGACCCCAAGGCGTCTAGGGAGCTGCCGCCGCCACCACCGCCGCCGCCGCCCCTGCCGGAGGCCCTTAGCTCGCCGCCGCCTGCTCCGCCTCTGCCCTTCGAGGGCGCTGGCCCTGGCTGCGGGCAGCGTCGCTCCTCCTCGTCCACTGGCAGTGAGTAGGGGCGGGTTGCGGGTGGGGGGCGGCGCTAGCCCTGAAGGGGAGGGAAACCTAGACATCGCTTCCTTCCCAGCTGCGACTGCCCTTGCGCTCACTCTTCTCTTACTTGTTCCTGCTGCAGCCCCTAGCCCAAAGAGGACCCTAAGCGAAGGCTCTGCCTTAGTGTGAGCTCAGTCAAGTCCCCTTCCCTCTCTGGGCCCAGGTCCATTCCAACAGGGAAGGCCTCCCAGCTCTGGTGGCTGGTGTTTCTAAGAAGCTGGTGCTAATGGGAAGCTCTGAGAAGCAGAACTAGTTTCAAGGAGGCAGGGCTGCTGGCCAAGCTTCTTCCTGCCCCGTGTCTATCCTACATCTCTCTTGTGCTCCTCACCTCTATCTCTTGTTCTTTGAAGCTAGCTACAGCCTGGGCTCTTCTCAGATGCGTCAGGGACTCTTCCAGTCAGATACCCCCAGAGGCCCCAGGCCAGCTAGGACCTGGCTATGGGGACAAGGCCAGTGACCCATGATGCCCTGCCGTTTCCCTCCTGATGACCCCCCCCCCCCAGGGACACATCTTTTTTAAGGTCTAGACTGGTGACCAGGATTCCTGAGCTTCTCTTCCGTAATGTGGGTCAGACACTTGCATGCCAGGCCTCCTGTAAGGCCCAGGAGCTCATGCCTGGGTGCTGATACTCCCACCCAAGCCTGGGGGGAGGGGGGTTGCCCAGCCACTCAGTGCAGGGACCATGTTTTGTGACACCAACCAAAGCTTCATCTCCCTAACTAGGAGTGCAAGAGTATAATAGGGTCCAGAGCAGGACCAGCCTGGGCTCCCCAGAGTACCTGTGGAGCCTCAGCCCCTGCAGACTGGAGCCCATGGTAGCATGCTCACCACCACCAGAGCTTCCAGCATGGCCCCCAGCTCTGGGGTCAGCTTTTTCCGTCTGGAGCAAGGCTGAAGCTAGGAACAGATGAAAAATAGACTCCGGGCTTCTCCAGACACCCCTCCTCAGCAGAACCTGGGCTGGGTGCCCTATTCCAACCCAATGCCAAGATTGAGGCCCTTGTTAGGGGGGGCAGGGCCAGAGGCAGCTCTACCCAATCCTCAGGGACCAGTAAGGGCCAGAACTGGGAGGACCACCCTTGTGGAGCCCCAGAGCAGCCTGAGCCAGGGTCAGATGAGGTGGAAAATTCCTTCTCTCCTTCACCACCACGCCCCCCCCCCCGTGCATCTCCCTCCCCTCTTCCTGCCCTCCCTTCTCTTGCTGTCCCCCCCCCCCCCCGTCCTAGCCTCACCCCAGCCCCCTCCCCCTCCTAACTTCGCTGTCACTTCTCTCCTCTCTAGAAGTGAGAGTCCTGAGGCACAGGAAGAGTGAGTAGCTGCGTGCGTGCTGGCTCCTGGCTGAGGTGCGGGGCAGGGAACAAGGCACGCTCAGGGAAATCAAGGCCGAAGGACCTGGACTTTATAAAGGGCAGGGCCAGGGGCCAGCAGGCCAGGGGTCCTCCATACTACAGCCACCTTCCTACTTCCACCCGCATACACACCCACGAATTCGGCCCGGGGCTGTCAGTTTTGCCTAAATAAATGGGTCCGGTGCCAGCGCCTCCCTGGCACCTTTTCCTTTTATCCCTCCTGCTCCTCGCTCAGGGATCCCCAGCCCCCAGGGAACCTAAAAGTCCCCCGTTGGCCTGTTTTGTTGCCCTCACCCAGCCCTCACCCCTCCTCAGTCTCTAAAGACAGCCCTTCCCAGACCCCAGTCACCTCCGCTAGGCTTGTCAGAAAATGCAAACTCTGTGCACTGGTAATTTGCATGTTTTTCACCTGGCCCTTCTTCCTGGGTGCCTTCACCCCACATCCTTAGTAAGGGCTCGGCTTTCCTAGGTCCCCCAGAGCTGAGCAGCACTTTGCCATAAGTGTGCTACGGGCTTGCAACCAGTGTGTCTGCGTGTGTGTCTGTCTGTGGGTATGGGGGGTGGGTAGGGGACCGGCTGGGTTCTGGCATCCAGGGTTCTGAGTCCATATAGCCATGGAGGCCCCAGGCGACTCAGTCCAAGGGTCACTGAGCTTTGCTGATGCAGAGAGGGCTGGAGGGAGACTCCACCCCGGCAGGGCCGAGCCAGGGAACCCAGGACAAAGGTCGGGTGGCTGGCCCCCAGGTAGTGTCTTGGAGCTGGTCAGTCAGTGTCCTGGATGGAGACATTCGCTGGAGTCCCCTGGGCCGGCCCAAGACCCAGCATGTACTCCCGAGGGCCTTCAGGCGGGGCCCCCAAGCCCCGTGAGTAGGGCCGGGAGGATGGTGGGGCCTGGCGAGCTGCGATTGGGGAACCCCCTCTGGGGTCCGCGAGAGCCGCCCAGGGGACCTGGGACCTGGAGAGCGGCCATCTGGAGCCCTGGCCCCTCCTGACTTGGGGAGGGGGCAGCTGAGGGGCAGATGGGGGGCGTCGGGGACAAAGGCCCCGCCCCCGGCCAGCACCTTGTCTCCTGCCTCCGCGCAGGCACCAAGTCTTTCAATATGATGTCCCCGACGGGTGACAACGCCGAGCTACTGGCTGAGATCAAGGCAGGCAAGAGTCTGAAGCCGACGCCGCAGAGCAAGGGGCTGACCACGGTGTTCTCAGGCAGCGGGCAACCGATCTCCCAGGTAGGCGGCCCGCCGGGCACTCCCGCCCCGGTTCCCCTCGCCCCTGCCCGCCAGGCCCTCAGTGTCGCCGCTTCTCCCGGCAGGCCGACTCGCCGCTGCCTCAGGCGTTGCCTGCGCCTTCACGGGCCCGGAGCCCCACCCCGCCGGCCGCGGGGCCCCAGCCTTTGCTCAACGGCAGCGTGGCGCCAGCGCCGCCCGCCACCCCGGCGCCAGGCGTGCAGCTGGACGTGGAGGCGCTCATCCCCACGCACGACGAGCAGGGCCGGCCCATCCCCGAGTGGAAGCGGCAGGTTATGGTGCGGAAACTGCAGCTGAAGATGCAGGAGGAGGAGGAGCAGAGGCGGAAGGTGGGCGGGGTGGGGCTTCCCGGAGGGTCTGCACCTGGGCCCTCGGCCCATCCCCCACATCACATCTCCCCCCCTCCCCTCAAGCCTGCCCGTCCCTTCCACCTCCGGCGACTCCCATTACCTCGGGGGGGGGGGGGAACTGGGTTGGACGACCTCCATGACCTGGGACTGTCCCCAGTCTCGACCCCTGACCCCCCCCTCAGGCAGCCAGATGGCCAAGTTCATCAAACTCTAATGTGCTTCTAGGAAGCTCCTGGGTGAGGCTGACCATACTGGTCCAGGAAGCACACTGGGAGTAGCCAACAGGCTTTTGGTTGCAGTCAGCCTGGCCTGGGCGCTTTCCCTGCACTGCCACTTTCCAGCCATGGATACTGAGCCTCATCTCGCCTAAGATATTTTCTTATCTGTCAGATGATTGATCATCACTGGCTGGCTGGATGGTTTGCCACGGACCCGCTCAACATGTGTTTCCTGGGTGCTGTGTATGTGACATGTACTGTTGTAGCCTCTAGGGATTCACGATAAACATATCAGGGCCTTTTCAAGGTGGCTGTGAGGGGAGGAGGGATGTCAGGGGGTCAACCAACAAACATATCACCTTAGTAGAGCCATAAGTGCCCCCCAAGAATATGAAACAAGGTAATGCGAGAACCTGAGTGAGCAGGGAGGCCAGCAACTGGGCTGTTACAATACAGGAGCACTGTGATGGGGCATGCAGAGGACTGCGACAGCCCTTAGCCCACCATCCTATTTGGGCTGGGGGCGGCGCTAGGGAAGCAGGAAGTGATGTCCAAGGTGGGCTTGGGAGAGGAGCAAGAGGTGGACTGGGAATAGTGGGACACAGAGCAAGCAGGCTGCAAGACTGTACTAGGAGAGGGGTGGAGCTGGAGAGGTCAGTGGGGCTCTGATCCCCAAGACCTGGCCTTGAAGAAAATGGACTTTCTCCTGCAGCAGTCGGGAGCCTGGGAGGGGTTTTGTGGGGAAGTGGCCTCATCCTATTTGTCTGTGGGGAACGGACTGTAGTGGGTCAAGATGAACTGGGAGGACAGCCCCCTCAACCCCCTGGGCTGGAGAAGCCCAGCACTCAAGTGAGGAATGAACGAAACTGTCGGAAATCCCTGGCCTAGCTCCATAAATAGATTATTATTCCTGGTCCTGGGACTAGGAGCGAAATGGTAGCCTGGCGGCCGGTTCCGCAGTAAGACACTGGCGGCGTGCACAGGGAGGGCTTGGGCCGCAGGGGGCGCTGAGAAGGGGTCACGGGTCTGGGCGAGGCCTCGCCGGCATGCAGACCTGAGACGGGGTGGGAAAGAGCGGCCTTGCGTCTCAGCTTCAACGCCCTTTGCATGTTCCTTCGGTGGTGTAATGAGCAACCTAGCCAGGTGTGGAGACTCCGTCTGCCCGCCCTGCCTCTGCAACAGCGCCCAACGACCCCGCCAGCGACCAAAGAGGACACTGCCCAGCGCCCGGAGTAGCGGCCTGGGCCGAAGCCTCGCCCCAGTGCAATCACCTGCCGGCCGGGCTTGGCCCATCCCCGCCAACACAGCCCCGCGGAGCCATTACACCACCCGGGACATGCAAATGGCGCCCCCCGGCGGCCTCTGCGGGAACCGGGCCAGAGGGAGACGCGCCTCCCTCCCCTCTCTTGTCTTCCCCGCCTTAGCTGATGGCCGCCAGCTCGTGCTGCTACCCCCGCGAGGGCTGGAGGTACTCCAGCGCGCACAACGCCATCCTCGGGCCCTTCGGCGAGCTCATGACCGAAGCCGACATTCTCCGCATCGAGCAGCAAATCGAGAACCTGCAGGTGTTGCACAAGGCGCAGAAGCTGGAGGCGCGCCTGGAGCAGCTGGAGCTGGAGCTGGAGCAGCTGCTGCCGATCTCGGCCGCCCTTTCGGCGCCGCGCTTCACCGTCGATCCGCGCCGCATGCACGGCCGCGCCGCCAGCCTGCCTGCCTGGTGCAGCAAGATCTCCACGCTGCTCAAGAGCATGGCCACGCTACTGGCTGCGCTGGGCGGCCGGCCCGCGCACCTGGCCGAGCTGCTGGCCGCCGACACGGGCCAGCCGCTGGCACCGCTGCCCGACGCGCCTTGGAGGCCGGGCCCGCTCTGCCTGGGCCGCTCGCACTCGCTGAGCTGGTGCCGCGAGGCCGTGGCGCGCGAGATCCTCGAGTGCGGCGTCTCGGTGCAGCACCTCCGCGCCGTCTACGAGCTGCGCGCCCAGGGCTCGGCGCCCGCGCACGACTCATGCCGCAAGTTCTCGCTTCCCGCGGGCGCCTCCGGCCGAGAGCCCATCCTCGAGGAGGACTACGTGGCGGCCGGCACCGGGGAGTCCAGCGCCCCCGCCGCCAACGGCTTGCGGGCCGCCGGGGACTCCCCGGGCTCCCCGGGCCCGCCTGATGCTCCCGGCCACCAGGCGGCGCTGCCGGAGCCCGAGCAGCTGGCGCGGCGGCCGCCGCTCTCCACCGAGCTGCGCTGTGTCCAGGACTACATAGATATGCGCAAGGAGCGCATCGTCTACCTCTTCCTGGAACACTGGCGCAAGTGGACGTTCCGCGGCCCCGGGCGCCAAGCCCAGGCGCGCCTACGCAGACTGCTGCCCCGCGTGGTGGCCGCCGGCGCGGGCCCGGTCCTTGAAGCCGCCGACGCACCCCAGCCGCCGGCCGGCGACGGCCCCGACGGGCGGCTGTTGCGCCTGCTGAGGCAGCGGCAGGTGGTGGGCAAGCTGCTGGGCCACTGGCGGAGCCTGCTGCGGCAGGTGCCCGCACGCCCGCCGTGCGGCTCGGGCCTGGCGCACGGCCTGTACTGGCCAGAGCACTTCCTGCCGCCCTTCGACGGTGGCGCGCCCCGGCGCTACGACAGCCTCACGCTCGACCTCTTCATGCTCGGCTACTTCCAGCTGCTCGAGATGGGCCTGAGCCGTGAGGAGCGCAAGTTCCGCCACCTGCTGTGCTACGAGATGTTCGACCGGCTGGGCAGCCACCCGTGGGAGCTCATCCGCCTCTTCCATCGCGTGGTGCTCGAAGAGGTGGAGGCCGGCCGGCGCAGCTGGAGCGACGGCTTTGAGGACCTCAGGCGCCAGTTCTTTGGAGACAGCCCGGAGGCCGAGCCATCCCGGGAAGAAGAGGCCGAGAAGGAGCAAGAGGAGGAGAAAAGAGATGAGGAGGAGGAGAGGGAGCCGGCAAGAAAGGTCGCTTCGGCTCAGACGGTGGACTGCCCAGAGGGGCAGCCCGAGGCGCCAGCTCCTGCACCGCAGCCCCCCACCCCACCTCCGCCGGCGGCGCCTCCCCCGACATGGGACCCTCCTAGTTCCGCGGAAGCCCCTGCTGAAGATCCCCTGGAGTTGGTGTCTGAGATGGGCGAGTTCAGCAACGAGGACATCTGTCGCTACATTGACCGCAGCTTCTCCTTCTGGAAGGAGAAGGAGGCAGAGCTCTTTGACATCTGAGCAGAATTTGGAATTTCACCTCAAGCATGTTAACCGGGGCCTAGATGCCTGTCTGATGCCCTCTGCAGGCCAGAAGCCTGCAGGAAGAACCCAGAAGCCAGCAGAGTGGCCTCGGAGAACTCAGAGTACCCAGGAGGACCAGGCTGCTGCAGCCTTTGAAGCCCCATCATGGCCAGATGTGGGGCAGTGGCCAGAATGGGCAGGGCAGGGCACAGGGCAAACCAGGTGTTCCCCTCTGGCCCTACAATCTTGCCTGCTCCATGTTGGAGCCAGGCAGAAGCAGCAGCTGCTTTGAGGGACCATGGGTCCCCGTTGGGGCAGTGTGGCTCTCCTCTCTTTGGTTTTTCACTGGACTTCACAGCTACTTCTTTGAGGTCAAGGAAGCCACGTGTGTAGTGTTCCGTGTGATGTGTTCTCTTCTGTAAACATCCAAGTAATAAAACTCTTTGCCGTAAGCCGCCTGTGTTGGATGCCCACCCCCACTCCTGCCAAGTCAGTGCAGCCACACAGGCGTAGACGTAGTGTCTACTCCACTTGGGAACAGGACACACATGGGCCAGAAGGTTCTTCACAGTGGAGGCCAGCTTGAGCCTCTCTGAGATGGCTGGATCGCGGGGGGGGGGGGGGCAAGTAGGGTCTGCCCGGAGAGTCTGGGTCTGGGGCCTGGGGCCATCTGTCAGCCTGCCCCAGTGGGGAAGCTCATTCTCGGCTCCTCTCCTACACCTTGGCTCTGACCTCTTTGGTGCCACCTCTAGGGCACAGGGGGCCTGAGTTACAAGGGGGCAGAGCCTGGGAGGTTCCCTTTAAGGGGACTGTGGCCAGGCACTTTCATCGATTTGCCCTGTAGAAGGACCTCTGTATCCCATTGTCCCTCACTGGTGTAGGTCCCCCAGGGTTGGGCTGCACCCCCTCTGACTCCCTACCTCCTCACCCACGCTGGTCCTAAAGCTCTGTGCTTGTGTTTCAGGAGGAAGAGGAGGAGGCCCGGCTGGCCAGCATGCCTGCCTGGAGGCGAGACCTCCTGCGGAAGAAGCTAGAAGAGGAGAGGTGAGCTGGGGAACCGGAAGCTTCAAGGCCTGGTAGGATATCTTGATCATGTCCCTGGCAAGTTGGCACCAAATAATGCTGTTTCTTTTTCCTTCTAGGGAGCAGAAGCGGTGAGTGTGGGGCTGGGCCTGACCTGCTACCCCTCCCCATGCTGGGCACTGTGCTTTTGCCCCTTCGTCCAGCCCCATCTTGAGCACATCTCCTTGTCACTCTGGTCTGTAGCACAACCTCTCTGCTCCCAATGATGCCACCAGGCTCCTGTCTCCCAGTAACTGAGCCCCTGCCCCAAAGTCTACATCTTATGCCCTAACAGCCTTGTCCCCAATTACCCAGGCCCCGTCTCCCATTAACCTGGCCTTCAGCTAACCCAACCTCAGTGTCAATAACCTTGATCTCTGTCCCTCAAACATAGTTTCTGCCCCAGTAATCTAGCCGAGTGCTGACAGAAGTATAACGTGAGCCACTATGTAATGTTAAATTCTCTAGTAGCCACCTTGAAAAAATAAAAAGATATAGGTGAACTTAACATGTATATTTTATTTAACCCAATATATCAAAATATTATTTCAATACATAATCAGTATAAAAGTTACTGAGATCTTTTACATTTCTTTTAAACAAAGACTTTGAGATGCCATGTGCATTGTACACCCACACTGCAGCTCCTTCTGACATTGCACATGCTCAATGGCCACTTGTACTTAGTGGCTACCTTGTCAGCAGTGCAGATCTAGTCCCTATTTTATAGTAACTGTCCCTGATCACCCACCACTGCCTCTCAGTAACGTGGCCCCTCTGCTCTCCAGCAGCCCAACCCCAGTACCCCAGAACTCACCCCCTCCTCACCCTGTGCCACACCCCTGACCCAGCACCACTGTTTCCAGTAATATCCCAGCCAGCAATAATTCAGCCACAGCCTCTCTCACCCAGCTTCTGTGTGTGCCCCAGTGACTTCAGTCTGCCCTCAACCAAGCCCCTCTGTCCCCAACCCTGCTCTTGTGCCTCCTGACCCATCCCCAGTGCCCTAGCCCTTCTGTCCTGGAACTCATTGCCCTGGCCACCGATAATTACCCCTCTGTCCTCAGCAACCCAGCCCCTGCCCTCCGTAACGCATTACTTGCCACCCGTGAGCCCTCCCGGTGCCTGGCCCACCCTCACTTTTGCCCGCGGTTCCGCCCCTACACCATGCCTAGGAAAGAAGAGGAGCGACAGAAGCAGGAGGAGATGCAGCGTGAGAAAGAGCAGTCGGAGAAGCTGCGGACGCTGGGCTACGACGAGACCAAGCTGGCGCCCTGGCAGCGACAGATCATCCTGAAGAAGGGGGACATCGCTAAGTACTAGACGCCGCTCTCCTACTCTCAGCCTCGTGAGCTCGACGGGCCCCAGCCTCCGCCCCGGCCTGCCCGGCCCGGGTGGAAGGACTGGGAGCCGAGCTGCCTTCCCCTCCCGCGCTGGAACCCTTCCCTGACCCCGCTCCGGCCCCCGCATCCCCAGCCCGGGGCGACGCTGGAGCGCGCCCGCCGCCGCAGTCGCCCAGAAAAAGTGCCCAAGCAAGCTGTTGACGCAAAAAGATGCTGCTTATTTGCATGCCTATTTACATATATTTGCATGTTCGTTGAAGGTAGCCCAGAGCTCCCCCGGCCCCCGTGGATGGCAACTTTGTTTCCCTGCGGGGCGCGCGACCGGCTGCAGCCCCCTCCCCCGCACCCCGGAACCCGCGGGGCTGGCGCATCCTGGGCGGAGGCAGGCCCCGCGCTCGGGGAAGGGGTTTTCCTCCCGTCCTGACCCAGATCTGCGCCCAGCCCGCCCGGGCCGCATTTCCCATCCCCGCCGAGGGCTTCCTCTCAGTCATTTGTTTACCAGAAGCAGTGAAAACAGCAACCTGCCCGTCGGGACGGAGCTGCCGCTCCGGGGGCCCATCCTTTGCCCCCCCACCTCCGTGAAGTCTGCCCACCCAGGCCCCACGCTCCCCGGACCCTTCCGCCGCGCCGGTGGAGAGAGTGGGGGGCGGGGGGCCCTGCACTTGTGTCTCCACCTGCTTCCTCCCCGTCCCCGCCATCCCGCACCCCATTAAAGCTCTCTCGGCCTCCGCGGCTGACGTTCACACTCTCGCGCCGTCGCCACGACTTCCTCTCCCTTTCGGGGTAACTGGGGCACGGCCGAGCGGGAGGGGCAGCCTGGGAGCCAGGTGCTACCCTGGCCTCCGCCGTGGGTCCCCGACCCTGGGGTGACAAGACTTCCGGCCCCCTTTCGACGCCCCCAGGAAACCAAGCCCGGGCCACTGAATGCCACAGCCCCGCGGAAACACCAAACAGTAGCTTTTCTTCACAGATTTAATACCAAGGCCTCACCGAGCTCCGGCCCAGAAACTGCTGAGCCGTCTCCTGCCCCCTCCCGACATCCGTCCGTGCTGCTTCGCCTCAACCAGAAGCCCGGGGCGCGCAGCGGGGAGGGCGGCTAGCGCTGCTACGCAGGGCCCTGCCAGGAGCTTATAAATGACATAAGATGTCTACACGCATAAGTAAACGTACTTAGGGCTTCTGCGGGGGCCCGGGGGTGGCGGGTGGGCCCCTGCGTCACGGGCCGCGCTGGAGGCGGCTGCGCAGATCCTCGGCGCAGCCGTCCAGCCCCATGCGCTCCAGCGCCGCATAGATGGCGCCCAGGCCCGCGGGCTGCTGCTGGCGCCAGCGCTTGAGCATCTCGTACTGCTGGTCGCGGAAACGGCCCACCTCCACCTCCACGGCCTCGATCTCCGCCTCGCGCAGCCCCAGGGTGCGCACGAACTCCTTCCAGCGGCGCGCCGGCACCGCGTCCATCACGTCGTAGAGCTGCGGGCCGGGCTGGAGCGTGGCGGCCGTGGCCGCCGAGCCTGCAGGGGTCGCTGGCGAAGGCGTGGGCGGAGGCGGCGGCGGCGGCGGGTCTGAAGGCGGGCCAGAGAGGGCAAGTGGAGAGTGCGAACTGCGGCCCAGGGGCGCGGACGCGGTGGGGGGCTGGGGGAGCGCGGGCGCCTGCGGGAACCCCGGGCAGGGCCGGCCAGGGAGGTCCACCTGATCAGCTCGGGATGGGCAGTGGGCAGGTGGTGCCTCAGGAAACTGGTATTCGTCTCGGACTCAGGAGAATGGGGTCTAGGCCTCAGGACAGTGAGGTCTCTTACCAAGAGCTCTGCTGCGCAGCTGGTCCCAGGACCATGTCACCTCCGGGCAGGGCGCCTCCTGGGTCTGGGGGGAGCTGGGGGTCCAGCCGTTGCCTACCAACTGGACGGTGTGGACCTTCTCACTACTGCTGAGTGGCGTTAGAAGGGTGTGGGTACTGTCCCTGGGTGAGAGGTAGGTGGCCTGGAAGCCAAGAGAAGCCCCAGGTCAGCCCAGCTTGCCTAGTAAGGTGTCTTGTCTGGGGACAAGTGCGGCTCAGTCAGCAAACATTCTCCAAGGCTGCCTTCTGCAGTGGCCCAGAACTATCTCCTCTGCCTGGAATACCCTGCCCTCCCCACCCTGTTCCCCCAACCCTGTGGGCAGCCTGGCCATGGCGGCACTCATCCCACTGAACCTGTCTGGACCCCAGCAGCTTGAGAGCCACTTAGGGACAGGTGCTGTGCTGTTCTTAGCCACTCAGAACTCGGTGAATGCACAGGTGTTCATTGGGTCTACTCTGTGCCAGCACCCTGTGCCACACCCTGGGGATCGTGAGTTATCATGAGGCCCAACCTGTCAGCTCCAGAACGCTGAGGCCTGGGTGCTCGCTCACTCTCTTCCCAGAGTATTACTTATACGCTTACCTGTAGGGGAGCCAGGGCATCTGTCACAGCTTCATCTGCCGGGAGACAAAGAGCATCTCATCAGCAGACAGGCAAGATCCTAGACCTGGCCACTGGTCCACCTCCTCTTGCGTTCCCCTGTGTCACCCCTGCCCCCAACACTCTGCATCAGGGGTTAGTGGGCTCTGGACTACCCCTGCTGACCTTGTGCCCCTAGAAACGTGTACACGCGCACCTGTACTTACTAGCAACCGTGGGCTTGCAAGGCTGGCAACGGTGGTAAGTGTAGGTCAGAAGAGCACCAAGCAGGAGTGGGACCACCAGGCCAGCCAGGAGCACCTGGACCCAGAACACTGAGCGAACAGCTGGTGAGTGGTGGGTTGTAGCCCCCCGCCCTGGTCTCCCCTTGGCCTGTCCCAGCAATCCTGCTCAAATTCCCAGAACACCACCTACTCTGCCTCCAGCCACAGATCGTCACACAGGGCTCAGGACAGCTCCCAAGGGTGCTCCTGAAAGGAGAGGGGATGGGGTGGGAGGTGAGGGAGAACACACCAAGAGGGGCTACCCATCTTCTCCACCCTGGAGGCCCTTCCGTCCCCGGCCTCTTCCCTGAAAGCCACACTACCCAGGAATGTTCCCAAAGTACTGCTGAGATTTCACTTGTGTCCCCAGGAACAATAGCGACAGCCATTTATGGAGCTTCTTGTAGACGAGATTGAGGGTCACTAGAATGTCAGCCCCGTGAGGACTGGGATTTGCCTACTCTGTTCCCTGTTGTATCCCCAGCACCTAGAACATGTCTGGAAAATGGTAGATGCTTACTACACACCTGGCTGAGCAGACGAATTGATAAAGTGCTCTACCCCTTACTCTTAGCCCCTGGGAGAACCTACTAACATTGCCATGTTCACGTGGGGAAGCCACAGATCAGAGAGGCAAAGTAACTTGCCCAAGATCTCCCAGAGAACAAGTGGCAGATCTTGAATCTCAGCCCAAGTTTTGAAAGTGTATCAACAGGACTCTCTATAAATTGACAAGTCCTATGCTTCTTTAACGTACAGCTGGAAAGATTACTACAGGAAAGCCTGACAGAATATGCCCCGTTTATCTGTCCTAAGGCGAATGCAGATTTCCCTCTAGCATCCAAGGACCAAGCTCCCTCCCCCTTCCCTGAGATTCCCAGTCGGCTCCCAGCCTCCCTTTCCGTGTCCCAGGGTAGCCAGGAAGTTACGTGGGGCAGGGCACGCAGCTGTTGCCATATTCATAGAAGCTGGGTAGGCAGGTCCCACAGTCGGTATCTCTGGCAGAACCTGCAGTCCGGGAGATGGCTTGTGGGTCAGGAAGGGAGAGGGGGAGTTAGGGAGCGGGGGTAGGTAGCCCAGAATGGGGGTACTCACAAGGCGCACGTGTGTGGCGGTGCAGGGCCCTGCAGTCTGAACATGGATTACAGCGGAAGGGCGAGCCGACCTTGCAGGGCTTGACCAAGCACTCAGCGAACCAGCCTGGCTCACAGCCACAGTGGGTGTCCGCCACCGTTGAGCAGTTCGTCAGGGCCACCTGGGAGACTGGCCAGAGTGTTCAGGGAGATGGGTAGAATAGAGGCCATCAGGGCCAGAGGCCCCCATGGGGACTGGGGGTAGATCCCCTGGAAAATGGAGATGGGGACAGGCCAGAGACAGTGCTACCTCCAAAGGGAGAGAAGCATGGAGATCGCCACAGATCACAGGCTGAGGCATGTACAGAGATAGAAGGGCCATCAGGAAGAGAGGGGGCAAAGGCATCTTTGGGCAGGATCAGGGTGGAGGGCCTGGCACGGGTGGGCACAGGGCTGTCACACCCAGAGGTTAAACCCAAGCCAGCCCCCTCCTTCAGAAATACCCTGGCCACGGCCTGTCCTTAAGAGCCCCCCGGTGAGTACTAGGCCCCTCACCCTCCTCATCACAGGCCTGGCAGCGGGTACAGCGGGTCTCATGGTGGTTCTCCCTGGCCAGGAAGGTGCCCCGGGGGCACGGAAGGCAGGTGACAGTACCACAAGGCTTTGGGCAGGGGGCCTTCAGGTAGTGCCCTGTGGAAACCAGACCTGGGTCAGACAGTCCAAAGGGGTTCCCACTTCCCCCTCTCTTCCTTCCTATCTCTGGCTCCCTATTTCCCCCACCCCAGCTTCTCCTGTCTCCTGACCCCACCTGACCCCCATCTCTGTGCCCTCACTTCCCCCCCACCTCTCCCACCCCTTCGGCGGCTCACCTGCTGGACAGCCCTTGCAACAGAACGGACCGTTCCTCTTCTGGAAATTGTAGGCACAGTCACACTTAGGAGCGGGCGTGCTGTGCTGGCCCTGGGCACCTGGCAGCACAAGGAGCAGGACCTGGAGGACGGGCACTGTGGGCTCCAGCAGGGCTGTCGGCGCAGGGCCCCTGCCTGCCCTGTCTGCCCCACTTCAGCGGCCCCCACGCTTGCTCTCAGAGCAGCCCACTTCTCCGGTTCTTGAGAAGCAGAGGTGCCCATGGATGTGGGATAAGCGGAGCTGCCCTCCCACGGAGCACAGGCCAGGCTTGCGAGAAGCAGAGCCCAGGGCTGCGGCCAGCTCCTCTCGCACATTTCCCCTCTGCCAGGGTGGCGGCACAGACTCGGGCAGCCCCATCCCCTCTCATGCTTTCTGTGAGGTCGGGGGGACCCAGATCTCTCCCTGCCTGGGGCCCCTAGACCCCTCTAGCCCCTGGGCGGGGGTTTCCTCTCAGCGGAAGGGCCCCGCCCGGCTAAGCCTCTAACTAGCTGAGTCTCTAAGTTGAAAGGGGGGGTGGGGCTGCCACACTTCCCAAGGAAGTTGGGCCCCTTCATTCACAGCGCGGAGACCCGGGCCTGAGGTCAGGCTCCAGGCTGTCCACCCCCCTCTGCCGGGCTCCCACTCACCGCAGCCACCGCGGCCGTGTAGCCCCCCAGCCGCAACTCCATGGCTCTTGGCGCCTTGCTGGGCCCTCCGACGGCAGGCGACAGGCGTGCGCCAGCCCGGGGGCTTCCCCGCTCTGCCCGCTCTGCCTGCCTGCTCTGCCCAAGCCGCCCAGAGGAGCCCGCCTCAGGGGAGGGGGTCGGGGCGGGGCCCCCAGCCCACGCAGCCTGCCCCTGTGCACCTGAGCTCACCTGGGGCGGCCCGGGGGCAGTAAGGTGTACATGGGACAGGGCCGCATCCAGGTCCCCACGCCTGCGTTCTAGCCTCACCCTGAGACTGCCACTTCCAGGTGAAGTGACTTGCCTCCCTTGGGCCTCAGAGCCCTCCCTCAGCCATGAGGGATTGGGCCAGAACTACGCAAGAGGGAGACCCAGCCTCCCCAGATACTGCCTGGGTGTGGGTACAGTGGCTCCTCCCCTGGAGGGGGGTCCTGGGGGGCATTCTCAGTAGTGCCTGAGACACATCACCCACCCTGGCATAAGCTTATGGGGTCCACCCAGGGCGGGGCCCTCTGAGACACCTTGTGGGTGGGAGCACTTCATGCGGGGCTCTAGGGTGGACCTCGGGGCTGAGGCAGGGGGTGGGGGTGATCTTGGGGTGCTGGTCTGGTCACCTCTGCCCTGTTAATTCACTAATGCTCTTCCACGGTCTCCTCCCATGGTGCTCTGCCATATAGGGAGGGGGACAGGAGCCAGAGGCACCTGCCCCAGAGCTCAAGGGCACCTGAGGAGAGGGGTGGGTTCCAAAAGCAAACGACTCCTTCCAGTAGTATATACACGTCTTTATAAAAGAATCAATAAATATGCAACTTTACACAGAGCCTAACCCAAGCCTGGGGTAGCCAGTGGGACTGGGAGGGAGGAAGGCCAGGCCAGGGAACAAACATCCCAGTTGGGGCCAGATGAGAGTGGAGGTGGGAAGGGCCACCCTGGAGCCCAGCCCAGAAGACTGGAGCTGGTGACTTCAGGGAGCAGTGAGCAAGGGACCCTGGGGGGTGGGGGGTGGACAGGTTAGTGAAGGGGGCCTTGGCGGGGGGGGGGTCCTGAGGAAGTACTGCAGCCTGGGCCTAGAGCTCTGCTGAACGCTCCTCCACTTCCATCCAATCTGGCAAAGTGCAAATCGGGGATCCTGCCCAGCACTCTGGCTCCTGCATGCACAAGCAGCAGCTAGAGCTGGGACCGGGATGCCCCCGGAGGCATGTTGTCTGCCGTCTCTTGGTCAGTGGCACCCTTGGGGGCCTCCCTTTGCTCAGACCTCCCTGCAGGAGAGGGGAAGGGAGAGACAGTCCTTCCTTGGCTGATGCCACTCAGAGGGTCTCTGGCCACCCTCTGTGCCCCACTGGAATCCTTAGGCCCCTTCCCCACTGCCCACTGTAGACACTGTCATTCAGGCTCTGAAGTAGGCTCCCATCCCCATCCCCTAATGCCACCTGCTCCCAGCCATGAGAGTGCCCCTACCCATTCTAATGCCAGCACACTGGGCCACCAGCCCACTACCCCAGGCCACTCACGAGGCAGTGAGCGTAGAGTTAAGCAGCAGGGTGGTCCTGATTCGGTACAGCTGGGCTAGCGTCAGCTTCCGGTGCTGGGCAGAGATCCCTGGGGGGGGCTCGGGCTGGACCCTGGGTGAGGCCCCCAAGGGCAGTTCTTTGCTCCTCCTGGCGGGTCTTTCGGGCTCCCCAGCTGGGCAGCTGGTTCTGCCCTCCAGTTCTGACGGCTCGGGGCCACGGCCAGGGCTTGGTGTCCCCCGGCGAACCCAGCTGGGCCCAGCTTCCTGAGGGGAAACCTGAGTGCTCGTGCCGGGGACTGTAACGGCCAAGCAGAGTTCTGACAGACTGCGGCTGGGGGCTGGGGGCGGTCCACAGGCAGTGGCCCCCGATAGCAGCTGGAGGAGGCTGGCCTCAGATTTGGACTTGAGCAGGTGGGGCGGACGGGGCAGCAGCTGAACAGGGGTGCGGCGGCGGAGGCGGGGTGAGGGTGGGGGTGAAGGGGCTTGTGGCAATTCTGGGGGCCGGGGCACTGGCTCCGCCATAGGGGCTGGGGCCATAAAGTCTTGCAGGGAGGTGGGGGAGAGGGTGCCGTAGGCGGAGTCCATGGAGCAGGAGCGGCCGTCCACCGGACCCAGGGGCAGCAGCTCACTGGTAGGCGTGACAGAGGAGGCAGTGGTGCTGAGAGAGGTCTCGTCCGACTGGGAGCCGAAGGGGCCGCCCTCGAACTCAGGAGAGGACAGCGTCTCCCCAGGCTCCACCACAACCATGGCCAAGGTCTCGGTGGAGCCATCTGAGGCACTGTGGAGCCGGGAGGAGACAGTCAGCCCAGCCAACTGGGTGGCCTGGTGCAGCCCCTGCTCGGCACGCAGAGGTCTAAGCCTCTGCCCTCCCGGAGCTGGCGGCTCAGCGGCAGCAAGCATGTGGCCACCGGCCAGCTCTCCCCACTCCTGTGCCCGTAACACAGACACCAGGGATGGCGGCTGGCACCGCCACAGGACTCCTTCCGGCTGGGTACAGTTTAGAGCCCTCAGCTCAGCTCTCCACCCAGCTAGCCCTAGAGGATCGGAGCTGGCACTCGGGTTGAAAAGCTGTTGCTATCCCCGCCTGGACTCTGGTGGGACACAGAGCCCTCTCCCCCACATCGTGGTCACAGCATGAAGCTATTCAGAGGAAGGGGTGGTGGCTGGGTCCTGCCCAGTGTCAGGGGCCTCGGGGTCAGGAGTGCTGGGCAGAGCCCTGGGCCTGCTCTGGCCGGCGGGGTGCCCCCGGCGAGCATACCAGTGCTGGGAGTTGAGACTGTTACTGCTCTTGCGCAGGACGGTGGGCGAGCTGGCGGCAGAAGTGCTACTCTCCCCGCCTTCCTCCTCTTCCTCCTCCTCTTCTTCCTCTTCCTCCTCCTCCTCCTCCTCCTCCTCCTCCTCCTCCAGGCTCTGCAGGTGCTGCTGGCTGCCTGGGTGCTCCTGGGCACGCAGCTGCTGCAGCTGGTTCTGCAGGTGGGGGAGGGCTATGAACAGCAGCCCCCAGCAGGACATCCTGCCCACCCACCTGCCAACCCGCCCACCACTCTGCTCTCACCTGGGCGTTGTAAATGGCATCCACCCAGCCACGGCACAAAGCCTGGCCGCTGGCCTGGAACGTGTAGGCGCCCACGGCACTGTGGAACTCGTTCAGATAGATGAGGAGAAAGGAGCCTGGTGAGGAGGGGCTCGCATCAGCATCTGCTAGGACCAGAGCCCCTGCCTGCCACAGCCCTGACCAGGAGCAGGCCAGCCTCCTCACCAGGGTCTCTCAGCTCTCGGCACACAATCTTGTCCACCAGCAGTGGTGGCCGGATGACCTTGGTCCTCTCAGCCTTCTTCACTGCCTTAGTCACCAAGAGTAGGTCCGTAAAGAGGAAGCAGTAAACGTCCATCTGCAAGGGGGCAAGGGGAGCAGGCAAGGCCAGGGATCAGGGCCAGGGTCCTGGGACCTTAGCCTGTCTGCTGTGACACCCTCTCCTGGGCTGGGCCCCGAACAAGGCTTTCTTTACTGCACTTTGGTGATGTCACGGGACACTCAGATTTTGTCATGCTCCCTGCCTCCCATGAACCTGAGAATAAAATTAAAATGAAGAGAGGGGCGCCTGGGTGGCTCAGTCAGTTAAGCATCTGCCTTTGACTCAGGTCAAGATCCCGGGGTCCTGGGATCCAGCCCTGGGTCAGGCTCCCTACTCAGGGGGCAGTCTGCTTTTCCTTCTGCCCCTCCACCTGCTCATGCTCTCTCTCAAATAATAAAAACTTTTTTTAAAAGATGTTATTTATTTATTTATTTATTTATTTATTTATTTGACAGAGAGAGAGAGAGACAGCCAGCGAGAGAAGGAACACAAGCAGGGGGAGTGGGAGAGGAAGAAGCAGGCTCCCAGCAGGGAGCCCGATGTGGCTCGATCCCAGAATGCCGGGATCACACCCTGAGCTGAAGGCAGATGCTTAATGACTGAGCCACCCAGGTGCCCCTCAAATAATAAAATCTTAAAAAAAAATTAAAATGAAGAGCAAGATGGTATTCCTTCATGAAGCTATGTACTTGTAATTTATTTCAATAAAAAGTTTACATTAAAGAGAAAAAGGGAATTTATGATTTGTGATTTTAAAACCACAATTTGGGGCACCTGGGTGGCTTAGTCAGTTAAGCATCCACCTCTTGGTTTCAGCTTAGGTCACGATCTCAGGTTCTGAGACAGAGCCCTGTATCTGCGCTCAGTGGGGAGTCTACTTCTTTCCCTCTCCCCTCTCCCTGCTTGCATGCACTCTTTCTCTCTCTCTCAAATAAATAAACAAATCTTTAACACCACAATTTGTAGGCTCTGTGTTATGCACCTGGGATTAACAGCTCAGGAGCAAGGCTCTGGACTATTCCTGACCTGCTCTTGGAATGCACCCCCTCCCTCCCACCAGGACCCCATACAGCACTAGCAAGTGGGCAAGCCCAGCACCCTATCTGCTATGCCCTTGCTGCCCTATCTGTAAAGAGTAAACTGCAGGCAGATCATTAGTCCTCACGTGACCACAAAGTCACTTCTTCTTGAATTGCCACCCAACTGACAGGGCAGCTGAGAACAACTAACTAGGGCCCAGAAGGTTCCCAGGAAAGGCAGGCCCAAACCCACAGGGCCAGAGTGGGTAGGGAAGGGGCCCTGGGAGTGGGTGGTCCCTAGAGTCACCTTGCTGTCCTTCCCCTCCTTCATCCTCAGGCTCCCCTCCAGCAGCAGCTGTCGTGTCTCCTCAGGGGAGGCGCCAGGGATGGGTGCTGTCAGGTCTAGGTGCAGAAACTCCTTCAAGAGCTGGCGATGGGAGGGGGGGAGGTGTAGAGAGGTCTGCGTCTGACTCCCGTTCTCCTCTAGGCATCCTCAAGCGAGACCAAGCACAGCCCTGGTCTGCCAGTTTGGCCCTTCCTCTGTTCCAGCAGGGCCAGGGGTCCCCCACCTTGTCCACCTCGTCGTTGCTGCCCTCCACCACCTCGTAGGCGTCGATGCGGCTCACCACGGCCGCCAGCCGCTGCCGCTCCTGCCGCTGCCGCATGCACGCGTTCACGTGGTGGATGAAGCGCTCCACGGAGTCGATCTGGGGGGTGCGGGCGACAGCGGGTTCAGGCCCTGGGCCTGGGCGGGGCCGCGAGCCGCGGAGGGACCTGTCCAGCCCCCCGGTTACCATGGTGACGACGGCCTCCTTGGCGCGCGGCTCGTCAGTCTTCCTCAGCACCGACTTGAGCAGCAGCGGGTACTTGGTGAGCCGCTGGTGGGGCTTGGCCAGCATGTCGCTCAGCTTCAGCCGCTGGCACTGCTGGTGCTTCTCAGCCCACTGCGGCGCAGGCGGGGGCGGGGCTCAGAGTACGCCCCGCCCCTGACCCTAGGCCCCGCCCACCTGCCCGGCTCCCAGCCCGCCCGAGTGGGCTCATCGTCCCGCGCCCCCACCCGCCCTCACCGTGACGTAGGCCCGGAAGAGGTCATTGTCGCGCAGCAGGCCGCGCATGTACTCCATGCAGCCCTCCTCCTCCATGCAGTATCGGACGTAGGGCTTGAACAGGGAGCCGAACTGGCCCGGGACGGAACAGGCACGGTTACCGCGCGCTCTCCGCGGCCAGGCCCTGCGCCAGGGTCTTCACCGGCCCTCTCTTACCGCACTTTCGCGACCACCCCAGGGTGTGGCAAGTGTATCACCCCTGCGTCCAAACCGAACTTCCGCGAAAGTGACCGCCCTCCGCCAGGTGGGAAGGGCAGATGGCCAGCTGGGGTTCAAACCCGGGCGGCCGACTCGGAATGCTTTGCCTCCGACCACTACGGGTTGTGTGGGGCCACACAGCCCAGGGGAGGCTGGGGTGAGGGGTAGACGTGCTCGGCGCCCCAGCCCTGCCGCAGGGTCCCTGCCTGTGTCCGGCCCGGCCCGTACCATCTTGAAGCCTCTGAGGAAGTCCCCGGGCTGCAGGAGCGCCCGCGTGCGCCGCGCCTTCTCCAGCACCGGCGCCATCACGCTGGCCCACAGTCGGCGGTGCAGCCGCGCGATCTCCGGGATGTTGCTGAACAGGCGTTCGGCCTCCACCTGAGCGGGGCGGGAGGTGCGCTCGGCGCCGCCCCTCGACCCTGCCCCGCCGACAGGCCCCGCCCCGCCGGTCCCGACCCTTTCTTCAGCACCCGGGGCCCCAGGCTTCGCCTCACCTCGCACAGCAGCCCCGACTCTTGCAGGTTCAGGAGGCAGCAGAGGAACAGCTGTGGGGGCAGGGAGAGCGGCAGCTGGGGGGCATCCCAGTCCCGCCGCCCCACCCAGACTCTTAGGCTCCCCTCCACCCCTCCCAGGAAACCCTGAAGCAGCCTGGGACAGAGACGGTTCACCCCATCAATAAAGGCCCAGCCTCCATGGCCCACCTGGGGGTCAGCTGCCCTGCCCCACCTGGAGGGAAATCTCTGGGAGACTGGCCTTGCAGTCATACCTGGAGCTCTCTCCTCCAGCCCTGCCCCAGCCTTCGAGTTTCAACGAAGAGGTTTTCCTTGAACCCCAAGCCAAGGATAGGTACCCTCCCCAGGTTGAAGCGCGCGCGCACACACACACACACACACACACACACACACACACACTCCGCCTCCACGTCCAGGGCGTGGCTGCTGGACACCCGGTATAGAGCAGGTGTTCAGAAATAGTCAATGAATGAGTGAAAGAATGAGCCTAGTGTTCATCCAGCCAATTCCGCACACTTGTCTGGCCGGTGGGAATCACCTCCTCCTCCTCCCTGGGGTGCAGCCTTTCTCCCTTTCCTTCCCCTGTTCCTTCTGCAAAGCCCCAGAGTCTGCTCAAGGGCACCCAGACGGAGGCTATGGGGGGCAGGGTGGCTCTGGGCCAGGTGCGGTCCCACACTCACGTTGGTGATCACCCTCAGTTTCTTAATGTAGGAGGCCTCTGTGTGCAGGAGCTCCCACACCGCCTCCTGCTGGTGACACTGCCTCCGGGTCAGCTTCTGCAGGAAGTGCAGGGGGTCGGCCAGGAGTTCCAGAGTGTGCCCGATGACCAGGGTGGGGCCAGAAACCTTGCAGGCCACCTCCTTTTCCCCGTGGGAACATGGAGGTCCCCCAGGTTCTCGGCCCTCCTCTGCCACTAAAACAGCCAAGTGGCACACTGCATTTTCCTTGCCTCAATTTCCCCACGGTGAATTAATGATGACAGCAGCCTGGCAGGGCTGTCCCACAGAACATCCTGTCACTGGGTCCTTGGAAGGGCCCCATGAAGTGGGGGGAAAACATCCCCCTTTCCCTGATGGGGAAGGAGGGAAGGGCTGTGGTGGTACCGACCTCATGCCCATCAATGAGCTCCCGCCAGCTGTCCTCCAGCCACAGGCAGGAGTCGTCCTCCTCTTCCTCCTCATCCCCCTCTTCCTCCCATGAGTCGTGGTCAAAGCGCAGCCTCCGGGGCAGCCTGGGCAGCCCGAAGAGGCCGTAGGCATGCAGTTTGCCTTCCAGCTGCTCCATCTTGTCCACCTCCTGGAAGGAACCCGTGGTTGGGGTCAGGGGACAGGGCCAGCCAGCTGCCCTGCCCTGGGGCCCACAGGACCACATACCCGGCCAAAGGTGCTGGCGCTGGGGCCTGAGCTGAAGAAGCCACTGAAACGACTGGCTGCCCGGTTCTTCCAGCTGTCACTGCCGCCACTGCTGCCACTGGGCAGAGAGCAGCTGGAAGGCGTCGGGGCCTCCTGGCCAGGGATGCTCGTGTCCCCAAGGAACTCCGACATGTTCTTCCGGCGGCGCCCAGGGGCCTGGCCGGGGAGGGCGATCAAGGCCAGGCCCACCCTGGCTCCCACAGCCCCACCCCACGGCGGGTTTCCTAGACCTCTGGCACGCTTGAGATGTGGGAGGATCTCTGCACCCCCGCCCTGGGATGCCACCTCTTCTGAGATCCACACCTGCTCTGGGGGCTGGACCACCCCCACCCACCCAGTCCCAAGCACCACAGAGTCACATGCATCTCTAGATGCACTTACCAGCACAGCTCCAAATGGATCCACAACACACACACACGCACACGCACACATGCACACATGCACACACGCACACTCCTTGGGCACTAGCAGACTCTCAAACACAAGACCCATTATCTTGGGGCCTCCTGTCCTCAGAGCCAGCCCTATTTTCCAGAAGGGGAAATTAAAGCCCAAGAGAGGGGTGAGGGGCCCAGGTGACCTCCCCTCTAAGCCGCTCCCCACCCCCAGTCCTGACACAGCGCCTCACCAGGACGTCCAGGCTCTCCCGGCGGCTCTGGGGGTCCACACGCTCCAGGGAGGGGGTCCCGGCCCTGGCCGGCCGCAGGATTGGCAGACTCAGGGACTTGGAGTCCTTCACTCCCTGCTCCACCTTCCCCTCGTCCCCTGGCTTGGCTGGGGCAGCGTTGGGGGGCAAGGAGAGGTCCTCAGCACCCAGCTCCAGTGGAGATGTGGGCCCACAGACCTCTCTCTCCTAAGGATCCAAACCAAGGCCTAGCTGCTCTCCCCTGGGGCCCCACCCCACCAGCAACTATTGCCAGGGCCCAGCAGAGACACCTGTATGGTAATGAGCCTGCTCAGTGGCCAATGGGAATCTGAGCCTGGGAAGAAGCAGCCATCTCTGGGAGGCCCAGCCAGGGCCCAGCCACCCTGCCTGCCAGGTTAACTACTCACCTTTAACCCTCAGGTAGTGTCCCCCGAATCGGTAGGCCTCAAATGTGAGGGACAGGGGTGTGTTGGACTGGTCCAGGTAGATATCCACTTTGCCCAAGGCTATGCCCTTCCTTTCAAATACTGGCAGCAGCACTTCCCTGCCCCAGGACGGGAGGTGTATAGATTAGGGGGCAGTCATTGGAACCCCCACCCTATGCATAGCCCCAGCTCCACCCCACTTAACCGATGGTAAAGGGAGACTCCCACAGGATCATACACAGACACAGAGACATACAGGTGTGTGTGCACCTGCCAACAGAGGCTCGCACACTCCTACGTGTGTCTACACACAAGCCGGCACGCCCATGCCCTCACACTTGCGTGTCTGCACAGCAGGGTAGACACTGTCACGTGCTGGGCCATATCCAGGAACTGGGCCATGCATACATGTGTTGCAACACAGGGGTGGGTCTGCCCATAGGTGGGAGACCTGCTCACTCACAGGCCACCACACAGACATACACAGTTATGCTTGTGAGAAGCCACACCTACCCCCACCACCGCCCCACTCCCCCTGCCTCAGCCCCACCAAGCCCTACCCCAGCGACTTCTTCTTCATGGCTGGCACGATCTCTGTCTCAATGTCCACATTCAGGTCAAATTTCAGGGTGAAGCACTCCTTGCTTGGGTCCTGAAAGGGCACAGGTCTGTTAGCCTCTGCACCCCTTGTCTCTGACCCCCCCCCCCAGGATCCAGGATGGAAACCCCAGCATGGAAGTGAATGCAGGGATCTCCTCAGCCTGCCTCTGTCCCAGGGAGGTCTCCTGTATCCCTCTTGCCCAAGGAAGGAGTTCCTGTAACATCTGCCACCTGGCTAAGGTGGGCAGTACTGGGCTGCAGGGCACAGTGGCTGGGGGCGGGGGGACCCACTCCCTCCAGACCCCATCCCTGGTCCTGGAGGTCATAGCAGACAGGCCCAGCCTTGGGGATGGAAAGGAAAGGACCCAGGGAGGGCAGGGGCTGTCAGGAGCCCCCTTGAGAGCCTGGGGGCCCCTTACATCTGTATGTCTCCTCCTTGCCTTCTTGGAGAGTTTCAGGCCCGTGCTCTTCCGGTCCCTGCAGGACAAAGGGCAGAGGTTAGAGGCATGGGTAGGCCCTCCCCAGGATGGGATGTGAATGGGCCCTAGCTGGCTGCCCACTCCTGGCGCAACCCCAGTGACCAGGTAACTCAGCTATGCTCATGCAGACCAGGGCTCACAAGGGTCTGTGCGCCCTCTGGTGGCCAAACACAGGAGTCACACCCAGTGGTACCCAGTCAGGCAGAGTCTGATCCCACCGTGCTGGAGGCTGGCCCAGGCTGGCAAGCCTTCTCTAGGAATCAGGGCATCCACAGGGGCAGGGAGGGGTCTCCAGTCAGATCTTCAGAAGCTTCTGGTCCTGGATCTCAGATAAGAGTGTCTGCTTTGCCCACCTACCCTTTGCCATCCATAGAGCTTTCCTCTTCCTCCTCCAAGTCCACTGCAGGGCTGGTGCGTGGGGGGCATGACCGGGTAGATACGTTCCGGGCCAGGACAGAGCCTTTGGAGTAAAGGGGGAGGAAAGGTCATGTCTCCTCCCTCCCTGGCCCCCTTTTTAGCCTGCTACCAATCCTGGGATCCCCCTTCCCCAGAGGAGCTAGGGCCCTGCAGGTCTGCGAGGACCTGAAGGGGCTCAGTCCTTGCTTAGCACTCTCCATCCCTAGACTCAAAAAGACACAAACACCCTGGGATGACACATCGCCCCCAGTACAAATCCACCTGTGGCCTCAGTTTACCCTTCTATAAAATAGGGATAAGGAAACCCTGCCTCTGGGATTATTGTAGGAAGGGACCAACGTCTATGGCTCTTTCTCTCAGGCCTCCTCTCCCCCACCACTGTGACCACACCCAAAGTCCCAGGGGGCCTTGGCAGAGGGGGAGAGTCCTTTTGTCCCTCTGACCAGCTAAAAACAGAGACAAAGGTTTGACATTTCTGGCCAGGCTCGGATGCCTGTAAATGACCCCAGCACAGCCTGTTGGCAGTGGGGCCTGGGCCACGTCCCTATTCAGCAGGACGGGTTTCTTGTTCCTGCGACAAGTTCCTTGTGACCTACGCACCCGCACCCCCACCGCCTCTGCTCACTGGCGGCCTGGCTGGAGGATCTGCCCAGCAGTCCCCAGCCCTAAGGACAAGAAGAAAGGGGCCTTTCCCATGTCGGCCCCAGGCAAGAGGCAGGAGCAGCCAAGGGAGGTGCAGACCCAGAACCTGGTACAGACAGGCCCGCTCTCGAGATGGAGCACCGTCCCCAACTTCCTCTCTTATTAGAAGACTTGTAGCACAAAAGGGGCCACAACATACTTGCGTGTCATCATTTATAGTCAGCTCCGGTCCTTCTGATGGCCCTGTCACAGCTCCGACAGCTACCAAGACAGGGAGTCTGGAGCTGCTCTGGGAACCTGAAGGGCCAGGCTGGGGTCCCTACATGCTCACCTTGGGGGGGCAGGTCAAAGCGGACGTGCCCATCATAATGCATGGCGCTGTGGAACTTGCTGTCACAGGCCTCACAGAGGTTGAGGGGTCCCCGGTGGTGCCGCTGCTGGCAGTCAGCGTGGTGGCATACCTTGCGGGGAAGGAGGGAGAGGAGGGTTGGGTTGGGCCCCGCAGGGCCCCAGGCAGGCACAGCTGTGGCCCAGATCGCTGCAGGGCACAGGTGGGGTTCCTGGTCCCTCCCGAGGCTGCTCATTTCTCAACCCTCCATTCCCCACGGGGTGCCTCATGCACCTTAATTCACTCTGTGGACGTTTCCCAAGCCCCACTATGTGTCCATTCTGAGGGATCCACAGAGAAAAGCAGATCCCTGCCCTCGAAGAACAAAGTGTGCAGGGGAGACTTTCGGGGAGGAACCACAAGGCAGTTGCTACCAGGGCCTCTTCCTGGGGTTCAGGAAGGAAAGGCGCCCCAAAATGCTCAGGGCTGCTGTTTAGTTCGGCCAGCTCGCTGTTGGAACTGGCAGACGCTAACTGTCTGCCCTCCTCCCAGACCCTCTGCCCTAAGTTCTGTGACCTGTCTGGCCCCAAATCCAACCTCAAATGGGATGAAGGGGGATATGGGGGAGTTCGGGAAAGGCACTGTTATCTCATGCTGAGGCAGTGCCCCCCCGCCGCCCCAGTATTTACCGTATCCTGGCTACGTTCACCTCCATCCCTGGGGATGACTGTCATACCTTCTCCGCCCTCTGTCTCCCACAGCTCACCTCTAACCCACTCTGCTCCCCACTTTCGTTGTTGTTCCCCCACACTCAGGGGCTTTACCCTGCTCCAGTCCAGCCAGCCTCCCAGTGAGAGCGGTCGGGCTGCCAGGGCGTGGAGCTGCTCAGCGCTTGCCCTCACCTACCCCATCATCCCTCTGTCCTTCTCCACCTCCAGCTGCCGCACCCTTTCTCTCATCCCCTTTCAGCAAAACCCCACGAAACAGTGGTCCATCCTGACCACTTCCTCATCTTCCCTCCCAGTACTCATTAGCATATTTTCCCTGACTTTCCATTTTTAAATATTTCAGACCTACAGAAAATTGTAAGAACGGTACATTGACCTCCACACACCCTTCTAGCTTCCCCGGTGGGGAACACTTCGTCGCACTGGCCTTCCCTCTCATTCCCCCTCTCCTGGTGCAGGAGAGCATGGCTCTCCTACAAAACCCCAATTCAGCTCTCACTCTGGGGAAAGTGCGCACTGATACATGATCCGTCCGTAGTCTACGTTCGCATTTGCCCAACTGCTCGAACAATGGCCTTTGTTTTCCCATACAGGAGCCTGGTGAAGATTTGCACCCGCATTCGGTTGTGTCTGTTTATTCCCTTAAGGATGAGTTCTCCACACGTTTTTGTTTTTTTCCTTTGAGGACATCGACATTTTTGAAGCATTCAAGCCAGCCGTCTGGCAGAAAGCCCCTCCACGGGGATCTTTCTGGAGGACCTCGGGTGGTTTCAGGCCAAACATCTGGCAGGGACATGAGAGAGTGGACCGCACCTCCTCCGTGCATCTGGCTGCCGGGTCACCTGGGGACCCCCTGTACTGTGTCGAGGGCCTTTTTCTCTTTGGGACGAATAAGTAGCCTGTGGGGGGATCCTTCGAGATACCCTGACCCCCAGCAATCTCACACTCCAGGGTTCTCACATCCACTGGGGACGTCTGCCTAACTGGAATAGGACTACAAGGGCGGCAACTGAAGACTTTCTACCGTAGGAAATATTCCCTTCTCTCTCAGACCCTCTCCCATCGTTTTCCCTCCCATCACCCCAACTCCCTCCTCTTGGGCCCCCAGTGACCACCATGTTTCCAAGTCCACCCACAGGACCCAGCCCTTCACAGGTGGTCTCTTTCACACCATCTTGTCCTCCGTGGTCCCCCAAACCCCGTGCTCTGCTGTCTCCCCTGCAGCTCTCAGCCCCCCTCGCCCACTTCCTGCTCACCTTCCCACCTGCAGCCCCGCTCAGGCTACCCTGCATCCATCCCCTGGTGACTCAGCTAGTCACATGACTCGAAGCACCATCTTCGTGCCAGGGCTCCCAGAGGTAAGCTTTCAGGGAGGTCCTCCCCCAGGACACCGGACCAACCTTCTCAACTCCCCCCTTGGAGCCTAAGGAGCGTCTCAGACTGCGAACGTCCACACGTGAGCTGAACTGCCCCATGCAGCTCCCGCACTTCAGTCAACGGCAGCGCCTTGCCGCTGTGTGGGGGATAGGGCTGAACGTTGGCCCCCCGAAAAGACAAGTCCTCACCCCCAGGACTTCAGAAAGTGACCTTAGTTGGAAATAGGGTCGTTGCAGTTGCAATCAGTGAAGAGGAGGTCATACTGGGGTCTGTAACGGCGTGGCATATGGAGCAATCCTACGACTGGGGTCCTGACAGAAGAGGAGGGACAGAGACGGGGACACGCGTGTGGATGAGTGAAGCCACCACTACATTGCGTGGGTCTCCATACGTCCGTCTACCCAGTGAGTGCTCGGTGTAACGGCAGCCCCGGGGAAACCGATACTTTAGGCCAAAATCCTCGGGGTCACCTTTGATCTTTCCGTTACACCCCCAGCCGGGGGGAATGCTCGTGGCCCTCCCTTCAATATCTGCCGCTTCAACCCAGCCGTGCCCATTGGCCCACTGCTGCCCCCTGGCCTCTGCCGCGGCCACCTCTCAGCGCAGTCACAACAATGACCTCGGAGCTGGTCTCCCTGTTTCCGCCCCTGCCCTGCAATCTGCTCTCCACCAGCAGCCAGAGTGGCCCCTGCTCAACGAGGAGTCCCATCCTCAAAACGTTCATGGGCTCCCGTCTCACTCCGGGAAAAGCCAGTCCCGTGTGGCGACCGTGGGGGGCCTCCTGCCCTGCCCTCCAGGCTCACTCCGCGCCACCCGCCACCACCACCCGCCACCACCGAGTCCCCCATGTGCTGCTTTCGGTCCGCCCACCTCCGAACCCCAGCATCTGCTGCTCCCTCGGCCTGGAATGCTCTTCCCCAGACACGGAAATGACAGACCTTGACTCTAAAGCCACTCCCCGTCCCCTCGTCCCCTCAGAGCCCTGTCTGCCAGGGCGCAGTCTGCCTGTTTCTCTCTGCTGCCTCCGCACCTCACCAGCCCTTGAGGACGGCGACAACGTTAGTCTGTCCCACTCACTGCCCTATCTCTAGTCCTAGCCGCTCAAAGATTACTTGTATTAATTCATTAAATAGGGCGATGGAGGGTCGCTGGAGAGTTTTGGGCTGGGGAGAGCCCCATCACAGGTTTTCAAGGTGACAGGGTGAGAGGACAGACAGCCTAGAGACAGCAGAGGAAGGAGTCAAAGGGAGGAAGAAGAGCCGGCTGAAAAAGTCTCCTCTTGATTTATAACATGACCACTGTGTGCCTGGGGGCTGCGCTGAGGGCCCCTCGCCCCAGGAGGTAGGAGCTGTGATCGGCCCTATTTTACAGAAGAGGAAAGAGACTCAGGGAGGTTTCAAGTAGTCACACACCCGCAGAGCCAGGACTTGAACCCAGTGTTATGTAGCTCCAGCTCCTAGATTTGGGTCGCTGAGAAGGGAGAGAGTAGCGGGGGAGGCTGGCCTGGGGGCCACGTGGGGAGAGGGGGGCAGCAGCTACAGAGACAAGAGGGAAACAATCATAGTTTGATGCTCACTGTTTGGGCTCCTGTGTCCCCCTGTGTCCATCAGACAGAAAAAAACAATCACAAACCCCCGAAAAACGTGGATACAGACATGACAGTGGGCAAGGGGCAGATTGAGGAGACCCCACTCCAGGAGGTCCGACTTTGTGGGGCTGGGCCCTGGGCCGGTGGCTGTGGACGTGATGGCCCAGATTCCCGAAGGTGGCCCGAGCACCAGCTGCTCCCTACTTCCACGCCCCCCTCAAATGGTCCTCCAGTGTGTTCTTGAGGCTCCGGGCATGGGGTGAGGGGGCCGTTCAGCACAGCAGCTGTTTCTATCCTCACCCAGTCTACTCCTGAACGGTGTGAAAACCGCCATCCTCGGCCACAGCTCTGCCTGCCCGCACCGTGGTGTCCCCGGGGCACTGCTGACAGAAGTCGGCACTGGCTTCGCAGAGTCTAGAACCGCGCCCCCGTCCAAGCTGCAAGCAGCCCCTTGACAATAAATCCGGGTAAGGTCCCCACCCCACTTCAGCCCCTTCCTCCCAGGAGCCCCCCAGTCTGCCAGCTAGGCAGCCATCCCCCGCCTCTGCCGCCAGCCTGGCCCAGGGACCCCCTCCCGCCCCTCCCAGGCCTCTTATGACTTCCCTGACAGCTTCACTTTGCTGGTGCCAGGTTTGGCACAGAGCAGTGGGGCTGCCGACCTTCGGGTCACCCAGGCCCTAGTCACACAGTGGGGGGTGACATGGCAAGAGCCATGCTAGGTTGGAAAAGTCCTGCAGAGGGTCTCTGGGACCCTTCCAGCCCAAGTCCCTGGTTCCCTGACACAATGCTATTTTTAACCAATCCAAGACACAGACAACAGATTTTTACACGAAGATTCACTCCTGATAACAGATTCAGCATTCACTGAATATTTAGTGAGCACCTACCCTGTGCCCACCGTGAGACCCTCAGGAACTTTCACTTCCCAGCACCGTGGTGGGCTCTGGTGAATACCACCACAGCTCCTCCTATTACTACTAATATAATATTGTTGCTACGACTACTATGGATGATGATGATGATGGGAGCCTGGGCCCAGCCTGGGGCTGACGCCCCTGATTCCGACCTCCCAGCCGCCCCCACGCTCAGGGACAGCGGGGCAGGTGAGGGGCAGGCCCAGGATCTGAACCACGGAGGTGTTTCTTCACTTAACAGGTCTGTTGATAATGAACTTCCAGGAACACCTCCACCCCCACCACGAGAGTAACACAAGCCTGACTGGGAGGCTCAGGCTGGGGTGGGCACAGCCGCCTTGCTCTGCGTCTACTCCCCCACCCCTTCTCATACCTCCATCCCCAGACTGCAGGGTCTCCACAGCTCCCTTCAGGAGCGAGGGTCTAAAGCAGGGCAGTCCCTTCCCAAAGCCAGACTCTTGGACCTTCTCCTAGACCAAGGTGCCTACTCTCCACTTTGCTGGCCACCAGGGCCACCCTCTGAGGGCAGCAGCACTCCTGCCAGTGGGGGAGGGGCAGCAGGGTCCAGGGGAAAAGTTCCCACGGCTCAACCCAGAGAGGAGAGCCCTCCTCATGGAACGGCCAGATCACCCAGCACCTCCAAAGGCAGCGAGTGGACCCCAACTTTACAAATAACAGAGGGGTATGTTTAGGGAGCACGGTCAAGGCTGCCCCCCATGCTGATAGGGCACCAGAAGTCAGACTTCCCCACTCACACTAGCGCTGGGGCCAGAGGCGGGAGCAGCGGTTTGTGGGCAGGGCCTGGACAGAGGAAGGAAAGGGAGAGGGGGCCCCAGCGCGGGGCCTGGGACCCACAGGTGTGTCCGGAGGCAGCCCCAGACACAAAAGGCTAAGGGCTGGCGGGCCACCGCCGCCGCCCGGCCCCCTCGGTCGCGGGGTGGGGAAGCATACGGCGGGCTGGCAGTCCCGCGCACCCCAGCCCCGCCCCCCCACCCCCCGCCTCGTACCTGACCTTCACCGTCGAGGGCGCGACCCCCCGCCCGGCAGGGCTGCCCGGGGCCCGGCCTGGAGGCCGCGCGGCGCCCGGAGACGCCGGGGCCCGTCCCCATGGCGGCCGGAGGAAGCGGCGGTCTGAGCCGCCCGCCGGACAAAGCGCGGGGCTCCGCTTCCTGCCATTGTGCGGCCGCGCCCGCCCCCGGCCGAGCGCGCCGGGACCCCGGGGCCCCCGCGCGCCAGGTCCCCGCCCGCCCGCGCCACCCCGGGGCGGCTCCGCGGCGCCCCCAGCCCCGCCCCCGGGGAGCTCCTGCAACACCCCTCGTCCCCCGTCTCGACTGTGGAACCCAGACCCCCGCCCAGCTCCGCGAGCGCCGGGCGTGGCCTTGCCCTCCACCCTACCCCCACGCCAACGACTGGGGCGCAAAGGCCCCTCGCTACAGTCCCGGAGACCCCGCCTCTGAGCCTCAGGCCCCGGACCCCTTCTCCCTCTCCCCAGGGAGCTCCCTGAACGCTGGTGGCAGAAGAGGGGTGGGGGGAGCCAGGACTGGGGCACATTCCCTTCTGGGTCCTCAGACCCCGCTCTGCGTCCTGTTCCAGGGACACCTGTCTCTGCTCTGACCTTCAACCGCCCGGACCGCCCCTCCAGCGCTCAGAGGCCCTCCTGAGTGTCACCCTAGCCCACAGTCCTGGAGACCCCCGCCTCAGAGCCTGAGCTTGGGGGACCCAGCTCCCACTGCCCAAGCCAGCGGAGGAGGACGAGGAACAGAGGGCGCCAGGTGACGACGGGTGGAGACAGCGGGTGATAGGCAGGCATGCTGGGGGAAAGGGAGGAGAGGGTAGTCCTTTGGGAGCCCCCAGGAGTTGGGTGAGAAGCCCAACTCGGCTTTTCCCCCAGATTTCCAGGTCTCTGCTGCTCCAGGCTGGGTCCCTTCCGCCTGCCCCACTGCCAGGGAACTCTCATCGAAGCCCAAGAGGGGAGGATTGGGGAGTGGTTGTGGGGTCCCCGCTGTAGGTTGTCAAAGAGCTTTTACACTCATTCCCTAGAGGTGGGGGGCAGGCGCTACTATCCCCATTCATTGCTGGGGGGCAAAGTGACATAAAAGGCGACAGGCAGGACTGAAGCCCAGACTTCTGACTCTGGTGTTCTGGAATGGCCTCCTTGGTACCCCATCTCAGTAACTATGGGGCTAACTATGACACGATGTCATCAGCCCACCCGTCCCCTAGACAGCCCCTCCTCCTTCTGGTGCGGTGAGGAAGAAGGTGCGGCCTCTGCAGACAGCTCTGAGGAGGCCGCAAGCAAGTCTCCTCCAGCCCAGAGGCTTCAAGGCCCACGGCCGCTCCCAAAGCCCAAGCCATCCACTGTCCACACCACAGGCAGATCTTTTGAAAACTAAAATCCAATCATGTCACTCCCCACTTAAAACCCCCCAGGAGCTTAGAATAAAACCCCACCAAGCCTGGCTCCTACCTCTCCTCCTTCGAGGTCCCTCATGGTGGTCTCCAAGCCGGCCTGCCCTCACAGCCACAACTTACCAAGCTCAGTGCCTGCCCCTCTGCGTTCTCCGACTGGAACACCATGTGCCCCTGATCTTGCAACGGCTGGCACCGGACCCCCACTTCCATGGCACCTTGTCAACGAGGCCTTTACCTCCTCTCAAAATAAGTAGCCCCTTGCACCTCTCATTCTCAATCCTCTCAAACGGAATTATTTCCTCCTGAACATTTAAAACTACCTAAAATTGTTTTACTTCTTTGTTCACTTCTTATCACTCCTCCCTGCTAGAATGTCCTCTCCAGAGGCTAGGGGCCTTGGCTGTCTGGCCCACACTGCGTCCTCCACACTGAGAACAGGTCTGGCACACGGCAGGTGCTCAGTGTAGACTAGATGAGAATGGATGGATGAAGGCAGAGGAAGGGTCTTCATGCCAGAGAAGGCCATGGGGGCAGGGACGGTCTCGGTCTGGATGTCCCTCACTGCTGCCGATAGTCAACAAAGTCTTCACAAACATCTGACCACAGGTCCTCTTCTGCCTCCTAGCATCCGTGACCTTGGGCCCGCTGGCCTGGCCAGGGCAGTTGCTACCACAGACCTCTGTCCTCGCTGCCCCACAGGCTGACAGCTGAGCACTCCCAAGTGCCAGGCCTGTGTCAGGGGTTTTGGACAGCAAATCCTGTTCACTCTCTCAAAGACCCTAAGGAGGAGATACTGTTACCATCTCCACTTACCAGATGAAGAAGCTGAGGCTTGGGAAAGTTAACTGGTTTGTCTCAAAGTTACCAGCTAGCAAGTGGGGAGGCGGATGCCTGGGCTTTGGACAAGTACCCACGTGTCTCAGGCAGGGGTGGGGGTATGGGACCAGCTAAGTGATGCTTTGAGAGCAGAGCCTTGAGGTCTACCCCCTGGGGACAGGGCAGATCCCAAAGCCAGTTTAGGGGGATCCCACTGGCCACTGGCCTGGGGTTACAACGTCACATCAAGCAGAAACCATGGGGGCTGGACCGGGCAGGTCACCAGAGGTCACCTGAGTGACCAGGCCCTGGCCATCCCCAAGTCATGCTGCTGCTGCCTGCATCCTCCAGCCAAGGCAGGGGACTGCTCCTTACAGGACCAGAGCCCTAATGCCCCAGAACCAAGAGTGTAGGGTCAAGGACTGCAGAGCAGGGGAAAGAAAGGAGCCCCTGGCCCTTGCACCAGGGGAGGGAGAAGGCCTCAGCAGTCTCCTGAGTCCCACCTCCTCTATGGGAGGTAGCAGAAACAGCCCATGTGCAGGACAAAGAGGTTCCAGCCCCTGGCTCCCTGGGGAGGGGGCCCCCCTTCAGGCCAGCCGCAGTTCCAGCCTCATGAGTCAGGACTGGCTTGTTGAAACTGATACCCAGAAACCAGATGCTGGGGCTGATGAATAATGGAGTCTCCAAGGCAGGAACCCCCTTCCACTCCCCCCTAGCACCATCTCCCCAACCCCAGAAAAGCAGAGGACTGTGGGCAGTCGGGGCCCACAACAGGTTGGGGACCCAGCCTGGTCTTTGGTGGGACCCAGCATGAGGAATTCCTCACGCAGGAGAGACCATAGGTCTGGGTCCAGGTCCCTGTTCTGCTCACAGCTGACCAGCCTGGAGCACCTTGGCTAGAGGGACATGACTGCCCAGGAGCTCCCCATCCGGGCTAAGCTCCCCTGGGAGCCTACTGGCCCCAAGGCCCCATCTGGAACCTTGGAAATCCAGGGGCGGAGGCTGCAGGTTTGAGCAGGTTGGCCAGGGTGGGGCCAGCTCTGCCAGGCTGCTCTCCTAGCCCCAAACAGCCCACTCACCCCAGGGATTCTGGGGCCCACCTGGAGGCAGAGCCTGCCTTAAGGCTCTGCCCTGTGCTTGGGCAGGTGGCAGGGGTGCAGAGAACCTCTCTGCAGGTCAGGCTAACTGCACAGGTTCCAGAAGTCAACCAAGGCCCCTACCACCCAGGGAGCAGTCCAGCTGGGACCCGGCGCTAAGGAGAGTGGTAGAGGCTGTGGTCAATGGACTTCACTTCCTGCCCAGTCCCCACATGAATGTGCCAGATCCTGGAGTCCAAGACCCCAGCATTGAAGCCAGCGCCTTCTTCTGACACCTCTCTCCAGCGTAGTATAGAAGGCTCCTTGGGAGGGGATGTGGGAGGAGGCTGGGCTACAGAAGACCTGCTTCTGGGCCCCACCTACCCCTGCCTTTATCCATCTGTGCAAAGACGGCACTGGGCAGTTCTCTAGAATATTCTACCTAGGGATGGCCTCTGGGCCCTAATGCGTGCCTGGACCCTGGCCAAGGGGCAGAAGAACAGTAAAACCCTCCTAGAGCCCCGCAAACCTCGGGAAGTTTCCTTCGGAATTTGTAGGACCCAGGGCCCCCTCGGCCTCCATTTCCGCGTCTTTTATCAAGGCAAGCCAGGGCCTCTCCAGGTTCCTGGGTCTTCTCCCTCTCCCCTCCCCCAAGCGGGTCCTGGCCGGCCCAGACTGCCTGAGGCTCAGACTCGCGCGCCCCCTGCCGGCCTCGAGACGACTTTCCGCCTGGGACCAACTCTCGGACGCCCAGCTGAGGCAGGGTCACCGGAGCCTCCCAGCCACCCCGCGCCAAGCCCCCTCCAGGATCTTATCGCCCTGCCAACAATCCTCACACCGGGGCTGGATCCCCATAGGCTCCTCACGGCCATAGCGCCGAGCCAACCCCACCCTAGAGTCACTGGGGCGGGGGCGGGAGCTCGAGCCCATTCCACCCTCAAGTAAATGGAGGCAGAGCCAGTGGAGCCCATCGATACCCACCCGCAGCCCTAAGACTGCGTGGGACCCTCTACTCCCGGTTCTGTCCACTAATTCGGGGGCAGTCTTGGAGCCCGGACCCACAGCCGTCCCGATCCCAGCCCCGTCTCGTCCCCAGCTTCCGCATGAGACTCACCTTGGGAACATGGGTCTCCTCCCCTGTAGCTGGGACTCTGGCCGAGGATGCCAAAGCCTCGGGGAGTGGGGAACGGCGCGCGGAGCCTGGGGGACCAGAGCCGCGGAGCGGGCTCAGTCGGCGCAGCGCCGGTGGAGGGCGCGGGACGTAGGGGAATTACGGTAGGCCGGCGCGGGCGCTACCACCTGGGCGGGCCGGGACGTACCATCGGAGCGCCCGGCTGGCATGGGGGAGCGCTGGGAGCAGGGGAAGGGCCCGGCGCCGGAGGGCGGCAGGAAGCGCGGCGGGCGCTTGGGGGTAATCTCGGGTTTGGGCTACGGAGCCAGGAGGGAGGGATTGTCACTGTCCCCGAGGGGGCTGGCCCTTTACAGTTGTGCGGAAAGTTCGAAGTCCCTAGGCTTGAACCTGGGCTTGGAGACAGGAGCTCGCCCGTCCCCGGCGAGGGCCCGTGGCAGGAAGCTGCCTTAGCCAGAGAGAGGAGCCCCTAGGGGGGGTCCGGGCGGAGGGACCCGCAGGCCGAGGCCGACCCGGGAATCGCCCCAGGCCAGGCTCGCTTCCGCTGGATTCTGAACCGTGTCCTCCACGGCGCCTCAGAACCAGGCCTGCCTATCTCTGTTGCCCCCCCCTTTTCCCCTAGCCCATGCCTGGCATGGCTGAAAAAGTGGCCATTCCGCCGTTCGGTGGTCCCCGGTTCTCTCTCCCAGCTGCCCAAGTTCAGAGTAACTCTGCCCTCCGCACAGGGGTGCGGGGAGTGTACCGGGATACAGGTGGCTCACAGGAGGAGTCAGGCAGCCGGCCCCAAGCACACCTCCCGCCTTCCCTAATTACCAGCACGGGGGTGAGGTGGGTGTTGTGGGAATGGCCCCAGGGGCTGGGCGGATCTGGGGCTAAGCCCCACCTGCATTTTTCCAAATCCACATCCTCTCCTTCATGCCCCTCACCAGCCCAGGGCCTCTGGGCTGCCGGTTCTCCCTTCCTGGCAGGCGCTGCCCTCTTTGGCAGCACTGACCCACTCCAGGACAGCTCATCTCGGCCATAGCACCTGTGCTGGATCCTCTGTCCTTGCCTCCTGGGCCGGGCACCTGCTCCCCCCAGAATTACTTCGCCAAAGCCCAGGAGTTCCTCCTGCTTCTCTGGTCCTGCCACTTCCTCCAGCTGCAGACTGGACTGCCACCCGTCTACAGCTGACCAGCATCTGAAAGTCACCTCCAGAAATCCCCAGAATCTGGCCATTCTCAAGGACACCCTGGCCTCCCACCTCTCACCCCCAAAGTCTGACCCAGGAGAATAGGTGACTCCCTCTCCCATTATTCATTACATCCTGCCCATTCTTTCCCCCACAAGGACCTCAGATCCGCCCCTTCCTCTGCCCTGTGTCCACTGGTCTTCATCTGGCCACCCCTCCCCTAGACACACCTCCCCCTGACTCATCCCTGCCACCTCACAACCTACTGAGACACGGAAAGGGAACTCTACTCTCTCTGCTTGAATACCTCCAGGAATATGGAGCTCACCAACACCCAATCTCTGAATGAGAATAAACAAATTTACCTTAAAAAAAAAAAAAAAAAAGAAATGAGGTGCTCACAACCTGTACACTGGGGTGCAGCTTCAGCTGTTGGAAGCCCCCCCTCCGGCCAGGGCCCTTGGAGCCAAGCAGAAAAATTCACCTCCCTTTCCTCTGGACAGATCCTTAGCAACAGGAGGCTCTGGGGACAGACAGATCTGGTGTAAGTCCTGGCCTTGCCTTGGCCAGTCAGTCATTCACCTCCCTGCTTCTCGGTGTCCTGTCACGAAAGTGGAGTTGGGGTGGTCCCTAGTGCGTACCGTGGGTGTGAGGACAAGAAGAGTTCCCTGTGGGGAGGCAGGAATGAACAGTGGCTGCTAGAATCTTTACCTTTGAGGATGATGCCCTGAAGGTCCCATCTCCGGGATAAATACCCTTGAGTCGTCGCTTCCCTCAAATGTGATGTGCCAGTGTCCCCTGGACTAGTGTCTGCCCTCCTCCATGTCTCCTTGTGACCTGGGGTGCCCTGCATAGACTTTAACCAGAGCGCCCGGCTCAAGGGGGCCCCTCAAGGAGCTGGGGAGTGCAGACACCATCTGTCCTGTGGTTACTCTGTAGGAGGACTGGATAGCCACTGTATCCCCACCTGGCCCTCCATGAGAGAGGGAACAAACACTTCACCTCACTCCCTCCCAAGACTCCAAGTTCCACCTGACTTGGGAACAGGATAGATGTGCCATAAACATTTGCCATGCTGGGTGGAGCTGGCTGGGGTCTGGGATAGAACCTGGGGAGGTCTCCGGTCTCAGGGAGGGGAAGGAGGGCACACCCAAAGCCCAGGGGTTTCTCTCCCCCTCCACGGTAGACGAACGGCCAGCATTCTCTTGAACACCTACATCATGCCACACTCCATGCTAAGCACTGCACATCTTAGCCCCGTTTTAATCCTTCCCACGACTCGAGAAACCTCGGCTTGCAGATGAAGAAACTGAGGTCAGAGAGGTGTCGTGATTTGCCCAGGGCTGCACAGCTGGAAAGGAGTGGGCTTCGACCCTGGAGTTCACAGGTGTGGGCTACTCTACAGTCTTCATCCTGAGGAGGGGCAGGGATACAACTTCTCTCCTGCGGTCTCCAAGGCCCTGACCTCAGGGTGCTTCCTGTCCAGCTCTGCCTCCCCCTCCCCATTCCCTGGCCCAACTCCCTCCTTAGAACACCGGCATGCCTCCCTGCTCACTCAGCTTCCTACACCTCAACACCTCCTCATTCCTGGGGACGCCAGCAGCCTCCTCCACGCACCCGTCCCCCGAGAACTAACTCCAGGGCAGGAGGCAGGGATGGGCCGACTGTTTCATCTCAGAAGTACCCGTGAGAGGCTAAAACAAAGCCTGGGGACCAGTGTGGCAAACCCACGTCCTGACTTCTCCCCTCCTCCCAGCAGAGCTAGGATGTCCGCTCCAGGAGGCCCTGGGCCTAGAACCGGGCCTGGCACAGCAGACGCTGAAGCGGATTCGGTGAACGCATGAGTGACGTCATCTCCTTAAAAAAGCTAGTCATATCCTGCTAGCCTTCTGAGCAGGGCTGGGGAGGAGCAAGAACGAGGCTCTCGATCCCCCTCCAGATCCAGCTCTGCTAGTCATGCTGTGCAAGGTGGGCAAGCGCTCTCCTCTCTGGGCTCCGTTTTCATCATGACCCATAGAGTAAGGCTTTCCTCCTGGGGTCTCCGTGGGCTCAGTGAGACAAGCATGAGGGCCTAATGCCCCACCTGGTGCACAAGCCTGTGTGGTCTGTGCTGGGGATTAGCTCCATCAAGGACATTCTTTGTTCCTCTTTCTCACCAAAGCAGCATGTCATTCTCCTTCTCTCATTCTCTGCTCCAGCCAACTTGACCCCTTGACAAGACAAGACTCCTGCCCGTATATCCTGCCTCTGCACCTGTGTCTGTGGCGGCCCCCCCTTCCTGGACCAGCCCTGCCTGCTGCTCTGCGTCATATCCACTGGAGGCCACCTTCTCCAGGATGTCTACCCGCACTGGCCCCCCAGCCTCTGATCATCCAGGCATCCCTGTCCCCAAAGTGAGTCTGTGCCATTTGTCCTAACACGGGTCCCACTGGGGACGGGACTTGGACCCTTCCCCTGCAGGCTGGGCGCCCCTCTGGCCAATGTCAGTCATGCTGAGTTCCAGGCAGGCCAGGGCTGGGCTGGAGCTACGACCTGGAGGCTGCGGAAGGCCCACACTCGCTGACATTGGCTCACCACTCAGAGGCCTCACCTCTGCACAGTTGGACACCTCCCACCCTTGCCCCTGCCTCTGGCAGCTTGGGGGCCTGGCCCAGGAGCAGCTGCCTACAGGAAGGGCCCCTGGCAGGATGTATGTTGGGGGCTGCTGAGACCAGTTTGTTGCCAGGAGCCCCCATCTGGAAGAGAGGCAACCAGCCAACACCAGAGCCCCAATGCCAGGCACCAGCCGTGCCAGCACGTTGTGTCTGACATCAGAGCCACCCCCTTGCCTGGTGACCACGGCAACTGAAAGCCTCCCCCTCCTGTCCCCGCCCCCAGAACAGTCCTCCATGTTCCTTCTAACCTGGTCTTCCTGTACAGAATGTATGAGCATGTGTCTGGGCGGAGGGGGGTGGTAGGGGGAGCTGGGGGGGTGGGAGGGTGGCATTTTTAATTTCCTGCAGCTGGCAGAGCTGAGCTACACGGTGGTTTGGAACACAGGCTCTGCCATTACACGGACTGGGGCTCTGGGTTCCAATCCCAGCTCCACCACACCCCAGCGATGTGTCCTTGGGTGAGCCGCTAGCTCCCTGAGCCTCAGTTTCTTCATCTATAAAGAAGAATAATGACAGGACACATCTCCAAAGGCCAGAGGAGGAGACTGGGAGTCCTCAGCTCCCTGGCCTGATCCAGTAAGTGCTGGCAGTTTTTATCATGGTCACTCAAATGCATGCTGGAAGGGACTACACTTGGGTTCAAGCCCTGGCTTGGTTTCTCATGAGCTGTGGGGCCTCAGCCAAGTCACAGGACCTCTCTGAACCTTGGTCTCTTCATCTGGAAAACGGGGCACCCAGGCCTTCCCAGCAGAGCTGCCACCAGCAGCACACAGGGACAGAGAACACAGGGCACAAAGCCTGGCGCATTGTGGGGAGAAGCGCCCAGTGACGGTATTTATCATTCTCACTCTTGTTCTGCCCTGCTCCTGGCTCCCAAGCCCTGGCACTTTAGGACTAGTGTCCCTTCTTCCCTTTGTCATTCCACAGTGCAGTCACTCTCTTAATGTCCCCAACTCCCTAAATGTCCCCAACCCATGCCCAGGCCTGACAAGTGCTGTGGAAGGGTGCCAGCTGGGCACTGGAGTGAAACCTTGGGGGAGGGGGGGTCCTTTCCCTTCCTAGGTCTCAGCTTCCTCATCCGTGACATGGACCACAGCTCCTATCACCTCACCGTGGCTGCGAGGACTGCAGTGCAGAAAAGGACTTTGGGGCCCCCCTGCTCCCCTGGCTCTTGCAGAAGTCCCCTGCGTTTTGCTGTTTCTAAGCCAAGGGCAGCCCCTCTGCCTCCTAAACCAGCCACCCTGCGGCCCTACCCACCCTTGAACCCAGATGACACTGTGGCCGGGCCAGCTGCACCCTTGCCAGGGCCTGTGGGTATCCATGCCTGGATAGACAGAGGGTTAGAGCCCTGTCCCCTCTGCTCCCAGCAACCCAGGCCCTCCAGCCTCCCTACCTTGGCTGCACGCCCCTTGTCCACGCAGTCTGGGTTCTGACAGCGCAGTCCTTTCTCCTCCGCCAGGCTCTGGTCGTCTGCAGAGGAGAGAAGCAGAGGGTTATCAGTCGGGTGGGGCCCAGGGAGGCTGCGCCCCAGGCGGGGGCACCCAGGCGGCCCTGGGGCCCCAGTGGCCTCCAGACTAGAGGATGGGTGGAGCTGTCTCCTCAATCCTGCCTTCAAAGGAGGTCAGTGTCCCTTTCTCTTTTAAATGCCAACTTATCTGCTCGGGAATCTGTTTGCAGAGTCCTTTTCTTGTTGCAGTTCCCCAGGGAAATTATCCAGATTCCACGGGGAGAAAACGTCTTTGGAAATAAGCTGCTCCCTGCCTCTGTCCCACTAGTGGGGGGCGGGGGTAGCTCAGTGACCTTGCGGGGCTCCAGACTTCCTGGGGTATCCCTTCTTACCCCTGCCCTCCACATCACGGCCTCTGCGGATGGACTCCTCCTCAAAGGCCCAGGGTGTCCCCTTTCCCCACGGTCCATCTTTGACCCAGAATTTGGCCCCCTCCTAGCTGCCTCTCTTCCTAGGGGCTGGGGCACAGCAGCGGAGGGGGCAGGGAAGGGGCAGAGAGGCTGCCTGCCACAGCCAGCGTGCAGGGCCAGGGGAAGGGGTGCTGCTAAAGCGGGCCCCAACATGGGGGCAGAGTTTGGACCCCCACCGCCCTGATTTCGAGGGCGGCGTCCACCTCCCACCTTGAGCGGGCCTTCCCCAGAGCAGGGGAAGGAGCGCGCCCTGGCCCCCCACGGCTCCCCCCGCCCGGCCCGCCAGCCCGCGGCGCCCCCCGCCCGCGCCCCTCCTCTAGCCGGCTCGGAGGCAGCCCGACCCGCAGGCCTGAACGGCGGGGCCGCACCGGGGCCCCGCACTCACCCATGGAGGAGGCGCCGAGCGGCCGGGGACGCGGGCGGGGCGGGGGGCGTCGCGGGCGGGGCGGGGGGGCGTCGCGGGCCGGCCGGCGAGGCGGGCGACGGTGGCGGGGGGCGGGCGCCAGCCGGGTGCCGGGAGACAGGCCGGAGCGCCGCCGCCGCGGGACCCTCGGCGGCCGGAGGCGGGGCGGGGCAGGTGGGCGGCGGGAGGAGCCCGACGGGAGGCCCCGCCTGCGGGGGGGCTGGACTCCGCGACCCGGCCCGCCCCCCGCGCGCCGCGCCCCCTCCCGCGGCCCGCGCCCCGCCCCCCGCGCCCCCGGCCCGCAGACGCGCCCTCCGCGCCCTCCGCGCCCTCCGCACCCCGCCCCGCGCCTGGCTACGCGGACCCCGCACCTTGCCTCGCGGGGCGACCCCCAGCGCCCTCAGCCTCCCAGATGCCTCAAATGAAAACGCCTCTGGTGGTCAGGAGACATTTTCTCCATCTCTTGGCAAGTGGGAATAAAGGCATTTTAGGCAACTTTGCTATTTCCTCCTGGTCTGAAAGGTACCGTCTAAGTGGAAACGGTGCCTTCCCGTAGGTAGGAACGCAGGTCAGGACAGCTCTCTGGCCCCTCGTCTCCCTCCGCCAGCAGAGTACCCCCATTTAGAAACGCCGTCGTGGTTGCGGGTAGGGCTCCATATGGGAGTGGGCTTGGTAGCTACTGCTTTGTTGGTTAGCATTTTTAAAACTTTTGGGAAGTATAAATATGTACAGAAAAAGTGCAGCTGTGAGGATAAGTTTTCACAAAATGTATTTTCACAAAATAATGGGCATCCAGATCAAGGGGAAGACACTGTGCTGACCTCTAACCGCATTGATTAGTTATGCCTGGTCTTGTACTTTATGTAAATGACATCACACGTACTTGGACAGCATTTTAATGGTTACAAAACACTTTGCAGAAATGGAGCCTCGGGAGATGGCCAGGACTCCCCCAAGGGACTGAGAGTGCTCCCAAGCCTGCCTAGTCCCTTAGGCAAGTTAGTGCCAGGGGGCCCTGCGTAGATCCCTCTCCAAAGGCTCCCCTGGCTCTTTCCCAGGGCAGCCCCCCCACCAGGGTAGCACATCTGCATGCAGTGGGGAGGGGTTCCCCTCCCAGAGCATCTGCCCGAAGGCTGAAATGGTGCCTGAGGCTTTGGGGCTGAGGGAGCAATAGCACAGCAGGCCTCTGCCTCCTCTTGGTGCGGTGTGGACCTGGGGCTCCTGAGGAGGGCCTCCTGCCTGCCTCTGGGCGCGCGCAGGCCAGTCCTGCCTCACTCAGTTCACAGAAGCACAGCGGTCTGGTTTCCCGATCAGAAGCTCTGCAGCCTCAGCTGTCCACAGTGCCAGGAAGGCCTGTCCTGACGGAGTCCCTGGGGTCAGTGGCCCCGGGGGCCCTGCCCAGCCCTGCCTACCAGGAGGTAACTCCAGCAAAACCCCACAGCACCCCCTCTGCCATCTGGGTTTCCAGGGGGACCTGGACCCCTCAGCCATACTGGGGTGGGGATACATTTCCCATGTGCTCTGCAGGGGGCTTCTCGAACTCAGCCAGACAAGGTCTGTGGGTGGTTCTCGGTCCCTGGATTCTAACAACTCTGGGCCTGGGGTCAGGTTCTAACACCCTTTGCCCCAAGACTTCTGGGTTCTGGCTCTAAGTTCTGGGGGCTCCAGGCTGTTTCCTCCACCACAACATTCTGGAACTACCTTCCCAGCCCTCTATATCCTGCCATGAGCGCGCCAGGCCACAGCCTGTGCGGGATCTGATCCCCCTGCTGCCGCCATGGTGTTGCTGACTTGTGGTTCTGGTGTTCTTTGTCCTGGTTCTTCCAGGAGCTGGGGTTCTACCTGGCTGAGCTCTCTGTCCTCTGACCCCCCCCCCCCCGGTTCCAGCTCCCTGGAGATGCTCAATCTGCTTTCTAGACCCCCTCTCTGGACTGCTTGGTCCTCTCTCCTCTGGGGTCTAGCTTTCTCTGCACTAAAGCTGTAACTTTCTGGGCCTTCTTTCTCCTAGAGACTCCAAACACAGGAAGATCAGTGAGGGTCCCCTGAGAGGAATTTTGGGGGCTGGGGAGGGCTCGGACATGGGCATAGGTACATTTACAGCCTCTAGGAAGGGTGGGCCTGGTAAGGGGGAATGTTGTACCAGGTCACATGGTACCCTGGACATGGCTGATTGGGCCAGAGGTGGCCACCTGGCCGAGCCCATTCCATCAGGTTTGCTGTCTTGAGAATCTGAATTGAGACAGGCAACACCTATGGGGCCCTGCAGCCCTGCAGTCATGGAAAGTCAGTCTGAGTGGGTATGGAGCCTTCTGATTGTTGAAGAGCAAGAATGAGGGGGACCCCTAGAGGCAGCTGGTCAGTGGAGGGGACCCCAGAACAGAGAGGGAATGGAGAAGGTGGCTTTGTGACTGTGGGACAGCTCCGTCTCCACTGCCTGCCCTTGGCTTCCCCCAGAGTCCCTGCTCCTGTGGTAGCCCTCCGACTTGAGTCAACCTGACTGGCTGGCTGGCTGCTCGTCTGAGCCAAACCTCAGGCAGACCAGGAGCGGTGACCTTGTTCCCCACGCCCAGGATGCCAGAGGCTGCCCCTTTGGGGCCTGAGACAGCCCCGCTGCCCTCCTGGCTCGTCCAGCTCCTCCCATCATGGAAGGCCAGGGCCCCTCGGGCAGGCAGACAAGCCCACCGCCAGCCCTTCCCCCCTTCCTATCTTAGTCATGGGATGCTGCTTTTGCTTCTCTCCCAACACGAAATCTACCACAACTGGCCGACAGGGCGCCTGGGCAGAAGCCGGCCGGCAGACATGTTTTGTTTGGCCAAGCACAGTGCTTCAAAAGAATTTGAATTGGTTGCCAATTTTGAAAAGTCAGATTTCACATAAAAATCCAGATTTCTGGCTTCTATGGACAAACCAGATGAGCCTGGCAGCTCTGGACCCCTATTCCTGAAGGCTCCGTTCCTGAGTTGTGTGTGCCCTCAGCAAACACACATCCCTCCACCCCCCCACCCCACGGTCCCCACCGCGGCCTATCACCTCACGGGGAGGAAAGTGAGCTTCTCCCCCAGCCCAGCCCTTCCCGGTCCTGTTCCTCTGCCCCCTACCACATCCTCCACGTTACTGTCTCCTGACGTCCTACCCACTCCCCAAGGCCTCCCTGCCTCAACATATCCAAATTCCAGATGACTCTCTCCCTCCTTGCTCCAACTGTCCTGGGATGGGATCCCACTGTCCTGTCTTCCCCACCAGATGGCTTAGGGAACAACGGAGGATACACAGCTCCGGCCTGCTCAGGACTCTGCTATCCAGACCTGGCCCAGCCCCCTGCAGTGTGATGTAACCCCAGATGGCAGCCACCACGTCCACTGTGGCTCCTGGGCACCGACGGTGAGGCCAGCCCCAATCCAGATGCGCTGTGGGTGTGAACTACACATCCCATCTTAAAGGCTTCGTGGGGAAAAGAAGGTAAAATCTCATCGAGGATTTTTCATATTCATTGCACGTTGAGGTGGTGATGTTTGGAAAGCATTGAGTTAAATGCAAAGTTTATTCAAATTAGTTTCGTTTGCTGGTTTTTAATCTTTGTTTTGTTTTTTAATGTGGCTACTAGAAAATATTAATGACGAAAGTTCTATTGGATAGCTCTGTTCTGAACAATGGAGAGGGAGGTGTGTTCATTTGCCTGTCATACAAACGAAGCTCAGAGGACTGGGGCGCTTGCCCAGGTCACGCAGCTGTGTGAGTGACAGCTCCAAGTCTGTGCTCCTAACCATTACACAACACTGCCCCAGGGTGCCCTGGGGCACCTGACACACAGAATTCATCCCCCATTGTCAGGTAAGTGCCCCCTTTCTCTCCTGCCCCCCCCAACACAGGGTATAAGAAACCACCTGTTTTCATTCCTCAGAGGAACCCCTCCCTGTGAGCCCCCTTCAGTGAACCCTCCTGCCCAAAGGAGGCAGAGCCTCTCCTGCCCACCACCTCCCAAACCCAGGCCTGGCCACGCAAAGGCTGCCCCTCCCAGGAAGCAGCTGTGGCCTTAAATGCCTGCTCCCACGCAGACCCAGCCCTCCTAGGAGCCTGTCCTTGCTTGGGCAACTGCCACCGGCTGCCTAAGGCCCTCTCACTAGGGTAGCCTGTGAAAGGACCCGATCTGGCTCAGACCTGGCCTAGAGCCAGAGGGCATGGCCTGGACAAATGGCCTGGTTGGCCCCAGGAGCTATCTGCCACTCCCTACCCTGGGCACTGGTCAGAGCACCACAGGTGGCCTCGGAAAGAAATGTGGACCCCTTCCCAAAGCCCCATGAAGCATTTTGGGGTGGGGTGGTCAACTGGGGACCCAGCTGGAGCAAGGAGAGTGGACCACGGCCTCTGACACCGTCCCTGCCTGAAGCCTAGAACCATCACTGGCATCATCTCCTGGGGCCTGGAAACCCCAACCACTACCCTGCCCGCCCACACTCCTCAGGCTCAGTCAGAAGGGGTGGGAGGACGCATTCAGAATTCCTTTCTGGGGCCAGAGAAACTCTGTGGACAGAACATGCAGGCCTGGAGCCAGCCGGCCACTTCCTCTGGCTGAGGCTCCTATAGGCACCTGCCCATTTGCCCACCACGGGCTTCCTGCCGAGGCTCCTTGGAGGAACCGAGAGTGACCGCGGAGGAACGGGAGCGGGGCTGCAGAACTGGGTTTGAGATTCCCACCCAGGACAGGCCCTCTCCGTGCATGGGGCCCACCCCCATCATGGGGCTGTGCAGGTGCCAGGCTCACCACCCACCCCAATGGACCCAGGCCAGGGGCCAGCTGGCTGCAGAGGACAGAGCCCACACAGACAGCTGTGTGCCCGCTCACCCACCCAGCGCGTCTCAGCTCATGCCCGATGTCTGCTCACGTGCCACGAACCACCCACTGTGTGCCGGGGCCTCCCTCCCAGCCAGGGTGGAGAGCCCTGGGTACACTGTGGGCAGGCCTTGTGTGAGGGCAGGAGTTGTGTATCTGGGCGCCCCCACTCCCGACCCTGCTTCCAGTATAAAAGGGACACCAAGAATCATCCCTGCCTCAAAGAGTAGGCATGAATCTAGATCCTTTTTAAAGCCTTGGCGCTGGGCGAGTCCCCTCTGCACGTTAGCTGTGGGGCCTCAGAACTGGAAGTGGTTGGTCAGCACAGGGCCGCGGCGTCCCAGAGGCAGGAGGGACTGGGGAAGGCGGGGGGCGGGGGGGGCGCGGGCGTCACAGACTATGCCCCAGAGCCATGCTGACTGGTGAAGGCATCCCAGGCAGAGGTCCCCAGCAGCAGCAAAGCTTGGGCTCCTCTCGATGACTGAGATGGAAAGAACACACAGGAGCGGAGGCCCCTGCTGGGCCTCCCTGGCTTGTGGCTGGAAGAGTCAAAATGACCTCAGGCAAATCTCGGCCACCTTCCCTGCTTCAGGGGTACAGGTATAAGCAGATAGGACTCCCACAGCCTCTCCCCCCAGGCACCCTCCCCCAAACCCACCCTCTGGCTCCAGAACAGGGCCTGGCTGAAGGAAGAGGGGATCTTCCCCCCAGGTCGGCCGGCCACCGCACCCCACCTGCCCTGTGCCATCCTCCTGCCACCCCCTGCTCGACACCCTGCCCTGCAGCATGGGCTCCTCCTCACGCGGTCCTGCCCTCTCAGCCACCTGCACACACCCGAAGGTGCCCGGTGCTCTTGGGGTCCAGGTGGGCACTGTGCCTGCCCCCCCCCCCAAGCAGCCACATCCCCCTGTCCACTTTGGCTGGTGGGACTGGAAGCAGGAGGGGTGCTGACACCGCCTGGGACATCTGTTGTGGACGCCCGCCCAGCATCCATCCTCTGGGGACAGCGTTTCCCATCGAGTTTGTGGTGTTGCGCGGTGGAGCCCAGGCCTGCCCAGCACTCCCCATGCCCGCTGGCGCAGGAATGGGTCAGAGAAGGCCCACACCAGGCTGGGAAGCTGCACTCGGGAGAGGGGCCCGCTCCTCCGGGCCTGTGGCCTGGGAGGCCAGCGCCTGGGGCCAGGGATGAGGCAAAGAGGAGAGCACCAGAGCCCGGCTTCTGCGGGCCAGACCTCATAGACTGGGGTCGCCAGCCGGAAGCTGAATGTTCTGCTGGGCCTCCGATTAGCTGAGCTCTGATAACATGATGACAATAATGACAGCCGGCCATGGTGCCCTTGCTCTGGGCCACACCGCGTTGGAAGTACTCCACGTCTCCCCCGGTTAATCCTCTCTGTCACCCCGGGTGCCACTGGCGTCATCATCCCATTTATAGGACTTTCTTGACCTCTCACATCTGAGAAGGGAAAGGGCCATGGGAGGCATCCAGACTCAGCATCCCCATCGAGCTGTCCTGCCTCTTGAAACGCTCAATCTCTCTATGCTTCTTTTCCTCATCGGCATGGGGATAACAGGAGAAATGACACATGCCCTGGGGCCTTGAACGTAAACATTCCAGAAGGATTCATGCCACCACCTGGTCTTGATCTTGGAGGCACAGGACAGACGCAGAGCCCAGGCTCGACGGCCAGCACCCATCACTGCTGTCCTCAACTCCAGCCGCCCTGCTCCAAGCCCAGGTGTGGGCCCCACACTGCCAGGCAGGCAAGCTCCCAGGAGAGGCTGCTTGGCCTGCCCTCGCCTCTCCTGTGGTCCCCAGGGTCCTCGGGCCCCTCTCCTCCACCCGCAGCGGTTCTCGAGAGGGGCTCTGGCCTCCACACCGCTGCCGAGTATGGAACCAGCAGTAGCCCATGCGTGGTAAGTGGGCCACAGGTGACCAGGTGGCTCAGGTGCCAGAGCCTCGTGAATGCCCTCCCGGGAAAGTGGGCCCGCACCTACCCCCGAGGTCTTCAATGATGTCCAGGCTGGAGCTCCAGGAGAAACGCTCCACGGCCCCCAGCTCCAGCTCAGCCAGGGCGCCAGGCAGGGCCTCCAGCTCATAGGCGCCCCGCTTCCTCCAGTAGAGAAACATGCTGAGGCCCGAGGAGGCCTCCCCTCCAGGCCCGCGCCCTCTGAGGCTGGGTGGCCCCGGGGACCCAGGTCCCCGAGGCCTGGACGCAGCGGGTACAGGGGCTGTGGAGGGGCTGCAGGGACCCCGGGGCTGGCCTCAGGCCGGTAAGCATGGCCCTCCCCTGGGAGGGGAGCATTCTGGGAGCATCTGGGGGCCTTGGAGCTGACCAATGGCCAGGGCCCCGGCCCCACACAAAGCGCCTTTCTTCCCCTCCTACAGACATTTTACAAATTTCAACTTCCCGGCCCCCTCGGAGCCCCCACCAAGGGGATGGGCAGGCCGTCTGGGGACGGCAGAGGCCCGGAAAAGAGTGCAATTGTTCCGTGGTCTCTTTGCTAAGATAAATTTCCAGAGGAGAAAAATGTGCTGCCCCAGGAGCAATTCCAGCCCCCCACCCCTGACCTCTGACCCCAGCCCCCAGCCGTAGCGGGGCCCTGGAGGATTTCTCAATGAGGAGTGGAAGCATCCATGGGGGTGCCAGGGAGGGCTCCAAAGCTGTTTCAGCGGCCTGACTGAGTCCCCTCCCCGGGAAGCTTGAAGCATGTCTCCCAGCTCCACTAAAGCCAAGGCCCGGAGGCGGCGTCCAGGGGTGAGAGGGCAGGAGCTGCTGGCCACGCCTTAGACGCAGGCTGCCAGCAAGGCCCAAAATCTGCCCTCTGGGCCCTCACCAAAGGCCTCTCCCCGCCCTGGGCTGGCCACACTTCTCCAGGCTGCCCACCCACCGCTGCCTCCCTCCTTGGGCCGGTGTCTATCACACACACCAAGGGCAGTACCGTGCACGGAGCCCTGGCCAGACCGAACCCGTGGAAGGAGGCTTCGGTGTCAGCTCAGAGCTTCACCGGCCCCTGCACAGGTGGGCTCAAGGGTGGGTGGGGCAAGAAGGTTGGAAGGGCCGTTGAGGGGGAGTGCGGGGAGCGAGGGGCACAGAGCCACACGCAAGGAGAAGCGCGAGAGGATAAAAACCAAGCTACACGGCACATGAAAGTCCCTGGCCCGTTTATTTGGAGGCCTGTAAACCGTGCACATTTTTATCTAATTGGGAAAGAAAAATGAACACCCGCGGTTGCCCTGCGGGGGAGACCTCTGCCCTCTCTCCAGGAAAGCTGGGCCTGCCCGGGCATTTCAGGTCTCCCCACAGACGGGGGATTAAATTCCACGGCCCAGAGGAGGAGACTGGGACTCAGCTAACGAGCAGCAGAACTTGGATTTGAACCCAGGACTGTCTGGCTTCAAAGCCAACTTAGGGTCCCAGACAGCCACCTGGTAGAGAAGGCCAGGTGGTCAGAGGGCAGTGGGGCAGAGCCTCGGAAGTCCCGACTGGAGGGGGACGGCCACTGTGCTGGGCCTCCTAGGTGGCGGCCAAGCCAAGCCTCGCCGGTCTGAGCCTGCCGTGGCTCCCAGGCTGCCAGGGCCGACAAGGAGGTGGCCTGTGGGGGGGCAGGAGTGGGGGTGCAGAGCTGGGGCACAGCTGGCTGGCTCCCCACCCCAACCAGACGCCTGGCAACAGAGAGGCACAAGTCCCAGGCAGGGGGAGCTGGCAGCAGAACGCTCTGCTTTGGGGGGGGGTCCCTCCAGGGCTATGTCTGGTGAGAGGGTGGTAGGGGTGGCCGTCCAAGCAGCCTGCACACCCCCAGCTGAGGGTTGAGGTGCCAAGAGGCGGCTCCAGTAATTCAAACCATATGCTTGCCTGCCTGGCCATCCTCCTCCTCTGGCAAAGGGCCCGCGACAGACAAATTCGGGCCCCTCGGTCATCCATCGCTGGCCCCTACAAGGCCTGGGCGCTCAGGAGGTTGGGGGCACCCCAGCTTATGCTGACAAGCAAGTGGCCAGCATGGGGTGTCAGATCAAGCTCAGGGGAATGAAACGATGTGTCCTCGGCCACCACGGCGGCGACCAGGGCTGCAGAGTGGGGGTGATGCCGGAGCAGTCAGCGAGTGCAGACCCCTCTGCATTCAGGCCTGGCAGGCGCCACACTTGCTTATGGTTTCAGAAGCAGCCCAGCCTGGCGGGGGGCTGGGGGATTTCTTCCTACCCTCAGCTCCGGGGTGAACACGAGTCCCTGATCCCCGCACGTATCCCCTGTGGAGGCCCCACCGGAGGGCTGTTTGCGTTCAGGGCCCTGATGCTGCAGAGAGGGAGGGCCTCCCTCTCCGCTGTCTGGGACACATTCGGCCTCACCCTCCAGGTTCTCTCTGTCCCCCAGTGTGTCCCCCTGCTTCCCGCCTCCCTGCTCTGGCTTCCCCCACAGAGTCCTGCTGCCTGGATGCCCTCTCTGGCTCCCACAGAGAGTCGCCCACACTCCTGTCCAGGCCAGAGGCCCCCATCCCCAGCCTTGCCTCCATCGTCCTGGAGCAGGAGAGCGTGAGTGAGCCCCAGGCTGGGAAGGGCCCACAGAGTGTTCCAGGCGCTGCACCAGCCCCCACCTCCGTGAGGCAGCCCGTGTCCATGGCAGAGGGGGACGCACCAGGGCCTTTTACTTGGTCTGGGGGAAACCTGGACAATAGCTGGCTGGTGATGCCGCTTCTAAATGTAGGGGGTTCACAGTTGCTTCCGAGACAGCTGGGGTGCATGCTGCTGTGTCCCAGCCATGCGGGCACGGAGTGATGGCAGCTGCCCTCACTGTGGGCCAGATGCCGCCTGAGCACTGTTCCTACACCATCACCTTGAGCCCTCGTGGCAGCCCCATGAGGCCCGTGCCACTGTCCCCACCACAGAGATGGAGAAGCTGAGACCAGGGGCCTATAACTTGCCCAGGGCCACACGGAGCTGGAATAGGGCAGGTGGAGGGCGGGGAAGCTGAGGGCCATCCTCTGATCCATGGGCTGCACGGCCGGGCCCTCTGTAACACAGTGACCACGCATTTTGGACAGGCAGCCAAGGCCTGGAGGGAGGCAGGGTAGCCCCCAGCTGGAAGCCTTTCTTCCCGCAGTTCCAGGCCCATCTCTCCTGTCCCAGCCTGCTGTAACCTCATGACCTCTGGACGGGACAACCCGAGGACAGCCAGGAGACCAACGGCTTCTGCTCTTCTCTCACGATGCCCCTTTGGGGCTGGATACCTCAGCCCAGGCAGGGAGAACCCAGAGATTCGCACCTTGTCCCCACCACCATGACCTCCCACTGGCCAGGGGCAGGCGCCAGAACAGGCAGAGGGATGAGTCTCTGGTCCCAAGGTTGCTCCATCCAGTGCCTGGCAATGGCCTTGGGTGTGGGGAAGGGTTGAGCCCTCTGCAAACTGCAGCTGCTTCCTTGAGAGCGGAAGTGCCACATGAGGATGCAAGTGGGAACCCCGAGAGGCCTGCTGAGTAAGGGCATGAAAGAGGAAGAGGAGCAGGTGGCTCGAGCCAGCCATCAGCTCCCACGCTGGCCACCTCCCAGCAAGCCATGGCCAACAGAGACCTTGGCCCTGGGGTCACCTTCCCTGCCGGAACTAACGGAATTAGGGGGGTCCCTGGGCCCTCTAGATGCCCCCTCCCCCTCAGCCGCCCTCGCTGACCCTTTTCCTACCGCGCTAGGCCCTGCAGCCCTCCGAGGGCAGCTCCCTAAGGGGGGGACTGGTTCAAGGTCCTGCCTGTGCCTCGCTAGCCTGACAGCCCCAGGCACAACACTCCCTGAGATTCCGCATCTGTGAAATGTTAAGGAACAAGCCCCCCACTGTGTTGTCTCGTGAGATCCTGCCCACGTAGGGCTAAGCAAGGAGTCTGGCACGGAGCCCCACAGGGATGAAGGCTTGGGGGATTCCTGCATTCTGCCAATGGGCCCTGCCTCTTCCCCTCCCCAGGCAAGGCCTATTATAACCTTCTGTGGCCCCATATGCCCCCCAGGAGCAGGGGACCACATCCCTTCTTCCTCTGATGGCATCTGGGGAGGCCTGTCCGGACCTCCAGGGCAGCCCAGGAGTACCAGCTCTGTGGGTTGTTGGAGGTGGCCAGGAACAGAGCCGGGGCTGCTGGGCCGTCCGCGGGGCCAGCCACCCAGCAGTCATGAGAAGTAGCCCCGTGGGCTGCGTCGTGTGTTAAGTGCTCTCAGGTTGGGCTACAGAGCCTGTTAGGAATGAAGTCCGGACAGACAGCCAGAGGCCCATTATATAACCCAATGCGGGCGGGCACTAGCCACCTCCCGGCCTCCAGCATTCTGTTCTGTCTTGGCCCCAACAGCCAGGCCTGAGGGAGATGTGTCCCACTGATCACCCCCTCACACGGGGCCTCCAGCTCCAAGTAAAGAAAAGCATCTGTTCCCACTTGCCAGAGGCCCAGGCCGTGGACCTTCCAGTACCATTGCCTGGCAGGGTGGGGGTGGGGGTGGCCCCAGGGCAGAATGGAAGCCAACCCTTGGCTGGAAGGCAGTGCCCTCGGTCAGCCAGACTGGCATCTGCAGGAGGGGTGAAACGGGCGGGGCTGGCTAGGGCGGCACAGACCCTCCCCTGCAGAGTGAACCATTCTGAGGCTGACCACGTGTGCCTGAAGCCTCAGTCCTCCGCCGGCCCATCTACGTGGGAGGAGCTGGCCAAAAGCTGGACCACAGCCACCTGGCCACCAGCCAGCCCGGCCCCTGAGCCCTGACCAGGCCCCGGCCCCGTGCCCTCTCCCCGAACACCTCCTCACAGCCCGCAGCCTCGGCGGGACACTGTCGGCCAGAGCGTACTGCCCTCGCCGAGCCAGGAGAGGCCTACGAGGTGGGGCCCACACTTGCTGCCGGCACACCCCTCCTCAACCCTCAGGGAACCCAGTGCTGGACCGCGACACGGGAGATGCCGGCCGGGCCCAAGAGGGTCCGGGCAGGGGTGGGCAGAGCCGGGCACCGACATGGGCAGGCCCCTGCCTTGCGTTCCGGCTGTGTCCCCGGAGTGGGCACCACAGGCTGCTCGGCCTCAGCGCTCCCCGAGTGGCCGCCCCCCGCACACGAGGGTGTGCGTGCGGGTGAGCCATCCCCACAGCCCGCAGCGATTCTGCCGCCAGGGAGGCCCGCGCCAGGCACGGAGGAGGCTGGGCCCCTGCGGCCAGGGCCGCCGCGCTGCCCTCGCTCAGGCGCTCCCACACTGGCCCCTCCAGCTCGGCTGCAGACCCTCCCTCTGTCCTCTCTCTCAGGCTCCTGGCTGGGTTTGCAGAAGGGACACCAGCAACTGGCGAACGCCCGTGCTCGGATCTGGACATGAGCTGGTGAGGGGGAATCCCCCTTAATCGGCCTAATGATCCTGTCTTGCTGTTACCATCACCCCCATTTTACAGAGCAAGAAGCTGAGGCTCAGAGGGGCCTGGAGACCTGCCCAGATCAGCCAGGAGGTAGATGGGGGATGCCACCCGTTTCCCCACCACCCTGTAGGCCACCTGCAGCTTCCTCCGTGGCCAAGACATTCAAGTTCCACATGCAGCCACGGTCCCGTTAACAGCCCCTCCGCCCCCTGCGGCTCAGCGCCCCAAGCCACGCCGCGGGGACCCATCCTCGCTGACTTGAGTCCTGAGGCCCTTCCTTCTCCAGCTGCACCCCTGCCTCAGGACTCCGGGAGGATTTCAGGCCTGGACAGGCCTCCCTGACCTTTGAGTCCACTGGCCACACGCCTCAAGGGAGGCGGGTCCCTCACTTGGCTCCCAAGTGTGGGGACACAGCCAGACGACAGGCCCCTCAGACCCAGGCGGCTCCCCAGAGGCAATGGGGAGGGAGGTCCAGTCACTGTCCAGCATCTGGCCCAGTCGTCATCACCCACTTGTCCATCCACCGCTGCCTGGGCACAAGCACAGCCTGGGGTGGGCTGGCCAGGGACCAGCACCCACGCCATTCTAAGCTCTGCCCCTAGAATGCTCTGGCCTGGCTCGGGCTACCACCGTCCTCTCTGGGTCCCCTGCCTCACTGTCGCGCCTGCATGTCGGCCTCCAGATCCCAGCTCCTGGAGCTATGGCACCGTGGGCCAGTTGCTTGGCCTCTCTGGGCCTCAGTCCCCTCAGCCATGTAGAGGGGTATTCACAGCGCTCTCTCAGGGGCTCGCCATGGGCCTGAGGTGAGTTAATTTGGGAGAGTGGGCTTCACACTCAGGCTCTGTTCCTGGTATGGGCAACTGTGGCTTCCAGTCACAATGAGAACACACCCCAGGCCTGTAAATGGCACTGCTCCCATCACCTGGGGGACAAGGCCACCCTCCCTGACCCACCCCACCCACTGCTCCCTGCTGAGTCGACGGTGCTGTTCCCCAGCCACTGGGCCGCCTTCTGGTCCTGTCTCTGCTGCACGTGGTCGCACGGATACAGTGGAGTCTAGGCTCAGTCTAGACCGGGAGACTCTCGTAGCAACCACTGGCTTCATCCCCAAATGCAGTGCCCAGGCCCAACCCTGCCCAGACACGTGCCAGCGAAATGCTTGTGGATTGGAACTTAGATCAATTCACAGTGAACCACCTCTTGCTGGGGCCAACAGAAGAATGCCTCAAAGCTTAGTCCGACCGGGCTCCTTCTCATCCTCAAAGGTCAGGGCGGCAGGGCTCCTTGGCCTCCAAGCAGGACCCCAGCTCAGAGGATGGCCTGCAGGCTTGGGACACCCAGCCCGGGGTCAGATCTGGCCACCCCCTGGGAGGAGCTGAGACCTGCTAGACCCAGGGGCTCTGACAGCTGGGGTGCCAGGGATTTCCCGCCTGGGAAGGAGGAAGAGGAGGAACTGGACGCCTGAATTACTAGGGCCGTCTGTGGCCCTGGCAGGGTGGCCACATTCCAGTCTCACTGCCGGCTGCTAGCCACTGCAGACTTCTAAACCTGGCCAGACAGACTGAGAGGCTGGGCCTTCTCAAGGGCCAAGTCTGTCCAAGGAACAAAGGCTTCTGGGCCAGGTTCCCAACCACAGAAAAGACCGGTCAGACTTCCAGGACAGCTGGGATTTCAAAATATCTAGCCCATTGTTGAAACACCAATCCCGATGGTTCGAAACTATCATTACTGCCCCCTTGGACATCCCCAGCAGAGACCCAGGCTGCCTGGGACAGGCCTTGTCTCCTATTTGGTCCATGGAAGCCAAGGATGCCTCCTCCCCCCAAGCCCAGGATGCCAGCCCGGCCTATAAGCCCAGCCCACAGAAGCAATTTCTGGGCAGGGCAGCTGCTAGGGCTTAGGCTGTCTTGGCTTTGTAGCAGATGCTGGAGCTCAAGAACCTTCCATATGGGCCTGGAGACATTCTGCCTGGGTCCTGTTCAAGTGTATCTCAAGAAATGTAAAACAGGTAATGGAGAGAGAGAGGGAAAGAGAGAGAGAGGGAGGGAGAGAGAGAGGGAGGGAGAGAGAGAGGGAGGGAGAGAGAGAGGGAGGGAGAGAGAGAGGGAGGGAGAGAGCGCACACACACACACACACACACACACACACACACACGAACCCTCTTTTACATTCTTCCTCTCTGAGGAAAGTGACTCTGAGCAGAGATTGGAATGATACAAGCTAGCTAGACATGCAGATATTAGAGAAGAACATCTCAGGCTGAGAAAGCAGCCAGCCAAAGGCCCTAAGGTAGGGACATATTTTGGGTTCACGCTCAAAGTGGCCAACTGCTCCAGTTTGCCCCAGACTGAGGGGGTTCCCAGCTCTTTCCTTATTAAAACCAGGATGAGTGGCTCACCCTAGCAAGGCCAGTGTGGCCAGAGCTGGGTAAGTGAGAGGGAGGAGACAAAATCCGAGAGGTGATGGGCATTAGGTCCCATGAGGACCTAATGAGGACTTTCCCTTTTATTCTGAGTGAGACAGAAGCCATGGGAGCTGTTGTTGTTATTATTAGGACTATTTATTTATTTATTTTAGAGTGAGCTGGAGAGTGCGAGCAGGGGGAGGGGCACAGGGCAAGCAGCCTCTGTGCTGAGTCCCACTCGGGGCTCAATCTCACGACCCTGAGATCATGACCTGAGCCAAAATCAAGAGTCAGACGCTCAACCGCCGGAGCCCCGCAGGGAGTTGTTTCTTTAACAGAGGACGGACATGATCTGACTTAGTAGTGGTGGGTGACATGGGAGGAGCTCAGGAGCATGTGGGGATCCTAGGGCGTTCGGGGTCTTGCTGACACCATCGTGCCTCTGACCTGGACTTCATGAGTCAAACAAACGTTTTTGTGCTTTAAAAACACACCAAAGCTTTGTATTTAACAACAGCTACGAAGAGACGGGGTGCTAAACGCGTTGGACATTCATTTAGAACATTCGGTGGGGTCTCTGCTTCCTACCACAGTGGATTAGATAAATCAGATCATCCTTCTCACTTGGGACAATCAAAAAAGATGGATTGGAAAAAAAAATTTAATCTTAAAAACATCAAAGCCGCTAAAACTCAGAAGAGGAGAATCTAAGGAAGTAAACTCAGATGGTCTTGCCCTCAGGCTATTTCTGCATCTGAGAAAAAAGCTGGGGAACTGCCCTGCACTTGTAATGGCCTCACAGGGCCGGGGGAGAACGTTCCAGATACACGGAACCTTCAACTTGAATGTAGATTAAGGTCATCCCAGACCAGCACGTGAAAATCCTCTATCAGCCTAGGCCTCAGATTTTTCCTACAAATATTTTTTAAAATACAAGGTCTGATACACAAAGATAGCTAGGCACATATGGAAAAAAGGCCCTGTGATTGAAGACCAACAGAAAGCCACAAAAACTTGAAATACTGGAATCATCAGTAGACTCAAACACCTGATCTCCACGAGAACCACTGGTACCTCCGCTTTCAAGATAATGAGACGGAAGTGCCCAGGCTAGGGACTTGCCTCCGGTCACCCAGCTAGGGAGTGGGAGGCCGGCTGCCTCTCATCCGTGCGACTGGAAGAAAACTCACAGGGGCGCCTGGGTGGACGGTGTAACTCATGGTCTCAGGGTCATGAGTTCAAGCCCCACATTGGGTGTAGGGATGACTTAAAATCTTTTAAAAAGAAAAAAGAAAGAAGGGGGGGCACCTGGGTGGCTCAGTCGGTGAAGCCTCTGCCTTCAGCTTAGGACATGATCCCACGGTCCTGAGATTGAGCCCTGTGTCAGGCTCCTTGCTCAGCGGGGAGCCTGCTTCTCCCTTTCCCTCTGTCCCTGCCCCCACTCATGCTCCCTATCTCTCTCAAGTAAATAAATAAAATCTTCAAAAAAAAAAAAAAGAAAGAAAGAAAAAGAAAAAGAAAAAAGAAAGAAAGAAAGAGAAAGAAAGAAAAGAAAAGAAAAAGAAAGAAAAGAAAAGGAAAGAAAAAAGAAAAGAAAACTAAGGAGAAAGGGAAAGGAATCATGCCTGGTGTGTCCTCTGAGCCCTCCACGCTCAGAAGTTCTAGAGGCACCATGGCGGAGCCCGCAGCTGCCCTTGCCCCCAGGCCACAGCCTGTTCAGAATGGGAGTGGACAAAGAAGAGAAGTGCCTGGAAACCATGCAAAGGGACACCTGCCCCGCCACCCACCCTCGACGTCAGGGCCAGGCTCCTGGAAGAGGATGAACAGACGCAGGAGCGTATGAAGGGCTGAAATGCTCTGCCAAGGAGAGAGTAAGTGGCTTCCTGGGTGACGTTCTGGAAATAGGTATTGCAATGCAAGTGCTCCCACCCGACCACCCAGCACTCCCCTTCCAGGAGCCTGTTCTGTAGACACTCCTTCACAGGTGCACAGACAGGTCTAGGGACATCCACTGTGGCATCGTTACAGGAGTGAATCACTGGAAACAGCCCCAAATGTCCGCTCACAGAGGGCCAGTTTACAAATTAACGTATAGGGGCGCCTGGATGGCTCAGACGGTTAAGCACATCTTTGGCTCAGGTCATAATCCCAGGGTCCTGGGATTGGTCCCCATGTTGAGCCCCATATTGAGTTCCCTGGTCAGCAGGGAGCCTGTTGCTCCCTCTCCCTCTGCCCCTCCCCCCACCTGGGCTCTCTCAAATAAATACATAAAATCTTTTTTAAAAATTTACTTTGTTCTTTTTAATGGCCTCATGATAGGTACGGCTATACCTTAAAATAAATAAATAAATTAATTAATTAATTTGAAAGAGCAAGTGAGTGAGCAAGAGAGAGAACAAGCAGGGGGATGGGCAGAGGGAGAAACAGACTCCCCGCCGCGTGCAGAGCCCGACGCCGACCTGAGATCAGGACCTGAGCCCAAATCGAGAGTCAGTCGGACGCTCAACTGACGGAGCCACCCGGAAGAGGCAGAGTTTTAGGTCTCGGTATCTTTTTTAATTTGATTGATTGATTGATTGATTGATTTTTAGTAATCTCTACACAGAAGCGGGGCCCAACCTCGCGACCCCGAGATCCACAGTCACGTGCTCCACCGACTAAGCCAGCCAGGCGCCCCGTAACAACATTTTTTTAAATGTCCAAAATATAGTATTAACTTAAAAAAAGCAATTGCAAAACTGCACATTTTCTTCCATTTCAAAACTTTTTACATATGGACACATATGGAGGGATGTGCGTGCGCGTGCACATTCCCAGGGCCATCTGAACCACAACTGGAATCGACTGAAAATTGGAGGACTTAGATCTTCATTTCCTATGTGCTGTTTGAACATTTTAAAATGAAAATGTCACTACTGTAGACGCAGAACAGAGCACACACCCCCGCGTGCGCTCGTGCGTGTAGCTCTTATCCCTGGGCCGATTTTAAGGGCATTATTGCTGGAGGCTTCCTGATTCTCCCGCCTATTTGCCACGCTCTCCTCCTCAGACTTCCCGAATCCAATCACCGAACTGTTATCAAAGAGGATTTGCCTGGGGCACCTGGGTGGCTCTGTCAGCGAAGCGTCTGCCTTCCGCTCAGGTCGTGATCTCAGGGTCCTGGGACTGAAACCCACATCGGGCTCCTGCTCCGTGGGGAGTCTGCTTCTCCCTCTACCTCTGTCCCTCCCCTGCTTGTGCTCTCTCGCACTCTCTCTCTAATAAACAAACAAATAAATAAAATCTTAAAAAAAAAAAAAAAAGGATTCCCCTAAAATGAAAGTAAGATGGTGCTACTTATGGACGCTTAGGTCCTAAGGATGCTTAAACTTTTTTTTTTTTTTAAGATTTTATTTATTTATTTATTCGACAGAGAGAGAGACAGCCAGCGAGAGAGGGAACACAAGCAGGAGGAGTGGGAGAGGAAGTAGCAGGCCGATCCCACAAAGCCAGGATCATGCCCTGAGCCGAAGGCAGACACCCAACGACTGAGCCACCCAGGCGCCCCAAGGATGCTTAAACTCTCATGGCCCCGGGGATGAAATGCAAGTTCTGTGAGATGCTCTGGCAGCCTCTTCTTGGGCTGATCTTGCACCATCCCCCCCCCCACTGCACCTGCCACCCCAGCCACCCTCCGCCAGCCTGCGTGCACCCCCCGGCGCGCCACCCCATTCTCGACTCTGCTGTCCTGTCTTTCAGAACCGGCCTTTCCACCCCTTACTCCCCACTCCTCTCCCACCTCCCTCACCCCACTTTTGACCCCACTGACTTCAGTTTATCCTTTAGCTGATGTCACTTCTTTGGAAAATCCCTGTGATTGGTGTTAGGAGAGGAAGATCTCTTAGGAATGATCTCATTGCTCCACAATCCTCGCATTTTAACACAATAACTACTTGTCGATTTCCTGTCTACATGCTCCTATCACTCAGTAATCAAGATTCTAGAAAGATGGGCCTTTATCTTGCTCACCATCATCTCCCCAGCCCCTGGCACGCTGACAATTCATAAGCGTTCAATAAATATTTAGCTAACTACCACATTCAATCTTATCAAAATGTAAAATTTGGAAGTAAGGCAAAAGGATAACTAGTTGCCCTTTTAATATCAAAGGAAAAAAGGAAAAAAATTTAAAGGGCTTACAGGCACAATCAAGTGTACACAGAAGTAGAATAGGGGGGTCGTTCTCTGCCATCCGTGCGGCAGGGATGATTTGGGGGACACTGCAAAAGGCCTGTAACCCACATTGCACCATGCCTGGAAAGAATCTCCCCGTCATGAGTAAGCAGTGATAGACCTTGAGTTAACTGGACATCAGTCACCGGGGCGCGGACGCAGAGATGAATATGGCAGCCCTGCTACGTGCACGGCACACATTCATTTTATTCTGCGGCTGCTCCCCGCAGAGACCAGCCGCGACAGGTAAGTTCTGCCGCGAGGAGCAGCCCGGGGAAGGAAAGGTCCGTAGTGCAGACCCCTTCCTAGAAGGGGAGAACCCTGCAGCAAAGGGCTGATGTGGGTATCGGGAGGAATTCTCCACGACTGCCTGCTCCGTACCGGTCTTGGGCCGGCGAAGGCGGTGGCAGGGGTGGAGGCCAGAATGGGTGTTCTTCTTTGAGCACGCAGAGGTCCGCGGCCAATGAGTCCCCAGGCCCCTTCTCTTTGGCCAGGAATGGGGTGTTTCCCAGGCCAGGGCTCCGACTCTGGAGTGCTGGAATGCTCTTGGATTCCATGCACACATTCCTGATCCCCCACTGCCAAAATGTGTCATGGCATGTATCGAAAGAGAACTTAAAACTATTGATGGTGTAGGAGGAATTTGAAGGCCTTTCTTGAGAGCTACAAAGACAAGGCCGGGAACCTGTTCCAGGCCATCCTAGCAATGGGGACACGACTGTAATGCACAAAATATGACAGTTTGGAGGGTCTTGGGGGCACCTTTCCACCCGCCTTCCAGCTCCCAGAGAGGAAGCTGGTTAAGTGCCCGTCGTGGCTGGCCCTCCCAGCCCCCTCCTGTGGCAGCTTGTCAGCTCCACCACTAGAGCGATTCATAAGCATGGGATCATGCTCATCCTTTCAGGAGTTGGAGGGCTGAGACGGAAAGCCTCCCACTTCTGCCTTCTCAGAAGACAGGATGTTATCTGCACCCATAAATCAGAGCTGACGGCTAAAACTGGCTGGGCTGGGCAGCCCTTGCCTTCCATGTTCTCAGTTCATTAACTTACCAATTAACAAGGACTAAAGTGCCCAGCCTGGAGAGCTTCGTTCAGGGCTCAGACATTCTGCAAGCGTGGGGCTTGGTGGCCCTTCTGAGACCTTCCTATTCTCGCTCTGGGTTGTCAACCCTCTTTTTTGGACAAAGAGGAAGAAGACACTCATCGGGGGGCGCGTGGGTGGCTCAGTTGGTTAAGCAACTGCCTTCAGCTCAGGTCATGATCCTGGAGTCCCAGGATCAAGTCCCGCATCGGGCTCCCTGCTCAGCGGGGAGTCTGCTTCTCCCTCTGACCCTTCCCCCATCATGCTCTCTCTAATAAATAAAATCTTGAAAGAAAGGAAGAAAGGAAGAAAAAGAAAGAAAGAAAGAAAGAAAGAAAGAAAGAAAGAAAGAAAGAAAGAAAGAAAAGAAAAGAAAAGAAAAGAAAAAAGAAAAGAAAAGAAAAAAGAAAGAAAGAAAGAAAAAACACTCATTGGTTCCTGGATGGAGGCTGGGCCAGCAGGTGGAGGCCCACCTTGTGCCGGGACTGAATTCGTGCTCGCCCTCTGGCGTGGTGGTGCCCTGCCGGGCCCTCAAGCCACATGCTAGACCCACAGGTCTCTCTGCCCCTCTGCCCAGCTGCAGACCTAACACCAAAGGGCTTCTCCCAGGCTCAGCTCCAGGCTGAATTCTCCTGCTTAATCATCTGCACAGAAAACCACGGAGCTCTCGGCCCTGCCAGGTCCCTGGGCTTCGTCTATTTTAACATATGGACTTTGTGGCCATGGTTCGCACTGTTTCCTTGGTGGTGGTTTCCTCCCCATGGATTTTCCATTCCCAAGTACCCATTTGCTCCCTGGAACAGACTTTGCATGGTGCTGGTTGCCTTGGCGGGGGCCTTCCTCCTTTCCTGGAGGGTGACCCACGAAGACCCTTGCCTCTGCACTCCCAAAGCCAGCAGCAGCTCCCTGCATCTGGCCTCCTTGCAAGGAGGAAGGTCTGAAAGTTTGGTGGCTTCTCCCTGCCTGACAGACATTCACAGCCCAGAGACCTTCCAAGCCACAGTCCACTGAGCACCGAGGCAGGCGCATCAGGGCCCGTCGCCATGGCAACCCTTGACTTCCCAGCCTGACCCAACACATTGTCTGCCTCGTGGTGGCTCAGTTGTTTGCTGACTCCCAAGACTTTGCTTACTCAGCTCCCAGCATTCCCAGATGGACTTGCTGCCCCCCGCCTCCAAGTGGGTTTTTCGGGCGGCCCCCCAGCTACCTTCTGCCCCACTCTTCCCCTGGCAAAGCCCTGGAAATCTTTCCACTTCGCAAAGCCTTTCTGAAGAGGCCCCTTACAGCACCGGCAGCCCCCGTATTTATTTTAGCCACTGTTCAGGCTCGCTGGGCGGCCAACGCTTGCTCCCTCCGTCAGGCCATCGAGAGGAGAGCGAGGACAGCGTTGCTGAGCTCACACCTGCTGAGGCAGCGACGGGCACAGGCCCCAAGCCGGTTCTCCTCTTTTAATTTGAACTTTTCCGCAGCAAAACTCTTCTAACACACTCTCAAAGATGGTACAGAAAAGACAGCATTTTCTCTTAACGTACATCCTCGGGCCACGCAAAAATTAAACTCCTACTGCACTCAACACTGAAACGGAGGGGTGGCTCGGTGGCTCGGCTGAGCGTCCTAATCTTCAGCTCAGGTCATGATTTTGAAGTCGTGGGATTGAGTCCCGTGTCAGGCCCCACGCTCAGAAGGGAGTCTGCTTGGGGATCCTCTCTCCCTCTGCCCCTCCCCCCCCAATGCGCACACTCTCCATCCCACCCCGGCCTCAAAATAAATGAATAAATCTTTAAAAAAACATTGAAATGGAAAAGGGCACAGGCATTTGCTGGATTTCCTGTCTTCTCCGCTCTGGCACCCAGATTCCACTTCCAATGCTTTATTTTCCCCAAAGTTTCTGCCATAATTTCTCCTATTTAAATAATTTCCTGGAATAAAATGGTCTATCAATATATATAATAAAATTACACAATTAAATTAATGTTCTCAAAAATATTTAATGACACATAAATTCACGAGTAGAGTGAGAAGAGCTGGATAAAAACCACACATACGGCAGGACACCAACTTATAAGACACAGAAACACACCAGACAAGACAGCATCACGGCACGGACAGCGATCACCTACGTGGTCGTGACTGAAAGTCATTTTCTACATGTGGGGTGAACAGTTTGTACAATTTTAAAAGCAGTTACGTGGGGGTTTCTGAAGAACTGCCAGGAACAGGGACTAACGGGAGACCCCAGAACCAACGCCCTGGAGCGCTCTGACAGCAGCACACTGGGCTGGAAAATGCTTTGAAGGGAACCCTGCCCGGAGGCAGGACGGGTAAGACAGCTGTGGATTTAAACATTTAGTTTCCTCTTTGTCCGGATGTGACTGTGAGAAACACAATCTTGGTCCCTGCCATCTCGGGGTACTGCCCCGCCACGTACAAAGGCGCCTCATGTTCCCCCATGCAGATACTCCGAGGAACAGCCACCAGCCCATCTTAAAGACGCCAACAGGCTGAGGTCCAGGATCTTCCGCAAAGTCCCACAGCTGGCAGCGGCCCCTGGGGACCCAACTCCGAGCTCTAGTACCACAGCTGCAGCCGTCACCACCACATCCAAGCCTGACGACAGAACTACCATCAGACAATTAAAAAAAACACCATCTGGCACAAGGAAAGGAACCTGTGCCTTCACTGCATGGTACTCATGCCACCGGGCAGAAATCCCAGGTGCGGCAGGTATGCAGCCGCCTGTCCCAGGGCTCCCAGCCCAGGCCACCCCCGCAGGTCTCTTCCAGACGGATTTCTCAAACATTCTTGGCCCCTGAAGGGCCAGCTCAACTATCCTTCTCCCCTTTCTCGTTTCCAGGCCATGCTCTAGAGGGTCCACCACTTCCTGCCCCCAGGCCCAACAGAGGACAGCCAGGAACTGACCTCTATTCACAAACTAAAACCCCAGAATCCAAGAATCTTGTCATTTATTTTCACATCTATCTTTCCTATAAAGGAATCTCTTCTAAAGAACTGGCTTTAAAGAACCACAAAATCAGCAACTAGGGGTTTCGAGTTCTAAGTCATGTTATTTCTTTTTCTTAAAATAAGTATGTGCTACTTTGGAAATCACACACACACACACACACACACGCACACACACGATTGAGCTTTTGTTAATAACTCATGGGTAGACCTCACCACCATATTCTGAACCAAAGGACGGCAGAAATGACAAAAAGCCCCAGCTGCTGATGTCGACAGTCACAGGGACAAACGTTCAAGGTGGATGGCACGGCTGCAGGTCTGACAAGGCCCCCTGAGCTGGCCACAGAGCCAAGTCTCCAGGATGTCTGAGCCCTGGAAAGGTCCCAGGCAGGTCCCAGGCAGGTCCCAGGCAGGCTCCTGGCCGCCTTGCCCCTCGCCCCTCGGACCAGTGGCTAGCAGCTCCCTCTAGTGGCAGTGCCTGCTTCCTCCACATGCAGCGCCCTCAAGAGCAGCAGGATATCAGGCCAAAGGCAAGCCTGCATGGAACGGAATGCCCGGGCACCACTCTCATTCCTCCTGAGACCTGCCGCCCGGGGCCTATAGGGGCCTATAGTGAGTATCGCTGTGAAGACACAAGGAACTAGGGAAGGAGGCAGAACGCTGATGATGGCAGATTGTCAAAATTCCTGGCAAGACCAAGACGGAAAACATGCACAAGGTAAATGTAGACATAAATAAGACGCAATGAAGTTAGACCTTTAACAGTCTCTAGGGAATCAAAACCAACCCTGGGGGGTGGCAGAGTTCCGGGGAGCACGTGTAAGCGTGGGTCTCGAGATGCTGAGGGGCCGCCAAAAGAATCAGGACAATAGCCAACGGTTTAAATGAACACAGACGTTAAAACCCACATCTGAGTAACCAGCCTTCCACACCATCTGTAGGAAGCTGAATTCACGAGTACGAAACGCTACCTCAGGAAGACTCTCACAGATTTACATGCACGAACGACGTGACCCCACCTGATATCCTCGTTTACCAAAACCACTTCCGACCCTGGAGGATCAAGAATTGTGACAACCAGGGAGAAGACGAAGAATGGGTTTCCATCATTTCCCCCAAAGCCATCCGGGAGAACGGCCTCATCACTGGCCTCCTGTCCCCCCTCGGAGAAAGCGATGAACAGCCCAGAGTCTTCCGCGGTACGAGCTCCGGTCCAGCCGTCAAAGGCAAGATGGTGCTTTCCAGGAGCTGCTCTGCCAGTCCTTCTTCCAAACAGCCTGGTGTCCAGCGCTGCCCACAGCGTGTCCTCAATCTCAGATGAGAGGCCAACTAAGACAGAGCTAATTCTAAAGAGACCACAGGAAAGGTTTCCTGGATTTTAGCATAAAGTCATCAGATGGAAAAAAAAAAAACAAACAAAAAATGAATGGCTCTTGAGTCCAAACGTTTCATCTATTAAACCTTGATTACACTGAACAGACCAAACGTGATCTTTGAACACTGGACCACGGGAATGAAAGAGTGTGTGGATGGCATCAGATGAGCAGGGGATTAGCATGACCCCCGCGGTGACGGTCCACAGACAGACCCTGCCGCTTGGGACCCACTGCCCGCCTGCCATCGCTGGGCAAGGACCAGGGGAGCCCCCACATCCTGTTATGCTCGCGACCCCGCTGGCCGGCCTTCCTTCCTCTTTGGTAGATTTTTGTGGCCCCAGTTTCCCTATTTTTATTCAGATTCCAACAACCAGGTATTTGAAGAGCTTTGTGAGGAATCAACTGTGTTCTCTCCGTTTTAATGGTGGACAAACTTCTCCCTGCTGCTTTAACCCTTCAGAAAATAAAACAGACAAGTATGAAGCAGCACACAGAACACCAGGGCAAAACTCTTGGTCACGCAGCTTTCGAAAGAGTTAAATTGACTCTAGATCCACGAGTTACACAGGAAACACTATCCGCGACGTAAGTGCACCATTCCCCGCCATCACCATCAGCCTGACGTCGGGCTGGAGACCAAGTCCAGTTTTCTGGTAAAAGCTCCTTCCCTTACTGATGACATATCAGTTTATTTTTCGATAGAGTTTGGGTTTCGGGTGTACTTTCTCTTCACGCGTCTCCTCGGTTTCCCTCGCTCCAATTTTCTCTGATGCTCCAGGAAGTTTAAAATTATAATCTGTGGTGATGTAAGGTATTGTCCCTTCGAGCCCGCGCTGAAACAGAAACACGAAGAGAATGCATGGAAACACCCCAAATCCTGCCAATTTGAGTTTGCAGCATTTCACTTCTTCCCCAGAAAATAATGGGGAAAGGCGAGAGTCTGAGTAAGGTCCCTGCACTTCTAAGACCTCTGGTTCCCCTTCCCGCAGAGGGTCCGCTTAACCTAACGGGCCCAGGCACAAAGGTGACTGCCGCCTTTCCGTCTAATTCAACTGCACAAACACATTCACCAGCATGACAGTAGGGGGCATGGGTGTGTTTCTTTCTCAAACAAGTTAAGAAAAGTAGCTGAGGGGTGCCTGGGTGGCTCAGTTGTTAAGCGTTTGCCTTTGGCTCAGGTCATGATCCCAGGGTCCTGGGGGGTCTTGGGATCGAGCCCCGCATCGGGCTCCCTGCTCGGCGGGAAGCCTGCTTTTCCCTCTCCCACTCCCCCTGCTTGTGTTCCCTCTCTCACCGTGTCTGTCAAATAAATAAAATCTTAAAAAAAAAAAAAAGACAAGACAAGCAGCTGAGAGGGGACAAACATCCACTGCACCCCCAGGCTACCACATAGATGTCCTCAGCCAACATGACCTTCCCATGACCTTCTCACAGGTGCACCCACAGACTGTCATCAGGAAGGAGTAATCCTGGGGAGACCACCTCTGTTCTCTCTCTTCCCATAATCTACTTCTGGGATAATAGCTCTACCGTGGGGCTTCTGGCCACGAACGACTGCGATTCATGGCCTCGGGCCTCTGAGGCCACCTTCACACTCTATTTGCCTCATTCAGCCTCTCCAACTAAGTGTGAGTTCCCACACAATAACCTGTCCCTGAGACGCTCTCTGGCTACCTCCAGGGCTGTCCCTGGGAGTGGCACTCACCTGGCTCTTGAAGACACAGTGTGGAATGGAAATGGCTCCGACCAGCAGACAATTCACATTCCTTAGCTCCTCCGGGGGCACAGGAGTGAGGATGTGGTAAAGCCTCTTCTCCATGTCGATCCCTCTACAAATTCCTTGAGGGCACAAAACACACACAAATAATCCTTTCTGGAAGATATTTATACCTCCCCACCACTGAGAATTGTAGAATGGCTTTTAAAATAGAATTTAAATTTCAACAGTGTTTTGCTTTGAAAATAGAAAGTTCCAAGAGATGGGAGTACTTGACCACTTTTGGTCAAGAGTTGTCAAATCTCCCATCTCTTGGAACCCTTCCCCTTGTTCAGCCGTGAGCAACCAAAGTGGTCTACTTGCCAACGTCCCAGACTGTCTCAAGTGAGGCCTACCCAGGCCAGGAAGAAAAGCTACTGTGCGGGACACACAGGCGACTCAGTCTTTCCCCATCATCAACCCCTTCTTCGTGGTCTGTACCAGGTGACACAGTATTGTGGAAACACTTTTGAGAAGTAGTGTTGTCTAACTCAGAAGCGTGTATTTGATTATGTAAGGGTTTTGCTAATTTTCAGTGACATAGGTCCAGTACCCTTCCAGAAACATACTCTGACACTTACTGACCTCAGTGAGCCAGGGGGACAATCACGTGAGGTAGGCTTGGTGAAGGAGGGAGGGCCCAGAGCACTGCCAGGCCAACGGTCCTGGGCCTGAGTGATGGGAAGCACCAGGATGTGACGTACTCCCATCTGTCCTCAGATCACCCGACTGCACCAAGCCCAGCACAGAAACGGTGGCTCGGACCGGCAGAGTAAGAAGAGATGAGATGGAGGGATCGGACAGATAGTGGAGACAAGATACCACCCCTGCCAGTGGGTTGGATGTGTCCAGTGAAGGCAAGGGGGCGCCAAGGTGGACCCAGAGGTCTGCGTGAACACGAGTGAATCTTCCAAGGACTCCTCACAGGCCTGGGAACAGGAGATGGTGCAGGGTAGGAGGGGATTTGGGGAGAAAATTAGGACCTCAGTTTTGGACCTAAGTCTCAGACGCTAGTGAGATACCCAAGTGGAGAAGTGAGCTGGGCTTGGAGCTCAGACGCACAGTCGTGCTACAGAGAGCTTGTGGGAAGTCAGCCTAGTGATGGATCTAAGGCCCTAGCAGGCGGACAGATGGCCTAGGGAAAACGTGTCGAGTGACACAAAGGCCGTGACCAGGCCCCTAGGTGGACAGATGGCCTAGGGAAAACATGTCGAGTGACACGAAGGCCGTGACCAGGCCCCTAGGTGGACAGATGGCCTAGGGAAAACGTGTCGAGTGACACGAAGGCCGTGACCAGGCCCCTAGGAATCCTAGATCTAGACTAGCTGGCAGGAGAAGCAGAGAAAATGCTGCTTCCTTCCTGCTCCCCAGCCCCCAGGCCCACTGTCTAGAAGCCAGAGACACTGACCACTCCAGCCGAGAGACAGCTCCAAGGTCAAGACCAGCTGTATACCGCTGGAGAAGGGCACTGATGTCAGTAAGTATAGAGACATATTTTACTTTCACTCACCAAACCCCAAACAATCGCAGATTGGAGTCTGGGCGAGTAGGATGGGCCCATTAGCGTATCCTCTGACATCATCCAGGATCTTGCAAAGACCAACCCAGCTGGCATTCACCGCGTACAATATATGGGTAGGGGCGACATCAGCGTGAATAATCCGGAGCGCAACCGCATTGAAAGGAACCTGGAAAATAAATTTGCACCTCCCTCTATTAATTCTATTGGAAAGGCTACTTTTAATTTTCACAAGTTGACTAGGCAGCTATCTGAAGTTCTGCTGGCCAAACTGCCCACCAAAGAGTATCTAAACAGAACAGAAATGCTAATAAACACTGGTCAGTGTTTTGTTACTTTAATACAGAGAACCCAAGAAATTCATACTTAGTTCTTTGCCAGCCAACACTTGCTAGACATCTAAACTGATGCCTGGAACTTTCTTATCTAAAGAGACACATAAGGGGCGCCTGGGTGGCACAGCGGTTAAGCGTCTGCCTTCAGCTCAGGGCGTGATCCCGGCATTATGGGATCGAGCCCCACATCGGGCTCCTCCACTGTGGGCCTGCTTCTTCCTCTCCCGCTTCCCCCTGCTTGTGTTCCCTCTCTCGCTGGCTGTCTCTGTCTCTGTCAAATAAATAAATAAAATCTTTAAATAAATAAATAAATAAATAAATAAATAAATAAATAAATAAGACACATAAGACGTAGATATGAAGATATCCTAAATGCATTAAAGTCAAGGGGGACCGTGAAAACCCCACTCGCTGAGAGGTCTCCTAATGTCACAAAGCAAACCTCCATTCATTGAGAAAAAGCCTCCATCCATTCTCTATGTAACATACTAAATTAAGAAAAATGGATCGACTCCAGAAGGACAAGATAAATGCAGTGGAGCCTTAAGCAACACGGGGCTAGAGGCACTGACCCCCCCCCCCAACCCACGCAGTCAAAAATTGACATGTAACTTCTGACCACCCTCCCAAAAAAAGTTAACTACTCAGAGCTTCCTGTCTATCAAAAGCGTTCCCGATAATATAAGCAGTCGATTAACACATACTTGGTGTGTTGTACATATTATATGCTGTATTCTCACGATAAAGTGGCCTGGAGAACAGAAAACGTTACTAAGAAAATCACAAGGAAGACTACAACAGTGGACTGACTGTATTTATCAAAAAACCCTCCTCATATAAGTGGACCTGTGCAGTTCAAACCAGTGTTTGAAGGTCAACTGTAACTACCTTTAACGTGTAACTCTCTGGGTAATTCCCAATTTATAAAGTACAAAAGTATTTTGCTACATTGTTTAGATTCCAAAATTTGAAATAGCGAAAGGCAGATGCAGTTACTGATAGATAAGCTTCAAGTTCCATTGTAGAGCATCTCCAAGTGAGTAAATGACCCCACTGACCAAAACCCCATGCACCTAACCGCCTGAGATTCTCCAGGGGGGATGATCTCACCCCCAGGCCTGGGAGACATGTCCTTGTTGGCCAGGCCCACTGCTCCTGCCTCAGGAGGGCCTCCGCATGTGTGACCTCAGGCCAGCATCTCTACCTGCCTGCGCCTGTCTGCTAAGCTATAAAGGGGAACAAAGGAGCCTCTCCCTCACTGGGCTGCCACGAGTCCACCGAGCCGTCCCATGTCAAGCGCTTAGCAGGAGACCCGGTACACAGTGAGCGCTCAGGATGGACGGCAGAGGGTGAATACTCTGGGCTCTACAGTCTGGCTGCCTGGGTGCCAGTCCAGCCCAAACTTTTACTACCCAGCTCAGGCAAACTGACTCAGTGTCCCTGACCTCAGTTCTAGCATCTGTAAAATGGAGTAATAACAAAGCCACTGTGAGTAAAGAAGTTAACACAGGCTTAGAACAGAGCACAGCAGAGAGTAAGCATTTAGGGAATGCTGCCTATTGCTGTTTTATCTTTTGTCATCTGGCGTTCTAATATCATGGGGGTTTCTTCCCAAAATAATTCTAAGGAGCTTAGATTCCAAGATGCAAATACTCTGGTACTAGAATCCACTTTTTTTTTTTTTTTAAAGATTTTATTTACTTATTTGAGAGAGAAAGAGAGAGTGAGAGAGCACAAGCAGGGGGAGCAGCAGAGGGAGAGGGAGAAGCAGGTTCCCTGCTGAGCAGGGAGCTCGATGCAGCGCTCAGTCTCAGGGCCCCGGGATCATGACCTGAGCCGAAGGCATATGCTTAACTGACTGAGCCATCCAGGTGTCCCAAGAATCCACTTTTGACGATAATATGAAATGCTTTCAAGAGTGGTCTCTGGGGGGCGCCTGGGTGGCACAGTTACAGTTAAGTGTCTGACTCTTGATCTCAGGTCATGATCTCAGGATTGTTGAGTTCAAGCCTGGCATTGGATTTCCACACTGGGCATGGAGCCTACATTTAAAAAAAATAACAATAAAGTAAAGAAAAAAAAAAAAAAAGAGTGGTCTCCGGGTGCCAGCAACCACTGTGAACAGTCACTGAACCCATCCAACCATCCTATGAGGTCTGGCACGGCCTCGGTTCTCCAGGTAAGACATGGACTCACACACAGCTGAACAGTGGGAATGCTGGAGCTGGACTGCCCAGTGCCACCTCTGGGGTCAGGCAGAACATTCTTAACCAGCATGGAAGCATAGTCGTGCCGAACACAAGGCAGCAGCTAAGAGCACGACTCTTGAGCCAGATGACTCCACCTCCCGTCTGTAAACTGAGGCAGCTACAGAACCTACACTACAGGGCTGTTCTGAGGATAAACTGAGCGAAGCGTCAGAAGTGGTTAGAGGGGCGCCTGGGGGGGCTCAGCTGTCAAGCGTCTGCCTTCGGCTCAGGGCGTGATCCCAGGGTCCTGGGATCTTCTCCCTCTCACACTCCCCTTGCTAGTGTTCCCTCTCTCGCTGTCTTTCTCTGTCAAATAAATAAATAAAATCCTAAAAAAAAAAAAAAAAAAAGGAAAGTGGCTAGAGAACACACACAGGAAGCCCCACGAGGGCTCATTACATCCACAGGGACAATTCCTCATCCGAGTTCAGGTTACCTGATAGGGTGTCAGACCATGTAAAGGACAAAGTGGTTTTGGCACTGGAGGCTGCAGCTGGCCAAGGTAACCTAGTACTGCCAAATCCCGAAGAACTTTGTTATGCGACTCTCTGCAAAGTAAATCAGAATGAAGTAAGTAGAGATTTAACCTCAGAAACAGAGTTCATGAGTCGTTACACAGGTTACATGTACAGAGATCACATAGTCCCACCTTAACATCTGCAGACCCTTTCTAGAAACCCACTGGAAAAATAGGACGTGTAAAGACTCTCCTTCATTAAAAGCTCTTGGCAACCAGGGCTGAAGGCCACCTCTGGATATGGGTCTTCCTCAATTTACGAGGGGGTTCCATCCTCCTACACCCACAAAAAGGGGAAAATATCAGAAGTCGAAAATGCCTTTAAGACACCTCGTCTACTGAACGTCACAGCTTAGCCTCGCCTACTTTCAACGTGCTCAGGACTCGCACTAGCCTCCAGCCAGGCAGAATCGCCCACCACAGAGCCTACGTTGTAAGCGCAGAATGGCCGTCTGTACCTGCGGCTCACCCTCCGGGCTGACCCGGAGCCACGGATCACTGCCACCGCCCAGCACCAGGACAGAGCATCATATAGCACTGTGCTTGCCCAGGAAAAGACCAGAATTCAAAGTACAGTTTCTACCAAACGTGTATTGCTTTAATACCATCGTGAAGTTGAAACACTGAAGGTTCCCCCACCGTAAGTCAGCAGTGTTTCCACTGGGACAATAACAGCTCAGAAAAGAACAGATTCTCCTTCATGAACACAGGGCTATGAAACAGATTTGAAAACTTGTGGAGAACTTATTCCTTTTAAGGAACTGAGGGCAGAAGGCCTTGTTGAATTGCAGAGGACTTCATTCTCCAGCCATGATGGTTTAATTACCTGTTTCTTGGAGTTTTCCTAAACGCAAAGTCCGACTGGACGCACATCAGTTTATGGCCAGTGAACACAACTGGACTCTCCTTTTCTTCGTCTGCAAATTCCAAACTCTCTGTAAACTCTGCCAGCTGGAAACCTCTGTTTCTGACTCTGGACTTGCTCTTGGTGTACAGGCCGTCCATGTCGTCCACATAGTCAGGGGTGAGGTTCGGCATGTATTTGCTCCGGCCGGAACTGAACTGAACGACGTGGCTGGGAGACAGCAGCCGGATGAGATCGATGAGCAGCAAAAGCCCTTTGTCTGTGAGGAAGAGAACACAAGCAGTTGGTGCGCTAATAAAATACGGTGACACGCTCCCACGAGAAAATGGCACAGCTGTTCTGAGACAGAGAAAGGATCATGAGGAAGAATCTCCTGAACACTGGGCTCCAGAGTCACTGCCCGAAGCCAGAAGCTTATCGCACTGCTCCTCCTTTCCCGCCAGATGCGCCTCCGCGGGCTTACCTGACACCCAGCCCATGGTGTTGACGATGAGAGGGGACTCTCTCTTGTAGGAGCTGAACACATACTTTATTACCTCAATATAATTTTCATAGTTGTTTTTACAAGAAGGTTTCCCATAATATACCATTTTCTGTGGTGTCCTCTGGTGGGTAAAAGGTGGTCCTAGGAAGATAAGGGTAAGAGTTCGAATGTGTGACTACTTAAAAGGCGGTGAGGGTTTTGCTTTGGCCATCACCAATGACAAAGATCCTTAGGAAATCAAAAACCATCCCACCAGGCCATCCTACCACCAGGAATAGCTGTATCTCATTTTCAGAAATCTAAGCTTTCCGGGCGCCTGGGTGGCTCAGTCGGTTGAGTGTCTGCCTTCAGCTCAGGTCATGATGCCAGGGTTCTGGAATGGAGCCCCCTGTTGGACTTCCCTGCTCAGTGGGGAGCCTGCTTCTCCCTCTCCCTCTGCCTTGCTTCCCTGCTCATGCTCTCTTAAATAAATAAAATCTTAAAAAAAAAAAAAGATATTTAAGCTTTCAACTGCATTCAAATACATGCTCACGTTTACATATAGTTAATCCTAATTCTGTCCTAATATGGCCACTCAGCAAACATTTACTGAGCACCTGTAACACTCTTGAGCATTGTTCTAGATACTTAGGATACACCTGTGAACAACACAACACCTAACCTCGCAGGGGCGACATTCTAATGAAAGGACAAATAGGAAGGGCAATCACCTGCTGGAATCTAGCACTCACTATGTCTCATGCGCTTCACATGTAGTCGCTAATGTTCATAAAAACCCTATGAGGTAGGTAGTATTACTATCACCATTTTTACAGAGGAAGACATAGATTAACTTGACCAAGGTCACACAGCGAGTAGATTATCAGCTGGGCCTGAACTCAGGTGGGCCAGCTCCAGAACAGACATTCCTAATCGCAGCACTGGTCTGTCAAGCCTGAGCCAACTCCCCTCTCTGGCTGGGGCCAGGAACTCACTCAGCAGGCTGGTGACCAGGACCGCATGGCAACAGTCAGCAGGGCGAGGACTTTGGTTAATGTGGTTGGTGCAAGGCCACCTGGGACAGGGCTGGCAAGGCTCCCCTCAAGGGTGGGGTCTGGGGATTTGGGCAAGCCCGCAGCCGAGGAAGTGGCCTGCACAACAGAGGGATTGAACAAATACAAAGGAACTGTAAATACATAAATACACAGAGAATAATCATAGCCATGGTTCTTATTATGAGAGATGAAACATAAATACGGAAGGGGGAGGGCTAACCAGAATAAACCCAGAATTGGAATGATCGTAGTAAACTCGTGGCTCTTGACACACAGGGAAAGTACACACAGATATATAGATGTAGTGTACGATCCATATGTCTATGCCCTTACGTACTCATGTACGCACATGTGCGGGTCTAAGCATGCGTATGTTTCCTAGCTCTGTCCACCAAGGGGATCTACAAGCAGCGACACCCCAGAAGAAATAACACACTGGTTACAGTCAGAGTGGAAAACGCTGGCAAACACTTATCTTAACCAAATGATAAGAACTAACCTCTCTGGTAACAGGGCAAACTGACAGCTTGTTGATACGATGCACTGAGAACATAGCATCACATCTCAAACCACAGGGACAGTTGACAAATGTACTCTTCCAAACTGCCAGGGTCATAAAAGATAAGAAAAGCTGGAGGGAATGCTCCAAACTGGAGAAGACTAAAGATTTGCAAATACACACTGGGCCCGGGCAGGTGGCTGGAGGACAGAAGAGGGAACATCACCACAGCTGTAGCACTACCCTGAGTTGGTGGCCGCATTGTGACTATGTAGCAGAGTGTCCTTGTCTGGGGAAACACCTGGTGAAATATTAAGGGGTGAAAAAGGAAAAGAAAAGTAAATGGACTAGGGAAAATTTAAAAGAAAAGGAGGAACAATGAAACCAGCTAGAGAGCAAAGTCTAAACAATCAGTTTTGATAAAACTGTAAAAAACAATATGAATGCCCTACTTATTTTTGTCAAAAAGTCTGTTAAATCCACAACGCATCCAGCAACCTGATCTATCACCTGCTTCTTTTAAAAGTCAACTAAACAAAAATCACACAAGTATCTCGAGAGATGCAGAAAAAGCACCTGACAAAGTCCGACACTTTCATGATACAAACATTCCACACACTAGGACTAGAAGGCGGCTTCTTTAGCCTGACGAAGGGCAACTACAAAAACCCTCAACTGACAGCACACTTCTGGTGAAACACATTCCCTCTAAGGTGAGGAACAGAAACGGATGTTTTCTTCTATTCAGCACTGCACTGGAGGTCCCAGCCAGAGAGCGCTAGGAGACGAGAAAAAGAAATTAAAGCCATCCAGACTGGAAAGGAAGAGTGAAACCATTTCTATTCGCAGATGATCTTCTATCTAAAAAATCCAAAAATACCCACAAGAAACCTACTAGAGCTAATATGGGAACTCAGCAAAGTGGCACAGTATGCAGCCCACAAAAATCATGTATGTTTCTATATACCAATAGGGAACAACCTGAAAAAGAAATTAGGAAAGCAATTCCATTTACAGTAATAGCTGAAAGAATCCAACACTTCGGAACAAATCTAACCAAGTAAAAGACTTACACACTGAAAACCACAAAATATTGCTGAAAGAGGGCACCTGGGTGGCTCAGTCCGTTAAGTGTCCGCCTTCAGCTGGAGTCATGATCCCAGGGTCCTGAGATTGAGCCCCCATCGGGCTCCCTGCTCAGTGGGGGAGCCTGCTTCTCCCTCTGCCTCCCTCTCTCTCTCTGTCTCTCATGAATAAATAAACTTTATAAAAAATTGCTGAAATAAATTTAAAAAGATCTAAAAAACTGGAAAGAAAGACATCCTATGTTCATGTATAGGAAGATTTATTATTATTGAGATGTCAATGTCACCCAAGGTGAGCTACACATTCAATCAACGCAATCCCTACCAAAATCCAACAGCCTTTTTCATAGAAATGGAAAAGCTGACCCTCAGATTCATACAGGATTGCAAGGGTACCAAATGGCCAAAATGATCTTGAAAAAGAATGAAGTTGGAGGACTCACATTCCTCCATTGCATGGAACTGGCATAAAGACAGAGATATAGGCCAAGGGGACAAAACAGAGAGCCCAGAAACAGGCCCTCACATGTACGATCAAATGCTTTTCCACAGGGTGCCAAGACCATTCCATGGGGGAAAGGACAGTCTTCAACAGATGATACCTGGAAAACTCAACATCCACATGCAAAAAAGTGATGTTGGATGCTTTCCCTGTATCATATACAAAAATTAATTCAGAATGGACCAAAGATTTAAACATAAGAGCGAAAACTTACAAAACTCCAAGAACATGAGAAAAAATCTTTATGACATTGGACTTAGCAACACTGTGGATATGGCATCAAGAGAATGTCAACAGAAGAAAAAATAAACTGAAGAAAAAAGAAAAATGAAACTGGATTTAATAAAAATAAAGAACTTCGGTGTACTGAAGGATACCGTCAAGAAAACGGAAAGAAAATCTAGAGGATGGGAAAAAATGTTTGCAAATCGTTTATCTGATAAGAGATTAACAGCCAGAACATATACAAAGAACTCCTACAACTCAGTAACAACACAATTCAAAAATGGGCGAAGGACTTCACGGACATTTCTCCAAAGATCTACAAAAGGCCAACAAACACAGGAACAGAGGCCCAATATCATCAGTCATCAGGCAAATGCAAATCAAAGCCACAGTGAGTTATCGGTGTACACGTAATGGGACGGCTGTGATCCAGACGACAAGATGTGGAGAAGTGAGAGCCCCTGCACACCGCGGGCGAGGATGCAAAATGCAGCCACTGTGAAAACAGGCTGGCAGTTTCTCAAAAGGTTAAACACAGCGTTACCACATGACCCAGCAATTCCCCTCCTCGTGCCTGTCTGAAAGAATAAAAAGCAGGGACCTGCAAGGGTATTTGCACGCTGACGTTCAAAGCAGCACTATTCCCAGTAGCCAGAAAGTGGCAACAATGCAACTGTCCCTCAACAGCCGAACGCGTCAACAAAATGTGATGTATGTATACGATGGAATGATATTCACCCACGAAAAGGGAATAAATTCTGATTATCTGCTACAATATGGACTATCTTAAAACCCTTATGCTCGGAGAGTGCCGAGGATGGGGGAAAGAGGTGATGGGGATGAAGGAGGGCATTGTCGTGATGAGCACTGGGTGATGCGTGGCAGTGTTGAATCACCGTATTATACACCTGAAACTAATACAACACTGTGTGAACCAACTGGATTGAAATAAAAACATAACAAAATAAGCAAAAAGAAAAAAAAACCCATATGCTTAGTAAAAACAACAACAACAACAAAAACCCACAAAAAAACCCAAAACCAGGCACCAGAAGGACAGTCTGTTTTCAGTTACATGAGGTACCTGGAGTAGGCACATTCATGGGGACAGAGAGTAGAACAGAGCTTAGCAGGAGCAGGAAGGAGAGCAGGCGGGGCAAGCGTTCCTTAATGGAATAGTATTTCAGTTCGGGATAATGAAAAAGTTTTGGATACAGACAGTGGTGAAGGGTATGTTAACACTGTGAATGCACTTAGTGTCACTGAATTGTACGCCTACCAATGGTTAAAACAGTAAAAATCATATTGTGCACACTTTACCATTAAAAAAAAAGCAACATAGGACTCTGAACCAGAGTTTTTCTGAACCAGAAAAAGCATATTAGTAGGATAACTGGTGAATTTTCAATAAAATCCATAGATTAGCTAATAGTATGGTGTCAATGTAATTTCTTGGTTTACACCATTACACAGGTTTATATATGATGGGAATATTACAGGAAGGTGTGTTTCTGGTTTACACAAAACTAAATGGCTGTCAGTTCCATTTACCAAAATGGAACCCTAGAAAAGTATCATAGTATTTTTTTCCGGAAGCTAGAACAGTTATGGGAAGACCATGAGTTTGGGGGGGGGGGGGTTGTTCACCTTTTTTTTTTTTTTTCCTAATTTTTATTTATTTTTTATTTTTTTAAGTAGGCTCCATCCCCAATGTGGGGCCTGAACTCATGACCCCGAGACCAAGAGCTGCATGCCCCACCGAATGAGCCAGCCAGATGCCCCTTATGCTTTTTGAGTTTTTTTAAGTATCATTATATTTAAGTTTTATAAAACCAAGACATGAAAGAAATGCATAATACGTACCTAGAACTGGTTCTGTAATATTAAGTAAAGAAATGCAACCTGGAGGTGTAAATTCTGTCTGTCCCAGATCACATTCCAAATAGTCAACGCAGGAAATACTGAAAATTTGAAAGAAATAAAGAAAATCTCAACTAGCTTTACTCTGTCAAAAGAATACATCAGATCTTATAGACTTTATGCAATACACAGGCACAGTCACCCTATGCAGCCTTTTTGGTAGAATGCTCCAAAGACGGCAATCAACATAAAAAAAATGTAAAAAGAAAACGTGATGCAGGCATGGTCACAGTATCCATTCATGACAGGGATACAACTCTGACTTTCCTAAAACCTGATCATTAAAACACAACAGAATCGCTCCATACCTCTGGGTATGGACACAGATTCTGAGACCAGGGGACTCCTCTTGCACACTCACTGGTAAGCACGGTCAGTTCACCCCGAGAGGCCGCTGTGCCTCACTCCAAAACACGGCCTAACAGAGAGTGCCGTCACTCCGCTGAGTGGCTTTGCACAGACTGGTATTAATCTCTACCGAGAAGTCAAGATGCATTCCCGTCTAGTTTCTTAAATCAAAAATCCCATTTCATGACCCATATCTAATAATATGTCTAAACAAAAATAAAAACACTCTTACCTATTTAACAACTGGTTAATCAGGTATCTATTAAATGTTGACTTTCCAACGTCCTGAGAGCCGCAAACCAGAATGACAGGGCAGCCGTCTACTTCTTCTGGAGGCAAAACAACATTGACGCCTCAAATTAGGCACCTTCGTTAGGGCTCTACATGTACACTGTGATCCTGAGGCCCTGGGGGACGAAGGCTCCCTTTATCACCAGGTATCACTCACCACAGGACACGGTGACCAACTCCTCCATGGCCGACAGGGCACTCTCTGTCAAACGAAGGCCGTTTTTCTTCTTCTCTCTTCTAATGCCAACAGACCTCAGGGCTAAATGTTCAGAGTTAATCTGGAAGGTTGGACTCTGAAATTAACAATTTAAGCTTTAAGAAAACAAGAACACAGGTGCACGTTTCTTCCTCCAGTTCTAAATTAGTAAGCCTCAGTCATGAGCTATGAATGGTAGATCTGAGCCCCCTCTCAGCCCCACAGCCATCCCTTCAAGTAAGTCTTATCAGCTATTCCTACAGTTGTCTGTACCTGTCCTCCTGGCTCACACGCACTTCCGAGCTGCTCTTACCTCTGCGGGAGACCCCGCAGGAAAGGAAGATGTGTGCAAGTTTTTTTTTGTTGTTTGTTTTTTTTAATTTTGACAGAGAGATACAGCGAGAGAGGGAACACAAGCAAGGGGAGTGAGAGAGGGAAAAGTAGGCTTTCCGCCAAGCAGGGAGCCCAATGCGGGGCTCGATCCCAGGACCCTGGGATCATGACGTAAGCCAAAGGCAGACGCTTAACGGCTGAGCCACCCAGGCGCCCCAAATGCGTGCAAGTTTAAAAACCGACTGCCACAAGAACAATTCAACAGAGACCACAGCTGCTGAACAGGTTGGTGCTTTAGAACAAAACCAAGGCCGCCTCCAAAGACATAAAGTAAAAAAACAACGAACACATGCAGACCGGGCTGAAAGAATGTGGAAGACAGGCCCACTAAGCCCATAGGCGCTCTAGCAGAAGTACCAAGAAGCCACCGACCAACCCAAGGAGTAGAGGAGCAGGCCCTTGCCGCAGCGGGCGGGGCTCAGAGGGAACAAGGTTCCGTGAAGAGGATCAAGGAAGAGACCCATCCATGCTCACATCCTCACGCAATTCATCAACCCCAGGATAAAGACATCATAAAAGGAACGAGAGCCAGTCTGCTGTGTGACTTCCTATCAGCAACTCTGGATTCTAGAAAACAGTGGAGCAAGGCCTTCAAGGTTTCAAGGAAAAAACTCTATACTGTGCTCAACTAACAATCACGGATGGCAAAATAAGAATAGCTTATAAAATGAGATCATATCAAGTTCACTATCTGCCTTGTATGAAAAAATAACTCTAGAACATATTAACACACAGTGGGGGAGGGAAGTTACCCAAGAAGGAGCTTAAGGAATATAGAGTGGTGGTGAGATCTCAGAAAAAAAAATAAAGTTAAAAATGAATGAAAACAGAGTATCACGGTGTTTGGAACCTTCACTTGCAAGTGGCAAAGTCTTGGTGACACAGGGCTCCCATTTCCTTCTCCATGGCCCTCATCCAGCTACTGGGTCTGCACTAGATGGAACAGACGTCATCACAACAGTCCAATCGCTGTCCCGCGCTCACTGAGCGCCTTCTCCTCTCATTTCAAACCTCCGACACCTGCCTGCTAGCTCCGCTCCCACTCCGTGATGACCCTGACCCATTTCCTGAAGCGGGATGACACAATCAAAAGAGAACTTCCACGTGCGATGGCTACTCCGGGGGAACTGCCCGTGCTCTCCCGGCCTACCCCCCGCCCCCCGCAGACTCCAGAGCCAGAAGCCCTCCCTCGGCTGCATCCTCAGCACCCTCCGAGCTCTGCATCATTCCCACCTGCTGTGTTCAAACGAGCTGGGTTTTTTTTCACCCATCTTAACAAAAAACAAAACTCTGACCACACTCCTCCAATTACTGTGTCATTTCTTCTTTACCCTTTACAGCTAAACTCTACAGAAGCAAAATCCCTTACTACGAAGCCCCAGAGTTCCACCCTCCCTAGGCTCTTGACCCTAATCCGGTCCCGCTATCCCCCTCAGCAGTTGACTGCCCCTGCACTTGTCCAGACCAGGCTCCTACACCCCAGCTCCGTTCTTGGGCCCCACGTACCAGCAGTAGCAAGCAACACAACTGTTCACTCCGAGCTCCTCTGAAGACTTCCTAATCACACTTGCCTGGTTTTTCTCCAACATCAGTGACCCCTCCTTCTCAGTCTCTGCTGCTCCCTCACCCAGACCTCTTCTTGGGAGTGCTGAAGGGCTATGACTTTGAACCCCCTTGTTTCTCTGTATCAGCTCCCTTGGTGTTATTATCCCACCTCTCGGCCTTGGGCCATTCTGCTGACAGCTCCCAGCTCCAGACTCACATATGCAACTGCCCACCTGACATCTCCAACAGAACGTCTAACAGGCACGTCCAGGTGAACACCTAACTCTGCTCCGCCTGCGGTGCCCTCATCTCAGCAACCCCTGCACCCAAAAGTGTGTATTCCTCGGTTCTTCCCCACACCTCGCGTCCAGTCAGCCTGAACACCCTGCAGATTAGGCTCCATTTACGGCTCATGGGAGACACTTATAGCAACAGAACTTGACTTTAAGAAATTAATAACATGGTCAACAAAAATTTGGAGGCGAGAAAGAGATGGGAGAAATTATAAGTACACTGAAGAATATTCACAGAGGAAATTTATACTATCTCAAGTTAATAAATCAAGATAAAAAGATAACCATCTGAAAAATTCAGACAGGCAGGGCGCCCGGCGGACTCAGTCAGCAGAGCATGCAACTCTTCATCTTCGGGTCATGAGTTCAAGCCCCAGACTGAGAGGTAGATTGTACTTAAAAATTAAACAAAAAACAAAAACAAAACAAAACATTGGAAAAAACATAAATAAATAAAGTAAAAATTCCAAAAGCCATTTAACTACCTACAATATGAAAGGATGGCTTTCACTGGGGAATAAAACTAACGGGGAAGGGGAGACAATATTTTTCATGATGTGCCTTTCTCCGCTATTTTACTGTACACACATGTGATAGTGTGTACGTCCTACAACACAACAGACAGACTGATCTTCCAAGGGAGCAGCCTACAGTCGGCTGACATGACTGCTCTGGTGAACAAATTAATTAACAATTAACAATTTAACAAGTAATTAACAAGTTTCAATTAATAAATTAATAATTAGCAAAACTCTGAATGAAAACTGGTCCTACCTCTTGTACAAAAACGTAAGATAAACCTGGATGGCTGACTAAGAAGTTCACAGTGGAGGTTTTCAGTTGTTCTAGCATCACAATGGAACACAGAGGAGAAAAATTCTTCATCAACCAACATCTGTCATCTGTAAAGAGAGAGATAAATTACCTTAGAAATAGTAACTCCATTAAATTCTACACTGTTTAGGACTACCTTCTCCTCGGCTGAACTGACAACTTTTTGAGAGCAGAATTATGCTTGAAAGCCTTCTTCAGAAAACCATATTGCATACTAGGTAAACACACCTGGATGGAGAAGTCAATCCAGGTTTGCTTTTGCTACACAGTAGCTGTGTAGCCTTGGGCCATTTTTCTCATCTGTAAAATGGTGAAAACAAGTTTCACTCAAGTTTCACTTTAAATAGACACAGAAAAGTGTGCTATGTCTAGGCAATAGGAAGGATCTAAAAATAGCAGCCTCATTACAGTACACCCTCCCTAAATTATCCAGTTATTTTCCTTACCCCGATTAAGATGAGATCTGAGCAAAGCTCGGGCTTCCCTTTTCATCTCCTTCTTGCTTTTCTCAGTAATGGAATAATGAACTGCATTGATAGTCAAGCGTGAGTGGGTGTAGGTAGAGAAGACATCTTGGGCAGTCTGGCCTTGGCTGATGGTAAAACCAAACACCTGCACCTGGCCATAGAGGCAAGTCACACGACAGATCCCGCTAAAAGTAAAACCCTAGCAAGGAAGAACAAAGAAAGGAAGACATAACATTACAAATTCTGTTACCAGAGACTGAAATTTTCTAAACTTTTTTTTTTTTTAACTAAACCGTATGCCCGACGTGGGACTGGAAGTGACAACTTGAGGTCAAGAGCAGCAGGCTCCACCCAGCCAGCCAGGCACCCCTCCTTTCTTTCTTTCTTTTCTTTTTTTTTTTTTTTTCCTAAACTAATTGCTATTCACATATCAAAAGGGAGGTGATTTCCAAGTAACAACACATTGTACCAGGTGACCATCAGGTACTTAATATCTCTAACTTAATCTCATATCCCAGGACAGCTACAGAGATGGCTGGTGTATCCAGACACATGAAGAACGAGGGCGTCCCATGAACTAGGCTCTGCTGTTCTCACGGATCCCTCTTTCTACCAAGGCCCACTGCCAGCCCAGTGTCTCCCACTCCTGGGTTTTCACTTTCCTCTTGCATTGCAGGAAGGCCTCCCGAAGCAGCGTCCACGTGAAGAGCACAGGACCTATAACTAGGCTGCCTGAGTTTGAATACCAGCTCTGCCTCTACTGCGTGCCTTTTAGCAAGTTACCTAAGCTATATCTCAGTTTCTTCGTAAATTTTCGGAAACAACGGTAATGACTCTATAAAGAGCTAAAAGTATTAAAAGGGTTCGTAAATCTAAAACGCTTGGAACACAGGGCCTGCCACTTTCTAAACACCCAGTAAATGTGACCTAGTAGCATCATTTCCTACTATTAAAGTCCCTTTCAGCCCTGAAGACCTAGAATCCCACAACAGGGTTCTAGTTACCCTGCTCAGCACCACCGCCAGGAGGAATGCGCTCGACCTGCTGCCGGAGAAGCTGCAGATGGGGCAGGGTCTTCTCCCAGCTCCCAAGTCCCGGGGCTGCGGCTCCTCCGGCGCGACCCACCTGCTCGAGCGGCAGCAGCACCAACGCGCGGCCCGGGCCGGCCGGCCGCACCGGCGGGATGGGGAGGCTCGCGGGGCCACTCGGGGCGGTGGCTGCGGCCGGAGCCGGGCTGGGGGTCGCGGTCTTGGGCCTCCGGGTCGCCGCGCGCGACACCAGGCAGCTGCTCTCCCGCCAGTCCGCGCCGGCTGCCTGGGCCTGCAGCAGCCGCCGCCGCAGGCGCCTCCGGCCGCACCACCGCAGGGTCCCGAGCCGGCGGCGGGGCCGACGGCTGAGGACGAGCTGTGTCCGAGTCTTGCGGGCACGCAGCCACGTGGAGCGGAAAGGACCCCGCTTGAGCAGCAACTGCGAATCCGCCATGCTGGCCACTGGCGCGAGCCGCGCGAGAATCTCGCGAGAGCCAGTCGCTCCGCCCCGCGGCCCTTCGAGAGGCTGAAAGAGGTGGCCTGGGAGCCGCGAGCGCCCTCTGCCGGCAGCCCCGGCAGCGCACCTGGGCCTCCGCGGGCCCCTCGGAGGCTCCCCCCTGCCTGGGGGCTTCAGGAGCTGCAGCCTTGGCCACACCCAGCCGAGCCGTCCCTCCGAGGGCCCCATTTACATTATGCAAAAGCCCCACCCCGGCCAGATATCCCGCTTTGAGTCCTGGGCCACCTTTCCGGAAATCCACTTGAAATTTTTTTTCTTGCAGAAAAAGAACCAGGATTGGCAGTTTAAGCAAAACCGGTCTATTTGCATACCCTGTTTGCATGCAGTTGTCTTTGGACTGAAGGGAGCCACCCTGGATAACACGGCAAACCCACAATGATTCACTCAAAATTTCAGTGTCAGAAAACTGAGGCTGGGAGGAGGTCAACTCAAAGCCATGTCTCATTTGGTAAACTGAGACCCGGGTAAACGTTTCTAAAACCCACAGCTCCCTCCACATTCTGCCCCCAGAGCAGCTGTGTCCTTGCCTCCTTCCTCTGACCATCATCTCCCCCCCGCCCCAAATGCCAGGGCTCCCTTTCTTTAAGTAGGCTCCATGCCCAGGGTGGAGCCCAGCATGGGGCTTTAACTCAAGACCCTGAGCCAAGATCAAGAATCAGCTGCTTAACCCGCTGAGCCAGCCAGGCGCCCCTGAGGCTACCTTTCTGAGCCAGGAGAAGCCACAGGCACCAGAGCAAGAGCCAGAGCCACAACCATGCAGAGGAAGGGTCAGTGGCTGCCACCTGGTTTGCATCTGTGCCTTCCCCCTGCCCAGTTCCTGAGCAGGACCACAGGCCCAGAGGCCAAGGCAAGCAGCCAGGTTCCTACAACTTGGTTTCAGCCCCACCCCCGGCACAGGCATGAAGTTGGGAAGCATCTGGGCAGCTGCTGTCTATTCTATTTAAACAGCCAACCTGGTCAGAGGGCTCTGCTCGGCCATGCCAGGCACAGGACCGACTGGGCAGCATGTCACTCCTGGCAGCTCACCTGGTCAGCCTGCAGGTCTCCCTCTCCTGCTGCTGGGCCCTCAGCTGCCACAACACAGAGCTGTCTCCTGACTTCAGCCTCCCTGGGGATTACCTCCTTGCAGGTCTGTTCCCTGTGCACTCTCACTGTCCGGGGGTGAGACGCAGGCCCACGGTGACTCTCTGTGACAGGTGAGTGAGGGGTCCTCTGCCTGCCCTCCTTGGTGAAGACCATGCCCTTTCTGCCTCTGGGGCTGCCTCCTGAACCACCTCCAGTCCCTCCCACCCTACCAGTCACCACCTTCAAGCCCTGGCTGGACCTTCCCTGGCACTTCTGTTTGGGTCCCACTCTGTAATACATTATTTTGTCCTGGCCATCAGAGTGCTTTGTATTATAATCCCATTCCAGTTGTTCCCAGGCTTCGTGACATCCGGAGGTGGCAAGGATTCAGCAAGCATGGCTTCCCCAGCTCCGTGTCCTCCCTGCTCCTCTCCAGGTTCAAACTCCTGGGTCTCCCGATGGCAAGCGCGGTTTTCCATGAGGAGGAGAGGGAAGGTACACAGCAGTAGATGCTTTAGGAGCTTAGCAAAGATATCCTAGATTGGTGCCTTGCCTTCATGAAGTCCACAGTCTTGGTAGAGAAAAACATCTGCTTTTCTCCTAAAGAAGATAAGTTGTTTGCCATCTGTGCAAGTCGCAGATTTGGGAGGCTCAAGGATGGATTGGGACTCAGTGGCAGGATGCCTTAAACATGAAGCACATCTGATATTTGCACAGGAGGAAGGTTCTGGAAAGCCTAGTGCATGAAGACTGGCCCCAAGAGCTACAGATAGGAGCCTGGGAAGAGAAGATTTGGGGAAGAGGAGACACATGGACACCCACTTCTGAAGGTGTCATGGAGGGAGGCACTGAGTTTCCTCTGAGGGACTCGAGGACAGAAGTGGTAGAAATGATGGAAGACCATTCCAACGGGCACAGAGGCTGGAAAGTGGAATGTGCTTGCACACTCATCAAGCAGAGCTGAACCATGTCCCCACGGGGATCCAGCCGGCAGTTCCTGAGAGGCAGTGAGGAATATAGGCCCTCACTATATTCATGAGTGTCCTGGTGAGAAGCACTAGTTAAACAAGGTTAAACAGGTGTGTGGTTAACTTTTTGTGTCAGTCTGGCTAGGGTATGGTGCCCAGTTGTTTGGCCAAACACCTGTCTAGATGTTGCTGTGAAGATTAACATTTGAATCAATAGAGTAAAGCAGATTGCTTTCTATTGTGTGGGTGGGCCTCATCCAATCAGTTGAAGACCGTAAGAGAAAAGATTGAGGTCCCTTAAAAAGGAAGGAATTTTGCCTTCAGACTCAAGACTGCAGCATCAACCATTGAGGAAATTTCTAGCCTGCCCTGCAAACGTCAGACTTGCCAGCCCCACAATCATGTGAGCCAATTCCTTAAAATAACCTTTCTTTCTCTGTATATATCCAATTGGTTCTGTTTCTCCAGAGAACCCTGACTAATACAGCAGGTGTCTCTGTTACAGGACTTCATCAGCCTTTCAATGCTAATATGCTTATCCAGGGAGGATGGTATGTGGTTTCTCCAACTTGTTCCCCGTCCCCACCCCACCCAAAGGTCTGCTGATACAACTGTGAGTATGGTACAGGGCTCACACTGAGTTCATGGTTGTGGGCGCTGGACAGAGGACCTCAGGATTTCCTGTCTACCCTCCAGAGCGGGTTGCAGCAAGGCCTTTCCCTTCTTGGCTCTCAGCTTGGCTTTCTCCACAGACCCAACAGCTTCAATGGGCATGGCTACCACCTCTTCCAAGCCATGCGGTTTGGCATTGAGGAGATCAACAACTCCACGACCCTGCTGCCTAATGTCACCCTGGGGTACCAGCTGTATGACGTGTGCTCAGAGTCGGCCAACGTGTATGCCACATTAAATGTGCTCTCCATGCTGGGGACGCATCACATAGACATCCAAGCAAACCCTGCCCACTATTCCCCGGCTGCCCTGGCGGTGATTGGGCCTGATACCACCAACCATGCTGCCACCACCGCAGCCCTGCTGGGCCCCTTTCTGGTGCCCCTGGTAAGCTGGGGCCCCAGCTGTGTGTCCATCTCCCCTTCTGGAAGGTGGTGGGCAGGAACTGTTGGGCCCCGAGGCCAGTCTGGCTCCCTGGAACTCCTGGGTGGTCACCGCTCATTAGTCACATGGCAGGGGGCCCTGCCCCATCGCAGTCCCCACTCCGGCATTTCTTCCTGCCCAAGTGCTGCACCCAGACCTCCTGGCCTCAATGCTCCTGAGAAAACGCATTCTCCTTTGAAACTGCTCTCCTCCCACCATCCTGTCTCCTTTGTGAAGAATGGGACACCCTTTGCTTCCCACCCCACAGACTGCTCCACTTCTCCCCTGCCCTCCTTCTTCCTTCCTGCCTCCCCCCTACCCCGCCCTGGGCTTAGGCTCAGAGCTGTGGTCCCCCACTCAGAGTGCTGTCCCCCTGGGCTGTGCCCCCTCTTGTCAGCCTCCCCTAGGGGGTCCTCCTCCACCTGTAAGCTGGCCTTATCCCTCCCCATCTTCCAGGCAACTCTGCTCCCAGCACTGCCCTCCCTCTGCCCTCTTTCCATGGAAACTTATCTGCAGAGCTCTAGTCTTGTCTGCTTCTCCCTCTTGCCATTTGCTTTTCAATCCCCTGCCCTGGCTGCTGCCCCACCACTCTTGCCCTTGTGATCAGGAGGTCTTCCTAGGTCTCCAAATCCAACGAATGCTTTTCAGTCCCTTTTTACCTGACATGACAACTCTGTGACATTCTTGACAGTCCTTCAGTGACATTCTTTCCTCATCATTTATGACCTGCCCCCTCTCACTTATGGCCCCTCCCCCTCCCCCTCCCCCTCCTCCTCCTCCTCCTCCTCCTCCTCCTCCTCAGTCTCCTTTAGACAATCTCTCCCCCATCTCTTCTGAAAAGGTGGATGATTCCCAGAGTACAGGATGCTCCCTTTCCCAGGCAGGTGTTGGGAGTAAAAATTTTTCTATACTCTTCAAGATTCTTCTGGCTGGTCTAAACATTAAATTGACATGAGACAGATTAACAGGGGAAAATAAAAAATCACAGGGCGCCTGGGTGGCTCAGTCAGTTAAGTGTCTGCTTTTGGCTCAGGTCATGGGATTGAGCCCTATGTCAGGCTCCCTGCTCAGCGAGGAGACTGCTTTTCCCTCTCCTTCTGCTGCTCTCCCTGCTCATTCTCTCTCACTCTCTCAAATAAATAAAATCTTTAAAAAAGAAAGAAAGAAAGAAAGAAAGAAAGAAAGAAAGAAAGAAAGAAAGAAAGAAAGGAAGAAAGAAGGAAGGAAAGAAATAAAGTCAAAAGTACATAGGTATAGGGAATCCACATAAACACGAGAGGTTCAAAGACAGGCAAAATGAGGCCTATATGCTATTCTGAACTAAGGAGAAGCTGGTAGGAGTCTGGGACTTCAAAGGAGAGAAAGGCAATTCACAGGAAGAGAAAAGAGAGTAAACGTTTAATAAACAAATGTTTGCTGGGCCATCCAGGAACAATGGTACATAGAGAGGAATTTTTTTTTTTTTTAAGATTTTATTTATTTATTCGACAGAGAGAGAGACAGCCAGCGAGAGAGGGAACACACACAAGCAGGGGGAGTGGGAGAGGAAGAAGCAGGCTCATAGCAGAGGAGCCTGATGTGGGGCTCGATCCCATAACGCCGGGACCACGCCCTGAGCCGAAGGCAGACGCTTAACCGCTGTGCCACCCAGGCGCCCCCATAGAGAGGAATTTTAACAAATCGAACTTTGCTAAGATTCCTCCCCTGCCCACCACACCTAGTTCCCATTATAATGTAGTTACCTATGATAACAGTTCCCTAACCTGGAGCAGGTCAGCTATCTAAATTCTTTTAGGCAGTTAGGGAAAAGGTCAATGTTTCCTCCTGAGTCTTTTGTGCCTTAATTATTCCCAACTGGACATTAACCCACATGCCAAAGCGGCATATCTTGGGGCAATTCATTCAGAACCCCTACCCAGGCCATGAGCCTCACTGCTCAATTTCCCCTTCTCTGGCTTCTGTCCTGTGCTCCAAGCACTGAGCCTCATTTCTGGATGCTCATCCAGGGTCTCCACTGCATGGACCCAGCAGGCCCCAAACTGAACTTCCCTCCCTATACAAGTGGAGCCTCTTTTCTTTCTGTATCCCCCCTCCTGCCCACCTGCCTCTCTACTCAAGCCAGGATCCCGGCAGACCTACCCACATTCCTCTGTCCCCCACCCCCACAGTTAGCCCATCACCATGGCCTCTGCTTTTACCTTCTAAATGCTGCCAGGTCCATCCCCTCTTCTCCATCACCAGTGCCACAGCTCTAACTCAGACCACTAAGCTCTCTCATCTAGACGATTCCATCAGCCTTCTAGGGGTTCTCCCTGACTCTGGTCTTGAGCCTTTTCTAACACATTCCTCACTGAAATCAGAGATACACTCCTAAAACACAAGTTGGAACATTATCACTTCTCTGCCTAAACATTTAGGGGCTTCCCATGGCCTACAGATAAAGACCAAGTCTCTGAGCATGACAGTACTCCTGCCCTGAGCAGACACATCTACTCTTGTGCTCCTTCTTCTGGCCTGGGCAACGGCATCCGACCTCCCGGGTCATTTCAGTCACTGTGCAGCTTTAGTTCCCTTCCCCTTCCTCCCTCAGAACCTCCCCTTGGGTTTCTGCCTCTTCTCCAGATGTACCTTGTCAGCCTCGATGTCCAGTAGAGCTCTCCTTGAGGGCCAGGGCAGGGACCAAATGTCCCTCCTCCCTGGGTCCCCGTGCCCAGCCAAGGGCCGACAGTGGGGGGGGGGGGTGGCGTGCTGAGTTGAGACCGATGCCACTGAACTCGCTGAACTGAACCCCCACAGATCAGCTACGAGGCCAGCAGCGCGATGCTCGGAGTGAAGCGGTTTTACCCCTCATTTCTGCGCACCATCCCCAGCGATGAGCACCAGGTTGAGCTCATGGTGCTGCTGCTGCAGAGCTTTGGGTGGGTCTGGATCTCGCTGGTGGGCAGTGACGGTGACTACGGGCAGCTGGGGGTGCAGGCGCTGGAGGAGCAGGCCACCCAGCAGGGCATCTGCATTGCCTTCAAGGACATCATACCCTTGTCTGCCCGCCCGGGGAGCGAGAGGATGTGGAGCATGATGCACCACCTGGCCCGAGCGAGGACCACCGTGGTGGTCGTCTTCTCCAACAGGCAGCTGGCCCGGGTGTTCTTCGAGTCCGTGGTGCTGGCCAACCTGACGGCCAAGGTGTGGATCGCCTCAGAGGACTGGGCCATCTCCAGACACATCAGCAGCGTGCCCGGGGTCTGGGGCATTGGCATGGTGCTGGGCGTGGCCATTCAGCAGAGGCTTGTCCCTGGCCTGAAGGAGTTCGAAGAGGCCTACGTGCAGGCAGATAAAGGGGCCCATGGGTCCTGCCCCAGCGGCTCCTGGTGCGGCAGCAACCAACTGTGCAGCGCATGTCGGGCGTTCACGGCACAGCAGATGCCCACGCTCGGAGCCTTCTCCATGAGCTCTGCCTACAACGCCTACCGGGCCGTCTACGCTGTGGCCCATGGCCTCCACCGGCTCCTGGGCTGTGCCTCCGGAGCCTGTTCCAGGGACCGAGTCTACCCCTGGCAGGTAAGGGAACCCAGACCCTGGCACCCTGAAACAGGCTGCTTTTTTGAGGCAGGCAGCGTGATCACTCTCCGGCCAACTGAGTGCTAGGAGTGGGGGGCAAAGGCCACCGATCAGAGGGCTGCTCGCCTCTCTTAGGCTTCAATTCTCTGAACCTCAGCCCCTCCTCCTCACCACGCTTCAGATCCAGGACTAAACATCCCCGTAAAGAGGTCCTTTGTGAGAAGCTTCCTCTCAGGAGGCTGGTTGGGAGGGTTGAGGGGCTTCCTTGGAGGGGAAGGAGGGCTCTGAACTTCCAGACGGACTGAAACCACCTAAACAGAAGCACAAGGTCCCTGGCACTTGCTTCCTGAGCCTTCCAGGTCTGGGCAGTTGAGGAGGAAGAGCCTTTGTCATCTATGGCAGCTCCCTGGTCCCTGTTTATTTCAGCTTCTGGAAGAGATCCGTAAAGTGAATTTTCTTCTACACGAGGATACTGTGATATTTAATGACAACGGGGACCCCCTCGGCAGCTATGACATAATTGCCTGGGACTGGAGTGGCCCCAAGTGGAACTTCAGGGTCATCGGCTCTGCCACGTGGCCTCCAGTTCAGCTGGACATAAATAAAACCAAAATCCGGTGGCACGGAAAGGACAACCAGGTAACAGAGACATGGTCACTCACCAGGGGACTGCGTTATGGGCAGCCTGGAGCCTGAGGGTACTGTGGACACAGCTTACACGGAGCAGGAAGGGGATCCCAGGTTCCAGGCCAACATGGCTCTCTCCAGCCCTGCCAGGGAGGCTCCCCAGGCAGCACCCAGATGGCGAGGTGCCGCTGGTTCATGAAACCAGGGGCTCCGCCCTGGGAGTGGGCTGTGAAAGCAGATGCACAGAGATGGTTTCCCATTCCACACGTGAGCATCCCCTGACTGCACTTCATGTGCTTACAGAACACCTGTGGCTTCTTGCAGGTGCCTAAGTCTGTGTGCTCCAGCGACTGTCTTGAAGGGCACCAGAGAGTCATTGTGGGGTTCTACCACTGTTGCTTTGAGTGTGTGCCCTGTGAGGCCGGGACCTTCCTCAACAAGAGCGGTGAGTGGCTGGGTGGGCGAATGACTGGGCACTCCTAGGGTCTGTAGAGCAGGTGAGGGGGATCTCCCTTGGGCCACACATGCCCAGAACCAGAGCCTTGCTCACTTCGCTGCCAGTTAGGTACAGGTTGGAGAATACCTGCCACCAGATTGAATCCTGAGGAAGCAGAGAGAAACAACCAGTTGAAATCCTCAGACCCCGTATGTCTTTTACTAGAGAACTCCCAGCCCAATTCCTACAGAGGCAATTTTATCTTAAATTCAACGTCTTTATGCAAAAGAAGTAGCTATGTTCCCTGTACCCTCCCCTGCTATCTGTACGAAGTCCCTTCTACTCCCCATGCCCAAGACAGCCAGCACCTTGAACAGCTTGGCCTGAACGCAGATACGATTGTATCTGCAGCTGAAAAAAGAAGACACTCCATCCAGTGAGGCAAGGTCAAGATCAGAGAGCAAATTGGGGTAGCTAAGGGCTCAGCCCAGAGCTGGACTCCATGAGCCACATTCTTTCCTTTTACTATCTCTGTGGGCATGGGAATGCGTCTCTTCTGTTCTCAAGAGTCAGAGAAACCACAGAGTGGCAGCACAGGGAGGTGGATTTGGTTAAGGGAAGGGCTGGGGAGAGATGAAAATGCCCTTCCTTCAGGGTCGACTGTTCCTATTGAATCGTAGACCCACTAGCATGTGGGCAGAGTCACCAGAGGAAAGCCCTCCCTAAGGACCTCTTGGTTTGCAAGCCCAAGGGATCATGAGCCATATAGAACCTACCCAAGCGCCTTCAGAATCTGTAATTCATACGGGCATCTAGAGGAAACACTTGGCCTCGGGACCCCACTCAGGGCTACCCCTAACCCACCATGCCCAGTAGCGCCCAGCTCCTGGGGTAAACCCTCCCAGCACCTTGCAGCCCTCCTTGGCCTCCCTTCCTCATTCCTGCCCTGCTCATCTAGCTCTCAGGAGCCTTATGCCTTTTCTTCCAGACCTCCACAGATGCCAGCCTTGTGGCAAAGAAGAATGGGCACCTGAGGGAAGTGAAACCTGCTTCCCACGCACCGTGGTGTTTCTGACCTGGCATGAACCCATCTCTTGGGTGCTGCTGGCAGCTAATACGCTGCTGCTGCTGGTGGTGGCTGGGACTGCTGGCCTGTTTGCCTGGCACTTAGACACCCCTGTGGTGAGGTCCGCTGGGGGCAGGCTGTGCTTCTTCATGCTGGGCTCCCTGGCAGGGGGCAGCTGTGGGCTCTATGGCTTTTTTGGGGAGCCCACCCTGCCCACATGCTTGCTGCGCCAAGGCCTCTTTGTCCTCGGTTTTGCCATCTTCTTGTCCTGCCTGACAATCCGCTCCTTCCAACTGGTCTTCATCTTCAAGTTTTCTGCCAAGGTACCCACATTCTACCATGCCTGGGTGCAAAACCATGGTCCCAGCCTATTTGTGGTGATCAGCTCAATGGCCCAGCTGCTCATCTGTCTAACTTGGCTTGCGGTGTGGACCCCACTGCCCACCAGGGAATACCAGCGCTTCCCTCAGCTGGTGGTGCTTGATTGCTCAGAGGCCAACTCACTGGGCTTCATGTTGGCATTCGCCTACAATGGCCTCCTGTCCGTCAGCGCCTTTGCCTGCAGCTACCTGGGCAAGGACCTGCCAGAGAACTACAACGAGGCCAAATGCGTCACCTTCAGTCTGCTCCTCAACTTCGTGTCCTGGATTGGCTTCTTCACCACGGCAAGCGTCTACCAGGGCAAGTACCTGCCTGCGGTCAACGTGCTAGCGGCGCTGAGCAGCCTGAGTGGCGGCTTCAGCGGTTATTTCCTCCCCAAGTGCTACGTGATCCTGTGCCGCCCAGATCTCAACAGCACCGAGCACTTCCAAGCCTCCATCCAGGACTACACAAGGCGCTGCGGCTCCACCTGACCACTGAGGCGGGCAGGGCCACGACCGGGGCGGGGTGGTGGTGGTGCTGACGCCTCCTCTGCCCCGAAGGGCGAGGGTCGAGGGTCTAGAGAGGCGCGCGCGCCCTGCGCTGTCCGGGAGGCCTTTGGACTCCTCAGTCTCGGCTCGGAGAGTGTAAGCTCACGGGAGTCCAACCCGGGCTCCGGGCTGCCAATAAAGCGGTGAAATGTGCGTCCTGGCTGCTCCTGCTGTCTGGGGCGAGGGTGGGGCGCTGCCTCCTCCAGGCTGAGGGCGCCGCGGGGGCCGACCGCAGCCGGAACCCCGGGACCGGCCCCAGCCAGGCCAGGAGCCCGCGCCCAGCTTGGAGTTGCCAAGCAACTCCGGGAGGCAAGCCCGACGCCGAGGGAACCGGGCCAGGCCCCCTCTCCCCACCCCATTGGCGGTTCTCTGCCCGGCCCCGCCCCGAGGCTCCGAGCCTTTCGCCCCGTCCGGCGCGCCCTGACGTCACGTCCGGCGGCGGCGGCGACGGCGGCGTCTCCGTACGGTCGGCCGGGCACGTAGGGTCCGGGCAGTTGGTCTGGGGAGCTTGGAGACGACGAGGTCCGGGGTTGGTGGAGCTGACGCGGGGAGCACGGGCCCGGGTGAGGAGGTCGGGGGGAGCGGGGCGAGGGAGGGAAGGGCTGCGGGCCGCCGTGGCCGCCTTCCGCCCGGCCGCCCGGCAGTGTGGGCGCGGCGTGGGTTCTGCTCACCTGTCCGCACCCACAGCCCTCCCCTGCCACGGGTCCTCTTGCCGTGCCAGGCCGGTCAGTTCACGTTGATATCCCGTCTCTTTTCCCACACTGATTCCTTCCACCTGCACCTCTTCACGCCCCTGTCCTGTCCCCCGCTAAGCCATGCTTCCGCCCCCCACTCTCTCTGGCCTACCCAATATGGGCTGCTCACCGGGCCCCCACCCCCAGGGAGGCGTTCACTCCATTCCTGGCTCAGCCGGCACCCTCTAACCTTGACCCAAGCCCTGGTTGAGATAAATGTGACTGTTTGAGTAGAGTGCACCTCCCCTTTCCCTCTCCCCAATCCAGGGGCTTGCCCTTGCTACTCCTGGGTTGGGCTGGCCAGGATGTCACTTCTGCCTTCCTCTCCTACAGACAGACCATGGATGGCTCCTTCATCCAGCACAGTGTGAGGGTTCTGCAGGAGCTCAACAAGCAGCGGGAGAAGGGCCAGTACTGCGATGCGACCCTGGATGTGGGGGGCCTGGTGTTCAAGGCACACTGGAGTGTCCTTGCCTGCTGCAGCCACTTCTTCCAGAGTCTCTATGGGGATGGCTCAGGGGGCAGTGTTGTCCTCCCTGCCGGCTTCGCGGAGATCTTTGGTCTCCTGTTGGACTTTTTCTATACTGGTCACCTTGCTCTCACCTCAGGAAACCGGGATCAGGTGCTCTTGGCAGCCAGGGAGTTACGAGTGCCAGAGGCTGTGGAGCTGTGCCAGAGTTTCAAGCCCAAAACCTCAGTGGGGCAGGCACCGAGTGGCCAGAGTGGGCTGGGGAGATCTGCCCCCCGGAGTGTGAACAGCCACCTCAAGGAGCCGGCAGGCTTGGAGGAAGAGGAAGTTTCGAAGTCGCTGGGTCAGGTCCCCAGGGACCAGGAGATCAGTGGCAGTCAAAGCCCTGAGAGGCCCCAGGTTGGTCTCCCTGCCCAGAGTGAGAGCCCCTCCTTCCACCGTGGGAAACTCAAGCAGGCCTTGAAGGTTTGTCCCCCAGAGGACAAGGAGCCTGAGGATTGCAAAGTGCTCCCAAGGCCCTTTGAGGCTGAAGGTGTCCAGCTGCAGGGCGGGAATAATGAGGTACTGTGCCCAGGGTGCTGGGAATGGGAAGGTGGTAGTCAGCGGGAAGAGACTGACATTTTTCTGGGATAATCTGGACCCCAAGGTAGAATCTTTGTTACGTGGGTCTGGAATAGGTTTTCTCCAAACCTAGGAGTCTGGCTCCATTCTGCAGCCTCAGGCTGACCTTTCTGTGAGTCATAGCTGTCGAGGGTTGGCAGCCTGTTGGGGTTGGAGAGCTGGCCTCAGGGTTACAGGTGTTTCCCAAGGGTAGTGAAATCCAGCCAAATTTCCAGCTGCCCACAGATAGAGCCTCTCCCCTCCAAATCCAAGATTCCGATGTGGCCTGCCCTAGGACCCTGATGGGAATAGTCACTGATAAAGGGAATCATTTGGTGATGTGTGTGAGTTGGGTGGGCCTTGGGATGGAACTGGATGGAGCTGGCTGCCGTGTATATCTGTCTCCAGAACTCCTACTGATTAATTTGGTGACCTCGCTTCCTGCTGCCTTTTCTGCTCTAGTGGGAAGTGGTGGTTCAAGTTGAGGACGACGGGGATGGTGATTACGTTTCAGAGACTGAGACCTTGCCAACCAGGAGGAAATCAAACATGATCAGAAAGCCGTGTGCTGCTGAGCCAGCCCTGAGCGCAGGTTCCCTGGCAGCCGAGCCCGCTGAGAACAGAAAAGGTACAGCGGTGCCAGTTGAATGCCCCACATGTCATAAAAAGTTCCTCAGCAAATATTATCTAAAAGTCCACAACAGGTAAACGGTCTGTTTTTTAATTTTCTTTTCCTGTCCACTATTCCCTTGTTGGGGGAGGGGCCTTCACTCCCCTCTTCTGGGCCATGTGGGGGCTGGGGGCTCCATCGCAGACTCACGCAGCATCTCATGTCAACCTGCCTCTCGTCATCGGAGTAAGAACCTGGCCTTGGGTCAGATTTTTTCTTCCTCTCTTTCCTAATTTGAGCCCTCTGAGTGGGTTTGTGGACACCTTGTCAATAAGTTCCACCCACTGTGGACCTTGATCTGTAGCTGCCTTCTGCCAAGGGGATGAGAGAAACCCATGGCCTCGTGCTGTATTTCTGAAGCCTGGCAATGTGGGCTTTAGGCCACGGATGTCAGTCTTTAGGATTGGTGCCTTCTGTGATTCTGGGGAAATGGTAGCCCCAGGGTATCCGTGGAGCGTGATGAATCATTTGTTTAAAGCTGTATTGTCTGAAAAGGTAACGAGATGTCATATGAAGCTATGTTAACTTAAAATCAAAGTAAAAGTGAGTTCAGTTTCTTAGCTGCAATAGCCACATTTCAAGTGCTCCGTAGTTACAGGGGGGCCCTGGCTGCTGACTCAGCACGGACAGAACATTTCCATGGTCAGTTTTCTTGACAGCGCTGCTCCAGGTCTCTGCGAGGCCTCCAGGGGTGGCAACTAGGAGACCTGCTTTCCAGTCCTGCCATTTCATGGTCCAAGTCATCACTAGTCAGATTTTTTGCCAACCCAGGTTGGGCCACACACACTTTCTCAGCGTGACGCTCTGGGAAGCCAGCAGTGACTGACTGGAGCTGTTGCTGGATGATGTTTGCTCGCCCTGCTTTGGGGCAGCTGCAGCCAGCGGGGTCTGGGGAAGTGCCAGTGTGGGAGGCCCCCTGGGGTGGTCCGCATCTGCTTGATGCTCCCCCAGCGTGAGGCTGGGTGCAGACACCGTCCCCATCCCTACCTTGGGCCGCAGGCTGCTGGACTGGCCCTGAGGACTGGGAGGGGATGATGCCCTCGTGAGGTCATTGGGATGGGGATGAGGACGGTCTGCGGAGGGGCAGAGGATGAGAGAATCATCTGGTCTCTGAGAACGTGTGAGAATGCTGCCGGTGCCATTCAGGTGCTCTGAGGTCAAGGTTCATTTAGCTCCTTTGTTCTGCTAGGCGACTGACAAGACTGTTCTGGGTGCGTGGGGTACCTTAGTGAATAAAGCAGAGGCCTCAGGGAGCCTGCCTCTCAGCAGGGCCGCACAGACTGGGACTGATGGATGCCAACGGATGGCAACTTGACCATGTGGTGGAAGATGGGAGGTGCTACAGAAGAAAGCAGGGGGAGAGCCCCGCCTAGAGGTTGGGGAGTTCAGGGTGGGGCTGGGTTGCAGTTTTCAAGAAAGGAGTTTTGGGGCACCTGGGTGGCTCAGTCTTTAAGCGTCTGCCTTCGGCTCAGGTCATGATCCTAGAGCCCTGGGATCGAGCCCCGCAGCGGGCTCCCTGCTCAGCAGGAGCCTTTTTCTCCCTTCTCCCTCTTCCCGTGCCTGTGCTTTCTCTCTCACTGTCTCTCTCTCTGTCAAATAAATAAAATCTAAAATAAAAAAAAGAATTTTAAGCAGAGTTAAAGGAAGTGAGGACCTTTACCAAGTGAATGGCTGGTGTGAGTGTTGTGGGTCAAGGAGGGCCAGAGCAGAGACCCTAGGGTGAGCCAGTGGGTTGGCGAACATCAGGGAGGCCAGACCTGGAGAGCAAGGCCCTGGCGTGAGGGGCCGGCCAGCCATGCCTCCTAGGCCCCCGGCCTTTTCTCAGGGTGAGATGGTCAGTATTGCAGGGTTGGGAGCAACAAGCACGGAGGTCTGACTACATCTAAGGGCTGCTCTGGCTGCTGAAGTTCACAGCTGTCAGAGGCAGGCGTGGAGCACGAGACGAGGTAGGAGGCTCGGGCAGCAGTGCCGGGGATGGCCCGGCTACGCTGGGCGGTGCAGTGGAGGCCAGGTGAAGTGGTCAGGTTCTGGCCGTGGTTTTGATGGTAAAGCCCATAGAAGTTGAGGCTGACTCGCTGGTTTCTCCAGCGAGTCAGGACCCTGGGATTATTTCTGTCTTTGCCGAGATGCTAGCCAGCTGGGCCTGCGTGGCTCTGGGGCTGCCCCTCCTGTATGCAGCTGTGCAGGCTCCCACGAGGAGGAGGGTTTCTGGGTGCACCTGTGCGGCTTCATCAGCCAGGTCTGAGCAAGCCATGTGGGCAGCCGTGGCTGGCCTCAGGACCACTCTTCCTCTCTGCTGTGGAGCCCAGCACTGCCGGTGGGGGAGCCAGAGGGGCACTGGGTGAGGGAGAGGTGGGAAGTTGCTCAGGCCCCACACTCTCTGTGGCTTTTCCTGGCAGGAAACACACTGGGGAGAAACCCTTCGAGTGTCCCAAATGTGGAAAGTGTTACTTTCGGAAGGAGAACCTCGTGGAGCATGAAGCCCGGAATTGCATGAACCGCTCAGAACAGGTACCTGTGGGTTGGCCCAGGATTTGTGGGCAGGGGCATGCTGGCCTTTGTCTTCCTGCCATCTGAGAGGGGCCCCCAGGAGACTGTCCTAGGACTGTAAATTCAAGAGAGCTGGAGTGTCCTTGGATGCCATCGAGTCTACTCCCTGGTATTACAGGTGGGGACATCTGTCCCAAGAACAGGAAGGACTTTGTGGGAGGCATTTTGGGCTTGCCTGCATGGGCCCCTGGACTCTGGAGAAGGGGTGCCTCGGTGGGGGATGGCTGCTGTGAAAGGCCACCTGGCTACCTGCCCCCACCCCATGGGCTGGCCCATGTGACGTGGCCAGCTAAACTCTACCCTCCTCTTCCTAGAGGCCTGTTGCCAGGGGTGGGGGCTGCGGGTGAGGTCTCTTGGCCCCTGCCTCCAGCCTGGCACGGTGGGTTTGCAGTGCTCAGCGATGGTCAGGGTCAGGGCAGGCAGGTCACATGTTGCCCTCTCCCACCCTAGCGTCCCCCCCCTCGGGCAGACTCCTCCCAGCAGCGAGTGGAAGCCCGGGCAGAGGCTGCCGTCGCAGGCAGAGGCCCCCCCCTGATGCCGGCCCTGCTTGCCCCTCACACTGCCAGGTCTTCACATGCTCCGTGTGCCAGGAGACCTTCCGCCGGAGGATGGAGCTGCGGGTCCACATGGTGTCCCACACGGGGGAGATGCCCTACAAGGTCAGGCATGGCCTGTCCCCAGGGCTGTGGGCGGAGGGGCTGCCCCAGGATCCCTCCTGCCAAGCCCCGTATGTGGGATGACGTTAGGCGCTTCCTCCTTGCTAGTTGTCAAGATGCCCAGCCTTCCCTACCCATCTAGTGTCCCCTACCTTCGGGCAGGGACGTTGGCCCTTTCTGGGTCCTTCTTTCCATGGAGGACAGGCTCAGCATCCCTGTAGGCATGGCACTGGGGGCCCTCCCTGAAGCATCCTTCAAGCAAGGCCATGGAACCTCCTGGCATCTTGGGCTGGGCTCTGCCTTTAGGTTCCTGCCCCCACAGCCTGGGGGCGGTCAGGGTCCCATTGGTGTGAGTGGCCTAAGAGGTGATGGGGCTATTTTCCAGTGCTCCTCCTGCTCCCAGCAGTTCATGCAGAAGAAGGACTTGCAGAGCCACCTGATCAAACTACACGGGGCCCCCAAGCCCCACGCTGTAAGTGCCAGACTGTGCTGGGGACTGGGAGCTGGCAATAGCGAGGTGGTGGTCATAGCCAGGTAGGCTGCATGGTTTCTGTCGTGCAGAGGACCAGGGAACCCCTCCCTGCCCTCACCCCGGTCTTGCTTCGTCTGCCCCACAGTGCCCCACCTGTGCCAAGTGCTTCCTGTCCCGGACGGAACTACAGCTGCACGAGGCTTTCAAGCACCGCGGGGAGAAGCTGTTCGTGTGTGAGGAGTGTGGGCACAGGGCCTCGAGCCGAAATGGCCTGCAGATGCACATCAAGGCCAAGCACAGGTGCGAACTGGCGGTCTCTGCCCAGGCCTGCTCCTGCTGCTGGCTCCAGGCCAGTGAGTGGGCCTGGAAGACAGAGTTTGCTGCGGCGTGCATGGGACTGTAGCCTCTCTGGTGGCAGCGCCTGAGGGATGCGTGAGTTTGCCAGGCAGAAAGTGGGGTGAGAGGATTTTGGGTTAAGACGAGGGCAGAGTCTTAGTGTCCTGTGGCTCCTGGGATGGAGCTGGTGCCCCTTTCCTGGCACTGCCCTAGGCCTCCTTCCGCACCGCTGGTCTCAGCCTGGGCCTGGTCCCACGTGTCAGGTGCTGTGCTTCGGCGGCGATGGTTTCCTTGGCCCCAGGGCCAGGCACGCTCCCAGCTGTTGCAGAGCGAAGGGGGCTGCTTCCCTTGGTGATGGCTCTGTCTGTGTCCCCGACCCGGACAGGAACGAGAGGCCGTACGTCTGTGAGTTCTGCAGCCACGCCTTCACCCAGAAGGCCAATCTCAACATGCACCTGCGCACGCACACAGGCGAGAAGCCCTTCCAGTGCCACCTCTGCGGGAAGACCTTCCGCACCCAAGGTGAGGCGGGCCCCTCCTCTCCCCGGCCCGGGCCGAGGCCCGGCAGCCGAGCCCCCACGGCTGAGCCCCCGCCTTGTCCCCACAGCCAGCCTGGACAAGCACAACCGCACCCACACGGGTGAGAGGCCCTTCAGCTGTGAGTTCTGTGAGCAGCGCTTCACGGAGAAGGGGCCCCTGCTGAGGCACGTGGCCAGCCGCCACCAGGAGGGCCGGCCGCACTTCTGCCAGATCTGCGGGAAGACCTTCAAAGGTACCTGGGCTGGTGGAGACCCTGGGCGCGCCCCGTGGGGGGCTGGCCGGGGCTGGAGGGTCTCTGCAGGGTGGGGTCAGGCATAGTATCGGCTTTCATGCGCTCCTTCTTGGCACGAAACCTCCTTGCCAGAGAATCTCTTCTGTTGCCTGTGCATTAAAGACTGGAGCTTGGAGCTGCTGCAAGGTGGGGTTGGAGGCTGCGGAGGGTCCGGTGCAGGGGCACCCTCGGGGTGCCACCATGAGCAGCCGCACACCCCAGGACTGCCTGTCCTCCCGGCCCCTTCTGCCCACTTCCTGCCTCTCCTGATGCCGGGGTCCCTTCTTTCCCCTCCTGCAGCCGTGGAGCAGCTGCGTGTGCACGTCAGAAGGCACAAGGGGGTCAGGAAGTTCGAGTGCACGGAGTGCGGCTACAAGTTCACCCGGCAGGTAGGCCTGGGGCCGGCGTCCCTCCTCCTGCCCCCTTGGGCCCTGCGCCCCCTGTCCCAGGCCTCTCCCAGGCCCAGCTCTGAGCCCCCTTGCCCCCCAGGCCCATCTCCGGAGGCACATGGAAATCCACGACCGCGTAGAGAACTACAATCCACGGCAGCGCAAGCTCCGGAACCTGGTCATCGAGGACGAGAAGATGGTGGTGGTAGCGCTCCAGCCCCCCGCCGAGCTGGAGGTGGGCTCAGCTGAGGTCATCGTGGCGTCCCTGGCCCAGGGCGGCCTGGCCTCCCAGCTGCCTGGCCAGAGACTCTGTGCGGAGGAGAGCTTGGTGAGCCCGGGTGTCATGGAGCCCTCGCTCATCATCACAGCGGCCATCCCCGAGGACTGTGACACGTAGCCGCCCTGCCGCCACAGCCCACTTGGCCCCAGCCCCCCAATAAACCACATGGCTTTGGACTCCAGTGTTTCAGCCTATCTGGCGGTCGTTCCCCGGTAACCTGGTCTCCAGGGGTGTGCTGCTTTCCTGCGGTGTTCTCTAGAAGAAAAGGTATCTTGCCGGGCCATCTCTGCTCAGCCAGCAGCTTCCCCACCTTGTCGGGAGACCTCAGCAGAGGGAGATGCCCAGATGCTCTCTCCTCGTCTTGTCCCTGTCAGGGTTCTAGAACTGGGAGCGGGGGCACTCCTGTTTCACAGCTGTGGTGCTGCCAGCGGGTGGGGGTAGATTCATTACTAAGCCTCTGGAGTCAGAACCGAGTGGCCAGGGCCCCCGATGATGACCTTGCTATCCTGACTCTGCCCCGCTAGCATGCAGCAGATCCCACTGGGGAGCCCAAGGGAAGGGCTCGTGGTTAAGCAAGCTCTGGACCCAGGCTGGCCGAGGACCACAGACAGGATCCTCCCCTTGGGAGGGTCCTAACTTGCTTTGCTTGTCCAGGGGGCCTGGAGTTCAGGCAAGGCCGTTTGGAATGACAGGAGGCCCTGCTGGTCCGCGGGTTCAGCACCACAGGGACAGCAGGGATGGGTGCCAGATCACGGAGGAAGATTGCGTGGGTGCTGGCACCCAAGTTCCTTCTCAGATTTATTTGTAGCACTGTGACCCAACACAAATGATTGCGTCACTTCCTCATATTTAATGGAATTAGTAACAGCACACACTTGGTAGACAAGGACTGTTGCAGTTATCTACGGCTAGATGGCCAGCCACCCCAGGATTTCCCTGGAAGCTGGGGGGCGGGGGTCCGTGCCTCACAGCGTGCTGGCTGTAGGCCTGGGCCCCTCTCCACAGGCTTCCTCGCAGTGTGGTGGCTGGCTGCCTAGGACCAATGTTCCAACAGACCACAGCTGTGAGACCTTTTTATGACGTGGCCCTCAAGTCACACAGTGTCACCTTTGCCAAGCTGTGTTGGTTCAGGCAGTCACCGGAGCGTCACTCCCCAGATTCAGGGGGAGGGGATGGGTGTCAGCCTGGCAGGGGCTCTGCTCAGTGCCTGGTACCGAGCAAATTCTGAATCGGGTAGTGATGGTCATGACCATCACTGGGACGTTCCCGAAACAGCAGCTCCATGCTATGCCAAATTCCTCCTGGAGTTTGAGGACAACGGTCTGTTTCAGACCCAGAACTCGTGTAACCATCTTTCCTTTTATTCCTTGACCACTGGGGCACTCAAAGACCGTATTCCCTGCCCAGGCATTGGCCTTTTCCTTGGAGTCTACGAGGAACCTTTCTGAGCTTCGCCGTGGCCCAGGGGACCCATGGTCTCTCCCCCAGGACCCTCCTTTTAAGGGCTCTCCCCCTACCCTGGGTCCAAAGTTTGTCCACTGCAGATGGGGTCTCATCACCACTGGAGACCCCACCTTCAGGAGCAGAGGAAAGCAAGGCAGGGGGGGCAGAGTGCCAAGATGGGGAGTCAGGGAGGCCAAAGCTGCTCTAGAGTGGTGAACGGGGGTAGGACTCGGGCACCTGCACTCTGCACGCCTGGGGCTCAGCCTCCTCTCCCACCACTTCCTACCTTGTAATGATCTGCGACAAGAAAGGGTCTCAAATGCTTTGCTCCAAGACTTAGCACGAGCCCTGGGCACCCCAAACTCTGTCCCCTTTCCCTGCTGGCACGGGGACAGCCCTATGCTGCTCTGCCTCTCCCCAAGTTCCCAAGACACCAGCAGCAGGATAAAGACCATGACACCAAGTGCATAGGAAATAGTTTTATTTCAAAGTATATATTGAAGGCATCCCAAAATCTTAAAGAAGATTCCGGACACCGAAGCCCATAGAACAAATAAATAGGCAAATCTGCCCCACCCTCTGGGGTTGGAACTAGATGTTGGACACTGAAAGGGGTGTGTCCTTTAGTACATAAGAGTCTCTGAAATCATATAAATATACAATACTTTGTAGCAAATCAGCATTAAATACAGGTCACTGAATTTTCATAACTTCATTTGTCTCATAGACTAAAAGTTCTGTACATCCAGCTCCCGGACGGCCCCACCCCAGCCGGCCCATCTCTGACCCCAGTCAGTGTGCAGACATCCCTAAGTGGTGGGGGCTTCACAGCCCAGAGCCCCTGCCAGAGGGAACAGGGAGGGCGCGGGAGGGCCGTCCCGGACCCCGGACCCCCAGCTGGGGTCTGCAGGAAGCTGCTGCTGCTGAGGCTGCCGCCTCCCTTTCCCACCCCTGGCCTTCCAAACCGAAGGTGGGGTCTGGGTGGAGGGGACCTGCGGAATTCTAGAGTGAGTGCAGAGCACTTCACTGGTGCACACACCAGCCCCCCCGCCCCCCAGCAGCCGCCAGACGCGGAGGCGGCCAGTCACCCAGTCACATGGTAGCGAGTCCTAGCAAAGCACCAAAAAGAAGAGTAGGAACCAGGACGTGGGGCCCCTGCCACGAGGGTGCTGCAGGGGGGGCCACACGAAGGCCTGAGCGGGCACCAGCCCTCAGCACTGATGACGCCTGCTGTGCGGTCGACAAAGGCTGGTTTTGTAAGAAAAACAAGGTGTCTGCAGTGCCCCGTTCCCAACAAAAAAGCGTTACAGGATACCTCTCCCTGTAAGTCACTATGGGAAATCCTTGACCTTGGCAGAGCCCAGCCCCACTGGAGGGCGGCTGGGAGAGCTCCAGCAACCATAGCACGTGTTCGCCCTGCACTCCCCACCCGGCCTTCGCAGAGACAGCCCACGAGGTCCAGGCCTACATTCTTCCTCTGGGAGGGCACGCTGCGGGTGACTGGTCAGCAGTCACCACATCTACCTGCGTGACACATCCCCACACCGAGTGGGCAGGCCACAGTGGCTGGCACAGGGCTCCGTCAGTCCTGAGCAGCGCAGCCCTGCCCTCCCTGCCAGGAGACGAGCCATCCTGCCTGGGCAGCCTCCGCCTGCACAGGCACTAAAGACAGAGCCTTCACAGAGCACGGACGACCCCTGGGGGTCAGCCTGCTGGGAAGGCACTGGAGCCAGAGAGAGGCATCCCCAACCCAGGGAGTGTGCAGTCAGACCACTGCTTGGGGGAGGACAACACTCCTACCAGGAGGGGTGAAGGCGACACCTGGGGCGTGAAGAAGCCCAGGCCCAAGGGATCCCACAGCCAGGCCTGCCCGGCGGGGGAGTCCCAGGCAGGCCCACCACCCCGCCTTCCCACAGTGCTGGGCACAGTGGGTGTGCGGAGGTGACCATGTGGGTGATGACTGAGGGGATGGGAGGGGCGAGCTGGAGCTGGAGCCACTCCAGCCAGGGTTTCCGGAGCAAGAAGTCTAACCTGACAGCGAGGACGCCTCACCAGGGCATGAGGTGGGGACCTCAGCTACAGCTCTTTAGGCCACAAGACTTCCTCCCCACCCAGAACCACCCACACCCTCCAGCCAATAAAAGTGTTTCAGTGCTGCTTGTGAAGGGATAGTGCTAGAAAATTCTTCTCCTGGTAAAAACGCATCTCCAACTTAGTTCACTGGGAAAGGCAACTCAACGAACACTTGCTTTCCAGGTTTCTAATGAGGGAAACGCAAACATCTTCCTCTTCGGAAGAGAAACAAATCCAACCAAAGGTTACTTGGGGACCTTGAGCAGACAAGGCCACTCACTCCCCAGAGAAAACCAGGGACCCCTGAGCTGTGGAGTTTCCCAGGAGCTCCTCCTGCCATCCGCTCCTGGAGAAGCCCCAGGCTTTCGAGGAGCGGGCAGCGTCACCCTGCCCTGCAGAAACGGCGGGGGAAGACATTAAAGACTCAATCTGGACTCTGCTTCTCGCTGACTCCCTCCCCACCTCCCCCTTCTTCTAAGGAGGGGCCAAACTGCATTTCAAACCTTGCAGCCAACCATGGAGGCCGCCCTGCCCGGGGCTTCCTTTGGAAGCAGCAGGATTCTTCGCTGCCACGGGAGGGCGAGGGCACCTACAGCCACCTGCCTGGCGGGGTGTCCGTGCCAAACTCCCGGGCCTCCCAGTAAGAAGCTACACACTGGCACCTGCAGGCTTTTGCCTCTCTTGCATCCCCCAGGGAGGACGGTCCCAGAGAGGTCTCCAGGTCAGGTGGCAACATGGCAGCTGGAGGGTGGGGAGCGGATGGGGCCACCCAGTGTTTGCCGCAGCCCCGGTTCACTGGAGCTAGGATTTACTCAGCACGTCCCTCGGGGCCGCCTTCAAGGCCGCACTCCTGTCCGCTCCCACTGGCCTGCACCGCTGGGATCACCCACCCCTGCGAGGGGTGTTTCGGTGTGACACCCAGCGCGGGGGAGGAGCCAGGCAGGCAGATCCCCTCCATCCAGGGAGCTGGCCCACTGGGACGTCCGGCCCTGGACGTGGAGTTCGGGACCCCGCTGCAGCCATCGCCGGCCTGGTTCCCGATGCCCCAGACCAGCAGAGCACACAGGCCTGGGGAGGCAGGCCTGGACCACTCCCAGACTCTCAGGGGAGGACTTGTACCCCACAAGTGGCCCTCCTCTCTCAGGTGGGAGCAAGGAGGTGTAGGCAGTGGCAGCAGGAGAGGTCACCTGCTGGAGCCAGAGACCTGTGCTGGCAGGGAGGCAGAGGGAGGGGCGTCTGCGACGGGCTATGGTCCCAGCAGCTCTGAGTCAGGCTCTACATGCACAGAAACTCTCCTGGGGTCAGATCCTGAGGCTCACTCAGCAGCCCGAGCCCAGGCTCCACCTGCTGAGCCCAACCTATCCTCGTGCACGAAGGCGGGGCTCACCGCCCCCTGCAGACGTGCCTTGTCACCTGCACCGAGGCCCTCCCGGGCCGGGCCGGGGCTAGTGCAGTTCGTTGCGGTTCTGCGGCAGCCGTGGCCGCGCCACATCCATGTCACTGCTGCCACTGTCCAGTTCAAAGCCTCGCCCACCCGAGGGCATCTGGGGCATGAACTGGCGGAAGATGCTGACGCTGCCATGCCAGAAGGTAGGCTCTGGGAGCCGTCCCACGACACTCCAGGCCCGAGTCTCTGGGTCATAGGCCTCCACCACATCAGACAGTTCAAACGTATTGTCGTAACCACCTGAGACGTAGAGCTTCCCTCCAAGGACGGCCAGGCTGCCCCCCACGTGCACCTGTGGGCCAAGGGGGACAGGCAAGTGGAGGCTGGCAGCCAGGGCAGGGCAGAAACCCCCCAGTCTCTCTCCATGGAGAAGGCGCCCGGGACCCTTGGGAAAGCTGGCCTCCATACCCTTCCCAGGACAGACCAACACCCCAGCTCAGAAAACAGGTCCCAGGGGGTCCCAGGCCATGCCTGGTCCCTGTGCTGCTGGGAGGCCATTGAAGCCACGAGTTTCCCTGCGAGCAGCATCAGCCTGAAGCAGGATCGGCTGTTCTCCCCGTCATGCAAGTGGGAAAACAGCCTTGTATGGCTGATGGAGGCCGAGCCAGCACCGGACTCAAAGTCTGGGCTCTGAACCACAAAACCGGACAGTCTCGTCTTTCCCAAATTTGCTATAACGGGTAGGTCGTTACGGGGAAAAACAAAGTTACATTTTCTAAACGTAAAGATGTTAAACTGGGATGTTGTAAACTGTGACAATTGTCACAACTGCCATGCAGAGGTAGCATGAGAACAGGTCTGGAAATTTTAAGGAAGACAAAAAAGATGTGAGTGGGTATACACAACTATCTGGGACTAAGGAAACTGCCCATGTGGCCAAATGCCGACACGCTCGCCCAGCTCCATCACAGGGTCAGGCTCAGCACCTCTCTGCTCAACAAACGGAGAGGAGAGACCCTGATCAGATAGCAACAGTGTCCTGTTTAAAGCACACAGTAGGCACTCCATAAATGTCTTCCCAGGGTCACTCCTGTCTGACCTCATGCCCTCTGCTGTCCCCTTGTTTGCTCTGCTCCAGCTACACTGGGCTGTGGGGCTTCCTCTACAACCACACTCAGCACACCCTGCCCCAGGGCCTTTGCACTTGCTGTCCCTCTGTGGAACACTCTTCCCCACGTGCTCTCTGACTTACAGCAGGTACTCAACAAATACGGGTCTGGTGGATGAACTTGCTAAACTGTCTGACCCTGGGATTTGTTTAAGGTCTCACTGCCCCACAGCATGAACTGAGGGAAAAACCAGTCCTCTATTAAGTGAGGTAACACTGGGAAAGGACTCAACACAGGCTCCACCCATCAAGACTAGTTCCCAAACACGTCATACCAACACTCTGGCCAGAAAACAGGACCAGCCTGTGCTTCCAATGCCAACACGTTCACATAATTACCTGATTCATAGATGGGATCTTGTCCCATTCATTCTTTGTGGGGTTATACACGTCCACCTCCGCAGAATCGTCCCTGTGGGTGGGAGGAGAGGGGGGGAATGTGTCAGAGCCAGGAGGAAGCCATTCCTGGGTGTGAGGAGCCGGAGAGGAGGGCCACGAGGGCCCCTCTCCTTTGAGAACTTCTTTGATCCCATCTGGTAGTCCAAAGCCCAGTGAGACCCTAGCCCTGGTTTGCAGGGGCCAATTTCAGGCCCTTACACCTATCTGGCCTGGGCTCTGAGGCCAGAACCAGACTCTGCTTCTCAAATCTGAAGATCCCCTTCCGGTGCTCAAACCCTCCCCACTGCTCTATACCAACGTAGCCGTCCTGTCCTCACGGCTGCCCCACTGGCTGGCTTCAGAGCTGAACTTTTCACAGCTCTTCCCACCTGTCTCCTCTCAGTCTTCCACCTGGGCTTATCTTCCCTTCCACAGCTGACCAGGCCAGGCCAGCCCTCCTGCCCCACTGCACACTGCCATGCGCCCTGACGGCTCCTGGGCTAAGGCCGTCTCCTCCGCTGTCAGTCCCCCAGGCTCCTCCTGTTCCTGGCTGTGTCCTGGGTGCCCAGCAGGACAGTCACGGTCACAGGAGAGAAGTACCAGGGCTGCCCTTCCGTTTGGGGTCAGAATCCTGCCACCTTGTTTGACACACTCTTGATTCCTGCAATAAAAGGCTCAAAGGCCCAGCCTCGAAAAGCAGAGACACTAACCCCCAAACGGCAGTGACAGTAACGAGGCCGGGTCAGCAGAAGGGCCGGTCAGCAAACACGTCAGGCCGTGGAGAGCAGACTCGGTAGCAAGTCCCCAGCGCTGCCTGCCACTGCACGCGCACCAGCAGCCGCTGGCTAAGGGGCAGGCTGCATTCCAAAAAAACCTTATTTATGGACACACAAGTTTGCATTTCGTGCAACTTTTCACATCATAAAATACGGCTCCTGCTTGGATTTTTTCCCCCCCAACCATTTCCAGATGTAAAAACCATTCTTAGCTTGTGGCCCCCATGACGAGGACAATTAGCACCAGAGGCCGCTGGGCCCCTTCCCCGCCCCCTCCCGGAGAGGAATAAGCTGCAGCCAGAGGTGCCAAGCTGGACGGTGCTCCCAGCTTCTTCTCCTGTGGGGGGCTCGGCACCCCAGCCAAGGAGCCTCACACAGGGGCCGAGGCGGGGCACTGGAGCAGGGAGTGGCCCAGGACAGCAGCCGTTGAGGAGCTGAGGCCTCAGCCTGGCACTGGGTACCCCTGAAAGAACGGCCTGTGGACAGGAGCTGCCCTGACACGTGGCATTCCGTGGCTTATTAGGCAGTGGGGTCATGAACCGGGTGGCTCTGGGACAAACACTCAAGTGCATCAGAACGAGACTCCGGGCCTTGCCCGCACTGCACCCCTGGAGGACAACCGGGGTTGTCTTTCCTTGCTGCACACTTGCTCCGCCTGGTGGCCGGGGGCGGGGGGTGGGGTGGGGGGGTTGTTGGGGGAGAGCGGAGCCCACCTCCCCCAGCCTCCCACGGCTTAGGTGAATCCATACAAAGGCTAAAAGTGGGCATGGGGGAGGCACCTGAATGCTTCCACCTGGGGGCTGGCTAGCAAGTGACAAGAGACTCCGACGTGGAGGAGTAAGGCACAGGGGGCCTTCTGTGGGCAGACTGGCCCCTGCGCCCGTCTTGCTCAGGATCACAGGGCAGGGAGGACATTCTCAAAGGCGCTCAAGCTGGAACTGCTACTGAAGGGCTGAAGCCAAGGTTCTGGCACTCTGAGAAGTATTTATAGCTGTCCCCACCCCCTCTCTGAAGACATCTACCTTGGCTTGGGGGAGGGAGAGCTGGGTGAAGGGTCAGATGACGTTTCAGAATAGGACCAGAAGCTGGTGGAAATCGCAGGGCTTTCTCAGAGCGCCCTGTAGGTTCCTGGCCTACAAGGATGTGTGGCAAACGGTGCCATCTCTGTTCTGAATGTGCTCACCAAGAAAGCCTGAGGAGGGAGCCTCGGGTCTGGGGGAGCAGAGTGGAGGGGCAGACAGAGGCCAGCGCAGCTTAGGACGCAAGACAAGGGGTACCGCTGAGGAGCCAAGTACGTATTTCCTCGGAGGCTCCCAATTCAAAGCCCCAGTCTGAAAGGGGATGGAGGAAACCATTCAGACCTAACCCCCTGGAAGCCTCGGCTGCCATCTGTGAAACAGGGACGACAGTGGTGCCCATCTCGTCAGACATTCATGGGGATCAACTCGGAGACAGGCCACACAGAGCTCAGGGCCCCGACATGTGCTAACTCTCGTCATTGTCCTCGTGTCCCCCAGCTAGCTTTGGGGCCTGCTCCATCCCAGGTCCCTCCCTGGTCCAGCGTGGCTGTGGGATCCTTAGAGAACAGCATTCACTCTACAGGGCTGTGAGGCCTCCCTCTGCCAGGTCAAGTGGGGAGGGAACAGACAGGACCTACGCCACGCACTGAAGGCCCAAGTGTTGCTCTACGTCGAGGGGGTGGAGCAGAACCCCTGCCTGGCTCTTGCACCTGGTGGCAGAGTGTGGACACCCTGCTGGGTGAGCACAGGGTCCCTCTGACAAGGCAGCACCTCCCTGAAGACTCAAGTGTCCAAAAAGTTCTCCCCTAGTCTTTTTAAGATTCAAAATCCCTCATGGTAGAGCAAATTCCTTTATAAGAAATGCCATGTGACAACAACCAGGGGTTAAACTGGGACCCTCCAGGCAGAAGAGCAAGCAAAGCAACACATTTTCTTTAGCTTCTAGGAATCTCAAGAAGTTCTCTGAGAAGACCTAACTCCAATCAATCAATCAATCGATCAATCAAAGGCTCTAACTCCATCAGTTAGGATCCCTTAACTAAGAAAACCTAGAGCCCATAGAAACTGTTCTAAGAAATGGGGCAGCACAGAAGGCTCCAGGTTAGAAAGACCTAGCCTGGGCTCCCAGCACGGCCTGCTTCCTCATCTGTGAAATGGGAGCACAGTGATAACATGCCTCGGCACAGGGCCTGGGCAGGAGGACCGAGAAGGGACATCGGCCGCCGGGGACTCACCTGATGAAGTACATAAGTCCATTCAGAGTCACGGTCTTGGGGGCGAAGGACCAGGGTGGGAGCTGGCCACAGTCCACCAGCGACCACAGGTCCGTGTCCGGGTGGTAACACTGCATCACCATGGTCTCCTTGCCGGCCAGGGAGCCAATGGCATAGAGGCGGCCACGGCAGGCGGTGGTGGAGCAGTTGTCCATGGGGTAGGTCATGGGCTGCAGGGCCTCCCAGGAGTCCGTGGTGTGGTCGTAGCGCTCCGTGCTGTCTGCGGCCACCACGTACAGCAGCCCGTCCAGCACGGAGGAGCTGTGGTACTCGCGGGCCTTCAGCATGGGCGCCACCTCGGCCCACTCGTTCACGCTGGAATTGTACCTCCACACGCAGTCATAGAGCCGGGAGCCGTCAGACCCGCCTGCCGGGACGCGCAGGGGACAGGTCAGCCCGTGCTGACTCGGGGTGAGTCACCCACCCCTGCCTCCGTGAACTTCCCCGAGGGAGCCTCCCAGGGCAGGAAGGAACTACATTGGGTTTCGACGTAAACAACCGTCCTGTAAACCACCATCCTCTCCTGTCCTCTCTCACCAAAGCCACAGCTCCACGCTGGGGCAAAGGCCATGCACATGCTGACCACAGCCCAGGAGGATGACAGAGCCTCAGGACGTAAGAACAATGCTAAATATGTGTGGGTCATACAAAGGCCCTGCAGACACAATTCCAAGTAAACAATAACCTCGGTCTGGACACCCCCCCCCCACACACACACTGTCAACCACCTCAACTGAACCAGGGAGGGCGTTGGGCTCAGGGCCAAAATTTCTGGGGAGCCACAAAGCAGGTGGGTAGGGTGCACAGGGACTTGTTCAAAGAATTCTAGCCTCCCTGGGCACCCCAAACAAGCCAGTGCCAGGACAAGTGGAGAGGAAATCTATTTTCCTTTGCACACAAGAGCCCAACACAACAAGTAAGAGGAGTGGAATGCTAGGGCTCCAGTTCTTGATTCAGGTGGTTACCGACACGTGCTCTGTCTGGAAAAATGCATCAAGCCCTATAAGCACAATGTCCCCTCTCTCTACGTTTCTCTCAAAAAAAAAGTGCTAACCCCCTCCAGTGGTGCTGGCTATAATCATACATTAAACCAGGTCTACCCAGCACATTAGATTTCCACAGCGTGATGGGACCCCAAGAACCCTGGGAGTCACATCCCCTACTGTCCCCCAAGCTGGCGCCACAGGGCCGAGGATGCATGACATTCTGTCTCATAGCCTTGAGCTTTTTAAAAGACAAAGCTCTTACAGAGTGCACTCTGCCTGCTTTCTTCCTTGTAAAGGGTAACTGTCCAAGGCAGCTGAAGCTAGCTTTGTCGCCCCCATGAAATTCCCTACAGGCAGCTGTATGGAATGACCCAGCCACCTGTCTAAACCCAAAGGATTAGCTGCTCAGCTGAGACATTTATGGAAGGGGTGTGCAAAGTTGGGGCGAGTCTAACCAGTTCTGGGAGGGAGTTCACGGGCCAGACGTTCATGTGTTGGGAGGGCACAGTTCCCAAACACAGGGCCAACCTCAGGTTGGAAAGGAACTGATTCCAGCATATTCCAGCAAAGGCTGAAACAGAGCAGCAGGCGAAAGAGGAGCTGATGTGTCCTTAGGCCAGGATTCCTCCACTTGTCAACGAGGGTTGGTGGGGGTGGGGAACACGAGAGCTCTGAGCTGGCTTTCTCCTGAATGTGGCGGGCTGGGCTGGGTATAGCGGCACTGATGGCCCGGCCCCAGCCTCGGTTCACCGACTGACCGGTAACAGCCTTCCGCTGGGCCCAATGCTCGCTGAGTCGGGTTCTTTCCTTATATAGCTGTCACAGAGACCGCCCCTCCTCACCCCAGGGAAGGAGGTAGCCCCATGTCTGAACTGGGATTTATCTGTAATGAAAAATGTGGGAGATGCCCAGGACCAGAGCAGGCTGGGACCCGCCCAGCATGACTCGGCAGTGTTTTGGGGTTTGGGCCAAGTAACTGGAAGAAAACCTCTTAGCATGTGACCATGTTTACAGTCGCTGGGCAGGGAGCAGCATGAACACCACGTGACCCCCAGCGCACAGCCTAGGTGCAAGGCTAAGGGAACCTTGTCACTGGTGACAGAATGAGTGAGTCAGGGGGCCCGTGTGGCTCAGCTGGGTGGGAGAAATCCCCAGGACCCGGAACGGATGTCTCATGGAGCACCAGCCCCTGCCTGTCCCTGGATTCCTTAGAGGGAAAAAGAAAGCACCCATTGTGTGGGGTGAATGCCCCTGTATCCTCTAACCAAATGGGGGTGGGGGCACCTCCCCGGCAAAGAGTGGGCTCATCTGTCATCTAGGCGGCTCCCCCCGCCCCCGCACCGGGGGAACAAAGAGACCACAAGCAGCTGCTTGTCCCCGCTCACACAACTGTCTTCTAGATCTAAAGTACCAGCTCTAGAAGTGTACCCACTAGCCAGCTGGGGGCGGGGGGGGGTTGGTGGAGGGAAGGGGCCGCTCACACTGTGGGGCGGTCCCGGGATTCACAGGTTCCTCCAGCAGGAAAACGCGCTCTCCTGGGGGCGCAGGAGGCTAACCCAGGGTCCTCCCGGCTGGCCCCCAGTCCCCTCACCCGTCACGTAGATGTCATTGCCCAGCGCCACGATGCTGTAGCCGCCGCCCAGGTGGTCGGGGAACTCGGCCAGGTAACGCCACTGGCCCGTCTGCGGGTTGTAGCAGTCGACGGTGACCAACTCGTCGCAGTCCTGGTCGCAGCCACCCACGAGCACGAGGATCTCCGCGAGGCCGGTGGAGGGGCGCGGGCGCATGCGAGGGCAGGGCCCGCGATCGTGGCGGTCGTAGCGCGCCGCCTGAAAGTCGCGCGCCTCACGCAGCAGGCGCAGGCAGGGCGGGCAGCGCGCGACTAGCGGCTCGGCCTCGACGTGCGCCAGCAGGTAGAAGCGGCGCACGAAGGGCAGGCGCACGGCCTCCAGCAGCTGCGGCCAATGCGCGGCGCGGCGCGGCGGGTCCGCGCGCACCCAGCGCAGCGCCAGCTGGTAGGCGGCCTCCTCCTTAGGCACACACAGCCCGTCGTCGCGCAGGTAGCGCAGCAGGCGCGCCAGCGGCAGGCGCTCCAGTTGCTCCGGGCCCAGCTCGCCCACGTGGCGCAGGATGAAGCGCTGCGCCGCGCTCGCCAGGCCCGCGCAGCTGAAGGCCTCGGCGAAGTCCTGCATGTCCAGGCAGTTGGCCAGGTCGAGCTGCTGCTGCAGGAAGGCGCCGCACGCCTCCTTCACCGCCGGGAACTGCAGCAGGTCGGCGGCTCGCAGCAGCGGCTCGGCGTTGTCGCCGCTCACCGCCACGCGGCCCGTGTAGCTGAAGTCTAGCAGCAGCTGTAGCATGTCGGGCGGCACGCCGTGCAGGCGCACCCGCTCGGCGCGGCTCTCGCGCAGCTGCCCCGCGAACATGGCGCGGAAGTAGGGGCTGGCGGCCGCCAGCACAGCGCGGTGCGCGGGGAAGTCGCGCCCGCCCGCCGCCTCCAGCGTCACGTCCAGGAACTTGCGCTCGGCGCGAAGCTGGCTCAAGCCGCGCAGCAGGCTCAGCGCGTGCGCGGGGTCCGAAAAGGGGAGCACGGCCAGGGGCGCCGGCCGCTCCATGGTGCCGTCGCTTGGGGCACTGGGACACGCCGCGGCCCGGGCCAGCGGGAGGAACGCCGCGCGCCCCGCGCCGCCGCTATAAGTACTGCCGGGCGGTGCGGCCTCGGGGCGGGGGCGGGAGGGGCGGGGCGTCTCTGGCCCCGCCCACTTAACCCCTCCGGGTCCGGCGCCGCCGCCCGCCCTGCGCCCCAGGCTGAGTCACCCGCCCGCCCGCCCCGCGTCCGCGCCTTTCCGGGGCTGCCCGAGGCCCTCCGCCCGAGCCGGGCACGCCGGGCGACCAGTGTCCTCTTCGTCCCGGGTCGGGGCCTCCAGGACCCGCCCACGACCCACCGGGCCCTGATGTGGAGCGAAAGCCGGCGGGGGCGAGCTCGGCGCCCGGAACCCGAGCCACCCCTTTCGCGCCAGACTTGCCTACCGCGTCGGCCCCTGAGCCCCTGCGTGGCTCGCTACAATGCCTTTTTCTTGTTTTGTTTTGAATTCCACTGGTTCCAAGGGTTACTAGTTAGCCTTATCGCTGGGCAGATTGCAAAGGCAGGATTTTTACAATTCAGGACCAAAGCTTGAACAAGTATAAGCTTTTTAGATGACGTTTTTTCTTGGCGCATTTATAAGTGACACGGGGCCAGTTGCCAGGAATCCGCTCCACTGTGTTCCTGCAGGAGTTTCAAACTTGACTAACTCGGTCATTAACTTTCGTCAGGGCACAAGGGGCAGTTTTACTTGCCGATTCATAGAGACTCAGGCTCCAGAGCTGCCTTGAGAAGGGGTCAGGCCTGCTCGGGTTCGACCCCCAGGCCTCCTGGCCCACCTCTCCTGGAAATGGAAGACAGAGAGTAGGAGACAGTCGTTAAGAATTCAGAAGAACGCCTTATGAAGCTGAACAAAAGGCTCAAGGACCAGAAAATTACAATAATATAAGTAATGTAATAAATCTGGGGAAAATAGTTTTTCCTATTCCAGGAGAGGGGACACTAGGGGCCCGGGGGAAGGTGCCTTTAGTTCAAGGTCAGACAGGGGACTGCCTTAAAAACCAGGGGTGTGGGCGTTCAGGAACGTCACAGTCACTTGTGGGGTGACTGTGAAGAAAGGAATCTTCCTTATTTTGTTCCAGGAGATACAATGCCAGCACTTTCAACATAGCCATGGTTTTTCTTTAATGTACGCTTTGCCCACTTTTAGAAAAGACCCTTATTTTGACTACAGTCCTTTTGTTTCTCTGAAGAAACCTGGGTTTTGGTTATTTAATAGCCCCCACCCAGGCCCTGTGGGCCTTGCAGACATTCCTGGGGAACGCCTCACCCACTCGCCCACGTGTGTCCCAGGGCGGGCCAGGCACACGGGGGTGGGGGGGTGCGGTGGGGGGGTTGCTGTCATTTCTTGGTTCCAGCTAAGTCGGTGCAACCTTTGGAGAAGACATCTTGTTTTTATTCCATCCCTGAAATGCGAACTGCAGGCTTTGCCTTGTCCTCGTGAATCTCATCATCTTGCCATGAGAATATATCTGGTCCGAATTTCAGCATGGGAAGCGCAGGCCTAAGTAAGAAAACATTCAGGTACCCAGGCAGCTGCCTGTTGCCCATAGATGGACTGTTCACACAGCTATTAACGGCAGCGGCAGCATTCCTGGGCCCAGGAGCCCGGCCAATAGCTTACTTGCACAGGCTTTGTGACAAGAAAGTCTGAGTAGCCAGGAAGTGGGATGTTTGCAGGGAAAAGTACTCCAGTCCCTCTGGGTCAGAACACGTCCACCTTGCCGAGAAGCAAAGTTTTAATAAATCAAAAATGTTTCAAGAGTGAAGAACGGAGTCTGGTTTTGTGTAATTATTTAAATAAATCAGCCTTACTGTGAAGCCTTGATGAATGATGATGCATATGTTTATTGAAATGGAAAGATATTCATGCTATCCTGTCGAGCAAAAAATCTGATTACCCGTAGTATGACCCAATTTGTTGTCTGTGCTCATATGCCTACAAAACAACTGTGAAGGTAACATATTCTCTAGGTGGTTAGGTTTGTTTTCTTTGTGCTTGCCTGTGTATTAAGGAAATAATACCAGTTTAAAATGAAATTAAAGATTTAGTTCTTGAGAATAAAATTAAAAACTCAGTTCTTGAGAAAAAAGGTATATTATTAATATCCGGCACCTAAAAGGGGAGCATTTGAAGCCACATGTACATATCTAAGTCAACAAAGGAATGTGGTCAGAAAATAAACAGATTCAGACCCATCAGCTGTGTTTGGAAATCTGAAAAACCTAACCCAGGCATGCCATCTAGTTCCCTTTTCACTCATCAACCTTAAGAGTTCAAGATGGGAATGTGAGAAATTCATTTACTGAAGTATGACCATGTGATTGATACAGTTGGCAAACTCTTCAAATGTCATTCCACAGCCCAACATGGTAGAAACACTAGTGGTTGGTAAGAAAGGTGTTAGCTCTAGTCAAGACCCATAGTTTGGGGGAAAATGTTTGTATTTAAAGATTAAACTTCTGGGGAGAGGGCAGTTGGAGGGAGGAGCGGGAAGGGTGCAGACAAAAAAAAAAAAAGTAAACTTCAACCATGAAAGTTTTTAAAATTTACTTGTTCCGCAATCATGAAAATGGTCTCCGCCTGAGCAACTTCTTTATGATAATGTAATTTAACAAATAATGGTACCATTTTAAACATTCACACTATGCAATTTTGATACTTGAATTCTAATTTCAGGCAGACAGGACAAGAGGTCACTGAGATCATTTTATAAAAGCCACTGTTATCCTTTTTTTTCTCCCTTTGAGAACATTTAGGAACACATACTTCAGCATTTATACCATCAAAAAGAGATCGCACCTTTTTTCCTATTGTACACCCTGATTCTTTTCAGCTTCTGGACCACCTGAAGTGTGGCTTGTAGTGAACCCACCCTATGTAAACTTTCCTCTAAGGAACGCTACTAGTATTCGCTATTTATTAAGTGCAGTATTACATGTAAATGAGATACTGTAGATCAAAACATTTCCACAGTATCTGGCATAGTGGTAGCTATTAATCTTTATGGTTTACCTGAATGAGCCATACACAGCAAGTCCATTTGACCTGTCTGTGCATAAGTTATTTTCCTTGCTTTATAAAGAGTTGACAATACATGGTTTAAAACTTATTTATTAATGACTTAAAACTATTCACATACATATATTCATACAGTGGTCAAGGTACTAAAAGTTGAAAACAAGACGATTTGGGGGAATTATCACTTTTTTCCCCCCTTTCCTGGACATGGAAGTGGAAAAGTCAGAAACTGCGGCTAGGAAGTATCCATACGAATTCCATACTATTTTTTTTTTTTAAGATTTTATTTATTTATTTGACAGAGATAGAGACAGCCAGCGAGAGAGGGATCACAAGCAGGGGGAGTGGGAGAGGAAGAAGCAGGCTCCTAGCAGAGGAGCCCGATGTGGGGCTCGATCCCAGAACTCCGGGATCACACCCTGAGCCGAAGGCAGACGCTTAACAACTGAGCCACCCAGGTGCCCCACGAATTCCACACTATTAAAGCTGAACAAAAACCACCAATAAGCATTTCTGGGAAAAACAAATCTTTGGTTATGTTCATGCCCGCACTCAAGCACTGAGTTATAATGGGAGGCAGAAAGCTTTCCTGAATGTTCCCCAAATGAATGTAGTGTAGCCGGTGAGAATTAGAAAGGTGAAGCTATATTTGGTAACTCAATTAAAATAACTACATTCTCAAGTTACTTACTGGGAAACTATGGTATTCTTAGTATTTTAAAACTTGTCACAACCTGTGCTAACTTTTTTACCCCTTCTTTTCCAAATAACTATAATCTTCAGCAGATATATCTATATACTTTTTTTTTCTTTTTTTTTTTTAGCAGAAAACAAGGAATCACAGACTCCAAGAATCTGGCTAATGCTCTTGCATTAATCCTTGAATTCCAAATTTGCCCCGTGGAGCCCAGGTGTAGTGCAGGACACCTGAGAAATAAACTAGATAAACCAACTACATTCCCCCACGTGTACATACTATGCTATTGAATCTGGATCAGTTACTGGTATTCTAGTCCTTCCCTGAGACTAGAGATGGGATGGTAGATACAATGTCTAAACTTCCTCCAAAGGGCTAAATTTCCAAGGGGAATCAAAGGAGACCAAGAAGGTCCTCCATGAAAATACTTGGGTGGCAGGCAGGAAACAAGCACACTACATCAGGTAGTACTGGTCACATCTGTGTGAACTACTGTTTATGAATAACTTATTCAAGAAATATCTATTGCGGGGCACCTGGGTGGCTCAGGTCATGATCCCACGGTCCTGAGATGGAGGCCCACGTGGGGCTCTCTGCTCAGTGGGGAGCCTGCTTCTCCCTCTCCCTCTCCCTGTAGCTCCCCCTGCTTGTTCTCTCTTTCTCTCTGTCAAATAAATAAAATCTTAAAAAAGAAAAAAAAATATCTATTGAGTTCCTATTCTGAGCAAGAATTATCACTGTGACATGACACAACCCAGGTTTGTAATGTTCTTTCCTCAGGGTGACTGAGTGGTTTCATTCAATATAGATCCCCGAATTCTAAGGCTTTGTCATCAAGTCCATCATTATTTTCAAATAAAGAACAAATTCTTTATTTCCCTTTCTTAATGGGAAGGGGACTTAGTATTTACTATGTGGAAAACTTACATCATAGCCAACAATGATCAGTTACAAAAATTCCTTCTTATTTGTACTTCACCTCCAATCAATATTCTTTTTAGCATTTAGGCCTTTAAACTAACAATAGGATAGGGGTGCCTAGGTGGCACAGCGGTTAAAGCGTCTGCCTTCGGCTCAGGGCGTGATCCTGGCGTTATGGGATCGAGCCCCACATCAGGCTCCTCCGCTATGAGCCTGTTTCTTCCTCTCCCACTCCCCCTGCTTGTGTTCCCTCTCTCGCTGGCTGTCTCTAGCTCTGTCAAATAAATAAATAAAATCTTAAAAACAAAAAACTAACAATAGGATAATATCCTTCGTGGTGGCCCTTTCTTATTCAGGCAAAACAAGTGGCCCTGGGCAACGCTGGCTGATCTCAGGACATTTGCTCTGGTCACAGTGATCAGGTAACATTCCAAATCCGGCTAATTCACCTGAATGTGACAATTCTCTAAGAAGCTGTTGGTGATGTTTTCAAAGGCCAAGTCCAACGTCTGTTTTTAATCTTACTAACTTTCTAGAGCACCTCAACTTGTTATCCAACGCTGGGAAGGCACTACTGAAATAACATTAAAAGATAAAAACAACAATAGTAAACTACCATTATGGAGAAAGGAACTACGAAAAAACTTTTACAGTTTAGGAAACCGCGGCTCAGAAGTGTTTCTGAGATAAACCCAGTCCCTTAACCAGTAGTTTCCTTCAGAATTATCTTAATCTAAACAGCAGTAGTCAACCAACGAGGCATCACTCCCTCAGAAATAATCTCCTAGAGGTTCTTCCAATCATCTTTCTTGATTTAGTAAGTCCAGGAGTCAGTTTTCTGATTCGAATTTAAAATTTTACGTCCCTCCTCTTTAACGCAGTTCCTTTGTCTTCGAAGCTACCAAACACGTTATTGAATCATCTATAGATTTTTTTCCCCCTTTCAAATGGTTATCAAAAATGTTCAAAAACGTCAGGCCTCTTCTGGTAATTTTATCCGAGCGGATAATTTTCAACTAAGTGTTCAGAGTCAATTAACCTTCAACATATAAAGTTGTAAAATACTCAGCCGTCCACCATTTAAATTCCGCAAACTCCATCAAATATCAATAAAATCATTGTCAATACCAAATCTCTCAACCACTCCTGTAATCCTGTGAGGTTTACATTCAGAAAATAATTCAGTTAAAGTAAGAAAACAGGGGTGGTCCCAAGATCGGGCAGAGAGGAGAGAGAGAGAGAGAGAGAGAAAAAAAAGCGAATTTAAGACTAACATCTTCCAAAACACTGATAACCCTGGCATAGAGTTTTTAAAAACGCAGTTACTCGACACCCCAACGTGGATCCTACAGACCCCAGGAGATCCTCGGTCCCGCCGACCTACGACCGCCGGGACTGGAGGAGCCGTATTCTGGCCGCGAAAACAAGTTTGCCCCGCCGGGTCCGAGCCCAGGGGGTGGCCGCGACGTCAGCGCTCGTCGCCCCCGCCGCGGGGACCACGGCCCTACAAAGGGGCACGAACCCCCAAGTCCAAAAGGAGACGGCAGATGCCGCCGCCCTCCTCGACCGAGGCCGTCAGCCCCACCCCCACCCGCCGGGTTGACCCCCGCCCCTCGCCCCCCGCCCCCGCGGAGACCGCGGCGCTACCGCTCGCGCCGCCCCTCCCCCACCGCACAGCCAGCGCGAGCCTCCGCACCTCCCCCGCTCCGGCAGCCTCAGGTCCCGGAGACACCGCCCCCACACACCGGGCAGCCGCCGCGGAGCTCTATGGGGGCTGGAGTCCGCGAGGCGGCCTTTGTGCGCCTCAGAGGCGGAGCTGGGACTACTACTCCCACAATGCTTCGCGCCCGCCCCTGCGCCTTCGGCTTCCCGTCGCCCACAGACTACATTTCCCGACAGCCCTCGCGGCTCTCCCGCCCTCCCTCCCGAGACACGAGCCGAACTGGGCGTCAGGTCGGGGAGCGGGTCGGGTTCCCGCTCGCCGCCGCCGCCGCCCCCCGCAGCGACTCTCCCGCCTCTCCCACCGCGCCGGCCGCAGGAGCTGCATCGCCAACTCTGCTTGGCCGTGGAGCCGCCGGCCCGGGAGCACTGAGCCGGGGACGCAACGCGCCGAGCCCCCTCATCATCTCCAGCCGGGGCGACCCCTCTCGGGTCCGCCCTCGCTCTGTGCGGCCGCCGGAGCCCCCAGCCCTGAGCGGCTCGGTGTCCCGGCGCCCGCATCCCGGGCCCCTGCACTCCCGTAGCCGCCGCCCCCCACCCTGAACATGGACTCCGACTCTTGCGCCGCCGCCTTCCACCCGGAGGTGAGTGAGGGCTGCGTCCCGACCGCCCCTGACCACCCCCACTCCAGTCCTGCGCTCCCCGCAGCCGGACCCCCCGCCGGCCGAGCGCCGCCCTCCCCTCCCCCAGCCTTCCCTCGTCGCCCCCTTGGGCGCCCAACCCCGCCCCCCACTCGGGCCCGCGCCCGGTCCTCCCTGCTGGCCCTCGCTTCGGCGTCCCTACCGCGGGCGTCCGCGTCCTCCCGGCGCCCCTTCCCTCGGGCGCAGCACCCACCCCTCCCCGGCCTCGCGTAGCCCCGGGACCTGTCTGAGCCCCCGGCCCCTCCCCGCCGGCTTGGCTTACTCCTTCCCCGCCCCCGGGGACTCGGTCCCAGCCGCCGCCGCCTCGCGTTCCCGCTTCTCTTAGGAGCCCCCCTCCCCCCTCCCGGAGGGGCTCGCGGTCCCCCTCGGACAGGGACTCCGCTCCGCGCGCCCCCGCCTGTTCCCTTAATCCCCCGGGCCCGGTAGTCCGCGCCCCGCCCCCTGACTCCCGCGCGGCCCCCGCCCCCTCAGGCGCCGGGGGCCTAGACCTGCCGGGTCCCCACCCCCGCAAACACCCGAGTCGAGCCCCCCACCCGCGTTGCGCTCTCCTCCCCCTCCGGGGCCCCCGCCCCCCGGCCGCGGGCTTTCTCGCCCCGCCCCGACTCCCCCCCCCTTCCGGGGATCGGCCCTCGGTTCTCCCGGGCGGCCCCTCCGGCGCCCCCGCCTCAGCCCTCTCTCTCTCCGGAGGCCCGCGGGGCCGGGGTGCGGGTCCAGCCGCAGGCGGGTGGGGGAGGCGGCGCCGGGTGCGTTCGCCCGCGGCGCTGCCGCCTGAGGGGTTCGCGGGGCCCAGCAGCCCCGGACCCCGAATCTTGCCCGGCTTCCCGCGCCCCCTCCCCCGCGGGATGGGCCCCGCACCTTCCGGGGCCGAGTGTCGGCGGGGGGCGGCTTCCGCGGAGGGCGGGGATGGGGGCCGCACCGCCATCTGCTTTTCCTAAAGGCGGCTAGGCGGGCGGGGCGGGGGCGGGGGCGGCGCGGGTCCCTCCGCCCCGGGCCCGAGCGCGCCGCCGCCTTCCACTCCGCGTCCAGGACCCTGACCCACTTGTGCTTGTTCCCCGTCGAAATAAAAGTTCTCGCCGAGAGTTTGAGGGCCGAGGGCTGCGGCCCTCCGACCGCGGCCAGAGCGCGGGCGGTCAGTTCTTCCCGGGGGTGGGGGCAGGGTCTCTCCGACGCAGGAAATGCCGGGGACCGCTCCGAGGCCCGTGCTCCGCCAACCTGCGCGCCCCCCGGGGTCCGAGCGGCCGGGGGTGGGAGGCGGAGGTGGTCTGCTAGAACCAAGTTGAGAAAATAACAAGTGGAGTCCTTGGAAGGAAATCTGCGGGCAGCACGCCGGGTGCTGTGCCGCTTTCTTAGCCTTCGGTCCTGGGGAGGGGCTGGGCTGGCTCCAGGAACCCACCCCCCAATTTCCTGTCCCGCGTTCGCCCTTGCAGGGTAGTGGGATCTTGGGCCTTGGAAATGGTAGCTGAGTACTTAAGGATGGGGTTGGGGTGGGTGCTACGGTGCGTAAAGGAGACCTCAGTAGATATGCTAGTCGAATAAACCGAAATAAAGCAGAGTTGTTTTGCTTAGTAGCAAATAAGGGTTCTTTCTCCCGGAGCTGGCCTTTCTCAGGAGAAAAGCCCTTCTTGTTGAGGGCATTTCTAGATTGAATGGAGACAGACACATAAGCCAAAATCCTCTCGTATTTCATTTTCATCTTCAAGGTGTGAGTAAACCCAGCCCGAGCGTTTCTGGTTTATTTTTTGAGTCAGAGAACATTTGGGTGCTGGCTCCCTGGATGTTGGGTGCTGCAGCGGGGGGGGGGGGGGGGGGGGGGCGGGGGGGCGGAGTGTTAGAAAGTGTTAGGAGGAGGGGTCCACCCTCAGCCCTGGCTGGGGAGGGTCAGGTCTGAGTCAGCTTTGGACCAGGAGGAGTTGGTTTCTGAAATCACTTAAAGTGCTTGGATTACAGCTGCAGCTGGATTTTATTTTCAAAATGGAAAATCTGTAGCAAAAAAGTAGTTATGAGAGCTCCTGATAGGCCTGGAGACCCTGATAGATAATGTCAGAAAATGCCACAGGAGGACTAAGAAGTAGACTCTCGTACACGTTTTTATCTCCTCCCCAGTTTCCCGGTGTGCTTGGCATAACATCACAATACCCCTCTTTCAGCCTTCTGAGTGCAGTGTTATTTCTTGACCCAAACCTACCTTATCTTGTTTCTTAGAGTGTTTGTAAATGTAGCAGTGTATTTTCCAGTGCTTGACAATAAAAGCTCCAGCTGGCTTAGTTTTGTTTCTGCAATTCCACCTACAAGTGCCTACTCTCAAAAACACCCCGTTTTCTCGCCTGCTAACAGGAGTGCTCCCCCAGTTACAAGAGGCGCAGGACTGTGGAGGATTTCAACAAATTCTGCACCTTTGTCTTAGCCTATGCTGGCTACATTCCTTATCCAAAGGAGGTAATAGTGCTGCTGGCAGTGAAACCAGTGGCCCGTGGGGGTCCGGGAGGGGTGGTGCGTGGCAGGGGGGGACGACGTCAGAGAGCTGTCAGGTTGAAATCTTTCTTAAAAACTTAGCCCAGCTGGGAGGTGGTTCTTAAAAATCTGATAGAAAACGCAGGCTTGTCTAGAAATGATTTGATAAACTTTGAGTCTTGGTTTGCAGATGACACGTTTGACGTCCATCTGCTCTGAATTTCCAGCGCTCACTGAGTGCCTACAGTGGCCAGGCAGTGGTCTTGGCCCTTAGATATATGAGATGGGTGCTGTTGTTGATCCCATTTTACAGATGGGGACACTGGGGCACAGGCCTGGGGTTCAACCGGATGGTTAGGCCTCGTCTACACTGGCCTTCCTGGTGAGCAGCTCCCTGGTTGCTGTGTGCACCATATTACAGAATCTTCAGGGACTTGTGGCCAAAATCCCGTGCTTTAAGGGATTTTTTTTTTTCCTTGCTAAATAATGGGTAGAAGTGAGGACCGCTATTGTCATGGTGCTCAAACTTGTACAGGACTAGAAAGAAAGGAATATGATATTTCTAAGAGACCAAACCCCACCATTGGCTTATCATTTCTGTTGCTGTGTACGTGGATAAATGCATCCTTTGTGCCACACAGAATGTTGCTACTATTTGCAAATAAAATGCTTGAGTGGTCTGAAGGAGCCATAGGGATTAGCTCACTGCTTTGGGGCAGTAATTACCTAGTTTGATGTTGTAATATTTGGGGGTATCTCCAGTTTTTAGGAAGAGTGCCAGGAAATTCTCAAAACTAATTTAAGTTTGTTTAATTAAAAAAAAAATACACCCCTTGGGAGGGCAAATGGAAGGGAGATTTTACAATCCGGGAAAGATAAGGGGGGATCAGAGGGTGTTCTTGGCAGCTTTCTAGATATTTACTGGGCATCAAATGAGTTCCTGGGTCTGGGACAGGGGCTGAGGGCTCAGCAAGGGAAGGTTTTCCTCCTGGTGGGTTAACATTCTATCTGGAAGGTCACAGTAAAGTACTCATGACACCATTCCTAAAGAGTACTGCTTACGAGAGCCGAGAAGGTCATGGTTCTGATAGCCCTCGTCTGTAGGCCTGACTGGCTGAGCGCGCCTAGGGAAGCTCTGCTCGGGGCCAGCTCTCGTTGCTGGGGACTGGTCACAACATTCAGCCTCGGCTACCTGTGCCTCTGTCCTTTCAGGAACTCCCTTTGAGGAGCAGCCCCAGCCCTGCCAACAGCACCGCGGGCACCATTGACAGTGATGGCTGGGACGCTGGCTTCACTGACATTGCGTCCGCGGTGCCCCTGCCAGTCTCTGACCGCTGCTTTGGCCACCTGCAGCCCACCCTCCTGCAGCGAGCCAAGCCCAGTAACTTCCTGCTGGACAGAAAGAAGACAGACAAGCTGAAGAAGAAGAAGAAGAGGAAGCGAAGGGACAGTGACGTGCCTGTGAAGGAGGGGTACATGGGGAGCCTGTTGAAGCTGGAAGCCGCTGATGCCTACGTGGAGACCCCCACGAGTCCCACCCTGCAGGATATCCCCCAGCCTCCTGGAGACCCCTGCTCGGGCTGGGACTCCGATACTCCTTCTAGTGGATCTTGTGTCACTGTGTCACCTGATCAGGTCAAAGAAATAAAAACTGAAGGCAAACGGACTATTGTCCGGCAGGGGAAGCAGGTGGTGTTCCGGGACGAGGACAGCACTGGCAACGATGAGGACATAATGGTGGACTCTGGTGAGTGGCCCCTGCCGGACTGCCGTGCTTGTGGCTGGGGGTCCCGAGAGCGGCCCCTTCCCTGGAGTGTGACAGGAGAGTGTGCCCCACTGCCCCTAGGGAGGAAGGTATCAAAAGGTGGACTGAGATGTTTAGGAAGGGCTGATTGCGGCTAGAAACAGCTGAGATTCCAGGACAGGCCTCAAAATATAAAAATAAATAGAGCTTCTAAGTAAACATCTCCTGGTTAACTCCTGGTGGCACACATTTCGGTGTCCTTTGTCGTGCATTTACTGCACTCTTGGAGAGGGAAGGACTGCCCTGCCCTTCAGTGTGTGTGTGTGTGTTGAGGACCAGGCTTCTCTGCAGCTCAGCTGCTCTGCCTCCCATCCTCCCCATCCCCCCGTCCCCTGCCATGGGCTGGGGGGCGGGACCCCACTGGGGAGGGAGTGCAGAAGTGTTTTCTCTCCTCTTACACGTGTCTCCCTTCAGATGACGACTCCTGGGACCTTGTCACCTGCTTCTGCATGAAGCCGTTTGCTGGCCGCCCTATGATAGAGTGCAACGAATGCCATACCTGGATTCACCTGTCCTGTGCGAAAATACGGAAATCCAACGTTCCGGAAGTGTTTGTCTGCCAAAAGTGCCGGGACTCCAAGTTTGACATCCGCCGCTCCAACCGTTCTCGAATGGGCTCGCGGAAACTGTTTCTGGACTGACTGTTGGTGAGCGAGGAGAGCATGGGCGAGGAATCGGAAAGGAAGAGGGGCCTTTTGGTCCCTCTCTTAGTTGAGCACAGAACTCTCAGCTCTGGTGCGGGCAGACCCCTGCCATTCAGGTGCCTAAGCGAAAGGACAGGCTGTCCAAGGTATAACCTGTATATAGCCAGTGACTGAATAAAATCCTCGTTGGCCAAAGCTGCTGCTAGAGCTGTGTTCTCTGCAGTGGAGGTGGGCTACTCACCCAAGTACAGGGGCCTCTGTTCGGCTGAAAGTGAGGGTGCGTGGTAGTTGTGAATTCTTGCTGTCATTGTTAACGAACTCCCGCCGGCTGGAACCAGTGCTAGCTGTTTTCCTGCTTCCGCTGGCTTGGGAGAGGAGATGTTCAGTTTCCCAGGCCTGTTAATGAACAGCCATATGTGTAAGCTTTTCCTTAAGTGTAAGTCTTTGACCTAAGTGTCTGTACAGCAACCATCGAGCTGCCCCTACCTTTGTGGCCTGCCCTCTCCCTGCCTGGCTGCTGCCTGTCCATCCCTGCGGGCTGCCAGCTGGAGTCCTCTGGTCTCACCCTTGAGAGGAGCCCCAGGGTGGCGGCTAGCTAGTGATCCCTCGGTCTCCTTCTGTTTGTTAAAAGGGACAGTATGTGGCCACTTCTTGGTGGAAAAGGGGTTGGTTGGGGGTTGAGGTGGCCCGTGTTCATAACTCAGTTTCCTGTTTTGCACGATGTAAAAAACCTGTCTTTTTGCACGATATAGCCAAAAGTATTGGCAGATTTCTGCCGGGGTGCCCTTTCCAGTTGGTGTATGAGGTCCTAGGGGTGCCCAGGCGAGCTGTTTTCAAGCGAGAGGGCGCTTGGATTTTGTCCTCCTCTCTTTCCCTCACCTTGTTCCAGTAGCAACGTAACGGTTAGGCAGTCACGGGAATGGCTTTCCTCTACATCATGAGGAAGAAGAAACTCGAGGGGAAGGCCTCTCCTGTGGTTGGTTCTTAGGATGCCCTCATACAGGCTGGCCTGCTGGTTTCACGGGGCAAGGTTAGAATTTGAAGCCTTTTTTGTTTGTTTGTTTAAAATTGGCGAGTAAGCGATAAGGTAACGTTGGCCTCCAGGAATATACCACTGAACTGTGCAGACTTCCTTAGATCTGAACTGGGACCCTGGGCTGGGGAGCTTCCCGTGCAGGCCAGCTCTGGAGAAGCCCAGGAGTTTGTGCCTGCATCTCCCACGGGGCTCTGTCCGAGGGCCGCTGGTGGCTCTGGGGCCCGCAGGGACAGGAAGGCTCCCACTTTCTCCAGAGCTGACAGTGTTCTTTAGCAGTTCAAATGCTCTTCTCAAAAATTTTTCTTTTTTTTTTTTTGGTAAGTGGACGGGTGTGTTTTCATACACATTGTTTCTTGTGAAGCATGAAAAGGGAAGAATGCCCAAGTTGGTCATATTTATTTACAGCAGGGTGGACCCCCAGTCTCTCTGTTGGGGTCTTCATGTGGCATCCTCGTGTCGGGCCCCCCGGGGGACTCTGTTCACGTTCTCTCCCTGAGGCACAAAGGGGGCTGGAACTCGAAGTGGCTGAGTTCTGCGCTAGTATCGTTCATGCTTCACCAGCCAGCTGCTTTTTGTTTTGTTTTGTTTTTAATTCTGTTGCTTATATTAACACAGAAATAGAGAGAAATAGTTTCTGAAACCCAGTTTATCGTGAAGATCCCCAAGGGAGAAGTTCTGCTGTAGAGAAAAATAGTAAGAAACGGGCTTAGAAACCACCTTCTCCCCAGACAGCTGTCTGGCTCTGCTGAGGGCAAACGTCCAGGAAAAGTTGGAGAGGAATTTGCCAAAGATCTGCCCCATGACATTGCCTGTCCAGTGTCTTCACCATGAGAATAGCCAAAGTTCCAAAGTTTTTTTCTTTTTTAAAAAAACTCCACGAAGTTTTAAAAGTGCATTTAAGAATATGTGTGATTTTAGCGTGGAACTGCCAGGCCTGGCGATCGCTGTATTGCCTTTCGAAGGTTTGATACCTGGTGATGCCTCTGGAAGGTACTTGATAGTCATTTCGATCTGTTTCCTTCATTTCCTTTTTGTTCTATTAACAGATCTATCCCTGTGGGTGGTGTCTAGGAAGTCAGGACACCTTGGTTTTTGTGTTAGCTTGAGCTGGGCAGCTGCAATCAGCTTTATGCAAATTAGGCGTGGCCCGTCTAGGGGCTCCTGGTTGGTGGCTAATAAAGTGAGAGGAGGGAAAGATGTCACCCCAAGAGCAAGCCCCTCTCATTGGCATTGGCCAGGCCAGACACTTAACATCGTTTACATGGTTCTGTGTAATTATAAAGTTTATGTGTATAAAGCGAAGCTGTTTCTGTGAAACTGTATATTTTGTAAATAAATATATTGCTACTTTGAGGTTCATGCCTAGCTCCAGGTGTTTGTTTTCTCTGGGGAGGACAGTGGTGTTTCTGCTCTCTTCCTCACCTCCCCCAAACCATGCTGACTATAGACTTGGGGAGATAAAGGCTGAGTTCATGGTTTACAGGATGAAGCGTGCTCACAACCCTAAATGTACTTTTCTAGTAGGTTCTCCAGGATCAAACCACAGTATGAATAGACACGAATAGCTTTCACAGTTTCATCATGCTGTGAATTAGCTTAAGCCCCAATGAGTGGTTACCTGCTTTGTTAAAAGCAGCCTCCTCTGAGGTTCTGCAAGCAGATTTGCAATCTCCCAGGGGTGCTCATTCTGCCCCTTTACACTTGGGGGTCCCATCGCCTGTGCTTTTTCTGTCACTCAGCTGTGTTTGCCCACCTCTAATCTGGGACCCACTAGTAGTCAACTAGTACTTCCTTTCGAGCAGCCAAAATCTACGCATCAACATCTCTTAGAATCTTGGAAATACTGGCCAGGTTGGGTAGTGAGCCCTTCTCTGGTTTCCAGGTGTCCAAGGCGGTTGGTGGGTGTGTCTTGGCTCCTCAAAGCAAGGCGGTGAGGGCCTCGGGCTTTCGAGAACGGGTGGAGCTCGCACCGGCGGCGCTTTTGGGGTGTCGGGCAGGGGCTTTCTCTGGGACCACCCCTTGTCTTGGTACCCCGGAGCCCACCTGACTCGGGCGATGCGGGTCACACGGAGCGCGAGAGGAGGTGACCCTGCAGCAGAGCGGAGGCAGGCTCGCCTCCACCTTCCGGCGGCCCCGCCCCGTGTCAGGCCCCGCCCCGCCCGCAGGCCCGGCCTTGCCCCGCAGGCCCCGCCCCGCTCGCTGGCCCCGCCCCGGTCCGCAGGCCGGCCTAGCCCCGCTGGCCCCGCCCCGCCCGCTGGCCTGGCCCCGCCCCGCGGGCTCGCCGCCGCCATCTTTGTTAGGGGCAGCTGGGCCTGGCGTTTGGAGATGCCGAAGTCGTGCGCGGCCCGGCAGTGCTGCAACCGCTACAGCAGCCGCAGGAAGCAGCTCACCTTCCACCGGTGAGGGGCGGGGGCGCCGTGGGGCGCGGGGGCCCGGCTGCCGACAAGCTTGGCCCGGCCGAGCGGCCGCGGCGCTCGCCGGAGCCCTAGGCCTGGCGCGCCGGGCGGGGACGCCAGGGCCGCTGCCCGGCCGCCGGGGAGGCCCGAGGGCGTGCAGCCGGGCCCTTCGCCGAGGGGCCGGCGGCCTGGGGACAGGCAGGGTGACCGGAGGCCCGGCGCCGCCTTGGCCGGTCTGGGCGCGTGGGGAGACAGTCGGAGAGGCTGAGCAACCTGCTGAAGGGGCACAGCCTCCCAGGCGGTTGGTCGGGGCGGTAGCGTGCAGAGGAGGCCGTGGTGGGCGGGCCCTAGCACCCTCTGACCCTCTGCAGTTCTTGGGGATGTCGCCCCCCCCTCCCCCCGGTCCCCGGGACTTGATCTTGTTCACAGATGCAGCCTGGAACGTAGCAGGTGCTCAGTGCGTACTGGCTGAATGCCTTTCCGAATGAATGAGCGATGGTGACGTCCGTGGGTTTCCCTGCCATGAGCTGGCCGGTCTGCTTAGCCCTGGCCAGGCCTCCTGTCAGGAAGCAGGAGGGGAGTGGAGGAATGAGAAAGTTCCAGGGTGCGGGGGAGGGGGGGAGCGGGGCCGTCCGTTCTGATTTGCGAGAAGTTTTGGAGGCTGACTTCGCATTCCCAGCACTCTCTTAGTGTGCTGATCCTGGTGCTTACCGGGTCCCTGACCCGGAGAGCTCAGGTTCCAGCTACTGCCCCTTACAGCACGACCCCCAAGGCCAGCTGCACTGTCTCCACTGCCCCTCTCATCACCATTTTCCTTCTCAAAGTGAATGTTTTTATTGAAGTATAAGACCTACAGAAAAGCTCACAAACTCTAAGTCCACAGCCCAGCCCATTCTGCAAAGCCAACGCTTGTGTGATTGCTGTGAATCCGAACGTCACCAGCCCCTAGGGAACCCCTTCTGTACCCCCTTTCAGCCCCTTGTTCCCTCTCATCCCCAAGGGTGACTGGATCCAACATCTGCCAGAGTGGGGTGCTTTGGCCTGTGTTGGACTTGCATGCGGAGTCCAGGACCACAGTGTGTTCTGTGTCTTCTCACCACTGTGAGTCACCTGCGTGTCCTTCCTCCCCATCTCTCCAGGTGCTCCGCTGAATGGATATACCAGAACCACTTGTTCTACAATTAAAGGGCATTTGGGTGCCCCCGTATTTTGGGCATTACAAGCACGTGGCTGTGGACAGTTTTGCTGGGACAAGTCTTCCTGTGCATGTGTCTCTGTTCGTTTCGGTTGGGCACATCTCAGGAGTGGAGTTGCCTCTGGCTCCCTCTGGAACTCATTCCCCCCCATCAGACTCTGGCCCCTGCTGCTCCCACAAAAGAGCTCTGCCTGGTCCCTGGTGGCCCCTCTCACTGCTGGTCCATCCTCATCTGAAGCGACCTCTCTGTAGCATTTGGCACAGCTGACCACTGACCTCTTGTGACACTCTCCCACTTGGCTTCTAGGGCCCGCCTTGACCTCTTCCTCTGCCGCAGTGTCCCTTCTCGGTCTCCTTAGCCGGATCCTCCTCGTTTCCAATGCTTGCCTTCGAGCCCTTTGGGTGAGGGCCATGGCCTTGTCTCCTCCCATCCACACTCACTCCCCTGGTCTCCAACGTCACCCAGGCTTTACCACCCTTCACACAGGGGTGGCCCCCACGCTGACATCTCCTGACACGTGTCCCCTGCCACTCCACTTCAGCACTTGGACACGTAAAAGGCTCCTCAAATTTAACATATAGAACCAAAGTTCTGACCCCCCGACCTGCTTCTCCTACAGTGTCTCCCCTCCCATCTTAATACGTGAAACTCCTTCCTTCTCTTTGTTTTGTGGCTCACAGGCAAACCTTATTACACAGCTTTCAAAATACATCCCAGGTTGGCCTGCTCATGACCTCCCCCCTGCCCCGGACGCCCCGGTCCCAGCCACCAGGTGCCTTCCCTCCTCACTCACCCCCTGCCCAGAGCTTCCAGGTACTGCCCATCTGCCCGAGGGCCGCCTCCTGAGGTCCTCACCCCTCCTCTTGCTCCGGCCCTCTCAGCCCAAGCTGCCTCTGACCGTGCCCCCAACGTGCTGGGCACCTCTGTCCCAGTGCCTTTGCTCTTGCTCTTCCTTCTGATACCCACATGGCTCGCTCTCCTGCTTCCTGCGGCCTCTGCTCAAATGTCACCTCTCGGGAGCCCTTCCTGACCACTGCCTACTCTTTATTCCTACGCAGTCTATGTCTGTTTGGCTTATCGTCTGTTTTCCTGTTCTAGAATGTAGGCTCATGAGGGTGGGATGTACTCATTCTTCCTTCCCAGTGCCAGGGTCAGGGCCTGCACACGCAGACTCCCCAAGGCACTAACAGGCTTACAAAGTATACCTTCAGAAGATTTTCTGGCCACATTTGGGGCCCCACATTGCCTACTAAGGATGCTGTAAACAGGCATGACAGAAGCTTCCAGAAATTGGATGTGGTTTAGGTCATAGAGTGAGGTCACTGAATTTTCCAAGCCGTCCAGGAAAATGCCATGTGGTGTTTTCAGAATTCCTCAAAACTCTGCAGTGCAGACTTGAGCCTTGCAAATTCCTTCACGTCTCCATCCTTTGCCTCCCAGGTTCCCGTTCAGCCGCCCGGAGCTGCTGAAGGAATGGGTGCTGAACATTGGCCGGGGCAACTTCAAGCCCAAGCAGCACACGGTCATCTGCTCCGAGCACTTCCGACCCGAGTGCTTTAGCGCCTTTGGAAACCGCAAAAACCTGAAGCTGAATGCCGTGCCCACGGTGTTCGCCTTCCAGGACGCCACGCAGGTGAGCCAAGCACTGCCTCTAATGTCTTCCGATCCAGCCTGCAGGGGTGCAGCCAGCAGTTGGGGTGGGCGTGCTGTTGGCAGGGACAGCAGAGGCCGAGGCTGAGAAGTGTGGCATGGGCAGCGCCGTCAAGCCCCTGGGGTTCAGGGCCCAGCTGCCCTGCTGGCCACAACCTTTGCTGTAGGTAATTTGCAATTTAAAGCCCCTTTATTTTTTATTTTTATTATTTAAAAAGATTTTATTTATTTGAGAGCTAGAGCGAGTGAGAGCAAGAGCGCACAAGCCAGGGGAGCGGCAGAGGGCGGGGGAGAAACAGGCTACCCGCTGAGCAAGGAGCCCAGCACGGGACTCGATCCCAGGACCCCGGGATCATGACCTGAGCTGAAGGCAGACACTTAATGACTGAGCCACCTAGGCGCCCACACACATTTCATTTTTGCTGGGCGTCGCGTGGTTTGATGCACAGCGAAGACCTTCCCAGTGGAAGGTGGCGGCTGTGTTGCATTCAGACTCTGTCGTTTTCTTCCAAGTAGGCAGCTGGGGCCAGGAGCTGCGGTCAGGAAGCCGGGGCCTATGCTGCTGGCCCGCATCAGGTGCCACCCGGGAGCTCTGGCTGGGGTGTGGGAAGCTGATGCGGGGGAGGGCTGGAGGGAGGGCAGCAAGACGGAAGGGATTCGGGCCGCTGTCAGACAGCGTCAGCTCTGGCTGGTTGGAGGGTTGCAGGGGCTGGATGGCGACAGGCTGGGAGAGGCTGTGGTTTGTTGGGTGAAGTGAGTGGGGGACCTGGCTTTGGAGCCTGTGGTGTCACGGGCAGGTGGTGGCCTGAGCTAAGGGTGGGTGTGGTTGTGAGAGTGGATGGCCTTCGCAGACCCAGTGCACTGAGGGTATGGTGGTTGGGGAGGGCCGAGCTTGCTGAGTCCCTGGGGGATGGGGTTTCCTGGTTGTCTGTTTGGCCCCGTGCATCTGGAGTTCGATTTCCCAGCAGGACGTTGGAGTGGCCGCGGCTCTGCGGGGCGGGACGTGCAGGTTTGGCTCAGGAGAGAGCTCACAGACAGTTGGACGTTGAGGCCATGAGGGGGATTATCTTGAATTTCATAAATCCCGAGGGTGTACTGAGTCCCAGAGTGCGGGTGTCACACCGGCACCTCTCTGAAGCTGGAAGGCGGAGTGGTGGTGGAGCGAACGCAAGGCCAGCCCTTACCTGTGCCGGCCGATTGCCCTGGCAGCGAGAGGGACGGCGGCTACAGGGGTGAGGAAGCACGAGCGCCTGTGCCCAGCAGGCCCTGCGTCGGGGCACCTGCCCCCCGTCCGAACCTCGTGCATCTCTGCAGGCTCTCGGCCTGCCCTTCTTCAAGGCCCTGTTCACATCCCCTGGAGGAGGGACCCCCGACCGCTGTCCGTCGTCCCCCCGGCTAGCCTCCCCGCCTCGTGCTGGCTGTCCGGCTTCTTGAACGGGGCCGCGCTGGTTCGCTCTGGGACGGCTGCTGTCTTTGGTCAGCTCCCTGAGGACAGGGGCTTGTTTCACGGCTTTACTCCCCACACCGAGAAGGTTCTGTTATTGTCGACATGGAAGGCCTTTGATTTTTAGTTGGTATATATTTGATTTTTGTTGTGGTCAGAGCACTTAACGTGAGATCTAGCCTCTTGACAAACTTCCGAGTGTACGGTACGTGGTTAACTACGGGCACGAGCCTGTGCGGCGGGGTCTGGAACCTCGTCGTCCTGCTGCACAGAGACCGTGCCCTCTGCTTAGCCCCCTCCTCTGTCCACGCCCGTTGCTAGTGGAGCTTGATGGCGTCTCACGCGTTCGTGGTGAGATGTGAGTGAGATTAGTAACACCGTGGGGGGATGTCTGCGAGCCTGCTTCCGGGCGGGCCAGGAGCTAGGGGTGGGCGCCCCTGGTTCTGGCCCCGTGGCCGGGGGCTCAGCTCTGGGGACGCCTGGGCACCGGCCGCAGGCCCTAAGTCGTATGTTCTCTCCTACGTGGCTGCCACTCCTTGAGCCAAATTTGAGTCACCTCCTACGTGCCTAGAATGTCATGTCCTGAGGGCGCACATAGGTATTAGGTCCCTGGCTTCCCAGGGCCTATTCATGGGCCTTTGACCTAAGGTTTGGGGACAGCTTTGGGGAGAGTGAGTCAGTGGGTGGTGACGAGAGCTGGGCTGGGGTCAGAGCCCTGTTTGGCTCAACAGTGGGATTGGAGGTGCACGAGGCCGGGCTCCTGGCGGGGGTTCTCGGGGTGACCTGCTCCACCCCTGGGGAGCCTGTGGACAGTGCTCTGTGTCTTGCAGTTGGTGAGGGAGAAGGCAGACCCGGCCGGCGGGGGTGCAAATGCGGACTCTCACCGGGAGGAGGTGAGTGTGCGGCGCCTGCCCGACTGGCCTGCGAGGCTTTGTCCTGCTCTCCCCACAAATCGGGGTTTAGGATTCTGTGTTTGCCTGGAGAAGGGAAAGCAGAGCCTCCCGTGTCTCCTCACTGTTTAATCCCAAGCCGTCCAAGTTGGTTGGGGGTCTGGCTCGTGCCCAATTTCTAAGGGTCTGATCCCGGGCCCGGGAGGGGCAAGCTGGCCGTTTCTGCTGGTCCCCTGGCCGTGGCCACCGCTGGGAGAGCGGGAAGGATTCCTGGTGGGCTGCCTGCTTCTGCCCTGCTGTCCCCAGGTCTTCCCTGAGGCGGGGTCCGCGGAGTGCGGCCTGGGGAGAAGGATGGACAGTGCCCTCGAAGCGCTGCCCCCGAACGCTGGCGGCCCCATAGAACAGGTAAGGCCCGGGGCCGGAGGCGGCAGGGGGATGGTTGGTCTCCGCACAAGGGGATTCGCTTCAAACAAAATGAAGCAAACTGGTGCCCAAGCCCCGAGCACCGTGGCACGTGGCCCTGATTTCAGGAGCACTGAAGCGGGAAGCGAGGGCCGTGCCTCCCTCGGCCCCCACCTGCCCTGTCGCGCGGTGGCAGCTGTGCTCGGCCCTGGCTCTGCTTCGCCCTCACTCGCCTCTGTCCTCAGGTCTTGCCGCAGAGGGTGCCGGGAACCCAGGCCCCCGGTCAGCCGGCCAGCCGCACACAGCCGTCCGATCACAGCTACGCCCTTTTGGACTTGGATGCCCTAAAAAAAAAACTCTTCCTGACTCTGAAGGAAAATGAAAAGCTCCGAAAGCGCTTGAAGGCCCAGAGGCTGGTGATACAGAGGATGTCCAGCCGCCTCCGCGCGCACAGAGCGGGGCAGCCGGGCCTCCAGGCCGGGCCGTGGCCGGAGCAGCAGAGCTGAGCGGGTCGGCCAGGCTTTCTCGTCCGAGCCTCCGGGAGCTGGGGCAGCGGCTCGGGGGCTCCGGCCGTGGACCCTGCAGTCCCGCCGCTGACATGCGGAGTGACCGCGACAGGCCGGGCGCACCACCGGCCACCTCAGGGCAAGTGTGGCCGCGTCAGCCCGGGACGGGACGGAACCGTGAGCGAGACGAACCCGGTCCTCCTGGAGGTGACCGTGCCGGCTGTCCTTTCAACGCAAGCTGGGTGGGGGTCTTCAGACCGCAGCGTGAGGCGGCGTCCCGAGCCGGGGTGGCGGGCGCTCCCCGGTGGGGAGTGCGTTTCCTTGAGAGGCGGCCGGGCCCAGGAAGGACACGAGAGGGGTGACGGCGGAGCCAAGGCAGCAGGAGTGGTCGCTGCACCGTCTGGACAGCGGGCGCTGAGTGGCTGAGGCCGCCTCGGTTCTAGGCCTCCTTTCCGGCTGGGTGAGCGGCCGGCGGAATAAAGTGTCTTCCTGCGCTGCGGGGCTTCCTCCTTTACTTAAACACGAGCGCAGGCGCCCGCTTCTCGAGAGCGCGGTACATCATTTGCTTTTACAAAAGACCCACGTTAGCGCCTGCTTTCCCTAAGCTGAAGAAATTTGAAGAGGATTTTCACTTTTGGGACAAAAGGCGTAAAGCGAGAGAAGCAATCGGGGTGGGTTTTGCAGCGGCTGTGAGCCTCCGGGCTTCAGCTCGATTTTATGCAGCCATTGGTAAGATGTGTCCTCAGTGATCCGAAAAACCTGAGAGGTGATTTTTTGGATCTGGGAACACTCAAACCAAAGTAGCCCATCTCCGGGAAAACAGGGATCCTAGCCAAAGTCCTCTCCTGGCTCCGGACTTTGTTTCTCAGGCAGAGGCCTAATGTGGAAAACTGAACCACGGCTTCAAGTTCAGCCTCACAGTGAAAAACGTGGTTTCAGTAGTGAAGGCCAGAGGATGGAACGAGGGCGTGAGGAGGGCACTTATGTCTTCTGCTCAGCCCTGACCATGAACATTACAGATGCACTGAAACACCGTCCCCAGTTTTCAGGAAAGGTTTATTGTGATAAGAGAGTGCCTCTGTACAGTCCGTTTCAGACAAAATTAAGAGAATCGGTGCCTCAAAGAGCCACCTGCCGTGGAGGGAACACATGGCTGCGTCCAAAGTCAGAGAGTTCACGCCACGCTTATTGCACGATTTACATTCAGAGCAGCAGCTCGGAGAAAAACTTTTTAAAATGGAGATAAATATTACAGAATTGGACAACCTGAACTGTTTTGAAAACTGGAGGAAGGGGGTATTAGCGATTACTCCGAAACCACCACCAGGAGCGAAGCCTGATTTTAGCAATAGCTGGGGGGGGAGGGGGGGAGGAGCTGTCAGGACCACCACGAGCCAGGGCCTCTTGGCTCGTCGGGGACTTGAAGTCAACAGACCGGGCTGCTCAGGAGCATCCTGGCTCCTGAAATGTTCTGCATCCACAAAAGAGGCAAGTGAAGGAAGAGGGTCTTGCGAGCAGACAGGAGAGTCCCTGGGTGTAGGGAGTTGGGCGGGAGGGGGTGTGAGAGCAGCAGCGCCACCTGCTGGCCGCGGACGTGAGAGCAAGCGAAGCTCCGGCTGGCCTCGCTCTCCCAGCGCTGGGGGATTTGGCAAGTACCTGAGCCAGGGTCCTTTCAGTCCCCGCCCCATGCTTCCCCTCTCCTCCAAGCCTCTCTCTGTTCCTGTGCTGGGGGGGGGGGGGCAGAGGCAGGGGGGCGGGCTGTGAGGGACGTGGCTTAGCTCGCATCTGTCTTTTGCCACAAGGACACAGGTGGCTCCTGGGAGGGAGTAACCTGTGACAGGGCTGGGCCCTGGGACTGGGGGTTATACCACTCTGTCCCAAGCCATGTGCCAGTGGAATGATTCGAGAAGTTCTGGGAGGCGGGGGGAAAAAAGACACTAATTTCCAAAACCATTCGTTCTCAGATAAAAAGCAGATTTATAAACCCACACAATCCTCTCCAGATCCACTGAATAATATTTCAGCAGGAAAAAGTGGTTTTTGGGAAGCTGACCGAACAGATGCTCACTTGTTCTGGAGACCTCTGCTCACGAGAACAACTTCCTTCCTTTCCATTTTGTTTTCCATGCTCAGTGTGGATTTTAGGAATAGTTCACAGTCCTATGTGTGAGGGCAGGGTGTTCCATCAACACCTCGAGACAGACCGAGCGCTACTGGGTGGCTGCAGTCAGCACATGGGCTCAGGAGCCCAGGGGGCCGGGGCCCAGGGCCCTTCCCTCCAGGGACATGATCCTTGGGAAAACAGCCACGGGCCGTGCTGCGGTTCTGGTCCAGGTGGGGCTGCCTCAGTCCTACCTACAGCACCCGTGAAAGTGGGTTGTCTGTGTCCCTCCACATAATTGATATGGTACCACCTTCTACAGGAATAATATAAAATAAACACATCTGATGTCTGGGTTTTTTCCCTGCTTCTGAATTTGTAGACTCCTAGGAAAGGATTTTTTGCAGCCTCTTGTAAATCTGGTGTCTCAAGCAGTTTATCCATCTGTATCGATCCTGTGAGCTGTGAAAGACAAGACACACCGAATGTATCAAAAGGCAACCGTTTCCATGCCCTTCTTCCCCAGAAGGGGTTCAGCCATCACCTGACCAGCAGCACAGTACAAGCTGTGGAGAATCAGATGGTTCTGGAACACACAGGAGCAGCTGGGTTTGCTTCCGGCCCAGCCACCCAAACTGCAGTTTTCAAGCAAAGAGCTCACTGGTGTTCCACCCGGGAAGGTGGCTGTCACTCCACACTCTGATGTCCCCGGTCCCCACCAGTGGCTGAGGGCCTCCCCCTGGTCCGTGCACAGGGCAGGCGACGGCAAAGGGGCAGACTCACACTGCTTTGGTATCCTAAGTGCCTCGTTGTCCAGCGCCATCACCTGGTGCAGGACGCCTCGGAACTGGTAAAGCACTTTCAGGTTCTTCTCCTCACCTACGCACGGGTCGTAGAACCCGGGCAGCCCTGCCTGTAACAAACACAGTCTCAATCCCTGCGAGCGGAGACCGTTGGTCAAGCCTAGCGCCACTGCTGTCGGCCGCCACCTGGGGGTCAGCGTGGAAGGGCCTCGACGTTCCCTCAGGAGCCGCCCACGAAAGGTGCACACTGTGGAGCTGAGAAGGCCAGAGAGTTGCCTCTCAGTCCTAGGCTTCCCTCGCAGTACAGCCCCCACCTCCCGGAGTCTCCCAGAGACCCGTCTTCACAGCAGCCCCGGCAGGACTCCTGACAGACCTAGGTCCTGGGCCTGCGCCCATCTTCATTCTAGTTTGCCTTTACCGTCCCCACCCCTGGCTCCAGCACGAGCTTCCAACGTGCTACAGATCTCATACTCTTTCTAGAACAAGGCAAGGAATAAGGAGAATGTAAGCTCCACGAAGACAGGATGTGTGTTTTGTTCGCCGCTCTAGCTGGCACACAGTAGGTGCACAGGAAATCCTTGCTGAGGGAACGGGTGACGTGAACAGCTCCGGCGTGAATCGAACTTGGGTGCTGGGTGGCACGCCACCCAGCCAGCGCCGCGCCGCGAGGGGGTTCCACCGCGATGAAATGGCCATCCCGAGGGGCCAGCCGCCCCCACCCCCCACAGGCCTGTAGTGTCTGAATCCCGCGGGCAGGCGCCGTACCTTGGAGGCCTCTGTGAGGATGAGCTTCGAATCCTTCACCAGGCACTGCAGGGGCACAGTCACGTCAATCACCTTCACCTTCTCGCTCTTCTTGCTCTTGTCGTTGACAAACTTCCCGTACCAGGCGTTGACGATGATGAGCCCTGAGGATGGGCGCAGTCTAAGCAGAGGCGGGCCTCGGCTGGGCAGCCCTCGCAAGCCGGACTGCAGGAGCGCCGTGCTCCTCTGAGGACCCCCAGCGCCCACCCTGCCCCAAGAAAGGCCAGGCCTTCTCACCCATTCTGGACTCTTCTGCCTCAATTATTCTTCGGACAGATTCCTGCATCAACCGCACCTGCAAAGAACAAGGAGGGCCACTGTTGGGGTCCTTCCTGGGCTCTGCCTCTTGGGTCAGCTGTAGCCACATGTCTGGGTGCATTTTAGCCCCTCCTCTGTTCACCAAGAACCCAACGGTACCCCTTCATTTATGCTTGATACTTCTGTCACCTGAGAACAGTTCACTTAAAGGGAAGAAAAGGAGGAGAGGACCCTCCAGTTCTTAGAAAAACCTTGTTCTGCCTTTGAGGGTAAGTGTATCTCATCTTTAGGACTGGGCCTGGAGTTCCCGGTATTGTATCCCATAGGGGTTAGAAAGACTGAGATGACTGATGAAGGCCCGTATGCAGAGTGTGACGTGATCCCCGAGCCCCGGTGTGAGCCGTGCGGGCGGCAAAGGGCGAGGAGCCTGAGCCGCAGCGACAGTCGGAGTCACGCAGGGAAAGGACTTCCGGGGGGGGGGGTGTGCATCTCCGAGCACTTACGGCAGCTTCTGCCTCTTGTTTCTTCTGCAGAATGTCAGTGGCTGTGCTCTCCCTCTGCTTTTCCAACTCCCTTAAGCGAGAAAAACACAAGCCACATGTTAGTGCGGAGTGAGGCAACAGAGCCCCTCGTTGGACCTGCGCCCAGCAAACAGTGTGAGCTCTCACTGCATTCCTGGTTCTGGGGCTTTAGAAAATATTTCCAAGACAATCGCAAGCAAATCTGTTCGTTTTAGACCTCTCCAGCTTCCCTTTCTTTTGTCCCTCGGTGGCTCTCCCCCACCTCCTCACCGGAGCACCCATGGGGCCCACTGCGGTGGGAAGCAGCCCCCATGGGACAGGAATCTCAGCACAGGGGGAGGTCGGAGGAGAGGGGAGGACCACAGGGAAGGCCACCTTCTCGGATTATCAGAGAACGCTTTTAGGTAGGGCCAATGCTTACTGCTTTAGGTGCAAAATACGCTTTCTTCTTATGTAGCAAAGCACAGGGATTCCGGGCAGCGCACCCCTGTCTTGTCAGAAGACTGACCCCGGGGCGCCTGGGTGGCTCAGTTGGTTGAGACTCTGCCTTCCGCTCAGGTCATGATCCCAGGGTCCTTGGATCAAGTCCCACATCAGGGTCCCTGCTCAGTGGGGAGCCTGCTTCTCCGTTTCCCTCTGCCCCTCTCCCCTGCTTGTGTGCTCGCTCTCTCTCTTGCTCTTGCTCTCTCTCAAATAAATAAATAAAATCGTTTAAAAAAAAAAAAAGACGACTGACCCCGCACATTCTTCCTTCTAAGCCTCAAGCCTCCTGGGGAAGCAGGGCCCTGAACTCCAGGGACTCAAACGCTGCAGGGGCCCCAAAGAGGAGATTCTCTGAGCTCAGCGACTTATTACATCAGACTGTTGCAAGTACTGAATCTCAACCACCTCTCAGATGGAACGCTGTGCCCCGTGTGTGATCTACAAGAAACTGCAAGATAAACGAACATTTCTGTAACTTCCACGGCTACGGTTAACGCGCGCCCGTGCGTAAGATCTCAAACCCACTCCTGTCGAGCTCAGCGCCAGGAAAAGAAATGGTTAGAATGAGGCCAGGGGCCTATTTCTTGTGGTCATGGTGTATAGTCTGCACAGTTTTACAAACTAGCTCTAACCCTTTCTGGAAGTAGGAGGGACGAGTGAAGGGAGCCCCGTAGCAGGCCCGCTAATGAGCATAATGAGCGCCCACCGAGCGCTTACTACGGGCCGGGTGCCATGCCGAGGCTTCACACGTGTGAATTAATTTTCCTAGTGACTCTCTGAGTAGGTCCTTTTATTATCATATCCACCCTAAAGACAAGGAAACTGAGGCACAGTTATTTACTGATGTCCCCGCGGCACGTTAGGAACTCACTTCTCTTTTTGAGCCCTGAGGTACGGTTTGATGACCAGACGGTGAAGAGCAAAGTAGACCACGAGCGGCCCCACGGTGGCATAGAACACGGCGCTGGGAAGAAGCTGGTCCGTCAAGTGAATAGGGAAGAAGTAAGTTTGACTGGCCCTGTTTAACCTGAAAACAAAAACGACACAGAACACCCAAGATGAGTCAGGTTTCCGGGGAAGGGTAATGGAGGTCTCAGCCACAGGACGAGAACTCTCAGATACACAGAAGGCCAGTTACAGGTGGTTTCATAGTCTACACACCTTCTGGTCCCTGTTCCAAAGTTTAGTTGCTAGATTTGATGTCTGTGACAAAAGAAAGGTCCCACTACCTGCTAACCTCACGGACAAAGCAGTGACTACCACCTGCCCAGAGTGAAGGTGGTCTTAGAAGACAGGAGCGAGGGGGGTGCCTGGGTGGCTCAGTCAGTTAAGCACCTGACTGAGGTCATGATCTCATGGGTTGTGGGACTGAGCAGCAGGGAGTCTGCTTGAGAGTCTCTCCCCCTGTCCCTCCCCCAACTTGTGCACACTCATGTGCTCTCTTTCTTTCTGTGTCAAACAATCTTCAAAGAAAAAAAATGAAGACAGGAGTGGGCACCTCCCGGGGTCCTGGAGATAGAGACCTCTCTACTCTCAATTTACCTAGTCGAAAAAAGTGGGTGAAGATTTCCAAAGTTGGCAGATGAAGGAAGTTCTGCTTCTAGTAATGGTCGGGTAGCTGCCGTTGGGCCAGTCACCCCACAGGTAACCACTGTCAACTCAGACCGCAAAGAACAAAGACTCTCGGGTACTGGAGAGCGACTACAGGCCGGTGGGTACACAGGAGGGCTGAGAGTCTAGAGCGGGCAAAGGCACTGGTTTCCTGTTTTGTTGACAGCTTTGAGCCCGAGGGCAAGTCTTAGCTGCTACTGTGTGGATGGGTAACACTGGAACGAAATCTGCGGTCCTAGGAGATTGAAGACCCAGAGCTCAGAGTCTGACGCAACCACAGCAGCTGGGAAGCAGGGGTCCCTCAACAAGGGAAATCAGAGATTGGGAGCCCCAAGTTCTTTGTATAAACGTGGTGCAAGTCCCCAGCGGATCCCGGTCTATCAGTGGCCTCAGCTACAGGTGAAGTAATTGTGCTGTTCTAGCTGTTGCCACACGTGAGTCCCAGTTCACAGTCTGACTTCTGCCAAGTTAATTACCTTTGAAAAGGAAAAATCAACGCTTTTTGGGAATTGTAACAGAATATAGACTCTCTACACGGTATTATTCACAATACCCAAGGTACAATACAAACGACTCTAGATACCTAGATATACAGCAAGAGAAAAAGATCATAAACCGAGACCAACCCCGGATGACCCAGACACTGGAAGGAGCAGGGAAAGATTTCAGAATGCCACTTTATGCCGGAAGACATATTCACTGCATGGACTTAACAGCAGACAGGAGATGAGAGCAGTCACTGAACTTGTAGACAGATGAACAGAAATTATCCAACACGAAGAACAAAGAGAAAAAAATTGAAGGCAAATGAGCAGAGCCTCAGAAACTGTTGGAACCGGTTTCGAGTTCAGTAATTAGGGCACCAGAGAGGAGAGAATGGGGCGGGAATTACGACTTTAAGAATTAATGGCCTAGGGGCACCTGGGTGGCACAGCGGTTAAGCGTCTGCCTTCAGCTCAGGGCGTGATCCCGGCGTTGTGGGATCGAGCCCCACATCAGGCTCTTCCGCTATGAGCCTGCTTCTTCCTCTCCCACTCCCCCTGCTTGTGTTCCCTCTCTCACTGGCTGTCTATCTCTGTTGAATAAATAAATAAAATCTTTAAAAAAAAATTAAAAAAAGAATTAATGGCCTAAAAGTTCCAAATTTGACGTGGGACATAAATTTACAGATGCAAGGAGTTCAGCAAACTCCAAGCTGCATAAATACAACAAAAACCACATGTAGGTATGTTGTAGGCACAAACTGCTGGAAAAGAAAGTTAAAAAACAAAAAAACAAAAAAACCAAAAGTTAAGTAGCTAGGAAGGAAAGAAGGAAGGAAGGAAGGAAAGAAAGAAAGAAAGAAAGAAAGAAAGAAAGAAAGAAAGAAAGAAAGAAAAACAAAAAGAAAAAGAAAGAAAGAAAGAAACGAAAGAGAGAGAAAAAGGCATCACACTCAGGGGGCTCATGATTCAAACGACCACTGCTATGTGTCATCGGAAAGAATGGAGGCTGGAAGCTGGTAGAAAGAATAACATCTTCAGAGCACTGAAAGCACAAGTCTGTTAACCCTGAACTCTATATTCAGGGACAATATCCTTCAGAAGAAAAGCAACTCCAGAAACGACAAAGAACGCTCAAAACAAAAGAAGCCAAACAACCCAATAATAAAACAGACAAAAGATTTGAAGGACGACTTCACTAACAAAAAAGATATGGATGGTAAATAAGCACACGGAAAGATGTTCACCATCTGGGACGTGAGGGAGCCGCACATCGAAACCACAGTGGGACACACTCACACGCCTGCTGAAGCAGCCCGAGTGAACAAGAGGCCGAACCAAGGGCTGGCGAGGGTGTGGAGCCACTGGGCTCTCACACACTGCTGGTGGGGAGGGAACACGAAGCCACCGCCGGGAAAGCCGCTCAGTACTTTCTTATCCGGGGAGCACACCCCCCTCCAGCTCAGCACGGCTGCTCCTAGGTACTGACCCAAGAGAAATGAAAACTTACGTTCACACAAAACCTGTATGTGAACGTCTACTGGCTTTATCTGTAGCTGCTAAAAACTGGAAACAAGTGCAATGTCCCTAAACTGACAAGCAGATAAACTGGGTGTAACAACACAATGTAATGCCAAGTCACAAGGAAAAGGGACACACTACTGATGCAGGCGACCATCGGGACATCTCTCGAATGTGTTATGCTCATGAAAGCAACACAAAAGGCTTCACACTGTATGATTCCAATTATATGACATTTTGAAAAAGGCAAAAACATAGGGAGTGAAAGCAGACCAGTGGCCAAGGGCGTGGGAGGCCGCACAAAGGCCAGGAGGCAATTTTGAGGGACAATGGAAATGTTCTGTATCTTGACTGTGATGGTGGTTACATGACTTATGTGATTGCCAAACTCCCAGGACTGTACAGTAAGACCGATGAATTTTACATTTATGTAAATTTTACGTCAACAAAGCTTGACTTTAAAAATTACGGCAGTGACAACAGCTTAGTTCTGGGGTAGGAATGCCCACAATGAAACTATTTTAGGTTAATATAATATAAAATAAAATAAAGTCTACATCTAGATAAAATACAAAAGCAGAATAAAGAAAAAATAGAGACATTTTCTTGGTAAAGAACACTAAGAGGTAATCACTGACAGAACTACACTAGAAGAAAAGCTGAAGAAAGTTCTTTAGGCCAAAGAAACAAATATCAGAAGAAAAATTAGATTTTTAGGAAGGAATAAGGAACACTGGAAATAGTGAAAAAAAGAAAAAGTGGGCAAACATAACTCCCCCCCTTAATTTTTTAAAACACATATATGTACAAATATATACATATAAAACTATTTACAGCCAGAATTACAACACTCTCGGGACTATAATGTGTGTAATTATAATGCATATGGCAAGTACAGCATGAAGAACATGGGAGGGGAAATGGTCCTAGAAGTTTTCAAGGTTCTTTCATTTTACATGAAGTAATACAATATGAAGTCTAATCAGATGATAAAAGGTTAATAATACATAATCTCTAGAGCAACCACTAAGAAAAAAAACCCCAATGCAAAGAGGTATAGCTAAAAAGTCAACAGGTAAGTCAAAATGGAATGCTAAAAATATTCAGTAAGAGAAGACAGAAGACAAATCATAAATAACAGGCCTAAATCCAGCCATCCCAATAATTACATTAAATATTAATGGACTAAACACTCCAATTAAAAAGCAAGAAACTGTATGAATGCATATATGCTGGCTATAAGACACCCTGTGTATATGAACACAGAGACAAATTAAATATAAACAGACAGAAAAGGATAAACCATAGAAACAGTAAGCATAAGAAGGCTGCAGCAGCTATACGAGTATCAGATAAAGCAGACTTCAAGTCAAGGAAAGCTGCTAGAGATGAAATTTACGAAGCCAAAATGGACAAAGGAAGAAACAGAGAATTCTACACTCATAGGTGGATATTTTAACACTACTTTCTCAGCAACTGACAGAAATCTGGCCCAAATCAGTAAAGTACAGAACTTCTGGTTTCTGATGAATGTCGTCAACCACCTTGACCTGTTGGTATTTATAGAACACTACAGCCAACAACTGCAGAATACATTTTCAAGTGCACATGATCACTCGGGTCGATTACATGGTGGGCTGTAAAAAAGTCTCAATATAAAAGACTGGAATCATACAGCATATGTTCCCTGACCAAAATGAAATTAAATTGATATCATTAATCAAATATAGAGAAAAACCCAAATATTTAGAAATTAAGCAATACATTTCCAAAAGTGAAATTAGAAAGCAGTCTGAATTGAATTATAATGATGTAACAAAATATCCAAATCTGTGGGATGGGGTAAAACAGTGTTTAAAGCCTTAAGTGTTTATAATATAAAAGAAAGATTTCAAATTAATAACCTCAAGCTGGGCTTTAAAAATCTAGAAAAGAGCAATGTGAAATCAAAGTATGTAGAAAGAAAAAAAAATCAGAAATCAATGAAACAGAAAACAGACAAACAAAGAACATAACAAAGCCAAAGCTGTTTCTCTGAAAGGCTAAGTGTCCCATCGAGACTGGTTATGAAAAAGGAAGAATGAACACAAATGACCAACATGAGGAATGAAGACAGAGACCATCTACAGAGAATTATGGACATTAAAAAGGTAAGGGCATATTATGAGCAACTTCATGTTAACAAATCCAACAGTCGAAATGGACATATTCCTTGAAAAACACAAAGTAACAAAGCTGACACAAGATGAAAGAGAAAACTAGAAAAGCCCTGTATTTTTTCAAAGAATCCATTATCAAAAATCCTCCTACAGGGGCACCTGGGTGGATCAGTTGGTTGGGCATCTGACTCTTGATTTCGGCTCAGGTCATGATCTCAGGGTCATGAGATGGAGTCCCATGTTGGGCTCTGCGCTCAGCAGGGAATCTGCTGGAGATTCTCTCCCCCTCCCTTTGCTCCTGCCCTGCTTGTGTGTGCACTCTCTCTCAAAAAAGAACAAACTATTCTCATACAAATCCTTTCAGAAAACAGAGGAAGAAGGGACCACTTCCTAACTCATTTTATCAGGCTGCCATAACTCATTCCAAAATCTGACAAATACGTAATTAAAAAAGAAAGTTACAATCCACATCCCTTATAAACACAGATACAAAAGTAAGATATTAGCAAATGAAATCAAGCAATATATAAAAAGTATTATATGTTATGATCAAGTGGAATTTTTCTCAGGAATGTAAGGTTGGTTTAACATTCAAAAATTGCTGTGATTCACCAAGTAAACAGACTACAAGAGAAAAGTTAGCAAAGTAAGATCCTCTGTTATGCTGAACTCTGGGGCCTTCCGGAAAACTTCAGTTTATACAGCAATACGATCTGGACAATTCAGCCTGCTGACACGGGAACCTTGGTTGAAGTGAACATGTTTCTTTCCGAGGAGGGAGAGTGGCATTCTTGGGATGAGAATTCAATTCAGATTATGTCCTGCAATATCTGCACGGGAGAAGTGTTTCACAACAGAAATGGAATCAGAAAACCGTGTCTCGTTAGTGGCCCCAATTTGGGAATAAAAGGGGTTAGAATGCAGAAAATCTGTCGGCTATCTGTGTGTCCTTTACTAAATCTCAGGGGTCCTCAGATCACTGAGAGGAGAGCGGCCCAATGCAGCTCTGGTCCTGGTGACCTGTTTTGGCTCTCATCTCCAAACCGTGATGTGTGATCTGCTTCCTTCCTGTCTCTGTATCTCTCCCTCCCTCCTTCTGTCTCTCGCAGAGCTCTCTCAAGTGCCAGGCTGGGTTCTAGGCTCCAGGAGTACAGTACGGAATACAATGAACACAGTTAAAGAACTTCTGATGAGGGCCAGGGAAGTGGACGGATGATCAGAGGGAGATGGTGTCGTGGAGGATAAACAGGGGAAATGGAAAGAGTTTGCTTGGGGCAAAGTGAGGGGTATGCTCTTACCGGGTGACGAGGGATGGTTTTGGCAATTAGGTGACATCTGAGCAGACACCTGAGGGAATCGAAGGAACCAGCCATGCTGGCATCTGGGGACTGAGATAAAGCAAGCACATAGTCTGGTCATAGGAGTGGGCTCGCTGTTGTCTGGAGCAGCGTGGAGGCCAGGGTGGCTGGAGTGGAGTGAGAAGGGGCAGATGGGAGAGGAGGGGTCAGCAGGAAGTGAGGTTCTGATCACAGAGGGTCCTGAAGAACTCTGGCTTTTGCCCAGGATTGAGGGAGTCACTGAGGGCTTAAGCAGAGAGCGACAAACACTGACTTATGTTCAAACGTTCTGCCCGTGTGGAGAGCAGGCTCACGAGGCGGTGAAGGAGAAGGGTCAGAAGGATACTGCCGTAATTCAGAACCAGACAGTGGGAGCAGAGGCGGTGAGGAACGGTCATGTTCAGGAGATGCTTTCTGAGGACAGCTGGGATGGTTTTGAGATGCATTAACTTTGGTGTGTGGGAAGAAGAGTGACCAAGGCCAGCTCCAAGGTTTTGCACAGAACAGCTGGAAGGCTGGGGCTCTCCTGACCGGCACAGGGAGGCTCTGGGCAGAGTGGGTTTGGAAGCATCAGGAGCTGCGATGGGACGTTTGAGACGCCGGTGGAGATCCAAGCAGTGGTTTGTAAGAGGAAGTGGGAGAGGGGCTGGAGGTCTGGCAGGCAGGCCAGGCCGGAGCTATAAACGTGAGCATTGTCAGTGCAGGAAGGTACTTTTCAAGCCAGCAGGCCGGATGGGGCCACCCGGGGAGGGAGTCCACACAGACAAGGACCGGGTCCCACGCGACGCCACACACAAGCGATCAGCCAGTGAGGTAAGAGAGGCGGCACGGAGAGGCTGGAAGGCAGGAAGGCACGCCGCCGGAGCAGGGGAGAAGGCTCTGGGACGGAGGGATGAACAGACGCTGTACAGGCTGATGGCGGCTCTGTACGTGTCACGTGTGTGAACAGCAGTGTCGACGAGTGGGCGTGTGGGGCTGGCACCGGGAGCACCCGGGGGAAGGGAGAGGTGCACCCGGCTTGTAGAAGCTCCCCGACCGCACAGACTCAGACCCTCAGGGAACACTGGGCCTCCGGACTCCTTGGCAATGGCTTACACGCCAAGACAGAGGCAACCAGATCTTTAAGAACAAAGCTACAAAGCCCGGCCTATTTCATCCTTAACGGGGGTGAAGCCCGGGTGAGTTACAGGTTGCCAGACACTCCTTGGCCAGAAAGATCCAGTTCCACTTACTTGACTTTGAGAGAAACGCCCTGAGGGACTCCAACGCTGACAGCTGCGCCTAAGACGCTGTGCCTGGAGATTTTGCGCTCGGCTCCGTACTCCACCACCGTCCCGAAGAAGCCAGCCCTGCAGGGAGCGTGAGGCCTGAGCAAGTGGGGCCCCTGGGCTCTCCGTCTCCTCCGGTCCCCACGAGCAACTGTCACTCAGCCCAGAGGTCGCCCCTGCCCCCGCCCCAGGAGTGGATCACGACAGACACCCTTGGTCAGCGAGCAGAACGAAGTCAGCACACGAGCGGTGCGGTCCTTCCGTCAGCCTCGAGTCCCTCAGGGCGGGGACGGCGGAGCGGTCAACTCCGCAGCCTTCAACAGGAGCACCCGGGAGACGTCACAGACACGAGCGGGCACCTCACACCCACCAGCTCCGCCTTCGGAACCCCCTCCACAACGTGCCGCAGGCCTGCTTCCGAGCAGCCAGGCCAGGACTTACTTCAGGGATCCTTTCACGCGGGTCTGGTCATCATCCTGGAATTTGTGCTGATAGCTGATCAGCGCAAAGGAGTGAGGGATTCCAAGCTGGGGAGACGGGGAGAAGGGAAAGCACACTAGTGGCCGAGACGCCGTGGGAGGGCGGGCACTGCGTCCCGCTGGCTGCTGAGTGCCCATCGTGGGCAGGCCTCTCTGGCAGGGGCCTGTGTTGAAGATTACTAGTGGCCAATATTTAAAATATTTAAAAACTGGAGGAGTTCACATAAAAACCCAGTTTCCTGACTTCTCATGAAAACAAACATTCTGTGGTCGGGAGCCTGATTCTTACACAGCGGCAGGTGCGGGTGCTGAGGGCAGCTGCCTTTTGAGGTGGGGGGTCCCTCGTGCCGTGTCCCTGCCCACCGCAGCGGCACCTGAGCGCACGACTCTGCTCTGGGGTCGCTTACCAGCCTGGGCTCTCTCGCACCCTGATCCTGTGGGCCTCTGCTAGACGTGAACGGGGCGCTCTGCTTTAGGACGACGGGAACACAGCTACGCTGGTGTGCGTGCACACTCAACGCCCCTGAGTGTGCGTGCACAAAACCGGCCCCTCGGGCACACGAGGGAGCAGCTCTGTCCTCACCTGCAGGGCCACAGTGAAGTGGCTGGTTTTGGTGTCCCGGACGATGCTCGTGTTCATGGCCGACTGGATACCCCACCGCCACTGCAGGTAGCCCACCGTGTTCTTGTCCAGGTTCCGGGCTAGGACAGTGGTGAGGCCAGGCCGGATTCCACGGGATGAAAACTGCAGAGCACAGTTTGTCGTCACAAAGCTAGGGGGACACACAGAAAGGGGTCCTGGATGACACCCGGTTCTCAGCTGTTCTTGGCCCTTTCCTCTCTGTCAGGCTAAGACCCAGCTCACTCTGCCTTCCATGAATCCCCGAGCCGGCGCCCCACCAGGAAGACAGGACACTGAGCCTCTCTCCTTGAGAGGGAACGAGAGGGTGCCTTGCTGCAATGTTCCCAGTAACCCTCCCTGCTGATGTGCGTGGCCCACCACCTCCCATTCTACCGAAAACCACCAGGTCCAACCCTACTACAGGTCAGAATCACCTCGGGGTGGGGCAAAGGCTGCACACTGGAATCACCCCGCTGATCCCGCGCCCTGCCGTCCCATACCGGCTTGGAGGGTTAAAAGCTTGCCAGGTGATTCTAATGTGCAGCCACGTGGGAGGACCCCTGACCCAGAGACCACCCCGACCAATTAAGTCAGAGTTTCCAGGCAGGGCTCCGGGCATCAGTAGATTCTTCCAGGACCGCCTGTGATTCTGGTGTCCACCCACGGTCGAGAGCTTGGAAAGCTAGTACGGTAAACCGCTTGCCGGGAAAGGCATCTGAAGTTTGTTTCCAAGGGAGTCAGCCCCATCTTCTGGTTAAAAAGGGGTATTTCATTTCAAAGGCAAAGGAATTCACACCACTTTACCCAAAGCGTTAAAAGGTGAGCCAACAGCCCAACATTCCCCAGACTGCCGAAGGCTGGCTTCTTTTTCTCTTTCCTAAGCTCTAGAGCTATCACTTTGCCACTAAATAATAACAAATATGAGGGCTCTGATCGTCTTGCTCTTGCAAACCTCCAGCAGCGCTCCGTGAATTAAGAATTTACTCCTCTCCACAGGGCCTCCAACCCAAATGTTCCCTCATTTCTCTCAAGTCACATGGGGTGCCAGCTGCGATTTTCTGCTTCAGCCACAGTGGGTTCAGGGGAGGCAAGCGGGGAGGGGAGAGGCCAAAGTCACCCTAGAATTTCAAGACAGTGGCACTGAAAAGAATCAAAATATAAGGACTGAGATTCTTGTTTAATTAAAGTAAGAAGACTTAGTCTTTTTATCCAGCATGTCCTAGAGAGAGACCGATTTGAGAGAGAGAGGAGAGATCAGCAAGAGGTTCAATATAACTCTCCAGTGTCTGTGCATCTTGCTGACGACCAGGGAGTCTCTCAAGTGCCTCCCGGTTCAATACAGACCCTTTCCAGAACTTGAAACACATTCTCGGGGACAAAGAAAGGATCCACAAGTTCATCAATATTTTAGGCCACTAACCAGCTTGCCTGTGAAGGTGCTTTCTCTCCAGTCTCTCCTGGCTCTCACAGCCCCCGGTGAGCAGGCAGGAGCCTCAGCCCCACAAAGGAGGAGACTGTGCACCACAGATCAGAAGCCGGGCCCAGGGCAGCGACAGGCAGCAGACGACCCCTCCCCACACCCACCAGTCCAGAGTCTGCGCCACATGCACCCTGCCTCGGCTCTCTGCCAGCGCCGCAGGGTCTGCCCCTGGTGACCTTGTAGGACAGAAATGGTAACTCCAGGTGACCTTGACAAAAAGAATACACAAGTTCTAGTCTGCTAAATCCACAAAGACCATCAAAGAGGATTTCTCTATATTTACCATCTTGGGGTGAGATTACGGAACAGCTTCAGACCAAATAAAGGTCCCTGCAGATCCCCGGCTCCAAATTCTAACTGTTCAAAAGAGAAAAAGAGAGTGTTAGTGGTGTTTACTCTCACAGAAGCAACCCGTGTCTCAGGGAAGCACCTCTGGCTATAATTCCTTCTTTTAATTCAAAGCCACTGGCCCTTGCCAGGGCTCTGAAAGTAGGGGCTGGAAGATTCTGGAGCCCAACATGAGGCTTGAACTCACGGACCCTGAGATCAAGACCAGAGCTGAGATCAAGAGTCAGACGCTTAACCGACTGAGCCACCCGGGCGCCCCTTAAAGATTCTTAAGACCTCATCCTAACCTGCACCAAATGGAGGACTGTTCCCACAGATCCAAAGGAGGCTGTTTTCAAGGAGGCATGTTTCAGAAAGGAGCCCCTCCAAAGAAAACACTGCTGGCCTCCGATGGTCTCGCTTGCTCAGGTCAGAAGAGGAGACCGGCTTCCTGTGCCCGGCCATCTGCAGAGCCGCCTGCTGAGCCCCCCCCCCCGCCGCAGCGCCGACTTCACGTTCTCGTTCTGCTCTGCTTCATCGCCCGTGGCTCTCGCAGGTGACTGGAGATGGTCCTCGGGGGTCTGGAGTAACCATCAGCAGTCCTACACTCAGCCTTGGAAGTCCAGCCAGTTCTGGCTGCCTCATTTACTAGTCTGGGTGACTTTCGAGGCAACTCTTCAATGTTAACTTGACGCAGTTCAATTTGCTCAGCAGAGCTGGCTGTTCGATGGCCGCCGATCAGCGGACCAGAGCACTGACATGTGCCTGCCTCCCGAGCTGGGCAGGAAAAGGGAGGAGCCTACAGGTTTCGGCTGAAGGGGAATAAAGATGCGGAGTTTCTCGCGGTTGCGTTTCTCTAAGCTGCTCCAGTGTACCTCTGAGCTGTCCAGCAGACGGGGGATTCTGTCTCTGCTATGAGACATGTTTTTCTCTTGGGGACAGTCACCTCATGCGAGTTTGACATCTGGTACCCTGTTGTACAATGATGTGGCCAACCTAGGTCTTTTTGGGGGTTGGCTTTTAGAGTGTAAATGTTCAGAAATAAAGCTTTGCAGTGGATAACATGACTCTGCCCGTCAGCATTCTTACCTCTCCCCATCCCTTTGCGGAAGTGACTCGTCTAAGCGCGAAGTTAATGGAACCCCCTCCATTCCCATTCTGGGTTGAGAGGCTTCCGGAGAGGATGGCTGTGTCTGTAGTTGTCAAGGGTGCCTAGGAAATGATATTTGCTGGTAAGGAATGAGTCAAAGCACTAGGGAGCACAAGGACAGCAGCCTAATGAATACACTTCCAGTGCACGGCCAAAGGTGCAGGTGACCACGACTCCAGGGGCTAGGGATGCACGATGACCTCAACTGGTTCACTTCTCTCCCACTTTGCCATCTGAACGGCATGCGGCCACCAAGGTAATGTTTTGCAAAAGCTTTGCTGGGAAAATTTCAAAAAACCAGGGGAAAGACAGGGCTAAATGCTGGTTCTTAGGGTACTGATAGCATCTGATGGCACAGAGACTTCATTATGTGCCTTCCCTCCCACTGTGGGATGTCTGGGACTCTCTAGTCCGTGTTTGCCACCAGCACTGGGGAAGGGACTGAATCCGTGGCCCTACTAGCCAACCCTGGAAGCTCCGCCAGATGGGCAAGTTTCCCAGAGTTAGGACTTCATCTGGGTGGACGCACTTGAGAATAAACGGAGTTGAGGAGGTAGAGACCTACTGTAAGCCTCAGCAGACCTGCCCGCCAGTGCTACCTTCAAACTGTGGGCAGAAAGATGACATTTTAGTGACCCTGGGGTCAGCTGAATATTGTGCTTTCTGCACATGACAGAGTGTGCCTTAAAACTAAGACTCGTTCTTGGAATCACCAGTGGAGGTCTGCTTTCTCACCCTAGACCCTCCTGACCTTGACCTCTGCTTCTCCCACACCACTTGCACTTCTGCTGGGGGAGCCCTGTGACCTTGGAAGCTAAGTGCCCCCTGGCACTCATGCTGCGAACAAGTCAGCAAAGCAGTAACAAACAAGGTTGGGCCTGGAACTCTTTTTTTTTTAAGTGGCTAACTGCATCCTTTCATAAATAAAGATGAGAAAAACCACAGCTGCTCGGTGCGCTGCGCCTCCTTAACCCGAGCTCACCGCACGCGGGGTGGGGGGGCGTCCGGGCTTTACCTCAATGGACTGGGATATGTGCATCTTGTTGATTTCAATCTGCGGAAAGCCACTTCCGGACACATCTTCGTACTCCTCTTCGTAGCGATCAAAAAGGTCAGTGGCATCGATGCCAACACTGATGGTCCCCTGGGGCAGAAAAACAAGCAGTCAGCAGCAGGGGTGGTATTTGTGGAATGAAAGACCATCTACACTCTGGCAGCCGGCGGTTCACTGGATGTGGGCAGGACTCCCCCACGAAGCCCACGGAGCATGAATGTCACAGTTCACACCAAACAGCAGCAGAGCGTCACTGACTGCTGGGGTCACAACACCAGTCACGTCAGCAGGCAAACAAGACAAGCGTTAGGAAAAGAAAAAAGGCCCATGTAATTTGATTTTTAGAGCCCAGACAGGACCGACTTCATGGCTCTAAATAGATCACCTCCAGATTTAACCCCTGAATGCAGAAACCACCTAGACACGAGCCACATGAATTAAACATTTTAATGTTTGATTCTAAACACTCTCACGTCACAAAACTACCTTAAAACTCTTTATACATAAACATAACTTCAAAGATAAAGAAGTGCCAGGTGCCGGGCGCCTGCGTGGCTCAGATGGTTAAGCAGCTGCCTTTGGCTCAGGTCATGATCCCAGGGTCCTGGCACGGAGCCCTGTGCTGGGCTCCTTGCTCAGCGGAAGTCTGCTTCTCCCTCTCCCTCTGCCTGCCACTCCCCTGCTTATGCTCTCGCTCTCTGTCAAATAAATAAATAAAATCTTAAAAAAAAAAAAAGTGCAAACAAAATCAATTATGAATGAATGGAAGATTGAAAAATTGTTTCACCTTCTAAAATTAATTTGAGGATTAAGCTATGAGAAACGAACACTATATTCTCTTGAGAAATGTGAAGCTAAAATTTGCTGACTGATATAAAATGCTCCATACTTGGAAAATCAATGTTTATTATTTTCTTATCATAAGATTTTTCAAATGAGCATATATCTTAATCCCACATATAAAAACATGACCACATACACATTTTTATTCAGTTCCCTGCAGCCCATTTTAAAAAACCGTATTCAGGCTGAATTTACATATAATAACGCAAACTGCGCCCACCTAACGTGCAAATTTCGGTGAGTCCTGACAGACACGTGGACTCGGGAAACCAACCTCCACAATCACGACACCGAACATTTCTATCGCTCCAAAAGCAGCATGGGAGCATGTGTTTTTCTCCCTGAGAAGGGGACACGCGAACAAAGACGTGAGTGGGAAACCAGGGAGTAGGGCTGGAGCAGGGCGCACAAGGCTGACGAGGAGGCTGTGGGTGGTTGTGCGCTGACGTTATGGCGGGGGGGTGCGGGGCAGGGGGTTATCCAGGAGATTTTGAGTTGAACCCTGCTGTTTCGGCGGGTTTAGCAATTACCCCAGATTTTCATTTTTAAACCAAGTACCACCATCATCGTCAATAGCTGCCTTAAACTAACAAGCCAGACTGGGGTTGGTGCGTAGGCCTTCGCTCGGTCCCTCTAGCCTCCGACACCATCCCGTCTAGCGGTGTGTGGGGGCCACTGCTTCTCTCTTCTCTTCCCAGGCGAAATTTGAGCACCCTTCCACCCTCAGACCACCCCAGACGCTTGCTGGTGTGGTGGCCGGGCAGTCACCTCCTCCCAGCCCAGCTGGTGTGAGAAGGAGGAGATGCTGCTGCCTGTCTGCAACAGCAGGCAGGTGGCCCGGGCCTTGGCCCGTGACATACATGAAGCCGTGGGCAGCCATGTGCACGGGAACCTGCAGGTGCATATGAACATGGGTGGGAACAGAGGCGGGCCAGTCCTGCAGAAGGTAGTAGAGAGCAGTCCAACGCTCTTGCCAGTGCTTTTCTTCTACTGAACGATATCATCAGGAGGTGGCATACTTTCCGTGAAGGTCACAGTAACTATTTTGGGTGTGGTGGGTCCTATGGTCTCTGTTGCAATTCAACTCTGCTGTTGGAAGGGAAAGCAGACTAACTACCCAGCAAGGGACTGACCCTGGCTATGTTCTAGTTCCAGTAAAACTCTTTATTCATACTAAAATCTGAATTTCATACATTCATGTTTCAAAATATTACTTTTCTTTTTGTTCTTCTTCTTTAAAACAAACAAACAAAAAAAGCTCCAGCGTGGAGCCCAATGGGGGTCTTGAACTCATGACCCTGAGATCAAGACCTGAGCTGAAATGAAGTTGGACGCTTAACCCACTGAGCCACACAGGCGCCCCCTTTCGATTTTTTTTTTTACCATTAAAAAAACATAAAAAGCATTCTTAGTTTGTAAGTCACATAGAAACTGGCAGTGGGCCAAATCTGCAACTCGTGATGTAAATCTGTAGGGCGTTTGTTTTTTTGGGTAATACTTCCTTTTTTGATAAATTCTTCAGGCAGCAATAAAATTAAACATAGTGTATGTTTAAAAAACAACGAAAATAAGCACTCAATTTCCATTTTCTCAGAAAGCTGATGAATCTGTAACTTGTATGAAATGTTTTTCAGTGCCGATCATTCATCCATAGCACTAATGCAGACCCCATGAAAATCAAGTCTTTAAAGTGAGCTGCTCTTCTTTAAAGACCACGCCTGAAGTGACGTGTAGCAGCAGGGATTTACAGGTAACTGTGCATCAGACGGTCGTTCCTCTCTGTTCATTTCACTCATTTTCATCATTCTAAGGTTTGTACTGCACACATGAACGATAAAGCAATAGCTATTTATATGTTCGTTCTATTAGCAAAAGAACCTCACAGCTGCTAACGATGCCAATTTTATGTCTGTGCTAACCTGATGCTTCAAACAGAAAATCAGGTAATCTTAGTAATGGCTTGATATGAATTATAAAGTGCAATATTGTGATTTATAAGAAATATATATTTGGTCATTCAGGTGACCAAATCCGTATTTCGTATTTGTATTTGGTCTTCATACACAGGGTTTCTGGCTCACAGCTCCTAAAACCCATGAAATTTCTGGTGATAAGGGTGATAAATGTGTCTTCTGTTATGTTAATGAAGGTGGCTTTTAGTCTCCTCCACCCCAGGGCCAGGGCCTGGATGCCAGGAGCAACAACCAAGTGATTAGATGGCTGGAAAGTTCCAGTTCTAGCCCCAGCCTCCAGGGAAGGAAGAGGAGCCAGAGGTTGAAACAGCCAATGGCCAATGACTTAGTCAATCTGACTATGCGATGAAGCCTCCATAAAAATCCAGAAGGACCGGGTTCGGAGACCTTCAGGGCTGGTGGGCACGGCGGTGGTGCAGGGAGAGCAGGGTGTCCGGAGAGGGCACTCAAGTCCTGTACCCGCTCCCCAGACTCTGCTCTGCATACTTCCACCTGGCTGCTGATTCATAAACATGCTTTCCCTGAGTTCTGCAAGCTCCTCCAGTGAATTACGAGAAGCTAAGAAGGAGGGTGTTGGGATCTACAGCCCTCAGTCAGAAACCCTGTGACTGGCATCTGCGGTGCGGGGTGGCTGCAGTTATGTAGGACTGAACGCTTAACCTGTGGAATCAGATGCTGTCTCCAGGTAGATGGTGTCAGAACTGAATTGAATTTTTTATTTTTTTAAGTAGGTTCCACACCCCGTGTGGAGCCCAACGTGGGGCTTTAACTCTTGACCCTGAGATCAAGGCCTGAGCTGAAATCAAGAGTCAGATGCTCAACCGACTGAGCCACCCAAGTGCCCCTAGAACTGAGTTGACTTCTTGCTGGTTGCATGCTGCCCCCATCCTCCATGCTGGAATTAGGTGGGAACCCTAGAAGAAAATGTTACTGTAAACTCAAGCCAAAAAGTTTCCACCATGGTAATACTCAAATGCCAATTTTGGTAAAGATACATGTTATGGTAAAAGGGTCTTTAAAGTAAGAAACCTGGGGCGCCTGGGTGGCTCAGTCGTTAAACGTCTGCCTTCGGCTCAGGGCGTGATCCCGGAGTCCTGGGATCGAGCCCCACATCAGGCTCTTCTGATGGGAGTCTGCTTCTTCCTCTCCCACTCCCCCTGCTTGTGTTCCCTCTCTCTTACTGGCTGTCTCTCTCTCTGTAAATAAATAAAAAAAAATCTTAAAAAAAAAATAAAGTAAGAAACCTATAGAGCAGAAATAGCTCTAGAATTAGTTACAGTGCACACAGGTGCATAACTGTGTCAAAACAAGCTGTGATATTCCACCTAGGGAAAATTAACTTGTCAAAATGTACAAATATTTTTGTGTATTCAGAAAAATAATAATTTTTTGTGAAGCTGATTCTTTTCCTTTTTTTAAAAAGTAGGCTCCATGCTGGGCATAGAGCCCAGTGTGGGACTTGAACTCATGACCCTGAGATCAAGACCTGAGCTGAGATCAAGAGTTAGATGCTTAGACTGAGCCACCCAGGCACCCCAAAGTAGAAAAAAATCTGCATCATGTCAGTGTCACGAATGTCTGAGCCTTTAAAGAACTCCTTTTAAAAATGGCACAATAAACCTTGTAGCTTTTAAAATATTTAAGAAATTTCAATCACTGAATATAAAGTGTGTAACTCTGAAATTGAGCTCTTGAGGAAGGACAAACAACAAATAAAATAAGAGCTCAAACAGTTTATTTCACTTTGAAATTCCACAGTAGTATTTGGGAATATCTCAATTTTTGGTAAGAATTTTTTGGTGGAGGGGCGCCTGGGTGGCTCAGTCATTAAGCGTCTGCCTTCGGCTCAGGGCGTGATCCCGGCGTTCTGGGATTGAGCCCCGCATCAGGCTCCTCCGCTGGGAGCCTGCTTCTTCTTCTCCCACTCCCCATGGTTGTGTTCCCTCTCTCGCTGGCTGTTTCTATCTCTGTCAAATAAATAAATAAAATCTTTAAAAAAAAAATGTTTTTTTTTTGTGGAACTGTGATCTTTAGTTAAATTTATATTCTATCTTGGAATGGAATGAAATTGAAAAGGCCTGCCTGCAGTTTTGTGGCTGGGATGTAAATCTGATGAAGCATTCAAAAGATCATAAATACAGACAATTTATAAAAAAAATGTGTCAAAAATATTCTGAATGGAGGCAAAAAGACAATACCCTATGAAAATACTTGGGCCAAAGTGTATGTTCCACAAAGATGAAATTTAGAATTGAGAGTATTTTCTCAATTAAGAATACTATAGTATACAGAAAAGAATCAAATATGTTAAAAATTTCAAACTTACTGAATACAAATGTATTAGGATGGTAGACAATGGGGGTGCCTAGGTGGCTTGTTGGTTGAGCGCCTGCCTTTGGCTTGGGTCATGGTCCCAGAGTCCCGGGATCGAGTCCTGCATCAGGCTCCCTGCTCGGGGGAGAGCCTGACTTTCCCTCTGCCCCTTGCCTCACTTGTGCTCTCTCTCTCAAATAAATAAATAAAATCTTAAAAAAAAAAAAAGAAAGATGGTAGGCCATGTTACAGAAGAAAAACAACCACAGTGAAGGTACATGGTCTGGGAAAACAGCAGTGCCACAGTGCGGGGCGAGGATCCAGAGAAGGCCCCCCTGCCGTGAGCCCTGCTTGCTGGCTTCTGACCCTTGCAGAGAGCCCTCTCCTTGACTCTGCGCAGGACTGGTGACTTGCTCCTGTCCAACAGATTGCAGTGGGTGTGACCCGTGCAGTCTTCAGAGCTAGGTCACAGGAAACCTTACAGCTTTCTTTCTTTTTTTTTTTTTTTTTAAAGATTTTATTTATTTATGTGACAGAGAGACAGCCAGCAAGAGAGGGAACACAGCAGGGGGAGTGGGAGAGGAAGAAGCAGGCTCATAGCGAAGGAGCCCGACGTGGGACTCGATCCCGGTATGCCGGGATCACGCCCTGAGCCGAAGGCAGACGCTTTAAGGACTGCGCCACCCAGGGGCCCCTCCTTACAGCTTTCTTCTAGGCTTCTGGAGGTGCTTTCTGGGGAAGCCAGCTAACAGAACAATCCATATCCCCTGCGACCACTATGTTCCGAGGAAGGCCAAGCCAGCCGGGGGTGGGGTGGGGAAAGCCACATGGGAGGCACAGAGTGCAAATGCCATATTCAACACGACCCAGCTACCATTGGAATACACCTGCATAAGGAGACCCCCAGCAGAACCATCCAGCTGAGTCTGGTCAACCCAGAGGACCACGAGAGAAAATCAAATTATTCGTGCCACTAAGTTTTGGTGTGGTTGGTTGTGCATAACCAGAACACAGAATATCAGAGACAAATATAGCTGATAAACTGATTAAAGGTATCTGAATGTATGCCAAAAATAATTCTCCTTCCTTCCCCCTCCTTCCTTTCCCCCCCTTTTTCCTTCCTTCCTCCCTTCCTTCCTTCCTTCCTTCCTTCCTTCCTTCCTCTTTCTCTCTTTTCTTTCTGTAGGCTCTATGCCCAACGTGGGGCTTGAACTCACAACCCCGAGATCAAGAGTTGCATGCTCTACCGACTGAGCCAGCCCGGCACCCCTGATTCTGCTACTTTTAATGTTCACATAATCAATATAATTTTTAAAATTTGCTTTAATATGCATAGGTACACGTTTTAAAGGAAATATTTTTTTAAAAAGATTTTATTTATTTATTTGACAGAGAGAGACAGCCAGCGAGAGAGGGAACACAAGCAGGGGGAGTGGGAGAGGAAGGAGCAGGCTCCCAGCGGAGGAGCCTGATGTGGGGCTTGATCCCAGAATGCCGGGGTCACGCCCTGAGCCGAAGGCAGACGCCTAACGACTGAGCCACCCAGGCGCCCCTAAAGGAAATATTTTTGAAATAGTTTTTGAATAAACCATTTTATAGGTTCTCCAATGTAAGAAAACCAGTGGTCAATAAACATTTTTAATTAATTAATTAATTATTTTTAAAAAATTTTTATTTACTTCAGACTGAGAGAAAGAGAGAGTGAGCCCATAAGCAGGGGGAGAAGCAGATTCCTTGCTGAGTGGGGAGTCTGATGTGGGGCTCAATCCCAGGATCCAGGGATCATGACCTGAGCCGAAGGCAGATGCTTAACTGACTGAGCCACCCAGGCGCCTCTATTTATTTGCTTTTTAAAAAATATTTTATTTATTTATTTGAGAGAGAGAGACAGCGTGCTCGCACAAGCAGGCAGAGGGAGAGGGAGAAGCAGGCTCCTCGCCAAGCAGAGAGCTCGACGTGGGGCTCGATCCCAGGACCTTCGGATCGTGACCTGAACCAAAGGCAGATACTTAACTGACTGAGCCACCCAGACGCCCCGGTCGATAAACATTTCAGAAAACCACAAAATTTTAATTATTTTAAGCATCCATTTTCCCTCCTCCACATTTCCCTTACCACCACATTCCCCCAAATGTCCTGGTCTGGAAGATGCGCAACGGTCACCCCATCTTCAGGCCACCGTGAGGATGCTGCTCACAATGAAAGATGCCTGCCTTCGAGCTCTTCAAGCAGGACGACCTGGTCCGACCTGAGATTTTGCAGGCTCACTCTGGCTGCCGTGTTGGGGGAAGGAGGGAGGCGGGCAGAGCAGGCAGCAGAGGCTATGCTGTAATCCGCAAGGTGCTGATGCAGGACCGGCAGAAACCGCTGTTTTAGGTATGTGGGTTTCATAACTGGCTGCCACATTCAGCTTGTTAGTCCTCAGAGTTTTCGGCTGCTTCTCTAAGGACAGGCAATCATATCCTACACCGAAAATTATAGCCCTTTCAATATTTACATCTTTTTTTATTATTTGTCTAATTGCGTTGGCATAAAACTTCCAGAATGATGTTAAATGTGGTTTTATTTCCTTTCCCAAAGAAAACTTTTAAAATGATAGGTATTTGTATTAACTCCCCCCTGACGATCAACGGACTCACCAGTGGGGAGAACAGCCTTTAGAAGTTAAAAAATATTGCTCACGTCACCACTTTTCAACCATTTTGTTGTATCTTTAAACAAGGCCAAAATAAGCAAGTACTCCGGCGAGCCAGTGACTTCTGAGACTCGAGAGCCTTTGGTGCTGACCCAGGTCGATGGAAAAGGACTAAGCCTGAAAGGTCACGGGGGCCGCCGCACGGAACGGTAGGCCCAGTGCCAGCTGGTGAAACGGACTGTCCCAGAGATGAGTGATCACGTCACTGTGAGTTCACAAGGACATGGCTTTTAATATTTTAGGGAGTGGTTTGGATGCCTGCCTTCTGCTGTTCTTCCATTTCAAGGAAATAACCTTTTGAAAATGGACTGGTCACAGCTCCAGAACCGGACAGCTTTCTTCTCTACGTGCTAACCAGGCGTTTGGCTGCAACTTAACAACTCACTTTCAAAAACTTTCAAGGCAATATACTTTTATATGAGAAGTCCCAACGCTGGGGAATTAAAGTCAGATCTGAATTCTCACAGAAGATCAAAAAGATAAAGAAAAAGATAAAAAGATAAAATAAATCTAATGTGGGATAAATTAATGAGCCAGAGCTTTCCCAACAACTTTTAATTGAATGTACGCAGGCTTGTGTTCTTTTATTATTAAACTGTCATTAAAACACATTTTTTCAAATAAAAAGTTTACAATGGAAAATACTTGCACATTTCACCTTATTTTTTAGTAGAGCAGGTCACCAAACTTTTTCTGTCAAGGGTCAGATAGTATTCTAGGCTCTGTGGGCCACTCCGGTTGAAACTACTGAAGTCTGTGTTGTTACTGGAAGCACCAAAGAGCCACAGGTAATAGGTAAATGAATGAGCACTGCTGTGTTCCAACAAAACTTTATTTGAGAACGTTGAAATTTGAGTTTCGTATCATTTTTATGTGCCACAAATTATTCTTTGATTTCTTTTTTTTTTTTTTTTGAAGATTTTATTTATTTATTCGACAGAGAGAGAGCCAGCGAGAGAGGGAACACAAGCAGGGGGAGTGGGAGAGGAAGAAGTAAGCTCACAGTGGAAGAGCCTGATGTGGGGCTCGATGCCGGGATCACGCCCTGAGCCGAAGGCAGACGCTTAACTGCTGTGCCACCCAGGTGCCCCACAAATTATTCTTTGATTTCTTAAAAACCATTTAAGATGTAATAAAAACGATTCTTAGCCCATGGGCTGAAGGAAACTAGACAGCAGGCCACAGTTGGCTGACCCTCGTACTTAACTCTGCCACCAGCGTAGAAAAAGACGACGAGGACAGTTATGAATCCTCTACATACAACTGTGAGACTACTGAAAAATGGCCAGCAGGACACACAACAGCTACAGATTCCCAACTAAGACCTTTGTGACTTGCTTGGAAGCTGGAAGAGTCAATCTATCACCCCGGGCAGTTTCTGCCGCCCGGACTAGAAGTACCTGGACTCCACCGGGAACACATCCCACGGTTTCAAACTATCTTCAACCAACCAGGTAACAGTAATAACAATGTAACACAACTTGTCAAGCGAATATGATTTACTTAGTGTCTCCGGTTTTGAGCTCCTCAATAAAAATCACCAACTGGTAAGATTCAAAGGTTTAAGGAGCTAAACACTAGAGGAAGTAGCTGGAGGGATCCCCTTTTAAGCATCTATTCCAACCTCTAAACGACAACCCCACTGGATCACCATCTTCCTGGACCCCCCAATGAACCATTCATAAGTCAACCCTTTTTTCTTTAACCATTACATAAAAATAAGCACCGTCGAACAGATAGCGTTTGACTCTCACCTGCAGACCACTGCAGCAGGAAACTAGGAACTAGGAACTGCAGTGGTTCCAATCCAGCTGCCATCTGAATTTCCTCGGGAGCCTGTTCAAATACACATTCCCAGGTAGCAGCCTGACAGACTCCTCTTCAGCTGCCCTGAGAATCTGCACTTTTAAAAAAAAATTTATTTATATATTTGAAAGACAGCGTGTGTGCGGCGAGCACGAGTGGGGGAAGGGGCAGAGGGAGAGGCACACTCCCGGCTGAGCAGAGAGTCCAACGTGAAGCCCCACGACCCCGAGATCATGACCTGGGCCTGAAGGCAGACACTTAACTGACTGAGCCACCCAGGCGCTCCAAGAATCTGCACTTTTAATAAACAAAAGTTGTCGTGGAATTAACCTACTGGTTTTGGCAACCATGAACTCCTTTTTTTTTTAACTGAAAATTTTATCGAGATAATTGTAGATTCATATGCAGTTGTAAGAAATAAGAAGAGATCCAATGCATCACATTTCTTCCAATGGCTACATCTTGCAAAAACTATAGTACAATATCATAACCAGGATACTGACATCAATGCAATCCAATCTTCTTGCTCAGATTTCCTCAGTTTTTTTTTTTTTTTTTAAGATTTTATTTATTTATTCGACAGAGAGACAGCCAGCGAGAGAGGGAACACAGCAGGGGGAGTGGGAGAGGAAGAAGCAGGCTCCTAGCGGAGGAGCCTGATGTGGGACTCGATCCCGGAACGCCGGGATCACGCCCTGAGCCAAAGGCAGACGCTTTAACGACTGCGCTACCCAGGCGCCCCAGATTTCCTCAGTTTTATTTATTTTTTCATTTGTGGCACGTAATCTGATCGCCTGCTTGGGTTCATGCATCCAGCACCACAGTCAACACACAGAACATCTGCACCACCACACGGATCCGTGTGCTGCCGCTTACAGCCACACCCGCCTCCTCCACTCTCCCTCCTCCTGTCCACCCAAACCCTGGTGACCCCAGGTCTGCTCTCCACCTCGACAGTCTTTTAAAGATTTTGTTTGTTTGAGAGAGAAAGAGAGAGAGAGGAGGGGCAGAGGGAGAGAGAAAATCTCAAGCAGACTCTGCACTGAGCACGGAGAGCCTGACATGCAACTTGATCTCACATCCCTGAGATCACGACCTGAGCCAAAATCAAGTCAGACAGTTAACCGACTGAGACACCCAGGAGCCTCCCCCTGCCCCACAACCCCGCCCCAGTCTTTTAACTGAAGAAGCTGCACTTGACGGAGTTGTGGCCACTTTCTTTTGTCCTCTATCTCAATGATTATGGACAAGTAAAAGTCTTCCAGTGCAATTATAAATAAATTTAGGTTTTTGGTTAAACCAATAGGACTGTTATCTTTTTTTTTTTTTTAAAGATTTTATTTATTTATGTGACAGAGAGACGGCCAGCGAGAGAGGGAACATAGCAGGGGAGAGGGAGAGGAAGAAGCAGGCTCCCAGCCGAGGAGCCCGATGTGGGACTCGATCCCAGAACGCCAGGATCACGCCCTGAGCCGAAGGCAGACACGTAACGACTGCGCCACCCAGGCGCCCCAGGACTGTTATCTTGAAATCCTCTTCCCTCCCAAAGTGACACTCAAGGCATAACAACAGCAACACGATAAGAGGTGCTAACCAAGCCTTAGAATCTGGAAAGGAATGGAGGTGGTCACTGAGCAGAGAAAGAAACCAGGCTTCTGCTGGCTCAGGAACCGGAGGGACCAGGCACCTCAGGAGTCGCCAGCTCACTAAGGAGACAAGTCACAGAGGCTTGCTCTTTGAAGAAATCAAAGGAAGGCGTGCCAGGTCCAGCTGGGGGTGGGGGGCAGGTACTAGAAACAAAGGTGAGTGAGACACACAATGGTCATCTCCTGACTTCCCACCTCCTCGACAATAAGACGGCCGGCAGCCAGGTGAGAGACTGGGGGTTTCCTCTCCAGAGAAATATCGCCTGCTAAGTAGAAAAGGCCTTTCAACACTAGCCCTTGTGTGTGTGTGTGGGGGTGGAGTCTCCATCCAAACACCCAGAGTTAGGGCCATCAGTGACAAGCCCTGCCAAGCCCAGGGCACGTGCCCTGAGCCTCCCTGCCTCAAGAGCGGCCAGCCAGAGATTCCCAGACACTTGAGGAAAAGCTCCAACACAGAAGTCTAAAACCAAGTAAAGATCAAAAAGAAGCAGAGGATACAAATGCCAAAGAAAACAGCAAGAAATGTCTAAGTAATATCCTCAGAAAAAGAAAAGATATTGCATTACTCATTAAAAATAGCATTTATGAACAAATGCTTACTAAGTGTTGGGGACTCTCCTAAGTCTTCGACATGTATTATAACATTTAATCTTTTCATTAACAATGAGGCAGGTCCTGTTACTGTCTCCATTTCACAGATGACACCAAGAACAGAGGCCACGTGGCTTGCTCAAGGCCACACAGCTGGGAGGCGTCGGAGACAGGACTTGAATACAGGGCATCTACGTACACAGCGCAAGAACCAAAGCCCTACCTCGTACTTCCCCATGAATTCGAAAAACATCAACAGATTTGAGAAGAAGAAAGTTCTTGGATATTAAAAAATCCGGCAGGATTTTTCGCACTGGTAGGAAAGCTGGAAAATAACCTAGAAAAAGAAACTCTCAAACAAGTAGAACTAAACCAAAAATATGCAAAATGGAGAGGAAAAAATTAGCAAGTGAGACGGTGAGTCCAGAGGGTCCAATATGTGAAACGGAAGGAATGTGGACAGGAGAGGAGAGCTAGGAAGAGAGAATGTGAGAAAATGCCCCAGGGCTGCGGCACCCGGCCTGCCGGGGCGGGGTGGGGGGCGGGTGGGGGGTCACTGCGCGCACCTGACTCCACTGAGCAGCTCACCCGGGCCTCCCACACTCAGCTGCTCAGCCCAGACAGGAAGACCCTGCAGGTTTCCAAAGGGGGAAAAGTACATCACACACGAGAATCAGGAACTGGAATGGGTCTTCTCAATACCAGTCCCAGAAGCTAGAAGACACAGGAATGGGGTCTTCCAAGTTCAGAGGAAAAATGACTTCCAAACTGGAACTTCATATCCCGTAGAATTAGTAGGTTGGATTATATAAAACTGTTGTTTTTTAGGTCTAAAACAGATAAAAAAGCAGCCATTTCTAACATTAAATATAAAGCTCTAACTAAACACTAAGTTAGACACACTTCCTAGCATGTGCATATCTATCTATACACATACTGTAAAAAGTACGCAGATACATGCTTTTCACTTAGTTAAGTCTAAAGATACAATCAAGACAGGCTGAGCTACGCGAAGTCCGCATTTCACCTCTGGAAAGCAATGTGGCAACATCTCTTACAGCTGAATATTTGCATATCCCACGACCCATCAATTTTAGATCAAGGTGCTTGTGGACACTCTCACACACACGTGCGCACCAGGAGACAAGCACAAGGACGTTCACAGCAGCAACGTCCATAACCACGGAAACCCGGAAACTACACACCCACTCGCAGGAGAATGGATAAATCGTGGTGTACAGCAACGGAAGTGACTGTGTCACGACTTTGTGAAACACACAGACGTCCGAACAGTAGGAGGCGTGGGCAGAAAACAAGTCCCAGAGGACCACCTATAGCATGTACCATTTTTATAAAGCTCAAAAACAATACAAACCAAACAGTGGATTACTTAAGCATACATCCAGTTTGTGACAAAATTTAAAAGCCAATAGAAGGATGACTCCCTTTGGACGGCGTTTCCCTCTGGCAGGGAGATGGGGCAGGAGGAGGCCACGAAGGCAGATGCAAGGTGTGGGCACCATTCTTGTCCCGGGGTCAGGCTGTAGCTCCCCCGTGTCTGTGATTACTGTTGTGGCTCAGACGTTACTAATTCTTTGAATATATGTATACATGTAAGTACTTATGTTATTATTTTTTCTTTTAAGAGACAATAAAATGGGGGGAAAAAGGGACAAAGAGATTTGCCTTCCAGGGATCTTCTTTAACGAAGCTATTGGAAGATGGGTTTTCTCCACAGAAAGGGATAAAGGGAGCCCACGAGGGCAGGGCGGTGCCGCTGCAGGCGTCTCAGGGCCTGACAGTGCCTCCTGTGGCTGCTCCTTGGGAACCAGGTGTCGCCTGAGTGAACAGAAAGGCATTCCTGGGAAGATGGGGAGGAAAGTTCTGGGGCCCCAGCTGTACAGCAGTCCAGAAAGTGGGGGCTAGACTGGAGTGGGGGCGGGGAGGACGACGGGGGCTCCAGGGGATGCCACCAGGATGGGTGAGAGTGACAGAATACCTAACAAGCCCGATGGCACTGAGGGGGAACGTTCAGTCCTGACAGTCCAGAAATGAATCAGTGTCAGATTTGTAGAAAGCTCATCAAAGAAACCAAAGGACAGTTACTAACACAGTGGAGGAAAAAGCGGTTTTAAGAAAGATCAGGTCGGGGCACCTGGACGCTCAGTTGGTTAAGCGACTGACTCTTGATTTCGGCTCAGGTCATGATCTCAGGGTCGCAAGATAAAGCCTCTTGTTGGGGGCTCCCTGCTTAGTGGGGATTCTCTCTCTCCCTCTGCCCCCCCTTTCTAAAATCAACCAATCAATCAATTAATCAGGGTAGGGTAGGGGAGGGGAAGAGAAGGGAAGGGAAGGGGGAAGGGGAAGGGAGGAAGGAAGATAGATTGGTCAGGTGGTCATGGTCCGCCATCTGGCTCAGCCGAGCATTTATTCAGTGAACATTCACTTAACCTGAAAGGGGATTATAACCACACTGGGTGGCCTGACAAACATGTGCGTGCTGGGGAACGGCACCCTTATCTTTACCGGTGGGGGGTCAATACGTAGCTGCTAAAACTGAAAAAACCAGAGAACAGTGTAAACACGCAGCTCAGGAATACAGAGAAGTGTCCGAAGCAAGAGCTCAGAGACCAGAGTGCCGCCTCCAGGTTGGGGGGCAGGAGCCAGGCCTGGAAAGACGGGTGGGGAGGGGAGACGGCTTGTTTTTGTAGTAAGTCTAGTAACCAACTTTCTAAACTACTTAAACATATTACTTGAACCACAAAAAACGGACAAAAATTTCCCCACACCTCAGCCTTCAAAACTAGAGTCTCCTTAAAAACGATTAAAATCTCGTTGCGCCTGGGGGGGCTCAGTGGGTTAAGTGTCTCCCTTTGACTCAGGTCATGATCTCGGGGTCCTGGGATGGAGCCCCGAGTCGGGTTCCCTGCTCAGTGGGGAATCTGCTTCTCCCTCTGCCTCTCCCCCACTCATGCTCGAGCACTCTCTCAAATAAATAAAAATCTTTAAAAATGATTAAAAATCTCAAAAAGGTCTTATATGCTTATTTATTTATTTATGTGACAGAGAGACAGCCAGCGAGAGAGGGAACACAAGCAGGGGAGTGGGAGAGGAAGAAGCAGGCTCCCAGTGGAGGAGCCTGATGTGGGACTCGATCTCGTATCGCCGGGATCACGCCCTGAGCCGAAGGCAGACGCTTAACGACTGCACTACCCAGGCGCCCCTTATATGCGTATTTAAATATCAGTAGACTTCTTGTGCCTGTAAGTGTCAAAAGTTTCCTCCTCAGGAAGAGCCAACATCACCAAATGACACCATTACTCACAGGCAGAGCCTGGAGTGGGAGAGCCACCCTCTGCCCAGAGGTCATCAAAGGAACTCCACCCAGCCCGGATGGGAGCACCACCTGCTGGCCTGGAATCCACTCCCACACTGACTCTCTGAACAGCCTGGAAAACTTATTTTTATCTTAATTATATAACACCCCCCCCATCTCCCCAACCCCCTGGAAGATGTAGGTCCTTGCTGCTCTGTGTTCAGGATGAGATGGTGGATAAAAGTGCTGTGTCCTTCAGTCCCCAGCAGCCCGCCTTGTTCACTGTTCCTTACACCAAGCCAAAATCGTCTTCGTGCTGTCAGTTCTGTTCTCTCCAACTGTCACAAATTAAGACCAGTTGCGGCTTCTCCACAGGGAGGGGAAGACGTGCCTCTCTGACCTGAGCTCCTACTTATTCCTTCCACCACTGTTCCAGACACACCGGCCTCTTTGCTATTCCTTGAACACACTGGACCCACTATGTCCCTTTGAACCGGCTGCTCCCACCATCCACAGGGCTCTTCCCTGATATCCGCAAGGATAACTCTTCTCTCATCTTTGTTCCAATGCACTTTCTCAATAAGGCCTGAGCATCCTACTTAAAATTGCAGTCCTTCCCCCTTACCTTGACCTATCTTCCTGCTATAGCATTATCACCTTCTAACATATTATGTAATTTACGTATTGTGTTTCTTGTGTATTATCTGTCTCTCTCAACCTTGATCCAAGAGGGCAGGGTTTTGTCTGTTACTCCCTGCCGCACGTCTCAACCTTGATCCTAGAGGGCAGGGTTTTGTCTGTTACTCCCTGCCGCACGCCCCCACCTGGAACAGGACCTGGCTCGCTCCTTACAGGCACCCAATTTAAACTGCCTTGTGAGTATGTGAATCATCGTTACCTTACCTACACCCGACCCACAAATATTCTAAACTGTCGCTGATATTAAGCCCAGTTAGTGAAAGACCACCATTTCCCCCCGTCTCCCCTTCTCTGAGCTAGCACGTTCCATATTTCCATTCTAGTTCACTGGGATCTTTTAGAATCATGGTTTTGTCCTGTGGCCTTGGGTCACCCGAGAATACGACAGACACATCTTCACTCACACCATTCATAGAAATTCTGAGCACGCCAAGTGACAGCCTTTCTCCCATGATGAGAAGCTTCTCACCAGGGTGGAGATGATGCATTCATCAACCCTCTTTGAGTAGAATCAGTTGTTCACTCAGCCAGGAACGTTCCGTTCTAAATTATTTTCATGCTTATATTTTACCTGGCCATAAGGATAATGTGAGAAAATTCTGTCATATGCATTCTCAATTACTAACTGAAAATTCCCCCCAAAGAGGCAATTGCATTAAGAGGCAATGTACAGTTTGCCTGTTTTATAGCTGGTGAGCCCAGGGTGGCTCTTGAGACTGTCTTCGCAGATTCATGGTGAGATCAAAGTTGGAACCTGTGTTGTCCGAGGTCACAGAGGATCAAAGGGCAAACCTAGCAGAGTTCCCAAGGATGCGCCCCCCCCCCCCGCCCCATGCCCCCCCTGCACAAACAGCAGTCTCTCATTTGGACACCTTGATTCTTTTTTTTTTTTTTTTTTTAAGATTTTATTTATTTATTCGACAGAGAGAGAGACAGCCAGCGAGAGAGGGAACACAAGCAGGGGGAGTGGGAGAGGAAGAAGCAGGCTCACAGAGGAAGAGCCCGACGCGGGGCTCGATCCCAGAACTCCGGGATCACGTCCCGAGCCGAAGGCAGACGCTCAACCGCTGTGCCACCCAGGCGCCCCCTGGACACCTTGATTCTGAGCGGTGACACTGACAGGACGGGGGGGAACAGCCTCCTCTGGGCCTCCTGCAGCCAGCACTTCTCTTCTGCAAAGACTCTGCCTCCTCGGACTCAGTCCCTTCCTCTAGGACAACTTCCCAATTTCTTCCCTTCCAGAAGCTGTTTCTGCATATGCTCAATGGACCGTCCTGCCATCGAGAGCAACAAACATATGGGTTCAAACAGCTTTTTTTTCTGTAGATTTTCCTGTCAGCAAAGCTGAGTCGGTTTATGACATCAGAGCCATTTCCACCGAACAGACTGAAGTCATAGCCACGGGCTCATTCGGATGCCGACAAACATGAGCCATGGCAGCCGAAACACAGCTTTTTAAAAACCCTTTAAAAATAATTGAGTAACGTAATCCTGCATCTTTATGAAAACATTTTGGCATTTAAAAATATTTTTACTGTTATATTTGTTCCTTGATACATTATTTAAATTCTTTTCCTGATAAAGCTGAATCCTATTTTTAAGCTACCGCAGGAACAAACCGATAAGTGGGCCTTTCTAGAACAGAAAGGAGGTCTGGCCAGGGAGTTTATGTGAACCTCTGTACGGCGAAAGGAGAATGGACATAACGCAGAGCCCCCTGAACTGTTAGGTAACAGGGTCAGAAAGCAGGCAGTCTACGCCCTCAGAGGCAGACAATGACGGCTCCCAAACCGTCTCTGACTTAACGCTCTGCTTCACGCAGGATGGGAACGAGTTCATTAGAAGGTGGTAATAAAGTCCGACAGTGCTGCCTGAGATCTGTCGTCCTCAGACTCCAGAGTGGCTGCCACTGCAGGGACAGCAGTCTTGTGCATTAACAAAGAAAGGAACCAAAAGAATCAGTACAAAGCGAACGTGGCACAGAACAACCCTATCGTGTGATCTTAGGTCTTTAAAAAGACAAGAAACACAGATGGATTAAGCCAATGAAACAGATCCTGCAGACGGAGGGAGGGTGGCCAGGGCCGTCCAGTGAGCGCCAGTGACCCGCGGCGCTCTGGATGCAGATGAGCCTCGCCGTCTGTGCCCCGCAGATGCCCTCCCAGACCTGCTCAATGCGAGGGCCCGGGAGATCCTAGGACGCCAGCAACCTGAGCCTGGGGTTCCAGCAGGGAACACAGAGGACTTTCCTCTCACACAGCGAAGACGGAAAACAGAGGCAATTAAACTACGGACTTCGGGGTCTTCTGACCCCAAGCAGTGGGTTTCGTGGCAAACCTTCCATTTCACACAAGGGGAAACTGAGCTAAGATGGGAGATGTGGCCTGACCCAGGGCCCAGAATGGGAGGGTGCAATCTGAATCCCAGTGCAGGGCTCCTGACTCCAAGTGGAAAGTCCTACCACGCTGTCTCCGGCACACGCGTGTGTGAGTGTGTCTGCACGCATTCCACTGGGGCTTGCACACTGGAGCCGCGACCACGCTCGTTATTTCCGAGCCCCACACTGCTTTCCCAAGCTCATTTCACACAAGCCAAGACTCACAGGGAGCTGGGCACACTGAAACACCACTGGGCCAAGGCCACAGGGGATGGTGATGGTGCTGTCAGAGGGCCATTTTGAAATCCCAACTGCCAGACCCCATCCAAACCCACCCACCATGGGCCCAGAGCTGCCTGACCAAACCAAGCGCTTCCCATGCAGTGCTGGAGGAAACACAAAGGTGGAATTGAGTTCTTAACCTCATGAGTACTGAACAAGTCCCACTACGCATTTATTCAGCAGGCTTGTTGGCCTCTAGTAAATTAACACCTAGTTTCTATTTTTTAAATAGTTTCCCAACTTGGTATGGTAGTTAGGAAGGTCAGACAGCTTCATTAAAAAAAAAAAAAAAAAAAAAAAAAAAAAAAAAAGATTTTATTTATTTATTTGAGAGAGAGAAAAAAAGAAAGAGAGCGAGAGAGTGAGTGAGGGGAGGGGGAGTGGGGGAGGGAAAGGGACAAGCAGACTCTGTGCCGAGTACAGAGCCCGATTCCATGACCCTGAGATCACAACCTGAGCCGAAACCAAGAGTCGGACACTCAAACGACTGCGCCCTCCCCGCCCCGGCACCCCCAGACCGCCTCATTGTACAGACAAGAAAACTAAACACAGGTCAAGCGCTTTGCTCTGGGCCCCACATCACTGTGTCAGAGTCAATATTTCCAATCTGTGAGTTTTCCCATCTGACCTCTTTCCCTGTTCTTGGTGCACACATCCTACTGGAAAATCCCCGCCTAGCAAACTCTTACTGGCAACAATGGAGAGAAATACCCGTCTGAGTTTCAGACGGCAGTACCAAAAATGATACCTAGCCTGCCAGTCCTTGGGACAGCTCGGTGCTGAGCCTGATGGTCATGGGCAATGTCCTTCCCCTGTGGTTTTCTTAAAAGAGGATATCGCCTCTGTCTCCATTCCAAACCCTTCCACTCATCATGAGAAGCAAAACCCTCAGACATGGAATAAAAGACCCAGCTCAAAACCTCTCCTTGAAATGCTGCATAGCCAACATCTGGTTATCACTCACTATTTCTGGTTAGAAAATGTCTTATTTATTTGGAAGCAGTTTTTGCAAGTAGCAGTATTAGGAATTTTACAATAACTTGCATGCTTGTGTGAAATGGTCACAGCTGTGCTCCCTCATTCCAAAGAAACATGGCCCGGAGACACATTTCCACAGAATCCCAATAAGCAATCACTGCGCATACCCAGATGGCCAATTTTATCTCAGGACACAGAGGCTTAGGCTACTGTGATGTTCTCTTTCCCCTTCATTGCTCTGAATGCAGCAAACTCCAGCCAGCACAGCGAAGATACCAAAGGAACAGCTCGCTCCTGCCAGGCTCCCACCCCATCTCCTCAACCCTCACTCCATCTGCCGATGCCGACCTTTCAAACCAGACCTCCCCACAGTGCACGGCCCTGACCACTGGGTCCGCGAACGTACCCCAAGAGCACGGTTCACGGCGCCTCAGAGATCTTTAGCGCTCCCAACTATGTCACCCGCCCTGAGTCGGTTTGGCTGGTGTTTCAATTCTCCACCTGCCCATGACCAAAAGCCGCTCTCCACCGCTGACGCCATCATCTGTTGCAGGGAGGCTGGGTAGAAAGGAGAGGTGTGGGCATTTATAAATATACTTTGAAACACAGGCTTCAAATAGATGGCACTGTTCTGAATATACGGTCCTCTAAATGCTGTAGGAGTCTTTAAAAAATCCACTTTCTGGAATATATTTGATCAGAAGTTCATATTATCACACTTCCCAGTTGTATGCTAGCATCTGTTCTTTTTCTTTAGGAGATTTTCAGGCTGCTTGCTAGGCCATCCTGGCCACACTGATGGAGTCTGAGTCCCTTATCAAGCACACTGAATAGGACTGGGCCACCTTCGATTAGCCATTCATACACCTGGTACCTCCAACTGACTGAGATATCCCGTTTGCCATAGGGTTGGGGCACTCACTCAGAACGACACACTTCCCTGACGAATCAAAGGACAAAGATACCATATGTGGGACTGAGAAGTGGCTCTCAGACTGAGGCACATCGCGAGGTCACAGGACTCAAACTCCCTGGGGACTTGACCAAATTAAAGGGGGTCATCTTATCACTGCCAGAAGAGCCCGGTGACTGGTGTTCATGGCACCGTTGTCCAGGGGGATAAAAGCCTGAGCCCGCGAGGAAGGCAGTTTGGAAATGTCCCACGCCCTGAGTGGTGCAGGGAACCTCGCTGCCTCAATGTGGTCAAGTGGCTGCCCTCTCCCTGACAGCACCCCGACTGTCACCGTCAAGGGCTTGGGCAGCTTGACTGCAGGGAAGGGTCTCTGGGACCGCGCCTGTGCGGCTGTCAGGGATGTCTCCTTGGTTCTGGGGAACCATGGGATTGGTTTTGTCTTCCCTGCACGTGGCTGAAAACACTTTTCTCCAGGTCCTGAGCAGCCGCTTTGCTGAAAGCCACCAGGAGCTGCTTTCTATAAAGATGCACTCAGATAAACAAAATTTTGTTCCACCGATTTTGTATGTTATTACCTTAAAAAAAACCCCACCGGCATCACCGATCTCGGGCCTGCCTCCTGGCACGACAGCCCTGTGCTGTCCTCGCGGCGGGCCTGGCTTACCTTGGGGTTGGTGCGCTGCTGCAGCCTCCTCTCCTCCCTCTCTCTCTGCAGCCGCTCAAACTCTTCCCTGATTTCAGCCGGCGTTCTCCTCCTCTCCACCACCTGCAGGCACAGTCAGGAGGAGGAGACAGTTAAGGACCCAGAAAGCGAGGAAAACATGCACAAAGAACTGACGTTGCTAATTGTGGCGTGTCTGTGTGGCCCAGGCTCACTTTCCTTTTCCCAGGACTTTAAGAACGGCAGTGACACCCCAACAGGGTTTTCTCCATGGACACAGGCCCTGGTGAGGCAAGGCTCACGGTCACACCCACTCCGCTCGGCCCTGGTCATCCCCAGGGCCATGCTTTTCCTCAGCTCTCCTAAGAGACGAAAGCATGTCTTCCTTGGTTTCAGTAACTGATCTCTGAGGCTGCAGGAAATCTTACAAAGAACACGTCACCTTATTTTTTTAATTCTTATTTTTTTTAGAGAGAGAGACCATGCACGAGCGTGGGGTGGGCACTGGCAGGGAGGGACGGGGGAGAGGGAGAGAGAGATCTTAAGGAGGCTCCACACCCAGCATGGAGCCCCACGTGGGGCTTGATCTCACCACCCTGAGATCATGACCTGAGCTGAAATCAAGAGTCGGATGCTCAACCGACTGAGCCACCCGGGCGCCCCAAGAACACATCACCTGAAGTCTCACGGTCTAAATTTCCTAACGAGTCCCAGAGCAGACAATAAACCTTAAAGATGAAAGCGAAGGGCAAAGACACCCACCACAGCCCTGCCATCTCTTGCCAGTGCGCTGGGGCCATTGCTAGAGATGCTTCTGCGTTTGGACCAAGTGGTCTTCGGCCATCAGGCCTGGACGTTTTTTGCAACTCTTCCCCCTACACTATGACAAGACCCTGAGAACGTATGATGTCAGGTGCCCTTTAGCCTCAACAGCTCTCAGGTAGCAGAGGGCACCCCCATGAACACTTGGGGTTGCACCATGTCAAATCGATGAGAAAATAAGGCATTCCACCTTGGCTTTTCTTAGCTCATCATGAAGTGGAGATTTCAAAGAGGCAACGAAAGGCCACCATGGGCCTCAGGCCCCACATCTGTGAAAGTCCTGAAACCGCACTATGTGATTCCTAGGGTCCAAGATGCCACGGCCTGTGAGACACACTGAGAATCGGGGTGGGACAAAGTCAGGAGCTGGGCGGGGGGAAGCCCAGAGAGCACATTCCCTGTAGCAGTGGGAGAAACACAGAGGAGCCTTGAGAGGCTGCTCACAGAACAGCTAAAAAGGGAGGTGATGTGAGAAGAAGCAATCCTGGAAATCACAAGTTTAAAAAATTGTTTAAAAAAATACACGCTTACAGCAAAAAATCAAAATAGTACAGAAGGACAGAAAGGAAACAGTGCAATTCGCCTGTAGCACCCTCTCTTCTCCACCGTCCTTCTCACAGGCTAACATCTAGCCTTTATGTATCTTCCTAGACACGCTCTGTGCACAAATATGTATGTGTGAGTATGTATATGCTAACATAAATGGGTCATACTCTAGGTTTTGTGCACCTTGATTTTACAATTCAGCAATATAGAAAAATTAATACAAAAACTGGCTTATCCAAAAAAACACTAAGAAATTTGTTCACTACTGCTTTCAGGAGGTAAAGAGAAAAAAATAAAGAAAACATTTTCTCCTCTAATAACCCGATATAATCAATAATTACTAAAAAGGGGGTGGTGGTTCTTTTAAAGAAAGTTTTAAAATAAAAACACAAAAACCATCCAAGAACAAATCCGAAGTCCTCAAAGGCACACCAGCGACTGCTTCGTGGCCTCACAGCATCATCCTCGGTTGTACTGAACGGATATGAAGGCTCACCCGCTATTTCTCCAAAGTTGAGGGCGTGAGCACCCTACGTCCCTACCCTGGATGAAGCTGGGGGAGGGGGCGGAAGCTCAATACTTCAGCTTCCATCACCTCCCCCCTTCAGCACAGAGAATAAAAGCAAAAGAGCTTCAGGAAAATATAAATTATCAACTACTCCATTTAACTGTGAAGATCAAGAAAGATCAGGAAAAAAGGATTTAAAATATTTTAGAAACTCTTTGTGACCCCTGAACCCCAACTTGGTGGGCCTATGACTGTGGAACCTGCCAGTGGTGACCTAAGTGATACATTACCAAGGTCAAGCAGGGTCTGGATGGAAACGCCTGCTCACGGGTCCAGGAGCAATCCGGCTGCTCTACCTGGACGAAAAGGTCTCACACCGAGTATTCTGTCCAGTGGGACACTGGTATTGATAATGCGGATTAAGCACAAGTTGGATGAGCCAAACTTTAACCAGCAACACAGACTCCATGAATATGACTCTTTCCTGATAGTTTTTAAATACACAGGTTTGTAAGATTCCAGGAATTAAAAGACTGGAAAGCGTCAGGCTCCGCAGAGGCCAGAGCTTGAATAAGATTTGTTTTCAGAAATTCTGGAGCTGTCTGACCTTTGCTAACTGAATTAATAGCTGCAAATTCCTTTCTCTCTGCCATACTCGGTGATAAGGTGAAGAGGCAAATATTCCAAAGGTGTGAAGGCATTCAATTTCTAGTCGATTTTACATAGGTTTGGCAAACAGCTGGTGCATAATCAGAGCTGACTGCAAAATCAAGATGGTTGGCACCTCCAGAGCAGTGAAGGGCTGGGTAGGGCAGGGCAGAGTCCCGCTTCCAAGGCCCTGGACATCTTTTGCCATTTCTGCTCCTTACATGCAGTGCACCACGGTGGAGAAGGGAAGGAGACCGAGCCAGCTACAAGTCACTTTCTTCCATCTCAGCCACCCTTAGACAGAAGCACCCAGAACACAGCATCCGGAACTGCATGCCAGCTGGTAAATACCAGACATTTTCCATAACAGCGTGGATCACACACAGCCCTTGAATCTACACACCTGTATCGTTCACCTTAACTGTCCATCCACCAATGAGGTCTGTCCCTGTGCTAGCCAGGAAGACTGCTCCGCCTTGTGGAAGAGGGGGCAGGGATCCCTAAAAGCAAGTCAGCGTGGTGGAAGGACAGAAGGCAGGCTCTCCCACACTGCCTCTAATCTCCGGGCGGCCTTGGGGGAGGGGGTCGCTTCACTTCTCTAAGCTTCGGATCCTTGCTACAGATAAGGGGTTAAACTACAGGATTCCTGAGGTATTGTCTGGTCTGAAAATTCTGATTCTAGCTACTTGACTTTGGTTTTGGAATAATTTTAGAAATTACTTAGAACTTTAGAAAAATTACAGACAGTAGAGGAAGTTCTTGTACACCCTCCCCCCAGCTTCCCCCGATGTTAACACCCCAGACAGCCACGGGACAGCGGCCAAATCTCAAACCTAACCCTAGAACACTCCAAGGAACTGAACCCGGACTTTCTGGATTTCAGCAGCTCTTCCACTAACATCCCTTTTATGTTCTGGGATCCAGTCTAGGCTCTGGGCTTGCATTCTGTCATCCCGTCTCCTAGTCTGTGAGAGCTTTTGTTTTCATGATCTTGACCATACTGCAGCTCTTCCTAATGCAGGTTACTTTCTTAGACACCGTAAGACTGACGTCAAGGAGACAGGGAAGAGTGAGATATGGATAATGTCAGGGCCTGCACACAAAAACTAGACCGTGGGAGGTCTGGGCCAAAGAATGTGATCGAACATCTGCCAGTGCTACTGAGTCACACGCTCTCCACTCCACCGGCTCACTATGACCAGCTTCAACACCACCGAGCATCCCTAGCTCAAAGGTGAAGCTCGCCATTCTGAAGCCAATTTCATTTTCCACATGGGTATTACATAAGCACCGCTAACCAACTTGGGTAACTAAAATGGCTGGTTTCACAAGTGGGGTCACTTGTACCTCTGCATCTTGTTCCTTTGGAATCCTGCCAGAGAATGACAACGCCTCTTGAAGATTAAAAGACAAAAAAGGCGGCGCCTGGGTGGCTCAGTTGTTAAGCTGCCTTCGGCTCAGGGCGTGATCCCGGGGTCCTGGGATCGAGCCCCACATCAGGCTCCTCCGCTATGAGCCTGCTTCTTCCTCTCCCACTCCCCCTGCCTGTGTTCCCTCTCTCGCTGGCTGTCTCTCTCTCTGTCAAATAAATAAATGAAATCTTAAAATAAATAAATAAATGAATGAATGAATGACAAAAAAGGGCGGGAACGTGGGTGGCTCAGTCGGTTAAGCATTTCTCTATTTTTAAAAAAAAGATTTATTTGTCAGAGAGAGAGAGAGAGCGAGCAAGCACGCGTGCGCATACAAGCAGGGAGAGTGGCAGGCAGAGGGAGAAGCAGGCTCCCCACTGAGCAAGGAGCCCGATGTAGGACTTGATCCCAGGACTCCAGGATCATGACCTGAGCTGAAGGCAAATGCTTAGCCGACTGAACCACCCAGGTGCCCCTAAGCATCTGACTCTTGATTTCGGCTCAGGTCATGATCTCAGGGTTGGGATCGAGCCCCCCGTCAGGCTCCGTGCTGAGTGTGGAGCCTGCTTGGGATTCTCTCCCTCTGCCCCAAACCCCTGCTTGCTCTCGCTCTCTCTCTCTAAAACAAAACAAAACAAACCTGAAAAATTACTAATGGCTGAAAGCAGGGCCAGTATCTTGTGAGCCTGAACAAGCTCACATCTCCTCCCCAGCGGCCACCACGGGAGGCGGGCTCTGACATCTTGGGACTAAAGGCGTCTCAGGCGCTATGGTTTTGACAGTGCCCTTCCTCCTTCAGCGACTGCCCGTATGTTCAGACTAATAGATATGTGGCAAATGGACACTGTCAGCAATTAGAAAAGTTTAACAGTCGAAGAACACTAGCAGCAGCATGAAGGGAATTCAGCTCCCTGGGAAAGAAGGTCTGACTGAAGCGGGGGCAAGAGGGTCTCCTTAAAGAAGTGACGATGCCAGCCCCACAGAACGCTCTCGAGTTCAGTGAGACCCTTCCTTTACAGCATGAACGATGGGCTCCATTTTCCCTTTGTATCTTAGGCACCAAGACGTTTCTTAGTAAATATCTCGGGAGGTATCTTCATGTGCTCTTTCTTGAAGGCACTTTTTTTTTTTAAAGATTTTATTTATTTATTTGACAGAGATAGACAGCCAGCGAGAGAGGGAACACAAGCAGGGGGAGTAGGAGAGGAAGAAGCAGGCTCCCAGTGGAGGAGCCTGACGTGGGGCTCAATCCCAGAATGCCGGGATCACGCCGTGAGCCGAAGGCAGACGCTTAACGACTGAGCCACCCAGGCGCCCCTCTTGAAGGCATTTTTATCTTCAGTGAAAGCTTGGTATCAAAGCAAAAAAAAAAAAAAAAAAAAAAAGCCAATTCCGATCGATGAGAACTTGACTTCCTTATAAAGTAGCTTACTAAAATATATGAATATAAAAGCTTACCCATTCACCATCTGTGACTGCCTACATACTTTTATAATCATTGCTGTGTGTGTGGTTTTGCTTTGTTTCTAATGGGCAGATAACTTGGTTTGGCGATAGGAACCCACGCAGTATTTTGCCAGGACGATGTTACCCCACCGCTCCACTAGTTGGGCTGATACTGCTGGGAATTAACAACCCAGACCCTGAAGGGGGCTCGAGCCTTTCAGTGGCCCTGACTGCACCCACGAAAAACTGTAACCGACCCAGGTCTTCAAAAAACAAGGGAGCTTGAACACGTGTACAAAGGGTGAGGAGAAAGTCAGTAAATACAACGGATTCTATTTTCCTTTTAGGATGGGAAAATGCTAAGCTATTAGACTTCATTGGAACTCATGTGATGTGAAGTGAAGACACATTTGATGGTGTTGCCATCAAACCAAAGGCCAGAAATCGAATGTCTGCTGGAGCCAGGCGGGACACCTGGATGAGGGCAGGCCAGCAGTAAGACTACAGGAGGTGGTGAGCACTGGGACAGGCGACAGCACAGACCGCCCACAGGGCAAAGGCTCCTCACAGGGAATTCAGATATGCTGCTACCAGATTTTCTGATTTTTCCAAGAGAAGACAGACAACTGGATGTTTATGCAAAACCTCCCATCTTTAAATGTTAGCATCTACAATTTATGGTGTGGGCACCCAAACCCTGGCCACACATAGAAGATGGCCCATTAGCCACCAATACTAAGGAGCAGTGGCAAGGGACCTAGAACCTGTGTAGCTTCTCTTGTCCTCCTTATCTGAAGGCCTGTAGAAGGCTTTGGTACTAGTTACTGGAGACAGGCTCACTGGCTTGAGATTAAATACCAAAAGAACTTCAAGGAACTTTATACGGCGATGAGAGAGAAATCAGCGACGGTCAATTTAACACTAACAGCCTCCCACAATATCTTGGGCATCAGAACCAAGTTTCTTTAATGAAATTAAATCATAACACCTACATGTTCTTTATAGCAACTTAAGAGTTTTGCCACTAATTCTCGTATTCGTTGTCCCACTCGATCCTCGTGCCTTCCTGCCGCAGACAATAGCGCGGACCTGCGCGAGGCTCTGACAGAGGTGGTGGCCGAGTGAAGGAGCACAGAACTGTGTGAATTTTAGTGACTGTTTTCATACAGCATGGCTGCCAGGGGTGTGACCAACACGAACGCATCCCAGACACAGTTACTGGTAAGCTGGGGCGGAGACAGGGGCACAGAACCGTGCTGGGTGGCAGGAAATGTGTGTGGAGGCAGAACTGCATCCTGCAGAAACGGTCTTCCATCCACCCCTCAACTGGCCTGCGCCCTCCCCTGGGTCAGGAATTACTGGCAGCGTCTACGCCCTTTGCTTTTTACCCGACAGGTCAGGACACCGAGGACAAGCTGGGTGACTGACTTGCCCAAGTACACAGAGGTACGCAGAAGCATAGCCGAGCCTAGAACTCAGTCTCTGAGACCAAAATGCCAGTGGGGAAGGGACTGTAGCGTCTCCCAGTATCGTCAAACACACAATCCCAGGGTGTGCGATTGGAGGGCTATTGTCCTGCAGACGTGTGAGGACTCTTCTGGGACACCAGACATGGGCTTTCTCTTACCTCCCATCCTTCCATTTCCAGTCCTCTCTTCCCATATATGTCATAGATGGCTCTGGTCTGGGGGTCGCTGAGCACTGCAAATTAAGAATGACACATGTTTAGAGAGCACGGAATTCTCCTTCCAGACCTGGCAACAGCATCATGTAAGTCTGCCTCCTCTTCTTCCCTGTCCAACCCCAATCTTGCTGAGAGATCCTCTTCATCCCCTGTGCATCTTTCCTCCTAACCGCCTCTCAGATCTGATCTAGGATGTGCTGAAAGGTGGACACGAATGAGAAATACTGGACTCCTTGTGTCTAAGCTACTCCTAACTGTGAGGTGCACCTCGTAGGAGGCCGCACCCAAGTACCGCTAAGGAAGAGCCGTTTTCCGCAGAGCCAAGTTTCTGCCACGGTCTGTAACGTATCTCGACTGGAAAGAGTTAATTCCAGTTCCTAAAGCTTATTCAGACAGGCTCTGACTGTAAAAAAAAGGTGATTTATTATTTGCTCTATTACAGAGTTTCACTAACTCCTAAGACAGGTTTTCTTCTTTTTCCCCATCTTTCCTCTTTTTTATAAATCATTGAAAGACACAAACGCCTGTCACTATGGCGGCCACACCACCAAAGTACATCAGAAAAGACTGCTCGGTGAGGGACAGAGCTACTGGAGGGACGTCCGCACTGAACGTAAGTGTCAGGAAAGCTAACGGCTGTTCCTCTTCTCCTCTGCCGGTTTCTGTTCGAGACCTTTGAATCTCTTCTCCCTTGAGACCTTCCATGTATTTTTAGGCCTAATTAAAAAAACGATGTAAATGATTCTCTCCATATTCAAATCTAATGGGGGAGAAAGAAATGCTGACCACTGGAAAACGTGGGAGGCAGACTTCTCGAGCTAATCTGTAGGATTTCATAGGGAATTATTTATTCACGGCTTTGCTTTGGTCTCCCCGTTAGGATGAACACGGGGCCGGGTTTGCTGCGGCAGCATTTCCACAGCCTCCGCGAGGGCTCTCGGTTAACTCTTCCCTGAGTCTCCGGAACCACACAAACGGGCTACGTGGGTAATTCAGGTAGCAGTAAACTTAATGCAGCCATTTAGACAGCAGAATATGACAGAAGGACCAGGCTTCTGGTCGGGACCGCCGTGGAAGTGGTCAGAATAGAGTTACGTTCTCCGGGGACCCACCGCTGAGCTCAGACGTGCGCCACGGCCCGAGTGTTACTCCTCGGTAAAATCTAATTTTATGGTAAAACCATAAAGTGAAATACAGCATATGCTCTTCAGTCTGCAATGAGAAGTCTTTACTATGTAAAGAAACACATTACTAATTTTTGGTCTGTCTAACTAAGGAGCAAATCACCAAATGGCTCTGGAATAAACAACTTGTTTTCCTTGGTGCGTCTCCTAAGAGCAAATTACTATTTTTTAATTTTTGTTTTTAAAACTGTGGCAAAATACACGTAACAGAGAATCGATTTTAGCCACTTTTAAGTGTATGATTCAGGGGCACTGAGGACACTCATGTTATTGTGTGAACACTACCACCGCGTTGCTAGAGGGCCCCCCCCAATCTCCATCAGAAACCGGGGACCTATCGGGGACTTGAACATTTTAGACACAACTACATCATAGAATTCTCCTTCTGAAGTACCTGAGATGTGAGCATAAAAACCTGAATTACTAGATTCTACTTCCTGTTGGCCTTCTTAAGATTGCTTTCCTCCTTTCGTTAGAACCTTCCCTTAACTGAACACTCTAGAGCCAATAAAATCACGGTCAGAGGGAAAAACATTCCTGTTCATCTTCTCATAAAAAAGAGAACAAAGAAGCCTGTCGGCTGCGATCAGCCTCTTACCTCTAAGAGTTCCCTTTAGAAGAAAGCCAGTGAGCGATTTAGAGCCCGAGTGTTCCCTGCAGCCCAGACCCCGTCTGCCGCTCTGCCCGCACTCTCATTTCCCACTTACTGGACACATTGATTTCCAAAGCAAAATACTACTCTTTCAAAGGACCCTGTCAGTAAAAAAGCACTAACCTAACCTCCTCTCTTATACACCTCTAAGGACTCTCTTTCTGTCCTCTACAAATCAAGTCTCTTAAAAATCGAGCAGCGGCTTCCAGGGCCTCTGTGTGAAGCCAAGCCCTCCACTGACCTTCATATGCCTGGTGAACAAGGTTAAACAGTCGTTCTGCTTGTGATTTGAGCTCCGGGTCTCGGTGCTTGTCGGGATGGTAAAGCATACACAGCCTCCGGTAGGCAGCTTTCAGCTCTTCAGAAGAGGCCTACAGAAAGAAAAATCCAATTAGAGAACAATCAATGCTCCTTAAATATTATCATTATCAGAATCAGCCTTGAAATGGGAGCCTGTCAGCCACTTTCCAACGTGTCTGCTCTCTGCACACGGGACATAATGAAGTTATGCTTTATTGCTTCAATAAGGCTTCTTTTTTCCACAGTTAATAAAGTGATCAATTATGGACATCAATAGCAACTGTGTTTTGCAGGGAAATGCTGCCATCAGAGGTGTCTCTAATACTGGTTCACTGTGCTCTGAGCTGAAACGAGAAACGTCAGAGACCCGCACACTTTGTAACCTAAGTTATTTGAAATAAATCATACTGAGGTACTCTTAACAGAAAACTGGTTCAGATAGGAGAAGAAGCTGTACGCCACTAGACGGAAATGCCATGCATCTTCTTCGGTTTTCTGGCAAACGAAACTCAGTGAGTATTTACCCTTAAAAATCAAAGACAAATAAAATTGTAAAGCCAACACACGCCCCTGGTTCAACCTCTAATTCTAAAACATAGTGCAGAAAGGAGGCAAAAATGCTTTGCTGTCCTGCAGTAGAAACAAAAGCCCCCCCCCCATGCATGCGACTCCTCACCCGGCTTCAGTCTGAGGGAAAACACGTACCACGGGAAGAGCAGATGAACGGAGTAAATAAAACGGACTCTGCGTGTGTTTTAACCTCACAGAAGGGAGGGACGTGGGGTGAGGACAAAACCCACATTCTACTTTGCCCGCCACACAGCCACGGAGAAGTTCTCAGGAACAGGCTCTCTCAGAGGCCCTAGGAACACTGAGCTACCGATCTGGCTAGCCCCTTGGGCCTGTTTTTGGGAAGTATTAGGTCTGATCTTGTATCAGCCTCAGGGACCATTCTGGTCTATCAGAGGTGATGCTGAACGGACGGCTCTACCCAGCTGATCGGTCAAGTAAAGAACATTTTATTTTGGGAGGAAACTCCGTCACCACTTTGACAACAGAAGCCAATTTCTGGGTCGCCAACAACATGCCAGAGGGGCCCAAAAAACCAGCCATCTGGGCGGAGGACTGGGACCAGGTCCCAGGTGACAATGCCGGGGCTGACGGTGCTCTAGGAGCAGGTCTCAGAAAATGCATCTGCAAGAGAACCATCACAGGGACTGTCAAGTGGTCGAGGTTACAGCAGAACACGTTAGACCACATTTTTCTATAATTTCTACAACTTTTCAGTATCTTCCAATTCCAGGATTTACGAGTTTTTTTCACTAAGGAAAAAAGGCAAAACTTTATTGTACTTTAGTGGTAATTTTTGGCACAAAACTTAAATACTTTATATGAGACTAAGTTACTCAGATGCTAGAAAACTAGCAACATTGTACACGTTTATGAGAAGTTTTTTTTTTTAAAGATTTTATTTATTTATTTGAGAGAGCGAGCAAGCACAAGTGGGGGGGAGGGGCAGAAGGAGAGGGATGAGCAGACTCCCTGCTTGAGCCGGGAGCCCAACTCGAGGCTCGATCTCAAGACCCTGAGATCATGACCTGAGCCGAATGCAGACGCTTAACGGACTGAGCCACTGAGGCGTCCCTACTAGGGGTTTCAAACAAGGAATTCTGAAGAACTCCAAAGGAAGACACTGCATGTGACTGGTAAGATGTGTAGTCACACGTGCCCAGTGACCCTCAGTGCCCTCCAGACGATGTCTTCACCTCGAGGTCCATGGCTTCTTCTGGGGAGGAGGTGGCTGGCTGGCTGACCTCTCTGAGCCTTTCCAGTTCCGTTATCCAGAAAAGAAAGAGCTATCGGTGAGCCCCTCAGCCTGTGCTTTAAACCAGACACAGACCTCCATTGCTTGTTTGGACAGCATTATCTACACCTAGTTTTACATCAGCAGCTCCTTGGAGAGGGTCAAGGACCTTGCCGACTGAGCATCCCTTGGCTTCTAAGAATCAGGCAGATTCCTTCTCTTTGGTGCAGCCTCCGAGAATGACGCTATCGAACAACTTGTAGTTGACTGCCTTCCCTCTTTCTCTCCATCTGCTCATCTGTAAGACTTCCTCTGTGGTGACACACCGACCTCCAAGTTTATCGGTGAAGAACACAGGTTTTTGGGGCAAATGAGCCTTCCGACCCTTAGCCTGTTCATCTGCAAAAGGAGACAACTCTCAGGGATGGAGAGACAACGAAATGAGAGTGTGACCATACAGGGCTTCGCAGAGTGCCCGATACACAGCACAAGCTTACAAAGCGTGGCTCTTGTAAAACCTTTTCCCTGTTTTCTCAACCTGCAGCTGTAGACAGTAGTGCCTCTCTCCTCAAAGTCACTGTGACGAGGAAATGAAGGCAGACCTGTCAGTGCTCAACAATGCCGCGCGCACAGTAGGGATCTGTTCACTCCGGCCATCGTAACCCAAAGTGAAGCTCGATAACCCCGAAACCGCAATAAATCAGAGAGAAGGCGTCACCCTGGCATGGGGTGGCAGGAGCACTCATTCGTGGCGCAGTCCCCGTTTGCGAAAATTCACTGAGCTGCATGCTTAGACACGGCCCCTCTTCCAGATGTACGTTCTGTTTCAGTAAAAACCACGAGGCTCCATGGAAGAGATGGGCAACATTTCCATGTCTGCAGGTCTTTTTTCTTTCTCCTACACTTGGCTTCTTTCCCTGCCAACATCAATCATGAAATGCATTTCTTGCCATACTTGGCCAATATGTCCCCTGTACCAAACCTCATTGTTTTAAGCAAATAATAGTTAACTAAATAAAATAAATCTTCTCCAGGTAGGTTTACCAATGAATGATGTAAAAGGGGCTATTCCTTCCTAAACAGCAATTACAAATTACTTTCTTTCTGCAAATTTTAATTGTTCTTTCCAGGATTTCATAGAAGTTCCAAGTGCACGATTAGACAGATTTGGCTGACTTCTAGCTCAGGCTGCTGTTTCCCGGTTGTTAAAATTAAACTACATGACAAGTGGGTAGAATATCTAATCTGCAAGACCTTCTGTAATCATATTAATAAATGGCTTAATGTGCTATTGATTAAGTAATAGAAATGAGAAGTTTCATTTTTAATAAATATTACATTCAATAGAAGGTTAGATTGGGCCTTTCATCATAACTGAATAGCTAAGGTCACTGGGTCGATACTTCATAAATGATAAACTCTTTATCATAAAAACACTGATATCATTTCAAAATCGGAGAGGTCGTTAAAAATGAAACCTACGGTGGCATACTCATTTCTAAAATTCTATATAAAATTAAGAGGTCTATTGTACTTTTTAAGTCTGAAAACCTTCATCATCTCAATCATCTGGTTCAGTTTTTAATGTAAAGTAAATCTGTTATAAATTCAACCTCATAGATCATAAAACTCACAGTGAAAAGGTCCTCTGTGACTTGACCATAGAGTTTAGTGGTCCATTAAAATGCTTGGATTTGATGCTATACGATACAAAAATGAATTTCCTGCAATAAGGCACAAAAATAAAAGGCTTACAGATTAGAGAAGAAAAAGTAAAACTCGGTATTTGCAGACATCACTTACATGGGAAATCCTAAAGAACCCACAAGAAAGTTACTAAGTGATGTTATTTAGCAAGGTCACGGGGTACAGGGTCAATACGCAAACATCAATTTATTTCGACAATCTAAAAACTGAAATTTACAAAGACAATACCGTTCATAGTATCATCAACAAACACGAACTGCTTAGGGATGGATGTAACGAGTGTGCGCAGGACATGTCTGCGGGCAACCCCAACGTAGTGCCAACAGAAATTACAGCCTGGAAACAACAGGAATAAAACCGTCTTCATGTATCAGAAGGGTCAATATTATTAAGACACCACAATTTCCCAAAACAAGCTGCAGATTCAATGCAACCCAAAATCCCAGCAGGCCTTTTTCTGTAGAAATTGACAAGCTAATTCTAAAATTCATGTGGAAAAACAAAAGATACAGAGAAAAAGAAATTTAATTTTCCTAGTTATTAGCCAAAGTAGCTGAAAAAGAACTGGTGGATGGGGCGCCTGCGTGGCTCAGATGGTTAAGCATCTGCCTTCAGCTTGGGTAGTGATCTCAGGGTCCTGGGATCGAGCCCCACATCAGGCTCCCAGCTCAGCAGGGAGTCTGCTTCTCTCTGCCTCTGCCTCTCTCCCCTGCTCATGGTCTCTCTCTCTCAAATGAATAAATAAAATCTTTAAAAGAAAAAAAAAAAAAAAAGAACTGGAGGATTCCATTACTGGGTTTCAAGATTTATTACACGGCTCTAGGAATCAAGACAGTGTGTACTGGTGAAAGTCAATGGCACAGAGTCAAGTCCATAAATCGACCCCTATACACAGCCAGGTGATTTTTGACAAAGATGTCAAGGCGGTTCAATGGGGAAAAGATCATCTTTTTAATACATATGCTGAAAGGGACATAAATATACAGAAAAATGAACCTTGACCCTTACCTTGCGTCATATGTAGGGGACACATGAAGACCTTCAGAGAAATAAAAACAGATAAACAAAAGCCGAGGGAGTTCATTACCATTAAACCTGCCCTGCAGGAAATGCTCCAGGGAGCTCTGCAGGTTGAAATGAAAGGATCCTAGGCAGTGACTCAAAGCTATATGAAGAGGTAAAGGTCTCAGTAAAGGTTAAACACTCGGGCAATTATAAAAGCTAGTGTTACTGTAAAAATGGGTCCTGACTCCACATTTTCTTTTCTTAATAATTTAAGTGACTAACACATTAAAAAAATTACTAAAGGTTAGTCCTTTGTAACTTTGGCTTGTAACGTCCCATTTTGTTTCTACATAATGTAAGAAACTAAAGCATTATAAAAAACAATTACTAGATGGGGAGCCTGGGGGGCGCAGTCGGTTGGGTGTCTGACTCTTGGTTTCAGCTAAGGTCATGATCTCAGGGTCGTGGGACTGGGCCCTGAGTTGGGTTCTGCACTTGGTGGGGAGTATGCTTAGGATTCCCCCTCCCTCTCCTTCTGCCCCTCCCACTTGTGAGTGTGCTCACTTTCTCTAAAATAAATAAACCTTTAAAAAACCCCAGATAATTACTAGGTTATTTTTTGGATACCCAACGTATAAAGATGTAATTCTGTGACATCAATAACTGAAAGATGTGGGAAAAGCACTAGAGGACCAGAGTTTTTGTATACTGTAGAAGTCAGGCCGGTATAAATCCGATTAGAATGTTAAGATGTTACATGAAACCACAAATTACAGAACACACATGGAAGGAAATGAGAAGGGGGTTAGGACGTTTCAGCATTGAACACTGGCTAAACACAAAAGACCATGATTTGGAAATTAAAGGACAAAAAAGATACAGGGCAGAGAAAGGAAAGAGTAAAGTGGCAGAAAGAAGGCCCTCCTTATCAATAGCTATTTTAAATGCCAATGGATTAAATTCTCCAATAAAAAGACAGAGACTGGCAGGATGAATTACAAAAAACAAACAAACAAAAAAACACACACAAAAAACAAACCCAACTGTTTGCTGCCTATAGGAGACTTGCTTTAGAACCAAAGACACAAATAAGTGAAAAGTGAAAGGGTAGGAAACATTCCCTGCAAACAGTAACCAAAAGAGAGGGGTGGCTCTATTAACATCAGACAAAATAGACATTAAATCAAAAAAGGTTACAAGAAACAAAGGAGGACAATATATATATCAATTCAAGATTCAATACAGCAAGCACATGTAACAATTATAACTATTTGCTACCTAATAACAGACTGTCAAAATATATGAAGCAAAAATGGACAGAATTGAAAGGAAAAATAGACAGTTCTATAATAATAGTAAAATTTCAATATTTTCCTTCAATAATATAGAGACTAACCAAGACAAGAGGACGGAAAAAGAGGACCTGGACAATACAGTAAGCCAACTAGATCTAACAGAGATGTACAGAATATTCTACTCATGATAACAGAACATGCATTGGGATGTGTGCACAGGGGAGGTCATGTATGTGGAAGTCATAAAGAACCTAAAAACCTACTAAGTGATTTTAGTAAGGTGATAGGATACGGGGTATCAATAAAAGTTTCAATACAGCAAGAAGATATGTGTTAAGCCACCAATTAAGTCTCAACAGATTTAAAAAGATGGATATCCTAAGCATCTTCCCCAACTACAATGGGAGGGAGTTAGAAATCAGTAACAGAAAGAAAACTGGAAAATTCACGTTCGTGGAAATTTAATGACACATTCTTAAATAACCAAGAAGAGATTGTGAGGGATATTAGAAAAGAGAGATGAAAGAAAAGAAATAAAACATACTGAAACTTACAGGATGCAGTAAAAGCAATGGTGAGGGGGAAATTTATAGCCATAAATGTTTACATTAAAAAACAGCAAAGATCATAAGTCAATGACCTAATATATAACTGAGGAACTAGAAAAAAGAACAACGAACTGAAAAAAGCTAACTAGCAGAAGGAAATAATATCAGAGCAGAGATAAATAAACTAGACAATAAAAAAGCAACAGAGATAATGAATGAAACTAAAGGTGGTTCTCAAAAAAAAAAAATCAACAAGATTGATAAATCTCTAGCTAGTCTGCCTAAGGACAACAAAAGATTGAAATTAATAAGCTCAGAAATGAAAGCAGGGATATTACTACTGATTCTACAGACAGAAAAGGGTTATAAAAAAGTACTACGAACAATTAATTGCCCACCAACAAACTGGAAAACCTACATGAAATGGACAGACTCCTGGAAACATAAAACCTACCAAGACTAAATCATAAAGAAACGGAAAATCTGAGTAGTCCTATAATTAATAAGGAGATTTAATTACTAATCAAAAACTTCTTGACAAAGCAAAAAAAGCCCTGGACCTAATGGCTTCCCTGGTGAATTCTACCAGAAATTTAAAGAATTAATTTCAATCCTTCTCCAACTTTTCCAAAACATCAAGGAAGAGGGAACACTTCCAAACTCATACCAAAGCTCCACAAAGACAGCACAAGAAAACTACAGACCAATACCCCTTATGAACACCGATGCAAAAATTCTCAACAGAACAGTAGCAAACAGATTTTAGCATACTAAAAGGATTATTATACACCATGACCGTGTAGGATTTATTCCTGGAATGCAGAGGTAGTTCAGCAAAAATCAATCAATATAATATACCACACTAAGAGAATGAAAGAAAGAAAAAAACATATGGTCATCTCCATTGATGCAGAAAAAGCATCTGACAAAATTCAACACCTTATCATGGTAAAAACATTCAACAAACTAGGAACAGAAGGAAACCACCTCAGCATAATGAAAGCCATAAAGAGCTCTTACAACTGAAGACAGATCTACAGTGAACATCATACTCAATGGTGAGATCAGGACCAAGGCAAGGATTTCTGCCATTACCACTTCTATTCAACATAGTATTGGCAGTCCTAGCCAGAGATATTAGATAAGAAAAAGAAATAAATGGTATCCAGATTGGAAAGTAAAATAATCTCTGTTCCCAGACTGTATGATCTTATATGAAGAAAATGAACAATTCCACCCACAAAAAAACTATTAAAGCTAATAAATGAATTAAGCAGAGTTGCAGGACACAAAGTCAACACACACAAATTAGCTGCATTTCTATACACTAAAAATCAACAATCTGTAAAGGAAGTTAAGAAAAATAGTTCCACTTACAACAGCATTAAAAAAAAAAACAAAAAAAACAAAACCCCACCTTAGTAATTAACTTAACCAAGGGGGTAAAAGATTTTTTCTAATGAGAACTATGACACACTGTTGTAAGAATTAAAGAAGACATAAAAAAAAGAAAAAAAAAAAGAAAAAAAAGAAAGACATTCCACATCAATGTACTGGAAGACAGTATCATTAAGATGTTAATACTACCCAAAGCAACTAAAAGATTCAATACAATCTGTATCAAAATCCCAATGACAGGGGCGCCTGGGTGGCTCAATCATTAAGCGTCTGCCTTCGGCTCAGGGCGTGGTCCTGGAGTCCTGGGATCGAGCCCCACATCAGGCTCCTCTGCTGGGAGCCTGCTTCTTCCTCTCCCACTCCCCCTGCCTGTGTTCCCTCTCTCGCTGGCTGTCCCTCTCTCTCTGTCAAATAAATAAATAAAATCTTAAAAAAAAAAAAAAAATCCCCATGACAGTTTTTGCAGAAATAGAAAAATCCACCCTAGAATTTGCATGGAATATCAAGGGATCCCAAAGAGCCAAATAATCTTGAAAAAGAACAAAGTTGGAGGATTCATATTTCCTTATGTCAAAGCTTACTACAGAGCTACAGTAATCAAAATAGTGTGGTATTAGAATAAAGACAGACATGTGGACCAACAGGATAGGGTAGAGGGCCCAGGAATATACATTCATATACATGGTCAAATAATTTTTGACAAGGTGCCAAGGCAACTCAATTAAGGAAAGGACAGTTCTATCAACAAATGATGCTGGGAAAACTGGATGTTCATATGTAAAAGAATGAGTAGGATCCTTACTTAACTCCACATATAAAAGTTAATGCAATTGATTTTTGTGTGTTGACTTCCTATCATATAACTTCACTGATTCATTTATTAGTTTATTCACTAAAAATGAATGAAAGACCTATACATAAGAGTGTAAAACTCTTAGAAGAAAACACAGGGCAAAGGTTTCATTACATTGGATTTGGCAATGATTTCTTGGTTATAACATCGAAGGCGCAGGTGATAAAAGAAAAAACAGGCAAAACTTACCAAAACCAAGAACTTCTCAAAACTAAGAACTTTTGTAAATCAAGGGATACTATCAAGAAAGTGAAAAAACAATCTATAGACTGGGAACAAATATTTGCAAATCATATACCTAATAAGGAATTAATATCCAGAATATATAAAGAACCCCTAAAACTCAACAAAAACAACCAACCTAATTAAAAAATTGACAAAGGACTTGAATAGACATTTTCCCAAAGAAGATACAATAATGTCCAATAAGCACATGAAAGGGTGCTCAACATCACGAATCATTAGGGAAATGCACAATGAGATACCACCCACATCCATTAGGATGCTATTATAAAACAAACAGATAATAACAAGTGTTGGCAAGGACGTAAAGAAACTGGAACCCACGTACACTGTTGGTGGGAATGTAAAATGGTGTAGCTTTCACGGAAAACAGTGTGGTAGTTTCTCAAAAAAACAAAGCAAAACAAAACAAAAGAAACAGATTTACCATATGACTCAGCAATTCCACTTCTGGGCACATCCTCAAAAGAACTGCGAGCAGGGTCTCAAACAGATATTTGTAAACCCATGTTCACAGCAGTATGATTCACAATAGTTAAAACATGGAAGCAGCCCAAGTGTCCATCAACAGATAAATGCTTATGAGCAGAATGCGGTACAAACATACAACGGAATATTCAGTCTTAAAGAGGCAGGGAATTCTAACACATGCTATAACATGGATGAACCCTGAAATAATCATACCAAGTGAAATAAGCCAGTCACAAAATGATAAATACTGTATGATTCTACTCAGATGAAGTATCTAGTAAAAAATCAGAGACAGAAAGTAGAATAATGCTTGCCAGGGAGTTGGGGTGGGGGAGGAGATAGTTGTTGTGTAATGGGTAGAATTTCGGTTTTGCAAGATGAAAAGACTTCAGGAGACAGATGGTGGTGACGGTTGCACAACATTGTGCATGTACTTAATCCCACTGAACTATAAAAATCGGGTAAGATGGTAAATTTTATGTTATATGTATTTTACAATTTAAACAACTGAGGGGCACCTGGGTGGGTAGCACAGTCAGTTAAGCAGCTGCCTTCGGCTCAGGTCATGATCCCAGTGTCCTGGGATCGAGCCCCAAGTCTGGCTCTCTGCTCAGTGCGGAGCCTGCTTCTCCTTCGCCCTCTGCCTGCTGTTCCCCTGCTTGTGCTCTCTCTGTCAAATAAACAAATAAAATCTTAAAAAAAATAAATTGAAAAAAAAAAAACCCTCAAAATGAATAAAGACTTAAATGTGAAAGCTAAAACCATAAAACTTTTTTTTGTTTTTAAAGATTTTATTTATTTATTCATGAGAGACAGAGAGAGAGGCAGAGGCAGAGGGAGAAGCAGGCTCCCCTGAGCAAGGAGCTGGATGTGGGACTTGATCCCAGCACCCTGGGATCACAACCTGAGCCGAAGGCAGACGCTTAACTGACTGAGCCACCCAGGCGCCCAACCATAAAACTTCTAAAAACACAATTTTTGTTAATGTCGAGTTAAAGATTTCCAAATATTTAAAAAATATGTATCTGACGGATTTGTATCCAGAATATATGAAGAACTCTTACTGAAGAAGACAACCCAATAAAATAATGAGTAAAAGATTTAAACAGAAACTTCAACCTAAGGTGATACAGGAATGGCTAATAAGTACATGAAAAGACATCCAATATTGTTAGTCATCACGGAAATGCAAATTAAAAACAAAAGTAGATACTACTACACAACCACTAGACTGTCTAAAATGACAGACCAAGAAGAGTAAATGTGGGTGAGGATGTGAAGCAAAATAAACATCATTTTCAAAAATATGAAGAAAATCTTTGTCACTGGCATAGAGATAAAAATAGCATCAATTCTTCTGTCAAAATAGGTTAAAGAAATGAGTCAATGGCTATGTTTTCCTAGTTGAATTACCTTAAAAAACCCTTATTTTATTAGAAAAGTATACATATTCTTCATGGATCAAATGGAAAATATAGATAACATCTTATTTTTTTATTATTTTATTTTATTTTTAAAGATTTTATTTATTTATTTGACAGAGACAGCCAGTGAGAGAGGGAACACAAGCAGGGAGAGTGGGAGAGGAAGAAGCAGGCTCCCAGCAGAGGAGCCTGATGTGGGGCTTGATCCCAGAACGCCGGGATCACGCCCTGAGCCGAAGGCAGACGCTCAACGACTGCGCCACCCAGGTGTCCCTAGATAACATTTTAAAATAAAAATTTGTTTTTTCTGTAATAGAATTTTATAATTCCCCCTTTTTTTCAGTTAAAGATCTTTGTGAGGTTTTGTTTTGTGGGTCTTATTGGTCATCAAGTATTTTCCACATCATTTTAAATGGCTGCATAGTATTTCAAATATGGCATTATCACAGTTTATGTAAGGATTCCCCATGAACACTTTTCATTTGTTTTCAGAAGGCTGGAGTGGACATCCCTACAACTAAAACTTTGTGTGCATCCATGATTACCTTTTTGCAAATAAATTTCTAGAATTGTTGGGTTAAAGGGTGTAAGATTTCCATTTTAGTCTGCTGAACTGCTCTCTATTAAGTGTCTAACATTTAATTATTTTAAATTTAAAAATTTTATTTTATCAAAGGGATACATAGAACAGCTTATGAATGGAACTACTAGACTTACAACCAAAACAGCATTCATCCCCACTCCTCAGGTAATAAGTATGTTAAAATCCCTCAGCATTTTCCTCTTTACCTTTCTTTTCTTTTTTTTTTTTTAAGATTTTATTTACTTATTCGACAGAGATAGAGACAGCCAGCGAGAGAAGGAACACAAGCAGGGGGAGTGGGAGAGGAAGAAGCAGGCTCATAGAGGAAGAGCCTGATGTGGGGCTCGATCCCATAACGCCGGGACCACGCCCTGAGCCGAAGGCAGACGCTCAACCGCTGTGCCACCCAGGCGCCCCTCCTTCCTTCCTTTCCTTCCTTCCTTTTTCTTTCTTTCTTTCTTTCAAGATTTTATTTATTTATTTGACAGAGAGAGACACAGCCAGCGAGAGAGGGAACACAAGCAGGGGGAGTGGGAGAGGAAGAAGCAGGCTCCCAGCGAGCAGGGAGCCTGATGTGGGGCTCGATCCTAGGACCCTGGGATCACGCCCTGGGCCAAAGGCAGATGCTCAATGACTGAGCCACCCAGGCGCCCCCGTCTTTATATTTCTAAATCATATGCTTATACTCATATCCTTAATTTTAGAAGTTTAGATTTAATCTACTCATGAGAATTTAGTTCTCTTTTACTTCCGTTTCTCTTTCCCCTCCTTTCTACAGTTTCCACAACTTTGAATCCAATCAATATGCAATGTCTTACTAAAAACAATTTTTTCTCCCACTTTCTAATAACTTATTTACAAAAACAAACGATCGAATGTCTACAGTGTGCTTGAGAGGAATACAACACAAAAACTTAATTTTTAGGCACACCTGGGCAGCTCAGTCATTAAGCGTCTGCCTTCGGCTCAGGGCGTGATCCCAGAGTCCTAGGATTGAGCCCCACATCAGGCTCCTCCGCTGGGAGCCTGCTTCTTCCTCTCCCACTCCCCCCGCCTGTGTTCCCTCTCTCGCTGGCTCTCTCTCTGTCAAATAAATAAATAAAATCTTTAAAAAAAACCTTAATTTTTATTATGATTATGTAAATACAGCTCAAATTTGAATGAACCAGTATACTATGATTATATTTCTTTCCTAAACTATTTTTAATTTTTCCTAGAGTTAACGATTGCCTCATTTTTTCCATTTGCTTTAGCTTTCTATATCTCTGTCACAGATTCTTCAACTCCTCAAAGTAAACTTAAAGACTTCTAGTCTTTTCAATACAAAAATATTAAATAGTTCACCAATTCCATGTTGTTTCTTTTTCTTCCCCCAAGAGGGAAAGATCTTCCTCCCAGAGATCTCTGCATTGTATCAAACGTCAGGCCTGCTAAACAAACTTCATCCTAGGATCCCTGTCACCATCCTCCAGGGTATCTTTCCTGGATCAGTCTCTTCTTTTTGGTATCCAATCCCTTTCTCTTTCTTGGTTTTCTTTTTATTTCAGTAGAGTTCAATCTCCAGTAGTTTATTTCAGTGGAGTTCGATCTCCAGTAGTTTCCTTTACAAAGGTTGGCTGGGAGAAAACATTTTTTGGACTTCACATATCTCAAAATGTTTTTTTTTTTTTAAATTTGTTTTTTCTCTTTTTTTTTAAGTAAGCTCTACACCCATGGTGAGGCTCAAACTCACGACCCTGAGATCAAGAGTCACATGCTCTACTGACTGAGCCAGTTGGGGGCCCCTCAAAATGTTCTTATATTCTGTCTTTATACTTGATAAATAGTTGGCTGAGGATAGAATCCTAGCTTGGAAATATTTTTTCCTCAGAATTTTTACTGTATTGTTTGTTTCACTGTCTTTTAGCTTATAGTACTATGGCTGAGAAAGGTTAATGTCATTCCAATTTCCAATCCTTTGTGACCTGTTCGGAAACTTTTAGCATTCTCTCTTTCACCAATGATTCCCTTAGTACAGGTCTTTTTCTCCCCCACCCACCGTGCTAGTTACTTAATTGGCCCTTTCCACCTACAGTCTCGTATCTTTTAGTTCTGAGAATTTTTCTCATATTGTTTAATATGTCTTCCCCTTCATTTTACTTTAATGTGTAAGAGTTGGTCTTCTAATTTTTAAATTTTACTTTCATCGAGATTTTCTCATCTTCATCTTTCAGCCCCTCTATATAAAGTTTTTATTTCTACCTTATTTTTGATTTCCAAGATCTTTTTGTTTATATTTCCTTTTAAAAAAGACTTATTTATTTATTTAGAGAGAGAAAGCACGAGTGGGGGAGGGGCAGAGGGAGAGAAAGAATCCTGAAGCAGACTCCCAGCTGAGCACAGAGCCCATCACAGGGCTCAATCCCAGGACCTGAGCCGAAACAGAGTCAGACACCTAACCAACTGAGCCACCCAAGCGCCCCAGAACAAGGTGATACTTTTAAAAGAAATATATACAGGGGCGCCTGGATGGCTCAGTCAGTTAAGCTGCTGACTCTTGATTTCCCCTGCTTAGGTCATGATCTCAGGGTCGAGATCAAGCCCTGCACTGGGCTCAGCCTGCAGCTGGAAGCCCCTCCCCCAACTCGTGCTCCCTCTCTCTCTAAATACATACATACATAAATAAAATCTTTCAAAAAAAAGTATGTCCTTGTTCTTATTTCTTACATGTAATATCTTACTTCTCTGAAGACGATCTAGTTTTCAAACTTCCTGCACTGTCTGCTTCATTTTTCTTTGCTGTCTGCATGATCTTAGAAATTCACACTGCAGTATTTCTCCAAATATTTATGTTCTTTGTTATCAATTCATACCCAACAGGAAGATACCACGGAGCTATCTGGAAGCTCTACGTGAACAGGTCTTGTCACCTGATGAGCTTCTTTGCAAAATCCCTGTGAGAGGACTGAGAAGTTTCATCTGGTGGTATTTTCTCTTTGATAGGCCAGTTTTTTCAGGGAAGGACGCAGAGAACAAGGAAAAAGCTGTAAGTCTCACCAAGCAGGATGTAATCACTCATATATTCCCTGCTTTGGTAAGGGTGCCATTCTCGTCCTCTACTGTGCCCATGGCTAGGCTCTGAAGCCTTCCTGGTTCAAGTTCTCCAGGGAAATCCTGTCTCCTGGCAGGGTGGGCTAGCACAATCATCTCATCAGCACTGAGTGCTACCATCAGAAAGAAAACAATCTTTGTCAACATGGCAGACAAATGGGTACTCTATTTTAAATTGCATTTGTTGGGCCCCTGGATGGCTCCGTCGGTAAAGCATCTGCCTTCGGCTCAGGTCATGATGGGATGGAGCCCCATGTTGGCCTCCCCGCTCAGCAGGGAGCCTGCTTCTCCCTCTCCCTCTGCCCCTCCTTCTGCTCGTGCTCTCTCCCTCTGTCAGATAAATGGATAAAATCTTAAAAAAAATAGATTGCATTTGTTTCTTTACTATCGAGGGTGAACATTTCTCCATGCGTTTATTTGCATTTTAGACTTCTTCTTTATGAAATGACCCATTTGTTTCCTTTGTATTGTTTTCCTATTAGGGTACTCATCCTTTTTTTTTTTTTTAATTTCCAAGACTTCTTTATATATATTGAAAATATGAATCTTTTATCAAATAAATATACTGCATGTTCTGAGTTTTTAAATTGTGCTTATTGGTTTCTCTTGGTTTTCATTTTTTTCTTTGAGCAAACACAGAAATTTCCCATTTTTACAAAATCAAACCTGTAAATTGCCCCTCTTCTGATCTCTGCTGTGGTATCATGCTTGGAAAACTGCCTGACTCCAGTTTCATCATACTCGCTTCCCTTAAATAATGAAGCCATCGAAGAAGCTGCTACATCTTCAGTCACCCGGATTCTAGTGAAGACCAACTCTGGAATCAAGGTGATTCCACACTCAACGAGCATACTGCCCCTCTGCTCTTATTTCCTAGCTTCATTCAACAAAGTGAGCTCAAACGTGTGAGGAACACCAGGATGTCCGAACCGCGACTGTCAGTGGTTCTCAAGGTGTGGTGGGGGCCCCCTGGAGTCTGAACCCTTTTAGGAGGTCCACAGGTCAGAACTGTTTTCAATAAAACTAGTAACACTGAGCTGTTATTTGCCTTTTTCTCGTGCTGTCATGCGTACACTGCGATTTTCCTAAGGCTACAGGATATGTGATGACATCACTGCTTTGATGGCTAATGGAATGTGTACGTGTGCATTACGTTTGCTAGTAATTTCTAAGGTGGCAGTTTTACAGCATAAAGACGAGAGACTTCAGAGACTAATTCAATTGGTTCTCAGTTCTTTCACTGTGTGGTTGCTCACTACTTTTTGTTATATCTGCCATGATGTCTGCACATCTGTACCTTTATTGTTCCTCAGTACATAGCTATTTTGAAATCCTTCAGCTTTCCTTATGCCTTACCGAAATACAGGTACACTGTGTTTTGTTTTACAACATTTTATTAATTACTGAGTTTTAATTTCTATCAAAGTTAATAGCTGTAACTCAAACAAAAGCTCAATAATGTAAAAACATAGAGGGAAAAAGTGTGAGATTCGCTGGGTTAGCTCATACTGTGTTACCAAGCAATCCAAAAACCGCAAAGGTTTATTTCTCCTTTTACATGGCCATCTTAGGTCAGCTGGTACTCAGCTGGCTGTGTCCTCAGGTCCCAAGTTTGAAAGAGCAGCCACCCTTTGAACCACTGCCAGTTGCCAAAGCAGAGGGAAGGGCAGGAGACAGACCCTCTCTGGCTCACATCAGCATTTAAATGCTTCAGCCTGAGCATGATACATACCACTTCCGCTCATATCGTTGGCTAGAACTAGTCACAGGGCCTCACTCAACCCCTGCGGGACCAGGAAGTGCAGTCCTACCACGGGCCAGACAAGCAAAGAACCAGCAACGTTTGGTGCACAGCACTTAGAACTAACAGAGCACGCAAGCAGCAACTCACACCTCATACTTACAGCCATCTTAGGAATTGGAAAGCCACTAGGTCTGTTGTTGCTGAAGCCCATACTTGCCAGCTCCAACTTCCAGGCTGCCTCTACACTGCTGTATGTCAGGAAGGTTCCACAAACTACGTTCTATTGGATTTTGGGAAGTCTGCTAATTACCACAATTGAAGGCTCATTACTGTCCGTATGTTCCATGACAATCTGATTGAAATAAACTGCATCAGCTAATAAAACCTGTAACTTTTTATGATACTTGGTGCTCATACGATTTAAAGGAAAAAGCAGATTTCAGAGCTAATTAACACCAAGACAGCACGGGTCCTTTGTGCTGAGTAAGAGCTGTTTCATGAGGGGGGGGTGTTACAGATTCCGTGGTGTCACTTGTGGAGACCAAGGCACGCACTCATCAGGCACTAAACTGGACTTGGAAACATTTCCTACTTCATTCTGGAAAGGTTCCCACTATAGTCTGAAGCCTCACACAATGAAACCTCTCTCACACACAGCCCTGCCATCTTCGAATGCCATTTTCCCTGCTCAACATGGCCTTCTACAATTTCCATTTTCGTGTGAACATCTTTGGAGGGTCTGGAAATAAGCTGGGGTTGATGTGCAAACAGCAAGACCCCAACGATGTAGGCGGACTAACCCTCCACCTCGAGCACGGTGCAGACGGTGCTAACTTGCTCTGCCTGACCCCTCGCTGTGAGGAGCATCTCCAGTAGAACACGATTTCAAGTGAGACAAACCTAAGCAGCCTATCCTGAACATTCAGCTCCGACGAAAGAAAAACTCCTAAAACAATCTCAACCATGTGAAACGTACTTACTTTTACTCATATTACTGATGTTACTACAACAGGTGATAAACAAGCACCCTCCTCCCACCGCAATAAAGAAACAGAAGAGGAACAGAATGCCTGCCAGATGACAAAGGACAAGGCCAGCAGGGCAAGCCCTCCTCTCTTCCAGCGCGGTACCCAGTCTCCGCACACCTTGGCTTACCCCGCGAGTGAGCATAAAGGCTTGCATTTGAATTTGCTCTCTTCCTTTTGTATCTGACTTTGAACAATTTTCACAAGTGAAAATTTAGATTTACCAAAGGACAACTGATAAACTCCTACCAATAAACTCCCCTAGAATGATTTGTTGCCAAAATTGCAATGTGATCTTCAACACAGGTATTCCACAAAGTGAAAAGCTACCTGAAAGTAAAAAGGTGGGTATGATGTTAGCAGATACTTAATTCTAGTCAGTACATTTACCGAATGCCTGCCCTGTTCTAAGTACTGAAGGAGGTACAACAGAAATAAAATATTAAGGAGATTACAAACTAGGTGTGAGTATGTAGGTTTCCCCTAAAAAACCCATACACGTGGACTGAACTATACACGTGGACTGAACTAAAAACATAAGACAGAAACGCTAATACTAATGGTGGAGAAATAAGTTCAGGGCAGTCAGAATTGAACGAAAACGCCACGAAGGTGGAGGGATCTAAATGAGAATGCAAAAGGTGGATTTTGATTTGCTTTGGTATCCAAGACGGGCCGGGGCATTTCAGGGGAAGAGAACATCCTGAGAAACAGGCCAGTGTTGGAGACAGAACACTGACCAAACTGACACAAGAGCAAAGGAGTCTAAGTAGGACACTGGCCAGAAATTAACTTGGACATCCATTCACCTGCTCATTTATTCAGTAAACATTGGCCCGGTAGTAAGGGATATAATGGTGAATCAGACAGCGATAGTTCCTGATCACGTGATACTTACTTTGCAGTGGAGGAAAGCAGAACGTCACCACAAGGTAGGCAGAAAACACGTAAAACAGCTCATTAATAAGGGGCTTTAAAATGGAGCCAGGACTTTGATCCCTACCCAATAACCAGGGAAATAATGTGATTAGTACTGTCTGTTAATATTACTTTGGTACAGCTTGACTACAACCGACAAAAATCAAGACCAGAGAGACCTAGAGAAAACTACAGCAGAAATGTAGAGTTGAGGTTCGGAGGGCTGGTGGGTGGCCCAGGAGTTGAAGCGGAAACAAAGCATCACAGCTGGCTGGGGTCAAGAGGAGGCTTCGTGAACTGGGTGGGTCTGGTCTGTGGGACAAAGCGGCACAGTACCATATGGAGAAAACAAACCAAAGAGCACACATGGGGTTCTGGCTCGGATGCGTGCATTGGGGAGAAACTGGAAGCATCAGGCTTTGGGGGGAAAGGTGAACTTGAACACCTAAGTACAATGCCCAGAAGGCAAGAGGAGATGCAGGAAAAGCAAGAGATTTTAAAAAGAGCCAAGCTCAAGGGGCCCAAACCTGGGGGAATTGGGAGGATGGAGAAGGAGCACAAAGAGATCGTCACGGAAGCCAAAGCCGTGGGGACAAAGGCTGCCCGTGGCGGCACAGCCGCACCCGCACAAAACGCTTCAGCCGGTATTTCTCCATTTGAGGCTTTAACACTCCCAAACACCTTGTGGTTGGCACTGGAACCTCCATTTTACAACGGAAAATAGTGAGGATCAGAAAGACTAAAAGTCTGGTCTGAGAGGGAGAAGGAACTTTCCAGACTATGGCCCCCTGACCCAAAAGCTGGCTGGAGATTAAGTGCCCGTGCGGCCTGGCTCAGACCAAAGCTCGGTTCACGGAGTGAAAAGCTGCAGAGAGGGAGCAGGTGTTCACTAAACATTTATCACACGGCGGGCTCATCCAAACTGTGTGAAAAACTGACAGATCAATAAGAGCATTCCTTATTAACTTTTATGCTCATGATACTAATAAAAATATACTGGCATTTACTTTACATAATAACATGTCCATTACTATGCTGAGCACTTACGTGCATTCTTGCTTAATTTTCCCCAAAGCCCTAGGACAGTGAAATTATTGTCTGGATTTTATGGATGAAGAGACGGACCCAGAGAGGTTAAGTGGCTTGCCCCCTCCCCGATCAGGCTACTAGGAAATCAAACGCAGACCTGACTTCAAGGGCTTCGCTCCTTAAGCTGCCGACCCCTTTCAAAGCTCACCACCATCTCTGCCTTTCCAAATGATCACCCACGAAGGTGCACAGGTGCTTCCCATGGAAGGTGCTGGGCTAGTGGGTTCAGCTGTCCTCGAAAACCCCCGAGCACCGCCACAGCTTTGTGGAGTGCAGGGGTCAGGTGGACAGGCCACATGTCACGTGATTTTGAAAAGTCAACCTCCTACAGCCATTTTATTATTTAAAAAAAAAATTATTTATTTGAAAGACAGAGAGAGCACGAGTTGGGGGGGGGGAGCAGCAGGGGAGAGGGACAAGCAGACTTCCCGCTGAGCCCAACATGGGGCTTGATCCCAGGACCCTGAGATCATGACCTGGGCCAAAGGCAGACGCTTCACCGACTGAGCCACCCAGCCGCCCCTACAGCCATTTTAGACTCTGCTTTGAGAAGATGGGCAGAGAAACAATCAAATCATGAATAAGTCAGAAAAACTAAATAGGAGGTTGATCAAACAATTCCAGGTTTCTACAACTAGAAGTAACCTAAGTCAGTTGTCTTACATAGAAGGAAAAAACTTACAATTTACAGAACTCATTACCCCCAAGATGGCAATATAAATTCAAAAAAAGATTAGGCAATCAGTAATGACAGAAGTCTACATACTAACAAAGAAAAAGGCAGGCCCCGGTCACTGTCAAGATTTATGGGGCAGGGGGAATCCTGTCCTCCATGCCCATTTCTGCTGAAGACAGACTGTGAGAACAAAGGAACCAGGAGCAGAAAGTCTGATTCCTGATCAGAGGTCATTCCAAGGGCTGTGGAGAGATTTTCTGACCATCGTACAATTTGGTTTTCATTTCTCTTCATGGTCATGTCCATATGTGTATTTGGTGCCCTTGAGACACAACAGTCAATAAAAGGCCAGCATCTTAGGAAAATGAGCTCCAGTTCCTTTCTGGGTCAGAAGTGATGGTTCAGATCCTATCTTCACATAAAGAGCTTGGCTTATTTTTTCCGAAAAGCCTGACCTTATACTTTCTCTCGTCTGTGTCCATCTGTTATATCCTGCCCACTCATGCAGACTTCTCGTGGTTGATGTCTGCTGGCATTTTACTACTGAAGAATGTTCTGGCTCCTGAAAACTGGGGAGGTGACACTGCACTCGCTGCATGCACAAGTGGTTCCAACAGTCCAAGAGCCAGACAGGACCTAGCTACCAGGATATGAACTTGGAGGGGGCTCCAAGCTCCTTCAAGGGAATGGGAGCTTTATCAAGTGTGGGCCACAATGGTGGTAAAAAGCAGCAGTGTTCCCAACGGTCTTTTCCCCTCCTGGCGCCCCCTTTTAAACTTTTATGCTGTTTTACTCATTCATCCCTGTAAGTTGTCTTAAATTCTTTCTTGAACAAGGTAGGGTATAAATAAAATCAAAATGAAAGTTTAATAAAAATAAACACTAAAATTCCACAGCCAAGCAAAACACATTGCTCTTGTGTCTCGTATTTTCCTCATCCATTGTTTACTACTGAACTCACAGCAAATATTAAAGTTTTCAATTGAATTCTCTTTAAGCAAAAAAAAAAAAAAAAAAAAAAGAGGTATTTTGGTAGATAATGTAGAACTAGAGCATTAAAATTTCAAGAAGCAATTGTTTAAAATGCCCAAAGCAGAAAGAATAATAGTAGCTCATAATAATAACTAGCTCATGGTTCATTAAAGAAAACACATTTTAAAATTTAACCTCATGGTGTTTGCTAATCATATTACAAGATGATATCTGGAACTAACTGCGTATCCTAAGAACTCCCTCCCCACCCAGAGGCAAGACCACGGGTAGCCTCTCTGAACTCCACCTGAGCACCCTCTTGACCCCAGTGCTCTGTCTTGTCGCTCAGGCCTCTGATCAGGGAGGTTCTGCCCTCCCTGCCTGACCCCTTAGGAGCTGACAGCTCACAAGAGTTATATCTTTGGGTCCCACTGGGCTTTTACCCCAGACACTGTCTCGTGGACTACCCCTTCCCCGCTACTCCCGAGCTTAGCTCCGCCTTGTGGGAGCTCCTCCCCGCTGCCCTCTAAACGAAACTCATGACTTTGCAGGAAGCAGAGTTCAGAGAGACAACTGTCTTTTGAAGATAAGAAACTCAGTATATTGAACAGAAAGAGAAAAGAAACCTTTAGGAATTCATAACCTGACGCTTACCATAAATTCTGGCACTATTTTTTTTTAAATTAATATAACAGACAGATAGCAAATTTAACCAGGATCAGGTTTACCAAAGTTTTCGATGTACATGTCCTTTTAAAATAAGTAAACCCTAATGCTTTATCAAAATTAAAGAAATAACAATAAATATTAAACGAACATCTACCTGTACAAGGCAGTGTATACATATCCCCGTTACACTGCAATACTTCCAATATACAACATCCCGGCTCACAGTAGGTGCCTAATCCATTACTGCCTGTTCCCTACATTTCAAAGTCAGAGAAAACACGAAGCAGAAAGGGTGAACTACTGGCCCAGGGGCATGAACCCAAGCCAAGGCGCCCCCCGCCCCCCCAAAGATTCAGACACAGGACATTCTGGCTGCAAAGCTGTACGGCGTTGCCTCCCACACTCTCAGTAACTCAGAAGTACTGCAGCACGTAAGTGGAGACTTGAAGAGGTTCAATGATTTGTCGCCCAGGGGCAGTGTGGGCTGTGACTCCTGCTCCTAGTGACCCTGCTACTCAGCCTCTGCACTTACCCGACACCTTGGGAAGGGGATCACCTGCCTAAGTTGGGTTTTTGGACAACCAGGGCTTAACACTAGCTGCTGAATGCACACGTTTTAAGCAGAGTCATTGTTATAAACACCGAACTTTGAACATAATGTAGTTGATGGGAAACTCACTGAAGGAATGACCTTCTCAGACCTATCTTGGTATCTCTCCTTGGAACTAAATTACCTGCCCATCACAAGGTTAGATCGGCAATGGATGAAAAAATACAGAGCACCTCGCTGCTTTAGGAAACTTAGTGTGCACCTGGGTTGGCTGATACGTCTACACTCAACTTCTAAAGACATCCAAGCCATCCTGGCTGCTGGGATGCGTGACGTCCCCCTAGGTCAATCTGGACAGTGGTTAGTAGACCTTCCTCTACTGCTCTAGCTCACTGCATCTGCAGGCCAAATTTGAATGTTTAGTCTCACTCTGTGACTGTAACCTCCAGCTAGAGAAACCCAGACAACCAAAAATTGTACAAAGACCAACACACTCTAACCCAGGGAAGGAATGAAAGTGCAGGGACTCTGGGGAAACTTCTTCTTGGTGGGTGACAATTTTGCAATTCTAGTTTCAAGGCTGGTATGGAAGGATGAAAATCCCAGAATACTCACCTCCATATATGGACTGCAAGGAATAAACCTTTTCACATCAAGTTTATCTTTTACTTAACTGTGCTTTTTAAAAAGTGTTTAAAACTTGAAAAGACTGGCCCCTTTAAAGCTAAATTGATTGGGACCAAAGATCTTAAAATGGGTTATAAACACTGCTGAATGTCATGCATAAAAATGAAAGAGTTTCTTTTAATGGTAATACAACACTGATAAAGTAGGAATTTGAGTCAATTAGGCATAAATTCAGTTTAGAAGGTGTCAATTAAAATGTCTATAAAATGTATAAAATCAAGAAAAATTCGCTGATTGGTCAGGAATCCTTTCTCCAAATAAATTTTGGAAAATCATCTCAGAAATCTCAGATTAGTTAGATTTTAGGCACCTGATGATGCACTTGACTACACTAAACCAGAGATGCCAATCTGGTTTTAATGTGCCCGGTTAATGAGAACTTACTCCCTTGGCTCAGTGTAGCAATAGCTCTACTCTGTAAACAGGAAATTCAGAACAGTGGAGAAAGGGAATCATTAAAGATCACGTAAGTCTTGTTTAGAGAAGCATTTGGTCCTGTCTCGCTGTCTGCTTCACTCTCTGAAATACAATATGAGGGGATATTTTGAAGTTTAAAACCTGGAAAAAGAGATTTGTAAGCTGATTTTTGACATTTCTGTATTACTCCAACGGTAACCATACTTTAGGCTTGTAATTTTTAAAATTTTAAATAGAACTTCCTGGTTTTGTGTCAGGTTACTTCCATTTGGGATTTCTAGGGGAAAGTCTCTGAACTTCCTGAACACAGGGTCGAAGGTACTCTCTTGAAGGTATTCTAAAATACTGGCGGGAAGGGGATCATGCCTCCTACAGGTAAACTCAAATGGCATATAGCTATAGGACTGACAGCAAATACATCAACAGATAAAAGAGTTAACATTACTTCTACTTTTCCTCTAACTCTCCAACTAAATCATGTTATTTCAACTTCAGGTTGATTTCTGATTCCTCCCTCTCCCCCCAAAATCCTAGTAAATATCAAGTCCAAAGATCACCTTGAGAGCTTTCAAGATTCCAGTAGAATCTTGAAAGATAAGATCTGCACACCCTGACATTTCACACTGTCCCTTTGTTGACAAAGGGAACGCAAAGTGACTTCAGCAAGAGAACATGTTTCAGAGGGATTTCACTCAGAGCCATAGATATGAGAAGTGACGTAACTCATTAGGAAAAGTAACGTTTTTTAAAAGGAATATTTCTTTGGCTTCCACTCATCAGTCCAATAACAATGACAAGTCTTAAGATTCCAGCAGCTTCAAGGTATACCTTTGACTAACGTTTACCGAGGACTCTGGCCAAGCCTATTATTCTAGATCTTTTTCATCATATGCACCTGCCCAAGATTCAGTAAGCCTGGTAAATGGGTAAATTGTTGCTCAGTTACTGATAACCCAGACTATAAATGAGTGCTAAGAAAGGCTGGTTTCCAGGGCGCCTGGGTGGCTCAGTCAGCTAAGTGTCTGCTTTCGGCTCAGGTTGTGATCCCAGGGATCTAAGATCCAGCCCAGGCAGGGCAGGCTCCCCGATCAGTGGGGAGTCTGCTTCTCCCTCTCCCTCTGCCCCCACCCCCCCACTTGTGCTCTCTCTCAAATAAATAAAATCTTTTAGATATTTATTTATTTATTTATCTGAAAGAGAGAGAGAGAGAGAGAGATGGAGAGAGCATGAGCAGGACCCTGGAATCATGACCTGAGCCGAAGACAGGCACTTAACCGAATGAGCCACCCAGGTGTCCCATAAATAAACTCTTAAAAAAAAAAAAAAAAAAAAAGAAAGAAAGAAAAAAAAAAAAGAAAAAGGTTGGTTTCAGAAAAGGTGGTTTCATTTACTGCTTTGCTTCTAAGAACTGGAGAAAACTTAGTAACTAGTCAAACCACTTCATTCAAAGGGAAAGGAACCGAAGGCCAAAGAAGTGATTTACCCAAAGCCTTACTGTTCATTAGTTACAAAAACCTCCAGGTGCCTATGGCAGCCTAACACGATTCGCAGCTCCCCCAGATATTTCATTGGACATTTTCATGAGGTGGCTAATATATTTGAGGGATTTTTATGTGGGTGCCCAAGGACACAGTACCACAACTGGCAGCTCTGTAGTCTGACTAAAAAGGCAGCAGAGTGTAGAAGTCAAGAGCTGAGGCTCCAGTCAGACTTCTGAGGGCTAAATTCAGGTTCCTGCCTTTCCATTGGTGTTGCTTTGGGCAAGTTACTTAACCTCTCTTGGCCTCAGTTTTCTCAGCTATAAATCAAGGATTATCATAATACTTACCTTAGGGGCTGGGGTGAGAATTAAACAAGGTAAGGTCATAGGAAATGTTCACTCAGCATGGTGGCCCTGCACAAAGTAGTACTCAAAAAATGTTAGCTATCGCTGAAACCATGCACACCAACACTTATGGACAACACATACTTGACCTGCCTTACCTAACATAGTCAAACTTGGCTAATTGTGATCACTGGGAAAACTAAGATGGAATTAAAGATTCTCTAGCAGGGCTGAGAAGACCAAACCCAGCAGCTTGGAGATAAACGATCCACCTTATGACCTGACCTTGGAAGCCTTCCTGCCCTTCACGCTGATGTCAACTGGACTAGTCAACAAGGAAGGAAACTTACTGGGCCCCTACTACATGCCAGACACAGTATGAGTCTCTGTCTTTTACTGGGTGAGGAAAAGGTGCAAACACTTGCGAGTGGAGAGGGGCGCACATGCTGAGGCCGTGCTTGGGGCACCGCTGCTTTCCTGGCTTTACAGCTTCTTCCTAATCTGCGGCCTCTGAATTGAGGCTGTAGGTATGGGAGGCTCTTCCTTCAATTTCTGGACAGCCGCTCAGGGGAGAGGAGGCCGCAAGACACGTGCCTCCGGGCCTGGATTCACTTCAAAAGCGGGACGTCCCCAGGAATACTCGGGAACCCGACAGACGCCGTGGGAAAGTTCCCTCGTGGCCTTGACCTTGGTGCCTGAGACTCAGTTTCCCATTCTGCCGGCTGGGGGCGATGACACAGCTCCTAGGCCGAGGCAAGTTTGTGAGCCGGGCGAGGCACCGGGTCCTGGAGGACCAGGAACCCCACTCTAATAGCCTCCACCTTGGGGACCCTTTCCCTCCTGTGGGTACCGGGCCCTCTGGCCTTGCCAGGACGCGGCGCCCCGGCCGCCGGGAGCAGGGGTAGAGGCCGGCCGGGACACCCCCGGCGCCGGGGTCGAGGCGGTGGGACCGCCCGGTCGGCGGGCGGTCGCGCATGTCGGGCGGGGTCACGCGGCCTCCCAGCCGGGTCCCGGCCGCCCGTGGCGGGGACGGAGCGGTGGCCGCTAGCCCGGCCCTCCCGAACCACCCGGCACGGCCTCCGCCCAGACGACGTCCCGCCGCAAGCCTCACCTCCCTGCGCACGTTCAGCAACGAGTAATAGTCTTCATTGTCCAGCTCCTCCTCGCTCAAGGCCGTCGCCATCTTCGCAACCTTTCACCCCGCCAAACCGGCAAGGCCGTGCCCAAGAGGGACCGGCGAGCCGCGGCGCCGACAGCGCGGGCCAACCCGGCTGCGCCACAGCGGCCCCTGGCGGACCGGAGGGGCGCCCCCGCCCCCGCGCACCGCAGCAGCGCGCCTGCGCCCTGCGCCCCCGCGCGGTCGAGGGCGGGACGCCGTGGCCAGGGTCCGCCACGTGCGGCTCTCGGACCTACGTCCCAGGCGGTTTCCTGAGGCTCCACCCGGACCAGGCAGGGAGGCTGCGGTCACACCTGGGCGTCTCTGTCCCCTAAGACACCGCCCTCGTCCCCCACGCTGGATCCCAGTGCGGGGAGCATCCTGTCTCAAACAGCCCCGCCCAGGCCCCCCACACAGAGTCCACACTGGCCAGAGTCTTCTCGAGGCCGCGCTTGCTGACTTCTCTTTGCACAGGAAACCTTAAGAATGGGATTTATTCCTGCCTCCATTGTGCTTCGTCTTTTCTCCTGGTCATCCAGAGCCCTGCCCAGAGGACGAGCCTCCTCAAGGTCGTTTTTTTTTAAATTTTAATTTATTTTTTATTATTGCCCTATATTTAGGAGCACCTGGCCATTTTTTCTGCTGCTTAACTGATAAGGCAATACCCATTTGGTTCCTAATAGAATTGTCTCTGGCAGGCATCTATACCTACAGCCCCTATCCCAGAGCCCTCCTCTTATAAATTTCTACCTTATAATTTAGCGGTGGAGTCTAATTGATTTCAACCTGGTGCCTGCTGTTTGGTGCATTATTAAAGATGTCTCGGTTACATTCATCTAAATAATTTAAATGTCTTCGAAATGATGCAATTATCAAGAGAAGGTGGACAGCAGAGCTTCCATGCTCTTGCCACCTGTCTGGTTCATGCTGACCTGTACCAGGTCCTCATTATTTCTCAGGAACGTTTGTTGAGCCTTAACTAACCATCAGTTTAGAACCATCCCGGTTGCCCTTCCTGAGCAGGTCTCCTGGGAAGCCCCAAACACCTGTCTGTGGATTTGAGAAGTTGATTTCTTTCTCTTCCTAATTTTTGGCCAGATGTTCACCATCTGGGCCTGTGTATGGTCCCTTCCAAGTTGCTCAGCCCTCTTAGGATTTTTTGGCATGAGACAAGTAGGTGTGCTGAGACAGGTTATTGAGGGGTGTTGAGTCAGTCTGGAGCCGACCTCAGCCCAGGCTGTAAAGGAAGAGCTATTTCCTCAGCTGTGTGAGGCTTCTCCACAATAGCTTTCACAGACACTCACATCCCGTCTGCAATTGCAGCAATTTTTTATGGTCTTTCCTTTTTTCTCCTTTGCAGAGCAGTGATTAGGGCTAAGCTGCTTGCTGACATTTGCTGGTCTTTAAGAATTTCTTACAGAGAGGCTGGGGGAAAAAACTACAACGTTGAGACATTCCTTTTTTCCTTAGGTTTGTAGACATTAATTGGGCCATAATGCTCAGTTGGGTAGAGAAGTTCCTTGCCATCTTTCCTCTGCCTTGGAAAACACCGCCTCTAGGAATTATATAAACAGAACCCAACATATGTTTCTGAGGGCCCAGGTCTGTGTTTCTATGATTGAGAATGACCTGGTTTTTATCACCCACTCAAACAAAATAAATAGTGACTCAGGGATGCTCTGTATTTGTCCCCTTTCGGGCGCACGAGACTTTGTATTACGGTTACTTGGAGAGTGAATGTGACAAATGGAAAATAAGCTTAGATACACCACAGGCCTGAGAGGAAATTTACTTCGGAGGTTGGCTGTTTTGTTTCTCCCTCCAAAAACCTTAATCTCTGATGGTCAAAATAATGGAAAGCAGGAGCAGTACAAATTGATAAGTTACCGGACCCATCCAACCAGCAGTCCTGCCGGTGCAGCGGACGAAACTCAGCCACATTAACTCACGGCCTTGCGTTTTTGTTTTCTCTTTATTGGGTAAAACCACAAAGCAATTTGTAACTTAGCTGCAAAGCCAAGACTAGCATACTTACATAATATATTTATATAGCTATATCTACGTGTGTGTTATATATATGTATAGATAATCATTTTTGAATTCTCTCAGCTATAAATAGAGAACATAAGGACATTTACCTTCACCACCATTTGTATTCATACCAGGAATATTTGGCCTTCCAAGCACAACCATCAGGAAGCTTCCTCTGTTCAATGGCTTGATCTAGTGCCTGTGGTGGAGGGGGCTCCCTTCTAGCATTAAATATAGGACACTCGGATTTGAATTTCAGATATGCGATGAATAATTGTTAGTATACGCATACTAATATTGCACGGGGCATATACATACACTAAAAAAATTCATTGTGTATCTGGAATTAAAATTTAACTGGGCACCCTGTATTTTTACTTGCTACATCTGCAACCCCAACTGGAAACCCTTCACTCCTTCCCCCTTTTCCTGAGTAATACTCGTAAGAGATGAGGTAAGCAGCCCGACCCAACCTCTTCTGCAGTTGGGCTGAATCCACACCCCTTCTCTATAATTCAGGAGGAAAAATTACCTCTAATCTTTTTATTATTCTCTTGTCATTGAGTCCAGATTGGGATTCAGTGCTTGCTTGCCATTCATAGCCTGTTCTTCCTTTTCCTCATGAGCTCTGATAACCCTGTTCAGAGGAGTTAGGGTAAAAAAATTCCTTAGCTGAAGAAAAGAAGGGAGAGTGTGCAGACACACTCAAGAGTTAAATTTTCTTGATGGCATCTCCTCCCTTAGCATTTCAGGGACATGTTTTTTACATCTTTAGCCAAGATGGTCATTGCAGAAGGGTTGAGTCACCCAGAGGAAGGGCCACTCCTGCTGTGTGGAGACCTTTGCTGGGAGGCTGCAGGGCCGAACGCCTAGGCAGGCTCCGGTGGGGATGGACTGGGGGCTTTGCGACTCACCAGTTTTAGACTTCACCATCCCAACAGAGCATGCATCTCCAAAAGCTCCAATTCAGAGCTTCTGCCTTCGGAACTCAGCATTCTACCTGCAATGTCATCCATCCATCATGCTGAGGGTACTGGTTTCCCCTGCTGTTTGCAACTTCAGGTCCTTGGTCCCTGTGTGTTAATCTGTCCTAATCCATCAGCTCCCGGCTGGGGTCCCCTTCAGATCTGCTTTCTTGGTCATTCAGTGATATCATAATCCTTTGACCTTTGGCTCTGTCCACCACATCCATTTTCAGTTTGGTTTCTCTTCCTTATCTACCTTTCTGCACTCCTCCCAGGCTGTCGGGAGTAGCTGGAGAAAGTCTTGGAAAATACAAAGTTGATGCTATCTGACTTCAGTGGGCCCCCAGTGTTACTTGGCAATCCTATTACATTCATCTCTTATTAACGCTCTATAAATTCCCCACAGTGTCTACTCAGCTTATCTTTGAGTTTGGAGACAACATCCAGGAATGGGCACTGGCGTTTCAGCAATTTATAAGAAGGAATTAGCACTCTAAAGGGGGCTGGGGAGGGGGAGGTGCAGACAACCAACCAGTTAGTTAATAAACAAGATAATGTCAGCTGCTAAGTGCTCTAAGTAAAGTTAAACGCAGTGATGCGAGGTGGGGCATCTCAGGGGAAGGGAGGTCACGTTAAGTTGGTTGGTTGGTTATGAAAGATCTATCTGAGGAGGTAATTTTGAGATGAATGACTGGAAGGATCCAGGTTTGCAAGACCTCAAGGAAGCACCTTCTGGTGTGAAGACTCAGAGACGCGACGAAGTTTGGTGTGCTCCAGGAACAGGGAGCGAGCCGGCGAGCGCAAAGCTGATGCAGGTTGAGGAGAGTGGTAGGAAAAGATGTTGGAGGAGCTGAGTCAGGGCGGGCTCGTGGAGGGTAGAGGTCAGGAATCTGAATGTTATTCCAGCCACAATGGGAGCCACTGAAGGATTTTAAGCAGGGAAGTAACGTGGTTCGAGTCCCCCCCCCCCCCCCCCCCCCCCGCCAAGGATGACTCCAGGGGGACGGGGTTAGAGGGAGCAAGAATGGAAGCAGCCCCCCACCCCGGCCCCGTTAGAGGGTACACAGTGTTCCGGGAGGCGAGGCTGGTGCGCTTGCGCTGAGACAGCAGCATGGGGCAGGCCGGCCCAGGCTACTCTTTGCACTGGAGTCGACAGGAGCTGCTGAGAGGTTGGGTCTGGGGGACGGAGGCGGGGAAGAGAGGAATCAGAGGTTCCTCCTGCGTTTTGGTTTGAGCTGCCAGGTCGTGAGACCATGGATGCTGCTGAGGAAGCGAGGGAAGATTCTGGAGGGAGTCACAGAGAGTTCTGTTTTGGAGACTTGGAGCAGAAACCTGCGGCTTCCGCTTCCTTTCCACTCGCTCTTTTCGCCTCTTGCAATCAGACCCTCGTTTCCATCATTCAGTAGAACTCCCTCCTCAAAGTTTCCAGTGCCTTCCTGAGCCCCAGAGGCAGTGGCATCGCTGAATTGAGGACAGCCTGGACCTCAGGCAGCTTGCACCAATGTCGCCCCTACTTCACTGTATGCTCTCCCCCTCTGTTTCTCTCTCTCTCTCTCTCCCCCTCCATGTTTCTCTGCATCCATCCCCCTTTCTTCCTCTGCGATCTGGGGTCACATGTCTTTCAGCCTTATACCTCCTGACTTTCTGCATGGAGCTTTGGTTCTCACCAGAAAAAAAAAAAATTCATCTCTGAACCATTCTCGAACTTGTCCTTCAACCTTTCTTGCATCTCTGAGCTTCCAGGAAGGGTCCCATTGACCTTCAGCCTAAAAAAGACGCTTTGTGGAAATTATTTTTTTGGGGGGGAGGGTGGGGATCTGTTGAACAATGCTCTCAGCCTTTGTTTATCTGAAAAGATCTTCATCTGCCTTTATTAGTATTAAAGGATTTTTTCCTCAGGGTAGAGGAATCTAGTTGGGCAATTATTTTGTTTTCCAGCACGATTTCCTGTCTTTGAGGTGTCTGCAATTGCTGCTGCAAAGTGATGCTCTTGTTTCTTTTGGGGAAAGTCTTGGAAAATACAAAGTTGATGCTATCTGACTTCCGTTAAGCCTGTTAGACCCTCTCAGTGTATTCTATATGCTTTTTAAAAAAGATTTCATTTGTTTATTTGAGAGGTAGAGAAAGAGAGAGCGAGCACAGGGGGAGGGGCAGAAGGAGAAGCAGACCCCGCTGAGCAGGAAGCTCGATGCGGGGCTCCATCCCAGGACCCTGAGATGAAGGCAGCCGCTTCACTGAGCCACTCAGGCACCCCCCCCATGCTTTTTTTTTTAAAAAAAGAGATTTATTTATTTGTTTGTTTGCTTGTTTATTTAAGAAAGACAGAGAGAGAAAGAGAGAGAGAGAGGGAGAGAGGAGAGGGAGATAAGCAGACTCCCCACTGAATACAGAGCCTGAAGCAGGGCTTAATTCCACGACCCTGAGATCGGGACCCTGAGATCACCACCTGAGCCAAAACCAAGAGCCAGATGCCCAACCAACTAAGCCACCCAGGCACCCCTATTCTGTATGCTTTTTATTCTCTCTTTTGTGTCTTTCTTCTTTTTCCCTCTATGGCTTCTTTGTGGATAGTTCCCCATGAGCAATCTTCCACTTCTCTATGATTCTCTCATTTTCCTAAATTTTTTTCTACTACTTCATTGAGGTAGAGTTTATGTGCAGTAAAATGTGCATATTTAGAGTGAACAATTTTATGAGTTTTGACAGATATTTATGCCCATGAATCTGTTACTGTAATTAAGATGATGAACCACCAATCCAGTACTTATTATTGTAGACTAGTCTGCATTTTCTAGAATTTTATGTATGGAACATACATCCTGCCCCACAGCTATCATCCTTCCTAGACTGTCACTGCAGGTGACACTTCCCTTCCTCACTGTTGGCACCCTTGGTTCCTGAATACCCTATTTCCTATTTGTTTCATTCCTTGGCTTTGATGGAGTAAATCTTCCCAGTTTTTTGAGACCTTGGATGCCCTCATCCTACCTTTATATATTATGGCAAGTTTGCTAGGTAGATGGTTTGGGTACAGAAGTCTAGGTTGTAATGATTTTTCCTTATAACTTTAAAGGCATTGCTTTACAACCCCAGTTTCCCAATGTTGCAATAAGGCAGATTCTGTTCTAATTCCTACAGCGTTGTAACTGGTTTTTTCTTCTTTCTTTGGAAATATTGTTCTTGTTCCTGGTTTTCTGAAATTCCATGATGATGTACTTCGTATGGTCTTCTAAAATTTATGGTGCTATGCATTCAGGGGGTTCATTTCTGTCCATCACTTCTGGAGAAGTATATGTGATTGTTTGATAACTGAATTCCACTGAATTGGTATTCTTGGTCTGTTCTTTTTTTTTTTTAATAAAAATTATTTTCTTTTTTTTTTTTAAGATTTTATTTATTTATTCGACAGAGATAGAGACAGCCAGCGAGAGAGGGAACACAAGCAGGGGGAGTGGGAGAGGAAGAAGCAGGCTCATAGCGGAAGAGCCTGATGTGGGGCTCGATCCCATAATGCCGGGATCACCCCCTGAGCCGAAGGCAGACGCTTAACCGCTATGCCACCCAGGCGCCCCTTCTTGGTCTGTTCTTATTGAATCTGTGTTTATTGTGATGTCAGACCTCTTGGACTGATTCCCACATGCTTTTTATTTCCATTCTTTTGTCTTTTTGGTCTTTGCTGGAGATCCAACTATAACTACCAATTCTTTTATTGATTTTTAAAAATGTTTGTCCTAATATATATATCTATTTAAGATTTTATTTATTTGAGAGAGAGTGAGAGACAGAGAGCGAGCACCGGGGTGGGGGAGCGGGAGAGGGAGAAGCAGACTCCCCACTGATCAGGGAGCCCAGCGCAGAGCTCAATCCCAGGACCCCGGAATCAGGACCTGAGCCAAAGGCAGATGCTTAACCGACTGAGCCACCCAGGTGCTCCACGTCATAATGTATTTTTAAAAAATTGCCAGAGCTCTTTCTTGTTCTTTGATTATTTTTTCTTTAAAATAGTTTTGTGTAGGCAACGTGTTCTCTCACATCTTTGAGAGTGTATCTAAGTTTTCTTCCACCTTCTCACTTTTTGTACTTCCTCCTAGTTATTTTTTTTCTCTTTGTTTTTTTGGTCGGTCGGTGTGTGTGTGTGTGTGCACTTTTCTCAAAGCTCTGGTGATCCTTGGCTGTCTATTCATGGGAGCTCCACGTACATGTCCAAGACTAGTCTTCTGGTGGGCTTCTTGGAGAGTTGTCAGGTAAGTTTCCCCAGATGTCAGATCTGTAGGTCCTTTCTCTGGGGTGGACTGGTTTTCCCAGGGAGGAGTCCTACTTTCCCCGCCTGGGGTAAGTGAAAGCTCTGCAGGGAAGGGAGTAGCATTTTAGTATGATTTCTAGCCTCTAGTGATGCTCTGATATCGAGACTCCAGAGCCTTCCTGTTGAGCCTCAGCAGAGAATAAACCTTCTGTGGGGTGGGGGAGGGGGAGTAGATGCCTGGCTGGGTAGATGGGGGAAGGATACCTGGGGTTCTAAACTGTTCCGTATGTAGACTAACAATACCCCTACCCAGCCTCCGATTCCTGAACCACTCCTGGATCCCATAGCACAAACCAGCCCACTTGTCTGTTGTCTCCCCCCACCCCACAGTCATTTTCCCGAGTGGAGAAAGCGGTAATCCAAGTCTGTTACAAAGGGCCCCTCCATTTTACATCTTCCCCATTTTTGTCGAATCTTTTGTGCCATGTCATCTCCTCTCCCGTGCATTGTGTCCATATGTGTTTATACTTGTTTAATTCCTTTATTATCCCTTCACTGGGATGTCCGGAGGGAGCGAAGACAAACTCCTACATGTGTTTTGTCAGTTTTGATCCCAGTCTCTTAGTACACATAGTGTCCATTTGTACCACTTATATTCTAGTGACAAATTTTCATCATTTACACATTTATTTCCTCTGTTAGACTGTAAGCTCCTGAAGCAAGGGCTTGAAATAGTTTGTGTTTGTATTTCCAATAGCTTCGCGTGTCTGGTGTATAATGAGAGCGTAAGGTACATGCACGTGTTTAATGTGTGCCAAAGCTAAGAGTAAAAAGAGCTGGAAGCAAAAGATGGTGGCAGGGGAGAAGCAGAGAGACATTTCATCCGCTGATAGGCAGGGAGACAGGGCTCGGGCTGGGGGGCCAGGGATCCTAGGAGCAGAGCAGAGCCAAGAGAAGCCCTAAGTCTTTCTGGAATTGATCAGTCTTCTCCCCAAACATCCGTGATCTCAGCAAGTGCATGGCTCTGTAGTTTGGTAAGCTGCTCATCTTCCTTCCCCATCTTCTTGGGAAATCCAAGGAGAGACAGGTGGAGGTGGCTTTGTCACAGAGGACGCTTGACTGGGGATCTACCTTGACCACAGAGTCAGGCCAGGTTTGAAGAAATGTCTTGTTTTAAATCAAGGGCCAACTTCAAAGAAAAACCTCTGGCTATTGTTGGTTGGCTGGTTATTTTATTATTCAAATTTTTTTAAAAAAATTTTGAGTAGGTTCCACGCCCAACGTGGGGTTTGAACTCACGACCCTGAGATTAAAAGCTGCATGCTCTACCCACTGAGCCAGCCAGTGCCCCTATTTTATTTTGTTTTAATTTGTTTTTACATGTTTCTTTTCCCCTCAAACACTAAGAACCTTATTATCTAACAAGAGGCCCAGAGGCAGGTGGTTCCGGAAGTGACGGATCAGCTGCTCAACTGTATCATCAAGGAGGAAGGCTCTTGCCATGTTGTTCCTGGCGTCTCGGGAGTTGTGTCTGTTCAGGTTGGATCCTCTTACGGTGCCTGGATGGCTGCTGTAGGTCATTAAGAAAAATACACGAGTATTTTATCTAACAAAAATAGCAGGAGGGCTTGTAGGGAGGGGGGATGAGGAGCTGTTTAATGGGGATAGGGTTTCAGTTTTGCAAGATGGAAAGGGTTCTGGAGGCTGGTTACACGACGAGGTGAATGTGCCCAACCCTGTTGAGCTCTACACTGAAAAACGGTGAAGGCGGTCAATTTTATGTTGCGTGTGTTTTATCACAATTACAAAATTTTTTTATATGTTGGGAGTCTTGGCCTCTTGACTTTGGGTGACTTTTATTTTTTTTATTTTTTATTTTTATTTTTTTCAAGATTTTATTTATTTGACTGAGAGAGAGACAGCCAGCGAGAGAGGGAACACAAGCAGGGGGAGGGGGAGAGGAAGAAGCAGGCTCCCAGCGGAGTAGGGAGTCTGATGCGGGGCTCCATCCCAGGACTCTGGGATCACGCCCTGAGCCGAAGGCAGATGCTTAACGGCTGACCCACCCAGGCGCCCCTTTGGGTGACTTTTAAATCCAGAGATTTTATTCCTGATCTCACTGTCATCAAGAAAGCCAAGCAGTAAGCAGAAATGTTGCCTGTCAGTCAGATATCGAAACTTCCGGAACTCAGCTGAGGGTCACTACTGCTCAGGGCCAACCTGACACATCTTGAGGGCTCCCATTGCATTTCTGAATGAGTTTTCAACGTGACGCAGGCATGAGTTCCACTGTCGTCAGTGGCCAGCCGACGCCTTCGTTGCTCAGTGTTAAAGCTGCAGTGGCCCCTGGAAAGGCCAGAGCAGGGCTTCCAACCCAGTGCTATCGTTTGGTGCTGGGTTAGTTTCTTGGGGGGCTGTCCCGTGCACTGTAGGAAGCTTAGCAGCATCCTGGCCTCTCCCTACCAGATAAGCGGTACTCTCCCCTGCTGCGGCCACCAACAATGTCTCCAGAAGTCCCCTGAGGGACAGAATCACCCTGGTCAAGAACTCTGGATTAGAGGGGAGGACACTGGTCACGAACCACAAGGACGCTCCTCTCCAACATCGGCTTCTCTTACTGCGGGCACTCGGAGAAAAAATTTCTAGCTTCTAGAATTTAATGAATTGAAAAAAAGTATATTTAAGCTACCATTTATGGGATATTTCTTTTGTGCCAGACACTATGCTGATTCATCTCATTGAATTCTCTGATGTAATTTTTTTTTAAGATTAAAGAAAGATTTTGTTTATTTATTTAAGGGGGAGAGAGAGAGAGAGCATAAGTGGGGGGAGCAGTGGGCAGAGGGAGAAGCAGACTCCCCGCTGAGTGGGGAGCCTGATGCGGGGCTCAATCCCCGGACTCCAGGACCATGACCTGAGCTGAAGGCGGATGCTTCACCGACTGAGCCCCCCCAGGCACCCCTTTCCAATGTAATTCTTAGTAGCTTCACTTGGCAGAGAAGGAAGCTGGGCTCAGGCAGGTGCTTGTCCCAGCCCGTGGAGCCCATAAATGGCGAAACCAGGATTCAGACGCAGTCTGTCTCCGCTTATGACTGCCTTGATGTTTCGTTGTTTTTTTCTTTTTTAGATTAATCCGTATAATGATGTTTCAGAGGACTTGGAGCCGTATGTGTGGTAACGTCAGCTTTATCTTATACTTCCCTCGGACATGTGGTGTGAGATGATGTTATCAGGGACCTGTGAGGGCGGGGAATGTTCTGTTGCCCACTCAACAGCTCTGAGTCCAACATCAAGTGTCTGTGAGTGGTGGGGGATAGGTACCTTCTTGCATCCCTGGCGAGACAGGTGGCTCAGGGGCCCCACATTATCCCCTTCCCAGTTGTAATACTGCTTGAATGTCCCTTAACCAGCAGAGGGCAGACCTGTGGTCCCAATCGACAGAAGTGGGCAAAGAACATTGTTCCTGAAGGTTTGGAACGGAGGGGGAAAGGCTTAGGAAAATGGCACCTGCATCCCTTGCTTGTCCAGAGGTGGGGCCGTTTTTATATTTTTGTGGGCAGTGTATTTCATTGTCCTGTTCTTTAAAAAAAGTGCATAGCCTCCTTCCAGAACGATAAAGTTGAAAGACCACCTTAATTTGGTCTCTTCCTCCTGCCTTACCACTATTAAGCTGATCTTGGTCTGTATTACAGTCACAGGAGCAAGAACGGTCTCTACTGGGAAATACCATTAAGAAGGAGAAGGTTTTCCTCTGCATCCTCCTATTTGGTAAGTTTTCACAGGCTCAGTGGGGCCATGTGTTCAGGCCCCAGCATGCTACCTTTAGAGAGGACAGGCACACCGGTCCTTTTTTAATAAAAAAGGAAATTACCCACAGAACCTTTAGCCAAAATTCTATCTGGGCTGAAACTCTGATGGATTTACCCAAATCTTCATTTTTACATGCTCACCTGCATGAAAACCGCAGGAAGGGTAAACAGAAAGTTCTCCAAGTTTGTTCCGTTTCCCAGAGAAGCAGGCTTTCCCCCGCTGCCTGGCCTTTCTGGAGCTCCTCGTGTAACTAGCTACGTGCCTGGCAGAGCCATATTAATCATGATAAGCTGTTCACGCAGAGGCCTTTCCTTTCCTGTCTGTGTTACCACCCGCATTTCTGTCGAGTTGAGCGTTTTCAAAATCTCTCTTGGATGCGAGTGGTGGAACATAGTATTGGGAGCATTTCCTTCCCCTTCAAGCTCTGCTCTTCACTCCCAGACATGTCTGATTACGTTCAAGGTTGTTGCTAAGCCTAGTACAATGGTTGTTTGGGAAGAAATCCAAAGAATGTCACAGATTTGGTTTGTTTGATGAAGGGGAAGCCCCCCTCTGAGCAATGAGTTTCCTCCAGAAACAGCCCACCTCTTGGATTCAGGTGCTAGCCGTGATTTTAGAGTAATTAGTTCTTTGCAAACAATACGAAAGGACAAAAGTTTCAAGGTGTGGGATCTCCATGGCAACGACTCAAATTCCCTGCCTTGCCCAGGTTTCAGAATGGTAGGAGCTGGTCATGACATTCCTCTGAAATTGGCCAAAGCCTCAAGACCCGCAGGGTTGCCCATTCAGGGCCAAGAATCCAAATTTTTGCATCTCCCAGGCAAAATGTCCTGTTAGGTGGGTGTGGTGGGCGGAATAGTGCCCCCACCAAGGTATGTCCCTGTCCTAATCCCTGTATCCTGTGAATATGACCTTACTTGGAGAAAGTGTCTTTGCAGATGTAATTAAGAATCTCATGATGAGATTATCCTGGATTTAGGGTGGGCCCTAAATCCAAAGTCGGGTATTCTTACAAGAAAACAAAGAGGGAGATTTGAGGCGTGGACACACAGGGCAGAGCCCATATGAAGACAGAGACAGAAGTTGGAACAATGTGTCTGCAAGCCAAGGGTTGCCAGGGTCCACAGGAGGCTGGAAAAGGCAGGAAGGTCCTCCCCTGGAGCCTCCAGAGGGAGCGTGGCTCTGCTGTGACCCAGATTGGAGACTTCTGGCTTCCAGAACTGTGAGAGAATACATTTCGGTTCTTTGAGACCTCCAGCTTGTGGTACTTTGTTACCACGGCCACGGGAAACTCGTATCTGGATGACTTCTGCTCCCCCCATCCCATGCTTTCTGTGCTTCAGTTACGGCCAAGAGCCCTTTACCATTGACCCGAGAGCACACTTGCTGCATAAGAAAAGAAAAAGGGAAAACAGATTTGGGGTGGAACGCACCCTGGCCAGGTCATCAGAACACAGTCTGGTGTCCGCAGGGTCGACCTGGGCTACAGGTGCTCATCCTGGGCACCCCGAGCAACAACTCTAGGTCCGGCTCATTGCCTGTTCTGTCCTTCCGTCTGTTGCAGCTTCACTGGAAAGCTCGGATCCGTGCTGCTACTCCTTTCACACTCTGGTCAGAATCCCCGTTCTGTGGCATCATGAATGGTTTCCATGGAAATGAAAGGTTGAGATAGAACGGTGCCAACATACATCTGAACTTTAGAATTAAACAAGGGCTATTGTTTCTGCCAGCCGTGGGGTTTCATTCATTCTGAAGATGTCACAGGGGGGTTTGGAATGTGTGTCCCTTACTTCCTGATTTTTCTGCCACATTCCAGACCACCTGGCTAATGAAATGTGGAGCGGCATGGGAGCACCTCGAATCTTCACGTACCTCACTCTTCAGGCTGTCTCCTAGCTTTGCCTGTGCATGGAAATGTCAACAAGTAAGGTGAGATTTGCTGTAAATAACCAGATGGTCCCCACAGGGTAGGCTGCAGGTGAGGTGGAAATCCTAGCAGGAGACATCACAGCCAAAACTTCACCAATCGAAACTCACCTCTGGTTTAGTGCATCTGAACAAGCACACAGAAGGGGGAAGGCAGACCCAGGGCGATGGGCTGGCCCTCAGGACCTTGAGGACAGGGGCTGGGAGTCCACACTGCTTCCTGCCAGTACCTGAGGCACGGCCTCCATCGTGCACAGAATTCTCCAAGGGTCAGTCACAGGGAGAAGCAGACCGTAACCAGCCCTCTAACCAGCTCCTGGGAACTGATGTGCCCCGGGCAGAGAAGCCCAGGTACGGATTCCGAATCACTGGGGCTCTGCACCCTCGCCTTACAGGAGACGTCACCTGGTGACTCTTACTTCAGAGTAGGTGGGGTGACTATATATATTTTTAAGATTTATTTATTTATTTGAGAAAGAGAGAGCGCACAGAGGGAGAGGGAGAAGCAGACCCCCCGCTGAACTGGGAGCCTGACACGGGGCTCCATCCCAGGACCCTGGAATCAAGACCTGAGCCGAAGGCAGACGCTTAACCAACTGAGCCACCCAGGTGCCCCTAAATTTTATTTAATTTTAATTAATATAAATTTAAATGGCCACATCTGGCTAGTGGCTACTGTATTGCACGGTGCAGACCTAGACAGTTTCAGCCAGTCTTATAGCCCTAAGGTTCTGAGTCCCAAATTTGTCCAATTGCCTCAGCCTCTCTCCTAACATCCAGACCCAAATATATCCGATTGGTTGTATTTACTTGTATGTCTAACATACATATGTATGTATGTATTTCAGACTTAACATAGTCAAAACTAACCTTCTGATCACAATATGATACCACTTTGAACGCCTTCGTGTGGCTATTAAAAAACAAACAAAGTAGGGGCGCCTGGGGGGCGCAGTCATTAGGCATCTGCCTTCGGCTCAGGGCGTGATCCTGGCGTTCCGGGATCGAGCCCCACGTCAGGCTCCTCCACTAGGAGCCTGCTTCTTCCTCTCCCACTCCCCCTGCTTGTGTTCCCTCTCTCGCTGGCTGTCTCTCTCTCTGTCTAATAAATAAGTAAATAAATAAATCTTAAAAAAAAACCCAACAAAGTAGCAGGTGTTGGCAAGGATGTGGAGAAATTGGAACACCGTGCACCTGCCGTTGGGAACATAAAAAGGTGCAGCTGCTGTGGAAAATGATAGGGTAGTTCTTCAGAAATTTAAACAGGATTACCGTATAATTGAGGAGTTCTACTCCCAGGTATATATCGCAAAGGACTGGAAGTGGGGACTCACAGACATTTGGACACCCGTGTTCTTAGCAGCGTTATTCACCGTGGTTGAGAGGTGGGAGCAGCCCAAGTGTCCATCAACAGCCGAATGATAGACTAGAGGTGGTCCATGCACACACAGAATATTATTCAGCCTTAAAAAAGGAGCAGATTTTGACATGTGACCGTGGGGATGAACTTTGAAGTCCCTCCATCATTAGTGGAATAAGCCAGTCACAAAAGAACAAGTATTGTGAGAGTCCACTTATGTGAGTTTCCTAGAGTAGTCACCTCCTAGACACAGAGCAGGACGGCGATGGCCAGGAGCTGGGGAGCAGTGGAGTGTTCAAGGAGTACGGGGTATCAGCCAGGGAAGGTGTAGAAGTTCTGGAGGTAGATGGCGGTGATGGTGACACCACAAGGAATGTATTTTTAAAAAAATATTTTATTTATTTATTTGGCAGAGAGAGAGACAGGCAGCGAGAGAGGGAACACAAGCAGGGGGAGTGGGAGAGGGAGAAGCAGGCTCCCAGCAGAGCAGGGAGCTCGATGTGGGGCTCGATCCCAGGACCCTGGGATCACACCCTGAACCGAAGGCAGATGCTTAACGACTGAGCCACCCAGGCGCCCCAACAAGGAATGTATTAAGTGCCACACAGCTGTAGAGCTAAAAATGGTCGAAATGGTACATTTTGTCATGTAAAAAACCTGACTTTTCCGACATTTCTTTCAAACCTGCTCCTTTTCGGCAGACTTTTCATCAATACCAACTCGATTTTTCCATTTGTTGAAGTGAAAGACCTCTTCTCCCTCTCGCAGCCCACATTCGGCACACCTGTACATCTCAGTCCAACATGCGTTCAGAGCCTCACCGCATGTCACATCACCCAGCATGCTGGGCCATGGATCACCCCGCCACACACCTGCCCGCTGACTTCTCGCGTCACCCGGAGCCACAGCACGTCTTTGCTCTGACCCGAAGGCCCTGCGTTATCTGTCCTGCTACACAGGCCTCCTCCGGTTCTTCGGACACCCCAGGAATGTCCCCACCTGCCGTTCTCTCTGCCTGCAGGGCCCTTTGCCCCAGATCTGCATGGCCCGGCCTCTAGCCCCCACCTTCTTAGGCATGTACCCCTATCTCACTGGCCCTTCCCAGTTTACTCTGTCAAAACTTTCAGCACCCCTCCCCCCACTCCCCCCCACTTCCCCCTTCCCCACACTTCCTATCCTTCTTGCTTGGTTTCATCTTTTCCTCATTCACATTCATCAATAGCTAACATATTATATGTTTTATTCATCTTGTTTATTTTCAGCCTCCCCACTAATATGTATGGTGGTTAAGGCAGGGGTTTTAAACTCTCTTTCGTTCTCTGCTTCCCCCCACCCCATGCCCAGATCAGGACCCAACATACAGCTGGCACTCAATACGTATTTGTTAAATTAATGAAGGAATCCAGACGGTGAGGGAATTGCTCAGGACCCATCCCTTTCAGGGACTCTTCTTTGACTGACGTGAACACCTCATCTCTTCAGGGTTCAGTCGACGTGAAGCACCTTCACAAGCTCGGTTTACTTTTCATCTAAGTCCGTGGTTCTCAGGGCGATGTAGCCCCCTTAAGGGGCAATTGTCAGGAGACATTTTTACTTTAGTTTATTTATTTTATTTTTTATTTTTATTTTTTTAAAAAGTAGATTCCATGCCCAGCGCAGAGCCCAACGCTTGAACTCACGACCCTGAGATCAAGACCTGGGCCGAGATCAAGAGGCAGACGCTTAACCAACTGAACCACCCCAGCGCCTGTCAGCAGACATTTTTCGTTGTCACAAGGGGCAGGATGTGTGTCCCTGCACTCTAGTTGGACAGCTAGGATGCAGGAGAGCTCCCCACGACAAAGGGTTATCCTAACACAGTGTCACTTGTGCCGAGGTTGAGAACCCTTCATTCAGCCTAATCATGTGAGGTGCTATCTAGGCTGCGTGTAATGAGAGGTGAATTCCTTTCAGGCTGTTTTAGGCTGAACTGTGTCCTCCAGAAAAGATACCCTGAAATCCCAAGCCTCAGTTGTAGCATGGTAGACATTGAGAACATTGAGAACCCTTCATTCAGCCTAATCATGTGAGGTGCTATCTAGGCTGTGTGTAATGAGACATTGAGAACATTGAGCAATGTGACCTTATCTGGAAATAGGGTCTTTACAGAGGTCATCAAGTTGAGATGGGGTCATTCCGGTGGGTCCTAATCCAGCGCAACTCCTGTCCTTATAAAGAAGGGAAATCTGGACTTAGACACGCACCCAGGGAAGACCAGGTGAAGACAGAGGGATGGCTGTGCCACTAGAGCCATGTAGCTTCAAGCCCAGGGACAGCAAGGGCTTCCGTCCACCACTGAAGCTAGAAACCACGGGGAAGGATCCTCTTGTCTCGGGTCTCCAGGTAGAGCTCACGGCTGCCCACACCTTGGCCTCCAGACTGTGAGAGAGTAAATTTCTGTTGTTTTAAACCACCTAGTTTTTCACACTGTGTTAGGGCAGCCCCAGGAAACGAATACAAGGGCAGAGCCAGTGCTAAATCCAAAACTGATAATAATGGGGTTGATACCCTGTGACCATTAAATTAGTGTCTGGGAAAAACGAGAGATTTCACCAGGATGGTGGTTAGATTCTCATCTGGGAGGAGAGACAAGGATATTTAGTCTTTTGGGTATTATGAAACTCATGACCTAGAGTCGGCCAAGAGCACTTGGATAATAGATGTTCAAGCCGCCAGTCGCCAAAGCCTTGCATGGGAAAATTACCCCAGCACAAAGTGGTTTTTGCTAATATTAACTTTGGTTCTATTTCAGATCAATGGAGGCAAAAAACCAGGAGATCCTATAAATCCCGTTGAGCCTGTCACAGCTGCCAAATTATGCCCTGATAAAGCTTTTGGTGGCTAACGATATGGCCGTTCACCCGGCGTGGATGCGACTGGGAGGGGCTTTCTGGAGAGCATCTGGCCCGCGGTGGAGACACTTGTCATAGAGCGTTATCTGAAGGCTCTTTGGCTCTAATGAAGGGTGAAGCTTTGAATGTGATTATTTCTAAACAAATAAATAATGAGGATAATTTAAAAATAAACAAAGATCAGGATTTAAAGGCTACTTATTGTCCCAGGACCAAGATTAACGGTGAGTGGCAAGTTTTCGTGAGAGATAATGTCTTTTCACATATAAAAGATCCTATTGATTTCCTGTTGGTATTATTCGGAAAATGTGCAGTGCGTATCTACGGAGAAGAGACAATCTTCCATCACTCGCTTTATGGGAAGAGAATGGTTATTGTATCTCTTCCCATAAAATATAATCTCTTTTCCTCCTCCAAAAAAAAATCTACCTGTTCCTCTGGGAATTTCCATCTGTAATCTGGGAAAGTGAATTGATTTTTTTTTCTTTTCTTTTTCATGTGCCAGTATTTTTATATTTGGCTTCTTTACATTTTCTCATTGTTCTCTGGAGTCTGGTTTTTCTAGATTGTTATTTGAGCGCATCTAAAAATTCCTTTAGGGGCGCCTGGGTGGCGCAGTTGTTAAGCGTCTGCCTTCGGCTCAGGGCGTGATCCCAGCGTTCTGGGATCGAGCCCCACATCAGGCTTCTCCGCTAGGAGCCTGCTTCTTCCTCTCCCACTCCCCCTGCTTGTGTTCTCTCTCTCACTGGCTGTCTCTCTCTGTCAAATAAATAAATAAAATCTTTAAAAAAAAAAATAAAAAATAAAAATTCCTTTAAAGTCAGTGCCATTGACACACACACACACACACACACACACACACACACACACGATGGTGGATGTCAGGTTCCCTGTGACTCGCTTAGGAGGAGAGCCCCTCCCTCATCCTCCACCGGGGGCTGGTGTGAGTGCGAGGCGGGCTTTGGAGGCAACGAGAGGTCGTCTACCATGTTGCAACAGGATAAAAAGGCAAAAAACCCAAATCACCGAAGGAAGGAAATGTTCTTCCCGAGGATTGGGGTTCTCAGCATTACCTCCGGGCATTTCTTCAGGATCAATGAAGATACAAGGGCAAAGTCCTTCTTATTTAAATATCATGCTCTGAGCAGTGGCTTCCCAAGCTATTGAGTTTGGCCACGAAGAGCTTAGCAATGCAGTCCTGTCCAGATCTTACACGGGGAGGTCTGCGAACTATAGCTCCAAGCTGCAAAGCCCGTCCTGTGGCTCTGTCTTCACCTCTTTATTAACACAGACCCTGCCTCAATTCTCCTAGCCCAAACCTACCCACCCTTCCAGGTGCAATCCCTCCACAGCCCCCTGCCACGCTTTCTGCCCTCTATGCTAGTTTTTCTCTCTTCCCCGAACCCCTGTGGTAGCCTGGATGGACCATCCCAGCCAGTACTGGATTATAACTATGTCTCATTCTCTCTGTACGTGTGCTCTTCTCCAGGACCGTCGTGGGCCTGCTCTTCATGCTTCGCTCCCCATTCTCTCCCTCCACTTTTGCGCTGTGCCTGGAGCCGACCGTTTATTTTGCACTATTGCTAGATGATTTTTTTTAAAGCCTAAAAAAAAAAAAGTATATATATATAAATGTGTGTGTTATATTGTAAATCTCAATGTTATGGGCTGAAATGTGTCCCCCCAACTTCACACGTTGAATTCCTAATCCCCAGCACCTTAGAATGTGACTGTATTTTTAGAGGGGTCTTTAAAGAGGTGGTTAAGTCAAAATGAGGTCATTAGGGTGGGCCCTGATCCAACAGGACTAGGGTCCTTATGAGAAGAGGAGGTGAGACACGCACAGACGCGCAGAGGGACGACCACGTGAGGACACACGGAGAAGGTGGCCAGCCATGAGCCAAGCAGAGAGGCCTCAGAAGAAATTAACCTGCCAACACTTTGCTCTCAGACTTCCAGCTTCCAGAACGGTGAGGATGTAAATTCCTGTTGTGTAAGCCCCCAGTCTGTGGCACTTCATTACGGGAGCCTTAGGGAACTTGTCTCATCGACTAGTCACAGAGCCTAGTGACACAGGACAAAGGCCAAATTTCTTAGCTTTGGTCAAGACCTTTTATGTCCTTGTCTCACCCCAAATTCCCAATCTGTCTCCTCCTTTCCTGTCGTATCCCTCCGGACACCCTATCTGGGTGACTCCTAGGCTGCTCCTACCCCAGATTCCCTCCCATCTCTGCCCCTTGTCCTCAGTGCATTCCCTTCCCAGACAGCTCTCTCTTCTTCCCCCAAATGCAGACCCAAACCAAGGCCAACCCAAGCCCAAATCCTCCTAAAGCTTCAGCAATAATCCATTACCTAGAAAGAATCATAGAGGTTTTTTGTGGATCATGCAGTGGTTTTCAAACTGTGCTCCCCAGGATCTCCCTCAGGGGCTACCGTGTATAACGGGGGGGGGGGGGAGGGGGGCAGCAACGAAAAGGGTCAGCCCCTCCCAGCCATCCACCAAGCAGGGAGCTGCTGGACTTTTTTCTGTGTGATTTGTTTGCCTTTCCACGTGTTACTTAAAAAAGGGCTGTGCGGTGCTGGAAAGCACCCCCAAAACTCCTATCCTGGATGGAATGACGACACAATGTCCAAAAAAGTCATACAAAGCTAATGGTCCTTGCTCAGGAAACACTTAGGCTAAACAAAGCCTGTAACTTTTATCTAGATTTCCTAGAACTGGACTCATTGCAAGGGATAAACTCAATTATCAAAACTCATTGACTCCGAAAATGCAGCTTCCAAATACTACTGCCCATTCCAATTCATCAGACAGGCAGCTGTTACGCTGTTAATGTAATCATGACTTCCCTGGTTATTAATCTATTTTCTAAGTGTGAAAGGATGGCCGTTTGGATTCTCTGACACAGATGTGGACATTTGCCAGGTCACATCTGGCCGGGGGTTTGTCGAACAATGACTTCATGAAGAAATCAATTCCTGTCCCCTTCGGCTGACCTTAGGGCTGTCTTCTCAGGCTCGCTTTTCTCTATTGTAATCTAAAAATTAAATTTCAGTCTTTATGATTTATGCAGTGCTATTTCTTTCAAATTTTAGCAGCTCATCTTGTGTGTTAAGGAGGTCTCAATGAGGCAAGGAGGGGGGAAGGTCTGTAATTATGTCCCTCGCAGAATGAAGCTAATGTCCCTGCTGCGACGTTTGGAGCACGTTTCCTTGGACCTTTTTGTTTCAGAGTTCTGGCCAGAAGATTTCCTACCCGTAGGACTTACTGCTTTCTTCAGCTAGCCTTTCAAGATCAAATATCAAATATCCACCTGTGAATGGACAGTGGGTGTACTGAATGCCCATGTAAGTGAATCAGGAACGTGTGGCTAAATACGCAAGTTCCTCCTCGTTTCCCGCCCCCAACCTGCCAACGCGCGCCCAGCTCTTGAGCGTCAGGTCCCTGGATATTTTCAGAGAGAAAGGCAAGTCCCTTGGAATCAAGGTGAGGTTATTTGTTCTGAGGCGGTTGGATGTTCTGTTGCGATGGGAACCCTCTTCCTTCCCTCTCCTCTGCTTTTTCTCATAAAATTCCATAACTAGATTCATAAGTCAGTATCATCCATCTGATTACTCTGTTTCATCAGAGATGCCTATGTCATAGATCTCCTATGTTTCTGATCAGTTACCATGGATATGGTTTCGGTTATCAGAGTTCTCAGCAACTGCAAGCTGTACTTTGTGGGCTTCACCCACTGTAAGGACTAAACTGCAAAGCTCTCAGGGTAAACCTCGGTTATTTATTTGTGTTTAATTCCTTTTCATGGAAGTGGAAGGATTACAGATCCAGGGGAGACAGTGGGGAGGGGAACTGAAGAATTGGACCATATGCTTGTTTATTACCCAACATTTGCTTCTCATCCTCACTCAGAGCATACATTCCGAACGTGGTTGAAGCTTTGGGGACACTTCCCTCGGAGACGGCGGAGTTTGGGGACCTTTTAATCATTTCCTTCCTCTCCCTGTCATGCTCAACACACCACGGCATAATTACTTGTTTACCTGTCTGCCTCCTCCCCTCCCCCAAGGCTACACACTGAGGTCCTTGAGAGGAGCCCCCCGGCTTATCACCGCATCCCCAAATCCTGGCAGAGCGCCTCCCAGTTCTGATTATGTCTTTTCTTGTATGTTTCTCCTCTCAGCTGAAAAGTGCAGGTAAAGCTAAGATCCCTTGTTTGAGACAGGGCTCCTCTGGTTGTGAGAAAAACCTGCTGAGAGAACAGGGGAGAATAACAAGGAGCACCTGCAAGGCTCGCAGGTTTAGGGCTGCTCTGGATGCAGGGCTGCCCTCGGGCTCTGGGGAGCGGGAGTTTGTGGGTTTCCCTCTGCCCATCGTTCGGGGAGGCTACTCAGTGCCTCCATTCCCTGCTCTCCTGCTTCTTGCCTTTCACTCAACATCTCTGCTCTATGGCTTCTGCCGTCCCTGCTTCCCGCTCATGATTTCAGTTGCAGAAGACCCACTGTGGCCTCTCTGACTTCTTTTTACGTCGTAATGTTTAAACTGCAATTTTGAACATTAACTAGTCCCCCTTCTCTTTTGCTCCTATAGTTTCTGCCTTCAAATGCCTAGAGCAACAATCTGGTCCAAGCCATCTTTCTATACCGGACAATACATAAGCAATGGATGGTTGGTCCTCAGGTGAGGGTACCCTTGTCCCAAACAAATATGGCTAGAGGTCAATGTCATATGCTAGAAAACAGGGCTGCTCATGACAGCTTTCCCCAAGCGATATGGGCAGGCCCTGGTGCGGTCACGTGGGTTTGTCTCTACAACACCCAGTGTTGCGTGGCAGCTGTGTGGCTCGGGCTGAATCTCAGCTGGGTGGGAAGGCGCTGCTGAAGCCAATCAAGGTAATTTCTCCTCCCCCGTTCTTGGGTTCTCAAAGGATCCAAGGTTGGTTCAGTGCACAGTACTGTTGTGCACTGTTGGGGTGGCCAGAGCGGGAGCCACTCTTGCTTCCACCCTAAGGATGATGTCATTGCCCAAGAGGGCAGAACCCAGGGCAAGGGGGGGAAACTGAGCCAGAGCCAGCAGATGAGGTAGGTCCCGAAGCCCAGGCTTTCTCTGGGCTTTCAGTCATGTGATCCAATACATTTCCTTGCTGTCGAAGCCAACTTGCTTTGGGTGTTTGTACTTTGCAGCTGAAAGCACACGGTGGAGGGATGAGGGGTAGGAGGTGGAGGGGAGGTTGGGGGAGTCTTGGGGCATGGGAGATAATGGGTTGTGCACATGCCTCAAATGGTTAATTCTGAATCTCAGTGGGAGCTGGACCGCTTTCACAGGCGGCTGGCCTGGGCAATCACGCAGGGTCCTGTGCTTGGCTTAATGCTCTACTGCTGCTGTCTTGAAATTCCACAAAATTTTAAAATGGAGGTCTGCATTTTCATCTTGCAGCAGGCCCACAAATTATATAGCCAGTTCGGGCAGGTGATACGATATATGGGAAAGGAGTTGTAAACTGTAAAGCACTATACAAAACATTTTTTTTTTTTATTACGTATAAGCCTCCTGTCCTTCCTCCCAGGGGCTGATGCTACTGTGTGGACCCCCTAGTGTAGTCACCGGTCTTCCTGCCAAGAAACCTCCTGTTCATACACTCCCAACTGTCTGCTGCCAGACCCCCAGTAACCTGCGTAGGCCGTGAGTGGGCTCAGACCCTCTGGGCTTCCACGGGAATGTGGAGAGAAAGGTGGAGAATCATTGCTGATAGAAATTTCTTTTCCATTTCTAGGAATTTGGGGAAGCATATGGCCAAAGTTAAACTAATTGTTTAACTGCTAAACAAGCGAGCAAAGCAGACACACAGACACACACGCACACACGTGCACACTCGCGCGCGCTCACGGCTCTCAGATAGAAGGAATGGCTGTCTGGCTCAGCCTGTCCTTTCATCCTGCCGATGTTGTTACTGAGTGAGTGTTACTTTGGAGATAATTAATGTGTCCCATTTTAGTGCAAAAATATACCTTGTCTCAGGTCACATGACAAATGTAACCATAAAAAGTTTAAAATGCTATTATTTAAAATTTATTTTCTCATAAAAAATGGTTCCTGAAATGATCTTAATTTGAATAACTTACTCCATAGTTATGATCCATTACGCCCTGGCCCGGGTCCAGGTTTGGTAATCCGGGAGCCGCGTGAGATCCCAGTCGGGAGTTAGGGCTGTGACCACGGTCTCGATTAGCAAGTCCTTCCTGGGAGGCTCAGTTCTGTGTCTGCCCCATTTTGCATCTGCCTGAAACTCAGGCTGCATATTACCCATTTTACACTCCTTCCCCCCCGCACCCCTAAAATGGCATTTCTTTGTGAAATTACTGTGGAGTTTTAGAGATGTTTAAAAAGTAGACTTTAATGCTTAGATAAGGAGAAGTGCACGACGCTGGCTACAATCGTCAGGACTAACGTCCCCGTTGTGCCTCGTCAGTGATTCTAAATTCTTTGCTTTGGGGATCCCCCTCTCCCAAGCTTGTCTGACCTCTGGGCATCGGAAGTGCTTGGAAGCAGGATCCTATGGTCATCATTTGGTAATATCTGGGGCTTGAACCCCTGAGTCACACTCCCCGACTGACCCGTTTGGGTCAGCGTGTACCCTCTCTGCAGTGACACACTTCCCCTAGTCGTTAGTGGGTGCCTGTACCCTCCAAACCCACAGGGGTCCTGGGCAGCGCCTACACTGAGTAAAATTCTCACATGTGGCAGGTACAAAATCATGGGCCATCGGCTCCATTGCCAATCTGCACGGGCAAGGTCAGGAATTAGAAAACGTTCACCTTCCAAATCAGGACCTCACCACACCCAAGTAGCCTGCTGTGTTAGCCTCACCACACCTCCACCCACGTTTGCTCCCTGTGCCTGGTGCCTGGTGGGCTTTTGTTTTGTTCTTGGTCCCTGGGCCAGCAGCATCGGCATGCCTGGGCACTTGCTAGAAATCAGGATCTCTGGCCCTTCTCAGACCTGCTGAATCAGACACTGCGTTTTAACCAGCTTCCCCGGCGAATGAGTGCACGTTCAGGTTGGAGAGGCTCGGGTCTCGAGGGCCAGGCCCCATTCGGGCTGCCCCCTCACACACCTATGTCTCCTTCTCTCCCGCCCCCTCCTGCAGGTGTCTGGGGCTCTGACTCCAGCAGCGTGGAGCTAGCATCAGGGAAATGTCTATGCTGCTCTTTCTGTCTTAGCTGCTGGGAGTTGGCAAGCACGAAGGCACCGCCTGGCAGGGCTCAGCGAGCCCTGCAGCTGGGTGGGAGTGGGGGCTGTGGCCGGCCAACCTGGGGACCCTGCTGGTCCTCCTGTGCCTCCTCGCTCCTGGGCAGTGGTTCTGGACGGGCTGGCTGGGGCCGCGCTGGGCGCCTGGTCCCTCCTCCTGTGCCCCAGCCTCTCAAGAGCCGAGGAGAAGGTGTGAAATGACTTTGACCTTGGCGTCTAGTCCGATCCCTCTCGCTCTGAAAGTGCTTCTACATGTTGGCCTGGTACGTTCTGAGCGCTGCGGAGTTTTGGCAGAGTGTCCGATAAGTATTTTTAGTTCCTTCCTCCTTAATGTTTGCCAGAAAACCACAGTCATTACTCATGAGCAGGGCAAATTTCCTTCCTCCCGGTCTCCAGAAGAGTTTGGGTCTGCCCTCAGATGCCCACTGAGCGTCCCCTGCCCTGGCTTCGGAGTTGCCTCTGGAATCAGCATGAAGCCAAACACCCAGCACAAAGCACAACGCCGTGGCATTTTTTAACACAAAGAGCCCCGACTTAAAAAAAAATGTATTTTAAAAATTGTAGTAAATATATATAACAGAAAAAGTACCATTTTTAACCATTTTAAGTGTATACAGTTTGTTAGCATTAAGTACATTCAGTGTTGTGCACCCATCACTACCCTCCATCTCCAGAACTTTCTCATCTTCCCAAACGCAAACTCTGTCCTCAAGAAACTCTCACTCCCCATCCATCCCCGTCCCCCAGCCCCTGGCTGCCACTCTTCTTCTCACTGTCTCCCAGCATGTGACTCCGCTAGGACCTCACGAGACGAGACGGATCACACAGTGTTTGTCCTCTTGTGACGGGCACACTCCAGGGAGCATAACATTTTCAAGGTTCATCCACGTCTAGCGTCCTAAGCTGTTAAATAAATCACTCTTGTAACAAGAGTAATGCTAAATTAAAGCACAACTACATTTTTTGTTTTAAGCCAGTAGTTTCTGATTAGTCCTAGTGCATGTTTGCTAAGACAGGGCAGCTCTGCTTTCAAAAGAGGGATAGCAAACTAGGAGGATACCGAGCACAGACCACCCCTCGGCTCCTTCGTGGGAACGGTCGGGGGAAAGCTGCCTTGGCCCCATCAAAGTCCACAGGATTAGGGTGTAGATCTTTCCACAAATGCCAAGACGCCAATTACCTCTGCCAAGGGGAAAGTGCCTGCATTCTCAGCATCTTCAATTTTGGTTCCCTGTGTGGATCTTATTTTTAATGGCAGTACCTTCCAGACCACAAGGGACAAGGCTCCCTCAGAAAAACCTCACCATTGGTGGAGGGATAATGGCCCTAAGGATCTAGTTCAGTAAACACAGGATTCTTTTGTGATGCACTTTTCCAAATGAAGTGCACACTTTGGGATTAATTAAACTCTTTTCTAGCTGCCTGCCAGTGTAACCTTTCTTTTATGCTTCTTAGGGGGGCACACGATGTAAAAAGTCAAATCTATTATGTTCATGACTTGGAGGAAAAGATCTGGGACAAAATTACCTTACACACTGTTGTGTTTCTTTCTTTCTTTCTTTTTTTTTTCCTGAGCATTGGATCAAATGCAGAGCTCCCTGAGCTGTGTGCCAGCTAAACAACAGATTTGACCCAGAAGAAGAGTGACTTAGAATTAAAGTCATACAGACCGCTGGCGACAGTGTGAACCCCCGATTTCTTGGCACACTTGGGGGGCTGTTTAAGAGGTACGCAAAACTGGAGTGCTGGATGCTTAAACCACAGCCATGTTCTTGCTCCAATCTTGTGGCGATTTTGATGCATGACATTTAATTAATTTTACAGTTAATTCTTTACATTGTTCCTCTCTTGACTGTCACTCACTGATCTCTCAGCTGGTTGGGAAAAGTCTGTGTCAGTCATTACCCTTGCTGGAGCCCAGACAGGGTCATCTGGCCACAGCGGGAGGCAGCAGCGAGAAGCAGCAGGCATGAAGCCGAGACAAGATTTCAGCACGAGGGCGGTTTCCTGGAAGAATCTTGGTCTAGAAGCTCCCAGGTCTAGAAGTGTCCCATGAGTACCTTTCAAAGCTTCTCTTTCCCTGGCCTCGACCTCCAGGAGCTTTGAAAAAATGCTTGCGTTTTTAAGACTTTTTCCCCTGTTATGTCAAAATCACACACACACACACACACACACACACACAGAGACACGCACACCCGCGGCAACAAATAAGTAGAAAAGAGATAATGCTGGGCGCGACTGGGTGGCACAGCGGTTAAGCGTCTGCCTTCGGCTCAGGGCGTGATCCCGGCGTTGTGGGATCGAGCCCCACATCAGGCTCCTCCGCTATGAGCCTGCTTCTTCCTCTCCCACTCCCCCTGCTTGTGTTCCCTCTCTCGCTGGCTGTCTCTCTCTGTCGAATAAATAAATTAAAAAAAAAATCTTAAAAAATTTTTTTTCAAAAAAAAAAAAGAGATAATGTTGAAAAGCAACTTTCTCCCCTGACATCCCCAGCCCTCTCCGCAAAGTGACTTCACCTGTTCCCTGTTTTAATTCTTCCAGAGTTTCCCCACGCTGTTCTAGGATTACACCTCTACTGTTGGATTTGTCAATTTGGGGCACTTACCTTTTGACTCCTAGCTAGAAAGATGAGGCTTAACTCACCTAACTCCATCCTTTCTCCTTTGCCCTCTTCTCTCTTTTATGTTTATAACTTCTTTCTTTCTCTTTCCTTCCTTCCTCCCTTCCTCCCTCCCTCCCTCCCCCTTCCTTCCTCCCTCCCTTCCTTCCTTCCTTCCTTCCTTCCTTCCTTCCTTCCTTCCTTCCTTCCTTCTTTCTTTCTTTCCAAGATTTTATTTATTTATTTAACAGAGAGAGAGCACAGTAGGGGGAGTGGCAGGCAGAGGGGGACACAGGCCTTCCGCTGAGTGGGGAGCCCTATGTGAGGCTCGACCCCAGGATCCCGGGATCACGACCCAAGCCGAAGGCAGATGCCCAACCAACTGAGCCACCCAGGCGCCCCTATAGCTGCTTTCTTGAGCCAGCAAGCACATACCATAAAATCCACCCTGTTCAAGTGTATAATTCAGTGGTTTCTTCGCGTGTTCGCAAAGCCGTGCAACCACATCTAAAGCCAGCACGTTTTGCATTTTGTCCCCCACTGAGAAACCCCATCTCCATCAGCAGACAGTCCTTCATTCTTCCCTCCTCCCAGCCCCTGGCAACTACTCATTTCTCCACATCCTCACCAACACAAGATACTTGTCTTTTTTCTCATGGTCCTCCTAGTGGATGTGACGTGGTTTGTGACCGTGGTTTTGACTTGCATTTTCCCTGCTTACTAAAGATTTTGAGCATCTTTTCATGAGCTTACTGGCCATTCATCGATCTTTGGAGAAACGTCTATGCAGGTCTTTTGTCTTTTTAAATTGGGCTGATTGTTTATTGTTGGGGTGTCAGAATTCCTTATGTATTTTGGGTACCAGATCCTTACCAGATACATGATTTACAGATCTTTTTTTTTTTTTTTACCATTTTATGGGTTGTCTTTTCACTTTCTTGATGGTGTCCTTTGAATCACAAATATCTTAAATTTTGACCAAGACCAATGCATCTATTTTTTTTTTTTTTTTTTTTTTGCTGTTCATACTTTCAGTGTTGTATATAAGAAATCATTGCCTAGTCCAAGGTCATGGAGATGTACTCCTATGCCTTCTTCTAAGATTTTTATAGTGTCAGCTCACCCGTGAAGGTCTCTGGGGGATTATGTTGAATCTGTGGGCCAGTTTGGGGAGCAAATATCTTAACAACGGTCAATCTTCCAGCCCGTGAACATGGATTCCACTCATTTAAGTCTTCCTGAAGTTCTTTCAATAGTATGTTGTGGCTTTCAGGTTTTGCTGCAGTTGTAAGTGGAATTGTTTTCTTAATTTCATTTTCAGATTGTTTGTTGTTAGTGTATGAAAATATAATTGATTTTTATATATTGATTTTGTATCCTGCAGCCTTGTTGATCTTGTTTATTGGTTCTAATAGTGCGTGTGCGTGCATGTGTGTGTCCCTTAGGATTTCCTATATGGAAAAGCATATCATTGGTGAATAGTTTTATCTCCATTTTCCCAATTTAGATGCTCTTTTTTTTTAGCTAAATTGCCCTGGCTAGAACTTCTAGTTCGATGTTGGACAGAAGAGGCGAGAACGGCCATCCTTGTCTTGATCCTGATCATAGGGGTAAGTATTCAGTCTTTCACCATGAAGTGTCCTGTTAACCGTGGGCTTTCCGTAGATGCCTTTATCAGGATGAGGAAGTTCCCTTCTATTCCTCGTTTGTTAAGTGCTGTTAAGTGAAGGAGTGCTGGATTTGGTCAAATGTTGCTTCTGTGTCTGTTGAGGTGATTATGTCGCTTTGTCAGAGAGAGAGAACAAGCAGGGGGAGCGGCAGGCAGAGGGAGAAGCAGGCCCCCTCTGAGCAAGGAGCCCAATGAGGGACTCGATCCCAGAACCCTGGGATCATGACCTGAGCTGAAGGCAGACGCTTAAACGACTGAGCCACCCAGGCACCCCTATGGTTGCTTTTCACGTGTTAAACCAACATGGCATTTCTGGGTGAAATCCCATGTGGTTATATAATCCTTTTCATATGTTTCTGGACTTTATATGCTAATATTTTGTTGAAGATTTTTGCATCTAATTTCAAAAAGGATATTGGTATGCGATTTTTGGGAGATGTGTTTATCCAGTTTTGGTATCGGAATGCTCGCCTCATAGAATGAGTTGGGAAGTGTTCCCTCTTGCTTTATTTTTGGGAAGAGTTTATGAAGGATTGGTATGAATTCTCGTCCAGACATTTGGTGGAACTCACCGGTGAAGCCACAGAGGCCTGGGCTGTTGTGTGGGAGGGTCGGTAGGAGGGGGAGTTTTTGTTTACTAATTCAGTCTCTTGTAGGTCTATTCGTATTTTTTTTTCTTTTTTTTTTAAGAGAGAGAGAGGGAGAGAGTGCATGCTTGGGTTCATGAGCAAGCAGGTGGGGAGGGGCAGAGGGAGAGGGAGAGACGGAGTCCGCAGCAGGCTCCATGCCCAGCGGGGAGCCTGATGTGGGGCTCCGTCCCACGACACTGAGATCATGCCCTGAGCCGAAATCACGAATTGGATGCTTAACCGACTGAGCCACCCAGGTGCCCCAGAGCTTCTATTTCTTGAGTCCCTTTTCGAGTTTTCCCTCTTTTCTTAACGTTTGATATTTACATTATTATTTTAAACCTTCTAAAAGTCATTTTCGTAACTTTAAATAACGGGCTTATGTCTTGATTTCTTGTACATCAACTGTCCACAATTTTACTTGACCCTCCACTTTGTCAGATAAGGATATTTATACCCATCCTTTCCTCCCTTCTTTCTTGTTATATCCGCTAGCTACGCTTTCACAACAGGGTAATGTTTGCGTTCTGACAACACAACCAGACCTTGGGGGCTCTGTCTACAGCGTGAATTGAAAAGCTAAAAACCAATGCATGGCTTTACGTCGTGATGATATCCTCAGGAGTGTTTGGTGCCAAGAGTGAACTCTGTGCCATCTTTCCAAATATTAAAAAAAATTATTATTATATTCCATTGATTGCTTAAAATTATGACACATTTTGTTTGCTTCTTTTTTGGGCCTTTCTTTTTTTTTTTTTTAAGATTTTATTTATTTATTTATTTTTTTGAGAGAGACAGAGCACGAGCTAGGAGGAGAGGGAGAAGCAGGCTCCGCATGAGCAGGGAGCCTGATGTGGGGCTTGATCCCAGGACCCTGGGGATCATGACCTGAGCCGAAGGCAGATGCCCAACAGACTGAGCCACCCAGGAGCCCCAACCATTATTTCTTGTATACTTTCTGTTGTTTTCCCTCCAAGGTCTAATTGCCTTTCTTCCTTCTTCGCTTCCCTTCCCTTCCCTTCCCTTCCCTCCCTCCTTCCCTCCCTTCTCCCTCCCTTCCTTCCTCTTTCTTTCTTTCTTTCTTTCTTTCTTTCTTTCTTTCTTTCTTTCTTTCTTTCTTTCATGTGACTTGCATTCATCCTATTCTCAGTTCCTTTTCAAGCTCTCATTTATTCCCTTTATTTTCACCAGAGATCTTCCCCCTGGAGCCCCCCCCCCCCCCCCCCCCCCGCTTTCCTGCTCCGAACTGGATGATTGCTCACAGGATTCCCAGCAGCTTTTGAAAGCGGTTTTCTGCTCCAGCCCTAACCACTTGGGCCTCCTGCTCTTTACCAGTAACGTCAGCTCCTCCAATCTCTGGGTCTTCCCTCCTTCCTAGTTAAGCCCATTCTGAATCATTTCTTCTTCTGATTTTTCTTCCTGCCACCATGGAACTTTGCTTTCACTTGGTTTTCCTGTCTCTAAAAGGAAAAGTCTAGATCTTTCTATAATATAACTTCAGCAGAATTTAGAAGAAGGAAATGAGCTTATATTGAAAATCTGCCTCAGAATGCCCAGGAGAAAGAGGTGTGACACAAAATCAAGGAATTGATTTCATTGTTAATTTCTTGTGACTTTTCCCTGCTTTTGACTAATTCTCTATCCTGCAGGCTAGATTAATTTTTGAGTTTAATATCATTGTATAGCGTTCAATCAGAAAAAGGGATAATCAAGGTTAAAATTGTTATACAATTAAGTTATAGGTTTCCTGTCCTCCTAAACAGGAAATATGAAGAATTTGCTTCTTTAACATTAAAATTAAGCTAAATATTGATAAGTCTATCAGCAAGTTTTTGAGGAAGATAATTTAATGGATAATCCTTGTCGAGTGCTTATTAAACAGAAGACTCCCTACTTCAGTGGACAGAATTTGTATTTGAATCTGATGCTTCACTGGAAATTTTTTGGCTAACTTCAACACATTTTTTGAAAGGAAAAACAAATTGGATGTGCAAGTCTTCTTTGTAAGAAGACAGAAAAATCGTTTTATTATGAGCAGTAACTCAAGAAATCAAGCTTTTACACCTGTGAGTGTTAGGGGTCGGCTGAGTAGATGCTCAGATTGTGACAGACCTCACGGTGTCTCATGTCATATTATAAAGCACATGTCATGATTCAAGTTTTAAAATTTGCATGAAAAATTCAGCCCGGAAAGAAATTAGGGTAAATTGGAGAATGTCAAAATCATATAAAAATGAAGATGTTTGACATCACAGGTGACTTAAAAAAATTTTTTTATCTACGTTCTTTTTTTTTTTTTTTTTAAGATTTTATTTATTTATTTGACAGAGACAGCCAGCGAGAGAGGGAATACAAGCAGGGGGAGTGGGAGAGGAAGAAGCAGGCTCCTAGCGGAAGAGCCTGATGTGGGGCTTGATCCCAGAACGCTGGGATCACGCCCTGAGCCGAAGGCAGACGCTTAACAACTGCGCCACCCAGGCGCCCCAACTTTTAAAATTTTTGAGAAGTATTTTTGCCTTCATCAACGCAAACCTTTGGGCAAATGTTGGATCAGATGTGCAAATAATATAAGAAAAATTGCCAACTCATAAAACGTTTACTTGTCTGCCAACCCCTGTGGTAAATAAGGAAGAAAACCTTATCTTTTGCCACCTTCCCAGTCAAAATAGTTAACAGTTCTAGGCAGGTGGGCTAGTAGCTGTTTGTGAAGCCGACTTGAACACATGCCATCCCAAAGATAATGCATATCACTTAGAACTTGGAATTGACACATCATAGGTTTCCCCCCTTAATTTATAGGGCAATAAAAGCAGTCATAAATGTAGGTGCACTCCACCCTTGCAAAGAGGTACCATTTTTACGGTTTTGACAAGTTCACACTCCTGGTTTTACCCTCACACTGTCCTAGGTTCAAGTATTTAATATTTAACAATCTGTATTCTATAAATAATAGATGTGCCTGTCTTCACAACTGAGTATCAGCTGCAGATTTTATTGTTGACAAGAGTGATAATGTTCTTTCACCTTCTTAACTTTTTATGTTACTGTTAATTTTCCCTTTGTGGCAGAGTCGAGGGAGGGGTCTGGGTTATTCCGGAGGAAAATGAGCAGTTATAATCCAATTGGAATCGAGCACCGGGAGAAGCGTGAGTAATTCTATGACCATTTCAGTGGTTTGAGGTCACAGGCTCATGCATGGAACTCATGGAACCGGAAAGCACCCCAGCCATCATCCACCACCTTCCCGTGATAGGGAGGCAGCCCAGAGTTTCATGTAACACATACTGGGCTCGAATCTCCTAAGTGCAGAGAAGATTCTGCAGGACGGTTTTTGGTGAAGGAATTTGGTCAAGGTCTTATGGCTAATATTAGGAGAGTGGATGAAATTCAATTCAGTTCAAGAAATGGTTGGAAACCATTGAGAAACAAAGTCCTGGCTCCCCAAAAGTTTAGATCATAGGATTTCCTCTGCTGAAAATCCTACAGATGAACTTCTACTACATTAATAATGAAATCCAAATCCAAACTCCTGAAATCCAAACTCCCCATTAGGGGCCAACAAGTACCTTTGAGTTCCCGCTCCTTCCTTCCCTGTCTGGTGTTCATATCAGCTTCTCAGACCAAGCTCATTCTATCCTCAGGGCCATTGTACAGGCTATTCCTTGTGCCTGGTATGCATTTCCTCTAGACAGTCACGGCTCCAGCCAGAACAGCATATCCACCCACGGTCCCGTGCACCCGGTGAGGCATTCCCTGTCCCATTTCCCTGCTTCGTTGATTTCACAGCACCTGTCACACTGCATGCTGCCCTTTTCTGTTTTCTCTCTGGTCGTCCATCCCTTGCTCTGTAAGGGGCGGACGTTGTCTCTGTCCTCTCCAACCGTATCATCAGGGCCTGAGCTGGTACAGAAACACAGATATGGCAGAATACAGAGGGCAAACGATCTGAAAGCAATCACGATGCTATGGGGTGGTGATGCCCCTCTGGCCTTCAAGGCCGGTCTTGGTCAACCCTCTCCTGTAATTCTGCCTTGATGTCCTCCCGAGGAGACAATCTCTCCTTTGTTCTCCCCAGCACTTAATGGGATGTTTCTTGGAATACTTCTGATGTAACAACTTAGTTACTTTGATAGTTAATTTTATGTGTCAATTTGACTGGGCCGGGGGATGCCCAGATTAAATGGTATTTCTGGTTGTGTCTGTGTGTGGGGGTGGGAGGGTTCCGAGTGACAAGAGCCTTGGAATGGATGGACTCAGTAACGTGTAGGTTTGCTTCCCAGGGTGGTGGGTGCCATCGTCCATGGAGGGCCAGAACAGAATTGAAGGCAGAGGAAGGAGAAATTTGCCCCTTCTTGCTTCCTGCCTAACTGCCTCAGTTGGGACATCTTATCTCAGCTTTTCCATTCCTTGCCCTGGGATTTAAATCATCAGAGGCCTGGTTCTCAGCCCTTTGGACTCAGCCTCAATTATACCACTGGATTTCCTGGGTTACCAGCTTGCGGATGACAGATCATGGGACTTCTCAGTTTCCATAATCACATGAGCCAATTCCTATAATGAAACTCTCTCTCTCTCACACACACACGCACACACCCTTTCTCTCTCTGTCTCCCCCCCCCCCATATCTCCTGCTGGTTCTGTTTCTCTGGAGAACCCTAATACAGTTACCCTTAAAACTCCCTCTCTGGAGGGCAGCTTGGAGCTCCTTCCCTATTTCTTTTTTTTTTTTTTCAAGATTTTATTTATTTATTTGACAGAGATAGAGACAGCCAGCGAGAGAGGGAACACAAGCAGGGGGAGTGGGAGAGGAAGAAGCAGGCTCATAGCGGAGGAGCCTGATGTGGGGCTCGATCCCATAACGCCGGGATCACGCCCTGAGCCGAAGGCAGACGCTTAACCGCTGTGCCACCCAGGCGCCCCTCCTTCCCTATTTCTAATGGCCCACGGAATCCTTGGATTTGCTGGGAGGTCAGTGAATGAACAATAAACAGCTGAATGAATGGAGCTGAGCGTTTGGAATTTGTGAAAAGCCTTTCTCCTCACGAATCATGAGCGTATCATTGGTGACTCTAGTCTGAGCTACCCTTTACTCAAAGGTTACCATACATGAGCCTGGGCCTTCTCTTTGCTTTCCAGCCCCGGAGGCAGGCAGGCTGGTTCTCTTAGTTTAGCATGGTGGGTTCAATAGGCTTTGTAAACACCCATAGGAAACAACATTGACAAAATCGAGAAACAAAATGTGTTGAGAGTCTCCATTTGAGTCTCCAGCGCTGGCTGCCTAAATTCCTACAACCTCAAATGGGGGTTCTATGGTTTGGAATGAGAATGACTGGCTGGACAGAGGCTGCTGCACATCTGTAAACAGTAGGGAGCAAATAGCAACCGTTGTGTCTTCACTTCCATGAAATACCTTGCATTTTTTTAAAGATTTGATTTTTAAGTAATCTCTACACCCAACATGGGGCTTGAACTCACAACCCCAAGGTCAAGAGTCACACACTCCACTGAAATATCTTGCATTGTCAAAAGAACTTTTACAGGTAGTCTCTGACATTCGCAGCCCATGAGACGCCACGGTAGGTACTATGCACGTTTTTGGACTAGGAAACCGAAGCTCGCAGAAGCCATGTGACTTGCACAGTGCCCCTGTGTCGCTTTGGCTGAGGCAGGCCATCGGTCCAGCGCCTTTTGCAGATGCTCTGAAATTGCAAAGCAGCGCTGGGAACAGCGAGGGAAGCTGAGGACTTCCCTCCATACACAATGTTGATGGCCAAATAAGAGTTTGGAAGCATACTCCCTTGAATTTTCTCTCCATTTCCTTTCCCGTCTTGCACATTTACTGCTAACTATGTGATGATTCGAAGAATTGTGCTTGGTACTGGCTCCAGCCTGTCTTGTTCAATAATCCTCTGTAGGTTTTCACTGTGTCTTTGGGGAGTCCCGGCTGCAAACCGAGGAGGTGTTTGCTGCCAGTTCATGCACGTGCCGGGAGGGGGGGGTTCCTGTCTTGCCTACCCCTCATCCTGGGTCTGGCATTGGGTGGGGGTGTTCCGGAAGGGGCGCCGCTGTGTCCAGCTGAGCATCGTTATTTTAGACTCCGGGTAGCTCATGATCATTGCCCGTTGTCATGGGCAGATTCTCCTTTCTATTTAGGCTCAAGCCCCCCTTCCCCACCCTGGGCCCAGGTGCAGCCTCAGCTTGCCCCTCGATGAGGGAGAGCTCTGAAAGAGGCCTTCCCTCCCTCTTCCCAGAGCCTGTCATAACTCAGGACTATTTTTACCCAGAGAAAGTGGCCTCTGAGGAATGGCATGGGAAATGAGGGAATTTTCTCCCTGCCTTTGACACAGACTCTCTGTGTGTACTGGGGCAGGCAGACTCCCTCTCCCATGCAGGGTTTCCAGCTCTGGAAGGTAGGAAATAGTCTGGTGACTTGTCTCATCCCGCCAATAAGGAAATATTATATGCCAAACCAGTGCTGACTCAGCACTGACGGCTCATATGAAATTCCTGGCATAGCTATTTTCCTTCAAAACCCAAGAACGTATCAGTGAATGGCAGGACAGTCACATTAGATGGATGGCCCACCAGCCTGTGGGGCTGTAAGGAGGGACAGGGAATTTCCTGTGGTTTTGAACCCGTATTTGGTAAGCTTGGCAGTGTCTCATTGAGCGTACAGCTGGATTGCTGCAAGGATTCAAACTTTCATTACAACAAAGAAAAAGGACTGAGCTTATCTGCATTTCAAACTGTAAGGTAGGCTAGCTTAGCAGGGTTTCCCCTCTACCCTGTTTAGGAAGAGCGATCCATGGAAAGATGCAGCCAAAAGAACAGTTGGTTTTATCCTGATCACACAAACGTTGAAAAAGTGAGCCTCATGTTTGGCTGGTGTTGAACAAACAACATCACTTGGCATTTGCACCACTGTTTTCCTCTGCAGAGAAACTTTGTAACTGGCACAAGGGGGAAAAGGTCTCCATATTGCCATTCTTACCGTGAGAGAGGGTATAAGTCATCTGGTTGTGTTAGGCGTGAGAGCCACTGGACAGCTATGTATGTAAGTGGTTGAGTGTCCACAACAAAATGCCTGGATGTGGTCCCCGATGCTTACATGTGTGCATTTTTTAAAAAGATTTTATTTATTTATTTGATAGAGACAGCCAGCGAGGGAGGGAACACAAGCAGGGGGAGTGGGAGAGGAAGAAGCAGGCTCCTAGTGGAGGAGCCAGATGTGGGGCTCGATCCCGGAACGCCGGGATCACGCCCTGAGCCGAAGGCAGACGCTCAACCGCTGTGCCACCCAGGCTCCCCTACCTGTGTGCATCTTAAATAAGAAGAGACAATCTATAAATAAAGAAAACTCCAGAGAGGGAACCTAGAAGATAAAGGCATGAAGAAAGGTCCCTTCCTATTCCAATTTTCCAGCGCCTACCCTTCCTGCAGGCCGGGATTGGTGGTGATGGTGGGCGGGGTGGGGGGGTTGGTGGGGGGAGCTCTGATCATTTGCACAGCGCCTCGCAAGGGTAAGCATCAGGGCCCATCAGAATTACCTGGGGGATTTGTTAAGACGCAGCGCGCTGGGCTCCTCTTCTGTAGGATTTCCTGACTCAGTAGGTCTGGAATAGCCCCCCAGGATCTGCATTTCTCACAACTTCCCAGAAAATGCTGAATGCAGCTAATCCAGGGACCCCACCTTGAGGACCACTGATCCAGTGGTGTGTCCCACCAGAAAAGTGTGGGTGCGTTACTCACTGAGGGACACCCCCACCTCTGGCACATCTGACTTCTCAATATTCTGACGGTAGACAGGTATTTACAGAACTGTCCACATTAAACAAAGGAAAACTGAAATCAGTCCCTTACTCACCTGACACGTAAGCCACATCGACGTTGACTCTGATAATCAAGAAATGATAGGGCCGTGTTTTGGCTGCATTCTGGTTCTCTAAGAAAAGGGACAGGCTACACAATTATTAACATTTTATTCTTAACTTAATTATTAACATTTTATTCTTAAATTATTAACATTTGTAACAGGTTCATTTTCCACCTACCAGTGGCAGAATAGGTGGAAAGTAAACTCTGGATTCTAAGCTTTGAGACGTAGTAGAGAAACTCCAAGTTCACATCTCCTGGGTGGGGCCGTCAGGCCGGTGCTGGGAAGGAGCTAGCTCACGCAGGGAGAGGACTGGACCAGGGGATGGGCAGCCATCCAGTGGTGAGCTGAATCCTCCCCCACAAACACACTTCCCCTTCTTGGAATTGTTCTTGAGTCTTCTTTCTCTCGCACTCCACATGCATTCTGCCAGCGGATCCTGACTGCTCTGCCTTCAAGATCGATCCAGAGCCCGACTCCTCTTCACCCCGACAGCTCTCACGCTGGTGCAACCCACCATCACCTCTTGCGTGATTGCACAATTGCTTTGTAACTGCTCTTCCTGCTTTTTTGCTTTTGCTACCTGCCCCCCCCCCCCCAACTGTCTGTTCTCCATACTGTGGCCAGATCGATGACTTCAGTTCTTACATCTCATCACAGCACTCCTGTCCCAGCTGATGGCTTCCCCTTGTGCTCAGATCTAGAGCCAAAGTCTCCATGTGGTTAGCAAACCCCACCATCAGATCTGATCGCTCCCTTCTTTAAACTCTGAGCACATCTCCCACTGTGCTCTCTTGTGCTCACTCAGATACAGTAGTTTACCCTCTTATTCTTTCCAGCCCACCAGGGAAGTGTTTGCCTCAGGGCCTTTGCACTGACTCTCTCTCCTGCCTGGGATGCGCTTTGCCCAGGGACCCACAGGGCTCTCCCTCACCTGCTTCGATCCTTGCTCAAGTATCACCCGAGGCTTGCTTTCCCTGATAGCCCTTTTGGAAATTGCAATTCCATTCCTCACTCTTCCTCCCCCTTTTTCCCATTTCTGGACTTATTTTTTCCCCCCATAGAACTTACCACCATCTCACATATGTACTTAACTTTTAAACTTTATTATGTCTCCCACTGCAAGAATGTTAAAATCCACAAGCAGGAATGCCCTTCTGTTTTGCGTACGGGGCCTGCCATGTAGCAGGTGCTAGTAAACAATGTGTTGAATGAATTCTGATGTCAAGTGTAAGGGGAGGTGGAGCACGGCACGAGGGCACTGGGAAGACTACACAGGAGAGGAGAGGAGGATGAAAGGTAAGGTCTGTGAAGGGGAGCTGGTAGAAAACGCATTCACCTCTTTGGTTTCATCCATCGAGAAGCTGCACACGGGCTCTGAGAACCCAGGAAGCGTGTGCACTAGGTGATGTCCTCTGATGATTGCCTCCCTCTCTGTATTTTCTCGTTTTCCTTTCCCTTCTTCAGGTGGGTAGCTGGCTCTGCATTTCATTGCCTCCGACAAGCTCTGAGACTGGCAGATTGTGGGGGTAGCTGCAAGATGCTGGTCCTTGTTTCTGAAAGCCTAAACCCATAAGAAAACTGAAGAATGTTCACAACGGAAGAGAAAGGGAGAACAGGGTGGCTTGGAGGAAGCCAGAAGGTCCCTCGGAGTGGGCATGGGGTGTCTCCTCCTCATACCTCAGCCCTAGCAATTGTTCTAGAGCCCAGGCCTGGCTAAGGGAGCAGAGAAGTCCAGGGATGGCTAAGAATGTGCTCCCCAATCCTTAGCTGCCACCCCACCTTTCTCCCACGTCCTCATGCCCTTCAGTCTTGCCCTACCCACACCCACGCTTGTTTGGCTTCTGCCCTTTTGCCTTCATCAAAATCCCTGGTAACTTCTAGGTTGGATTCACATCCATCCTGTAACTTGATGTTTTGGTGATGGTGGTAAGATACACTCAACATAAAATCTACCATTTTAACCATACCGTTCAGCGGCAGGAAGTACGTTCACACTGCTGTGCAGTCCTGGCCGCCGTCCACCTCCAGAACTTCTTCATGTTGCCCAACTGAAACTCTGCGCCCATCAAACACTAACGCCCCGTTCAGCCCCTCTACAACCTCCATTATCACTCTGTCTCTGCGAATGTGACTACTCTAGGGCTTCACGTAAATGCAATCCTGCAGTATTTGTTGTCTCGTGACTGGTTTATTTGTGACTTAGCATATTGTCTTCAAGATTCGCACCTGTTGCGGCATGGTCAGAATTTCATTCCTTTGTAGAGTCAAGCCACGTTCCCTTGTGTGAAATCCATATTTGTTTGTGCGTCTACCCACGTTTGTGTCACTTTTACCTTCCGGCTACTGTGAATCACGTTGCTACAAACGTGCGCGTTGAATGTTTTCGACAGACTCTGTTCGAGTCTCCGCTTTCAGATCTTTGGGGGTGTCGACCTGGGAGCGGAATTGCTGGATCGTATGGTCATTCGACGTTGAACTGTTTGAAGAATCACCCTGCTCTTTCCGCATCAGCTGCACCATTTTACATTCCCACCCGCCGTGCACGAGGGTTCCGGCTCCGCCACACCTCCCAGTGCTTGTTATTCTCGTTTGTTTTTTTCTTTTGACGGTAGTCACCCTAGTGGATGTGAAATGGTTCTACCTTGACTTTTCTGTGGCATTTGACTCTATGGACACTTCCTTCTCAAAACCCACTTCCTTCATTTTCTCCTGGGTTTTCTTTCCTGCTTCTCTGGTTGTCCTTTTCCTCAGTCTCCAGTCCAATCACCTCATCAGTGTCAGCATTGCCCAGGACTGCACCTAAAGTCTCTCACTACATATATTCACATACTCTGTATGTTTTTTACTCCAGATACTCACGTACTCCATGTAACTCATAGACTCCGTATACGCATTTACTCCATACGACTCATATAATCTATACGATTAATATAGTCCATATACTCATATAGTCCCTATAACTCATGTAGTCCATATACTCATATATTCTATGTAATGCATATGACTATCATTTGAATAATGATAATAAATTAATTTTAAAATCAGGACTGTGACTCTGAAAAACAATACCTTTCAAAAATAGGTACTCCACATGTTTAAAAAAATGAGGTAGGGGCACCTGGGGGGCTCAGTCGGTTAGGCGCCCGACTCTTGGTTTTGGCTTAGGTCATGATCTCATGGGTCTTGGGATCGAGGCCTGGGTCCAGCTCTGCACTCAGTGGGGAGTCTGCTTGAGAATTCCTTCCTCTGCCCCTCTCCCCACTCATGCTCTCTCTCTCACATAAATAAATCTTAAAAATCAGGTAATACAGAAAGGTTTTGGTGTGAGGTCTCCTTCCCATCCCTGTCTCCCAGTTCCCCAGGTCTTTATCTTGGAGGTAACCCCCCGTTGTGGGTTTCCTTGTATTACTCCCAAGTATGCTTGGCATTCACAAGCATTTATAAATACCCACACGCCCCCTGCTTTTTTAAAACAAATGGTAACACCTTGTTCTGCACCTGAATTTTTTCACTTTGTAATATATCTTGGCAATTGTTCTATATCAGTACCCGGAGAGCAGCCTCATACATCTTCATGGCATAACCAGCATTGCTTCGACTTCCCACCCAGGTCCCCGGGACGTGCAGCAAGGACACATTTTATTTCAAGTCTTCAGTTTTGTTTGCATTTCCTGCCAATTTTTTTGTTCTGCTTCCTAATGCATCGGTGCTTATTTTACTATAACGATCATATTTTAAAAGCGATGCTCTAGAAGAATGGACTTTGTTTATTCTGCGATTTATACACCTCATTGGGCACATGTACCCGGTTAGACACATAAACATGACATCGTGAGATCGTCACAGTGACCTTGTGAGGCCGGCAGAGCAGGGATGATTAAGCCCCTTCTGAGGGTGAGGTGGCCCTCAGCAATGTCGAGTGAGCTGCCCCAGGCGACGGTTTGTGGGGCCACAGCCGGGAGGGCACCAGCACCTGATAACATGTCACGCTGCCTCTCAGGATAGAGAGGAAAGAGGATAGAAAACCAGAATCTAAAAAACAAAGTACAGCAGGGTTTACATGGAGGGATACTTGCATAACACGTTTTGCCAAGTGTGGGGTGAAAGCCTTGGAAAATACAGCCCTAGCTAATACAGCAGGAAATGAGACCAGTGCTCTCGTATTTTAAGAAGCCCCAAAGTACTGAGCTTTAGTGTGAGAATAGTCTGGACCAGTTATGGACTGAATTGTGTGCCCCCCAAGTTTGTATGTTGAGCCCTAACCGCCCCCCCACCTGTACCCCAGAGTGTGACTGTATTTGGAGATGGGGCCTGGGAAGAGGTGGTTAAGTTAAAAAGCTGTCATTAGAATGGGTCCTAATTGAATAGGACTGGCGTCCTTCTAAGAAGAGGAAATTTGGACTCGAAGAGAGGAGAGACAGCAGGAATGCTGGTGTGCAGAGGAAAGACCATGTGAGGACATGGGGAGATGATGGCCATCTACAACCCAAAGGCAGAAGCCTCAGGAGAAACCCAACCTGCTGATGCCGTGCTCTGTGACTTCCAGCCCCCAGAACTGTGAGAAAATAAATTTCTGTTGTTTAAGCTCCCCCAGTCTGTGGCCCTTTGTTATGGCTGCTTGAGCAGGTTAGCCCAGGATCTGCCCAAGGGCTGTCTTTAATTCCTTTCCATGTGAATTTCCTACCCCCCAAACAATGGGGTTCCTTGGATAAGGCTGGGTTGAGCGTTTGTTCAGCCATTCGGTATTTATTGCACCTGTGCCGTGCCTGGGCCAGTCTGGGCATGAGGCATGCAGCAGTGGCCGTGGCCAAGCCCCTGGTATCCTGGAGCTCCCATCTCCTCTCCCATCTCCAGCTTCCTTCCCAGGTGAGCTACTGCAAACATCTACCAGGGAAAGGGGGAAGGGGGTGACATACAAAGTGAATTTAATGACCCAGATCATGATTTATGGAGGGATCCAAATGTTTGTTTGTTCTTGCTTTTACCCACGAGCTTCTCTTGTCGGTGGCCTCGCTGAACATGGGCATAGAAGACAAAGTAGCTAAGGTAGATTATAGTTATGCCTCGTCTCATTATGAGAGTGGTTCAAAGCACCCAGCGCAGCCAATTTGGAGGCTGGCGGGTTCTGACAATGCTCGGAGCTACTAATTTCCTTGCGTGTGTTTGCGTGTGTCCAGAAAACCCTCAGATTCAGAGAAGAGCTAGGATCCTCCCAGCACTGGTGAGGATCGCTTCCCCTCTTGGTGGGGAAGACTCAATGGCCAATGTGTGTGGGTCAGCCTCTCTGGCCAACAGCAGCTCCCCCCCCCCCCCGCCCCGACTTCCCGGGCCCTTTATGCCACCGGGTGCCAGGAAGAGCCAGCGTCACTGTGAAGCCCGGCCGTGACTCATCTCATCTCCCTAACTTCGCTCTCAAAATGTGCTCCCTGGACTTTGTCAGGCAAGCCCGAGTGGCTCATTGCAGACACCCATCATTAACGTGCCTTTCACGCTTCTTAATTCCCCCCAGAGCTTTCACAATCATCGCAAACCCGAGCAGGGTATTCTTCCCAGAGAAAGACATTCATCATGACCGAACCCAACCTCCGTCTCCAGTGCAGGAATTACTACAATTGCCAACGGGAAGAGGGAGCCAACAGGTATTTTTAAAGAGGCTCTATCCACCGGAGGATCGCAAAGAAAATATCCCCTTTGAGCACTTAGTCACACACATCAAAGGAAACAACACTTTCAATCTTCATTTGCATCGTACGGGCATTAGATGTGGTCCAGTTACACTGAGCTCCGCTTGAAAAGGCAGAAGTGCCAGTACTTTTCAAGCCTTGACGGAGACAGAGAGAAAATGCAGCCAGGCAAATAATATATCACCCTGCCAAGGCATTTTCCATTTTTAAAAGGACAGAACAATTTTACATTATTTCTGGAGCCTCTTTGCAGCAAATATCCCTTGACATTTATTCTCGCACCCCGGCCGGCCTAAAAGCCCTGCCTGCTCCCAGCCTGCGGCTCCTGGGTGCCGGGACCACATTCTGCCTTTTGGTCTTGAAGCTCCAGACGTGAGAAGGGCAAGTGGCCAGGGGTTGGCTCTGCGGAAGGGGCCGACGAAGACACCAGCCTGGTGGAAAGAACATGGCGTTTCAGGTCACTTGATGCTGGATGGAGAACCAACAGGCAGGGCCCAGAGCTGCCAGGGTGGAAACGCGAGGCAGGCTCGCAGGTTTTCAGAGATGAAACAATGAAGTGTGCTTGCACTTGGCGGGGAGGCCTCTTGGGGAAGCGGAAAACGGCCACCGGTTCTAGAATAATTAGCACCAAATGACTTCTAGTTAGGGTGACAAATGAACACGTTTTCCGAATCTGGAGAAGCAGGATTGGGCTGTTAGGTAGAATTTTCCAAACTGTTCTTTCTAAGGTGGTCTGTGGTTCCCTCCTTGCCAAGTGCGAGGTCTTTTCTCAGAGGGCGAACTATGGATTTTATTGTTTCGAGCCCTCAGCCCCGGCTGGCCTGAAAAATCTCAGGGTGCTGAATGATTAATTCCAACCTGCCCTAGAAAACGTTAGTCAGCTGGCAAAAGGAAATAGCCCAACACAGAGGCAAAAAGAGCAAATTGACTTTATCTGTGAGTGATTATGTTTGACAAGATGAAAAAAGGAAGAAATCTTTTGTCACGGAGGAAAAATTGTGCTTTGAGAAATCTTTGCCCAAGTCTTAAGACTCTGCTTTACACGGTTTGAATTAAAATGGAAATAATCCCAGCCCCCCCCCCTTTCTCTCCCAAATAAAGAGCAGAGAAACAAAACTTCATTTTTATACGTTTACTACAGTGGAGTTTTAGAAATCAGATCAGGAGTTCCCGGTCTACTCCAGCCAGCACTTCCATTAACTAGCAAATTCTCTTTCGAGAAACCTATTTTTGAATTGCTATTTACTACTAAAAGTTTAATTTTTCCTTTAAGTATTTGTCACACATGTAGTCAAATTCTTTGTGGGTGGGATAGCAAGGCAGATGGGGCTCCTCTCCAATAAGAAAGAAGAGCCAATTTTCACTCGGAAGGGCGAAAAGATCAGGACTGTTAGAATCATTCTTCTGATTTAACATTTATCTTGTACCCACGGCATCACAGTCTGCTTAGAATTGGAAAGAAGGCATCGCAGGCAGGAAAACAAACTGTTTTGACTCAATCTATGACTCAAATTTTACTGCTTACATTTTTTTCCTTCACTAATTAAAAACAAAATTAACCTTCTTTTAAAAATCCCGAACTCTTTTTATATTTTACACAATCTTCTCTCTGGTATCCGCAAGGCTAACTCTCTCAGCTCCTTCAAGTCTTTGCCCAAATGTCAATTCCTTATCTATCTATCTATATCTATCTATCTATCTATCTATCTATCTATTTACTTATTTATGTAATCTCTACCTCCAACATGGGGCTCGAACCCACAACCCCAAGATTAAGAGTTGAATGCCTTTCCAACTGAGCCAGCCAGCCACCCCCCCACCCCCAGCACTCCTAAATGTCAATTTCTTTCTTTTTTTTTTTTAAAGATTTTATTTTTATTTTTATTTATTCGCCAGAGATAGAGACAGCCAGCGAGAGAGGGAACACAAGCAGGGGGAGTGGAAGAGGAAGAAGCAGGCTCCCAGCGGAGGAGCCTGATGTGGGGCTCGATCCCATAACGCCGGGATCACGCCCTGAGCCGAAGGCAGACGCTTAACCGCTGTGCCACCCAGGCGCCCCCTAAATGTCAATTTCTTAATGGTGTCTTCACCGACCGTTTCTATTTATCAGCACCACGCTCTAACCTGCTGAGCTAACTGGCCTTCGACCTGACCATTTCTATTTGAGACGACATCTCCCCAACACTGGTGCTTCTGATCCCCTTTGACCTGCTCCACTTTTTATTTTTTCCACAACGCTTACGGACTTCCCACATCCTGAGATTTTCTTTATCATGTTTATTGCCTTCACTGGAAGGTGAACATCAAGAGAGCAGAAATCTGTGTTTTTCTGTTCAGTGAGGGACTTGCATGGGACAGAGCATTGCCTGTGAGTAGGGTGCTCAAAAAATGTTCAGTCACTGTATCGGAAGAAACCGTCCAAGATTTGGAAATGAGCAAGCCTGTCCATCCGGCAAAGTATTGGGCATTGCCTAGAGGACCCTCTGGGGAGGATGTGATTCTATCAGAATGAACACCTTTAACTGCCTTTCTGTGAACTGGGTAGAAGCAGAAAGCTGGGCGGAATGCAGATGATTCTTGCCCGTAGACGAGACTGAGTTCTGCCCTCTGGAAAAGAGGACCCCAAACATGACACTTTATTGCCCTATAAGATATGAACCACTTGCATCTTCTAGCAAGCATTCTTGCTTGCCTATAAATATACCTCTGTTCTTCAAATTCTCCTTCCAACTGGTGTCAGTATCTTACTGGTTCCCTCATAATCTAAGGAGCTAAGGACAGTTCTTGACACATACTCACTTTATATTTGTGTGAGAGTCATGGTTTTTATAAGCTTTTTGAAAATTATGAGCGAGTAAAGGAGTGAATTATACTCCCTGCCCTAGGAAACCTTAGCTTGTCCCGTGGTTTTAGATACCATGGAAGGCTGATTGCTCCCTAATTTGTATCTACAGCCACAACCTCTCTGTGCCCCACGTGCGTATATCCAGTTGCCTTCTTGATGTCTCCACTTGGCTCTCTAACAGGTATTTCAGAATTAACGTCCTGAACGGGATTCTGGATGCCTCTTCGAAACTTGCTCCTCCCCAGTCTTTAACGGGCAACACTTACCGACTCAGTTGTGGAGGCCAATACCCTAGGAGTCAAACCTTGGTCCCAAGTGCTTCTTTCTTGTATACTTCACATCCAAACATTCAGCAAAACTTGACCCATATCGCTGCTTTCAATCCCTATTCTAAATCCACCTATCTCTTAAGTCTATGGTCTATGACCTGCCTCCTGTCTTTGTAAATAAAGTTTATTTGGAGCGGAGGCGTGGCCATTTGTTTGTAGGTTGTCCGTGGTTGCTTTGGCAACATGGGGGCAGTTTTGACAGTTGAGTAGTCGTGACAGATCGCAGGGTTTACAAAGCTGAAATATTTACTATCTTGTCCTTCAGTGAAAAAAATTTGCTAATCCTTGGACTGAATAATGGCTGCCAAAGATATCAGGTCATAATCCCTGGAACCTGTAAATGTTGCCTTATTGGGGAAAAGGGTCTTTGCCAACGTGATTAAGTTAAGAATCTTGGGGCACCTGGGTGGCACAGTGGTTAAGCGTCTGCCTTCGGCTGAGGGCGTGATCCTGGCATTCTGGGATCGAGCCCCACATCAGGCTCCTCTGCTAGGAGCCTGCTTCTTCCTCTCCCACTCCCCCTGCTTGTGTTCCCTCTCTCGCTGGCTCTCTCTCTGTCGAATAAATAAATAATATCTTTAAAAAAAAAAGAATCTTGACACGGGTGAGACGGTCCTGGATTATGTGGGTGGTCTCTAAATGCCATCATACATGTCCTCATAAAAGAGAGGCAGGGGGAGATTCTCTGTCTCTCTGCCTGCCTGTCTGTCTGTCTCTTACACACACACATACACACACACACACACACACACACACACACACGAGAACAATGTGAAGATGTTGCAGAGAGAGTTTTGAAGATGCTGGCCTGGAAGATCGGAGAGATGTGGCCACCGGCCAATGCCGGCAGCCCCTGGAAGCTGGAAGAGGCAAGGAATGGATTTTCCCTGGAGCCTCCACAGGGAGCTCGGCCCTGCCAACGCCTTAATTTTGGCCCAATGAAACAGATTTCGGACTTTTGGCCTGCAGAATTGTGAGAGAATAAGTTTCTTTTGTTTCAAAATCACTGAGGTGACAGCAGCCACAGGAACCGAATATACCTTGTTTGCACCACCGTCGAATTCTGACTGCCATCATCTCCTGACGAGCCTCTGGGCTCCCTCTCTTATCCTCTTGCAGTCTATTCTCCACCTCATGTTCCAGTGATGTTTTAAAAACACCACTGAGATATACTCCCAGCTCAATACCCTCCATCGACTTTCTAGGACCTTGGGAATAAAATCCAAAGATTTCACCATGCATTCAGAGTCCTATGGGTTCTGGCCTTAGAACCCTCTTTGGATTCACTTCCCCCTCTTCCCGAATGGCCTCAATGCAGTTCCTCCAACACAGCAAGTATGCATTTGCCTCAGGGCTTTTGCACCTTCTGTTTCCTCTTCCTAGAATGTTCTTCCACCCCACTCAAACTGCGCGGCTCACTCTCACTTCCTTCAGGCTTCAGAGACCCTGCCCTATCTAAAATAGCACCCTCGACTCCCCACCCTCTTATCCGACTTTATTTTTCTTCAGGCATTTATCATTCTCTAACCTTAGATCATTTATTTCTTTATCATCTGTCTCTCCTACTTCCATGCCAGCTCCACGAAGGTGGGCATTTTTCTGGTTTGTTCTCTGCTGTACCTCCACACTAAGAACCAGTGCCTGGTACCTCGTAGGCACCCGATAAATATTTGCTGGGTGAATGCACATGGTACAAAAGACTTAAACCATTTCAAATGAAGAGTAAGCTTTATTTCTTTTTTCTGCTTTACCCTCAAAGGAAACTATAGGTTTCTTGTTATCTTTCCAGAAACGTTTTCTGTATGTGCAGGGATATCTGTATGTGCAACAGATGTTAGATCTCTGTATATAAGAGAGGAGTATACATCGTGACTTACTTTGTTCCCGTTCAACAGTTCAGCTGGAGAAACTCACATAGCATATACCCCCATCTTTTTAATGGCTGTGTAATATCCTGCAGCTTAATACTTAAAAATACATTGCTCACTTCTTTTGAAACAGGGAGAATTTAATGGCAGTTAAATGCTATGGGCCACGCTGCGTTTATGAGCTCCAGGGGACAGCAGAGGGCTGATGTTTCTCGGGTGCTCCTGGGTGCCCATTAGAAATGATACCACTGATACCTACATCAGCAGCTTTCTCCTTCAGATGTTTTGACAGGTCATTTTACCTTCAACGACTAAATAAAGTTTCCTTGGAAGACTGAGAGTCAAAATAGATGGCATCGGAAAATGCTGAGGCAGATAAGAAAACAAATAAAACAAAACTTAGGAGCCCTGCAGATGCTCTCGCCAGCCTTCGGTGGGGGCCGCAGTGAGGAGCAACCCTACCATTTGCATTCGCCTCCTGGCACCACCTAAACAGAGGATGACTGTGCAAGCCCGGGGCTCGCAGGGCAGATGCTAAGTGCTTTCGCCCCCTCCCTCCGATCAGACTGCTGCCCACAAGTCCTTGCTCTCCAGAGAGTTTGGGGGCCCTACTAATGTCTCTTGGGGTCCCAGGAAGCAGAGGCAGTGTCCTGGTCTCCTAAATCTGTTAGCTTCAGAAGTTTTACCTCACTTTGCATACGTGCCCTTCTGAACCAGCAAAACCCATTTCTTTAATCTTTTCTCCCCCTCTTTAAAAAAAGAAGCCATTTCTTTGGTTCCGGGTTCACATTCAATTAAAAAAATGATTAGGCTGTCATACCAGAAGGCTCATGAGGGGAGGAAGAGACTTTAGTTTTGATTAATTAATTAACTTTAAGATTTTATTTTTAAGTAATCTCTATACCCAATGTGGGGCTTGAACCTACAACCCTAAGATCAAGAGTCACATACTCTATGGACTGAACCAGCCAGGCACCCCAAGACTTTAGTTTTAAAGGGAAAGTCCAGAGAAAACTGGATTAACTTTTTAAGTAGGGCTCGGAGATGAGATACATCCTATCAAAGACATTTAGCTTTAAATCCAAGGAGGGTCCGTGGAGAGCAGATGCCCTCAGGTCTGTGTTATGTAATAGCTGGGCGATGTAGAAAGGTTTTACTATTAAAACTATTGTTTAAACAACATCTCTTGAAATCCCTACCACAAGGATAATGTTCTGTTCTGGGTTCTAATACTAAAAGGAGAGCAAACCCACCAGAAGGAAGTGGTGTGGTTTGTCCTTAGACATCCCCCCGTTCCTTCTGACTTGGCTGTACTTCAGTAAAGGAAATACAGAACACTAAGATTGAGAAAATGTTCAAAATTTCAACAGATTCCTGGTCCACGAAGCAGGACTTTTATGTTTGAATTACATTTCCAATGAGCTGAAATTCAGCTCTACAAGGTCCAAAGATCTCCTTATGTGTAGACTTTCTGACAAGTCTGTGCTCTTGCTCTCTGAGAGTATACCCTGGATATGACAAGGGCTGAGATGCTGTGTACCGAGGCAGGTGGGGTGCAGAGAGGAGGAAAGATGGGGGTTTGTAGGATTGGAAAAACAGGGTATATAGGGGAAGGTTTGTTGTAACAAAGCTCACGAGTTTTCATTATGTTTTATCTTATAAAGGCAAGGGGGATATGGGATCGCCTGTATTATTTCTTGCAACTGCATGAAAATCTAGTCATCTCGAAATAAAAAAAAACAAACAACATTTAAAGCAAAAAGCAAGAGGAGAAATTTTTGGAAGTAGAACTTTTGGATAGTATTACTTTTAACAATGCAGCCTTTAACAAGGCACAGGCGGAAGAACTCCTTTGTTCCTTGTCCTGTGTTGGGAAAGAGTGAGCAGGAGTCTTTAAGCCAATGAAGGGGGTTCAGTGCACGCTTTTCTCTGTCAACTCAGTAACATGGAGTTCCAGTAACTTCTGGTTTAAGGAACGAAGTCCTAGCACTCTTATCTTCATTACCTGTAAAGATAAACAATCACTTTAATTACTTCAGAATGCTGACCAGGAAAGAATACTCTCTTACAATTATTTTTGAGGTGAAAAAGTAACAATTTAATATTCCCATGATTTACCTATCTTCATCTGTCCCTCCACAGTAACACTCTTTCCTTGAAGAATATTGAGGCCCAAACGGGCAAGGATTCAGAGGGTGGGGTGTCCAGGAAATTTTCTGACTCCTCCCCTTTCTAAATGGGCTCATTTAGCCAGTTTCTAAGTGGATGCTTCCCAGACCATAAATGCCCACCTCTTGGAAGCCTCCCAAACAAAGACAAACACCAGTTGTTATGGATTGAATACTTCTGTCCCCCTCCCCAAATTTGTATGTTGGAGACTTACCCCCTATGTGATGGTAATAGGAGGTGCGGCCATGGGGAGATGACAATTGGATGAAATTGTGAAGATGGGGCCCTGTGATGGGATTAGTGCCCTTTTAGGAGTCAAGAGAGGACTTGCTTCACCTCTGCTTTCTGCATCGGGAGCAGGTACCATGATCTCAGACTTCTAAACTGTGGGAAATAAATTTCTGTTGTTACAAGCCACCCAGTTGCTGGAACCTTGTTAGAACAGCTTGAACTGACCAAGACACCAGCCAGCCAACGAGCCACCCCCCATCCCCCACATCTAATCCTCTGGATCAGCAGTTCTCAAACCCATTCATTTCAGGACCCCTTTACGAACTCTTAAAAATTATTAAGGACCCCAAAGAACTTTTATTTTTTTAAAAAAGATTTTATTTATTTATTTGAGAGAGAGAGAGAGGGAGAGCACAGATGGAGAAGCAGACTCCCTGCTGATCAGAGAGCCAGACACAGGGCTCCATCCCAGGACCCTGAGATCATGATCTGAGCCAAAGACGGACGCATAACCGACTGAGCCACCCAGGCACCTCCCCCCACCAAAGAACTTTTATTTGTGATATGTTTATTTATTTTTATTAAAGATTTATTAATTTTTATAAATATTTCATTTATTTGACAGAGAGAGATACAGCCAGAGAGGGAACACAAGCAGGGGGAGTGGGAGAGGAAGAAGCAGGCCTCCCGCTGAGCAGGGAACCCGATGCGGGGCTCCATCCCGGCCCCTGGGATCATGACCTGAGCCGACGGCAGACGCTTAACGAATGAGCCACCCAGGCGCCCCTATTGATTTATTTTAGAGAGAGCACAAGTGGGGTGAAGGCAGAGGTACAGGGGGAGAGAGAGAGAGAATCTTAGGCAGACTCAGCACTGAGCACATAGCCCCAGGAGGGGCTGGATTTCACAACCCTGAGACCAGGACCTGACCGAAACCTAGAGTCGGACCTTAACTGACCTCACCACCAAGGCACCCGTGATATGTTTATTTATAGCTTATGTACTATATAGAAATTTAAAAAATATTTGTGAGTTCATTTAAAAATAATATACTATTTACATATTTTTAAAATAAAAACTGAATTTTCCAAAACAAGAAAGTGATGAGAGCGGCATTGTTTTACACTTTTGCACATCTCTTTAACACCTCCCTTAATAGAAGACGGCTAGATTCTCCTATCTTCTCCTGCTCTCAGTCTGATTTGATGTCATACATTACATGGCCTCCGGAAAACTTCACTGTACATGCATGACACACTGACATAGTATTATTAGGAAGATGGTTTTGACCGTGTAGAACCAGAGAGTCTTGAGGACCCCCTCACCTCCCCAGGTTTCCAGGCTGCACTTTGAGAACTGCCATTTCCGTCTCAGTCTAAGACGCTTCCCATAGGTGCTTTCCACTGTGACAGTCCTGCTTCTCTGAAGTTCTGGTGACATTCGTGACTTCTGTGTCCCCACTTCACCTTGACCTGCGACCTGCTGTGGTTGATGTTTGTCAACCCCTGCTAGGCTGTGAGCCCGGTGGAAGGGGACACTCAACTTTATTCACTTTTATATCCTCAGGACCTAACACACTGTCTGGCCTCCATTAGGCACCGGATAAAAGCACGTTTTAATTTAAATACATGTTTTAATTTTAAAAGCTGTATCGTTATGACTACATTATAGAAAATAAGAGACAGTAAGAAAAAAACACTCCCCATCTCCCAAATGTTATTTCTTGGGTGTATTTTGTATCTGTCATTTTACAAAATGCAGTTTTTTAGAACTAGGACCACATCATACGTAATAAATGAACACCATAATTTCGAATAATTTTTTCCCCTCACCTACCAAAGGGTAAGTTTTTCTTTCTGATGTCTGTGACTACCATAGTGTTCCATCCCATGGATCCAACACAATGTACTTACTAAATATTCAACATTAGCATGTTCAGGATGCTTCCAAATTGTTGTTGTAATAAATACAGTGATCCTGTAAAGAATACCTTCACACATACAACTTTTTTGGCATTTAGTGTTATTTCCTTAGAATAGATTCCCAGAAGTAAGATTACTGGGTCAAAAGATGCAGACGGTTTTTATGGCTTGTAATACGTACAGTAAAATTGCTTTTTAAAAGGGTTATACTAATTTCCAATGCCACAAGCACTTTCAGGAATGTTTCACTACTCAAATTGTCAACATAGGTACTATTAAGAATGCCAATCGATAAAATATTGTACCCTAGTTGTCAAAATTTTGCATTTTTTGAGGCTCATAAAATTAGTTCGTTGAAGAACGAGTGTCTAATACAAACATTCTTCTTGGACATTTTTATTTCTGGAAAACTTAAGAGATTTTTACTTGTGAACACAGAAAAAGAACGCATGTTGTTAGGACTGGCACAGAATTCACTTTGACATTCAAATCTTAATGCCAAAATTATCGAACCGGGACCTTTCGCTGATTCTGCTAGTTGTCTTCAACGGTAGCAAGGGAAAAAAAGATAACATCTGAGAAATGAAATGTTCCCACCGCAAACCATACAAGATGCACATAGAGGGGTTGGAGTTCTGCTTCTCCTTCAACTTTTCTCCCTCCCCACCCCCCGCCCCAACTTGGAGGTTTCTGCCCTCTCCTTTGTTTCCGGTATCACCTGCCCACGTGCACCAGTGCTGAATTTCTCTGGCAGGGGGCATCTTCCTCCCTGCCACCTCGCGTGGCTCCGGGCTGCTCCGTGCAGTGAGCGCCGGTGCTCCGGGTGGACTCGGACTTCCAGAGCGGCCGCCGCGGTGCGTCCGTCCCCCCAGGAGGCTGCTGACCTGCTTCTAGGCTGGCCTCCCACCCCGCGCGCAGCGCGAGTGCGGCGGGCGCTGGAAGAGACAGGACCGTGCGCCCAGGAGGGAAGGAAACTTGGCTTGCCTCGCCCTCCGGGCGGGCGCGCCGCGGTTCAGCGCTCCTCCAAGATTCCCTTCGGCGGCCTCATCCTGGGACAGGCACTTATGAGTCATCGGCTCTGTGGGTCACATGGCCAACGTGACCAAAATAAAGTTTCAGTATTTTAAGCCGCTAGAAAAGGGGACAACGGAGCACACCGGAGGCGGGCAGCGGAAGGCAGGCATCGGCGGGCACAGACCGGCCGGGCACCCGCGCTAGGGGCCGCGGCGGCGCGGGCGCCCGGGGGGAGGGGGGGCGGGGCGGGGCGCCGGGGCCCTGGGGAGGGGGGAAGGGGCGGGGCCTGGAGAGACGCGCCCCTCCCCCACGGCCGGCAGCGACGCCCGGACTCCCGGGCCGGCCGGCTCCGAGTGCGGCGCCCTGCCGACCTCCGCCCCAAGCCCTGGGCCCCGCTGTCGCCGGGCAGCAGCAGGCCGCGGGATTCCGGAGATCCCGCCGCGTCCTCCACTGCCACCGGGACCCCACGCGCCGGCAGCGGCTTCCCCGGGAACGTCCTTCAGCCCCGGGAGCACGCGGGAAAAGCCCCAGCGCGCCAATGAGCGAGCGCCTTCCTCCTGACGGTCACGCTCGGGGGCGGGGCTTCCCTTCGCCGCTCCCGAGTTCCGGGAACCCCCTTTGATTGGTCTGGACGGCCTGGGAAACACTGTAGTAACGCCCAATCAAAGCTCCACGTCCCGGCCTCGAGGAAATATTCCGTGTCGGCTCGGTCCTAACTGGGCAGTTCTTCCCGGCTCTGGCCACTGGGAAGCTTTGTTTAGGTCTGGAAGGCGGGCTTTCCTGGGAGTGGGTGGGGAGGGGGCGTTGATTCTTGACCAATCTTTTCATTCCGTTGGGTGGTGACCAGCCAATGGGCCGGGCGGATAGGACGCTCCTCCCGGAGAGTAGTGAGACCCCTGGTGCGGGGCGATTGGTGGCGGGCACTATGAGTGGCAGCCTCCCGGCCCAACGGGCGCAGTGCGTGGGCCGCGGGGCGGGGCCAGGGCGGGTGCGCGGCGGCGGCGGGGTGGCTGGGCCGGCGGCGGCGGCGGTACGAGGCGCGCGCTCGGGGTCCCGGTCGCGAGGAGGAGGAGGATGTGGCGCGCGGAGGGGAAATGGCTGCCGAAAACAAGCCGGAAGGTAAGAGCCGGCGCGTGAGGGGCCGGGGGCGGCGCGGCGGGCGGCGGGACCCGGCCCCGCCGGACATCCCGGGCATCGGCGGCGCCGGGCGGGAGCGCGGGGGCGCGGCGGCGGCGGCGGGCGGGCGCCCCGGGCCGGGGAGGGGGCGGCGGGTGGGGGGGCGGAGCGCGGCCGGGTCCTGAGGTGACTCGCCGGGCGGCGGAGCGCGGCGCCGCACACCCCCACCCGGGGGCGGGCTGGGGCCGGAGGGGCGGGGGGCCGGCGGGCGGGGGCCGGGCCCAGCGAGGAGGAGGAGCCGGCGGAGGGAGGGCCGGCGCCTCCCCCACCCGGACCGGGCATCCCCGCCGCTCCCGGGCCCGTGGTGCGGCCCCCGCCCCTCGCGCCGGGCCCGGTGGGGGCCGCGGGGCGGAAAGTTTATCCGCCTCAGGCCCCCTCCGGCCCCGCGCCCCGCTGCCCCGGGCCGGTCCCCGTCGGGGGCACGGTCGGCGCTTAGCCCCGCCGCCGGTGGCTCTTGGGCGGCAGGGCCAGGCGGACTCCGTCCAGCATCACCCTGGAGCCCCGTGGGCGCCTCCCAGAGCCGGCGGGGGTCCCCGTTCTTCTCCCCGCCAGGGGGACCCCCTCCTGCGGAGCGTCCCCGGGCAGAAGGGCCTCGTGTGACCCCTCCCCCTTCCCTTCCTGGGAAGGGGGCCTGCGCAGCATCCCCGCCCCTAGCAGTCGTTCCCATCCTACTCCTGCCCTTGCACCCCTCGCAGCCAGGAGGGTGGGGTCTCCGTTTCTATGGCAAGTGAGGATCTCCATACTCCCTTGCCCTTTACCTTCTGTGACCCTGATCCTTCTTTGGCAGAGGGGTCTGTCTCAACCTCTCATCTTCTGTGGAATCTTTTGGGGCTTCTGCACACCATCTATTGACCCTTTAGCCAGGACAAGGGGACTTGGGCTCCCCATGTTCTTCTTCCCTCATCCAGAGGGTAGTGGGGGCCTGTGCAGCTCTGAAGTCATTTCTAAATAGGAAAGCAGATACTTCTTACAGATTTTGCATACTCTCTGCACACTTTCCTGGGTTAGGGTGAGCTCATTTCCTGAATACCCTTTGAGTTGCCCTCTTTTTCTTAGGGGAGAAACTGGACATTCCAGTGCCCCTTTCCCCATTTGGCTATCTCCCCTAACATGTTCTCACTCCTCAGAGTTTCTTGTCTGGGTGAGGATGGGGGTCCCCCATCAGATGTAGGGCAGGGCTTCCATTGTGCCTAGTACTTGAGTAAGAGGCGTCTACGGTGATTACTCCTCAGTGTCTGAGGAAAACAAGGGTCTGTTTTTGCTTCCATTTCCCTTTTGCCTCTGAGGTAGGGGCAGCATTCACCAGTTGACACTACCCCACCAAGAACATGGTCTTGTGCCCTTGTTTTTTGGTGTTCCCATCACTGTCTTCTGTGCAGTAAGAACCTGACTTTGTACATCCTACATTCAAGAGTTTTTGAACCTTCCCTGGAAATAAACTTCCCATTTCTTTTTTAAGAGAACCCATATCCTCCTTATGGCTTCTGTTTCCCAGTCAGCCATATTTAGTGAGCCTGTTACCTTGACTTTTTCTGATTTTCTTAAATTGTATTCATGTTGGCTGGGTAAGAAGAAGCCATATGCCTTTCCATCTAGAAAAGGGAGTGTAGACACTCATGTCGCCCACATGCCATTCGGGAAGGGGTTGCTAGTGTGCTTGTTGTACTAGAACCTTCCTTTGGCCTCGTGTTGTCTCTCATGGGATCTGAACCTTTTTTTTTTTTTTTTTTGGATCATATAGCTTTCTGGTGAAGGGGAAATTTGGATGCTTTCTATTTATTTGCTGCTTTTGTTCTCTTTTGGTGAAAAACACGATGCCATGCATTTGTTTGTATATATACACATGTAGGTATGCATTAAAAGACAAAGTCACATCTGTCACATGTACACCGTAAGTCGGAAGGGTTACATGTCTAGCTCTGCATTCTGCGTGTATGTGGGGACCTTGACATGTACAAGTATGAATATATATTACTGTTGTTGGTAACTCTTCAGGCTTAGAAGAATCAGAAAACTCATTGATAAATGGCCAGTTCTTACCACTCTTTCATTTGTCATTTGTACTGTACTGAATAAGCAGAATGACATCTGGAACGTTCAGCAAGTCCCCGAATACATGAAGTGTAGAGTCTTGCCGATGCACACCAAAACTTAGGCATTCTGAATTTAGGGGCAGTATTCTCTGCTTGATTCTTCATAGGGTGAAAAGTTCTCATCTTGATCTCTTTTCTGCTGGGTAGGGGAAAGAGGTTTCCTGTATTTGGGGCATCAATAGGAGGGGGTGAGAATATGTGTTTCTGTGACAGAACTAGGAATGAACAGCCATAAATATGTCGCTGTTTTATTTTGGCCATTTAAATAATTGAGAGAGGTTGTGCGCAGTAGGAAAAGGTACCTTTGGGAAGGCCTGTGACACTTCATCAAGGGGTGGGAGGGACTGTTGTCCAGGTTTGTCCTGAGTATCACAGTTTGCAGATTTGACTCTGGGTCAGGGCCATGATGGAGCCTCCTCTGGGGCCCCAGTCCCTTCCCTCACTGAGTTTGCAGTGGCTGCTGGCTGCTGTCACTCAGCAGCAAAGTCTTACTTTTTGACAGGCTTAGCGTGGAGCCTCATCCTCTGTCAGACTCAGCATTTGGACCATTAAGCATTTTTTGAGCAAGGAGTCTCTGTCCACCTGGAGTACCAACTAAGGGAGGCAGGGTGAACTGGAGCATTGGTCAGCATTAGGCTTTGACTTCGAGATTTTGCCCTTCAGGTAATAACGGAGTTATCCAGTGGACGTAAAACCCACTGCCCCAAAGTAGCGCTGTTAACCTCAATTTCCCTTTTTTTTTTTTTTAAGTTTTTATACTGTTTTTATTCTGTCTGGATCTATACTCAGCTTGATGGAATTGTATATTTTTAGGGTGTGGTATTAATGACCTTTGGAAAACGAGAGTTGAGTACCTGCTGTAGATGTTAGGGTGTTCGCAGGAGAGTGAGCGTTCCCATCTCACTTCCGGTGGTGGATCCTTTCCTGTCCTTCTACCTACCACTGACTGACTTTCTGGGTCTCCTCTGCTAATCGGGGTGCTCTGTACAATGGGCAATGGAAGGAAAATGGTAAGGGTTAGAGGAACACACTATGGTTAGTGTGTAAAGTTGGGCTCTTTTCTTTGAGTTTAATATGGCTGTGCTTTCTGTGTCACCCTCCCCGTAGATTATTGGAAATCAGCTTTTCCCTCTTACTCGTGCAGCACATGGTGGTCTCTCGAAGTTAGGCCTGCGAGATGGGTTCTCTTAAGGACTTTTCTTTCTTACATCTTTTTGTTAGAACGTCACTCTCTCCTCCCGCTCAGTCCTTACCTCCAGTTTTTTGGACAAGGTTGGGTGACTCACGGGACAGCTCTTCTTCCCTTGTCTTCTTGAAGACTTGACTTATCCTGCTGTTAAATGTTGGGTTTCTCTATCTTACCGATAAACTCAGTGGATTCCAGGTGTTGACATGTACATAGCCACCTCTACTCAAGGTCAGACTGGTTGGATTTTCCTTTCCAAAAGAGTAGGATTGCTCTTGCTTGTTCTTTGAGACATATTTATATATCCTGCTTGCCCATGTTTTTCCATTTCTTTAGTGTTTAGGCTTTGCCTTTAAAGTAGACTATCCTTTAGTGTCAGGTGACGTTATTTTAGTTCTCTGTTTATGTCGGATGTAGCCTGTGTGCCTGGTGGGATTATAATTTTTCTTACTGCTTTTGAGGTAGCCCATCTTGTGGTTTAACTTTTTTTTTTTTTTTTAATTTTTTTTAATCACTCCTGTGGGCCATTCTTCATTTCCCACTTCCTAAGGTTCAGGGAAGTACCTCGTTGTGTGCAGTTGTACTATTTCTTGATTTCCTTATGCAAAAGGAATAGAAAGTGATTCTCATGTTCTTTCTTTCTCCTCATAGTTGTGTCTGTTGCCTCCTTTGTGGGACCTTTGAATTTGTCCTTTTGGAGGGAAGCTGTTTTGGGATCCGTATCCCATCACTGGGTGCGCTCATTCTGGAGACATTCACTGAGCTTCTATTATGTGTAGAGCTCTGTGATGGTTATATGACTGTACTTGAAATCTCTTAGTATGAATGACATTCCAGTGTTTCTTGTACTTGTCTTTCTATATATTCTTTTAAGGAATTCTTTTCTGAATTTTAATTGTTTGGCTTGTAATCTTACAAAAATTTACTTGAATGGTGTGCTATCTGAACTCTTATCCCCTCCCTGCAGGATTGGGGGTGTTAGAGAGGGTGGAAGGCAGAGTGAGAGGCATTTAACAGCTTTCCCTCAGACTGTGTGTAGGGTGTATGTAGAAAAAAGTAAGGTCAATCTTCTTTTTAAATGGAAGGGCTTAACTTTTAGGTCACTTAGATACATGGTTGGTTGGAATGCTTGTTTAACATTTGAACAGAAGCATACCAGGTATTGTATAGAACATACTAGGTATTGTGTAGAACATAATATCAAATGCATCCTTTATAGAAGGAAGGGGTAGAAAAATAATTTACTCATATGATGAACTGGTATGTTTCATATCCTCAGATAGTAAGAACCGTATGAGATCCTGTTACATTTTTGCCGCCAAGAAGTGTTATATCTAACTTTGTGCCTAATTGTGGTGACCATTCTTAGGCTAGATATCTGGTTTAAATTACTATGCTTTTGTTTATTATGTGGCTCTAATACTTTATACTTTCTTTAATACTTTATACTTTCTTTAATAGTACTTTTATTTGTATCTTTTTTTTTTTTTGAGGTAAATAATCTCTGATTATTTTTGGTTGTAGATTTGGTATTCAGAATGATGACAATAGTAATAAAAAATTAACCTGAAATGCACTTTTTTTCATTCTGTATTAAATCAGATTTCCCTTCCACAATGTCTGTAGAAACCAGTTCTTCTAGTATTTCACGCTTAAGAACTCTTGTTTAGGGGCGCCTGGGTGGTTCAGTCGTTAAGCGTCTGCCTTCAGCTCAGGTCATGATCCCAAGGTTCTGGGATCGAGCCCTTAGTCGGGCTCCCTGCTCAGTGGGAAGCCTGCTTCTCCCTTTCCTACTCCCCCAATTGTGTTCCCTCTCTCGCTGTGTCTCTCTCTGTCAAATAAATAAAATCTTAAAAAAAAAAAAAAAAAGAACTCTTGTTTAGGGTTGTTATAGTATGTGGTTTGGCAGTGGCCTTTATTCATGTGAATATTTGAAGATTTTTTGTGGTGACAGGTGATGTGTGTATCCATTATAACAGATCATTTTCTAAAATGTTCTTTATCTTCTAGAATCTCTTATCCTGCCTGTTTTTGATGTTCTAGGTGACCTAAGTCCTACCTCCCTTTCCCATATGAAGAAGTTTCCTTATTGCCCTTGTCATTATTATAAAAAAAGTATTTGTAGATCTACTGTATTTAGTCTGTCTTTACTAAAGGAGTGTGCTCACCATTCCTTTTGTCTTGTAGTAAGAGGCAGTGTCACTTCTCTCTCCCTAAGGATAGAGGGATGAAATGAGGTTTAAGCCATAAGACCAGGGGTGATAGTAGTAATTGTAAGTGGATAGGATCCCAGGGTGAAGTACCATGTCCTTCTGGCATCTGGGACTCCTCATTTAGGATTTTGGAAATTTGTTTTTGCTGCATTTAGCCAGCTTCCTTCTTGGCTTGATAATTGTAAATTTCTTTGGGCAGAGTCAGCAAGTATACTACTTCATTTGGGACCTTCATTCACAAGGAGGTAGGGGTCTTCTAATGTTACTGTCATACTAGCTGAAGTCTTTGGTGTGTTTGAGTGTGAGAGTAGGAAGTATTCTTGTGCTCTACTTCTTTGTCCGTATAACATGAATAGGGTTGCATGCTCATTCACTCTCTTTTCCAGGTTATAGTGTGTAACCTGTCTTTCACTCTCTTCTTCTTCCTCTTGTTCTTCTTCCTTTTTTGTTTTGTTTTGCACACCTGATCAGGTTCAGGATAGAGGTCGACCAGACATTATCCGGTCCCTGTATTTTGCACCATCCTTGGATGTAGTGCCTATCAGTCCTGTCATTAAGATGTGTTGCCATTCTGTCAAATGTGATGGTCTTCCATCCCATGATATTTGTCATGTGTTGGTAAGGACAGTGTTTCTCTCTATATATTGACAATAGACAGCAGTCCCTGATTTTTTTATGTGGAGGGACAAAGTAAAAGGTGTTTTTTTTCCCCCATCAGTATGCTGGCTGTGTATTTCTAAGGTTGTATTGCATCTTTCTGCTTTGAGCGCCATTGCTTGTAGAAGGTCATGGGCCTCCTTGTGTAAAGATTGGTAATGCTTCCTGAGCATTTTTTAGCTCATTACCCTGGATTAAAAAAGAAATACTATGTACCCCATTGCAAAGAGAGGCCAAGTGTCAGCCATATTACTTCCCTTCCACTCTCTCTCTCTCTTTTTTTTTTTTTAGAAGATTGTTTATTTACTTTCAACTGATGGACTGTCATAGATGGAATGGCCAGAGGTGTTTTTTAAAAGGTTCTTCTACATTTACCCCAGTATTTTGCTCATTTTTAATAGAGTCGCATGTTTCCTTATACATGAGTCCTTTACTCATTTGGAAAAAGTGCAGTCACATTTTATGTCATTTTTTTTTTCGGATTTAGCCAGGCCTTTCAAGTCACATAGCATATCTCCGCCTGAGACTTCCCAGAAAGTGACTGCGAGGGAGATGTACTGGTCTGGGGCCGTGTTCCTCAGTCCGCTCTCTGCAGCGTGGGCCTGTAGTTCCAAGTGTACAGAGTGACATGCCTTGAAAGAAATGTTTGGATCTGAGTTCTTTACGGTTTGAAACACATTACTGCTTGGAGACTAATTAAGTGGCATTACTCTCACCACTAATTTTACTTCTAGTGTCATCTGAAATATCTTCCCCCTACCTTCTCTCAAAAAAATAAAAATAAAAAAAATCCCCAAACAACAATCATAACACAATCCCAAAAAAGCCAGCTCTGACTGCGCCTGCTGTACAGTTGAGCCACTAGCTTTGGACATGTTGCTTAATTGGTACTTAACAGTATTCAGTGGGGCGGACCTGTGAAAGCCTTTGGAACACATAGCATTCAGTCATTTAGCAGCAGACCACACAGTGTGTCTTTCGTTTTTTCTTATCTGTCACCACGAGGTAAGATTGTGTATTTAGTTACTTAAAAACACTTGCAAAGTGAATTGTTTTTCCTTTATTTTCACTCAACCATTGGAATGAACACTGGGGTTTACTTCTCATAATAATAGTAAGTTATTGTGTTTCTACTTTTGTATACCATGTCTGTGAGCAAATGGGGAGCTAACTCCCAGTAATGGCAGTGGGACTAGTTAGACTTGCTCTTTGTAGCTGGTACATTATTGTGGAGATGATTTATACTTCAAGCGAAGTCTGGTGTCTGTAACACGTGATAAACCAGATGTTTAAGTTTATTTAATCTTTTTTATAGTATGCGTTTACGATGTATCTGTGTGTTTTGTTAGAATGATCCGCAGATACAACTGGAGGTACTCCTGCAACTAAAAACAAAATGAGAAAAACAAAGCCTTTCTTTCTAGCTTTGGAAAAACAGGTGTTATCTTTTTTTTTTTTTTTCCTTCATTGGGGTTGATTTAGAGTGCCAGGAAGCATTTCTGAAAGTGTGGTAATACAATCAAGAATTAATCTTTTTGAAACTTAGATTTGGTTTTTAATCCTTGTTTGAAAAGTATTTCTGAGGATGTACGTGCCCCATTGGTTTTCTGGGGTACTTGAATATCAAACCATTTGGAAGCGATAAAAAGAAATTGGTCTAAAGTGTAAAATTATCAAATAGAAAAACGATGCACTAGTGAAGAAATTACGCATTTATCATTGAAGGTAATCTGAAGTGATGATCGGAAGTGTAAATTCAGATATTCTAAGGAAAAATGGAATGTTGGCGTGGGTACCATGTTGAAATTGGCACACACAGCTATTGTCTGAAGAACACTCTCCAACATGGAGGTGCTTAGAAGATAAAGAGGCTGATGGCATTGATTATTTTAAAATGTTAGGTGTTTTTTCTCTTTTTTTAAAAAGTAATCAGAATAAAATAACCCTTCTTAGTGAAGAAAATGTGAACTTTAATGGAAGTTCAGAATGAAATAATTTAAAAAGTGAACATAAAAGATAAGGATTTTTTTATTGCAAATCCACAAGGGGGTAGTGATGTTCTATCAAAGATATTTGTGGTGGAAATGTAAGATGATCTCTTTTAACATTTTAGATTTACAGATAAAACCGGTATGTTTGCATTTTAACTTAATAAGATCTTCTTTTTAAAATGTTTATTGGCAAAAATGTTTATTGCTTAAATTAAAAAAAAATCCCATTTTGGGTGAGTGGCTATTTTAAGCCATGTGAATGGTAAGGAAGAGAGGCTCTCCTTGTCGTGCTGTGCTTTGGAAAGGTTACCAAGGATCTGGGGGTCGCTTATTTTCTAAGAATGTAATAATCTTAAATTTCTTGGGAAGTGTTAGGCATCTAGGAATCAGTGACTTAAGTGTCCTTAGTAAAAGGATTTTAGGAAATCGTGTCTAAACTTTACAGAAGTTTGTATTACTGGTTGTATTTTCAGCCTTGCCAAGAGATGAAAAATGTGAACAATCCACACCAATAGGCACTTTTTTAATAGTTCTAAGTAAATCAAATTTTTATAATGTCTTTTTTTATTAGTTTATATTACATCATTAGATAAAAGCGTTTTTTTCCCTCGCACATAAAAATTCTAGTAGCTTGCCTGAGGTCATTGAGTCCCACCCCATTATATTCAGAATTGCTTAAAATTAGGTGTGGTATGGCAGTGCCAGGTAATTTTCAGTGGAGAACTAAAGCTATTATCATGTGCTCTTTTTTTGAATGTGATGGAAGAAGATTTAAGGTGGGGCTGAGACTGTATTCTACTTATTTAGAGACCCGCTAGCCATATTTTTACAAAATATCACTTTTAAGAAGACCATGAAGCAGTTCCATGGTTTAGAAGTTATGCTTGTTTGTGGCATACATATTGGGCATTTTTGCTTTTTGGTCTAGGGAAAAAGGTTAATAGAGCTTTTTCTCTTTCTGTTTTTCACTCTCCCTGCCCTGAGCAAGGGCTTTTTCTATTTTATCTCTTTTCCTAAATGACTGGTGGTTTAACATCCCAAAAGGTACACAGTTTCTTCACAGACTCCCCTGAGCTCTGCTGAGAGCTGAACTATGACGTCAGCATTTTCATTCATGAATTTGCTCGTCTAACTCTTTTCTCGTTTTGTATTCCTGAACTGACTTCTGGCACATGCACAAATCAGTTTACCATTAGTCAGCCCACAAATCAGCGATAAAAGGTAAAACAAAAGATAAGATAGGGGGTTGTTTTGATAGAGCTGAAGTTGCTCAAGCCGATTTGCGTCAGTGTAGTTTGGACAGAGTTTCTGGCGAAACAGATTGAAACCTAAAAACAGTCAGTTTAATTACCTCATGATTTTGTGGATTGAGCCGTGTTGTGAGCATATTGACACTACATTTTTGTTCTCCCATGAAGTTCAGAGCACTCTGCTGCAGTTCCTTTGTTATAAAGTAGCATTTCGGTGGTAATTTGACTAAATTGGAGGAGCTGCTTTATTTCAGAGAGGTGAGGCCTGGACATTAAATTATGTTCCACTCAAATTGCTTTTGGAATGCATTTGGACTTTTTTGGGAGTGGGGTGGGGTGGGGAGGGCATTGCGTTGTTCTTGAAGCATTTTCGGTAACTCTGCTGCTTGAGCCTTAGATTTTCAGCAGTCTGCAGTTGTTCGTCTGTAACTGGCGTGCTAGCCGGGCTGTCTCAGTAGGTCTCCTCTCCCTCCAGGAGGTGCAGCACACTCCAGGTACTCCCTGTGGCTGTGGGCTCCTGGTGCTCCTGCAGGGAGGCCACTGCTTGTAATTTAGTACTGCGTGAGAGCAGTTCTTGAAGAAATCTTATTTGGAGTTTTCCTCTGCAGGGCCGAGTTTGAGGCTGAGCCTCCGGCATGTGGCATCTTCCAAGCCTCCTGTAGTTGATGAATGGTGAGCTTTCAAAAAGTTCATTTTCTCTGCTTTCTTGGGGGTTTGTTGACTTTCTACATATTTAATTGCCAAGAAACATTTGGAAATAGAGTGTGTTATATTTAGAAATCATTTTAGCTCAGTTACAATTTATGGTTGGAGTAGATGATTTGAACTGCAGCCATTTTGATTGATACCTAATGTTGCTCCTGAGATGACTTTTTAAACCTCATGGCAACTGAGAGATACCGTCTCCTCCCATCCTGGATGGCTTTGTGTTCCTTTAGGTTGCGCCGAGGTGGCTGATAGGAAAACAGAGATATGTGGTCTCTCACTGAGCTTTGTCCTTTGTCTAAGAAAAGAAGTAAGAGCAAGTAGATGTGAATAAGCATTTGAAGATGACTGAATGTTTATAATTTTCCCTGAGAACTAAGACATTTTAAAATTGTTTAAATATAATTTCTGTGAAGGAATCTAATTGTAAATACTATTAAAGAAAATAATATCTCATGGTAGAGGGTCTCTGCAAACATTCCCTAATTTTCAACGCTGTGTTCTACTGCAGGATTGATGAAAAGTTACGCGTTTTGATATCAGACTTCAGAACATGGGGAAGACTTGCTGTGCTGTCAGCATTACCCCAGTTTTGTCATGCCCTGAACCAAATAGTGCTAGGTAAGTCCTCTGGTCAGAAAGGCTTAGGAATCCCACATGGCTTTTAGTGCCAGGCCCACTGTGGCCCCCAGCTCCTGCTCTTCTCTTTCATAGCCAGGAACCTGGTTAAGTAGGACCAGGGACTCCAGCCAGAGGTGTATTTTCTGCTGTTCTTGATGCCACTTACGTAGGCCACGTGCTAGAAGCCTCTTCCCTTGGCCCCCACGACCTTCTCTTCTTACCAGATTCTACTCCATCACTCTTGGTTCTGGCACAGCTTCTCATCCTGCTTTCCCTAGACTTGAGGTCTTGTATACTGAGTTGATAATAATTTTGAGATAATTCAAGTGTTGGGTACAGGGTTGTCCTAGTGATGACCTCTAAAGTTCCTTCCCGTCCTGACTTAGGATGATAGACAGTGAAGTTGGATGTATGGAATTTGCTTTGTGGCTTCTTTGCTGGTATGCAGCCGTTCTCTTCTGTGTAACTGTGTCTTTTCTTTTTGAGGTACTTGTTCCAGGTCAAGAATTAATATTGTTGGCTCAAGCTGTGTAGGAGGAATTAGAACTATAGTCACGGAAGTGCCTTCCTCCTGGTGTATGTAGAGGGTTTGATTTTTTAGGTCTAACACCTGTCATGAATGTTTACTTTAAAAAATGTAAAAAATTATTAAAGTTGTTAAGGATGCACAGCACAAAAATGTTCATTCTGCTTGGTTGTTCCCTAGGACACATTTAGCTCTTTATTCTAATGTGGATGAGAGTTCACAGTTTTGGAGAAATAGACTTACATATCATATGATTACAGATCTGCTAACCTCAGACTTTTTATGTTTAAGGTAGTCTTATTTATATTCATTTAGTTGTGTTTTCTGGAGTTAGTTGATAAAACTTTTATGAAATGTGTAGATTCCCAGTAATTCAGTAAACCATGAGTCTTCCTATTAAGAAACTCATGGAGGGGCGCCTGGGTGGCTCAGTCAGTTGAGCATCCTACTCTTGATATTGGCTTAGATCATGAGATTGAGACCCACGTCAGGCTCTGTGCTCAGCGTGGAGTCTGCTTGTCCCACTCCCTCTGCATCTCCCCACTGCTCATGCTCTCTCTCTTTCTCTCAAATAAATAAATAAATAAGAAAAATCTTAAAACAAACAAACAAACAACCCAGAGACCTCCACACTGTTTTCCAAAGTGGCCGTACCAACTTGCATTCCCACCAACAATGTAGGAGGGATCCCCTTTCTCCACATCCTCTCCAATATTTGTTGTTTCCTGCCTTGTCAATTTTTGCCATTCTAACTGGTGTAAGGTGGTATCTCATGTGATTTTGATTTGAATTTCCCTGATGGGTAATGATTTTGAACATTTTTTCATGTGTCTGTTAGCCATTTGTGTCTTCATTGGAAAAGTGTCTGTTCATATCTTCTGCCCATTTTTTGATTTGTTTATTTGTTTCTTGTGTGTGGAGTTTGAGAAGTTCTTTGTAGATCTTGGATACCAGTCTTTTATCTGCAGTGTCATTTGCAAATATCTTCTCCCATTCCGTGGGCTGCCTCTTAGTTTTTTTGACTGTTTCCTTGGCTGTGCAGAAGCTTTTTATCTTGATGAAGTCCCACAAGTTCATTTTTTCTTTTGTTACTCTTGCCTTTGGAGATGTGTCATGAAAAAAGTTGCCGTGGCCGATGTCCGAGAGGTTGCTGCCTATGTTCTCCTCTAGGATTTTGATGGATTCCTGTCTCACATCGAGGTCTTTCATCCATTTGGAGTTTATCTTTGTGTATGGTGTGAGAGAGTGGTCAAGTTTCATTCTTTTGCATGTAGCTGTCCCTTAAAAAGTTAAAAATTGAGCTACCCTATGATCCAGCAATTGCACTACTGGGTTTTTACCCCAAAGATACAGACGTAGTGAAGAGAAGGGCCATATGCACTCCAATGTTCATAGTAGCATTGTCCACAATAGCTAAATCGTGGAAGGAGCCGAGATGCCCTTCAGCAGATGACTGGATTACAAAGATGTGGTCCATATATATATACAATGGAATATTACTCAGCCATCAAAAAGAACGATTTCTCAACATTTGCTGCAACATGGACGGGGCTGGAGGAGATAATGCTAAGCGAAATAAGTCAAGCAGAGAAAGACAATTATCATATGGTTTCACTCATTTATGGAACATAAGAAGTAGGAAGATCGGTAGGAGAAGAAAGGGAAGAAGAAAGGGGGGGTAAACAAGGGGGAATGAACCATGAGAGACTATGGACTCTGGGAAACAAACTGAGGGCTTCAGAGGGAAGGTGTGTGGGGGAATGGGATAGGCTGGTGATGGGTATTAAGGAGGGCACATATTGCATGGTGCACTGGGTGTTATACGCAAGTAATCACGGAATTTTACATCAAAAACTAGGGATGTACTGTATGGTGACTAACATAATATAATAAAAAATATTATTATAAAAAACAAAAAAAAACCAGAAAGAAGCTTGTGGATTGGGGAGCTTTGGTGAGTCCACTAAAATCGATCACATAGGATCTTCTCTTCGTCATATTCCTCCATATGCTATAGGCCTGGCATTTTGAGAGGCGTTGAACATCATTTGTATTTTAGAAGTTTTTTTCATATTTAAAGGTACTGAGGGGCAAGTTACAGTTCTGGTGTTCTTGTCAACTTTCTCTGCCTTATCCTTCCTGTCTCTGCCGTTAGGAAATGTGCTGGTTGGATCATTTGCCTGGAGGTTTCTTCTTGATTTAATTTTATTGATAGAGGCCATTGAGCTTAAAAAGAAAGCTATAACAAGCAGAAGGTGGTGAGTGGGCACTCAACATTTTTGAAGTACTTGTTTATGTTCCTAGGGGTCCTCCAGAAATTGATCATGATTACTTGACCAAATTCAAGGCCCAGAGATTTATTCCAGGCATCCTGGGAGGCAGAGAATATCAGTCTTTCTCCACTGAATCTGATTATTCTACATGTGACCCATTGCTGCCTGTCCGGGTGTCTCTGATGCAAATCTGGTGATAGTGGCAACCTTTCTAACTGGCTTAGTATTCTTGACAGTTGTTATCTGTCCTCTCCAGGGATTTTTAGTCTCCAGCCTCTGTGGCCGTGTTTGGAGTTAGCTGCTCTGGTGCTGCACCAAGCGCTTATGGATGTTCTCGGCTCCCTTCTTCACCGGCCTGCCTCAGTACCACCTCCGTGAGGTTCTTTGCCCCTATCATTTCGTGAAGGAGCATAAACAGAAATCATTTGTTTAGTAAGAATGGAAAGGTCATGATTTTCAGAATGCTTTTTAAAAATAAACATTGGTGAATGGCGATGGTGTGCGACAATGTGAATGTACTTAATGGCACTAAATGGTATACTCTAAGAAGGTTAATTGGTAAACTTTATGTTATGTATATTTTACCAAACGCGTGCGCGCGCACCCACACACACACACACCACACATTCCAAATGGGTTCAAAACCTAATGAGAAAAGTAGCTATAAGGTCCTCACAGTACATATTTGACAATATTTTCGTTATCCCAAGGTGGGACATTGTGCCTTAAATAATGTGTCAGAATCTCTCTCTCACACAGACACACACAATTAATAAATGATGGTAATCAGGTCCGGAGGTTCATTTCTACAAGAAAGTGGATGCTAGGACACTTGCTGTCACGGAGGGTGACAGGCCCTACTTTAGAGCAGTTTTGATGGCAAGGAACACAAGCCATTCAAGTTAGGTTCAGTGAAGGTGGTTTTTGTGTAAGAAGAGCTAGAAGCACTCTCAGCCTCCCAGGACAGAAACTGAAGTGCTGCTAGACAGTTCGGGAACTGCGCCTGGAGACTCTGAGGTAGTAGGCTTTTCCTCTGGAGACCCTGTGGGGTGAGCTGGGGTCTCTTCTGGGATGCCAGAGCTCCCAGCTCTGCTGTTCCCTGTGTTTCTCCTTGCAGACGAGATTTCTCTGCTTCCACGTAGCTTCCTTGCTCTGCCCCCTAGCCTGTCGTGGCCCCAGGCATGGCTCCTGTATGTCCTCACTCTGGTCCCAGTGTTCACCATCATTGGGCTCCAGTCCCCAAGGTTTGTATTTAGAATATTCAAGATGGAGAATTGGATTGATTCCTCTCAGCCAGTTGCTTTGTTTCCATAGGGCAGGTGTTCATCCTGGTCTAGTCAACTGTGAAGGAGGGTTGGTTAGGGTCTGTGGGCCTCCTGACTGCTTAGAGGGGCCAGAGGGAATTGTGTGAGAGGGTTCTGTAGCATGGGGTCCTGGCATCTCAAACTCTGTCTCCATTAGTGTAAAAAGAAAGAATATTGACTCCAAAATGGACTTCTTACGTTTGGTTGCTATGGGGAGGAAACTCTTTGAAGAAGAAATGTTCACTGTAGCTGCAGGTAGGAGGCCAAGTGTCCTCAGCCAGGCAGCCTAGGTGTGTGCGAAATAAGTCAGCCACACGTGTGGTAACTGTCCCAAGGCTTGTGCTTTGAACGTTGGTGAAGCAGGCAGGATGCACTGGAATGAGATGGTCTGTGCTGTCTTTGCCCTGTGTGGTTCTCAGGTAGAATAAGGCACCTTGGGGATGTCTGTGTCATCTGAGGTTTTCCACAGGTCAGATACTTGGGTGTGGTACTGGCATAAAGTCAGGTCCCAACAAGGTCCATGAAGACAGAGGCTGTGTCTGTCCTCTGTGCCTGGTACTTTATTATTACTTGTCAAGTAAATGAATTGACTTAAGAGTATTAACAATAACTGATGGTCACATGGCCCCCACAGGACTCTTTGCTGTGGACCATCAAACTCAACAGGTTGGAGACATGCATCCTTAGTAAGTAAGGGAGATGCTACCTCAGAAGGGGCAGTGTTGGGAAAGAAAACAGAAAACAACCTCTGTTTACGTGTGTGTGGTCACCTGGATGCGCACTTGTTTGGCTTTTCCTTGCTGTATCCATCGGCCCTCTCATAGCTGGTTCTTTTTTGATTTCTCATGGTGGCAGGTGGAAGGCTGTAAAGGGCCAGTAGTCTGTGCGCCATTGAGTGCTCTGCAGATGCAGCTGCTTAGTGATTGCCGTTTCAGAGCGATGACCCTTGAGTAAATTGAGAAAAGCAGTACTTGGTATGTTCTGCTTAACAAGAGAGTAATGTATATAATGATTGATTGATTGGTTTAGTCGGCTTCATGGCCAGGGTGGAGCCTGATGTTGGGCTCAGTGTCATGACCCTGAGATCAAGACCTGAGCTGAGATCGAAGTCGGATTCTTAACGGACTGAGCCACCCAGGCACCCAGAAGTATATGTTTTAAAGAAACATAACCATCAAAGTAGTTTTTAGTAGTTGAAGGGATTTGCTTCCTTTTCTTAATAACGCCTTTATCGAGATGTAATTCATATATGATTAAATTCAGAATTCACCCTTTAAAATATACAATTCAGTGGTTTTTATTATAATTACACTGTTGTCCAACTGTCACCACTATCTAATTCTAGAACATCTTCACCATTCCACAAAGAAACCTCTACCTGTTAGTAGCCACTGTCCATTCCTCCCTCCTCCCAGTTCTAGGCCATCATTAATCTATTCCCTGTCTTTATGGATGTGCCTTTTTTGGACATTTCATATAAATGGAATCCTACAATGCGTGGCCTTTTATGACTGGCTTCTTTCCCAAAGCATTGTGGTTTCAAGGTTTGTCTGTGTTGTAGTATATATGAATACTCCATTCCTTTTATGGGGGAATAATACGGTACTGTATAGTTACACTACATTTTGTTTATTCAGTTGGTGGGCGTTTGAGCTCCTTTTTGCCTATTGCGAATAATTCCACTATGAACATTTGTGTTTTTGCGAAGACATATGTTTTCAGTTTCCTTGGGTATATACCCGGAGTGGAATTGCTGGGTCATGAGGTAACTCTGTGTTTAACTTTTTCAGGAACTGCCAGACTGTCTTCCAAAGTGGCTGCACCATATTACATTCCCGCCAGCGATGTTTGAAGGTTCCAGTTTCTTCACATCGTTGCTAACACTTGCTGTTATCTATCGTTTTTGATTAGAGGCGTACTTGTAGATGTGAAGTTGTATCTTATCGTGGTTTTGATTTGCATTTCCCTAATGACTAATGATTTAAGCATCTTTTCATGTGCTCACTGGCCTTTGTATGTCTGCTTTGGAGACATGTCTGTTCAAGTCCTCTATCCATTTATGAATTTTGTTTGTTGTTTGGCTGTTGGGGTGTAGCTGTTCTTAGTATATTCTGGTATGTCAGCCCCTTACCAGATGTGTGATGTGCTGATATTTTCTCCCATTCTGTGGATTGTTTTTTCACTTTTGTGATAGTGCCCTTTGAAGCACAAAAGTTTTAAGTTTCAGGGGCACCTGGGTGGCTCATTTGTTAAGTGTCTGCCTTCGGCTCAGGGCGTGATCCCAGGGTCCTGGAATCGAGCCCCGCATCAGGCTCCCTGGTCCACCAGGAGCCTGCTTCTTCCTCTCCCACTCCCCCTGCTTGTGTTCCCTCTCTCGCTGTCTGTCTCTCTCTGTCAAATAAATAAAATCTTTAAAAAAAATTTTTTTAAGTTTCAAGTTTAGTTGATCTGGTTTTTCTTTTGTTGCTTGGGCTTTTGGTGTCGTAATTAAGAAATTATTGTCTAACCCAAGGTCATGAAGATTTAGACCTGTGTTTTCTTGTAAGAGGATTATAGTTTTACCTCTTGTATTTAGGTCTCTGATTCATTTTTGAGTTAATTTTTGTGATTTTGTGAGGTTAGGTAGGATTCCAACTTCATTCTTTTGCGGATATCCGGTTGTCCCAGCCCCAGTTGTTGAAAAGACTGTACTTCCCCCCTGAAGTTTCTTAGCATTCTTGTCAAAAACCAATTTGCCCTGAGCGTGTGGATTTAATTTGGGAGTCTCGATTCTGATCCATTGATATGTATGTCCATCCTTATGCCAGTACCACACTGTCTTGATTACTGGTTAAGTTACAGTTAAGTTTGTAGTTAGATTTTGAAATTGGGGAGTGTCTGTCCTCCAGCCATGTTCTTCTCTTTAACGATTGTTTTGGCCATTCTGGGTCTCTTGAATTTCCATATGAATATTAGGATTGGCTTGTCAGTTTCTACAGAAAAGGCAGTTTTGATATCAATAGGGATTATGTTAAATCTGTGGATCAGCTTGGGGAGTTCAAATCCTTTTTATGAATCCTGATCTGCTGTTTGCTTTGGGAACTACTGGTAACTCAAGCAGCCAAGCATCTTACCTTAAAAAGAATATTGTTTTAACTTATTAATATGGTAGGCTGCCTTGGTGGAAACATGTAATTCACTGTCAGGCCAGAATTGGACTTTTCAGGTTTCAGAAGAGCAACTTGCTATTCGTATAGCCTGTTGTTTGGCTTGTGTATGTGTTCTTTTGGTGTGAAAGTTTGCTGGTACCTTGCATGTTTTGAAAAAAAATGTGGTATTCTGGTTAACACTTGTTATGATTAATAGAGAATTAACAGATTCCACATATGAATATTTAGTTATCCAAGAGTTAGAGCATGTTACAGTAAGATTGTAACATTAAAATTTATATAATTGTTACTGTCAGGTGTGTCAGAAGAGAGTTTAGGGTCTCACAGTCCTGTGGGGGCCATGTGACCGTCAGTTATTATAAATACTCCTAAGTCAGTTCATTTACTCGACAAGTAATAATAAAGCACCAGGCACAGAGGACAGACACAGCCTCTGTCTTCATGGACCTGACTGGGAAACTGACAGTAAAGGTGCCCTGTGCCATGAAGAGCTCTGTGCTGTAAAGGCAAGTGTCTCATAAAGGGATTTGACTGACCCACGGGATTGGGGGAGGCTTCTTGAGCTGAGCTCTGAAGGAAAATGGGAATTAATTGAGGGAAGAATGAGGAAAATAAGTTTCTGGTAATCGGATGAGCTGGTTAGTGAGATGTGTGGGGATGCTCTGGTTATATTCTGGCTTTTTATAGCTTTTGAAAAAGAGTATGTGGAGACTTGACTCTGCCCCTTAAGTGCCCTGTGACTTTGCACAAGTAGCTTAACCTTTTTGAGCTTATTTATGTAATGTTTGTTAATCTTATGAGGCAGTGAATAACCGTTTTTATTTAGAGATTCTTATATGAAAACTTAAATTTAGGCTTTTGATTGATTGTATTTACAGAATCCAAAAATACTTATTTTTTTTGGTCATTTTCCATGGTTGGTTACTTAGGAATGCAGTACTGGTAAAATGAATATTTTCCTGAACGTTTTTCCTAGTCTTTGGAATTGGGATTCACTTCAGTTCATACAGAAGCCTCTGGTCTGCAGAGCAGCAGATATGGATGTCACTGATTCAAGGCAGGTCATAAAGAATGCTGTCATCAGGCACTGGGGGGAACTGGGAAGACTTATTGAAGGAGGTAGAATTTGACCTGGCATCACTGATAGGCAAACATGGTAGTTGGAGGAGAAATTCCAGGCAGAGGGAATGGAACAAAGGCATAGAGCCAGGAGAGTACAGGGGGTGGCTGGAATTGTGGGTGCATGTGGGTTGGTGACCTGGACAAGTAGGTAGGGTTCAGGTTGTAGGGGCTTGGAAAGTCAGGCTGAGGAGTCTGGATTTTATTTTGTATATGCTCTGGGAGAGGCTTTTAGAGCTTTGTTTTGTTTGTTTTTTTCCTTTAGCAGAAGAGTGGGATTGACTGGATAAAGTCAATTCTCCTTTAAGGTGCTAAGAAGGGCCTCCTGCTTACCTCTCCAGCATCCTTTCCACTCTCCAGCCATGTGACATTTTTGTAGATTTTGATTGGTGGGGGCACCATGTTTTCTCTTGGTGTTGGCCTTTGTACATTGCCGCTGCCTTGACTTAGAAGGTGTACCTTCCTCCAGAACACATGCACACGTATTCAAACATGTGCTCTGCTCTACCGACTTTCCTCTGGATTTCAGCTTCAGTGAGACTTGTCCAAGAAGCCTCGTTGACCATCCCTCTCTTTTTAGATTGGATTGTTTGCCCTTCCTGTGTGCATCCACAGACTCTATGTTTTTTTATGTTTAAGCACATTTGAGTTTGCATTGGAGTTGTTTCTTTATTTCTCTTTCTCCCTCCACTAGGCGTACATCTTTAGTCGGGGACTTGAGTACCTGGCACCTAGGTTGGGCTTAGTAAATGTCTGTTGGTTGAATGAGTGAATGAACGAAGAGGAAGGGCTGGCGTTGGGAGAAAGTAGCTTCTGGCAAGAGTGTCTGTAGCAGTGGGTTGCAGAAAGGAGTTGAGTGTGACTAAGTTGTCTGTGTGAGACACACAGTCTTTTGGGCCTTGAGAGATGAGAATAGGTGAAAGTGACTTTCAGCTTTTGGGCCTCCACAGCTGAGGTTAGGGAAGGTCACTAACCAAGATAGGCAACCCAGGAAGATGTGTTTTGGGAGACTGGATACAAATGTATCAGTAATCTGTTAGATGCAATACCTATACAATATGACATTTCAAATGTAGGTCAAAGTTTCGGGGAAGTCATTCCTGTCACTGTGTTTTTTTTCTTCATTGAACTCTCAGAGGGCAAGGGGGCCCTGGTGATGGAGTAGCCTCCTTGGCACAGGGCAGGTGAGTAGACTTGGAGTGGCAAGTAGAGATATGCTGGCACAGTCTCTGGTAGAGCACATAAGCTTCATGAAAGTAGAGAGCTGGTTTATCTTGCTTGTTGTTAGATCTCTCTGCCTGGAGCAATGCCATTTGGTTGAAAGAATGAATGAATCAGTTCAGAAGAATTGGAAGACATAGTAGTGAGTGAAATTGTCGTGGGAGAAGAAGGGATGTGGGAACAGAAATGTGTCACCGAAGGGGAGAGGACCAGTGGCCACTGAGAAAGAATGGTCAGAGGTAATAGAATAAGAAGAGTATAAATGCAGAGGGTTGGAAGGAGGTTATCGGTTGTGATGCTGTAGAGAGTTTGGGCAGAAAGAAGACTGAGAAAAAGCTATTGATTTTGTCACTTTGGTGGCGAGTTGAAAGAATGAGAAAGAGATGGTGTGAGGGCAGATAGTCCCTTCAAGGGTTGTGGTGGTAAATGCGGAGTGCTGGTGAACATGAGAGTGACATGACACATGAAGTCTAAGCTGAAAAGAGAGGTCGCTGGGTCCTGGTGGGCCACGGATGTACACATTATCTATTGTTGCTCTAGCAGTTGCCACGTACTTAGTGGCGTAGAACAGGACACCCTTATTATCTGATCCTGTGGGTCAGGAGTTCAGTTAGGGCTCTGTGAGTTCTGCTGCTTCAGGGCTTCACAAGCCTGCAGCCAAGGGGTTTGGCCAGGGTTGTGGTCTCATTTGAAGGCTCAATCGGGAGAGGATACTTGGAATTCCAAGTTCACACAGTTTGAAGGATTCACTTCTTGGGTGGTTAGACTGAGGGCCTCCATTCCCAGCCACATGGGCTTCTCCAGCATGGCAGCTTGCTTCTCAGAGCCAGCGAGGGAGCGAGTCTGCTAGCAAGACGGAAGGGACAGTCTGTATCACCTGATCACGGAAGTGATATCTTGTCACCTGTGCGCTGACCTGTGGGGCTGGAGCAAGTCACCAGGTCCATTGCACATTCCAGGGTAGGGGTTACACAGGATGTATGTTAAATGTCATCAAGAGATGGGGTCATGGAGGGTCCACCATAGAATTTGTCCACCACAGTAGGGAGGGACGATGGCACTAGAAGGCATAGGACTGTTCTTCAGGAAGAGGCCCTGTAGGATGCAGATGGCAGGATGGGAAGTTTTAGAGAGGGAAGCTTTGGGGATGAAGGTCCAGGTGAAGGTTCAGATAAAATTTTTGGTGACATTTCTCAGGAGACCTTCCCTATCCTCTCTCTTCATCCCTTAACAAAGTGGGTAGGTGCCTCTTGAAATGCTCTTTCCTGTTAAACAGATTAACAGACTGTATTGTAATTGCCATCGATAAACCCTTCTGCCTTGCTAAAGTTGAATAATTTACCAGTAAATTCTTGGTCAGTGGAGATATCTGCCTTGTTTGCCTTAGCATGTTAGTGAGGAGGACCAAACGAGGTAATTCATATGGAAGTATTTTATTGAATGTAAAGTGGTATGCAAATAAAAGTATTAAGCTGTGCTTTCTTCCCCCAACCCCAGGTTCAGTAGGCTGTATGGACTTTAATGTACATTTTACTTGTTAACATGGCTTCATTATGTTGTACCTAAGTTATTGAACTAGGCTTTATTTAATACTGTGCTATTTTTAGGGCCTTTTGAGTAGTGTTTGCTTTTGTGATAAATGACCCCAAACTGCTGTACCTTTCAAGCCCTTGTATCCAGTTTTTATTGTTTGTGAAAAATCTGTCCTTGCTGTCCCTCGTCACTCTTTTTGCTTCTACTGATCTGTCAGTTTCTAGCTGTCTTTTCAGACCCTTCTCATTTGTTGTTTCTGATCTTCTCCGGTCTTGGCAACCTGATAATTAAGCTTATTAGAACTGTGAGTAGTTTAATAGTAATCAAGCTAGGAATACGGATCAGAGAGCCCTTCTCACAGTGAGGTGTGGGAGCTTTTGTGTTTGGACTTTGTAAAAATCTCTTTTGGCCTCAGAGTGTGTCTTGGCTTCCTTCCTAGCTCTGGCTGTGTGCGGATTAGGTGAGGTTCCCACATAGCCCGAGTTCCATTCGGGGGAGTGAGGCTGCCATTTTCTTGGCGTACGCTTCATTGCTCTGTTATGAGAAACAGTGTCATTCTCCCCTTGAGTTTTGATGAGGTTTTAGTTTTTGGGCAGTAGCAAGTGGTGATGTTGATGGGTGGTCTGTAGTTCGTGGACTAAAAAATATTTGAGGAGCCCAGAAAATCTTTCCACCAGATCAACATCTAGGCACGTGTGATATTGCGGTGCCTTCCCTCGTTAGTGTTTCCTTTGGGACCCTGAACTCCCAGCTTATGTACTCGATATTCTTGGATATCCCTCGGTGTCTACATTTGCTTTAGCTTTTCTGTCAGAGTGCCTTGTGTACTTTTCTGCCCAAACTTCTGCACTGTTTCCTTGTGGAGAAGCATTACTGCATCTTTAGGGAGAGAGCCTTGGTTCTTGTGGAGATAGCTCAGGAGTGTGTGGGAAGACCTGCTCCTGGTTCTTGCTCTGCTCCTTTCTAGCCAGTGGCCTTGGCAAATGTCTGTAACCATGCTGTGGCGTCTCCTTTTCTAGAATAGGCATCATGTCTGCTCTGCTACCTGCTGGGGCCAAAATAGGATTTTATATACGGAAATGCTTGTTACTTGTATGTAATATCAAATAGAATGCCTAGTTTATTGGGCTGATTTTGTTGATATTTTATAGTGCTCTATCTTTGAGAAGTTAAAAAAATTGTTGTCATTAGTGCTAGTAATGATAAGTGCTGCTAAAGCAGTGTAATTTTAAATTTCATCTAGTTTTTTTCTGAGTATGTTCTACTAGAATCTGTACAAATGTGGACATTTAATAAGTGCTCTTTGATTATTTTCAGAATATTGAGTATACTGGCTTCCTAGCCAAATTAAATTTATGAAAATTCTAATGATACTGTGATTCATATCTAGAAAGAATAATTTTTTTTTTCATTCTGAAATCACTTTAAGTACGCTTTACATGAATCTCTGGTAATTGCGAATCAATTAATGTGATTTCTCAGGTCATAAATCAGGCTTGATATATTGTAGTATTAGTTCCTGTGTAAGCTTCTTAGAACTTCAGCTGTTTTGTGGTCTGTTTTAGCTAGTTGTTTGCTTTTGAACTCAATTCTAGGTGTTGAACTCAATTTGAGAGCCTAAAATGGTTTGTGCCCCAATTACCTTAGAGGTTACTACTTCACTTTTTTATTGAGCCAGCCCTGGTAGGAGGGAGTCAGCCACCTATCAGACGGTTTTCCTTTTAACTTGAGTACATACTTTAATTTTGTCTCTGTCCCATAGGAATGTTGTAAGGGTTATTATAGTAGCACCTATGATATATTTTGAACTTCTTGAAAAGGGGTAATATGTGAGCACAAAATATTTTTGTACTGTACCACCTAAGTTTTCCCCCACTAACCTTTTGTGGTTCAGAAAAAGGATAAAGTTACTTGTGTTTAGGGGTACAGTCTCAGAGATCATTAGCCCGATTTTATGGAGTGTCTCCAGAGCAGGGCCTTTGCCAGACCTCATGTTCCTTTTTGTTTGGCAGTTCTGTGCTCTCGCCAGAAATGTTTTAGTATTGGCTCTCTTGGTGTCTGTGAACACTGTTGAGTATTTTTACCCCTTAGTTCTTCTTGGTGGGTCTAAAGTAGCTTTTGTCTTACTGCTTGATTGTTAGGGGACCAGAAGATGGGTGGCAATTCAGGGCAGCGTTAGGGGAGGGAGAGAGGGTCGTAGAAAGGCTGGTGGCTGCCGTAAATCCCACCATCACGACGATAAGACATGGGGCCACTCGTTTTCCTTTCCGTGAACTTCTCGGAATGTCATTCATCTGGGAATTCACCATCATTTGAGCTTCCGTTGTGTGCCAGACATTAAGTATTAAGTACTGGAGATACCAGGACCAAAAGCCAGACATCCCTTTAAGGATGCCCTTGAGATAGTCTTATTTTGAGTATGTTAGAAAAATATTTATCAGAGAAGAAAAGCTAGTAGATTGGTTTTAGCTGCTGAATAGCCTTAGGGATTAAAGGTGGAGTTGTAGGTTAACAGAAGACATTTCTGAAAGGAGTGATTCTTCTGTAATTAGAAACACACACACACACACACACACACACACACACACACACAAATGGCATTGTGCAAGAGACTGCTAGCTGATCAAGAAATCCATCTCTTCTTCCTGGGCATGTAGCCAGACCACATTTCCCAGCCTCTCTTGCAATTAGGTGTGGCTTTGTGGCCAAATGTTAGCCAATGGAGTGAGAGCAGGGAAGTGTGCCACTTCCAGGCCTGGCCCGGAAAACCCTCCAGGCATAGTCCCGTGTGTCCCCCCCCTTGCCCTCTCTGCTGGCTGAGAAAGAAGAGCCTAGTGACCTAGTAGGGTGCCGGGCGCCAGAGCCGCTGCTTGGAGGGGAGCCCTCTACTGATCATGAGCACCTGTTTTGGGCTTTACACCATCAAGAAGTAAATATTTATAGTGTTTGAACCATGATACAGTTTGCTCTGAGTAGCCTCCCTAACTGATCTAGGCATAATGCCTAGAACGCTAGGCAACACTAGCGAGTTTAGTCAAGGTGCTAAGAATTTCTGACTCTGCTATATGTCATGTTGTATGAAATGACCAGCGAATTTCAAGAATCAGTTTAAGTCATAGGTGAAATATGTGGCAAAAGTTTTTTAATGTATCATTTCTAATTGATACAAGTGGTTTATTGCGTTTCAGTGTGGCCTCTCTCTGTCTTTGATTTAATGAGCTGTGTGGGCCTCAGTTGGCTTTAAAGGGACTCTGTGGAGACTTAAGCATTCAGAGTCCTTATTTCGAAGAACTGTAAATACAGTTTTCATCATGCAGCTTCTCTATTCAAAAGCCTGTCATCGCTTCTTATTATGTAGCATTTTGTTTCATTTATTCCAGCAGCATTCCAAAACTATGTGTCACACCCTGACCTAGGTTCTCTGAAGGGAGTCCGGTGCCTCCAGAGTTTGGGCTTGGTACACAAATAGTTACTGAGTTCTGTACTGCTGCCATCTGCTCCTTTTAGCCTTTAATAAATCATGTATTGTTTCTTCATTACATTTTTTTTTTAGTATTGTCTGCAACTTGGTAGAGTAGTTTTTGGAGGCAGGGAGTGTATTTTATAGAGCTTCTGCTTCTCCCTTCTTGGGTACTTCTAGAGACGCTGGACACTATATTAATTGAGGAACCATCCCTGTAGTTTCTTTTAATTATCTTGTTTGGATTTTCTGGTATAGTTTTGTATTATAGTTTGTGTTAACAGGCAGATGTGCTTTTTTTAGTCTGTTAGGAATTCATAGAATTATGGAGGAATGTTACGATTGGAAGGATCTTTTTTTACATGAATTCCTGATCTTTTAGAAAACCGTCTAGTTCCTGATACTCAGGGTTATGGCCCTGAATCATGGCATGGGCATCACCTGGGGGCCTCTTAGAGGCACAGGGCAGGGCCACACTCAGACCTGTGAAGCAGAACCTGCATTTTAACGAGGCCCTCAGGTGACCCGCATGCACATTAGGGTTGCAGATGCTCTGTTGACGGTCGACGCCCCATTTTACTCTCAAGGAAACTGGTTAAGTAGGGAGTGGCCCAGAGTCACACAGCTGTTCATTTTATTGGTTCCCGTCTTTGGATACATCTTGGGATCATTTGGGAACTTTTCAAAAATACCGATGCCTGGGTCCCAGCCCCACACATTCTGACTTACCTGGTCAGGATTGCAGCCGGGGCATCAACATTCAGAAAATCTCCCTGGATGACTGACATGCAGTCAAGCTGAGAGCCACTCGTCTGGTTGATGAGATAAGCCAGCTTTCTTGATGCTTCAGTCAGGGAGGCCTTTTACTCCACGCATGAATACACGTTCAGAAATGGTGTTTTCCCTACCTGATTTCTCACCATCATGCATCACCCATTTTTTATCCATGGCATTTACCCCGATTACCACCTGCTTCCCCCACTGGCACGTACTAAAGGGTAGGACCTTTGTCTGTCTTGTTCCCTGCTAGGTCCCAGCTCCTAGACCAGTGTCTGGCACACATTAGGTACTCCTTTAATATTTGTAGAACAGACAGAAGGAGTTGTGATACAGAGGGAAATGCAGGCCGCTCAGATCTCACTAGCAGGATGACCTGTCTTGGAAGGCTCCTGAAGGGCAGTTGAGCTGAAGAGTCAGCCAGGGAGGGCAGCATGGAGATGTGCAGCTGAGGGCGGACATGGACCCAGATCTGTCTGCTCTTGAACTTGCACTTAGAGTGTTGTCCTGGGGACAGAAAGGCCAGCTGTTTGCTTCAGACCTTAGCAGTTAGTGGGACTGGGATAGAGGCTCCACTCCATAGACCTTCAGACTGGTGTTCCTCCATCCCAGAGCCACCTCTGGCTTGGTATTGTGAACAGATCATCTGAGGGTCCTCGGAATGAGAGGCCTATCCCAGAGTCTGGCCTGTGGGTCTGCAATGTAAGGTAGCCATTTCTCATGGAAGTTTTCTTGGGTTTTAGCTTCTTTCCCTTGAGAACCTGGTGTTTTTGAGGGTGGAATGACTTGATTTCACTCTCAGTTTATTTGAGTTTCTTTTCTGGTTAACTATTAAGACTTTATTATGCCAGTGTTGAAGAGAAGTCATGGTTGATTGTTCGCGATATTTCTGTTACTTTTTCTTTTTTTTTAGCATTTAATTCTTCTGATTTGTTATTTGGTATGTTTTACTGCTCATTTACCTATTGTCGAACGTTGAAGTTAGGTGTAAAAGTCCTTTTTTATGAAGCCATTCATCAGTGTGTCCCGCTGTACATTAGTCATTTTTAAATCTTTTGATGTTAAGATCGTTGTTAAGATGTCTTGTTAAGTGGTAAACTTATACTATCTTTTCTGGGTAATAGGAAGCCAGAAAATGTTAAGCCTTGAATGTAGCACATTCTTTTTAACATCATAGAATTTCAAGTTTCAATTACGAAATGACATTGAGATGAGATGTTGCATTCTGTGGTTAGAAGGCTGTTGCTGGCGGTTCTTGCAGATGTTACTCGAAGTCAGACTGCTGTTGGCTCTACATCAGCTACTCACTGGAAGAGATGAATGTTGATTTTCCAAAGGATACATGAATTTTGAGCTTAGTCCATAGTTTATAGGGAGAGTTCTTAGGCTCAGATGTTACCACAGGTTGCTAGTCAGTAGGCACCACTGTTGATTAAATCAAACAGAGGAAGAGACATTAAAAACCCTTGAACAAGAATTTTCCAGAAGCAGTAAATAATTAGGGAGCTGATGGTTATCCTCGTAGCTAGCAGTCACATTGTGGAGAAAGACCTAGTCTGTGGTGAAGCATTTGGTCATGGATATAAGGAGAGGAAAATTGAAGATTCAGAGAGGTCAAGTTTAGTCAGATTTCAATACTCTTTGGCACAAAAAATTCAGGCAATCCTTGGTACTTAGAAAATGTTAACATTGTTAAAGATTATTTTTACTAAGCACAGAAACAATAGCACTTCATATTCGTGTTGTAGTTTTGAATTTAAAGCACTTTGTACACATCATCCCTTGTAATTCTCCCAACAACCCTGTGAGATGGGAGAGGTACTATCACTACCCTTTTTGATGAGATCATATATAGAGAGGTTAATTTACTTTTCCAAGGATAGCTAGTGAGAGAACTGAGCTTTTCATATTTTAAATATAAAATGTTAAGGGTGATTATTGAACTTCTAAACTGTCCTTGGTTTTCTAAGTATATACATAAGTGGTTTATAATGCAGGATGAATAATCTAAAAATTTTTTAATACTGAAACTGAAGAAGAATATTTTTAGGACCAAAATAATCGCCTGGCAAGACTCACAGAAATTGTTTTCCTTTTTTTAAAGTTACTATTGTGTAGTTTTTTTTTTTTTTTTTTTTTTTTTTTTTACATGAAAAGTTTGATTTTATTTACATGAAGCAGCCTGAGAGCAGAGACCTGGTCTTCCAACTTCCTCCTGGCTTACTGCACCTGCCGTACTGTTAATTAGCACTCATTAAGTCCTTTGGAATGAGTTGGGGCTTGGGCCCACTGTTGGGAAATGGTTAGTAATGTTGTTGAATCCTGACTAAACTGCAAAATGAATACGGCATTGGTTCTTAGCAAACACTTCCTGTATGTACAGCACATATGGTCCCTATTAAAAAAATTATACACATAATATGTGTTCACCAGCATGTATCTTTTTTTTTTTTTTTTTAACACACATATATTTTGAAACACTCTTGAATCTTCAGAAAAATTGCAGGTGTGGTAGGAAGAGCTCTTCCCCCCTCTCCTAGCTCTTTCCCCCCTGAACCCTGTGAGAGTAAGTTGCTGGTGTGTTTCATCATCCCCACATACTTGCTTACCTATTTCCTGCAAACCAGAGATGAGAGCATTCTCCTCTGTAACCACTACATAGTGATCAAAATCAGGAAATTAACACTGAGACATTTCTACCCCTTGATCCTCAGATGCTCCTGCAGCTGTGCTGGGTGACCGTGCGGCGACCTTTGTAGAGAAAGGTCCAGTCAGGACCCTGGGGCACACTGTCTTGTTTCTTCAGACTCCTTTGATACAGAACAGTTCTCAGTCCTTTTTGACTCTCATGACCTTGACACTCTCAAAGATTACAGGCCCGTCATTTTGTGGAATGTTCCTCAATTTGGATTTGTCTGATGTTTCCTCACGATTAGATTCAGGTTTTGCATCTTTGGCAGGAATATCACAGAAGAGCCAGTATATATCTTTTTCAAAGATTAGTTTTACATTTTATTTTCTGTTTCCTTAGAGCGTTTCCCAAAGTGTATTCTGCGGAACTAGCACCTACTGTGTTCTCAACACCGTGCCACCTCTAGAAGGTAGGATTCGAAAAGCTTTTAACTTACAGGAAGGGGTGGGCTTGGCAGTAAGAGTAATTCCATCATGGTAGCGCAGTGGACATAGCCTGTGACCACGCCTCAGGGGACCTGGGTTCTGCCTTTAACTTGCTGTGTGATCTTAGATGAGTTACTTAATCCTTCCGGGGGTAGCAAAATAATACTCCCTTTGTAAAGTTTCTGTGAGGGTTCAAAAAGGCAAAGGGTTTAATCACATGGGAAATTCAAAGCACTCTGCAAATGTTAGATACTAATACAACAGTTGTATAATTCTAGTATCCAATTCCCGTGACTTCGAGTAGGAGCCGTGTGGTATTGTGGGAAAAGCCACAGGTCACAATTGAATCCCATTTGAGTCACTAGCTGCGGCTCCTGGGCAAGTTAATCTGAACCTCAGGTTCTTCATCTGTAAAATGGGGGTAATTATGCCCTGATGGGTAATTGTGAAAATTAAATGAGAGAACGCAATGTAAAATCCTTTCTGGATGCCTGATGTAGAGTCCTACAAATGTTTACTTCCTAATAAATAGTAGAAAATAAGTTTACTTGATCACATGCAGCTCAAATTGAAATTGAATGGAATGAAGCAGGAGAGGATGCCCCAGAACCCAAATTGAAGCAATCGATTGTACAGCTTCTGTTCTCCCACTTTATCTGCCTCTGCTCGCATATTTTTACATTAAAAATGTAAATGCAGATAAATAGTGAGAAGTTTATTGAACCTAAGTTAGGAGTTGACCTAAACCCGGACCAGAGATTTTGTGGTGTGATTGACAGGGAGAGGGTAAACCTGGGCTACCTAAAAAAAGACAGGATGAGTTTTGATGATCACACACTCTTAAGGAGAGAGAGGAAAGGGGTCGTTAAATAGCAAAACTAGTTGTTTTCTATGAAAAAAAAAAACCCCAAAACTATAATTTTTTGTTTTCTTCAACTTCAAAAGTCTTTTGGATAATTACAATTGAGTAACTCATTTTGGAGAATTTCTTTAGAGAGATATCATACCGATGCTTGGCACATAATTAAGCACATTGTTGCTTAATTAATATTTATTTTGGATGCATAGTGATTTGAAGGTCTTAGGTTAGTGACGGCGGTATTTGCTGCTGTGAGCGCTGTGCTGACTTGAATATAATAATATGTGCTTATGTTTCCCTGAATCAGTTCCTATTCTACTAATTAAATCTAAGCACATAATAATTAGAGCTGAACAGAAAAATTGTAGAGCTTCCTTTTAATTTTACTATTCCAAGTTGTTGATCAAATATATTCCCAATAAGATTTAGCAGTTGGATACACTGTTACACCAACTTACTTTGAACAGTTTGGTCTAGAGGTTGAGAGATTAATCATAATCGACTTGATTGAATAACAGTGTTCATAATTATTCATGGAACCAAAAATATTTAATTTTAATTAATTATGAATCAAAATAAAATGGATGTTATAATTTCCAGGTTAGAGTTAATATAGTTATGACTTCCCTTACAGGAGTCAATAGTGTGTTCCAAGGAGAGAGTTTAAATATATCTTTTAAAATTTAAATAAAGGATTTGGTAATGTTAGTTTCAGTTTTTTGAACTAAAACATGAAAATAATTCTACTTTTTGCCTAATTAAGTGAATGAGCATTTTTTGCATATTTTTTAGTTAAATTGTACTATGCCTCTAAAATTATTGTTTGGGAAATATTTGAAGGTTGTCTGGAAAGGATGGTTCATTCTCTAGAATTATAGCTGTCAGCCAAGCACATCATCTGTCAATTTCAAGAGCTTCACTAGTTATTTTTATTGTGAAGTAGGTTAGAAAACTATTTTGCAAAGTCATATATCATATACGCATATTTTGCCAGATAATGATAATGAAATGTTTTACTGTCTTTTGTTGACACTTCCATGATGCAATGTCAAAGTTTAACTATTTGAATTAAATGCTGAGATGCAGTTGAAACCGGTATATACCTTACTTTCACTGTTAACTCCAGATACTATTAATAGTCTTAGTACTGAGACAAACATTTAAAAACTGGCACAGGAATTTATCTAATTATTGTATCATTTATAGTTATTCCAAAAACATTAAAAAGCAGCTTTTAATTAAAAAACAGAGTTTTGTACAGTCTGGCCATGTGAGCAGTTCTTTTCCAGCGTGAAAAGCAGAGTTGCTCTCCCATCACACTGTAACTGGAAAACTGAAATTTGAAAATAGGAGTTTTAAGATTCTGCCTGTTTGAGCTCCTAATATTCTTTTCCCAGTATTAAAATTGCCATCTTCATAATGCACATTGGGAAAATTTACCCATTGTTATGTTTCTAAAAAACATCCAATTTATATTCAGCATGAACCTAAAATTCTGGAAATAGCACAGTTTAAAAACTGATTAAGGGGAACTCATTGGCCTGTCATACTCCTCTTCCTTTTGAACCCATGGCTGCACATCCCCATAAAGTGCTATATTTGGAATCGTGATTGAGACAGTGCTTACACAGCCATTCTCCTTTTCCTCTTTGAAAGCCTTTGGGCCGATTCACCACTGCCTGATTTGGTATCAGAGTGGAAGACAGAAGCCTTTTCTGTGGCAGTTAGTTGTGCTGTTGAGAAGAGTATCTCTTTCTCTCGCTCCACGTGCGTGCACACACATGCGCACGTACACACGTGTGTGTCTGTACACATATGTATACACACGTGGGAGCACACATGTCTAGGTGTGTGTACACATGTGTACGTATATGTAGGGACACACACACACACACACACACACACACACACACCTGTGTTTTATAGCCACAGGACAGCTGGGTCCCTCAAGGAGGCTTAAAAGAACAGATAATTAACATCAGGTTGTGATCACAAACATAAAAATAGAAGCTGGGGTTTAATCTTCTGTTCATTATTGTTGAAAATTATACTTTAATAGTTTTCTTGGAGGTATGACTAGTCATATACAGTTCAGAGTAAGCCTATTGATTGAGCACCTAGTGTAATACTGTTTTCATAAAAGGCATCCTATAAACGGTGACTCTTTGAATTGAGTATAGATTTTAGAATTTTACCTCTACTTACAGAATTGTACACATCATGGGAGATTAAAAAAAAAATGAGAATAACACCTCTTTAGGGGAAGAGAGAAGGGAGGTATTGGCTCATGTGATTTGGTATTCTGCGCTTTATAAAGTTTTATGGCCCATGGTGCCTCCCTTGGGAGGATGCAGTGCAGGGAGCATGCATAGGCACGTAGTATTACACCGGTTTTATAGAGGGTGATTAATACAGAACTTTCTATGAACATTCTCTTAGTTGAACACTTTGTTTTCTGGTTTCATAGCAAGATTTTTAAGAAGTTTAATTTTATTTTGCTATTAAAATTTTGGATTCTTAAAGGCAGTCAGTTTTTAAGTTTTTCAAGTTTTAGTACTGCTTACAGAAATAGAGGATTGGGCATTCTAATTCAATTGGTTGTGTAGTTCATGGACCAAAAAAGATTTAGTATGCTACAATTCTCTTAAGTTCCTCCCTTTAAAATATTTCCATATTATGTAATAAATTTTTCCAGACTTATTTCTGTGCCCAATATTTTTCTGTTAAGGTCTTTTCCTTGAGAAGAAATGTGTTAATCAGATGAAAAATGTTTGGAGAAGATTTTGTCGTGATTGTAGAAAATTTTTTATTCTTATGTTTTTCACATGCTTAAAAAATAGGCTGTGCTAAGCAAAATTGCAGTAAATGGCTGGAAAGATATATTGTTGTATTTCACTTTTAATATTATTAACTAATTCCTGTATGCCTGTGTAGGGTTCTTTAATTGTAAGACATTTAATTTATTGAATGGCAGTAAATTTCATAGGGATTTATGCCTGGAGGAGAATTGGAGATTACTTAATTCTCCTTGATTTAGAAAACTGAGAATATTAAGTAACTTACCCAAGGTCACACAATTAGAAAGTAGCAGAACTGGGTCAGAATCTTGGATTCTTGATTTGGAGTTCAGTGTTTTTATTGTACCTTTTGATACCAGAATAAGTTATTTTAACTATGATTTTCTGGAGCAAATTCAGTCTTTAGGATTTTAGTGTGTTGCTCCTAGTACCTGATTATGTATTGCACTCTTTGGATATTGGGGCTTCCATTTAACATTAAAAAAAAATTGGACTGGGTGATTCAAAACTTTGACCTAAATGTGCCAAAACTGGCAAGAAATTTTGAGCCAGGCAGAGGGACTTTGTTATCGGAATGAAACAAGAAATGATCTGTAAATGAATGAATGAAATAATACATAAAGGAAATGTTCTCTTCTAGAAAGTATCTGGGAGACTGATTATCAGGTAGTCAGACATACCATCTTGTCTGAAAGTAATGAACTTTTCTCTCACTAATTTAGAAGAGTTACATTTTGATGAAAGACATTAATTAAATAGATATGTATATGTAAATCAAGTTAATTAAAATGATATGTTTTTAGATTTAGGCTAGAAGGACCAGCCTCTGTATTTACCTAGGTTGCTAGTTGCAGGTTTAAATTCCTTATATTTATAAGATCTATAATTTGCCTTTGAAAGGATAAGTCTTATTTGTATTCTTGGGGATGAAGTAGTATTAGTTTATAAATAAAATAGTCATATTTTATTATAATTCCTCTTCCTTAAAAAACTTAAAACTTTTCAACTGGTTAATAGAAGATTTCTGGGTTTCGTGAGATTAAATCCTTTCGCAATTTGGATGTACTTCATGGAAACCTGGTGGGAGAACCTTTAAAAGTAATGTCCTGCTTAGGGGCAGCTGCTGGGATATTTCCTGCTCGCTCACTTGTCGTGGAGCAAAAGCTCCATCTTATTTTAGAGCCTCTTGACCAGATTCCTGCTGCCACCTCTCTGATCAGTGTGTAAATGAGCATCGTTAACCAGAGGAATGGTGCTCTTGGTCTCACAGTGACCAAACTAAGCTGCCGTTTCTTAGCTTGCCAGTATACTTAAAAGGAGATTTTCCTCTATTATTTTCTCTGAATCTATTGTTTTCTTCTTTATAGATGATCATGGGAACAGCAATAGTAGTCATGTAAAAATCTTTTTACCGAAAAAGCTGCTTGAATGTCTGCCGAAATGTTCAAGTTTACCCAAAGAGAGGCACCGTTGGAACACTAATGAGGTAGATAAATTTCTATTTTTAGGGGTATAATTATTTTAAGGGCAAAGTTGTTAGGTCATTTGGCATAGTATACTACTTTCTATTAGTTTTAAAATCAAAATACTGAACTAGGGGATTGTAAATGAGAAGAATATTTAATCTGGGTTTAACAGAAACCAACATGTTTCTTGAACTATCTCTAATCGGCTTGGCTTGCGTTGAAAAATATAAAATATGCACGCTGACTTACTAAGGTAGCATGAGTTATCATACTTGTGTTCTCTTGCATTTTGGCGTCTTGCATTTGGTGGTTAACTCTGCCTGCATCTCAGCTAAACACTAGTTCTTATGTTGTCATGAATTAATAAAGAGACAGCCCCAGTGTTCCACAGAACATGCAGTGTCTTGACAGTGTGAAGTTTCTGTAGCATTGGGAAGGACAGGCTTCTTATTAGCAAAACAGCTGTCAGTCCTTTGTGGTGAAAAGAGTTTGCATGGAGAATTTGATGAGTTTACCTTAATGATAGGAGTTTTTATATTAGGAACAGAGGCTGTATGGTAGATTGTGTATTTGGCATCCAATTAGAAGATTGGTAAAGTAGAATCAATAAAAGTATCTTCTTGGATGACGTTTCTTGTTTTTGGTAAGTCTTAGTCTGGGAGTCTTAATATTAAGGGTGGATTGCTTTGTCATCTTTTTAATTTTGAAATCTGAATATTTCCGTGTAGGGTAATACCCATTTAGTGTGGCGATGAGAACTGGGTATGTGTCCATTGATCTGGGAATTTTATTCCTTTAGTTCAGATGGCTGTGATTACTGGCTTTCCAAAGTTGGGCTAAGTCCATTTGTGTGGCTGGCTCAACGTTCACTTCCAAGTTAAGTTAATACAACCTCCTGCTCTGTGTTGGGCCCTCAGTTTTGTTAGAAGACACAGGAAGACAGTAGTGCTGACTACTTTACCATTATCTTTTTAAGATTATTTTGTTCTAACTTCTTGACTTATAGTGCCTTTGTTTTGAGTTTTAAGAGGTTATATGGGTGAAAGTTGGTCTGCTTAATCCTAGTTGATAGATTTAAATACTCAGTAGACCCTCATAGCTTTGATACCTTGTCTCAACTGATTTTACATTTCTTCTAAGGTATGTATATTTTGATTATTTGCATATATTATATTTCCCCCTTAGACAGAATACTTTTACCTCAACAAACATTAGCTAGTTTAGAGGCCTGTTGTTTTAATCAGTTATTGATTAACTATTTTAAACATGAAAACAAAGTAAATATGCTGAAAATTAGTTTTAATCATAGATCATTACTCTGTCAGCAAAATAGTATGATTTGGGAGCCATTCAGTAGGTCCTAACTAGGTCATGAATTATTTAAAAACTCAATATGTTTCTTAGTAGTCCCTGAAACATGGATCTGCTACCTTACTATTATATATTAGCTCCAGTTTATGTAGAAATGAAACGAAACACATAATCGGTATATATTTTTTTCAATATTATGTTTTATGTGAAATTGGCAATTTATTTTTAATTACGACTTGAAATTATATTTGAAGCCAGCAAGCGCTTAATTAAAATTCGTGGTCTTTAGGGTCTTCTGAAGCTGGAGTCACAGTATCTGAAGCTTAGTTGGTAGAGTGTTCAGATCCTTGTATAGGACTTCACCTTTTACGTATTTATCTCTGGTGTTGACATGTTCCCCTTTACTTGTAGTTCAGGTACATTATAAAGCACCTAATAAAGATTTTTTATGGAGGATGAGATTAAAAGGAAAATATGGAGCTGTTCTGTACTTTCTTCTAGGACCCTGGCCCACAGAGCTCCTTGGAGACTGCTGATTTAGGTCACAGTGTTGCGAAAGTTCCTGTCCAGAGAGGAGACTGCGGCCCCCTCTCTGACTGGTGAAACATAAAACTGGGGGCTCTGAGACACGTGGGTTGTTTTGTGCAAGCTACCACTACTGCTGAAAACGCCAGTGAACAAAGTGTGTTCCCAAGGGGTGTTTGGAGGCAGGACAGGTGGCTCAGCCAGCAGGGGCCAAGGCTCACACCCTTTTCCCTTGTGACCCGTTGTTCACTCAGTAATTTGTCAGCTCAACACTGACAAAAACTCTTACGAGAGAACTGAATTTAAAAGTTGGCCCATATTTCATTTCAATGTAGAGGACACTGGCTTTCTTTCTTGTTTATTTTTGGCTTTAGGAAAAATAGGGGAATCTTGGAGTGACAGCTGAAGACTTAGGAGTCCTTAATTCTGCAGAGTGTTACGTGGTGATGGTAACCTTTTTATTTTTTTAAAACTGGCTTGGATAACAGGAACAAAACAGTCAGTACTCCTGTTAAAGCACTTCCTTCTTTGATCTAGCTGGCGTTGGCATTTTCTCGCTTGCTTCAGCCCGCCGTCCTGCACGCTGACACTGAACCTGAGGGAAGCGGCCTTCCGTGGGCTTGTCTTTCACTGGGGCTCTCAGTCCTAAATACGGTGGAGTCATGCTTAGTCAGAGTTGCCTGTGAGGTCCGAGGTCTCTTGAATTGCTCATGAAGTGAAGTTTAGTCATACTGCCATTAGTAAGGGCCCGTTTCCCGCTGGGCTTGCAGTAGATTGCTGTGTTTTGGTGGAGGGCCACAGGAAGTATTTGGCTTGTATTTAGGAGCAGTATTGTTCAAAAACTGGTTTAGATTCCCCTTCCCGGGGACAAGGCGCTGTCACTGGGAGAGGCATGAGGGAGGGAGAGCAGTGGACAGCACACCTGATTCCCGTTTTCCGTGTCACTCTATGCAGCATATGTTTGCGGAGCAGCCTGGTGGCCGGAGTTGCCTGTCCGAGGTGTCTCTGTCTCCCATGCTTGCTCTCTGTTGGGTGGGTACAATTCAACTTCTGAGTATAATGTGACTCCTCCACACTTTTGAGAAATTCCTTTTTTGAGACCTGTGTTGTAATATTTGTGATGATTTGAGAAAATCTAGGTTTTGTACTGTGTCTTTGTTGAGAGAGGGAGAGTGAGATTGTGCCCATTCAGATGTTGCCATTTATCGAGGCCCTGTTTTTGCTGGTGGCTGGGCACTGTTTATAATTATAACACTGAGCCTTATAATAATGTTACAAGATATGCCATATTTCCTTTTACTGATGAGGGTGTAGTGGTAAAAAGTGGTTAACTCATTTGGTCAAGATGGCATACTTATTAGGGCCTGTCGCTCTTTGAGCTTAATTTCTTGTATGTTGCTTACTAATTCTTAGGAACGTTCATTCTGTTGTAATGTTGCCTTGGCTTTTAATCAAAGACCCATAACTCCTAACCACATTAGTGTACTTGGCAAATCCATTCTGTCATTTAATTTTGGATTAAAAAGAGTTAACATAGGATTAGTATTGTGGGTTCATATGCAAATATTTGGTGAAGCTGAAAGTCACTAAAAAGGAAGACTACTAGAAGATAAGGAGGTCTTAGGGCCCGGCTAAGCTCCTGGAACCTTTTTTAATGCATTGGAGTAGGTAAAATCTCTTGCCCTTCCTGAATGTTATTTGCAATTGCAAAATAAATGTTGTGTCTAGAAACAAATCAGTTTGGATTATGCTTTCTCAGCCACACACAGCCTTCGCCCATGTTCTTGCGGGTGATAAAGGAGGGGTGATGATGATGGTGGCAGATTATGGCAGCCCACATTGACTGAGCATCTACTGTGTGTGAGGCACTGGTGGGTCCTTGATGCGAATAATCACATTTACTCCTGGAATTCATCCTATGAGGCGGATTATGTGATTATTCTTATGGTATCAACGAGATCTGAGCCACAGAGATGTTAAGTGACGTGCCCAAGAGTGGTGGACTTGGGAGTCTAACCTTGCAGCCTGATTTCAGAGCCCATTCTCTCCAGTTCTGTCCCAAAGAATAATTTCAAGTAGACTTTCTCAAGATCTCACAACTGTTTACTGACTTCTAATCCTTTTGTTTTATAGAGTTGTTTGGCATCTTTATTTGTTTACATCTTCAAGTATTATACATAAACTTAATATATTTTTGCATGAAGTTTTTTTTAAAAGCACTCATTTCAGGGCACTGGGGTGGCTCAGTTGGTTAAGCATCTGACTCTTGAGCTCGGCTTAGGTCTTGATCTCAGGGTGTGAGTTCAAGCCCCCGCGTTGAGCCCCATGCTGGGTGTGGAGCCTACTTAACAACAACAAAAAGGTAGCACTCATTTCTTAGGCGAGTAGTTTTGATTCTTAATGAATATTAATATGTAGGCACTGGATAATGAAAAAAATATTAAACGTAGAAATTTTGAACCTGTGCGTAATTTGAGGGTTAGGCTTGATTTTCTGTCCAGGGCTGGAGAGAAAGAATGTGTTAAACAGAGCAAAATTGTGGAAGAACCAGCTCTTATTCCATAATCAGTTTGGCATTCACCACTTCATTAGGTGAACTGTTATAAGGTTTCTGCATTTTAAGTTAATATTTTTAAGGCCCAGAGCCAGAAAAAATTATGCTAATGCAACTCTCTGATTGCACAGAAAGTGCATAATTACACATATTAGTACTCCATGTATGTTGTCCAGACTGAAATTCTTTTGTTTAGTCATTAATTAGCTGTTTGACTTAAAATACAACTATTGCATTCCCCCAGTCGCTGGATCTGGATTTCAGATGGCATTCTTCCAAAGCCAAACTAATGCCACACCAACAAACCTTTTATAATGAAAATGTTCTGCTTAAACGTTCAAATCACTTTTGTGTGCTACTATTTTTGAACTATTAATGCTCTTTTTTTTTTCCTCTAATACAAAGTTTCTTTAGAGGAAGTAAACAAAATAGAATTCTAGTTTGTACTGATCTTAAGGAAAGTTGCATCAAAGGTTTTTCAGTTGGTGATAGCTTCAGAGATTTTCATATTAAATGCATCTTTTTTAATGGTAAAAATGTCTTCGTAGAGAGCATATAGCTCTCCACTGGTACAGTCTAAGTCATGCCAAAGAACCTGCAGAAAAAAACCGTAAGTGTAATGCTTTTTATAGGGAGAGAATTGCCTTTTTAAATCCTGAATACTTTTCTTTTTCCTTCAATTTTTTATATTCAAGTAAGAAAAAGGGACTTTAAGACTATGAGGTTTCTTAAATTATATTTCATTTCAGTTGTTTTAATTAAGAAACTACCTTTTCAAAATTTCTTTAGTCATTTTTTTGTGTAGGCATATATTTTTGAGGGTTTTTTGTGTTTGTAATTTTTCTCTTGGTATACCTGATAGAGCCATAGTTTTAAGGGCTGTAATTTTTTTCAGTGATTGGTTTTTCTAGTGTGTGTTTGTGTGTGTGTATATATATACATAATCTTTTTGAAAGACAGACCCATGTTTTGGGGGGATCATTTAGCACTCTTCAGACTTCCACCAAGCAAGCTATGAAGTTGAGTGAGGTATTTGGCCTTGGTGACTGGGAGGGTTAGTTAACCCTGACGTTGGCCTTTGTTTTGTGTAGCTTTGGGCGGTGGTATGGTTTGAATGGTCCCAGGTTATTCTTGGAGTGCAGGCAGGGCTCTCCTGGTTCAATCACAAGTAGGAAAAGTGCAAATACGAACAGTTCACAGAAAGCCAAGCTTTAAGAGGGACCCCATTTGATTTTCGAGTACAGTATGTGGTACCAAATTTGAAATTAAATCTGATAATTTTGTAGCAGGTGGGTTAACTGTAGTTCCTCTGTTTCACTTAGTAGTATGAGGTCAGTAGTATGAGGTCCAAATGAGCGCGCATCTGGTTATCAGACGACCTGTATCAGCTTAGCGTTGGCGGTAGCAGAGGCGGATTGGATGTATTGAAATGCTGGGGCGGATGTCTTTCTGTATCTGTGGGGGAAGGCAGGTGAGGAGAGGTCGAGACAAGCGGGTTTAGCTCTGAGGAACGTCAGGAGAAGCAGATCTTACCTGCAGAGAGTAGAGTAATGTTCATAACGCTTGAATGAGATACTAAAGGAAAAATTTTTTAAAGGAACTGTGGACCTGCCTCACTAGTTTTGACCCTAGTGGTTTTCATTATATGATATTACTTCAGAATGTAGCACTTAGAAGAATGCTTGGCCCATAGTCAGTGTTCAACAAATACTTGTTGAATGAATGAAATGTGTAAAAATACAAAAAACTCAGTATAAATTTCTGAGCTTTTGGAGTTCTTATGCAGATATAAAACTCAAATGTATATATGTTACATAAAAAAGACTAGAAAACTAATAAAATTTATATTAACATTAGTTAAATGCGATGGATGATGTTTTGCTAAAACCAAATTGTCTCTTGTGATACGAATGTAATTATGACTGTTATCAGGCAGGGTCTTTTGAAATTGGCACATGACACTATCATGTGCCCTGCAGTGATCCCACCCCTCTCCGCACTGAACTGTATAGAATCATTTCTAGAAGTCTGTGGTTAGGCCTTGGTACAAATACATGTTTTAGTCTGAAGTTCACTTCTGGATTTTCTCATTGGTCCGAGAACAACTTAAACAGGTACCCAGGCGATTATAATCATAGATCACAGACTTGAGTAGTGGATGTCTGTGTTAGAAAAATTGGTTATAGGTTTTATTTTTTCAGGTTATAAATTAAGATGTGAAGTGAAGAGTTTCATAGTGAACTCAAGGACCACTGAGATCTTGGAAGGGATACATGGTTGGCAGTCAGGAACTGGTTCTACCTAGTCTTGGCTCTGCCACCAGTCTGCTGAGTGCTAGGTAAGCCACCTGCCTGGCCTCGGCCGAGTCTGCTGTGATTGTGCTGAGTGACCTTTAGAGATCTGTTGTAAGCCCCGTTCTCCAGTTTTGGAGGCTAAATCACTGTTGCTTTCAGAGTTGTTAGGGAGTGTAGGACATTCAGGGCAGGCTTGGGTCCACCTGGGGTGTGTGTTTATTTTTTGCTGTTAATCGTCCCTTATTTTTATTTTTAAAGTCTGTGATTCAGTGTTTTTTAGTATATTCTACATACAGTTGTGCAGCCATCACCACCATTAATTCTGGAACATTTTCATCACCCCAACAGCTCGGGTTTTCCATGTCTCTGGACTTGGTGGAGTCAGCACCCTCAAGGGGTGGCCAGCCTTTTTTTAGGGGGCTCAAGGTTCTTATTCGGTGTCTCCTCCAAGTTTCTATACATTTGTGGCATTGGAACTGAAATTAGAATAGATGTGTTTTTGTCTAGGTCTTAACACAGAGTGCTGTGTCCTGAGATTGTTTTCAAACAAGTACAAGTGAGTATCGAGTTGGGGCCTCATTTTCTGAGGGAAGAAGAGGGTTTGAGGAGAGTTTTCAGTTGAAAACTGAAACTCTATACTGTGCGAACTCCCATCAGTGGGTTATGTGGGGATAAACTATCCTGCTCTTTCTAGTAATGGTGGGAGACCCTGTGGCTGTGACTAAGGAGAAGCTGAGCTCTGGGCATTCTTATTTACTTATTGATTTATTTGAGAGAGAGAGCACAAGCAGGGGGAGCAGGAGAGAGAGAAGCAGGCTCCCCACTGAGCAGGGAGCCTGATGCGGGACTCAATCCCAGGACCCTGGGATCCTGACCTGAGCCGAAGGCAGATGCCTAACCGACTTAGCCACCCAGGCGCCCCTGGTGGGCATTCCTTTTAGCTTACTGGTTTTCAAGCTGAGCAGGCATCAGAATCACTTGGAAGGCTTGTTAAAACACGGATTGCTGAGCTCCACCCCCAGAGTTTCTGCCCTAGTAGGTCCTGTGTGGGGCCCCAAAATGTGTATTTTTAATAAGTTCCTATTGAAACTTACCTAGATGAAGACTCTTAGGCCCCTGGAAGTGTATTCTAACTAACTTCACTTGACTTTAGTCTTAGCTCTGCTACCCTTATACCATTCAGGTATATTTTGGTGTACTTTGGCTACGTGGGGTACAGTGGAGCTTTCTAGAGTCTTATTCTGATATACCTAGAAGTAAGAGAATGCAGTTAGTTTTTTGGTATTTATCTCAAGTATTGGTTAAATGTCTCGTTGAATAGGAAGCCCTTTTAAAGTATGGGTGGCAGTAGGGGTATGTGGAGGCATATTCTAATTTTTGTGACCTTGTTTTGAAGAGGTAGCATGAAGAATCATCTCCACTCCCCCTTTCTTTTCCATCTCTGTTTGGCCCAAATAACTGAAGACAGCAGAACCCTAAAGCTGAATGTCATAGCCTGCCTACTTACCTACATACCTATCTTCCCACTTCTGGTCTTTTTAATACTACCTTCCAAATGTTTCTAATGATAAATTCTGTTATCTTGGTGATTATGAAGTTCTGTTGAAGATTTTGAGAGAAGTTCCTAAAATACAATTTAAGTTTTCCAATTTTAATGCTTTTAGAAAACTGGAAAAAATGAAAAAGAAAAAAACATACAAAGGAGTCCTTTCTTGATGGCTGAGAAACCACAGATGGGCTGGGGTGGGTGTGATGAAGATAAATTTGTGTTTGGGAGAGTGTTTTCTCTGTAAGGGAGAGTATTATGGGCAGGATGTGTGGATTTCATGAGGCTTTCTTGTATGCTTCCCTGCTTGTGTGTTCTCTGGTCTGGTGAAGGGTGTAGAGTTGAAATAAATGTAAAACTTACAGAACCTGTTGTTTACATTTGGGGAGAAAGGAGGAAAGTAGGAGGAGCTGAGGAATTGGACAGGACTGAGCAGAGGTGGGTGTGTGTGCGCGCGCACACGTGTGCGCGCACAGTGTGGGGCAGCTGTGGTGGAATTCTGAGGCAAGCTTCATTTTGCCTTGAGTTCACTTTTCTGTGATTCCAAAGGAGTTTATGGGAGAAAAGAGAAGGTTCCATGTCCAAGAGAATAGGAAGCTGAAAAGTAGCTTGACCTGGGCTAGACAGTAGGGCCTCTTATGCCTATCAGAGGGAGCATGTGACGGAGAGGGTTGGCCTCCAGAGATGCTGCAGCAGGAGCACTTGAATCCAGGCTCTCCATTCTACTTTTTCTGTTTACTTTTTTTTAAAATTAAGGTTTAATTTTTTTTTGTTTGTTTGTTTAGAGCAGTTTCAGGTTCATAGCAAATTGAGAAGAAGGTACAGAGAGTTTCCATACAACCCCTACCCCCAAACATGCATAGCCTCCCTGACTACCAATGCCCCCACCAGACTGGTACCTTTGTTACAACTGATGAACCTACGTTGACGCATCATCATCACACAGAGTCCCTAGTTTACATTATGGTTCACTCTTGGTGTTAAGATGTCTTTTCATGGCTTGGTAGCTCATTTCTTTGTAGTGATGAGTAATACTCCATTGTCTGGATGGACCATGGTTTGTCTCTTCATCTACGGAAGGACATTTTGGTTGCTTCCAGGTTTTGGCAATTATGAATAAAGCTGGTATAAACATCTGTGTGCAGGATTTTGTGTGGACATAGGTTTTCAGCTCCTTTAAGTAAATAATCAGGAGTGAGATTGCTGGATTCTATGGTAAGAGTACGATTAGTTTAATAAGAAACTGTCAAACTGTCTTCCAAAGTGGATGTACTGTTGGTATTCCCTCCAGCAACAGTGAGAGTCCCTGTCGCTCCACGTCCTCCCAGCATCTGGTGGCGTTGGTGTTCTGGATGTTGGCCCTTCTAATAGGTGTGTAGTGGTTATCTCATTGTTGTTTTAATTTCCCTGAGGATAGATGTATGGAGCCTCTTTTCACATGCTCATTTGCCATCTGTACCTCTTCTTTGGTCTGTTAAAGTCTTTGGCCCATTTCATCTGTTTGCCTTCTTATTGCTGAATGTCAAGAGTTCTCTGTGTGCTTTGGACAACAATCCTTTATGAGATGTATTTTTGCAGGTATTTTCTCCCAGTCATTCTCTTGACTTTGTCTTTCACAAGGCAGAGATTTTTAATTTTTATTAAGTCCAGCTTATCAGTTATTTCTTTCATGGATCCTGCCTTTGGTGTAGTAACGCTACACCCAGGGCCAGCTAGGTTTTCTCCTGTGTTATCTTCCAGGGGTTTTATAGTTTCACATTTTTTTTTTTTTAAGATTTTATTTATGTATTCGACAGAGAGAGACAGCCAGCGAGAGAGGGAACACAAGCAGGGGGAGTGGGAGAGGAAGAAGCAGGCTCATAGCAGAGGAGCCTGATGTGGGGCTCGATCCCGTAACGCCGGGATCACGCCCTAAGCCGAAGACAGACGCTTAACCGCTGTGCCACCCAGGCGCCCCTATAGTTTCACATTTTATATTTAGGTCTGGATCCATTTCTACTTGATTTTTGTGAAGGATGTAGATTTAGATTCTTTTCTTTTTTTTGCCTCTGGACGTCCAGTTGTTCCAATACCATTTGTTGAAAAAACTGTCTTTGCTCCATTGTTTTGCCTTTGCTCCTTTGTCAAAGATGAGTTGAATGTTGATGTGGGTCTGTTTCTGGGCTTTCTGTTCTTTTCCATTGATTTATTTGTCTCTTTCCACTATACCACACTGTCTTGATTACTGTAGTTTTATAGTAAGTCTTGAAGTTGGGTAGTGCCATTCCTCTGACTCTGTTCTTGTCATTCAGTATTGACTTGGCTATTCTGGGTCTTTTGCCTCTCAGTGTAAATTTTAGAATCATTTTGTTGCTATCCACAAAATAACTTGCTGGGATTTAGGTTGGGATTACATTGAATCTATAGATTTAAGTTGAGAAGAACTGACATCTTGACAATATTAAGTCTCCCTATCTGTGAACGTGGACTATCTCTCCATTTATTTACATCATTCTTTGATTTCATTCATCAGAGTTTTGTAGTTTTTCTCATGTAGATTGTGTACTTTGTTAGATTTATGCCTAGTTATTTCATTTTTGGGGGTGTTAATATTGTGTTTTAAAAATTCAAATTCCACTTGTTTATTACTGGTATACAGGAAAGTGATAGACTTTTCTATGATTGCTTATTAGTTCTGATTTTTTAAAAGGCCTAACATCGGCAGAGCAAACATCTGCTCTGTTTACTGATGGATCTGAAGAGCTTAAAACAGTGCCTGGTACTGGTGGGTCTTCCGTGACCAAAAGCCTTTTGAAAATTTCCCTGAGGGATGATCATTCCATGTGTAACTCAAGCCTGAAGTAGTTCCCTTTTAAAGAAAGGGTGGGTAGCACTTTAGGGAAGGGGGAAAGTCCCAGCACAGAAGGTCAAGGACAAGTGGGAAAGGCCACACCCTCTTCATGTTCTGGGTAGGAGACAGGGCCTGTTCAGAGAAGCTAGCCAAGAAGGCTATCCTGTTGGAAGCGGGGATCTTATTTATAGAAAGGGCTACAAAAGCTTCTTTTTCAGAAAGAGAAGGGGAGAAAACACTTAAATATGTTTACCTTTTTAAAAGTTAAGAAAGATTTGAGAGAAAGGGACAATGCTATTTGCTTCCCATTTCTGAGAAAGGATACATTAAAATAGCTTGAAATTAAGCAGGATCTATAAAATTGAGGTCAGAGTAGAGTCATTTCCCATTTTTCCTGTCTTTAAACCATGTAGTAACAGACACCCCTTTCCTGGCATCAGAAGACAGCTGTTAATGTGCATGCTAGGATTTGATTTTATTTTTGTACTGTTGAACAACATTTCAGCTTCCTAACTCTAATTGTTCTATTTAAGAATCAGTTTTATTAGATGCTTTAATCGTTATTAATCAGAATTTTTATATGTATGCATTTTCCAGTAATTTTTAACAGTCCATTCCTGTAGCAGTTCAGAGAGCCTGCTGTGGGGTGATTATGTATTTTTTATTTCATAAATGAGGATGGCAAGATGTGTTTTAGAATTAGCATGTAACATCATCTAATGCAACATCATCTAATTTACTGTATAAGTCACTTCTTTTTATTGTATATGGTCTGGGTGCTCCTGCTGGGCTGTGAAGTCTAGGTGGACAGGCATCTTCATCTGTTCTGTTTACTGATGGATCCGAAGAGTTTGAAATAGTGCCTGGCACTTAGTGACTGTTTAGTGACTAATGGACACAGTTTAGGTTTGCTACTCACGTGTGCTGCTAATAACTTTGTCTCTGAATTCTATAGCCTGGGGAGTAATAGTCACTGTTAGTGACAAACCGATCCATGGGAGCTACCCCTGAAAAGTTGTGATGTGGAGAAGAGGAGAATATGTACTCCCCACGTGTGCACTCAAATCGTTCCCAAATCCATGGAGGGAAGGTTTTAGGCAAACCCACTCAGTCCTTATCTCAAACTTAAAAGGCAGATAAGTACGTCACACCTGTCCAGGGCGGGAGGGAGGATGAGGCGGGAAGCCAAGACTACCCTTTGTGGAGGAGCTCTTGCCATGTGGGAAATGAAACCGGGGAGAGGGAGGGCCCTCCCACTGCCACCCCCTGCCGTTAATTCACACAGTACGGCACAGGTAGGAAGGTAGCCAAATCACCCCAAAGTCTACTGTCAGATAGAAATAGTTGACTTTTTGATAGAAGTCTCTTCAGACATTTTTCTGTGCTGATGTGGCCGTACATTTTATTTATTAACTCAGAGTAGGTTTATTGTGCATGTAGTTTTGTAATCTGTTTTTTTCTTAATAGGTTGTATACATCTTAGGGCTTTTTTTTTTTTTTTTTAAAGATTTTATTTATATATTCGACAGAGATAGAGACAGCCAGCGAGAGAGGGAACACAGGCAGGGGGAGTGGGGGAGGAAGAAGCAGGCTCACAGCGGAGGAGCCCGATGCGGGGCTCGATCCCATAACGCCGGGATCACGCCCTGAGCCGAAGGCAGACGCTCAACCGATGCGCCACCCAGGCGCCCCTGTCTTAGGGCTTTTTTGACAGTGATCCATAGCATCATGTTTATTGACTGCATATTACTATTCCATTGTATTTCATGCTATCAGTTATGCTTAGCAATATTTTTGAGGGCCTAATATGTGCCAGGCACGGGTCGAGGATGATAAGGATACCAGACAGTTAAGTTTCTGTTCTCATGGAGTTGATAGTTTAGAAGGAAAGACAATACCTACGTAAATAAGGAGACAAGAATTTCAGAGAGTGCTAAGAAGAAAATAGAACAGAATACTGAGGTATGAGTCTGAGGTTTGGTCAGGTGGTTTGACTTCCTTAGGAAGTAACTTTTGACCTGAAATCTGAATGATGAAAGAGGGCTAGCTGCTTGAGGATCTAGGGGAAGAACATTTTAGGCGGAGGGAATAGCCGAGTACAAAGGCCCTGAGCAGGAATGCATTTGGTTTGAAGAACAATAAAAAAGACATTCTGGCTGGAGCAAAGAGGACATCTAGAAGGTTGAGATATAGGCTGGGTAGGTAATGACTAGCTCTCGAAGTGTCTGGTAGTCATAAAGATTTGGAATTTTATTTTAAGAGTTACAGTCATTGGAGGATAAGCTCCCAGGAAGTGAGTGACATATTATATGGATTTTTTATTTTCAAAGTCTTTCTCTGGCCACTCTGTGGCCAACAGGGGAAGTAGAGAGACCGGCGAGGGGGCTGTTGCAATAACTGGCGATCGTGGTAAGAGTGAGGCTGAAAAGTGGGGTATATTTTGGAGGTGGAGGTGTTAGGACTCGTGGGACCGGACATAGAAGTAGGAGAAAGGAGAAGTCAAGAATGATTCCTAGTTTGTGGCCTCAGGCACGACCTTGGTGCTGGTGCTCATAACGGAGACCCAGAAGACTGAGGGAAGGGAGGGTGGGGGTGGATCAAGAGTGTTCTTTGGGGTATTGATTTTGCGATGTCTGTTAGACACTGAAGCGGCAGCATGGAGTAGGCAGCTGTCTGGGAGTCTGAGAGAGGTCCTGTCTGGAGATATAAATTGGAGAGCTATTAGACTAGATGAGATCACCCTGGGGGCAAAAGATACTTAGGAGAAGGGATGAGATAAGCCCTGAGTGGAGCAGGAGAAGGCAGCAGAGCCAGGGAGTAGTGGTAAACCACGCAAGTGTGAGATGGAAGCCCGGAGAAGAATGTGTTTCAAGGAAGGTGTATCAGTTTTCTTTTTGCTGCTGTAACAAATGACCACAGACTTGGCAGCTTAACACAGCGCGGATTTATTATCTGAAGAGTTCTGTAGGTTAGACATCTGACCCTGGTCTCAGTGGGCTAAAATCAAGGTGTGGGCAAGGCTATGCTCCGTGCTGGAGGTGCTAGAGAAGAGTGTTTCCTTGCCTGGGCTCCCTTCTAGAGGGCTGCTCACATTCCTTGGCTGTGGCCCCTTCCTCCGTATTCCGAGCTGGCAGCACAGCCTGTCTCTGACCCCGCCTCCATTGCCACACCCTTCTCTTGAACTCTGACCTCTCTTGTCTGCTTCCAGTTTTAGGGACTCTTATGATTACATTGGTTCCATCGGGTAATTCAGGATAATCTCACTATTTTAAGCTCCTCTGATTAGCAACCTTAATTCTTAAATCTCCCTGCAACTTTGCCGTGTAACACAACATATTCCCAGGTTCTGGGCATTAGGATGTGGCTATCTTTGGGGGGCCACTGATCTCCCTAGAGGGTATAGTCAGAGGTTACTGAGAAGTCAAGTAAAATGAGGATGAAGTCACCATTGATTAGAGCACCTGGAGGCTCTTAGTAACCCTGATGGGTGGTTTCAGTGGTGTGGTGGGCACAGAGGCCCCACTGGAGTGGGGAGAAGGGCAAATGGGTGAGGATGTGGGGGCTGCAAGTGTTAGTGATTTTTGAAGAGAGTTTTGCTGTGAAAGAAGGGGAATTATGGCTCGGTTTATAAGGGTAGCGCAGAGCACAGCTCTAAGAGAGTGAAGTGGGAGCCCTCTTTGGTGCAGAGGTTCAGGGAAGACCTCTAAGGAAGGGGTTGAGTCTGGCGTCGGCTGGTGTGGGTTACCTGAGCCAAGGACCTGGAGTGAGACCAAGAGAGGTTTATAGAGTTGGAGACACCTGAAAAAGGAATTAATACGGTAATTTACAATCAAGCAGAACGTGCTGATGACTTGTCTGCATGCCCCTGGGTCAGTGGACAGGATGTTTGTCAGCAGCTACGGCAGGGTCCCCACCCCACCACCCTGTTGGCCAGACCTCTGAAGTCCATGTAGAACATCTGCCTTTTATTCCTCATGGACCCGCAGTGGTTGGGCCCCAGTGGTCGGGCCCAGTGCCCCAGTACGTCCTACCTGCAGCACAGAGCTCAGTCCTTTCCTGCCTCCGTCCCCCCCCCCCCCCCGCTTTTTTGTGTTTTAATAACATTCATACTCAGAGTACTTCTTGAACAGTAGGCTCTGGGCAAAATAGGCATGAACCAAACAGTTCCCTGCCCTGTGGAGCTTGCATTCTAGAGGACCCATCTCAACTAATAGGTACATCCAAAGCTGTCATCTCCAGGAGGCAAGGCGCTGAGTTTGTATGGGCCACTCTTCTGGGGCTCTTGGGTGCTCTAACCAGCTGGTGGGCCCTCTCTTAAACCTCATCATTCGGCCACCTCTTGGAGTGGGCCAGCGTTTCCTGTTGGCAGAGCTCCCCGTCCTCACTTCCCTAGGGGATGACCTAAGTGCTACTAACACCCTTCCTTGGAGAGGCCCTCCCTGAACCTCATCCACGGCTGCCCTCTTTTCCCTTTTTTTCTCATCCAGGTTAAATTCCAGAGTCCACAGTATGTAATCACTCTCTTACAAATGTCCTCAACTTTCCTGCCCTTCTCTCCTCCTGTCACACCCAACTGGATAAATCCCTGTTCCCAGTGAACCCTACCCATCTCCTGGCCTCTGTGTGCCTGCACCCAAGCAGCTTAGTGTTGCTGGAGAAAAACGGAATAAAGAGTCAGACTTCTGTCTTTGTCAGTTCTTGGTCACCAAGTGAGCACTTAGCATCACCCACGGTTCTCTAGGATTCTCCACCCACTAAGCCTGTTCTGACTCCATGACCACTTCATACTTTCTGCATGTTTTCCGCCAGACCACCCCCTTTACCATCACCATCACCTCTGGCTCTCCGCTGCTGAGCCTCTTTACTCCAGATTTTCCCACCACCAAACCGAGTCTTCCTAACCTCTGTCAAAGGCCAGTCTGGTCACAGGAGCTCTGGACGCCAGCCCTCCCCCTTCTCAAGGACTTCAGTCTGGCAGTCATCCTGCATTCTCCTGCATTCCGGTCCCTGCATTTCTGTCAGCTTGTCCAGTTTAATGTCCACAAAATCCAGCTTCCCTTTCCATCAATAGCCCCATTTTTAATTCCTCAACATTAGAAATTTCCTGTGTGTTCTCACTTCCAGTTCCTCTTGCAATTCCTCTTCCCCTGCTCCAGTGAAACTGTCCGTCTTTTCCAGCATCATACAAGTTGCCAAACCCAGCAAATACTCTGCAGCCTCTTCACAGCCCTTGCTTCCCCGGACACTTTGTGATCGTGTGTCTTCTGGGCACTCCTTCCTCTTGGGCCGCTGCCTCTCGGTACCCCATGCCCATCTTTCTTCTCATCCAGCCTTTCAAGGGTCAGGTTCCCCCAGGCTCTGCCCTCGGGGTCTCTGTTCACACCACACAGTGTCTTGAGGTATTCTCATCTACCCACAGAGCTCACGATACATCTGTATATCCCCAGTTACAGGCCCCGACTTTTCCTTAGACACTTCCTCAGATGCTAATGGGCACCTCAGGCAGCTCGTCCACAATTGAACTCTGGATCTTTCCCTAACTGGTGCTCCTGCAGTAATCCTTACTGTCCCTTTCTCCCACCCCCAAGATCAAATGCAACACCAGACTGTACCACATCTCTCCGTGTCCCCTGCCCAGGGCTTTCTTGGGCTTTTTTTGCAGTGGAGTGAAGAAGCCTGTGGATACCTTCTTGGAATTATGTCTTAAAAAACCATTTATGGGATTACAAAGGAAACCAATTGTATTGAAATAGTTACCAAAATCTTACTAAAACACGGATCTGATTTGTGATATGACAACATATATACTCCTTAAATGTTCTTAAATAACAAGATCTAGTGGTGGGTCTGTAACTACCATAAATTTGAAGAAATGAAAAACACAGATGATACTTCCTGTCACGGCATCAGTAATTGGGATGAAAGACATCTGAGATTTTACAAGTCACAGGTACTGCCCGTGTTGCTGAGGTTTGTTGCCTATACTCACAGTTAAACAAAATACTGCATTTCTGTTGGAGTTTAGTGAAATAAGGATATAGTTCTTGTCTCATCCAAGTTCATGAACCCGGTTCTGTCTTCACTGTGACCCTTCTGTCCCAGGGCCACGATCACCGCTGCTCCCCTGGACACCCACAGGAGCCTCCCATGTCACTCCCTTGCCTCTGCTTTGGACCTGCTCTAGTTCATTCCCCCACAGCAGTCAGAGTTACCTTCTTAAAGTAGTGAAATGTGAATCAAATCATGTTTTTCCCCAGCTTTACATTCCTCAAGTGCTTTCCACTGTTTTGTGGGTATAAATTTAAACAGATGGTCGACGCTCTCTGCTCAGCCTGGCCGCCCTCCTTCTCCTGTCTCACCTCAGGCCCTCATCCCCACATTGGTTGAGCTTCAGCCATGTTCTTCCAGCTTCAGTTGTGCCTTGCTCTTCCCACCCACAGGACCATGGAATGTGCTGTTTGTGTCCTTTGTTGCACACTGTAATCTATTGCTGCATGACCATATTACCATATGCTGAGTGCCTTTAAACACCATACGTTTCCTGTCTTACAGTTTTTGTGGGTCCAGTGTCCAGGCAAGGCCTAGCTGGGCCCTCTGCTCTAATTTCTCCTGAGGCTGCATTCAGGGTGTCGGCCAGGATTCTCATCCCAGGGCTTGATTATGGAAGGATCCTCTTCCCAGCTAATGGGGTTGGCGGCATTCAGTTTCTGGTGAGCTGTTGGACTGTGGGCCTCAGTTTTTTGCTGGTTACTTGTGCCTTCCTAACTGTGGCTGCTTGGCTTAAAGCCAGGAAGGGAGAGAGAGTCCTAATGCTGCAGTCATAAGCGATGTAATCACATGTGTAGTCACCGACCCCATCATGTGGTTGTGTTCTGTTGGTTAGAAGCAACTCTCAGGTCCACAGGTGGGTCCTCCTTCCCACACTCAAGGGGAGGGCGTTTACAGTGGAGGCCAGGATGGTGGGAGCCAGCGTTTTAGAGCTGGTCAGCTCCCTCCCACCTCACCCTCCACCCCAGGCATCTACACTTGTATCCTTAAAAGAAGAAACAAAATTTCCACATGCCTCTCCAGAGGCCCTCCTCACAGACAGAATGCCCTGTGGTCAGCATGTGCCAAGCCACACATGACATACAGGAGCTGAGTCTACCTCTTAGCAAATCCGCAGTGTCAGAGATGGCCGTGAGGAGTTGTCCAAGTGGTAGATGGAAACGGAGGAGAGAAAGTCACTTTCTCAGGCTCCTTCTTACTCCTCCTGCCCACTGGCCAGTCATTTACAAAATCCCTACTCTGTGCTGAGTGTTGGGGTTGTGTTGGGCTTAGATGCAGGAGGAGTAAGATAGGAGCTTGCAGTTTGGAGCCCTATGTTTCTCAGTTGAATACAAGTACTTTTGAACTGGAAGGTCTGCCAGTTTTCAGACTTAAAAAAATTTCTTTAAGCAGCTGAAAAATTTCTTTAAGCAGCTGAACCGTCTTTTTTCAAATATAAACTTATGGAGAACCTAAATCTGTAAAACAGATGAAAGTAGAGATGCCCTGGCTGAAGCTGGGGAGCAGGGCTATACTCTGCCTGCTTGGGCTTCTGGCTTCCTCCAGAGGCGGCTGTCACAGTGAGGCCTGGGCTCTTGGGGTGTCAGAAGCAAGGTTAGAGCATGACAGACCAGAACGGTGGCTCAGGAAGCTGATGCCCAGAGGGGTGGAGACCAAGTTAGTGCAGACCAGATCTGTTCATTGTCTGGATCAGTGGCTTTCACATGGGGTTGGTGCTAACCCTTTAAGGTATTTAGAAACAAGTGGGAGTATTCTTTGAGTGTCATGGTGAGTAGTATGTGTGGGTCTTCTCTGATTCTGTTGTACAGAATGGTAAAAATGTCCTCCTGGAGGAGCTTAGAGAAACCAGTCCCTGCTCTTAGAGCTCCCAGCGCTCTTCATGTTGGTGGTTCTCACCCTTAGCTGAATGTTAAAATCGTCTGGACAGCTTTTAAATATATCAGGCCTAGGTCCCACCCCCGACCAATTAAATTGAGGTCTCTGGGGTGAGCCCCAGGCTCAGGATTTTTAAAAGCTCCCTGGGAGATTCTAAGTGCAGCCAGGGTTGAGAATCACCACCTCAACTCTACCGTTGACTGCTTTCAGAAGAAGCCTTCATTATAATTAAACAGACTGTGGTTAAAAGTAAGCAAAAGGAAATCTGGAGGGGAACATTTGTAATAGTCAAGTGGGCTTTATGAAATGTACAGTTACATTATTAGAGCACAGATCATTGGAACCAGCTGACACTTCCGAATTTGGACTAAGACTCAAGTGGTGGATAGCACTCAGAGTTTGGTGTCTGGGCAGAGGTTATCTATTTCTGTTTTCCCTGTTACCTTCTTTATCCTTTTCCTTTCTGAATATTTTAACCTAATTCGATGAAGCACCTGTTAGTAACAAATTTTCTGTCTTCTTTTCTTCCCGCAGTCCATCTCCATCCGTTAGCTACTGTTCTTTGTCCATACCATAGGGCTCTTCATTGTTCGTTCCATTTCCTGTCTAATCCCAAACACTGCGACAGTGAGCATTCCTGATGAAGTGGCCATCCAGTTTGGAAAGACAAGATATTTTACAAGATGATTAGTTTCTGAGAAACTTCAGTTGTTAGAAAACTGATGTTGTTGGCTTAGTCAGGGAAGGATCTGGGAAAAAAAAGCTCAAGAGGTTAGCTCAAACCTTACGTAGGGAGTTCTCAGAGTAGGTGTTGGCTACTGAGGGTCTCTCATAATTGTTCCATTGAGAGCAGTCTTATTGAGAATAATTACAGCCATCCTTGTTGTACACTTCCAAATTTCCTTCACGTACTCCTCCTCTCTGACACTGACATAAGCTCACAATGACAACAAACTTAGAATGGCTTTAAAAATACTTCACAAATATGTAATGAAGATTAATCTCACTTTGCTTTCTTTTACCAAAATAGTTGTTTTCCTTCAAACCCACTCATTAATTTTCAGTTTTCTTACTGTTTGATTTTTTTGAATTATTCATCTGTACCACTAAATTCTCTGCTTGTGGTTCTCTGTGAATTGATGCTAGTGTTAATGGTTTAGCCCTCTATCTTTTTTTCCTTTCATGAAATTGCATTGGAAACACAATTTAGTCTTCAGTCAGGCTGACTTCATTGGTTTTTGACTTCTTTAATCTTTGAAATGTGGGCTGGAAATGTTATGTGTATGTGAGTAAATGTTACATGTTTGTTATATATGTGTATGTATGTTTTGTGCATGTGGGTAATGTTATATATATGGGTGTGTTCTCTGTGGGTAGATGTTATATGTATATGTGCATGTTCTGTGTATGTAGGTAAATGTTATATGTGCATGCCTGTTCTATTAATGTGGGTAAATGTCCTAGGTTTATGTGTATATGTTCTGTGTATGTGGTTGTTATTTATATGTATCTACCCTGTACGTGGGCAAATGTTACACATGTGATGTACGCGTGTGTGTTCTCTGTGTGAGTGAATGTGATGTGGGTGTATGCTCTGTTTATGTCGGGATTAGGTGTGGTTTGAAGAGCATTCTTAGTAGGGGTTGTTTATTACACAGTGCTGAGGTTATAAGAGCCTGCTGGATCTGGCAGTCTCCTCTTCTGCTCAGTGCACCTCTAGCACTGTGTGCCTCCAGGATAATCCTACTTACTTTTTAAAAAATTTATTATTTTATTTTACTTACTTTATTTTTAGTTAATTTATTTTTCTTTTTTAGAGAGAGGGAGAATGCGTGTGCACAAACAGGGAGGGGTAGAGGGAGAGGGGGAGAAAGAATCTTAAGCAGGCTCTACACCAGCCTGGAGCCCAATGTGGGGCTCGATCTCATGATCCTGAGATCATGACCTGAGGTGAAATCAAGAGTGCGCCACCCAGGCTTCCTGATCCTACTTACTTTTTCAGATGGTTTGGAGGATTCTGTGAGTTAACAGTTACAACACGTAACATAATACATTATAAAACTTTACTTCATTTGCCCATATTTAAAGTTTAAATAAATACTAAATAAAACACAAAAAGCACTAACTTTAACCCAAAAGAAGCCACTCCCAAACTATTAGAAGTTATAGAGCAATTCAGTAACGTGGCGGGATACAAAATCAATGCTCAGAAATCAGTTGCATTTCTGTACACGAATAACGAGAACGAAGAAAGAGAAATCAGGGAATCCATCCCATTTACAATAGCACCAAAAACCATACGTTACCTTGGAATTAACTTAACCAGAGACGTAAAGGACCTATATTCTAGAAACTATAAATTACTCTTAAAAGACATTGAGGAAGACATAAAAAGATGGAAAGATATTCCATGCTCATGGATCGGAAGAATTAACATAGTTAAAATGTCCATGCTACCCAGAGCAATCTACACTTTCAATGCTATCCCGATCAAAATACCAAGGACATTTTTCAAAGAACTGGAACAAACAGTCCTTAAATTTGTATGGAAACAGAAAAGGCCCCGAATCTCCAAGGAACTGTTGAAAAGGAAAAACAAAGCTGGGGGCATCACAATGCCAGATTTCGAGCTGTACTACAAAGCTGTGATCACAAAGACAGCATGGTACTGGCACAAAAACAGACACATAGACCAATGGAACAGAATAGAGAGCCCAGAAATGGACCCTCGGCTCTTTGGGCAACTAATATTTGATAAAGCAGGAAAAAACATCCGGTGGGAAAAAGACAGTCTCTTCAATAAATGGTGCTGGGAAAATTGGACAGCTACATGCAAGAGAATGAAACTTGACCACTATCTCACACCATACACAAAAATAAACTCCAAATGGATGAAAGACCTCGATGTGAGACAGGAATCCATCAAAATTCTAGAGGAGAACATAGGCAACAACCTCTACGACATCGGCCAAAGCAACCTTTTTCATGACACATCCCCAAAGGCAAGAGAAACAAAAGATAAAATGAATTTATGGGACTTCATCAAGATTAAAAGTTTCTGCACATCCAAGGATACAGTCAGAAAAACTAAGAGGCAGCCCACGGAATGGGAGAATATATTTGCAAATGACACTACAGATAAAGGACTGGTATCCAAGATCTACAAAGAACTTCTCAAACTCAATACACGAGAAACAAATAAACAAATCAAAAAATGGGCAGAAGATATGAACAGACACTTTTCCAATGAAGACATACAAATGGCTAACAGACACATGAAAAAATGTTCAAAATCATTAGCCATCAAGGAAATTCAAATCAAAACCACACTGAGATACCACCTTACGCCAGTTAGAATGGCAAAAATAGACAAGGCAAGAAACAACAATTGTTGGAGAGGATGTGGAGAAAGGGGATCCCTCCTACATTGTTGGTGGGAATGCAAGTTGGTACAGCCACTCTGGAAAACAGTGTGGAGGTCCCTTAAAAAGTTAAAAATTGAGCTACCCTATGATCCAGCCATTGCACTACTGGGTATTTACCCCAAAGATACAGACGTAGTGAAGAGAAGGGCCATATGCACCCCAATGTTCATAGCAGCAATGTCCACAATAGCTAAATCGTGGAAGGAGCCGAGATGCCCTTCAACAGATGACTGGATTAAGAAGTTGTGGTCCATATATACAATGGAATATTACTCAGCTATCAGAAAGAACGAGTTCTCAACATTTGCTACAACATGGACAGCACTGGAGGAGATAATGCTAAGTGAAATAAGTCAAGCAGAGAAAGACAACTATCATATGATTTCTCTCATCTATGGAACATAAGAACTAGGTTGATCGGTAGGGGAAGAAAGGGATAAAGAAAGGGGGGGTAATCAGAAGGGGGAATGAAACATGAGAGACTATGGACTATGAGAAACAAACTGAGGACTTCAGAGGGGAGGGGGGTGGGGGAATGGGATAGACCGGTGATGGGTAGTAAGGAGGGCACGTATTGCATGGTGCACTGGGTGTTATACACAACTAATGAATCATCAAGCCTTACATCGGAAACCGGGGATGTACTGTATGGTGACTAACATAATATAATAAAAAATCATTTAAAAAAAAAATAAAATAAAAAAAAAAATAAAAGCAAAAAAAAAAAAAAAAAAGCACTAACTTTATGTAAAATAAAAGGTTGATATGTTGGATTATATTGAAAGAACTTCTGTTTATCAAAAGGCACCATTAAGTGAATGAAAAGTCAGGCCATAGAGTAGGATTGGCCAACAGAGGCTTATAATTAGAACATTTTGAGAAGTCCCGAAAATCACGAAGAAAAGAGAGGCAAACCCAATAGAAAATGGGCCAGAAACTTGAAAGGCACTTCACAGATGGTCAGTATACATAGGTCCTCATCAGTCATCAGGGAATAGTAAACTAAAACCTCGGCACCATGCTATTATGTACCCAGATGACTAAATGAAAAAAGCATCAAGTGCTGGCAAGGCACAGAGCAGTGGGAGCTCTCAAACACTGCTGAAGGGCATTTATATCAGTGCTGGAAAACTAGAATTACCTATCAGAGTGGAAGATGTGCACACCACGTGTCTCAGGGGTTCCATTGCTCATGTATATTCCCAACAGAAACCTGTGCCTATGTATACCAAAGATACACATACAAGAACATTCTCAGGAGTGTGATTCCAGATTCCCCAAAACCAGAAATAGCCCAAATGCTCACCAACAACAGAATGGAAAAATTAATTGTGTTATATTCATATAATGTAAAATTGTGCAGCAATGAAAATGAATGAACTTATGCTATATTCAGGAAATGAATAACTCACATACTGTGGTGTGAAAGAAATCAGACTCTCAAATTTATATATCGTGTGATTCTGGATACAAGTTCAAAACAGCTCAGAAGCAGGAAAATTAACCACAGGTTGGATGTCAGGAGTAGGCACCTTTGGAGGGTAGGGGAGGGTCTGTTAGCAGGGCTTCTGGGGTGCCGGTCATGTTCTAGTTTTTGATTGTGAGTGTGATACGCGTACATGGACACACAAAAATATACTTGTGATTTGTGCTTTTTTTCTGTTTGTAAATAATATTTCAATAAAAAGTTCATTGAAATGGCATATAACGTAAAATAGATTATTAAAGAGCAGTGAGAAATGAGCAAGATACAGCAACATGTAATGGCATGGAAGAATCTTGAAATGCAGTGTTTGATTCTATTTTTGTAAAGTTTAGAAGGAGTCAATGCTCAGCTCTCATTAGGGAAAACAAGTAGCTAGTGGGTATCAGTCAGGACAGCAGAGCTATGAGTGTTACGAAATAAGGGATTTATTTAAGAATAGACTGTATGCAACTGTGGGAGAAGCTGGAAACAAGAGTCCAGTGGAAGAATTAGAGGGTTAGAGAAGCATCAGAAATCACATCCTAAAGCTCTATTGGGGGTGGCCTGGCAGCCAGTGAAGTTCTGGGAAGCCAGGCAGGAAAAGCTGTCACCTCTGCCAGGCTGCTGCTTTCTTTTTCCTCCCTTCCCTTCCCCTCCCTCTCTTTTTATTTTTTTTAAGATTGATTTATTTATTTTAGAGTACGCACGAGTGGAGGGAGTTGTAGAGCGGGGGGTGGGGGGAGAGACTCTCGATCAGACTGTGTGCTGAGTGAGCCCTAGGTGGGGCTCGATCCCAAGATGGTGGGTTGATGACCTGAGCCAAAACCCGAGTTTGACGCTTAACCGAGTTGGACGCTTAACCGGCATGCTTAACCGACAGCCATGCCGCTGCCCCAGGCTGCTGCTTTCATAGGTCTGCTGCCTAGCATCTAGTGGTAGGTGCGGCCTGGAGGGGGGCTGGCCGTTAAGGGGGAAGGTGTCTTCTCTTGGTTGTCAGGGCTAGCAGTTGGGGAATAAAGCTAGTGTTGGAAGAGGAAACATGTGGACAAGCTGGAACCTTCTGGCTCCTGTTTCTGTCTGTCACCACCTTCTGAGAGCAGAGGCTCTTCTGCTTCCACCTTTTAAATCTTGGGCAGACTCAGGGAAGGGATCCTGGGAAAGTCCAGCTTGACCAAACTGATTGAGGTAAAAATGGCCACAGTGGTGTTTGCACAACCTTGTGACTATCCTAAAATACTCTCTATTGTATGTGAATGATATCTCTGTAAAGTTGGCGTTTAAACAGACTGCCATAGGTTGAAAACCCCCCAAAAAAGCAAGGAAATGATGAGTTCAAAAATTAGGATATTGGTTAGCTCTCAGTGGTAGTATTAGGAACTCTTTCCTTGCTATGGGCGAGGGCTCCACTGCGTTTGCTCTATGACTGCACAGTCTTCTGCAGATGGCATATGGCAGCCTACACACACAGTAGCCGTGAATTCACAGCCCCATGCGGGAGGTGGTGCGTCAGTGTGGTTTATCATGTTATGGGGGCACAGTGTGCTCTAGTCTGCGATTTCTAGCTTTTTAATGATTAGAAGATGTTAACGTGGATGATTTCAGTGTTCCATCTTGGGATCTGGAAGTTTCAGGGTAGTAGTTGCTGCTTCTCCATCTGTGTCTGTGTTACCGCGAGGTGTTTTTCTTAGGGCAGCAGGGGTGGTGAGCGGAACTGTGGGTAACAAGGCCTCCAAGAGCTCCTGACGTGCCTGTGAGTAGTTCTGAAAATAGGTTAATAGGATATTCCTAACATTTTACTGTATATATTTGATTTTAAAATTTCAACCAAGATTTCTTTGCACTTAAAAGTAGATTATACAGATTCATTAAAGCATTTGTAACAAACCTGTTTTGATAATCTGAGAAATCAAAACACTCTCATCATCTGAAACTTAGTGGAAAATGCCCTTATCCACTCTTCATTTACATGGAGCCACTTTTTATTTGATTGCTTGCTGTGGCTCTTTTTATCCTCTTTGTAATGAGGAAGCAGTTGCCCAAATGAAGGAAGTTCTGCAGCTTTCCTGCCTGGGGCTGTAGTCGTACCATAGTCAGGAAATGGGTATGAAGGTTTTTACAGAAGTTGAAAACAAAGAGTATCTTGTACTTTTTGTATGCAAAGGCTAGAAAAATTTTTGCTGTAGTTACAGAGACTTTTAGCTTTACGTTCTTTTGGTGTAGAACATAAGTAGCAAGGTATTTGAGTGAGACAGTTTAACTCCTTAACTAACAGGCGCCCCCATACCATTATTTCTACAGGGGTTAAATTTATAATATAAAGCCTCATTATTGTTACTTAGAGTGCCCCTGGACTATTGCAAAACTTCAGAGGTACATTTGTTACATAATGAGATTCTTAGGGTTTTATTTTGAGTCAGATGTCATTCTTTATAGTTTTCCATTAAGAAATATATTTTTGGGGCACCTGGCTGGCTCAGGCAGGGGAGCATGTGACTCTTGATCTCCCGAGTATGAGTTTGAGCCCCATGTTAGGTGTAGAGATTACTTTAAAAAAATATATTAGAAAAAGAAATACATTAAAAAAGATTTTATTTATTTGAGAGAGAGAGAGGGAGAGTGCACAAGCAGGGGGAGGGGCAGAGGGGCTAAGCGGGGAGCCAGACGTGGGGCTCCATCCCAGGACCCCAATATCATGACCTGAACTGAAGTCAGATGCTTAACTGACTGAGCCACCCAGGTGCCCTAAGAAATACATTTTTGATAATTTTTATAAGCCAGTTAATTAAGCATTTTGTCTGTTAATATGTTTGTTCAGTAGTCATTTTGAGTGTCTGCTATGTGCCCCGAGCCCTGAGATAAGCCTAGCCATTTGGAAGGGAGGAAAAGGTGGTCACAGTCATGTCAGAAGACATACATAAAAAATAATTGCAATATGGTAATCAAGGATATAATGAAATTATGAAGTGTGTATGTACAGGATAAATTTGAGGCCTGTAAATGGTGGCTGTTGTATAAAAAAATGACACTCAAGCTGTATTTTGAAGATGATTAAGAGTTTGTTAGGCAAAGAGAATCAGCAAGAAAACTTTCCAGGGAGAAGGAACTGATTGTGTAAAGGAGTAGAAGAAGGAGTGATTTCCTTGGGTAATAGGAATGGCTGGCATAGGGTTTAAGGAAAGAGATGGTTGAATTAAGGTTACAGAGACAGGCAGCAGCCAGCTCACAGAAAGCTTTATATGCCATGCTGGGTTTATATTTTTATCTCATAAGTAATAGGGATCAGTGGAAAGATTTTAATCAGAAAGGTAAAATGATCATACTTTCATTTTATACAGTCACTCTGTGGGCAATTTAGAGGCTGGAAATCTGGGGAGGAATCCATACCAGAGATAATTAAGACCTGTTTCTAGGCAGTGGAAGTAGAGAAGGATCTGGCCTGAGATCTAGAATCAGTAGGATTTACCATGACCTCTAAGATGTGATGACAAAGGAGAGGAGAAATTACTGAGACTCTGGCTTGAATGATAGTGATATTGTAGATAATGGAATATGGAAAGAAGAGCAAGTTTGAAGACACTGAACTTAATATTTGTATAGTCGAATTTAAAGCACCTGTGAAACACCTAGACAGAGATCCTAGAAGGCAGTTGGATATAGATTTGGGTGCTCAAGAGAGATCTTGAGGAAACTGACCTTATAGGTGACCTTTTGCAAGGAGAGTTAGGGAGAATGAGAAAAGAGGCAGGTTCGAGAAATGAACTCATTTCCCCCATCCTCTCTGGAAAGTAAGAGAGCATCCTTAGATGAATAGGAAGAGAGAATAGGAAGGAAATTGAGCTTATGAGGGAGACTCAGAAGGAATAGTTGGAGAGGAAGAGAACTAGGAAAATCACAGAAGCCAAGGGAGGATAGAGTAGTAAGGAGAATGAGCAAGAGGAATCAGCAGTACCATGCTGCAAAGAAAAATTCTATAAATATTAAGAAAATATTTGTCAATTTTTGTGTGATTAAGGTGTCATTTAGAGAAGGAAATGGAGGGTTATTTATTTAAATGGATTTGGGACAGTTGGCTTACCAGTTAAAAAAAATATAAGGTAGGTCTATATCGCTTATCTTATACAAAATAAATTTAAAAGTTAAATATAAAAAAGGGGAAATAATAAAAATATTAGAAGAAAATATGGATCCATATTTATAAAGTGTTCAGTTTTCTTAATGACACAAAATTAGATAGGAAAAGGCTATAAATTGGACTGCATATAAATTCACCATTTCTGTGTGCTAAAAATACTATAAAATTAAAATGTAAATGGCAAACTGGGAGAAATATTTGCCACATATTTGACAATGGTTTAATATCCTTAATATATAGAAGATCTATTAATAAAATGAGTAACTGGAGATTTCTGGCTAAGCAGTTACTCATTGAAATGGATTTATCTCTACTTCCTTCCAAAATTTTGATAAAATGATAGAAGAGAATCACAAGAGGTATAAATTCGCAAAGACAGAAAATATGGGAGTGGGGAAAATTTTTCTTAATGGTAGACTAAGTGGTTGGGCCCTCTTTCTTACAAGTAGAAAAGCTGGATAAACCAAAATTTATGTTGAAGGTAATGGGGAGCTAGAAGATGGTGAAGATTTGTGAGGCCCAAGATCTGTGGGAGGAGGGAAGCTCATAGATATGAGATCAGATTTGAACCTACTTCTGTTATAGAGGAATCTGCTAATTCCAGAAGAGGCAGGCAAGCAAGAAACTGGAAAGCCAAATAGAGATTTTGATGGACTCAAGGGATTGGAGGTGAGGGGCAGATATAATTTGATACATGTAGATCAGGGAGGAGGGACCCTGGAAAACTTCTTAGGCTTTGAGCAGAGTTCCCAAAGGCCTGTATCCTAGGAATAGTAGTCTCTCGGAAGTGCTGAAGTACAACTTCAAATACTCTCAATTTTTGATAGGATCAAGATGATCTTGACAGAAATAAATGTAAATCCTTTCTGGAAGAAGATAGCATGATTATTTCTGCGTTTATTTATAATGACTGGCACTCATCCAGCAGATGAGAATTTAAGACAATTTGACTGTGAAACCAAAAGAAACAACAGACTATGGAAGTGGATCCACAGGGATCCAGATAATTAAGTTTTAGAAAATGGTGTTGTATGTAATATGTTTAAAGAAATAAAAGACAAAATTAAGAATCAGTGAACTGGAACTTTTTAAAAAAAGAAAAAAGAACCAAATATAAATTCTAGATTGAAGGATTATAACTGAATTGAAATTAAGATCTTAATCGATGGGTTTAACAGATTGGTAGTAGTGATAATTTGAAAATAAATATTCAGAGCAATGAGAAATGTGGAGAAAAATGGATGGGGAATACGTAAAAGAGTGTAAGTATGATGTGAGTGAGGTTCAGTGAAATTGTTTAATGAGTGTGTAATTGACATCCCAGTAGGAGAGGAAGGAAGAAGGGTGCAGAAGCAGTATTTGGAGAGATAATGGGTGAGAATTGTCTATAACAGACAAAAGCATCAGATCACAGATTCAAGAAATACTGTAGACCCTAAGCTAGATAGATAAATGCAAATAAAATCTCATTGAAACATAAGATTGCTTAAAACCAAAGATAACAAGAAAATCTTAAAAGGAGCTAGAGAAAAATTATGTACTACATTCCAAAAGACCAATAGGGGTGCCTGGGTGGCTCAGTCAGTTAAGCATCTAACTCTTGATTTGGCTCAGGTCATGATCTCAGGGTCATAAGATTGATCCCCAAAATAATTCTTGACAAATTTCAAAAGGTTGAAATCAGACTTATAAAGATAGACTTACTATTTGAAAAATTAATATAAGTCACTAAGTTAATAAGATAAAGCAGAAAAGTAATGTGATAATGTCAACAGACACAAAAATTATCCATTTAAAATGCAATCCCATGACACGTTATGACTAAATAGTAACTAACAGTCCTTAGTTTGATAGATACTACTTAGAGAAGTCCTATGGCAAACATCATGTTTAATGATGAAATGCTGAAGAATTTCCTTCTGAGACTGGAGAAGAAATAAGTTGTTTTTGCTGTTACCATTTCTCATCATTATTTTACTAGAGGTCCTACTTAGTTTAATAAGACAAGAAAAATAAAGAGTACAAAAATCAGAAAGTAAAGAATAAAACTGATTTTGTAGATGACATGATTATATATGAGGAAAATCCAAAAAATTTCCTTGTAAGTTAATTATGATTAATAAATAAGGTTGCAAGATTTAAAGTAATGCGGGACACATCGCAATTTTACATATCAGCAACTAACAGAAAATGTAATAAAAATCTCATTGCAGTAACATTTTTTTCAGAATTAATCTAAAGAAATATAAGACATCTATACAGAAAACAATAAATATTGAGAAAAGTTAAAGATCTAAATAGATATACCATGTTCATGGATTAGAAGACTCAATATTATAAGATGTTGATTCTTCTCAAATTCATCTATGCATTTACTATAATAGCAGTGAAAATGTCAGCAGATTTTTTTTCTTTTTTGTGGAACTTGACAGACTGATATTAAAGTGTATATGGAAATGTAAAAAGCAAGGAATAGCCAGAATAATTTCGAAGAACAACAAACTGAGCAGGCTTACTGTACTGGATAGCAAGACTTATTATCAAGCTGTAGTAATGAAGAGCGCTGTTTAGATAAGTAGACCAATTGACCAAACTAGTCCAGACACAGACCGTTTCTGATCTGGACACTCGATTGATTGCACAGGAGGCACTGCTGAATAGTAGAGAAAGGGCAGTCTTTTCAGTGAATGGTGTTTGGTTAATTAGATACCCATGTGGAAGAGAAAAGTAAAGAAATGTGACCCTGTACCTTACAAACATAGAAATTAATTCCAAATCTGTATCAGGCTGGATCCAATCAGGAAAGAGAAGCTAAGCAGTAAATTGAAAGAAAAATTTAAAATGTAGAATTTTTAACTATAACAGGGAATTGAAGTAATGAGAGATTGGCTAGTAAAAAAAAGAAGATAAGAGTAGCAGTTATGCAGGGGCGCCTGGGTGGCACAGCAGTTAAGCGTCTGCCTTCGGCTCAGGGCGTGATCCCGGCGTTATGGGATCGAGCCCCACATCAGGCTCCTCCGCTATGAGCCTGCTTTTTCCTCTCCCACTCCCCCTGCTTGTGTTCCCTCTCTCGCTGGCTGTCTATCTCTGTCAAATAAATAAATAAAATCTTAAAAAAAAAAAAAAAAGAGTAGCAGTTATGCAGAGCAGCTGCTGCCTCTAGGCCTAAGAGAGAGCCCCCAAGGAAAAGGTCCCCTACCCCCAGAATTGAGACCTGGTGTCTTACCGCAAGGCAGAAACGTGGCTGCTGGTGTTGTGCTGGTGGAGCTTGTGGAAATCTGCTCTCTGGAACTTGGCAGAAGTTGCTGTCTAGTATATCATAGGAAAACTGTCTTACAGGAGGTACCCTGCTCTAAAATCCCCCAAGGGGGTGGTACTGGGGGAAGCTGCTGGCTGCCAGGTGATGCTGCCCGCACTGCAGGAGCTGGGTGGGTGCTGGGTGGGTGCTGGGGAACTGCATGTGCTGCAGGAGGTACGTGCTGGAGAAGCCACCTGTGTTGAAGGAGCTGGACACTTAAGGGAAAGTATTCAGAAGGCTGTAGAGATTAAGATGCCAAGATGGTGCCAGTGGTTTTTTTTTTCTTTAGCATATAAGATTATGGTGTCTCCCCTTGTTTGTATTCATCACCATTTGTTTAATACGTGTTGTTAAACATTCTCTCTATGCCAGATATAGAAATGTGTTTGTTATCAGATACTTGAGTGGACAAAATAGACATTGAACTTGCTTTTGTAGGGTTTATAGTCTAGTTGGATAGCCAGCCATTCTGTCAGGCAGTGGAGCGCCTTCATCAGGCACTGCTCTAATCCCTGGAGATGGATATATCTATATCTATCTATATCTATATCGATATCAAAATCGATATCGATAGTATAGCTATATCTGTGTATCTATATCTGTATCTGTATCTATACTGGTGATCTGGACACCTTTTGCCTTTGAAGGGAAACAGCCATTAAGCAGATAGTCGTAAGAGTAGGTATTGTATTTACAAAGTCAAATAAAGGGTAAGGAAGCAGAAACATAGGCTGCTACAAGAGAGGAGGGTCTGTTGGGTCTAACTTAGACTGGAAGCGGGGAAAGGTTTTTTTACGGAGTGATATTTTCATGACATGAGACATGAGGGTGAGGAGGAGCTAGCTTGATGAGTTCAGCGATCAGAGAGGAGGTCCTAGACAAGAGGGAAGAAGAGTGTTGGCACATCTGAAGCAGTGGGAGGAGAAGCAGGGAGTGGCCTGGGGCGCAGTGAGGTGGAGCGCGGTAGAAGTGCAGCTGCACCATTCTGCAGCTTGAAGGAAGCTTGGCTGTGAAGCGGAGGCTGCGGTGGGGTGTAGAGCAGGCAGCTTTGTGTTCTGTTTTATAGGTGGGGAATGTGAGTGACTTCTCTTGGGAGGGAGAGACCATAGAGAGAGGAGAAGGCAGTCATTAGTCCAGCAAATATTTGAGTGTCTCACACGAGGCGGTATTCTGCACTCTTGGAATACATGAAAGAAAAAAGGTCTCTGTCTTCAGGGAGCTTACATTCTAAAGGATGAGACTGGAAATAAACAAAATAAGGTGCTCAATGTATTGTAGAGAGAAAAATAGAACCTACTCACGGAGCTGCAGGAGCTGAGGCCGGGCGGGCCGTGGGAGGTAGTTTCAAGCGGCGGGTGGATCTGAGGCCCCTAGAACGCAAGATACACCAGGGCAGAGATTGTCGTTGACGCGCTGCTCTATCCCCGGAGGCTGGAGTGGTGCCCGGCACATAGTAGGTGCTTAATAAATGTTTTATGAATGATGAATGACGCAGGATCCCAGGGATGGGATGGAATGAGTTGTGGGAAAACTCAGTTCGCCCCTGTCTCCCTAATGCTCACATTGCTGCCATACTCAGCAGCACTTCTGACACCAGATGTTGGGGGGTGTTCCCCCACCAAGCTGTTCTCCCCAGCACCAGCTGGGTGTCCTACAATTTAGTTCAGTTCTGACACCGTGCATCTGGAAATTACTTCGGATACCACAGGGTAAGGGCTCAGTCCTACAAGACTGCTCCCACCCCGCTTTAGATCCCTGTGCTTCTGATGGGCTGTAAAGCTGAGGTTCATTTAATTTGCTAGAGTGCTCACAGAACTCAGGAAAACACTTAGGTTTACCAGTTTATTAAAGGATATGATAAAGGATACAGGTGGACAGCCAGATAAGAGATACATAGGCCAAGGTCTGAGAGGTCTCGAGTGCAGGAGCCTCTGTCCCTGGGGGGGTGGGGTATATCACCCTCCCTGTGTGGATATGTTTGCCAACCTGGAAGCTCTCTGAACCTTGTACTGTTGTGGTTTTATGGCGGCTTCTTTATGATCAGTTGTTAACACCATTTCCAGCCCCTCTCCCTTCTCTGGAGGATGGGGTGTGGCTGAAAGATCCAAGCTTCTAATCGTGGCTTGGTTTTTCTGGTGACCCGCCACCTTTCAGTAGCCATCCAGGAGCCCATGTGAAGATGTCTCAACTGCTCTTATCACTTAGGGATGTACAAGGGGTTTAGGAGCCCTGTGTCCTGGATAGGGTTGAATACCAACTATGGGAAAAAAAAGAAAATCTTATCACTTAGGAAAATTGTGAGGGTTTTGGGAGCTCTGTGCCATGCATGGGGCCAGAGACTAATAAATATTTCCTGTTATCTCGCGTTGAGAGACCAAAATGAGATTAGTCATGGATGAAGGTATATTGTAGGGAAGGTGTGCATATTGTAGGGATATTATTACTGATAACCCCCGATTCAGATTATAGTAGTCACCCCCTTTTTTTTTTTTTAAAGATTTTATTTATTTATTTGACAGAGATAGAGACAGCCAGCGAGAGAGGGAACACAAGCAGGGTGAGTGGGAGAGGAAGAAGCAGGCTCATAGCGGAAGAGCCTGATGTGGGGCTCAATCCCATAACGCCGGGATCACGCCCTGAGCCGAAGGCAGATGCTTAACCGCTGTGCCACCCAGGCGCCCCTATAGTAGTCACCTCTTAACTGTGGTTTGCTTTTCATGGTATCACTTAAACACCGTCAAATGCAGATGATCCTCCTCCTGACATATTGTCAGAAGGTCAGTAGTAGCCAAACACTCTGTCACAGTGCCTGTGCCATTCACGTCACTGTACGTCCTCATGGAGGCGTTTCATCCTCTCACGTCATCACAGGAAGAAGGCTGAGTGCAGGACAATGAGATATTTTGAGAGAAAGGCCACATTCACATAACTTATTACAGTATATTGTTATAATTGTTCTGTTATTAAATTATTGTTAATCTCTTCATTTATAAATTTAGCCTTATTGCAGGTATGTATATATAGGAAGAATATATACCGTATACAGGGTTTGGTACTAACTGTGGTTCAGGCATCCACTGGGGGTCTTGGGACATATTCCTCACAGATAAGGGGGGACTACTCTAAATTATATTTGCTTTTAAAGGATTTGATTGTTCAATTATATTTTGAATTCTTTGAGTTAATGTTGTTTCATGGCATTAGTTTTGTCCACTGTATGTTTCTCAGTTGTATTGGTATTAATTTACAGATCTACTTATCCTCTGGGGTATTACCTAATTAAAAGGGGACTAGTTTTAGTAATTTTAAAATCAAACTGGTATTATATATTGATTTATATATTGAAATTCTTTTACCACCTGTCTTGCTGCATTATACTGCCTTAAGGTGGTGGTGCTGGCAGGGTGGGTGTGGGCATGTGTGGGGTGTGTTTTTATGCCAGTTAAACCACTTTAGCTAGAGTAGTTCAACAGTTTAGCAGTGTTTGAGTTTAAAGTTACACTCCTTGCAGTTATTCTTCTGATCCATTAATTGGATGGATCCTCAGTGAGTTTTCATGTAGCGTTTGCTAAGTTTAGCCTCACGATGATCTTTTTCTTTGCTTGAAATCATATTGACGGACCATAACTCCTTCTTCTAATTCAGGTACGCACGAAGATTGCCCTTTATTTGCCGAGTCTTATGCTTTCTGTTTGAGGATTCCAGTGCCATATATAACGTCATAGCTCAGGAAGATAGAGCTTCTGACTGATGAGTATAGGGCATTCCTGTGTTGAAAAGACTTTGATACAGATGTTTTAAGACCATTGGAAGCTGGCTTATATTTGAAGGACTTCATCTGTGAGTGAGGTAATGGGGGAGCACACTGAGTCGCCTACATCCTTTTTGCCATAGGTAGTCTACCCGTCCCGTAGGAATCACTTTATTGTATTTCTATTATAAAAGTATACAGACAGGGTGCCTGGGTGGCTCATTCGGTTCAGCGTCTGACTTGGGTCATGATCTCGGGGTTGTGAGATTTAGCCCTACATGGAGCCTGCTTAAGATTCTCTCTCCCCCTCTGCCCCTCCTCCTGCTTGCATTCTCTCTCTGTCTCTCGAAATAAAATATTTTTTAAAAAGTATGCAGACATATATTTTATTATAAAAATAATGAATGGTCATTGGAAGCATGCTAACAACAAAGGCATGTAGAGATTAAAAATTGAAACTTTTTCTTGAAATTGTATGCTCTAGGAGATAACCATTCTCAACAATTTGATTTATATCCTTCTCTGGACTTTAAAAACGCCTATGTAAATCATGTGTTTACATGTAGTGTGTGTGCATGTGTATGTATAGATGCATGTTTACATGTTTATAAGTCTCTGTGTGAGTACCCCCCCCCCCCCGAAGGAATCACACATGCCTCTTGCCTGACCATTCTTCTCCCCACACCACTGTCTGTTGTGGTCGTTTCCCACACGAATGCATGGGTGTGGCCATGCATAACTGCAGAGCAGGGATGTTTTGTAAAAATTTTAAACCAGTCCTTAATGGATTGTCTCAGCATTTTGCTCATGTAATCAGTGATGCACTTAACATTCTTGTTCCTGTATTTTTGCACTCTTCTCCAGTTATTTCCATAGGAGAGAGGCCTATTGTGCAGTTGCTCATCTAAGAGTGGAAACATTTGTCATGTGCCCTCTAGAAAGGTTGTGCCAGTTTGTATTCTCAGTAGCTGAGAGTGTCCATTTCCCCAAACCCTAACCAACACTAGGTTTTTTAAAATGTCTCAAGTGAAAAATGGTGTCTCTGGTAATTTGCATTTCTTTGCATATTCCTAAGATTTGGCATGTTTTGGCTGCTTGTGTTACTTTTCTTACTTGTCTGGTCATTCTTCTACCCTTTTTTTCTTCTTTTTTTAAGGATTTTATTTATTTAACAGAGAGAGACAGCCAGCGAGAGAGGGAACACAAGCAGGGGGAGTGGGAGAGGAAGAAGCAGGCTCCCAGCGGAGGAGCCTGATGTGGGGCACGATCCCAGACCGCAGGGATCACGCCCTGAGCCGAAGGCAGACGCTTAACGACTGAGCCACCCAGGCGTCCCTACCCTTTTTTTTTTTTTTAAATATATTCTTCATCTTTTCCTTCTGATTTCTGTGTGTTTTTCTGTAAACAAGTGTGTGTATAATTTTCCCTGGCTAGTCACCTGTATTTCATTCTTAATTTTCTTAACTTGTTAAATACATCATAAGCAGTCCTGTAGGTCATGCATTCAGACTTTGAATCTTTCTGGCCTGGATAGCATGCCTGGGACAGTCTCCCCACCCCAGTTATTCAGTATTCTCTCTAGATTTTATCTGTTACATATTTTTATCCTGAGATGTTTAATACAGATAAACGCTTATTATAAATGGGCAGGGTGACATATACCGAGCTCTAATTTCATCCCCCTCCCAATACATGCTAATTATTGAATCATTGATCCTTTCATACTGGTTTGAAATGTTGCCTGATTACCTTGTGCTAAATTTCAATTAACACATGGTTCTTTATCTTGATGGCCTCTCTTCGTTGACCTATTGAGTATGTCTTCATAAGTCCCACATAGTGTGTTCTTTCCTTAACACACTCATTGTGAAAATTATTGCTCTTATTCTAGTCTTAAAGATCTTTCAAAAAATGGAGTGTGACTTCATTGGCTTCTCTGAATGATCTGATACCAGTTTCTGTAAGCTGAGGTCACAATCTTTTTTTTTTTTTTTTTTTTTTTTTGGCAGCAAATGTTGTGGGTTGATGAAGAAAATAAAGCAACTTCTTGTCACTGAAAATAGAATTGAAATAATCTCTCTATCCTTCATTTCTCTAGCTGTTGTGCCCCACCTATCCTCCCATCTTGGCACACATCAAAATAGAAGTATTTCTGGGGTGTGCTGGGTTAGTGGGTGAGTTCTCTTGAGGTCAGAGCCCGCTGGGCAGGGGTCTGGGTGTCCCAGGCTCCTTGCAGAGCACGAGGGGCTCAGCATCTGTAGCCCGCACGTGATGTGCCTTGTGTCGTCAGGAAGTACTGACCTGGGTTAAGGTACTCCAGCTTCGGGCGGTTTTCACTGTAGGCCATTATAGCTTCATATAGATTTGGCATTCTGAGAGCCAGACTTCTTCTTAAAAAAAAAAAGAATTGTAAATATGCATAACATAAATTTTATCATCTTAGCCATTTTTAAGTATACAGTTCTTTGGCTTTAAGTACATTCACATTGTTGTGTAACTGTCACCACCATCCCATCTCCTGAACTCTTTCCTCTTGCAAAACTGAAACTCTGTTCCCATTAAACACTCACTCCCATTCACTCCTCGCCATCAGTCCCTGACAGCCTCTGTTCTACCTTTGTCTCTGAATTTGACTGCTCCAAGTTCCTCATATGAGTGGAATCATGCAGTATTTGTCTTTTTGTGACTGGCTTTTTTCATTTATTGTAACGTTCTCAAGGGTCATCCATGTTGTAGCATGTATCAGAATGTCCTTCCTTTTTACAGGCTGAATGATGTTCCATTATGTATACACCACACTTTGTCCATCCGTCTGTTGATGGACACCTGTCTGGCTTCCACCTTTGGGTGTTGGGACTCATGTTGCTGTGAACATGGGTGTACAAACCTGAGAGCCAGACTTCTTAGAAGACTTGTCTTCTCCCCCCATTTTTGCCTCTTCTTTAGATACTGGCAATCTGAATTTAGCTTCCATTATTCTGCTGAAACTTCTTTCTTAGATCACCAGTGACCTCAAAGTTGTTTAATATAAGGAACATTTTTCAGGACTTGATTTGGTTTCTCAGATGCAGTCAAGCAAGTTGACCATGCCTTTTCCCTTGGTGTCTGGGATGGTGTATGCCCCTGTTTTTTTTCCCCACTTCTGGTTCTTCCTTCTCAATCTCTACCCGGCATCTAAAGGTGGAATTTCCTCAGGGTTTGAAACTAGTCCTTCCTGTGTGACTGTTAAATGTAGATATTTCTGGGAATCTGAGGGCCTTTACTTCTTGATTTCCACTCTTTCTCGCAGTGACCGACCCCACCCCTCCCCCCAGCCCAGTTCCACAGTCTCAGCCCGTCCAGGCTCCTCAGTTTGTTTTCTGAGCTCAGTGCTCTCTGTGGAGCTCCACACCAGAACTGCTACCTGACATCTCTGCTGGAGGGTCTGACAGGCTTCTGCTTAGCATCTGAAATAGAACTGATTGTCTTCCTCTCGTCTCTCCTGTCTCAGTAAAGGGCATCTCCCAGGTGCTCAAGTCAGGCCTGGGGGTCAGTTTAAAATAAACCTCTACAATCCGAATAGGTTTAGATTTACAGAAAAGTTACAAGATTAAGAGAGTTTTTCAGTACCTCCCCGCCCCCCCACCCCGTTTCCCCTATTAAGATTACTTTGGTACGCTTTTCCCTCCCCGCCCCCCCCCCCCCCCGCGTTTCCCCTATTAAGATTACTTTGGTACGCTTCCCCCCCCCCCCGCCCCCCCCCCGTTTCCCCTATTAAGATTACTTTGGTACGCTTTCCCACCCCGCCCCCGCCCCCCCCCCCCGTTTCCCCTATTAAGATTACTTTGGTACGCTTTTCCCTCCCCGCCCCCCCCCCCCCCCCCGTTTCCCCTATTAAGATTACTTTGGTACGCTTTTCCCTCCCCGCCCCCCCCCCCCCCGTTTCCCCTATTAAGATTACTTTGGTACGCTCCTCCCCCCCCCCCCCCCCCCCCCGTTTCCCCTATTAAGATTACTTTGGTACGCTTTCCCAACCAACCAACCAACTGATTCATTATTATAAACTAAATTCCACCCTCGATTCAGGTTATCTTGGTTTTCCCCTAAAGTCCTTTTCTATTCCAGGACCCCACCCAGGATGCCACATTACATTTACTCATTGGGTCTCCATAGGCTCCACTGGACTGTGACAGTTTCTGACTTTCCTTGTTTTTGTTCACCTGACAGATCAGGTATTTTGTATGATGTCCTTCAGTTGGGTTTGTCTGCTGTTTTTCTCATCACTAGGCCAGGGTTGTGGGTTTTGGGAAGGAAGACCCCAGAGGTGTGCTGCCATCCTCATTATATCACATCAAGGGTGCCTGCTGTCAGCATGACTGCTCGCCGATGACCTTAACCTTGATCACCAGGCTGAGGTGGTATTGATCAGGTTTCTCCACTGTAAAGTTACTATTTTTTTTCCCATCAGAGGCCATTTTGACCCCTCCTTCTTTTACTCCACATTGAATCCAGACCTACTGGTTCTGTTTGCAAATAAGCTTCCTTTTTGTCCAAATCACTCTCTACAGCCGCCACTGCTGTCTGAGCCACATTACCTGTGCCGAGACTGCTTTGAGGGACCTCCTGGCTCCTGTCCCTGCTTGTACCCTCCCCACCAGTCTCCACCCAAGTGCCAGAGTGGTCTTTTAAAAGCACTTGGGTTACAGTACCCCTTTCCTCAATCCTTTGGTTGTTTTCCTGTTGTACTTAAGATACTGTCTCAGCTTCTCAGCATGGTCTGCGAGGCCTGTAGGATCTTACGTCTGTCACCCTCCAGCCCCTGGACAAGCCCCTCTCCCCTTCTTCTCCCTGACTCCCTCCCACACACTCTGGTGCTTCCTGCCACTTTGCCTTTTACGTGTCGCTTCCTCTGCCTGGAAGATGGTCGCAGGCCACCTTGTTGTCCTTCAGATCGCAGCTGTGTGGTATTTTCTTAGGGAGAACTTGCAGGCCCCCTTGTGAGCCGAGCGGGTACCTCTGCATGGGTTTCCACAGGATCTTGCACTCCACCTTCCCTCTGTGCTCAGGGTGCTGTGTGGGAATCTTTACTCACTGGTGAGGACTCACTGCCTTTCGCTGTGTGCCCCGGGCATCTCTCACACGGAGCTTGCCCCAGAATTTCATGCTCAATAAATATTTATTGAGTAAATGAATTTGTCTTTTATTTAAAATAGTGGGTAGAACTGCAGAATGGGAACCAGTTTATCTTCCTTGTTTTAAGCATGCAAATATGTAAATAAGGTTTTGAATTTAATTCTGTCATTCCACTGCTTTAAACCCTACCTGTATTCTTGTAAATGCTTTGTATAAGGTCCTGTGATGGGTACAGCAGTGGATCAAGAAGTGTGTATTCACCTCAAGGACCTACCTATTCATTCGTTGCCTCATCCTCCAAACGTGTGTTGAGAGCTGCAGTGCAGAGTCCCGCACAGGGCCCGTGTGATACTTTTGGGGCCTCTGTTCCCTCGGGTACTAAGTCATGGAATGGGGCAGATCTGGACAGATGTAATTTGAATTCCAGCTCTGCCATTTTTAAGATTTATGTCTTGAACTTAACCTTTACCCGTCTGCAAACATAGGGATAGCGTTATCCCTCTTGTAAGTCTTGGAAAGAATAAGGTAAGAAAAAGAATATAAGATGATCGGTATCATAATCATTGCAGTCACACAGCTAATGTTGATTGCTTTTTAGGTTCTAAGCACTATGCTAAGCAATTGATACTACTTATTGTCATAAATTCTCACAGCAGCCCTATGAAGTAGGGCTGTCGTTATCTTCATGTTATAAATGAAGAGAGTGAGAATCCGTTAAAAAATTAAATAATTTGTCCAAGGTCATGGAAGTCGTAAGTGGTAGAACTGTTACTGGAAGCCAGAACCGCGTGACCTGATTTCAGAGCCCAGGAAGGACTCCCTGTGTCTTGTGAAGCCACCGACCTTCCAGTGCAGCTTCAGTCTTTTGGGTTTTAAAGATTTTTTCGGGATCAATTGGCATTTTAAAAATGTTAATAGTTTTGGGAGGGAGAACTGCTTTAAGCTGTTATCAGCTGGAATTTGTTGGCAGCTCTGACATCTGTGACTCCGTGCCTGTGGGAGGCAGGGTGTGTGTGTGGGGACTGGAAGGTGGGGTTGAACCTACCTGGGCACTTTTTCTTACAGTGAGGATTGTGACTCTTACGGTTGGTCATACTCACCTGGTGGTTTTACCAAAACTGCAGGCCTCAGTTCCTCTTTTGATATGCTCAGTCGTCGTCTCCTAGTCTCCTAGTGGCAGGACTTGGGAAACAGTTTTTACAATGACTCGGTTTACGTAGGGGATTCTTTCTTATTCAACTGAAGTTTGAGAAGAGATGGGAAAGGTGATGATGATCCTGACTTCGTGCAGGAAGCCACAGAGCAGTTAAAAAGCATGGGCATGCACATAAATACACAAGCAAAATATACAGTGGACGGATCTGTTCTCCTTTTGTTTTATTTTTTGTAAATTTGTATTTTGGGGCAATTTGGCATATGTTGTGTTATTCTTTTCCCCTAGTGGGATAGTACCGAAAAGGAATGGGTCTTGGCTACGACAGGTTGACATAATATAAGTTTAAAATCTGATGAAAAAAAAAAAGTGAAAATATTTGGTGAATTTACATATCATTTGCAAAGCCAGGAGTATGTTGTCTAAAGCTGATTCTGTAGTCTCAGAGAAACTACGTCACAGTGCCCTGATTTTCGATTTAGAAAACGTGGTTCTGGAGTTGGGGTTCAGTGGCTCAGCAAGAGCGGCTCTCCGTCACTCCCCCGTGATTCTCCGCTTTCTCTGCATGGGGACTGCAGCCTGGCCACGTGGCTCAGAGGGTGCAGGGGAGGGCAGAGTCTCTGTCTTGTGTGCCCCCTCATTCTGAAGTGGCTTTTTGAGGTATGATTGGCATGTAACAAACGGCACTTAGAGTGTATGGTGCTGAGTGTGCACACGCACACGCCGCACGGCCAGCCCCCCTCTGCCGTAAGGAACGTGTTCATCACTCTGAAAAGTTCCTGGGGGCTCTCTGCTGTCCCTTCCTCCCACTCTCTTGATCCTTTTGTGGAATCTTTGAAGCTGTTAGGCCAAAAAAATGATATTGTTGAGGATAAAATCATAGGTAGGAAGGTATTTAACCTGTAGTTTTTAGCTTTTGTTTTCTTTCTGAGGACTAGTGGAAGTAATGTGATGATTGTAACTGTAAGTTGCTCTGTCATTGATGGAAAGTTTTGAGAAAAAGACATGTATCTTAGAACAGACTATCTTTGAGAAGCTTGGCAGAGATGCATTTCTAGAAAGGTTGAAGAAATGATAGAGGTGGTGACGGTTGTTGGAGGGGCACGGAGGACCAAATGCTTTTATTTTAGGTTTTCAGTAGATGGTATTTCTAACAAATTCTGTCATAAAAGGGTAATAGGAATAAATCCCCACTTAACTGAAGGATATACTTAGCTCAAGTGCATTTTATTCTCGTCTGTTTTATTGAATGACATAGTGGTGATTTATTTGTTTATATTTGTAGGCAAACAAACTGTTTTTGGCCTCTCACTGTATGAACTCCTGTCTGGACGTTCCTGTTTCCCACCTCTGAATACACTTGCTGAGGCTGGTTTCTGTGGAGCGTCAGATTGTTGAGTTACTGGACGTTTGGTAAAGAAGTGGTGGGATCGATAGGGTTCTGTTGTAATGTTCATTTCCGGCTGTCTCCTAGCTTTCTGACTCTCTGAGTTTTCTCAGCTGTTTATTTTTCATTTCTTTTTGGTTCTCGCATGTATTTTGTTTTGTAAGTAATATGCTTGAGGTAAACATGGCAGCATTTGTGTCATGATTTAACCTCATTAGAAATGATGTTCTTTGTCCTGTGTCTGTTTAGTTGAGAAATGAACCAATTCTCTGTGCTTATAAATGCTGGCAGGTCCTTGGCAAAAAACAAAAACAAACTAACCTGGAATACAAATTGAGTGTGTTGGAAAACGTCCTTATAAAAAGTGATCCAGACATGACATTGAGAGCTTACTGTGGGTGAGGATTTCCCTGGAAAAGCGTTCTTCATTGGAACTCTGATGACATGATGGTCTCGTGACAGTGAAGCTTGGTTGAGTATTTCCGTGATTTGATCAGTCTGCACTACGGCAGCATAGTTCTCCAGTTTAGATTGAGGATAGCATGCTTGTTAGTTATGCCCCTAAAGTTCTGGGGGGTTAGTAGGATTTTTGATCATTTCTTGTTTAATTCAGTGACTGGTCATCATTTTGACAGGGGACTATCTTGCAGTAGATGAGCTTCTGTGCCCGTTGATGTAAAAATGCCAGTTCTAACAGCGAGGGATATGTTTTGGGTTGAAGAAGCCTCCTTAGTCTTTGCGTGCACTGGTATGTATAAATTCAGTCCATATGTAGTCAACCAGTGCCTGGACTCAGGGAAGAAAACGGGGCTCCTGGAGGAGACCTGAACATGGTAATTTGGTTTCTGAGCCACTCCATCTGGGGCCCAGGATGGGAGCTAGGAAAATCTTTTGTATACATCAAGTTTCAGCTTGGGTCAGTCCTTTGGGAAAAAAAAAAAAAAATAAAAAGCTAAGCGGGTCCCATAGCTTCTAGAATTCAGAGCCAACCTATCGCTTCAACAGATTTCAGGTTAAGTAGGCAGTTGCCATATTGTTTCTGTGGGAAAACGTATGTATGTTCCAAATGCCTGTATCAGTGAAAGGGCTCTGGCGAAAACTCATGGTTGAAGTTCTCCCTAGGTTTCCCCTGTCCCCGAGCCCTCCTCTTAGGCATTAAATTATATTCCAGGACCCTCGAATATTAGGGACGTACTAATTCCTGCTGGCCTTTACTTTCCTCCACCCCAGATAGCAAAATTATTCGTAGATTTTCTTGAATCACCTACAGTGTTATTTGTTGGCACAATTACTCGAGCCACTTGTTTGTCAGGACTTGGGGAGAGTTCTGTTTGTTTGTGTTTTTTACTTAGATTATTATCGTTTCCATGGAATCCTGTGGGAATTTGCTTGGTTGTAGTGAGAGCGATTCCTTACTGCTTGGGCTGCTGTCATGTTGGAATGGGTTGGTGTCTCTGCAGCTTTTGGCAGGGGTTAAACTGGTACGGCATTTGGGCTAACATATTTTTGTGAGTTGGTGAATTTTAGAAGTGATTTAGAAGACTTTAGAAAAAGCCTCTATAGGTGCTCTATCCTCTTGTTTTAGGAAGAAATTATCTAGTAAGTACATGTGTTTTGGTAATGAAGGGGTACGTGTAGATACTTAGATCTGAGTTGATACCCTTTTCCTTATTTTAATAGAAAATCTTTTAGTGAAACACAACTTGACCACCGGTATGCTGGCTCCTTGCCTCCTCCTGCAGACCGGCGGGAGCGATGTGGGCACCGGTGCTCCTGAAGCCACTTGCGCCTTTTTTTGATGGGCTATCGATTCCTGCCGTAGCGCTCCCAATTGCTTGCATGCCTCCCAGCAACAAATACGTATGTGACAGACTTTACGTGAGATGAGCATTCCAGAGAAATGAAATGCTAGTTTACTTTTCAGTAGCTGTGGAACTTAAAAAAAGAAATCATGTTTTTAGAACCGTGGCCTTAAGGCACTAACAAACACACTTGTATCTGGTGCATGAAGCTCTGCAAGTTATTTTTAACAAAACCTAATCGGGGGAACAGAAATCTGACGTTTATAGAGTTTGTTTATTTATTGATTGCTCTAAGCCATCAGAAAGAATATGTTGTTCCTTTTAATAAACTCCTTTTGGGCAGTTGTCTATATTTTAATATATAAGTATTTTTGGAATTTGATTTTAACAAGGTAAACTCTGATGTTGGATACTGTGGGATGGAACACAACTAGGGGCCTGGAAGAAGGATGGTACTTAAATCAGGTCCTGTTTTGCTCCCCGTGGTGCCAGTTATGTTCCCATTTACCCTCTCAACCCTTGAGCCCTCATTTGCACTGCCCCTTAGAGCCTGCGGTCCAGTAAGTGCTGGAGACTTGTGGGTCCTGAAATCAGGGAATGTAGCCTGCTCCAGTTTGGTTTGAGAGAGCAGACTAAAGATTACTGTATCACGATTGTGTTCACTTCCTTTAGTAGTGAAAGGAATATGGAAATTAATTTGCTGTAACTGTTAATTGTTACGCTTGCTGTTGCTGCAAAGTTAAGTATGTTTGTCATGATTTAGATGGCAGCTTTGTGTTGCAAAACAAAACCTTAGCTCTTTTTGTCTTTTTTAAAGCAAACTATTCTAATTTGTTAATGAGGAAGATGAGTAAATAATAACTAGAAATTGAAGCCTAACCTTTCAGATACTTTTCATTGTCAGAGATTCCTCTTGTCAAGCTTCTATTAATTCTGTGTAATTCCAGTAGAACTGCAAGTTATTTTGCTTAAAATGTCTTTTCTCCCCTCTGTGCAGTGAGAGTTGAATGTGAGAACAGATCTTAATAGATAGAGTTACACAGTTTATTTGATCATGTATCACTTTATCGCTGTCTTCTAGAACATTGTTATACTAAATGTTCCAATAATGGAAATTTTATGCAGCTACTTCAAATGAAACAAATTTGCAAAAACTCAATTTTGGAACTCATTCCTTGAGGAGAGGAAAAAACTCACCACACTGTGACCAAATTAGATTTCTGATATATTGGCAACTTATCAAACACTGTCATTTCCAGAAAACAGGGTGTGGGGTCCAGTGGAAATGTCAGTACTTCTCAGCCACTTATAATTGGAGATATTTTGGGTTTTAATGTAATTGTGTGGTTAAACTTTTACAAAAATTTTTTGGTAACAGGTAATTGAAATTTGGTTTTGTACCTAAATAAAAATGGCTCTACACGGAATCAGAAATGACTTGTGTTCAATTACAGGGGAGTCTTCTTTTCAAGAACTTGATTTTAAATTCTCAGAGATACTAGTTTTACTTACTAGAGCTCCTTTGTTTTGCAGAGATCATGATGCAGCCGTCCTTTTGGATTTCTTTTTAATAATGTGTGACCCTTCACCTTTGATCCCCTGACCTGCATTACCTTGGTAACCATTTCATTTTTTAATTTAATTTCATTTTTTAATTTTGGTGTACAAGCTGTAACATTTCATCTCTCAAAGTGTAACACGCTGATTTCCTTAAATAGAGATACCCCTTTGAGCGATAAATTTGCAAAATGCTGTCTTCATTTTCTGTATTAAAATTCATTTCAGTTTTTAAAATAAAGTGTAATCTGTGTTTTCATCCTTTTAAAATTTAAGTTTAGCGAGTGCATTTCCCCATACAATAGATCTCCTTTTCTATTCATGTTTTGCAACAGCTAGATTACCTTGCTGATGACACGTAACTCTCACGCACAGCAGCCAGCCACCACCACCTCCTTCCACACATACCCCCTCCCTCTCAGCACGCACCCCTTCCTGTGCAGATTACCTCCTCTTTCTTTCAGAAATAGTGGCAACTTGAGTTTAGCAGTCTTAGCTGCCACGTTCTACAACCTCAGATTACATTTTATATTCTCAAGTATTATTGGGACAGAGAGTTGAGCCCCTTAATTCCATGTATGGACTAGAAGATAAGAAAGTCGTCTCTTCCCCAGAAAGTACCTTTCCCCTCCTTTAATATTTATTTCTTTATTTGAGGCATAAGTTAATAACAAGCAACATTTTTAACATGGTCAGAAATGTGCTTTTGTCTCTGCTGAAGCCTGGGGAGTCAGCTGCAGTGGTCTGCATACCTGATTGCTTTATGACATGTGCTATTTTGTGACTGTTGTTTAGACATTTTTAATTGTATTCTGCTTTTCAGAAAATTCTTATTCAAAAGCAAAACAAACCAGAGTCTGAAAACAAAAATCAAACTTGAGTTAGTTCTTTGAACTGGCAGGATATTTCTAAGAAATCATGTTCCTTAAAAAAAAGTTGTGGGAATTTCTTAGCGTGGCCTGCTGAAGCGCAGATTATTTTTTAAGTGTCTCATTATTTTATTCTCTAACATTTAATGCTGATGCTTTAATTGCACACAGCTGAAGCTGCTAAATGAGCACTGAAATGGATTTAAGTCCTCTCTGAGCTTTGTTGATACCTATAAAAGTTTATGTCATTCATTAGAACCACAAATTAAAATTAGTTGTAGTGAGCTGTTCAGTGGAGATTGGAACTCTCGTGAACACGTCTTCAGGCTTACTAGCTTGTTTTTGTCTGTTGTACTTACATACCTGGAAAACTGCCTTTGACCTTGGCTATCTTTTCACAGAATTGCAAAATACCAAGAGCTGAGAAATACAGATCCTATGATTACAAAGCCAGAAAGTACATGGAATGAATGTCCCAATAGTTACGAGCCACTTATTGTTGCCTTGAATTTTAAGGGTTTTTTTTGTTGTTTTGTTTAAATGAGAATGCTTCAGAGTTGTGTAGGAGTATTTTCCAGATCCCACCCATGATGTGTTCCTCCGATGGTGTTATCCTCCCCGCCCCGAAGGAATAGCGCACAGAGTGTGCTCCCCTCCTCTTGCGGAAGCACCGTGTAGCCACCCAGTGCCTGAGGGGGGCGGGCTGATGGCCCCCAGAGAGTCACAGGCTCCCTGTTGACTGACAGAATCAGGGCCTCTTGACATCTTCCCCGTAGGCTCCCATGGCTTCTAGAGATAGTCAGCTACTTTATTCCTAAGTCCAGCAGGCGCTGAAGAGACATAAATAGGTGCACTAGAGAAATGTTTTTATTGTGCTATTTTATTTTGCAATTAGGTCACTTAGGTTTTCTTTAAAGTGTTCTGCTTAGTGCATTTTATTTTTTATTTTTTTATTTTTTTAAAGATTTTATTTATTTATTCGACAGAGATAGAGACAGCCAGCGAGAGAGGGAACACAAGCAGGAGTGGGAGAGGAAGAAGCAGGCTCCCAGCAGAGGAGCCTGATGTGGGGCTCGATCCCGGAACGCCAGGATCACGCCCTGAGCCGAAGGCAGACGCTTAACCGCTGTGTCACCCAGGCGCCCCTGCTTAGTGCATTTTAAGCTAACTTAATTTTTCTAAGAGAGTTAGTGTATGGACATATTTATTACTTAACTTTCAAGAACCGTTGTTTATTTGGTTCATATGTAGGGATTCTGGTAAGTTGTAAGCCACATGGATGTAGGTTTTGTAAGCATGATTCAGAGAAAACTCTAGTCTGGGCGTCAGAAAAACCTGTTTTTAACTAACAGGGTATCTGGATGTGCCATTTGGATCTCTTAAGGTAGTTCTACAAAACTAAAGAACTGGAATAGAAAGACTTCAAAAGACTTACATGTTGATGTGATTAAAAACACGGAAATCAGTTCAGTTTAAAAATATAAGAGTTTATAAAACATTTCACAGATTCGGCTTCAGTTTTATCCTATATAAAATGTAGACTATTGTTATGTCTCCTACTTACTTTTTAGGGTTGTTGGCAGGATAAATGAAACACTGAATGCTGGACCCAGTGGGAACCCAGAAGGAAGGTGCTTTTGAAATTAAACTTCGTCCTGTGGCTGTACTGTTGGCAGCTGTGACTGTCACACTGAGAGGCAGTTGTAGTGAAGTCTGTGGTGAATGGCCAGGAGCATGGGCTCTGCAACCAGGTCGCCTGGGGTGCAGGGCCACCTCCCACTTTGGCCCCTTGCAAGTGGTTTGACCTCTCTGTGCCTCAGTTTCCTTCTCTTTAAAATGGAGCTGATAAGAATAGCCCCCTGCTCAAGAGGGTCATGGGTGCGTCTTTGGGGGTGGATGTCTGCAAAGTAGTTAGAGCAGGGGTGACAAGTGGGGCAGCAGTGGTTGTGGCATCCCGGCCAGATCCTGCACACCAGGAGAGACCCAGGCAGGGTGGGGTTTCAGTGACACGGAATTCTGAGGAGGGCACACACCTTGAAGGAGATGAAGCTTCAGACAGCTTTCCCATTAGTCTCCTGACGTTGTCTGAGAGAGCCAGGCGTGCTTAGGGGAGAGGGACTGGGATGCTTACGGTTATTGGGCGCCTCTGAGGCAGATGCAAGTTCAGGTGTGTAAAGGTAAATCTGGGCTCCTAACCTTTTAGGAAGAAAAGCTTAGATGAGTAAGAGCACTGAACGCTTTCATGTTAGTGGTTTTTCGCTGTGGAGATACAGGAAGAGACCCATGGGAGAGACACCCCATCTCTCACTGCTCCGCTGGCTCCCAAGGAGTCAGAAAACTGTATGAGGCTTCAGTGCTTCCTCCTAAGTTGAAGAAGTGGAAGGAAGTCGCCGTTGTGGGGGGGGGGGGGGTCACACAGTTTTCCAGGTGCTTTCTATACATTTTAATTATCTAAATTTATCTACGAGGTGAGTGGTGTGTTCACCCTGTTTTGCACCTGAGAACACTGATGATCAGGTGGTTAAATCAGCCCTCATAGGGTCATACTCCTAGGAAATAATGGAACTGGGACCTAAGTCCAGGTGCTGTCCTTCTCCTGGCACCTGCATCCTTATTTTACTGGCAAACGTGGCTGGACCCCTGATAGGAAATTGTTTTGCCGTTCGGTTGCAGGGGACTCAGCCGTGTGCATTATGGTCCCTTAACCATTAGCAGCCCTGACTTAATAAGGTCTCCAGTGACCTGCTGCCACTACTGCCGGGAAGGCTCCATCTTGACTGCACACCCAGGGTCACTGTACAGCTTTGAAATATGGCGCTCTGGCCACGTCATCAGAATGGCTCTGATCTGGCCATTCTGGTAGAATCAGTAGGTTCAGAAATACAGGAAGTTTATGTTATAAACAGAAGAAAATGTAAATAATTGGTGCACATATAGACCTGTGCTTCCAGAACATGGGCCAGTGCTATTAATTCTGTAGTTAGCTACACTGTAAGTTAAATGGGCCTTAGTGGGCCATTTTAGTAATTCAGCCACCTATAATCAGTACCCCTTCTGTGGGAAAAATCCCAGCCATCCACTCCATAGAATATAGTCCTCTGGAAGTGGGCACCTGACCATCCCCAAAACCAGGTTTGAAGTTAGTCACGGAACTGAGTATAGTTAGGGGGCTCCACCTTCTTCCTCTCTCACTTCTTTTTTTTTTCCCATCTTGTATGCTCCCCCCCTCCCCCCGCCTTCTTTCCTCTAGCTCCCAACTCATCTTTCTCCCATCCTTCCTCTTTTTCTTTGTCTGCATCCGTGGGCCAGATCCCTCTGGGTGTGTCTATCCTTGGACCCCAGAGCACTTGAAATACTCCAGGAGGCCTAGCACGAAGTAGGTGTTCACATCGACATTTCTTAATTTGTCTTCATATCGATCTTTTGGAGGAGTAGGCATTACCCCTCATTAGCCTGTCAGCTTTCATTGGTGATTCGTTGAATAGGGCGGAATGTGGGACAGTAGGATGGACTTGACCGTTCTCGAGGCACTGGTATCAGGCTTTTAGTGTGTTTGCTGTACAGTTTTTAGAGCTGGGCTGTGAGGCCGTCTTGGTTGGACCCCTCACTTTGCTCCTGAGAGGGCAGGCCCTTCCTCAGGGTGCTCCGCGGGTCCGGACGTGCTGCTCGGGTGCTTCCCCCTTCGTCACACTGACGAGGGGAGCAGAGCAGATGCTGGAACACCTGTGCGTGTGTGCCACTCACTGTCTGTCTCGAGAGACGGTAGGAAAGCATCCAGCCCTTCTGCGTTGGTGCCCCCTCCCGTGAACAGCTTCCGCAGCAGAGTGCTTTGGGGGTGACCCAGGGGCCTCCTCACGGCCCCCATCTGGCCTCTGCAGGAGCCGTGCTGACGGAGGTTAGCCCTTCCTCGGGCGTTGTGGACACCGGGAAACCGGCTCCAGGAATGAGGAGAGGGTTTTGCCGTCTTCAGCGGCAGTCGGCTCTAGCCAGAGAGGGAGTTAGAGGAGGAGCTGCGGCAACCGTGGGGCTGCACAGTCAGGGGATCACGGGAAACCTCTCCTGTTCCTTCTCGTTTGTGGTGCTTGTTTCCCTGGGAAACTGTGGCCCTGGTTACCATGGACTGTGTGACATGCTTCAGAGTCCTAGGATTTAGACCAGACTTTCCACTTCAAGTGTACATCTTCACCTGGGGACACAGATACCCCGCACGATGACAAAGAGCACACGTGCCTACCTCAGAACTTGGGTTATTCGGGTTTGATCATCCAGTCCTTTCCCTCTCTCTCGTGCTGGTCCTTTCGAGTGGTTTACCCCTCTTCGCCCTTCATTTTTCCAAGGAGAGACCTGGGTGATTGTTCTGCTGCTCTCGTTACGGTGGCGAGGAGGACTGGTAGGGAGGGTTGGAGCTCGGGCCTGGCTGTTCGCCGTGGTTTTGCCTGCTCGCGGACCTGTTACAGCATCTGGTGCAGAGGAGCTTTGCGCGTAGTAGACGCTCAGCAAACACTCGCTCTTTCTGTTCTCATTAGCACAGGTAATTAAGAACAGGAGCTGATAGACTGCACGTATCTGTGCAGAGATATGTCTGTAATTAAAGTTTTAATTAAAGAAACACCAGACCAGGCAGATGGTTCTTATGCCTGCATCCTGTAAACCAAACAGCCATGGCTTTTCGATCTTGCACAGAAGCAAAGAGGAGACTAGCCTCACTCGTGGATGGCACCAGAGGGGAGGGGGGACTCTTATTAACTAGCCATAATCTAATTTTGGTGGTACTTTTTGTGATGCCAAATCCAGGGATAATCACTGCAGTTTGAAATGGAAATATGATACATCAAAGTTATGTCCCAACCAAAGCTTTTAAGTCTCCAGTCAAGGGCATTACCACAGCCCAGCTGGTATATCACAAGGCGTGTGGTTTTGTGCTAGATCACAAAAGCTGACAAAGTGTTATTTAGGATCATCAGCTAAATACAGTATTAGAGTGCTGTCATCCTGATTTTCCGGGTTTTGCCACTGTATGCAGTGCAGTATTGAGATACGGGGTGTGTGCCTGCTTGGCTCATGCAGGTCTTCTGTGCTGTTGATGTCACAGTGACCTTAATGACCAACCAAGTGTAGAATTTAAAAAAAACAACCACAGGGGTAGCAGAAAAAAACTTAGGTCTTACCACTTAGAACAACCTCCGCCCAGGGAGCCCCGTGAACTCGTTCAGGTCATGGCACTCTTAGCAGGAAGCCTGAGCAGTGCAGAGAAGAGGCGTTGGGAGGTCCGTGCCAGTTCACCTTGACCTCTTGGGATGCATCCACTCCTTAGTCCCCAGTTTCTTACCCTTACTCGTAATCGTTTACTCATCCGTGCTCACGGTTTTCTGGCCTCACTGCACTGCCGGTGGGCAGTAGCTCAGCTAGATGCCCGTTGATGTAGGCATGTTTTTATCACTTAACGTCTCACTCATTCGTTTTCTGCTTGGTGGAACCAGCGTTGAAGATGTTCATTTTCTATTTCACAGTGAAACATCTTAGAGGATTAGGAGAGTGGTTTTCTACTTTGCTTAATGGTAGGTGACCTTATCCCTGTTTATTTTTGAAGAAAGTAGGGCTCTCATCAGAAAAAGCCCGTGCCACACTGGGACGTACGTAGGTATCTCCACATTAAAGATGATGGCACAAAGTGATAGAACCCAGAAGTACTTTAACTCATCGTCATGCCGTCTGTAGATCAGAACTCCATCCCTCCCAGCAGAAATGCCAAATTCACGAACCTGTGATGCACTATGAGTGACGCATGTGTACGATGGGTAGAGAGAAATGTTTTTATCATCTTTTTGCTTGGGGAAGAGGTCAGTTACTTGGGGAGGTACTGTTTGTTTTCGGAAGAAGCCAGTTCACTGTAAGCTACTTTGAATAAGTGGGCTTCGGTGTTTGTGTCCAGGAAATATTGTCAGACCCATAGAGAAGTGCTCCTAGGTAGTGAGTTGCCATTTTATGTGCATAATTTGAACCTGACTGGCTCTGAGGTCTGCTTCTTCTCTCATCTGGTGAGAGACCTGAGCATGTAACCCTCAACACACGTAGCACGGCGTTCGGTTGTGGGAGGTTTCCTAGGAGGTGATGCGTTGTTGCTCAGAGCGCAACAGGAGCGCCTCCCTTCAGGGGAGCAGATTGTTGCTTCTCCACAAGGAGAAGAACCATCAGCAAACAAACCCACCTGGAAAAGGAGGTTTTTAATTTCTTATTCTGTGGTGGGTTTGGAGAGAACTTTCGTTCTCCCTGATACCTAGGTGCTGATGGAGTGGGCGGTGGAGTGTTGTCTACCCTCAAATGACTTAAATTTGAACACTTACTCATTGGTTCAATATTTATTGAATGCCTAGTAGCAGGCGCTGTCCTAGTTACCAGGAATAAAGCAGTAAACAAAAGAAGGCCATTCCCCTCAAAAAGCTTATTTTCTGGTTGGGTGGGGAGGGGTCACAGCCAATAAACAAACAAAAAACAAGTAACAGTAATTGAGTGATTATATGTGACAACATTTATTCACTAGTTAGTCCTCAGAGCAGGGAGGAAGCAGGTGCTCTTGTTGTCCTCGTTTTGCAGGCGAGGACACCAAGGTACAGAGAGGTAGCAGTTAAGTGCTCAGTGTCACACAGCAGGACGTGCTGCTGGTCTTCCAACCCCGGTGACCTGCCTCCGAGTGCATGCTCTTCACACCATGCGATTTTCTCTTTTAAACAACAGCCTAATCTGTTTATTTCTCCACCAACACAGAAATGTTGATGCTACTAAGTGTGATGAGGAGCAGTGAAGCTAAGTGAACCGTTGGGAGGGTTCCTGGATGTTGGCCCGGGGGTGTGCAGGTGTGTGCTGTTTGAGAAAGTGTGACTTGAGCAGGTGTCTGGTACAGTGATTTGAAGGAAGTGACACAGTGATCCAGGTAGTATCTGGAGTGAGAGTATTCCAAGCAGAGGGAAAGCAGAAGCAAAGGCCCCCAGGTGGGTGCATGTGGGTTTGGCAGTAGCAGAAGAGAAGAAAGGAGAATAGCGAGGAGGCCAGTGTGGCTGCTCTGAGTGGGTTTGGTGAGAACAGTAGGATGAGGTATCAGGGGCTATGTCCCACGGGGTCTGACGGGGCATGGTGAGGTCTTCTGATTTTAGTGAATGAGAAAGGAAGCCATCCGAGAATTGTTGAGCAGAAAGACACCATGATTTAAGGGATCACCCTGAATGCAGTGCAGAGAACAGTTTAGGGCAGGGGTTGGCAGACCATCCCCTGAAGGCCCAATCCAGCCAGCCACCTGTTTTTGTGCAGCCAGCAAACTGAGATGTTTTTTGTATTTCTAAATGGTTGAAAAAAATAAGATGAATAATAATTTGTGGTACATGAAAATTATACGTAATTCAAATTTCAGTGTCCATTTAAGTTCTAGTTTTACTGGAATAGAGCCACAATCATTCGTTTGCATATTGTCTGAGTCTGCTTTTGAGCTGCAACAGCCAAGTTGAGTGGTTGCGACAGAGACCATCTGGCCCACAGAGCCGAAAATATTTACTATCTGGCCCTTTAAGAAGTTCGCTGATCCCTTAGGTTTAGGGCCGTAGGGATGGAAGTAAGAAGACTAGTGAGTAGACTGTCGCGAGGGCTGGTGGTGGCCTGGACCAGGGTGGTGAGAAACGGTCAGATGCTGGATGTGTTTCAGAGGAAGAGCTGACAGGTTGTGTGCAAATACAAGGAGTTGGGGTGGATGCCAATGTTTTTGCACTGAGCAGCTGGGAGAATGCAGCTTCTCTTTGCTGAGATTGGGAAGCCCGTGGGAGCCGCAGGTTGGGATGAAAGGGTGAGGAGAAAGCAAGAGTTGTGTTTTGGACGTGTTAACTCTAACATGCCAAGTGGAGGTGTTGACTAGGCAGTCACATATATGAATTGTAATCTAGAGGAGAGGCCTAGGCTCAAGCCAGACTTCTTAGTGTTTTCAGCATTTAGAAGGTTCTTACTTGCTCTGGGATGCATGGGATCCTTAAGGGGGATTTGGATAGGGAGAGGTGTTCAAACATGGAATGCTGTGGTGTTAAGAGGAAGGAGGAGAAGAAAGCAAAGGAGAATGGGAAGGAACAACCAGAGAAGGAAAGCCAGGAGAGCGAGGTCTCCTGGAAGAATGTGTTTCAAAGCAGAGAGAGTGATCTTCTGTGTCAGATGCTGCTAAAAGTCAAGTAATATGCAGACTGAGAATTGACTGTGGACCTGGCAGCATGGAGGTCAATGGTGACTTTGATATGAGCTGGATGAGTGAAGTGGTGAGGACAAAAACCCTATCCCAGCTGGTTCAAGCAGAAATGGGAGGACAGGAAGCAGAGTTGGTGCTTTTGAAGAGTTCTGCTTTCTGCTGCCCAAATGTAGGCTATGAGGGGGCAGAGTAGGGTTTAACCTGGGATTGGGATTTTGCCCTGGGAATGCTGGCGGGGGAAGGGGCAAGGGAGCTGAGCGCTGGTGTGATGAAGGATCATATACTCTAAGACAGATGGGCAGCAAAAGGGAAGCACAAGGAAGATGAGGGCAGTGAGAGGCCATGGCAACAGGGGGATTGAAGGAATAGGATCAGGAATGGTGCCTGGGTGGCTCAGTCAGTTAAGCGTCCAACTCTTGACTCTTGATTTCATCTCAGGTCATGATCTCAGTTCTTGGGATAGAGCCCTGAGTTGGGCTCTGCTCTGGGTGTGGAGCCAGCTTGGGATTCTCTCTCCCTTCTCCCTCTGACCACCCAACTTGTCTCTTAAAAAAAAAAAAAAAAAAAAAGGAATGGTTGGAGTAGGGATAGTCAAAGAGAGGGATGCTTGAATTTGATATCGAAGGAATGCAGTTGTAGTTAACATCAAGGCCTAGGATAGTGCTGTCCAATAGAAATGTAATGTGAGCCACATGTGTAATTTTGAATGTTTTAGAAGCCATGTTTTAAAGAAGTAAAAAGAAACAAATGAAATTAATTTTAATGATCTATTAGCTCAATATATCTAAAATATGTGAACATGCAATCAATATAAAAATTATTGAGATATTTTACATTTATTTTGTACTAAGTCTTTGAAATCCAATATGGGTTTTATACTTTCAGCATATCTTAATTCAGACCAGACGCAAGTTCAGGTGCTCAGTATCCACATGTGGCTCATGGCTGCCATCTTGGACAGGTTGGGGATGCTCGTGGAAGTATGGTTCAAGGGTATTAGAGAGGAGTGGGTCAAGGAACAGGCCAGTGTTTAGGAAGGATTGTCTGCATGGTTCTGAAACCACTTATGACTCCTGATGAGAGTAACAGGGTTGGAGAGGCAGAAGGGGCATGCTGTGGCTCTTGGTAGGATCTGTGCCTCAGTGGCTGCTGCTCTAACCTTCTACCTGCAAAGGAGCATTTCCTGACCCTGATCCTGTCCTACTTCTCAAAGCATCCGTGAGGTTATGAGGGATTGCTCTTGCCTCATTTAAAACCCAGGTGGTGGTACCTCCTTGGAATGATGGATTTGGGACAAGATTTCTGAATCACAGTGAAGTATCAGAACACAAGGCCATAATTTTGACAAGATCTTCCAAAAATGGCAGCTTTTCACTTGGCATGTTTTTATTTTCATCCACAAGGCTTTTCATTGACTCACTAATGAAAATACTAACTCCATGTGGGCAGCTCATTACAGCCACACACACCCCACCCCCAGGAAAAAAATACCCTTTAGATTCTTATGTTTATTTTGTTGTATCTTTAGATTCTATCTTTATTTTGGCATAATCCTCACATACCTCAAATGTTAGTTATACTTCATCCTAAATGTGTTTGAATCCCTACAGAAGTCAGCGTTTAGTAGCTTCGAGGCTGTCCCATGTGGTAGAAGCAGCAGCATGCAAAACCTGCCTGTCCTCATCTGATGCTTTTGAAAGGGCAGGCATGGTCAGCCTTTTACTGTGTAGAAGATTTATATATATGTGTGTATATATATATGTATATATATATGGCATGTGCACGCTTGCTCTGTTACGTGTGTGTGTGTATAACAACTTACATAGATAAATTTATATATTTGGTTTGGATCCACAGTGTGTCTTTAAAGATTAATAAAAATTGATGATGAGGTCAGAAGCTGTTTTTAGCCTTGTAGGCCAGGAAAATTAAACTGTTTTGAGAGGATAAACAGGAACGCCTCAGGCCACTCACATGGTCTTGCTACTTTCCATACAGATAATGAGCCCCAGGGAAAAAGATGCATGGATACTCCCCTTCTGTACCTTTATCAAGTTTAAATTATTTTAGCTTCTCTTTAGTTTCCTGTTATATTAAGATTATTAAGATTAACCAAAAAAAAAAAAAGGTCCTCAAAAATCCTACCAGCTCCAATATTTAGGAAGAGTCTGTTTTGAGCCATGGATTTGTGAACCTTGTGTTCTTGGATGACCTCTGTTTTGAAGGAATAATTGCTTGTTCATTTCGTATGAACTAATGTCACGAGGATGTGGGGTCTAGGTAGTTTGTCTTGTTAACGTCCGGACTTAAGTAGTTCCATGAGAGTGTCACAGCATTTACTGGTCACTAGCTGTGCACCCTCTGTAAATACAATGTCCTTCTGGCACCAGCGTGCTCGTGTGAAAGAAGACTCAGTAGACACAATTTAGTAATAAGGAAACGTGCTCACTACATAAGTTTTCTTAAACTCTCTTTATTCTAATTAAAATGTTTATCTAATAGATAAGTGGGTGAACGCTAAGAACTGGAAATTAAGCAAGAAATTTAAAGAACGTTGATGGCTTTATTGCAGTTTGTTTTGAGGTTTTTGTCTCCACTAAATGCTGGTTTGCTTTTAAAGTCACTCCTTCACACATAAATCTTTATGACGAATGGACTGGAATTTATTCCAACAAAAGAAGAGCTAGTTTACCATGCCACTTGTAAATGATAACACATGTTATGTAAGAGAACCAAAGCATTAGCTTTTTAAAAGCATTGTTAGCATGATTACTTAATGTGGTCCACACACAATTCTAGTTTCTTTGAAAGTGAAGGTCAGTGTGTCTAGAAGACTAGGGAAGTGAGTGCTTTGACATTTGTTCATTGTTTTTTATTTAGATCTGGGTCACTACCATGCTCTTGGTATAATTCTTGCCTCAAAAAAATCCAGAGCATAACATTTAAACTTGTACTTTATTCCTTCAGAAATTTACTGCTGACACTGAAACTTGATCCACCCTGGCAGGCGTAACCCTAACCAAAGCAGATGCTTGTTCGGTAGTGGGCAAGCCTTTCCTTGCCCTCCCTTGTCCTAGAACCTGTGTGCAAGCCAGCTCTCTGAATGCTTCTCTGGGTTGGCATCTGGATTTGCCTTTATTAATAAAGCATTCATTAACTCAGAACGCCCATCTCTGCATGCAAGTGGAGGTGTTCACGGACAGATACAACCTCCCCCACACGCTCTCCCAGCCCGGGCCTCCTCCTCTGCTCCCGCCCCTTCCTGGGTTTGTGCCTGGCAGACAGTCTCTTTCTGGAGGCCAGCCCGGATGTCACTTCTCCATGTGCCCGTTCTGCACAGCCTGTCCTACTGGCTCGCTTTTAATGGGCACTGCTTTCCGTGTCCCTCTGAGGACCCTTGCCATAGCATATTGTAATTTGTCTCTTTATTGGTGTTTTTAGTCCCCTAAACCATGAGCTCCTCAGGGCAGGTGCTAGACCTTACTGATTTCTCTTTCCCTAGAGGCCAGCCCAGCATGTGTGCATGGCTGTTAGTGAATGAATGTGGCTGGATAAAAGGGGAAGGGATGGTGGGGTAATGCACCTTCAAGCCAAAAAGGTAAACTTAGTTGTTTTGGGGGAAGAGAATAAATACTCTTTTCGTTTATGTAGTTCTTAAAATTTGGGTGGCAGAAAGCAAATATGCAGAAAACAAGTCAGAAGCTGCTGTCTGATTCCACAGAGACAGTCACATTTTATATTTAAAAAATGTAATTTAGCATTGATCGCCTTGAAATCTTCAGTTTGTTGTTCTGGTGTCTTAACTAATTATTTAATTGAGTAACAGCTAGGAGAATAGATCATACATGTGAGGACTTCCTTTGTAAGAAGCCCACAGCTCTTTTCTTTCTATGATGTGTCCTTTTTAGCACCATCCTCGAGGCTTGTGAAACTGAGCTGCCTCTCTGCATTGGACACATGCTTGAATGTGATGGTTCTTTCATAAGTATCTGGTTCCACGGAAGTTCACTAGTCATGCTTCTGTTGCATCAATTTGAGGTTTGGTTGGAAATCATTCCCATAGTAGAAAAACAAATTAGCGTCCTCCCTCTGCACCCAGCTTCCAGCTTCCCCTCAAAGATTCATTAGCATGGTGTTCAGTATTTTACCCAAAATCACTCACTTTAAAATGGCTCTTCCCCTCTTAGCATCTAAGCAAGGGGAGGTAAGTGAGACAGATCAGAAAGAACAGACCTTCTACGGCTTCCTTCCGCGTCAGTGTGCGTTTGGTGGTTCAAGGGCCACTGTGGAAGTCACCTGTAGCTTCTTAGGATCTTACCTAATGAAGGAAATGTTAGTCCTACTCCTCATTCAGTGTTCCTTTGAAATACTGCATTCCTCTAACCTGTGAAGCTGCTTGAAGGAACGAGTGGCGGTGCTGGGGGTTCAGTTTGAGCAGTCCGCCTTCTCAGGCCCGTGCTTCACCTAATGGTGTCCAGCAGGGGAGCCTCTCGAAGCATTGTGTCCTGTTGCATCAATATGTACTTAGACACGCTAATCTGAATTAGAGAGCTGATTGTACATAATGACTCCTTGGGGATGCCGTGGTAGAAAAAAGAAAACAAAAACTTAAGTAGTCTACTGAATATGCATAGTCAGTAGAAAATTCTCCTAAAATTAGTGTTAATTGAATCTGAACCTTGATCATCTTTGAACCCTTAATTTTTAATTCGATCCCTTAAAAAACTCTTGTGGCCTCTTAAAGATACATCTTGCAACCAGTAAAAGTTACACTGTAATGATTGTAAAAAGGCTGAGTTACCGTAGGGAAGTGAGTCATCTGTGTGGATATATATATGTGAGTAGTGTGTCTGGTACATTTATACGTCTACATACACATGTGCAGACGTGTGTGTTTATACAAACCGTAGTTTGTCTTTATTCAGATGTCTCCTCCTCTCTGCCTCTGGAAATGGGGCACATTTTCTTCAGTTAAAAACAGAAATAGAAGCGATGGTCTTGACCCATTTTACACTTATTTATTTCAGGCTCTCACCACACACTTGTTCATGGGCGCAGCAAGAAGAGGGACCCACAGAGCTGGAGCCGCGAGGGCTGGCACATTGGACTCAGAGCTGGCAGAACTCGTAGGGGGATCTTGCCATCCTGCAGCCCCATGTCTGGCTCCAAGATAATTCTGTTAGTGAAGTGCTTGCACTTAAGATCCAAAATTAATTTGAACTGAATGTTACTGAAAATAAAGTAGATGAAAGTGCCCCACTCTTGCCTTACCCACAGTTGTTACGTGAGAGATCCACAGTCTGACCTGGCTGTGGGAGAGCAGGTCTCTGCCCACGTGCCACCTGGTCACGGAGGTCTCGGCGATTGTCCTCGTGCCCAGATGCCACTCTCCGTCCCCTTTGCAAGCTTCTCTTTTCCTAAGAGCACTCATCTCCAGAGTGGTGGTAGGGTCATGTATTGGTGGCTGTCTTTGTCCTACAGGAATGGAAGCCCCACGAGGGCAGGGCCTCTGTGCTGTTCCTGTCTTCACTGTGTGGGGAGAGTCTGAATAAATGCTGTGAGTGCATAAATGGGTCACCTGATGTGGTGTCCTTTCTGAATGTTTGCTTTTAATTTGCCTTTTATAGATAACTTTTTAAAATGATAAAACAGTGAAACTTGGGGGTAAATATAAAAATTTTGTTATGATTGAAATGAGCAGCATGGGGTGTTTTTGAATTGCCGGAGCAAATCAGGGCTTTAGAATATTGAATTACAAATTTACGCTCTGTTCTGGTAGCCATGCCTCCTGATGAAGAAGCAGAGGAAACAGATGTAGGAGAGACAGGAGGCCTGTCTCTGGAATAAGGTGTACCTTGGAGAGCTTGCAGTTTTGGTTCCAGACCACTGCAAGAAAGCGAGTATCACAATAAAGTGAGTCAGATGAATGTTTTTGTTTCCGGTGCACATGAAAGTTAAGTTTACACTATTTTTTGCTCTATTAAATGTGTTAATAGCATTATGTCTAAAAAAATGTACATATCTTAAAAAATATTGCTGAAAAATGCTAACCATCATCTGAGCTTTCAATGAGTCGTGACCTTTTTGCTGGTGGAGGGTCTTATCTATATGCAGTGGCTGCAGACTGCTCAGGGTGGTGGGTGCTGAAGGTTGGGGTGGCTGTGATTTTTTACAACAAAACAACAATGAAGTTTGCTGCATAGATCAACTCCTCCTTTCACAAATTTCTCTAGCACGCGATGCTGTTTGATAGCATTTTCCCCATAGTAGAACTTTTTCCAAAATTGGACTCTGTCCCCTCGAATGCTCCCACTGCTTTATCAACTAAGTTTATGTAATATTCTGAATCCTTTGTTGTCATTTCAGTAGTCTCCACCAGGAGCAGATTCTCTCTTTAAGAGGTTCGTCCATAAGAAACAAGTCCTCATCTGTTCAAGTTTTATCATGAGATTGCAGTGATTTGGTCCCATCTTCAGACTCCACTTCTAATTCTAGTTCTCTTGCTATTTCCACCACACCTGCAGTTCCTTCCTGCACTGAAGTCTCGAACACCTCAAAGTCATCCATGAGGGTGGGAGTGCATTTCTTCCAAACTCCTGTTCGTGTTGATATTTTGACCTCTTTCCATGAATCATGAATGTTTTTAATGGCATCTAGATGGTGAATCCTTCCCAGAGGTTTTCACTTTACTTTGTCCAGATCCATCGGAGGAATTTGTATCTAGGGCAGCTATCCCCTTATGAAATGTATTTCTTGAATAGTAAGCCTTGGAAGTTGAAATGACTCCTTGATCCATGAGCTGCAGGATGGATGTTGTGTTAGCATGCATTAGTCTCCTCGCACATCTCCGTCAGAGCTCTTGGGTCACCATAGGCATTGTCAGTGAACAGTACTATTTTGGAAGGGATCTATTTTCCTGAGCAGTAGGCCTCAACAGCGGGCTTAAGATACTCAGCAAACCATGTTGTAAACAGATGTGCTGTCACCAGGCTTTGCTGTTCCATTCGTAGAGCACAGGCAGAGTAAATGTAGCCAGTTCTTTAGCGTAGTTCGAAAATTCGCACCATGGCAAATGAGCATTGGCCCCAACAGGAGAGGCAGCCTGTCCTTGGAAGTTGGAAGCCGGGGGCTGACTTCTCCTCTCCAGCTGTGGAAAAGCGAGGTAAGCCTTCCAGCAGCAGGTGTTTCGTGTCCGTGGAAAATCTGTTGTTTCGTGTCGGTGCCGTCGGGAATCCTCTGAGCTAGATCTTCTGGAGAGCTTGCTGCCGCTCCCGTGTCAGCACTTGCTGCTTCCCCTCGTGCGCTCCTGTGATGAGCACGGCTTCCCTTAAACCTCATGAACCCACCTGCGCTGGCCTCAGACCTTTCTAGTGCAGCTCCGTCCCTCTCTCAGCCTTCAGGAACTGGAGAGTGAGGGCCTCGCTCTGGATGACGCTTTGGCTGAAGGGAATGCTGGGGCTGGTCTGCTCTTCTGTCTAGACCACTAGAACTTTTCCCATTTCAGCACGAAGGCTGTTTTGCTTTCTTACCCCTATGTTCACTGGAGTAGCACTTCTAATTTCCTTCAAGAACTCTTCCTTTGCAGGCACAACTTGGCTGTTTGGCAGGAGAGGCCTCGCTTTCAGCCTGTCTCGGTTTTCAACATGCTTTCCTCCCTGAGCTGAATCGTTTCTAGCTTTTGATTTAAAGTGAGAGACATGGGCTCTGCCTTTCACCTGAACACTTAGAGGCCATCGTAGGGTTGTTAGCTGGCCCGATTTCAATATTGTGGTGTCTCGGGGACCAGGGAGGCCTGAGGAGGAGAGAGACAGGGGAACAGCTGGTCAGTGGAGCAGTAGGACACACCCGACACTGATCAGTAAAGTTTGCCATCTTACACGGATGTGGTGTGTGGCGTCCCAGAATAATGACAGCAGCAACATCTGATCACAGATCACCTTAAAAATATAATAATAATGAAAAAGCTTAAAATACTGCGAGAATGACCAAAATGTGACCCAGAGACACAAAGTGAGCAAATGCTGTTGGAAAAATAGCACCAATAGACATGCTTGGCACAGGGTTGCCACAAACCCTCCACTTGTAAAAACTCAATACCTGAGAAGCCCAGGAAAGCAAAGCAATAAAACAAACTCCTTTATTTTAATATCAAGGCATCTAGTGAGAGTCTAGAAAGAAGCAATGAAAAATAAAAATAGGTAGAAAGTAGATATTTTTTTGACTTTTCTTAATTTAAAAAATAGATTTTGGCATCAAGAAAACAAGATAAACCAGAATATTTCCTAGGTCAAAGGGGCATTAACAAAGACACAGAGGCAGTTATTCTAATGGAACTAACAGAAGTACTTCTGTTCTAGAATACACATTGCAGCTGCTCCCTCTTTATTCCTTTCGTGCTGGTGTCGGCCACAGTACCCACATGTTCTTGAGAACCTTCGAGGAGGATTGGTTTGTTTGTTTTTAATACAAAGGTCAAAACCCAGGGAAACTGTATCCTTTGATGTAGGCTGTTACCTCAAGGTGAGTTTATTCGGGGCACTAAGTTGAGCCAAACTGGTGAAAGAACTTCAGCTTCTCAGGAATAGTGTACTGCATTTGTCAGATTGTGTTCCTTTCATTGTGAACTTCAGTTATTCATTGCACACTGAAAGAATCACCTAAAACCGGGAAAACCAAAGGCCCAGTTGAGCTTGAAGTTTATGTCATGTAGTGAGGTACCCAACATTTCTGATGAAATCAGTAGTATGTTTCACTTCCTTTTAAATAAAGTGTGAAAAGCAAAGAGCAGGTTTTTATGTACCACAAAGCAAAACAAAAAAACCTTTCAGGGCATAATGCATTTTTCATTAAACTCACCACTGAACTATTTTGATTATGTAATCTTATCCTCCCATGAACGTATAAGAAGTGTGAATTTTCTGGGGTGAAGAAATAATTGCAGAAGCTGGTTAATGAGGCAGAACTCACACATCTGCATTTATGGTTTTGTGGGCAAATAAATCATCAGTGGAGGATACAAATGTAAAGAAAAATTCTTGATTGCGCTCAAGAAATGCAAGGTTGAACTTTTTACTAAAATAGAATTTTACAGCCTCTCCGAGGGATGTTGTGAGTATTAAATAAGTGTAATGTGCTCAGAATAGCAACCCAGGGCGTAGTGAGCACTAGGAAATGTGTGCCCTTTATCTCTTACACGGATTTTAGTACAAAAGACTAAATCATGTCTTAATCATGCATCATAAACTGAACTGTAATTTAATGTGGTGAATGTCCACCTTAACTCAGTCAGGAGTGGCTTTCAGAGCGAGGAAGATCCTGAAACGTTTTTCTTTGGGCCCTTATGTGTGCCATGTATGAGATCCTTGGGCAGGTTACCCAGATGATGGGCCTAGAGCCAAGAGATGCGGGAGCAAATATGTAACTCTTAGTTGTATTTTGAAATACATTATTTTAAAAAATCCGAAGATTCGATTGACTTACTTTTTTTTAATTTTTTTTTTTTTTTTTTAGCATGCCCTGTTGCTGTGTTTGTGTACTTCTAAGTTTTCTGGAATTCAGTTGAGATTTATGACCAACAGATGCTTAAAGCCGTTGTCAGAATTACGTACCTAGCGCTTCATTGATTTGAAATCTAGTTTTCATTCAACATTCCTGCAGTTTAAAATGTGACAGAAGTTTTTCAAGAGTGATTACATGAGTTAGTGCCCTCTGGTGGCACACAGAGGACATCAGGCAGAGAGGGACTGACCCGTTGAGCCTTCTTCAGAAAACTCGTCTGAGGAGGAGTCTTCTTGTAATTGGTTCTTTTCTGAGAGCTTTTCTTTTTGGTGGATTTTGAAAAGGTCTGCAGTGGTTGATTTATGCCCATCTGTAGTTTATTTTTCATGTGTTGGGTGCTCGTCAGTGCCCTCGTCCATTAAGCCATGGCCCTGGAGTTGACTAGTAACAGCCTTATGGGGAGACTTCTTTAGCAGTGTAGGCTAGGATGAATTTCCGGGTGAGAGGATTTTCAGGTGAATTTACTGGAGGAAGGTATACCAACGTTAAGATTTTCGAAGGGGGATCAGGACATCCATTTTTAGATGCATCTCTTAATTTGCCTTTTGAAGAGGGGACCACTCACTTCTTGGATTGATGGCCTTTGGGTGACTCAGTGGTGCCACTTGAGACAAACCTACCCAGTGGATTGGAAGTAGGTGGGCATTGTGGTACATTTAGATCTTCCCTGCAGGGCAGGCCCCACCTTTCCCGCCTGGGTCCTTTGGCCAGACTCGCTTACTCTTGGGGCTTTGGGGTCAGGCAGGCCAGAAACAGCATCTCATTCCCACCTCTGAAAAGCTGTGGGACCCTGGGAAGTCGCTCTGTCTTTTATGAGTTTCTTTAGCTGTGCGATCTGGCTGTTGCTGCTTCGAACCTACGTCAGGAGACAGTTGTGTGGTGGAAATGAGCTCGTGTGTGAGAGAGTTGTAAGCTTTGTGCAGATTGCTATTACATACGTGTTTCTTTCCTTCTCTTCCCCAAAGCAAGTTCCCCCCTCCTTTAAAATGAAGTCTTAATCTTGAATAATGTTATATTTACAGCCATGTTGCAAAGGTGGTACAGAGTTTGCACAGTCCCCTTACCTAGTTTCTCCTGCAAGCCTCACTTTGATATGACCAGGTTTCCTTATACTTTTCATGTATAATCCCTGTGATCTTTGATCACATTTGGCTTAAAGTGCCAATTTAGCACTTGGCTAAGGCTGAAATATTTGCCTAAATACCTGAATTTTGCTGAAGATGTGCCATTTGCTTCCAGATCATCCTTCTGTTTTTACCTTGGTCCGTGTCTGTGACCACTTGACAATAGAGTAGTCTTTGATTTTCCAGGATCTTAACACCTAAACAGTTTCCCCGTTGAAGAAGTTAATGAGCTGTGCACCCATACGGGAGACGAGGCAGGCGGTTGGCGTCAGCGTGTTACCGAGGCACATTGGCACCCCGGCCGCATCTCACACCGCCACAGTTTAAGTCAGGGTAGAAATGTGCATATTCCAACCCCCCTCCCCCAAACCCCAAAAACATTTCTTACATTTGGAAATACAAAAAGAACTGACATAGCTTCCTAATCAAAAGCCCACCAGCTAGTTTTAATATATAGATAGTCTGTAATTAGTGTATAAAAAAACAGTAGCAGCTCACATTGTATCTACCTTTATAATCTAAGAAAATGATTTCAGACAACATCTCATTTGGTTTCTTAACCCTGAGAGATAGGTGGGGAGAACTTTGTCACTCCCCTTTCGTGTACCTGGATGAAGTAAGGGAGGCCAGGGGGTGACTGATGGAGGCCAAGTTCATTAGAGCCACTCTACACACGACTGAACACTTCTCACCCAGGCCTCCTCCAGCACTCCTGCAATAATGTGGCTTTGAAAATGCTGTTTTCTCTCTTTTATGTTGGCTAAGTGCCATCCCAGTGATCATATTTGTGCTTCTAATATGCACATTTTTTGATACCTGATTGACAATTTATATATTTTGTTTCAACGCAGATCCTTCCTGAATATTATCAGATCAGCACTATAGGCTTGATTTAACAGAATCTCACCATCCTGGGCCATCAGGGAAAGTCGAGGTCTGTGCCCGGGTGTGCCTGCAGCCTACTTTGAGGCGGTGTCCTGTGTGTGATCTTTGGGCTGTGTATTGTGCTGGAGGGAACCTTGGCACTGGAGACACGTAGGACTTTTTATTTATTTTTTATTTTTACGAACCACAGAGATATTTGAGTCAGAAAATGATGTAGTTCGAAAAAGTGATAAATGGACCAGGTTCTTGAAAAGCCAGCAGAACATCTTACTTACACAAAATCAGAAAACAGAAATGAGTCTCCTAAGGAAAAAAAAAAATTTTTTTTTTTTTTTTTTTTTTTTGCAAATACGGTGCTTTTATATAAATTCTCATATCTATTTTTGTGGTATAAAATTTAATTTTGTCATCGTTTGTTTTGTGGTTAGGTCTCCATTTCTCACAGCATCTCACTTAACCTGTCTGAAAAGGTGAGTTCAGAGGAAGCCATGTGCTGCTGCCTGTGGTGGCACTCATGCCCAGACGGTTAAGTCTCACTGCCCACTTGGGTGAGTTTGGTGGGTGATTTTCTTTTGTTTTTTTAATCAGTAACATAGACCAAGCTACAAAGCCAAGTGGAAGAATTAAGATATGTTTTAATCTTTTCAAGTTCTAAGAGTCTCATTAAAGAACCATCTTTTTTCTTTTTTTTCTTAAGCTGACAAAATGTCCAAGTGCTTGCCTGGTTCCTGCCTGGCCCCTCAGAATTCTGGAGCCACAGCCAGGGTGGATCCCTGGTGGCTTCCCTCATGGCCTCTAGCGAGGGTGGGTGTGCTGCTCCCTTGCAGCAGCTCCGGATGTCACCTGGGAGGAATCTTCGCTGTGGCTTTGATTATCCTCTTCAGGTTGTGCCTTTTAGGAAGTTGTAAAACAGATGGTGCTGTCCGGCTGGGTAACCAGCCGTCTGAGATCAGCCCTGCTGATGTGGGCAGAATTCAGAATGAAGTTTTAGCTTCACGGACATGTCGTGGGGAAGTTGCGTGTCATGACAGGCCGTGTCCCATCAGGGGGAGTGCTGTGGGATGGACCCCGAGGAGGTTAGACTAGGGGCTGCTGGGCTTCCTCTGGCTGGCGGACTTGGCTGTGGGTTGCCCAAGATGGTGACCGCTTCCCTCTCGGAGTGGTGGGTCTGTAACCTGAGTCGTCAGTCTGAGAAGGGGGTGTTTTGTGTTCACTTGGGGTTTTCTGACATTGACTGGAAAGAAGAGTAAGACTTTAGTTGTGTAATTTACAATAATGACCAAAAACCTCAAGCCTGCTCCCCACAAAACATCCAGTTATCCAAATATTCATTCAAATTATAAATTTCTTTCAGCTACGGGCACTTTTTTCCTTGTCTTTTTCCATTCTGTTTTCTTTCCCCACCAGATAGATTCACACTGAAAAATAAGACAGGCTCCAGTATTTGCATGTTGAAAATTAAGATCCGTGCCCAGAGGCGCCTGGTGGCAAGCACAGTGAAGCAAGCGGAGAACTGGGGCAATTGTTTATTTGAAGGTTGGTTGTGACATATGAATGAGCCTATCTTTTTAATACCTGCCCATCTGTCCTGGACTGAAACAGGCATTTGGAATAGGTTTTGCATTCTAAGTTCAGTTTTGAAAACCAACCATTCACGGTGAATGCAAAGTTGCTGGAAGTTTGTTTCAGAGGTGATGCCACCCTCTATTTCTGTGAACCCTATAAAAATAGCATGGAATAAAATTTAATTATGCTATGCTGCATATTTCATGTGGCATTAAGGAGCAAGAGTTGCCTTTACAACGCATTAAGTTTGGAAGGAATAAAGGCTTTTTGTAGGTTCTTTGGAAGATACTATAATTAAAAGATTTGCTCAAATGTATTTGTCCCCTTTTGAAGAGTTTAAAGAAATCCATCCCTCCCTTCCTAAATTGATTGCCTCTCGAACATCAGCCACGCTTGGCAGTAAATACGGTGAAGCCATTGCTGCTCTGCTGATGTGACGGCTTCTTTCTGTTAAATGTAAAATAGGTTTTTAATCTTCTGATTTAGATGTTTAATAGAAAGTAAATGTTTGACTTGCTTTGGTTTCTGCTGAACCTGTATTTAAATCCACACAAACAGTTTGAATAAAGTGAAAACATCACTGGACTAGCTATTTTAAACATTTCAGGACGTGAGAATGCTAAATGGGGTTCCCTTTTAAAACTAGAAATGGCTGCTTGCATTTACATAATTACTGCTAACTAGCACAACATTTTACATGGTGACAAACGCAGGGTAGAAAAAGTATCTGTTTTAAAAAGTCTGGTAAAGCTGAAAAGCTCTGTGAGCAGCTGCTTCATGCGGAGGGCCTTTGCAAAGCCAGGGGAAGGAAACCTTTCCGGAGGGAGGGTGATGTGATGTCGTGGGAGCAGGCAGGTAGCTCAGGCAGCTGCTTGGAGATGCTTGCAAGCTGTCCCCTAGGCCGAGCTCACAAACCTTTCATTTGGAAGCAGGATTGTAGGTATTAGTTCCTAAATTTGCTTTTCAGTTTTGGAGCGGGTAGGGCATTCTCTGTCCGTGGTTCAATGGTGTCTGGTGAGGTTGAAGTTCAGTGTTGGTAAAAACAGCCTGGGAGGATGTTTGTGAAAATAAAGACTAGTGTCTCCTCGTCCAGACTGAGCAGTCAGTACCTCCAGCCGGAAGCTCAGGTATGTCCTTGATTCTGCCTTTTGTCCCCTGCCACAAGTGGGACCCATCTGTAAGTCCCTTTTTCCTTCTCACATGTGCCCCGCTGTGTGCATCTCTGCTGGTGCCTCCCGAGTCCGGGCTGTCCTCGTTTTCTTTGCCTGGACGTCTGACCCCTCTTCCTATCTGGACTCCTGTTGCCAGTCTGGCTCCCTGTACAGGGACCAGTGTGATTTATGAAGAATATAACCTGGGTGAGGTCACTAGCTTGCTTCAAAACTCTGCAGTGACTTTCTACCCATTTGGAGTGCACTTGGCCTGTGTGGCCTGGTCCCTGCGACAGCTCTCAGGCCGTACCGTGTGCTCTTCCTCTGGGCGCATCGATCCTTCCCACAGTTGGAACACACCCGGTCGTGTGCTTCTCCTCTGCAGTTTTCTCCCCATGGGGTGCTGTCCCCCCCACCCTGTGTTTGTGTGCCAGCTTCTTCGTGCCACTCAGGTCTCACCTCAAATGTCATCTCAGGGAGGCCCTTCCCAGACAGCCCACGCTAGCGTAGTCCTCCGTCACTCTGTCATGTGGCGTGTTTTGGTAGCATTTATACTGTCTGAAATTGTCTCTTGTATTCCTTTGCCTTTCTCTGCTCTCCTCCCCAGCCCTCTAGAACGTGAGCTCTTTTAGGGCAGGGACCTAGTCTGTCTCCTCAGCTGTATTCTCAGCAGCTACAGGTTCCTGTAAGTGTACAGGTTGCCACTGATTAGATGAATGCAGAAGAGGAGTCCTGGACAGCACTCACGTCCAAGGAGGGGGCTGACCTGGTGGAACTGGGCACCCAGACGGACGGTCCTGAAGTTCTTGTCGTCTCCAGGTGGTTTCTGGAGCTGTTTGGGAAACACCACTCTAAACCTTGCCTTTTGGCATTGAAAGTTGACATTTGGGGTCAATGAATGGCTGTGGACATGGTTCAGCCCATGTCCCACGAGAGTCGGGGACCTTGCTCTCATGGCTCCCTGAGTGAGATGAAAGGTCAGTATTCCCAGTGCTCTTGGTTCAGTGGGAGCTCAGCAGTGGGGGTTTTGCCTCCTTGCTGGGGTGGTGCCTTACCTTGCTAGAGAATGAATTCGAACTCACCCACACCCAGCTTGAGAGCTAGACCTCATTTTCTGTGATTGCCCCTGTGGCATCTTTCTTATGACAGTGATGGGTACACTTTCTATGTTCCACATTCTTTCTGGGGCTAGGGGACTATTCTCCTAAAGATACCAGTATTTGCAGAAGTCGAAACTTTGGTGAGTAGCTTTGAGCTTCTCTGGTTCTCCTCTTGGCTACATCCCAAATTTTTAGGAGGAAAATGTGGTGAAGCTATAGATAGCTGGGAAGTTGATGAGGATGTTTGAAAGTGAATTGAACCCTTCGTGTTCAACTTTCTTAAGGAAAGAAGAGGATCACATTTCCAACTCACGGCCATCTCAAATATGATATGCCACTGCAAGCTGTCCGTCAGGGCATTTACTTTGGTCTCAAATATGCTGGTTTAGGGACTGGGTTGTAGAACTCAGGAGACGTGTCTGCTCAGCAAAAGTTCCACTGTACAACCTTCCATTCTTGCTGCTATCTTTATCAGGACGTTGTTACGGTGTTGGGTTGTTTCACTAAAAACACCAACTTCTCAGTTATTTTATAGTGAAACGGAGCTTCTTAGAACCGACACCTAGGGACAGAGTCCTTGAGCTGGAGCATTTGCATTGCTTTTGATTGATCGACCAGTTCATTAGACTGGATTTAAGAGAATCCCCCCTGCCCTTTTCTCGTGTGTGACTGGAGCCTCGTGCCACCCATGGCATGGTGTCTTGATTGCCTGGCCCCCCACTTGCCTGGCTAGAGAACAGGCTCAAGCTGGAGGGAACAAGCAAGATGAAGACAGGCAAGAGTCAAGAGAGGGTCTGGCCGGCGGGAGCCAGAGACGTGTGCAGTGGGGGTGGCTAGATAGGGCTGGAAAATTGGTTCCAAGCAGCTTATGGGAGGTCTTGTGTGTAAGAAGTGGGCAACTGTAGGTCATTTCCCCTGATAACTGAGCTGGTGACCTGGGGTGTGTGTAGGGCTGGCTGGGGGCAGAGAGAAGAGCTTGGAGGACGTTATCAGTCTTTGGTTTCCTAGTTATTGGAAACTCCGTCTTTCCTGGGAGCCATTTTCCTCTCTAACAGATGCTATGAGAGGCTGTCTAGTGCATACCCCTGAATTGTGTATCTTTTCTGATTTGGTCCTTTTGGTTGGTTGCTTTTGAAGTTAAGGTGCTGGTTTGGTCAACTGAATATTCGAAACAGACTCCCATACACTCCTGGCTGGTAAGTATTTGAAGAGCAAGAGCAGTGACTTCCTGCGCGAGTGATTAGCAGGCATGCTTGATGTGTGGTGGACACACACAGTGTCTATGGTAGTTACTGTGTGATTGCTTGAGCACAAACCAGGGCACACTGGTCCAGCCTGAAGTGAGGTTGCCCCTCTGAAAGGACGTCCTGGTTGCATTTTACTGGCACTGTGTGTAAGCAAGGGACAAGCGCCCATTTACTATTGTTCCCATCTCCTTTTCCAGCCTTAAAAAAGCCAAAATGATTTCCTGCCTGTAAATTGCTTGGTTTTCTTTTTCTGGTCTTTTCCTTTTGTGGCGAAGGTATTTGCAGAAATTTCTGGCTAACCAGCCGTCCGTAACTTTCCTCTTCACTGCGGATGCTGTGGTTAGTGGTATCTGAAGAGCCCCACAAATCCAAAGTTGTTGCCTTAGGAAAGCTGAGATTCCAGCGGTTCAGCCGCTGCAGTGGGGTTTTACATTCCTGGTCTTGAGACTGTGTTTGACTCATTAAATATTTCAAGTTAGTTGAGAAACTTAAATATTTGTTAAATTTCAGGGTGTCCTGACTTAGAGAAAATGAATTACTGTGTATACTCTATAAGACCCATCTTTTGCCCATTCCTCAGCTTGTAGTGACGATGAGGCTTAAAGATTCTGCCCTTCAGGCGACAAGTGAAAGCCCTTCGACAGGGAGAAAATGCGCCAGCAGTGGGGAGCAGTTCTCCTGCATGGCATTAGCTTTGGCTTGTGAGTTGGCCCCTCAGGATGGTACACACAGTTTCCAGGGAAGAGTTCAGGAAAGACTCTGGAGAGGGATTTTCCCGACTCTCATCTCAAGGGGAATCTCCTTTTCGCTTCAGCTGGCCAAGCTTAGCTGGCTCAGCGTGCCTGATTCCTAGACCGACTTCCCGCCCTCTCAGCACATAGCAGACCTCCAAACAGGTGCCTGGTTGACGTGGATCCCCTGGTTTGCTTTGTTTGAACTATTATCTTTCTAATGGTGAAGTGGATGATCTAGATGGAGCACCAAGGTTCTCCTTCCTTCCATCCCCTCCATGAGCCCGGATGCCCGCAGCGTGCTCTCGTGTGGATCTGTAGGACAGACCAGGCAGTCCTTCCTGTAGGGTCCGTGAGGTCATCTGTACCTCGAGTGCTTCTTCAGGGTGGGGGACGGTTTGCTGCCCCCGGCAGCGCTGCTGTCTCCGTGGAAATGTGCGCAGCCTGCTTGCCCATCTGAGATGCACCACGGATGATAAATAATAATCACGCGGCGTGATTGCTGAGAGGCAGGCTCCAGCCAGTGTGTGCTGGGTTGTAGTGTTTTCCTGATGGATGGAGCCTATTCTGGGAGGCAGCTTATTGTCTCACGTGAGCAGGCTTTCTAAAATAAACGACTGCTTTCTTAATATTTTGAATCCTTTTCTTCAGCACATGTTTTGTAGCCGTGGTTTGAAAGCTTGCCAAATATATGCCTTCGCACAACTCCCTGTAGGGCTGGATATACAACCAGACCAAACATTGTGATTTAAGGTTGAACATAATTGGGAACTCAGCAATCACTTGCCTTGCATTTGATAGAATGGCAGCAGAGTGCTCTGGAGTTATTTCTCCGTTAAAAAATTATATATGTGTAATACACACAAACGCATACTTGTATATAGTTTCACTGCCTCATAATAAAGAAGTCGTGTCTGAAACCACTGGCCAGAAACACTAGTGTGAAAATTATTACTTGACTTTTGTGATGGAGGCAGTAATGAGCTTCAAACAGATCCTAGCAGTCGATACCACCGATGTGACTGAGGACCTTAGTCAAACTGTATAAGGTTACAGAATGGAGAAAAATCAGAAGGTGGCAGAGATACATCTTAAACCCAAGCCCCCATCAAGACTTTCATCAGGTGATGTGTTCCTTGTTTCTGTGCACTTCAGTAATTGAGCCATAAACCTGGTGAACTGGGTGCGGCCTCCCTGTTAAACAAGGGGCTTTGGTGTTTACATTTCAAGCGCTGCCGTGTATTTGGGATTGTTGGACCGTCAGTCTCCTGTAATTGAGACCTTTTCATGTGCCTCTTGTGCGGTGGGAAAAATGCTATTGACAGCCCCACTTCCTGAAGCTCTTTAGAAGATGGAATTGAGAGCTCTTTGAGAAGTCACATGTGGAATCCAAGTTTGTTTACCAGGCCGAGGGAGATCATACCGGCAGACATTTATGGTGACTCTCTGGATCGCAGAGGGTGGAGATGCACGAGAACGTCTGCTTCACTCCCGGGCACGCTGGCTCCTTGAGGCTCTCGCCGGCCCCGGCGCCATGCAGGAGGAGGGGCGTGGGGAGGGAAACCATGCCCAGCACAGCCGCCACGGTTTCCTGATGATGGCATCCCATCGCCACACCGTGATACAGCCTGCCGCCACCCCTTGTAAGAAAAGGAAATAAAACTCTGAGGTGGAAACGTTGCTATCTCAACTTGTGCAATTAAAGTGATTTTTTCCCAGGGATTTCCTCCCCACCCCCTACCAAAGTTTGGACACTTTTCTAGTCATTGAAAAGCTATCTTTTGGAGTTTCAGACAGTCAAATAAACCCAGCTCCAGAATTTAACTTTTATTTGCAAACAACATGATTATGAAAGATCCTGTGGAATAATATCTATATATTCTACCTCTAAGAATATGTGAGTTCAACGAGATACAAGATACAAAGTCAGTTGTATTTCCGTATATTAGCAAAAGGTGAAATCAGAAAACCAGTGTCATCTGATTACTTATCAGTAGAGCATTAGCTTTAGAAACATCCAGTACAAAAGCTAAGAATGTGTGTACGACTTCTGCCCTGAAGACGAATGCGTTGCTGAGAGAGGTGACGTCCCGCACAAGCGGAGGGTGAGGCTGTAGATTGAAAGACTAAATATTGTTAAGATGTCTGTTTCCCCTAAATTGATTTAGGAATTCAGTGCCATCCTAGTCAGAGTTTAGACAAGCTGGTTGTAGTTTATATGGAAATGCAAAGGACCCGGGAAAACCATATCCATTTTGAAAAGAAAAAAACTAGAAGATTTCATTGCCTGATTTTCAGGACTTCTTATAAGCTACAGTAGTCAACCTAGTGTGGTTCTGCCAAAGGATAGACACATAGATCAGTGGGGCAGAATGAAGAGGCCAGAAATGGACCCACACATCCATGGGCTAGTTGATTTCTGACAAGGGCACAAGGCAATTCAGTGGAGAAAGGATGGTCTTTTAAACAAATGATAATGGAACAGTTGGACATCCTATGCAAATGACACGAACCTCGACCCGTACTCTGTACCATATAGAAAAATTAACTCAAAATGGATCATAGATCTAAGTTTAGAGTCTAAAACTTTTATTAAACTTTTAGAAAGAAAACACAGGAGAAAGTTTATGTGACCTTGGAATAAGCAGAGATTTCTTAGATACCAAAAGCGCAATCCATAAGAGAGAAAAATGGATTTTGTACTCATCAAAAGTTTAAAAATTCTGATCTTTCAAAGATACTGAGAAGACAATGAAACTATAGGGCACAGACTGGTAGGAAATGTAGGCACAGCATATGTCTATTAAAGAACTTGCACCCCGAATATACGAACTCTTTAAAACTCAGTAACGTGAGTTATTAAAATGGCCAACTTAAAAATGGGGAAGAGAAAAATTGAATAGGCATGTTAAGATCTACAGATGGCAGCTGAGCACATGAAAGACATTCGGGTCATTAGTTACCAGAGAAATGAAGTAGAAACTACAGGGAGAGACTAGCACTTACCTATCAGAACGTCCTCAAAACAAAAACCTTGGTACTACCACTCATACCTTGCTGGTGGGAATGCAGAATGGTACAGCCATTTTGGAAAGAAATTTGAGTTTTCTATAAACCTGCACTTTAAAAAAATATTAAATCTGTACTTAAAATATGGCCCTGCAGTTCCACTTGTAGGTATTTACGTGAGAATGAGAGGCTGTGTTCATACAAAAACTGGTGTGTGAGCCATGGCTTTATTCATGACTTCCCAGAGCAGAAAACTTGGTGTCATTCCACTGTCGAGTGACTCAGCTCAGTGGAACACTACTTGGCAGCGAAGAGAGGCAAACTTGCTAGACCACGGATGAATCTCACGCGCGTTGTGCTTAGTGAAAAGGCTCAGAAGGCTGCAGACTGCCTGATGCCACTTAAGAACATTGTGGAAGAGGTAATACTACACGGGAAGGGAACAGATCCGTGGTCTGGCGTTGGAGGTGGAGGTGAGTGCACTACAGATGGGTACTAGGGAACTTTCTGTACCTTTATTATGCTTCTGGTTGCACAGCTATACATGTCTGTCCGGATATGGAGACCTGGGCACCTGAACAGGTACTTCACCAGAGAAAGCATATGACAGGCCAGTTCACATGTGGAGAGGTGCTCGACACCGCCCCTCCTCAGGCAGGTAAAATCAAAGGCCTCGGGTGCCGTGTTGTTGCTGCTGGCGTGTGTCATGTGACCCAGCTGCTTTGAGTGCCTGCTTGGTAGTTTGTGTGAAATCGAGCATCTACATTATGATCCAGCAGTCCTACTCTCCCTGTTTACCTTGGAGAAATGAGAATATGCAGTCCTCCATTCCTCGAGATTTGCTTTCTGTGCTTTCAGTTAACAGGGGCAGGTGACCCTCCCTCTGACGGAGTGGCAGAGGGTCATTAGTCACCTCCTTCATCTCATCACGCAGGCATTTCATCATCTCACATCAACCCAGGAGGAAGGGTGAGTACAGTACAATGAGAGAAAGAGAGAGAAAGACCAGAGTCACCTAATTTTCGTTACGGTCTTTTGTCATAATTGTTGTATTTTATTAGCTGTTGTTGTTAATCTCTTACTGTGTCTGATTTATAAGTTAAACTTTATTGCAGGTATGTATGTATAGGAAAAAAACATAGTATATATAGAGTTCAGTGCTATCCATGGTTTCAGGCATCCCCTGGGGGTCTTGGAAGGAATCTCCTGCGGATAAGGGGGTGCTCCTGTATATGTCCACACAAGGACTTGCACAAGAATATTTATATAAAGCCCCAAACTGGAAACAGCCCACATATCCATCATCTGAAAAATGGATGAACAAATTGTTATCACAATGGAATTCCACCAAGCAATAAAAAGAATGAACTATTGATACAAACATATGGATGGATCTCGAAAACAAAAGAAGTACATACTTTTGAAACCCATCTATGGTGATGGAAAGTGGTTCTTGAGGACAGAGGGTGGGGGAAGTAACTGGAAAGAGAGCGAAGAAACTTAGGGTGATGGAGGTGCACTAAATCCCATTTTAGGTTGTGATTGTGTGGGCATACGTCATTGTTAAAACGTCAAACAGATTCAGGTCCGTACATTCTGTTGTATGTTAATTACACCTTAATAAAATTATCTTAACTCACTTTTATAGACATTTTCTTGAATCCTTTTTTTTTAAGCCATTTATTCTGTTGGGTCATCATTACGTGCATTTTGCATGAACCCAGGTTTCTGTGTGGTGCATGTTGTTGACATTGTACAGTATCCCACTGGGGCAGGAGGAAAGGCTCAGCTTCTGATCGCATGGCTTGACATGGCCCACGGCCTCAGAATGTCGAAGGGACAGGTAAGTAACCCCGTGTGTTTTGGCTCTGTGTCCTATCGGATTTGCCTCTATTGACCGGCTCACCATGTGTGGGATCGGTGCTGTGGAGAGCTTGAAGACTCCCATGTACCTTACTCATAGGGGCAACCCCTTCTGGAAGCTGATGTGGCTGAAATTGAGCCCTATGGACGGAGCTGGATGGGTGGCACGAGGGATTGAAAAAGAGCCTCTTGCTCCAGCTCTCTTTAAACATCAGGGCTCTTGCTTTGGTCTTTCTTTTCTCGCTGCACTTTCCGTGGGTAGTGTCGTCCGTGGGCATGGTTTCTACCATCACCAGTCTGTTGACGATTCCCAAATTATCTGCAGTTTGTGCTCTTCTTCGAGTCAAAACTCTCTAGATATCTTCTCTGTATTACTCTGTCTTCTCTGCTCACAAATGTGCTGTTATTCTCATTTTGTGTGAAGTTTCTCTCAAACCTTTCTTGCAACTGCTTCATCTCTGCGTTTCCCTTCCTGTCCTCTCCTCAACCACAAAGGTCGGGCATCGACATCCGCATCCCATGCAATAGAAACTTCTCCTGTTAGGATTCACTGAGAATGCTTATTACTAAATCCTGTGGCCCAGTTTCGGCCCTCCTCCTTCCTAGCTTCTGTGTACCGTTTGTTAATGTTGACTTTCCTGTTTTTTCTTGGGGAAAAAAAAAATCTTTCTCTCCCTTGGCTTGGGGTCACAGTTCCCTCTCCTGCTTTGCTGCACAGACCCCGCCTTTCTCCTGGCCATCTTTTGAGATTGTAGTGCCTCAGATTTGTGTCCCTGGCCCTCTTTTCTCCTGTGAAAGAATTCTGGCCTGTGTTCCATTATCCGATGGCTTAAATTTCCCCTTCTACACCCACAGCACCACATCTGGATCTTTAGGCCCTACCCCTCGCCCGAGTCTGATATCTTTGTTTCATGTTGCATACTGAACTCTTGAAACTCACTGTGTCCCAAGCCAGACTTACCGTTTTCCCTCCAGCTGATCTTCTGTCTGTTCCAGAGTATCCCCTGAGACCGCCAGCCCAGGCTCACAGCTCTGGAGTCCGATCGGCGATCCACAGGTTCTGCTTGTCTTCTCCGTCTCTCCCAGCCACTGCCCCAGTGTGGGCCCTCATGACCCCTAGACTATTCCTGGGTCTCCCTGCTTGTTCTTCTTTTTCCTACGACCCACTTCTGCCTTCATCTGAAGGCGGTTACCCCTACTCTGCCGGTTAAAGCCTCAACTCCTTAGGATGACAGTGAAACCCTCTGTCCGTGCAGCACCTGTCCCTTCTGCACCTGGGTGATGGGAACACCTGTAAGTTTCAGTTAAATTTCCCCTCCTCTCTGTATCGTCCTCGTCGCCTGGCAGAATGACTTGTTCCCTTTTCTGGGTTTGTGTGGCACTTCACATATTTTCTTAATAATTTGTGGATGTGTGTCTCTGTACATATTGGGGATCATTCGCGGATCTCTCGTGTGTGTTCCGGGACCAGATAGCCTTTGCATCCCTGCCCTGCCTCTGTGCTCCCACACACTCTCTCTGCTCCTCCACATGCCCCGGGGAGGCAGAGCTGAATGTTGACACTCTGGCCAAACGAATCCGTTGCCTGCTTGGGAGTGTGAGCGGAAATTGCCCACAATTTCTTCAGACAAGCCGGGAGGGACCAGTCTGTGATCTGGAAGCGGTCCAGTGTTGGTGCCAAGAAGAGGGATTTCCTCTTTCATGTCCTGTCCAAATGGTTCTGGTGGTCTGATTCTCCCAGGGTTCTCCGGTTCCTGGGGAGGGGTGGGAAGAAGGGTGGGGAGAAACCCACCGCCTAGCGGCTTTCTACAGGAGATAAAGATGCCGGCCTCCTACCAGAGAGGACTGTGTCTGCCGTGCCGAATATGTGCGAATACGTGGTTGTGTCTGGGCTGCTCATGCTAATTCCAGATAGAAAAGGCTCGCGTCAGGCCTGCTCCTTCTTCCCACTCCTGGCAGGGCTGTGGGTGGGCGGCAATCCTGCTCCTGACCTTAAATAAAGTGGCCTGTGGACCCAGAGAAGAGGCTTTATTGTGGACTGCTGCTACCCCACTGACACAGAAAACAAGGGTGGCGGCAGGTGCTGCAGGCGGGGCGGGAGGCGTGCCAGGGACGGCGGCCACGGGGACGGCAGAGTTGGGCATTTTTAATTGATGCCTTTAATAATTACTGTTTAAGCAACAGAAGGCAAAGTGAGATTGTTTCAAAGGCAAATCAGAGCAGCACGAGTTTGGAAGTTGGCTCAGAAATCTGTGCCTCCCATTCCCGCTCTGTGGCTGTTATTTGAATATGTTTTTTATTCAATTTTCCCTCCCCCTCATTTTTGAGCGCGGCAGTCTTTTCCCTAGAGGGAGTGGAAGAGGAAGGTGCTATATGAAATATTCTCATACAGTTATTATTTGCCCAGGGCCAGTGCAAGTTTCTTCGGCAAATCCAAATACTAATTTTAGTGAAGTTTGAAACCCTGCTGCCTGTGCCGCCGTGGGCACCTGAGGAGGAGCGGTCGTGACCCGCCCGAGAGGCGGCCGCGGGGCCGTCTGTGCCTGTGACACAGCCTTGCTGTGCTCCAGCAGGGCCCCCTGGGTCTGAAGAGGAAATGGAGATCCATCTTCAAGATAGACATCAATTTCAGGCCTCAGTATTTAAATATTTGTGATTTGTCTGTTCTAATTGCTTTTCAGTTTGTTTGCTTTTTCAAAATCCGGTGTGTGGTTTCCACTGTGTCCTTGAGTTGGTGAAATGGTAAGAGTTAGAGGATGTCCTGGAGCCTGGGCAGCCTCGTCAACAGTCACTGTTTGCTGAGTCGCCAGACATCTGGGCTCTGGGACAGATAAAGGGACACGGGCCCTGACCTCTCGGAACTCTCGCTGTAAGGAGGCATGGCAGACTGACCTGCAGCCTCAGCTGCTGTCCTCCCTGGCGGCCCCCTCATACCTTGCCACAGCCCGTGTTTCTGGGAGGTGTGTGGAGATTTTAACGGGCAAGAGTAAGTCTGGGCAGCTTAGGCCAGGAGCGCCGCCTGAGCCGGGCGTGCTGCAGGGTGAGCTTCAAATGCACGCAGCTGAGGGGTCCTGGGTTTCTTCTGAACAGCTGCTCTGGGACCTGTGTAAGCCTGGGCGCCTCCTGGGACTCATGTCCCCTGCTGTACAGTGAACTTGCACTGTTTCCTGGGTTGACAGTCCCTTCCTGGTGAGACACCGAAGGCTCTGTGAGTCCAGCAGCTGGTACCAGGCCAGCCCAACAGGGGAGTACAGGTGGTTGTCCCAGGGGCCACAGCCACCTTCTGCCTGGGCACAGGGAGCTGGGAGTGCCCTCGGTCAGCCCAGGACTGCCCCTGGGCGCATGTGCGAGGTTATGGTCCTGACTTCTCAGAGACAGTTCCTGGTGACGGGCTGAACAGCCAGCCCTTCTGCTCGGATCCCATCACACTTTGGGTAAAATCCAGAGGCCACCCATGACCTCCAGGCTTCGGGTGGTCTGGCTCACAGCTCCCCCATTCCCAGTGCCTGTGTACTTACTGCCCTTCTCCCTGGAACCCCAGACAGTTCTCTCTACGTTTCTCTCAGCTGTGCTCAGACGAGCCCCTCCGGTGACTTCCGTCGCCACCTTATCCGACGAGCACTCCCTGACCCCTCTGCCTGCTGGCTTCCTGCGAGGTGCTTCAGCTCCCTGCTGTGTAGCATCTTCTTATCTGTGTGTCCTCCGTCTCCCTTGTGACAGGAAGAAGGGGCTTTTGCTGTCAACTGTTACCGTGGCCCCTGGCCTCCCGAGCCTGGCGCTGAGTGCCGCCCTGCCGCCCTGGGTAGCACACAGGCTGATGGCTAGGCCTCTGGTCGCACTCCCCAGCCAGGCCTTCTACCCACAGCTTATCTGTATCCTGGCACAGGAGACACTGTTCGCTGCTCACTGCAGATGCTAAGCTAGAGTATTCAAGAAGCATATTGAAAGTCAAAGTTAAGTGTGCTTTTCTGAAGAAAAGGTTTCTGTGTCAGCGATTTGGCAACTCGCTCACCTCCTGATTCTCCTCCATAAATCCAAGCCTCTCAGGACAGTGGCCCTGTCCCCTTCTCCACGTTTGGCAGTCAGAGTTCATAGTTGTGAACCATAGTCCTCATTCGCTTTATTTTGTTGGGGTGGAGAATCGGAAGGTGGACATAAAATTTTAAAAAAAATGCTTCGATTCAGCTTTGCCACAAAATACTGTTCATGAGGCACTGGGGGTCCAGAATTGTGAGACCAAACTGCACAGCTAGCTGGGAATATATGCTGAAATGTCCTGTGCTTTGCCCTCCCCACCTTGCTCAGGGGGACAGTCCTTGCCCGGCTCCTGACTGTGCAGTATTTCACGGGAGTTGTCACTGACAGGTAAGCGTGCAATAGTAATTCAGCCAGATTCCGACATTCTCAGAATCACATGTGAGCATTGAGAAATCATTTCTGGGACTACTCAATCAATTTAAACTTAATTAAAAGGCATTGAATCAAAGAATAACATGGTAAAGTATAATAACCACAAGCATCCTGGTCACTTTATTTATTTATTTATTTATTTATTTTTTTAAAAGATTTTATTTATTTATTCGATAGAGATAGAGACAGCCAGCGAGAGAGGGAACACAAGCAGGGGGAGTGGGAGAGGAAGAAGCAGGCTGCCAGCAGAGGAGCCTGATGTGGGGCTCGATCCCATAACGCCGGGATCACGCCCTGAGCCGAAGGCAGACGCTTAACCGCTGTGCCACCCAGGCGCCCCATCCTGGTCACTTTATATCCTAGTCCTTATCCCACCTTTTCAATGGAGGCAGGTAGGATTAAGCAGGCCGACTTGCCACGTTCTTTTTTACTCTTCAGGAAAACAAAGATTTCTTTGCCTTAAAAGAGAACTCTATTTATTTGTCTGCTTTGGTCATTTGAAATATTAGACACAGACTGGAGAATCCTTGAGAATTTTAATAATTTAGAGGAAAGGGCACTCGAAGTCAAGTCACCTAATATTCTATATTTGGATAGTGTATGTCTGAATTAATTCAAAATACACGTGAAAGGTCAGTTTTGCCTCCCCATTCCAGCTGCATTTGGGAAAAAACCTATAGCTGTTCTTTCTAAGCAAAATCATAGTCGTTTCATTCTTGGGCACTCCCTAAAATGATGCACAAAGAAATGCTCTGGCCCCTTGGGGCAGGTTGGGAACAGGCATCATCTAGAAATTCATAGCCAGAAAAGGCCCACCCCAGGGCTGCTGGTCTTGAGGCCTCTGCGGCAGGGGTGTAGTTCTCAGGAGAAGAGGGTCTCCGCCCTGAGGTGGATCCTAGAGCAGACCCTTGCCCCAGTTGACATGTCTGAGGGGTGGAGCTCTACCTGGCCGAGGTGTACATGTGTGGGAGAGGGAGAGAGCGTGTGGGGTGTAGAAGGCTCTAGTCGTCTAAAAAGCTGGGGTCCTGACAGTTTGCAATGTAGAACTAAGTGCAGTGGGTGGAGTGGGCCATAGGAGGCCACGCTTTACCAGCTGAGGCCTGGGTACACTCAGAGGCCGCCTTGGGCTCATCTCTGAGTATGACCAGGTAAACTTGATCCATGTGCACAAAAAGACTTGTCAAAACCACGCCTGAACTTCCCAGGTCCCATTTTTCAGACTCAGCTCTGAGAGGCTGGTGTTAACCTAAGGCCAGGGAAGATTTCCTGCGTCTTCCTCAGCTGCTGGCCTCGAGGGCTGCCCAGCCTGTGTTGAGCTCTGCCGCAGCCAGCCTTGACCAGTCCCCAGATCAGTGGCCTTTCTCACAGTGTGCCATCACGGACTCTGCGCTGCCCCATGTTGGCTTTTGGCTTTATCCGTGCATCGATGAGGTCCTGGATGTGAACACGGGAAGGGAGTGTTACCTGATGGAAGGCCCAGGTGGCTGCGAAGTGATTGAAGGGGCACTTTGTGTTCCTCCTGCTGGATCATAATTAAGTTCACAGCCCAGATGATTCCAAAGCTGCCACGGACTTTCCGTAGGTAACCTCTGGGTAGGAGCCACAATCTCCAATATGGCAACTTTTTCCCCTTGTTTTCCCCCGGCTATCTTCCAGCTTCCCGCTTCTGCACAGCTAGTCACCCGGGTGGCCCAGAACCTCTTTGTGTCTCTTTTGAGCCAGGCCGGAGCATCTCTTCGCAGGGTTAACCCTCTCTACAGAAATGTTTCTGCAACATCTGAGGTTTGCAAGAAAAAGCCAGCCCTTTTTTTTTTTTTTAAACGCTGGTCTTGTTTGAAGGGAAAATTAATACGACTTGATGTGTGCTTGTTGAAAACAGCTCTCTGCATGCCCATGTCCCTCCAACATGTCACGATTTGGGAAGGTCTTCAGCTTCTCACAGGCCCATCTTGTACCTTCTGTGTTTACAGAGCGCAGCAAACAGAGTCAGGAACCCATGCTGAATATTGAATGAGGGGATACTGAAAAGATGGAGGTGTGTTCTCCCGTCACCTAATAGGTCTCTGTGTGGGAACCGGTGGTTGCTGAATCCGAGGGTGCTCGGGGCCTGGCCCCCGGGGCCGCCAGCCTTTCCAGAACCAGAGCCCCATTGCCGGCTTCCAGCAGCTCAGAAGGTTCTGCTGGGGGCACTTTGTAATTGCCCCACAGTGAGGAAATTGAAGTGGCGGGTGAGGCATGGACCTGAAGGGGGCTGTGTGTCCCCATTGCTGTCCTCCAGGATGTCGTCCTAAATTGCTGTACATCTGCTAATGAGGAGACAAGGCGTTACCTTCCGTTTGGAGCAGCTGCATTAATTACATCCTCTCAGACATCCCCTGTGCCTACCACTCCTGGCCAGCTTCCTTTGCTTTAAATTAATAGACCAAAGGAGAGGGATTGGGGAGGGTGTCCCTAGAGGCCACATGCCCTCTGCTCCTCGGATGTAGAGGCTGACTTTTCCTCAGGACCAGGACCTGCGGACTGGCTCTGGGAGGCGGTCCTGGGAGGGAGTGAAGGAGCCTGGGAGGCCACTTCTACAAAGGCGGCCCATTTGAGCTGGAGAGGACACTGCCTGTTGTCATTTCCTTGACTTTCTGTGCCAGTCCTCCTGCCTTTTGGCAATTATTGTCCATCCAGAGAATGAGACATCAGTGACAAGTCTAGAAGCCGGAAAACAAAGCCCCTGCAACGGTGTCTGCGCCCATGTACTGTCATCTCCAAATACTCTGGAAGGTCGGCCAACAGAGGGGCGGCCAGGCCCCTCCCTGTGCCATGCCCCTGCCTCCAGCCGTAGGAAGAGGCAGCTGAGTCCGTGGCCCTGAGCTGCTGAGGGCAGTTAACTTCCCTGAGAGTTTCCATCTGAAAAGTGGGAACAGGGGTCTTGCCTCCTGGGTCTGTCATAAACGTAAATCCACGACTTCATTATTTCTCTCTGCTTCCTTGTTTGAGGTCTGCATGCTCCCTGCCTGAGGCGAGCATCAGGCTCATTCCTGGCATACACTGGGAGCCTGGTACATATTTGTTGAGCAAATGAATGTGACAACGATTTGCACAATGATAGCTAAGGACACCCCATCCCTTGTCTTTCCAGATCCCTGCTCCCTCCCCTCCCCTTCCCTGCCTTCCACTGTTGATGGCCCAGATTTTAGAATGCCCTGGTTGGTGGGGGGCTGTACTGTGCCAGGCCTGGACAGGTGAGCAGTGTGAGCGTGGCTTACGAAGCATAAGAAAGGTTTGCCTCCTTCGGCTCGGCAGCTTCACTCTCGATCCCGGATTAGCAGGTTTTGTAGGAGGCACCCAGGAAGTCTTGCACTCTTGAGTTCATTGGCTCAGGGAGCCATAGTCCTGAAGGTCAAGTCCTTTCTGACTGGCTGCCTCGGGACGCTTAGCAGGCCAGCGGGGTAAGGAGCAGCAGTGTCCCCTGTTTGTTTCTGAATGAGAAGTTATTCCCAAGAAGTCACCAAGTGTGAAAATGTGTGTTGTCTTGCTAATGGGACACTAATGAAATATTAAAGTGTGTCTCTCTTCCTGTCTGTCTCCCGGGGGCCACTCTATCCTCTTGACTTTAGTCATCTTCACATAAAGAGCCCCAGGGAATTAACATTTCTTAGTACTCTTCAAAATGACCTTGGTATTTCTGCTGCCATAGGAGAGAAGTTCATACTGTACGTTTGGTGGCTCTGTGGCTGGGCCGAGGCTCTCCCTCTGCGGGTGTGTGTGTGGTGTACCTGGGGAGGGTTCTTTGGGTCGGTTCTACCAGTAACTTGTCCCCCAGGCTGACACGTTCTCCCAATTCCCATATCCCCCATCTCTGCCTCTTTTTCAACAGAAGATCTGACCCCAGTTTGTAGGGGATAGGCTGTCATAGCTGCTCTGGAACCAGGCCTGCTGCCCGTCGTCATGAATGTGTCACAGAATCCTCCCAACCCGCACCCCCCCCCCCAGTTGGGCAGCTGGGGAGGTGTTTCTGTTCCCGCTTTGCAGGGAAGGAAGCTTGGGCTTAGGGAGGGTATGTGGCCTGTCCAAAGGCGCAGCCTTGGTAAATCATAGAGGCAGGATTTGAACCCAGCCCACATGCCGAGAATGCCAGTGCTTGGGCTCAGAGCCGCTCTGCTGTGTTGCCTTCCCCAGCACCTCCTGTCCCACCTACAGACCTGGCCTCCCCAGGCTGCCTTCCATGTGCTGTGCTCTGGAGTGAGTCACACTGTCTGTGCCTCAGTTGCCCTCTATAAAAGGACCAAGCGCAGAGAGGACCTTCCTCTCCTGTGTGAACACTCCAGAAGACAAAGGTCACTGAGGAAAGGGTGGGAGTTCAGGGACTAGTTTCTCCCATTGTGCTCCAGATCTGTGCCTGCATCTTTGCTCTGGCTGCCACTGCTTGGCCCCAGGAGCCCTGGCCTGGATGCCTGGGAAGGTTGACTTAGCCGGCTCACGTGGCTCTCAGTCCCCCTTTCGCACCTGTACTCCTGTGACTTCCACATGCTGGACACAGGTCTGTCAGGTTGCTCAGCACTCCGCGGAGGGGCCTGCGGGGAGACCTGCCTTTGTGGTTCCCCATTCCTCCAGCTGCACTGGGATGCCCTCCCTGCAAGAGCCCTGTCAGAGCAAGGGAGGCATTCTACTTGACCCCAGGAACTCTTGGCCCAGCCCTGACCCCTGCTTCCCCCCGCCCCCCTCCCAAACCTCAGCTTCTTCCACCCTAGACCCAGATGGGCTTTTTTTCTGGAAGCTTCCATCAACAAACTGTTCCTTTGTACTGGATTTTGCACTCTTCTCTTCCTGAATGTGTTCAGGTTGCTTCATGGCCGAGCATCTCTGTGCTGTGCCAGGCTGTGCACTCAGGGGCAGAGACTGTGGAGGAGAGAAGGGGGAGGGGAGAGGAGAGGAGCAAGGGGCTCTCAAAGGACATGAATGGACCTGGGTTCTGAAGGTGGAGCTGGATGTTTGAGAGAGAGGGATGGAGGCCTGCCTAGTGGGGGAGAATGTGGGCTCAGGAGCAGGTGAGGTTGGATATGGGGTCACATGAAAAGTGTGGGGCTTGTCAGCATTCTGAGAGGGGCCAGAGAGGCTGCACTAGGGTGAGGGCCTCTGCTCACGTGGTCTCATACTGCCTTTGGGGTTCCAAGTGTAATCACAACTGATTATTTCTGAGGGGTTCGGTTTGATGCCTGCCTCCCCCAGTTGAATATAGGTTGCAGTAGGGCAGGGCCCACTCTGACCTTTTCATTGTGTACCTCTGGTGTTAGGAGAATGATGAATACACAGGTATTACATAAGCTCACGGATGAATGGGTATGCGTGTGAGTTAAGGTGAAGAGAAGTCACACACAGCTACAGAACGCCCCAGCTAGTGGCCGCCCGTGGCCATTTATCGTGGCCTCTGACTAGTGGCCTGGCTGTCTGGGCACTGTCTGCCCCTTCTCAGGTTCTGGTCCCAGGCCAACCCTGGGGGAAGTGGTGGCACGTGTGCTGTATGGTTGGGCCACAGACCTTTCTTGATTCAAGATGCAGCCAACCTAGACCTGGCTTGAAAAGTTGGGGCTTTTAGCTCAGCGGGTCTGAGGAAACGGGGAGCTCATGTTGTTATCCAGGGCGGTGTCAGCAGCCACAGAGTCTGGGGTGCTGCTCCGTGCTCTCTCCCCTCCCCAGGAACACATTCTTGTCTCTACCTCACCAGCTTTTTATCTTAATTTATGAGCCTGCTGGAGTACCAATGAAGACATACTGTACTGCCTGAAAAAACACAGCGTTATTCTAATTCTGTACGATTCGAAAGCATGCCTTTGGCTGGCGCTGCTGCAGAAATAAGAGAAGCAGGAGATGTACCCCTGGACAAGCTTCCTGGGCTTGTCAGGGGCTCCATCCTGGCGGCCTCTCGTTGGCCCTGGGCTTAATGAAGCCTTCTGATTTCGTTTTCAATTCATTATTTTTTGAAAAAAGAAAAGCTGCTTTAATGGAAGCTTTTAAAATCCCAGAGCTTCGGATTTCTCTACTTTGTCAGGCAAAAGTGGATTCATTTAAGTAGTTTTATAAAAAAAAATGCATATACTTATGAAGATTTCAAAAATTAGATGTTTTACTCCTAACACTCCAGGAACCTAAAAGCCAAACTTGGAAAATAATTTTTATAGTGGGGTATGTGCATTCACTCAGCCAAGAAATGTAGCAATTTTATAAGATCTCTGAATTTCTGCATTTCATAATTTCTCTGTCCTGTCCTCTTGGGTTGAACTCCTTCCCTGCCCAGCCTCCTGAATGGGGCTATAGTTCGGGAAGTTTCACAGGAAGAGGAAGAAGAGCAACCCAGTGGGAAGAGTTTTGGTAGAGCCAAGTAAACATTACTTTTCAAGATGGGAGAGACCAGTGCCGTCTGCAAGGAAATGGAGGGGTCAGAGAAGCGGTCTAGAAGGAGAGGCTTGCTGGAGGAAGGTCCCTGGGGTGGAGGCAGAGCGGGGGCAGCAGGAGGAGGTGCACGTGCGGGCCAACATGGGGAATCATGTGAGAGGCAGCAGCTGGGCTCTGGCCTCCAGCTCCTTGGCAGGGGTGGAGCCATAGATTTGGGAAGGAACATGGAGTCAGTGATGTTCATGATTGCTAAGAAGGGGAGCAGTCAGCCCAGCTGCTGACCAAGCCTGGGGCCTGGAGGCAGGGGTGTGGCCCCAGTGACTTTTCCCAGGCCCTCCACCCTACCACCAAGAGTCTGATCCCACCGTCAGGCTGTCGTTCCCAGCCTCCAGCACAGGACTGGTACCCCGTCTGTGTGTACCGAGTCTTTGGCTGTAGGTCCTGCACATTGCACATGGGCAGTAGAGCCCCGGAGTCCTCTGGCTACGCCCTAAAAACACTTTCCTGCCCCAGGCCCAGATGCCTTGGAGAGGTCAGGAAGGGAGCCAGGGTATGCAGTGTCTGTGTTCTTCCTCTGCGCTTCTCCTTGCCCCCGGGGTGGAGGGGGGATCCTCCTGGCTGGACTGCATCCGGTTCCCCCGGCTGTCAGCACAGAGCCCGGGCCTTTCCCAGGCCTCACAGAGTGGAGAGCCCATCCATTTTCCAAGAAAGGACGCTGAGAGAGATGGCCAAATTGAGTTAGGAGTGCCAGGAATCCAGACCCGCGAGCAGCACCGAGTTCCTGTAAGGCCCGCCCCGCCCCTGAATTACAGCTGCTTCGGCGTCTGCAGGGAAGCGGGGCCGCTCTCCCCGTGGCTTTGACAACAGCTTGATTTACAGGCCCGCATGTTGGCTGCACGCTTCACATCAATTCTCTCTCCTTCTTTAAACTTTTAAGCCTTTGCCTTATGAATGAGGCCACTGGTTTTCTGGGTTCCCTGTGCTTTTATGAGTTTTCTTCCTTTCTTCTTTCCTAGTTTCTCCATAACCTGTTCTGAACACCTGCTCTGTGGTGAGACCGCGCAGGCTCCCCAGGGGTCTAGAGATGAACGTGGCACAGTTCTGGGCTTCAAGGAGTTTGCATTCTCGGGAGGGATGGGAAGAACCTGGGTGTACAGAGAAGTGCAGCCACTGAGCAGCTGTGTGACGGACCCTTACTCTGTGCCAACGCTCTGGGAGGTGCTAGGGCCCCCGTGGTGACCCAAGGCCAAGTGGGCCCTATGCTCACCCTGTGGGGAAGGGAGAGGTGTGTCAAGAGGTGGGAGGACTGAATCACAGGCTCCTCCCAGAGCCCACAGCAGAGACTGTGTGGTCTGGGGGGCCCGGGGTGGGTCAGGGAAGTTTCTCTGAGCAAGTGACGTTAAGGCTGGCACCTGGAGGATGAGTTAGCCAGCTGAAGGGGATTGGGGACAAAGAAGATTGTTCTAGGCAGGGGAACTGCCCTGTGAAGATGTGGTGTCCAGAGAGCATGGCATGTCCAGAAACTGCAGGAAGCGGAGAAAGTGTGCAGCTTGGGGAGCGAGGGTGAGGTGTGGCCAGGATGTGGCTGGAGCTGTCTGCAGGTGCCAGGTGGTACAGAGCCCAGTCAGCGGGAGTGGAGCGTTTGTATCACGCGCCTAGGAAGGCTCTGGAGGGCCCAGGAGAGGGGCGGCTGACAAGAGTTCTGTTGCTTGGAGGGGAAGGCTGGGATGGATGCACGGAGAGCTGTTTAGAGACCGCGAACTTGGTATTACTAGTCTAGGTGACAGTTGGGCCAAACTGGGGCAGTGGAGCTGAGTGACAGGTCCAGAGGTTAAGGAAAGGAATCTGTAGGAGTTGGTCGTAATCAGAGATGGAGGGTGGTCCAGACAGGAGTGCAGGGTAGCTCCAGGGTTTCTGTGTTGGACAGCTGGGCTGGAAGAGACTGTATTCTGCCATGCGGGACCCAGGGGAGTATGGGAAACTGCAGTCGGGGCCCCCAGGAGGCCCCCATGTGCAGTAGGATCTAGGAGCATGAAACTCAGAACCGAGATGGGCCTGGAACACACAGGTTTGGGAGCCATCAGCAGCTGAAGCCCTGGAGGTAGATGGAAACCCCCCAGGGAGTAGAGTGAGACAGAAGAGAGCCTTGGAGAGCCCCAGAAGGCACAGCATTTAAGGGGAGGATACAGGCAGGACCACAAAGCAGGATCAGGAACATTTGCACGTCCTCTGTGTGCAGAACAATGGCAATTCCTAGCCGGTGGAGACCATGGGGGGCTGAGGAAGACAGTGCAGGTCAGTGGACCAGCATGCAAAGCAGAGAGGGAGGGAGGCCCGTATGCCTGGGACCTAGGCTGGATGGGGCCCTGGATGCCTGAGGCCTTGGGCCTTGCTCTCCTGGTTCCAACTTTCCTGCTGTGGCACCCAGTGGTGAAGGCCTTGCCGGCTCCTGTTTGCAAAGTTACGCCATTATGCTCAGCAGCCCTGACGTTGAAGAGCACAAACACGTTCCAGAAGGAGAAAGCTTCCACCCAATCCTGAGCTGCTACTGGAGAGTACCGAGGAAGAATAATATTTTTTTAATCTAAGAGAACTTTACATTTATGCTTGACTGAAGCACAGACCACATTTGTCCTGGGAGCCAATGGGAAGCCGGGGTTTGGGTAATCTATGCAAAGGCCCCTCAGCTGCCCTGCATCCATCATCCCAAGTGACAGAATTTACATCATTAATCATTGGCGGTAATAGAAAAGTCATTGGAATAGAATGTTGTCACAGGATAAATGTCTCCCAATTGCATATAAATGTCTGGGCTTTACTGTACTGTTTGTGCTCGAGAAATACTGTGGCTTCAAAACGGTATTTATCTGGCATCGGGAAATAACACTAGCCGGTCCTGCCTGCAGCCTCTCCGGAGGCGGCCCAGGGGCATTGCACCCACCTCCGTGTGCACACACAGGCTGGGCAGAGGGTCGAGGCCGGGCTCCTGGGTGCCCCTTGGCGGACAGTGGGGTGAGTCAGACACGCTCAAGGTTAGGGACCCCACTGTGTTATCGCAGGTGGGGTCCCTGAGCTGCAGGGATCTGTCCCCTCCTCCTCTGTGGCCTCAGACCGCTTGCTGCAGAGGAGACAAGGCCGCGAGCCTGGGCCGGCCTTGCAGCTGCGGTGGCCTCCCCGAGAGGTATGGTGGCTCCAGGGCACCGCAGGCTGCAGGAGGCCGGGTGAGGCCCAGCAAGCCAGAAACCAGAGAGCGAAACATTTCAGGCCACCTCCCCATTTTAGAAATGAAGTCCACAGCGTTTTTTGGCTGGCGTCTTTCTGTTCCGTGACCTGAAAACACTCTGTTTTTGGAAAGTGCAGATCTGCTGACACCTTTTTCTGGAGGTTTGTTGTGTTTCTGTCTGTGGCGAGCCGCCCTGCCTCGGACAGGCCAGATGCTGCTGGAGGAGGTGCTCGGCCCCGAAGCCCGGCGCCTCGTGCTGCGGTTTGGAGGAATTGTTTCTGTGTGAGCCTCAGGCTCTCCACCCCCTCGGTGGCCCTGGAGCCTGGTAGGGCTCAGCAGGGGGAGTGGCCCCCGGAAGCAGGGCAGGCGGGCGGGAGCCTGGAGGCCGCTGCCTGTGGTGGAATGGTTTGCTGGAACCTGTTAGGAGCCATCACATGACCGACGAGCCGCGTGAAAGCAGAGCCAGGTGTCTGAGCTGATAAGCCAGGGCTTCGTAGCGTGTATCTGGTGGGAGAAGAGGTAGCTGCCTCCTTTCTGTAGGGAATTCCATAAATCGGCCTATCAGATGTAGAAGTGATCTGAGCCCATCTAACTGGGTGGGTTCCCTGACGTTGGATGTCACAGACTGGTCATATTTTAAAAACTTTTTAATTTGACCAAGTGAGGCCATTAAAAGCCAATCACCAGCTACTATATCCTCATTTGTAAAAGGAAGAATATTTTAACACCAACATTATAAGAGGAAAGTAATTTCAGGACAAAGAATATTTCTTTAAATGGCATAAATTTGGCTTTAGGAGGAATTTGTTCCACTGTACCTGTTTTTGTTTTTTTCTCTTTTATCTCTCTTTTTTTTAAGGGCTGACAAAAATCTGTTCCTGGTCCCCAATTCCCTCATTTCAGATGAACGAAAGGAGGGGAGAGGCCTGGCCAGGGCCCCACAGCCAGCAAGGTCTGTGTATCATTCCAGCTATTTCTGGTTCCATAACAAATTACCACAGACTTAGCAAACTCATTCGTTATCGCCTCTCCTGGGTCTGCAGGCTAGCTGGGCGTGGCCAGGTGGCTCTCGCTTGGGGTCTGGTGCCATTCCTGTCTTTGGAAAGATGCGGACTGCTAGACCAGTGGGGGCTACTTGGGCATCACCCCCCCGCACCCCGCATGGTCTCCGTGGCAGCTTCCAGACAGCCAGCCTGCACATGGGCCCAGAGGTGCGTGTCCTGAGAGAACCAGCTGGACTATGGAAGCACAGTGTCCCTTCCATGTGCCATTATTCAAGGAGTGGACACTTAGACTTGACTTTCTGATGGGAGGAATCTAAGGGTTTTCCAGACATATTTTAAAAGCACTGCATGACTCCCAAGCTCCCTGGAAAACCAGGTTTTAATCTGGGGCACTGAGATCTTGGGAGTCCCCTCCCCTCCCTATGTGTTTCAGGAACAAGTCAGGTGGAGGATAAAGTAGGTGGCTCTCTGGTGATGGGTGGCGGGCTCTGCTTGTTGGTCCCTGCTTGCACTTCTCTGGAGTAATAAATTTCCTAGTAAGGTGGATTCCACCAACTAAGTATCAATTAAGCTCTTTTATGGTCATAACCAAGATGATGAAGTCAACCTAGAGGAATAACCTGTAAAAGAATAGAGACTTCAGGAATCTGGAGTGAACTCACAGAATCCCAAGCACCTGCTCACTCTGGGAGGGCAGCCTTTAGCCCTGGTTGAGCACCTGCTACGTGCAAGGCACTCGGTTGGTATGTGGGGGGTCCAGTGGTGTGCAGAGGCGGGGCAGGTACAAACCTGTGCTCCTCAATGTCCATGGTCAGATTGGGAGTGTCCCTGTGTTGCCCCGTCAGGACCAGAGCATAGGAGGGGCTCTGCTTGGTGTGAGCTGGTGGGCTGGCCGGCTTTTGGTTCTCAGAGGTGCTCCGGAGCTTCCTCTGTTTCCGGAGGTTTGATGTAAAGGTCCCAGGATGGTGAGGAGGACTAATGGACCATCCTCACCCGGTACATGGCCCAGTCCCCAGCATGGTGCTGGCAGCCCTCGCTGGTCTCTTGTCACAAGGCCTGGACTGTTCAAGGTCCGATGTGTGAAATGGGGCAGGGAAATAGGTTTCAGCCAGCCAGGGACATGTCTCGTATGCAAGAAGTGGCTGACTACGTGGGTTGCTTCCGGTGGTGGTGAGCCGGCCAGCTGGGGTGTGTTTAGTGTCAGCTGGGGCAAGGTGAAGAGTGGGAGTACCTGCCATTTATTGGCTTCCTGGTGACTTGAAACCAGGTGCCTCCCCTTGGGTCCGGCCCTGCATCCTGCCTCCATGCTGACTCGGGCTTCCCGGCTGCCAGCGACCTTCTCTCCTCCTCTGGCCTCCCATCTTCTCTGTAGAGCCTCTTTGAGTGTCCCTCACCTCCGCCCCACTAGCTGTGCCTTCCCTTTGTGCCTCCCTCCTTGTGGGGTAGTCTGGAGACTTGGATGCTATGAAATGTCTGAGGGAAATTTCTGGTTCCCTCAGGGTGACAAGCCCCATCCCTAGGGGGCCCTCCAGAGCTGGCCCCTTCTGTGTTTCCTGTGGTTCCTTGGAAAAATCAAGCGGGGAGGCTTTACATTTCTGCCCTCCCTACTGCCCCTCTGAGAACAGTTCTTCTAGGGCAGTAGATCCGCTACCAGCCCTGCGTGAAGCATGACCACATCTGACGGTCCTTAGGAAGCTGGCCAGATGCCCATCAGTGGCTCTGTTGGGGGTGCCCACTCGTGGATAGTGATTGAGCACCTGTCATGTGCCAACCACACCTCTCAATCCTCGGGACAGAGCAGTGGACAGACACTCTTACCTTCCCCGCGGACTGCCCAGAAAGTTGAGTCAGCCAGACCTGCTGGGTTTGGTGGATAATTGTTTTATACCATATCTCTGGCAAAAGGGAGGGCAGGTACAAAGAGTTCCCTAGGTATAAAATTAATCAGAAGCAAGGACTCCCTCCATGGTCATCAGACAGACTGGTCTGCAACCTTCCAAATGAAGGAGAAGCCCACCCGTAATCAGGAACAGAGTGCTCTGAACACAAGCTAAGTCAGGCCTGGCCACACAGACACGAATCCATTCATTGGATCAATGTTTATTTATCATGTGCCAGGCACTGTTCCGGGGACTGGCTGTAAATACTGGGCCCAGAGAGAGCTTCCCTTCTCCCTGGGGGGATAGGCAGTAGAAACACACGAGGTGCTGGAGAACAAGCCAGCTGCCTGGAAGGGGGCAGGTCTGGGAAAGCCTGGCTAAGCTAAATGGCTCTCGGGCAGTGAGCAGTGGGCTGCAGAGCCTGGAGTCAGGGCTTGCCTCCTTCCAGAGCTGGGACTCGGGGCTCCACGGGGTCCCCCACCCCCCGCCACCCTGGCCCTCTCAAATGTGGGAAGGTAGCCGGGGGCTGCCCCTCCTTGGCCTGGCTTCTCCCTCCTTCAGTGCCTGGGTGTCGACTCTGTGTTTCTGATCTGGGTGCCTGTGAGGAGGGAATATATATTTAGACTCTTCTGTACTTTCCGTGGTAACAGTCGCTTTATTCCTGGTGAAGAATGAGGAAAATGGGTCAGCTGTATTTACTAAGAAGCGTGTTCCAACTTCTTTTCCGAGGCTATTTATAAACTTTAAAAAATGTGAGCTAAGTTTTTACATCTTATTGGAAGCTGGAGTGCCTATGAATACCCTTTCTATTACTATACCGGGGAATCTAGCACTTTGGAATTGAAACGATTCGAGTAGGGCAGATAAAAATCTTGCAAATAGTGATTTTGATGAACTCTGGCAGCCCAAGTTTGCCTCTTGGTCTGATTTCTCTGGGCATTTTCTTCATGTAACACAGTCTAGCTTTGTTGGGTAGGGTGGGGGGACTGCACTATACCTGCGGACGTCAGCCCCAGGCCGTGCTGGGCCTTGGTGGCTGCAGGTCGAAGGGAAGGTGGGCTCCTGGAGCGTGGGAACCTGGGGAAACTATTTTGGAACCTGCTCCTTGTTTCTACCGTGGAACCAGGCCATGCACGGGGCTGCTTGGTCCTGCTGGCTCAGCCCACCGCTCACTTTCTCCTGCATCCCTCACCTCTGATGCCTTGCCCACTGTGTCATGGAGTTACAAGGTCACTCCCATGTGCCTCTGTGCAGAGAGCATGTAGCTTCTTTCCAGGTGGCCTGAGCTTGCTGGTGAGAGAGGAGGACTAGGGTGTGGGATTTGCTCCACTCTGGCAAGTTTAGTCCAGTGGCTTGCTCCAGCCCCTTCTGTTACTCTGTCTCTGCCTGGCTATGTTGGGTCCATGTTCAGTCTTTCTGAGTGCCCCTCAGAGGCCCCCTCCATAGAGGGGTACGGCGAGGGGTATGTCCTTGGGACTTGGTGGTAGCTGAGGGTGAGGGTCCCTTCTGCAGAGAGCTGCACTGTTGATGCCCCAGGAGCAATGGCCCCGTCTGGACTTTGGGGGAGGAGTCCTTGTAGGTGGAGCCTGGTTCCATCTTTATCTTCTCCCAAGAGGACTTTCCATCTTGACCATCATAGGCCTCAGCCTTTCTGAGTCCTCTCAACAAGGCATTAAGCTGCCCTCTGCCAGTTGGTCCCCCTGGGGACCGTGTGTGGGGTAAGAGGCACGCTGTAGGTGCTGTTCCCCTCACTAGCTTAATAGTTGTGGGGACCTTCCCTTCCCTCTGTGCCCTCACCTCCAACTGCTGTCATGTTGATAATAAAAGTTGTAATAATATGATAGTGATGACACTCCCCACTGGCTGATCACTCACTCACTATGCCAAGCAGTGGTCTAGGCTTCACACCAAGTCAGTCCCTTAGGACAGCACCTGGCATGTTTGCTGGCAATGATTACTCATTATTGTCCATCTGCCTGCTCTGTGTTGGGAGGGGCCTTGGGCCAAGATCCCCCCAGAGCAGAAGTTCCCAAACTTTCTTGGTTCTTGGCCTCCCAAGTGCCTCAGTGTATCCCTAGGCTGCAAGAAATACCTCACAGTTCTGTTTATTAAGTAGTTAGATCCAAATACCTTAATAAATATCTGTGTCCTAACAACTTAATAGTGGCTTGAAAATATAATACTCTTAATATTTTATTTCTTTCTTAAATAACCAAATTACTTACTAATGGAATGTGTGTGCCCATCGGTCAGCAGACAACTTTTCAAGTCCTAGAATCATATTGGGCACCACCACCCCCATAACATACTGATTTTTGCAAGGCTCTTACTTATCTCTGCAAGCACTGAAAACCCAGCTCTGCAATGACATGGCTTGCTCAAAAGGGATGTAGGATGATCTGCTGGTGAAACTGTAAACTACCCCAAGCTAGTAGTTCCAACAGTGTCTGACGGATACTTAGTATTGCTCAATAACTGAAGATTTTCTGCTGGTCTCCTAGGTGTTTACTGAGGTTCCCCAGGGTGCCTCGGTGCACAGTTTGGGAACCATGTTCCTAGAGCCTGTGACTTCCTCTTCATTTCCAGGATGCAGATCATTAGGCCTCAGGCTCTCAGAATCCTACGTACCTGTCTGGGGTGGTGTGGGAGAGAGGACGAGGATCTCATGTCCCACCTTCTTCCTCTGTCTCCTCCCCTCCCTCGTCTCTCAGGACAGGCCAGGGTGGGTGCCACACTCTTGCTCCCTCTGCCTCCTGTTCTCCTCCCGGGAGCATCAGCTGTGGAGCAGGGGTGGGGATGGAAGGGCATCTTCTCCATATTCATGGAAGAACTTGATGATCCGAATCCTCCAGGATATGAATCAAGAAAACCCTCCCTCTCGATAAACTGCTTTCTGATCTGTGGCCATGCTGCTGACACTCATGAAAATCACATTTGCCATTCAGAGCTGAGAATATTCTTTGTTGTTTGGTGGATACGTGGTCTCAGCCTAAAGTACTGAAAGCTGTTGCTTCAGTGGGCAGGGAGCTTCCCAAACCACTGGACTTACAGGATAGGGAGTCTAAAAAGGCTTTTAAGATGCAGTGCCCACCTGCAAGTATCAGAGCAGGAACCTGATGTTCTGTCCCTTCCTGTTCAGCAGGGACCTGTGTCTTAGGTACAGACCAATCATAAACCCAGGTGGGCAGGACTGTGTCTTATTAAACAGGTGCTTCACTCCAGGGCCTTGGCTTCTTCTGTTCTGGCCCTCACACAGACCTCCTTTTTACCTTTGCTTCCATCTGAACCCTCTCCAAAGAAGAGTTTATTACCTCTGTCTGCCCTGGGAAGATGCCTCTGGCTGCCTTGTTCCCAGACAGGCCTTTACCTGCGGTTCTAGCTGTGTGCCTCTGCACTGTCTCTTCCTCACTGGCCCTCTGTCCATTTAAGATCTCACCTCAGGACCTTTGCACTTGCCACCCCCCCCCCCACCTGGGACCCTCTGTCTTCAGCCACTCCCATGGCTGGCCCCAGTTCATTTTCCAGGTCTCATTTCACATGTCACTTCTCAAAGAGGTCATCTGCGAGGACCCTGTCTCAAGAAAACCCCAGCCCCACGGCTTACTCTTCACAGCCTTTTGAACATGAGCTTCATCCAGGTGGAGACCATGTCTACATCTGCGTCTGTGTTGTTCACTGTTGTTTTTTCTGTACCTGGCCCCAGGCCTGGCCCATCATGGGCACCCAGCAGACACATCCTGCTGAGTGAATGTTTTCACAGGGCAATACAGGGTTTTTTGTTGTTGTTGTTGTTGTTGTTGTTGTTGTTGTTGTTTTTTAATGGGAGAGACTTATAGGCTTACCAACTCTTAATTTTGCCGAGAAAGACAGAAAAAGTCTAGCAACCATGTATCATTAACATTTCATAAAAGAAAAGTTGGAAGGATACAGTCTCAGAATAAAGGACAGTTCTTTAACTGGAAATAATTTAGCTTTATTGAAAACGTGCTACATTGTCCTTTTTCTCATCTCATGGAGGATGGGTGAAAACCCTCATGAAAGGGCACTTGGGTGGCTCCGTCAGTTAAACGTCTGACTCTTGATTTCAGCACAGGTATGATCTCAGGGTCATGAGATCGAGCCCCATGTTGCCTCCCTGCTCAGTGGGGAGTCTGCTTGAGAGTCTCTTCCTCTGTCCCTCCCCCGGCTCGCGTGCGTGTGTTTGTGCCCACGCGCTCTCTTTCTCTCAAATAAATAATTTAAAAAAAGGAAAACCCTCACAAAAGACATAAATCCATCAGTGAGCACTTGGGGGACACCACTTTCACCCTCCATGGAACTTAGTGACCCTCCACCGCCATTCTCGTATAGCTCTCGTGGCATGTGTGTCCTTCGCTAAGTTGAAACCCCTTTTAGACTTCAGTTGTCTTTGCACTTGCTTCGTTGCTCTTGTCGATCCCTGGACACTTCCAGATTCTGCCTGGACAGAAGCTTCTCCCCAGAAGCTGTGCAGGACCGGCCTCGCCTCCGCCTGCTCCCAGTAACCTGCAACCTTGTTGTCATCTGTCCGCACACCTGTCTCCCGGGTGGGGGGTGAGCTCCCCAGGACAGGATGCAGCTCTCCCTCCCTTCCGTGCGTGGGGCCTGGTGGACTGCGATCCTCACTGTGCACTCGCTTTGCTTTCGTCTGCGGAACTGGCAGTGACCATGTACAAGTGTGTAGCAGGGCCAAGTTCGGGCCACAACTCAGGGGCCTGCGACACACAGCTCGCTCTCTCTCCCTTTCGATAACTGAATTTAATTTCTATTTCAATCCTTCATTCCACCAGGCCACAAGAACATAATCTCATTTAGTTCTAGGGTTTCTAAATCAATTTAAAGCTTCCCTTAATCCATTACTGGGCCTATAGGTGGGTGAGGAGGGTGTGGAGGTGAGGGGTCTGGTCCTCAGTGCTGCCACTTCCTCAGGTCCCTGGCTGGCGCCCCATACGAGTCACTGCTCTGCCCCTCTGACCCCATGCAAGGCCTCTTTAGGGCCAGGTCCTTTTCAGCTGCTTTCACACCCCTCTTGGGTGTGTGAGGAGCCCTTCGGCTGCCCCTGTGCCCCCACCAGCCATCTCTGTTTTTTGGGGCGCAGGGTGAATGCTACCAACTCCCCTTGAGGAATGAGACTCCTGCTGGGAGCGTGAGCCTCTGTGGGGTTCTCACGTCACCCATCACCAGGGCGGAGAGGGGATGGGATCCGTGCCCCTCATGTCCGGCCCCCACTCTCCCTACAGCTTGGCAATAGGCAGGAAGAGGCTCCTGCTGTTGGGGCGTCCCCTGCACCTCCTCTGTATACGTCCAGGTCGTGGATTCTAAAACTCAAAAGTCATGGCTTCGATTCTTGGGTTCTCTGTCCCACATAGCAGCCCTTCCCCCAGGTGTAGCCGCCCTCAGTCGGGTCAGAGTTACAGGCTGCAAAAAAATGCGGGGTGAGGAGAAACCTGTGGCCACACCTCCAGCATATGAATCTGCTGCAGGTGAAAGTTTTGATCTGGGCTCTGTCGGAGGGCTTCTAAGACATCTGAGGAAGGGGAGAGGGTGTGAGCTCAGCACCCATGGGGAACTTGCCTTGGAAGTGAGCCCAGTAAATACGGTGTTGTAGCTCATTTGTTCATTGGTGGATTTGTATTTACTTAAACTTTCAGTTTTAGAAGTGATAGAGGAGCAATGAGGAAAAGTAAGGAAATATAGAAAAGCAGATAGAGTCAGTCATTTATCTCAGCCCCTGGAGACCTCTTTATATCATGGTGTATGTCTCTACAGATAGTTTAGTGATAAAAGCAGAGATAATTATAGTGCAAAATGTGGCTCACACTGACTGAGTGCTTACATCTGAGTGCCAGGCATCCTTCTAAGAATCTAAGATGATGTTATTTGGTTAAATCATAACAACTCTATGAGGTGGAGAATACTACTATCCTGTTACAGTTGAAGAAACTGAGGCACAAAGCATTTATGTAATTTGCCGAAGCGCAGTCAGCTGGGAGCCTGGCCGTGTGCTCACCCTGCGCACCTGCAGGTGGGGGTGCGTATTTATGGCCAAGATAGAGAACAGTCAGTGTTCTTGTCCTAATTTCTTTCAGGAGAGTAACCATATCTTTCTCTGTGTCCTCAGGGCTCCGAACACCCATTTACTGACTGAATGAACGAGACGGGATGTTTTGAATTCTAACGCAAGCTTTTTCACCACTAGTCACGGGCAAATCACTGTTCCTTCTGTTGATGTGTTTTCTTTTCTCTCCCGGGCTCATGGCACCTGCACATCCCTGAGCCTCTTCACACAGCCTGAGGGGCCCCGGGCACATTCTCATCTCTGTCTAAAAGCAGCGTCACTGAGGCATAATTGACATACGCTAGACTGTACATATTTAAAACGTACAACCTGGTGGGTTTCAGCATCGCCATTGCTAACTCAAGAGAGTGAACGGGTCCAGCCCCCACTCCAGAAGTGTCCTTGAGCTCCTCTGTAATCCCCCGCTCTGGCCCACCCTGCCTACCGCCCCCAGGCAACCCCTGTTCTGCTTTCCATTGCTGTAGTTAGTTTGCATTTTCTGGAGTTTTATGTAATTGGAATCGTACAGTCTGTACTCTTTTTTTGATCCGCCTTCTTTCACTCTGCACGATTATTTTGTGACTCATCCACATTGCATGTATTAGTTCACTTCTTTTTATTGCTGAGTAGTGTTCCACTGTGTGGATCTGAGACAGTTTGTCCGTTCACTTGTTGATGGACACTTGGGTGGTTTCCGGTTTTTGATTATTACAAAGCTGCTAGGAACATTTGTGTACAGGTCTCTGTAAGGACATATGCTTTCTTTTCTCTTGAGTAAATACCTAAGAGTGGAATGGGCAGATCACATGAAAACGCTAACCCGCTTTTCAGAGTGGTAGCATCATTGTACCTTCCCACCGGCAGGGTCCAAGAGTTCCCCGCCCTCCTCACCCTCCCCAGTGCTTCGTGGGGTCATTCATTTTAATTTTAGCCATTCTGCTAGGTATGTGGTCACATCTCGTTGTGGTTTTAATTTGCATTTTGCTAATAACTAATGACATTCATGTACTTATGGGCCACCCCTTGTATCTTCCTGGTGAAATGTCTGTTCAAATCTTTTGTCCACTTAAAAAAAAATTGGGTTATTTGTGTTCTTATTATTGAGTTTTGAGAGTTCTTTATGTATGTTCTTTAGCAGACAAATGTTTTACAAAGATTTTCTTCCAGTCTGGGGCTCTCTGTTCATTCTCTTAGCAGTGTCTTTTGAGGAACTGAAGTTAATTTTGATGAAGTGCAGTTTATTGATATTTTTGCTTTTAAAGATGGTGCTTTTGGTGTCATGTCTCTGCCTAACCCAGGGTCATAAATATTTTCTCTTACGTTTTCTTCTCAAAGTATTATAGGTTTTAAACTTAGGTATATAACGTATTTTAAGTTAATTTTTATATATGGTGTGAGGTATGGAGTGAGGTCCACTTTAATTTTTGTTGCATGTAGATGGCTGGTTATTCCATCACTATTTGTTGAAAAGCCTCTCCCTTTCTTCACCGAATTGCCTTTTGCTGCTTTGTAAAAATCATTTGTCTGTATATGTGAGGGTCTGATTCCGGACCCTTCTATTTTGTTGATCTGCTTATCTACCTCTATGCCAGTGCACACTGTCTCGACTACTGCAGCTTTATAGCAAGTCTTGAAGCCCTTTGAATCAAAATAGAATTAGCTCTCCAACTTCATTCTTCTCTTTCAGATCGTTTCGGATACTCTAGGTCCTTTGCTTTCCCATATGGATTTTAGAATTGGCTTGCCAGTTTCTGAAACAAAGCCTGCTGGGATTGTGATTAGGATCGAGCCTCAGATTGTATTCTCTGTGGGTCCTTGATTCTGGAGTTGTCACCTGGCAGTGCCCCACACCGGCAGCTGCAGGGTCAAATGAGTGGCTGGATGGGAAGGCACCCATAGTCAGTAAGAGAGGATATTCATATTTATAATTGGAGACAATTTGCATTGACCATAGGGGTCAGGATTTGATTTTTTTTTGGCTGAGCCCAGGTCCCTGCTGAGGAATACAGAGCTGACCAGTTCAAACATGCTTGTGGAAGTTCCCATTGCTCGTGGTCCTGGGTCAAGACTTGACAAGGAAACTGCCATTCCTTTGGGATAGTACAAGTGGGTCTCTTCTTTAATCTGACCCTGTCATCTGCCTTCAGCGTTGGCGTTTGAGGTTCTACAGGTGTGAATGCATGTTCAGGCGGCCCTGCTAGTGGACACTGGGCAGGGCTTTCCTTTCCAGAACATTCCTTTGAGAAGGAAAGAGAAGAAGACTCGCTAATTGTGGCCCTGCCCGGGCTGGTCATGTATCTCTGTGTGCTCCTGTTAGTGTGTGCTGTGGAGTCCCTCACTTCCTTCCAGGCCTGGTTTGTGGCTGGCAGGAGCTGTCCGAGGCCCCAGGGCAGGTGCCCTGGCTTCTCCCAGACCTGCTTTTCAGTGAAGGTATTTTGCAGGCGATGTGTTGTTGGAGAGGAAGGAGAGGCTCTGCAGAAGCTCTGATGTGCCATTTCAGTGGGCTTTTCTGAGGACTGCTCACTGGAGGCTGCCCCTGGGGAGAAGGAGCTGTTAAACTGTCAAAATAAAAAGTCAACCAAACTCCTTAGGCCAATCGAAAGCACTTAACTCAGATGACAGGCAGCAAAGGCAACGGATTTCCCTGCAGTGGGTTACAGGGGTGGGGGGTAGGGGGAATGCTCTTGGGGAATTTAAAGAACGGAGGAAAAGTTTTAAAATATGGGAATATACCTAGTCAATAATACATTAAATTTGGGATTCATAAAAAGAAATAGTGGTGAAAATCTCCCCAAATAAGTTTTTATTCTAGAATTTGATGACAAATCTCCCGGAGCACTGGTTATCCCGTAGGTGTGGTACTCTGAAATATAACCCGAGGCATATATATTGTCAAATAATAAAGTATTATGAAACCAATCAGCTGTGAGCTCCCCACTTGGCAGTTTGGAAGCAAAACCCTTTCTCCTTTACAAGGCCAAGTGACTCTTAATTCCTCCCGGGAGATTTCACGTTCAAATGTGTTCACTGCCAGCTGACAAAAGAGGCGAGTCCAGATTTATTACCCTGGCACCTGCAGCAAAAAAATGACGGATGATGAAAATATATTTAATTATCATTCCATGCTACATCTCTGCCTGCTCCAGTCGCAGGGCTGCAGCTGTTGGCACACACTTTATTTTAAAGTCAATGTGCTTATCTGGAGCGAAGGCTGCTCTCTTTGAGTAAATTGACTTGTGGGAGGAAGGGAATGGCGATCTTCTGTAGACCCAGCTGAACAAATGCAGATTTGTATTCCGTGTGCTTGCTTTAATTGTCTAATCCGCCCCACATCATATTAGCTTTGGGATTTGGCTTTTGTTAAGAAAACATTTGCAAGAAGTAAACTTTTCCATGGCCTTTCCGAGCCGAAATGAATGATTTTCCTTCCTGGACCGTAAAGTGCCACCTGATGGCGGGTGCTCACGTTTCTGCTGTTGGCATGGAAGTCACCGTCCGTTGCATGTCAGAGAGGAGGAGCCCTAGAGAGCCCGAGAGCCCCTGGCTGGGCCTTCCTCTGTCACCAGATGGGGACCCCACAGACCCAAGGGAGTGGGCTCAGGACCTCAGAGGGCGGGAGGCCTGGGATGGAAGCCCCTGTGTTCTTGTGGACCGTGGCTGTGAGAGGTCTAGCCGCTTGGGGTGATGAGCCCGAGCCTAGAGAGTGACCCCATAGAACTGCCCTCCTGCTTGTCTTGCACTGAAACCTTCTGGAAAGCAAAACCCTGGACAGAGCCACAGCACTCTGACTCCGTGGAGAGCATTGGCTTTCGTGGAGTGAAGGCCATGGGGAGTCTGCCGTGGCTGCTGGGAGTGTGTGTCATTAGCCTGCGCCTAAGATGATGCAGTTTTCAACAGAGAGTCCAGATAATAGGCAGTATCTAACGTGGCAATTTTCCTGCTGTATCTCTTCTTATCAGTAGAAGCCACTCGATGTTTTGTATACGGTGGGATTTAGTACAAAGTGATGGAATTTCCACTGAAAGTAAAACACAATAACTGGCTTAGTTGGGATATAGGGAGAGATGATGCCGAGTGTTTCCGAAGGTGCCTCGTGCTGCCGGTGGCCGGAGGCGGATGCCTGTGGATGGGGCGGGAGGGGATGAGGTTTCTGTGAATGTGAGCTGGCACAGGGAGGGGCTCATTTCCTCTGACCTTCTCTTTGATGAATAAGGATGCAAGATTGCCTCTGCTGAGCCTGCAGGACCTGGGGCTGGGGGGAGGAAGGAGAGCTCTGGCTTATGGATTGGGGTGGTGCGCAGAGCTCTCGTGCAAGATTTTGCCTGGAAGCCAGAGAGAGGAGTCCGTCCTCACCAGCACCACCAAGGCCACCATGATGGTGTTGCCAAATTCGTCATCATGTCACCACGTATCACACATGAGACCCCTGGCTAAGTCTTGCATTCGTCCTCTCCAATCCCGCGGGGCAGATATTATTCTGCCCAGTTTGCAGATGAGGAAACTGAGGTTCAGGTAGGTGACAGAGCTGGGACCTGAAGCCAGGCCCTGGAGCTCAAGTATACCTTTTCAGTCAGGAAATGTAAATACATACATGACAAATAGAATATGTGTAATGTATATATTTGATTTTGTAGGGCAAAGGAAAGAACGAGAAAGCCAGCTCCGCTCTTGTCAAGAAAACAGTTTGAGGATGTCAGCAGTCTTGAGTTTGAAGACTAACATTTAGGGATTCCTTTTCCCCAGTAGCCAACGGTCTCTCAGCTCCAGGAACCAGGGTCCCTGAGAGGAGCCAGAGGTGCGTGCGGAACCAGAGGAGGTGCTGTGGGGTCCCAGGGCAGAGTCCCAGCCGGCGTTGGGGTGCCTTAGGGGAGCCACAGCCTCTGCTCTGTCCTGGCAGCCTGGGGCCTCGGCTGCTGGAGGGAGATGGGGACGGGGCCCTTGGAGGGCTCGCTGGCGGGCCTTGGGCACAGACACTCAACCATGCTGTCCTCCCAGGTCTCCTAAGCGGTCACCCACCAGCCCTCACAAGCAGTGCAGCCCTGACCTTTGTATTTCTGGTCCTTCATGCCCTCGTCTGGCACCCAGTGGCCCAGCAGGGCTCTAGATTTGATGCTTGACTATAGTGCAGGCTGACTGGGTTTGTGACTTCATATCTGCGGCTGAGCTGCGTGGACACATGACAGGGTGCGGCCACGTGCTGGCCCCCCTCTGCTGCCGAAGTCCCACACTCACAGCAGGGGCCCGGGGCTCACCCTGGCTCTCCACGACCCTGGGGCCTGCCTGCTCTGAGTCTCGGAGCGAATGGCTTTCAGCAACAGTTGTTGTGTGTCTCCTGCGTGCCGGGAGCTGTGGTGGCTGTCCGCCATGTTCACGCGTGTCATTAGCAGACCCCAGGCCATCAGAACTTGAGGTTACTGCCAGAGGAGCAGGTGTCTCCCGTGTGGGTTGTATCAAAGGTCGAGGAGATGAGACACGTCGTGACTAGCTTATCAGGGTAACCATGGGCAAAGAAATTAATACCGATTTCATTTCCAAGTGAGGCTGATGACTCTTCTTTCCACATTAATTTTTATTAAGCATTTTATGTATTATTCCAAAACCACAGAGTATGCAGACAGTTTAGAACACATTATGGGTTGTGCGTTTTGTAATGATCATATGGCCGTAGTCCAGAATGTAGAAGGGAAAATAAACACGGTCGTTTTCCAGTGGAAGGGAATCACCATGGTGCTGTGTGGATGGGTGTCGGAGCCAACAGCACCGCTCACAGGCTGGGCTCGGGACCCAGCGCTACCCCATGCACGGAATGTGGAGTTAGCCCCCGACCTGGGCCAGCACCTGGCCCCTCTCAGCCCCAGTCCCTGCCCCAAGTCCTTCCCTCCTGGCCCTCTGCTGTCCGGGACTCTCTGATTCTCTGTCACTGGACACACCATACAGGGCCTTCTTGCCACTCAAGCCTCCGCTCAGGGAAGCCTTCCTTACCTGCCCAGACCAAGGTAACCCCGGTCATTCTATCACATCACAAGGTTTTCTTTTCAGACCTTGGCCCTCACTTGCTCTCCGAGGGTTTTTCTTAGTACTTGTCTCCTCACTCCCACGTGAACTTCAGGAGATCAGGGAGTTTATCTGCTCATCCCAGTGTTTCTGGCAACCAGAATAGCACATAGCATGTAGCAGGCATGCAACAAATATTTATTGGATGGATGGATGGATGGATGGATGGATAACCGTCTCCTCCCCTAAACTGTGTGCTCCTCAAGGGCAGGGAATAGCCCCACCTCAGCCACATGGCTGGTGCCAAGCATCCTGTCTTCACTCGTGTCTGTGTGGGACCTTCGGCAGTCCAGCCAGGGGGGATGGAGGCCTGCTTGGGGCTGTGCTGGGCTAGGGGTTGTGGATCACTCAGTATAAAGAAAGGTTGGGCTTTCTGGGGAGCCAAGGGTCCAAAATGAGTAACAATCCAAGGTCTCCAGAGGCAATGGAAATCAGGGCTTTGATGATATGCCGTGAATCCTGGAGGGAGGACAGAGAAGGGCACAGTAGGTGTCCACTCTGGAAGTGTCACTGTGGGCTTTGTCCCGTTGTCAGTCATCACCCCCGCCTGCCCGTGGTGCCTGCGGGGCATCCTGATAGGTGGGTGTGGTCTGTCTTATTCTCCTATGTCGCGGCCCACAGGGCCAGTAAGTACAGGCCAAGGAAAATTCCAGAACCCTCTCCTGCCTCCATCTGCCGCTGCCTCTCTGGGTACCTCCTCCCGGGAGGTGTCTCACAACTATATGGGGACTCCCAGCAGCCCCTCCCAAGCCAGCTTCAGTTGTTCATGGGTACTGGGCACTGCTGTGTGTGAAACTGCAGGACGCCTTTGGGAGACTATGGTGTCCCCACGAGAAAGATGCCCAGCAGCCCCCAGGCCCTCCTGGAGGGCACATGTGCCCAGCTTTCTAGCAGCTCTTCCCTGACCCCAGTCCCTCAGGGGTCACATGCTGGTGTCCACTCCATAGTGGGGAAGCCATGACCTGGAGAGTGCAGGGACTTGGTGCCCTCATGTGGCTCCCCCAGAAGCTGACCCTGAGGCACCAAATTGGTGCCTTTTGGAAGGTGAGGTGGCAGTGAGTGGTTGGCATCATGGGCCCAGAGATGTGGGAGCACAGCGCAGAGCGGTTCCAGGAGGGGGATGACAAAGTAGGGCATTGATCCACTAGCTCCCGTGTCTCACAGGCTGACAGTCACTCCTAGGGTGTTAGTGGCCCGGCACTTCTGGGCTGTCCTGCAGACCGACTGAGCCCCATCTGAAAGCAGTGGTCAGACGCTCAGAGAGGTCTGCGGGTGACCTCCGGGTGGGTGGAGGCAGTATGGGTGGGTCACATATCTCAGTAACCGTCCCCAGCCAGGCGGTGCCTGCGGTAGGCCAGAAGTCAGGTGTGGCCACTCCAGGCATGAGCAGGGCTCTTTCCCAAGACTCCGGAAGGAGAGGTGAGAGGCTTGTGTCATGATAAATTCATGCCACCAAAGAGCCTGAAAAAGTGGGAAGCATGTGAATGACAGAGGGCAGAAGCCAAATTGGCCACGGGGTGTGGGTGGGTCGTGCTGCCCTCCTGGGGGGCCTCATCTACATGGTTCAGCGTGTGACTTTTCAGCTGCACGAAAGCCTGCCTCTCTGCCCCGATTCTCTGTTCACCTGTTTTTTTTTTTTTTTTAAAGAAACTCATTTTACAAATGGCCTTCTGCATATTACAGTGCTGTTCACAGTGCTTACACCCTGTTTCATAATTGGCCCATACAATACACCCTGTTCAGAATTTTTAATCAATTCTGGCAAGTTGCCCCAGCAATTTAAATAAAAAGTATATAAATGAATTTAGTATTTTAATATTAAAGTGACATTAGCCTTATATATGTACTTTGCAATTTCATGCAGTATTACAATTTTATAAAATATTCCTCTTCATTTGGCTGGTGGATAAACCTCAGAGTTAAAACCCTGGGCTTTTCATGGAACCAGCAGAGAAGGGAGTGAGCTCAGAAGGCAGAGAGCAACCTTCAGGCCACACCGTCCCCAGAGGCCCAGCGGCTGCCCTTCTTTGCCAGTGATGCCAGTGTGCCCACCTGGCGTGGGGCTGCAGTGGGCAGCGTCTTTGTGTGCTGGGACGTGGCCTTCAGCTGGGTGGTCTTGGGCACGCCCTGACCCAGAGTCATACCAACGGGCCAGACCCCTCCAGAGATGCTGCCAGTACACACCTGGGCAGCCTGCTCCTCGCTGGCAGGGCCCGAGATGGTGCCTCGTGGCGGACTGAGCATGTTAACGCAGGGGGGCCCAGCCCTCCCACCTGGTAATTTCTGTGGAGGCCCTCAATGTGCTGGGCAATGTGCTGACCGCTCTGCAGGTGTTACTCCTTGTCAAGGGCACAGTGACCTGCCCGTGGCTGATGCAGTGGTTCGTCCTCATGTCACCTGACCCACCAGAGCGTTGGACACAGCTGATTCCTCCCTTCTCCCTGGAATAGTCTGTCTGGTTAGCAGGTTTCCTCTCACCTTGGTGACAGCTGCTTCTCCGTCTCCTCTGGAGGCCTCAGGGCTCAGCTCCGGTCCCCTTCTTTCCCTCTGACTCCCTCTGGGCCACCATACTCTGAAACGTTGCTGCTCCCGAGGCGGAGGGGAAGAGGCTAGGGGACATCAAACGCTGGTGACACCTACCTCCAGAGGGCAGGGAAATGGGATCTGTGCTGTGCCAGAAATAGGTATGGATGCTGCTAATGGCCTCCAGCCCCATTTCCCACTTGTGCATTCCTTCAGACTCATCTCAACGTGGCAGCCAGAGTGAGTCTTTCTTTCCTTTCCTTTCCTTTCCTTTCCTTTCCTTTCCTTTCCTTTCCTTTCCTTTCCTTTTCTTTTCTTTTCTTCTAATTTTTAAAAATTTTGGTAAAATACGTGTAATGTGAAAATTACGGTTTCACATTTTTTCGCATTACAGTTTCACATTACAGTTTCAAGTGTACAGTTCAGTGGCATTAAGTGTGTTCACATTGCTGGGCAACCATCCCCGGCGTCCATCTGCAGAATGTTTTCGACTTGCAGAACTGAAGGTCTGCACCCATTACACACTAAGTCCCTTTCCCCTCCCGCAGCCCCTGGCGCCCACGATGCTACTTCCTGTCTCTGAATTTGACTGCTCTCGATTTGTCAAATAAGTAAAATCGTACAGCATTTGTGTTTTTGTGACCGGCTTCTATCACCGAGCATAATAGTATCCTCCACGTGCAGCCATGTGGTAGCAGGGCTCAGCATTTCCTTCCTTTTTAAGCCTAAATAACATTCTGTTGTATGGGTCTGCCACACTTTGTTTACCCATCGGCAGAGACTCGGGTTGCTCCCGCTGCTTGGCTGTCGTGAATAATGTTCTGTGAACATGGGTGTACAGAGATAGAGCGATTCTTCTAACACAAGAGAGACCATGACAGCCCTCTGCTCAACCGTGGCCTTCCAGTTCTTGCTGAGAGGCCCACGCCCAGACCATGGCACAAGAGGACCTGTCCAGCCTGCCTCTTGTACCCCGTCCTCAACTGTGCGCTGCCCTGCAGCCACACTGAGCTCTCCTTTCTTCCTCAGACCCATGGGCTCACTCCTGCCTTGTGGCCCAGGCACATGCTGTTCCCTCTGTGCGCCCTGTCTGGGACACTCTTCCCTGAGAGCTTCTTGGCTTCCTGTCATCTCCCTCAAATCTTTGTTCCAATGAGACACACGCCCTGATCACCCTACTCATGTTGTGTCATACCCCCCTCCTCTCTCCTTCAAACCCTCCTGGCCTGTATAAGATAGCATTTATCACCCTCTACCATGCTACGTAAGTCACTTTTTTATTATGTTTATTATCTGTCTCCTACTCTCAGGGGGCAGAGATCTTTTCTGTTTCATTCACTGAGGTTTCCTGAGCACCTAGAACAGTGCTTGGTACATCATAGGTACTCAATAAATACTTGTTGAATGAATACATGATTTTCTTTTTTTGGTAACAGCTTTATTGTGATATAATTCATATGGCACACAACTCACCCATTAAAGTACATGGCTCTGTAGGTTTAGCATATCCACAGAGTTGTGCAGCCGTCAGCACGAGTGTTGGGACACTTTCATTACCCTCCAAAGAAACCCTTTAGCTGTCACTCCCCGATCCCCCCGGCCCTATGTTCTATCTGTATAGATTATGCTATTCTGGACATTTCATATAAATGGAGTCATATATCATATGGTCTTCTGTGACTGGCTTCTTTCCCTGAGCATAATGTTTGCAGGGTTCAACCATGTTGTGGCGTGTATTAGTGCTTCATTCCTTCCTACTGCTGGATAGTATTCCATCGCATGGATATATCATATTTTGTTTATCTATTCATCAGTTGATGGGCATTTGGGTTGTTTCCACTTTTTGACTATTATGAATAATGCTGCTGTGACCATTCATGCACAGTCTTTTTTTGTGTGGACATATGTTTTCATTTCTCTTGGGTATATAGTTAGGAGTGGAATTGCTGGATCATGTGGCACCTCTGTTTTTAACCGTCTGGGGACCTGCCAGATTGTTTTCCAAAGTGGCTGCACATTCCTGCCAGCTGTATATGAGAATTCCAGTTTTTCCACAGCCTCTCCAGTGTTATCTTTCTTTTTGATTCTAGCCATCCTATTGGGTGTGAGGTAGTATCTCACTGTGTTTTTGATTTGCATTTCCCTGGTGACCAATGATTTTGAGCATCTTCCATTTGCATATCTGTATATCTTACATTTGGTTATCTTTTTTTTGGAGACATGTCTATTCAGATCCTTTGCCCATTTTTAAATTAACTTATTTGTCCTTTATTACATTCAGGTCTTTGATCCATTTTGAGTTATTTTTGTATATGGTGTGAGGTAGGAGTCCAACTTCTTTGGTGGATAGCCAGTTGTCCCAGCATTATTTGTTGAAAAGACTATTCTTTCCCCATTGAATGGTCTTGGCATCCTTGTTGAAAGTCAATTGACCATAAATGAGAGGGTTTGTTTCTGCACTCTTTGTTCTATTCCATTGATCTGTATATATATCTTTATGCCAGGACCACACTGTCTTGCTTACTATAGCTTTGTAGTAAATTTCCAAATTGGAAAGTATGAGACTTCCAACTTTATTCTTTTTCAAGATTGTCTTAGCTATTCTGGATCCTTTGTATTTATACCATATGAATTTTAGGATCGGCTTGTCAATTTCTGCAAAGAAGCCAGTTGGAATTTTGATACAGATTGTGTTGAATTTGTAGATCAGTTTGGGGGAATATTGTCTTCTTAACACTGTTAAGTCTTTTGATCCATGAGCATGGATGTCTTTCTTTTTATTTAGATCTTCTTTAGTTTCTTTCAACAGTGTTCTAAGATTTCAGAGTATAAGTTTTGCACTACTTTTGTTAAATTTATTCCTAAGTATTTTATTCTTTCTGATGCTATTACAAATGGAATTTTTTAAAATTTCATTTTTGGACTTGTTCTTTGTAAGCGTATGGAAACAAATTAATTTTTGTATACTGATCTTGTATCCAGCAACCTTGCTGAACTTGTTTATTAGTTCTAATAGCTTTTTTTCTGTGTGTGGATTCCTTAGGATTTTCTTATAGATGATCATCTCATCTGCAAATAGAGATAGTTTTACTTCTTATTTTCCAATCTGGATGCCTTTTATTTTATTTTCTTACTAATTTCTCTGGCTAGAACCTCAAGTACAAGGTTGAATGGAAGGAATAAGTGAATTTTATTTTATTTTAAAAATATTTTATTTATTTATTTGAGAGAGAGAGAGAGAGTGAGAGCACATGCAAGCAGGGGGAGGGGCAGAGGGAGAGGGACAAGCAGACTCTGTGTTGAACTCGGAGCAATCCCATGACCCTAAGATCATGACCTGAGCCAAAATCAAGAGTCAGACTCTCAGCTGACTGAGCCACCCAGGTGCCTAGGATTAAATGAATTTTAATTAATGTTCACATCATTCTAGTATAGTAATTATAGTGTTTATTCCCGTTCGTCAGTTAAGCAAACTGAAGCTTTAGAGAGATGAAGTAAATTGAGGTTACATAGCTGGCAAGTGATAGAGTTGTGGGGCCAGCTCAGAACTGCTGCCGATAGTTTACTTGTTAGAGTCCTTTTTCCTCTAGTTGTACCATCTCTATGTATGGTGGGCACTTGGAGACAGACCAAGGACAACTTGCTTGATGACATTCAGAGGGTTTGATAGTAAGTCTGGAAGTCTGAGGGGCAGGACTAAGTGCCTGTCTGTGTGCTGGATGCCCCGTATAGGCATAGGCAAGTCAGCAACATGGAAGCTGTAACATTTGCACATTCTACTGAAGTCTTCCTCTTCCAGTATCTCACTTTATCCTCTAGCAGCCCTGGTATGAGAGGGATGAATCTTAGTGTTCTCCCATTTTACTGATGAGGAGCTGTACTTAGAAGGCTCAAGTGACTTGCCTGGCCTCTGGGAAATGTTGGCATGGTAGGGAAGGGGTGGGATGTCATGTGGATTGAACATCTTCTAGATGCCAGACACTCTGCCGAGCACTTCACATACAATGTTCTGTTTACTTATTTACTTATTTTTAATAATATTTTTTATTATATTATTTTAGTCACCATACAGTACATCCCTAGTTTTTGATGTAAAGTTCCATGATTCATTACTTGCGTATAACACCCAGTGCACCATGCAATACGTGCCCTCCTTACTACCCATCACCAGCCTATCCCATTCCCCCACCCCCTCCCCTCTGAAGCCCTCATCTGAAGCCCTCAGTTTGTTTCCCAGAGTCCATAGTCTCTCATGGTTCATTCCCCCTTCTGTTTTATTTAATCCTCACTCAATATCACTATCCCCTTGCTATTGCTCTGAAAATTGATGGTTACAGGGGCTAAGTAAGTGGTTCCATGCACACAGCTCATAAATGGCAGGATCTCCCCTCAAACCCAGGCGTTTGACCCCAGAAATTATACCTGCTGTCCCTGCACCAGGAGACCTGAGATGATTAAGGAAATTCATTAAAGGGAAACAAACATGGAAAAAGCACGATCCCCAAAAGACCAGCCTTGCCAGATTTTGTCGCTCCCGGAGACGTGGCCCTTTGCTGTGGCACCTCCCCCTCCGCCCCCACCCCCTTTGGTTTAGCTACTGTCAAGAGAGGCTAGATAATCTTGGAGGAAAAGCAGAGACCTGTTCACACAAACTCCTGCTTTTTCTGAGAGAAGTCTGACTAATCCAGTCCCTGTGACTAATCCACTCTCCGACTTTATCTTTGGAACTGATGATTAACTGAAATGGATTAAATCATTCCCATTTCAGCCCCACACCTGGATGTTCCCCGGGGGGAGGGGGTTAGGGTGTCGTGGGGATCTGTGAACCGTTGGGCTCTCCATGTTTCCGGCAGGCAGGGCTGGGGCCAGGTCCCACGTGGCACTGCAGCCTCTTCTGCTGACATCACAGGTGATCCCGTGTGGATGCTCAGAGCAGAGCCAGATGCCGTGGGGACAGGTACGTGCAGGGTGGTCCCCTTTGTTCAGACCTCGTGGAAGGTGCTGTGGGCGAGAATTCTGGGAAGAGGAGGCTGCTTTGTTGTGACTTTCCTTTCCCATTTTATTCCAAGAGCCGACATTTTACTCCCAGATCACAAAACTCCCCGAAGGGGGGACAGAGTCACCAAAGCTGACAAGTGCTGTAGCTCGGGGAGGTGCTGCTGGCCAGGAAGCCCGCCCCCCAGACCCTGCCGTCGGGGTAGGTAGAGCCTGGATGTTGGAGTCAGGCCCCCGGCAACTCACTTGCTGTATGACCTTTAGCATATGGTTTAGTATTTTTCATCCTCAATTTTTTCATTTTAGAGCTCACTTAGTCTAAGCTCATTTTTCAAAAGAAGGCACTGGATTTTGGAGTTATCCACAAGGACACACAATAAGTAAGTGACAGAGGGAAGGGCAGTGACACATGTTGATGGCCAACGGTACACCAGGCATCTCATCGTCCTCACAACCAGCCTCAGGAGGCCTGGTGCTCTCCTCTCACTTGACACGAAAGGTTACTCAGCTGAGACCGCACAGCAACAGCATGGCAGAGCGGGACTGGAATCCACGTGGGCCTGACTCCAGCCCCAAAATGGATGCATCCTTGGACTTTCCACTGGCTGGTCTCAGCTCAGCCCCCAGCCGTTGCCTCTTGGATGCTGAGCAGGGGCGCCGTCTGCCCAGGGGCGGGAGACGGTGTTGGCTGGGAGAGCCTGGGGAGGAGGCAGTGAGGAAGGGTAGGAAGGTCATCACCTTCTCCCAAACTACCTCCCATACTACCCTTTTGCACATAAGCCTAATTGTGAAGAGGAGCCTGGGACCTGTGGAGGTTGTCAGCTCCTGTGACATGTTGGCAGCCTCCTATCTTGATGGGGTGTTCTATGTTATACATTTAAATTATAGCTGGTGAGGTATTCCCTTGTATTCCAAGGCTGAAAGCTTTGGGACTTTCGTGAAAAAGGAACCCAGTGTCTTCCGAGCCAGGCTTCCTCCAAAGTGCATTTCAGAATAGCCTGTGGGAATAGTGGCCCCAAGTCTCAGTGACTTGGAACAGCAACAGGTAACTTGCCACTCCTGCCTGAGGCTCACTAGGTGGGCAGGGTCTAGGCTCATTGGGGCCACTCAGGAACCTGGCTGATGGAGCCCCCCTTTCAAGCATGTTGGTCACTATGCAAGCGGGAAAGCAAGAGCCTTGGGTCTTCACCTGGTAACTAAATGTTCCAGCCAGAAGTGACGCGCTACCTGGAAGCTCACAACCAGACAGAACTAGTTCCGTGGCCCCTGCGCCCCCCTCCAACCAGGGTGGGACAGAGAGGCACTCCTGCCACATGCTGTCAGGGGGAGAGTGGGTCCAAGGAGTAATCACAGTAGAGGAGCAGTGGGACAAGAGCTCTTCTGGGTGGTGGTGGGGGGTCTCCTGTCATGGGGCTGTGCAGCAAGCAGGGGTATCCCGTGGAGTCCCCAAGGCCTGTGCTGACCCTCCTGCAGGGATCTGCAATGCCTCTGCTGAGGGAGAGGCTTCAACCAGGGGCCTGGAACAGAAGGAAGAGGCTAGAGAATCATCTTCACCTTGTTTTTCCTTATGGCTGTGGGCTGGGAGTTGCAGACACCCTTCTGATTTGGGGTCTGGAATCCTGATGGGGCCCAAGGACAAGTCCCAGAGGAAGGAAATGGGCTCGTTCTCACTTTTCTGTGGGGTCAAGCCGTGGAAGGGCTCGGGAGACATGGTGAAGACAGGAGCGTGACAGCTGCCTGCAGGGGAGGCTGCAGGGCTGGGGGCTGGGACCTGGGTCAGATGGGCCCCATCCATTTATCAGTCCCTCCTTCCATTACTGAATGCTAGCTTTGTTCGTCTTACTAGCTGTGTGCCTTTAGGTGAGTCACTTAACCTCTCTGAGCCTTGGCTTTCTCATCTCTAAAATTTGGGACCTATTTCCTACCTCATGGAGGGATTGTGAGGATTCAGTGGGATATGCATGGAAATCTCTGGTGTGGGCCTAGCACACACTGGACGCAGCAGAATCGAGTTGAAGGAAAAAGATCACAGTTCTCTGGTCTGTGAAATGGGTGTCATAAGAGGCATCTTTACCTCATGGGACTATTAGGAAGACCAAAAGAGATAATCTGTGCAAAACCCCAGGCTGGTGTAGGCACTTGGGGGACCTTAGTGTCCTCCTGGCCTTCAGGGGCTGGGAGCTATGGAGGGGACTGCTCTCCCTCCTTTCCAGTCAGGCTGCAGCTCTCCAGAGCCCTCATGCAGCCCTGTCCTTCTATCCTGTGGCTGGGGCAGAGAGCCTCGCCCTGTCCTGGGAAAGGCCTCCTCCCCTGCGGTCAGCCTGGGAGGGTCCAGGGTGAGGGTACCTCACACACTGTGGGTGCCCATGGCGGTGAAGTGCTGTTTTTATAACCTGTGTCTGGGCTGGCTTCCGCCTCCCCCTGCCCCTGCAGCACCTTGCTGCTCTCTTGAACCACTTGTCCAGCCTCTGTCCAGCAGAACCCCACTGCTGTGTGCACCCTCTGGTGCCTTCTGTCTGTGGGGACAGCTGTATAGAAGAGGAAATCATAACATCAGGCCGTTGAGGTGTTTCTGGCATCAAATGGGATAAAATGGTGTGTTTTCTTTGGGAAGGAATATTATTTAAATATTTAATTTATTTTACCATAATCAATCCCCATTATAAAAATAATAAATCATTGCAGGGAACTTTGAAAATACAGAAAAGAATTTGGAGGAAAAGGGGGGTTACCCCAGACCTCACCTCCCAGAGGTCACAACTGTTGGCATTGTGGTCTGTTTCCTTCCAGCCCCTGCTGTCTAGACATGTGTTTGTTTTGTTTCATAAAGCTGGGATCGTAGTTTTGGTAGCTTACGTGCTCATTTAACAACATATCATGAGCTTGTCCCCTGGTCATTAAATATTCTTTGCAAACATGATTTTTAATGTTTGCCTGATAGCCCCTCGTGTGGTTCCCATAGTTTTTCTCTATGTTGCTGTTTTAGCTTTGAGGAATTCAGCACAGATTTCCTTTGTGGACTCTGGCCCTGTCTGAGAGGGTGAAAGATTCTAGAAACTGTCAAGAGAATTCTCCCTTCGCCAGGCCTGTCGCAGACCCTTATGCGCTGTGCAGAGACTGGAAGGATAAGGCAGGGCCAGGGTCCAACCTGGGGAAGTTGGCCACAGTGACCTCAGACGTCTGGGTCATGTTACTGTGTTCTCAGTCCCTGGTCCCACACCGCGGGCCCGCCCTCAGGCAAGCCGCTCTCAGCCTTGAGGGGGACACTGTCACCATCATACTCCAAAGCTGTGGCTTCGCAGACCCCCAGGCCTGAGAACCAGATCCCACCCAGCGACGCAGCCTTGCTGGCTCAGGGCTGACCGCCTCATGGAGGACGGGCTTAGGACCTAAATGCGGGCCCCCTGGTGCCCACAGGGAGCCAGCTTGCTCCAGAATTTCCCGTCTCCCTGACCTTGGAATCCACTTTCCTTACCTCCTTGTCACCTCCTTATGCCCAGAGTCTGCTTTGATTGAGGAACTCTAATACAAGATGGAAAAAACCCAAGGGTATGAAAGTCACTGCACTTTATAGCCTTTTAAGGGCCTTTTAAAAACAATGTTCATTCATTTTTTTTTTTATGAGCTTTTTGGTATACACAGTGCATAATTCCACATAAAATGGCTGAGCATTATACCGGCATAAAAACCCAGTGCCAATGTGAAAGTCCATGAAGGTAGGGGCTGGCTTCTGGGGGAGAAGCCCCAGTCCTCCGGTTTGAGGAGGTTCTGGATTTCAGGGCCAACGCACGCCCTCACTGACCTGAGGTCAAGACTCGGGTGGTTGAGTCCTTGAGGCGCGAGGCTCAGGCTCCTTCCCAGCCAATGATGCTGACGTTGCTTGAACCCTGACCTCCAGAGTCAGCCACACACACTGTTCTGTACTTGTCCATTTTCTGGAAAGTTGGCTTTGATTTTGTCAGCTAGCCGGGGAGAGCTGGTCCCATGTTGCCGCTTTTTAAATGTCAGTTTGATGACGGACCAGTGCCTAAGCCGGCCAGGGGTGATGGCTGTCTGCAGAAGTGCTGGGCACTGTGTGCAGAGATTGGCGCCGGCTTGGTCCCAGACCCCAGAAGATTGTGGGGTTGGAGGGCATTTGCTCAGTGCCCAGAGCTGTGTTGAAGGGGCCTCCTACTCACGTCCAAGGTATGGTGTGGGTGGGGGAAACTCCAGTGTTATTTGTCCTCAGACCCTTGACTCCTCTCTGTAATCTCATCAACCACAGCTCTGTCCCACAAGTCCCAACATTTCATTATCCAAAGTGGATCTCCCAGGTCATTTCTTGAACCCCCCAAACAAGTATCTTGCAACAGGTATTTTGTAGGGTCCTGAGGTCTGAGTTTTGCTTTGCAGGATAGGAAGGAGAGTTCCTGTTTCTGGCATGGTCACTTTGTGCCCGGCTTGTGTCTGGTACAGAGCAGCCCAGTCATGGGTACTCTACAATGAGACCATGAGAAAGAGAGACATCATGTCACTTGTCCAATGCCACACAGGAGAGAGGCTCTGAGCTCAGCAGCCCAGCTCCATGGCCAAGCCCCTAAGGAACGTGAGCCTGTTAAAAAGTTCAGCGGGGCCCCCCAAGCAGCTGGGAGTTGGAACAGCACCAGTGGGTGCCTATTCTTGAGCACATGGGGCTGGGACTCTGCCACCTCCTCGCTCTCTCTATTTGCCTGGGGCAGGGCAGTTCCTTGGCTGGGGTGGGCTGCAGGGGCAGGCTGCTGTGCTCTGACCCTGCCCTTTCTCAGTCTGCACCTGCTTTCCTGGTCATTCTTTTGATGCCTCTTTACTTCATGGTCCTTATTCTCCTTTGTTAGAAGGGCTTCGTGTTTATTGATTGTCTCCAGACCTTCCATTTTTCTCTGCAGCTCCAGAAATCTGGAAATGAGTCTTCCAGCCTCGTTAGCCACCGGATTCTGCAGAGCATCCGACCTTTCCCTAATCAGCTTCCACTAATCATGGCCAGTGGCTCTGAGTGAGCTGGGGTGGGAGGCAGGGTGCACAGGGCTGTGGCTGTGGGGGGAAGGCCCATGGGACCTCCCCAAAGGATAGAAGACACCAGACACTACACCTGCTGCATCTCTTCCTACCTCTTCTGTCACCTCCATGCCTCTGACCCGGGGTCGCAGGCACGTGTCTCTTAACATGCTAGGGGGCTGCCCTGGTTCAGAGGCAGACATGGGGTTGGGGAGAGAAGCTGCGGCTTGTTGACAGCCCCAGGCCAGTTCCAGATGACATGTAAGATGGAGCCAGGGCTTTGGGGTTGGTTAGATCTGGGTGGAGACCTGGCCCCAGCTGAGTTAGCTTCTCTCTACACTGGGGAGAGTCAGGGCACCGTGGGCTGATGCTGCTGTGGGAGTGGCCCTCAGGATGACATGATTATTGCTGTGGTTGTGGAGTGGGAACTGATTTCTCCAAGGACCCTGCCTGGACCCCATCTGTGTCTCTAACCTTGTACCACGTCTGGATCGTGGTTCATGGAGACCCTTCCGTGCTCCGGTTGGGGCCTGAGGCTCCCCATTTTGCTGCCTGTGGGGAAGAAGCAGTTTGGATTGGGTGGAGCTTGGCTGCCAGGGCTGTGGGATCTGACCGCCATCCTCCCTGTGGCCAGTGGGAGAAGACTCAAAGCACTCAGAGAGATTTGCTCCAGTGGGTCTTTCTGTGCAAATAAATAATCCTGCAGACAACAGCCAGGAGGGAAGCCACGCATCAGGGGAAGCGAGGTTCAGCGCCGCTTCTGTGGTCCCCCCCCCCAGCCCCTCCCAGCTCCTTCGCGGCAGCATTTTCTGCTTGAGAAGGTGCTGCGGCAGGGTCTCATTTGGGGACCCACAGCTCATGTGGCTTGAGCATCCACTGTTCCAGGCACATTGCCTGGAGCTCCCCACTCCCCAAGTTCAGAACCATCCTGGGTCCTGCTGCATTCTGCCTCTGGCAGCCCCAACAGTGCCCCAGACCCTGGTAAGAATTGGGGAGCAGGCAGAACTCCGCCCCTCACCTCAGCCAGGTGCTTACTCAGGTGTACACCGAGGTCAGCCTGAGGGCCTGCCGGGTTGGCGTGGGCTTCCTGGGGAGCGGTGCCGGGTCCCAGGTGTCGTCCGTCCCTCTGCCTTCCTGGGTCCACAGTGTTTTAGCGCTCCCTTTGGCTGGCCCTCCTCACGCTCCTGTTTACCATTTGCTGTTAACAGCAGTAATTACAGTACAGTTGTGAGATGAAAACATGACTAAATTATGACACTGCTTGTGTAACAATCTCTTAAAACTGACTCAGAAGGCAACAGCTGCACAATCAGGCCATAAATCCTCCTAAATGAACTTGTCGGTGGCAGCGGTACCTGTGTGGCAGTGCTACGCGCGAGCTAACTAGGCTTTAATGGGCTTGGTGAGGGAGCACCAAGGATGGCCTCGTAAAGAAGGAAACTTTGTTCTTTGTCATGAACCACTTGTTCTCTTACAAAAACAAAGGGCCCAGTGTTGGCCCATTAACTCCCTCTGTCGTCAGGGACGTGGTGGCAGAGCAGCCAGAGCAGCCGTCTGACAAGCTGACATCAGGGATCCTGTCCTGCCTGAGGCGGGGCCTTCTTGGGGTCCAGGTGGAGGTCGTGCGCCAGGGGCCGGGTGGATGTACCCCAGTGCGCGTGGCCTTGGCGGGGCCCAGGGGAGCTTCTGCCGTCCTTCCTGGGTGGGCCAGCACTGTCTGCCATTCTTTTTTTTTTTTTTTTTTAAGAATTATTTATTTATTTGAGGGGAGGAGGGACAGAAGGAGAGGGAGAGAGAGAATCTCCAGCAGACGCCATGCAGAGTGCGGAGCCTGACGCAGGGCTCAGTTTCACGACCTGAGATCATGACCTGGGCAGAAATCCAAGAGTCGGCGGCTGTTAAGCCTGTTAGGACTGCACCACCCAGGCCCCCATGATCTGCCACTCTTAAGCTCAACGCACAGAAAGAGGAAATCCCAGGCAGGACTCTGCAGTTCAGTGGGGGTGATGGAAGCTTGCAGCCAACTTGCTCTCTGGAAGAAAACTTCATGTACCACAAGTCCCAGAAGAAGGACGAAGACTGGTAGGTAGGTTGTTAAGTGTGTTTTTGTCCTCCCCCTTCCCCCCATCCCTGCTGGCAGCCTGACAGGGTGATGCTTTCCCAGGAGCCCTGCTGCCCTTCTGCAGACCAGCTCTCAGTACCGTGCTCACTGCCTGTCGCCGCCAAAACAGATGACTGTGGCTTCAAATAACATGGATATATTGTCTTACAGCTCTGAAGTCAGAAGTGTGACGTGGTCTCAATGGACTAAAGTCAAGGTGTGGGCAGGGCAGCTTCAAGGGGCCAACTAGATTCCTGGCCTGCCCCCCCCCCGCCATGATCAAGGCCAGCAATGGCGGGTGGAGTCCTTCTCACATCACAGTTCTGACCTGCTCTTCTGCCTTCTTTCTCTTCCATTCTGAAGGACTCGTGTGGATTATACTGAGCACACCAGGATAATCTTTCCTTCTTGGGATCAGCTCATTAGCAACCTTCCCGGCACCTCAATCCTACTTGCCCCTTGTCATGTGACATAACATATTCATAGGTTCTGAGGATTAGGACATGGGCATCTTCAGGGGGATGGGATTTGCTCGACCAGAGGCAGGTGGAGAGCAGGGCTGTGGGCTGGTTTGGCCTCTGTAACCTCTGAGCCAGGCACAGGCAGGGCTCGGACTTGAGGAAGGATTGCTGAGCTGGTCCTCCAGGAAATAAGAGAAAGAAACATGGCTGGGTCAATGGCATGGCCTGTTGGTGCAGGTGACAAGCCACAGTAAGACACTGCTGATGGGACTTGCAGTTTCCAGGAACTCCTAGTCAGAGACAGTGTGGACGTGTGTGAACAAAACCCAGGAGACGTGCCCCACAGCGTCGCAGACTATTGGCATCTTCCTGAATGAAAATAAAAAATTGGGGGGGGGCGGTCAGCAACAATCTTCCCTTCCCAGACCACCTCCCTGGAGAAGGTGCAAATCAGGAAACTGGCCTTTAAAGAGGAAGTTAGCGTTAACAATTTTCAAAATAAATGGATGACACACAAAGCCCAGACATGGCACAGACCCATTGGCTGGGGCACGATAACTTTCTCCATCCTGGGACCGCAAAGCCTACCACGCATAGCCCGGAACGGTGGGCTGCCTCCACCCTCTCCCATGGCAGCCAGGAGGCAGCTGGACTCCCTCTCGGATAGCTTTCGTGATGATTTGCAGGCATCTCCCCGGACCTGTCCGCACAACAGATTTCTGGAGCGTGTCCTCAGGGACCTCCAGCTCCAGGCCTATTACTGAAGTCCGTCACCCAGAAAATCTGTTGACGGAACCGTTCTCTCTGAACTGCAAGCAAATTGGGAAATTTGAATGTGATGCAATAAGCCTGCAATAAAACAGAGCCTCCGAGAAGCGCACGGAGCGCATCTCCTCCCTGCCCCAGTCCACCGCGCCTCTGCAGCTTCCTGAGCTGTCATCCTCGAGGGTGGCCACATACAGTATTTATTTTTTTTAATTAAGCCGTGTTGCTGTGTGGCTCACCCTCCACAGATGCTTTATAAAGCCCAGCCTTATAAGTTGCTGGAAGTTTTTATTTTTTTTAAGCGGATAGTAAAATTAAGCAGTTATTAGTATTCACGAAAAATGCTCGTGGCAGGCTTTGCACACGTAATGAGAAGCCACCTGCAGTTCAAAGCAGTACTTGATAATGCTGTAATTAGATTTGAGATGCAAAAAAGCTCATTAAAATTAAATAACATATTTGTCACTGTTTTAAGAGGTACAGATTGCCTAGAACCATGCTGGTCTCTTGACCTTGAGTATTTTGGCGGAGTCCTTGCTGCCAACAATTGGAAAATAACATCAGCAGTTCTACAGAGAGTCCCGAAAACATGTTCATCCTCGGTTCAGTCTGTGTTGAAAAAAATTATATAGATATCCAGGGGAAATTACGGATTTGTACACAGTGTGCTCTGGGAGAAGAGGGTGACCTCTTCAAATAGGCAGTTCAAATAGCGCTGAGGAAAGATGAGCGTGCGTACAGGGGAGGGCTGGAGGGCTGGGGCTGGTGGTAGTGGTGGGGCATTGTGACGGGGTCTGCAGGAAGTGGTGGGGGAGCATCGGACACGACTGCTCACCTGTCTGACCCCGGCCTGCATGAAGCCACTTGCTCAGAGTGGGCCCAGGGCTCTGAGAACCAGACCGTTGGCAGTCTAAGCACCAGTGAGATGTGGCCTAGACTTCCAGAAGGTCACAATCTGGCTTGGGAGACAAGTCACAGAAAAGTCAGGTGCCAGGAGAGGGAATATAGTTAATAAAAGCAGCTAATGTTTACCAAGAGCATCTCGCATACCAGGTACGAAGGTCATCATGCACTTTACCTTAGTAACCCTCTCCATTGTGCCCACTGTTGCCTGGATATTATTCTGAAAACTTCACATCCATGTACCATTTCATCCCCACGGCAACCCTGTTACTCCATTGTACAGATGTGGCAACTGAGGCCTGAGAAATTAAATAACAAGCCCAAGGTCACTGGGTAGTTTTTAAAGCCCTGACCTTGACAGATATTCTGTATTTCTTTTCTCTTGAAATCTGTAAAGCATTCTGAAAAAGTAGGATGTAATTTAAAAGCAATCATGATGATTTTCATTCTTGGAGGAAGAAAATGCAAGCTGCATTCAAGAGGTGGAGACTGGGGGAGTTTGCCTGGAGCAGAGAGCTCTTACCTGGAGGTGAGCAGACAGCTGGATTGTGGGAAAAGACAGCAGTTTGTACACAGAGGCCTGGCCCAGCCTGCAGGGAGAGTGTGGGCTCTCACAGCCTGGGGGAGCTGAGGTCCCGTCTGTCCTTGTCCTGGGGAAGGGAGCCTGTGGGAAGTCAGCCTGCGGCGGACTGCCCCTCCCGCGGTGGCTGGATTGATTTCTGAGGCTGACTCTCTTGGCACTGGGTCCAGATTTAGTTCTGTGGAGAGCTCGTCTTTCAAAGTCCAGCTCAAATGTCACCTCCTCTGCAAAGACTCCCCCAACCCCTGAAGCAAAATTAATCACCCCTCCTCTGTGTTCCCACGGCACTTTGTGGATACCTTCAGAATAGTCTTATCACATCGGACTCGGATTTATGTGTTTACAAGTCTCCCTCTCCCGCTGACAGGGACTTCTCGAGGGCAGGTCCCCTGCCACTCTGCCTTTGTGTCCTTGCACCTGGGGCAGTGCTGTGCATGTAATGGGCGCTCAATATATGATGAGTGAGTAAATGACGGACTGTTAGGTGATTGAATTTGGTTTAATTCAACGGATAGTGACAGAGCCCTTATGACACGCAGGTCCTGCCCTGAGCCCTTTACATAGATGAATTTACTTAGTCTTCATGACAGCCCCAGGAAATCAGCTCTGTTATCTCCATTTTACAGGTGAGGAAACAGGCCCAGAGAGGTTTTGTAACTTCTTCATATGGTGCGGCTGGCGAGTGGTAGAGCTGGGCTTTTCAATCCCAAGTAGTCTGAGGTGGACACAGCTGCTTAAAGCAGTCTTACCGATAAGTCCATTACGATTGTGAGCAGTGATTCTTGCTAGGGAATCTCTGGAATTAATTCTTATTTCACATTTCTTTTTTTTAAAACTCGTCTGAGTTTAGGGAGGTTTGGAAAAAGTGTTTGGGCTGCGATGCAGTTAAGGCTCCTTTGTTGTAAGCCACAGAAACCAACTGTAGCTAAATTAAGCAAAAGTGGATTCTCCTGTAGCTTGCAGAATGGATACACTGGCTGAAGAGCTCTGGGGAGCCAGGACCTATGCAGCAGGAGCTGAAGGGTAGGCTTGTGGGGATGCGCTCCCTCATCTTCAGTCTTCCTGTCAAGTCCCCCCTCCCTCGCGCCACCCCCAGATTCCTGACTGTGTGGTGAAGAGGGAGAAGACCCAAACAAAACTAGGGGGCTGTTAAGACTGACTGTGGGTGGGTGTTGAGTGGGTGAGAAGGTCTACCGGACCTTTGCCAGAAGCTGCCTGTCTGCTGCTGTGAGTTCCTGCTCTTCATGTGCCTTCAGCGGTCTGGGGGCCACCCCCTGTGGTCATGGAGGCTGAGGAGCATGAGGGCCCAAGGCTCACCGTCCTGTTTCCTTGAGACATATTCCTGGAGTTGGGGGTGGGGTGGGTTAGATGATTCTTCCTGAAAGGAATATTCACTGGCAGTGACCTTTCTCAGGTTTTTAACATTTTGAGGGGATTGATTGAATTGATCCAAGCCCATTCATTGTGGGGCTCCAAGGGACACAAATATCACAGGCCAGCCCAGCTTGGAGGTTTGGAAATGGGCATAAACTGGGGTTAAGACTGTCTCTCTCACGGGGATGGCATCAGACCCTAGAACAGGGGAAGTAGGGTCTGGCTGGGTGTCCCGGGAGAACTGGGCAGACAGAGGGGAACTTTCTCAAGGTTGCTGCAGGTTGTTGCCCTGGTTCAAGGCAAGGTGGGGGCCCCCTTTTCCGGCGGTGGGAGAGCAGGTGGCTGTGAGTCGCGCCAGGCAGCCAGTCCACAGTCTTCCGGGATGGGAATCATCTTGCCTCGTTTTGTCAGACCCAGGTCCTCACCCTCAGCCGGCCGTCTCCATTGCCCCACTAACGCGCCTCCCCCAGACGTGCCCCGGGCGCACGGGGCAGTTTCTCTGCAGCGTCTGCTGTAGGGAGCATCCGCCATACGGAGCATCAGCGCCTGCTGCTCTCATGGCCTCCACGCCTCTTCCAGGCGCCTTTATGTATTCATTACACAAACACGCTCAGAGCGTCTGTCTGCTCTGTGTGGGGCACAGGGTCCCTGCTCAGACACAAACAGGTACCACCGTCTCCCCCACTCTCTGCCTGACAGCCCCTCCCAAAACCCTCTTCTGAGGCCGCCTCACTTCGCTAGGTCAAGGTCAGCTCGCCCTGACGAATGGTGGGCCTGGCTGTGAGCGTCCCGCCAGCGTCCCAGGCCCAGGAGCCGGCACAGGGGGCGCCCGGCCCCTCCCAGCCTGTGTGGTCCCGCCCTTCTCCCCTTTTGCCGGGTCGCTCCCGGCCGGGCCCCGCCCTCCCTCTTTGCCCCACCCCTCCTGCTGTCGCCCCTCCCCTCCTCTTCGGTAAGGTCCTGCCATCCTCCCTCTCGGCCCCTCTGGTCCAAGCCGGGTCCCGCCCCTCCCACCCGCTCCTCTCCGCCCCCCGTCCTCGCCACGCTTGCAGGAGGCCCGGTGATTTATTTGGCCGTCTGAGCGGTGACCTATAAACCCTTTTCTTCAGAGGGTGCCTGTTCTTGGATTAAATGCCTCTGAAAGGAGCCTCTGCCTCAGAAGTGTCATGTAGAATGTTTCCGCTGACGGAGAACATGACCTTTAAAACCCCAAGTAAAGGAATCTGAGCTGCCAGGAGGAGAAGGAGGTGAGAGGGCGCTGAACTGGGCTCCACCTGCCCGCGGGGTTCACGACCCCCCCCCCACCTGGTTGAGGGGTGCTGCGGACCCCAGCCGGGTGTAGGGGCCCGAGGCGCTGGCAGGCCCTTTTGGGGAAGGGAGGTAGTGACTTGTACCCTGACGGTCACCAGTGGGTGTGTGCTGGACTCACATTTCATCTGAGGCTTAGGTCTTTGTTGCTTGGGCAGAAAACGTGGTGATCGTGACTGCTTTCCTCCCATGTTGGGGTTTGTGGACTCTTGGCAGTGGCCACTCAGTGGGTCCACATAGACATTGTACACGAAGGAGGCTACCTTTTCTCACCTTGCTGTTCCCAAAGGCAAATGGTCATAAATAGAAAGGTGACTGATTCACTCCTCCCCTTCTATATTTTTTCTTAATTCTTTATTCACGTTCAATTTAGGTAACATATACTGTATTATTAATTACTGGGGTAGAATTTAGTGGTTCATCAGTTACATAGAACACCCAGTGCTCATCACATCACGTGCCCTCCTTAATGCCCATCACCCAATTATCTCTTCCTACCCCTCTCCCCTCCAGCAACCCTCAGTTTGTTTTGTAGAGTTCAGCATCCTTACGGTTTTTGTAAAAAACCTTTGCAGACATTGGTTTACTTTGGTTCCTGTGCAGTACATGGAGGGGTGTCTAGATTCTTCTCTCCGAGAGGCCTCTTGGTGGAAACAGCTAGTGTGTCTTGCTTGTGGATGCCATCAGGAATTTTCTGGAAGGAGGATTAGAAGGTTTCTGCAGAAATGAGTCAGTTGTAGGCCTGTGGGCCTTTGTGGCCAAAAGCAGGGGACTGTCTTCCATCATGTCATCTTTGTAGGGACTCAGGGAGGGGAGGCCGGGTCAGCTGGGAAAGAGTTGTCTTCTTTTGAAGGTTTGAGGCCTCTTCCAAGGATCTCAAAGTGGCAAGTGGAGATTTATTTGTGTTCTCACACAGAGAGGGAGGGTCTTGTTTTGGAGACCTGCCCAGTCCTGTCTGACCTGGGTGCACGGTGCTGGGCCCGAAGAGAGGCTGGCTTCACCACCACGGCACAGAGAGGCAGGGTCTAGTTAGGAGGGCCTGGCTGTGCCCTTCCTTGTGGGATGAAAGTGATGTATCCTACTTTGGGAAAAGCAGCATGACGTGTGTGGGTCTCTGTATGTGTGTGTGTGTGCGCGTGAGTGCCCCTGTGCTCATGCCCACATGTACTTCGTGTCTGTGTGTGTTTATATGTCCTCGCATGGGTGTACGTTCGTGCACGTGTGTGCCATGTGTGTGTGTGTGTGCGCACGTGCGTGTGTATGGCACAAAGCCATGTCTAATCCAGGGAACAGAGGTGTTCTGTTGTTATAAATAAGGCTGATTTTTATATTCCCACTTGAGCAAGGAGTGCAACCAGCAGACCAAAGGTAATGCATTTCAGCTGCCCGTTGGGGAAGGTAAATGTGGTTTATAAGCCCCTTTAGCTCAGAGGGGGCTGGGTAGTGGTGGCAGCTGAAGCAAGGCGTGCTCCAGATGGAGGGAAGGGACAGGGTGGTGATTGTGTGCCCGGGTTTCTCTAAAGGAAAAAAAATGACGTGCCGCCTGTTAGCTAATCAACAGTGAGGAGAAAGTCCTGACAACAAGTAAAGAAAACTTAGCTGGCAATAAAATAAGGGACTTTTTATGGTGGTTTTTATGGGAACATTTTCACTTTGGGAGTTATTAGAGTTAGTGCCGGTTGTGACAAAAGCCGCATTTGCATATCGCCCGTGATGGAGGCGGGATGGAGCCTGAATGCGGCATTAACTGCATATCAGAGACCCTTTCAGAAGCCAAACAGGATGACATTTATTGCAAGCTCGATGCCGCGTGTCTGGCATTAGTTACTGCTTGTTGTGTCCTGTGGAATGTAGATTTTCAGTCTTGGGATCTTTCTGGGACTTGGCGCAGCAGCTCCCTGGGTCAAGAGCAAGCTAGAACTTTTGGAGTGATGGTGGGAGTGGGTGGCTCTGGAGGGGCTTTGCAGGGTCACACTTGGCCTGGGCGCCTGTTGGAGGCTGATCTTGGGGAACTGCCATTCTAGGATTCAGGCCCCATTCCAGGAGACACAGGAATTTCTCTCAAACGCTCTTAAAAAAAAAAAAAAAATCGAGATTTAATTCACATACCGTACAATTCACTCATTGAAAATACACAGTTCAATGGCTTTTAGTGTATTCACAAAATTGTGCCACTATCACCACAGTTAATTGTAGAAGATTTTCCTCACCCCCAAAAGAAACCCCTGATTCCTTAGCCATCACCCCAGTCCCCTACCCCTTCCCGCACCAGAAGACCAGTACCCCACCTTCTGTCTCTGTGGATTTGCCTCCTCTGGACACTTCACGTCTATGGAATCATACACGTCTGGTTCCACTTGCTCGACATCCTGTGTTCAGGGTTCACCCACGCTGTAGTGCGTGTCAGGGCATCGCTCCTTCTTGAGGCCCAGTAACATCCCATTGTATGCACGGAGCACATTTTGTTGGTTTTCATCAGCTGATTTCCCCCTTGTATGAAATCTCTTTCCTTTTTCATTTTAAAAGATACATGGAAAAATCCTGGTTGAGCCCGTTGGAACAAACTTGAGTTTTCCTGATGGAAGGTGGAGTTCTGGATGGAGGAAGAAGCAGAGGGTGCCAGGAGATGCTGGGTGGTGGGTCCTTTTGAAAAGAGAGAGCCGATTCTTTGCCATCTGGCCTTGTTGAGGCTCACTCAGCAGGAGGTCAGTTTCCTCTGACCCAGAACTGATGTTGGGGTCCTGGGGGCACTTTGCTGCTCTTCTTTCTGAATCAAAGGGGACCCTTGGCCTCTTCGAGGAGGGACATCAGTGTGGAGAGGGCTGTGGAGCAGCCTGGATTGGAGGTGTGGAATGGGGGCATGTTCCTGCCTTGGCCCCTCCTCCCCACAAACTCTAGGGGTGCTACATCGGGTAACCACCAATTTGAAGGTCTGGTCTGAGTCTGCGGAGGAGGGGCGGCATTATGTGTTTCGGAGATGGTGTCTTCTGCTGATGGCAGAGGGTGATTCCAAGGGAGGCACAGTGGGCTTCTGCCTGGCCCAGATTTAGGGAGGGTCTTAGGGCAGGGTGTGAAGACAGAACGTCCTATTTTTTTCCTCTCCCAGAAAATCAGTAGGATTCCTCAGTGACTCAGCTCTGAGTCTTAATTATGCTGCTATGTAAATATTTCTGAGGTCTCTTGGTTTTCTCAGTTGGCATTATATCACCGTTAATAACTAGAGGGCACATTATAAATATGCAAACTCATAATAATGCATTAACTCGAAGAACATCGACGAATTGCCAAACTGAGCCTGAGGCATTGGGCAGCGTGTTCACTTTGCTGCTGAGACCACCCCCATCTCCTGAATCATGGAATCCAAGAATTCCCTTGGCTCACCCTGTCCCAGATGGCACCCTCAGGAGCAGCCCATTACCCCATTTGCGTGCTGAGCAAACTGCTCTCAAGTGGCTCTGGACATGTTTTCCTGGATGCCGAACCCTCCTGAGCTTACCCCCTGCTTCTGTCTGTGCTTGGACCAGATTAGCTGAGGGATTGCCCTTGGCCTTCTCTCCCCTTGGTTAAGTTGGAAAAATCATAGCTGCTGCTTTAGTTCCTGTCCCAGCTCACATTCATGAATGTGGCCTTGGGAAGTCATATCAGCTTCTTTGTCTGAAATTCATTAATTTGACAAGTATTTACTACATACCTATTGCATGCCAGATGATGTGCTGGGCAGTGCATATGGTCCTTGCCGTCTTGCAGCTGATGGTCTGCTGGGGTAGAGAGACAAGCAAGCTGGCAGTGATAGGAATGTGATCAATGTGTGTGTTAGAAGCATGGGGGTAACTGGAGCACCTGTTTAGGGCATGTAATCCAGTCCTGGTGGGTCAGGGAAAAGTCTTGGACGAAGTGCTATCTCAGTTTAGATCTGAGGATGAGTTGGAGATACCCTGGCAAGGGGAGGTGGCTGGATAGAGAGTGGAGGTGAGGTGCAGGGAAGAGCATGTGAGGCAGAGGGAACAGAGTGTGCAGTGGCTTTGGGGAGAAAATGCAGGGTGTGAGTGGGGCCACAGGATGGAGCAAGTCAGGGAGAGGTGTGGTGAGGTGGGCTGCAGAGGTAAGCCAAGTTCAGTCTTCAAGGGCCTTGTCCATCTAGCCAAGTTGGGAGATATGTAAAGAAATTGGGTTTTATCTTGAATGCGAGGAGCCACTACAGAGGGCCCCTGTCTTGCCTTAGAGAACTCCTGGCTGCATGTCGGTGAATGGATCAAAGGGGATGAGAATGGCAGCTGAGATACATGGGGGTGGGGACAGGGGGTCCTTGCTTGGCCACCCTGAACATTTGCAGTGAAGGCTAAGGTAGTGGCCTCATCCACTGCCGAGTGCACCGTCCCATTCACCTGTGCCATGCTCAATTAGGCAGCTTATGAACAGGATGAGGGTGACGGGCCTGAACTTGGAGTCTAGGCAAGAAGGAGGTGGTGTTCATGGTCTGTGGAGGCGGTGGCCAGATGCATGTGACCTCAGTGGAGCTGGACGGGGGTCGGGGTGCTGCAGAAGTGAGGTGGCCAGATGGGGGAGGCACTGGGTCTGGCAGCCAGAGTTCTGGACCCCAGTTGCTGTGCTGCCACTGACATAACCCCGCCAGGCTCCTCACCTGAAGACAAGGATAATGACATCTGCTTCGCAGCTGTGCTGAGGCCAACTGATGTGCTAGGCTTAACCTGAGACAAGCTTTTGAAGGCAGACTGCGGACGGAGGAGCTGGTCCTAGCTCTGTGCACTTTTTCTGCCTCAGCACCCTCATCCATAATATGGTGACTTTCCTTGGAGTTTTTTGGGGGCTGAATACAACAAGAAAGTGTGTGTTCTTGGTCTTTCTGTTCAGGACGCAAAGGTTGGATGGGTGTTTATTGACCTTAAAAACCAGTTTCGTCCCACAGTTTCAGCTTCGTCTGCATTTCTTCTCATTGGATGTGGACCATAGTTAGATCTATTTTAAACTTTCTATTTTGAAATCATGATAAAATTACAGGAAGTTGCCAAGATGGCACAGAGAGGCCCAAGTACCTTTCGCCCAGCTCCCCCGGGGGCTGCATCTTGGCCTGCTGTAGCACCAGGTCGCAACCAGGAACCTGGCGTTGATACAACGTGCATATCTGTCTGGTCACTTCATGTCACATGTATAAATTCATGGCACCTGCCCCACAGCAAGATCCAGAACAGACCCCCCACCACGAAGCTCTCCCACTCCCCTTCTTTGTGCCTACCCTCCCACTCACTGTCTCAGACCCCAGATAACCGCTGGTTTGTGCTCCATCTCTGCAAGATTATTTTATATTATGAACTTATTTATTTGTATTATTATAATCTATAATAATCTTCCAGAAATTTAGGAACATGTAAGGAAAAATCTTCCTGCTATTCTGCCGTGCCCAGATGGCTACCACCATCGTTTCAGTGTACGTCTTCCGTGCCTTCTTTGGCACATATGCAAATATTTAATGTATTTATAATCTTAATGCATGTGGGTTCCACACCCTGCTTTTCCGCCTGATACACCACGCATCCTCCACATGCATTGGATGGAGTAAGGCGCGAGCAGCATCTAGAGAGTGAAACTGGGCGGGGCCGCGCAGGGACCAGGTGTGGTCGGTAGAGAGGCCACGGGTGCCTCTTGCAGCCCTGCCTGCTGTTCCCGCAAGGTCCCGGAAGCCCCTTGGCTTTCCAGAGTGGGCCCGTCACCCCACGGCTGGCTCGCTGGTCCTAGGACTGTCAAGGAGCATGAAGCAGAGACGGAAACCTTGAAACCTTGAAAGTAATTAATAGAGCGAGAGCACATGAAGTTCCTGAAGAAGAAAAGCACGTCGTGGGTCTCCTGTCTTTCCTCATCCTCCTCACTTTGTGAGTAATTACACGTGGCTGTCTGGGAGTGGGAGTATTCATAGCAACGCCCCTCGTGCTCGGTGTTGGAATTTTGTCTTAGCGGCACTGTGCTTATAAAAAGGTAATCACATTGCAGAATGTGCAATTGTATCCGCGTCTTTCTGCTGCAACTTTGGTTAGGATTACAAGTAAACAGAAAACAGAAAACTTGAAATTGTAATATCCCAAAGAGTTTGTAAGCGCCCCGGCGGTGGGTGGGTGGGGCTTCCTCTCCTTCCGCCCTTACTACGTACGAATCTTACGGTCTGTCTCTTAAACTGCGTGCGCAGCGGCAAAAGCACCTTCCGGGTAGATTTGTAGCTGATGAAGAGATCCACAGGCAGGCCTTTTATTAAAAGGTGTTTAATAACTTTTACATCTTTGTTGCATTAGAGCTGATTTGGTGCAGGGTAATGGTGTCTGTGGCCAGGATAAAAACACCCGTGACCATTTTCCATCATTATCAGGTAAGTGACGGGCATGGATTTCCTGCTCTTTGAAGAAGAAAGAAAAGAAAGGAGAGGACAGGGCTGTGTTGGAGAAATAGGCGGGCTAGTCCGCGCTGGCTCCAGGGTCACCCAGTGGCAGCCAGGTGTGACTCCACGTACTCTGTCATTAGTGTTGGCTCGCGACCTGCTGCCCCTCAGCTTCCTGGTGGAGCTGCTGGCTGTTCTTTCCAGGGGACCCCTTTGTATGTCCTGGACAGGCCGAGAACAGGAGGTGGGTCATCTTGGTGGGGTGAGCATAAGGGTGGAGCTCCTCAGAGAGCTTAGATGCTGCTTTGTGCCTGGCATTGTTGGGAGGGAGAAAAGCAGGAGGTGCACACTGAGGGCTCCAGTAGGAGCACTTGGCTGGATGTCTCCTGTGCCTTCTCTGTACCCCCCAACAAGGAGCATCCGCCTGGAGAAGGTTTGGTAAGGCAGGGTCCTATGCAGAGAAGCAGGTAACTGCTCTGTTGCTCTGGAGGGGAGGGACTTTGGTTTCTAGAATGGCTAAAGACTGTAAGCTTCTGTAAGTTGCAGAAAAGTATAATAAGCAACTTAAAAGAAAATCCTATGTGTACTCTTAGTGACACACCTGGTCATTTGTCTTTAATAAGGATAAAAAAGCCTCGTTTAAGACATTTACTCATGCCCTTGAGTAAATTAATATTGATTTGATGTTTGACAAGGGTTTGAATTTTTACTTTTCCTGCATTTGGAGCACTAGTCCGTGGTTAGTAAGCACTTTCTTGCACCAGCATCTGCAATGAACCATTATTCATTCCATCCAATTCCACTGAGGGCCCGCTGTGTGCCAGACTGCCCTTTTTGGAATTCAGGTGGCTAACCAGGTGAGCCCTGCCTTCATCGAGTTTATATTCTAAGGAAAATGCTGTCCAGGGGAAGAGGGAAGTCCTACCCAGTTGTCTTAGGGGCTGGCGATTGGCCAGGAAAATCTTGATTAAAGGATCTGCCTCAGTCCATCTGGACTTCTATAGCAAAGTACCATTGACTGAATGGCTTATAAACAACAGACGTTTATTTCTCACTGTCCTAAAGGCTGGAAAGTCACTCTCTGGGGCACTGCCCTCATGATCACTCCCAAATGCCCCACCTCCTAATAACAATCACACGAGGGGGTTAGGATTTCAACATGTGAATTTAGGGGGACACAAACATTGAGTCTATAGCAGGAGTTGAAATTAGAGGGAAGTGGGGGGGCAGGGTAGATTTCATTATCTGTATCCACACACAGCCAGAACCTATTTTGTTCTTGACGTTGGCCACATTTCTTAACCTATTTGGTTTCCTCCCTTGCCGACTACACCTAGCTTACAGGGCTATTGTGGCCTCAAACACTCAGCCACATCTGGACTGTGGCAACTGCTCGTGGGTGTTGGCCGTTCCTGTGCCATTGGAGTGGATAAGGATCTCCTTTCTCTTACTTCTCCTGCGGCTGGTGGGGGGGGCCTAAGCTGGAGATGCTGCCTGCCACATCCAGGACATCTGGCTGGGGAAGGACCGCTCACATCTCCAAATCTCAGAGCCGAAATGAGCTGCTCTTGGTCTTGCTTGGGAGTCCTGGGGTGAAATGTCCCCAAATCCAACTTGAAGCTGTGGTCGATTTTTGTGGGGTTCTCATTATTTAAAATTTGGCCTAGAGTGGCATTCTGGTCTGAAGAAAGATGGAGGCTGGAGCTAATCGGGCCCCTGGCACAGCACACAGAGCAGCTCAGGACCCTGCAGCTTGGTTTGGGCTGTTCTGACAGGGAGCTCATTTGTAATATATATTGTTCTCGATGCCAGGAGCTGCAAGCATCTCACGTGGGGAACCAGGAGAAGGAGGAGCAAGGTAGCAGGAGGGGAACACAGGAGCTGAGAATCCAATTTTTCATATAGTAACAAAACAATACAGTTGTGTATTCCCCTAATATCTCTTCAGTTTCTTGGGGTCTGGAGTTGCATCTATTTTTAAAAACACTTGGACCAATAATTCTGCTTTATGCAGACCGACTGGAGGGTCTCTGGCTTGGAGATTTAATGTCAAATAAACCCTAAATGGGGTGGCCCACAGCATGGTGGCCAGCAGTTGCAGGTAAGCAGTTTTTCTTAAACAAGCTGAGAAAGTGATAGAAATAGTCGCCGTGTTGCTCCTTGTTCCAGAGTGAAAGCTTTCTGTGAGCAGGGGAGTTGGTCGCTGGCAGGGGAGATGGAAGGGGAAGCTTGTCTGATGTCCTCCTGTCTGCTCTGAACTCCATGCCAGCAGACGTCTTGCGGGGCTCTGGAGGGCAGGAGGCTCCCAAGGTGGAGGCCGTAAGGAAGCCTCCTCTCAGGGGGCTGGATGTCTTGGAGAATCCTCTAGGCGTCAGGACTGTGGTTTCTTGGCACTTTGGAACTGGTCACAGACGGCGGAAGTTTGGCAAAGAAGTGCTGTGTTTTGCAGGGTTACTTGAAGCAGGACTGGGGCTGATCTCTGAGCCACATCAAATCGGAATATTTTTCTTCGTCAATCTCTCCTGAGTTTAGAGCCCCACCATTTGCTGTCTGTAACGCATGTGTTTTTGGAAAAGTTTCTCTCATAGCCATCTGCCTAAGTCCTGGCAACTGAAATGATGCGTCCCTGGGACCCCCACCTACAGGGCTCCCAGCCATAGGCTATCTTCAGGATCGTCCTAATCTTTTAAGATTTCATTGTCATTAATCAGTAAATCATTATTGAGTGTCTTACCTTTTATTCCAGTAGTGCTGTAAGAGTAGCGAGTCTCTTGCTCATTCATTGATAATAGGGTATCTACTATCTTCTGTTCACAGCCTTTTTTCTTGAACATTCTATTAGAAGTTGGTCCCAAATCTGGAGTTCTCTGGGCTCCCCTCTCTGGGGCTGTATGAGAGTCCAGAAGAGCCCCCTGTGTATGGCTGCCATGGCTTGCCCAGGTCTGCAGACACCAGCAGAAGAAAGCAGAGGCCCTGGGGGTTGGGTGGTCCCAGCTTGGCCAGGCAGGGCCACTGTGAGCCTTGGTTAGGCATCTGGTCTTTGCAAACATCCCCCCTTCCTCTGAAGTCCTACAAACTCAGAGTTGCTGTGTCTAATCAAGATCAGATCCCCAGACCCTGAGACCCTCCACCCATGTTCTCCTCAGACCATGGAAGAGCCAATACCCCTGGGATCAGGCCTGCTCTGGAATAGCCTCTAGCTCTCTCCCATCTCAGGAGTCAGCTCAGAGACTTTGGATATACAGAGATCTCTGTCCAGGAATATTCCCCAGGGAGCCAAACAATCTCTTCCAGCCCTGAAACATAAGATAGTTATTTACTTCCCTGTGGGGGTAAGTAATAATTTAAAAAAAATCATCCATTCATTCAACAAATACCAAGTATGTGTTGGAGTAAATAAAAGGCTTACCATCTTCCTGGGAGAAGGGGAAAATACCTTTCTTTAATTTCTGAAGAGTCTACAAGACAAAAGTTAATTTTTCAACGGATTATCCCACTGATACTAAATTCTCAATAAATCCCCCTGCTGCACACGGCTTTTCCTGTGCAGGAGGCGCCATCACTGTTTTCTAAGGGACCTTAGGAGACCCTAGGGGACTGAGGTGCAGAGTCACACAGTCGATGGAACCATAAGCAGTCCCAGGCCTTCCAAAGCCAACTCCAGCACTCACTCCACCTACCACATACCGTGTCACCTCTGAGAAGTACAGAACATTGTCCCTGCCCTTGGGGGCGCTTGGGGTCTTTTCCAGAGGAGTAAGAGTCAAACCTGAAAAGTTTAGTACAAAAACTAAGGAGCAAGAGAGTGGTATGATTTGCATTACTACCCTGTAATCATCCTTCGGCTTGCTTTTCTGTTTGCTGTTATTGTTCGTTGTTTTTCATCAGGCTGTGTTTGCCCCTGAATGCCTGGAAGTGCCTGGGTGTCATTTGTTGAATGCACGCATGCATGAATGAATGCTATAGGAATTCGAGGAGGTGGACCTGGAAGGGTGGGCATTCTTTGGTTAGGCTGAATGGAATGACAAACACCGGTTTAGGCTGGTGGGGTGCTGTGGTGGGTAAAAAGGGAGTCCTGATTGGAGCATAAAACCAGCTTCATTGAGATGTGATTCATATAGGGTACAGTTCACCCAAACTCAGCTGTTTTTAGTGTATTTGCAGAGTTGTGCACGCATCACTACAGCACCTTCAGACCATTTTCATCCTCCAAGAAGGAACCTACACACCTTACCTGTCTTCCCAAAGCCGCTGGCAATTCCGAACATCTCACTTAAGTGGAGTCCTACAACATGTGGCATTTTGTGCTAGCTTCCTCCACTCAGCACAGTGTTTCCAGGGTTGGTCCACGTTGTAGCCTGCGTAGGGCTTCCTTACAGTGTTGCTGAATGATATTCCCTGGTGTGGATACAGATTGGAGCATCTGGACTGCAGCTCACGTTAGGGCCCGGGACGCCTGAACTGAAGCTGTAGGAGCAGGAGCTTGACCTAATCAAATGGGAGTTTTGAGAAGCTCAGTCCGACAACAGGGTCAGATGAAATGGATGTCTGGAGGCAGAGAGAAGCATGGAGGCTTTCTTGGGTTTCTTCGTAGGAGGCAAGGACCGTCAGATCCAGGGAATGGAAAGAGACACATGAGCAGGCAAGGTTCTGGGGACCTTATGAATGCTTGTAAGGGACCTCAGAGGGAGATCTGCATTTCTGGCCTGGGGTGCTGGAGCCTGGGGCATGAATTGTGTGGTGACTGATGAGAAGGGAAGAGGTGAGTCTCCACGTGTGCCCCACCTTTTGGAATGATGTCAGGTACAGGGTTCAGTTGGCTGGAGGGCTCTGGGGGGAGGACCTGAGAGACAGAGGTTCCTCTTTTAAGGAGATTGCCTTTGAGAGGGCAGATCCGTCTGAGAGTCAGGCCCTCGGTACAGGGAGCACATCTGTGAATCAGGAGCCAAGCTCTCCCTGAAGGATGGGTGAGCCATACGCAGGCAGAGAGGAGAGAAGGGAATATTCCAGATCCAAGCCAGGCAAGTAGCAGGAGCAGGGGCACTGGATGGGAGAGAAGTAGTGTGGGTCTGGCCCTAGGTTGGCACCAGCAACCTGCAGAGAACATCAGGGAACAAGGCAGCCAGGCAAGTATCAACACAACATCTGAATATGGTATGTCCTAAGCACCAAGCACTGGGGGAAGCTTCTGATGTTGGTCTTTACAACAACCCACAGGGCAGATTTTATTCTAATTACTACTTTATTAAGACTTAGAGAAATTAAGAGCTTACCCTAAATCACATATCTACAGAAGTTTTCCTTTAGGTGTGAACAGAAGGAAGTACAGTGCGTTTTAGCCTGGATAGACTCTACCCCTCACTCTGCTCACTTCTAGAAATGAGCTTGCAGTTCAACAAACACTAATTGAGGGCTGGGCATTTGGGATACAAAGTCAAGTAGGACCCACCCCTGATTTTGGGAGTGTCTCTGATGTGCACAGTGAGGACACACTCACATGTATAACCTGTCCATGTGTCTCCACTGCTCCACCTTTCTGGAGACGCTTGTTGAGCTGGTGCATTAAATGCACTAGCAGGAATTGGCCTGGGACACTCGATCCCACTTCCACCTGATGGGGTGGGAGTCTGAAAGCATGGGGCACGGTTCAGGACCCAGTGGTCTGGTGGGACTGGAGGAGGGTGTGTGGAAGGCCGTGCAGGGATAAACAGGAGATGAGCTAGGATGCTGACGGATGGATGAAGGGGCGGGGCGGCATCTGTCTCCTCTGAGGAGGTTTCTGGAAACCTCCCTGCCTTCCCCACCACGCCCCAGGCCCAGCAGGGCTGTGCTTCCCAGGTAACATCTTCCCACCTGCTCTGCACTCCGGGCCACCTCCCCAGCTCCCAGCCTGCTTTGCGAGGGCAGGGCCATTCCATTCTGCATGGAGACGCTAAATGGGTTTCCAGCAGCTCCAGAGAAAGAGATCCATTTAAACTGCCGGTCCTGGGGAGGAGGCTCAGGAAGAGGAGCCATCACAGAGTTCCTGCATTTTGCAGCCTTCTGGAACGGGAGCAGCTTTTAGAATTTCAAGCCACAATTTGTATTCAAATGAAGGTCATTTGAAAGGTGTAACATAGTAAACAGCCATTATTTCATTTTGATGGTGGCACTAAAATTATAGTGTTGGTTGAATTATTTTAGTGTAGGACCATTACCATCTCCCTAAAACACTTAGAGGGGTTCTTAGAACGCAGCTCCAATCCTAAAATTAGAAGAAAATTAAAAATCACAAAGTGGTGATGGCGATGGTGGTATAATTTGGGGGAGAGGACCCCTGAGTGTGGGGCACTTTCTCTGTCCTGTGCACACCCACTGTGCTCGCCTTGCCCAGCACAGCTGTGGGAAGGGTCCCCTAAGCGCATGCGAAGAAGGGGGTGTCGTAGTGCTTTAAATTGTGGAACATAAAGGAACACCCTCCCCCCACCTGTCCTTCTGTCATTCAAGTCCTTAAAATCCCACCACTGGGACTTTACTCCCTTGGGCTTTTCTTCCAGAGGAGCACCCTTGGTGGGAACCCCATCCCCTGTCCCTTTGACAGGAGACTTCGCTGGAGAAGGGGAGTCCCTTGGCTCACCGGCTAGTGGTGCTTCAGGCTTACCCGTGAGGGGCCTGCAAGTTCACGGTGGGATCCAGGGCAGGCGCTCTCTTCCCTGATGGCCAGTTGCCTTTCAGTCTGCCATTAGGGAGGCTGAGGGGATGGGTCCCATTTAGGAACCTGTTAAATTGCAGTGGCACCAGGACTCAGGAGTGTGTAGAAAGGCAGACCCAGGAGAGGGTTTGGATCTTCTGACTTCATTCTGGATTCTGCAAATCCAGAAGCTGAGGCCACAGAGGGATGTGACTCCCCTAAGATCACACAGCAAGTCAGTAATGGAAGAAGACTCCGCCTGGAAGCTTGGGCTTCCTTTGCTATGCGTTTCAAATTTCCGTTCCCCTCTCCGAGAGCCTCCAAGTCAGTTGTTTGCAGAAATAGGAATCCTCTGGGTTTCGGACAAGAAATACAGTGTATATGCTGGCACAGCCTCAGCGGCTTTGGAACAACACCCTATAAGCAAACACATTGATATTTCTGCGGCAAAACACATGAATATTCACACTAAGTGGGGTAAACAAAGACTAGAAACTGTGTCAGTTCAGATTAAGGCTTGCCGCTACATGGTGCCAAATTTAAGAAGAAAACTGGAATTCCTGAGTCTTTTGGATTTGAGAATTTCTAAGAAAGGACATGGCCGCCTCTAGTAGCGACACATGCTCCTTGAGGGTAAGTTGAAAGGTTCACAAAGGTACCCTTTGGGAGGAGATGGCCATTGCTCCCAACTTTACTGATTGCTAGACTTTAAAAAAGCTTATTTTGTGAAGATAGAGTCGATATGTAACATTATGTTAGCTTCAAGTGTACAACGTAACGATTTGATACTAGCACGTAGTGCAAAACGATCACCACCGTAAGTCTGGTTAACGTCTGTCACCCTACAGAGCTGCGAAGTCGTCTTGTGACGAGAACGTTTAAGATCTCTCAGCAATTTTCCGATAGGCCCTATAGTACCATTCACTAGAGTTGCCACGCTATACATGACGTCACCCGGTGACCTGTATTTCATAGCTGGAAGTTCGTGCCCTGCGACACCCTTCACCCGTTTTGCCCACCCCTCACCCCCGACCTGGGGCAGGCACCAGTCTGCTCTCTGTGGCAGTGAGCTTGCTTGCTTGTATTTTAGATTCCCCACAGAACCCACGTCGAGACTTTTGTCTGTGTATTTTTATAGAGCTGGATTCTTCCTCTGTACAGTTTTGTACTTTACATTTTCACTTCTTATTACATAGTATAAACACTTTTGTACGTTTCTGAACGCTGAAGCCTTTTCTGTGGTTCCACGGTTGTGAGAAGCCCACGTCTCGCCCCTCAGCCTGGAGCTTTTCTCCCTACAGCACGCGCTGCTTCTCCACCAGTCAGACCGGGAGCCCCACAGGGACCCCGCCCCCCCCCCCCCCCCAGCATCCGGGACGGCTGGGAATGACCTGACTGAGGCCTCCAGGAGCTGTGTGGGGTGGCGGGGTGGGCACAGTCTTCTGGGCAGAGCTCTGGGGCTGTTTCCAGGATGTTTCTTCTTCCATGTGGGCCGCCGGCATCTGAGAAGCCCGGCAGCCTGGAAAATGAGAGTAGGTCCCGGAGACGTGGCTCTGCATTTGTCTGTGTTTGTAGAGGGCAGAAGGAGAGGCAGAGTGGGTGTCTGCGTCAGGCCCCCAACATGGGTGGGTAGCACAGACCTCGAGGTGAGTATTTCTTGCCTCATCTCATACTCGAGAGCCCCTTCTTTGCTCCCTCTGTGTCCCAAGCTCCCATGAGCTAGTGTCCTTCCTCAGAGTTGCAGCCAGCATCACCCCGTCACCAGCTCCCTGTCCCTAGGGAGGTCGTCACCCAGAGAGTGGCTCCAGGCTTTTGATCCTGGTCTGCACAGATTTGCCTGCCTGACTTGGGACTTGGTGGGAAGCAGGCCATTGGAGATGACTGATCCTGCTTTCAGGCTTCTTGTCACCCTCCCATGAGATGGGGCTGTGGGATAGAGGTGGGGATTTTGGACTATGTGACCTTGAAGTCCTTTCTGGGTGGGGGAGCCTCTGAGTTGCCCTGTTTATACTTTTCTAGATGGTTCTTGGGGTTTGGGAACAACTCCTAGGGCTTACAGAATGTGGTGGGCCCTATTTGCTGTCTTTATCCCATCTCACTGTCCCTTGAGGCAGGTGGTGCGAGTGGGAATTCCAGGAAGAAACCCAGAGTGTGTGTGGGGAAAACTGCATTCCTGGAAACTCTTCTTATTGATGCCGTGTCTTTTGAAAAATAGTTGTGAGTTCTCAGAAAGGACTAGATTTTAGGGCCTGTGTGACCCCCCACCCCCAGCCTTGTCCCACCCTTCCTTCCACCACATTCCAGCTATACTGGCTGCCTTTAAGTTCCAAGACCTCAGGCACCCACTCTCTCTGTTCTCCCCACCTCCTCTGCTAACTCTTACTAAGTCTCAGCTTACGTCTCAACCCTCCAAACCTACCAGGCACCTCTGTCACTATCTGTCATCACACTATATGCTTTTCCTTCATAATATTTATCACAGCTTGTCTTTGTGTATTTACTTTAGTGTTTTGTTTTATTTCACATTTGTCTTCTCTACAAAGCTTCATGGAGGCAGTTTCCATAACTTATTTGTTCAATCCTTTAGCCCAGTGCCTGCCATATGGTGGGCATTCAATACATAGATCTATTGGACGGATAGATGAATGGGTGGTTGGATGGGTGGATGGGTGGATGGATGAATGGGTGGATGGATGGATGGATGAATGGGTGGATGGGTGGTTGGATGGGTGGATGGGTGGATGGATGGATGGGTGGATGGATGGATGGGTGGTTGGATGGGTGGATGGGTGGATGGATGGATGGGTGGATGGATGGATGGGTGGATGGATGGGTAGATGGGTGAATGGTTGGATAGAGGGATGGGTGAATGGATAGATGGTTGGATGGATACGTGCATGGACAGGAATATGGACTCCTTTTGGGGCATTCCATGAAAATTAAGCTAAGAATCCCAAAATGTCCCTAGGCCCATCCTATATTAACCAACTATATTCTGACTCTTTTGTCACAAGTACAGAAAAAAGCCAAAGCAGGTTGAGAAAAAAGGGAACTTATTGTGAGGGTATAGGAATGTCTCACAGGGAGAAGCAGGCTCAGGTAGAAACTGGAACAGGGAATGGGAAAGCCATCCAGACTCTCTCTCCAGCTTGCACCCCTCTGCACATTGCATTGTTTTCTCTTGGCAACTGGCTTGGTTCTGTTCTCAGTCCGTGTGGCGGGACACTGGTACCCTGAGTCCTGAGTTTACATGTTATCAGGTCAGCCACATGAAGAGGTGACTGGCACGCCCTTGAATCCAATCCCAGATTCCTGGGGAAGACAATCTAGAGTCATCTGCTGGGGGGACCGGGGTCACACATTTGGACTGCCGGGGCACACCCTTGGATGTGTGTGTGCGGGTACTTCCCAGAGAAAGGGATTGTTGTATCTGCCACACCAGTTTTCCTTAGCCTACCCTGTGGATCTTGTTTCCAGTTTTGGCAAACGTTCTTATATCCCATTTGATGCCTGTCTGGTCCTATGCTTGTTAGGTCCGAGGCCTAGAAGCCTGCGCTGATTGTAAGGCTCTCCGCTCAGCTGCAAGCCCGGAAAACCTGCCCATCTGGAGCTATGAGTACAGGGCAGCGGGGCTCACCTGCGGAGCTGAGATCAGCCCTGCGAGGCTCGCCTGGTTTTGGGGAGCGGATGGTAGCCATAGCTGTAGTGCCCCCCCCGCCCCCGGAAAAGTTTCACAGGTTTTCCCAAGTGAGATGCTCCTGGGCTACATCAGACACCCACCATGGAACAAGAAGCAGCCAGCCCCTGGGCTCTTCAGATGAGCCCGGCTCTTCTCCCTCATCTAGTTCTGCAAGAGGCAGTGTGCTGCCATTTCAGACTAGAAATTTTCTCCGTGAAAAGAAGGAAACCTCTTTATGCACTTTTGCGATGCAGAGTCTAATTTAGGTTTCAATAAGGGAAGGGACCATTATATCACCCTACTTCAGTGCTTCCTGTCATTATGTTATATTTTTAAAAATACTTTCATCGGGGGCCCTATATACACTTACAATCTCTCTGCATTTATTTTCTTTTAAGAACACATATAATAAAACTCAAAGTTAATAGCATGAAAATAATTTCTACAATAACAGTTGTAGCAAATCTTAGACTTGCCAGGGTGAAGGTGGCTAGACAGAGCGAGGCAATTACGTCTATTATTAGCAGTGCACGCGAAGGATTGATGTACAGTGGGCTGCGTGTAAGCAGAAGCCTTCAGACGTGAACTACATTTTAATAGTGAAATTCTCATAGATTATAACTCCCTTCATTAACATTTTCACACATCGCTGACTAACAAATGAGGAGAGAGGCCTTCTGCACGCTCAGATTTATCATGCTCCGGGTGCTCTCTGCACCTCTGTGTATGGGCAGAAGCTTCATCTTCTAACCTCTGACTGCGGGAGGATTAACCCTTCCTGGGCTGACGTGTTTCCTTCAGGGATGGGAGAACATTCTGGAAACACAGGCTTGCACTTTCACACTCCGAAGGGGTTGGGCCTGGGAACAGCCCTGCTGGGACTTTCTCTGCATCCCGCCTGGAAGCACGTGCGGGTGGCTGTCTGAGGGTGGAGGGTCTGAGGGGAACGGGCTTCACGGCCACAGATCACCTCTCAGTAGAGAAGCTCTGCTCAGGTGCTTGAGTCGCCAGGTGGGGTGTGCTTTCAGCATAAGGGGATGGGCGATGGGAAGTGTAGATGTCCTCTTAGCAAGGGGAGTAGAGTGGCCTTCTGTCCCCAGCAGAGGCAGAGGACACAGGCCAAGGTGTGACAGGGAGTGCAAGGAGGGCTCACTGGGCAGAGCAGATCCCAGTGAGAGGGAAGTGGACCCTTTGGTCAGGGTCAGGGTGCACAGTCTTGTCCTGGGAGAGGCTGAGTGTTTACGAAGGACGTGGATACCACCATGCCTGCCCTGGGGGGTGTTTATGATCTAAGGAGAGAGAATGTGGAGGAAGGGATAGTGTTCCTAGGTCATTCACCAACAATCCTCCGTGGGACCATATAAACCGAGAGTGGGTGCGGGGGCATGCTGAGAAGGGCTGTCTGTGGTCACCCCATGAATCGGGAGGCTTCCTGGAAGAGTCCGTAGGTACAGTGGTCCCGGGAACGTGGTTCCTGGTGCATTGTTGGTACCTGGCCCCAAGTGGGTTGGAAGAATGCTAGGGATGAGAATTAATGCAAAGAGAACAGCTCGCAGCTGTCAGAGCACTGGGGCAGAGTTTGCAGCCCAGCTTCCCATGGAAATACCCCTGCTGCTTTCTTTTGGGACACAAGCCCTTTGGTGTCTGCGGTGCCAATCTTTGTAAACTGGCTCTTGGGCAGATTTTGCAATTTGATTGGGCCCGTAATGGCATCTGAGACCCCTAGGGTCAATTCCCTCCAGTGTTCTTTTGTGTGTCTCTTGGGGTGAGTATTTTGATAAACTTTTCAGAGATGATCTGACCCAGACATTCTTGGTCTGCACGTTATCATCCCCTGGGGGAATTTTAGAAAACTACTGGTCCCAGGGCCCATCCTCAGAGCCTTCATTTTAAATGATCTGGGGAGGGGCTCAGGCTCCCTAGATGGTTCTAAATGTGCAACCCAGATTGCGGACCCAGAGACGATTCAGGCAGGTGACCTGGCCTTCAGCTGATTTAGCTGGAAGAACAAGCTGTGGACACAAGGCCATCTGTCTATAAAACTCCTCACTCTTCCTTTCTCTCCTTTGGTAACCTACAGATATTCATTACTGTTGGTGCAATGCAGGGTGCACAGGACCAAATCCTCTAGGTCATTATGAAAAAGGGCCACCTTGCCCTGGGTGCCAGGAATCCAGGTGCCCCTCTTCCCTGTCACTCTTTCCTTTCCTCTCATGCTCAGCCTGTGCCACGTGGCGCCCACCCCAGCCTCGTGGTCCCTGGGTGAGCATCATCTGCCGCAGGAGCTGGCTTCTGTAAGCTTTGACCTCCCCCGTAACTCGGTGGGCTCAGCCGGCTCAGTCTGACTCCAGCACTGCACCATCAGCAGGGGCTGCTCTGCCTCCCATTCCTCTTCCCTGGGAACATTATCCCTTAACTAAAATCAATAGGCCCAAGACATGCTTGGAATCTGGAAGCTAATCGCTCACAAGCTCCAGTTCCCTGTCAGGGCTCTCCTAGCGGCCGTCCTGGGCTGTGCAGTCCGGGGGAGGTGGGACTGAGTACTGGCCAGGGGCTTGGAGGCCCTGCGGGGAGAAGGGCCGGGGTGCTCTGCAAGCTGGTGCTGGGCGTCCTTTCTTGAACGGGGCTCCATCCTGCATCCTGGCACCCCATCAAGTGTTAAGGAGCACAGGAGCCAAACGTAATGAAAACTCAGCCTCATTTTGCATAATCAGGCGCTACTGAAATGATCCTTTCAGTGCTGCATGTTGCAAATTAACAATCTGACTTATATACAATAAAAACCCGAGTATTGTACCAAGCACCGCTTCTTAGGTGGTGGATACACAGATGGAAATTCATTTAATGAACTACAAGTCCCCGAATGGATCCTCAACTTCTTGTAATTACCCTGGAAAAAACCCCAGTAGAAACTGAAAAAAGCTTTTTGTATTCCTCCACTCCTGCTTTGTGGCAGCCAGCATTCTCCATCTTTAAGGTGGCCTTGTAGGAAAGGAGTATCTTTACATGAGAGTTCTCTGGTAGGGTATGGGCCATAGGCAAGTGAGCCGACTCTATCCCCCCACTCCAGATTCAGAGAACAGCATGGTTTTCAAAGACCTTGGTGCTGAGCAAAATGCGACTTAAATGGTCTTATGAAGAGTTTAACCCACAACCCTGGTGTCAGCCCGTGAATAATCTGGCTGGCTGCCCGAGGGATCGGGGAGACCTGGTCTTTGAAGCACTTAGCTGAGAGGCTCTGCCCATCCTAGGCGGGGACTCAAACCTCATCCTGGTAGTTTTCCTTGCAAGATGTTATCTCAGTGTGGGAGGCTGTCAGGAGTGTTCCACTGGGCCAGAAGCTGCTTCCCTGGCTAAGGTGAGAGGGGCAGAGGGACAGAGGGACAGAGGGATGGAGCCCAAGACCACCATCTTCCCACCTCCCGCAGTCAGGGCCGGGTGCAGGGGAGCCGCTTCCGTGGCAGGGGCTAGGAGTGGACGTGGCATCCGCCAGGAGTGCCACACTCGATGAGTATCGGAACCTGTTCCATATTTATTATGGGCAACAATTTGACTAACGGAGAATTTAGATTAATAACATTCAGGCCGGAGAAGTAATTTCCTTTGAGAAAGCGATTTACATGCACTCTGCCAGAAAGAGCCGTCACTGCTCTCTTGTCGTGTCAGCTCAAATAATGAAGTTGAAAATAACACGGGAGGTTAATAGGTCCAGCTTATCTCCTTAGAACTGAAAAGCAAGATTTACAGTGTGGAGGCTGTTTTGCATATTTCCACTGGGAATTGAAAGGTTTTCTCCCCAAACAAGATTTATGAGAACCCGTGGTTCAAGGTATCTGCACTGTTATTGCTCCTAAGTGAGGCTGTAAACCTCTTCATTTCGGTGGGTGCCCTCTGGCTTTAAAAAGAGCATCACACTGGCCCCGGGCCCCGGGGGGGGGGCCACTCTGGTGCCACTGTGGGCTTTCCTCTGAGAGCAGAACCATCTGCTTGGGACTCTGGACGTCCACGTCATTTATTTGCAAAGAGGTTTAAACATTTAAAAAACGTGTTTTGTCATCGTTTGGTGGCCGGCCCTGGTCTTGAGGAACACGGGGGAACAGAGCTGCCTGGAGGCAGAGGAGGGTGGAGACAGCCGCGGTAGGGGTCCTGGACTCCAGGCAGGAAGTGAACGGAGAGGGCCGGCCAGCTCTCTGTGGGCTCCCTGCAACCAGCTTTCCTGGAAGTCCTACCCCACCACTTCTGGTAACATCTCATTGGCCACCTCTCTCTGCAGGGAACGCTGGGAGCAGTCATCTTTTTGCTCCTCACTTTCCTGCCTCTGGTAAAATCAGGCCGTGCTATTTAGGAAGAAGGGGAGAACGGATATTGGTCGGCCACCAACGGTGTTTAGCACAAATGCTTAGTGCATTTATTCTTAATCTTTCTTGTTTGCTGTTAAATGCATTCTAATGATAAAATTCCCCTTAAATACTGCTTACACTGTATCTCACAATTGTTTTGCTTTTCCCCCAATGCTGTGTTAGGAAAAATTTCAAGCAAAAGGAAAAGTTCTAACAATTGTAGCTAACATCCTCATCTCTGCCTCTTGGACATTTTGCTATATTTGCTGGATCACGTATCCAAATTCATGTGCCTATTCATCAGTCCATCTTAGTTTTTGGTGACTTTCATAGTAAATTGCAGATTGCAGAATGCATATTGTTTACTTATTTTTTAAGGGAAAATTTATATATGTGAAATGCACAATTTTAAGAGTACCATGTGCTAAGTTTTGACAAATGCGCACACCCACGTAATCCAAATTCCTATTAAGATACAGACATTGTAGTCACCCCACAATGTTCCTTTTTGCCTCCTTTTAGTCAACGCACCCCTCCCACTGGCCACCACTGTTGGGATTTTTCTCACCATAGATTGTTCCTGCCGGTTGTAGAACTTCCCATAAATGAATTCATATAATATGTACTCTTTTGGGTAAGGCTTCCTTCCCTTGTTGTGTTTTGAGATTCATCTGTTGTTGCAAGTATCAGTGGTTTTTTTCCCTTTCTATTGATGAGCAGTGTTCTATTGTATGAATGTACCCAAGTTTGTTTATCCATTTGTTAATGGACATCTGGTGTGTTTCCAGTTTTTGGCTGTTATGAATAAAATTCCTGTGAATATTTTGTACAGATCTTTTTTGGGGATGTGTGTTTTTATATCTCTGGAATAAATGCCTAGGAGAGAATTGTTGGGTGCTATTTTTGTCTCTTAAGAGAAACAGACAGATTTTTTTCCTAAAGTGATCACACCATTTCACATTTCTGCCAACAATGTATGATGATTCCAGTTTCTTCACATACTCACCAACATTTAATGTTGTCAGTCTTTTTAATTTTAGCCACTCTAGTGGGTATGTAGTGGATTTTCCTGTGGTTTTAATTTACATTTCCCTGATGACTAATGGTATTTTTTCATGTGCTTATTGATCATTCATGTATCTTCCCTGATGAAATGTCTGTTCTAGCCTTTTCCCCATTAAAAAATTTGGATTTCCTTTTTATTATTGGCTCCGAGAAGTACTTTGTGTAGTCTGAATACAAGTCCTTCCCAGCTATATGTTTTGAAAATATTTTCTCCTAGGGCATAGCCTGCTGGTTCATTTTTACAATGGCATCTTTTTGGGAGCAGAAGTTTTAAATTTTGCTGAAGTTTAATTTATGACTTTTTCCCCTTCTATGGTTATTGCTCTTCCTGTCCTAAGTAGCCTTTGGCTACCACCTTGTCATGAAGATATTCTCCTGTTTCCTTCTGGAAGCTTTATAGTTTTAGCTTTTAAATGTAGGTCTGCTTTCCATCTTAAATTAATTTTTGTGTATGGTGTAAGGCAGGAGATAATACTTACTAATTTCCACAATGATGTCCTGTTGTGTCAGCACCATTGTTAAAAAGACTTTCCTTCCCTCATTGGATTGCTTTGGTACCTTTGCCTAAAATTAATTCGCCATATAAGAGTGGATCTAATCTGTCTCTCCTATGTTAGCACCTCACTGTCTTGATTGCTGTAGCTTTTTAAAAATTCTATTTTTTAAATTAGTTTCAGAGGTAGAATTTAGTGATTCACCAGTTGCATAGAACATGTAGTGCTCATTACATCAAGTGCCCTCCTTAGTGCCCATCACCCAGTTATCCCTTCCTTCTACCCACCTCCCCTCCAGCAACCCTTGGTTTATTTCCTAGAATTCGGAGTCTCTTATGGTTTGCCTCCCTCTCAATTTTCATTTTATTGTATTTTTCTTTTCCTTCCCCTATGTTCATCTGTTTTGTTTCTTAAATTCCACATATGAGTGTAGTCATACGTTATTTATGTTTCTCTGAACTTATTTCACTTAGCAGAATACCCTCTAGTTCCATCCATGTTGTTGCAAATGCCAAGATTTCATTCTTTTCGATGGCTGAGTAATATTCCATTATAGCTCTATATCTCTATATCTATCTATCTCTCTATCTATCTATCTATCTATCTATCTATCTATCTATCTTTCCATCCATACCACATCTTCTTTATCCATTCACCTGTCGTGGACATCTGGGCTCTTTCCATAGTTCGGCTATTGTGGACATTGTTGCTATAAACACTGGGGTGCATGTGCCCCTTTGAGTCAGTATGTTTGTATCCTTTGGATACATACCTATTAGTGCAATTCTTGGGTCTTAGCTCTATTTTTAACTTTTTGAGGGACATCCATACTGTGTTCCAGGGTGGCTATACCAGCTTGCATTCCCACCAACAGTGCAGCAGTGTTCCCCTTTCTGTACATCCTCGCCAACATCTGTTGTTTCCTGACTTGTTAATTTTAGCCATTCTGACTGGAATAAGGTGGTATGTCGTTGTGTTTTTGATTTGTATTTCCCTGATGCTGAGTGATGTTGAGCATTTTTCATGTGTCTGTTGGTCATTTGTATGTCTTCTTTGGAGAAATGTCTGCTCATGTCTTCTGTCCATTTCTTGATTGGAATTTTTTGGTTTTTGAATGTTGAGTTTGATAAGTTATTTGTAGATTCTGGATACTAGCCCTTTGTCTGCAAAGACATTTGCAAATATCTTCTCCCACTCCATAGGTTGCCTTTTCGTTTTGTTGACTGTTTCCTTTGTTGTTCCTAAAGCTTTTTACCTTGATGAAATCCCAATAGTTCATTTTTGCTTTTGTTTCTCTTGCCTTTGGAGTTGTGTCTAGCAAGAAGTTGCTGTGGCCGAGGTCAAAGAGGTTGCTGCCTGTGTTCTCCTCTAGGATTTTGATGGATTCCTGTCTCACATTTAGGTCTTTCATCCATTTTGAGTTTATTTTTGTGTATGGTGTAAGAAAGCAGCCCAGTTGTATTCTTCTGCACGTGGCTGTCCATTTTCCCCAACACCATTTGTTGAAGAGACTGTCTTTTTTCCGTTGAATATTCTTTCCTGCTTTGTTGAAGATTAGTTGACCATAGAGTTGAGGGTCCATTTCTGGGTTCTCTCCTCCGTTCCACTGATCTATGTGTCTGCTTTTGTGCCAGTCCTCCAAAAGTATTCTTTTTCAAAATAGCTTTGGCTCTTCTGCTTGCTTTGCATTTTCCATTTAAATTGTAGAATCAGCTTGTCAATCTCTACCAAAAAAAAAAAAAAAAAAAAAAACTTCAGGTATTGTAAGTGGAATGGTGTTAAAGATATGGATCAATTTGGAGACAATTGCCATCTTTAAAATATTGAATCTTCCAATCCACAAACATGGAATATCTCTTCATTTAGGTCTTCTTTAATTTTCCCTCTGTTATGTTTTATGGCTTTTAGTGTAGAGGTTTTTATACATAATTTGTTAAATTTATTCCTAGGTATTTTATGGTTTTTGGACACTATTGTTAAAATCTCCAATTAAGATAAGAAATTTATTAGTTTCTTTCTTTCTGCCAGTTTTGCTTCTTGTTTTTTAAGCCCTGTTATTGAACATATTCATATTTATGATTGTAGTGTCTCCCAGATTAATTACCCCACTTATCATTATGGAATGTTTCTATTTTTGGTAACACTCTTTATCTCAAAGACTACTTTACAATACCCACTTCAACTTTCTTATGCTGATGGTTTACATGATATTTCTTTATTCATGTATTTCTTTCTTTCACTTTATATTTAAAGTATGCTTCTTATAGACAACATACACAACTGTCTTGATTTTTAGTCCATTCTGACAATCTCTGCTTTTTAATTGGTGGATTTAGTCTAGTTATGTTTAATGTAATTATGAATATGGTTGGATTTATGCCTACCATGTTGATATTTGATTTTTTTTCACTGTTTTTTTATTGCTCTTTGGGTTAATTAAATATTTTAAAAGAATTTCATTTTAATGTCTCTATTGGCTTTTTAGCTTTGCTCTTTTTACATGTTTTACGTTTTTTGGTGGTTGCACTAGGGAATATAATATATATTCTGAACTTTTTATTGTCTACTTACAGTTAGTATTTGTACTGCTTCATGTAAGTTATAAGAATCTTGCAATTATGTAGTTTAATGTACTTCTACTTCTTCATGCTATACTTGTTATATGCGTTATATCTACGCATGCTGTATAAGCCTCTATAATGCATTTTTTTCTTTTTGTTTCGAACAGTCATATGTAACTTAGGAAAATTAGAGAATAAAATGATATCTTTTTATAGTCATCCACATTTCTGAGGATCTTCATTCCTTTCTGAAATGAGAGTTACCGTTTGTATCACTTCCTTTCAGCCTGAAGAAACTCATTTAGCTTTTTTTCATAGAGAATACTTTCTGGTGATGAATTTTCTTATATTTTATTTTTCTCAATATGCCTTTATTTGCCTTCATTATTGGTGGATCTTTTCATTGTGTATAGAATTCTTGGCTGACAGTTTTTCTTTTTAGCATATTAACGTTGATGTTCTCCTCTCTTCTGGTCTATTGCTTTTGATAAGGAGTTTTTCAGCATTTATTTATTTACCTCCTTTATGTAATGTGTTGTTTGTATCTGGCTGCCTTCAGGATTTTTCTTAATTTTTAGTGTTACTCACTTCGACTGTGATGTGCCTAGGTATTTTTGACTATGTTTTGTTTATTTTGTATGGGGTTTGCTGAGCTTCTTGAATATGAAAATCTACATTTTTCAATATTTGGGAAAATGTTGTGTATTATTTCTTCAAATATTTTTTTTCTGCCCTTTTCATAGTCTCTTTTTCTCCTCGGACTCCAATTATATGTATATTTGACCTTGCATTATTTTCCCACCAAATACTGATGCTTATTCACTTTTTCAAAAAAATTTGTTTTTCAGATAGAACAGGATTTATCACCCCAGAATGACTGACATTTTGGGCCAGATCATTATCTGTTGCCTGTGGGAAGGGTTCCCTCTGCATTGTAGGACATTTAGCAGCATCCCTCACCACCACCACTAGATGCCAGTGGCATAGCCTCCCATTTGTGACAACCAAAAATATCTCCACACATTTCTAAATGTTCCTTGGGGGGCAAAAATCATCTCCAGTTGAGAATTAGTGAGATAAGTAAATGGAAATTATCCAGTTTTCGGGTTCACTAACTCTTTCTTCTGTTATCTCCAATTCAGTGAATACATTTTTTTTTCAGTGAATACATTTTGATATTTTATTTTTCAGTTACAGAAATTTCATTTGGCTCTTTTTTTTTTTTTGTAGTTTTTACCTTTCTACTGAGTTAACCCATTTGTTTCTTCATTGCAAATGTATTTTCCTTTCCTCACTTGAGCACAAATAGCTCCTTTACAATCTTTGTCTTCTAATTTCAATAGCGTCTTAAAATGTAGGTCTTACTATTATTCTGGTATGGTGAGATGAACAAATTGGAGGATGACTGCTATTGAAAATATAATTTGTCACTTATAGTTCTCAAGAGGAAGGCACACAGCATGCCATAGTGGGCCAAACAGGGAAGCACAGGGCTGTTTAGGAGGCAGAGGGAATGAGGAGAAAATGTAGACAAGAACTTTTATTGTGGTTTTTGAGAGCAGGACAAGGCAAGGCAGGGCACACAGGGATAGGATTAGCTAGTTTGGATAATTTCAGTGGGCTCTGGGGTGTAGGGGCTGTCCCTAGTTGTCTGGTAGCTGGGGCTGGGGTGATTGGGCATGGGGATTGTGGTCTGTATAGAAGAGGCTTGTGAGAGCCCAACAAGAGATGATTGGGATATGGGCTTCAGGTTGGCTTGCATATGAAAGGTGTGCTCCTTGTCAAAGTTGTTGTCTCTGTCTAGGAGTGAGCTAGCCCTAGGAGGGGCAGTTTCTCCCAATGTCACAAGGCCCCAAGATGTCAAAGCATCAGAATAAAAAGAATTGCTTAATACAAACTTTTGTCATCTGAGAGTTAGTCCCCACCCCACCGATTACCTTTTCTCTTGAGTCTGGGTCCCATTTTCCTGCTTGTCTTTTTTTGTAATTTGGAATTATATTCTGGATCTTGTGGATGGTATGTTGGAGGGACTGCAGATTCTGCTATGTTTTTCTGAATAACAGTGAGCTTTTGTTTTAGCACACGTTGCCAAATTCAGACTCTAAACCAACTCTGTTGCATTGGGCAGCAGCAGAAATCTCTGCCCAGGTCTTACAGTATTAGTGGGCTGCTAAGAGTCAGCTCCATGCACATGTAATTCCGGGACCAGCCAGACATTTGGGCAGAATTTATACACCAAATTTGGAACTCTTGCTTTGTAGTTTTCTCCTTTCTGGGATTTCCTTCTTCATTTTCCAGCTACTGTGGTCCCCTTCACTCTGTCCTCTGATTCTACAACCAGTAATAAATCTGCAGGTTTCTATCTGAATATTAGCTGCTCCATGACATTGACAGGGCTCTGCCTTAGGCAAAATCTATAAAAAACAAAAATGCTCAGAAGCTTACTCAGTGCCATCATCTTCTTCCAGGTGTCCAAATCTCTCCCTTTCTACCTGATTTTGGTCTCTCTCTTGTGTCTTCAGATTAAAAATATATATATTTTAAATGTGGGGGGTTGGTCCAGTATGAGCTACTCCTCCATTATTGGAAGTGGAATTCCTTGTATCCCATAAAATTTGACATACTGTGATTTTACTAGGTGTTCCAAGTATTTTAAATTTCCCCTATGATTTTTCCTTTAACAAGGATCAATACAATGTTTCTTAGTTCCCAGATATTTGGATTTGCAATCAATCCTTTTGTTATTATTTTAAAATTTTATTATGTTACAGTCTCAAACACAGTTTGTATGGTGTTGATTCTTTGGCCTTTACTGAATCTTCCTTTACGGCCTAGTGCATGTTTAATTTTTGTGAATGATCTATGTGTGCTCAAAAAGGACGTGTATTCTCTATTCAGTGAGTTCTCCATATATTTATTAGTTCAACCTTAATAAATCTCTTTATCTTTTTATTTTGCTTTTTGTGTATCTGAGCCATCAATTTCTGAGAGGGGCGTGTTAAAACCTCCAACCAAATCTCTTGATTTATTTCTTTCCTTTTGTGGCTCTGGCAGTTGTTAGTCTGCATTTTTTTTTTTTTTGAGGCCAGATTCTTAGGTGTGTATCTTCTCGTGATCATTATATCTTCTTGAGTTATTGTGCCTTTCAGAAGCAGCTACTATTCCTCTATCTCTCTTCTCTATCCTTTGGCGCTCTGTGTATCTTTTCAGTGTGAGGTGTTTACATCTCATCTCTCTTTAATTTGGGGAGATTCTTGGTTATTAGTTCTTTATTAGTTTCCCCCTCCATTTATGTCTGTCTCTGTCCTTCTGAGGCTCCTAGAATATGGGTGTTGGCAGGTCTACTTCTGTTCACCATATTTCCTTTCACTTATTTATCTAAAAAATATTTCCCAGCTTTGTATCCTTTCTTGGTGCTTCCCAGGAACATTTCCCGACGTGGTCTTCCAGTTCACAAAATTATTCTTCAGCTACATGTTGAATGTTTTATTTTAGGAAAAGAATATGATAACCTTGAACCTCTGACCACCTTTATCCCCTCATTTGAGTCAAGAGGGAGGTGTACATTCTTGGCCCCACCCCCGTTTCTCCCATGCATCTCATGTGCCCTTGCCCCCACTGTCTGCTCCTTATTGGCAGTTGCCAGAGGAGCTCCGACTCCTAGGGCCCCTTCCCAGTGATACCCATCCTCACCATCTTGTTCAGAATCCACTCCCATCCTCTCCACCTATCACCACTTACTTTACACTGCATTTTATTTCTTTATCTTACTTATTTTCTGTCTCTCCGGCCAGAATGTAAGGGCCAGGAAGGAGCACCTTTTGGTTTGCTTTGTGCTCTCATGTTTCCCCAGCATCCAGTGCAGTGCCTGGCATGGAGTGGATGGTCAGTAAATATTTGCTAAGTGAACCAATGATTACACCGTATTCTTTTTTTATCTTTTTTTTTTTTTTAAAGATTTTATTTACTTATTTGTCAGAGAGAGAGAGCACAAGCAGGGGAAGTAACAGGCAGAGGGAGAAGCAGCCTCCCCACTGAGCAGGGAGCCCAATGTAGGACTTGATCCCAGGACCCTGGGATCATGACCTGAGCCGAATGCAGGCACTTAGCCAACTGAGCCATCCTGGTATCCCTACACTGTATTCTTTATTTCGATGATGATGATGATGATGATTATTATTATTTTGTGAGAGCTACCTTTTATTGGACATCTTCGTTGTTCCAGAAACAGTGCTAAGGTCTTTACATTTATGGTGTTATTTCAATATTCATTTATTCATTTATTTCTGTATGTTTTTATTGTGGTAAAATATACTTAATATATAATTTATTATTTTAACCCTTTTTAAATGGACTGTTCATTGGCCTTAAATACATTCAGATTACTATGCAACCATCACCACCATCCATCCATCTCCAGACCTTCCTCATCTTCCCAAGCGGAAACTCTGTCCCCATTAAACAAAAATTTAATGTGTTTCATACCCAGTGTTTCCAGTTGGGTCTTCTTTACAACTGCCTGTTCCTACTTTATATTCCCAATTACCTTTCCTTATTTCTTTGAGGATATTTATTTGGATTCTTGTGTTTTGTCCATTAATTCTGCTTTATGGACAGATATGGGGTGTCTACCGCTTTCTCCTAGGGTGGCTGCTCTTCTGCCAAGTCTCGTTATTTTTCCCTGGGAGCTACAGCTGCCTTGATGGTGATAAGCACCTGGCAGAAAGGTTGTGCCCAGGCCCACACTTGGGCTTTTCCTGGAGAGTTTTGGAGAATGGGCAGGGGCAGGGGTGGAGAACTTGGATGTTAGTCTGGGCTTGACCAGTCCCTGATTTGAGGTGCCCTCTGCTTGCGCCCTGGTCAGCCTCTTTTCTGAGAGCTGTCATCCTTTGCCACAGACCCCTTGCTTATGAGGTGGAGTGTTTAGGGGCCACCCCAAGACCCGTTCTGCTTGTCACAGACTTCTCACCTTGGCCAGGTTCTGTCACCACAGTGGTACTAGGTGAGGGTCTGGTGTTTTTGCCCTTTGGCTGCTCTTCCTCTAGGGACAGGGCGGGAAATGACCATCCAGGGCAAGATGGAGTAGAGACATGGGCCACTGGGAAGTTTCCTTGCAGCCCTGCTCACCATGGAGCAGGCACCTCTCCCACTTCCCAGTCCTGCAAATCCCTGCATGGGACTCTGCATCTTTCTCTTCCTGAGAACTTCTCAGTTTCTGCTTCTTGTTCAGGGGCATCTCCGAAGCATGGAGAGCCAGCAACCTGTGTCAGCTCACTTCTTGTGAGCTTCTTGTCTTTGAAAGTGCTTTGCTCTGAAGGTCACTGGGCAGAGGGTTGGCTTCACATGGCTTGCTTGGGGGGCAGTTGAAGAGGAGGAACAGTGAAGACTTGAGGAGCATCTCTTGTGGGGAGTGACCCAGAGCAGGTGGGCCTGGGGGGTCACAGTCCTACTAGAGAGCAGAGGGCTGGGCAGGTGCCTGCAGGCCCTTTCCTTGGGGCCTCTGTCCATTGGGACCTGAGGTTCTGGGTTATGTGGCTTCTCTTGGCTGTGACCTTGGGTGTGTCTGACCTGTTTACTACATGAGTTTACTTTCAAATTCATTGCTTCTCTTTCCCACCTTTACCTGTTAACTTCCCCCATTCCTGTTCCTTCTTTTGCCTCATGGGCTGCCAAAGACTCCTAGTTCTCTGCTCTGTTGTGAAGTGGTGAGGCTTGTTTCAAAAAAAGAGTGTGTGGGAAGCCACAGACATGTTTTTATAGAATTCCAGTGTCTTTGGGCAGGAAGGGGCTTTGGAGGTGACAGATTTCATTGATTTCAGATGATCTTATATTTGACTCACTAATGACCCATTTCAGGGATCCAGATCCTATACCCATTGGAAAGCTCCCATACTTTCTTTTACCTGCACACTTGTTCAGTTATTTGTTGTTACATTTGTAATTTCTTTAAGTTTTAAGGTCCCGAATATTAGAGGAATAGTGTTGGCAAAAAAAAGTGACTGGAAGTTCTTAGTTATCTTGAAAGCCTCATGTCTCTGTGGCACTGCCCACCACCCTGTAACCACAGACTCTCAACCCCACAAGAATGGGATTTTGTCTTTTGTTCACTGCTGTCTCCCCCAGTGCCTGGGACAGTGCTCTCAGTGTGTGTTTGCTGAATGTACAGATGACGGAGTTAGTAACCCTACTCTGGACCCCTTCTCTTAGCTCCAAGCTGAGCTTGAACACTTTCAAAGGTGGAGAGCTTCGATTTGGCATTCGATCTGCCTGCCATTTCTGAGTGGTATGAGTAGTTAGGAAGTTCTCATGTCTGTCAGACTTAGATTATTCCCCCTCAATATTCATTATTCCTGCTTCTGTTCTCTAAAACCATGGAGAAGACCTTGCATTCATCTTGTCTGTGACGGCCCCTCTGCTGTTGAAGAGCAGCGTGGTGGGCACCCTGGGGTGCCTCTAGCAAGCATATGTTCCCCATTCTTTCCATCTTCTTCAAAGGGCTTCATGGTGATAGTCTTCTCCGTCTTAATTATCCTCCACTGAGTGAGAGCTAGTTTTCAGTGCTGCTTGTAAATGTGGTCACCAGTCCAGCTCTAAACCACAGCATGGCTGCTGATCAGAGCAGAGAGTAATGGCACTGCTACTTTCCTTTCCTTGACATTTCCTTGCATGAATGCAGCCGAATGAACACCTTGCAAGTTTGCTCAGCTAAAACCCTTTTCCAACGGACTCTTTCCCTGGTCCTGGACTCTAGCCGGGAGAGGCTTTGAACATAGGTGCAGGTTCAACCCCTCAGCAAGATACGGAATAGAAAGGAGCTGGGCTGGGGCTCAGGAGACCCGCCCACACTATGAACTGGTGATCCAATGGTCATGATCCAGTGAAGCAGCCCGGCGTGAAAGTGCTTTAAAAGCCATAAAGATGTCTAAGGTCCCCTGTTATTGTGGCGTGCCTGCCTTATTCTATTGAAAATCCATTGAGGTCTGTTTGAATTGTGCTCAGCCCACCAGAATATCAGCATCCTTCTCAAAGCTGTTATTCATGGGATGTCATAAGCCCTTTCTAAGACTTTATTGAAGCCATTGATAGAAATGTCCCATGTGATAGGGCCCAGGGCAAATCCCGTGGCACACTATTGGAGGCCTCCCCCCGGGGGTGACTGGGATCTATTATTGTAGACTCCGCAAGTTTGGTTATTCAGTCAGTGATGAATTTGCCCACCTGTACTACTGTCTAGCTTGTATGGCTTCATTTTGAAGGATAACATGAGGGCCTTTGCTGGTGGCCTTGCTGAAACCCAGGGACACTGAGGCATGCAGAACCCTTGTCCTGTCACCAAGGAACATGTGATGGTTTGCCATGACTCAAACTGATGGTACTGGACTGGCTCCCGCTGCTCCCAGCTGCTTTCTGAGTGCTCCCCAAACCCACAGTCCCCAGCATTTTATCGCAGAGCATGGAGCACTCAAGTCACAGCAACTTCTGGAAGGCACATGGTAAGGACCATGGTAAATGGCCAGTGATCTGCCTAACTCGGTGCTTCTCAACCTTCACATTCTTGACACTGGGGGCTGGAGAGTTCTTTGCTGTGGGGGGCTGTCCTGCACGTGGTAGGACGTTTAGCAGCGTCCCTGGCCTCTACCCGCTAGGTGACCGTAGCACTCACCTTCCGCTGTGATGATCAAACAATGTTTCTAGACATTGTCAAATGCCCCTTGGGTCGTTGGCGGGGGTGGGGGGATGGGGAGTGCTCTGCTTAGAAACCATTGGTCTAACTAAAGGGGAGAGGGGCAGGAATATTTAGAACAGTGAAACCTGCTACCACCACATCTTTTGAACTTGACTTCAGAATAGGTTTGCTGTTCTAATTACATTTTGCAAAGATTAGTATTACAGTGAGTTCACATGCTTTGATTTTGTTCTGTCAGCATAGAGTAATGTTGTCCAGAAGCATGTTTGGTGCTGGAGTGAGAGCGGGGGTCGAGGGGAACTGCATTGGGATTAATATCTGGGGCCTCGATAGCTGGTTGGGGGTGGTCCATGATGAAACAAGTGGAACCGGACTTGAGTCTTGGGGGAGGACTTTGACAGACTCTCAGATCTTGTCTGTGCCTAGTAGAGGGGCTTTGGGCCTTCATTATTGCAGTTCAGGCAGCAAAACCAAATCGAGGGGCATCTTCTAAGGTTCTTTGATTTTAAGTAATCACTCATGCAGGTAGGTTGGCGGCCAGGGGAGGCCACACAGGTACTTTGTTCAGAAGTTATTGTTTCCATTAGAAAGAGTAATAATTTTCATACACCAGTGAGAACAAGCCCATCTCACCACAGGTCGAGGAGGAGAATAATGGAGAATCTCCAGTTTTACAAAAGTGTCTCCTTTATGCCCTGGGAGGTAATAGTGGTTGAGAGAGGTGAGGCAAAGCCTGTCATTGCCTGTCCAAGAAGATATTATTCATCGTTATTATTTTTATTTTGAAAATTAACTCCCCAAAGGGGCCAGGCTGTGCTATGCCTCTCCAAGGGATACTCCCACTTTAAAATGTAAGCTGTTTTGAGATAATCTGAGCACAAGAACACATCCAGTTACAGAAAATGATTTCCCTAGCTTTTCCTGAAATAAAAAATAGCCCAACATGCTTAGGAAATGGGAATTATGGTGGACACTACATTATTTTCTAGATGGATCACCTTATAAACTAAAGTCCCGTCATCCAGTTAATGGTGAAAAATTGTCTATTTGAAGAGAGAATAATTGCCAAGGAGCAGAGAGGCCGAGTCTGTTGTTTTCTTCAAAAAGAGGGGTCTAGCATCAATTGTATTTGGACTTCCATGTGAGGCAGCTGGGAGAGCTTGGATGGGGAAGGAGAGGGAGCTGCCCTGCACGGACTTCTGGAATTGGACCTGGGGGCTTGGCCGGTCAGCAGAACAAAGCTCAGGGGGTCCCATCCTAGTGCTAGAATGTGCTTATGATCCCACAGAGCCTTCAGAAATGTATTTGTTTGCTTTAAAATTTTCTTTTAAGTCTTTCTATTGTGACGTTAATCATATATACAAAAAAGCGTCCCAAACAAAACTGTGCAGATCAGTGGAAATGTGAAAACCATCTGTTTCAAGAATGGAACATGCCAGTGCCTCAGCAGCCTGCTCCCCTCACTACCCCATCTTCAAAAACAACCACCATCCTGACTTCTAACCCTATAATTTAGTTTTGCCTGTTTTTTCAGTTTTTTGAGTTTGAGAAGTTTAGACCTATATAGAAATTGCAAGAAGAATGTCATGAGCACCTGTCCCCCCTTCACCTACATGGACCGATAATAACCATTGCCATGTCTATTTTTTCTTACCTGAGAAATTGTTAGATGCCAACCTTGGAGCCAGGTTTTTAAGTCCTATCCAGGCGAGGTTATATTCAGGCCGGTTTTCCAGACTGTTACAGGTACTCTATTTGCCAAAACCTGACCGATGCTAAGTGCCCATTTGAAGGCTCCTGGCAAAATGAAGAGGGTGGGGGCTCCTTGGAGCCTTTGGGGGTCCAGGTTCAGTTATCTGGGAAAAATGACCAATCAACCCATCTTCTTTCTCCCCTTTTCTCCTTTCTTCTCCCTTTGAACAAATATTTTCTTTTCTTTTTAAAAAGATTTTATTTATTTATTTGAGAGAGATAGTGAGTATGAGCAGGGGGAGGGGCAAAGGGAGAGGGGGAGGGAGAAGCAGACTCCCTGCTGACCGGGGAGCCCAACGTAGGATTTGATCCCAGGACCCTGAGACCATGACCTGAGCTGAAGTCCAACACTTAACTGGCCGAACCACCCAAGTGGCCCTGAAGAAACATTTTATGAACACAGTAAGGATCTGTGCCAGGTGCTGGGGTACACTGATTGGCAAGATGGGTCTCTTGTCTTTGCCTTCATGGATCATATCTTCTGAGTGTGAGGGAAGGCCTGAGCAATATACCCATAATGACAAAGAGTGGTATACAGGAGGTTCAGGTGACGGGGAGGGGACTAACTCAGTCTAGGAGGGCCAGGGCAACTTCCTGCAGGCAGAGAACTCAAAACAGAAGGAGGAGACCCTGATGTGGACTGAATTGTGTCCCCGCAATTCACATGTTGAAGTCCTAATTGCCAGTGTATTAGAAGCTGGGCCTTTGGGAGGTGACTGGGGTTAAGTGGGGTGCTGAGGGTAGAGCCTGCACAATGGGGACTTCTAGGAAGGGTAAGGGGCTGGAGTTTACTCTTTCACCATGTGCGGACACAGAGAGAAGCAGCCACCTGCAAGTCAGAAAGAGAGCTCCACCAAACCCTGAAACCTGCTGAACCTTGAGCTTGAATTCTCCAGTGTCCAGAACTGTGAGCAAATTAATTTCTGTTGTTTAAGCCCCTTAGTCAATGGTATTTTGTTGTAGTAGCCTGAGAAGTCTAAGCCTGACAGCATCATGCAGGAAAGAAAGGAGAAAAGATGTTTCCAGTGAGGGCTACCATGAGTCCTGTGTATGCCACGTACTATGAGCCCACCTAGGTGGGCTAAGCACGCAAACGCACAAGACCATTCACAGAATCTATGCAACCAGAGCACTGGGTCTGGAGGGGCACTCCCCACGAGTAGCAGCTCTAGGAGCTGGCTGAGTAGGAGATGGTGTGGGATGGACAACGGCAGGGGATGTGATGGAGAAAGAGCTCAGGGAGGCCAGGGAGATGGAGAGGAAGAGTGGCCAGTTGGCCAGCAGCACTGGGAGAGATGGGGAGTGGGGGGCCATGCCAGTGCCATGTTTTGGGCTTAGCTAGACTTGGAGGAGCACTGGGAATTGCTTCTTAGACCAGGCCATGGTATTAGGGCTTGGGAACTCCCCAGATTTAAATCTAGTCTTGTCTTGAGCAATGGGATGTATTCTGATTCTCCTAACTCTGTTCTTAAAACCCTGGGTGGTAAGAGCTGGTGAGCAAAGAGATTTTTAAGAATGGAGTTTACTTTTCTTGGTTATAGACTAACATATGCTTATTACAGAAAATTCCAAAAGTTACAGAAAAGTAGGAAGGAGAAAGAAAAGACAGGATAGTATTTTACCAGAGTGTAGTATCAGTTTTAGAAATTCTGTTGAATGGAAGGTGGCAGGCTTTATTACTTCTATTGTTTATCTGATGGACAAAACAACAAAACCCTCTACTCCTTTCAGAATTACCCTGAGGCCAGGCATAGGAAATTGGGTTAGTGATTATAAGGAAAATGATATAGAAACTGACCCATCCCTAAAGGCAAGCTTAGGAATGTAGTCAAGGGGGATGAGATGGTGGTGGCCTCCTCCAAAGTGCTGAGCTAGATGAGGTATCCCCTGGGCTGTCACCAGTGCTGGGCACCTGCTGTGGCTGAGCTCCCGTCACCTGTCACAGAGGACTGTCTGCACCTGACATGCCTGAGCTCACGTCCACTGCCAAGGGCGGGAGTCTATCCCCAGCTGAGTCCAAGATTTATCTTTCCTTCATCTCCCACACATGTTCCATGATTTCTCCTTTAGCCTCTTTATGAAATCAAACATTGGAAACACTGTGTAATTTTTAGTTTTTTCTTTCTCCCCTGGTTGGAGGACTTATTTATTTACAGTCGGTCTCCGACTTCCAGTGGTTTGACTTCTAAGGATTCGACTTGACGACAGTACGAAAGTGATACACATTCAGTAGAAACTGTACTTTGAAGTTTGAAATTTTTTCTTCTTTTTTTATTTTTTATTTACTTTTTGAAATTTTAAGTAGGCTCCATGCCCAATGCAAGGCTCAGATTCATGACCCTGAGATTAAGAGTCACATGCTCTACTGACTAAGCCAGCCAGGTGCCCCTTTTCCTTTTTTATTTTTATTTGTAATTTTTTTTTTTTAAGATTGAATTTTGATCTCTTCCTGGGCTAGCGATACGCCTTGCAATCCTCTCTCGTTATGCTTCCGGGTGGCAGCAGCTAGCCCCAGTGACCACAAGGGTGAGGGACCCACACGCTGGCAGTGACTGCTCGGTGCTTTCAGCAGAACATTCAGTGTGTTACACGGGATAGTCAGCGCTGTTATAACATAGGCTGCGTGTTTCTGAATCACTACAGGTGATTCTGCCCAACTGTAGGCTGGTGTAGGTGTTTGGAGCACCTTTAAGGGAGGCCAGGCTAAGCCATGATGATCAGTAGTTTAGGTGTATTAAATGCATTTTCAACTGACAGTATTTTCAAATGTATCATGGGTTTATTAGGCTGTAACCCTGTTGTAAGTCAAGGAAGATCCTTACTTTGGTTTATATCCTGTTCACTTCCAGGAAGGATTTGTGATGGCTTATAATAAAATTTGCTTTTCCAACAAGGCTGCCAGATAGAAGTAAAAAATTAAAAAACCCATATTCATAACATTGTTGTAATAGGCTTCACATTTAGCTACAAGTGCCTGGTAGTCAGGGATAGGAGGGAAAGCTGCTACTGGGGTGCCTGATTATTTGTTTGGAGGGAAAAGACCAACTCTGAGATGAGGGCTACTCTGTCACTAAACCCTTCAAGGAGCTGATTACATGGGATGTTACTCGAGGGGCATGACTCAGGAGAAAGGCCCACACTGTTCCAGTAGGTTAGAGGCCCTGTGCTTAGGGCAGGTGACAGCAGGTGACAGCAGGTGACAGGCTTAGACATGTTGAGCGCTTCCATACTTATTCCAGTTTGAGGCCTAACAGAAGAGGACTCGAGAAATGAGGGTCCCAAATGGGGACCCCTGAGTGGCCACAGCCAGTGCCAGAACCTGCTGGCCGAGCTGATGCAGCTTCCCGTCTAGTTGGGAAGACGGAACATCACTCCTGGGGCCTCCCCTTGTCTCCAGCCTCCCAAGGGTATTCCCACTTCCCACTGGAAATAGTTCAAACTGCTTAGGACTCCCTCCATGGTCCTAAAGGTCTCAGTTTACCTTCCGGTGTTGAGCTCCAGCCCGCCTCCTCCCACCCCCTCCTCCAGACCTCCGGCTGCTTCACGCGGTCCTGCTGCCCAGGCTCCTCTGCCTGCTGTTGAGTGAGGCCTCTTCTCGAAGGCCTGCCTCTTGGGGACGCCAGCATTCTGCCCCTTACAGCAGCGATCCCACCTGCCCTACAGTGCTCTGTGATCATCCACGGACCCTCCTTCCATGGTTACAAACTCCGTGAAGGGAGACAGACCCGTGGCTCATTCCATTTGCTATCCACCCCCAAGGTCTTTTTGCACAGGATAAGTACTTAATGATTGTGAATTGAATTCACTTAGAAAACACCTAGAGTTTGTAAGAGCTGGAAAACAGCATCTTGCACAATTAGCATACACAGGCCTGAGTGCGGGCAGGCGTCTGGAGCGACAGAAGGCAGGCCTGGGGTGGGCGCCCTCCCAATTCAGGAGCAAGATGGGAGAGACTTGAAAGGGAAGCCCTGCAGCCCTGCCTCCATTAGGCAGTGGGATTTGGAATGGTGGGGTGCGGTGGGGGCTTGATTTTGTGGCCAGTGCTGTCTGGGGCACTCTGCAGGGGTAGAGGGAAGTGGAAAGGGAGCCAACCTCTTAAGGAACCTGAATTCCTGTCTGGGGCCTCATATTTACTCCCGTGAGATTCTCCTAGGAGCACACGTGGGCGTACGAGTGTGGGGCGAGTGAGGCAGAGGAACCGTGTGTGCAGAAGGAGAGGAGGCAGAGAACGCTGAGCAGTGGCCGTCAGCAGAGGTTCCCACCTCTGTGCACCTGATGGTGACGGGAGTGTCACGGGGACAGAGGCAGACGCAGGGCTGCGCGCACAGCACGTGGCGCATCAGAGCGGTGTGGCTTGTTGGTTCCTTGTTTTCATCGACGTGAGCAGGCTACCAGGTGGGAGAAGCTGGACAGGCCAGCCAGGAGCTTGGCTCTGTGTGGGGCAGGAGATGTGCTAGTGTTGCCCGGAAGCTTCTTGGAGAAGGGAGGAGCCGGGTCTGGGGGCTGGGCCTCGAGCACCTCCGCAGAGGACCCTGACCGACCCGGGGAGCACATTCTCACCCCGTACCTGTGCCAGATTGGTAGGACTTTTCCAAGTTGATGGCTTCAAGTCTCCACTGTTTAAATTTCCTAAGACATCGGGACCCCTCGTGAGTGGCTCTAAAGAAATTGGATTGCTAATAAATGCAAACTAAAATATTCATTTAAGAAGATTATTTCATATTATTAGGTAGAATTAACTCTCTGCTCTGTAATGGTAGAATCCATAACTATCTGAGCTATTTAGTGAATGAAATATTTAACCTGATCTGTATGCTTTAAGTGACCTAAGGATAAATGTTATGGTTTCGTGCTGGAGAAAAAAACCAAGGGAAACAGATGCTTCTGGCCTCCTGCCAACCTTCCTGTCTCCCAAGGTGAGACACCCTTGGGAGGCTCTGGCACTTTCTGCCCCTCCCCGTGGGTCAGCAGGGGCTCTCATCCACTGGCCCCTGGCAAGGGAGCCCAGGGGCGTGGCCCCTTCACGTGCTTCTGCCTTTTTCCCAGTGGTGACAGTTCGTGGGTGGCAGAGGAACGAGGAAGCCGGAGGGTTACTTTTAGCTGCGTGACCTTGCTTGAGGTCAGTCACATTCCTGACCAAGTCTCAGCCTCCCCATCCACAATGGGGCCATGGCGATCGCTGGATACAGTTCCAGCCTGCAGAGTGCAGCACAGGTGGGGTGGCCCTCTGAATTCTGTGTCCGGGGCACTTGGGTCTCTGGGCAGGGCCCAGAGCTCCAGGGGACCCTCCAGGCCGCTCAGTTTCTATTGCCTTTTTTTCTGGGCTGGCTTCACTCTTTCCCGTTCCTTTTCCCTTTTTTCCTGCTTTACCCCCATCTCCTTTAGCCCTGGGCCTGTTCCCAGCCCAAGGGAGGGGGCTTGGCCAGGACTGGCTGAGGGAACTTTCCTGTGTCCCTTCCTCGTCCTCAGAGCCCAGGCAGCTTTGGGACAGAGCCAGGGGCCCAGAGGGAACAGGAATTCTGGGGGGCTAGGGGGCTGACCATCAGGAGCAAGGAAGCTCTGGTGGCCTCTTTGGGGCAGGCTGGTCTGTCTGCAGGGACAGGCCAGAGCTTTCAAATGTGCACATGGGGGTGAGGGGAGAGGGAAAGGAGGGGGTGGGGGAGAGGCCTGGGGAGAAGGTGGAGGAGAGGGAGAGGGAGAGGGAGAAAGGAAGAGAGAAAAGCAAGCAGGGGACAGACTGGTCAACTGAAATCTGCCCTTCCCTTTCCCTGGGGTCCGTGAGCTCCGCGTTTCTGCCGAGGTACCAGCTGGCCGTAACAGGCTTACCTGGGTGGTGAAGCAGGTTTGGGGGCCTTGCCCCTGGGGTTTGGATGCACAGCCCTGTGTGTAGGGCCTGGAGTGAGCTGTGACCTCTGCCCTCTGCCCTCTGAGGAACTTGGGGCTAGGGAGGGCATATCTGTGCTTCTCAGTACACTGTGGGCTTGTACCTGGACTTCTGGGGCTCATTCAGCCTCAGTGTTGGGGCTGGGATTAGGATGGCTGCCTTTCCTTGCCCAGTTCTTTCCTGTAAGGGCAGGAAGGAAACCGGGGTCCAAGTCCTCTTGGGGGCTGTTTGGTTCCAAGACCAGGGTCCGCTGAGTGGCCTGAGGAAAACCCCTGCCTGCCCCCTCTGTGCTGAGGGGCTGAGGGGCTTACTGAGTGCTTTCCACCTCTGCATTTCACTTTCCCTGCCATCTGCATTGGCCAGGCTGCCAGGCACATTTTGCTGCGGGCCACCTGTGCTGTGGTGGCCCCTGGAGATGATTTGCTGCAGCTTCCGAAAGGGGCGAGCTTCACACTGTGGTTGTGGCACGGGAACTGGCAGTTCCAGGAAGCAAGGGGGTGAGCCTGTCCGCTGCATCTGTCCCCCCGGGCCACACAGAGCCAGGACCCCCGATCCAGGCTGAGCTCATGAGCTTGCCTAGAGCCCAAAACAGAGGCCACCCATCAGTAGGGTAGGCTGTGGGTTTGGTTCGGCTTTTCACCCAGGGTGGCGGGTTCAAGCGCCGGGCGAGAGGGTGAGATCGGAGCCTTCTGCTTTCTCTGGCTTTGTCCCCAGGGCAGATGTCCTCGGCTATAACCACGAGCTGTTGGCTCAGGACGTCGCCCCTGGGAGGGCTCTCTGGATCCTGGGAAAGCTGAGGCCCAGAGAAGAGAGAAGATAGGGCTGCAGAAGCCATCAGGGAGGGTGAGAATTAGGGCCTGCGTCAGGCCCCCTGGCCTGTGCTCCTTATTTTGCGTCCAGAGCTCAGGCATGTCAGCTCTTGCCTGCACGTTGCCCCTGCTCTGCTTTGCTTGACTACCATGGGCCCTGGGCTCAGGTACCGCCTCCTCCAGGAGCCGCGTCTGGACACTCCCAGTTTGGGTAAGCCCTGAGGGGGCCAGGAGACCTTTTCTGAAAACAGCCTGCCTGTCTCCTGAGTTCGTTAGCTTAGCTGTTTGGCAAGTGGACTTTGGAGTCGGAAAGACCCAAGTTCACATCTCGGCTCTCCTGCTTGCTGTTAAGTGGTGTGAGTCCCCGCTTCACTGTCTCTAAAATGGAAAATTATACTGGGCCCAAGAGACCAGAGACCTGGCATGGAACAGATGCTCCCTATGTGTTAGCTGTTGCTGTGTGTTCCCCGGCCCCGCACCCACCAGCCTTCCTTTCAACGCATTTCCGAGCGGTAGGATTTGTTGCTAACAGTTTCTTGCACTCGGCCTCCCAATCACCTTATCTTTCATTTCAGCCAAACCCTCTGGGTGGAGCAAGTGGTGGACAGAGCTTTGGGTGGCGCGTGTGGCCTGGTCAGTGGCTGGGCTTGTTTGTCACATGGACCTCTGGGTCCAGGCGCAGGTGTTGTCTGATTCTGATTGTTGGGGCAAAAATTCTAGCCCCAAACATCCCAGCAGCTGTCCATACAGACACCACCTGGTTTGGCACCACTGTCAAGGGTGGGAGCCCCTTCCTGATTTCTGCCACCACAGACTTTGTGGCCGGTCCTGCTAATAGTGTGGTCAACTCATGATTATCTGTTCCACCTTGAATTCGTTACTTTGCCGTCAACCCTTCAGATACTCCGGTTGCCTTTAGAATAAGCTTCTGGAGCTCCCCTCATGGCCTGCAGGCCCCTGCCCAGCTTCCCAGTACCTTCTCTGACGCTTCCCCATGGTTCTGTGTTCTGCAGCTACCTGGGCCTTCCCTCAGGACTGCACACCTGTCACTCAGGTGTCCTTCTCAGGGAACCACGCAGCCCCTCTCTTTAAAGAAGCCCCTCCCCAGCCTCCTTCCTTCAGGACATTTATTGCAGTTTGTAGCTCTTTTATTTGTTTGTTCCTTTCCTGTCTGGTCCACTTCCCCCACTGGACCGTAAGCTCTTCGAGGTCCTGTCCCTCGGAGGCTGGCAGGTGGAGATACTCATTAATATATGCTGTCTGTGACCTTGTCCTCGCCGGAGGCTGCACACCCCCACTCCAGGGTGGCCCTGGGACTGCAGACCCCTGATGCCCGGGGGCCTGTGCCTGTCTTCGTCCTCCTTCCTCGCTCACTCCCTCCTGGCCCAAGTGTCACCGGTCATTCTCCTGACTCTGGCCCCATTCTCACTTCATTGCACTCCCTTGGGAAACTCTGACCCTGGTTAAGTCACACTCTCGCCTTCTTGCCAATAGCTGTGGTGGTCGGAGAGGGAGCCGCTGGCCCGCTGGCTCCACGGTTCTGTGCCGCTGCCCCGCGGCCCCTCCTCTCACTCTCCAAGGCTCCCTTCTCCCCCTCTCAAGCCCCCAGCGCTGCTCTTGCCCTCTCTTGGCTGACGACCTTGCTAAGCAGAGATCGTAACAGAAAACTTCCTCAGGCTCCTCCTGCCAAACCTGCCAGCTCCCGCACCTGTGCCCGTGAACGACCTTCTCTGCGGTTACCGGGAGGCCCTGGCTCCGTCCTCCGCTGCTGTGCTTGGTGCTGCTCCCCTGCCTTCCCAAGCATCTATTTCTCTCCCTTTCCTGGATCTTCCCATCAGCATACAAACATGCCATGATTTCTCCCATCTTAAAAATATCCCTCTCAATGTGGAGAAATTGGAACCCTTGTGCGCTGTTGGTGGGAATGTAAAATGGCGCAGCTGCTGTGGAAAACAGTAGGACTGTTCCTCGAAAAATTAAAAATAGAACTACCATCTGATCCCTCAGTTCCACTCCTGGGTACGTACCCGAAAGAACTGAATGCAGGGGCTTGAAGAGCTGCTCGTGCACCCACGTTCACGGCAGCATTGTTCACATCACCACGGTCACCTGGGAAATAACCCACGTTTCTGGGGACGAATGCACAGATCAGCCAAATGTGGTCTCTCCACACAGTGGCATGTCATCCGGCCTCGGAAGGAAGGAATTCCCAGCACCTGCCACCCTGTGGGTGAACCTTAAGGACATTATGCTAAGGGAGGTAAGCCCGTCCCAAAGACAAAAACCATATGATTCCACGTGTGTGAGGTTCCGAGAAGAGCCAAAATCATAAGGCAGAAAGCAGAAGGGAGGGTGCGGGGGCGCCGAGGAGGGGGGACGATGGGGCATTAGTGTTTTGTGGGGACGGAGTTTCATTTGAGGAAGATGAGAAAGTTCTGGGTACAGATGGTGGTCATAGCTGCAGAGCAGTGTGAACATACTTAATGCCACTCGAATGGTCAAAATGGTAATTGTATATTACGTGTATTTTGCCATAGTAAAAAATTTGGAAAGCAATATACAGAAAGTTGGGAAGTTTGGAAAAGTGTGAAGGAGAAAGTGAAAACCACCCCTCTGTTGACCTCACTGCCCTCCAGCTGCCCACGCCAGGAGCATTGCTGGTACCGCCGTGGCCGCGGATGCCCCTCCAGCCCGCCACATCTGGACTGTCACCCCTGCACACCCCCCACTGTCAGTCCAGAGCCCCTGCCACACTCTCGCACTCTCGGCGCTGGGCTCCTCCCCGCAACGGCCTTGCCTGGCTTCCCTCTTGCCTGAGCTCCTTCTCTCCCAGTTTCCTTTGCCGGCTCTTCTCATCGCCACCCCGCCCCCCGCCCCAGCTCTGAATTTTGTTGCGTTCCAGCTCTGTCCTTGGATTCCCTGTTTTCCACTCACAGCCAGCTGCATGCTTCTAAATATAACGCCCACCTAGGAGTCTGTGGCCTGGGCTTCCCTCCTGAACCCCAAACTCGCCCATCCAGCCGCTCCTCTGATGCCTCCACGGGTCAACAGCCCAAACCCTGCTAGCTGCTCTTGCTCCTCCCCAAACCAGAGCTTCTGACTCTCTTCCCTGCCACCTCCATCTTCCCACAGTCTTAGCCCAAAAGCCTCAGGATGATCTTTGAGCCGCCCCACTTCTGCCTCCACATACTCCTTCCATCAACACACCCTGTTGGCTCTACCTTCGAAACGTCTGGCATCTCACCACCTTTAACAGGTGCCTCCCCAGCTCCCATGTGTTACTGCAGCCCCCACACCTGCTCCCTTGCTCTGCCCTGGTCTTCCTGCTTTCCCACGCCCGCAGCCAGGACGGTTGGGCCAAGATGAAGTCCACTCGGTGCTCAGAACCTCCAGTGGCTCCCACAGCACTGAGGGTAAGAGGACATGGCCTTCCGGGGACCCTCCGGCTGCCCCGTCCCGCCCTTGGCGCCAGCGGGCCTGCCCAGCTCGCTCTTCCCACCCCCAGCCTGGCTGTTTGCACTTGCCGTCCTTCCTTCTTTGGCTTCTGGAAAGGCTCTTCCCCTCCTCTGGCATTGCCAGCTCCCACTCTCTCTTAGTTGCTTCACAGGAGACCCTGTTTCCTTATGTGCAGAAAGAGGAAGTACAGCCCCATTCCATGAGGCAGTGCGTGCAAGGGCTGGACCTGACTTGGAATAGCTGCTCTTGCTGTGTGAGCCACGCTCGACTGTTCCTCCCTAAGTGTTCCCTCTCCAGGGAGCCACCGGGACAGTTTCAGCCCCTCCCTGTCCCCGTCACACTTTTCTCCACAGCACTGTCCCTGAAAACCACTTGATGCGTGTTTACTTGCTGCCCCTGCTGATTTTCCTCCTCCGAGTCAGAATGGAAATTCCATGAGCACAGGGATCCTCGTCCCTTTTTTGTTCCGTGTGTCCCCAGCCCCTGGAACACTGGCTTATGCGGACCAGGTGCTTGATAAATAGTTGAATGAATTTGCTGGGCTGATGAATGGAAGCCCTTCCTCTCCCCCATCTGGCACCGGGAGCATCTGAGCAAAGGCGTGGAGATAAGATAACACAGAGCGTGTTTCAGGACCCAGCAGACATTTTGGTGGTTCCTGGAGAGGCCAGTCTTGAGGTGAGACTGGAAATGCCGCCTTGAATCAGGTTGTCTTTTTATTTTATTTTTTAAAGAAAATGTGATAAATATACATAATATTAAATCCACTATTTTAACCATTTTCAAAAAAGATTTTATTTATTTATTTGAGAGAGAGAGAGAACGAGCATTGGGGAGGGGCACAGGGTGGGGGGAGAGAGAGAGAGAGAGAGAGAGAGAGGAAAGCAGACTCCCCCACTAAGCAGGAAGCCTGATGTGGGGCTTGATCCCAGGACCCGGAGATCATGACCCAGTGAAGGCAGACGCTTCACCAACTGGGCCACCCAGGCACCCCTGTTTTAACCATTTTTAAGTGTGCAGTTCAGTGGTGCCAAGTTCATCCACCACCATCCTTCCATAGAACTTCCTTACCCCAAATGGAAACTGTCCCCATTAAACACTACTCACCAGGCCCCCTGCTATTTGACTCTAATAACTGCTATTTGACTCTCTGTGTCTATGAATTGGTCTCTTCTAGGTACCTTGTATAAGAGGAATCATATAATATTTGTCTTTTTTTGTCTGGCCCATTTTGCTGAGCATGATGTCTTCAAGGTTCACACATATTGTGCCATGTGTCAGAGTTTCCTTCCTTTTTAAGGCTGAATGATATTTTTTGTGCCTATAGACCGCCTTTGGTTTATCTGTTCATCTGTGGACTATTTAGGGTTTTCCACCTTTTGGCTTCTGTGAGTAATGCTGTTCTGAGCGTTGTTCTATGACTATCGATTCGAGTCCCCGCTTTCAGTTCTTTTGGGTTTATACCCAGAAGTGGGATTGCTGGGTCATACAGTAATTCTGTTTAATTTTTCAAGGAAGAGTCATCCTGTTTTCCAGAGAGGCGGGCCATTTTACATCCCCCCAGCGACGCACAGGATTTCCGGTTGCTCCACACCCTCACCAGCCCTTGGTCTTTTCTGGTTGTTTGTTTTGATCACCCCCGCGGCCCTACTGCCTGTGAAGTGGGGTGTCGTTGTGGTTTCGACCTGCATTTCCCTAATGGCTGTGATGTTGAGCGTCTTTTCATATGCTTGTCGGCCATCTGTACGTCTCCATTGTGGAAACAACTATTCACTCCTCGAGTCCTTTGCCCATTTGTGAGTGGAGTTATTTGGTTTATTGTTGTTGAGTTGGAGGAAGTTTCGAGTGAGCCTGGTTTGCCTGTGAGGCCTAAGAGGTCAGTGTTTTCTCCTGGGGAGCACGGGGAGACGGGGAAGGCTTCTGAGCATGCAAAGGAGTGGCAGGCTCTGATCTGCGTTCTAGAACTCTTACCTGGATGGGAACATGCAGATGGATGGGGCCAGGGAGAGACTTGAGGCCGAGGTGGTGTTAGGTGGTAGGCAGGAGGCCCTGGCTGAGGGTGTGGCCGTGATGAAGGGAGCACCCCACCTAGGGCCACATCCCAGATAGCTTGGACAGCCTGGGTGTGGCATGGTGAAGAGGGTCAAGGGGAGGGCTTCCCTGTGAGAAAGTGATCCCCGAGGCATCTGCTGTTGAGTAAGCCACCAGGACCAAATAGTTTCAGTGCTTCCCCAACTCATGCACAACGACCCCACCAGGTGGGCCTGGCTGTCCTTACCTCAGTGTGCAGGTGAGCAGTGTGGCCCGGACATGTTCCACACCTGGCTGCAGGTAACACAGGTGCCCAGGATGGAATCAGGAGTTGAACTTGGATCTACCTGACTTGCCACCTCGTCAGTGTGGCTGGGGCCCCTCACCGTTTGTTAGTTCTTTGTATGTTCTTTGCGGGAAGGGCGGGGATGTTGCAGTCCTCAGCTTCCAGGAGCTGGCAGAACTTTCCTTCACGTCTTGCCTCTACTCTTCCAGGCCCAAACCACCTCACAACGCTGTCCTCCTCCTCAAGACTCCTTGTATTTAAAACCCAAACCACAAAAAGCCGGCTGAAAGCGACCTCCAAAGTCAAGCACGAGGAGGCCTGGCAGTGCAGCTGCCACCGGAGTCGAGGCCGTGACCTTGGAACATAGAAACCCGGCACATTTGCTCATCCTAAAAATATAGCTCTTAAAATAGACCCGTCGCGTGGGAGCGGGGAGCCTGCCCATTGTGCAGGTTCTGGTGGGGCCGCCCTGCCGAGGGGACAGGGCCTGCTGGGCGGCTGTGCCCTAGGAAGGCACCCATGGCTGGCCCCCTTGGCCCTGTCTGTATGGGGAAGGTGAGGCCCAGGTCTGGCTCCCAGGTGTGCATGTCCTGAGGCGCCCCATCCAGCCCTTGTTCTTGAAACCCCACCTGGAAGCAGTCCTGTGACCTGCTCCTGGTTGGCGCAGACGGAAATCTGAATTCAAGTGGAGCCTGGGGCGAGGCCTTGGAAAAGCTGCAAACAACAGTTTGTGTTTTGGGTGTGAGGCTATAAATAGCCCAGGAGGCCTGAGGGGGCTGGAGATTGAGTCAACTGTGAACGAGCTGGAGACAGTCTCCTTTTCCTGGGAATCCCAACGCCCTCTAGAAATGTGAGCTCATCTTTGCTCCACGCCCTCTAGAAATGGGAGCTCATCTTTGCCCCACGCCCTCTAGAAATGGGAGCTCATCTTTGCCCCACGCCCTCTAGAAATGGGAGCTCATCTTTGCCCCACGCCCTCTAGAAATGGGAGCTCATCTTTGCCCCACGCCCTCTAGAAATGGGAGCTCATCTTTGCCCCACGCCCTCTAGAAATGGGAGCTCATCTTTGCCCCACGCCCTCTAGAAATGGGAGCTCATCTTTGCCCCACGCCCTCTAGAAATGGGAGCTCATCTTTGCCCCACGCCCTCTAGAAATGGGAGCTCATCTTTGCCCCACGCCCTCTAGAAATGGGAGCTCATCTTTGCTCCACGCCCTCTAGAAATGGGAGCTCATCTTTGCCCCACGCCCTCTAGAAATGGGAGCTCATCTTTGCCCCACGCCCTCTAGAAATGGGAGCTCATCTTTGCCCCACGCCCTCTAGAAATGGGAGCTCATCTTTGCTCCACGCCCTCTAGAAATGGGAGCTCATCTTTGCTCCACGCCCTCTAGAAATGGGAGCTCATCTTTGCTCCCTGCGCCAGCTCGCCCCATTACACGCTGCAGTGACAAGAGCGAGTGACTGCAGGGACTGGTCCCTCTGTAACTAAGGCCCAACCCAGCTGCAGGTAGAGACATCCCAGCTGCCATGTGAGTGCAGCAAGACTGTGTGTGAGCTCTGTCCCTTGTCACCAGCCTCGAATTACTTCTTGTCACTCAACATTTGACTCCGTTCCCAAAAGGAACCGTCTTCAGTGGGGTGCCATGTCCAGGACCCTTGGTATAGGTGGGACTGGACCAGCTCGGGTGTGCTGAAGGTGACACGTTCTACCTGACACCCATGAGCTGGGGAAGCCTGGGCCTTCGTGGTCATGTCTAGGCATCTTAATTTGGCACTTGTGGACAGTCTGAGGGACCCGGTGTGCCCAGGGTGAGTGTCAGGGAGTTCAGGAATGTCTGATAATCATTTGCATAATTAGGTCTCTGTGTGTCTTCTTTTGGACAAAGAGGATGGAGCTTTTTTCCTCAGATTCTGGAAGGCTCCCTGACCCAACAAGCACATGCTAAATGATCTGTAAATTTCCTTCCAGCTCTGATCGCCTCTGACCCTATTATTCCAAGTTGAGACATTCTGCAAGTTATAGGATAGGATTCCCTCTCAGCACAGATGCCAGCAATTTGCAAGTTTCCATTCGTAGTGCCGCCTTGGGTGTTGCTAGATGGACTGGCACCTTGGAATGCTCAAGATTTCTAATCTTCAGAGAGGCTCTCGGCTCCTGTACCCGTGAGCTACATTCTCCTCATGACGCAATAACCATTTCCTGGGACGCAGTGGAGGCAGTTAAACGCGATGCACTAATAACTGGATTTCCCAGGACATCTCGCCCGTCCCGCCCGTTGCATTCCTCGCCACCTGACAGGGCCACCCCATTCCCACCTCAGCACCTTCGCTTGGCTTGTGCTCTGCCCGAAATGTTCCATGGCTCCCCAGGTCCCAATCCTGGCAGCCGTCAGGGTCTGATGAGATGTCTTCCCATGGGGCTGCAGCCTCTCCTTGGAATGCATGTAGTGTTACTTTTTTCAATTTAAAACATTGTATTTTTAAAATGATCATACTGTAAAATTTTTTTTTGGGGGGGGTACATTTCTATGAACTTTAGCACCTGTAACCAGCACCACAGTCAGGGTACAGAGCAGCTCCATCACCCAAAACCTCCCTGGTGCTGCCCCAGGAGCTGCTCTCCGACCCTGTGGTCTGGTCTTCTCGAGAAGGTCGTCTTGAGGCTGGCGTCTCCGCTCTGCTAGTCCCTCTGACACCCATCCGAGCTGTGCGTGGCAGCGGCTGGTTCCTCCTGGTCGCCGGGACAAATCCATTCCGACGGTGCTTTACGTGCGCCCTGTCTTAGTGAACTTCAGCTTCTCTAGTGCGTGTCCTGGGTCGCTGGAGCAGGACCACAGGGTCAGTGACACGAGAGTGACATTGATCTTATAGAACTTCGGCATTTCCTTTGTCCTAAACGAATCCCTGCTAAGCATAACCTTCGGTTTCCTGAATTGAAAGCAGTTAAACCCCCCCCCCCCCGGCGTTCTGTGAGCAGGAAGAAAAGAAATCAGGGTGAACTATACCAGCGATTCACTTCTACCTGTTCCCCCACTTCCTGTCTCTTCTTGGCACGCATCCCCTGCTGTGTCACGGGGTCCGCGTGTCCTCCCCTTCTTCTGCCCCACTGCCAATAGCCTTCAGTGGCACGCACGTAGAGGGGAAGTGCCATGCTCCCGGAAGGTCCTGAGCAAGCTCGAGGCTCCGTGGTTTGCTCTCTGAACCTCTCGGGGAGGCAGGAGCAGCAACAGAGTGAAGTGGGTTCAGCCCAGAAGTGGAGAGGCTGCCTTGTGGTCTGACTCTGCCAGTCCCAGCTCTGTGACCTTATTGACGTGGCTTCCCCTCTCTGGTCTTTAGTTTCTTTATTCTGAACACATCTGTTAGATGATGAAGCTGAGGCAGGCGTTTCAAGCTCTGAAACCACGTGGTTGTGTGATTGGGTGACCTCAGTGCACACATTCGTGTGGGCCTCCCAACACAGGCAAGCGGGTGTTCCAAGGCAGTGGCTTTCGTTTATTGTAAAATATGAATTCCTTGCTTCTTACGGCATATGCTCACCTGGCAAGTATTTATTAGGTGCCCACTGTGTGTCACTTTGACCTTGAGAGTTGTAATGTTTGCAAGATTTGCAAATACTGCCTGATGGCTTTGTGTGTTTTCTTTAAATGAAGAGAGGACAGGAAAAGAGTAGCTCTGTGTTATCATCGCCCCGTTTAATTTCTATGGGTCATTCTTTTTTCTTCTGCCTCCTTTTCTGGGATCGCTAGACTCAGGTTGGTGTCCTACAGATGGGCCTCCTGAGCACTGAATGTCCGAGCGCCCCAGGAATGTGGGCTAGCGTGCTTGGCCCCGGGCCCACCCGGGCCTGCCCTCCGTGCCCTGTTCACTTTGCCCCCAGCAGAAGAGCAGAGGAAGGGGTTGCTTTTCTCCAGAAGGGATCTGGTGTAGAACTGGATACAACTGGGTCCTTCTTAGTCGGGGCTTGCTCCTCCCAGCCTCGATCCCTGGCAGTCTCGGGGCAATCCTCTCCTCCCAGCCTCGATCCCTGGCAGTCTCAGGGCAATCCTCTGTTGAGGATTCCTACGTCAGCACCTTTCCCTTGCTCTGCGCTCTGTGGTTCCCAAAGCCTCTGCACTCAGCACTGTCTGGTCCTCCTGGGCTCTGAGGGGTTCAAGGGCCCTGTCAGCTCACAGGTGGTGGGTGGAGTTGGGGATTCAGACTCATCCCTCTGCTCTGATGTCAGAAAGCAGCTCCGTTGAGCAAACTTTTTAATGATCTCAAGTGGGGTTCACATGAAAGAAGTCATGGAGGCAGTGGATAAGACTCAGCTGAGGGCAACGAGAGGCGTGGGCCTGCCTATGGTTAAGGGTGCTTGTGGTCTGGTGGGTACAGGCATTTTCTGCCCTCAGTGGGCTTACCTTGAGGGGGAATAGCATTTTACTATTATCTTTATCCCAGAAAGAATAGGTAGGGACAAGATTCATGGAGGACTGTCTTCTCCCCATCTGGAAAACTCCATGGCAATTTTACAAACATTCTCTATCCTTCTAACTCTCCCTTCCCTACAAATTTATACTGCCAATTACATGAGATTAGCAAAAGGAAACTCTGTGCGGACAGTGCTGGTTAATAGATATCTTTTTGATAGCTAACAGTGTGTTCTCAATAACACATAGTAGACTCTGCCCTCCCTCCAGCCATGGAGCCATGGTCATCGCAGAGCGTGTACACATGAGGGAAGATTTGTTTCCTGTCATTGGGGTTAAAACCATTTTTGGAGTCATTTCTTGCTTTAAATGCCCATCCTTTCCCTGCCTAGCTATTAAAGCTTCTAGCCTCTTTTGGCATCATTTTACCCTGAAAGAAGCCAGCTCTCTGTCTTGACCTCGTGCACTGGCTCTGCTTTCTGTGCTCAGCATCAGAGAAGCAGCCTGGGGATCCAGAAGAGAGGGCAGTGGGGATGGGTAAAGACTGTCCCTCCTGGCATCAGAGTGTCTGCTCCCACTCTGGCTCTGTGGGCCGCGGCCTGGCAGAGGGCTCTGGTGGGAGAGCAGATGCTTCCACGCCTCTAGTGCCCTGGTGGTGAGGTGGGGCTGGTCCGGGAGCGGGTGGAGGCCCAGGTCCTATTAGGCTCCGAACCACTGACATTTCCTGTGGCTTCAATGTAGTCCTGCTCTGGAACCCGTGGACCCAGTGGGGTTCTCAGGAGTTGGCTTGCCTCAAGACGGAGATGGATTGGGCACGCCTCCCGAAGGAAGGGTCTTCCTGGTCCAAGCCCTTGCTGTCAACTTGGACAGTTTCTGTAAAGCCAGTTGGCGACATTTGGGAATGTTTCCTTCTGAACAACAGCCTAGCTTATTGGCTAGCAAGACCTTCCAAAGGAGTGAGTTTGGGTTGGGGATGGGATTAGGCTTTGTGTGTGAATTCAACAAGCTACCCTGTGTGTGAGGAGACACATGGATCAGGGCAGCTCCTGGCAGTGTGGGAGCAAGGGGGACAAAGCCCCAAACTGAGGAGTAGAGTTGTAGAGGGAGCCCCTCTTGGCAGACTCCCCTCAGCTTCCCAGAGGAGACAGTGTCTCACCGTCAGAGATGCCGTAGGATCATCAGAGAACAAGAAATCAGCAACATAAATGGCAGACGGTAGGCTGGCCCGGTAAACATTTCCATCAAGATAGAACACAAGGATGCAGAACACCGTGGGCCCTTTGCCTTTGACCCTGGAACCAAGCTGTATCCTGGAGAAACTGCTTCTGTGTCCACACCCCTGCGGCCAGCCCCCCCCCCCCCCCCTGCTCTGCTGGCTCTGTTCCCCTGGACCCTCCCTAACTCCACTGTTTTGCAACAGTCTTGAAAATCAATGGCTCCCTTTCCTCCTCTTTCCCAAGCATGGGGCTTGTGATTCCAGAAACAGTTTAGGCCCAAACCCCAGAGTGGTAGGCGTTGATGGTTTCTCGTTTAGGGGACTCTTTGGGGGCTGATATGACTGGCTGCCAGCTTCTCTAGGAGAGCCGGGATGGCAGTATCAGCTGCAAAATGATGCTCTGTCTCTTACAGGAGGCAGTTCTGCTCTGAGTTCTGAAGGACTATGACTTGGAGCCGATTAGGGCTTAGGAGTATATTCCAAAGTGTATATAGGCAATAGATAAGTAGATGAAGAAATAATTTTCTATCACCTGAAGCCCAAGACTTAGTGGTTAGGACCCTCCGAGGGCACCGGGATGTGCGCCCTGCATCTGTCACAGTGGTAGGGGCTGCAGACGGTGAGCTTGGCCTTGAGCCGTGACATGCAGTAGCATGATGACCAGGGCCAGACACAGTGCCATGGGCAGGCGGGGTAGGCCCAAACAGCAGGCAGCAGCCAGGGCGTCCTCCCCTGTCGGGCCTGAACTTGAAGCTTGCTCTCGCAGGCTGTCACACGCAGCTGGGTGGGTCTCCTCCTTTGTGCCCAGGGGGCCTTCCCCGTTCGTGCACCAGCCTCTAGGATCCCAGGCTCAGGCCATGGGAGTTGCACCCTGCAGAGGCGTGGGATGCCCAGGTCTGGTCAGTGGCTGCTCTTAACCCTTCCCTGCGCTTGGGTCTCAGGAGTGAGCCCACAGACCGCCCAGATGCCAGCTGTCTTGGCTGATGCAGCCCAGATGGTGTCGGCCATCAAGCCCTTGCCAGGTGGAATCACTCCGTGTTTACAGGGGTAGTTTCCGAACGTGGCCGTGATGAATTGTGCTGCAGCAGGGTCTTGACAGTGAAAAATGGGGCCATGCAATGGGGCGTGACAGTGCGGGGTCCCTGTGGAGCTGCAGCCCGGCACTTGAGCCGGGCATCTTGCACCCCTGGGAGCAGTGGGTGCCTCCTCCAGCTCCCAGAGGGGAAGTGGACAGCTGCGCACTCCTGTCCTCAGGTTCTCTCTTGTCTCTCTGTTCCTTGCATGCACATGCTTTTCCCGTTTTTCCCTCTGTCTCTCCCGGCCATCACGTGGCCATCAAACGCCTGTTCTCCTGCTTTCTTGCTTTCCCTGTCTCTCTCTCTCTCTCTCTCTCTCTTCCTTCCTTTCTGCCTCTCTTTTCCTCCTTTCTTATTAGGTTTTTCATTGTAATCTAACCCTCCCTGTGGGACAGAGTGATCAGGGGCAGGAGGGAGACTTGGGGATGATGGATATGTCCACGTCTTGATTTGGTGATGGTTTCATAGGTGTAGGCATGTGTCAGAACTGATCAGTTGCACACCTTAAGTCTATGCAGTTACTGTGTGTCAGTTCTACTTCAGTCAAGCTGGTTTTGAAGCACTCGCTCATTTGGAGTGGGAGAGCAGTGAGGATATGTTTTTGAATATTTGACTTTTAGAAAAGACTGTGTTCTGTTTCCCTGTAAACTAGAGGGAGGCGAAGACCCAGCCTGGGGCCATTTATTTCCGGGGTTCGGGTTCTCTAGCAGCATCAACAACTCTTGTGTTTGGCAGGTAGTTTAGTCTTTCTGCTAAGCCTATGAAATAACTCTTGTGTTTGTCCCCAGAGACTCAGGGAAAGTGAAGTGACCCACCCAAGGCCACACAGGTCCATTGCAAAGACTCAGGTCTCCAGAGTGTGACCTCTCCTCCACCACCAGTCATGGGATGGGACGAAAAGCCACTTGGAACAATTACCAAAGGGTGTTGGAAATCGCCTGCCACCTACCCGTGAGATTAGGTTTGCGTTTGAAAAGAAGATGGTCTGCTTCTCTTTTCCTCTCTTTGCCATGTCCGCATCCTCAGCAGTGTGCCCTCTGTGCTGGGGGACAGGTGCCTTATTATCCCTTCTACCCAGACATTGGCTGGGTGGCTGTGGACGTAGGCCTATGGGACGGGCCCAGGATCGCCCTGATGAGCATTGGGTGGGGCCAGTGTTGTGTGGCTGGTTATGCAGCAGGGGGACATGAGGAGTGGGCTTTTAATCTGCATTTGGCATCCCTAATCAGTCTAGGGTGACATAAAACAGCCTCTCTTTAAAAAAGTCAGATTTGGTCAGATCTTGGTTTCTGAGTTTTTGGAATAGCCAGGCAAACTTGCCTTTGCAGCCTCTGAAATCCTAGAGATACAAGTGGGCCCCAAGTGCTGGGTGGCATTTTTGGGGCATTATCTTTTCTCTCTCGGATTGAATGGTATTTGCTGGCTGCATTTCTGAGGTATTTGAAGGAGGGCTAGCTATGTCTACGGTTCAGCGTGTTCCTGGTGAATATTAGGCAAGAGTTTAATCCCTTGGGATGGGGGGAAGCAGACTTACCATCAAGACACAGACTATGCCCCTGTGGGACTCACACCTCTAACTCTAGTTTCAGAGAAAGGTTGGGTTCGATACAATTGCAGTAAAATATAGCCTGATTCAGGAGAATTGGGGAGGTTGGCAGGTGTCAGAAATGAAGGGGAGATTTGGACTTGATGCTGAATGGCTCTACTGGGGTTTTCCCAGGTCCTGGGGAGGTGGAGCTAGATCTCCTGCCCCAGACTGGGAACAAGAAGTGTCTGTCCTGTCAGCAAGACTAGGAAGCTTCTGTCCATCGGCACAGGGGCATGGTACACCCCCGAGCCTAGGTATAGAAAGAGTTTCCTACCAGATAGAGGGAGGCCAAGCCTACTGTGTATGTAGATGTGAGGCCAAATCCTGCCTTGTCCACGCAGGACAGAAACCCTGAGTGAGAACCTAATGTAGTGTTTGGTCTGGGCCTCGTGAGACCCTTGGGCTTCGTCAGGTGTTAATGTGAAACTGTCCCCTGCGGGTAAGTCCTCAGCAGAGGGCACACGCGGGACTCCTGTGGAAAGAAAGCTGGGGGCTCCCAATGTAGATAAGCTCTGAGACGTGGGTTACAAGGCAGACAAGAAAATCTCCTACCACAAGAGAGAACCCACAGATGCCATGAAAGGAGGACTCACGTGGCAGGAACCGTAGACAACAGAGCAATCTGAGACAGATATTAGACCAAATATGGTTAGAATGTCTGAAGAGACGAAATAAGAAATAAAATCCATGAGACTTGACTACGAGATAACGGGACAGTTTTCTTTTCTTTTTTTTTTTTTTTTAAAAGAATCAATTAGTTGTTCGAGAAATAAAAATATCTAATATGTGAGACCAAAAAAAGAAAAAAGAAGTCCCCCTTCAAATCAACTCCTAATAGGTGAGGCCAACAAAAGCCTATACATGTGGCTGTGGAAAGAGTTAGCAAAGCATACCATGCTCTCCTGAGGAGGCCGTCCAGACGTGGTGCAGGGGAGTACAGATGGCGGCTGTGGGTGAGGAGGTCCAGTGTGCATTTAATGGGGTCTCAGAAGAAGACAGAATGAGAGGGAGGCGTACTTGGAGAAATATAGCTGAAGGAATAAAGAAAGACACAGGCCCTCCTACTGAAAATGAACTCGGGGTCCCAAGCGGAATAAATAAAATCACAGATTCACGTGTGGATAGTGAACACCAGAGATAAGGAGATGTCTTAAAACCCCCAGGAAAACAGCCACAGTAAGACCTCACTAATTTGGATAAAAACAAGAGGGGGAAAATGCAGGATAGGGGCTGCTTTCTGTATTTTAATACGTCTTGCTAGGAAAATTACAGGGGAAAATGTGCCTCCGTCAGTCCGTACTAGCAGCGGCTGCTGCCCTTTAACAGCAGAAGGGTCCTTGCGCGTCTGCTCCTGGGGCTCTGTGAGGTATTGTTCACCTGATGTGTTGCCAGCGCAGTGTCTGCTCTGTGAATACCTTTCGGGGATAAACCTTCAAATACGGGCTGTGGGCCTGGGATCCCCTTGACAGGTGCTGCTGAGAACGAAAATGTGATCTTTCCAGGGTGCTTACCTCCTATTAATAAAGGGGAAAAAAAGCAAACTAAATTAATCTCGGGAAGTAAAGTGCCATATGAATCAGCTTTCCTCACTCTGAAAATAACTTGCAAAGAATTTATAGATCCCCTAAGTTCTGCTGATTTTTTATATTGTTTACTTTCCTCTCCAAAATATCAAATAATTCACAGGTGGTAGGTATGGTGGCTATATGGATAATTTGCAATGAGAAATGGACAGCAAGAGAAATTTCCTTCTAGGGGGTCAGTGCTAGGGTGACTCCCTAAGACTAATGGTGCTGGATTAATAACCCGGGTCTGCTTCCATATTCATAGCCTGTTCCCTCTGAAGGCTGGGATATTTCCCACTTTTATGTCCTGCACAAAACTGTAAAGCCAAGATGGTTTCATTGCAGCTATGTGCGTAATGAGATGCGCAAGAGCCGCTCCTGGCCGTTCATCAGCGTCTGGGGAAGGCTTCTGGAAGCCTGACCTATTGCCGCGGCAGCTGGTCTGAATGCAATGACTTTCCCCTGTGGGAATGGATGCCGCAGGACCTGAGAGCTGGCTTTGGAGGCCCTGGGGGGTCCTGGCCATGCTGTTGGGCTACAGCGAGGAGGGGACGTTCAGACCTTGCTCATGCACAGGCCGCTAGCTGGGGTCTCTTAAACGAAAGGACTGCAGGGTGTCGGAAGGATCTGTGGGATGCAGCCACCTGTTTCTGGGGTCGTCTTCTCAGTGCGGTGGGGGTGGTTGAGGAGGGTGGGCAGAGCTGCATGGGTCAGGTATTTGAGTGCGTCTCTGTGCCAGGCTCTGGGCTAAGTGCTGGGGAGACATTGAAATAATTAAGACATTGCCTCTGCCTTCAAGGTGTTTCCTGGGGAGTTTCGGGAAGAGCAGACACCCACAGATGATTTCAGTGAACCAGATTGGTGCAGTGGTAGCGATCTGATCAAACCTCAGATGACCACTGCTTACCTCCTGTGGAAGCAGAGGTGGAAGAGGGGGCTGGGGCTGGGAAGCCTTCCTGGACAGGTATCTGAGCCAAATCTAAGGAGTCAGTAAGATTTGAGCAAGGGCAGGTGAGGAGGGGACCACATGGGCAAAAGCCCAGAAGGGAGATGTGTCATCACAACAAGGGACTGGAAGGATGTGGTCGGTGGTGGCATATTCGTGCTCCTCTTACCTTATATTTAGGCAGGCGTGTGGGGCACAGCCCATGTGTCATTCAGATGAATGGATTTTGGATTTTGGAGGGCAGGAGGTGGATAAAGAAGGGACAGCAGTTCGAGGCCTTGTGGCTCCTCTTGCCAGAATTCAGGTATAAGCAAAAACCATAAAATGAGTTTCAAAAGGTTTTAGGGACCTTCACGGGTGGTTTCCAGTAACAGGGGAGGGGGACATTTCTCTAACCTTTGACCCAGGAATTAAGGTTTGCATGGGGATCGAGAGCTGCCTGTCCACTTCTCTGGCATAGACTTCCCTTGGCCACTTCCATAGGTCTTATCCTTGTGCTGGTGGCTTTCTTTGAGAGGTGGCAGAGCTGGGCTTGGGGTAGATCCTTGGTCTTGGTCTTGGTCTTTGAGCGTGGTTGGTGAAGGTTGGTGTTTCGGGAAGTTTCCAGCTTCTGGTGCCTAGAGAAGGGGGTGGGGAAAAAACAGCTGAAGGGTCAATGCCATAGCGTTTTCCTTCCCAGCTCTTGGGGATAAAGTGAAAAACAAACCAAACCCCCCACCTTTCCTGTTTGTATTTGGGGACACACACACACACACACACACACACACACATACCACTCACTAGCTGCTGGGATTCATGATAAGATCATGAATATCAGCATTAAGAGGCTGCTTTGAGGATCAATAGCAAGACATGCGCTGCATTTAAAAACCAGCAATGAAGGTTGAAGCCTAAGGGCACCACCCCTGGGAGGCCCACTGGCCCTGGGGGAAGGGAGGAGTTGAGGCTTCCTTATATATTTCAGTGACCTAGAGGTCAGTATATGCCAGGTTACATTGTCTTATCTGTTCTTTAAATCGTGGTGCTCACTTGGGCCTGTATTTTCAGTGTACTCCATCGGCCTGGTGTTTCTGGTGGCAGATGTGGTGACTCTGAGACTTTTTATTTACTCCCTTCGGTAGTAAGGCCAACGTGCGCATTTACTGTCAACCAGGAATACTCTTTAGCATGTTTCTTCCGGACACTTCTCTGGGTCCAAGTTTATGGCGGAAACGAAGCTGGAGAGGAAAAGTGTGTCATGTGGAGCCGCCAGCAGTGACATGGCCATCAGACATTGCGTCGTCTTACTGGAGCACTGATACCTGTGCAGGGGCGTCTCTGGGCGGTAGGGCTGGAGGTCAGGGTGGACCTCACAGCATGAACCAGCGCGAACTGCCAACCACACCGAGCCCCTTGGTTCTTCCAACCCAAGAGGCTGTCTTAGACACAGGTGCCCCTCCAGCTGGACTCCTGGTTGCTCTCTGAAATTCCAGTTTGATTTCTCACACCTCCTCCTTCTTGCTCCTGTCCGGGAATCTTGAGTTCTACTCAGCAAGTTGTCCTTCCTCCCAGTGTTTCTCTGGTCATCCTGAACCTTGGTCACCATGCCTGACTCCAGTCTGCTGACAGTACTTGTCCATGGGCATCCCTGTTGGGCTTAGAGAGGGACTCTGCTGTTGGCATTCATTGTTTTGTGTCCTCCCCATCCCCCTCCCAGTTTTGGGGTCCGTGGTTTCCTTGCCCTTTTCTTTCCAGGGCATCGTGGGGTACCTGTTGTGTGCTCAGTGAGGGTTTGGGTTGTTGGGGTTGAATACATGTGCACTCTTGTTCTTTCTGACCTGGGCCTCAAAGTGTTCTGAAGTTAGGATTTTTAATACCTTGAAAGAACCCCCAAACAAATTAAAGACTGAATGCCCAGCTCTCAATTTTCCCCCTTACTTCGTAGGTCCAGCTGAGAATGCACACCCCACCCACCTTTCCCCAAAACTTAAAGAAAGGTCTCTGTCTTAAGATCTGGGGACGGAACAGTAACCTGAAGCCAGGGAGCTTCTCCTGAAGCCTCAAGACCTGGAGCAAACAGCTGTCTGGAGCTTGATTTCTCCTTCCGTAAAATGGGGAGATTTATCCCTACCCCTATCCACTATAGGAATATATGGTGTGCATAAATTAAGCCCCATAGAACTTTTTATGTAAAAAATTGATGAGGACTAAAACAAATGTCAGTGCAGTTGGAGCTCTAAGCACCATGATTACAGAATTGTTTATTATCGTGATGGTTCATTCACCCGTTCAGCAAATATTTATTGGCTGTCTGCTGCGATATCGAAGGTACTGCTATAGATCTTGGAATACAGGAAGACAGACTGAAATCTCTGCTGAACTCATGGAGTTACATTCTAATGGGGCAGAGAGAGACAATACGTGAATGCTGTGGGACGTGTTGTAAGGCAAATACTGAGGACAGTAGAGCAGAGTACAAAGATAGCATGTCAGCGCACAGTTTCAGAGCAATTTGAATGTGGAAGGTGTTATTGGTTTGGAATCAGGTCTGGATCAAAACCTGACTCCTTCATCTTCTGGGGCAACTAATTTAACCTCTATGAACCCCAGTTTCTTTGTCCATCGTATGTAAATGGTGTTCATTTTCCACAGCAGTTGTTGCATAATAAGGATTTAGTTTGAGAAAACAACTGGCACATAGTAGGGCTTAATACATGGGAGCCTTTGTTGCTACTGTGGTCAGCATTACTGTTACTGTAAAATCAAGGGCTCCAGTAGTCGCCCGTGTTGAACAGTCTGTTGCTTATCCTAGAACCTCCCAGTGAATTCGCAAACATCTGGAAACATTTTTTGTGTGTAGCCTATGACTGAGCAATCAACTTCTCTAGAGCAGTGGCTCTTGAACTTTTTGGTTTTAGGAGCTCTTCACACTCTTAAAAAGTTATTGAGGACCCCAAAGATCTTTTGCTTCTGGGTGATAGCTATAATATTTACTGCAACAGAAAGTAAAACAGAGGGGTGCCTGGGTAGCTCAGTCGGTTAAGTGTCTTCCTTTGGCTCAGGTCATGATCTTGAGGTCCTGGGATCGAGCCCCATGTTGGGCTCCCTGCTCAGTGAGGCGTCTGCTTCTCCCTCTCCCATGCTCCTCCCCCCGCTCATGTGCTCTCTCTTTCTCAAATAAATGAATAATCTTACAAAAGAAAATAAAACAGAATTTATTAAAATCTGTATTACTCATTAAAAGTAATAGTAAGATACTAATTTCACGTTCATATAAATGCATATTATTTAATGAAAAGTAACTATATTTTCCAACACCATACAAAATCTAGTGATAGAGTAACATTGTTTTACATTTTTACAAATTTCTTCAATGTCTAGCTTCATGGAAGACCATTGGATTCACATATCTGCTTCTGCCTTCAATATATTACAATATTTGAAATATATGAAGAAATTTGGCCTCATATAGATATATAATTAAAAAAAAAGAAGTATTTTAATTGCCTTTTCAGAGAATTGTGAATATTCTTCTTTGATACTGTACCAAAACTCGACAGGTGGTACTTTTTAGAGGTTAATTGCAATGTGGAATCTGAAACTCTATCAATGAATTGCTTTTATACTTCGTTACATTGGCCTGTACTTTTTTTTTTTTTTTTTTTTTGAGGGGGACTATTTTTTTTAACATAGATCTTTGAAAAGTTTTACCCAGGTATGTTTGTAAAATCACATTGGTCATTTTGAAGATATTGGTTTACTGAGCAATGCAGATCTTCCAAAAGTTAACATATTTCATCGTACAGCCCCCAAAATTTTACCTTTGTCTATAGCATTACTATGGAGGTCATTAGAAAAGTCTTTAAGTTTTGCAAGCTGTCAAGTTCACAGTGATGAATGCAAGTTTTCCCAAATTCTAATTTTTACTTGAAAATCCCAATTTTGTCATTGCTTGCAAGTATGGTCAATTGAAGTGACAGTCTTACTATGTTCATTAAAAAAAATCTGTCAAATGCTTATTTGTTGTTAATTTCTAATTTTATTCCATTGTGGTCAGAGAACATACTTGTATGACTTGAATTCTTTAAATTCTTTTAAAATTATCAAGACCTATCGCATGGCCCAGAACATGATCTACCTTGGTAAATGTTCTGTGTGCACTTGAAAGGAGTGTGTGTTCTGTTGTTAGTTGGAATGTTCTATAACTGTCAACTAGGTCAGATTGCTGATAGTGTTGTTTAGGTCTTCCACATCCTGTTTTTATGTCTACTTGTTTTGCCAACTAAGGGAGGAGTGTGGAAATCTCTAACTAAAATTGTGGATTGGTCCATTTCTCCATGTATTTCTATCAGTTTTTTTCTTCATATATGTTGAATATCTCTTGTTTGGTGTCTAAACATCCATCCATCCATACATTTATTTATGGCTATTGGGTGTTTTAATTTTATTTATTTAAAAAGCTTCTATTTGAGTATAGTTGACACACAATGTGTTTGCAAGTGATCTAGCCAATCAGGGGTTAATATCCAAAATACATAAAGAACTTATATGATTCAACACCAACTCCCCTCCCCACCAAACAATTCAATTAAAAAATGGGTTGAGGGGGGCGTCTGGGTGGCGCAGTCGTTAAGCGTCTGCCTTCGGCTCAGGGTGTGATCCCGGCATTCCGGGATCGAGTCCCACATCGGGCTCCTCGGCTGGGAGCCTGCTTCTTCCTCTCCCTCTCCCCTGCTGTGTTCCCTCTCTCGCTGGCTGTCTCTCTGTCACATAAATAAATAAAATCTTTAAAAAAAAAAATGGGTTGAGGACCTGAATAGACATTTTTCCAAAGAAGACATACAAATGGCCAACAGACATACGAAGAGGTGCCTAAACGTTTATGACTGTGATGTCCTTTTGATTAAATGACTCCTTTATTATTATGAAATGAACCTTTCTACCTCTGGTAGTATTTTTTTGTTCTGAAATCTACTTTGTGTGATATTTATATCGCCACTCCATATTTCTTCTGATTAGTGTTGGCATGGTATAGCTCCTTCCATTTGTTTATTTTCAGTCTATTTTTTGCCTTCATATTTAAAGTGAGCATCTTGTAGACAGCATATAGTTGAATCTTACTTTTAAGTCCAATCTTACAATCTCTGTCTTTTATTGGAAGTTTTAGCCTATTTATATATAATGTGATTATCAGTATGGTTGGGTTTCCATTTGATTTCTATTTTTTTCCCATCTGCTGTTTGTTTCCCTTTTCTCTTTTTCTACCTTCTTTGGGATTAACTGAGAGGCTTTTTAAAAAAAATTCTGTTTTATCTGTTTTGTTGGCTTGTTAGCTGTAACTCTGTTATTTCAGTGGTTGTTTTAGAGTTTTTAGTACACGTCCTTAATTTATCACACTGCACTTTCAAGTGATTTTGAACCATGGCATGTATAGTAGGAAGCTTACGACAGTATAGTTCCATTTCTCCCTTCCATTCTTTTCTTATTCTTCTCACACATTTTACTTTAGATACGTTATAAACCTCATAATTATTATTTTTGGTTTAAATGGTTGATTGTCTTTTAAAGATATTTAAGTAATATAATAGTCTATACTTTTTAAAAGATTTATTTATTTGAGAGAGAGAGAGTGAGAAGGGGGAGGGGCACAGGGAGAGAATCCTCATGCAGACTCTCTGCTGAGCATGGAGCCCAACATGGGGCTTAATCCCAGGACCCTGAGATCATGACCTGAGCTGAAACCAAGAATTGGACACTTAACTGACTGAACCACCCAGGGGCCCCAATGGTCTTTATATTCACCCACATGTTTACCACTTCTGGTGCTCTTCATTTCCTTCTGTAGATACAGATTTCCATCCAGTATCATTTTTCCTTCTGCCTGAATGACTTCCCTTAACATTTCATGTCATGCATGTTGCTGGTCATGGATTCTTTCAGCTTTTGTAGCTCTGAAAAAAGTCTTTGTTTTGAAAGATCTTTTCACTGGGGAAAGAATTCTAGGTTGACAGTTTTTCCTTTCAGAACTTTATAGAAGTTGCTCTATGTCTTCTGGCTTGCTTGTCTTGTTTCTGGTGAGAGATCTGAAGGTCTCCATGTCTTTCTGTCTCTCTACACAATGTGTCCTTTTTTCTGTGGCTGCTTTCACGATTTTCTTGTTGTCACTAGTTTTAAGCAAGTTGATTATTATGGGCCTTGGTGTAGTTTTCTTATTTATTTATTTCATTTATTTAGGCTCATCAAACTTCTTGGATCTGTGGATTTATAATTTTTATTAAATTTTGATTTTTTGGGACACATTTTTTCAAAATTCCTTCTGTCCTTTCTCCTTTGGGACCATTATGCATATTAGACTGCTTGAAGTTGTCACTGATGATCTGTTCATTTTTTCCCCCCTTCTCTCTCTCTGTCTTTCATTTTGGGTAGGTTTTATTGCCATGTCTTTAAGTTTGCTAATATTTTCTTTGGAGACATCTGATTTTTTGTGACTCCTATCCAGTGGGTTTTTTTTTTTTTTAAATCTTATATTTCATCTTAGGTTTTCATTGCAGTTTTTTTCCTTAGAAGTTTTAGTTGGTTCTGTTTAAAATTTCTGTCTCTCTCTCTCTCTCTCTCTTTTTAAGAATTTATTTATTTGAGAGAGAGAGAGAGAGTACAAAAGGGGGAGAAGAAGAAGCAGACTCTCCACTGAGCAGGGAGCCTGATGCAGGGCTCAATCCCAGGACCCCAAGATCATGACTTGAGCCAAAGGCAGATGCCTAACTACCGAGTGCCCCTCCCTGTCTCTCTCTCTTTTTTAAAGATTTTATTTATTTATTCGACAGAGATAGAGACAGCCAGCGAGAGAGGGAACACAAGCAGGGGAAGTGGGAGAGGAAGAAGCAGGCTCCCAGCAGAGAAGCCTGATGTGGGACTCGATCCCAGGACTCTGGGATCACGCCCTGGGCCGAAGGCAGACGCTTAACGACCGAGCCACCCAGGCGCCCCTCCATGTCTCTTCTTAATGTGTTTAGTCTTACCTGCTAATTTTCTCATTGTGTAATTTTTGGTTTGGTTGTGGTTGATTTTTCTTTTCATTATGAGTAATATTTTCTTGCTTCTTCACATGCTCGGAAAATTTCTGTTTGCTCCAGACATATGAATTTCACCTTGTTGGGTAGTATATACATTTTCATTTCTGTAAATATTCTTGAGCTTTGTTAGGTGATCCACAACAGCTTTGAGTCTAGGGCTAATTTTTGCCCATGACTGAGGTAAAATTCTACTAAATACTCTATCCTGTGCCCTATGAAGTTTTTCACTCTGGTTGGTGGGAATAGGCCCTGCTAGGCCCAGTGTGGATGATCGTGATCATTTGCTAATGCTTTTGGATGATTCATTATATGACCTCAGATAGTTTCCTTACATACGTGCACCAATCTATTTATCTGACTACTTGAGGGGGAATCTCTGTATAGCTCTGGAGTTTTCTCTGTGACTTTCTCTGGTATTCTGCCCTATGACCTCCTCCTGCTTTGGCCTCCTTGGATTCCTAGTCCTTCTCCCCAGCTCAGGGAGATTGTTGGACTCTGCCTGAGTCCCCTTCCTGTGCTATGGCCTATAGACCTTCTCTTGTAAGCTCCTAGGGCAGCCATAGGTCTCACTTTGTTTATTTACCATCTCTTTGGGATCACTGTCCTTCATTGTCTGACGTCCACTGTCTAGAAAACTGGTGTTTCCTATATGCTGTCCAGCTTTTAGTTGTTCCGAGCCGAGGATACATCCAGCCCATGCTACTCCATCTTGGCCAGAAGGAGAAGTGTTGCCAAATACCCAAGTCTGAATAACCGTAATTTGTCAGTCATCCTTTCAGTCGAAATGGTGTTTCATGGATAAGTCGCTAGTTCAGCTTGCACCGATCGCACACGTTTTTCTCCAAGACAACCGTCTTATGTACTTCAGTTGGCAGCAGACGTGCTTTAGGCATACTTCCATTTTGTCACACACAATACTGAAAAGACATGTAACCAAAGATTGACATTTAATAAAACCAATAATTTTTGGAAGCAACCCAAGCATTCATCAATAGATGAATAGATAAAGAAGATGTGGGACACACACACACACAGGAATATTACTCAGCCATAAAAAAATGAGATCTTGTAATTTTAGTTTCATTTCCAAAAAATAAACCTGAGGAAATCCAGCATGATAGGAAAACTTGAAAATGTGGTTGGTTGGCAGATAGGTTTTTATGATATTCTGTAGTTTGGGGAAAGTTTGAAATTCTTCACGTTCATCATTGTCAACCTTGATGTTGAGAAATATACAAAGAGAGGGTGCATCAATAGATGGTAGGTTCCCAGTTCCGTGGGAACAAGACTCAGCGAGCACTGGCTGGTGAGCTCACCATGGGATTATCCTGGTGTTAGCAGCTGTCATTTACCGAGGGACTGCAGGACTTGACAAAGCTTCACGTTCAACCTCATGATGACCTTTGAAATGGGATTACTGTCCTAATGAGACCACTCACATTCTGAAATGTGTAACTCATCCAAGGTCACTCAGTTAGTTGTGAAGTCACAGTTGGAATCCAGGTCTTTTTGGGTTTCAGGTCTGTGCTTTGCTCCATCTACTAATGTCCGAGATGATTGGCTTTTCATGTGAAGTTATTCTGTTTCTAGGTTTCCTTCAGCTCTTCTTCCAAACCACTTTTTTTTTTTTTTGTAGTTTGTTATGTTTCTACTAAGTGAGCCAGCAGGATCAATTACATTGTGTTTGTTGCTATAGCAACAATAATGCAGTGGTATTATTAGTTATTGTTACTATTTGGTTGTGTGTGAGATTCAGCCAGGTTGATGCCCTGCTATTTGCAGAGGGCTCTTTCCAGTGGCTGCAGCTTTCTTGTCTTTGAAGCTAATTGCATCGAGGCTGTGCTTTGTTCAGTGAGGCCTTGGAAGTTTGGGGCTGGGACTGTAGCTTGCTATAGGAAGACTTCTTGATCAATTTTGCAATGGAATCATTTATAGTATTTTAGGTGATAAAACAAAAGAAACTTTTGAGGTTGTTGATAATAATATCCCACTGACACATCAAGCATTGTCTGAAGATTGATTTGAATTAATTGAGTAGATGATGGAAAGAGATGATCTACATACTTGTGTAGTTTTTCCCACTTGCAGCTGTCTGATGAAGAAAAACGGAGACAGAATCCTTGCGATTATATTAATGCATCTGGGAAGATGGTCTGAGGATTTATAGAGTTTAAAAATAGAAGGTTGAGAGTTTTGTGGGCATGTTTACCTGCCAACGTTCCTGCAGAAGCCAGAGAAGGTAGGTGCTACAGAGAGGCGGTTACGTTAGCTGGAGACAACCCCACGTGGAGGTGGGACGTTACAGCTTCCCCTGTGCCTCTGCTCCAATTAACAAGGCATTCGTTCGCTGCCGAACCCATTCTTCCGGTTCGTGCTACTTTCTCTGTGTCTTCGCATCTGTTTTCATGACATCTGGAAGTATGGACAGTGTTTTCTTTAAGTTTTAGATAAATTTGAGAACAACACAGCCCAGAGAAGTCGTGACTCTCAAACACTGTGGGTGGGAATATATATTGGTTTGATCTTTTTGACTATAATTTGTAAGCATGATGGTAAAAATACCAGCTCTGGAGCCGGGCTGCCGCTTTCTGGCTGTAAGTCTTTGGGCAAGTCATTTAATCTCTGTACCTCAGTTTCCTAAACTATGAAATGAGGCTACATAGTGCTTAATTAGGTTGTTGTGAGTAAAAGAGATAATCCGCGGAAAGTGCTTACCACAGTGTCTGCACAGAGTAAACCTGCAGTAGGTGTTAGCCCAAGTAAAACTGTATTCTCTTTGAGTCAACAGCTCCACATTTAGGGATTTGTCCTATAAGAAAGCTGTTGTAAGTATTCAAAGACATATTTACACGGATATTCGCTGTGGCATTGGCACTGCGAAGTAACCTAAGTGTCCGTCAGTGAGGGATTGGTTAGTCGTGAAATGGAATCTAGTGCAGCTGTTAGAAGGGTAAAGAGCAGGGCGCCCGGGTGGCTCAGTGGGTTGGGTGTCTGACTCTTGGTTTTGGCTCAGGTCATGATCTCGGGATCATGATCTCAGGGTCATGAGATCGAGCCCTATGTCGGGCTCCGCGCTCAGCAAGGAGTCTGCCAGGGATTCTCTCTCCCTCTCCCTCCCCCTCTGCCCCTCCCCCAGCTTGCATGTGTACACACACTCTCTCTTTCTCTCAAATAAATAAATAAATAAAATATTTTAAAAAAGGATAAAGAGATTTGAATGTATTAACATGTTAAGAGATTGGTGCCATATTATTAATTTTTTTGCCATTTCAGTTTGAAAATTTTATTTTATTGCTTTTGCAAAGATTTTACTTATTTGACAGAGAGAGAGAAAAAGCACACAAACGGGGAGAGGCAAAGGGAGAGGGAGAAGCAGACTCCCTGTAGAGCAGGGAGCCCAATGCAGGGCTCAATTCCAGGACCCTGAGATCATGACCTGAGCTGAAGTCAGACATTTAACTGTCTGAGCCACCCAGGCACCCCCTATGTTCATTTCTATACTTCATTTCTATATATGTATACTCATATACCTTCTCTTTTTGTCTCTCAGTGTCTCTCTCTCTCTTCATGTACACACATGTATAGTTTTAAAATACATATAGGGGCGCCTGACTGGCTCACTCGTAAGAGCATGTGACTCTTGATCTTGGGGTTGTGAGTTCAAGTCCCACCTTGGATGTAGAGATTACCAAAAAAAGTAAATAAACTTTAAAAAGTACATGTAATGGAAGCATACTGCAATTCTTTGCAACATTGTCTTTCTCACTCAATATTCTGTTTTTGAGATTTATCCATGATGACATATATTATGGCTATTTGATATTCCCTTCTAAGGATAACTGATTCACTGTTACATTTTGCTTTTACTTTTTTTATTATTACAGACAGACCTGCAATGAACATTCTTATGTCTGTCCCTTTGCACATATGTATAAGGTGTAGGAGTTTCTTTAGGGTAGGTACTTAGAGGTGCAAGTGGTTAGAGCTGTATGCATATCTTTATATGGAGGGGGCAGACAGAGAGGGAGAGCGACTCCTCAAGCAGACTCCCCACCGAGTGCAGAACCTGACGTGGGGCTTGATCTCACGACCCTGGGATCATGACCTTAGCTGAAATCAAGAGTCAGATGCTTAACCAACTGTGCCACCCAGGTGCCCCTTGAACAATTTTTTCTGCCCAGTACCTTCCACTTTTTGAGCATTATTAATGTCTGTGGATGTGAAGTGGAATTTCAGGCAGAGGAGAGATTTGGGGCATGTAGGACCTGTAGTATCTCTCAGTTTTTACTCAGCGGAAGAGTCTAAGGGAATTCTGCTGCCTATGTGCAATGCTTGGAATTTCATGAATTTTAGAATTGATCTAAACTTAAGAGGCCATTGGATTTAATCTTTCACCCAGGGCTGGAATGCCCTGTATAAAATCTTAGATAAATGGTTAACCCACTTCTGTTTATTTTTTATTTTTTTTATTTTTTTCTATCTGCATTCAATCATGTCCATTTCTTTTTTTTTAATAATAATTTTTTATTATGTTATGTTAGTCACCATACAGCACATCCCTAGTTTTTGATGTAATGTTCCATGATTCATTACTTGCATATAAGGTGCCATGTTATTAATTTTTTTGCCATTTCAGTTTGAAAATTTTATTTTATTGTTTTTGCGAAGATTTTACTTATTTGACAGAGAGAGAGAGAGAGAGAGAGAGAGAGAGAAAGTGCACAAACGGGGAGAGGCAAAGGAAGAGGGAGAGCAGGCTCCCTGCTAAACAGGGAGCCTGACGTGGGGCTTGATCCCAGGACTCTGAGATCATGACCTGGGCTGAAGGCAGATGCTTAACCGATTGAACCACCCAGGTGCCCCTCAGTTTACAAATTTTAAAGATACAATAAAGTTGAAAGATTTTTGCAATCTTACCAACAAAGATTTTACAAAGATTTGCAAATGCTTACCAATTAGCTTCCACAATTAGCATTTTATTTTACTTGCTTTATCACATATTCCTCTACGCAGCTAGCCAGCAGCTTAATATTTTGATTCATTTCAGAGAAAGTTGCAGATATCAGTACATTTCCCCCCAAATACTTCAGAACGCATATATTGATTAGAGTCCATTACTTGTTTACAGTTCTTTTGAAAAATTAGTTTTATGATAATACAGATATTATATGAACCCATTTATGTAATAAACGAAGATGTTTCTATATGTGGGTCTACACGGGCCATACAAACCGGTTGTGGTGGTAATCTGTTAGGAGTGGCGTTACTGAACGGTGTACTTTGACTTACGAAGTTTGAATTAGAACATTTAATGTAGTGCTGGAGCTTGGCATTGTGGTTCCTCCTCCGCCTTCTTCCTCCCTTCCTCGTCCTCCCCCTCCATCATCATCATCATCATCATCATCATCATCGTCATCGTCATCGTCCATAGTGATAGGAAGCTTCTGTTGTAAAGGTCCAGCATACTCAGACAACCGTGCATTTCATGCAGCAGAAGGGACAAAAATGGGACACTTTTCTAATTGGAGACACTTGTTTTGTCCTTAATTAAGTCTGGGGTCCTTCCTGATACCTTCGTGTGAGGTCTCTGAATTAAAAGCAATAGCACTTCTGTAAACATCTGCACTGTCACGTGAGAGCCTGATTTTAACGAAATACTGAAAAACAAATGGAGATTTGTGGAAGACATGTGGGTATGTGGGGTGATTTATCTCAAGGGGCGTTTTATTCTGTGAAATGCATGAAACTAATTGGCATGCGTCACCTTGGCTAATGGGACTCGCTTTAAAGACTGAAACCAAAGTTCTAAAAGGTAGAAAGATGAGGCTCTTAGCTTTGTTGCAATTAGGTATCCAAGTGCTTAAACCCACTTGATAATTTTCTCTTCATTTCTGTGGGCTGTGGAATGTGGGAGGAAAAATGGGTAACCATAGGGGAGTGGGGGGTGTGAATACAGACCTATATATAATTTACTTTCCTGGAAAGATATATAGTCAAGTCATTTCAATTGCTTTTTTCCTGGGGGCGTGTATCCTACAGATCCTGCTTGGAGTTGGGTGGCATCCACTAGAAGTGGCAAAAACATTTTTTTTTATGGAGGAATTCAGGAATTTTTAGAGCTTTGCAGTGCATATTTTTCAATATGTTAAGTGCTATCAGAGGGTTTGGATACTTCAATCTTCTTTAAATAAATGGATTTTACAATTGCAAAGTGGTGACTTATTCTTTTTTGGGTTGCAACTCACAATAGCTCCACCTTTTAAGTGAAATTTTAGACACGGTGGGTTCCAAAATGCTAACTGTGAATTTTTGGGCTTTTAGCATTTTGGAATAGAGTTTCAAGTTTCAGAAGCAGCCAGCATATTTCAATTTAATCTACTGCTGCTGTGTTGTCTCTTGTTGATAGCATAACGCCAGGGCCACAGAGATGTTTTCACGATGTAAATAATTTGTGTATTATAAGTTGTCTAAACACGGCATGTGTGTGATAGGCTGCAGTAACATTGCCTGGATATGGTTTTACATGACGGACTGTAATAGGTGCCTCAGAGTCATTAGAGCCCAGTATGTAAATAATCCGCATTTAAAATTGTCTTAAATGTGCTTAGACAATGGATGTGAATACCTCCTCCAGATTCATTAATTCTGTCACGAATTCACAGTTCACAGCTCCCGAAGGCATCAGCCTGGCCCGTCTCACGCTAGCCAGCAGCAGGTCGGTTTGCCCATCTCCCAGATGTGTTTGTGGATAGGTGTTGGGGTCCACCGTGGAGGCTCAGGGATACAGCCAGGTAGAGTGCAGATTACAGTCTGGACCCATGACTTTCTGCCTCTCCCTTCCATCTCTGTGTGTTTTTTATAAAGACAGAGACAAGTGGGAGCAGGGACACGGAGGGCCGTAATCTGGTGCCCCAGTGTTTGGAGGAGTAGGGAGGCCAGAGAAAGCTGAAACATTGTTGCTTAAAAGTTGCCCCCGAGCCAGCATGGGTAATGGCATCTCGGATACCCTCTGCCCATTTCACGCGCATGGCCCTGGTTGGATTGGGAGCTAGTACTCTGACCACAGGTTGGCCTGTCTGCTTTCTTCTCTGCTTCCTTTTTGGCTGACTAGAGACTGGCTGGTTAGACTCATGAAGGCCTGGGGGTGCGGGGGCCGCGAGTTCATGTGCATCTGTTGTTCAGGAGGGCCGGCTAAGCTCTCTCTTTGAAACACACACACAACATAACATAAATCAGAGCCAGAATCTTTTAACATTTACAGTTTTAAATGAAATTCCTGTTGAGAGTCTCTTAAGCTAGATTTATATCTGATTTTGCATTGAACTGTGTCGTTATGTGGGGCTGAGAAACTCTTACGAAATTAAGCATAATGCGAAAACATGCTGAAAAGACAGTTCTGTAGAAATGTGAAACATTATTATGTTATAGAATATTGGAGTGGAGAAATATGCATAAAGGCACGATTACCATGGACATTTTCCTTTTAATGATCCTCGTACAATCCTTGGCAGAAAGGTTTGCTGACGTCTCCTTGCAGATAAAGGAAAATTGAGACAATATTGATATTCTGCATCCATTTTGAGTTCCAAAGAATACCAGGATAGCAGACCAGTCTGTTTTCATGTTCTGAATGGAGGCCCAGCCTCTCCAAGCTGATGCAGGGACCTTGGGAGAATCTGTGATTTGTGTTTGGGGATTTGGCCCAAGCCTACACGCCATGGATAGACCAAAAGAGAGGTTGAAATAACATGTGGAAAGATTAACTTCCGGATGCTCTGAACTGGAAGCTTCTAGAGGCTTCTAGGTTGGATGACTCTGAGGTTGTCGGGTCCTTTCCTCTGAAGAGTTTTTAGGATGGCAAAGTATCTGTCAGGGATGGTTTGGGGGTAGTTGATAGAGACTCTTAGCTTGGGCTAAGCTTTACTGCTTGCAGCTGGGGGCAGGGCTGTATTCCATATACCCATCATACTCTACCCCCAGGGGACCTTGCTCAGCTCCCTTTCCCATGTAAGACTCCCCCTGCCTCATCTCACCCCTCACCTGGGCTACCCTGGCCCCTTGTCAGAAGCCATGTTCCCCTTCTTCTTCCTGGCAGACCTTCTGGGGATTGTGATTCTGGTGGGGAAAGGAAGTGCTGTTTCCCTTCCCCATGGACTCAGTCTCTGTCTGCTGGCAGGAGGTCCAGGGCAGCTGGAGCACGGCTGGCTGGCGGCACTGAGATCACAAGCCTTCTAGAAATGCTCCCTCCCCACTGAGCTCCTAGCAGGTCCCCTGGCAGGGTTGAAACTTTTCCAAAAAACCTTCCTGAGCCTGTGCCCTCTAAGCCTGGCATTGAGATGCCACCTGCTGTGGGGGAGGGGAACAGAGACTGAGATGTGTCCCCATGATTGAGCTCAGAGGCCTTTTGCATTTGCTCTGGGTTATACCCAGGGTCCGGTGATGGCCAGCCCATACCTTAAATGGGGCTGGTGCAGTTCTCATCTCTCACTTCCCTTTCTTCTGCTCTTCTTGGAAGCTCTTAAAGGACCTCAAGGCATTTATTACTTAGAGTTACTTGAAATTAAGCAATTTAATTCTAATTTGGGCCTGCAATGCCTGGTTCTTGGCCACCAGAGGTCACTGTAATAAGGTGGAAAGCAGGTGTTTCAGAGAGTCTTAAGTTGGTAGTTGGCTCAAAAAAATACAATGAAACCAAACAAAATCCCCCCAGTTTTCTAACTGGCCTAGGGGTGCTGCAGTGTGCTCTGGGGTGTGGACCTGAAGCCCTGCTTTCCTCTCACTTGGTCTACCCTACTGCAAAGCCTGGCAGAACCAGGGCAGGTGGCTGCTTGGGGAAGGCTCGGCTCCCCAGCCCCTGGTGCAGGCCTCTGGTAGGCGCCTGTCGTGTGCATCAGGGGCCCGCAGTCAGTAGGAGGGCTCTCCTCCTGTTCTGCCCACCGCACACCCTGGCCTTCATCTTCGGAGGCCATTTCTTGCAGCCATCTTGGGGTTAGGCTCTCTGAGCGTGTGTCTTCACGTGCGTGCGTGCGTGCACATGTGCGCACTTCCCCCTCTGTAACATGGAGTCAGTTACGGTACTGTCCGCCTAGGGCTGTTGTGTTAGGAGATGATGCAGAAAGCCCAGTGCTTGGCTCACACCTGTGCTTGATAAATGTCAGCCACAGTAACATCCTTACTGGGGAGGACCCGCGTGGAAGCATCTACACCCCAAAGAGGGGCTTGAACTCTTGCTCAGCAGATTGTGGTGTTCCCCTCCCTGCCCTCTTTGGCCATCCTCTCTGCATGTTGATGCTATCAGTGGAAAGTAAGAAACTCCTGCCTTTGTTGGCAGCAATATCTGAATGTGTGTTCCAGAGAAGGGGTTTTTGTCTTTGGTGGGTGGCTGGCAGGAGAACCTTAGAGCTTTAGGTGGGAGGGTGGGTGGCCCACATTTGGCAGACACTTGGGTCCTCTGGCTGGAAGTTTTGTGAGGTTTCTCATGCACTCATTTCGTTTTCAGCTCCAAATGCCTGAGTTGCCTGAACCCAGTGAAATTAGAGATGCACGCGGCTCTCTGCGAGTAGCCAGGCAGCGTGGGGAGAGGGTGGTTTTGGATGCAGGTGCTCACATTCCTCACTGGGAACATTTGGAGGATATATGGGTCTTGGGGAAGGTGAATGCATTACCTGGGTCCTCTGGAGGGCCGTTTGGGCTGCCAGTGGAGGAGGTCAGGAGCAGTGATCTACAGGACATGCTGCTGCCATCCGTCTTCAGCAGTAATTTCCCCTGGATGTCTCTGCGGAGGTGCCACACACACACACACACACACACACACACACACAGAGAAAATCACTAGGGCTGCAGAGCAGGCGAGCTGGCAGCATCAATGGTGGGGCTGCAAATCTGGGCCTGTGAACCCAAGCTCACTGACTAGCCACAGGGTCCTTCCCTGACTGGCTAGGGAGGCTGGGAGACCTGGAGAGACAGGGCAGTGCTGTTGGGGACCCTGCTCTTGGCAGTGTGCCTTCCGGTGTGACTGATAGCACGAATGTTGTGGGCTTCAGCTGGTCCAAAGGGAACTGAAGCTGGAAAGGCACAGGCATGATTAGCCAATGGTGATGGGCCTCCAGTGCACAGCTGTTGCGGCGGGCTCTGAAAGGGGAGAGTGCTCCTCGACCTTGAAGACTTGCCCTTTAGAGCCTAAATGAGCTGGAGGCAGGAAGTTCTTGGCCCTCCCTTGGCTCCCTGGGTGACCTTCTGGAGCATCGGCTCCTCGCTAGCTTTGGAGAGGACACTTGTCCCTGTGTGTTGTCCCCCTTAGGTCCACCTGGTGCATCTTCCCTCCCAGCTGCTCCTTGTCTCCTCCCTCCCCCTTCCCTCCTCTTTACTGCACCCTTCTTTCCTCTTCCTGTCAGCGGGTACCTCCTGTCCCTATGTCATCCCACCATTTGGACTTAAAAACAAAAGCCAAAAACCATACCTGTGAGGGTTTTTGAGACAGGTTCTGGAGTTCTCTGGAAGCAGCTGTAATTATAAACCCGGGGACTAAATCTCTTCAATTGTTCCTAACTTCTGCATGAAGGGACCTTGCGAAGTATAGCTTAAACCCCAAAACTCTGCACAGATGAATCTCTCCTGTTTTTAACTCTGTGCCAGATGCCAAGCAAATGTTTTATACGCTTATCTCTTTAATCCTCCTAAAACCCCAAGAAGCCAGTACTAATGCTATCCCCATTTTTTAGATGCAAAACAGAAGTTCAGAGCATTTAAAAGATAACTTGTCTGAGGTCATCCAGCTGGAAGGTGGCAGAACACAGAAACCTGCACTCTCTACCCACTCTGCCATGTTACCTCCAGGGACAGTGGCCAGCCTCTCCTGGGAAGGTCCCCGGCTGTCACCAGCCACACCTGCCTGTCTGACGCCCGTCTGCTGTAGTTGGAAGCGTCTTTCCCACTCGTTCTGCCCTCAGCTGAAACAGAGAACAGCTGGTCTCCATCTTGCATGAAATCCCCTTCATGTATGTCTGACTAGTCATTAAGTTGCCCCCCAGGCCAGCCTGGGACTCTTTAAACTTTTAAATATATCTGCATTTGAAAGATTATTTTTATTCCATTAGAACCATTGCATGCTTCCTGTAGATGCCCTGAGGGAAAAGGGCTTCAGGGGGGGAGACAGGAATGTGACCGGTGTTCCTGAGTCCTGGTTCTTTCAGCTCAAGATACGAAACTGGCTTTTAGAGCACTGTATGCCCGTGGAGCCTGAATAAAGCAACGTGAGTGGATTTCAGGGGTCTCTTTGAAGATGTCCTCCAAGATCTGCTCTTGGATTGTGTGACTGATAAGGGTTTGGGGTTACCGAAGCCCAACCTGCTACTAGTAATCCCTTTCCCTTAGAAAATGTACACTCAGAGCCCTCAAATGTGCCTGACTGAGACTTTTCCGTATGAAAGACAATGTCATCAGGGCGTTTGGCAGTGATATGGCACTTAAACCTGAAAAAAATAAAAGACAAGATTAAATTAATGGCTTACATGCTTCTGTTCCTTCCCAAACTGCCTTTCCAGGTGCCCAGAGCCCGACTTTTCTGAAAGGCTTGGCTTCTTCCAATGGGGTGCCTTGATGGGGAGGAGACCCCTTTACGAGGATCTCTGGCCTCTGACCTCTTTCGGCAGAAGTACACAGAAAGTCTAATTTCAGATCTGCTTCTGCATATAAATAGCAGTATTAGTTTTAAATTGAAAATTTCATTTTTCCTGCCTGGTGTGTAAGCAAATAATTGAGACCTAATTTACTTTATTTAATAAGCCAGCAGCCAGTGTGGGGAAGCCCACGCTGGTAAGAACTTGGGAGCATTGTTTACAGCATCCCAGATTTTTCTGGCTGGCTTGTTAGGGTCTGAGCATGCCCTGGTGCAGCAGACCAGGACAGCAGATCCTCCACCCCTAGTCCCCTGAGAGCTCCCACACGGCCTCCCAGGTGCATGAGGAATCCGCTTACAAGGCTACTGACTGCCATGCAGGAGCTTTCCATGAGTGGCTCCCAACATGGGGAGCTGGTGGAGCTCCTGGTGCCCATGGGGAAGGGCCACAGCATCCTGGAGCTGCACAGGCTTCGCGCACACGTCGCTGGCACAGAACTGATGTGTTCATTCTGCAGACAGTTTTGAATGCCTGGCACCCTGCTGGCCAGATGGAGAAGGCATTGTGTTTCTCTTGAAGAATTCATGTTTAAGTGGGAGAGACAGTGGGAGACAGGAGAGAGTGACTAATTCCATTTGAGAAAGAGTGTGGGATGGGGCAGGACTGTGTGTTTTGGATTCACACAGGACCAGTTTTTGAATACTGCTCTTTTTACTTAATAGACCTGTGACCTCAGTAAATATATTTAGTTTCTTTGAGGCTTGGTTTCTTCATCTGTAAAAAATGCACATAGCAATGTTTTTTTTTTTCCAGCTTGGCATATGGATGAACTATAAAAGCAGATGCACAACTGTCATGGGACCTTGCCCATCACAGCTACTGGCCTGCGAGAGATGTGGGGGGGGGGGAGCTGCCCATCGGTATCTGCATTTCTGCCTGGGGGCTCATGGTAGGACTGCTGTAACCTCTTCTCTTTGAAGTCATGGGTAGACCGGCTTTGGCCGGTGACTCGTGTCTCTTCTGGGCAGAAGCTTTAAGAGCTAGTATGTGCTTCGCTATGTGCCCGTCCCCCAAGTTGGCAACACGGAGGTTCACATAAGTGGGCGCCTTCATCAGCCTGGATCCCCGAGAGACCACAAGGCACAGAGTCCCCTCCCCCAAAGCACGCATTGGGTGTGTGTGATATGAACAAGAAACAAATCACTGAAATTCTAAGGTTGATTGTTATGGTGGCAGAACTTGGAGCATCCTGACTATATGTTCGAGAGGATCCATTTTCTCCTTTCAGTGAGAAGGAAAAGGTTAAATTCAAGCCCTCTCTTTAGTCAGGACCCAGCATTTTTCAGATGCACAAGGGGAAAAGGGAACTGCAGGATGGCGCCCCTGGCTCTCAAGAGCAGAATGCTCCTCCTCCACTCTCCTCCATTCCCCTGTCTCATTCTCTGCTCTCCACCCTCATCCTTCCTTCGTTCTCTTCTCTTGCCAGGTGTCCTGAGGCTCCATGACCCTGGCAGTTGTGGCACAGCCGGCCTGTGTCCCTGGAGAGGTTGCCCGTCTTGGGACTTTGCAGCGCCATTTCTCCTGCGCCCTGAGCTTCTCCCTCCTGCCCCCTCCCTCAGAGGTTACCAGGGTTAGACAATGAAGCACGCTCCCCACTGTCCGTGTGGGGACGGCAGCGAGGCGTCAGCCAGCTGGGCAGGAGGTGTGTTTGAGGGCCATCACCCATGTTGGACCCGCCGCAGGAACTGAGCTTTTGTGACCTGGTAGCTGCTGTATAGACCCTGGAATTGGTGTTGACATGTGACTTTTGCTGGTTTTCAGTGACAAAGAAGAGATTTTAGAGCTTCACTCACCCCTGCCCTCCAGTTAATTCCCTAGTTGGCCAGCAGGTGATTTGCAGGCCAAGTTGCCCCAAGAGCAGGGAAGGCTGCTGGTTACAGCTGTATGGTCTGTCTGGGGCCTGAGACACAGAGAGGTTATCGTGGGGGGGAAGGTAGAGTTTTCCCGGCCTCGTGGGGATGAAGACATTGGCTGGATGGCCCTCAGAGCTGTGCTTTATTAAGATAATAATACAATCACTGTGGGAACAGAGCCTATTAATTATTATGACAAGGAGAACTTTGGGAGTGTGGGAAAGGGAAGAGAGAGAGTCACTCCGAGGTAAAATAACGCCGCACTCGGAAGGTCCAGGTAATCACGAGCGAAGCAGACGCTAACCACATAGTTACAGTGGGAGTCGTTCTGAAAAACAAAATACAATTAAAAGTTTAACATTTGATGGAATCAGTAAACTAAGTTGCTAGAATGAGTCTTCTTGGGGGAAGGGAGAGTCTGCTGTGTGCTTCGGTGTGGCTGGGCAGACGGGGCATGGGGGGCCCTGTTCCCGCAGCCCTGGCCCGGAGGGACTCTCTCCATGCCTCGGGTGGGTTCGTGCCCCCTTTGAGCTCTGCAAGGGAAGCAGCGGTCCCTCATCCGTGCCCGCCTCTGAGCGGCCTCTCAGCTGCTCCGGAGTCAGAAGTGGGCAGGCGCACTTGTCGCTGGGTGGATGGCTTGAATCACACTCGGATATACAGCCTGCAGGTGTTGGCAGGTGCGGTGCTTGAACGGGGCTCTGTGTCTTCCTAGGCGGGTGGGCCAGTTGAAGCTGAGCTTTGTGACAAGGCCTTCCCCAAATGCATTCAAAATTGTTCCTAGGACTTTCGAGACTTTAAGATGATCCACCAACCAGTGTTGCAAATCTCCTCCAGCTTTAGGAATTAGCTTAAAATTAAAGTTACAGAGAGGCCAAATCTCCCTAGACCCGAGCTGACTCAGGAGTGTGCAACGCGTGGCTTCATTTCAGCCCGTAGCTCCCTGTTATCGTACACGAGGAGACCGTCATCGAATGTCAGTTGGTTACATGACACTCAAATCAGCCCTTCTCTGGACTGTAGGCACAGCACATTTCAAGTGCAGGGGTCACATGCTCCCTGAGTTGGTTTTGAGTCTTGGCCTAAGCGGATGATCCAGATGGGGTCAACGTGAGCAGTGCAGGGGAAGGCTGTCTTGTCAGGATGGCCAGTGGGCTGTGAACTTAGAGCTGAGAGGGTTCATTAGGAAGACCCAAAGAGGAAGCAGACGGGATGGCTGCTGCTGCTCTCTGGGGCGTCCCCCCCTCAGCGCCTCCACAGGGATCCCCAATTCTGGCGGATATAGTAACTCGCAGCACACTCGTGGTTACACTCCACCTTTACATTGTGCCCCTTGTTTTCAAAGAAACAATTAACAGCCAACAGTATGCGATGCGTTTTGAAGTGTTTACTTACCTCGTGAATGTCCATTAGATGCTGAGTGTGGTCCAGGCGCTGTCCTGGATGCTGGGATACAGCAGTTACAAGACTTACAGACCTTTGCCTTCGTGGAGTTTATATTCGAGCAGGAAGAGTGGTTCAGGCGCTGTCCTGGATGCAGGGATACAGTGGTTACAAGAGTTACAGACCGTTGCCTTCGTGGAGTTTATATTCGAGCAGGAAGAGTGGTTCAGGCACTGTCCTGGATGCAGGGATACAGTGGTTACAAGAGTTACAGACCGTTGCCTTCGTGGAGTTTATATTCGAGCAGGAAGAGTGGTTCAGGCGCTGTCCTGGATGCTGGGATACAGCGGTTACAAGAGTTACAGACCGTTGCCTTCATGGAGTTTATATTCGAGCAGGAAGAGTGGTTCAGGTAGTCAATAGGATGAGTAGGGGAACTTGGTGATGTCTCAGAGGGTGACGTGTGCCCTGAGAGGAAGTGAAGGGATGGGGGTGGTGGTGGTGTGCAGAGCACGGGAGAGGGCAGTAGGAAGTAGGGCGGTCAGGAAGGCTACCTTCGTGTTTGGGTAAAGCCTCAGGAGGGAAGGGAGGGAGCCACGTGGCCATCTGGGGACTGAGGAAGTAGCAGGTGCAGTGTCCCTGAGGGGACTGTTACGAAGGGCAGCTGGGATGGGGAGGCTGGAGCTGGGTGAACGGGGGAGGGGAATGTGGAGGGACCTGAGATCAGAGAGGGGATGGGACTTAGGCCACTGGGAGGGGCTGGGGGCCGCTGTTCCCGACCAGCGCCCTGCCTCCATGGCCATGGAGGAATGGGGTAGGACTGGAGCCTCCCTGTCTCCTCTGACTGGGGAGATAGGGCAGGAGGAGTCTATAAAGAATGAACCACCTGGACCCCGAGATGCTCCAGAGGCAGCACTGGGGGCAGGATGGGAGCAGGATGAAGACACCTGATTCTAGGCTCCCGTGTATGGCTGGGTCCACACTCCTGCTGCTCTTTGCTCCTCTGGATCCTGGTGGGGTGGTGGGTTTAGAGATGGACCCTCTCTCAAACAGGCCTTGGCTGCACAGAGCACCGTCAGGGGGATGGGGTGTGGGGGAGGGGGAGAACAGACTTCAGACTTCCACAAACTCTACCCCCACGGTGTCTGTCAGGGCAACCCAGACTACGGAAAGTGCAAGCACGTCCCCCTGACTCTGTGCACCCAGGCAGACAAGTTCGATGTTGTGCCATATTTCTGTATATGAGGAACTCGGTAGCAGAGTGCATTTTGGGGGGAGCAGTGGGCAGGGTGGGTGGAGGAGAGAGTGCAATGGAGGTTGGGGGTTGCACTCAAAAGACACCCTTGCTCTGTGAGCTTCTAGTCCTGCGGAGTGAGACGAGACAAGAGGCGGGGCTCCCCTAAGGACACAGAGAAACAGGAATGGCGGCATGTTTGTGGGAGCTGGATGCAAGAGCACCCGGGGAAGCAGCTGCAGGTGGCGCAGTTTTGGAAGTGAATCCCAGCAGAGTCTGTCCTCAGCTCGAGGGCATGGTGGCCACGCTGCCCATTTGGGGAGGGGTTATTTGGGTTGCATGTGCTCAAGGGCTGGCCCCCAAGTCAGCCCTTTCTGTTTTGGTCTTGGCTGGCGAGGAGCTGGGCGGAGGCGACCAGAGACGCCAAGAATGATGTCAGTGTCCAGTGTGTCAATAGGAGGGTTTGGTGGGAGGTCGAGACCACACTTCGGGTCTGAAAGTTCTTCTCCCTGGTTGCTTATGTGCTGAAAATCTCAGAACTCAGAAGGGCAACTCCAACTTCATTCTGAATGCCGTGGGCTGGTGGGGAGAAGTCCACATGCTCTTGGTGACGGTGATGATGCAGGCTTGTGGGTGTCCCAGTAACCCTCCAGCCCCTGAGAGAAGGGAGATTACCCACTGTCACTACAGCTCCCATCCCAGGTGACACTTCCAAACTGGTCCTACTACTAAATCCTCTGTCTGTGTGGGGCTGATGGGTGCAGCTGGGGTTTGGCCCTCCCACATCTGGGACTCCAAACTGTGGGCTCACTTCAGGTGCTCAGCATGGGGGTTCAGAGTGGTTGGCGATGAGCTTGGAGACTCAGCTGCTGTTTGCCCTTTGATGGAATGTCCTTCCTGGGGAAAATTCCCTGTTTTCTGGGACAAACTCAGAACATTCCTGAACCAGAGGCTGCTCCCTTGGGTCCATATTCATTCTAATTGGTAGCTCCTCTGAGCTCCCAAATTGCCCTCTATTCCCAGACTCTGATCCCCACACAGCTCCATGCACCCCCTTTTCTGACCCCATCTCACCACTCCCCCGACTCCTGGAGCTTTCTGCTGTGCTCTTTGGAACCTGCAAGCTCTGTACATCCCTACCCCGTCCCCAGTGCCGGCTCCCCCTTCTCCCTGTGTGGGCTCCCCTTCTCCCTGCGTGAGGCCTCTGGCTCTCACCCTCGTCCTGCAGTAGATGCACCTTCGGTCTTCGGGGCCTCCTCCAGATCACTGTCCCTCCCCCAGTTCGTCCTCAGATGGTCCTGCTCCCTAGCACTCCATGGGGCCATCTTGGGTCATTCCGCCCCCCACTGGGCAGTGCCAAGCCTCTCCTGTTCTACCATGTTTTCACATCCTCTGCCCATGATGACATGGTGACGTCCACTTTCTCAGGTCCCTGACCTCCTCCCTCCCCAAGGCTCCTCCTCCACCTTTCTCCCTGACTCATGCCCATTGCTGGGATCTGGTATCTCCAACCTCCACCGTCATGATCTCAGGTTTCAGATGCTCTTCCAGACCTGCCCATCCTCCCTGCTGTCTCCTTTTGGTGTTTTCAACATCCCCCTCCCCCACTCGGCCATGCCAGCTCTCCTGGAACCAGGGATCCTGGTCACCTCTGTCATGGCCTCACGCTCCTCCTAACTCAGCTCAGATTCCACTCAATTATTGTGCACTCCCATCTGGTTTCTGGGCCTGTCATGTCATCAGACGTGCTTGGTGGAATCCCAGGCTCCTTATACCAAATCCCCTCCTGCCCCGTGCCCGTCCCACCCTCTGCCTCTAAGGGAACCTCAGGACCTTCAGTTCACCACCACCAACTTCAGCTGCACTCCTCACACTGCCGCCACCTCCCACATGCTCTCCTCCCCTCTCCTGCCCTCTCTTCCAGCCTCTCTCCCTCCTGCCTGCCCTCTCACCAAGGAGAGGAGAGGAGAGGAGAGGAGAGGAGAGGAGGGGAGGGGGGAGGGGAGGGGAGGGGAGGGGAGGGGAGGGGAGGAGAGGAGAGGAGAGGAGAGGAGAGGAGAGGAGAGGAGAGGAGAGGAGAGGAGAGGAGAGGAGACATTCAGAATGGCCAGCCTCATGGCCGCTGCTACTTCCATGCTTGGCTGGCTCAGGGAGCCAGACAGAACTGAGCCCGGGGGTGGCTTAGGGGCCAGGGGTGGGGCAGGGACAGGGCAGGAGGGGATTCGGTATTAGGCGGCCTGGACTCCACCAAGCACATCTGTTGAAGTGACAGGCCCAGGGACCATATGGGGATGCACCAAGTGACTTGCTGGGGCAGCTGGAAGCACAGGCTGGTCATGCTCTTCTCTGAGGACATTTTCCCTTGTGAACTGTCATGACCCTGTTGCGCTGCCCTTCCTTCTTCTCCCCTGCACTGGCCGAGTCTTCTCCCACCTTTCCTTCCCTCGCCTCCTCCTTGCCTGGTTCTTTCCTATCAGGATCCACATATGCTCCCATTGTTAACAAAAACCCTCTAGACTCATTTCCACCTCCAGCTCTGACTCCATTTGTGTGTTGTTCCCATTACATCAAACCCTCTTGAAGGATGAGTTCTCTGCTCGCTACGTCTGACTTTACTGCCACTATAGGTTTAGGCACAAGAGTACATGGCAGCAGCCTCTCATCTGCTTTTCTGTAGTGGGACCCCTGCTTTACCCCTGCTTTCCTCTAGTAGATTCTCGACACAGCCGCATGAGGGGTCTTTGTAGAACATGCCTCCTTGCTCATAGCCCTCTCATGGCTCCCTGTCACTTGAGGTAGACCAGGGTCTTTACTGTGACCAATAAGGCACAAAAGGACCTTCCCATCCATGTCCCTCTGAGCTCACCCTCACCTCTCCCCTTGCTCAGTCCACTTCAAAGACCCAGGCCTCTTCACCATTTCTCACCCCAGGGCCTTTGCACAGGCTGTTCTTGCCTGAAATGCTCTCTCCCCTAAGTATCTATGTGGCTCCCTCTCACTCCTGCAGAAGGGGATTTCTCTCTGTTTTGTTGTGTCCCCAGCACCTACAACAGGGTCTGACAGGTGGTTGGAGCTCAGTGCACATTTGTGGAACGAATGAATGAACACTGCCGGCAGGAGCCCTGAGTGTTCCTGATGAGAAGGCTCTTAGCAGTGCAGCATCTGGCACGGTCCCCTCCTGTGGGCTCTGCAAGCCTCTGTCCTCACTGGCCTTGGAGATGTCTTCCCCGCTGGCCACATTCCCCCATGTGCTCCCACCGCCTTTGCTGCAGTGAGTCCCCGGGGGGTCCCCTGTGCTCACGGTCTCATCCCAAGCTGTCCACCCTCACCACCTCTGAGTGAGTCACTGCTCATGCATGGACTGCCTCCTTTCCTGCTGTTCTCACCCCAAGCTTATGTAGGGAGCCAGGGGCTCTCCTGCTGATTCATAGACAGTTCCCAGATGAGCCCCATCCACCCCCCCGGGAGGAAGGATGGGAAGGGAGGCCGCTGTCCGCATCTCTTGGTTCCTACCACAAAGAGCTTGCCTCCCTGGGGTTCTCTGAGTTTGAGGTCTGTTGGCAAGACTGATGGATGATCTAGGGGCCGGGGAACATCACGTACTTACTCATCTTCTACTTCTTGCTTTCCCTTTCATTTCCCCGGATTTGTCAGAAGCAAGTAAGAGGGCCAAGTGGCAACTTCTCTCCACTTGAAGATGGGCTGAGCCAGACCTGCAGTTGGGGGAGGGAGGGGCAGTCCCAACCTTTTTTCCAGGCCTCTCAGAGAGCTCACCCCAGGAACAGGCCCAGCCCCTGTGCAGGCCATGTGGGCCGATGGTGACGGCATTGTGTAGACAGCTCGCAGGGCGCCATCCTAACCCGAGCAGAGTAGCCCACAGCATGGCCTTTGGGTCAGGCTGACCTAAACTCAAGTGACTGCACTACCACTTCAGTATTCTCATCTGTAGAATGGGGTAGTGAGAGCACCTAGCTCACTGGGTCGTGTGAGGTTGGAGGAGAATGCGTGACTAGCGCGTACGTAGGAGTGTTCACTGGTAGCTCTTATTATTTCAGGCAAAGCCCTGGAACTGAGAACCAGAGACTTCCCCTTACAACAGCATTAGAACTCTGCACAAAGCACCTCAAAGCCCTGGGACGGTTCTGCTCTGACTCTCAGTGGCTCCAGTGGGACTCAGTGTCCCTGAGCACCCCCTTCCTTGAGTTTGAAATGAGTCACAAGAGAACCCTCGAGAAGGGGCTCTGAACTCTAATATACAACACACGTTTCAGGGATCGCTGTTGTTTGCTAACGTCGACCCACACAGTGAACATTCATTGTGCCCTTGTTTCGGGTGCTGTGGGAGATGGTGACCACCCCCCATGGACACCTGCTGTGCCGTGGCCCCTGTCCTGGGTAGCTCCGTCTTCATCTGGGGGCTGCGGTGACTTCACAGTGGGTGGCCCCGTGTCTCCCATTGGCAGACCCCAGGCCACTTGCTTAGTCTGTTCCCCCCAGGGCTTCACCTGCCAGGGCCCACTCAGGACACAGAGGCTGTGTTCTTCTGTCTCTGCCGTGAGTCCCGACTGGAAGGATGCTGGGGCTAAACAACCCCAGTGGAGAACAACCTCTGGTCTGAGGGGCCTTTCTGGGGGGGCGGGGGGGGCTCTCCAAATTAGATCCTGTCCCTGCACCTCACTTGGCCCAAGGAGCACGTTTCTCTTCTCCTCTGAAGTTTCTGTATCTCCTGCTACTCCTAAAAGGCTTCAGTAACATATCAAGATGCAGAGCTGGTTCCTGGGGTCCAGGGACCACCAGGGGCAGGGGGGTGTTGGCTCAGGGGCCTTAGGGTCACTCCTCACCTGGAGCCAGCCAGGAAATGGCATTTCACAGACATGCATGGCTTGGTGACCTCTTTCAATGTTACCGTGGTACTTTTGAATATCTACATTTGTGGTTTCAATCATTTATTTTTAAGCTCTCAAGTAACTGAGCCTGCAATTAGAACACACTGCCGCCAGGGGGCGAGGGGAGCCTGATCTGACCTGTCTGCTTAAGCTGCATGTGACTATCTGAAAGGCATTTTCAGTCATTACTTTACCAGCTCTTTTTACTTTTTAAAATAAAAAAACCCCCCAAACTCTGTTAAAACAGAGACACACACATACACACGCACACACGCAGTAAATACTGCCAAACACCAGACATAATCACTCGCAGTTGGGTGGGTTTAGCCCATGTTTACTGACCACCTTTTAAATCCAGGCCCTGTCATTGGTGCTGGGGACACAGCGATGGGTATGATGGGATCTCCCTCGCGAGAGAGGGGCACAGAGTCTGGGAACGGGGGAGGAAGATCTCCGAGAAACATCTGCCAGGTGCTGAAAAGGCGGTGTGAACAGGGGAATGGCTCAGGAGAGGGGCCTGCCATGCCAGGAGAGGCCTGGGAGACCCGAGCCCTGTGCTATTTCAGGGGAGTGGACACAGGCAGGTGTGTGTCCTTCCCTCCCAAAGCTGTGGGGACCAGATGGCTAGTCCTGTCCCTCTTGGAGGTTCCACAGGGAGAACTCAGTGTTAGGCACCCCTGGGCCGGCATCCCAGGCTCATGTGGTGCTCAGTACAGCTCCCGAGACTCGCCTTCTCCTGCTCACGCTCATGGCTTGGGCTGGCACCTCTCTGGGTGGATGGAGAGCCCAGCGTGGGATGAAAGTGGAGAGATGGAGCCTCAAGCTCAGTCCTCTTTCCCACCAGGCCCGAGATGGGGACCGGGCTCTGGGCTCCCGGCGCTTTTCCATCTCTTTGCAATTCGAGGTCCTTTTGGAAGTTTGCCTGTCGAGAGATGAAGGCACTCTCCATTTTGCCCTTGAGTTTCTCAGCTGGGAAATGGAGCTGTGGGCATGGGGCTCCTGCCCCAATTCCCTAGCATCCCGCAACGCGTGTAAACCGACTCATGCACTGGCTGCTTTAGCAGGAGGGGTCCTGGCGATCGATCTTTGAAAGAGCTTATATCTCTGCCAGAACAAAGTATTTAAAAAGGCTAACCTTACAGGTATTTAAACATAGATTTAAAGTGGATTTTACGATACCTCTATGCAGCAGACTCGGCAGATCTCAGGTCGGCAGGACAGCTCTTGCTGCATTCAGACCACACTCTGCTCAGGCTATGTCTCCCCTCCTTCCAGAGAAGGGGCCAAGATTCCAGGAGTCTCCTCAGGTGCTTGGGATGGTGTCCAGCTGCCACTGGACTAATCTCACCCATGAGGGTGAAGTCCCATCCAGGTCAACTGTCGAGAGCTGTGGTTTTGTTTACACCTGCATGAGGCCTTTCTGGAAACCATTTTGGCAGTTGGTTCTGATAACAGCCCGATTGAAGTACAGATAAGGGTTTGGTGGGGTGGGCCCCCCAGCCCGGGTGTAGTCACAGTTTGTCATGGGTCCTGCATTGAGGTCTCTACCATGACCGTAAAGCCTTCCCCTGTGAGCTGGATCAGACCCAATGACTTCTCAGAGCCAGGACTAGGAGGAAGGCTGCCTGTGGGAGGATCTGCTTCACTGGACCCCAGATCTTGGAGGCCCGGCCAGGGCAGGCCTTTGCTGGTGGCAGGGTTAGGAGGAGCAAGGGCTGCTTTCCACTCCAGAGGCAGGGAGGGACACTTCCAGCAAGATCAGGTTTTCTCAGAGTTGACCCGCATTGTGGAGACGGTATTACCCAGGGTGCAAGTCCACAAGCCTGGCTGATATTTCCCGGAGGGGTGGCCCTGGCAGGGGAGTGTCCCCACCTTCCTTCCTCTCTCGCCAGATGGAAGTAGCCCTGCTGACACCCAGCTCTGCCTGCCTGGGGCTCTTCCTCTGGATTCCCCAGTGCCATGATAGCTCTGTAGCAGCCAAGATGACATGCCCCCTGACCCTGATCTGCCGCTTCCTGCCCTCTTGCCTCTGGGACTGGGAGAGAGAGTTTCTGGCCTTGCCGATTTATTTTATGTTCAGCACGTATTCCTTGGCCCCGGGTGGCTGGGGTTTCTCATTTCTGTTCCGGGACTGATCTTTTGTGGGGAAAAGTGGAGGAAGACATCCAGGCACCCCATTCATGGGCCACTGGCCTGCCTGGGGAGCCCTCACCTGGAGCCCTTGCTTCCATGGCTGGCAGAAGCTAAAGTTCATCACTATGGAGATGGCACTGCTGCCCAGAAGGCTAGGCTCACATAGTCCCTCCGTTCAGAGCGATGCCCAGCAGATGTTTGTGGGATGAATGAATAAGTGGAGGGTGAGTGAGCCATGCTGGGCCAGTAGAGAGGGCACGGGTGCCTCTGTGAGTGTCAGGGTCCTGCGGGGGGCGGAACCCCCTGAAGCTGGGTTCTCCTTTTCAGAGATGATGTCTGGATGGATGGAGTCACCCAAGTTCTAGGGTCTGAACATAGGGGCCAGGGCTTATGAAAATCCCCTCTTTTCCTTAAACTAGCATAATTTAGATGTCGTCTGGCTCCATGGAAGCTAAAAAATACTTCTGATAAGTCAGACAGTTTCCCATGGCTAAAGCGAGTGTAGAGAATAGGGCGCACATGCACGCCCCCCCGCCCCACCTCTCTCTTTCCTGTTGTGTGTTCCAGGCCATGTCTGTAGGCTCTGAAAGCTGTGTTCTTCTAGACTCAGGGCATGAATTCATAGGCCGGGGAGGTACACGCTTGGGTCCTCCCTGACATTCCTGTGCATCCAGCACCACTGTCTGTTCCTGGGCTCTCCTCTGCGTCCACCCCTGGGCCTCCTGAGGATGTCCTACCACTACCCTCTCCATCTCAGGGTGTTCCCTGCCCCTGCAGAGTTCTCTCTCCAGACAGACTGGGGAGGAGCTCCAGTGAGCTCCCTGCTTCTTTACTGACCCCAAGGACTCAAGTCTGGTTCGGTTCAAGACGCCGTCAAGTGGATGGTGGGGTGGAAGGTGTGATGCTGACAAGCCTGGCGGAGTTGGAAGAGTTAAAGAAATCTTCTGGTCTGGTTACCGTCCTGGTCCCCTTGTGGTCACTCTTCCTCAAATGTCACCCCATTTCTTCCTTTTTTATTCTCAAGAGAGCTTCTTCCCAGTCCTAAAGCGATCAGAGTGGAAGTCATGTGCGTTGAGGAGGACTGAAAATAGAATGTCATGAGCGGGCTTTATTGAGCTTCCTGTTGTTCTGGGCACTATGCTTAGTGCTTTAACAATATGACTGGGTCTAAATCTCCCCCAAACACTGAGAAGCAGAGGCTATTATTGCCCTTCTTTTCGGTACGAGTGGCCTGAGGCCCAGGTAACAGAGCAGATAAGCACAAGAAGCAGGACTGGAATCCAAGCCCCTGGCCCTCAGCCGGTGCACCTGCCCCCAGACCGGGCCCGGGGCCCCAGCGTTGTTGGTGTACCTCCTCCGGGAGAACTTGCAGTGCCCACGCATCTGAGGTGGGCTCTTGTGAGTGGAAAACCTAAGATGGGTGGGTTCCCTTCCGAAGGGGATGTGTTAGTCTTCTTGGGCTTCCAGAACAAATTACCACACACTGTGTGGCTTAAACCACAGACATTTATTTTCTGGTAGATCGAGAGCCTAAGATCAGGTGTCACGGGGCTCGTTTCTCCTGAGGCCTCTCCTTGGCTGGGAGATGGCTGCCTCTCGCTGTGTCCTCACACCGTCTTTCCTCCACGTGCTCTTCCCTGGTGCGTCTCCCTTCTCATAAGGACACCAGTCCTGTTGGGTCAGAGCCCACTGATACGACCTCATTTTACCTTAACCACCTTTTTAAAGGCCCCATCTCCAGATGCAGTCCCATGCTGAGGTTCTGGGGGGCTAGGACTGCAACATGTGAATTTGGGGGGTACCATTCATCCCATAACAGGGACCTTCCACTTCACACTGGCAGCGTCTCTTTGACCACTGTTTAACTATGGCACACATGTCTAGAGACCGCCAGGGTAAAGCAGCCAGCTGTGGGTCATGGGCGCACCAGAAGTGGTTATGCCCCCAAACCCTCACACCCCTTGATTTTATGTTCCATCCGGAACAGCATACATTTTCTCCAGACTGTGGAAAGTTTTGTGGCCTCTTGTATAATACAAGACAAGCCTTCTGCATTGAAATTGTTCGAGAATTGGGTTCCAATTTCCCAGGAGCACATAAAGTGTTGCCAGAAAAGCAGAATTGTTGGAGATTTATGTCGGTTTTTCTGACAGAAGGAAGATTTCCTTTTGTTTCTTGGAACTGACTGGAGCGTGCTTTTGCCAGAAGAGCGGCCTCGGAAGGAGCAGATCGTTTTCCCTTGTTCTTCCTTCTTCTTTTTTTATTCCCTCTCAATTTATTTTCAGGTCAGAGCTTCATGAGGTCGCTGAAGCTGTGAAATCTGACAGACTCGCCATCTGAGCAAACAGACTGTCCAGGAACGGGTTTTATTTGGCTCACAAGGCGATGTGACAGTCTGGGAAAATCCCCAGTCTTTCCATTTTGTCTTTGCCTGAAAGAGTTTGGTTCAGTTCAACAAATATTAATTGAGTAACTCCTTTGTGCCAGGGATGATGTCAGGTGCCAAAGCTCTGAAATTGGGTAAAAGCCAGTCCTGTCCCGAGCAGGGCAGACACGTAAGCTCACGTGTATTCTCAAGGTGGATCCCTCACAGCCCGGAATATGTGTTCAGCTGTGCCTGCTGGCTGCCTGTGCTCACAGGCTGTTAACCTATCGAAACAATTTTGTGACTGTTGATGAACAGGGTGCCACCCCAAGCTCCCTGGGTGCCCCTGCTGCTCTGGCCTGTGTCCGTTCTGAGTAGTGGTGTCTGTGCCAGACCATTTTATGTTTGGGGTGTCACCCCTGTGAAGGACATGTCGATAGGAGGGGGTTGGGTTGAGGGTTCGGTGCTGGGAAAGGCATTTTGGAGGAGGTGAAGGCTAGGTCAGATTTTGAGTAGAGGTTGAGCAGACAGACTGGACGGGGCAGGAGGTAGGCCTTTCTAAATGGGGGATGTAGGCTGTGCAAAGGCTCTGAGGCAGTACATGGCATGGTGGGCCTTGCAATGTGGTGACAGAGCAGGGGAGGTGGAGGCGGAAGCAGCAGGCTGGATGGGGGGCTGCGGGCTGGAGTGGGCGCAGCGCCGGGCGGTGGTAGCTGGGTAGAGGGTGGGGCTGGCGGAAGGAGCGGAGAAGAAGAGCCCGATTCAGATAACCAGGGCTTTGCATGCCATGTGGCAGTGCCAGCATCATGAGGATGGGCGAGAAAGGGTTTATTGTGATGATTTATACTGTCCCGTTACATTTTTAAAATGTACATATTTTAATATTCTACCTTGTTCTAGAAAGAGTTTAGGTTTCAGACACATAGCTGATGCTCAGTAAATAGCTGTGTGATAGGTTATATATTTAAGGCCAACATAAAGAAACATATAATACAGTCAGTTAAACATTTTTGGTGCAAAGAGTGAGGAAAGGAAGAGAAGATGAGGCAGGACTAAGTTGTGGAGTGAGCGACACAGAACCATCTATCAGATGCGCTCATAAGGTCCCAGCACCTAGGGACCAGGGGAGATACTGTCATTGAGAGGCAAGGGAGGGTGTGTGGGAGGCCCAGGGAAGACCTCGCCAGGAGGCTCCTGGCCCAGTGGCAGCGTTGCCGTGGAGCTCGCGTCCAGGTCGTGGGGTGGGCAGCGTGTGGCCCAGGTGCGAAGAGCGGGGTCTAGGGGTTGCAGGTGTGTGTTTCCCATGAACCAATCCCACAAACCGGGCAGCCAATAGCGACAGACATTCATTCTCTCACAGTTCCAGAGGCTAGGAGGCCAAAAGCAAGGTGTCGGCAGGGCCCGCAGACGGGGACTCGCCTCTTCCTCACTCCCAGTGGAGGTGGTCGATTCTTGGCATTCCTGGGCCTGCAGCTGCCTCCCTCTGGTCTTTGCCTCCGTGGCCTCCACCCTGAGCATCTGTCTGCATGTGGCCAGACGTGTTAGAACAGCTGTCCCATCTGTAGGGCCCACCCCACCCCACTCCAGGGACGACCTTGCCTTAACCTGATCCCATCTGCAAAGACCCTATTTCCAAATAAGCCCACGTTCCCAGGTACCAGGTTAGGACTCGAGCACATCTTTTTGGGGACATGATTCAGACCTCCAGAGCAGGTCCGTTCTGGGCTCGAAGTGCTGGCAGAAGGAAAGTTACAAGGACATCTGTACCGCAGGGCCTCTCAGACGCATTGATGAGGCACAGCCTCCCCGGGGGAGGTTATCTGGAGCTTTTCACTAACTCCTTTGACCACAAGGAACTTCCCACCGCACCCCACCCCCCATCCCCATCCCTTTCCCTTTATTTTGGGAGAACATCTGTGGAGAGAATGTTCTGTGGCACATAGCTTAGGAGAGGCTGGTTTAGTTGCATTGCAGACTGGAGGCAGGGACAGACGGAACCTCCCCCCTTTTGCAGTGAAAGACTTCTTCTGAAGGAATATCGCTGCATGACCCCCTCCTCCCTTTTTGTGGTTTTAAAGCTATTTTGGATCCGAAATACATCCTGGCTCTAATTTGCATTTGCATTTAGATTTAAAGGAGTAGATGTTTTCTTCTCATAAGAAAACAGCAAGTTGTGGATATAAACTGGGGGCCAGTGGAACAATCATATCTCTTGGGCTCCTGCTGTGTGTCCGGCATCCTGCTAGCATGGGGAGGAAACATAATGGTGAGTGAGCCAGAGACATTGGCCTCTTGCAGTTTATATCCCAGTGAGGGAGAGAGGAAAGTAGATCAGTGCGTTAGTCAGCTTGGCTGCAGTGACAAAATACCGTGTAAGAGGCAGCTTAAACAAGACACTGATTTCCCACAGTCCTGGAGGCTGGGAAGCCTCAGACCAAGGTGCCGCCAGTTTGGGTTTTGGTGAGAAGCTGCTTCCTGGGTTTCAGACAGCCACCTTCCCGCCATGTCCTGGCATGGCCCAGAGCACGGGCTCATTCTCTCTTGCTTCCTCTTATCAAGCCACTAATCCCATCACGAGGGAGGCATCTCACATGGGCAGTGAGGACTTCAAGAGGAATTTGGTGGGGATGCAATTCAGCCCATAGCCATCAGTGAATAGAGAGTTGAGGCCATAGCCTTGGCGAGAAGTGCTGTGGAAGAGAGTAGAGGTGTGTGTGGGGGTGCTATGAGGGCTAGGCCCTGGGGAGCTGGGATGGGAAGGAAGGGAGGGAGGTGACCTGGGAAGGGCCAGGAAAAGTGCGTGTCATGCGACGAGAACTGCGATTGCAAAGGGCCCAGGATGGGAAGGGGCTCGTTGTGGTCCAGGGTTGTGGTCCACTGGAACCCTGCAATCACAGAGGGGGCATGGTGGGAGGGGGGCTGGCGGGAGTAGAGGGGAGCCCTGAGATGTGGTGGGATGTGCTTAGGGGCCGGTCTCCCTGGTGATTTTTCAGGTCTCTGAACAACACTTTGACTTAGTTGCCTGTCGATCAGACTTTACTGCTTCCAAGATAGACATGCTTCCTTTTGTACACGGCACCGGTGGCCTCTACAAATGCAGTCACTCACCTGCTTCCCACCAGCCGGTTGGTTTTGGTAGAGTTGGCATCAGACCGCAGCGTGCAGGAAGTTGAAGCTGAAGTCCTGGTGAGAGAAAGAGCAAACTAGCTAAAGGCACATTTGTCTCCTTGAATAAAAGGCTGCATCCCTTTCAGAAGTCTTGATGCTAACAACATCTGTGCCACATGACAGCTGCCTTCCCAAATGGCTACGTTAGCCTAGGGATGTTTCAGGGAGGGCATCCGGGGCTCGTTTCACCTGAATCATAGGTGAAATTAAGAGAAAGAAAGCTTTGCCTCCTTGCTGGACTAAATTGTCATCTGGGAAGTGCCACGGTTCAGAGTTTAGGGGAACACATCAGTGTCCTGTACCTCTGTGGTCCTGTTTGCTGTCCTGATTCCATGAGACCTGACTGGGGGTTTGAATGTTCTCTATTCTATTTCCAGACAGTCCCTTGATTAATCCCAGCATTCATTCATTCATTTATCCAGTATTGGAGTGTCCACTGCCTGCTGGGCACTGTGCTACCTGCAGAGGATACAGAAAGAACAAAACAGACAAGCCCCCTGCTTATGTGTGTATAGTTTGGTAGCTTAACGCAAAAGGCCAGTTTCTCCAGGCGGGGCAGCTCTTTGATTGTTTGCTCAATGGCAGGCCCCTCTTCTTTCTTGCTAGCAGGTGTCAGTGCCAGATTCTTCGAGAGATGCCAGGTCTGTCTCTGGTCGTGGGGAGTAAAACTGGATCAGTCTCACCCATCATGCCAAGTGGTTGGTTTGGGGGCACGCCGTAACTCAGCACCAGTGGGATATGTAGGAGCACCAGGAGAGATCTCCTAGCTCTTCCAAGGGGGTTCTGGGCTTTGGGAATAACCGGAGGGAGCTGCCGTGACCGTCCTGCTCCCACGTGGGTGAGCCACGCAGGTGCAGCCCGAGGTCAGGGTGTCCAAGCTAAAAGAGCAAACATGGGTTCCCGATGATGTCATTGATGTCCTCCATCCCTCCAGACCTCTTGGGACATGAGATAATACATTTTCCTTCTTGTTTAAGGCTTAGGTTCGATTTTCTGTACTCTTGCAGCAGAAGTGTCCTTGTTGATAAAAACACTTCGCTCCTCTATCCGTGTGCTGTCAACACCTGCCTCCTTTTAACCCTTTCCATGTCTTGGACTCAGTTTTGTGCAAAAGTGCTTTCTCTCTCACTTGCCAGATGCTTAAGGAAACCTTTGCTTCTGTCTTCCACCCCCGCTGTCCAGCACAGCGCCTGGCTCGCCTGGGGTCCTGCGTGTAGTGGACTATCAGTAAGTGCTTATTAAGTTGAATTTGAGTTTTTAGGACAGGACTTTAAATTTAGTGACTACCTGTGGGCTTCTGAGAAGTTATTGAAAGCTGACTGGTTGCCCAAGGGAGAGGATGAGCTGATCAAGGCAGGTACTACTGGGCCAGGCTGGCAGCAGTGGGGATGAAAGTGTCCCGAGGGAGGTGCCAAGGAAAACCCATCGTGCAGCCTGAGCTCTGTTTTTTATTGAAAAATCCATTTATAAATAATCTGGACAAATAAAGTAAACAGCACTTTATTGGGATTCAGAAAAATTCATGGCTACAGAACACTGGCCCCCATGTAGCCCCCCAGCTCCTGATTAGTTGCTGGCACCTGTCCATCACAGGGGGCCCTCCCGGCCGCTCTGGGGACTGCCCTGAGACGGTCTCTTTCTTATTTCTTAGCATGCTGGGCATGAACATTCTCCTCTTCGTTTTACATACTAGCATTTATGGGATGTTTCGGCCGAGTGGAGTTATTGTCCTGTCTTTATGGAGAGGGAAGATGGACCCTCTGCATTGTCCCTCATCATTCTCTTGCTGGAGAGCCCCTGGGACAGCAGGAGGGGCGGCTGGCCTGGTCCCTGCACAGCGGTAAGGCAGGAAAGGCAGGCTTCAGACACCCAGTGCCCTCGCGGGCCCGCTAGCCCCCCATTGTCTTATGGGTGTCATCTTCTTATTTCACGGAACCTTTTTCTTTCCTGGCTGTTGTTCCCTTAACCCAAAGGCACCTGACGAAGGCTGTCAACATTTTTTTTTTTAAAGGTTTTATTTATTTATTAGACAGAGATAGAGACAGGCAGCGAGAGAGGGAACACAAGCAGGGGGAGTGGGAGAGAAAGAAGCAGGCTCATAGCGGAGGAGCCTGACATGGGGCTCGATCCCATAACGCCGGGATCATGCCCTGAGCCGAAGGCAGACGCTTAACCGCTGTGCCACCCAGGCGCCCCAAGGCTGTCAACATTAACCACGTAGGAGCATCGTCAGTTATCGAGCATCTGCCTCGTGCCATGTGCCGTGCAGAGCGCTCTCCTGCTTCATCTGCCCTAGACCTCAGACCTCCCAGAGACCCCCTGAGGACAGAAAAGAGACTCTGAGATGTGAAGTGTCTTGCCCAGGGTCACCTAGCTTGGAAGTGGTGGAACTGGGATTAGACTCCACAATTCCTTTTTTGGAGGTTCACTTCCTTCCCCCGCGATCACAGTGATCATATTTTCTAAAGCAGAATTGGACACAGACTGCCTAGCACGGAGTGAGGAGGCAATAGATAGCTGTTGGAGGCATGAACAAATGACCCGGACCACGGACCAGCCAGCAGGACTGATCTTGTGTCAGTGGCTAAGGGGAGCAGCCAGGCAGAGACTGGCTGGCAGCGCGGTGGGGTGGCTGAGGGATGTGAGGGGCGTGTGGGGAGAGGGACGGGCAGTGGGGTGGCCAAGAACTTGCACACAGCTGCCTGACCGGGCGCCTTTGCCAGGCCAGCCAGGTCTGGAGCTGAGTGAGACACCAGACGTACTCTAGGCCCAGCTTGGGAAAATATTACAGAGTGCAAAATAAAATTAAACAGTATTAACCACAGGCCCAAATTGCACCTATATTTTAAAAAGCATTGTGCAGCTGAGACTTATAAAGCCTAGAACCAGCATGAGGCTGTCTTGCTTAATGAGAACCTCTGCCACTTCCTGCTCCCTTCCTTGGCCTCCCCCAGGCTTGCTTGTTCATCCTCTTCTGATGCTCTTGCTCCTTGGGTCGAAGGGCGGCTCCTTGGTAGGATATGCCCTTTGGTCTCTGGAGGAAGACGGCTCTGCTGCAGGCGGGGTCTGGAAGTGCCTGGAATGGCCAGCTCCTGGATGTGACAGCCTCAGGGGCTGCAGGCACCCCTTCTTTCTTGGGTCAATGAAAAGGAAGAGAGCAAAATCAGTGCAGCTCACATGGGGGCACCTCAAGAAGGCTCCACAGGCTCTCCTGACATCACGGCCAGGAAGGTTCCAGAAAGAAGATGTGTATGTTTCACTAGACTTTCTAGACTTACAAGAAACAGGTATTAAATAACCACTTCTGGCCTTATTTCAGCTTCCTCATTAATTCATGTTGGGTCCTGAAGTAAATAATTTTCATTCAGTAACGTGTTTTCCCTTACTTGAAAAGTAGGTGTGATTCTGGTGCTGGTGGTCACTGCTGGCTCCCCGTGGCTCTAGAGTCAGCCTCTGGGGTCGCATTTCCCTTTCTGCATGCTAATGCTCCTTGAGCTTTGCACAGCAAATGCCTTTTGAGAAGCTGGCTTTATCTCATATGCAGGTCACACCTAGTGAGCCCTCGTGGTGACAACAAAGGAGGTGGTCAGCTCAGACCTAGGCCTGGACCAGGACCCCGTCTCCACGTTGACTCCAGCACATCACGGGCAATGCCCATCTCTGTTGGTGGCAGGGAGGGGACAGGCAGAAGTGTCCTCCCAGGAGCCTCCATGCTCCATCCTTCTATCTCATCAAACTGTCGGTACCGGCCATTGTTCTTAGGCATAGAATCATCTGTGTGTGCATGCGTGCGCCGTATGTGTTAATTCTAGAAAAATCACTCAGGCATTGTAAAGACTCGGGGAGTCTTGGTGCAAGGGACTGGGGAGCAGAGGTGCTTTCTTTGGCTCTGAGCACCCAGGCAAGGTGCACGTCAGAAGGGGAGGCTTGCCTCTCTGTGTGTGTGTGTGTGTGTGTGTGTGTGTGTGTGTGTGTGTGTGTTTGGGCAAGAGAAAGTTTAGCGAGGGCCAGTCTGAGCCACAGGCTGCCACCTCTGGCAGAAGTGGCTTCTGCTCCCGCACGGAGGTAGCTCTGCTGGCTGAGCGTGAGAGGGGAGGGCACGTCAGCCAGAGCCCGCAGGCCCAGGGCTAGTGCGGGAGTATGGGGTGGAATGGTGCCTCCCCCTTCTCTTCCTCTCTTCGAGCAAGGTCACAAATGACAAATGAGCAGGAGATGGTGAAGGTGGATTGGGTAGGATTTGGACGTGTTTCTCCTGACCTTGATGGAGCCATGTCCCTCCTATTTGTAATCTTGGGCTAGAACAACTGACAAATGGCCTGATAGGAAACAAAAGCAAACAATAGACTCACTTGAAAGATACAGTGAATAGAATTTAATTGAATTTTTTTCTTTTTTTTGGGGGGTACAGACATTGATTTGACCCTGTAAGATGTAGAGAGTAAATCATTAGAAGAATTAGTATACATTAAAATGTGGTTTATTATCATGGAACTTTTATTGTGCTTGTAGTTGTGTTTTTAATTATTATTTTAATGACTTTCTGTATTTCAAATCATGATAAATCTATTTTATTTTTTAAAAAGAAGCGGACTATAGTTTTACAAGGTGATACGTAGTATAGAGCTGTTGATGAGAATTGCTCCTCTATTACTGAGAATGAACAGACTACAAAGACTGAAAACGGACCGATTTACACACTTTAAAAAGGTCAATTAATATCTAACCATTAAACACAGATGCTGTAGATTAATCTCACTATCTTATCTAGTCTCCGGGCTCCTATTGGATCATGCAGAGATTGACTTTTTAAACAAAATAAGTGAAAGAAGCTAAAAGTGGAAATGCCTAGGACCAATGAAAGCAAAGGATTTGGGGCATAATGTGGTGCAAATACCCTGTGTCCTCCTGCCTGGGGTCATCAGGACATGAGCAGAGAGGATAGGGCTGACTGTCCATGCAGTCTTTGAGGGATGAAGCAGAGGCTAGTGGCTCTGTTGGTAGATCAGGGTTTGGGGCTATTTCTCTCTGATAGTAAAGATGGATTTGTGCTGGCCCATCTGCCTTGTGTCTTCTGAGCTTTCTTGAGGTCAAGGGTAAATCCTTGTTACATGCTTGCTGGGGCTTTGTGTGTAGTCTGGTCTGTGTGGAGATCAGCTCCCTCACCACTCTGTCAACGCTGAACTCATCCAATCTGCATTACGTGATGCATGGTATTAGTGTCATGATCATATGTCCTGAATTTCCTAGTGCAAACCTCTCATTTCAAATATTTGGTCCTATAAGCCATGTGGGGGCTCACACCAACTTCCTCCCTGGCTGCATACTGGTTGGATATTTCTGACTTTGCGAGGTTGTCAGGCAACATGTCTTGGCAACCAGAGGCAGGGGAATGTAGATGGGATGTGTGTGGGCTCTGGAGACACAAGGTCTAGGTCTGAAACCTGCCACCAGAATTTATTAGCCAGATGGCCTTGAACAGGCTTATTTGTTTGTTTGCTTGTTCATTCAATAAATATTTATTGAATCTGGGTCAAGCAGTGTTCTAGGGGCTGTGATCAAAATGGAGAAAATCTCTGCATTTTAGTGAGGGTGGCAGTAAGAACAGAGAGGGACAATTAAAAAAAATAGTATAAACAGTATAGCAGTATGTATACTGTATTGCAGAATATCAGGTGGGAATATATACCATGGGGGAAAAATCATGAGGGTGAGGACAGAGTACAAAAGGGGATGTTGCTATTTATACGGTGATTAGGGAAGGCCTTACTGATAAACATTTGGATTGAGACCCAGAGGAAGTGAGGAAATGAGCCAAGTGGAATTCTGAGAGGGGTCTCTTCTAGGTTCATAGAAATGCAAATGCAAAGGCCCTGGGGCAGGAGCATGCTGGTCTGTCTACTGAGTAGCAAGGGAGCAGAGTGCAGGGAATAGATCAGAGAGGGAGTGGGGCCAGATCATGCAGGGCTGGTAGACTACTCTGAGGACCTCAACTTTGACTTTGAGTGAGGTGGGAACCATCTTAAAGGAAGCCCCTCACTGGTGTAAACCAGGAGACCATCTGGGAGGCCACTGCAGTCGTCTGGGTGGGACGTGCTGGCAGCTGGAACCAAGGGGGCAGCAAGAAAGGAGGGAGAAGTGTTGGGATTTGGACATATTTTGAAGGTAAAATGAAGAGGATTTGCTCATGATCTGTGAGCAGAAGAGACAAGGATGGTTCTCAGGTGTTTTGTTTGAGCCACTGGAAGGGTGGAGTTATCATCTGCCGAGATGGGGGAGCTATAGGAAGAGGAGGTTTTGTGTGTGGGTATGTGAGGGGTGTTCAAGCATTCACATGTGAGGCATGTGGAGTATAAGATTCCTAGCAGGTATGCAGATGGTTATTTAATAGGTAGCTGGATATATGAGTGGAGTTCAGGGTACAAGTCCAGGCTGAAAGTAGAAAATTAGGGTAGTCAGTGTAGAAATGATGTTTGGAGCTCTGAGTCTCCATGAGGTGGCAAGGTGGGGGGAGATGGAGAGGAGGCCCAAGGACTGAACTTTGGGGCATTCCAGTGTTTAGAGGGCAGGAGAGGAGGAAGGAGTGAACCATATTGAGAATAGCAGTCAGAGAAACAGAAGCAAGACCAAGAGAGAAAAAGATGTGGGTCTGAGAGGCTGAGTGAAGGTAGTGTTTCCACAAGGAGGGAGATGAGAGGGCAAGCAAGATGAAGGCTCTGAAATAGCACTGGCTTCAGCAGTGTGGAAGCTGTTGGTGATGGTGACTAGCACTGTCTTGATGGAATGGTGGGTGTAAAAACGTGATAGGAATGGGCCTAAGAAAGGGTGAGAGGAGAGAAGTTGAGGCAGCTAGTTTGGACACTCTTTGAAAGGAGTTTGCCCTGAAGGGGAGCATAGGATGGAATGGTAACATTACCTTAAAATTTTTTTTTTATTTGGATTCAGTTAATTAACATATAGTATATTATTAGTTTCAGAGGTAGAATTCAGTGATTTATCAGTTGTATATAACACCCAGTGGTCATTACATCATGTGCCCTCCTTAATGCCCATCACCTAGTTACCCCATCCCTCCCACCCACCTTGCCTCCAGCAACCCTCAGTTTGTTTCCTAGAGTTAAGCTTCTTTTATGGTTTGTATATGTATTCATCTTCTTTTATTTTTCCTTCCCTTCCCCTATGATCATCTATTTTGTTTCTTAAATTCCATATGAGTGAAGAAATCAAATGATAATTGTCTTTCTCTTATTGACTTATTTCGCTTAGCATAATACCCTCTAGTTCCATCCACGTTGTTGCAAATGACAAGATTTCATTCTTTTTGATGGCTCAGTAATAGTCTGTTGTATATATAGACCACATCTTCTTTATCCATTCATCTGTTGATGGACATCTGGGCTCTTTCCTTAGTTTGGCTATTCTGCTTTTTTAAACTCTCAGCTTCCTTGTCTGTGAAAAGGGACAATGCTATTACTTGTGTCATAGAGCTGTTGGGAAAGATAAAATGAGATGCTGTTGAACCCCCAGTGCTTGGCACATAGTAGGGCTCCTGCATGTTTGCCAGTGCTGTTGTCCAGCTTCTGTGGCTGAGGCGTGGACAGGAGGACCTGAGCTGGTGTGTCTGCATCCAGGGTTGTTTCAGTAATCTCTGATACTCTGCCCTCCTGGGGTTGGAAGTAAATCAGAAGTTTGGGTACATTCCCAACATTTTCAGCAGCTGTGAAGTGGCATAGAAAGATCAGAAAGTCAGAAGCACCATAGTCCTGTTAAGTGGTTGGCTTATCTGCATGACTATGCAAATGAGGCATGTTGCCGTGCTCACTCCTATATTCTGTTTTATTGCCTGCTTTGCAGAATGGCACATTTCAAGATGAAAGCCATTTGGACTTTGAGCTAGAGTCTCTGAAGTATTTTCTTTTCTGATTATAAAAACACGTACTAATTGTAGAAAAAACTGGAAAGTTGAAGGAAATGTACAAAAGAGAAATTTATCTAAGGCCTCACACCCAAATCCAACTGCGGTTAACGTTTCAGGAGATTTTTTCCCAATATTTTTATGAACTCTTTTAAAACATAATTGAGATTGTTATACTGCTTATATGTGTAAAACATATTTGAAATTGTATACTGTTACACAGCTTTTTTTCTCAGTTTTTCTCCTCAATATTGTATTTTAAGCATTAAATTCTCATGCATGTTTTTAATGGCTGTGTAATATGAAATCTTTGAGTTTGCCACCTCAACTTGTATCAAAGTAAAGTGATGATAGTAGTTAACCCTTATATAGCATTTACTGAGTTCCAGGCTTTGTTTGAAGTACTTGGCATAAATTAACTCATGTAATCCTCATCACCACCTTCTGACACAGGTACAGTCATTATTCCTAGTTTACAGTAGAGCCTTTAAGGCTGAGTTAAAGCCCTTCATTGAATGTGAGGACCAAAGGATGAAAGAACTGATAATAAAACAGCCAGTGTTGCCTGAGTTTGTCATGCAGCTACCTTCTTTTTGAAACACCTGTAGTGTTGGGAGTAGAGGTGGGCAACATGCCTCCTGCTTCAACTTTGCAGGGACCAAATCTCAGCAATTTGGGTAACTCATGTAAAAAAAAAAAAAAAATCTCCCCATCCATTCTCTTACAATCTCTGAGTAGTTGTGGTTTTCTATTTATTTGTTTCTCTTGTTTTCATCCTGCATTCTCTTCTACCACTGCTTCTTAGTTGCAACTTCCATCAGAATTCCTGGGGACTGGAGTCTTCATGTTCAAGGATGGACAGAAACAACTGTATCCTAGAGCAGTGATGTCCCAATACTTGTCCTTGACATCCAGAAATACATTTCATGTCATGATCCAGAACACACACATATATATTAATCTGTGATGAAATATCTGAACAGGAATTTCAAGAAACAATGCTACCTTTGGTGTACTCTGATATTTTCCATTCCATTCCACTCTACTTCCATTCCATTCCATTCCATTCCATTCCATTCCATTCCATTCCATTCCATTCCATTCCATTCCATTCCATTCCATTCCAAAGAAATATCAGTTCCCACCCTGGGTTGATTTAAGGACTCACTAATGGGTTCATGGGCTGTGACTCACAGTAAGAAACTGCTGCCCTGGTTGGTTCAGGACCAAGGACAGCAGCCCCTTACTCCCTCTCCCCTGCCCTGGCATGTTGGTTTCTTACTGCGACTCAATAAGCTTCTGTCCACTTGGCCTGGACTTCCCATGGCCCACTTTGGATCTTATTGGTCTTAGAGTCTCACAGCACTTTCTAGTTTAGGTGCCTAATCTTCCAAGATCAAAAGCTTTTTGAAGTGAGGTCCTAGGTCTTTCCTATGGTTTCTATCCCCCATAATGACTGACCCAGATTTCCAAGGAATTAATGGAGCCTAACAAGTAAAGATAAGAATATTGCATCAAGGCTGCTCCCTTGAGGGGTGCAGCTGGCTGCAGACACACTGGGAATTCTTCGTAGACTGTTACCACACTGGACAGGAAAGGCCTCCCTTTACTGGAATCCTTTTCTTTTTTATATGACCAGGAAAAAAGGCCAATTCTGTCCTCCTCCGATTGATATTGCCATATTGTGAGCCTTTGAGAAGGAAGCTCCCTTTTAATAAAAGCTTTGACATTACATGCATCATCACATCACACCCTTCTCAGAAAGATATATTTGACTGGCTGTGTTTTCTGCCCTGCAGCCTATGCTGTTCTTCATATGACACAATATGATGCTTGTGGGCTCCTTATCATTCATCTTACTCCTTGATACTATCAAGAAACAAGAGAAGAGGAAGATCTCTTTTTTCCTTTTAAAGTAACCTGAGATTCTGAGGGTAGGGCCCATCTCGTCAAAGGGAAGACTGATACAGACTATCAATGGTCAGGTTTTGGATGCATCTTCCATTTGTAGTTTTAATTAAGGCCTCATATGGACCTACGTTTGTGTCTTTGGGAATAGGGTATCTGCACGATTGATCAGTATTATCTGCAGATTGGAGCCTGGCCCTGTTCTGCTCCCCCAAAGGGATTCCTGCTGAAACAGCATAGCAGTGGGCCTTTTGAGTTGTGTGTCAGCTAGGAAGTCTGTGTTTATGCATATGTTAAGGTCTTCCGAGACCAAACTCAACTGCTCTTCAAAGCAGAGTAGAACAATTACCTCTAGAAAATTCATGAATTCTTCTCCTGTTTACTCTTCAATTCCAAAAGCTCAGAACTGGGGTGCTTGCTTGCCGTGTGGTATTCATGATCACAGGTGTTAGCAAATGGAGGTGGTGACTAAGCTTAACTTCTTTTATGAAGGCGGGTTATGAAATCCAAACACTATTGAAATCCAAACACCTTTCATCTATTAATGGCCACCAGTGGCCTATAATCAAGTCACACTCTGTTAGCTATACAATTAACTTGTTTGTTTGAAGTGTGAATTAAGGATTTGAGGCATTTGCTAATTAATCTTACTTGCTCCCTACTTTAGCTGAAATCCCTGTATTTTCCAAATTCAGGCGCTTCTGGAATTTAAGGACAGATATTTGTTGACTCAATTTTCTTCCTACATGAAATGAGCTTGTTTTGCTTTTGCACAGATGGAAAGAAGTAAGCTTTCAAGCCTTTCTTCCCCACTGGACTCTTCCTTAATTTCATTCTCAGTTCTGTAACTTATGGCAAGTACCTCCTCCTTGCTGCAGTTCTAATGGCTCTCTCAGCTTGAGTGTGGTACCCCTCCTCTGGGCGCAGAGGCAAGCGCTGGAGTCTCCCCCTTTGCCTGCCTCCTTTGATTCTCTCTTTGTTTGTGGCTCTCTTCTGGAACGAGTTTCCTTTGTAGATAATGGGATTCCATTATGGGGTGTTAGGGCTGCTCTGGAACTGTCGGCTGTGAGGGAAGATAGGAGGTTTTGATCAATGGTTTCTGCTTGTATCTTGGATGTGTTAATTTTAAGATGGCTTGCTTCTGTTTTTATTAGTTTTATTGGATTTGGGGTGGGGGAGGGGTTGGGATGAGTGTTAGTGTTTGTTCTGCAAGGAAATTTAGTTGTTCAGAGTTAAGTGGCTCTGCTTTACTTGGAGGCAGGAAGGGCCAAAAGGAAGTCAAAATGCCCACCACTATGCTGTCCCTATAGGCACCAGAACCATTGTTGCTACCTTCAAATCCTTTTCTGACCTCTTTGAATGATTTGAGACCCATTTCCAAAGGGCTCTATTGGTTAATGTTAGAGCAGAGGTAGATTTATCATTGTGGGTGGGCTTATCTATTGGTAAGAAGAGAACAGACACACACCTACACACAAAAACACACCCTAATATGAATTTCTGATTTTCATAGCTAGGGATTCAGAATTTATCTTAAAGGGAGGTGGGTACACAAAGACCAGCAGATGCAGGATATTTTTACATGGCTTGTCCCTTGTCCCTAGTTCTTAATGGGAGTTGGCAGTGTGTGACTGTCAGTGACACTTTCTGTGCAGATAGAATCCTGCCAAGGTTGAAAAAGAAGCCAAATTCTTGCAACACTGCTTCTGTTTTATATTCAGGTTTATATCACTATTCTGGAAGGACTTATAACAACAATCTGTGCTCTTTTAGGCTCCTCTGATTCTTGAACTGAATCTGTCAGATCAGCAAGTCTACATCTTCATCCAAGGGTAGACATGAAGGGTGGGTATTGTTAAAGCAGAATCAGTATTCACTTGTCCCTGGACATTATCTCTTCCTCCCACTTTTTGATATTGGAGAAAGCCTGGATCCCCATAGACCTCAGAATAACTTCTCTCTGAGGCAACAATGGTACCCTCAAAGTTTTAACCCTGGCTATGTTCTTTATTCATCAGTTTGCTGACCTCTCAAAGAATAAAACAAAAACCTAAAAATCTAAAAATTCATGGCAAGACTTTTGCTGCTGTCTATGATGAAATAGCTGGGACCAGATTTGTCCTCTTGCCATCAACAATATAAAACCGGACAAAACATGTGGAATAATATTGTCAGATGTTATGCAATAGTCAGGGTAGGATTTTGGTTCCCAAGTGGATATTGTGAGTCTGACAACCACTTGGTATTCTGCTTGGAGGCATTTCAAGTTTGGTTTCAGGGAGATTACCCCAAACAGAGTACAGTCATCTTGCTGAGTTGAAGAGACAGATATCAGAATTTGGGGAGATTGAGATTGGCGAATATCAGAAGGCAGAATGTCAGAGAGTAGAAAGCCTTGTGGAGAAAGTGCTCCAGAAATCTTCCTGGGTCCTCTGGAAATATCTATTGGATATTGAACTGTTGAAATTTGCCAAGGTTGGGCTAAAAGCACCTAGGGCTGTAAGGTGAAAAGTCCCCAGAAATACAGGACTGGGAGGTATTCAAATTCTGACCAACCAGATTGGACAAATGGGACATGTAATACAGAAGGAAAAAAAAATAATAGTAGGGCAAAACATTTCTAGAGTAAGAGGTACTGTAGACCCATCTTTACAAAGATTAAGTCTTAAGAGGATCAGGTTATTCTACAAGTAACTCAAATGCCTGCCAGAGCAAAGCCTAACACTCTTCATTTAAAGATATGATGGCTGACAGTTTTCCAAATTTGATGAAAATCATAAACGTAGTGATCCGAGAAGCTCCACACACCCCAAGCAAGATAAATACAAAGAAAACCACAGCAAGGCACACCATAATCAAATTGCTTCAAATCAATGATAAAGTCAACCAGAGGCAGGGTTGGCAGGGGGTGGGGGGGGGGGAAGACACATTACAAGAGACAAAGATAAGAATTTATGCAGATTTCACATTAGAAACCATGCAAGCCAGAAGACAGTGGAGTAAAATCTCTTATGTGCTGAAGAGAAAAAAACCTGTCAGCTGAGAATTCCATATTCAGTGAAATTATCCTTAAAAAAAAAAAAGAAAGTGAAGTAAAGATGTTTTCCAATAGGCACACACACACATCAGAAAATTTGTTGCTTGGAGACCCGTACTATAAAAATGTTAAAGGAGCTTCGTGTGAAGGATGACACCAGATGAAAACTTGGAGCTATACAAAACAATGAGGAGTGCTAAAGATGGTAAATGTGTAGGTAAATACAAGATATTTTCCTTCATTTTTTTATTTCTTTAGAAGATAATTGTTTAAATCACTGCATTGGGGGTCTAGAACATATCTAGAAGTAAAGTATATGACAATAGACAATACCAGGAATGAGAGAAGAGATAAAGTGGAAGTATACTGTTTAAGTCTGCAATACACACGATGGGTCTAGTATTATTTAAAGGTAGATTCTGTTAAGTTAAAGAGGCAAAATGTAAATCTTAGCGCAACCACAGATGAGACAGAGGCAAACCTAATAAGCCAGTAGTGGAGATAAATGGAATACTAAAAATAAAAAAAAATCAGTTACTCCAACAGAAGGCCAAGGGAAAAAAAAAGAGGAAAAGGGAACAAAGAACAAATAGAACAATTAGAAAACAAATAGTATGACTGTAAATTTAAACTCAACCAATTTGATAATTACACTAAATACAGTCTAGACATTCACAAGAGAAAGCAGAGAACTTGGAGTCGACACAGATTTAATTAAGCAAGAAAAGAAAAAAAATGATAAATTGAATTTAACCTAAAATTAAAAACTTCTGCTCTTTGGGGTGCCTGGGTGGCTCAGTTGGTTGAGTGTCAGACTCTTGATTTTGGGTCAGGTCATGGTCTCAGGTTTGTGAGATCAAGCCCCACGTTAGGCTCCATGCTGGGTGTGGAGCCTGCTTAAGATTCTCTCTCCCCACTCTCCCTCTGCCCACCCCCTTGCGCTCTCTCTCTCTCAAAACATAAAACAAACAACAACAAAACTTCTGCTCTTTGAAATATATCTTTAAGATAATTAAAAAGTAGGCCGGAGATGGGAAGAAAACACTCATAATCTCATCATGTATAAACGTTACGAAGGATTCATATCCAAAATACAAAATGAACTATTATAATTCAGCAATAAAAAGACAACCCTACTAAAAATTGGGCAAAAATTAAAACAGACTTTATTAAAGAAAATATATAAATGGTCAATAAGCACATGAAAAAAATGTTATATATCATTTTTTATTAGGGAAAAGCAAATTGAAGCTGCAATGAGATAGTTATGTACACACTACAATGGCTGAAATAGAGAAGCGTGATAGTGCCAAGTGTTGACAAGGATGTGGAGCAACTTTAATTCATAAACATTCCTAATGGAAATAAAACAGTGCAACCACTTTGGAAAACAGTTCGGCAGTTTCATGTAAAGTTAAACACATACTTACCAAATGACCAAGTGATTCCACGCCCTAGGTTTTTACCAAAGAGAAATGAAAATACACGCCCACCCAAAGACTTGTGAATGAATATTAATTCCTTATGAATTTTTATTCATAACAGCTCACAACTGGACAACACAAATATCTGACAACATTTGGATGAATAGACAAATTGTGACAAATCTTTACAATGAAATAATACTTTGCAATAAAAGGGAATGGATTACTACACAACGGCATGAATCCATCTAAGAAACATTATCTCAAATGAAAGAAGCCAGACACGAAAAGAATACATACTGTATGGTTTCATTTACATAAAATTCTAGAGCAGACAAAAATAATCTGCAAGGAGAGAAAGCAGATCAATGGGTGCTTGAGGCTGGAGGTATGATGGAGATTGACTGACAAGGGGTATGAGGGAAATTTTCATGGTGCTGGAAACATTTTATATCTTAAATGTGGTGATAGATACATAATATATTTGTTAACATTCATTGAACTGTACATTTAAAATGAATAGAATCAGCCTGATCATGAAATGGGCAGAAAACCCGAATAGACTTTTTCAGAGAAAACATACCCGTGGCCAACAGTCAAATGAATGGTGCTCAACATCACTCAGCATCAGGGAACTGCAAATCAAAACTGCAACGAGATACCACCTCACACCCGTCAGAATGGCTAGTTCAAAAAGAAAAGAAATAACAAATGTTGGCGAGGATGTGGAGAGAAGAGAACATTCCTGCACCGTTGGTGGGGATGAAAATTGGTGCAGCCATTGTGGAAAGTGGTATGGAAGTTCCTTAAAAAGTTAAAAATAGAAGTACCCTACGATCCAGCAATTCCACTTCTGGGTATTTACCTGAGGAAAATGAAAAGACTGATTAGAAAAGATATATGTTTATCGCAGCACTATTTATAATAATCAAGATATGGAAACAACCTAAGTGTCCATCAATAGATGAATGAAAAAGAAGTGGTATATATATACACAATGGAATATTACTTAGCCTAAAAGAGAATGAAATCTTACCATTTATAACAACATGGATAGACCTAGAGGTTACTATGCTCGGTGAAATAAGTCAGAAAGAGACAAATACTGTATGATTACACTTACATATGGAATCTAAAAAAACAAAACCAATGAACAAACAAACAAAAAAATCAGAAACATACTCAAATACAGAGAACATACTGATGGTTGCCAGAGGGGAGAAGTGTGGAGGGGATGGACAAAATAGGTGAAGGGGATTAAGAGGTACAGACTTCCAGTTATGAAATAAATAAGTCACAGGGAGGAAGCATACAGTGTAGGGAATATAGTCAATAATACTATAATAACTTTACAGATGACAGGTGGTAACTATACTTACCATTGTGAGCATTGCATAATGTATATAAATGTTGAATTGCTATGTCATACACCTGAAACTAATATAACATTGTATTCAATTAAAAAAATAAAGTACATTGTGGTGCCTGGGTGGCTCAATAGCTTAGGCATCCAATTCATGATTTTGGCTCAGGTCGTGATCTCAGGGTCGTGAGATTGAGCCCTGTGTTGGGGCTCTGTGCTCAGCACAGGGTTGGTTTGAAATGCCCTCTGCCCCCCCACCCCGACTTGTATGCATGTGTGTACTCTCCCTCAAATAAATAAATAAAATCTTAAAAAAATAAAAAATAAAGTACATTGCTATAGAAAAATATCAGAAGGAATTACCACCAAAATGAATGAATGAATAAATACATAAATGAGTTGCCTTTTATTGTATGTAAATTATACCTCGACAGAGCTGATTAAAAACATTATAGCCCAGCGATCTACTGTGTGCCTACAATCTGCATATATTACCCTATGTAATACAGTGTTTTATCCCATAGCTCAGGTGAGGAAATGTCAAGTCACTTGACCGAAATCACAAAGCCAGAGGTAGATGGAGTGACACTTTTCTACTCTACCAGAAATGCTTTTTTATCTCCCCAAAACGGCAGATTGGATCTCACAAATTAAGGGTATACATCGTTCCAATGCCTTTCAAACTACTTACTGTGTGACTGGCATCTGGGAAAGTTGATACAGAGTCCTCACTGGGGTAGCTTGGATACTTCCCCCAACACATGCTCCTTCTCCTTTAGGTGTCTTTTCATTACCCACTGCTTTTTAGTATGTTTTCTAGGATGACACCGCAGTGAGGTTACCACTATCCTCAGGACTGTGGCTGATTCTTATTAGGGTCCAGTCAGGACACAGAAACCGTATTGGTTATTTGAACAGAGAAAATTTAGTATAAAGAATTGTTAATTAGTAAAGGGTAGTTGACTACCAATAGGGATAAAGAGAATTCTGAGGGTTCTAGAAGTACCAGGTATCGCTGGAAGAGCAGCTACTGCCCGTAGGTTGAGGAAGAGTAGACCATAAATAATCTAGGGACTAGACTTGGGCTGAAATTCGGACTTTTTCAGAGCACCTGGCCAACACAGGAACATGCTGGCTGCCAAAGGGTATGGGCTGCAGTTGGTCTGCAGAGGTGGCTCATTGTTGCTTGAGGGCATTGGGAGGACCAGAGGTGTAGCCTGTTAGCGAGGGAGTGTGCTGTGGGGTGTTGCTGGAGCTCAGGTGCGTGGCCATTGGGCTCCCGCTCTGAATAATATTGATGATGATAGTAATAATGATAGAGCGCAGAAACCAGAAAGGAGACGTCTTCTTGCCACTATCATCTTGCAGGGTGACTTCGTTGCTCTCTGTTGATGAAGCGTAGGATTTTGCTAGGCTGCCCAGGAGAAATATTTACAGGGCCCATCATCAGTGTCACAAAGCAGGACAAATAAGGGTGAAGTTGGAGCTAAAAGATAATCATTGACAACTGACACAATATTGAAATAGAAGGTGGGGCAATCTTAGGTCCAGATTAATTGACAACTATTGTATTGAGGGCAGTGACTGCTCTGGCTAACATAACTCTCTTCTTCTTGTTTTTTTTTTTTTAAATTTATTTATTTATTTGAGAGAGAGAAAGAGAAAGAAGGAGAGCATAGAGCAGGAGGGGCAGAGGGAGAGCGAGAGAGAATCTCAAGCCGACTCTGCACTGAGTGTGGAGCCTGACGTGGGCCTCAATCCCACGACCTTAAGATCATGACCTGAGCTGTAGCTAAGAGTCAGATGCTCAACCAGCGGAGCCACCCAGGTGCTCCTAACATATCTCTCTTCTAAAATCTATTGCTCTAAATGTATTTTCTTTCTGGATAACCGGCATGGTTTATGTCTTATAATCCTCTTTGTTTTCAATGCCAGAAACATCAGAGTAGGAGCCCAAAAGTCATGTGCCTACAAGGTCCAAGTAGGTGTTGTGAGGGAAGAAAGCCAGCCAGGTGGGGAAGGTGGCCATCTGAGAGCTCGTGCCTACCCACAGCGGCAGCTGCTTCTCAGCCCCGTCCAGTGGATGCTCTGCAGGAACATGGGTCCAGAGTTGCCAGATCTTATTTTTCAAGAAAAGTTGAAAATGCTCATCTCCCAATCCTGAAACGTTGGCAAAAACACCAAATGGGAACAAACATGGTGTGCACCAAACCAGCGCATCTGTGGGTACATTCAGCACCCCGGGCTTCCTTTGCTTTGAAGATGCCTTCACTGCCTTGTTCCGGCCAGTTGGCTTTCAAGCCTGTTTACTTCACTTTTGAAAAAATTCAGTTTTTTTCCCACTCTCCCACTCCCACATTGTCGTTCAGGATCCCATCCTGTCCTTCCTGGGCTGTTGTCCCTCTCCACCATCACACCATCAGAGTGCTATTTCTCAAGCACAGCTCTTCTTGTATCTCCCCTCCACAGGAGAGCTGTCAATGACTTCCCTGGCTCTAATGGGTAAAGCTCCATCCACTGGTCATTTTAATTCCTCCCCAGTCTGGTGCCTGCCTGCCCTCGCAGCTTTGGGTTCTGTCATTCCCCGTGCCCTGCAGACTCTGCCTACTTCCCATTGCTCAAAGTTCCCCAACCACATTTGCTTCTCCCACCTTCCTGCTTTTGCACTTACAGTTTTCTTCCCCTCATGCCTTTACCATTCGTCAGTCTGGCAACCTCTTACTCACTCTTCAAGACCCAGTTTAAACCTTCCCTTCTCTTCTCAGCACAGACACATGATCTGTGCTGCTAGTTTGGTGTCATCATCTGTTGTGTAGTTGACAAATAGCCCTGGATCCTGCAGCCCTGTTAGTCTTCCCAGCTGTATTTCTCAGGACCATTACTCACATGTCTGTATCATTAGGGCCTTGCAAAGTGCCTGGTGTATAGTAGGTGCTCAATAATTCATCAAATGATTGAACCATTGAGTGGATAATGAAATGAATGAAAGACTGGGTGGTTTGCTTCTTCACCAAGTCTCTCTCTGAACATTTTTATGACGGTTCATTGTTTCTGCTTGGATTGGCACTTTGATGGTCATGACAACACTTTACCACATCTAAATAAGATAGCCAACTGGGCCAGACTTTATTGCAGAAGTCTGGGCTGTTAGGAATTTATCCTGAATTGCTACTTTATCATTTTGTAGAAAGTCTTCCAGATGCCCTTGGATCCCTGAGATCTTAATCACCACCATTCTCATAAATTGTCAGCATAGAACTATGCTACCACTCATAAAAAAAAAAAAAAAAAGGAAAGAAACCATTATTCTGTATTCTAGTTGTTGACAACAAGAGCTGGTCATTTTGAAAGCATGATTTGGGGTGCTGTTTTTGATCTGTGGGTGGGGACCCAGAGCATCCTGTAGAGGGTGCTGGCTTGGCCAGCTGGGTGCTTGAGAAGTACATCAGTGAATGGAGACATACAGAGAAGGGACATCGCACTGTTGGACCCAGGGTCGAAATATTATCATGGAGGGGGAAACCCACTAGCTTTATGCATGGGGTGCCCGGCAGGTGAGAGATGCCCCTGGGAGAGGGTTATGGAATGGTTATTTATTTAAATTAAGGCCAATTATTTTTTGTAAAGTGCAGAGAGCGGTGGGTTCTGGGAAAATGTGCTTCCACTATAAACATGTTGGTTAGAAGTCATTAATATGACATTCACACATCCCTAATAAAGTACATAACACAGAGATCTGGCACCATTGAAATACCCAGAGGACATTAAGTATGAGTCTTAAAACCAAGAGTATTGGAAACAAGATATTTTTACTTCTCGTTTGGGAGTAATATAATTGCATTTTGTGGCTCCAGCAGATGCTGGGGCCAGCTGCTAGGAGAGTCCTGGTTTCCCCTCCCCCCCACCCCCAGCTTTGGTCCCTTACAGATAAAACCCTTGTGCAGAACTCTCATAAAAAACAAACTTTAAAAATTATCCCTTGGCTGAAGACTCATTTTTTTTAGTCTGTGAAATATCTGAGATTGTGTAGACCCCAGATATTTTTATTACTTGGGCTCAGGAGTATAAAAACAAAATGTATCTATATATAGTTTTTTGTTTTTGTCTATTTAATTTGTCCCAATAAGCACTAAAGACCCCTCGAGACTGACCCTACTCTCTCCCTGACATTGGACCCATGCCTTGAAGACAGATCGCAGATAGACTGTTCCAGGGATACCTGGGAGGGACTCCTGCCCTTTTTCTGAGGGCTGCTCCAGGTGAAATTGTTGAAGGGGAAGCCAGTTTCTCGGGGCTGGATGAATCTATGGGGTGTTTGCAGCGGGAGGCTCCTTCTGGAGAGGGAATGGAAAGTGACAGCGAGCTTGGGCTGAGGGATGGGGGTGAATTCAGCCCCTCTGAGAATCCCACATCCTTTCCCAAACAGGTGCAGCTTCGTGCCCCCCTCCCCTGACACCAGAGGCAGGACGCAGCTCCTCGCACCGGAGGTGGACCAGTGGGGCAGGAGCCCCGCTCCAGGGGAAGTGTTTGCTGTGGCTGCATCTGCATTCACACCCGGGCTCCCCTCAGCCCCGTGGATGCAGAGGGCTTGGCTTTAGAAGGCATCTTGTTTTTGCAGATTCCTCTGATGTCTGTGTCTAGGGCTGCGTGTCCGGTGTGGCAGCTGCATGTGGCTGTTGAGCGCTTGCAGTGTGGTTGTTCCAAACTGAGATGGGCTGCGATGGAAAGGACACACTGGGCTTTGAGAACTTTAGTACGAAAAAGAATGGGAAATAGCTCACGACTGCTTTCTGTAAATTAGTGAAATCATAATCATTTGGACCTACTGGGTTAAAATAGAAAATATATGAGCAAAATATGCAATTAAAATTAATCTCTCCTGTTTGTTTTTACTTTTTTGCAAGCATAGCTTCTAGAAATTTGAAAATCACGCCTGTGGCTCACTTGCGCTTGTGGCCCACGTCCTGTTTCTCCTGGACAGGGCTGCTCTGGTGCTGACGGGCTGGCTGGGTGCCGCGTTTTGGACATGGAGCACTGAGCAGACTGTAACACCTCTGCGCTCAGGGCACGGAGCCTTACTGGCAACCACACCCTGTCTGTTCACCTGCCCAAGCCCCAGCCTGCACCAGGACTCGGCTCAGACGGGGGCTCTTTTTGTGTCCTTTCAAAGAGAGCTGGGCATTCTTTCATTCCACCTCACTAGGTCTGCTGTCATCTCCAGATGCAGAATTGTCTGGGGCTCTACAGTGTTGAGACTCAGAGACTCAGACCCTCCCCAGATATTGCCAAACTAGGAGAGAGAACCAGCAGGCACAGAAATGCTAGCGACAGCGGGTACTGTGTGCTGGGAGGCCAGGAGTGGTGCAGCCATTACTGAGAAGGTTATGGAAGCCAGAGTTCACAGAGTGAGGCAGCTGGGAAGACTCCCTGGAGGAGGTGGGCTATGAACAGGGCCAGGCAGGTGACATGGGCAGAATTAGCACATAGGGGCTGAGGTGGGAAGGGATAAAAAGAACCAGTCTCAGGGCAGCCACTGTGGATGACCACAGCCCGCTGGCCACCAAAAAGTGCTTTGTAGTCCTCCATCAGACCCCATCATCTGGGGGGCAGACAGGCCCAGCCTTACCTGGCAGTTAGGTGGTGATGCCTTTGGATGGTGGCAATTCACGACACAGCATGAAACAAGGCAGTGATACTAAGTGTGGAGCCTTGCTGCCCCTTGGTCTCGCCCCCTCTGCCCTCCTGGATGGGGCTGGGTCAGTGCTTTGGGGAGGGGCCCACCCACCTCCCTGGTCTGCAGGGACTGAACCTGGTGGCGAGCAGATACAGAGGCCTGTGGGACCCTACTACAGGTTGTTCCCTGAGCCCCTCCACACACAGACACCATACCTTGACGGCAGTTTTTCTATTTGAACGTCCAAGGGACAAAGTGAACATTTAAAATCTGCAAGCTGGACAGTCTTTGCTTTGGACCCTGCAGTGAATTCCTTCATCTTGACAGTTGGGTCATTCTTCTCAGCATTGCTGCAGTATTTAGGGTCCAAGAAGAAAGAGATACCAGGGAGAGCCAGGGAGCCGGGGGAGGCCTGTGGGCATGGGGTGTAGCTCTTTGGGTTCAGGTCCAACTTGTAGGCAGGGGGGCTGGCATTTTCTGTACCCCGGTGCCACACTCAGCGGATGTCTACCCTCTCTTCTTGTTCTTTTTTATTACTAGTGGCACTTAGTACATTCACAATTTGGCGTTAACCTTCACCACGATTTAGTTCCAGATAATTTTATCCCCCCAAAAGGAAACCACATACCCATCAGCAGTCACTCCCCATTGTCCCCTCCCCCCAGCCCCTGGAAACCACCAATCTACCTTCCATCTCTATGGATTTGCCTGTTTGGGGCATTTCGTGTCAATGGAATCCTACAATATGCGGCCTTGTTTTCTGGCTTCTTTCACTCGGCATGTGTTCAAGGTTCACCGTGGATCAGACCTTTACTCCTCTTTATGGCTGAACCGCGTTCTGCTATGTGGCTTCAGCACATTTCGTGTCTCCATCTGTATTGTGATGGACGCTGGGGTGCTTCCACCTTTTGGTGATTGTGAACATAGTCCGGCTGCGAACATTCGCGTACATGATTTTGTTTGAGTGTTTTCACTTCTCTGGGGCAAGCTCTCTTGTTTGAGCATTCCATGAATTTCCTGGGCCAGACTAGAGTTTGAGAGCCAACAAGATCAGGCATGCACTGTGAGTCAGGAGCCCTGGTTCCCAGTTTGGGTCAGCCACAAATGCTGACCTTGGGTAAGTCCCTTCCCTTCTCTGTGCCTTAGTTTCCTGCGCTGTAAAAATGAGGTAGACCAGATCTCTTTCTATTTGCTTTCCTTGGAGTCCTGGGTTGGTAGAGCTTTGGGGAAAGAGGGAAAGACCAGACAGTTGGGCTGAAGATCTTTTTTTTTTTCTTTTTTCAAACCTCTTTCCCTTCGTCAGTTTGACTCTCTCTCTTTTAGTCTGTTGTTTTTCTCCGCATTGTAAGATATTTTAAGTAAAAGGTTTCTGAATATAAGGTATTTTCCCTGTCACTGAAGTGTAGATGGTCCCATGAATCACACGAGGGCTTCTGAGTGAAAATGAACTTGATCCTGCTGGAAAGAGAGAATCCCACTGATGGGTGCTCAGCCTGGCTTCCCTTGGTCCCCTGAAGGGTGGTGGGGCAGTGAAATGCCTCCAGGTCAGTGGGGAGACCTGTGCTGGAGAAAGCATGACTCTCCACATGCTGGTTTCCTTTTCTCCTTCTGAGCACATCATAAATTCAGAACAGTAGTGGAGAGTGTAGGCTCTGGAACCATTCCGCATTGGTTTGGGTTCTGGTTCCACAGAGACTAGCCATGTGACCTCGGGCAAGCTACCTAACTGCTCTGTGTCTCAGTTTTCCCACCCATAAAATGGGCATGGTTCCTGCTTCACAGTTTGCTATGAAGATTGAAATTAACCCTCATAAAGTCCTAGATCGGTACCTGGCCTTAGACATCATTCTACTAATGTTAGCTGTTGTGATGATGGTAATGATGACACAGATGATGAGGTCTCTGTTCCTCCCAAAGCCATCCCCTTTCCTGGCCCAGCTGACTCTCCTTACTCTGAATTTCAGTGGTCCTTACTTTGCTCCACACTAGTTAGCATCTGTTATTCTGTGTCGTTCTTTGGCATGTGCCTGTCCATTTTCCCGATATGTTTCCTAGCTTTGGGAGGGGGTCTGGCCCATGGTCTGCCTGTCTGATGATGAGGCAGACCAAGACCCGCAGCAGGGACATGGGCTGTGTGGACTGGGCAACATGGGCCTCGGAGTAGACAGGTGACTCAGACATCCCAGTCCGGCTGGAAGCCAGGCAACTTACGGAGATAAGTGCTGGTAGCTTCTGAGCCGCACCATTTTGGTACCTGCTTCCTCGTCAGGGGCCTCCAGATGGCAGCTGTCATCATGTGGATCTCATGATGAGCATAGCGCTGGCGGCGGGGGGGTGGGCATTGCTATGTGCTGGTCAGTCTCATGATGAGCATAGCGCTGGCTGCGGCGGGTGGCATTGCTATGTGCCGGTCAGCGTATTAAGACTTGTTGCTCCGTGTAAGAGCCCCACGAGGTGGTCCTGTCTCAGTTTCATAGAAAACCGAGGTTTCTACAGGGTAAGCAGTGTGCTCAAGATCAGACAGCTAACAAGCGGCAGAGCCAGCACCCAAGCCAGGTCTGTTTGCTTCCAGAGCATGTGCTCTTCACTTAGCCGCGATGCTCCATCACCTTGCTGCAGTGGCGTGAGCTCATTAGAGCACTGGCAAGGGTTTAGTTAGGGACCGAAGCGTTTTGCTGCGTTCAAGCTATTACTTCACCTAATAGTAAACCTATACAAACACACAGCACCCCCAGAACGCATGCACACAGACACACGGACTCTCTTCTACCTGCGCATTCGTTTCCCTTACGTCCACTCCCCCTCCCTCCCTCCCTCCCTCCCCCCTCTCTCCCTCCCTCCCTCCCTCCTTCCTTCCCCTCTACAGATGCCTGTCAGGACGCTGTTAGGTCCTGGGGATACATCAGTGATGACGTATCCCCTGCCCTCGAGGAGCTCATGATCCAGTGGGGGATGCTATCCAAGTAGACATGCAATTAGGACGCACAGTGATAAATCACAGGGAATGGATGGTCCGGTGCCATGGGAGCATGCAGGATGGGCAGCTGACCCCGCCCAGGATAGTTAGGAGAACCAGCCAAAGGAGGGGGTGTCTGTCGACGGGGAGGCCTCAGGGAAGGCAAATAGAGTGTGGAACAGAAGAGGCTCAGAGATGAGAGAGAACAGGGTGCTGGTTGATCCATTTCTTTAGCTGCAATCAGTGACAGGAACCTGTGCAATGAGGCAGCTCTGTTTTGGCCCCAGGATTCCGCATGGCAGGTTCTTGGTGAAAGATGCGGGCTTCCGGGATGAGGCGGTGTGGGCTCTGGGTTACCAGTCACTGGCTGTCTGGTGGTAGTGGCTGGTGTCCATGATGATATGAGACCTTGGTCTCCGCCTGAGCCTGTGGCTTCAGGCTGCATGCTGTGGGTGGCGTTCTCTACTTTAACCTGTTCTGCTAACCTGGTTGTGGTGAGAGTCTCCACATTTCCGTCAGGGGCAGGTTTAGCATCTCTGGTCACAGGTGTCAGCTCCGTCGTGTCCAGGCCCAGAGGGGGCTCACTGCAGAGGAAGGCTTTGAGCCTCTGGGCGGGAGGGCTGTTGCATCTCGGGCCCTCTGGGAACCCCGGCTGCAGAGAAAGTAGAGAAGGAAGCCCCTGCTCTGCATGTTTTGATAGTCAAGGGCAGCAGCGCCGTGTCGTATCATCACCAAGATCAAGGGAAATGTGTGCTAGTCCAGCCTTCACTGAACTCCCAATCCCTGCCAATTTCATGTTAGCAGATCTGTTTGGAGCTGGAAGTAATGGGCCATATCATGCCCCAGAGCTGGAGCAATGACTTATGTTGATGTCACCCACTGGCTTTTTATGGAAATTATTAATAAATCAGTAATTCTATCTGCAGTGATGTTGTTGTGTTTATAAATATTTAATTTACCTTCAGGTGCCCACATTTTCTCCATCTTTGCCTTAAACTCTGCTGACATTGCTCTTCTTTCTGAAGCGCCGCTCAACTGATTAAGTTATCAGTAGAGGGAAAGGTTAACCTCTCTCTTTCTCTTGCTCTGGAATATGGCTTTATCTTTTCTTTTTAATCTTTGCGTGATTTTGGGCAGGGGGGTGGGAATCAAGCTGCGGGAATGTGACGTCTCTTGTGACAATGATGAAAGATGAGTCCGCCTTCAGAAGAAGACAGACGAAACTTCCCAATGACAACCTTGCATGAGTGCAGACCTGTTGTTGGCATGTGTTTGTCCCTCCTTCAAATTAATGACATTTAGTATCTGAAATGGTGTCTGATGTTTTCCTCCCACAGAGAAATAGCTTTGTCCTTGCCACCAACTCAGCTTTTGAAATCCAGTGCTTTGATTATTATTGTACGGCAGGCTGAATGGAAGGGGCTTAGCAAAATCAAAATAGGAGCACCCTCCAAGTCTAGCATTTTCCAGCAGAGATGGGGGTCCAGCCTCGCCAGGGAGGTGGCCGCTGGGAAGCAACAGAACTTTCTGACCTCTCAGGAGCCGACGTGAGCTAATTGTTATTATTATTTTTTTATTCTTCTGTTTCAGGAAATTGCAGCTTATTTAATAACATTTGAGAAACACGAAGAATGGCTAACCACATCCCCTAAGACAAGGTAATGTCCCAGATCTTGCAGCTTTTCAACTATGTACGGTAAATGGATTGATTCTCATTGATTACCTGGTTTGGCCAGTCTGTTCATGGGCAAGTTGAACATACCATGTTGCGTTTGATAGCGTGCGACACTGAGGTCTCGTTAGTTGACCTAAGACCGTGGCCGTGAACACAATCAGAGAGCTTAAAATACAGCCCAGCTGCCGTTACATGAATTGGGACTTTTAATGGGATGGCTTGACACTGGGTCCCCCAGCCGGCTGCTTTGAAAACCTCGGCAGGTGGGAACATCAGGGGAGGTCTATTCTGGGAAAGTGTCCACCTGCCACCAGTGTTCTCTAGAAACTCACTCTTTAAACGGGAGACTTCCTGAACTGTCCAGTTCATCTCAACGTGCTTTACAAACTGAAAGTTGAGTTAATTTTCGTGGTGGTGAGAAGATCTTCCAAATCAGAAGCAGGGGCTAAGATTGCGGTTTATTATGCGGTGAGTGCAGGGACCACTACAGTCCCGGCCCTTCCCTCACGACTCAGGGCTGCGGAATCGGTGAAGACGCTGCCTCCTTGTGTTCTGTGGCACAGATGATAGTGCTGTGTGAACAACGGTGAAGTTGGGGCTTAGGGTGTATTTAAAAGGTAGCCTCTTCTTTCCTCCCCTGCCCTCCGTTTTTATTTTTGGTATGTTACAGTTTAGTGCTTTGGAAATCCATGGCCAGCAATGGGCACCACCTTTCCATTAGTGGTGACAGGGCCAGGCACTCGTCAGTGTGACGCGGGTCAGCCGGTGTGCAGCTCGCACGGTGACGGGGCGGTGGGTGTGGCTTCAGAGGCAGAAGTCTCAGTCTGTCTCCCTTGGGGCAGAAGCACCAAATTCTCCAGGTACGTTAACTAAGACCAGGGGAAGGGGGGGGGTGTCCTCTGCCCCCTTGGCCAGTTCCTTGACCTCTACCCTTTCTGAGCCATGGAGGAGAGAGGGTCTTATCCTCTAGAATGTTTACTCATTCTGGGTGGTACTTTAAACTACAGGCTTCAGTTTTTACTGGCTAGCATCGTTTAGATGAGGACAAAAATGTCCATTTTGGAGGAGGTTGGAGAATATTGAGGAGAAAGGTTAGTTCTGAGATTCACATCTCCACAGGTGTGGATAGAGGTTGCTGCTGATTTTTTTTACCCTTCAGCCCAAATCCCTCTGTAGGATGTTCTCAACTCCTCAGCCTTCTGGGGCCGTGATTTCCTTTGCTATAAAATCAAGTGGTTTGCATTAGTCAGCTTCTGCTGGGATCATGCTTTCTGAGAAACAATCTCCAAACTTAGCGACTTGGAACAGCAGACCTTTTCCCCCTGCTCTCGGGTCTGTGGGTTCGCTGCGGCTTTGGTTGGGTTTAGGACTGCTCCACATGTCTTTTTGTTCTAGGACCTGGGCTGACAAAGCACACACAGTCTGGGACGTATGTCATGGAGCCTGGCAGGGGCGTAAAAGCCTAAGGCAATCCGTGTAGGCGTAATGAGGATCCCTGCGGGACGTGGCACCCCATGTCGCACCGGCTCACAAATCCATTAGCCAAAGCCATTCCTGTGGCCAAGCCCAATAAGAACGGGGCCAGGAACGACTTTCTTCTGTGGAGCGTGGGCGGGGGCGGAGTGGATGAGCAAATGGTGGCTCAGGCTGCTGTTTGGTGAGCACAGCCGTGTCCCCAGCTGTGGAAAGCCTCACACACTTAGCTCTCCTTTCTTCTGAGGGCGTCTTCTTCCAGGGCAGACATTCCCCAACTTGAGCAGGCACCAGGATCAGCTGGACAGCTTGCTAAAATACACATGCTGGGACCCCATCCCCAGAGTCTCCGATTCAGCGGTCCTGGTGTGGGGCCTGGGCACCTGTTATTTCTAACAGGTGCCCACGTGACGGCACACAGCCAGTCTGGGACCTCACTCTGAGAACCGCTGCCCTGGTTTTTCTGTGGGGGGTTGGGGGGGAAGAAGTCTGTCCGATTTCTGTCTCTGCACTATTCCCCCACTCCAAACAGTGCTCTCTTCTCGAGCAGCCTGCAGCTTCTCTGTGCGCCCTTCACTCCTCAGCGAAACACTCCTTGAATCTAAGTGGAAGGAAAGAGCTTCTCTTTAGCCGGAGAGGGAGCTTCTCTGGAACGCGTCCCGGGCCAGACATCTGATTTCAGATACGCAGACACGTGCTGTGCCTCAGAACGCCCTCTGACTGCAGATCAGTGGCACATTTCAAGCGGGGATTTTGCCTCGTGTTTCCGCCTTCAGTGTTTGGGTTTCAGTTGAGAAGTGAATGTCACTCACGGTCATGCCTGACTCACTTGACTTTCTGGAGCATAAATAGAGCCAGGAGGCTTCCCATCCCGAGGCACAAGGGGCATGCGTGCAGCTGAGAGGGGAGGTGGGAATCAGATTTTGACAAATCCGGGTTTGAGGCCTGACCCTGTCCCTCAATCACTTTTTGACTTTTGGAAAGTCATTTTTAGCCCCTCATTAAAAGCCCCTCTGTTCTTCTTCATGTATGAAATGGAGTCCATGCTCCTGTCCTCACTGGGCCACTCTGAGGGTCCAGTGAGACCGTATTTGTGGTCTGGCTTTCTTTGCATGCTGTGAGGCTCGGTGGGGATGCACGTCCCCATTCCTCTTGTCTGCGAGGGACGGTCCCCGGGCCCACTGGAGGCTGCAACTTCAGGGGACATCTGCCAGAATCTCTCCAGGCTTTGGAAAGATGGATTTCTTTCCTCAAGGCAGAGGGTGAAGACAGAACGTTTCCTATTAGTATTATAATATCCACTCCGTGTTTACACTTGAAAGCTTCTCGTCCCAGGAGGAGGAAAAGTTGCTGTGGTTGTTCAAGGACCTTCCTAAATTAGTTGTTGAGTTGAGTTTGGGTCGTCCCCCCCCATCCCTAGTATTGAAATTAATTGGTGCCGTTAACTGCTGAGTTCATACAAACCGGCCTCCTGGTACTAAGGAATTAATGACACCAATACTCCGCTGAACGAGAAGGCAATGCAACTTCGGCGTGCCACCACCACCGCCCCTGCTAATTTCATCTTAGAAAATTAATAAAAATGAATTGCACCACTGACATTTATAGAGTTTCCTAATAAAATGATACATTGTTTGTGTGGAGGAATCCCTATTAAATTAATTGTTGTAATCAGTTCCCATATAGATGTTGGTATAGGAGCTGCACAGGGACCCACTCCCTGTCTCGGTGGCTTGCTGATGGCTGGGGTTATAAATATAGCCCTTGCTCGGATACTGCCCTAATTACAGAGAGGGTCCCGGGAGCCCCGCTCACCTGTTTTGTAATGAGGTGTGCTACAAGGAGGCTCCCAGGGTTGGGGCCTCGGCGGCGGCACCGTCACAGGGTTGAGTGTTGAATGTTTAAACAGCCCGTATTGTATTATCAGCACCTGGGACCTTCTGGAAATGGCAGTTTGAAAAATCACCCTTCAGGACATCTTTATTTGGCACTTGCTGTGTGCTCAGCACTATAATAATACCATTTGGAGGCCCTAGGGAACTCCACACTCCCCATCCCACCAGGTGAATTTGGAGTCTTGGAATTAAGAGCCTCCTCCCTCGGTCTAGATTATTCTTCCAGCTCCTCCTTCTGGCCTTGATTTGGTGTCACTCTCTGCGAGGTCTTCCCTGAACACACTACTTAAAACCACACCCCTACCATGCAGCCAGACCTCCTTTCTTTTTTTTCTTGTTTTATGTTTCTCTGGAGCACTTGCCTCCACCGGACACACGATGTATTTCACCTATTTATTGTCTAATTCATTTACTCATGGTCCGACCTCTTCTCCTCCAGAGTGACAATACCACGAGGTGCTGGTGTGCTGGTGCCTGAACAGTGCTGGACACGCTGCACTCGGGGCACGTTGGTGGCATGAAGGAGAGTGGGGCCGAAGACATGTCTGAGTGTATGGAGGAGGAGACTGGGCTTGCTCTGTTCTGTTTCTGTCTTACGTGTCTCCCCAGGATCTGCTAACTGACCTGGGGGTGTGCTCTGAAATCCTTTTAACAGCTCTGCCGGGCCGCGAGATACAGAGACGGTATGTGACCTGCCCAAGATTGCACAGTGGATGTTGGACCTGGAACTTGGGCCCGGGGTTATCTCACTGCAAAGCCTATCATCTTAGCATCATTTTATGTTGTCCCGCTGTGCGGGTGTGAGGTTTGAAGGAGGCCCAGTACGGAGTTTCACTATTCCCTCCCACCTCCCATCTCCAAGATTTCTGAGGCACCCGGGAGAGCCAGGCACCAGGCAAAGCTTCCCTGTGTTGGTGAGCACGGCTCAGGCGCGTTGGTCAGGTGCGTTCCCGGGCTGCCCCCTGCACCAGACTTAGCCTCCCCTGTAGTGCAGAATGCAGAGTGTAGCAGGGTCCAGGGGGGTGGGCTGCAAAGTTTAGCAATCCCAATAATGCATCGCTCCTCCCCTGGGAAACGTGCAGCCCTCCCTGGAAGCTGGGGAAACGCAAAGCTCAAGATGGAATTGGAAGCACTTCCTTCCTAGGAATCCCGTGTACACCGGTTAGAAGGAGGCTGGAAGATGCTATTAATTATCTAATTAATTAATTAGATTTATAAAGATAGCACCTAACACTGAAGCACTAAAGGTCTAGTAATAGAATTTTCCTATAATGAGCACTAAATGCTTCTTGGTCAATAAGCAGTAAAACAGCCAAGTGTAGAGAGGGAGTTTGGAAGGAAAAGAGAAGAAAAGTGAGACCCAAGTTTCGAGAAGACCCATGTGACTCCCAGAGACACGCCACTGTCCTTCTCTCATCTCGCTGGACCCCCTTGTCCATTGCTTCTTGCACTCCTGGTGGTGGCTGGGCGGGAGGGTGGCCACCGACTCCTCCACCCTCTCCTCTTTCTTACCATGTCCTCCCCCCCAACCCTCAGGACTCTTGTCCCCTGAATGGAGTTAGGCAGTGCTTCTGCCCATGTTCTGGACTGCAGTCCGCATACTCGGTCCCCAGGTCGCCCGTACCACTAATGTCGCGCTTGGATTAGGGGAACTGCTCCCGTTGCGCTTCCCTCTCTGGGCTGGACCCCCTCCCTGCACCAGCTGTCTTGCAATGCTCCTTTGTGGCATCATTGTTCCCCTTGAGCCCTCGGAGATTTCCTATATGATAAGTCTCACTCTGGTGTGACGTTCAAGGTCGCTCTTCTGCCTCGAGCCATCTTCTTCAGTAGTTCCCTTTGATTCCCACCTCAGAACACCTACTACAAGTTAGGGGGCTGCTTCCTGCTCTCCAGACACATCTTCTGTGTCCCCTACTTTTGCCTTCAGATCTCGAATGCTCCATGTCCAGCCCAGTCTGCCTGTCCTTCGAATCTCAGCTCTTTCTGGGAGCCCCTGCAAATGCACCCACCCGTAGTGAGCCCTCTTTGCTGTCAGCTTCTGCAGTCCATATTCGCTGTATCGTCAGCTGTTCGACAGTTTAGCTGCCATCAGTGTGTAAGTCTTCCCTCCCCAGGGACATGGTGAGCCCCCTGTCCTTGGGTCACAATGTCTCTTTTGTCTCTGAGTGGCTAGTGTTCAGAGGAGCTTCGATGGGGCACAGGGCGGTGTGCAGACTTGGGCAGAGCAGCGGTCTGCAGTAGCACAGGCTGGCAGAGTGGGGCCAGGGGGTGGGCACCGGGCTCCCCACAGAAAGCCAGTCTGATCGGGCCCTAGGCTGGTCCCCGTGCAGCGGCGCTGCTTTTGCCAGGCCCTCTGTAAGTGGCCCATGGCGGTGACCTGTTGACCCCTCATAGGGCATCGGATCCGTGGGACAGCCCCTATTCCTAGGGAGGCTGCTTGAGACACCACAACAGAATTGCACAAGTCACGTGGGGATCCCGCTTGGGTGATTCAAGACCTTGCAGAAGTAAACAGCAGTGAAGTTCCCACCCGTGGTTCCGTCAGCATGGCTGCAGCTGGCAGACCCTTGCTCCCTGGGGTGTGCCCGTCACAGGGGGACAGATCCCATGTGACTCCACTCTGTGAGGTCCTAGGGGAGTCAGACTCACAGAGACAGAGAGAAGAAGGGTGGGAGCCGGGGGCTGGGGGACGGGGATGGGGAGTGAGTGTTTCATGGGGCGCGTTTCCATCTGGGAACAGGAGAAAGTTCTGGGAATGGATGGTGGTGACAGGTGTGCCACAGTGTGGATGTACTGAATGCCACTGGACTGCACACTTGAAAGTGGTAAAAATGGTAAATGTTATGTTACTTGTGTTTGACGATGATTAACAAAAAGATTCCCGTAATGGCTTCTTTCTATGTCCAGTTGGGCAGAGCGGGGTGGGGGGGCCAGGGATTGGCTGTATGTGTGTACGCATGTGTGCGTGCAAGTAGGGGGTTCTGTTGGGGGACGGAGTTTGAGAGGTTGGCCCTTATACCTACATGATTTCAAGGACTCTGTTCTTTGCGGCTGCAGAGAAAAAAATAAACTGGGTCAGCAGTCATTTCAATGTGGCGACCTTTGCGTTATGCTGAATTGGGGACCTGCTATCAAATTAACATAATGATGTGTCATGTTACATCCATTTCAGTATTTGCCTAATATATTGAGCGAATCCTTGACGATGTGCAAACTATCATCATTAACCAAAGAGCAGTGCAGTGCGAGGAGGCTCGCAGGTGTGGCGTCTGCTGCCTGAGGCCTCATGAGCAGCCCCGTCTGCCCCGGGACCTTCCCGGAAGGCATCTGTCTCAGGGTCCTGTGGTTTTGAGACCTTTCCCAGTGAGGCAGGGAATTAGCTGTGACCTGAATCCTGATAAAGTGTCTGGTGTCTCGACAGTGGTGGGGAAATCCCTAGCCTCCATATCGAAGTGGGTCTGTCCCAGATTCCAGTTCATTATCCAGAATCACAGAGGGCAGAGGAGACGAAGCAGGGGGAGCTGGCAGAGGCCACCTCTCCCGGACGCCCTGTGTGTGGGAAGGGGGTTGCCCGGGTCCCTGCGACCCTGGTTCCCCTGGGAAGTGTTCGCCACTGTCCCCTCTGTGGGTGGACGGGGGGAGTGTGTGCTCCTCTGTGCTTAGCAGCTTGTTGAAACGGCACCAGCAGCCAGGCCAGCTTTCATCATGTCCCTCCTGGTTCCGGAAGGCAGGGCAGCATGTCCTGGGTTTCCTTCCTGGAGGCGAGAGAGGGAAGGGACCTTTGTGTCTCTGGCCTCCCCGGGCTAGGAAGGGGCCACTCCAGGTTCCTGCTTCTCCTTTCGCTAGTTTTATTTTTATCAAAAATATCCATGCACAGAGTTTAATAAGTCAAATGGCCCTAAAAGGCTTGTAAGAAGGAGCAGCAGACCTCTGCCCCGCAGCTCAAGCCTGTGTCCCAGGAGCGACCGCTTCTCCTTGCAGTGCTGAGATTTACCTCCAGACTTCTCCATGTGTTATTCTTTTTTTTTTTTTTTTATAAAGATTTTATTTATTTATGTGACAGAGAGACAGCCAGCGAGAGAGGCAACACAGCAGGGGAGTGAGAGAGGAAGAAGCAGGCTCCCAGCGGAGGAGCCTGATGTGGGGCTCGATCCCGGAACGCCGGGATCACGCCCTGAGCCGAAGGCAGACGCTTTAACGACTGAGCCACCCAGGCGCCCCTCTCCATGTGTTATTCTGCTATTTCTTGCTTTGTCAAGTTTAGACGGTTATCTTTTGACTTCCTCATATGCCTAATGAGGATTTATTTCTCTCCCTCTGCCACCTGCTGTGTTTTCCTTACCTGGGGGAAGGGCTGGGCTGTGGGATTCTGAGTATAGCATCTCTGGATGCTGATGTCTGGAGGCACCTGCTGGGTTCTCCAAGGTGCTGTCAGTGGTCTGGGAACCAGGCAGGGAAGGGGGTTGGAATTTCACCATCAATTAGTGAATTCCCCCAGTTTACATCTGTGTTTTCTGCCTCTTTTCTGCTGTCTTCAAGTCTGGAGTCTTTCAGGGTCTCTTTCTCCAGAGAATAAATGTGTCTCCGAGAGGGCAGAGAGGCCAGGTGGCTGCCTGGCTGCTCGGGGTGGACGTGGGGCCCTGGGAGCGTCTGACTGGTCCCTGCACAGACCTGAAACCTCTCCCTGCCCCCACCACATTGCAAAGCTCTGCCTTTTCGGGCACCCGATTCTTGCAATTTGCCAGCCTTCCCGGGCTCTGTGGGCAAGTGGGCTCTCTGTGCCCGCTGTCCCGTTGGGGCACGTGGCTTTGGGTTTCTTCCACTCAGCTAGAATGTGTTGACATCTCTGTCCCACTGCCATCTCTGCTCCTGTCGCCCTGTCCTTGTGGACCTGCACCTGTTTTCCTTCCTCCGTGGCTGGCGCTGCGCAGGGGCTGCCCCGTGTCTGCAGCTCACGCTCACACTCAGTCCGACTCGCTGTTTCACTGTCTTGCTATTTTTCTCTTTATCTCTTTTTCAGGGAGAAAAGTCTCATAATGTAGTTTCGAGGTTTCTAAATGCACAACCCACTCAGGGCCCAGGAAACCCCCTCGCCAGGATGTGCACGCCCCCGTGCACACGGATGCAGCCCCAAAGGTGTGCTGGCGCCACACCCCCGACACGTGCCTCACCTTCTTCGGTGTACCACCCTTGCTTTAGAGCCTTTCCTGGTGTTGGCACAAGGGCTGTGTCGTGGCCTCTCCCTGGGCACAATTTTGCGCGCTCAGGGGGCTGCTGGGGGGCCATGTGGTATGCCGTGCATGTCACCTGACCATGCCCCTCAATGCCTTCTATCTCTGCGTGGCTGTGAACGTGTCTTCCTTGGGTTGTGGGTGGTGGGGTGCTCTCATCAGGGCCCCCGCGGTGCAAGCTGAGGTGCTGGGGCACCTGTGGAGACTGCTTGCCCAGGGGGCTCCTGCCAGCGTCTCTCTGCAGATGACCTGGCAGTGAGGACTGTTTCTGAGAATGAGACAGCACTGGCCTTGAGCTCACACATGCCGATGGCATTTACGGTCCTTATCAGTGCCTACTCCCCGCGATCTTGTTTTGTTTCTGCTCCTGCCAGTTCATTCTTGGTGTCTTCAGTCCCTGGATTTGGAAAATTAGGATCGTCTGGTATTTCTATAACAGGCCTGGGCTAGTGTCTGTGGTATTTCCTGCAGATCAATTCTGATCTAATAAATTGTTGCTGGCTGCAGGGAAAGGGAGCCGCCCGCGTGCCTAGCGGCTTTACGAGGTGGGAAGGTATGTTCTCGGGAGAGACCATTCTTTGCAATTCATGTCTTCTGTGTAATGAGTAATTCCCAAATTAGCTGGGTATTCTGGGCAGGAGGTTCTCCCACTGTTCTCAGTCTGGTTAGGAGCTATTACTGTCTTTGCTGTTCTTAGATTCCCCACAGTCCTTTATTATGGGGCTTTAAAAAAATTTGAAAATAACCAAAAACAAAGGAAGGAAACCTTTCGTGGTTCTCCAGCTCTACAGCATATCCCACTTCCCATGTGAGCTTTTGCTTTGTGTGATGTGTGTGTTTATAGGCACCCACACAAGTACACACACACATACGTGATACACACATGCACACTTGTGGACACACACACAGACATACCTGCATCTGCATCTGCACGTAATACACACACAGAGCATACATATGCACGGACAGGTGCAGACATATGCATGTGCAGATATACATGTTTGCACGTGCACATCTACAGAAACACACACACACTTATACACACATGTATATGACATACACAGATGCACAACACCCACCCACACATGTACACACGCACACACCCACTGTCCATCAGTTCTGTCTTGTAAGAGCAATATTTCTGGGAAAATGTTCCTTCTTTTCATTCAACGATTTAATAAGGTGGGATGAAATACTATTTCTCCTAAAAGAAGAAATATATTTTTCTATAGTGGCTGCCCTGACCTCCCCGGGTAGAGAACTCACTGTTGAGTGAGCTGCTTCATTGGAGGGGCCCCTGGGGGAGAGAGGACCCAGGCTCAGGGTGGGGGCAGCGTGCAAGAGTGGGGGAGCCAGTTCTGCCTGAGCCAAGGGTGCGGCCCTCACCGAGAGGGCTTCTGGGTGGCTGCTTTGCGATTCCCATCGCTGCCCCAACGAGGTTGGTAGGAATGTGGGAGTGGGTGTTCGTGGGGGCTCTTGAGGCACAGGATCGTTTTGTCGGTGGTGGAATGTGATGTGTGTGTCATGGGGCAGGTGGCGGCCAGGCTGCGGTGTCGGGGAGGTCAGACCCCTGCCAGTTTTCAGGGGAAAGCTGTGGAGAAAGGCAGTGAAATCAGGGAAAGAAGGAAACTACGTGCAGTGACATAGGAGACGGGGCACGCGTGTGTCCAGCACAGCCCGCGTGTCTTCCCACACATGCACACCTGTGGCTCTTCTGCCTCCACTGTTTTGGGCTGCCAGTAATTAATCCGGCCCACCAACTTTGGGGGATGCTGTCCCCCCTCCTCTGATCTGGGGCTTGAAGGGGCTCTGTTGGGGAAGACACACAGCCTTCGCCCATGGGATTATGCGCAAGCCCTTTTACTCCTGAACTGCACAGCACCACATTGTCCCCTCATGCCGTTGTCGGTCTGCTTCCACTCATCTGGTTCAGTGAATAGCTCTGATGGCCCACTCTGCGCCAGGTGCGGTGCTGGGCTTTGGGGGTGTGGTAGTGAGACAGGTAACGTAGAATAATGGCGGTTTGGAGGAGTGCCACAAGCGACAAGTGCAGTGAGATGCTGCCCTTCCGGGGGGGTGGAGGGAGTGACGGGTGGGCTGCCTTCCTGAAAGGCTGAGCTTTGGGCAGAGACCCGGCAGCTGATTGGGTGAGTGTGCAGGTATGTACGTGTGAGCATCTGTGTGCATGTGTGCAAGCGTGTGAGGGAGTGTGTGTCCGTGCATGTGTGCTAGTGTGTGAGTGTGTGTGTGTGTGTTGGGGGGGTGACGTGAGGGGAGCGTGAGACTGGATGGGAAGTCTTTGCCCTGGAGGTGATTAAGGTTGAGCTGAGCGGTGAGCTGAGTGGTGGTGCTCGAGGAGCAGGTGCGGCTGAGGTGAGGGAGGGCTGCGTACACCAGGCAAGGATTTGGGGATAATGGTGGACCCATCGGGGACACCTGGGGGAGGGTTTGAGCAGGGCGGGTAAATGATCAGGTGTGATGAACAGCCTCATCCTGGTTGCCCCGGAAGTGGAGAATGAACTGGAAGGACAAGAAGGGTAGCGCGGAGAAACCCAGAGCTCTCACTTGCCTCTGCAGGTATCCATGCTAGTGATGGAAAGACTGAAGCTGCCACATCTTGTTAGTTGCTGTCCTCTCAGAAGACACGGTATGATCTGGCCTTACGAGTTGAGAGTCAGAAGAACTCTCGGCCGCCCTGGGTGAACTGGGGGCTCAGCAGCTCTGAGCCGAAAGCTTTGATTCCCCTAGAATGTCAATAGCTCCGCACCGGCTGCTGTCACAGCCCGCCTGTCCCTTGGTCCCGTTGCATTCTGTGCTCCTCCTTAGTTTCTTTGCTGCTCTTCAAACTGGGGTCCTGACTGAGGCTCCAGGGGAGGCAGTGGTCCCCCGGCGCTTTGCTGGGCACGATGGCTTCACACACGGGCCTGTCTATGGGTTAGAAAAATATTGACGACAGTGTGATAGTGACGGATGACAGGGGGAACGCATGGGAGAAATCTTTTGAAACTATTGCCAAACTTTGAGTTCTTTTTTGGCTGTGGTACAGAATTCCAAGCTGAGAAGAAAATCTATCCCCTTCACTTTATGATAAGTCATTTGGTTCTCGCTTCCTGTAGAAAACTTCCAACCTTCACTCCTATGTCCTGTGAGCTTCTGTCTGGAGTTACCATGGTTCCGCCATTTCTCCAGTGCCAGAGGGCCTGCAAGGATACGTCAGAGTTTTGCAGTTTGTTAATTTTGCATTAAATAATTAATAGTAAAGTTAATTGATGAATTATTCAATTTTCAGGTAAAATGGGATGATAAATATTCATAACTTATTTTATTAAGGGAATTTCCATTTCATATGCCATTAAATCTAGATTAACGAAGGCTGATTTCAAATGAAGATCGAAAACAATTGTGCTTTGGAATTAATTTACTAAGTTAAGGTCATTGCTTAGTGAGTTTACCCCCTGCCAGAAAGTTAGGGCTTCATCACCTGGATAAATGTCTGAATTCACAGATGTAACATTGCCGTTAGTTTAGGAACATTCCACGAGACCGCTGGGGATTTCCCCTGCAGCGTTTCCAGTTCCTGGTGAGCATGGAGAGGAGCACGGTGAAGTGGGGGTGCGTAGAGGGCAGATCTGGGGTCTCAGCCACATCTGGCTGTTGCTTTGAGCTGTTTGTTGTTTTTTCTCGAGCTACAACACAATTTAATATTAGCCCAGACCTAACGTGATGAGGGTGTACATTCTGGTAAAAAAGATTGTAAATGCACGCATCTCAAAGTCAATTTTAAAATACCTGGCTTTTCCCATGGAGTTCTAGGAGGTATGTTCTGTGACTTCCTGTCCAGCAGTGCTCTCAGCCAAGGGGTAACTATAGCTTCAGTTTTTATTCGTGTTTTCTAGCTATCTGATTTCTTTGAGGTCTGGTTTATGTTAATTCTTGAAACTGCTGTAAAGCCCCGACCCACAGACCAGCACTGAAGGTTCCTCAGTAACCCCCAGGCTGTTGATAACTTGCAAAGCTCCTTCAAATTTGGTATCTCAAGCCTTATAACAGCCCTACCAAGTGGGGAGTGCCCATGGCATACTGAGGCAGGGACGGGGTGGGAGAGACAGAAAAACAGAGTTAAGGGGAAGCGGGAAGCGGGGAATGGGGGGAGAGAGAGAACAGGGAGAGAACAGAGTCCTTTCCTCTCCTGCCTATCCACTTCCCTCTGCTCAAGGCTGAGGCAACCGAGTCTAACTGATTGTGTTACCCACTCAAGGTTGCTCAGCTTAGTTAGGCACAGACGTTGAGACCATAGCCCAGGTCCCTCTGACTCATATTGGCGTGCTTTTGTCAACTTCAGCATCTTAGTGCTTTAAAATAATTTTTTAACCACCCCGAATAGTGGGGCACTTGGGAGTATTTATAACTCGACAGAACAGTTTTCTCTGCATCACCAAGTGTTCGTTATTTTTTTCCAGCAAAACTTTTTTGCTCTGGAGAAGTTGATCCTACCGTAAGCCTTCATTTCGGAGGAGAGCATTTGATGTTACATCTCATGAACCCGCTGTCCTAAGATTAGCCCTAATTGGCTTGGAAAGTGGCTTCCAACAGGCAGATGGCTTAATATCTCGACTTCCTGGTTGTGACTCAGGGAGGCTTCAGGGTTCTTTCTGGTTTGGGATAGTGGTCTTGTTAACCTGGAGGGCAAGAACCTATCGCTAATGTGCAGATTGAAGTGCTGCCTCGGGGGAGATGGGGTGGAAACCACCAGGGACAGCCTGTCTCATCGGGGATGTCGGATGGCAGGCGGGGCGAGGACAGGGGTTGTTGAAAAGCAATTCTATAACCTCTAGCACTCGTCAACAAGCCTTTATTGAGTGCCCGCTGTGTGCATAGGTTTGTACTAGGCACTGTGCGGTTACAAAGGCAGTAGAAAACATGGCCCCTAATCTAATTGGAGAGACAAGTCATGCATATCTGAGATAACTGGAGAGTAATTCCCAGACAGCACACACAGGAGAGCCTGGCGTACGTGTGTATGCACGCACGCATGCGCTCGCACACACACGGAGCTGTAGGAGGAATGCAAAACGGGGCCAAGATCAATTGGATTCAATTGATTTCATTGGGAAAAACAGCACAGCAACATTTGTAAGGGTGAATTTCAATCAGAAAACCATGAACTTTGGTTGGGGGAGGGGATGGTGTGCCCTGATGGGGGACAGGAGGGCAACACTTGGACTTTTCTCGTCCTGAAACCACGTATACAGCAGCTTAATTGGTGGCTTTGGCATAAGTGATTAGAAGGCTCTAGAGGCCATGGAATGCACTAGGATGGAATGAAAGCCCAGAAAGAATAGCTTCGCAGAGGGGAGGGCTGCCGCTGGGATGTCTTCATTTGTGTTCAGTCTGTGGGGAGCCCGGCAGAGGCTGAATAAGGAGGCAAAGCTGTTCAGGATGCTGAAGAGCTGTCCTGGAGGACACTGCCACGGGCCCCTTTCATCGAGTGTGTAGCTAGGTGTAGGGCGGTTAGAAGGCCTTCCCAAGCTGGGATTCACAGCCGGCCGTCTAATTCGAAGGCCTCTGTTGCTCCTCGGCCCTTGCGCCGCTCACAGGACCATGAGTGGAACCATTTGCAAGATCACCCTGCTGGGACACTGGGATCCTGCCGACTTTTTCCCAGACTGGAGAGCAGTGCTTGTCCCCTGGGGAGAGTTTGGGCATCCCCCCGAGACTTTTGACAATCCCCGGAGACATAAATATGTTACATATTGGTGGTCACAGTGGGAGTAGACATGCTACTGGCATCTACTGGTAGAGGCTGCTGACACTGGTAAACATCCTACGGTGTCCTGCAGTGCGCAGGATAGCTCCTCACCTCAAAGAATTATCTAACCCTACATGTCCGTAGCGCTGAGGTGGAGAAACCCTGATGTCAATGAAGAGAATTCCATGCTGAAGTGCATGGTGGTCATGAGCCAGACTGGATTTGAATCCCAGTTCTGCCACTTATTAGCAGGAAGTTAACTACTCCCCCCCCCATGCCTCAGTTTCCTCATCCGTGTAATGGGAATTACAACAGTGCCTGTTGTTGTCAGGAGTAAACGAGTGAATGCTTAGCTCTTAGGACACAGCGTTGGTGTATTTACTATGATTATCTTGCCAGGAATCCATTTAGAAGAGCAGTCACATAAGCCCTGGGCTCTGTATACACACAGACCAATTGTTCTTTGCTTCTGTTTTTGTAGTTGCACAGAATGATGGTCTGAAGACGCATGTCATTCCCAACTACCAACAATGATCTTTGGGATAAACCAGTTTCTGAGAGGAGAGAGTATTATTGGAGTTCATGTCTTAACAGTCAGCAGAGAAGGGTATTTTAGATGGTAGGTGGTTGCCAGGAGAGTCAAAGTTACACAGGAGGCCAAACTCAGAGCCCAAACTCATTGGTTATCCATGTAAAAGATATTAATTGATCACTAAGTTAGTTATCTATTACTGTGTACAAATTACCTCAAAATTCGGTGGCTTAAAATAACAAATATTTACCGTTTTTGTGGGTCAGAAATGCAGGACAGCTAAGCTGGAAGCCTCTGCCTCTGGGTGTCTCATATGGTGGCAGCCAGGGTGTCAGCTGGGGCTGCAGACTCATCTGAAGACTCGAGTGAGGCAGGATTCACTTCCAAGCTCATGCATATGGTTGTTGGAGGATTCCATTTTTCATTGGCTTTGGGCCAGGGGCTCAGTTCCTCACCAGCCATTGGCCAAGGTCACCCTGGTTCCTTGCTGCATGGGCCTCTCCAGAATGTCAGCTTGCTTCATCAATCAGAGCAGGTTAGCAAGACAGTATGGGAGGGTGAGCAAGACCAAAGCCAGAGTCTCTTCGGAATCTGATCTCATAAATGACATCCTGTCACTTTTGTTGAACTCTGTTTCTTAGAGGTGTGCCACTAGGTCCATTTCACAGTGGAGGAGGGTGTCACAGAAGGGCATGAATTCCAGGGGGCAGGGATCACCAGGGACTAACTGAGATGCTGCCCACCACAGTCAAGTTTCACATGGAGACCGGTAAGAAAGGCAGAGTGTGACTGGGGGGCTAAACGTGGCATGGACACCCGCTTTCTGTGTGACCTTGGGCAAAGCGCTTTTGCCTCTCTGGGACTTAGTTTCCTTCGCCTTAAAATGGCTGAGTTGGATTCAGAGATGGCATATATGTGTGACCCATCAATGCCCAGGGCAGGCATCACTAATCATGACTCCCGTTTTCTTGAGAGCTGGATTCAGCCTCAGAAGCCTTCTTAACGCAGCTCTTGTTTCGGAGGGTCCCTGCTAGAGGGTTGGCATCCATTTGCCGTTGCTGAGTGATCTGTAAAAGGACATCTGTGGTGTGGCGTTGCAGACCACTGATCAAGATGTTGCAGTATTTTCAGTAGATCAGCTGGACTGTCCTCCTGTTGGCCAGCACATGAAAACTGACTGCTTAGTGTTTGGGGACCTCGGGTGGCCCCTCTGCTGCCCAGTCCTCCCTTCTCATATAACACCTGGACTCCAGGTGAAGGGATGCAGGGGGCATACCAGCTGAGGGGCCATGGGATCTGAAACCCAGAGTGGGGTTGGCTTGACCTGGCCTTTTCGTTGGTGTGGTGGGCTTCTGTCTGGTTCCTCGTGGTGGCAGATCTGGCCTTGGTGATTCTCCTGCCTGTGGCAGCCTGGAAAGGGAGCACAGGTCATTCTGGAAATGAGCTCACGGTGGCCCGAGGTGTTTCTGCATTCAATTTATCTGACTTCCAAGTGATGCATTCTGTTCCTTCCTGGAACATGCTCCTGGGCTCCAGGTGTTGGCATAATTTGCTTCTGAGATCTTGCTACCACCCATTCATTGCTTCCGGTAGCTGCTGGGGCATTCTGTTAACAAGGAGCAGAGCACATTTTCTGGGCCTTGTAACCCTTTATCCCAACCCATTAGAATTTCCAGGCCCTCCCCCCCTTATTTTAAAGTTTCTTTTCCTGAAGGGCTGGAATGTTCCGAGGCAGTTTAATAGCCATCGATTGGCAATGATTTTTAGGGACTGTGCCTCAGGAGAGCTGAGAAGCCAATAATTAATCCTTTCAACAGCTCACCCCTTTTGTTTTAAAATGACCTAATAGCTGCATTGCTTGAGCAGGCCGGGCCAGCCTGACCCAGTTCAGCTCCTTGCCTTCTGCTTCATTCAAATAAGCCCGCTATGAATTATTCAGCCCTGCTGCAGGGGCATGTGGGTCCTCTTGTTGTAATATTTAATCAGCAACCTTGAGGCCAGTGCTGTTTTTACCGACAGCTGCTGCTCACTTGGGGCAGATGAATGGGTGTTCTTAGAAGGGTTGGATTCCTGCCTTTTCAAGGAGGCTGGTTTGTCTTCTGATCCCAGAGGGACAGTGCTGATCCTTGGGCCTCTCCATGCTCCCTTTGGGGTGGTCTTCTTCCCGCACCAACAGGAAGTGAGTGACTCTGGGCCCCTCCCACCTTAGGGACTCTTGGGTCACTGCTGTCCCCACACACATTCCTACTGTACTAGTGTCCTATTGCTTCCAGAGCAAATCACCACGAACTTGTGGCTTAAAACAACACATTCATCATCGTACAGCTCTAGGTCGGACGTGCGAACACGGTCTCTTGGGCTAAACCTGAGGTGTTCAACAGGGCTGCGCTCGTTCTGGGGGCCCGAGAGGGGAGTCTGTTTCCTTGGCCCCCCCATCTCTGCTCACTGCCCCTTCCTCCATTCCAAGGGCCAGCCTTGCGGCAGCACACTGACCCTGTCTCTGGTGGCCTCTCTGCCTCCCTCTTCCACTTTGAAGGATCCTTGTGATTACGTAGGGTCCACCCAGATAATCTGGGCTATTCTCCCCCTGTCAAGGTCAGTGAACCAGCAATTTTAATTCCATCTGCAACTTCAACTTCCCCTTGCCACATAGCCTCACGCCCCACGTGGTCACACGTTCCAGGGATGAGGACGTGGACATCTATGAAGAGCTTTGTTCTGCCTCCCATATCCACGTTGCCCTGGCTCCACTCTTCCTGGCTTTCTGGAAATTTCTATCGAGAAGAAAACCCCTGAGAGTTCCCCTAAGCAGGCAGGCCAGTGTGATTTTAAGAGCCTGGGCTTTGGAGATAGAGCTGGCCATTTTAATTTTGCCGTCTATGAATTAGAGAACGGTGTTGGATGTGTGACAGCTAATGACCAGCAGACAAAATGCTTCATCTCTCTGAGCCCAGTTATCTGTCCTGTAAAATGGGCTTATTTATGCAGACCCATCTCCGGGGTAATTGCACAGGGTGGACGGGATAATGTGTGGAAAGGCAGCTGCAGACGGGGGCCGTTACTGTGACCGTCACAGGTGTCTGTGTCAGTCTGAGTGTGTGGGCATCTCTCTGTTGGGGGGTTTGTATCTTGTTAGCTCACACCCTGGACCCCGTGTGGGGGCAGGTGGGGGGAGGACTTGGGGCTGGTGCGTTTGCTGCAGGCCTGCCGCCCAGAGCTGCGGGTTGCTGCCTCCTTTCGCCTGCCTTGCACGTCTGGCTTCATTCAGACCTTCTCTTACTTGGAGGATATGGGGTCGTGTGTCCCTCAGAGCACGGGTGCACTGGCCTTTTTCTTTGTCTCTCTCGAGATACTTGTCAATAATCTTCACAGTGTCCACCTTGGGGTTCTCTCTCTCACACCCCTCAAAGGGTTTGGCTGTGCCATCTCCTCACAGTAACCAGCCGAGGTAGACATTACTGTCCCCGCTTCACACAGGGTTGTGTGGTGGGTAAGTGGCAGAGCTGAACACTAACCCGAATCTTCTGGTTTACACTGAGTCTTCTTTCCTCCAGTTCTAGCTCCTTCTCTCCTCAGCCACCCAGCAGATGTTGGCTGCTCTTGATAAGCTTTGGGGCCCCCTGTCCCCTCCATATTTCTGTCTCTCTTCATGGCAGCACGTTCTGGGGGCCAACAGTTTCCTGTTTGCTCTTGCCCTTGAGCGATGAAGGGCAGGGGCAGCAGTCCCACGGAGCTGAGCTGTCCCCTGGCAGCCCTGTTTCCTGGGGGAGAGCCAGTTCTCTGGTTCCAACCCGCTGCCCTCATGGGAAGTGGAGATGCGGTGCTTAACCCCAGGGGGCTACTTGGTAACTCCTTTCACTTTCCAGGACTCCCATCCTTGCACAGGGCTGATGGGGGGGAGGTGCTTTGGGGTGGGGCTTGGTTGGCTGTCCTCACCCTTCTGCGTTTGCCCATCAGTGGAGCCTTCCCCGGCAGACTCACGGCCCCCTTTCAGGTGCACTGGCCCCATCTCTCCTGCTTTTTCCACTGACTCCCACTTCACCCCAGGAAGGTGTAGCATCAGCAAGAGAAGCAGCAACTGTCTGAAATGCAGTGTGTGCAAATAAATTATTCAGTGAAACTCAGTCTAACTTTATTAAGGCTGGAACCATCCTTCTCTGTCAGAAGCCACGGATGGGGTAGGAGCCACAGGAGGCACGGGACGCGATGACTTCTGGGGCTGGGGGATTGCGCTGGCCGTGGGCTGAGCACCAGTGCCTGGGCTCTGGCTGGGGTTCCCATGTGTGCCCTGGGCCTCATGCTCAAATGTGTCCCTGCGGTGCCTTTAACCGGGTGGGGCTGCCTGCAAGAGAGAGGAGCCAGACTTTGCTCCCTCTGGCACGGCCCTGACCTGACTCCCTTGGTGTGGAGAAGAGAATTTGGGGGCAGGAATGGCTTCAGAGCATCAGGAGGACGGCGAGAGAAAGGAGGGCTGCAGGCAGACCTCCAGCACATGTGTGTTCATGGTGTCTCACATCATAATAAAGTTAAAGCGTCGGTGGCATTTTAAATGCTTTCCAGATTAATTTATATTCTAACATGGTAATGAGGAAGCAGCTTTTGTCCAAGAGGTGAGATATGCAAAAATAACCTTTAAGTTTCTCATAATTAACCTTTAATGATATCCTCTCGCTTTAGCAATATATTTTATGCTTCAAAAATATAACAGACAGAAAGAAATGAGTGCCTCTTGCATCCAAATGCCTGGCAAAAGGGAAGTCATGTTGCTGTAGGAGTTTCTACCTCTCCGTACTTTTAGTCAGACTATGTGGGAGGGTAAGATGGTGACATAACCACATGCGCCCTTGGCCTTGTAGCTGGATGGGCCTTCTTTTTTTTTTTTTTTTTTAATGATTTTATTTCTTTATTAGACAGAGATAGAGACAGCCAGCGAGAGAGGGAACACAAGCAGGGGGAGTGGGAGAGGAAGAAGCAGGCTCATAGCGGAGGAGCCTGACGTGGGGCTCGATCCCATAACGCTGGGATCACGCCCTGAGCCGAAGGCAGACGCTTAACCACTGTGCCACCCAGGCGCCCCTGGATGGGCCTTCTTTCGCGCAGTCCATGAGCCACTGTTTCTGGCATTCACTGCTGATTCTTGCTCCTTAAAGCCTCCGTCACTAGGGCCGTAACCAACCGACATACCTAGTGCAAGGACCTTTCCTCTGTCCTCATTCCCCTTGACCTTGGCAGTATTTGACCCCATGGACTGATTGACCATCTGTCAAAGTCCTCTCTAGTCTAGTCAGTTCTGTGGAGCACCTGACACATGCCAAGTGCTGTGAATCAGGCTCTTATCAATCCTCAGATCTCAGGTCTAGTGCGGCCTGCACATCCCCAGACCACAGTGGCAGAGGGGCAGGAGAGTGTGGTGATGAAGGTGAGCAGGAGGTGGGAGGGGAGAGCTGGAGAGGGATAGCAGCCAGGGAGGGCTTCTCTGCTCTGTCTCAGTTGCCCTCTGTGTCAGTCAGGGCTCTCCAGAGACACAGAACCAATAATAGTGTGTGTGTGTGTGTGTGTGTGCACGCGCGCGCGCGTAGAGATTTATTATAAGGAGTTGGCTCACGTGACTATGGAGGCCAATGGGTTCCAAGACCTCTGGTGGGCAAGCTGGAGACCTAGGAGAGTGGACTAGCAGGACTAAGACCCAGAAAGAACTGATGTTTCAGTTCCATACTGAAGGCAGGGAAAAGACCAATGTCCCAGGTCAAGGTAGTCAGGCAAGGGGAGTTTTCCCTACTTGCTGAAGGTTCAGCCTTTTGTTCTATTCAGGCCTTCAATGGATCGGATGAGGCCCATCCACACGAGGGAGAGCAATGTGCTTTACTCAGCCTCCTGTTTGAAATGTTATCTCACCCCAAAACATCCTTGTAGACACACTCAAAATAATGTTTGACCCACTTATCTGGGCATGTGGTGGCCCCGGCAAGTTGGCAGGAGTCACCGTTGTAGCTCCTGCTTCAGAGTTCCCTTTCCCTGTCTCATTTACTGGTTCTTCTCTCCATATTTTGCTCCTTGCCTTCTGCTCCCATACCTTCAACCGTCATCTCTGGCAGATGACTTCTGGTGCTTGGCTCCTGACCCAGCTGGGTTGAGTCATTAATCAGTTAATTAAAAAAAAATTGCTTAAAAGATAGGTATTGACTTACCAGTATTTTGACTTGGGGCCAAGGTGTTTTTGGTTCTCTCCAATGGGACCTGCTCTTAGTGGGTGAATTCCATCTTCTTTCCCAGATCACCTTGTAATCCTTTGCCTACCATTTCCAATTTATACTTCTTCAAAGTGAAGAGGAGACTTAAGGACGCTTGTGAAGCAGTCTGGGTGTAGAATCCTTCCAGAGTTTTCTGACCACCCCACCAATATTTTATAGTTGAATCAGTCCCCTCTAACTTGACAGATTCTTCAAGCAACTTACTTCCACTGCATCTTCCTGAGTTGACCGACTTTTCACAGAAACAACCATCGTTCTTTTTATTCTCTTGTTTTGTTATTCCATACCTTATTTATTTACATAATTACAGTGAAAAGTACAGCTGGCACAAACAGGCTTGGAAATAAACATAACTGACTCCTGGTACACAAACAGTCAACCGAAGGATCAAGAAATGCACAGCCTCCGAGAGCGTGATTACCACCTGTGGTAAATGTACTGATGGGTGACCCATAACGGGGGTGGGGGTGTTGCTCACCTGTGGCAGCTGCAGATTTCCATTGGTGCTGATTTCAGCGTACAGGTGGCTTCACAGCCCACCCAGCTCAAAGCCCCCTGAAAAACTAACTGCTGGCTCTCCTGAGTGGGCACAGAATGACCAGCGCACACTGCCTACTACCCTTCAGCCTTGGGCAGGCCATGGGCTTCAGGCACGGGCCATTTTTAGTATATGTAAAAATCAGCATATCTCAGCCCTCATCATCTTCACTCAGCAACTAGCTCCTCCTCATGTTTATAACCCCTGGCTGCCCCCTTCTGCACGATCGGCTGCTCCCCAGACCCTTTGTGCTACCCTTCTGCTTCCCATCACCCCTACTGGGCCTGCCCTCCTCTCATGGAGCTTTGAGCTTTCCTGGCTCTTTATTATTCCTACAAAACTTCTCTGTTCTGTGTCCCAGACCCTGAGGGTCCTATTAGGCAGTTGGCTGATTAATTTAACAGCATTTTCAGCCAAGGTGTTGGCTTAAAAAAGCTTTATGTGCTTCTTGCCTGGACGGCGGGCTGACTCACGTAGGTGAGTCAGGCCCCAGGGCATCTCTCAAATCTTCCTCTGCTGGTGGGTGTCTCCACTGATGGATACAAGCATCTCTGATTGCTTGGAACTCATTTTTGGAATCTTTCCACCGTTCTTCCTGTCCTGGGGCTACCAGGTCCTCCTAGTTCAGGAGTAGGATGGGTCAGAATGAGACTTCAAATTCTTGGCATCCCACTTAGGGCTTCGACGCTTTTGATTCTAATCAAAAGGTGGTTTTTGGAATCAGATGTTTATGCCTGTGTTTTCACACGTTGTTTGAAATTTTCCATTGTGGAAAAGTGCGCGTTGCCGTGTGTTAGATAAATAGCACTTTATCCGCTTCTGCGAATGAGCATGAAACAGCAGAAGTGGGGGATGTGGTCTGGCAGCACCAGGACCATCTGTGCATCAGGGATGGAGGCGGAGACCTTGACTGAAGAACCAATGTAAGGGAGAACCTGCTCACGGAATACAGACCCATTTGTATAACAAACTCTATTTGTTAGAAGATGAGCTGACTTCAGAAGCTGGTTTTTATGCTGAAGAGCAGAGAGTGGCATGTGTAACGAACAGAGTTTATCTTTGTGTGGAATGAGAAATAATTTGCTAAGCCAGTAACTTCTGTATTTCCCAGATACCTGTGCAGTTCACACATAGCCTGGGGTCTGGAGTGCAGGAAATTGCTTTCCTTCACAGAGCTCTTAAAGGACCCCTGATGTCAGTTCAAATTTTGGAAATGAAAGGGTTAAGTGCTTTCTGTTTTCTCCGAAGACTGGCTAGTACTTGATCTATTTTCATGAAAATGATTCCTTTGGTGCAGTGTCCCCCCCAAAATCAGTCAAGAGCTGCCCCACTTCCCAAACCCCACCTTTAGGTCTGGCTGTAGTCTGGGACCTCAAGCCGGGCCCCAGACCAAGACCAGTGCGGGAGGTACTGGGAGAGCCACTCCGAAGCAAACACGCAGGAACCCACAGCATTAAACACGAGAGACAAACCACCAGAGCCCTAACCTCCTCACTCCGGCTCTCCTTTCCAAACCTATATAATCCTTGGGAAAGCATGGCAATTAACGGAGGCACCATTATTTTTATTTATATCCTGTCAAATTCGGGTCCTGGAGAGTTAACACCATGAGCCCCTGAGCCCAGAACGTGGGAGAACATGCTTGTTATTGGCAAGAAATGCTGCTGTCATTACCTCACCCTGAGATCTGTCTTCTGGGCTAATCGGTGGCTAGAGTAGACAGTGGTTTCTGTAGCAGGAAGAAGGGGGCTCTGTAGAGGCCCCCTGATCCTAGAGCAGACACTGCAAGGCTCCACCCCGGGAGAGAGAGGGCGTAGGATAGCACACACAGCAGTAATGGAAGATGAAGTGCCATTTGCTGAGTACTGGCTGCCTTTCTTACCTGCGGTTCCAGGAGAGGTTTCACCTGTACAGAAAATGGTGTGTGGGACTTTTTCTCAATTCTTTCCCGGATGGTACTGGCTAGTACCATTCTGATGCACAGGTGGGAAGTTAATTCCTTATGTTCCATGGAAGCCTGGGGGCACCAGGGCTTCCTCCTTCAGGGAATGCTGGTTGAGAACAGCTGATGCAAAGAAGGCTAAACCCTTTTGATGCTTTGTCTCATTTCATCTTTACAGCCACCCTTTGAGATAGGTACGATTTTCATTACCGTTTTACAGATGAATGAACTGAGGCTTGAAGACACTGAGTAATGTGCTTATCTGAGGTCACAGATAGTAAATGACAAAAACATGAGGACCGGAACCCCCAGATCTGTCTGACTCCGTGTTAGTTATCTGTTGCTGCGTAACAAATTACCACACACTTGGTGGCTTAACAGGGCACACATCAGTTTCTGTGGGGCAGGTGTCTAGGCTCCATTTAGCTGAGTCCTCTGCATCAGGGTCTCTTACGTGGCCACAGCCGTGTGTCTGCTGGGGCTGCAGTCTCACATGGCGGCTCAGCCGGGCCCTGGTCTGCTTCCAAGCTCATGCAGTTGTTTGACACCAATTTCCCTCAGGCTCTGGGGCAGAAGCCCTCAGTTCCTTGACACTGGGCCCCTCTGACATGAATACTTGCTTCATCAAAGCATGAGAGCCAGGAAGGAGATAGAGTCTTCTAGCAAGACAGGGGTTATGACCTTATGTAAGTTAACCACAGAAGTGATGTTCCATCCATCACCTTTGCTGTGTTCTATGGGTTAGAAGTAAAGCACACCTTCTCCTCACACTCAAGGGGAGGGTGAGGCAGGGGTGACTGGGGACATTGGAGAGTCTGTGCACCACAGAGTCCAGAGCCCAGCACAGGCCCTGCTGCCCCCCTTATGGAGTAGAGAATACCCGACTTGGCGATAGTTTGGAGATGCTCCATGTGGGTCCAGAGATTTAATTGAACTGTCTGCTCTCAGGTGATACAGTTTCCATTGTTTTCTATCAGGAGCAGAATTAAAATCTCAGAGCCACACTTTTGATTAATGTATGAGATGCAATATTCCACATTTCATAAAATTATCTTTCAAAGAGTGAATCTGTTTCCAGGAGAGATGTCAAGGGCATGGGTTGTTTTGTAGACACTGTCTTGCTTTTGGCAGCTAAGAAAAGCCAGCGATTCTGCCAGGGGCGTCAAGCGTCCAGACAACTCCTCAGGATCTGGTGTCCACAGTTTGAGGAAAAAAATCTTTCAAGAGAGGACAAGTCCGTCATGGTGACTGGAGAATCGAGTGTGGTGGGAAGCAAAGATCTGTGTGCCTTTCTGTGCCACTGACACACTCTGGCTTTGTTCCCGGCGCTGGCCCAGGAGCGGGTTTAAATGGAAAAAAGCAGGCTGAGCTACATGTGTAAAGAGACCACTGGGGATCCAGTAGGACATCCTGGCAGATTCTGGACAGAGACATGAAAAATAGGCAACGACTTCCAACAAATAGTAGGTGAATAAGGTGGATTAAATAAAGCTCCAGCATTGTCAAGAATTAGATGTTCCCATTGATGGAATGTTCTGGTTACCAGAGATCAACTGTATTCCCCACAGAAATGGTCAGTGTTGAATGAATTACAAAACTCCTGGGGTCGTGGGCATAGTTCCTGGGTGAAAATGTACATGAGAGCCATGATGATCGACCATTAATTCACTGTTGATTCATGGGCACTGGTGGTTATGTCCTTATAGCTGGGTGATCCCTGAATCCCCTGAAGTGCCTTGCTGGATTACTGGATTGTTAGATCCAGAAGGTCCTGAAAGGGCTGCTAGAAAGAAGAAGTGGGCACAGTCTTGCTCTTCCACTCTGCTGGCTGGGGGGGGGGGGGGGGATTCCCAGCCGAGACAGGAGGGCCAGCATGTTCATTCTGGAAGCCCTTCTCAGGAGACTCCCTGTATTTGGTTGTTGGCACTTGGGCTTGGCCAAGGATCCATGGTGGAGGGAGGGGAGTGGTGAGGTGGATGCCAGGGCAGTCTGTGGGAGTTGCTGAGTATCCCTGAGGCCCAGGGGGATGTGATGAGGTGACAGGCTCCATCTAGGGCACCACCACTTTTGTCCTTTGGTTCCCTGCCTGATGTTGCCTTCTCCTTGGGGACAAGGCTGGTCCTCCGGCTTGTCAGGCACTTACCTGGCTCCTCAGGATTGCTCCAGGGGAAGGACCCGTGGGGCTGCCAGCTGGCAGAGTGGGAAGCTCTAGGAGGCTGTTTCAGGGAAGGCTATGGAGAGAGTTCTGGGCTCCAGAGTGGCCCAGGGGGTGCAGAGGGGAGGGGCTTTCTCTTTCTTCCTCTCCCCCCAGCTCTCCTCATGGAGACCCCACTCCCTTCCTCACGAGGGGTGCAGAAAATTCCCACTTGTTTCTGTCCAAGACAGATCTCAGGAAGATGTCTGGAGTGAATAGCTGGTAGAAGAGTTGGATTTCCTCCCTCAGAGGCTTTTATTCGAGAATGGCTCAGAGGCTGATGCTGAAAATGAGACCAAGGTTGCCCCCATCTTCAGCCCCACCACCTTCCCTGTTGCTGAAGCCAGAGCTGGGCACCGTCCCCGAGTTCCCTGTCTACCCTCCATCATACCTACCCCTGCCCTTATCCTAGCTGGTCTCCCTTTTACCCTCACCCCACGCCAGCCACTGTCCCCACAGAAGCCAGGGTGTAAAAGTGCAATTCTGCCCATATCACTTTTCTGTCAAGACCCGTGTGGCTGCCAGCTCTTCCCAGGTTGAAACTCAAGACCCCTGTTGCGGCCAGCAAGCCCCGCGCAGCCCAGCCCCAGCCTGGCCCCCCAGCACAGTGTGATGGTTAGAGGCTCGTCTGTTTCCTAGGGCAGCCATAACAAAGCACTGCAGCTGAATGGCTTAAATAATAGACATTCATGGGCTCACAGCTCCGGAGGAGGTCTGGCTCCTTCCGAGGCTGTGAGGGAGAATCCATCCCATGCCTCTCGCCTAGCTTCTGGTGCCCTCAGACATTCCTTGGCTTGCAGATGGCTGTCTTCACCCTGTGTCTTCACGTGGTCTTCCCTCTGAGAGTGTCTGTCTCTGTGTCCAGATTTCCCCTTCTTAGAAGGACACTGGTCATCCTGGATTAGGGTCTACCCTAGTGATGTCATCTTAATGTCATCATCTGCAAAGACTTGGTTTCCAAATAAAATCATAGTCACAGGCACTGGGGTTAGGACTTCAGTATCTTTTAGGGGACACAATTTAGCACACAACAGATGCCACGTGTGCTGTGTGCCCTCTGCTCTCTCCACACCTGCTCCCTCTCTATTTCTTGGCTGTACCAAACTCTTCTCTGCTGCTTGCCTTCACCCAGGAACACGTGCCCTCCCCTTTGCTTTTGATAAACCCTAGGTACCTAGCCTGGGCAGGATCTTTGCCCTGCTGGTCCCTGATCACTTCTCAAGTTCCTTCCTTAGGGGTCCTTCCATGGACTCCTGCCTTGTTTGGAGGGCCCTGCCATCACTCCCATAGCATCTGGAATCCTCTTCTATAACTCACTTCCCTGGCCGGCCTCCCCTGTGGGGATGTCTTCCCCATAAGCAAAGAGACTGTGTCCAGCCCATTCACTGCTGTGTCCCTTTGGTGGTGCAGTGGGAATCCTGGCCTTGCAGTGGGAGAAGTCTGTGGTGTTGTGTCCAATCCAAAGGCAGCCAGGGGAGTGGCTGTGGGCTTTGCTGGGAAGGTATCTCATGGGGTCAACCTAAGAGGGTGAACTCGGTGGCGAGCCCTGAGGACATGCCCAGCCCCAGCCACCCCTGTGGCTTCTTGTCTGCAGGGGTGTGTTGGTCAGAGATGAGGCCGCCTCTGGGGCATATGCCTCCCACCTCACAATTGTTGGCTTGCCTCCAGTTGGAGACCCCTTACTGGACATCTGTTGGATATTTTGTCATTCTTTGCATTACTTAGCTGGGCCCCAGTGGGTGACTCCATTAAGCAGGAGAGCCCAGAGCACTGTGTCTGGAGTCTGCACTTGGCAACATGCTGCTTTGGTTCCATGGTCCTGTGCCTCTTTCTGGGCTCTTTTTCCTCCTCTTGGAATGAATCCACTCCTTCAAGACCCTCGTTTTCTTCTGCATTCTTCCCTCCAGCTATAGGTACAAGGTAATGCTTCCTCTGGTTGAAGCAAGTCCCCCACCTAGAACATTCTATTCATCCTTCTGGGCTCAGATCAAATGCCCCTCCCCTTCGGTTTCTTCTTTTTCACCCTGCAGTGCTATTCAGTTGCTCTTTCTTTATTAGGTGGTTTTATGTGGCAGGTAGATGGCACCTCAGCAACTGTAATTCATTTGATAGACATTTATTCTCGACCTGCCCCTCACTTGACTGTAAACTCTTTGAAGTTGGGGATGATGTGCTTGCTATTCAGTACTTTATGTTGCAGAGGGGGCTACCCAATAGATTCATTGACTGAGTTTTCCGCCTTTGCCATCACTGAGTGCTAAGCAGATTTCTTGAAGTTTTGGGTCATAGGCCTCATTCTTGAACCCCCATGGTGAAGCCCAGAGCTGACAGTGAAAGAGGACCTAGTAGATACGTACGGAATGAATGAAGTTGCTGTCGGAGATTTAGTGTCTGCCTTCCCAGGTTTTGTGCAATTTAGTGGTGAACTCTTAGAGAACAAAGACCCTCAGGCTCTAAAGAAATGATTTTTTATTGGTGGGAGCCCAGAGAAGTGAGGACCAAGAAGTGAAAGGAGAGGAGATTTTGTGTGGCAGGTTTTCCTGGTGCCCTTAAATTTACTCAGAGTGCTGTCCACACCCTGTCCTCTTATCTGTGAGCCCTCAGGGAGCTCTGAGTCCACGTTTCCTTATCAGGCCGAATATTTGATTTCAGAGTGGAGCGTCCCCATTTTCTCTTCCATTCTTTATCCCAAGCCATACCTGCTCCCCTGAGGAGAGTCCCCAGGAAAAAACAACAAAAAATTTATTGATCCTCTGCTTCCACACCATCTTAAGATGGAGGAGCACACCTGTCAAGAAGGTTGAGCCAGATATGGGAGTCAATCTCTGACCACCTGCAGCGGCTGCCCGTTTCTCGGTCACTCTCCTCCAAGTCAGCTGCAGGGACATGAAGAGATCTGCTGGGTCTCAGGGAGCTAACCATTTGTCCATCCATCTGCCCATCCCATCCATCCATCCATCCATCCATCCATCCATCCATTTTTCCATCTGATGCTGATCGAGCCCCTCCTATGTTTCAGATGCCCAGAGTGGATAAGATCTGTGACAGAAATGTTCAGAGTGATTGAGAGATAGCCAGATAGATACTGTATTCAAGGTCAGCATAGAGTCCCATGGTGGCATATATGGCGGCCACTTGCCCATCCCAGATGCCTCCCTGGAGTCAATGACATCTAAGCTGAGATTTCAAGGAGGAGCAGAGAATTAGCCAGGCCAATGGGAAGGGGAGGAGGGTGAGAGGCATTTCAGGTGGGAAGCTGCATTGAAGGGTATAAGGGCTAGAAACCCAGACTGGGGTGACTGGGGGGCACGGGGTTCAGTAGGATCAAAACATAGGGATGGGGGGGTGGAGGTTGAGGGAACAGACCCTGGAAGGCCTCATATGTCACCCAAGCTAAGGGATTGCAGCTTTGGCTCAAAGCCAGGTCACATGGCAGAGGCTCCAGGCAGCTCTTCCTCTCCACCTTCCCTCCCAAAGTCTGGCCAGTCCATAGACACTGGACAAATGCCTTCCTGTTTTGAGACCAACTCAGCCTGAGGGCCCTGGTTCAGATTTCCCTGTAACTCCTCCTGACCCCTCCCCAATTTGATCTGCTGCTGGCCTCTGTTCAGGCAGGTAATGACATGGAGTCGTGTTTAATTCTGAACTCTGCAAACTTAAAAGATTAAATAATGGATTTTTTGATCTGCTGAGCTCTTTCCTGGATAGAATGATAATAAGATGTCAATTGGAAAAATTTAAATATTGATGAGTTTTAACTTTGTATTGATTGGGCAGTGGCATATTTTGAATAATGATTCACATTAAAAATACAAGGATTCATATTGATCATGCAGTATCTTGCTGTATTAAAATAATTGAGTAATCCTTAGAACGTGGTATGCTTTAAAAAATTTGTTTCTTTTAATAGCCAAAGACCCAACCAATGCATAACTTGCAGCAAATATTTGGCATCTCTACCTTTTCCTTCTGTGCCCTGTAGGACCGATATTTTTCGAAGCACCGGGAAGTCTGGGGTCTTGGAAAGCCCAGTGTGTAGGAGCCAGCAGATGTGGGAACCCCAAGGGAATTCCCAGACTGTTCAGCTTTTCCCGGGTGCCTGCAGCTCTGGGGATGAAGGGAAGGCTGGAGAGAGTTTGGAAGTTGTTTTTTCATTTTTGTTGAGCTTGAAATTGTTCCCTTGGGATCTGAGATCCCAAGCAAAACCTGTGTGCCCGGGGTTTTGCTCATATTCCTTGAACTCACCTTTGCCCTTCTTGTTGAGACTGGCCATGGTGTCTTAAAAATTTCCAGCCTGTCTTTTTGTCTGACTTTCTTTGTTTGTGGCTACTGATCTCTCCCCAGGACTCCCACAGAGGCTCAAGAATCAAGCATTTAACAGAAGAGAACTACCATGTGCTGGTATTATGTGCCAGCCACTGTGCTAGACTCTTTATGTTCATTCATTCTTCATTCATTCATTCATTCATTCAGTACATATTTATTTATTTTTATTTTTTTAAAAAGATTTTATTTATTTATTCGACAGAGAGAGAGACAGCCAGCGAGAGAGGGAACACAAGCAGGGGAAGTGGGAGAGGAAGAAGCAGGCTCATAGCGGAAGAGCCTGATGTGGGGCTCGATCCCATAACGCCAGGATCACGCCCTGAGCTGAAGGCAGACGCTTAACCGCTGTGCCACCCAGGCGCCCCTCAGTACATATTTATTAAACTGGAATTCTGTGCCAAGCACACACCATGCCTGCCCTTATGGGCCTTCCAGCCCAGAAGGGGAGACAGACATTGAACAAATGATTTACACACGACTCAATTAAGTCCAGGTGTGACAGAGGCTACAAAGGAAACCAGTCCAGAGATTCAGCCTAGTGTGGGATGGTGTGCAAAAAAGAGCCAGCCTAGAGGGCCCACCGGGTATCCTCAGAAAGGCCTGCTTGCAGTGTTGGTCCTTGGCTAGTGTCTGGGAACTTGACTGGGAAACAGTTCTCTGTTCTGACATAAAATTTACCTTAAATGGTAAGAGTGGCTCACCATGCCTGAACTGTTTATACAAATAGTGTGGTTCATGCTGAACACCTGGTTTCCTTCTTGGATTCTGGAATTTTGCTGTGTGTTAAGCAGAGGATGCCTATGTCACCAGCCACGGATAAACCCAGGTGCTGAGACTCTGATAAGCTTCCCCGGCAGATGATACTTTGATGTGTTGTCACAACCTGTTGCTGGAGTAATTGAATGTGTCTAAGTGTGGAATTAAGGGTGGGACTCCACTGGGAGAGCACCCTTGGAAGCTTGCACCTGGTTTCCCTCAGACTTCACCCCCTTTTACCTTTCACTTTGCCGATTTTGCTCTGCATCTTCTTGCTATAATGAAGCTTAGTTGTGAATATGCCATATGTTGGGTCCTGTGAATCCTTCTAGTCAATCACCATACCAGAGTGGTCTTGGAATCCCCCAACATTGGGGAGTCAGAGAAGGCCACCTGATGAGGTGACATTTAACTAAGACCTTGAAGAACAGTAGGGATGAGACACTGTGTTGGAAAGCACTGTAGGCAAACCCAAAGGCTCTGTGGTAGGAACTGTGCAAAGGCCCTGAAGTAGGAACTGAAACAAGTTAGTGTGGATAGAGGTGTTCCTGGGAGGGTGCAATGTGACATGGGCCCAGAGAGGGGAGCATAAAATCCTAGATTATGGTGGGCCTTTTAGCCACATTAGGGAATTTGGACTTTATTTCTTTTTCTACAGCAGCCCTACAAAATAGAAAGATTAGCCCCATTTTTTAAAAAAGGTTTCATTTATTTATTTGACACAGAGAGAGAGTACAAGCAGGGGGAGTGGGAGAAGGAGAAGCAGGCTCCCAGCTGAGCAGGGAGCCTGATGCGGGACTTGATCCCAGGACCCTGGGATCATGACCTGAGCTGAAGGCAGATGCTTAACAGACTGAGCCACGCAGGCGCCCCAGATTAGCCCCATTTTTAAAGATGAACAAAATAAGATCACTTGCCTGGCCTCCCACAGCCAGTATGTGACGGAGCTTGCCATGAATTTGGGTCTGCCTGGCTTCTAGAAAGCCTGGGTTCTCTCTGCCAGATCCATGGTATAGATAAGGGCAGGACTTGAGCCTTCCTGAGAAAGGTTACTGAGAACAGTTAAGCCAGGTTGTTATTTTCTGTTCTTTTCCTCTGGGTCTACTGTCTTTCCAGGGCTCACTGCTTTGGAAGAGTACTGTGCACTGTCACCTTTGGGTTGGGGAAGAGCAGTGTATGAGTTCCATTTGTTCCACATCCTTGCCAACCCTTGGGATGGTCAGCTTATTTATGTAAAATGTGCTGGAGCCAATCTGTTAGCTGTGGAGTTGCCTCCCTAATGACTGATGATGTCGATCACCTTGCCATCTGCCTATTTGTCATCCAGGTGTCTTCTCTGATAAAGTGTCCATTCAAATGTTTTGCCCATTTAAAATTATATTGTGTTCCTATTACTGAATTGCAGGGGTTCTTTGTATATTGTAGATAACAAATTATTTGCTGGATATGTTTTACAAATATTTTCACTTTGCCTGTGACTTGCCTTTTTATTTTCAGAACAGGATTGATCATTTGAAGATACAAAGTTTTAAATTTTGATGAAGTCAAATTTGTTGACTGTTTCTTTTATGGCCTTGCTTTTCTGTCATATTTAAGAAATCTTTGTCAAATCCAGTATCATTAAGATTTTCCCCTATGTTTTCTTCTAGTAGTTTTATACTTTATGTCTTACATTTTCCAGTTACTTTTGTATGTGGTGTGAAATGCAGTTAAGGGTTCTTTTCTTTTCCCCTCTGTGGGCACCTGATAGTTTCAACACTGCTTGTTGAAATGATCATCCTTTTCTCGTTGAACTGCCTTGGCCCCTTTGCTGAAAATCAATTAACCATGTACATGTGGGTCTTTTCCTAAATTTTCTGTTCTGTTCCGTTTTTCTATATGTCTGTATTTGTGCTGATACCACACTTCATTAATACAGCTTTACAAGGTATGTTCAAATCAGGTGGTGTGAATAATCCAGTTTTGTTCATTTTCTAAATTATTTTGGTTTTCTACGTAATTTTCATTTCCATATACATTTTAGAATGAGTTTTTCAGTTTCTACAAAAAGCCTGCTTGGATTTTGATTATGATTGCGTTGAATGTGCAGATAAATTTAGAGAGAATTGGCATCTTAATAATAACCACGTTTTCCTTTCTATGAACATGAGGCATCTTTATGTTTTCTTTAATTTCTTTTTGCAGTATTTTATAGTTTTCACTGTACAGGTTTTTTGTGTGTTTTGGTCATATTCATCCCAGTATTTAATATTTTTGATGCTATTATAAGTGGAATTTAAAAAATTTTTCAACTCTGTTGTTGATGCTAGTATGTGGAGGTACAATTGCTTTTAGCACGTCACCTTTGTATCCTGAAAACTTATTGGTTCATTTTTTTAGTTCTATTCATTCTATTATTTAGTTGATTCCATAGGATCGTCTCCCTAAACAATCATTCTCTTCAGTGAATAAAACCAGTTTTATTTTTTTCTTCAATCTGTTTACCCTTAATTCTCTCTCTCACCTTATTGCAATGGCTGGAAAATAAAATGTGGAGCAGAAATCCCTGCCCCGTTCTCGATATTGGCAGGGAAAGTATTCAGTCTTTTATCAGTAAGTGTCTTAACTGCAGGTTTTATATAGATGCCTTTTGTCAGGTTGAGGAGTTCCCTTCTATTTTAGAGTGCTGAGAGTATTCTGGGGGGAGCCGATTGACTTCTAATTGATCTCCCTTGCTTCTCATTTTCATTCCCAGACCACTGTCATCCCATCTTCCCTGCAAACTCTCCTTCAGTGTTTCCATGGTCCTACGATCCGGCATCTTTCCTTCTTGTGATGATCGCAAATTCCCTGAGTTGCTCTCTTTCATTCCGTGAAGATTCTGAAGCGCCTGGTTTACTGTCTCTTTCCAACACCACACGTGTCATTATTCTCGGTGATTTTGATATCCATGTAGTGATCCTTTCAAAACCTAGAAGTATTAGCCACGGTAAGGAATGCTCTTTGCTATTACAAACAAACCTCGACATCTCAGGGGCTTAATTTAACAAGAGATTATTTCTTGCTTATGCCATGACCTACACACCTCCCTGGTACTCACCTGGTGAACCCAACCGTGTGACTTCTGAAGGCTTGCATCTGCCACCCAGTGTGGCTGGAGAAGAATACATACCGGAGATAACTTGTGTCATTTTATATCTACAGTCCCTCCCCATGACCTTTGTGCCCCCCAAAGATTCCGTACATAACTCTGTTCATACCTGTGCCAAGCTATGTCAGCTTCTCCTCTCTTAAACAGCACCTCTGCTTGGGCTTCAGTCTTTATTCTGACTTCACTGGAGAACAGACTAAATCAGAACGGAGTCTCTGCATGTGCCTGTCAGCCCGTCTACCTGTGTCTACATCCAGCCTTCTCTCCTGCACCTGAGGACAGCCTGTCTGCACTCCTACTCATGTGCTGGATTCCATTGCTTCTTACCCGTTCGAGGGCATTGTCCCTGCACTTGTTCCCTCTCTGTCATTCATCCTGAGCTTTTTCCTCCCTGTCAGATCATTCCTATCACCAAAACCAATCTACAGCATCTCTTAAAAAAAAAAAAGTCCCTCCTCTAGCTGCTGCCCCATCTCTCAGCTTCCCCTTGCAGCAAAACAGCTTGCACTGTTGTCTCATGCGTTCTTTCCAGTTCCTCTCCTCCACTGCTCTTATTAGATAGATAGATAGATAGATAGATAGATAGATAGCAGAGAGGGGCAGAGGGAGAGGGAGAGCGCAGAGCCTGCATGGGGCTGGGTCTCACGACCCTGAGATCAGGACCTGAGCTGAAATCAAGAGTCGGACACTGAACCAACTGAACCATCCCGTGCTCTTTTATACTCAACCAAGCTTTTGTCTACTGTCCTCCAGATAACCTCTTGTTAAGGACGCCACATCCAGTGGCCAGTCTCTGTCCTCCGCTTGCTGGCCTCTGAGTAGCACTTGACATACCTGCTCACCTCTTGAGCCAGAAACCACTTGCTCCGGGTGCTCCTTCAGCAACTTTTCCATCTCCTTCGAGCTTCTCAGTGTCTCCCCAATCCGTGAATGCTGGGGTGCTCCAGTGCTCAGTTCCCTACCCAAGTGCTCCTCCAGGCTCTCAGCTTTACATATCATCCTCGTGCTGATGACCCCAAATTTATCATTCCAGCCCTGACTCGATTTCGCCTCCTAAAATGCTCATGCCCCGAGTCTTCCCATCTCAGAAAATGGCGACTCCAATGTGCCCTAATGCCAATGAGTCATCCTGGACCCCTTTTGCTTTCTCTTCCTTCATCTAATCCATCAATGATCCTGTTGGCTCTAGATCCAGAACCCATGGAACTCTTCAGAGCCCTCGCTCCTTTCCTGGGGCTCCCGGATTGCTCAGTCAGTTAAGCATCCAGCCCTTGATTTCCACCCAGGTCATGATCTCAGGGTCATGGGATCGAGCCCATGTTAGGCTCTACACTCAGTGGAGAGTCTACTTGAGATTCTCTCTTCCTCTCTCTCTGTCCCTTCCCCTGCTGGTATACTTACTCTCTCTTTCAAAAAAAAAAAAAAAAAAAAAAAAAAGAACCCTCACTCCTTTCCCTGTAGTCTACACCACCCTCATCTTTATCCTGCACTGGAGCCCTCTTTTAGGATTTCCTTCTAACACATTCTTTCATGTCACCCCCATTCCTCAGAAGCTCCCAGCAGCTCCTGTACTACTCAAGGATTACAAAGTCCTGCTGGACCCAGCTTTTGCTACCTTTGGGTCCTCACTTCCTACCTGCCCACTCTGCCCCAGCCTCGGTGCTTAGCTACCCCATGCATGCTCCTGCCTCCGGGCTTCTGCTCTTTGTTTCCTCTGCTTGGGATGCTTGCTCCCCAGATGTCCTCAGAGCTCTGTCCCTCACTTCTTCCAGGTGTCTCTCCAGCATCACCTTCTCTTAAGCCCCCTACGCAAAACAGCACCCTCATCCCTTCTCTCATTCTCTTCTTGTCCTACTCCCTGGTTCTGGATTTGGTACCCTGCCTGTAGCCCCTCGGAGCATGCAAGGGCAGGCATCCTGACTCCTTGTTCACTGCTCTGCTCCCTGGTGCCTAGAGAAGGGCCCAGTTTGGCATAGGGACTCGGTAAATCTTTCTAGAATGAATAAATTTCAACCCTGTCCTCGATTGATAAACAAAAATTCCATGTCCTCCTTTAATTTTAATTTAAATTTTGGAAATTAAATATGACTGAAAGGAAATAAAATCACTTAAAATTTGAATGTGCATTTTTATCATTAATAACTATTATAAAAAATTTATGCTAATTTTAAAGATTCAAACTGTACAGAAATGCATAATAAAAAGTGAAAGATGACCGCTTCCACTTTTTCTCCCATTCCTATTTCTTCCCATCACACTGTCCCCAGTTGTACATCTCTGTTGACAGCTTATGTCATTTCTCTGTATAGATAATAGACACACACACACACACACACACACATGAACTTTTAAAAATGGTATCTTGTTCTGTACTATACAGCTCTCTTTTTTTTTTCACCTAAAAACATACCAAAGATAATTTTCTATGCTAATGCCTTGAGATCTTCTGTGACTGTCTGATACCTAGAGATCTGTTTTGCTCCCTCCCTCCCTCCAGGGGCATGCTCCACTTGTTAAGATCATGGTTCAAAAGCCCCTCCCTGGAAAGCCTTGATTCTCTGCATTGAGTGTCACACTGCCCATGTCACAACCTTCCTGGCACCTTTCCCCATTGGTCTCCTGCTCACTCCTTTCTGCCTGCAGTGTGGCTACTTACTGCTCTGATTCATTAGGTTACAGAGTCCTTGGGGACCAGGCAGCGTGCATCTTCTGTAGTTCCGTGTCTTCCATAGTTGTGGGCTCAATAAATGCTTGTTGGATGGATGAATGGATGGGTAAGTGGAAAATGCAAAAAAGTAGCTTTTCTTCCATTTTTATCCTAAGAGACACCTGAGAATGCTTCCTAACGCCGATCTTGCAGGTGTGCTGGCTGGGGCATGAGCTAATTCTTCCGTCAGTCCATCAGGTGAAATTGCTGGCTTGCTCGGCCATGGGGTAGCATTGGCATTTTTAAAAACAAAAAAACACTCACTATCATAACAGTAAAAATTACTGTTGCCACTTAATTGAGTGCTTACTCCTATGAGCACTGCACTTAAATGCTTTGTATACATGTCTTCTTTAATTTTCAACAGTCTATATGAATTAGATACTGTTATTATTTCTGTTTCGTAGAACAGGCCCAGAAGTCGCTTGCTCCAGAATGCGCAGCTACCTAGCGACAGGTGCAGGATTCAAACCAGGGCTATCTGGCCCACAGCCTGACCTTGCCCTTGTCTCACCGAGAACCAGCTTTGCATGGAATTGTTTCCTCTGGTTGGAACCGGTTGTGTTTTTAATTGCAGAAAGCAACCAACTCGTGATTAATAGATTAATATGGCAACTTACCCTGCCCCCCTCCCCGGGAAAGTAGTTTTCTAACTTGCACCAAAAACTAGTAGTAAAAAGACTCTCCAGAAAAACTTACTCTACCTCTGCCTAAAAAAAAAAAAAAAAAAAAAAAAATCCTTCCATGGCTTTACCAGGGTCAACCTCAGCTCCCTGACTACTTGATAACTTGATACCTTTGGCTACCTTTCTGCTTTAGCAAAGAGGAGATGAGCTCAGGAGTTAGACCCAGGAGAATAAACATTCAGATCCCAAGTAGTTTGTTATATAAGCGGTCTATACTTTGGACGGCATCATCCACTGTTTGTCAAACTCTGGGTTCTACATAACTGAGTTTAAAAGAAAAAAAAGCTATCTGTGAAGATTTTGTCCAAGTTCCACTTGGTTAGCGCTTGCAATGCGCACTGTAACAAAGCTTTAATATAATTAAATTTTAAATTCCATGTAGAATCTAGTGGGTAGGCAGATGTACCGGTATGTTAAACTTTATGTCGCTTGAAAATGGTTTTCAAGTACATCAGAGGGAGACCATCCAGCTGTAAAATTATCTGCTTTATGATGCCGCATCGCAGCTCTGATCTGTTTCTTTTAATTAAAAATGTACCTTAAAGTTGAACCGTCCCCACTCTCTGCTACCTTTTCACCTCTTTCTTAAAATTTACCAACGGAAGATGAAGTAGCCTGACTGTTCCGTGAACCTTTGGGGATGTTTACGCAGGAAATCACTTTTCAATTAAATATTAATTTTTGTGGCTCTTGAGCTGGGCTCAGTCCCTCTCCAGGCCAAAGGGTAGCCTTCAGGTATCTGCGATGGTCCAGGCTGTGAGGACTTTGGCTGACCAAACCTTCCAACCTCTCGTAGCAGTTCCAGAAATGAAGAGAGTAACAGAAGTTCCCAAAGGTGGGGAGAAGATGCTTGCCCAGCTCTTCCTGAGCTGGCCAGGGTGGGAGCAGCCTTAGCAGGTGTCTGCCCTCAGAGTGGCCTGCCGGGGTCCCTCCTAGGACCCCTTGCTCAACTTCCTCCCCAGAAGCCTTTCATATGACTTTTTGATGTCTGATTTTTTTTTCTGTGAAAAGTTATCCCTTTAATTTCAGAGGTGTTTAATTTCAGAGATGTTAATTACATAGATGCTTCCTTCTCTGTTAAAATACAGACCACCCGCGGACAGGTGGCTACTCGTCAGCCATTGACCCCTTGATGTGGCTGAAGCTCCCGGATCCTTCCCAGAAGACCGTAGGGACAGTGGATATCGGTACTAGGTAATGGCCTTTGGAGAGAGAAAAGGACACACAGAAGGGCAGACGGGGTGCTGGAATCCTCCCCAAGCCTGGTTCTGGATGGTAGCTAATTAACAGCTGTAAATACACTCAGTGTTACTTTTTAAATGAGATCAATCTTATAACACACCTATGATAGAGCCTGGCACACAGCAAGCCTTGAATAAATATTGGCTATTATTGAGATTATGAATATTTTATTCTTCTAATTATAATCAGATCCTGGTAGGCCCTCTTTAGGATCCTTCTGGAACCTGCCAACAGGCAGAAGGAAGGGAAACAAGTAATGCCTTACATGGCCCAGGAGGCCTGTCAGCCATCAGACAGGGCTGGGTACTGAGGGATCATCTTGTTTAATGTCCCAGGTTTTCAGGACAGAGAACAGGTGCTTCTAGCAGAGAAGGTGCTCGAGTAGATGCACAGGGAGCTGGGGTGGAGTTGGTTTCCCTGCCCCTCCCCCCATTCTTCTGATTGCTTGGCTGCTTCACCTTATCCCAGCTTGCTCTGCACCAGAAAGGACCGAGGCGAAGCTGCAGGATCTGGCTGTTCCTTGCAGCCCTCTGTTACTTTGTTGGGATGGCTGCCCAGGTACCCCTGCTGTGCCCTGCTGACTGCCACCACCGTCCCAGGCTGCAGGCGGAATGACCGACCATAGAGTGTCTCCCTGGATGATAAAGAGCCTTTCGGTTTGCAGTGGCCTCTCTGCTTTCTCACATTGTACTGGGCCTCCAGTATCATCCACACCCTGTTGCAGGACATACGTTTCCTTCCCTTGTGCTGGAATGTGGTTGTGGTGATGCTCTTGGAAAAAGTCTAGGCCCTGCAGCCGTCTAGACACCAGGGGGACAAATGCGGGACATTTGCTAAGAGGGGATTGGAGGTGGGAGAAAAGGATTCTGCTCTGAGCTCAGTCTGGAGTGACTTGCTCTGGGGGCTCAGGAGAGGCCAGTGTCCCCCTTCCTCCTGGACTTGTAGGTGACTGGTTTGGGAAACAACCCACACGCATATGAATCCGGGGTAGGTGCTGGGGGCATCATCCACAACCTGGGCCAGACTGTGTAGCAGATGGTTCCGGATACAGACAGGCTTCCTGGAAGAGGTGGAACCTGAGGTTGGGAAGGAGGAAGCCAGTGAGGCCCAGATCGGGGTGGGGAGAGGACACCCTAACTCAGTGTTGTGGACCAGCCTCATGTAGGGTGCTGTGTTTGGGGCTAGGGCAGCCACTGCTGGAGGACAGAGAGGACACAAGGCCAGCTGGTGTTGGTGACAGGCTCATGTCTCCCTTTAGTTAGAACCACGGGACAGTCAGGATGGGATGTGGTGACCAGGCTGCCTGGTGGCTGTCCTCAGGCTTGCTGCCATCTCCATTGAGGTGCTATATGGCTGCCCTTGTCAGGAAGCAGATGACTTTAGGATACAGTGACAGGAAGAAGGCCTGGCTCAGCATGGCCTGTGGCTCTGTGATCATGGGCAGGTGACATCCCCTCCCTGGGGCTCAGGTGCCTTCCATGAAAAATAAAGGGTTCAGGGGTGCTTGGGTGGCTCAGTCCGTGAAGTGTCTGCCTTCGGCTCAGGTCATGATCCCGGGGTCCTGGGATTGAATCCCGCATCGGGCTCCCTGCTCAGTGGGGAGTCTGCTTCTCCCTCTGCCCCTCCCTGCTGCTCGTGCTCACGCTCTCTCTCTCAAATAAATAAATAAAATCTTAAAAAACCCCAAAAGTTCAGCCAGCTTTGTTCAAGGTGCTGTCAGGCCGCACATGTGGGTTCTGATCCGGTGTCATTTCTGCCCTGGTCTTAGTTTTCCCAGGTCAGAGCCACGTTGCAGGACTGGATATAGCACCCTCTCCCTCAAGGTGGCCTGAAAGGAAGATGGGCTGCTGATCTGACAATGTGCTGGGCCCTCCAGGGGCTGCGGGGAGGAGGGCCAGGCCAGAGCAGCTGGGAAACTGGAGGCTTCCGTGCAGAGAAGGGCCTGGGTGTTGGCTCTGAGTGTCCACAGCCGCCTGGTGGGAGGGGAATGTCAGTGGCAAGGTGAGATGGGCCATGCCCCAGATGTGCTCCAGGGAGGGATGCTGCTGGGAGCCGAGCTCTTGGACGCTGGGCTTGATGTCGGTCTCCATCCTAATCGCTATTGCGTATTTTGAATATCAATCTCATCCTCAAGTGTTAGTCTCCATGAGAAGCCAAAACCTTCCTTGAGACACCTCCAAATGTTGACCACATCGTGCACAGCCACTTCAGGTGCGCGGAGCGAGAACGAATTACCCTCTGCTCGCCTCATCCACCTCCTGAGTGTGAACAGTTGGCTTCTCTGGACGGAGCTGGCTTTTCCGGTCTGATTACTTTGGTTGGTGTGGGATTTCCTACTGGCGCCGTGGGGGAACCCTTTCCTGCAACCACCTGTCAGCTCCTTTCTATGGCAGTGGCCCACATCTGCAGGCAACAGTGAGACTCTTTTCCCAGAGGAAGCAAGATGCCCTGGGTGTCAGTTCACCCAGTGTTCTCACCCTCTCCCGAGGAGTCCTCACGGAGCATTTACTGCACTTGACCTCCATTGCAAGGCAAGTACCCTCTTTCCTAATAATAGTACAAAAATGTGTTTTTGGTCAAGTTGGAACAGTGACTTCTAGGGATGTAGACAAAGCAATTCAGATGTCGGGTTGCGCTGCTTCTGCCAATTTCGCTGTACGGGTGTGTAGAAAATCATGTACGTAAACTAAGTTATGTGTGGACATGTGGCTTCTCCATTCCTGCATTTTGTGAAGTAGTTTGTATTCAAGCTCTTCATGTGCATGTTGCCGAATCTCCCTGACTGTGAGCCTTCTCATGTGTACAGCAGAGGCGGTACGCACTGCTGCTGTTGGAGGTACCCTACTTTGTGAAGCCAGGAATGATGCTGCACTGGAAATTGTACTCCATGTGTCTGAGTCAGCTCAAGGGCCACCACACAGGTCCACGGACTGGGCAGTGCAAACCACGGACATTTGTGCCCTCACGGCTTTGGGAGCTGGAGGTCCAGGACTGGGGTACTGGTGGGGTTGGGTGCTGATGAGGACTCTCTTCTTGGCTTACAGATGGCGCCTTCTTGCTGCGTCCTTAGGAGAGAGATCTTAGAAGGCCACAGTCCTATTGGATTTAGGACCCCAACTTTATGATCGCACTTAACCTTAGTTACCTCCTAAAAGCCCTACCACGAAACACAGTCACACTGGAGGTTTGGGGACTTTGAGATTTGAATTTGGGGGGGGGGGTACACAATTTAGTCCATAGTACCAGGCCATGAGGCCCAATATATATGACATCAGGCAGGATTCTTAAATTTGCCTTGTACATGTTTGCTGTGGTCTTCATATGGTAAGAACTCGCTCTTGTTGCAAGAGCTCTTTCTAAGGCAACAGAGCTTGTAATTGTGAAGTCGGACCACTCAGAACAATCACCGAAACTGTGTCACATTTATTTGCCTCCTTTTACCTGTTCCATCTAGTGACCTCTGTAGGCATCCCAAACCAGTATCGATGGACATCTTAGCTACTGTGTCTTCTCCAAATAGTACCTTATGATTCAAAGTAGAGCAATTAAGAATGTTCCCTATAATTTGAAAAACTGTAAGTTGTCAGCTGGAAGCTGGTCATTTTGTACCTCACAACAAACCATGACGTGACCTTGCTGTGACCTTGCTTATTCGTTCCCTTTCAGGAGAGCGAGATGAGGGACGGTTGGGGACCTGATCAGAGCTGTGTGGCTAGACTTGAACCTGGATGGATTCTTTCTCCCAGAGTTGTGTTCCTTTTTTTGTATCACTGGGCTCTGGAGGCCAAGTGATGGGAGGAAAGAGGGGGTTCGTGACATGGTTAAGGCCTTCCAGGGGATGAGTTTCAAAGACAGCCCTTTGTCAGGGCCCCTTCTCGCTGTGTCTCCTAAAAATCCATATTAGCCCCAAGAGGCAGGGATGCCTCCTCTCTGCAGGGACCAGCGCTGGGCTGTTCTGCCTTCCCCTTCCTGGCCAGGCAGGGAGGGCACCTTTTTTTTTTTTTTTTTAAAGATTTTATTTATTTATTCGACAGAGATAGAGACAGCCAGCGAGAGAGGGAACACAAGCAGGGGGAGTGGGAGAGGAAGAAGCAGGCTCATAGCGGAGGAGCCTGATGTGGGGCTCGATCCCACAACGCCGGGATCACGCCCTGGGCCGAAGGCAGACGCTTAACCGCTGTGCCACCCAGGCGCCCCAGGGAGGGCACCTTTTTGCTGCTCCTCCATGGCTTATGTGGGGCTCCAGGTCCCTCTCCATCTTGCCTTAAATAAGGGTTTTAGTGGGCTGCCAGCTTTTTCAGCAATTGTATTTATGGAAACCACTAAAGACATCAGAAAAGGGTTTAATTCATTGTGAGGTTCTATCTTTGAAGGAATTTGTTTAATACTGCAGGGAAAATTGGGCTTTCAATACAGGAGGAGCAGATCTGCCCTGTAACTTGGAGAGGCAATGGGGCTGGAGAGGGGAGTGCTGGTGAAGCCGGTGGGCTTGGAAGGAGGGTGATGGGCCCAGGACAGCTTCCAGGGAAGGCAGGGTTATAGGACAGTGTCTGCTGCTTAGTGTCTGGTGACCCTGGGGTCGGGGCAGGAGCTAAGCCTGGGCCGCCAGCATGGGGCCATGTTAATCCAGGAGTCTGTGAGCCCCTGGGGGCCGGGGGATGGCAGTCCCGTGGGCACCCGCAAGCCCCACATCTGTGTCCGGCCAGCCATTTGCTGGTGGCTTCCTGGCTGGGGGTATGTGATGTAGCTGATTGAGCAGAAGGAGAGCCTACCTTTCAGGGAAACTGGAGTGTGGTGGGGTGCTTGCAGTCTAGAGGAAAGAGCTTTGGGTTAGCACAGTCCTGGGTTCCAATCCCCTTCAGCTGTTTGTGAGCTGGTTGGCCTAGTCTTCCTGAATGTTGGCCTTCTGTTTACACAGCAGAGACAGTACGTACCCCTTGGACTGGTGTGTGCAGGGATTGTCCCTTCCATTTATGGAGCACTGACTACGTCATGGTGCCATGCCACGTGCTTTAATTGGGTCTTTCTTTCTCTTTCTCTCTTTCTTCCTTCCTTTCTTTTTCTTTCTTTCTTTCTTTCTTTCTTTCTTTCTTTCTTTCTTTCTTTCTTTCTTCTTTCTTTCTTTCTTTCTTTCTTTCTTTCTTTCTTTCTTTCATCTTTCTTTTTTTTAATTTTTGTATATTTATTTGAGAGAGAGTGAACCAGGAAGAGAGTATGAGTGTGGGGAGGGGTAGAGGGAGAAGCAGACTCCCCGCTGAGCAGGGAGCCTGAGCAGGGAGCCCGACTCGGGGCTTGATACCAGGACCCAGGACCAGGACCCTCGCTGAAGGCAGGCACTTCACTGACTGTGCCACCCAGGTGCCCCTGAGTCATCTTCTTTAAATGAGCTGTTTCTAAAGGCCCAGCTGAGTATCTCCCTCTGGGGGGTGCTCAGTAAGGACAGCTCCTTCCTCTCTGCCCCCAGGAGAACTGGCCAGCTAGTTATTGCAGAAGTAGCCCATGGGCCCACGATCCTGCCCTCTGTGCCCATGCAGCAGGAGCTTGGCCGGCCCCGCAGCCTGGGACCTGCTCCCAAGCCTGCCTCCCTCGGGGCTACGTGGATTGCCCAGGGCCTCACAATATTAGACGTTAGTTTTCACCGATACTGTAGGGGAAAGGCACACGTATGAAAGAAGTGGAGAGATAAGAACATGCAGGAAGGTTATCTTCCAATTAAGAAAGGCAGTAATTCTTTCCGTCAGGAGTCTTGTCCAGGAATATCCATTTCATTGGTGGTGAGAAGCGTGCTGTGTGAATGCTGCCTGGCCGCGTACTCACCTCTGTGGAATTCCTTTGCCTCCACACTGGAAACCCACAGCAATCTGAGGGCTCCTGGAGCCAGCTCCAAGCTGGGCCCTGGGTGCCTACCACTGGCTTCAGAGACCTGTGCTCCCTCGTAGGGCTGGGTCCCCCCTGGCACAGCTGGGCGGAGGGACAGCTTAGGGAGTCAGATGGTGGGGAAAGGGTGGGCATGGGGACCTCTGGCGAGGACCGAGGGCTTCTTTTCCGCCAGATGTCAGTCTTGCTTCTCTCCCCTCCTTTTTAAAAATTAAGACTTTACTTTTTTAGAGGAGTTTTAGGTTCACGTTACATGTGAGGGGAAGGTCCAGGGAGTTTCTGTATTCCGCCCCTCCCCCACTATGCACAGCCTCCCCCATAGCCAACATCCCTCCCTACCAGGGTCGGACATTTGTTACATCGGTTGAACCTGTGTTGACACCTTATCAGCACCAGAGTCCACAGTTTACGCTGGGGTCACTCTTGGTTCTGGACATGCTGTGGGTTCAGACAAATGTATAATGACAGGTATCCATCATATAGTGTCATGCAGAGTATTCGCACAGCCCTGAAGTCCCTCTGTGCTCCGTCTGTTCATCCCTCTCCCCACCCCACACTCCTGGAAACCACCGGTCCTTTTACTATCTCCATAGTTTTGCTTTTTCCAGAATCTCACAGCATTGGAAAAATACAGTATGTGGCCTTTTCAGATTGGCTTCTTTCACTTAGAAATGTGCACTGAAGATTCTTCTGTGTCTTTGTATGGTTTGATAGCTCGTTTCTTTTTGGCTCTGAATAATACTCCATTGTCTGGATGGATCATAGTTTATCCACTCACCTACTGAAGGACGTCTTGGGAGCTTCCAAGTTTGGGCAGTTATGAATAAAGCTGCTATAAACATCCATGTGCAAGTTTTTGTGTGGACATACGTTTTCAACGCCTCTGAGTAAATACCAAGGGATGTGGTTGCTGTATCGTATGGTAAGAGCGTGTTTAGTTCTGTAAGAAACCACCAACCTGTCTTCCAAGGTGGCTGCGCCATGTTGCATCTCCACCGGCAATGAACGAGGCTCCCTGTGGCTCCGCATCCCCCCAGCATTTGGTGTTGGCGGTGTTCTGGATTTTGGCCATTCTAATAGGTGTGTAGTGATATCTCATTGTTGTTTTAATTTGCATTTCCCTGATGACATAGGATGTGGAGCAACTCCTTATAGGCTTACTCGCTATCTGTGTATCTTCTTTGATGAGGAATGTTCCCTGCGCTGTCCACTCACCCCCTGTAGGCCTGGCATCGGCACTCTCTCCTAGACATCTTTACTGATCAGAGGGCGGAGCGGGTCCAATCCCAGCTTAGTGGGTGTGCAGCCAGCCTGCCCGTTCAGTCCCGGAACGTCCAGAAGCCTAGCGTGTCAGCTGTTCACCAGGTCCTAGCTCGTCCCTCCTTTCTCTAGGGGTCACAGGGGCCTCTGGGTGTGACTGTCACAAGGCGGTCCCTGCATAGCACGGACCCGCCAGTGTGGGCAGCACTCCTCTCTTGCCCAGCCTGCTGTTGGGATGTCTTGTCACTTGCGTCTCTGCCCAGCTTGACTGTGGGTCCCTGAGATCAGAGCTTGGCTGCTTGTCCCCAGGCCTCGGTGTCTGCTCAGTGCTGAGTACAGAGAAGGGCACAGAAATGTTTGTTGCCTTGTTCGGGGTATGCGTTGCCTTGTTCAGAGGACATGCGTGCCCTGTGGGCACATCTCCAAGGAATAGGCTGGAGGGAAGTGGCCAGTGCTCTTGAGCACTTCTCCTGGTGGCCTGGTTCCTCCACACAATGCCCTCCCCACCAGCTGCCCAGAGCCTGGGGTGGGGCAGGGGCTCCTGGGAGCTTGCGGTGGGGCAAGGTCAAGCCACAGCTGGGTTGAGAGGGTCAGCTTTCCCTGCCAGAAACGGGGAGTCCCAGGTGCCTCCATTCTGGACTCGGAAGGGGCAGTCACTCTTGGAGGAGAGAGTGCTCATGTCTGAGCATGTTGGCCTTTGTTTCTGAGCAGCAAAAGGGCTCCCTGGCAGAGCAGAAAGTGGCCAACAAGCTGGAACCTTGAAGGGTCTGACCCTAAAAATAGGCTCCTGGGGCAATCAGCTCAGGGCTGCGAGGCCTGGAGGCTCGCACTGAAGGGAATTTGCTCATTCTCTGCCCCTCGATTGCGAGCAAATGTAGCCGGAGAAATGCTTTCCCTTCTCCAGCTCTCAGTCATAGCGATACCGTCTTCAGCCCAGGGTGATCAATTGGTTACTCCACCTCTGTGTGATCTGGGGCCAGTTGCTTAACCTCTCTGAGCCCGGGATAATAACAACTATCTCCTAGGGCCGTTTGGAGGATCAGATGAGTTAATGTCCATGAAGGCAGAGTGTCAGGAACATGGGTTATTTCTTGTTTGGGTTTGAACATGAGGTTAGATTTCCTAGCTGGCCTCAGACACACTGAACGGGTGACAAGCACTGCATGCTTGGTTCTCAAGGGATGGCTGTCCCTGAGCTTTGGGGGGAAGGGACACATCCAGCCTAATTCCCAGAATAAGTGGTGGCTGGGCAGGTGGCCAGCGGGTCAGAGCCAGGCCAGAGGTGCCGACAGTGCTGGTGGGGGAGAAGGCGGGGAGACGGAGAGTAAGAGCAGGCAGCCTTGATGGCAGTACAAATCCTGACCACAGTTCCCAGAATTAGGGTCATCCTTCCTGCCTTTGCTGTTCTCCGGGGCTCGTGGCACTGGGTGAGCTTTCGTATTGTTCATTTCGTCATTGGGAGAGGGATTGCCCAGGACTCACACAGGGAAACTGATATTCGAGACATTCACTTGAACAAGGAAATGGTGGCATTGGACTCCAGCAGCCAGGCTGTTCTCACCCAGCAGTGCATCAGGGACCGCGAACTCCGAGCGCTGTCCAAGGTTCACGAGGAGAAAGGCAAGTGTAGGCAGAGCGCGGGGTCTCACCTAGGCCCGGGCAGCCGCCCGCCTCCTCCGTGGCTGACTGCAGTCTTGCCTGGGAAGTCCAGGCTAGCTTCACAGGTTGGCCCAGACAGATAGGTGGACATGATGACCATTGGGACTGGGTGGGTGTGGTTCATGGGGCAGGAACAGAGATGTTTGTCCTACTGGAGGATGCAAAGGGGACGTCATATAGCCCCAGCACATAACAAAGGAACATGGCTGCTTCCTCCATTGTGGGGGACTGTGTCATATTGGGGAGGGGGGATATGTTTCCTTGAAGGTACGGAAGTCTCTACCCAAGCTTCTCAACCGTGGTGTGTGGATGTCCGGCTTGGATGGTCTTTGCTGTGGGGGCGTCGTGTGCACTGCACGATGTCTAGCAGCATCCTTGGTCCCTGCCCACCAGACACCAGTAGCACCCGCCCTCAGCCCCAGCTGTGACCACTGAAAATGTCCCAGACATCGCCCACTATCCCTGGGGAAGCAGAAGCACTGCTCTATGCAATGCTGCAAAGATACGGATTCTTAGTGTTTTAGGGACCGAATCTTGGCGTGTGCGAAACTGTAGGATGCAGAGCCCAGGTCCTGGGGTAGGGGTCATTCCTTCTGGGTGCTCCCAGGGAAATGCCTGGGTCTTGGTCAGACGTACAAGTGGAAAGTTTGTTTCCCTTCCGATATCATCACTGCTGGCTGGTGCTGCAGACAGGCTTAGAAAGGACTGTTCCGTTTTGCCCGTGCAAAGCAAGCAGGCATTGTGTACTGTTCATTTATTGATTGACTCATCAAATGATCTGCCTCAGCTGCCTGCATTTGTTTATAGGGTGAAAATTAATGCCACAGATGTTTACTGTATAATAGGATTTGAAATCTGTTGTGGGGAGCAACCGTTGAAACCATTGGGCCAAGAATGAGAAAAACACTTCTGCATAAAGGAGGATCTGGTTCACTAAGTAGCACACGGTGCTTGCTGTCAGATGCTAACGAGAAACAGGGGCCTCCTCTCTCCCTTTTGGCCGGTGTTGCCTGGCACGTCTGTCTCCTTGGCTTTCTTCTGTACTGTGCTTCGACAAGGCACCTTCTAACGTGTTTCCATTACTGAGAGAGCTTCTCCTGCAAGGGAGCACCCCAGCCTCATCATTCAGCAGTAGCACCGACGCAGGCCTGGGGCTGCCTGCTCTCTTTCTGCTCATCTCTTTTCAGCGGGCAGCGGGCAGCTCTTACAGTAAGGCTGTCTGGACCTCGCAAGTGTGGGGGATCCCCTGGTGACACCCCTCTTGGCTCGGGCCATGTCTCTGCTCTCTGTTGTTTGGAACCAAATCTCTGGATGTTACTGTCCTCTAAGATGTGAGCCCTTCTTTCTTGCCAGAGCATCTAACCCACAAAACAGAGAGAGCTATGGAGTCGTAGCCGATTCCTGGCCATGTCCATGACTCAGGGCTGATGGGGACCCCAGGGCTTTCTTGTCAGACTTTCCCCCCTTCCTCCTTGGCTTTGGGGAGAGTCTCCCAGCCAGGAACATCACAGGTCACTGGTGCCGTGCCAGTGACTACCGGGAGGCCCTGGTGGGAACCTCCTTTCTGAAAGGCTTCTTCACATGGGCTCACGAGCACACACACTTCATTTGTATTTTCCCTTATGCTTTTCTCTTCAACTGGCTCTGATTGGATTCACCACAGATTAACATTTTCCATTATACGTTATAATGTGTTTTTTTAAAACCAAATCTCCCTTCACAGATTGCTGTCTTTATAATATAGGAATTATTTCTCAGTCACTTTAAAAGTCCTGCTTCATTAGCTTGGTGACTGTTTGGTAATTTGCAAAGTCACTTTCACAAGTTTTAATACTGCCCGGTTGAGAATCACAGTCATAAATGTATTAGATCTTAATAGTGTTATGATTTTGTCTGAAGTGAAAAAAAATTAGAATCAGTAATTAGCTCTGACCTCCACACGAGCCTACGCTGTGCAGGAGATGATGTCAATTACACCATCAAAACAGCCAGAATCTTCTGGTGAGGCCTTGGAGCCCTTGGAGCCCTTGGAGTCTGGGCTCTTTGCTAAGGCCAGCAGTGGCAAAACCTTGTGTCCCCCCTTCCTCCTTGGAGTGGCTCAGAGCCCTTCCCTCCACATAAAGCATCTCGTGTCTAGACTCAGCCTCCAGGGAAGCATGCTGGGGAGGTGTGGTTTCTACCCAGGGGCAGACAGACATGTTGAAGGCCCCATGCTCAGGCTCCTGCTCTAGCTTTCATTTTTGACAGGTGATGCTGCCCAGTGGGTGGATGGGTCCAGAGGCTCATGTTTGGATTTTTGTGTTTGGTGTTGACACTTTCCTCCATCTTCCTGTGCCAAGGCCACATCTGGGTGGTGCCGGGAGAGGGGCAGGGTGACAAGGGCAGTGGTGTGAGTCCCTGCTCTGAGTGACCAAGCTCCTGGTGGGAAGCGGGGGCAGGGTGCTCCATGCCTGGGCGGTCTTCTGTCTGCTCCGTGGTCAGCGGCACCTCTGCCTGCCCAGAGGCCTCTCTGGTCCCTTCCGCCTGCAAAGCGTGAGCCCAGCTCCCGCTGCAGAGACAGGGTAGGTGGGTTGGGAGGAACGGGAGCCTCACGCTGCTTTGTCATGTTTCGTTTGCCCTGATTAATTTCTGCGCGGGCCGGAGGGAGTGGCGCTCACCCCCAGCCTCTCACAGATGTTGCAGGCCAAGGTTTTCTGGCCAAATCGATTTTGACATTTTGATAAGAGCCCATTCGCCGTGTTCTGTATTTTGAATCTTTGACTCTAAGCTGTTCTGAAAACCAGCTGTGAACCTAAATCTTGTTTGTACGATCTGCATGCTGCCTCAGCGGCAGAAACGGCAAGCGCCTCGAGGTCATTTCACAGACACCTGCAGCGAGTTAGGCGGGATGGGCGATCCTGAATCGCCGGAGTTTATCGGACTTCTGCCGCGGGAGGCACCATGAGAGATGCATAATGAATGTCTCGAAACTGCTTCTGTCTCTTGCAGTGTTTGGAATGAAAAAAAAAAAAGGTAGAGCTTTAATGGAAATATTTTGTATTCATGAAAAAGACAAAGTCCCTGCTCTTAAGAAACTTGGTTGTAGAGGAAACCTGGATGTCTGCCTCAGGAGCCAGGGCCTCTGTCGCTTGGTAGAAGGGGAGAAAATGACAGGTAGGATTGGAAGCATTTTAGGCCACCGTTTGAAGGGCACACACCTTCTGTCCAGCTCAAGTGTCCCATTCACACGCGTTATTTTAGGGGGAGTTAGAGAAGGAGTGACTGGCCATCAGCCCCCATCCGCGAGTGAGACCCTGTCTCTCACTCCACTGTAGGTGACCCTCTGAGGAAATCGCACAAACCAAAGGAGATAAACAGGGTGCAAGGTGAAAGTCTTGGACCAGGAGGGAGGGGACGGGGCTGGAGATGGTGAGGGACCAGCGCTCCCATCTTCCCTCCCTCATGGTGGACATTCACATGAGGTCTTTGGTGGGTGGGAGGAGTTGGAGCCCCCCAGCCTCCAGCCCCAGCTGACTTCCTGCATAAGGGCACCGCAGCTTCTCGGTTCTGGGCTCTGTGACCCTCTTCCTCTTCTCTTGGCTTGGGGATCATTCATGCGAGAGGGAGGGATTCTGGGTCTGGGGTGCATTTCATGAATGACAGTGCCTGTGCCACGCGAAGGCTGGAGGTTCGTGAAGCACTGAGGAGGGTTGTGCTGGGGCATGGAACAGACACCGAGGGAACCAGGAGCCAGTGGGCCTGAGCTCCTGTCACCGTCCTGTCACTAGCTTCCTATATGGTCCCTCCTGGGGGCCCCAGGGGCCCCAGCCATACCTGGAGCTGTTGGGCTAGAGGATTAGCAAGGGTGCTGGGAATTGCAACCGCCCGCAAGTGAGCCCTTGCTTCCCAGCTACACACGCTCACTTCATCTTTATGCAGAGTGAGGTTGGGCTCGGGGGGTACTGTTAACCCCCTTGTAGGAGAGAGCAGTGGAAATGCAGGGAGTGGGGGCATCCACCACTTATATAGTTTAGGGGGACACTTTCCTGGAGTCTGAAGATGCATGGCCTCCACGTGGGAGTGACCCCCCACCTGAGATTCCTGTTTGTCAGTGTTGGCGTGTCACAGCCTGGGGTTGCCAGCTCCAGACCACACATGTCCCTGGTCTCGTTTCCATTCATTTCTGCGTTCATTCAGTTCCACATGTGTTAAGTACCTCTTGTAGGTCTAGCTCTGTGCCAGGAAGGAAGTGCAAAGATAAATAAGAGATTGTCTCTGTCTTCAAAGAGCTCACAGTCTAGTGGAGGAGACGGACACAGAACCGGCTGGGTATAAGGTAATGCAGGGAGGAAGAAATACATATGTGGTAATGGAGAGGAAGGCACCCAGCCGGCCTGTGAGGGCCACAGAGGGCTTCTCAATAAGGACGTGACATCTGAGCTGAATTCCCTTCAGCATGAGCTCCTTTTGACCCACACCGAGCATTCAGCTGAACCACAGATAGCACAAGGCATGAGCCTTGTTTGCAAGGGGCTGAACCAGACCCCAGAGTGAATACAAAATTGCGTAAGCTCTTCTTCGCAAGTTGCGTACAGCTTCGCGGAGCCCGATTGGGCTTTCTCATCCCAAGACCAAGATGATTTCAAAGTATCTGCAGCAAGCGTAACTGTTACCCTGTGGATGGTTTTATGGCCAGTGTTTAATTTCATGGCAAGCAGAACATTCACGATTTTCAGATTACCTGGACCAAGTCATATTTGCAACACTTTAAAGACAGGACTACCTTTATTGTGTGAATTATTCTTTCTTGAGGAAACCATGACCACCACTCACTAAGTTCTCTTACTATTGCTATTGACTAATGAACCAGCAAGAACTCTAAGAGAGGCTTTTAAAGCAAAAATTCTCGGGGTGCCTGGCTGGCTCAGTGAGTAGAATATGCAACTCTTGATCTCGGGGTTGTGAGTTCAAGCCCCATGTTGGGTGTAGAGATGCCTTAAAAATAAAACAAAATAAATAAAGCAAAAAAATCTCAGTCACCTCCTTTGTTTCTGAGAAAATCATGAGCCAGAAAGAATTCTTATGCATAAAAAAAGTATTTCATAAAAATTAACACAAATTAGTGATAAAAACTTTCAGCAAGTTAGGGATAGAAGGTTCCTTTCTCGGTGACATGAAAGGTAAGTCTAACTATCAGAAATTTATAGTACAGGGAATGTAAATTAAAACCACAGATATACAACACGCTTGCGCAAGCAACTGGTAAACTGTTGAAAAAAACTGAGGTTACCAAAAGTGGGTGAGTTTGGAGAATAATAGGAAGCTCATACATTGTTGGTGGGGATACAAAGTGGAATAGCCACTTTAGAAAAATATCAGGCGTATCCTTATTAACTAAACTAAATATGTATCTACCCTATGATGCAACAATTCCTCTCTTGGATATTTACAAAGAGAAATGAAAAGATACGTTCACAAAAACACTTGTGTAAGAAGGTGCTTGGCAATTTTATTCATAATAACGGAAAACAGGAAGCAACTCAGGTATCTACCAACAGGTGAATGGATGAAGAGTGGTCTATCATACAGTGAAGTGGTACCTGGCAGTAAAAAGGAACAAGTTACTGATACATGCCGCAGCATGGATGGATCTCAAAAACATCATGGTGAGTGAAAGAAGCCAGACACAGAAGAGTGCAAATTTATGCGTCATTTACATGAAACTGTAGATTGGGCAAAACTAATCCATGGTGAAAAAAATTCACAGTGGTGGTTGCCTCTGTTGTGGGTGATCGTGTCTACAGTTTTACTGGGAAGGGACATGAGAGAACTTTCTGGGTTATAACAATGTCCTAAACCTCGAAGGATGTTTGGGTTACAAAGATATCAACATTCATCTCGTGATCCATTGGGGAGCCGCACATTTATTTTGCTCTGTAAACAGTACCTAAAAAAAGAAAAACCCAAACAAAAAATACCTGCAAACAAATATTGAACTCTAGCTAATGATATACCTGCTGGAGTGTAGTAATGTCTGCAGTTTATTTTGAAATGGATCAGAAAATAAAACGGGTTGGTGTATGCATAGAGGGACGGCCAGATGGATGGTTGTAAGATGGAGCAAATATAGCAAAAAGTTCATTGTAGTTTCTAGGTGCTGAGAATGAGTGTTTTCTTTGTGAACTTCTTTCAGATTTTCTGTATCTTAGTTTTCATAATCAAACGGCGGAGGGAAACTAAACAATATATCTTTCGTGGATTCATACATAGCTGGTCAAACCAGATAAAAATATGAAGGGAATTTTAGGCACAAACCAGGATAGCAGTTGTCTTTCTGGTTGGGCTTTAGAGAATGGGCTCAAAGAAATGCCCGCCGTGGCTTTGTGTAGAATGTTCTAGTCTCTAAGTTGGGGGTGAGGTGGGGCTGGGTTAATGGGTCTTTTACTTAAGCTTTATAATTTACATATATAGACCATATATCCTTTTATGTATTAAGGATTACATAGCAAGATTTAAAAAAAATTGTAAGGCTCTGAAATTTTTTTTTAAAGGAAATGGTGAGATCTTAGAGGTAGGGGAGTTCAGTTTTAAATTGACTTTAAATAGTTTGGGTCCAAGAGGGAATTCAGGGGAAAGGATTATTTTATCATTGTATAGCAGGAATCCCGCATGGGGTAAAAGGTGATGTTTCCATGATTTTGGAAAATGTCTCTTCAAACTGACTTTATTTGGTTGCAAAAATTCAAAGTGATGAGTATACTCAGTATGCTTATTTTTAAGTATTAGTAGAAAAACAAAAGTGGTACAGCTGGGAGTCAAACTGGTAACTCAGCCCTCAAATCCAATGACCTTCCCTCTTCACTCTCAGCAAATGATCTCACTTCCTACTTCAACCAAAACAGAAGACATGAATTAGTATTTTTGTATCCTTTGGGTAAATACCTATTAGTGCAGTTGCTGGATCATAGGATAGTTCTACTTTTAACATTTTGAGGAACCTCCATACTGTTCTCCGGAGTGGCTGCACCAGTTTGCATTCCCACCAGCAGTGCAAGAGGGTTGCCCTTTCTCTGCATCTTCACCAACACCTGTTGTTTCTTATGTTGTTGATTTTAGCCATTCTGGCAGGGTTGAGGTGATATCTCATTGTAGTTTTGATTTGTATTTCCCTGATAATCAGTGATGTTGAGCATCTTTTCATGTGTCCGTTGGCCATCTGGATGTCTGCTTTGGAAAAATATCTATTCAGGTTCTCTGCCCATATTTTAATTGGATTATTTGGGGTTTTTTTGGGTGTTGAGTTTTATAAATTCTTTATATATTTTGGATACTAACTCTTTATTGGAGAATGTCATTTGCAAATATCTTTTCCCAGTCTGTAGGTTGCCTTTTAGTTTAGTTGATTGTTTCCTTCACAGTTCTATGGAAGTGTTGTATCCCTATATTGTACACCTGAAACTAATATTACACTGTATGTGAACTAAATGGAATTTAAACAAAAACTTTAAGAAAAGTAAAACAAAACAAAACAAAACAGAAGACATGAAACCAGAATATCGTAGCCATGCCCCACAACTACCAGCTTCCTGGCTGCCTCTCCCCTCGGACAGCTGGGAGGGCGGTCCATCTGTGCTCCATCTCCCCGAGCTCTACACCCCACCATTGGCTCCCTCCATCTCCTGGATAAATGTGGGGATGGCCTTGCCTCCTGTGCCAACTTCATAGTGTTGTTTCCTAAAGATTAAAAGATTAGTATACCCATAGTGCTCAGAATGGTGCCTGGCACGTTGCACAGATTGAGTAAACATGAGCTGTTAGCTTTTATTCTTAATGACTTTGCCCATTATGCCTCCTTTCTATATCTCACTATAAAATTTATATATAATCTCACCCTCCACTTCTGCACCTCACCCAAGTGGCTTGAAGTCATCCCCCATTGGCTGTGTCTTTCCTGTAACCCCTGAAAGTGCTCCCACCAATGACCTCCTGGTTTCTTAGTCCTCATTTCTCTGGATCCCTCTCTGAACCACGTTTATTTCTTCAGATAGATGCCCTCTGGCTTTCCTTCTAGCTCCCGCTGCCTTCTCTCTTATCTCTGTGAGCTCCTGTTTCTATGCCTATCCCTCAGGGGTTGGTGGCCCTCGAGACTTGGCCACACTTTCTGTTTTCCTTACTCAAAAAAACTTTCCTTGGGAAATTTCATCTGCATCTATGGCTTTGGTTCCAGTGATGACAGTGAAGTCCTCATCCCTAGCCCAGAGCTCTCCTGGCTGTCAGAACACTAGTTGGTCCATGGGACTGTGGACACCTCCACCTGGATGCCCCATGCTCATTCCCCTGCCTTGGGATGTGCACGTGCCCCAGTTTTTCTGTTGCAGGGTACGGTGCCATCCTTGAGCTCTTGTCTCTCAGCTCCCACATCCATCAGTCACTCGTGTCAGCTCCCCCTGCTGATACCTGGGGTGAGATCTTCTTCTCTGTCCTTGCCGTATCTGTCCTAGTCCCGGTGTCCACCGTCTCCTTCCTGGACGTGAAGAAGCCTTAATCTTCTCCCTGTTCCCTCTCTTGTCATCCTTCAATCCATTCTCTCTACTGAGACCAGAATAACTTCCTGAACTTCAATTTTGGCAACATCAATCCCTACTTAGACCATAGTAGGACCTCCCTGCTGCTGCTCCTTCACAAGATCCACAGATGGTGTCTGGTCCAGCCCCAGGCTGCCGTGTGGCCCCGTCTCCCACCATTCCTTCTGTCTCTCAGGTCCTCTAATTGCTGTACACTCTTGCCTGGCAGGCTTTTCCAGCTTGTACTCTCTTCCTGTGACCCTCCTTCTCTCCTTGTTCACTTGGATGACTCCTCCCCTCCTCCAGCACTCAGCTTAGCTGCCACTTGCCCTAGGAAGCCTCCTCTGATCTCTTTTCTCATTCATGCAACAATTACTCACTGAGTGCTTACTCCATCCAGGCGCCGAGGTGGAGTGCCAAGGCAGAGAGGCAAGGCTCTTAACCTCACGGAGCTGACATCTATTGGGGGGAAGACAGTAAGTGAATCAATGATTCATCCGGTATGTTTGGTTCCAATATTGATAATAGCATTGAAGAAGGTAGAACGAGGTAATGCAGTACAACGTTGGAAACATCAAGTAATCTACCCCTGGTGACATTTGAGCTTTTACCTGAAGGAGTTGAAGAAACCAACCATGCGAAGATCAGAGGGAAGGACAGCCCAGGCAGAAGAAACAAGTCAAAAGACCTCAAGGTGGGGAGGCTTCTGGATATGTTTGAGGAATAGGAAGAAGACCAAGGCTTCTGGGGCATGGTGAGCCCCGGGGAGAGCGTAAGGTATCAGGCCTCCGCGGCTCACTGGGGGAAGATTAGTCATCCCTTGTAGGTCACAGTAAGGAATTTGGATTTTATTTTTAGTGCAGTTGAAGCCATTGGAGGGTTTTAATCAAGGGAGTGATACAATCTGATACAGTTTTTAAAAAATATAACAACTTTATTGCGACAATTCACTTACAATATAATCCACCCATTTGAAGTGTACAATTCAGTGATTTTTAGTGTGTTCACAGAGTGGTACAACTATCACTACAGTCAATTTTAGAACCATGATCAATGTTCATTACCCTAAAAAGAAACCCTTGTACCCATGAGCATTCGCTCCCATTCCCCCCCCAACCCCTCCAGCCCAAGATAATCATGAATGTACTTTCTCTCTCTATAGATTTGCCTATTTCTGCACATCTCATATAAATAAAATGATACAACATGTGGTCTCTTGTGACCGGCCCCTTTCACTTAGCACCGTGGTCTCGAGATTGCTAAGGCTATAGCTGGTGTTTGTACCTCATTCCTCTTTGGCTGGATGACATCCCACTGTCGGATGGGCCACGCTGTGCTGGTCCATCATCAGCCGATGGACGTTTGGGTTGCTTCTACTTTGGGCTTCTGTGAATGTGTGTGTACTGGTTTTTCCGTGGACATACATTTTCAGTCCTCTTGGGCACATAAGTAGGAGTGAAATCGCTGGGTCGCGTGGCAACTCTACGTTCCATCTTTTGAGGAACTCTCAGACTGTTTTCTAAAGCGGCTGCACCATTTTATTTTTGCACGAGATTTAGTCTGAAAGGTTTCAAAGTTTCCGTTCTCTCCTGCTGTGGAGAATGGGTGAGGGGGAAAGAGTAGCAGCAGGAAGACCTGTCGGGAGGCCGCTGCAGGACTCCCAGGAACACGCGCTGGTCCTCTGCACTGGGGTTTTGCCCCGGACATGGAGGCGGGTGGACAGGTCAGGGTGCAGCTTGGAGGTGTCACTGGCAGAGTTCCTGGGGCGGCATATGCCGTGAGGGAGGGAAGAGTCAGGAGGGCTTTCCACGGTTGGAGGGTGGGTGGTTGGGCCACCTGGTGAGGTAGGGGGGGACTGGGATGTAAGCCAGGTGCTCTCCTGAGCGTAAATTGTCAGATGCCTACTGGCCATTCCGAGAAGAGACGGGGAGAAGGCGGCAGATACACGAGCTCGCCGGGCGGAGCTGGAGAGGCACATTTGGGACCATCCGCTTAGAGGTACCATTTAAAGTCCGAGAACGTTAGTTTACCCGCAGAGGGAGTGAAGTGGGCTTGGGTTAGTGATGGGGTGCTCCAGCATCGAGGGGTTAACAAGGGAAGACTCCACTGCAGGAGCCTGAAAATGACCTCTGGTGAGGGAGGGAGAAGCTCAGGAGACCGTGGGAGGTTTCATGGAAACAGAGAGAAGGGACATGTTTTAAGAAGGGGGTGACACGTGCTACTGGAAGTCATAGTTGTTTGAAGGCTGAGAAGTGACCATTACATGTGGTCACATACACATATGTGCATGTGTTGGTGGCATGGAGAACATGTTGAAGTGACGGGAGTAAAGGAGAGAAAGGGCAGTGCGTTGTAACCGAGAAACTTCTCCAGCCTGCAGACTAGCTAGACTCTAGACTGGAGAATCTAGACTGGACTCTAACAATGCAGAGGGGACGGGATGATTGGAGGGAAAAGTCCTTGAGGGCAAGAGGGGCCAGACCCAAGCCCAGGGAGACAGTGGCCCCTGGTAGGAGCACTGGGCAGGAAGGAAGGCAGGGAGGGCAGGTGGTGCTTCGGCAGGACAGCAGATTGTGGAGGGAGCATGGGGTCAGTTCATGACCCAGCACTCCTGTTTTCTCAGAGGAATGTAAAGATCACGTCATCATCTGTTGGCTGTTTGAGGGGTGAGGACGTGTGGCAGTCCTCTGAGTGTGGCCGAGTGGGCTTTCAGGGAAGGGAAGGATGGTGTGTGTTCATGGATTTCACCTGAGACGCATCTGCAGAGCTGTCTGGACCATTCCTGGGCATGCTGCATTTTCTGGACATGACAGGACTGCGGAGTTCCAATAGCTGTTTCTTTCCTTTCCTCCAACCTCCCTCCTTCCCTCCTACTTCCCCTTTCCCTCTCCTTCCCTCCTTCCTCACCTCCCTCCTTCCCCGCCTTTCCTCCTCCCCTCCTCCCCTCCTCCCCTACTTCCTCCCCTCCCTCCTTCCCTCCTTTCTCTCCTCCCTCCTTCCCTCCTTCCTTCCCTCCTTCTCTCCTTCCTTCCCTTCTTCCCTTCCTTCCCTCCCTCCTTCTTCCCTTTCTTTCTTTACAGGTTTCTTCCTTCCTCTCCTCTCTCCTTTCTTCCTCCTCCTCCTCTTCTTCTTCCTCTTCTTCTCCTCCTCCTCCTTCTCATCCTCTCTCTCATCCTCCTTGCCCCTCCTCCTCTTCTTCTTTTGCCAGTCCAGTGCAGGGAGAGGGGCAAGGTGGTCAGGGTGTCCAGCAGGTACTATAACAACAGAGCCCACAACCCAGGTGAGGACAACAGTGAGGCCGGAAGGAAGCAATGGAGAATGACCAACCAGTGTGGTTGGAAGTCTTCCTTAACCTGGGAATGACTGGGTGTCAGTCATTGCCTGGGAGAACTAGAGGGATAGGAGATGCTGGTCAGAGAAAGAAAGTTTGCAATGGCAATTTCAGAGCGGGGCCGTGGTTGGTGTCTGGAGGAGTGGGAGGCCAGAGTTGGTGTGGAGGGGAGGAGGCTGAGGAGCTGAGGGGCCTGGGGGAGGGACGGACCATCACGTGGATGTCGGGGTCACCAGAATGGTGGCAGAGGCTAGATTGGAGGGAAGAGAACAATCCGGGATTATCAGAGCAGAGCGTGCAGGACGGCCAGGAGGTCTGTAATGGCAGAGATAAGAAGGAAAGGACAGGCAGCACGATGTAGAAACATCAGCTTTAAAGAACTGTGGTTTAGGAGGAAGAAGCAGGAAAAATATCTTGGAGCTGGTAATAGCGAATGAGGAAGGCACCAGCTTCCCCCCTCAGCACTGTGGAGCTTGGGGTGTGAAGGGTGGGCATCAGGGAGGACTCAGAGAGCACCCTTGGGGGACAGCAGGTTTCATCTGGGGCCTGACCTGAAAACAGATTGGCGCCTTCGGTGTAGCTGTGCCCGCTTTAGAATGAGCATTCCGTTTTCCAGTCTTCATTATTCACTGCTGTTTCTCCAGTTTCCAGCCCCTCGTCTGTGCTCAGTAGTGTTTGTGGACTGAGTCGGAGACCGCTGGGGACTCCCCCATTGGGCCGCTGCGGCGTGGGTGCAGCGACCCGCTGAGGGCCCAGGAGAGGGGCCTGTGACCTTGGAGGCTTGCCTGTCCCCATCTCTTGGGCCCTTCCTCGTTCTGACCCTCGTGGCGGAGCCAAGTCTGCCCTACGTTCTATCTCAGATTATTTTTTTTGGCAAATAACAAGGCATAAGATATTGACTGAGAACTACAAGGATCCCACAGGCCCCAGCTGGCCCCATTACTAGCTATTTGGAAGTCGAGGCAGACAGATTGGATTGGGTTGTTGAAGGAATTTGCCAGTTTGTGGTGGGAACTGAGTTGGATTTATTGTCATTTTTGCCAGCGGTGCTTTGCCAAATATTTATTTCATCTGAGGATTCTAGAGAAGTGCTGGGGGTTTGACGGGCAGGCGGCGGGCTGCCAGCATGGCCTGTGTGTGAGCTGCCATCCCTCACTCTGCCTGGCGCTTTATTAATTCCAAGGCTCCGGAGCCTGCCACACATAGCAGCCGGAGTCCCGGGTCCCGTGCGCAGAGCTGGCCCCGTCCCGCCCTGTGCTGAGCTGGGCTCGAGGTCAGACCCCATGGGAAGTGCTGACCTCATCCTGTTTGCACCTTTGGAAGCCCGCGAGAAGAGGACCTGGACAGATTGCTTGAAAATCAAAATGGTTTGTTGCTTGTGTTTGCAGCCTTTCGGCCTGTGAGGTTTATTTCACTTTTATAAAGAATAATTAATCGAACTAAGAGAAGAGCTTCATCTAATTGTGTCTGAGTGTCTTTAGGGCCAAGTGTCCACCAATACCTGTGATGATTGGAATGCCCAGAGAAATGAGGCAGACAAGTATTTCTGCCTTCTTTGATATCTCAGTGGTAAAAACATTGATAACGGTATTGTCCTTTCCAGGAGCATCCTATATTAAAATGGTTGTCCCTTTGTCCCTTTTGGAACGGTCACTTCATGAAAAAGTGTTGGGAGAGCTGCTTACATACAAGGCAGTTGAAAAGCATTGGAAGGGTGACAGTAATAGAGCAGACATCACCGACTAAGAAAAAGACCTATTTTTAAAAAAGTAAATGAAATGGAATTTTGTCAAGTCAATTAAAATTGGTTAAAATTGTCCCTAGAATGGACAAAAGCTGTCGATATATAAACGAGTGGTTGGAGATCTTTATTCAAACTTCATAATATGACACCTACAGACAAACACAGAGAAATGATACAATTACGCCTGCTTATGCACCACCGAACTTTGTCAGATCTTAACCTTTGCCCCATTTCATCTGATATTTTTGAGAAGATAGAAAGCATAACATCCACATCCTGATCCTACTTCCCTCCCTCCCGCCTCAGGCTCGCTATGTTTTATTCTCCTGTGCATTTTTCGTTCCAACGTATTTCTTATACTTTTATCACATATATACATACTCCTTAATAATGCACAGCATTGTTCTGTAGATTTTCAAACTTTATAGAAATGAGACCATCTGGTATCTTCTTACATTGTTTTAAACTCGATCCTTGCTGATATGCATAGATATCATTATATCACATAATACGTCTCACATGCATACCCACGTAATCCTGGTTCGCTTACGCTAGCTGCTGTGTAGGGTTCCGCTGCGCTGGCACGTATGTGCCGTGTTTCTCTGAGGCGCGCGTCTGTGTTTACTTAGAGATTTTCTTATATTCCTACGACTGGGACTGCTTGTTGGAGTGTACACAGCCTCAACTTCACCAGATACTGTCGAATTTCTCTCCAAAGTGATGGCACTGACTTACGCTCCCAGCTACCAGTACGTGAGAGTTCCCGTTTTTTCCACATTCTCATTACAGACTGTAAAAGTTTTGCCAACTCGAAGATTGTGAGACATCCCATCATGTCTGGATTTCTAGTTCCTTGCTACCAGTGAGGCTGTTTCTTCACGTGTTTCTTCTTCTGTGAATTTCTCATCCTTTTCCTTTGCCCATTTTTTTCCTACTGAATTGTCTTCTAGTTGCTGATTGATTTGTAGGGATTCCTTATATTTTCTAGATACTGATCCTTCACCAGCCCTATATATTATGAATATCTTCTCCATTTTGAGACTTTGAAGAAAAGTAATCTCAATGATGTCTCTTGTTGGGTAGAAGTTCTCGATTTTGATATAGTTAAATTTTATCAACCTGACTTTTTCTGGTTCGTGCTTTTTCTTTACGTTTAGTACATCTTTTCCCATCCCAAACCGTAAGTATTATCTTCTAAAGCTGTTATGTTTTTTGCTTTCATGTTTCCGTTTTTATCCACCTAGAATTCACTCTGCATAGGAAAATTCTTATTTTTTTCCGTGTTAGAAACCAGTTGTCCCCATACCGTTTACTGAGCAATTTACCCTTTCCCCGGATCTGCCCAGCCTGAGGTCCCACACAGGACTTCTTTCTTGTATCAAGTAATCCCGAGCGGGTACGTGTGACTCCGAGTTCCATTGCAATGGTCAGCTTGTCATTCCTGCGCTGGCACTCGTCTGGGTTGTTGAAGTTTGAAGTTTACTGTGACTTTGCAGTGAGTCTTGGTAAGCAGTAGATCAAGTTGTCCTCACTGGCTGTGTTCTGTGTGTCTTGCCTATTCTTAGTCTTTGCTGTCCCCTGAGTTGGGAGATAATCTTGTCAAGATCATCACATTCCTGTGGAGATTTTGATGGGAATCATAGTGAATCTGTTTTTTGGTTTGGTAAGAATTGACCTTTTCATGATATTGAGCCTTTTATGCTTTTTTTCCTTAAGTTTTTATTTACATTGTAGTTAGTTAACATATATGGTACAATTGGTTTCAGGTGTAGAATTTAGTGATTCATCAGTTACGTATAATATCCAGTGCTCATTGTAACAGGTGCCCTCCTTATGGGTGATGGGTATGGAGGAGCCTTTTATCTTTGGATAGGGTATACCTCTCCACATATGTAGGCCGTCTTTGTTATATTTCTGTAAAATTTTATATTTTATGCATCAATTTATTCTTAAGAACTTTATATTTTTAATTGCAATTATAAATAGTATCTTTTAAGTTATATTTCTGTTTGTTGTTTATAGAAGAGTAATGTTCTTGGCATGTTGCTCGTATATCCAGCCACTCTGGTAAAATCTCTTACTAACTTAATACCTGTGGTAGATTCTTTTGGATTCTGTGTAACATCATCTGAATATTGAGTGTTCTTTCTTCCTTTCCAAAGCTTACAGCTTTATTTCTTGTTCTTGCATTAATGTGTGAATTAAGACTTCTCGTACAGTGTTGAATAGAAATGGTGATAATAGGAACTCCCGCTTCACGTCTAATACTAAAGGAAAGTCTGCTAATATTTCATGGTTAATAGTGATGTTTGCTGTAGTTTACCTTTTCTTTTCTTTATTTTTCTATTAAGTTTTTAATTTCAATTCCAGCATAGTTAACATACAGTGTTACATTAGTTTCAGGTGCACAATATAGTGATTCAACCATTCTGTACACGACTCGGTGCTCATCATGATAAGAGTGCTCTTTAATCCCCGTCACCTATCTCACCCACCCCCACCCACCTCCCTCTGTAGTTAAGAGTGTGAGTTCTTGGTTTGCCTTTCTCTTTCTCTTTTTCCCTTTGCGCGTTTGTTTTCTAAATTCCATATATGAGCAAAGTCCTATGGTATTTGTCTTTCTCTGACTTCTTTCACTTAGCATCATACCCTCTAGCTCCATCCATGTTGTTGCAAATGGCCATTGTATATCTACACCACATCTTTATCCATTCATCTATTGATGGACAATTGAGCTGCTTCCATAACTTGGCTATTGTAAGTAACGCTGCAAAACTATTAGGTCAAGAAAGTTTTCTTCTATTCCTAGTTTGCTAAGAGTTTTGATCACAAATGGATATTAAATATTATTGGCCACTTTGAATGCAGCTATTAAGAAAAATTATATAATTCTTTCCTATAATCTGTTAATGCGATGAGTTATATTTACCTTATAATGTTAAGCTAATCCTAGAATAAATCCAACTTGTTCATGACGTATCATTTTTATACATTTCTGGATTTGGCTTTTTAAGATTTCATTTAGAAGTTTTGCATTTCTGTCATGACTGGCATTGGCCTCTGCAATTCTTTTTTTATGATGTCCTCGTCAGGCTTGGTGTCAAGGCTGTTAGTTTGAGGCTATGGAATAATCATTCTTTGGAAAAATTTGTGTAAGTTTGAAATTATTTGTTACCTGAGTAGGGAACCATTTAAATGCTGCAACCATCTGGCCCTGTGTTTTTCTCTCCTGCTTCATTTTGTATTTGTGTTTACAAGAATACTTGGGTTTATATCTTCTTGAGGCAGTTTTGGTAAGTTTTTTTTGTCTTGTAGTTTGTCCATTTCATTTAAGTTTCCAATTGATTGTCAGGAGAGTGCCATATATCTTCCCAATAACATTTCAATCTTTAAGGCTTCCTGGTTCTGCTCTTTTCTCCTGGTCCCATTGTTCTTTTCCATCAGGATTTGGTCAATGGGATTGTTCTTTTCAAAGAACCAACTTTTTGCTTTGCTGTTCATATCTATTTCATATATGTCTTCCACTTTATTAATGTTTCTTATATTTATTTCCTACATTCTACATTCTTTAAGTGTATTCTTCTTTCCTGTTTCTAATGTGTTAGGTTGGAAGCTTAGCTCATTAATTCTTAGCCTTCCCTCTCTTTCATATGAGCGTTCAAATGTACACCTTCCCCCCTAAATATGTTTTAGCTGTGTCTCACACATTTTAATATGTAGTGTTTTGTTTATCATTCGGTTCTATTTTATTATGTTTTACTTTTTGAGTTGCTTAAAACTGGCTTCTTAATTTCCAAACATAGAGGGATATTTCTAGCATCTTTTCATTACTGATTTCTAATTGAATTTTTGGTTTCTAGTATGATCAATTGTTATTTGGAGAACAGGATCTATATGACGCTAGTCCTTTTGAAATTTTTCAGACCCAGTATTGGTTCCGTTGAATATGCAGCAGGGAACATGTGTTTTCTAAATATGTTTTTGGGTCAAGCTTGTTAATTTTGCCGTTCACGTTTTCTCTATCCTTATGATTCTTGTTTTTATTTGATCTGCAAAGAACTGAGAAAGAACTAAAAGCCTCCGATTTATAATGGTGGATTGGTCAGTTTCTCCTTGTCCTTCTGTCAAATCTCCATTATTGACTACTTCACTTCTTGATAAATTTGTTTTCAACCCGTTCTCCTGGAACTAGAGGAAAATATAGCTTGCTCCTCATCCCATTTGTCCGGTGACCAGTTCGAGGAAGGTTGCAATCTCATCGATCATTTTCAGCCGCAGTGAGCTGCTACGAATACGTTCAATTGTGTGCATTTAGAAACATGGCCACGTGCATTCATGACTAGGTGCCTTTGCTCATGCTGCTCCCTCACAATGCCCTTAACCACCCCTTTTCTCCACCCTTTGATCAAGGGCGAACTTTTTGTCTTCCAAGCTGTGCTCGATTATGATTGTTTCAACTCCTGTGTCCTCTGTGATACCCTATGTTGGACACTGGGCCCACAGTGAATAAATGGTCAACAGGTATTGATTGGACTAAAATAATTTCTGCCCTTAGGAACTCCTTCCTATGAATTGGCCCCTCTTCCCCAGTCAAATCCTTCCCTTAAACATTTTTTTTTATTGAGATGAAATTCACATAATACAAAATTAACCATTTTAAATACCATTCACTATAACTCAGTGGCATTTATCACATTCCCAATATTGTACGACCACGTGTGTCTAGTTCTAAAACATTTTCATCACTCCAAAGTAAAACCCCAAGCCCATTAGCCAGTCATTTCCACTCCCTCTCTCTCTTGCCCCTGGGGACACTCATCTGATCTCTGTCTCCATGGACTTGCCTACCTTGGGCATTTTGTATAAGTGGAATCACAGAATGTGTGACTTTGGGTCTGGCTTCTTCCACTCAGCACCAGGTTTTCAAGTTGTCCAGGTTGTACCAAATATCAGAACATCACTCCTTTTTACGGCTGCCGACTATTCCGTTGTACGGATGTGCCGCCTTCTCGTCATCCGTCCATCCACTGATGGCTTCTGGGTTGGTATTTTTACCTTTCCTCTCACTCTGCCTCCTCACCCAACATTTTGTTTTTTCACTGTTGCGGGAGAGATTGAGGTTGAAGCCAATGGACGTGGAACTCATCTCGATTGCATCTTAATCCAGAAGAGCTTTTAGGGGGCAAGGGTATGGGGAGCATCAGCCGGCAGCATGAGGGGTCTGTAGAAAGAGGAAGCCGCTGAACTGAATTATCACAGAGCTCAGTACCGGAGGCCTCTGAGAGTATTAGGGGAGTTAATGAGCACACAAGAGCCTGGATTTCTGTGCGTGCACCTCTGGTGCAGGGGAACCAGCCTTGAGATCACTCCTTGGTCTTTGAACAACTGTCTCACCAGGCTGCTACATCTTTGTCAGCTCAGTGGCTTCATTCTCTCCAGGCCCTCCCTGGGAGATGGCAGGACACTTGTACTCGGCAGCAGGAAGGACACTGGCTTCCTGGGACAGCACCCATGAGTGGCTGGCATCCCTGGGGCCCTGGGCAGTGAGATCTGAGGGACAGTGATGTAATCAGCCCAGCTCCTTACATCGTGGGTCTTTGCAGACTCTCTGGCTGTGATCCCCTAGGTTGGGAACAGCCAAGTGTTTAATGATCTTCTTCTGCACCAGCAATTTCAGGCTCTGTGAGCTAAAATTAGATTCCTTCCCCAGTGCCTGGGGGAGGATAGGCCAGCTCTGTCCATCCATCCTGTGCCAAAATGTGGCTGGTGACAGCCTGTGTGCGTGTGGGCTCAGGGGCAAGGCTCAGAATCCCCAGCTTTAGGACGCTGTCCCTTCCTTGGCTTCAGCTTGTGCCATCCGTACAGGTGGCAGGAGCAGCGCTTTGCTGCCCTGTGTCCTCCTGAGAGCCTGTGCCTGAACCCCAGTGCCTCCCCTTCCCAGCCCTGTGACCCTCGGCACACTGGCCAAAACCGCGACTCAGAGTCCCTACAGCATGATGGAAGGTACCTGGTGATAGATTCTCGATTAATGTCGGGCCCGTCTTCCATCTTTATGCTGTGTAGGACAGCAGAGAATACATTCTAAAATGGAGTCTCTCTACTTGTTCATGTGATCCTTTGGTTGGTGGGGAGGGAGTGGGGAGGAAGATAAGAGTAGATGTTCCTTCCTGCAAAACCCAGCAGGACCCAGAGGGACTCAGCCTTAGTGTGGGTCACAGTGGTCATTGAAGTTCCCTTACCCCCCCCCTCCAAGGTACATTCGGGCACTCTGCCTTGTCCCTGGGTCCCTTTCCTGTTGTTGGGACTGTGAAACCCTCTAGGTGGTTGACATGAGAGTCACTCTGCTTTTTCCTGGCTCCCCATCTCCCACTCCTGAGGAAGAATGGCCCATCAAGGAGCCATGGAAAGAAACTCTCCAGGCCCTCTCTCCCCGGAAGTTGCTGCTCTGGATTGAGTAGTGAAAACGGTAGTACTCTTCTTCTGCAGAACTTAATGGATTAGAAACTGAGTAAAAACAGCCCCAGCTGCAACCACTATACACAATCACTGTCAACAAGGAAAATTTATGCCTTAAAAATAAAAAGAAACTCCAGTGCATTAGTCAGTGTGGGGAAGTGTTCACGAGAAAGGTGTGTTCTCCAAGTAAACAGCTACAATGGAATTGTAATCAAATTTCTTAATGATTTCCATAAATCTTGGGTACATAAAAATACACAAGGCCCTTTTTCAAAAAGTCAGTGTTTACAAGTGCCTTGGGCGAGGGAAGAGGTAACCCAGAGAGCCCTGTGTGCGACTCTGGAATTTTCCAGAGGAGAAGCCACTAGACGAGGCTGAGAGCACATTTCTTCCTCCCAGACTGGGGGCGCGAGGGGCACCTGGCCTGAGGCTCGGGCCACTCTTTCTGAGGGGACACCAAGAGACCTGCTTTTCGGGGAAATGGGGAGCAGACCCTGGACCCCAGTTCTTTTTTTTTTATAATAATTTTTTATTGTTATGTTAGTCACCATACAGTACATTCCAAGTTTTTGATGTAAAGTTCCATGATTCATTGCGTATAACACCCCAGTGCACCGTGCAATACGTGCCCTCCTTACTACCCATCACCAGCCTATCCCATTCCCCCACCCCCCTCCCCTCTGAAGCCCTCAGTTTGTTTCCCAGAGTCCATGGGGGGGGGGTAAACAGAAGGGGGAATGAACCATGAGAGACTATGGACCCCAGTTCTGATGCTTCCAGCTGCTCCTGTGGGGAGCAGAAGGAAGCTGGTTCTCTATGGCTTTGTTTTTGTTTGTTTGTTTGTTTTTTTAATAATAATATTTTTTTATTATATTGTGTTAGTCACCATACAGTACATCCCTGGTTTTTGATGTAAAGTTCCATGATTCTATGGCTTTGTTAGCGGAGTGTCTCCCTGCCTGTGGGGAACTGGGAGGATTTAGAGCCTTAGAACCGCGGGAGGAGGGCAGGAGTGGTTGGGGTGGAGCTGTGCACAGGAGCCATGGGGGGGGGGGTAGGGGGAAGGAGAGTGCGCTGCTCTCAGCAGCTCAGGCCTGCGTCAGTGGCCTGCGGCTCTCCTCTGACACACTGGGCCCTCAGCTTGTCTCTCTCCAGGATTAGCATGTGGTGCTTTTCTAAATTCTTTTTGAAAATAATTTAGAAAATTAGAAAGAGTTTCAAATACTGTAACTTAACAATGATTTAGAAAATTTGAAATTTAGAAAAATATTCCATGAATGATGTTGGTGCTTCCTGACGTGTGCATGTGCATATGTGTGTACGTGCGTGCATGTGTGCGTGTGTGTGTGTGTGTGTGTGTGTGTGTGTGTGTAAGAGAGAGGCAGGAGAGAGCATGAAAGAGACAGACATTCCGGCCCGGGTGACGAAGCAGCTGCCTAGATGTTGGCACCGGTCACGTGTCCAGGTGTTGCGCTTGTCCCAGGGTCACTGACATCTGGCTGTGAGCTGGTGACAGGTTAGTGCCACGGCTTGTGTGATGGGGACGTTAGGTGCATGTCAGTAAAATAATGGAGATGTTTTTCTCCGTGCATCAACACCCCGTCCCAGAACCGCTATTGCTCAATTTTCTGTCCCCCCGCCCCTGACTGCATGGATCCTCAAGAAAGCCAGAGAGAGCGTCTTGTTCGAACAGTTGGCCACACATGTGCGTGATAACCCAATTCCATTAAAATGTTCATACGTTCAGCAGAAAGGCACCACGCCAAATGGTCTATGTGTCGTATTAAGCCGTAATCAGAATTAAAATGCGAAATCCCAGCCTTTCCAAAATGTGCTTTCCCTTAGAAGGCTGAGTGAATGGGGTGCATGGAGGGCCATGGCTGGGATGCTGGGGTGGGGCGGGGGGGGCCAGCTGGACCTACACACGTGGGTGCTCCCCGTCTGGGTGCGAGGTGGGGTGCACTGGGGGCTGCCATTCTCAGGCCCATGAGGCTGCAGCAGAGCCCCCTCCTAGGCTCCGTTTCCCTTTGTCCTCTGCACAGACCTATGAGGAGGCACTGCTGCTGGTCCAGAGGCTGAAGTCACACAGCTAGGATCCAGGTCTGGGCCGTGTGCATGTGCGCCTGTGCGTGCGTGTGCACGCGCATACCGCAGAATCCTCATCTACTGCCCTGAATCTCCCCTCCCTGGTCCCTGCTGCCCCTTGACCCTTGATGCTGTGGGCTCCTATGGGCTTTGGCTTTCTGACCTCTCGTTGTCCTGCATGTAGTGGCATTTGCTTGCCTGAGTTGTGTTCCTCCTGGTATTTTGGGAGCCCGGCCCATAGTAGGCGCTTAATAAATGCTAGTTGCTGGATATATATGTATGAAGCACCGCGTCAGGGATATGACCATTTTAAAGATGAAAAAACTGAGGCCTGGCAAGGTAAAGTGAGTTTGTCAAGCTCACGCTGCTACGTGGAAGAACCAGTAGCACCCTTGCCACTAAATCCGTGCATCTCAGTGGGCTCCTTGGTGGCGCCCAAGCCCTGCTGGTGTTGCACGGGGACAAGGTGGGTTGAGGGGCGGCCCTGGACCCGCCTCAGTGTCACTCAGTGAGCTCCTCTTCTGTCTGGTGAGACTTCTTTCGCAAAAGCAACTCCACTGCTAAACACCAGCCTGCAGGCCCCTGCGATGCACCAGGCGACCAGCCGTCTCCTGAGTCGGGCTGTGAGTCAAGCCACACGTTGCTGGAATGCTGTCTTGGTACAAAGGCCTGTTTCCGACTAGGGTCTCCCACTGCACTCTTCTGGGCCAGAGCCAGCTGAGGGGAGCAAACAAGGTCCCCTCGGCCACTGCATGTTCCAGACAGGCAAGCTCTGCTCAGTGCTGTCATGGTTCCAGAAAATCAGGTGGCAGGGAGAACTCTTTCTCGCCAACAGACACTCTGACTTCTAAATATATTATTTTCCTTTTTGTTGATCTTGTCAGTTCTTTCCCACACTTTGGTATCCCTTTTCTGCGCCCTTCCTTATGGAATTAATGATCTGTAGGCAAACCATGGGCTGGGTCAGGAAGGCCTCTCTCTGGGGGGCGGGGGCTGCACTCCCTCTGGGGCCCACAGCTCCTGTGGCTCTGGGGCCCTCCAGGCCTTGGGTGTGCATACCCTCCTTTGTCTCTTCTGCCCTCACATTCCCCCTCTCTGGACACAGGCCTGGGGTGGGAATGGACATCTCCAGACTCATGAAAATGATGAAATCCTTTTATAATGTGGTCAGCCACCCCTGCTGCATTTGTAAGATGAGATTTTTTTTTGCAGCAAGGATTCTCTTTTTAAAAATATTTTAATTCCGGTACACTTAACCTGCAGTGTGATATTAGCGTCAGATGTACAGTGTAGTGGTTTCACAACCCCGTACATCACCCGGTGCTCATCACAACGAGTGCTCTCCAAGTCCCTATCCCCTATCTCACCCATCCTCGCCTCCCCACCTCCCCTCCGGGGACCAGCAGTGTGTTCTCTGGAGTTAAGAGTCTGGTTCTCAGAGGGAGATGTGCCTGGCAGCGGTCGTCACTGCCAGAGCAGGGGGATAGGTGTGGGGGCAAAACCAAAGGGAAGAAAAACTCAAACTCAGAGCATTTGGAGTTCTGTGATAACAGAAGAATGCTCCTGGGGTCGCCCAGGGGATCTCGGGAACTGCAAAAGCCCTGGGGCGGGACGGGGTGGGGGGTGCTTGCTAACTCCTGCCCCTTGCCTAGAGTCTATGTGAGGGGCCTCTTCTGAGGGACTGGTGCTTTTGGCTCTGGAAGAGCTAAAGTGGCTTCAGGAGATGGGGTGCTTCCTCTAGAGTGCCTCAGGAAGCCCACACGGTCATAGAGATGGTGTCCTCCGGCCTCAGGGTCAAGGCGGATGCACGCTGGCGTCCAAGTGCCCTTTGAGCCCCGCCAGCCCCTTCTGACTTAATAGCTCATGTGCACGTTTTCCTCATCAGCCTGGGTCAGGGATGGGGCCAAACCGATCCTGAGGCTGACTGTCCAGAACCCCTCCCTGGGGGTCGGCTCTGGGTACCAGATCCTGGCACGTCATGTTGAATAGAAAGCTTTGGGAGAAGGGATGAACTGGGAGGCAGCAGAGTGTCGTGATAACAGTGTGAAGTGTAGCAACGGCCAGGCCACTCGAGTCTGCCTTGACGTCTCCCGCACCCAGTTTCCTCACCGTCCAGGTGAAGAGCATAAAAATCCCCACCTGAAATTGAAAACAGGAAATCAAGAGACAATCAAAGAAATAAAAAATTGGTTCTTTGAAAAGATCAATGGAATTGATAGACCTGAGCTAGGCTAAGAAAGAAAGAAAGAAGACACAGATTACTAATACCAGAAAAGAAAGAGGGGACATCACTGCTGATTCCATGGAATTAAAAGGATAATACAGGAATATTATGAACAAATTTATGACCACAAATTCGATAATCTGGATGAAATGAACCAAATCCTCGAATGACACAATCTGATAAAACTCACACGAGAAGAAGTAGGCACTCCGCATAGGCCTATAGCTATTAAAGAAATTGAATAAAAAATTAATAACCTTCCAAAACAGAAAACACCAGGTCCATACGGGCCCACTATCTGTTTGAATTCTATCAAACATGTAAGCAAGAAATAATACCAATTCGTTACAGTCTTTGTCCGAAGAGAGAAACAGAGGGAACCACTTCCTAACCCGTTCTATAAAAATACTCACCTTCCTGTTGTTGAGGATTGAGTGAAATATGCAGGTCACATAGTGAGCGTGACACTGATGGCTGTGGAGGACATAGGAGAACTTCTAAAAAATAAACTTTGCTCTTTAGCCCAGTTTTAGACTTACCAAAAAGTTGTAGGGCTCATTGAGAGAGTCATCGCGTACTCCCCTCCGCTTCCCTGTCCTTAACATCCTACATTAGAATGGCGGATCCATTACAATCGATGAACTCATGTTGATACGTTACTATTGAAGTTCATACTTTATTCAGAGTTCCATAGTCAAAAAACTAGAAGACTGTCCTTTCCTGCTCTGTGAGCCCATCTGGGACACCACGTTGCATTGGGTAGTCACGTCTCCTTAGGCTCTTAGCTGTGACAGTTCCTCAGATTCTCCTTGGTTTTGATGACCTTGACTGTTTTGAGGAGGACTAGTCAGGTATTTTGTTGAATGTCCCTCAGCTGGGATTTGTCAGACATTTTCCTCATGGTTAGCCTGGGTGATGGGTTTTGGGAGGGACCCCAAGGTACGGCTGAGGTGGTGTGTGCCAGGTGTTTGTGCTTCAAGTTGCTTTGTCTCTTGCCCCCTTTGTCATACTGTCCTGTCGGGGGAGAGTCACTACGCAGCCCTCACTTATGGCCCTGGCTCCCTTTCTTCTGAAGGATCAGGCTCTGCCCCTTCGGGGAGGAGTATCCACTTAAATTATTTGGAATTTTTCCTCACAGGATATTAGTCTCTTCTTTGTTTGCTTGTCCATCCGTTCAGTCATTCTCTACGTCCGTATGAATGTACTTCCTTCTGGTTTATGTTTAGGATGTTTAGTATGCAGGCCACTGTATTCTGTGGCTCAAATTACTCTATCTTTGGGCCATCATCCAGGGTCTCCTGTGTCCACACTGACGTAGCTCCATCACTGAGGATTTTTCTTGGTACGTCCTTGTTTCCTGGCAGACTCCAGCTCCTCTTGCGTACTTGCTTCCCCAGCCCTAGAATCAGTCATTTCTCTGTGGAGCCCTGCTTCCTTCCCCTGGAAAATGGTATTAGAAACCCAGATCTGGTTACTCAGTCAGCTTCTACCATCACAGTTCCTGTAAGATTCCCACAGCCCCTCTTGGGTGGACTAACTAATTCGAGTAGTTTCCACTCTTTCCAAGACTTTTTGTAAAGAAAGTTCATATTAATAAATGAATCCAGGTAGGCTAACTGCGGTAGTGACCCTCACATCTCAGGGGCTTCATGTAATAAAAAATGTATTGTTTGTTTCTTAGTCCAGAGGCTGACACATTTTTCTATAAAGGGCTAGGTAGTAAATATGTTCAGCTTTGTGGGCCATAAGTTCTCTGCCTTTGTAGTGTGAAAGCAGCCATCGACAGTATATCAACAAATGCTATGTCCCAATAAAACATTATTTACAAAACAGGTGGTGGGCAGGATTTGGCTTGCAGGCCAGCATGTGCGGACCTCTGTCCTAGTCCAGCGCAGTTGTTGGGGTGGGGACTGCACCGTGCGCAGTCATTCAGGGGCCTAGGCTCTTTCCACCTCATGGCGCCATTAAGTTCGAGGCTGAGCTCTACCTCACTGCTGGAGGGCAAGTGAAGATGGACAATCTGCATGCGGGAAACTGTGACGGACCAGGCCCGGAGGTGGCATGCATCATTTATGGCGTCTTCCGTTGGCTAGAGGTTAGTCACGTGAGTCCATCACTGCAGAGGGCTGGGAAATACTGTTCTGTAGTATGCCCGGGAAGAAGAGGAGGAAAACAGCGGTACACAATGGAGTACCTGGGACAGGCAAGGAAGTAGCCTAGGCTCTACCCACACACCGAGGCCCCTCCCATATACTGAAGCTCTTCCGTCCACTGAGGCCCTTCCCACACACCACAGCTTCTCCCCTATGCTGAGGCCCCGCCCACACATTGAGGCCCCTCCTGCACACCGAGGCCCCCCCCCCGACACTTGCAAACCCCTCCCCCACAAAGGCCCCGCCCACATACCACAGCTCCTCCCACACACTGAGGCTCCTCCCCCATACTGAGGCTCCTCCCACATCAACCCACTTCCTGTAATACTCCACCTGAGGAAAAGACTTGAACACTTCAAAAGAACAAGAGTCTGTTCTCTCTCCAGTGGCTTTGTCCCTGTCTCTGTGCCCAGGCCTGCAGAACTGGTACAGAGTGCGGGTGGACAGGAGAGATCTGCTCTCCACCCCTGCCCCTCAGTAGGCTGTATCTCTGCGGAGATTTTTAAAAGGCTCTTTTAAAAGGTTGTGGACAGTTATCCTCTGTTTGTGTCTCTGCCCTGATTTATATTCAAGTGACTATTAATTGCCTACCAAATGAAAGCTCAGCATTTGTAATTAGGCTGGCAAATTCTGTATAACATTTTTGACTGTGTGTTGGGGCAAGGAGGGAGCGTATGTTAATAGCATTGAGCTAAGCCACACCTCCTCCCCTAGCCTGCTGATTAACCCCAGGTTCACTTGGGGCTGTCTGGTACTCTGCTAATCAATGAAGTAGCTGGCTCTCTTTGCATTTACATCCTGACTTGACTCTTAGCCAAGGGCTGCTGGCTTTGGTTCCAAAATGCTTTCTGTGCTCAAAGAGGGTGCCTCTCTGCTATGCCACTTCTGCAAAGGGAGCTGGCCCCCTGAGTGGGCAGGGAGGGTGTTCCCTAAAGAGGCAAAAGGGAAAGGGTCCTGTGGAGTAGCCAGGATGCAGAGAGCTCCCTGCAGTTGTTTTGGAGCATGCAGGATGAAGCTCTCTTTTCAGTTTCTTCACAAGAAGTCTTGCCATAATTCAGCTAAATAGATCATGGTGCTGTGTCAAGAATCATAACCTTGGAGATTTCCTTGGTTTGTGTTGTATTAATCTTTTAAAAACACAACTGGACTGGAAGCATCCATTTTCAGAGCAGTAGGTTGCTTGGCTCTGACTGTGGAAGTGCTCTCCGGCATGCTGGTAGAGTAGACAGGTGTGAATAGCCTAGGACCCAAGAGTTCTTTCTAGAACAATTAAGGAATGATTAAGGTAAGGTGCCCCAAGCAAAGAACACCTGCGCAGTAGCCCCAGGGTATCTTCATAACCAGGGCAAGGCATTTCTGCATCCCTCTGCAGTCACTGCTCCCAGGTACATGGAGGGATAAATGGTGACGTGGATATTGCCTTGTGCATAGCAAGTGCTTAATTCATGCACCCAGAGAAAAGAGGGTTAATAACAATTCAAAATGGTTATAGAACAGCTTTGAATAGCTATGCACTAAGTAACACAGAAATCCTCTTCATAATGCAGAAACTACAAAGAAACAAGGAGACTTAGATAGAAACATGCTAATAATGGAAGATTTTAACATAACCACACTCAGTACAATATAGATCAAGTGGACAAAAATGTAACAACATAATTAATGAAGCAGATAATTAATACGCAATTTATGTAGAAGTTTATGCCATCATAATACAGACTATACTTTCTTCTTAAGTGTAACATTTGCAAAAATGTGTCATATATTAGGTTACAAAGAAAACTTCAGTACACTCTATGAAGTAGAAATATTACAATACTCTGATCACAGTGTGCTAAAACTGGATATTAACAAAAACCAGAACCACAAAGACACTTTCATCTAGAAGTTTTAAAAACTCTATTAAACAACTCTTGGATGAAAGGGGGAAAACAAATAAATTGAAAATGAAAAAGAAATAACGATAGTGAACACACTACTTAGCAGAATTTATGGGTTACATTCAGATCAGATGAAAATTTATATCACTAAACACTTTCATCAATAAAAAAAATAAATGAACAATTCTCAGCTCAAAAGCTAGGAAAAGAACCACAAAGTAAACCAAAAGAAAGCACAAGAAAGAAAATAAGGCACAGAACAGAGGAATAATAGATATAACTAATAACTCAAAAAAACCTAGTTTGAAATATTCACAAAATAGACAAAATGGTTGGTAACAATAAAAAATGGGGGGGGGGACACAAATATATAAAATAAGAATTGAGAAGGGGGACATACCATTGAGATAGAAGAAATTAAATACATTATGAAACTATTTTGCAGACTTCTATAAGAATAAAACCTGGATAAAATACAGTACTCAAATCAGCTCCATTCATTACAAGAAGCTTAAATAAACAAATTTCCGTGAAAGATGTAGAAAAAATCACCCAGGAACTACTCCACTAAAAAAGCACCAGGCCTACATGGTTTCACAGGGGAATCCTACCAAACTTCCAAAGAATAAATATTCTTCATGCTTTGTGAGTTGTTGCAGGGTATTGAAAATAAAGGAATAAATTTTATTTCTTTTTTGAAAGCAAGTAGAACATTGATACCTAAATTTTTAAAAACGCACAAAAAATGAAATTATAGAACAATATCACTTATAAATATTAAAGCAAAAGTGCTAAACAAAGTATTCATAAACTGAACCCAATACAACTTTAAGAGATCAATGCACCATGACCAAATAATTTTTTTTCAGGAATGCAAGGTTGGTTCAATGTGAGGAAATCCATTAATATAATAATACACTTATGGGGAAAAATCATATGATTACCCCCATAGATGCTGAAAAACCTTTTAGAGAATTCAACACCCATGCCTTATATATCAGTTAAGAAAACAAGAATGGATGGATACTTCTTAGTATGATAAAATAATTTAGATGCGTGAATTCTATAGTTGGCATCTTACTTGATGGGGAAACACTAGAGGCATTTCCACAAAGATCATTATCAAGACAAGGATGCCCATGTCTCCACTACTATCCCACAATTGTACTAGAGGTATTAGAAATTAGCACCATGAGTTTTAGAAAAGAAGAATTAAAATTACCTTGACTTGCACATGATATGATAATATACTGGGAAAGCCCTAGAGAGTCAATGATAAAAGTAAATGAAACAATAAAATCACTTTGGTAGCAGGGTAAAAAATTAATGTACAGAAATCAATAGCTTTCTTATACATAAATAAGAATGAATTAGAGGACATAATAGCAACAGAGAAGATAAAATACTTAGAAATAAACTTAGCAAGAAATGGGCAAAGACTGTATCAGGAAAACTCTAAAACACTTTTGAAAGATGCAAAAGTAGTTTTAAATAAATAGGAAGACATCCCTTGGAATTGGATGAGATGACTTAACATCATAAAAAAGCCAGTTTTTCCAAAGTTAATTTATGACTTGACTCAATCCCAGTGAAAACACCAATCAGCTTTTTTACGGAGCTAAGACAGTTGATATTCCAGTTCATATGAAAAAGCAAACATGCAATAACCATGAAAATCTTGAAAAATAAAAGCTACTTGGGGGAATAGCCCTACAGACATTAAAATGAACTAGAAAGCCTCTATAATTAAACTAGTGTGGTATTGTTGCGTGAACAGACAAAATAGTGGTGGAACTGAATGCAAAGCCCAGAAGTAGAGCCAACGGCATCTAGAAATTTAGTATTGATAAAGGTGGCATCTCACACTGTGGGAGCAGATGAAGTTTTCAGTGCACTGTGCTGGGACTGCTGGCTAGCCCCTTGGAAAAAGAGAAAATTAATTGTATTATACTGTACACAAGAATAAACTCCAAATGGGATCTGAGACCTAAATATAAAAAATGAAATCATAAAAGTACTGCAGGAAAACCTGCACAAATTTCCCTATAACATGGGTGTAGGGAAAGGTGCAGGGAAATCAAACTCTAGATTTAGTAAAAGAAAAGATCGATACATTTGATTATGTGAAACTGAACACTTTTGACAGGGCAAAAACCAAAACCAAAGCATCATAAGTACAGTCAAAATGTAAATGACAAAGTGGGAGCAAATATTTGCAACATACACCAGATCTGAAGGGTTAATATATATATTTTTAAAGATTTTATTTGTTTATTTGAGAGAGAGAGAGCGAGAGAGCGAGCACAGGCAGCAGCAGAGGGAAAGGGAAAAGCAGACCCTCTGTTGAGCAGGGAGCGTGACATGGGGCTTGATCCTCGGACCCTGAGATCATGACCTGAGCTGAAGGCAGATGCTTAACTGACTGAGCCACCCAACTGCCCCAAGGGTTAATATCTTTGATATATAAAGAGCTGTTAAAACTAGGGGAAAGGAGGACCTGATAGAAAAATGAGCAGAAGATGTAAAAAAAGATAACTCATATATACAGAGAGCTGATTGGTGGTTGTCAGAGGTCAGGCATGGGAGGGCAGGAAAAAATGGACAAACTGGGTTTTGGGGGGTTGCTGTTGTTTTAGTTTAAATTGAATTAAAAAAAATGAAAAGATAATTTGCATAAAAGAAATTCAGGTGGCCTTTAAACGTATGACAAGATGTTCATCCTCACTTACAAGCAGAGAAATGCAAATTGAGCGGAGTCCAAGATACCATTTTTCACCTGTCAGTTTGGCTCAACAACACATCTGTTGGCAAAGCTGTGGGGAAACAGGCTCTCACATACATTACTGGTGGGAATGCAAATGGGTACAACCCCGTCAAAGGGAAATTTGGCAATATTTATCACAACTACCCTTGCATTTACATTTTGACCTAGACATCCTGCTTCTAAGGGTTAACCCTGAAGATACATCCCAAAAGTACAAGAATACTCATGGACAAGATTACTCATTCCAGAATTATTTGTAATTGCAAAATATTGGCAGAAATTTAATGTTCAAACATGATGGAGTGGTTGAATAATCATTGGTATGCACATACAGTGGAGACTGTGCACTTGTCAAAAGACAGAAGGAGGTCTCTGTGAACTGGCATGGGGGACTTCTAGGATATAGGGGTAAGCAACAAAAGCAAAGCATGGAAGAGTGTCTCTATGAGGGGTGAGAGCTTGAATTGAATGCAGATGAACACAAGAGTACTTTCTGGGGGTGACAGAGTGTTATAACACTGGATGGTGGTGATAGTTGCACACCATGTACTTTTATTAAAACTCATCAGACTGTACATCTATAGTGAGTATAAAACATGTAGCTAAACAGAGCCATTAAAAGAACACTTTCAGTGTGCTACTGTTGTATAATAAAGGTAAGACAAGAAAATATACACACATCTGTGTGTTTTAGTAAAAAAGAATCATAGGAAGGGTAAACTAGAATCTAATGAGATGATTACCTATGGAGGTGGTTGGCACAGGGGTGTAAGGATAGGAGAATGGCAGTGGGACAGAAGTGATGATGAGTGAGATTCTCTGAGATACATTTTTATATACTTTTGACATTTATAAACGTGTCAATATTTCACATGGATAATAAACCACACTGGAGGTGAGGAAACTCCCCAGGTGACTTTTGGATTCCGTATTTGACCAAACACCCGGAGGCTAATAACAAAAAATAAGTGTAAATAAGTATATTGTTACTCTAATTGGTAGGTTTGGCTTTTGAAGGGGTGTGGATTAGTAACTCTGAAATTATTTATATTCAAGATAGAGGAAATATGTAAATTTATTGGGAGTAATGGGAGCCAGTTTTCTCCAAAGCAGTGAAGGAAAGTACTCACATAGGAAGGTGGGTGGCTAGATTAGTCCTGTGGTGTTGGACGGGAATTGGAGTGTCTGTATGAACATCACACACATACATAGAGCTAGGTGAAAATATAGGTGGGTCTATCAGTGTAGCTGTGTAGCTGAGAGAGCCTAAAAGCAGTGATACTCAGTAGCAAATCCAGCCCCCAGGTCTGGTTTTCTAAATAACTTCTCCACTAAAAGACACCAGAAATCTTCAGAGAGATGGTACTTCCAGGGCTGGGGCAAAGATAGTACAAGATGGACCAGAGAGTAAGGAAGTACTCAAAGAATGATGGAGATGTGGTAAAAGGATGTAAGAGCCAGACTCTCAGGGATCAAGTCTGGGATAATTGAGCAAATTATCATGGAATTCATATAAATAGATAAGTGGAGAAGAAAGAAAAGTATTTCTTTATTGTAAATTGACAGTGTAGAAGGGATTTATGAAGTCCCAACATATCCACAAAATTCTTACTAATTTCAAAGGGAAAATTCTAACTTTACAATGGAGAAATATGGCAGACCCTACCTGACTCAAGTGGCCAAAGTTAACATCACTAATAATGAGGCAGTAGCCATCCTGTGCCTCTGGATATGATGCACTAGGGAGGACACAGAGCCCTTTCTGTGGTCTGCCTGCTGAAAATGTACAACCTGAGGAAACAGCAGACAGACCACAACTGAGGGACTTCTGCAAATAATTGCACAGCACTCAAAAATGTCAAGGTCATGAGAGAAAATACCTAGAGGAACTGATCCAGATTAAAGAAGACTAACGGAGATAAAAGTAGATGTTAGTGTGATGCTGGACTGGATCCTGAACCAGGTGAGGTTTTGTTCTTTTCTTTTGCTCTATAGGACATTATGGGACAACTGGTGACATTGGAAGGTCTGTAGATGAGATAATAGTTTTGTGTCAATGTTAATGTTCTGATTTTTAGGAAATACACAATAAAGTATTTAGCGGTAAAGGGGCACTGTGGCTTCACCTTATTCTCCTACCATTCAGAAATCGTGTGTGTGTGTGTGTGTATTTCTAGAAAGAGAGGGAGAGGAAAGCAAATGTGGTATATGTTGACATTTGGGGTATGTGGGTAAAGGACATACAAGGATGTCTTATTTTTGTAAATTTTCTGTAAGTATTAAAATGTTTCAAAATAAACATCTATAAAAAGGTATTGGTAGTTAGTGATGGAGAATTAAATGAGATAATACATATACAGTGCTTACTGCCAACCCTCAGACATAGAATCACCGAGGAAGTGTTAGCTCTTACTATCCTGATGGCAGTGCTGCTCAAAAGCTGACTGGTGGGACTTCTTTTGTTGTTGGCAGATGGTGGATGGCAGCCTCACTGACGGCTCTGCTCTGATACCCACCCAATGTGTGACTGCAAGTTGGTAGTACCTACTTAAGCCATCATTTTTGGGGAGCTAGCTTCCAGATAGACCTAGTTTAGAATGAGGTTAAGTCATTCATTATTTAATTTATTCACTATAAACATCAATTATTAAAAACGAGGTAGCAGGCACTATTTCTTGCAAGAAGCCAGCTCCTGGGGGAATGGACACTGAGTTTGAAGGAAAGAAATATGTAAAACAGCACAGTGGAGAAACTCACACAACTTGGTGCGTATTTTCTGGTGGCTATATTGAGAGTCTCCCTGTTGGGTGTAATTTGGGATTATTCCTGGTGGGTGAATTCAGAGTCTCCTTAGTGGGTGTACTCAGGAGTCTCCCTGCCGGGTGTTTTCAGAGTCTCTCTGGTGTGTATACTCAGCCATCTCCCTGGTGAGTATATTTAGGGACTCCTTGGTGAATGTAATGAAAGTCTCCCTGATGGGTGTATTCAGTCACCCTGGTGGATGTATTTAGAGTCTCGCTGGTGGGTGTATTCAGAGTCACCCTGGTGGGTGTATTCAGGAGTCTCCCTGGTGGGTGTATTCAGGAGTCTCCGTGGTGGGTGTATTCAGGAGTCTCCCTGGTGGGTGTATTCAGGACTCTCCCTGGTGGGTGTATTCAGAGTCTCTGTGGTGGGTGTATTCAGGACTCTCTCTAGTGGGTGTTCAGAGTCACCGTGGTGGGTGTATTCAGAGTCTCCCTGGTGGGTGTACTCAGGAGTCTCCCTGCCGGGTGTTTTCAGAGTCTCTCTGGTGTGTATACTCAGCCATCTCCCTGGTGAGTATATTTAGGGACTCCTTGGTGAATGTAATGAAAGTCTCCCTGATGGGTGTATTCAGTCACCCTGGTGGATGTATTTAGAGTCTCGCTGGTGGGTGTATTCAGAGTCACCCTGGCGGGTGTATTCAGGAGTCTCCCTGGTGGGTGTATTCAGGAGTCTCCGTGGTGGGTGTATTCAGGAGTCTCCCTGGTGGGTGTATTCAGAGTCTCCCTGGTGGGTGTATTCAGGACTCTCCCTGGTGGGTGTATTCAGAGTCTCTGTGGTGGGTGTATTCAGGACTCTCTCTAGTGGGTGTTCAGAGTCACCGTGGTGGGTATATTCAGAGTCTCCCTGGTGGGTGTAGTCAGAGTCTCCCTGGTGTGTGTATTCAGGAGACTCCCCAATGGTTGTATTCAGGAATCTCCCTGGTGGGTGTATTCAGAGTCTCCCTGGTGGGTATATTCAGGAGTCTCCCTGGTGGGTGTATTCAGAGTCTCCCTGGTGGGTGTATTCAGAGTCACCGTGGGGGGTGTATTCAGGACTCTCCCTGGTGGGTGTATTCAGAGTCTCCCTGGTGGGTGTATTCAGGAGTCTCCCTGGTGGGTGTATTCAGAGTCTCCCTGGTGGGTGTATTCAGGAGTCTCCCCAATGGTTGTATTCAGGAATCTCCCTGGTGGGTGTATTCAGAGTCTCCCTGGTGGGTATATTCAGGAGTCTCCCTGGTGGGTGTATTCAGAGTCACCGTGGGGGGGTGTATTCAGGAGTCTCCCTGGTGAGTGTATTCAGGAGTCTCCCTGATGGGTGTATTCAGGAGTCTCTCTGGTGGGTGTATTCAGAGTCACCGTGGGGGGTGTATTCAGGAGTCTCTCTAGTGGGTGTATTCAGAGTCTCCCTGGTGGGTGTATTCAGGACTCTCCCTGATGGGTGTATTCAGGAGTCTCCGTGGTGGGTGTATTCAGAGTCTCCTTAGTGGGTGTACTCAGGAGTCTCCCTGCCCGGTGTTTGTTCAGAGTCTCTCTGGTGTGTATACTCAGCCATCTCCCTGGTGAGTATATTTAGGGACTCCTTGGTGAGTGTAATGAAAGTCTCCCTGATGGGTGTATTCAGTCACCCTGGTGGATGTATTTAGAGTCTCCCTGGTGGGTGTATTCAGGAGTCTCCCCGATGGGTGTATTCAGGAATCTCCTTGGTGGGTGTATTCAGAGTCACCGTCGAGGGTGTATTCAGGAGTCTCCCTGGTAGGTGTATTCAGGAATCTCCCTGGTGGGTGTATTCTGGAGTCACCCTGGTGGGTGTGTTCAGGAATCTCCCTGGGCAGTTAATTCGAGTGGGTGTGGGAGGAGGGATGGAGATGCTCTCCTGGGAGAGAAGAACGTAAGACAGGTGGTGAAGCTCTGCTCGGGCCAGTTTGGGAGAGGCTGGAGCACAGGGTGGGAGGAGCACAGGATGGGAGGAGCACTTGTGGCATTGGAGCTGACATTGGAAATGACTCTGGGTTTGCAGGTAAGGAATGTTGGCTAGGGTGGGGGTCGCAAATCCAGGAACGCTGATTAGTACCAGCCTCTGGAGAAGTCCATGTTTGTCTATGGTGAAATGCAGGAAATTATGGCAATGTGGTGTCTGAACAATCATGTTGGGAAGGGTTGCCAGCCTCCCTTTCTCAGGAGGGACAATCTTTTATATCCAAGCTCATTTTTTAACATAAAATATGCCTTCTTTTATGAATAGTATTGAAAGCAGATGGCAATTTTTTCAGTGTCCTTACTTGGCAAAATAAAAAGTTGTCAGTCCTCTATTTGTCTCTCCGTTACATTTTTAAAAACTGGATCATAAAATGGAAACATCTGGGAACCTAGGCATCTAGATTTCCGAGGCAGAGTTTCCTGGCACTTTCCACTTTAAAAAATGTATTTCTTATTGTTATCATAAGATATTTTAAACATACAGAAAATTATAGAGAATAAGAGGAACATCGGTCACCTGCCCTCTGGATTTTAGAAAAGCCCACACTACCTTGTACCAGCAGTGTTTTTGCCATTTCCATGGTCATTGATGGTTTGTTTACCTGCCCCCGCTCCTGCAGCCCATTAGTGTGACACACTCAAAGGCAAGGACCAGACCTTAACCAGGCACAGGCCTTTCAATGCAGTTCTTTTCATAGAGTTCTTCGGAAGCTGCTTTTTTGAAGCAACCATTTTGATGCATTGATGTTTGGACCACACCTAAAAGAAACCATTACCTCTTTAAAAAATTGTGAGAAAATGGGCATAACATAACATTGCCATCTTAACCATTGTCAGGTGAATAATTCAGCGGCAGTAAGTACATTCATGTTACTGTGCAACCATCACCAACATTCATCTACAGAACTTTTTCCTCTTCCCCAAATTAAACTCTGTCCCCATGAAACACTCCTGGGTCATTCTCTTCCCCAGCCCCTGGCACTCACCCTTCTACTTCTTTTTTCTCTCTATGAATTGGGCTACTCTATGTGCCCCATAAGTGGGATCATATAGCATTTGTCATTGTGTGTCTGGCTTATTTCACTTAACATAATGCCTTCAAGGTTTGTCCATGTTGTAACATGTGCCAGAATTTCCTTCCTTTTTAAGGCTGATGCTCCACTGTGTGCACATACCACATTTTGCTTACCCATTCACCTGTCTATGGAAATCTGGGTTGTTCCTCTCTCTTGGCTATTGTGAATAATGCTGCTCTGAACATGGGTGTGCAAAAAATTCTTCACGTGCCTGCTTTTAGTTTTTTGGGGGGCTAGATGCCCAGAAGAGGATTTCCTGGATCATATGATAATTCTACGTTTAATATTTTGAGGAACCACCATATTGTTTTCTACAACAGATGCACCATGTTACGTTCCTACCAATAGTGCCCAAGGGTTCCAATTTTTCCACTTACTATTTTCCTGTTTTAATAATAATAGCCAACGGAGTGGGTGTAAAGTAGTATCAAACCATTACACTTCAAGCATTATATGTTTATTACCAAGGAATATGCAAAGCAGATGTTCACCCTCTGTTCCTGACTCCTGTCCTTTCTTTGGCTCCACTACCCCTCACTGTGCTTGCCTTGTGCTCGTCTGTACATGAATGGCTAGTCCTTGTGGCATGGTTTCTGACAAGGAAATGCTGGAGAAACCCTAAACGACCATTAGTAAAGGAAAGGTTAAATAATCTACACCACATGCAGATCATGAATAGCTACGCAGCAATGAAAAAGAATGAGTTATGTCTGCAAGTCTGATGTAGAATGAGGTCTATGACACATTGTTAAGTGATGAAACCAAGCCAGAGAATAACTTGAGAAACTACATGTGTGCAGAGCTCTGTGGGGAAGTGTACATGATTGTGTATAATGTATGTAAGATGCATTATATATCATGTAAATTATTCTTATATACCTATCCATAACATAAATGACAGGTAGTGTAAATATATATATACCTTTTATAAACACACACATGGAAGGTTCTGGGGAAGTATGCGTGAGGTTGTTGACCATGATGACTTCTGGCAATGAGACTGAAATTGCTAGGGGAGGGGAGTTTCAGATTTTACTTGTCATACTTCCAATTGTTTGAGTTTCCTTCCTTCCTTCCTTCCTTCCTTCCTTCCTTCCTTCCTTCCTTCCTTCCTTCCTTCCTTCCTTCCTTCCCTCCTCCCCTTCCTTCCCTTCCCCTTCCTTTCCAAGAATATATCACTTCTGTAACTTAAAAATAGAAAGAAAGGAAAAAACCAAATACAGTGCGTCTGATGTGCCAGTCATGAAGCACAAACCATCAGTCATGGTACTGCATCTGTTTTAGGACGTGAATATCACCCACAGTGATCCTATGCGGACATCACAATCAGTGGTGGTCAGTGTTACTCACATGCTAGCTGAGCCAGGCTCTGTTCAGTGCATTTACATGCACTCACTCATTTATCCTCACTAGCCACATGTTGAAGGTTGTCCACACTTTCTAGTTGAGCAAAGAAGCTCAGAGAGGTGAAGTCACTCACCCAAAGTCATGTAGCTAGTGAGTGGCACATAATTCTTTAATGACAACATAACTGCCTTCTAGACAGGTGTGTGGGTAATTTTTAAAAATCTGGATTTTAACTTCTCATTTTTCTTTGAAAGTAACAAGATGCCACATATTGTTCTCGTAAGATTTAAGAACCATTTGGATCTGACTTATTATTTTTTAATTTTATTGTTATTATTATTATCATTTTGCTTTGGCTTCATTTGAACACAGCTCTGTTCTTAAGAGCCTTTGGTCATGGGAAGGGTGTCAGGAACTTGTCAGCAGCCTCCATCAGAAACGAAAAGTCCTATGTTCCTATTTTAAATAAAAAGAATTACTACGTAGGGCAGCTCATAGCTTTGTTCTGAACCCTAATTGTGAGCGGATAGTTGATAGATTATTTTATTTATTTTTTTTATCTTTTTAAAAGATTTTATTTATTTGAGAGAAAGAGAGCACAAGCCAGGGCGGGAGCGGGCGGGAAGCAGAGGCGGAAAGAGAAGCAGACTCCCTTCTGATCAGGGAGCCCGACATGGGGCCCAATCCCAGGACCCTGAGATCATGACCTGAGCCGAAGGCAAATGCTTAACTGACTGAGCCACCCAGGCGCCCCAGTTGATAGGTTAACAGTGGAGTCTCTAATTCTGGATAGGAGTGTGTCCTTGGTCTGTCTCTGCATAAGCACCATGGACGAATTGTTCCTAATGGCCTGGGTGGCCGGTGTAGCATCCCGTCCTGTACCATGTCAGCAATGACTGTACCTTTTTGAGAAGCATTATTTTGTTATTTTACAAGTCATCCTTTTCTGTGAGGGACGATTTCTTGGATGGCACCAAAATGAGCAGCTTCCGCAACAAAGATTTCCAAGTGCATCATTTTGTTAAACTCTTAAAACTGTTAAATTAATAAAATCAGCTTAACAGAACCCTGATTAGTTTAAAATTGCTTTAAATTTGGTCATTAAGTTTCAGGGAACATGTAATTTTCTCCACATCTGGTACAGCTGCAAGGCATGAGGGATGAGGACAGAGTGGGGGTAACAAATGCAAAGGATGGCGGGGAAACACTTTGTCATTGACGGTTTCTGCACCGCTGGCTCCCACCCCCAGGAATAAGCGTCCTGGCGAAACATTAGCCCCTGCATCATGTCTCCAAGAACATTCTCTTCCTGCCGTGAGAAGGACAGTACAGAATAGCTGGGCATCAAGGAAGTTGGGCTTCCTTCCTGAGAACCCTGGGAACTTGCTGTGTCACCCTGGACACATGTTCCTGCTTCTCTGTGCCTCGACATCCCCATCTGTGAAATGGGCTGATGCCCATAATGTCCTGTCCCTTCAGCGTGTTTCAAGGGCTGGTGGGAGAATAGTGCCATCTTTCCTTACGAGCTGTTAGAAAGGTCTGAGGCTCCTTATTTGGAGAATCACACGTCAGTATGCATTCACTGTCTTCTTTGTTACTAACCTCCTGGCTCTTTTGTTCTTCTGGTCCGCATTCAGGATCAGATACGGAAGACACACAGTGATGTTGGACTAGCGTTAGCAGCTAGCCCCTTCGTCGGCATCTTTTCCCACCTTGGGTCTAAGCTTTGACAAGCCCTGGAAGCTCACTCTGTGCTGTGTGGGTGTCTTCCCTGGCCGAGGGCTTTGGCACTTGACCTTCAGCTAAGATGGCATCACTATTCACCACTAGTGGCTGCCACCTTCAGAAACTTTTGTATTTTCTCCAGGATCATGTGAGTACTTTGGGGCAAATCCCAATGCGAGAAGGGGCTGAAGCCGGACAGCCTGATGGTGGAAATGCAGTCATCGTAGGAAGGAGTGCTGGGGATTGCATTGTTTGGGAATCATTAAGTTAGAGCTAGAACCCAAGGCCACAGGCCGCTCAGAGGGAATGTCAGTGCTTATGGCTGATGCTAACCACTGAGGAGGGGCTTTCCCCAGAGCAGCAGTAGCTCTGGTAAAGAGCCAGTCCTAAGTGCCTGCTCCCTGAGGGGCGTGGCCGGAGCAGTCTGAGCATTATGGCCTCTTAACCTTGCAGCTGAGGCTCATGATGCCTGTCGAAAAGGAAGAAGCGAGCCTTAGTGGCGTTACATGACATGCCAAAAGCTACGCCTTGAGTCTCTGGCAGGGCTAGGATCTGAACCCAGCGTGGATAGTGAATGCGGATTCCCCAGCGGGAGCAGGAGCTGAGAACGTGAGGGTGGGTGGCGTGTCGGACAAGCATGTGAGCGAGGTCCTGAATCATGCTGTAAGAGCTCCGTGCTGAGTCACTCGTTGATCTCATTATGCACAGAGAGCTTGGGTTCACATGGCACTGGGGCAGGGCTCCCTATGAAGCGAGAGACCCCCACAGGCGCCAGGGCTCCTTGAGGAGTCCAGCACCTCCTGCTAGTCCTTTAAAAATAGTCATCTGCTCTCTCAAGAGTGCGTCATTTTTCAAGTCACACGTCGTCCATGAAAGCCAAGCGCCTTCTGGAATTTATGGTACTTAAGTAGGTTACTGCAGCCCCGTTGCATCTGTTTCTTGAAAACTGTTGACGCTTCTGATAATAGTAGAGAAGTTCCATGGAACGCCAGCTGCTGCAGGAGGGGGTAGTCTGGTAGGAGAAGGGACAGCAGCGGGGAAGTGAAGGACACGGACCCTGGAGACATGAGTTCCACCTGTGGGAGCCCGCCTGAGGGAGAGTGGGACAGAAGCTTGCTCTGAGCACAGAGAGCCGAAGCATCTCAGAGCCCAGAATCCTATAAGCATGCAGCGGGAAAAGAAAGTGAGGTTTTGAAAATTATTTTCTCTGGGTACTCCCTTCAGGTTTTCAGGTAGATTTTATAGAAGAGGCTCTTGGCTTGACATTGTCACCTGCTGTCAGATTTTCATTAGTGATTGCCACAATCTGATGAGGAACTGACGGGGTCCTTGAAGACAGCAACAGAGCAAGCGGGAACCTATGTCTTCTTGAAAATCTTTCATGCCCATAGCACCAGATCTCATCGATGGGTAGAGGGTGCCCAGGAACGAAAGAGCATTGGGTACATATACATACGCATATTGTGGCTGGAATGTGGATGATACATATTAAATACAGACTTGTGCCTAATAATAGGAAGTATTTTCAGCTCCTGAAATGTGGTCTTTAGAAGTATGACATGGAAAAGAATAAAAAATACTTTTACTAAATTCCCTCCCTCTGCAGTCGCCTTTCCTCCTCAAGAGCTGGTGGAAGCCACTGCTTTTCTGGGCAGTCGGTCTTGAAGCACAGCCCCGTCTTCTAGACACGCGGCAGAGTTTTCTAACTGATGCTTCTGATACCTTCTAGTATTCTTGGAGTTCACTAGCTTTGAGTGCAGTTGGCAAAGATCTAGACGGAGGATGTATTTGGACAGGTATTGAATATAATAAACCATACTTAAATATTTATATATGGAATTATTTTTTTTATGGTGCTGTTCTTTAAATCATTAAATAAGGCCCTGTCATTTCTCCAGAAGATACATGAGCACTGTCTTTAAGCATATAGATCATTTTTGCCTTAGAACGATATCTCAACTTAAAAATGATTTCTACAGATGATCTTTTACATACATTTGTTATTGTAGTGAGCATTACACCCTGCTGTGTCACAGTGATGCTTGGAGGGGTCCTTCTGAAAATAGCTCTTTATTTGCAGAAAACTGAAAGGGGAGAAGGCAAGGAGGACTCACCGTATTCCATCTGCCCGACCCCCACCCTCCCTGAGCTCTTGTGAAGCGTCCCTGGGCTGTGAGGAAGGTCTGGCTTTTCTCTTTCGTGAAGAGTCTTAGAATCTTGGGATTTTTATTTGCCACTTATGCCTCCAAGGCCTGCCTCCCTCCCTCACTCTTTCTTTGTCAATTTGAAGAGCTCTCTTTCTATTCCTAGTAGTTACCTAAATAACAACCATTTGTTTTTAAGATTGATTCTGATAAAGAGTGCATTAGGCATCTCAAGGGCTACAATGTGGCAAAGTGTCAGACTTTCCTGAGTAGGAAGATGCCTGCTGGCCAGGCAGAGTGTTCCTGGCTTTGTGGTGAACACACACACACACACACACACACACACACACACACGTGACACACACCAGATGGTGGAGGATTGCCGTGTCCAGCGCGCGTGAAGGAAGGGTCGGGTAGCGAGATCACCATCAGCACTGTCCACCTTCTGCGCATAGACGATGGGCTTCGCCTTCCTTCCAGCTTTTGATGTCCGGGGTAGTCAGGCCACTTTCTTTGGCCAGTGAATGTGAATAGAAATGACATGTGTCACTTCAAGGCACAGATCTGAAGACGTGGGGCTGAGCTTCCACCAGCTCATTTCCCTGAGTGAGGACTGTGCCCGCTGCCTGTGGCCGAGCCCCCGCCGAGCCAGAATGGCTGGGTGGTGTGAGCAGGAAATGAACCTTCGTTGTTATTGTAGCAGAGTCCGACCTACGCTGACGGGCACAGGTGCAGTAAAGCCTTCGGCCCCCCGGGAATGCCGCCATTGCACACGGTGTGCTCACGCCCGTTGGCACGCCGTACCTGGTCTAGAGGTGACTCTGATCCCATGAGGAAGCCGGCTTGTTAATGTGCGAGTGTAGCCGATCATTGGCCGCAAACAGGAGGTGAAGGAGCATCTGATTAAGAGTGTGTGTCTCTGTGCGTGCGTGTGTGTGTGTGTGTGTATGTGTGTTTAGAAAACCTAAGTTTCTTTAGAGACTCATCTGCCTGCTCCGGGGAGCTTTCCTGGGGGCGGGGTGATGGTGGTAAAGGACGCCTGTCGGCGGGCGAGAGGGGGTGCTGGTGCTTAGCGCGGCTGGAGGGAAGCACTCTGACCAGGCTTCAGTGCACTAGCAGATTCTGGAGTGATTTATATGAAAACAGTTTAAGGCATTTACTAGCTGTAAGAACTAATTTCCAATAAATCAGACAGGATTCCCTTTGGAACCAGAAATAAATGAGGGCAAAAGAAATTGCCAAGGGTTGTTGAGCAATAAAGAGATGGGTTCTAGATATCTTGAAATGATATTTAAATGGACAAAGTTGATTTAACTGTCTTTTTTCATGTCTAGGAGTAAGATTTAAGTCTATAGCATGTCATTATAACCAGGAATTATTCACCAGGAGACTTTCAGCATCTCATGCACGTTCCACTGAATGGCAATGTTAATATTCCAGTTTCAGCCCTAAATTGTAATGAAAAGGCATTAATTGCTTGGTTCCCTGCAAAGTCCATTAAAAAAAAGTGTTTCTAGAAAAAGTTCAAATTTGGTCCACGAGGCAGAACTTTCATTATCAAATTTTAGTCATTTTTTCTAATTAAAAAATTTAAATGAATATACATTTTATTACCTCCAAGTCCACAAGTACCTATTATTCACGAATGGTAGTCTGGCACTGTGCCACAAGCCTTGGAAATACAGAAAAAATCAAATATGTATGTGGTTCTTGAACTCCAGAAGTATGAAATTCATGGGAAGATTAACTCATGAAGCCATCTGAGAAGCAGGAGCCACTCGTGGACGCTTGCCAAAATGCGGGGACATGAGGTTCTGGGGCTGGTAGACGCTAGCACAGCCTCAGAAAGGAGGTGAGACGTGGGGTCCAGAAGTGCTCGCTAGACTTAGCCGAGGCAAGGAGGGGTCCATGCTCCAGGATGGGGGATGGCTGTGGCCAGAACTGGACACAGGAAGGAATTTTGGGGTTTCCGAAAGACAGATAGAGGCTCTGCAGTGATGCAGGCTGCATTCTGGATATGTCTGGTCCCACTGGATGTGGGCATTTATCACACCAAGATTCAGCATAATTTCCTGGGAAACCGCAGGCTCCCTGCTCCTTGGGACCTGAGAGGTGGCTGGTCTTTTAAAGAACTAGAGCATGGGATGTCCTTGGGAGACAAGAAGATAGGAAGGGACAGAGGATGCTCGTGATACCCACCCCTCTGTAGCAGTCCCTGTGTGTGCTTTTTTTCTTTAATCTCCTTTACTTCTCTCAACAAGCAGAGTGTTTTTTACTCCATTTTCATAGATGAGGAGATAGATTCCAGAGGTTTGACATGTTGCTCAAGGTCACTTAGCCAGAAGACTGCAGAGGGGTCTTTGACTCCTGGCCCTGGCCCTGCCCCTTTTCAGGGTACAGAAAGTGCTCCAAAGAATAGCAGGCCAAGGCCCAGCTTCTCAGTAAGTTCTAGAATATCGAGCTGGCCCTCAAGCCCAGGAATTGCATGAAAGGTAGATGTGTTCAGGCATGGGAACCACCCCCAATGGCCCCTGCTCAGCACACTTGCAGGGCCGAGATTCTCAGGTACTGACCCTGAGTTTGGGGACCCCAAGAGGAGCACCTCCTGATGGTTTGTACCCTAGGCATCTTGCCCCTGCACCCACAGTTGACCCTGACTCTCATGGAGAGCAACACCCTAAGAGGAAAATGAGGAGCCCGTTTGCAAAGTCAGGTGCTGACCCAGCATGTCCCCCCATTACCCTCTTGGACTGTGGTGGCTGCACGCACTTGAGGAGTCTTCCGAAACCTGTCACTTTGCTCGGAAGGCTCCAGTGTTCCCTGCATCACACAGCAAACTCACAGCCGACCAGGACCCCAACAGCCCAGTGGTCTCTGCATCATTCCTGCTGGCTGCTGCTTCAGGGATCCGCAAGAGGCCAAAGGCAGGCTTCTGCTCAGCGCCCTCTGCACTGCTGTTGCCACGGTCTGGAGCAATCCTTCCCCCATACCCACACATTTCCTCATTCCCTCATCTTTGCTCTAAGTTTCTCTGGGGAAGACAGAGGCTGCTATCAGCTTTTCCCCCTCCTCTCTTTGAGAGCCTCAAGGACTGCATGGCTTGTGGTAGGGGCCGTCTCCATCTTGTTGCGAGGCTCTGCCCTTGACATGTTGCTCAGAGGGCAGGTGGAGCCCTGTCCTCAGCTCTGCTGTGGGGCTTGGGTTCCAGCCAGCCCTCCCGCCTCTGCCCATGGCAGCCTTCCTGCCTGGACAGGCCTCCTCCAGCCTCCTCCAGCCTGTCTGTCAGGAAAGCCAGTGGTGGTCAGCGGGGCCCTCCAGGTCCAGAGGGCCATTTGTGACTGGGATAGATGCCATGTCCTTTACTACCACAGACCAGGCATGGTGTGGTGTTAGCTGCATTTTAGGGAGCAGACCCTGCTGGCTTAGTCCTGTGCAAAAGCATCCAGCTGCTTGCTGTCTGGTAAGACTTCATCTTTTCCACTAAGGCGAACAAGGTGTGTGTGAGGCTCTCTGTCCCTGGTTCTTTCTCCGGGGAATCCATCCCCTGTGCGATGAGAATTTCTCAGTGCTATTGAAATACATCCAAGGGCAAGAGGGAACTGGCTGCTGTATGAAGTCCTGCATTGCCCAAGGAAGGGAGTGCTGGATGGATGAAGGGAGAGGAGAGGTTTTTTTTAATAAAAAAATTAATATTCAATATTTAGATATACAAAAATACAGCAATAATGAATGCGTAGTCCCATACTAGCATTAGCTTGAGAAACAGAGCACAGCTAGTCTGTTCTGGGCTCTGTCTTCCCTGGAGCCGATCACTGTTGTGAATGTTTCTGAACTTCCGCTATATGTGTTCCTAATGAGTAATTTCCTTTCACATTTTTAAACTTCATATAAATCCCTGCATGTACTGCAAACACTTTTTAAATTAAATTATTTTATCTGAAACAATTTCCAAATGTTGAAAAGTTGCAAAAAATAATACAAACGTCCCTTGTGTATCATTCTCCACATTCCGCCGCTGTTAACATTTTCGCGCGTGTGCATAACCATTGCCTCTCTGTATACACGTGCAGACACGCACGCACACAGAACACACTCATACGCACAGATATGAACTTGTGCACATATGTAACGATTTTCTTCTGAAACACTCGAGATAAGTTGGAGATACTCCTTTATCTCTAAATGCTTGAGGGGCGAATTTCTGAAGCCCAAGGCTATTCTTTTCCAGAAGCCCAGTGCAAGGATCAAAATCAGGAAGTCAGCCTTGTTACTACACTGTCAGCCAAGCCTTAGACCCTCTAGAAATCCAGCGGTTGTCCCACTGATGCTCCCACAGTTTATTTCTAACTCTCAATTCTACTCTGTTGATCTGTATGTCTGTCCTTGTACCAGTACCACACTGTCTTGATTATCATTGCTTTGTAGGAAACCACAAATGTGGTTTGGGCTTTGGTCTGGAACTCGACGCAGGAGCAATGGGCTGCCCTTAGGTGTCCGTCGGTCCTCACCGGCAGCCGTTCCTCAGTCTGTTTTCTTTCGTTCTTGAGCGTGACATGTTTTCAAAGGCTAGGCCGCTGCCCCTTCGAAGAGTTCTGGTTTGTCTGATGTTTCCTCGGGGGTAGATTAGGGTACACGGTTTTTGTCCAAAATACATCGGAAACGATGTGCTGCCAGTGCTGCTGTCCGATCACGTGGTTCAGGTGGGTTCTGCAGCTTCCTCCAGTGTCAAGTTGCTGTTTTCCTTTTTGTAATTAATAAGTGTCTCATGAGGTGACACTTGGGGACTGTGTGAATATCTCGCTTCCCATCAAATTGAAAAAAAAATTTTTTTAAATGTTTAAAAACAGCTTTTCTATGGTATGACTCACACACTACACAACTCACCCATTTAAAGCATACAATTCAATGGCTTTTAGTATGGTCCCAGATACGTGCCCCCCTCAAGCTGAAGCATATTTATCGCCTCAGAAAACCCCATGTCATTTAGCTCTCAGTCCACTGGCTCCCCTCCCCACTCCCTACCACTTGGGCCCAGGCCTCCCACGAATCCACTTTCACTGTCTACCCATTTCTGTCTTCTGGACTCTCATGTGATTGGGCTCACAGTACGTGGGCTTTTGTGTCTGGCTTCTTTCACTTTAGTATAACGTTCTCAGTGTTCGTTCAAGGGGCAGCACGTGGCAGTACTTTTTCAGTCTTATGGCCAAGGAGTATTCCACAGGACATCTTGTTTATCCATTTGTCTGTCGGTGGACGTTTGGGTGCTTTCTACTTTTTGGTTATTACGAATAATGATGCTACAAATATTTGTGTACAATTTTTTGGTGTAGATATATTTTTCATTTCTCTCGGGTGTATACTTAGTAGTGAAATTGCCTGGTCGGGTGGTAACTCTAATTATTTGAGAAACTGCCAGAAACAGCCCATTGTCCAAAGCGGCAGCACCATTTTACCTTCCCACCAGCAGCGTATGAGGGTTGCAGTTTCGCTGTCAACATTTACTAACACCTGACTTTTTGGTTCTAGACATCATAGTGGATGGGAAGTAGTATCTCATTGTGGTTTTGAGATCTATATATATACCTGATGACTAATGATGTGTATATTTGAATATCTTCCATTTGCATATTTTCCATGAGGAAATGTCTATTCAGATCCTTTAACTATTTTTAAAAATTGGGCTCCTTGTCTTTTTATTATTAAGTTGTAAGAGTACTTTATATATTCTGGATACAAGTCTCTTATCAGATATGTGGCTTGCAAATATTTTCTTTCTTCTTCCATTCTGTGGGTTGTCTCTTCACTTTTTGGGGGTGTCCTTTGAAGCATAAAAGTTTTTAATTTTGTTGAAGTCCAGTTTATCTATTTTTTCTTTTGTTCCTCATGCTTTTGGTATCATGTCTAAGAATGCTGAGTTCTGGGTCATGGAAATTCACTTCTGTGTTTTCTTCTAAGAGTTTTATAGTTTTAGCTCTTACAGTTAGTTCTTTGATTCACCCATTTTGAGTTAATTTGTGTGTGTGTGTGTGTGGTGTGAAGTAAGGGTCCAGTTTCATTCTTTTGTATGTAGCTATCCAGATGTCCCAACACCATTTGTTGAAAAGACTAGTCTTTCCTGATTGGAATGGTCTTGGCACTTTTTTTGAAAATCAACTGACAATAGATGTTTGGGTTTATTTCTAACTCTCAGTTCTATTCTGTTGATCTGTATGTCTGTCCTTGTACCAGTACCACACTGTCTTGATTATCATTGCTTTGTAGGAAATTTTGAATTTGGGAGGTGTGAGTCTTCCTACTTCATTCTTCTTATTTATTTATTTAATAGTATTTTTTTATTATATTATGTTAGTCGCCATACAGTACATCCCTAGTTTTTGATGTAAAGTTCCATGATTCATTACTTGTGTATAACACCCAGTGCACCATGCAATACGTGCCCTCCTTACTACCCATCACCGGCCTATCCCATTCCCCCACCCCCCTCCCCTCTGCAGCCCTCAGTTTGTTTCCCAGAGTCCATAGTCTCTCATGGTTCATTCTTTTTAAAAGATTGTTTTGGTTATTCTGTGTCTCTTGCAATTCCGTATGAATTGAAGAGTTGGGTTGTCAATATCTACAAAGAAGTCAGATAGAATTCTCTTAGACATTGTGTTGAATCTGTAAAGCAGTTTGGGAGTATTACTCTCTTAATATTAAGTCTTCCAACCCGTAAACATTGATGTTTTTCCATTTATTTAGGTCTGTTTCTTTCAACAGTGTTTTGAAGTTTTCACAGTGTAATTTTGTACTTGTTAAAATTATATCTAAATATTTTATTCTTTTTGATGTTATTGGGAATGGAATTGCTTTTTAAATTTTATTTTCAGATTGTTCATTGCCAAGTGTATATAAATACAATTGATTTTTGTTTATTAACCTTGTATCCTGCAACTTTGGTGGACTTGTTCATTAGTTCTAATAGTTTTTTTTTAGTGGATTCCTTAAGCTTTTCCATAGACAGGATCATCTCACCTGTGAATAGAGATGTTTTTATTTCTTCCTTTCCAATCTGGATGTCTTATGTTCCTGTTTCTTGCCTTGCCCTGGCTAGAACTTCAGTACAGATGTTGAATGGAAGTGGTGAGAGGTGACATCCTCATTTGTTCTTGATCTTAGGGAAAAACATCCAGTCTTTCACCATTAATTATGATGCTAACTGTGGATTTTTTTGTAGATGCCCTTTATCAGGTTAAAGAAGTTTTCTTCTAGTTTGTTGAGTGTTTTTTTTTTAATCATGAAATTGTGTTGGATTTTAGCAAAAGTTTGTTCTGTGTCTATTGAGATGATCATGTGATTTTTGTTTTTTAGTCTATTTATATATTACTTAGTTGCTTTTCAGATGCTGAATCAACCTTAATTCCTGCTATAATTCTCACTTGGTCATGTTGTATAATTCTTTTTATACAGTAATCCTCACTTATCTGTGGTGAATTTGTTCTAAGACTCCACTGGATGCCTGAAACCGTGGATAGTGCTGAATCCTATATATACTATGTTTTTTACATACACATAGTACCTATTCTAAGTTGAATTTTTAAATTAGGCACAATAAAAGATTAACAACAATATATATTAATAAAATAGAGCAATTACAACAATATACTGTACTATGAGTTATGTGAATGTGGTCTTTCCCTGTCAAAATATCTTATTGTACTGTATTCATCCTTCTGGTGATGATGTGAGGTGATAAAATGCCTATGTGATGAGATGAAGATAAAATGAGGTCAGTGATGTAGGCATTATAATGTAGTTTTGGCTGCTATTGACCTTCTGGCAATATGTCAGAAGGAAGAACATCTGGTTCCATACTGTGACATGCCAAGGGTAACTGAAACCATGGAAAGCAAACCCACAGATAAGCAAACCCACAGAGACTGTTATGTTGCTAGATTCAGTTTGCTAATATTTTGTTGACGATTTTTGCATGCATAGTTCTAAAAGTTATTGGTGAGTAGTTGCTTTTCTTGTTATGTCTTAGTGTGGTTTTGGTATCAGGGTAATACTGGTTTTATAAAGTGAACTGAAAATTGTTCTCACTCCTCTTATAGTTTTTGGAAGAATTTGTGAAGAACTGTAAAGGATTAATTATTCTTTAAATGTTTGGTAGAAGTCAGTGTTGAAGCCAGCTCAGCCTGGGATTTTCTTCGTGGGTAATTTTCTGATTATTAATGCAGTCTCTTTACTTGTTACAGGTATTTTCAGATCTCCATTTCTTCTTGCATCTGTTCTAGTAGTTTCTGTTTTTCTAGAAATTTTCTCATTTCATCCAAGTTTTCTGATTTGTTGGTTTACAATTGCTTATAGTATTCCTTCATAATCCTTTTTATTTCTGTTGTGTCATAGTAATGTCCCCTCTTTCAGGTCTAGCTCTAGTAATTTGAATCTTCTTTCTTTTCCTCTTGGTCAGTGTAGCTAAAGATTTGTCAATTTTGTTCTTTTTCAAAGAGCTGCTTTTTGTTTAATTGATTTTCTCTATATTTTTCTATTCTCTATTTCATTAATTTCCACTGTAATGTTCCTTATTTCCTGCCTTCTTCTTGTTTTAGGGTTACTTTGCTCTTTTTCCCCCCTAGTCTTAAGGTGGAAGTTTAGGTTATTGACTTGAGATTTTTTTTCTTTTATATATTTCCCTCTCAGCACTGCTCTTGCTGCTTCCCATGTTTTAGTATTTTGTGTTTCCATTTTTGTTTATCTCAATGCATTTTCTGATTTCCCATTTAAATTCTTTAGCCAATTGGTTATTTAAGAGTGTCTTGTGTAATTTACACATATTTATGAGTTTCCCCCCATTTTTTGGGCTATTGATTTCTAATTTCATTTCATTGTGATTGGAGAACATACTTTGTATCATTTCTATCCTTTTATGTTTACTGAGTTTTGTTTTATGGCCTGGCATATGCCTATATTAAAGAATGTGCCATGTGCCCTTGAGAAGAATGTATCTTCTGTTGTTGAGTGGAGTGTTCTAAAGCTGTCTGTCAGGTTAGTTGGCTTATAGTGTTATTCAGGCCTTCCATTTCCTTGCTGATATTCTATCTAGTTGTTCTATCCATTATTGGAAGTAGGCTATTGAAGTCTTCAAATACTATAGTAGAATTGTCTATTTCTACCTTCATTTGTCAGTTTTTCTTTATGTATTTTGGTGCTCTGTTATTAGGTGCATCTGTGTTTATAATTGTTATATTCCCTGATGCATTGACTTTTATCATTATGAAATGTCCCTCTTTATCTTTAGTGACATTCTTCGTTTAAAGTCTATTTTGTCTAATATTAGTATAGTCACTTCAACTTTCTTGTGGTTGTTTGCATGATATATTTTGCCCATCATTTTATTTTCAATCTATTTATATTTTTGAATCTAAAATGTGTTCCATGTACAAAATGTTTTTATTTTACATAGTCATATTTATCAATCTTTTACTGCATCTGTATTTTTGAATCATCATAATAAAATCTCTCCCTATACTCATGTTGTAAAGGAGTTCACCCACATTTTCTTCTAGTACTAATATGGTTTCATTTTTTATATTTACATCTTTGATCCATTTGGTACTTTTTCTTGTGTTTGATGTGGGGTGTGGATATAATTTTATCTTTTTTGTTAGCCAGTTGTCCCCACAACATTTATCAAAAAGTCTTTCTTTGCCTCAGTGATTTTAGAGGCCACCTTTATCATATACAAAATTTCCAAATATAGCTGCATCTATACCTGAACTTTCTTGTCTACTCTACTTCTGTGTCTATTCATATACCAGTGCTACACTATTTTAATTATGAAGGCATTGTAGTATTTTTAATGTCTTGTAGGGCTTACTTTCCCTTGAGGCTTTTGTTTCTCAGTGTTTTCCTGGCTGTTATGAAGGTTTATTTTTTCCTATGAACTTTAGTATCATATCATTAAAATTATAAATTAACTTAGGGAGAACTGATGTCTTTATTCTATTAATTGTCCCATCCAAGAACATTTCCCCTTCATTCAAGAAGGCTTTTGTGTTTTGTGTTAGTTTAAAAAAGTTTCCTTATAGCAGTTTTGTATATCTCTTGCTAAGATTATTCCTACATATTGTATCTTGTTGTTACCATTGTGAATGGGATTTTCTCTCTGCTATTGATTTCTGAATGCCAATTTTATATCCTCCTATTTTATTGAATCCTTCTTTTGATTTGAATTATAAATGTGGTTTTTCCCCCCAGCATATTTTCTTTCTTTTTTTTTTTTTAAAGATTTTATTTATTTATTCGACAGAGATAGAGACAGCCAGTGAGAGAGGGAACACAAGCAGGGGGAGTGGGAGAAGAAGAAGCAGGCTCATAGCAGAGGAGCTTGATGTGGGGCTCGATCCCATAACGCCGGAATCACACCCTGAGCTGAAGGCAGACGCTTAACCGCTGTGCCACCCAGGCGCCCCCCCCCCCAGCATATTTTCTTGAGGTTCATCCGTGTGGATGCCTGTAGCTCTAGCTTATTTATTTTCACCACTGTATTCTATTCCATTGTGTCAATATACCACAATATATTTATCTAGTCATATGTGAATGGACATTTAGATTGTTTCCTATTTGTTGAAATAGTGGTTTTCCAAAGTTGTTATATCACTTCTCACCTCTTATCTGTAGTGTATGAGTCCATTGCTTTATGGTTTTACCAGCATTAGCCATTATCAATCCTTAAATTTTGTCAATCTGTTGTGTAGTAAATGGTGGAGTAATATGTTGGTTTTTTTTTAAGATTTATTTATTTATTTTACAGAGAGAGCACGCATGTGAGAGAAAGGTGTGAATGGGAGAGGGGCTGAGGGAGAGGGAGAGAAAGGCAGAGAAACAGACTCCCGTTGAGTGTGGAGCCTGAATCAGGGCTTGATCCCAGGATCCTGAGGTCATGACCTGAGCCAAAACTGAGAGTCAGAATCTTAGCTGACTGAGCCACCCAGGTGCCCGTGGAGTAAAATGGTTTTTAATGACTGTTCTTAAGCTCTTAGTTCTAAATTCTGACCCAAATGATCACTTCCAATAGGACACAGTGTCTGTGGGTTGCAGCCTTTATACCTCCTTCCTCTCAGCACCCTTCTCTCACTCAGAAGTGTTTGGCTCCTGATAGGAATTAGGAACTATGATGACTCTTTCATACCTTTGAGAGAAAGGTACTTCTATAAAAATTAAATGTTCAGTCATAAGATGAGGACAGATCAGCCTGAGGTCAGGCATCCTAGTGGGATTTCTTTGCTGAGTTAATTGTATTTATCAGTGCTATATGATTATCAACTATCAGCATTTACTGAGTAACAGCTTGAATTTGGCACTTTGCTAGGCTCTGTACAGGGTTTAGTGATGAATTAGGCCCAGTTCCCACCTTCAAGGGGCTTATAACCTAATTGGAAGAGAAGACATGTTCACCTTAGAAGATACACTAGGTTAACGCCAACAGTGCCCCAGGAGGATGTTATGTGCTGGGTTGCTGATGCAGACAGAAAGGTCTCCATAAAATGAATGTAAAAATAAAAGGGCATATTTCTTTCTTCATATCATATTACAAATTCAGTAGGAAAAGCTGTCATAGAGTTTCTTCTTCTTGCATTAAACAGACTAAATTCATCCTAGTAAAAATGCATACAACATCTAAAATATCTCCTCTGTCTTTCCAACCTGTACAGTCACCGACAACCTAAATTTCACCTTTGAGGCTGGGTTCACCCAGTGGCACCTCCCTCTGAGTTCCACGTAATTCCAGTCTAGTGGAATCAACTCTGTTCCCAAGTGGGCACATCTCAGGCTCTTATGTCATGAGACCTAGTGTCTGGTCCAATTGTGACCCAGCAGCTGAAGCCTTGCCCTTGTTTCTCATGACCGGATCACTGGCTCTGCAGTTCTCCACAGGCTGTAGTTCATGTCGAGCTCCTGGTACCTCCAAGATTGGAGCCCTCAATTTCTTCAGCCGTTCTGAGAGTAGCGCTGTTCCCTTCCTTTTGCTGTCTGACCCCTGTTACCTCTCCTGGGCTTCTCAATGCTGAGTGCCCACATGCCCAGGGTCAGGTATTTCCTTAATTAGCAAGTCCCTCATTCTGCTGCCAGCCAAAACCGGGTGTATGACTAAGGTTTGATCACACCATATGGGTAAGAAGTTTCCATGCTCAATAAAGTGCCACCTCATCCACTTTACATAAGGGTGACATGTCCCTTTAGCGTTGGATGCCTCGTTCACTCTCGCCTGGTCCTGTTGTGGCCAACAGCACACCCTTGAGGCAGCTGGGCAGCATTGCAGGTGTAGACAGTTTATGCCAATAAGTGTTCTAAGGGGGAAGCCAGCTGGTTTGTGCAGACATCTTGTCTACAGCCTTACTAGGTCCACTTGCTAGTCTATCAGACTGGCCCAGTTCATGCTAGTGGGCTTATTCTTTGGTTTCATTTAGTCATTCATTAATTTGTTAAACACATATTGTGGGCTTCCCTGGAAGTTCTATAATTATCCCATCAGTTGAAATACCCACACATGCAAAAAGCCTCTCTCTCCCTTTATTCCACAGAGAAGTGGGTGTCTCTGAGCATCTGAGAGTTTGTGGGGTTGTTGCCAGAACTTTCCTTGTTTGTCTAGCCCTGTGCTGAACAAGGGTGCATAGGTCAGGGTCATGACTTGTGAAACCTTGTGGTTCTATTGAGGGTACAAGTAAAGCCAGCCCACATGAAGCAATGAGTGGACATGTATGCCTCTGTGTTTTGCTGTTGTGGTTTGAATGAGAGGGGCTTGTATTGCTCAGTGTTCACTGAGGGCTCGAGTGGTTTAGGATTGCTTCTAAAATTTGAAGCCCGGAACAATAGGTAAACTTGAGACAGATTCGGGGGTGAGGGTGTGGCATCATACCTGGGGAGAATAACCTAAGTGTGCTCAGAATGAGCATAGTGGGTTCTAGAGATACGGAAGAGACCAGCATGATGGTACGTGTTAGATGTTGCATGGGTCATAGCCTCGGGAATGCCACTCAATGAGATTAGCACTTGGGAGCTTTGTGTAGGATACTGTGTCCTGGAGTGGCCAATGCTGGGCAGAACTGGCTGGCATTGGGCTGTGGTTGACCCTCTGTCCTGGGCATGGCCATGGAGGTACCATAGCCTATGGCCGTGATACAGAAATAGCCTTCATCCACGAGTCAATCCTCCCATCCTTCTCCTGTGTGACTGCTGTTTGAGCACTTTTATTTTTTTGTTGAAGCTGTAGGGTAATTACCCTTGTCCTTAATAATTGCATTAGTTTCCTTGATGAGCAGAGATGCTTTAGAGTCTGTGCTGTTAAAAAGAGGTTAGGATTAAGGTTTTCAACCTGCTGCTGGTGTGAGAAGGATATCTCCATGCCAATTACTGTCTCCTTGATAGGATTAGTCACTGTGTTAATTGCTACTCAGAAAAAACGCCAAGTTTGTTGTTTTAGACTTCGGCTTTTAAAATATTGCAGATGTCATCTTAAATGCAAATTGTATTTGGTATTAGAGATAACTGTTGATCTATTAACACTTTGGGGTTGATTTGTATCCGAGGCTGTGTAAGATAGAGGAGTCTTGCCCTTGGATTATTAATTGCATCTTTGATGGTGGTTCCAGAAACTGGGAGGGGAAGGCAGCTGTCAAGCCTGTTCCTTGGCACTCTCTTTGAGAGAACTCAGGGCTCTGTCAACAACAGTCTGTTGGAATTGGCCAGAATAATGTATGAAACAACCTCACGTCTCAACCCAAGAGCATCGCCTGTCTGCTCTGCAGGTCACCCTGGTTGGTTAGCTTCTGGTTTGTACCTTGAATGTTGTGTCTCTTCAGTGAGTGTCAAATGGCCACAGTAGCTCTCAGTCTTTAGAGATTTCTGAATTGATGGCACCTCTCCATTTTGGGCCAAGAGAGACTACTCAAAACTAGGGAATAACCTATGTTATATAGGACCTTGTTTTTAGTTTATATTTTAAAAACTTATAATTTTGAAGTAGTCTCAAAATTTCAGAGTTGTTGTAGGAATAGTACAAAGAAATTTATGCCCTTCACCCAGATTCCCCAATTGTTAACATTTTTTTTATCACTTTTGCTTTATCATTCTTATGTGTGCGCATGTGTATTTTTTCCTGAACCACTTAAAAGTAAGTTTCAGACGTGATGCCCCGTGACTCCTAAACCCATTAATGCATTTCCTAAGAACCAGGACGTTGTCTTGTGTAATTCAATACAACGATCAAAATCAGGAAAACAGCATTGATAGGATATGATTATCCAATCTAGACTTTATTTCTATAACCAGTTATGTCCCAATAGTGTCCTTTATAGCAAAATGTAACCATCATTATTGTTGTTGTCATCACCATCATCATCACCACCACCACATCATCACCATCATCATCACCATCATCACCACCATCATCACCATCACCATCATCATCACCATCATCATCATCACCATCACCATCATCATCACCATCATCATCACCATCACCATCATCATCACCATCATCATCATCATCACCATCATCATCATCACCATCATCATCACCACCACCACATCATCATCATCACCACACCATCATCATCGTCATCATCATCACCATCATCATCATCTATTCCAAATTCCCATCTAAAATCTCACATATATTTCCATGTCTTTAATCTCCATCAATCTGGAACAGTTCCTCAGTTGCTGTCTTTCATGACTTCGACAGTTTTTGAAGAACACAGGCCAGTTAGTTATTTTGAACAATGTCCTTCAACTTGGGGCTGTCCGCTGTTTCTTTGTAACTAGATTCAGGACATGCATTTTTGGCAAGAAGACCAGAGATGTGATGTTGGGTCCTTCTCAGTGCATTCTATTAAACGGCACGTGGTACCAGCTATCTCATTGCTGGAGTTGTTAGCTCTGATCACTGGTTAAGATGGTATCTGCTACGTTTCTCCAGTGTGAAGTTATTGTTTCTTCCTTTGTAATTAATTAGTATTTTGTGAGGAGATATTTTATGTGTATGTAAATATCTTGTCATTCATTAAACTTTTACCCACTTGTTTTAGCATCCACTGATAATTCTTGTCTGAATCAATTATTATTATAATGTTTGCCAGATGGTGTTTTTTCTAAATTTATTTGTTGTTTGGTACTTTCTACTGTATTGAAGATCTTTTGCTTTCTTACATTTATTTATTTACTCATTTATTTATTTATACCCATATGTACTCATGTATTCCCATTTTAGTGGGTGACTAAATTAAATTGACTAAGTTACGTTCAGTGAGTAATATATTTGTCCAGTGGTTTATAATCTAGTTATTTTGATGGTTAAATTGTCACTGTTATTTGGCCACTGGGAGCCTCTTCAATTTAGCTGCTGTGTCCGTTTGACAGATTCGCATAATATTTTTCATATCTTATTATGAAAATTTTCAGACATACAGAAAGTTAACAGATTTTTCTGGTCAACACCCATATCCTTATTACCTACATTTTTAAATTACATTTTCCCATGCTTCCTTTATCACACATCTAACCGTCTATCCATCCAGCAATCCATCTTATTTTTAAATTGCATTTCAAAGTAAGTTGTAGACATCACTGTCCTTCATTCTTAAACATTTTGGCAGACATATTGTCTCAGGTTCAAAATTTGTTTATAGTTCTTTTATTAGGTAAAATATACAGTACGATGTACAAATATAAAGTGAACCATTTGATGAGTTTTGATCAGTACGTTCACCTAAGTAACTTAAAGCCCTATCAAGATGTGGAACACTGCCGTCACCCCAAGAAGTTTTTTCATGTCTCTTTCCAATCATTCCTTGTGCCCATCTTCCCCAGGAGCTACCACTGTTCTAGCAACATAGATTCGATTCTATTCTAGAATTTTATATAAATGGAACATGTATGGTATGTATTCTCTTGTATGAGAATAATTCTCATCATAATGATTTTCAGATTTATCCATGCTGTTCATTACATCAGTCATTCATTCATCCCTCTTTTTTTTTTTTTTTTTAGCACCTTCCTACTTTCTGGCACAACAAAATGTTCCAAGGTTGCCTTGTACTTTTCTTGCATAAACCCTGGGATTAGCTCTCTTCACGGAGCCCTGGCTCTTTCTAGTAGAGAATGGTTTCTGAATTCCAGGTGTATTCACTGGTATGTTATACTTCTATTCATACTGGTATGTCACTGCGTCTAGGTGCTCTCTTTCTCTTAATAGAAAAAGCTAAGAAACATGTGAGAGTATGTATTTATAAATACATAAACACATAGATGTCTACATCTATTTCTACCATATGTGTTCATGCACGTGAGTGTATGTATGTAAAACCATGAGTTCATAATGATACCAGTTCCAATCCAGCACTGCTGGATTCTAGTCTTTCATCTTTTCCTATATGGAACTTCCTTCTCCAACATGGAGAAATTTTTCTGAATATATTTATTCATTTTATAAATCCTAAAATATATACAAAGTAAGTAAGAATTAACCTGTACCATGGAAGAAAACACATCTACTAACTAGAGTTCAATTTGTATATAGTACTCCTTGTCTTTAGTTTGAATGCATACGGTTGAAATGCTGTGTTCAAGAGTGACGTGGATTGGTCTCCCTCTCCTGACTTCCATTTACTCTGGGTTATATAATTTTGGGTTTGTGTTTTGTTTCTGTTCAATTGTAGGGATCCCCTCCACCCGTGTTGATTTTGTTTTTAGTGTGTAAAACATTAACATGTTAGAAAAGGTAAAACTATGCAAAAAAGCTAAACCCGAAGAAATGTCACTGCCTCCATCCCTCTCATCAGGTAGGTAACCGGTATTTTTTCTCTTTACTGGCCTGTGTTTCTTTTGCTAAAACAAGCAAGTACATTTATATTTTCTTATTTTTTCTTTTTTTTCCCTTACACAAAAGAGAGATGTTCCTTTGCACATTACTTTTTAAAAATTTAAAACTTTTATTTTGAGATAATTGTTGATTCACATACAATCGTGAGAAATAGTAGAGAGATCTATATCCATGTACCCTTAGTTTCCCTAATTGTAACATCTGGAAGACTACACTGTTACAACCAGGCTGTTGACACTGATCCAGTCAAGACACAGTACATTTCCATCACCCCAGGGTGGGTATCCTGTCTGTTGCCCTATTTGGCCACATCAAATTCCTTCTCCCTCCTAACTCTCTTTAATCCTTTGCAACCACAGATCTGTTCTTCATCTCTATAATATTATCATTTCAAAAATGTTACATAAATGGAACCACACAGTAAGTGAACTCTTGGAATTGTCTGTTTTCTCAGCATGATTCTCTGGAGAGTCATCCAGTTGTTGTGTAGCAGTCTTTCCTTCCTCTTGATTGCTGAATGGTGCTCTGTGGTGTGGCTGGACCATGTTTGTGCAGTCACTTACCCATCAAGGGACATCTGCCTGTTTCCACGTTTTTGGCTATTACATATAAAGTTGTGACAAACATTTGTGTACAGGTTTTTATGTGACCCTAAGTTTTCATTCCTCTGGGATAAAGGCCCAGGAGTCCGGTTTCTGGGTGGTATGGTAGTTACATGTTTAGCGTTTGCAGAAGCTGCCAAAGTATTTTTCAGATTAGATGTACTTGGCATTCCCAATAGCAATGGACAAGAGATCCCATTTCTCCATATCCTGTCAGCATTTGGTGTGGTCCCTAATTTTTACTTTAGCCATCCTGATAGGTGTGTACTGATATCTCCTTGGGATTTTAACATGTGTTTCTCTAATGCCTGATGAGGCGGGACATCTTTTCATGTGTTCGTTTGCCATTGTATATTCTCTTGGGTGAAATATCTGTTTATGTCCTTCGTCCATTTTCTAATTGAATTATTTTATTAATTTTTTTCCTGTTGAGTTTTGAGAGTTCTTTATATATTCTAGATACTAGTTCCTTGTCTGAATTATGGTTTGCAAAAATTTCTCCTAATCTGTATCTTGTCTTTTTGCCCTCTTAGCAGCATCTTTCACAGAACAAAGATTTTTGATTTTGTCGAAGTGCAGTTAGTCAATTTTTTCTTTTATGGATTGTGCTTTTGGTATTAATTTTAGGAATTCTTTGCCTTGCCTTAGATTCCCCAAATTTTCCCTATGTTAAGTCCATCATTTTTTCTGAGTTAATTTTTGTACATGTGGAATGGACTTAGGTTGAGTTGTCTTTCTTTGTTTCTCTCTCTCTCTCTTCTCTCTTTAGCCTATGGATGTCCCATTACTCTAACACCAGTTGTTCAAGGCTAGCTTTCCTTCTGTTGAATTAATTTTACACATTTGTCATTAATCAGTTTGGCATATTTGTGTGGGTCTATTACTGGATACTCTATTCTGTTCCATTTGTCCTAGGTAATTCTTTCTCTGCTAACACCACATGGTTTTGATAACTGAAGCTATATAATAAGCCACCTTCTGTTCTGATACTTCCTGCGCCTTTATCACTCTTATTTTGCATATTTGTGCTTTCTCATTCTTTGATTAAGTTTAGCTAGTGGTTATGCTGTTTTGTTGATTTTGTTGAAAAATCCAGAATTTTGATTTATTAGGTTAATCTACCTCCTTAATTTCTACATCTAACTTTCTTTTTCCTTCCTTGTGCTTTTGTTGTTATTCTTCCTCTTCTGGGTTTTTGAGTTTGCCACTTAAGATTTTTAATTACTCCTTTTTTGGGGCACCTGGGTGGCTCAGTTGGTTGAGCATCTGACTCTTGATTTCAGCTCAGGTCGCGATTTCAGGGTCGTGACATTGAGCCCTGTGTTGGACTCCACGCTCGGTGGAGAGTCTGATTAAGATTCTTTCTCCCTCTCCCCCTCCCCACCACACTCTCTAAAATAAATGAATACAAATCTTAAAAAAATAAAAATTTTAATTCCTCCGTTTTTATTGAACTAAGTGTTGAGGCTATGAATTTTTATCTGATTGCTGCTTTAAATATGTCCCATAAACTCTGATATGTCATGTTTTAATTACATATATGTATATTTTGGAATTTCTGTTATTTTAGTTTTAGTTTTTTAAATTTTTTTATTTTTATTTTTTTAAAAAGATTTTATTTATTTATTTGACAGAGATAGAGACAGCCAGCGAGAGAGGGAACACAAGCAGGGGGAGTGGGAGAGGAAGAAGCAGGCTCATAGCAGAGGAGCCTGATGTGGGGCTCGATCCCACAACGCCGGGATCACGCCCTGAGCCGAAGGCAGACACTTAACCGCTGTGTCACCCAGGCGCCCCTAGTTGTAGTTTTTTTTTAAATTAATTTCTAGTTTTATTATACCATGATCAGAAAATATTCTTTGTCATCTTTCTACTTTATGAAGCATTGATTATTTGTCACCTAATACATGATCAATTTTTGTGGATAGTCTGTGTACTTTTAAGCACATTCTCTAATGTCAGATATATAAATATCTCTGTATGACTTGCCTTATTGATCATGTGTTTAGGCCTCTGTAGACGTACTTACTTTTTGGCTAACTGGTCTCTTGTGCTGAAAGTGGTGTGTTAAAGTGTCCTATATTAGCATGTTTCCATCTATATTTCCCTTCATTTTCTACAATTTCTACTTACAATTGTAGTTGTAGTCTTGCTTGGTACATCAACATTCATTACTATTATATTGGGAGGGGGATTTTTATCATCAGAGAATGTCACAAGCTTTATTCCTCCAGGTTGGCTCACTCTCCTTTGTCTGATATCAAGATTTAAATACTTATTGTGTTATTATTTCCATTTACCTGCTATATCTTTGCTTATCTCTCTGTTTGTAGAAACCTTTCCGAATCCCTTTTTAAAAGTGCGCTTCAGTGTACGACATGTAGCTGGATCTTGTTTTTTTAAGCCAAATTGAAAATTGGTTTCTTTTCATAAGTGATTTAAGCCCATTCACAATTATTTATATGTCCAATATTTATATGATTGATATACTTGGTCTTAACACTTTCATAATATTTTATATAAGAAATACTATGTATTATGTTCTATGTTCTATTGATGGTATTTTTTGCTTCGGACGATGCATTTTCTTTGTTCATTTATTGACTTTCTTTTGATGTTTAAGACGTTTTCATTTTCATTTGAACAGTGACCTTTGTCTTTACTGCCTTTTAAAAATTCCCTTAGTCCCCCATAAACATCCACGGTCTGGCTTGTCTTTTGCCGATGGGTCCTTAGACTCCCTGTACAACCACCATTGGGTACGATGTCCTACACAGCCATCATGGAGCTTATTCTGTTTTTGTCTTCCTCTTGTTGTCTACCATTTTAAGGATTTTATTTATTTATTAGAGAGAGAGAGAGAGAACACACAGGGGGAGGGGCAAAAGGACAGGAAAGGAGAGAAGGCCAAGCGGACTCCATGCAGAGGGTGAAGCCAGATGCAGGACTTGATCTCACAACCCTGAGATTACCCCTTGAGCTGAAACCAAGAGTCAGTCGCTTAATCGACTGAGTGCCCCCAGGCGCCCCTGTCCGCCATTTCCTAGTTGCTGTTTTTACGTTGACCTGGCATGTGACATCTCTGTTGTTCTTCTACCCTTACTCCCACATTTAACTTCGATCTGTAATCGAATACATTCAGTGTTTCCCATACGTCCCTTTGCCAAACAGTCCCCCACTTATCTCCTCGGTAGATGAAGTTAATTCTCTAGTAGGCTCCTTTAGAATGGCTCGGGGGTACATTCCTCCCTCAATTCTTACACACCTAAGACTGTTTTTATAGCTCAGATTTTTGCAGATCTGCTTTGCTGGATCTAAACCCTTCAGTTCACAGCGTCTTTGTTTGACTTTCGGGAAGATGCTCCATCGCCCCCCTGCCTGCCCAAGGCTGCTTTTGAGACATCTAGCGAGGGTCTGTCTGCATCTCTTCCCTCCTCAGTTATTTGGTCTCTTGGTTCGCAGGCTGTGAGAATATCTCCTCAAATGCATCTTGGGGTTTTTTCATTCCGTTTGTAGTGCTCTGTTTCGGTGCGTGCTCCTGCTTTGTGGTTGTATGTTTGGAGGACTTTTCATCAGCTGAAATATTTAGATTCTCCTTTTCATTTTCCTTCCAGGAGTAGCCTTTCTACGGAGGAGGATGCTCACACCTCTGCGGGTGCAGGCCGGCTGCTGGCCTGTGGTTTCTGGGATTTTTGGTTCAAGAGCCCCCTCTTCTGTCAGTGCAGCGTAGTGCAGTCTCTTCTAAGGTCGTCGTTCGCGGCCGCAGGTGGGGCGAAGGGGAGGGCAGAAGTGCGTGCCCTTGGATTTATTTTATTATTTTTGCTTCTCGGATTCCCAAGTGTCCACCTCCTGCTCTCCCCCCTCCACTGCAGCTTCCCCAGGGGTGCCCACCCGCTTCCTCGCCGTCTCCTTCCCTTCCCGAGCTGCCTCTGGAGGCCAGTGCCCACTGTGAAGCCCCTTCCCTCTGGTCAGTGTTCTGGTCCCTCTTCTTCAGTGTTTTTGCACTTTCGGTGTGCTTTCTCTTTCTTCAGGTACTTTTAATTTACTCCTAAGCCCTCTGTTCTCTACTTGGGGGTCGTGGGTGGTTTTATTGCTTCTTTTTGTTGACCCGGGTCATTTTTGGAGCATGGGTTGGGAGACCTGGATTTTTGTGGCCACGGTTACCTGGGGTACCGGGGCGACCCCTAGGTAGCATTTCAGAGATGGTGCAGTGAGCTCGATTTCGAGCGCAATGGGAGCCCAAGCCTGTTATTACCAGAGTATTTTCATGTAAATTGTTCACAAATGCATTTTGAGGACACGATCAAAAAGATCGGAAAGGTATGCTCTCTTCAGAAGGTGAAGCCCGCCCCCCTCCCCCCCCCCGTGAGCTTATTTACAGCCCATCTGTTGAGAGTCTGTTCCCACAGATACTGCAGGTGAGTATCAGGGAGCTGGCGGCCTCTGGTTTAGGGGCCGGACTCAGAGAGCCTTTTACTGGCGGTGCGACCCACTGAAGGAAGCATGGCCATTCTGTGGCCAGAGGGGAGTGTGAGCTGGTGACCTTGATGTGTCCCTCTCTGTCGAGGAGAGACTGCTCGCCATCCACATGTTTTAACAGAGTTCTCACGCAAGGCTAACGCCTGGGTCTGCTTCAGCTCTCCATGGCTGGGGACGGCAGCTCAGTGCCTGACAATGCTGAGGGCCTAAGAATGTTTGTGGAAGGAACAAACTGAGTATCTTTGTTCTGAAAATAAACCACTTCTGAGTTATTATAGTAGAAAAACCCAGGCCCGCTCACAGGACAGGAAAAGCTGGTGGCGGGGGTGGGGGGGCGTCTGTTCTTGGGCCCCAGAGGAGCAATGGAGAGAACTGGAGTGCTCTGGGAGGTTCCGTTCCCAAACATGCCTCTGAGGCAGCTTCCGTGCACGGCCAGCAGCAGGCTGGGCCGCTGTCTCGCCCTCCCATGGACATGCGGGTCCTGGCCTGCCCATTTTCTCTCTGGATCGATACCCTTCTTCCTGGCACAGTGAGTGCTCCCAAGAGCACCCAGATCACTGGAAACAGTTTCTGCCTCTTCGGGGACCACTGATGGGTTTGGCCATTTGGGGGCCTCAGGATGCTGCCCCGTCTTCTCGGTGGGTTCCAGAGAAGGGGGCCACCTCAGCTCCATGGCTTTGGACCCCTCCGTGGGAGGGGCCGGCACCTCAGACAGCCTCTCTGAAAGCACATCACTTAAGTCTGCCTTTCCAAAATGAGGGCTGGGGGGAAGCTGCGTTGGGCAGGGAAGAAGGAATTCCTCTCCCTAAGGGGTACCTGTGAATCAACGGATTCAGTGGCTCAGGTTCTGAATTTGTGCTCCAGTGTCCAGACGGCCCCTTCGCTCCCTCAGCTCCCATACCTCCATCTCCAGCTTTGGCTGTCAACCCCTCAAACCCCCAGACAAGGGGGAACCAGTCCCGACTAGGAGGCCATGTGTGGGGCGGGTCTCTGAGGAGCTGTTTCTGTCCTTTAGACCTCTACCTCTGCTTCCCCCGCCCTCAGACTGGACCGGCCTTCCTGTCTCACATCTTGCCAGCCGGCATCGGCATTGGAGTGAACCCTGGCCGGGAGCTCCTGCTGGGCCCGCCAGGCAGGAGAGCCAGAGGCGGGAGGCCCCGAGAGCCCACACAGGGTCAGCGTGTGGCGGCCGTACGGTTAATGAATGATAGGTTCCTCAGAATCCGTCGTGGAGAGCGTCAGAGGCAGCTCAGGAAGGTTCGACGCCATCCAAGAAGCTGTAGGTGACGGGACAGAGTGACACTGTCACTTTTTCTCCCAGAGCCTTATTTTTTCTCTTTAGACAGAACTGTCATTCATGGCATTTGTCGTTCACTCACTCACTCACTCACTCACTCACACATTGACGCTTACCGTCTCCCGCCTTGTGCCCAGAACTGTCTAGACGCTGAGAATCCAGCATGGGCTCAGAGCACTTGCCTTCAGGGGGCTTTGAAGAGCAGTGTGGCTACTGTGACTTTTGGGGGTTCACAGTCTGTTAGCTTTGGAAGGAGGAAGCCCATCCAGAATCAAACCTGTTCAAGTTTGCTAAACTGAACAATGTGCAGATTTCTTTGGCTACAGATTCTTCGTTTCCTTGCGGCGGAACAGCAGAGCCATCGGTCTGCTGAATGGGGCCACCCCAGGGTCATGGTCGAGAGCATGGACTTGCATTTAGACCCAACTGGGTTCGATCCCGGCTCTGCCGCTCACGGCTATGCCATTGGGATCCCATGAACTGCTAGACTGTGGTTTTCTCATAAGTAGTTTGGGGATGATTCTTGCCTCAGTGGGCGGATTCAATAAGGTAAAGGAATTGGTGAGTTTTACCACATGGTCAGGAAGGATGGTTATGGCTCTGTGGCCTCTGGTAGCCCACAGGTGTCCGCACACACACAACACAGGCTTTCCACAATCCTGCCCTGGGAGGCGGCAGGGCCGTTGTCTGAACTGCCGGCTGCCCAGATGGGGGTGGCAGGACTGTGACTCGCTGCAGTGGGTTATTGAACTGCTTTGCTGCCAGACACAATGTGCGGGGTTCTTACAATGTCAGTTAGATCTGGGAAATGGACCAAGCATGATCTCCAGCTAAATGAAACACTTTGGGGCCATCAGCTAAATAGATGATGCTTTTGAGAAAGTCCCTTGAGGGTTATGTCAGACGGGCGCTGGGACGCTGGGAGGCAGGACGCAGGGCTGGGCCAGCTTCTGGGGTGCTGCTGGCTGTGGGGGGCCTGCACTGCCTGTCTCAAGTACCGCGAGTCGGGGGCAGAGATCTGGTCCATATGGAACACCTGATCCGCTGTCCTGCTCGTCATTCCTCTTCCTCCCACTCCCGTTCTCCCTCCCTGTTGCCTGAGACTCTGGCAACTACATGATATTGTTTAGATAAGTCACATTGCTTCCCTAGCTCACTCCATTCCCTGTTGTGAAACAGTGGCTGTGCCTGGTGGCAGAGGGAGCTCGGGCTTTGGTGGGCTGGAGGGGTCTGGATGCTGGGCCCTCCCTAGAGAGCCTCGGCGCTTTGCTCTTTGCTGTGAGGGCCTCGCTGCCATCTCTGTGCTCTCTGTAAAGAAACTTTACAGATGACTCTTTCTTCATAGCACAGTCCGCGCCGGGCCAGGAAATGCCCATTGGTCTTCCTGCATCATGGAGGGAACTTGTGTTAGGCCGGCTGCATGATTTCCAATCTTGTCTCCACCATGTGCTGTCTCTGCAGTCATGCAGGTTTATCCTGTGGAGCCCAGTTCCCGCCCTCTCTCCCTCCCGCCCTCCCTCACTGTGGTGTGAGGGGCAGTGTGATGCTTATGAGGGATCCGGTACACTCCCTGGCACAGAAGAAGGGAGCAGAAAATATCAACTCACTCCCATGCCAGATCTTTCCTTTTCCTTAAGATCTCAGAGCCATTTCCTACTAGATCTTCTTCCCTTGCTGACTAATACCCTCATTCCCACCTGCCCTTGTGAGCCACCCTCTCAGTACATTTTATAATGGGTCACAGCTTAGACCTTTATCTTGTCTTTTCTTACCTATTCATCCATCCACCCACTCACTTACCTATCTACTGATTCACCTGGCTACCTATCCATCTACCCAGCCAGCCAGCCAGCCATCCACTCATCCACCCACCCATTTTTTTTTTTTTAAAGATTTTATTTATTTATTCAACAGAGATAGAGACAGCCAGCGAGAGAGGAAACACAAGCAGGGGGAGCGGGAGAGGAAGAAGCAGGCTCATGGCGGAAGAGCCTGACATGGGGCTTGATCCGACAACGCCGGGATCACGCCCTGAGCCGAAGGCAGACGCTTAACCGCTGTGCCACCCAGGCGCCCCTAACCAACCATTCATCTATCCATCCTAACATACATTCCTTGCTTCCTTCATCCAGTGATTTATTGGCTGTTTTCTCCATGTAGATGCCAGACTGTCAGGAGTGACATGGCTCAGTCTCTGCTCTCACTAAGCTTACGGTTCAGCAGAGGATAGAGACATGAAACAGGTGTCTCTGCATGCATGTGTGTGTGCATGGGGTGGGGGTGGGTACTAGGCAGGCAGAGTAAGCACTGTGTGGGAAATGCATGGAAGGGTCACCCTCCAGGGTCCAGCAGAGTAAGGAAGACTTCATGAAGGAAGTGACTCTCCTTGACTGTATATAAGCAACTTGAAGACAGGGGCTGTGCTTTTCAGAGCCTTAGAAAAACAGCCACATCAGTAGGCAGTCGATTGAGATCCTATTATTTATATGAGGTTACAAAGGGTTTTTAACTAGGGTTATAAAGAGGGATGGAAATGTGAAATAAATAGTAATGCAAGGTAATGGTTAATAAATGCTTGTTCACTGAATACATGGGTGAATGTGCCTTTATCAGCTTACATTTGCTAAGAAATTCTCCCAGCACATGTTAAATCTCTGACTCCCTGTGAATAAGAAGCTTAAGAAGGGCTCATCTGAGTTTTCACTTGATTCATGAATATGTAAGCAAGCTTCCTTTTAATCTCAAATTTTATTTTATTAGACATATTTCAATTTATTTATTAGGTCTAAGTTTTTCATTTGGATCTATGAGAAATTTAATGAAGCCGTCATCCCGTGTTCCGTGTGACGGGTAGAAGGTGGATGAGGTGGTCCAGCAAGTGGTGTCCTGGGTGCAAGACTCCTGAATAGCCAGTGATCAGGGAGCTGCTGGGCTATTATGAGCAGAGAATAGTCCTAATTACAGTCACTACTGTGAATCACAAGCGTTTCTATGGTACCTTGACTTGTGCGGCACCTTTACGTAAAGCCAGAGAGCTCAGACATTCCCGCAGCTCCCGGAGTGGGAGAGAAGCCGGCTCCCCGCAAGGTAGGGCCCTAGGTCTTGCCGGCCTCGTTTTCCAGCAGGAGAGGCTGCGGGTTTGGTTGGAAATGTAATAGCTGCTCAAGGCCGGGCTGCAAGCCAGTGGCTGAGGCGCTTGACGAGTGTGCCGAGGGACGGCCTGCATTTGCGCCGGTCTGCAGGCTCTCATTCCGGTTGGCAGGGGCACCGCCATGGGGCGGCTCAGCTTCCACCCAGTGGGGAGAAGAGAAACCAGCCGCTGGAGAATCCCAGTGTGTTCACACTCCCAGTGAGGCCCGCGGTACAAACGTTCTCCAAAATGATTTCCCACTTGCTAAAATTAATTTTTTAAGGAAATCTGCTATATACTGGTTTATCTTTAGACATCACCATCATTTTGGATGGCAGCACAAAACTCTCAAGGTCTCCCGCTCTCCTCTTCTGTCATTCGCGTGGGGTCCTGAGGTCCCGTTGGCAGGTTGGAAGCATGGAGGGAAGGGTCCTCTCTCCTGGAGTCAGGTGATTGTCAAGGGCAAGGCTCTAGGGTCAGTGAGGCACTGGCTGAGGCTCCCTTGGGGCTCTTGCGTGGGAGCGTCTGGAGGATGCGTGTCCCCTGCTGGCCCAGCCACTGAGTATCAGCTACTCCGTGTCGTTTGGACCGACTGATGGCACCCTGCCCACCACACTGCAGCTTCCTTTGCTGCCTGTCTACATGGGCTGCTGCTCTGACGAGCCCTGATTTATACTGCGTGCATCGCCATCAGCCCATAGCCAGTGGAATGGCATAAAGTGCCTCGACCTGCCACCGTCCACAGGGAGGTTGGAGGAGAGTCTAGAAGTGTGAGGAAGGAGCCCAAGGGTGCCAGGTGAATGGGGCGCCTCAGACTGGTGCAGTACTCACCAAGAGACAAATCTTTGACTCCCCCTCAAAGGCCCTCCTCTCCCATCACCCTCTCCCCTCCCCCACCATCAGTTTCCCGAGAACTTCTCTGAAGCAGGAGTGGGGATTCGTTTTCTATGACACTGGATTTCTGGAGCTTGGAACTTCTCGGGAAGTCAGGTCATGCAGAGGAGTGGCGAGGTTGGCACCGCAGAACCGTGGAACCTGCCAGGCAGGTTGGTGATAACTGTCTAGAGAAATGCAGAGGATGCCCAGGACATTCAGCTCCATTTCTGGGGTTCACTTCTCTACTTGGGTCTCCTCTCCGGAAAAGGTCACAGTCAGATGGGCAGACTTTCAGTGGGCTCCGAGTCCTCTCCAGTAGAGAAGTCTGGGGTCCACTCTCCCCGAGGAAGGCTCTGTTCCTCGCCTAGAAGGTGGCAGGGGACCCCCCCCCATTTTTGAGTGTGGCCCTGCCGTTCACCTCCTGATGGGCTTTTGGGATCCATCCCTTACAAATGTGAGGTTGCTTATATGTGGGACCAGTGTCCCTGGGAACGTTCTCTGCTTCCTAAACTAGGAGTTATAATCCCCTATGATAAGGGGCACTGTGAAGAGTGACCGAGAAAATCTAGTTGTTGTCTCTCGCTCCGAATGAGGACAGGAGCTACTGTTTGTTTCTCACCTGACTCTACCCTCCTTACCAGGAGTCCTTGCCCGGTGTCCTGCGCACCGTGGGCTGATGGCCACTGCTGGCTGCTGGGGAAGAAGGGCCTGAGGCAGGATCCCCATGGTAGAACTTTGTGCCTCAAGCCTGCCTTAAGGTCATTGCTGGGCTTTTTACCTCATCCTCTCAGCTACCTAGCTCCCCTGGCAGTAAAACATCGTTTTCTATTAAATGATGTGTCTGACATTTACCAAATTTTTATGTGACAATTTAGAAAGAACCGGTTGCATTAAACAGCCTTATTAATATTGCAGTAACATGATTAGGGGAACATCATGGTCGTTAGACCATAGGGCCAGATTTACGAGCTCTGGAGAGAGGAGGCAAAGAAGTCTCTGTTGACCAAAACACCTTCAGCACAATCCACGTTATAATTAATGAAAGTCAGAGATGAGTCCCCCTGATCACGACACAGCCCTGCCCCGTGAGGGTGGTGCTGAGAGCACCTTGGAAGGCACGGATTATGCGTTACCATCTGGGGCGCGCGCACGCGGACTGGTCAGTGTTTAGGCTGCTCGGAGAGCCACCTCCGGCTGGGTCTGAGGTGGACCAGATGGGCCCTTTCCGATCCCTCTGCTGGTGTCGTGGGACTCTGGATCTTCGTGCACGTCGTAGCCGTCTTCCAGGCTGGGGTTGGGGGGCGGGCAGCACAGGACAGGGGTCAACATGTGTGCCTGGGGTGACAGTTGCCTACCCAGGATGCTGGTGTCACCCATAACCGCTGTATGGCCTTGGGAAAATTGTCTAGCCTCTGTGAACGTGGGCAGCCCCCTCTGTGGAGGAATGACCCCATTACATACTGCACAGGGTCACGCTGTCAACCAGTGTCCGACACTTACTTCCTGCTCCGTATGTGTTGGCTCCTAGTGGCCTTTGAGGAGGACTTTACGGATCACCTCTGCTCCCAGGCCTAGTTAGGAACCCATTGGAGATATTTTAGGAGACCCACCATAGTTAATATATCCTATCAGGTCTATAGGAGACTCCAAATCAAAGGATATGGCTCCTGCCCGGGGGTTTCCAGCTTTCTGGGGAAGCAGGCATGTGGTACTCCCTGGAATCAAACAAGGAACGATGCAGAGAGGGTCCAGACGGAGGGACCCGTGTTGTGCTATGGAAGGGCAGAGCAGGTGAGATTTAATTCCACGGAGGGAGGCAGTAATAGTATAGCATTTGAGATGGGTCTTGAAGAACCCAACAGCACTTTGGCCTTGGCCAGAGGAGGAAGAAAGGGACTTTTAGGCTAGGGTGATACCCTGCACAGTGACGCAGAGGCCGGAGGATACATGTCATGCAGGTGACCTGCTGGGGCCGGGTCCCTGGTACGTAAGGCCATGTTGGAAAACGGCAGCAAAGCAGGCTGAGCCCAGTTGGCGGAAGGTTTTGGATGCCAGATTAATGAATGCTTCATTCACAGGGTGCTAACAGTGTGTGGTTGGGACTTGAAGGTCACCCTGGAGCAGGTGAAGCGGGGGCTGGTGAGGTTCTGTCCCAGGGTGGGCAACTCTGGGGAGTTGCATATAGAGACAGGAGGTGAGAGCAGGGGGTGGGGGACTCGGCGGTGAGTTGTCAGTGATAGAACATCACCTTCCCATGGAAGCCTGATGCTTGCAGAGTGCTTTACAAAAGTCTGCAGAGATTGGTGAGATGTGACCTCTGTTCTCAAGGGGCCGGGAGGGTGAGACTCAACCCTCAAGTGCCAGATGACGAGGCAGGGTCTACAGACTCCGGGGTGAGGAATGGGGGTCGGAGGGGTCTGGGGGGTAGGTGGGGAAGGAGGGGGAGGGGGGCAGGAGTGTGGGCCTAGAGGGGTGCCAAGCCTATAGGCAGATGGCAGAGAACAGCGTAAGCATCCCTAAAAATTCAACTTTCCAATGACAGAGAGTTTTCTTTTTTCTCTTACTATAAACAGTACATGCTCATTATAGACAAATTGGAAATATAGGTAGGCAAAAGAAAAAAAACCCCAGAACTTCGAAGTCCTACAGGCACGGCTAAACATTGGTCAAGATGTGGGGCCTGACATTCATTCTTGCTTTCATCCAAATATTTCTTTTGTGGTCTTTGAGCTGGTTGGGACCCAAAGCATGGCCCTTTGAGGCCTCAGTGGATAATTCCCAGGGACCCTTCAAGTTCAGGGATAGGGCATTGGTGGTGTTGGGGGCCCCTAAGCCTGTGCAGCCAGGTGGAGGGTGCCCAAGGTGTTAGCCCGTGGAAGATTCTGGAGCTGGTGCTGGGTGCTGGGTGCCCGGAAGGAGGGTTCCCTCCCTCCAGCCTAGGGAAAGCACCACCTGGTACTCTTGTGGCCCCAAAACCCTGGTGTGGAGGCAGCAGCCTGAGGATTCCTAGCCACACTCCGGGCTTTGGTTGGAGAGCTTCGCTAGAAAGCCAGAGGAACCCTTGCCAATTAAAGGGAGCTTCTGGGAAGCAGAAAAGAGAGGGTTAGGGTCAGGGATGAGGGGTTGGGGGAAAGGAAGATGTCTTTGAAGAAACCTAGCAGCTTCTAGCTCTGGCCCCAGGCACTCAAAGCCACTTAGCATCCCTGTATCCTCCCTGATGGCTTCTCCGGGCTGACCCCTCTTCCCCGCAGCCCTCCCCAGGCCGGCCGTTGCTTATGGAAAAGCTTCTTCCCTGCCCGTCTCCTGCCATCTGGAACATCCCCCTGAATCTCTCTGCCTCATCACCCCTCCATCTGCATCGAAGGTCATCTCCCTGATTCTGTTATTAACCCCCGCGCATTTGCTGGGGTGTGTGGGCTTCTGTGTGGGAGAAAATCGTTGTTCCCATCAGGATGGAGGCGACAGCTGCAGGTCGTGGCCTTGGGTACAGGTTATCACTCAGGCTTTTCTGCCGGGAAGCCCGGGCCTGAGAGGCTGCGGAAAAAGTCATCATTTCTCAGCCCAGGTAAAGGGCAGCTCAGATGATTTCTGCATGCATCCCGCAGCCCCTGGCTCCACACCAGGTGGCCACAGAGACCTGGTGCCTGTGACTTTGCTCAGAGCCCAGGGCTATGGCCATCAAGGCCTGTCCCGTGGGCAGACAGCTTTCTTTCCTTCTCGAAGGTCCCTCTCTGAGCTCAGAGCAACTTGGCTCCATGCCTACTTGGGGTGGGAGCCTTCAGCAGCCAGAGGAGGAGGGACCTTTCAGTGCCTGGCACATGGCAGGCCGAAGAGAAGCCATCCCTGGGTCCCTAGGTAGCTGCATTCAAAATGAAGAGGCAGCTTTGGTCATGTGGCAAGGAGGGACTCCCAACTCAGGGTGCCCTGGAGCCTGCTGCAGACTGAGAGCCTCCATGGTGCCCTTCCCGGGGAGGGTCAGGCATCCGCAGTGCGGATGCCGTGGGGCAACTGTGCAGCCAGCGTCTTCACCCCGCGATGGTGGCGTTGTGGTTGCGATGGGGCCCAAGCTTCTGGGCCGGTCTGGAGACGAAGGGCAGGCAGGAGAGAGGAAGGAAGCAGACGAGCTGGGTGGGTGGGGAGGGTCTCAGGCCTCCTGGGCCCCCCGGGCACTCATCACCTGTTCAGCTAGCACGAGTGGTGCGAAGTTTTCAATCAGAGTCAGTGGTGTGATTGCCGGGTGATGAGATGGGTGGGGTGTGGGGGGCAAAGGTAGCTTCCCCTCCTCATCCGATGGACCAGGAGCTGACGTCACTCTCCAGCTGGCAGTTCTGTGACCTTGAGGCATTTGTCCCCTCTGAGATGCGGTCTGCTTCTCCACAGAATGGGGAGCCAATGGCAGCTATCTACTGGGATTGTGCGGGTAAAAGGAGAGGACTCTGGGGCTCAGCCAAGCCAACAGGGCCCCTGGCCTCACAGAGGCTACCGGAGCAGGCAGGGACAGCTCAGCCTGCCGAGTGTCACAAGGGGTGACCCACAGGGGGCTGGCAGAAGACGTGTGGGAGCCAGCACCGTGGGGAGATACAGAGAGAGCAGGGCCCGTTGAAGGACTCGGGGCTGAGTGCTCCTTCGTGCTGGGTGCAGTTGGCCGCCGCGCTGGAGGACACGGCCCGGTTGACCAGCACCTGCAGGTACGGTCTCCCCGGTTCCATCCTGAGCCAGGGCACCCCGGACCTCTGGGCACGGTTGTGCCTGTGTTGGACGGTGCAGTCGGCCTGGGCAGGACCCACCGGCAGGAGAAACAGCCTTCGTCCTGGCTCTTCTGTTTGCTTTGGAGCCAGGAGCGTGATTTACTCTAAGAGAGCATTTTTATGTTTTCCACTAAAAAAAAGTTACTAGACAAAACAATTCTATTTTAATGCACAGCATTTCTGTCTTGGGTTACTTTCTGTAGAGGACTTGTCTGTTATTAGTTTGTTTATTGATGGATTCCTTTGCTAGACTCTAAGCTCCCCGAGGACCAGGACATGCCTGCCAGTGTCTCCCCAGAACAGACAGCAGTGCCTGGCATGGAGGAGCCCCAGGAAGCGTGTGGAGAGCAGGAGGGACCAGTGTTTGCAGTGACCTCTTTGCATCTCCCTGGAAGGTGGCCCTGCCCGATGTTTACACAGCTCCCCCTTGGCGGATCTTCTGTCTGCCCATCTTTCTCTTAATAGTTATGGATTATGGAAAAGAAGAACAAAGCCCATTAAGAGGTTCCCCTACATTTGATTTGAGGAAGTTTTCATCAGAACGGCTCCATTTATTGGCCTTTAGCGTACAGCCTTATTCCCTTCTCTCAAAATGAATATTGCCTTGTCTCCTTGAGAAAAATTGATTTCACCCAGGAAGGAGAAGAGCAAACTCCCTCCTCCTGCTTTTCTTCTTCTTTTTTTTTTTTTCCTCCCACCGAGACAGAATTTATCTCCTAGGTAGGTGGGGGGGAAAACAGGAATAATTGGACCAGAAGCTAATTCCCAGAGATTCATTGTCTCGAACGCTCCCACCAGAATGTGGGACGCTTGCCTTGAATTGCATGCTAATGATAAATGACAACTCTAACAGACCGTCACATTGAGATGTTTAGTCCTTCCTGCTAGGAGATGACACATTAATTTTCCCTCAGATTTACATTGGATTATTAATAAAATATCAGTGTTGGAATGTGACAAGTGAGGGTCTGTAGAAGTGCAAGGCTCTATTTAGGGGCATGGATTTTAGCCAAATGAGATGTCGGTGGGGTCAAACATGACCCAGATGCTGGTGGCATTTGAGCGATCCTCTTTTCGCTCCACTGGGCTCAGGCTCCCGTAACCTGGCTGTGCTGAGTAGCCGGAATGGAAGGTTCTCTTTCTTTCCAGCAGGGAGGAATCCAAAGAAAGGTGATGCCATATGTTCTTTCTCACTTTTTTCTTCTGCTTTGTCATTGACCAAATACTTTACGTGTAAGTGGTGCTTTCTGTTTGTTTTCAAGAAAAAAGAGAGGACTTCCTTTGTTCCAGCCACTGAGTTGCTTGAGGAACTCGCTCATTTGACGAGCAATTACAGAGTGTTTACTGTTTACACGCGGCAATGGCAGGTGGAGAAGGCACAGGGACACAGTCTGGGTGAGCCGGCCACGCCAGGTCTAAATGATCGCCCCACTTCTCTGCTCGAAACCCTTCAGGTGCTTCCCAGCCCTGCGAAGGTGACGTTCAGAATTCTCAGAAGGGGTGGGGGCTGGGGGTTGAGGGGGGTCAACCCCACCGGCCCGAATGAGACGAAGCCTCCCTGTGACGCCCTGTGCTGCTTCTCCGCCATGTTCTCCGCGGTCGTGCTGATAGAGTTAATTCATGTTGTCTCAGGTCTTGTGTCGCACTTGCAGGAACGTGCAGACCCCTCGCTGCTCCCGTTCTGCCGCTGGTGCGGGTCCCCTACCTGGTTCCTTCGTGTCTTGGAGCAAAATCCAAGCTCCTTCAACCCGGGCCTGCCCGGCTCTCTGGCCTCACCCTCTGCCTGCACCCCCACCTACTCTCTGCCCTCCAACCGGCTTCTCGGGCCGCTGGCCTTGCTGCTCTCTCTTTCCCGGGAGCCTGGCCTTCGCCTAGGCCTCTGTTCAGTCGCTGCGTCCCGGGGAAGTTCTCTGGGCTTCTCCTCCTCCTGCCCCGGCTGGCGCAGGGCCCGCCTCCTAATCCCCGACCGGACAGCAGGCTTTACACAGGCTTGGGACGCTTTTGGCCACAACGGCACCTAGAGTGCCTTACACCAATGCCTGGCCCATAATAGCTGCTCAATAAATATTAATTGAATAAATCACTGAATGTCGTAATAGAATTTCAAGCCGAGCGCCCTGGGAGCCCTAGGAGAGGAGCCATTAATGAGTCCCTGCAGGCTTGCTCTGGAGTGATTCCTGGTCATTACCATCCTTCGTATGGACAGTCTTTCCAGTGACCTCCAGCCTCCATTTAAAGGAACAGAGCTGTGGTTAGCAGGCTGCATGTAGTGATCCTCGGGAAATACAGATTGGCCTCTGCCTCTGAGTTCTGGCAGCTTGAGCTGTCCCTCCTCCTGCCTTCAGTCCCCTACAGGGGCATCTGGGCCTGTGGGCGGGAGAGTCCGGCGCCCGCCCCCGGGGGGCCTCCTGGCCTGGCCGTGTGGGCCAGGCTGTCCTCGGGGTACCGGGTGGCCTGTGGGACTCGGGGTGCACACAGCACTCACTGTGGGGCAGCGCTGGTGCTGTTTCCACCTTTATTCTGGAGAGTGAAGACCAGTGTTGATACGGCCTCCAGCGGAACTCCTGGGGATCGGCTGGTCTAGAACAGCAGCCGCGGGCGTGGGCACTGACGGCTCGCAGCCGACGGGGTTTTTAGGCGTCTGAATCTACCCAATCGTTTGTTTCCTGATAAGAAAGCCTCTTTTACGATTTTCAATTTGCCCTTATTTTAATGAAAAGAAGCTGGGGTTGGACCGCCCAAGAAGGAGCTAATCAAATAAAGCAAATTGGTGTTACCTTCTCTTGGTCCCTATGATTTCTATGGCTCCAGCTGGAATTTATTATGAAAAGCAATTGGTTTTCATATCTGGTAGATAGCAGCCCCAGCCGGGCCTGACAGCCCTTCCCTCCTATCATTCCATAAATAGCTTGCAGGGGCCAGACTGGGGTGGGGAGAGGGGAGGACACGGAATGCTCCCCACCAGCTTTCCCGCTCCTTGTCCCCCAAATCGTGAAGACCCTATAAACAAGTCAGAAGGAAACACCAGGTTGAAAGTTAATAAGCCAGCTCCCGTCCATGAGATTTGGGCCGTTGCTGTGGCTTCTTGGGGTTCCGTTTGGCATCCTATCAACCTTGCTGCGCTCCAGCCATCAATTACTACTCTTGCTGGGTCTGTGTGCAGGGGAGATAAGCAGGGGAGACATTCCTTTTCCAGATTCCTTTCCTCTCCTTGCAACAAAAGGAAGAACTAGAGGAACAGTTTAAATCAGGCTCAGATGATCCTTTATATGAAACATTCTGCCGTGAGAGGGACCGTGGGCTCTGAAAGTGCCCTGGGTTGTTGCTATTAGAGAAGGAGACTGGGTACCTGGGGGATGGGCCGGGAATTTGTGGCAAGATGCCAGGAAGGGGTGCAGTGGGCTGGTTCACTGGTTCTGTCCTTACCAGCTGTGTGACCTTGGGAAAGTTAATTCCCTTCTCTGTGCCCCAACAATATTCACCTACCACAGTTGTCATGGGATTCGCGCGAGAAGTGGGTAGGAAGGGCTTCGTCTGCATCTGCCACACTGCGAACGCTTGACAAATGGCCGCTCTTGTTGTCATAGCAATTGTTGTCATGCTGATTATTGACATTTTGGACTAGACCTCGTACTTCTAATGGTACATTGAAATCAGGCCATTCTGTGTTGGAAAGATCAGAAAGAAAGGTGTGGGTACACGTGTGTAGGCTGCGGTGAAGAGTGGCATTTCTCATTCTCTGCCCACTGGAACGGAGACTAAGCACTGGCCTTGGGAACAGCATCCCCTGCTCTAGGACACACTTTGTGCCTTGTCACAGGAGCCTGTTTCACATTTGGGGTCAGGGCCTAGAGGCCATTGGAACCACAGAACTGCGTTTCCCTCCACTCAGGCCTTTCTCTGTGCCTCATGGTGTGAGGGATGGGACCAAGGGCAATGAATAGAAGGGGAGAAGATAGCAGGAGTCTGCCCAGGTTTGGGTTCTAGCTGGAAAAGGGGACTCTCTGGGGATGCTCACTGTTTAGAAGCCATCCAGACACTGCTTAGGGAGGCTTGCTAGGAACGAAGACATCATCTGTTCTCCAAGGGAAGCCACAGGGACATATCAAATGAATTCAGCGGAACAATGGCCGATCAGCCAGATCAGAGCTTACTGTGCAAAGTCTGCTGCCTCTAGGCCAGGCCCAGGGAAGGGGCTGACAAGACACCCCAGGAAGCCCACAGATGCTGGGGTAGCAGGCTGGATCTCAATTGTCTGCATGGGATTTAAGGTGGTTGTCAAGGTCCTGGAGGAAGGGCCATGGACCTGAGCTATTTTACTGGTTTCTAAACTCAGGCTCAGGAGAGAGTATCCAGACCATTCCTTTCATAGGATTAACCTAGCCTTGGCTGCAACCCCCGGTGGCTCCGTAAGTTCCTATTTAATATCCACACCCAAAACCTCTCAAGAACACCTCACTCCTCTGATCTTCAGTTATCAATTGTCTCTTATGTACCTAATTTGAAAAATGTATTTTGCCTTAAAGTGGTGGATGAGTGTGTGTGTGCCCCAGTGCTTACAGAGAGGTGGCTTCTCCCATGCGTGAGTGTTCCAGCCATACCCTACGTGTGCCATTTCATTACACCCGAAGTCTCACCATCATTGACCCAGGCAGTGGGACCCTACAAAAAGGGGCCAAGTTTGTTATTATTAGTGTGTATTACATGGTGGGTAGCATGCTGGGCAGCTTGCATGCATTATGTCTACTACAACAGGGAGATCAAATAGTTGTTGAAGGTCACACAGCTCATAAAGAGCCAAGCCAAGACTGTAACCTAGAGCTCACTTCAAATCCCATGATCGTCTTTTTTTTTTTAACTTCTTATTATGGAAAGTTTAAAACATTTACAAATATAGACAGGCTAGTGTAATAAACTCCTATACTCATCATCCACTTTCAACTATGGCCAACACATGGCCAGTCTTGTTTCATCCACATTCCCCCCTCACCACACACGTTGTTTTGAAACATATCTTAGACACTATACAATTTCATCAGTAAATGCTTCAGTATATAGCTCTAAAATATAAGGTCTTTTTTTAAAAACACTTTTGCACTATAATTATCACTCTTAAAAATTAATAATTCTAGGTATCATTAAATATCCAATCACTGTTGAAGATTCCAGTTGTTTCACAAATGCCGTGTGTGTGTGTGTGTGTGTGTGTGTGTGTTTGGGTTTTTTTGTTGTTGTTTTGTTTTTTTGTTTTTTAGAGAGGGTTTGTTTGCCTCAGTATCCAAGTAAGGTCTATATATTGTGACTGGTTGACACATCTTTTGTTTTTTTAATCTATATATTTCTACTCTAGCATTCTCTTATTCTCTTTTTCAATTTTTGAAGAACCCAGGTCATTTATCCTGTAGAGTTTCCCACAATCTGGATTTTGCTGACTATATCCCCATGGTGTCCCTTACCATGTTCTTCTGTCCTCTGTGGGTCTTATAAAGTGGTAGGTCAAGAGGTCTGAATAATTTCGAACTAAAAACATTATTTTTCCCTACAACAACGTGTTCTATCAGGGACACATTCTATCTGGTTGTCTCTCTTTTATGATGTCAGTCACTGTTGATGATTCATTAATTATTAGGGATTGCAAAATGGTGACATTTTAATTGTCACTTATTATTGGCGGGAATACTTTATAGAGAAAGTTCTCTTTTTTGTGATTTGTTAACTTAAAGGAACAGTTGGTACAGGAAAGGTAAGATAAATGACTGATTCTTCCTCCTAATCCTCTTTTAGTTTTCAGAATAATGTATTGGGTCACTAGCCTCCTCCAACAATGATCACTTAGTTTGCATGCTTTAATTTCATTATGAACTTATGGATTTAAATATATTTAATGTGTTCTAACCCAAAGCAGTTGCTATTCTTATTGATGCTCAAATTGGCCCATTTTTGGAGCCTCTTCAAGTTGGTTCATGAGTTCTTCTTATCTGATTTAAAATCTTTGACACAGCTCACATCATACTTAATGGTGAAACTGAAATTTTTCCCTCTAAGATGAGGAGCAAGACAAGGGTGTTTATTCTCATCATTTCTATTCAACACTGTACTGGAGGTTCTAGCCAGTGCAATAAGGCAAGAAAAAGAAAAGGCATCTAGAGTGGAAAGGAAGAAGTGAAACTCTATTTATTCATAGGCAACTTGCTTATAAATGTAAAAGATCCTAAAGAATCTGCAAAAAAATTTTTTTACTAGAATTAGTAAATGAGTTTACCAAGGTCATAGAATACAAGATCAATATACAAAAATCAAATTGTGTATCTGTCTATAAATGGAAATGTGGAAATGAGCAATCCAAAAAGGAAATTTAAAGTAAACAATTCCAGTGCTCTTTTCAGCAGCACATATACTAAAACTGGAATGATACAGAGAAGATCAGCATGACTCCTGCACAAGGATCACATGCAAATTTGTGAAGTGTTCCATATTTTAAAAAATAAAAAATAAACAGTTCCATTCATAGTAGCATCAAAAGGTATAAAGTACTTAGATAAATTTGATTTATAAAGTATAAAACCTGTACTACAAAGTCTTACTGAGAGAAATTAAAGATTTACACAAATGGAGAGATACTCCATGATCTGTGATTGGAAGTGATTAGAAGATTCAGTATTGTCAAGATGGCAGTTCTTTCCAAATTGATTTTTAGACTCACTGCAACCTCTATCAAAATCCCAGCAGGCATTTTTGTTGTTGCAGAAATTGTCAAACTAACCTTAAAAGTTTCTACAGGAATACAAAGGACCTAGAATTGTCAAAACAATTTTGAACAATAAGAGCAAGGTTGGAGGACATATAGTTTCTGACTTCAAAACTTAATACAGTGTGCAGCAATCAAGACAGTGTAGTATTGGCATGAGGATGGAAAATAGAGTAAAGTATGAAGTCCAGAAATAAAGTCTCACATTTATGGTCAATTTATTTTCATCAGACATGCAAGTGTAATTCAATGGGGGAAAAGATAGCCTTTTTCTTTTTCTTTTTTTTTTTTTTTAAGCAGAAGCAAAAACAAAAACAAATGCTGGGACAATTGGATGTCCATGTGCCAGAAATCAACTTAGTCCTTTACCTCACACCATACACAAGTGTTATGTGTTATAATGCATTATAGACTAAAATGTAAAAGCTAAGACTATGACGCTAGGAAGAAAGCACAAGAGAAGATTTTTGTGACCTTAGGTTAGGAAAAAGAAATCCTAGATATGGTATTGAAAGCATGATTCATAAAAGAAAAAAATGATAAATTGGAACTTTACCAAAGTTAAAAACTTTTGCTCTTTAAAAGGAACCCATAAAGAACAGGAAAAGTCATGGACTGGGACAAAACATTTGCAAATTCAATATCTGATAAAGGACTTCTATTTAGATTTTATTTAAATAGCTCTTACAACTCAAAAAGAAGAACACAACTCAATTAAAAATGTGCAAAAGATTCAAATAGACGTTTCACCAAGGAACTTCTATGAATAGCTAATGAGGACATGGAAAGACGCTCAGCATCATTAATCATTAGGGAGATGCAAATGAAAATACTGCTACACACCCAGGAGGTTGGCCGTAATCCAAGAGACAGACAATGCCAAATGCTGGGAAGGATGTGGGGACATTGGAATCCTCATTCACTTCTAGTCAGAAAGTAAAATGGCGCTGCCCCGTTGGAAAACAGTCTGGCAGTTTTATGTTTATGTTCTCCGATGTATCTGTCTTTCACCTGTTGTTGCTGTGTTTTTAATCATGCTTAGGAAGTTTTTCCCACTTTCCGGTTATAGAGAAATTCACCTATGTTTTCTCCTCTAGTAGTGTGATTTTATTTACTACATTTAAGTCTCTGGTCCATGTAGAATTCACGCTGCTCTACAGTGTGAGTGATAGATCCAATTTTATCTTTTTCCATATGCCAATATCACTTATTGAAAAGTCAGTCCCCTTCCCCCACTGACTCGCGATGTCTCCTTTAGTGTATACTAAATTTGCATATGCAAGTGGGAATATTTCTGGATCTTCTATTCTGTTCCCTTGGTCTTTCTATGTATTCATGTGTCAATTCCATACTTTTGAAAATATAGAGACTTCATAGAATGTGTTAATAACTGGAAGGGCTAACCTCTACATCTCGGTCCTCTTTATTAAAGTTTTTCTGACTATTGCTGGTGTTTTTTCCTTCCCAATAAATTTTATAATAAAATTCTCTAGATCCAGCAAAAAATCCTAATGGGATTCTTGTCATTACCTTTTATTTATAAATTAATTTTGGGAAGATTGACATTTTTATGATCTTCGCTCTTCCTAATCAAGAAAATGTGATGTTTTTGCATTTATTGAACCTAATTTGTCCTGTAGACTTTTATAGTTTTTCTCCTCAGGTTTGGGAATTTCTTATTAAATTTATGCCTAAGTATTTAATTTTCTTTTTCTCTGTAGCATTTATAATAATGATGTAAGCCATACAGTATATATACGATGGAGTCCTCCGTCATTCCTTCTGCTTTACTTGTGTGTGTGTACATGTGTGAGTGTGTGCATATCACACACACACACACAAACTATTGATTATGTATCTTAATTTTATACCTGCTTGTTTAGTTTTATAATTTGCAGCAGATTTTCCATTGATCCCATCATCTTTTTACCTTATTGCATGAGTATTATTGGTTTTGCCAGGCATTAGTTTCTCAGATTAAAAGGTTGTTTGGCTAGAAGCCTCCCTCATTAGAATGAAGCTCCCTGTTGTCTACGGTTTTCCCCTTGATACTCCTCTCCCTGCTGCAGTGGAGGACTTGGATTGTGTCCCTGAGGCTCCCTTAGACTGTCAGCTTTAGTCAGGACTTCCCCCAGGAGATCCTGAGGAAGAGGACTTGCGTACCAGCAGTTTATTTGAGAGGTGGTCCCGGGAAACACCAGCAGGGGGCATGAACATGAGAGAGGAAGGAAAGAAATACAAGTAGAGGGCTCTTGTCCAGCAGGTCTCTACTTGGGCAACTGGAACGTAGGCTCTGGAAGACCCCATAGAGCTCCCAGAGTCGTCCTAAGCATGGGGTGAGGAGGCCTCGGATTGCCTCAGAGTTATCCCAATCATGGGGCAAGGAAGCCAGGACTTCCTCCCCCAAGCCCCCCCACCCCCGCTGGGTGCAGGATCCTTTCAGGGCCTTAAATATCACCCAGCCAGTAAAGCAAACCAGGACTGGCCCCACAGTCTATGCTAGACCAGTAGATTTGGGGGGAGGCTCCGGAGTCACGCTGACTTCGAGTGAATCCTGCTCAGACACTTTCTGGCTATGAAGGCTTGGTTCTCACCTGTATGATGGGAATGATGATATTACCTCATAGAGTTGCTGTGAGGATGCAGACACCATGGACAAAGACACAGACGGAGAGGTAGCTGTGGATGTCGATGTGAGTAGGTGCAGGTGTCGACATTGAGACACACAGGTGGTTGCAGACAGAGCTAGAGACACAGGCAGATACAGATGCAGATGCCGGTGTAGACAGATGTACGGAGGTAGACAGAGACACGGGTATAGATGTAGGTGTAGGCATGGATGTGGCCTGCTCCTCCCATGCCAGACCCTCTCTGGGACTGGGGATCAATAAGCAGCAGGACTTCCGTGCCTCCCACTTGACTGTCTGTCCTCGACTCTATTCCCATTTCCATGCTCTTCTCAGGTGGGTGCTACCTTTTATGCTGTCATGAGATGTACTCAAGCCCTCCCCTGACTGGCTCACCCCTCCCTCCTCTCCTGGACCCCTTCCCACCAGCTCCGATTTGCTCTGGATTATCTTCTGGGATGGCAGTTCAGCCTTATTTTCTTTGATCTGTGGGGCCCCTCTGCAGTCTGGTTTTCTCTTTGCCATTCTTAGGACCTGAAAACTATGGAGGGAGGGAGGGACCTTCCCCATCACACAGAGCAGAGGCAAGTTCTAATAAAATCAGAGTGCTGGATTAAATACGATTAGGTTCCTCATTATTGCAAGTTAAAGTGTTGATTCCATTTATTAAGGCCATTTAAGGTGGACACTTTGGTTCCCTGTGGGATTTTGTCCATCTCAAAGTGTCGGGTGACAGGGCCATTCTCACGTTCTCAGAATGCAAAGGGCAGGTCACTGGAGGAAGATGGGTTTCTTTAGGTGGGTGTATTTGTGGTTCTGATTGTGGACATTGACAGTATTTCAGGAAGTTCACTGTCTCTGGGTCATAGTCATGATCTGGGGACAGTTGGCCTGAATACACTGCTGACAGTCACTGTCCATGTTTATTTAAAAAAAATTTTTTTTAAAGATTTTATTTATTTGACACAGAGAGAGCACAAGCAAGGGGAGCGGCAGGCGGGGGAGGGGGGGAGAAGCAGACTCCCCGCTGAGCAGAAAGCCCGATGCGGGCTCGATCTCAGGACCCTGGAATCATGACCTGAGTCAAAGGCCAACTGAGCCCAGCTGAGCCTCCCAGGTGCCCCACTGACCATGTTTAGAAAGGACGGGAGGGTGGAGCAGATCTGTGTGTAGCCTCTTCGCTCATGGGCAGCTGGATTGGATTGATGTTGCAACAGATGAGTTTTCAGGGACCAAGGGGGTCCCTGCAACACTCTCATGGATGTCTTCATTCTTGAGTGGAGGGGGCAAGACGAATGCAGAACCTGTCTATTTGATCAGATGTATTCCTTTGCTTACTTCTGAGACAATGGCCCTGAGGACAGTAGTTGGACGTTGGGCTCTTCCAAGGATACGAACCTAGAGCAGGGTTGAAGTGGAAAGAGGCAGGCACAGCTGGCCACACTTTGAGCCTACTTGCCATTTAGAAATGGAAGAATACTGTAAGGTTTTCAGTGCAGACTTGTAAGTGCGAGACAGACGGTCAGGTGACAGCGTTGTGACAAGCGTGTGAAGCCATTTCCCAATTGTTTTAGTTGGCCCAACTTAGGGAGGAAACCAATACTGACACAAAGCAATTGCACCATGATCAGCAAACAGTGAAGTGTTGGGAGTCACTGTTGCAAGTCTATAATTTCCAGTGGAATTGCTGTTCGGTCATCAGCTTGCTGCTGAAGGACACAGCCAGCTTGGTGGGAACGGCAATTAGCCGCTCTCACCCCGGCGTGACTTCTTTTCCTCTACAGACAATGGAATAGTAAGACCTCACTAGTCAGTGTTGGGTGCCTGCTTGTGAAATACCCCCTTGTTCGGGGGAAGAGGAGCCTGGGGTGGAGGCTCTTGCCCCAGGCCACTCCGCGTGGCCTGCCCTCTCGCCTCTGCTGGAGCAGAGACACAGCTGCCCACTGGCTCTGGGGGAAACCACGTCCTCTGCCTAGCTTGTGTAAAGAGCTCTTGCACCACAGCTGGGAATGAGACATGCCTGCAGTGGCCTCCTGGGCGCACGGACTCATCGGTGCCCCTTCCTCTGTGCTGGGGTTGCAGGCTCAGAGGGACATGGAGCTGGCCACGGGGCGTGAGTGGTGTGCTGTGAGCCTTCGGGGGCTTCGCGGGCTTCCTTGAAGGCTGAACGTGCCCACCCCCACTGCAGCTTTGTTCTGGAAGTGGCTCACCATAGACACGCTGCCAAGGGAGTTTAGTTCTTTCTCTTTTTGGTGTTTCCAAACCAAAGTTTGTGCCCACTGCAGCTGCGGACACCCTCTGCTGTCTGTGGTTGGTGCCTGACTTCTTTCAGGAAAAGTCAAGGTTCTTTTTGTCCGTTCTTTTTGAACGGACCTAGAGCGACCACCCACTCTCAGCATTGAGCAAGTGGGCAACTAACTGTTTTCCTAAGATTAGGGTGGTCGTGGACGAGATAGACAAATTTACCGGGCAGGGCTGAGCCTTCCGACAGCCGAAGCCCAAATGTGAAAGAATCAGGTGCTTAGTGGGCTTGAGAAGAAGGGCTGCGGATGTTCCTCCGTATCTTGCAGCGATCTAAACTCAGGCAATGAATCAGGAGCGTTTGGTCCGGACGACTAGTCCTTCTATTGGTCTGTTCTTAACATAGTCATCTAGCGTCTGTGCTAAACTTATTTATTTCCTAATGCTGGGTGATGGATTAAAAGATGTGTAGAAAATCTTTCTACAAGAGATAAGATATTGCAGGCTGCCACAACACCCCTGGCTCTTTTTGCTTTCTCTTGCTGTTTTTTCTACTTTTCAGTGCAGAGCTCAGGCCCCCACATCGTATATCTTGATTAGATGGTGGATATTACTAAGGGGATGTTTTTTAAGCCTATCATTGACACATTTAATTCATTAGGTACCAGATCCACAAGCAAATTTTGGCTGGCCATAAAACATGGCTAATCCAGGGAGCTGCAATAAAAGGTGAAAAATTGCGTCCCAGCAAATGTGGAATATTGCTTTTCTGTAGAGACTTTTACTGGTCTACGATATCTTTCTTCATAAATTTTTCTTGTGCTTGGTTCTCTTGGTAACGTAACCATTTGTTGTCTCCAGACCACAGAATGGCTCAATGATCCTCTACAACAGGAAGAAAGTGAAGTACAGGAAGGATGGATATTGCTGGAAAAAGAGGAAAGACGGGAAGACGACCAGAGAGGACCACATGAAGCTGAAGGTCCAGGGAGTGGAGGTAAAGGGCAGACAGGCTCTCGTGTTCCACAAATGTTGTTTCTGGGCTGCAGTGACACGGAATTGCTTCGGAGTAATTTGTTGCCAGTCCCCTCTGTCAAAAGCAGTTTTGTTTGCCAAGACCCCATTTGCCGTTTTGTTTTGTTTTCTGTTTTCTTACCCAACAGTCTCCATTCAAGTTTTCCGTGAAGCCAGATTTAGCTAAAGTGCTTCTGTTTCTTGGGAGCCGTTGGTGTGTAGACTGAGATTTGCAAGGTTCCTGCGGAATCCTGTGTTGTATGTGTCACAGAGGAGCCTGCAGGGGCGAGGGACGAGGGGGCCACCGGAGGTCTCTACCACTCTCTCGAGGTGGCCTGGACCTGCTTCTGTGGCGTGGGTCCCTTATGAGCTGGTGATCTCCAACCAGAGCCTGGCTTTGACTCTCTCTACTGATGGCCTCTTCTGTTTCCCTCTGGGTGTTTTGACCTCAGGAAGCTCGAAGGTGTTAAAGATAATTAGATGGGATTACAAGGCGTGTGGGATTCTTGCGGCTGGGGTGGAGGTGGGCAGTGCAGGACACATCTCGGGATCTGTGTGAACTTCGGTTTGGGTCCTTGGGGAAGACAGGGTGCAGGCTGGCTTCTTGACCGTTGTCCTGACACCACAGGCTCTCACTCTTGGGCAGCCATGGAGACATTCTCCTGGGGTCTTTTCCTTGTTTGAGGGCCTGGGCCACATGCCACAGTGGTAGAGGGAGAAGGTGTGAATCATGGTGCATTCTTGGCCTGCTAGTTAGCGAGCATCCACTTCTCTGCACTGCTCGCTGATCCTTGTAAAGGGTCTTCCCTGTGAGTACGGTGCTGTGTCGGGCCAGGAGCTGAGAAGGTGGCCTGTGATCCACCTGGTATTTCACGCTGGTAAAAGCGAGGGATCCTGGAGTCCTTTGGTGTGTTGGGTCCCCCGGGCTGCTGGAATTGATCTGTTGGACCATAAGCCCACTTGACTTCAACGGCTCCCACTCCAGGCTGACATTCTTTGTGACGCACTTCGTCATTATGACTTTTTCTATATTAATCATGTGCTTTTATGGCTGTTAAAAATAGCATCCAGTGGCTTTTATTATATTACCCCACAGAGAGAGATAACTTTTGTTTTATGTTTTTGTGTTTTTTTAAACACCCAATAACAATGCTTTATGATGATGAACAAAGAAAAGCCCCGACACGAGAAATTCCATGTTCGTACGTTCTCTCGCGTTCTGTGTTTGCACAGAGTGGTTTAGTCAACCAGTGAGACATGAAAATGCAGATCGCCCTGAATGTGGGGGACCTAGCTCTAGGATGGTGACTGGTGATCGTGCCAGCTGACCAGCCATGGCTGCAGGGGGCCCAAGGGCACGGGAGCTTGGAGGGACAGCTGGACACGGAGCAGAGTGGGTGAGACCCCCACGGGGCTCTTGCTGGGACTTGCAGGGTCTGTGGGAGCTCACCCCAGAGCTGCACAGATGACCCCTGTGCCCTCAGGTCTCTGGCAGGGCTCGTCCTCAGTCATACGTAAGTCAGGAACTTCTGGTCGTCCGCAGCAGCGGGGTGGAATTCTCCCTCAGCAGCAGCTCAGAAGCCCAGGGCCAAAGAAAGTCACAGTGTTCATTTTCTTCCCTCACGTGATAAATTAGAATTGTCACTGGATGGAATCAGAATGATGTGCTGTTATTTTTAGGCCATGTTTGTGTTCGGAGTTCTTTGCGGCTCACGCTTACAGTCTCCCATGCAGACACCTATATGGGGGACGTTGGGACCCTCGGGACCAGGGGAAGGGAAGGGGCGGGACAGCAAGGGGTCTCTGTGACTTGCTGAGTGTAAGTGGCTGTGAGGGATGGAACAGGAGAGGGTCTTAGAGACCCTTGGTCGGCCACACAAGGGGCCTGCTTTCTGGTTCTTGGAGAGGGAAGCCACCTTGGGCGGGCACGTGGTGTGGTGGCTGCTTCCACGGAGCTCAGGGAGTTGTCCCCCTGAGTCAGTCAGTGAGCACTGACTGTGTCCACAGGGAAAACAGAAGCCATGTTTTCTGCCTCAGAGACTCACGGTCCAATTGAAGAGGCAGCTGTGTCCACGCCTGCAAGTCCCTGGCAGTGCTGAGAAGTATGGAAACCGGAGCTTTTCGGACAAGTGTCCAGAGAGTGCAGAGTGGGCTGGGATGATCAGAGAAGCTTCCTAGTGAGATGGGCTCTAAGCTAAGCTCTTGAAGTTGGGTAGGGCTGTGTGTGTGACCTACACAGGATTCCAGGGCTCCCCTTTCCACTTAGCGCTGTGGTCTGAGTGCCATCTCTGCTGATACGTATATCCCCTCGTCCCTTTTCACTGCTCTGTAGCGTTCCACTGTGGAAGCATTTGAGCCACCCCCTAGTCAGCAGACTTTCAACATGACACCGCTGCAGGAAACGTATCTATACGTGTCTGCCTGTCCGCGTGTGCGGCCCGGACCTGCCGGAACGGCTGGGCACGAGGTCTGAGCATCTTGACTTTTACTGGACGCTGCCAAATGGCTGTGCTAAGTACAGGCCCAGCGGCACCGAGAATGTCCATCTCTTCCCTACCCTCTTGTACACCGATGGGTGAGAAATGGTACCCTGCTCAATTTGAGCTGGGTTTTTCTTAATTATTTGTGGAGATGAGCACATCATGTTAGTGGAAGTCCTTTGTGGTGGGTTATCTACCACGGGCATAATTTTAAAACAGCTCCAAAGAAAGACATCTTTGGCAAGAGCAGCCCCACGTCTCACTGTGCATTTCCTGCATTTGCTCTGATCTGGGCCGGTGGCTGGGAAGCGCAGAGGTCACGCAGGGACAGGGGGAAGGTGGTCCTTTCCACCTGGAAAATTGCCATGTGGACATACATGGAGTTTTGCATCTCACGGGAGGAGGCTTCCCCCTGGAAACCCCGATTCTTCCTTCAGTGGGTTCAACCAGGCGGTTCCCATTGACTCAGTACGTCCGTCATGCCAGGCATGGTGCCAGCCTCTGCCCCTGCAGCACAGGGTCTCAGAGCTCTGATTTTTCTGCCACCTGAGCTGGTTTCCTCAGTTCAAGGGCATGATGAAGATATTCGGATCTACCGTTTAACATATCACTTGCTATAAGCCTTCCCTCAGGCCAGGAGAACTTCCAGCCCTGTTCATGGAACTGCTCGGCAGTCCAGCCTCTTTTGTTCTTCGAGGCTGGGGCCCTAGGAACACACGGCAGCTCAAAAGCACATTGATTTTCTCCGCCAGGCACAGGATGGGGGCAGCCGCTTTTGAAGCTGACGAGCTGTTAAGTCCGCGATTAGTTGTCTTGTCTGTAAGCCACGGAGAAGCTAGCTCGATAAGGTTTCCAGGGACGACAAAGGTTGGCAGGGAGGAAAATGAAGGTGGTTGTGATGTCAGCGTTTCAGGAGATGAAATCGCAGCAGGCCTGAGGTCGGCCCTGCTCCCCGGGTGGACTCGTGCCTGCTTCTCTGGAGCCTTGCTGGGGGGAGGCGCTCTGGGGGGAGGAGATTCCGTGAGAGCAGAGGGGCAGATCTGAAGTGTCCCCGTGCCTCCGGGATTGCACACCCCAGGTTAGGTGAGCTGGGTGGTCTTCGGGCCAAGCCGGAAGAGTTCACATACTTTTCATGTTCACAGAGCTGTTCTCTGGCCCCAGAACTTAAGGCGCTGTCTTCCGCCTGGTCACAACCCCTCTCCCTCCTGAGAGTGCCGGGTATTTCACAACCTAGGCCAGCACTTGTCTGTCTGTCTCCCAACCCCTTCGCTGCCAGGTTCCCACAACAGACGGGAGACGCACACTTAGTAGAAAAAAGGCCGCTGAATTATGACTCTCCTGTCCACATACCAGCTCTACTGTCTCATTCAACCCTCATCGAAACATCCATGTAAAGTACTTATTCTTATGCCCCTCTCATAGACAAAAAGATCGAGCCCCAGACAGGGTTTTTCCTACCCCATTTCCTGCCACAAGTCCGTGTGGAGCCGGGACTTGAGCCGAGGTTCGCCTGGTTGCACGGTGAAAGCGCTTGCCCTGACACCCATTACTCCCGGGCCTTCTGGAGGGATCTGTGGTGTTTTCCGATGGAGTCAGCACAGACTCTCCATCCGTCAACCAGCTGTCAAATGCCTTCCATCCAGCACATTGTGATAGGTACTGAGAATGCAGTGTTCCGATCTCACGGCGGGGGGTGGGGGTGGGGGGGGGTGGGAATCAAGCACGCAGCTCCAGCGCCAGGTCAGGAGTGTATTGGAGAAATTGCAAGTCCTTGTGCAGAACACTTAGAAAGCGTCCTGCAGGCAGGCGTGGATGCAGAGAAGTGACTTGAACACAGGGAAAGAGGCACTGGTGGGAGGGAGAAAGTAACAGGTAGGGCTGGGACACGGCGATGGGCAGTGACAGAGTCTGTTGAAACACAGCTACTGTGATTTACAACAACAGGTGGCCAGAGTCGCACCGTGTCAGAATCTCTCCCAGCCCCACGTAGACCAGATGTTCGCCTCCCAGGGATGAGGCCTTATCTCCTCTGATCATAAGGTGTGCCTCCCCTCGCCGCAGATGTCCTGCCTTTGGAGCCAGTGGGTGGTCGCGGCACGGAGGCTGTTGGTTCAATTGTAGGCAGCGTGGACAAAGCCATCCTTCCCCACCCAGCCTGTGCTGTGGTGGACAGGAACCCCCGGCCCGGCCCATCTGCCTGGCAGAAATGCCAGACATCCCCTCTGATTGGAATTTGCAGCAGCGAAGAGAAAGTTTAGTTTTGCTGACCTGTTTGTACTGCCTCAAAGAATGAAGAGTCGCTTTGACTTCTTGACTAACTGCCTGAAAGCCCGAAGCCTGTTGTGAGCACAGCGGCAGCGGTAACAAGGTTATGTTTTTGGATTCAGCCTCATTAGAAGTGATGTTCTTTATTTGGACACTTAGGCCACATATTAAAAGGAAAAAAAAAAGCACCTCTTTCAAAAGTAGGAATGATATTGTAGTTACCGCATTAGGAATTAACAGGGCATGAAATAACTGTCTGCCTCGTGGCGATGCCAGATCATTCCAGCTCTGCTTGCAGCCATAAGATAAATAGGTATATTGCTTGCAGCTGATGGAATATATTTAAAATGGCCAGCCACAAACATGTATGGTGCCCAAATCAAGTCTGGAAAGCAGCTAGGAATAGATGAAGAGGTAAGGGGCCGGGCAGCTAAAGCTCACAGAGAGCCACGTGAATCTGCACGTTGCCACCAGGTGCTTTTGAATAGAACGAATACTTCTTGCTTCTCTTAGATGCTAGTGTGGCTCTGGTCCGTGGTGTTTGATCTCTCTCCGTTCCCCTCCAGACTCGCCATGCGCCCACCGGTCTCTACCGCACGGCGCTCCTTGCTCCCAACCTGTGTTCTCCCACATCTCCGTGGAGATTTCTGAAGCTTCCGGGGGCGTCCTCCCTGGCCCTCTCCCGCCGGCAGTAATCATGCCCCCCCTTTCATTTCCGTAGCCCTCCATCCGTACCTTTCTGCAGGAAGTGTTCTCTCTGACTCGACACTAGCCTGTCCAGTTCAATAAACATATATTCAGTACCTCGGATTTCTTGGATACGGGCAAGTCTGTATCTGGTATCTAGGCGCTAGATGGCCCATCAGGGGAAGAATAGAGAGAGGCAAGTAAGATGCAGCATCATGCTTGAAAAACTTACAGAAACACAAAACAGGGCGTTTCCATGAGATGTTGGTAACTGTCCCCACAGAGGTTTTGGGGTGTTGGAATGAGTTCATTTCCCCTCTCGGAGGACAGGGTCTGGACCAGTCACTGCAGGCCCTTGATTTGAGCAGTGGCCTCTGAGTGACCAGCTGCTTTCACAGGCACCCCCTCCTCTGAGCCCCCTGCCCCACCGCTGCTGTCGAGTCATGTGAGTCAGACATGTTTATCCCCATGGGGACTTGCACTCAGGTCTTTGTCCATCCCGCTGCCTCTGCGCTGGCGTCCGGCGCTGCTGGCTGAGGTGTTCTGTCTCCTGATGCCTCTGCAGCGAGCTGGCCTGGTCGGTGGTACCTCGGACGATCTCCCTCAGCTCTCTGCTGGCTTTTAATCATCTGAGTTTTTGTGTAGTGTTCTGCTGGTGCTCGAACACGTTAAAACCTAATTTCCTGTTACCTGGATGTGTTTTGGTAGAATCAATTCAGGAACTCGAATCCATAGTTTTTCTTTAATTTCTAATTACTTAGCATCCCTGGTGACATGTCCCTACCCAACTCATATAATTAAATTTTAACTAATAAATAACATTAAACTAGCTATGCTTTGAAGCGGCAACAGCCTCGGTTCACGTTCTGCTGAGCTCGTGGAGGCCTGGCCAGGATGGCAGTTTTGTTTCTTTTTCTTAAAGCTCTATCTTCCCTGACCAAAGGCAGTTAGCAATAGCAATGACAATTATGGCAGCATTTATCGAACACCTACTGAATACCTGTTCCTGCCCCCATCGCTTTGTGTGCACCATCTTGTACAGTGACCTGGCAACATTCCCATGAAGCATGCAATGCCGTTTTCCTCATCCTTGAGGAAGATGTGATTAATTTCCGGGAGATTAAGAAATGTATCTAAGGATACCCAGCCTGTCAGGAACAGAGTGGAGATAGTGCCCCAGCTCTGTCGGATCACAAATTCCCAGTTTCCTCATCACCAGACCAAAACGCCTTGATACCCAGAAGGCGTGTGCTTAGACCAGGGAGGAGAGTGGGGTTTGAGATGCAGCGCCATGCACCCACGCACAGGTCTCAAGTGAGATGGGGGATAAGGAAGGTCTTTTAGTACAAGTGGGCCTCCCTTCTTTATAACTCCCACCGGTCAGAGGAGAAAGAGCCCCTCCCTCACCGTTTCTCCAGCCCAGGAACCCAGCTCCCTCGGGCTCCCTGGGGACTGCGAGGAGAAGATCTGGAGGCCTCTTGCCCTCCAGTGGGTGGGATTTTGTCCCCCAACACTCTGAATACCTGCAGGACCTGCTGTCACTCCTTAGCTCTGATGTCACCCGGGTCCTATAGGAGCTTTTTATATTCCCATGTCAACCGTAACTGAGGGACAACAAGCTGCATTTATCTCTCCCACTATGAATTGTCAGCGTCTATCCGTGCTGAAGCCATAGCTCTCAAGCTTCCAGGACACACTCTCTTGGGCATGGGGGTCCATGTGCTCACACTCTTATGCAGGATTTCTGGATTTAGAGTGTGCACGTGTATACACACACACACACACACGTACACATGCTGCCCAGTGACATTTGAATTTCAGATAAGCAATAAATAATTTTTCAGTACAAGTGTGTCCCGTGCAATTGTCTGGGACATACCACACTAACATATTATTTGTTGCTTGTCTGAAACGCACATTGGGCTGGGTGTCCTGTATTTTATCTGGCAACCCTCTGACCATCAGAGCAGTTTCCTTTGAGTCTTTGCAGATAGAGATTTGGCTGCTTGGGTGCTGGTCTCGTTGAAGACTCGAGGAACGGAGTTGGTTTATCTCCAGACACATAATCGATGCAGGAACCATAAAAACCAGGAAGGGTGCTGGCCACGGCTGCGGAGAGAAGGCACTCCTGGCAGTTTCCCAGCAAACCAAGGGCTGCCAGACCCAGGGACCCTCCTGCTCTTTCTGAAAAGAGAGTCTGGGGGCCACTAGGACTTCTGGAGGCCCAGGCCTTGCCCTTAGAGGCTGCTGCCCAGGAAGTAGGCCTCCCACCAGTGATGTTTGAAGAACTCGTTGGCAAAGAGGTGCCAGGAAGATTTCAAAGGAGACCTGTTTGTAGTTTCTGCCTTCCTCATCTCTTCGGTAGATTATAGTTTGTAAAATATTTTGCAATTTCCTTTTTTAAACTTGATTTGAGCCCTATTGAGCTAGAAACTCCCTGTTGAAGGTAGAGCAGCAAGATATCAACTTGGTATGCTGAACTTGTATTTAATTATTATCATAACAGTCCCTTAACGTGATTGCAGATTAGCCCACAAGGACAGGAATGGAAATTTTAGCATATTCAATTACAATGGAAACTCTTGAACACCACTGTCAAAATTCACCCAAGGGCCTTTCCGTTTGGGCCCCAGCATACAGCAGGTGCAAAGTTAGATGTTACTCAGGACACATAACCTTGATTTTGTAAGCATAATTTACAGCCTCATCCAGAAGCTGGGGACGCCTTTTAAGAACGTGATATATATCCCACCCACCTCGGTAAATGACCAGATACAGCTGCTTGTGTTGGGTGAAGAATATCTCTGGCCTTCACTTGACCGAATTGTAAATTATTGATCTTGTCCACATCTTTCAATGCCCTGACATTGCTGGGGAAATGTACTCCTGTCATTGGCGGCTGTGGCTTGTCTCCGTGTGGTGCCGTCCACGCTTAGAGGGCACGAATCTCCAGTCCATCCGAGGAGAGTCGCAGCTGACCCCTGTAACTGACATGGGTTAGTCACTGACACAGGGAAGGCATGTGGTTTGCAAACTAATCAGGCCCAGGTTTCTGTGTCTGTTTCCCACAGACCAGCAAACATCACGGGGAAGATGGAGGGGTGGTGGTGGGCTTCTGTGCACCCGGGAGGAGTGGCAGACGAAGGCGTTAGTGCATAAACAAGAGAAGGGAACGGCTACTCACCCCGCTGCTTGGATGGAGGCTGCTTCTGGTCTCCTCGTTTCCCCTGCGTGCTTGTTGGGGTTCTGGCTGCTAAACCGCGCTCTCCCGACCCTTCCTGGATGCGAGGCCAGCACCAGAGATGGAAAGTCAGTGATTGCCTGACAGAGCACCTTTCTGGTCCTTGTTTGCCTCCGGGACAGCTGAAGTGACCTTCCATTTCCTCTTTGCGTGTGTTCATTCTAACATCTTGTAACCATTTACGCTCTTTGGGATGTGCCTTTACTTCTTGCCGCAAAGCACGCGTGTCTCACTCATGCCAAACCTGAGGGCCCCAAGGGCCTGTGCACAGTCATGTGACCCGTCAGTCAGCACTGCCAGCCTCAGCTGGGAGCTCTCTAGAAGGGCCGAGTCTCGGGCCCCACCCCAATCTCCTGAATCAAGATCTGCCTTTTTGTATCTCCTCCCATGATTCATAGGCCCGTCCATTTGGAAAAGATTGGCACAGCCATTCTCTTGCTGCTGGTGGGGTCTTCCCTTGGTGACTCAGCCCTAGGCACGTGGGTTTTTTTGTTTTGTTTTGTTTTAATCTTATGTTAAGGAAAACGTCCAAAGGAAGATTTTACAAGTTGGTCTGGTAATTCATTGCTTGACTCCCAGCACCTTTAAAAACATCTAGCTGAAATCTGATCATATGGTTCGAGCCCACCAGTCCTTCTTCTGCCCTTGACCATGAAGGAGAGGGAATAGTGGGTTTCTGATGGCGGAACACGCTAGCTCCCTCAGCCCTCTCCTCTGGGGGAGCTAACCCGGTTCCTGCATTGTTTAGCTCTGCCCTACAGGGCACTTCCTGTCCCCTGTTGTAGCCCAGTGCTTGGCATGGTACTTGCTACATACTTGCTGCCCAATAAACATTTTTTGAGTGAATGGATGAATTGATGGATTTCTTCTGCGAAGGGTCAAACAGTAAATAGTTTCAATTTTGCCGGCCAGGTGGTCTCTGTCACACTGGTGCAGTGTGACAGCAACCATAGATGATAGTTAAGGAATGGGTGTGACCGTGTTCCAATAAAACTTTATCTGCAAAAACAGGCTCAGGGCTAGATTTGGACCATGGGTGTATTTTGTCGACCCCTGTTCTAGATTATGGCAGCAGGTTCTAGAAGGAGCAGGGTGCTATGGAAACCAGTGAGAGATTGATGGGGGATGATTAGGGACTTGCCTCTTATATCTGAGCACTGGTCTGTTTTTAGACTCATGTTTGCAGCCTGACAATGTTCAGGCCCAGCTTATAATTCTGTCAGGAATTAACACTTTTGCTCACGACACACTGTCACATCAGACGGTGCTGTTCGTCATGTTTGTCCTGGTGGAGTTAGGATGTCTTCTTTCTCTTTCCTTGTTGTGGTAATACGTCCATGTGGCATAAACCTGTTTGTTTTCGGTCTGAAGAAGCAAGGCAATGTCCCTCGCAAGGGCAGTTGGGAAGTGTCCTGTTTCTCCCGCAAGCCTGCTTCACGGTGCTGCAGAGAGGGCCGGGCGCATCCCAGTGCTGTGCTCTGAGCTCCTCTGTCCGGGGACCGCTGAGCCAAAGGCGTGTGACCTTGCTCTGACCAGGTGGATCAAAGGATCAGCCTCTCACGGAAGAGGGAAAGGCTGAACCCCTGCATCTTCAGGCCTGAAGTGCTTTGAAAGTAGCCTGGCCGTGTTGTGACAACGTCCCCCTAGAATGGAGGCTGTAGGGAGGGTACAGATGTTATTTGTCCATGTTTAAGTATTTACATGACAGCGCGAGAAAACCGGGGTCTTTCATCTTTGCTGCTACAATTTCCGTACAGTTTTATGATGGATGCAAGAGGTAGACATTTATTACAAAAGTGTTAAGAGATGTTGACTCTTCACGAATTGATTATTTAGAATTTATTTTATTAAATATTTTAGGTGGCATGTGATAAACTGAACCTCTGCTGGTTTGCAGCTTAATGCTTCATGTATCTGCGGCAGTGATAAGGAAAGCAAAGACTCCGTTTGCCATTTCAGGGGAAGAATATGGATTATTATTAAATCTGGAATGGGCCTCTTGAGAAGCCTTCCTTAAGGGAACATGCGTATCAATAATGTCTTCTCCATACGAGAATCCTAATGTTTCACTTATGGAAACATAAATTCCGAGCAAGTGGCTGTGGTTTTTGCCTCCCTTTGGCTCCTTATATCCTGTGCTCGTGGCTGACCTGCTCTTGTTCTGGTGTTCAGAGTCCTTCCATCTCCATGTCTTTATCCTCCTATTTCTAATTTTTAATGCTCTTAAAAGATCTGCTGAGGTCTACGCATTTCAGCACCTGAGATGCCGGCAGAGACCAGGATAGTGTTCCTTTGGCTTGAAATGTCCTAAAAGGTTTGTTTAAGTCTCAGAGGGGATGAAACTGGGAGGTCTCAGAACTCTGACCGAAGTGTGGTTGGCTCATGCTGGATGTAGGATGTTGTCCTGAACCCACTCTTGCAGAAGCCAACGGGCAGCAAAGCCAGTGTGGTGGGCTGCTTCTATGGCGAGGACAGCAGGTGGGCACGCCCTGCAGCTGTGCCCATTCTCAGGTGACACGGAGTCAGGGAGGCCCAGCAGGTGTGGCCGTCGGCCTGCCACCTTAGGACATGCAGAGCTCCCAGGGGACGTCTAAGTGAGAATGACAGGCCGGCACACATCATGGTGACATTGTGAAGGTATCAGGTTGTCTGATACCTTGAGTTTCAAAATGCTCCCTGACTTCTTCCTCTTCCCAAAACATTTGACAGATGGTTCAATGCTGTAATCGTTACCGTAGGAGACTGTGGGCAACTAGTGTGGGGACGCCAAGACTCCTGACCTCCCCCAGGTTCCTTACTCATCCGTGCGCAGAGCAGCCCCGTCACCCACTCAATCCTTCCGTGGTGTGACGCCCCGACACGGATATTTTTCTTGAACCCCTCACTTTGTTGTGTGCTTTTATACATGGAATTAGACCTACTTGTCAGCATAATGCCATAGTAAGTTCAGTTTCCCCAAAGAACACACTGAACTGTTCGCAGTTATTTCTTACAAACGAAACCTGCTTGGCTCTCCACAGGACGAATCAGTCCAGGAGGAAGTGCGTTCACTACTGACCTTTAATTGCTGTGAAATAGTTAAAGGAGTCCACACTACAGTCCCCGTCTGAGTGTGGGCACAGAGGGCTCCCTGGTCTGGCACAGCGGGCTTCTGTTTGGTTCTTCTGCTCTCCTGGGATTCATTTTCCTTTTATGCCCGACGATCAGAGCCCCCAAACAGGAGATGGGTTTGGGCAGGCTCCCATTTCCTTGTATGCTCGCTCAGATTCTGTCCCACCGGTGCTGAGCACAGGAGGGACTCCGTTTCTATTTGCTGGAGAGCTGGGCCATCAGAGTCTGGGGTGCCTGATGGCGGGTGGGTCCCAGACCCGGAGCGGAGCTGTGCATCGCGGGGTGCTTGGACACCCACCGGGGCTGGGGTGCAGTGGCCTCCCGCGGGCGGAGCCCCCTCATTTGCCTTTTCTTGGGAGGCGGTGAAGGAAGCCTCATGGAAACAGCTTCCCTCCCAAATTAATGAACACTTTCAGACATGATATGAAATGTTTGGAAACGAGATGCAGCACAGTATTTTGCCCGTATTTTTTTTCCTTTCACAACACCTGGCAATAAAATTCTCGGGCTAAATAGCAGATGAGTGTGCGTCTCATTATGTAGAGTAACTTTGTCTCTAACTTTTTTAAGCCCTCCAGATGGAAGCACCATATAAATGTGGAGAGCTTGAGAGGGGAAATGAAAATAAATGCACTAAGAAATAAAGAATCTGTTTTTTATACTTTCTTTTGCAAATAGTGTTTGCAATGACATATTGTGAATGGACTGAATTATAACAAAAACGGAAATGAAACAGAGCTCGGGGGTAGGAAGAGCAATTGTTACACTCACTTTAACTGATATAATGCAAAGCAACGCTTTTTACACTCAATTAGTTTGCACATTGTGTTGGACACAAACCAGAATGTAGAACATTTTTGGGTTTTGTTTTTACATGATTAAGGGAGATGAGATGAAATAAATTCAGTAAATTACCCTGCGTTCCTTTTCGGTCTGAGATACTTTTGTTTTTCCTAACCCCTGGTATTGAATGAATGAGGTTGGCTCCAGCAGCCGACCTCTGTTCCCAAACAAGGAGCTCCTCCGGAGATCAATGGACTTTCAGTAGAGTTCCTTTCTCTGCCTAAGGGCCATCTTTTGCTGCACAAACAAGGTTACGAATCAGAGCTATTTACATTTTGTATTTGACCATATTTTGTGCTTTGAATATCAGAAAAGGATAGCAAGCGTGATAGCAGCTACCAGATGTTCGCAAGCGTTTCGGCAACAAAAGTGTTTCCAAGGCTGTGTATTTCAAGATCCTTGTTTAATTTATTTTGCTTAATTATCCTTTCTTGCATTTTTAATGCTCTTAATATGATAATATTAAGAATTGCAGTGCGTGATTGCGTGTTGCTCATTTGAATAGATGCTAGATGGGAGGGGGAATGTGGTTTGACGCCCTCTCCTGTGCAGCTCCGTCTCCTGTAAGCGGGGTCTGGGAGGGGACCGGGTCTCCACCACAAAGCATGTAGGAAAGTGTTTCTCAAACTTTACCGTGCGCACCAGCCCCCTGGGGGTTCGGATTCAGTTGGCCCGAGAGGGGCCTGAGGTGCTGCATCCAGAGAGAGCTCCCAGGAGATGCGGACGCTGCTTTGAGTGGAGTGAAGCTACTTTGACTCACACTTTGAACAGTGAAGATGGGAAGACATCAGGGAGGGAAAGTAATGTCAGCTGAATCCCCCGGCGGCTGGTCAGCTAACTAGTACCCCTCAGTAGCTGAAACCAACCAACACCTGCTGACCAAGCCAAGCCCGTGGTACCTAGCACGTGAGAGGGTCTCCTTCTGGAGCAGAAGTTTTGGTCAGGGGTCTGACTCGACTCTGGTCTTTTTCCCTACAAGCAGAAGGAAAGCCCCACCTGTAGTGTGCTCAGAGAGCCTGTGCTTTATGTTCAAAACCACAAATACTAATATGAAAACAATGGGAGAAACCTGTTAAGTATAATATCCAATTACAATTATTTTTTACTCCGAAAGGCATGTCAAATAAATAATGCAGTTTATGTTACTTCTAGAAAATGCAGCAGCATTAGTTAATTTACATAAATTATACAACTCATTATCTTTGTTTATAAAAAGCCTTAGCAATATTTTGGCTTATGGATCTAAAATGGAAAAAAACCCAGATTTCACTTCAGTGTAGCTTTCCTTTCCCGCAGTCACCTTTTTATTTATTTACAGAAAGAGCGTCTATTTGACAGATCCCCTTAGGATCACTGCCCTTTCCTCGTGATGAATGGAATGCATTAAGTCTGACTTTTGTTTATAAAAAGCCAAATAAATACCAGTGAAGGAAGCCAAGCACCCAGAGCTCTGAACAGCCATGGCGGCTTCCCCTGCCGGCTTTGCCTGCCGCCTGACTTCAGTGCCAATATGTGCAGGGTGAGGAAGGGGCTGCAGGGGCCAGGAAGCAGGTTTTCCTTCCTTTTGTCTTCCACGTAAGTTCCCAGGCAGCTCGGGTTAGGTGCCGTGGTGCCTCCTCCTGATATTACCACCTACGAGCAGATGGAATCTTCCTGTGCTGTCCGAAACGGTGGCCACGAGCCACGTGTCATTATTGAGCACCTGCATTGTGCCTACGCTGAATTGCGATGAGCTGGAAGTGTAAAATCCGCACTGCATTTCATAGACTTAATAGGAAAGAGAAGCCCTGTTAAATAACCCGTTAATATTTATATTGATTACGTGTTAAAAGATTTTAAATGTATTTGCTAAATAAAATATATCTTTAAGATTAGTCTCACCTGTTTCTCTTGACTTCTTTACCGTTGCTGCTAGGAAATGTGAAGTGCGGCTTTCGCTGCACTCACACCGAATAGCACTGGGACCATAGCATACTCACCAGGAGGTTGCAGACCTGGATTATGTTTAAGCGCGCCCATAATTTAGACTCTGATTCTAATTCTTCCACTGGCCCTGCATCAGGATCTGACTCATAATCAGAAACTTAAGATGCGATGCCGTGGGAAGGGCAGGTCCTGAGTGATGATGTGGCTGGAGATTTGAAGGGCCCATAGGAGAACAACATGATATGAGAAAATTGAGCTCTTATCCCTCGATAGTGCTGGGCTGATGCTTCTGGCTTGAATATTAAAGTCTTTACCTGTGGATGGAGGAGCCCAGCTCCCAGGTTATTTCAGAGTGGAAACTGGTGAATTCTAAATTCTCCTTCATCATGTATGCAGACCCATTTGAATGGCAGGAGAGAAGGGCTGCCCTGCGGCAGGTCTGCATAGCTGGGGCGTGCTTGTTAGAGCAGGGAATGGTGGACATGCTTCTGTTTGTGGGGAGACCTGTGCCCTGCCATTTGCCAGGGTATCTGGACGTTTGATATCAGTGTATTCCAAATGGAAGCCAATGCCAGCAGGTCTTCCAACTGGGAGGGCATAGCCCGAGACCCCAAAACCCCAGGGCTCACCCCTGAAGGGAACAGGGCCTGGAGCTCTTTGCCTTCATAGCACTTGGTGGGTTAGAGACAAAGTGATTTCTGTCACTCTTTAGTTGTTGATTAATTATTCCTTTACTTCTCCCATCCATCCATCTATTCAAGAAACATTATTATGAGCCCACTGCATGCCAGGCGCTTTGATAGGCATTAGAGATACAGTGATCCACAAAACAGATCCATTGTCCACTCTCTTGAAGCTCTCCACTGAGTGGGGCGGGGGCAGACAGGACAGAGGTGAGCAGCAAGTACCTCAGGACCCCTGAGGAAAATGCTAAGGGTGATGAGCCAGTCATATGCCCAAACCAAGAACAGTGGCCAGGCATTGGGCTTTGGTGGTTCGGGAAAGCCTGAATGAGGCAGGAACATTGTACCTGTGACTCAAAGGACAAAGAGCTAGGATGGGGCATTCTCAGCAAACAGGACAGCGTGAGTCTCTCAGGTGGGAAAGACCTTGTTTTCCTGCTGATGGAATTGGACCAGTGTGCCTGGAGAACAGGGACAAGGACAGGGTTGTGTGAGATGTGGCTGGAGGGTCCTGGAGCCAAGTCACGTGGGGGCTCACATGGGGTAAGGATTTTGCTATAAGGGATTTTAGGAGGTATCTCTGGGGTGTTGGGGAAAGTTCTGGTTCGGTAACTTGGCCCTAGACTGAGTGATACTGGGCCTGCCACTTAATCCCTCAGGGTGTTGTTTTCCTTATCTGTGAAGCAAAATGACTGAGGTAGGAGAAGAGAAGCTAGCCAGAATGTTCTTTAAGGGTTTTTCCTGTGATTCAGAGAGAGCTCAGTGTCTTCTCTTTTTGGATCAGGTAACCTTCATGTCCCTCCAGGGCTGGTTCTGGGTGGTTTACAAGGCACTGGCAGTTTGAAGTCTTCAACCTTGATATTTGTGAGTTCCTTGGCCTCATAATATATGAGAAGACAGAATGATCCTTGGCAGTGCATCAGAATCACCGTGGGCTGCTAGGGTTCTAATGTGTAGTCTGGGGTGGGACATGGGCATTTGTAATTTTTCAAGAGCTTCCCAGGTGGTCGATTCTGCATATTGGATAGATTGAAGATCCCCTGGGGATTGTGCCTCTCTGAGGGGACAAAGATAGCCCCCACAGCCAAAGGCTGTCTGTGTAATAGTATGTCAGATACCTGAGACACACAGGGTCTCCTGGGATCCCTCCAAGTCCAAATATGTAGGCCTACCATTAGACCAAGGGTCTTAGTTCAGAAATTATGATTACCTCACTTTATACAAAGGGAATCTGGTGCAACCCACAGAATAAATCCATAGTACACTGAGGGGGTTTCTGGTAGGTTTTTGTTACATTGACAAGTTATTTGCTGAGAATGTAAAGGGATTGGTTGTCATGAGTGCTGTTAGTAATCTTGGGATTGGGGGTTATGACACAGCTGGTGAAGAACATTTCTGATGCATCTTCCTACCATCCCCAGCCACCCTCCACTGCCACGAGTAAGCCAGTTGAGTATCTACAAAAAGCTTAAGAACCCAAGGACAGAGCTAAGTGCTAATCCAATGACCTCTTGTACATCTCTAAAAATACCCAGAGAACTCTAATGGCAATGGCAAAGCAATTGGTAGCAAACCTAGCATCCCACCAAAGCCAAATAGAACTCTGGGGAAAATATGTGAAATGACTGTTGTCAGTTGTTGGACAACAGGCAGTGCAGGATTGTGATGTCTGAGAAGAGTAAACAAACAAGATGAGTTCTGGCTTTCTGGCTGGAGCCTTCTTCCCAGTAGCATAGAGATAGGAACCAAACAGAACATGGCAGTCTAGTTGAGTTAAGGAGATCTAGATCCAAGTTTGGGGTGGCCAAGGCAACTGGAGAGTATAGGGAAGAATACTGGAAAGAAGGGACATAAACAGAGGAAGGGATCCAGAAATCTGAGTAGTAGGTCTCCTAGAGTCATCGGCTAAATAGTAAGCTGAGTATGTATAAGGTGAAACTCCATGAGATTGGTCAAAGAAAACAACCACTGGGAGCTGTAACTAAAAATTCTCAGAACTCATATGCAACTGGGGGATGTTCAATTTTGAACTAGGCTGTGTGAAGAGATGTTATTGAACACCTGGGGCATTTATTAGAGACCTCAGAAGGGCCACACCTTAAGAATAGGACTAGACTCTCCCTGGTATAAAGACTAATCTAGACTCCCTCTAGCAAACCACAAAAACAAACCTCCAAAAAGCAAGCTAATCTGAAAGTAATGCAAGTGCTAGACATAGCAAAATGCAACATTCTTTAAAGTATGACAGCAAAAATCAATGCTCAACAATATATCATGCACAGTGCCCTGCATTCAATCAAAAAGAATTAAACATGTAAAAAACAGGGAAATATGACCCATATCTGGAATAAAAATCAGTCAGTAGAAATGGAGCCCCAAGCAAAATCAATGTGAAATTAGAAGACAAAGACTTTAAAACAGCTATTACAAATATCTTCAGTGATTTAAAAGAAAAGATAAACAGTGCAAGGAGAGGATTATAAGAAAAATAACCAAATAAAACTTTTAGAATTTCAAAATATATCTAAAGTGAAAATTTCACCAGATGAGTATATTAGTTATTGACTAATGGGTATAAAATCACTACAAACTTAGCAGCTTAAAACAACAGACATTTATTATCTCACAATTTCTGGGAGTTGGGAATCCATATGTGGTTTAGGTGGTCTGTTTCAGGGTCTCTCACAAGGCTGCTGCAATCAACATGTCATCCAGAAGTGAGGTCTTATCTGAAAGCTCAGCTAAAGAGGATCTACTTCTAAGCTTTCTTAGTTGCTGTAAGAATTTAGCTCCTTGAAAGATGTTGGACTGAGGGCTTTAGTTCGTACTTGGCTTTTAGCCAGAAGCCACCTTCAGTTTCTTGCCATATGGACTTCTCCAACATGGCAGCTTGATTCATCAAAGTATATAAGACAAAAAGACAATAGAGTTTGCTAGCAAAACAGAAGTCACAATCTCTTGTAATCTAATCACAGATGTGACATGTGACATCTTTAATGTATCCTATTGATTAGAAGCAAGTCCTCAATATGCCCATGAAAAAGAGATGAAGATTGCACAAGGGTATGAATAATAGAGGTCAAGACCATTGGGGCCATCTTAAAGTCTAACTATCGCAATGGGCATAATAGTGGATTAGGTGCTAGAAACGAAAGTCAATGAACTTGAAGATATAACAATAGAAACAGCTGAAAATAAAGCACCCAGACAAGAAAGGGTAGGAGAAAAATAACAGAGATTCAGTGAACTTGAAACAATACAAGTGATTTGATGTACCTACAATTGGAGGCCCAGACTATGGTCATGTGGGGACAGGAGCAGCAGAAAAATGTTGAAGAAATAATGGTCAAGATTATTCCAATTTTGATGAAAACTATAAAGTCCTAGAAGAAACTTAATGAACTTGAACATTAGGCAGAATAAATACATAGAAAAGAACACCAAGAATTGTCATACTCAAATTACTGAACACCAGCAACAAAGAGACAGTCTTTTAATTAGGCAAAGAAAAAAAAGACAAATCACAAAGATAAGAATTACTACTGATTTCTCATTATTAACACCGCAAGTAGAAGACAATGAAACATCTTTGAATTACTAAAAACAAAACAAAACAAAACTTGAACTGCAATTCTTTATTAAATGAACATATTCTTCAAAAATAAAGGTGAAATAAAGACATTTTTAGGCAAACAAAACAACCCTAGGATAATTTACTGGGGGCAGATCTCTACTATAGGACATATTAAAGGAATTTCTTCAAGCTGAAGAAAAATGTTACTAGATGAAAGCTCACATTTACAGAAAAGAATGAGGAGTACCAGAAATGGTAAATATGTAGGGAAATATAAAATACCCTCCTTCTTGTTTTTAAAATTTTCTTTGAAAGATAATTGACCAAAGCTTATAAAATTATAGCTCTTAATGCCTATAACAAAAAAGAAGGAAGATCCCAAACAATAATGTAACCTTCCAACTCAGAAAATTAGATAAAGAAAAGCAAACGGCACCTAGAGTATGCAGGAGGAAAATAACTTAAATGATCAACTTAAATGAAATAGAGTGTAGAAAATAATAGAGAAAATTGATAATACCAAAATTGGTTCTTTCAAATGATCAGCAAAATCTTTGTACCTTTAGCTAGACTGACAAAGATAGATAGATAGATAGATGATAGATAGATAGATAGATAGATAGATAGATAGATAGATAGATAGAGACAGGCAGATAGATGATACACAGATTGATAGAAGACCCAAGTAACTGAAATCAGGAATGAAAGAGGGGACATCGCTACTGACTTTACAGAAATAAAAACTTTCATGAAAGAATACTATGAGCAACCATATGCCAACGAATTAGATAATTTCAATTAAATGGACAAATTCCTGGAAAGATACAATTACTGAAATTGATACAAGAAGAAATCGAGAATCTCAGTAGACCTAAAACAAGTAAAGATATTAATTTAAAAATCTTCCGACAAAGAAAAGCTAAGGGTCAGATAGATTCACTAGCAAATACTACCAAACACTTAAAGAATAATTAGCACAAGTCATTCACAAGATATTCCAGAATATAGAAGAGGAGAGAACACTTCAAAACACCAATTGTATCTCTATACACTAGCAATAAATAATTTGAGACTCAAATTAGGGAAAAAAATCAAGAAAACAATTCCAGTCTATAATAGCATCAAGAAGAATAAAATACCTAAGAATAAATATTTTAAAGGAAGTATAAGACTTGTAAATTGAATACTACAAAACATTTGAAAAGAAATTAAAGAATACCTAAATAAATGGAAAGACATTCTGTGCTGATGCATCAGAAAACTTGCTATTAAGTAAGTTAAGTAAGCAACAGTCCCCAAACTGATGTACAGAATCAATACAATCCCTAACAAAACGTCAGCTAGATTTTTTTGCAGAAATTGGTGAACAGGCCCTAAATGGAAATGCAAGGGACCCAGAGTAGTCAAAACAATATTGAAGAAGAAGAACAAAGTTGGAGGATTCAAAATTCTCAATTTAAAAACTTACTGTAGGGGCGCCTGGGTGGCACAGCGGTTAAGCGCCTGCCTTCGGCTCAGGGCGTGATCCCGGCGTTATGGGATCGAGCCCCACATCAGGCTCCTCTGCTATGAGCCTGCTTCTTCCTCTCCCACTCCCCCTGCTTGTGTTCCCTCTCTCGCTGGCTGTCTCTATCTCTGTCAAATAAATAAATAAAATCTTTAAAAAAAAAAAAATAAAATAAAATAAAATAAAAACTTACTGTAAAGCTCCAGTAATCAAGTGTGTTTATGGCATAAGGATGGACATATAGATCAATGAGATAAAATTGAGAGTCTAGAAATAAACCTTAACATTTTTGGTCAATTGATTTTCAACAAAGGGGCCAAGACAATTTAATTAAGATAGAATAGTCTTTTTAGCAAACGATTCTGGGACAACTGGATATACACAGCAAAAGGAGGAATAACGGACCCATGCTTGTATCTTACACAAAAATTAAATCAAAGTAGAGCATAGACCTAAATGTAAGAACTAAAAACATCAACATCTTGGAAGAAAACAAAGGAATACATCTTAATAATTTTAGGTTAGGAAATGATTTCTTAGTTATACCAAAAGCATAGGTAATTAAAGAGAGGATTGATTAATAGATTGGACTTCATTGAAATTAAAAGCTTTTGTGTTTCAAAAGTTGCCACTAAGAAGTCAAAAGGCATTCTACAGTCTAGGAGAAAAATTCTGCAAATTATAAAGCTGACTTATATCTAGAATATGTAAAGAATTCTTACAACTTAATAATGAAAAGAAAAATAACTCAGTTAAAATGGGCAAAGAATTTGAATAGACATTTCCTCCAAAGAAGATATATGAATATCCAGTAGGTCCATGAAAAGATGTTCAACAATATCATTAATCATCAGGGAAATCAAAGCCATGATGAGATACCCATTCACATTCACTAGATAAATATAATGAAAAAAGACAGATAATAACAAGTGTTGACAGGGATGTGAAAAAATTAGAACCTTATACATTGCTGGTGGAGATGTAAAATGGTGCTGCTGCTGTGGAAAACAGTTTGTCAGTTCCTTAAATGTTAAACATAGAGTTACTGTATGACTTAGCAATTCCATTCCTAGAGAAATGAAAACATGTTTACAGACATACTTGTATACAAATGTTCATAGCAGCATTATTCATAATAACCAATAAGTGGAAACAACTCAAATGTCAATCAACTGATGAATGAATAAACAAAATGTGGTATATCCATACAATGAAATGTTACTTGGTAATAAAAATATGTTACAAAGACCACATATTACATGACACCATTTAAGTGAAGTGCTCAGAATAGGGCAAACTATAGAAACAAAAAGTAGATTAGTAGTTGCCTAGGGCTGAAGGGGTGTGTGTTGGGTGGGGATGGGGAGTGCCAGCTAATGGGTATAAGGTTTCTTTCTGGGGTGATGAAAATGTTCTGAAATTAAATTATGGTGATGATTGCACAAGACTGTACATATACTAAAAATGTTGAGAGACACCTTAATGGGTGAATTTATGGTGTTTAAGCTACATATCAATAAACTGTTAAAAACAAGATGATTGTCTAAAGCAAAAATAATAACATATAGAGCAAAGTACATGACAACAATAATACAAAGGAAAGCAGTGGGAAGTGGGAGTGTATTGTTGAAAGGTTCTTAGGGTACTGATGAAATGCTAGAATTATTTGAAGCTAGAATACTATGATTAAAGATACATATTACAAATCCTAGAGCAGCCACTAAACTCTAAGAGAAATAGCCAACAAGCCAATAGTGGAAATGAGGTGGAATACTGAAAAAAAAAATGAAGCCAGGAAAAGAGAAAAATGAAACAAATAGGACAAATAGAAAACAAATAGCTAGATGGTAGAGATGAACCAAACTGTACATTATTATATCAACTATAAGTGGGTTAAACATTCCAATTAAAAGCTTGAGATTATCAGAGTGGACCAAAAAAGTAAGCATGTAGTTGACATGCTTTCTACAAGAAATACACTTTAATAATAAAGACACAGATAGGTTAGAAGTAAAAAGATGGATAAAAGATATAGTGTGCAAATTGTATTTATATATGTATATATAAGACATAGTGTGCAAATATAAGAAAGCTGAAGTGACTATTATCAAGCAAAGTAGACTTCAGACAAGGACTGCTACTAAAAATAGAGACATTTCACAATGATGAAAGGGTCAGTCCCATCAAGAAGACATAACAGTCCTAAATGTGTACATACGTAATTACCTGGCTTCAAAATACATGCCAAGTGATGGAACTGAAAGGAGGAACAGAGAAATTCATAATTATAGTGGGACATGTCAACATTCCTTTCTCAGTAATGAATAAAATAGACAAGAATTCAGTGAGGACTTCAAAACTTGAATAATGCTATCAACCAACTTGATTTAATTAACATTTTTGAAACAAAATACCCAACAATAGAAGAAAATACATTTTTTCAAATGCACATAAAACTTTTAATAGGCCATGTGCTGTACTGCGGAACAGGTCTCATTAAATTTAAAAGGATTGCTGTTTCTCTGGCAGTAACTGATTTAATTTAGAATTTCAGATGTAAAATATATATCTGAAGTTCAAATTTCCAAATATTTGGAAATTAAACACCACATCTCTAAGGATAAAAAGGAAAAAAATCATAAAGGAAACTAGAAAATAATTTGAAATGAATAAAAATTAAAACACAACATATAAAATTTGATGCACCTAAACCAAGTCTTAGCAGGAAATTTATTCTTATAACTGCTTGTATTAAATGCTTATATATTTACATTTGAAATCAATAAATGTAATTCATATTAACAAATGTTTCCAAGATGATCTAAGCTTTCACATTAAGAAACTAGAAGAAGAAGAGCCAATGAAAACCAAAGTAGAAAAAAGGTAATCGTAAAGATAATAGTGAAATCAATGAAACAGTAAATAGACAAATAATACAAAAACTGGCTCTTTGCAAAGATCAATAAAATGACAGACCTGTAGCTAGTCTGATCAAGAAACAAAAGAGAGAGAACACAAGTTTTTAACATCATGAATGAAAGAGGATATATGACCACAAATGCTACATACATTCAAGGTAAAACCGAGGAATATCATGAACAACTTTACAGTGATAAATTTGGCAACTTAGATGAAACGAACACATTTCTTGAAAGACAGAAAGTATTAAAATTGACAGAAAAAGAAAAGGAAAATCTGAAGAGCTCTATATTTGTTAAAGAAATTGAACTTGTTATTAAAAATCTTCCCATGGAGAAAACTCCTTCAGAGTGAATTCTATCAAACATTTAAGGGGAAAAATAATGTTAATTTTACCAAACATTTTCAGAAAATATAGGAGATTGGAACACTTTTCAGTTCATTTTATGATACCAAAACTAGACAAAGACATTACAAGGAAAGAAAACTGTGGACCTTTATCTGTCATGAGCATAAATGTACAAACCCTTAATACAATATTTGAGCAAATTAAATGTAGCTATCTGTAAAAAGGACAATATACCAAGATTAGTGGGGTTAATTGCTGGTATGCAAGGTTGGATTAATATTTGAAAATCAGTCAGTGTAATTCACCATATCAAAATAGCAAAGGATATTAAGCATAATAATTATATAATTATCTCAACAGATACAGAAAAAGTATTCAATACAATTCAATATTCACTCGTGATTTAAAAAGAAAAATTCTTGGCAAAGTAGGAATAGAAGGGAATTTCCTCAGTCTGATAAAGGGCATCTATAAAAAGCCTCCACCTAATATCATACTTAATAGTGTATTATTGTACTTTCCCTTAAGAATGGGAAGTGACCAGTATGTCTACTCTTACCACTTCTATCCTGGAGGTCCAGTGCACTGCAATAAGGCAAGAAAAAGAAATAAAAAGCATACAGATGGGAAAGAAAGGAATAAAACTTTTTTTGTTTGCAGATAACACGCACACATATATAGAAAATGCTAAGGAATTTATGGGAAAAAACTGCCAGAACTAATAAATAAATTTACGAAGTCCACGGGGAACGAGGTCTGTATTTAAAGAACAAATGTCTTTCCATATATTAGCCATTTCCATAAATTAGGAAAATAAATTGAAGTTAAAGAAATGTACAATTTAAAATAGCATAAAAAACTTGAAATATTTTAGGCTAAAATTAGCAAAGTGTGTGCAAACGGAAATGTATAAAACATTGCAGTGAGAAATGAAAGAATACTTAAGTAAATGGAGAGAAATACTTTATGCATGAATTGGAAGATGAGTGTTGTTCAGTGGCAGTTTTCTCCAAATTGGTCTACAGCCTCAGTGCAATCCCAATCAAAATCCCATCAGCCTTTTTTTTTTTTTTAGAAATTGATAAGCTGATTCTAAAATTTATATAAACACAAAATGGACCTAGCATAGCTAAAAGAATTTTTAAAAATAAGGCTTAAAAAGTTACACTACTTGATTTTAATACTTAGTCTACAGCTACAGTAAGCAAGATGGTGTGGTATTGGTATCCCTGGGTTGATCCATGTCTCGGACAGGCAGATTTCAGGTCTCAGTTTCTGGACTTTCCTGGGAGCCAAACTGGAGAGCTAACTCAATCTTCCCCAGCTCTGATGGGGTGTGTGTGCGTGTGTGTGCGTGTGTGTGTGTGTGTGTGTGTGTGTGTGTGTGTGTGAGTGAGAGAGAGAGAGACAGAGACAGAGACAGAGACAGAGAGATGGGGCTCTATGTTCTTTTATGCAATGGTCAATCTGGGGCACCACAAGAAGGGACACAGGAGAGGCTCAGGAAGAGAAAGTTTACTATACTCAGAGGTCCTAGGAACAGGGGGCGTGTCGCACACACAGGGTCACATGAGAAGACACCAGGGTGGTCACAAAACGAAGGGGCTGTACATGAAGGGAGGAGAGAAACCTAGGTCTTTATTGGAATTTTCATGGGAAAGGCCTGGCAGGATAAACAGTTTAGGATTGGGTGGTTGGAATAATTTCAGTTGGCTCTAAATTATAGGGATAGTCTGGTGCTTGGCCCTGGGATGATTAAGGCAGAGGAATATTGCCTCCTGGGATTAAGGGCCAGGCAGAGGTGAGGCCTAAATTTGGTTAGTTTGCATATCAAAGGCACACTCCTGGCTGAGCCCTTTGCTATTCCTCGGAAATCAGCTAGCCCTCCAGGGCAGTCTTTCCCTAGCCAGAAAGGTTTTTGAGTTTCGGAAATGGAAGATGAGTAAATTCTGGAGATTCACTATAAAACATTGTGCTTATAGCTAACAATAATGTATTCCAGATTTAAAATTTGCTAAGAGGGTAGATCTTATGTTAAGTGTTCTTACCGTGCACACAAAATACTAATGACAATAGATAATAATAATACTGGGGGAGGGGAAGAAGCCTTGAGAGGGGATGGATCTGTTATGGCTTCTATGGTGGTGATGGTTTCATGGGTGTATATTTATCTCCAAGCTCATTGAGTTGTGTATATTAAATATGTACAGCTTTTCACATGTCAGTCATACCTCAATAAAGTGGTTTGAAAGAAGATGTCAGAACATCATAATATGTGGAAAACAAAAAATGTAAACCATACAGACTCATTCTCGTATTGCCTCATAGACGGACTTTCCCAAGAAGCCCCTCCATGGCACAGAGAATATGTCATTTTTTTCTTCTGTCTCCTCCTTCTCAAAATAAAACACCTTCCTCTTTTCTACAGTTTCAAAACAAATATATACCCATTGTAAAAGTAAAAAAAAGTCAGACAATATAGGAAAGTGGGGAAGAGATTAGATTCACCCTAAACCCTAAATCCCATTGATAAAACTGCCCATGATGTACGCACTTCTGAAGAGTTCTCACACACACACACACACACACGTGTGCGCTTTTACCAAAATATGGGATTATATTGTACACACTATTTCCCACTTGCTTTTTTTCACTTGATTCCATGTTAAGTGATTTAGGTCATTTTTAATAGCTCTGTGTGATACCACATAGTCAACCTGTTCACTGCCACTGGACACTGAGAATATTACTACTGTTTGCCATTACAAGTCACACTGTAACATCCTTGATTTATTCAGTATTCCTTCAACAAATATTTGAGGACTTACCGTGGGCTAGGCTTTTCATACTTACCCAATTGTTTTCTTGGGTATATTCCTAGAAATGGAATAATAATGCTGGGTCAGAGGGTATAGCCACCTAAAAATTTGATACATATGGCTAGATCGTCCTTTGGAAAGATGGTGTGAACTTACGAACACACCGGCCATGATCATGAGGTCCTGCTGCTTAAACAAATGAACCCCCCCCGCCCCCGTCCCCACAGGGCTTGGCACAGGCAGGGCTCATAGTCGGGGCCTCGTATCATTAACTGAGGCAGTAACTATTAACAGAGGGGTGAAACCTTTAGTTTCACAGACATTTGTAGCACAGCACTGCAGGTATGTGTGTCATGCCTTCTTGTAGCTCAGAGAGGAAAGAAGAGTCTGCCTCCGTTCAGTGTGTGCACAGTGTCTGCGGGGAGTTTTCCCACCCCAGCCACTCAGGAACAAGGACGCGTATCATGGAAGGCACCGTGATGATGCTGAGTGCTTTTCATACCTTGTCCTAACTTCACAGCTTGGGTGTTTCATAGATGAGAGGCTGAGGCTCAGCAGTTGGACAGTCACAGGGCCGCTCAGCTGGTGAGCGGGAGCGCCGTGATTCCAGTGCAAGACACCCTAACACCCAAGCTCAGACTCGAACTCCGTCATGGCTTTGGGACTTGATCTTGTTAGTCTTTCTTCTCCTAATAGCTTGGCTTTGGAGCTTATCCATTTCAGAAGTATTATCGAGCACCTTCCAAGGGCCAGGAGAGAATAGAGTGGGCAAGGTCTGGGCCCTCAGGGAGCTTTGAGCCAGTTCAAGGAGACATAATTTCATCACTTAATTGTGTGAAAAGAACTATGATCAATGCCATAAAGGAAAATCGAGGGACTCTAAGACCATTCAGCAGAGGGATCTGGTCTACCAGGAAGGCGGCTCTGAAGAAGTACGCTCCTGGAGATTGTTAGTGAGTGGGGATAGGGAGGGCATTAAGGAGAAGGGGCAATAGTGTTTCAGCAGAGGGAGAGCCTGTGCAAAGGCCCTGAGGCATGACGAAGGGTAGTGTGCTGGAGGAAAGGTGTGAAGGCCAGTTAGTGTACATGGAGCTCAGAGTCTGAAGGGGCAGTGAGGAGAGTGGGAACTGAGCCTTGCAGACTCTCCTGAGCTGTGTCACGGTGTTTAGAATTTAGCATGGGAGCAATGGGAGCCATTGGAAGGTTTAAACTAGGGGAGTGGTATCCTTGTATTGTTTTAAAAACCTCGCTTAGGTGGTTATAGGGAGAACTGACAGGGGTGGGGTGCAGATTCAAACAGGAGGGACTTCTCTTTCCACTGTTCCAAGCAGGTGGTCCGGCTCCTCTTTTTAAAATTTTTTTTCCTTTTTTCTTCTTTTTTCTGTTTTGATTAGTTTCTTTTCCCTCTTCTATCTTCATTCTGGGCCTCAGGCTTCAGAAGTGAAAGGCTACAGATGGCTCAGGTCTTAGAGCAGTGAAGTCAGGGGACCAGCGGCCCCGAAAGCTGTCATATGTCACACAAGTCATCTTTCCAGAGCTGCAGCTACCTTCCCGGCAGAATGTCAAGCAGCTTGGTACGAGGAGCATCTGCTCTGAGCGGCTCCGAGCATTGTCAGAACACCATAAACAAAATGGTCAGGTTTCTGCAGATAGCCTCCTGGCCTCCACCAGCACACTTGGCCGCTCTGTGGGCCGGCTTTCTCTTCCGGCATCTGTCTTCGGCACTTGCAAAGCCCACAGTGCAGGGCTTTGGGACCGGGCCTTTGGGATGGTGTGCAGTCTGCATGCTAAAATGCCAGGAGCAGGACTCGGAGAGCCGCCCTCGCTGTGTCTGATCTCTGGAACGAGAGGCAGGCTCTGTTCCTGCTGGGGGCCCCTGGACCAGAGAGGAAGGACTTGCCCAGCAGGATCCTTATCCCAGAGTCCCCAGGGTAGGAAGGGAGAGAAGGCAGGCCCAGAGGGGAGGAAGGAACACTTGGTTGCCGTAGAAACCTTGCAGCATCTGGAAAGGCCACTCAGTCCTCCTTGGACACCTTTGTTCCTGGCAATGTCAGAAATAGCTGGCCTCAAAAAAACCCAAAAAACAAAAACTGGTGACCACGGTCTTCCCAGCCTGATGCATATCCATGCTTCTTGCCCACCTGGGCACCCGGCCTCATGCTAATCTCCTCCACCCTGTCTGGCTGGCCAGTCATCAGAAGCCCTCTGGTATTCTGAATTATGAGTTATGGTCACCAGCAACGAACACTGAGGATTCATCTAGACAGCCTCATCTTGGCTTCTTTGAGGGAGCCCTGGAATGGTTCTCCAAGCCCCCTCTTCAATGGTAAGACCTTCCTGACCCAAGAATGAAAGTCCTGGGCTTGGCACAAGTGTGACTCTAAGAAGGGCCTCCTGCAGAGACAGTCTCCTTCTGGGCTCTTGGTGGCAGCACGCTGAGGGTGGGCTCTTGGCGCCCATGGGCGTCCAGGAGAGCGATCAAGGGCAAGCTCTTCTTGGGAAAGCAGCGTTCTCATTGCTGTGTAGCCCAGGTTTGTAGTAACGGTTTGGGTAATTGCTTTGTAATTAACTGCATCACCTTCTTCCTGTTTAATAAATAGCATAAATAAAACCAACCTGCATGTGGTGGGATTGTAATTCAAATTCCATGGACTAGAGCTGCCCATTTTTCATTTAGCATGTAAAGGCCGTTTCTATGTAAATTATTTCGAAAGGTTCTCCATGGACTAATGACATTAGTGTCTGGATGGATTGAAATTGTCTGAGTAATTGATACTACAACGGTGTGGTGCATCTTGGAGAAAGGAATTGGCACTGTAACTTGTACACTATTTTTTTTTTATTAAAGCCAAATTAGGACAGAGCTGCTGAAAAGCTAAAACAAATATTTCATAAACAAGAATCCAAAATGTGACACATTTGTTTTGACTTAAAAAGCCAAATTCTTTACAAACACAGAATTAATGGTTCCATTGATAAACTTTCCACAGGAAAATGATGAGTACTGGCAAGCGTGGAGATGCTGCCTTTCCCCTCAGCTGGTTGGCCAGGTCCTGCCCTGAGCACGGGGCTCCTCTGCTTCCAGCCCCCCACCCCACCCCCCAACTCACGGTAGAAATTGTAGTAAGACTATTCGTCCACTTTTTATTTTTTTTAATTTTTTTTTTTAAAGATTTTATTTATTTATTTGACAGAGATAGAGACAGCTAGTGAGAGAGGGAACACAAGCAGGGGGGAGTGGGAGAGGAAGAAGCAGGCTCATAGCGGAGGAGCCTGATGTGGGGCTCGATCCCATAACGCCGGGATCACGCCCTGAGCCGAAGGCAGACGCTTAACCGCTGTGCCACCCAGGCGCCCCTTGTCCACTTTTTAAAACACAGACTTGAGACTTCTTTTAATTTATAACTAGGCAGAATATTAATCTTGTAAACCAATTCAGAAATCTTTTTTTTTTTTTAATGGTCTTCTGGGCTTGAAGGTGGTAGGTATATATTTAATAAAGTGAAGTGCTTTATGGTTAATTGTCAAAGGCCTGGTCTACCACATGGAGGAAATAATTGTCGTAGAAACAAGAATAAAACCTTGTTCCCAGGTAGGTAAATGTCCTGAAAAATTGGATTCCATCCCCTTGAGTATGAATCCCTTGTAAATTAAACATTCCTGCAAAGAGACCTCAAAGAGGCAAAGTAGAAAAACAATCAAAAACTTAAAAACGAGTATGTTCTTAAATGAAAGAATTAATCATGCTAAATTAGAAAAAGTATTAAAATAGTTTTAGATTAATGCAGACTGAATATCAATATAATTGCAGCAACTTAATTTGGCATAAAAAACATCTAATGAAATATTTTAATATCACTGTCCATTCAATTTACCAGCTTGAATTTCATGGGGTATTAAGTGGTTCTTCAATTATCATTGCAAAACCTTCCAAATTCATTTGGGGCTTTTGTTGTTGTTGTTGTTTATGGAAGGAGTGAGGAATACATCTGTGTGTGTGTGTGTGTGTGTGTGTCTGTCTGTCTGTCTGTCTGTGCATATTGAATCTAAACCCCAAATCCTACTTTGTAGAAGAGGTGAGAATCAGTCCCTCATTCTTGTCAACTGTGCCAAGGAGCAGCGTTTCCTCCACATCAAGAGTCTTTGTCCCTGGGGGCTGGAGCTCCCTGTGTGATCCTGAGAAATGATCAGTTTAACCAAGTGAAGAAGAGTGTCACACTCATCCAGGTCAGCCCTTCATTATGCAGTCGAGCCGGATGGTCGCCCCATTGTTGCAGAAGGGAGTTTGAAGGAAGCTCACTTCCTGTGGATTCTCTGACTCACAGAGCGCGATGGAAACAGGCAATACACTAGAGGGGAATTCCAGATGGTGACTGCCTAGGTGTGCTGTAGTCCCAGCACCCTTACCTCTCCTGACACGGTACTTTTCTGGCTCTCTGGTAGCTCTGAGACTGGTCTGCTCCACACATCCCGTAGGCTCTTGCCCTTGTGCTGGGGTGTGGCCATCTCTGTCCCCCTAAACGTCCTTCTTGTTCTCTGTGGCTCTCACCTCTCTGGCCCCAGATCTGCAAGAGCAAGTCCGCTGGGGCAGCAGTGACCGGTGATCTTCCCTTCACTCAAGTGGATTGTGTTCATGCCGCATCTCAGGAGTCATTGGTAGCATTTGATAACAGCTCAATTTGGCCTCCATAAAACTCTCTTTCATAGTGTTCTTGACCCAGAAATCTAGGTCTTGGTGACCTCTCTCTCACCATCCTTCCTCATTCAGGCTTTGGTGTGAGGCTTGAAAGCAACTCTACTTGAAGGCTGAGGACAGGAAAGGAGGATTGGGTTGGCATTTAGATATCACCGGGGTACGGAGCAATTTGGTTTTGTTGCCTTGGGCTGTAGGGAACAAGTGAAGTTTTTGAGCAGGAGAAAAATATGACAAGCGTCCACAAGATTTATGTGTGACGGTGCTCATTACAGCAGTATTGATAAGTGTGGGAACTGGAACAACCTCACTTTCCAACAATAAGGAATTGGTTAAATAAATGATGGTACTCTGTAAGTATTTGTTGAGTCAATGATTATATAGAAGAGCATAAAGAAGAACAAAAAAGAAAATAAATCATCTCTAATCCTGTCCTCTGATATCACCACTGTTAGGGGTTTTGTTATTCCCCTCCCCCAATCACCACACAGGATACACAGTATCCACCATATCTACTGCCATCCCAACTCTAGTAGACATCCCATGCAAGCTTTTGACGCAGCTTCTCTGCTGAATCTTATGTTGTAAGCAGGTTCTCATGTCTTCCCATAGTCCTCGCAGTCCTGACTTGGAATGGGCATCTGTTGCTCTGGGGTATGGCACCCCTCGAAGTTTGGACAGACACATTCCCTTCCCACTCTCCACTGTCTCCAAGGCCGGCTTATCCATGCCTATGGCTCCATTAGCACCTGCCCACAGGTGACTCGAACTTCTCTACTTCCTGTGGCCCCAGACCCCTTCTCTGAGCTCTAGACAGGACAGTCAGGTACCCATATGGCCTCTCCCATCAGACCCAGCAGATGCAACCCAAACTCATTATCTTTGTCTTCATGTGTGTCTGTTTTAGTGAAAGGCAACACCATCCATAACGTTATGCCAGCCCAAACCACGAGGCCTTCTTCACATACTCTTCTCCACCGGTCCTTCATCCAGACAACTCGGATCCTTTACCTCCTGAAGCTCACAAATCCGTCACTTTCTTTCCACCCCCTCAGCCATCACACGAGCTCAAGATATCACCCCATGGACTTAGCCTTGTCCTTCCAAGCTCTGGTCCCCCGGCCATTCTCTGTGCTGCCCCCGAGGGGCTCTCCACCATGCAAAGCCCATCAATCCCTCCTCTGCTCTCAGGAGATCTGGAACTGCTGGGTGGAAACTGAGACTTCGGGGCCAGGCTGCCCAGGTGGAGTCTCCATTCTCCCTCCTGCTACCTGTGGCGCTTTGTGTGTTTTACGTACATTCTCCTGTGTTTGTTTTCTCGTCTTCCGTGAACATTAGGTGAGTGAGTCACAGTGCTCCTAGCTGGGCCCTGGCACGCAGAGAGATGATTTCAGTATTTGCTGTTGTTATTCTTATTCTGTTGTCGTTTGTAAGGTAAGGATTTTAGTAAGAAACTCATGAGTGAATATGGACATGCTGACCACAGAGTAAGCCCTTGGTTAGTGTTAGTGGGTTTTTTTGGTCTCTCCAGCCTCCTGCTGTGTCATATGCTTCTTCCGGCCCTGCACTCCCCACAGCTCCTTCAGTTCTTTGTGCCCACTCACCACGGGGCCTTTGCACACATTGTTCTGCCTGGAACACTTCCCTCTCCTCTTCTTATTAACCTATTCTCAGGTCTTAGCTTAACCGCTGCTTCCTGGCCTCACTGACTGGACCACATCTCCTTGATGTTGAATGCTCCTTACCAGAGAATCCAGAGAATGTGTCCGGGAGGGATGGCATGGTGGAGTGGAGTCTCTGTGATCCAGTACCCGGTGTGGGGGAAGACACAATTCAAACTGCCCTCTTGGGAGCCTGCTGCTCCTGCACATCTCTCCTAGAGTGTTCCAGTGGCCTCTGGTGGTGACTCACCATCCCAAGTCTCCTTCTGGCCAGGTGGCCCCAGAGAGAGTGGCTGTCCAGCCTGAGCTGGAGAGAACCATGTGTGGACCCAGCAGATGAGTTTTTCAGACAGCTCACTTCTGCGTCACCCCTGCCCCCATAGGCACAGCTGCCAGTGAGAGAGTGGATCATGAGGATCAGCAAGAGCCAATTTCCTGTTCTTTGTTTTCTTTTAATTTGAGAGAAGACAGACAGAACCTTGTCAGGTAATTACATCCCAGAGGGGAAAATGTTGGAGCAACTTTCCAGCCAAGTCTGTGATTCACACTGCCTTCCGTGGTGGGTTATTCTGATACGTATCTGGGAAGCTCTGTGATGTGCAGGCTCACCCTGCCATGGTGTTGCCTCTGTGGCAGTTCTTGGTCTCTGGTGTTAGTGACTTCTGACTCAAGGATCATCCGTGGTTCTCTGAAAGCCATTAGATGCGAGTCACCAGCGCCTTTCCCCTCTAACGGCAGCTCTTCTAAACAGACACCAAAGTCTTCTTTTTTCTTTCTAAAATACAGACCACATATACTATAGCTTGTAAACAGCTGAACTATTTTATTTTATTATTTTTTTAAGATTTTACTTATTTGAGAAAGAGAAAGAGAGATAGCAAGAGAGAGCACATGCAGGGGGGAGGGGCAGAGGGAGAGGGAAAAGCAGACTTCCTGCTGAGAAGGAGCCCGACATGGGGCTCCATCCCAGGACCCTGGGATTATGACCTGAGCCCAAGGCAGACGCTTAACTGACTGAGCCTCCCAGGTGCCCCCAGCTGAGCTATTTTAAAGATGTCGGGGCAACAGGACTCCCTAACCTAAACATCACATGAAGGGAAACCAGCGCTCAGGTGACCAACTCCCAGATCTGCTCTACCTCTTCTAAAACCAGAGATTCACATGTCCTCCTTTCTGGGTGAAGGTGGGGTCCCTGGAAGGATCAGGCAGCCCCATTTGAAACTTGGTGACGACAGCACCTGGCAGCGACTGTAATTATGCCTCACTTGTTCCAAGCTGCCCTGATGGCTGAGATCCCTACAATGCCAAGCTGGGAGCCGCAGGAGACTCATGATGCAGGTGGCCATGTACGTTTCTAAATCGTTTACAGATTCACAGGCCACATGTGTCCTCTTCTCACAGCGGGAAAGGCCAGGAAGGAGACCTGCTCCTCCAGTGTGTGTTCTCAAAAGTGGCTCTTTGCGATGCTTCCACCACTGTGCCGAGGGAGCCTCCTGCATTCCAGGCACAGCGCCAGGCTCTGAGGACCGATGCCACGTGGTCTCTGCCCTCGGGGTGCCCACCGCCTGAGTGCCAAGTGGGTGGGAGAGTGTGGGGCGGGGACAGGGAAGACCTCACAAGGAGATCAGCATTGATTGGAGTCCTGAAAGGTGAGGAGGAGCAGATCAGGTAGATCCCGACATCAGGCAGGCCTTTAAAACTTCAGAGCAGTGATTCCAGATCTGGGATCTCGGGGTGATCCCTGACAATAGTCTCAAGGGTTTCTGCTGTTTGTAGCACTTCAGAAATGCAGAGATCTTCCATGAGCAGGTGTGTCTGTGGCCGTTGCACCCAGTCTCTTCTCTTTGGCTGGAATTACATCCATTCAGAGTGGTAACACCACCATCACCCCGAGAAGCACTGACGGGTAATGGAAGGGATCACCGTGTCAATCAGGATTCTGGTAGCCAGTGTTTTTCTACGTGGGGTGAAGATTTTTGGAACCACAAGCTGGAGCACTGGTTCTCAAATCTCAAAGTATGTTAGGCTCATATTGTGAACGGTCTCAAATGACCCTGAATGTTCCTGTGTGACAGTCAACAAGTGAGAGATTTGGGGGGCTACGGAGGCTGAGAGCAAGGAGGATAGGCCTGAGTGAAAACCCCCGCTCCACCTTTACTAGCAGTGAGACCTCAGGCATATGAATGAAGCTTTCCCAGCCTCAGTTTCCCCCCTCTAAAAATGAGGACAGAGGAGCTCTAAGGACTCCAGATGATGTGTATAGAGTTTTGCTCAGTGCCTTTCATTGTGACTACTCCCACCCCTATTACTGTAAGCATCAAAAATTGTCGTGATTATCACCATGAGACTTACCCAATCAGTAGAAATTAACTCGATCTGATTCTTTATAGCTGAGATCAGCCTGCCTGAGCTTTTTGGGGGGGAGATTAGAGAATGAGGGAAAGTGAAGTTATTTTTATCACCACGAAACACTTGGCAAGGAGAACAGCCTTGAGGGTGGAGGGAGGGAGAGGCTACGGAGGGGCTTTTAGCGACCAGGAGCGGCTTGAGCATGGTGAGCAACCGGGGGGGAAAGTGGGCCCAGCACCCCACAAAGGGCGTTCCGGTGTCCGCAGAGTGTGTGCACTGTGAATAAACATAGTCATCGCTGTTCATTCGTTTCAGGACTCAAATTGGGTCTTACCTCATCGTGATGGTGCAGACATGGGCACTGTTGTCATCTGAGGGCCAAGAGCTCTGAGGAGGTCTGTTCTTATGAGATTGCTAACTTGTATGTACAGACTGCTCTTGGGACTGAACTGGGCTCTTCTGATGAAGGTCCTCCGTCTTCTCCTTCATTATCATCATCACAGCTAATATTTTCATATGGTGTATTGGTCAGGATAGGCTAGGCCAAGCCCTGGTAACAAAGAAACCTGCGATACTGTGGCTTAATATGATACCGGTTTACTTCTGTCATTAGAACCTTGATAGGGTCAGGTAGCTCTCCTGAGTGGCTCTCCTCCAGGCAGTGACTCACAGGTCCCAGATCCTTTCATTGTAGGGCTCTACCATCTTCACATCCCTGACGACAGAGAAGAGAGAGAAGGTGTTTTAGGACCCAGGCCCGGAAATGGTATTTGTCACTTTTATCCTCGTTTTATTGGCCAGAACTCTGTCATGTGGTCAATCTAAGTGCAAGGGAGGCTGGGAAATGTAGTCTCTTATTGCCCAAGAGGAAGAAATGATATTGATGAGCACCGGCCAGTCTCTACAATGTGTATATTATCTCACATAGTTTTCCAGAGAACCCCAAAGTCTTAGTGCCATTATGGTCCCTATTTATATGTGAGGAACCTAAAGTACAGAGAATACCTGCTTACGCTAGTAAGTGGTGGAGCCAGGATTCAGGAATAGGAATGTAGGACTCTGAAGGTTACACTCGGACAGGAACTCTCAACACAGTTCAAGCCCACACGAAGAGCTTGACATCTAGAGTGCTTTCCTGACAGAAAGGGGTTGCTTTTTGTCCTAAACCCCCAGAGCACCTTACCTCTATTTTCCTTGGCACTATGGTCATTCATCTTGTCTTCTGTCCTAGATTTTAAGTTTCAGAATCAGTGTCAGCTATGCATGTCTGCATTGTCCTTCGCCTGACAGATACGTAGCCAGCACGGAGTAAAGTGACTATGAGATGGGTCATTAAGTCAATAGAGAGTCTGGAGTCCTGGGTGTGGAAGGGAAGAGGCAGGAAAAGAAGAATGTGGATGAAGACCCAGAAGAAGGGGGATACAGGAAGGCCAAGGGTGAAGCAGGGGTTGAGAAGGAGGAGCTGGCTCATTGTGTTGCATGCAGCACAAGCATGAAGGAGGAGGACATTGGAAGAGAATAGTAATCAAGGCGTCACTGGCACCCTTGGAAAGCGCCGCGAGTGACAGGCAGAAGCCAGAATCCCAAGGATCGAGTAAGAGTGGGAAGAGGCAAAGGCGATGAGTTAGTGCGGGCTGCTCTTGTGAAGCATTGGGTGTTAACAGAACAGATGGGCAGTATGGTTGCAGGTGGGCTGAGCTTGGGGGGTCTTCCGTGTGTGTCTGGGTGAGGGAAAACAAGTAGGAGGGGCAAGAGTGAAGAAGAGTTGAGGGAGAGGGTTGATTTTGAGACCCAGTCCCAGAGGACAAAGGAAGGCAGGAGGTTAAGGTCATAGGCGAAGGGCTGATCTCGGAGAGGAAGGAACATTCTTTCCTCTGTGAGAGGTGAAAAGGAGCAACATGGGTCCAGTTTCCTTATTTATAAAACGAGGGTGCGTCTCCTTATACCTCCAGCCTTTGTAGTTATCATGAGTCTATCGGGTTAAATAGTGTCCCCAAAAGTTATGTCCACTCAGAGCCCCAGAATGTGACCGTATTTGGAGATACGACCGTACAGATATAATTAATGAAGTCAAGATGAGGTCATACTGGAATAGGGTAACCCTAATCTAGTGACTGTTGTCCTTACAAGAGGGAAGCTTGGGCACAGACCCTCAGAGGAGAAGTCCCTGTGGGTCAGAGCTGGAGACTGGGAGATGCTGCCACGTCACAATTTGTGGCAGCACCGGGTAAGAGGCAAAGAAACATCCTTTTCTAGAGCCTTCCGAGGGAGCACGGCCCTGCCCACACCTGCACGCTGCACACCTGGCCTCTGGCGCTGTGAGGGGATACATTTCTGTGGTTTAAAACACGCAGTTGTAGTAATTTGTACAGCTGCCCCGGGAAATGAATACAGTGGGGAACATAAAGGCGCTTTTGAAAGTAGCAGGAAACGTATAATTACCATGAAATGTGCGGCATCTTCATCAAAGTCATCATAAAAGGGCAAGTCATGGACGTGGCCTGGCAGAGGTGAGGGGATGGGGGCGGAGAGAACTCAAAGTTTCCACCTTCGCAAGGGCTTTCCCTTGGCCTGGAGGCTTTCTCCTGCATTATCTGCAGTCTCTCCGGATTTAGGTGATTAAAAAAAAACATGGTTTCTCCTTTTCCTGGTTGCCTACAGCCTCAGTGTGGGACTGGGGAGGAGAGCCGTAGGTGGGGTGCAAGTCGCCTCCCTTCTGATCGCTGTGGGGGCGCGTGGTGTTTGGGAGAGAGTGCTGTGCCCCGGGGCGCGGCCCGGCCGTTCTGCATTTCCAAATGGACTTGACGCCCTAATCGTCCAGCTTGCGGTGAAATAAATCTTACATATTCTGTCCACATGAAAAGTGACTGTCTTCAGCTTTTCTTTCCTTGCATGAATAGGAACCCTTCTCATCCATTATATTATTGTTGCTGTCACCATCTTCATCACCATCATCGCCGTCAGTATCACATCGGGAGAATGAGCGTGGCATCTTTCGCTCGCCCCTCTCTGAAGGAGGAGAGCAGTGGAATGACACTCCCAATCCCTGGAAACCCCCCCCCCCCCGTTTTCAGTTCCTGCTTTTTACCAACATGTTCTTCGAGGTTCCTTTTGACTTTACTGTTCTGGACTCTCCCCTGATGTAGGAGATGAGGACGCTGACCCATGGGTGAAGTGACTCTCCCAGGGTCACTCAGCTCTCAGTAGCAGGGTGGGAACTGGCCCCTGACTCTTGGGTGCACGATTCAGGCTCCCAAGTCCATTTTCACATTCTTCCGAGTCTGCTGGAAACTTAGGGGGCCACGGAAGTTGCTAAGTCATGTGCCAGGAAATGGGGTGGGGGCTACGGGGTCTGGAGGAATCAGGCCGCATCCACTGAAAGCCGCACATGGGCCTCCACTCCAGAAGCAGACACAGTGCCCTGGGGGAGGTGGAGACAAGAGCAGGCGGAGAAGTGCAGGGGCAACTGTGCTGTGGCGGGACCACCCCTCCTGCCGGAGCTGGGATTCATTAGAACCATCCATGCCCGACCAGAGCGCGCCATGCTGGTCGGGGGAACCTAGGCTCTGGCGCCAGCATGACCTGTCTCTGCCCCGCGGTCGTCATGCAACGACAGTGGGCCTCTCTGAACCTCAGTTTTGTCATCTGAAATAGACTGAATAATGCAAAACTCCTGGGAGTTGTTGAGAGGAGGTGCATGTGAAGCGCCTGTTCCCAGTGGGCTGACTGTTCCTCTAGGTTCACCCTCCCCATCACACCCAGCAATCGGTCTGCTGGTATTTCCGAGCAATGAGTTAGCGGCTGCCAGAGGGATGCTCACTGGGGCTACTTCAGCTGCCTGAACAGCTTGAGCCCGCAGCTCGAGCCCGCACTGGGCTTTGTGCGTCCCTCTTCTGCGCTGGCAGAAGTGAGAGAGCTGCGAACTTAGCCCAGGACTGGGTGGCCAGTGTGGACAGGGCAGCCAGCCTGGCTCCATTCCACTGGCGGCATTTACTGTCAGACATTTCTGGTTGTCACCCAAATTTGGCTTCTCAGTTGGAGCTCTCGAGGTGCATTCTTCTCTCCAACAACTGTCTGGAAGCAGAAAGTGGTGCAGGGAAGAGAACCAGCCGCCAGCCACCCCCGCTGTTTTGACTGGGCTCTGCGGATGAAAACATCTGAGAACGCTGGCCAAGGGCACGCGTGCCCATCTCAGAGCTGGCGCGTGCATCGTGGGGAGGACGTGTGGCACAAACACACTCTGACGTTTATATTGAATATTTTAGTTTGCAGAAATTTGAAATTAAATATACTTTCCACCTACACTATGAAAAATCCATTTATAGAAACCAAATCAAATTGGAGATCTAAGGACTGGTGGCCAGAAATGAAATATTTTAAAAATAAAGTATATGGAGATTGAATTGCTGAAACGGTGGCTTGCTCTGAGGCTTCGCAGGATGTGAGCTGGAGGGAGGCTTATTGGACAGAGCCTTCTCTGGGGATCAGTTCCGAACTACTTGTACATACCAGCAGTTTGAAAAGGGAGAAAAAAAAGTTCTTTGAAAGAACTTATTTAACAGCAGAACCAATCTTCTGTGTTTTCTGGAAGCCGCCGTGTATTTCAGCCCTGGCGAATGTGTGTGTGTCTCTTGCAGATCATTGTGGGGATTGCTTGAACACTCCGAAGAGGCTGGGGGCTGCATTAATGCCCCCGCCTCCCCCCACCCCCCAGCCTCTGCTACCCCAGCCTCGCCATTCATCCTGAGGACTTAATTATCTTCTGAAGGATGATACGAACCCGTACGGCTTCTTTCTGCCGAGCCCCCCTCTCAGTACTCAGGAGAGGGGAGCTCAAACTCGGCTCTGGCCTATGTCTCTGAAATGTTCCCTGATCGAATTCCTTCTGAAGAAACCTCTTTCCAGCCCTTTAAAACTCACGAGGGCTGCCGTCCCTGCCCCTCCTGTTAGGGGCTCTTGCGACCCGGCGTGCATTTGCGTGCTAGACTGCAGCCACGGACACGTCTGAGAAAGCTCAGCCACTTTGCCCAAGTGAGCTGATGTCATTGCCCTTCATGTTCCTGGCTCCCTTCGAGAGGAGCTCCTAATTCAAAGCCAAGCATTTTCTGCAGCCTTGCTTTCATCTTTAGGAAATAGGCATTGGAGCTCCTACGGAGTGCTGCCCACCCCTGCCCCACCTCCCTTCTCCCAGCAGACAGACATCAGGAGGGATCTCTTGGAAAGCCAGTCCTCCCCCATTCTCCTGGGGAGCCGGGGGAAGAACCACGCTAAGAAGCAGCAAGAGCTCGGCATGCGGCCCAACTCCCTACTGGGTTGCGGGGACTCATAAAGCCCCGGTAATTTCCATGTAGGTTTTCTGCTGTCTCCCCACCATTTACTGCTTTCCAGCAGATAGGGAAGGGACTGGGCTGCAGAGGCAGTGGGGCTGGTAAAGGAGGGAGAATCAGGCACAGCTTGTCCCTGCAATGAGAGAGACCCTGTCTCCAGAAGCCATGGCGGAGGCCTGCAGGGCCAGGGCTGACGTGTGCTGGCAGGCCGCCGGCCGCAGAGAGTCGTTCCCTCCTGCACCTGGAGGCCGTTCCGGGGCTGGCGTATCTCTGGCATCGCTCTGGCGCTCGGTGTGAACAGAGCCCATTGGGTCGTTTGTCAGCCAAGACAGAAGAGTCATGATGAGCCGATTTATTGAGCATACAGAGTGTGGTGGGGTGCAGGCCCAGATGGTTCTGTGATCCATGTGTGCACCTTCCTGTTTTGGTTAGTTGGTCATTTGCTTTCTGGCCCCGTCCACTGGGAAACGTATTTATCACCACTCTGTCCGTCATGCGGCGGCGGTCTGTTTTTGTCTGCTACAATGAAAATGCTCCGATTTCAACGTGATTGAAGCAGGGCGGCAGAAACGGACCGCATCGCACTTAGGACTGTCCGTGGGGGAGTGTAGGCATGAATTACCCCCAGTGTAGTGCCTCAAGGCCTGCTGGTTCCCTTGGGGATGAGGACAGGGAGCATCTCCGTCTCTGTAGCTTCTTGTAATAGTGCTGCCACCCGATGGCTGCCCAGGGTCCCCAGGTTGGCCGTGCCCCTGACCTTCCTCCAAAAACTCAGAAGCATCCCATCCGTCGGGCCTCTTTGGAACCTGTTGGAGGAGGATTTTCAGTGATGAGCATCTGGCTTTTATAATTCTTTTTCTGCTCCTTGCCAGTAGTCTCATGCCTTCCACCTGTTAAAGCGTGCAAAGATACTGCAGGCAGGCATTTTCCCAGGGGAAACGCAGTGGATCCCCAAGTCCGGAGTAAGCCAGGCTCCCCTCGTTTCTGTGCAGAGGGCATTGGGTCATCCTGGGTACCTGTGGGAGGAGGCGCCAGGGAAGGTCACCCCAGAACTGATTCTGCCAGAAGTACAAATGCCTGTGGGGCTCAGGCGGAGGCAGGAGAGGCCGATGGAGGCGAGCTCCAGGTGGTAGGAGGCTTCCTTGAGACTTCATGGATGGAGCTGTTCTGTTCAGCCAGGTCTGACCCCTCTGTTCCCCACTTGTGCAGGGTCAGTACTGGAGGCTACGCTGAGCTTCTTCCAAGAGCAGGCAGCAGGGAAAACTCATCAGCTCTCGGCAGTTACTATGCAACGGCGGAGACGTGCCATCCCCTTAAAAGGATGGTGGCTCTCAGGTTCCCAGGACTGGCCTGTACCTGATGTCCCCAGGACAAGGGGGAGTCTCAGAAGCAGCGTTTGGGGGACAGGCAGTCTTGGCCAGCAGCCAGCTTATACACGGTCCTTGGTAAGGCCAGCCCCATAGAGAAAGGGCTGCCTTGGCCACGTCTGCCCAAAGCCTTAAACACGGAAACCACCCACCTCGTCTCCTTCGGCTTCCCAGAGAGAATGCTCTAAATCACACAAGTTTCTGGTCCCTGGCATAGTGATTTCCTGTCAGACATGAATAAATGGGTATTTTCATTTTATCCCTGTGCCTTACGAACTTGGCTAAAGGGAAGACGGTCCATCTCAGACTCTGCAATCACATGGGGCCCCTGAGCCTGCAAGTGAAGACCAGCCCTGCCGGGGCACTGTCACTGGGCAGCAGCTCTCGCCAGAGTCCTTCCCCTACTGGGCTGTGAGGCCATGGCCCTTGATCACAGGTCTGCCCCACAACTTCCCTCCATGCTGGACCTGGTCTCCAAGGTCATTCTGGTGTGTACTGCCCTGCCTCCTTGCTGCCTGGCCAATCGTCATGTGGAGGTCTGGGGCACGGGCTCGCAGTCAGGTGTCAGGTGTGCAAATATAGGCACCACTGTTTGCCTGTCTCGTGGCTACGAGCAGTTTTTAATTCCTTTCTGCTGTGGTTGTCTAGCCATAAGACAGGGATCGTGGTGGCACCTACATCTCCGGGTCGGGGCAGCACACGCTCCCTGCTTGGAGCGCTGTCTGCGCACACATGTGCTTGGTGTTCTCAGGCCCCAGTCCGGCCCTGCCTCTCCCACTGCACCCGTGTGTGTGATCTATCAGTCAGCACCCCCGGACTGAGAACTAAACCACTCAACTCATCTTCACGAGCTAACCTTTTCCCTCCAGCCAGATTGTAACTCGTCGAGGGGAGGGTGTGCTGTGTTTCTTTTCAGTCCGCACACAGGCTCCTAGCAGAGTTCTGGGCACGTGGTAGGGACCCAGGGAATACCCGCTGGCTGACTGAGTGGTTGATGATACTGTGAATCTGGGAGTGTAGATTAAGAAGTCCGTTCCAAATTACTTCCAGGTGCTCATCATTTCAGCATCACACGGCCGCACGGGAGAAGGCCCACTATGTGATATTTATTCATCTATTCAACAAATATTTATTGAGTGCTTGCCATGGACCAGCTCTAGTTCCTGGGGACTCAGAAATGAATAAGACAGATCATATCCATGCTCTCTTGTATCTTACCTGGCAGCCAGGAAGGCCGACAAGGGACAGATACAATCCAGGAGGTGATTAGTGCCACAAAGAAGGCAGGGTGGATTAGTTATCTATCTCTGTGCGACGAATTACCCCCAAACATGACACCTTACGGCAACGCACACTTATTATCTAGCCATTGGTGTGGGCTAGGGGTCCGGGCACAGTTGAGCTGGGCCCTCCGGCTTGGAGTGTGTCACAGGACCCATCGAGGTGGTGACCAGGGCTGTGGCCGTCTCAAGGTCCTACTGGACCATGGCCCTCCCCCAGGCTCCCTCGTGTGGTCGTGGGGAGGACCCTCGTCGTGGGGGCCTCTCCAAGCCTCGCTTGCAACACGGCAGCCTGCTTTATCAGAGAGAAGAGAGTGAGCCTGCTGGGACCCTTGGCTCACAGTCTCTCGTGCCAGTCTTCTGAGTGAAGTGGGTGCTGTTGGGAACCCCACTTTGCAGATGGGATGTGAGCCCAGCTAGCGAGTGGCAGGGCCAGGGTTTGGCTCCAGCAGCCGTCCTCCCGCTGATGCTCTGCCTTTCCGTCCTCCAACAGGAGAAAATGGCAGCTCAGTTGCTTTTGCCTCAGCGGAGGCGATGAGACATGAGCTGACTTGAGATGCACGGTGGTAGGACTTCTTACCAACTTGAATGTGGGAGTGAGGGGAAGAAAGACATTACAGATGATTCCAAAGATGGGGCCTAAGCAGCGGGGAGCAGGGTGGTGCCATCACCTGGCTCAGAGAAGAACAGGAAGGAGTGGGTGTGGGGGAGGACACTGACGTCTTGGCCATCTCAAGTGTGACACTGGTGTGGCTGTCCAGGAGGCCACTGAGTGCCCGACCCCAGAGTTCAGGGGAGCAGTCAGGCCAGAGATGCAGACTTCTGTACTCACTGGCCATGGATGGCTGCCTGGGGAGAGAAGTGAAGAAAGAAGCTGGCTGAGGCCGAGGCCCTGTGGCACCTGCAACGGTTAGCAGCCTGACAGGAAAGGGAGAGCCAGCAACGGGGCCCATGAGGCAGCCCGAGAGAGCCAGCAAGGTGTGGCAACCTGGAAGCCTGGTGGGGAGGGACTCGAAGAGGAGGGAATGGGGAGCTGTGCCAGATGCCTCAGGAGTGTGACTGGGGGGACGGGCTGGGAAAACTGCAGGACGGGATATTCAGGAAGATCCTGATTTGCTCCAGATCATTTCTCCTCCCTACAAAAAAAAAAAAAAAAAAAAAAAAAAAAAAAAAGCTCCTTTTCATTATGACTGTTAGATCTGTAGACCAGTTTTGATCCATGAACATGGTATATGTCGATATTAGGGAAGGTGTGTCTGGATTTTGTTATTTTCACACACCAGCAAATGGTGTTCAGTTTTGTTCTGACAGGCAGTTACATTGCTGGCAGCTCCTCTTGGTTCTGATCAGACTTGGTTCTAATCTAACAAGGGCACGTCCGGTTTGGTTTTGCCCTTTGAGGTTTCTGCCCTTACTTAAGGGCATGGTTCTTACTCTTAAACAAATGTACCAGGTACTCAGCCAGGCTTCTGCCATCCGGCCGGGCCAGACCTCAAAGGGCCCCCAGCCCCGCACGACCTCTAGCGTGTCTGTGAGACTTCAGGGCTATAGCGGCAGTGGAGTCTGGCCCTGCATATGGGGAGCTCTGCCCTCAACTGCATACTCCCAGGGAACCCCCAAGCTGACGTCTGGGCCTGCCTTCTGCACATGTCCTTTCTCTCCAGAATCCAGACCTGCAAGTTCTAGCTGTTCTCTGATTTTTTGCCTTCTCCAGCCAGGGAGGCCGTGCCCTGCTTGGACCCACTTCCCTGCATAATGGTCTAGAAAGCTGGGCAGATGTGGGGCTCATCTGGTGGGTTTTCTTTCTTATGGGATCATAGTCCCGAACTACTTGTGGTCCAGTGCCCAGACAGAGTAGCCCCAGACACTCGTGGCTAGTCGTATGGCTGTTTCCAGCAGGGGGGCTGGTCCTGTGTTGGTCCCTTCTCTGTGACCAGAAGCCAAGTCACTCCAATTTGACATTGACAGTTTCTTCCCATTCCCAGCACCAGACTGTCACCCTTACTGGTGACAGTTTTATGTGATACAGAACAGCCCTTTTGGTTGAAATAAAATCAAGTGAGACAATTCGTAATCTGAAATGAACAAAGACCACAGTAAAGACTGCTGTTGTGCTTGTTGGCTGTGTCTGTAGGGAACTCCCAGGGAAGGGTTCCCAGGGAAGGCTCAATGGGACATCCTTGGACAGAGGGCCCTAGGACTGAGTATTGGGGTGGGCTTCCTGGGGGACAGGTGCAGGGCAAGGACCATGGGAAACATGGCAGGGGACCTGGGTGCAGCAGTGGGGGATGAATTCCTCCTCAACCTTCCCCAGAGATGCATGGCCCCCTCAGGATGTCCAGGTGCGGGCATGGGGGGGGGAGGTTGGTGGCAGCTCCCCTCTGCCTTACACCAAAGATTTTTTTCTGCTCTTGAATAGCCACTGATAGTTTCCTCCCATGCCTCTGGGATCCCCCGGAATGTATTTTCTGCTCGAAGGGACAGTGATTGTCTTTTCTCTGACAGTGAATTGAAGTGGGACCCTTAGCTCTCTCTGACCTGATACGTTTGGCCCTCTCTCCCGGGAGTCTGTTCACATAGGTACATTCCCCCATTCACAGGCTCGGAACTCCTGTCATGGGCTATTGGGGAGATTCTAGAGTTTGATGTCTTAGTGGCTCTGGGTTACCAAAGTCTGTTGTATCAGCTTCTATCAGGGGCTTATGTGTGTATTTATCAGTACATTCTATAACAGATACTTACTAATTACTTATGCAGCAAATTTTATTAAGCACCAAAGATGTGCCAGGCACCATGCTAAGTTCTGGAGCCCCCAAATCCCCAATCCAGGGCCCCAGAAATGCGCTCAGGGGCCATTTCAGAGAGATGGGGAGTCTAGTCTCATGCGTGGAGACAGCCATCACCAGTGTTCAGGACTGAGCGCTCCTCAGCGGTCAGCAGCGCGGCCTCCCTTGCCCTCTCCTGCACGGCCAACCAGGCTCAGGATTCCTGGACGCAAGGAGGTCACTGGCTTTAATGAACGGGGCTAATGTAATAGAGTCAGATCCCAGTGTGCGCCTCGCCTCTCCGCTGACTTGCTGCGTGACCTTAAGCAAGTACCTTCCCCCCTTTCTGGGCCTGGTTCCTCCTCTCCAGGATATCTGAAAATTCTGATTCAAAATGTGAGCAGGAGGTGCAGAGACCTGGCCTCCCTGCCTAGCACATTCTGTGTTCATGGATGGGTCATTAGGAAGACCGACAGTTAAACTGCTCTTCATAGTCACACAGCATGGGAAACAGCGACTTGATTTCTTTATGTTAAAGGCACTTTGTACATCAAGAAATATTATTAAAATCATCTTGGCTTCTGGGTCAGAGCTTCAGTTTGGGTCCTGCAACAGTCTCCCCCCTCGTGAGCATCCTGTGTGTGACTCAGTAGGGCTGGGGCGGGGCGGGGGGGGGGGAGAGTGGCGGGGGGTCTGGCCCACCCCACTAATCCACACTTTCTCTGCAATTCTCCCACTTGTTTATAGTCTGGGCAATTTGCCTCCTGCTGCTGCATGACTCAGACTCGGAGAGCTTCCAACCTCGCCCTGAGCCAGCGGCTCCCCTGAGTCAGAAGCTGGGCCTTTGTGTCTCAGTCTCCTGGAGCCTCCAGATAAAGTTCTCCCTCCCGGTCTCCTCTCTGGTCACCTTCAGGCAGCAGCACCCCAGCCCCACATACATAGAGAGCACTGTGCCAAGGACCTTGAGATGCCCCCCCCCACACCGCCCACCCTGGGACAGGTTTTCCAGCTCCTCTTATGGGTTTGTTTTGTTTGGCTTTGAAATGCAAGTTTACTTCTGATCAGGGGCACCTTCCCTCTTTATGGGCTGAAGCTGAAAGGATGGGGGGCCCTGTATAGGAATAAACAACACAAAATAATGAACACAAGGTTAGGCCTGCTTCTGAGAAGGGATCCAGGCAGCTCGAGGGGTCCTGAAGCTTAAATGCTGTTAACTTCACAGTAAACCTGCCCCTGGTTCTGATTCACTTAAGATTTGGAAAAACTGTTCCCTGCACCGTAAATTTTAATTTAGAATAAAATAAGAGAACCGCTTGCTGTATATTTATTTAGAATCCAGCCGCCACTGCGTAATTCAGATTTGAGATAACGTTCTTTAACAAAAAAAATTTCCTTCACATTAAAGCAACAACAGATTGAATGTCCAATGAGTCACAAATGCCCTTCTGAGAACAGCTGCATTAGAGGGGCTCACTCAGAAAACATGATTTTCTTTCTTCCAAGGCTGTCTTCAGCCTGCCGACATCCCCCTCAGGCCCTGGTGTAGAGTCTCCCCACCCCTCCCCTTTCCCTCTTCCCCTCCTGCCCCATCCCTGCTCAAGCTGCCAGCCCTCCAGACACTTTACACATTTAATATGTCCCACCCAAGCACACCAGCGCTTTTAACTACAGTAATTGTTTAGAAAATTGTATAGAAATTGATTGAACCAGAAAACTGAAAGATTGTAAGTCATTGGTGGGCAATAAGGGGAAGTGAATTCAAATCCCGATGTCAGTCGGTGACATTTTCAGACTCTCCTGGTTTAAAGTGATTCCAGAGCAACTTTATTTGAATAGTCTGTGTTGCACTCAAAGTAAATATTAATTCCATTACACCATAAACTTTTATTTATCACGACAGCAAGTTATAAAGTTCTCTTACTAGAATATAGCTTCTAAATTGCATATCATAGATGAGATACAGCGCGTGCAGTGGGTGCTAGCAGCAATTACCCACCGTGCTTTCTGCAAGTCGGTATTCAATGCACTTTCTGAATATGAGTCGCAGCCTGAGCTTATGCAGAAAATCTTCCATGGCTATTATCCAGGAGCCCAGAAATACGAGGAGAGGGTGACGGAGAAGTCACAGCGGGCAGGGACCAGTCTACAAAGGTCAAAGTGCATCAAGTCCCGCGGCAGTAACTCATCGGAAGCATTCTTTGCGTGTTATGGGTCTGACTTTTTAAATTACATAAATTGCTCATTAGAAGCGTTGTGTAATTGCTTTACTCTGTGGTATTGCGAGAAGTGTAGGTTTTAATTATTCTTTTTTGATTTGTAGTGTGGTTTGACTTGTTCAGGGTGATGGTTTGAAAATATGGATCTGCTTTCATTGTTGCACTAAGTGAGAATAGATGACTCTGTTTATCAAATTCCTTGACTTTGCATTTGGGGAGTACAAAGGGGTCTTATGGCGTCTCAGCCCCTGTTGGCAGCTGTAGGGGGTTCACCAGATGGGGCCTGGGGAGAATCCTTCTAAGCCTTCCAGGCAGCACTTTGGGCTCTGCCTGATTCTTGCATGACCTGAGCAGAGCCTGGCGGTGTTTCGTCTGTGGATGGATTTCATGACATCTGCGTGCAAGTCTACATGCCTCTTGCCCACAGTGTGGCTAGCATGGGAAAAGCCAAAGCTCTTTTGTTGTCTTTGGAGAGCGGGGCAGGGACAGTGGGTGCTCCTGGGATGCCAGCTGCAAAGCCGCCATTCTCTCCCATCCCCTTTCGCAAGGGCAGCCAGCACCACGGCGCCCAGCCAGCTCCGTCTCCCGCGGCACCGAGGCCTCCGCCTTCCCGGCCCCATCCGGAGCGGAGCCATTCTAGCTCCATCACAGGCCGCTGGCATTCCGGCCCCTGGGCCCGGCCCCGTGTCATCCAGCGCCTGGAATTGATGAGTTGTGAGACCAGAGCCATGGCTTCGGGGGTAAACTTCCAGGACCCGCTCTGGCTCACCTGCAGCCACTGATGAATAAAAACTTGATTAGAACGCTGGTCCTTGAAAGGCAGCTATTTTAGGACTCACTTTTGGAAAGGCAGGGGATTTCTTTTTCCAAGATAAAATTATGCATTTGTCAATACAGCAATAGCATCGACTGCTTTCTCTTGGGGGTCTCTTGCCTTAATTATTCTCCGGCAGAAAGCTTTTCTCTTTGAAGCCTGGCCATGTGTCTGGCTCATTGAGAGGTGCCCACACATCTCCTTTTTGGAGCAGCTCCCCTCTCAGCAACAGCAGAGGGGCCAGCCTTTGCGAGTCTCGGAACGCATAGGCACCAAACCCTAGTCCATTTCTCCTCTTTCATCACCTGCTTTATGCATGTGCTGTTCTGTTCCAGGCCAGACTTCTGTGACATGAAAAATACGCTAAATACGGGCTGCCACAGGAACTGTCATTAACCAACCACTAGTTGTGCCTTTATAAATTTTTACACACCGCTAAATTATAAATATGCAATGCTGCGAGCAATGAAATACGCACCTCCAACATTTGCAGTTATAAGACCTGTAATTCTGCATGCACATTGGGAGGGGTGGGACAACCTCACCTGTTCCCTGGGTCGAGCCCACAGTGGGCTTCTCCCCCTGGGAGGCCCTCCTGAGAGTCCTTCTTCTCCAGGGGAGCCCTTGTGGGGGGCACCTCTCAGGTGCTGGGCTCCCCTGCATGGCGCCTTTTCCTTTGTTTGATGCTGATGTGGACTCAGTAAACATAGGTTTAGTGGCATCTGCTCTGTTTCAGAGCCGTGCCAGGCGAGGGATCCGCACTTGAACCAGGCTTTGAAAACGTGCACCGTCTTTTGCGGGGACAGACAAGTTACCAGGTGATGACAGTCCAGGGCGATGAGGCCCACGGGGAGGGGTGCCCAGGAGCTCTGGGAGTCTAGGATGACTTTGAACGGAGGCTGTGGCTTAGCTTCCTCATCTGTGAGTGGGGCATAGCCCTGTCTCCTTCTTGTGCTCTTGGGGCCATTATACAGGTTCCTGCCTATAAACGCATTTATTTAGAGTGGTGCCTGGTGCAAATTAAGCATGCAGGAAGTGTTAACTATTATAACCACCTTTGCTATTACTTGATTTCTTGCTGTCTTACGCCTGAGATTCGTGGCTGAGACCATGGCTCTTTCTTGTTAAAGAGCACGACCTTCAGCGTTGCAAGGTTTGAATGAGAGACATTGTGTGTTCTCCAACATGGAAGTATATTTACTGTCTTTGTTTTGATATCAAAAGCAACTTACTGTAAAATGGAAAGAGTATAAAAGTGTGTAGAGAGTAAAAGTCTTCGGTGTGCACACGCATACAGAAGTATCGCTTTTCACCAGCACTATACTGTGAATGTTATTTAAATCAATACAAATAAAACAGATCAATACAAATAAATACCTTCTATCTAGCACGGTAGTCCTTTGTAGGGACCTACTCTATTGTTAAATACGTTGTTTCTGAGTTTTTTTTCTCTCCATACTTCTAGGAATATCCTTGAACATTTTTTTTTTTGTATACCTGTCGGATTATTTTCTCAAGATAATTTCTAGAAATGGTATTATGAATTAAAGGGCTTTCGTATTTTAAAAATTATGCATTTTTAAACTCTACATTATGTGAACTTCGAAGGAATAATACATGATAGAGAATTCAAAAGACAGAAAAAGATATGCAGTAAAAGAGGAAGGGAGGGAGGGAGGGAGGAAAGAAAGAGAAAAGAAGGAAGACAAATAGTCTCATACTGGCTGAGGTATCAGGATCTGGGTTTTTGTCAGTTGTTTCTTGGTTGGGTCATAATATTTATTTTTGCTATCGAAGACAATTTAAAGTGGGATTTAGTTTCCTTTTATAATAAAGTTTTATTTGTTTAAAAAGAAAAGTAAGTCTCTCTCCCATCCTGCCTCCCCACCCCCCCCCCGAGACCCCCATGTTACTGTTTTCTCATTGATCCTTCCAGAGGCGACACTTCTTCTTTTCTTTCCCTTTGTGCAAATCGTAGCATACTTCACTCATGGATTGCACCTTGCTTTTTAAATTTAAGACTCTAGCCTGTAGGTTGGTTTCTATTAGTACATACAGAGCTGCCTCATTCTTAGTAAGAAGTATTAATTGAGCAACTACTATGTGCCCAGCATTGTTCTAGGTTCCAAAGATGTGGGGGCCTTGTTGACACACATTCTAGAAAAGGGAAATAGACAGTAAATTGTGAAAAAAATATACAGGGGAGGGGCGCCTGGGTGGCACAGCGGTTAAGCATCTGCCTTCGGCTCAGGGCGTGATCCTGGTGTTCTGGGATCGAGCCCCACATGAGGCTCCTCCGCTATGAGCCTGCTTCTTCCTCTCCCACTCCCCCTGCTTGTGTTCCCTCTCTTGCTGGCTGTCTCTATCTCTGTCAAATAAATAAATAAAATCTTAAAAAAATATATACAGGGGTGAGCATCATTAAAAAAAATGAATTAGAGAAAGACATGGGAAGCAGGTTCATTTATAAACTGGGAGGTAAGGGAAGATTCTATCGAGGAAGCAACAGGAGGCCAAAGAGCTGAAGGGTCAGGCAGCCCTGGGAAATTGAGGGGGCGGGAAAGGTTTTCTGTTATGACAGCAAATGGAGGGCCTTGAGTTGGGAGCTTGTCTTCAACAGATGAAGGTGCCAAAATGAATGTATTCGACACTCTGTTGATGGATAAATGCTGAATTAAATCACATTGCAACCAACATTATATGTCTGTTTCCTCATATCCTCACCAAAACATCATGTTGTCATACTGTTTCGCGTGGTTCCGACATATATAGGCGGTTATCTTGTAGTTGGACTTGCCATTTATTGTATTGTTAAGAAGTTGAGCATTCTTTTCTATGAACTGTGTATTCACATATTTGTAAAATTGTGTGTTAGATTATCAGTCTTTTTCTTATTGGTTTGGAGAAGCTCTTTATATATTACAGAAATTGGCCCTTCTTCCTTAAGATGTATCATAGATAATTTCTAAGTTTTTTGATTAAAATTTTTTTTTCTATCTGTTTAAAAAAAGTTTTAAGTTATCAGTCTTCTTTTTGTGGCTTCCAAGATGTGTGGCATAGTGATAGAAGCCCTTTCTTACTCTAAAATTGTACAAAAACCCACCTTATCCTAGTACTTAAATGGTTTCATTCTGTTCTTAATTTAAATCTTTGATTGATTTGGCATTTATTAAAGTAGAAGGGATAGGGTCAGTGTACAGTATTTTCCCCCAGATAGCTATTCAAGTATCCCCAAACTGTTTATTGAGTTAATCATCTTTTTATCTACTGATGGGCATGTGCCTCCTCTATCATATACTAAATTCCCAATTATATTTGGACCTGTTTTTGTCCATTCTATACTGTTTCTGTGATTTGTCTGCTCATGCTTTACTGCTGCACTCTTTTCGTTATTGTAGTTACAAAATACATTTCCATACTCACGGGACGAGTCCACCTTTATTACTCCTCTTTTCCAGAATGTTCTTGGCTACTCTTGCTTGTTCATTGTTCTAACGAACTTCAGAATGAGTGTCCAGACCTAAAAACAAATCCTGGCTGGTATTTTTATTGTAGTTACACTCTTACCCCCCTGAAACTGGCAACCACTGATCTGTTCTTCATCTCCATGGTTTTGTGCTTTCCACAATGTCTTATAAATGGAATCACACGGGGTGGAACCTTTGAGACTGGCTTCTTTCATTCATTTGAATGCCTTTGTGATTCATCCAAGTTGTTATGCTCAGTAGTATTCCATTGTGTGGGTATACTACCATTCACCTACCCATTCACTGAATAAACTCGCTTTTGGTGATTATGGATAGAGGTGCTACAAACATTTGTGTATAGGTTTTGGTCTGAACATAAGTTTTTATTTCTCCAAGGTAAATACTCAGGAATGTGATTGTTGCATCATATGGTAAATATTTTATTAATCTTATAAGAAACTGAAAGACTTTTTGTTGTTGTTGTTGTTGTTTAGAGAGAGAGAGAGCATGAGCAGGGGCAGGAAGGGAAGATGGAGAGGGAGAGAGATAATCTTAAGCAGGCTCCATGCTCAGTGTGGAGTCTGACTCGGGGCTCGATCTCAAGACCCTAACCTAAGATCATGACCTGAGCTGAAATCGAAGAGTTGGATGCTCAACCAACTGAGCGACCCAGGTATCCTTGAAAAACCATTTTTATTGTTTTGAATTTTTTGTTTTTTAAATTAACTATTCTGATCCACGTAGACCGGTATTTCATTGTGGTCTTAATTTGCATTTCTTTAATGGCCAGTGATGTTGAACAACATTTCATGTGCTTGGTTTCCATTCCTATATCCTCTTTATGGAAATTGTCTGAGGTTTTCTGCCCATTAGAATAATTTTTTTTTTTTACCGTTGAGTCATAAATGTGATTTTCCAATATTTTTTCCCAGTCTGTAGCTTGACTTTTCATTGTCTTAAGAGTGCCTTTCACAGAATGAAAGTTCTTAAATTTCCATGAAGTTCAACTTTTATTTATTTATTTATTTATTTATTTATTTATTTATTTATTTATTTGAAATTTTTTTGAGAGAGAGAGCATGCACAAGTGAGGGGAGGGCCAGAGAGAAAGGGAGAGAAAGAATCCCAGGCAGGCTCTACACTCAGTGCAGAGCCCCATGTGGGGCTGAATCCATAACTCATGACCCCAGCTGAAATCCAGTGTTGGATGCTTAACTGACTGAACCACCCAGATCCACCAGATTTATCAGTTTTTAAAAAGGATCTTGCTTTTGGTGTTATGTTAAAGAAATCTTTGCTTAATTCCAGGTCATGATTATTTTTCTCCTGTTTCATTTTAAAACTTATATGATTTTATATATGGCATTTAGGTATATGATCTATTTTGGCTATCCTAGACCCTTTGCCTTTTGATATGAATTTTGATATGAATCAGCTTGTCTATAGCTACAAAAATTCCTGCTATATTTTGATTGATATTGCATTAAGTATATACATTGCTTTGGGAAGAACTGAAGCCTTTACTATGCTGAGTCTTCTAATCCATGACCATGATAGATATCTCCATTTATTTAGATCTGCTTTGCTTTCTTTCACCGGTGTTTTGTAGCTTTCACTAGACAGATCCTGTAAGATTTTGTTAGATTTATACATATCCCTTGTACCTGTAACCTTGCTATAAGCTCACCTAATATCTAAGAGTGTTAATTTTGGGGATAGATTTCTTAGGATTTTCTATGTAGACAATCATGTTGTCTGAAAATAGTGACAGTTTTACTTTTTCCTTCCCAATTTATATGACCTTTATTCCTTTTTCTTGGCTTATTGCACTGGCTAGGGCTTTTATATAATGCTGAATAGGAGTTTTGAGAATTGTGAGTGTTCTTGGCCTGATCTCAGTCTTAGAAGGAAAGCTTTCAGTCTTTCAACATTAAGGATAATGTTAGTTGTGGGGGTTTTTGTTTGTTTGTTTGTTTTTATAAATGCCCTTCATTTGGAGAGGAGGTTCCCTTCTATTCCTGTTTTGCAGAGACTGTTTTTGTGAATGGATGTAGAATTTTGTCAAATGTTCTTTCTGCATCAATTGATATAATCTAATGGTTTTTCTTCTTTAAACTGTTGATATGGTAGATGACATTGATTCATGGATATTAAACCAGCTTTGCATTCCCAGAATAAAATCCATTGGATCATGGTATATTAATCTATTTACATATTGCTGAATTTCATTTCATAGTATTCTGTTGAGGATTTTGTATCCATTTCCAGAGGAATACTGATCTGTAGTTTTCTTTTGTTGAACTATCTTTGTCTAGTTTTGGTATCAAAGTAATGCTGGTCTCATAAAATGAATCCAAGGGAGTGCTCTTTCCTCTTCTGTTTTCTGGAAGAGATTGTGTAGAATCAGTTTGTTTGTTTGTTTTTTAAAAGTTTAGTCAAATTTGCCAGTGAAACCATCTGGGCCTACAGAATTCTTTTTCAGAAGGTTTTAAATTAGCAGTTCAACTTATTTAGTGGTTATAGAACTATTCGGGTTACCTATTTCTTTTTGGGTGAATTTTGGTAGTTTGTAGTTTTCAAGAAATTGGGTCATTTCATCTAAGTTATTAAATTTATGTATATAGAGTTGTTGTTTCCTATATTACTTTTTTTTCCCCTTTCTGTGGGGTCTGTAGTGATCTCTCTTCTCTCATTCCTGATACAGGTAATTTTTATTTTCTTTATCTTTTTTTTTTTTTTTTGGTTAATCATTGATCTTGTTTTTATTTGTCTTTCAGTGAACCAGCTTATGCTTTCATTTATTTTCTCTATTGTTTTTCTGCTTTCAATTTTATTTGCAATTCATGTTTATATTTATTATCTCTTTCTTTTGGCCTACTTTGGGCTTATTTTGCTCTGATTTTGCTAGTTTCTATAAGTAGATGTTTATATTACTGATTTGAGACCTTTCTTTTTTTTTCTACTATAAGCATTTAATGCTGTGAATTTCTTTTTAAGTACTGCTTTAGCTGCACCCTACAAATCTTGATTTTAATTGTTTATTTAGTTGAATATATTTTCTAGTTCTTCTTGAGACTTTCTCATTCACCTGTGGGTTATTTAAAAGAGTTTTCTTTTTAATTCTCAAGTATTTGCACATGTTCCCATATTCTTTCTGTTACTGATTTCTGGTTTAAGTCCATTGTCATCAGGGAACATACTTCATAGTATTTCAATTCTTTTACATTTAAGATTTGTTTTATGACCCAAGATATGGTCTTTCCTGGTGAATATTACATGAACACTTAAAAAGAATGTATTCTGCTGTTGGTGGATGGAATATTCTCTCAATTTGATTCAGTTGGTTGATAGTATTATTCAGTAATGTCCTTGCTGATTTTCTGCTTGCTTATTCTATTTTTTACTGAGAGAAAAGTATTGAAGCCTCCAACTGGAGCTGTAGATTTGTCTGTTTTCCCCTTTAGTTTTTTGGGGGGTTTGCTTCATATGTTATAAGGCTTTTTTGTTAGGTGCATACACATTTAGGGTTGTTATGTCTTGGTTCTTCTTTATATTTTCTATTTATTTTCTGAGACTTTTTATGTTTACATACTTTAAAGGGTGTTTTACCCTTCTTTCTTTAAAAAAGATTCTATTTCTTTATTTTAGAGAGAGAGAGAAAGAGAGAGAGAAAGAAAACACAAGGGGGGAGGGGCAGAGGGAAAAGGAGAGAGAATCCCGAGCAGACTCCACACTGAGCATGGAGCCTGATGTTGGCCTCAATCCCATGACACAAGCCAAAACCAAGAGTCAGATGCTTAACTGACTGAACCACACACATGCCCCCGCCCCTACTTCTTGGAGTATTTTTTAAATAACTGATTAAGTCTTGGTCAGGTAACTCCAACATCAATGTATCTTTTCCATGAAAGTTGAGATTTTCCTAGTTCTTAATCTCCCACATCCAGTTTTCTGGACCAGCCTGTGGGTCCTGGCAGTTCTCTGCTACCTGTCTGTGAATTCTGTTTCCAAACACAAGCTAGTACATTTTGTGCCTTAAGCCATATGCTCTTTGCTGTGATGAGCTATGCACTGCAGTCTTTGCCTGATCTGCAGTTATAGACATCCTCTATGAGCATCTTCCTATGCCCTGGTTAGACCTTACTGCATTGGGCAGCACTTCTTCAGAACTATTGTGAGAGTAGAGAGATTTTCTGGCTATCAAGCCTAGAGTTTGTATTTCTCTTGTTCTCTCTAGTGTTTGGGAATGGTTTCCTGGAAGAGAAGGGGGTGATACCATATTTACTCCACCGTATTACAACAGAGTTTGGATAGGCTTATTTTGATATGTATTATCAAAATATGTATCAAAATTTGATACATACTATCACATTGCTCTCAAGAATCTTAGATGTCCTTAAAAGTGTCTGTATAAATTTAACTTGATATGTACTAGGGAAGAAGTATGCGGGGAGACAATATATGTGAAAAATCAGGAAGACTGGCTGGGAGAGTGAGCTACTTAGCTGTAGCCATTTTTCATCCTTGGGTAGGCAGTTAGGAAGCAGGGCAGAGGGTCATGTGAAGCCAGAAAGAGCTGTCAGAGGTGCTAAAGGGCCATTTTATTAAAGAATTCCATGTTCTGAAGGCATTTTTGTATCAGTAATCTGAACTCCCACTCAGGGCAGGCTGGGCAGCCCACCCCAACTTTCCCAAGAGATGATTATTTGCGATGAGTGGAAGCTTGTTCCCTCAAGAAGATCCATCCCAGGGCTGAACAGCTCAGTTCCTGGCAAGTTGTCACAGAGACCTGAAGTCTACCTTCCAGCTACTTGTATCCTTTGGTGCTATTCTTTAGTTGTGAGCCCCACGAATCTGCTCCTCTCCACAAGTATGGCAGCTGTTCCACTACTACATGGCAGAGTCCTTCAACAGAAGGTTTTCCCAACAGCAGCTCCTCGTGTGCCAGTTCTGGAGAGAATGGCTGTCCCTGGGGCCGTGTGTACACAACCCTGCCTGGGTCAAAAACCGTAGCTCCCAGTGCCAGACAGGAATGGAGTCCTGCGGGGCTGGTCTGTGCCCAGCAGAAGTGTGTGGTGCTGTCCATGGTCCTCAACCACAATCTCCAGATAGGTCATTGTCTCTTCTTTTAATTATGGAACCCCAATGTCTTTTCCCGGCTGGCTCCCAATAATTGTTGAACGAATGCATGAATAGGCTGTGATTGGGGGAAAAAGGGGAGCTGAGGAAGAGCTCTGCTTTTCATCATCATATAACAAATGGAATTGTGACTGAGGTTTCACAATTTAGGTACCCGATTCTGTGTGCCGTTGATGAGTCTTTCATGTTTCTGACAGTTATAGATTTCTGCCTCTGGAATATAACTCCCCTGCCCCCAATTCTGTATTTATGGGGCTAAGCTTCAGGCACACCCGCAGAAAGTCTAAAGTACTTTGCTGTACATCTGAGATCTAATAGTAACAGCCTCTGACCCCCAGGGAACCTGCCCTCCTTCCAACTCTCAGAGAGAATCCCCAAGTTTTAATCATCCTGAAACTCTCTGACTGAAGGGCAGATACAACCCTGAGACATCCACAAGATGTATGATTAGATTCAGAGAAAGAGAGGCCAGGGGTGAGGATGTTGAAGGGGTTTTGGTCCTGGCGGGTCAGTGATGGGTGTCAGCAAGCACAAAGAGTGAATGAGAGTATGCTCAAAGGTTCAGTTTCATTGCTCCTTCTCCTGGAAAGCAATTGTCAGCTGTTGACTTTCAGAGCAGCACTGGGGCTGAAGTTCATGTTGGATCTACCCACACACCTTAGGACTCTGAGCCGCCTGAGAGGAGGACGTTCAGGGCTTGGAGCTGCAGACACATTATCACTGTTGTCAGTTCAAGACATTTCTCTGTGTATGAAGTGTAGGTTTTGGCCTGGGTCCACGTGTTGGGGAGGAAGAATTTGGTTCTGTTTTGTGTGTGTGTGTGTGTGTGTGTGTAAAGGAGTTGAGATGTACAAACCAAAGAAGATGGTTGCCCTCTTCACATATTTTCCCCCAGTGTGGGTTGGTTCAACAGCTCAGAGTGGAGCTTGGGAAGCAGCCAGACCTGGCTTTGACCCTGGTTTATTGCTTATTAGCTGGGTCAACTTGGAAAACTAGAGAAAACTTCTCTGAACCTTGAATGCCTTACCTGCCAGATGTGGGCGTTCTACCCCTTAGGATGTGGTATTCATTTTCTAGGGCTGCTGTAACATGTTACCATAAATTGGGGGGTTTAAAAAAACAGAAATTTATTTTCTCACAGTACTGGTGGCTGGAAGTCCACATCAAGGTTCAGCAGGACCATGCAGGTTTTAGGAAACTTAGAATCCTTTCTTGCCTTTCCCAGGTACTGGTGGCTGTCAACCATTCCTGGCATTCTTTGGCTTATAGACACATCGTTCCACTCTCTGCCTTTGTCACCACATGGTTTTCTCCCTGTGAGTTTCTGTCATCATGTTGTCTCCTCCTCTGTTTTTCCACATGGCCTTCTTCTAATGACACTAGTCACTGGACTTAGGCCCCCCCCCCCCCCCCGCCAAGCTGATATGACCTCATCTTAACTCATTACATCAACAAAGACCCTATTTCCAAATAAGGTCACATTAGAGGTTCAGGGTGGACAGAATTTTGGGGAGATAGTATTCAGCACAGTACGTGTCCTTTAAAGATTAAATGAGACAACACATGTGAAATGTTTAGCGTCATGTCTGACACACAGTGAGTGCTCAGTAAGTGATATCTATTATTGTTACTTAAACCATTTATAGAGCACTTTCTGGGTGGCTTTACTGTTACTTCTAGTATCAATAACAATTCTGTTAATTCATTTAGTTACAGACCTTTATATGCCAGGCATTCTGCTTGCTTGGCTGAGGGATGCGGAAATGAGAGCCATGGCCTGCTGTGTTCAAGAAGCTCCCCTTCCAGGAAGAGGCACACACATACTTGTAGCAGGATAACTGCAGTGGATAAGGTCCTATGTGCCGGGAGAGCAGGCGGGTGGGGGGGGGGGGCGCTGTTCTCCGGCCCCCTCAGGGAATCAGGGAGATTCTCAGAGGTGGTGGCTTTTGGGGTGAGACTTAGGGTGGGTAAGGGCTATCCCCAAACAACTGAGGGAGCAGCAACATGTAAGAGCATGGAGAAGGGAAAGAGCATCATTTGTTCATTTGGCTGCAGCATGGGGTCCCAGCTCAGGCAGATTCTGTCCTGTCACTGGGAGTGAGAAGGGTAGAAGAGAAACAGCTGATGGGTATGTGGACCCTGTCCTGGGACTGAACCTGCACCTCCCATGGGGAGCATGGTCCTGCCTCTCCTTTCCACCCTGGATGAAGCCTGTGGGAAGGGAAGGAGCTTCTTGCTGGAGGGCTGGGGAAGGAAGGCTTCAGATTGGGAAGGGATAGCAACAGGCATGCAAGAGTAGAAAGGAGGCCAAATTGGGCTTCCAATGTGGCTCTTGGAAGTGGTTCCAAGGAAGCTTATCTCAGAGCAGCCATTCACCCTGCTCGCCCTGCCTCAGCCTGGGGCCTAGAACCTTGGAGCTGACTACATCAGCCATTAGCTACAGCTGTTAAAGTTTGAATGATCTCAGATCAATCTGTGTAACCTTTTAGAGGTTAGTTACCCTCTCTGTAGCAACCTGCCCTCATCTGCAAAATGGGAATGACACGAGTATTGGCGCGAGGCTTAGATAGGTGAGAGCACGTACAGCACTGAGAACAGCGCCTGGCACACACTGAACCTGTTCACAGCTCTTGCTCAGTGGCAGGTTAGTTGGGAGTCTCTCCTGGTGGTCAACTGGGACATCCTGAATGGAGCTCGATATTGCACAATTTAAGGAGGCAGGAGGCAGAGGACAGCGGGTTTCACAACTCTTTTTGGGGGTATTTACAAGAGACACTCAATGTAGGTTAAAGAAGAACGTAATGTGACCAAAGTTTTATTGATTTTCCTGTTTCTTCCCAATCTTAGAAACATTTCTTGATCCTTTTAAAGCCCTGGGAAGAGGCAAATGCTTTCTTCATAGAGGCCCTTCCCCACCTAGGCCCTGCTGGCTGGTGCGCCACCTGCCTTGCATAGGGTGGGAGGAAGCTCTGGAGAAATGGGCAGGTGTGTGGAGCTAACATGCTTGAAAGGGAAAGGAAGCATCTGCACAGCTGCTGTCTGAGACCAGTGCTCCCGTGCGATGCCAGGGGGGCCCCTCTCCTGGCTTGGGATGTACTGCTGTGCAAAGAACAGGCCATGTTCCTTCTGATTAGGTGGAAATTGCACTGCAGTGGTACAGGGGGCCACAACGCCTTTCTCACTTTGAGTGGGTGGTAAAGGCTTCACTGCGGGATGGAAACTCCGTCAGTGACAACTTGGCCAGGAGCCTCCCGTGGGAGGTTATCGGTATACCTGAGTGAAACACAACACTGGACAAACTTAATGGGGAGGGGGGCAGTGAGTTTCACAACCATTCCAGGGGGATATTTATGAGAGACACTTACTTTGGTTAAAGAAAAATGTAATGTGACCAGAGCTAAGTATTATTGATTTTTCTCCTCCATTTTGGTATTAAATGAATCACAGCTAGTGTGGGCTCTGACTGTATTAATGGGGTTTCCTTCGATGACTGCTCAGCCGAGAGAGCTACCAAATTGGAATTCCATGGGAGAGGATTATCGGATGTGACAAATGGGAAAGGAGGAATGTTTTTCCTCAGCTATTTTGGGGGTTTACATAAAATGTTGTAAAAAGGGAGAACCCTTCTCTTCCGCAGCCAGATAAGACGATCTTCCCCGCTGTTGTGCAGTGACCACCCCCTGCTACCAATGAAGGCCAGCCCTACTGTTGCATTCCTAGATCCTAGCACAGTGCCTGGCATACGCAGGTGTCTCAGAATATACGGGTGGAATGAGTGAATGAATGACTGGTGACTGGCGAAGATGCATCTGGTGGTGAAACTAGGCAAGAGGAGGCAGCACAAAATCATGTGTGCTGGGTGGTTGGAAAGGGACAGGTGAGGAAACTCAAAGACATGGAATTGCAGGCAAGTGGGATTCATTAATTAGTCAAAGAGTATTTGAGGGGTGCCTCCTTGTACCAAGTACATTTCCTATCCTCATGGAATCTACGTTCCAGCGGGGAAGGCAGACATTGAACAGTTACAAATTTAATTACTTAAGTACAATTGCGGTGGGCCCTGGAAAAGAGATGTTACGAAAACGTGACAATCTAATGTGATGCAGGGTTGAGGGAAGGCTTATCCAAGGAAGTAACACGAAGATCAGAAGGAAGGGTGTTAGATGGTAAAGGGGAAGAGTAAAATGGGCATCACGTACACATATTCATTCAGCAAATAGTTACTGAGCACCCATTATGTCCCAGGCATGTTCCAAGTGCTGGGGACATACACTGGTGAGCAAATAAGGTCCTTGTCCTCAGTGAGCTTAAAACAGATTGCAAAGTTTTGTGTATCTTTTGTTAGATTCATTGTCAGGCAGGCGATATTTTTGATATTTTTTACACTAAATCTTATCTTTCAAAATGTTGTTTTGTGTATCCTACGGCTGCCGACAGAGAGGAGTGCTATTCATTTTTGTATATTGACTTTGTATCTAGGTAAACCCTTTCATTCAGTCTAATAGCTGATCTGTAGAATCGTCTGTATTTTTTCATATACATGTAGATAATCATGTCATCTGCAAATAATGAACATTTTATTCCTTCCTTTCTGATCTTTATACCTTTGATTTTTTTTTTCCTGCCTTACTATGCTGTCTAGGACCTCCAGTATAATATCAAAGAGAAATGGTGATTGCAGACGTCCTTGTCTTGCTGGTATCAGAAGGAAAACTTTCAATAATTCATCTTTAATTATAATATTTGTTATAAGCATATTCTTTATCAGATTAAGAAAGTTCCCCTCTCTTCCCAGTTTGCTCAGAGTTTTGCTTGTTATAAGTGAATATTATTATCCATTCCATGTGAATGAAAACCTTTTCTGATCTTTTCCGATTGAGATAGAAAAGAACACAGTCACCAAATCAATCATCCTAAGCCATGTTTCTGAGTCCACAGTAATCTGTTTTAGGAACGACATCTAACACGGTAGCTGTGGATTGACTGGGGCTGCTACCCAGTTGAGTAGTCTACAGTCATAGTTCAGCATCAGTCGGGTTCTGCAGGAGCTCCTACTGGTGAATTAAGTAATGACATAAATGGGATCACCACATCTGCTTCCTTTAGATCCGTAAGGATGACACTTGTCTCTGCCACCACCCCCGGATGCTGTTCTTGCTTTGTTATCTTAGCTAGTATGGGGGGTGGTACTTTCTGAGACTTCTCCTTGGTTTTCCCCCATTGTACCTCACAGACCAAGGGCCCACCATGAGGCTATACCAACTGCCAAGTAGGTAAATCCCAATCACACATTTGAGGATGAGGGAAATGACCACCAGATAGATCACAGACCCAGCAGACCCATCATAAGTCGACTTTGAACAGGAGTCCATTTATTACCAAGCCTCCACTCTAATGAGAGGAACATGATTACACTTGGGGGTCTCTGAGTCTTGATATTAACCCAGGCTCTGTGTCTAGCAACAGTCCTCCTTCCTGACTATATACAGTTGGTGCACAGATAACCCCAAAAATGGCAGTAGGAAGGACTGGGGGATCATCCCATTATATATACTTCCTTGGGATTCCTTTTTCTTGGGCACCTGTCCATCTCTTCTTCCAGTGGTTCCAGTATAAAAACTGGCTCAGGCCCAGAGATTAGGTAAGGGATTGTGACTTTTTATTGGGGTAATTGCCCTGCCTTCAACTCCCTGGGCATCCATCCCTGATTTCTTCCATTGAACAAGCTTGCCAGCCTCTCCCCTCTCTTGCCCCATGTTCTAATGACCTTCTCTATAACTCTCTGCAGATCTTTGGCTGTTGCATTGCCCCCTCTACTGCTTTGATATCCTATCACCCCATTGCTATCAGCAAGGCAAATTCTCTATCAGCCTCTCCTTTCAGCCCTTCAGCCCTGCCCTACCGAGGAGCCATGGTCACCACTGAACTTTGTAGTGATGCTGGGCCCCTCTCATAGACACATTCCTTATGCCCTTAGAGTACAGTGTGTCTTCCGGTCCTTCCCATGAAGCATCCTTTGTTTTGGCCATAGGTGTTAGCTTCCTGGGCCCTTTCATCCCTTCCTCTGCCATTGACCAGGGCATTCCTGGCATTTAAACTTCTCTTTTTGCATATTTTTAGGAGCCATCCCAGTAGAGAGCTTACACTATCTCCAGGGGTCTTCACCAGAGTGTTGGATTTCAGGAGCAAGCCCCTAGGTTCACACGCTCTTCATTATTCAATTTTGTGGTCAAGCCTCTTTGAGCAAGAACCTTCAGAATCCATCCCCCCATGTCCTTCCTCCAGTACTACTTGGCCAGGGCTTGCAGTAACTTTGGGGTATAATCCCTGTCCTTTCTTGTCAGGCCAGAACATCCCTCTGGCTTATGCTGCTCTTTAACCCTACCTACAGGCCCAATATTTAGTAGGGGGAGTGGGAACATATCCTGAGTTGAGGGTTCTGCATTGTTTTTCTAGCATAGGAGAGCACTAGCTCTTCCAAGTAGGGTGGGCACTTCTTCAGGCTTGGAAGATTCCGAGTTGTCTTGGGGAATCAAAATCTTTGGAGGCATCTGGGGAGATGCTTCCATCCCACGTTCCCAATTTTCCCAACTCGGTCCCTGACCCTGGCTTAACACACATCGGTTGGGCATTTGCTCTTTGGTTCATCCATTGTCTAGTAGATCCTAAACTTGGTCTGCCCTGCAGGCCTCCATACCTGGCTTTCAGTTGCCTATTATTTGCCCTCAGCTTTTCATTATCTTCCTGTAAATCAAGGGTCAGTAAACTTTTTCTGAAAGGGACAGCTAATAAATATTTTAGGCCTGCAGGCCATGCAGTGGTCCTCTGCTGCAGCTACTCAACTCTGCTTTTGTGAAAGCAGCTTGGCCACATTGCATAAATGAAGAGGTATGGCTGTGTGCCAGTAAAACTTTATTTGCACAGGTGGCCTCCTACAGGCAGTTGTTTGCCCACCTCTGTTGCAGAGCCTCTGTGGCAATAGCCATGCAATCCCATCATCCCAACTGGAACGCTTAGACACTGCTGCGGGGGTGGGGGGGGAGTGTAAAATGGCACAACCACTTTCTGTTGCTCTCTGAGTCACGCTTAGTTGTTGGCATTTTTCTAGCAATTCATCCGTTCCACCTCAGTTTTCAAGCTAGCTGGCTAAAGGTGTTCATAACATTCTCTTATCTCTTTAATCCTTGTTTCACCTGTACTTATGTGCCTGTTTTATTCCTAATATTGTTTAAATGTACTTTCCTTCTTCTTCTCTTGATACTTGCGAGAGGTTTGTCAATATTAGACTTTTCAAAGAATCAACTTTTGACTTCATTGATTCCCTCTACTGTATAATTGTTTCCGTGTCATAAATTCTAGCTGTGGTTTGTATTATTTTTTTCTTTCTACTTTCTTTGTGTTGATTTTTTTCTCTTTGTGTTTACTCTTTTTCCCCCTATTACTTAATGCATTATTTTCACCCATTCTTCTTCTCTGAAAAAATAACCCTGAAGGTATATAATTTTTCCTACAAATGCTATTTCAGGTGCACCTACATGTTTTGATTGGTAGCATTTCTGCTGGCACTTAGCTCAGTGCATTTTACAATTTTCACTTTTATTTCTTCTGTCAGACTCATGGCTTGTTTGGAGTATTTTAAAGTTTCCAGATACGTAGCGAGGGTGAAGACTTCCATAATATTCTACCTGCAAAACTCTTCCTCCGGAAATCCACGTGGTTTGCTCCCCTGTCAGATCTTTGTTCCACATTCACCTTCTCAGGAATTGGTGTATATCCTCTTGAATTGAATCTTTCATCGATCTGTAGTTATCCTCTTTATCTCTAATAATGGTTTTCGCCTCAAAGTCTATTTTATCCATTTTATTGATTAATATTTGGTGGATCTCTTTCCATCTTTTTACTTTGGACAGTTCACTTCCTTATGTTTTTTACCTATGCCAGGTTTAAATAGCATATCATGAGATTTTATTTTTAATCCAGACTGCCAATCTCTTCCTTTAACTTGAAAATTGAGTCTATTTATATTGGCTGTAATTATTGATCAATTGAATTCATGTTTATCATCTGGAACGTTCCATGTGTTCTGAGGGTTTTGTGTGTGTTTCTTCTTATTTTCCTTTCTTTCCATGTTTTTGATTGATTGAACTTCGTGTTTTTCCCTTTCCCATCTTTTACAAACGTCCTGTGGTTTGGAAGTTGTATCCTTTGTTTCTTTAATGGTTATCTTATAAATGTTAACATAGATATCTGACCTACTAGAGTCTGAAGTTAATCAATAGTCTGGCCATCCTCTTGAACAATACCAGAAATACCAGGCACTTGGCCGTGACCAGCGCCGACCCACACCCTCCTCATCCAAGCAGTAGTTCTTGCTGTGAAGGTGTTGAGTGTATCTTGATTATTTTATGTCCCACAAGATAGCTATTTTTATCGTTCTCATTTACACAGCTAATATTTTCATTCTTTGCTTTTACAGATGCTTATTGAACACTATGCACCAAGCACGGTTCTAGGCACTTGGGATACACAGTGGGTGGAGCAGAGGAAGTTTCCTGACCTCATGGGCTTTACATTCCAGCTGGAGGGGTGACAGGTTCTAAACCAGAAATGTAATCCATGAGTAAATTATGTAAGACGTTAGAAAGCGATAACTACTCTGGGAAAATGGAAGAACAGGACAAGGCAGAGGGGAATGCAAGTACGGTTGTCTGTGGGGTGGGGTGGTCAGGGCTGACCTCAGGGAGGCAGTGGGATCTGAGGGAAGGCTGCGGGGCTTAGGGAGGGAGCCATGTTTGCCAGAGGAGGAACATGGGAGCGGTGAGGTGGGAGCATACTTGGCATGTTCAGAGTCAGCAAGGAGACCAGTGGGGCAGGCAGAGTGAGTGAGGAGAGCAGAGCAGACAGGAGGTGGAGGGCCAGGTTCCCGGGGGCCTTGTGGGGTGTGCATTGTAGGGGCTTTGACTTCTACCCTGAGTGCAGTGGGGCGCCACTGGAGGGATCTGAGCCCAGCAGCTGTGGGATCTGCTTTATATTTTGAAAGGTTCCCGCCCACTGCAATGACAGCACACTGTGGGAGGAGGAAGAAGGATGGCGATCGGGTGTCTTAGTCAGTCTGGGCTACTGTAACAAAAGACCATAGACTGGGCAGATTGTAAATAAATTCCTCTCAGTTGTGGAAGCTGGAAGTCTGCTATCAGTATAACCTCATGGTGGGGTTCTGGTGAGAATCCTTTTGTGGGTTGCAGACTGCTGACTTCTTACTCTATCCTCACATGGTGGGAATAGCAAGGGGGCTCTCTGGGGTCCCTTTATAAGGACATTTATCCAGTTCAGGAAGGCTAATCATCTCCCAGAGGACCCATCTCCTACTGCCATCATATTGGGGGTTAGGATCCCGACATATGAATGGGGGGGTACAAACATTCAGTCTACTTCATGAGGGACCAGTTAGGAGGTTAACGTAATAAACCAGGCCAGAGATGCTGGTGCCTGGGGCCAGGGTGTAGCCTGGTAGATGGGGAGAAGGAGTCTAGTACTGGGTTTAATCTGAAGGTGGCACAAATAGGTTTCTTCCTGGATCAGGTGTGGGGTGGCATCAAGTATGTCCCAGAGGGTTTTGTCCTGAGCAGCTGGAAGATGGAGTAGCCATCCCCTGAGATGGGCAAGCTGTGGGAGGCACAGGTCGGGGGGAGCAATGGGACTTCAGACATGTTGAACCTGAGATGTCTAAATTCAGCTAGGCAGTCAGATACCCGAGTCTGGGGTTTCAAAGGCAGATCCCAGCGTTAGTTGTTGGCCTGAAGCTTATACAATTTTAAGGGCCTTCTTTAAGAAGAAAATGCAAAGTTGTATAAAAATCAGATACAAGAGAGGCCCAGAAACTTGAGCTCTACTAAGTCTACAGAGAACTGCCTTTTCGGGGCAGGGGAGGGGGAGGTCCATGCCAGAAATATGAATGCGTACGCCCTCAGCACAGAGGTGGTGTTTCTAGTTGTGAAATGTTCAAGTCCTAACCCCCAGTACCTGTGAATGTGACCTTATTTGGAAATAGGGCCTTGGCAGATGTACTGAAATAAGGTGGGCCCCACATCCACTAAGACTGGTGTCCTTTATAAGAGGAGAAAGAATGGATGCCGGTGCAAAGCAGGGCATGAAATGATGAGGGCAGAGCTTAGCGCAATGCAGCCAAGCCACGTGCCGCCAAGGTTTACCAGCACACCCCGGACACGGGGAAGAGACAGGAAGGACCCTTCCCCGGAGACTTTCCAGAGAACCTGGGCCTGCCAGCACCTGGAGTTCAGTCCAGCCTCCAGAGCCGAGAGAGGATACATTTCTGTTGGTGTAAGTTGTCCAAATTTGTGGTGTTCTGTGCCGACTATCCCAGGAACCCAGGTCGGTAAGGGAGGGGGTGCGAAAGTAGCGGCCCAGGATCAGCCGTGAGGCTCAAGAGGGAAGGAGGAGCTCGCCGCCTCAGGCCACCTTCCAGGACTCAGCCCTGAGGAGGACGGGCTGGGGACAAAGTCTGTGTGGAGCTGGTTTAAGAGCGACGAGGAGAGAGATGGGGGCAGAGAGTGAGGATCTGCCGAAGGCTCGTCCTTGGTGAGCAAGAAGGAGCAGAGCTTGCAGAGGGGAGAGAAGTTGCTGGAATGCGCCCTCGGTTCTGCCACGTCCTTCGTCACCCCGTATTCTTGCCTCTCAGGCCTTCCTTCTGGAACCGTTTTCCCTCTGCTTGAAGCCCATCCTGGAGAAGCTTCCTTCGCGGAGTCTTGTCGGCAGTAAACCTGCTCAGGTTTCGTCGTGTGTTTGCTTTGCTGCTGCAAATATCTTCATTCCGTCCTCCCCCTTGAAAGACTTTTTTGCTAGATATACGATTTTAGGTTGACAGTTACTCTCTCTCAGCACTTGAAAATATTAGGCCCGTGTCTCCTGGGACTTTACCGTTGCAGTTGAGAAATCAGCTGTTGGTCTAATTGTCATTTCTCTTTTTCTGACACAGCCGTTGAGGCCCCCTCCCTCCTCCTCTCTGTGGTCCACATTCTCCCCACGGCGAATCCCATGAGGGTTTAAATTTGCTTTTCCTGGTGGGGATTCACCGGGCTTCGAGAATCTGTGGTTGGCTGGATGCCTCTCAGACCTTCAGAGTTCTCAGACGTTGTCGGGCAGGCTCAGCCCTGCTGCCTGCCTTCCCCCTCCTCCCTCTGCACTCAGACCAAGGCGGAGGCCGTCCCCTGTGCACCCCTCCACCTCTGTGTCGCCTCTCCCCACACCTGCCCTCCGTATTGGCCTTCTTAGTATCTTTGGATTTATCTTTCAGTTCACCAATTCTCTCTCTGACTGTTGATTATTTCCCTTCAGTCGTGTCGTAAATGTTTACTACTGTGTTTTTGTTTCTAGAAGTTCTAGTTCCCTTTTACTTCAAAGCGGCATCTTCAGTTTTGAGCTTCTCTTGCTCCCTCATGGTCTTTTCCTCCCCTTCTCTTTCTGTAAGCAGATGAAACAGGCCAGTTTTAGCTTCTGTTTCTGATCATTCCAGTATCTGGGTCTTTGCTGTTTTGATTTTTAACTTGATTTTGTTTGTGTTGGTTCCTGCTTATGGAGGATTGTTTCCTCCTGGGCTCGGTGGTTTCTTCCTTCTGACCTCATGCTCTGGAAACTGCACCAGCAGTCATGTCAAAATGCAGTGATGCCACGTGCAGCGTCCCTGTCCTTCTGGCACGCGCCCTTGCCACCCGAGGAGCGTGAGGGGCTTCCCTAGACTCTGGGCCAGGGAACGTCAAGTCAAAGAAGTTGAAGTCACATTTTGAAAAAAACAAAACAAAACCCTGAGCCCTTAATTAATAGCTTAATGTAATTTCTAATTATGTTGGGGTTTTTAAATCTCCTTCCCTAGATGAACATAAACTGTGACTAAATATTTTCTGAATAATTAAATTTAATATTTTTTAATAATTAGGACATTGCAGTTGAATTCATAATTAATCATTTTTTCCCCTTCATGTGAAACCTTTTTCATTAGTGGAAAGAGATTCCAAAATTTTAAACCGAACAGAACCAAGAGATGCTTAGATTAGTCTTTGAAAATGGTGCCACTTTGTGATGCCATCTTGTCCTGCCTTTGACCAACACGTTTTGTTTTCAGGCTTTAATTTTCTGAGTTGGGAAACTCCTTTAATTTTCTCCTGGGCCTGTTCTCTCTGGAATCATAGACTTGAGAGCTGAAGGGGCCTTAGGGGTCCACCCCTCCCTAAAGCTGAAGCATCCAGAAAAAGTATTTTTCAACAAATACCCAGTATGTTTGTGATAATGGGATGGGGAGAGAGTCTATTTGATTACAGAAGTGGTGCTCCGTCTCTTCGCTGTGTGAGCCCAAACTCATTGCTACTGACGTTCCGTAATGCCAAGTCTTGCAAAAATGTCACTTTAATAGACAATGAAACAAATTCTCACTTAATGATGAGAATCCCAATACGAAGACAGGTTTTCCTTTTTTATTATTATGGAAATACACATAGGGCTGCTACAAAGACATACTGTATGGAAGGGCAAAAAGTCTCCCAGCGCCTCCTCCAGAGCCACACTCAGAGGGAACAACGGTCACACAAGGTTTCCAGGCTGTTGGCGGGGTGTCCCAGCCCTCCCGCCCTCCTTCCCCACACTTTCTCCTCTGGCTGCTAGGCAGACAGTAGACATGGAGACTCCCCATGAGCCTGGTCATGGTCATGAGGTTCAGCTTTGGGCCATTTCTGCCAGAAGGGTAGGGGAGGAATTCACGTAGACTGAGCAGGCACAAGGCTGAGGCTCTGCTCTGATCTCCTCTTCCCCTCAGAGCAGCGCGGAGAAGTAGACCTGTTATCTCTGTTTCACAGGGAAAGGATCAAGGATCCAAGACAGCAAATGGTCAGCCACTACCACAGGGTTAGCAGTCATCGAAATAAGCCCCAGGCTCCATGTCACAACCACACTGGGAAGAGGGACCTCAAGGTGCTGCAAACCCTGGGGAAGAGGTGTGTCCCTTCCCTACCCTGAGCTCCCTTAGTCCCTTCGCCCCTCCACCTTGGCTGGGAGACAAACATGAGCTCTTCTGAGGATACTTCTGGCCCAGATGACAGTTGGGACCAGAGGTGAAAGCAGCATTACCTGCATGAGCCGCAAGTGACCCCAGCAGGATCTGGGCATTTGGCGTCATTAAATAGATCTTTCACTGCAAATCCAGTCTCACGTGCCTGAATTCTAAATGAATGTGTTACCCAGGACAGTGGGAATGCATATATAAAATATATATATATATATAATATATATATATATATATATATAATATATATATATAATATAAATATAATAAATGTAAATAAACAGTATTCGATCACACTTGCTTGTACTAGTTGGCTGTGAAGCTGTAAGAGGGAAGTATTGATTCCCAGAAGCTCCCCTGTGATGGTCCTCTCTCTTTAACATACTGGCTGTTCGGACAAGGCTGGTCACACAGGAGCTGTTTACCCCTCCCTGAGCCAGATGTCTGGGGAGGGGGGGCAGCGTCTCCGGTGCCCACGACCACCCTCCGGGGGCAGGCTGAGCTTGTCGCAGGGACTTCGGAGGCAGAGTTGTGTTTGACTCATCAGGTTAGAGTTAGAACTCAGTGAGGCCCCCACACCGGAGTTTAGGGGGCGCACGAGCCCATGGAGACAGGTTTCAGGACTCTTTTACACTCGTAAACTTCAGTGAGGACCTCAAAGAGTTTTAGATTATGGGTTTATAGCTCTTGGTCGTCACTATATTTGAGTTAAAACCGAAGGAGTTTTGGAGGGCGCTCGTCGTGATGAGCACTGGGTGATGTATGGGACTGTTGACTCACGATATTGCACACCTGAAACTAATGTAACACTATATTTTACCTATACTGGACTTAAAATAAAAAGTTAATTAAAAAAAACTGAAGGAATTTTGAAACCCAAGGATGCACAAGCATGGCACATCGCCCCAGGTGTCGGATCAACCACGTCATCATGTCATGGAGCCTCTTGAAAACACCCCACTAGAGGCGAATCGTGTCTCAGGGTCATCATGAGGATAGTATGGGTGCTGACCACACTTTGAGAACCTCTGTCCAAGGCACACCCCTGGAGAGCTGACCAGAGGGAGTCCTGGTCCAAACCACAAGCCCGGCATGCTCAGAGGCGACCTCACGCTGCGGTCAACAGTCTCTTGGTCTTTCGCCTCTTCGGCCCCCTTACCAGCAGTAAGCCGGGGCAAGGAGGAGGTAGGCCATCAAGGGCTGCCAGCTTTATCTGAGCAGCTGGCCTGTCCCCAATCCTTGCTTTTCTTGTTTGGGTGGTTTCGTGGAAGGAACTCTTTGGCGATCTCCATATTTTAGTAGCAAGAAGCGCGAGGCAAGCTATTTAGGATTTGTGACTTAGAGGCCTCTCCCCACCTCATCTGTGCAGAAAGACTGGCTTTCCCTGCCTTGTAAATGTCCCTGCCGAAATCCTGTAACTCCATCCTTATCACACGGTTCAAAAAAGACTCTGGAATTGTGCTCTGTGGTTTCTCTTCGGGCAGCAACTGGAAGTGTAGCGAGAGGGCCCGGAGTGGGAGCTTCTGGATTGGGGTCTCGGGGGCCCCCACTCCGTCATCCCTAGTTCACTGTCAGGAGACTCTCATAAAGGAGCCTTGCAAGGACTGGGGACACATGTTTATTTTATGAATGACTTCAGGGAAAAAGGAAAAAAAATCATCCAGAGTGTCATCCAGGAGGCTGTGTTCTTTTTATTATGTTTTGTCGGTAAACAAAAAAAATTGCCACATTTAATACTTACACCGGTCCTGTGGGATTTCTCTGACTAATGTAAAATGACAGTTGTCGCAACATTCTATATAAATACAAGTCTGTTTGCGGGAGCCTGTTCTATTTTTAATGTAAACCACACCTAACTTGCTCTGAAGAATTGTACCCTTGGAATTTAGAGTCCTGTCTGTTGTCTATTCATGGGACTGCATTGTCTTCGGAGCAGCCCGGAAGAAACCAAAGGCATCCCAAACTTTTTAGTTTAATGTGAGAATTATTCACCTAATTTCCCTGCAGCGATTGTGTTACTTAATTTATTGTTGTGCGGAGCTGCGAGATGGTGTCGCTAATGAGTGACACAGTGTACTTGGTGAGCCAATCTATAATTTAGGAGGCTGCTGATGATCTTAGTGCTGTCTGCAGTCTGAGCAGAGCAGGCAGTAAAAATAAAGAATATACTCACAGATTATATAAATATGCGCAAACCCACAGATTCCCGCATACAATACCTATTAGTAGGCTTGTAGCCCCCATTGGTTGCACAAAACATGAACTTAGCTTTCCACGATGAACAGGGAAAGCTGTGTTTTGTAAGTTTCCGACAGACTCTTCAGCCAGCCCCTTCAAGGACTGTGAGCTTCCGGAGAGCAGGAGGGACCAGGGCCACCGTGATGACCTTGACGTCAGCTCTGCTCCCTCTTACTTCTTGACCACTTCGCCCTGCACCGCTTCGATGGCGCTCGCAGCAGGGTCCCCCGTACTCGAGCAGGGGGGCTCCCAGCTGCTAATTGGCACGCAGTTGCTGAACTTGCAGGAGACTTGGCCCCCTTCAGGTCTGGCACATGTGTGTCAGATTTCGACTCTAGTGGTGATGACGAGCTTCCCCCACAGCCTGGACTCTTGGCAGTTACCTGCGAGCCGTGGGAATCGACATCAATACCAGTGGGATCTACCTGTCATTCCTGACAATGAGGGGAAGACCCGTGGATGGCCTCTGATCCAGTACCGGACTCCTGGCAAGAGCAATTGCATCGGTGCCCCTTCATCCAAGGTCACACCTGGAAAAAAAGTATCCCAAGTGGGTGCAGATAGAACACGCCGTTCTTTCTGCTCTGAAATTCCCTTTGCATTGGGAGATTTCCGGGCAGAGGCCCCATATTTTGTCAGTGAGAAATGTCGTGGGGCTCCTGCCGCGTGCAGCCGTGGGCATCAGGATCTTTGTGTCTGATTCAGACAGACAGCTGGGAAAGGGAAGAGGCCGAGCCTGCATCTTTGCAGGGTTCTTGACAGCCCCCCGACGCCGTGTTGCAGATTTTCCAATAAATACGTAGATTCCCTGCATGCCCCTTAGAAACAGGGAGCCTCGCATATTTACATACTATCTATACTAGGTTTAAAAGTCAACTTTAGATTGGTTTGCCGTTTGCAGTCTCTTGAATAAAGCATTTTTGTAGCCTACTCAAAATCCCCTCTCTGTGTTTACATTTTAATGGGCATTCCAGTGAAATGGAGGATTTTTTTTTATTACTTACATTTATCAGGGGAGGAGGTGGGGATGGAAACAACCAAATGGTAGGGCTGCCTCTCTTTAGACCACTGGCTTCTCTGTTCATCAGTGGGCTATGGTCTGATGTAAGCTAAGCATGCCATTTTGTCAGGCAAGCAGAAAGGAGAGGAAAGGCTATTTTTATTTGGGTTTAAAATATCTATCCCTGAGAGTTTGTAGAATTTTAAAATAGTGTGTTAGATCTCTAAAATCACTGCAAGAAATGAACATGTGTAAGGAGAATATTAAATCTCATTACCTATGTGGAAAGTACCATCCGTTTCATGTAAGGAGTACCATTCAAGAATTGTCCTTGCTGAAAAAGAAAAGGAGGGGGAATCATCAGCCCCCTGGCAGGGCAGAGAAGCCCGTTGACCGGTTCCTTGTCGCAAATGCTCTTGGGAAAGGAGTCCCGAGGTGACCTCAACTCCTTGGGGGCATTTTGGGGATAGTTTTGGTTTCTGTGGCTGCATCAGGGGAACCACCGCTCAGGTCTCGGTGCGCAGAAGCTGCTTTCTGAAGGGCGGTAGGATCTTCCGGGTATGGAAGCAAATTTCTGCCTAGGCCAGCAGGTAGCTGATATTGAGATCCTCTTGTGCAAAGAGCTCCCTCAGGCCAGGCCAGCTTCCAGGACTTTGATTCAGTGGAGCTGCCAGTGTCTGAATCTTCCTCTGGGGATGTCTCTCTCTTTCCTCCCCTGACATTCCCGGGAGATCCCTAATTAAAGCTACAGATATGGTTTAAAAGTACACTCACCAGATGTTAGTTTAAAATGACCTATAACTGGCAGCAGAGATGGGAGAGGCTAACCGTGTCTGAGGCCTTCCGGTGCGTTTTCCTACACTGTCATTCAGTATGCAAATGAAGCCCAGCAGAATCTCAAAGCCAGCCTTGCCAAGCCATAAAACCAACTGCTTTGAAAGCAATGCATCAGTAATTCTTATCACCTGGCATCTGGAGTGGGGGAAAGCTCACTTCCTAACTAGAACATGTCATAGTGTGACTTCGGAGGAAGCTTGGAGTTTGCACTCCGCACACAGTTTAGACTGATGGATCTGCTTGCTGAAGCTCATACTGCTCCCTTTAGGACAAACCATTTTTTAAACCAAATCCAGGCTCCGAGGTGTGCCTGCCTTGATTTGACTGTCCCCGATCACCACCGAGGAGAAGGATCGTCAGGTGCCTGCAGCAGAAGAGACCAACACCGAGGCTTGGGCAAGTCAGAGCCAGCGGCCACCCTTCTGGGGTTTTGTTTTGATTTTTCTGTGAAAGTTCCTATTACGTTCTAAGTGAGTTAGATCTCAGACTCTCAGTGTAGTCCTGCTCTGCCCTGCAAAGCCGAGGGATGAGGGATGCAATGCTCCGGAATCAATATCTTGGGAACGAAAGGACTCTTTCCCCGAGGACTGAAATTTATAGGCAGCATGCTCCTATCGGCACATTTATCAAAGTAAACATATAGGTTAAATTACAGTTTACCCAGCAGCCACCTGTCAGTTCCTTGGGACACCCTCGGTCCCCGAGATGCCCATCAGAACAGCTGAGTGCTCTCAGCTCCGCTCGTCGGCAGCTTCCCAGCCTGACGCTCTTGAGCTCGGGCTCCAGCTACAGGCTTCCCGGTGCCTGGATAAAAAGATGACCCTGCAGCCGAGAGTCATGTACCTCTCGCTCTGGGGAGGAAACCAAGGCCAGGCCCTCACACAGAGGAGAGTGCGGCCAGGATTTGGACTCAGAGAGGATGGGCAAGCGCCCATGTGCGCTCCCCCTGGCTGAGCATGCCAGAGTGAGTCACGGTGCAGGAATGTAGCCAGTTGGTGGAGGCAGATGTGTTCATAGATAGTGTTGAAAACAAGACTGCTGCAGCCTTGGTAGTTTAGACCCAGACCCCGGTTTCTGTCGTAAGTAAAATGTGGTTAAATAAGACTAACCTATTGGTGGCCAAAAAGAGAGCCCGTAAAGCAAGCTGGGTGCCTCAAAGGCATAGTTATGTATCAGCTAATTAAAATGTGACCACCGGCTCACCAACTCCAAGCCCTGTTTCCCATTCGTTAATCCATAGGGACACACAGCACAAGCCCAGATTGGCCATCCCATTGTCTGTGTGGCTGTTGCCTCCCTGGACTGGGTGTTGGGCTGGAATACTTGAGATGGCAGTCAAATCGGGGGTTGGGGAGCGGGTGGGTGGGGGGCCAGATGGCCCCCAGTGGAGCTGCATTGAGTTGAGTCAGGTAGCTCTGCTGGCTGGCAGCCCCGGGCTAGGTCCAGTAGAATGCACCTGTTCGTCAGGGCTGGAGGATGGGGCCGTTCACCCAGCCCAGAGTTGCCTGGGGGCTCTGGCTTGGGTACCTGGCTTGGGAAGCCAGCCATGTTAGAATGGGCACTGGGACTGAGAAAAAGCTAACTGACTCACAGGCGCAGGCTTGTCTCATAAACTACTTGGGAATGTCGAAGAGGTTCAGCAAGTTTTGCTCAGAAATGAAAGGCAGAGAGACCTAAGGTTGACAAGACCAGGGCAATGCGCCATATTGGTAGCCTTGGTTGGTGGCCTTGGTTGATCACATTTCTGTGTTTCATGTCCTAAGGAACGCAGGATGCATGGGAACATCCTGTCTAGGGTTTGGTGCTGGGTCTGGTTCATGAAGCTCCCAGAGCCAAGTGCAGTCCTCGGCTGGGTCCTTCCCTCTTCCTGTCCTCCTGAGTCCCCATGTGTGTCCCAAGGGACCTGGGGCCTCCTTTCACATCTTGCTTCGAGTGATAGCTTCCACCCAGGAAGAAGGAAAATGGTGGCAGCAGGGCCCAGAAGCCAGTTTTCCATTTGCCTTATGCTCCTGAGGCCGCAGAAGCAACAACCAATAAATGGCTAAGGCCTTGACCTCTCTGGGGCATGACTTATGCAGATGGTGGCAGATCATTGAGCAGGAAGTTGGTTAGTCCACCGTCACCCAACTGTTCCAGGAGGCCTGGCCTTGAGCTAGTTGATCAGTGCCTGTCACCTCATAACAGGGATGGGCACTGAGGGCCTATGTCCTCTTGGCAGCCTTTCCCGGGTGTCTGCTCAGTCTGCCTCATTACCTTCTTCCTTTGCAAGGGAGTGAAAAGGACCTGGAAAGTGGGGACAGGACATATGCAGTTGGGAATTGTGATGCTGAATTTCAGGTGTCAACTTGGCTAGGCTATGGTGCCCAGTTTTGGGTCAAACACCAGTTGTTGTGAAGGCACCTCTAGACTTTGAGCAAAGTGGATTAGCCTCCAGAGCGTGGGTGGGCCCCGTCCAATCAGTTGAAGGCCTTAGGAGAAAAAGATTGAGGTTTCCTGAAGAAGTTATTCTGCCCCCAGATGGCAGCCTACAAACCCTGCCTGAGTTTCTGTCCTGCTGCCCTGTGGAATTCAGACTCAAGACTGCAGCATTCACTCTCAACCTGAATTGTCAGCCTCCACAATCATGGGAGGCAATTTCTTAAAAGAAATCTCTCTCCGTAGATATCCTACTGGTTCTGTCTCTCTGGAGAAGCCTCACCAATACCAGGATGGCGGTGCCACTCTTGCTCCACAATTTTGGAGGTTCTGCTCTTTTTTTTTTAATTTAATTTATTTTTTTTATAATAATATTTTTTTATTATATTATGTTAGTCACCATACAGTACATCCCTAGTTTTTGATGTAATGTTCCATGATTCATTACTTGCGTATAACACCCAGTGCACCATGCAATACGTGCCCTCCTTAATACTCTTGACTCTACTACCCACCCTCTTTCTTGGCTGCCCACCCAGCCCCCAGGCCTGTTAGGTCCCACAAAGAAGGACTGGGAGCAAGTCCAAGAGCATGCCACCTGCTGTGGAAACAAGTATATGCAAATGACCATGCTTCTTACAGATTTGTGCCAGCTCCTGAGGGATGAAGGGTGCTGCATAAAGACATTGGTGCAGTTCTGGCTGGTTTGGAGCTGGCTGCCATTCTGTGGGTACGGACTCTGCGCCAGGCTCATCGCTGAGCCTTTACAGAGAGTACGCCGTGTACACAGTAATGGACTCAGCACATTGACTCACTAGTCACTCATTTATTTGAATATTTATTGAGCACCTGCCATGTCCCTAACGCTCTTCCCAGCATTGGGATAAGTGGTGAACAAGACCAAGTCCTGTCCTCATGGAGTTGACAAGGGAAATACATTCAATAAATAATAAAACATAAGCAATGATATATTTTCAGGCGTATGTAAGTGCCATGAGGAAAAAATGAAGTAGGACAGCCAGGGATCCATGGTGGTGATCGGTCTAAACGGTGTGAATATACTTAGTTCCACTGAACTGTATGCTTAAAAACTGGTGAGATGGTATGTTTTATGATAGGTGTATTTTCCCTCAACTTCAAATAGTTTAAGATGTTCTAAAATGTATTGTGCTGATGATTGCACAAGTATATGGATAAACTAAAAAGCTCTGAATTGTATGTTTTAAATGGGTGAACTGTATGGCATATGGACTATATCTCAGTAAAGCTCTCTTCTATTTTTAATTTTTTTTCTTCAAGATTTTATTTAAATTCAAGTTAGTTCACATGTAGTACAGTATTAGTGTTAGGTGTAGAATTTAGTGATTCATCCCTTACACACACCCAGTGCTCATCACAAGTGCCCTCCTTAATGCCCGTCACCCAGTTACCCCATCCCCCCCCCACCTCCCCTCCAGCAGCCTTGAGTTTGTTCCCTGGAGTTAGGAGTTTCTTATGGTTTGCCTCCCTCTCTGTCTTCATCTTATTTTATTTTTTCTTCCCTTCGCCTGTGTTCATCTGTTTGTTTCTTAAATTCCACACATGAGTGAGATTACATGGTATTTGTCTTTGACTGACTTATTTTGCTTAGCATAATACCCTCTAGTTCCATCTGTGTCATTGCAAATGGCAAGGTTTCATTCTTTCTGATGGCTGAGTAATATTTCATTGTATGTGTAGACCACATCTTCTTTATTCATTCATCTGTTGATGGACATTTGGTCCCTTTCCATAGTTTGGCTATTGTAGATAATGCTGCTGGAAACTTCAGGGTGCCATGTGCCCCTTCGAATCAGTATGTTTTTATCCTTTGGGTAAATACCTTTGGGTAGTGCAATTGCTGGGTCTTAGGGTAGCTCTATTTTTTTTTTAAGATTTTATTTATTTATTTGACAGAGATAGAGACAGCCAGCGAGAGAGGGAACACAAGCAGGGGGAGTGAGAGAGGAAGGAGCAGGCTCCCAGCGGAGGAGCCTGACATGGGGCTCGATCCCAGAACGCTGGGATCACGCCCTGAGCCCAAGGCAGACGCTTAATGACTGCGCCACCCAGGCACCCCTGGGTGGGTAGCTCTATTGTTAACTTTCTGAGGAACCTCCATCCTGTTTGCCAGAGTGGCTTCCCCGGTTTGCATTCCCACCAGCAGTGTAAGAGGGTAAAGAGAGATAAAGCCAGGTGAGGGTGGGTCGTTTCAGATACAGAGGTCAGGGAAGACCTCTCTGAAAAGGTGACATCTGGTGGGAACTTTTGTCATCATTTTTCAGAGGGGTCTCCACAAGGTTGAGCGACTTGCCCAAAATGACAGGTCTATGCAGCGAGTGCGGGCCTGCGGGCCTCCAGAGCCTCTCCTGCTCTGTGCACCCGTTCGGGGTTCTGCCTGCTTTTCCCCTTCTCAGACCACTTTCATACTCGCCTCTCTTATAGGTGTCCTTAGTCTCTCTCTCTCTCTTCTTTTTTCCTGCAGACACAGCGAGAAGCAGATATTCAGGGCCTGACCCAGGGTCCCACAGCCAATGATAGGGTGCAAACACTACCCCATCCGGGGAGGCAGCAGACTTGTCCTGTAAATATTGTAGCCCTGGCGGCCCACGTGGTCTCTGTTGCAGCTCCTCAACTTCGCTGCTACGGCACAGCCTCGGCCATGGGCACATAAACAGATGGACAAAGCCGTGCTCTAGTAAACCTTTAGAGACAGGCAGCAGGCTGGATTCGGCCCAGGAACCATCGCTGGCCAACTCCTGCTCTGGTTGTCATTGTCTCTGCTCTGGAAGGACTACCCAAAGAAGATGAGATTGGAGGGAGGCTGATAGTCTCTGTCTCCCCCTTCAACTTGTGTCGAGGAAGAGGTATGTGAGGTGTTTCACCCGACTGGATTCCCCCAGAACAAGAGGATGAAGCAGGACCCCTCTCTGACACACAGACACAGTTCTGTGGAGAGGCCCAGGTGAAGGGAGATCCCAGGAAGCTGCCCATTCTGCCTAGTTGCTTCCGCTCATGGGCCACTAATGACCCATCATCCTTTCATCCATCTGTCCGTCTGCCCATACCTGCATACATTCTTCCTTCGATCTGTCCATGCATCCGTCCATCTACCCACCCACACACAGACACATACATGTGTGCTTTCTTCCTTCTGTTCATCCATCCGTCCATCCATCCCTCCATCCACTCATCTACCCATCCACCCATCCATTCATATAACCACACACAAACATACACGTATCTACCTTATTCCTTCTATCCATCCACCCATCCATCCACTCCCCCAATACACATATATCACATGCATTCTTCCATCCATCCATCCATCCGTCCGTCCGTCCATCCATCCCTCCATCCACTCATCTACCCATCCACCCATCCATTCATATAACCATACACAAACATACACGTATCTACCTTATTCCTTCTATCCATCCATCCATCCATCCATCCACTCCCCCAATACACATATATCACATGCATTCTTCCATCCATCCATCCATCCGTCCGTCCGTCCATCCATCCCTCCATCCACTCATCTACCCATCCACCCATCCATTCATATAACCACACACAAACATACACGTATCTACCTTATTCCTTCTATCCATCCATCCATCCATCCACTCCCCCAATACACATATATCACATGCATTCTTCCATCCATCCATCCATCCATCCGTCCGTCCATCCATCCCTCCATCCACTCATCTACCCATCCATCCATCCATTCATATAACCACACACAAACATACACGTATCTACCTTATTCCTTCTATCCATCCATCCATCCATCCACTCCCCCAATACACATATATCACATGCATTCTTCCATCCATCCATCCGTCCGTCCGTCCGTCCATCCATCCCTCCATCCACTCATCTACCCATCCACCCATCCATTCATATAACCACACACAAACATACACGTATCTACCTTATTCCTTCTATCCATCCATCCATCCATCCACTCCCCCAATACACATATATCACATGCATTCTTCCATCCATCCATCCATCCATCCATCCATCCGTCCATCCGTCCATCCATCCCTCCATCCACTCATCTACCCATCCACCCATCCATTCATATAACCACACACAAACATACACGTATCTACCTTATTCCTTCTATCCATCCACCCATCCATCCACTCCCCCAATACACATATATCACATGCATGCTTCCATCCATCCATCCATCCATCCATCCATCCATCCATCTGTCCATCCGTCCATCCATCCAGTGTTTCATTTACAAACATGTCCTCAGATCCTACTCAGTACCAGGCCATGACTTAGGCCACAGGGCTTCAGTGGGACAGTTTCTGCTCTCAAGGAGCTCACTCCATGAACAAACTCACGTAGCCCGTCAACTAAGGGAGTGAATACTGTGATAAAGATATGGCAGGGAGTAGCCTGGGGTGTTGGCCAGAGCCCTTATCACCCTGGAAGCCCTTCCTTCTTAGGCCAAGCCAAGACTCACTCTTGTCTATAGTCTGTTATGGTTTCTCAGGACAGCAGCTCGTTGACTCCAAAGGATCTCTGAGATCAAGCTTTTCCTATAGGTCTCTGGGCCAGCCTGCACCCTGAGCTCTGGATCATGGTCTGGGGCATACAGAGGCCTGCCTCTCAGCTAAGCAGGGCCCTCGGCTGCCCTGAGATTTGGAGTGGGAAGAAGAGTTAGTTCTCAAGGACGCACGGACAGTGCCAAGGAGTGTCTGGCAGTTGGGGGTGGGGGGGTGGTCATAAGGAAGAGAAGCAAAGTCACCTCTGTCCTCTCACCCATGGAAACAGGTGACCAGCAAATGTCTGCTGAGCAGAACGGGACACCCTCCAGGAGGTGGGGAGCAGCTGTCATCGTGTCCAGTGAAATGAAAATATTTCCTTTCTCTTTGTTATCTAGGAGCAAACAAAGTAGATTGGAGATTGTTTTCGGTAACAAAGACTAGGCCGAGCGCTCTTGTCAGGGGAGTCCATTTCTCCCTCTGAATTGAGCTGTCGCCCAGCGTGAAGCTGGCTCCCCTGCAAATGATGCCGAAAGCAGCCCCGGATGGCATTTGCCAGCCTGGGTTTCCCGCGGCTGCCACCAGCCTAATGTCTGCGTGATTGTTCTGCTGTAAACATCATCTGTGTGTGCGTTATCTTCAGACAGCCTGGGCTCGGCAGGCTGGCCAGGGTCCAGTGCTTTCTCTCTAACTCAGAATCGTGACTGTCTTGTCCCCGTGGGATAAATGAGATGTGGTGTCTCTGCCCCCGGCAGGGAGCAGAATTAAAGGAAGGATTTGGGAAGGAGCTCTGGGCTGACCTCCTGGGAGCCACGAGGGCGAGCAGGGGCGGGCCAGCCTGTGGGTCCTCTGCTCCTCGCGGCCCCACAGCCCACCGTGCTGGAGAGCGGGTAACAGCTGTTGACGGTTCTTGATGTTGCTGGGAAGCACTCCATGGATTGTGTGTTTGCTCTGTCCTAGGAGCTGTTTTACATGGATTCCTCGTTTCATCTTCACGCCAACCCTGTGAGGGAGGTGCCGTCAGCAACTCTATTTTACAAATAAGGACACTGAGGCACTCAGTGGTTCTTCCCTCAGGAAAATGGGCCTGGGTTCAATCTGCCCCCCAGGTGCTGTTGGAGCCCCATAGGGAGCGTCTCTGGAGTGGCCAGAGGTCTCAGATGACCTGGAGTGGGGGGCAGGGTGCTGCAGCCAGGTGACCTCAGAGGACCTCCAGACTCCGTGGTCTGTCCAGAGGCAGCGAGGGAGATGCGGAGGCCGGGGGTCCCATGGGCTTCCTGGGGTGGGAGGCAGGCCCCCATCACCCTCCCAGCACTGACCCAGCTGGCTACTCCTCTTGCGGTCTCCGGGGCTGCCCTTGCGAACCATCCCAGGGTCAGGGTGGAGAATTTGAGTTCTTTCCCTGCGGAACCCTCTGCATAGCACTGACTTGTGACCTGCTCGGCGTGTGCTTGTAGGAGTGGGGCTTGGGCCGTGGGGAAGAGGTGGGGCTGGAGAGCTCTGAGGTCTAGGATGGGTAGAAGTGACTGCCCGTGCTCACGGTGGGGTGCCCATGGTGACCCTGGAGGAATGTTCCTCATTTCTTACAATCCTACAACACTTAGAATCCCGGAACATAGGGCTGGAGCCACGTTAGGAAACAAGGAATCCAACCCCTATGTTAGAAAAAGGAGTAGATGAGGGAAGAAGGAAAGGAAGGAGAGAGGCTGTCCGACTCACCCAGCAGGTCACAGGAGTGACTAGACGCTCAGGTGGCTTGAAGACGGAGCCGTCTCGGGGCCAGGGCCCAGCGCTCCCAGCCCTGGTTGGCGGGGGGCAGACTGTCCTCCGCCCTGGCTGTTTTCCACAAGCCCATGCCTGTCTCTCGAGAAGCGTTTCCCACGTTTCCTGGCAGCGTCTGTCGGATGCGGGTCTCCTTGCTCCTGTGAAGGTCTGAAGCGAGTGTCCTACGTGCTCTGTGGGCACCGGTTCCTCCGCCACGCATCGCGCGGCTCGGGTCCTCGGCTCCTTCTCCCTGACCCCGTGCACTGCTAAAATATTGTCCTGCGGATAGGAAATGAAAAGGGTACAACCTTATTTCTTCCATGATCGCCCAATCTAGCCCAGAGGTATAATAAAACCCCAAACTTTCCTTTCAGGAATCATCTTTTATAAGTAATATCTTTCCACGCTAAGTGGTAGGCACACAATTGTAAAATAAAACACAAGGCTCGGTGACTCCAGGTGGCTTGGGGGGGTGTGAGGAAAGGCTGCCTTTTATGGTGGTGAGCTTCCAGGGAGCCAGCCTTCCTGGATTATGGGGTGCATGGCACCCGGGGGTGACCAGTAGCATGCTCTATCGCCCAAAGCTGGAGGCTCCTGCCTGGGCCATCTTAGCCACCCCTCTGCGGTCGTGTAGGAGTGGAGCAGCCTTGGTTATCTGTCTAGTGGAGGGTTTGCTTTTACAACAGAGGTGAGATAGAGTAACGGGATTAATTTTTACCTTATTTCACAATGCTCTGTTATTGTTCACTTTCGAGAGTTCCTTTAACCACTGTAATAACGGATGCATCTGCCTTTGTGCTCAGTGGGGAATACCCCGTCTCTCCCCCACCTCTCCGTCTCCCACAGATAATCATGATCCTGACTCGTGCTCATCTTTTCTTATTACTCTTGGGTTAGTTTCAGTCTTATCACTTATACCTGTATCCCTACATAGGGTGTGCCACAGTTTTGCCTATTTTTTTGTTTTTAACTTTGCCTATTTTTGAACTTTATGTCACCAAGACCCGCTTATGTTGGTGCCTAGCTATGGTTCATTCATTTTCGCAGCTGTATAATATGCCTCCGGGGGTCTCTGCCACAATTCACGTAACTCTTCTCTTGCCTGGGGGCATCTGTTGTTTCCAGTTTAGCGTTGCCCAGAGCCACCATGCATGTGTCTGTGTCTCCTGGTGTACTTGGACAGGAGTCCCAGGCCGGGTGCCCAGTCATTTACTGCTGTGACACAAACCACCCTGTGGTCCCACACAACCACACCATGCATGCTGCTCGCAGGGATCAGAGGGGGTGGCTTCAGTGGATGGGGCTGGATTGGCACCTCTCTGTCCCCGGAGTCCAGGACCTCTCCTCATGGGCTTTTCCCCTCGCTTCTCCTGGCATGGCAACTCGGGGCTCCTGATGCAGGTTTTCCCAGATGCTTCTGATGGTAAACCCTAAAGTCTCAGCCTGGCACTCCCACCAGGTTCTATTGGTGGAGCAAGTTGGTAGGTCACCCCAGGTCCAAGGGCAGAGCAACTGGGTTTCTCAGGGGAAGAACAGCAAGTGGTTATCTCTAGTGGAGCCCGCAGGGTAGGTGAATACTCATCTTTATAAGTTAACCCAAGTTGTTTTCTGAAAGTGATTGCATCATCAACAGCGCCCCCAGCAATGCAAAAGTGATTCCCAAAGTCTCCACCCTCTGCAGACCTTGCCAGGATCTTAGTTGGGATCTGGCCATGACCTTATTTGCATTTCCCTGATCGTGAGTGGGGTGGGGCATCTCCTCATACAATTATCAGCCACATGTTTCTCCTCTTTCCATTTCAAGTCTTTTGCCCATTTTTCTATTCAGTTGCCTCTTTTTATTATAAGAACTATTTATATTTTCTTGATGCAAATCCTTTTTCCTTACATGTTGCAAATATCTTTTGTTTTCCAGTTTGTAGCTTTTCAGTTTTCTTTAAGGATCTTCTGATATAGGCAAATTTATCAATATTTTATTTTGCTTCTGATATAGGCAATTTTATCAATATTTTATTTTGCTTCTGATATAGGCAATTTTATCAATATTTTATTTTATGGCTAGCACTTTTTAGTCTTCTTTAAGAAAAAAAATCCTTCCCTGTCTCAAAGTCAGAAAGATGTTCTCCGCAATTTTCCTTGAAGTTTTAAGGTTTGGCTGTTGACAAGTATTAATGTCTGGGAGCTGTCATTGCTAAGCTGAATTTTTAAGCACTGGCTGCAGTCACTCTGGCTGTAATATTGTCACTGACCTCCCTGCCTTCTGCTCCCAAACATGTGTGGAGAAGCCCATGGTGCGTCTGTGGAAAGATGAGGGGGAAAGAATCACCAGGACTGCGGGATCATGAGCAGGCGTGTTGTGTGTGCTGGGAGGTTCCCTGCTGGGGCCTTCCCCATCGTGGTCAGCCACGGTGAATCCCTAAATGCCAGGGAAGCCCAATGGTGGTTGCATTTGCGGCTTAAGCTGGAGCGGGGCCAATGGCAATGGTAATGTGGGGCTCGCTTTTAATGAGGTTAACGGTTTAGGGTTTGAAAGCCTTGGGGTGAATTAATCTGTCTCTCTCTCTTTTTTTTTTTTATAATGATTTTTTATTATGTTAGTCACCATACAGTACATCCCCGGTTTCCGATGTAAAGCTCGATGATTCATTAGTTGTGTATAACACCCAGTGCACCATGCAATACGTGCCCTCCTTACTACCCATCACCGGCCTATCCCATTCCCCCACCCCCCTCCCCTCTGAGGCCCTCAGTTTGTTTCTCAGAGTCCATAGTCTCTTATCCAAGAGTCAGAAGGTATTTCCCTGGGAGCCAGGATTTGGGAGGAGAAAAGAGCACTTAAGTCCCGGATTCTGGTCCCAGTGCTACCTCTCCTTGCCATGTGACCTTAGGCCATCCTCCCTCTCTGTTATTCAGGTTCCTTCTCTGTAGAATAGAGAGGGCCATCAGTGGCCCAGACAGTCTCTCGGGCCCTCCTCTTGCCAGTGGTCTCCTCTGATCAATGACGGCAGCAGGTGTTTGATGCTGCTGCCCCGTCTCAAGCTGACGACACGGAACTGGAGCAAGAAAAGCCCAAGATTTAGCTTGAGATGTAAGCAACTGAAAGCTTGCCTTTAAAAAAAAATACTTATTTATGTATTTATTTATGTATTTTTATTTAAGTTCAGTTAATTAACATATAGTGTATTCTTAGTTGCAGAGGTAGAGTTCAGTGACTCATCAGTCGCGTGTCAGCGCTCATTACATCACGCGCCCTCTTAATGTTCATCTGGCAGTTGCCCCATCCCCCCCACCCCTCCAGCAACCCTCAGCTTGCTTCCAACAGTTAACAGTCTCTTATGGTTTCTCTCCCTCTCTGATTTTGTCTTATTTTATTTTTCCCTCCATTCCCCTATGATCCTCTCTTTTGTTTCTTAAATTCCACATATGAGTGAAATCATATGATAATTGTCTTTCTCTGATTGACTTATTTTGCTTAGCATAATACCCTCTAGCTCCATCCACGTCATTGCAAATGGTAAGATTTCATTTTTGATGGCTGAGTAATATTCCATTGTGTGTGTGTGTGTGTGTGTGTGTGTGTGTGTGTATACATATGTATATATACTACACCTTCTTTATCCATTCATCTGTTGATGGACATTTGGGCTCTTTCTACAGTTTGGCTATTGTGGACGTTGCTGCTATAAACACTGGAGTGTAGGTGCCCGTTTGGATCACTGTGTTTATATCCTTGGGGTAAATACCTAGTAGTGTAATTGCTGGGTCATAGGATAGCTCATTTTCAACTTTTTGAGGAACCTCCACACTGTTTTCCAGAGTGACTGTACCAGCTTGTATTCCCACCAGCAGTGTAAGAGTTCCCCTTTCTCTGCATCCTTGCCAACATCTGTTGTTTCTTGACTTGTTAATTTTAGCCATTCTGACTGGTGTGAGGTAGTATCTCATTGTGGTTTTGGTTTGTATTTCCCTGATGCCGAGTGATGTTGAGCACATTTTCTTGTGTCTATTGGCCATTTGTATGTCTTCTTTGGAGAAATGTCTGTTCGTATCTTCTCCTCATTTCTTGACTGGATTATTTGTTCTTTGGCTGTTGAGTTTGATAAGTTCTTTATAGATTTTGGATACTAGCCCTTTAACTGATGTATCATTTGCAAATATCTTCTCCCATCCTGTCTGCTGTCTTTTGGTTTTGTCACCTGTTTCCTTTTCTGTGCAAAGGCTTTTTATCATGATTAAGTCCCTATAGCTCATTTTTGCTTTTGTTTCTTTTGCCTTTGGAGTTGTGTCTTGCAAGAAGTTGCTGCGGCCAAGATCACAGAGGTTACTGCCTGTGTTCTCCTCTAGGATTTTGATGGATTCCTGTCTCACATTTAGGTCCTAAATCCATTTTGAGTTTATTTTTGTGGATGGTGTAAGGAAATGGTCCAGTGTCATTCTTCTGCATGTGGCTGTCCAATTTCTCCAACACCATTTGTTGAAGAGACTGTCTTTTTTCCATTGGCTATTCTTTACTGCTTTGTCAAAGATTAGTCGACCATAGAGTTGAGGGTCCATTTCTGGGTTCTCTATTCTGTTCTGTTGATCTGTGTGTCTGTTTTTGTGCCAGTGTCATACTGTCTGGATGATCACAGCTTTGTAATAGAGCTTGAAGTACAGAATTGTGATGCCACCAGCTTTGCTTTTCTTTTTTAACATTCCTTTGGCTACTCAGCATCTTTTCTGGTTCCCTACAAATTTTAGGATTATTCTTTTCAGCTCTGTGAAAAATATTGATGGTTTTTTGATAGGGATTGCATTGAATGTGTAGCTTGCTCTGGGTAGCATAGACATTTTAACAACATTTGTTCTTCCAATCCATGAGCATGGAGTTTTTCCATTTCTTTGTGTCTTCCTCAATTTCTCTCATAAGTGTTCTGTAGTTTTCAGAGTACAGATCCTTAACCTCCTTGGTTAGGTTTATTCCTAGGTAGCTTATGGTTTTTGGTGCAATTGTAAATGGGACTGATTCCTTAATTTCTCTCTCTTCTGTCTCATTGTTAGTGTATAAAAATGCAACTGATTTCTGTGTGTTGATTTTACAGAAAGCTTGCTTCTAAATTGGGTTTTACCTCCGTATTGTTTAGACTCACCAGGCTGGCCTGGGAACGGCTGCCACCTGGGAGGCGGGCTGATGTACACAGATGAGCCTGGCTGGTAGGAATTTCTCTCTCCGTAGTTACAACAGTCATCAAGTATTGTTCTGAAAATCTGAAGTATCTTGTTTTGTTTTCTATTCTTAAATTTGTTTCCAACTTTCCTGAGGTTCAATTTACAAATGAAAATGGTATATATTTAAGGTGTATAACGTGATGAGTTGCTCTATGTATCTGTTGTGGTGATTCCCACAATCAAGTTAATTAGCACACCTGTCACCTCACGTACTTACCATTTAGGACCCCATTAGCAACATTCAAGAGCACACAACACAGGGTTATTAACCACAGCCACTGTGCTACCCATCGGATGCTTGGAATTAGGCATCTTATCACTGGAAGTTTGTACCCTTTTACTAGCATCTCCCCATTTCTCCCACCCTGAAATATTTTTTTTAAGTGGGATTTTCGAGGAAGAGAGCGGACAGTGAAGCTGGGGCCTCAGGAATGGGGCTGGGCTCATCCTCGCAGCTCCTGGCCTGGTGGGAAGGGGCTCTCTCTGAGCTCTGACTTCCCTCTGCAAGCAGTTGCTTGTCTGCCCGAGGGCATGTGGCACCTGAGGCAGGTACCCAGACGCATGTGTCCTAGGGGACCTGGAGGTTTTCCTGGGTGCAGCTGGGAGCCTGGTGCCCTGACTCTACTCCTGAGCTGTCGCACATGGTAGCACAGAGTGAATGGGGCGGATGGCCCTGGTGCATTCACCTTCCACCTCCAAGGGGTGACCTGGCCGAGCAGCTCAGCTGCGCGCCGATAGCCTCAGAAAGCCCGCATGCGCCCTCTGCAGCTCTGAGCTGTTGGTGGTAAAGACATTCTGAGCTATTTTTGGGAGGAAGTAGGCAGCTACTCCATCTCCGTGCTGAGTCTGAGTAACGCTTCTCGGAGAGGAGAATGGCGACCAGTTCTAAAAAGAATAGCTTGGAATTTGTCGCCTGCATCATTGGCTCGTCCCCGTTCAGCCTTTTCCATAGAAATCTAGGGCGAGGCTTGGACTGTCGCATCAGGAAGGGGCTTTGAGGCTCATCCCCCGTTTTCTCAGGTGGCAGCTGAGCCCCACTGAGAGAAAGGCCACAGAGTAGATGGTACCCAAGGCCAATGTGGGGTCCAATCACCCCAACCTCTGTTGTCACACCTACCCTCTGGGTCATGGCCATGAAGTTGTGTTTTTTAAAAAGTATCCTTTTGGTTACAAGGAGCCATGACTTGCTCAGAGCACTTGTGTTCATTTCCATAGCAAATCGCCACAAACTGGGTAGTTTAAAACAAGACAAATTTATTCTGTCTCAGTTTAGGAGGCCAGAAGTCTGAAATCAGGGTGCGGGAAGGGTTGGTTCTTTCCAGAAGCTCTGAAGGAGAATCTGTTCCCTGCCTCTCTTCTGTCTTCTCTTCTGACACCTGCTGGCACCTCCTGGTGAGCCGGGGCTCACAGGCCCATCACACCATCTCTGCCTCCACCTTCTCCTGACTTCTCTGTGTCTCTAGTGTCCTTTTCTGCCCCTTGTAAAGACATCCTCATTGTACTAAGGGACCATCCTAATCCAATGTGTCATCTCAGTCCCTTCCTACGTCTGCAAAGACCCTCTTCCTAAGCGAGGTCGCTGCCACAGAGTTAGGGTTAGGACGTGACTGCCTTAGGAGGAGCTCATGGCAAGGCTGTGGGACAGGGGCAGAACTGGGGAGCGGGCTGGGGGCTGTGCTCACTCACTCGGCTTGTCTCGTGGGTACTGGGGAGCGGGCTGGGGGCTGTGCTCACTCACTCGGCTTGTCTCGTGGGCACCTCGCTCTCTCTGAGCGTCCCTGCATCCACGTGGCAGGTCTGCTCCTCTGTCTTCTCATGGCCAACGAGCCTCTCCGTTCCCTCCCATCCTTCTTCCTCCTGCTTCCTGGTCCTTAGACCTTGTCCTGACTCCTCGTGGTTCCATGTCCGCTCTTCTGGCCTCAGGCTGAGCAACTTCTTTGCCCCAGCATCTGCTCCTAATTGCTTCCTCTTGTGCCTTTTCCCAGTGGGACCCCGAGGGGGGAAATCCTGTTGGCTGTGCCCATCTTCCACATCAGCAGAGGGGACACTGGCCAGGCCGGCCTGCTGACTGGTTGTCCCAGGCAGTGTGCTCACTGTTGGGCCGGCGGGAAGAGGGGCTGTGGTCCCGGGCATGGCCACCACTGTGGTCTGCCCCAGAAGGGTCAGGGTTGGGGCAGGCACGAGGTGGAGGGAAGGATGAGCACAAGAGTGCAGAGCAGCTATGTGCTCGTGCAGGAGAATTTCAGGGGACTGGGGTCCACAACGTGGGGTGGTCAAATTGTCAGTTATGTGACACGTGTTTTTACTCCAGTCTGAGGGAGTGAGAAATAGATAATAGGAACCTGAGAAAAGTAACCCCATGGGAATATTCTAGCATCAGTCAGGACCTCATTCACTCCTTAGATTCAGAGCGGTGACTTCCAGGGGTGCCACGATGCTAGGACTATCCAAGAAAGAGGGAGCCCCAGTCCCTGCACTGTAGCCCTCATTAGGCAGGAAGGGATGTCTGTGATTGAGGAAAGGCTCTCCAGCCTCTCCCCCGGATGCCCAACAGTTACGTACTCTTCATTTCTTGACTCTTCGGGTCTTCTTTGGGCCTTCCTGGAGCCCCTGTGTTAGCTCAGTGCCTGGGCGGCTGGGCAGCCGTGAGGCCTTCTTCTCACCTGCTCAAACAGTCCTATCGCTGTCTGCCAGAGACGTTGTCCTGGGGAATAGCGTGTCCCCATGCTGTGGGCTTAAGACAGCAAATCCGCGCTGATATAAATGTAAAAGTCATTACCATTCTCCTTGAGTATATGTTAATGACACCACGGAATAGTGATAATTAGATGAAGCATCATTTCACACCATCACCAGTGTGCTTTACATTTATTTATCGTCATTTCTTTCTCCAAAGTCAGCAAAATGGAGATGGCACAATATCCCAAAGCATCCGATGAGAGGAGTTTCCCGCGACTGTTAATTACTGCCTTATGAGCCCATCATTCCTGACATTCACCTCCAGCCCCTCTAGGGATCTAAGGAAAACACACTCTCCTGCCCATCTCCTCTGTCTCTTTCCATCCCAGGACCTGTCTGATGCTGGCCTGTGCCCTCAGCACAGCCGCTAAGGGTGACCGTATTAGCCTGCTCGGGCTACGGGGGCAAAGTACCACAGACCCTGGGGCTTAAGCAACAGAGATTGGTTATCCCTCGGTTCTGGAAGCCAGATATCCAAGATCAAGGAGTGGGGGTTGGGGCCTCTCACTCTGGGACTGCAGATGGCCGTCCCCTCCCTGTGTCCTCACAGGGTTGTCCCTCTGTGCATGCCTGTGTCCTGATCTCCTCTTACAAGCACACCAGTCCTACTGGATACTCACCCATATGACCTCATTTTACCCTAATCACCTCTTTATTTTTTTTAATAAATTTCTTTCAGATTTATGTATTTTAGAGAGAGTAAGCGTCTGTGCGTGCATGAGCAGGGGGAGGGACAGAGGGAGGGAGAGAGAGACTCTCAAGCTGAGCTCGGAGCTGGACACGGAGCTCGATCTCAGGACCCTGCGATCATGACCTGAGCCCAAATCGAGAGCTGGCTGCTTAACTGACTGAGCCCCCCAGGAGCCCCCCAGTCACCTCTGTAAAGACCCTGTCTCCCATACAGTCACACTGTGTGGCACTGGGGATTAGAACTTCAACATAGGAATTTGCGAGGACACAGTTCAGCCCATGACACACATGGAGTTCCCGTGGGCCCAGTGGCAGCCTTTTCTGAGCAAGTGGGATTCCCTCTGAGCTGCTTTCTTCTGGGGGCGCTACACTTCCCAGCTGAGTCTATCAGCCCCCACCTGATTGTTTATCACACCCCCTTTCATCTCAAAAGCATTTTGTTGGGCAGGACATCCCGCGGCCCCACCTCTGGGTGGGGGTGGGTATATTCCTGCGTGGGGAGGATCACATGATCTGTAGGCAGCTTTTCCAGCAGCAGAGGCCGGCGCAGTGGGGCGGTGAGGCTGGCACGCATCCGTGCTTTGCGTCAGGCCCTGCTGGGCACTAGATTTATTTTTTCATAATCTGAAAAATGGACCATTGTCTGCCCGGCACGATACTCGGTCTTTATACGCACGTTCTTTCATTATCTGCACGGCGATCTTGTAGAAGATGCTCTAGCATTATCCCCGGGTGGTTTTTTGGATGTGGAACTTGAGTTCAGAGGGGTTCAGTAACATGGTCAATGTTACCCAGCAAGTAACTGGTATAGTGGGATTTGAACCCAGGTCCTTTTGATTCTAAAGCCCATGCCATTTGTCACCGACTCACGAGTAACTCAGAACAAACCCCTCAGCCCATCTCGGACTATCCTGGTTTCTCTTCCTATGAAATAAAAAAAGGGACAGAATCAGGCTGGGCTGCTTGTCATGCTGGTTATTTTTTTTTTTTTTTAAGTTTTTATTTAAGGGGCACCTGGGTGGCTCAGCCATTAAGCGTCTGCCTCTGGCTCAGGTCATGATCCCAGGGTCCTGAGATCGAGCCCCGCATTGGGCTCCCCGCTTGGCAGGAAGCCTGCTTCTCCCTCTCCCACTCCCCCTGCTTGTGTTCCGTCTCTCACTGTGTCTCTCCCTGTCAAATTAATAAAATCTTTAAAAAAAAAAGTTTTTATTTAAATTCCATTTGGTTAACATACAGTGTAATGTTAATTTTAGGGGTACCATTTAGAGATTCAGCACTTTCCTATATCACCCAGCGCTTGTCACAAGTGCCCTCCTTCGTCCCCATCCCCTAATTCCGCCCCCACCTCCCCCCTAGGTGACCATCAGTAGTTAAGAGTCTGTTTCTTAGTTTGCCTCTTTCTCTCTCTTTTTCCTTTGCTCAAGTATGTGTTGATTCTTGTTTTTGTTTCTCGGGGCTTCCATAACAAAGCACCACAAAGCCAGTGGCTTAACCAATGGGAATTCATTGTCTCACGTTTCTGGAGGCCGGAGTCTGAAATCCATGTGATGTGTCCTGTTGGGAGGGTGGGTTCCTCCTGAGGCCGCAGGGAGGATGCCTCCTAGGCTTCTCTCCTAGTCGTCCTGGCCTCGGGCATTTCTGGGCTAGTCTGCCGTCTTCTCTCCGTGCCCTCACCTCATCTTTTTTCTGTGTGTGTCTTTCTCTAAGTTTCCCCTTTTAATAAGGACATCAGTCATGTTGGAATAAGGCCTAATGATCTCATCTTAACTTGATGATCTGCTGACTCTATTTCCAGATAAGGTCACGATCACAGGTACTGGGTATTAGAACTTCCATGTCTTTTGGGGGATGCAGGGGAGCCCGTAACGGCACTGAAGTGAGAAGCGCGTACATCTCCACGTTCAGGTCAGCAGTGGTGAGCCATGTGCCTTCTGGGCCTTTCAGCCAAAGTCGAGCAGGCCTGCTCCTGGGCAGGACCTTCGTAGGCAGGCGGATCTTCTGGTTGGAGGGAAGCAATGTGGCATCTCAGTGTCGCTTGCCCTGGAGTCTGACTTGGGGGTGGGGGACACCTTTCCAAGCGTCTCCCCCATGGATCCTTCAGAAGCTCCTCCTCTTTGGCTGGACCTGTGACCCTTCGCAAGGCCCCAGTGCAACCGTCTGGGGAGGGGTGCTCTCTCCCATGTGCTCCCTGAGCACCCACTGCCCTAGCGCCCCCCCGCCCATCTCTCCGCACTGAGTGTAGCTGGGCACAAGGAGCTCTGGGCCCACGCTTGGCCTGGGGCCCGGGGAAGGTGCCCGTGGTGGCTGTGAAGTGTCGGTCCTGCTTTATGTACGGTCCTCTGAGTCCCCCCCTCCGCCCCCCCATCCCCCAGGCCCCGAGCCCCTGCCATTCCCCGATTCCCTATGGACACAGTCACAGAATCCCTGACCTGGGGGAGACCTGAAATCTTCTTGTCTTTTATTTTATTCATTTCCCCTCGCTTGTTCTGGGAAGGTTCTAAGGTGGGCCAAGTGTAGTCGAACTGGCTCTGTGATGTCACCAATAGGAAGCTGGCATCTGGCCTTTGTCTGAAAAGTCCCTTGATGGCTGCACGTTACTCCTCATGGCGGCCGTGCCTGTGTTGAGAAGCCCCCCAGCTATCAGGAAAGTTCCTTTCTTGTCTTTATAGGCAGCCCAAACTGTTTTCCCAGGACACCTGCCTTCGAATTAAACCACTGATATGGAATTGTGTGTGTGTGGGGGGGGTATACAAATCCCAGAAACCCTAACGATGTGTGTACACACGTGTGAACATATGGGCATGTGTGTGAGCACAACACGCACGCCTGTTGTACTAGACAGGACTTCTTGGAATTGGGTTTCTGGCCCACCAAGTTCTGCTGGGGACTGTTCTCTCCCTCGGGCTGAGGTGGGGGCCACCAGCGTGTGAAGACGCCCGTGTGCTTAGTGGCAGGCAGTCCCCGCATGTGGCCCCAGCTGCTGGCTGCGTCCCCCTGGCTTGTGGTCCCCCTGCTGTCCCCCGGAGCCACTCTGGTGGAGGCAAAGCTCAGTGTCCTCGGACCCCAGGAATGTGGGGGCTGGGCAGCATGACGTCTGGGACTTGACACATACAGGCCACCTTCCAAGAGGAGCATTTTCTCTGAGACAGAATCCAAGTGGCCTTGCGCTCTTCCCAGGCACCGGCCTGATGTCTGAAGGATTACTTTCATTTGGGGAAAGTGCAGAGCTGGTGAAGCGTTCTGCCTGCTAATCATAGTGCTGTGCCAGGCGTGCGGGGAGCTGGAAACAGCCAGGTAGGAACTTCTAGCAGAATGAAGGCCACACAGGTCTCCAGGCTCCTGACCCGGCCGAAAGGCAGAGTGCAGGGGTGAGGCTGCTCTGTGAGAAAGGGCCATAACCCCTCCAAACTCAGGGAGGGAGTCCCACCCTCCAGGAAAGTTTCCTCCAGCAGACACACCTGGGGTGGCCTCTGCCTCGTCTGCATTGGATGGTTGGGCCCCGTGGCTGGGCCCTGAACCCACCTTCCAGGGCATGTAGGCTGATCTGGTCTCGGATGTGGAAACTGAGACTGGGGGAACAACTGATCTGGTCAGCGCATCATGCCCTTGTGCCTCCCTGTCCACTCGGGGTGGGTCTGCCAGGGGGCCTTCGAGGGGCGGTAGTCACTTGGGAAGCCTTGTGACTCTGCATTTCAAGCTGTGCGCCAATCCCAGAGTTGCAGGGTAAGATTCGAGGGCAGTATATTATTTGGGCTTGACATTTATGGCAAGTATAAACAGAGCGTTATTACTACCGAATCATGAGCCTCCGACCAAGGGGAAGGTGGGGAGCTGAGAGCGCACGCAGGTGAGAGGGAAGTTTTTATACAAAAGAGAACAAAGTGATATGCTCCCGCTTTTAATACTACTGCTATAAAACACGGAAGCGCAGAGCAGAAAATTGAAACCATCAGGAAAGTGTCAGGTCTGGGGCAGCCAAGACGAAAGTCGCCACTGATGAAATTAGGGAGCTGGCTCGGCCTCCGAGGGGTCACGGGTTCCCGGAGAGAGGAAAGGGGGAAGGATGGAGGAGGGACGGAGGAGAGGAGGGTGGGGAAAGAGGAAAAGCAGGCTAGGGGAGAGAGAAGGACAGAGAAAAAGAGAAGAGGCGGGAGGCACCGGGATCGCCAGGGAGGTAGGAGAAAAAAGGGTTTCTTGCGCTCAGTGTTGATTTTTTCCTGCGGTCACTGCTGACATGGGCTTACTAGGGGACATCCTTTTCTCACGTGGGAGGCTCGACCACGTGCGTGCCTTGACACCTCCTGTAAAGGGTCATTGAATAGATTCCTCAGGCTGTGGGCTCCAAAGACCGGGTGCGCTTGTGGAGGTCCCCGGTGCATCTGTCCTGGTGCCGGCACAACCCCCTGGGATGGGAACATCTCGTCAGGACATTAACGGAGGCGGGGCGATGTCTGTGCCAAGCTCCAGGGGGGTGATGTTTGTTTCAGAAGGTGTCCTAGCTGACTTCCTCTCTGGTAAGGCTCCTCAGCCATTGGCCAATGGTCCCCTTCCCACCAAAGGAATTTTTAAATCAGCCGTGATGAGCCGCATGTCTTCTGGGCCTCTTGGCCTTAGTCCAGCAGGCCCGTTCCTAGGCAGGCCATTTGCGTGTAGACCTTCTGGTTCGTTCCTATGTGGGGAAGAGAAAGGGGAGTGGTGTGGGGTCTCAGTGTGGGCTTGCCCTGAGGTCCATCTCAGGGACAAGGGGTCATCTTTCCAAATGTCTGACCCGTGGATCCTTTGGAAGGTGCACCTCCCTTCTGGCTGGACCCATGACCTGTGGCAAGGCCCCAGTCTTGAAAGAAAAAGCAGGAAGCTGGGGAGAAGGTCTCTTTCCCCTCTGAGTGAGCCAGCCTCTCCATGGGACAGCGAGGGGGTTCCAGAGCAACGCTGTCCCTCCCTCTGGAGTAAGCGCAGTGTGTCGAGATGGCCACAGACATTTGTGAAACATCTGTAGGTTCCAGGCGCTGATGAGACAGACACTCAAGGCCACCACCTTGCCCACTGGGGGAAGGGGACCTGGATGCTCATCCTGGGTCATGGTGTGACCTCAGCCACGTTACCTAACCTCTGGAAGCCACGTTTCGTCACCTGGTCACTGTTGTTAGCCCTGCGCCTGACCCACAGGAAATGCCAAATACCCCTCTATACTGGGAACCCCCAGTTTACTTCCCCAGCTCTGCCCTCTCTGCTGAAGCCCAGATACCTAGCTCCAGGGCCTCAGACCGTTCCTCCTCGGGGGCTGGCAGGCCTCTCAGACTTACTCCAACCCAGTGGAACTCCTCCCAAATTTCCACCCAACTCACTTCTTCCAGCTCTTCCCCATCCACCCACCCAGCCATTTCCTCCAAAAACCAAGGAGGCATCCTGGGTGTTGACTTTTCCTCTTCTTCCCCATGTGATGGCTCAGCCAACCCCACCGCTCCATCCCCAGCCCACTCACTGCTTTCCACCCCGGCCGCAGAGTTGTCTGCTGAGGCTCCTGCCGTCCATCCTCCGCTCAGAGGCCCACACGGGGATCAGCTCATGACGCTTCCCTCTCAAAATGCCCCAGGCGCTCAGGTGGCTGGAGTAAAAGCCAAACCCCTTCCTGTGGCCTTCTGCCCTTCCCTGGTCAGCCCTGCACTCCAGCCTCACCTTCCGCCAGCCGCTCCCCCTCTTGCTCCCTTGGCTCCCACCTTGCTGGTCGCAGGTGGACATGCCTGCCCCCCCCCCCCAGGGCCTTTCCCTCTGCCTAGAACACTCTTACTCCAGATTTTGCCAACTGGCTGCACTCATCCAGGGCTAGGCCCCCATGTCCCACTCTCTCCCCCGGGAGGATCTGAGGTGGCTTCACTGTGCGGGGCCTGGGACAGAAATGTTCCCTCACTGTCCAGAGGGCTGGAGAGAGCTCAAGCAGAGACTGTGAGATAGTGAAGGCCCCGTGGCAGGGCTGCCGTCAGCGGAATGGTCAGCCAGGTTTGGGAGCGATGGATGTCAAGGCCCGAGGGGAACCTGACTGTAGCAGGCTTCTTCCTTTTGGTTGGGTTTCCTACATGACTGAGGGACATGCCTGTGAGGAGGTGGGGGCACCTTCCAGGCAGTTTCTGGGGCCTCCGTGGAGGCTCCGGGCTGGGGCCCTGTGCCCTTGGAGGCCAGGCCAGGCACCGCAGGGCAGCACACCTGGGCACTCACTGTGGAACTTTCCAGACCAGCACTGGACTTCTGCTCGTGTCATTTTGGCCCCACCCTAAGTTCAGCCACAACGGTTGAGCTTGAGTGAGACCTGGCTCTGGGCATGTTCTCCTGGAGCCCCAGAGGCTCTTCCTGCTCAAGACACCTGCACAATCTACAGATGGGCCTGACGGCTTCTCTCGCCTCCTCCTCAAATCCCCCAATCTAAGTGAGGGTGGAGCCCCCAACCTATGGGCCACCAGGCAGGCTGCCTGTCCACAGGGGTCCCTCCACCGTCAGGCCCATCTGTAGATTGTGCAGGCTCTGCCAGAGTGCAGCCTGCCCCGTTCCTGGTGGCTGCTTTTATAGGGAAATGGAAAAACATTGATTAGGAGCAGGGCCTTTGGAGTCATGTAGACCCAGGTTCAGATCTTGCCAATTCCACTCACTCGATCGAGGACAAGGTACTTGACCTCTCTGAGCCTTAGTCTCCTCCTCTGTGATGGGGCCGCTGCAGTGCCTGCCTCCTGGGGTCGGGTGAGCTCCAAGTTCATATTCCCTGCTGTTGTGACCTTCTGCACTCTGTCATCTTCATCTTCGTGATGCCCTGCCTGCTGGCATCCCCACCTGGGCCTCCAGCCAGTTCACAGTTGGTGCAGGCTCCCCGGAGCCCATCTGTTCTGGTATCTTCTGGGTCCAGGTGAAGGACATTGCTATACACAGACCCTATTAGTGCTTTGGTGGGTTTTGGCTCATGGGGGATTTGGGGATACAACAAAGGTCCCCGTGATATTATCCAGTGTCACGTAGCATCCAGTCTCGGGAGGAGAGAACACATCTATGGATTCTCCACCTTCCCTTCCTTCTACCCCTAACGCTGCAGGGAGCAACAATTCCCAAGAGCCCAGGACCTACCTCCTTTCCCAAGCCTCGTCCCTTTGGTTCATGAGAGGCCATCCAGGGCTCCTGGGGAGAAGGAGGGTGTGGTCTAGTGGAGGGGAACAGCTCTAAACTCACTGCATGTAAATTCAGTGAAAGTGCAAAGAACTGCTTGTGGTTTCCTCGAGAGAGGAACTAAGTTGCCTAGATTCTGGGGTCTCAAGCCTGGCATGCCCCCCCCCCCCCCCCGCCCCGCAGCTGGGCAGCCTTGGGCAAGTCACTTCACCTCTCCGGGACCCAGTTCCCTTGTGTGTAAAGTGGGGATAATGATTCCTACCCAGGGGATGTTCAGTCCTTTCATTTCACAAATGTGGGAAGGTAGCGATGAGGCCCAGACGAGGGGGTCTACAGGGCCATCCCGCTGTCCTGAACGTTTCACCCTTTATCCAGAGGGCTCTGGAAAGCCGTAGAGGTGTTTTGGGTTGTTTGTTTTCATTATTTGTATGCATAGCGTTAGTTGGTGCTTCTAAAAGGCGGAATGGGACACATCCACCGCTTTGAACAGAGGGCCCAGCATACAGGAGGCGCTCGCAATCCTAACTCCTCCCATTAGGCTCCTGGTGATGCTTGTTCTCCGTAACTGGAGCCATATCACCCGCTCAGGTAACTGGCCTTGGGAGGGAATGGCCGGGTCTGTAGTGCTGGACCCTTGGGCCCCCTCTGCCCGGGGAACTGAGTCCGAGGAGGTGCTCTGAAACAGTGCTTGAGGGGGTCAGAGAGAGTATGGGGGCTTCTCTGAAGTTGGGGCTCTGGTGTGCCTGGTGAGGGTGCGGGAGACGAGGGTGCCGGGGCGACCCTGGCTCACAGGCTGTGCGTGGCCAGGGCCTGCCGGAGTGCGGGGACCCGTCTCTGCGCCCAGAAACCCCAAGCAGTCCTTGGCACTTTTACTGAATTTACATGCACTGAGTTTAGAGCCTAGAGCATTTTGAACTCAGAGGAAGGAAATTCAACTTTTATTTTATCTCTTAGCTCTTGTTTATGAATTTTTTAAAAAGTTGTTTTTAGTTTGAGGTCATCGTTCTGCTTCTACTTTGGTTTCAGCCTGTCCATCCTCGGCTTTTGCCTCTTGCCCTTCGAGCTCCTTCTGGGGGGAAGCTTGGCTGGGAGACCTGACCATCTCTGCGACCATAGTCCCAGCCACACCCCCGAGGCGGGTCTTACGTCCCTTTCTTCTTCTTTTCTTTTTAATTGTTCTCTTCTTCCCTCCCTTCTCCCTTCCTTCCTCCGGTGGTTCTCCCTTCGCTCTGCCTCCCCGCTCCCTCACTGGCAGGGTAAGCACAGGTTAGAGCCAAGGAGGTGTGAATTTGAAGGCCAGCTCCGCAGCCTCTTGACTTGGCGTCCTTGGGCCAGTTGCTTAACACCCCCATCCCTGGGTTTCCACCCCTGATAAATGGGAGCAACAACAAGAAATCTGGCCTGCTGGACTTTCTGGAAGGTTCGGTGGAAAACACCTTGCTCAGGAAACATGAACGTTATTATTCAGAAGTCGCTTCATGAGGCATCTGTATGCCACCTTCCTTTGTGGCTGCTCTTGATGGCCACCCCCAGAGCCACACTCCATTTGGATGACAGTGGATTGTGCTCCATGCCACTGCCAAGAGACACAGCTCCTGGCTGAGCCATGCAGAGAGCCAGCCCATTGCCCCACCTCGGAAGGACACCTCTCCTTCCCTCCCTTCCCTCAGAGGTGGCTATTGTTTGAAATTCATGTGTTGCCTCCCAGGGTCTTGTGAGTTATGCTTCTGGACCTTTCAGTGGGCATGTTCCCTTTAATTTGGAGAAATCCCTCGGTAGGCTTCCATTTAGTGTCTAAACAGGTTCCCCTCTCCACCCCGAAACCACGTGGAAACCGTCCATCATCTTCCCTGGAAGGCTGTTCTCATCCTTGGTGCTTCTTTGGATGGTTACAAACAGGGTCTGCTGTTTTCTGGGCTGTGCTGAGGCTGTTTGTGTGCTGCGGGGATGAGGGGCTTGGTGGACTCATCCTCAGAATGAAGGTCCAAGCCCACATCTTTGGGAGGCTGATGGACACAGAAAACATCCCCTTTTCCAGGCTTCTCCACGTTTCTTTGCCAATAAAGGGGTAACCAGGATGGCTGTGGTTGCTGGTCATGGGAAACAAGACAACCCTAGTCCTGGCATTTCTGTTCTCTGCTGGAGGAAGTGGGATCTCCAGTTGCTTTTCTGAATCTGTAGCTAAAACCCTTGACTTGATAAATGAGATGTGACCTTGAAGTAAATTTGCCTATTATCTAGAAGTCATGGAAGCAGATATTAAAAATGGACTTCATTTATTTCACGAGGAGTTGGAGCGTGTCAAGCTTCTCATAATTAGTAATAAACTCATCTCTGCTTGATGACTTTTTACACTGTTTGTATTTTTTATTGATGCAGTCACGCTCAGGTGGCCATCACTTCAGGCAGGCTGGGATGGGGCTGCTTACAGCGCAGAGTTTTATTTTCGTCCCAGGAGACCCCGTGGTCTCTCCACGCCCAGTGCCTCCCCTTCCCCACTTTGCCTCTGCGGCTCCTTCTTCGCCGCACTCAGACTCGCCCCTTCAGGCGTGGCTACCTCTGCGAGCTTGCAGAAATAGATCTTAGGTGCTGGATAGAAATGTTTTCCTTCCTGCGTGTGTTAGCTAGCACCCCTCAGGTGCCACGGTAGGCGCCTGGTCAGGGGAAGCACTGCTGTTTCCAGACCAAATGAGGCCTAGGGGTCTTGTTAACGGGGCTCCTTGCCACGAAATGTGTGGTTTATGGCGAGGCAGGTCACCCTGGCTTTGTCTCTTCGGTCCCATGGTGAGAGCCTGTCTCTGACTGGCATTAACAGTTAAGAAAGAGATGGCAGAGCTGCAAGCCCCAGGGACCTGGAGCCTGACGGCTTTGGCTGTAAGATCTCACCCTTCAGCAACTCAAAAGGCCCAGAGGGAAGTGGGGACTGCCCTAGAATGTTCTGGAAGGTTTGCCCTATCCACAGAGCCTGGGGAGGGCAGGCTCACCTGTGTGCAGGAGGGGTGCTCTTTGCTCCTGTTCCATCTCTACAGCCCTGTTCCCAGCTGTGGGGCCAGCTGATCCCTGTCCAGTGAGACTCTGGGGTCAGAAGATAGCCAGCCTTTCTCTTCCCTGTGCCACGTGTGGGAGCCGTGGAAGGTCTGAGGAGGCATGCATAGTGGGAGCCACCGTGAGTGCCAGGCTTCACGGAAGAGCTGGGCAGCTGTGTGGCCCCATTCCTGTGAGAGAGGAAGCAGTTGCTGGCCTCGCCAAACTGTGCTCGGAAAGAGGCTGGAGAGCCCTGCATTTCTGATGCCCCCCGGTCCTCCTCATGGGGAGCCAGCCAACCAGGATGAGATGGACTCAGGCAGCCCGTCCCTTGAGACCCGCCGCTCAGAAGCATCTTCATCCTCCTGCACGCGGCGACCCTCTCCTTGCAGCCTTTACTGCGAGCTCGTTCATTCATTCTCTCCCCTGCTCTCCTTCTACAGCTGGTTTTTAGCTCTACTGTGGCAAGAAGCATTCTTGACCATCGTCGTTTGCAGAGACAAGGTGTTCTGCAAATCCATTCGCAGTGGGCCATGCCCAAATGTGGTTTCTAGAGCTGGTTCGGGGGATGTGGTCTGTGTTCCGGGAACGTCAGCTCTGAGAGGGAAGAGCCTAGAGTGTGTGCATGACAAGCAGACAGGAGAAAACACCAGCTTTCAGAACCAGGGTCTGGGCAGGTGTCTCGGTCAGCTGGAGCTTCTGTGACAAAGCACCACGGACCCAGAGCTCAATCACACGTACTTCTCCTCCCCCAGGTCTGGAGGCTGCAAGCCCAAGATCACGGTGTTGGCAGGGTTGGGTCCCTCGAAGGCCGGGAGGGAGACTCTATTCTAGACCTCGCCTCAGCGTCTGGTGGTTTCCTGGCATCTTTGGCCTGTAGAAGCCTCGCCCCTATCTCGGCCTTCATCTCTACACCGCATTGTCCCAGGGTGCATGTCTGTGTCCAAGTTTCCCACCTTTATAAGGACACTGGTCATATTGGATTAGGGCCCGTCCTAATGCCCTCGTTTTAACCTGATTACATCTGTAAAGACCTTATCTCCAAATAAGTTCAGATTCCAAGAACCTGGGGGTTTAGGGAATCTAACATATGAATTTTAGGAGGGATACAATTTAATCCGTAACAGCGAAAAAAGAGAAAATGCACCTTATTGACACGAGAGCTGGAACTCACCAGAGAAGCGGGTTTAGGAGGTGATACCAGGAAGGACGAGCCCGGGGGCCCCCTGTGCTGAGGTGGTGGAGCGCGTGGGGCAGAGGAGATGGGCTCCTGTAAACCGCAGCTCAAGCCTCGGGTCCACTGCTTACCAGCCCGTGACCTCCATCGGGTGACATAACTTCTCCAAAGGCCCCATGTCCTGCTTGTGAAATGGGGCTAACCACCCCCTTGAAGGGCCGATCTGGGGGCCAGCGACCTAACAGACAGAACTCTGCTGGGAGCACGGTAGATGCTCGTGGATTTTGCGTGTGTTCCTCCCCCACCCCTGAGACCATACGACCCCTGAGGGGCTTGGTCCGTCTCATTCCCCATTAGCCTCGGCCTCACCGGGCCGAGCGGTGTGCTCAGATACAAGGATCTGCAGTGAGAGAAGACGCGTGAGCTCCTGCCACGCTGGCCACCTTCTCTCCACCAGATCTGTCCACAGCCACTTGGCAGTCAGGGCACACCACGGCTTGGTTGAAGGGAGTTTACTGCTGAACTTAATAGGGTCGTTTTCTGCAGCACATAAATCTCTCTGTGCTCGGCCGAGGTTCCCGGGCGGCTGGTACCCAGCCATTGTTCATGGGACTTACCCCTGGGAAACGGGGCTGTGGGGGTTAGAGCATCGCTCTGGAGGTTTCCTCCTTGGGAGGGGCTCCAGCTAATGGGGAGATTTAGTGATAAAAGCTCACTCTCTGGTCGCTGCCTGCCAACCGGGCCAAGGGGTTGGCTTCAACAGGAAAAAGGAGGACACTGTTTAGAATTCGTAACCCCTCATTGTAGCAAGTTGCCACCATCGGCTTGACCAAAAGGGGCGGGCAGTATCTCAGGTCAGTATCTCTGAACATAGACTCATTCATTTGTTCAACAAAACTCCCCTGAGCTCCTAGCTTGGGCCAGGCCTGTTACCAGTACCAGGGATACAAAGGTGAACAGGACAGATGTGGACCCCAGCCCCACGGGACTTAGAGCCAAGCAGGGAACCTTCAGGGGAGGGGTGGGTGGTGGTCGTCTCCCCAGGGGAAGAAAAGGTTTCATAGGGAAGCACCTTCTGGCTGATGCCTGGTGGGTAAGTCGGAGCTGACCAGGTCGAAACGGGAGTCTGCGGACCCCGAGACCCCCGAGGAACTGTGTCCGCTCTCTTCAAGGACTTCTGTGATTCTCATTGTTTACTTGGTTGAAGGAACTAGAATATACAGGTCCTATGTACCCAGTCACCAAAGATGACTTTTCCACAGCTCACCTTTTTAAAAAGTCAAGGTGAATCTCATTTCATGCAATAAATATTAACCTGGAAGGTTGGGGGTACATTAAACTTTTATACATCACAGTCAGTTTCTTATGCAAGAGAGGACTTGCTGCTAGTTAAAGGAGGCTGGGGTGAAAACGCCCCCCGTGGGCGCCATCCCACCCCAGTCCTCTGGGCAGGGTCCATGTATACGACCTGTCTCCGGTACTCTGTTCCCTTTCCTCACTTTCTGCATCTCTGACCGGATTCCCAATGCCCTGGAGCGGCCCCGTGCCTTGGCTCCTCTTTGAGGAAGAGTCCCCAGTATCCACTCAGTTCCTAAAATGCATGGGCCGTAATCCACCTGTCTCAGAAAACCAACCATGAAACTTTTCTCTCTATTTGGGCATGACTAGGTGGCCAATAGCAACACCTCTTCCCCAGTGACCCAGGTTCCTCACAGGGCCGTCCACCTATCCCCTGCCTGCTTCGTGCCCCAGTCACGTGAGGTCGTACCTTACACTTCCTCCGTCTTACCAGCCTTCCTCTGATGGCTGGAGGGCATGGGTGGAGACGGTGGGCATGGGTACTTGGTGTGGAGGTGATGGCTGGAACATGACTATTTTTGCCAACCCACCTAGACGAGGAGGGCTCCCTGTAGAGGTTGGAGTATTTTTAGGAAATGTCTTAAGGCAGACATATGCCACGTTGGAAACTCACGGGATGTGGACAGAGTGTGCCGCGCCCTTGTCCGACCCATGGATGCAGCTCACTCATAGGACTCCTCGTGGACTTGGGCTGGGCTGGTTTTCTTACGTCCATTTTACTTGGTGATTAATGCCTTTTTTAACGTTCAGCTGCGGTGAATTCTTAATAAATTATTTTGTAACACATTGAAATCACTTTGTAAGCTTTTTGTTAACACCTTTAAGAGGCCTCCAGCTATAAAATATTACTTTATCATTTTCCTGTGCTGGACATTTGATGTAATGCTCATGTCTGGGAGGTTGTTAATAAGTAATGAATGGAGGGATGATCTGGGGGTGACCTTTTATAGAACATCATCTGTCAGCCAAACTTCACTTAATCCTTTCTTCGCGCTGTCTCCTGGCTTTCAGGGCACAGTGCTTTACAGGTCAGGTGGTTTGGTTCCTGCCAGTGTGATATTTCCACAGGATGGGTGACGCAACGTTGGACGGTTGCCTTCTCCCTGGGACCCTGGGGGGATTGGGGCGCTGTGATAGCAGGTCTATTTCGGGCCCAGCCAGTGTGGGAGGGAGGCGGTCTCCTGTCTGACCTGAACAGGGGCTCTCTGTGTGGGCTATGGTGACCCTGCAGCCAGCTAGCCAGGTGCGAGTGTCTTTCAAATGACTTCTGTAGACAGGTCCTCTGCTAAAGTTGTCCCCTCCCCAAAGGCACCGCAAGCCAGAGCATCACAAGGACCAGGACAGCCAGGGACAGAGCCCAAGGGAGAGTCACAGAACTATAAAGTCACTGAAGTTTAAAGCCAAAAAAAAACCAAAATGTTTATCTAGTCCAGCCCCATCAGCGCGCAGAGAGGAACTGTAGTTCAGAAAAGTCGAGGGCCTTTCCCAAGTCGCCCACGGGTCTCACAGAGTTTCCACCTGAATCCTGAACTCTGGCCTCCGTCTCCGGTGCTCTCCATGGTGGGATGGCTCTAGATCTGCTTCATTCGTTCATACGTGTTTTCCAAATGCCGATGACACGCGGCTCCTATGTGGCATCCTGGGGACCTCGCAAAGAGCAAGACAGATGTGGGGTCCCTGGCCTCCTGCAGGATGCCTGGTGAACCAGGAGGGCACGGTGAGCACCGAAGCTCCAGTGTGTGCTGTAGGAGGAGGGGAGGCTGCTCCGGCAGGGGACATCGGGGAGAGGGCGTGAGGATGGGTGTCAAAGGTAAGACCTAGTAGGACGTTCTTGGCGCTATGGGAGAGGGGCGTCCTACTGTGTCGTGCACTGAGGCTACAGAATGTCACCTGTCTGTGGTTCTCGGATTGTCCAGTGGACCCATCGCTTTCAGCTTCTGCCAGAGTCCCTGGCATGAAGCAGAGGCTCTGTATGGATCTGTGGAATGAAGGAATGAGTGCGTGAGCCACCTACCAAGCTGGGAGTTCTCTGATCAGTCTGGTGATGGTGGTGGTGGTGAGATCTGCCGTGCATGACCTCTGGTCTGCATGTGGCTACGGATGGAGGACTGCGAGTCATCCCGGATGGTGACGTCCAGGGCTCCAAACCGAGGGAGCAACGGTGACATCCAGCCAGCTTACTGTTGGCTTTGAGGCCGGGCCCCACAAGGACTGGCCCAGAGTAGGGGGCCGTGGTCCCCACGGGTCTCAGGGAAGGAGGCCCTTGGTGGACACTGCCTTCCACACCCTATAAGGAGGCCTGGCCTCAAGCACTTGGCTGCCCCCTCCTGTGAGTGAGTTTAATGGCCCTAACCTGTAACACCAATTCAGGCATCTGAAAATCACCCTAAAAATTATCTCTAGAGTTTTATTTCCTCAAATCCTGAATAGATCACATTTTATTGTTGAATGCTGAAATCTCATTACTTTCAGAAGTGCTATTACTAGGCTATTACTTGAAAGGAATCCCTCTCTCCTGTTCTGATTAAAACCTCCTGTTCATATTTAAAAAATAATTTCAGACCTTTCTATTTTTTTATGCTTCTGAAAGTCTAGATGTGCAGAGAAGCTTCTCTCCCAGGGCCTAACGCCCGGTATGGCCCTGTCTGGGTAGGTTGGCAGAGGGAAGTCCCGCAGGGGCTGGGATGCCGGGCCCCCTTCTGATGCCCCTGCCTGGGGAGGATGGCACCCTTCCCCCCCCTTGGGTGCTTCATAAAATTGTAATCATATGCTGCGATTAGACATAAGATTCTCATTGCGGTCCTGGCCCCAAGGCGGCTCCCCTCATCGCTGGTTTGAGCCAGCTCTGGAGTTATTTGCCAGCACGACAGTTCTGGGAAAGCTCGCCATATACTCTGGAATTTGGCCTTTGCACTGACTGCTGAACCCAGGGGAGCTGGCTCAGCCTCCCCCAGGGAGGTCAGGCCCCTGGGCAGGGGAAGCGATGGAAAATGTTCCTCCTCTTCCTGGCACCCACCCCCCCCCTTGCACTAAGGCATCCGGTTTCCCCGGTCTGACTTTCTGACCCCGGGGGAGTCCTCCAGACTCCACAGGGCTCACATGCCCCCCTCATGTGCTCAGCTTTCTGCGTGTTTCTCCTCGGGCCCCTGTTTGCTGTGACTCCGGTAGGCTCAGCACAGCTGCTGGCCTGCGGGGCTCGGAAAATGTTTGTCTGATGGACGGCAGAGTTAGCATCGGTACCCAGAAGGCAGAGTGGGTGTGGGGAGGGATTCTTCCGAGAGGTGGCCTTAGGACTTCTTTAGGGCAGAGGCCATGTTTTTGGCACATCGGAGTCTCCCAGGTCAAACGCATCCTGCCAGGTAAATGGCAGCACGCCCACCTTCCTTCCTTGTTCCTTTTGTTCTGGGCTAACTCCCCTGACCCAAACCTGGAGGTATGCATCCCTGTGGATACAAATCCTAGCAATGCAGCCTGGGGCAGAGACCTCGTGGCCAAGTCTGCTTGGGGGTTACGGTGGAGGAAGGAAATGCCTGTCCAGGGCTGGCGAGAGCCAGGTGGGAAAGCCATCCCCTCCTCTCCAGGGGCTGCTCCTCTGAGGCCTCGGCGAGAGCTCAGAATAGCTGCGTGGCCCCCACATAGGCACTGCTCGAGTGCACACGCGGCTAGAATTCTTTTCTGGACTCTCAGCAGATGGAATTATTTACGGCCACCAGGGCCAAGATTCCCTGGCTCCGCAGATGAGTTGCGGCAGGGAAGTCGATGTTCTCTCCCCGCGGAGAGCTGATGGGATGCTCAGCTCTACCCTCCCCAGCGCTGGTCCTCAGGGCCTGGCCGTGGACGCTCATGTCCCCCCAGGCAAGTCAACATCTGAGCACCGGCGTCTGCAGTGAAAGCACTCGGACCACGGCTCCAGCCTCCTGTGCTGATGTGAGACCCGCCAGCCGGGCTGCCCTCCCTCCCCGAGACAGACTAGGGGCAGCACCGTGTTTCTGATACGACCCATCCGTCTGGGTCACTGGTTCCAGAAGCTGGTTTTCGATGGCGCTTCACGGTCATCTCACTTCTGGTGATGCAAAAACTGACCTCTGTCCTCGTCTCCGGGTCCCTTCCCTTCTCCTCACCCCCACGCCGCCTGCGTCTTCATCTCTGGGCCATTCTTTCCTCTTGAAAAAAATCCTGCTGACAGGAGCTTTCTTACTTGTCATTTTGGAGATCATCAACAAATTCTATAGAGAGGTGACCTCCATTATGAGACAGAAACGGGGAGTTGGACGGGACCCAAGCCGAGGAGCCGGAGCTCTCCTGACTGGCAAGGTGACATTGTGTGTCATATCAGCATTCATGGCCAGCGCTCTTCTCCTCGGAGAGTAATTATTTCTTTCAGAGCGAAAGGTCCAATTTGCTGTAAAGAACAGAGCCCCAGGTAAAAGGGAAGAGCTGGCTCTAAGCTCCCTTGACAGAAAGGGACCCGACTGCCCCCGTCCCGGCTTGGCTTCAGCCTCTATCTACATCATAATGACCATTCCGCCAGATTTATTATGTTTATTTGTACTTCCTTCCTGTCATAACACACGAGGGCAGCCGCACGTTCCTCTGGTGGGGCCGACCCCGCAGCTGGGGCTGAGCGCCCGGCCGACGCTGCGGGCTCCTCGGTCCGCCAGGCTCTGGGCAGCCCGAGATGGCACCTGCGGGGAGACGCCGGGAGGCCTGTGGCGCTCTGCCCTCTGTCGCTGTTCCCCGATCCTGGGCCGGTACAAGGAGAAGAGTTGGACCACGTCTAGGGCCCTGGGCGCCGACACCGCAGTAGACCCTGTTCACAGAGGGCTCGCTCCGACCCAGACCCTCGGCGGGCCCTCGGCACTCGTCGCATTGGGTCCAGACAGCCTGCCCGCGAGGCAGCCTTCTGTGCCCATTTTGTGGATGAGCTGGCAACGCCTTTGCCGAGCCCCAGCCCCCATGAGGACAGGGGCTCCTGCTGGCTGCGCTCAGGCCATCTACCTGTGGTAGCACTTGTCACATGCACCGTCTTCCCTCGGCACCCAGCACCGCAGCCAGCCTGCGCAGGGGCGCGGCGCACTTCTGTTCAGTGACCGGGTGAGCACGACGTGAGATGCATTCCCACTCAGAGCTGCCCGGCTGGCCAAACACGGGCCTGGGCTGGGCCTGAGCTGCCCCACTGTAAAGCCCATGCCACGACCACTCCGTTGTCTCGACCTCCCATCACACCACGACTATCACACTGCGTTTGGACATGCCACCCCTCCACCTCCTTTATTTTTGGCTCTGTTTGAGGGGGGGGGGTTCAGTCAAAACTGACATGTTGCACAAGATTGGAGAGTGCAGAATGTGGAGGTACAGGTACCCAAGGGGGCTCCACCAGGTCCCGGGTGGGTGAGCTTCTCCCTCCCCCTCCTCCACCCCTGTCACGGGAACCTGGAGGAGGTAGGGTGGTGTCCTCAGTGAGAAGTGTCTGGACCAGACCCTCAGCCTGGGGCCCAGGAGAGAGGAAGGACTCCCATTTGTCATGCTGGTCTTGGCTGGTGTCCAAGCACAGCTGATCCGAGCCCTGTGCACAAGGCTGCTTGGCTGGCGAGAGCCAGGACAGAGTTGAGACTTGAACTTGGAACTCCTGATTGGTGATCTTCCCACTAGACCCCAGTGTCCATGTGTGGGAGTCAGGGGACAGCTGGAAGACCATGCTTGCTTCTGACCCCACCTGCAGAACGGGGGGGAGGCCCCGAGTCCACCCTAGCTTCTGACACTACCCACAAGTTGTCCTCACTCTTATATCATTGCCCTGTCCCTCCCGGGCCTCCACCCAGCCTCCGCGGGGGCAGCAGGGACTGGTCTACAAGGACCGCGTCGCGCTCCTCATCTCTGGCTGCGGCAGCCACTTTATTTGGCTTGATGTATATGAAAGAAATAAAACTCAGAAGCCAATTGACTTAAACATGGAACAAACGCAGCTTGGTTATTATGGTGTACGCTAAATTTTAATGGCATTTAGAAAGCGTTTTGTGGGGTAGGAAATAGAAGCAAACCCATCAAACCTCGACTATGCTCCATGTTTTATAGTGCAGAACATTTTTCTGCTACAATCCAAAGACTTTAAAATGTAATAAGGTACATTTGAACCCAAGGGTTTTAAAATATACGTAAGAAACATGCATATCCAGAAATGGAGTAAAATAATCCATTATGATCCAGGTCGGATTCGAGGGAAGACACACATTACTGGAAACGCTTTTAACATTTCATGTCCCCCAGACTGTTATTTATTGACACGTGTTACTGTGCCGGGATTAACGTATTGCCAAGTGCGAAAGCAAAGCATGGCTGGGGAGGGGCTTTCACACTCGACGTTGCTGGGCTCTTTGCTATTTATGAATGTGTTTGCTCATATATGTCTAAGATCACATGGCACGTGAATTACTGTATCAGTAGAGAAATTATGCCAATTTTCCATTCTTACGTTTCATCAAAAATTTCTCTGAGTCTTCGTGTGCATCTTCCACACGTGTCATCCACACCACCGCTCCGTTCTCCTCGCTCCAGGTGCTGGGGTCCTGGGCTCTGTGTGCGTCACCGCCCGTCTTTTAACGTCTCCTGGTCACCCTCACCACACCCCCTCCGTTGTTTCTGTGGGTGAAAAAGTCTCCAGAACTCTCTAGGAACCGGCCCTGCCTCTGTTGGATCACCTGCAGAAATCTGCTCGCGTCTTAAACACCACTTGAAATACGAATCTGTTTCGGTGATCTTCACATCTGGGGGCCGAAAAAGCCTGGACACCCTCTGGCTCCTCAGGTCTCCCCTGGGGAGTGGTTTTGCCCCCCACGGACATCCGGCAATGCCTGCAGACATTTTTGGTTGTCCCGCCCGGGGTCAGGGTGCGTCTGAGATGCAGGAAGCTTTTGTGTCTTCTCCAGTCACCCCACCAGCCAGCGGTGGAGACCCGCAGGACCCCCCTGGAGTCCACCCGGTGCTTTGTATACCTTTGACCAGACCTCAGCTGCCAATCCAGGGAAGGCCTACCTTCTTTGCCGAGGGCGCCCTGCTCTGGCCTGTGCCCGAAGTGTCTGCTGGTGGTGGTGTGGTTAGTTCCCACAGCGTCGAGAGTCCCAGGCCCACTGGGGCCAACGCTGCAGAGGGCGGCCACTCTCCTATCTTAAATCCCTCCCAGTCTCCCTGCATCTTTAAGCACGGCCAGGCCCATTCTTGCCCTGGGAGGGCCTTTCCCCTGCTTCACTAGCCGCCGTCCCCCTGTAATGCTGGTGAGGCCACTGCGGGCTCCCAGTGGGGACAATAGACCTGCTTGATGTCAAGCAACACAAATGCAGGTGAGACCAAAAACTCATTCTAAGACTAAAAATGCTGATTTGGGGGGTGAAGATTCCCGCTGGTGTGTTTACGGTGTTTTGTTTGTTTGATGTTATGTTGTTAGCATTTGATTTCTGCTTCAAAAGACAGCAAACATCCAGAAGTCTACCTCCTAGCCCACCGTCTAGGAGCGGGGCCCCTCTGTCCTGGTCGGGCTCTGTGGCAGGCTCATTCCCGAGGGCCTGGAGAGGTAACAGGCACGTGACTTTGTGTCTCACTGTCTTACTTAGCCTCCCACACGAGCACGTCTGTGTCTCTCGGTCAGTGCCATCGTCGTCAGTGTTAAGAATCGCAACCGCCCGCGGTTACCGAGTGCTCACACGTGCCAGCCGCTGTAAGTGCTCGCCTCTGAGCGCTCATTCAGTGCCCACGGCAGCCCTGTGCGGCCGGCGCGTGCCCATCACCCCAGCGTGTGGGAAGGAAGCTCGGGGAGATTCAACAAGCAGCTTCAGGTCACAGAGCCAGTCGGCAGCAGGGCCAGAGCCGGAACCCCGAAACACTGTCCAGAGCCCGTCCTCTCAGCCGCTGCCCCACGAGGCTGTTCAGCAGCTTCACCCTCACGCTGGTGGACAGGCCCCCCTGAAATGGCCCTGGGCGGCGTGCTGGTTCTGCTGCGTGCCGTTAAGTCTCCAGAACTTCATCACCAGCCCAGCGTCCCAGGTGGACACTCCTTAGGTCCTTGCTGGCTCGCTTGGCCAGCAGGGGGGAATGGAAGAGGGACACTCTAGTCCGGACTGTCCCAACCTCGGCGCTAGTGTTCGGGACTGGATTGTTCTTTGCGGTGGGCCTGTCCCGTGCATTAGAGGGTCTTCGGGAGTGTCCCTGGCTCCACCCACGGGAGTATTTCTGCCCAGCGGCAAGTCTGCCACCCCAAGTGTGACAACCAAGAATGTCTCCGGACTTTGCCAAAGGTGCCGGGAGCAAAATCGCTGGGGCCGAGGAGCCCGGCCAAAGCCGCGGTGTAAGGAAGACATTGGCTCAAGTGCAAGATTGAATGATCTGGGGGTGTCGGTTCCCCTCACTACTCTGCGACCTGGAGTTGGCTGCCGTTGAATGAAGTGAGGCCCAGGCGTGGACACTGCACTTGTGCAGGCAGGCGGGAAGGCCCTGCCTCCACCCACCGCCCCTCCCCGGGGCTGGAACCCTCCCCTGCGCGGGTGGAAGAGTGTGGCATCCAGACCCAACCAGGGCCCAGCAGAGCAGAGGAGCCAAGAGACAGCAGGAAACCCAAAACAACCATCTCCTGCTTCCAGACAACTTTGCTTTTTTGCCTTGTGGGGAAACTTATAAATTATTTGGAGAGCAATATTAGTCTTTTTGCTTCTGAAAAAGGTTCTGCATCTTTAATAGAGCCTGGTTTTGAAACATAACTCACAGAGTTGTACAAATACCCCATCAATAGTGCGGTGGCTCATTTCATTGTTCTCGGCGCATGGAATCTTCATTATTTGCACTGCTGATAAAAGGCAGCATTTTCAGCAGATCTGCACTACTCCATTTAGCGGAGAACAATGATTTATTCCTCCCTCACTATTGGACATCCTCAATTTCCTTGGGTAATAAAGAACGCTCACACAGATGGGATGAACGGGGACAGCCAGTGGCTCAAGCCGGGCAAAGGCAAGAAGAGTGGGCAGGGGTCCTGACCGGTGACCCTGCTGAGGAAGAAGCCTCCGGAGTCTGCCTCCTGGCCTGCGCCGGCAGCCGTGGCCTCCGGTGGCAGCCCAGAGTTAGCACGCGTCATTGACAAATTGCCAGGAAGCAGCCGGGTCCCCGATGGAAAACCGCCCATCTCAGCACTGACAGCCCGAACCGCTCCTTCCTCCGCAGAGATGAGCGTCTCGCGGAGCCTTTATTTGAGACCACAACTCGGGGCGGCACAAAGTTGTGACCGTGTGTGCATTTGCCTTGCGTTGTTTTCTCCATATTAGAACATTCACAGCCTGCTGAGGATGGGGAAATCAGAGTAATAGCCTCAAACCGGAAATGGAGGAACTTTCCCATTCTGCACAAAGGGGAGTGTTGCGATCCCTGGGCACGCAGGAAGACAGCCTGCCGCTAGGCAGAGGGGGCAGGTAGGGAGAGAGGAGGAGCGGGCCTATGGACAATGACAAAAAACCCCTGAATAGCTCGCTTCTCCTGAACACAGATGCAATTTGCCGCATCTCAGCCTCGCTTGGGTGGAGGGGAAGAAGGCTCGAGACGTCTTTTGGCATTCCCTGGAACACAGTAATGGCTCTGGAGACTTGCACGTACTGGTGCAACAGCTGCTAGATGAACCTTTAGAAGTAGCTGGATGGTAGGGAAGGGAGCGATGGGTACGCATACTCACTAGAAGCCAGCGTGATCCAGACTTCTAAGAGGGGAAGGGAGGCCTCTGGACCCAGGCACTAGGCCACTGTTCATGCTAAAATAACTGGCAGGTAGCTGCAGCCTGGCCAGGTGGGCTGGAGATGGAGCAATGCTTGCTGGAGCTGTGTTACCGGAACATTCTGGAAGCAGGTGACTAAGGAGTTTGTGGCCTGAGTCATTTCCACTGGGGCACCAAGAAAGCCAAGATGACCTCTGTGAGAAAGGCACTCAGCCCGGTCCCGGGCCACCCCACACCACCAGCCACACCCCCTGACTGCAGCGGGACACTTGGGTCACCTTACCCAGAGGAAGCAACATCCTGTTTCAAAGACTAATTGCTGCTGTGGCAACCTGGCCTTGGCTCCCTGGTCGCCACTGAGGGTCTGAGGCAGACACACATAGCAAGTGTGTTGGCGGAGAAGGGAAGAGTGCCCACCGCGGACCAGTGTCAGTGGGGACAGGCGAGGTGTTCAGCCATCATGACGCATCTCCTCTCCCCAAGCAGCTGTGGGCTGGGCCTTTTCCCTGAGCGGGACTGGCCCTGTGTCACCGGCCTGGATCCTCCTAAATACCAGGGACCCCGTCCCAGGCCAGACGCATGAGACACAGGTTTGTCTGTCAATTTGTGAATCAGATGTTTCCCACCATCACGGCCTTTCCACTGATTAATGCAAATAAAGAAGCGTATGGAGTCAGCTCTAAGCAACCCCGCCCCTTGTTGGCAAAGACAGGAGCATCCAGGTGTCGCAGGAAGGGGTGCCTGGGGTGACAGAATGGGGCAGACAAAGACAGAGACCACCTTCTGCCATCCCACGTGGGCCCTTCCTGCGGGGAGGAGCTCTACTGGGGGGCCTCCCAGCTGCCTCTCCCCCTTGCCTGCCTTGGACTGGGAGCCCCTAAGTCCTCAGCTTTTATAACACTAATGGGGAGGTCAAATAAATATTTCAAGGTCGCCCAAGGTCTCCCTTGGGTCTTATTTATTCCTGGCATCCTGGCCACCTTGGTCTAGAAATGTTTCACATTGCCGAAGTATGAATAGTAAGACCGCAGCTATTTATTTATTTATGAATTTATTTATTTTTGCTCCTCATACCACCTGGCTGGGTGTGGGCGGAACTGGACAGCAAGTGGCTCTGCTCCGGCTGGTCCCGTGCTTGTCTGCCGTTGACGGCTACCTGCTTGCTCGGGGGGCATCTAGGTAGAAACCCGGCATTGCATTCAGGCCTCACCTTCTAGAAGGAGGCTAGCTAGCACCAGGGGACTCAGGAGGAAAATGCGCTGCCCGAGCCTGAGCTGGGGCGTGCTGTTGTCTTGGTGACCCTGGCCCAGAACCTGGAACTAGTCTACAAAAACAGTGCCTCGTAGAGGCAGGCAGCATGCCCGAGTGACCCGGTCCTTCTGTGCCAGTAAACTCAGGGGGGCCCCTCCTTCTCGATGATACTGCCCTCCTAAGAGGTAGTTTACCTGCTTTATAGTACAGGCCAGTGGAGGAAAATGTTGTAGCCCCATGGCAGGTACCTGGGGTCTCCTGGGATTAGGACTGTACAACAGGTTCTTCTGAGGGTAAACACCCTCTGTAGTCTGGACCTGGGACTCTTCTTGTCCCAAGATGGGAGCCAATGCACTGTGTGCCCGAGGTTGGTTACCATTTGCCCCCTCCCCTGCCCACAGGCGCAAAACCACCCCTCCAATGGGGGCTGCTCTGCAGGGCTGCTTTACCCTGAGCCCACGTTGGAGGGCTCTTGTGAATGAGATCGCAGATTGGGTGGCAGATCTGGGTCAGTCCGGAGGTGCTGGCCCCTGCTACATGGCCATTCTGAAAAGGACTCTGCTGGGATAGAACAGCTGCCCGTAAGCCCCCACCCCAACCCCAGCACATGGAGAGCACCGGGGTGACGGGGTCACAAGGCAGTGTGAGCCATCCTGGCTCGTTCACCTCTCCTCTCTATACCCACTACCCCAGGAGAGATCTGAAAAACTCCAAGAGTTCATTCATTTGGCAAATTTTTCAGGACTTAAAAAGTGCAAGGCATTGGGGAGATAGCAATTAACAAACCCTCATGATGGGGAGAGGGACAAATAACAAATGTGTAAGGGCAGTATGTAGATTAATCAGTGAAAGTCCAGATATAGAGGGGACTTTAGGCACGGCCTGATCAAGGTTCTGGCCCTGTTCTCTGTGATGCTTTCCATGCTTGGATTTTTCCAGTCCTCACTTGGCTTCCCTTGTGTTAATAAAATGGGTGTAGGCATTCAGGCCTCACAGACACATCACCTACCATCCCAAACAAGACAGAACCTCTCTTTCCCAACCATCGAACAAAAAAGTCTTGGACTTCACTCTGATTGGATCAGTTTAGGTCATCACCCAATCTCTTTGGCTGAGAGGATACAATTAGTTTAGACTAAGGGTTGACAAACCCTGGCCTGTGGACCAAATCCAGCCTGCTTCTGTTTTTGTAGATAAAGTTTTATTGCAACATGGCCCATTTGTTTACATATTGTGCACAACTGCAGAATCAAGAAGGTAAACAGAAATTGTATTGCCTACAATGCCAAAACATGTGCTAACTGACCTTTTACAGAAAAAGTTTGCCAACCCTTGGCTTACACACACATCGGAAGTGGGTGCTAGAGGGAATCCCCTCAACTTTTATGAGTGTGACATAACGGGGCGAGGGAGGGAATAAATGCCGGGAAGGCATTCGGTCCACGTTAGCACCTCCTATTCATTGATTCCTTCAGCAGATGAAGCCCGGTCAACTTGGGTGGGACTAAGGCCCCCTGCCCTGCCAGAGAGAGCCTGATCCGGAGAAGGAGAGCAAAGCCACGTTAAATAGAACAGCCGGAAGCTGGAAGCAACCCAAATGTCCCTCAGCTGCAGAATAGATACACAGACATGGCACCTCCGGAGAGTGGAATACTGTTCACTCGTAGAGGGAGACGAGGCCCTGACATGAGCTGAGACATGGATGAGCCTTAGAAGCTCGACCCTGCGTGAGAGAAGGGTCACGTTGTATGGTTTCCTATCTGTGAACTATCCAGAACAGATCAGTCCACAAGACAGCATGCAGCCTGGAGGTCAGCAGGGGCTGGCGGGGAGGGGACACGGGGAGCAACCTCTTCATAGGTGGGTACGGGGTTTCCTTTTGGGGTGATCAGCGTGTTCTGAAATTAGTCAGTGGGGACGCTTCACCACATCTGCTGATGCCCCTGAATCGCGCATTCAAAATGGTGCGTTTTACGCTGCGTGGATTTGATCTCGATTGAGAGAGAGCAGAGCCCGCGTCTGCACTAAACTGCACGGGAAGGCTCGTGGGCTCCAGAGGCGTTCAGAGGGAGAGCCTTAGGGCCAAGGCCTGGTTTCCTGGCAGAACTTTATTCCCGCTTTTCCCCGGTTCATGTCTCCCACAGGCTCCCCGGCGGCCCCACGCTCTCCGCCCCACAGAGGGGCTCTGACAGAGGTTTGCATGCCTTGGGGGGCACCACAGGCGCCCCCTCACCTGGTCTCTTTAGCACCCTGGTGGTGAAATGCCACATTGCATGACAGACTCTATAAATTTGCCTGCAGCTTTGGCGTTTATGTTTGCCACCTTTGTAAAAATATTATTTCCCATTGCTACCCGGGTTTTATAATGTCAGTATACCAAGATCTCCCTCTCAGCATTACATTTTATACACAATGCCGCTTTCTTTATACCCTAGAGCACATGTGTTTTTCTAACTTGGCTTTCAAAAATAGTTGGTTTTCAAAGAGATGTCACGGGAGACTTGCTGTTGGCAGCGAAGTAAGGGTTGTTTTTTTTTTTTTTATTGTTTTCTGGAGCAAAATATGTGATGGAATCCTTAATTGAAATTCACCTTTAACATTCAAGTTATATTTTTATTACAATTTGAAATCCATCGTGAGGGATCATTACCTGCAGGGATTCCTTTCCTTCGGGAACGTTTCTTCCTTGGTGTAATTTAAATCCAGGGAGCCCAGAACAAACAGCAGGGTCTCGTATTTCGAGCCGGTGGCAGAGAGGGCTGCGGGTGTCGTGCCCAGGAAACGTAAAACAAAGTGCTGTCTCTGCGGATCTTCTCGTTGGGTTCTTGTCGGGGCATCCTGGGGCGCTCTGGGGCCTCTCCGCCGGCAGAATGCCCCAGAGGCGAGGGCAGTGGCCGCCTGGACCAGCAGGCAGGATTGAAAGGGGATTGGACTTCTTACTCTGTCTGCCTCCAGAGTGGCTCCTCACTTTGATCTTTCAGTCCGCCCCACTGCCTCTCCACACCTCCCTTTCCTTGTGTTTGCATTTCTCAAACCCACACCTTCCGGGAGCCAAAAAGGCCTATCCATGTCTGTGCGCCCCTGTTCTCTAGCACGGACGCGGTGAGGCCTCGGCCGGGCAGCACCAGGACTGCCAAAGCGAGCAGGGTGGAGGGGTGATTCTTCATCAGCAATCACCACTTCGGGAAATACAATGGCAACTTAATTAATCGCCCAATGCCAGCACTCAGGACAGTCTGCAAGAGCTTCTCTAGAATTGGAGGAAATTATTACAAATTGTGCATTCAACTCTTAGGATGAATACCAGAATCCAGCCATCATATGTTTCGACATGTCTATTATTTATATGCAAATGTGGCTCTTGCGCAAGGATTTCCCAAGAGACCCCTGGCTTAGTTTTCCTGCAAGCTCAGAAAGTGACTGTCCATCAGCCTGGCGTGTCCCTCTCCTTGGATGTCCTCAAAAATGTTGTCTGGTTAGATCACATTTCACTGCTTCTGGCTACCCTTGCACTGGGGCTACTGAGTTGAAAAAATGCTGCCGCTTTATAGCCGAGTTCCATGGTGCCTCAGTAAGACTCTGACACGCATACGTGCTTGGTACAAATAGTTTGAAGACTTTCTGGAGACGAGATAACAGTCCTCTTTTCCTGCCAAGCAGGGGTGGGCACTCTGGGCTTTCTGGAAACAGCCTCACCCTCCCACCTAGTTGATCAGGTCGTTCTGAACTGCTAAGCAAAGCTGTCGGAGTCGCACATGTTTGCAGATAGCAGCAACAGAAGCCACAGAACAATGAAAACAGTGGCTAGTTAGCATTTATTGAGCAGTCATCGGGACCAGACACTGTGCCAAGGGCTTTATCATAACATCCTAAGGTCTTGGAAGGTTGATGAAGATTAGCTGCTTTCTAAAGAAAGTGGTTAAGAAAATGTGCTCTGGTGTCAGACTACATTAGTCAAAATAGAATGCAAGTGACCCAAACCCCCAAACAGCAGTAGCTTAACTAGGATAGTTTGATTTCTCTGCCTTCTCAAAGATTGGTCAGGAGATCCAGAGCCAGCATGGCAGCTGGTAGCTGATCAGAGTCCCAGCTTCCCATAGTGCAGCATCACCATTCTCCATGTGCGGTTTCTACCTCACGGCACAAGATGGCTGCTTGAGCTCAAGCCATAGGGCCTGCATTCCAGCAGCAAAAAAGGGGAGACCAACATTCCTGCCTATATCCTATTGGCCACAACTCAGTTACAGCCACATGTAACTGCAAAAGATGCTGGGAAATATAGTCTTTCTTCTTCCACAGACCCAACTAGTACTCAAAGAAGAAGAGATTGGGTAAAGGGGTGCAGAAGCATCTCTGCCATAGAGACCTAGATGCAAGCTGGTTGTTTGCCTCCGCTGAATTAGGACTTGTTTTTATCTATAAAATCTGTAAAACCAGGTACTTGATAGGCCTGTGGTAAAGGACACATGAGACAGTCACTCTACAATGTGTAGTGTAGGACCGGGACAGACAGGGCCTGGAAAATGGTGAGAGTTACCATCACTCCCCAGGACAGGCACAACCCCTGGCTCCCCAGTCTGAGGCCAGGCTCCATGGCTAGGGCAATTGGTAAATTCCTATGGGGAGCTGGTAAACCAGATCATTTATTTTACACCCCCTGGCTTTCACAACTTGTCTTTACACCTTGCCACATTTGCATTCCATAATAATCCAGTGTGTAGCTATTCTTGCCCCCACTGTAGCGAGGCTGGTCCAAGAACTTGGAGCCATCACTCGGACATCAAATCCAGAAACTATATATATACCTTACATAGGAATATACATTATATATATATATATATATTATGCCATGTAATGGTGGAGTCTAAGAAATTTGGGGGGGAAATGCTTCCCTTTCTGCTGGTAGTTCATTCATTTATACAACCAGTACGTATTCACTAAGCAGTGTGCTAAGCACCGGGCATACAATGATGAACACACAGACATCTCTGCGCTGGTATGGAGCTCAGTGTGCCATGGGGGTCAGAAGCAAGATCATCACATCATCACAGAACAAGGGCACCCTTACTTATCAGTGGCACAGTGGAAACAGCATGATGCCTGGAGAGTGTGGGTCCCGACCCCACTTCATTGACAGACTGAGGTCTTTGCCACAGGAAATGAAGAAGGAGGACCAAGACAGATATTGTTGCCAAAGATAAGTAGTGGGAGAAGCATCTTTAGTCCCTAGGGCTCCTTGACAGCCTCTGAACATTCATCCATGCACGCATTCAATACAGTGTAGTATAGTGATCTGGAACGTGGACTCTGGAGACAGATTCTAACTGGTTTAAATCCTGGTTCTGTCTCTTACTAACCCATAACTAACTGCTATGTGCCTCAGTCTTCTCATCTGTAAACTGAGGGCAGATAATAGTAACCCTGCCTCCTAGAGTTGTTGAGAGCATTAAAGTGAGTTACTGTGTCTAAAGTACTTAGAACAACATTCTGCAGAGGGTAAGCCCTATGTGAGTGCTGGCTCAGGAGGACGGGGATGTCAGCGACGCTGCTGCTGATGGTCTTGGTGGGGGATGGTGACGTTGGCATGGTCCCGGTGAAGATGCCGATGACACCGATGAGGAAGAGGAGAGTGATGATGGGGAGGAGGGGGAGGAGGAGGAGGAAGAGTGATGACGGGGAGGAGGGGAGGATGATGATGATGACATTGATGAGGAGGAGGAAGAGAGTGATGACGGGGAGGAGGGGGAGGATGAAGATGACATTGATGAGGAGGAAGAAGAGTGATGACGGGGAGGTGGGGAGGATGATGATGATGACATTGATGAGGAGGAAGAAGAGTGATGACGGGGAGGAGGGGGAGGATGATGATGATGACATTGATGAGGAGGAAGAAGAGAGTGATGACGGGGAGGAGGGGAGGATGATGATGACATTGATGAGGAGGAGGAAGAGAGTGATGACGGGGAGGAGGGGAGGATGATGATGATGACATTGATGATGAGGAGGAAGAGTGATGATGGGGAGGAGGGGAGGATGATGATGATGACATTGATGAGGAGGAGGAAGAGAGTGATGACGGAGAGGAGGGGGAGGATGATGATGAGGAGGGGGATGTGATGATGACATTGATGAGGAGGAGGGTGATGATGATAACATTGATACTGAGGAGGATGGTGACAAGGGTGATGAAGATGGTGATGGTGACATTGATGACAATGACAATGAGGAGAAGGAGGATGGGGATGCTTATGATATGAGGGGATTAAGTCCCCCCCCCCCCCACATACTGGCCATTACCATCCACGCTAGGTGTGCAGAGAGGAAAGTGGAGAACCTACCAGCACAGCAGGGAGTGTGCAGGTCCCGAGGGCCACTCTGGGAAGGCAGAGGGGAAGCTGTAGCTTCCTTTTCAGGAAGGCCCCATGGAGAGGCTTCGATGCAGGGTGTGGGCACCTGGGACAACAGATAGAAAGGTGGCCATGGCGCCATTCAGCTGGCTGGAAATGCCCCCCCTCCCCCGACACAGTGTGGACTCGCTGCTTCTCATGGAGCTCCGGAAGTGGCCAGGGCCCTCTAGGTCTGCGGACCTCACCAGGTGCCAATGCGGAGTGCCCAGGGCCAGTGATTCCCCTACACCCCCCAGGGGGCGGCCCCGCGGACACCAGTGGACGTGCTGGCCTTAGAGAGCCTCCTTTGAATCCATGGCTAAATTTTTGGCCAATGAATAGCTCGAATGCCTGATACTTGTTTTTATTTCATTCACAGGTAAAAGGAGTTTGTGCCCATCTAAGCAGCAAGGGCACACATTAGATAAATCAGTAAATCCTTGCCATTTTGTCACTCTTAATTTTTTGTTAATTTAATTAGGATGGAGATAGTCCAGTCTAGGAGTGCTAAGTCACAGACCATAGAACTCTGTAAATCAGTTCAGCATGTGACTGCGTATGCGGGTGGTTGTTAATCAGGAGGGGCGGGGCGGGGGCTCTGGGGATCAGCTTCAGGCAAGGACCCTCCCCTCCCACCCGCCTGCACACACCTGCCTTCCTTCCCAGACTGCCGCCTCCCTTAGAGCGGGCCCCAAGGAGGTCTAGCGCCCCCTGCTGTTTAGTGGGGGCAGTGCCCCCTTCTGAAGGCCATTCTGAAGACTTGAGATCTGAGGCCAAGCTGCCTTTGTGTGGAGAGGGGGCTTCCTTCCCAGTGGGGGTCATGCTGAACAGGACCTCTGCCTGCTCTCTTCCCTTGGAGGCTGTGACCTTAATTTCCAACTCAGGGCCTGATGGGACCCTCCCCCCCCCTGCCCCCGGGCCAGGGTGTGAGGCAGGCTGGCCAGAAGTCTGTTCTGTAGCCCTTGGACATCTGCTAGTTGGCTCCTTCAGTTACGGAGAAGGTTTGCTGCAAGGTGAAGTGGCCGGTGCTGGCTCCCACCAGCGCATAGCAGCCCTGGGGTAAGAACCAGTGAGAGGCTGGTCCTGCCAGCCCCCAGCCTTCTCCACATGCTTTGCAGAGTCCCAAACCTGTCGTGGGCTCCTCATGTTGCGTCCCAAGGGGCTTGATGGAGCAGGGTGGGGCTAAATCTTTTCTGACGAAACATAGGTGGCAAGGGACGGAGGGCTCAGGGACACATCTGACCACCTCCCCGGCCACAGCGGGATTCTGTCTCCTCTCACAGGTCAGCCAGGTCTGGCAAGAGATGGGCCCAGGACTCACAGGCTTGAGCTCTGGCTGCAGGAGGCAGCCCTCCACCTGTGGGCTTCCGCTGGTGAAGGAAGCCCTGCCCTCTAGCCCCTGCACCCCCCCCCCTCAAGTCCACTTGCTATTAGCACGTCACTAGATTTTAGCTGGACAGCAGCAAGCAGTATTTCCAGAACAAATAAAGCTGCATAGACATTGGCTTTAGGTGTTTTATGTTTCAACTCGAATATGTTGATTTGGGCCCTGCTGTTTGCATAGCATCTCTGCAGGGATGTTTGGGACATTTAAATTTCCTGACCACCTGCCAGTACTTTAAGTGAGGGGAACCAGACAGGCTGGGAAGGGTCCTGAGAGGCCATTCTGCACTCCTCCATGAGCGAGCCAGCAGGAGATGTGAACACCAGAGGGACAGGGGCTGGTGAAGCCAGGCCAGCCTTGAGCCATTTGGAGAAGCGCTCACAGAGTGCTCGGCCAGCTGTGATCGGAGCCACGGTGAGCTGACTGCACACTCACCCCACCCCGCATGGACACCATGCTCCCTGCTGTCCAAAGCAACTTTGGGGTTGCCATTCCACCCACTTACTTCCCCCAGAGCTCAACTGGGGCCCCACCCTGCCAGCCACTCCCATTGCATCCAGCCCTCCGGCTCCAGGTGTTTCTGACCGTCTGATGGGAAATCTGGGGCTTGTCTGGTGGTCCTGCTGAATCCGTGTGGTTTCGAGCTTCTTTCTGCATGCACGAAGCTCATTCACTCAGAGGTGGCACCCCAGCATTGCACTGTGCCTCGCTCAGAGTTTACTCTGAAGGGCACCTCCAAAGCTTGCCCACCCTTCCCATGGCTGTTAAAGGCAGACCCCCTTGGGGAATGCAATTTCAGTGACCATTATCAAGCAGAGACCCCAGTGCCGCCCACAATGGGCTGGGGGACGCTGCCCGCTGAGAGATGATCTGTTGTCGGTAAAGCTGCATTTCGAGCCTGATTTCCATGTGGGACAAGTAGGAATTGAATCGTCCACATTTGTGCCAAGGGCATGGCTTTGAATCAACTTCCCAGACCTAAGAAGCAGAACTCAGGAAACTCTCCTGTGTGTGTCCCACCGATGTCCTCGGCCTCGCGGGCCACAGCCCTCACCCAGCTGAGCTGCTTAGTGCAGAGAGAGACCCGGTGTCTGAAGACCCCGACGTGGGCACTACCCTCTCTGGGAGGCGGGAGGCTGATTCACCCCGACACAATGCCAAGGGCTCCAGCCCCTATGTGTGGTTTCAGCTCTGCCCCCCGGGGAGCTTCTCATCTTCTGAGGGTGGATCCCGTTCCCAGCTCCCTCCCCTCTCCTAAAGGCCCTAGAGGCGCCCTCCTGCTCCCTGACATCCCCCCTTCTGCCTGAGAGGAACATGCTCTTCAACAAGGGACAAACAGGGTGGGAGGCCTCTCCTGCCTGCGACTGGCCACAAGGAGCTCAATCTGAGCTGACCTCACCCCTGCCACAGTGGAAGGGACAGCGACTGCACGGTGTTGAGGAGTCACGAAAAAATTGATGAAACATACAGCGATCAGTAGTGAGGCTCCTTCCTCCCCCTCCAACACTCACAGGGGCCACGGGAACGGCTCCGAGGAGGCCCTACTGCCAAGGCTAGTGGCTCTTCAGTCCTGCGGGCGTGTCTTTCCCGGGATGCTCAGTGGTGCTGCCCACTCTCGTTGCCATGGTTTCTGTGATGCTGTTTCTTGGGTCCCTCTTCTCTTACTAAACTTTTGGTTCCCAGGCTCCTTTGCTGGCTTCTCCTGAAAGTCAAAATCCCCTAGAATCCTGCCGTTGGCCCCCTGGCTTCCCAGTGTCCCTGCCTTCTGCTCCGGGCGGATCTCATCCCTTATGCGTTCGGTCCCCTAGCTGGCGCCTCCCCCGTGTGTGCTGTTGGCCTCTCTCATTGAATGTGCTAGATGGGAGCCTCTTCCCTGCCCTTCCGCACAGCCCTGCTACCAGCATCACCAGCACCACCAGCACCACCAGCACCACCAAACGTCCGGCTTCTGTCCCTGCTACCATCACAGTGACATCAGTGTTTACTCAGTCCCCAAACAAGCAGGGCTCATGATCCTAGTTTCTACTTGCCCTCCACATCCCCAGTCCCACTCCTTACTAGGCTCTCGGTTCTCTCCTCCTGTCTGTTCTAGTTCAGCCCAAGCCAGGCTACGAGGTCTCTGAGCTCCACAGCTGAAGCCACCCCAGCAGCGGGCAGGCTCCCAGCTTCCCTCACCCAGCTGGGGGACTTCCTCCTTCTGAGAGCCTGAGGCCTCATGTGCTTCTCCGCCGGCCATAAAGCTGGAGGCGCGTCCTCAACTAACGCACACAGAGAGAAAGCTGCAAAATAGATTTTAAATTGTGCATGGTATAAAAATGATAGCGGGAGATTGGACACAGATGGGTAGGAGGTTATGATGGAAAAGAATTTTGCTTAATCTTGGAATGAAAAATACTCTGATCCTGGCAGAGTCCAGTCAGAAGGAATTTCCAGCAAGATCTGTCTTCCTGCCACATTGTCTTCAACACAATTGATCTTTGCTTTTATTGCCTTTCTCCTCCCTTCCCCTCACTTGGCTTTTTTTGCAGATGGTGCACGGAAAGCCCTTTCTGTTGTTGGAGCCATCCCCAGGTGTCCCCTTGCTCGGTGCTGGCCCCTCCTTCCCCTGCGGGCTGGGGAGACGTGCCTGTCTGTCTGTGGCTTGCTGACCCAGGCGTACCTCAGGTTCAACCCCAGCCTTGGGCAAACTGCCATCCTAAGGATCATTTTTTTTTCCCATGGGAAATGGGGGCGTGGTGGTGCTGCTCCCACAGGGCGGCGGGAGCACTGGCAGCAAGGGCACAGGGAAAGGCTGGCTCTCCCATTGCTGCTTCTGTAGTGCTGCCACCACGGCCACCACTGAGGGCGGAGCTGAGCACACGCCTCTGCTCAGGTTCACGCTCACGGGCAGCCCCTAGACTGCTGCCGGGGGAGGAGGCTGAGACAGCTCTGTCCACGGGGAGCCAGACAGAGGGAGCGTCTCCTCAAGATGGTCCTGCAGCCTTCGGACCGCCAGCCGTCGAGTGCCGTCGCAAGCGCCCGGCCGGCGTGGCTCCGTGTGCACGTCCAACTTGCCTTCCTCACTAATTTCAAATGTTCGTGCAATCTGATGGGGGGTGTTTACCACCCTCTCTTCCGGGAGGGAGCATCCTGGGAGGGCTGCTGTTAGAAGGCGGACGGGCAGGTGGCCCAGCTTTGGAGCCCAGCACGGGTTGGAGACACTGTTCTGAGGCTCTGACGAATGGCTGGGCTTTGGGCTTCTGGGTCCAGGGGGTTTGGCCAACAGCCTGCCTCTCCCTGCCGAGCCCTGGGAGAGCTTCTGCTCCCACGGGGTTGTGCTTCCTGGGACTGCTCTTTCTCTTTTGAGACTGGGAGTCAGGTGGAGCCTCACACTCGGGGATGCTCTCCCAACCCCCCACCGTCTCTCCTTGGCCGGTGGCTCCCCAGCTCCATCCTTCCTAGCCCCTCCCCCTGGGGCTGTTTGCTGGTGCGGGGCTCTGCCACCACTCCCTCCTGTAGCCCCTGCTGGGTCTCTTTGGGTTCGAAAAGTCTCAGGTGTCCAGACCTCTCACACATGCCCAGCGGGTTCCCTTAGTGCTGCTTGTAAACAGCCTGCTTCCTGACCAGACCCAGAGACGGGCAGAAAGGAGTGGCCTCCAGACCCTACCCGTCCCAGTCTTAGCAGGAAGGCAGGTGCCTGGCTCCACCAGCGCGCCTCTGGCCGAGCACAGGCCCAGCTTCTCCGCTCATTCTTTGCTTTCCGAGCCTGGGGATCTAATTCAGCACACGGGCACTTTTATCCCTACCACTATTTTAGCATCTGCACAACAACCTCCGTAAACTTACTGTTGCCCGGCCTGCATTCTGAATGAGTGACTCCCCGGTACCAGCTGCTTTGTGCAGGGCTGATCTGGGTGCAGGAGAGGAGGCTGTGCAGAGCTGAGCGCCCGAGCACGTTCAGGGCTGACCCGTCCCACTCCTGTCCTGGCACCCCGAGGACCTGGAGAAACTCGACTGGGGCCTGGGCCTCAGGGAGCTCCCAGATTCCCATGTCTAAAGGTCAGGGGTCACCGGGTAGGACAGGAGGGTGACACGGGCTGCTTCAGGTTATGCTTTCCCCAAGCATCCGGCACAACGCAGGGACTTCCCGTGCTGGGGCTCACTCCAGGTGGGCACCCTAGCCCTGCACTCCAGACCAGCCTCCTCCTGTAATTCTATTTGGACCCTGGGGGGTAGGTGCCGTTGCCTGTCGGACCTCATGTCTGTCCATGGGGCCAATACCAGCTTTGGGAAGTAGACAGACCACTGCTCCAAGAATGGCTCCCCTAGTAACCAGCCCTGGGACCCTGCCCTTGATTTCTCCTCTCTGGGCTGGTTTCACCTTGTCAAGTGGGACTGATAATAATCTCTATTCAGATACCATTTAAAAATGTGCTAGGACCTCTTTCAACCAGGTATGGTAGGTCACCAGACATGCAAATGAGTGTCATAGAGAAGCTTATAGCTCACAGATCCCTAGGCTCAGGATGCCATGCAGGGCCACATGGGGCACCAGAGTCATTCAGGAGGCAGAGGCCCGAGGAAGATGTGGGCCAAGAGCCTTTATTGTGGTCTCTGCAGGAAGGAATGGGCAAGGCAGGATATGCGGGCTTAGGATTGGCCGTTTTGAATAATTCCAGTGGACTCTGCAGTGTAGGGACTGTCCCGCGCTGTCTGGTGCCCGGCCCTGGGATAAGTAGGGCAGGGGAGTATATTGCTTCCTGCAGTGTAAGAGCCAGATACAGCAGGTGCTTCCAAGTGTGGGCTCTGGATTGGACAGTTTGCCTATGAAAGGCGTGCTTTCTGGTGAGTCACCGACTATCTCCAGGAGCTAGCTAGCTGGAGGAGGGGGCTGTCCCTCCCAGGTCAGGTCAGCAAGACCCCAGATGCCAGGGCATCAAGAATGCTAAAATAACAAAATACATGTAATACAGACACCCCATGTGTGGCAAGTTCCTGGCAAGGCCCCTACGGTAAGCACTCCGTACCAAAGAAAGAACAAGGGATGCCTGTGAATCCCCTTCACCCCGAAAAGAAGGACAAATCTGCCTCCTGTCTCCACGACGGAGCAGAGCGTGGGCCTGGGCCTGGGGCAGGCATCTTCACGCTCCCCAAAGTGCCCAAGCAGTGTAGCTATTTCTCTCAAGCTGGTCATTTTTGCATGCACTCATGGGACGGAGGTCACCTGTCTGTCAAAGGGGATGGGTGGTGTGTCCAGCGGCTTCCCTGGCTCTGGGGCCGTTTCCTGTGCCCAATATCTGGATGCTTCGTGAGACCTTTCACGTAGAGCCCAGAGGCGTGCCTTCAGCTGACTCTTTACAGTCTCTAAGTTTTTTGTTGTCCCCATTCTACAGATCAGGAAACTGCTGCTCAGAGAGACTTGGGTCACCTGCCCCAGGTCACATGGCCAGGAGGTGCTGCTCGCTCCCCAGCACTGCTGGAGGTACAATTAACACACAGTAAAACGCCCCTTTGTGCGTCGGTTCTGAGAGCCTGGAGAAAAGCGTGCAGTCATGTGATTACCGCCAAAATCAAGATACGGAGCATTTGGGGGGTCAAAATGTACAGTCTCCCAGTTCTGAAATAAATGGGTCATGGGGGTGTCATGTGCAGCATGGTGACTGTAGTTGATAATACTGGACTGTAGATCTGAAAGCTGCTAAGAGAGTACATCTTAAATGTCCTCACCACAAGAAAAAATATTTTTCTTTGTAATTATGTACAGTGACAGATGTTAACTAGGGTTAAAAAAAAAGATAAAGAACGTTTCCATCACCTCAAAAAATTTCCCTGCGTTCCTTTGTAGTTGGGTGCTCTCCGCACCCCAACCCCTGGCAGCCCCGATCTGTTCTCAGTCCCTAGAGCTCTGCCCCTGCAGAACGTCCTGTAAGTGGATCACACAGTACGTAACCTTTGCGTCTGCCTTCTTTCACTGAGCGCGGTGACTGTGAGGTTCAGCCCCATCGCCACGGACATCGAACACTCATTCCGTTGTATCGGTGAGCTGTATTCTGCTGTGTAGACGCACTGCAGCTCGTGTAACCATTCACCTGCTGAAGGACATCTGGGCCGTTACCAGTTTCGGGCTGTCATAAGGAAAGGACTCTAAACATTCACATATGGGCTTTTGTGTAAATGTGAGTTTTTATTTCTCTGGAATAAATTCCTAGGAGTGAAATTGCTGGGTCACCTGGTAAATTCGTTTCTCAGAAACAGCCAAACTGGCTTCCAGAGAGACTGCACCATTTTACGTTTCCACCAGCGATGTGCGGGAGTTCCGATTGCTCCTCGTCCTCGCCAGCATTTGATATTGTCATTTTTAGGTTCTTCTAACAGGTGTTTCGTAGTATTCACTGCACTTTTAATTTGCATTTCCCTAATGATGAATGATGTTGAGCACCTTTTCATGTGCTTATATACCATCTGTGTATCTTCTTTGGGGGATGTCTGTTCAAATTAATATTGCCTCTTTTCCATTGGGTTGTGTGTTTTCTTATTATTTCTTATTATTGAGTTTTGAGAGGTCTTTATATATGCTAGCTACAAGTCCTTTATCATACATAAGATGTCCAAATATTTTCTCCAAGTGCATTGCCTCTCGTTGTATTCTCTTAATGACATCTTTCAAAGAACAGATGTTCTTATTTTTGATGAAATCAGATTTACCAATTTGTTCTTTGATGAACATGTCATATCGAGGTAGTCTTTGCCTAACTCAAGATCCCAAAGACTTTCTTTGCTTTTTCTAGATTTAGATTTTACACTTATGTCTGTGACCTGTCTTGCATGAATATTTGTATACGGTATGAGGCATGTATCAAAGCTCTTTTTTTTTACATATGGATATCCGATTTTTCCAGCAGCATTTATCGAAATGACTATCCTTTCCCCACTGAATGGCTGTTGCACTCTTGTTGAATATCGATTGTGTACATATGGTTCTATTTCTGGACTCTATTGATATCCACCCCTTGGCGAATTCTATGCCGTCTTGATTACTGTAGCTTTGTGGTAAATCTCAAAATCAGGTCGTGTAAGTCTTCCAACTTTGTCTTTCTCTTTCAAAATTGTTTTGGTGATTCTACTTCGTAGCCCTTCTGTATCAGTTTTAGAATTAGTTTGTTGATTTCTCCAGTGTTGATTGGAATTGCACTGAACCCATGGCTCAGTCAGGGAGCATGAACAGCTTACCACTACTGAGCCTTCCAGTTCGTGAACGTGGAACGTGCCTGTATTTGGGTCTTCTTTGATTTCTTTCTCCCGTGTTTTATAATTTTTAGCATACAGATCTTACACGTATTTTATTAGATTTATTCCTAACATTCTTGTACTTTTTACTGCTGCCACAAATGATACTTTTTCCCCCCATTTCCAATCGTGTATTGCTGTTATAAAGAAATGCGATTGATTTCTCCTGTTGTGTATTGAGCTGAGTTCAGGTCTTTTTGGCTCCACAGACAGCCCTGCGCCCTGCCCCCAGGCTGTCTCCTTGGCACCAGGAGCCGGGTCTGGGAACTGGGTTACTGGGTTATCGCCCCAGCACCTGACTCTGAGTCTCCAGCCTCTGGCTGTAGATTTTCTCTCTAACACAAGGATTGAGCCACCTGCTCTTCCATCACACCAGCCCCCCAGGACTGTTAGAGATGAGTGACGAAGGCAGCAAGGGCCTCAGTGCTCTGGCATGAATAGTTTGACATACTTGAGATCTAGTCATTTTTCTTTTTTTTTCCGATCCAGGTGTTATCATTTGCATCTTGGGGAAGGTGGATGATGTGGGTGGACGGATGAGTCAGGAGACAGCTGCTCACTCTGTGCCGGGCTCTAGCGGCCACCCACCCCCTCTCACACTGGCTCAGCAGACCTGGGGGGCTTCCCTTGTGTGTGCCCACCTCTGATCCAAGAGCACCTTCTCCCCTCACCTTTTTCTCCCACCCATCAGGGAGACCCAGGTGAGCCTTCCCTCCTTGCCTTCTGCCACAGCAGGCCATCGCTGTGCACCTGCCATTATCCCCGAGGCAGTGACCAATGGTCCCCTGTCTTCAGCGGCGTTGGTTATCCGGCCCATCCCCCACACCGTGGGCATCAGGAGGGCATCACATTCATTTCTGTGGCCTGTCACAGGGCCCGTCAGTGCCCTGTGATACCGAGAGATGCCGTGCCTGGGGTTCCGGCTTCTTCCTCTCTTTTCCTCATGGTTTACAGTCACTTTGGGAGACACCTCTGTTGAGTTGGCAGCAAGCTCCAGCAGGCAAAGCTGGCAGAGACTCTGGCAAGAAGAGGTGGTGAGCAGAAGCTGGGGGAGGTGGGGAGCCCCACCCGACGTTACTGTTGAGACCGGAACTGAAGAAAAGTCTGGAATGCAGCACGTCAGCCTCCTGCGTGGCCCCCTTCAGACAGCACCCTTGCCCAGACCCTGTCAGCAGGCTGTCCTCTTCCGCTGTGGGGCCAGAGCAGGCCAGCTGACGTCTATTCATCCTCTTTCATTCACAGAGTAGTCCCCGGTGCCTAGTAAGCACTCACAGAGTACATGGTGAATAGATGAATGAATGAATGAATGACCGGGCCTCCGTACCAGGCACTATGCTGGGTGTTTGGGATACTCGGATGAGTGGGAAATAGCGCTGACCCTCAATTAGCTCATGTCCTGGGGAGGGAGGCAGACACAGAAGTAAAAGAACAGTGCGGGTAAGTCTAACGATAGAGGATATGTAGGGACGGTAGAGAGGAAGCTCCCCAGAGGGCTTTCTGGAGGAGGTGACACAGGCCTTCAGTGATGAGTAGCAGGGGGCCAGGTGTTAGGGGAGGGGAAAGGAGGGGGAGGGCAGCTCCAGCCCGAGCATGGGAGCAGCACGCTGCTCTGGCTAAGCTAGAGAAGGACAGGTGAGCTCTGTCTGTGCCCGTCCCCTCCGTGGCCAAGGACACCCACCAGCCACATGACTGCGGGTTGGCACTGCAGACTGGGGCGGTTAGTAGACCCTCATTGGTTGTCCACGGAAGAAATGATTGAGAGTCACTCGTCTGGCCTCTTTGTTGGGTGCCCGAGGGGGTGCTCACGGACCCCCCCGCCACACCCTCAGAGGGAGGCACTGGGTTATTTCACTTCATGGAGAGGTGGGGTGACTTCCCCAAGGTCTCTGGCTTCTCAGCAGTGTGGGGTGCCATTACTGATTGCTGCGTGCCACACGGGGCCAGCCGCTGGCATCCCTAATCTCATGTGTCCCCACGAAGCTGCAGGCCGGTGGCTTATCTGCATCTTACAGATGAGAACGCTGAAGCCCGAAAGGTTACCTGCTGTCTGCAAGGTCACAAGGTGGGATTTGTCCTCTGGGTCAGGACCCCAAAGCTCTAGTTCTTAGGTTGTTGGCCAACCCTTTATGCTGTCAGAGAGAAAGGCCTCTGGGGGAGGGTGACTGCCCATGGTCACACATGGGACCTGCTCTGCTGAGGTGCTTCTGCCAGAGCTCCTCCTGGGCCGCACCTCAGCTCTGATGGTGCTCGTGTTGGCATCTCTGGTTTGGGTAACTGGAGCTCCACACCGGAAGTCCATGATGCTCTTCCTTCCCCATTCACGATGGCCTGGGGACTCTGGGTCCTTCCTCAGCCCTGGGCCATTCCACGACTGACCCTTCTCCTGGGCTGTGGCCGCCCTGCTCCAACCACTGACCCAGTCAGGCCAGATCTGACTCCAGATGTGGCTTTGACCAGCGCTGCCCCAGCCCCATGCACAGGGCATCCCAGCCTCCCCAGAGGGCTGGCCGCATTGAGTGACCCTCCCGCTGCAGCTCCATAGGCCACACTGGTGTTTGCAGAGAGGGTATGACAAGGCCTACCCCATGGGCACCTTCTGGGCCTGGCCAGACTGTGAGTCACTCCGTACCATCCCCGGCTATCAGCAGGCCCTATGGGCAGCCTTTCAAAAGCTGTTTGGCTGAATGAAGTGCCATTTATAATCCAAGGTCTACAGACTCACTTTTGGATTAACTCTGGCCCCACTTGCCAAGTGGCCTTGGGCTTTGAGAGCAATCGATAGGACAAGACTGTTTCTGAGGACCGCACCCCAGCCAAGGGAGCTCCTCGCTAGGGTGTCCAGACTCCTCGCTCTTGACCTGGATGGTGGGGTGAGGGCATGCCAGCACGCTGCGTGCCTGGTCACCTTTGACCCGCGGATCTCTTGCCACCAGCAATGTCCAAGCCAGACCAGCGGCACAAACCAAAAAATGTCTTCCTGATGTTTTCCATGGAATTGTTTAAAATCAGTAATTGTCTTAGTTTCTTATTGCCACCCTGACAAATTGCCAAGAACCTGGTGGCCTAAAGCAACGCACGTTGACTATTTTACCGACACCTGACACAGGGCTCACTGGGCCAGAATCGAGGTGTGTGGAGGGCTGCATTCCCTCACCTCCCTCAGCTCCTGGAGGTGCCAGTGTTCCTTGGCTCGTGGCCCCATCTCCCATCTTCAAAGCCAGCAGTGTTGCTTCTCTGACCCTCTTTCTGCTGTCACATCTCCCCCTGACCGCAGTCCGGGAAAGGGTCTCTGCTTTTAGAGATGTGTGCGATTACGCTGGGCCCACGGATAGTCCAGAGCAACCTTCCTGCCTCACAGCATTTAACCTAATCCCATCTGCAAAATCTCTTGCCAGGAAAGGCCTCATCCTCTCAGGTTCCAGAGAGGAAGACATAGACATTTTTGGATGGCCATTATTCTGCCGACCACATTACTATGGCTCAAAGAACAAGGTGTTTTTAAAAGGCATACTTGTATTAATTTCTTTTGTATTTTTCCTGCATTTGTACAAATGCACAGACATGCACACATCCCCCCCCTTTCCACCCTTTTTACCTAATTATTTATTCACAATTACGAACTTTGGCTTTGTCATTCAGTGATGTACCCCAGAAAGTGTTTCATACTATGTCAAGGGTTTCCTTGTTCTTCTTTTCCCTTTCATTCCTTCTACTATGCATGATACTGCACAGTGGAGACGGACCATGATTTATTATTGTTTCCAGTAGTTTGCTCTGACGCACGTTCTTGTGGGAAATAGTTCTGTGCGGTCACTTAGCCCTTGTGCAAGGGCATCTGTAGGACACATTCCGGAAGTGGGCTCGCCGGGGCAGAGGGTACTCAGGCATTTGTAATTTTTCCACTTATCTTGGTTAGGTCTTCTACATCCTTGCGTATTTCTGTCCACCTTATCTGGGACAGAGAACGGGAATGAAAGGCACCTGTCATTAGCACCTTTCTACTCGTCCACCCATCCTCTTGAACGTCTGCTTTATTAAGGCCCCTCTTTGTTACCTGGTCCCTAACAGTTTACTGCTCCCTCTAGCATCATAGAGTGTCCTTTTGCACTCATTTTTTGCTTGTTGACCCGAAGTCTACCTTTTCTGATGTTGCAGTTTCAACCCCTGTTTTCATTTTGCCTGTCCCCAGTGCCCCCTGTGCTCTTGTCCAACCTACAGACGCCATTACTGGTCCCATCTCTGAGCCCACCCTCGTGTCGTCGCTGCTCCCAGAAATTCCCTTCAACTTCAGTTTTCCCATGTGGATCTTGCCTTCTACTGGTGCCCCTCCAAACCCCTGCGATGGCTCCCACCCACGTTGAGCAGTTTCCACTTGTGTTTAGAGACGGCCTTTCCGTGTGCCCTGGCGTTGATCACCCAGTGGTGGGTCTCCTAAGGCAGAGGCTGTCCTCCTGTGCTGCTCCCCCATGAGGTTAGCCTGCGCGAGGCTGATGAGAAACACGGGCTCTTGGGTCGGAGGGCTGCCTTCTCCGTGTGGTCTGCTGGGTGGAGACCTCTGTGCTCCAGGGCTGTCAGGGACCCCGTGCTTAGCTTCAGCCGCAGGCTCGGTGTCACTCCCTGGGCCCTGCCTCCCCACGGGGTCTCCCAGGAGTCTTGCTAAGGGGTCCCTGTCAGCAGCCAGGCTCAGAGACGTGTAGGGGCCCCCTCAGCGGCCAGACCCCTCCTATAAGAGAGAGCAGGCCTCCCTTCCTTTGACTGGAAAACAGTTTAAAACACATTTTGAAAAAGTCAGTCTCTGCAGAACAAGGAGATTGATATAGGCAATTTCAGGTCTCTCTATAACCGAACTGGAGGATGAAGCCTCCCTAGTTAATGATCGGCATAAAATAAAGGTCTTTTTAGTATAACAGTAAGTTAACCGTTAATTTTACAGTTGAGCGGAGGTGAGCTCGCGCGACTGTGGGGCAGCGTGAAGCTTTACGCCCATGGTCCCGCCTACGCACGCAGGTGAGGGGTGCCCGTTGCTGCTGGGGCTGCTCTCCGGGGGAGAAGGACTTCCCGGGCCCTCGTGCTCACTCACCTCCTGCACGTCAGGGTAATGTGCCCTCAATGAAGCTTCTCCATCAGCTGGTACCATTGCCTGACACGACAGTGAACGCAGGTGTCCCCGAAAGAGTAGCAGACTTGGGGTCCACGGATGGGCCGCAAAGCCTGGCTCCTCACTTGCAGCAAGCATGTGACTTCTCCGTGTGGAGCCTCCGTTTCTTAATCTGTAAGTGGGGATAACAGCGCACTTTGCACGTGCGGCTTCCGTGCACAAGAGGACAACACGTAGCCCGGGGTGGCCCGAGACCCGACGAGCGTGACTCCATGTTGAATGAAGGGGCCGGCACCTCCCTGCTGTGGGGGACGGAGGGAGCACGTTCTTACCCGGCCGCCCTGTTGTGGCCCTTGGCAGGTTTTACAGTCGCCAGTGATCTTTCTCGCTCCAGTCTTCTCCCAGAATGGCACTGGGAGGTTAGGAGAGCAATCAGGACAGACGTTCCCCTGTAAGGACGAAGGGTCCTGCCTGAGTGCGGAGCTGGGGCTTCTGCAGCTGCCCAGGCTTGGTGGGGCCCAGTTCTCCCCCTGGAAAGTGAATCCTGCCAATCCCAGGTTCCTTTGGACGAGAGAATGGAAGGGGAACCCCAGGGAGGGGCCTATGCAGGGTCCCTGGGCATGGCCGGGAGCGCGGATCAACCTTCACGGCAGTGGGGCGTTGGGGCCCCCGAGCCCCAGACTCAGGAAAGGAAGGAGGAGGCCCTTTGCACAGCAACTAACGAGCCGTGAGTGTTCCTGAAGGACAGCCCAGGTGGCCAGATGCCGTCACGCGGGGCGATTCTCCAAGGCACACATGCGACCAGGAGTGTGGGGAGTTTCGAAGAGACTCTTGACAATGGGCGCTTAGAAGACGTCCATGAGTTGCCAGCAATGCCCTTGGCTTTGCCTTTTCCCTCTGTCTTAGGTGCTCCCATGGGCACAACCGTCACACTCACACAGAGGAGCACATGCTGGTCTCCTGTGCGCCGGCGGCGGCTGCTCTGCCCGCCAGTGCTGGTGGCCGCATGCCGCCGGCAGCCCACTGCTGCCCAAGCACTCAGTGTAGTTATTCGGGCTTTTCAAGAAACCTCCTTGAGTTTCTGTCAGTCTTATTTCTGAGTTAGTTGTGCAGAAGCTGCCCCCTAGACAGGTGCACCCCAACAGAGTGGGGGACGTTTGGGCTGGATTAAATCAGAGGGAGGGGGCGCCTGGGTGGCTCAGTCAGTGAAGCATCTGCCTTCGGCTCAGGTCATGATTTCAGGGTCCTGGGATCGAGCCCCACATCAGGCTCCCTGCTCAGGGGAGAGCCTGCTTCTCCCTCTGCCCCTCCCCTGTTCATGCTCTCTCTTTCTCTCTCTCTCAAATAAATAAATAGAATCTTTTAAATTAATTAGTTAATTAATTGGAGGGAGGGTCTTGTCAGCTCCATATCTCCACTTCCAACTTCTTTAAACCGAGGGCATCCAGCCCAGCTGGGCAAGGGAATGCACTTGGTGAGACCATTATTATTACATGGTTGCTAAATACCTTTCGATTAACCAAAGACAGATTGGCTGAGTAAACCCTCCAAAGTGGATTTGGGGGACACTGCTGTACAATCCCGTACGTGGGTTTTCAATAACCTGCCCTTACGAACACCTGTCAGCAGGCAGGGCTGCTGGAGAGGCTGACTCAGGGGACTTTCGGCTGCTGGGGTAGTAACCTGGGGAGAGGTGAACAGATGCCGTCAGAGCTGGGCTCGGGGAGACATGGGGAGTCTGATGCGTGGGCTGAGGCCCCGGACTGTGGGGGCAGGAAGGCCCCAGAGGGGAGGGCGCCAAGGCTGTCTGGATGGAAGTCCTGTTTTTGCCTTGAGTCACTCCTGCATTCAGGACAGATGGTCATACGTCCCAGGGAAGGACCCGTCTTCATTCCCGATGCAGGGACGCCAGCAAGGAGCAGGCCAGAGATCCTGGCCCTCAAGGAAGGTCTGCAGGCCTGGTGCTCGGGCTGTGGGGCTGGTGCTCATGGGGGACACCTGTAGCCTGCTCTGTCGGTCCTCACCCTGTCCAGGAGGCCAGCTGGGGGGTACAGCTTGCACTGCCCTCTGGCCCATCCGGGGTCCTGTGAAGCCAGGCGATGGCAAGTTGCCCACCCTCCTTCTGTTGTTCTGTCTTGTCCTGGCCTTTGCCCGCACTGGCAGTCCTCATGCTGTGTACCCAGGGCCCCCACGGGAGCATCCCAGGAGCATGCGGGGTAGGGGAGGAGGCAGCACCTCTGCCCGGCTGGCATCTCCCCTGGGAGACAGTCCCACAGTCAGCTTCAGCGACGGGCCCGGGGGGTTATGTGCAGCCACAGACTTCTGGGCATTAATGTGTGGATTAAGTCTGGCGTGACAGGCTCCTTCTTGGCTCCCAGTCCTCTATTACCCCCCTTTCCAGGCCAGTGTCAGAGCCGGAAGGGCTTAGTCACCCTCTTGGAGTTTGAAGATGGGGAAGGCCCAGAGAGTGACTCGCCCTTGGACACATACCCATTGGCAGCAGGGCCTAGGGCGGCCCCTCCCACCCCCGCGCCGCCCCAAAGCCCCTTCGCCGCAGTTCCTGAGCCTCAGTGCCTGGAGTCCAGCTGCCTTTCTCCCCCCACTGAAGCAACAGGGGCCAGGGCCTGCCCTGGGATCCCTCTTCTTGCTCTCTCCCTAGCTCTCAGCAGACAATAATCAGGAACTCCTTCAAGGACTTACCATGACAGTGGCTTGGGAGAAGGAGCTGAGCCTAGGGAGTCTACCCTCCCAGCAGAGAGCCACAGGAGTAGGGGGTCTGCTACCTAGAAGGAAGACAGGACCTCCTATGGATGCGTTCAGCTCTGCATGTGCTGGGCATCCCCTGTGGAGAGGCAGAGGGGACCGAGGAGAACTCGGAGGGAAAGACAGGGCAGCTTGTCTGAAGGCTTCTGCCTGGGGCCTATCACCGATCTGAGACCTTACTGTCCTCCCTTGGGAAAGGCTGCCAGCCCTGTCCCCACAGCCACCAACCCCTCATCCCTTCACCCCACAGGCTGGTAGAGGACCCCGTCAGGCTGCCCTTGAGAGAAAGAAGGAGCTGGAGGACCTCACCTGCTAAGGTCTTCCCCCTGGTAGAGTCCAAGTGCCTCCCGGGCCGTAGCCATGCTAACGGCTGACTCTGAGTGACCATGACCTGCGCCAGGTACTGTGCTTGGCACTTCTGCTTGGCACTGACCCTGCCCAGCAAGCCCCTTGGGGAGGGGTGGTGGCTGTCTCTGTGGGAAGAAACAGGCTCAGGGAGGCTACCCACTGCCCAAGGTCATGTGCCAGTACGTGAAGTGGGAAGTTAAGCCTTTTTTGTCCAGGATAAGTGACGTGTCATTTAGTTTTCAAATGAAAAGAAGTCATTTTTGTTCTCGGAGGGGAAACACCCAATTCCCCACCCCACCTTTCTCCCCACGGGGCCTTAGGGAGAGGGAGTGACACCCAAGCTCTTTTAGTGTCAGACACATGAGCACATGGCATTCTGGCATTCCGCCCTTGGGGAACCTTCCCTGTCTATCCAAGGGCCCAGGCCTGGACCTGGCCACGAAGGAGGGGTCAGGTGAGTCACTGAGCAGGAAGGAGCCCCTACCCTGGGACTGTGGGCTCAGCTGCTGCCTTGGGACAAAGAGTTTTGAAGGGACAGTGACTAGAAGCTTTGTGCTTCAGCAAAGAGCCGAGGACCTGACTGGTCCTCTGTGTCTCTCTGCTCTGGCCTCCTGGAAGGAGAACAGAAAGCATACATGACTGCCGATTTTCAAGGGAGCAGAAAATGTGGTTCTTCTGTAGGGCAGGACTGGATGAGGCCAGGACTGAGGTTTTCTTCCATACGGACCGCCCCAGAGCCGCCGAGACAGCACGGGGAAGAAAGAGCCGAAGTCTCCAGAAGTGGCCCCTGGAAAACCCCTTGGACGTGTGGCCCACCAGGGCCTGCAGCAGAGGGGGTCACTGACAGCCACTGAGGGAGGGTCTTGGCCACCGCAGTCCCCGGGCTCGAGCCTCTGGATGATTAAGAGCCCACCGTCGGTGCAAAGTGATCCTCAGAGACAGTCCGATGGCCTTGTGTTAGGACAGGCTAACCCGCAGAGCCTGACTCAGGAGCACCTTCAGAGGTTTGATAACCCTAAAAACCAAGACCCTTTGGAGAAAAACAACAACAACCACGTCACCTAGAGAGGATGAGGAAGTCCTGGCAAATACGTAGGATCAGGGACCACAGGCTTCCAAACGCGCTTGCCTCGGCTCAGGTTGAAGAACTGACCGCCTGACCATCCTGGCATTGGACCACTCGAGGACGCCCCCGCTGCCCACACGGCAGGGCTGGGGATACCGAGTCCTCGGGGCGCGGCTGCTTACTGTGTCAGAGCATGGATGCCATGTAAAATCCAGGGTGTTCTAGGCCCAGAGCTATCCGCTGAGAGAGATTCGCTGGCTGTGTCACACATGTGGCTCGAAGGAGGGTTCTCCAGGGCCCTGCGGGAGTTTTGGATCCCAGTGGGCATGGAGGGTGGGCACGTGCGTGCGTACGTGGCATCTGAGTGACTTTCTGGAGAATCAGACAGATTGCATCCCCGGGTCGCAGTTTCCCACGCCTTGCTGCTCATGTGACCCATGAGTGCTGGGAAGGGGCTGTGTTGGGTCCTGGGACAGCAGTTTCGGCCATTTCAAAGCCATCCTGGTCCTCTTCGCTCTGACACATAAATGGGGGTTTCCTCTATGACGCAGTGGCTGGATTGGGTCAGAGAACTGGTGCAGGGGTGTGCCTGGACCTTCTTGGCCCCAGGCCTGTTTGCTCTGCATTCAGGTCTGCTTGAGCTCTGTTCCTCGGGCAAGCACGCCTCCACTGTGCTTGGCGTCAGTGCTCTGATCAACTGAGGCAGCTCACTGACTTTATGGGAATCACTGGCCTTTAAGAAATTAGAATCAGATTAAATTAAAGACCTAGAGCAACACTGACTGGAAAGGGACCTTTTTTTGCTTGGTGATTCAGAAGGCCACGGCCATCCTTGATAGTAGCTGATCTCATTGGTCTTTGATTAGTTACGAGAAAGAATCTTGGCCCGTTTTGGGGCTCAACAAATACAGTTGAATAAGTGAACGATTGTCCTAGAATCAAGCCAGCTTTTTGCCATGCTTTAGGTCTAAAGACCCAGGCCCTTCCTCCTGCCCCAACCTCCAAGCCCCTCATTGCTCTTTGTTGTTTCTAAGCCAGTCCTGGGAGCCTTGGCTGAGGCTTCTTGATCAGCCAGTCCTGGGAGCCTTGGCTTCTCTTGATCAGCTGCTCTGATGTGGTCTCCAGGACACCACCTTCCTGGGCTTCCTCCTACCCCTCAGGTTGCTCTTTTCAAGACCCTCCCTCCCCTACAATGATTGGTATAGTGAGTGCCCAGAGCCCGCTTCCTGGTCTTCTTCCTGCTCATTGATACCCACTTCCTCTTCATCTCCTGCCCCACGACCTAGAATGCCATCTCCATGCCGTTGCCTCCAAGATTTTTATCCCCCACTCGGACCTCTCCCGAACCTCACATATGGGCATCCAGCTGCTTACCGCACGTCTGCATGTGGCTGAGTAATAGTAATGTCTCCCGTGTCATATGTCCTGCTGATGTCCCCCTCCCCAAACCCGCTCAGCTTCAGCCTTCCTGGCTTAGGCAGTGGCATCCCATCCTTCTAGAGACCCAGGCCAGACACCTTGGAGCCATCCCCGACTCGCCCTCCCCCCCGCCCCGTGCTCCCCTCTTCCCCCCATGTCAGTAAATCCTGTTGGTTCTTCACTCCCATCAGTGCCTGGGACTGAGCCACCATCTTCCTGTGCTGGGACCCGCCTTCCCCCTGCTGCAGCCTCCCACCTGGTACACACGCCCCCACGCTTGCCCCTCGCATCCGTTCTCAACCCACATCCAGATGCCTCTGCAGACAGCTCACAGCCCTGCAACGGCTCCCATCCGTGGGTCACTGGTGGCCTGTGTATCATATAGACTCAGCACTCGACTCCGTCCTGATCTCTCCTTGTCTGCAGGGCTCCACCCAACTGGCACCGCCCTCATTCTTGAAACACCTGCCTGGTTGTCCTCCTGCCTTGCTGGCCACCCTTCTCAGGCGCCTTGGCTTGTTTCACCAAATTATTCTTGACTTATAGATATTAGAGTCCCTTTCTGGACCTCCTCTCTGTCTACACACGTTTCCTGGGTGAGCTCACTCAGACTCGTGGTTTTCAGTGTCATATGTAAGCTGATGACTCCCAAGCCCATACTGAGGGCCTGGGTTTCACCCCTGAAATCTCAGCCTTCCCACTGGACGCTTGTGTATCCAGGCTAACGTGGTGCCCATGGGGTCCCCACCCCCGCCGCCCAATAAGCTCCCTCCCTTCACAGTGGACACTGAGTCAGGAAGTGGCAACTCTAATCCTTCAGTCATTCAGCCGGAAATTGGGCATCATCCTTGACCTCCGCATCACCTGTAGGCCCTCCACACACCTGCACCCCCTCCGGCTCTGCCTTCACAGCGCTTCGCCCCTTCCCGCCACCTGCAGAACTCACGTCGCTCTGGATCACTGCACTGTTGTGTTTCTCTGGATTACCACGATACCTGCAGCCTCCACCTTTGGCCCCACAGTCTCTTTGTAATGTGGCAGCCATCAGCTCATGTCACTCCTCTGCTCAGAAGTCACCAGACGGCAGCTCCGGACCATAGCCCACACCTTCGCCGTGTCCACAGGGCCCTCCTCCGTGCAGCCCCACCTGCTGTCCGGACTCCAGGCTTCTCCGTGACCGCTCTAGGCACGCCCACCCTGGGGACCTTCACCCCTGCCACCCCAGCTACCTGCAACACCCAGCCTGTTCTCCCCCCTCCTCTTCCTTCCTGAGTCTGCTCAGACGTCCCCAGCAGAGAGGCGTTCCCTGCTTCTGCACCACACGACCAGCCCAGCCCAGCCATCCAGGACTTCCCACCCCCTTGACCGTCTCACTCTTCCCCGTTGCCATGTGTTACCATCTGGAATACTCTCTGTCTAGTCATTTGTCTGTGTCTGCCTGTCCACGGAGTGGAACTTCATGGGGTCTAGATATGTTTGCTGCATTATCCCCAGGGCCTACAACAGCGCCTGGCACTGGGACATAGTGTCTAACCGACGAATGAGTGAGTGCACGGGCCGGCGAGGGCTTCCCTTGCACGGGCGCCTGGCTTGCGTGTACCCCAGAGCCCCCAGCCTGGCCTGCTTCTCCGTGGATGCTGTTTGCTCTGTCAACAAGTCTCTGCTCCGTGCTCAGTCCCCTGGAAATCCATGCACATAACCTCACAGTTCAAATATTAGCAGTGTCCTGAGCCAAATCCGCGTGTTCTTGAGCCTCCGAGTTGGTGGCGAAGCAATCAGAAGGTTCAAGTACAAAGCCGTCTGTGCTTAGGGCCTTGGAGAAGAGTGCTCAGCCAGGTGGGCAGACGGGCCTCAGCCAGATCCTGACCGTGGGTCTGAGTGTCCCCCTGGCCTGGGCTGAAGGTTCTCTGGGGCCCCAGGAGCACATCCCAGAGATGTCAGGACACCCGTTCAAATGTGCCTCCCTGGGGATCAAGGTTCAACCATGTTGGGCCCTCGCCTGAGAAAACCAGCCTGTTCTTGTTCTCTCCCTGCTTTCCAGCCTTCGTCCAGGGGACTCTCAGCACCCCTTAGGATCGGGGCTGGGTACCCCAAGGGTCGTGAGTGTGGCTGAGTGTGTTTCAGCAGGGCGTGCAGCAGAGTGGCTGAGTGTGAGGACTAGGGTTGCACCTCACAGGTGGGGTCACTGGAGGTAAGTCCTCTAATGTCTCTGGGCCTCAGTTTCCCCATCTGTGAACTAGAGATACTGGCAGCACCCCACAGGCTGCAGTGCTCTGCTCACCGGGCACAGCGGACCCCACGGCTCAGGCAGGTGAGACATGACCAAGCAGGTCTCGCTCAGCATAGAACACCTCCTCCCGTGACTTTGTTTACCTCCCACGTCTGCATTTAGAGAAGAGAACAATGAGTTAATCATCCATCAGTGAGTGATGACGTGCGAGTGGACAGTGCATGGTCTCCAGAGCATTCCTGTCACCCTCCTCAAGGTCCTCCAGGTATTTACAGTCAGCCTAGGGAGATAGCGCCTTGTATCAGAAACCATAGCAGCATAAGAATGCCCAAAACCAAGTGCCACTTGGCGGGTGAGTGAAGCGGCAGCTGGGAGCCATACGGGTGTTGGTGAGCCCCACTCTGTGCCGTGGGTCCCACACTTGGGTGCAGGCTCTGCCTTTGAGATGCTTAGTTTCAAAGGGCAGCCACGGATATGTGTGTGCACAATTGGGGGTCAAGGGAGACAGAGGGCCACACAGGAAGAGAGGATCAAGGGAGAGTCGGAAGCGCCTGGTGTTCACTCCTGGTGAGGGCGGGACTGCTGCCCTAGAGAAGACATTGCATCTGGGCCTCCGCTCAGTCGGCTCAGGCTGCCGTGACCAATGCCACCGACTGGGTGGCTTCAACAACCCAAATTTATTCTCTCAGGGTCTGGGGCTGGAAGTCCAAGATCAGGGTGCTGGCGTGGTCTGGTTCTGGTGAGGGCCCTCTTCCCAGCTTGCAGACGTCTGCCTTCTCACCGGGTCCTCACAGAGCAGAAAGGGAGAGGGAGAGCGCGAGCGAGCACGCTCTCTGGGGTCTCTTCCTTGAGGGCACTGATCCCAGCATGGAGGGCCCCACCCCATGACCTGCTCTAGACCTAATTGTCTCCCAAAGGCCACATCTCCAAATACCATCACATCGAGGGTTAGGGCTTCAACATACGATTTTTTTTCTTTTAACTTTTAGCTTTTTAAACGTTGATGGGAATGTTTATTGCCTTGATTGTGGTGATGGTAAGATGACTGTATACATGTGTCCAAACTCACCAAATCGTATACATTAATTATGTGTGTTTTTTTGTATATGAATTATACTTCAATAAAGCTGGGGGAGGGGAGAAAGGGGACGGCCACTCCCTTCTTCAAACTAGCTGGGACACGGACATCATGGCTGCCCCTCAAACAGACTCTTACTTGGGGGTCTTCTGTCTCATGCAGCTGAATCTCATACTAGCTGCTGAAACAGCAACTTTGGAATCTGCCCTAAGCTTCCTGTAGTTCTTTCTGATACCAGAGTAGGTTCCTCCAACACAATGACGCCCCACCTCTGAGACATATGAATTGTGGCAGGACACAGGCGTTCAGTCCCTAACAGCCACTAAGGAAGGGGGGTGGGGAGGACATGCCCTGTGGGAGCGCTGTGGGAAGAGGGATCAGTACAGCTAGCTGACCTCCTCCGCACCCAGGCTCAGCCGCTCTTCTGAAGCCTGGCAGGACATAGGATGCCACAATGAAGATACATCTCTTTGACAATGGACTAAAAACATAAAAGAGAGAAAAGCAAGTGTTTTAGTATCCTTCTTTGATGGATAAGGAAAGTGGGGGCTGGAGAAGACAAGACCACAGCCAGGCAGCTCACGACCAGTGGGGGTGGGCCGTCAACACTTTGTGGTCCCCACAGCCCCCATGGTGACCCAGCCAGCCCGGGGCTGCCTTGTCCCAAAGCACCGAGCTGAAGACAGACATTCCCTCTGGCTCCCGTGGGCTGGCTGGCAGGTGGGCGTGGGCGGCCCTCTGCCAGCCTTCCGTGGACTGTGTCCGAAAGGGCAATGAACAGTTTTCATAGGTTGCCCTGCAAGATTAGTTTTCAGAACATAGATTAATGGAAGTGCATGTTTAAGTGCTTTGAAAATATTTTCTCTCTTAAGCTCGATGGGAAGCCGATTACTACCAATAAGGCTAATGAAGATACAGCATGAGTTAGGCAGAGTCTCAGGGAGAAAGAGCCCCAGCTGGGGCCTGACCTAAGTAGTTGAGAACCCGGGCACGGACGATGAACGCTGCGTGGGCCCATCCTCTCCTGACTGGGCTCACTTTGTTGAAAATCATCTGGAAGTGCAGCTATAAGAATGAGAACAATCCACGCACACCCCTTGGAGCTAACTGGCCATTAACACTCTAGGGGATTTCCTCAATCTGTACCTGTCGTTCTTTTTAGATGAGCTGATCCTGCATATTCCGTTTTATTTCCTGTGCTTGTCAATTAGCATGAATTCCGTAGTGGTCAGATTGTTTACTCCCTCTGCCTCAGTTTCCTTATCCATAAAATGGGCTGCTACCTTCCTTGTCTACCTTTTAGGGCTATTATTTGAGTCAATTGTGGTAATAGGCGTGGAGGCTTTATGTAACCAGGTGCTTTATGCTTCCAGGATTTTGTGGGGGCTTTTTTTATTCATTCATTTATTCATTGAGCAAATCACTGTATACATGCCAGGTGGAGAAAGTGCTCTGAAAAAAAGAGTCGTTTGGGGGGAGTCAAGGGGGTAGGAAAGGAAGGGACTCTGAACACGCTTCATCTTTATCCACCAAACAAACTTATTCAGCCTTCAAGATTTTGCCCCAAATCACCTCTTCCTGAAGACTTCAGGGAACACTGTGGGCTGTTTGGTAACACTCACTGTGTGCCCCAGCACCAGGCTGTGGCTTTCTGGGGTGAGCACTCTGCTCTCCTCACCTCTGCACCCTCAGTGGGTGCTTGGCGGGTGCTTGGTAAAGGGAGAATGGGTAAGCGTGGACCTTTCGTCTGTAATCACGGCTGCCTTCTCTTGAGCGTCGGCTCCCTCCCTGCAGCCCGCAGCCTTGCGGATCCAACCACCGTGCACAGGCAGCTCTTTCTCTCCGGCATCAAGAAACTTTCAAAAGTCATTTATCATATAAGCATTAATAGAAATTTTTATAAAAGAAACAAAATAAAAGCTCCCGTTCTCTCCCACCCCCCCCCATTTCCTCTGCTCTGTAAGTGAAACTAATTTGATCTTTCTTATTATCCACCAGATCTCGAAAACATCATTTGTGCGTAGTGTGTCATGGTGCAGGGTCTTCCATGAAACAGTATGCCTCCTCTGGACGGGCCGGGAGGCCAAATTGTGAAGGGAGGGCAGGTGGGGCTCTGCCTGCCTGAGAGGAGGGCACCACGTTATGATTCACACCCCACACCTAGAAGTTAGTGGACTAGCCTTGTCTTGGCCTGAAGCTTAGCCTTTTTGGCACAGCTGATGGGTTCAGGGTAGGAAAACAGGCCTGGTCGGCATTGCCGTGACTCTGGTGGCTCTGACTGCGTCCTCCAGAGTCATGGCCCCAGCTCCTGGGAAGTGGGATGTGCTTCCAAGGACCAGAGGAGTATAGCCTAAAGTTGCAGCTCAATGTTAAGGCAGGATGGGGACATGGCCAAGTTCTGTGTAGTCCGGGACTTGCAGCGAGAAGCTGTCCCCCAGCCTGATAAGCTGCTCTCCTCTGAAGTGAAAATAACACTGTGGCCGTAGGCATCATCTGCAGGGTGCTGTGTTCCAGCTGGGAGAGGGGGTGCAGAAGAAGGGGTCTCCCTGCACAGGCAGGGAGGTAGAGTAGAGTTGATTGCAAAGTCACTTCCAGGAGATCTTGGGGAATCAAATCTAAGCCCTTGGACCTTTGTGCTTATTTACTTCTGGGAGAAGTTGAACGTATTTGAGAATTGGACCAAAGCTGTAAACCTGATCCTCAGAGAAAAAAAGAATGCACATCAGCCCACCACACACTGTTTTGCGGGGCTTCAGAGGGCCACAGACCCCAGGCTAGAGGCTCTGTCCAGGGATGTGGGCCTTTGCTGCTGCCCGCAGCAGAAGGATACCCCAGGAAGACAGAAGGAAGTGCCATTTCCTCCAGGAGGAAGGTGCAGATTGAAAGCAGAAATTAACGTATCCATCCATTCATCCAACCAACATGTGCCCAGCAGATTTCTGCACCGAGCCAGGCACTGAGATGGCGGCAGACAAGAGATGGGATGGGAGGCAGGGGAGGCAGATCCATGGCTCAGGAAACCATAAGACTGGCCAGAGAGCCCTGCACACTGCACTCTGCTGGGAGGACAGGCAGCAGACAGGGCTCGTGCAACCTGCCCATGTCCTTGGTGAGGGCACAAGGGCCCCCTGCACTCCAGGTCTCCCCTTGCACTCTGGCCTCTGGCCTCACTCTACAGTAAGAGGCACACAGCGTGGCTCCAGGCTCCCCATCTTCTCTGGCCCAGATAGCCGCTGGGCGGAGCAGGCAACCGTGGACAGTTGTTGGTGGCCGCAGTTCAGGATTGAATTCATTCAACGGGCATGTATGTACTGAGTGCCTATTCGGGCCAGCGTGCTGCCAGGGACTAGAAAGCAGGCCGCGGCCACTATGAGGCACTTTCTAATCTCAACAACGTGGGTAAGCTGTGGCCCTGGGAAAACATGGCAGGGTAAGGGGGCGCTTGACCTCTGAACAGTACCTCCCTCCTTCCCCCACCCCCACTGCAAGCACTGATGAGTGGATGAGTGCATTACCTTTCTAGCCTGACATCTAAAAGCTGAGAAAGGTGAAGAGTGCCTCTCGCAGGCTTTGCTCTTTCAAAATACCCAGGGACCCAGGGGCCAGGTAGCCAGCACAGAGCTCAGGCAACCTCAGTAGCATCTCTGTGTCCCCTGTTTCCGTGGGTACCAGCCTTTGGTGGGGGATGGGGCCAGGAAAGGGCAGGCTGGCTGGGACACCATTGACTCCTGTCTTGGCACTAATAGAGGACAAGCAAACACCATCTCCTACAAGAACTGCTGACCTGGGGTGCCAGTTTGCAGCCCATTATCTGCTAAATAACTGCATCGATTCGATTGATACTATTTGTTAGATAAAGCAGAGGGTCCTGGATGTGGCCAGGCAAGGCCCAATCTGCATGAAGATCATTTAAAAGATTAACTTTTGTGAAAGCCTCAAGGTTTGGCAAATCCATAATTAATCAGCCTGGCTCAGAGCTTCTGTAATTGGGGGCTGGAGACAACTCTGCAAAAAAGAGCAGGGGTGGAAAAATGGGTAGAGAAAACTCCTTCGTCGGCCGCATTTGGGGAGGAGGAGCCTGAGATGTGGAGAAGTGGGGGTTCTGAACTGGATCACTTTGTGCTTCCTTTCAGCACATTTGCTGCACGTGACTTATAAATAAGGGCCAGCGTGAATTGCAAAACTGAGTTAGAAAGACCTGAAGAGTTGTCCTCCTGGGAAGCAGGTTGAAATTAAATTTGCTCCTTAAATCTGGCCTGTGTTTTTAGTAATTTGTCAGGACACCACTAAAGCCTTTCTCCTCGGTGATGGCCTTTAAGAATCGCATTTTCTTTACTCAACATCCCTAGGTATCGTCCCTCTTAAACTGTCCTGGATGAATCTTCTAGAAGCAGAGCAGGGACGTAGAGGTTTGAAGAGCTGGTGTCCTCATCCCCAGGGACAAGTGAGGGTGCCAGCCAGTGGGGGACAGGAGATGTCCAAGTCAAAGAAGGACTGTTTATTACAATCCTGAAAAGGAGCCAGGGCATCTTTGATAAAAAATTCATACTGGGATGATGTCAACCTTTTGACCGCTTCCTGAGTGGCCCACAAATGTCAGAAAAGCTCCATTTCTGTTTATGCATTGTGAATTCCAGCACATTTAGTCACTAATCTGAAGGGATTGATGCTCAGCTGTTTGGGTGTGGGGAGCATGAATGCAAATTTACAAGTTGATTATGGGGGATCCACACCCGGTATTTCTACAGCAATGGGTCCAGAAAGGTCTTCTCAAGCACTGGCTGATCATCGTGCTTGCAGCATAGCCAACCTCTGGGAAGGTCTGCAGAGTCTAAATTGGAATGTGAAGATTTAGTACTGGCCTACACAATAATTTGCTTTAAGCTGTATAAATAGTATTTTATTTGGGAATTCATTGAAAGGAAGTTTTGAAGGTCAAACCCTTCCCAACACTGAGTGCATATGTATTTAATGTTCAATCTCTGGTCTCTTTTATAATCCTGAGTGGCTTGGCTTCAGATATATTTTTAGCGATGGGAAATTGAATGTCAATTTGAGAAAGCCTTCCCCCAGGATGGCCCCTCAGCCCTCTGCACACATCTCTCAGCCTAGAGAAGAGTTATAATCCCAGCAGTTCCTCTGGGAGGGAGCAGGTGCTGCCGGCCAGTTGTCCTCTGCGGCAGGCTCCAGGATCAGCCCTGGGGTACAGCCAGCTCTGAGTTTCAACGGATTCTCCAGGCTCCTTGCCACTCCTCCGTTCTTTGGAGTCTACCCTTCTCGGGTATTCCAGAAATGAGGTAGGAACAAGAGAAAGGCCCCAAAGAAGAGGGAGGGAGGGTGCCGTGACTTGCTGCAGCCCACCCCCCTCTCACCCCACAACCTCCCCTCCCGACTCACATGGACCTGAAACAGTCAAGACTGGGGTTGGTGTCCTTGGAAAGTATCATATCTGTAAAAGGTTATGGCTGGCACACAGGTGTGCTATCTGGGGGAGAGGTGAGGACCGTGAGGCCATAGGCACCTGTCAGACCCTGGGGAGTCGTGGGGACATCGGTGCTGCTGAGAAGGATGAACTGGAGCCAGGCCCTGGTCAGGTGGTCGGGGCAGCCTGGCACAGGAATGTGGTCCCTGCACTGGAAGGTGGATCCCTAGAGAGCTGACCTTGAATAGCTTCTTCACCTTTCAACCCTAGTGCCTGGAACAGTGCCCAGGCTGGAGGAGGGACACATGAGGATTTGTTATGTTAATGGTTTTTTAGGATGGAACTCCAGGAGAGAGCGGAGGAGACAGAAGCATGTTTGAGGCATAGCTTGCTGCCTCTAGGACTTTGCCAAGGGCCAATCACAAATCAGGGAGTGGGACTCATTCCCCCCTGCCCTGCTCAGTTGCCTTGGTGGTTCTCACATTGCTCGTCAGAGTCAGGTCCGCAGCCCTCCCACTCCCCAGGCACACAGGCCAGGGCTCTGCAGGGGGGCCACCAGGGCCTCCCCACACAGCCTCCTGAGAATCTTATTCTCAAGTCACCTTGCTATTCCTCTATCTTCCCACACTGCCTTCTCCACTGGGATGACTTTGTCCTGGCCCACAGCCACCTGGTGAAATTGTATCAGTCTTTCAAAGTCCTGTTCAAATGCCTCCTTTTTCATAAACACTGCCCCACACCCCACCCCTGTGCCAAATTAGAAGGATTCCCTTCATCCCTTGTCTTGTGTTACATGGCCTTTGCAGACTGGATTTAGATGTCTCTATGATTCCTTCAACTAGCCTCAGTGCCTGGCACACCGTGGGGAATCAGTGAGTGTTTCTTAAATGGACTTTCCTCTGGTCAGTCAAGAGTGATGGTTTTAGTCATCTCTGCCCTGAGTTTATATACACTCAGCACAAAGAAGATTCCTTGCTATTCTGAGATGGTGTGGGGTGCTTTCAGGTTTCATGAAAGCTCTTCCATTTTAGACAAGTGTTGTCAGGACTTAAAGCCTGAATGACCTGGGTTCCAATTTGAGCTCCACACAGAGTGTGTGTCCTTGAGTAAGGTCAAAATCTCTTTGAACATCAGTTTCCATATTTATAATAAACTTAAGAGCAGTTCACATGATTATTGTGAGGTTGAAACATGGCAATTTGTGTAAATCCCATAGCATAGAGCACAGCACATTGTAAGTGTTCAACAAACGGAAACTCTTAGCATGGCGATGATGATGATGATGACATGGTGGTGGCGGTGGTGGTGGTGGTGATGATGACTGTCACGATGGTGGTGGTGGTGGCGGTGGTGATGGTGGTGATGATGATGACTGTCATGTTGGTGGTGGTGGTGGTGATGATGATGACTGTCATGTTGGTGGTGATGGTGGTGATGATGATGACTGTCATGTTGGTGGTGATGGTGGTGATGATGATGACTGTCATGATGGTGGTGGTGGTGATGGTGGTGATGATGATGACTGTCACGATGGTGGTGAATGATGATGATGACTGTCATGATGGTGGTGGTGGTGATGGTGGTGATGATGATGACTGTCACGATGGTGGCAATGATGATGATGACTGTCATGATGGTGGTGGTGGTGATGATGAGGATGATGGTGGTGATTGTCATATGGTGATGGGATAATGGAGATTATGGGGAAGCTGGTGATGACAGAGATAATGAGGATGAGGATGGGGATGATGGGGATTATGATGATGGAGTTGGTGGTGGTGGTGATGATGATGATGATGATGATGATGGGGATGGTTGTGATGAAGATGATAATTATGAGTTTGGGGATGAAGATGGGGAGGAGGAGGTTGGGCGAATGAGGATGGGGATGATGAGGAAGATGACAGGGATGATAAGAATGGGGTTGGTGCTGATGATGATGGGAATAATGGCAATGATGGGGATGATGATGAAGATGGTGAAGATGGGCATGACGAAGATGATGATGGGGATAGTGGTGATGTTTCTGCCCTTTTGAGGCTCAGGGAGCCTCTGTGCCTTCAGGTCTTTGTAAGCCTATCTGATATCTGACCAGTGGCAGGCCCTGATCAGGCACACAGACCACCCTGCCCTCACCCCTCCCATCCTCTGTGTGTTTACCCACAGGAAAGGCTGCTCTAGAAGCCTCTCTTTCTGTCCTGTGGGCTAGTAAAGGCACCAGGTAAAATCTTTGCTGAATCCCTGCTCTTCCAGGGTCCATCAGCTGTTTCCTATTAGAGTTTCATACATCCCTTTGACATATTTTTATTGTCAGGTTAGAAGAAAATATTCCACTCGTTTGCAACATTCTCATTATATTCCCTTTATAACAATTTCTAAAAGAGAATAAATATAAAATATTTCTCTGTATTGTGGCAATATTTCAGCCTGACTTTAATATGCTGCATGGTTTTTCAACTCACAATTCTTCTAACCTTGTGATGACAGTTAAGAAATCTTCGGGCCTGGGAAAACATGTGGATCAATGAGTTAGTGGAAGCGCAGGACACTTTATGGGGATTCGGGGAGAGCAGCTTTCTGCCAACTCAGAGGTACCATCTCAGCCTTGCAAAAGTAAGCCACCCCAGCACCTGAGGTCTCCTTCCCTTGGGCCATTTCTGAGAACTCAGGGACATCTCCTTCAGGACCGATCAGCAGCCAAGGGCCCAAGGAGCCCGGTCGGGAGGCTTGGTCTGGAGGGGGGAGGTGGGGAGCCCTTGACCATGGCCTCTGACCAAGCCTGGCTGCCTCCAGGTGGCCATCACAGCCTATCCCAGGGGATCCAGTCACTTGGGCATCCAGATTTCCAGTTCCCACCTAGAGTAAAGCTCCCACTCTATCTTCAGTCTCAGGCACCTGGTGGGCCTCGATCCCTACCTGTCCCTGAAATGGACTCTGTGCCATGCTGGGCAGCCCACTGGGCAGATGGAGGAAGGGTTACTTCCAACTGCTCTCCCTGGACAGGCAGCCACTTTGGAGTGAAGCCTCTACCTCAGCCTGCCTCAGTATCTCTCAGGCTGGCCCCAGCCCATCTGCAGACCAGCACCCTTGGGCAAATTCTTGCTCCGTGCACCCTTGTTCTGGGCTCATAAAGCAGTCCAGAGCAAGGCTGAGCAGTGGGGAGCTGAGAGGACCCCAGACAGCTACAGAAACCAGTGTTGGTTGAGAATGTGCTGGGTTCTAGAAATATCTCTTCTCTCTTTTCAGCCTCACTTTTACCTTGTGAACTAGGTATAGCGTGGCCATTCAATAGAGGAGAAGCAGGCCCAGAGAGGGAAAGTGACCTACCTAAGGTCACATAGCCAGGAAGTATGGAAGCCATGATTTAGACCCTGACAAAAAACTGGGGTCCCAGGGAGTTTGGTCCAGGTAGTTCTGTGAATGTTTTCAATATGCAGGGATGGAGGGGAGCGTGTCCCGGGGGCAATGGGGGAGATGGGGCACGTAGACCATTCTCCCTACTGGCACTCTTCTGGGTGAGGAAGCCTTCTGGTAGGGTCCATGGCTGGGCCGGGGTGGTGGGAGCTGGTGGCATCACTCCACCCCCAGTGGGAAGGATGCAGGGCCAAGGACAGGGCTAGACCTTTGGCCCAGTGATAGTCCCTCCCAAACACGGCCCTGGGGAAGGCAGCTGGCTCCTTCCCATTAGCAGCCGACTTCTGTTGTCAGAGTGCTGCACAGTGGAACAAATTTTGCTGCCCCCCTTGTGGCCCTGCACCTCCTGTTATCCCTACCCACGGCCTCCCTGTCTCCCAGCTTCAGTGGGAGGGAATTATTTATGGCCTTGTTTACTTCATTCTCTGCAGGAAATGCCTGCGCTGAGCCCCACTGGGAGACAGGTAGCAGGGAGGCAGGTGGCCCAACCAGGGCCAGCCACAGAAGGGTCTCCAGACCCGACAGCCCCCCAAAAGGAAACAGGAGTCTCCCTCCAGTGGGATCCCTTAGACCTCAGGCTGCCTGCCTGCTGCCCTTTAGGTCCCTGAGGGGGGATCTCCCCAGGAAATGGGCCAGCCTCAGGCTCCAGCAGGCTGGTGGTGGGTGTCTGAAAAGGAAGGAGGGGTGGGAGGAAGGGCAGTCCTGCCCACCTCCACTACCCACCTGTCTAAGTCTCTCAGCAACTGGGCCAGGACCCCCTTTCCTCCTGGGTGGGCTAGGGGCTCTGTGACACCCCATTCCCTTTCTTGGCAGGCCTTCAGGTGGGACATTTGCATCTGGGGGCTTCTGAAAGCCACTTGCTCTGTACGGCTGCCCACTGCAGCCCAGGTCCAGCCCTGTACCTGTGGGGTCTCCGAGGACCACCCAGCACCTTCCTGATGTAGGGTCCCTCCAGGTGCCTGCTTCTCAGGGAGGGGCAGTCCCAGCAAAGCCATTAGCAAGCAGGGGCCATTGGTAGGTAACTCACTGGTGGGAGAAGAAAAGGAACAAGCTATTGAAACCCACCACCATCTGAACGAGTCTCCAGAGGATGTCGCCCTCTGCAAAAGGCCAGTTCCGACGGCTGCAGGCGGGACGATTCCATTTCTGTAACATTGAAATGACAGAATGGCAGAACTGGAGAAGGGATGAGTGGCTTCCAGCAGTTAGGAAGGGGGTGGGGCAGGAGGGAAGTGGGTGTGGCTAAAAAGGGCAGCAGGCGGGACCTTTGTGGACTGGGAATGTTGTCTTGACTGCGTCAATGTCAACACCTGGGGCGTGAGGGAAAGGAGACCCACTAGTCCCGGGACAGCGGACGGCCCTGCTCTCAGCCCCAAAGACAGGCGAGTGGGATCAGTCCAGGTGTGTAGGGAACACGGGCCTGGCTGAAGGCGAAGCGGGGCTGCTGTGGGCCAGCCTTGAGCTCCACCCCTCGTGCGTCCTCTTCCCCTCCGTGTCCCCCAGCGTCCTTGCCCTCAGCTCGCTCTCTCCTCTTCTTTCCAAACTTGCTCTCAGGAAAGAGAAGGCCCGTCCTCGATAGCTCTGAGCATCTGCAGCGCTGTTTGCTCTTTCCCTAGGGATCAGCTCGCTGTGGCAGCCGTGACCTTGTCCCCTTCAAGGATTGCGGGAATGCAAGAGCCACAGGACAGGGCTAAGCCCAGACACATGGCAGGGGCATCTGCCTTCTCCACCTCAGCCGGGGCAGAGACTTGGGGGTGCAGGGTTTCCACAGCAGGGGAGCTGGGAGGAATGTACCATTTGTTCCTTTATTCATTCATTCCTTCAGCAAATGCCCCCAGGCCCCCGGACATGTTGTAGGACCTTCCTTAGGTACCAGGTATTCTGAAATGAGCCTGGCATCTGCTTGCCCGCGCCCTAAGCTCAATCTCGTGCAGGGAGCGGGCCCCAGTACTCTTCTGTCAGGTGCTAGCCCAGGCCAGGATCCTGTCATGCTGGGGCATGGAATCCCAAAGCTCCAGAATCCTCTTTGGAGCCAGAGGGGAGCCCAGCCCCAGCTCCCTCCTGGGCCCTTGCCCCGCTGCCATCCATGTTTTAAAGCAGAAGCTTACTGTTTTCCAGGAAAGGAACGCTTCTCGCCAGGGAAGTGGCCAGCTGTAGACACTAGGCCTGCAGCACGCCTAGCCTGGCCAAGGTTTGGAGGCCACTAAGGACAGTCCCTGCCCTGGGGGCGCATAGTCGCATTGGCGCCAAGGCTGACCTGTGTGGAGTGGGGATGGTCCAGGCAGAGGCCCTCCCAGATGACGTCCCCCAGGGGGTGGCACCCTTCCTGCTGCAGCCTTGGCTCCTGGGGGGCCTGGTAGGAACTGTGCTCACAGCATTCAAGCCGGGGTCCTGGCCATGTTGCACCCTGCCAGAGATTCTTCCTCAGGCAGCAGAGGCTCTGAGGGAGCAGAAGAGGAAGCTGGGAAGCGCCCACCACCTCCACTGCAGTAGCCCAGCCGGATTTGCAAGCAGGAGAGGGGGACTCTGGGCTTCTTAGCCCAATATTTATCCAGTAGATTCTCAGCTTCCCAGTAGCTCAGGCCTCAGCCTGGGTGCATACTGATTGGAGATGTGCCCTGCCCTTGTGCCCCAGGCCTGGGGCTGCCAGGGAGCTCTCCAAGCAGGGAAGGCAACAGGGGGCCGGGCAGGGGAGAAGATGCCCCAGCAGGAGAGGACGCTTGAAGCTGGCAAGTCTCCCTGCAGTGCTGTCCTCAGGACCAGACGGCACGCCAGCCTTGAGACTGGTTTCCAGTGCCCACTTGTGAGGACGCCCCCAGGACCTGCCTAGAGGGATTCTCCCAGGACCCCGCGGCGCCTTTGATGAGCCTTGAAGTCCTGTCTCATGGGCCCAGCGGGGGGTTGGACCACATACACTTCTTGTCAAGCCAGCAGGTTGGCATCCTCCTGGCCTCCCTCGCCTGCAGATCACAGAGCCTTCCTGGCCAGGCCTGGCCCTTAATCCCCTGCTCCCTGCCCCGGATGTCTAGCAGTTAATGCTGATTCCTGGGACTTGTCCCTTCTGCCCACAGGCTGGAAGCGTCATAGTTTACCTCCAGGGCAGTTGACCCAGTTGTGATCTAGATTCTTACTCACCTGCAAGCCCCCAGCTTCAGACCTGGGAAGACTTTGGGGCTGGGGTCCCTGTGGGCAGACAGTGGGGGTGGGATGTGGAATGTGGCAGGGAGCTGAGGGCCCTGCTGTTCGGCTGGGGGACATAGAGAGGCTGGAGGCCTCCATGCCAGGCACAGGGGTGGGGTGCCTTCTGACCTGCATGCAAAGCCTGGTCCCTGGCAGGGAAGTGATAGGACAGATCGCATTTTCAAACCATCTCTCCCATCCCCCATCTCAGCATCTCTGGGCACGGGTGGAAGCCTTGGCCAAGGGGGCTAAGACCAGAAAGGGGAAGCAGGTGGTTATAAGCAAGCAAAGGGGGCTGCCCAGGTGGAAGGGGGCCCTGTGGAGGCCCCTCTACACCCCAGTCCATCTCCTCACAGGCCGCTGGTCTGAGGTCTGTCTCTGGCCATCCAGCCGCTTGCCCGGCCCCTCCTTGGCCTGCAGCCTCTGGAAACCATGACATCCCGATAGGGGCATGTATTTGCACAGATGGCCTAACAGAGCACCATGGACAGGGGACTTAGACAACAGTTCTCGAGGGACCGCTCTCCAGCCCTGGAGGCTGGAAGTCCGAGACCAAGGTGGGGGCAGGGCTGGTTCCATCGGAGGCTGTGAGGGAGAATCTGTTGTAGGCCTCGCCCCAGCTCCTGGTACTTTGCTGGCGGTCATCGGTGTTATTGGCTTATAGATGCGCCACCCTGAGCCTGCCTCCGTCTTCACATGGGATTCTCCCTGTGCAAGTCTGTGTCCGATATTCCCCTTCTTGTGAGGAGACCAGCCATATTGGATTAGGGACCTGCCCCCTTGACCTCACCTTAACTCACCAATGCCATCTGCAATGGCCCTGTTTCTAAATAAGGTCATATTCTCAGGTACCTGGGGTTGGGACTTCAGCGTATGAATTTTGGGGGGAACACAATACAACCTGTAAGAGGGGATCTCCGACTTTTAGGCAGAGAAACACACCCTTTCCCTGGGAGAGCTCAGTGCCTGGGTCTGAAGAGAAGACTGGCTGTGGGCGGTTTGGGGGCCCGGACGGGGTCTGTCTCCCCAGAGGACTCCCATAGAGTAAGTCTGGGGCCGGCAGGCTTCGTTCACTCGCTCATTCATCCACTCAAGCGCTCACTGGCACCTGCTGCTTCTACTATCCTACTCAGGATACGGCAGGGAGGAAAATGGGCAAGGTTCTGCTGCCTGGGCCTTACTTTCTAGGTGGAATTAGAACAACAACAACAAAAAGGTCAACAAATATAAAAAATCTCCCCAAGTAAGCATGAGAGCTACTATGAATGAAATAAAATGAGAACATGATAGAAAATAACAGAGGTCTCACTGAGAGACGGCATTTGAGCTGAAATCTGTGAGGTTCGAAGAAGCACGGAGAAAGACTTACAGGCTCCGGGCTGATAGACTCAGAGGCCGGCAGGCAGGAAAGAGCCCGACACTGCAGGAGCGTGAGGCTCTGGGAGCAGATGCCAGCTCTCGTGGGCTGTGGCCCTCGTGGCTCGTCGCCCTAGGCAGGCAGGTGGGCAGAGTCCAGGCAGGTCAGAGGCCTCCAGCCCTGCGTAAGCGGCAGCCCGGGCACTTCGTGGCAGCAACGCACTGTCCGAGGGGGCTGTTTGGGTGATGGTGTCCTAGTGGAGGACTTTGCTCCAGAGAAAAGCCAACTAGAGCTTTTTTTGAAGTCTTTCAAATCCTTCTGGAAAGAAGTGGAAGCACTGGTCAGTGGACAGGGAATAAGGAGCTGGGAGGGATGTGCCCTGCAGATTGTCTTGGTCACTCTGGGTGACCGTTGCTATGGAGGCAGAAGGAGCCCCCAAAGGGCTGGGGCTCAGTGATGGGTCCCCAACCTCACTCCAAGGACTGAAGCCTGGCCCGTGTCCCAGGAGCCAGTGGGGAGGCCGTCGGGAAGGTGGCCTGCCCCCCCATCCTTGTCTTCTCACTGCTGCACTTCAGCTACGGCCCTTGTGCCCCACCTGCAACAGGGCCAGAGACAGGCAGAAGTGGGGGGATGGGCTCCATTCCTGGCACATGGTTGCCACCCTGAATCAGAGAGATTTTAGAACTCAGAGAGCCTCAAAGGTCCTGGCGGGGCCGAAAGCACATGATCTACTATGATAGACCGGAGTCTGATGCTGGGATGGACGCTGCCTCAGTTTCCTCATCTGTGAACTGCACAGCACACCTCCCTGTGTATTTCCATAAGGGCCCAACAGGGACACTTAGCCCAGAGCCCGCATGCAGCATGTGTCCGAGAAGCATCTCTGCCCCACCGGGGCCCGTTAGCCTTGCAGGTCCTGGCAAGAAGGCCCTGGTGCCGGGACGCGCAGAGCTTGGCCCGCCGTCCTGCAGAGCCTCCTGAATCCAGAGCCCCTTCCTGGAGCAGGGAGGCCTCCAGGGTACCGACATGGGTGAGAGAGGAAGGGAGAGAGCTGAGTGCCCCCCCCATAGGAGCGAACCCTGGTGTCTGGCACTTCCCAAGATTCAGAGTGCCTGGCCCGCGCGCACTCTGTGACACACATAGGCAAGTTGCTTGGCCCCTTGGGCCTTGGTTTTCCCATTTGTAAAACCAGGAGGCCTCCACAAAGCCTCTAGAATTCCGTGAGGCTTTGTGGAGGCCCAGCAGGCCTGTCTCAGTGGCAAGGGAGGGAGGCAGCTGGGAAAACTTCCTGGGAAGCAGACCCCTGCACTGGGCTCCCACACACACCACACGGACCCAGCGCAGAGGCACTGGTCCCATTGCAGAGGTGAAAACAGGGCTCCGGACCCCTCACACAGGCACTCAGGCTCTCTGTGCCCACCACCTGGGGAGAGGGAGGTTTCTAGTGCAGGGCCTGGGGATACACTGCATCCCCCAGTGCTGTAAGGGGTGGGGAGCGGGAGCCCAAGTGGCCGCAGCTCTGACTGTTGCAACCGCTCCAGATGAGTAAGCAAATAGGAATCCTGGCCTTATCGCTGTCCTCGCTGGCGCCTGGAGAGGCCGAGCCTGGAGCTCCAGGGGCAGAGCCAGGGCAGCCCCCGCGGAAAGGAGGCCTGGGCAGGACTGGACTGCAGCCCGGGAAGGAGCCGCATGTTGCCAGGAAGGCTCAGAGCACGGGGTGAATCTGCATCTGAAGTGCCTGATTGATCGTGCCGCTCAGAGTGGATATATTTTTTAATAATCTGTTTCCCAAATTAGCCTCTCTCTGTATAGCGGCGATCACAAACAGCATGAGACACTTTTTTTTTACCTGTCAGTGGTAGATATGCTCTTTCCTTCAAGAGAGAAGCAGATGAAGGTGCTGGTCCCTGGACCCTGCACACTGGAGGCTGGGGAGCGAGGGGCCCCGGCATTCAGAGCTGATGGGGCAGGGGAGGGGCAGGGAGGCCACGTCCTCCTGATGCAGGGCTCCTCCCGCCGCCTCTCCGTGGCCTGGGGGCAGGTGCCCTCACCTCCCTGCTCCTCTCCGCACCTCTCCGCACCCTGCTTTCCTCAGCCACAAGATAGCAATGGCTGTGGGTTTTTCACGAAGCTATTTTGGGGTTAAAATAAATGTATGGTTCAAACATAGTAGATATTCAATAAACACTCAGGGAGCAGGAGCCTCCTCCCCCCTCTGCCCTCCTGGTGGCTTTGGGGAGCCGACTCCGTCTCGGTTTTACTGGTCCAGTTGGTGCCGGATTGTAAATGCTTATTTTTAACTCCTGTCCCCTTTGCATGAAGGTGTCCAGTGGAGCCTGTCTGCTCTCGCAGGTGCCAGCTTCGGGGGGGGGGGGGTGTTTCTCTACCAGTTAGGATGTTTGGTTGTTGAGGGTTCTGTTTCTGCTGTTTGTAATTCAACAAGATAGGTTCTTTCTGCTCCCCAAATAAAAATGGTGCAGTAGTGAATAGGTTCTTCCTGATCTGCCCCCTCCAAGGGTGCGTGCCCTTGACTGCTGTTGAGAGACTCCCCGTGAGTGCCTGTGCCTTGATGGCTTGAGTGTAAGAGCTCCCGGTGTCACACTAAGTGACTGCTGTGTGCCCTGCCCCAGGCTGGGCAAGTCTGAGGGGGTAGAGAACAATGTCGGCCCCCCCGGACCCCCCCGGCCCTCAGAGAGGTGAACACAGGCCACCGTGCAGTGCCCGCTGGTGCGGGGCAGGCTGTGGGCAGGGGCAGTGGGAGCTCGGGAAAGGAAAGCTGCAGCTAGAGTCCGCTCTCCGGAAGGCGGGGTCCTGAGCCGGGCCTCAAAAGATGGCAGAGCTGGGACTGGCGGACAGGAAGGGACAGCTCCACAGGTGGAGTCAGCCTTGAGGTGGGGCTGAGCCCAGCACGGGGGGCCGGTAGGAAATGCTCTTGCTTGCTGCTTGTTAATTGGGCAGTAAGTCCCCAAGGGGCTGCAGTGTGGCTGGGAGGACCCCCACCCCCGGCTGAGGCGCAGCCGCCCGGTCACACCTGCTTCTCCGGCTCTTAGACCAGGGCGGGCTCTGCTTGAGCTCGCCGGCTCCCATCAGGGTAGACCTGGCTTCTGAGCAAAATCAGGGCCCAGGGAGGCCTTGATTCCACAAGTTTCGGAGGGCTGCTCCGTGCCTGCGCCAGCCAGCAGTCCTCTCTCAAGAGCCCCCACCTCTGGCTTCTGGGGACCCCAGGCCTTCCCCAGCGCTCCCCTCACCCCTTGTGTTTCCGGGGAGAAGTGCTGACTGTTGGTCTCGACTCTCATTTCTTTCTGGAATTCATCAAAGCGAGACCCCTTATGTTCAGCGCTCAACAAGGCTGTGGTGATTAAGCACTTCAATTGATTAATCAAATTTCCTGTGATGAGAACTACTGTCATTCATTAATCTGAGCGGGATTATAAATAAGAGACGGCAGATCCAGGAGAGGAACGTGTTGACAGATGGAGGCGCCGGCCTGAATCCCAAGTAGGCTCCCGCTTCCCGAGGGCTCGAGCCGCAGGCAGCCCAGGGACAGAGCTTCCCTAAAGACAAAATTAGACCGAGATTAAAGTATCCCCGATTTAATAAAGAAATATGCAGAGATGAGCGGTTGGCCCGGGGAGGGGACGGCGCAGGTTTGCGTGCCAATGGCCAGACCGTGTACGTGGAGGTGGTGGCGGCGGCTGCCAGAGGGAAGCCGCTCAGCCCGGAGCAGACCCCACGGCGACTTGACGTCAGAACTGCACACCAGTGCAGAATATGGGTTTTGGAGTCAGAGCAGCCCTGGTTCAAATCCCGTCCCCATGGATCCGTCGCCATATGACTCAGCTGAGGTTCTTACCCTCTCTCGAGCTGGCGAGATGGGGATGCCACGGGTACCTCCCTCGTCAGGTAGTCGTTAGGATTAGGGGAGGTGTGTCTGCGAGGCCCTTTGTATGCATACCACAAGTATTTTTTGAGCTCCGACTATACGCCCGCCCTGGGCTGGCATTCAGAGATTTACAAGGACTAAGATGAACGTGGTCCCAGCCCCTCTTCAGGCTGGCATTCCTGCAGAGAACAGACGTGACACACGGACCCTGCTTTGAGGCTGGATTCCGGTGGTGGTGAGGGCCATGGAGAGCACAGGGTCAGGGAGAGCGCGTGGTCACCAAGGAGCCTGACCTATCTGGGGGCCAGGGGACCATCTGGAAGAAGGAACGTTTGGGCTGAGCTCCGAGGAGAGCCTAGGGCTGCAGTGCGAAGAGGTGGGGCATGGGGGAGGCCACAGAACTGATTCCCAGGGAGAGGAGAGCGTGACCGGGGCCCTGACACAGGAATGAGTAGGCATGGAGGGGGTTGGGGGAGGGCGCTGTGCAGGGCCAGGGTGGCCAGACACACAGCAAGCCGGGAGGGTGGCAGCCCCGGGCGAGGCTACAGCTGGGCAGCAGCCAGTACTCAGAGCTTCTAGCCGTGTTGAGGATGCAGGTTTTAGGAATTAGCACTCCCCAAGCGGGGGCTTGGTGAGGGGCTTGGGGAAGCAGTGGGGTCTCCTCACTGAGGCACAGAAGGAAGTGGCTGGCCACCACCCTGGCCTTCTTGGGCACCGCATTCTCTGTTGGCCTTCTGGACCCAGATGTCTTCCCATCCCCTGGTCTTCGCGCACTTCCCACCTGTGGGTCCCGCCTCCAGGGACACGGTCCCTGACTCCCGGCCGCGCTGTTGCTGATGGAACTTCAGCTCCCAGCTCAAGTGTGCTGCTTTCCCGAGAGGTCAGAGCCCCAGTGACAACCCCTCCCACCCCCACTGCCCACCGAGTGCTGTGGCCTCTTGATCACAACCCAGTCACAGCTTCGACCCGCCCCTGATATGTGTGATGGTCTGTCTGACACCGTGGGTGTGCTCACATGAGCAGTAGGCCCCAGGAGACAGGGACCATGTCAGCTCTGGTCCCCACTGCGTCCTCGGAGCCTGCGCAGGGCCTGGCGCACCAGCAGAGGCTTGTTGAGTTCATGGATGCTGGGTCGAGGTGGCCTCGGAAGCATCATCAAGATGGGAGAGCAGGCAGGGTAGAGAACTGCCCAGCCCCCACGTGCAGCTCAGCCTCTTCTGGGAATCGGCCTGGACCACGTCAGTGCGGTAACATGTACGAGCTCCTGCTTGGCGTATGGCCCTGCTACGGCACAGGGAACAAGTTCTTGCCTTCTAGGAGCACTGAGTGGGACAGCAGAGGTGGGCAAAGAAGGAGATCATTGCAATGCACTGAGGTTAGTGTCCCACAGATGGAAGCCCAGAGCAGGGTTAGGCGACTTTCTGGATGGGGGGGGGCCAAGGCTGGTTGCATCGGAGATGGCGGAGTTGGGGGAGAAGTGAGAATGGGGTTGTAGGGGGAGGGGTGCACGCAAACCGCCACGGCCCCTCAAATCCTGGCACCGTTTTCTGTCTGTTTTTACCTCCTGACATCCTGGTCAGAGTCTCAAGGCAGCCTCTGCAGGGGCCCTGGCTACACAGGCCAGTGAGCCATGCGAACCCTCCCTCAGACCCCTGGAAAGAGCCTGCAAGAGCTTGTGGGGTGGGGAGAGGGGAGAAGCCGAATTCCCTCACTTGGAGGAAACCCACTGGTGCTCAGTGAGATTAAAACTATCACTCCTGGCTGAATTGGCCTCTTCCACCGTTTGCTAAATAATTAAAGACTCCTTATTAAAAGAGTTACCGTCTTAAAGATGTCAGCCCTTCATCTCTCATGTCCTCTGTCTGGAATGTAGCCATGGGGCTGTGTCCAAGCACCCCTGCCCCAGAACCCAAGGTCATCTCAAGTTGCTTTTGAAGACCCACTGTGTGCTCGACACCATGGCACGTGTCGACATTGGTAGCTCAGCCTGGGCCTCTCCTGCCACTGTGCCCCCTGCAACGTGACTCAGCGCCCACGCCAGCTGGAGCAGGTCTCAGAATACAAGTGGGGAGAAGGCAGGGCGGGTTGCAGTCCACCTTCCACGATGCGCTTCCTCTGCCCAGCCCAGGGCTGTGTGTGGCTTCCCTCCTCCCTGGGCAGCAGGCTGGCGGCGGGCAGTGAGCTAAGGGGGGCCTAGTTCTGCCATGGAGGAGCTCCCACCCAGGCAGGGAGGGGCAGGGAAGCAGAGGAGGACCACCCAGCTCTGCCCGGGAGAGTCAGAGCCAGATCAGAGGAGAAGCAAGTGTTTGCTCGGCACCCTGAGGGACAGATGCGGGTTCGCTGAGCCTAGAAACAGGGCTTTCCCCAAGACTTCAAAAACAAAGCAAAGCAGATGAAAGCCACAGAGTCTGAAAGTAAGCGGCACGTTCAGGGATTCATTCCACAAACAAATGAGTGTCTACTGTCTGCCAGAAACCATGCCAGGCGCTGAGAATACAGAAATGAGTGTGACACGAACCCACCCCGTGTACAGTTTGCAGGCTGGCAGGGGAGGCGGACTAGAAACAGCCTCCGATGCGAAGGGAAATGTGCTCCAATGAGAGCATCCTCCAGCCACCCCTACAGCACCAAGGAAGGCGTGATTACGTCCCTGCCTTCCGGCAGACGACGCCCGGGCGGCCTTGGAGGGACACTCAGAATTCACTCCAACGCGGGTGGTCTGAACACACTGGGCACAGAGGGAGGTGGCAATGGAGGAGACCAAGAAAGGGCTGAGGAGTAGCGGGGAAAGGCACGGGCCTCCCTTGTGGGAGATGCAGAGCACTGGCAAGGAGGGAGCTAGAGCCTCTGGAACGATCCAAGCAGGGAAGAGAAGATGCTATGAGAAGAGATTGCAGAAGGACCCCCAGAAAGGAGGTGGTGGCAGGGTTGGTAAAGAGCGGGGAGCCCATCGGAGCTGTGGTCTGAGCTGAAGGGATGGTCAGCAGAGTGATGCCCCACTGCCCCCACGGAGCTGTGAGGCGGGCTCGGTGGCCGGTAGGCTGTGAGTGCCCAGCCGGAGCGAAACTGCCGGAGGTGACCCTGGAACTGGGGGTGGGGGGGACTCTGCCTGGAGTGGGGGTTTGTCCTAAGACCCCTCACAGGGTGGAAGGAGTTCATTGACCTCTGGACTAGAAGGCACAGGGTACCTGATGCCGGAGGTGCCCAGGGAGAAGGTGGGGCACCAGGGCAGGGCAAGGACTTGGCCGCCAGCAAGGGCTCCGCTTTTCAACAGACCCTCATGTTAGAGGAGTCTTGCACTCGGTTTGAATTTTTCTTCTGGGAAGGTCTGTGCTCACCTCCTAAGTGGTGAAAATCTCAATCTACTGTGCCTAATCGTGGCTGGAGTGGGGGGACCCAGGCTTGGAGGTGTCACCTGACGTGAGCCCCACTGGGGTGGGGGCTGGGCCTTGACTTGAATAAACATCCAGGAGGCAAGGGGGTGTCATGGATGGAGCTCCTGGCTTCTGGGTGAGGCCGCCGATGCCTGGCCCCACCTCGGATGGACAGACAGACAGACGGGCCTTACTTCCCTCATCTGGAAAGTGAGGGAGTCGGGCTAGTGCACAGAGGATCACAAGAGCCCCTTTCAGCTCCAAATACTTTCCAACTCGATGCGTCTTCCACCCACCCGCTCACCTTGCTGTCGGCAAGAGTTAAGTTTTAATGGGAAAAGAATTTCTCTCTGGAATATTGAGTATAATTAAAACTCTGCTGTGAAAAAAAAAAAAAAAAAAGCCCAGCAAACATGGAGAGTACTAGGGGAAGTGAAAATGTTAAAACACAACCCCCATTTTCCTCTCCCTGCGACATGGATTATTAAGTCAGGTTTGAAAAAGTTCCTATTAAATATTTAAATATTGCATTAAATATTCATCATCTCAAAAATTGCTTCCTAACCGATCCTTAGGTAAATATAACAATATTTGATCACAAAAGCTGCACAGCCTGACAGGCTCAGAGAGGGTGAGAATCTGTCTGCGCTCGGTTCCCACGGGGCGCAGGGAATCCCGCTCACGGGAGGAGGTCGGGAGGGCAGGGCGGAGGCCAGCCGAAGTGACACGTGGGCCGCAGGGCTGCAGAGGGATGGCGGGGAGCTGAGCCCGCAGGGGGGGCTCTCCTCCAGGGGAGTCTGTCCCCCAGGGGTGCCTCTGCGGGACCCTCTGTTGGGCCAGTGCCAGCTGCAGACCTGAAGGTCCCTGCTGAGGGCCGTGTGAGGTATGTCCCCCAGGGTTCTCCCAGGCTGTGCACGTGGCCCTGCGATTCCTTGTGTGGGCTCGTGGTCTACCCCAGTGGAGTACACGCTGCTCTCTGAGGGCAGCACGCGAGAAGCCCCCACCCCCCACCCCCGGCAGTGATCCAGCCTCCCAGGTATAGAGCTAAGGTGGCCAGAGGCTCTACGGCCGTGCTTCTCCGCCTCAGTGTTGTCGGCTGGGTCACTGTTTGTGGTGGGAGCTGCCTGGCCCCCCAGGATGTGCTCCCCGGCTCTGCCACACCAGTCAGGCCCACATGAAATGGCCCCAGACATTGCTTGGTGTCCTCTGGGGCTGAACCCTCCCCTGCTGAGAACTCTGCTCTCAAGAAAGGCAGTGAACACTTGCAGCGTGAGGATGGCTGGGCACTGGCCGGAGGGAGGGGGAAATCCATCCAGTCCGAGTGTGGGGCCGGTTTTGCATAGGTGTCGGTGCAGGACAATGAGGCCGGGTAGGGGCTGCGGAGCATGGGACATGAGTGGCCACGGGGCCAGCTCACCATTCCCACATGACACCTTCCCTGAAGGCTTCAGAGCTGGTGGCTTCCACCCCTCCCTGCTTTGTTCTGGACTTCCCCCCCTCAGGGCCACAACCTCAAGGCCACAGAGCCCCTGCAGCATGCCAGCCATGCCAGGGCTCCCATCCTCCTCTTCATCATCCCCATCCTCACTTGCCCAACCTCCTCCTCCCCATCTTCATGTCCAACCTTGTAAATATCCGGGGTATTTATGCACAAAAATGGAAAGGGGTTCCAAGCTAGAGAAGCAAAATATTTCCCATAACGGCCAATGACCCGTTATGAATTGTGATCCCAACATGGCCTGTCTGGGCACCTTGGGGTGGGAGGTGGCAGGCGGAGTGGGCCAGAAGCTCAGGGCAGCTGCAGGAAGCCACTGCTGAGGGGGAAGGGTGGCTGACTGACACCTGTTTAAGGGAGATGGCAGAGGCTGATGCCAGGAGTGTGGGGCATGGCGTGGAAAAACCACAGAGCTGATGAGTTGTTGGGCGGCTAGCCTGGTCCCCCTCCTCTGGGTGAGCCTGGGGTTTCCTAACCTGAAACTATACCCAGGGTGGGGTGCAGGGACCCACTGGCATTTTCCAGAGATGAGGCTCCCGACTCTCATCTCATGGCACCGGGAGAGACTGACCAGCTCTCGCAGGGATGAACAGGGATGTGGCCAGGGCACCCCAAGGACAGGTATGGACATCGCCCCACTCTGGCCCTGAACCCACCTTCATGTCACGGCCTCAGTGTCTTCTCCTAGAAGACAGGCCTAAGTCAATGCTGGCTCCTGCTCTCCTCTCAAAGCTGTTCCCTGGTGAGAGTGGCCTGGGCTTGGGGGTAGGATGGAACAGTGGGTCTGAGCTCGAGTTCTGACCCAGCCATCACACACCTTAAGGCCCAGTGTCTCATGTGGGGAGACAGGAGGAAGGGTGAAGTCCTGCTGTCCAGTCCAGAGCAGATGCAGCCCACTCAGGGCCATGGCATCGGCTTCAAGGCCACCATCCAGCTGGCGCTGGGTCAGAATTCCTATTGAACTTGGAAGAGTCTTGACCTCTGTAAGGCTTAGGGTCACCTTCCACCAAGTGGGAGTGCTAATTCCCACCACGAAGCGTCGTTGGGAGGACAGAGGGAGCATGTGTGCCCCGTAGCCAGCATGCGGTGACACATCCGTAGGCGACTTTGGCCAGATATGCACAAAAGCCCAGGCAGAGGCCCCAGGTAGCCGAGTTTCATGGAGAAGACAGAAAGCGTGGTACCGCACAAGGGGTTTCTGTTACCAGCCGCAGCAAGAGGGGAAGCAGGGCCCTGGAGGCCTCAGCCCACCTCCCGTTTGAAGGGGCGAGGAGGGGAGGGAAGGAGCTGCAGCGCTCGCTGGCCTTGTAAGCGGCACAGATGCAGAACTGGAGACAGGTGGGATTGAGTTATCCACAGGTGCCCGGGGCTGTGAGCCGCCGCTTCACCGCTCTGCCTGCAAGATTCAACACCGCCCCTTGCAGGTTAGCGGCATATTGGATTCCAACGAGTCATATTTTACCGCTGCCGAATAGTTGCAGGCGACAGAAAACCTGTTTCTTTCCCATTTTATACATCCAGGAAATTTGTACCACATGCAGCCTGCATGTCATTACACACTTTAAAATATTGCATTCTTTCTTTCTAGAACCTGCGGATCTATCACAAGGCAGATAAAATGCAGGGCTGTGGGTGAGAGAGCCCTCCCGTGGGGCCTGGAGAAAGCAGCTAAGTGTAGGGTGCCTGCTCTCACCAGTAAGAAGCCAGCCCACCGCCCCCCCCCCTCCGGGGAGGCCCATCTCCTGGAGGCTGCAGGACAATCTGTTATTTCCCCAGCAAGGCTGGGGATCGCGCTGGCTCGGGGGAAGCAGGTGTAATTACAGAGGCTCAGGCAGGGCACTGCTCAAATGGATGCAGGGTCTGCTGCTAGACTTAAGTACATATTGCTGAACCCCAAGACCGGCCCCCGACTCTCACTGTGCTTAGGCTTCTGGTCCAGGGAGACCAGCCCTCCCACCGGACCCCACCGGAGTGTAGAACGAGGCTCCGCTCCAGCTGGGACCGTTTGCATTTATGATCTTCTCTGCAGAGCGCACCTCTCAGAACCTACCAGGGCAGGGTCCTGGAAAGTGGGTTTCCAGAGCTTCGACCTGGGCAGGCAGAGCTGCTGCCATTCCTAGGTGGCCGAGTGTGGCTCAGCCCCTGGGCCCCGCTCTCATGGGACCTCCTTTCCCGCTGGCTTCAGCTGGCGCCCTGGCCGCCTCAGCTCTGCTGAAGGGGGTGCAGAGACGAGTAGGCCCCATCCCTGTTGGAAGCTCAGGCTCTGTGTCTCCCGAGCAACACTTCCTCCTTCAGTCCTTGGCCTAACCAGCTTTTCCAGAACATTCAGTGCCAGGGTTGGGGAGACGTAGAGGAATGTGGGTCCAAACCACGTTGAGAAGCTTTTCAAGGGGGCGGGAGGCCTTTTTTCCTCTCTTCCTCCTCGGCGGAGGCTCCTTGTCAGGCCTGGGATTGACGGTTGAGTGTGGGCAGAGGCTCTGCCTGCAAAGCACTAACAGGGCAAGTCATCACCAGCCCGTCCCGACGGCCCTTTGTCCTCCTTCCCTTGGCAATCCTGGTTCCTTCTGAGCTGGCTCCCAACAATATGCCGTTCCCCGGTAGCTCCCCTGTGCTGGGCCTTTTGCAGACCTGGGGTTGGGGTTGGGGGTGTCAGTAGAGGGGAAAGGGAAGTCAAGCGCATGTGTATGAGGAGTAGACAAGCTCACTGAGGAGATGGGACTCCAAAAATGCAGGAAGGCAGGGCAGCTCCTGGGTAAGTGCTGAGATTTAGACAGCGGTTGCACTAGGTAGGAAACCATGCAAGGAGCAGGGGCAGCCCCGGCCCCGAGATGCGAGCCCCAGAGGACAGGGATTGTCTGGTTCCCCACCAAATCCCCGGTGCCTCGAAAGGGCCCGCCACGTGATCGGCGCGCAGCAAGTGTGTATCAGCTGAATAGGTGGGGTGCAGGTGGGCCTCTGTCTCCCGGGTCCTTTTGAGTTCCTGAAGCTGAGGCAGCGTCTCCAGGGACTGTGTGCAGTGGCGTCCCTGACCCTGTTTGTGCCTGGGCCATAGTTTTGTTTTGTTTTGTTTTTAATTGAGGTGAAGTTCATATAACACAAAATTAACCCATTTGAAGTGAGCAGTTCAGCAGTATCTAGAACATTCACAAGGTTGTGCAAGCATCACCTCTATCTCGTTCCAAAGCATTTCCATCCCCCACAAAGGAGACCCCCCCCTTGCCTTCTCCCCCGACCCCTGGTAGAGCTGCTGTCTGACTGTATGCCTTTGCCTTCTCTGGATTTTTCCCACGGAGGAATCACACAATTTGTGGCCTTTCAGGTCTGGTTCTTTCACTCCACACAGTGTTCCCAAGGTTTCCCGCACGCCGTGGTGTGTGTCAGCGCTGCGGCCCTTCTCATGGCTGAACAACGTTCCATTGTGTGGCTCTGCCCCATTTTGTTTATCCGCCGTCCGTGGATGGCCGCGTGGGCTGCTTCGTCTTTGTAAAGAGCTCGAGGTGAGCGCGGGTGCATGTGCTGCTCTGAGTGGCTGTTAGGAATTCTTTGGGAGTTGCTGGGTCATAGGGCAACTCCGTGTTTAACATTTGGAGGGATGGGCCACTGCTTCTCTACAGGGGTCAAAAGAGATTTGTGAATAGGCCTCGGGCTCCAGGAAACAAGGGGGGGCACTGCATGTGTTGGGGAGCAAGGAGAGGGAGTGGGAGCAGCCCACAGCGGCGGGGAGCTCGCACTCCAGCCTGGGGGTAGGGTCTATGGTGGAGAAGGGGCGTCCCCGCTATGCGGTGGGGATACCATCCTCCCATTCCAGGAGGAGGGTGTATCTGGGGAAACCGAGGAAGACCTCTTGTGCTCCAGTCACGGAAAACATGTTGTCATCTAATCCTCATTCGATCCAGCAAACCTACAAGACCTGGGTCCTCAGTACCTACCCCCACTAATAAGGACATTGAGTTTCAAGGAGACCAAGCCCCCCACTCCACCTGTCCCTACACCTTCCCAGCCCTCTGTGCACTTTAAGAAGTGAGTTTCCAGCCGGGGTCTGGCTCCCATGCCCACACCCTGCCCCCAGGGGCAGATCAGGAAGGGCAGGGAGGGGCCTCTGCCCCCCACTCAGCCCTCCTCCAGAGGTGCCCAGGAGGACAGAAGTGCTCTGTCTGAGGGCCCCGGGCTCCTTGGGGACGTTCCCTCCTTCCCCTGCTCTCCCATGAGGGCCAGCATGCCTCATCACCCTATGTTCAAGGGAAGGAGGGCTCTCGTCCAAGGTCATGGAACCCTCTTCCTGCTAAACAACAGGTACCTCCTTGTGTGGCCGGTACTATTCAAGCCTCACTCCTGTCATTATCATCATTATTATTTCCATTCTACGGATGAGGAAATCGAAGCTCAGGGCACCGAGTGACGAGGTCCCTACGGCTGCAGAGTGCCCCCAGGGCCGCGGGGGGTGTCCCACGTGCTCAGGCACTTGGAGGCACTGAGAGCGGGGCCTGGGGAGGGTAGGCTGTGCACAGTGTTCCCAGCACATTTGTTTCTCGGGGAGGGGGCATGGCTGGGGACTTCCTGAGGGATCCCGAGGCTCCCTTAGGATCAGGTTCAGACCCTTAGGTTCCCAGGACAACCAGACTTGCCACCCATCCCGGCATCTCCCTTTGGCTGGAGCCGGCTGGTTGGCATAATCCCATTTGGGTGCGTTTCTGACACAGGCCCTCAGATCGATCGCCTGATACCAGGGGTACTCCGTTCACTGAAGGGCTCTTCCCTGCTGCCCCCTCTCTTTGTAGTGATGTTTTCGTGAACTTGAGAAAAAATCGGGAAAAGGCCCATTCCCTCTGTCCAGCCCATTAATTCTGCATGCTCAGGCCCAAATTAACCTTGGCAAGGCTTCGAGAGGAGAGAGTAATTCTAACCTTAAAAATCTGCTGATTAAAGCTGGTTTCAGGAATTCGATTCTACTTAATGTCTTGGCAGGGAGCCCAGCCTCCCATTAACATGTCCACAGACTCGGGCCCTGGCATTTCCCTCCACCTCCTTAATAAACAAAACCCCGTTGCCTGTCTTAAGCAAGAATCCCTTTCCTGGACTCCCTTGCTGCCCGCAGTCGAGTGTGTTGCCGAGCGCCGTGGGTACCTGGACGGTGTCGCGGGTGCCTGGGCGGGGCGGTGCTGAGAGCAGGGTTCTCGCAGGCCCTGGAATGGAGCAATAATTACAGCAGAAACGCCGGGCACTCCAGCTCCGAGAGGACTGGGCAGGGCAGACTTTAGAGCAAGTGCTGATTTCTGGGCAGCCCTTCGCCCTGCGAGCCCCCTACAACGGCCCCTGGGGACTCAGCTTTAGGAGCTGAGCCGTGGTGGTTTCCACGTCTCCCAAGTGCCTGCACCTTCTGGGAACAGGGACCAAGGGATGGGTCATGAGTCAGGACACGGGCCAGCTACCTGGAACATATACTGAAAACCCCTACACTGAAGGCCCCCTATAGAGGCTCAGCGGCTCCCGTTAGCAATCACTTTGGCTAAAATGTGCAAAGCCATGTTAAGACAGGCCAGCCTCAACAGGCCATTTGGCAAGGGGAGCGCTAGACCCAGAGTTACTTGTGGGAGTCCCTTTTCCTCATCAGATGCCTCAGGACAGGGGTGCCTGTAAGCAGCAGGGTAGACTCCACAGCCCTTAGCAGAAGAGGGAGGGGAGGGAGGCCACGATCACCATAAAGCACTTTCTAGATCTGTTCCAGCCACTGGCAGGGCACCAAGAAAGAGGTCTCAGCAATACGCTTTGATGAAAGAAAGGAAATTTCACTTTATTTATTCATTATTTATGCCTGGTACTTTTCGGAAGTATTTGAAGTAGAAACAGGTCAGATATATACATATATTGAAATAGTCTCAAAGAACAAGAACGTGAGTGTGGGGAGGGAGGTGAGTCAGAGTATGTGTGTATATACCTAGAGAGACAGAGACAGAGAGACAGAGCGAGGGAGGGAGAAAGGATAGTGTCCCCACCCGCAGTTCCCCGGGGGTGCAGAGCGGCCTGGCATACTCAGTGAGGTGGGGTGCCCATGGGGGACCAGGTGCCCGGAGGGATTTCTGAGACATGGGCACGCCCCAGGGGGTCTGGTTCCCGCAGCTGTTTGGCGAGGGCAGGGGATGGACAGGAGCCCACACCAACCTGGCTGAGGGTCCCAAGGGTGGGAAAGCGGGCAGGTAAGAGCAGCCATGTGCCTGGACTAGTCCCCTGGCAGAATCCCTTCGGCTTGGCTGTAGAATCCAGAGCAGAGCCCACAGGCCAGCCAGGAGGACCCCAGAGTTAAACTCCCCACCCCCCCCTTCTCTGCGGGAGAGCCATGGCTTGGATCGCCTCCTTCCCTAAATCTAAATTTACCTCATTATCAATTTTTAGCTCTTACTCCATTTTATACCCACTAATTTATTAATCCTGGAACCCCCAAAAAACAATAAAGCTGAAGCTCCAGGGATTTTATTTATATCTTTAAACATGATTTTTATGCCTTTTTATCTAAAAATTCATTTAATCTTTATGGCCCCTCTCACTCATGTCGCGGTTAGACGGCGGCGGCCCCGCAGATGTGCTGCCCCGCAGACGCTCAGCCTCTCCCTGGGGGAGGCGCCCCAGGGGAGCAGAGGAGTTGGGGGGCACAGGGGCGCCGGCACGAGGCGGGGACCCGGCGGGCTGTGATGCTCTGTGGTGGCCCTGGGGCAGGAAGTCCCCTCCCTGGTCCCTGGAAGAGGCTGGCGGTGAAGGGGCTTCTCAGAGCTCACGCTGCCCCCTGACCTCTGCTGCTCATTTTCCCCTTCAGGTCCCTTTACCAGAGACCTAAAGGGCCCACGTGCTGTAAAGATGATCTAGAATTTTCTGTGGAGATGTTGGGAGCCTCCAGTGTAAGGCCCCCCTCTCAGTGATCTATCTGTAGCAGCTCTGAGCATTTCTCTCTACTCCTCACCCAGACCCTGGGGCCTTGAGGTCTGGGGAGGCGGACAGTGGCTCCTCCTCCCTCCCCCAGAGCCCCCACCGGGAGGGTCTCTTTGGCTCTCTCTGCTTGCGCAAGGTGCTACTACCCCCGTGCACCCCCTCCGCCAAGCTCCTGCTGATGCCGGTGCCCGGGGGCACTCCTGTCCCCGCGGTCTGGGGGTCCACAGAACTGTCTGCAGGGTGATAGGGTGGGTTGCACTTATGCCCCAGGCCTGCCAGCCACTGCCCCGTTTGGGCCCTCTCCCTCGCACACCTCCCGAGGATGGGGCAGAGAGCTACCAGCCTTACAAAATTTGCTGCCCCAACCCTTTCTGTCTACCCCTTCATTCCCCCAGCTCTGGGGACCCAACATCCGCAGCCAAGCTGGGCCACCTGGTCCCCCGTGCTCCTCCGGGGCATGCACCAAAGCTCCACCAAGATGGGGGTGAGTTCCCAGAGTTCAGATTCCAGCTTTAATGCATCCCTGTGACCTTGGGTGAGGAATTGATATCCCTGAGCCTCAGCTCCCACATCTGCAGAGAGCGCACATCCCACGCCCTTCCGGGAAAATGGACCCCTCCCCCAGGTCACCTATAGCACCCAGCACAGGGGACTCTCTATCCAGTCGGCAGGCAGAAAGACCAGTTTAATGTCCTGGGAGAGCCCGCCACCAGGATCCCAGGCCTGGAGGTAGCCAGTTTCAGGGAGGAGGAGTTCCTTGAAGCCCTGGAAAATGAATCTTTGGGAGCCTGCCCACCCCTGCCCAGAGGGCCCCCCCAAGTAGGTACAGGGCTAAGGGGCTTTCTCCAGGGAAGGGTCTGGCCCCACTGGCCAACCAAAGCATGACCATGGTTGGGACCTGCCTATGTGACCCACCGGTGTCAGGTTGGGGGGCCCAGCCAGCCCCCTCGCTGTCTGGCCTCAGTCCCCTGCTGTGGAGGGGCCTCGGCTACACTGGGAGGTGCCATTGCTGACTGTCTTAGCAGAGAGGCCAGGATGGAGACGGGGTCAATGATGATCTAATATTCCAGATCTCTCTCCTGTCACCCACCCGGAGGCCAAATCAGACTGCAATCCGTTTAGCTCCAACTAATTTTAAAGCAATTCACTATTTAACAAGTTCTGAGGCCCAATGCTTTTGCAGGCAGCATGCGAATTGAATCATTTGGTCTAATCTTAGATTAATACGAACCAAATCCTTCAGTGAGGACAGTCCCGGGAGCAGCCTGAGACTTCACCCCTTTGTCTTTGACACAGGCAGGCCCTGCAGAAGGCCTGACCCTCGGCCACTGGCATGGACACCTGAGTGAAGCTGGCAGGGGCTGGCCTGCTGGGCGGGGTCAGGCAAGCATGAGTCTGTGTCCCCCTCTGCCTCTTCCCAGCCATGTGACCTTGGACAAATTGCTAGTCTGCCCAGCCTCAGCCTTCCCCAGGATGTCTCTGTGCGGGACGATGTAGAGCTAGAGAGGAGAGACAGGAGAGAGTCCAGTCACCACCCCTCCCCCCCAGCGCCTTCACATGAGACCTTCTAGTGCCTTCTGGGATCTGCTCCTGCTTTCAGGGCGCCAGGGGAGCAGCAGACTGTGTACGTTGAAGCAGCTGCTGCTGGTCTAGGGAGTTCTGGAAGGTACTGGAGGGTTCTCCCTTCACCTGCTCCTTGGAGAGCACCTGCTTGTCCCAGGATGTCCAAGCTTTGGCAGCAAAGGAACCGTGTTTACCCCCTCCTGGGAGCCCTGCAGCTCCGTCTGCTCAGGTGCCTTCCTGCCCCCCCGAGAGTCCCAGGGCAGCTGGCTCTTCATGCCTCTGGAGTCACACTGGCAAGATGGGACTCTTGCCAGCTGCCCAACTGCAGTGGGAGAGAAGAAAGCACGAGGAGGACACACAGCAACGAGAGGTGGAGGCAGAGGGAAGGAGGGAAGGCTGATGGGGTCAGAGCCCAAGTTCTCATCCTGCGTCTGCACTTGTGCCTCGTATTCTCAGAGTTCCCACAGCCCTTCCAGGAAACCTGCTTTGACATGCAGAGTCTGGGCCGGCGCAGCGGGGCAGAGGCGTGAGAATCACAGGGTCTTAGCTTCGATGCAAGGCCATCTGCCGACCGCTCATCCCAGGTCCCATGGGGGGTACAGCAGAACAGTGTGTGGTTCACAGACTCGGCCACCCATTCCTCTGCTTAAGATACTTCTCTTGTCCACCTGCCCTGGCCTTTTCCACCTGTGATCCCCCAGCCTACGGCTACTCACCCTTGCTGACTCACCACAAATGTCACTTCCTCTTAGGTGACTTGGCTGACCATCAGCATGAGAAAGAGACTCTTCCCTCCCCCGGCCTCCATCACACCCTCTCTCGGGGCACGTGCACTTAGCAGCAGGCCTGCTTTGATCTGGTGTTGCTGGTTTGTTTGTCCCACTCTCTGCAGGGGAGACAGGGGATGGCGGAGGACAGGGGCTCAGGACAGGCACAGAGTCCGCAGTGGGGACTTGTTTACGGGAGACTCCAGCTCCACGCCCTCCTCTTACAACCGAGCCAAGGCCAGCTCGGCCCTGGGGGCCCTTTTTTGGAGGGTCTGGATATCATTCCATCTGCCTGGGCACTGCCTCTCACCTGCCCCTGCCCAGAATGTTCTGAACAAATGGCCCCGTCTGTATGCCTTCATCACTTCAGAGCAGCATTAAATTGTTATCTTCTGGGTGGATTCCCCCTTTCCTTCTATCACCTCTTTGTCTTCGGTCTCCTTTATACCATGACACATTTTTAAAACTATTCATCTTTGTCATGTGAACATCAGATTCAAGCGTGTGAGATAAACAAGGCACCTAAAAATCTATTTTCACTCTGATTGCCGTTGTGCAAACAGTCACCTCCCCCGTGGGAGGGAGGTGGGGCCGGGCCACTGGGGGAACATGGGGGCCACCACGAGCCTAACCCAGCTCTTGGGATTATAAGTGGCGATGTGCCATCAACACCCCAGTCTGAAGACACAGCAGGTACTGTGCCTGAGCTAGAGAAGGCTTTAGGTGGGGAAGAAACAGCGAGTGAGCTTTTCTGTGGAGGCACATGCGCTCTGGGAGACACTTGCAGACCAATTCAAGCTGGCCCAGGTAGAATGACGCGTACCAACCTGCGGACGTTCCAACTCCCCAAAGTGGAGCCAACATCCAAAAGTCCCAACCCCCATGTGCCATCTTCCCCCAAACCCTGGCTCCCCCAAGTCCCAGCTGTTGGGGTCTCAGTCTCCAAGAGTGTCAGCCAGACGTCTCTGCACTGGATCTCCACTCTCATTCTCTAGAGTCACAGTGTCCAGTGGAGCTCTCTGTGATGATGGAATGTTCCATGTCATCCTACATGGTAGCCACTAACTACATGTGGCCACTGACTGGGGAAGTTAAGGTTCAACTTTATTTCATTCTACTGAATTTGAATTTGAATAGTCACACATGGCTCACGGCTGCCATGTTGGATACCACCACTCTGGAGAGGCCTGGTGAGCAGTGCTAGGAACCCATGGAGTAAGATGCTGGACTCAGACTTTCCCAGAGAGGGAAGTCAACTGCAAACCTTGGCTTTGGGGTTTTCCTGCCTCTTGTGGGAGGAGGTCCCCGGAAACAGAAAGAAATGTTTGCTTCAGGGAAGAAATTCCACTGGCAGCCAAGGCCACAGAGATGTTTTGCTCCTCTGAGGGAAAGGGCCAACTCACCTATACATCCCCAATACTGAGCTAGCTGTTTTCAGCTTTCCGTACCTTATCTCCCTGAATTCTGCTTAGTTAATAATAAGGTGCTTGACAGGTACAGGAAGCCATATTTTCATTGGGCCTCCACTACGTGCCAAGAAGTCCTCTGGTCCCAGCACCATGCCTGAGTGTCGGCTAATCTCGTACGAGACATTTAGGCTGATACGCAACATACTCAGGCCCAGAAAACAACCACAATTAAGTCCAGTTTGAAAGACATCTGAGTTCTGTGAAAGCTGCCGTGGACGGTGGCGGGAGATGTGACCTGCCCTGTACTCCCCTGTGTCCCGTGGATTTGTTAAATGAGAAGACTGTTCCTTCCCATTTAGGTCTTTGCTGCTCCCTCTGTGCTCTGCTTAGATATTCACATCACGTGGAAATCAAGCGCAGTTTATTGAGCACCTGCTCTGTGGAAATCACTGTGGGGAATTTTACAAAAGACGATACAATTCACATTCTTCCCAATCTGGTGGATCAAGGGTCAGCAAACTGTGGCCCACGGGCCAGAGGTGGCCCACCACCTATTTTCGTACAGCCTGAGCTAAGAATGGTTTTTACATTTTATAACGGTTGGGGAAAAAACATCAAAAGAATGATATTCGAGTCTTGTGAAATTATACGCACAATTCAAATTACAATATCCGTGATTAAGTTTTTATTAGGATGCAGCCACGCCCATTTGCTTACTCATTGTCCAAAGTTACTTTTGCCATATGAAGGCAGGATTGAGCACTTATAACAGCAACCATCTGACTCACGGGCCAAGAATATTTACTATCTGGCCCTTTACGAAAAATGCCAGCCCTGTGATACAGGAGACAGGACTGCAGACGACAGTGATGGTGTGTATGACGCCTGGGGCAGAATCCACAGCCTCATGGCTGCCCAGGACCCTGGGAATGCCTTTCCTAGGACTCCTTCCACTGGCCTGATGGGGGGGGGGGGTCTTCCCGGGAGAGGGAGGGCCTAGATGCACTCGGGCGAGAGGGGTTTGCACAGACAGTGGGACCACGGGAGCAGAAGTGCGGGAATGGGAGGCATGAGGTTGGCCTGGGGACAGTGCATCCATGTTCTGGATGCTGAGAGCAGAGGGGACAACAGAGGGTTGAGCTTTTCCTCAGAGGAAAGGAGGAGGGGGAGGCAGGGAGGGAGGGAGAGGTGGAGAATCTGCTGGTCGCATGAAGCCACTGAGAGCCGGACAGAAAGGAGAGGCGCCTGGTGGTGTCCACTATCCCGACCAATAAAGCTTGGCTCATCACGCAGAGGGGCTCCCTTCTTTCACCCACTGAAGCCATCAGGTATTGAGGCCTGTCAGACCGTCTGGCACATGGGGGACCCCCAGCAGCTGAGTCTGTTGGGGAGAAATCCCCTGGAGATTTGCAGCCAATATGCCCGTTCTTTATAGGAAGCATTTTCTTTGAATTAAAGGAAGCTTCTGTTTACTATTGGTTTCCCTGTAAATTTATCTTTGCTTTTTATTAAAGAAGGGGGGAAAAAGCCCCATAGTGTCATAAAAGTAATTTTGAGTATTTAAGAAAAAATTCCTCCTTCTCAGCTGTCAACTTCAAGGGAAGCTGTCAGGCCTTAATTCCACAAACATAACAAATTTGAAAGTTGTTTCCAGCTAGGGGTGAGATTCTCCTGAGTTTCCTATAAATAGCTAGTTGCTTTCTCTTTTTCTCTCCTTGCGTGCATACATAAACAAGGGGCTCACAGCACGCTTTCCTGCACACACCCCACACGTGTGCACACGCACCTCATGCTTACACACGTACACACACAGCTGTACCCACCAGCCCTGGGAAGTGATTCTCCCTCCAGCCACATCATGGCCCCCAAACGAAAAGCTCAGCCCACAGAGTCCCGAGGGGAGCTCGATCAAAAGCAGCAGGAGTTTGTGAAACACAGAGCACTGCAGACAAGCTCGATTGCTATTCTGATTCGTAGGTAGCAGAACGGATTTGATACGCTGCCTCGTGAAGGGGTGTGCAGTGCGGACATTCTCATGGATGAGCTGCACAGTGAGAACATGGGGACAAAGGGACCTGGCAAGAGAGTCTGGGTCAGGGCTGTGGGGCTGGCTGCGGGTGCGCTGTGAACGAAAGGGGAGAGAGCCAGGGCGCCAGGCCCAGGGCGAGCCAGGCCAGTCATGTGCTGAGTGTCGGCAAGCTCACGACTGCTCCATCCACCTGAAGGCTTGGCTCTTTGCTGGAGAAGCCGGCCTGGACGGACACCCCCTCCCCGGCTTCTCTGTTGCCTTCCAACACCGTCCCTATGCCCCGATTGCTGCTTCCAGCCCAGACCAAGCACTGGGTCTCTGCACCTCACCCCACCCTGTGTCTCTACTTGGATGTCTTACGAGCTCCTCAACCTCACCAAGCAGAAAGGTGAAATCACCCACCAGGCTGCTGCACCCCCGGGGTCTCGTGGCCTGGGGCATGGGACCACTTGTCCCCTGCCCCCCTACACACACACCTGTCTGCGCAGCCAGGAAGCCCAGCGTCGTCCTTACGCCTGGCAAGCATGACCACTTCTCCATACCTGTCTTGCTGCCACCGCCATCTGGGGCCAGTGGGCCTCCAGGCTCCCAGGGCTGGCCCCGTGCCCCTCACCTTCCACAGCTCTGTTCCCCACGCTGTGCCACAGTGAGCTTCTGAAAGGCAGATCTGATCACGATGTCCCAGGGCAAAGTCAAGCTCCTGGCTGTGGCCCCCACAGCTAGTGTGAGCGGACCTGACCTCCCCGACCCGGGCCCTCCCCGTGCCTGGCCTTGCCTGTCATACTGTCATCCCTCCCAACATCCTCAAGTCAGCCTCTGTCTCACCTCCTGTCCCCAGCTGCTCTTCCTGCTGCTGGACTAACTCGCCTTCCCCCCATTCTTCCAGCAGCCAGCTGTGCTCATCTTAAAGCCCCCAACCCCTCCGGCCCCTCTCCCACTGTCCTCTGGGATTCTCCTGGGCATCCCCCCTAGGCATCAGCTCTTGACCCTCTCAACTACCCATGAGACAGGAGGAGGAAGGTGCCCTTTCACAGCCTAGAAGGACAGGACCCTCCCAGCAGGCCCCCCCACCCCAAGCAGGACCTGTCTCTCCAGAAACCCCTCTTTGCTGACTCCAGCTCACCAAGGGTGGATTACTGGCACCTTCCTTCCCCACAAGGACAGTAAACCAGCTACTTCGAATGACTCAGAGTTCCCTGAAACTGAAGCTTAGCCCTTTAAGCACTAAACGTGGAGCCATTTTCCAGGATGGTTTTCTCGTATGTGGTTTAAAGACCTGGGCCTTCGCAATACCACAAACAAAAATGAAATAGTTACTGACTTCGGGTCCTTTCCTGTACTTTCCTGTGGAGACGGGTGGGCCAGTTGTTGGCCATCTTCATCCAGAGGGTCTGAGGCTCCCTGCCTCCGGGAGCTCCTAGTCCTGGGAGTACAGATGGGCAGGGAGCCAGGGGGGTAACCCGGGGTCATGGGGAGGTCATGCGGAGCTAGGCAACATGGCGTCAGGGGGAGCTAGGCAACACGGGGAGGGGTCAATGTCCTTGGGCTCCTTGAGTCCTTAGGGCTCTCTGGGGGGCTTTTCCTTCCTCCCTGGATGCTATTGGACGTGGTTCGCTCTCGTCAGAGGCCTGCTTTCCCTCTCTCCAGCCTTCCTAGATCGTGCTTCTCATCTGTGGAGCCCAGAGACATTGGATCACCGGGGTGGTTAGGATCATATCTAAAAATAGAGTAACTAGGTTCTGAGTGAGGCCCCGAACGCTCTCCTGATTAAAATGCATGAGCTTCGTGTAGAATCGGCGATGTTTCTTTTTACCATCATCCTGCTTATTGGATGATGCTGGGCAGTTCGGGGGGGGGGGGGGAGGTTGCCCACAGGTGCTAGGGTGGCTCAGGGGAGAACGGGCACAAGCTGTCTCCTTCCTGTGGACTCAGAAGGGACACACAGTAGGTGTTGGGTAAATTCCTGGTGAGTCCTCCTGTGCAGTTCAGCCCAACTCAGGCAGATCAGCAGTGAACTGGGGCGGGGTGGGGAACGGAGTTGCCCATCAACCACGTTCTTTTCAAGTTTGAGAAAACGCGGTGGAAAGAGAAGGAGACAGGTGAAGGGGGAAAGTCTGCAAACCCTCAAGAGGAACGAACAGTGGGAAAAAGCAGATGCGCAGCCTTTTATTTCAAAGAGACAGGTGAGAGTTCTTCTCTCAACAATTTATGTCTCTCTCCATTTGGCTCATTACATGAGTAAGAGTAATGAAACTGCCCATGAGAGTATGCAAATTCCAAAGGAAAAGAGCTGATTAAAGTTGCAGGGGGGTTGCTCATTTGTGGCAAACAAATGCTCACAGGAAATGTCCAAACAGGGGTCTCCTTTGGCAAGAAGGAGTGAGTTATCAAAAATAAAAGTAAAAAAAGAAAACGCAGTGTATTAAAAACCAGAAAAGTCAGGAAAGAATATTGCCTTCTTAATAATAAATACATTTTGTGGGCAAGAATTGCAAGGGAATCGCTTAAATTAATTTCCGCTGTGTTTGGTTGGTTTCTACAGGGTTTAGTCCCAGCTGACAGCGATCTGTGTAAGTTCTAACATATTGGAAATCTGATTTTCTTACAGCCAGAATCCCGTAGTCCAAACTGATTTCTCTTTCAACTCTGCTAATCAGACAGGCAGGGCTCAAGTGGACTCCTAGTAGAACCGAATTGCACTTGGTCTTTTGGGGGGTGCTTTAAATTCAGAGCTGCTGGGCCCTTCTCCCTACAGCCCCGGGGCCAGGGGGCAGGGCGGGGCTATGGTGAGGTTCGAATGAGCAATGGGAGGTCAAGGGGAGACCTTGCTCATCCTTGGCCTGCGAGGCTCTGGGGCCCTGCCTTCCCTTTCTGCCCCCCCTCCTCCCAATTCAGGAATGTGAGCTTTGGAAAGCCAGGGAAACTCTGCAGGAGATGGAAAGGGAGCATTCCGGTTTGGAACTGGAGGCTACAAAAGAAAAGGCAAAATCCTGTCCCCCTGAGACTCTCAGAGTTGGGTTTTGAGAGGCACCCGAAGGACCGTTCTCCTCACCGGTCCCCGCTCCCCACCTCTGCCTGCAAGCCTGTCCCCAGTGTCCAGTGCTGTGTGCACAATACACCAGGAAGCCGCCCACCTGGGTCCAAGTGTCCCTCCTCGCTGTCCCCACCCCCACCCCCATCCAGAACCAAATCCAACTGCCAAAGAGGCAGCTTTAACCTTACAACAAACACAAACGTGAATGAACAAACTAAATAAAAGCCAGCAAGTGGGGTGCGCACGAGGGGCCGCTCAGCCTCCGGAGCTCAGTCCTAGCAAGCGTTGCCCCCACCCGGCCCCCACCAGCTTCAGGGGGCCCGCCAGGCAGGGCTGCCGCGCCTGCCTGGCATGATGCCCTTGACCACGAAAGGTCTGGAGTGTCGTGTGTGTGTGCGTGCGTGCGTGTGCATGCGTGTGCGTGCGCGCGCCCCTGCACGCGTGCGTGCTTGAATCCATTCCAGACACGTTCAGTCCCTCCCCGTACACCAAGAGGTCTTAACCTGGGCTCTGTGTATGAACTTCAGGGGAACGCCAAGCCCCTAAAATTAAGGCAAAATGTGTACGTATGTGCATTCCCCTGGTCCCCGGCTTTTCTGGGTTCTCACACGCCCCTATGGCCCCCCAAAGGGAGAGCACCCCAGCTGTCCGTCCGTGTCGGCCCGCTAGCGTTTCCCAGCTGTGCTTCTGAGATACGGCCCCAGACGTCAGTCCGGGCCCTGGAGCCGGGCCCAGAGGCGCCCGCCCTCAGCCTCAGGGTGCCGGTCCGTAGCCCTTTCTCGCTCCTTCTCTGTTGCGCCGTCTTTCTCCCTTCCTTCCCTCTGTCCAACTGAATTCTCGTTTTTCCTCTCTCCCTAGTGCTTGTACGGCTGCTATGTCCATTCCTCCATCATCCCCACCTTCCACCGGAGGTGCTACTGGCTCCTTCAGGTAGGTGGCTGGGACTGCCTTCTTCTTCCGTCTCCGGTGCTGGGAATGTCTGTGGAGGGAGCTGCGCGGGCGTGGGGCTCCTGCGTGCGGCGGCTGGGGGCCGAGGCGCCCTGGCAAGCTTTCCTAGGGGCGTCGGCCTGTGCTGCTGAGGCCAGGGGTGTGGCTGGCCTGGTGTGCTGTCAGGTGCCAGGCAGGGGAGAAGCCTGGTGGAGGGCCAGTCTTTCCTGCCCCAGGAGAATAAGGCCCCACCGGGTGCTTCCAGGGTGCCTCGGTTTCCTCTTGATGAGGACAGAAAGGCTGAGTGTCCTGCCCCTGACTGCAGAATGCCTGTGGGCTGAGAGCTGCACATTCATTTTCTCTTGCGGGTTAGTTAGTCATTGGCACTTGTGGAAAATCGGCTCTCGGAGGCATGCCAGTGGCAGTCGGATTGATTGGAATGGTTGTTGGGAGAGGAGCCCGTGGCTCGGCAGGAAGGAGCCCAGTCATCGATTTGTGATGTCTGCTGTACAGTGGGATGGAGAAAGGGGTGGAGGAGCCCCCCAGGCCCCATCAGTGTGGCCTGACTGACGGCTCCCTGTCCGTGGTGCTTGTACACAGCTTGGCTGAGTCAGGCCTGGCTCGGCGCTGTGGCCACCCAGCCTCTTCTGGGTTGGTGGTCATCGGTGGTGATCCTGCCTAGGAGAGGGTGCTGCCGTGTGAGTGGGAAGGTCCAAGGGATCCTCCACCAGTTGGGCTAGACCTGGGTCCTTTGCAAAGTTTGTCCTCTGATCTGCAGCCGCTCTCTGTGGGCCCCAGCCTGGTGGGCCGGGCACCACTGCCCCGATTTCTTCCTACTGCCTCTCCCCAGGCATTGCGGCCTCTAACTTTTCCTTCTGTGATTCCACTTTCTGCACCCACCGTGGTTCAGGTTAGCCAACCTCTGGGCCCTGGGGGCTGGAAGATCTCCCTGGCTCGGCAGTACAGTTGGGAAGGGTCTGGCAGATTGGAAAACAAGCCCCCAACACCATGGCATGCACTCAGAGAGCAGAGGGCTGCATGCGCCAGAGCGCAGAGGGGCTACTAGTCCCAGGGAAGGTGGCCTGGAAGGCATCTGCGGGGCCCAGAGCCATCTCGGTGTGGACGTGGAGGCTCAGCCCAGCCCCTGCCTCCAAGCCCTTGCCCTTCTCCCTCAGTTCCAGAAATAATTGTCTATGGTTCAGCAAGTTCATTAACGAATGACGCCTGAGACTGTCCGAGGATGTGCTGATTTGCAAAGACCCGGCTTCCTGGACTTCTTGCCCCGTTGTCAGTTTCCGGGGTTTGTCTCCCCGGGAGGCTGGCCTAGAAGAACCGGTTTCCTAATTGCTCGGCCTCACGTTCTTGTGCAAGGGGCCTCTCGTGTGGTCATGGGATGATGCTTTTCGTCTTGTTAACGTGAAAAGTTTTCTCTTCTACCTGGCTGCAGGGGTGGAGGGTGGGGCTCCCACCTTGAGAGCAGGGATCCAGTGCGGTGGGAGCCTGTCCTTGTGTCCCTGGGGTCACACTCCAGCTGCCGAGAAATATTTTCACCCCGAACAGACTGCAGCCCAGTCAAACGCCTTCCTGGGTCTCCAAAGGCCCTGGGGCCTGTTTTGGCTTTTTTCTTTTATGGTTTCATGTCCTATCAAAACCCCTTTTGGGCACACTCTCCTGCTTCCCAGCCTGACCACTGCCCTCTGTTGGAGCAGTGCCCCAGCCAGCTTCTCCTGCAGCCCCGCTATGTGCTCTTCAGAGGTGCTCCCTCCTCCAGGCCTGCTCTCCCACACCCACACCTCTGCCTGACTCCTCGCATCCCGTCACAGGCTTGTGGCTTTTTGATTCCACTAAATTTACTTTCCTAGACACTATGGACAGCCATGGGGTGTGAGCTCATTACCCCTCCAAGCTGGTTTCCACTCACTGAGATTCGGCTCCTCCTGCCTTGTTTCTGGGGCCAGGTGAGAAGTGGGGGCCAGTGGGGACAGGGGGAGAGGGTTGATGGCTGTCCCGGCCCTCCCCTCCCCCATGCTTTGGTCCTGGCCACTATGTGCTGGAGACATACCTGGGGTGATTCACTTCCGGCTGGTTGTGTTACCTCCAGCTGGCAGGGGGCCCACCTCCCCAAAGGCCAGTATCACAGGAACTGGTTTCTTAAGGGCAGCTCTGGGCCCCTTTATTTTCTCTTTCCAGCCCCAGGGAGTTGTGACTCCAGAGCATCACCCTTGTTTCTGTGAGCAGGTGACAGGAGGGGACGCACACAGGGGTGGGGACTCCTGCTCGCCAGTCTGTGCTGGGCAGTAGCAGGTTGGGGAGCGAAGGCCAAAGCAATTAGGGGGGCGCACGTCCCGCGCAAGCCCAAGAGCCACCGCGACAGCCGGCGCCGCTCAGGGCAATTTGTTCCGGTGCTAATTACAACACCAGGATAATGACGGTGTGGCCAGGTTTAATTTCTCTGATATTAAACAGGAAAGAAGCCACGAGACACTGGCCCAGATGGAAATTGGCCCAAGTTTGTCTCTGACACCAATTACCAGGAAAAAGGATTGGAGGGCAGTGAAGGTGTCAGGACAGGGGCTGCAGCAGGAGCCAAGGAAGCAGGCCACTCCCACCCTGTCCCTGACTCCTGGGTCCCCTGAAGCCACCAGCTGCTGGCCACACCTCCTCACAGCAAGCAGGGTGGGAGGGGCTGGGGGACAAGGGGAGCCCTCCTGAGTGGAAGGGGGTTGGAGGGAGCAGGGAGGGGAAGGAGGGCTTCTGGGTAAAGGAGAGTTTGTTCAAGGGGCAGCCCCCATGCCCTGCCAGCCCAGCAGCCAGCAGCAGCCTCTGGGATCCCAAACGGATACCACTCATCCCAAGGCCACTTAGCGCAGCATGGCCCTCTGCCCCCGCAGGCCTGGTTTCTTCTGCAACCAGACTGGGAGGGAGGGAGCTGCACCCCTCTGTGTCTCCATTGCCCAGCACAGATCCTCAGCTAGACAAGGAGGGGCCAGCCGCTCAGACTGGGGTGAGAGAGTGTGTCAGACCTGGGGCAGGGGGTCAGCGCCCCTGCCAGAGCAGAGGATGGGGGAGAGGAGGGGGCAGGAGCTGACACAAAACTTGAAAGTTTCAGAGTGAACTGGTTTTCAGGGGAGAGGGCTACCTTGCCCTCTCCGTTGCTAATAAATGTTTTATGAAGAGGTGATCAGGGAGACAAGGGAGGAGCCAGAACCTTCCCCAAGAGTGGAAGCCCCACCGTTCATAAGGTCATTGTCGTGACTGGCGTGCATATGAAGTCATCTGCCCAGCTGGGTCGGGGCCTTTGGGGGATTCGCCCTGGGACCTTGAGAAGCCACGGCCACTGGCCGGGATACCTGCCTCTCCCACCACATCATCGGCACACCAGCCCCCGTGTCACAGCTGGCAGGACCCGTAGGCGCCCCTGAGCTCAGCCGCTGCATTTCCTAGATAGACACAGAGGCCCAGAGAGGACCGGGCTAGACCCAGGGTCACCCAGCTGGTCAGCGACGGAGCAGGCTGGGGTCAGGCCTCCAACGGCCTGAGCACGGTTACCCCTGCAGTCACCCCGGCCCTGAGCCTGGCTGGGGCCAGAGGTCATGTGGCCACTCCTGCTGCGGGGCTACTCCCAGGGTGAGCCAGACAGTGGGGTCTCGGCCTCCACCCCTGCCGCCCACAGACTCTCCTATTGGGGTTCTTCTGGCACTCAGGCTCAGCGCCTTCCTGCCGCCTCCTGCATCCCCTTCCTGGACCCCCACTTTCCACCCCTTTGGGCGTTTCTCCCCCATCCACAACCCCAAGGAGAACAGGCCCCATTTCAGGCTAGACTTCCCAGCAGATTCTGTATGGCTCATTTGGAAACTATTTCTGCTTCTAATGAGTGTTTTTCTTTGTGCCCTTGTCCTCCAAAATGCTTAATGAATGTTTTCTGTGCTGGAGTGAAGCAGGGGGTGTGTCCCTGTGTGTCTGCCACCGCCGTTCGGGGGGCTGTTAGGCTGCCGAGACCAGCTCACTGGGGCGGAGGTAGCGAGGAGCTGCTTCCCAGCCCACCCTGGCAGCACACATGGAGGCCTCTGCTGTGCAAGCACAGAGACCCTGGGGCTTTGGGGAGACCCTGGGCCTGGGGGCTCCTAGATCGCTGGAGAATGGCGGGTGTCTGGGTCCCAAGGAGGAGCTGGGTTCTAGTTCTGCCCTGACGACCTGAGCATCAGAAGCTGTGACCATACCAGCCTCCTCACTCAGAGCAACCTCTGCGGGTCCCCGAGGGGGTGCACTGAGACCCGGGCATCCCCAGCCCGCAGGGGAGGGGCTGCGGGCAGACAGGCCTCCTCATCCTGGGGTGTGCAGTATGTTCCGTACATATATATTTCTCTCCAACACCGACGGTCTCTGTGCTGCCTCCGCTCCCCAGGAAGGGTCCTCAGAGCTCACTGCTACCAGGAAGTGGCAAAGTGGGGGCACGGTTGGGTCAGGGGGAGGCATCCTGCAGGGTCACGGAACACCTGCTCCTGTCCCCAGCACATCACCCACAGGCTGTGCTTCGGGGCAGCCACTTGGCACAGGGCGGGGGAATGAGCACCATCGGCCCTCGGTTTGGGATGGCGTTTATTTTAACCCCTTGAAATAGTGGGGTTGGGTCACCCAGGGAAGCACCTGGTAGCTGCGTGCCTCTGGGCAGTTCACGTAATTTCTCTGTGTCTCCATTTCCTCATCAGTAAACGGGGATAATAATAGCGTCACTGCACAGGGCTGTCATCGAAAATTAGTATAAACACAGCCTGCTGCACGGACACACGTAGCTCGCTCCTGGCACATGGCAAGCGCTTAACGGGATAGCTCCGGGCTGAACCTATAAGCTGGCAACCCGACGCCCCTGGGAAAGCTTTGTGATCCCCCAGGCCGCATCGTCCCTTTATCCTGTGCAGCGTGGCTGCAGGGGGCTGGAGCCAGTGCCCCCCAGCACGTGAGCTGGTCAGGACTGGCTGGCCAGGGTGTGTGTCCTCCTGCAAGCCACCCTCTGCTGCAGCAGGACCCAGAGGGAGACACTTTCTAGAAGTGGTGGCACTGTTGTTGCCATAATGTCCCTTGCCCCCCCCCCCCCCAAAAGACTTGAAATCCGTCTGGGGAATAATCAACTCTTTTGCAATTTGTGACCCAAGTACCCCCCTACCCGACATCCACTCACTCTTTCTGGAAGTGCAGCCCCACCTGGGACCATGTCCCCAGCCCTCAGGGGTGGCCTGCAGGTGAGCTGGGCCACAGAAGGGACCAGAAGCCCCAACTGGGTCCCTGGAGGAGCATATCCACACTCCACCCTCGTGTCTTCAGGCTCATCCTGGTGGTGGGGACATCTCCACTCAGAGCGAGCTGGACTCCACCAGCAGGCTATCCCGAGATGCAGGTGACAGTCCAGCAGAAGAGAGATCTGCCTGCCTCCCTCCCTCCTTCCTCTCCTTCCCTCCCTCCTTCCTCTCCTTCCCTCCCTCCTTCTTCTCCTTCCTTCCCTCCTTCCTCTCCTTCTTCTCTCCTCCCTCTCCTTCTTCTCTCCTCCCTCTCCTTCTTCTCTCTTCCTTCCTTCCTTCCTTCCTTCCTTCCTTCCCTCCTTCCCTCCTTCCCTCCCTCCCTCCTTCCTTCTATCCTTCCTTCCCTCCCTGTTTCCGTTCTTCCCTCCTTCCTTCCCTCCCTCCCTCCTTCCTTCTATCCTTCCTTCCCTCCCTGTTTCCGTTCTTCCCTCCTTCCTTCCCTCCCTCCTTCCTCCTTTCCTCCCTCCTTCCTTCCCTTCCTCCTTCCCTCTCTCCTCCTTCCCTCCCTGCTTCCTTTCTTTCTTCCCTCCACCCTTCTCTTCCCCCCTTCCTCCCTCCCTCCCTCCCTCTCTCTTTCCTTCCTTCGTTCCTTCTCCCCCCTCTTCCCCCTTCTTTCTTTCATCTTGTTTTCTAATGGAAGATATTATAGCTTCATAAAAAATACTCAAGACTTCTTGCTCAGTAACCGTGTTTATGTGTCATTGGGGTGGAATAGAAGTGGCTGGGAAATAAAGTGTCGTGGAGCATGCTCTGTGGTCCCGTGAACATGTCATGCATTACTCAGACTGAGATTCTGTGGGGCTCACTGTGACATGTGGCTTTGACAGGGCTTAGAGCAACCGGAGGCATTGTTGTCAGGCTGGCTCTCTGTCCCAATGGGGGCATTTTGACCCGCATGCTTCAAGGAAGAGAAATGAGTTGGTGCCTGAGGAGTCCCTGCCCCCCAGGCCTGGGTCAGTGGGGAGGAGAAGGTGCCTCAGGCAAGCTGCACCCTCTGGGCTCACCCCACAGACACTGAGTCCCAAAGCCGGGAGCTCCGCCCAGCACGGGTGTCCTTCCGTCTGCCACAGAGAGGAGGACATGGCAGATGCCAGGAGTGGGCTGGGCTGGGGCCGAGGGTCTTCTGACAGTCTGTATAGCCCGCAGACACCACAGCCAGGCACCAGGTGGCCCGCAGTGCTTGGTGGGGACTCCAAGTCCAGTGTCATTTGGTTCTCACGGCTGCCCTTGGAGGGGAGTCAGGGCTGGGTGAATTCACCCTGATTTTCACAGATGAAGAAACTGAGGGTCTGGGAGAATAAGGAACCCCCAGAGACTCAGGCAGACAGGGCTGAATCCAGGCTCCTTAAACCAGGGATGGAGCAGCACAGGGGAGGGAGTCACTGGACCCCAGGTGTTTGGGGGGGACTCCTGTGCGGAGAGGCAGATGAAGGACCCTGAATTTACATGCCTGGGCACCTGGCTGGCCCAGTAGGTGGCACCTGACGCTGGTGGGTGAGATGAATCCAGAAAAGGCGACCCAGCGTGGGTAGTCAGGGGACGCTTCCTAGAGGAAGAGGAGGTGGGATGTTCCTCCGTGCCCTTTCTGACCTAGGGCCCGTGTGGGCCACGGTGCACAGTGACAGGTAGGACTAACAGGGTCATGTGGAGTCCAGGCTCTGTAGGCTGCAGCCCCACTGTCCCAGAAGTGCTCAGGACAAGTGTCCCAGGCCCTGGTGTCAGTCAAGTGACTTGGAGGCAGCGTGGGGGAGGCCCGCACCCCCCATCTCTGCTTGGGTCTGGGGGGGAAGAGAGCAGGAGAGACGGGGCCAGAGCATGGCAGCTTGCGGGTTGAATGCTACCCTGGAGTCTTCTCCAGGCTGACGACAAGTACTGTCATTATTGGCACGGGTAAGAAACAGTAGCCCTGTGCAGCCCGTGAGGCCGACACTTTGTCACCGCCACGTGGAGGCGCGGCTGGGGCACGATGGGAGCATGCTAACCCTTATGGAGGCCGGTTGGGAAAGAGGAGCTCCCAGCACACGGCAGGCAGAGTCTGGAAAGAAGCTCCAGGTCTGTGGGTAATAGGACAGGGCTCCAGAAGGTGTTGGCGCTGAAGGAGAAGTCAGTGGAGGGAGCCCAGTGGAGCAGGGGTGGCGCAGGGGGAGGAGGGGAGAGGGTGGCACTGCAGGCGGCAGGAGCCCTATCCCCCTCCTGCCCCCACCCCGCCCCAGGAGAGATGGTGGAGAAGAGCAGGAAGGCCCAGGGACAGGGGAACAGAACAAAGTGCCATCTTCTAAGCGACCCGGGGTCTTTCTCGGGGGAGCACAGCAGACGGCCAAGCCGGGGAAGGCTTCAGCCGCCAGGGAGGGGCAGGTGTGGGGAAGGTAGCCCCAGGCTGCTGGGCGGCATCAGAGGGCTCGTTCCTGGGCCACCTCCTTGTGCCACTTGTATTGTAGCTAGCAGCTTCCGCCCCGTTCTCCATTAATGTGCCTTGAATAACGTGACGAGAAGATAAGGTAGACACTAGGAATTTACGGTGCTATGCAAAAATCGCTCAATTCCATTAAGATTTCAGGATCTTTGCCAGGCTGCACAGCAGAGCGGGTATTATTTCCTTCTTAGACATCTTTGCTTGATTGCAATTTATGATGCCAAGGCCTCTGCTGTACCCACCTAAAGCCTCCAGAAAAATATGGCCATGCCCCCAAAGCAGCCATTATTCTCTCTAAGGAAAGTCACTGGGTATTTTCCAGAAGATTCCCTCATCCTGATCCCCTTCTCTGAGGGGAGGGCGGAGCACCCTGCAATCAGATCCCAGCTGCTGGACCCTCACCTTGCAAATCTCAGCTGCCTGGGCAGCGGGAGCCCTCGGGGGAGGCGGGACCCTCTACCGCCACCTGCTGGACTGGGAAGGTGCTCAGCAGGGAGACCTTGAGGCCAGGGGAAAGGCTTCCCACTGGCTACCTGCCGGACCCCAGGGCCCACAGTTTAAATTCAGCTCTGCGCTTTCCTAGCCACGGACTCTGGCCGAGTGAATGACCCTCCTTGAATCTTACTTCTCTGTCAGTGAAACAGGCATGAAAGTCCTCTCTCCTGGGGTCACCGGGTGGAGGGACTGAGCTAAGGCCCACAAAGGTCTTCGGGTCATGCTTGGCAATGGTGGCTCTGCTCATCACCCCGCCGTCCCACCATGACTATTTCCAGCAGCTTTTGCTCTTGGCAGTTGTGTGGGTGGCTGTCATTGGCGAGGTCTGAGAAGGTCTCATCCAGACCACCTTTCACGTGGCAGAATGCTGGGGCCCTCCCGTGTGCCTGCGTGGTGACAGGCCCCGTTTGCTAGTGCACCTGTGGTCTCAGGCAGGAACTTGGCGCTCGCTTAGTGAAAGGGAACCTCACTGTTGCCATCGCCATCTGTGGGCTGCTGCTCGCCCTCCCCCCCCACCACCACCACCTTGTCCCCTCAGCTCCCTGCCCTGCCGGGACAGGCTGCCGTCTATCCCAGCCTGTCCTGCAAAGTCCCTTTGTCCTTCAGCCCTCCGAGGACCGAGTGGCCTGGACCAGACTGGAAGACAGAGCAAGAAGGAGGTATTGCTCCTTGGAGATGGGAGTTATTAATTAGTCTGATTATCCAGGACTTGTCAGTCTCTTAATCCTTCCGTCTGCAAAGGGGTTTATGCCTCCACAGCGTGTGTTGTCAGCTTGGCTAAGCAATTGCCTTTAATGGAAAGGCAGAACAATGGGCGATACAGTTTGGTTACTATCTTCATTTATCCAGCCGAACAACCCCTGCTCCCTTCCACAGAGCATGCTTCAAAGACGGGAGGGAGGCAAAAGCCGCTTAATTTCCCTTCTAGACAATGTGGGGCTTTTGTTTAATTATCCTTTCCATGTAATCTTCAACTGACATTCTGTCCTCAATATCCTAATCTCCTTTGGAGCAAAGGGGAAAGGGTGGTTTCCAAAGCGAAAGACAAAAGTTTGCCTAAAGGAAACGCTTTCTGTTTTGTCTCTGAAAGAACTCAAAGGGCCAAGAGTAAATTTCAGATGGAACTTGATAAGAGTGAAATGGCAACTGTGAGCCTTCAATTGATGAGCTCTGTGTGTGACCTGTCAGGTGCTCGCTCAGGCCCCCAGGTGTCCCCCCAGCTGGTGAAGCTGGCCCACCCGGGCAGGTGACTCTGGTCCGTGACATGGCATCTCGGCTGCTTTCCCCAGCATAATAGTCCAGTGGTCCTCAGGATGCAGCTATTCCCATGCAAGACAGCGCACACCCGACTCACAGGTGTGCACAGGTGTGCTCCTCACTCCTCCTCTCTCTGTTCTCTTGCTCTCCTCCCTGTAAAGGGCTCTAGGAAGCCCAAAGGAGACTTCTTGCCAGTCCCCCCACCACTCCCAAACTGGGCAGGACATCCTGAGAGCTTTCCCGTCTCCTGTTCCAGACACACCAGAGTCCTTGTTGGTGATGGGGAGTATTAGCAGGTCCATACCTTCCTGGCCACCTGGCTACTGGAAGATGACAGCCTTGTGCCTGCCCTTGCCCAACACAAGCCTCGTTGGGCCCGAATCGAGAGGCACAGCCCAGCAGATCAGTGCTTGTGGAAGTCTCTGGAACCTGGTGGCCTCTCGCTGTCCTCATCCTCAGCAGTCCTGTGTCTTTCTTTGCTCTTCCTGCAACTCTGCCTTCCTGCTTCTCCCTCAAGCCCATCAACTGCTGGCACATTCTCTGCTTAACAAAATGCTCTCCCTTCCAGCAGGAGTCCTCAGATATGTGCCCCAAACCCACTCTCCCCTCACCCTGCGCCTTCTCTCTCCTTCCCTCCATGCCACATGCCACATCCCAGGCTCACCCATAACCTCCAGATTGTGAAATCCAACAGTTGTGTCAGTGCATCCTCTTTGCTGACCTCTAGGCAGCAATTACCAAGTTGGCCATTCCCTCCTTCTGGAATGTTCTGTTCTGCAGCAGGGACACTCCCTGGCTGTCTCCCACACTGCCTGATCTTTATAGATTCCTCCCTTTCTCTTCCACCCCTCAATGTTGGCGTGTCCCTGGGCTTCCTGGGCCTTCTCTTCTCTGTCTACACTGTCTCCCTGAGTCCTCTCACTCACTCTCATGGCTTCACCCACCAGCTCTACACTGACACCTGCACCCTGACCTCACCGCTAAGCAGCAGACTTTCCTCCAGCCATCCACTCAGCATCCCGCCCAAATGCGGAATCAGCATCCCAGGCCTCCCTCGGCCGAAGCGGAATCTGGTCTCGTCCGTGTGCTCACCTTCCCGCTGTAGCCACCACAGTGCCGCTGCCCAGGACGTGAGCCAGCCTTTCTGGTCCCCATCTTTTGCCCACAGTCCTCTTCCCCATCAAAAATACGTCTCAACCATATTCCCCTCCCCCCTCTTCTGCTGCTACCAAGTTAAAGCCACAACTGTCTCCCAGACCAGCGTGAGTCTCTCTTGCACATGTAGTCCGTTCTCCACGAAGGAGCCAGAGTGGGCCACTCCCATCCCAAACCGTACCAGGGCTCACGCTTTCAACCAGTTCGGTAAGTCTACACGGCACATAAAGTAACAACCAAAACCTTAACAGGCCACGGAGGTCCTGCACTTCCAACCTTGGTCTTCCTCTCCCTCAGCACTCTCCAGCCATGCTGACTTCCTCCTGCCTCTCACCTGATCCAAGCTCTCTGGCCTCAGGACCTTGGCACCTGCTCTTCGTGCTGTCCGGAGGCCAACCTGGGCCTCCATGGTTGACACTAAGATTCAGGTCTCCACTCTATCCTCAGCTCCTCAGAAAGTCCTCCTGACACCCCATCTAGCTTCCCCTCGCTCTCTGGCAAAGCACCACCAGCACCATCTTATGAAATATTACGGTATACAGAAAAGTCAAGGGTATTTTACAAGCATCCTAGACCTACCACCCAGATTCTACTGTTAACATTTTCTTGTATTGTTTTATTAGTTGTAAGTTCTTCCATCCATCTTATTTATTTTTCATGCATTTCAAACTAAGTTGCAGACGACAGTTCACCTCCCCCAAGTACGGTGGCCTGGGTATCATTATCATTAACCCCAGATCAAGGTACGTGCTGTTCTCCTTCACTTTGAGGTGAAATTGGCACCCAGTGAAACAACTGGGGGCACAAATGTCAATGCAACACAACCCAAGGCCATGGCAAGATTTAGAACATTCCCATCACCCCAGAAATCCCCCCATGTCCCTTCCCGGCAGGTTCCCACACTGTGTGTTAGAGATCCCCGCTGTTCTGACTGTCCACCACGGATTCGTTTTTCCTGTTCTAGAACTTCCTATAAACACAATCCTACAGCACGTCCTCGTCCTCTTAGGTGAGGCTTCTTCCACTCAGCAAATCTCCCGTGATTCGCGCGCAGTGTTACACTACCACGGTGTCGGTCCTTGTTTCTCCCCCGCCCCCACCCCCAGCCTTCATAAGAGCAGGGACATCCTGCTGTGTTTGCTGCTACCCCTATAGTGTCTAGAACGGTGCCTAGCAGGTAGATCTGGAAACAGAATCAGTGTAGCCACCCAGACCGCACCTGAGCTGCCCACTCCCAGCTGGGGCTCCATGGAGCCCTGGTCCTGGGTGACTTCCCTCCCCGACCATCACCAGAATCTCCTGCTCTACCTTGGCCAAGCCTCTGCTTCCAGCCTTCACAGCCGAAGACCTTGGCTGAGCCCAGGTCCATGCTCACTGCAGGATGGGCCTGGCCCAGCTAACTCCAGCAAAGTCCCCAGGGCTACCCAGACCCAGACCAGCTCTTTCTGTTACCTCCAATAAGCTAGTATTTAGAAATTCTGCCCCAAGTTCTCACCCACCTGCGCGCTGAGCTCGAGGCCACCCCCATGGCCCCACCCTCTCCTAACCAGTGCCCTCCTGCACTCCTGACCTCTCACTGAAAAGGCCAGCCCCCATGGGCACATGTGTCAGGCAGCTGCGGCCTGCCCTATGTCACCCGTGCTTCCATCACACCCCTCTCTACCGGGTGTCTGTCGAGCAGTCAGCTCCACTGCCCCAGGGGAGAGGGGAAGGAGGCCTGTCTCCGCCAGCCCTCCTGACAGGCATCACGGTGCTGACAGCCGCTGTGATGCTCCCTGACTCGCTGCCGCTCTCTGCTTCCTGGGAGCAGCTGCCTTTGGTGGCGGGGTGGCTGGGGAGGTGACGTGGGATGAGCCAGGCCCAGGAATGGCACGGCACTTCTTCAGACAAGCCCTGTAAAGTTTAGTGGTTTGGGCGGCACGGGCAGAGAGCTGCAGCGGAAGGAGGGTCCCGGGGATGTGGGGCTGGGCGTGCTCTGCTGCCTCTGGTCCCGTGTCGCTGGCAGGCTCCTCGTTGCTGGGACCCTCTGAGGCTCTGGGTGGAGAGGGATCCAGAGGGATCCCCCCTGCGGAGTCGGGGTCCCCCCCACCAGGCCCAGCCCCAGCCCCGCTTGATTGGGCAGGTTTCAGCAGCATTGGCAGTGGAGCTTGAAGGGACCTCAGAAAGGAGCTGGCCCAACCCCGTTTACATAAGAAAGCTGTCACCTGGGCAGCTGGATGACTTTGCTGGGGGTCCCAAGTCACTGGAAGAGCTGGGCATGAATCCTGCTTCCTGACAGCCAGGCCTGGCCTCCCTGCAGGACACCCCTTCCTTCCAGGGGAGCCCGTGGGGGAGCCACAGTGCTCTAGCCAGCCCTCCAGGCCCACCCCCGCGCAGCTCAGCACAGCCCCGGCGTCTGATCAGAGAGTGCAGGCTCACAACATCAGCCCAAGTCGACCTTAATTAGATCAAAGATGGTCCTGCTGCCGGAAACAGATCGTGTGCTCAGCCCCAGAAACAAGGTTGGAATTTAACCGCTGTCAGGGTGCTGGTGGCCTCTTTGTGGGAGACACGCAGCCGCCCATCCACTGCCGTGGCCGGCTGAGACATGGCCGGGCTCTCGCAGGTGTAAGGATTGTGTCCTGTGACGCCGTGGTGTGCTGGAAATGTTTCACAGCCAGGCTCTGGGAAAACCAGATGCCTGACAGGAGCGTTCGCCAGTTTCCATGGTGCAAACGCTCCTAGCAGAGCTGGTTTCAAGACGCTGACTCGTGTCCGTGGGCTTGCGACCTTCCTGAATGTTTGACAAACCGGTACAAGCCAGATCGCGCACACCCCTGCTTTATTGTTCAGTGTAGTGCAGACATGGAGACGGAAGCCCGTGTCCCGCACTGCGGGGCCTGTCTGGGCCTCTCCGTTCCTTGTCCAAGACAGAGGCGTCTACTTCGTGGAAGAAAAGGCAGGGTCTCCCCTTTGAATCTCCGCTGGCACAAGTGAGCTGCCACCGTGGAGAGTTCTGAGACCGAAGGGGACCTGCTTTGGGCATCTGAGACCCGGCCTCCAGGATGGTCTCTGTCCCCTCTACGCGTCTGTCATTCAGCTGTCTTACAGTGGCTGATGAGCTCAGCACCGCCAGACCTTCCAGTGTCATGCCAACCCAGGCCCCTCCTGTCCCCTCTCCCATGTTTGGGAGGACGCAGGTGGAAGTTCAATCAGGGTCATAGCTGTGCTGCCACAGGATCTCACTCTGACGGTCAGAGCTCCACTCTGAGTAAGCCCAGTCCTCCCCCCCAGGGCAGCACCTTCCCAAGGCAAGGTCCTCCCTCAATCCCATTGCTTGTCTCACCCCAGGTGGGAGCAGAGCCTTCCCGGCCTTCCCAGCACACCCAAGCTCTGGTTGTGAATCCCAGCTCCACCCTCCCTCCCTCACCTGCACAAGGGAGATAGTAATAGTACCTGCCTGGGGGGCGGGTGTTGAGAGGAACAAAAGACTGGGCTGTGACACACAGCCGTCTGCGGCTCCCATGTTCCTCACTTCCTGTGGCACGTTCTTCAGCACCTGGCAGCAGCTCTTGGATCTCAAGCGGTGGTGGCCACCAGAGCGGGACCAGGGGGCGAGCACTCTGGGTAGGAAGCCTTCACGCGGGGTGGAGCTGCCGCCTCCCCCTCCGGCCAGGCCAGGCCACAGCAGAGCCTGCCGGCAAAGGGGAGATCAGCCATAGCGGTCCTGTCCTTAAAATGTTGATATTTGGTGCATGCATTTTTGCATTAATTTTGATTTTTCTTCAAAGGCTGCAGTAAAATGGCATTTGTCTTGATGGCTGAGCCCCCTAAATTGAGGGCCCATTGCCTCACACCAGTCCCCAGGGGCCAGCCTGTGCTCACAAGTGTCCCTGGCAAGATGATTCAAGCAAATTCATTGCGGGGGGCACCTGGGTGGCTCCGTCGGTTAAACGTCTGCCTTCGGGTCAGGTCATGATCTCAGGGTCCTGGGATCGAGTCCCATGTTGGGCTCCCTGCTCAGTGGGGAGTCTGCTTCTCTCTCTCCCTCTGCCTGATGCTCCCCCTGCTTGTGCTCTCTCTCCCTCTCTCTCTGTCAAATAAATAAAGTCTTTTTTAAAAAAAGAAAAGAGAACTCATGGGAAGATTCCACATTCAGATGCCAGAGCCCGCGTGGCCTGGAGGACACAGGAGGACAGAGGCTTCCAGGTCCAGGGCCTGCCTCAGGTGTCCAACCCCTGACTGAGGCTGTTTCAGGGCACTCATAGCTACACCCTCAGAGGAGGGGCCCAGGCCCTGGCTTGTCCTTGGCCCTGACATTCGCTTCCTGCCTCCCACCGTCCAGGCCCTCTGCTGTGTCTCGCTGGAGTATTCTCAGTTAAGACCTGTGCCCCGACCTGGCTCAGGGGCCTCTGAGCCATTCCCCGAGCTGCGGTCACTGTCTTTTCTTTTTTCTTTTTTCTTCTTTTTTAACTTAAATTTTAGGTAGTTAACATACAGTGCAATACAGGTTTCAGGAGTAGAATTCAGTGAGCACCCAGTGCTCATCCCAACAAGTGCCCTCCTTAATGCCCATCACGCATCTAGCCCCTCCCCACCCACCTCTCTCCAGCAACCCTCAGTCTGTTCTCTCACTGAGAGTCTCTTATAGCTTGTTTCTTTCTCTCTCTCTCTCTCTCTCTCTCTCTCTCTCTTTTCCCCCTCCCGAATGTTCATCTGTTTTGTTTCTTAAGCTCCACGTAGGAGTGAAGTTATATGGTATCTGTCTTTCTCTGACTGATTTATTTTGCTTAGCATAATACACTGGTTCCATGCATGTCATTGCAAATGGCAAGATTTCATTCTTTTTGGTGACTGAATAATATTCTACTGTGTATATATATATATATATATATATATACACACACACACACATATATATATCACATCTTCTTTATTCATTCATCAGTCGATGGGCATTTGGGCCCCCTCCATAGTTTGGCTATTGTTGATAACGTTGCTATAAACATCAGGGGACCACTTTCTTACGCCATACACAAAAATAAATTCAAAATGGATGAAAGACCTAAATGTGAGACAGGAATCCATCAAAATCCTAGAGAAGAAGAGGGGCAGCAAGCTCTTTGACCTTGGCCGTAGCAATTACTTACTAGATATGTCCCCAGAGGCAAGGGAAACAAAAGCAAAAATGAACTATTGGGACTTCATCAAGATAAAAATCTCTGCACGGCAAAGGAAACAGTCAACAAAACTAGAAGGCAGCCTGTGGAATGGGAGGAGATATTTGCAAATGATATATCTGATTAGGGTTAGTATCCAAAATCTATAAAGAACTTATTAAACTCAACACCCAAAAAAACAAATAATCCAATTAAGAAATGGGCAGAAGACATAAATAGACATTTTTCCAAAGAAGACGTCCAGATGGCCACCAGACGCATGAAAAGATGCTCAGCATCACTCAGCATCAGGGAAACACACATCAAAAACCGTGATGAGACACCATCTCACACCTGTCACAATGGCTAAAATTAACAACACAGGAGACAACAGGTATTGGCAAGGATGCAGAGAAAGGGGAACCCCCTTGCACTGTTGGTAGGAATGCAAGCTGGTGCAGCCACTCTGGAGAACAGTATGGAGGTTCCTCAAAAAGTTAAAAATAGAGCTACCATATGACCCAGAAATTGCACTCCTAGGTATTTACCCAAAGGATACCAAAAAAAAAAAAAAAAAATACACACGTGGTCACTTTCCATTACCTCCACACACCTCCTCTAGGGAGAGAAGACGACAGGCTATAGTAAGATGTTTTCCCTCTTCCCTGTGACTCCACCTGTCCACCATCTGACCCTCTGTCCGTGCTCATCACTCGGCTCCAGGGCCTCTCAGGTGACCAGGGCCTTCCCACAGTCAGCCGCGGAGGCCAGCAACTCCCCGCAGGCTGGGCCCTAATGCTGACTATGTCCCTGGCAGGATGGGGTGGGGACCTGGAGAGGCCAGGGATGGGTCCAGACCCTAGTCCAGCACCCCACCCTCAAAAGAGCCCCACATCACCCTAGGCTTCATTCCTCAAGGCTCCAGGACCAAAGGGCCCTGGGGCAGGGTTGCGATCAGGGACCGCTCCTCAGCCTTTTCCCCTCAGCATTTCTGCCCATGTCCTCTCTCTCTCACACACACACACACAGACACACAGAGACACATGCACATACACACACACACACACACACACACACACACACACCCTTCCTGCCCCCAGCGGTGCCTGACTCCCCTGCAGAAGGCCCCAGCCTCAGAATGAGCTGTGCCTCATCTCTGCCGAGGGAGGGAAGAAGGAGCCCAGGGAAGTCCTCCCTCAGAGATGAAAACACTCCACAGAACGAGTGGTTTCCTCTCTGAGATTTTTATACATTATTTATTAACACTTAGGCTACATTTCTCTCGGAAACTAGCAAGAAAGGCTCCATGAGTGGAGCGGCTGCCGGTTCTGGAGGAGGAGCTGCCGCTGAGTGGTCCCCAAGAGCCTGGCTCCTGTCCGTGCCCCTACCCCCGGCTCCCTGCGGATTCCCCATCACGCCCTGGTGTGTCGGCGGGAACTGAGAAGCCACTGCGGGCTGCTGGGAGGAAGCTGGGTGTGGGGGCTGCAGACCTGAGGGCAGGCTGTGCCGTCCTCGTTGCTGCTTCACTGATCTGACCGCAGGGAGCCGGCAAGTTCACCAGGCAGCCGCTGAGACAGTCCTTCCTATAGCAGAAGCCGACTTCTAAAGGGTCATAATCAGGCCTGGCTCTGGAAGATCAAGCAGAAGGTGTGGGTGTTTGTAGCAGACAACAGGCATGGGGGACTGGGGAGGGAGGGTCTGGGCAGCCCCAGAGGAGGAAGGGGGTCCCACCCGAAACTGCCGAGGCTCTGAGGCTTGTGGCTGGCATGCAGGATGCGGGAGAGGGGACAGATTGGGCTGGGTAGGTCAGCCTCCCGCTTCCTAGCCCCCGGAGCACCTGTGCAAATCTCACACAGTCACAGAGCTTGCAGAGGTGGTGAGAGGTGACTGGGAGGATGCAGGAAGACCCCTCTCCTCCTCCTGCCTCTGGAGCACTGGACGATCTGCAATGGACGATGAGGCCCACTCAGGTCACGCAGGTTCTCCAGGGCTAGGCAAAGCCTTGAACCAAATGTCTGCTCCCTGCCCAGCACCCCATCCCCGGGCCAGCCACCTTCGCTGGGTCCTGTTAGCTCTCCAATGTCCCGCCAAGTCCTCTGCCTCCTCTCTGGAAGAATACAGGAAAAGGAAAAAGCTGCCAAGCTCCTCACTGGGCCTGGCCTGGGCCTCTGCTTTTGTTTTTCCTGGGCAGCCTTCTGTTCTGTCCTGCCGCAAACAGCCCCACACCGGCTCCTGCCGAAGCCTTTGCAGACACCAGAGAATGTCTGCCAGTCGCACGTGGGTTCCACAGTCCACAAACCTGAGCGTTCCCCATGACGAGCAGCTCTCAACCGCCACACTTACAGCCCCAAGGCCAGAAAACGCAGCACCAGAGGCCATGGCCCCACTGGCCCAGACCCCAGGGTGCCCCGTCCTCCGTGGCCCTGTGATACCGCTGCCCCCTCCCTGACACTCACACATCCTCGTAAGGAATGTGCCCAGGTGACTACAGGGACCCAGGGAAGGCTTGGTCCTGGAGATTTGATCACGCACATGACCAGCTCTCCTCTCCCGTAGTTGCTAGAAATCAGGCCCAAGTGGACACTTGAGACTTTTTAGTGGGCATGAGAATAGCCTGTATGCAAAGCTCTGGACTTGCGGAATGAAGTTATGCCAGCAGCAGAAGGCCCAGAATGGACTTTAGTTTTCCTGCAGCTCCGGGCTGGAAATCTGTCCTCGTCACTCAGTCAGTGGGGGAATCTATCGTGTTCCATTCACGCACCTGCCTGACCTCTGCCCACCCTCGCCGGACATGGGTTCCATGCGTGCCCCGGGAGGTGCGCAGGATGGCGGGCTCCCCGTTGTCTGTCTCCTTTACTCGGTGAGGGACCGAGTAAAGGAGCTGCTTCCTGTGTCCTGGGTGCCCGAACCTGTGGGCCAAAGGAAGTGTGCCATCGGATGCTGCGCCACTTGGCGGCTCCTGACCATTTCCCACGGCCGACCTCCCCCTGTGCCACCCACGTGACCTTGGGCATGTTTCTTAATCTCTCGGATCTTCAGCTTCCCTGTCTACAAATGCGTGATACAAGACTGTTTGGTAGGGACCTCATAGTTCGTGAAATCACTCATGTAAGGCTTGGCACACAGTCTATGTGGGTCCCTTTTCTCCTGTGTCCACATGAACTCGTCGCAGTCCCTTCCCTTCTCTGGGCCTCAGTTCCCTCATCTGAGGAAAAAAAGATGTGATCCAAAGCAGTGTGAGCCTGACCTGCTCAGTTCTGAGGGTCTGCAGGCCTCCCTCCTCTTCCTCTTCCTCGGCACCTCCTTCCTCTTCCTTCCTCTCACCGTGCTGGGTTCTGCCACCGCCTCCCCGGGCTCCCACATCTACCTCGGTCCTCAGTGGATCTGCCTGCTTCAGTCCCTGTGGGAACAGCCTCTAGGCTCCCGTGCACACAGGAAAACCCTATCAGCTGGGCCCCCTCGGTGCTGGGGCTGACCTGGGGGTGGGCGGTGACACCCTGCTGTCCCCAAGGCATGTTCCTCTTTGTCCTGTTCAGCTCACCCGATGGCAAGTTATGTAGTACCTTCCAGAAGGGTTCAAATAAACTCATGACCAAGAGGTCTTTCGTGGGGGCTTTGTGGGGAAGGAAAGAGCCGTCTGGGCCTAGGAGGGCTGGTTTGAGGCAGCACCTAGAGAATGTGTAGGTCAGCCCCTCACGTGGTGTTGCGGGGCGACCATGCTAGGCGCTGAGATCTTGTCTGAAATGTGCCGGAGGAACCAGGCTTTCGGCACGCGCACAGTGCATGTTCGAGGGGTCAGGCGCTATGCCGGGGGCTGGGGATCAGGGAGGAACCAGGCCGCCAGTGCCCCACCCTCGGGAGTTTGTAGTGGCGGGGGGAGAGGGGGGCACAAGGCGTGCACACGCACACATGGGGGCCCAGTGCAAGGGATTTATCCATTCTGCAGAGTAGACATTCATGTATAAAGACTCTGAGGCAGCACATGGCTTCCTCAGGCAGAGGAGGACCCCATGCCTGCCGGTGCAGCCCTCCACACCCCGCAGGGCTGGAGCCCCCCCCCCCCCCCGCCGTCCCGCGCCAGGCAGGGCGGCTTTCACCCCTGGGGCCCTCAGCTGACACCCGTGACCTAGAAGAGGTAGGGACACATCCCTGCACACTGCTCCCTGCCCGGTCCCCGGAGTGGGAGGGACGACAGGTGCTGGCGTCCTCAGCTTGCTTCCGGTGGCTCAGCACATGGGGTGACTTTCAGCAGGAGGGCCCATGGATCCCAGTGGAAACGTTCACTGGCCAGCCCCGCTGTGCATCTGAAGGGGAAGCCCTGTCCCAGGTGACCGCCTTCTCTTCTACGAGTGCCCAGGGCGCCTGGAAGATGTCACAGAGGGCACTGGGGGTGCATCGCTCTTCCCCCAGACCCAGAAACACACCGTCCTCATAGAAAATCTGAAGCCAGCTTCCCTTGCCAGGTTGCCGGGCCTCATATCCACTGCTGGGCAGTCTGAGGGGCTTGTTTTTGTGCATGGTCAAAATGGGCAGGCAGGGGGCGCCTGGGGGGCACAGTCGTTAAGCGTCTGCCTTCGGCTCAGGGCGTGATCCCAGCGTTCTGGGATCGAGCCCCACATCAGGCTCCTCCACTAGGAGCCTGCTTCTTCCTCTCCCACTCCCCCTGCTTGTGTTCCCTCTCTCGCTGGCTGTCTCTGTCTGTCAAATAAATAAATAAAATCTTTAAAAAAAAACTTATATAAAAAAAAATGGGCAGGCAGTTACTGTTTGGGGGCACCTCAGTCAGCCTTCCTGACGCCAAAACCGTAACCACCAAGAGCAGCATTGAGCACTGCCCCTTCGCCTGACGGACGAGTGGCAGGGGGCCAGAGGCATTCGCGCCATAGCGGGTGGTATGGGAAGCTGTTGGGGTCGTATGGGAAGCTGCTGCTGCCCGCAGGGCCTTCCAATCCAGTTGTGAGGACAAAGTATCCACTTCCTGAGTCAGGTCCTCCGACACGGAGGTGGCCTCCTTGGACACTGCAGGCCGGACAAGCCGCCCTCTTCCGGGTGGGACGCTCTTCCCGGGGAGACCCTGAGCCCTCCGGGCGGAGCTAGGACCCAAAAGCAGGTTAGACCTTCTGGTTCAGGGAGCAAAGGCACTTTGTCTCTGACCTGACCAAAGGAGAACCCACCAATTCAGCACATTCCACCAACTCAGGCTTCCTTCTGGGAATGTCATTTACTTTGTTTTTTGTTTGTTTGCAAATGACCTAATGACTCCTTTTTTTCTTTCCAAAACAAAAAGGAGACCATAGGGCATGTCCCACCTACACATCTGACATCCTCCAAGCTTTTTTTGTGTGTGTGTGATGGCATTCGCACCTGCACGGCACCCTGAGCGATTGCCCTGTCCACCCCCTGCCCCTGCCTGAGCCCTTCCACCCTTGGCCGGCCCCAGGCAGAGGCAGACGGACTCCATCCGCCATCTTTCCTGTTCACAACGATGTCTCGAGGAGACTTTCCCAGTGCTTGTTCGCCTTAAGGGCAAAGGTGAGCGCCCACTCCAGCTGAGCTCGGTGCTTTCACAAACACAAAGCAATAGAGGTGAAGGATGTCCCCACCACTGTCTGGGAGGTGCCGAAAATAGGCCTTGAATCTCCTGTGTTTGGGCTTGGAGTGGGCAAGGACAGAAAATGGCCTCCGACGTGTGCGCGTGTTCAACTGTTTGAACTAGGACCTGCCTGCGCGTTTTCGGTCATCAGTTAACGTATCTGGGTGGGGAGAAAGGGAGAGGCCTAAATAATTACAAACACTTCAGAGGGTTTTTTTTCCCACTGACTAAGGTTAAAATGAATAGTGTTGATCCGTTGCCCAGGCAGTAGGCTTGTTAAAGGAAATGGTATTTAAAATGATTTTTGAGCCAAAGCAATTTGGCTGCTCCAAGGCGTCCTTTATCTTTTGCTTTCAAGAGGATAATAATGTTTAAAAACGAAGTCACTCATACCATTTCCTGTCGGGAAGCCAGCGCAGTGATGGGCAGCTCTTCCTCTGGGTTTGTTTACTTGCTCTGTGATGGAAAGGCAAGCTTAACGGGGCCCCCTTCTGCAGAGGGCTCCGGAGCTCCCCCGACCACACACACACACACACACACACACACACACACACACACACACGCGATGCGCTCAGACACTGTGTCTCCCGCTGAAGGCTCTTTCGCGCGTTGTTGCCATCCGTGACTTCCCGCCAGCTTGGCCTGAGCTTGGGAGCTCGAGGCTCACGGCAGCCAGCTGGCTTCAGGGGTTGAGTGGAGGGCTCCGTCTGGGATGGGGCACTCTCCTACTTGGCTAAGGGACCCCCTCCCCGAAGAGAACATGGTGGGTCACTCCCATTGAAAGGTGCTGAGCGGGTCCTCCTGGGCAGGGTTATTTCCTGTGTATCACTGGATTGAGAACAGCTGGAGCAGCCGACTTCCCTTTTAGAGTGAAGGACCCAGACGAGATGACTTCCCAGTGAGCCTGGATGAAGGGCAGAAGAGCAGCTCTGTCCCGGGCTGGGCCGGGCAGGGCTTACGTGGGCGGGGTGCCTTCTGCGGTCCAGGGATCCTCTCTGCTCAGGTGTGCACAGGACCAGGTGCTCTGCCTGCCTGCCTCCACTCACAGAAGCCTAAGGCAGCTCTAGAGGCAGCAAAGTGGGATGGCAGGAACTTTCCACAGCAGGACAATGGGGACGACCACACCTGCTCCTCAGTGTTGCCCAGCGCCTGCACACAACAGCAGATCCATTGTGTTAAGCCATCCTCTAGACCTTGTTTTATTACTCAGAAGCATGGCCTCCATCCCCTCCCACCCCCCGGGGACAGGTGGGGAAGAGTTTATCCTCAGGGGCCACCTCCTGAGATCTAAATCTGGCCACAGAAGGAGCCCATAAATGTAGGAATGTGAAACAAGGATGTTTTGGTGAGTCCGTGGTCTTGCTGTGTGTGCTCTTAGCTCAGCTTCGGGGTCACATGGCACCTAGAGAGGAGGGCTGCTACTGAGACCGCAGCAGTTGACGGGTGGGCCCGCAGAGACACATGGCTTTGTTCCCAACGTCTGCTTCCCACGCTGCGCAGCACCTACCAGCGTCTCCTGCTCCGTCTCGTAGGGGACGCTGGCAGCCCCCGCCGTCCTCAGGCTGAGCAGGATAATTTAGGATGGCCGCTGCTCCCTTGGTGCATTTTAAACACACTTCCAAACTCTGTTCATTTTGCCTTTGATGGGGAGGTGGCCTTCTGGGTTTTTCTTTCAAGAGATGCAGATTTAATGGACTGTGATTTTTCTCCAGATCTGCTGTTTAAAAAAAAAAAAGAAAGAAAGAAAGAAAAGCAGCATTAAAAAAGCAACTCAGAATTTCTATTTACTCAGGGAAAAAAAAAAAAATCTGCTTGCTATTCAGGCCCTAGATTTTCCTGGGAGATTAGTGTACTTGCCTGCCAAGATGTTAGCTAAAGGAAAACACATTTGCTATAGATCAGAAATATTTATCCTTTTCTGGGCAGGAGATCCGAAGAACTTCATCTGAATGTATAGCACCTGGAAATATGAATGAATTCAATCTCCCGAGCTGTGGGCATCCTCCAGAAAGGCCGGTCACGGGGCAGGGGTGCTTGGTGGGGGGACAGGCAGTCTCTGGGAAGTAGAAGCCACGAGGGGGGGGTCAAGCAAGGCTGCTGGGCTGGGAGGATGGGGTGTAGGCCAAGGGTTAAGAGGCCCCGTCCCAGGCAGGAGGCGAGGGTCAGCTGGAAGGAGGACAGTGAGGCTCCCAGAGCCTGAAAGCCTTGACCGGCAAGGTTGCTTCATCCTGGGGTAGAGGACGTTGACCCTGCTCTGCTTTGTATGTTCTCGGAGCAGGGTCGGGGGCCGAGGATGGTGGGCGACTTGGGCCAGTGCCGCTCCTGCTTTTTTGACAAGAGAGAAGGAACCTCAGCTTCCATTGAGCTCTATGCTGTTTCCCCAAAAAGGATGGCCCCCATCTTTTAAAATCTTTCAAATGTATCAGATTCTTCTTCGGTTGCTGGAGAAGAGTGACAGAAGCAAGCTCATGAATGATTAAAAATCTAATCATTGTTTCCACCCAGACGGCCCGCCAGCATCCTGGTGAGAGACAGGGACAGAAGTACGCCCACTAACTGTTAGCAACTTTTCTCATCTGGCTCTGCCACTCACTGGTCCTTATTATTAGGCTTTGTTTGACTCCTGCAGAGGTGCTCTGGATTCTTGGAGGGGAGGGTCAAGTTCAGGATGTGGGGGGCAAAGGGAGCAATGAATCCTTGTGACATCAGAGCCCCTTCCAAGATCATTTGTCTTCCAGACCCAGTGTTTCCCCTACAAGTGATTTGCACTGACCGCCAGCCAGCGTCCACCCTGCCTAAGCACAGCGGGGCTGGAGTCCAAGGCTGCCGGGCCCTGGACATGTGGCCTCTCACTCTAGGGGCCAGCAAGCCTGGCAGCATGGCAGGGGGGCAACATCGGCTCCTTCGGGCAGAGAAGGATCCACTCAGGAGCCCCCGCGGGCCCCTGGTCGGGTGGGGGGTGATGGGGGGAGTCCAGATTTGAGGATCTGCCCAGGGGGTTCTGCTAACAAGGATTCTGTTAACCAGAAGCCCATACCCTTTTACATGGAGCCCCTAGATCTCTTTCAAACAAAATTACTCCCGGAGCTTCTCAAGGATAAACCAGTCCGGGAAAGACTGCAAATCTTGGGAATTTATAATAGGGCTGCGTGTTCTCCGTTATCTATTTTGGTCTTGTTCAGAGGGGCCTCCCGGCTATAATTTAATCTCAGGTAGATGAAAGCTTCTTTGCTGTCCCTCCGAACTGAGGAAACACTTCCTCTTTCTCTCCTGGGCCAGGGCCAGCTCTCTGAGCCTCCCCAGGAGCCAGCAGGGCACGGCCTGCACAGAACAGGCTGTCTGGACCCGTAGGGACGGCTCAGAGCGATGTGGTAGGCCTCGTCTTTGCTTGAGGTCGGCCCCAGACAGCTCACCTGAATAGGCTGCGGCTTCTTTGTACTTGAAAAGCAGCCCACGTGTGGGAAGGTGCACAGGAGAGAGAAAGAGGTGTGTGTGAGGCAGTATCGGGCTGTATGTGGGACACGGGAGCCCGCGTGCACGATTTTCCGGTTGTGGGGTGGCCTTGATACCCTAGTGTCGGCCACCTTCTTGAATGTCACAGCTGCAACACCATTTCCCTGGGTTAACTGATTCCCAGCATCTGAGCCAGGCCTTGTTCGTCTCGTCTCAGCCGTAATTAAAAAGCAGGTGGCTCGGGAGATAAAGGCAGCAAGAGAGTGGCATCCCGGCCTCAACCTGTTGTCTCCTTTAGAGGAAGATGTTTGGGAGGTCATGCCATCTGCGCTTCTGCCTCCCAGAAGGCTGCAGTCCGGCTTTCCTGCAAGCATGCTCGGCCTCCTGCCCCAGCTGCTTCTCCCAGGGCTGCTGGTCACCTGCCTGGTCAGGCTGGTGCCCTCGATCTGGACACAGCCCAGGACTCTCCATCCTAAGGGTCTGCAGAAACACACTCCCTCCCTGGGTCCAGGCTGAAGAGAGAGGCACAGAAGTCACACTGGGCAGCACCCCCAGGAGATCTAAGGCCAGGACACAAAGCCAAGGCCACCAGGGCCTCTGTCTTTCATTTCACTGAACAGTAAATCCGTTGCGCAAGGTATTCAGAAAGAAGAGTGGGTGCAGATTTGCCTGAGGCCACTTGCCTGAAGGGCTCCCTGTAGGATTTCTCAGGCTGGTGTAGGTGCCAGAGCCCCTGCCCTTCCCCCCCACCCCCCGGGAACATGGTGCCCTGTCAGGCTCCACCCCCCACCCCGTCGGCCTGATGCTAGTCATGGACACTGTGCTGTCCCTGAGCGATGTCTGGAGCTGGGAGCCAGCACCCCACTGCTTGTCAACAGCTCACCCAGGGACAAGAGCCCAGCCCATCCCCCACCCTGATTCTAAACCGTTGCTCTGCCCCTCGCTCATCAGGGAGCCTTGGACGGTCAGAGCCCATCCCTCAGAGAGCACGAAGGCCCTGGCCTGGCATGACTGTCCATGGTGCCGCTCCCACCAACCACGCTCTGTGGGTTCACCCGGCACATTCTCGGTGTTACGCTGGAGAGGTCACCTCCCACGTCTTGCAGGCCTTCCATTCATACTGCTGATATCCCATGGACAGCATCACTTTCATTTTTCCTCTCCACCTTATCTCAAGGGACTTATCTCTTTGGAGACACAACCACACAAACTCAGAGCCCAGAAGAGAAATACGAGGGAGCTCATCCATGAGGGTGGAAGACAAGAAGACCGCCAGGAACTCGCCTTAATGGCAGGGGAAACATGAGACAAAGGCAGGTCATTCAATTCCAGAGCATTCACAGAATGCGTCAGTCCTAATGCACAGAGGCAAAGATGGCCAGCAGCCCGCCCACGGCCTGGGCACATGAGCCCCAAGGTTGTGGGTTGACCCTCTGGGCGGGGATCCCAGGCTCTCCCCTCGCTCTGCAACAGCAACAGCCGCCTCTCGTGGGTCTTACTGCATCCAGGCCGTTCTCACGCTCATGAAAGCCCAGCCTCAAATACCACGGCCCAGAGTCACAGGTCAGGGCCGGCTCCATCAGAGACTGACAGCTCCTGTGGGTTTCCCCTTCCTCTGGCAGGGTGCAGTCAGCTTCGGAGAGAAGGAAGGAGATTCCATGTTTATTTTGTCGTCTTGAAGCAGTGAGTCTGGTAACGCTGCAGCCCAGCGGGAATCCCACCACCTCCGCAGACCCCAGGGACGGTCAGGGCTTCGGACATGGCTAGTCAGAGCTGGGTGACAAGAGGGATCCCGGGCAGGGACTCAGAGCCATCCTGGGGGGCATCCAGGGCCACCTCACACAGAGCCCTGGGGAAAGCACCCCTGGAGGAAGGCAGCTATTACGCATCTGGGACAAGTGCCAGCGTGTATGGGGGCCACTGCCAGGGAGCCACTCTAGCAAGAGAGAGGATTCTCCTGGAAAACTGCTTCACGTCTGCCCTGCCAGCAAGCAGTCATTCCAGAGGCAGGCGTCAGTTCGAAGAAAGAGTAGCAGGGGGCGGAGGGCAGGAGGGAGATTGTTTGCTGAGATGAAGTACAGCGTGCACCGCGGGTCTGTGCGCAAGATGAGGGGAGAGGCCTAATAGCGGGGATTTGGTGCAGGATCCCGACCAGATGTGCCCTCCCAGCTGCAGGTCTGCTCCGGCTGCCATGTGAGATGTTTGTCTTCGAGAGCCTTGCCGAAGACACCCCTTTATGGCCTTGTGCTCGCTGGGGTGTGGGTTTTGGCAGGACAGGGAGACAGTAAACCTTGGAGGCTGGTGTGTAGAGTGGCCACATTTAGCAAGTCAGATTTGTAGATGCCCGGTTACCTTTGAATTTCAGATAAACAACAAATTAAAAAATAGATAAGTATGTTCCACTCAATATTTGGGTTATACTTATACTAAACATGCATTTCTTACCTACCTGAAATCCCAGTTGAGATGGTATCATCTATCTTAGTTGGCAAGCCCTCTGCTGTGGGCTTTTCTCTTGAGCCTCTTTCTGCTTTTCCATCCATTTCAGCACTGACTACGGGTTTGGTGATTATATGATGGATGACACCCGCTAGAACCCAAATTCCTCTGCCACCTGTAGCACCGCGGGGGTCCCCATGTCCTACAGAGTCTTCCCTGAGCCCCCGGGGCCTCCAGCTAGGGGCATTTGGGCTCCTGTGCTTGCAGCAAGCCTGTGCCTCTGGAGGCTGCAGTGGGGGCCGGAAGGAAGCCAAGGGGTCCTCTGTCTTCGCAGTGATCCCAAGCCTCTTGCCACGAGAATGCCAGCAAGGTGGCCTGTGCGTTTCTGCTGTGGGCGAGGACCTGGGGTACAACACCACTGAGATTACAGATTACTAGGACAAGTCCAAGGTCAACAGAAGCCTTGGATGGGGGCTGGTAGGATTCACAGAGTGGTCCCCATTCTATCCGTTGCCAGATGGAAGGAAAAAGCCTGGCCCACTGGAGCCTTCGTTCTCGGCTTCCCTCTGGCCCCCGGCCAAGGACAAGCCCAAACTGGCCTCTGTTGCAAAGAAGTGGCCTTTGAAAAAGTGTGTCCTCTGCCCTGGGAAGGAACATTTGCAGTCAGGTCTGTGCATGGAATTTTTATTCCTCTAATACAGCCTAGGCAGGATTTAGTACACAAGTTCTCCAGAGGAAATGCATTCAATAAAAATTTGATGGGCTCCGGCAGCTCAGCCGAATCTCCTTACGAATTTCAAGTGTTTCTTGGTCCCTGGCTTAGGCAGGAGCCCAGTGACAGTCTGAAAATGGCCTCTTTAGCTGGGGGCCCTCGGTGCAGGGCCTGCCCCCAGCCCCCTGCTTGCCCAGGTTGGAGAGTAGGGAGCCTCTTGCAGAAGGAACTAAGCCCCAGGGCTCTGGGGGCTCAGAAGGTGGCCCTCGTAAGGAGATGAGGGCGTTGGACGCTCAGTGGGGATCTGGTGTGTCTGAAGACCTAAAGGCAGTGAAGGAATAGAAATGAATTGCTGTGACTTGTGGGGGTAGAATAGGAACTGTTCATTTATTATCTTCTGACACTTCTCATTGCTCAGCACTCAGAAGAGAGTTCAGGGCTGGAGACAGGTGTGTGGTCCCAGCTCGGGCGTCCTGTGGGAAATGCGTGCTAGAGGCTAAGCTTGCTGCGGGTGAGGTGTGGTTCAACTCACCTCTCTGCTCTCGGCTCTTATCCCGGGCCTGGCACAGAGCGTGAGGCCAGCGAGTGCCCGATGGTGTTGGAGAGAGGATGGCCACATGTGAGAAATAGGGGAGCCTGCCTCTGGCTGGTTAGGAACCTCCAAGCATGACCCAGTACCCCCCCTTCATCCTGGTGAAACAGTGCCAGGTCATTGGAAAAATGTTCCCAGCCTCAGCAGCCACTGCAGGGACATGACTGGGAACAAGAGCACACATCCATGGCAGGGAGGTCCTTCCTGCCCCGGCCTCTGCTACAGAAAACGTAGATGGACAAGGGAAAATAGCAAGCCAAAGAGTGTGTTTGCAGAGTGGCTCTCAGCCCCCAGTGCAGAGTGATTCCTCTGCAGCGCCCAGCCTTGCATCCTGGGAAATACCACCAGCGCAGGAGAGCTGGCCTTCCTCTCCCTTTGGACCAGCCCTGAATGCCGCCCTTGCCCAGGCTCCCAGAGGGCCGATCATGAGGATGGCTTGTGGCAAGGACACAAGTGAATTCTAATCTTGGATCCAGCATCTACTGGGCAGCCCCCAGCAAAGAACTTGACTCTCCTTAGCCCGTTTCTGCACCTGTGAACATCCCATGGGACCACGTTGGCAAAGACTTAGCCCCACAGCCTGGTCTAGAGGCTGTACTGGGTTGTCAGCAAAACCCAAAGCTGCAGGCCATTCTAGGCTTTCCTTCTGGCTCTGGGGAACCGTGCCAGCTTTCTCTCTTGTGGTGGTTTCCCCTTTCTACCAAGGTCCGGTGTGGCTCACGGTCACTTAGGCACACGGCCATCAGATGGTGAGGGAGGCTGGCCCGTTTGGCATTCAAGTTACCCTGGCAACACCTCCTGCCCACGTGCCTTGCAGATGGGAACCATCCAGGCCTTTCCAGGCCCCTCCCCTGAGCCACCTCTCTCTGTTCCCCTATGTGTCTGGGGGCACAAAGCTGTGGAGGAGACAGCCATGGCTTCTCTTGGCCCGAGGAACCACTGGGTGTGGCTCCTGTGCACCCAGGTGCGGAGAGTGTGAGGCTTCCAGCCGTCCTGCTCCCTTGTTACCTGGGCTTGGCCTCCAACCTGATGACCTGGGTCAGGGAGAGGACTTGACCAGACTGCTCAGCCTCAGTCAGACAGTATGCGCCCCACATGCCCCTGCTTAAAGTTTCCTTCAGAAATGTATCTGGTCCCTCTGCTAACTAACTCCGGCACCCAGACCCTCGGGGTTCCAGCTGTTCACAGGGTTTTGTGAGGCTGACCCCACTTGCTTGACCTGCAAGAGGGAGAAAGAAGTGGGGGTGCGCCAAAGGACAGTCCTCATTTCTGCAACAGAGGGTGAGCAAAGTCAAGAACTTCCTGGAGCAGTGGTCCTCCATCTCTTTCCTGCCCCGGCACATAGAATACAGGTGCTCCGTGCCCAGCAGGAATATCAGTACTGATCACTTCAGGGAGCAGACCACCCTCTCCTAGGGGACATGTGGACCCCAAAGTGACATGGGTATCCTTTCTCAGAGCGGCGTGCCCATCTACCCCACGCCCAGCCTCCAGATCACTGGGGGAGGCTCAGTGTCTCCCCCAGCCTCCTGCACGGGTCTACCGGACGCACACTTGTGCACACCTCCTGGGACACGCATAATTCCCATGGTTCACCTGGAGACCAAACATGTGCGAACACATACTCAGGTGCATACCTGCTCACCTGGCCACACACACATACGAACGCCTCAGGTGCATACCTGCTCACCTGGCCACACACACACAGTCACGCATGCCCCCTGCACGTACCCCCAGCAGAAGCCCCCCAGCCTGCTCGTGAGATCCCCGCCCACATCGGGCTGCTGCAGCTCAGACAGGTGGTGGTCCAAGAGGAAGCCTTGGGTGGTTCCCTGTTTCCTGGGCCACCTGGGGTGGGGGGGAGCTCCCTCTGGTCTCTGAGGCCTGCTGTGGACACTGTGGTTGCTGAGTTCCTCTTGGGGCCACACTGGGGGTCTCCCAGGACTCGGGCATTGGGTGAAAACTGGAAAGGTGTTGGGCAAAGCAGGACAACTGGTCACCACAGGGCAGGCCAAGCACTCGAGAGGAGGGAAGCTGGATGGGCAAGCCTCCGTCTCCACCCGTCCCTCTCCACATGCCCTGGAGCTGCTCTGTAAAGAAAGTGGTCGAGGCAAGTGTGCTTCCCAGACACTGCGGAGAGTGCAACAAGACCAGGCAGTGCCCAGGTGGTGACCTTCTGTCCTGGAGCTATGATGGCCTGTCAGGAAGGGGACTGGGCCAGAGGACCGTCCGCCCAGAGCTGATTGAAGCAGCGCTCTGGGGCCTAGGAGAAGGGTGGGAGAAGTCTTGACAGACAACCTGGAAATGTCCTTGGGGCAACGGAGGGGGGATTCCACAACCTGTGGAGCTGTGCCTTGTCCTTCTCAGTTTGGAGCCGGTTCTGTCCACCAGGCCCCACATCCATTCCTGGGGTCCAGATAGGCTGGAGGCATGTCCCAGTCCCTCCTGAACCTGGCATCCGCCCCGGGCTCAGGGTCCCCTGAGGCAGCAAAGGCAGGGGTGTGAGGTGGTGACAGGCGTGTGAAGGGCAGCAGCAAAGCCTGACTGAGGTTCCAGCAGGCACACCTGGCCCTGTGGGCGCTTCCCTTGCGTCACCTCCCCTGACCCTCCCCGCCCGCTGAGGGGCACTTAGGTGACAGGGTCTGCCCTCTGCCTGCCTGGCCTCCATGCCCCAGAGTACAGGAGGGGGCTGGCGGGCCATGTCATATCATGTCATGTCAGTGGGAAGCAAATAGACCAGACCAGGGGGGAGGGAGAGGGAGGAAATCCACTGAAGAGAAAGCCGACTTAGACTCCTGTGCCCTCCGTGGCCTCCCTGGTCCTGATGGCCTTCGTTGTCAGGCTTTGGGGCAGGAATGGGATGGATGTTTCTGAAACCAAAGAAAATACTCCCATGTGCTTTGAGGAAGAGTGGGGGTGGGGGCCGAGTCCCAGGTGAATAGTGCCCTGAGCCGACGTCCCCGAGGGGGCAGGTGAGCCCACCCCAGCTGCATGGAGTGCCCAGCTCCACGCTGGGGTCCCCGACATACACACACCAGCTCAGTCTGCACATGCACACACCCACCCTCATGGTCACATGGTACTCACACACCTACACGCGTCGCCTTGTACACTCACACAACTTGTGCGCTCACATGCAATCTCACACTTATACACATATTCGTGGCCTTCACACTCAGCACACACCCACACGCTCACAGTCATAGTCGCTCACACACATCCACACACTCATTGCCTTTCAAATGCCTCACACGTGTGCACTCACACTCACCCTCTCACAGTCATACCCCCATGAGCACACACACTTTGCCGTCTGCATATCCTTGCACACACGTGCTCACACACACCCTCTCACAGGCTCACACACGCTCATACGCACCCACACACACTGCCTTGCTCATGCCCTCGCGCACTCATAGGCGCACTCATGCCCTCAGGCCCCCCTGGTCCCCAGCAGCCCAGCTCGGCTCACGGGGCGGGAGGGGCGCGAGCCAGCGCTGGGTCTAGTGAAGCCATTTGCTCCTCCAAGCAGCACTTAGCTCTACTTCCTTTTTCTCTGGAAAACCCCAAACATTCCCAGGAGGGAAAACAGGCCCTTTATTACCTCGTGGGCTCAGAACACTGCATCGAGGTAATTGAAAGTGGCTTGACTCAAATTGCATTTTCTGAGGAGCCGCGAGAGACAGGCCTGTGGAAGGGAGGGAGGAGGGGTGGAGGGCCGCTTCAAAAGCCGGCACCGAGCAGGCTGGGAGTGCTGGGCCCTGAGCACAGGCCCAGTCCCCAGAGGCCTCCCCGGGGCCACCCCCATGGAAGCGTAGAACTTTGACACGCACCCCACAAACAGCATCCGAGCCCTGAGCGGGCAGACCCGCCTGCCACCTTTGCCAGCCCCCTAAAAGCTTCATCCCAGGAAGGGTCTTCAGCCTCTCCCTGCAGGTCACATGGTGGCACACGGTGGCCATTCAACAAGTGTTTGTTGACTGAATGCTGGTTTGCGTCTCAGGGCCTTTGCTCGCATGGCTCCCTCCCTCACCTGTTCCTTCAGATCCATGCAATGCTGGTGAGCACTCAGCCATCTTCCAGACAGGGAGCTAAGCTCTGTACTTGTAAGCTCAGAAAATCCGCCAACAGCCTTGGGAGGTAGTGGCGCCGCCCCGTAGTGGATGGGGAAGCTGGAGTGCAGAGCCGAAGCCCCTTGCCTGAGACCAAGTGGGACTGGCCTCGGACCGGGGTCTCTGGCCCAGCTCAGCTCTGAGGCCGGCGGGGCCCATCCCGTGGCTGGCACTGTGCCAAGCCCATGGCTCTGAAGACCCCTGCAGACCCCTGGCCTGGCCAAGGCCGAGCCCTAGCGCGGGGAGAGGGCAGTACTTCTCCATCCTAAACAAGAGTCCTCAGGAAGCCGGGATGCGGGCTGCTGTGGTTTGAAAACGCGTCCTCAAAATGTCTGTGACTTTGATTGGTTGTTAGTCATGACGGTTTGAAATTGCACATGGCATTAAAGAAGAATAGCGAAAGGGGGCACGGCTTAAAATGGGTGAGAAACGCAGCTTTAGTGCCACTAAGTCTCTGAGTCACTTGTGTGTCCCTAGCCACCAGCACTGAGCCCAGCTCACGACAAAGGCTCAGAAAATGCTTGTTGAATGGAATTAAGGAATGAGGAAGGGCGGGAGGGAGGGAGGGAGGTTGGGAGCCACCCAGGACCTGGAGCAGGTGGGACCTTCAGCAGACACCCATCTCTAGCCCTGAGGGAAGGAGGGGCTTGTTGCGTTGTGCCGATCCCCAGGGTCCCTATCTCTCCCCCGAGGTCTGCTGCAGGCTCGGCCAATGAGTGAGAAAGTGAGGGGGGCCCTTCCAGAGGGCCAGTAAAGTGCTGGAAAACAAGATGGGCTGGGCCTGAGACGGGAGCTCAGGGCTGTGGGGAGCATGGAGCATGAGGATCCCTTGCAGGGCCCAACACGGGCTCCCACCTGGCTGTCCTGCGGCAGGTCCCCCCCCCCCCCCCAGGCAGGAGAGAGGAGAGCAGCCGTGAATGAGGCTTATCTGGGGACTTCTGAGCCCAGCGGAACGGGGAACCACAAAACCGTTTAGTGATAAACTTGTGTCTCTCATGAGCAAACAGTTTGCTCACCTTGCCACTGTCTTGGTGTTAACAGCAGTGTACTGGAACCTTCTTAGAACTATATCTGGTCCATCAAACCAAATGGGGGGCACTTTCCTCCCCCATCCCTACCCCGCCGTTCTCCCCAGTCCTCATGCTAGAAGACGAACAGAGTGGCATCCATCTGGAAGACAGGGCACCAGGCCTCCACCAGTGCCGGGTGTCACTCGGGGGTAGGGGGACACCAGGATTCAGGGTAGAGACCAAACATTGTGACACTGATTTGATTTCTGAACTGCTCGCCTCAACAGACTTTATAGTCTGTGGACCCTCGTACCATTTTTTCTCCTCCTGGTTTACTCTGTTTCTGGATTATTGTCTGTAAGTTTCAAAACGGCCCAGGATCCCTGAGTGGTTTATAAATTAGGGCTGTATCCTGGAGGCACCCAGTAGTGCTGATATATTTTAGGTGGTGTCAGAGTTTCCATTATAAACCCCATTTCTCAGAGGTTTACAACTTGGCCATAAAAATGCACCGGGGCCCGAGGCTCGGACTATACCACACGCAGCTGCCTGAGTCCCTTCCTGGTGTCCAGGCAGGAGTGCCTGGCAGGGACATCCGGCTGGTGAGCCCCAGAACAAAGGCTGGGGTGGGAGGGTTCCACGCCTTAGCGTGAGGGGAGGTGAAGACAGGGCCTCCCCCCTCCTGGCCAGCAAGCTGTGCTCTCCAAACAGCTGTCCATAAGGGATTGTTGCAAGCTAGCAAGGCCGGTCGTCTGGGCAGGGAGGCCACCAATGGGGGAGAATGTATGCCTGCCAGTGAGTCTCCCAGGTTTACAGTCACTCTGCCCCAGAAATGCCCCCTCCAAGGCCATGTGGGTGCCCTTTTGGCAAGCCCACTGACCCCCAGAGACCAGGCAGACCGACTTCCACACTAAGAAGCAATGGGCTCAGTGTCCCACTCCCGTTTCCCCTAAAGCACTGGTCATAGAGTCGCGTGTTATAGGAAGTAGAGGAATGAAGACCAGCAGTCCCCAGACGCAGGCAGCTTGTGAAAGAACATCAGTGCCTGCCTCCCCGTCCCCAGGAGTTGATTGGATTGGTCTGGGGCTGTCTAAACAATCAACAATCCTCAGGCTAAGGCCCAGCCCTGCAGTCGGACCGGAAAGTCTGGTGATGTTTCCACCACCTCTGTTCCCTGAACCTGGCCAGGCCCCTTCTTGTCGCTGGGGCCCTGAGCACCTGGGACCTATACTGAGACTAGGGGGCCAGTGACTGTCCTGGTCCCCCAGCGCCACTTCACAGAGGGAGCCCCTTCTAAACCTTCTCCCAGGAGCCACAGGGACAGAGCCCAGGCAATAGGGAGGCTGCCTTGTTTTCTCCCAATTTCTTGTGAGGCTCCAGGATTTCGGCCCCACGTGGGAGTCACGGGCTTGCCTGGATAAACAGAACCATGTCGGGGGGTTGCCCAGCTCTGAGCCTGGCTGCTACTCAGGAACTCCTGCCCGCAAAGAGCCGAGGCCTTTCCTCGGTGGAGTGCCACCTGTCAGCCCACGAGGGCACTTTTCCTCCGATCCTTCACTCAGAAATGTCCACCGAGCACCTGCCCCGTGTGGTTGCTGTCCTGGGGGACGGGAATGTACCAAAGACTGAAGTGGACCAAAGGCCCTGCCCCCCTGGGCTTACGCCCAAGCAAGGGAGACGCCACTGAACAACACACATGATAAGGAGGTTCTCTAGCACAGAGGAGACCATCAGTGCCATGGGGAAGAAACAGCAGAGGGCATAGGAGGCGATCGGGAGCGTCGGCGAGGAGGACACATTTCGAGGTCTGGCTGGCGGTGGGGCAGAGAGTCAGTCAGACTTGCTGCAATGCTGCCGTGTAACAAAGAGCCTGGGAGTCTCAGGGGCTGACAGGGACAGATATTTCCATCGTGGTGGCTGTGGTCCCGTGGACCTCCCTCTGGGGCCTGGCTGGAGTGGTGGCTTACTGGGGAGTCATGCCTGCCCCCACTACACTGGCCAACACAAGTCCAATGGGGGGGCAGCAGCAGTGGCGGGGGAAGTGGAGAGGGGAGGGGAGGGATGCTTGCTGAACGGCCATGCAATCTCCCCATTGCAACACAAGGAGCCACATGGGAGCAAAGCCTGGGAGGCTGGGGGAGGGGGGCTGGGGGTGCTGCAGACAGCAGGAAGAGCATGCAGATAAAGGGAAGAGACTGTGCCAAGGCTTCAAGGGTACCTGGCCTCTTCATGGCAGTGAGCAGCACAGCAGGGTAGGGGGAAGGTTCTAGAAGGGAAGATGGTGGCAGCCCCATGAGCACCTTTCCTGAGTGGGAAGGGACTACTGCAGGCTTTGAGTGACTTACACTCTAACACTGCCCACTGGTCTCTTCATCAGAGGGAGACTGGGGGGACAAGGAGGTGGAAGCAGGAGGCCAGTTCAGGGATGCTTTCAGTGACCCAAGTGTGAGAAATGGTAGGTCCAAAGTGAAGCTGTGGGGTGGAGAGAAGGAGCCCATTCCAGTCGGATTCTGAGGCATAGCTGTGGGGTCTACTGGCCAACCAGACTCGGGGTTAGAGAAAGAGAAGCTTCCGGACTGCCCTCAGGGGTCTTGCCAACCATGACAGAGGCTGTGGGGGTCACGTGTGCTGCTGGGATGTCAAGGTGCAGAAACCTGTAGGCGTGTGTCTCGGCACCTAGGCCTGCTGTCACCACAGGCTGGGCAGCCCGAACAGCAGGGAGTTGTCCCCTCATGGTGCTAGAGGCCAAGCTGGGGGCGACAGCAAGGCTGGTCCCACCTAAGGGCTGAGGGCTGTGAGGGAGACACTGCTCCAGGCTGCTTTCTAGCTTGTGCTGCTTTGCTGACAATCTTTGGTGCCCCTCGCCTCGTGAAGGGTCAGGTCACCCTGACCCCTGCCTTCATCCTCACCTGCCTTCTCCCCGTGTGCATCGGAGCCGGAATGTCTCCTTTTATAAGGACACCAGTCATATTGGATCAGGGGCCCATCCTAGTCTAGTATGACCTCATCTTAACCAGTATGACATCTGCAGGGACCCTATTCCCAAGGAAGGTCGTGCCATGGACTAAATGATGGTGTCTCCCCCAAATTCCTGTGTGGAAGCCCTAACCCTCAATGTGATGGTATTTGGAGATTAGATGAGGTCAGGTGGTTGGGGCCCCTGTCATGGGATTAGTGTCCTTATAAGAAGGGTAAGAGGCACAAGACCTCTCCCCACCATGTGAGGGTGCAGGAAGAGGGTCCTCACCAGAAACCAGATTTGCCGGCATCCTGGTCTTGGACTTCCAGCCTCTACAACTGTGAGAGGTATGTGTCTGCTGCTTAAGCTCCCTGCAGAGCTGCCAAGTTAGTCGCATCCTGAGGTACTGGTGGCTTTGACATATGGATTTGGGGGTGGGGCACATCCAAGTGAGGAGGGCCCCTCACAGACCCCCCATTTGACTCACCTCCCAGGCTCAGGGGCCTCTTCCCAGCTCCCCGGGTGAGCAAGGGAGCTTGGGATTCTCCTAGGACATCTTGCTCCTCAAGCCAGCCCCCAAACCCCAGAAAGAACACTAGAGGCAGTCGGGCAGCTCCAGAAAGAATGAACACAAGTGGGTAAAGGCTGCCATTCTCCTGTTGTCTCATTCAGCACTGAGCACCTACTGTGTGCCATGCACGCCGGAGAATTTGAGGGTGCATCAGAGAGAGTCCTGGGGTCGGGAAAAGGCTGGAGGGTGGAAAGACAGTGAGTACTGAGCACAGAGCTTGGCGCCGATCTCAAGGGCTCCGTGGGGGGCCATGGGGGGCCTCAGTCAGGGCTTTGCCCTCCAGGGCCCTTGCTGGGACATCACGCTGCTGCTTAGCAAGGGTGACTTCTCCCATGCGCCCTGTTCCACCCCAGCCAGTGCATCTTGAAGTGAGAGGCACCAGTCTAGAGGAGCACAGGTCCCCACTAAGTGTCTGCCTGATCCCAGCCTCCGGGCAGGAACAGCCCGTGTGGAGAGACTGTGAGGCCTGGTGGCTCAGACGCAGGGGCTCAGGGGCTCACCCTCCCCAGGGACGCCTCCCGAGCGAGAGGGGTGGGAAACCTGCTCCCTGCCCGCCTCCCCGTGGACTGGGAATGCGGGGTACTTTTCGAGTCTCTGCTACTTAACAAGGAGTTGCAGGCTTCGCCACAGAGGGGTTTTGTTTGGAACTTAAAACACTTGCTCAGATTAATGACCAAAAATGTCAGATGTGTCCACAGTTAATTATTCATTAGATGCTTAATTAGTGTGGGATGATCATGACATTTTAATGTTATTAATTTTTATACTGTAATAGGATTTAAATTGTTCTCCTGTCCCGAAGCCTCCTGTTAGAGTCGCACTGGAATCGGGGCTGGGAGGAGGTAGGGGCTGTGGGGGTGGCCGGTGGTGGCCAGGCAGGTACCTGGCCGGGGTCCAGAGCCCACACACACCTCTTCTGGCCTGGGAGAAGCTTCTTCCGGGCTGCCATGCAGCCTCTTCAGAGCTGGACTCTTCCGATGGCCGGGCTGGCAGTAGAAGCTGCTGGAATGGCAGAAAGGGTAAACCAGATGGCTCCCCACTTCTTCTTCCTGATCAGATGTTTCTGGAGTCTCTGGTCCTCATTCCCTCACCCCGAGATGGGAGGAAATCCAGGGAACCGTCCTGAGAGCCCCACACGGAGAGGGAAAAGGGTCCCAAGCAGCGGCAGAGGACCACCCGTCTGTCACAGACCTGCCCCCCCTCCCACAGTCCGGAGAAGGGGCCCGCCTGAAGGAGCTGTTGCCTATTGTTAGACAAATTCCTTTAGAAAGGAGCCCTATCTGCCCGGGGAAGGGCGTCCATGTGCGGGACACTCTGCAGTCTCATCTCTGTAGAGTGGACACAGCTCTATTATTAGTTTCTAATTATGAAAATCATCTGTGCCCATGCTTTAAAATCCAACAATAGGAAAAGTAGAAAGCTAATAGAAATCATATGAAATCCCACCATCCAGATATGATAACTCTTAACATTTTTAGTGTATGAATTTCCAGGCTATTTTTAGGCACATGACTATGCAGACTTTTACAAAAAAATATACTCATATTATATAGTGTGATCTTGTCATCTGCTTTCTTCCCCCAACTAAACAGCATCTTGTGAGCATCTTTTCAGGCTGATGGATACAAATCTGCATGAACCTTTTTAGTGGCCACATTATATTCTATTCCACAAATGTGCCATAACTTCTTTAACTGGTCTCCGGTAGTTGACCATTTGATTATGTGTAATTATTTGTAATTTTTCACAGTTAACTAGCAGGGCTCCTCTGATAATGCTTTTTGTGTTGGTCTGGCTGTACCCTCGGGACAGATTTCTAGAGAGGAAATCGTTGGGTCCCGGGGGGACTTCTTGATGGTAGGGACAGCTTTGAGTTCATTTCTACTTGTGACTTGGCCAAGTGTTCTGATTTCCCTGCCGCTGTTCTCCCATCTGTGAAATGGGTATAATAATACTGTTCTTCTGAGTTGTGGTGAAGACGGCAGGACCCGGCACGAAGCCTGAGGCTTAGCAGGTGCTGCTAAAGGTTAGCTTCTCACCTGCAGACGTTACACACTGACTATCGGTTTATAAAACACCTAAGTGTATATTATCTCTTCTAATCGTATTGTCTTAAGGAAAGAATAAGTAAAAAGGATATGGAGGCTTAAGACGTGTGCGGCTAAGTTCAGGGGGGTGGGGACTCCAGTCAAGCTGGTAGGGAGAACGGGTGATGTCTGGGGTTTGTCCTTAAGCTTTCAAGGAGAGGCGCCTAGAGCAACTGAGGCACATTTCCATATGCCTTATCTATCCTGCCCCCAATCAGAGAGAGAAATATGGTATCCATTCAGTCCCGGGACCTACTTTCCATTGATGAGACCCATCCCAAAATGGATAGGGGAGTCCAAGCAGAGGTTTGAGCCAAGATCCTAGAAAAAGAAGTCCTGTCGTGGAAGGTTGTGACCCCCCAGGTGGCCTGGATGAGCCCTCCTGCGCCCAGCTCTGTGTGCCCGTGACTCTGGTCTAACACAGGGCCACTGCCAAACTTGAGCCTCTTGGAGATACTCTCCATGTTCTGGCCCTGAAAAGAGGGCTGGGGTGCAGAGAAGCTTCTCTGGGAGCTTCAGAAGGTACCGGGCAGTCACAGCGAGTTAGGTTATGTTTAGGAAGAACAGATCAGGAATGGGGGCCATCAGTAATTCCCAGGGCTGGTTACTCTCTTTCTTATGCAACTTGAAAAAAACAACCCTGGTAAAATGAAGCTGGCAGTAAGACCCCCCAGACCCAGGAGCCCCCTCCAGAGATGTAGCTGGGCCTCCCAGAGGCTGAATCACCCCCTTCCTAAAATGCTTCTCTTTTTTTCCAAGGGCCTCTTTGTTCTGGGCCTGATTAGGAGCCCAATGACAGCCCCGGTGCAGGTGAGGAGGACAGAGAGGTCTGTGTAGGTGGAGTTCTCTCAGGGCAGCTGCCTGCAGGAGAGGCCCCTCCAGCCACCCTGTAGAGTCAGCAGAGCGTGGGGTGGGGCAGCCGGTGGGTAGGGAGCCTGGGCCCACTCTCCTAACCTCAGGGAGATGGGCCTTCCCCACCCAGAGCCGATTGTGAAGAAGGGGCCAGGCTGAGCTGGCCTATTGAGGATGGGGTGCCCATCCCTCGCTGCCACCATCTCTCTAGAAGCCAAATGTCCTCAGGAACATTCATGAGGACCCACACATCCCGTGAGCACAGGAGCCGGGTGAATGCTCATCTCCCTTCGGGGGTTGAACTTCACAATACCCCAGTTAAGCATTCCGCAAACTGGCCTGTGGTGGCACGTGCCTGCCAGCCCCCAGCGTGGGTGTGGCCCAGGCGCTGAGGGGAGGGGCCCTGGCCCGGTGCCAGGGACAAAGTCCCACCACCCCAGAGAGGCAGGTGGGCCCCAAGGAAATCTCCCGGCCTTCCTCCCACTCACCACTGCAGACAGCCTGCTCCAGAACAGGGAGAAGGAAGAAAAAATGTGAATCTGCAGTTGTGACTGAGATAATAAACAGATGCTCTAATTAGAAGTCTTCTCAAATCGTCAGAAGCTCATTTACAAGGGGAGATGGCAGAGGCATTCTGGTGCCAGCGTGGAGTTCCGTGCTGGGGAGGAGTTTGGGGGGATCCTCACCTGTCGTCTTGTGGCCTTGGCAGGTGGGCAGGGGCCAGGAGAGGCAGGAGGGGTGGGAGCAATCTTGGGGGGGGGCACTCCACAAGTGTTTTTCCTGCACGCCACCATCCGGGCCTTCTTGGGCAAGAAAGCTCCACACACCTGGAGCCCTCGTGTGCAGGCAGCAGCCCAGACACCCCTTCGAGGATCCTTGGAGCTAGAAGCAGGGCTTCCACCTGCTCTGTGAGTCCCCCTTCAGTGCTTCTCAGCCGGGACCTTCCTTGTCCCTGCCTCCCTGTCCCACTTCCAGGACCTGGGCCGCTGATGCCAGGCCACTCTCTCCAGCATCGAGCCACTCCTGAGCTGCAGACCTGGTATCCACAGACATTCCCTGGGGCAACCAGAGACCCCCCCCCCTCCGTGAGGGTGCCGCTGAGCTCACATCAGCTGGCCCTCTCCTCCCACCTTGCTCCCCCTCTGCTCCCTCTCTCACCCCACCATGGACAACTCACACCTGTCAGTTCTACCCCAACCCTTCCCCCCCTCCCCCGCTCTGTCCCTGCCTCTCTACCTGCAGGGCCACACCCTCCCCAGCTCTTTCACCTCTGCCCTTGACCTTTGTCACCATCTTTGCTCACCTCAGGACCTCAGCTGTCACTTGCTGCCACAGTGCCACCAGTGGTGGTCTTTCCAAAACATGTCACTTCATCTCATTCCCTACCCAAAGTCTTCAAAGGCCTTTGTCCTGTAGAAGGAAAAGCAGCCCCCACCCCGAGCTCCCTCTGGCCTTCGTGGACTCCAGCGCCTGGTTCTGTCTCCGGAGGCACCAGACTTTGCTCCTCCTCCTCTTCCCATGCCTCCTTTTTCAAGAAACAACTCAAAACCTAAAGACAGCCCACTCTGGGCAAGCACCCTGAACCTGCCTCCCCCAGGCTTCTGTGGGGTCTGTGGACCACTGTATCAGAAGCACCTGGGGGCTCATTAAAACTACAGAGTCCTGGGCCCACCAGGGGGCGATGGGATCAGAGCCTCCGCAGATGGAGCCTAGATTCAGCCTTTCCAACAGCTATCCCTGCTGAGTTTGGAAACCACCGTCCTGTGCAATCACTGGACGTTAATGGACTATGAATTCATTTAGGGCCAGGAAGGTGGCCTTGCCCTCTGTGTCTCAGCATTGAAGGCAGGTGGTGTTCCTTTGTGCTGAACCTTATTTGAGGGCTTACTCTGTCCCGCATCGTGTTAAAACTCTTGACCCAAGTGAAATCATGTAATGTTCCAGACAAGCCTCGGAGGTAGTGCTGCTGTTCCCTGGATCTCACAGATAGGGAAACAAGGCACTGAGAGGCTGAGTGCCTTGCCTAAATTCACAGCTAGTGGGTGTGAGCTGGGATTCCAACCCCGCACTCGTCACCACTCAGGGCTTCCCTGCCGGTGCCTGGGACATGGTAGACGCTGAATGGTGGCTAGATGAATTCACGGGAGGCCACTTGCCTGGAAGAAGGAACTCATGTCTGTGCTCAGGAAATGCGCTCAGCTCCAGCTTCTGAGCCAAAGCCCTACAAGATGGTGCCTTATAAGGGAATGCAGGCAGCAGGCACCTTGCTGGCCAAGGATACCTCCGTCCCCACTGCCACCATCCCGCCTGCCAGTCACTCCACCTGAGAACAGTGAGCGCGGGGCCTCGGCCACACACCAGTCCACTCGAGGAAAGTTCTGGCAAAGGCATGCCCTATATTCAGGGTGGGCCTGGTGTCTGTCAGCATAGCTCCAGCAGACGCAGGCTAACAGTGGCTTCCGCCAGGGACCCTCCTCTATAAAGCTCTGCTAACACGGTTTCTGGAGCTGGCTGAGCGACATTTAATTCCTGGCCAAATGGAGTAACTTGGAGCTGAAACTTACTCAATTAGTGGCCCGGCACGGGAGCGAGGCCCTCTCAGAAGTGCTGAGTGTGAGGTTCTTGGCAGGGGAGGGGGAAGCAGGGCAATGGCATGGGTTCCAGTGTCATGCGCCATCAGTCACTCGTGTCACGGGGCAGACGTGGGTCCACCCCAGGGAGGGTCCAGCTGAAAGGGGTGCCGTTCCCTGCAGCTAAAGAGAAGCACGTGGGGACAGGTGGTCTCCCTGCAGGCCTTGCTGGGGCAGCTGCCTGAGGTTCCCGAGGGCATCTCATCAGGCACGATGCTGGGGTGCACTGGCTGCTGAGGGCCCCACCCCAGCCACCCCGGTCTCCCAGGCTGAGAACCCAAAGAGCCACGCAGCCTTCTGCGTCCTGCTTCAGACTGTGGAAGGACAAGGTGGTGGCCGATCCAGGCTTCGCTGAGCACAGCCAGAGATGCAAAATCCCCTACAGACAGGCTCGTGCGTGCGTGCGTGTGCACACACACCCACGCCACCTTCCCAGCAGTATCTGACTAGCCGACACTTAATACTAGTGGCTCCCGAATGCTTGTCTCCAATCCTTTGTAGCTTAGGATGAAGTTCTTATCAGCCCAGGGAGAATGAGCGAAATATGAAAAATGTGGCGAGCTTTTCATAAGCTAAATGTTCATTGGAAAAGGACTGTCTTTTTTCTGAGACTGACCTTCCTGCCTCTTTCATGCTTAAAGCATCCATTCTCTTATGAAAGTGCAGTGACAGGAGAAGGGGTGACTGTTTTTTAAGGATTTATTTGGCAACATCTCTGTCAGTTCCCCCATCTTTAACTGAAAATTTTTATTAAGATGATTGTAGCTTCATATGCATTTGTGAGAAATGATGTAGAGAGATCCATTGTACCCTTTACGTAGTTTCCCCCATTGGTAACATTTTCTCCGGCACAAATGCACAATGAGAAGAGTGACACTGTTTCAATCCCCCAATCTTGGTTTTCTAGTTTTACTTGTTTTATTTGTATGTGCGTGTGTGAGTGTGTCTATACAGTGTCATCATGCGTGTGCATTAGTAGACCCAGCATCACCATCAAGATATTGACTAGAAGTCCATCCACGTTGTCATGGTATCAACAGCTTACCGCTTTTATTGCTGAGCAGTGTTCTCTGCTTATAGAGATACCACGCTTTGTGCAAGCATTCACGCACCGGAGGACACCTGAGTGTTTCCAGCTTGGGGCCACATGTGAAGCTGCTGTGAACACCGTGTTCAGGTTTTTATGTGAACGTAAGGATTTCTGTGGGATAGATGCCCGAGAGTGCGATTGCTGGGTCGCACGGTAGCTGTGTGTCTGGCTTCATGAGGCGCTGCCAGACTGTCTTCCAGAGAGGCTGTCCCACCTGAGGTTCCCACTGGCTGTGCGTGAGGGGTCCTCTCTCTCTCACTTCCTCACCGGAGTTTGATGTTGTCCGTATTTTCTGTTTGAGCCACTCTGATAGGTATGTAGTAATGTCTCGTTATGGTTTTAATTTACATTTCTTCGAAGCTAATGATGGGGAACATCTTTCTACGTGCTCACTTGCCATCTGTATCTCCAGTGAAATGTCTATTCACGACTTTTGCCCGTTTTCTATTTGGATTGCTTGATGGCTTTTACTGCTGAATTTTCAGAGTCTTTACATGTTCTGGACGCTACTCCCATGTGGGATGTGTGGTTGGCAAATACTTTATCCCAGTATGTGACATCTTTTCATCCTCTTCAAGTAGGCTTTTGCAGAATAAAAGTTTTTAATTTTGATGATGTCCCCTTTATTCGTTTTTCCCTTTTTGAGTCATGCTTTTAGTATCAAGTTGAAGCACTGTTGGCCTAGCCGTCAATCTCAAATATTTTCTCCTGTGTTTTTTTCCTAAAAGTTTTATAATTTTACATTTTACAGTTAAGTTCATGCTGTATTATTGGTGAATTTCTGTTTAAGGTGTGAGACTTCGTTCAAGGTTCTTTTTTTCTTTCTTTCTTTCTTTCTTTTCTTTTCTTTTCTTTTCTTTTCTTTTCTTTTCTTTTCTTTCTTTTCTTTTTTTTTTCCTATAGATGTCCAATTGCTCCAGCATCATTTGTTGAAAAGATTATCCTTTCTCTATTTAATTGCTTTTATAACGTTGTCAAAGGTCAGTGGAGCATATTGGCGTGGGGCTATTTCTGGTTTTTTTTTCTTTTTTTTTTTAGATGTTTTATTTATTTATTTGACAGAGATAGACAGCCAGTGAGACAGGGAACACAGCAGGGGGGATGGGAGAGGAAGAAGCAGGCTCCCAGCGGAGGAGCCCGATGTGGGGCTCGATCCCGGAACACCGGGGTCACGCCCTGAGCTGAAGGCAGACGCTTAACTGCTGTGCCACCCAGGCGCCCCTATTTCTGGGTTCTGTATCAGGTTCCATTGATCTATGTGTCTATCCCTTCTTCAACATTAGACTTTCTTGATTGCTTCCTATGTATTTATAGCATAGAGAGTATGGGTGTGTGTGCATACATATGTTTAGTTACCTCTCAATAGCAAGCAGAGTAATACCTACTGTATTCTTCCTCAGCAAGATAGGTTTAGCTATTCTAGGGTAGGGCGCATGCCTTTCCATATAAACTATAGAACACATTCATCTATGCCTATCAAAACTATTGCTAGGAGTTTGATAGGAATTGCATTAAGCCTACAGATACATTTTGAGAACGGGCGTCTTCACGATGCTGAGTTTTCGGATCCGTGAGCCAGGTATGCTTCTTCATTTACTACACCTTCTTTGACTTTGTTCACCAGCATTTCGTAGTTTTCACCTATAGATCTCATACATGCTTTATGAAGCACAGGCTTTAGAATTTTCTTTGGAGCGTCTGTAAACAGCGTTGTGTTTTTAATTTCAGTTTCCGCATGCTCATTATTAGTATACAGAGATGCAGTAGCTTTTTCGGCTTTGATCTTGTATCCAATGACTTTAGTGCCCTCAATTATTAGTTTTAGGAGATTTTTTTGTAGACTTTATAGATTCCTTGGGATTTTCTATGTAGACGATCATGTCATCTGCAAATAGAGACAGTTTTCTTTCCTCCTGGCCAGTCTGTATGCCTTTTATTTCCCCCTCTTGCCTCATTGCCGCAGGACTTCTTGCACTCTGGATAAGTTCCTAGTTAGGGTTGTTCCTGATCTAGTGGAAAAGCGTTCAGTCTAACCATTAAAAGTATGCAGGTGGGCTCTTTGTAGATACATTTTACCAAGCTGAGATCATTTCCTCGCATTCCTAACCTGCCAAGAGAGTTCCTTCATTTGTTAAACTTCACTGTCCTTAAAACCTGAGGCCTTGGAATCGCCAGTCTGTCCCAAACACATGCTGTACCTCCCAGCTGCTCTCTCTTTGAACTTCAAGGGCTCACGGTGGCCAGTGAAGGTCCAGAGCTCCCAGCTCAGGTTTTGACTCTAAATCCTATGTTCTACCCCACCCATCCCTCTCTCCTCTGCCAAGGCCCCTCCTCGGGGCCGCGTTCCAGCCAGAGACAGGGCCACTCGCTTACTCATTTATTCACCCACTCATTCATTCAGCAAACCCTGACCCCCTAGGCCAGACCCTGGGGTCCAGAAACGAAGTGATGCAGCCTTTGCCCTTGAGAAACTCAGTTTAATGCATGAAGTCCATTTCCTCCACTGAGCTCCCATCACCTTATATAGATTATCCATCTCCTGGGCTCCCCTAGGGGGTGGCCAGGGCTGTGGCCCCCGGAGTTGTTCCACTCTGACATTTCTTTTTCCAGGAAACATGTATCCCAAACAGCTCCCCAGAACCCCAGCTCCGCACCCCCAGCTGCCCTGCAGCTAAGTGGGAAAGCCAGCTGGCGCTTGGTCCCCATCTTACCACCCCCTCCTGCACAACCAGAGCCTCCAGGCCCCTGGAAGCAAAGGACAGACCAGCCTTCTCTTGCCCTCCCAGCTCCTGACACTGGAACCTTCTGCAGAGCCCCGAGCTTTCTTACTCCCCACAGCCACAGGATGATGTACTATTGATGTTCTTGTTGGGTTTTTTTTTTTTTTAATCAAGGGAACAATTTCTCTATATGCAAATCTCTTCAATAATAATAATAATGTTATTATCAGTGTGGCCTCAGGCAGAGTCTGGCTGAATTGCAGAGCAGCTGAGTTTATAGTTTTTAGGCATTATCACGCTGGCTCCTGGGAGCAGTGGGAGGCTCATTTCCCCTTGAACAGTCCCAGCCGGGAAGATGATATCAGGCATCAAGAGATACCTGGCTATTACGTTCTCATTCGAATGCCTGAGAAATCACCCCACCCTTCCCTGCTTTCCACCCTGCCCCTCCTCTGTCTCAGGCTGTGGCCAAGGTTAGAGCAGCTCAGAGCCTGCCCCCCGCATGAGCATTTACTCAGCACCCATTAACCAGGTAGGCCGATTACTGCCCAGGCAGGGGGCAGAGGGAAGGCTGGTGGCTGCTCACAGTCCGAAAGGGGAAGCTGGCAGGACGGTGCAGGGTATATGGCCAGTCCCACAGCCCCACAAGCGCAGTGCCCTTGGGAGCCCCCCAGCCCAGACTCGGGCGGCCTAGTAAGGCCGGGACAGTGGTGAGAGAGCAAGGCACTCACCTTGGGCACAAAATTCAATATTTTGAAAAATCAAAAGTAATGCAAAAACTCCATGATACACAAAGTATCAACATTATAAATAAAGGCAGGAAGCCTCTGGAAAGGTTTGCCAGAGAAGGGACGTCTAAAGTGCAAGCTGGGGAAGTACAAACAGACTTCTGCTGCCTCCACTTATTACCTGTTCTCCCAGGAGCCTCCCCAGCCTGGGGTTTGTCACCTGTTAGCTGGGGTGAGCAACATCTGCTTCCTGAGGTCGTGGTGAGGGGACGTGAGACTCCGTACGTACCGCCGTCCGGGAGAGGGACTGGCGCGCGGTAGGTGCGTGTGGCCCACCATGATGAGCGTGAGGATAATAATCTGACAAATTGTATAGCGCCTTCCCTCTTCCCATTCCGCCACCCCAGCTCCGTTCCTGGGTCACCCAAGATGGGGGTGTTCATGTTTGAAGGACCTCTGCCAGCTCTGCTCTGACAAAGACACTTGCTCACCAGCGGTGGCCAGTCCTGCCGTCGTCAGAACAGCGCACTGCGCAAGTGAGGCAAATCTCGTCAGGGTCCTCCTCCCGAAGACCGGGCGCCTGCGAGATCAGCCTGCAGGGCTTTCCTGTGGCTACTCTCACAGCTCAGCCCAGGTGGTGGCTTCTGGAGGTCGGATGTCTAACATCGCTCTCTGCAGGCTGAAGTCAGGGTGTCGGCAGGGCCTCAGTCCTTCTGGAGGCTCCAGGGGAGAGTCTGTCCCCTTGCCTTTCCAGCTTCCAGAAGCTGCTTGCATCCTCATGCTGTGGCCTCACGTCATTCCAAACTCACTGTCAGATCACCTTCTCCAACTCCGACCCTCCTGTGTCCCTCTTACAGGGACCCCTGTGGCTCCTGGATCAGGCCCACCAGGATGATCCAGGATAATCTCCCCATCTCAAGGTCCTTAACTTCATCACATCTGTCATGTCTCTTTTCCCGTGTAAGGTCACAGTCACAGGTACTAGAGATTAGGACAGGGACACTGGTGGTGGCGGGGGCATTATTTGGTCTACCACTCTACATTCTACGTGGTCACCTCTCTGACACCTCTAGCTCCTGGACTGGGTGCCTGGGAGCCACAGCCAGTTGTGGGGGGAGGGCAAGAGGGGGCGCTCTGAAATAAAGAGCCTTCTCCCCTTAACCGATTGGGGCATAAAGCTACACTGGAGCCTCAGCACGCTGGCTCTGGGTAGAAACACCTTCTTCTAGTGACTTCTAAGAGGAAGAGCCTAGGCTGTACCAGATGAGGAAATATGAGACAGGACAGGCCAGCAAGTAACCACTGGGATGTACGTGGGGGTGGGGGGCTTTCCACCTGCAATGGCTCTCTGGGCATGATTTACAGCAGTGAGGGCCACATACTCCCCAGCATGCCAGGACAGGATTACCCACTAGCTTAGAGGACATCAGCCTGGTTCTGGAAGTGGGCCATCCGGGCATCCTCAGGGTCTCCCAGGGCCAGGCCAGGGCCTGACCAGAGGGCCCAGCTGAAATGGGAGTGGGGGCTGTGGTTCTCTGGTCCTGGCGCTCTAGCAGCAGATGGGGCTGGACTCCAGCCCCTGCCAGCGTTGGCTGGCTGCCTCCAGGAGCCTGGCCACCTCCAGGAACTCTGAATAATCAACCCCATTTGCATCACCGGGCATCAAACCACTTCCTCTTCGCTCAGCTGCTGGGGCCTGTGTTTCCCAGAAACCGGCCTTTCAAACAGGGGCTTTGAGTGCCAGGAATGTCTGCCTACCCCCAGGGCTGTCCGCAGGCTCTGGCAGGCCTGCCTCCTCCTGCCTCCAACCAGCTGGCTGTGCCCTCCTGCTAGGAGCAGGGTCCCAGGCCTGCCGACTCCACATCACTGATCCCAGCCCCGTGTCAGCTTGTAAGATAATGATCTTTGTAAGTCTCACAACATCCTCCTGAAGGAGGTGCGACTGTTTACAGAGAGGGAAACTGAGGCTCAGAACATTGGCCTAATTTGCCCGTTAGGGAGGGGTCAGGATCTGAATGGAGTCCTGCTCTTAGTCTCTAGCCATCATCCCCTGACCATGCATGAGGCTCTGCCTCAGGCAGGAGGATGGGCAGCCCTGGGTCAACCTCTGGCCTCAAAACACGGAGAAGCTTCCCACGTTAGTTCACTGGAACATGGAGATGCCTAAACTCACTCCTGGAGAAAGAGATCTATACGGTAGGCTGGGACCAGAGCCAAGGGCATGGCACAGAGCCTGGGCCCCGCCTTGGAGAGGTGCTCTGGGCAGGGGAAGGTCAAAGGAGGTAGGAGGGGAAAATAGCGCCATTGACTTGAGGCCTTCTTTATGGACATGAAAAAGGCCAAAACCATCATCTGGTTTAGCCCAGGCACTTCCTCTTGGAAGTCACTAGAAGGTGCTGCACCCAGAGCCAGAGCTCTGAGGGTCCAGCCCTGAGCTTCATGCCCCCATCAGTTAAGGGGAGAGGACTAGGCTTGAGAGCCCCAGAAATGGCAGGGGTTCTCAGGCCCCACAAATGTACACCTGTGCTTGTCTGTTCCACCCAGACCCCTCTCTCTCTGAAAATGGCCAGAGATTAGGGCAAACGGCAACACCAAAACTGTAGAGATGGCTCCTAGAGGATGGGGAAGCTTTGTAGGGCACAGACAGCAGGGGGCCTGGAGGAGGGGTGCCCACACCCACTGCCCCCTGCAGCGCCAGCCCATGCATCCCACACCCTGGAGAGACAGCACACACCTCTGGCCCCTTCCAGAAATGCCACCACTGAGTTTCCCCGGGGCTGTGGACCCTGTCGGCTGCCCGGCAGAGAGCAAGCGTGCTCAGTTTCCTGGAGACAAGGACTTCCCTCCCACTCCAGAGAAGACGGACTTGAGTCTCTGTGCCCTCCCTAAGCCTCACCCTGGAGGGTATGGAACTTAACAGCCACAGGCAGCACCCAAACCTCCCAGCTGCCAAGCCTGCACCACAGGGAGGACAGAGCCGGGCCTCTGCAGGAGAGAGAGAAACCCCTGGAATTTTCTTCTGGAGACTCATCTGGGTCATTGGCATTTCCACATGATCCCTCTTCCCTTTTGGCAGGAGGAAAAACAGAAGTCCAGATTCAGGGCTTAGCCCTCAAGGAAAATAGCCTGGGGGGGGGGGGTTTACAGTTCCAACCCCTTGATTATCATTTTCATGACACTAGAAATCCTGGTTCCTCGATGAAGTTTTACATCTACAGAGAAAACAGGACGACTTTTAAAGTAAAGTAGCTTCAAAGCCCGATACTCAGCGATAACCACAGTTAATATTTCAGTAAAAATTCTTTCTTTGTAAAGAAAAGTGCAGCTACGGGTCTCCTTTGTGGCCCCGGAGAGCTAGCCTCCTTTCCCGGGGCTCAGGTGACTCCCCTCGGAATCAGATTTATATTTGACATCTTGCCATCAAGTGCCTGCACGGATCTGAGCATGGAGCTTCCCTATGGGACAGGGCACGTGCCCTCACAGTGGTCCTGGACCCCTTCTAGATCAAAGGTCGAACACCTTACAGGAGTCCAGGGTAACTCTTGGGGTGGAGAGGACCAGGGCAGCATGAGCCAGTGCACCAGTGAGGGGCAAAGACAGGCATGGGACAGGCTTGACCCAGGTCACTGTGACCTTGGATGTGCCTACACCTGCTTCCCCATGTGGGGTGGGCTCAGTCTGGATCCCTCTTCCTCCTCCTGCATGAGCCTGGTCCCCGCAGCCCTCCCCTCCATCCCTGTGTGGGGATGTGCAGTGATGAGGTTGAGAATGGGACTCTGGGCGGGACTGTCACGGCTCGCCCTGGCCTCATGCCAACCCTGTTAGACACTATCAACATAGTCCATACAGCACCCTTCGAGGCAGGCACCATGACTGCCATCCCCATTTTACAGATGAGGGACTTGGGGCACAGAGTACTTTAGGAACTTACCCAGGTCACACAGCGAGTCAGTGAGAAGGCTGGGATTTGAACCATGCAGTCAGGCCCAGAGTTTGTACTTCTCACAGCTCCATGATACTTCCTCTATGCAAAGGTTACAGACGGTCACTTACTGGTCCTACTGGCTTGGATGTAAGCCCCAGATCTCTGGGTGTGAGCTGTTGGCCTTGAAGAAGTCACCTCAGTTTCTGTATCTGTAAATTGGGGAAAATAATCCCTTCATCGTTAGGTTTTCTAATGGAATGACATGACGTAGAGCCCAGCACATGGTAGGCATTCGGTAAGTGGCAGCTGTGGTTAGGATGGACCCCAGACTCGGGGCTGTCCTGGGGCACATCTGGGAATGTGTGTCCCAGGCCCGGGGGGCATCCGCCCAGGGGGACTCTCCTGCCTGCGGCCACTGCCCACAAGAGGGTCCAGGCTTGCACTGCTCAGCCCACCTACCCCACGCACAACCACCCTGGCCTCTTGGGCCTGGCTCATCCTTCTCCCTCCCTGTTACGCACTGAACCAGAGCTTCATGAAGGGAACCCAGGCTAATAATTTAAGAGGCAATTTGTTATTAGTGTGGCACTGATGCATTGAGCTGACCAGAGTGCCTTTCAGCGGATTATTATTAAATATTAAGTCTATTGATTCGATGTGGAGTGGCGCTCTGGTTGGTCCCTAGTAGCTAGGGACATATGTTTGTTTCCGTGATTTATGGAAACCAGGCCCACTCCAGGGAGCTCTGCAGCCTCACAAATGTTACTAACCTAAGTCCCCTTCCACCAGCACTCGGAGGATTATAGATGAGGATCTGAAGGTCTGAGAAGCTTAGAAACTTGCCCAGGACCACACAGCTCGTAGGTGGGAAAACCAGGATTTAAACTTGGGGCTGTCTGAGCCAAGCCTCTGCCACTTTGAAGCTGTGTATCGGCACACAGTAGGGATGGATTAAATGTGCATTACTATTTCCTCCCAAATGGAAGCTCTGTATCCATGCGAACAGGACATGGACTTTTTTTTATTTACTAAAGTATCTCCAACACAGAGTCTAAACTCTTAATATGCTCAGTAAATGTTCAGATGGAAGGATGGCTGAATGGAAGGCCATGGGAGGAAGGGAGGAAGCAAGGAGGGAAGAAGGAAGTCCTGGTCAAAGTCCCCAGCAGAGTGGTGTGCTCTAAGAGAGTCATAGTTTTACCAACTTGATGCTACTGTGCGTCTTCCAAAGTCTCAAAGTCTATGTTCTTTAACATCTCCATGCTCCACATTTCTGAACTGTAAAATGGGATGAAGAATCATAGTGCCTACCTCGCTGGGTCACTGGAAGGATGAAATGAGCTAATGCACGTAGACGCGTAGACGCACTTGGTGCAGCCGCCGACGGAGCCCCAGTCCATATGGGTCCGCCACTGTCAGTGTGCTGCAAACCTGCACAGAGGTTTGAGGTTCCAGGGGCCCCAGGAGAGGACCAGAGCTCCAGACCAGAAGTAGGCCCAGGAGAGGTGGGCCCAGGTCCCCTGAGCTAGGGGGATATGAGATGAGGGGCTCCCTCTGGCCTGGCTCCAGGACACAGACTGATCGGGGAGCCTCTGTCCCTCTGTTCCTGACCATTTTGAGGCTGAGCTGCCTCTGGGTAAAGGGTTTCTTAGAGCAGCATTCCCAGGACCAGCAAAGCACTTTCCATGCCATGCCTGTGGTCACTGGGGCTCCAAGAGTCAGGGGACTTGACAGGTGGGTCACCCTCCAAGCCGAGTGTCCATCTGGAGCAGCCACAGAAGCTTTGAGCTGGGCATTGGCTTCAGAGTGGATGAAAAGTCTTTTCATCCACCTACAAAATGCCCCAAACTGCTGTTACTTCTGTGGCTTCAGATGATGCTCGTCTGTTAGGTGTCTGACGTCATGAGAGAAATGAAAGCAGTGGAAGGGAAGGAGGGAGGATGGAGTGAGCGGAGGAAGAGGGGTCAGGAACCACCGGAAGTAGAGGCCCTAGGGCCCTCACTGAGGTGCCTGCTGGTGGGGAGCCCTCCAGCCCCAGGCAGCAGCCCGAGGGGCAGCCCTCTGCGTCCCCACAGTGCCAGCAAGGGCGGTCCCTCCCTCCCTGCGGCATCAGAGTCCTGGTGGAGAGGCTGCTTGCCCCTTGTGTGCCCCCAGCAAGACTGCCCGAGACACCCCATGCCGGCCCACCTTCTCAGTGTCTTCCTCAGACTGTGGCTCAGTAGGAAAGTCTCTGTGGGGGATGGAGAACTGCAAACATGCATAGGGCTTGGCAACCTCACCTTCTCACTGGAGTTCTGGAAGGCAGTACCTTCCCCCAACCCCAGCCAGCCTAGCATGGACGGTATGGTGGTGGGTGCCGTCGCCAACTGAACAAGGGAGCAATAAAGGGACGTGTAGTACGTGTTGGGGAAGGAAGGATGGAATGACGGAAAGAGAAAGTAGCCTGCGGCGTGGAGTAACAGGGTGAAGCCGACCCTGAGACCCCAGGAGTCCTCCGGCACCAGGACAGGCGGCTCTTTAGAAAAGGAGGGATCGTGTCTGGAACTCACTCGGGAGGTTGAGAACAAGGGGCTTTGAGTTCTGAACCTATCCAGTGAAACCAAAGAGTAAGGCTGGTAGGGATGATCACCTGGGTTTATTCCTGACGCAGCTGTCATGCCCAGGTGTGGGACAGTAATGGGACATGCCCAGGTGTGGGGCAGCTGTAGGACATGCCCAGGTGTGGATGGGGGGCAGTAATGGGACATGCCCAGTTGTAGGGCAGCCATGGGTGCGTGGGGGGTACCCGGCATGCACCTGCACTCTCTCCAACTCCTGAGTCAGGAGACTCCCTCCTAGGCTGTGAGTGAGCTGAGGACCTCAGTGCAGGCTGGGGGTCTCTCTCATCCTCCATAGCTTCTTCCTCAAGGTGGGAGCACCAAGAGGGGAGCCAGGACCCCCCTGAATCTAGCCCTCTGAGTCTAGCCCTCTCCCATTTGGTGAGCAGGGGTGGGGGGTGAACAGATGGGGCAAGAGTGGGGGGCTCCTGGACCTTGCTAGCTGTCTGAGGTGTTGGAAAACGTTCAGACCCCACCTCTTCCCTGAAGCTGGGAGGGGCCTTTCCAGAGGCCTCATGGCCAAGGCCAGTGGAGCCTAACTGAGCTGGGCCTACAGCCTTGTGTTGACCCCAGCCCAGTGCCCCTGCCCCCCTCACCTCCTGTCTGGCTTCACTGGAGCCCCTGGGAGCCCCCCGGCCCCCTCTGCCCACAGAGGCCCTGAGGACCCCCCCCCCCCCACCATCCACAGCCTCCTATCTGCCAATACAAAGCCATACATCTTGGTGTGTGACAAATCACTTTTTAATTGCCTCAAGGAAGAAACCCATTAGTCTTTTCTTTACGTGAGAATCATCATAATATTGGGCAAAACTCTGATGGCTGGAGGCCTAGGCTGGGGGCCGCGGGGCTATTTTTAGTTTGCGCCAACATCCCACTCCAACGTTCATTTTAGGGAGGGAGGACTTAAATCTTCCCTGACACCCCAGTGCCTCACTGCCCACATCAGGAGAGCTCGCCACCCACCCGAGAGGGGGAGGCCGCCAAGCCAAAGAGGCAGCTTAAAATGGTGTATTATTTGTCCAAATAAATTTGTGTCACGTTTCATGCAAAATCCATTTCCCCTTAAACAAGTTCCAGTCAGCAGCCTCCCAGGCACCAAGCAGAGCTGAGGCGAGGCCCTGTGGGCTGCTGCCTGCTCCTCTCCTGCCTGCACCCCCCTCTCCCACGGGTGCCCCGCAGCCCCTCCCCACACCCACCCATGCCCTGAATCTTCTTTCTGTGGCTGCCAAACGGCAGCAGCCCCGGTGGGGCCTCCTCCCTCCGTCTCCCTGAGACCCCAGAACACCACAGGTGGCTGAGCCGTGGCCTGGAGGCCTATCTGGGGCTCCAGCAGTCCCCAGCTTTGGAGCAAGGTCAGCAGAAAGCATTATTTATGGCTCTTTCTGGGGGCCTCCTCAGGGACACAGAAAGCAGGCTGGGCTCTGCCCCTTACAGACTAGTCTGTCTCAGTCCCAGAGAAGATAAAGAGAGGTGAGGAGTAGAGAGAGAGTGGAAGGGGGGATTCTACCCAAGAATGGGGAGGCAGGTGACAGAGAAGCGGCTGGAGCCAGCCCCCCACCCCAGGCCAACCACCCACATGCCTTTGAGACACCAAAGCTGCCAGTCCCTGCTGGGGGGACAAGGGCTGGGTCCAAAGGCGGTGCTCCAGGAATGTTAACGCATTCTCTAGCTGCTGAGTGTGGTACACTGGCGTATGTCTGCGGACACAAGGCACCCCAGGCAGGGCCCCAGCCCTTGTAGGATGATGCCTGCTGAGGGGCCCCTCTAAGGGCTGGGGTCACAGGAAGGGTGCCCCTCGTTCTCGCAGCCAGTTCTGTCTTCGCAGAAGCTTGCTGGTTTGCAAGAGCAGCTGACTGGCACGTCGGGGGTGGCTCAGTCACCCAGTAAAGAGAGGTGGGCAAAGCTCTGCCTCGTGCTTTTGCAGTTTCAGGCGGGACAGGAGTCACCACACGCAAGTCGGAGAAATCCTAGTGATCTATTATTGAGGCAAACAAACCTAGTGCCTGGGGAGGTAGAGCCTGCAGGTTAGACAAACAGCCACTTCCCTCGGGCCATAGCCCTGCTGCCCAGGAGGGGACACCCAGCCAGCCACTGGTTCTTTGAGACCTCCAGGCATCATGCAGAGGGGTGCTACCCTGCAAAAACCCATGCACCTCCGGGAGGTGTGGAAATGCCATGTCTTGGCAAGGGCAGCTCTCGTGTGCTCTGGGCATCATTTTTAATCAGAGTAAGGAGCACTACACGCTTGTCTGTGTGTGTGCAAGGCAAGGTTGCCGAGTGTAGGTTCCACCTGATGCTAATAACCTTAATTGTAAATCCTTTATTTATAGACTTGGCCTATAACAACCTCTGCCTGACATTAAACTGAACGCTGACTAAGGCAGAGGTGGGCTGAGCATCCCCCCGGGGGCCCAGAGCTCAGATTCCAGCCCCCAGCAACTCCGTGTATTAAGTGACAGGGCTCATAAAACCCCATGGCTCCCTCCCCACCGCTGTCCGGCTCCCAGGGGGCAGATAGTTGGAGAAACTCATGCAAAATAAATTGCACTGCATTTTCATTAAAAAATAACTGCATCTGACTCAGCATTTTGGGGGAGGGCAGTGGGGAGGGGCTTTGGGGAAGTATCCAAGGACAAGCGGAGGCAGCAAGCCCCCGCCCCCAAGTTCTCTGGGACCCCACCAGCTGGCTCCTGGCCTTTGCTTCGGCTGCGGCCCCACTGCTCTGTAGCTCACTCTCTGCCCCCGAGGCCATGAGCAGTCCTGAGAAAGGCAGCTGGAGCTTCCAGAATTGGGATCTGGTTTTACTGGAGCTGGACAAGCCTTGGGAAGGGAGAGCCCAGAGTTCCCAGAGGGCAGGGATGTTTGGGGCAGGGGCCCGTGCTGGGATGCAACTCCTGGCGCCCCCAGCCTTGTTCTTCTCCAGCCAAGCGTGTGAAGCGCTGTGTCTGTGGGACACCACGGCAGGGTCCTGGTCAGATCTCAGGGCAGGTGCTCACATGGGCACGGGTTTCTGGGCATCAGCCCAATTCTCTTTCTAAATAGCAGGTCCGCCCAAGGCCTTCGACCCCCAACTGCTGCCCCTTGGCCTGCAGCTCGAAACCCTAAGCCCTAATGGTCCCGGAATGACTCCCAGGAACCCATGCTGGTCAGGGCCTCGCTCACTTGCTCAGGTCTCACAACCTCAACGCTCTCCTCACCCCTCCTTGGCCTGCTGAGTCCCTCCTGGTCCCTCTGTCACATCGCAGACACAGCCTCCTCCTCCACTTCCGGTCAGTGACCCTCAGCCCCAGCCTCTCTCCCCGCAGCCTCACCACTGAGGCACAAGCTCCTTGCCCAGCCAGGAGGTAGCGGCTGCTTAGCTGGTGTCCAGGGACACTCGGGGGTGACATTCCACAGCAGCTGTAGGTATGTGCTGCCTCCGCCCCCACAGCTACCGAATGCAGCATCCAGAGAGCCGAGGCATATGGCCTAACCAGGAGGGACGCATTGCCCCACAGTTTATGGGGTGAAGCGTGATTAAGCGGATGGGACATCAGGGCTGTCTTTGAAGAGGACACTTTTCCCATGACCCTTTGCCTGTTGGGCAGCAGGTGTGAACCAACAGAGCCCCAACTCTCATGGTCAGCAAAGCACCCCCCACCCTCCTCTGCAGGATGCTTTGAGCCCTAAACCCCTCTGCCTCCACTCCCTCAGAATAGCCAGCAGACACATAGAGCCCCTCCAGCTTCTGGGAGGCCAGATGTGGACAGAGAGGCCCCTCCTGGCAGCATGCAGCACGGCCCTGGCTACAGAAAGCCTGATGTCCCTTTTTCTAAAGGTGCCTGTGTGTGCCAGGGCTGCGTGTATGCTCTCCCGCCCCAGCTCGCCTTCTGAATGGGTCAGGGCTGAGCCCAGGGGGCTGTCTCCCAGGAGCCGGGCCTGGGGCACGTCTGGGTGCACTGGCCTCCAGCCCAGCTTCCCAGGAGGAGCTCCTCTCTCCACTGAAGGGCATCAGGACACGGGAGCTGGAGCAATATTTTCCCCAGAAGCTTCTCAGCCTGTCTCCGCTGATGAATCTCTTCCCTTAAAATGAATTTCAATCCTTTAGTCCCAGACAAATAGACACACTCTCCAGCCCCTTGAAAGAAATGAGATTTTAATTTGGGATGATTTTATTCAGCAAATGCCCCAAAACCGTGCACTTTCCAAAGGGAAACTCCAGGTTCAGTGGAGCCTTTTGGGAATCGAAGAAAGACTTTTCTCTCTCACTGTGTCTCTTTTTTTTTCCCCAGCTCAAACTGAGAAGGGAAAACCTTTTCTCTCAGAAGGATATTTTCCTTTTTTTTTTCTATTTTAGAAAAAAAAAAATCCTTCCTCCTTTTTGAAAGCACTGCTCTGGGTTTTTCTCCACCCCCCTCCATCCTCCAGTGGAGTCCTGTCTAATGAATATATTATGATCAGAGGCAGACTTACCATGGCACTTACCAACCTTCAGCCCACTCCTCTTTTGGACTTGGTGTGCTGGTAAATTTCACAATGGGCTCTCTGTGGAGGACCCCTGATTTGTATCACTTGCCAATTTTCGTGGAGTAAACACTCCCACCATGGTCCATTTCAAGCTACCAACATGCTGTCTCTGAGTGCCGGTGGGAAGAAATCCGTATAATTGGCTCTCCTGAGTCGGTACAAGCCACCACCAGCACCGCCGTTACAGACCCTCCCCAGGACACAGCCCCTGATTTTGTGTTCTAAATTATGTGTTCTTTTTCCTAACAAAGGCCTGCCAGGTTGTATAAACCTCAGACCCCAACACACTGACTCTGCCCCTGATTATGATAGGTCTCCTTGACGGCTGCGCGCCAGGCTGTGTTCAGACCAGACATCACGGAGCTGGCAGTGGCTGATGAGCCTCCCTGTTCCACCCTGACACTGGGGAGGATGGGGTTCCCAGGCCTCCAGTCTTTTGAACCTCCCAAAAATACGCCGGAATTCTGAAGGGCTACATTTCTTTTGGGTCCCATTTAGAAGGGTCTGAATCCTGGGCCCAAAGGATTCATAGCCTGCCAGCCTCCCCATGGCTCCGCACCCCCTTGGAGCCCACACGCTCCAGGGCCAGGATTGCAAACCTGGAGCCCTCAGGCCTCCCGCTGCATTTGGCTTACACACTGCTTTACACAGATTTGAGCCAACATATGCAAATCTGGAAACTTCACACAAAAACTTAGATTTCTGACTTTTCTGGAAAACCCAGAAGATCTAGCCTTGTTGGCCCAAATCCCCTAAGGGCAGCAGCAAAGGGGAGTTGCTGAGCGGCCACTGCTAACCCCATGAGACAGGATGGGGACCATCAGCTCCCCAAGTCACATCCTTCATGCTGGCCCCACTGCCCCCCACCCTGACACCTGGCCCAACGAGTAGCTGCCGTTTCTCATGGTTCCTGTGCTGTGGTTTTTCTTAGAGAAATATTTCCCTTTCCCAGGTTTCTTTCAAAAGTGGGAAATGAAAGATAGAGCAGGCTGTCCATGTGTTTCAAGAGAAACGTGCATGGCATATTTCTTTGGGGGAGTGAAGAATATTCCTCCTGGGGTCGTTGCATGGCACCATCCAGGGGACACATTCGGAGTCACACCTCACCGTTGTATACCACACTGCCTACACTGCCTGGTTCCTGTGCATTTAATGTGCAAAGTGGAGTGGTGTCAAAATAATCCCACTTCAGGTGCCATTGCTCTTTGTACACGGTGACCTACTTCACTCCCTCGTGTGTCTCCATGGCTGAGCAGACCCTCCAAGTTCTCATGGAAATTCTGGCAAGGCACCGTGAGAGCAGACATGGGAGAGCAGGGCCCAGAGACCAGTAGCCCCAGTGTGGAAGGTGCCCGTACTTGAGAAGGGCCTGGAAGGCAAGGGAGTACTAACTAGATGGCCTCAGGGCCCAGATTCCAGCCCCCTGCTCTGGGTGCATCCTTACTACAGCACGGGCTGCCTGGTCTACTTCTGTGCCTCCTATGGAAGCCAGCTAGGACGCTGCCTCCTCTGGGAAGCCTAACCTTCCAGAGAGTTAGTCATGCCCCCTCCTCTGGGCTTCTTCTGAATCCTGCACCTGCCCAGCACACATTGTGCATGCTCCTCTGTGTGCTTTCTGTTGACGTCATCTGGCCCGCTGTGTTGTTCTCGTGCTTTGTCCAAGATTCTGTCCTCAGTGCTTAGGACATAGGCTGGTGTGTGGTTAGGACTCAGTGAATAATTGTTAATCAGATGGATGGATGGATGGACGGACGGAAGGACGGACATAGAGGAATCCCAGCCCTGGAGGCCCAGGCTGGGGCCCCGCATTAGAACCAGAGTACAAGTAAGGCTTGGTCAGGGTAGGTTCACTTCTAGAACCAGATTTCACCAGAAGAGTGACTAACCCCGAGTCTTGCCACTAACTCTCTGAGCTCCTGGCTGAGAGTTCTTGTATCCTCCCCACCTACCCAACACAGTGGCCCCTGCTGGGGGGAGCAGCAGCTGGAAGGGTAGCCATCCTGCTGTCCAGGCATCTGCTCTGTTCCCTGGCCCCGGCCGTGAGTTCAGGAGATTTCTATTCTCGGGGACATGTATAATTGGCGCAATCAGTACCGTATGGCGCCATGCGTGCAGGACGGCTGCACTAGTCCACCCCCTCCTGCCTCTGCTTCTCACGGACACCAACCTGGACACTCCACTCTAATTGCTGGCCCTTCCTGGTGTGCAGGTGGGAACCCACAGACCAGTTGAAGACAAAAAATGCAGTAAGTTAAAGGCTTCTGAGGGCTAGTCATATAGTCAAAGAAAGGTCAAGAAAACTATTGCTAAGATCCAAACACCAAGTGAAACTCCGGTCCTTGATTAATTGACTAAATCATAGAGGCTTTGACCTACCTCTCTGAAGTTTAATGAATTAGTTGATTAGTTGCACAAAGTTGCTTCACCGCCCGGAGGAAGGAGTAGGTCACTGGTCTTTGGCTAATGGTATGCCCCATTGAGTTGCTTCCAACCGCCCTGCCACATCGACCCAGGGAACGGCGGGGTCCTCCTGCACACTGCCTCTCCTCAGCAGAGATGCAGGGGCTGTGCCGCTCAGGACAAGGTGACGTTCCTTGCTGCCCCAGGTGTTTGTGGCCCAGATTTTCTGCTCTTTTTCTTCTCAGCCTTCTTCTATTTGTCCTCTCACTTGCCTCCCTCCCTCCCCCCGATTTCTTGCTCCTTCCCTGAGCAGCTGTTTGGAACTTGCTTTCTGACCCCCTGCCTGCTCCTCCCAGCAACCCGAAGGGAGAAGGGAAAGTGATTACCACCACCACCCCACCCCCCCGCCGATAGATCTCATCAGTGCTGTCTAGGCTTGGGGGAAAAGAATCACCACCTTTGTCATAATTATTGATGTGAACTGGATTCGCTGAGTTAGAGGATGGGAGAAAGGTTGGTATTATGGGCACCAGACTTGCTTTGGTCAATAAAGCAAATTGGTTTAAGTGAAAATAAAGCAGCGTTCGCAAGTATATTAGAAGAATAAAGTAATTGCTGTCCAAGGTGCACAGAATATAAATCTGTGTGCTTGAAATTATTACAATGTGGTATTGATTACCTAGAGCCTGCCATTGCTTTTTAAGTTATAGCTTATTAAAGGGTGATGTGCCCAGCTTATAACTTCCCTGGCATGCACTGTTGAAGCATGTGGGAGATCCAGGGGCTCGCTGCCCCCCAGCGTGGCTGTGATCGCGGACTCGCCCCTACAGGCTCAGCCTGCTGGCACTGGCGGCTGCCCACTGGGGGTCCCGCTCTACTCTGGGACCTTCCTGGATCCCAGGCAGAGGTCTGTGGGAAGCCCCAGAGTGCTTTTTTTGTTTACTCCTCACCAACAAGATGATAAGCCTATGGAGTCAGATACCATCTGTCCTTCTAATGCTTCCTCTGCATTCCTCCAGACCCAAGCATTGTGCCGGGATGGAGTTGGCGTTCCATAAATACTGCTTGAATGTGAATGTGAATGGCCTTGTTTTAAATTTTGCTCTTTATTAAAATTTTTTAATTACAAAAGCAAATAGGCTCATTATGACAAATGAATAAATTATTTTTAAATATTTAAAAATATTTTTCTAAGCATAAAAATTAGATATGCTCATGGTAGAACATTTTTTTTTAAAGATTTTATTTCTTTGTTTGAGAGAGAAAGAGAGCAAGTGGAGGTAGGGGCAGAGGGAAAGAGAAGCAGACTCCCTGCTGAGCACAGAGCCTGACATGGGGCTCGATTTCACGACCCTGAGATCAAGACCTGAGCCGAAACCAAGAGTAGGATGTTTAATCAACTGAGCCACCCAGGTGCCTCTCATGGTAGAACATTTGTAAGACTCGGAAAGGTATTGAAAAGATAATAAACATCTCCTATACTCCCATCACCCAGAGACAAGCCCTGTTCACTTGTTGACATAGTTCTTGCCAGTCTTTTTGCTATACTCACCTATAACAGTCGTTCTCATAAAATTTGTAATATGATATGTATGTAGCTTCATATTTTTTATTTTTTCACTTGCCATTATGTCAACAGGCTTTTCACCTGTCATGCAATATTCCTTAAAATATTTTTAATAGCTGCATAATATTCCATCTTATAGCTGTCTTGTAATTTATTAGTCATTCCCTTTGGTTGGACATTGGTGATGCTTCCAGTGTTCAGCATTATAAATAATACTCTGATGAACCTTCTTATTCATGAATCTTTCATCTCGGCCTGAGTATTACAAAAGGGCAAGTTCTTAATGCAACAGCCGGTGGTGAATGTTCCCGAAAGAGCCAGTTTGGGTGTGTGACCTGCTCTTGGTTCAATGCTCTGCTGTCACATCTTTGAAATTCTTAACGATTTTTCAACGAGGACCCCACCTTTTCATTTTGCGCCGGGCTCCACAAATCATGTAGCCCATCCTGGTTATGGAACATTCTTTCCCCTGGTGTGAAGGAGTCAGGGCCATCTCTAACCATCCAGTGCCTTTGTGTAAGGGTCTTGCCTTTCATTCCCGTGAAAGCCAAAGAGCAGTGCGTGATCTCCTCGTGGGCCCAGCTTTCCCGAGGCTGAGAGCTGCTGCACCAAGAGAACTTTCCATAGAGCTGACCTTTACCCTTCAAACACCAGACGGTACATATTACTGTGGCCATGTGTCTCATTTTATCTCGCTTTTTATTTGACCCCTAAGTTGCTTACATGGCATTTTGTTTGTGTTCTTTGGAATTTCTAATTGTCCTTTGTAAAATTTTTTGAAATAGTCACAAACTAAAAGGTTGAAAGGATAATTCAAAAAATTGGTGCTGAGCTATTTGAAAGCTGGCAACCTGATGCCCTATCACCTGAGAACAACAATTCTGTGTGTATTTCCCACAGACAAGAGCATCCTCCTACATAACCGTAGCAGAACTCTCAAAATCAGGACACTAACATATCTGTTACGACGGCCTCACACTCAGTCATTTTACCAATGGCACCAATAATGTCAGCGTCCCATGTCACATTCGTGGTCATGTCCTTCGGTCTGGACCAGTTCTTCCTTCTGTCCGTGACTTCCAGGATCTTGCCACTCTTGCAGAGTCCAGACCAGGTATTTGTAGACCGACTCTCAGTTTGGGTTTGTCTGACGTTTCCTTGCGGGTAGATTCAGATCGTGCATCTTTGGCAGGAATCTTGAAGGGATGCTGAGATCTGTCGGGTGGTCCAGGATCTCCATTGCGTACTTCTCGTGTTCACTCAGATCACCTGATGGAGGTGGTGTTTGCTAGTCTTCCCCACTGTAAAGCTACCCTCTTCCCCTTCCTAATCAATAAGTAATTTGTGGGAGGTACATTAAGCCTATATAAATACACTACTCCTCATCAAACTTGTAGTTTGTTCATTTACTTATTTACAATTTTCGGAACTCGTAATTTCATTATTCCATGGGTTCTCTCATAATTTATTCTGATGGTTGGTGGGTACCCATTCAAGCTGGCTTCTGTGTCATTTCATACAAAGACATCATTATCTGAGCACTTCTTGGTTTCTGAGCAAGATGTTCCAGGAACATCTCGGTCTCTCCTGGGATGAACGTATCTCCGAAGAAGTCTGGTTCCTTCTAGTGGGAGGTGGTATTCGGAAGCCAAGATCTGGGCATAAGTGTGCTCACTGTTGTGGGGATGTCACTGCTCCCAAGCCCTCTCTGCGTATTGAGCTGGGGAATATGTATCATCATATACATGTGTGTGTGAATACATACACCCTTCTGCATCTGTATTTCTACATAGAGAGGTAGACATTTTGAAAAACACTAGTTTACTCTGATTTGGCTGATTCCAGTACACCATCAGAGGATTCATTCTTACTTTCTCCCTTGTGACACTTGTAACTATCTCCTCCAATAGTAAGAAACCTGTCTCCTGTTATCCTTAAATATGCTCATACATTTGCTCAGTCTCCCTGTTTACAACCAATCTCACATCTCTGCCACCATCTCCTCCCTAACGTGGACACCCTCCTCGCTCATCAGTATGCCCTTAATGCTGTTGTAAGAAGGATTCAGAAGCCCATGGGAAAGTCTGCAGGCTCAGGGGCGAGGGTGATGTTATCAATCAGCAGTGTCTGCCCCAGACCGAGGAACAGGAAGTGTGGAGAAAGCTGCCGGGCATACGCTACCTCTGACTTAGGGTAATCAAGAGAAGCATCCGTATTGATCAGGCGACCATATAATTTTGAGAGAGAAGTAATAATTAATAATTACAATTACTAAAAGTTGATAATTACACTGGGACAACAGGTATCAACCAGGTCATCTGGTCATCCTATGTATTGAATGTACTGGGCAGGCACGGTTCTGAGTCTGCTCTTGTGATTTTGACCCTCTTTGTCAGGGTCGTGCTTGAGCTCCATAGGTCACACCGTAGCTCCCTCACTGGTTTCTTCCCTGCCCCTCCTGTGTAGACTGGGGACGTCCCTAATGAGACTCGTTAAGAGTAAAGGTGCCCCTGCCAGGTTGCTGTTGCTCTTCACCCTGGCGCCCAGACCCCTTCTTCCCAGGCCCATCAGCTGCAGGTGGAGTTCTTATCTCAACCAGGAGGAGCCTGGCCCTTTCTGTCCCTCCCTGTGAGGAGTCTCCTTTGGCTTCCTTCACAGAGTCTGGAGGAAGGAAAACATCTTTTCACTAAAGGAGCCCACAGGGCAGAGCACCGCCAGTTCATTTTAGTAGATTCTTGTCAACTTACTGATTGGAACAGGTGTGAGGACTGTCTGTGCCTGGGTGTTTCACTGAACATTCTGGAAAAGAACGGACTGACCTGGAAAGGCCAGATGTGACTTTCACCCTCACACAGAGAGACAAGTCTGGATTCAACTAGCCAGTGCTTCCTGCGGTCCCTCCCCTTCTCTCCACCCCAGGCTGTCCTGCCTCCCCCACAACACCCCCACCCGCCAGGAGGGGAGAAGGTGCAAAGGGAAAAAGGTGGCCATTGCATTCTGAAGCCAAGCTGGGTTCTGGAAGCTGGCCAGAGGCTGCAGGGCATGTGCACCGTGTTTGCGTGTGTCTGTGTGTGTTAGTGTGCATGTGGTGTGTGTGTGTATAGTGTGAGTGTGCTCCCATGTAGGCTGTGTGTGTGGTGTGTGTGTGTGTTGTGAGGAGAGACACACCCACCCAGCGCCCCCTCAGCACCCAGGCTCCCAGGCCCTGAAGGAGGCCCAGCACCTGCCCTCTACCTGCTGGGTGGGACCCTGAGCCCAGGCTCCCAGCAGCCCCTCCTCTACTTGGAGGCCTCTGGCTATGGAAACTTCCTGACCCTCCAGAGAGGGAGTTAAGGCTCCTCCGTCAGAACCTTGGCCCTGTCCCCCGGCACGGACACCTGCTGCCAGCACAGCTCCCAGATCAGTTGATTCCAGCTGGCTGGTTTCTTCTCAGGGGGCGGAACCACATCTTAGGCTCCCCCGTAGGAACTGGTGGCCCTAGCATGGAGCCCAGCTCGGGACAAACCTCGAGGAAGGAGAGCTACATGGGACTGGGTGGAGACCCAGGCAATCCTCACCAAAATCCTGGAAGCAGGCATGCATATCCCTCTTCCAGACACAGGGTGAGAGCAGCTCAGAGATGTTTGGTGACTTGCCAGAGGTCACCCAGCCAGGAGAGAATGGAGCTCAGGTTGAAAGCCTGACCCCAGTGCAGGCCCTTCAGCAGAGCAGGGCCAGAAGCACTGACCCAGTTCTCAGCAAGTAGCCTTCCCACGGCCCTCCCGGTGCCCCCTGAGCTCCGGTGCAGCTTTGGAGCTGAGACAGTGATTCTTCTGCCACACGGGGCATCATCTCTGGACTCCTGACCCCTGACCTCACTCAACCTTCTTCCAAGTTTGGCAAAACAGGCAGAGTGCTGGGCAGAGGGTTAGGCATGTGGCTGCTGCGTTCCTCCGTCCTCCAAAGGCTGGCTGCTAGTCTTGATTACTTGGAACAGTGGCTACACCAGCCCAGGCCACACCCGGGGAAGGATACTGTGCGGGACAGCCATCCTCTGTGCACCTGACACCCGGGGCGGGGCCGCAGCAGAGTGCTGGCCAGCAGGAGGGGCAGTGCGGAGAGGTTCAGAAGCTGACCACCTGGCCCTCATGGCCTAGCCACTGTGAGTTCCACCCACCCTGGGTTGTCGTCCACACCATCCAGCAAGTTTCCTGTTTAACAGAGCACTTGAGGTCTGGCTCTCCTGCTTCCGTTCAAAGGCTCTGGGTTCTGGAAAAGCCTGTCAGCTCCCTGAAGATGCAATGCAGCCAAAGGGGAGTGGGGTGACAGAGGAAGGGCTGGCAAGGCCCGCTCCAGCATGGCCCCCCCAGAGCCCAACAGGAGTCAGGAGGTGGCACTGGGGGGTTGCGGGCGTTAAGAAGTGGCTGAGTGGGAAGACCTTGTGGAGGCTCATAGGATGCACGGACCATGTGGGCTGGAGTGGACTGGCCACAGTCTCGCCCCTTGCAGAGCCGCGAACTGCTCGGAAACAGGAGGCACTTGCATGAAGGCGTAAATGAATGTGGGAATGAACGAGTGGCTGAGCAAAGTCAGGGTAGATGAGAAGAGCATGGTGGCAGGGAGGGAGAGAGGCCAAAACCATCCATTCTCGGCTGCCGTCAGTCCTGAGTGCTGCTGTGTGCGGGCTGGCTGCCATCTTAGCTCTGAGCCACTTGCCTTAAGCTCAGGGATGACAAATCCGCCGGTTGCCACCTTCCCTTTCTGAGCCCTGGGCAGACATTACTAATGGATCACAGCACTGTTTCCTGATCAGCCCGCACATGGTCTCAGAATCCTTCTCAACCTGGCCCTGCAGCGCTTGGTAGAAGCTGGGAATAAGATGGAAGCAGTTGGCTCTCTCTGCTCCTACCCCCTCCTGTCACTGTCACCAGCCAGCTTGCCCCCGTGCTCTTTCTCCCGTCTCCAGCCTCACACAAACCCTGAGCGTTCCCTCCCAGGTCTCCTCGGCAGCCCGCTTTGACCACCACTTGGGGTCTTCCTCCTCCCATAGGACTTAAGCTTTCATGACCTGCCGGAGTTGCCTCAGCTCCTGGGACCCCTTTCCTTGGCTTGCTCCGTCCCCAGGAACAGGATCCAAACCTCTTTGGGGGCAGAAACAGAACCCAGCTGATTTCCCAAGCCAGATGGTGGGGACTCACATCTGAGAGCTGAATTTTTCAGATTTTTTGTTCAAGCAATCTGCTAATGGAGGCGAGAACAAGGCTCACAGTCATCAGCCGCCTCTGTCAACATTGGGTAATGATGTGCGAAAGCTGGCGTCTCACAGTAAACTGCGAGCCTGCAGATATTCCCAAGCACCTGCGGCCCGGGTTGCCCTGCAGCCCAGGGGGCGAGCCTCGGCAGTGCCCAGGAGGCTGGTAGTGGGGCGGGGCTGCTCCGGGAGCGCGATTGGACCACAGCTTTGGAAATCTATTTATGGGACCCACAGAGCTCTCCCTTATTTAGAACCAGAGAAAACTGACAGCTTCGATTGACAAAAAGCACCACAAAAAGCAAGGGACCGTTTGTTTCCATTTTTAGAGTGGTGATGCTTTTTGGGGAGTGCACGTGGGCAGGACCCAGGAGGGCAGCTGGGACCAGAGCTTCTCCGAGCCTCTCTACCCCTCCTCCTGCCCCCTGGGCCAGTGCAGCCACCTGGCCCGCTGCCCACCCATGACCCCTGCAGCCCTTCTCTTCTGCCTTCCCCTCTTGCCCTCCTGAGACCCCGGGCCATGCCCTTCTGCAGGCTGACACTGTCCTCGTCATATCGGGGACTGAGCCAGGGTCCCAGGACACGCTGTACCACGCAGGGCCACACCGTGCCACATGGGGCCACAAGAGGATGCACCAGGGTCCGTCAGGAGGCAGAGGGATTGAGGGAAATGGGGGCAAGAGTCTTTAGTGTGGTTTTATGGGAAGAACAGGCAAGGCACAGTAAGTAGGCTTAGAGTTGGCTGGTTTGAACATTTTCAGTGGGTTCTGGGGCATGGGGGTTCCTTTGTTGTCTTTACCTGTTGCCGGGTGATTAGGGCAAGCGGGGAGAGGGGCCTGGAAGGTGACAGGAGGTTGGTGGGGACTCTCGATCAGCTGGTCTCATATGAAACGTGCCCTCAAGTAGTCATTTACCATCTCTCAGAACTGGCTGGCCCTGGGAGCAGCAGTCTCTCCAGGGTCAGGGAGACCCCAGATATCAGGGCATCAGAAACACAGAAAATAAGAAGGTGTGATGGGCACACCTCTCCCTGGCCCTTGAGAAGGTCTGGCCCTTCCAAACTTCTCTACACAACAGCCGACAATGGAAAAAACACTAAGCTGAGCTTTTGAGACCCACAAACACGTGCACATACCCCTCGCGGGCTAGAAACCTCCCCCTGCTCTAAGGTTAAAGACCACTGTGGCCCTTCTGCTCTCGGGCCTTGCCTCCAACCGCGCACCCTCTCCCCACTCCCCAGACAGCCTGGCCTCAGGCAGGTTCTCCAGTGCGCGCCCTAGAGATGTGCACGCGCGCATGTTCCCTGGAGAAATGCGCCGTCGGCCTCTCCCCACCGGTCGGCCTTCCAATCCCTGCAGAATGGCGCTCACACACCCAGGCTCCCGTCCCTCAGTGTGGGCCTCGGCTGGTGTGAGTCCTCAGTGCAGATCCCCACCAGACTCTGCACGCACCAGGGCGTCCCCAGCGTCTGTCACAGGCTGTGGCTCACAGCAGACACTCCGTAGATACTTCTAAACCCGTTGGCAGCCCTGAGAGGTAGGTGTTCCTGCTTATCGCCATTCTTCAGATGAACGGTTGAGTCTCGGGAGATGTAGTGGCTTCCAGGTCATGTGGTCAGGAAGGAACAGAGCCTGGGTTTCAGGTGAGGCTGGTGTTACTTCAAAGTCCCTAACTTCTCGGGGCACCTGAGTGGCTCAGTTGGTTGAATATCTGACTCTTGATTTCTGATCAGGTCATGAGCTCATGGCTCCTGGGGTCGAGCCCCACATCAAGCCTCTCATCAAGCCCTGCATCGGGCTGCAGGCTCCTGGCTCCCTGCTCAGGGCAAAGTTTGCTTGTCCCTCTCCCTCCCCCTCGGCCCCTCCCCCCACCCTGCTGGCGGGGGACACACATGCTTGCTCTCAAATAAATAGATCTTTTCTTAAAAGTCCCTAACCTCTCTATGTGCCCCCTCACTGGGGTTATCCTTTTGGGGGACAGTCTAGGCCCAGCCCCCAGGGAGACCAGGCTGTGCCCTCCCAGGATCCCACCTCCCAGGGTCCCATATTCTATTTTGGGCGACAGAAAACCCAGCATCTGCAAGTGGGGGCGGGAGGTCCGAGAGAGGGGCTTTTCCACCGCTGCATGTTGTTTGCTGGTGTGTTAGTGACCTCAGGCTGCTGTAACAAAGTCCCACAAAGTACATGGCTTAACACAATAGAAACTTCCTGCCTCATTCTGGAGGCCGGAAGCGCAGCGAGTTGGAGGTGTCAGCAGGACTGCGCTCCCTCTGAAGGCTCCAGAGAAGGATGCTCCCTTCCTTCTTATGGCTTCTGGCGGCCGTAGGCCGTCCTCGGCTTGTGGACCCATCTCTGCCTCCCTCGTCCCATGGCCTTCTCCCTGTGTGTCTCTCTCTTTGTATCCAAATTCCCTTCTTCTCGTAAGGACACCAGTCCTACTGGATTGAAGGCCCACCCTAGTTCAGTACCACCTCATCTTAATTTACTGATTAGATCTGCAAAGACCCTATTTCCACATTCTGAGGTTCTGAGTGGACATGAATTTTAGGGTGGACACAATTCAACCCAGTCTGGGGGATTTTCTCTTCCCTCTGTCCTGTCTTCTGAATGCACCCACAGGACCTGGGGCACGGACTGGCCTTGACGTGGGCCCATCAGAACCCACCATGTCCAGAATGGGCACGTGATAGCACATACAGGCCTGCGCAGGGGGTCTGGAGCCCTGCCAAGCAGCAGGACCAGCTCTCTGTCCCTGAGCCGCCCTTCCCTGCCGGACAGTGAAGATTGAACCAGGCATTTCCCCAGCTGTGATGGTCTAGGGTCCAGAATGATCCGCAGCCTCTTTCTTCGTAGGTCTTTTTTTTTTTTTTTTTTTTACTAGAAAAGCAAATGAAAGCTATAATGTCACTGATTTTCAAAAGTACTGGTACAATAATACACATTCAGGGTGGGGCAGTAGGAGTCAGCAGGAAGACTCGGTCCATTTCTCACCATGGCTCCTTTCAATGAATCCATCAGTCAGTTGCCATGTTTCTTGAGCCCCTGCGAGCCAGCCTCTGACCTGGAACCGGAGGAGGTGAGACAGACACTGTTCCTGCCCTCAGGGCGCTTGCAGCCACAGGCCCTGACGTTCTTTCGGGGAAGCTGGAGCAAGGCACCATGAGCCTGCTGTCTATGAGCATCAGGGAACAGGCCAGGGCAGCTGCCTGGGACCACAGCAGTGGGAGGCGGGGGGAGGGGGTGGATGGGCCCCCTGAGCTCCTGTGTGAGCATTGCCCTACCCCCACTGCCCGAGGCCCTGTGTCAGTGGAGCCTCCAGGCCTCAGACTCAGGGGAGCCCTGAGGCAAAGGGATAACCAGAACTCCTGCAGGCTTGGCCCCCCCCAGCCATCCCACCAGGTGCCAGCAGACTCTCACCTCCTGCTTTCCAGAGCTCTGCTCGCCCCAGCCCCACCTTGCCTGGCCTCCCTCCCTCAGCCCAGGCCCAGGCCTCTGTTCTGGGTGAGGCTGGATTCCCTACCAGAATGGCTGGCACTTCCTTCTGGACAAGGCAAGAAGAGGGGGATCAAGGCCCTAGGGGTGGAAAGGGGGACACGCCGGAGCCCCTCTGTACAGGGCTCTCTACATGGAAGCCCTGGGGGCCCAGGAGGGAGCACTCAAGCCCCCTCCATCCACCCAGGAGTCCCTGCAGGGTCCAGGCCTCTGCTCCCCTGACCCCAACAGAGAGGAGGGAACTCTTTTCCAGGGTGTGGGGGTGATTATTTAAATGAATTTAGGGACCCTCCCTTGTCGCTTCCGAAATTGCCTCACATCCACCAGGGTTGACAGGCAATGAGTATGGTCCCCAGGATGGAAGGGACGCCCCAGCCCTAGGACATGTGGACAGAAAAGTAGGGATTCCCAGGTTAGCCCACCCCCATGCCCCCCATGTCTGCAGGCCATTCCATCCCCTCTCCATCGAAACCCAACCCGCAGCTGTGGCAGGAGGCCACCAGAATCAGAGAAGGATTTCGGCAGCTGTAGTCATTAAGATAAAAGTCGCGCTAATGACTCGAGTGTTATTCAGTTCTGATATCTTAATTTAATTGGATTTATTTAATTAAGAAAAAGACCCATAATCCTGCCAGCACCAGGCTGGTGGCTCCCTTTTCGGAAGTGAACCTTGGGGGTTGGGCCCCAGAACCTCCATCCTTCCCGCTGAGGCCAGGGTGGCTTTAGGAAGAGGGACAGGGAGGCCTGGGGGTCTGAGCCAGGAAGGAAGCAGAAGGCTACTGCGTGAGAAAGGCCAGGGTTTACCCCGATTGTGCAGCTCAGGAAGGAGGCAGCAGCTTGTGCTGGTAGTGCCGTCTGCCCCCCGGAGGCCGGGCACAGGCATCGCCATCACCCCGCTGACACGGGCCCTGAGTGGTGGCTCTCAGGAGCCGTGGGCCCTTCTCCGCCCCCAGACACGAGCCTTCTGCCTCCCATCTGTTGCCCAGCAGCCCTGTCCTTCTCAAGGTCACAGTAGCTATCTGGAGCCCGGGGCTCTGCCCAGGGGAGGGGGCTTACTGGCCTCCTTCTGGCTTTGGGCCCTCAGTGTCCATGGCCCCCCTCCCTGTGGCCCTCCCCCACTGAGCTGCAGAAGCCAGAGGCTGCTTGCTGACGGTGATTGATGGTTTACCAATAGGAGTGGAATGAAGTTTTAATAGTCTCAGATTAAAGGATCAGGGAGCAGAGGGAGCAGGGAGCGCGTTCCTGTCTTCTCGGGGAACAGAGCCTAGAGCTGAGCAGAGGGCCTGTTAAAGCCACAGGCCAATCTGGTGTGGGGTGGGGGGAGGCTGCATGGGAGGGTTCCCCAGCCTGCCTTTGCCACGTGCGTGGTGCTGGGGCGCCCGCGGCTCTCTCGGGGTCCAGAGCAGAGCCCCGTGAGCTTGGCATCCTCTCTGAAGCATGAGCACCCTGCCATGGGTCCAGGCTGAGCATTCAGCCTTTGGGAGGTAAAGGAACACACAGAGACTTGGGTCCTAGCTGGAAGGGAGTTCTAGAAAGAAGCACGAGTTAGTGAGTTTCAGAACATGTCTGGGTTCTCGGATGAAAGCTTGGTTCTCTGCTCTTCATAGAGAAATGCAACATTTCTGTCATTCGGGGGATTAGGGGTAAAATAAATGCACATCCCCTCCCAAATCACCCGTGACTCGAGGAGCCCGAGGCCCTGCTGACAGTGGATCTAAGTGGGATTTGGTGTCCAGAGGCAGCAGGGCGCTTTTTCCCTTCTGCCTTTGGTGGGGTTATGGTTCACGCCCGCCCCAGTGGTCCCTCGGCCCTGGGGCAGGAGGAGGGGCAGGGCCTAGGAGGCACCTGCCACCCCTCCCTTGCAGCCCCACTGCCTCTGTGTCCCTTCGTGTCCCCGGAGACAGGGGCACTGGCTCACGTGTGCAGACCCCCTGCAGCACAGGCCCCCAGCCCTGAGCAGAGGCTGACAGCGGCCTGCAGGTCACCGATGTGGTGTGTGGCAGGGAGCCACGGCCCAGGACAGGAGATATCCCTGCCCTCTCTGGGCTTCCGCCCCTCTTCTGTGAATGAGCCAGTGCATGACATGAGACAGGCAGGGCTGGCTGGACCAGCAGGAGGAGCAGGAGTGTGACCTGATAATGAGTTTTAAGGTTACGGGGCCGAGATGCATTTCCACTGGCTTAAGACGGCGTCACCCACCATCGGCTCACTAATGAAACTGGGTCCGTCCAATGGGCCTGGCAGTGCCCTCAGCAGAGAGCTTCGGGAACCTGGGACACTGGCTGGGCGGGGGGGGGGGGGGGGGGGGGGGGCTGGGGAGACAGAAACACGGGGGCTGGGAGCTGGAGCCTGGAGAAGCAGGGTCAGGTAGGGCTGGAGGTTGCGGGAAGGAAGGGGTGGGGTGTCGACCTCACTACAGCCACCTGGGAGGCCTGAGGAGAGGAATAGCCACAGCACATACAAGTAGGGAGGGCCAGGGTCTGTGCTGAAAATCCCTACCCTCCACCTTCCTGGCCGAGCGAGGCATTTCGTACTGTGGCAGGCCCACAGGCACGTCCCAGGCTCAGCTAGGTGTTGGCTAAGGGGGCAGGTAAGTGGGTAAAGGGCTCCCCCTCTGTGCTACTCCCAGCAGTGTCGGACGGTTGCCCTGCCGGGCCCCTCTGCTATCTACTCAGCCCCTGGGGCTGAGGTCAGCCCTCTCAGAGGAGCCTCCAGAGGCTCGTGGGGGGTGATGGGGGAACAGAGGGACCGGCAGAGCACCTGAAGGCAGAGCTGGCTCCACGTGCAGGACCCCACACGTGCCACCGCCCATCGGAGACCACCCCCTTCCCAGGACCCCGAGGCCACAGTCCTAGAATGACTCCTCCCTGGTTCCCAGAGGCAGATGGTTGTGGGTCGGTGAGGCTAAGCCCTAAGCCCTGCTTGCACCCTGGCCTGACTGACAAAGCAGCTTCCCTGCAGGGGTGCCGGGATCGTCCCCACCCAACCAATTTCCAAAGCTCCCTCTGTCCTGCCCGAGCCCCACCACCACCACCTGCCGGCCTCTGTCTGTGCAGAGAGGCCAGGTCCCAGCTACCCATGCGCCCGGGCCTCGGCCCCTCCACAGCCGTTGCTGCAGCCACAAAAATCAACCTTAAGGAATGTGCATTAGACAACTGTTACTCAGCATATTTTATGGTGTTTGCCTGGGTTTGAATATGTAAAGGCACTAAGCTGTTTAATTCAGCATTTTCCTGCATAGTTTAGAGGCATAACTCAGTCTGGTGTCAGCGGCTCCACGCAGCAGACTGGGAAGGCCCAGCAGTTGGGGTAATTTAAGCTTTGTTTGCTTCCCTCTCTCCTTCATCCCAGTTGGCAGAGTTGCTGGGCCTGCTCCCTCCGTCATGCCGGGTCCCCTCCCGTGCCTTCTCAAAGCTACCCGGGCCCCCTGACAGGTTGTCAGGCTACCTGCACTCTCCAGAAATGTTATCTCCTCTTTTTCGGAGATGTCACCCACTGCCGTTTGAAAAGACACCTGAGTTGTTGCCGGATGTTGCTCTGATGGCTTATCTGACTTGGGCTGGCTCCAGGAGAAGGTCCGCTTTCCTGCATCTGGTGTTAACCCCCGCAAGGCCGGCCAGTTGACTGCCCGGCCCTGTTTTCTGCTCCCCACGATGACGTCCAAGCGAGGCAGCAGCTGGCCCTTTAAGCCCAAGCACACCTACCTGCAGACCCTAAACACCTGCTTCCCTGAATGTCCCGTTGCCTCCTGCTCCCAGTTTGGCCAGAGCTCTGGGACCACTCACCCCACTGGCCTTAAATCCTGATGAAGTCTGGGGTTACCAGGCCCATCACAGAAACGTTTTGTGAGCTCCCCCTCCCTGCCTTCCAGAGAGAGCTCGCTCTTGCCTGTCCTGCTGAGGCCCCTGAAAACATCCCATCCCACCCCCACACCCAGCGTGACCTCAGCCCTAAGCTGGAGTGTCCCGATCACCTCTCCAAGGATGTTGCCGCGCCCAGGCCCCCGGAAAGCATCTGCCCAGCCCACCTTCCCCGTTCCCTCCTGGACTGTCCTCACAGGTGAGGAGGGCAAGTGGGCGAATGGCCAGGGTCAGCACAGGTCCTCCAAGCAGCTGAACCCAGTGGCTATGGAGCCCACGGGAGGGCCTGGTGCAGGGCCTTCCGCCTGGCTGCTGGCAGTGAATCTGTTCTGAGCCCGTTCTCAGCTTGGCCCAGCTCTTCACTGAGGCAGGGAGTGGGGGGCTTGTTCTCTGAGTGGGGCTGCGTTTGCAGGTGGCTGTTTCAGGAGGACTGGCAGGACTGAGGCCTGCAGGGTGGCAGGACCCGACTCTGTGCCCTCCTATCGCCACCATCATCATCACTGCACCATCTGGGTGTAGACAATGTGCCCCATATCCCAGTCCCTGCAGCCACAATGGCCCAGTCCCCTCTGTCAGGAAAGCTCAGACCATGAGCTCTCCCACTCAGCTAACTGCCCGCATAATCCTTTTAATTCAGTGGAAAATTTTCTAAAATCGTGTGTCCATTTCTCTACTTTTAAAGCAGTATACTGATTAAATATTACTTTTGCTTTGATAATTAGGGATCCTGGGATGCGTCAGGGCTTGCTTCATCCCACTAGGACCTCTGGTGGGAGAACGGGACTCTGCTGGTGGACACTGTGTGGATTCCAAGGCGCTCTGCAGGACCCTGTGCCCCTCCCGCTACCTCTTTCCTCTGACCCAATCCTGAAATTCATCTGGGAGAGCTTCCTTGCCCCAGCGTGTGGCTGTAATTTTGGATGAGATAGAACCGTCCTTGACAGGACTCCCACATTCTACTGTGGGTCATTTGCACTGTGGTATGAATTAGGGCCCTCTTGGAGAGAGCTGGGAGAGCTTAGTACTTAGGGAATGGGGAGGTGGAGAGAGGAAGCAGGGGGGAACAGGGAGGAGCTTCTGGGGGCACATTCTTGCCAGTCCGTGCATGTGCCCAGGGCTAGCTCAGGATGTCAGCAGTCAGCAGGGTGGGAGTTTGGCTGCACAGGACCTCAGCCGGGGACCTGGAAACTGTTTTGATATTAGTTTTTAATTAAGGAGATTTGTTTAGTGCTATTAAACTTTGTTCTGAGAGTAGAAGCAGGGAGGCACCTCGATGATCGGTTCATCTGGTCTGTGCTCTGAGCCTGGCGCTGCCCTACTCGCGAAGGCCAAGGTACTCATGGGCTCCCTGCCCAGGACCCCCACCTCCCCAGGCCTAGTCATTGGTGGGTTTGATGGGCCCTGCCTCTGTCTTACACCACCCCCACCCCTGGAGAGAAAATCAACGTTGTCAGGGTCCACAGAGTGGAGGAGCCTGGGAGTTCCAGGGGAGGATTCAACCCCCACGAGCTGGGTGGGTGAGGTCAGGGGGCCCCTTTACCTCTCTGACCCCCCCGGTTCCCTCAAGTGCAAAACAGGGGCCGTCACTGTGGTCTCACTAGTGGTGTGCCTTAGACAGCTCACAGATCCCAGGCTGGGGGGCTTCCGCCACAATGTGTACTTCTTACAGCCCCGGACAGGGGACACAAACATCCAGTCCACAGCGTGTTGTGAGAGTTTATAGGGTGGGAGACGGGCAGTGTCCCTCCCAGAGCCAGGCTTGTGAGTGCCCAGCAGCCCCCTGCCCCATCCCTACCCCCTCCACCATCTCCAAAGGGAAGGCAGTTTGCTAAAGAAGATAAGGGAAAGGAAAGACAAAATCAAAGGCCATGGGGGGCCAAGGGCTCAGTCTGATGAGAAACCAAGTCTGTGCTCCAGCTATTATGCAGATGTCTCCCTCCCGGCCTCCTCCCGGCCTCCCTCCCGGCCCCAGCTCTTCCGGAGAACAAGGCAGCTGGTGTCTGAACTCATCACTGCCTGACTCCTGGCCTGTGTTCTGCGAGGAAGCAATGTCTTAATTTTAAGGTGTATTCATGTTTCTGGTTCTAAGGGTCTCCCCCTGGACCAGGCCTCAAATCCTGGCACCGACAAGCCTAATGGAACGGCGTTCAGGAACGGGTTAGTGCCCTGCAGGAGGATGGAAACAGAACAGGAAGACAGGCCAGGCGCCCTGCTGAACCCTCAGAGCTCGGGCTCCCGCTCTCCCCATCTCCCCATTGCAGCTGGACCGCACAGTGGACTCGACCAAGCACTTTCACTGGGACGTGCAAGGCCCTCCGTGAGAGCAGATGATTGTTCCCATTTTAGGGTTAGAGAAACTGAGGTTTTGAGAGTGAACTGTTCCGTTACCTGCAACCTGGGGGTTCTGGGGGTTCTGCCTTTGCTCCAAGGCCATGGCAGGTCCACTTGCCATCCTGACGTGGGCTTTGTGGGGTTTCCAAGAGAGGGGGTTTGACCCCCAGCTGCCATAACAAAGTACCACAGACGGGGGGGCTTAAAACAATGGAAACGCCTTGTCTCCCAGTTTGGGGGGCCAGAGGTCTGAAGTCAAGGTGTTGGCAGGTTGGTTCCTTCTGGAAGCTCTGAGAGAGAACCCTTCCAGGCCCCCTCCAACTTCCAGTGGCTCCCACCATCCCTGGAGTCCCTGGTTTATCACGGCACCTCTGATCTCTGCCTCCGTCTTCAAAAGGCCTTCTCCCTGTGCGTCTCTCCTCTTCTTACGAGGACCCCGGCCACTGGATCTAGGACCCACCCGCATCGACTGTGACTGCACCTTTACCGATTACTTCTGCAAAGACGCTACTTCCAGATAAGCTCCCATTCTGAGGAGCCGGCTGGACATGAGTTTTGTGGGGACGCTGTTCAACCCCCTACAGCCACAGGCCCCAGGGAAGAGGGAAGCTAAAGAAAATCGGGGCCTCACCTACCGGGCAGGTGCTGCCCGAAGGACGGGAATCCGGGTCATGCTGGTGTGGTCTCCACACCTACCCCACTGCCTGGGAGCCCACCCAGGCCAGGGGCCGGCTCTGACCGCTGCCAGGACCCAGAGGGGGCCCAGGGCACCCATGCAAGTGCCACCAAACAACAGGAGGGGGGCAATCGAGGTCACGACAGGAGAGGACGCAATGTTGCGTGCTGAGCTCCGAGCCTCAGGCTGGGGGCTGCGAGCTGGTCCCATAAGCCTGTGAGACAGGCCTTCGGAGCGGACATTTCCCAGCGTTATTAATTACTGGGGAACCCAGTGCAGCGTCTGAACAGGAGGGAACGGCAGCCCCTCCTCCCGGGGTTCAGGCACCTGGTGGGTAAGCCGTAGAGTGGGGGACACTCGAGCCTCATTTGCACGGCCCTGGATGCGCAGGGGATGCTCCCTGGCCAGCTGGGTGGAAAAATAAATCACCTGCGGGGCTGACTCAAGCCGGTCATTTTGCCAATGAAGCTCTGATAACTCGCGCTGGACATGGCCCCCGATCGATATGCCTCTATTTTTAACTCTGGGATCAGCAGGGTCATTTTCCAGAGAGGGAGGGCTGTTTACTCAGCTCCCTTTCCACGCAGATGAGGCTCCCTGGCCAGCTGTGGCTCTCACCCCAAGCTGCTCCCCTGCCTCGCCCTCTCCACCTTCCTGGGAAAAGGTCGTCGGATTTCAAGGCTCAGCAGAGAAAGGCCAAGGGATCAGGCTGGCAGAGAAGGGGCACGAATTCCAGGTTCCCCCAACTTTGCTTTGCCAAGTCCAGCCAACTTGGTATCCAGCTGCCAGCATCATTTTGCAGACTCCAGACCCCCAGCTCTGGGCTTACTCTGAGGCCTGTGCTTAGGGGACCCTGGGAAGGACCTAAGTGTAGACCCAATCCTTAGTAGTAACCCCAACGGCACTCCTGTGTTGCTCTCTGGGCTGCTGCTTCATGCCCAACCCCTCCCTCTCTGTGCTCACATTCTCGATCCATCAGATTCTGAGCCTCTGGGGTCTCATCTGTAAAATGGGTTCATATTACTGCCTCAGAGGTCAGGGAGGCACGCATAAAAGAGCTCACACGGAGGGTTGGGCTCTCTGTCCCTGGCCAATGGCCGGCACTCGATAAATGTCAACTGATGTCTTTTGAGTATTCTTTGCTAAGCCTCACAACCCTGGGAGCCGAGGTTCAAGCCCAAGGTGGGATTCAAGCCTGACTCAGTAGCTGGGCTGTGCCTCTGTGTGCACACCACTCCTCCATCCCTCGCTGCCCCAGTCAGCCTCTCGGGACGGGTGCCTCCTTATTCTCAGTGTCTTAGATTCACACTCACCAACAGACATGTAGGGAGGAGGGCTGGGCCTCATCCCCGGGGCATGGGCTCCTTCCAGGCTGAGTCTCTCCCACTTGTTCGAGGCAGGATCCTATTTACAGAACATAGATCTAGAGTTTGCAGATGGTCTGTGGTATGCAGAGCACTGGGCCAGGAGGAGGGAAAAGCGAGATCTAAGCCTGGTTCTGCCTCAAATGGCCATGTGATCTTGGGCCAGTTACTTGCCCTCCCCAGGCCTCAGTTTCCACCCCAGCAAAACTATGGTAAATAAGGTTTTAATAACATTTGCTTTTAATAACATTTGTCAAGAGAGAGTCTGAGTTCTGGCTCAGACAGAAAGAGTGCTGTGATCAATGAGCAATGTCTGGCGCAGGTATAGGCAGGGAAAAAGAGGCGTACTTATCATGCACTTGTCGTGACCGTTCTCCATGATTGCTAAGGGCCCCTCCAGATCCTGCCTCCCTGGATGCTTCAAGGAGGGAGTTGGCAGAGAAGGGTGATGAAGGCAGTGAAGCAAGCAGAGAGGCCTGACTGCAGGGAGGCTCCGAACCGGGGTAGACAATAGGAAGCACCTTAAGATGCAGAATGGGGCCATATTATTCAGGGCACTGCAGTTTAGATGAGCGGCACTAGGGAGCCAGAGACAATCCCTGAGAAGGGGCATGACACCGTGAAAGTCGTATTTTAGAGAGATTAGTCTAGCAGGGGTGTGTAAGGTCCATCTGAGCAGGGAGGCAGGAGGATGGCGGATCATCACTTGCAAATATTGGGCACAGGCCGACAAGGGTCTGACTCAGAGCTCTGAAGGCAGAGAGGGGGTCGGAACGTGAGGGCAGGAAGAACGCGGCAGTCCCAGGACTGATCAACGTGAAGGGTCAACAAGGCCAGCATCGTGTGTCCCCGCTGGGAGATTAGAGGCCTGGTGGAGATGGTCCTCAGGGTCCTGTCACCTCTGGCTGTCTAGAACCATGCCCCGCCCCACCCCCAGCTGCTCCAGAAGCGCGTGTAGATCGCGGCATGCCCAGAACCTCCGAAGTCCCCCAGTGGTGTTTATTATTTATTTTAGGGTTAATGAGCTTTGAGGAGAAGGCCCAGCTTCTCCCAGCTGGTACTTTTACTTCATCAGCCTGCCTGGCCCAGAGGGACTCCTGGAAGCAGGGCCACTGGCATCACAGCTGCTTGTCACCAACACAGGCCAGCACGCCCCCTAATGGCTTGCTGTGACAATGCAGGGGCTTCCCCCACTGGCCATTCTATCAGCCCTCTTTTTTTCCCTTTTTTAAGAATTTAAATTCAGTTAATTAACATATAGTGTATTATTAGTTTCAGAGTAGAATTCAGTGATTCATCAGTTGCGTATAACACCCAGTGCTCATTACATCATGTGCCCTCCTTAATGCCCATCACCCAGTTACCCCAACCCCCCACCCCCTCCCCTCCTGCAACCCTGTTCTTTTCCTATGGTTAAGAGTCTCTTATGTTTGTCTCCCTCTCTGATTTTGTCGTATTTTATTTTTCCTTCCCTTCCCCTATGATCCTCTGTTTTGTTTTTTAAAATCCACATATGAGTGAGATCATACGATAATTGTTTTTCTCTGATTGACTTATTTTGCTTAGTATAATACCCTCTAGTTCCATCTGTGTCATTGCAAATGGTAAGATTTCATTTTTTGATGGCTGAGTAATATTCCATTATATATATACACACCACATCTTCTTTATCCACTCATCTGTCACAGACATCTGGGCTCTTTCCTTAGTTTGACTGTTGTGGATATTGCTGCTATGAACATTGGGGTGCAGGTGCCCCTTCGGATCAATACATTTGTATCTTTGGGGTAAATACCCAGTCGTGCAATTGCTGGGTCATAGGGTAGCTCTATTTTCAACTTTTTGAGGAACATCAAATCAGCCCTCTTAGAGGGACGCCTGAGTCGAGACACAAGCTCGGTCTTGTCTGGGATATGAGATGCATTGTTTTTTAGCATCAGATTTCCTTCCTAACTGGAAATGCTTCCGGTGGTATAAAAATGGATTGATATTCTTTACACCCACACCAGCCTCCATTTCTTTAAAATGCTTTCATGAGGCCTTGGTCTATCTAAAGCAAAGGTCAGCAAACTTCTTAAAGTTTGAGTCAGTCACTCTTTTCTGCCTCATGGTCTCTGTCACAACCCCTCCACTCTACTTTGTAGCAGGAAAGCTGCTGTAAACAATACAAGTGTGAATGAACAGGTGTGGCTGTGTCCCAATAAAACTTTATTTACAAAACCCGGTGCAGGCCGCACTTGGCCTGGGGGCCGTATATAACGTACCAACCCCAGGTCTAGAGCCTCATTTCCAAAACTAGATTGTAAGGTCACTCTTATTTGCTGTCCTATAAAAACGGGGTTCTGCGACCAGGTGGCTTTGGGAAACACTGGAGAAAACACTTTGTCAGGTTTTCCCAGAAATATGTTAACATCACACTGAGAACCCCCAAGTGGGGTGAGAGACATGCTCCCCACACTCATCTGACTGTGGAACTCTTGTTTCCAAAAGGACCTGGTCCCTTTGTCTCTCCTTTCCCTACACCCACCTGTTAGCATCTTTCTTGACAGTTTAGGAAGGATGGATATAGGAGTAGAGGCGGTCACACCCAGATGCTGTCCAGCTCCTCCAGGGACGAGGGGATGTGGCCTGTGGCAGAGCTCAGGGCACAACAGCTCCACAACCCTCCGTTTTACAAAGAGAAAACAGAGGCCCTGGGTCCTCCAAGGAGCCAGGAGCACCAAGAACTGAGCCGAGTGTTTCTGCCTTCCCATGTCCCCAGCCCCAGGCTCTGCCAGTGACCTGTCTCAGGAAGGCTGCTTGCCCCTCAACCTGGGGTCCCACAGCCGTTGCTGGGGGAAGGCCAGCCCACCTGCCCTCAGCCAGCACTGACAAGGTGCCCAGCACCCAAGTTGCTCCCGTTTCCATGGCAACGGATGGCCACGCCCCCGCAGAATGGGGGCCCCTGTGGTAGGGGCTCTCCTACCACCCACCCTGCCCCTGGGGGTGCAGCCAGCAGGTTTAGCCCAAGCTTCTGTCTTCAGTGAGCGCAGAGCCTTGGGCCGATGAAGGGGGTGGCAGGGAAAAGGGCTGTCGCCTGCCATCAAGGGAGAGGGCACTTGCTGAGGGGCAACTGGGCCTATTGTGGGGGCACCTGCGCTGCCCCAGGACAGGGACGGGGCAGCTGGCCCTGATCTTCAGACCCTCAGACCAGTGCATGGCTGATACCCCTCTCCTGGCCTGGAGAAACCCTAACAGCTTCCAGAGAGAAAGCAGACTGGCCATCACAGCACAACAGTCCTCAGGCCGTGGCATCGAGGGTGCCCTGGGCTTCACAGTGTGTGCTGGCATGGCCTCACGACAGCCCTGGAGGAGGTGCAATTATTTCCTGCCAGTGTATACCAGGAGAGCCAGGGTAGAGAGTCAGGAACTTCCCAAGCTCCCTGCATTCCGAAGCAGCAGAGCCAAGACATCGGTTCAGGTCGGTTTTACTCCAGAGTCCGTTTTTTTACATTTCCAGACAGAGGTCTGGAAAAATACGGCCTTCTCTGTCATCACTGCTTTGGTGCAGTTCTTGGGGCCTGGGACGTGTCACCTAAGCCGTGGAATTTACGTGAGAGGCGGCGATGCCAGGAACTTGCCGCCGCTTAGCTAAATCTGCCTGTGTCAGCCAGATCACGGGCCGATTTCTGAGCTAGGCACAGGCTGGGGGCTGGGGCTTCCTGGACCAGAAAAGGCTGGCCCTGTCCTCTGGGGAGCTCGATGTCCAAAAGAGGGGACGGGCGGGTGAGTTCAGGCAGCAGGACGAGTTTCTGGCAGAAGGATGTTTATTTGGGTGGGCTGCCTGAGTAGGTATCAACGCAGAGGTGACATCTGGACTTTGGGAGCTTTGCGGGGGGGGGGGGGGGCAAGCAGAGAAGAGGGAAGCGCCTTCCAGACAGGGAGCCTTGTGGCAGAAGGGGAGTCTGGGGAAGGCTGACCTCCAGGCGTGGGGGACCACAGTGAGGTTACACAGGCAGCAGTTACCACAGGGGCCACAGAGACACACAGGTCTCTTCCCACGGGCCGGGTGGCAGACACCCATACACAGAACAGCCGTTGACAAGCGTGGACCTCCCGCGTGGGTCACACAGGCTGGTGGGTGTGGTAAGAGACACCTTTGGGAATCACAAGACTCCCATGGGACCACAGAAGGCCCTGGGTGCGGGTGGAGCGGACAGTGTGACCAGAAGTGGGAATGAGGAGAGGACGGGTGAAGGGGAAGGAAGAGGTGGAAAGGAGATGGGGAGCCTGGAGTGCCAGGCCGAGGGAGTTGGACTTTGTCTCTTGACCCTGTTTTTGGCCTCATTCATCATGGACTCAAAAGCCTCTGAAGGGCCGTCTCTCTGTACACAGCGTACTGATGCTGCGACTGGACGGGGCAGGGAACAGGCTCACGCCAGCTTTAGGACAGCCTTGTCGGGGATGGCGAATATCACTTATTCTCGGTGATGCCAAAGGCTACCGTGCCTGCAGGTCAAAGGTCACCAGCACCTGGCCCTGAGGACGGACAGTGGGCCAAGCATTGTACAAAACCCCTCACATGCTTCGTCTCCCTCAATGAGGCTGTTGGTTGGAGGCAAATTTGGGATTCGGTTCTTTGCCTCCCCAACCAAGATCTGCCCCAACCTTGTGCCCCTTGCAAGACTTATACACAGAGGCACTAAAATGCCATGTTCTGACCGTGTGACCTTGGAAGGCCACCTAACCTTGCCAGGCCTCGGTTTCCTCATCCATAAAATGGGTCTAATAATAGAAGCTACCTTAAAAGGTTATTGAGGAAAAAGATGATGTGTACTACTTATAAAATGCAGTGATATGGAGTGTAGTTCTTTGTCTCTCGGTGCCCAGGGTACTGGGGAGCCATGGAAGTTGTGGGAGCAGAAGTCAGGGGCCTGATGGAGGCAGTTGACTGTGTTTCCAAATGCAGGACTGAAGGTGAAGGCACCCTGGCAGGACAGGGCAGGGCCGGGCTGGGGTTTCTAAGTCCAGGGAAGGCAGGCAGCCCAGAAAGGTCACAGGGCCTCATCTCAGTGTTGCTGGTGCCAGCGGTGCCAGTGGGGACTCGGCTCTGCCCCGCCTGCCTGTCCCAGGGGGCTCCCTGCTCTACCCTGCTGGGCGCTATGAGACGGAAGGATGGGTTTGAAGGGATTTCTCCTGGAAACAGCCCCCTTCCGTGGCTCCAGCTGGCGGGGCCGGGGACATAAGTTTGGTTGTCATTCTAACATGGCTCAAACCCCAGCAACTTCTGTAGCGTTTATGGCGGCCTCCAAGAACCTGCAGTAATGTTCTTTGAATTGCTAAGCAACAAACCCTTCTCTCACATGGAGAAAATTGAAACATTGATTTATCTATTTGTTTTGCAACTAGCACTAGCGGCTTCATTACTCTGTTCCCTGGGGACACCCTCCCACACGCTCGAATTGAAAATTAACTCTTTTTACCTAGGAAGGGGCAGCAACGGGTTTTTAATTTGGAGAAAGTACAGAAACAATGGCTGGGCCAGGTGCCAGAAAGCAGGAGGCAATGCTGACCCCAGGCCTGTGCCTGGGAGAGCCACAGAAGGGGCCACTCGCCTTCTGCCAGGCTACGGGCCAGCCCCCTGGGCAGGGACAGGCCAAGAGCTGCTGAGGGCCTGAGGGACGAGCCTTCCCCCGGCCAGGCTCCCTCTCTGGACCTCTGTCTCCATCAAGGCTCCGGCACTGGGCGTCTGTCCTCATCCTCTTGCTGGTTTGGTCTGGAATGGAAGGAGAGCTGCTTCTGGAGCTCAGACAACTCAGGTCTGATGCCCAGCTCTGTGCTGGGGGCTTGGAGCAGCTCTGTTAAGCTGTGCCTCAGTTTCCTCATCTGCCACAAGAGGACGGGAATCCTCCCCCTGAGCTTCTCGCATGGCTGCTGGGGGCTGAGCAAGGCCGCAGAGCCCATGATGGGGATTTGGCAGGTAGAGCATGTGAGCCCTGGAACAGGCTTCCTGTCAGTCTTACACTCTGGTTCCCACGAGCTTTCTGGGGATGCTTTCCCCTGGAGGGCCAAAGGCTGCATTTGTTGCTTCTGGAACTCTCAGCAATGGGAGGAGCTAGCTCTGTCCCCAAAAGTAGGAGTTTGTCTCCGGGTAAAGCAGAGACCTTTGCTAGGAACCGGCCACTCCCATAAAGCGTAGCCCGCAAGGCAGCTGCTCAGCGCAGGAAGGAACGGGCTCCTGTCCACTCTGCTCTTCTGGTAATGCAGTGCTTTAACTGGCTTCCTGAGTTCTTCGTTCCCCTCCCCCTGCAGCCCCTTAGGACCTCACCACCCTGACCTTCGCAAGCCTCCTGCCTGCCATCCTTGAGTGTGGTCATGGGTGAGCCTCTGCGATTATCTCCAGCAGAAAGATCGGCTCAGGCTCTGAATTCTTTGGGGTTGGATTCAGCTTCAAGTGGCAGAAAACAGACTAACAGAGGCTCGGATGCTAAAGGTTCATCTCTCTCTCTCTGCAAACAGAGTCAGTCAAGGCCTGGTGCAGTAGCCACGATTTCCAAGCGACCCAGGCTCCTTCTATCTTGCTGCTCTGCCATCTATTCCAAAAGCTTCTGGTCCAATATGGCTGCTCTAACTCCAGCCATCCCATCTGCATCCCAGCTGCCAGGAAGAACACTTCCTGGAACTTGCACACACCCCTTTCACTTACACCCCCTTGGCCAGAGCTTGGTTACATGGTCATGCCTAGCTGCAAAAGGAAGCTGGGAAATGTCATTTTAGTCCAGGAGGCTGTGCACCCGGAAGGTTAGGCACTGAGGAAGAAGAAGGAAATGGACACTGGGGACGCCCACGGCCTCTACCATGGGCTCCATGGCTATGTCCCAGACAGAGCCGCTCTAACCCCCGCCCAACCCTATGCACTCACGATCACCTGCTTGTGGGCCCCAGTCTCTGGGTGTAAAAAAGCCCCACCCAGGCCTTGAGCTCACACTCTCTGGAAACTTCCAGTAGAAATCAGCTAAGAAGGAGTCTGAAGGGGAGACTTAAGATCAGGCATGTCCTTGGTGGAGAATGGCAGGGCTTTGTCTTCAGCAGGAAATTGGTCTCTTCTGAAGTGGATCCCCTCCCTCACCTGCCCATGGCCCTGGGGGAACAGGGGATCAATTCCATATTGTGAGGGAGTATGGGGGCTAAGTAGAAGCCCCAGGTGAAAGGTGAGCTCCATTGGATAGTGAAAGGAGGCTGTTAATAAAATGCAGAGACTGAAACTAGGACCCTCCTGGGAAAACCAGGACTATTGGTGGCCCCGTGTGGATGTGAAATGAGGGAACCTGAGAATTCCAGAAACATGGTTGTGAGCACAGAGCATTGGTGTTGTACCCCAGGAGGAGATGAGCTCCCCGCCACTGGGGGTAAATAAGCAGAGGCTGAACTACCACTGGACAGAGATGTAGGTGGGACCCAGTAACCTTTCCCAGCTGAGCACTTTTTATCACGGCAAAAGCCAGAGACCGGTCTTACTAAGGACCCCTGTCCCTGACCCTCACTCCCTCCTCAGCCTGTCCATGATCACACTGGTGATCTGGAGGCCCTGGCCTCCAGACAAGTCATCAAGGCCTGGTCCACAAGGCCTTTCCATGGCCCAAACCTGTTCCGGGTACACAAAAAGACAAAGGGGGGTGTCTCAAGGGTCATTGTCCCCACTCTAGGGATCAGTGGCTTGAGGTCAGAAATGCCCAGAGTTCTTAGTGGCAGTGGGGTCAGGCGAAGAAACTGGGCAGCTGCCTGGGGCCCCATACCCTTAGGGGTACTATTGCATCCCTGGCGATGAGCCAGGGTGGAGAGCAGGTTGTCCACTGCGCTCTGCTCTTTGCGGGGGGGTGGGGGGGGGCTTCTGGTGCACATCTGCAGGGCACTCTGATAAACCCATGGGAGGAGGACCCCAGGTGCCTGTTGGAGAAACCATAGAATCCTTTTGTTCTTCATGCAACAATTATTTATTAAGTGCCGGCTCTGTAATAGACACCCCTCTAGGTGCTGGGGATACTTCAGAAAACAGAACAAATACAATTTCTGCCCCCATGGAATTTACATTCCATGCAAGGAAACAAAGAGGGATCCACAGTCCCTCATCTGAAACCCCTAAGGCCAGATGCACTCCAACCAGCAGTCCTCAACTCGGGGCAGCCTGGGAATGTCTGTGTGTCACAGCTGGGGGACGGCTAGTGGCATCTAGTGGGTAGAGGCCAGGGATGCCACTCAGTGTCCTCCGGGGCACAGGACAGCCCTGCATAGCAAGGAATTATGAAGCTCCCAGCGCCAGCAGTACCGAGCTTTAGAAACCCGGTTTTGGCATTCAGACTTTGCATTTTAGAAACGTAATACAGTGCATAGACCATATATTATGTAACGTCCCCAGCGGGGTGTGGAGTAACACCCCGTAATCAAACGCATTAATATTTCTGCAGCAAAATGTATGAATATTCACACTAAGAGGGATGAACCACGACTATAAATAGCCTCACGTCAGTTCAGATCACGTTTTGCCACCAAATGAGTTATGAACAAGCTTTTGGTTTTCAGAGCTTTATGGATTTTGGAATTGGATTGTGGGCCTGTAATATAATTTCAGATAGTGATAAATGCTGTAACAAAAACAAAGGAGAGCAAGGGAAGGAGTAATGCAGGGCTTTAGATAGAGCAGCCGAGCAGGGGACTCTGTGGAGGTGACATTTGAGCTGAGACCTGAGTGGAGTGAGGAAATGGACCATAAGTAGGTCTGGGGAAAGTGCTCCCAGCAGAGAGGGGGTGTATAAAGGTTCTGATACGGTGTGGAGCTTGGACAGTCTAAGAAACAGCCAGGAGGCCAGTGCACCCCCAGTGGATGAGCAAGGAGAAGACAAGTGGGCAGCAAGGCTGCAGAGGTGACCGTGGGGCAGGTGGGCTCAGCCTGTAGCCTTGGAAGGACTTGGGGTTTCACTGTGAGTAAGGAGGAGAGCTCTGGGGACCGTGAACATGGGGCCGCACAGGCTGTAGAGGGGAGAATGGGCTGCGGGAGGGTGGGAGCCGGCCTCAGGGGACAAACAGGGCAGGACCAGGACCCAGAGAGCCCCGGTTCATGCATCCTGGGTGGGGGCATACTCAACGTAAAGGGAAGCAGATCAATACTCGGAACCTCAGACAAGCCAGCACAGACAGCAGCTCATCAGTCCTGAAACACTGAGAGCTTCCTGCCTCCCAGCCTTTGCTCAGATCAGCCCCCAGCTGGCCCACCTTCCACCTCCCCTCTTGGCCACTTGCAACCCATGTGTTGGGTCTGGGGGAGTAAGCGTGTCTGGTTCCCCAGCTGGGTTCCATTGCCTGGAGGGCCAGGCTGAGCCTTCAGTCTCTGTGTCTCCCAGTACTCCAGGCATAGAGCTCCTCAGGGGAGCTCACAGGGGCAGGGACGGAGCTGATACCAGATATCCCGAAGACATTTGGAAAAGGCAGGGGGGTCAGAGCAGTTCCAGGGAAGGCAGTGGGAACCAGAGAGAAGGAGCCAGAATGAGGACAAGAGATGTTCGCAAGAGCAGAGGGGAAGTTCAGGAAGAGTCTCCTGTTTCCGGCTGGGCCTTTTCTGCCAGACGCATGTTTCCCTCGGACACCTGGGCCCCCACCAGCACGGATAGAGCCTTTCCATAGCTGCATCCGGGGCCAAGTCATGGGTGCCGGCCACCTGTGTTGCAGCAGGTGGTGGCTGTGGACACCCTCTGGACATAAAGCCCCTGAAATTAGGGAAACGTCCTTGGTTCAAACCCGAGTCCTCCCCTTTATCAGAGAAGGAACTTTATCTGGACTCTCCTGGGCCTGAGAAGGAGCCCCTGCTGTCCCGAGTGTCCCAGGGCCTGTGTAGCCTCCAGACTGCAGTTCTAAACTGAGCCGTGGTGAGACCACCGGGAACTTGCGACAATATCAGTGCCAGGGTTTGTCCCCCGGCTGATTACCTGAGAACCCAGGACAGGCCCAGGCACAGACTAAGTATTTCTTACAGCCCCAGACAGATCAGCAGCAGCCAGGACTGCACACCCCTTCCCCCAACCCCAGCCCTAACTGGCCCATCACCTGTACCTGTTGGTCCCGAAGCCTGCCTCCCGTGTCAGCACTCTGCCCTGAGTGTGTCAGGCAGAAAGCCCTGAAAAGGAGAGAAGGATGCCCCTCCTGGGCACTGCCTCCTTGGGGGGTGTCCCACCCAATCCTCACATCACCGAGGTGGAGGGTGTCTCAGTCCCCCCGGCATTACAGAGAAGGCAGCACGGGCTCCGCGGGGCTCCGAGCTGGAGCTAGCTGGTGGCCGAGCCAGGAATCAGCATTCTGACGCCTGGGCTGCCTGCGAGGTGGAGAAGTACCACAGCCTGTGGGCTGGGGCTTCCCCCATCCAGTTGTTGGGGAAGGGGGCTGCATCACTTAAGAGGGGCTTGTTGACTGTGGCCCACATATTTCAGGTAGGGACCTGCAATGTCCCTGAAATCCCCCCTTTATAGCCCACCTTGTATGCTACCTACACAGCCGGCTCCCTGAAGGGCCCCACGCACGCACCAGCAGCTCCCAGGAGCAGAGGGGCATGAATGCCAGGAGTAGTTCCTGTCCCCAGGCCACTGTGTCTGCACGCCTCCCCTATTCTGCACCCCCCCCCCCAGATCAGGGTGAGAAGGAAGAGGCCCCTCTAGCAGGAGCAGGGGAGAGGAGCCTGGGGTGGGGGGAGGCAGAGAGTGGGGGTGCTCAGAGCCTACAGCCTGCTTGGCTGAGCCTGTCCGGCGCCCAGCCTGATTCCTGCAGGCAGCCCCACTGTGACTGGCAGAGGCTCTGGCTGGGCCCTGGTCAGGAGGATGCCTCCCACCCCAGGTCCCGCTTCTGGAAAGGGCGAGCCTCTCCTCCCTAGAGTGCTCGGCGCGGAGCCATCTAAATCCAATTACTCAAAGAGCGGGGTGCGCATCTGCGGGGGACTTTGCTGAACACCTTCCACTCTAACCGCCTGTGATTTCAGAGCTGAATATCTTTCAGAGTTATTTAAGAGGTTCTTCCCTTTTTTCCCATTTTGATGATATGTTTCTAAATTATACATTAAACTTATCAGGGTGAGTAATACCTCACAGCTTCCCCGTGTCAGGCCTAATGTTACTTACTCGTCTGCCGCTTCGTGTTTACATGGTTGAGGGGGAAATGCTCCTTTCGGATCCATTTATCTTCACATTAAGTGTTTAGAGATGAGAACCTCAGACAGGTTCGAGACACCTGGCTCCCCAGGCACTCAGCTTCCGCGGGAACCTCTCCCGCTTCACCATGCACGGACTGGGGTCCTGTTGCCAGGCCGCCTGGGACCTGGAGGTGCCACCTCCCCAGGGGACAGTCCAGGGGGCAGAGAAGCCCCCAGAGGGAGCAGAGATGGGAGTCAGGCTCAGAGATATTTCCTGGAAGGGAAGCGCCACCAGGGAGCCTAAGAGGAACCAGCCCCGAAAGTCTCCGTCCTTGCCCCAGAGACCTGTGGCTTCTGGGGGAACAGGCCCATGATGCTCCATCCATGCCTGTCTCTCGAGCTCATTCATTCCTTCATGCATACGTGCATGCATTCAAGTAGTTGTGGCAGCCTCTGCTGTGCTGGGGTAAGCGCTGGGATCCTGGATGCTGCCCTGGGCGCCCGGGCTGGTAGGAGAGCCCTTTGAGGCTGGGGTCCAATAGAAGGGCACAGCCTCAGCCCGTTCAGGGGTCTGCTGGCAAGAAGCCTTCTTGTCCTCCCAGCCAAGGGAAACCCCCTTTCTAGGATGAGCCCCAAATCAGCCAACAGGCCAGGTGGCCGAGCAGGGAGGGTGGCCCCCCTCCTAGTCCCGCTACCCTCCAACACCCATAGCTGGCACAGTCCTGCTGTGGGACTCAGGCTCTGCCAGGTTTGGAGGAGGGACCTCTGCCGTCTGGAACACGCTGCTCTCTGCACAGAAGGCCCAGGCTGAGGACTGGAGGGGAGAATGGCCCCCAAGGGCCAAGGGCAGCTGGAGGCTTCCAGAGTTTGCACGCTTAAGCTATGCTGGTCGCTTTGCCAGGGTCCTTTCATGTAACCCTCACCACCGATTTCACCACGGGGCTTGCCCAAGATTGCCTAGCCAAGCGGGGGGTGGGGCAGGGACTGGAACCCAGGCCCCGCGGACCGCAAGATGTGGGCTCTGCAACCCCACACAGCATGGACAGGGACATGGGAGCACAACCAGGACAGAATGACCCCACGGTGCACTCCCCCCAGGGGAACCCGCCCGGTGGGCGCTGCCCCCAAAGCCAGGCCAACAACCTCCAGGCAGGAGATTCACCCAAAGGGAAGTGACGGGCCATCTATCGTATCAATAAACTTGCTTAAGGCACTCTCTGTCTTCCCATAATGAAATGGGGATGCGATCCCACCGTGTTATTGGGCACTGGGGCAACTCCGCACCAGACGCTTATTATTTTCTGCCACTATCAGGGAAGACTGATCGTGCTTGGGGAAGTGCAGCTTAAAATTGAAAACCAAGCAATTTACCTTCAATCGCTTCTCAGAATTTTGTGCAGCCAGAGACAGTTAAGGAGAAATAGACTCCCTTTCCATTTTAAGTGTTTTCCATTAACATTTGTTTCCTCCCCGAGATTGGGTTTGGTGGGGGGAGGGGTGTTGGCTGGCCTGGCATCCTGCTCCTGCCGCCTGCAGGAGATTGCCTTCAGGCGCCTCTCTCTGAGGTCCCACGGGGTTAAAGGTGTGGGGTCACCTCTCATCGTCTTGGCAAGGCTGTCTGCTGCCTTATTTCTGCTTGTCCCCGGGTCACTGGGTCAGTCGGTCAGCTGGGCACTGGGCCGAGCGTCGTGCCTGCAGAGGTGAGGCTCTCAGGCACAGCAGGGACAGGGTGCCCACACAGGGGTGGGCCATGCCCTCTTCCTGGGGGCTCCGCACCTCCCCACCGGGCTGGACTCCCTGCACTCCGTCCATTCAGGCTTTCAGGGGCTGGTGGCGTCAAGCCAATCTCCCAGGACCTTTGTATCTCGTTTCAGATCAGAAAGAGAGGTCGACTTTGGGATGCTTGGCCCGTGAGGAGGCCGAGTCCAGGCTTGTGGATTTGACAGTGGAGAGTTGTCTGTGACACGTTAGTGTGGCATTTTGTGGGCCACGTGCAGGCCTCTGACTCCTGGCCGGTGATGGTTCTCTGCACCCAGCCCCCCAAATCCTCCCCCCACCCCTACTACCCCCCCACCCCCCCTATCCCCCTACCTCTACCCCTCCATCCCTCCACTACCCCCTCACCCCGGCCTCTGCCACACCGCCCCTACTGGGTGGGTCTTGGAGGTGTGCTCACCGTCCAGGAAAGGAATCCTTTGCTCTGGTGCTGTTGAAGTGGGGAGGCAGGAAAGGCCCCAGGACGGACCCCCAAAGCCTGTCTTCGTTTCTTCCAGGGATAAGAAGGGGGGCTTTTGCTGAGATGTAAATGGTTCCCCGCTTGTGAATTTAAGTTACGTCCCGAGGCCCCTCCGTCAATGTGGCGAGATAAACCATTGTGATCGTCTCAAAGCCCAGCGCCCTCCAGGCTGTGTGGCTCCAGGCCTGGCCTCGTATGTTGGACCAGCCTCCCCTGTGGCTGGCTGCACAAGGCCGGGCTGTGTGCAGATGAGATCTGCCAGCCCTCTGCACACACCTCGGCTTGGCAGGATCACACCGAGCATGCTCTGGAAACAGGAGCTTGCAGGTCAAGCCCTGAGTTAGATGCTTGTCCTGGAGGTCTCCACCCTGAACCCTGAGGTACCTTTGGCCCGTGCACATCATCCTGGGGCTCCCCGCTCCCAGGGGTGTGAGCGAGAGGGGGTCTCTAGAACACAAGCCACCATCACTGCCCCGAAAACTGCTACACGTCTGGCAGGATTTGGGCACAGCCCAGCGTTGTCCGGCCTTGCTGGGAGCCTGGCAGGGGCTGCCTTGAGCTGCCCTCATGGGAGCAGTGAGCTAAGAGGAAGGAAAATTCAAGGCACACCGAGCAGCACATTCCACAGGGGCAGAGCAGGGGCTTAGGCACAAGCTGAGACCACTTGGATGGATCCTGGGGTTCCTCACGCCCCGCAGTATTACCAGACCCTTCTGGTTCTTGTTCTCGAGAATGAAGGGCGAGGGAGGCCGGGACCCTGGGCATCCCCCTAGGCTGCCGTCTCTGCCCACAAGACTGTGATGTGGGACAGTCTGGCCTCAACACTCAGGTGGTTTATGAGGGCTTCAGGACGAGGTGTCCCCCCCCACTCCCCACACTTGGGGTGGGAGGCTGGCTGACAGCCACCCAGCATCCCCTGCCCCCTGCCCCAACCAGCCAGGGCTCATTTGGGAGAGGACCCGGAAGAGTCCCGAAGCATAGCTCCTGCTTTCAACGTGACCAGCACCTTTGCACCCACCCCGCCCAGGGCGACACGGCCCTGGGTGCCCGGTTCTGGCAGCAGCAGGGAGGAGACAAGGAGACCAGAGCGAGGTTGTCCCTGTCCTGGCCCCCAGGGCACATTGCAAAGTCCTCCCAAGAAGCAGTCTGGGAATCAAGGTCACTAGACACAGACTCTCCAAGCTTTTTACATAGTTCTCCTTTCACATTCGCTCCTGTTTTTCTTGCCGTACACGCTGTACGTATGGGAGAGTGCGTGGAACACACGGGCAGCCGGGGAAATCATTATAAAGCGTGCCTCCCAATGCAGGACAAGCAAAAGAACAGTATTCACAGAGGCTGGCTCTCCAAGGCGTGCCCCTTCCCCATCACGGAAAGAGGAACCAGGAACTAGGACCCCCTTCCCCAAACTGCAGTATTTCTGCGCCCTTCTGGGGCCATGCAGAAACCCTTGTTCTCGCTGTGGATTTTGTCCCCTGCCTGGTCTCTGAGAGAAAGGACTGCTCCAAAGATGACAGGATTCAAGAGAGATTAATTTGTTGTTTTAGACTTTTAGAAAGTGCAGTTGTACAGAAACGGAGTCCCTGGGTCGTGAGGAAGTTCAGATCAATTAAAACAATTTACTTTGCTGCTAATGATTTCAGACCATTGTAATTTATTGGTAAGTAAATGACTTCAAAAGCGCATTCCTTTGGTGGCTGCACAGAGGGAATTTTAACAAGTTCTTGGATAAATTAAGTCTGGAATTTGTTAACAGACCATTATTGTAAAACATTGAAAGTAGGCCTTTCACACCGCTCCAAGGCCTTAAAGTTTCCAGAAACAATTAAAACTTCTAATCAGTTCTTCATTGTTTAAGCAAATCGAATGGCAAGAAAGGGCTCCTCATAACAGGTGGGAAACGCAGACCCTGCAGCGACATCCAAGGGGCTAGTGGCCGCTGGAGTCCCTTCGGGGACACCTGCTCTCAGAGAAAAACCCAAATTTCTGCTCTGGTCAAAATACGCCCTGCATGGTTGGGCTTCCACCCACCCCTCCGGTCCTGTCTCCTGCTTCTCTGCCCTGGGGGGCCTCCGGGAGCGGCTGCAGTTACGGCCTCCTGAATGTACCTCTCTCTTGCCTGTCTCCCTCCCCCCGCCCCAGCCAGCGCAGCCCCCGGGCTTAGCGTCTGTGTTCACCAGCAGCTGGCACTGGAGTGCCCTGCTCCCAATGGGAGTGTGAGTGATTGTGCTGTGACAGCGCCAGACACGTGACATGGGTTGTGTCCTATTGGAATGGACCAGCACCCCAGGGGGCATGCAGAGCAGGAGTTCAAGGACACGGGGTCGTGTGAGAGGCCTGGCTGTCTTTCGAGCTGCCCACCAGTGCAGGACAAGGTGGTGGGCGTCCAGGCACTGCCGTGCAGATTGCTCTTAGGGCTTTGCATCCGGTCAGAAGCGTGCTGGTCTGTGCCTTTTATGCAGGGCCCAGGTCCCTGGAGGCCATCTGGGATCTCCTGCAGCCTATTCCTTGGGAAATGAGGGTTCTCCACGACTTCTTCCCAACCCCCAAACACCTCGGTCTCTTGAGAATGGTTAACAGGAAGGATGATAGCTGTAGCATTTGTGAAGCATCTGGGCAGGATGAGGCCCCGCCCACCTCAGGAAAAGGGGTATGGCTTTTACCTCAATAAGGCCACGAGGTAGGGATCGCTGCGCCGAGGGGCAGACTGACGTGCAGAAGTTAAGGAACGGGGCCTTCAGATGCCTGTGTTCTAAAATCCCTTGTGCTGTGCTGCCACCTGTACCTTTCACGCTGCTTAATGCCACTCTGCCTGTGGGGCCAGGGACTCCTAAGCCAGACCTGCCGACACAAGCAAGCTGTCAGGCGGGGCTCAGCAAAGGCCTGGGCCCCACTAGGTGGACAAGCAATGAGCATCTGGTGCACTGGGGCAAGTGGGGGATAGCCTGGGACAGTTCCTACTTCTCATGTGTTCATCCATCAGGATAGTTATTGAAGGGTATGTGTTGGGCACAATTCTAGGTCCAGGCATTTGGAGTCCTGGGGTCCTCATTCTCACAGAGGGGGTGTCGGGGGGGTTCCTAGTGGGAGGAAGCAGAGACAATGAGCGAATGAACAAGAAAATGTTGAATGTGTGTAAGGTCTAGGGTCTTACTGATCTGGGGTGAGCAAGGAGGTGACACTTGAGCTCTGACAGAATGACACAAAAGAATGTTCTAGGAGGAGGAACCAGCCAGTGCAAAGGCCCTGAGGCTGGAAGGACAGGAAAAGCAAGCAAGCATGGATGGTGAGCCAGGGGGACAGAACAGGAGGGCAGGTGGCAGGCAGCCAGGGACCGAGCCCCGAAGGAAGGGCAGAGTGTGGATTTTACTCAGAGTGCAGGGCAGCCTTGGGGCATTTTCGGCAGGGCGCAGACATGATCTGATTGATGCGTTTTAAAAGCTTCTTCTGGGTGCTAAGGGCAAAATGGATGTGAAGAGGCCAAAGTGGAACTTCCAGACCAGCCAGAAGGCTCTGGCAGGGGCCCTGTGAAAGAATGGTGACCTGAACCAGAGTGGAAACAGTGAGGAAGGAGAGAGGAACAGAGATCTGCCTTGGCCCCCGTGGGCTCCTTCCCATGGGGAAGGATCCACCTTGAGGTGAGGCTGCTCACTATTGGTTTGCATGTGAGGTTGAGGCAAAGAGAGGAATCGGTGTGATGGACGGATTCAGGGCCAGAAGGTCCCTACGGGTGGCAGAGCCCTGCACTCAAAAGCGATGTCCCTGGTGGGAGCTTGGGCGCTGCCCTGGCCGCAGTGCGATCGAGGTAGCTGTGGACGCCCCGGTGGACTTGTCTTGGTCTGCTGGGGCTGCTATCACGAGGTACCACAGACGGGTATCTCTCACGGTTCTGGAGGCTGCAAGTCCAAGATCAGGGCAGCGGCTGTTTTGGTGTCTGCTTCCTGGTTCGCAGAAGCTGTCCCCTGCCTGCGTCTTCATGCAGCAGAGTGTGAGCCCTCTGGTTTCGTCGTGTTCATAGAAGGGCACCAGTCCCATCATGGAGGCCCCACCCTCATGAGCTCATGTAACCCTAATCACCTCCCAAAGGCCCCATCTCCTAATACCATCAGCCTGGGGTTAGTGCTTCCACACGTGGATTTTGGGGGACACGGGGATTCCGTCCCATCGGCAGTGGGTGCTATCGGTTTGGAGCTGGGTGGGGAAGTCATGAGCCTAGTCAGGAATCAAGACCTAGAGTGGGAGGCTGAAGACCGAGCCCAGAGACACCCCAGCACTTACAGGTCAACGGAGGAGGAGGAGCAGAGGGTGCCGGGAGAGAACTGTCCCTTGCGGGTGCCATAAACTAAAAAGAGAGTCTTTCGGGAAGGAGCCCACGGGGGCCAAGCGGATCTGTAAGCGAAGACGCCCCCCCCATGAGGCCCCGGCTCATCACACTGGGCAAAAGCAGCGCTGGTGTTTCGGGTCGAATGTGATCAGTGTTTAGATGATTGGAGCCGGGTTGGCAAACCGTCCCAGAGCCAACATAGACGATATGTTAGTAATTTCCATCGTATTTTTGGCAGCTGCTGAGACTCCAGAGCAAGGCGGAGAACTTTCAATGGAGCACTGAAAAGCAGTTTTTAAAAATACCTTTTAGAAAGCTATTTAAAATCTCCTGTCTGCAGCAAAGTTAATGTATAAACTTAGCGCTTTAATTTGGCTCTTCTTTAAACAAAGGAGGTGGGAGGCTGTCTCCTCCCCTGGTTCCGCTGAACCCAGAGGCTGGTTCTCGCTCAGCATCTCGGAGCCCCGAGGCTCCCTGGTCGCACCCACCCCCACCCCCCGGCCCAGGCTCAGCCTCCAACAGAGTGCCCCGATCACCAGATCGAAACGACGAGGAAAAACAAGTGATGTGAATTCCCCCAGTTTAGAGATGGGGAAACTGAGGCCCAAGCTGGCTAATAAGAAGCTAGGTGGGTATGGCCTTGTTTTAGAGGTGAGGAAATGAAGGAAGCTTGCCCAAAATGCCAGGCTGGAAGGGACCGGGCGAGGTCACGTACCATACACTGAGAGCTCACCCTCGTCATCCCCTCGGAGCTTCCTTGCCCCCCCCCCCCACCAGGCGTCACAGGCACCTCCCCAAGCCGGCAGTGGGAGGGGATGCAGCCAGGTTTGGACCTACTGGAGGAGCCTGGCTACAGCGATTCTCACAGAGGTTAGGGCCCCTGTCAGCCTCTGGGGTGCCTGATGAGCGTGCGGTTTCCCCAAGTTAACTGCCGTGCAGGGAAGCAGACTCTCGGGGTCCTTCCAGGGTGATTGTGACACTCATGAAACTTTGAGATGCCCTGTGCCCAGCCCCCTGCCCTCAAAATGTGCCATCACAAGTCCAGAGAATCCAGGGACGTCGATGCCATCCCCGCTCCGTCCACAGCTGAGGAAACAGAGGCCCCTGCACAGAGTTCCACAGAACCCAGGCACATGAGCTCCGTGGCAGGTTCTCCTCACAGACGCCCCCTCCCTGGCCCTGGCCAGCCTCCAGTCAGCCTTCCAGAGAGGCAAGCTGTCTGCCCAAAAAGGTGTCATTTGCAGGGAAAATTGGTGTCCAGGTAAACTGTGGCTGAAGTCGCCCGGCTGCCCTTTGGCGGTGGTCTCCCTGGCTTCCTGGGTCCCCAGCTCCAACAGTTTAGCCTGAACTGTCCCAGCACCTCCCTGTATCCTTGCAGATGGGTGGGAAGTCCTCGTGGGGCACTGCAGCAGTGACAAGGTCCTGGGGCCCGCAGACAGTGTGGAGGAGACAGAGCTGGGGGGTTGGTGCAGTAGGGCTGACCTACCGGGACAGGCAAGCAGGAGGGCTCTCAGTCCATGGAGGCTGGTGGCCGGTGTCTTCCCCACCGACTACAGTCCAAGACAGGCCAAGAACAGCATGCTGCATCCCTGCCCCAGCATGGAGGGGCTGGCCTGCCCGTTCTCAGCTAGGCCATGTGACCAGAGGTGGGTGTAAATGGAGGAGGCTTCAGATGGGGTGGTTCCATGCCAGGTGCTAGCTGGATCTTGGCAATAAGGGTTCATCTCTTGGGAGATACAGTTGGACTTAGAACAAACTTCACCAGAGCTTTAGGGTCCTTGGCCCAGAATTTACCCTGCATCTCCCCAAGCCCCATGCCTGCTCATACCCACACATATGTTATGGTGACCACGCCACCTGCCTCCCATCTGTAAGACTCCTGTCCACCTCTAGCTCTGTGTCCTGGCCTGCCCTCCCCTGGGGCCCTACCTGGGGCCTGCTCCCACACAGCTGAAAAGGGCCCATTCTTCAGATGAGCCGTGGGGCCCGGTTTCTTGGGGTCATGTGCTCCCTGGCCAGTTGACTGCAACTTCTATTTTCCTCTGTGGTTGAATTGGCCATCACCTGCCGGAGACAGTCAGATCTGTCAAGCCCACGCCACTCGCTTTTATAGGTTCTCCTGGCTTTATTGCCTTTCTTGGAGCAGTGAGGGGCAGCCAGCTGCTGAAGAATCATTCAGGATGACATGGCTTTTTAGATTTCATTTCCCCATTGCCCACCCCCACTCATGTCTCTATCTATGGGAGAGAGTGACAAGGTGATGGCACTTAGAACTCCCAACATGAACAGAACTAATGCTCCCAAGGACATGCTATATTCCCCCATTGACCCCAGGAGCCCGAGGACATGGAGGGCCTGGCCTGGTCCTGGGCCTTTCCACTTTCCATTCCCTTTGAGACCTCAGGTATTCATCGTTGCTGGCATCTTCTCCCTCTGTTGCTGTAAGATACTAGCCTGATTGCTCCTAACGCCACCAACCTGCTCCCCGGCTCTCCAATAAATACCAGGACCAGAACCCATCGCACAGGCAAGGGCCTTAAATGAAGCTGGTTCAAGTCTGGGCTCCGCCACCTACCAGCTGCGTTTGACATTGGGCAAGATGTTTGATCTCTCTGAGCTTCCGTTTCCTCTGCTTCTAGATGGGAGTGATGAGGGCACCTGCCTCCCAGGGTTGGTGGGAGGACAGGAGTTGACGCATATGATGGGTTAGCTCGATGTCTGGCGTAGAACAAATGCTCAATAATTAGCAGGAAGCACCGTGATTTTCTCTTACCATTGACTACTGGTTGATTGATTGATTGCTGACTCTGGCCCCAAGATCTACACAGGAAGGAAGCGATAGACCGGCAGAGCTGGACAGCCTCTGAGGGTCTGATGGGGTCAGTGGAGTAGAGCAGGAGCTTCCTGGTGGGGGGTTTTCCAGAGAAATATAACCAGTAGGATTGTGTGTGTGTGTGTGTGTGTGTGTGTGTGTGTGTGTGTGTTCATGTGTGTGTGTGTGTGTGTGTGTGTACATACAAAATGAAAGAGAGATTGATTTTAAGGAATTGGCTCACCAAATTGGCCCTCCCTTGTGGGGCTGACAAATCCAAATTCTCTAGGGCATACTAGCAGGCTGGAGACCAGAGGAGTTGATGTTGCAGTACTGAGTCCAAAATCTGTCTGTAGGAAGAATTTCTTCCTTTCCTTGGGGAACCTGTGTCTTTCTCCTAAGAACTTCAACTGATGGGATGAGGTCCATTTACATTATGCAGGGTGATCTCTTTATCCCAAGTCTACTGACTTAAATGTTAATTTTATTTTAAAAATACCTTCACAGCCACATCTAGACTGGTGTTTGACCAAATATCTGGGTGCTGTGCCCTAGCCAAGTTGACACATGGAATTAACCATCACAGGAAGGAACAACCAAGTGCCCTTGGCTGTCCTCTGCCAACACCGTGGTCTCTTGGATGTGATGGCCCCACCCCTGCCTGGTCTGCATCTCTCCCACCCCTGACCTCTAACTTTGGGGGGTAGTCTGTGGGAGGGCTTCAGCAAAGGACAGATACCACACCAGAAGGCTCATGCCCTGCAAGTCACATGAACCAGGCAAGGCCCCTCAGCAGAGAATAAGAAGGTTGCCCTGGTTAGGTAGGGAGAAGCCAGTGTTGTCAGTGGAGCATGGAACAGGCCCCTGAGCCCTGGTCCTGAATTAAGATCCCATTCAAGTCCAGAATCCAGGCCCCTCCAACTAAGGGATGCCAGGCAACCACAACCTCTCCAGCGGAGTATTTGGGGAAGAGCCTGAGACCCAGCAGCTGCTTCCCAGGATACAACACAGACCAGGAAATGGTTCCTTTAAGACGGAACTTGGATGCCAGCAATACACGACACTTCCACAGTAGAGACTCAGATCAATTCTCCTTTATCTTTTCTGGAGGCTCAGTATGATGAAAAGTGGCCTGTATCTATGGCTGACAAATAACGAGAAACTTGCTGTATCTGCTTTCATTTGATTTTCCTCAACAATTACCACTAGCATGCCTTACATTCAGAGGCTGAAATTTTAAGTGTCCAAAAGAACTTCCCAACCAAGCCCGCCAGGGACTCATTTGAAATGTTCTTTGGTGCATGGAAAAGTGACCAGACATGATCTACGAAGGAGCTTGGAAGAGCATTTCAGGTTAATGGCACAAACATTTCCTCCTCTCCAGGGGATGGAACATAGGAAGACATTCCCACCCCCACCCTCAAGCCCCAGGAGGGACTGCCCTGCCAGACCTTCCGAGCTGAAGGACCACCCCTGGGTTCAGGCCTGGCCTGCCCACAGCCATGGGAGAAGGCTGGCTCTAGACCAGACAGTTCCAACACAGTTGTGGGCATCGAGCTTGAACAGGATGGTGTCTAGACCAGGAGTCATCCAGAGAAGGCTGCTAAGGGGGAGGAGGGCTCTGGAGTCCTCAGGACTGTCGGGGGAAGAAACTGGGAGTGCTGGGCTGCAGACGCTTTCCATCCTGTTTTCATTCCTCTCATCTAGCGCTCTGGTTACAGTGTGACTCTTGTTACATGCCTGCCTCAGCACCAGGAGAATAAGCTCCTGGAGGCCAGAGACTGCATCTTCCAATACCCAGAGTGGTATTGGCATTCAGCACCTCCTCAGTACATGTTAAATGGAAGGATGGATGGGTAGACGGGTGGATGAATAGGTGGGTAGACAGAAGAGGGGGGGTTGAGTAGGTGGATGGATAGGTGAATGGATGGATGGATGGATGGATGGATGGATGGATGGATGGATGGATAAGTGAGTGAATGGATGGATGGGTGGATGGATGGGTGGATGGATGGGTGAGTGAGTGGATGGATGGATGGATGAGTGGATGGATGGATGGATGGATGGATGGATGGATGGATGGATGGATGAGTGGATGGATGGATGGATGGATGGATGGATGGATGGATGGATGGATGAGTGAGTGGATGGATGGGTGGATGGATGGGTGAGTGAGTGGATGGATGGATGGATGGAAAAGTGGATGAATAGGTGGGTAGACAAAAGAGGGGTGGATGAGTAGGTGAATGGATGGGTGGATGGTTGGGTGGATGGATGAGTGAATGGGTGTATGGATGGATGACATGAATCTGTCTTCAAATCTTTGAAAGACTATCACATCCTGAAGAGTAGAGTCCTATTTTATGTGGATTGAGAAGATAAAATCATGGCAGATTCTTCAGGGTAGCATTGACTTCAGGTTAAGAAAGAAAGACTCAAATGCTTTTGGTGGCATAGATGGTGTGGGGAGGGAGTGACCTTCCATCCCTGGAAGCGTTCAAGAGGAGGGACTTGTCGGTGTAGTGGAAGGTGTTCTTATGCTATGGAAGGCAGGGCTGGATGACCTCAGAGGGCCTTTGCAGCTCTGAGCTGTGTGAGTCCTCTTGAACCTGTGCCCTCAGCTAGGCCAAGGAGCTCATTTCTCTGGGTCAGGCTTTGGCCCCTGGGGGCCCCATACTCTACCTTTGCTGCTGCTGACCCTTGGCTAGGGTACTCTCTCCTAGCTGCAGACCCAGTGCTCCTGCCCCCTCTCCTCCCAGGCCTCAGATGCTGCACTGGAGTTTGCCCCGCAGGCCTGGTTGAAGGTGATCTACAGAGAGAACAGAAAGCATGTAGAGGCCACGTGGGCTGGGCCCTGATAGAGGCAAGGGGTAAGGGAGACAGCGGGGAGCTGCTGGAAAGGTCCCTGCAGGGATGGGGGAAACAGAGCCAGGACAGAGCCTCCTGGGAAGTCTCAGTGTCCAGAGGGACCCCTTCTGGGGGCAGGTATGTGTCTTTGTCACCCCGTTTATAAGACCCAGGGCCCGCAGGAGTGGGAGAGGGCCTAGTGGGGCCCATGACTGGGTGACATGAGGACGTGCCCCAACAGGGAAGGGCAGAGGGGCTGCGTGAGAGGCTGGTGGCAGGGAGGGGACTGGACCCCGCCCCGCCAGCAGGATCCCCTTTGGCCTGTGGGGGTCCCCTCGGCAGCCCTTTCTCTTCAGAAGATCTGAGTGCTTGTAGCTGCCACTCTGGCCGCCAGTTTGATCCGCACTCGCAGGTGCAGCCAACGCTCACCTTGTTCTGCTTGAATAATGCAGGTTGTGAGGCTGTTGACAGGCTGTCATCTGCTAGAAAGCAGCTTCGACATGGCCAGGCGCGTGGGGGGCCCGGGGCCTCGCCCTGCCACAGGTCCAACTGGGGGAACAGGAGGGTGACATGGTCCAGGGTAGATGGATGGGAGCTGGAGGTCTCCATGGCCTTTTCCAGAAGGACGGTCTGTGGGAAATTCTACAAGAAAGCAAGGGCAGGAGCTCTTGGGCTGAGCTGAGCAGCCGGCTCACAGCGCTGCCTGGGCCGCGGGGCTGGGGGCAAGGCTGAGTCACTTCCCGCCCGAGGACGTCCCGCCGCCCCGCCTCCTGGCCCCACCGCAGATGAGGGCTTTGCCGTGAGCCTGCTGCTCTTCCCTGAGCCTGGGTTGGATTTTTTTTCCTAATGTTTAAAAATTCCCAGCAGCTTGGCAGGTGCCCGGCTGCCGGGTCACCCCATCGGCTGTTGTGTCATCAGACATCATGTTTACCCGTCAGACACTGTTTTCCTGACACTCAACACTCAAAATAATGATCTCGTCGGAGTGCCGTCATGAATGATTCATGAGCCTCAGCTCCACTTTGGGTGTTAACAGCCAATCAAAGGCCCTCAGATTGGGAGCCTGGCAGCCACAGGAAGGGAGCCCTGGCCCCGGCCTCCAGCCCCCCAAGGGAGGCCCAGGGGTCCCTGGCCTGCCCTCAAAGCTCCTTTCCTCCAGCCCCAGCCCGGCCTTGCAGAAGGCCGGAGCGCGAACGGGGAGAGGAGAGCAGGGCACAGGCTGGGTCCCCGTGGGCACCATGGGGCCCTGTAACCTTGCTGAGAGTGTCCAAGCTCAAGGCTGGAGTCCCAGCTGATCTCCACCACGGACAGGTCGCATGACCTTCAGCAGGTCACTTGGCTCCTCCGAGCTTCCCTTTCCTTTCTGCAAAGCCAAGTGGGGCCAGCTCTCCCACAAGGCAACGGGGAACACGCATGAGCTTCCCGGCGTGTGGGAACACGGGGCTGTGATCATTCACCACTACGGCCTCGCCTCCCCCAGGCTTTCTTGTCTCATCTTCCCATCTGTGCGACAAGAGGATGCCCTCAAGCCTCCTCACCGGAAGCACGGCACGGTTCTCTGCTCTTCTGGGAGTGCGTTACAGGACGGAGTCAAGCGGTCTCGGCCTGGCAAGCAGGTTCTCGGGGACATTTCTTAATAAAACGCTGGGATGGAGAACCTCAGGGACACAGGCCCAGCACACAGCCCAGTGAGGGCTTGTGCCCACGTTCACACGCGTGCACGCACACACACACACACACACACACACACACACACAGCAACAGACAAGCATGGCGACTTCTCGAATACCCACGTAGTCCAGCACATGGTGACTCTGAGGGAGGAGATGGCATACCTGGGTTCTCTTCTTTCCCTCCTTGGCCTACCCGCCCCTCCCCACAGTCAGCTCCCGGCGGAAAGGGCGGGGTCCCCTTGATCACCACCGCTCCCCATCCTGTTCTTGTTTACACAGTGTAGCACACCGAATGGGTGCTTAATAAACATTGGTCAAATGAAGGGAATTTGCAGATATGTATTGGGTACTGGGGACACAGCAGTGAACAAGATCGATTGGGTACAATTAGCCGTGACCTGCCACCCCGCCCTCGTTTCTCCTGTAGAATTAAGGTAATAGACCAGAGGGTTGCATCTCCAACACCTCAAGGGATCTGTTTTTTGTTGTTCAAAAGTGATGGAGAGTGCCTGCCCCCCAGAGCCTGTCAGCAATGGTTGCAGGAGGGCAGGGGGTCGGGGGGGCTCATAAATGACTCTGGCCCAGAGGAAGGAAGGTACCTGGAGCCGTAATAGACCCTGCATGAGCCAGAACTGATATCTGCCCCTTCTCAGAAGCAAGATTCAGCCCCAGCTGGGAAAGCCTGCAGCGTTTCATTTTCTCCCTAAATGGCCTGAGAGCAGAATGCCAGAAATATGCATAGTCTCCCTGCTGACCTGAGTCTCTGGGGGAAGAGAAAGTTTCCCCAGCCCTGGGTCTTGAGCCCCACTAGGGCGATGTGAGCGAGCAGAAGGCCCGCTGTGCCCCCACCTTGGAATACGACAGGAGGCCCCGGGTGGCCCAGCCACCGTTGGGCCCAATTCACTAATGAGAGTCTGACAAGGGCTGCATGTGGCTGAATGCTCTTCCTGGCCTCACCTGCCACAGGCCTTTCCCCAGCTACACTCGTGTGCTGGGGCAGAGTGAGGGCTGCTGTTGCCTCAGGCTGCCCCTGGCCCCCACCTTTCCCCCATGGCCTGCCCTGTCATGGCCACGGGTCCTCACGACTCTGTGCCTTGCCACACCCTGCCTGGGCCTGTGACCATGATGTCCCCACCTGCTCAGAGCTCACTGGGAGCGAGTGGAGAGATGCCTGCCAGGCAGAGCCATTCTGACATTTCGGGAGACCAGGGACCATGCAGAGGCCAGAGTCTAAGCAAGGCCAGCACTCAAAGGGCTGGAGCCGTCCTGCAGGGGCCCTTGGAGGACATGACTGCCCTTTGCAAGTTAATAAGGCATTTCAAAGAAAAGGTTCGAGTGGAGCAGAAGGCGGTGGGAGCAATACATGGAGCCTGTGAGAACAGATTTCCAGGCTGGCTCCCGCTCCTGCAATAATGCCTTCTCCTCAAGAACCCCCCCAACCTCCCTCCAAGGCTGCTCCTCTCCACCCAGAGGGTCTGTGTTCTTTGTTAATCTTTCCACGTGTGCCAGTCTGGTCTCCCCTCCAAGTGTGTTTCCCAAAGGCAGGGACCCCCATCTTAGAAATCTCTGCACCCCTCCCCCCTGGGGCATCAGCAGGTGCCCAGCCAGACCCACACCCCGTAGACCTGGGGTAGAGGGAGCATGAAGACATTGGGCAATTGTGTCTAATCCATGGGTGACCTGGGGCTGGACATGAGATTCGTGTCGGGCCACATAGTCATTTTCACCTTGGAATTGGAATGCAGAGCAAAGCTCAGAATCCTAGCTGATCCCCCCTGAAGTGCTACTATTTATCTGCTTATTTATTCAAGACCCACTGTGTGCCTGGTGCTGGGATGAACAGACAAGGAGGGTGGAGAGTCCTGAGCAGTGAGTGCAGGCTGCGATGATGGTTGGCCCAGGCTGGTCCCAAAGCATGCAGGAGGGGTCCCAGCCTGGCTGGGGTGGTTCCTGTAGGCAGTCAGCCATTGCTGAGAGGCTTGGGGAATGGGCAGTGATTTGCCCCGCCAGGAGGGAGAGAAGGCACAGAGGAGAGGCAGCCCCAGCTGGCCTCTTTGGGAATCGCAGAAGCATATATGATATGGTCCTTGCCCACAAGGAGGTGGTGACAAATTGGGGACAAGTTAAATAGAACAAGATTTAAGCCCTGTTGCCAAGTGGGGATGGGAGCGCGGCAGGGGAAAGCACGTGATTAAGTGCGGGATGAATCACACCACCGCACGGGCTCTGGGTCAGAGGAGAGTGATAGGTGGTGGGGGCAGGCTGGACTCTGAGGGCTGAGCAGGCAGGGAGGGGACTTTGGTAAGAGAAATGACTATGTGAGCAAAACCCAGGGCCCAAAGGTGCAAGCTGAATCCAGGGACCAGTTTAGCCGGAGCAGACGAATTGGGGTCAAAGGTGTGTGAGGGGGCTCCTTTCAGGTCCTGAGCTGGCCCCATCTGCCCCCTGTCCCCCCAGAGGGTCCTGAGGACTCATCGCACATCCCCTGACCCTCTCCCACTTTGTAATTCTGACATGGAGCGTCCCATTCCAGCCTAGCCACCTATTTATGCCCATCTTCTCCTGCTCACACAAAACCAGACCCCAGAGACAAACAGGGAGACATAAAAAGGACAGAAGATGAAGATTCATTGACGCCAGAACCAACTCTATTCTAGAAAATTGAAATATTTTGTACATAATGACAATCGAGTCACCGGGCGACCTTCCCAGAATAACTTCCCAGATATATGACAGCGACAACAGCGGCCCCATTGGCACTGACACGCTGAAGGCTCCCCAAAGCCACCACTTAAAAAATGCCTCCTGTGTTATTAGCATTCCTCACTTGGAGATATTTATGGCTCGTCACTGTTATCAACAGTAACAAATTTCAAGAACCTATAAATGACACCACCCCCGGAGACAGAGCCTGGAACAATCCACCATCAGCTTGCCCGGCCCGACTAGACCATGAACATCAAATCAGGCTTATCTGATGGACCCTGGTGCTATCCTCAGAGTCTCACACCACCCTCACTCACCTTGAACCCTGGAAGCCCCAGGCCCAGCTGCATCCACTTCACCTTGGCCATCAGGGGCTGTCAGCCCTGCTGAGGGGTGCTGCAGGGGGTGAGCCGGAGCAGGTGTGTCATGCCCTTCTGCTGCCCTGCCCCCATCTGCACACCTGCAGAGTCAGGCCCTCTTCCTCATTCATTCATTTATTCATCCGTCCATGCAGCAGCACGTTTGCTGGAGTGATTGCGATGTAGCATGAATGACCGGGCCATGCGCAGGGTGCGGTCCAGTGACCTCCATCCTGAAGGGCATGATGCCAGGCAGGGGGCAGCCTCAGGACCTGGACCCCGCACCCAGAACAGCCCCAGGGAGGGAAAAAACCTGGCCTCTCACAGGAAGGGCAAAGCAGGCCTCACACCTGGCCCCAGTCCGGCCCCCCACCCCACCCCCACCATGTCTGATGCTAAAAGCTGCCCTGAGACACAAACAGGAAGTGGATGGCGTGGGGATGGGATGGTCAGGCTTTGGAGCAGGCTGCCCAGGTGTGGATATGGCCTTAACACTGACTAGCTATAATCTTATGAACATCAGTTTTCTGAGCCGTAAAAGGGAACGGAAACCATTCTCAGGGTTAAGAAGATCAGATGAAATAATGCATATCAGGGATGTAGCATAGAGCACGCTTCTTGGCACAAAGTATAAATGTTTCGTAGATGAAGACTCTTGCTAATTTTAGGGATTTTCTCCTTTTGCTTTGGGTTTTAATTCCCCTTAAAAGGCAGAAGCCCTAGAGAGGGGTTCAAGTGGCACCCCCATGTGGAGAAACCCTTTGGTGGTTGCTTGAAGACACAGAAGGGGCATGAGGAAGGAGGCAGCCTGCTAGAAAAGGTGGCCAGCATGGCCACCTCCCGAGCTTGGCCCTCCTTGCACTCCACCTTGGAGTGACCTTGGGTCGATCACATGCACGCCCTCAGCCTCAGTTTCTCTGTTTGCTGCACAGGCTTCCTGAGCCTTGCCATTCATATGGGGCACCTACAATAGCTATTTGTGGAAGGTTCTGAGCAGGATTGCTGTGAAAATCTAACAAGATAATGAATGTGAGCAGGCTTTGAAAATACCCAGTGTTTTGTAAATGTAAGAGATTATTATTCCCATTTACCACCCTTTTAAAAGGATGTTTTCCCTCAATTCAGCCAAATTTAACTTGGATGATGAAGAACCAAGCCCGGGAGTCCCCAGCTATAATTTTCCCGCTTCCTTGTGCCTCTGAATATTAAAACACAAAGGCTCCCATTGCCGAGGGAAACCAAAACAGCAGCACATTAGAGGCGCGACTGCACAAACAGAATTCAAAGTGATATTTCAAGCGGGGCGTTCTGTTTATATAAACCTTGAGAGCCCTCGAATGTCAGCAAAACTTTGAAATTAAAATGGCTTCTTCCTGCACTTCCCAATCTGTTATTGAGCATGGGTCTTGGGGTAGCAGAAGGTCAGAAACCACTTGGGGTTTACTCTGTAGTGTTAGAAATGCTGAGCGATGAGGCAGGGAGGCAGTTTAAGTGGCTCCGTGGGGGTGGGGGTCGGCCTGGGCCAAGGGTGTGAAAGTGACCGTGCCGGGCGCTGTCCAGAGTGCTGAAAAAGAGGGCCAGGCCCCAGGCAGGGATGGAAGGGTGTTTGGGTGAGGGGTCCTTCCCCATTGGCACATTCCTGTTGTTCCAAGAATCCTTGAGGAAGGATGGGGGACCCTGGGGATCCCAAGTCCCCTGAGTTAGTGGGGTGGGGCACTAGCCGGCAGAAGGAAGAGCATGAAAGGGAGGGGGAGACAGGGCCCACCAGAGTGACAGCTGCAGTGGAAATGAGAGGAGAGAGGTGAGCACAGAAGCGGGAGGAACTGGAAAATACAGTAATAAAATAGAGAGATATATTGGGTGACAGCAGGGAGATAAATGGCACAAGTTATACGAAGGGCTCATTTTTGTGCAAATATTTGGGGCTCTATAAAATAAGGCTGTTTATTATAAATCTGTCACCTGAATAAGTCTTGCCAACCCACAGGTGTCCCCTGCAGTGAAGTTTTCTCTCTAAGACATGGAGGGTTGAGTTCTTGGGGTTGAGTGTGGCTGAGCCTGCTCCTTCTGTTTTATAAACTGCCCTTCCCACGGGGGAAGTGTGGCTGCTGGGAGCCAAGAGGAGCTGGGCATGAGGCCAGGGCCTCCGCTGGTCCCAGCCATGGGCTGCTGTGGTGGCCTTGAGCTTCATTTCCAGCTGAGAGATTACTGTATCCAGGTGACTGAGATTCCTGGATCATGGAAGGCCCACCCTTGGCTGGGAGTCACTCGATTCTGTCTATAAATATCAGAATGTGTCTACTGGGCCCCTTTCCACCTCCAATAGGGAGGACACACCAGAGCCCAAACATGTGGCAGCAATCAGGTGAGACAGAAGGAAAAGTTCAAGGGCTTATCAAACCCCCCTGTACAGACTTTTGAAAGTGTACATGTCCTTCTGCCTGAACTGATTCATATCAGTCCTGCCTAGAACCAAGGGGAACATGGGAAGGCTCTGGGACCTCAGGGAAATTCCCGGAAGAACTTGAGTCCTCTACCCTCAGGTTCTCAGGCCAGCATATCAGCAGTCATATCGGGGCTGACTGGTACTCAGATATTGGGGTGGCCCCTGGTTCTTCTAATCAGACACTCAGATACCCAGGAAGACACAGCCTGGGATGGTGAGTGTCCCACTGGGAGTATTTACCTGGAAGATGTTGGTTAGCATACACACACACTTTCACACACACCCTTAAGGTCTAAGACACTATTTCCCCAGGACCAGGATTGATTTCCTCAAAGAAATTTGCTCTCAGATGTCAATTTTTCAGTTGTGAAATAGTCCAACAAATGGAGAATCAAGAGTCTCAACCTTTCCTACATCCAGTGTTGGAGCCTGGCTGGTCAGAGCGAGATGAGATTGCTTGGGATTCAAGGGCGGGAACCTCTAATAGGAAACTGTGACCATACGCAGGTTCCCTAACTTCTCGGAGCCCAATTCTTCAGCTCTGAAGCGGAACAGATCATAACAGCAGTGCCTGATAAGATTCTTGGGAAGATTCAGTGCAGGAGGCCATGTAAAGCCTGCAACCTAGAGCCCACCTAGCACAGTCAACAGGAGCTTTCATTACCATTGACTGGGCAGGAACTCAGCCCCGCCCCAGACGCAGAGTAGGGGCTCCCAAACCGCTCAGATGGACTTGCGTCTGCTTCCGAGATGCAGTGCTCCCCTAGCAGCCTGGGCATTGCTGTATCGTGGCCAACCCCGCTGTCATTTCTTATTGTCACCTCGGCCAACCTTGATTCCATCAGACTGGACACATGACCTGCCTGTCCCACTGGGCTTCTGCAGAGAGTGACTTGCACTCCCGTAGTCACACCTCCAGTGCTGGCACATAGGACCTCAAGAAAGTGTTGGCTGAGTGGTGAATGGAAAGAGGGCCTCTTAGCCCATGTTGGCTCTGGAGACAGTACCAAGCCAAGCAGATCCCCATGGGGGAGGACCATTTTCTAGGAGAGGGCAGCCCTCCCATTCTGCAGCCTCCTGTCATCTTGCTTTGTGTGTGGATCCATCCGTACTTACAACTCCTGCACCTTTGGAAGCAATGTCGTGCTTTCCTCCCTGGCCAGGGGGCCTCCACCCCAAGAACTGGCTTAATGCTGTTTATGTCTCCCTCATTTTCAAGGCTCTGGCTGGAAATTTGGCTTCTCGTGGTTGATCCCAGTCGGGTTTGATGATATTTTACAGCGCCTTCCTAATTTACTGCCTTTTTATGACTATAGTAAAAGGCCACACGTCAGGGAACGCCATCAAACAGGAAGAAGCGTCCCCTCTCCTTGTCAGCTCAAGTTGAGCGTTGTAATTTACAGGGAAACCTTGTGGCTTAGGGTGTTTACCTCCCACAGAACCAGTTTCTTCTTCCATTATGAGAATGAGATAATTAAAATACTTCCCTGTTCCTTTGATATGGAATTAGGTTCGCTCAGCCCAATTGCAAATGCCAGCTTGAAGGCTGTTATGTTACTTGGGTTTCAATTTAGAGCTATCCGTTTCTTCCAGAAAGGTGGCCGTGTGTGTGTGTGTGTGTGTGTGTGTGTGTGTGTGTGTGTTTTCTTTTTTTCCTCTTCACCTGATCTTGGATTAGATATCAGGAAGAGAAGGGAAATAAGGGACTTATTTAAATGTAGTTAGGAAATTTGCATCTCAGACTGATGCAGATCTTGGCTGCAGATTTTAGGGAGGCTGGGGCCCAGGGAGGGGAGCCCCTGAAGCTATGTGACCTCCCCACAAAGCAGCGGACCTCACAGCTTGGCCAATGCAAGAGAGCACGAGGAGGTGGAATCTGTTTCTTTAGGAAAAAAGCCACAGTCTAGCTTCTCTCCCCTGCCAAGCCTTTTTCCATCTTTACCAAATGATGCCATGGCAAGATATTCCTGCCCCAGGGATATTGCCCCAACTCAAACTGGCCTAAGCAATAGAGTCTGTGACATCACCTACGAGGAAAGTCAGAGGGAATGCAGGCTGAGGTTAGTGAGCTCAGAGGCTTGGTCGTGTCACCAAGGACCCAGGTTCTTTCCAACTCTTTGCTCAGCTGTCTCCAATGGTAGCTTCATGCTCTTGCTGGGAGCAAGATGGCAGCAGCAAGTCCAGGGTCACACCCACATGTACCATTTTAGGAGGAAGATGGGAGATACCGCAGCTCTTGCCAGTGGCAAACCCTCTTACCGAAGCTCACACTTTTGTTGCCTCATTAGCCAGAAATGGGTCATAGATTCATTCTTGAGCAATCCCCATGGAAGGGGATGGGAGAACACTTGGCCAGTTGGGCCCCACCTCACCTCCCAGCCCCCCGCAGGCCCAGGCTTATGGCTGCATGGGGGAGAAAGGAATTTTGGTGGGGAACAAATGCTGGTAGACAACCCAGCAGCATCCACCATAAAGCCATGTCACATTTCTCATTAAATGGTGAAAACAAAGAAATGTATGTGTAAAAAACCAAAGTAATGATAAAATGAACCCCAGAATAGACCAGAACTAGCCCTGGCACCTTTAAGTTCCCTCTAAGGACAGTCTTACTCTCCCCATCCCTTTTGGAATCCTGAAAGTTGAACAAAGTGGTACCCGGAGAATAGGTAGAACGTGGGGTCATTGTGTGGCTCAGTGGTTCTCAACTGAGGCAGATTTGGCCTCCCAGGGGACATTCAGCAATGTCTAGAGACATTTCTGATTGTTACCGTTCTAAGATGCTGCTGGCTCTTAGATGTAGAGACCACGATGCTTCTTAATCTCCTACAATGCACAGGGCAACCCTCCATAACAAAGGAATATCCAGCCCCAAATGTCTGCAGTTGTGACATTGAGAATCTGTGTTTAAGCCTGGCTTGCATCCAGGATATTCCCATGGTGCTTTGCTCCCAGGGTGGAGGGGAGAGAGGAGGCTGACTTCCCAACTAGTTGGGACTAGAAGCTGGGAAACACAGGACCAGGCATCGCTTCTCCTTCCCTTCTCCCACAAAACTTTCCTTTGCCTTTGCAGACAAATATTTCACTCTGCCTTATTCCACATGAGTTTCCCTGGGATACTGTAAGCATTTAAGGAGCAGGCTCCCGTTCAGTGGTTCCTGTCTCCATGCCAGCACTCACATAGTAGGTACTCCATAAACGTGGGCTGGGAGGAGAGAGGGGAGACAGGGTGGGAGGGAATATCTAGGACTGAGAAAAGAGGAGAGGATTTAGAGGCCAAGGCCCTCAAGGCAAATCTTGGCTGGTGCTGAGATCAGCTGGTTTTTAGCTAGAGAACAAAGACATTCAAGAGCTGGTCAGAGAGATTCAGAGGTTTTGCTGGAGAAATTGAACCTGACCGTTCCAACCAAGCCAAAGTGTCCCCTGACAGGAGAAGGTGGGAAGAAGAGATGAAAAGGTGGGAAGGTCAGAAGAGGCAGCTCCAAGGACAGGTGCAAGACAAACAGGGTTGGAAAAGGTGGAGCAAGAGGGAAAGAGAAAGAACCAAGGAAGGTCACAGAGTCAGAAATGGAGCCTGCTGATGCTCTGTCTCATGATGGGAAGAGCAGGGCCAGGAGCAGAGAGACGCAAAAGTCCAGGGGAGGCCACAGAGCCTTGATTGGAGGCTGAAGAATGGAGGGAGCAGGGTAGGGACCATCTGAGGGAAAGCAGACCTCTCGTGGGGGCAGCCAGCGGGAGGTAGCCACAAGGAGAGGGGCCACTGGTCTGAGGGCAGCCAAGGGCCCTGGGAGGACCACCCCTCCATTCCATAGCAGCAGACCACAGCAGGAGGATGTGGTCACTGCCACCTGTCAGTGCCAGCAAAACTTCCACTGGGGGCTGTAGTCTCAGAGGCTGGGAGTTTTCCCTTCCCTCCAGAGACATTGGCTAAGCCAGGTGCCAGCATGAGATGGTGGCAAGGGAGGCTGCAGGTCATGCTTTGCTGCCAATCTCCAATATTAAAATCTCTGGAGCCCTGGTCAACCCTATCCTGGCATCATTGCTCAATAGAGATACTCCCCTCAAAGTTAATAAGAAGCTAAGAAATTAATTTCCTGCCAGGTGCCTCTGCCCGGCAGCGACAGCTTAACGCTCTCTATCATCTGGGGTGTATTTAAGTAACAAGGAGAGGTGGGGGGGGTGCCAAGTGCTGTGCTGGCCCTTCTGGAAGTTTACTGGATAAGGGATGGGAAGGTCTGTGCAACCGGAGCAGAGCCGGGTGTCCTGCAACACAGCCTGACCGTGAGACCATTGCCTCTGAGAAGGTCACTTCGATTTTGCACCTGGCCTCGGCACGTTGCAAAATTCCAGGCACCAACGCAGCTCCCCTGCGTGCTGGCCCCCCTCTGCCTCTGGAGAGACTATGCTAAGGATAAAGCAAGGCATCTTCTCAGGGGTGACCTTGCGTGACATTGGAGTTACTTCACACCTCTGGTTTTGCAGAAACCACATTCAAATGGGGGGAGTTACTTGCCTCCGAAGGCACCGTAAAACTGACCTGTTTCAGCTCATGACCCTAGAGGTATGGAGGGCAGAGGGCACAGAGGTTGATTGGTTTGTGAGGTCACTAACCAATGACCAAGTGGCTACTACTTGCTAGGAATTGTGTTGGGGGCTCTTTGATGTTTTCCCACTTGACCCCCACAATGGCTCTGTCAGGTGGGCGTGATGACCCTCGTTTTGGAGGGGAGGAATAAGAGAGGTGCTGAGTAACTCGGCCAAGATCACACTGTGTTTAAAGTGGCCCAGGTGGGGCCTGAGCCAAAGTCCGATTCCAAGTCCAAGTTCTTCCCATCATCTGGCTGCCGGCAAGATAACAGATGGGTGCTCTGTTTCTATCTTCTTTTAGTTCCAAAGTTAGTACCCGCTACTGAACACAGCTGACTTAATTATAACCCATCTTTTATGCCTCCATTCAACAAATGGCCAACGAAACAGATTGTTTTTTCAGAACAAACCTTAAACAAGTTAAACTTTGGTAACTTTCTCATGAGTGGGTAAAACGGCATGTTTCACCTCGTGCTGAGTCGTGGCTGCCAATGGAAACCTTCCCGGGTGATTTCTTCTTAAAAAGGGCAGGTTTTCTTCCACGGAGACACTGAGTCTTGAGTTCAGGGGGGAGGCTCGTCTAACATTGAGGTGCTCTTGGACTGTTTCACGTGTTCATCAAATACCCAGCCCGGCTCTTGGCCAGGCACCGGGCCGACGCCAGACGAGCAGACGGGTGCGGAGCCACTGCCACGGAGGGTGGCCCTCGCCAGCCCCTGCGCTCTGCTCGCCGGGGGGAACTTCCGTTTCTTCTGCTCATGGCTTTTCTCCTGAATGTCCCCGAGAGCGGGGGCAGGGGAGGGCAGGGGTAAGGGCAAGGCTGCCCTAAGCTCTTCCTTCACACCCGCCTGTGTCTGAGCCCTTGCTTCCCCCAGATCTTCCTCAGGCTGTATTCTCACTCCAGACTCAGCTCGAGGTCTCCTCGTCAGAGGCCTTCCCCGAGTTCCGTGGCTAAACTCCGCCTCATGCCCCCCTCAGGCACCCATTGCCTGGGCTTTTTATACTCCTAGCACCGAGCCCTTCCAAAATCACCCTCTCCTTTCTCCAAATCTGCCTGGTTTGTCTTTTCCATGCTCTTTTTTTTTTTTTTTAAGATTTTTTATTTATTTATTCGACAGAGATAGAGACAGCCAGCGAGAGAGGGAACACAAGCAGGGGGAGTGGGAGAGGAAGAAGCAGGCTCATAGCAGAGGAGCCTGATGTGGGGCTCGATCCCACAGTGCCGGGATCACGCCCTGAGCCGAAGGCAGACGCTTAACCGCTGTGCCACCCAGGCGCCCCTTTTCCATGCCCTTTGAGAACAACTTCATCTTATTCACCTTAGACCTGAACTAGACCAGCCCCTGGCACGTCGTGGTTATGGGAGGATACCTGTTGAATGAATGAGTGGGTGAATGAATGAAGTGAGTACTACCCTCACCGCCATTCTGCAGAGAGGAAGCTGTTCCTCCAAGAGGCTGGGCATCCCACCTAGGAGCACCCAGCTGGTGAGTGGTGGACCCCCCACCCCTCTCTCAAAGGAACTAAGAGAAAAGAAAGCCTTGTCTTCTGGGGGCAAGCACTTACACCCTTTCTCCTCCACAGCGAGGGAAGCATAAAGACAGAGCTAAGAAAGGCACCTTGCTCCAGTGAGTCTAAAACCCTCAATCAGAAGAGGTATTTTTTCAGCTTTTACCTTTCAGCTTCCCCGTACCCATCAGCTTTTTCCAAAAGGAGCTGCGGGCTCATTTTACCGACAGCTACTAGAATTAATTGCCGACCCTGGGTAGCTAACTTCTCTTAACAGCTCCATGGCAACAGTAGTTCGCAAATGCCAGCAAGTGTTTTTCTGAAGGGACTCTGCCCCTTACACAAAATAGAACATTTTGAGCGAAATTTAAACACAGTTTTTAAACGGCCCTGTTCTGATTTCTTCACACTTCACAAATGCTTTCTTTGCAAACATGGGTGTCCCAGTTACCCTGGGCTGGTGCCAAGGCCCTCGGCCCAGCGTCTGTCTTCTCAGCTTCAAGGCAGCCGTGGTAAGACCTAAAAACAAACAAGAAGAGAGAGCTGCGGGCCTCACAGCTGAGGGGCAAGTGTGAGTGTGCGTGCATGTATGTGTGTGCATGTGTGTGTGAGTGTGTACGTGCGTGTACATGGAGAGTCCAATCAGCTCAAATGCAGAAGGACCCAGAATGGCCTGTGTAGCTTCATTCACTCTGCCTTGGCAATGGCAGGAGGGAGGAAGGGAGAGGGTGGTGGGTAGACAGAGGGTAGATGATCCACCAACTGGCCGCCACGCTCACTTCCCTCCAAAGGCACAGCCCAGCCCCCAGCGACCAGTCCACACTGGGTGCCCCACTTCCCCACCACCCCGAAGGCAGATGTGGTCAACCAGACTTCGATTCGACCGGTACTTGTTGGCCGCCTACTGAGCGATGAATTTCCTTCTGACATAGACTCTGGGGTCAAAAAGCCTGGGTCTAAAGGAGGAACATAGACCTGAGCCCAAACATCAGTGAAAGAAGACGGTGTGAGTGCAGAAGTCTGCTCGGGGAGTTTGGGGAGAATGCCGTTACTTGGGGTTGGGAGCGTCTGAGGAAGCTTCCAGGGCAAGGTGGCATTGGAGCTGGGTCTGGACAAGCAGGTGGAATGGGGACTGGTAGAGATGGGGTGGAAGGAGCAGCGTAGGCAGAGGTTGGGTGCTCCCAAGGACCGAGCCAGGGATGTGAGAAGGGTGCATGGAGGTGTAGACAGAGGGGATCTGGCCCATCATGGAAGTCAGACTGCTATCTTGGTGGGTTGAATTCATAGAGAATGAGGAGTCATGGAAGGCCAGCAGCAGGTGGTGCCATTGGAGCTGGGACTTGGGAAAATGGGTCCGAGAGTCAGGTGGGACCCATGAGAAGACCAGTGCCAGTGGCATGGGTGAGGCGATGAGGACCAGACTGGGGCACTGGCCTTGGGGACAGAGAGAAAGCCTCACTGTTCCCAAATTTCTACCCTCCTTCCATTCTGCTGGCGTCAGCCTTGCCTTAGCGAGCGTGGCGAGAGCCACGGCCATGTGGTCCCTCTGGAATTTCCTAAGTCTGTGGCTTCATTCTGCCCCCACCAGCAGATGTGGGTCTTGCTCTCCAAGCACAAAGCTTGCAGATGCCCGGGGAGGCTGGAGGACACCCCGTCTGTCTGTCGCACCATCTGAAGAGGAGTAGGTCATCCTTTCCCTGTGGCCACAGCAAAGCCCCCTCTCCCCCACGAGGGCCTCTGGCATCTGCCAGGCGAGGGGGACAGGTTCGAGGAGGCGTCGGTCGGTGGGCTCACCCTCCTCCGCTATTTGCAAGGGGCGAGCGTGGGGCAGCCCGGTGCTTGGCTCCAGCCCGCGGATCGGGATGCAGCTGCAGAGGCCAGACCTTGACCGCGTTAGTGTTCAGGGTGTCAAGCCCTGCCAGTCTGGGGGACAGGTCAGCTCGCCTGCAAGGGCACGGGCTCTAGGGAAGGGGCGGGCCTGCCGCAGTCGCTCTGCAGAGGAGACGGCCCCCGGATTTGCCTGTGTCATTAGTATGGCAGGCTCCGTTATTACCCGAGGAGGCTTACAGGTTATCAGCCAGCTCCAGGAGCCACCGGAGAAAGGAGGAAGATAAAGAGGGATTTAAAAAGAAAATAACAAAAAGAAAAACTGTAATTTCTAATCCAAACCTCACCCTGCAGTGGCTTTGTTAACCCCCAGTCACTCTTTCAAGACATAAACTGTTGAGTGCTACAATTACTTCAGTGATTACACTTTATCTTGTCCTACCAAGGTATTAAAGAGGAACTGGGGAACACATTAAAAAAACATACAGCCCAATTTAATCATGATTCCCTCTAAAACAATTGCTGGAATCTCACCGTTACAGTTGCCGGAGCATAAAAATCCTATAGGTGCTCGGTGGGCCGGGCACAGCTCTTCCCTGCTGCTTCCACGCTCGGCCCATTTGTCAGTCAAGGGAGAGCTTTGGGGTTTATGTCTTTAACGGGACTTAGTGGAGGGGCCCCCCACATGCTCCCCAGAGCAGAGGGAGGGTGGCCCAGCTTCCAGGCGCCCAGACCTCCCTTCTTGGAACACCTGCCCCCCCACTGCTACCACCAGAAAGAGGCTGAACTGAAAACATGAGGTCCGAGAGCAAAGCACAGCGGCCCCATCCAGCCCACCGGGGATCTCGGGAGCCTAGTCAACGGTCAAGGCTGCAAAGAAGGGCCTTGGCCAGGAAGCCAGCCTTGGTGTAAGTGCCACACGGGGTGAACATCCGCCAGCTCTGCCCTGCTGTGGTTTCTCTCTGCAAAGCAAGGCAAATGCAATCACTGCTTTGGGGTGGTTTGAACCCCAAGAGGGGCCAGAGTAGGAAGCCAGCAGGGGCTGGGGAGTGGGGTATGGCTCCCCGACCTCACCCTCTCCCTCTCCGCCGGGTGACATTAGAAGTCACGGCCTCTCTTGGCTCCATGTTCCCAACTGGAAAGGGAAGGGGATGGGTAAATTGGCTTGGACAAGCCCTAAGTTTCTTCCCGCCTCAGTCATTCTCCGGTCCGAGAGGAATACACAGAAGAGTCCAGGAGGCCCATGATTTGCAGGATCCTTAAGGACCTTTCATACACAAATTAAAGCAGCTAAGGCATCCAGGTGAGGAGGTGAGCAGTAATTATTAGAGAAGAGTTGGAAAGACCTGAGGTCACCTGGCTTGGGTTGTATCTGGCTGAGGAGTGCAGATGCCCCCCGTGGCCAGGGAGAACCCCACACGTTCTCACCATGGGACAGGACGTGGCCAGGGTGGGTATCTCTCTGAATTCATGGACACTTAAATTACAGAATATTTCTCAGAAATGTAGTTTTGTTTTCTTCCAGCACTTGGAAGACAGCCAAGAATTGCCTCAGAGATCCTATTTTCATGATTGGACAAGAATGACCCGTGTTGAGCTCATCAAAACCACTCCAAGGGCTTGAGTGTCCACTGGCGCTAACGATGCTTCCTCAGTGTCTGAGAAAATTTCTTAACCTTGCCTCGATGGGCTCCTGTCTTAGGGAATTACACCTCCCAAATGAGAAATGTCTGAATCAACATGGTTTCACTCCACACACAAGCTCTGTAAGACCTTGGGGACAGGTGGTCTGTAGCAATACCGAGGGATGATGTCACATGGGTTTGAGAGGTGATCATGATGATACCTGGCCACTTCAATGTGTCAGGCACTGTTCAAATGCTTGTCTCATTTCGTCTTCACTACCTCATGGGGTAGGTAGCAGGATTCTCCCCTTTTTGCAGGTGAGAAAACTGAGGCACAGAGATGGGTTTGCCCAGGTCCACAGCTGGGCAGTAGCAGAACCCAGACTCGAACCCCAGCAGGTGTAACCAGAGCACATGTCACCATCACCTTTAGCATCACATAGACCTGGGTTCAAGTTGGCACTTTGGCAGGCGACCTACTTCTTTTCACTTCATGTTCCTTGTGTGTGAACTAGAGATAATGGTAGGCAGTCCTTACATCGTGGGGTCCTGGTGAGGATTAAATGAGCTAAGGCCTGTGAGGCACTTGGCACCCAGCACTGGAGCACACAAGTGCTGGATAAATGGTAGCTCTCAGCAATCACAGTGACTGCTGTTGCTATCAGAACCAGAGGACAGTCTGAACGATTGAGTGGAGAGAGGAGTGGCTTAGCAAAAGGAAGACATATCTGTTTAGGAGTTAAGGTTCTTGTTTGGTTGATGCAACAGGAAATTCAACTTGAACTGGCTTCAGGATAAAAGAAAATTTGGAGGTTCGAGTTACTGAAAAGTCTTGAGATGTGCTGGCTTCAGGCTTGACTGGATCAAGGAGCCTCCAGTCAATAACATGGAGGTTTGGTGTCTCCTTCCCTCAGCTCTCCCTCCATGTTGGCTTCCTTCTTGGACTCCATGCCCTGGCAGCAAAAGATGGCTTCCAGGAGCAGGAGGCTTCATCATTCCAGGCTCAGGTCCAGCAGGAAAGAGCATCCCTACCCCCTAGAGGCTCCAGCCAAGTCCAGGGATTAGCTCTGATTGCCTCTGGTTGGGACTCATGGCTAGTCATCACAGTCCAGAGAATACAGGGCTCCAGTTGGCCAGCCTGAGTCACACGCTCCCTCCCTGGACTGAGTCCGAGAAGGTGTTTTGTTCCCTGAAGTATATTTGGATACTTTTATCACAAGAACACCAATGCAGTAGAGTCGTGTGCAGCTCTGCCTCCCATCAGCCCTGTAGTTCTGATCAGATCATGTGGCACGTCTCCGTCCGAGGGGGCTCATGTGGCCAGTGGGGACAGTGGCACATGCTCGGCTTCCTCCGGAGCTATTGTGAAGAGCAGATGGACAGGAAAGGCTCCAGAGCATGTCAGATGCCTGGATGATGCTTTGGTGCCATTGTCACCTGATGGGGTTGACTCACTGGCTAATGGGGCACGGTTCTGAGCAGAGACACCAGCCCTGGGCGTGAGACTGAGGCACATGTCCTGGGAGAAGAAGGGGCAGAGAGGGGAGGGCAATGGGCTTGGCTTCTAGTCTTCCAGGATCCCATGGCCAAGTGTCAGCCAGAGGCTGGTAAGAAGGGGATCATGTGGCCCATGGATGTGGCTCCTGGGAGGGAAGAGAGGTGAGGAGTAGGGACTGCAGCCCCCAAGACCTGAGTACAAAGTGTCCATGCTGCCAGCCCCGAGGCTTCCCACTCGGTCCCCACTGGGCCAGGGCCTCAAACCCTGAGCAGGACCCCTTCCCTAGAGTTCTGCATCCCAGCAAAAGGTCCAAGGCGTCTTACCTCAGGGCTGGCTAGAGGGACTCTTGCTGTGACTTTTAATAAATCAGAAATGAGTTCAAGGTGAGAGCCCGAGAAAAACCAACAATCTCATTCAAGCCCAGGCTCTGCCAACTACAGGGTGACAGCCGCCTGCCTCCCTGGCAGGTGCCCGGCAAGTGGGAAATGACAGGCAGAGGCTGAGCACCCCGGCTGACATGCCGAGCCCTGGATCCCACCCAGTGGGTACACCCCGGATCTGGGTCCCAGAGAGAGATGACCCTCAACATTCTGACCTCCTTCCATAAGCCTTTGGGTTATCAGCCGCCAGGAACTAATATCACCCATTTAAAAAAATCTATTTCTACTTTTCAGCCCATGTCCCCCTTGGGATAATGAGTCTCATACGTTAACTGCCCGCTGTGCAGAGCTGTTTGTGCTAAAATTACCGTCCTGAGCTCCAAGGGGAACCCTTACTCTTAGCATTTGGGGATCTGGTGAAAAAGCACACATTCACCTTCTCCCCTTTCTGACCTAAAACATTTACATTGCATTTCCTCTCAGCTTTTGTCTTTCTGGCCAGAAAGATCCTTATCTTTGTGTCCCCGTGACCACTGCCCTTCCTCCACCCGTAACCCCCCCGCCCCCGCACTCACTAGTCCAGATCACGGTTCGTAATAAAGGGCCTTTGCTGCTTCGACTCCAGCTCCCGGTGCGCCCAGCTCACCAGGCTTGCTCCTTTGGTCCCAGCGACGACTTTGGACACTGGCATCCGTGAACCGCAGAGGTCTCCCTGGGTCTGCCGAGGGCACCGGGCCCACCCGCCTCCACAGCCAATTTGTTTTACTCCTCCCGAGCGCATCGCCTTGCGCTTCGCCCACAATGGGCTCCATCTGTCACTCTGCACCCACTAATGCAACCCCGCGAGATCCTCTCAGGACCGATCGCAAACTTTGGGCACTTTATGGGCACTTCGCCACCCATAAAAGTTTAGTGTCATCTGCAAATGAGATTTTATTGGGCATTCCTTCCCTTAGATCATTTGTAACGACTTTAAATAAGGCCAGGCCTGGCCCCGCGCCACCGTGAGTCTCAGGGCTTCCGTGTGCGCGTCCAGAACCCTAACCACGCGCCCCACCGCACAGGTGCGCTCGGCAGCAAGGTCTTAACTGCGTGATGAAACATTCTCCACGACGGTGGTCATGCAGGATGGCTTGACCTTCTAGGGGGCATTTGGGTCAAACATTCTCAGAGGCTTCCGGAAGGTCAGGACAGGTGGCCTGCCTGGCGCCTCTTGAAGCCCGTGAGTCCTTACGTGCGTGGGCCGGGGTGGGGGGGCAGGGGGGTGGATGGTGACTCCTCTTCCCACCAGCACCACCGATGTCTGGGATGTGGCCGGGGCTGTGCCAGGCGCGGGTTTCCGCATCACCTGCGGGCTGGAGGGGGCAGCGCGGGCCGGCGGCTCAGCCAGCACGGCTCCCGGAATTCCGCACCAGGTGGAAATTGTTTAAGTCTATTCCCGCGACTGGAAAACTCTGGTAATTGTGTAATAACAACGGCAGTGGCAGCACTCGGCAATTACCCAGGGTTTTCATCTTCAGACCACTTTACCCACATTAACTAATTAAGTCTCCCAGCCTCCCTCCAAAGTGGGGAAGGGCTGCAGTCCCAGACTCCCCATGGTGCCTGCACTGGCTTAATGAGGGCAGCCCAGAGGAAGGGGCGCAGGGGCTCCCCCCGGCAGCCAGCCTCTGCCCCCATGTGGAGCAGGAGAGGAGACCCCATGTGGGCCCTAGCTGGGGAGCAGGGAGGCCGTGTGTGTCCCCAGCCACGCAGGGCAGAGGCGAGGCCTGGCTCCCAGGGACTGTGCCGCCAGCTGGTTTCACCTATTACTGGGCTCCAGAGCCCCTCTTTCTGTTCCTCCTCTCCCTCCTTTCTCTGTTTTTGGGTCTTTAGCCACCACCTACTTTGGGAACCTGGGTCTGCCCGCAGTCGCCAAGTGCTCTGTTCCTAGCTGTGCCCCGGCCCCACCTCACACCCCTGCCTGAGCACAGGGGGTGTCCCGTGGAGGCTCTTAATATGCAGACGGGGACTCTGCTGCCTCGGCCCTGCCCCGAGAAGCTCACAGACCAGCGCAAAGCCAGGACTTTCAGCCCCACCCCTATTCCCATCAGCTCCCAGTGCCCTGCCTGACCCGGCCAGGCTCCCTGGACTTGTCTGTGCCCTGGCACAGATGCTAACCGGGTAGCTGCTGCCCGGGGCACTGAGGCTGGACGCACAGTCCCCTTGGAGCCCCAGGGGCCAGGCGGAGGGGAGCTGTGGGGCTGGGTTGAGTTACAGCTTCCTGAGCACTGAAACTCTCCATCTCTGGAAGGCGTAACAATAGCACCTGTGTCCGTGGGTTGTTGAAGGGACTAAGGGAGGGATTGCCAGTGGGGCTTGACGGTGGGGTCCTGCACGCAGCTGACACTCAGAAAGCGATCTTTGCAAATAGAGGTGCCCACAGGGAGGTATGTGCTGGGGCTACAGGCACGTTCCTGCCCCCCTCCCCCGCCCCGAGGACCAGAGAGGATGTGCAGTGTGGCAATCCTGTACATGGGAGTTCTCTGCATTAGGGAAGAGAGAACTGGAATGGGGGTAGCAGCCCGCAGGAGATCTAGGCAGCTGGGCCCACCCTCCGCAGGGAGCACAGTTCTTGTGTGTCCTCCAGCCAGCACGACCCTCAGCCTGCCTGCTGGCAGCCCTCAGTGGAGAACAGAGGGGAGAGAACGGGAGCCTGCCCAGGGCCCCATGACTAGCCTCGCTTCCACTGGGGACATGGCTTTATGCAGAGCCGAGGAGAGATGCCAGGCTGCCCCGGGCAGCTGGAGCACAGGCGAGAGGATTTTTCTCTGCCTTGCAGCGTGGGGACACCCACAGCCCCGAGCTGCCTGGCGGCATCACGTATTCATTCCCTAATAAATCCTGCCCTTCTTCCTGCCGGCTTCGCACTCCTGTTTTATGGGCATCTGCCCCGCTTATGAAGCACCCAGGAAGAGGAAGGCTCTGCCTCTTACGATCAGGCTTGTGGGGCTTTCGGGATCTGCGTAAATGGTGCTCACATGACAGAGGCAATAATAGAATGGGCTTGTGGTGCGCTCGGTGCTGAGTTACTCTGTCCCGTCCCCGGGCCGTCCGTGCGCGGGCCCACCCCCGCACCCCAGCGGCAAGTGGGGAGGTGTGTGGCACTATGACACGCTATTATGACTTTCTGGGTAATGTATACATTTTCACTATCACACAGCCTCTCTCCTCCATTTTTCATGAGAACTGGCACGAGATTAATGACTGAGCCACAGAAGAAACGGAACGCCATGCCACTCTGATTTATCGACCACTTAGCGTTGATGAAGCTGCAAACAAGAGTCAAACAGATGTTGCAGCTGCATTTTTCTTTATCAAAACCAACAGCTTTTTGCATTTTTAACCACTTCTTGCGCTGCTGTCCTGCTCCTCCACAGAAGGGGGTGCTGGCTCTGGGCCTCCTCCTTCCCATGGAGCTGGGGGGACCCCCTGGCACCCAGCAGTGGACCAAATCCAGCAGTGGCCAGGAGGAGGACACGACACCCCCGAGGTTCTGCCTCTGGGCAACTCGGGGCCCCAAGGGGGGCCTCTGGTGGAGAGCTCACTGCTGCACCTTCGGTCCATTCCTGAGCCTGTTACACACCTGGGGCTGGGCTCTGCATGCAGCAGGCACAGGCTCAGCTCCGCCCTGTGGACTGCAGTGTCCCCCCACCTCCCTCATGAACCCACAGCAGATTACTGAACCCCCATTCAAATCAGCAGTGTCGGTGGCCTTGCTTGTGATCACTGGCCATGGGTCAGGCCCACACTGAGCTCCTTATGGCCTCGCCTCTCTCCCAGCCAGGTCAAAGGCAGTCATAGTCCTTCCCCATGCTAAAGGGCAGACACGGAGGCTCAGCCAGGTCAAGTCCTTGCCCACGCCGGAGCACCCGCCCCTGGGCCCTACCCTGGACCTCTTGGGAGCCGGAAGCCATACGAGCCATGGGGCTCTGACTCCAGGTTGGAAGTTGGAGCTCTCTGGGGACTGGGAGAAGGTTTAGTACCCCTTCCCAGTCTCTGCGCCACTCCCATCCACCCGTGGCTGCCACCAGCTTGGGCTTGTCTGCTGTGCCTCCTGGTCTGTTTTCCTCTTTCCTTGCTCCTACCCTCCTCTGCCTCTCCCTCTTGCCTCCAGCCCTGGCCTGAGGTCCAGTCCTCCATGGAGGGTGAGTCTGGTTCCCCCTGGGCAGGGTCTCTGCTAGGGAAGCCTGTAGGCACCCTCAGAGAGACACGGCCCTCCTCCTCCTGCCGCTCTCCCAGGCTGCTTGCTGCACCCCCTCGCCCTGGGCCCAAGGGTCCAGAAATCTGTAGTTGCCACAGGGGCTGCTGCTGATTAATCCGGATCACAAGTGCCGCTCCTGGTGCCCTGGCTGCCGCCTGCCCCGGTCACTGAGCGCCCACAGGATAGTAGCCATCCACACAGGGGAGCAGGGATGCTATCTTGACCAAAGCAGTCTCCCTCTCTCAAATTCCATCACCAGTCATTAAAAAGATTAAATGGGCAGTCACACTTCCTCCCCACTGCTGGGCCAGCATCTCCCTCCTGCCTCTCCCCACAGGACCCCAGTGGCCCAGGGCACCCAGGTCAGGAGGGATGAGCTGACGATTGAAGGGACACACAATCCCCCACCCTGGCCTCCCTTCTGCTCCAGTCTTTCCAAAAAGAAGCCCCACCCCAGGGTAGGGGGAAGAACTTTGGTCATGGTGACCAAGAACGGGAGAGCTGTGTGGACAGGGCACCAAACCAGGGTAGGGATTCCCCAGAAACTCAGTCGTCATGTGAAAGCAGCTCAAATGCCAGGTGAACCTTGAGCCGAGCCAGAGATGGTACCCGGGGGAAAGGGGGCAGTTCTTGGGCATCTGAAGCCCCGACGCCCCGGAGAGCCAAAGTACTGGGGGATGGGAGGCTATCTTCCAGTAGCTGCTGACAGTCATTTCCTTTGGCTTTGAACTCTATCAGTGGTCCCAAACTGTGTTCCAGAGAACACTAGGGTCCCAATAGGGGCTCAGGCTGATGTTCAAATAAGCTTGGAAAGCCTGTTTACTGCAACACCTATGAGGCTATCCCCCTAAGCAAGGTGCCATAAAGACTGACAAATCCTGCCATAAAGGAGCCTGTGTGCCTTTGGCAAAGCATGCCCTTTCCGGAACATTCCTAACCCCTCCTGTGCTTTTAGACATGAAAGTCCTTGGCTTATTCTCCCTAGACCTGCCTTTGTCCCCAAGGGTCAGGTGAAATAACGCCATTTGGAAAAGGTGTCTCAGGAGACCAACTAACTCTGGCCCCCAGGACACACCCTTCCACCACCTTACGCCTACGCATGCATCTCTGCCCCACAGAGTCCTGCCAGCCTGGAACTCGGTTGGCCAGCAAATCCAGACTTCACATTTTCAGATAAAAACTGGGGTGGCACTGGATCAAGGGGCCAGCTTAGCCTCCCACCAAGGGGCCAAGGGCTCCGGGACACCCCAGGGGCTGCCGCCCTACTTCCAAGAGGGTGGTCACTTCCTCTTCCTCCTCCTACTCTTGATCTGTGTGTCCCTCGGGAAGACACACGTGGGGGTCTCCTGGATGGGTGCCAAATGCTGAGTCACCGGGGAGGAGACAGCTGTCCCCAGACTGCCTCCCCCAGTGAGGTCGGCTGCCTGGCAGGCTCGTTGGCCCGTGCCCCAGGAACCGTTCAGCTGTCCCACACCCTCGACACTCAGCAGGTGCTGGCACTGGGCTTGGGGAGCCAGCCACTGAAGGAGCCTGGCCAGCAGAGCTCATACATCGGGTGGGAAAACAGCCCAAGCAGTAGTTGCTCAGACCTGAGAAATGGGGGTGAGAGCCAAACAGGAAGTGGTGAAGGGTGCTGGGACAGCAGGAGTGGGGGCACCCGTTCCATGGGGTCTCAGAGTAAGGTGTCCATGCAGAGGTGGTGGTGAGATTTGCAGGACGTGTGGAACGGAGCACGCCAGCTGGAGAAGGGCTCAGGAGAGAACAGGCAGTCTGGGAAATGGTAATGTCTGGGCAGGTGGGCCAAGGGGAGTGTGAGGCCAGGAGTGGCTCCAGAGAGAAACAGACGGTCGTCCTGTAACCATGTCAGGAATGTGAGCTTCCTTCACAGGGCCAGGGAGGCTGGCCCGAATCACAAATCATGGCTGCTGGCCTGAAACAGTGGGTGGGGAGGGAGTCCAGAGCAGAAGTGAGGAGACCCTCAGACGGTCAATGCAGCAGGGGTGAGGGCCTGGGGAGCAAGACGCGCAGAGTGGGAGGGAGGAATAACAGAGCTTGCTCGGACTGGCTGTGGAGGGAGAAGGAGTGAGAAGAAAGAAGGACGTGCACAGCTGGGGGAGGGCAGAGCCTGGGTGGGCCGAGTTGGCCATGAGGACATCGGGCTCAGCCCTGCGAGCTAGGGGTCCTTTGGAAGCCCCAACAAGGGCAGTCAACGGGCAGTGGGACAGGTGAGCCTGAGCCAAGCAGAGAGGTGGGGCTGGGGAGAGAAAGCTGGAATCCTCGCCATACGATGGTTGTAAGGCCACCAAGCTTCATGAGGTCACTAAGAAAGGAGAGGGACAAGGACCCCGCTGGGAGGTGTAGAGGAAGGGGCGTCTCCGTGCTCTCAGAGGAAAATCAGGACAGAGGGGCTGCCACAGAGAGGGAGTGTGTTTTAAGTGGCTAAACTGCCTGCTAGCTTCACTCTGGTCATTCTGTCGGAAAAATGTCAGAGTTTGGTCTGGTTTGGGGTCTGGTCTCGTGGTGCGTGGGAGTTAGAAGAGCAGGACTTCTTCCAGACCAGATGGGACTTCACACCTCTCAGGAGCCCTGTGGGGGCTGTTTCCACCTGCACAGGAGGAGCTCAAAGCATCAGACGGAAGGGATGGGATCACCTAGTCCGTTGCGCTTTCCAAAAGTTTCTAGAACGTCTCTGAGACTCTTACTTATCCTCAGCCACAGCCCACCCCCATAGGGCTCCCTTCCCCAGGCCCTGTTAGACCAGACCTGGGTCGTAAACCCCAGAGAAACATGCAAGCAGCCCAGGGAAGGCAAAGGCAAGCTGGCTCCACAACCATCCAGAATCTGGAGTCCCAGCGGGTCTGCAGGGGTGCGTCCTCAACCGTGTCCCCCCGAGCTGGGCACAGGCGAGCGCCTCTCCAGCCCACTGTGTGCAGCCAGCAGAGCAGCCTTCAGCCAGGATCTGACACCGTTATGAGCGCTCCACGAAGCTGATGCATTGGGACTCTCTGGCTAATATATTTTTCTGCCAAAAACACCCAATAAAATGTACAACTAATGAATAAAATCGCCACGTTGCCAAGAAGTGATGTGTGCCCCAAATTTCCAAAAATACTTCAATCACTCTGTGTCTTAAAACCAGCCCCAGCCAGGTAGTCATTGCTTGAAATTCAGCTCAGGAGTTTCAGCCACGGGATCCCCAGACCCTCGGAGGGAGTGTGTGCTGAAGACACAGACCATGATGCTGTCTGCTCCTGCAGCTCTGGACCCCAAGCCGAGCTCCTTGACCCTTCAGGGGCTGGCACCTTCTCCCCAGCTGTATCAAGGCCACCGAGCAGCACAGGCCCAGAGCGAAGCCTCCACGTTGGGCATATTCCCGGATTCAACACGAACAGTGGTGGATCGAGAATCCCTAAGTCAGTAGTTACAGATGTGGGGTGCACAGACCACTGGATCTGTGAACCCCTGAAATGCAGTGTCACTGTGCCTTGGGTAGTATTTGAAGCTGGGCGTGGAATACCCACCACATTCATCAAATTCTCAAAGAAGCCTTTGACCCAGAAAAGGTTAAGGACTAGCCTTGCCTCTTAACCTCCTAGGAACACGTTTTCAGAAAGACTTCTCTGCCCTTTGTAGACCCAGAAAACTGAAGACAGGTGTCGGTGGAACACAAGCCTGGGAAGCCCGAGGATGGGAGTCCTGAGACAGCCTAATTCAATTCTATAAACACGAAATGAGCAGTGGTCACTGCCAGACACTGTCCCTGTGGTTGAGGAGTTCAAGGAGGCGGAGGGCCACCGACTGTGAAGACACAAACCTCCATCCTGCTATGGTGGATGTATGGAGGGCCAGGTATCAGGGAACACTTCCTGGAGGAGGAGGCAATCCTTGTGCCTGTCCTCAGAGAATAGATGGAAGCTGGTTATGCAGAAATGCAGCTAGGCCCTGAAGAAGGGACAGAGCTTCCTGAAACTGTGGGTGCATGGTGAATGTGGCCCTTTGCTCCCCAAAATCCCGCCTGCCCTCCCACCGCCTCGGCCCCCCACAGCCTCCCCAAGCACCCAGGCTGAGCTCAGTGGGGCCATGGGGCAGAAAGCTGCAGCCCTCTCATCTCCCAGGCGGCTGGCATCCTGGCTTCCTACCGCAGGGCAGGGCCTGGCTCCTTCTCTGGGGCTGGGGCTGGAATCAGAGGAAGCTCCCAGGGGGCCTGGGGGGGCCTGCAGCCCTTTGATCCTTCCTCATCTTGCTCAGCGGCTGGTGCTGCCGCCTGGCCAGGCACTGGCTCAGGCAGGAGCCCCCGGCCCAGACTCAAACCTGGGGAGGCCAGTGTGTCTGTAGGAAGAACATAGGGCAGGGACTTGGGTGTTATCACCCCATTTCTCCTTGGCTCCCCCATCCACACGTTGAGTATAACATATCTACCCAACCCACCTGCCTCTTGGGCGTATTATAAGGATAAAGTGAAATGTGAGATGGGAAAGCACTTAGACCAAGCAAAAAAGAGGCCACCAGATGTCTTGGCAGGCCCTGAATTTGGAGTCCGAACCCTGGCTTCCAGCCCAGGCTCTGTCCCCCGCCACACGGCTTTGCCGCAGTCTGCCGGTTCTAGACGGAGGGTGCCCCGCGCAGCCCTGCCCGGCCCAGCCCGGCCGGCCTCCCCACCTAGCACTGGCGCCACCGGAGATAATGGCTGGAAAGTGCTCCGAGAAGAATAAAGTACTGTGCCGATGTCAGGGATTATCAGTATTATTAAGGAGCGTGATTACCGCAATCCAGAAAAGCTGCCATTAACGAGAAGGCTCCTGTTCGCGTTGATTTAATTTCCTGGTTAACTGAGCGTTGGCAAGAAAAAAAAACTCTGTGTTTCAACCCTTATTGAAAATCTTTTTAAATTATGCCAGTCTACTTTCTTGCACTGGTCATGGCGTAGTCTTGGGTCTTTATTTATGAATGCATTGATTGAGTCACATAGTCATTTATTACTCTTGCTCTGACCATATCCCAAAAGGCAACTATAGGCCCAGCCTCCTCCGTGCGGGGGGTCCTCGCGCCCTCCCAGGACTTGCCAGCGGATATCACTCAGAAAAAGCAGAGGACGCAGGTCTGGGGAAAAGCCTGGGGTGGAGCCTTCTAACTGGTCGCACCCCAGCTCCCTGGGGCAGGTTAATATATTGCCCTAGGTTTCCCTATGGTTTAAGCAGTCCTTTCTGATTGGGGTAGGTGTTTCTGGATTTACCCAGATGCACTCTAAAGTGTTATGATTGGGTTTGGGCGGGGGGAGTCTTGTTTTATTTTTTTTAACAAACTTGTCAGGCCTGATGTGGCCAAGCAAATGGTCTTGCGTTCTGGAGGGCCACAGAAAGCCATGGAAGGCCCGTGGTCTTGGCAGGGAAGCTGCTGTCCCACCAGATCCTCTTGGTAGGTCGCTATCAGAGTTGGTGGTGGGCAGAAAGTCTCAGAGGGCGTTTTGAAGTGATTCTCATGGGAAGAATCCCATGAGAACCCATTTCCATAGAACCATCTGGGGACAAAATGAGGTCTTCACACAGTTCTTCCTGTTCTAAAGGCTTCCCAGGAGGAGTGTCCAGAGGCTCTGAGCGATAGCTTCCTCTCGGGTGTTGCTCGAAGTGACACACTAATGGGGCTGTTTGTCCAGGGAGAAGCCCACAGGCTGATGGACGGAGGGATGTCCAGCCCTTAGAAGTGGGGTGCCTTAAACTCTGGGAACTCCATTTCCCCCGGGGAGGAAGGAGGTGATGACGTCTGCGTGGGAGACGTCCAGCGAGCTGTGATGAGGGACTGCATGGAGCAGGGCCAGAGCTCCTGGGCAGCTGTTGGCATGAAGTCCTGGATGTCAGACTAGCAATATGTCCAGCCTCCTGTGTGGTCCTTGGTTACACACACATCAGCCCATGTGGTTCTCAGTTGGGGGTGATTTTGTCCCTCGGGGACAATGGGTGATGGCTGGAGACACTTCTAGTTGTCACAACTGGGGAGGGGGCAGGGTTTACTAGCATCCTGTGGGCAGAAGCCAGTGCCCAGGGCAGCCCCAGAACCAGAGAATGATCTGGTTCCGGATGCCAGCAGTGCCAAGGTTGAGAAAGCTTGGTGTAGGGACGCCCAGCCTGTCTGCACCTGCTGGGAGGTCCCCTTGGGTGGGCTCCATGCCTCCCTCATGCTGCCAGTCTCTGTACTCTCCCTGCAGAACCCCGACATCGTCCTGGTGCACTATCTGAACGTCCCGGCCATCGAGGACTGCGGTAAGCCATGCGGCCCCATCCTCTGCTCCATCAACACCGACAAGAAGGAGTGGGCGAAATGGACGAAAGAAGAGCTCATCGGGCAGCTGAAACCCATGTGTGAGTAGTCCTGGCCCACCCAACCCGGGGTCCCGCGCCGGAGGCCAGGCCAGCACCATGCTGGTGGGTCAGAGGTCCTCTGTGGCCATCCTACTCGGACAATAGTGACCGTAGCTTCTCTAAGGGTCACTCCCACCGTGCTCTCACTTGATCCTCTGAGCACCCTACATGGTAGCCAGGGCACAGAACATCAGGAACCGCAGGCCCATGTTGCAGATGACAACACTGAGGTTCAGAAGCACGAGGCCATGTCAGTGAGGAGCGGAGCCAAGAGAGCCCAGCACCGCTCTCTCGTGGGCCGCAGACAGGAGGGCAGTCGCAGTCTGGGGACAGTGAGGCCTGGAGACAGAGGAGGGGCTGGCCAGAGCTGGCCTGCCTCCAGCCCCCAGCCCATCTGCTCCTGGACGCGGGGCTTGCTCCAGCCCTGGCTCCCAGACTGGGCGGAATGGAGATGACCAGAATTAGCTGGATTTCATTTTGCCGGCAAAGAGATGCTCTCTGAAGCATCTCAGGTGCACATCGCGGAATGCAGGATGCTGAGTGAGTCTGGAGAGCTGGGCACAGCTAGTGCCTCGTTTCCGCGGGCAGCCGCTGGGGCTCTCGGTGGCCTCTCCTGCCGCCTGGACTCAGGAAGGACAGACACAGGTCTGCCAGACCCGAGAAGACCCATCCAGTGCGCAGGGCCCAGGGTTCCAGAACATTGATCGCTGAGGCTCAGTGCAAAGACGCGTCATCATATAGAACCTCAGAGAAGGAGTCCCCGGGCCCCTCAGAGCCCATGCCGCCCTTGGAAGCGGAGCTGCAGGGAAAAAGCCAATGGGCACCATATACAGACAGCAGCTAAAATGTCCTTTCCTGAGGGACCATAAGTGTCCTCTCACTGGTAGTATCCAAGCTGAGGCCTGATGGTACCCGCAGTGACCAGCTCATCCTGAGAGTCCCTCGGTGCTCAGATGGGGGATTACCACCCATTCTCAAGGTTGGGCTTAGGGACAGGAAGGAAAGAGGGGTCTGGATGGGGAGGGAGACCCCCAGTAGGCCAATGGCCTGGCCGCCCAGGGGCTGGGCCTGAGACTGAGCCATCTTCTTGAGCCAGGTGCTGGCGGGGAGCACCAGTGATCTTGGCCTCACTGCTCCTGCTGCCAGGAATCTAGAACCAGGAGGCCCGGGGTGGGGGGGATGGGGTTCCAGGCTCAGGCTGTGTCCCGTGGAATCCTCCTTCACTGCGGGGTATGACACGCCCATCTGGTTTAAACCTCCCAGTGTCCCCAGGGTGGATCGCTCTCCCCTGTCCTCATCTGCTTACCCCACCTCATCCCTCTGCCCTCAGCAGACACCTCAGCTCTTCTGCAGGCCCTGCCCCACTATGGGCTTCACACTGCCCCCCCACCCCGCCCAGCTTCCCAGAACCTGCAGGGAGACATCGGACCAAAATTCGCCTCCCATGCTTCACCAGAGGGGGGCCCCCTACCCTCTGCAGTACTCTGCAGAGCACCCAGAAACTTGGAAGACATTGCAGCTAATCCCCAGGAATCTTGCCTGTGCCCCGCCATTCCTTAGGGCCCTGTACAGTGCTGGGCACATACACATTTGTAGGATGGTTGAATGGAAAGCGTCTGGGCCCAGCTTTGGTCCACTCCCCACAGGGACCTGAGTAATTGACAAAGGCCCCCAGTGTCCAGGCCCTGGGAGCCAGGGCTGCTTGGTGGTCCCCTCCACGGCCACCCTAGGGGCCTGGGGAGCCAGGGCAGTGGCGCCAGGGGTCCTGGTCTCAGACTGGCCTGCCCACCCCTTCCAATTCAGTACCGAGGTGGGGTCTAAATGGGCAAGACTCGTATTTCTGTGTGACCTCAGGCCAGTCGCTCACCCTCTGCACCCCAGCCCCCTTCCGTAAGGTGAAAGAGCAAGTCCAGAGTCTCTGCACCAAGATCATAGCACCCAGGCAGCTCCTGCAGGCCCAGCGCAGCTCCTGGGCCTACAGACCTGGCTCCGAAGCGCAGGGCCACGACCTCATCCCATTCCTGAGGAGCTTCTGGAGACCATGGAAGCCAGAGGTTAGCCCGGAGGCAAAGATGCCTTTCATGGTGGCCACCGTGGTCAGAGCCTCAGGCCTGTGTCCTCCCAGATGCCGCGTAAGCGCACCCAGAGGGCCCTTCTCCTGGAAGCCACCCCATGGCCACTGTCCTCATTCTTGTATTCTGTCTGCTCCCTTTTTCTCTCCTCCTCGCCTCTACCTCTCCACGCAGGAGCCTCCCCGTGTCAGACAGGAATGCCACCTCCCTAGGGGCAAGGGGATTAAGCTCCAGGAACTCTTGGGGGTGTCATCCAGACCTGAGTCAGCCTCTGAGGCTCACCTGGAGGAAACTGTGAATGCCTGCTCAAAAGTCTGCAGTGCATTGAGAAAATTATGTAAAACTCCAACAAACTCCCCATAAATCTAGTAACACTTGGCTCACTGGTGTGTCTGGGGGCGGGGAGCATGCAGGTACTGAGTGTGCACGTGTGTGCGTGGCCCTGGTTAGAGGCGCGCAGCCTGGAAGTCAGGCTCCAGTGGGAGCTTTGGTGCAATGAGTCCTGGCGCACACACAGGGCACCAGCCAACCGTGTTCAGGGAGAGCAGAGGTGTGCGGGGAGCCAAGAAGGCATCAGATTTGGTTCCAAAATCAGGCGTGCCACCCAATGCTGGAGCCAAACACATTAGCTTCATCACGTTTTCACATAAATCACATTCCTTCAAAGACTTCACAGTTTGATTTCCTGATGTTTCCAAATTTCTCTGCCCTACAGCAGAGTTGTCAGTGGTTTAATCAAAATGTTGTGCTTATCGGTGGTGAAGGAAACTCGGATCCACAGCCTTCGCCTCACCTGTTGCACGATGGGGGACTCCTTGTTTCTGAGCCTGGGGAATCTCCCAAAGGCTGGCTTCTAAGCCGAATTGATTCTGAGAACCCTATGTTGAGACCACTTGGTCTCACAGGGGCCTCCCTTCAATCTGCCATCTGAGGGATGCCTCTTACAAAACTAAAAAAAAAAAAAAAGAAGACAGGGAAAAATTAAGATATCTGGTAGGAATTCCCAGTGTGTTTCCAAAGATGCTTCCTATCTTTTGCAGTCCCTTCCTTGGCAGTTAGAATATGGGTGCTGCTGTGACAAAGACCAAAAGAACAGTGGCTTTAATAAAAGAGAAGGATATTTCATGCTCGCATAGTAGTTCAAGGCTGACATGGCAGCCCCACAGTGTCAGGGATCAGCCACCTGGGCTCCTTGCAGCTCTTTGCTCTGCCATCCCTAGGGCACTGCTCTCTTTTTTGTGGTCCAAAATGGCTGCTCTAGCTCCTACCATTGCAACTGCATGCCAACCAGTGGGAAGCAGGGAAGACAATGTGGAGGGCAGGCTTCTTCTTTCCAAGAACAGAGCCCAGAGGTTGTACACAATAGTTCCACTCCTATGTCATGGGGCAGAATTTGGTCATATGGTTACCCTTGGTTGCAAAGGAGTCTGGGAAGTGTAGTTTCATGCTAAGCACTACCATCCTAACATACTTTGTGGAATAGGGTTCTGCGTGTAAGTCGTTCAGAGCTGAGTGGAGCTGAGCTCAGCCTGGGGTGTCCCTGTGGGGTCTCAACTGAGAATCACTTGTCTTAGGTCAAGGCCTGAGAATGATTGCCTTAGGCCCCATCTGAGCATTGGAGTTTATAGAATTCTAGTGAATGTGACCTACAGCTCAGTAAATCTCATCCTGGAAATTCTGGGGTCTGTTCCAGTGCAACTGGTCTGAGAGTACCAGCTTTGGACCAGCCAACCGCCATAGTGTGTGAGCAAGGGACAGGGCAGGTGGGGTTCTGCCGGCCCCGGGTCAACTTTGAGTGGAGAAGAATGCCAGGGAGCCCTGTGCTGCAGTCCTGCTGGCCTGGTGGAAAACGTGGTTAGTGTTCCTTGGCTGCTTGGAACCACAGTGGCTCTGAACCACTGTGCCCTGGACCTTCCACTCTTGGCTTTACTTGAGCCTGCAGGAAGTCAGATAGGGCCCTTGGAGGGATCCCCTCCTCTGAGCATCTGTGGCTTTCTGCCTGGCCCCTTTCCTTGGCAGCCTGGGAGGGGACAGGCATGCCAGCCACTTCCCAGCTAGCAGGAGATGAGGTGATGCCATCCAGAGTGAGGGATGAGGGCATGAATTTGAAGCTGTGCTCACAGCCCTTCCCCCAGCTGTCCTGCCCAGGGACTGGCCAGGTGGCCCTGCATCGCCGAGCGAGGCCGGGCCATCCTGCAGACCTCCATGGTACCAGAGATCATCAGGCGGCTCCACCAGCCCCCTCTGGGCTTGGCTCTACTCAGACTGCCTTCCCAGGGTCCCGAGACCTGTGGGTGAGAAAAGAGGAGGGCTGGCTGGGGAGCCTGTGTAGCTCCAGGGCCTGCACCCACACGTGTGCAGTGAGGCCAGGGTGCCTGGAGACAGGGAACTTCACATTGCTGGAAGTAGCTGATGTGGCAGAGTGGCTGGAGGGGAGCCAGCTCATCAGCAGGCACCCTCGTCTCCCAGGAGCTCCTCAGCCACCCCCATTTGAAGCCAATGGAACCCTCAGTGTCCAGAGCCCCCACCCCTTTCTCCACCTGTCTGAGCCACCCAGCCCCTGCAGCACCCAAGGCTTGCTCGTATAGTCAATACATCTGTTGTTTTCTCATAATTTTCCAGACAAAGACCAAAGATCCAGTAAGAGGGGCGGTGTTTATTTGTTTTGCTTTTTTGCTTAGATTGTAATCCTGGTGATTATAGAATATCAAGAAGTAGAATCAACAAAGGCTTTCCTTTCCGGCCCCGCACGGAACCCGTTCCTGGTCCATTAGCGCCACCTGGTGGCCAAGAGCAGCAGAGCAGCTCAGCGGTGTGAGCCCTCCGCAGGAGCCAGGCTCTCTCCTTGGCTCGTGCCTGGGGGACGTGAGGCACTGCGCTACCCCTGCCTGTGAATCTGGGGTCTGGGTTGTGGTGGGAGGCCGTCAGGGGCCTGCTGTGTGATTCTGGAGCCCTGGGCTGGGGTTGGGGCTGGAACAAGCAGAAGAGGGCCCCAGGGAGAGGCACATTACAGCCTTTCCTCTCTGACTCAGTCTATCCTGATCAGACATCAGCCGGCTGGTGCAAGACCAAGGGGCTGGCAGTGCCAGCGTGACAAGGAAGGCATCTCCCAAGTCTTGGCCAGAGTGTGTGGGTGGTAAGAGGCAGTTAGCAAAGCAGTCACAGAAGCGCTGCCCCCACGTGGCTACAGGCAGGGGCACGAAGATGGGTGGGGGAGGGGGGACAGCCAGGCGAAAGGGACTCTGCTGTAAGAACGGGTTAGAGGGTTTCTTTCTGGTGAGAAATGTTCACTTGGAAGCACTTTCCAGTGTCCTCTTCTCTGAAGTTACACTCGGGACAGGAGCAAGGGACCTGGAGTCAGGAACGAGCTTGGGCATGGCCGGGCAGCCCCCCACTGGGGCTCAGGGGAGCCAGAGCAGCTGTGGTTCCCCACCCAGCGCTCCGAGGCCCACAAAGCCTGGGCAGAGATGTTGGCTCAGTGCCAGGAGCCGTGGTCGACATTGAAATGGCCTGGGCAGATTGATCAAAGGCAGGCCCCTGGCCCACCAGCCACCCAGCCCCTAAGGCTTTCTGATTCCACAGGTCTGGATAAGATTCTCATGCTTTTTGAGGGATCCCAGCCTAAATCAAGCTCAGGCAAGAGGCTCACCACAAGCCCTGTCGTGGAGATCAGGGTCAGCACCCTTCTGGGGCCACAGGCCTCTTTGAGCATCAGATGGTATTCTGATCCACGTGGGAGGGAAGCAGGCACTGGAGGCAGAACCGATCTCGAGCATTCACCAGGAGTCGGGTGTGTAATTGGCCCTGTGAAGTCTTTCCATAGACTCTGGGTTAAGATATGCTACCCTAGAAGTTTCCTTGGGCTAAAAGTTTCGTGTTAGAGCCAGGCACATAATGGGGTCTTGCAGACATTACTGACTTGAACTCGTGAGAAACACTGTGTACCATGAAGAGGAGCATATCTGCGTCCTCATGGCAGGCCCAGGGCCCAGGGCGGCAGCATTGCCCCTAAGAGCAGAGGCACTCGTCAGCGGCTGGAACCTGTGAGAGCCGGAAGGTTCCGCCCTGCTCCCTGCCTTGGTCCGCAGGATGTGGAGTCACTGGGGGAGGTGAAGACAGTACAGAAGGGCCCAGAGAAGATTTTCCTGCCCGTTTTGCTTGTCCCTGTGGTTAGGAGCTGCTGGCACGGGGAGCAGGCAGAGTGGGCCCCTTACGTCCCCAGCTTCTGCCAGCACACCTTCCTGGAACCTCCCACCCTGGCACAGAGGAAAGCAGGCGGTGGGCATCAGAGGCAAGTCAGCTCGGGCTGTCTTCCTTTCCCTGCTCAGAGGACCTGGCTTGCTTTGCAAATGCGCTCCCTCAGGCTAAATTGTATGTGGCTGATCTGGCCCCCAAGTAGGAAAACTGAAAGAGAAATACTTCTTTTGATTTCCTGTCTCTCGCTGGCTGCCTGGGCACCGCGCAGCCCCTGCTGTTACGGAATGCCCAGCTCTGTCTTAACCATCCCCTAACTCAATGTGCTCTGATGGAGTGCATCCCCGGGCCACTGTGGACACCCAAGCCCCACCCACACCCCGTGCCTGACTGCCACCCAGAGCTGACATAGTCTTTGCTCAGTGCTGGGGGTGGTTTTGTTAAACTTCGAATCATTGCCAAAATTAAAATCTCCAGACTTTCAGCTTCTCTTGGAATATCGAAGGTTCTGGCCCACACACTGAGGAGCCCAGAGGCAGCTACCTCAGTGCCCCCTGCCTCCCAGCATGTAGGTACCACCTCCAAACCCAAGGAGGAGGCGTCCGATTCCAGGATCCTTACAAGCCCAGAGGCTCAAAAGAAGCAAGATGGCAACTGTCCAGAACCCCATGGGGCCCCCTGCCCCCACTGCCAGGGGCCTGGAGGGGCTGCTCAGAGAGAGGTCCCTCCTGCCGTCTCTGCTGCTGAGTGGGGCCTGGGGAGATGGTCTGCCTTTAAGCCTGAACAGGAGAGAAGAAGATTCCAGAGCCCACGTGGCTCCCCAGATGTAGGACGACTGCTGGAGCTTCTCTCCCAGCCAAGGCCAGCTGAGCTTTCGACATCACTAGACAACCAGAGCTCCGAGCACATTCACATTCTTACTAGGACGCAAAGAATTCGCTGCCTCAGCAACGGCGCCACTTAGCAAACCGGGAGGAGATTCCGAGAGCCTCCATCCAGCCAACTCTACGGTGCCTCGTCCTGGGCCCGCTTAGCAGGCAAACACCCAGCCGAGGCAGCTTCGTGTGTCACTGCACCGCTAGGAGATGGCCTGGGAGGCCAGGTGCCTGGCACGGGGAGTCCGTGCCTATACGGCCTGGACAGCCCGGATGGGCTCCCCGCTGGGAGGGTCCCTTCCCTGCCCCTCACCCTCCAGGTCCCAGGCCCCTCCCACCTAGAAGAAGTGCTCCTTTCTCAGGCTCTCAGCCTTTCTTCACCACATGTTTACCATTGGAACAAGGTGGATCCCCCCAAGACGATGATGCCCCATGTCCCCAGACTTCCAGAACCAGTAACTACAAGCTCATTGGGGACCCAGCACTTGCGTCCCTGTGCACACACACCGTTCTATCCCCACTCAGCCTCTGCACTCCTCCAAGTGAGATTTCTGGAAATGTTGTCCTCGGGACCCGTAGGAGAACAGAATTGAGGATGTGATGGGGAAACGGAATAGCGTGTGGGTGTCTGGATATGAGAACTCAAATCCAATGAAAATTTTATCCAGTTGAACCCAGAAATCAGAAACAGGGCCTTTATTCCTGTCAACAAGAACACGGTCAAGATGAAACTGGTGGCTGCTGGTCCCCGTTGACCTTGTTGCCATGGAGACAGCCTTCGTGTCAACAACTCACAGGATCCAACCGGGCTCATTCACGCAAGAGGCACGTGGCGGGCCCCCTCCAGCCTGCCTCCATCACATGGTTCCTAGGTGGGGTGCCCACAGGTCTCAGGGTTGCCCGGGAGCGCCCAGGTCGCACCGTGGTGCAGCCAGGTGATCACAGCGCCCCCGTCAGTCTCCCAAGGTGACCGGTCTGGACAGCAGGTCACATGGCCACCCTATTTATAGGTCGTGACTGAGTGTTGAGGACCTGAGCAGAAGTCCTGGATGAGTCCAGGCTGATGGGGAAGGAGAAAGGAACCCGCCCTACCCCCCACAGGCCTCATGTTTGGCGGGGGGAGAGGGGAAGTGATCATCTTTGTCACCAATATTCCACGTGTCACCTGCTTGTCACGGCACAGAGAACTCTCTCGTGCAGAGAAAGCCAAATGTCGGTTCCAGCAGACACTGCCTGTATGGTTACTATAGTGACTTAAGCTCCAGCCAGCATGCCCTGTCATGGGCAGAGAGGGACAGGCAGCTAGCTGTCACCAGCCTTCTAGAGCCACCGTGGGGCAAGCGGGGACCTTTCCAAGCTCTTCTTTCTGACTCTGTCCAGCTCCTCTCCAAACTGTTCCAGGCACGATGTTTTAGAACAGAAAGGGGGTCTGGTTCCGGGTCTTAGGCTCTGGTCTGCCTCAGAGCTCCTATGGACACCATCAAATCAGAATCCTGGGGGTGGGCCCCACTATCTGTCTCTAAAGTCCCTTGGGGAGCATGCAGTCAGGAGAAGCACCCATTTTACACATGAGCAAACTGAGGCCAAGAGAAATCAAAGAGCCTCCCGAGATCACATGTGAGTGAGGAAAAGAGCTGCAGAATCTCACCCCTGACCTCAGGCCAGCGTGTCCCCCCAGCCTGGCCCCGCCTCCCCCAGCTCTTCTTCCCATACAGCTAGCTGGGACATTGAGCTGAGAAACCCTACCCTAAGTTCCGCCGCTGCTTAGGATAGCCATGGTGGGAAGGGACATTTGTGGCTTCTGCAGGCACCCAAGAGGAGGCCACCTCTGGGCCCCTGGTCTCTGACTCAGTAGGTCTCCTCCCCACCCCACCCCCGATGACTGGAAAGCCAGGTGAGGAAGACCTGTCCCCAAACCCTGCCCCCACCTTCTCTGGGAGGAAGCTTTCTTTGAGTTCCCTGTCTTTTGTAGAAATTTCCCCTAAGTACACCCAAGTCTGCCAAGAGAACCAAGGCCAAGCAGGCCTCTGGGGACCCTGGCAGCCCAGGTGTGGACCCTGGGACGAGCTCCTCACACAGACCTTCCTCCCTGTCTTGCTGGCATCCAATCTTCTAAGAGCAGGTCTGTGGCAAGTCCTGCCTCCCACTTCCTGCCCTGGGTTGGTGGCCCTGCCTGGCTGCCCGCCCGGCCCTTCTGAGGCAGCTGGCACCCTCCATGGTCAGGATGGGCAAGGGGCTGGGGGACACCACCCAGCCCAGCCCAGCCCCAGGTTCAAGGGTCCCCTGCATGGTCACCACCCAGGAAACCAGACAGCCTGTCCCTCAGAAATGAAGTGAGTCCAGCTGTGAGTGGAAGGAACTCTCAGCCTCCTGATGGGGTAGCTCTCCCTCCTCTGCCCACTAATTAACCTTCCATCCCTTCCTGGGTCTCTGGCGGGCTGTGGGCTGGGGAGGCCCTGGCAGGCAGGTGGCTTAGTGGGAAGAGCTAGACTCTGAAACCCCTTGACACCCCCACTCACCTGCTGTGTGACCTTAGGCAAGTCACATAACTTTCCTGACGTGGTCCTCACATTAATGGAATGGGACGATAATTCTTCTTCAAAGGATTGTTGAGGGATTAGAGACATCGTCTCTAGACCAGTGGGTCTCACACTTGAGCCAGCATCAAATCCCCTGGAGGGCTTGTTAGGACCCAGATCGGAGCTCCATGGACGGAATTTCTTGGTCGGTCTGGATAGGCTGTGGGGGTGTCCATGTCTTATCAGGATCCCAGGTGGTTATACTGCTTCTGGGACCCCAGTCTAAGAACCACTTCCCAAAGCCCCATCCACTGGAAATGCTCCAGAGGGGACAGATAATATTTGTAATATAGTCAACAAATAAAGAACCCAGCACAGTGCCAGGTTCTGGAACGTCCCTGATCTCAGGGCCTCTAGAATGTGCACACACACACACACATGCACACACACACACGTGCACACCAAGTGTGCAGTGCACAGGGCGGGTGGCTCTCTCCAGGGGCTTCCAGGGCTCCAGCCGGTAAGGCCGGGGAGGGGGAAAGCGGAGTCTGCCTGGGCCTCCATGACAGAATAGCACAGACCAGGGACTTTCCACCATGGGAATTAATCTCCATGTGCACACACACTCCCCGTGTCTCTTCCTCTTCTTACAAGGACACGAGTCCTGTTGGATCACGACCCCACCCTTATGACCTCATTTAACCTGGCACCTCCTGAAAGGCCCTATCTCCAGACACAGTCACCTTGGGGTTAGGGCCTCAACCTAAGAATTTGGGGGCACACAATTCTGTCCATACGGGGGGTGACAGGGAAGTCCACCTGGGCTCAGGCCTAGCCTGCCTTGCCAAATCTCCCCCAACCCCAGCCCTGCTACCACCACAGAGCTGGACCCGAGAAACCATAACCTAGCCCCAGGTGGCGGCGAGGCCCCACCCCATCCCCAGCCCCCTCTCCCAGAGCCCAGTGACTCTCTTCACAGTGGTTGGCCGCCTCTTGGGTAAATTGTTCATCAGAAGCTTCTCTCCAAAGCATGGCCCACATGCTGTTGTCATTGATTTCGTTTTGATTATTCATATTAGTGGGATCATAGCTGCCTGGTCGCGGGTGGTAATTAGGGTAAGTGTCGCATACGGGCCAGGTCAGCACTGGAGTGGGCTGGGGGTCCCTGTGACAGGCACCCCAGCCTCTGCTCTGCTGGCCAGTCCTCATGCAGGGCATGCTCTGGGCAGCCCAGCCAGAGCCGGGGGGGGGGGGGGTGTGCTGCAGGGCAGAGCGGGACTGCTGGGGGGGCCACGGGAGCACCTGCATACCCCAGTTTCCAGTGGAAAGTGGGGCCCTCCTGGGAACTTCTGGCCTGCACAGACCTGTGGGGAAGTGGGATTGGCCCACCCACACACCTGCCTTCCCCCCCCCGTGGTACCTGCCCCTGCCCAGCCTTCCTAGGACCACCGCCCAGGGCTGTGCGTGGGTTGCTGTGGGGGCCCCCCACCCTGTGATTCAGCACAAGTTGGGATCCTCCCATTTGAGGTGGCCCACTGTGGCCTGGGAATTAGGAGCCCGGTGCCCTCCACCAAGATCTAGCAAACAGAAGGGACAAACATGACCCCGAACCACCAGGAGGCTGTTTTTCTGGGAATCTCCTTTTCTCTTTCTGTGCTTCCCCCTCACACACACACACACACACACACACACACACCCCAGGTCATGACCTTTTTAATCAAGTGTATTTTTAATGCAGTTTCCCTTTTGCTGCTTTTGCAAACGTGGCAGGGGAAGAGGGGGGAGGCAGGGGCCAGCCGGCCAGCGCACGTGTTTATTAACCTTTCCTTCATAAAACACTCTTTTCCCATAGAAATCTCCTTTCCCGCTGATTCATTACGTGTCGGGAAGCAGAGCATGACATGTTAAAAGCCGTCTTGATAGTATTTGATATTCAGTACTAACAACTCACCAGCTCGGAGGAGGGGGCTTCTCTCCCGGCCCCCACCCGAGGGGGAGGGACACAATCTGCATATTGAATGTGCCAAGACAGTAGGTAATTTGCATTAAGCATCCAGAAATTCTCTGCTTGCAATCTGTCACCCTTCACTGGGTTTTCATTTTATAACCTTCACAACAGACAAGAGGAGACCAAGAGGCAGAAAGAATTCAGTAAGCAAGCCCGCTTGGCACGGCTGAAGGGGAAGCCCGGAGTGGGCGGCAGCCGTCAGCAGAGAGGGGCTCTGGTCAGAAAAGCCAGAGGACTCCAGCCCAGGCACCTGCCACACTCGAGGGATTAAACTGCCCACCCACCCCCCACCCCAAGACCCAGACTTTCGGGCAAGGAGTGGCCGTGTGGCCAGAAGCCGGAGGTGGGCTACCCTGTGGGGAGGCCCAGCGCTCATTTCTCCAGAGAACCAAGTTCACACCCAGGTGGGGGTTTTCCTGAGAATGCCTTGGTCTGGCTTTGCAACAGGCATCCGCTCAGAGTTCCCCATAGGAAGAAGCGGCAGTGGCGGCCTCTGGAGGTTCTTCTGCTCCCGGACTTGGAGTAACCTGCAGAATTCAGGCTCAGGACAGAGCTGTGCGTTCTCCATCCTGACTGCCCGTGAGGAACTCCTGGGGAGCTTTAAAAAAAATGCCTGGCGCCACCCCAGGGCAGGGGCTGGGACACACCATCTGCATGTGCAGCCCTGCAGTGCAAGGGGAGGGTCCTCAAGCCCTGCCCCCGCCCCCCAGCCTCTGCTTCCTTCTCTACAAAACGAGCAGTCTGGAAAATGTCCTCAGCCAGGCAGACCCCGGCCTTCACTCCTGCCTTGACCAGGCCCTTTCTGTTGTTATCGTCTTCCCTATTGGGTTTCCAGGTGAGGTTGATTTGAGAAAAGGGCTCCATAGCTGTCATGAGATCTGCAGACCCCTGGCCTGGGCCTTGCCTTCCGGCTGCCGAGGACAGGTGGGACCTGAGTCAGCAGGAGTGCAGGCATCCTGGGGCTGCCAGCAAGCCCCCTGAGGGATCCCAAGGTAGGAGAAGGTGGTCTGGAAACCGCCTCAACACCCCCTGCACAGGCTCTGAAGAGGCAGACACGACTTCCCCTCCAGGCAGCTCAGCCAGCGCGGGGACAGGAGCCGCTCAGCAGCAACCCCCTACCCCCTTGTGATGACACACAGGAAGCCAGGACCCTCTGAGAGCAGGGCCACCAGCCTCGTCAGAACGGGAGCGGCACCTGGGGCAGATGTGCAGAGAAGGAAGGAGCGCCCGACGGGGCTCCCAGCACATCAGCACCCCCACGTCAGGGGGCTTCTTTGAAAAACCACTAAGTCCTACATAAAGGAGTTCACAGGGAACGGTGGCCGTGGAGCTCTGTCCACGGGGCTCCAAGGTAGAGCCACCAGTGGCTGTCACCGCAGGCAGCTTCCTTCCCCGAGCCCGGTTCCCCCAGCATCGGGCAGGCCGGGGAGTGAGGCCGGCCTTGCGTGTGCTCGTGCCCATCACAACCAGGGACAGTCAGGACAAGAGCTGTTCTTGGCTGCGAACACACCGCCTACAGGCAGGTGGACGGGGCTTCCTCCTGGCCGCCCTGTGAGGCGGAGACTAGTCTATTCCCATTGCACAGGTGCGGGCCCCGAGACTCAGACAGGTTTAGTGACTTGCCCAAATCCATACAGCAAGACCAAAACCTGGACTCATCCCAATATGACTCTGACCCAGCTCCTCCCGTCTGTGTGGACCGTCTCCCTGCACGGCTGCTTCTGGAGCCTCACAGAGCGAGGGCAGGCATGGGGCAGGCTGACGGTTCTTCCCTGGAGCCCATGTGAGAGAAGCCCCTCCAGAGGAGAGAGGACATCGTCCTTGCACTGGCAAAGCCACTGGCCTCTCCCCGGCATGACCCCACCCTGCTTCTGTTCCCAGACCACCTGTTCCAACCGTCCCCATTTCACAGCAAGCTGGGTCCCTCCTAGAGCCCCGGGCACTGGCCCCCAGCCCCAGGGCTACGGACTCACTGCTTCTGGAACTGGGTCCGCTAGAGCCACCAGAAAGAGCTGGGCTGGGCCACGTGCCTGGTGTGTCGGCTGGGTCAGCTCCAGCGGAGGACCATGGAACAAGTGGGCATGACACCCATCAGCCCACAGGCCCAGTGGTCAAGTCAGTTTATTTTCGGCTTTCAGCCTCTGTCCTTCCAGGCAGGTGGGGAGCCATTCCGTGGATCCGCCACCACAGCAGGGACAGCAGAGGTCCCAGGCTTGGCCCTGCAGGTGGCTGGTCATCAGTGGGCCTCCACTGTCTAGGTCATGTGGGCCCTTCAGTCCTCCCCCTTCTCCCCCCACAGCCTAGCCTGCACTGCCCCTCGAGGCCGAGATGTCTGGTGAGAAGGAGAAGCAGAAGCTCCCCCCCAGGGTTGGGCATCCACCCCAGCACACAGCCTCCATCTCCTTTCCAAATCTCCACTACCTACAGTCTGGAGGGGGCCTCAGAGGCCGGCCACCTCTCCCTCCCAGTGCCTGCTCCCTTCTCCTCCACTCCGGGGCCCGTTGAAGAGCCACTCTCGTGCACTTGGACTTTGGGAAAACGGAAGCAAATCTCTAGGCAGTCCACTCCCCAGGCTGCACCGTAGGGAAGGGAGGCGGGGAGGCAGAGGAAGAGCACGGAGCTCCCAGTGGGAGCAGGGGTCTGATGGGCCAGCCTGCTCCCCCGCCCTCCGTCCTCCCTCCCCCCTGCCATGTGCATCAGTTCCCCCCTGGAGCCAGCCTCCCAGCAGAGAGGGAGCTATGTTCTGAGAGGGCCCAGGTCCCAGCCCTCCCGGGTGCTGCCCCTGCGCCCCGTGACCTCTGACCACCCCTCTGCCTCTCTCTCCCCATAGTCCACGGCATCAAGTGGACCTGCAGCAACGGGAACAGCAGCTCGGGCTTCTCCGTGGAGCAGCTGGTGCAGCAGATCCTCGACAGCCACCAGACCAAGCCACAGCCTCGGACCCACAACTGCCTCTGCACTGGCAGCTTGGGTGAGCGGGGCCCCACGGGCGGGGGGTGGGCGTGCTAGCAGGCGGGGAGGGGGGGGTCTGCCCGACAGCTGGTGTGGCTCTCTTCCTCAGGGGTAGCCTTCATGTCCGGTGAGCCGAGTGGGGTCGGCCAGGAGCCAGGGGACAGGGCAGGACAGGACAGCACCCGGGACAGACCCGCCCCCATCCTGCCCCAGGGGGCTGGTGGGGCAGCCCCCTTTGGGCAGGAGAGAGAGCAGTTTCCAGAGAAGCAGCTCCCTCTAGGAATGGGGGCAGCAGAGCCAGGGAGTGCATGGGGCTGGGGCTCCAGGCCTCGTCTACGCACAGCAGGCACCCTCCAGGCGCCATCCTGGGTATCATCAGCAGGAAGCCCAGGTGCCCGGGCACAGGGCTGACACGGTCTTTTCCGGGAGGGCAGCCCCGAGTCAATGGGACCACTCAAGCTAAACCTCTTTCTTTAACCTCTGTCTCCTCCAAGAATATAAAGTGTCCCACACTCTCTGTCCTAATGTGTCTGTTTTTCTGATAATGGTATTTGCTCTTCGAAATGTGCCTCCTCCACCTCCTTCTCTGCCTTAATTAGGTATTTCCATTAGAGGGTCATGTCGCTTCTCCACGACGTCTTCATGCATTCAGGAATCATGGTGGCGAGGCCGTAAAGGCTCAGGGGAGAACTCACCCTGTTATCAAAAGTGAAGTGACCCTCACCAGATGGAATGAAAATAATGGCAGAGGGAAGAGAAAAGGGGAGAGCCGACCTGGGGGAGGGGGGCTCGTGTGCAGAGCCCCGGGGAGACTGGCCAGAGTTCAGAAGCCCTTGGCCTAGGGCTTTCTCCCTCTCTGCCATTGAGCTGGGAGGTTAGGCCTCTTTCTTTGCTTGGGTCTTACAGGGATTTTGACCCACAAATTGTTGAGGACAGGCCCGGGCTGGCCACATGGGGAAGAGGGGCAGATATCTTTCTGCCTCTGGAGCAAAGTCTGGAACCCTCTTTGGTCCTGGGGCCTGAGAGCTAATCCAGAGAGAGAATATTGCCCTCCAACCCCCCACCGCCAAAAACACCTCTGTGCAGCCTGCACGGCCATGGAAGTTTGGGGCAGGGGAGAGAGACACAGCCACCACTCTGGGCCGAGCCCCTACAGCCAGCAGGAGCTGTTTCAGTAAAAGGGGTCTGTCTGTGAAGGTGGAAAGTACTTTCCTGGAGGATGACGGACCCTCCACCCTCTCCTTCCCAACCAGCTATGTCCTGAGACACTATTAGCAGTGTTGTTAGTAGTAGTGAAAGGACATAGAGGAAAGAGCCCCCTGGTCAGGACGATGGTTCCACAGAGCACATGAGAGCCCCAGGGACTGGGGTCGGGAGGCCCGAGGTCCCAAGTGTGGGTTACACGCCAGCCCCAGGGGTCAGCGGGCTGCCTGGGCTCCCAGGCTGGGCTCAGCCAGGCCCCAGCTGCTCGGACAGGATCCACCGCAACCGCAGCTCTGACTCTCTCTTTGTACGCGCGCGCGTGTGTGTGCGTGGACGTGTGCGTGTGTGCACGCGCGTGTGCGTGGTGTGCCTCTGATCTCCACAGGCGCGGGCAGCAGCGTGCACCACAAGTGCAACAGTGCCAAACACCGTATCATCTCGCCGAAGGTCGAGCCGCGGACAGGGGGGTACGGGAGTCACTCAGAGGTGCAGCACAATGACGTGTCCGAGGGCAAGCACGAGCACAGCCACAGCAAGGGCTCGAGCCGCGAGAAGAGGAACGGCAAGGTGGCCAAGCCCGTGCTCCTGCACCAGAACAGCGCGGAGGTCTCCTCCACCAACCAGGTGGAGGTGCCCGACACCACCCAGAGCTCCCCCGTGTCCATCAGCAGCGGGCTTAACAGCGACCCGGACATGGTGGACAGCCCCGTGGTCACCGGCGTGTCCAGCATGGCCGTGGCCTCCGTGATGGGGAGCTTGTCCCAGAGTGCCACGGTGTTTATGTCTGAGGTCACCAACGAGGCCGTGTACACCATGTCCCCCACCACCGGCCCCAACCACCACCTCCTCTCACCCGACGCCTCTCAGGGCCTCGTCCTGGCCGTGAGCTCCGACGGCCACAAGTTCGCCTTCCCCACCACGGGCAGCTCGGAGAGCCTGTCGATGCTGCCCACCAACGTGTCCGAAGAGCTGGTCCTCTCCACCACCCTCGATGGTGGCCGGAAGATTCCAGAAACCACCATGAACTTTGACCCTGACTGTTTCCTCAATAACCCAAAGCAGGGCCAGACGTACGGGGGCGGCGGCCTGAAGGCGGAGACGGTCAGCGCCAACGTGCGGCACTCGCCGCCAGTGGAGAGCGGCTTCAGCTTCACCACCGTCCTCACCAAGGAGATTAAGACCGAGGACACCTCTTTCGAGCAGCAGATGGCCAAAGAAGCCTACTCGTCCTCGGCGGCAGCCGCAGCCTCCAGCTCCCTCACCCTAACCGCCGGCTCCAGCCTCCTGCCGTCGGGCGGCGGCCTGAGTCCCAGCACCACCCTGGAGCAGATGGACTTCAGCGCAATAGACTCCAGCAAGGACTACACGTCCAGCTTCAGCCAGACGGGCCGCAGCCCCCACGTCCACCAGACCCCTTCCCCAAGCTTCTTCCTGCAGGACGCCAGCAAGCCCCTCCCCATCGAGCAGAACGCGCACAGCAGCCTAAGCGACTCCAGGGGCACCTTCGTGATGCCCACAGTGAAAACAGAGGCCTCATCCCAAACCAGCTCCTGCAGCGGCCACGTGGAGACGAGGATAGAGTCCACTTCCTCCCTCCACCTCATGCAGTTCCAGGCCAATTTCCAGGCCATGGCTGCAGAAGGGGAGGTCACCATGGAGACCTCGCAGGTGGCCGAAGGAGGAGAGGGCCTGATCAAGTCTGGGGAGCTGCAGGCCTGTAGCTCCGAGCACTACCTGCAGCCCGAGACCCCGGGGGTGATCCGCAGCGCCGGCGGGGTCCCCATCCTCCCGGGCAACGTGGTGCAGGGACTCTACCCCGTGGCCCAGCCTGGCCTCGGCAACGCCTCCAACATGGAGCTCAGCCTGGACCACTTCGACATCTCCTTCAGCAACCAATTCTCCGACCTGATCAATGACTTCATCTCCGTGGAGGGGGGCAGCGGCACCATCTACGGGCACCAGCTGGTGTCGGGGGACGGCGCGGCGCTCTCCCAGTCGGAAGATGGGGCCCGCGCCCCCTTCGCCCAGGCGGAGATGTGCATCCCCTGCTGCAGCCCCCAGCAGGGGAGCCTGCAGCTGAGCAGCGCCGAGGGCGGGGCCGGCACCATGGCCTACATGCACGTAGCGGAGGTGGTCTCGGCCACCCCGGCGCAGGGCACCCTGGGCATGCTGCAGCAGAGCGGACGGGTGTTCATGGTGACCGACTACTCCCCAGAGTGGTCTTACCCAGAGGTAAGCTGCTGCTGCGCTGGCCTCCCCCACCCGCCGTCCTCCCGCAGCCCAGGGAAGCTCATTTGCATGGGGCTGCCCTTTGGATGAAGCTCTGGACCCTACAAAGTTGTCCCCTTCCTCCGTCCCCGTGGCCTTTCTCGAGCAGTGGTTCCCGGACTTCACTGAAGCAAGTAGCTTGAAGGTCAAGGGTCTCCTGGGGGCCGGTGGCCCTCCCCACTCCCACCAGAAGAATAGTCCGCCGTTCCCTGGCTTATTCTGTATTAACATTCCACCTAGGTTTGCTCTGCTTGCTTGCTTGCTTTTTTTTTTTTCTTTTCTTTGAAAAAATGTCCTAGGGCTGCTAAAAACAAAACAAAACAAAATTCAAAAATCACCACCATAGGCCATCCATATCCATTACTCCTGATTTGCTTCACTAAACAAAACATAAACAAATTCCCATCCACTTTGAGAGGAAGGGCACAGCTTCTGGAGAGTCATCCATGAAAATTTCTCCGGTAAACCCAGCCTCTGCAAACTCAAAGGCATGTTACGTGACCCAGGATGTCCCACCCGGGACCTCCCTGCCCCCACCTCCGGTTGCTCCCAAGCCCAGGGCTGCCGGAAAACCCAGGTCTTGCCCCGGTGGCGCGAGGTTTAAAGAAGAAACCTTGGCTTTTTCTCGGAGGTAGAAGGGCATAGGAAGGGGACAGAGTGGCCTGAGCTTTCCCTAATGCCCTGCTGCCCACTGGGGCACACGCTCCCTGACCCCGCCCAGCCCACCTGCCCAGTGCTTGGGGAGAACACAATCACCACGGGGCCCACATCGGCCCTTTCTCCCAGGGAGGTGGCTGCCCCCAGCTCCCTTGGTTCCACTGCCACGTCCCTTGGAAACTAGGATTAGGGGCCCCTGTCCAGTGTACCAAGAGAAGGGTGCTCCTGCAAGACCGGGAATCTCCCGAGGTTGCTTGAAACAGGAAAACAGATTCCACAAAAGGTCTTCAGGTGTGGGCAGTGCAGGGATGCGGGCCAAAGCCTGAGCACATGACAGACCTGGGTGATGGAGGGGCTCCCTGGGGTGAGGCCCGAGTCGGGACCAGACCAACAGGGTACCCCGAGAAGTGAACTGCTTCGCGGAGCCAGTCTCTGCTTCAAAGGCTCCCTAGGGCCCGGGTGAAGGGGACATTGTGACCCACGGGTGGAGTGCATCTTAGGGGAGATTCCCGGGTGTCAGTCGGGCTCTGCCATGATGTCACCTCTCCATGACTCAGTTTCCTCACCTATAAAATGGGGGTGACTCCTGTCACTTACTCGGGGTAAGGTGTAGTGCTGGGACTGTTTGGTAAAATATTCGCCCGCAGTAAGTAATCAGTGAATATTGTTTGTTGTCCTGTGGCTGTCACAGCTCGAGACCCACTGGGGTCCTTTCCTGTCCTGCTGCCATGGCTGTGGCACAGAGGCCCCACGAAGCAGTTTCCTGTCCGTCCTGCTCACTGGTTGACCACTTACAACCTTGGGGAAGTCACCTAGACTGTGGGCCTCGTGATTACAGCTCTGACTGGAAGGCTCATTACTTCTTCTCCTCCTTCTTTTATGGCAAAGCACAGATAAAATCAGGCACAAATGTCCCCAGCTCTCAGGAAGGTGTCACATCAACTCAGCCACCGGCCCAGGCTTCATGCAAAGGGGTCCAGGAAAGACGGCGGGGGCCTGGTTCTGCCCCGTACTATGTCCGTGTGCGGTGTGTTTAGTGGGTGTCCAGGGGCCACTACCCCACGTGCTGAGAAGCGTGGGGCTGGGGTCAGACAGTGTGTGCCCCAAGTTTACTAGCTGGTGGCCTGGGGCAAGGCAGCCGCCTTTCTTGTCTCTGAAACGGGTAATGATAGCTAGTATCTTGCTGGCTGGCTGTTAGGGACCAAGTACTCGGGCAGCACCCACCTCTTCTATCCACCTCCATGGGCTCCTCCCCCAAGACTCCGGAAGATTCTGACCGGGCCTACTCTTGGTGTGGCTCGGGTTGACCCTGTCAGCGGTACTCAGTTCAGTGGCATCCTCATAGCACCCACCACATTTCACCGCCCACCCCAGGTAAAAGTCAGCTCAGCCCAGCAGCCTGCCCCCCACCACCACGCCCCAGGGCCTAAGAAAGCAACTCAAAGGAACAGGGAGGGGGATGTAACAAGAGGTCAACTGGGAGACCTGGCTCCCTGGACCTGTTTCCTTCTCCGTAAATGGCTGAGAGGCGTGGCCTCGAGGCCCTGCAGGTCCTGGGCCTGGGAGGTTTGGCCCTCAGGACCCTTGGAGGCACCCTGGAGCCTGAGTCCTACAGGAACTGGAGGCGGGGGACAGGAGCCCTCTTTCCCTAGCCTCAGCCTGTGCACACTGGCCCCCCAGCAGGGGTCCAGGCCCCACCATGGCTTCCCTGGGCCTGGGGGCGCCAGCGAGGGGCTATTAGCAGACCTGGTCTCCTGATCTGTACCCCAGTACCGGCAGGTCCCCAAACTGTACCTCAGGGAAAGTCAGTTCAGCAGTCTGCCACGCGAGGGCAGCACGGGAGCAGGAGAGAATGTGGGTCTGGGCACCTCGGAGAGGCAGTGTCCAGCCCTGGTTTTCCAGAAGCCCTTGACGCTTCCAGGAAACAAAAGCACTCAAATTCAATTTGATTTGGAAAATGCACAGATGCCACCCAGCTGGTCCCTTTGGAGCCCAGTGGCCACACAGTGAGGCCTCTGCAGAGGCCGCAGGGGCTCTGACCGGCCACTTCCTCCTCACCATCCTCCCCCTCCCCGGCCACCGTCTCCAGGCCAGCAGCAAGGGCCACCCCCTCCTGGGCTCCCCTACCTCTCTCCTGACCCTTCTCTCCCCCTCACAGCCTCCTGGCTGGCACATTTGCCCCTCACCCTCATTGCCAACAGTGCCAAGAGCTCAGTTCTGCCCATGCTCTGCCAAACCAGACACTCAGCCCCACACCTAGTGGGACACCTAGGCCCAGGGACACTTGTTAGGCTGTACATATGAGCTTGAGCTGAGCTGGGCCAGTTTAGCGGGAAAGCTAAGTCCAGGCCACCTTGCTGTCTCTTCCGGGAGTGTCCCTCCCTCCCACCTCCCAGATGCTCTCTCCCCCCTTCCCCTGCAGCTGCAGCTGGCCGCCAGCACATACACACGCACGCATGCCCGCATGTGCCCCAGGATCTGCCCTGGGTGCATCAGAAATCTCGGTCCTTTATCTCAGGACTCCCAGGGCACAGACCTCAGATAGCATTTGTCACCCCCTTCCCTCCCCCAAACCCTCTGCGTCATCTGCCTCCACTGACAGTTTGCTGCACCAGGCAGAGGAAGCTGCAGTTAGAGCCGTCAGGTGCCTGCGTCACCGGTGGATTGAGTGCAGCCAGGCCAGCGTTGCCATGGGAACCATCCCCTGAACTGATGGATGCTGAGCCCATCCTACAGCGGTTTCCATGGAGAAGGTCCTGATGTTCTCCAGTCATTTCTACAGTTCTTTGTTCCTCACAGCGGCCCTAGCTTCTTGCCAGCAGCTCTTGATTGGGGTTATTGTTTGTTTCCTTTTTTCTCACATGGTTACTGTCTGTGGCTTTTTGAAGCCACTGCTCCTCCACTTCCTTGGATCCAGGGAGGGTCGTGCCCTGAGCTGGCCTGTGGTTCTACCTGTGTCAGGTGTCACACCTCCCAGCCAACATCCAGCCCCGAGCCCATGGGCCCAGGAAAGGTGGCCCCAGTCCTGCCACTGCCCCAAATCTCACTATGGAGCCATATATCAGTACCAAGGAATGTTAAGGCCAGTAGGGCCACCAGAGAGGTTGGGCCACTTGGCTGAGGACACACAGCTACTAAGGGACAGAAGCAGGCCTCCTGCTTTTGGCCTCTGGGCCTGAGCTATCTCCACTGTCCCCCACCTTTGCTTGCCTAGCAGTAAAGTGACTTCTCCAAAACCATCCCATCCCTTCCCAGCCAAGAGCACAGGTGGAATGCCTGCCCATCTGGGAGAGCCCCTCCTGTGCTGGGCTGTGGGAGATCACCCCTCGCTTCATCCCTGGAAACACCCCCTCCTGCTATTGATGCCCAAGGCCAGCCCTGGTCCAGATCTGGGTTCCAGGAGCATTGTGGGCAGCCCGGAGGGTTAGCCTTGTGTTGAGGCTGGGGGTCCCTCCATGTAGGGGTGGGCCAGTGCCAAGGAGGGTCCACGCAAGAACTGGTGACTGGGCAGGAGAATGTCTCTGGCAGGGGCCAGGAGTGAGAAAGCTGGGGTCTGGCCTCTCTGGCCTGGAGAGGTGGGGATAGGAGGGGCCTGCACCCCTGACCCCCCTGACACCCCCCCCTCCAGTTTCAAGTAGGTATGCTGCTCAGTTTTCTGCAGCCTGAACACTAGGTGGCGCTCTCCACCCTGTCCTATGCAGCTCCGGGCCCCCTGCTGGGAAAGGTGGCTGGAGCCTGGGGTGGCCCATCCAAAGACAGCCAGAGAGGCCACCATCCACAGCCCCCAGCTCTAAGCCCCCGTCCCGATCAGGGCAATCCCTGAGCCCCTCCAACTCTGAGTCCTCCTCCCCCATCTTTGTTTCTGCAGCCTTCACCATCCATGCCCCCTCTTCCACTATCCCTACTATATACCCTGGGGATCCTGCAGCTCTCCCCATTTCCCCACCAGAACTCCCCATCCCTGGGGTGACACTAACATGCTCAGGCCTGTTTTCAAACTCAGAGTTCCCGAAACCTGTCCACAAGTAAGTGACAGAAAAACTCCCTCCCTCCCCTCTCCTTCCTTCCAGGGCTCCTGCCCGGCAGGTTCTCAGGCTCATCGTGCGCTGAAAAGGTTTGAACAACTCTGTGCTGCCTTCTGCCTAGAACTGAAAGTGACATAGGAGAGGGTCAGGGGTCAGAACCGCTGGTCACCGTGCTGGATGCCAGCTGAGGAAGGCAAGGAACGTGCGGGGTGTCCCGAGAGGCTTCGTCTTCCTGCCGCCATCCTGAAAACAGCGGTTCTCGAAAGTCAGGGCATATTGGAGTCCAGGAGCGCGCACGTTCACCAAGCCCGTGGGGCAGGGGCAGCCTGGAAGGCCCGCGTCCCTCCCTCTGTGGCTGACGTCCCTCTCTGCTCCTCTCTGTCCCTCCAGGGAGGAGTGAAAGTTCTCATCACAGGCCCATGGCAAGAAGCCAGCAATAACTACAGCTGCCTGTTCGACCAGATCTCAGTGCCTGCGTCCTTGATTCAGCCGGGGGTTCTGCGCTGCTACTGCCCAGGTGAGAAGACCGGCCCCCGCCCAGGTGTGGGGGCCCCAGGAGCGCTGCATGGAGGGTCAGCCTGGGAGCCACCTGGGACAAGTGGTGTCGTCACTCTGAGCCTCGGTATGCTCTGCTGGGATGGGGGGTCCCAGACCAACTAGTATAACGTCATTAGTTCAGGCTCATGGAGCTCACGTCAGACAGGGCTACAAGGCCTGCTCAGCTGGGATTTTGAAGCGAACACGATGAGGGACTATTTGGACAGCCAGTGAGCCAGGCTGCCGCACGCGGGACTGGGCACGGCGGGAAGCTAGAACCACCCTCAACCTGAAAGGCTCCTGGAGCTGGTGCAGAGAGCCAGGCGGGGGAGGGGCCCGAGAGGAGCCGCATCTGGGGTCAGAGCGACCAGGCAGCCCTCTCTCCTCTGGCCCGTGCCTCCCACAGTTCCAGACCACCAGAAGCCACAAGAGAGAGAGCGAGCCCAGGCCGCATGGCCCAACAGGGTCAGTGCCCTGGGGCACTGAGCAGCTCAGAGAGGGACGGAGTGAAGGCAGCGGAAGGGTGGGGGGGTGGTGAGGGCGTCAAACTAAGAATAATCTGCACAAACTCCCTTGAGAATGTGAAACCATCTACCCTGCACCCAGAAAAAGGCACGTGCACATAACTTGCTTCCGGTTTCAGGGGCAAGACACCCCTGTTGTCCCTGTGGCTCTGATCTTCACCCTCCCTTGCTCACCGACATCTGCTTAGCTTGCCGTCCCTGTCTGCTCAAGTCCTTGACCTCTGGGCCATTACCACCTCCCCCGCCCCCGGCCTGCCAGCTCCACGTGGGCAGGATCTGTGTCTTCCCTGGTCACCAGGCATCCCCAGGGCACATCACAAGAAGATCAGTATCTGTGAAGGAACCTGTCTGTAGGGTTCTTGTTTTCTGATCCCCATGCTGGTGCTGGGAAGATCCTTTGGCTGACATTAGCTCCAGGGATGGCCTGTCCAGCTCGCCCAGGCAGTAAATGGAGAGAGTGCCTATCCCATGTTATCTGAAGCCAGGGTCCACAAAAAGAGAGAGTGCTCCCTGTGGAGGCCGAGGGTTGGGGAAGACAAGTGGGGACAGGGGCCTTGGGCCACCCCAGCTATCTGCCTCACCCCACACCCTCCCCCCAGCCTGGGGCTCCTGGATTCACATGGAACATTCTTCCTTTTCTCTCTCTCCTTTCCCTGTGCAGTCCCCCAGAGCAGAATGCTCCAGAACTGGGTTCACGGGTTCAGCCCCCACGTGCACTCAGCACCTCCTTCACCACAAACATCTCAGGGAGCCAGGGATGGTGCCCATGGTGGCCTCCTTCTACTGGCCCTGCCCCCACCTCTGCCTGGCTGGCTCCAGAGGACCCACTTAGCCCCCTTTGCTCCCGGGAGCCCCACTTGGTCTGGAGCACAGCCCTTCAGATGCCCACCACTCCCCACCACCTCTACTCCAGGGGGGTAGGGGGAGAGGGCAGCATGTTATTACACTGTCCACTCGCCACCTGCTGCTGGAACAGGACTCGCCTGGCCTATAAATAGAAGCCATTTCCTGTACCTGGCCTTTGCCTGGCTGAGGACCCAGACCTTGCCTGTCCTAGGTTATCTGACCCTCCACAAAAAAGACTGGCCTTTGCATGCCCTCTGGACGATGTCCTGGGCCAGGGCCTGGCGCGTCCTGGGTGCTGAATCAGTCACATCACGGCACATCCCAGATCAGCCAGTTACCATCTGGTGACCTTAGCTCCGTACTCGACCTCTCTGGGCCTCCATTTCAACATCTTAAAAACCAGCTGTCAGATGGGCGAGAGCAGAGAGGAAGGGCGGTCCATGAAGCACTTGGTTCACAGGCTCAGTTCGTGAAGGTGTCCATGCGCGAGGCCTTAGTGCTTTCCGTTTCAAGGAAGAGAGGGGATCCGTGCCGTTAGGTCTCTCGGCAGGCCGCTGTCCTGGTCCCAGAGCATTCCTGGGTCCCGAGAACTGGCAGCAGAGTGTGCCTAGGCCAGCGGGTCTCCCAGCAGCTCAGGCCCCTGTAACATAGCACATCCTGGACCCAGGGATGGGAAGGCACAGGCGCAGGCAAAGACTGAGAGCCAAGGCCCCGCTGCCAGAGCGCCATTTTGTTCTGCAACTAACCGCAAAGAGGGGGTCCCCTTTGGACATATCTGCTTTAAGGCCCAAACAAAAGCACGTCACTGTAAGACAGTGCTGGGTGTATGCATGCATTCCTTCATTCATCAAACTGTTTACCAGGCGTTGGTAGGCATCTAGAATGGAGCAGAACTTAAGACCCAGCCCCACAGCCCAATGCTGACCCCAAGGAGCAATCAGCCCAGGGAGGAATCAGTCAGGCAAACAAGCCACTGTCCTGGGGGACGATTCTGGCTGCTCAGGATACAGCCTTCCAAGAGCTCGGGGAATGAGCTGATCTTGAAGAAGGAACGCTCGAAGCCAGAACCAAACTGGCCTTGCCGAAAGGAAGGGCTCAGAGGCCTGGGAGCACATACCGAGCTGCCTTAGGAGCTGGGAGTGACACGGGGGGAGGGGACACAGGGAGCACACGTGGCCACCACTCACTAGCCTGGCACCCTGATGAGGAGACCAGACCCTGACCGGGAACATGGTCCCCCACCGTCACTGGCCACAGACCACATGCAGGAACGAGTCTGCATCCTCTGAGATCTCAGGAGTGCTCCAAACACGGGAGAGAGACAATCAAGTCAGGGCACCGAGCTCAGGGAGAAGGGGTGGTGACGGAAGACCTGGGACTTCGGGAAAGGCCCCCCTGGGCTCAGGAGGAGACAGGAGAAGCCACCAACCAGAAGACTTGGCTGGCAGGACAGCCCCCCTCTGGATTCCTGGGAGGTCACCAAAGGCAAGGGGTGAAATTCAACATGACGCAGGCAAGTGCACTGCATTTTGAAGCAATTCACTCAACAAAGGGACGAGTGGTTGTACCACGCCTGTCACTGACCTTGGCACTGGGCATGAAGAGGTGATCAGGACAGATCTGTACCCAGCTCTCACATTTTACTGCAAGAGACAGAAAGATAAAAGGACACCAAGAAATCTCCAAGCAAGTTGGAGGGAGAGCGGAACAGGTGGGGGGAGCTGAACACAGCAAGGCTGGAGAAGATGGCGGGGACCAACCCATGTCCCTCCTTCTGAGTCACGGGAAGGAGTTTGATTTGGTTTCACTTGCAATGGGAAGCCATTAGTTTTAAGTAGGGAAGTGATGCGATCTAAATTATGTCTTTAAAAGATGAGTCTGGGTGTGTGGGAGAACAGATTGCCGGGAGGAAGAACAGAAACAGAGAAACCGTAGGAAGCAGGCAGAGGGGTGATATCCCAACTTCAGGAGGGGAGCTCCCTGGGCAACATATTCCCACCAGTTTCAGGTGGGGGCCTTGGGATGTGGCCCCCTGACACCATCCCGGCAGGAACAGGTAGGTCTCGAGTGGGCTGAGGTTGCCCACAGCAGGACTCTAGGTGAGAAAGGCTGACAGCTTGGACCAGAGTGGTGGCAGGGGAGACAGAGACAGTGAAGGGGCCAGGACTCGCTGATGGACTGAATGAGGGGAGGGGGAGAGAGCCGAGGATGTGCCCCAGGCGATGGCCTGCCTGCACCAAGGTGCTGGTCTGGGACCCGGAAACTCTGATAGGTCTTCTCCTCTCTGTTCTGTCTCTCTGTGGAAAGATGGGATGCTTTTGATCAGCCACATTCCAGCATCACAGGTTGTACAGTGCTGGGGGATGCCGGGAGGTGTGAAGAATAGCAGTTGAGGGACCACCCCCCTCTCCGAGTCAGAACACCTGTCACAGAGAAGCCTTGGGCTCCCCAGCCGCCAGCCGAGGCCAGGAGGCCTGCTAACAGGCGCAGAGCTGAGCGGGTTCAGATGGGGTGTGTGCTGGCTGCCCTTTCTTCCTGTTGGTAAACCAGGCAAATCTCCAGGGCGGATGAGTGACTAGGGACTTGGAAGTCTGCCTGGGGATGCTGTCAGGGCCTCCGGAGGTTCTGGACTTGGCTGGGAACCTCTGCCCAGAGAGGCACCGAGGAGGTCCTATGGGACACCCACCTACCGTGGAGCCAGCGGGTTCAGCTCATGGTCTGGAGCTAAGAGACCACACCAGGATGCAAAGCGGAGAGGGAAAACCCACTGGTCAGCCCGGGGCAGTGATGTCCTAAAGATCTGCTCTGGGGACAGTGGCGTCATACACCCACCTTGGATGAACAGAGGCCTCGGGTCAATGAGCTGGTTTTCCCATGGGAAATAAGGTCTGCCTCAGAGGGAAGCCGGAGCTCTACTCTGCCCTGGGGAGCAGCTGACTTGGACAGTTTTCTCAAGTCTGTAAGCTGCAAACCAAGAGCCCAAACAGTAACATGATGCCCGTGTGCGTCCTCCCTGGAAATCTGTCCTGGGGAGGCCCTGGGCACTAGTATCTGGTGTTCCAGAAAAGCAGGGCAGAGAGCACATATCCCTGACGTCTACCAGAGGACAAGGCCTGGTGGGGTGAGCAGCCTGTATGCCCATACTGGCCCTCAGGGCTGTCTCTGTGGGCCACGGGCCCCAAGATTTCAACAGGAGCCATGCATCCCCGAACCCCAGGAATGAAGCAGGTTTCTGCCACGTATGGGCTCTCTTCTTGCCGACAGTCAGAATGTCCCAGTTGTTTATTCAAGCAATACAGTCTTCATTGGGCCCTGTGCTGGAGACAGAACAGTTAATGAGACCCACAGGGGCCTGCCTTGCCAAAGCCCACCGTCTAGGCATTGGAGGGAGCTGCAGGCTTCACATCAGCACACCCAGCTCGGCCCCCATGGGCCCAGAGTAACAGGTGCAGCTGAGGCTCCTGCCCTCATCAGGAAGGCAGGGGAACTTCCGAAAATACATGGAAGGCCATGCCGAGCGCATCACGACAAGCTTGTAGGATAAGGTGAAAGAGAGAAATAAGCACAAAGACTCCAAAGCAAATGCTGTACCTGGACCTCATCTAGGATGGGTGGGATGAGGGAGAAGTCAGGCAGCCATGGGCAGGGCTGGGGACCATTCATTCAGCAAATCCATGCTGACTTCCCAGTACCTGCCCTCACCAGGGAGCCGAGGAGAAACAAGCAAGTACAATACGGATGTGGGAGTGATCACAGGGCGCCTGGCTGAGTCTGGGGTCCAGAGAAGTTTCCAGGAAGAAGAAGCACTACATCTGGGCCTCGAGGAATGAGCAGGCAGAGGCTGGGACCCCCAGTGAAGGGGGCGGGGAGGGGCCACTCCAGGTTCCTGAGTGGTTCCAAGTTGAAGGGTGCCCAGCCCCGCCCCTTGCCCTGACCTCTCTTTCCTTTGCTTTCAGCCCATGACACTGGTCTTGTGACCCTACAAGTTGCCTTCAACAACCAGATCATCTCCAACTCAGTGGTGTTTGAGTACAAAGCTCGGGCCCTGCCCACACTCCCTTCCTCCCAGCACGACTGGCTGTCATTGGACGGTAAGAACAGCGCTCGGGTCACCTTGCCAGGTGCTGAGGAAAAGGGACACTTGGGGACCCTGTGCACAGGGTGTGGGAAAGAAGGAAGCATTCAGGTTCCCTAATGTCCACTCAGGGCAAAAGTCTCCACCACGGAAGGACCGACCGGGTCACTGCCTCAATCTGGGTCTCTCACCAGCACAGAATGAAGTATGTGCATTTGGGCCTGTGGGTGTTACTCCTGCCGGGGGATCTGAGTGGCCAGACAAACCCCCGAGTTGCTAAGAGGTCCCTCTCTGGCTAGCTCCTGAGAAGCAGGGTCTGAACACCCTCTACTGCCCCCCAAGCCAACTTCTAAGGTGCCGTCAAAGAGCAAGCCCCCGGAGGCCATCACCAAGTGCTGAGCCTCTTAGAGATGAAGCCAATGTGGGCAGCCGAGGGGAGGTGGCTCAGACTCGACTCCTTTCATGTTCCAGGGCCTGGATGGGGGTCTGGGGGTGGGGGCTGGGCTGTGTACTAAGTGCTTTCACCTCTTAGGGATAACAAACCAAACCTTACGGAAGCCCCCAACACCTGTCACCCCCAGCTTCTAGACTGTGTCTGCCTTAGCCTGGCCCCATGGAGCATCTGAAACAAGTCCGGGATCATCATCATGGCTGAGGGTGGAGGGCCAGGGAGCCCCAGTAGGCTCAGATGGAGGAGACAGGATCTGCTGTCCCAGGACGGCTCTCGGAGAGCCATTGGCCTTGAACATGAGTGAGCACTGGCACCAGAGGCTCTGTAGAGAAAAGCTGCCAAAGACAGGTGGGGGGTGCTTAGGTCAGAGGTTGCCCTTCCCAGCTCTGGGCATGCCTAGCAGAAACCCTGGAGCTGGTCTGGGTTGCTGAGCTGGTCGTCCACTCTCAGCCCCCAGACAGAGTGGGAGGGATGGCAGCACACACGTCAGTATCAGGGCAGCCTGCAGAAGCACCAGTCCTTGGGGTACTCGCCAGAGACCTCATCAGCCTGAGGTGTGGGCCTTGCCTAAGCCGCCCCTGGGCCCTCTGCAGGGATCACTTCCTTAAGCACCTCTTTGCTGCTCCCAGCAGCCCTTTGCCTTGTCAACTCTGACTTCCCCCTTGCTGCTGGCTGCTGGAGGATCTTCTGGGCTTGGGCACGTGCCCTGGGCCACTTTCCTGAGCCATGTGCAAATCTCAGCCTCATCCCCGCCCGGCTCCAGCAGCAATAGGGTGCTTGGTGGCTACCCTGGCCACCAAACCCTCCGAGCTGTTCCCAGAGGTGGCTTTGGGTCAGCAGGCATCTGCACCCTGGCAGGAGCTGCGTGGGAGCACCGGGCTGGCCTTGGCAGCCACCCTGGGCAAGACTGGAGCCAGCCGGAGCAGTGACGATGACCTGCAGGATTGTAACAGAGAAGGGCAGGGTGACCAGGGGCTCCCGTTCAGGAAATCCGGTTTCAGTTTTGCAGAACAAACGGGAAATGGAGCAGGATATTCTGCAGAATCCTGGCTCTCCCCAAGTGACCAGGTCACCTCACCAGGATGGACTGGAGGATATTGGGACCAATGTAGGACCTGCCTGGGAGATGGAGTCCTTCCGAAAGCCAAGCCTCAGTCAGGCAGTCCCGTGTCCCCCCCCCCCCCCCCCCCCCCCGCCGTGGAAGCCCAGAGAGTAAGCTGTACCGGGAGCTTACTGGCAGGGGAGGGTGCTGTGACAGAGACCACGGGGAAGGGAAACCCCTCTCCTTCATTACAAACACATGGCAGAGTCCTCAGCCTACCAGCTCCCTTAGGCGATGAACTGCTACCGTGCCTGGCACCTGCTCCCCAGCAGCCCCCTCCTGAGAGGACTTGGCGCTCTGACCTCCAGAGGCCTCCAGTGGAAATAAGCATCCTCCAGCCCCTGGCCAAATACACAGGAGAGATGACAGGTTGGGGGAAAGACTGGAGAGGCCCACACCGCTACAGAGAACAGACCAGAGCCCCTGCAAGACCTGATGAATCCCTCTCCCTTTTGTCTTGGGCAGGTATCCTTTCAAGTAATGGGAGGGGAAGTTGGCCAGAGCAGAGGAAGCGTGAGACCCCTTCCCTAAAGGAATACAAGCGCCTTATCCACCAAAGGAAAAGTTTTCCAGGATTTCACCAGCCTGATAAATAATAACCGTAGGGGGAGGGAGGAGCCAGAAGTGCAGCCGCAGTGCCAGGGCATAATCTGCCTCGTGCCAAGGGGACAGCTGGGACAGCCCCGAGGGTAGGGGGTCTACGGGCCCCTGGCCAGCCTGTGGCTTAGCAGTGAACTTTGTGTGGGGGAAGATGCTGCGGGGACCAGGCTGGCAGAAGCCTTCCTCTCAGCTCCTCTCTCCCCTCCCACCCCACGGTTACTGGGCAGATTTCGCCCTGGGAGCTGCTGGGAGGTGTGGACGCGCGTGCTGCGGCGGTGAGGGGGAGGACAGGGGGTGCAAAGGGGAGGGGGCGAGGGACTGCGGCGCCAAGCAAACTGGGGCGCGGCGGCCGGGCAGCGCGCGTGCACACACGCGCGCACGCCCACGCAGGCACACACGCGCACGCAGTCATGCCCGCCCCGCCCCCCGCGCTCTGCAATGCAGGGGTGCTTCGCCGCCGGCAGGCTGGCAGCACCGCGCCTCGCGCCCGCCACGACTGCGGCAGGGCACCGCTCACCCTAAGGGCCGCGCCTCTCCCCAGCCCTGCGGGACCCGCGAGCCGCAGGGAGCGCCGTGCGCTCGCAGCCCAGGGGCCGGCCCTGCCTGCGCCTCCGTAGCCCTGCTCCTGATCGTGGGGGCGCTCGTCGCCCCTCCCCCATCCCAGAGGTCGAAACATGTTTGGGGAAGAGGATTTCTGCCTTCATTTGATTTTTTAAATGAATGTTTGCCAGACGAAAGGCCGCGTGGGGGCACAAGCGTGGAGCGCAGCAAATCCGCACGCCCGCGCGCGGCCGCGGTGGCGCAGCCTTTGTTCCTGGCACTGCCTTTGTCTGAGCCGCCGCGCCGGGTGGGGGGCAAGCTCCTCCGGCGAGGTGCTTCGGTACCATGGACCCAAAGTCTCAGCCGAGCGCAGCCATCCAGGCGGAGACCGGGAGACCTAAGGAGGAGATGGGTGGGGGGAGAAAGGAGGGGGTGCTGCCTCCGCCACTTAGCTATCTAGGGGCAGACCTTGGGAAGTGCAGCACTTCCAGTCCCCGGAGCTGCGGCTCCTCCGCCAGACCTAAGCACCAGACCTAAGCGGCCTCTCATCCCTTACCCACCCACCCCGTGCCCTGTCTGCCTGGACCCCCGCTGCCCAGCACAGGCTGGCAGGTTCTAGGCTGCAGTACGTCTTTGTCCTGTGAATGCGCACGTGAGTGAATGAGTGCCCACCAGACACATCAAAAGAGCTTATCCAGCCCAGTGGGCAGAAAGGCTTCCCTGACCTAAGACTTCAAGCCTGAGCAGGGATTAGCTAAACCAAGAGGGATGAAAAGGAATATCCCGGGGAGTGGGGGCAGCGCAGCGAGGGCTGAGGGGTTGGGTGGAACGGTGGCTGGCTTTGGCCAGGCTACTCCGAAAACTACCGTTTTCACTATTTCTTACCCCAAAGGTGCAAATTCAGAGCAAATTTCCCAGGGCCTGACCCCAGAGTGTCTGGGGCAGGCCAGCTGTGCATTTGGGAAGGCAGTGGGACCTCTTCTGGGCTAGAGGCAATCAGACTGAGTTTACCCTGGAGATGTTTGTGGAGGGACTCTGGGAAATGTCTCTTCGGCCTGCTCTGGGTCCTGTAGACACGGACAGCCGGGGCTGTGCTGCGCAGGGAGAGGATGAGCTGTCCGTTTAGATGGTCTCCCTGTGCGTGTGTTTGCAAAGAGAATAAACCCAGGCCATTTTACACTGCAGCTCCGGAGCCGAGGGGGTGGGGCTCCCATCTAACCAAGGGCACTGGGACACCTTTAAGTGACTCCAGTCCCTGGAATAGAAGATAAGTGGAACTTTTAGGAGCACTGTTCTTTTTCTTGCAGCCATCTGATTCTTCCCAAGGCCAGGTTGAGAAGCCCCGGGGTCCCTCTGGCCCCAGCCCCACCCCACTGGCCCCCTTCTTAGAACCCCACTAAGCTGCTTAGACTTAGACTCTATTTTCAGTTGCTTCTCAGGCAGCTGGGCCTCTGCCTGGGCGAGAGGATTGGAGTGAGGCTTGGATGCAGCTTTCTTGGGCTTGCCAGCTGGCCACCTGGGCAGGCCTTCTGCTGACCCTCAGGGGCACGAGAGGGACCTTGTCATCTCCAGCAGAGTGGGGAGCAGGGACTGGAACTGACTTCAGCCACTAGGTGCCTGCTTCCTACATAGGAAGCAGCCCAGGGCAGCAGGGCACCCACCAGGGCCCGAGGGGGTTATCCAGTAAGCCAACCTTCAGGGCAGTCTGCCTCAGGGTTAGACGTCTGGAAAGATTGAGAGTAGGTAGAGCTACTCCCTACTAAGGAGGTGGAGAGAAGGAAAAGCAAGATTTGGCCTCCCAGTTTGGCCTTCTGCTCTGACCAAACCTTCTATGCGAACAGGTGGAAAATGTGTAGCTGGGGTGGTCCCCGGCTAGGCCCCCCGCTTCTGGGCTGCCTGCCCACCCCACCCCCTGTGGCTGTGCTCCTGCCAGCCTCTCCCCTGAGAGCCGTTTCTAAAAGCAGCCTTCACAGCCAGAGACCACACACTGACCTAGAGACGGTGGGGGTAGCTCAGTGGCAACAGGAGAGGCCATTCCAGCTGTGAGACTAGCCCCCAGAAGCCTCTAGGTGCTTTTTCCCTCCCATAGTGACACTCCAGGGCGTTCTGACGAGTAGACTGTGCCCGCTGCTCCTGGCTGGTTCCCTCCCTCCTGCAGACCCACAGCCCACCTCCGAGTTACTCTCGTCTGCGCCTGTGGCGTGATGCTGAGTTGTCCACATGGGAGAAGATGCACAGAGCTAACAATTTAGTTGTAAATAATGTAGGATGTCACTGTTTCACTAAAAATAAGGCAGTTTATTTTATGGAGTTGAATACAAAATTCACAAGAGTTTTTAAGATAAGACATACAGCGGGGGTGAATTGTCTTTGACTTTGGAGAGCTGCCTTGAAGTCCATCCATAGCCAGTGCCCGCGGACCCACCCTCACCTGCCTCTGGGAGGACTCTGGAGGAGAAGCTTGAGGAGCACTGACATAGGGGTCCTCCCCATAAAGAAGTGGGTGCTGCCAAAAGCCTTCTGGCATTCATCTGGAGTGGGTTAGCTCGTGGGTACTTCTTTGCCTGAGCTAACCTGCTTCCGTGTGCCCTAGACCTCACTCCCAAGACAAGGGGGCAGCAGAAAAAAACTGGTTTAACCTGATCTTATACGTGGGACTTGGAGTTGAGTGGGAGGACGATCCCCCTCTCTGAGCTGCAGCCTGCCTGACCATGCCTTGCTTCAAAGCATGGGCGCTCTTCCTATAATCAGTCTTTGTGGGGTCTACATCGTTACAGATTGGGGGTGTGTGTCTGTCTTTAGCCCTCCTTAGCCAGGGACCAAGGGGCCTGGTCCTCAGATGCCTCCTGGAGAAGTGATCTCCTGCTGTTTGCAGCTGGGGCCACAGCAAATAGATCTGTGATGGGCTCCTCTGTGTGGCAGGGAATGGGTCACCTTGGAGCTGGGCCTCACCCGCCTCCTTGCAGCAGTGACAAATGGTGCCCTGCAGAGAACTAGCACTGAGGAGCAAGCCCAGCATCTGCAGAGGCCAGGGAGGCAGCCTCTGCGTCTTCATCCTGGCTGCAGGAAGCAAAGGAACATCTGGGGAGGGAGCCCCAGAGCTCGGGCACATGTGGGTGTTGTAGGGAGGGCTTGCCGGCTGCCTGCCTCATCCTGAGGCATCAGGGTGGGAGGCTCAGCCAACTTAACCTTGACCATTGCATTAGTGTCCCAGGACCACTGTAACCAACAACCACAGACCCAGAGGCTTAAACCGGAAATATATTCTCTCGAGGCTCGAGAGGCTGGAAGTCCAAAATCAAGGTGTCAGCAGGGCCGTGCTCTGTCTGAAAGCAATAGAGGAAAATTCTTCTTGCCTCTTTCAGCTTCTGGTGGCTGCTGACAATCCCTGATGTCCCTTGGTTAGTGGCAAAGTGACTCCAATCTCTGCCTCCGTCGTCACACAGCACTTGTCTCTATGTGTGTCTGTGTCCCCATTTTCTCTTCTTATAAGGGTACCAATCATTGGATTAGGGCCCACCTGATCCAGTAGAAACTCATTATGACTACTTACATCTGTAATTAACTGATTACAAAACGTTATTTCCCAATAAGTTCACATTCGGAGACAGAGGGAGAAGAGAGTGCCCCAGGAGAAAGCAAACTACACAGATATTCACAGAACATTCCAGAAGGAAGCCTACGATGAAGACTAAGAAGGCACAGTCAGGGGAGTCGGGGGGACCAGGAGAGGGTAAATTCACAGAGCCTAGGGTCTGGAAGACCTCACAAGGGGATGGAGCAGTCAATGGGGTCAGAAGTCCTGAGAGCCCAAAAGTTGAATGGCCATGAACAGGCAATGGGGTGCTCTCTCCTGGGCCACTCTCTTTTCCCTGAGGGCTGGGCCCCACCCAGGGCTCCCATTATGGTATATAAAGGTAAAGGTGCAACTTCTCCTCCTTTGTGCCTCTTCTCAGATCCAGAACCATCCATCTAACTGCCCCCTGGGACAGCTCTGCTCAGATTTCTCTTGGGCAAAGTCAACAAGTCCCAAATGTTACTCACCACTGTTCTTTTGTTGCTGCCCTGCAACCCTCCATCTCCTACAATATTCCGCATCCCAGGAAACCAGGAGTCACCCCCTCCCTGCACCCCATCACCATCCTAGCACTTTTGTCCCCCCTATTTCTCTTGCCTCTCTGCATCCCCTGTCCACCACCTTCATGCAGCCCAACATAACCCCACGTGTGTGAACCAGTCTCCTGGCTTGTCATCTTGCCTCCTTCTACCAGGGGCCATTGGTTCTTCACCTACTGTGTTCCAGACACTGCTCCAGGCTCTAGAGAACCTTTCTGCTCGTGGAGTTTATATTCCAGTGGAGAGAAAGATAACAAACAAATCACAAAATAAAATATCAGGGCACTTAAAACGGTGGCCTGGTAGAGGGTACCAGGGTGGCTACTTTAGGTCGGGGGGATCAGAGGAGGCCTCTATGGGAAGACAATATGACAGGAAAGGAGCCAGCCATAGTAAGAGCATGGGAAGAACATGCCAGGCTGGGGGAATAACAAAATCAAGGTCCCCGGGGAGAGAACAAGCCTGTCGTGTTGGAGTAGCTGAGGAGGCTGCTGTGATTGAGCAGAGGAAGGGAAGACGTAGGGGAATGACAGGGTTCCAGGGAGGGCAGCAGGAGCCAGGCCATGCACAGCCCATCAGCCAAGTCAGGGAGCTGGAATCCTATCCTGAGGACAATGGGGGCCACGGGAGGGTTTTATGCAGGTGAGTCGACACCCTCAGGTTTATGTGTTTGAGACCCCCAACCACCTGACACTCTTACATCAGTGCAGGCAGGAGATGATGGGAGCCCTGACGGGCCGGTAATGATGAATCCCAAGAGACACAGTTTGGGGTTCAGAGTCAAGGCTTGAGCAGATGATTTGATCATGGAGGATGAGAGAGAATGATGGATGGGTCATACCTGGGCTTAGGGCTCGAACAACTGGAGTACAGGGGATCATTCCCTGAGATGGAGGAGTTTGAAGAAGCAACAGGTTTGGGAGATGGGGAGTGAGGAGTTTGGTTTTGGTCACGTCGTGCTCTGTGGCCTTATTAGAGTCACCCAGTGTACATTTGAAAGTTGGTAGGTCAAGGAGAGTCCAAATGGAGATAAAATTTAGGAGTCATCAGCTCATAGATGGAATTTAAGGCCATGGGCTAACTGCCATTGCTCCATGGAAGAGTGTAGATAAAGGAGGGGGGAGGGCGTGGGTCCACCGTGGACTCCCCCAGACATTTGGATGTCAGACAGAAAGGAGCTGGCCAAGAGCCTGGGGAGAAGCAGCCAGCAAGTCAGGAAGAAGATGAGATGTGATCCCAGGGAGGCTAGGGGAAGAGGGAGTGTCGAGAAAAAGGATGTGGGCATCTGTGTCAGATGAAAGGCGGGGCAGAGGGTTCCAGGCAGAGGAAGCCACATGGAGGGAGATCCTCAGGCAAGAGGAAGCAACGTGAGTTGAAAGAACCCAGAAAAGTGGCTGAAAGCTGTGGGTGAGATGGTGCCAAACCTGTGTCTGAGCTCAGAGCCAGCGCTTCCCCAGGTCCAGGGCGGGACAGGAAGGCCCAGGAGCCTCTCCGACTCCTACCTGACCCAGGAGCTCCTGTGCCTCCCACACCGCTGCCCTTCCTTGTGCAGCAAAAGGAAGGACAGGGCCTGCTTTGGCTGCCTTGCCTTCTGGTATTGGCCCCAAGGCCTGTGGGCCACAGGAAAGCAGTTCCCTGTCCCTGGGCCCAGGGAGACATCCTGCACCTGCTCTGAATCCCTGGGACAAGTTCCATCCCACTTGCTCCCCAGTGGGGTGCAGGGGCTGGGGGTGAGCCCCAAGGCTGAAACCAACTATGACTTATCACCAAAGGGCATGTGGATGTCAGACCCCGTGGAGACGGCTCTCAGCCCCAACCCCTGGTTATTGCTGGAATGCAGGAATCCTGCAGATGGGCTCAAAGGCTGACTGGCAGGCCCACTCGGACACCTGTACCGCTAGCTCCTCCAATGATTGTGTTGGACTCCCATTATCCTGCCACATCATTTGGATGTGGGCAGCTGTGCTCCAGAAGCCATAGCCTCAAAGAAAGGCCTCTTGGCAAAGCTGGACCCCAAAGAGACCAGAAGGCCTGGGGATACAGACAGCCGCCCCAGCGATTCAATGGCTTCCTTAGCCTTTCCTGGGATCTGTCTTCCTGAATCTGCCTCCCTGGAAAAGAATGGAGATGTCGATCTGTTTATCCAGTGGTAGGGAGCCATGGTCCTAAGACTTCGACACTCAGAACGTCATCAGCAAGAAGAGGCCGGGGGGGCAGCGCCAGAGCTGGTGTGGCCTCCTGGAGGTGGTGAGTCCTGGAGGTCCCAGAGCAGGGTGAGGGGAGACACTGCCTTCAGTCCAGCTCCCCACGGGACGGAGCAGACAAAACTGCCTCTGGCTGGGGCCAGGAGCAAGGCCTCTCCTTTTAAATACACACATTTCTGGTCCATCTGAGCAGCCCGGCGACCTTGTCCCTGCCTGTGACAACAAGCCATGCAAAATAGTGCGACAGGCTGAAGACCAGCTTCTTCCACCACAGTAAGCCACTGACACTTCACACTTGTGACCCCGAAGTCCTCTGTTTGAGAACAAAGAGCGACAGGCAGGCGTGTGTCAGATGCCCCGTGCTTAATGAGAATAACGGGAGACAGCTTAAGAACCAGCAGCAGGGAGGAAATAGTTGACACCCCAGCAACAAACTGAATCTTCGGGAGTTGGAACGTGGAGGAAGCTCAGTCTGCACATAGTCCAGCCTCCTCATCCTTCTGGCAGGAATGTGGGCCCGGAGAAGAGCGGCGACTTGCCCCGAACCATTGCTGAATCAGGACAGAAGCCCCTCCGGACTCCTAGTTCAGCGTGCTCCCCTCCCCGCACAGCCAGACTCGCCGAAGCTCTGGAAGCCGGGATGCAAGGTTGGAGGAGAAATGAGCTGGCTCGAAGCCATGGGTGGTGTGGTGGACTGTGGTTTCCTTCCCTCGGTCCGTGTTTGCTCAGGTGTCCTGGCTGAATGGGCTGAGGCTCCTTCCCATGATTCGCACTGACGAAAGAGAGAATAGCCACCTGGCACCCACCTTCTCACTGAGGGACTGGTTCTGACTTCAGCAGAGGAGGGCCCCCCAGGTGTCCTTTCTCTTGCCCAAGTCCCAGATGTGCTGGTGGTGTGAGCAGGGAACTCTGCCCCGGTCCTCACCCCGTTCAGCAGCACCCACGTTTAGAAGAGCTGGTGACAACTTGTATCACTTCCGTGACATCACGCTGCATCCAGCGGTCTTAACACACATGGGAGAGTCGGCAGACCCCCGAGCCACCGTGATTGTCTCTTTCTTCAAGAGCTGCCTGTTAGGACAGACCTGCCCACCCAGGGGTTACGTGTTTTGAGGCACTGAACTTCCCAGCAGCCTGCGCTGTCCGCCACCCTCCACATAAGGACTCAGACGCAGCAGTGAGCCGGAGATGCAGCGAGAATCACGCCCTGGTGGTCCGACGCCACCCACTCGCTCTTGATTTGCACACAGTGAGAGTCTTCCTCTGAGCCTCTTCACCCCACTTCTGTTCTGCTGCTTCTGACCTGACCTCCAGAGCTCGAAGCATCCCTTCCCCCTGCTCCTCTCTTCCCACAGTGCTCTCCCCCCTCGGCCAAGCAGTTTGCAAATTAGGACCTTCAAACCCCACAGGGCTTCCTCCTCCCAGGTCTGTCACTGTCCTATCGGAGGCTTTTCTTATCACACATCGTCAGTTTCCCGCCACTTTCTTTCCCTTCCCATCCATGCTGTATGCCACTGATGCATTCAGAAAGGATGGAGGGAGTGCCCACTGTGTGCCAGGCACTGTGCAAGGTGCTGTCTGCTGGGAGAGACAGACAAGAAAACTGGCAAACATAACCCAGTGTGGTGAGATCTGTTAGGGAGGGAGGCTGGGGCTGTAGGAGCACTTGTTGGGAGGAAGGGGGCGGTCATCTGTTCCTTGGGAAGGTCTGGATAAACTCACTCTCCAGCATGGGATACAAATGCTTTCTAAGCTGGCCTCAGCCTGCCTTCTCAGCTCATCGTCAGCCCTCGCTCTCCCCTGCATAATGCTCCACTCTGCGCTCTACTGCAATCTGCAGGCTTCCCCAAACGTACCGTGCTGCTTCCTACCTCTGGATCTTCACATGTGCTTTCCCTCTGATCCCTTGGGTGTCTTCCCTGGGGTCAGTTTAGAGAACCCCTACTCTATTGAAAACATCTACTCTAAGCCCCCTCCACTATAAAAGCCAATTCCCCACCTTGTCCCTTTCCCCATGTGCAGGAACACCTTCTTTTTACTTGGTTTTCCCATCACACTTTATAAATTCCCCCATTAGCAATTATTCTTTGTAGTCATTTATTCACTAACTGTTTGGTGCCAGACACTGGGCCAAGGGCTAGAATCAAAATAAATGAACAAAACCAGGGGAGGTGCCTGTGCTCAACCAGCTCACCTTCTAGTGGAGGAAAAATCAGACCTGACCTCCAAGCCTTCCCACGAACAAGAGCTTGGGGAGCTTATAATGGTGGGACGACTCCTCAGGATGTCTGGGAGGAATTTCTTGAAGAAATGAGCCTTGAGCTGAGATCTGAGGAAGGGGAAGTTAGCTCCATGAAGCGGGCAGGCAAGAATATTCCAGGCAGAGGGAACAGCCTGCACAGAAGTCGTGTGGTGGGAGGGAGCCTCGTGGGTATAAGGGAGCACGTGAAGGCTGGTGAGGTGGAGAGGGAGGGGGGATCAGACCAGAAAGGCTAGTGGGGTGCTCAAGGATAGGGCTATGTGGATAAGGCTAAGGAGAGCTTTGTCCCCAGGAAGAGGGCAGACACTGAGGTTTGAGAGGCAGTGACATGGCCAGGTGTGCATTTCAAGAAGGGCTCTTGGCTGCTGTTTGGAGAATGACGGAAGGAGGGTCAGAGTGGGTGAGGGTAGACCGGTTAATACTCCAGGCTGGAGATGATGCTGGACTTAGTGGTTCTGGAGAGAAGGGACAGCGTCAAGAGACATTCAAGAGGTGACATCGACATTAATTGTAAGTGGATTAGATATGGAATCTCTGTGTCATTCACCCTGGAGAGGACTAGTCACGAGTTGGGCTGAATTTGAAGGGGCTTTGGGACATGATGTGAAAAATCAATAGTGAGTGAGTGGATGCTGGATCCAGAGCTCAGAGAAACACATGGGCAGGAGAGAGAAGTCTGCAACATGTCTGCATGGAGCTGGCATTGGATGAAATGGGCCAAGGGGTGTGGATGAAATTGACAAAGGTGAGAATATAGCTGAATCCTGAAGCCAAGGACTTTTGTCTTAATTATCATCATGTCCCAGGAGACTGGGAACATAGTAGGTACTCAATAAATGTTTCTTCAAGGGATGGATGGATGGATGGATGGATGGATGGATGGATGGATGGGCGGGCAGATGGATGGACTGATGGACAGCCAGTGGTGTTTTGTCACCATCATCCTCACTGCTGGCTGACCTTGACTTTAGGCTACAGCATCCCTGATATCCTCCCTGATGTCAGAGCCAGGCTAGGGTGGGTATCCAGAACTGACCAGGCACCATGGCCTCCTGAGAGGCACTCTGCTGGACCCAGGGCTTTACAAGTCAACTGTGCATGCCCCTGCCCCGGGAGCTCACCGCCCAGGACACAAGGCAGACCAGACAACACGACTCCATAGAGGCGGGTTCTGAGGATTATGGAAGCACGTGAGAGAGCCAGGGGTATCCCCCTGTGCCCCCAACAGGAAGGGAATGTGTTTGACAGATGCCGATCCTGTATGAAAGCTGTTCTTAGCAGTGCTCTTCACATGTAGAAAGAATATGAGAGAGTTAGTCAACTGTGAGGTCAGAGGGTGCCCAACCCATACAAGACCCCCTAACTTCTGATCCAGACTGCAAGTTCTGGGGTGCCTAAGACCATGCTCAGGTTCGATAATGTACTGAAAGGATTCACAGAGCCCACAAAAGCTGTTATACGCAGAGTTTATTGCGTCAAAAGGATACAGATTAAAACTAGCCAAGGGAAGACGTGCAAAGGGCAGAGACAAGGGGGCCATCCCGTGGAGTGGTGGACAGCGTTGCTTGCCCAGCACCAGTGTGGGATGGTGCTCGCGAGTAGCACCCACCAAGGAAGCTCACAGGAGCCTCGGTGTCCAGAGCTTTCTCTGGCGCTCTGTCGAGTGAGCATGAGCTGTTGGCCACCTAGCTGATTTGTGTCTGGCCTCTCCGAAGTTGGCCGATACTGTGTGACCAAAAGCCCCCACCCTGAATCACGTTGTTGGTCCTTTTAGTGTGGCCAGCCCCACCCTATCAATACCCCCTGTGACCAGCCCTTACCTTAAATCATATGGTTGAACAACCAGTGACCTGAGGCCTCCAGGCAAACAGAGACACTCCTGTAAGGCGTAACATTCCAAGGGCTTAGAGATCACCTCCCAAAAGCAAGGATAAAGTCCAGACTTCTTTTGGGGCAAGGTTAAATTTTTTACTGAGCAGAACAGCACCTCCTCTTTCTCTGTTCCCACCTGCCCTTACCTGCCTCCCCTACTTCTCACCGGAGCAGACCAATTTCTTTCTGTGTCTGTGTTGAGAGAGAAAATGTGTGTTTTCTGTTGTCTTTGTGGCCGTTGTTTTAAAAAGCTTTGCCCCCACATGGATCTTGTGTCTTCAGCAATTCTTTGGGGCCGAAGGACACATTTTATTAGGAAAAATGGCTTGTCTTCTGCAGGGAGTATTGTCCAAGACCTCCCAGGCAGAGATGCGAAAGTAAGTAGATTACAGATCTGTCTATCTAATTGTCAATTAAATAAGAAATTCTAGAAGCCTTTGATGGCTAAGCTTATTATTCTAACATATTATTTCAATTACCTCTTTAAATTACTCACCTGTGCCACAGCCTGTGGTGCTCTGTAAATGAACCTGCGTCCGTCTCCGTCCCGCAGACGGCACCCCTGGCTCTAGCAATGTTCTCCTCTCGCTGAAGTGTTCTCCTGATGGCTCCATTTGCGGCTGCAGGGTTATGAGCGGTTCCATTGGGAGCAGCCGGCCTCCTGCCTCCCGCCCTCTCTCCCCCTCTCCCTCCGCAATGCTGGGGGCTGGGAACCTGGAGGAAGCGACCCCCTCTTCCAACAGCGCTCCTCTTCATTCTGCCGACACTGGTGGGAATGGATCTGACCTTGCAAATGGTGACCAGCCGGGTACAGATGGGGACCCCAGAGCCAGGACGGGGACCTCGGCAAGAGCATTCCTGTTCAGTAACTCACCTCCAAGAAAAAGGGAAGACATAGATGCAGCATTCAGCCACCTTCTAGGATGTTAACAATTTGGTGCGATTCTTAAGACTCAAGGCTCTAATTTTATAAGCTCGGTGATGTTTATTATGACATTGGAAGGCCTGGCCTGGGTCACCCAGGAGCTGCAACAGCCAGCGGAGCTCACGGTGGAGCTCCAACAGAGCAGGTCCAACACAGGGGTGCTAAGGAGCCAGGCCAGCACCACTGCAAACACAGCCCCAGCAGGCTGGGCCTGATGCATTCGAAGCCCCCAGTTCTCCGCAACTTGGACATGGCTAATGCATTCATCACCAGTCTTTGTGCTCCTGACCTGAAAAGCAGCAGGAGAGAACAAGCTCCGAGCAGAAAGCAGATGTGCAGCAGGAAGTCTGACTCCAGGGCCCAATTGCACTTAAAGACATCATCCTCCCTGGACAGTCCCGTGTTGGATACCCAGAAGAAAGCGAGTGGGTGCTTCCCTTCTATTTCCCACGTTACTTATAAGTGAGTGGAAGCCAGGAGGATCATTGGGCGGCGCTGCATTTCTTGTGATGGTGCTCAGAGGATTTCTCTTTGGAAACGGATGGGTGGTGCCTCTCAGGCCCGTGGGGAGCCGAGCCATGCAAGGGACTGACCCAACTTCCTGGTCCCGAAGAAGCCAGTGAGCTGCCGGCCCGTGTGGGGTCGTGGCCACACCACGAGGGTCCACAGCAGAAACGTGACCCGGGGTGTCAAAGAGAAAGGAGCTGGGGGTGGAGGTGCACGTATGTGCCTGACATATCCATGCTTTTCCCTGGTCACCTTTTTTGGTTTTTTGTTTTTTTCTCATTTTACCCCCTAAGGTATCTAAAACTAAATTGTCAGTTCTGCTTCCCCGATACGCACAAGACAGGTGCCGTTTAATACGCACTTGCCTCTAATTGTGCCTTCCCTTTTGACTGCTTTTGTCTTCTTTTGGTAACTCAGAACACGACGTGACGCGACAGCATCCCCTGTGCCCTCGCAACCTCGGTAATTATCATTCCTAGGCAGTAGCTCGTCGCTTCCTTAAAAGGGGAACTTTCTAGCTCTTGTTTTTACTGGTGCATGAGCTCCAGGTCTGGGTAGGCAGCCACCGTCAGGATGGGATCTCCAAATGGGTTCCCCGGTAAATACCCCGTATGGGTCTCTGGACTCAATTGTCGCCTCTAAGAGAACACACTCTTTTCTCTTTAATCAGATTTCCATGTTGGGAAGGGATGGTGTCTGTTTTATGAGAAAGCACACCACGGCAGTTTTAATAAGTGCGTTCTGAGTGTACAGCTCCAGTCACAAGCGTGACTCCATGGGACAGTGGGTGCGTGGCAGCCTCTTTTGAAGGCTCGCTAGGTTTTCCTGCCTCGAGGAGAAGCCTGCAGCCGTCCAGGGGACACCTGTGGTGCTCTCTTAGACCCTAGGGATCCAGGCTTCCTAAGGTCCTTTCCAGAAGGATCCTGGGGGTTGGGGCCCTGATTTGGCCAGACTGGCCTTCAAGGGGGAGCCATGGCAGGGCCCAGGAATTCTGCCCACAAGGATCTGTAAGGTCTTAGGCAGGCTAAGAGATGCGTGGAAGTGCATAGAAGAGCGAGCTTGTATTCGCTCTGGCAGCCATAACAGAGCACCAGGACTGGGGGGCTTAAACCACAGAACTTTATTTCCTCCCAGTTCTGAGATCAGGGTGTCAGCAGGTTTGGTTTCTTCTGAGGGCCGTCTCCTGGGCTTGCTGATGGCGACCCCCTCACTGCGTCCTCGCAGCATTGTTCCCGTCCACGCTTCCGTCCTTGAGGGTCTCTCTGTAGGCCTACATTTCCCCTTATAAGGAAAGGACACCAGTCACATTGGATGGGGGCCACCCTAACAGCCTCGTTAACGTAATCACCTCTTTAAAGGCCCTGTCATCAAATACCGTCGCCTTCTGAAGTACTGGGGGTCAGGGCTTCAACACGTGGATTTGAGGCAGACACAGTTCAGCCCAAAACAGAGTTATTCTCCCCAGATGGGAAGTCTTGCCTGAAAGGGATTTCATCACTGCCTAAGGCCCCAGACGCACCCTGTGAGACCTCACGGGGACCCGTCACTCAACACCAGGGCTCCTGCCAGAGTTTTCTGACTATCTTGGCCAAGGTGTGGACCGGTTACCCTGCTCTACTGTTTAGCTAAGACAAAGTGCCAAGTGCCTTTTGGGCACCAGGCTGTGAGCTCCACAAACAACTCACCTGAGTCCTTACGATGAGCTTGTGATGCGGCCACTATTTTCATCCCCATTTTATAGATGAGCACACCGAGGCCTAGAGAACAGACCCTTTCCAGGGTGTCAGAGCTGGAAAATAGGGGTGCCCAGGCCTTTCTGACTCCTGAGCAGAGCACTCACTGCTTAGATGTTCTGCCTTTTAGGGATTTTAAGCTTCTGGTTCAAACAAAGCCCATGCGCAGACTGGCCCGACTGGCCCAGCTTAGGGGGCCCACAGGCCAGACACCTGCCTCTTTGAGGCTGTCTGAGGTGTACCTCCAGCACAAAGGGTGGCCATCAAGTTGACTGGCATGGCTTCAGGAAGGGTGCTTGGTGGAGGGAGGGGCAGCAGCCCTGTCAGCAGCCATGTCTGTCCTTGCCTCCTTGTTCCACCTGGTTGTACCTGTCCTTGCAGCTGTGCTTCTCTTGCCCCCTGTGAGGCTGAGCAGAGAAGGAGCTAAGAGCTCCAGCTCCAGAGTATGGGGGGCTTAGGGGAGCTCTGCTCCGCACTAGTACACAGTCCAGGACAAGTTACATCAGCCTGCTGTGCCTCGGTTTCCTCCTGTGTAAGCTGTGATGATAGCAGCACCTACTTCCTAGGCTTCGTGTAAACATGGAAAGAATGGATGTGGATGAGAAGCACAGTTGGGGCTCAGTGACTGTTATCCTGATGACGATGATGACAATGACAGTGATGACTATGACGATGATGACAGTGATGATGATGACAGTGATGACGATGATGGTGATGATGGCAGCTCCCACCCCAAGAGGAAGAGTAAATTTCTCTGCTCCCCAGGGGGCATCTGCTCACTGGACCCTCATCACCCTGCAGACTTACTGCGCTGCACCACCTTTTCCATAAGGACCATGTTGCCAAGAGACCTAGAACAGATGGGACCTTCGGAGAAGTGAAAGGAGGAGTAGGGTCGGACTAGCCTGGGTGGGACCCACAAGGTATACTGGCATGTGCTCAGGGGTCTGGGTCCTTGGTCCCAGTTCCTCCTGAATGACTATGAAATAGGGTTGGGGGAGAGGCTCTCTCCTCGTCTGTGTGTGATTACTGGCCATGCCTAAGGCATCCAAGCCAGCTTCCTCACCCAGCTACCATGTGCTCGGAAAGGCAAGCTCATTTTAACAGCAGAGGAAATAAGTCATAGTGGGAAAGAGTCCACCATTCCAGAAGATCCTGGAGTTTATCAGAAGATAGTCCTAGTCCCCAAGCCCTCTCCGGATGCCCGACAGGCTCTGGGTTCGTCACTTTACATTCGTGATCCAATTTCATCCTCTTCATGTTTCCAGCAGATGTTTCCATTCCCATTTTACTGAAGAGGAAACTGAATCTCAGAAGAGTCGGGTGACTTGCCCTATGGCACACAGCTGGGGGAACGTTCAGACTCAGGGCTGTCAGGCACTAAAGCCCGCTGGGTGCTTTATCACCACACACTACCACTTCCTGAATGCGTTTGGGATTATCCACCTTTTTAATATTCCATGCCTCTTAGAGCAGAGCATGCCCCACCCTCACAGAAAGACTAGCCATGTGTTTCATCACCTGGCCTGCACATAGTGTATGGGGGAGGGGCAGGGAGAGAACAGATGGCCCTGTATAAGCCTCTGGGGAGGAGTCCGTGTTTTCACCCAGCTTCTTTGGATTCTCTTTCTACACTACGTCCTTTAAAAGAAATCCCCAGTTCTCAGGGTATGGGTAACGCATCTCCTCCACCCTCCAGATTAGATCTGACAGCCTTCCCAGGCTGATACAAATCAGGGTAGCATGGTTTGCCCTGCTAGCGAACACCTTTTGTCCCCTTTACCGGTGTCCCCCCTACAGTTATCTACTACTCATAACAAAAAACCACCCCAGAGCTTAGGAGCTAAAAACAACATCCTTGCATTCGTTCTCTTAACACCATGGTTTGCTTGGGCTCCTGCACACAGCTGCATTTGTGAGACTGGTCACTTCAAATCCAGAGTCCCTCCAGCTGAAGCACAGGGGCGATCGCTGCGCCAGGTCCCGTCACGCTGGACATCTACACAGTCTTTGACCTCTTTTTGCAAAATGAGAAACTGAGGCACAGGAAGAGAAAGGAGTTTCCCACACAAGTGGTTTGTGGTGGAGCTGGAACCAGAGCCCAGGCTGCTGCCCCCAGGCCTGGGTCCTTCCCCCCACCCTCAGGACCTCCCTTATATGGAATGCTCTGGGGCCCTGATAAGGACATTTGCAGCTCAAGTGGGGGGATTTGAGGCTCTCTGCAAAGCTTACCTCCCCCCGCCCCCACAGCAGCCAACAATTGTAATGGAGAACCCCTGCACACCAGGGAGTTCTTCAAAAGGAACCCCAAGTTCAGGACGATGTTGTCTCCAGGATCCTGTAGAGGAGGCCGTCACCGCAAGCCAAGCCAGAATTTGACAGACTCACCCCTGGCTTTTTTACAACCTCTCAGAAGCACAATTAGAAATGACCCCTCTTCTGACCTCCTTTTGCTCCTGGATGTCACCATCACTGACTCAGTGCTTCTGCTGTGTCTGTCTCGTCGCCTCCAGAGCAGTCATGTGGCAGGGCCTGTGCACCTAGATTCTCGACCCATGTCTCCCACACTAGGCCAGACACGAGGGGCTTGGCAAACAAGGCTGGACAGAGTGACTCTGAGGATAGACCATCAGGCCCCCTGAACTCGGTTTTCCTTTTCCTATCCTTGTTTTCTTTTCCAAAGCTAATCCACTGATCCTTTTCTATATTTCATTCTTTTTTTCCTTATCGTGGCTGTGTTTTACAACTATATTGAGATACGATTAACGTACCATACAATTCACCTATTTCGAGTGTACAATTCAAAGATTGTGCAGACATCACTACAGTCTAATTTTCAAACATTTTCATTCCTCCAAAAAGAAAGCCCATATCCATTAACAGTCATGCCCCCATTCTCCCCAGCACTCCCGCCACCAAGCCCAAGACAACTATTCATTTGTTTTCAATCTCGATAATTTTGCCTATCCTGGATATTTCATATAAATGGGATCCTATAATATGCGGTCTTCTGCAGCTGGCTTCTTTCATTTAGCATGTCTCTAAGATCCATCCATGCTCCAGCATGTGTTAGTGCTTCATTCTGTTTTAATTGCTACATGAGTATCCATGTGTGTGGACATATGTTTTCACTTCTCTTGGATATACCTAGGACTGGAATTGTGGGGTCGTAGGGCGACTCTAGGATTAACCTTTTGAGGAACTGCCTGGCTATTTTCTAAAGCAGGTGCATTTTACATTCCCATCAACAGGGAATGAGGGTTTCGATTTTTCCACATCCTCACCAACACTTGTTATTGTCCATCTTTATTATAGCCTTCCTGGTGGGTGTGAAGTGGTATTTCATTGTGGTTTTGATTTTCATTTCCCCAATGCCTAATGATGTCAAGCATCCTTTCATGTGCTGTTGGCCATTTGTTTATCTTCTTTGGAGAAATATCAGTCTATTCAGATCCTTTGCCCATTTTTTTTAAAGTAGGCTATTTAAAACAAATTTTTTGTAATTATTCTTTTTACATTCTAGATACAAGTCCCTTATCACATACATGAGTTGCAAATATTTTCTCCCATTCAGTGAACTATCTTTTTCATTTTTTTGATGGCGTCCTTTGAACCACAGAAGTTTTAAATTTTGATGAAGCCAAATTTATCTATTGGTTGCTTGTGCCTTTGATGTCCAATCTAAGAGACCATTGCCAAATCCAAGGACATGAAGATTCACCTCTGTGTTTTCTTCTATGTGTTTTGTAGTTTGGGCTCTTACATTTAGGTCTTTGATCCATTTTGAGTTCATTTTTATATGTGGTGTGAGGTAGGGGTCCAACTTCGTTTTTTTGCATGGGGATATCCACTTGTCCGGCCTCATTTGTTGAAAAGACTCTTCCTTCTCCATTATTTCTTAGTGCCTTAAAGATACACTGTATATGCATCTTGCACTTGCATTTTTAAATTGTCATTTAGTTGAGAAGACTCCTATTTAGTTTTTTTTTTTACTGAAATTTGATATATTTAGAAACAGATTTGATTTCTTATGAGATAGAAGAGGCGAAGTTATCTCCTGCACTAACAACCCAATCTTAGTACTTTATTTCTCACTTGTGCTCAAGTCCAACGTCGGTTTGTAGGGTGAGCTCTGCTCTTCACGGTCACTCAGGGACCTGCCCAGGTAGAGTCTACATCTTTACATAAACAGGCTTTCACAGTTGCAAGGGCTGCGGAAGAGAATGTGGTGGTTCTTAGAAATTTCCCAGACTGCTTTCTTAAACAAATGGTATCTAAATGGTAGCAAGAGTGTTTTAGGTACTTGGAGAACTGTCAGAGAGGCGCAGAGTGAGCACAGGCTCAGAACCTAAAGCCCTGATCTGCTGCCTACCATCTGTGTGCCTTTACGTGATTTATCTGACTTCTTAAAGCCTTTATTTTTTCCTCTATACAATATCCAGCTTGCAGGATAAATAATGGCAGTGTACGTGGGTATCTAGCATAACAACAAGCAGACAACAGGCATCCAACAAACTGTAGTTCCCTTCTTCCTCATCTGCACCAGGCTGCACCCCCTTGGTTCATCATGAGACCCTCAGCAGAGGTTAGGGCTGGGATAAGGACTCACCATCCCTTCTTTCAGGGGCAAAGATTGCACTTGGTCTGGGTGCTGCCAAGTGATCACAGCACTGAGCAAAGTTTTCTTTTTCCCTATTTTTAAAAACAACCCAGGGATACTCAAAGCCCAATAAAAACCTGGTGTAATAATCCGCCTTAAGCATATGCCCGCCTTACCCTGTCATTTCCTACCCTGCTAGAAAGAAACATGAATACCCATAAGGAAAGACAACCTGTGGGTACTTGGTTCTAGCATGCTGACAGAGCTCTGAACTTGCTTCAGAAGCATCTAGCTTACCCCACCCAGCACCATCTGACTTTCCATGAATGGGCCCATAGAAGGCACTTGTTCTCGTGGCCTCCATCCTGAGACAGGGGTGCAGTGGGGAATTAGAGTGGCAGATCTTCCAGGAGAGTCATGGGCTCAACAGAGGAACAGTGAAGGGGCTTTCCTACTGCAGAAATGTCACCCCAGGCTGCCTGAAAGGAGAGCTCCAGGCTGCTGACCCCACTCTATCACCAGGGCACAGACAATGTGAAGCATCCATGACTACCTTTCTCACATGCCGGGTGGACACGGGGCTGCTGGAAGAAGGGTGAAGGGTAATGATGCCCCTCCTCGGGCAGCTAGGGTGTCCAGGTCTGAACCTCTGCCTTTTTAAAACAAACCCAAGGAACAAAACGTCCCTGCCTGAAAGACAGTAAAGAGTGAAGACACCTTCTCTTTAGCAGTGGTCCAAGTGCCTGACCTCGGATCCTAATTATCCTGAGTTCCCCGGCATTGTAGAGTAGAAAGGCAGGCATTGCCCCTCATGATCCCGTCTCTCCGGTTGTTCTCTGTGGCTCACAATCCATTCAGAGCAATTCAATAACCATGAGCCGAGGACTTACAGTGTGCCCGGCGTTGTGTAAGGTGCCAGGAGAAGTTAAGACTTTGTTTCTGTTCTCAAGGAGATTAGAGCTGTCTCAGTCTCGGCCAATAACAACCAGCTTTTTAAAGCACGTTTTATCAATGTAAAATATACATATGGAAAAGTGCCCATAGAATAAGTATGTGAAACACAGCTCAAGTTTCACGAACTAAAACTAGTGCCCAGGTCAAGAATAGAACATTATCAGAAACCCAGAAGCCCTCCCCTCCCCTTTCCCATCACCACCCTAAGATACCCTGACTTCTAGTAGCAGCAGGAGTGAAGTTGTACTCAGTGTGCCTTATGCACCAGGCACTGGTGTAAGTACATCTATTGGCTCATTTAATTCTCACCCATAGATACGAAGGCACACAAGTGGGGCACACAGCTAGCAAGTGGGAGAGTCTAACTTTGAACCCAGATGGTTTGTCTCCAGAGCCCTCCTTCTTGACTACTAACCCTTACATTTCCAGCCCTGGAAGCAATAGAGGCCACTCAGGAAATGCTTCAGCAGGAATGCATTAACATAGCTCCTGGGTCAATGCTCCTGGGGGTGAGGGGGCTAGAGCCAGGCCTTAAGGAATGAATAGGGGTGCCCCTAGCCCATGAAAGGGAGCTGGGAAGCAGAGTTGGGAAGTGCAGGGGTCCTGTGTGGTGAGAACAGGGCGGACACAGGTGGGGGCAGGAACAGGAAGGGCTTGTTGGAGCAGGACTGTGAATAGCATTGGGTGTTGTGACTTCGCCAGGGCAGGGAGGGACTCGCTGCAGACAAGCAGCCACGGTCAGCCCCCAGGAGTGCGACTGTGCATGAACTGCTTGCTTCCCTGGCTCCGATGTGTGGCACAGAACCACGGGACCCAGCCTCGCCAGGAGCGTCCTTGGCTTGGCCTCTAACCAATTATTCATTTTTGGCTGTACAGGCTTAGGAGCTGTGCAAAATTCTGTGGTGGTTTTCACGCGTGTTCGGGTAGGGTAAAAAAAAAAAAGATTCCGTTCCCATCTTTTGCGATTCTTTTTAACCCAGATGGCAGGTAAGAGACATAATCAATTTTAAAGATAACTGACAAGATGGAGGAAAACAGGGAAGATAGCCTCGGGGAAAGTCCGCGTGGGTCTAGAGCTTTTTGTGTGTAAGGCCGTAGGTGGGTGTGGGGGCGGCGGCGATTGAATAGCAGCAAGGCTACAAATGACATAGGGAAAGGAGAAAGGGTGGTGGTGTCCACTTGGGACGCCAGGGAGGGCTGCTTGGACACGGTGAGCCTTGATGGAGAGGTGTGACTTGGACTTAGGGCGGGAGGCGAGGCGAGAGGTTGTTATGCAGAAGTATCCAAGTGAGAAAGCCAAGCCGCAGCCAGAACTTTTGGACACCAGGGTTAGACCCGAGGAGTGGGCGGAGGCCTTGAAACTCCAGCTAAGGAGGTGGGGCCCTGAACCTCCGGCAAGGGAGGCTTGGACGCTCCCGAACTCCCGGGGGACTCGCCATTCACCGTCACGAGCCAGACATCCTCCGCTCCGCCCTGGCCGACGCCCGCGCACCTCTGCACCCCGTCCCCAGGACTTGACCCGCGCCCTAGCCGCCCCGGCCGGCTCGCCGCGCCCCCCGCCCCTCCTTCCCGCCCAGCCTTCCGCGCTCCCCCGCTCGCCGCGCCGCGCAGCGCAGCGCCGGCTCCTCCCGCGGCTGCATTGCAGACGCCGCCGCCGCAGGGCGCGCCGGGGCCGCGCCAGGAGCCGAGCCCGGGTACACGGGGCGCCCCTGGGAGCGGGTCTCCAGCGCGGACCCGACGGCGCCGCGGGGCCGGGAGTCGGCGGGGCGGCACCGCGGAGTCGGGCAAGCGCGGTCCGAGCGTCCCCCGCCGCGCGGGCCCCGGGGAAAGCCTCTCGGGGCCGTGAGCCCCGGGGAGCGGGCGCGGCCGTCGGGCTCCGGGCCGTCCCTGCCCTCGAGTGGACCGCAGCCGCCCCTCTAGCGGGCCTCCGCAAATCTGGGCGGGGAGCGGGCGGCGACGTCGCGAGGAGCCGCGGCCAGCCCGGGCCTCGCGTGCGGGCGCCCGGGGCCGCGGGGGCCGCGCTCCGCCCGCACCCTCCGGGCCCGGCCGCCGCCGTCCAGCGCGGCGCCGCGCGGCTCCGGCGCAGTTCCGGCGCAGTCCCCGCGCCGAGCGGCTCCGCGCCCCACACCTGCTTCTGCCCGGCTCCGGGTGACGTTGCGCCCTCCGATTGGCCCGTGCGGCCCGGAGGGCGGGGCCGAGGCCGGTGAGCTCACCGCCGCGCCCCGCCATTGGCCCGGGCGTCGCACTCGGGCTGTGGCGGGGAGACAGCGGTACCCGGAGCCCGAGTCGTTCCAGCTGCGGCGTGTGGAGCTGAGCGGGTCGGGGCCGGGCTAGGCTGTCGGGGCCGGGCCGGGCGGGGCCGCGCGGGAGAGGAGGAGGAACGCAGAGGCGGCTCGGCGCCAGCTCGACCGAGCGGTGGCCGTGCTCTCCAAGTCCGAGTGAGTGTGCGTGTGGCCGAGGGGAGAGTCGGCCGGGCGCGTGCGGGGCGAGGGCGGCGGCCAGCGGGGGCGCGCGGGGCGGCTGGGGCGCGCGGGGGCGGGGCTGGGGGCGGGCGCGCGCCGGGGCGTGGGGGGCGCGCGTGTTCGCGCGAGGGGGGCGCGAGGTGTGTTTGAGGAGTGGGTGCGAGGACACGCGCGGCCGTGGAGGGGGAGGGGCGTGAGGGGCGCGCGTGCTCACGCGAGGAGGGAGTGTTTTGACGCGTGAGTGTGCGTGGGCACCGGAGTGTGTTTACGGCGCGGGTGTGAGGGAGGGGGTGTTTGGCCGAGCGTGAGCGGCGCGTGTTGATGGAGCGAGGGGGAGGGCGTGCGCGTTTGGGAGCGGGTGTGCGAACACGCGTGTTTACAGAGAGTGGGGAGGGAGAGATCGCGCGCGTGGATGGAGAGCGCGAGGGGACCGAGTGTGTTTTGACGCGTGAGTGTGCGCGGGACCGTCGTGTGCCCGTGGAGCAAGCATGTCTGTGAGGAGGTGTGTTGGGGAGTGGGTGTGAGATCACGCGTGTTTCTGGGGCGAGTGGGAGTGTGAGGGAACGTGAGCAGCGAGGCAGAGCGCGCGCGCGTGTTGATGCTAGGCAGCGAGGGCGGGAGCAGGTGTGAGGACACGCGTGTGTGCGCGAGGGAGTGGGAGTGTTTGGGTGAGTGGCGGTCTGGGGGCGCGCGTGCGGGGAGTGGCCGCGGCGGGCGGGCGCGGGGGCGGAGGGGCGAGGGGCGGGAGCCGCGAGCCGCGCGGGCGCCCACAGGGCCGCCGACTGGTTTTTGTCTATGAGGCGCGCCTCGGCGGCGGGCTTTTCGGATCCAGCGCCCGCTCGCGAGGCGAGGCACAGGGAGACGGCGGGGGACAGGTGCCCCTGAGGCGGGGCGCGGGGAGAGGGTGGGGGCAGGTGCCCCGAGGCGGCGAGGAGGGGGAGACAGGTGTCCCCAAGGCGGGGCGCTGGGAGAAGGCGGGAGGCAGGTGCCACTCGGTGGGAAGTGGAGCGGCCGGGTGCCCCTCGGCGGGGAGTGGGGGGCCCTGGTACCCTTTGGCGGGGAGGGGAGGGACGGGTGCCCCTCGGCAGGGAGAGGGGCGGGGACAGGAGCCCCCTCGGAGGGGCGTGGGGAGAGGGGACGGGACAGGTTGTCTTCCTTCGGGAAGAAGGGAGAGGGCCCGGGACTGGTGCCTCCTCCACGGAGAGAGGAGAGAAGATCCAGACAGGCGCCCCTTATGCGGGGAGGGGAGAGAAGGGTCAGGACAGGTGCTCTCTCTGCGGGGCGCTGGCAAAGGGACAGCACCAGGACAGCACCGAGCTCGGCCCCAGGCGCCTCTGCAGGACTAGGCGGTTGGAGGCTGCCTTTTCCAGCAAGCCAATGGAGTGAATGAACGTTTTATTAATGTGTGCGTGGAACCCGGCGGGGAAAGTTGGTTGAGTTCAGAGACCAGGAGCTTTGGAAAAACTTGAGAGTTTGATTTACCTGCAAACCACGACAGGACAGGTGCATTGACCCTTGCTTCCACCAGCCACGCTCGGATGGGCTGGAATAGAGCCTCCGGGAGGCCTTCTTGCATTTACAGGATCTTCCGTGACTTGATTTAGGTATTGCACAACTTTAAGAGGTGGCCCTGATGGTGTTCGGATGTTTGAGACTTTTTCGATCTCTGTAGGTTTCTGTAGGCATCAAAACAAATTTCTGAAAGTCTAATACTATTGCAAAGTATCTTCTTCATCAATTGGTTTACCAGGGAATGATGACAATTTTAGTCTATTTTATATTTTGTCCACTCTTGCTTGGTATGATTTCTACTGATCAATCTGAGGTATGTAATTAGCAAAGCAGATTCAATAACGTGAGAAGTGCTGTTGGATATTACAGAAGTGCCTCATGTGTGTGTTTGGTTCTGTGTATTATATTTCAGTCACCAGTGAAGCCAAGACCTGAAAATTTAAAACTATGCCCCTCTCCCCCAGATTTTGTCATATATGGTAAAATGGCTGGCTGTATATAAAGGAAACCTTTTCTCTTCCTACCCAAAGGAATTTTTCAGAGAGTTTTCCTACAGAAATTGTGTCATAGAGAGAAACTGCTACCTGGGAACCTGGTAAAGAGAAACACGTTCAGCAGTAGCACATTTCATGGCGTGTGTTTATAGGAAAATAGTATTTTAAGACCGGAATTAGACAATAGCAAATATGCTTATGTATTTTCTTTATATTAGATCTAGAGAGTAATCATGTTTAATATGCTAGAAAATAACATTTATTTACAAGACATGCATTTCCCCAATAAATTTAGCTTAATAGAGAAAACAGAGAAGTACCGTAAATATCTAAGGGACCTCCATTAAATCATCCTGATTAATTATATTCTATAGAATCAAAGTAGAAACACAGTATTTAATGCAGTAGTTAAGAACGACATTGTATTAAAAATTTTTTTAAATCAACTTTTCTGCATTTGTGATACACACACATAGACACACACATTATTAGTTTCTTAGGACACTGCTGGGCCTTCCTGTCTATACTAGCAGCTGTCACTGCTGCAGGCTGTTCACGTTGGACTGTTTTAGAGAGCATAGACAACAGGTTGAACTGAGGATTTTTTACTTCATGTGAGAAAGATAGTGAAGTTAAAGAGTTAGTTGATGTTGAATGTCCCTAGCGAAAGCCCCGAGGCCCTTGTTGATGGCTAAGCTGCAGGTGCTCTCTCAAAAGCCCTCATCTTGTGCCAGTGCAGGAAATGGACATTTTGGGGACCTAGAATTTCCTTTGGGAACCATCAGAACTTTTCTGATATTTCCCGATCATTGCTGTTGTGAACTTTTCAAGCTTCAGAACTGTGCTTGTAGGCTGCTTTTTTTAAATGTCTAAGGGAAAATTGTTAATACATTTATTTAAAACACAACTTTAGGAATCACCCAGAAAGGTCAGTAAAGACCATTTTGTTGAACTTGGCACCGTTTTTTAGCTGGTGCAGTGGTTTCTGGAAGTCATTTATTCTTAGCGGTGTGCACTTTCCCACCCCTTTTCTGACTGTTCATTGTGTGTCTGCCGTTTCTTCTCACATTTAAAGGGTTTTGCTTTCCCTGGCTTAAAGTGGCTTAATATTTGTATTCCATCGATCTTTTCAAAAAGAGACTCTCTGAGTGGTGCCAAGTCTTCATTGTTAAATATCAGCCATGGCATCCTGTCACAGTATAAGCTGAATATTTGGGAGTTATTTCAGTTATATATTCCCTTGCCAAAAAGCATTTCGCATGAACACGTGACGTAGTTTGTGTGCACTCACCTCTTTTTTTTTTTTTTTAATGATTTAAGGGAACTTACAGAGATACAGGCGTACCTCGTTCTATTGTGCTTCGCTTTAATTGCATTTCACCGATAAGGCATGTTTTACAAATCGGAGGTTGGTGGCAACCCTGCGTGGGAGGGAGCAAGTCTGTCAGTGCCGTTTTTCCAGCAGCATTTGCTCAGTTCGTGTCTCTGTCACATTTGGGTAATCCTTGCAATATTTCAAACTTTTTTTATCATTATATTTGTTAGCAGTGATCTGTGATCAGTGATTATGACTTGCTGAAAGCTCAGTTGACGGTTAGCATATTTTAGCAGTATTTTTTAATCGAGGTATGTAGTTTGTTTTTAAGACTGAGTGCTATTGCACAAGTAGTAGACCACAGCATAGTATGAAAACAACTTTTATAGGCACTGAGAATCAAAAAAATGTGACTCACTTTATTGCCATGGTCTAAAACCAAACCCACAGTATCTCCAAGGTATGGCTGTATATTATCACACAATGAAGCAAGATAAAAATAGGTGAAATAAAGAAGGATAAGGCCAAAGGAAAGTGAGGGTACATGGAGGGGAAATGGGGGCTCTAATGAAGTTAGTAGCATTCATTCCATAAAATCTTACATACTTCCTGGAGGCAGGCCTCTGCATTCTGGGCTTTGTGGCAACAATACACATGATGTAGGGTTAATTTTGTCTTCCTTACAGCTGACATGGACTTTCTTACATTCTGTGTAAGGTCTGACAGCCAACCAGGACTTTTCAGTGCTGATGGGAGAAGCCCCGATGAGATGCGCTGAATGACATTGAAGGCTGCAGGTCACCATTAGTCACATTTAATATCTGGGAGATGCTGAGGAGCCTGCTGGGTGTCGGCACGTAATGGCGTGAGGATAGTGCAGCTCGTGATCACGGACACCATCACTGATGGTCTTGTCCCCTTCTTGAGTGGATTGCCCTGAAGTCCAATGAGCGTATTTCTTTGCTCTTGTTTGACACATCTAGACATGGATTAATTTGCAGCAGGCAGGCAAGGGGATGCCTTTACCCTCAGGAAATAGTTACGCTCTGCCCCTAAACAGTGTAGCACGGAGGCTCATTACAGTCATGGCACCAGACTTTGTACATAGTGTCTTTGCTTTTCGTACTGTTGGGGGTGGGTGCATTGACAATGTCTGTATGACCTTGCTTGATGCTTTAGTTCAGTATAGTTCCTTTTGTGTACTAACAAATTTTAGTTTCGAAAAGATCATGGTACCTGTAGCTTTTTAATTTTGTGTTGTCTGGTAAGCACTGAACGTAGAGCATAGCGTTAGACATATGACGTATAGAAAGATCAATTAGTCAACACGTTTTTAAAAGTACCTATTATAGGTCAACTGTTAAGCAAATTATAACATTATTACAAATTTGAGGAAGGCAAAGTACACAAGGAATTTAATCAGAGTGAAAGTTTATAGGAGTTAAGCTAGTGATGCTAAACTGATATAACATTTTTGTAATATTGAAAGTAATGGCAAATAACATAAGTTCTTCCAAATACGTTAAATTAACATTCATCCACTACCAAGATTAACTGATTTCCATTTTTTTTCACCTTTCGACTTTCACCTCTCTCTTAGCCAGCTTTTCCCCGTCTCCCAACAACTACTCAGTATTCTAAATTCTCTGAGCCTAACTCAAGTCTTATTATTGAAGCCTTTCCCCTCATCTCCCAGCATAGATTAGTGGCGGTTTGAAGGGCAGGGCGGCACCCAAGTTATACCCTCCCCTCCCCACCTAGCATAATGAAATCTGGGAGCTGGAGTTTTCATGACTACTGTTAGTTGACAAACAGATTACATGTATGGTGTTATTTATTGGATAGAATGGGAAGAATGTGTTGGGAATGTGTGTCTTCAGGCTGAAAGCACACCTCCCTCTGATCCTACTTCTTGCACTCAGTTCAGTCTTGTCTGTTAGTCAGTTGGACACAGATGCCACAGGATTTCCCATACAGAGCAGTTCAGGGTTCCTAGGGGATCGGGGTTTTCATTTAAGTGGTCTTGAAGAGTCCTGGCCTGTACCACTGTGAAATCGCTAGGTTTGCCACCTGAATCATCTTTCTGGCTTTCTTATGGTTGGCCAGACGCTTGCCATCTAGGAATAATACAGTAGGATGAGTACTTGTTTTGTTTTTCAGCTCTACCACTGAGTAAATGAGAAATCTCAAGTAGGGGCACCTGGGTGGCTCAGTCGTTAAGTGTATGCCTTCTGCTCAGGGCGTGATCCCAGGGTCCTGGGATCGAGCCCTGCATCGGGCTCCCTGCTCCGCTAGGAGCCTGCTTCTTCCTCTCCCACAGCCCCTGCTTGTGTTCCCTCTCTCACTGGCTGTTTGTCAAATGAATAAGTAAAATCTTAAAAAAAAAAAAAAGAAAAGAAAAGAAATCTCAGGTAGATCACCTTAGGTCTCTGGATCAGTGCCTTACCTGTGTTCTAAACCTATTAGGAGTGGTTCAGGAGATTAGTGGTCAGCATCATTAGTTTCTAAAATCAGAGTACCCTGTGCAGGGTAAGTGTGGATTTGAGAAGTTTTTGTTTCAGGACGCACGCGCGTGTGTGTACTGGGTTTAATTCTTTCCGTGGGCCACAGTCAAAAGCTACTGAAAGCCCCTGGACCAGGTAATTCTCGAGTGCTCTTTAAATCTCAGTGTTCTGTAGTGATTCCCTTTCCTGGGCCGTGTCTGTTATGACAGTTGATTTACCTAAGGTCTGAACGAGTGGAGATGCTTCTGTAGGTATGGAATTCAACACCAGATAGGTTTCCAGCTCAGCTGGAGCTCAGTGCACCTTTTTCTGATTTCTTTAGGTAATCAAAATGGTTCAAATGAGCACGACAGCTTATTTCCACCGCAGTTTATTCCACGTTTTATAGGGAGATTCCAATGATAATTTTGCACGACCGAGGTATATGTAATGAATATTTAATTGGATATTTTTTTTATTTGTAAGTGGGAGCAGACTTTCACTATTTTAGTGAAAGGATCCACATTTCAGTTACTAGAGTCACCTTAGACTCCTCTTTTAGCTTCAAGTAACAGAACTCCAACTCAAACTGGCTTATATAAAAAAGGGAATTTATTGACTCTTAGGAAGTCTGGTTTTGGAGTTATCTTCAGATATAGCTGGTTCCAGACGCTCAAGTGATAGCATTAGGAACCTGTCTCTCCCTCTCTTGACTCTACTCTTGTCTATGTTGATTTTATTCTCATTTCCACATTGGTAGCAAGATGGCCCCCTCAAAGCTCCAGGCTTGTATTTTGCCAATTTAGCAAATATCTCCGGGAAGACAGCACATCTTTGCCAGTTGTTCCAGGAAATGTTCTGTTCTTCTTGGCTCAGCTTGACTCATGTGTCCAATCACTGGAATAAGAGGAGGCAGTACTCTCATTAGCAGGGCCTGCCTCTCCCTCCCTGGAAACAAGAATTGGGGTCAGCACCACCTGAACTACGCACAGGGCAGGAGCAGCTCCCAAAGGAGAAACAAGATGCCATAGCCTGGGAAGGGGGAGGGATGCGAGGCAGGCATACTGTGAGGGAGCCGGCGCTTTTTGATGTTCAGCCTGATGGTCATATTCCTAAAGAAAGCACCCTTCATTTCGGAAACCGCAGAAGCTCCTAATAAGGCCGAGTCCATGATTTTATTCTCATGGTCTCATTTTAAATGAGAAGACACCAGAACCTTCACCTTTTAATAGGTGCTGACTCACAATTCCTAGGACCATTTTCAAAAAATACGATTCAAGTCCTTAATATATTATACGCCGTGGTTTGGATAAATCAACAAAGAATTCATTTAAATATCCTTTTGTCTTTTCTAAGGAAAGAAACATTCATTCTGCTCTAGCCAGAATCCATGCCTCTGGCATTTCTGTGCATGTGTGAAAGATGTTTTATCTAACGATGTAAAACATAGGAAGAGCCCAGCCTAAAACTAATGGTGTTCTGAAAACTTACAAGCCAGTTGAGTGATATTTCTCAGATAAACTGTACAACAAGTGATAGGTATGTTCCCAAGCTAGCCTGAGAGGAAAAACGTTTTGGACCTGTAATGGATACTCAGCATTTGCAGGAGAAAAATATTAAAATAATATGTATGCTTGTGTATATCACATTATACACTGCAAAACATTGAAATGTATAATGTACGTAATATATACAGAGCCTACACTTACATGTTCCAAAACACATGAAATAATGCACGTCCTATTTTCATATTAAATGATGTTGCTCAAATAAAAATAGAGGTACATATAAATAACTTAGGGGCGCCTGGATGGCACAGCGGTTAAGCGTCTGCCTTCGGCTCAGGGCGTGATCCCGGCGTTATGGGATCGAGCCCCACATCAGGCTCCTCCGCTATGAGCCTGCTTCTTCCTCTCCCACTCCCCCTGCTTGTGTTCCCTCTCTCGCTGGCTGTCTCTATCTCTGTCAAATAAATAAATAAAATCTTTTTAAAAATAAATAAATAAAAAAATAACTTAGTAAATGAAAACTTTTTGGTGAAAATTCTTAACTCATAGGGTAGAACCCAAAATATCTCAGAAATTACAAAGTCTAGCTCCCTAACTTTTTGGAGGAATAAAATTTAAGTTTCTTGATAACAGAACCATAACATTATTCTTATTATCAGTTGTAATTACAGTCTTCTTTTTATTCTCAAGTGGCACCGAGAAAAGAGAGAGAGAAACCCTTCTGAGGTATCTTGAAGGTTGGAACAGTGGAAGGGACAGACAGTGTGTCAGAGGTTGTCTGAAGTGGGACTGACTGGACTATCAGAGGAAGTGGAGTCGTCTAGGAAGGAAAAAGGAGATGGGAAGAAGAGATGTGGGGTCAGACAGCTTCCCATACTAGTCCCTGGGTGACGTTCCGCCTTAACCCACATAACTTTATCAGGGTCTGTGGCTGGTTGGTGTGACACCTGAGCCTTGCCTGGTGAGTGGAAAAGGAAAACAAGGAGCGTGGACCAGGAACTTCCTCACCAGACGTTGTCTGTCCCGGGGTATTCTTTAGGACTGGTTTTAGTTCCTAAACTCTTCTGTGGGAACATTAGTTACAGGAATTGCTTATAAGAAGCTCCCACAGCCCCACACAGAAAGATTCAAATAAGTTTAGGAACATGCCTTCCGGCTCTCTACCAGCAGTTTACAGCATCTGTTAGTTAGCCTGTTAAGGTTCCGAGAAGTCCTGCATTGAAGAAATGCAAATGTATTTAGTTGTGTTTAACCCAGTAATTCAAAAACACCTTGACACATTTTGTTTTTATGGTCTACTGAGTAACATCTCGTGGAAAATCTTCTACAGCATGCAGTTTGGAAATGTTTCAGTGGACCGTCCCCACAACATCGTCCTGAGCCTGGAACTCACGGCTGTCCCCTCCCTTGGGTCTGAGTCCCCTGATATTGAATGTACGATTTTGTGCATGTGTGCTTTTCTAGGAAAGGGTTTGTAGCTTTCATCGCTAAGAGCCAATGAATGATGGAGGGTAGGAAACACTGTTACGGGTTCTTTCCTAACAAGGGAGGTCCAGCTTCTCCTGTACATTTTATGTCTGCATAGGGACGTTACTCAGCAGACACGGTGTCACTCAGGAGCGTCAAGTGGTAACCGGCAGCTGACTGGTCAGTTATTAGGCTTATTGTCAAATAGATTTAAACACTGGCAGCTACTGTCTTCCCACCAAGAATTGTGGAAAGAAATTGCCTCTGCAGGACACAACCTTATCGTTAAACTCCAGTAATATGTTATTTCATTACAGTAAAGACGTTTGTTTTTAAAGTTGAGAGCCACTGACCTGCAGAAGAGAAATCCGTTGAGAGTTCCTTAATGATAACTACTAAAAACCAACTAAGTACAGAAAGCTTTTCCTTCAGGAAATTGAAAACCATCAACTCGCCTACTTTTAGATTTAAAAATCAGGATCATAAAATACTGTTCAGGAAAGAGTGAGCAGTAAATAATAGACATGCATGGAATGCTTCAGTCTCCCCTTGACTTAAACCAAATCCTCAGAGAGCTCTCAAGTCGGACCACACCGGCTCTTGGTTGAACTGCTTCTGTGAAATAGTGTTTGGTGTCTGTTAATACTAAATGGTGATAAGCAGTCCTTTGAAACCCAGTACTGCCTTTATTGCAAGGATGTTCAAGTCCGTGACATCACGTGCTCTCCAAAACAGCTGACCGTGATCTTGAAACTGCCTCCCGTTTTGCTTCGTTTGCCAAGTTCAGCCAAATTTGGGACTCAAAATTAATGATTTTGGAGGGTACTGTATGTGTTTTCTGTACAGTAGCTTTACGTGAGCTTTATTTTACTCTTTTCGTGAATCTCGATCTTACCTGATCTATTATTAACCATAAGTATTTTTGTCAGCCACCTCCAACAGACGACATACGTGGATCCAGGGTTGGTGCCAGTTAGGCGAGAGCAGGGAGGGAAACAAAGAGGTTGCGGAGGGATGGGATTGGGGCAGGGAAGGGAAATCAGGAAAATGAGGAAGAGGGGAGAATGGGAGGAATGTGTTTGGGGTTTGTGAGGGATGTTCCCCAAGCTTAGCACCTGCTGCCCTTTGAGCTGGTTCTTAACCTTTTGTTCCATGACTTAACTACTCCGTGAACCTTTAGACCCACTCTGCTCCAAGGTGGAGGATTAAAGAAGCCTGCTTTGGGCTTCCAAGAGGATAGCCAGACAAGGCAGCCCCCAACTCTATGAAATCAAGTTTCATCCCCATTTAGTGGAAAGTGTGATACCTTGTTAGCCTTTCCACCTAATCCAAGGGATGTCTGAATACTGGCCTCAATAATACATTCATTCAGGCCTCACCGATTTGGAATTTGCAGAAATTTGAAGATTACTCTGGTGCAGGGGTAGAGTGGTAATGGGAGATGTAGTGCATGAGTGTGGGGTGAGTGGCGTGTGGACCCAGGAGAGCAGACGTTGGTGTGTTCCGATGCGGCAGTCGGGGCCACGAGCCACACTGCCCTCCCAGGGATCACGACACCTCCAAAAAGGAGCTTAATGGTTAAAATTATTCTAAAACTCCAATGTCCTGGGGCGCCTGGGTGGCCCAGTCATTGGGCGTCTGCCTTCGGCTCAGGGCGTGATCCCGGCGTTCTGGGATCAAGCCCCGCATCGGGCTCCTCCCTCCACTGGGAGCCTGCTTCTTCCTCTCCCACTCCCCCTGCCTGTGTTCCCTCTCTCGCTGGCTGTCTCTCTCTCTCTGTCAAATAAATAAATAAAATCTTTAAAAATAAATAAATAAATAAATAAACTCCAATGTTCTCCCTCAGAGAAATATTTTTATTTCTGAAAAACATGTTTAAAATGGTACAACTTGAGTTTTTTTTAAATGTTTATTCTCTGTTGTCAGAAAGACCTATGATAAGTTGCAAAATAGTATTCTTGAATCATTTCATCTCTCAAGACCTACTTTATAATGCATCCATTATTTTAAATAATACAACTGTTTTCTTTAAAATATATGCATTTCAGTCAATGCATTTGGAAATGATGTCCTCACCCATATTTATTCTGGATTTTTACAAAACCTTATAGCATTATGAAAAAGTATTATCGTAGTTAATAAACTTTCAAGTTCTAGAATTGAAACCATTCTGGAGAATCCAGTGTTTACAAAAAAAATACATATTTTTGGAATATCTTGGACTTTAACTCTCACGAGTAGGCAAGACAGTTGGGAATGTCTGTGCAGATGGCATTCCTGCAATTAGTTCTGAGAGCAAAGCACTGCCAACAGCAGACCTCTAAATAATGTATGGAGAATGAGTTGGACACAGAGAAGGACTTTTCCAGCTAGAATCCCAAACACATGGTTTTTCAGATATTGAAACTCACCAGGAACTCAGGGCAAATAACATCTATTATGATTAGTAAAATTAGCTAGAAGCAGCCAGGATTATTTTTTCCTCCAGGTACCAGGTAGCACATGTGATTAGCAAAGATTTTTTTTCTTTTCTTTCTTTTTTTTTTTTTTTTTAAGATTTTTACTTTTTTAAAAGTAATCTCTACACCCAACGTGGGGCTCGAACAGTCCTGAGATCAAGAGTCGCGTGTTCTGCTGACTGAACCAGTCAGGTGTCCCCAAAGTTTTTTGGTTTCATTTTTGTTTTTTTATGGAGTTTTCAGTCCCCTCCCACCTCCTCACCCCAACAGTCTCCACCTGGACCTTGTTCTGGAATGCTACTTCTGAGGTGGAAACTACCAAATGTAAGAGTTATTGTGTACCAGTCATAATTAGGTGTTTTGTCTGTTTCCAGATGCCTGCTCCCTGATACAGTCAATGGCATCAGGTAAAAGGTGGCCCCATGAGAAGGGAAGGGACTGCGTTTACTAACTTGGCTGGAGAAAAGTACACCACAGAAATGACTAATGGAAACATATTTTGTTCTAAATAATATCCTTTGCCTTGTTCTCCTTAAACTCACATTTTATATTTCTAACAGGTGAAATTAAATCACGTATTCATCAAATCCATATTGAGGGCCTACTCTGTGCCAGGCATTCTGCTAGGCCTTGGGAATATCGCGATGAACAGAACTCACAAGACTCCTCTTTACCTTTACATCAGACTGAGGTCCTTGAAATAAAGGCTCCATCGTACTAGGTTCCCTGGGTGCTACCACGACGTCGTGAGCTTTCTTGATCCCTGTTATATCCCGAGAACCTCAGCACACCAGTGCCAAGTAGTCGTGCCTTGGGAGTGGGGATTGACTCGCTATTTGCAGAACGAACCTGTTCTGGCTCTGATTCTCCATAGTACTTCCTGAAAGATTTCAAGTGCTCAGGAGTTTTTGCTGTTAGAGCTGAGCACCACCAATCAACCTGCTGGTGGTTCCTTGAAGTCGTCTTGCCTCCTGACACTTGCTGTGCATTTTGTAGTTTTTCTCTGCCCTGTCAGCTCTTGGGTGTTAGGATTTTCATCTCCATTTTCCTGTGTGCACTTAAATTTCATTCCACCGTCACGCCTTTGCATCCAGAGGAGGAAGATGGTTGCTCACCTCCAAGTCTCATTACAGCGCTTTTTCTTTAAAGACCTCATTAGTCTTAGTGGTGATAGGCTCCCCTGGTCTTCATTCACTTTGCTCTTACTACTTTAGAACATTTCCATTTGTGCTTGTAATATCTCTTATTTTCACTGGGCACTGAAACTGTTGAGACGGTATTCTCCAGACTTGTTGCTTTTGGAAGTTAACAGACTTAGAATGTTCTACTCTGCTGTAGGCTGTGAAGGTAGGTACAGAATCAGCGTCAGAGTTCCTGATTTCCATTGTTCTCACACCAATTGGCTGCAGTTTTACTACGCTGAACTCCAGTTGGATTTGCTACTGTATTGACCGTGCAGTCAGCTCCGGCATAATTTGGGGTGCTCTCCTGTGCCTCACGCCACGGGGCAGCACAGCTGAGCTGCTAGGGTCTTCCACCAAGCCTTCGTGTCCTTGGAGAACAGGTTTGAAATTCTTGCCCTCCTGCACCTCAGCCTCTGGCATGGAAAGAGTTCAAGGGAGAAATAATTGCGTGTTTGCTTGACTCCTCTCGTCACGTTTGTTTCCTAGTCGCTGTGAGTTGTTTAGTAGCCCCCTACCCGATTTTCCTTGATGCGTCCAAGCTCTGAGTTTGTGAATAGTGGAAAACATGGACCAGGGAGAAGAAATATGGATCCAAAGTCACTGCGAGTGAAGAAAGTCTGAGAAGAATTGCTAACTTCCATTTGTCTTGGTGTGTAGAGTTGGGGAGTTTTTAAAAAGTGGAGTATGGCAGTTTTTTTCTGAGGCTAAATTTAGCCATTGCTTTGGAAAATCAGAGTGGTACAGCTTGTGCCTTATCTCTGTCCGGCCCTTACCCTTCCCTCCACACTTGGACATCTTAAATGGCTTGCCGGAGAGGACAGCTTCATGTGCTCCAGTGGCCCCATTTATTCTGGGAAGGAATTAAGTGACTTCATTTTCCCCGTCTTTCCGAGCTTCCTAAAAAATTTAGGAGGCTTCCTAAGCAGCAATTGCAGTCCCTACAGAAATAGTTCAAGTCATGCCCCCTTTTGCTTCATCAGCTCTTCCTGCCAGTGCGGCCAAGGGCTGTAAATGGAATGAGAGACGGCCTCTCATTCCCAGTCCAAATAGCAACAGGAGGGCACATGTGCACTTGAGCTACAAATAACGCGTTTTAAAATAGCAGGTGGTATTTGATGATTGCTCCTTCATTCATTTACCTGCCAAGGCAAAACTTTTTCTCCTGCTCTGGCAACAAGACCGGAGGTGGCTCAGATCAAGCAGTTGTAGCAACAAGTTCTCTCGTGTTTGCAGATATTCGTTAGCTGGGTTTCAGGCATTCAGATCCACGCATACTTCATGACGCTGTTCTAGAAAAATCTTTCTTTTAAGACAATAAAAATTTCACGTTTATACAACAATCTACCCGTGACAGACTTGTGAAGCACTTTTGTAACTAATTATAGGCACTCCGTCCGCTAAGGTGGGCTGCCAGCCATGTGTGTTCCAAATACTCCATTTTGCCGGAGAAAAGTGGGACTGTATCAAATATATAATGGGAAGCTCAGTGGATGAAGAAGAGCGGCACTGCTGTGAAACCCCAGTTTGTGTCTGTAAAGAAGTCCGATATTTCTCAGCTCTTTTGCCAGAGTCTTGCACCAGTGCGCTGCAGGTACATAATCTCCTTCCCTGAAGGAAGTGGCAGCCGGCCAAGTAAACTCCTAGAGCTTTCTCACGTGTTTTCAAGTCAGTTCCGTTGGGTTTTGATCATCCTGACCACTCTCTCCGCGGGAAGAAGTGTAGACTGCTGCTAACTGGTATGCTGCCACCTGGAATCCATGGTGGTTAGTGGAGGTTGCTCAGAGCCCTTGCCCCAGAGTTTGATGACCTCATCAGTAAATCGGCTTCCAGAAGAGGCTTAAATTAGAAAATAATATTCTTTTCCATTGACTGAGCACCCACTCTGTATCTGGTGCCAGGGTGCAGACAAGCTCCCTGCTTTCAAAAAGCTCCCCCTAGGGGTGCCTGGGTGGTGCAGTCGTTAAGCGTCTGCCTTCGGCTCAGGGCGTGATCCCTGTGTTCTGGGATCGAGCCCCACATCAGGCTTCTCCGCTAGGAGCCTGCTTCTTCCTCTCCGAGTCACCCTGCTTGTGTTCCCTCTCTCGCTGTCTCTCTCTGTCAAAATAAATAAATAAAATCTTTAAAAAAAACCACACACAACTCCCCCTAATAGAAAGGACACCTGTAGGAGAACAGCTCTACATTTGTTTGCTAAGTACTGTTAGGGCACAGGGCAAGACGTGAAGGTTCACTGCGCATAGTGGAAAGAACATGGATCTGGAGTCCAGCCTGTGTTCAAATCCCTGCCCCGATACTTACAAGCAGTATGACCTTGGGCAAGCAACACATTTCTGAGCTTCAACTTCTTCATCTGTCAAATGAAGAGGAAAAGCTTTCTTTTGGTTATTTTGAGGACTAGAAATAATGCATGTGGACTCGTCGACTGTGGATATCCAATAATAATACGAAGTGATGTGTGAGCCACACTCTGAAGAACAGCAGACTCGCCTGGTGGACAAGGGAAGAAGTTGCCATGAGCGAAGGCCCAAAGGCACGTGAACCCCCAGTGGACTGAAGAACAGTGAGTGATAAGACAGTCCCTAAAAAGTGGCCTGAGACAGCTGGTCAGGAACGTTCTATGCCATGCCAAAAAGCTTCAGTTTTATTTTTTAGGTCAAAGTTGGGGGAGGGGGACTTAAGTCTGATATAATGTCTGAAACTTCCTCATGTTGTACTGCTCAGTACAGCCCTGAAAATAAACCAGGTTCCAAGACTTGCGGAGAGGTAATCTAGAGGCAACCGTAGGTACAGCTAAGTGCTGGGAGCCTAGGAAGTCTGGCTGATGTAGACACCTTCTTACATCAGATCCTTAAATACTTGGGATTCTCCACTTTTACAGAAGCAAGCGCCAACCTTTCTAAACTTAGAACGTACTATGGGAAGTCTGACTTCATGAGATTTTCTCTGTCTTTAAAACTTCGGTATTGTTTAGGAATTTCAAGTTTTTAGGTAAATATTAACTTGGGACATTTTTAAATGAGTCCCTTTGACGCTTGGGAATCCCTATCAAAGAGAAAGGAGGAGATGACCCATGCCTACTGCTGTGCCATGTGACTCTTGCATAACAGGCCCTAAGGGGAGGCTGGGACACGGTGAACCCAGCAAAGGAAAAGGGGATATGAAGCCCCAATGAACCACTCATTGACCCTCGGGCCAGTGATTAGCTGGAAGTGTTTCTTCATCTTCTTCTTGACCTTTGTAGTACTCAAAACTATTCTGGGAATTTGAGTATTTTTTCTATACGTTTTCTAATGTTGTGGGAAACTCTAATAACTGGAGTATAACAAGGTAGTTGGATAAACTAGTATGCTATGTTCTATTCCTATACTTTTGAGTGACGGAAATTAGACTTACAAATTTCTTTTTTGTAGTTTAGTACATCAGTGAGATTTCTTTTCAGCATTTAATATATGGGTTTATTGCATCCAGGTAACACATAGTTACTTCCGCCATCATCTTATCTACATTTAAAGTACCCCCCCAGAAGGCTACAATGGGCACTGCAGTGCTGTTGAGGTGCGGATGTCAGTATGGACTCACGTTTATTTCAGCGTGTTACACATGGATACAGAACAATCACAGATGTGTTTGTGTACATGATCTGCACTTACACGTGTTTCCTCGCTCTGTCTGCTGAGAGGGCCTGGAAGCAGTGACGCCCCAGCAGCTCCAAGCACACCCAGCACCCAGATCTTGGCTTCTAAATGCCATTCTCCAATAAAAGGAACCACGGCTCCTCAGAGAAATTGCTGACTCTAGGGCTGGGACAGGGAAAATAAGAGATGAACCTGGGTATCTTATAATGCCAGAAAGTAAGAAGTGCCTGAAAAAGAAGGGAAGACGCTGGGGGTATGTCAAAGGGACACAGGAGCTAATGTGAAAGAGCTCCCAGTGGCCAAAACTGGGACAGTTTGAGCAATAAACGAATGTAGTATGGGATTATGGCCAAAGGGTAAAGTAAATATTTGTGAGTTCATATGGATATAAATAAATGGTTGATCAAATAAATTCAGAAGGACAAATCTCCCTTATGGGAGAACTCCAAAGAATATATGTGGATACTCGCCCATCCACAAAGTAGAGCTTTATTCCCTATTCCTAGAGTGTGGGCTGGACTTATTTCCAAAGAATAGAGTATGGAAAGAGGAAAATGATAACTTTATCATAGAGCAATCTAGCAGACAGCACCTTGACCAAAAATCAAGGTCGACATCAGCAGGACATCGCATGCCACCGATGTTATTGATGAGCAGTGCACTCTGCCTCTGATATTCTTCCTGAAAACTCAGGACTCCAGTCCATTCGTTAGAAAACATAGCAGACGACTTGAACAGAGGGACATCTACAGAGTGCATGACCAGTGTTCCTCAAAACCGTGAACGTTGTGGAACTAAGGGCTACAGAGAAGACTGTCACATCCAAGAAGAGAGAGGGCGTGGAACAACTAAATGCAGCGTGGCGTCCGCAACTGGATCCCAGCACCGGAAACGTCCCTTAATTCTATCGGCGAGTCTAATTCAAGCCTGTAGTTGAGTTAGTAGTGATGCTAGTGAGTGTCCGAGTTTTCACAGATGTACCATGGATATGTCAGATGTCGCCATTAGGGCAAACTAGGCAAAGGTTTATCAGAGCTCCACATCTTTGCAACTCATCCATAAATCTAACATTCAAGATTTTTTAAAAAACGCATTTTTAAAAGATTTTATTTATTTGAGAGAGTGAATGAGCACATGAGTGTGTGGGGGGGGGGTAGAAGGAGAGAGAAAAGCAGGCTCTGCACTGAGCACAGACCCCGAGGCAGGGCTCCATCCCAGGACCCTGAGATCATGACCTGAGCCAAAGTCAGACACTTAACTGATTGAGCCACCCAGGTGCCCCTACAATGCATTTTTTAATAGAGAGCCCCATCGGTATGACTGGGTCCCAGTCCAAGAATTGCTCAGACTGAAGAAAGCCTCACCACTTTAAAAAATTTCACAGAAGTTTATCTCATTCCCACAAAAACAATAGGATAGTGGTATCCCTTTTTTACACATGAGAAAATTGAGGTGCAAAGTGGTAATTTTTTGAAAATCAAGCAGCAACAGGATCAAACCTGGAGCTCTCATCTCTATTCCCGCGATCCTTCACTCCGTCACAGCTGCCCAGTCTAAAAATGCCACTTCTGCTAAAAAGGGGTGCAGAACGGGCTCATGAAGAGGCTGGATGAATCACGAGCCAGACTGTTGCTGCAGAGCCGTCAGAATTATTTACTTTCTGTCTGGGGCGCAGGCACATGTGTGCGTGTGTCTTGAATGTCGTGGGAAGGAATTGCTGCATGGTGGTTGAAAGCCCTCATTCCCTGAAACCATGAAGGTAAACAGACCGCTGTAGGGACAAGCAAGACACAAAGACAGACGTATGGGAAGACACCCCATTTAGTGACCTGAGAGAAGAAGAAAGCAATGAGGAGGTAAGATTCGATGGGAGTGAGCAAATGGTGTCTGATTCATTACAGAGAGCACTGCAGGGGGGCAGACTTTAGTTTTCAAGTTTTGTCAGCTCTTAGTTGGCTGTGTACATGAGAAGAAAGTGTGCAACGCAGTGTTGTTGACAGAGCTGGTGTGGAAGGAGCTGGCATGGTTTCCGTGAGGTAACGTCTCGTGTGTCCACGCTGGGCAGCAACCCGCGCATCTGCTCGAGCGGGGCTCTTGGGCCATCCTTTACCGAGCACTCAGGCGGAGAGAGGCTTCGTTCTGATGGGGGGAGGTGGGGTCTTAGAGCCGTGGTTCCTGAATGTGGCCCGGGACCAGAAGCATCAGTCTCCCCTGAGAACTTGTTAGAAGTACAGCCTCTGGGCCTTACCCACACCTCCTGAGTAAAACAGACTGACCCTGGGACTAGGGCCCACCCATCTGTCGTGAGAAGCCCTCCTGGTGATTCGGATGCCACCTGGCGTGTGAGAGCCGCCGCAGTGAGGGCGAGCACAGCGGATGGAGCACACGGACACTCTGTCACAGGAGGGACGCCCACACGCACCCCTGGAACTTCTCCTCCACGGGAAGTGAACCGGTGTCGGACCTCACCTGGCCCCAGGCTTCAGAGCCAGGGGTTCAAATGTGGCTTCTCCAGGGGCAGGGAAGAGTGGGAGAACCTTTCTGCAGAAGCAGCAGCTTGTTTTGGTGAGACAGATAGAGCCCTAATCCTTCTAGACAAGAACAGAAAGCTGGGGACAGCCAGGCGGGAGCTCGAGCCGGAACAGCTGGCTTGCCTGGCTGGGACCTCTGGAGTCTAAGGTGCTCGTGGAAGCAGGTATTCTCGGCGTGCTTCGTGTGCAGTCTGGTGCTCATGGAGGAGGAGTTGGTTGCTTCCCTCAGACTCTCCTAGGGACATGGGGCTTGGAATCTCTCAAAGCTGAGTCACTGTTGGCTTTGTTTGAAATGTCATGGGTGAGAGCTGAGGCCAAATTTATCAGCCCCCTAGATCTACACATTATTTGTTTTCTCTCTTCTCACCCCGCCCCCATATTAATTCAAAAATCCAGTTTATTCAGCCTGCAGAAATTATTTGTTGGCCAAAAAATGAGGGCAGGGACATCTTCATTAATGTTCAGGTCACCCCCAGTGCTTGGTACAGAGTAGGTACTCAATAAACATTTGTGCATGAATAAATGAATCTGAAATCTACTTTTTTACTCTAACATCATCAGAATTTTTTTTTTTTTTTGCTTTTCAGTAATTATCGTCCCTTTATCCCATGAGCACACATTATATACAATTAAGGCAATAAACAGCTCTGCATTTGCCAAGTACTTTACAATAGTTCCCACATCATCAAACTAAAACCAGAACAAGTGTACGATCGTGACTTTTGACTGGCCAGGAATGGAGACGGGAAGACCCTCCTTCATCCATCTGAGTAAGCTCTGTGGACGGAGAGGGGCCCTGGCCATGCTCGGAGGACAGGAAGTGGGATCAGAAGGCTCTTGTGATTCTCGGTCAACACAGTACCACAGGCCCATACGCTACGGGGTGCCAGCTCAATCATTTCCATTTGAGGTTGTTTCTTATTTTAATTATCACTACCTTCCCGCTTTGGAGTTGAGAGGCTCAGAGATGCCATAATGCATGATATAATTTTGTTAAGAGGCAAATAATTGCTTCTGAGTATCTTCATGAAGTGCTTCTCAGAGCAGCTTAATAACGTGAGAGAGCTTACTGCATGGTTAGCCATGGGGATGGTGCTGAACAGACAGCCCAGAACAGAAGCTGGGACCTCGGTGGCAGTCGTGGAGTTGTAACTCAGTGTCTTGATCCAGAGACTTTGTGCACAGGGCCCAGTTCCACGACGTCAGAGAGGATCTGTCCACAGTGTCCGTGCTGGGCCGGGGGCCGGGCGGGTGCGAGAGGCCGACCTCACTGCAGCAGTGCAACCGCCGGAACAGAGCCATCTCCACGGGGCCAGGTGGCAGGCCAGGCGCCCCGCGGCACCCCAAGGGGGTGGGTCACCACCGGACTCTGCTCTCTCTGCCTTTCCACCCCTGTGCGTGACACGGAAGCTTAATGCTGGCCACCGGGCTCCAACCAAGGACCCAAAACCAGCAAGATGGATTCTGCACACTTGTCTAGTGGGGGCAGGATTTGTAGGCTTGAGAAGAGCTCATCAGCAGGTGGCTATGGGAGCTGCCCGGTCTCAGTGGGCTGCACAAGTGTCTGGGAGCAGGTGAAGCGCATGACGGGGAAGAAGCAGGGAGAGTCGATACACGTGCCACAGGGCATCCCTGCCGTCCGACTTGGAGTCAGACTCGAAAGGGAGGATTCTTAGTCTTCATTTGGCTCCACATAAAAGTCCTCCATTCTGCAAAGTGTCCCTTTTCTAAGGGAGAGGGCATGGAATAAGGATTCTGGTACCAGCCCCGAAGGCACAAGGGTCGCAGGACGACAAGGACCATGTGCAGCACATGACACGTGGACTCAGGGTACTTCCCTGTGACCGCCCACTGAGATGCTCAGCACAGGGGCCTCGGCGTTTGTTGTAGCCGTGTGTGTGTGTGAGTGTGTGTGTGCGCGCGCACGCACGCAATGGTCACAGAGTTCTCACTTTTAAAGGGGGAGGATTTTTCTTTTAATGTGCTTCCTGGAAATAGCTTTATTAGAAATTAATGTCATGATCTTTGAAGAGCAGTCTTCCTCCTCTGGCTTTGTGGTTTAGTAAAGTGGAATCCGTCTGACAGCCAGTCTTGAAAATTTTCCTGTGAAACAGGTATTTACTGTCCTATTATTGTAAGAAAAAAGTTCTCTTTCCAAGGGTAACACCAGTTCTGTGTGTCTTCACTTCCCACAACCTCTCCCTCCTGTTGGTGTCATATAGCGGTTAAGCTCCAGGCCCCAGACCCAGAGAGATTACTTGTTTTATGCCTCAGTTTCCTCCTCTGTGAAAAGAGGGTGGGAACAGTACCTACCTCATGATTATTGTGGAGAGTAAATGGGTTAATATTTGTAAAGTGATCAGAATGGTGACTGGCACATGGGAAGCTTACTGTCCCCGGTTAAGAGTTGAGGAAACTGAGGCACTAAAGATTTTGTGCAAAGCTACACAGCTCTCCTATGGCACAGCCAGGTTCTTGTCTGCGTCCTGTCTGGTCCTGGCCCCCTCTCCAGCTCCACCCTCTGCTCTCCTCTCTGCTGTGGTCCAGCCACCCACCTCCTGCTCCTTGAATGCCCGGCTTAGGGCCTTTGCATTTGCTAGTAACTCACCCAGCTCTTGCAGACCTCACTCCTTCTCATTCTGGTCAAACTCAAGTGTCCTCTTTCCTGACTTACCTAAATTCTAGCCCCACCCTATTGTTCCTCATCACCTCATCCTGCTTGCTTCCCCTACTAGAGCAGGAAGAGGCCTTTTCTGATCAGTTTACTACTAAATATCTGACGTAGCGTTATTTAAAATGTGTTGAATAAATATAGGTGCTAATGATTTTAAAATGGTCTTAGCTTCTTTTTTTTTATTAGCTTCTTTTCTTATGTATGCATGCCATCCAAATCGTGATATGCATGTGTGCGTGCACACGTATGCGGGTGTAAATGCATGAATGTGGAGAGAGAGGGAGTCTAATCTTAGAAATGTGGTGCAGAATCACAGACTTCTCTGAGATACAGCCCTAGCCCCAATGGTAATGGCTTGATGTTTTTCTTACGTAGAGGCGAAGCATTTGGTTGTATCGGCCTCAAAAGACTGACACATGTTCAAGGAAATGTGTAAGGGTCTCAGCCAGTGAATGATCAGCAAATAAAATATTTTTTCCCCCGTGTTTGGGTAAAACAGATACTACTCTTAAAAAATGTATGCGTATATAATTTATTTATACACACCGTTTATGCACACTGACGCACACATCTCCTTTCTTCTACTGATTTAAATTGTACTCATTTATTCGTTCTAGGGGCCTACCTGCCAGATCTCTCCAAGGTTTCCATTGGGGAATTTGGCAAGGAAATGGGGTGCCAGGAATGTGAAACCAGTACTGTAACAGAAAGGGATTTTCTGTTCCTATAGTGGAGAGCTCTGAGCTACTGTAGACGCTGCAAGTCTGGTGGGAGGCGTCAGACTCGGTCCCATGCTGGAGATGTCTGGCCTGGACAGACCTCTGTGGTTCCGTTAGGCTGATGGCAGTCCTGAAGGCTTGACGAGGCCCCACGTCGGCTGCTCTTCTTCCAGAACACAACCTCACTCTCCCCTGTTCTGCCCTAGATAACCAGTTCAGGATGTCCATCCTGGAGCGCCTGGAGCAGATGGAAAGGAGGATGGCTGAGATGACGGGGTCCCAGCAGCACAAGCAGGGGAGCGGAGGAGGCAGCAGTGGAGGGGGCAACGGGACTGGGAACGGAGGAAGCCAAGCTCAGGTACCAGCTTGCACTGACTGACCCCTTCCATCTTGTATATGTCTTATTGATCAGGGAGGCAGTGGGTCACAAGTCCTTTGTCTGATACCGGTATCATTCCTAGACTAGTCCCAGGGAGTGCTTCATAATCCTGTGCCCCGAAGCATTAAAATCTGTGTAATAGCAAAGACGCCTTGACCTGTGGACCGTCCCAGGTATTGACCTCCTGAAGCCTTAAATCCCTGCTGTTGATCTCAGAATTCACTGCTGTTGCCTGGCAGTGGGAGTTGAGGGATCCAATGAAAAGCAGGCCCAATGGTGACTCAGAGTTCAGTTGGAATCTATTTTGTATTCTGCATTCCTTATCTATTTTAAGTGTAAATATGAAACATAATTGAATTCAGTAATTCAGAAGCCTTGTATAAACTCAAGATGACCATATGAGAAGGACCCAGAGAAACTATTTCTGAAATTATTTGGTGGAACAACGTTATCTGTTCCATCCTGTTTCACGTGTGCTTTTTCATAAATTCCATGAAGAATTTGCCAAATATAGGGAAATTACTAGATATTTTTTTAGAGTCCTCTTAGTCTTAGAAGCCTTATAAAAATTCATTTAGGATCTTCATTTTGAGAAAATGTCCTGGGCAGAAATTATTTTTCAGGAGACCCTAGACACAAATTTAAAGGGACAGAGAGTGTTCCTGTCTCTACTACTGAGTTATTTTCCCTGCAAACCTCAAGTCAGTCTCTCTTTTTCTCTTCAAGATGAATAATGATTTCCTCGGAACAATTACATTTTTTTCAGTGAACATTTTGAGTTTTATGGTCCTTGTAAATATCAAATGTTAGTAATATTTTTAATAATAATCCTAGGCAAAAACAAAGTGGATTATAGACCACACCCAAGAAATTAACCTCTTTTTCCTCGAGTTCTCTTCTTATTTCTCACCTGTCTTCAGGAGTGAAAAGGAAGGACTTGGCACACGGTAAAATATTGTTAAGGCTACAGTAGGATTCTTTTTCACCTATACTCCTTAATTTTAGGAAAGAAGTAATCCTTGTTTGACATATCTCATGTCAAATAAGAGAGTCCCATGAAAACCTTTTCCTTTCACTAAGAAAGGTCTCATGAAAGGAATGGAGTATAATATCTTAACAACCCAGCCCTTGGGTAACGGGCCTGCTATGACCTGATCCCATAACAACTGCAGTGGAAGAGCCTTCCATCATTTATGCTGGCTTCAGTACACACCTGTGTCCACCTTCTGTGATAAAGATGTGGCTGTTTGTGTTAGTGCAAACAAAAAAAATTCCCTTCTTGTTCACTGACCTGTAACTTCCACGTGCGTGTGAGTGTGTCTGTTTGGGACGTGTGGGGCGGCTCTGCTTGGGCCTTTTGAGTCAAGCTCATTCTACCACAGGTCGGGATCACCCACCTGTGCTCCAGCCCTAGCAAGGGTGACATTCTATCTATCATCTGCCTTTTTACTTTTGTAGGCATTTCTTTTTTTACAGGCCTAAAAGTAAAAAAAACAATGAGGAGCAACAATATTTCTGTAGTAATTGAATTTTGTGGGCTTTATTGCTGGAAAAAAAAAAAAAACACTTTTTAAATAATTCCAGAGGTAAGACTCAGGCGAGAAGTAGCATTTATGTGGGGGGATGTTCAGCAGAGGGCTGCCATCACAGAGACTCAGTTTGAGGTGACTGTTGAGGTGACTAAGTTTGATTTTATTTTTCTTGCTTTACAACTGAGTAAGAGAAGAAAGCCACAGTTAAAATTCGTGAATTTCTCTTTTCTGTATTCCTCTATTATTGTTAATAACACTTAAATGTCAAGATCTCTAATGCTTCCCTCAAAGGACAGGATCATTATTGGATTTTTAAAAGTGTTTCTTTGGGGGAAAAAAATCTCCTTCTAAGTGACTTAATTCTCCTTGAGGAGGAGCAAGGGAGGCAGAGGTCCAGGTGTACCCCCAGATGTAAGAACCGGCTCGGCTACCTGCTTGTTCTCATTCCAGTCCATGGTCTACTGCGTGTACTGTAACTGGAGGCTGGTGGCACCTTTTTCTTTCTTTCTTTTTTTTTTTTTTTTTAGCAGTTACGCTTTCCCGGCGGTGGAGCGACATGGTGTTCATAATCAGAGTGTCAGCTGTGATAGACAGACTCTGGTGTTCTCAGAGTTATGGAAAATTACCATGTGCCACGAGCATGGCCACGTGCCGCTGAGCTGAGCCCAGCACGTTCTAGTCTCTGTTTCATGATGCCTCTCTATGTGCAGTTTGGTGTTTCCCATTCTGGACGGCTAATCGTAAAGCATTTGTTTCTCCTACGTGAAAAGGCTGGCTTGGCAGGGGGAGGCCCTTGGTCCTCAGTCGTTAATAGGCACTTCCTCTTCCTAGTGCGCTTCTGGCCCTGGGACGCTGGGGAGCTGCTTCGAGAACCGTGTGGTTGTCGTGTGTGAGAAGATGATGAGCCGAGCCTGCTGGGCCAAGTCCAAGCACTTGATCCATTCAAAGACCTTCCGCGGGATGACCCTCTTGCACCTGGCTGCTGCGCAGGGCTATGCCACCCTCATCCAGACCCTCATCAAGTGGCGGTAAGGCTGGGGTGTGGACGGCTGGGGGGCGTCCTCGCTCATCAGCTGGCAGCTTCCTCCTGAGCGTTTCCACTGGTGGAGAGATATCTGGCCATTCAGTGAGCATGACCATACCTGTGAGCAAAGGGCTTTCTCTGAGGACAGTTCCCCAGGGAATTTTATGAACTTCTGCCCAAGAAATGTGGACTGAGGTACTAACTAAATGTTGCCCTTCTGTTTCCTCTGGACCACTAGTCCAAACCACCCTATGAAATTAGGGGCTCTGTTTCCTCACCTCAGGGACATTACGTGCACACTTCAGTTTCATCTTTGTGGGTTTTAGAACATTCTGGTGTCTCTCTTGAACACTGATTAATTGTGTAGTAATTTCTGGTGCTATCCCTTACAGCACAAAACATGCAGACAGCATTGATTTGGAACTGGAGGTCGACCCCTTGAATGTGGACCACTTCTCCTGTACTCCTCTGGTAAGGAATAGGTTCATTTATCCCCTGAACTCTTCTTCTAAACTGGCCTAGGGATAGGGTAGTGTTTTATGGCCCCATTGAGATTGCCGGCAAGGACCGATTTGTCAGTTGGCAGCAATAGCAAAAGTAGAATATGTTTTTCAACTCGTACTGAGAAAGCTTGCTTTGTTTTGCTGTTTTTTAGATGTGGGCATGTGCTCTAGGGCACTTAGAAGCTGCTGTCGTGCTGTACAAGTGGGACCGTCGGGCCATCTCTATTCCTGACTCTCTAGGAAGGCTGCCTTTGGGAATTGCCAGGTCAAGGGGTCATGTGAAATTAGCAGAGTGTCTGGAGCACCTGCAGAGAGATGAACAGGCGCAGCTGGGGCAGAACCCCAGAATACACTGTCCTCCGAGTGAAGAGCCCAACACAGATAGCTGGATGAGCCAGTGGCACAGCGAAGCCATCAACTCTCCAGAAATACCCAAAGGAGTCACCGTTATTGCAAGTACCAATCCAGGTAAATATTCAAAATTATTACATCTCAGAACTCGACATATTTCCCATTTGCTTTCATGCAGCTACCCTCAGAAAAGTCCATAGGATTTTCACATACACTTAAGGGTTTGGGGTTTTTTTGTTTTTTGTTTTTTTATGTTTCTGATTTTTCTTTGAGCTATAAGAATGCCTACTGCTTCCCCCCTACCCCTCCCAAAAATAAATGCAGAGAGTAGCAAAAAAAAAAAAAAAAAAATCTGTGTCCGTTCAAGAAAGAAACACAAATTTTGGAGGAGGACTATCTGAATACAGTATATGCTGCTGGGGAATATTTAAATGTTAGGGACGTGTCTTGAGTTCCGGCTTTGCACTTTGTGTCTCCCAGGCATAGAGAAAGTGTTAATTCTTTAGGATTCCTAATTTTATCGCCTGTCCTGACTATCCTTTCTACTGTACTTTTCAGAGCTGAGAAGACCTCGTTCTGAACCCTCTAATTACTACAGCAGTGAGAGCCACAAAGATTATCCAGCTCCCAAAAAGCATAAATTGAACCCTGAGTACTTCCAGGCAAGGCAGGAGAAGCTGCTCTCCACTGCACTGAGTCTGGAACAGCCAAATATCAGGAAGCAGAGCCCTAGTTCTAAGCAGTGTGTCCCCGAGACAATCAGCCCCAGTGAAGGAGTGAGGGACTGCATCCGGGAAACCTCCCCTCCCACTCCAGAGACTGCAGGATTCCAAGCCTCTGGATCTCAGCCTGTAGTAAAGTGGAATTCCAAAGATCTTTACATTGGTGTGTCTACAGTACAGGTGACTGGAAATCCGAAGGGGACCAGTGTAGGAAAGGATGCAGCACCTTCACAGGTGCGTCCACGGGAACCAATGAGTGTCCTGATGATGGCTAACAGAGAGGTGGTGAATACAGAGATGGGGTCCTACCGCGATAGTGCGGAGAACGCAGAATGCTCACAGCCCATGGACGATATACAGGTAAGCGTGGACAAGGTAAGCCCGCAGAGGCCTGGGCGTCTGTCGTCGCTCCCTCCATCTTTACAGCCTGTTCCCCCAGGCCATGTGATTTGCTCACCAGCAAAGGGTTAGAAGTGCAGTCTTATGCGTAAGAATGTTGGAGTATCTTCTTTGCCTGGGCCACATTTTCATCCAGTGACTCAAAAGTTGTGACTAGGGCCTGAACACCAGTGACCTGGGTCTCAGCAAAGCCTTCCTTCTTCACACCAGCTCCTTGGAACTCGCCCAGGGCCCTGTGGTGGTCTTCTGCTTCCCTCCTGGTCCAGGGAGACTGACTTCCTATTTTAAGTACAAGTTTAACAAGAGTCATGGCCTGATCATCGATCATCGCTAGAATAGGAGGCCTGTGGATATAATTTGAATGACCTAAGTGATTTGTTGAGCACAGCTGTCATCTGCCATTGTAAAGGCGTATGTGGTGTGAGGCCCTCGAGGTGCAGTGAAATATCCCTAAAGCTGATGATTGACTGTCCTTATAATAAACCTAGAAACTCCAGAATTCTGGTGAGGCATTAAACTTGCAATAGATTAAGAGAGTATATACTGCAGTAACCTGGAGGTTAAGCTAATAAGCAGGCAAATTCCATTAAATAAACAGTACTGCATAGGTGAGGACCTAATGAGCAGCCAAAGAGTATGAATTTGACTTCCTCTCTTTCCTAGTTCCTGTATAACCCAAAATAAATGTAACAGGGAAAAAACTCCCATGAAAAATTCAGTAGAGAACCAAGCCTATAGAAATGCCACAGGAGGGAGGGGCCTGGAGAGCCCCTATCCTGCCCAGCATTCCTAGGGAGAGGTCCCATTGCTGAGTGGCTCCTCTTCATCCCAGGGCCCCCTTCCTGTCACCCCTGCTGTTAGCTCAGAGAGAGAAGGGTAGGGTGGGGGCTCCATTACTTACCTGCCAACCATTGCAGTTGTGGGGAGGCCTGCCAGGGAAATCAAAGAATTTGATTGGAATCTTTAAAGGGCCAAATGGTAAATATTTTAGGCTTTGTGGGCCATATAGACTGTCATGACTATTTAATCTGCCTTTACAGCACAAAGGCGACCTTATAAAATATTGAATGAATGAGTGTGGCTATGTGCCAATAAAACTTTATTTACACAAACAGGAAGCTGGCTGGATTTGGCCATACCGCATAGCAATACTAAGCAATCTAGGACAATATTTATAAATGTAAACATAGTAAATCACCAGACTGTGAAAGCCAGTGCCGTTCACTGGAGCTCTCTGCCGTGATGGAAACATTCTGTGTCTGTACTGCCCATCGCGGTAGCCACTGGCCACTTTTCGGTCTCCATAGCAGAAAACGTAGCCGGTGTGACTCAGGAACTGGATTTCTGATTTTACGTAAGTTCGATTAATTTAAGTTTAAATAACCATTGGATGGCAGAGCTTTATAGCAGTTGGCCTTTGCCAAAATGGGATTGATGCAGGAAATACAAAATAACCTTAAAGTTCTACTTTACATTTTCACTGAGCCTTCAGAGAGTAATATTTTGCTATCTTAAGAGCATCTACCTGTGAAAAAGCAACAGTCTCAAGAAGTATTCAGCCAAATGAAAAAATAATGAAAAATAAGTAATACAAGAAATAAGTAATTCGAGCCAGAGTTCAAGGAGGAGTGGACAGTAAACCGGTAAAACTGATACGTCTGAGGACTTGATAGTGTGACCATACACAAAGGGCACTTGTTTTTTTTTTTTGTTTGTTTGTTTGTTTTAAGATTTTATTTATTTATTTATTCGACAGAGATAGAGACAGCCAGCGAGAGAGGGAACACAGGCAGGGGGAGTGGGAGAGGAAGAAGCAGGCTCATAGCGGAGGAGCCTGATGTGGGGCTCGATCCCATAATGCCGGGATCACGCCCTGAGCCGAAGGCAGACGCTTAACCGCTGTGCCACCCAGGCGCCCCACAAAGGGCACTTGTTAAGAAGGGATGCTTTAAATACAGGAGGAATCCTATTTTAGAACTAATATTCTTATTATTTTAATAAAACTAGGGAGGTAGGGAAATGAAGGTGAAGGGTATTAAAGCAGGGTATTAAAGATCTTACTTGGGGAAGATCGCAGATTTTGTTCCACTTGTATTATTGATAAGCGTAGGCTGAAATAAGCTTGTTAGGAATGTCAGGTTAATAGATGGCATAAATACAGGCTACAGACTTTCTAAGTCATCGAAGGAGGGAAAAGGGAATTGGGGCCCATTTGGGAAAAGTTCAGGAATGGTAAAAAGTATAAGTGAAGCAACAGAAATAATAAACAGAAAACGTAATATTGTAGGAATATTTTCAAACATGATTCATTCCCACTTTGCTAACTAGCAATTCTATTAAAAGATTCTCAGATTGGATTTTAAAAAAGGCAAAACATACTATATGCTGCTTGTAAAAGAACTAAAATGAGATGACACAGAGAGAAGGAAAAGGAAACCATGGGCAAAGATGAATAGACAAATGAGTGTAAAGAGAAAAACGATACAAAGTACAGTTTAAGGCAAACAGTATGTAGGGATCATTTGTCAAGAAGATACCACCCATCAACAGCCTCTGGATACTAAAACGAAAACCAGTGAATACAAAGCAATGTAGAGCCACACTCATAATCATAGTGTGAGACTGACATTTATCTCAGAATTTGTCAGCGTGAATAGCTGCAGGAAGGATGTGAAAACACGGAACAAGGCTATTAGAAAGCTGGCTTTCGTAGGTATATTTAGTATATGTGATAGAGTTAATGCGGGATATGCTTTATGTAATTACGCAGATGTACGTAATTCATACACTTAGCAACTATACAGATGATTTCTCCTTTCAGGTATCCTAGCCACATGCGTGAAAATTGCTCATACGTTAGAACACAACGGGAATTTAAACAAAAATCCAAAGCTGCACATTTAAAAGCTATCTTCTCTGACCACAATACAAGAAGTTGAGAAGCAAATGACGTGACTTTTTAGGTCCCACTGCTTAGAATGTTATTGTTTTGTTTAAAGTCATTTAAATGTCCTTGTTTTTGCAGCCAGCACAGTAAAAAGTGTGTGTGGTCGCCCAGCGTGTGGACCGTGGTGATGTTGTGGTGTTCTCACACTGATACGTGTTCATAAAATAAAGGACTTTGGGGGGGGGGGTGACTGTAAAGGACTTTGGGGGGGGGTGACTGTAAAGTTATAGCCTTCAGTCTCCAGAAATTCCACTTTGCTTTTAATAAAATATTTGAATACTTTCATGGAAAAGGTATCAGGCTAGGACTTCTTGCTGCTTGAGTCACAAATCAAGGGGCTTATATGGAGGAAAAAGAAAGCCTGCAATATTTTTTTCATTTTTATTCCTATTACAAGAACCATTCTTGTTTGTTGAAAAGTTAGAAAATTACCCAAGATAAGTGTTTTTAACAGCTTCATTGAGGTATACGTCACATCCCATAAAGTTCACCCCGAGTGCTCCGTGTGATGAATGCTAGTGTGTGCAGCTGTGCGGCCATCCCCTCAGTGCCCTTTAGAGCACCGCTGTGACCCCCGGAAAGTTTCCCGTGCCCGTTTGCAGTCATCTCTGCTCGCCTCCCAGCCCTAGGCAACCACCGATCTGATTGCTTTCCCCTGAGTTTTGCTTTTTCTGGAAATTTCATATAAACAGCCTCCTGAACTTTGCAGGCTTCCGTGTCTGGCTTCTTGCACTTAGCATACTGTTGGGAGGCTCATTCACGTTGTTTAAGATAAGCATTTTGCCACCTTTGTATGGGTCCTTTCAGAATACTTTCAATTCACTTAAAAGCTTAAACTGCTATTATTTTAATTTCTATTTTCAAGAAACATGCAAGGAAGTCTTTAAAAACAAGGCCGTATCTCCAAGTCTAATTAAATTTGTGGCAGTGCAGACTAAGCCCTGGGGATTCCTAATTCTATCTATTAGGAATGTACTTGGGGTGCAAGTATCAGCCCCCTAACTAGAGTGGTTTAGTAACAAATGATTGATTTTTCTCACATGACAAGAAGTCCAGAGGTTGATTTGCTCAGTGATGCCAACGGGCCCAGACTTTTCCCTGAACTTTTTGTTCTTTTTGGCGACAATTCCTCTTGATTCTTGTTTCCTTACGGTTACAATGTGGGTGCTGGAACTTGTTTGGAGTCAAGGCAGGAAGAAGAGGGGAAGAGTCAAGGGCATCAATACTGTTCATCAGGAAAGCAAAAGCTTTGCCCTGAGACGCCTGTGTGGCTCAGTCGGTTAAGCGTCTGCCTTCGGCTCAGGTCATGATCCCAGGGTGCTGGGACTGAGTCCTGCGTCAGGCTCCCTGCTCCGTGAGGAGCCTGCTTCTCCCTCTGCCTGCCACTCCCCCTGCTTGTTTGTGTTCTCTCTCTCTCTCTCTGACAAACAACTAAAATCTTTTTAAAAATTAAAAAAAAAAGTCTTTGCCCCAAACCCCGCAGCAGATGTCTGTAGAGTCTCGTCCAGAAGTGGGTCCCATATCCTCCTCTCAGTGTGCAGGAAGGTGGGAGGTCAAGAAGAGGATTATCTAACTGGTTTGTGTCAACCTTGAGCTGGCCCCTCACATTGGCTCACTGCTGCCCTCTACAGGACTGGGGGTCTCTAGGCAAGGCCAAGGTCGGGGGTGACCATCCTTTAGGTAACCTGTAGCATCACCATGGTAACGTGACAACTTGCTGAAGAACTGCCCACAGTATCATTAAATAGCTGGTCCCAGCTGAACAGAGAGTAGGCACAAGGCAGAAGTTCTCTAAGACTTGACTGAAGGTTTTTGGCCAGACTATGATTTTTGGAGAGAATCAGGTCTCAGCATATTTGGCTGAATGGTATAAAACTTACAGTGATATTGGGGTGCACTGGATTGAGGTAGAAGGCTGCCCACCCTGCTTTTTTCTTCCCGTGGCTGGGGGGTGCTGGATAACTTCTAAGGTTCCCTCTTAACCTGTTTGGTGAACTCTGGATTCCAGGTGAACATGATGACCTTGGCAGAGCACATCATCGAAGCCACACCTGATCGAATCAAGCAGGAGAGTTTTGTGCCCACAGAGCCCTCGGCACTGGAAAGAACAGACACTGCCACCATCAGCAGTACCATGAGCTGGCTGGCCAGTTACCTAGCCGATGTCGATCGTCTGCCAAGCGCTACCCAGATCAGGTCAGTGGATGTCCGTGGGTCACTGACCGGCATAAATTCCCAGGCTCAACGGGAGGCGTGGGAGGCCAATTAGATCTGATGAATGCTGTGTAATAGGAGCCCTCGTGCAGGAAGGAAGGAAACATGGGGACAAGTTCCTTCACCACTTTCAGGTCCCTGCTCATGTCCTCACCTCTTCTGTGACTTTTCTCCCCTTGTAGCATATGTGAGGTCATGTCCCATGATGTTTCACCACAATTCAACTGAAGTTTCACAAGGGCCAGACAGCATCTTCAGTGGGTTTCGTATTTAGCATAGTGCTAAACTCATAATAGGTACTCAGTAGGAACTTACTACCTGAAGGACAGTTAAAGTACGGAATACGTTCAGCAACTTGACCGAATGAAGGCATATTCTTAATAGCGCGCAGTGGCCCTTGTCTCCTTTCTCAGCAGTATATAATGGGTCGTGCAGATCAATCACCAGTCTCTCTCCCTTGTGTCTCCTCTTGTTTCAGAAGTGCATATAACGAACCTCTAACCCCTTCTTCTAATACCAGCTTGAGCCCGGTTGGGTCCCCAGTCAGTGAAATAGCTTTTGAGAAACCCAGCCTTCCCTCAGCAGCAGATTGGTCGGAATTCCTGAGTGCGTCTACCAGTGAGAAGGTCGAGAATGAATTTGCTCAGCTAACTCTGTCTGATCACGAGCAGAGAGAACTCTATGAAGCCGCCAGACTCGTCCAGACTGCTTTCCGGAAATACAAGGTAAAGTAGAACAGAGTCCTGATGTGACATTTGTAAGATCAGGGAACACAGACAGAAGTCAGAATCATCCAAACCAAAACTTATGCATTTTTTTTTTTTTTTGCTGAGTCTGTAGAATTGTTATTTGGAATTATTATGTCACATGAAATATTAATAATTTTTAGATGCTTTAGGGAAATAAAACTAACCAGTAGGGTGATAGTTATCACCACCTCAATTTATTCTTGGTGATGATAATGGATATTTATTATTTAGTTAGTATAGAGGAAGTTGATACTTCTGCCACAGGAATCTATAACCTAAAGCAGGAGTTCTTAAGGGACTGGGACTGTAGGCAGCCCATGAACTCCTGAAATTTTATGCTAAAGCTTGTGTGTGCATTTTTGGTGGCAGACGGTCTGTGGCCTTCCACAGATTCTCAAAGGTGTCTTTGACCACCCTGAGAAGGTGTTAAAAGCCAATAATCATCGATCCCAAAGTTGGAGAAGTTGGGGTTATATTAGGAAAGACAGTGGAAATCTGGCAGCATGTCTACAATACCTGATTTGTTAAATACTTGGAAAACGAATATTTTTGGACCTCCTAACATCCAAATATCATAGTTCTATTTAGAAGCAAGAATCAGAGATTTATTCTGTAAATTCATTTTTCCTAATTTCTACTTATCATTAATTATCGCTGTATTTTAGTAAACCTGGGGGCCTCAGAGAAAGTTACAAATGAGGAGTAATTCTATTTAAGTCTGAAGAAAGTTGACATTTCTTTTCCCAAATTGTTATTTCTTACACTAAGCCGTGTTTTTCCTTCACTTTGCCCTGCAGGGCCGACCCTTGCGGGAGCAGCAGGAAGTGGCTGCCGCTGTCATTCAGCGTTGTTACAGAAAATATAAACAGGTAAACCACAGCTTTGGGTTGCAGTAGGAAGTGCTCCTTGTCCAAACAGCAGCAGGTCCCCGGGGATTCTAGCATGTGGTCTGGCCAGAGAGCACTATGTCCAGGACCTGATTCGAACACTGACTTTGGATTACGTTGACCAAAAACCAGAGGGAAATGTTCCAGAGCAGGGGGTAAAAAACGAACCAAAAAACCATCTGTAATTAAACTTATGTCACAAAATAATGTCTGTTCAGATTGTCGGCCTTTCGGTATTATGACCCACCTGAGATATTGGTCTGACCAGAGAAAATTCTTTGTCTGAAGTGAGGCACTGTGTTCCAGTAATTGTATCTGGAGTCATTGAAGAGCTCTAGGGAGCAAATGAAATAATGGCAGTTATCTTTGACCTTGACTTATAGAAATTATCTACTCTCAAGCCACTTTTTCTTTTAGCTTCCTTCCTATCCATTTTCGAATGAAGACTTGGAAGAAATATCTCCGAAATATCTTAAGACACCCACAGCATCTTAAACGGCTTTTGCATTCCTTAGTTAAGAGATGCAGGGAGGATACCTCAGTGTTCTTTCGCGCAGTGTAACTGTTTCCAAAACACCGTGTAAGGTTACCTAACTGCTCTCACGTGGGAAAGGGAACTAATGTGCATGGGGCCCCGAGGATGTACTAGACCTTGCGGCCCACATCATCTCATCACATCTACTCCTTACAATTACTGGCAATAAACAGGTTTATGTCCTTTTACAATGAAGAGGCTGAGGCTCAGAGAAATTAAGTCAATATTAGATTTTCTTAACCACCTGGGTGGTTAGAAAATATAAAAACTTGCCTAATTGAGTTACACTGGCCCATATGATAAAGTTCAGGCCTGTCAGTAGATTCTAGAACCTGTCAGTGGACAGTGCTCTAGGTAGGTTTTAAACTTTTACTTAAGGAATAATACGTGCTGAGATGTGTAGTAGTCATACGGAAGTGTGGTAGTGTGTTCTGTTATGAGGCAGGGCTCACTTCGATTTCTGGTATAGGTTGCCATGTTCTTGAGTTTCTCTCAGAGTAAGCCCTGCTAGTGAAGGGGGGGTTGGGAGGAGTCTTCAGCTTCTAGCCCATTGAGTTCATGATCCCAGAAAATGAAGGTTTATTGTGTAAACGCTGGCACCACGGTACCTGGCTCTGTCCTCATGTTAGCACAAGCAAGACACACAGTCAAAGGCTCAAGTCTGTGATTACAACAGGTATTTATTCCAAAAGATGAGTCTTGGTTTTGGTTTTGGTTTTTAAAATCCCCTCCCAGAGAAGTGTTGTCTACAACCAGGAAAACAGAAGGCATGATTTTTTTTTGAAATACTGACAAGTATAAGACAAGTATTTTGGAAGATGGAAGGCATTAATGTAGCCAGATTGACTTTTTTTTTTTTTCTGGTTGGGAGTTTTATTGGTTCTGGTTTTTAATTTCCTTCTATTCAGCAATCTAACATTAATCTTGTATTTTCTGTTTCTCCCCAAGCTGACATGGATAGCCTTGAAGGTAATGACACCCAAGTCCCCTCACAAACCATTCCACCAGAGTCACAAACTTCACACCCATCACCAGCTACAAGAAGGGGCCATTAAGACGTCAGGGTCAGGAAACAGGCTCACTCCCCTTGCCAGGCCACCTAACCACAGTGCATCTCTGGGGACCACGTGGTTATTCAGTTGGAGTGGGTTTTGGCATTAAGTCATTGGACATTTTCTCGGTCACGTCAATCTAAAGAATCCATTCAAGCCAATTCCTGTGAGTGCAGCGAGCCACTTAGTGCATTTCCCTTCCTCCTGGTGTGCATGCCTCACTGTGGCCGGGCAGTTTCTGAATGTGCAGTGCGCACCGGCCAAGGGGATGAAAACCATAGCAGCTCTGTAGGATACAGGCTGTCTGAAAATATTTTGGGGCAAATGAAAATGGAAAACAGGTCAGACGAGACTAAAGAGGAATCTTGCACAAGGGTCTTGTGTCTTGAACATTCTGAGAAGTCAGTTCCCTCCCCTCGCTCCAGCTCGTACAGGCAGAGATGTACTTAGGCACAGGGGTTTTCTCAGGAGTATTTTTCTCCGTGATGGTAAGTTGCCTTCTTGCAAGCACAGTGCTTCCTTGTGACTTCTTGTCCCCAGAGTCCTATTCTATTTCATTAGCAGTTTGGACATTGCATTTTTTAAATATGGAGAGCTCTGCATTTTTAGTGCCTGGGGACGGAAATGGAGGAGAGCTCCTGCCCCCGTGCCTTCATCCCTCCCTCGTGCGGTGCAGCAGGCGGGCGGAGGGCTGCTGGCGCCAGCTCCCGAGCAGGCCCTGGTTCTGTGACACTTTTCCCGGTTTCATGGCTTCACCCCTGTGTCGGTCTTATGAGTGTTAATCTTTTGCAGGTTAAATGTCTTAAAGGTGTCAGCGTTTCATGATAAGCCTTGTATTTGGGACCTTGCAACTCAGAAATGTGTCCTACGGAACAGTAGTTAGGAATCAGCTACTGACTGCTCTTAGCGGGCTTGTGTGTGGTGGTGATCGGGATGCATAAAAAAGGTTATTTTAAAATATTTCGAAATTGGATAGTAAATATGAATCTTAAACATTTCAGTCGTACTGTCTAAATGTTTTTATTATTCCTAAATGTCTACATATAATTGCTATTAAAAATTTTTTTTTCAATAAGAGCAAAATATTTTCTATTTTGGGGGAAAAGCACATTTAAAGCAATACAATGTCTGAAAGCAACCTGTAAACTAATATTTTAAAGCATTTGGATAGAGGTAGGTGAAAAGGTTTCCTAGTCTGCCTCTTTGATGATTGAACCGAGAACCGAGACTAGGATGATAAAGGGAAAAAGGCGTTTGTGTCCTTCCCCCCCTCCCTTGGCGCGCTCCGAGGACACAGCGGCGTGTGTGGCCCCTGTTGTTACTGTGTGCTTGTTCTTGTCTCCCTGCAGTATGCACTTTATAAAAAGATGACACAGGCTGCCATCCTTATCCAGAGCAAATTCCGAAGTTACTACGAACAAAAAAAATTTCAGCAGAGCCGGCGCGCTGCTGTGCTGATCCAGAAGTATTACCGGAGTTATAAGAAGTGTGGCAAGAGACGGCAGGCTCGCCGAACAGCCGTCATCGTACAACAGAAGCTCAGGTGGGTTGAGCTTTCAGCGGGGTGAAGCTGTCTGGGGAAGAGAGCCCTGGCATCGTGGAAAGAATGGCCCTGCCCCGACGTCTGGGGCGACACGCATGCCACGGGGACTTTCTTGACCACTTAAGATGCTGTGACTGCGTGTGGTGATACCCGCGCTGTCAGTCCATCTTTGTCTGTTTAGCAACTTCTCTCTCCAAGCCTGCCCCCCTGCCCCCGTTCAGTTATTTTGGTGGCCCCACCTGACTTCAGCTGGGGTGGGAAGCTGGCAGGACCCAAGTTCCTGTTCAGAGAGGGCACCCCGTTGGGCAGTCTGAATTGTAGTGTCCCTGCATGTGAGACCTCAAAGGCCAGCTAGTTCATCTTTGAGAGTGCGATGGGGACTCTGAACGCAGTAAGATACGCCAACAGAAGTAGTTCAGTAGAGAATCAGACTCGGGTGAATTAGCTTTGACCCTGAGAAAGCCTGTCTAAGGCCGGAATGCCTTCTTCCACAAAACGAGCTCATGAAGGGTTGTGAAAGGACAGCTGAGTGTCACCGTATGTTGGACCTGGGCCCTGTGTCCCTCATGGCCAGGGGAAGGGGTCCCCTCCTTCCATCTCTGTCGCGGCCCGGGCCTGCCCATGCTGTTGGGTTTGCTATGTGAACTGTTTAATTAAAAGCCCTCTGTCACTGCTCACCTGTTTTCAGCATGCGCACATCAAGCGTCACAGGACCGTCTCGTGACATTGCTATTCCGGCTTTTTCAGGAGCAGTTTGCTAACCAAAAAGCAGGACCAAGCTGCTCGAAAAATAATGAGGTTCCTCCGCCGCTGCCGCCACAGGTAACCCTACCCCTCATGTAGACAGTGTGCTCGTCGAGAGCAGTAGAACAGCCCTGACCCTCCTAACCACGCATGCCCGCCTCTGCCGAGCGAGTCCCCGACACTCATCAGAGTAAGCGTCCCGAATCGCGTAGGAGAGCAGAACTCTAACTAGGCACTGAGTTGGTGCTTCCGGAACCCAGGTACCTGTCTCAGACTACATGGGAAATAGCAAGCCGTGGAGACTCACGCCAGCGACTTTCCGTCTTAATTTGGGTGTGAGGACAGCGTAGTGGGACTAGCTTTTAATTCCCGTTTCTCTTTCACCTCTTACTTCCACGCGACACTGCAGCACACTCTTCGCTCCGAGCCCTCCCTGTGCCCGTGTGCGTCCACACAGAGAATAAACAGAGTTCCTATTCTCAGGGAACGGATGGAAAACCACCGACTCCATCCAGGTTTTCCGACTTAGGATTTCTGCTGAATAGCGGGTGCCCTCTGCTGGAGATGTGCAGGAAGGGGAACCCGTCTGAGTTGAGAGGTGCATTTTCAATGAGGAGAAAACAGGCTCCTGTGACGGGGGCCTTCCCTGGAGACAGGACAGCTTCCCACAAGGCCAGCTCAAGGGGTTTCTCTTTGTTTCCTCAAATTGGAGCTTCCTTTGTGAATGCTAGGCTCTTCTCTTAGATCTGGGGGGAGCTGGTGAGATCGTTTGGTTTTCTTGATTAGGTGAGCACTCTGGTCTGACATCTGTCCCAGTGGCCTTCTGAGCTGTGTTTCGATGACCCTGTGTGGTGTCGCTGCTTCCCTGCACATCGGGAGCTGTGCGGTTTGCAGACCCAAACTCAGAAGCAAGCTCTTTGACGTCTCGTTTCCTCTTCCTGTTTCGTTGTACCTAAAGCCTGAGTGTCCGGGTTCAACTCGATCCCACAGAGGCTCCCTTTTACTTCAGTTTTTCTGGCTCCTAACCTGTCTGCTTGCTGACTTGGAAACTCTTTTGACTTGGAGACTTAATAGGGGTTAACTGGCCATTTGTACTTTTCCTTCTGTCTGCAAAAGAGTTCTTTTCTGTGATGTTCAAAGGAAATGTGCACAGAGCCACACGTTAACAATAATAAAAACTTGCAAAAGAATACTCTTTAGGATGTATTTGCAATTCTCTGACTAGAACGCTACTTGAAAGCGGCTAACATACACCAGCTAGGCCTCAGCAGCGCATTTGCTCTCCCACGCAGTGAGTGGGGTCTTTTCCCCCGTAATTAGCTAGCCGATGAGATTTCAATGTCGACACTCAACTAGGAAGTCTTGTTAGGAAACGCAGATGACAACGTGAGCACCTGCACACAATCACATTAGTCCTACAAGCCTTCCCGAGGGCCGGCTCTTCTCGCCCGCTCAGTCCTGCCTTTGCCAGCATGACCGTACTTGCAGCCAAATAGGGTAGTTGATTTTCTCCGTTCAGTGAGACCTCTGGGCCTTCCCTAGGCCCTTTTCCAGAGGTTCTCACATGTGCTCACACTCCCTCCTTCCTTTTCCTCTCTGACCTGCAAAATGAAAAACACAGGAAGATTCTATCCAGTCCTGCCGAGACTGCGGTTAGTGCCTTCCTGGAAGATTTTATTTTTAAGAAAATTAGCTTTACATTGCTCTTTCTTAGACCACTTCGAACAAACCTGAATGTTCACAAGTCGCACTCTCCTTGTTTCTCCTAGTCTTCTCCTCAAGCTCTGAAAACACCTGTAGGTAGTGCGACCTTGGTTGTTAGGAGAAAACCGATACAAAGTCCCACTCCTTTTCTCTTCTTTCTTGTCCGAAGCCGTGCGCTGTGTTTACACTGGGCGAGTTGAGAGGGTAAGCTATTTAAACAAAACATACGTGCATCAAAGGCTGCCCCCTCCCCAAGAGTAAACCGGGCAAAGGAATCCTTTCGCTCTTGTTTTCAGAGCTCTCTTTTTGTAAACCAGTAGGGAAGAAGCTCATGATTACCTTTCTCTGCTTCATATTTTAGCTAGTAGTAAACTCTTGAGGGTGCCAAGAAGGTTTGTTATGAAGAGAACATCAGATTCTGGACTCTGAATTCCTATTCATTGTTTGGGATGAAATTAAAGGCCCCTGGACTGGCTCTCTTCCTTACTTGCCCTGGAATAGTTCAGAGGTTAGGAGAAATGTGCAGGCAAATTTTAATGACCTTTGTATGCCCCCTGTGTCAGATCCATAGTCTCTTCCCACCCTTGTGTCCTGAAGATCTGTTGAACCGAAAGTCTGAGCTCCTCTTTTCCCCAGGATGAACATAGCCCTGTTTCCATTTTGGGGTACTGAATATTATTTTAAGAGAAACTGTCATGTGACCTGTCCCTGAGAAGCATTAAAATAGAAACCTCATATGACACCCTCTCAGAAGAGGTAGGTAGGTAATGGCTTCAGGAATCAATAAGAAGTGTCCCATTTCTTAAGGATTTTGCTAAGTCATACGACCCCCACATTTTTAGACTTCACGATAAATTGGTGAATTTCCTACCTGCCCATTTCACATACCCCATCACCCCCTCCTTTTCTTTCTTTCCAAAAAAGGAAACACTTTATACTCTTTGTTGTTGTTGTTGAAATAAAGCTATGTATAAGGTTTCTGTTGTGACCCTCACATGCTAATAGCTCTTTGGTGTTGTTTTACTGTCTAAAGCCCCCTGGTGGACCATAGGCTGTACAAAAGGGTGAGTTTAGCTGCCTGCTAGCCAGTGTTTACCTTTACCTTCCATTTTCAATATTTTGCTTTTTGCTTGCTTGCATGGGGCTGCAGCCTAGGTATGCCAGTAAGTTCCACATCCATTTTGAATGAAATACGATAAAATGAAAACTAACCCTAATTACTAACACTGCTACGTTATACGACATGCAAACAGTCACATACAGCAGACGGACAAATGCATGAGTGAGAGAAAGGGAGGCCCTTCTGACCCGGCCACAGGGCATGCGTAGACGTCGGTGGAGTTAAGACAAGGCTGCACCATAAGAAAACATCCAGCAGGTGGTTCTCTGTGATTCAGATAATTGGCCACCATGAAATTCTCTCCACTACTGCCTGTGTCCAAAATTTCTAGAGCAAGAAAGCTCACCAGGTGATACTGGCTTTTTTTTTCCTTTTTTATTTTATTTTTTTTAATAAATCGATTTCTTATTTAGAGTTACTATTTCCCCGTTCCCCTGTTCCTCTAGTTTCATTTTCTAAATCTCCCTTTCCCTGGTGCCATGAGGTAAGTCAGCCCACGAAGCTGCCCTTTCAGAAACACTGCAGGACATTCATTATAACGCAGCGAGCAAACCTGACTTCCAGAGTTTAACAGCAATGCTGAATAAAGACAACGTGGCGTCAAGTGTCTTAAATCTGTATACTGTATGTTGCAGTGAAGATTGGGTGTTCCAGTAGAATTCGTATTTTAAAGAAATGGTAACGGAGCGGTATCCAGTAGACACCATTGGTGTCGTTGAGATTTTAGAATATGACGCGGATTTGTAGGTATACCGAAGGGGCAGAAATCTTTGTCAGATGGGACTGTCACATGCCTGAAGTTACAGTAAAGGATTGAATGTCAGGAAATTGATTTAAAAGCCAGGAATATCATTCAGCAAAATCAGATTTGAATGTAGATTAATTGGACAACTTTTGTCTGATAGACTTAAGAGAAAATGCACTTAAAAAATTAGCACAGAAGTTACCTCTGCCAGCTCAGGCGCGCTCAGCGCCCTCCCTTCTGACCCTATGGCGATACTTGAGTCATGCGTAGGATTTCCGAGAAGAGATGATAATTCAAAAAATCGAAAACTTCTAATGTTTCTGGAGCTAATATTTTTCATCCAAGTACATTTATGTGGATGCTGGTATTTTACTCATTATATTTCAAGTCAAAGGCCAGCTAACTTTGCTTTAGAGGCTTTAGTAAGATAGTACATGTCTTAGGCTTTGTGGGCCACACGGTCGCTGTCACAGCTGTTCAGCTCTGCCATCAGAGCATGAGAGCACCCATAGATGACACGTACATAAATGGTTATGGCTACCATGCCAATAAAACTTTATTTACACAGATATTCATTGGGCTAGATTTGGCCCATGGGCTGTAGTTTGCTGACTGATGATGACGACGATGATGATGATGATAGGAGAATTGAGTTTTTATAAGTTCTTCCTAAAACAAGACTCTATCCCTATAAAAGATTCAGAGTCTCACCTGGTTAGAACCATGGATAGTCACTGAAAGAAAATGTATTTAAAAAAATAATAAAGCAGCTACACTGGTCTGTAAATTTAACTAGTTAGTCCTCTTGAGGAGTGGGCAGTTGTTCACAGCTGTCCCATGTAGCAGAGCTGGCTCAGAGACATCTGTTTAAAACGTAAGAGAAAAAAGGGCACCCAAATCTCCATCTCTTTCTCTTTCTGTTCCCTCTCACTCTCTGCATACATAGATAATATTTCTTTCTACTTCAAACAAACAAACAAACAAAAACCTCCCAAAGAGCAGATGCATGCCCTAGGATTCCGTTTAACTAAAAGCTGTAGTATCTGGCATGTGCAGTTCATACAGTCGCTGCAAGGAGACAGCGTTTAGTAAAAATGGTTGCTTATACACTTCTGAAACTTGTTATCCTCTGGTATGTCAGCGATCATTTTTAAGAGTCCGTCTTGCAAAGGTGCTCTTCAACACCAGAGTCCCTACCGTAGCTTCTTTAGTGCCTGCTGCGTTCCGTCCCAGCCTCCCGAGCTCCTCCCCAGGCAGGGAAAGTTGGAATGCCCTGACACCCCGTACCTGCAGTCTCCAGGGAGTTTGTGAGATAGAAGCTGAGAAGCTCAGTTTCGTTCTAGACTGGTCCTGTTTCTCTCCCTGTGGCTCTAATTACCAGTAAGGTCTCGCTCCCTCTCTGTCCCATCAGAGAAGTCACAGTGGCCCTTCCTCCAAAGGTCCCCAAGTTGAAATGACTCTTGGGAGGCAGAGCATTCTCCGAGGAGAGTTCTTATTCCTGGAATTTATATCAAAGAAGTTAAAATACATATTTTGTAAATGTTTGAAGTGTCCCATACTTAAGACGTTTAAGGTTGGTACATCAAAAGATAATAGTTGAAGACTGAAGGAATTAAATTTTGCAGGCAGAGCTTGTCAAACGTGATTGAACCCTGCCATCTAGACGGATGAACAGTAGGCTCTCTAGAAAGGCAGGTGATGTCGGTCATCAGAATTAAGGCACAATAGGCTAATTCCAGGCACATAAGAACCAGAAAATACCGTTGTGTCTTCCAGCTTTTAGTCTTCACTTGGGGAAGGCTAAGAAAAAGCCCCAAATACCCTTCACCGTATCAGCTTATTTTCACACAGCCTTTCATCCAGACTGAGCCCCTAGTTTACCCACTTAAAATAGTTTCCAAATTCTTGATAACTCTCGTAGGGATTTGTTTTGTCTTGGACACAATAACTGTCCATTTAAGAGAAAACTTTTGTTATGCACAGAGAGATCTTTAAATCAACAGTCTTCATTATTAATTCAGTTAATGTAGGTGTTCTGCTTTCAAAAAACTGACTGGAGGATTTCTGAGATTGAAGAAGTCTTTGAGGTGCACATTGCTGAAAACACTACTTCCCAGCCGGGTTTTGAGTACACTGGACAGGGCGATATTTAGTGCCGTAGCAGAAAACCAAGATACCGCATATGTCAAGAAACAACAAATACCCGAATTACCTGACATCCTCCAGGTACTGAGACTAGACAGGGCAATCCCTCTTTTCCTAGCTAGAAAATGGCTTTCCACTTCTCTAAGATATTTGGTTTTTGTGGGTATTGGGAAGTGTTCTCACAGATCAGAGAGACTACTCTCTGAAAAGCAATTCCTAGACAAATTCCTTTTTTCCCCTGGGATAATACTTCTGTGAGAGGGCCGTACACCTGGAGCGGTCACTGCAGACACTCTCGTAAACAGTGGGCAATCTGGTTTTCCAATAACCTGCTTTTGTAAGTGGCTGGCCTAGTATGTGCGCTCAGTAAAGGTGGGCAAAGCTATGCTCCTGGCATAAAAGAACCCTAATCGGAGGACGAAGAGGTAACACTTTCTGGTCACAAATTTTTAAGCAACAGATTTTCTCTGTATTTGACAACTGGGTTTCTAAACACTTAACTTTGCCAGATGGTGCCAGTTATCTGGGTAAGTAGTGATTTCAGTGCTGACTCTTGAGAGCAGTCCGGTGAAATCTCTTCAGCTCTGCAGGTTACCCTTATACTTTTGGCTTTGTTGTATGTGCTTTAACCCAAGGGACAATTGGCTGACGATGCCTGAAAGTCTGCTGCTTGACAGAGGGAAGCAGACCCCGCTCTAGGTCAACCACAGTGACATCACATTTCCTTAGTTAAAGTCGACAGGAGGCGTAGTTCCCAAGTGGCCCGATATATTTGGTGAGGAATAGGAAACGAATGTGTGGGATGTGTCATTGTGGATGTAATTCAGATACCCAAAGTAATTTTGTCTTACTTGCCTCTTTTAGGAAATGAATATTTTTGGAACACAGTGGTGTGTGTTAAATTGCAGACGACATGCTCTGTGTCATTCTTACTGGGCCTCTCTGTCTTTTTTGTTTTGCAATCCAAATGAGATTTCTGGAAAATGGCAAGATCTCTCTTTTCCTAAATTCCCCACGAGCTATTGCAGCTCTCAGAGCAACAGGTAACTAATCAGAAAGCCGCATCTGGCTGCCCTGTATATTTTTGACGTCCAGCATTGCAAGAATATACCTGCTGAAATCCACTGACTCATGAAACATTTCTCTGGCTGAGCGTTCCCGAGTAGATGTAATGAAGCAGCTTTGCCTTATGCTTTACCCATGGAGCCATCGTTTGCTACAAGTTTCGGAAGCAGGCCTACTTCATTTATTCATGAATTATCATTGGACGTCTGACGGAAATAAACCCTGTGGGCTTTTGCTGGCTTTCAGTGCTGTTGCTGCCTACTTCACTTCAGTACATTAGAATGCAACATTCGTTTTGTTGTTTTTTCTTTGGTTTTGTTTTTTGTTTTGGGGGTCGGTTGGTTTTTGGGGGGGGCTGTTTTGGTTTTTGGTTTTGCTTTGTTGTTGTGGAGACTGCAGCAGTATCCCAGAGTGGCGATTATGTTCAGCCTAGAGTGCTTGGGCAGATCCCGAGGTCGTCTCCAATTTTAATAGTGGCATGGTCACGGGTCAAAGTCTTGCTGCCCTAATTACCTCAACTCCAAGCCAGTCCTAGGAGTACCGTTTTTCCAAGGTACTGACGGGACGCTGAGGAATGTGCTCCTTGCAGCTCTCCGTACAGTAGTGAGAGCCTTGAACTACGGAAGCTGTAGTCTCTGTCCCACATGACTTGTCTGTCCAGTCCCACGGAAGGCTGCTTGGCCTGTCTTCTGCATGGGGAAATTCAGAAGCAAGCGTAATTGTAATGGGGTTTCTTTTTAGATGACCAGGACATTGCTAGGGTAGGTTTTTTACTGGCCCTGAATGAATCTCGCAGGTGTAATTCCGTTAGAGAAGCGGACCTCAGTAACCATTAGCTGCACGTAGTTAGTGTAGACCACGCACCAGGAGTTCGCTGAACATCTGTGTTCTGAGTCCTATAAATACGGTGACTGGATCTTCAAGCGTAATTCCAACTTCAAGAATTCTGATCTCTATTTACCAAGCTGTGTACTGAAAAAACTAGGCTTATAATGCAGGAAGTTATCGATGACAGCGGTTCCGTCCGTCGACGTTGGTTTTGGATTATAAAATCGAATTTTTTTTCTCCACTGAATTTTTCAGTTGGGTGTGTTTTGTGTCATGTGAATCCAACATTTGTGAGACGTCGTAGTAGTAACAGAGGGATAGAAAAACGTCTTATAAACTTTTTTTTTTTTCCGGAGAATGATAAGCAGGAATAATGATTACAAAAGAAGTATACTCCTTGTAGCACATTTTGGAAATATAAGTAAGCAAGGAGAAAAACTGAGAGTTGATAACAGCTAAACTTTTATGACGCTTCTCGTGGTAGATGCATGTTTAGTTAACACATGCCTTTTAGTGGTTATTCATGTCCTGATGGAGACAAGGCAACAACAAATTTCTGTAACTATTTGAAACATCTGTTTTAAGATTTGCTGACAAAAATTCTAGTATCACATGTTCTAAATTACTTCGGTGATATAGTTAATTGTTTTGTGTTTCTTTATAGGCAATATACCATTCAAACATTACTTTTTGTCCAATTGACATTTGACTTAAAATAAAACAAAATTAAATTAAAGTTAGGTGCCTCCAGTCTACCCTAATAATCTGCCCTCTAGTGACTTAGAGCTCCATTTATGACTTCAGTAGGGCGAGTTGTAAAAGTCTCTCAATTTCATCTAAACGTTGAGAGGTAAATTGACATTCACACAGTCTGCCAATTGGAAATCGGAGGAGGATAAAAATCTTCCCTTTCCTTGGTTCTTATTCCCGCTATTTTCAGATCTCAGATCCATTTTATAAAATTGGTAAGTGCATTTTATGTGGAGGAATTTTTGTCCTCCCAAACACCGTAGTAAAATTAACATAAGGTCTCATAAGGGACAGCATCTCCGAGTTGAGGAAATGCAGTTGTTAGGAATATAGTTATGAATTGTTATCTGTTTCAACGATGTTCTCCTCTCATGCCACAGAGATTTTCTAAGTACCTTTGGAGAAACCAGTACAGTAACTGGTTTTTTTTTCCATTGTTTTATTCTCCTGAGGTATATTGGAGGCAGCAGGGTGGAGAGGTGAAGTCAGACAGCCCTGGGCTTGAAGCCCCACTCTGCCACTTGTTAACTGTATTATTTGGGGCATGTTGCTTCATTGCTATAAATCTCAGGTTCTGCATTTACAAATTGGAGACAATGGGGAATGTGTCGGGAGGACTAAACTAGGTAACGAATGCTAAGCCTATGTACAGCCGTTGGAGCAGAAGCCTTCCCTACCTCTTCCCTAATTCCTCCTTCAACATCTTTCTCTTAAAAAAAAAAAAAAAAAAAAAGCCTATGCCACTGAAGCCATTCGGGGATCATTTGTCATGCTAACGTACTGTAAAAACTTCATCATGAAACTGAGAACTAAGTTCCCCGCCATAGCTCAGGAGTGAGGAAAGCCTAGAAAACATATCTGAGATCAGGGCATCTCCTTTTCCCAGTGTAGACGATCATAGTCATTTCTGTATGTGGACATGCATCTCTCCTTAACCTAGAGCCATGTGAGGCCATCACTAGTTCATAGCAGAGTATTTACATGGTGACTTTGAAACCTTATGAAAACTTAGTTGACTTTTTAATTAGTTTCAAAAGAAATTGCAAAAAAAAAAAAAACCTGCAAAAACAAATGTGACCATTTTAACTAAAAAACTTTCAAGGTTTACCCACTATGACCAGCTGATGACAGCTTCTTCGGTATGAGACTGTATAAAACATTCCTGGTTTATAATTCGCTCTCTTTTTTCTTTCATCTCAATGATGAACTTAATCTTTTTAAAGCATTCCTCTTCACTCTAGAAAAACTGTGGATGGATATCTGTGTTTATGCTGTCAGATTTTGAGTTCAGAATTCTTCAGATTCTAGAAATCTCCTCAGTGATGGAGTCACTGTTGCATATTTGTGAATGAGTTCTGTACTAGTGCAGAAATCAGATGTCGTATTTGAACTAGCATGCACATTTGGCGGCGATTCAGCAAGTAGGTCTGCACAAGTACAGACACTTTGCATGCCCGGAAGTAAAGGGGGCATCAGTGCATGCCTTGCATTTTCCCAGCCACAGGGCTGTTAGTATAGATACTGCATGTTTAAAAATTGAACACACGATATAGCATGTTTCAATTTTTAAAAAGCCATTTATTTATCAAGTATGCATGTCCAAAATTAGGGACCTATAATGATGCACAATTCTGTACTGTAATATCCAAATTACCCTCAAGCTTAATAATCCATGCTATACTTAATTACAAAATTTAAAACTCAATAAATACCTGGATCCAGTTATGAACAGAGCGATGTGTTCTCAATGTACCTGTTAAGAAAGAAGGATTTAACAGTTTTGAAGATACACCGTTGATCAAGCTGGAGCTGGTGTATTTAGTAAATAAATCAGGCAAATAAGAAAGTTTTCGAACGTGATAATTCTTTTCAGTATTGATGATAAAATAATAAAGCTTTTTTTCTGAAAGAGAGCAACTTCTCTTTGAAGAGATTGTATCAACTTTGCAGAATACTCAGAAATGATTCTGCTTGGAGGTGGTAAATATATTGTTTTCTTAAATTGCTATAATAGCGTATGTGCCAGGCCACAGAATCCCAGCCTGTGTAATGTTAACGATAACTTCCTACTGCTTTTCAAAATGTTTTCTTGAGTGCTAACGAGAATCTATTTAGAAAGTAAACTGGCTTTTGTTTTAAAGTAGAATTTAAATTGACCGGTATCACTTAAGATAACAGCAGAAACTTTACCCTTAGAGAATCAGAAAACTGTGTTTGGGAATGACTGACCTCTGTACGAGCCCACGAGAGAAAGAGATGAGACTTCTTGCGCTGTTGAGGTTACAGGGTATCCATGTCCCGAGAAACTGCCGCTTCTATTTGCCTAAACCCATTCTCCCACACCCATTTTGGGAAACAAATGTTATTATACGGCGTGCAGAGCTACACCGTCAGTCGTGTACCGCGCATGCTGTGTTCAGGACTTAGACCCAGAAGTCACACCTGTATTTGATCATTTTGCTATTAAGGCAAGATCTGAATTATTTGTCACTGAAAGGAAATAATCTAGCTTGCAACCCCTTCCATGGCACCCCATCTACGTCAGGTGGCCATACTCGAAACCCCAGACCAAGTTTTATATTGAGAACTATAGACTGGAGGGGATAATTAACATGTAATTTGCTGATGTGGACTTTCCACGACTCTGTTGATACCAATGTCATTTAAATTTGTTTACTGCAACTGTTTGATAAATAGAACACAGTGTACCTTATTGGTACGCACCCTGTTGCTATCCATCTGGGAGCACTGGGGAAGTGACCTGAACATCTTGTAAAGTTACAAGGTGGATGGGAGAAAGGTAAGGAATAACAAAAATCGGAAAGACTCCACAATATGCGAGCGCAGGAGTAGAGCCGTGCAGGTGTCCGCTCGGCTGCAAGATACCTACGGTCTTGAGTCTGTGAGCAAAGCAGTTCAGTCCCTGGGTGTGTCAGAAGCGAAGTAAGTGTGTGTGCAGTTTCCCTGACTCGCCTCCTGTGGGACTGCCGGGCATTAATGGTGGTCCCAACAGGCTAACAGGAAAGCTAGGTGACCAGTTAACTCTTCCTAAGATGAGCACGTTACTCTCACACGTGACTTGACGCAGTAGACTTCGGTTTTGCTTTGTGTTTAGAGCCCTCGACGCAGAGCAGAGTTTCAGGAAGGGTCATGTCTTCCTCTTGGAATATTTCCCCCAGGGATTTAGCAGGAGTTTCTTTTGCCGTCAGTCTTCCAAAGGGTTTTTGTCTTGGTTTTTCACTTCAGAGGGTATGGTAATGCCCTTCCCCTCGTCTGGCCACGGTTTCGCTGTATAGCTATCACCTGGTGTTCTGTTCTGTTTCTCTTCCAGAGTGAAAGAGTTGAGAAAGGCCAAGGAACTTGAAGACATACAGCAGCATCCCTTAGCAATGTGACATTGCTTTTCAGACTGTTTTCATTTCTGTTTTTAGCAGAGACATGCAACGACACACACACGCACGCACACACACGCACACACACGCACACACACAATCCCTCTGCAGTTTTGGGGAGATCAGCTGCAGGATTTTAACAGGAATGTGTTGGTCATTGCATTTGCACTTTCATGGACAACTTTTAATTTGATCAGCAAGACATCTTGGAACTCAATCTTCTGTTGGATCATGGGAAAACAAGACACCACGAGGAACTGAAAGAGGCTTCCTCTTCTTAGGAAGAAGCCGGTTTCCTTCTCATATAGGGCTGTATTCAAACATCGTGTGGAACTGTACAAATATTTATACCAAAAATATAGACAAGCAAAGGTGGGGACGCACTAGCAACAAGAGAGAGCGCTGCTCCTGCACCTGTCAGTCACTTCCAAGAAGCTGAATCTTTGGGATTGGTTCTCAGTGGAGGGCTTAGATCGTACAAATCTGTAACGGTCCGCGTGCTCTCATTTCCGTCACCGATCTTTTTTTATTTTCACCTGTGTTTATTTTCATCTCTACAGCACACTTAATGCAACTTTTAAAATCTGCAGGTTTTTAATGTCTTGTGGAAATTTGCAGAGGGGCGGGTGTGTGGTCAACGGGTAATGCATGGGAACTAATGAGAAACAGCTTACAGAGTTTAAATTTATTTTCTTGTCCCCACCACCTCCCAAGAACCTGCGAGGATAGTGATCATCTTGTCCCTTTTGTCATGCTCAGCACTTTAATTTTTGGGCCTTACTTTCATGTGCAATGAGATTTACTTAGAGAATTGGTACAGCATGGAGCTTTTTTTAGTAACCTTGGAAACTGTAGTCATTCTAAGGAATCATAAACCTTGCCTGGACATTTGCCACCTAAAAGATCAGTGTGGTGCTGCGTTCTGGCCAGTAAATTCCATATTTTTGGCTATAATCTCATCCAAACTGAGCAGTTTCTGTGTATATAGAGAAGGAGAAACGGAAAGTGAGAAAATATTTGAAAGGGATTATATTAATTGCTAAATATTTTATTCACAAAGGTCAATAACATGGCAAGATAAAATTATTTGTATAGTTTTGTCTGAACGAGCGAGAAAAAATGTGGATGTATTGTTTGTATATATTGTATATATTAAAACAAAGAGATATGTGCATGAACTCAAGAAAAAAGAAATGAACAAAAGCAAAGCATTAGTGGCTATGGTCTGTAAAATGAAACAAAAAAAAACTTTATTTCACTATAAGAGTACTTTATTTTAAATGTTCTTTAGAAGAACATTTTGCTAAAGCATGACTAAACTGCAAAAAACAAAAAACAAAAAAAGAGCTACTGTATTTAGACTTAGGATAAAAGGCAGAGTAACATTACTTAAAAAAAAAAAGGATATGTTTACATTTAATTTTGGCTATCAGGAGTTTATTTTATTTAATTTAAAATTTTTTTGCCAACGGTGCCAAGTAATGTGAATGCTAATATTGCTTACGAAAATTAAGTTACTTTTGCTAAACAGATAATCGTAAGATGAATCCGTATGTGCTTCACGCCATCCAGTCACTCCAAAAAGAACACTTAGAACGATCAAAACCTGACAAAAGAATTAGTATGGAAAGTAGGAAAACGTCTCATGTTTTTCCTATCTCCTGCTGGAAATCAGAAAATGTTAACAAAAATTGCACAAAAAATAACTAAAAATTTAAAAGATGCAAACTGGTCTCGTAGGGTTGTCATGGTCTATTACTCTTTCCATTTAATGAGGAGCCAAAGAACTCTGATGCTTTTAAAAACTAAACTACTAACGTTAAATTGAGAGAATAAAGTTCGCATTTGATGATGCCAGTTTAAAATTCCCAGGTTTCAGGACCAGTTGGTGTAAAGCTGAGATAATAGTTTTTTGGGGTTTTTTTTTTTTCTTGGTTCTGGCTGCCAACTGTAAGTTAAAACTCAAGGCTTGTTGTGAAGCCTAAAAATATTCACAAATAAGCTTTTAAACTGGTGTCTTTAGAAGGAAGGTAGATACAAAAAGATTGTGGTAAAAACTGGGGTCAGTGCTCTTGGTGCCTTTTCTATAATTGTACTTGTTTTTTAATCACTTCCTTTCACTGCCAACCTCGGATTACTGTACAGTATATGTCTTACCACTTGTGATCAGCTTAGACAACAGTGACAGCCCCACAACCAGTAGCCACATGTACATTTGTAAACTGACCTGGCTCGATTTTGTTTTTAAATGTGTGAGTTATGTTGCAGCTGTTGCACTCCCCCCCCCAGTACCTATTATTTTACACAATTTGACTTGTAGGAGGACACTGAGTAATTACAAACACACAATTGTATTCGAAAATGGGAATAGGAAGGTGAAAGCCAGCTCTTTCAGAATATCCCATATTAGTACTGAATTTAGATACGTTTATTCCATTTCTTATGGTACAAATAACTGATCTTTTGACAAGAGTAATGACCTCAGTGGATTTGCTTTAACCCCTCACATTTATTTATTCATTTGTTGTTGTTTTTTTAATGTCTCCCATGCTACATTTTAGCCGAGTAAGTTAGAAACTTCTGGAAGATAAAGACTACATAGAATTAGGAGCGTTCTTACGGAGGGGATCGGAAGTAGGTTCAAAACCTATCGGTGTAGCCTACCAGTACAACTGTGAATCCTAGGTGAGGTACAAATGCACTTCCACTGAAACGAAGCATTTCTGACCGCTTTTTCTTGGTTGTGAATCTTAATTTTGAATATAAGATGATAGGTAAGCGCAGCTTTCTTGGATAATCTGAATTCCCAAGTGCCAGGAGTAGGATTTCATTATAAAATTAATAGCTAATCTTATTCTGTCTCCTGAAGATTTAATTGCTATTCTTGTTACCCATTTGAAATCAGCTGTACTGTGTGAACGAAATAAAGACAATAACTCGAACCCCTCTCTGGCTGCACGGTCGCTTATGGCAGTTCCACACAGTAGTTGGCGCCCAATGGGGGGTCCCTGAGACTTGCATGTAAAACTAGTCTAGATGTCTTCTTTTTTGTAAGTTTTATTTTTGTAATTGTGCATGTGAAGCATCATTGAATCAATGGATCTGTTGAAGAACTCAGCTGCTGGAAACCATGCAAAATGTTTTGAATTGCCCTTAAAATATGGAAAATGTTTTCTGAATGCTTTATATTCTTTCTGCTGTAAATTAAAAATGAAGAAAATTTCCCCATACTATGTGTGTGCTTTGCTTTAACTTTACCTAGTACTGAAATCCAGGGTGACCAGGCTGTTTCAAACCCAGATGAGATCAGTGCATGAATTTCCTTAGATCTAGAGACAATGTTTTGGCATCGACTATTACAGAGTTTCAGACATGCCCATAAAATAAAAATGTCTTAGTAATTACTGCCACTGCCCCTAGAACACTTGCTTCTCAACGGTCTTCTCAGGCACCTCTCAACATACCAGTTACTTGAAACATACAGACACCAATCTAAATTCACCGCTGCTGCTAAAATCCTCTGCTGTTTTTGAAAAGGCATTTTCCAACTGACTGCTAATATCTATCTTCTTTTCTGAGAATTCCGTCATCATCTCCTTTCCTTTCACTGCGGTGTCATCTTGTCTCCCTGGTAGTCCCTCTTTCACGGAGTCCCGTGTGGATGCTCCTGCCAGACCAAGGCCGCAGGATATCTCCCAACTCCACCAGGCCCCAGTGGTTTCTAGAGCCCACTGCATTTAAATGACATTCTCCTTTCTTGTATATCCTCTTTATTCTGTCTTATTTTCACCTGTACCCCAACCTGCCCTTTCTGGTTGGGCGGTGCAAACCATGTCCATTTCCACTGCTGTCTTTGGTCATGTTTGTTCATCCCTTGCCTGGTGAGTTCTCTTCTTATCGACTTAACCCAACTCAAATCCCATCTCCTCTGTGACACTCTTGTTTATTCTGATACACACTAACACTTCCCTTTTCAAATTATTACATTGACGGTCGGAAAAGACAGTTCGGTATTTAAGTATTTTATTTTTCATTTCTCATCTCATCTGCCGGTTGACCTGGCAGTGTTTTGCATTGTTCTGTTTCTTTTTTTTTAAGGTAGGCGTTGTCAACGTTGGTAGGAATACTTCCAGTAGCAACTTTAAATACATTGCAAAGTAACTCACTGCATTTGGATTTGTGACTCCGCCTACAGCCGTTCAGAAGTTGAGGACCTACTCTGTGCCGGGGCCCGGGAATACAAAAATGTGGAAACTAAACACAGCTCCTCATGGCCAGGCTCCCCTAAACAGATTGTAGTACGGTCTGTGCAGTAACAAACATTTGAGTCACAAACGAGCACACGAAGAGAGGAAGTCTAACCCTATCAACGCCTGTGATAAATACCCCAAAGGGACTTCCGATCTCATTTTAACAAGTTTCCTAGGGAAACGTGGGGTCTCCAGGACCACTGGGTTAACGCGGGACGTCAAGCAGAAGCACACAGCCCGCAGTACTGTCACCTCCAGGGAAATGGCTCCCGGCCCAGAATAATGTACCACGCCCCCGCCCTCATTTACCTACACAGTCCCCTTACAGTGCCTAATGCGCACCCCAGCGTCGCAAGGGCGGCGACGGGCAGAGCGTGCCCAGCGCGACAGAGCCAGGTGCACCGCCCGGCGCAGTTAGCTCGCGCCGGACCGCCCAGCAATCTCGGCTGGCCACGCCCCCCGACACCCCGCCCCTTTCCGGCGCGCCCCTTCGCGGCCGCGCCCGGCAACGTCATCTGTCCCGCGCCACCGCCCCGCCCAGCTCCCGGCCTTCGGTCCCGCTGCGCCGCTCTGTTGACCGTCGCCCGCCGCCGCCAAAATGTGAGTGACGCGGCGAGACGCGGGGCGGCCTCGGATTCCGGGGGACGGTGGCCCGCGGCTGGGACCCTCCCCCGCCTCGGTTCCCCCCGGCAGCCGCTCGGACGCGGGCCTGCGCGGTGGCTCCCGAGGCCCAGGGGTGGGCGGCGGTCCCGAGGGTGCGGGCTGCAGGCGGGCCGAGCCAGCCCCGCCGCGCAGCCCGCAGCCCGCGGCGGTCGGGCGATCGCGGAAGAGGCGGGGCGGGCGGGGGCTTCCCGGAGCTTGGAAACGCCCCCTCCCTCCCCTGCCTCTACCTGGATTCCACCCCTTCTCCCCTTTCCCTAATCCCGGCCCGAGGCTCCGGAGAGGAGCGGTGGCCTCTGCCCTAGACCTGGAGCGCCTGTTCGCGGCCTGGTGCTGGGCTGGGCTCCGGAAGTTGCAAGGGAAAGGACCTCAGTCCTGTGTACAGAGGCACCAGTGGTCAGAGTGGACTCGAGCAGAGCTGTGGACCTTCCCTCTTTAAGCAGAAGCCGTCTTGTAGTGGCTCTTAAAAACATGGGAGTTTCCGGTGGTCACATTCAGAGAAAACTGTCAAGAGTCACAAGGACCCTCTGTCCCCTCCCGCCTGTTCATCGCTCACCTGTAGAGGAGGAAGGAATGGGTGCTTTCCCTGGGTTCCTTCTAGGAGCTGGGATCACCCCTCTGGAGTGTACCTGCTGAGGCCGCTCTGCCCTGAAATCACAGTGGTTAAGGTCTAGATCCGTGGGATCCTGTGGGACCTGGTCTACAGACAGGCTCCACTGCAACCAGCTGTGTTGACTTTCTAAACCCCACTTTATGCTTTTATAAAATGGGGTTAATAGTAGTACCCCCTTCAAAGAGTTATAAGAATTAAATGAGAACATGCTTGGAGAAAATGTGCCAGTACATGGTCCTTCACTGTTAACCTATCAGAGAATAAAAAAGTGCAAGGGCAGGCATGGGATCTGCTACATCCCTGGTCTTTGACAAATGGTAGGTATAATAGAACTGGAATCAGTGGCAGCATCAGTAGCTGTTGTATGCAAGACACATGGTAGGTGTTGTCTTGGATACAGGGAAGAGACCTCTTAGACACAGGAGTCTGTGATCTCTTAGGGAAGGCAAGACATTACAGATGCCCCTTGAACAACGTGGGTTTGAACTGTGCAGGTCCTATTACACGTGGGGTTTTTCTGATAAATACAGTACAGTACTGTAAATTATTTTGTCTTTTTATTTTCTTAACATTTTTTCTCTAGCTTACTTTATTGTAAGAACACAGTGTGTAATACATATAACATACAAACTGTGTAAATTGACTGTTTATGTTATTGGTAAGGCCTCGGTCAACAGTAGGCTATTGGTAGTTCACGTTTTTGGAGGAGTCAAAAGTTACATGCAGATTTTCAGTTGTGGGGAGGGGAAAGGGGTCGGCGCCCCAAACCCCACCTTGTTCAAGGGTCAACTGGTGTGCATGGGTGTGTGCTTAATCAAAGCGTGGCCAACCAAGTAATGGAAGCAATAAGGGCTTCAGAGCCACAGGTGGTCAAGGAAGATCTGCCTGGGGAGAAATAGGCATTCAGTGAGGATTTGAAAAGAGGAGTACCTTTTAAGAGAGGGAGCACTGCTTCATCTCACCTTTTCCACTCACAGCACCTCTCCTCCCTGCATCTTGATGTTCCTGACCCTGTTTCTGTAAATGAATATATTTCTCCGTACTGGAAAAGTGGCATTCTGTAATTGTTCATAACTGTGGAAACGAGTCTTGCCACAATGAGAGATCAGAAGAGTACTGAGTGCATTTAAGTAGATGTGTGCCTTTAAACAATAAAAACTTAGAAGATAAAGTTTTCCTCTCTTAGGATCCCTGGTGTTAAGATCAGGTGCTTCAGCGATGCAGAGTAGAGCTTATTAAACCTTCACTTTAGACTCTGTCACTTTTCACATACAGATGAATCTTGGAAATTATAGAGGAGTTAGAAGAAATGTCATTAGAACCTTTGCTCATTGCTGTAGGAAGGATTTCTTTTTCTGCTTTAGTTATAAAACTTCTAACAGCGAGGTCTTGGAATAATGTCTTCATACTTACAGAAATGTATTTGGAATCAGAATTCCCTCATGCTTGTGCCTTTCCGCGTTTCAGGTCTACAGGCGCACCTGCAGGTCCAAGTGCCGCCTCTGGCAGCAGCCGCAGACTTCAGCAGACTCAGACTCAAGTGGATGAGGTATTGCTCGCAGACGCTGGAAACAGTGAATTTTAAACCAACATGGAAACACTCGGGAAAGAATGCTTTTTAGAAAAAGTATCATAAAAGCAAGAGTATAAAGGAAATTTTGTTCCATAAATGTGACAGATGAGCTAAGCTTCTGAGAAGTCGGTCTCCAGGTGTCATGCTTGTGTTCCCATGACCAGATCTTGTTCTGAACCACAAATACTTCTGAGACCATTCCTCCAAGAACTACTTTATAAGATATAGTTTGCCACAATTAAAAAAAAAAAAAAGGAAAAGAAAAAAAACCCACTTTATAAAATAAGGTAATAGAGTTTTAAGGATTAGATGTCTAGATTGTTAAAGCCAAGACCAATCCCTCCAACCAGATTTTTCATCAGAACGCTTCTTACAGTAACCTGACGTTCTGGTTACCAGGCTTGAGGAAGCCTCTAGAACTCAGTTCCAACTGTCACCCATTCATGTACAGAAGTCAGACGCTGGCCAGCTGCTCTAGCCCAACAAATCGATATTTGTGGAATTCTTGAGTTAGAGGGCCCTCACGGCATCTTTTGTTCTGCTTTGTATATGCAGACCCACAATGAAAACTGAGACGTTCAGACTAGCATTCTGTAGCCTGAAGAGCTGTCAGTGTCCAACAAAGACATCTTGGTCTTTTGCACTTAGCTGCTTTAAAAAGCAGAGTTAGGGGGCACCTGGGTGGCACAGCGGTTAAGCGTCTGCCTTCGGCTCAGTGCGTGATCCCGGCGTTATGGGATCGAGCCCCACATCAGGCTTCTCCGCTATGAGCCTGCTTCTTCCTCTCCCACTCCCCCTGCTTGTGTTCCCTCTCTCGCTGGCTGTCTCTATCTCTGTCAAATAAATAAATAAAATCTTAAAAAAAAAAAAAAAAAAAACAGAGTTAGGGGTGCCTAGGTGGCTCAGTCGGTTAAACGTCTGCCTTCAGCTCAGGTCATGATCCTGGAGACCCAGGATCAAGTCCCACGTCCGGCTCCCCGCTCGGTGGGGAGTCTGCTTCTCCCTCTGCCCCTCCTCCTCCCTCTCGGGCTCGCTCGCTCTCTCACTCAAATAAATGAATAAAATCTTCTAAAAAAATAAAAAGCAGAGTTAAACTTAGGTTAGATTGCATTATTAAATCATTTGGTCATATTTTGGTCTCATGGTTTTGTTTATGAACTGAATTCTGAAAATTTTACATTTCCATGGTAAGAAACCCATTCTAAGTCCACCCTGGATGAAACTTTTGTGTACTTACAAAAGCAAACTGGGTCTTTTTTCTTAACCAAAGGAATTTTAAGGAGAGGTTGTTGGGTTTTTTTTAATTGAGGTAAAGTTTACATAACATACAAGTAACTATTAACCAGTGGTGTTCAGTATATTCATAATGTTGTGCAGCCATTACCTCTGTCTAATTTGACTACTTTTGCCTCCCCCCGAAGAACAGTCTGGACGCGTGTCATCACCACTTCCGGTTCCCCTTTTCTCCCATTCCTGGCGACCTGCAGTCGGCTTTGTGTCTGTGGGTTTGCCCGATCTGGCTGTGTCCTGTAAAGGGGGTCGTGCACCGTGTGGCCTTCCGTGTTTGGCTTCTTTCCCGCAGCATGATGTTGCCGATGGCCATCCACGTCGTAGCATCTGTCAGTACCTCCTTTCTTTTTGTGGCTGAGTGGTGTTCCACGGTGTGTGTGTACATGATTCGTTTTTCTGTTCATCTGTGGAGGGGATTTCTGAGTTTCCACCTTTTGGCTGTCGTGAATAATGCTTCTGCGCGCCTGCCTGGCCAGATTTCTGTGTGGACGTGTTTTTATCTCTCCTGGATACGCACCTAGAAGCAGGAGTGCTGGATTACGTGGTCATTGGTGTGTTTCACTTTTTGAGGAACTGCCAGACGTGTCCACATTCCCTCCAGCAGCGTCCGGGGCCTCCTGCTTCTCCACATCCTCACCAACCCTTGTTAGTTTCTGTTGTCCCTGAGGGGAGCGGTCCTCCGTAGTGAATAGGATTCAGAGTGGTTTTGGTTTGCGTTTCTCTACTGACCAGTGGTGTCGAATTAGGTTCATGTGCTCGTTGATCATATGCTTTCTTTGTAGAAATGTCAATTCAAGTCTACTGGCTTTTAATTGGGTAGTTTCTCTCTTTGTTTTGGGGTGTAAGAGTTCTTAATATATATGTATTCTGGATGTTAAACCCTTCTTAGGTAACTGATTGGCAAAAAGTTTCTTCCATTCTGGAGATTTTTTTTTCGCATCCTTGATAATGTCTTTTGATGCACAAAGGGTTTTAATTTTTAAAAAGTTCAATTTATTTTTTCTTCTGTTGTTCTTGATTTGGTGTCAAATCCATGGCCAAATCAGAAGTTAGAAAGATTTGCTCTTATGTTTTCTTCTGAGAGTTTTATAGTTTTCAGCTCTATGCTTAGGGCATTGATCCATTTTGAGTTAATTTTTATATATAGGGGGAGGTGTAAGGGTCCAGCTTCATTCTTTTGCATATGGCTGTGCAGTTCTCCTAGCACCGTTTGCTGAAGAGACCATCCTTCTCCTCACTGAGTGATCTTGACAGCCTTGTCAAAAATCAGTTGGCCATAGATGTTTGAGTTCATTTCTGGATCCCCAGTCTGTATGTCTGTCCTTATGCTAGAATCACGCTGCTTTGTTTACTGGAGCTTTGTCGTAAGGTTTTGAAATTGGAAGATCTTAGTCCTCCAACATTTTCTTTTTCAGTATTGTTTTGGCTATTCAGGCCCCTTGCAATTCCATAAAAATTTAAGGATTGGCTTTTCTGTTTCCAGGAGGGGATGGTAGGGGGAGAACGACAGTGGAATTTTAATAGAGATTGTCGAATCTGTATATCTGTACAGTGCTTGAGGCGTCTTGCCATCTTAATAACAGGAAGGGTTCCCATCTATGAACATGGAATGTCTTCCCATTTAATTAGGTCTTTCATTTCTTTCAGCAGTGTCTTGTAGTTTTCAGTGCACAAATCTTTGGCCTCCTTCGTTCAATTTATCCCCTAGGTATTTTATTCTTTTGGATGCTACTGTATATGGAATTATTTTTTTAATTTCCTTTTCATTTATCTTGTATAGAAACAGTCTGATTTCTGGGTGGTGGTCTTGTACCCCGAACCTTCACTGAATGTGTTTATTGGCATTTTCCATATATGGAATCATCTGCACATAGAGATCGTTTTACTTCTTTCTTTCCAGTGTGGATGTCTTTTATTCTTTTCCTTGCCCGGTTGCTCTGGCCAGAACTTCCAGTACAGTGTTGAACAGCATTAGTGAAAGTGGGCACCCCTGCTTGTCTTGATCTTAGGGAGAAACTCTCCATCTGTCACCACTGAGCATGGATGTTAGTTGTGGGCTTTTCCATCACTGTCCTTTATCACGTTAGAGAAGTGTTCTTCTATTTCTCGTTTGCTGAGTGTTTTCATCATGGAAGCGCGAGGCACTCCCCGCTCCCTCCTTTTTAAATGGAAGTATGGCTCCAGGTAATAAAGTGCTGTCCTGAAAGAAAAGGTGCCCATTTACTTCGCTGAGAGTTCTGCGTGTTCTCCCCTTCCTTTCTGCGTGACCTGGTGTTGACCGTGTTCCTTCAGGTGGTGGACATCATGAGAGTCAATGTGGATAAGGTGTTGGAAAGAGATCAGAAGCTCTCGGAGTTAGACGATCGTGCAGACGCGCTGCAGGCGGGAGCGTCCCAGTTTGAAACAAGTGCTGCCAAGTTGAAGAGAAAATATTGGTGGAAGAATTGCAAGGTAATTTTCTTTTAGCTGGTTTTTACATGAAGTCACTCTCTGTATTCCCAAGAGGGCCAGCCGAGGCTGCAGGTGTGGGAGATGAGTGTGACGTCCCCTCCGGGGCAATCTGGATCGACTTTGAGTCTAAAGCGCTGACTGCATCCATGCCCCTTTCCCCGTCCCCTCAGCCAGGAATGCTCCATGAGCCGTGGCTGACCTTGGAAGCGTGTAGAACAGGAATGTCCGAAGTCGGTCACAGACCTCAGCCCAAGGCCCCGAGCACAGCCTGGCAGGAGAGGGCTGGGCGTGGCGGTCCGCTGGCCTGTGATTCCGTGACTGGGGCTCCAGCGTCACAGGATGGGGGGGCCGGTGGGCTGAAAGCCAGTGGGCTCCACAGACGTGCGGAAGCAGCCCTCCAGCTGCGTATCCCGAAGCGGGTCTGCGTCTGCCGCAGCCCGAGTGTGTCTTGCCCCCTTACTGGTATCGGGGACACTTTCTGACGCACAGGACGGCTTAGTAGCCCTTCCTTGTGTGAGGAGCTCGTATACACAAGCGAATGCCTTTCCACGGACCACAAGTCATTTGACCATCTTCTAAAAAGCAGATAAATGACCGCATGCCGTAATTGAGAACAGTAAATTTAGGCTTTACAAATTAGGAATTGTTTCAGATTGTAGTGCACCTTAACGTCTCGGTCAGTGACTAGAATATTGTACTTTCCGGTGAGCACACGATCTCTGCTTGGAAATGTGAAACGGTCTGTGTTTTGTCACAGATGTGGGCGATAGGGATTGTCGTCGTGGTCGTCATCATCATCATCATCATCGGTGAGTGTCCCTGGCCTAAACTCATCGTTCAGGTCTTCTCGGTCTGGGCGCAGCTGATTCCACATACAAGAACTCAGAATAGAAGTTCCCGCAGAACTCTTAGTTTATCCAAAGATTTTCGTTTTCTTCAGTAAATGTTTTACATATTTGAGTGTTATTTCACTAAAATCCAAGGGTTTTTTAAATATAAACATTGGTCCTTTGAAGTTAGAGAAAATGTATTCATTTCCACTGACGCATCTGTTTTCACTGAGTACGTTTTCATCTGATATTTCCTTTTACAAGAAACAGTATCGTCTGTTGATTAAAAGCGTGACTCCCTGTTATCCACCGTGGCTCCGTTCCCGTCCGGCTGCGTGGCCTTGGGCAAGCAGATTAACATCCTTGATCCTCAGTTTCTTCCCTTGTAAAGTGGGGTTGATAATAGTACCCCCATATGTTTGCTGTGAGGACACCACTGCCCAATAGATAAAGAGCGTGTGGGGCGGTACCCGGCGCATAGTGGTAGTCGTGGCCGGAGGAGTAGACGAACCCATGCAGACGCGCGTGCGCGCTGAAGCGGGATGACTGGCGTTATTACCGCTGCTACCGTACGTGATCCTGGAACAGGCCGTTGCCGTTTGTAGCCCAGGGCCTGGGAACCATTTGCAAAAGCAGTTCGCCCCGTCCCTTCCCTTGACAGTGCCCTCAAGCCCTCTACGAAGTGCAGAGGGGCCCCTGGTGAGAAGTCGGCCAGACTGAATTGCGCGTTCAGCCTGCGGCCTTCAGTGTTGACCCGGGCTTCAGGGAGAGACTGACCGCTGTTTCCTCTGCTTCTTGTGTCTCCCCCGCTCGCTAGTGTGGAATGTTTCCCCGTGAAGAACCCGTGCAGCCCCGGCCTGCTGTTCAGGAAACCTCTTCAAGACGTTTGACTTAGAACCTGCTAAATTCTCGAGCTCGCCTACTGTTCTGTCTAAACTGATTCTTTTCTGTTCGTTACGGTAAAGTTTAATTTCTAGGAAACGTGCCTTTGTCATGTCATGAGCACTCCAGACTTGACGTGCGGCTGATGGAGAGGATCTCTTAAGTTCCCGAGGGTCGTCACCTCGAAGTGATGTTGTCGGATGAATTGCCATGAATGCCACTTACGGGAATTTGTTCCAAGTTAGCCATCCCTGTCCTATGACATCCTCAGAACCACATTCTAAACCTTTCGGTGATCAGATCTCCAGTTTGTGCCTTCCAGAAAGAACACTACTGCCTAACGCAAATCTGTAACGATAACAGGTTATGCCTTATTTTGCTATTTCTCAGATTCCCTCTAAGAGAACTCTCTACTGTTTATAAGCACTACTGACTCTTGCGCTGTATTTAAAATAAGATGTGGAGGAAGAGTTGTTGCTCTTACATTAGATATGAAGATGTTTGCTTTCTTGTGACTGTTTTTGTATCACTTGCTAAAAATATTATTTTAATCAGAAGTAATAGCCTCTTTAAAACATTTTTATAGAACTGTGGCTATGACCAAAGTTTCTATTTTGCCAAAAAGTTGAATGCCAGTACAGTGTCCTGAAGTTGGTTCCTGACAGATAAATTCAAAAAAGTGACAAATGGAACTTAAGGTGCCCTTCAGAATTAAAATGATAATATTGTGCGTGACCCCTCTACACCCTAGCAGGCCTTTCTTGCCTTTGGAGTGCGGTAGGCGGTGCGGCTCCCCCTCCGATTCAGCATTTCTCCCAGGGGTGGGAGAAGGTTTAAGCGGGACTCTGACCATGTCATCCGTAGAGACTGAGTTCTACCCAGCAGTTGGCAGATGGTCAGCCGTGCACCCCACTAGGTCTCTGCTAATTGTGTGAGCAACAGTTCTGCAGCCTTCAAGTGAGACCGTCTATGAACTGGTCGTTAACTGGCCCAGACCCCACAGACGATAGCCTCCGGGAGTTTGTTTCCTATTTTTATCTGTATTCCACTTCCTAAATCTGTCTTCTAAATTATGCTTTCAGTTGGGCATTGGTCAGGGGCGGATGATTCTTCCCAGGGGATAGCTAACCAGAGACACTTTCTTTCTTCGACGTCATGGGCTGTCTGCACAAGATGCTGCTTTGGAAGTAGCTTTGTCACCTGAGGGACTTGTGTGTGTGAGACTTGGACCATCAGGGCGGTGGCCTAAGGATGGGAGTTCAGGTAGGCATGCAGACAGGCGGGGGTGAGGGGGTGGGGGGCGCTGAGGGAGAGCTGCGGTGGTGTTACCGCTCTGGCCCGTGGTTACTGGAGAGTTCTAAAATTCTTGTTCACGTGCTAGCATGTGACTTACAAAGCAACAACAGTTGAGGGACACCAGGACACGGGCTCCCTTTAATATCTGTTCCCCTGGCCTCATGGTGAAGACATGCCCTGCAGGGCACCCAGCTGTGAGAAGGGAGCAGCCGTCAGTGTGGGGCGGGCCGTGAGCCCCCCACCCCGGCCACTCGGGGGCGCTAGCCGGGTCTGACTCTGAAACCTTGGTGCTCCCTCCTTGCCTCGTGCCCAGTCCCACGTAGCCGTCTGGCTCCTGCATTAACCCAGGGGCACCTCGCTTGTATCTGTGCATTTAGCTGGGAGCTCACCCACTATAATGAACTGAATAAACTGTTTATAAACTAATTCCGGTATCTGTGTTGCTTGTGGAAGAAGAGCTGTGCATGGTCCAAGTCTTAAAAAGGGCCGTCCTTGCTGCTGCCTTTACCTCCCACTTAGAAACCCCAAACTCCACTTTCTCTTCCTTCTCCCCAGTCTCCTTCCCGAGGACTCATTGCTTAGTCCCCAGCATTTCCCCATAGCCTAGGGAACCCAAGCAAACCCTTCCCCTTGGGGAAGTGGGGGGCTGGCTTTCTCACGATTACCAGAATGCTTAGGATCTGGCTTTTGAGTTTCTTAAATATATGCTCTTAAAAGAGTGACATGCAGTCCTGGCCCTGTATCTGGTAGAATAGGGAGCTGCCTACGTGGCACGCAGGGAAGGTGACGTGGATGGTCAAGGTACTTCTCCAAACATGGCTCTCAGTTTGATTCTGCGTATCCTTCCCCCTGAATACACTTCCCCTCTTAATCTACCACCACTAGGAACAATAAAATACGGGTGGAAGTAGCCTTTGCTTATGGTTACAATAAAACACCAGTTTCCTATATAAATCTGGGAGAAAAGAGGTTGACTTCTTCCCACTGCCTTGACCTTGGGTAGATGGTTGCCTCTTTCTTGTCTGGCGTGCCATGTATCCTGGCAGAACACTCTCAGTTGAATTGTGCACAGTGGAATTTGTTCAGGACCTTAATATAATGAGATCTATGTAAATTTTGGTGCCATTTTCAAGCTTTTGAAGGAAAATCTACCATAACGGGCTCTTTTCTGCCTCTCCTGTAAACGTCAGGATTCTTTGGCCAACTGGGTCCTCAGCCAACTTCTCTTTCCGTTCTTCTCCCTCTCCCTGGTCAATCTTACCTATTCCCTCGTCTCTAATCATTAACGTACTGATGATTCCTGACCCAGTGGACACAAGCCTCTCAAACTCAGCATGGACCAAACAGAATTAAGCATTCCCCTGCCACATGCTCCTCTTCCTACCGTTAATAGTGTCTGTTCCAGAAAATGGCATTACCATCCAACCAGTATCCAACGCCAGACAAGTCCACTGGACTTGTTGGTATTTTTAGTCGCCATACAGATCACTCAGAACGGGCTGGAACGCTACCTAATAAACATTCCCCAAATCTCAATGGCTTGAAGTTATTTCCTTGATCATGCCTCATGTCCAATGCCAGGCAACAGGAAGGTTCTATCGTCAGTCCCTCAGGGGGGGACTTCCTGTAAACATTTGTTTCGGGTTATCACTGTGGCAGGAAGGGAACATCAGGAATTGTGCGCTGGCTCGGAAAGCTTCCGTTTGGAAGTGGGGTTCTTATCTCTGCTCACATTTTACTGGCCAAAGCAAGTCACGTGACCCTGCCTAACCTCAGAGGTGGCAGGAAACACATGTCACCGGAAGGAGAAATGTGATGTTTGTGAACATTGGCGTCCTGATGACAATTTCGGTCAAAGAATGAGGCAGATTCCCCTTGACTCGTAAGTATTTTCGGATGAGTTGTGCACCCTACATGATCATTCTATATTTGCATCACTAACAGAACATTTTTTTTAAGTATGGTAATTTTTTTTATTGGTTTTGCGTGAGGATTGTTTGTTTAAAATTGACTGCTTAGTGCATTTAAAAATAGCGTTCTTGGGGGCGCCTGGCTGGCTCAGTCGGTGGAGCGTGGGACTCTTGCTCTCAGGGTGGTGAGTTTGAGCCCCACGTTGGGTACAGAGATGACTTAAAAATAAAATCTTAAAAAAAATAGCATCCTTATTTACAACTGAGCCGCTTTTCATACTAGCAGAAAATTCAATCTGTAAAGCCACAATTTACTAAATAAGCCAATTATGGCATAATTATTAGAAAATAATTGATATTTTTTCTCATCCTTTAAGTAGCAAGCTAAGTGCATTTCAAAATCTTCCACTTGTCTTTATACCGTCAAGACCATGGCCAATCCCCTGTTAACACAAGTGCCTGCCTTTGGCCCAGGCTCTGGACCCGAGCCTAATGGAAGCCCTCCCTCCAGCAATTGCCTGTTGTCTGCAGCTCTTCCTCCTGCTTCATCCTCTCTCCCTCCCTGTTGGATCACCCCATCAGACCCCAGTCGTGGTCCCCACATCCCTCCCTTGGGCAAACAAACATTTGTCTACAGCCCCACGCAGCCAACTCCCTTCCCACAGCTCCCCGTGATCACTGCCTCACATTGAACTTTTCCTTCAGCCAACTCTGCTGAGACATCTTTAACCAAGGTCATCATCTTGGTGAAGCGCCACAGAAATTTCTCTGCCCTTGTCTTGCTCTGCGTATCACCAGCATTTGATACAGTTAATAGCTCTGTCCTTGAAATATTTTATCTAGCTTCAATGACCCAGCATTCTTCTGCTTTTCTTTCAACCCATCTGTGGCTCCTTATTCTTCGCTTGGTTCTCTGCGTGGCCTCTCAATCTCCGTGCCTCCCCTCTCCCTCAGTCTTGGCCTTTGGCCCTTTTCTATCTGCATTCTCATGTTGACACCATTTCACCCATGACTGTAAACGCCATAGGGACTCTGGCCTCTCCCAAATGTCAGCCATATCTCCATCCCTGGCCTCTCCCCCATGTCCCGGGCTGAGAGATCCAGTCACCCCCACCTGACAATCCCACCTGCATGTATAATGCGCTCCTCAAACACGTCTGCGAAACAAGTCTCCATTCTCCGCTCATCAACACTTACTATCCCCAGACGTGTCCATCTAAGTTGCTGACCCATGACACGCAGCACTGCTTACACCAAAAACCCAGGAGTCGCCCTTGATCACTGTCTCGCTCTCTCTTCTCACAACATACATTCAACTCATCGGCAAGCTTCTGTGCCCCACAGGCATCCCACGTCCAGCCTCCTCTCACCATCCTTCCTGGCACCACCCTAGTCCTACCGGTCCTCAGCCCTCTTCTTGTAACTAACAGCTTCCTGCTAACCACACCTGCGTAGAAGTCTGGCTGATACAGATCTCTATCTTGCTTAAAATCCTCTTTCCACTACCTTTAGAAAAAAACCCAAATTGCGTTTCCTAATTATAATCTGGCCCTTCCTAACTTCCTGATCTCCCCTCACACTATTCCTCCTCCTTCTGTGAATTCTCCAAAGTAGAGGGTCTTTCTGGTCCTTAACAACACACCTGCTCTGTCAACACACCCCCTGTCAGGTCTGGGGGCCTTTGCAGGTGCCTTCTGCCCCCTCCGCTGGGTCCACCCCCCCCACACACACACACTCAGGTCTCAATTCGCCTTCTCAGAGAGGCTTCCCCGATCACCAGATTGATGTGTCTGTTGCCTCCTTCACCCTCCATCCCTGTCCCAGCTACACTCCATCCTCGTTTCATCTTCCACACAGCACTCTCCACTTTCGGACCTCTGTGCACTCGCTTGTGTTTCCCGTCTTCATAAAAGGTAGACGCCCTGAATGGCAGGGACTTTTGCCACCGTTCTTTCTCAGGGACCACAATCATCCCGGCCTAGATCATCCACGCAATAAATACGTGTTGAATGAATGCAGTTCGACAAAACAAAACTGGAGAGGAGAGGGAGATCGGCCATCATTTCGAAAAAGGAGGTGGTTTATCCAATACATGATATGAACAATCCCCCCCCACCCTTTTCTGTACAATTCCTTTATTCATCCAATAAAGACTGAAGATTTTTCATGTACCAGGCACTGGAGAGGGGTGGAGCTCTGCACTTCCGATGAGTTGACACGCAATCTAAAAAACCTTCAAGCTGGTATTTTTAAAAGGACTTCGCCACACCTTCCTTTTCTGAAACCGTGTCTTCTACATGCACTTGTCTTACCCCGTTGCCAAATCAACCTGTAACTTGAAGAAGACCAGGGAAATGTTTAGAGTCCGTCGTCAAAGTTCCGTTTTTGAAACCCGGCTTTGATCTTCCCGGGGCTGCTCTACTGCCGGGGGCCTCCGAGCCTAAAGAGCTGGCGGGCGCGAGAGCAGGAAAGTTATGCAACACGCAAAAGGGAACCCGAGAAGGCGCAGACGAGGCGCTCGGATGTGCAGTGCTTCTTCCCGCGGCCCGGGATTGGTCGGACCCGCGCTCCAGGGCTACCCCCCCACCCCCGCCCCGACTGCCCCTGGCACCTGCACGCCCAGCCGCCTGGTTGCCCGCCCCTCACGTGGGGGCCGGTCAACCCCTCCCGGGTCCCGCCCCCAAGTGATTGGCGGCTCGAGCACCCTATACCAGCCGCGCTTGGCTCTAGCCGGCCGTAGCCCCTCCCACCCCACCCCACCCCCGCCGGTACCCTGAAGGGGGCGGAGCACTCGACTAGCGCGGCCAGACCTCCGGCCCCCTCCGGGCCCCTCCGCCTCGCGTCATCGCGCCGGCCTGCCGGGATTGGCCGAGCGCGCCCTCCGCCCGACACCCGGCGTTACGTAACGGGCTCCGGGGCCTTCTCCCCGCCCCCTCGCCTCCAGTTATGTAACACCCCCCCCCCTCCCCGCGCAGGCCCCACCCCCGGGCCAATGGGGGCGCGCAGAGTCGGCCGCGGCTGCCAATCGCTCGGTCGGGGGGCCGGGCCGCATCTCTTGGAGCGCGAGGGGCGCGGCGCGCGGCGGGCCTGGGGACTACGCGGGTCGCTGCACTGCGGGGCGAGCGGCGGCGGCTGCTTGTGAGTGCTGTGCCGGGCCCGGGAGGTCTCTCCGGGTCCGCTCTCCGCTGTGGAGCCGGCGGCCGGGCGGCGCCGGGCCGGGAACCTGGAGCTCCTGAACTTGGCGCCGGAAGCTCCCTCTGCCCGGGTCCAGTTTCTGGGTGCGCGCCGCCCGTGCGGAGCCGCGGGTGGGCAGGCCGGCGAATGGGAGAGTCTGGCCGGGGAGGGGGGCGTCTGTCACACCCAGCTTCCACAGCACATGGTCCGTGTCATTAAACCCCTGTCCCCACTGTCCCCCCCCCCCCCCCCGCCTCCAGGCTGCTCCCTCAAGCGGAGCCATCCGAGACTGCATGGAGATCCTGCAGAGGCAACTTCGTCCAGGTGACCGGGCATCAGTATTGGCCGGCTCCTGATGACCGATCATTTTCCCTAAGGCAGTGGCATGGACCAAAATGAGAAATAAATTCCTGTCGCTGATTGCGAAGTGAAACAGAAGCAGGAAACAGACTGAAGGCTGCCGAGCAAAAGATCGACCCCTGTGAAGACCTGGGAACGTCCAGCGGTGAATGTCTGGACTGCAGGGGGAACGAATCTCAGGAACTTGAAGGACCACAGGCCTGCGGCTCTGAGGCCGTGGGGCGAGGAAAGGAGGAGATGTGGAGCCAGAAATCCCAGCTGGGGAGCCCACAAGTGGAGAGCCGCAACAGGTGACATGACCTGGTTTGTTGTTGTTCTCGGGCTAGTACAGGGGAAGGGGGGCTTAAATTGTTTTATTCTTTTGTTTGTAAGCCTAGGAGAAAGTTTAGGGGGATATTCAGACAACTTGGAATGAAAAGCTCTGGGAAACTGAAGAATTACCAAAGAGTACCAGAAGTCCAGAAAGAGTGGTTAAGGCTTTAGCTGAGCAGGGAGTGGGGGAACTGCAGTGGGAATGAGCAAGAATGGAAAATGTTCGATGTTTACTAGTTTCTTTGGCCAGGATCTCCCACCTGTGCAAAGGGGAAAAGAAACCTGTGAACTAAATGAGTTGATCCGCGGGAGGCACCTTAGAAAGTTGCTTGGCACATCGTATGCTGCTCTTCTCGTTGAAAGTGTGAATTGACGGTTTGGGTTTTTTTTTTATCTTACAGTGAAGAGCAAGACTGAACTTCTGAAGAACTTATGATGGTTGTGCAAGAAATGAAAAAATACTTCCCATCAGGGAGACACAGTAAGCCAAGCACCGTGGACGCCCTCAACTATGCCCTTTGCTGCGTACACGGTGTACAAGGTAAATGAGCTGGAGAAAAAGTACAGCCGTGCAAATACATCATTTTGCTCGTAAACATCGGCCAAGCCGGAAGAGTTGTCGGTGTGGTTCTTGGTCCCTGAAGTGTTTTGAGCTTTTTTGGCGCTTGATGCGAGATGAGCAAATCCACAAGGATTCTATTTGTGTCATAGTTTTGCAAATTAGGAACATCAGGAGAACCTCGTTTGTGTAATAGTTTAGGAACTGTTGTTTAGTGACTCTGCCATGTTTTGATGATTTGCTGCAGGAGGGTAGAGTTTAGCACATTTTAAAGACTCACTTTTTAAAGGGGATCGTTGTCTTCTAAGGGCATTGGGGAAAACATACATTTGGCTGAGTACAGCTTGCCTTTCTGGTCATCCACATACTGTCACAGTTCGTTCATGATATATCAGGAATTTGCCATATTAGAAATGCACAGTTGCAAACACCTTTTCCTTTTTATCTCTGACCTTTCTTTTCCAGGGATTTAAAGTACAGGTTTAGCACAGACCTCTGTGATGTCAGGTATGACACACAGTTCCTGAATACGGAAAGTAATATTTCTGCCATGAGCACGTCACATGCATGTACTTGGAATTTGGGGTTATCGTACCTTGTATGGATCTTGCTCCTTGTGATGCAGATCAGAAAATCCTAAAATCCAAAGGCTTATGTGTGTACAACTCTCAGTGTTTCAAGTGAAAGAAGATGATCTGGTTTTGAGGCGGACACGCCGAGGTGTCCTCATCCTAAAAAATAAGCCAACTTCAGTGGTGGTAAAAATGATTTCCTTAAGCTGTCGCTGTCACCGGACCACCTGTTTATTTTCCTGTGTTTCTTAGCAAACAGTGAGTTTTTCCAGACTCTCAGTCAGCGTGGAGCTGTGACCGCATACGGCCTTGAGGAGCTGGCCACGGCTGCTTTGGGGTACACTTCCAAAAACACAGTAAGAATCCACACATTTTGCCGTATCGACCTGGGTGATTTCTCCTAACAACCGTATCTAGATGTAGCTGTTGAAACCTAATACGCGGGAGTTTCAGGAACCACGACGCGAGGCAGACCGTAGCAGCGCGCTGCTGGGGAGACTGTGTAGTTAGTTTCTGTTGCCCTTGCGGGAGCACAGGGGTAAACCCAGGCAGCCGCCCGGGAGCGGTGGTCTGCTGGCCCTCCCTCAAGAGCTGCCCCTGCCTCCTGAGCATCCCTGAGTTCTCTCTAATTAAGAGGGAAAACAAATAAGCTGCAGAGTAACCACCCTCATTTTATTCTAATCTCCGAATCGTTAATTTGTATTTATATCATTCTTGGTTCCAATACTTACTCCCCTTCAAGTTGTAACGACTGGATTTTATAGAACAGGTGAGTTGAGGTGCTGTCGTTTTTCTGTAAAATTTGGGAAGAGACATGTAGTGTATCTTTTCTGAAGCTCTTCCTGTTGGCAGAATCGTTCAGCCTCACGCCTTACTGATGTGATGGAGATTACTTTGTTTTATGTGTAGACGTCACGCTGAAAGATCTTGTAAGATCGGATCGGGAGCTGCCCCTGAGATCACAGTAGTGTTTGTTTTACTGACTGGGGTGTTTGTGGGACCCTAGTGGGTGTGGCGGAGATGGAAGAGACAAGGAAAGGCTTAAGAAAACATTTTCCCTTGAAGATCTTCCAGGTAGAACTAGAGAGGAGGACGTGCCGATGCGGGCAGAGGCAAACGGTGGCCGATTATAAATGTTCTTGCTGTCTGATGCAACAGATAGGAGAAATGATTCTTACATAGCGAGGCTTGTCAAAGACGGGGTCTTGAAGGAGGCTCTTGAGCTTGGTCTTGAAGCCTAGAGTTACGCATTGGTCAAGAGAGGACAGTCCCCTCAGTCTGCACACGAGAAGGAATCCTCAGTCAATATGCTGTATGCACGTTTAGTCGGACGAGCTGGTGTATTGTTTGGTATGGAAATCTGACCTTCAGAAGATAAAATGCAGGTTTGATGACGATCACTAAGGCATATGTCGGAGAATCCTGCTGCCTTTGCAGGATATGTGCGTGCGTGGATCACGTGAGGAGTCTGGAAGAAATTTACCTCTCAGGGAATATTGTTCGCAAGTATCTCAATATTTGCATTTATTTTAAATGTTTTCCTAGGACACCTTTGTGGCAGTGTTTTCATTTCTGTCTGGAGGGTTAGTCACATTTCTGAACAGGCTACTTCAGTCCCGAATTGTAAGAAAGATTTCTTGGAGTCTTCTCACTTTGTGGAACTACTTGCTCCTCAAGATGTGAGGGTGTTCTGTGCACACACTGGCCCCGCTCAGCTTCCCCCCTGGAACAGCTGGACCCAAAGAGGTAATGGGTCCAATGCTCAGATGTTCACCTTGCCGCATAAAGATCGGTTGCGATCTTTCGGAAGGAGTACCAAAATTAACGCGTTGTTTTGAACCTGCAAACTCTATGGCTTTTTTTATGTCTTTATTTAAAAAGTCAGAATGTGGGGTGCCTGGCTGGCTCCGTCGGTGGAACGTGCAACTCTTGACCTTGAGGTCATGAGTTCGAGCCCCACATTGGGTGTAGAGATGACTAAAAATAAAACTTAAAAAAAAAAAAAACAAAGATAAGTAAATAAATAAAAAGTCAGACTGTGTTGGAAACAGCATTTTAAATGCTTCCAATAACAAAGTTCCAGTTGATATGCTTTCATTTAGTCAAGTTAATTTTACAGCTTCTATATCATAAATATGGGTTTTTTTGAAATACGGTGTGACTGCCTGCGTACCGTATGGCGGGTTCATTGTTTAAAGATTCTGTTTTCTCTAAGTTAATAAAATTAAATGTTTTCCCTCTTACATTGACTTCATTATTTCTTTGCTTTGTTTTGGAGATAAACTTCTCATGGTTAGCTCCCCTTCCAGTTTTGCTTCTTCCTAAAAGTTCACGAATCTCATTACTTTGTTTTTCTTCTGAAATGCTTATTTCCCTGAACTGGGCATGCCTCGTACTAGTTTCCTTGGTGACTTTCAATCCTGCGTGATATTTTAAAATGATTCATTATTTCTTTTTAAAATCACCTTATTATTACTTATTTCACATTCTTTGTGAAGCGTGTCTTAAAGAGCTTAGCGTAGATCAACCTTTTTCTTTTGATTCCCAGCCCTTTTCTCTAGTTTTTTGGAATGTAAAGTTGATTTGTTTATTATGATAAAAAAAAGAATCCATTAGCAAAATGCACCATCTTAACCATTTTTAAGGGTACAGTTCAGTCGTGTTGGGTACATTGGCATGGATGTGAAACACACCTCCAGAACCTTCTCATCTTGCAAATCGAGGCCCCGGGCCCATCCTGACTTTCTAACGCAGGACGTGGTCCTGTGGGAACAGTCTCGCACACTGCTTTTTTCCATGGCAGACCTTTGCCCTGTCTTTTGTGTGCAGGTCGTGGACGCTTCGGAACGCACACCTGTCTTCCTTGCTTGTTTCCAGCTCTTTCCTGTTCCCCTCACTCAAAAACATCTGTTTCTCTGCTTTTATTGCCCCTTCGTCCACTCCACAGACATTTACTCAGCAGGCCCCGTGGGCCGGGAGCTGTTCCCGGTGCTGAGATGCTGCCGGGAGCTGGGCGGACGGCGCCGTTCTGTCCGCCCTCGCGCCTCCCCAGCAGCCTCCCCCCAAGCCCCAGCCCGACGTGGCCTCTGTGGTCTCTGTCTGCTCTTTTCAGCCGTGCTATCTTTGCAAATTACTTATTGCCATGATATTTCCCCAACGTGTAAAAAGGTAATATACCCTGAAATCACTGTTTTGGGGACCTAAGTATTGACTTCCTCCTTAAAGAGATGGTGCTCCTCTTGGCGGCTGCTCGCACTGGGCTTTGCCTCGCACACCTCAGGGATTCCAGCTCTTCTTGAGCCGTTCGTGGCCTGGGCCCCTGCTGCCTCCTTCTGCCCTTCCTTTGAGCCCATAGAACATGAAGGGGACAAAGGAAGCTATAAACTCAGCAGTTGTCAGCCTTTGGCCTGGCGTCCGAGCACATTTCCCCTTTGGTTCATTGTACAGGCCTCCCAGAAGGATCTGACCACTGTTTCTTTAGAGCACACTTCCAAAAATCAAGGATTCATCTGCTACAGCTGAGGTGTGGAAATGATAAGGGGCTCACATCACTGTTCGAGATCCCACGGTCTGGCTCTCCGTCCTGCACGACCCCTAGAGAATGCAGTTGAATTCAGGCACCTGGTATCCTCACACAGTGTATGGAAGTCTCTCTTCTGGTAGAATTGCGGTATTTCCTATGTGCAAAGAATTTTAAGCAAGGAATCTGAAGATCTGAGTTTTAAATTGAGTTCTGTCCCTTTAAGAACGAAGGAGGCCATTTAGCTTCTCACGGTGAAGTCATCACCATGTCCTACCAGCGTGCTAACACGGGACTGCTGTGAGAAGCAAGCATGCCAATGGTTGAGAAAGCACTTTCGGTATTTGGAACATTCTGCAACATTAGGGGTCCTCTTTGTTGCTACCATTCTACTGAACGGTTACTGTTTGCCAGGGACTTTTCTTCATGTTTCAGTGGATTGACTAATCTTCCCAAGAACCTTACGAGATGTGGATACCATCACCGTCCCCAGTTGACAGATAAGGTAACTGTTAGTTTGGGTCTGCTGAGCAGCAAATGCCAAGATAGGGGTAGCTGTGTAAGCCATTGGCTGCGGGGGGTGGTGGGGGAGGAGGGAAGCGGCGCCCTCAGCCCACAGTGCACGTCTGACACCCGGGGAAGAAGCAGGAACAAAGGGGACTGGGGAGGAGGAGGCTTGACCTGCCGCATAGCTGAAAAGACAGCTTGGCCAGGCAGTCAAAGGGAAGTCCAAGCCACAGTCACGCGCCGGAGGAGCCCTGCGTCTCCATGGGATGGTCCCGTCTCAGTACGGCTCTGTGCACGGGCTCTGGGTGGGAACAGCCACAGGAGCAGGGCCCCGGGGCAGCAGCTGTGGCCTGTGGTCAGTTACGTCCCCTGAAGCCGGGAACCACGCCCTTTCTCAGCCACTGCGGTCACTGAGGCACAGAGCTAAGGGACTCACCGAGGTCACACTACCAGTAGGCGTGGAGCCGGGTTTCACCCTGGCGGTGTGAGTCCAGGGTCCTTGCTCGGAGTCAGTGCCCCTCCTGACCGCGTCAGTCCCTGTGCTGGAACCATCAAACAGGGCATCTGTAGTCACACAAAGGTGGGCGTTTGAAAGCGACACCAAGGAATCAGTCCTGTTCATAAAAATCATCTCAAAAAATTAAGAATATTTTTGGAACATCCTTATCTTGCTGTCATTCCTCCGCAGGCTTATCTGAGCCTTTCCTGGGGTGGTTTCGGTGTTAGGGCTGTTGGGTGTCTTAGAGTAATGAATTCAGCGAGCTGACCGCGAGCTGTCAGGACAGTGTTCTGGTTTCAGAACTCCTGGACTGTGACCCCCTAGCGTTCTGAATTCTGATCGTTGGATCCTTGGTGCCTTTGAAACTGGAGTTCTTGCGGTTTAGTTGTTTTTTGTTTTTAATCATGTGCGTTTTCCCTGATGGTTCAGAAGCCCATCTTCTGACTCTTCCTGTGACCCTCTGCTCAGAAGTGCCAAGACCTGGGCCCCGAGCCCTGTCTTGGTTCTTCAGAGTTCTCGTTGTTTATGCTCCTTCAGTGTATGTTTGTAAAACATCTCATTGGTTTTAAGTGTTACCTTGAGTCTTATAACTGAGGATTTCTTCACTCCGGCGAGCAAATGCCCAAAAGATCAATTCAAGGAGCTCTAAGCAGAGGGGAGCTAAATAGTCAACAAACACGTGGGAAGAAAGGTTCAGTCCCTCGATCAAGGCAAACTTAAACATTTCTGAATTACCACTTCACAAATCAATAAAATTAGAGCAGAAATCAATAAAACTGGCACAACCATTGGCATGAGGGTTGTGAGAACGTGTCATTAGAGACCCTGTTGGTACGATCTTCTGTGGATCAGTGTGACACTCCACGGTGAGAGTCATAAGACGATCGTGTCATCTACAGGCCCCAACTTCAGGGATTTTGTCCAAGGACAGAAAAAAGTGGAAGACGTTTATGTATCCTATACTTGAATACTGTAAGTTGTCCAGATCGGAGGAACGTCCGGACTGTCACAGTGAACTAGAATATGGCCCCCAAAGTAAGTGTGCCCCGGGATTATCGCCTTGACCTGGGAAGGAGGACCACGGGCAGTTTCAGCAGTTCAACGAGGGAAAGCCGCCAGTCCCACGCACCCTCACTGTCTCCCCAAGGGTCCCTACTAGAGTACCGAAGCCCCCTGGAACGTACTGGATGCGGCTCCATCTCAAAGCGAGGGCAGGAGCCCTGTTTGAATCCAGAGTATCTCCTCCTTGCAAGGATAGTTTCTCGTTGGTTTGGGGGTAGCTGGGGTCTTCCTGCGTTGGAGGTGCTGCCCTGGGAGGGGGTGACTAACACTTTGTTTTCCGCAGCATCTCAGTACGAATTCGCTCCGGTGAATCCTTTTTCTGCAGGATCCGGTAAGTCTAGGGGCTTGCGGGGGCCAGGAACGGTGGCTTACACTCTGATTTTATTTGGCCCTTTTTAGATTCTTTTATAATCAGCGAGCGCTGGGTTCTTTCCACAAAAAGTTTGTATTTCAATTGAGAAGAAGCAGCTTACCCTCACAAAATGACTAGATAATAGCACAATCAAGGGGAGGACAGAGAGATCATTCTTAGCCTGGGGGTGCTCGCTCGCTCTCTCATGCTCTCATGCTCTCTGTCTCTCTAAGAACTGCTGGATGAGGTTAAGTATACTTTCAAATGCCTACTGTTTGGGGATCTTTTGGTTTTTGTTTGCTTTTTGACTTTTGGTCACATTTAAAATGAATTTTTGAAATTTTACTTTATTTATTATTTTTTTTTTTTTTAAGTGAGCTCTGTGCCTAATGTGGGGCTTGAACTTGTGCCCTGGAGATCAAGTCACACACTCTACTGACTGAGCCAACCAGGCACCCCTAACTTTTTAAATTTAAATGACTGTAAAGAAAGTAAGATAGATATGTCTAAGAGAAGGACATAGTGAACTGGAAGAAAACGGACCAAAATTTTAATCGTAGTTGATTTCTGATAGGATTTATTAGTGATATTTTTCTCCTCTGAATTTACTGTGATGTGTTCACGTTACTTTTGCAAGAAGAAGAAAATGTGGTTCAGTGACGTCACGATTGCCTACACGAGTATCGAAGTTACTAAAGGCTCGAGATGTGGAAAACTCAAGCGAAAAGTCCTTCTAATGGATCAGTCAGCACTCCGTGGGGCTGGGGGCCTTGAGCTGATAGCACTCCAGTGCTTGGGGAGGGCTACCCCGGGGAAAGGGGTGCAGGGGGGAGGGCTGTGTTGGTTCATTCAGTCCTTCACAGGTGAGTTGTTATGAAGACCTTAGAACAGTGCTTGCCACGGACTAGGTGCTGTTCGTGTTTGTTTTGCTAGTAAATATATTTGTGTGCCTTCTCTGAGCCAGGCAAGGGTCAGGCCACTCTCTCTTCTCAGTGGCGGAAGCAGGGTCACGGTTGAGAGTGGAGACGCGGGGTGGAGGCCCCAGAGTCTGCCGAGGGGCAAGGAAGGCGGTGGGGGTGGGAGCACCAGTGCACGTGGACGTGGACGTGGACGTGGAGCTTCTAGGCAGCTAAAGACCTCCTGACATGACTTCAAACAACGGTGGGGGAGGCAAGGTGTGACGGGTAGAAACGGGGGAGCGTGGATTCGGTTGTGGCCACGTTGACACTAGGGGGACCATGGTGTATCCAAGGGGAAATGTCCTCTGGGCAGCTGAAGCTATGACACAGGGTGCAAGCCCGGGAGTCGAGCCGCCCCTCCCCAGGGGGTTTCCCCACAGCCAGGGACGGGGCTTGGGGCGCAGTTCCTAACCCTGCTTCCCTGCGCAGGCAGGCGCGTGAGGAGCGCGTCCCCGCACACAGGGCTCTGTGCCCACCAGGCAGTAGCCGAAGCTCCAAGACTAAGTCAGTCCTTCCGGAGAGTGTAGGCAGGGACGGTGGAGAGCTGGCTTTGGGGGCGCGTCATCACAGGGAGCCCTGATTTCTGTCATGTGGTGCTTGGGTTAGACGTGTGAGGTGAGACAGGTAGGGAGGTCACACTGGGAAGTTATGTTTCAGGTCAGAAGAAAAGTCGTGGGGTGGTTAGTTCCATTTTTAACCCACTAAGCTGCTTCTCCATAAATCCCCTTTTTCATTGAATAATGGATGAGTGTAATTATCCTTGGGTATCGAAAATGTAAACTAACATTTCTTTTTAGAATAAACGCATTTAAACATTTTAGATTTGGATTGCTCTCTCTCGGAAGTCACCAAGAAGGCGCCTGTCCTGCCTTGTTTCACGCTGGGCTCCCTGACTGCGTCAGGACTGGTTCCTCGCCCTTTCTGTGCTTTTCAGGGGAGGCCAAGACAGAGCAAGAAAAGCATTACTGCCCATTCTGGATTATCCGCTCTTTGATGCACGTACATAGCCCTACCCAGCCGGAATCGGAGCCCTGCTGCCTCACGCTGGTGGAGGGGATTCACTCTGGTTATGAAGGTAAGTCAGGAGTGTCTGCTTTCAGATGAAGCTCACCTGACAGCACCTCACGTAGGAACATGTGAAAGCCTGTTTACTGCAGCCGCAGAACCAGAAAAGAGCACGTGAGGCTTCACGTCGGCCCTGAACTCTTGGGCATTTAGAGCTGATCTGCCCCGATGTCTGTTTGCTGACCCTGACTTCTCGGTGGTCGTCTCCTTCAAGGTCGGCATGGCCTAAGGGTCTCAGCACAGACTTGGCCACCGATACCTGGTCCTGTGATCGTTTCTGTACTGGTGACTGTCCTGTGGCCTTTGGCTTCTGCCCTGTGTGAAACAAAAGCATGGAACTTGGGGGCACCTGGGTGGCTCAGTCAGTTAAGCACCTGACCCTTGGTTTCAGCTCAGGTCATGATCTTACCAGTTGTGGGATCGAGCCCCGAGTCGGGCTGCATGCCCAGCGGGGAGTCTGCTTGAGATTCCCTCCCTCTGCCTCTCCCCCCCCCCACACACACACTCTTTCTCTCTCTCAAGTAAATAAATAAATCTTAAAAAAAAAAAAAAAGAGCATGAAAATTGTTGCACAGCGAGGTCACAAGAATGAATTTATATTTTTTGTGTTCAGGAGGCCCTTGAGTGAAAGCCGTAGTCTCTGTCCTCTGATGGCAGAACGACATTTCCAAATTCCTGTGTTAGTACACAAGCAGCGTCCGTTGATTGTTTGAAATTAAAGTCAGTTCTGCTGTGGCCTGACGTATGCTTTCCCACAAATTACTGTCCCATGCAAGAAAACAAAAAACCAAAACACATATGCACACAAAACCACAGGGCTTAAGGGAAAAATGGGTTTAGGGGCACAACACTCAAAACCTTAACCACATATTAAAAATAAGCCAGGAATCTAATAAAAATAACACAGCTTTACACACATTAAATGGTTAAGAAATACACAAACACTGCAGTACGGGCGTGGCGCCTCCCCTGTGGCTTGGGGCCGTGGGCGGTGGCTCGGGGTCGCGGGCTGCCGCTCCGGGGTTACGGTGGGGGTGGAAGGAAGGCCGTCTGGAGTCAGAAGTGCACGGGCGTGTCTCCTGCTATAACACACAGCGCGAGGCAGCCCTAGATGAGGCCGTGCGTGTGTCCGCGTGTTCTTGGGTGACTCCATTCGCCTCTCGCTTCTTGCCGATGAAACTGTGCGTGATTCCAAATCGCTGCATTTTCAACGTGAGACCGTCGAACGGACCGTGCCGGTTTTCTGACACAGATTGAAAATATCCACATCACACTGACACCAAATGCAATGCACTTCGTCGTCCAACCACCAAACACCGCCAGACCCGCTGGGCCTGACCTGTCATTGCCTCCAGCTTTGACTGCGGCGCTGTGGTGAGTAAGCTTTCCGGGCACACAGACTCTATTTAAAATCGGCTTCAGCGGGCATCGCATTTTGACCTAATCAGAATGTAGTTAATAATGACAAGTCTCACGATTTCACCGTAGCCTTGGCTTCTTGAAGGCCAGGCCCCTGAGTGGGATTTCTACCATTTCAGATAGAGGTGTTGTTCCTCTGTATGAAGTGGTCAGCAAAGCGGATGGCTAATTAGATATTTGCCTTTAGCGAGTCTTTCTGTTTTTCATAGCTCCTCGAATCCCGGTGGATAAAAGAATTTTCACCATGACACACACCCCAGGGTGTGTCTTTCTTGAAATAGATGAAAGGTAAGTGCTTCTTTAAGCCTGAAAGAAATTGTGTTTCTGGAAAAAGAAAAATGAGACCATTTACATTATGTTGACATGCCTACCCCTACATGATGAGATGGACGTCTAACCGTTTGCCCGGTTGCTTTCTTAGCTTGAAGCTTATGTTTTCCTGTAAGTATCTTGCACATTATGCTTCTACGGTTTATAAGTTATATTTGATTTCACAACCGTCTGCTTTAGGTAAGGCAGGAATTATTGTCCCACGTTAATGAGAGGACAGCGACCATGGATATGGTATGTGATTGTCCTCAAAAGGAGACCAGAACTTGAACTCTGGCCTCCAGTTCCCGTGCCAGCATGATTTCCACCAGACACGTGCTTCCCTAAACACCTTTGACGAAATGTTTATTAGTCTGAAGTGAGGAGGCAAAGAAAAGGAAAATAAGAACTGATTTTTTTTTTTGGTGCAGCTGAGTTTACTTAATTTAAAGCATCATCAGTCATTTTGAACTTATGTCTTTTCTACTTTTTTTTCATATTTTAGTGGTCTTACTTAAAGATTAGTGGTGGTAGATAGCAGTTGTTGCTTATTGTTGTTTTTTAAATACTTTTATTTGGAAAATAAACATTGTTTTCCCCTGATGAGTACCCTCTGTTTCCCCCCATGGTGTTTTTTGTTTTTTTTTAAGATTTTATTTATTTATTTGACAGAGAGAGAGACAGCCAGCGAGAGAGGGAACACAAGCAGGGGGAGTGGGAGAGGAAGAAGCAGGCTTCCAGAAGAAGAGCCTGATGTGGGGCTCGATCCCAGAATGCAGGGATCACGCCCTGAGCCAAAGTCAGACGCTTAAAGACTGAGCCGCCCAGGCGCCCGCCCCATGTTTATTTTTGAATTTTACTTATTGGTGAAATCTGGAAATCGGGGGCTCAGTGCACCGTGGTGCACAGAAGTGTAAAGCAACAAAGTCAGAATGGCTGGTACAGTTATGATAGTTATTAATTTTGATTTTTGAAAAATCTTAACATCTGAAAATAGGTTTATTTAATAATAGATACCCTGAAACTAAACAGTAGTTGGTGAAATACTTTGCATCATGGAGTCTGTAGAGAGTAAGAACATTTAGTTGCAAATATCCTGGTAATGGCTTAAATTTATTGCATCGGAAATGTTTGTGAATTTGTGCGCAGAGAAGACATTTATGGAGTCAGTTTTTTCTAAGTCATCCTGAAGGCTCTGCATTCACCGCTCTCCCGTGAAGCTCCATCCTGCACATGTCTTTGTGTTCCTGGCGTCTACTGGTTATTACCTTCTGGGAAACACTGCTTCTGTGCACTTTTAATCGTGCTGGATAAATCTGTAGCCTGCTTTATTCACTTAACACCATAAGCATTCTTCTGCCCTATGATGTGATCTTTGTAAACTTTTTAAATGGGGAAGGGGGCGTCAGAGACCCCTGAGGAACTTGCTAAAAATACGGATTCCTCATCTTACCCCAGAAACTTTGATTTGGTGAGGCTGTGAATCATTTTCTAGCAAGTTCCGTAGGCAACTTTGACATAACATGTCCAGTGCCTGGCATTTCTTAGATTATGGAACCATATCCCCACGGCTCCTTTTATAAATGCTGGAATGACATCTTTTGCATACCTTTTTTTTCATATTTAGGACTAAGTAAGGAAGTATTGTTTAAAGCGTATAAAGGCTGAAAATGACTTGCTGCGTGTAACGTGCTGTCTGTGCTGTGTCTCTACCCAGAGCGGGGCCTCTGCTGGGTTACCTACGTCAGGATCTGATGGGAACGTCTGTCTTAGCATTTCTGCACCCAGAGGATCGTTCTCTCATGCTCGCTGTACACCAGAAAGGTCAGGACCTGCCTCTTTATAGGAGGAAGTATTTCTGTAACCACTCATCCGCTCTAATTTTTCATTTCATTTCTTGTTAGGTCTTCTCCTTAGCTCTTAATCACTAGAGCTCAGCCTTTAACAGGTGAGCACTCTGGGGAGCTGCTCAAACAGTTTTTTTTCTATTTTGACATTCTGAAAAAATTAAAAATAAATGCCTAGAAAAAGACATTTGCAATAAATATCGGCATGAAATAAATTCTCATCTCGTCGTATTATCTTATATAGTCTCAAAGTACGCAGGCCACCCTCCCTTTGAACACTCACCCATTCGATTTTGTACTCAAAACGGAGATGACATCGTCCTGGACTCCAGCTGGTCCAGCTTTGTGAACCCGTGAGCTGGAAGGTGTCTTTCATCATGGGTGGGCATAAAGTTTGAACGTAAGTTGGTCAGTGCTCATGGTTTTAGAAGACCCTTTTTACCAGATAGCATTCTGCCCCCCACTGACTCCCTTCGACTCAGTTGACACATAAACTAAATAAAGCACAGATTTTTTTTTTAAAGTGCTTTTGGAAGACTGGCAGTGTGTGTCAAGAACCTTGAAAGATTTCTACCTCTTTGACCTCATGATTCCCTTATGGAAATAGTCTAAGGAGATATGCCTCGATACGAAGATAGCTTTATAATGAAAAGACATATTTTGCACCATTGTTCAATCATACTGGTGGACCTTGAGTAGCTTATATGTCGATCATTAAGTATGTCCTAGACTATTCGTTTGACATGTTGTATTACTGGTCAAAGGAAGTTTTTGCAAAGATTACATAACATGAGAAATTGATATATATTAGATTTAAAAAGCAGCATACGAAATTGTTTATACCATCTGAATATAAACGTGTTCAAATACACACAAACACTGTGAAGTAGGAGAAAGAAGAAGAAAGGAAATAAGATACAGATTTTGGCTATTTGTAGGGTAATGGGATAAAGGGGTTTTTGGGTTTTTTGTTTTTTGTTTTTTTGCCTTTTCTGTATTTTAAACTTCTCTTTAGTGACCACGTAAAACTTTTTATATCTGCTTCTGTTGTCAAATTCCACTTATTTGTGTCCATTTTATCCAATCTTTATTTTTAAAAAGTAGATTCTTTAGTTTTTGTTTTCTTGCCAACACAGCTGCCTCAAGCCTGTTTGATTACTGCTACCTATCCATGTACCAGAAACTTCCGAAATGGGTCTAGAACAAACTGGCCCGCCGCTCTTGTCGCCTAAAATACTCCCAGTCCCTTGACGTTTTGTTTAAAATTTAAAATTGACCTTGTAGTTTTCTCAGCTGGGCCTTGGGTTCCCCTGTGGTATCGCTTTTGGGTTTTTTTAGCATGGAGACTCTACTTAACTCTTTAGAATCATGCTGAGATTGAGAAATTATGTCTTTTGGGTTCCGCTGTACAGCGTTGTGCACATAAGCATAAAACTGAGAACAGTTGGTCTACCAATAAGACCTGCTGTCGCATCTTAATACTATAATAGAGGATACTCAGCCATGGTGAGAGACTGTCCCAAGGTCCTCCTATGTCTTTGTGCTCTGGGGTTTGGCCTCTGAGCAGAGCAGGTCTGGATCCCTAATGGGAGAAATGGGCTCCTTGCTGCCCTAACTCAAGAGGCCAGTTTGTGCTCGAAAACTAATGTAATAACGAGGATAAGAAATATGACTTCCATGTCAGTGTTATTCATGTTGGTCAGAAAGGACTTTTTTTTCCCGGTAGGAAAATCTGTGGGGAAATGAAAGTAAAATCAGGTGGTTGCTTAGTATGACTACAGGAAACCCCAGAGCAAGTGTGATTGCTTTCATGAAGTGTCCCTCTGGGTGTCTGTCGATCGGTCTGCATGCCCTCCCCGTCAGTGCCAGAGCCATGTCCTAGATGCCCCAAATGTCCTTTTGGTTTGATTACACAATGTGTGAAATTAACTGATAATATAAGTACTCATGGTGTTTGCAGCTTAAAAAAAAAATTATACCAGTATTTGCATCTCAATTTCTGGGATTATGTGAGGGAAAAACTTAGAGTCTAGTAAGCATTCATCGCTCTTGTAAAATAATCGTCCATTATATTCATCCAACTGTTTTAACGAGTACTTACAGATCACCTGCTGAGCTGGACTTTGTGCTAGACCCCGAGACCAAGATGGTAGACCACACAGACATCATCCCCACCGTCCTGGGGCCCACAGTGCTGTGGGAGAGCCAGGACCTAGAAATGGCGTGTGTGGAATGGAGTTTTGGCAAGTGTGAGGTTGAAATGGGAAGAGTGAGGGGGAACAGTGAGGGTGTTCAGCGAGGAACCTAGCCACCTCTCGTGGGTGGCAGGTGATGTGCTGTTACCTCTCGTCCTACAGATAATAGCCATGTACTCGACAAAAGAGTAACTTTCGCAGAGGTCCTTTGAGGAGGAGGTTGGGAAGTGGAGAACAGAACCGGTTTTCTCCCTGACCCCTCAAGCAGCGTCCTTCCATAGCCAGTGGCCTAGCGCTGCACGGCATTTGCCACTTTCTGGTCAAGGCTGCGTCTCCATAGCCTGCACGTTCGTCAGCTTGAGTTACGTGATTACTGACTAAAGATACAACCTGGCTTTGTAGAAAGTTTCACAGACAAGACCAGATCTCATAACACAAAGCAGTTGGTTCTATTTCCATTCCAGAATTTCACTTGAAAAACAAACCCAAACGTTTCTGGAAGGTATTCAAGCTCATAGTGCATGGACAGATTTATCATGGGTCAGATGTACCTTACCCCAGATTGCTCCTTCACTGATGGATTCATTCTTGTACGTGCCAGGCACTGTTGGAGGCACCAGAGAGGTGAACACAGCAGGCCAGAGAGCCTGACCCCACAGAGCTCACATGCCAGTGGGAAGCTGGGGGGCACAGGCAGCAGATGGGCCAAGGGGGTGCCACGTACAGTGTGTCAGGCAGTGCACTCAAGCACAGTTTGCCCTGAACATTCCACATGCACCATGCTGTGCTGATAACTTGTCATTTGACACCACCCACGGTCTGCACGCCGCGGGAGACGACATGGCCATGGGGGTCTGGACAGAGAGGGAATGGGTCTCCAGAGGCAGAGAGCTTCCTGACTACTTTTATGACACTGCTAATATGGTTTTTTGATAATTATTTCTGTCTTTGGGAAAGTATCTCAGTTATTAGAGAATTGGGTTGTGTGTTGTGAGAAACAGCACGATGGCAGAATGGAAAGGGAAGGCACTGGCTTTGGAGTCAGGCGTGTAGATTCAAACCCGGACTGCTGCTTCTCAGGTATGAGAGTCGGCAAGTGACCCACCTTCTCTGGCATCACAATGATTCCTGCTTTGTAGGGGTGTGAGGACTCAGGAGATGACAGGTCTGACTCAGTGTATCGCATTAATAGTACTTGAGTTACCTGAGGTACTGAGAGGCAATACATTGTGGTGGCAAAAGTGCATGCCGGAGCCTAGACTCTGGTCCCTTCGTGAATACCTGCTTAGACTTTACCAGCTGGGGGACTTTGAGAAGTTTTCAGCTCCGGTGGAGGTAATACTTGATAGAGCACTTGGAACGGTGCCTGGCACATCGTGAGGGTTTAGAAAATGTTATTCTTGCTGTAGGTTATAAAAGCAGTTCCTGTCACATAGAAGGTCCTAAATGAACGTCATTTCCTTCTCTTCTTTGTGATGTTTTCTGCTGGCACATCTGCCTCTCGCGGTGTTCAGGTGGTAGTTTTGAACTGCACACTGTGACAGCCACATTCTCACCAATAGTTGGGTTGCTAAAATGATTAGGTATGTTAAACGTTAAATGTTGTTTGGCAGACCTAGGGTCTTAAAATTTCTACAATAGGCTACTGAGTTAATGTTAAAATTTGAGGCCAGTAGTTGTTGAAGATATTTTGGTAGCTAAGGAGGTTACTTGTCACTGATTTTCACATCACAAAACAGTGCTGACCCAGACGGTGAAAGATTAGAGCTCTAGACAACCTAAAGAAACCGCTTAATGTCTTTGTATTTTTCCTGCCTCCACGGATGGATTTAGCTTTGTATTTTCTATTTGAAGTCAGAGAGTTGCTTTGTATAAGTATAGATTTATTACTTGAACACTCTATTTAAAAATCACTGTAGACTTCATTGTAAATTAATTTTGAATTGCTTGACTCCATCTTTCACTTGGCACTTTGTAGGAGTCCACTGAATGAGGATGTTTTTGCTACCAGAAAGAGAAAGACCAACAGTAAGGACGAAGACATAACAGAATTACAAGAACAAATTCACAGACTCCTCTTACAGGTAAAGTGAGATTTTAAGAAGCAAACACAAAATTTCCATAATCGTGTTTTAACAGTTGATCTTAGTAAAGCCACCCCACGAAAATACACCGCAGGGAGAGAGACATCTTTACCCTCTGCGTTCCAGGAATTTTTGTCTTCCTGTTTTTGTTTTTAAATTCAGTTCTATTCACCTTGTTTTCCTTTTCCTGAGTGAAATACAGAGAACATTCTTGTAAGATCCCATTCTGAGGGAGCAAACCAAGTCGGCAGGTAACAGGGAAGCTGCTTCTAAATGAGGGCGTCCTTCTTGTATTCCCAACGCTACCCGTGGGCTCAGCGTCTGGGTCTTGGCTTCAGTATTTTAAAAAACAATTCCAATTTTAAAGGTGGGGGCAGAGGGATGGCAGGCCTCCGTATCAGGTTCTTACAAGGCAAACGTGGGGAAAACTGTCTGTTGAAACAAACGCCAAGAATGATTCCTGCTGGAGATTCCGTTAATAAACCGGGTAAGCGTTTACGGATGGTGTCACCGAGAAAACCGTGAGCCCGGCACTTTCCAAACGGTCTTTCATAGAATCTCTGGGGTTCACCGGTCAAGGTCATGGAACAAAGCAGGGTGTATATTTAATCTCTTCTGTCTGTTCTAAACTCAGCATCAAGAGCTAGAGTTTATTTTCATATTTTGTTGAATCTGCTCTGTGTGGCTTTCCAACAATTCGTTGTTCTAGAAATGCCCCCCTAGTCTAGAAAAGGAGGCCCAGCCCTTGAGAATTGCTGAAAGGAGCGAGGCATGCCCTTTCTGTCAGCGTCCGAGTTCAAGGCGTCAGCCTTCACACGCCCGACGTAGGGGTTCGGGGGCAGCCATGTTAGTGTTCAGGGGCGGCCATGTTAGTGTTCAGGGGTCGCGCGGAAACGCTGAGCGGCCGCCGGAGCTCCAGAGCCGCGCCTCCCTCTTCCTTCAGCCGGTTCCCGCGAGCGCCACCAGCGGCTATGGAAGCCTGGGCAGCCTCGCGTCGTACAGTGAGTCCAGCGGGACCCGCGCCCAGGCGGCGCGCAGGGAACCCGTACGTGAGCGACGGCGTGTGTGCGTGCGTGCGTGCGGCGTCCTTTCCGTCCCCTGCCTCGGGGTGTGCAACGTGTCAGGACCGCTTCCACCCTCGGCGCGCAGCACTTCTTGTTGCATGTTCTTGACCCGCTGGGACCGTGTTTGATAAACAGACATCCTCATCCAGTTCGGTGCGGAAAAATGTCTGTAAAAAGAAAATACCACCCTCGGAAGGTGATATTTGGGTCCCTTGTGTGCTTTCTCATAATTTCCGTGTTGTGGGCAGATTTACGTAAAGTTGCATTTGTACGAGGGGCCCCGTGGGAGTCGTTACTATGCCTGTAGTCATGTCTTCAGAGAACCGGAAGTTCAACGTATTTTGTTCGTTTTTTAATGCGTTTATTGTGTTTGTTTATCTTTTAATTAATTTTCTAATTTTTGAAACATATTCTGTCATTCTTTTCCCTACGTGGACTTTGCAGCAGGTCTATGCCAGTGTAAACAAAATTAAGAATCCAGGTCACCAGCTCTGCATTGAGTCAGTGGCCAAGTCACCAGATAAGCGAGCAACGGGGACGCGCATGGGACGGCCCGGTGAGTCAGCAGGGCAGCCCCCAACCTCCGCCCACGGTTCTGCCCTCTTCTGCGTGGGCGTGGCGCGTGCCAGCACAAAGCACTGCCACCTTTCACATTGACTTGCCCAGATGGTGACAGTAATAATGCTAATGGTAGCAGCAGATACTCTGAAAGCTAAATGGGATTAGCGTGTAATTTCTGTATATGTCCACTGAAGAATTAATGTTTTTGATATTACCAACAGATCCATAGTTCTCCCACATGAGACATCTGTCAACGGAAAGAGTTAATTTTAGAATGGGTCTCATAATAATCCCTTCCTGTCATTTAGAACAAATGAAGAATATTTATGACCTTCATTGAATGAAAAACTGGGGACTTTTTTTTTTTTCTTTTTTGATACATTTACTTTTCTCAGATATGAGCTAAGGAGCATTCGGAAGGAATTGGATCACTCATGATAATTGATGTTATTTAGAAAAGTCAACCTACTGGCCTTATAGAGCAGAGGAAGGATCAATCATATCAACTTAGTGTAGTTGGCTTTCTCTTCATTTATCTTCCTGAATGTTAATAAGTTTGGAAGTCTTTGTGAGTTTGGTCCCTGAATGTTATTAATGGTCTCTATCATGGTCGAATGTGGGTATTTTACACAGTAGGGGTGAAATTTCTTCTCTAAGGTCAATAAAAATTAAAAAAAATAGTAGCTATATTTTTCAGGGCTTGCCGTGGTTTACAAAACAAAAGCATCCACCTGCTGCTCCTACGGGTGATATCATGAGGGGCCCCAGGCTGCCGTCTGGGTACAGCGCATCCAGTCCTTCCATTTTTCTTGTCTCCTTGGTAGGAGATTTAACCTTCTGCTTGTCTCTGTTGCCATAGATGTAAGGGCATGAGATAGAAACACCACCTTTTTTTGTCCCTTGAAACCATCAGATTCCCTCTCCGCAAAATAATTTATTTGAATATCTTCTTGCTGTATATCATTATCCATGTCCTAGCATTGGAACTTCTGTAGGGGGGTTTGAAGGCTAAAATTTCTTTCTTTTTTTTTTTTTTTAAGATTTTATTTATTTATTAGACAGAGATAGAGACAGCCAGCGAGAGAGGGAACACAAGCAGGGGGAGTGGGAGAGGAAGAAGCAGGCTCATAGCGGAGGAGCCTGATGTGGGGCTCGATCCCAGAACGCCGGGATCACGCCCTGAGCCGAAGGCAGACGCTTAACCGCTGTGCCGCCCAGGCGCCCCTGAAGGCTAACATTTCTAAATGTTTTATTGTCTTGTCCACTTTGTGCTGCTCACTGCTGCTTGGGCCTAGGACCTCATTTTAGGGCCACAATTTTATGTCCTGACCTCTGTATTTCTTGTCAGAGTACAAATCGTTTCTCACCTTCTGGTTTGTTCCATTTCTTATCCTCTACCATTGGTCTGGAAATGCTGTCAGTACCATGGTTTGAAGGCTGTGTTTTTAAGCAGTCATCAATATTCCATCATTCACCATTTTATAAAATTCAAGCTATAACTAATTCTGTGTATTTATGATGCTATTCTAGAAACTGATATTATTCTCCGACTTAGCTATGGCTGTATGTGACTCTAACACAGATAGGTTGTGACTTTTGAAGGAGAAGGAAAATCTGCCATTTGATATTGCTTGGGGGGAACTATTGTTACTTGGGCATCTTGATTTTATTAACATCTTAAGACCTACAAGTTTAAAGAGGTAGTAAAAAATCTTAATACTCCTTACTCAAGAGAAACAATTATGTAACTTAAAGATAAAAATGCTGTAGTTTAAAAATTAGAAATAGCACCCATCAGGGGCGCCTGGGTGGCGCAGTCGTTGAGCGTCTGCCTTCAGCTCAGGGCGTGATCCCAGTGTTATGGGATCGAGCCCCACATCGGGCTCCTCCGCTGGGAGCCTGCTTCTTCCTCTCCCACTCCCCCTGCTTGTGTTCCCTCTCTCGCTGGCTGTCTCTCTCTCTCTGTCAACTAAATAAATAAAATCTTTAAAAAAAAAAAAAAGAAAGAAATAGCACCAATCAAAAGGAAAATACTAAATAATCATTGTAAACATGTTTTATATGCAGGGTGTCAGAGCCAGCAAGAACATAAGGTTTTAAGTATATATTTTTACCTTTCTTATGAGGGCAGGTTAGACTTTGAACTAGAATAAGAAGGGGAATTTTAGAAGTTCATATGGAAAAGCAAGGAGTAATGAAGATATAAAGCCCCTTCATCAGCTACATATACCCATGCCAGCTTCCAGAAGCAATTGGGGAACTTGGGGGAACATTGACTGTTCTACTTCCAGAGTGGCAGCACCTGAGGGAGAAACACTGATCCATGAACCGAACTCATTCAGGATGAGCGTGCTTTGGTTTGTGCTCAGGGAGGGTTGGAAAAAGCATCATTCCAAACTGACAAGGAAGAAAGCCACACGGCAGTGAGTTCATGAGCTTTCTTGAACCCTTCAGAGTGCTGAAGCTCCGGGGCAGCCAACAGGCCTAAACTCTAAGGGGGCACATGCTTGCGGGGAGACGTGAGATCAAGCCCCGGGTACTGGTGCGCTGGCTGACAGAATCAGCAACTTCAAGAGGCCGGCCCCGAGGCACAATGCAAAGGGAGGACCACAGGCTGCAAGTGGAACAAATATTGGCAAAAACCCAAAGCTCTCTAGCACACCGGCCACCATGTAGCAAGCACAGAGTGTCACTAGAGGCATTTGAAAGCTGTGATACATCGAGTGAAACCATAGCAACAGCAAATCTCAGAGTGGCCAACAAATTAGTTAGGTTAACTCAAACACAGCCCCAGCAGAAGGAAAGGCATGGCCAGTCTCCGCTGTCTTATACAAGGTGTTCCGTTTTCAACAAATTATGAAGCATATGACAGGGCAAGGAAAAAAAACTGCCAAAAGCCAAAGCAGTCATCAGAACAAGAGTCAGATATGACACAGATGTTGGAACTGTCTGGCAGAGAATTTAAAATAACTACAAATAATATATTAAAGGCTCTAATGGACAGTAAGCAACATGCAAAACCACATGGGTAATCATAGCATAGAGATGAAAAGGATCAAATGCATGAGAGATACACATATACCTTTGATGGGCACTCAACCAAGAAAAGGATCCATAAACTTGAAGATAGATACATAGAAATTACACAAACTGAAACACAAAAGAAAGCTACAGAATAGAGCCTCTCAGAATGTGGAGACACAATCAAATGATCTAACATAAGAGTGATTGGAATCCCAGAAGAAATATTTGAAGAAATAATGGCCAAGAATTTCCCACAGATGAAGACCATCAAGTAGTGTGGATACAAAATAACAAAAACCAATCACAAAATAAAAACACCATGCACTCGAAAAAAACACAACTCCCCACATACTTGGAAATATATTCGAACTGCTGAGAACAAAAGCAAAGGGGATATCTTGAAGGCAGCCAGAGCAACAAAGACAGACTACATACCGGGAAACAAAGGTAAGAATTACAAAGACATTTCCTTAGACACCATGTACACTAGACGACTAAATGTCTTCAGAGGAAAAATAAAACTGTTAGTGCAGAATTCTCTACCTAGTGGAAAGTATCTTTCAGAAATGAAAGAGATAGATTTCTCAAACAAAAACGGGAAGGGGGGAATGTATTGCCAGCAGATCAATTCTCTGAGAAACACTAAGGGAATTTCTAAAGATGGAGGGAATATGGTAGAGACATAAAACTTGAATCAACACAAAGAAATGAAAAACACTGGAAACGGAATTAATGAAGAAATTTAATTTTTTTACCTATTTTTAATTGCCCTAGAAGGTAACTGACTAAAGCAGAAATACTCTTATGCATTTATGACCTATGTAAAAATACTGCAAAGAATCAGGAGAGGCACTGGAAACATGCTGCTGTGGAGTCCTTCCACCAGAAGTGATATGTTATTTGAGGGTAGAAATTGATTTCTTAAAGGTATATGTTGTGAACTTTAGAACAATTATTGGAACTAGTTTCTAAAGAAGTATAAATAATGTCAGCAGAGGAGATAAAGCGGAATTTAAAACATTTAATGCAAAATGAGATAGGAAAGAAATAAAAACCCAGATGGAGTAAATGGAAAACAGCTAGCAAAGTGGCATACTTTAATTCAGCTGTTCCGGTAATCACATTAAATGTTAATGTTCTCAGTATACCAGCTGGAAGGCTGAAATTGTCAATTGGATGAGAAAAAAATAAGAATCAGCTGCATAGTATCTACCAGAACCCATTTTGCAAATAAAAATACAGGTTAAGAGCAAAAGGCTAGAAAAGATATACATGCTAACAGGAATCCAAAGAAAGCTGGAAAGCTGTGTTAATATCAAGTAGTGTAGACTTTAGGACAAGGGACATTATCAGGATTTCAGAGGGATATTGCATGACAACAGACGGGTTGATTCTCTGAGAGCATGTGACAGTCCTAAAAAGTTATGCACCTAACATTAGAGCTTCAAAATACATGGAGTAAACACTGATAAAGACTTTGAGAAGTAAATCTGCAGTGGTCATTAGAGACTGGAACACCTCTGTCTAATTGATAAAACAAGTGGACAGGAAATCAGTAAAGATGTAGAAGACCTGAACAGCACCATCAACTGAATTGGCCTAATGGACATTGATGGACCACTCCAATCAACAACAACATGATGCCTATGCTTCTCAAGGGCACACGGACCATTCATCAAGATAGACCTTATTCTGGGCCATAATGCAAGCCTTACCAATTTTTTAAAAATATAAATCATAACAAATATATTCTTTGACCTAATGGATTAAACCAGAAATCAGTAACAGGAAGGTTTATCTAGAAAATTCCCAAATGTTTGGAAATTAAAGAACATACCTCTGAATGACCCACAGGTCAAGGCCTTAAGGGAAGTAAAAACATTTTGAACTTGAATGAATTGAAAAAAACAAAAAATTTGTGGAATGCAGCTAAAGCATTGCTTAATGGGAAATTTATAGCATTAACTGATTATATGGGAAAAAGAGGAGAGGTCTCAAATAATCTAAGCTTCCTCCTTAAGAAACAAGAGCAATAAGAGCAAATTAAATCCAAGGTAAGCAGAAGGAAAGAAATCATACAAACCAGATATCAATGGAATTGAGAACAGAAATCAATAAGAGAAAATTAATGAAATCAAAAGCTTTGATAAAAATAAAATTAACAAAACTCTGGCCATACCAATGAAGAAAAGAAGGCAGAAATGCCCACTATTGGGAATGAAAGACCCCACAGATGTTAAAGGGACTACAAACAACTCTATTCCCATAACTTTGGTCTATTAATAACTTGAAAGAAAGAACCTATCAGAACTCAGTGAAAAAGAAATAGATAGCTAGAATAGACATACCTATTACAGATACGGAATTTGAAGTTAAACACCTTCCAAAAAGAAAAATCTAGGCCGAGATGGTTTCACTGGAGAATTCTGTCAAGCATTCAAGGAAGAAAAGTGCCAGTTTCTACATAATCTTTTTCAGAAAATAGAAGACAGAAGAAAATAAAAGGAAGTTTCAAAAGGAAACTCCCAGATCCCTTTTATGAGCCTATTATTATCCTAATACTGAAACAAGATAAAGACAATTCAAGAAAACTACAGACCAGGATCCCTCATCCACATATTTGTAAAATCCCCAATTATATATCATCAAATCAAATCCAGCAAAGTGTAAAAAGGACAAATATACCACAACCAAGTATGATTTATCCTCAGAATGCAAGGCTGGTTCAATATGTGAAAGTCAGCCACATTTATTCACCATATTAATAGAATAAAAAAAGACAAACCCAAAAGGTTATTTTAATAGATGGAGAAAAAGCATGTGAGAAAATTCAACATCCACACATGATAAATGCTCAAAAATTAGAAGTAGAAAAGGGATTTCATTAACCTGACAAGAAAGGCATCTATAGAAACCCTTAGCTAACATTATGCTTGATGGTGAGAGAATGCTTTCACCCTAACCCGGAGAACAAGTCAAGGATATCCACTCCCCACGTCTTAACGTCAAACTGGAAGTCCTGTCCACTGCAATAGGCAAGAGAGATAAAAGACATAAGAGATTGGAAAGGAAGAAATAAAACTATTCACGGATGACAGGATTGTCTACATAGAAAAATTCTAAAGAATTTACCAAAAAAGCTCCTACTGATTTTAGCAAGGTTACGAGATACATGGTCAGCATGTGAGATCAATTAAAGTTCTATGTACTAACGAGGAACAATTGCACCAGAATTTTTTTTAAACTACCCAAAACTGAAATACTTAAAAAATCCAACAGAATATGTGAAACAATCCATATGTGAAAACCTTCAAAACACTGATGAAAGAAAAACTTTAAAATAAAAAGTACTAAGTAAATGAAAACAGTATCAGGTTCATGGATTGGAATACAGGATATTGTTGTCAGTTCTCCTCAGTTTGATCTGTACATTCAATGTCATTCCAAGTAAACTCTCAGCAGGATTTTTTTTTCTGTATATGTATCATCAGGCAGATCCTCTAACTTTTGTGTAAAAAAAAAAAAAACTAAAACAGCCAAAACAATTTTGAAAAAGAGCAACAGTGTTGAAGGACTCACTCCATCTGATTTCAAGACTTAACTAAGAAGCCACCATAATTAACACAGTGTGATGCTGGGGGAAAGATAGATCAGGGGACAGATTAGAGTCCCAAAGCAGACCTGCACAAATACAGTCAGTTTTTGAGGTGCAAGATCAAGTCAGTGGACAAAAGGTAGCCTTTCCAAAAAAAAAAAAAATGGTACTGTACAACTTCTTGAAAGACATGGGTAAGACAATGAAAAGACAATGTTTGCAAATTATAGCTACGATAAAAGAAATTCATATCCAGAATACATAAACTGTCAAAATCCAACAATAAGAAGATAATCCATTCCAAAAATGGTCAAGAGATCTGACACTTTTCCAGTGAAGTACACACAGATGGCAAATAGCATGGGAAACAACACTCAGTCTCAGTCGTTAGGAAGTTAAAACCGCATGCGATGCCATCACACACCCATTAGAATGGCTAAAAGTAAAAGAAAAAATACAGGCAATATGAAGTTCTGGCAAGAATGCGGAGTAACCAGAGCCCTCAGGCAGTGCTGAAGGCGATGTGGAGTTGTACAGCCACTTTAGAAAAGTTTGACAGTTTCTTATAAATTGAACATACTCTTACCATATGACTCAGCAATTCCATTCTTATTTACTCAAAGTGAAAGAAAAACTCAAATTCACACATAAACTTGTCTGTGTATGTTTATCACACGTCGTTCACACTCATCCAAAATTGGAAACAACCTAGATGTCATTCAACAGGTGACTGGATATATGTAACCAAATTTTAACCATTTTTAAATATACAGTTTGGTGGCGTTAAGACCATTCACGAAAAGATAAGAGAAACAGGATATTTGCATGGCCTCAGAGCGTGCCTTCGAAACAGTTATTGTGTACGTCATGTATTACGCGTAAAGTAGTGACTTTATGTGGAAGAAACCCGGCAGACAGCACCTTAACCGGTGAACAAGGCTGACACACCAACAGTAAACACATCAAGGTCATATACCCCTGGCGTGAGGCACTGCGACGGGCACCGCCCCTCTGCGGGAATCTTCTCCGAGATGCACACCCTCAGCCGCCTCATGACGGAACATCAGGGAAACTCAAGTTGGGGGGCATTCCCGCAGAATTCCTGTCCTGTACTCTTCACTAGAGCTGAGATCGGGAAAGACAAGGAAAGACGGACACTGGCCACCAAAATCACCGTGAGACCCCGGGTGGGACCCTGGAGCGGGAAATGACCTTTCACGGAGGAGCGGGTGACATCCACATAGGCCGTAGTTAGTAGCTGTGCGCCGCTGTGCGTTTCCTAGTTTTGTGCGTTCTGTTAATAGTTCTGTGAGATGTTACGTTGGTGGAAGCAAGGTGCAGGGTATACGTGAGTGCTACTGTTTCTGCAACCCTCTTCAAGGTTAAAGTTATTTAGAAATTAAAATTATAGGAGCTCCTGGCTGGCTCGGTTGGTAGAGTGTGTGACTCTTGATCTCAGGGTCGTAAGTTCAAGACCCCTATTTTTATTATCTTAAAGATAATTTTTTTTAAGTATAAAAGTTACTGAATGATAGTTAAGCAGGCCTTTTTCCATAATCCCCTCTGGAAATGAGCGGGGCAGCTTCCAGGCAGCTAAGGTGACCTTCACTAACAACGACAACAAGGATAGCTAAGTCAGCCTCTCAGCAGCGTTTGACGTGACTGGTTCCTCATTCCTTGAACCAGTTTCCCCGTCTTGGTTTCCGCGATGCCATGGTGGCGGGCTCTCTCTTACCTTTCTCCATGTGCTTTTTCAGCCTCCATTCTTGGATCATCGTTCTCCGCAGGAGGTTGAAGTTCGTCAGGGTTCCAACCTGAGGTCTTGGGTCTTCTCTGTCTAGCCCTGCTATCCAGTATGGTGCTAATAGCCACACCCTAAATTCCAGTTAGTTACAAATAAATAAAACTGAAAATTCAGTTCCTCGGTTGCTGTAGCCACATTGCAAGGGCTTAATGGCTACCTGTGGTGTCGGTGGCCCCCATGCTGGACAGCACGAATGAAGGGCAGTTCTGCCACTGCAGAAGGTCCTGTTGGACACAGGTCCGCAGGGCAGTGCCTTGCACTCCACACTGTGTCTGGTCACCCCCTCCCCGGTGATGCCCGCATCGGTCAGTTGGCAGGTAGTGTCAGCTCAGTACCATGAAGTCCCCATCAGCCTTTCACCTGATAGTTTTATTATTAATCTTTGCCCGAGACGTGTTTTTCACTCCTTTTTTGTAAAAAAACAAAAAAACAAATGTAAACATTCACGTAATCATTCCATGTGGAGGCCTTTCTGTGTAGGTAAATTTTTCAGATCTGAGCTCGTCTTTAATAGCTGCATAATATTCTGCTGAATGCGTACATGCCAGGGACCTGATCTGACTGTGCTGGCTCAGTTCTTAGACATACGATGTTTTCAATTACACATCCTTTCATTCTGTTTCAGATGAGCGGACGCCTCATCTACCTTCCAGACATTGAAAAACAATAGCGTGCCCACAGAGTCTTGTGAAGATTGGAGAAAAGACCAGCATAGCCCATCATATCAGCAAATAAACTGCATTGACAGTGTTATCAGGTGTGAGACAAGTTTTGAGAACACGTCAGTTTTTCCAAAAGCATACACCATCGCTGTAAGCACACACCTTGCATCATTTTTAATATTGGTTGTCTTGCTTTTTCACTATAAGTCAGTAGATATTTATGGAATGCCTATTTACATATAGTTTATAATAAATTGAACATTTCAGGGGATGCAGAAAATTAGCAGATGGATCCCTTCTTTGAAGGAGCCATAGTATGGTTGAGAAGACAAGACTTTGATCATAAAAATCAAAGATTTGGAGATCAGTTCAAGGTCACAGTAAAAGAGAGACGACAGGCCAGTGGTTGAGGCTGGGTTGGTCAGGGAAGACCTCATCAAAGAAGAGAGTGCAGAGGACTCACACAGAAGTGCTGTGAGAAGAGCAGAAACGTGGGAAGTGGCAGAGTTAGGGGACGGGCAGGCATGCGTGACCGAATTACGTTGTCGCAGATACCTGAAGAGCTGCAGCGTTCCAGCTTTGAAAAGAAGGTGCATATCCTGTACCGATACACCCTCTTCATCCTCAGAAGAAGACAGAACCACAAGGCAAATGACGCCGCTGCTTGCACGGTAACCCGGACGCGCTCCTAGCTAGACGCAGGGTGATTACAAAGCCAACCCTTTCTGTTTCTTCTAAGATTTTGTCTTAACGTATTTCATTGATCACAAACAAGCCTGGTTTCATATTGTTCCTTTATGGCCAGAAGGTTTTAGCTCGTCCATTACAAACATTTGCAAACTGAGTCTTTATCATAAATTTCCTGTGGGGATTTTTCTTTCCATTGTCAATTTCCTTTGTGCCCCAGCTGTGTCTCCGACCGCAGCCATAGCTAACCTGGAGGTGCCGGCCGCCGGGTGGGCCACACACGCGGCAGGAGGCGCTCGGCGGACCCTGGCCCCGCGGCGCTGAGCCTGGGCTCTGGTGTGAGCCAGTGCAGCCACAGCAGCACCATCATCCACGCCCCGCCACCAGAGTCAGGTGCCACGCTTACGTCCCCCTCTAAAGTACACTCGGCGTGAGGTGGGCCACCGAGAGAAGACAAAAGTCCCTGACACCAGTTACTTAGGAAAGACTTCTAAATTGTAGTTACGTTTTCCTCTCTTTGACTCGGTTAAAGTACTTTTGGAAATATCATCATGTGTATATTGGTTACGTAGTTGGGACTGTATTTCTAAGTCATTGTCATTTGTTGTCATCAGCTGATGTGTGGGAAGCACTTAGAAACAGTACCTGCTAACATAGTAGTAAGTCCTCAGTTAGCAGTGACCATCACCAATGGTTTTCTGTGGGGCTGCGTTAGGTCACTTTGTTGCTGCCCTCGAAAGGTGTCCTTGTCAAACTTCGACCGTGGTTGTGACTAGGTTGACCATATATGTATATATATTGGCCTGATGACAATGAGAAGAGTGTGTTTAAAACTCTCTTCCTTTTAACAACATAATGACTTGGTAAATTATTCTGATGTCTTCTTTTTGTTCCTTTTTACTGCCTCCTGTCCTTTGACTTTGTTGTTACAACAATTTGGTGGATGAAGAACTGGCAAGAAAGGTGTTAAATCAGGTTTTTCGGTTCTCTCTCATTTCTCTTTGCTAGTCTTCAGTGGCAGATTCATAAACACGTGTTGAGCTGTCACTCTGTGCCGCCATCTGTCCTGAGTCCGTCATAGGAATTAACTCACCTAATCCTCACACTGACCCTTGGAGATGGAGAGCATAGTATTGACAGGTGGGCTGGGCATCGGTGCGAAGACACCAGAGGCACAGCTGTTGTGAGATTAGATTCTGTCTCTAATGAACTGAAAATAGTTTTGTTGGAGCTGAGCTAGTCCCTCAGGAACAGGCAGATGCACATTTTTTAGTGTCCCTTTCTTAACACTGTCGATTCCCATGTGGACACACAGCCGCCAGTGACAGCCCACACAAGGTGGGTCTCACCCAGTGGGGAAAGATTTTTTGATTATGCCTCTAAACTTTTTGTACTCTGGTGTATATTACCATTTTGAGAGGATTCATACTGAGGTCTCTAAGCTTTTGGTGATGATGAACCAACGTACCCTATTATGGATGACTTTTCTCCGTAGCTTTGGCTACTTGGGCTTACACAAGAACACAATTGGCAGTTGCAGAGCATGTTACTGAATGATGGGCTCTGGGCTCTGAGCCGAAGGGCTGAGTCACCGTTTCGGATTTGTAGTTGGTGCACTTGAACAAGCAGACGAGCAGGTAAAGCTGAGATGGTAGTGATTTGGGAGATGGAGCTGGCATGGAGCAGTTGCAAGTGGTGAAAAGGAGCAAGGTGTGGCCTTGAGCGCGGACAGCGCAGGAGGAGTAAGAGGGGGATCCAGGGAAGACGGAGGAACTGGGAGGTGGGGTCCCCCGGGGCCATGGCTGAGCTGGCGGGTGACAAAGACTGCCGGCTGGTTGCCAGAGTCTTTGAGGAATAAGTTTGGCAAATCGGCCCCCAGGAGTATCTGCCAACCTGTAATTGTTGTTGCTCTTTGATAGGAAGAAGTGACAGCAGGATATACATGGCTAGTAGTGATGGTTCTCCCGAAATCACCTCACACGGGCAGCAGTCTCAGGGTGCACACAAAAAAGAAGCATTTCCCAGTGTAGCTGAAGAGTCCACGTGGAGATGGTAAAACAGACTGCTGAGTGCATTCTAGTGACATATCAGGTACCTGAGAGGTAAGAAAGTGCTTTAGAAGACCCACTTTATGAGTTTTTTTATGGTTTCTTAAATGTGTTGTTTAATACAAAGTGATTTTTAAATTATGTTCTTTATACATGCTCTTAGAGAACTAGATTTTCACATTCATTCATCTGGAGGGAAACGAGTGATCCTAGGACAGTGGCCGTAGAAGACCCACACTGACCTGACAGGTTGTGCGTCGTGAGACCAAAGCAAAGTAAGGCAGCCCTTCCCAAGATGGCACACAAGTGCAGGACTTCTCTCCAGCTCTGAATGGTTCCCGTTCAGTAAGAAGAGAGGAGCTCAGGGGAGTCTGCTTTCCCGTCTGCCGCAGCCCGGCACTGTGCGGATGCTTTCCACCAAGAAAAAGTGCTCTAGCTTCACCCACTTGACAAAGAGTGGATTCAGCTATTTTTTTAATGTGCACATTATATGTTAGCAGGAGATATAAAGTATAACCCAAACCCAAGAAGTGCTTTTCTTGGATGACAAAAGAACCCTGTGCCTTATTCAGGACGAAGGTTGCTCGTTTGTCCTCAGGGTGACAGAGGCTGTGCTGAGAGAGGACGTGGAGAAGCTGGCGGGCATGTGGCGGCGGCAGCCCCGGTTCTCACGCGGGCAGAGGGAGGAGCTGGCCAAGGTGCACTCTTGGATTCAGAGCCAGACTAGCGCTCGAGGAATAGACATACAAGGGAGCACAGTGATGACAGCCGTCCTCTATGATGTTTTCTGCGCCAGGCAGTGCCCGAGGCACTTAACACACATTGCATGATCCCGCTGAAAATTACAGTCCTCACAGATGTTCCTGCTTTACCAAAAACAAGTAACGTGTACAGATACTAAATAATTTATATATGGTTGCACAGTCCTTCTGATTTTGAATACAGGCCTTTTGGACTGCAAGTGTGTTTCCTGTTTGGAGTGTTATGGGGCGCCTGCTTTGATGTCTGATTGACGGGGGGGGGGGAGGAATAAGAGATTTGCATTTCAGATAGGCACGTGTGTCGGAACAGAGCTACACGTCAAGATGTGGGATTCACACGAGAGGTAGGATCCTATCTAGCAGGATTCCATGAGACCCACGTGGTCTTCTGCTGTTACAAGATCTTCTCGATGAGATCCCATGTGAGTGGCTTGGCCAGTGGAGCTCTGATTTGCCAGTGGTCCTCGTGGCAGCTCCGTGGAACACTTGTGACAGTTGTACCAGGAACGAGCCCTTCATTCCCTCGAGTGTCAAGCTGCGGATGTGGGAGGTGACAATGTGTGAAGTTAAAAACTTCACAAGAGAAGAAAGCTAGGTGTTCAGAACAGTGTGGTGTTAAGGCTTCTGAAGTAAACAGGTGCTAGAATCCCCCCTCCTCCTTTTTAGAGAAGAGAATGCGTTCCCGCGACTTAAGGCTGGTTAGAGGTGGCATTGCCGAAAAGCAGGAGCTGAGCCCGTTACTCATTTCGGGTGTCTTCATTCTTAAAGTACTATTTGTGTGGGTTTTGAGTAGAAGAGTCCATGAACGAGCCCCAAAGCAACTAAGCGGAAGTGTGTAAACAACTGCCATGCTCCTTCTAACAATAATTAGGAATGAACTGTCACATAGGCTCTTCTGAGACATGAATTGAATAAATTGGGTACTAGACATAAGGTGCTTGGCCAGCACTTCACTGATTTTAAACTTTCCGGATGACGTTACGTCCTGCCGCCCGTCTCGTTCTTTCTCGGAGGGCTGCTCCGGTTGGAAAGCGCGGACTCCCTGGGCGCCGCCGCGCAGTCCTGTGGTCCAGCTCCGGCAGCGAACAGCGTCGGGGGCCGTGGAGGCGCGCCCGCCGGGACCCGCTGGACAACCAGACCTCCTCGTGCGTCTCTTTAAACCCCCGACTCTCAGTGACCATGAAGTTGTCGCTGAATGTTAAGGTTTTCCCTTCTTGATTTTGTAATAAGCATCGTTTTTCTGAAGCAGAGGTCATAGATACAGTCTTTAATGTCCGTGTTCCTGGTGTGTTAAAGCTGTTAGGGAGGTGTTCGTTCTAGTGTCGCTGTCCTTGGAGGAGACCGGACGGCCTCTGGGGAGGTGTGTGCACAGGCGGCACCCGAACCCCGCGGTAGTCAGAAGTACAGGTGGGAATAGCCCCGAACCTTCGCCCCCTTCGTTTCGTTCTGTTGTTACAGAACTCATTTTCCCCGTGAGAGGACTTGACATCCCACCTGCAGGCCATCTACTCTTCAGAATGGTTCCCAGAAATGTAGTACTTTCATCTGGTCCTTGCGCAGCTTGGCGCTTCCCTCCGTGATTCAGATGAAATGTTCTCGTTGGCCCACAGCACGAGTCCCCTCGGTATTTACCAGTGGTAACGAATACCGCCCATCAGTACACCGGAAGTACCTGCTCGTTGGGGTTGGATTTTGAGCTTTGTTCTTGTAGACGCCTTTCCTTTTCAGTTTCCACCTTCCACTGAAATTCCCAAAGTCCTACCTTAACGTCAGTCTGCTTACCGAGAGCTTATTCCTTGGAGAGCTGAAGTTGGTTTTTGCATGTGTGACGTTAAAACAGAAGGAGCTCCTCGCTCAACCGGTGGTATTCCCCTTTCTAATGGTTTCGTTTTTAAAATAATGACTAAAAAGTCTCAGAAGTCATGTAAAAAATAATTATTATTCTTTTATGCCTCAGTGTTTAAATGTCGTCTCACCCAGAATTAACAGTTAACTCTTTCTTTCCAACCAGTTTACACACAGAGGTCTGGCCATCTTTGGGGGGGGTCTGTAAGTGCCGTGACGGGCTGTGTGGGGACAGCAGCAGTCCGCGGGATCTCCGCTGTCCTCGCAGGGGTGCAGAAGCGGGCGAAGATCAGTGCTTCCTACGCTGGCCGTACTTGTGTCTTCTAGGAAGTGAGTGGGTTGTTTATTGATAAGTTAGCTCCCTGTTCTTTAGAGAAGTTCGTGATTCCTGCCCCGACTCAGAATGACGTATGACCTACGCAGACCAGAAAGGACTAGACGCAAGTGAAGGAGCAGTAACCTTTTATCTTTTATATAACAGACTGTTCTTTTTTGTTGTTTGTTTTGTTTTGTTGTTTTAAGAAAACACTCTTCCTCGTTTCACGTTTTATGGTTTTTTATAAAAGTGCGCCCTGATGATAATTAGGAGACTCAACGTTTTTATCCATGATTCCATGGTGACTACTAGGCCCTGATTCTCAATTCCCATAGCTCGGGTTTCCTTTCTAAAGTAGGTTTTCCTGGAAGGTAGTTCTGTGTGTCGGAGCCATTTTCAAACGCTAAGCTGTTCCATGCAAATACTCCGGTGTTACGACTGGGGAGCTCATATTCTACTGCGTGCTGATGGCTGAGTGATTCCTGAGCTCCTTGTGTAGGTCAGTGTGCTCATCGTGACCTTCTGCTGGGACAGAAATTTTAATTTGTTCAATCAGAAATGACGTGTGGCTGTCAGAGGTCACTCGGCTTCGTGCAGCACGTTTTATACCTTATGTTCTCCAGTCATGGAAGCACCTCTTTTTCATTCTTTCCTAGATATTGATTTTATCTGCATTTGCTGATCTCTTTGCCTTAGTACACATTTTACGGAGTGCATATTATGCCAGACTTGATATGAAACTGGTGCTTGTTGTAGGCAGATCTGTAATACCGTTTATAACTTTCTCTGTTGACAAGTCGATTATTTAGGGATTGGACCGCGACGCTCGCACTGCTGGAGGGGGGAGAGGAGCTCAGCAGTGACGCTGCTGCTCCCCCCCCCCGGGGGGCTGTACCCACTTTCACACTTTGCTGTTCAAGTTTATTAACTTTTTGTATTAATAACTAAGAAATTGGTAATAAAAATGTGTATTATAGGCTCCAATGTTTACACAAATGTTACCCAAAAGGCTGCATTTTCTTGCATATGAGGTCAGGATTTATGAAAAACAGAATGCTGTGTGAACAGAGTTGTTTTGCAGTTAAGTAAAACATTATAATTCCCAAGGTAAATTTAATCTAAATTGAAATTTTGTTTCAACTGAATTTGTAATTAATTGTGTGAATTTACTTATTTTTAATGATTATTAATATTTCAATCAGGTATCTTTTTCAAGTAAAAACAAACCGTGTACATGTAGAACTTGAGATATTTTTGCACTGTGTCTATAAACCTTTGCCCTGAATATGTATTTTTTTATCATCATGAAATGTTTATTAAGAGCCATTGCAAGGCGCTCGATTAACATTGGCTTTCTCAGCAGCGCTGTGCGTTGTCGCAGCGTCTGCGCTCCGGCTGCGTTCTCGAATCCCTTACGCCGTGCAGCCCTCGGCCGTGCTGTGAAGAACCCTCCGTTGGGTCCTCAACATACATGCATATTTTTAACACCAGTCGTCATGCCTGCTTCACAGAATCCAGCATCAGAAGGCTTCTTTCCGATCCCGTAGAGCACACCTGTGCTTCACAAAGTGTGTGTTACGCTTCGTGGCAGCAACGGGTCTCAGAAGTAACATACGCGACGAGATCCTGAAGCCGAGACTAGATGTCAGACGCTTCACACCCGTTGGCACCTTTCCGTACAAAACCGTCATCGCGGACGGAAAAGCAGCTCAGTGTTTATCGAGTGTGCGTGGCTCCAACGCGAGCTGTTCCGGGCGCTTTCCGTGACTTGTTTGGTGCTCGCAGCGCCCTGAGAGAGAAGCGGTGTTCGAACCCTCAATTCGCAGACGAGGACGCCGAGGCGGAGGGAGCCCTAACCTGGTGGAGGACTCGCCCTGCGCGGCGGGAGCAGGGATCGGAAGGAAGGTTCGAGTCCGACCCCGGCGCCCCATCCGCAGGAGTCGTTGCCTCCTATCCCTGAAACGGCCAGGGTTCCCAGGTACCCCGCACTGGGATTCCCCGGGAGCTCTTTCTGGGGTCGTAAGTAGGAAATGGCTTAGTGCCGCCAGCGTCGTGCGTCAGAGAGCCGCATGAGCTCCGTGTCAGCCGGCGAGATGCCGCAGTGTTCCTGGCTGTTACCGCCGACGGGCCCCTGGAGGGACGCGTCCGTTCTTCCAGTTTGAGACAGCGTTCCCCCTAGATTTGTCCTTGACGTCCTAAATCCAGAAAGTGAAAGCTCTTCTTTCTTTTTTTTTTTTAAGACTTTAATTATTTGAGAGAGAGCTCACACGTGCTTGCGCAGGAGCAGGGGGAGGGACAGAGGGAGAAGCAGGCTCCCCACTGAGCAAGGAGCCCGATGTGGGGCTCAATCTCAGGACCCTGAGATCATTAGCTGAGCTGAAGGCAGCTGCTGAACTGACTGAGCCACCCAGGCGCCCCACTGATTTTTTTTTTTTAATAATCTGTGTTGTCTTTTTTAAGGTTGAGAGGACATGGAGGTAAGATAATGTTTAAGTGATTTGTAGTTTAACTGTTTTAACTAAATTTTACTTTTGCTTCTGTTCACTTACTAACTTTACTTTTAAATTTTCAGAGAATTCTTTAAGGATAAATTGATGGAAAGAAAAATTATAAATTTTCAGGACACGTTTATAAGTAAAATGACCACTCATGATATTTGCAAAACATAGAGGATTTATTTTCCAAATAATAATGAACAGGGTACAGTTTGCTTAGGTTTTTTTCTATACTATATTCAAATCAGACATTTTCGTTTCTAACTTTCTAAGATGGTTTTTGAGTTGACTAGTAGATGTTCATTTCCTTTCAGACACAGTATTTCCAGAAGCATTCAGAGGGAGACCCACGCTTCTTATCTTGTTTCCTGTTTCTGGCCAAAAGATGACTCAGGAAAATGTTAGGATCTTGTCCAGAGAAAGCCTGAAACTAAATCCACAAAAAAAGAGAAAAGAGAAAAGAAAAAAGCCCACATAGGTTATCAATGAATTAAGACCCCTACAAGAAAGAGGAACCCTAATTAAGACTTAGGACCTCTGAAAAGTGTGTGCTCTGTTGTGTGGGGTGTAAGTGCCGTAGCAGCCCGGAGTGTGGTGGCTCTGGAAGGGCTCCCTGTGCCCGGCCAGGGGTCCACCCCCTCAGCCCTCGGACTGCCCTGACGTTTCCCAAGCCCTCACTGACCCATCTCTGGTTGAACAATCAGTAACATGTTCTGTCCATTTATTATCATCTGTGTGAAACAGATTTGTGTTTCCCCTGAAATGAACTCTCCTGAGTTTATTTCTCCTGCAGAACCGCACGAGCAAATCCTACTAGTCACCTTTGTGATTTTAGAGTCTTTAGCCGTAATCCTTCTACTCAGAAGAATATAAACCTCTGAATGATGACTTTTACTTCGTCCCATGCAGATGCCACACCGACCCCTTCTGGGTGGTTTCGCCCAGTTGGGACCTCAGGTGGTGTCTGCCATCTCCAGGATGGAGTGTGTCCGGCACATCTTTATAAGGATGTCAGTGGGAACTACACCGAAAAGATGTCTCTGGCCAAAGTGTTTGGGAAGTTCTTGATTAAGGTTAAATAAGTTTGTCTCAGGATTTTCTGGAGGTTTCGATGCGCTGATGTACACAGAATCACCAGGGCACGAGAGGCTAGAACAGTAGGCGCCGCAGACTGGCTGGGGGGTGGGGGCGGCTGGCGTACCCTGAAACCCTCAGGAAGCGCTTGGAGTTTGGGGGTGTTGGTGATGGTCAAATGCAGATTTTTCTTTCAGCATCTGAGGCCCTCCGGGAATTGCGTGCCGTTTCTAACCGTCTACTATTATTCACCAATTCCCAGCCTTTGCCTCACACCCAGAGTAGCTCCCGTGCCCTGCCCCCTACTGCCCAGGTTCCACTCCGTGTGTGAGCACAGCATCCTGCCACTGGGACGGTAGCTTCCACACTGCGTGCGCGTCACTTCCAGCTAGGACACCGATTTTGATTCAGTGGGAGATTCGGCATTTCTCACGAGCTTCCCAGTGACACACGACTGCTGGCCCCTGGGCCACGCATGGGGTCAATGGAAGAGCTAGCACGTGGGTGACAGGCTGGGAGCAGGGACCTGATCTGTGGTTCATTCCCTTAAACTTGTTACAATAATCTTTACCCCAAACAGGCACTGGACAAGTTCCTGTGGTCACATTTTATACGAGTCAGAATTTAGAAGAATTAATGCTTTGAAAGAACACTGATTGGCCAGTTTCTTGAAGGTATGATTTCTACCCAGGACACTACGCAGTTCAAGAATTTAGGGTCCTCTAAAGTCAAGGTACAAAATGCTTCACCCTAACAGTCATACTCAAGTCGCTTACCCTTCTCAGACTTCCTCTAGGGTTAGCAGCGTCGGTACCGAGACCTGGAAAACAGTATTTGGAAACCATTCATCATCAGATCTGTGATTTCTGTTTTATGCTTGTTTTACTTAGAACAGAATATTACTTAGTCACGTCTAGTTTCTGGTCTTCCTGTTTTCACTTTGCAGCGATGTTTACTTGAAGGCAGCTAGGCAGGCACCCCCGTTCTTTCTTGCTGGTGGAGTTCACAAAGGGCACTGCATTGTCCCCAAGAAGTTAGCAGTTCAGTATTTGATTAGAAACATTTTAAATGAATGAACTTCTTTCTGTTAAACAATGTCTATTAAAAGGCTCCATTTTGGGGGCACCGGGGTGGCTCAGTCAGTTAAGCGTCAGACTCTTGATTTGGGCTCAGGTCATGGTCTTGGGGTCGGGCTCTGCACTCAGCGTGGAGCCTTCTTGAGATTCTCCCTCTCTGTCTGCCCCGCCCCCTGCCCCCTCTCTAGGAGGAAAAAAAAAGCTCCATTTTGTTTCCAGAATGTTCTAAGCATTTGTGTCCGTGTGTAGAGTCCAGTCAGAGAAAACAGTAGAAGCTGACAGTTTATTGGTGGCTGTGTGTGACTGTGGTGAGCAATGCACTTGCATTTTCTCGTTGCCTTCACAACAGCCCTGTGAGATGGGTATTTGTACAAAGCCTGTCTACCGATGAAGAAACCGAGGTACCCAATGATTAAGTAGTTTGCTTAATTTAGCAAGTGGGAAATCAGGATTTAAAATGGCACTTATTGGAAACTGGGATAACACCCTCCTTCCCTCCAAATAAATCTGTGCAGAAAAGAATATATACTGAGGTGCCAAGGAGAGCACGATGCTTGCAAGGAGGTGGTGAGAACGAGAAAACACAAGATTGCAGAGGAGTCTTTACACCAGAAGGAGAGAGTGTGGGGCAATTTATTAGCCTGTTGTATAGGTCATCTTTCCATTCCAAAACAGGTTTTTTCCTCATCTAGTGAATGAGAATAGAGAGTAATTCAGCAGCATTAAAATCAGACCACGTATCCATGCAAGAATTATTTTACCTGCTTCCCTAAGACCGTCACCCCTCCCTGCCCCTGACATCTCCAGGAGCATTTGCAGGGGGGACACTCTTTCCAGTTCATCCAAGGCTGGTCTTGTGTCTCCACCGGGTGCTACACAGAGTAATAATAGAGGTTAGTAAGGCTGTTCATCCTTCAATCACTTCTGTTCTGTATTGTCTTTGGGGGGCGCTCGGGCGGGGAGAGACCACTAGAGATGCTTCCAGTGCTATGTTCGTGATTTGTCAGTGGTATCTTAACAGAGAGGTGGGGATGGCTACAGCCCGATTTGCAAGCTGGCAGGACAGAAAACCAAGAGCAGTGGATCTAACTCTGACTCTCTGCACCCTTGTGTGACCTTGCCAAGCCTCTCACCTGCCTGTTACCTTTCACTTGTAGATATTTGAGTGATAACACTGGAGAGGAAAAATGAAGGGGTGTTTTTCTGGGAGCCAAGACTGTTTATGTTCTTCTGATAAACCAAATAAGATGGTAGCACTCCTTATCTTTCTGGCCTTCCAAGATTTGAATACAGTCATTAGAAAAGAGTCAGCCTTTAAAACACTCTTTCAAGACTTTGATAGTAACATTTTGAATGCGAGACTTGGTCAGCTTAATACAAGACGTATGGCAAGCGTGCATGGATGCGCATGGGACGTGCGCGGAAGGTGGAAGGTATGCTGAGTGGAGACTTGGCACCAGGATAGCTCTCTTGGCCAGCTGCCACCGTGCTGAGATCAGGGGCTCCGGGAGTCCCAGAATGCCAGCTTGCTTACGGCTTGCAGAGACTGAGCTCCAACCCCAATTGGAAGACGATGCATGGAAACCATTATAAAGGCATCTGAGCACATTCACAATATTTCTGAAGAATAGTGATGAAAAGTCTGTGAAATCTGGCCACATGTATGTGTGTGAAATGAGGCTCATTTATGTAGGAACAACTAAATTAGAAAAACAGAGACAAGAACTTGAGGGGAGGCTGTCCCTGTTCAGGGTTTGAGTAAGATGCTGCATTCGTCGGAGTTTTAAAAAATCATAGTAATATGTACATTTTTGAAGAGGACAGTGGTAGAGTCAGTCTTGATTTCATCTTGTGTTTGCTTTTCACTGTTTTTTCTAAATAGCAAAGATTCAATAAAGTTAATGCCTGGTTCGGGCCAGTAACGTGACGGGAGGTCAGGGGCTGTAGCCGCGGACGGGCACGTGTCAGTGGCCAGCAGTGCTTGGCCATCATCAAAGAGCCTCTGAGAGAAACTTAGAGACTAGAAGTGATAACAACCAATGTTATGAAAGAGTTTTTTTCCTTTAAAAAAGTCTAAAAGTGCCCCAAATTAAAGACAAGATAAAACCCAGTTAAAATGTTTATGCATCAGTTGTTTTATTCCTTAAACTAAATTAAGAGGAAATAGCCAAATAAGTATTGACTGGTGTTTTTTTTTTTATTCAACTCACACTTAAACTGAATGAAACATAAAAAGGACAAGATACTTGACCTGGAAACTGATGTCACCTCTAGCTCCAGACTGTCCCTTTTTATTCCTTAATAAACATTTGTGGTTCATGTAACACATGGCAGATGATTACTTTTAACTTAATATAAAATAGTTTTAATCTATAATTGGAACAACCAAATTCTACATCCAACCAGTTCATTTAAAATAGAAACTAAAAGTAAATGGTGTTTAAAATCTAGTACAATTTTTTAAACTGAAAAAAAAATTGACCAAAACAAAAGTTTGGGTTACAGAAATGACGTGAAATAAGCAAAGCTACCCTTTTTTCTCTTACGTTTTAGAAAGAAAAAAAATCTAAAATGGGTGTAAGGTCCTCTACTATTCTATCCATACTAAGACTTAATTTAACAAGACTTCTGCAAACAAGAATTCCCATTCTTATCTCTAATTTTGCATTTAAGACCCTTGAAGACTCTTCCAAGACTAACAGAAGAGGAACAAATTCATCTTACCTGAGAGCTGCAGGGTCTCTTCCCTGGAGTCAGGGACAGGCAGAGAGAGGAGAGGATGTAAGCATCCTATGAAAAGCAAACACCAGAAGATCAGCTTACACATGCTGAGCAAGAGACCAGAGTGTCCCTTCTTGGCTTCTGTTGCTCAGAACTTCCAGCTTGCTCCTCGTTCCGCGATCAGTGATATATACATGATCCTATGACTCATATCACCCCCTCCAAAAAATTAAATTTATTGGCTATGAGGCTAAGAGGCAATCACTTTGCATCGATGTAATTTTTCAAGGTAACAACTCATAGACAATAAATGTGCTGTCATTGCCTAGTGCACAAGTAGGTTTTGTATAAAGACAGAACAGTTACGTTTATAAATCTGGCCAAAGGAGTAACTGAAAGCAATAAATCATGAGTCAAAGAAGGGGTCACACAAGAGCTGGTGTGACCAAGGCAAAGACATGGATTTATGAGTCGTAGCAGGAGTGATGCAGGGCGTGACATGGAATGTGTTGGTCTCCCTTTTCTTAAGCCTTCAAGAGTGATAGATGAATTGTCCTGTTGTATTGGGGACTGCCATGCCCACAGAATGACAACGTGTGGATTAAAACTTAAAACCAGTTCTTTACTTGAATGAAGCCAAGTTAAAATGCACAGCAAACCTTCAGGCTCAGAGCAAGTCTTCAATTTCAATATTGTTCGTCAAGGAGGGGTGGAGCACAAACCTGGAAACCTCGCTGATGAATATTTCCCGCATCTGACTGCTGTTTCTCGCTCCCACCCTGCCGGCCTGGCCCCTGCCTGGACCACCACATGGCCTCCCGGTGAGTGCCCATGGGTCTGCACTCCACCCCACCAGTGTCCACACCGCACAGCGGTGCCTCTGGCACGCAAGTCGGATCATGTCAGGTCCTTGCTCAGAACCCTGTGCGGACCTGAAATAGAAGTTAAAACTGCAGAATTACTAGGAGGAAAAAAAAAACCATGAACCCCTTCACAACTTTGAGGTAGGCAGACATTTCTTAGCTGAGACATCAACCACATAAGCAAGAGATGGATAAATTTGACTGCGCCAGAGTTAGAAACATCTGCTGAGAGCTACTGGTAAGAAAACGAAAAGACCAGCCGCTGCTATGAGAAAAGTCACAACACATATGCCTGATGAAAGACTTCTCCATAGATAGAAAATATATATACACATATAAAAACCATAACGCAGTAAGCCAAAAACCCAATGAAAGGAATGAACACATACCCCACAAGAGAAGCTGTACAAGTCCCTACTAAGGACGTGAAGAAATACTCAACGTCGTGCTCATCAGAGAAACGCAAATTAAAATCACAGGAAGGGGCTACCGCACACCCGCCCCAGGACAGCGGCTGCAGTCAGAAAGACCGGTGATCCCAAGTGTTGGCAAAGGCGGGAGCACCCGGGGGAATGCAAAACAGCACAACCTCCTTGCAGAACAGTTTGTCACGTCCTCGTAAAGTTAAACCTCCATTACACTGTGCAAGCCAGAAATCCCTCTGCCAGGTCTCCACATAGGCAAGTGAAACGAATACACCGACCCAAGAATCGCTTCTACACAAACATTCACAGCAGCGGAAAACCGCCAACAACCCGAGGTCCATCCACAGGCGGATGGATATGCCGCGCTGAATCGTAGGGTGGAATTCTACTAACAGTACAAAGGAACCGCTGCTAAACACAGGAGGATGGATCTCAAAATTTCGTGCAGAGAAATATGCCAGATGGAGGAGAGTACCTGTGGCGTGATTCGTTTAAATGACATTCTAGAACTTGCAGCACACTTCAGCGGGAGGTGGAGGGTGGACTGTGCGGGGACTAGGGAACTTTTGGGGGTAGTGAAAACCTTCTGCATCGTGATCAAGGCAGTGGTTACATGGTTATATATATACGCGGACCAAAACTCCTCAAACTATACACTTAACATGGGTGCACTTTATTGCACGTAACTGATACCTGATAAGGTTGGTTGTGTCTTAAATATCCCTTGGCTCCTAGTTCATGTTTCACGTCTTCCAGGGCTGCCGGCCCCTTACAGCTAAACTCCACTGCTTCCTGAACACATTCCTGCCTCAGGACCTTTGCTGTGGCTGCTCGCCACATGAAATGTTCTTTGCTCAGACGTGTGTCTGCCTCTCTTCCTTGTCTCCTTTGAGTGTTTGCTAGAATGTTACAACCTACATGAGGCCTTCCCTGACCTTCCTGCTTAAAAATTGCCACAAACCTACCCCCCGCCGTCACTCATACTCCTGCCTGTCTCAATTCACCCCATTGCACTAAGCCTTCCAGCATGGTTACGTATTTTAGGTCATTATTGTACATAGTAGGCACTCAGTAAATATCCGTTGAATCAGCGAATGGGGCACCAACCATGTGTCGGGCCATGTTTCGGGGAAAGAACGGTGAACAAAGTAAGTTTCTGCTCTTGTGAGCCTTCTCACTGGAGTCAACAGACAACAAAATGAATATTTGCTATGATAATTTTTTATTGCCATGATGAGGAATAAAGCAGAGTGAAGAGACGGTGCACTGAGGCAGGAGGTTAGACGGGCAGTCAGGAGGCCTCTGGGAGGGGGGACACGTGAGCAGAGACCCGGGTGGAGCCGGGGAGCCGTACATTTGGAGGATCTCCCAGAGCAAGTGGAGGAGTGGCCTGGAAGCAGGTGGAGCACTAACAAGAGTCCCAGCAGGGGCGGCGGAGGAGGGGCACGCTGCTGATGGGCAGGAACATCCAGCACAGACCCCCGGATGGGCAGCAAGGGGTTATCAGTGCCTGCATGGGGACAGGGACAGCGTCAGGGCAACTTCGCTCACAGGTCTGGTGGGACGGAGGGTGGTCGTCTTACTTCAGATTCATCTACGCGGTCAGCAGACATCTCGGCACCTGCAGCACGCCGGCACGGCCAGGTGGACGGCACAGCCGTGGACCAAGAGGACAGAAAGAGGCTCTCAGCCTCACGGCCCGGTGGTGCCAACAGAAACCACTGTTGGGGGGGGCGCCTGGGTGGCTCAGTCGGTGAAGTGTCTGCCTTCAGCTCAGGTCATGATCCCAGGGTCCTGGGATCAAGTCCCACATCGGGCTCCCTGTTCATCGGGGAGTCTGCTTCTCCTTCGCTCTCCCTCTGCCTGCTCGTGTGTGCTCCCTCTCACTCCCTCTCTCAAATAAATAAATTGTTAAAAAAAGAAAGAATGAAACCAAACCACTGTTGCCTCCCTCCCTCCCTCTCTCTGGCTCCACACTTCTTGCCTTGATATCGCTCTGTCCATTTTAGCTCATTCTTTTTTCTCTTTGCAGAACTGGCTTTCTTTGCTACATGTGTTTAACCAGACATACACCCTACAGCCCAAGATTTGCCTTTCTTCAGTTTAAGAAGATCAGCTCTGACTTATTATCTTTAAATCCAATTTGCAAATTCCTAGGAGAGAGGGTTCAACTGGCCCAGTTCACCAGGGCTTTAGCTGAATGCCCGCATGGAGGGTGCCTGGGGCAGCTGTTGCACAAGAGAGGGCAATGGCCCCAATGGACATCCCAACCGGAATACAATATGGCAGGAGCAAAAAATGCACTTACACCAGGTAAGCCAGCTTTCAGAAATATACCCGAAGGAAATAATACAACAGAAGCAAAACATGACCTGAAGGCGTCATCTGCAGCCTTATCTGTGGAGGCCAAGACCGTAAATCGAAGCTTGCAGACTGAACTGCGTACAGGGCTCAAGAAGTGATCATGTAAGTGAACGAAGCCGGCTTGGCGAATGCAGTAGGGATTGGTGGGGAGTATGGCAAAGTGGAGAGTTTATGCTGTCTCTGAAGGTGGACTCCTGCTGCTGGTTGCCAAATCTCAATACTAGAAATCCGGATTTTAAGGGCTATCCATGATTTCTCTTGGCAACTAACTCAAATTAAAAAACAGGAATGACAGGGGCGCCTGGGCGGCTCAGTCAGTTAGCGTCCGACTCTTGATCTCGGCTCGAATCATGATCTCAGGGTGGTGAGGTCGAGCCCTGCATCAGCCTTCACGTTCAGCGGGGAATCTGCTTGGAATTCTCTCTCTCCCTCTGCCCCTCCCCTTGCTTGTGTGCTCTCTCTAAATTAATTAATTAATTTTTTTAAAAAAAGAATGACAAAAAAGTACTGTAAGCCCGCTGTATCTGTCAAATAGTGCACGCCACGCTCTACTCACCCTCAGGTGCCTGGTTCTGCCCTAAAAGCCCAAAATAAGCGTATAAGTTAGAAGATCATGGAGCTTAGCAACACTCAAATAATAGCTAAAAGATTATAGAAACTTGGAAAACAGGTGCCCGGGAGGCTCAGTCGATTGGGCGCCCGACTCTTGGTTTCAGCTGAGGTCGTGATCTTGGGGTCACAGGAGGGCTTCATGCTCAGCACGGAGTCTGCTTGAGATTCTCTCTCCCTCTCTGCCCTTTCCTGCTGCATATTCTCTCTCTCTCTTTCATAAATAAATCTTCAAAAAAAAAAAAAGAAACTTGGAAAACAGAATAACAAAGAAGATATAAGGAGATTGACACTATGTAAAAAAAAGCACTATGGACAAGAACTAGCGTGTAATCTTGCAATAGTTGTGCGAGGGTAAAGGGTTGTTCCTTTAAAGTGCTATTCTAGTGTATATGGTGCATAGCTACATATGACATGTATCTATTACACGTGTGTGTAAAGTGTTCAGGAAGCCAAGTCCTGCAGTGAGGTCGGGAAGCAGGCGGGCTGAGGTTTGGGGGTTGTCGGTGCCCCTGGAGGACATTTCTGGGAGAGGCGGGTGAACTTTAGACGTCTCTTCTCCATGGAAGAGGCTCTCTGCCAAGTTTCGTCATCCTCTGGTGACTCAGGGGTACTTCTGACAGTTATTAGTGATGATTTTACAGGATGGCCTAATTAAGTTACTGCTAAAGGCTTAAGCTCAAAAGAAAATTAGCTTCTTTCCTTCAGCGGACCATCAATGACAATGTCACCTTGTCCCAGAAATGTACTGACACATCACTCGGTCCTAACAGTCCTTGCGTTAAGCAAGGCAGCTTTGTGTTTACGCAGAACAAATGTGAATGATGACCACCTTTCCTGAGGGGGGGGGGGGTCCCTTTCATTAGTTGCAAATTGCCTTTTTTCCCCCAAAGACTTTATTTCTTTACTTGAGAGAGTGAGAGAAAGAGAGAGAGAGAGCACGAGCATGGGGGAGGGGCAGGGGGAGTGGGAGAAGCAGACTCCCCACTGAGCAGGGAGCCCGATGCGGGGCTCTATCCCAGGACCCCAGGATCGTGACTTGAGCTGAAGGCAGATGCTTAACAGGCTGAGCCACCCAGGTGCCCTGCAAATTAACTTTTTAAACGAGAGGAGTAATTTTTGTGTCTTGAAGAAAAAAACAGTTACTATGACATACTTGGGGTGACTCGTGCCCATGGAGCACCAGTGTCCACTGGATAAACATGAAAGTCACAAATCTCTTTTTGGTCTGTTCTGAAACTGATCTGAGTCACCATGTCTGCTGCCATCTCTACCGTGTCCCGTGGGCATAACGTTTGGGTGTAGTCCGCAGCTGTGAGGGCTCGCTTAGGAGACGTTGATAGGAGTGACTCTGTCAAGTGTTTCAAGCCTGTTCGGTGCTTTCTTAGTGAGCACTGACTGTCAGAATTGAGGGCAATCTATCAGAAACGTGTTTGTGCTCTTCAAACCCTACAGGGCTCACGCCATTTTTGAGGCAGACCTGGGTCCCTGAAACCAGCACAGCTCACATTCAGACGACGTTTCGGACACCATGGGGGTCCACTCTTATTCCTGTTAGTGTAAAATCATAGGGTACAGGCTCTCAGATGTAGAGTGAATGCATATTCATGAAACATTTAGCTTAGTCTATATTCGTTATAGGCTTAGTTTATATTAATTTAGATCTCGGATAACCATTGCGTGTAAATGGCTACTGAATGCCTCCGTTGTCAGTTACACTGCAGCAATAACCCTGGGGAATCACAGCCACCACCCCCCTCCCAGGAGAATCAGGGGCTTCATGGGAGAGGTGAATGAGGACCAAGTGAGAAAAGAGCCTGAACCAAGGCCCAGAGGATGTGCTCAGTGTGTCTGTGAAAGGCTGGACCCAGTTTGCTTAGACCGGAGAGGTGGATGGGACTAAATCACATCGCCAACTTAAGGAATTTGGATTTTTGTCCTTTAATAGCAAAGAGGAGAGACGAGGAAGGGTTTTAAACAAGGGAATTGTGTCATTCACATCCCAGGTATCAGGTGGTGATAGGTGCCCTGAAAAACTAGGCTCAGGTGGGTGATGGGATGCAGGGGCCATTTTAGGTAGGAGATCAGTATAGAAGGAAAGGAGGAGTTTGCCATGTGGCTAGCTGAGGGGGAAAAAAAAAATTCCAGGCAGAGGGAATAGCAACTGCCAAGGCCCTGGGGTAGGATTGGGTTATGCCTGCTTTGAGCAACACCGAGGAGGTCAGCATGGCTCCATCAAGGAGGAGAAAAGTGCAGGTTGCAGACAGAAAGATGGTAGACGGACAGATTTCGGTTCTTGACGGGTATTTTAAGGACTTTCAGCTTTAAAGTGAGTAGGATAGGAAGCCCATTTGGAGCAAAGATATGGCAGAATGTGAATTATGTATTAAAAGGCTCACTCTGGCCCCTGTGTGGGGAGGTCCACAAGGAAGAACAGGGCGGAAGGGAAGAGATCACCCTCTGGAGGCTGGAACTGGGGGTGGTGGTGACGGCCAGGTTCTACAGCTATTTTGAAGGACGAACCACTAGGATTTGCTGGCGAACTGGGTGCGAGACAAAGACAGACATGGAGGATGACCTCAACATTCTCGGCCTGAGAATCTGGAAGGGCGGCATCACCTGTCACAAAATGTGGACAGCCGTGGGTAGAGTAGGCTTGCAGGGGATTGTCAAGAGTGGTTTGGACATGTTGGTTTGGGGTGCCTATTAGACAAACGTCCCCCCCCGCCGCCCAGGCAGAGGTCAAGAAGGAACTGGAGGCACACGGGGTCCAGGCGGAAGACCTGGGCTGTAGATAAAACCTGGGGTCAGCAGATGGTATGTAAAGGCATGGGACCACACGAGTCACCAAGGACGTGAGGGTGGAGAAGAGAGCAGAGCAGAGTAGGTGAGGGCCCAGGAGACAGACCAAGTCTTTGGCAAGAGCAGTTTTGATGGCATCGAGGGTTGAGAGGCCAATTAGAATGGACTCAAGAAGTAATGGGGAAAAGCCTCGTAGGCTGTGCACTCCCTCAATCTGCGGAGTAATAACGATGATGTCCATGCAGGTGTCCCAGGCTCTGCGTGCTGCACAGCACGTGCCTGAGTTGCCAGGGGGGAGGAACAGATCTATGGCCACATCCCCTGCTTTTCAGATGACAGAGGGAGGCTGCACGCGGTGCAGAAGCCTGCCAGGTTCCTGCGGCTTGTGAGCCCTGGGCCCGCTACAGGGCTCCACGTCTGGCTGGGCTGTCACCGTATTAACATTCTTCGCAGGACCTAACACTGTTGGAAGGGGGGAGCTCTGTGGCCTACCCCTTTCAGGGGTAGCCCCGGGTGCTCAGGGGTCCTTCCACTGCAGGGGTGCCTGAGAGGAGCCACTTTGTGGAATTGAGCGAGTATGGCCCTGCCCACCCTTCCCCAAAAGGGGGGTGACCGCACAAGGAAATAGCAATGTGTCTAGTGATCACTGCACGACTCGATGGGCCCAGGTTTTTATAAACTCCTTTAAAAAACAAGTCCACCATTTGCCTTGAAAATGTCACATTTCCGTGGGACCTTGGGGTCAGCCACAGATGGGCTGGATCTTCACTTTCAGGCATCATTTTTCTAGCAGCGACCTCCATCGCCATCCCTGTGACCTAGAAGGCCACTTTCCAAAGAAGGATGAGCTGCCGAAGCACTGACACTCCGGGTCTGGACTTAACGCGCCAGGGGATGCATCACGCATTGCGAATGACGGCGGGAGAGGAAGGGTGCTGGGCAAATATCCACTCTCTTTATTGATTTGATTCATCCAATTACATAGGAGCCCCGTTTAGGCATTGTTCAAAGGAGTGACTCAAATGTCACCTGAATGACGCCCGAACGGCTTCAGCCAGCATTTTTCATATTTCCGATGTCACAGGAGGCTTTTAGTTACAGAGAATCGTAATCGTGACCGAGGGCTGGGTGTGGAGTTAAACGGAGCGATGGGTCTACAAGGGGAATGGGCGCTGAGCAGAGCTGGGCCAGCGGGGTGACTTTATCGTGATTACTATTTCTATTACCTCTTCCGTAACTCGTATGTGATGGACGGTAGCGTGTATCCCTGATACTTCTGTTCCAACTCAGATCCAGTCATCAAAACTGAATTCTTCACGGTGCATCGGAGTCCCTGGCTCACAGAAGTATTTGATGTTTCAGGTGAGAAAACCCACTTGTCCCCTGAAACAGTAACTAAGCTTTCATTTCCAAAGTTTCCCTGTATTTCTTGCAGGCCTGTTCTAAGAACAGAATTTAGTTTACCTGAATCCTCCAGTGCAAAGATGGAGAGAATCTCTCAAGTTTCTAAAAATACAGAATATCAAAGTATTGTTTGTTTGAATCATTTCATTTTTATTACTTCTTTTTTGCAACGTCTTCTAGCTCAAAACAAAACAAAACAAAAAAACACCAAGAACACACTGATAGCCAAACAAAGTGCGGTTGATTCATTTAATAAAACCATAACCATAGGGAACCATGCAGTGTCTCAGTAAGGAGGTATTGAAGAGGACCTTAAAGGATTTGGGGTGGGTGATTTGGTGGGGTGTCTCCAAGAAGTATGGCTATGCTCTGGATTGGCTGCTGTCGGGAAGCAGAGCTGATTCTATGCTTGGATATCGCAATCATTCATATCTGGAAAGTAGGACAAACCGTGTAAGGCTAAAGTTTGACGAAAGAGAAGCAGCCATCTCTCATGTTACCAGGATAGGGGGTGTTGGATCATTTTTGTGGTTCGAATGAGCTCTTGTTTTTGTCTGAGCAGATCTGCTTGCCGGCGCTGTTGTTTTGCTGTGGTCCAGCACGGACATGGGGTGACCTCGTCCGATGGTGTTGCATGAAATCAGTGTCCAGCAGGACCAGCTGTGAGGGCCAGGCCAGCCCCACCGCCGGAGGCTGCTTTCCTCTTGCCATCCATCCACGTGCGTATTTCTCAGATACATAATACAGTGGGCTTTCTCCGTGACGGACACGCAGTGGTTTACAAGCGCAAATTCATTCAATCAAACGCTGCCCTAGGACCCTCCCTCACACCCTGTGCCCCCTCCCCTGCTCTAGCTTTTCTTCACAGACTCTGACATGCTGTGGGTTTATCTGGTGTCTGTGCACTCCGTGAGGGCAGGGCCTTCTGCTGTATTCGCATTGCCTGGAACATAGCAGCTCAAAAAATTCTTGGTTAGGGGTGCCTGGGTGGCACAGCGGTTAAGCGTCTGCCTTCAGCTCAGGGCGTGATCCTGGCGTTATGGGATCGAGCCCCACATCAGGCTCCTCCGCTATGAGCCTGCTTCTTCCTCTCCCACTCCCCCTGCTTGTGTTCCCTCTCTCACTGGCTGTCTCTATCTCTGTCAAATAAATAAATAAAATCTTTAAAAAAAAAAAAAAGATGGAGTGCGGCAATATATGAAAGCTTTAAAGGAAAAAATTCTTGTTGATGCCGACATTTAATTAAAGAGTGTATTGTCTGTATGATACATACATGCCTGGCCAAATCACAGCTGGTGTTTCCTAGTGGAATTTTCCAATGTCCTGATTCCCAGGGCCACTATTCTAAAAGACAATTAGCAGTCCACCCATCCAGTCACCCATCCACCCATCTGCCCACCCACCATCCCTCCATCCATCCATCCACTTACAGCTTTTATTGGTTTGTGCATAAGTCTCATTCAGAAAGTGGACATACTTGGAAAGTTTCCAAAAGATAAGTTTTCTTTTCTTGTTTTTCCTTGTCCGCGTGTCTATAGGGCTGCTTTGTCAGGTGCTTCGCTAACACCTGGGAAGGCCCCAGGAGTCTGGGAGGCAACACTGGCGGGCTGAGCACGAGGTCCCTCGGCCCTGAAGTGCATGAGACAGCCCGGCATAGGGTCACCTCGGGTGGGGTGTGCGGGGTGAAGGGAGGGAAGGAGGACTTGGGATCCGCTCAGGGGCACCGAGCCTCCCGCACCTGCCAGCCAGAGAGGAGGTGGTGCCTGGGCGGGGCTAAAAACTTAGCTGGAACCCACAAACTTCGATATGTTATATTTTGTCATTCATTTCAAAACATTTTCTGATTTTTCTTGTGACTTCTTCTATGACTCATGGATTACTCAGAAGTGTACTTTTTAAATTTCGGAATGTTTTGGTGTTTCCCAGATATCTTACTGTAATTGATTTTTAGTTTAATTTCATTATGACCGTTACATGTACTTTGCAAAATTTTATTATTTCAAAGTTTGTTAATTTTATTAGTTCAAGTTTGTTAATGTTTGTTTTATGACTCAGAATATGGCCTGTTTTGATGAATGTCCCATGTGCATTTGAAAAGAATGTGTATTCTATTGTTTTGGACGGAATGTTTTCTTTTTTTTTTTTTTTAAGATTTTATTCATTTATTTGAGAAACAGAGAGAGATAGTATGAGCAGGGGGAAGGACAGAAGGAGAGGGAGAAGCAGGCTCCCCCACTGAGCAGGGAGCCCGATGTGATGTGGGGGCTCCATCCCAGGACCCTGGGATCATGACCTGAGCCGAGGGCAGACGCTTCACTAACTGAGCCAACCGGCTACCTTGGATGGAATGCTTTCTAAATATCGGTGAGATCAAGTTGATTTATAGTGTTCAGGTCTTGTATCTTTTGCTGATATTCTGCACTAGAAATTATTGATTATTGAGAGAAGACTGTTGAAATCTGCAGGAATAATTAACTTTCTTCTTCATTCTATCACAGTTTGCTCCATGGATTTGGAAGCTCTTTCGTTGAGCGTGCACATTTAGGAATGGTGTGTCTCCTCGGTGAAATGGTCCTTTAACTATTATTAATGTTCTTTTTGATCCCTTTTTCATCATTTCTTTTTCTGAAATCTACTTAATCTCTATTAATATAGCTGCTTCAGTTTCTTTTGACTAATATTTTCATAGTATATCTTCCTTTATCCTTCCGCGTTTAACCTAAGTCATTATATTTCTTTAAATATGGCATATATTTGGGTCTTGTGTTTTCAATCCTATCTGACAATCTCTCTTTTAATTGTTGTAACGTAGGCCATTTACATTTAATGTACTTATTGATATGGTTGGCTTTAGGCCTCCCATTTTATATATATATATGTTTTTCTTTCTCACTATTTTTTTTGGTTCCTCTCTACCCTCTTTCTTACATTCTTTTGGATTGTTTGAATGTTTTTAGTTCTTCATTTTAATTTATTTTTTTTTTGCCCATTTCTCTTTATATTCTTTTATAGTGCTCACTCTAGGGATTATGATATACATATCTAACTTTTCATGGCCTATTTAGATTAATCTTTTATCAATTCAAGTAAAATATACAAACTTTATAAGCATCTAAGTCCTTTTACCCCCTCTCTCTTCAAAGATTTTATTTATTTATTTAGAGAGTGTGAGTTGGGGGAGAAGTAGAGGGGTGGGAGAGGGAGAGAATCTCCAGCAAATTCTGTGCTGAGTGTGGAGCCCAAAGCAGGGGTTAATCTCACAACCCTGTGATCATGACCTGAGCTGAAACCAAGAGTCGGATGCTTAACCAACTGAGCCACCCAGGTGCCCCCCATCCTCTATCTTACATTATAGTTGTCCCTATGTATTACACCTATATTCACCGAAAATTCTACCAGACAATACTATAATTTTTTTCTTTCAGCAGTATCCATATTTTAGAGAAATTAAGAAAATAGTCCATTATATTTAGTCAGATATATACCACTTCTATTGTTCTTCCTTCATTCCTAAAGGCATCCCTGCAGTACCAAGTGTCCCTGTGATGTCACTTCCCTCCAGCCTGCAGAACCTCCTTTATTATTTGTTTTTGAGCCAGTGTGCTGGCAACACATTCTCTCAGTCTTCCTTCATCTGAGAATGTCTTTGTTCTGCTGTCATTCCCAAAGAATGTCTGCACTGAGTATAGAACGTTGTTCTGCTGTCTTTCGTCTTCCGTAGGTTCTGGTGAGGAATCCACAGTCATTCCAAGTGTTCCCTGTACCAGGTGTCACTTTTCTCTGGCTGATGTCAAGATCTGTCCTTTATCCTTGATTTTCACCAGTTTATTATGCTGTATCTCAGCCTGATGGTCCTTGACTTTATCCTGTTTGATGGGTCACAGAGCTTCTTGGATCTGTAGATTTTTATCTTGCACCAAACTTGTGACGTTTTTGGTCATTATTTCTTCAAGTATTTTTCCATACCAGTCTCTTTCTCTTCCCTTTCTGGACCTCCAGTGGCACAAATATCAGATGTTTCGATGTTATTCCAGAGGTCCCCGAGGCTCTGCTCGATTGTTTGTAATTAATCTTTCTCTCTGTTTTTCAAATTAATTAATTTCCTTTGATTTATCTTTGAGTTTACTGACTCCTTCCTCTATCATCCCCATTCTGTTTTCTTCCAGACATTGTATTTTTCAATTCTGAAGTTTACATTTCTTTATGTGGTTTTTATTTTTCTGCTGAGATCTTCTATCTTTCCATTCATTTGAAGTGTATTTGCCTTTACATGGAGCACAGTTATAACACCCACATTAAAGCCTCTGTTAATTCCAGTATTGGGGTCAACTCAGAGTTGGTGTCTGTTGATTTTCTTTTCTCTTGAGAATTGGTTTCATACACGTTCCTGGCTCTTCATATGCCAAACAGTGTTTGACATTTTGGTGATTTTGTTGTGAGTCTCTGTGTCCTGCTGAAATCCTCTGGAGAGCACTGACTTGTTATTTAGCAGGAAGTTACCTGGCTAGGTTACTACCGCAAGTTCTATTTGGCCTTCTGTGAATGGTGGTTCCAATGTCACTTAAAATCTTTGCTGTGTTCCTTGGTGTCTGTTTCATGCATGTAGCACTTAGAGCTTAGCCTGGGGTGAAGCTGCTGTTTATGTTTGCAGTTCACTTCTTGAAGTCTTTGCTGTGTTGCTCTGGGCCTCCTGCTCATACACAGCTCTGAGGACTTGGGCCCATTTGTACATAGAATTAAGAGATCCCCTTCACCAGCTGTCTCCTCTCTGTAATTCTCTGAACACTCTTTGACTCCCAGGGGCCCCTTTCTCAGTCCTGTGGCCAGAAATCCAGACTTTCTGAGTTATTACAGTGCTCTCTGCCACTTTGTAGGTCTGAGACTGGGGTTGCTCTCAGGGCAGGGCCTGGAGAGATTAAAGTGAGAAAGACAGAAAGACAGAAAGAAAAGGAAAGGGAAAGAAAGAAAGAAAGAAAGAAGAAAAGAAAAAAAGAAGAGAAGAAAAGAAAAGAAAGATTCTCCCATACTCTCTGGTTTGTGAGGACCTTGTTCCTGGTTCTCTGGCCAAAAAAACGAAACAAAACAAAACAAACAAAAACAAAAAACCCGACAATAACAACAACAACAAAAAACCAACCCCAAAACAAAAAAACAAAAAACAAACCCAGAGCTGCACAGTTTTATGACCAGAGCTGCCCTCAAGTCAAAGGCAGGAAAGAAAAGAGGAAAAACAATCAGAAACTCACCACTTACCCTCCTAAATCTTCAGGTGTAAATTCCCTACCAGTCCACCTCCTTGCTTACCTTTCACAATTCTCAGTTATTCTTTGTACTTTGACTTCTTCCCTTCAGGATGGGTCGTTTGTTAAGAGGGCTTAGTAGTCACTGGATTGGAGGCTCTATCTAAATAATAATCCTTTGGACTGAAAATTGCTCTTTTCCTCCCTTTTTCTTCATGATGTCACCATGTCACATTTTGTGCAAATCCTCAAATAATAATATTTGCATTCAGAACACATATGAGTAAACTGCACACATACTCACTTCTTTTGCCCAGTCTGTAGCCGGATTACGCTTCTGAGGAGGGCTGCTCATGCAAACATGCTCCCTGCACGATCGGTGTCTTAAAAGCCTGGAGAATGCACCTGCTGTTTTTTGGACCTTTGCAAGGTCAGTCTCATGTTTATTCTGCAACATGCCCTCCCCCCCACTAATCTCCCCCCATTTTGTTGGCTTGCGTGTATGGAGCAGCATAACTTAGTATGAATGGAAATGCATTTTAGAGAACAGTGTTTGCCTGCATTCGAGTATAATTACACGACAACGGGAGATCCACGTCCAGTAAACACAACTCCTGAGTTTATGTGAGGTTTGTGTTAGACTTTAGGGTGGGTTAGGGTTGGGGGCTCATTCCCTTAGCTCTCCCTGTATGCAGGCCGATTGTGTTAATTGTTTGGGGAGCTAAAGATTTTAGAGGGTAGACTAGAGTCACTGGTTTGAAAATGAGAAACGTCGGGATATAGCTGAAGGATTCAATGGTTTCTTTCCTGGTCATTGAGCCTGTAGGTTTCTAAGTGTGAGGAGGTCCTCCAGTTCAATCAAAGAACGCCCCCCAGCTTTACCTATATCTGCATTTTTGTGCACAACGTGTTATTTAAGATGTCCTAAATTTGTTTTGAAAACGACACTGTTGTGCTTTATTCTCTTTCATCCTCTTTTTTACCACTTAATAGTATAGCACGTTATATATAATTATATGTAATCTAAGAGACATTACTTGTCTAAATATTATTTCTTTCTAAGAATCCTAACTGTTGGAACTGGTTTTGCTTGGATTGAGAATATAGAATTCAATATAGAATTGGGGCAGAAGTGCACACTCTGGGGTCTGATGATGCTTGTGAACGGGTGGGTGGTCCCACTCACCGACGGGGTACCACAGACAATTTCTCGATCTGTCTATGCCACAGTTTGCTCATTTGCCAGATGGGAATTGCAGTCAATCTTCTCACTGCGAGGATTAAAAGAGATGGTGTGAAACGTGCCTAGCGTGGTGTACGGTGGTGTCAGCTCTCACTGCTGTCCTCTAGGTGTGGAGGTCACACCGTCATCACTGTTGACTGACAGACAGTGCTCCCAATGTGCTGGATGCTGGCACCAATGTGGGGAATAAGACATAGTCCCTGCAGCACACGCCGGTGGGGAAGACAGACACACAGACAGATCTTCATAATACAGGGCGGTAAATACAATAAGAGCGACGTGCCCTGGGAGTCCCAGGCAGCAGTGGGTTCCTAGGAAGCCTTTTTTCAGTGAGTGTATTTTTGGATATGGTGGATTCCTGGCCTCGGACATAAAGGATGAATAGGAGTTAGTTTCCTACTAAGGGACATTGGAGAGGAGAGTAGGGACCAGCGCGAGAACAGCGTGATTCAAGGTGAGATCAAGCATAATATATTCAGGGAAGCTACTTGAGAGAAACTCTGGAAAAAGGAATCATATTTTTAATAAAGTCCATGGTGGAAGGCCAGTTTCATCAAGAACTCTTTCTTTGACCAAGTAGGGACCCAGGATTCCTAACCCATGTTACTGTTTTGACACTAAGAAGAACAAATAACGAAAGTAGCGTTTGTGGTGAAGCTTCCACAGAACACTAAAACTTTTTGCGTGTGGGTGTGGGTGGGGAACAAGAGAATTCTTCATTGTTCCCTTATGAATTAGGACAGTTTTAAAACATGGCCACACATTCTTGCACACGTTTCCCATTGATAAGTGGAATGTATGTCGCCCTCCCTCGAATGCGGCCTAGCCGTGTGTATTGATCTTTACGGCGGAGTACCAAGTTATCCTAACACCTAGCAGCCTAACACTGCAAATAGCTGTTATCTCAGTCTCTGAGCGCAGGACTCGGGCAATGCCTAAGTGGGTAGTTCTGGCTTAGGGTCACAGTCACAGTCGAGATATCAGCTGAAGGCTTGATCCGGGCTATAGGCTGAATGATTGTGTCCCCCAAAATTTGTGTTGAAACCTAATCCCCAAAGTGATGGTATTTGGAGGTGGAACCTGGAGGTGATTAGGTTGTGAGGGTGGAGCCCGCATGAATGGGATTAGGGCCTTTATAAAAGAGACCCCCAGAGACCTCTCTCGCCCTTCTGCTGAATGAGGACACAGCCAGAAGACGGCCACCTGTGAAGAAACCAGTAAGTGTTCACCAGGCACCAAATCTGTCGACACCTTGACCTTGGACTTGCCGGCCTCCAGGACTGGGTGAGATCAGCGTGTGTTGTTCAAGCCCCCAGTGCCTGGTGGTTTGTACAGCAGCCCAAACCAGCTAAGACCGCGCACGTCAGGATGGCCGGTTCACGTGACTCGTGGCAGGACCTCCGCTGGGCTCTTTGAGGGTCGTCATGACGTGGCAGCTGGCTTCAAGAATGGGCTGGGGGTGGGCGTGGAAGGAAGGAGCTGCGGTGCCTTTTGTTACCTAGGCTTGGAGGCCATATACGGCCACTTCTGCCATATTCCGTTCATGATCCACGAGTCACTACGGATAGAGTAGGAGAATTAGGTGCACCCTTGGAAGGGAGAATCAAAGAATTTGTGGACATTTTTTAAAACTCCTCCACCCTGTGACTTGCAACAGATATAATGCAGGGAAGGGGTGTTGCGTGATTGCTGAGGCTAGGTCCTCAGCGGGGTGCGACTTCGTTGCTCATTGCGACACTCGCCTTGGGCGCCGTGAGTCGCTATGCAGGAAGCTGACCACCCTGCAGTCACCGTGTCTTGAGGGATCCCAGGGCACACGAAAGGCCATGTGTAGTTGTGCTGGCTGACAGCCCAGCTGGGCTCCACGGACAGCGAGCATCAACTGCCAGACGTGGGAGCGAAGAAGCCTCCAGATGAGCTCAGCTCCCCAATAGCTTGTCGCTTCCAGCCACGGACTGTCAGCGAAAGGCCCAGGCCTGGTGGAGCAGAGACAGATCTTCCCCGTCTGAATTCCTGGCCCACATGCCTGTGATCATAATGAAAGCCCGGCCTCATGCCGCTGTATCGTGGGGCCATTGCTGCACGGCCGCAGACCTAGCACACGGGGAGTTGCCGGTTCACGCACGCTCAGCCTCTGCTGCGCGCCTCGGGCTTCCTTTTCCTACGGATTCTCCCCAGCTCTTTAGCTGCTCCTTTGGCACAATTTCTTTGTCCTTTTGGATATATCTAGGAGAGCATCTCAAATAATTTCCGCAATAACTTCTACAATCCCAGGGAATCTCAGGAAAGCTAAGTTGACACAGGCTCAGAATGGACACTGCTGTCAGACTCAAGTTTTAGTAGATTCGGAAGTAGTTAAAAACTAAGCCGACTCACTCTCAGGGAACTGTGGGCAGGAACTGCACATCAGAACCACAGTGAGCTATCACCTCACACCTGTCAGCACGGCTAAAATCAAAAGCACAAGGAGGTGTTGGTGAGAATGTGGAGAAAGGGGAAACTTCGTGAACTGTTGGTAGGAATGCAAACTGGTGCAGCCGCTGTGGAAAACAGTATGGAGCTTCCTCAAAAGGTTAAAAAAAGAGCTATCCTGTGATCCAGTAATTGCACTCCTGGAAAACTCACCCACAGAGCATGAGAACGCTGATTCAAAAGGGTACATGCATCCCTATGTTTTCTGCAGCATTAGCCACAACAGCCGGATTATGGAAACAACCTCAGCGGCCGCCAAGAGGTAAATGGATAAAGAAGAGGCGGTGTTTATATACACAACGGAAGAGTACTCAGCCATAAAAAGAATGACATCTTGCCATTTGCACCAACGTGGATGGAGCAAGAGAGTATGATGCTGAGTGACATAAGTCAGTCAGAGAAAGACAAACACCATATGATTTCACTCAGATGGAATTTAAGAAACAAAACAGAGAAAAAAGAGACAAATCAAGAAAACAGACTCTTAACTATAGAGAACACACTGCTGGTGACCAGAAGGGAGGTGGGTGGGGGGATGGGTGAGACAGGGGATGGGGGTGAAGGAGCACTTACCTTGATGACACTGAGTCACGTAAGGAAGTGTTCAATCACTACATTGTACACCTGAAGCTAATAGAACCCTGTATGTTAACTATACTGGAATTTGAAATAATAAAATAAAATAAATAAAACAATAAAATAAAATAAAATAAAATAAAATAAAATAAAATAAAATAAAAACAAAACTACTTAACTAGAATAGTTTTCATTTCTTTCCATTAACAAACCCACACACCACCTCCAGGAGTCCCAAAGCCCACACGTAACTATTGGTTTAAGGAAACCAGTCTGTAGCCCAGTGGGCTGGTCCCACCGTACACACAGCCAAGAACGTTCTGCCAAGAAAGAGAAGCGATAGCGTCTGCTTTCCTAAAGCTACAGAGAAATCAATAGCCCTTGTAAAGTGTCCCCCACCGAGAGGCAGGGCTGGGTGAGCTGAGCGAGGGAGCAGCTCCTGCCAGGAGGAAGAGACAGCGGGGCTCACAAAGGAGCTGGTAGCAGGTGCCAGAAACTCACTGCGGTCTTGGCTTTAGCCCTAGAGCAGAACTTCTCTCACCCTCCAGCCCTGCTCTCCCTCCGCTTCCGTTCTGGAGCCCGTGCAGCCAGCGCATTACGCGCCGGCTGTTCTAGGACTTTTTTTTTTTTAACTGTTAGGAAAAAAGTGGCAAAAATGAGTTCAAATTTGGCCATTCCTGTGGGCTTTCAGGCTGTATTTCTTTCTCTCTCTGTTGTCCTGTCCTTTACTGCCAAGTAGCATGTGGGAGGACTTTGTCAGCGGGACACAAATTATCAGGCTCTTTTGCCCAATTATTAAGAGGTTCGTTCCATCATGGCACGTTAGTGGCTGGGCTGGCCTTTTCCAGTAGGGCCTCTCCCGGCAGACAGCACCCCCTAGTGGGCGTCTCTCCGGCGTCGCGGGGCGGCTGGATCCCGAGGAGCTCCGACGGTACCTTTGGCCTTGGGCACGTTTGTGTGATCCAGAGACAAACGCAGAGATCAAGGAAGCAGAAGGATAAATTCTTCTTTCTTTCTTTTTTAAGTTTCTAGTTTTTCTATAAACATTTTTATTCATTTATTTGAGAGAGAGAGCAAGAGCATGAGTCGGGGGAGGGGCAGAGAGAGAGGGGAAGCAGGCTCCCCACTGAGCAGGGAGCCCGAAGTGGACTCGATCCCAGGACCCCGGGATCATGACCTGAGCCCAAGGCAGACGCTTCACTGACTGAGCCCCCCATGCGCCCCTGAATTCTTTCTAATAATGAATGTGATCACACACAGATCAAGTTTAAATCTTTATCTGCAGCAATGAACGCCTGATTTAAAAAAAAAAAAAAAAAACCTAAAACTTAAAAACAGATTAGAAGTGAACTTGGGATATTCATGAGCGATCGTTCTTCAAAAATGACGTCAGCCAGATTGGTATTGTATGGCACTGACTTGCAGGGGCAAAAGCCACCTGCCACAGGAGCAGTGGGGGGGTCTCTTTCCAAAGCCTACACCGCATTGTGGAAGGTGTTGAGAATTCTCGCCCGGCTCTGGCAGAAACGGGCTAACATTCTGGGGAATCGTTCAAGGAAACAAGCTCATGAAAGGAAATCGGGGGCACCTGGCTGGCTGAGTCAGTGGAGCATGCAACTCAGGGTTGTGGGTTCGAGCCCCATGTTGGGCGTAGAGATTACTTAAAAATAAAATCTCAAAAAAAAATCAGATGTTAAACTCTTGCATCTCTCTAGCAACGGAAGACACAAAAGCACCCCCAGCTCCCGCCTCCGGGCTCTGCTTTGTTGGGTATCACAGTTGACCTTTAACCCTTACGTCTGTGTTTATGATCCACATCTGTCTCTCCGATCCTCTTTCCACCTAAACTGTGTTTCCAGCTACACGCCTCATTTTCACGTGCGTGGCACTTTCCCCTGAAATGCAACAATTCCAAAGGAGCACTCAGCAGCCTCAGCCTTCTCGCCCCCATCCCGCCGTCTGGCTTGTCACCCTCACGCCCACGCCAGCCAGTGGGGACCAGCCTCAACTCCTGATGTGTCATGTGCAAGTCACTGGTCTCCTCTCCCGCCCCTGGTCATTCTGTTACAAGGTCCAGGTAGCGTTTCCCCTTTGCGCCCTTCATCACCCCTCTCCGTTTTCAGTACTGTGTCTACTTCAAGGTTCCCCTTGTCTGCAGGAGCCCATGCGGGCGTCTGGCTGCTGAAAATCCTCTGGTCATCTCATCCAAGACACCATGTCTGAGACGAAGGAGGTTAAAGTGCTGGGCCCCTGCCTCCTCAGACCACATGGAAAGTGCGAGATTCGGGTCTCACGTTTGATGAACCCAACTGTGTGCGGGCGGTGGCTGAGTGTCTGGAAACCATCCCTCGGACGGGGGAGGAAGCGAAGCAACTGTGTAGGGACACAGGAGCTGTTTGCCGACATTGTGAGTGTTGTCCTGTCCAGGAAGCTCTGGGCGGACTTCTGGGGTAGGAATCGCTCCCTGCCTCTGGTTGGCTGTGGGACCTTGGCCAAGTTCCTCCCGCTTCTCAGTTCCCTCCTCCTACGGGATAAGGACCGCCCTCATCTCCAGGCCCGTGTGGGGATTCAAGGTGCTAATAAGGGGAGGTGCTCAACAGGTGTTAGCTATGATCACGATGGCAGGTGTGATTGGCTCTTCCATCCTGAAGAGGCGCCAGAGAGCACACCTGGGTCCAGTCTGGGGCAGGTACAGGACTGGAGACTTCAACTCAACACAAGACAGTCCTTTAAATACAGCCTTTAAAAATAGAGCCGCTGGGGCGCCTGGGTGTCACTGTCAGTTGAGTGTTTGACTCTTGGTTTCCGATCGGGTGCTGATCTCATGGTCATGGGATCGAGCCCCACGTCACGCTCTGCGCTCAGCGTGGAGTCTGCTTCGGATTTTCTCTCCCTCTGCCCCTCCTGCTCGTGCTTTCTCACATGAATGGATGAGTAAATCTTTAAAAATTAAATTAAACTAAATTAAAATAAAGTCCCTCTCCCCAGCCTCCCCACACTGCACTTCATTAAGAGTACGAGAAAAATGCCAACAAAACCAACCGCAAGACAATCTATTTTAGAAAGTGCTCTGAAAATCCCTCCCACATCCTTTTTGATCTCAGCTTCTTTGCATACCACCCTTTCACTCTCCCGCCTTGTCTGACTCCGGCCGGCTAGAATTGGGTTTTCCTATCCCTCGAGCGTTTTCAAGTAGACATCTGAATGTCCACCCTGCTCCCAAGGGCCACGCAGGCAGAGGGCTCTTCCATCCTCAGGACCACATCGGGGACTATGGCTCAAAAACCTTTAAAAAGTAGATCATGTTTGATGTGGTAATACCACTTTCAAAGAATCCATCCCAAGGAGATTATCAGAAATATGCAAATACGTACTTGCCAGGATGTTTCTGGCAGCATGCAAATGATGAGGTCTATTAGCTATTGACCTAGAAAGATGCTCACAACATCTTCTCAAAAAAAAAAAAAAAAGATCATATTATGGGGGCGCTGGGTGGCTCAGTGGGTTAAGCATTCAGCTCTTGGTTTCTGCTCAGGTCACGATCTCAGAGTCGTGGATGGAGCCCCCTGTCCGGCTCGTGCTCAGCGGGGAGTCTGCCTGAGACTCTCTCCTGCTCCCCCTTCCCCTCCCCCCTGCGCTCTCGCTCACCGAAATAAATAAATAAATAAATAAATAAATAAATAAATAAATCTTTTGAAACCTCCAATTATGTAAACCTTAAACACTTACCCATACGCCCACCTCAGTGCGAAGGCTGAGGGTAACGACACCCAGCGGGCCTGCCCGCGGGTGCGAGAGGACGAGCGGCTTGCAGTCTGGAGACACACGTGATCTGAAACTATTAACGAAGGAAAGACTAGAGCTGCGGGGACTCCCGGGACCACAGGAACCCCTCTGAGAATGGATTTGAATTGTAGAGGTCATAGCCCTTTATTTTTACCCTTTGAGAAGGTTAAAATTATATGTTTGGTTAATGAGCATTGAACTTAGCTCTCACGGTGCCCTGAGCCCCATTCAAACATGAACTCATTCATCCTCCTGACAGCCCCCGAGCCCCCCTGGATGAGGCCACGGCCACAGGGAGGGAGGCATGGGCCTTGTTCTCCCAGGAAGGATGGAGCAGTCGGGCTTCAGAAACTTGTTCTTGACCTGCCGCTCTGCTGGCCCCTGAAACGCCAGTTCTGGGAATGGTGACGGCCAGGCTGATGGGAAACAGCTCATTTAGAGAAAAACCCGGAGAACGTGGGAAATTGGGTGTTTGGTGCCATTTTGCTGAATCTTCCTGTGTGAGTCCAGAAATGGATGTCTAGGGACCATGTGGCTGATTTGCTCCGCTGAATGTTCAGTGAACAGTGCCCCCAGTTGTGTCCTTCCTGGGTGACCCACGGTCCCAGCAAAGCCCTACCTTTCTGTGAGGCCAGAATGCACATGGGGGAGCCCCACGTCCGGGAGCTGACCGCGGGAGCAGGAGGCTGACCCCCCGGGAGAAGCGGCCCTGCAGGAGTAGATCAGCCACAATACAGGTGGAGCCTATTCCAGTGGACATTAGCAGTTTGCCTAAGTTCTTCTGTTCTTAAAAACTATTGCTTTTGGGGCGCCTGGGTGGCTCAGTCAGTGAAGCGTCTGCCTTCAGCTCAGGTCATAATCCCAGGGTCCTGGGATCGAGCCCCGCCTCAGGCTCCCTGCTCAGCAGGGAGTCTGCTTCTCCCCCTCCCTCTGCTGCTCCCCCTGCTTGTGCTCTCTCCCTCTCTCTCTCTCTCTCAAATAAATAAATAAAATATTTTTTTAAAAAAACTATTGATTTTATCAGAAAGTGGGGCTATGGCTGAGATTTATGAATCTTGACTTTCCACTTAAACTTCTTCATGGTAATGTGGTACAAGATGTGACCTGCAGCAAATTAATAAAAGAACACTTAGCTAACATTCGCAGTTAAAAAAAATTTCTGTGACGTAAGAAGCAAAGATGTGACTTACAGATTAACAATTATCTTTGTTCTGACAACCTCCCCAAAACCGAGTCTCTAAAACCTTCCCCTAATTCTGCACTTCATTTAGAAGGATGCTTGATAGCCGGAAAGCCGGAAGACACAAACAATGCAGGAAAGAAGTTTCCAAGTTCCACCTTCAACAACCAATGTATGAAAAAAACCTTCATCGATTGCTCTCTCCAAACTTTCATCACATCTATAAAAGTGTATCCTAAATTTTACTTCTTCCTCATTCCAAAAAGGAGGGGTATGTTTGGACGCAAGACTTCTTCTTTCGGTAAGGGAGCCATGAAGCTCCCAGGCCCTTCTGTAGGTTTACGTTGCTGGAACGTCCTCTCCTTCTCTACAGGCGACTCGTTCCCGGGGCACCTGCTCTGTGCGCCCGGGCTCCCTCCGCCACGGGCAGGGTGGCTGCTGGGAGGGCTTGGAGGTGCAGGCGGAATCCAACCAGTCTAGAGATCCTTCCATGAAAAGAACAGCAAGAGAAGGGAAGGAAGACATGGATTATGTGTGTTTGATCCATAACGGACACAGGTAAGGACATGAAAGAGAAACATTCTCTTTAAAACGAATCACGTAGCCCAATGCCCCGAGGAGCTGAGCTCATGGTGTCCTCATAGCTGGAGGCCACCCTGCTGGGGTCAGCCTCCTTTCTTGGTCCTCATACACACCTGGGCGAGCGCAGATGCTGCTCCCGACACCTGCTCCCGGAGTCTCAGGGGTCAGACCCTCCCGGGCCAACCTTCCTGGAAGGTCTGAACCAACTATGGTCCTCTTACTGCTATCCCCTTTGCTCTTAGGGAAGACAGCAGCTCTGAGCTGGGTGCTCAGCACGGGAAATTCACAGCATATATGCTGGTGGCAAAGGGAGGTGAGGAACCGCACAGCGCTGTTTTAGAATCAATAACTTGTCCATTATTCATGTAAAGATAACTATCATTTGAAAAACAGTCTTTCATACTCAGAGCCAAACAAAGGTCGAATTGCTCAGTCCTCATTTCTTAATCAAGAATTGTTAGAGTTTGTGAAAGAATTTCCTGTTCTAACTGGGATAAAAGACCTGAATGTACACCATGGGACGCTCTCTCCATTTTTCAGCGAAATGCTGAATTTCAGAAGCAGCCTTGTCTGTTTGTTTAATTCAGAGCTGTGTTGTCTGTCGTCCAGACAAGATAATGGGTGTGGGGCAGTGAATGCCACTTTCCCCATTTGAGCTCATTCTGAAAGCATTTTCCAAGGGAAATGTCTCAAGTGCAGAGTCGAATTTTTCCTAGGCTTTATTTGAAACTTAACGTGTGAATGACTCCCCAAAACTGTGTTTTCATGTCATCTGTAATTAGATGCTTCAGATTTCAAGAGTGACATTGCAGATTAAGGGGGGACAGGTGGGTTATCCATGTAGAAGAAATGGACTGGAATCCTTACCTCACTCCAAACATAAAAATCGGTTCTGGATGCATCAATAAAACAGAGGTAAAAACTTGATCAAATTAGGCCCTAAACCCAGATGACTTTACTGCTCACAGTAGTCTCTTATTACATGGCTAAGCTCCCTCTTAGATAACTTTACCTGCCCTGTGGAACCTGGAGAGCAGGCAGGCTGCTGGGAGTCGGCAGCAGGGGTCCAGGCAAAAAACAAAAACAATAAACCGAAGGCCCGCATTAGAATAGTGGCAGTTGGGATTGAAAGGTGGGACTGGATTCTGGAAATCTACACTGAGATTTGTTGGTTAGCTAAACGCAGATGGCAAAAGAGACAGTCGAGGGATGCTCCTCTGTTTTCGGCCTTGGGAGAGGAAGCGAGACGGGCTGGTCTGCGGAGGAAGTGATACCGTTTACGGAAGAAGCTGCGGTGCAGGGAGGCACCAGGCACCGGGCCACGTGATACACACAATCTAATTGAATGGGTAGCTCACCGAAGCCTCGGGAAAGGTTGTAATGCAGACGTTCTTACCCTGAATTTATAAACAAGGGACTGAACGTAGGGAGGCTTAAGTAACGATCACTATCACAGTGAGGAGGGTGGGCCTGGTGCCGAGCAGCCCCAAGCAAGAGCCCTTCCCCAGTTTGGAATAGCTTGGGTTTGAGACGTCTGTGGGAATCCCTGCACACTCGTCCCGCAGATGATTCAGCGCGCGAGGCTGCGCGCCGGGGTGAGGTCGGGGAAAAGCAAGCCAGAAGGGACAGCAAGTTCGATGCCCTAAAGCAGGAAAGAGTTTCCCGTTTCTTGTCCATGAGCATCGGCTTGCTTTCTTCTGGTGAGTTGTAGGCAATCGTCAGGCTGCTGGGTTACGGGGACGGCGGCCCGAACTAGGCACCTCCTGTTTCATCCTCTGGCACTTGGGGGCATGTTCACCTTTGAGGGTAACAGATTCTGGCAACTAGCTCCGCCGTCTCAGACAAATCCCTGAACTGCTCCGGCCATCCCCCTTCCCATCCGTAGGAGAGAGAAGCCGCTCTTTCTCCCCAGCCCCGGCCGGCCCTCTGCGGAGTGGTGTTTACTGCCCTCTTGTGGCCGCGCGCTCCCGATCGGTCCAGGTGATTGACCTAAAAGCTTCTACCGGAATCGAAAAGATCAAATGTTGCAGGAGTAAAGGCCTGCACACCTGTGTTACTATGTTTATATTTGGGTGTGCTGCTTGCTGATAGCAAGAGAAAGGAGGGGGCGGAAGGAAAGGAAGGAGGAAGTGAGGGAAGGAGGGAGGGAGAGAGGAAGGGGAGAAGGAAGGAGGGAGGGAGGGAAGGAGGGAGGGAGAGAGGAAGGGGAGAAGGAAGGAGGGAGGGAGGGAGGGAGGGAGGGAGGAAGGGGGAAAGGAAGGAGGGAGGGAGGAAGGAGGGAGGGAGGGGGCAGCGAGAGAGGAAGGGAAGAAAAAGCAAAGAAAATTAAGAAGCCACCACCTTTTAGATGTTGAGCAAGAACCCAAGGGGCTCTGAACAAATGGTTACCTTGTGTCTCCTTGACCAGGACTCCGAATTTGGGTTTGAAAATGAACTTCATGTGCCGTATTTCCCATGTGCACTTTTCACAACAAAGAGGAGGTGAAAGAATTTTTTGGCAGACAACTGCCAGAGTTAGAATTTTAAGATTTCGTGATCTTTAGGATCTTAGGATACATTTTTTTCTTAAATTATAAAAGAATCTATTTATTATCAATTTCAGTATATTTTAATTTTTACAGTTCTAATAGAAATTTGTTTTTCACAGTTGCTTTTTAAGGAATGTGTCAAATAAATACTTACGCTCGCCAGCGTTAGCTTTTTCGGATGAAGCTGGAGCGATGCATGAAAGTCTGTGAAAGCAAGCAGAGCTCTGCTCTGGGTCGTCCAGAAAGCACGTTGCACAAAAGAGAAGTTCATGTAGGACTCGGCGAAGACGAGTGAGCCTGTGGTCAGCAGGCAGCAGCACCCAGGCCGAATGGGGAGCCAGTTCAGCCCTGTCTACACGGCGGCCTCATCCAAGTCAGACCTTGGGCAGGGAAGCCATCACCAGAAATCAACTTCTACACATTATGCGGGAAATGTTGTGATTAAAATATTTGTAAATCTGAAGGTTTTTCCTATTTTTAATTTTTTTATGAAGTGTGCATTTTAACTCAGTACAGCTGTGTTAGTGACATAGAGTGACGTGTGCCAGCGTCACCATGCGGCGGGTCAGCACTTCTCTACATTACTCAGCGCTCATCACGACAAGGGCACCGTCTAATCCCCACCCCTACCTCACCCACCCCACACCCCCTGCCCCTGGTGACCGTCAGTGCGTTCTCGATAGTTAAGAGTCTGTTTTCTTGATTCGTCTCTCTCTCCCTTTTTTCCCTTTGCTCAGTTGTTTGGTTTCTTAAATTCCACATACGAGTGAGATCATGTGGTGTTTGTCTCCCTGACGGACTTATGGTGCTTAGTATTATACTCTTTATACTCTGTAGCTCTGCCCGTGTTGTTGCAACTGGCAAGATTTCATTCTTTTTTATGGCTGAGTAATATTCCACCGTGTGTGTGTGTGTGTGTGTGTGTGTGTGTGTGTGTGCGTGTAGCACGTCTTCCGTATCCATTCATCTGTCGATGGACGCTTGGGCCGCTGCCATAGTCCGGCTGCTGTAAATAATGCCGCTGTAAACATAGGGGTGCGAGCATCCCTTTGAATGAGTGTCTTTGTATCCTTTGGGTAAATACCCAGTAGCATAATTACCGGATTGCAGGGTAGTTCTATTTTTAACTTTTTGAGGAACCTCCATACTGTTTCAATCTGGAAGGTTTTTGAACTTCCTGTTAACTAATCCATACATGGATTATATGGGACAAATTGAAAATCCCAGGTCGGTGAGCCTTTCCTTCCTTCCTTTACGGCCCACGGATAACCGTGGAGAATGTCAGATAATAAAAGAGTATAAATGCAAAAGTAAATCTGTTTAAAACCTAGTCAAACACCTTCCTAGGTCAGTTACAATTCAAATATAAATTACTCGGTTCTCATACCACTGCTGCTTTCTTTAGTGCAGGGAGTCAAGAATTTACTAACTCCACAGGAGGAAACTGCTGGTAATCGTCTAGAATCACCAAAAGTTTAATCAGGCAGATAGATCTCTTTTTTTGTTGTAGTGTTCCTTAAGATGAAATGTAAGCTTTTCCCCACCTTTGTTTTATTTTTTTAAAGATTTTATTTGTTTTTCTATTTATTTAGAGAGAGCATGAGTGGGGGAGAGGGGCAGAGGCAGAGGGAGAGCGAGAATCGCAAGTAGACTCCATGCTGAGCTCGCAGAGCCCTATGCAGGGCTTGATCCCACGACCCTGTGATCATGACCTGAGCCGAAATCAAGAGTCCGCTGCTTAACCAACTGAGTCACCCAGACACCCCTTTCCCCACCCCTCCCCCACTTCGTTTTAAAGGAGACATTCAATATATTTGGGAAGCATTTATTAAGCACTTACTGCATACTACATAGGAATTGAAGATTCAGAGATGAGTAAGCCACAGTTCCTGCTCTCAGGTTTACAGCAGGGTAAGGAAGACAGACAGGTGGACACAGGGCAATATGTAGACTGTGGGAGGCACAGGGATGGGGTGATATAGGAGGCCCAGGGAAGAATCCAGGAGGGAGAGAGGGCTGTGTGGAGGGAGGTCAGACTCCCAGAAGGAGGCTGCTTTGGTGGCTATTGAAGGAAGGCAGGATTTTGTCAGGCAGATAAGAGCATTTTAAGCAGATGGAAAAGCCTGTGGTCAAACCCAGTGTCATGGAACAGCACTGCGTGTGTGGAGAACCGATGAGTCAATGGAAGACTGACTCGGTGCTGGCTGGGATGGTGACCTGGGATTTTGAACTTCACCCCACGGATGTTGGGAAGCCCTCGATCAAGGGTAGGCAGCACAGTGATGGGGTCACATTTGTGCAGTTGGAGACATGCCTGAGGGTGTAAACCGGCTGGATGGTGAGGCTGGGGGTGAGGGACAGGGCCCAGGAGACCCCCGGTTTCCTTGCCTGGGCGTGTTTGGGGGGCACCTCCTGGAGCAAGAGAGAGAGAATGCTGGAGGAGGGACAGGTTCGAGCCGATTACATAGTGAATTCAGCTCTGAAATCTAGGTGAAGATGGAACCTCTTTCGTGTGGATTAGAGGTTTTATCTACCCCTCTGTCCAGCCAACCCTCTTCTGTGCGCCTGTGTCTACACATGTACATATGTTTCCATCTGTCTGTCCGGTTTTCAGTCTCCAGTTTTATCTGATGGTTTCATCCTTTGATGAACTTTGTCTGAATTAATTACTTCATTACGGGCTGTAAAATGGGGTTGCTGCTGCGTTTTCTGATACCACAATTTCCCCCCTGAGCTGGGGTATTTGTTTGCTCTGAAATGTGGTGCATACGGGACAGGCACCATATGTGTTTGATTCCCTTTCTTTGATTGGGACCAGAAAAGTTTAGTTCAACACTTAGATTATCCTAGAAAAAAAATTAGAGCAGATGGAAAGGTATTTTTTCTTCTCTCATTTACACTGACGGGAAGATGCCCTGATCCGTATCCTAGCGTCATACACAGATCATCTCCGATAGACGCTTCCTCTATTACAAAGCCATGAGAGCAAATGGAAGCTTTATTATTTTTTAAATGTATAAGTATTTCCTAATTGTCTATAAGAGTTATTTGTCTAATAAAAAATTAAAAGTTATAAAAATAAAGCTATGGCCTTAAGATGTGGCGTATCAAAGCACAATTACATGGCCCTTATGATCCTGGGGATTTCTCTGGATGCCAGTCCCTGGAAATGTGGTCCCAAGGCCTGGATGGGCAGAGGGCTGAGTTGGAGCTTCCAGGGGAGCCAGTGCAGAAAGAAAGAAGATATCTAGCGGGGAGGAGGGCAGGAGGACGAGGCCCCCAAAGTGAGAGCAGACAAGTTCTTAGCTGGCCTGTGTTTTTCTTGAGTTTTTGTTTGATGTAATATGTCAGGGAAGGTGTACCCTGCCAAGCTGGGTGAGTTTTAGAAACCTCTCCTGAGCACTTAAGGAGGAGAGAAAGAAACCTAAGAACACAAGCGTGTGAGTGTAAATCACTTGATTTACCCTCTGGCCATCTCTGACTTTGTATGAATTCAGTCCTTCGCTGGCGCCATTTCCTTCCCTTAGCCCTCAGCCTAGACACAGAGCCACCTTCAGGAAGCAGGCAGCATGGACACTGGCTGCCTAACCCGCTTAGACCACGTGCCACCCCATCCCCACGCTGGTGGGATTGTGCTTCTCAGTCACGCTTGCCTCAGTCCTAGCAAGGAAGGCCCCTTCTCCAGAAGACCAGCACGAACCCCCGCCCGCATCACGTCTCCTGACTTAGTAGTTAAGTTTTGGGGGGGTCCAAGGCTCTAGGCAGGTTTTTGACTGTGGGGGCAGAGGGGTGGGGGCCCCTAAACCCCTGCATTGTTCAAGAATCAACTGTATCCCCTTTCACTAGGTCTGCCAAATTCAGCAAATAAAAATACAGAACCCCCAGGTAAATTTGAGTTTCAGATAAACAACAGATAACTGTTAGTAAAAGCATGTCCCAAATGTTGCTTGGGGCATATTTATACTGAGAAATCATCATTGTCTCTGATCACATTTAGCTGGGCACTGTGTTTTATGGTCTGCTTTACCCAAGACCGCAGGCAGCCCCCAGGTCTCACACCATCTCCTTTCAGCACCATCTGACTCTTGAAAAGGTGAGTGCATTTGCCTTTCGTGGTCCCGGAGCTTGGCTTTCACGATTAACACCCCCTCGCAGGGCCTTCCAGTAAGGGGACTGCCTTATTTGCTAAGCCTAAGGTATGTTTTATTGTCACTTCCTGGTCTCTAGGTGACCTCTGGCCATCCTGACTCTTCTCTCATCTCCTGGCTTCTGCAAGACCACTTCCCCCCACCACTCTCTCCCACCACCAACATGGCCCTCTGCGGGGCCCCCCACGGTCCGTGCTGACACTGAACCGGCTCCTTCCTTCCCCCGCATGTCCTGCAGGGCCTTGGCTCTGCCCACGCACCATTCCCCCAGCTGCCCCGGTCAGAAACCAGGCCTCATGCCCCACCCCAACAGACTCACCCCAACTCCTGCAGGAGCCCCTTCATTTGGCTGGGAGTCAAGTCTTGCCTGTCGTTAATCCATTTTCCTGACTGTAATCAGGGAGAGCTTTCCCAGGTGCATATCTGACCAAATCCCTTCTCCGGTTCCGAAGTCAGGGCCCACAGTTTAAAATCCAAGCCTCCTAACATAGCCTATTAAATCTGGGCGTCTGGTCCCTGCTGGCCTGCCCTTCATCTGCTCTCAGTCCCCAGCCCCTGACCTCCCTCCCCCTTGCCTGGGCCCTTTGTTCCTTCTGGGAAACACACAGTGGGAGTAGATGACTCCTCCTCACCACCCCCTCCCAGAAGCCTTCCGTCCCCCCCTTCCCCGTGGGCCTCCCACCACACGGAGTCCCACCCCCACCCTGTCGCAACAGCTGTCTTCCTACCAGGCTGGGGACTCCTTCCAACTACTGTCACAATGGTATTCCCAGCACACAGTAGGTCTTGGTGACACTATGTCTCTTCGCAGGTGGTACCGGGCCGTCCCCTGGACTCAAAGCCCTCAGGTAGGCAGCGGGTCCTTTGTCTCCGTGCCCTCGCGTGGTGCCTGGTGCAGAGCCCTGGAGGGATGCTGGTTCAGCGGAGGGGTGAGGGGTATTTCAGTCAGCATCAGCCTCTTCAGTGAATTTGTGAGAGACATATTTGAGAGGTTTCATTGACAATTAATTTGAAATACAGCTGTCAGAATCAATACTGGTAAAAAAAAAATAGCATTCATTTTTATGTAACTAAAATGTTGAGAGCAAGAAATCCCAAACTCTAAATCTTTCACATACTCTGGCACTAAAGTCCGCTTCCATGGTTTACAAAGAATGGCATGTTATTTCACGATTAGCCTTTATGATGTGATGTTGCCATAGTAATATGAAGGTTTTTTAAAAAATAAGCTTTTTTCTCATTCCTTTTTTTCTGTGAAAATGATAGCTTTGTGTTTTATTATAGAGCCCTTTTTTTAAAATGTCAGAAATGACCAGTCTCCCCTCCACCACCACACACAGACCACATATAACGCACCCGAGCTGAGGTCCGTGCGTACCTGTCACCCACAAATGGAAAGGTCTGCTCTGCACAGAAGAAAGACACCCACTTTAGCAGCCATACGCCCCTCATATCAAAAGTTTCCATCAGAATGATACCTTCCACAAGAAAAGAAAAATCTGTTTCAGAAGTAACCTAAGCTTGCTTTTAAGCATTTAGAAAATTGTTTCTAATTTGTACATCCCTAACTACGCTCATTTATTTTGGTAAAAATGTACACTCATTTCTATCAGACTTTACCCTCAGATTCCTAAATTAATCCCCAAAGGGGGTCATATTAGTCTGTCTTGATTTTCTTTCTTTGTTAACTGTCATTTAGGGGGAAAATGACTCATACCCCAAGTTCCTGTGTTTTTCATTTATAAGTTTTAGCCACTACACTAAAATATACTACGATAGAAGTACCGTACGGTCTGTGTGGTAAGTCCAGAATGAACTGTGGACTTTCTGTGTTTCTAATCTGGGACAGATGAGCTTAGCTGAGTTATTGAGGGTGACCCAAGATGGCAGAGCATGACCGATCCCTTTGTGTATGTGGATAATGGACCACAGAGAATTATACACCAGGTGTCCAAAGCTGAGAGGGGAAGCCCCGTTAGAATTTGTACCCCAGTCTCGTTCCTGCAGTGGTGCTGGTAATCCACAAGATTCAAAGACCAATGAAGGTACTTCATCTATTTAAATTAAAACAACAGGGGCGCCTGGGTGGCACAGCGGTTAAGCGTCTGCCTTCGGCTCAGGGCGTGATCCCGGCGTTATGGGATCGAGCCCCACATCAGGCTCCTCCGCTATGAGCCTGCTTCTTCCTCTCCCGCTCCCCCTGCTTGTGTTCCCTCTCTCAGGGGCTGTCTCTATCTCTGTCGAATAAATAAATAAAATCTTTAAAAAAAATTAAAACAACAGTTTTTTTTCTGAGCACATATATAATTCCATCATATACCAAAGCGTTAAAAAAAAAAAGCATCCTTTAAAGAAGGGAGGAAAATGGAAATACCTATTATTACATTAGATTTCTTTCAGGCAGTAATTTTCTTGGAATGCAGCTGAAGGTCAGATCCAAGTCAAAGATGATAGAACCACTGGCTGGCTCATCAGCAAATTATTCTTTTCTCCCCCAGAAAAATCATCCGGTAAAATTCAACACGCATTCATGATTTAAAAATTAAAGCTAACCCTCTTCACAAACCAGGAGCAGAAGGGAACTTAACCTGATCAAGCATATCTACAACCCCCCCAGGCCCCCCCAATCTATAAGATAGAAAAGACTATTACAGTCTACTACAAGACCCAGCATGAAGTCAGGCAGAAAAGACAAAAAACAAAGGATTGGAAAAGGAAGAAACTATTCTTATAGCAAATAACATGATTGTACAGAAAACCCGAAGAATCTACATCGTACCATCAGAAATAATAAGAAAGTTTAGCGAGGAGATGGGCTAGAAACAAAATATACTCAGACAACAAACAAAACCACTACAAAGCAAACACAGGGGCGCCTGGTTGGCTCAGTTGGTAGAGCGTGCGACTCCCGATCTCGGGGTTGTGAGTTCAAGCCCTACGTTGGGCATGGAGCCTACTTTAAAAAACAAATAAATAATAAATAAATAAATAAATATTTAAAATAAGAAGCAAACACACACCAAGGTACCTAGAAAGAAATCTGATAAAAAGATGTACAAAGTTTCTGGACTTTGTAAAACTTTGTGGGACATTAAATTAAATACTTGTCCTACCAGGTATCAAAAGCTTTTATAAAGCTGCTGTAACAGAGACAGTATGGTGTTTGCGTGGAGACAGACTCCCTGACCAACGGAACAGGACACACAGTCCAGGAACGGATGAACGGACGTGTGGAGACTCCGGGAAGGACAGAGACGGTGGTGCAGATCTGCGGGGAAAAGATGGACCACGGACTAAGTGGCACTGGGTCTAGTGGTTACCCGCACACAGAACTCACAGTCGGACCACGAGCTCACAACACGTGCGACAGCCAGTTCTTGATAGATTAGACTTAAGCAGACACTTAGCACTTTCAGAATAAACGGTGAGGAAGTATCTTTATGATACTGGGGCAGGGAGGGGCGTCTTTAACCAGGAAACAAAAAAGCGTTAACTATATAAGAAATGAACTGCAAATTTAACCAAATTAAGACATTTTTTTTGCTTATTACTAAAAAGACTGAAAAAGCTACAATGTAAAAGAAAGATCACAAGCAAAGCAGATATTTATAATACATCTGGAATATGTGAAGAACTATGAACCAACAAGAAAAAGACAACCAAGTTTTTTAAAAAGGGCAGAAAAGGGGGCGCCTGGGTGGTACAGTCGCTTAAGCATCGGGCTCTTGATTTCGGCTCAGCTCATGATCTTGGGGACATGGCTCTGCGCTCAGCAGGGAGACTGCTTGGGGATTCTCTCTCCTCCTCCTCCCCCTCTGGCCCTCCACGGGTGCTCTCTTTCTCTCAAATAAATAGATCTTTTTTTTTTTCCTCTAATGAGCAAAAGACCTTGAGCAAGCATTTCACGCACACAAAAACACAAATGATAGAAAAACATGTGACAAGATCCTCATTAGTCATCCGGGAAGTGCAAAATGAGACAACAGTGAGAAGCCCTCTTAAACCCACCAGACGGGCAAAATTAAGAGTCTGGCGATCCCGAAGAGTAGCAAGGATGGGACTCAGTGAGGCTGACAGGTGCGTGACTTAGAGCCACCGCTCTGAACAGCAGCACAGCCGACTTCTTGTTCAGGCGTAGTCCCTGGTCTTCCCTGGTCTTCCCTGGCTGAGGATTCTGCCTTCCGCCCGTGAACGCACAGCTTCACTGCAGGGCTGGCTCTAAAGGTTAGAATCTAATCAACCGGCCGTGAGCAAAGTGGCCGGTACCCCTTTGCCCTGAGATGGCCAACGTTCCAAGCGGAAGCTGCTACCTCCACCTAAGAAATAATGTGGGACGGAGCCACGGCCAGCCTGCCACGGGCATGTGATGACAGCAAGACATGCATGTGGTTTTGGTGTAGTCCGTTAAGATTGGGGGTGGAGGGGGTAAGGAGGGTCGTTTGTTATTTCTGCATAACTTAGCTCATGAGATTGAACATTTCTGTGCTAGGACGCATCTTTGAAGATCCAGAAATTTCACTCTAAGAAAGTTTCCCTAGCGACACTCTCCCACAGGACACACACAAAAGAACACGCACATCAACACTGTCCACAGTTGCAAAAAAACCTGGAAACAACTCAAACGTCCTTTGGTTCAGAATGGATTGATAAATTACGGTATATTTGTAAAACTATACAATCATCAAAAAGAACGCATGCTAGTTACACACGATAACAGGAATGAGTCTTTATAAATAGAATGTTGAGTGATTAAAGCAAGTCACAGTAGCCTAATACCATTTCCATAAAGCTCAAAAAGCAGCAAAACTAAATAACATGGTTTGGGCTACATAAATATATAAGCAATGATTTTTTTTTTTCAACCAAGGGAATGGTTCGTGTTGATGGTTCTGAGAAAGGGTGCTGGGGGCAAGGTGGGGGGCTAGGCAGATGAGGGAGGGAAGCAACACACAGATGGACGCTCTGACCTTGACTCTGACCCTACGAAGGGTCAGATGTTAAATATTTTAGGCTTTGTGGGCCTTACAGTCTCTTGTCTCTGCTCAACTCTGCTGTTGTAATGCAAAAGCCACCTGAGTGTGGCTGTGTGTTCCAATAAAACTTCATTTGTGGACTCTGAAATTTGAATTCTACATACTTTTTCATGTCATGAGATATTAGTCTTCTTCTGATTTGTTTTTAACTATTTAAACATGTAAACATCATTTTTAGCTCAGAAGCCATACAGAGACACACGACCCCTCAGATCTGGCCTGTGGGAGTTTGACAGCTCCTGCTCTATACTCTGGTTGGGCTATGGGTTCGTGGGACTTCATTCTGCCATTGCTCATTCCCACCTGTTCCATTTATTTAGTGTATGTACCAGATATTATTTTTAACGTTCTTAAGAATTAGAAACACATAAGCCAATTTTTAACAATGGGCAAAAGAGAGGAAGTAGATTAAGAGACACAAACGTCTAATTATAAAATAAATAAGTCACAGAAATGGAAAGTACAGCATCGGGAATGCGGTCAATAATAATGTCTGTAATAATGTCGTATGGTGACAGAAGGGGACAACACAATAATAATGTCTGTAATAATGTCGTATGGTGACAGAAGGGGACAACACAATAATAATGTCTGTAATAATGTCGTATGGTGACAGAAGGGGACAACACTTACCGTGTTGGGCGTTGAGTAACGTACAGAATTGTGGAGCCTCTATGCTATACCCTCGATACTAATATTACATCGTTTGTTGATTATACTTCAATAATAAATTAAAACAATTTTAAACAACAAAGAACCGAAACGTAAGCCCCGGTCCAGAGAGAAGCAGCACAAGGTAGAGGACACGGAGATGAAGGGGCCACAGAACGTGCAAAGACATAGGAACTCTTTCCAAAACTCTTCCTCGAGGTCTGAGATATTTTTCCCTTGACCTCAAATCTGGGCACTGTCATAATTTCCTCCCTCATATCAGTACAGCTCATTGTGTTGACTATCTGAACCAATGGAAAATTTGGTTGGGGGTATTTCCTGCATCTTGTGGCTTTTTGTCATATGTCATATTAGCACACACACACACACACACACTCAAATGGAATTGATTTTTGACTATCATTTTGGCTGGACTATTGGCCTACATGATGTAATTTTAAATTCTCTTTGGGTTTCAAAAACAAACTAGCTGAAGCCTATTAAGCATTATCTGGAAAAGCCCCTTTCCCACCAGCTCTGTCCCATACATGCACTAAAAGGGGTACATTTTTAAAGGCCAACCTGTCAGCATTTTGAGAAAACTTGGGGGTAATCCTGAGTCTTATCTAGGACAGTGTCTTCAATTTAGTAAGATACGATGGTGGGATCACTCATGTTTCTCCTGTGATTCTTCTCAAGACAGTCCCAGCGGAGTTTTGGATTTCTGCTTTACAGCTCACATTCTCCTTCCTCTTCTTCCGGAAATCGGCAGCTACAGGCATCTTCCTCTTGAGCAGTTTGTACTGGCCTCATAAATGCTGAAAAGCAGTTTAAAAGTAACTTATCTTTTGCTGTTTGTTTTAACCATTTAACATCCAGTTTCCGTCAATCACAGTCACAGGACATCTCTAAGTCGCAACCGCGCTCAACTCTAATTTGAACAAGTTTATCAATAAGAGAGATGATAGCAAGTAGGAGCTTTTTCTCAGGATTATTTACAATTTCTTCTTATCAATTACTCTTATGGGTCCTGAAAAACGATTTTATTTTCTACGATGGCTAAAAACTTGAGCATGAATCAGTATAGCACAAAATTAGTCATATCCCAGGGGCACCTGGGTGGCACAGCGGTTAAGCGTCTGCCTTCGGCTCAGGGAGTGATCCCGGCGTTATGGGATCGAGCCCCACATCAGGCTCCTCTGCTATGAGCCTGCTTCTTCCTCTCCCACTCCCCCTGCTTGTGTTCCCTCTCTCGCTGGCTGTCTCTCTCTGTCAAATAAATAAATAAAATATTAAAAAAAAAATTAGTCATATCCCAAACGTAACCATAGTTTCGATTCAGCAGTATGGATTTTAGTCTTCAGGGTTACTTAGATGACACACGAGACAGTGTCTTTTGAATGAAATGCTTGCGGCACCAAGACATTGAAGATACTCCCACTACTTCCATCTATCGGCAATTAAAGAATTGATTTATGCCTTAGCTTCCTGGTTTCCTTTTACATGTTAGTGTGAAGTATTTGTGTTACTGCTGAGCAACTTTTCATCTTTTTTTAAAAAGATTTCATTTATTTATTGATTTGAGAGAGAAAGAGAGAGAGTGTGTGTGTGTGTGCGTGCAAGTGGAGGGGAGGAAGAGCGGAGGGAGAGGGACAAGCAGACTCCGTGCTGAGTGTGGAGCCCAATGTGGGGCTCAATCTCAGGACCCTGGGATCATGACCTGAGCCAAAATCAAGGTCAGATGCTTCACCAACTGAGCCACCCAGCCCCAGGTAACTTTTCATCTTAAACAGATTTTTAAAAATAGCCCAACAATTAAAAGGGCCTGCCTCAATATTACATGCTTCTTACTATAAAAAAAAAAATAACCAAGGAGAGTGACATCACAAGATGGCCACATAGCTTGTTCCTATCTTTGGTCTCCCTCCTAAGAAGAACAACTAGCAACTATTCAAGAACAAGACACCACTGAGAGAATCCTAGAACATGGGGATGAGGCCGCGGCAGCCCCACCTCTGCACCACAGAGACCAAGACAGACTGTGTTAGGAGGGTAAGAGAAGCAGTTACCGTTGACCACACTGCCCCTCCTGTAGGCCCATGCAGCACCACACAGAGAGGTCCCTCTGAGCCTCTGGCTCCTCCAGTGGGAAAAGAACCCAAAGGGAACCACCGGCTTCTCCCAGCATTGGGGGCACTTTAGGGGAGCTCCTATTCTGATCTCACACCACAGGAATGGCAGGGGGATCTGCAGGGCCCAACCACGGGGAATCTGATGGAGAAGGGAAAGGAGCTTGCAGCAACCAGCACACGGATCTTGGCAGACTGAGTACATACTTGCAAAGTCCAAGGAACAATCCCAACCAGTAGTCTTGTTTATTCAGAGCCAAGTTCAGGGCTCACCCTGACCAGAGAAGTTGATGAGGTGCAAATCTGCCTGATTCAGACCCTCAAACAAGGAGTTTTGCCCACCGTAGAGCCTGGTTTGCCCATGCCCAGGCAAGGAGCTGAATCATAGCCCCACCTGCTATGGAGAATGTCTTCCAGCCCCGTCTAACCACAAGGGCTGGTGACAACTCCTGGAAGCTCAAATTCAATACCTGGTGAAAATATCTTTCAGGAATGAAGGGGAAGTCAAGACATTCTCAGATGAATATTTAAGAGAATTTGTCACCAGAAGGCCTACCCTAAAAGAATGGCTACAGGAAATTCTCTAAATAGAAGAGAACTGATAAAAGAAGGAATCTTAGAATATCAGGAAGGAATAAAGAAAAAAGAAATGAACAAATATATGGGTAAATACAATAAACTTTCCTTCCCTTGAGCTTTCCAAATTATATTTGACAGTTGAAGCAAAAATTATAAGTGTCTAATATGGTTCTCAAAGTATGTAGTGGTAATATTTAAGATAAGTATATTATAAATTGGAGGAGGTTAAAAGGATGCAAAAGCAGGTAATATTTTCATACTTCATTCAAAGTGTTATAATGTTGATACTAGTAGACAGATAAATTATGTACAATAACTAGAGCAGCCACTATAAGAGTTACACAAAGAGATACACTCAAAAAAACTATAGGCAAATCAAAGTGGATTTCTAAAAATGTTCAGGTAATCCCAGGAATGCAGAGAAATGAAAACCAGAGAAAGCAAACAGAAAACGAAAAATAAAATAGGATCTTAAGACCTAACATATAAATAATTACATTAAATATACATGGTTTAAATATACCAATTAAAAGACAGAGATTAGTAGAGTGACCATTATATGTTGTCTACAAGAAATTCACTTCAAATATAAAATGGGGGTAGCTGAGTGACTCAGTTGGTTAAGTGTCCGACTCTTGGTTTCAGCTCAGGTCATGATCTCAGGGTCATGAGATCAAGCTCTGCATCTGGCTCTGTACTCAGTGTGGAGTCTGAGATTCTCTCTCTCCCTTTCCCTCTGCCCCTTCCTCCACTCACATGCGTGCACTCTCTCTCTCTCTCAAATAAATGAATAAAATCTTTATTAAAAAAACAAATATAAAAGGTAGTTAGGTTGAAAGTAAAAGAATGCAAAAAGGTATACCATGTATATATTAATTTTTTAAAAGCAGGCCTATATTAATATCAGATAAAGTAGATTTCAGAGCAAAAAATAATTATCAGCACAGAGAGGGAATTTTCATAATTTTTTAAAAAGTCAATTTACCCAGAAGACACAGCAATACTGAATGTGTATACATCAGACAATCAAGCTGCAAAAAAATAGGTGAAGCTGAACCTGATAAAACTGAAAGGGGGAATACACAATTCCACACCTATATTTGGAGAATTAAGTGAATAATAAGAGAATACTACGAATAACTTAAACACATACATTTCACAACTTAGAGGAAATTGACCAATTCCTGAAAAAATACAAACTATCACAACTTGCTCACCATGAAGTGAATAGTCCTATAATGATTAAGGAAATTTATTTTGTAATTAAAATCTCCAAAAAGAAAATCTTCAGGTCCAGATAGTTTCACTAGAGAATTCTACCAACCATCTAAAGGAGCATTAACACCATTCTACACAATCTCTTCCAGAAAATAGAGAAGGAACACATCTCAACTTATTTGAGGAATCCAGTATTACCCTGATACCAAAATCAGACAAAGACAATTCCAGAAAAGAAAACCACAGAGCACTATCCTTCATGAATATAGCTATAAAAATTCTTCACAAAATATTAGCAAATGGAATTAAGCAATATATAAAAAGGACTATCTACCATGACCAAGTGAAATTTAGTCCAGGGATGCCAGGCTGGTTCAATATTCAAACATGAATCTGTGTAATCCATCATCTTAGGTGGATGAAGAAAAGTCACATGATCATATCAATTGATGCAAAAAGTATTTGACAAAATTAAACACTCATTCTTGATTTTTTAAAAAATATCGGAAAACTAGAAATAAAGGATGGACTTCATCAACTTGATAAAGAAGAGCTACTAAAAATCTATAGCTTACATCATACTTACTGGTGAAAGACTGAATGCTTTTTCCCTAATATTAGAAGTGAGGCGAGGATATTCACTCTGACCACGCTTAGTGGACATGGTGCTGGAAGTTCTAGCCAGCACAGTAAGTCAAGAAAAAGAAATAAAAGAAATGCAGATTGGAAAGGAAAAAATGAAACTGCTTCTATTTGCAGGTGGCATTATAGTACCTGTAAAATCCCAAGGAATTTACAACATGCTCCTGGAACTAATAAGTGAGTTCAGCAAAATTATGATACACGATCAATCTATGAAAATCAACTATACTCTTATAGAATAACAATAAGCAGGTGGAAATCAAAATTTAAGATAAAATACCATTTGCAATTCTTAAAAAAAATTTACATGCTAAAGCCTACATTTGATAAAATATGTACACAATTTGTATGCTGAAAACTACAAAATGCTGATGAAAGAAATAAAAGAAATAGAAGAAAAATAAAAGTCTTTACTAATTTAAGACATAAATACTTTACATAGTAAAGACATCAATTTTCACCGATGTAATATACAGGTTTACCACTGTTACTATCAGAATCCCAACTGACTTTTGTAGATACAGATAAGATTGTCCTAAAATTTATTTGGAAATGCAAAGGAACTAGAATAGCTAAAACAATGTTGAAAAAGAAAAATAAAGTTGAAAAATCCATCTACCCTCTACCTACTTTCAAGACCTGTTTTACAGCCACGGTAATCAAGACAGTGTGGTGCTGGCAGAGAATAAACACACAGCTCAGTGGAACAAAAGGGAAAAACCAGAAATAGCCCCTGCACAAGTATAGTAACTGATTTTTGAGAAAGCCACAAAAACAATTCAATGAGGGAAGAATAATGTTTTCAAAAGTGATGCTGGAGCAACTGGGCATCCAAAGGCAAAAAAGAAGAAAATTCTTGACCTAAACCTCTCACACCTTAAACAACACTTAGCTAAAAATAAACCACGGATGTAAATGTAAAACATTTAGAAGATGACACGGGAGAAAATAAAAATCTTTGCGGTCCAGGATTAAAGAGTTCTCAGACATGACTCCATACATGAAAAAAAAAACAACCTGACAAATTGTACTTTATCAAAATTAAAACCTTTTTCTCTGCAGAAGACCCTGTGAAGAGGAGGGAAAGGCAAGCTACAGAGTGGGCAGAAACACAAAGCCCACACCTGCCACAGGACTCCCCTAGAAGGCGTCAAGAACTCTCCAATGTCAACAGGAAAACAAACAAACAAAAATCCAATTAGAAAATAGACCAAAGACATCAAGGAACCTTTCACCGAGGAAAATACAGAGGTGGAGAATAAGTATGTGAGGGGCCCCTGGGTGCCTCAGTCGGTGAAGCATCTGCCTTCGGCTCAGGTCATGATCTCTGGGTCCTGGGATCAAGCCCCACATCGGGCTCCCTGCTCAGCGGGGAACCTGTTATGCCCTCGCTCTCTCCCTCTGCCCCTGTTTCCGCTCTTGCTCTCTCTCTCTGTGTCAAATAAATAAATAAAACTTAAAGAAAAAAAAAGAAAATCAGTACGTGAAAGGATGTTTGACCCTTAGGGGAAGCCAAATGACCACGATGGGTTATCACGGCTGGATACGAAACTGTGGCAGTACAAAACACAGCCAAGGCTGAGGAGACATGATTGCTCTTACGCCATGATGGAATATTACATGGCACCACTCCTCCAGAAAATAGTTCGGCAGTTTCTTAAAACAACAAATCACATGGCCCAGAAACTGCACTCCTGGGCATGTATGTTAGCGATATGAAAACTATGTCCACACATAACCTGTACGTGATTATTCACAAAAGCTTTATATGCAATAGTCAAAAATTGGAAACAATCAGAATGTCCCTCAGTTGGTGAATGGTCAAACACACAGGTTCAACCATGGCACAGAACGCTGGTCAGGGGTTAACAAAAAAAAATAGCCCACCGTTGAAGCACATCGTGCCTTGGGTGGACCTCAGTGGCATTAAGCTGAGTGAAAAAAGCCAATCCGAAAAGGTCACATGCTTATAATCAACTTATACGTTGCGTACTTCTATTTATAAAACATTCCCTAAGTGACAAAAGTATAGAGATGGGGGACTCCTGGGTGGCCCAGTCGGTGAAGTGTCTGCCTTCGGCTCAGGTCATGATCCCAGGGTCCTGGGATGGAGTCCTGCATGGGGCTCCTTGCTCAGCGGGAGTCTGCTTCTCCCTCTGCCTTTGCTGCTCCCCTTGCTTGTGCTCCCTCTCTCCCTCTCTCTGACAAATAAATGAATAAAATCTTTTAAAAAAAGTGTAGAGATGGAAAACAGACTCGTGCTGCCAGGAGGGAGGGGGGAGGGAGTGGATGTGACCACAGAGGACTAGCAGGGAGGGGGTCCTGGGGGTGAGGGTACATTTCTGTTTGGTTGTGCTGGAGGTTAGGCCAATCTACACATGTGATCAATGACATACAGCTAGACACACACGGACATGTCAATGTCAACTACCTGGTTTTCATAGTGTGCTCTAGTCACAGAAGATGTAACCCCATGAATGACACATGAGACTTTTCTGTACTATCTTTACAACTTCCTGTAAACCTATAATTGTTTCAAAATAGAAAGTTTTTTTAAATGGCCTAAAAATTTAAAAAATGGATTGCAGTTTCATTGCAACTCACTAATTACTCATCACTACTCTTGCAAAGCATTTGTGTTGTAGGTGGGGTGAAGGTGGGAAGGATAATTCTTTAAATCAGAAGTTTTGGTGAGCACTTGGGGGGGTAACTGTTTTCCTGTGCATTGTAGAATTTCAGCAGCACCTCTGACTCCTTTCACTAGATGCCCTCCACGCCCCCAAGGTTGTGACCACCAAAACTGTCTCCAGACATTACCAAATGTCCCTTTGGGGGCAAAATTGCCCTCCTTGATAACCTCTGTGCTACACTAACCAGAAAAAAGTGTCTTTTCCTTTCTACTGTAAAAAGCTTTGCCTCAAAAGAGCTCATATCGAATACGTTTATAGTGGTCTTACGTTGTTTGAATAAATACAGGAGTTTCTTTCTGCCATGTTTAAGGACAGAGAAACGGAGCACGAGAAAGAACACCAGGAACAGCACAGCAGCCGACGTCAGTGTCAGAAAGAAGACGATGATCTGGGGCGTATGTCCTTTAAAAAAGAGGAAAAGGAGAAATGCATGCAGATATATAGTTTTGCAAATATACGTATATTTATAGTTACATCGGTAAACCCCTAATCACAAGGAGAGGTGGTGCCTTGGACATCTCTAACCAGGTAACTTAATAAACTTAACTGCATATAAGAAAATTTTTTATGGAACCTAAATAATTTCTCCAGAGGCCCACAAAAATTAAGCGGCTTGGCCTCTCAAGAATGTAGAAAATATGGGACGCTATAATCCCCTTAATTTCACATTATCAAAGGTGTAGTATTTGTCTGGGTAGTTTCACCTTGTTCTGCTTACTAATGTGTATCTCAGATTGCATTGCAAATACTTGAAAAAAATCGATGGGTTTTTGGATGCCAGGATAAGAGAAGGAAAGCATGCAGGAGGTGCCTGTTGTAGGCAGAGATGTGAGGCATCACAGTATGGGGGCGATTTAGATTCCAATCAGAAGAGCCATAATGCATCCACTCTGGTTTAATAGCAATGAACCAGCTACCTGGATCTCTTGCAGGGGCAGGCGTGGTGGCAGAGGTTGTACCTGGAGAGAAGTCAGCCGAAGCTGGTCCACACACTGCATCACTTTCCTTCGTCCCATTCACAAGTACAGACTTGCCTTCCAAGGAACAGCTTGGACCATCCAATGAAGAGTTCAAATAATTAATTTAAGTACAGGTCATTCTAATTAAAAATATTGACATTTTCCATCCAATAAAGCAGCCCAGTGACAAAGATGTGTGGGTCTGGGTTCATAAAGATATTATGGAAAATATACACTTGACTGGCTGGCTTCCTCCAGCTTTCACAGTTCTCCATAATCCACTCCATTCTACCCACCTAACTGGATTCTTCTTTCTTCCCAGGCTGGGGAGCCCTGTCCCACAACTGTCCCCAGACTGTTTTGCCTGGTTAGTCTCTCACCCTCTATTTCCTAAGCATATTCGACCATCTCTGGCATACATGAAGGACAGACAACCTAGCCCAAGGGTTAGGAGTTCCTAACCCTATGATGTGCTGGCATCAGACAGACAAGGGTTTGAGCCCAGGGTCTGTCCCTGTGCAGAATGACCATGGGAAAGTTAAGAAGATCCCTCTAAGACTGTTTTCTCATCTGTAAAATAAGGTATACATGCTCCAAGGGCTGTTGTGAAGAGCAAATGAATGACCCGAGGGACAAGCTTGCAGGGGCTGGATTTTATGAACCCAGACCCAACAAATGGTAGCTATTATCACCATCATCATCATCACCATCATCATCATCCCCATCATCACCACCATCATCAACACCATCATCATCATCACCATCATCACCACCATCAACACCATCATCATCAACATCATCATCACCATCATCATCATCCCCATCATCACCATCATCATCAACACCATCATCATCAACAACATCATCATCACCATCATCATCATCCCCATCATCACCATCATCACTATCATCATCAACACCATCATCATCATCATCATCATCACCACCATCAACACCATCATCATCAACATCATCATCACCATCATCATCATCCCCATCATCACCATCATCATCAGCACCATCATCATCAACAACATCATCATCACCATCATTATCATCCCCATCATCACCATCATCACTATCATCATCAACACCATCATCATCATCATCATCACCATCAACACCATCATCATCAACATCATCATCACCATCATCATCATCCCCATCATCACCATCATCACCATCATCATCAACACCATCACCATCATCACCATCACCATCATCACCACCATCAACACCATCATCATCATCCCCATCATCACCATCATCATCAACACCATCACCATCATCACCACCATGATCGACACCATCACCATCATCATTGTCGTATGTCTTTTCCCTCCTCCCTTTACCTAATGCAAACCCACTCTTCCTCCAAAACCAGTTCAATCCCACTTTCCATGCAGACCCATAGACTTCTCTGAGCTATTTCTGTTGAAAGACCTTAAAAAAAAAAACCTTTCCCCATCTGTATAAACCAATATTTTTGTAAAACCTAAGAATGTAAATGTAAAATAATAATCAAAATGATTTTCTAGTAAGAAAATCAAATGAAAAAAAGAACAAAGGCATACAAAATACAAGACCTCAATTCTTTTTAGGGTTGACGGGCACACGTAACTCTGCCAATTGCTTTACACGTTTCTAAATGCTCACTCTTAGAGTGTGTGGTGTTCCTGCCACGGATACCACAAACTGTCTGTGGATGAGCACCTGTCCGCGGACCACACTCTGAGTAGCTCTGGTCCTGATCACACAGGTCGACAGGCAGATTCCCATGTATGCTGTTGGCTGTGTGACTTCTGTGATGGTCTTGTTTGCGCAAAGAGGTGCTATGTTTTTGAGGGTAGGAAACATAATTTACCCTTCTTGTATCATCCTCCGTGCTGGCCTTGCACCCTTGATGATGGGCTGAGTGATCAGTGAGGACAGGTAAGAGGCAGCAAAGAGATTGGAAGGAAACAGAACAGAACAGCTGGGACAGACAGTAACAAAGTTCCAGCAAATCTGAGCTAAATGCTCTGGGCATTATTTCTGGAGAAAATGCTCACTTTGTTATCAAATCACTATTACCTCATACTGTTCACATGTTGCCTGTTCGTATGCTCTTCTATGCCTACACTTGCTAGATTTTTAAAGCAGGCTCCAGGCCCACGTGGGGCTGGAACTCATGACCCTGAGATCAAGAGTCACACGCTCCACTGACTGGCACCAGCCAGGTGCCCCAGATAGATTTTTTTAAAACTTCAATGATAACATTCTTTGTCTTTAAAAATGTTAACCCAGGGACACCTGGGTGGCTCAGTTGGTTAAGCATCTGCCTTCAGCTCAGGTCATGATCCCAGAGTCCTGGGACTGAGTCCCTAGTCAGGCTCCCTGCTCAGTGGGGAGTCTGTTTCTCCATCTGCCTGCAGTTCCCCCTGCTTGTGCTCGCTCTCCCTCTCTCTCTCTCTGACAAATAAATAAATAAAATCTTTAAAAAAAAAACTTTATAAACAAACAAACAAAATTTTAACCCAGATTCTCTATTTTGAAAGCAAAAGGAAATTATACGTACTTTGTCCAGGGTTGACAGGTGCCATGTTTCTGATCATTAAATGTCCCAAAGTGACAGTCTTTACAACCTGCATAAAAATTAAAGCAACAATAAAAAAAGGGAATTTTTGATGATTTCATAACTTTTCCTGTGATGAGCATAATTACATAGCATGATACATAGCATAATTACATAATAATACAGTCATAATTACATAATAATGAAGTCATTAACTTAACACAATCTACATGGGCTATTCCACAATGCTTCTTGAAATGAAATCCCAAGTTGACTAAAGTTTTTATTCCAAGTGTACACAGAGTATTGTGTATAGATATAGATGTAGATATAGAATGTATGGAAATGCATGATCCTGGTGAATAACAAATGTTGTGATCTCAAATTATTTCCATTGATTGAAAAATAATTTTGTGAGTATCATATACTTGACTCAGTGGTTCATTGTGTGTTGCTTCAAGGTTTTACTAATCTATGTTTTACTTTATATTCAAAGGCCCAAGACCTAAACGAATGACATATGTCTAGATAAACAGACTTGCCCTAGATTGAAGAAGAGCAAACCTACCCTCTTTGGTTAATTCTTGACCTTGTTTACAATCCGGTTCACACATGGTGCATCCCGCCCCCAGGCAGTGGAATCCTGAGATGCACTCACACTCTGCATTGCTGATGGGCGAACACACCTTCTTGGTCCTGAAAACACCTACAAAGTTTCCTAAGTTACATTACACTTGACCTCTGAATCCAGGAAGCAAATTTATGTTCTGCAATAAAAATCATGCTAAAAAAAAAAAAAGAAAACCCACAAAACCCGTGCTCACTCTCACAATGTTCCCAATGACCTTAGAGTATAAAGTTCATGTTTAAATCTCTGTAGAAGACATTTTTACATTTTCCTAAGTAAATGCTTCTCTCTTCTCAAATGAGTGTTTCCCCCAATATTTAAAAGCTCCATCTACAAATTATTGCTTTTACAGCAAATTATTTTACTGGACCTGCCTTTTGACAGAGGAACCAGCATAGTTAACATTTCCACCAAGATCAATACACTAGAGAATAAAAACCTGTCGTCCCAACACATGTTCGGATCAACATACATCTTTTAAATCATACCTTCACACTGCCTGCATATGCCACAGGCCTGTTGTCCACTGGTGCTGGAGAAACTATCTTGAGGACAAGGAATGCAGATCTGACCCTTGCTTTTCCCACAGAAAGTACCTGAGAAGGTAGATAATAGGTGTACTGTTGGACAACGCACAGCCATCGCCCAAAGCATTATAAAGTTCTCCAGAAAACTAGAGGAAGAAACAATGATTAGTTTCTAGGTGGCACAGTGACACGCTTTACTTTGATTGACTGTTATAATTATACATTTGCAAGATTGCCCTTAGCAGAATTACAAATAACAATGTATAGATATTGCAACAGATAAACCAACAGAAAGAAAACAGTTTCCTTTATCTATTGAACAAAAAAGGATGACTTCTCTTGATTGATCCAGGAGATCAATATGACTGGGTTCAGGGGATCAGCATCCTTCATCAGTATACTAGCAATGTACATGTGTCTGCTTCTCCCCACCCTGCTACTTCTTATTCCCTGCTGCGCCCCCCAGTCTGAGCACAGGTCCTCACAGAGAAGGCTGACATTTACTGAGGTCTTGCCATGTGCCATGCACTGTTCAGAACCTATCATGGGATCCTCCCAGCAAAGCTATGAGATAGGTTCTTTCATTATTCCCCTATGCCAAAGCTGGGACACAAGGTATTAAGGGACATGGCTATGTTCACACAGCTAAGATGCAGCATCCAAGAAATGTTTGTACATGAATGAATAAACAAATCATTGAAACAGAGCTCAGTCACCCTGACTACTAGACTCCCTGAACCATGTATTCAACAAAACCGATCAAACACACATGTGAATTTGGTTCTTACCAGCTGGGCATTTATTACAGGAATCCTGCACTGATCTTGTCCTCTCAAAATTCATGACCAACAACATGGTAGCCACTATATTGTAATAGCCACTGCCCATGGTGAGATCTTGCATAGATTGGATACAAGCAAAGCAGATTCCAAAAGGGTTTTAATCAAAGTAGCTGGTTTCACAAATTCCACTCTGCAAAAGGTAAAAATTTCCAAGAATGAGGTGGTTTCTCCTTTTAGGATTATCGACATTTCAACCATCACCTGTGCAATCCATAAGACCATAACTCAGGGTTTTTCAGAAATACTTCATTGATGGAATATTACGGAAAAGGTGGCAGATGCCCAGACCCTTCTATGATGAGACAGACATGACTACACACATAGTTTTGTGCAGGTTTGCCAAAGCCTGAGCCTGCACTCTCCAACGTGTTTTGCCAAAATGCAGAAATAACAGTAACAAGAATTTTTGGGGACTTTCATAGACACTTAGCATTAGCCTCCAGAGTTCAACAATGCCAGCTGTTTGCTGGCACTGCGACAGAGTTCTTAACATGACAATCTGTCAGTCTTATCTAACAGTTCAGCTCACTGGGGAGATATCTCATTACTCCTTCCCCTTTGTCAGAACAATATGTGAACATTTCAACACCCAATTGCTAACATGTTGAAGCATCGATCTGCTCAACTTACGATCACATTTTCTTAATAGACCTATATTTGCCCATTTTGAGATTTGAAGCTCATATAGTAACAAAACTACTAAGTAAGAAACCTCTTTAGGCCAGGGGCTTGATCTTTATTTAATAGGCTATGGAATAAAAGTTATTGGAAATTAGAAGGGCAAAAAGTCTAGACACGGAGAAAAGGAATAAAGCTTCTATCTTTACCCCAACTCCGCTCCCCCAGCTGCCCCACACGGACAAACCTTAAGCTCTCTGGGCTGGTGAAGAACTTTCCACTCCTTGATCTTCAGAGCAGTGAGGCTCTCCTCTCGCTCGCTGCAAGTCAAACACAGGGGTTTGGTGACTCAGCCGGGGGCGGGGCCTCGTGGGAAATTCCCGCCACGATTCTGTGAGGTTGCTCATCTGATGTTTGCTGACCCCAAAATCCCCTAGAGCCCCCATCCTCTCTTGATAATGGCACTTCAAACCATTTCTTGGAAGCAGCTATGTGGTGTTAGGACATCTCTCAGATGACTTTGGGAAAGGGTGTTGTCACTTCAAGTAGCCCTCCAGGTCAAAGCCTTTAATGTGTCCTACACACATTTGAGATTTGAAGGATGAAGGCCACTTCTGAAGATGTATCAGTGCTTTTGCCACAACGTACCCCCACTGGTATAATAATAGTAATGCTCTAGCCATAATTCACTGAGGGCACTGACGTACCCGGTGTCACTCTAACAAGCACTTTAATGAACACTGTCCTCAAAAGAACCCCAGGAGTTGACATTATCATTATTATTAGAGTAATGTTACGCAAATGAGAACATTGAGCCTATGAGTCTAGCCAGATAATCAGCAGGTTGGGGAGCCGGGATTAGAACCCAGGGCAACCTGATTCCTTGCTACTGAGCTCCTTGCTATGTGGGTGAGTTGGGGGAAGAAGGAGGGAGAAATGAAGAGAAGTGGAGACAAGGAAGGCAGAGAACTTATATGGGGGACGACTTTGGGTAAAGTTGAGATCTATGAGCATTTTTTAGAAAACCATTATTTCAGTTTAAAAAAAAAAAAAGGAAGAAGAAGGGGGCACATGGCTGGCTCAGTCAGAAGAGCATGCAACTCTTGATCTCGGAGTCCTGAGTTCGAGCCCCATGTTGGGCGTAGAAATTACTTAAATGAATAAATAAAAACTTAAAAAAAATTGAAAAGGAAGAAGAAGAGGAAGAGGAGTACAGGAGAAAAAGAGGAGGAAGGGGTGGTGAAGAGGAGGGAGGAAGAGGAGGAAGATGCTCTCGGATACTAAGATGGTCCTGTCCAGCACTGAGAGGCTAAGGGTCCTCAGAAAGACAACCAGGGGAACCATAGCAAGAGTGGTTTCGACTAAAACAGATGGCTTTCTGTTAGGATTCAAACAGAAAAGAGCTATTTTCCCCCAGGAGACATGGGGGCTTAGTGTCAAATTGGGGGAGGCTAATGTGTATTAAACACTTACTATGTGCTAAGCACTTTACATGTTTCCATGACTCCTATCATGCCAATGTCTTCCTTAGAAACTTTCCGTGGCTCCCTGTCGTCCACTAAAGGACACCTGGATCCTATAGCCCACTATTCAAGGACTTCTGGGACCTGATCTAAAGTCGCCTTTAAAAAAAATTAAGATATACCTCAAATAACATAAATTCCACTATTTTAAAGTGTTTATTTCACGGAATTCACTGATGTTCCCTATGTTGTGCAACTATCATCAGTATATCATTCCGGAACATTTTCATTGCTCCCAAAAGACACCCATGAGCAGTCCCTCCCCAGTGCACCCTGACCTTGACCCTGGTAACCACTAGTCTGCTTTCTGTCTCTATGAATTTGCCTGTTCTGGCCATTCCATATCCATAGACTCATACAGCATCTTGTTTTTGCATCAGGCCTCTTTCACTTAGCAGAATACTACTCCACTGTGTGGATGTCCACATGCTGTCTCTCCATCCATCAGTGATGGACATTTGAATTGTGCCCCTTTTTGGTTACTATGAATAATGCTGCTCGATTATGTGCGTGTACACTTTTGAATGGACGTGTTTTCAGTTTTCTTGGGTGTATACCTAGGACTGGAACTGCTGCATTGTATAGTAATTCTGTTTCACTTTTCGAGAAAATGCCGGACTGCTTCCCAGGGCAGCTGCACCGTTGTACATCCCACCAGCAATGGATAAGCAGTCCAATGTTTCCACATCCTTGCTGGCACTTGTTATGTTTCCATTTTATTTTTAATTAAAAAAAATTTTTATTATAGTCATCCTGATAGGTGGTACTTCATTCTCGTTTTCATGTGCTACCGTTATCGCAATTTTATTACGCCCCCCGCCGTCCCCCCCCCACACATAATGGGAGCCGTAGAACACAGCGCATGCGCAGGAGCCCAAGCTTGGCTGTTAAACTGACTTGGATTGAATCTAGACTCGCTATATGACCTTGGACAAACTTCTTAACCTCCCTGAGTCAATTTTTCCAACCATGTCTTACAGATACAGTAACACTGTGCTTCATCCTCATTTAGTGAGGACTAAATGAAACAATGAATATGAACTACTTAGCTCCATGCCTGGCACACAGGTCTCAAGAAAACAGTAACTGTTATTATAAGACTTACTGCTTTAAAATTTGCCTTCCCTAGCTTTCCATGCTGGTCATCAGTAAAGCAACCAGGGCAAGTGGCAAAAGAGAAGGAAAATGCATGGGCTGTCCACAGAACTTACTCCCAAAATCTGAGAGTCTGCCAAGAGTCACTTTACCTGTGATAATTATGGGATCCCCTCCACCGGCTTTAGCAGAGTTGGCCCCATGTAGGAGTTTCATACCATATAAAAATGACATTGCTGATCACCTAACACTTTCAAAGTCACGATCCAACCAAGTTCCCTCCTCATTTACATGTGGTACTCTGTTTAACATCACCACATGACATTTAACTGGACGATATTTTCATTTAACTAAATGTTACTTACTGATCTACATTTTGGATAGTCTGTGGGCGGAGATATTACCTCCTCTGAAAGTGACGTCTGCCATTTCCCAGCACAGTAATTAGCTCACTTTTTCAAGCTGGGCTAGTGACATAAAAGTTTGACCAAGAGGAAAGGTTCTCAAGATTAGCTTCACCAGCCTGTGATACACAACATCGACCACTTTGCAGTTAGTCTCCTGAAGGCGATGCACGGCTTGGTTCGAGTGTTTGAGGAGTATACTGTTCATTTAACACATTCTGGTTCGATAAAACCATCACAGGAAGCTAAGGCAAGTTCTATAGGTAACCTGATGCACGTACCATCCAAGCTAACCAAAGATAAACGCTCCCCCACAGCTCTTGGTCTGTGGCCTGGAAACACAGGGTGATAGCATCTCTGTACTGAGATATGGCCTCGGAGCGGCAGGCACCGTGTGAACCCCATGGAACTGCGGCTGGGAAAGGCAAATTCATTAGCCAAATCCCTGGAATGTAATAGATTCTCGTATAATCTATTATTTTGCAATACCTGGGACTGTAATAGATTCTCGTATAATCTATTATTTTGCAAGAATATTATGGCAAGTATAGTTTCCAAAAGTCCCATGTGTCCATCTTCTTGATCCTATTAATATACCTGATTGCAGTTCTGGAAGTCCTTGTGAAATGGCGTGGAATTCGTAACATTCGCACATGAAGTCTGAGGAACGCTTTGCAATATTAATTCATACTTTTAAATATGCACATGCACAGTAAGTAACATAAGAACTGCAAGGTTGGGGGCGCCTGGCTGCCTCAGTCTGTAGAGCATGTGACTCCTGATCTTGGGTTCGTGAGTTCAAGCCCCACGTTGGGTGTAGAGATTACTTGAATAAACAAACAAACAGGGGCGCCTAGATTGCTCAGCCAGTGGAGCGTCTGACTCTTGATTTCGGCTCAGGTCGTGATCTCAGGGTCATGAGAACAAGCCCCACACTGGGCTCTGTGCTGAGTGTGGAGCCTGCTTGAGATTCTCTCTCCCTCTTCCTCTGCTCCTACCCACCCCCTGCCACTTACACGCTTTCTCTCAAAAAAAAAAAAAAAAAAAAAGAAAGAAATTTAATTACCTTCCAAAAACAAAAAGTCTCACCTATATTGAAATAATTTTAGATATTTGATATTTATCAATTATCATTTTTTATTTTAATAAATTTAAAGCTTTTAGTAGAGTAACTTTTTAAAAACATGAAACATAATTTTAATTGAAAAAATTCTATTTACATTTACACTTTACATTACATGTATATAAATTCTGTATGCTTTGAGTACAATTATATGTATTTTTACTCCTTTGTCAGCACTGTCAACAGAACACAAATTATGTGAAGTTCTCAGCTACAACAAATGAAATAAAGGCAAGAAAAAAGAAATTTTATGGAGCAAATAACATCATAATTCATGAACTAATGTGTCTTTACCACCCATTGAACATTCCCAGACCACCCAAGTACATTCAGCTACCTGTAATAATTAAATTCGGTTGTCGTTGGTATTTTCCCAACTTTGTGACATAAAAACAATTACTATTATTATTTTGAAGACATCTCTGTTGGAGTAGAAAAACAGAACCCATTTAACACATCTTTAGCTTGGTTTACCACTTTTAAATATTCAGACATATGGTATATGAGTTCTATTTCTACACCTGCTCCGGACCTCACAAGTGTTAGCAAAAGTGTTGAGAGGCATGTAGCAGGCATTCCGGAAACCTTTATTGAATGAATGAATGAATGAGTTTGTTAACTCCAATCTCATAGCCTGCCTACCTCCTCATGCCCTAAACTTTTCTTTCTCTCCCTCCCTTGGGAAATCATTCTGGTGTGTGCACCCCACCTACACTGTACTCTTCCCTCTCTTGAGCCTCACGTAAGATGCTTTTCTGCTGATGGCTAACATTTACTGAGAGCTTACTCCCTGCAAGGCACTATTCTGCAAGTGTACATAGTATCCCCAATTATACCTTCCAACAGCCTTTGTCCTTACTTTACAGAAGAGAAAACTGGGGTGCAGAGAACCCAGGTAGCCTGTCCAGTGTCACCAGGCTGGTAAGGAGCAGAGAAAGGGTTCATCTGGCTGGCTGGCTCCGGAGCCCATGCTCTTAACAAGGACTCTTAACGCTTCTGTGCACGGTACCCTTCCATCCTTTGGACTCTATGCTCACCCCTTGCATAATAATATTTTTAAGTTTGTAAAATACAATACAAAGGATTACAGAGGAAATTAATTATTTTGAAATATACTCACCAAATATTTAAAAGGCCAACTTGCAATGTGGTACTATATGGACTTTGTTATTAACACATACCTGTCATAATTTCAAATTAACCATGAGCCATAATTTCAAATTAATCAGGAGTATAAATGGTATCTTGGGATATCTGTAATAACTGTAACATGATATGAAAATAACTGACTTCCGCTGGTGTGATTATCATAGGTACTGTGCCTCTGGCTATGCTCTGTAGAATTTTAAATTCAAGATTGAAGGAACACTAGATTTCTGCTAGTGGTTAGTGAAAATAAAAGATGTAATTTTCCCCATCCAAATTCACAGACCCCTGAATTTTATCTGTGCCCCTTGGTCTTCTGCAGACCCCGGGATCACAAGCCCTGCACCTAGCCTCCTTTCATGTCTTATGTTGAGACAGATATACTCAATACTTAGTTTTAGCTCCGGGAATTTGCATAGTCTCCAATTCATTCTTCTTTTGAATCCTTATGTGGATCCTGTCACTGCACCTTAAGGCAAAAGCTCTGTCTATGCAATTTGTATCCCTCATCATCCCCATCAAGATGGCATGTTTTCCTGGTCCATCACTTTCTATGTTCCTGTCCTATGGGTCCCTCACCAATGAATTTAAACAGATTGCGACTGTTGATAAATGTTTCCTAATAATACTAGCTAACACTTACTGTTGCTTCTGCATTGCAGATGTACTCAGCATGCTATTTAGCCTCTTCGCAGTTCTGCAAGGCAAGAACTATTGTTACTCTTCTAGCGCTAAAGAAACAGAAGCTGAAAGAATTCAAGCCACCAAGCCAAGTATTAATGACAGCATTGGAGTGTCTACTCAGGCCACTGTTCTAGCTTCATCTCTGTTAACTCCTTTAATCCTCAGAATCACCCTGTGAAGTTATCCCTGTTGTACAGGCGGCGGGGGCGGGGGGGACGAGACATGAGGGTCAGCTAATTTGCTCAGGATCATGCAGCTAGCACGGGGCAGAGCTGGGCTTAAACCCAGACAGGCTGGAATCAGGACAGCGTATTTTCTCGGCACACCGGACAGCCGCAGTTAGGGAAAGAAGCCAGGGCTGGAGCCCTGCTGTTCTCACTCCGAGGCTACCTTCACATTGGGCCAAGAGCTATGACTAATCCAGGAGCTACTCATTCCTGTGAATGAATAAAAAGATCTGTTGACTCAGCAGCGGAGCCTGAGACGGCCGACGCAGTGGTTTGAGAGCTGAATCGGAAACCACATTTGAGCTCATCTACGTGAATGATTGCCAATAAACTGACATTCGATTTCAACTTTGAGAAATGTGATGAAGAGTGCAATCAATAGCCACTTTTTGGGAGGAAGCTAAACTGACTTTTTAAAAATTTTAGAGCATGTAACCAAAAATTATTAAGTAAACAAGTGCTCTAGATTTTAAAATCCCACTGGAGACAGTTGCCACAGGTCACTGAAGGGGAAATGTTCTTTGGACTGCAAGTGACAACGGTGATCAAAGAAAAATCAACCCAATAAGCAAAGTAGTCCTGAAGCTTATGACCTTCTGCTGAAAGCTAGCTTCTGCCTGTGGCCCCTCTCCGTAGCATTCACCTTAGTCCTGGGGAAGGAAAGTGCTTTTATAATGAACAAATACACAAATGTATCCAGTTATTTCACAAACTCAACTTTTGTCAACTAACGTACACAAGGTTTTTTTCCTCCAAATCAAAAGCAAGACAACATCAGATGAATTTTGTTTCCTTCTGAACTTTTTTTTTAAAAGATTGTATTTATTTATTTATTTGACAGAGAGATAAAGAGCACAAACAGGGGGAGCAGCAGGCAGAGGGAGAGGGAGAAGCAGGCTTCCCGCTGAGCAGGGAGCCCAAGACAGGGCTTGATCCCGGGACCCTGAGATCATGACGTGAGCCGAAGGTGGACACTCAACTGACTGAGCCACCCAGGTGCCCCTCCTTCTGAACTTCTTAATGGTGATTGGTATTACCTACCAAATAACTCCAGTCACATGTCAATCCATTTTGTCCTCAACAAAATCTGTGTCCTTTTCTTCCAGATTTCCATTATAATGGAAGACCACTGCATAAACCATTGGTTTTCATTGAGATTTTTTTTTCAGTTAAATGCCACTGCACTAAATCAGAGTTCCAATGGACATGCATGTTAGTTGCAAATACCTAATATATGCCTACAAGGTCTATCCCACTCCAACAATTTCTAAGTTTCGTTACTATCATTAAATTATTCTCTATCCCTTATCAATTCAATAAATTTAATTCACAAGCATTTACTGAATGTCTCATGCAAGTGTGCACATGATCTGACCTGTCAGTTCTCCCACTTTGCATCCTTCCACTCCCCTCAAGCCGGCTGTCCTGTTGTTCTTTGATGGAGGAAACGCACGCCGGCTTCAGGGCCCTTCTTTGCCGCTCTCTCATCCAAAATCTCACCCTCTCACTTTCTAGATGACTTGTGCCCTCGTCTCACTTAGGTTCCTCTTCTCCCTGTTTCTATCTCCTTTCAAGCCACTACTTTCCCGATTGTACGTATTACCACCTGACACACACAGCTTTTCCTGCATTTGTCTATTGTTTGAAGGATGTCATGAGCGCCATCGGAGGGGACACGGTTTTTCACTGCTGTATCCCCAGCCCCGAGAACAGCGCTGGGCACATGACACGCACTCAAAGCTTCTTGAATGAATTTTGCTGTCTTGTGAGACATATCTAGATAAGACACCATGTCAACAGTCTTCACACCCTAGAGAGCAAGGAAGAAGTTCACACAAATAACTATGATAAAGCGGCCCAGCCTTACAGATTCTATAATAGGAGAACAAAGTGCTGTGGGAATATATGGTCTCCTGGAGCACTTTGCACTGGAATTGGGTTTTGCAAAATGGAAAGTACCCTGAAAGGCTGGTAGGGAAGCAGATGGCATTCCAGTTAGAGGGAGCTGCTTTGTGCCAAAGGCTTGAGGAGGCAAAGTACAGGTTATGTTCAAGGAACAGAAAAAAATGAGTGAGGGAGAGTAAGAGGTTAAGAATGTGTAAGATAAGGAACCACAGTGTGGAGGGACTTGAACGCTGTAAGCATACCTTCTGATTGTAATCCCCCGCGTGGGCGGGTACTGCCAAAGCCTGGAGATCCACAGCACCATGCTGGCACGCCAAAGTCGCCAGAGTATTTTGTTTTCACCGCGGGTGCAGCCCCGGCTTAACACCACGTGCAGGAAGTGGGCTTGAGGAAAGAAAGGGATTACAGTCAAAAGGCAGGAGCAAGGACTCAAAGTTCTGCTAGATTCAAATGTGTGCTGCTGGGTGGGATACTGATCACTTTGACCACTGCCAGAAATGTCGTGGCTCCTGGATCACCGTGTTCTCAAGATCTCTGGAATATGGAAACACTGCAGCAGAACTGGAATAAAGGACCACCACAGGACAGAGCCAGAAGGGACCCCACATTTCAAGTTGTCTGAGCTCTTGTTTTACGTAGGATCTCAGTAAGTCCTCACCAAGCTATGGGCGGGCATTACTATTCACATTTCACAAACTAAAGGTGTTTTTCACGCTTTTGATATACCTATATCTAAACCCTAATCAGATTCTTATTGATAAGATGGCAGGAACAGCAGGGCAGGGCAGCGTCTCCCACCAAGACCCAGGGAAAAATGAGAACGGACGGGGCCCACGGCACCGCCCTGTTTCCGACGCAGGGCTCTGCAGGTTCTCCAGAAAGCCGCCGCTGGGCGGATCAGCAGCCTGCACGTAGCGGCGCTCGCGGCGCAGGAGCCCGCGCGCCCTTCGGCGTCCGCTACCGGAACCAATCTGGGATGAGGAGGTGGGAAGGGTCGACTTCCTGCCTCGCCTACGCTGGCCGCAACCTCCCCCGGAAGTTCGCGGGGTCGCTGAGGTGCGACGGTGACCGCACCGCGGCCGACAGGTCCTTTGGATACGTCCGGCCGCCCACAGCGGAGCTGCTGCCCGGCCGACGACTTGCAACGAGGCCGGCCGCCGCCATGCAAGGAGGCCGGCCGCCGCAGGCCCGAGCGCGCCGCACGGGCAGCTGGGAACGCGCGCCGCCCCGCCCCCTGCCCTGCGGCTCGGCCAATCCCGGGCGCCGGCCGGGGACCCTCCGCCCCGGCCGCTGGAAGTGGGCCTGACGTCACTGCGAGTCGGCCGCCGGCCTCTGGCCCCCCACCGGCTGTGGGAGTGGTGCCAGGTGGCCCACGCTCGGGGGGCTTTCGCACCGTTTGGGAGCAGAGGCGAAGCCACCGCCCGGGCCCCTCACAGACCTCGGTGTCAGAATTTCCCCCTTGCGCCGGCGCTGCCTCAAATGTCAGGGCTCGCCTACTCTTCTCCTGTCTCGCCGACCTAACCTTTCGGGGGCTCGGAGGGGAAATTCGCCGTTTCTGCCGGACCTCTCTGGAGCTTGCCCTGAACCAGCCTTTAGTGGATGTTGAAAAATCCATTTACTCAATGCCGCAAATGCCTTCCTTAGACCCAGTAACTGCAGTTTAGCCCCTCGCCCTTTTTAGTGAACCTAGGAAAGGGTGAAAATAAAGTGACCCTCTCCACTGCACATTTCCCATTCGCTGTCCGGCGAAATGAATTTGATGGGGGAAAAGATGATTAAAATAGGAATAAGAAATTGGTTGGATCCTCACTGTAAACGGTAGTGTTCTACAAATGTAAACTATTAATCTATAGTGATAGTCAAAGGAGGGAATATCTTTAGGGTGAAACAAAGATAATGCTGAGCAAGTACTTACTGAGCACCTGCTATGTGCCAGGGAGTGTACTAGATGATAGGGGTTCAGCAGTGACCAAGACAAGAAGGTTCTACTGAGTTCAAAGGATTAGAGGGAAACAGGTAAAAGACAAAATGCTAAAGAAGTACTATCAATGAGGTCAAAGATGCATCCACATTCATAGAAAATGAGTATTTAGTGAGATGAGATGCTAAATGTGATGCATGGAAAAATAATAAGTAATCCGGCAGCAGTTTCTTTGCCATTTATTGTGATCAGGCTACTTTGGGGGAGGGTTGTTTTTTGGAACCAGGATCCGAACGGCCACTGGTGGCTGTTGTTAATATAGGGCAGGCAAAAATTTCAGTTCTACCTCCTTAGGGTCTCCGGTGGAGCCTCAATTAAATGGACGTAAAAAGGTTAACAGAACAAAAGCACACAAATTTATTTAATGCAAGTTTTATGAGACCCAGGAGCCTTCAAGATCCAAAGAGGTGGCAAAAGCTAAGTGTTTACATACTGGGTTGAACAAAGAGTGACAACTGTGGAAAGGTAACCAAAGTAAAACAGGAGATTAAAGGAAGGTAAGAGTTATTTTAACAAGGTCTCCGTATGCGAATTCTTCCAGACTCAAGTGCCTCTCTGGTGGTGTTTCTTTCCTCATGTCACTGGGAGGGCAGTTCTCACCTGAGAGTTTCATCTTCTGCTTTCAGGATGAAAAAAAATGGGACTCTGAGTGCCTTTCTTGCACCTTTTGTTTAAAAAAAAAATGCCTTTAACTCAAAATAATCAATATGCCAAGGTGACGTATTTGGAGGTAGTATGTCCCGAACACCTTCACTCACATGATCAACATAATTTCTCCATTGTGGATTGGGAGCTCACCAAGACAGAAGAGTATCATTTAATCAAATGTTGCAAGTGCTGCAAGAAAAAGGGGATTTTAGGCTCCCTGAAAACAGCCAGAGACAAAGCATAAAGACTTGTCAAATGGTGAATAAAAAAAGTAGTGACTAGGATGAGGTTTTTCTGCCTGGAAATCAGGGACTGAAATAGGAGGTGTCTTCACTGCCAGTAATAGAGCAACATTTTTTGGTGAATGGTTTAATTTTTTGTTTTATTCTGCAAATGTGTGATGAGAAATAGGCATAAACTAGAAAGTTAAGAGAATGTCATGGGTGTTGTGGACTTATTAATACTGATAGAGTTTATGGTGAGTAGAGTGTGAACTTTGGTATCAGAGTATCTGAATTTGACCAAGACTCTGCAGGACCTTGGTAATTACAGTCATTTCACCCCTGCAGACCCCTATCTCTGCAGCTGTGAAATGAAAAGTATGTTTTCCAGGAAGTTAATATATAATGTCTAAAACCAATAAAGAAAAATAATAGTATTAGCATATTGTTTAAAAATACAGTTGACTCTTGAATAATGTAAGGGTTAGGGCCGCCAAAACCCCCTCATGCCCCAAGCCTGTACAGTCAGAAATTTGCATATAACTTTTGACTCCCCCAAAACTTAACTATTAAATAGTCCACTGCTGACCAGAAACTGTACCAGTAACATAAAGTCAATTAACACATATTTTGTTCATTGTATTTTATATATACCATATTCTTAAAGTAAGCCAGTGAATAGAAGATGTTAAGAAAAATCATAAGGAAGAGGGACACCTGGGTGGCTCAGTTGGTTGGGCATCTGCCTTTGGCTCAGGTCATGATCCTGGAGTCCCAGGATTGAGCCCCTTGTCAGACTCCGAGTCTGCTTCTCCCTCTGCCCCTCTGCCTGCTTGTGCTTTCTCTCAAATAAATAAAATCTTAAAAAAAAAATCATAAGAGAAAATACATTTAAAGTACTGAACTGTGTTCATCAAAAAGTATCTGTGTGGACCCATGTAGTTCAAGCCTTTGCTGTTCAAGGGTCAACTGTATTGAGACAATTACAAGAAGTAATTTAAAGAGTTGAAAATATTTGCCTCTGGAAAGCAGGTTTAAGGGGGTAGGAAGGACTGAGTCAGAAGACTGCTGTTTTTCATTTTGAACCTTTTAAAGCTGTATCACTGAGCTATTGCGGTATAACAAAATCTGAGCACTACAGTCTGCCATTTCGCTGTGGTGACTGCCCCGGGCACAGGCACAGGTTGGCCGAGGCAGGTCTGTTCCACATGTGTTCATTCTGAAACCCCGATTGAGTGGACAGCAGCAGCAGCCCTGGAGGAAAAAGTACAAGAGAGCAAGCCTGGTCTCCAGGTCAAACCTTTTCAAGGCTTTGATCAGGTCTCATCTGTTCACATTCTTTTTTTTTTTTTTTTTTTTAAAGATTTTTATTTATTTATTTGACACAGAATGAGAGACAGCAAGCGAGAGAGGGAACACAAGCAGGGGGAGTGTGAGAGGAAGAAGCAGGCTCCCAGCGGAGGAGCCTGATGTGGGGCTCGATCCCAAGACTCTGGGATCACACCCTGAGCCGAAGGCAGACGCTTAACGACTGAGCCACCCAGATGCCCCTCATCTGTTAACATTCTGTTAGCTAAAACAAAGCCAAATCTGGGGTACCTGGGTGGCTCAGTTGGTTCAACATCTGCCTTCAGCTGAGATCATGATCCCGGAGTCCTGGGATTGAGTCTCACATCAGGCTCCCTGCTTGACGGAAAGTCTGCTTCTCCCTCTGCCCCTCTCCCTGCTCCTGCTCGCTCTCTCTCTCTCTCAAATAAATAAAAATCTTTAAAAAATAAAATAAAACAAGGCCAAACCTAAAGTCAAGGGGCAGGGAATTTCCTCCACTCATGCAGGTGAAAGAGGAAAGAACGAATATTTCTAAAAGATAATCTACCATAAGCAATACTTGAGTTGTAAACACTGTGCAATGTATTCATTCATTTGATAAAAATTGATGCTGGCCCACGTCCATTTCAGATCTTGAGGTGATGCAGATGTCTCAGGAGTGTTAAGTCAGGTTCATTCTCTCTCCCTTTCACCACTAAGACCATCTGTCTTGCCATTTTTGTTCTGTACTGGTTATCTCATGCTGCAGCAGGCCACCAGCACGGTTGTCTCCTTACAAAAGTTTACTATGGGCACTGGAACACAAAAGCCCATCTTCCCTTGGTTTTCCTTCATCTACCTAAATCCCTCCTTAGTTTTTGAAATACACATCTGACCACTTGCCTATTTCCCACCATACTTCAAAACTGAAAGTGGGTGGCTTTTGCCTGCTTCCTTCGCAAATAACCAAAGATGAAGTCTTTTCAGAACTCCCAGAATGTTTTCTTAAAATGCCAAATGATTATTTAACGACACTTAAAAATTTTGCACAATGCAGTGTTGCAATTTATAAATCTATTTACAATTCTTAATAAAAACCACTCTCACACCACTCTAAGGATCTCATGAAATATATTAAAGCACTTTGCAAACTACCAAAGGAATGTAAGTTATTTCTTGAAAATAAATGTTTTTGATAGCTAAACTGAAACTTCAAAAACACCGACAAATTTAAAATACTGTTTGACCTCACATATTACTGGTGAGAGTGATAAGTGACTCAACTTGTATGGAGTTGTTCCAATGTATTTACCACTTCTGGGAATTTACCCTCCAGTTTTACCTACACAAGTAGGACATATAAATAAGATTATTCAATGTAATGCTGTCTGTACAAAAAAATGACTGCAGTGACGCTTGGGTGGCTGAGTCAGTTAAGCATCTGACTGTTGATCTCAGCTCAGGTCTTCATCTCAGGGTGGAGAGCTCAAGTTGCAGGTTGGGCTCCATGCTGGGTGGGGAGCCTACTTAAAAAAAAAAAAAACAGCTGGAAATAACCTGTGTTATCAGTAGGGCACTGATAAATAAACTATGAGATAAGTCACAATAGCATACTGTCTGAAAAAAAGGAAGTTCCTTTTGATAAGGAAAGATCTCCAACATGTTCACTTAATAACGTGGTGGCAGGGGGAGGACAGAACAAGGTACATAGTCTAGTACATTTCTATGAGAAAGAAGTAAAACAATGTATTTGCTTGTGCTTACATAAGGAAATCCTGGAAAGATGCTCAGGAAACTAATACGACGTTACCCACAGGGAGCCAGGGACGGGGATGGAACTGGATGGGGACAAGGATAGGAGTCCATCTGTTCAACGTAACTTTTATCACCTTGGTTTTTGAAATGGGTAGAAGTATCAGTATTCAATTCAATCTTTTAAAAACAAAATTTGAGACGCTAACTTAAATAAATGTCATTAATTAAGTACTCATCAGGTCCATGTGGTCAGCAGTGCTCTAATCCTGTGGGTGCAGAAGCAGCCAACGGGACCTTTGGGAAAAATACACCTCTGAGAAACTAACACACGTCAAAACACCGCACGCAAACAATTGCTAAGAGTCGCACAGGCTCGGGCCACCGGTGGAACACGGTGGGGACACAAGATCAGGAAAACCTTTAAGTCATAACAGGTCGGAAGGGGACATGGGAAGGAGCTCCAGGAAAGGGACACCGAGTGCGCAGAAGAAGCGTAAAAGCACAACTCCACTCCATGAAAACGCCTCATCACAGCAAACCCCCCCAGTTTCCGAGAGGACCGCGCGTCTCCGGGCTGCGGCGACAAGCGGGTTAACTCCAGCGGACGCCCGCGCCATTCGGGGTTGGGGAGATTTCGTGAGGATGCGAGAACCCCCGGGATTCTCGTGATGCTGGGTGTTCCAAATGGACACATCCCTAGACTCAGTGAAGAGTCGGAAAGGCCGGTCGCCCCCCGCAACAATCCTAGGTGGGTTCAGCCGGATGTTTCGTAAGCGAGGGAGCGGCACTAGTCTGCGCAATGCAGTGCAGGAGGAGGTGGGGCCTGGGCGGCGTGCGTCTGCGCAGTGGAGGGCCGGGGCGGGGGGGGGGGGGGAGAACATGGAGGGGTCTGCGCGAAGGGCGTCTGCGCAGCACCGAGGGGCGGGGCAGAACGAGAAGCCGGGCGGCGTGCGTCTGCGCAGTGCGGGTCTGAGGGCCGGAGCGACGTGTGTGCGTGCTTGCGTCCGTCCCGGTTTAATCCGGTTGTGGTTTGGTCGTCCCCGGCGCAGAATTGTTGCCGAAGGGGCCGAGGTGCCGGGTCTGTGGGCAGAACGTCGAGGTTCGGGTCGGGGCCTGGGGTACGCTGTGGGTGGCGAGGGGGCCACGGGCAGCCCGGTGCGGGCTACGGAAGGGGGCACCGGAGGACGGGGTCCCGCCACGCCTGCGGCGCGGGCGGCCTTCCGGCAGGAACACACGTAACGACTTCGTATTCTCCGGGGTTGTGTGCATGGCATCCCACCAGTTTGCAACTGGTCAATACTGTGTTTGGTGAAGCGGTTTCCTTAGCGTCTGTTTTGCATGGACAGCTAAGTCCCCAAAAAGAACATGCTAAAAACTGTTCGGACTCCCCCCCCCCCCCCCCAGCAGCTTGGCGGCTCCCGTTTACAAGGAGAGAGCGAAGTGCAAAGAGCGGGTCCAGTTGGGTTGAGTTTAGTGGGGGAATTCCCATCTTTTTACATCATTAAAAAAAATGTTAAATATTTAGCACTGTTAATTTTCCAGAATTTTTAGTGCAGTTATTGGAACTTAAAAGAAAATCCCCTCCAAAAATCTCACCGACTAACTGCTAAAGACTGTGTCTGTAACTTTTTGCCCATGAAATTAAGTTTAGTCGTTTTCTGAAATAGTGTTTCTAAAAATAATACTATCTCCCCGCGTTGTGTGTAATGCAAGACCCATGTATTTGTGTTTTAGAAAATGTTGGTTGCGGTAAGTTACTGTATATTGGATTTAAAAAAAGAAAAAAACCATGGTAAAAGAAAATCCAAATAGTCCCAACACGTGTTAGCAACCTTACTGTGTTCTCATCTCAAAATAACAGCAGTTGAAATTCTGTGTAAACAGTATTAACCTAAAGTGCTTTTTACACATTCTGTGTATCAGAACCTTTTCCCTAGGAGGCACTTAGTTACTTTGCTTAAAAATGTTCCTAAACTTGGAAGTTTTTGGCTGTTTCAGGGTTGCAATGCAAAGTTTTTTGAAATTCTTTTTCTTTTTTACATTAAGTCTTTAAAAAAAGACAACATAAAAATGGCTTCGAAAAGAGCTCTGGTCATCCTGGCCAAAGGAGCAGAGGAGATGGAGACAGTCATCCCCGTAGATGTCATGAGGCGAGCTGGAGTAAGTCCCCCAACGTTTTCTTTCTTTTTTTTTTTTTTAATTTTTTTTAAAAGATTTTTATTATTTTAATTGACAGAGATAGAGACAGCCAGCGAGAGAGGGAACACAAGCATGGGGAGTGGGAGAGGAAGAAGCAGGCTTCCAGCAGAGGAGCCTGATGTGGGGCTCGATCCCGGAATGCCGGGTCACGCCCTGAGCCGAAGGCAGACGCTAAGGACTGAGCCAGCCAGGCGCCCCCCCACCCCCAACGTTTCCTAGCCCTCCCCTTTTTCAAACATTTTTGGGTTTTGAAGTCATCCTGAATAATCAGTGTACTTTATAAAATATTTCAAACACACAAAGATACAGAAACTATATAATAGTTACCTGTCTATTCACTGTCCACATGTAATACTTGTTAACATTTTGCCATATTTCTTGTAGACCTACTTCTTGAGGAACTGGTGCTTTAAAGAAATAACGCATCATACAGCCCTCTTTGTAGATTTCCCCAATACTATTCCCCTTCTGGCCACAGAGATAACTGTTCTCTTATTGTTGTGTGTCCATCCAATGCATGTCTTCAAAATAACATTAGACTGCAGTTGCATATTGCATGTGTCTCTTTCTCTCTCTGCCTCACTCACTCTATATATATCTATAGTGAACACTTAAAATAGCGTTTACTGATGCTAGGTGTTATTCTAAGCACTTACATAAACTAGCTTAAGTCCTATAACAACCCTATGAGTTATTGCCATTCTCATTGTACAGTTGAAGAAACTGAGGCACAGAGACACTAGATAAGGTGTCCACATTGTAGACTTAGTAAGTAAAAGAGCCAGTACTTCGACCCTAGCAGTCTGACCCCAAAGTCTGTTACCCTTCATTTCTCTGGATCTCATGAATGAAGACACATCTAGATTCGGTTTGTTTATTTAAAATTGTTGCTTATTATGTTCCGTGAATATGCTGCAATCTATCCATTCTTCTGTTACGCAGTTTCAGGACATCACAATACTCTAATATTCTTGTACGGGTTTCCTTATGCAAATGTGTGGACGTTTTTTTCTGATTTTATGCCTGAAAGTGGAATTGCTTGGCCAAAGGGCAGCCCATAGGTGGCATTACCAGATTTTGTCAAATGGCTCCCCAAAGTACCAACATGTGGGCCCACCAGCAGTATAGGAAAATTCCCATTTTCCCAGTACCAACTCTTGGTTTTATTTTTTTTTTATTTTTTATTTTTTTAAGATTTTTTATTTATTCATTTGACAGAGATAGAGACAGCCAGTGAGAGAGGGAACACAAGCAGGGGGAGTGGGAGAGGAAGAAGCAGGCTCCCAGCCGAGGAGCCCGATGTGGGACTCGATCCCGTAACGCCGGGATCACGCCCTGAGCCGAAGGCAGACGCCTAACCGCTGTGCCACCCAGGCGCCCCAGCTCTTGGTTTTATTAACTTTGTAAATTTTTGCAAGCTAAAGTAGTATTTCATTGTTTTAACTTGTCTTTTGTCTTAAGGAAATGGCATGAGATTTAAGTAGCAACAGTAACTTTGCAAGATGGATTATTAACAGGATGATCTCCCAAAGCAGAACGCTTATGGGAGAAAGGACACTAACCAGGCAGGGTACCAGGACAGCATCTGTAAATCAGGACTGTCCCAGGCAAACTGGGACAGACCTAGTTATTAAATATATTTAGCTAACTTATTAGCTTAAAGTCAGCATGGTTTTGTTGCAGTATTTCCTGCCAAGCTATTTTAAAACAGCAGCTGTGAAAATGTTACTCTAAATTTATGTTTCAGTGATAAATTTGATGACATCTTTCTCTTAGATTAAAGTCACCATTGCGGGTCTGGCTGGGAAGGACCCAGTACAGTGTAGTCGAGACGTCGTCATTTGTCCTGATGCCAGTCTGGAAGATGCAAGAAAAGAGGTTTGTTCTCTATACCTGGAATTATTCCTATGGCTTCTTTATCAAGTTCTTCAAATGTGTTTTGATTACATCTCAGGCTGTTAGCACAGACTTATTTTAAGAAAGTTACTTTGCTTGGATGTCTTCCCCACTATAATAAGCCCTGGGAAGTCGAGGACTCTGCCTTTTTCACTCTGTGTCCATGGAAGCTGGCAGTTTACTCAGGGGGTGGTTGGGACACTTTCATCAGTGTTCCTCTAGCTTCAAAGGCCACTTTGCTTCGTCTCACAACTTCATCACCTGATACAGGAATCAACTGCCACATTTGCTGTTTGTTTCTTATCCTTTATTCAAAAGCTGCTTTTTGCCTTTCCGGTTTCAGTGGCACAGACATAGTTGTGTTATTCATTTTATGTGGAACAGCTGGTAGTTGAGTAGTGCTGGGATTAAGGGAGGAGTAAGAATTCTAGTTAAATTGTGCTTTTTCTTTATCGTGACAATCACCTTTGACGGCGCCTAACACCTGGGAATCTGTGAAGAGCTGAGGTCCCTTTCCTCAGAAGCAAGCCCACCCAAACCTGCGTAGGCGCTCTTGGCCACCGTTCCGTAGTTCACTGCTTAATGGCCAGTGTGATGGGGCTGTGGGCCGTATGCTCTTGGAGCGTCAGTGTGGCAGGAAAACCAGCAGAGGCAGCTTGTGGACGGCCATCCTTTCGTGTTACGATATTCAGATTTTGTACTAGTTGCAAGAACATTGCATCGTAGAGCTACACCTTCGTTTGTTTAACTGCTCTTCTGTGAACAGGTTTTTGCTATGACCGACATTGAAAATAGGAAAGTGTTGTCGGACTATCACTGTAGTGCACATTTCAGATGAAATGTTTTTACTTTTTTTTTTTCCCCCTTAACAACAGGGACCTTACGACGTAGTGGTTCTGCCGGGAGGCAATCTGGGTGCACAGAATTTATCTGAGGTAAAAACCATATAAAGGAAGTATTTCAGCATCTGCCTGTGTTCTGTTGGTTTTGTTACTAAAATAGTTCAGGAAGGGAGGGTGGGAATAAACTAGTAGCAGGTGAAATGAAAAGTGGTTCTGGCGTAATTAAGAAAAACATCTCTCCTGACATTTACTACATGAGTAAGCGGAATTAGTGGAAAAGTTATTTGTGAAAAGATTCTGTGCATACAGTTCACGGTAGAAGAATGAATCTAATTTTGTGTTTCATGAAGGTTTAAGCATAAAAAGCTAAGAGACCGTGGAGCTGGGGGCTGGGAGCTGCAGGGGACTGGAACTGCCAGTGGGGGTGAAAAATGACTTCAGAAGAGGCCTCTGCTTCTTCACTGAAGTCCTCTCTGAAGAGTCAGCCTGCAGGAATAGTGGGAGAGGAGGGAGGAGCGCGGCAGACAAGCTTACAAAGCGGGCTGAGTCTGACTTATGGGACTCTGCTGGACCCTGTTGCTTACTCTGCCATCTGAAAACACCCAAAACACCACATACCCTTCCTTCCTCTTCTTTCTCCCAGGAGCACAAAATGGCAAGGGTCAGTTTGCCCAAGGGAAGTTGCTTTTCTCATCTCATCTTTAAACATCCTTTAAAAAAGGATGCCTTTCTCTTATAATAAATGCCTTCCTTAGGTCTAACAATGTAGAAACAGTATGAATTTGATCATTTTTCTATTAATGATTTAGAAATATTGTTAGAGAATAGATAGAATCTGCTTTTAGTTTAAACTGCAAGATCTTCACCCAGAGTTTCCAGCTGGAGATTGAACTTGTGGCTTCGTGATAACTTGATGTGTTTGGGCTTTCTTCGAATAGTCTGCTGCTGTGAAGGAGATACTGAAGGAACAAGAAAAAAGGAAGGGCCTCATCGCAGCCATCTGTGCAGGTAACGCGCAGAACCATCCTGGGTTAAATGTGTTGTTGGGTTTTCTTCAAAAAATACGTGACAGGGTAGCATTGAATTAGAAGACTTTGTTCAAATACTTCTTTCCCTTCACAAAGCATGAAGGACATCCGTATTGGCCTATTTAATTTGGGTGGCATGAAGTTGGTGTCATTTCAGAAATGAGTACAATTGTTCTGTTTTCTGCCTCTCCGTGTTTTTGGTCTATGTTCCGTGAAACTTAATGGTTTCCGTGTTTGGTTGACCTCTGAGGAAAATAACGCCCTCTGGAATTCAGTAAACAGCTTGTTACAGCAAATCTCTGTGCCAGAAAGTGTATCTGCCAGCACCCAGTCAGCAAGAATCAGTCAGACATAAACATAACAGCTCTGTCCTGCGCTTACCCTGCAGATTCAGAGGCCTCGGGGTGCTTTCCGCCTAATCCTCAGTGTTAAAATTTAGATCTTAGGCACTGTGTTATCTGTCACGTAATTTAGAAGAAGGTTGTTGGTACTTCATAGATGTCCCCACGTCTTTGAAACTTAGTAATATTATGTTTTCTGATTCCTTTGTAAAATCCAGTCTTAATGCTCTAGTGTCATGATATTCTGCCATCTTGAGTTTTTTCCATAGTGTAATTTTGGCCAGGGCCTTTTTTGTTATTGGTCTTCGTGAAATCTTTGTCAAAAGAGCAGTAAATGAATGGATGGATGGCTGGATAAAATGACATGACGTTTTGTTCAGTTTGATGGACTTGTTAAAGAGCTTAGAAGCCAGGGATCCCGGGGACTTTGCATAATTACAGCGGAGATTCTCGGGAGTTCTCTCAAGGGCGTCGTAAGGTGAAAGCAGATACCAAGACGTAATTTGGCCTTTTCCTTCCCATTCACAGAGGAGTGACAGGAGAGTGGGACGATGCTGTCACGGGTGTGGCATGTATGCTTAAGTATCGGTTGTGTTGTAAAAATTTCCCAGTTTTAATTTCTAACATGGCAGTTACTGATTGATGTAACCCACATAAAAGCTCAGGGGTCCTACAACTCGGATGTTTGAGGGCCTCAGAGGTGACCACCCTGGCAAGCCCTGTTCTCGGGTTCCAGTCAGCACTAGCCTTGTGACCTGCCCTTTGGGCACAGGGCTTTCTCCTTGCTGAAGGACACTGCAGTCACTGCAGCCTTGTTCTTAGGTTTTCTAACCAAAGGAAGAAAGGAAGGGTTTGGGCTGGATTTGTTCCCTTAAGACTCTGCTGAAAGTAAAAACCACGTGTCAGTTTGTCCTTCTTGTCACTGAGGTGGCAGAATTATTCGCCACATCTGGTTCAGTGTTTGGCGCTCAGGCAGCTTGAATGCCATGCTGAGGAGCTCAGACCTTATAATCCTTTAAATCGACGTTAGCCATAAACAGCCCTCTCGCCTTGTGTTTGTCTTGTTGAACATCCTGTACTGCTTCTCTGGGTATGGCCAGAAATAGGAAGTGTGATGAAAAGTAAGATGATTCTTAAGTATTGCAGTTAGGAACTGGGAACCGGGTACTGAAAAGACAGTTTGCTTAGTCCCTGGTATTGAGGGATAATATGTAGTCACTGAGACAGAAACTGGAAGGGAGACAATCTTGGTAAGATAAAAGGGAAAGGAGCCTGGAGGTGAAGGGCCCAGGAATTGTCAGATGCCTGGCTCTGGGTACCAGCTCCCGGACATGGAAGTTGGGGGGTGACCCTGATGTTTTCTCTGCATGTTGCCACACGGTGGCGCTGTTGGCTTCCGTGTCGTGGTGGCCCAAGGGGCTCCTGCCTGGAGTGCCCTCCACTCAGTCGGGCTCCGTCCCTGCTGCCGATGCAGCAACGATTCCATCTGTCAGAATTTCAAGTAATGACAAGTAAATATCTCTTCTTGAATTCTCCAAATAGGATTCTTAAACCCCAGAAAGTAGTAATTATGGGCTTACCATGATGAGTAAGCCATCATGGAGTTCCTATATTCAACCGAAACATAAATTTATTAACGTTACTGTAGGCAGCGATTTTATCAGCTGAAGGGAGGAGCCTAAAAATTCCTAACTCAACTGTACGATCACCTCTCGAGGTTTGCGTTCCAATACAAGATCATGTAGGGAATTACTTCTTATTTCTTAAAATCTTACAAAGTAAGAATTCAGGGTAATGATGACTCCATTGAAATAAAAATTGAATGGTAATTATTCAGTCTTTACAGACTTAAAATTTGCCCCCATACATGGCTGTCCAGTATGTAGCATAAAAGTAAGGTGGTGAGAGACACCAAATCTGTTTCAGGCTTTTGATTGAGGAGATATAAATCGGGACTTGGCTTGGTGTCAGGCGGAAGGCTTATGTAATTAAGTATTATTTGTTGATCTTCCTGTGAACAGCAGCTGTGATCTAGCCGGTAGGTATGGTCTATAACTCCCTTTTCCTTGGAACTGTGTTGATACATGAAAGGTCAGTGAGAGCAGGTGTGTGCGTTGGCTGAAGCTACAGCACACAGGCTCTGTCTCAGGTCTTCGCCGTGGCTCCCCAGCCCATGCTGGAGGTGGCGTTGCTGTGCTGAAGCAGGTTTTCCTGGGTGTGGTGTGAAGCTTGGAGAAAAAAAGTTAGAATAACTACTTTTTTTAAAGTTTTAATGTAACATAACAAAGTTATAAGATATTTTTGGTTTTAGTTCTTATTTGAGGACCATTACATATGAAATATGCTTGTGATTATCGATGAAATTGACCATTTTCAGTGAATACATTTGGATAAAAGTCTCAGGTTAGCAACCGCATATTTTAGAGGATCAGAAATTGATCTTTGTGCGTGGTCTTAAGTGGTTTTTAATAAAGAAATGCTAGTGTCCTTATATCTCAGACTTGTGGGCATTTCGCAGGACTGGACAATGTCCTATTCATTGTAATAATCCTACCACCTGGGATCTTTGGGTGGGTAGATGGAGGAATGAGTGCTAATCTTTCATTTTTAAGAAGAAAAAATTAGTCTGTGAGATAGTCAAGTCCAGAAGTTGGGAGAGCACCAGCTGCCTCTCATGTGCTCAGAGGAAGGCCTTGGTGGTCTCTCCTTCTAGGACCCCGGGGACCCTCGCTTGCATTTCCTTGAGGGGGACCACATTCTGTTTATTATTCCGCTGTATGATTTGATTAGATGGGTATTGAAGTATTCTGAGTTTGTACACTTTGCCAGATGTGCTCGGCAGATGGTTTATTACAAACATACTTTACCTCTCATATGAAAAAGTGTTTAATTTCAGAATCATAAGTGTATTTTAAGTAAGAGCCTCCTGGTTTTGAAGAGTACTTCTGCTGTTGCAATTTTTAAACCACTGGTTTTTCTGTATCCACACTTAAGTCTTTTTATTAATCTTCTTTTTAGGTCCTACGGCTCTTTTGGCTCATGAAATAGGTTTTGGAAGCAAAGTTACAACACACCCACTTGCTAAAGACAAAATGATGAATGGAAGTAAGTGCATGCTTCTATTTTAATGTACAGAAAGACCTTCTCAAAAAGCTGCTCTTTAGCGTTGTTTCCCACCCAGGGTAACCCTATGCAGAGAGACTCTGTGGGTTGAGGTGCTGGCTGTTCCTCGCTGTCTTCTCAAGTGTTCCAACTAGAGAGAGGGTAGAGAGAGGGAGCGAGCAATGGGGCAGAGGTGGTGCGTTCCTGTCTCTGTGTGTGCCCTGCCAGGGGCTCAGGGACTAAGCAGAGGCCCGCCAGAGATCCGATTGTCCTAGATGGGAGTGATTATGAAATGCCAGGTTAACTAGGAATTTTTACTAAACACTTTGCCAGAGGCCTGAGGGTAAACTTTAAACCTCGACAGCAGTTTCAGAAAGTGCCCTTTTGCCCGCAGTCCAAAGTAAAATGAATATTGCTCTCTTCCTGGATGGCAGGTCTGTTTCCTTGGGTGACATGGTTTTGTTTTGTTTTGTTTTTTTAGATTTATTTATTAATTTTTAGAGACAGCACAAGCGGAGGGAGGAGGGTAGGAGGAGGGGAACAAGCAGACTCCCTGCTGAGCAGGGAGCCCAATGTAGAGCTTGATCCCAGGACCTTGAGGTCATGACCTAAGCCAAAACCAAGAGTCAGTCACTCAGCCGACTGAGCCACCAAGGGGCTCCCTTGGGTGGCATGTTTCTTTTATAAATACCAGCTAGATACCTAACTTTTATTTATTTTTATAAAAACAATTTCTATTTGTGGTGTAGAGTGCAAAAAGTACAAAAGAGGGGTGAAGTCAAAACATAAATATGCCTTTTCTCACTTCCTCACCCCCTTTCTGCTTTTCAGAGGTAACTTCTGTTAGAAAGTTCCCTGTGTAATGCTAGAATTTTCTCTGCACATACTCATTATCCTTTGTATTTTAATGTTTTTACTCAAATGAGATCTGCTAAATATATTGTTCTGCAGCTTGCTTTTTAAATCTAAGATTGTATTCTTTGGGTGTGGCGGGGGGGTGTCATCTATCAAGCATTTCTTTAAATAGAAGGCAATGGATAATTCACAGCAAAGCAGTATAACCAAGCATCTGAACGTACAACGATGTACTGACTGATCCTTCCTCATATCAGCCACCACTTCTCAGCACGAGAGTCAGAACACCAACCAGGTAGTGTCTTTTGTCAGACAGGTGGCATCTTCCTCTGCCATCTGTCCCTGGAGTGCCTGTAACAGAGAGGCAGAGACCAGGAACTTGCAAAGAGAAAGGAAACTCACACCAGTGTGGATAATTGCAAGAGCATCTGAAATGTCCAGTTAGAAGCCAGAAGTGGTTTGCTTGGCATTCAGCCAACAAGGAGACTGAGTGGCTGGCTCTGGGGAAACATCAACCAGCCTAATTTCAGTGAATAAACAAAAAAGACAACACAGTGACATCAGTAGCTGATTTGGAAACCGCCATTTTCTCCCCTGCCTCAGTCCTGCTGGAGGCTGATTCTGAACTAAGGCAGAAAGGAGGGCAGGTGACATGGCTTGTGTTGTCTCTGCAGCCGAGTCGAGTTGTGCGTTGTCACTGTACTGCATTTTCCTTCTAAGTAACAGACCGTGCTTTTTTGATCAGTGTTAGGTGCACAGCACAATGGAGCGTAAAGTGCAGAGTTCGCACACACGCCCTTCCGGGGCACGCACACACCATCTCCCTCACGTTCCTCTCCTGCACTAGAGCGGTGCCTGTGTTACAGTCCGTGAACCTGCCCTGACACGTCATCACGGCCCCCAATCCGTCGTTTACGTTAGGGTTTGCTCTTGCCGTTGGATATTCTGAATATTCTTAAATTTGATCCAAGGTAGTATTTTCTTGAAAATCTGAAACTTTATTTGAGTTGCTAGAAAGATACTAAGTTGTCGATAAAACCATTGGTGTGAAAAGTGATTTTTTTTTTTTAAAGGCTCTGGCTGCTGAGCATTTTTTAATGTAGGTATAGAGTTTATTTGGGGCTCCTGGGTGGCTCAGTCGGTGAAGTGTCTGCCTTCAGCTCAGGTCATGATCCCAGGGTCCGGGGATCGAGCCCTGCATCCAGCTCCCTGCTCAGTGGGGAGTCTATTTCTCCCTCTCCCTTTACCCCACCCCCTGCTCGTGCACTCTCTCTCTCACTCTCTCTTTCTCTCTGTCAAATAAATAAATAAAATCTTTAAATCTAAAATCTTAAAAAAAAAAAAAAAAGGAATAGAGTTTCCTTGGAGCTAACAGGTTTTGGAGAGTTGGAAAGATCGGAATCAGGCTTCCTAGGTCGTTACGACATATTGGGGGAAGGGTCGAGTAGGAGGCCACGTTCCTCCCCTATCTGAAGGTGGATCTGTTGTGTCTGTGCTGGTCATGCCTCAAGAACACTGGGGTGGATCAGGAATAGAAGCAGATTAGATTGTTAACTCCCAGGGTTTATAAAGTACGTTCACAAGCATTATGTCCGCGGGGCCTCGCAGGCCGGGGTGCCCAGCAAGGCAGGTACTGACTTCCCAAATGAGGACGCCGGCTCTGAGAGGCCAGGCGACTTGGCCAGCATCAGGCTGGCACTCGGGCCCGCCTCTGTCCCCGTGAGGCTCCCACACACGGTTCAGTTACGAGGTATTGAGTTCAGCCAGGAAGTCCTACTGTGAGAAAAAAGTCGGGAACATCGGGCCCTTCAGAGCGCTCGGAGAGGGGAGCGCTCGTCACCTCCTGGTGTCTCCTCTGGTCCTCCTTGTCCTCGTCACTACTTAGTAGATAAGCGTGAAATTTTTGCTCAGTTAAGCCATCCAGTGGGAAGGACACGGTTTTCCCGTTTCTCGGTCTTTAAAAGAAGAAACCGTGACTTTAATAGCCTTCTCAGTTGCTCCGGGTCGGGGGTTCTAGCAAGCATCTGGAGGCGCAGCAAGAAGCTGAGCCGCAGGAGCTGCGTCCCGGGCGGCGGTGCGGGTGTGGCTCCCTGCTGCCGGCGTCTCCTTCCCCCGCCGAGCCTCGCTTTCTCCCCTGCCCTCTGAGGGTCCCGGTGGTCCCCTGCCTCACGGGGCTGTTGACAGGCCCCGTGTGGTACTTACTGTGTGTAATGCCCGCAGAATGTGGCCTGGCACGAGCCGGCGCGGGGAAGGGAGAGCTGGTAAGTGCCCAGCTCTGGGCCGAGTGCTGGGAGCCCTCGGCCGGCTGCCGGCTGTGGTAACGACCCCACCACTTGGCCCTGGTATTCCGCGGGACTGGACTCCCACAGCAGCCCTGCGAGGGTGGTATCCTCCCCATTTTACAGAAGAGAAAAGTGAGGCTCAGAGAGATCGGACAGCTACTAAGTGTCAGCCCTGGGATTTGAACCCAGAGCTGCTGTGCTCAGAGGTCAGACTTTTCCTTGAAGGGCCAGAGAGTAAATATTTTGGGCTTTCGGGGACTTCCGGTCTGGATGGCAGCCACTCTGCTGTTGCAGAGCCACTGAGCAAGTAGGTGAGATGTGTGCCAGTAAAAGCCGCTGTTCTGTGCCGACCCCTTGGGTCTAGGCTCCCCGGTTGCCTTTTCTCTGAAGAGGCTTCCTGGATTTGGGGTGCTTGCTTAAAGTTAAAAAGAAAATAATACTTAATGCTTTATGCCAGTTGGCTGTGGGGTTTCAGTTTGCAGAGTTCCCAAATCCAGATCAGCTGAGCTCTGTGCACTCCCCACTCGGTGTGGGCACCTGGTCTTTGTCCGTCATTGCCGCTAGGTGGAGGTCGTTGGTAAGTGTAGACCTCTTGCTCTTCGTGGCTGAAATTGTGAAAAGAACCATGGAACCTTGAAATGTCTTCAACCAGTTTAAGTTGTATTTGTAATGTTTGCCCACGAAGAGATTGTTCAGTGAGCCATTTAGAAATTGCCTCACACTGCTGCAGTCTGGCAGTTCATCTCTCAGCTCTGGAAGACTCGACCCAGCCAGTTTTCTGGTTTAGCATCTAAAATTGCCTTGGCCCGGTTTAACCATCAGTAAATGAGGTTAAGTTGTGAAAACTTTTTCCCTTCAAACCTGAGGTCCTCTTTTTCTCTATAGTATGATAACTCGGAAACTTGTGATGTGTTGTATTCAGTTAGTTCAGTGGGTGGCTTGATTTCTACTGAGGATAGTGAGATATGAACTACTCTGGGCGTTCTTGATCACTCGGAAAGGACGTGCACATCAGTGCGTGGTTTCTAACGCTCGTGAATACGGCAGAGGCCAAGCGGGACCTGTGTGGCACCCCCACCCACTCCGTTGCCCAGCACAGGTGGCCGGGAGTCGTCCTCACCACCTCCCCATGTTCAGTCCTGGGCTAAGTTCTGGGCATTTTGTCTCTAAGAGGTTTCTCAGACCTTCGTTTCTTCCCTGTCCCCACTGTCCCCACCCAGGTCACCATAAGCTCCCACCAGGATGGCAAGTTTTTTTCTGTCTTCCCCTTTGGTTCCTTCCAGTCCAGTCTCTGTGCAGGTCCGACGCAGAGGGTTTGCCCACCAGGACGTGGAGTATAGTGTCACCTTTAGGTGCTGGAGAAAGTTAGCAAAGCCTTCTAGGGGCAGAACTGGAGATGCTCTGATGTGCACTTTGGAAAGGTTTTGTAGAATTTATGCGAGACCAGCCTGCTGTATCAGGGCACTGAGTTGGGAGCGGTACGCACTGTTGTCCAGCAGAGCCCGTTAGGATGTAACCCTTTTTCGTTCTGACTTTGAAGGCCATTACAGCTACTCTGAGAACCGTGTGGAGAGGGACGGCCTAATCCTCACGAGCCGTGGGCCTGGAACCAGCTTTGAGTTCGCTCTCGCCATCGTCGAGGCACTGAACGGCAAGGACGTGGCTGACCAAGTGAAGGCCCCGCTCGTTCTTAAAGATTAGAGTAGAAATCTTGGATCAGAAGTAGAGAAACAGGCCGTTTGTAATCATTCTCACCATGTTCACTTGAAGCAAAACGGGCGGTTGCCGTGCCGAGCAGCCTGGTTGCTGCCCCCGTGCAGAGCTTCCCACCTACGCCCGCGTCCCCATGGTCCTGAACCTTGATGACACAGAAAATGGCCTTTAGCAAACTACCGATTGTTACTTTGTTTTTTTCTGGTTTCACCTTGTTTCTGTGCGTGAAACCAAATTCATGATCAGCTTCACTTGAATCCGTTAACCGTTGACAGAGCTACTGAGATACACGAGCCGTGAGCACATCTGACATGGCAAAGGCGGAAAAGTGTAAAAGCAAAGATTAAAGAAGCTTGTGATTGTTTTTTTCCCATTTGTTAACTGTGTATCGTTAATGTGCTATTAAAAATACCGATGAAGTTGGCTGTCATAGTGCGTTATTGTAGACCGGTTCCTTTTTCCGTTGCAGAAAGGGTCCTCAGATGGAAGTGAAAACCTCTGGAGGCTGTCCCAGCCTCTGCTTCCCTTCTTCAGTTAACAGACACCAGGGGCTGACACGCACGCACCCCGGCCCCACCAGCCAGAGCCCCCCCTCTGTCCCTGCCCACGTGACCCCGGTGAGACCCGCCAGCACGTGCGACTCCATCCTGGGGCCTCTGCTGAGTGGCTGAGAGGACAGGCAGGAGAGCCTGCCCAAGAAGGCTGAGAATGGCGCTTGACCTGGGATCCAGCCGGACCCGAGCAGGAGTGACTCCTGGGTGGTTCACGGAAGCCAGCAGGTTCCCTGGGCGTTTTCGTCTCCTGCCGAGTGACGGCTGCCTCTCTGAAAGGGTGGAATAGGGTCAAGGCTTCAGAACACGGAGCTGAGCTACTAAGTAAAACTTTTAGCTGAACAGCCTCATCGCATGATACCTTTTCTTCCTTCCTCCTGTTCCTTTTCCCCCTTCCCTCCTCTGGCAGAGAACAAAGGTCAGCGAACTTTCTGGAAAGGCCAGCTGGTAACTGTTTTAAATGTGGGCCAGAAAGTCCCGGTCACAACTACTCAAGGGGCCTTGTAGCACCAAAGCTGCAGACGAGACACGTTAGGCAGGGACCGTGGTTGTGTTCCAACAAAATTTACAAAACCAGCCAGCTGTGCGGATTTGGCCCTCAGGCTGTGCTTTGGTGACCCCTGGACTGGGAGGGAAGGCAGATAATTTTTTAAAAATACAGACGTGTAACTGCACATTTTGATAAACTATGAAGCTATAAAGAGACTGCTAAGGGAGAGAGAACAGGAGAGACTGTGTTCTGAGAGGAAAGCAGGGGAAGAAGGCAATGATGGGGTTACTTTCTGCCGCTGGTTAGAGAAGGCCTCTCTGGGAAGGGACCTCGGGAACTCTGGGGACTTGGGTGTGAATGAGGCAGGTCTGGTAGCATTCCAGGAAGAAGCCGGAAGTGCAAAGGGCCTGAGGCAGGAGCACGTGGGATGTGGAGGGACAGCAAAGGCGGCAGTCGAGGGGGAACTCGGGGTTAGGGGGTGAAGTTGGGGAGGCAGCCAGAGCCAAGGATTAGAACTTAGGGAGCCATCGTGGAGGGACCCAGTCCTACTTGGCTCAAAGGCCCTGCTGAGAAGGGCCGCTGCAGGCCCCGGGATGGGAGGCTTCAGGTATGGGGGGAAGGCAATAGTGGGGCGTCTGAACGTGGGTGGGAGAAGAGTCGCTTAAGGCACTTTGCCACATCTCTGACTTGAACACAAGGTCAAATGGAGCTTCTGTGTCAAGAGCTGGAGGAAGTGGTTAAGGGTGGGTAGAGTGAATGTAGAGATCAGATGGACAAATTTGAGGTGTGTATAAAATACACTTTCACTAAGGAACGAGAAACCAGAAAGTCCCTGACCTGAGAACAGTGAGCATTGGTAAAATCCAAGTTACCAGGGTTTACCAGCAGCCCCTAGCTCAGGATAAGCTCCCTGGAATTTTAGAGGCATCTACAGGAAGGGAACCAGCAAAGTAGATAATTTGAATTTTTGTGCCCTTGGGGCAGCCAGAAAAGGTGGTTCCAGAATGGCCAACGATGAAAGAGCATTTCTGAGACGATCCTTTATCAGAGCTCAGGTGTTGTCGGGAAGGGTTTTTTCCTGACAGTGTTTGGGGCAGGGGCAGCAGGGCGGCCTTATCTAAACCTAGGGCCCTTTCTGACTAGGTCAAGAATTACTGGCTTTAGGCACATTGATAACAGGTAGAAGCCTCCACCCTCTCTCTAGCTGCTGCTTTTCTGTGCTAAACACACCTGCAGCCCTCCTAGGAAGCTGGGGGAGAGAGGGAGGCAAACAAAACCTGGGAACATTTGAAAGTACCTGGAGTTGGAGTTTAGGGGTGTGGCCCGTCCAGCTTGACTGGATGACCCCTCCTAGGCCCGGGGTCACCGAAGGTCAAAGAGGGATTTTGGCCCCCACTTTGTCCGCTCAACCTTAAGGACACTAGCCACAGCTTTGAGAACTCCCTTGATGTGTCCACCAGATGATTAGGGAGGAGAGTGGGTCCAGAAATTAAGCTCTAGCTGGGAGCTCGGTCCTGAGAAAGGGGAAAATGTCCTGGCGGGACATGGCCCAGTGCAGGGCAGAAGGCAGCCAGGCTCCATTCCTGGGGCCTGACCAGGGAAGTGACGGCTAGCCTACTCTTCTGAAGGGGAAGTCAGTGACTGTCTTTCGCTGTGATTTAGGATATTATTGTGAAAGGCTTTGATCGGGTTCCTAGGGGCTGAATAGTAGGATAGCTAGCTTATTGAGCGCCTACTGTGTACTGAGCACTGAGCTGGGTGACTCCTTTCTTTCCCACTCTACCCAAGAGGGGTCATACTGCACACCACCCTGTTCTGCCCCTTGTTTGGGCACTGATTCTGCCGTAGAGAGCGCGTGTTCTCTACCGGTGCGGGGAGACTCGCGTGCTGCCGCATTCAACCCAGTCCTCAGTGCCAGCAGCCTTACAACGTGGCTGGAGTTGCCATTCAGTGTAAAAAGGAGAGAAACTTTGTCTCTTCAGAGGCCGAGAACCTGTCTGTCCTGTGCTGTACAGGATTGCCAGAAGGCTCGAAGGCCACAGTAAAAGGGAAGTACCTTTTCTTAAACTGTGAAACATGAAATGTAAAGTATTTGTAGTGTGGCCAACTGTCTCATCTTAAAGTCTGGTTATGGGTTCTTTTTTCTAGGGTGTTGGTTCCCTAAGGAATGAGGAGAACATTAAATTTTCCTGCAGAATAATCTCAGCTTTTTTTTAAGGGAATTCCCTATCTTTGCCCTTAGTTAGGGGGCCTTCCTAAGTCACACCTGCCTGCCGAGTCTTCAGTCCTCCCGCGCACGGGCTGGCAGTGAGGTGTGCAGGAAGGGGCTCAGGAAATCCTGTTTGCATCTGGCCGGGACACACCCTGGGTGCTCCTAGCGTGCGGTCCTTCTGGAGCTGGCCCTTCGTCCTGTCCCAGCTCTGGCCTGAGGCCCTGGGCCTGGGGGCTCCCATGGGACCCGGAGGAAGGCATCACCTGCTCACCATTTCCACCATCACTATCATCTTCATCACACGGTCCTCTCTGCTTCCTGCAGCCCAAAGGGGCTGTTCCAGGTTCCCAAACCAGTCCTGGGCCAGCGGCAGCGATCGTCAAACCAGATGAGGTCTCCCCACTGGACCTCATGGCTCTGCTGCTTTATTTTGCTTTCTCAGCTCTGTGTGGGACCATGTCCTCGAGTCTTCTCTTTTTAAGAAGTATTCTGTTTTTGAGTTCAGCCTGCTCTTGGAAATTTTTACCTGGCTTAAAAATAACATGAGGAGGGCACCTGGCCGGCTCAGTCAGTGGAGCATGCGACTCTTGATCTCGGGGTCGTGAGTTTGAGCCCCATGTTGGGGGTAGAGATTACTTTAAAAAAAAAGTATTTAAAAAAGAAACATTCAAATGAAAAGTTCGTTGTCTTAAAGACAAGAACAAAAGTGTAGGTAACACAGGAGCCATCCACAGACGCAGCCCTCGGGTTGGGGACAATAGACTCTGGGAGCTACCTTGCAGGAGAGCAGCGAGGATCAGGGCCCTGGGCCTTGCTGGAGCCACGTCTCTGTTTGAGGTTTTTTTTTTTTTTTTAAAGCCAAACAAAGGTGAGTATGCCATAAAAAGTATGCTTGGCTAAGGTTTCTTCTTTCAAAGGGAGAATAATTTCACCAAGTTTACTGAAGAGAAAGTGGTGCTTTGTTTTTACAACCAGATGGAATGTAGCCAGTGTCAGTCCTGAATTCCTGTGTTCTGAAGATCTGTCCTTTCAGCCCGGCCATTGGGTGGAGGATGCCTTGGGCCCTGCCTGCCCTGAGCCTCGGGGCCCCCGCGTGGTGTGGTGTGTGGTCAGTTTCACAAAAAGCACAATTCTCTCCATTCCCGTTGCTGAATGACCAGCCCTGGGGATGGGTGGGGAGGGGTTGTAAGGTGGCAGCCTTGTGAAGCATGACTTAACCAGGTGAGAGGCAGGTAGAAGATGGTACGGAAGCTGATAGCCGCTCTTTGGAGCCTGAGACTGTCCCTTCCGATTCGCTTTGCACTGTGAATCAGTGCAGAACTAAAACCTGCGAGTTCACCAGCAGGCATGAGATCACCCTCTTTTCTAATACTTGGTTGTGCGTCTACGTCCCTTATCCAAGAATGACAGCCACTCAGTGTACTTAGGGCAGAGCAAATTATCTCTGGATTGTGGATAATACTATGTCATTACTCCATGAGGCATCTTGCTCACTGCCACCTGGGTCTTAAAACACTTAAAAAAAATTTATACAATGGATACGTCAATACCTGCTCATTGGAAAAGACTCGGATGATACATGAATACGTGAAGCAGGACTCGAAAGTGTGCCTTCCTACCCTCGCTCACTCCAGCCTTGCCCCAAAGTCCCACTTTAGGGTCTCTCTTCTGGTCTAGTTTCTATGAATTTCCCAGTCTAATGATCACATCCACACCCACACACATTCTAACAGGTTGCACATGCACACAGATACACACATTAGGGTTTTGAAAATTATTCTGGAATGAATAAAATAGGATCCTATTGTGTACATCATCTTGCAGCTTCAATTTTTAAAAAAATTTTAAATGTTGGGGCGCCTGGGTGGCTCAGCCATTAAGCGTCTGCCTTCGGCTCAGGGTGTGATGCCAGCGTCCTGGGATCGAGCCCTGCGTTGGGCTCCCTGCTCCGCTGGGAGCCTGCTTCTTCCTCTCCCACGCCCCCTGCTTGTGTTCCCTCTCTCGCTGGCTCTCTCTCTCTCTGTCAAATAAATAAATAATCTTTTTAAAAAAATAAACAGGGCACCTGGGTGGCACAGTTGTTAAGCGTCTGCCTTCGGCTCAGGGCGTGATCCTGGCGTTACGGGATCGAGCCCTACATCGGGCTCCTCCGCTAGGAGCCTGCTTCTTCCTCTCCCACTCCCCCCGCTTGTGTTCCCTCTCTCGCTGGCTGTCTCTATCTCTGTCAAATAAAAAAAATAAATCTTAAAAAAATAAAATAAATAAAATTTAAAATGTCTTAGAGATCTGCCCATACCAGGTTGACCTTGTCTATGTGACAATTGAACAGCACAGATGTATTGTAACCAATCCTCTACGGATGGATTTTTTCCTCCAGTTTTTAAAATTGTGGTAAAATGCACATGGCATAAAATTTGTCATCTTAGCCATCTTTTAAATAATTTTTTAAACACCAAAGGAAGTTCTGCACCTTGTTTTTCCTCCCCCCCTTTTTGAAAGATATTATTTAAGGAATCACTACACCCAACATGGGGCTTGAACCCACAACCCCGAGATTAAGAGTGGCATGTTCTACTGACTGAGCCAGCCGGGCGCCCCTCATCTTAGCCATTTAAAACTACACAGTCGAGTACCAGTAAGCATATTCATATTGTTGTGTAAACTTCCATCTCCAGAACTCTTCTCGCCTTGCCACACCAGAACTCTGTCCCCGTTAAATACGAACTCCCCATTCCCCCCTCTCCCAGCCCCTGGCAGCCATCGTTCCATTTTCTGTTTCTGTGATTTTGACTATTCCTCATACCTCATGGGAGTGGAATCATACAGCATTTGTCTTTTTGTGACTGCCTTATGTCATTTAGCTCATGTCCTCAAGGTTCCTCCATGTCGTAGCACGTGTCAGAGTTTCCTTCTCTTACAAGGTGAATAATATTCCTTTGTGCAGGGGTGGCTGGGTGGCACAGCGGTTGAGTGTCTGCCTTCGGCTCGGCGTGAGCCTGGTGTTCGGGGATCGAGCCCCACATCAGGCTCCTCCGCTATGAGCCTGCTTCTTCCTCTCCCACTCCCCCTGCTTGTGTTCCCTCTCTCGCTGGCTGTCTCTCTCTCTGTCAAATAAATAAGTAAATAAAATCTAAAAAAATATATATATATATTCCTTTGTGCAGACGGACTGTGTTTTACTCATCCATGCATCTGTCGATGGACGGGCTGCTTCCACATTTTAGCTACTGTGAATAATGCTGCTGTGAGCACGGGTGTACAAATACCTCTTGGAGAGGCTGCTTTCAATTCTCTGGGGTCCCCACCCAGAAGTGGAATTGCTGGAGCACATGGTAATTCCATTTCTAATTTCTGAGAAGCCACTAAGTTGTTTTCCATAGTGGCTGTGCCATTGTTACATATCCAGCAACAGTGCACAAGGGTTCCAGGGTCTCTGCATCCTCCCCAAGATGTATGCTTTTCTTCTTTTAGAAAAAATGACAGCAGCCATCCTAATGCGTGTGAGGTGATAGCTCGCTGTGGTTTTGGTTTACACTTCCCTAGGGGTTAGTGATGTTGAGCTTCTTTTCACGTGCTTCTTGCCATCTGTATGTCTGCTTTGGAGAGATGTCTGTTTAGTCTCTTGCCCATTTTTGACTCAGGCTGCTTAGAGTTTTTGTCAGTGATATTAAAGGATTTTTAAGGTGTTTTTTTTTTTATACAGTTATTCAGTATTTAAGAAAACATTTTAGGGGACAAATTTGTGTGTACAGCTTTGTGCAACTGTGAATATTTTTAGAGAGGTTTTTAGATCAAAAAGCAGGCACACTAATCTTGACAGATATGGCCAAGGTGTTCCCCAGTTTGCCTGCTCCCCTGTCCTCAACAATGCTGGTTATTAACCACCTTTTTCCCCGAAATTTTAGTTCCAATATATTAACCTATAGTGTTACATGACCTCCAGGTACACAACATAGTAAGTCAACAATTCTATACATTACTCAGTGTTCATCATGGCGAGTGTAATCTTTAATCCCCTTTACGTATATCCCCCTCCCCCCACCTACCTCCCCTCTGGTGACCATCAGTTTATTCTCTTGTTTTTTGGGGGCTCCTGGGTGGCACAACGGTTAAGCGTCTGCCTTCAGCTCAGGGCGTGATCCCGGCGATCTGGGATCGAGCCCCGTATCAGGCTCCTCTGCTATGAGCCTGCTTCTTCCTCTCCCACTCCCCTTCTGTATTCCCTCTCTCGCTGGCTGTCTCTATCTCTGTCGAATAAATAAATAAAATCTTTAAAAAAAAAAAAGTTTGTTTTTTGGTTTGTCTCTTTTTTTCTTTGTTTGTTTTCTTTTTTTTAAATTAAGTAAGCTCCATGCCCAACATGGGGCTTGAACTCACAACCCCAAGATCAAGAGTCACATGTTCTATTGACTGAGCCAGCCAGGTGCCCCTGTTTGTTTTGTTTCTTAAATTCCTCATATCAGTGAAATCCTATGGTATTTGTCTTTCTCTGACTGACTTATTTCACTTAGCCTCATACCCTCTAGATCCATCCATGCCGTTGCAAATGGCAGGATTTCATTCTTTTTTATGGCTGAGTAATAATTGCTCTGAACATACATACCACCTCTTCTTTATCCATTCATCTGTTGATGGACACAGGGGTTACTTCCATATCCATCTTTTTATGTAAAAATATTCATTGTGAAATAGCTGACATACAAAGATTGGATGAAAATGCAGATGTACATGGGGCGCCCGGGTGGCTCAGTCAGTTGGGCTTGATTTTGGCTCAGGTCATGGTCTCAAGGCCTTGGGATCAAGCCTGGCATTGGGCTCTGCGTTGGGCATGGAGCCTGCTTGGGATTCTCTCTCTCTCTCTCCCTCTCCCCCTACAACCCCGCCATCATTTGCACATGCTCTCTCTAAAAAATAAATAAAATTAAAATTAAAAATAATAAAAAAGGAGTATGCAGATGTACAGTTCTAAATGAATGGTTATTTACTCACCACCCAAATTAAGAAAAGGAACTTTACCAGTATTTTACTGGATGACTCTTCCCAGGCATAATCCCCAACCTAAGACCCAAAGGTAAAACCACTTTCATAAATTCACTGCATGAATATCCCACAATTTGCCCATTATACACTGATGAATATTTGGGTCACTTTCAGTGCTGTCCACATGTCTCCTGATATCCACATGTGGGAGCTTTTCCAGGGCAGACACTTTGCTGTGGACTTCTCATGTTTTATTGTAGGACTGACGGGTTCTTAACTGTTTTTGTTTCATGGATCCCTTTTGCACACTAGTGAAGCCATTGGACACTTTCTTAGAACAACATTTAAAAATATATAAAACAGAGGGGCGCCTGGGTGGCACAGCGGTTAAGCGTCTGCCTTCGGCTCAGGGCGTGATCCTGGCGTTATGGGATCGAGCCCCACGTCAGGCTCCTCCGCTATGAGCCTGCTTCTTCCTCTCCCACTCCCCCTGCTTGTGTTCCCTCTCTCGCTGGCTGTCTCTATCTCTGTCAAATAAATAAATAAAATCTTAAAAAAAAAAAAATATATATATATATATATATATAAAACAGAACACATAGGATTACAAAGAAAACAAATTATATTGGAATATGGTTTTCAAAATATTAAGAAAGCAAATTCGTGATAAAATATATGTTCTCCTACCATTAAATGGTAATATTTAGTAATCAGTCTCATACCTACCCTAATTTTTTTTTCAAGTAGGCTCCACCCCCAGCATGGAGCCCAGTGTAGGGCTTGAACTCAAAATTCTGAGATCAAGACCTGAGCTGAGATTAAGAGTTGGACACTTAACCAACTGAGCCACCCAGGTGCCCCATACCTACCCTAATTTTGAAGTTGTGATGAACATAAATGATATTTTGAGATATCAGCAACACGTTTTAGTGGAAGTCACAGGCATGACTAATACTACTTTGGTTGCTAGTAGAAGAAAATACCAAGTTTCAGCTAGAAATTAGCAAAAATATATAGTTTTTCTTTTTTCTTTTTTATCATTGAAGTTTACAGAGCCCCGAGTTCCATCTGTCTACCCCAGGTTAAGAATCCCCACAGTAAGAAATGCTAACCCCTCTCCCACGTGGTCATGGCGCTTTATAGTCCGTGCATGGTGAATGACTGCTGTCTCACTTCCTGACAATACTAGCTATGGTCCAGCTTTCAAATTAGTGCCAATATGGTGGGTGTGAAATAGTATCTCCTTGAAACTTTAATTTGCATTTCCCTGATTATTCATGAAGCATCTTTCCATGTGTTTTTTTTCCTTCTCTGTAATGACTATCTTTTGTTCATTTTTCTGTTGGGTTTTTGGTTTTTTTTTTTTTTTCCTGATTTTTAGGAATTCTTTATATGAGAAGAAAGGGGGGAGAAATGGGTGCAGTGTTTTTGCTTTTGTTTAAATGAATAATAAAGAAAAAACCCCTATTATTTATATATGTTGCAAGTATCTTCTTCTGGATTTTGGCTTGCCCTTTTTATTCTTTATGGTATCCATGTTAAATGGAAATTCTTTATTTTAATATAATAGAATCTATCAATTTTTGTCTTTATAGTTTGTGCTAAATTCTATCTCAAATCATGAAGACTTCCACTTTTATTGTTTTCTAAATTATTTACAGGTTTGTATTTTACATGTAAGCCACCTGGAATTAATTTTGTGTATGTTGAGGTAAGGATCTGATTTCATTATTTTCCCACATGGTTAATTAGTTGTCCCAGCACCAATTGGTGAATCCATTTATTCCTCACTAACCTGCAGTTCCAGTCCTGTCCGAAATCAAACTTCCATAAGTGCTTTGTTTCTGGGCTCTACCCTGTTTCAACAGTCTATTATTCCTTGCTGGCATCAATACCCCACAGCTGAATTTCTTTACCTGGTGGAGGCAAGTCTCCCATTTTCTTCAGGCATACCCTGGCTATTGGCAGCCTCAGCTCTTCCATGTTAGAATCAGCTTGCCAAATCTCAGAAAAAAGTACTCTTGGAATTCTTATTGGGGTTGCATTGAATTTGTAGAGCAATTTGTGAAAAGTTGACATCTTTCTGTTATTGAGTCTTATCCAAGAATATAGTCTGCTTTCCATTGCTGTAGTCTTCTTTAACATCTAATGTCTTTTCAATAAAGTTTTGTTAATTTCTCCAGCAAAGGCTTGCACATCTTTTATTAAATTTATTATTAGTTCTTCCTTCCTTCTCACTTTTCATTTCTTTTTTTAAAATTTCTGATTTATAAAGACCTTTTAAAAATTTCTGATTGTTGCTGGTATGTAGAAATGCAGATATATACTTTTATGTATTCATTGTGTATCTAGCCTTTAAAAATTCTAATATAATGTAGTCATAAATTATTTTACAACTTTCATATATCTATTCATATCATCAGCAAAGAATGACAATTTATTTCTCTCTTTCCAATCCTTAAGTGTTTTATTTCTTTTTGTTGCCATTCTGTCCTGGTTAGGCTCCTCAGTGCAATGCTAAATTCAAGTGATCAAAATGGGCAACTTACGTTATGTTGGAGTTTTTTAAAATATTTTATTTTATTTATTTGATACAGAGAGAGCACAAGTAGGCAGAGCAGCAGGCAGAGGGAGAAGCAGGCTCCCCGCTGAGCAGAGAGCCCAATGCGGGGCTCGATCCCAGGATCCTGGGATCATGACCCGAGCCAAAGGCAGATGTTTAACCAACTGAGCCAGGCAGAAGCCCCGCTGTGTTGGATTTTAAAGGGAATTAAATATAACATTTGTTGTAGAGTTGTTGTCATTTTTGTTGTATACTTGTATTCCATCTTTGTTGTTGTTGTTGTTACAAAATACTACAATTTTAGTGGTTTAACAACAGAAATATATAATCTTACGGTTCTGGAGAGTAGACATCTAACAGGGGTCTCACTGCGCAGAAATCAAGGTGTGGACAGGGTTGTGCTGCTTTCTGGAGACACTAGAGAAGTATCCATTTCCTTGACTTTTCCAGCCTCTGGAGGCACCCGCCTTCCTGGGCTGTGACCCCGCCCTCCAGCTTCAAAGTTCATCATGTTGCATCGCTGATCCTTCCGTAGCCACACCTCCCTCTGACTGACTGCAGCCAGAAAAGGTTCTCCACATTAAAGGATTCATGTCATCAGATTGGGCCCCCTGGATAATCCAAGATGATCTCCCCTTTCAAGGTCCTGAACCCTAATCATGTCTCCAGAGTCCCTTTTGCCATGAATGGTAATGTATAGATTTTAGAGATAAGAATGGGACATCTTGGGTCGCCTGGGTGGCTCAGTCAGTTAGGTGTCTGCCTTTGGCTCAGGTCATGATCCTAGGGTCCTGGGATCCAGTCCCACATCCGGCTCCCTGCTCATCCGGGAGCCTGCATCTCCCGCTGCCTTTGCCCTGCCCCCTGCTTGTGCTCTGCCTGCCTCTCTCTCTCTCTCTCTCAAAATAAATAAATAAAATCTTAAAGAAAAAAAGTTTAAAAAAAACAGAGGCAAGTGTTTAGGTGTTCTCCATAAACAACTTATGCCCTAGAGCCAGGGTTCTTGGCGAACCAGTGGTCTCGAAACCGCTCATGACAACCCCTCCCGGTCACTCCTTGGATGTTATCTATCGTGCTAGAAGCCTGCAAAGAATTGTTAAATCCTTGACCTCTCCAAGAAGGATGTACATTACCTGATCTATAAGGTGTGTGTAAGGTCGGGGTACGTCCTAGCAAGAACAGAAACAGGAAAAGGAGCAAAAAAACACATTTTCATGGGGTCCCTTTAGTTTCCCCATCTCACAACTACCATAATATTATTTATTAGGTTAGGGAAATACACTTCCATTCTTTGATTGCTAAGTTTTTGTCATAAGTAGATGCTGAAATTTATTAAGTGACTATTCTAAGTTTCTCAGTTAAGATCATATGGTTTTTCTTCTTTAATCTGTTTATGTGATGATATATTAGTACATTTTCTAGTGAGCTACTCTTACATGCCTGAGATAAACCGACTTGGTTTATCATGTTTTATCTTTTTTATACGTTACTAAATTCTGTTTGGCAAGTATTTAATCTAGGATTTTTTGCATCTCATGGGGAAGGTTGAACTGGTATTTTCATTTCTTGTATGATTTTTGTGTCAAGTTTATGCTAAAGTCATACCTTGAGTGGGAAGGGTCCTTTTTCTTTTCTACAGAAACATTCGTGAATGATTAAAATTATGTACATATATAAACATGTATATAGTTATGAATGATTAAAATTACATATGTACATATTTAAAATTATATATGTACACACATATGTACACATGACAAAATTATGTATGTACATAATTTTAATCATTCATAAATATATACATGTTTATTTATTTGAATATTTAATGCCATTTGCCTCTGAATCCATCTCGGTCTGGTGTTTTCTTTGTGGTGAGATTTTTGTTTTAACTGAGCTAAAATTCATATTACTTAAAGTTATCCACTTTAAAGCATACAAATTCAGGCATTTAGAAATTCACAGTGTTGTGCAATCATCACCTCTATCCAATTCCAAAGCATTTCGGCATTTCCGAAGGAGACTGTCCCCATCAGCAGTCACTCCTTCCCCCTCCCCTAGGCCCTGGTGATCTCTTCTCCACAGTCTGTATCTATGGAGTTACTGATTCTGGATATTTCACATAAAAGGGATTATGTTGTGTGTGACCTTTTGAGCTTGACTTCTTTCACTTAGCAGAATGTTTCCAGGCTCGTTAACGTTGCAGCACGTGTCCGAATTTCATTTTTAAGCCTGAACGATTCTCTGTTGAACGGATCCACCGTACTGCGTATATCCGTCCGTGCAGTGAGGGTCATCTGGGTTGCTTCCACCTTCTGGCAGTTGCGATTAGCGCCGCTGTGAATAGTCATGCGCAGCCATTTGTTTTGAGTGCCTGTTTTCACTTCTTTTGTGTGCATACCTAGGAGTGGCATTGCCGGGTCCTATGGTCATTCTATGTTTAACTTTTTGAGACTCCACCATTCAAATTCTTTTCTAGTAGCTTTAGCAGCACATATACTAAAATTGGAAAGATACGGAGAAGATGAGCATGGCCCCTGCACAAGGATGACACATAAATTTGTGAAGCATTCCATATATTTTTTTTTTTAAATTCTTTTTGGGTAATAGGATTATACAAGTTCTTTATTTCTTCCTGAGATAGTGTTGGTGAGTTGTGTTTTTTTCCAGGAAGGTACCTACTACTTTATCTAAGTTTTCAAATGTATTGGTGTAAATATTGAGCAGAGGAAAAGGGAGAGAGAGAGTCTTAAGCAGCCTCCTTGCCCAGCATGGATGGAGCCCAACGCAGGGCTTGATCTCACAACCCTGAGGTCATGACCTGAGCCCAAGTCAAGAGTTGGAAGCTGAACTGACTGAGCCACCCAGGCACCCCGATAATACTTTCTATTTTATGTTTTGTCTACTTTTTAGAAATTTCTACTCTTATTCTTTCCTCTCCAGACTTTTTAAATTCTACAACTGAGTGCTTGATTCATTTATTTTGAGATTTTCTTCTTTTCCAACATACATATCCAAGATTAAACATGGTTTCTATATATTGATGTCAGTGTGTTGCAGCGTTCGGTTCTGATGACTTGCAAGTGTATGCATTTTTTCCAAGTTAGCTATATTTTGTCACTGATTTCTAACTTAATTGTGGTGTGGTCAGAGAGCCTGGTCTGTATGGTACCAATCCTGTGAAATATGTGAAAACTAACAGTTGGTCAACTTTTGTAACTATTTCACGTGGATTGAAAAAAATGCATCTTCTCACATCCATCAGAATGGGTAAAATGGGGAGGCAGAATATTCCAAGCACTGATGAGGGGTTGGCAGCTGGAACACCCACATACTGCTGGTGGGAATGCAAATTGCTCCAACCATTTGGAAACCTTTGGGGCAATGTCTGCAAAGGCTAAAAATAAGCTAAATATACCCAACAAAAATACATACACATGATCACCAGTAGACACCTACAAGAATGTTCATCCTGGGACACCCGACTGGCTTAGTTGGTAGAACACATGACTCTTGATCTCAGGGTGGTGAGTTTGAGCCCCACACTGGGTATAGAGATTACTAAAAGAAAAAGAATAATAAAGGTTAAGAAAAAAAAAGAAGACTGTTCATCCCAGCATCATTTGTGCTACTTGCAAAGAGGCAACAATCTAAAAGTCTATCAACGGAAGAATGGATAAATGTGGTTTATTCATACAATGGAATGAGAATGAAAAAGATATTTCTACACACATAAATCTCACAAACATGATATTGAGCAAAAGAGACACAAAAGAGTACTAGTGTATGATGTCACTAATAATAAGTAAATATGGGCAAAATTAATCTATAGCATTTGAAGTCAGGATGGTGGTTTCTATAGCATGGACTGTGACTGGGGGTGGTGTAGTGGCAAGAAAAAGAGTTTGAGGGTGTCATAAAGTTCTTCCTGATCTAATCCAAGTCCTGGGTCTGTAGTGTGTCAACTTCATGAGAATTCATTAGGTCATATATTTTTGATTTGCATACTCTTCTTTATATATGTTATTGTTCAATAAAAAAGTTCAGGTAAGGGTTGCCTCGTGGCTCAGTTGGTTAAGCCCCTGACTCTTGATTTTGGTTCAGGTCATGATCTTGGGGTTCTGGGATGGAGCCCTGTGTTGGGCTTCTCACTTGGTGGGGAGTCTGCTTGAGGATTCTCTTTCTCCCTCTCCCCTCCTCCCACTCGTGTGCACACACTCTCTCTGTCAAATGAATAAATAAATATATTTTTTAAAAAGTTCACTTAAAAAAAAGAATGTATATTCTTTAATTGCTGGTTGCAGTATTTATATATTCATTAAATCAAGCTTGTTAGGGGTCCCTATCTGGCTCAGTTGGTGGAGCCCGTGACTCTTGATCTCCAGGTTGTGGGTTTGAGCCCCACGTTGGGTGTAGAGATTACTTAAAAATAAAATCTTTAAAAAATCTCTTTAAATCAAGCTTGCTAATTGTTCTTGTCAAATCTCTATTCTTACTTACTTCTTACACACTTGATCTGTCAAGTACCAAGAAAAGTTGTACTAAACTTTCCCACTATAACAGTGGATTTGTCAGTCTCTTCTCTTGGATCTGTAAATATTTGCTTTATATATCTTGAGGCTATATTATTGGGTGCTTACAAGTTTAGAATCATCTCTTCCTGGTGAATTGGAATTTTTTGTCATTATATAGTCCTCTTTATCATGGGTAATGATTTTTGCTTTCTTATCTATTTTGTCTGATGTTTCATAGCTGTTCCAGCTTTCTCTTGGCTACTGTTTTTCAGTTTATCTTTATCTACATTTTCAATTTTTTTAGTGTCCTTATGTTTTGGAAGCATGTCTTGTGAACAGCATGTAGAGGAATTACTTTTTTAAAAATCTGGTTCAACAATGTTTTCTTTTAACTAACATCTTTCTTCTGACTTTTATTGTTGCAGTTGAGAAGTTAGTCATTTACTTGTTATTCCTTTGTAGGTGATTCATTTCATTCCCCTGTTCTGGCTGCCTCCAAAACTTTTTTTTTTTTTTAAATATTTTATTTATTTATTTGACAGAGATAGAGACAGCCAGCGAGAGAGGGAACACAAGCAGGGGGAGTGGGAGAGGAAGAAGCAGGCTCATAGCAGAAGAGCCTGATGTGGGGCTCGATCCCATAACGCCGGGATCACGCCCTGAGCCGAAGGCAGACGCTTAACCGCTGTGCCACCCAGGCGCCCCTGCCTCCAAAACTTTTGCTTTTCTTTGGTATCTTCCAGTCTCACTGCAAATCTATGATTTGTGAATCTACTTTCCTCCTTCCTTCTCTCCCTTTCTCCCTTCCTTCTTTTAATCTGTTGGGATTTATTAGATTTTTGAATTTGAACCTTGGTATATTTGAATAATTCTGGCAAATTCTTACCTATTATCTTTTCAAATATTGCTTCTTTCTCATTCCCTCTGGTCTCTCCTTCCAGACAACATAACTTACCGCCTTTCACTCTATATTTCGTCTCAACCTCTCTTTCATGTTTTCCTTGCCTTTGTCTTTTGGTACTGCATTCTCTGTGATATTTTTCAAATCCATCAGCTAGTTCATTAATTCTTCATCTGTGTCCACTCTGGTGGCTGGAGCATCCACTGAATTATTCATTGTAATTATTACATCCACTGAATAATTCATTGTAACTACTCTGGTTTATTTTTAAATGTTTTCTTTTATTCCTTTGAAATCTATTTGTTCTATGTACATATTTATTTGTTTAAACATACCAAACACATGTATTTTATGTTCTGTATCTGATAATTCTGAAATCAGAAGTCTTCGTATTTGTGTCTGCTGTCTATGGTTTCTGCTGTTCTTCTCTATGGTGCTTTGTTTCCTTGTGTGTCTTGTGATTTTTGCTTAGGAAGTGTTCATTATCCTCGATTTCATTTTTCATTCTGTAGGAATTCTTTGAGGTTTGAACTGAGGTTGAGTTCTTCCAGAGAGGGTTTGCATTTGCTTCTGAAAGTCACATGAGGGTTCTGTTATCCCAAGATGGGTGGTGTGTGTGTGTGTGTGTGTGTGTGTGTGTGTGTGTGTGTGTTGATGTGCACACGCTTGGTACCAGTTTTGGGGTTCAGTGCAGAAAATAGAAACCACTCAGTGTATTATATGCAGAAAGGAGTTTAAAACAGGAAATTAGGTGCTTATAAAATCCCTGGAAAAATGGAGAAGTCATAAGCAGGAGGCCTCCTTGGAACTGTTGAGTTGAAGATCACATCACCGTAGTTTTAGTTCAGGCATAAGGAAACTAGGATTATGAAGCCACTAAGGCTACTGAAGCTATTATCATAACAACCATATCTATGCACAAAGCTGCTGATAAAACCCTGAAATGCTGAGTCTGGCCACCGCCACAAATGTCTTTCACGCTTCTCTCCACGAATTTAGTTATGAGCAGAAAGACAACCTTCTGTCTCAATTCTATCTACCAAGTCTCACACAGGTCTGTGCAGTTGGCTAAACCTAATTCACATCTACAACTTAGCTGCAAAAGAGCATCAGAAATGAGGTTTTTACTTTCTGGCCCCTACAATGCAGGAGTTGGTAATGTGTACTGAGTCCTGTTGATCATATTCAGCATAGAACCACCAGATGGCTTCTCACTGCTCTGTAACAGCTCAGTTCTTGTTAGCCTTGGGTCAACATTTGCCTAGTGTATCTTTTCCATCCCCTTATTTTGAACCTGTGGGAGACACTATTCATTGGCTACTGAGCACTAATTTCTAATTCTCTTCTCTTGTATACTTTTGCTATATAGGGTGGGGGTGACTGTTTTCTCTTGCCAGCTGACAACTGTTTTGATTAATGAAACACAACCAGAAGTCTGTTGAGAATTCTGGGAAGGTTTTTGCTTTTCCTGAAAAAGGAAACAATGTGACTAGTATTGCTTCTTTTCTTTTCCCGCCTTCACTGTGAATGTAATGCCTGGAGACTTGGCAGCCTTTCTGTGACCATGAAGAAAAGGTCAAGAGAAATGCTGAGACACCATCTCTACACTACTGAACAAAGACCAGCAGCCACATACTCCCAGACTTCTACAAGAAAAATAAACCCACTTTGTCAGCTATTGTTAGATGGTGTTTCTGTTATTTGTACTCAAAAATTGTTCTAACCAACACATGACATTCTTTTTATGTGTGTCTTCTGTAAATAACATATTTGTTGTTGTTAACTGAAATCTGAAAATCTCTGTATTTTAAAATGGAGATTTAATTCATTCTTTTGTGATTGCTAATATGTTTTGACTTATTCCTGTAAACTTATTTCGCTTACTTTTTACCATGATTTTTTAAAAAAGATTTTATATTTAAGTAATCTCTACACCCCATGTGGGGCTTGAACTGATTACATTGAGATCAAGAGTTGCATGCGGTACTGAGCCAGCCAGATGCCCCTACCATGATTTTTTTAATGTTAAATTTCCCCCTTTTTCTTTCCATTTGTTGGATTCATCATTTTTTTAAAGTTTCATTTTCTTCTTCAAATGATTTAGAAGTTGTATATCCAATTTCACTCAGTATCCCAACAGAGACAATTTTCGGATCATTTCTTCTTTTTGTGTGCTGTCGGTTGAATACTTTCTACTCATCTGTCTTTGTGTTCATGTTATGATTCTTTCATCCAATCTGCTGTCAATCCTCTAAAACAAAACAAAACAATTTTTTGATATCGCATTTTTCAGGTCAGAGATTTCCATTTGGTTCCTTGTTGTATTTTCTATATTACTTCTAAAAATTTCCTATATCTTCACCCCTTCTATCCACTCCTCCTGTGAAATCTTTATATTTCTGGTAATGATTTGGCATCTTTGTTAATTCAGCATCAGGTTATCTGTGGGTCTCTTCTATTGACTGCTTTTTCCTCTCGATTGTGAGATGCATTCTCTTTCTTTTCATGTCTTATAAATCGTTATCATATACGGAACACTGTGGATGATATAGTGTAGTACAACAGTTTCTGTCATCTTCCTCTGAAAAGTGATAAAATTTGTTTTAGAAGGTAAATAAATTACCAGCAGATAACTTTGATCCTGTGGTGGTTTGGTTATAGGCTTTGTCAGGGTGTTTATTTCAGGTTTGCCCTCAGTTTGGAATTTGGTCCTCACTTCTAAAATATGCTCTTTCTGGGGTTTTAGTAGAAAGCCCAATGGGTTTACCAAGCACCTCGAACTTGGCTGGACTTGATATCCAAACTCTGTCTTCACGGTTGGGCAGCTGCTGAAATTCCTGCTCAGTTCCTCTGGCCTTCCGGTTGCTGCTTTCCACCGGATCCTTGGAGACGTGACCTGCACATGCAGTCCAGGATTCAGCCAAGGATTTGGGGGATGTTTGTATACAGATCTGGGGGCTTCCTCCTTTCCAGGATCTGCCCTCCCTCAATTCCCGTCTACTCTGGCAGGAAACCCTGTACTCTAACGTCTGTCTTTTCAGCCCAATAAGACTGACACTTCCAGCTTGAACCCGAGTTCTTGTAAAAACAATGATATGAAGGTAGTGGAACGTACAAGAACGCTGAGAGAATTAAGGAATTGTCTTGGGGGAAAGCTGGTTGCACATGGATCTGCACTGGTTTGATTCCTTTTTTTCCAGCGCACTGATTACTCTCCACTACCTTCATATCATTGTTTTTTAAAACTATTTTATCGTGACTTTATAATTGTCATAGGCAGGATGGTTAACCTGATGCAAGTTTTTTTCGCTACTACCTGAAGTAGAAGTAAGCTTCTAAATTTTTTATGTGCATTTAATAGTATTCAATAATACTATTGATATTATAATAATGTACATTTAATAGTATTCAATAATATCAATTAATCGATCGTATCCTCTCCTCCCAAAGACCAAAACCTCCATCTGTTTTCAGTTTCCTCCTCATTCTCTTCCTCCTGGGATTAATCTGGGATCTTAGTTCTCCATTATTATTAATTCTTTAGTTATGCATAAAAAATGATCTAAACTTTGCTGTAAACTCTAATGGCTTTTCTGCTCGCCATTGGCCGTTGGATACATCTTCCTCCTCTTTAGATTCTTTTTGTTTTGCTGTGTTGCAATCCTAGAGAAATTCTTTCAGAAAGCCAATCTGAGAATGACAGACTTTCTGAGGTTTGTATGCCCAAAATATTTCATTCTGACCTTTCACTTGAATGCTTATTTGGCCGAGTACAAGACTGGGTTCAGAATCACTGTTTCTTAGAACCTTGGTAATATGGCTCCACTTTCTTCCAGCATCCTGTGTGCTCCTTTGTGGGTAACTTCTGCTCAATTTTCCCTTTGGAAGGTAGTTTTTTTCTCCTGCATCCTTGGTATTCTGCAGTTTTGGGAAATGTGTCTGGGGAGAGGGGCAGAGGGAGAAGCAGACTCCTTACTGAGCAGGGAGCCTGACGCAGGGCTCAATCCCAGGACCCCAAGGTCATGACCTGAGCCACAGGCAGCCGTTTAACCTACTGAGCCACCCAGGCGCCCCTGGGTGTGTCTTATCTTCAAGTAAATTATTTGGTATGAGAGGGTCCTTTCTGTATGAAGACCCATGTGTTCAGATCTGGGAAATTTTTTCCTATTATTATTGTTTAAATTTTTAATTGGTGTACGGCTGACATATGATATTATATCAGTTCCAGGTGTACGACATATTGGTCTGATAATTATATACATTACAATATACATGTTTTAAGTATTTCTTTTATGTTACTCTCTATTCTTGTCTTCGCAGATACTAAATGCCTCTTAACTTTTCCTCCTATTTTCTGTCCCTTGGCTCTTTTTCACAATAGGCTGTTTTTGTGGATGTAATATTCTGTCTAATCTCCGAGGATTATTTTAACATCTGTTTGCCTTGTGAAATGTTCACATGGGTGCTGGTCTCTGTTTATTGACTTGTATTCGTTTCTTGACATTAATTTTCCTCAAGTGCTTGGTGACTTTTGATTTTCTGCTCCTACTTGTGTTTAAAAATCCCCACTCTCCTGTCTGGAGATCCCGGTTCTGATTACATGGGCTTGGAAGTGGAAGGGCCATGCTTCCAGATCGAGTGTGTAGTCCGGATGGGAGCTCGCCACCTTGACAGTTCTTGCTAACGGGGGCCTTGCTGTGTCTCTGTCACCAAGGCCCCAGATTGTACACACACACTCCCTGACAAAGCTTCACACAAGGGGAGAGGGGGAGAAGCCGGCTGGCAGGGACTCTGGAAGGGGGTCCCCAGATAATCACCCTGACACCCACCCCAGGGCTCCTTCCTGTCCCGTATCCATAAAGGCAGACTTTTCTCAGAACTCTTGGAGGGGCTGTCACAGAAGTCATGTCCTGTGACTATTTTCGTCTTTCCCTTTGATCCTATCTCTCCATCATATGGCATCTGTCTGCACTGTATCTTTCATTAATTCCGGAAACAGTCTGGTATGCCAGTAGACAGTTTTGTGTTTTACTTACAGATTGGTCCTTGATTTTAGGAGATTTCAGGAGATGCTTAGCAGGGCTGCAGGAGGCCCGTGTGTTAGGCTATCGACGGACTCTCCGTAACTCTCTTACCTGTACATTCCTGGCTGTGAGCTATAAAAGAGAGTGCTGCATTTGAATAATTAGAGCAGCTTGTCTCTGTTGAGGTTCAAATTTAAAGGAAAGAGACCTGCCAACATAAGGATCTGTCACTGGAAAAGGAGGTGCAAATATATCCTTAAGATTAGGCTACCAGATTTTAGAAGAAAACCTTTCAGGGAATTTCCCACCCAGAACCAGTAATGGAGAAGTAAGGTGATAAATAATCCCAGAAAAACGTAAGTGGACTTCTAAGTCAGCCCAGCCATGTGAGTACACACTGGTGTATAAATAATATGGCCACGTTTTATGTGCACCTCAGGGTGTGGCACTTAGGTATGATTCAGAAAGAATAATATGAGTTTGTATAGATGGAAATGGGCATTTGGGCGGGGATTAAGCAAGGACAGAATTATAATGCGTGCCGGTGGGTGGTAACACCTCTTTTTGCCTATACCAAGGCTGTTCAGAGAAAGCTCTGTGTCCAGAAAACATTTTGTAATTAATGCATACATAGAATCCTTAGGAATATGCTTTAAGAAAAAAAACGACGTGGATCGAAGTTGTCTACGGACTGATAGAGAAGGTTTTGGAGAAAAGCATTTGAAATAAGAATTTCAGTTTGGTAAATCAATTTCCTTATGAGATCCTTATCAATGACTAGATGACAAATGGCGATCTATTTATCGCTGTTAAAATTTGTGGATTCTTGCAAAAGGAACAATCGGACTGATTCAGCATTCGTGAAGCTTGGAAGAAAAAAAAATGTGTCTTCAAAAACAAAAAACAAAAACAGATTTCTGGCTGCGGTCCTCAGAATCCTCCTACACAGCTGATTAAGGACAGAATCAACAACTGTTGTGTTGTTACACGCTCTCCCACAGCACGGCTTTCCTCGGGGAGCCACTGCCGGGCCCCGATGACGGGGACTTTCTCACTTGGCTCTGGACAGGTGTGTTTCCTTTCAAGCCGGGTCTCCTGGTTCCAAGGCCGATCTGATGGTGTCACAACCCCCGCGCACTGGGGCGCCCCGCACAACGCCCGGCACGAGACGAGTCTCTGATAACTGGGGGCTGTGGATACTGTTAAGGACAGCTGCGAGCAAGTTAGATCAGCCCGAATTCCGTCACACAAGACACCCCACGGGCCGGAGCTACGTTGTGTGGAGCAGACCCCGCGGCCTGGGGACCCGAAGCTGGGCTCTCTTGCATACCGATTCTGCGGCCGTGCCAAGTAGCTCTCCCAGGTCAGGGGGCAGGAGGGAGGTTGAAGATGGAACAGCTGAAACGGTAGATGGGAAGATAAAACCGTGGCAACGCTTTGGGAAGAAGGAACTGCCCGGTTAAATGGGCTCTTGTTGTCTTTGGAATGCGGTTATTATAATTTGTATTGAAGTGACGCACGGGGCTCGGAGGTGCCTCCCCCACCCGGCTGCGCAGGCAGTGAGAACCCGGCCCGCGCTATCTTCACAGTTCTGCGATCATGTGAGCCCGGCCACCTGGGCTCCTGCAAGCCCCAGACGTGTAATTAGAGGCTCCCGGGCCGGGATGATGTGCAGACAAGTCTTATCATGCGTCTGGGCTGCTGTGGGTGCGTGCGTTCCCTGTGCAGCTGGGCGCTGGTGAGCCGGCGCCTGGGCCTCCCCGCGCTACGGGAACTGTCCAAGCTTCTGCTCCGCGGAGAACTTTGATCGATTACTAAGCAGGGGCCGCGTAAACGAGAACACCAGTTCACGCAAGCGCACGAGGTGGCTGGCGATCGGGGGCACAGTGCGGCTTCCTGTGAGCTGTGGTGCCTGAGGCTGAGGCTGCTGCGGGCTCAGGCCAGAAAGACAGACTCATCCCGCCTTACACAAGAGGGGAGGGTACAGAAGTCAGGCAGTCCCGGGGGGAGGCACTGGGCTCAACCCTCATGACTGTAAAAATGAAGAAATATGCATGCAGCATGTGATTAAGATGTTTATTTGACATGGATCCAAAGTTACTTCCAAGGCACGAAGTGGCTGCCTTTCTCCATGAGGCCACAAAGTCACGCTGAGGGACACAGGAACACTCCCAAGGGCTGGTCCCCTGGTTACAACGAATGGCCTCCTCCACCGGGCCTTTTTACTGAGTGTGTGTGGGGGGAGTGGGGGCAGATTTATGCACGGTCATGGGTGCTGTGTTAGTGAACTTGTTCCGGGTTGACCCGCTGAGGGCTCCTGGCAGTTTTCGGGAATCACGGGGCAAGGGCTGACCGCCCTGGGGAGACACACTTAAGCCCAACAGCCTGATGGCGGCTCTCTTCCTAGCAGGTGAAACTAGTACCCAGAAGAGTCCCTCCGACGGTCCCCAGCTCCCTCCCCATCCTCAAACCCCCTCTGTTGCCAGGTGGCGGGGACATTGAGGCACGCTTTACAGGGCTGCTCTGATGCGAAGGGTTTCCTCAGATACAGAAAGTCAGACACACCAGGTCTGTGTGCCACTCTGAGTTCTGGGCAGGTAACATGAAAGCCGGGGTGAGCTTGTTTCAACACGCTACACTCACAGATTCTTGGTGGCTTAGGCAGAAGGTTCTTGAAGTTTGATACATTCAAGGGAAAAGCGAGCCTGAAAATTCACACCCTCCAATTGCCTTAGACGTGCCTACGTCATGTTATTTCATTCTGTCACAAGGAATAAAAGGCAAGGCTCACCAAGTTCAGGCACATTCGGACCTTCTTCCCTGTTCTCCTCCCCTCTCCCCTCTCTCCTCTCTGCTTTCCCCCAAATAAGACCCAAAAACTTCTCTTAAAAGGTGTATGATTCGCATGCGGAGGGGAGAAGGACCAGAACATTTGTCAAATGGTCTGGTCTGCAAAGAAAACTAGTCTCTGTACCGTAGTTTGCACCAGACTTATTTTCTAAAGACAAGGTCAGCTCAAACCTTTAGTACCAGCTTAGAGATTCAGTTCACCTCTTGCTTTGTTACACATTTCAAAGTTGTGGCACCTCAAGGCTCTGGGAAACCATTCCTGGACCCCCAGGTTTGAAGGCATAGCTTTAGTGATGCTCACGCAAATTAATCTTGCAGAAAATCTTGGCCGATCAAAGTTAACATGCATCAGCTTTATCTCCTCAATTACCATTAGCATAATGTATAAATATTTACACGGCAATGTTATTTTTAAAGCTTTATTAGCTTTTCATAAAATGCCTAACAGAATGCCAGAACTAATTTCTAAGTTAATTTAAAAAAGTGGGACCCAAGTCCATTTTGATAGGAACTCTTTCTAAACAAAATACTGCATCTGAGTATTGTGACAACGTCCATTTCCTGGTTTTGATAATGGACTATAATTTCATGAGATGTTATCTTTGGGGGAATCTGGGTAATGGGTCCAGGGCATCTTTCTCTGCAAGTTTGAAACTTCTTGTGAGTCTATAATTACTACAAAATAAAAAAGCAAACAAACCGGGTATGAAATAACCATGCTGGGAGCTTATTTTTAAGAGAAAGTCTCCATGTACCTCAAAACTACAAATTAGGTGATGAAATTAAGAACTGCAATAGAGAATAACTTAATATATATTTTGATACTTGAGCCAGTACACAGAGGGATGCAGTGCTCTTTTCTCCAAGTATGAAATACTCTGGAAGAATCTGTCGGCCTCTTTTTTTGGAACAGGGCCCCTAGCATCGAAGAGACACCCTCTTAAGGAAAGTTCTCTTCATTACATAGTTAAGATACCCCTAGAGACCCATAGAGACATCAGCAACATATAAACAAGCACGTGGCATTTAAAAAAGATAGGCAACACATAATCGATTATTGCAGCCTGGTAAGACGTCATATTTAATATTATCTGCATTTTGAGTCGACTGATAAATGAGTCCTCTTGACCTTAGCATCTGCTCTCTGCCATGAGACAGTCCCTAATAATAAATCCCTGCGGTTTGTGTGGTATTGGGCCTGCTGGGGCCTGGTCTCACTTTGAGGGGACCGTGGGGCTCAGGGAAGCTAAGGGAATCCTTTGCATCGGATGTGGGAGGTTGACTGGAGCCCACATTTCCTGAGTTGAGGACAGTACTTTGTCACTAGATAGTACCTGCCTAATCACAGGGCATCCAGTGGCCGCTAACAGCTGATTCCCCCTGCGGCTGGTCTCAGCACAGCTGAGTACAGGCCTCCGCCGGCCTGGGCCGGAAGAACACTCCCGAGTCCCACTGGCTCCGGGTGCGGGGTGAGGACTGAGCTGGTGCTCGGGACAGCGTTGTAGGTGTGTAGCATTCACACCACGGCGAGGCGCTTTTGGTTGCACGAAAAGATAGGGATAAAGGGTATTCTTGCAAAATCAAGGAAAAACATGAAGGCTCAGCGGGAAGCAAATGTGGAGCTAATTAAAGAGGGGCTTGGGGCGCCTGGTGGCTCAGTCCGTTAAGTGGCCGACTCTTGATTTTGGCTCAGGTCATGGTCTCGGGGTCGTGAGGCTGAGCCCACCTTGGGCTCTGCGCTCAGCAGGGAGTTTGCTTGAGATTCTCTCTCTCTCTCTCCCTCTGCCCCCACGCTCTCTCCCTGAAATAAAAAAATCTTAAAAAAAAAAAAGATAAAAAGATGGTCTTGACCACAATACAAGGAAAGGCAATGGAGGGGGGAAAGAAAAGAGGCAAAAAATATGAGATGCAGATAAAGATCAGTGGGAGTGCTCCATTCACTTCTCTGGGACTGTCCCGGCACCCCTGGGGGCTGGTGGAGCTCACACAGGGGGTGGGGTAGAAGTGGGGGGTGGGGTGCCAGAACCACGTGCCCCTGGGCTTGTCCCACCTAAGATCTCCAAGCCGCTGCTTCTACCTCGAAGGACCTCTCAAAGCCAGTTTTCTCCATCTCTGGTCCTGACATCTGCCCTGTCCCCTTGTCTCTCCAGGTCCTGACACCTCCCCGTCCTGACATCCCTGCCTTCCTCTGTGGCTTCTTTCCAAGCTGTTTCCCGTGCAACAGCCACTGTCATCTTTTTAAGACCAATCAGATCCTGTCGCTCCCCTGCCTACATCTTTTGAGTGGTCCCTACTTGCCCAGTGCCCATCCTCCTGCTGCCACAGCTTCTGGCTTATGGAAGACGCCAGCCTTTTCTTTCCAGTCTCAGGGGCTCACATGTAAATTGTTTCCTTGGCTTTTCCTCCCTATTCACTCCACCTCCTTCAGCTTAGGGTCTGACCCTTGCATCTTGCCTCCTTAGAGAGTAGAGCCCCTTTGTTCCCTATGGTACCACTCACTCCTTGTTGGCGCTCACCTCAAACTGTAATGAGGGACTGCTTTAAATTCGAGGGGGAGGGGTGCCTGGGTGGCTCAGTCAGTGAAGTGTCTGCCTTTGGCTCAGGTCATGATCCCAGGGTCCTGGGATCGAGCCCTGAAATGGGTTCCCTGCTCCTCGGGGAGTCTGCTTCTCCTCTGCCCCTCCCCCCTCTCATGCATGCTCTCAAAATCTTAAAAAAAAAAAAAAAATTCTAGAGGGCAGAGGATATGCCCACCTCCCAGGACCTAGAATGTGGTTGGTATTCCCCAACAAATGTCTGTTGAACCAACTCCCCAAGCCCATTTCTCCATCTGTAAAATGTCAGAAATAGTACCTGTCAGGGCATAGCGAGTAACCACTGACCTCAAAGTCCACGCACGCACCAGCGGCTGTGGTTTTACACGCAGTTGTCGCAGAGAATTCCCTATCGTGGGTCTCAGGACACCCCGCCCCTATTGTACCCAAGGACAGAGACGTTAAAGCATCTACCCAACGCATAACTAGAGGTAGAGGTGGACTCCCCGCCCGGCTCACTGACCTCCGAGCCCTCACTCTTGACTCTGGAGGATACCAAGCACATGCAGGGGCTCCGTCAAGGTCACGGAGAGCTTCACCATTGCCCAGGAGCCTGCAAAGTGGTGAGAGGGCCCAGGAGAGGGGAGAGCTGAGCACAGGGCCCCGCGGCACTGGAGAGGTGTCCTCACACGCAGGGGCCCCACTTCCTCCTGGTCCAGAAGCTGTGAGAAGCAGCCTGTCCTCTCCGGGTGGGGGGAGGGGCCGTGGCAGGCTGGGGTTCCTCTGGGGACCTCACATCAGACAAGCAGCAGAGCTTCCCAAAGGGCCCACGACAATCCACACCTAATCCTGAAACTCCGTGTGAGTCCCATCAAGTCTGAGAGCGGATTTCTCCTGTATGTTCCCCCTGACAGGCATGCCCCTCCCCAGGCAGCACCTGTTGTGACGGTAACACCCCAGCATCAGTTCAAGTCCCCTCTCTGAACTGTTAAAGGTGAAAACAAACAGCCTGCTTTCACTATGCGTATGTATAAGGCTCAAATGACTTATCTTAGGAAAGCACAGTAAATTTCAAGCATTTAGGAAGCTGTCAAAAATCTTCCCTTGTGCTTAGAGAGGGCCATGCTTGTCAACGTATTTGAGACATCGACTTTATAAGAGTTTAGGCAAGAAACGTGGTTAACGGTGTCATAAATAGTATTATAACTTTATTAAAATGAAAAGACAATATTCAAAATAATGCAACAAAAATGAATAAAATCCTTTGTCCAACACTGTACACATAATGCAGAAATCAGTGCATTTTTCTAAAGCATGTCTTAACCTTCATTTAGTTCATACTAAAATATAAGCTTTAAATAGCTCAAATAATATTCAGCAGTTTAAACTGTAAACAGCTTGTTTAACTGTTAAGAGAACGTCGTCATAGTGTGCCTGTTAGCGAGCACCGTCTCTGTGCTTATCTGTACGAGACCCGACGTCGAAGCACGCAGAAACCCCAGCGCACGCTGCGGCTCTCACTGAGTCCAGGTGAAGCGGCCGGCCCGGAGAGTCTCAAAGGCAGGAAGATGCTGACATGACCTGTGCTATTAAGACATACTGTGCTATTGGCCAGAAGTGTTTTACTTAAAAAGCAAACAATCCCCAGGAAATACTGAATAGGAACCAGCAACACAAGGCCAGCTTGTGTTGTATTTGTTTATTAATACAGTCTAAAAAAAAAAACAAAAACAAAAAAACACCAACACAAAAACACAACACACGCCCTCCAGTGACTCTCAGTCACACAGCTCACTGTTTCACGACTGCTTAAAATGGACCTCCTGAACACGGGCGAACGGCCTGCTTTTCCATGGGAGTCAAATGTGCCCCCCCCCCCCCCCCCGCGGCTGCAAGGCCCGCACCACAGTGGGCCACACCAGCAGGCAGAACGGAGCAGAAATTGTCAGGAAAAATCATGTACGGATTCTGGTATCTTCTCATTTCTCATGTCTCATGTGTGAGACATGCGTGCACAGGTGAAAACAGCAGCTGAGCACACGGCCAACCTCCCCTTGACGGAGCAGAAGGCAGAACCCGGAGGGACCCAGGCCCCGGGACGGTGTTTACACGGGGCAGGCAGAGTCACGGACGGATGTGCGGCCTGCCCTCGGTGGCACAGGTGATTGTGGAAATAAAGGAGACAGAACTTCACGGGCCCGAGAGCCAGACCCTTGCAAACTGACTAAGCAAAAATTTTGTTTTTGTTTTTTTATGATTCCGATTTAAACAATACTGTGTTTTCTTCCATTTTGCTCAATTTTCGGTCAGGACTCGTTCTCCAGCTTGTTTTATCATTCTGAATATATGTTACTCTAAGGCAGCAACTAATTGGTTACCCCGTGACTATGGCCTGTGGTTAGGCCACAGGCGTCTACAGGTCTCTAATGTCTACACATGTCCAAGGTTCCCCAGCCGCCCCTCCCCATCCGCACAGCTTACACTCCGGGCTGGAGCAGACTTTCCTCCAACGCCAACAAACTCGGGGCTTCTCGGCATGAGAGCGCCTCCCGGCTGCTCTGACCCCTTCTCTCTAAGACGGAGGCTTCAACTATTTGATTCTTCAACCTGAACCACTTCCCCGTGAACCTCAACCAAACGGGAAAGTGGCTTGGGAGCCATTGGCTCCTAGGGAGCCCCTGCTGAACCACGACCCCAGAGCCTAAGGAGAAACCACATAGGACAAATGTTTGCGCTTCACGTGGCCACCGAGATCCAGTTTTGGTTTTGAGTCCAGCTTTTCTGCGGCTGAGACGACACCGCAGTCAGCAGACGGTGGCTGGGTTTGGGCGCTTGTGTTTGTTTCTTCTGCTTCCCGAAAAAACTTTTCATATCTGTCCAGGTACGGTGGTCTCTCAGGTAGCAGGTAGTAATGTGTCGAGCTAACCTTCTTCCCATTTTCAATGATGGGCAGAATGCACGGGACCTTATTGGCAGACCCTTCGCTGTTCTGTCTCTGCAGGGCTTTGCTGCTGACGTACTTGGGGTCAGGGGCAAAGCTCTGCGTAGGGGGCATGACCCCATTGAGGTAAGACGGGAGGCTTTTGGGGCTGGGTGTGCGGGAGTTACTCCGGGATAAAGGTTCTCTTGGTGGCACTTTGGGAGGCCTGTCTTCGTCACTGTAGGTGCTAGAAGTCACTTCCGCTGACCACCTTCTGTAATCCGGCTTCACTGGCCTAGGAGGTATGGGCACCCTGGGGGGAACCTCGGGTTTGTCTTCATCGGAGTTCGGAGAGGCTCTGTGTATGTAGCTGGATATCCTTATGGCTGGCTTGTTGAAGGATCCAGCTGGTCCCGAATGAGACCTCCTTAATCTTCGGTGGCTCTGGGGCGGAGGAGGGTTTGAATTCTGCACCCCGCCGGTCTGATCAGGGGCCTGGCTGAGGTCCGCGGCCGAGACAGCCGGGGTATCGAAATAGGCGTAGTTGATCTGTCCACACCCACGGAAGCTTCGCCTGCCGGGAACATCGTATTTGAAGCCTGAGAGCGTACAGTCTTCCAGGAGCAAGTCCGTGTCCGAGCTGGTGAGGAACTCTACCTCACAGTCCGTCTCGTCCAGGGAGAGGTCTTCAGAGATGGGCAGCGGCGGGAGGGGCCTGGAGCCCCGGTCACAGAGGGCCGCGCAGGGGAAGGGGGAAGGGGGGCTCTTTATGGGTGTGAGCGGAGGAGGAGACGCACAGACCCCGTTCACGGAGAGCTTCCTAAAACCACACACGACTCGCTCCTCTTCGCGCTGCCCCAAGTCTTCGCCCGGGGGGACGAGAAGGGGGGCCAGGCTGGGCTTCTGAGCGGGGCCGTTTTCTGCCAAGTGGCTGCCGTTCCTCGGACCGCATGTCGCCGCGTGCCCTGGAACGAACGAGAAGGTCAGTCGAGGACCCGCGCCGTGCTCTGCCCCCCCGCGCGAGGCCGAGCCCGGCTCCCTGCGCCCACGGCTCTGTGCCAAGGCAGCGCCCACCGGCGGCTGCCGCCCTGAGAACCCCCGTGGGGCGGCCCAGGTGTAATTAGGGCCAGAGGATTGCTCATGCCCGTGATCCGGTTCAAAGACCGAGTTATCTCTGCCATCTCCCTCGGACATGTGTGCGGCGCACACCCACACATCTCGGCAGGTTTTGTGACGTGTGCAAAACTCGCAGACGACGAGCAGCGTGTAATTTACGTGGCGACCGCACCACACCAGCCCGGCCATGTAAGAGATGTGGCGACACGAGGCAGGCAGGGCGTGAGCGAGGCGACACCGGGTCCGCACCGTTAGCCCGTCGTGACGTGCTAGGTGCTCCTGACAAAAATCTAAGGAACACAGTGTCCCCGTCACACGGGCCACACGGCACATCGCACGCTTTCCTAAGTCCTGTATCCACGTGGACACTACTCGATCTCCCTCGGATGCGCAGCCGATACTTGGGAGAGACGAGGGCTCTCCTCCGAGGTCCCTAAAAGCTGTAAGCGGATCGGAGCTGGCATCGGAGCTCACGGACCGTGAAAGCTCACACCTGCACACACAGGTCTCGTCAGGGCACCGGTGACTCAGGGCGAAGGCGGGGTGGCTCGAGAGCGAGCAGGGGTCAGGCTGCCACCAGGGGTCAGGCTCCCGCCGGACACGGTGCGGGCGGCTTCCTCACTTCAGCGCGGTGCTGGAGGACCGGCCGGGGCCAGCCAGGCCCAGCCCCACGGCCGACTGCCCTCAAGCGCGGCCCCGCTGGGGTTTCCAGGACACGTACCAAGAGCCGTGAGGCGCTCCTGAGCCGCAGAGTTGAGGCTGTAGGCCATGGTGATGGGGTCAATGTCCAAAAAGTGACTGAAAGGAAAGGAAAAACATCTCGTCATGACCAAGGAGCCGTCGTATTCTCGATCTCAGCTTACCATCACGGGCTTAGAGATCTCAGGGCCGTTCTGCCCTGCGCTTACTTTTCAAACTCACTGCGGCTGCCCCAGCAGGTCCTCACGGTCCTCATGGCTTGGCCATCGTGCAGAAATCCAGTTTTTAATGGGACTCTAATCTCCTGAGCAGCAACTCCCGCCGTGGACATGGTGTCTGACTCTGGGAGGTCTCCACACTTGTGAGGCCTGGGGATCTGCGGTCAACCAGTAGCTCGCATTCCCTGTGGGTGCGGGACAGAGAAGAGACGAGAGAATAAACAATTCACAAATAGCCACACAGAGCTAACAGCAGAGAATCTGGGGGGATGTGGGAAAGAAAAATTTAGTTATAGATGTTCACTCAATCCCGACCTTTCGGGATGAACTCATCCTTACTTCTCAGCATGGCACTTAAATGCAGACACTGAGAACAATGGGGGGGGGCGAGTACTAATCAAAGCTCTGAAATGTTTGCGGCTAAGTGAGGAATAATCCGTGGAGAGCAAAAGCAGATCTCCGATGGCAGCCCGACACCTGCACGACAAATCCCACTCGCTGGCCAAAGCGCACACCGCTCTCTAACGTCCTACGACCCGACCTTCCAGAGTGCGGTTATAGTGGGCACGGAGGTCCCGGTCCCCTAAGCCCACCGGGTCACTTCAGAAATCACTGTATTCAGTCCTGCAGGACCGGCATCCGCTAACCCCCAGCGCTGCCACCGCGCCGGAGACTGTACCGTGGCGCCGCGTTACCCCACGAGGACAAACTCTCCAGTTACTACCTCCTCGAGAATAAAGAAATAGATACGGAGATCCTCATTTCCATTATCCTGCAAAAATCAAGTTCTGCAAGGCTGCGGGCTTCAGCAGAGGCCTGGGACAGCGTCCTCCTTCCGCTGAAAGACACACTTACAGGCACATTCTTCACATTCTCCTGCGTGAAGTGCCTCGGGATTCACGCCTCGCTGTAAGGCAAGGGTGACGGAGGCTAAGTAAGTGCCCTTTTCTTACTCTAGGACGTCCTCGGTGTGAGGACCCTCTTCCTCACCAGGTGGTCCGTGTCTGGAGTCGACCAGGAGCCCGCCCCACACCTTTCTCGAGGTGTCCACTAGCATCCATCTCTGCTCTCTTCAGAGAGTCACGCTTCCTTAGAGCAAGGGGAGGCTTTTTTCTTTCGGACACTAGGACATGATCTGTCAACTCTCTGGGTAACACTGACCCCTTCTGGGATGTGCACAGCCGCTTCCGAGCACTGTCTCGCGCTCTCCCCAGGCAGGGGTACAGCCGCCCGGAGCCGGGCGGTGTGCTGAGCACTGGGGGCGACACAGCTGAGTGCGACGTGCATGCAGGGGACGGCGGAGGGGCTACACAGGTCATCGGTTTTATGGACAGATCTGTCACCCACGAGACTGGGAGTCCAGGAGAGAGGCTAGGTCTCAATCGTGAATCACAGCAAGTGCTCAAGGACCGAGCGCCATCGAATTCTTAGCACCGTCAGGACCACCTGAACGCACACGATGAATAGAGCACGGGGTCTTTTTTTTTAGCTACAGATTAAAAACACTCCGCAAGTGCTGTTTTTGACGCAGACACAAATGAGAGACAGTAATGTTGCAGTGACAAAGGGAAGATGGGGCCGTTACTGGTCCTAGCTTTTTACCCTCCCAAAGCCAGCTGCTCTGATACATGAGGCAGAGACTCAAACAGGTTTCAAATAGTATTTCAAATAGTCAAGTGTTCTTTTTCTGGGATCAGTCTCTCAAAGATATACGATTAAGAACGGGGTGGGGGGGACCCCACCATTTAAGAAATCTAAGCTATTGGGAAGTCTTATTTTTTATTTTTGGTCTTCAGAAGCTTGAAATGAAACACACGTGTTTTTACTTTACCTGGATTAAGGAAAGCTACAGAAAACTTAAGAAAAAAACAAAGAAACATTTTTAGAACACACTGCTCGCTGCTCCCTCCAGGCACTTGGCCTGGTGGTATGTGGCGCTTCCCCCCCAGCACCCAACAAGCACAGGCAAGACCACAGGGAAAGTATCTGTGGTGATGTAAAAACGAAAGGCCAAGATAGGAAGAAGAATATGGTATTTAAGTAGTTTGAAAGCACACGTTTGGAGATCCCTCATCCAGATTACAGGAAAATGCTGCGGGGGATCCTGGAGGCCCAACCCCCACCTGTCTGCAGGCCAGCAAGTGCTCCTCGTAATTACTGCGTGTCAGCCTCCTAATGCAATCTAAATCTTAGCTTTCAACAGAATGATTGTGTAACTATCGCCTCTGCTTGGAATGGCCTCGGAATTCTAAACTCACATTTCGATGGCCCCTTAAAATTATGTATATGTTCTAGAAAGTTATTTTTTATTCATTGTTTCCATCACCTACTTGTTAGCTTTAAGAAAAAAAATTTTTTTAGTATAAAAAGAATTGTGTTCACTAAGCCAGCTCACTTCTGACCACAATAGTGTCTTTGTGTATTCATTGAAGGTGACCTGCCTCCACATTTCAATGGGGAATTGTGAATGGGACGTGTTATGAAACTGTCCGAACTTCCTACTTGCTTGCATGGGAGAAGCAAGGAGAGAAACATAACTGCATGTTCTCTTTTGGAAAATAACTTCCAACGACAGGCTGCGGAAGGGTGACCTGCCGTAGGTTTGGAAGCAGTGTTTCAGGCGTGTTCGCGGGAATGCCAGCCGAGGCAGGAAGCCACCTGCTGCTCTCCCACGCCTCTCTCAGAACTCCCCAGGTCTGCAGTATGCACCCTCCTCCGGAAAAATCGGCACAGCCAGCATCAAGTTAAAAAGAAACCCACAGCTCCAGGGAAATTTCACTAATGCTGCAGTGTTTCAATTTTTGTTTCTGTGTCAACTGTAAAGCCAGCTCTACCTGACAATTCATTAGGAAAGCAACTGCAAAAATAGCCCTACGTGGGGAAATCAGTATCTCTCAGCACAAGATGGTATTCTGTTATGAAATGCAAACTGTGAGAGCGAATGTGAACCCAGGCAGTCTGGTGTCGAACAGGATCAGAACGACCTTGGGCAAAAGAACTTCCCCAAAATTCATCAACTGACCTTTAGCCTTTTTAGACTGTCAAAAATGCAGTTAAATACCGATCCCAGATGTGAACTACCGTTCCCTACTAACATCACTTTTTTAAAACTTCAAGACAAAAAAATACATCCCCTAAGACCATCTGTTTCTTGCGGCTGTCCTTGGATTTGCTCTCCTTGCAGCTTCCCCTCCCCCACTGGGCTCCCTGAGTTTGGATCCACTTCTACGGCTTCAACTCTACGTAGACGGCTCCTCAATCTCTGAATCTCGACTCCAGCCCTGGCTCAAGCTTCCACTTTGCATTTCCTATTGTCTGGTGATTATCTTTCCACTTGGACGGTCCTCTGGCATCTGCCACGCTACAAACCGAACTCCGTCAGTTACTTCACACCCCCTCCCCCTTCCCAAGCCAGTTCAGGGTCTGCGAGGATCCTGCTTCTCCTACAGGCACCATTTTTAATAACCTGAGTTACAACAGGTGTCCATTCAATCACCCAGTTCCATAGCCTATTTCTACACTGCTTCTCAAACCTCTCTTCCTTCTGTTCACGGGCACCGCTCTGCCCTGGGTCTGAAGAGACCTGACCCTGCCCTGCACACCAGGACCAGATCCATATTCCTGAACTGGAGCACAAATTCAGATCTTCCACTGCTCAAACACCTTCAAACGCTTCTAAGCTCTGCAGGCTGGCCTTAAGGCCTCTCTAACAAGGCAGGCCCTGGTCCACCTTTTCAAGCTCTTGCTTCTCTTTTCCCCTCATCTGTTAGAATGCACCTTTTCCTTGGAGGCCATCTGTCACACCACCTTGTCCTCTACTTGGCTCCCTGCTGAAAAGCCGCACAGGGTCCCCATGTTCTTGGGTTATTTCGTGCCATGCCCCGATTCCTTGCCCATCCTCCAAATCTTTTTGGACAGGACTTTCTCCCCCCCCCCCCCTCCTGTGTAGATCCTGGCATCGTTCGTTTCTGATAAATATTTACTAAATGGATATTGAGAAAATATTCATCTCACTTTTAAAAAGTACTGACATGACAGACTCACGTTTCCCGTAAATCAGTGAGGAGCTACAGGATTCACCGAACGTGGGTGGACACCTCCCGATGACAATAATGTGACAAGTGTAGGTAAGGAGCAGGCGAGAGATTTTCATTACACTGGTTTCCAAAATCTGAAGTGGACGGTTTGCAGACTGGGTAAAAACTCGAAGCTTAAGTGGTTAACAATGTAACTTTCTAAACTGGTTTCTATTACTGTACATTCACTTAAGCAACCAGGGGAGAGCTTTCTGAAAATAATGAATTTCACCTTCTCTTCCACACCATTCCTTCCGCACTCACTGTTTTTGTTGCTAAATTTAAGGTCGCTTTCCTTAAGCAAAACAAAAAAGGTTACACCAAAAAAGCATACCACACATGCTTTATTAAGGTGAAATCACATGACTTTGGATTGAGGAAAGTCACTTTGGAACTTTTTTTTTTTTAAATACCAAGCTACCTTATGACAGTAACCTGGATGTGCTTACCTTCCAGCAGGTCTCATTAATAAATCTCAAAAGCAATCCACAAGAGGAGGAGGGGCACATTTTTGTCATACAACTCATCCAGTTCTGCCCAGCGCTTCCTTATTTAAAAGTGTGATGTAATTTCCTTCTTTCAATCTGGTTTTAGAACCTGATTTCTGTTTATTCAGGGTGATAAATGGTCTTTTCACCCTTATTTAACAACTACCTACACCACTATTTCCTTGCCCAAAGAGAGAGAAGATAATCCTATTCAGAGCCAAGATTTGTAAAAAGAAACTGATTTCAGAATGTGACAAATTCCATGATTTTATTTTTTACTGAAAAAAAAGATTTTCAATTCCATGGTTTTCGAGCCTGCCCACATAAGCCCCCATCTGCATGTGTATCTTCAGTCTGAAAATGCCTAAAATAACCACCTTTGAGAATATTGAAAACAAAACAAAATCCCATCGTTTTTATCGTGATTCCTGTCTAAAGCACTGGCAGCCAAGCTGTCCGACACACTGGACATTTAGTGTGGCCGTCTGACAGAAGTTTAACTTTTATTAATAACACGAGAAGACTTACTGATTAACGCTCATCTAACACATTCGGTGTCTATGACAGTTCCAGTGCTGCGTGACCTGAGTTTACTTACTGAGCCAAGGACTCTTCCCAACCAAAGGCCCTAATTCAGGATTTTTCTCAGATTTCACCGTAACAGACCATGATTTGGGGGAAGGGAGCGAAGGGGCAGGCGGGCAGGAATTTCCTTCGTGCTCCCCCGTTACCACGGGAAGCATAAATGGCCTTCGTGTTAGAAGCATAGAGGACTTCACGTCTTTTATATTAAGTTAATGAATAAAATGTAATTGAAATGCTCCTGCAGGAACTCAAGGTACACGTGCCGGTTTCAGGAGCCAGGCAGCGCGGTTCCGCGGGGTGGGGAGGGACATCTGGCCCCACGGCATCCAGCCTCCCCGCGGCATCCAGCCTCCCCGGGCATCCAGCCTCCCCGCGGCATCCAGCCTCCCCTCAGCGGGCCAGCGCGGAACGGCCCACTTGTAGGTGGTAAAAACGGAGGCAACAAGGAAAATAATTTATCTTCAGACTGTGGAAAGCAAAGCTGAGTGACATAATTTCTTGAATAATTCAGAGTATTTTCTAGCTGAGTATTTTCAGAAACGGCAAACTAACAAAAACCTATTCGTTCCACAGCATCGTCATCAATAGCCTTTTGATTCGCTTAGTGTCCTCCGCAGCCTCGCGCAGAGGCAGGAGCGGACCACGGTGGGGACGTGGTCTCTTGTCCTTTGTACGCTTCCTACAGATGCTACGATCAGTACCGGCACATGCACGGGGTGGGAAAATATTATTCGTTTTCGACATACACATAATAGATTTCCAAATGGAAAAAACACGTGGGTTCTATTCTCATCTTAACAAGGAGCACAATAGTCCAATAATGGGAAGGCAGTCTTTAAAACTTGAAAATTTACTTAATGAGCACTGGAGTCACCCAATGGGTGACTCCAGATTGTCACAATGAACATAAAACCAGTACAAAAAATAAACTAATTCTTGGAAACTTATCTGACAAGCATTGTTCTAAGTGATTTATATATATAACTTATGTAATCCTCCCAACAACCCCATGGGGCTGGTTACTATTATGACCCTCATTTACAGATGAGGGACTGGAGGCACACCAAATGCCTCGCTCCAGGTCAACAGTGGGGCCCGGAGACGTAAGCCAGGCTCTCACCACACCACCGGGCCTCTCTCTCCAAGCCCCTCGGTCTCCTAACTGACCCACTAGAAGGCTTGTGTTAAGTGTGGCTCAGACAGACTTTTCTGGGGATTTGCTGCTTGCTACTAGTTTTTCTTGGGTAACGCTTAGACTATGAAAGTCCCTGTTTTACTTCAACTCCCTCAAATCCTCTTGTGAAAGTTATTAATTGCAGATCTGGCCTATGTATCCTCCGGAAGGGTGGGTTAAGCATCAATTTTATATTCTGTGACTACTTTAAGCAATTCTTTCAAAGCCCTCAATCTTTGAGGATACACTGATGGCTCACCATTACACAACTCATTACAAGATAGTTGGTATCAAGCAGGTCTGTCTTTACCCATAACAGGGGTCCCCACATATACCCAATGGGCCTCATTTTAACACACTCTCGCAGCATGGATCCCGGCAATGGTGTTACAATCAGGCTCCATTTTAAAGTCTAGAATTTAATAACAGAATATCTTGTATTTGTAAAGCACTCCACAAATTACAAAGCACTTTCTGCTACATTATCTCACCTGATCCCCAGAACATCCCTGTAAGAGGAGGCAGGGATTAGACTCTGCATTCTGCAGATGAGGAAGTGAGGCCAAACATCTTCCTGTTAGCAGAAAGGCCAGTGAGGCTCTTCTGCTCTCTAATCCAGCACTCCCCTGCTACACTTTCACTCCTTTCCTCTCCACCGTCTCTTCATTCTAGGCAAAAACCTCACTTCTTTCTTTTTCCCTTTTTTTTTTTTTAAAGATTTTATTTATTTTAGAGAGAGAGCATGAGCAAGGGGCAGGGCAGAGGGAGAGAAAGAGAATCCAAGCAGAATCCCCACTGAATGCGGAGGGGGTGGGGGATGACGACTCCATCCCATGACCCTGAGTCAAAATCAGAAGTCAGACGCTTAACGGACTGAACCACCAAGGCACCCCAACCTCACTTCTCTTTCTGATGTTCTTATTTATCAGTGGGGAAACTGATGCAGAGATGGCTAAGCGAAATGCTCAAGACCTCAGTGCGAGTCAACTGCAGAGACAGGAACTGGAGCTCCATGCACAGGGTTTTAGTCACAAATTCTTAGAGGGCAAGAATGAGTTATTGCCACAAATGGTTCTCAAGTGCTTATTCTGGAGCAGATCCTATGGTAGTGAAAGAGACATGGCTGCCGCCTGAGAAAGCCTCAATGTAACGAGGAGACAATAAGCAATTTCAGATTGTGATAACGTCCCCAGGAGGACAGGGTGGGGAGGCCGGACTGACAAGGGTAGTTAGGGCAGACCTCCCTGAGGCGACTTTTTAAATTGAAATTTAATGATGAAAAAGAGGCAGCCGTGAGAAGAATTAGAAGAGTATTCTACTCAGCGAATAAAATACAGATTATCTGAAATAACCTGTACCTGGCCAGGTTTCCCATTCTGTGGGTCCTCAAGAGGAGCTTCAATGTCTTCTCGTCCTTACGTTCCTACTGCTTCCCCTGAAATGTTGAATCATGGCACTCTGGAGTGGAAAAGGAGTAAATCTCATGTAGCCAGAGCCCCATAGTCTACAAATACATTCACCAAGGCCTGGAAGATTCACCTCTTAGAAATACTGCCCCATTTTACAGTATGAGGAATTGGGTTAAAGTATCAGTAATGATTCCAAATTGCAGAACCCTTTTTTCCCTTTCTGAAATCTGAGTCCCACACTAACTTTTCCCCACCTTAAAGCAAATTTCTCTAGTATGCTAGTTACTTTCAGAACCCTGAAACTCACCAGTTTTATCCACCTTTACAGAGCCTGCATTTATGCTGTGCGAAAAACGCCAGAATGCCACAGCTGGATCTTGTGTATCTAGTATCTAGTAGGTTATTCGTTCGCTTTTATGAAGCATGGCCAAACACTAGTAGCACCAAAAGATGCAAAAAGAATCCTGACGATGAGGTACCAATTCAAATTTATTGAGACTGAAAGCAGAGCTGTTTCTCTGGCAGAGAGAGCTGATGACATTCAAATTCCTGGAATTACCCTTGGCACCACCTTTCCCTCCTCTGCTCACCTTTCTAAAGCAACCTGATGGTATGTAGACATTCAGGTCAGTTTCAAGCATGTTAGATAGTACCTGTAATTTAGGCAACTTGCTTTTAAAAGCTACCATTAGTATTAGCTGAAAGGGAGTATTATCTGGTTCAACTTCTGAGAAGCAGCAGTTAAGAGTTATTTTCACACAAAAACTCAAGTCTACAGTATAATTAAATCTCACAGAAAGAGTGACCAGTACCTATTGTGAAATGAAGGTAGGAGAAACAATTCATTGAAACAGTAATTTTACCTATCTGGTGAAAAAATGAATAATTTAGACATTTCATAACAGCCATAAAAAAAGATTTGCTTTCCACCCTTATCAGTGACTGGTCCAATCCTGCTGAGCTTTAAGATGTAAAATATGCTTCCATGCAATTATTTATCAGCCATCAACTATGTGCAAGGCTGCACAAGATAGAAGCTGTACAAGGAACAGTTCCTGCCCTTAAGGAGTTTACAATCTAATATATGTCAGGTTATAAATTGTAAGCCCAAGACCTCTATCACCTATTAGCCAGTATCCACTGAGACATGCAGCTGAAAATAAACCTCTGTGTGCAGTGAAGAAGCTGACAAATACTGTCTGAAGTTCAGGCTAAAAGCTGTATGTATTTGTCTTCAAATCTGCTAATATCTGGAAAAGATAGCAGTATGTTATCTGATAACATACCGGTAACCAATCATAGCACAATTAACAAGAAGCCAACGCTTGTTTTGTCTTAGCAAACTTTGGTCCATTCCTGAAATGGGTACCTGGTCTCCTGTCTTTGGTCTGTTCAGGTAAAACTTTGCTGAAAACTGTGTAATTACAAAAGTGGTGGGGGGGAAGGAGTTTAAAAAAAAAAAAAAGCAAGACTTGGTATGGTGAATGTTTCAGTATCCTCAACAAACACATATTCTTTGCACTCTTACAGATTTATAAAAGCTGAAAACTGTGCAAAATACTGTTCTTCAGAAGAAAAAAAAAAGGCATTTTAACCTCACCTTTCTTCACCTCTGACAGTTGCTTAGAAACCAGTCCGGCCCTACCTGTGTTGCAGGTGTACCTAAAGTCACCAACACATCTCTTTTAAAGCTACAGTCTATTCTGACTGCACTTAAGTTTATGACTAACAATCTATTCATATTTTTTTATCAGGTAAGAGACTGGTTCCTTTCAAGCAATGACGAAATCCTAATAAAGACTTAGGAAGCACCAGTACAGCACCAATCATGGTTAAGAAGTCATCTAATTTGTACGAGGCTGTGATACACATATAAACACACACGCACATACACACGAGAAACACCCAACAAGCAGTCACGTTCCGAACACAGAATTCTGCACTTCCATTGCTTCGGAAACAGTATTTAGGACGCTCCGACCAAAGGATCGCGTTTCTGAGATAGGCGGAGGGGGACTCGGAACTACCCCGTGGAATTCAAGGACCCTGACCGGGACGACCGTCGTCGTCGAGAGACAGAGCTGGGGGACCGCGGGCCGGCCATCCCCCAGCACAGCCTTCGGGACGGGGCTGACGGGCACACGGTGCGCGCCGGGGCAGCGCAGTCCCATTGTGGAAAGGAGGACGCCGAGGCCGCCGCCAGCCTCACGGGCGCAGGACCCTGGCCCGCGGCTCCCGAAGCCCGGGCCCCCGCGCAGCGCCTCCGGACCGGCCCCTCCCACCGACCCCCGTCCGTCCGTCTGTTCATCCGTCCGGGGAGCTCCTCATCGCGGCGACCCTCTCCGCGCCCCAGGGACCCGCCCAGCGTCAAGAGCCGCCCGCAGCCCGGCGCAGGAGCCCGGCAGGGGCGGGGGCGCGGGGCGGTGCCGCCCTCCCCACCCCACCCCCGGCCCGCAGGCCCCTTACCCCCGCGGAGCCGCGGCTGCCCCACGGCGCCCTCCCGCGCATGTCCGTCCCGGCTGGCTCAGCGCCGCGGGCTCAGGGGCCCGGACACCGCGCAGGCGCCTCGCCACTCGCTGGCCGCCGCTCCCCGCTCGCGCTCCCCGCTCGCACTCGGCCGCCGTCGGCGCGGCAGCCGACGCCGCATTATATAGCGAGTGGCGGGGCCGTGACGTCGACGCTCGGCGCCCCACCTCCCCCGCTCAGCCAATCCCGGCCGTGCGCCGCTTAAAGGGGCGATGCCGCGGCCCAGGCGCTGGCCTGGGGTCCACCGGCGTCGCGCGGCCCCGCGGTGATGCAGCCTTTGTGTCCTAGGGAGCCGTTTCTGGGCCTCGGCGGCCTCCGCGCCTCAGCTCTGCCCGATCCAAGCAGCGGCTGCTGAGCCGTCAGAATCCTGAGGCTGAATTTTTCTCCGAAGTGTGAGGGCAGCTCGGTCTCGGCCCGCGTTCCTCCCAAGCCAAAGGGGGCGCCGAGCGTCGCGCGGGGTTTCCCGTCGTTTCCTGGCCCCGGCGGGGTTTGGCGGGTGTTACCGGGTCCGCGGTTCGCTGCCGCCGCGGGGGTGGCCGAGGACTCCCGGGCCAAGGCCAGTGGAGCCTCGCAGGGCAGGAGGCCCGCGCGCACGGGGAGGCCTGCGGGCCGAGGCGTGGGAGGGACAGCAGGGGAACAGCATGGACTGAGTGGGACATTGACGGACAGTGTGGGGACAGCAAGGGACGCTCTAGGACAGCACGGGACATCGAGGGACAGAGTTGCACAGTGTGGGGCAGAGTGGGACAGCATGGGACAGGGTGAGACTGAGGGGCAGTGAGGCTACCCTGCTGAGGGCCTTTCATGGGACCACTGAACGCGGGTCTGCCCAGCCGCCTCTCCTCTGACCACATGTTTGAAAATCAAGGCCAGGCCCTGGTGACAGCTGACCTGCCCAGGGCAGCCCACGGACTTCCATAAGGAGCACCCCCAACCCCAACCTGGCCTCTCCTTCAGTTTCCAATCTGGTGTTTACTTATTAGACCCACGCTGCTCTCAGCATCTGTGGGCATTCGGGCCCCCAGTGATGCCCAAGGACAAACCAGCCGCCAGCCTGCGGGAGGAGGCTTCTCCCCCCACGGTGATGCAACTTAGGCTTATAGTTTAACCGTAAAATAAATACTACAAATGATAACAAACCAAGAGTAACTAAAGTAAGAAAAAAAGCAAACAGACAGAAACCCTCCAGTTTTAACTAGAACAGTCCCCTGAATGGTACTCTCTTATTAAGTAGAGGCCACAGACCTCCGGCTGACCTCCTCAGTCCTGTAGAGCCCCTTCTTGGTTTCAGCAATTGTGCCTGAGAGTTACACATTTAGCGCTACCTAATTGGGGTAGTTTAACATATGGAATGAGATTCTGACCTCATTTTCAGGTTAACTATTAACTTACGCACTCCATGAAATGATTTGCCTTTTCTCCCCTATTGTTTACTTACATTCTTCTAAATTTAATTCAAAGGCCTAATTTTGAATTCAATGCCTTCTCTCTCTCTCTCTCTCTCTCTCTCTCTCACACACACACACACACACACACACGCACACGCAAGAAGGATCCCTTCGCCCTCTTTCAGTTGCAAGATAAACATGATTAGCAGAGAGCTCTGCTCTCTTTTCTGGTCTTTCTGATGGGCCTACAGGGGCTCTTGGGTCATTTTCATGCCTGTGCTACTTACCAACAATTCAGTTATGCCGTCTATTAACTTATGTTCTTAGTGCCCTTCGTTTAGTTTATTTTAGGATGATGGGAATTAGTCACAACTCCTTGCTGGTTTTCTTAACCAAATTAGGTTTTTTGATTCACAGAAAATCTATCCAGATTGTTCCCCTCCCCCCCATTCTGGTTTCATTTATGTTTAAGACTTACCCATATGCTGTTATCAGTGTACTGACAGGACCAGCCTGAGAACTTGCCAGAGAACATCTTTTCAGACCTCACAGTGCAGCATTTACTGAATGGGGACCTAGATGAGCTCAAGTTTCATCCAAAAGGAACCCTCGTTACGCTATTTCAAGCCACTACAATACAGTTGTAATTTGTGCTTTGGTCTTATTGGCATGCTTTTACATTCCCCTATTCATTACCAGTGATAATTCCCAGAGCAACCATCAAAGACACCCCCTCTTTAGAGAAAGAAGATCGACAGAATACTCGCTATATGGTTGGGAGCTGTATGGTGAGCTGTTTTGGTAAATTATCAAAAACCATAAAATCACGCGAGTAATATATGATTAATCCATTTTTTTCTTCCGATCTATTTTAAACGAGCAAAATCAACATCTTTATTCATTTTGGGGAAAAAAAAACAGTTATAGTTGCTAGCTTACTGAATTTTGCTTACAATTATGTTTATGTAATATAGCTCTCTCAGCTGTGGCCGAATTACATGAATAGACTCACACCCCACAAATCTTTTATGTAATAGTCGATTAGTGATATTTTGTAACACCATGGTCAGTCAATGATATTGTAGAATGTTTTGGGAAGAGTTTAAAAAGAAAATGCTAAAGCAGCTTGAAACAGTATTAGCATAATGTGTTCACCAAGTAATCATTCATTGACTTTTTTTTTTTTTTTTCATTCATTGACTTTTAGCAAATTAGAACATTAGACTAGAGGTTTAGGGTAAAAAGATTCTCTTTGTACCAAACCTAACTTGTTTTAAATTGTCTCCAGTAAGAGAGAAGTTTAAAGTCAGACAATTTTTTTTTTTTACCTCTCTCACAGTCCATTTCATTTTGATGCACTTCTCAAGGAATTTATATTAGCTGATTGTTTTTTAATTAAAAAAAAAACTAAACACAACATCTAAAATGTTAGGCTTACATCTCATCGACCCAAATTGTCCCTTTCCACTTGCCTGTTTTTCAGTGTAAGAAGAAGCTGTCCTTGGAGTAAGAACAAGGAGAGGTTCTTGCTCAGAAACCCTAGAATCACAGACACTGCTTTTCTAAAGACACCGTTCCTTTTCCTCCTGTCTAGCAAGACGGCAAGCTGTGTGTAAGCAGGAACATGCTGGACCGGGGCCTTACAACCTTACCAAATTTATGTTTGAATGATTATTGAATCCTGCCGAAGAGGATACACATTTTGGTGTTTATTCTTCTTGATTATTGATGGTTTTGTGTTTCTATATTGTTTATAAAGAAATACTTTTACGTGAGACACTTTCTGAATCACCCTCTTAGTTCTAAAGCGTTTACTTTTGTCTATTCATGATATAAATGTGACTATGCACTTTCCTTTTTACTAATTTATAGCTAAGTGTGCAATAAAAACACAGGACAATGGAAGCATTGCATTTCTTAGAGGTCATTTGTTCGTATGCCACCTTATGATCTGGAGTCATTGGGCACAGATGTGTATTTCTATATCCAATAACCTTTGCGGGTTACTGCAAAACAGCCTTGCTGGTAAGAGCCGAGGTTCATTCATGAAGGGCACCACACCCCAAAGAAGTCTCCATGGAGCTTCCAACTGTAGCACCCATTTGAAATATTGTGCAGGAAAAGGTTTCTTTATAACTTCCATTTTCCCCTTCTGTAGTTAGGGATACTCCTCTCCCTTCCTAGATTTTCCCCTAAAAGAGAGAGAGAGAGAGAGAGAGAGAGAGAGAGAGAGAGAGAAGAAAAAACATGTACCGTATACTCAGCCTGTGAGAAGACTGAGCAGGCTGGTTTTAATCGATCAATTTATTGTTTAAGTGTTAGGGCCGTGGCTTAACTACCTTTTTCTTAGTATGAGTTTTAGAGAGGCTATTTATATAGAATTGCTTGTTTTTAAATTGAACCACTTTTCATTGACCTCATTCTCTCTTAAGAAAACTTTGATGCTATTTGGTGATTATTGTATTTCCAGTTCTAGCCCATTTCTGGAACTTAGAACAGCTAGAAACTTTTTAGCAATAGGTGCATTAATTGAATGCATGGATGTTTGCAAGACAGTGTTTTTCAGGTTTCTTTTAACGTGAATCTGATTTTATCCTCAAAGTTTAACATTACGTTCCCCTCCAAGGAAATGCTGTATTTCCTATTAGCTGGCCAGTAGGGTGCGCTCTAGCCCCTTGCCAGATTAATAAATTAATAAATTAATAAATTAATTAAAATATTAATGTTGGGGCGCCTGGGTGGCACAGTTGTTAGGCGTCTGCCTTTGGCTCAGGGCGTGATCCTGGCATTATGGGATCGAGCCCCACATCAGGCTCCTCCGCTATGAGCCTGCTTCTTCCTCTCCCACTCCCCCTGCTTGTGTTCCCTCTCTCGTGGGCTGTCTCTATCTCTGTCAAATAAATAAATAAAATCTTTAAAAAAATATATTAATGTAAACCCTTCATTAAGAGGTTTCAGAAATCTATTTCATTCCTTTACTGCCACCAACACAGATGAGGTCTGTTGATATAGACAGAAACGAATCACTCAGCATACACAGCATATATGGAGAGCAAAACTGTTCCATTAAAAAAAGAAAAATTTGAGAGATTTACTTCTTTGGATTTAGTTCCAAAATAATTTGCTATTATCTTACCAGATCGATCTCTCGGTGACAGATATTTTCTTTTATTCTGGGTAAAATGAGAATAAGAAATCTGGCGCAGTGAGGAAGGGCCCAGGCTCTGGGCTTACATCCTAACTTTCTCACCAGCTGAGTGACTCAAGTACTTACTTCACCTTTTGTAAGACAGTGCTAATAGTGGTTCCCACTCCACAGGGTCCTGGGCCAGAGAAATGAGATCGTACGTGGGAAAGTGTTTAGAACGTAGCCTGGCCCCAGTCAGGGTTCAATAACAATATCTGTTTTTATCATTATTGCTATATTCTCATTGTGATTGCTGGTAATATACTCGTTGAGGGATTTTTGAACACCTTTCTTTGCAAGATTCCAAAATTCTCTATTGCTTATTAGTATACATGATTTCATTTGTCTGGGAGGTGGTTTCGTTAAATTCCAGGAGCATAAACAATTTAGAAGATAAAATGTCTTACTTGATCTGCAGTATTTCCACTTAGGGCAAAGAAGAGGAACTGCCATAGCAAAATTTCAGGCACCAGAAACCCTTGGGGAGACACACTAGGCACGGGAAAAATCTCTGAAGGGAAGGTAACAAGTAGCCACAAACCTATGAGCATCTTCTTGTAAACCCATACTCATAAACATCCATAAGTATGTGTCCTTTTTTTTTTTTTAAGGTTTTATGTATTTGAGAGAGAGGGAGGGAAAGAGAGTGCATGCACAAGCGGGGGGAGGGGCAGAGGGAGAGGGAGAAGACTCCCCATGGAGCAGGGAGCCTAACATGGGGTTTGATTCCAGGACCCTGAGATCATGTCCTGAGCCGAAGGCAGATGCTTAACCAACGGAGCCACCCAAGCACCCCAACATGTATCCTTTTGAAAAATAGATTTAGTTTGTACAAAGTCCCTGGAGAAACTTTTAAATAAGAATGGCTTTACCGTTTTCTCTGTAATACAAGGACAAGGGGATATAGTCAGTGATTAGGTACAGTAGCAATGTGAGAACTCAGTGAATGCCAACACGTCTCGGGATCCTTCCTTCCTTCCTTCCTTCCTTCCTCCCTCCCTCCCTCCCTCCCTCCCTCCCTCCCTTCCTTCCTTCCTTCCTTCCTTCCTTCCTTCCTTCCCCAATCAGTATTTATTGAACTTCGACTATGTGCCCATTCATGCTAGGTATTGGGCAGTGAGCCAGAGAAACATGCAGAGAATGTTGGGTGGTGGGGATTATAGACAAGCACATGGGAAGCCTAACTCATATAAAAATGCAAAGGAGTCTTCATAACAAGACTGTAGATTCTGCCTCCTTAAAAAACTTCGAGACTCAGACTCTTTGAAACTGTATTTTCACTAACTCTACACTAAGGAAATAATCATAACTAAAGCTTCCCAGCCAAAGTTGTTTGATGCAGTGTCGTTCATAATAATTAAAAACTGGCCTGTTAGTAGGACAGTCGGCATGTATAATATCGAATATCTATTCAGCTATTAAAATGACACTTATGCAGATTTCATAATTAGGAATAATAATAACTAATAACAGCTAATGCTTTTATAGCATTTACTAGGAAGTGTGCTCCGTTCTAGGGCTTTACCTGGATGAGTTAATTAAACCTTCACACAGCCCTGTGAAGTCCATGCTGTTACTATACCCAGTTTATGACTGAGGTGAAGTAACACGCCCAAGGTTACAAAGCTGGTACCTGCGGGTTTAAACTGAGGCAGTAACTTTCAAACACCACAAATTCTTCCATTATCACGCTCGGTGTAAAAAATTGAATATGTGGAATACCTATCCTCATGTCATCAGGCCTTTTTTACTCTGCTAGTGACAGAAAAATCCAACTCAAATTCATTAAAAAAAAAAAAAAGAGGGGAGTTCAGTGCTTCAGTCATGGACAAGTCTAAGGGTGTGTGGCTGCATGGACTGCTTCATTCAGGTGCTCAATGTCCCCCACATCAGGGCTTGCTCTCACTTTTGGCTTTGTCCTATTTTGTGGCGACTTCATCTTGAGGTTCTTCCACGGCGTGATGACTGCCAGCAGCTCTGAGGCAAGATGGCTGCCAGCAAACTCTGGGTCATTTAATTAAAAAAAAAAAAAAAAAGATTGGTTAATGGTTTGAACAAAAACCCTGGGCCTGATTCTCATTCGTTCCAACGGAGGGGCAGGGAATGAGGGTTCTGAGTGGCCAAGCCTGAGCGTGAGCCTGCCCTTGGAACCATGGGTAAAATCAGCTGCCCCGGAAGCACATCAACTAAAGGCAGAGGAGGTGGTGATTTCTTCCAGTCAGATTGAACAATGGACCAGGAATGGATGTTTTTGGTGTACATCGAGTATCCGCAACAATTTTCTTATCTATAGGATAAACATTTAACACTGTAACTTACAAATACCTGGACGTTTTCTGTTCTTTGACTTTGATGACCCTACACCGTCACACATTTTTGGTGTCCCTCTTCAGTCCTCCCCAGCCTTCTAGTCTTCTCTTCCTAGGGTGCTTCACTGTGGGCATCCTCTGGAGCTCTCTTTGTTTCTAGCTTAGCCATCTCATTCAATTCCTGAACTTTTATTATCAGCTCTACATGAATTGTGCCAAAATCTTCTGGTAGCCCTATCTTCTTTCCTGACTTTTAAATCCACACTTTTGGTTTCTTACAAGTGCTTCCCCCTTGGATATTTGTTGCAGATTGTTTTCCTTGGGAAGCAGGCTTTGGGATGGAGGATGATTTATTAGAGTGTGCGTTTGGAGTATATTGAAGGGAGGAGGAAGGACCAGATTTGGTCAGAAGGAGAAGTTGAGCTGTGATGCAGGTCCAAGATAGGCCTTAGCTGACCCTATGGAAAGGTTTGGAGCTGGATTGGCCCTCCAGAGTTGTCCCGAATTGGGCAAGGGAGCTGTGTCTTTATTCCTTCCACCCTCATTGGCCAGTCATTGGATGTGGGTCCCTTGGGAGGAAGAGTAATCTTGGGCAAAGCAGTTTTGTTGTTGTTGTTGTTCAGCTGAGATACTCTCTAAAGAGGGTTGACAGCTAAGGACTATTTTCTGGCAGCAATCATAGAAGTATGGGGTCTAATCCAGAGGTAAAACTTTCAGCCCTCAAGGGGGATCTGGGTAGCTCCTTATAGTACCTTCCTTTGGTTCTCCCTGGCTGTTGGTCTGTTCACCTTCACTCAATTCTGGTAATTTGGTTGGCATTTTTACTTAGATATTTTGAGGCTATGTTATTAGGTGCATACAAGTTTAGAACTACTAAATCTGTCTGGTAAATTGAACATTCTCTTAATATATAATGAGCCTCTACTAATAATAACTTTTGCTTTAAGTTTGTTTTTTTTGGTATTGCTATAGTCACACTGGTTTCTTTTGGTTTGTACTCGGTGAATCTTTTTCCAAAATTGTCTTTTTAATATTTGAGTTTCCTTAAGTTTTAGGTGTGTCTTGTAAAAAACACAGAGCTAGTTTAAAAAAAAAAAATCTTCTAACTGGAGAGTTTAGTTCACTTATATCTATTGTGATGACTGATATGTTTGCTATAATTGTCATTTATTTTATCATGTAATTCTGTGCCTTCTATTTGTCTTGCTCTAAGGAGCTTCTTTTTTCTTCTTTCTTGTTTTTTAGGCAGTTGTTGCATTTTTTGTCATCCCATCCCCCAGTTCAGAAATTGTACTCTTTAGTTCTCTTTCTTAGTGGTTATCTAGAAATTATGAAGTGCATACTTAACAAATAAAGTCTAAAGGTAATATCTTTATCCTCCTGAAAAATACAAGGAACACATTAAGAACACATTAACTCACATCACTGCCTCCGAATTTTTATTTTCTTATCTAGAATTCTAATCTCTCTGTCTTTAGTACCACTAATTGGACATTACTATTATTATTATTATTATTATTATTATTATCATCATCAATACGGTTAACTCTTGAACAACACAGGTTTGGAAATATAAGTGCATAGGTCCACTTATACATGAATTTTTTTGATAAATACAGTACTGTAAATGTATTTTCTCTTCCTTATGATTTTTCTTTCTTTTTTTTTTAAAGATTTTACTTATCTATTTAAGAGAGAGAGAGAGAGAGTGAGTGGGGAGAGGAGCAGAGGGAGAGGGACAAGCAGAATCCTTGCTGAGCACAGAGTCCAATGTAGGGCTCAATCCCATGACCCTGAGATGATGACCGGAGCCAAAACCAAGAGTCGGATGCTTAACCAACTGAGCCACCCAGGTGTCCCTCTTCCTTAATAACATTTTCTTTTCTCTAGCTTTCTTTATTGTAAGAATACAGCATATAATACATATAACATACAAAACATTTGCTAATTGACTATTTACATTATCACATAGGCTTCCAGTCAACAGTAGGCTGTTAGTAGTTAAGTTTTGTGGGAGTCAAAATTTACACACAGAACAAACCCCGCATTGTTCAAGGGTCAACTGTATTTTTTTAAAAGATTTTATTTATTTATTTGACAGAGATAGAGAAAGCCTGCGAGAGAGGGAACACAAGCAGGGGGAGTGGGAGAGGAAGAAGCAGGCTCCCAGTGGAGGAGCCTGATGTGGGGCTCGATCCTAGGACCCTGGAATCATGCCCTGGGCTGAAGGCAGATGCTTAACAACTGAGCCACCCAGGTGCCCCTGCTCAGAGACCTTTAATAACCACACTTGCCTAACAGTTTAAGTCCAGAGTTCTCAGATGGGTGTTTTGGTCTTTGTCTTTAGCCTATCTTTTCCAGTTCTTAGCTCACCTTACTTCACGCTTTCAGCCAAATTAGAAAACTCAACTTTCCTAGATAAGCCTTCCGTTACCACCTCTCCTCCATGGTCATGCTGTTCCCTGCACTTTCCTTACATGGCTCACTCCCGGCGTTCCCCATGGCAATAGCAACTGGTTAAAAGATGACTCTGTTTCATCTCAAATACCATCTTCTCAGTTGTCATCTCAGTTGGACACGTTCCTTCCCTCCTCCAGTGTTCTGCTTTATATTATAGCTATTTGTAAAACTGTTTTGAGAAACCTGCTGGATTGCAAGCTCGTAGAGGACAGAGAGATTCCCTTATCCAGCTGGGTAGACTTCTCTCCTTTCCTTGCAGAGCACCTAGCATAACATTTTGAACAGAGCGGGTACTTAAATATTTGCAAAATGAATGAATACATAACCTTTTTTTTTTTAAGTTGGGAAAACTCAATATTTTATTGTAAAGTCCATGTCATTTTTCAGGGGTGGATCCTTCGGCTTCTCAGTTGCTTATCGCAGCCATTGCGTTCCCTCAGAAATAGAATTACCACTGTGCTCACGTCCTACAGCCCACGCAGAATCTCTTTCCATGGTCTCTGAGGTTATTGCCAGCACAGTAATGACACCACCCAAAGATAACAACCGTTAACAGTGTATATATTGTTAACATTCCCCCTGTCAATAAGTACTCTTTCACGATACGATATTCTCACGGCTACTTAGTAATCCATCATCGGATATAGCATGATTCATGCCTGACCAGTTCCAGTTGTTAAGCTTTTTACATAATATTATTACAAATAATGTTATAAGCAACTGCCTTGTATGTAATTTTTCTACCTCTCTGCTTATTTCCTCAGGATAAATGCTATCAAGTAAATGATATCAAAGGGATTGAACGTCTTTGAGAACTTTTTTGATTCCCGAATTAGAACCAGATTATGGGACCAGTTGGGACACCCACGAGCAGCACATTGCTCATTTAATGATACACTCTCCAACTTTGGAGTTTTTTTTTTTTTAAAGATTTTATTTATTTATTCGACAGAGATAGAGACAGCCAGCGAGAGAGGGAACACAAGCAGGGGGAATGGGAGAGGAAGAAGCAGGCTCATAGCGGAGGAGCCTGATGTGGGGCTCGATCCCAGAACGCCGGGATCACGCCCTGAGCTGAAGGCAGGCACTTAACTGCTGTGCCACCCAGGCGCCCCAACTTTGGAGTTTTTTATTAGTTTTAGGGTTTTGCCTTTGCTGATTTGTTTTTGAGGGCCAATTTATTACGCAAAATTTTGTTTTAGGAAAATGTACATTTCTCTTATTGATACTGAAGTTGAGAACATATGTGTATGTATGTATGCACACATACATACATACATACACATGTTGATTGGCCCTTATACGTCTTTTGTGACTTACTTGTTTATTTGTCTTTTCTATTGTGGTATTGCCTTATTCCCATGACTTCTATATGAAGGAATTAATTTACTGTCTATCACATACGTTACAAATATTTTCCCTGTTTAGTATATGTCTCTTTTTGTTGTGGCGGTTTATGGCAATTCCTTGCCTTAATTTTTTTTTTTAACTTTGACATAGTTTCAGATTTACAGAAAAGTTTCAAGATTAGTATAAAGAATTCTCAGATACCTTCACCCAGAGTCCTCCTACGTTAGCATTTTATTACATTTATCTTATTCTTTTCTTCCTGTTTTTCTCTATATAATTTTTATTTGAACAATTTACAGATAAGTTACAGACATGAAACTGGCATTTTAAACACTAGCCATAAAGATTTTAAAAATAGACTTTATTTTTTAGGACAGTTTTAGATTTAGAGAAAAATTGAGAAAGCAGTCCGTAGTTCTCGTATACTCTGCACCCAGTTTCTCCCATGTTGCCATTACTTACAATTAATGAACCCATATTGATGCATTATTATCAGCTAATGCCCATTGTTTATTTGGATTTCCTTAGTTTTCACCTGATGTCCTTTTTCTGTTCCAGGAGTCCAACCAGAGCAACAGATAACAGTAGTGGTCCTGTCTCCTTTTGGCTTCTCTTGGCTGTGACAATTTCAGACTTTCCTTGTTATTGATGACCTTGACAGTTTTGAGGAAGACTGACTGGTCAAGTGTTTGGTCAAATGTCCCTCTATTGGAATTTATCTAGTGTTTTTCTCATGATGTTATTGGTTTGAAAGAGGAAGACCATATAGAGGTGAAGTGCCATTTGTATCACATCATATCCAGGGTATGTGCTATTAACATGATTTGTCACTGTTGATGTTGACCTTGACCTGAGGAATACAGAGTTATTTAAGGCTCTATAAACATAATCAGTGGCATTTCGGTCAGGTCAACTATTCTGAAAAAAATGTGGATGTTCAATTATTTTTGAATCATCATAAAAATTGTACAACAGCCAGAAAGTTCATTGCAATTTATGGAGTTGATTATGTTGATGGGAATTCCCTAACTGTAAGGTTAATTTTATACAGTGTGTTCTTGGTGATACTATGAACTAGGAGTTAATGTTACAACAGAAAGTCTTAAGATCAATTCTTTAAACATTTAGCATATTTGAGCAGCAGAGATTTTTACATGCATTTGTATGAAGCTGAGAATATCTGTATGTCTGTATCCCAGATGTAGCCTTTGCTTTTCTAGAATTGTTTTTGCAAAGGAACATGTCTTATCTAAAAAATAATTTAGCTGTCTTGTTTCCACTATTCTTGTGTCCATTCACTGAATAAGCCTTTTGAATGTTTGAGCAGTTAAATTCCCCACATCCTACATTTGATCATTTCCAGGAGCCAATAAGAAAGTTTAGTAGAGTGAATTTGAATGATTTATTTGTACAGAAAGAATGAATTTCCTCTTAGTTGTACATCCGACACCCACACGATACCTCATCTGTGATGCTGGGAAGGAACATTTTTGGAAGAAATTTGATGCCCAATTAGTGTGTTTTAATTTGGTCAGTGGAATTTCCATCTGGCTCTGATGTGTATTCTGGAGGGCAGACCAGCACGGAGTTAGACAGTTTATTAGTTTGTGAGATGGGGTCACTTGGTACAAAAAACATTTCGCAGAAGCAGGATTTTATAGATTCTGAGTAACCACCCCCCACCCTGCCGCCCCCACCCCCTGTTTTTGGTAGCACAGGACGAATGGGGACTGAGAGAGAACGTGCTACTTACTTTAGACTGAACACAGAAATAGATTGTAGATGGATGTCTTCTCTTCCAAGGAAATTAGAAATTCACAGAGGCAATGATATCTAGCAGAAAAGTAAGCATTTCCTTGTTCTAGGTTGCAAGGCACGGCATTTTACTTTAGATAGATGCGTTTTGCGAAAATAATGAGTATGCTTTTAAAGTTTTATTGTTCCATACATATAGGGGTAGGAGGAGAGCGAGAGAGAGAGGGAGAGAGAGAACAAACTTATTCACCTTTCACAACTTCCCTGTGTGGGGTGCATTCAGACGCTAACACTGACATGAACTAAACTCAACCACCACAGACAACCTAAGATAAAACAAGCCTGTTTTAAAAGTAAGGTTTTCACTGAAGGTTTTGATTCCCATTTTACTGGAAAACCGAGGAGATTCCAGATGTAAAGGATCCTGGCCAAAAAACTCTATTTTCTTTTTTTTGGAAAGTATCTTTTTAGTCCATGTCAAGCAGGCACATAGTTGTTTCCTGTGCTTTGTTGTTCCATCGTATACACGGGAGAACGCTCTCTGCTCCTGTAAGAATTGCTCTCCCTTCCCGGGCCCTGTCTCTGCAGGGTCGTCACTGTGGAGTAAGGGCCACACTTGATTATCTCCCACTGTGGTCTCCATTCTTTGTTTAGGCAACAAGTTAGCCCTTCCTCTTTAGATTGCCTGTTTTTTATGAAGGTATAATAATACAATCTCAAACGATGGTGAGATGTTACTTTTGAATGGGAAGGTCTAAGTGTGTTTCTAAGGACAGTTCTCAACTTCAGGTAATTAGGAATGCATTATCCTTAGGAGAGAGGGGCGTCTGTGTGCCCCTAAAACTTAAATCTCGACTTTTGCTAATGCCCGATTCCAACTGTATTTAATCATAACGACTAAGATACAATCGAACAAGCCCCAGGCAGAGAGGTTTACTGTGAAAACATTCAATCCTTCCAGGAACAGGACCAGAAATTTCTCCATATGTCTGTAGACTTGAACCTCAGGATGTCTGTGAACATTTTACTGTGTTCCACTGTACCCTCGAGTTTGTTTCCCAGCCATGGAAAATGCCCATGAGAAAGAATTGTGCAATGCTAACTGTTAGTCACTTTATATTTCCTGAATATTCCCTATTTAATTTTCCTGGTAGCTGGCAATAACATCTAGGATTTAAATTGCTGAAGGGAGTTCGGGAAAACCCACATAAATGTCTAAGATGAGGTTTGGCAAGCTCTTTGTCTTGGTGACATAACAATGTCATAACTAGCGATTTCATCCAACAGGAGAGGCAGGAAATCCCTGCGGCTGCCAGACACCCACTTAAACGCCCGAGTCTGAGGATCGTCGTTTGTTAAAAATGGATTCTACACAGTTTTTAATTTGATTATCAGGCTGCTGGAATAAAAATTTGGCCCTGACGTTTAGAGGCAATGAGACTTCTTTAAAAACGGGCATCTAAAAGGGACTTGTGAGAAAGACAAAAGAAAACCGAGTCGATTTTCTGTAAGCGGGGGGCCGCAGCTCTTCCATGAAAAGCCCAGCCTGCTCCCTCCGGGTGGGGCCCGAGCTCAGGGGAGGGCCCGCCCCGCCGACCCGGCGATCAGACGGATGACGCCCGTCCCAGGCAGCCTTTTCTCACACCCTAGAACCCAAAGGACGTGATTTTTTAATGGAAGACGGCATTTTACAAATTGAGGTATTATATTTATCTTTATCACCGCGAGGAGAATGGTCTGACATGTTCCGAATTTTATCCCAACCTCCACGTTGTTTCCTGCTTTATGAAGTTTGGATTACTTCAAGGTACCTATTCCTTTTGTTCATTGTTTGTTCTTATGGTGGTTTGGATCCATAGATGTGACCAACATCTGCCCCACAATTTGATGACTTTTTATTGGAGAGACCTGTACACTCGCAGAGGAAGTTTACCGTTCTCCTCCTTACTGTTACACCTGCTAATTCCGTTGTGCTTACTGTATGATCCTGGGCTACTTCCTGGTCTGTTCTTTGATACTTAACACTTCGGTAATTGTTGAGGTCACCCGTTACCATTACGTATGTGTATTGCCTGCATTTCACCATTTAAGACATTTTTATTATATTTATTGGATCATGAATTGTGTGTTATGGTTTTATTGTTTAATGGTCTACCATTACAAGATGATTTTATCTGCTGATAGTTCTTGCTCTGGCATTGATTTAATCCCATACTATGGTGATCCGCTCGGCTCTTCTTCGATTTCTACAGGTGTCTTAGAATGTCAACCATCTTGCTCCTTCAAAGGCTGCCATCTGCTCGTGTTCATGTAGTTCCTATGATGGCAGACTGTTGGGTTTGGCTGTAGAGTGAAGTCTAACCTCTTTGCTCTTCGTGTTACAATTATATCTTCTACTTTACGTCTTCGACCCCAAACTCTGCCCTCAACTCCAGAACTTGGATATCTAAAAGGCAACTGTATCTCTTTCCCAGGGCTGCCGACAAATGTACCACAAACTCGGAGGCTTAAAACAGCAGAAATCCCTTGTCCCACAGCTTTGGAAGCCAGAAATCCAAAATCAAGATGTCAGCAGGGCCACGCTCCTTCTGAGGCCTTAAGGAGAGTCCTTCCTTGCCTCCTCATGCTGGTGGTGTTGGCCAACCATCCTCGGCATTGCTGGACGTGAAGCTGCATCTCTCCAATCTCTGCTCCAATGACCTTCTTGTGGGGACATTGGTCTTACTGGATTCAGTATGTAAATGTATGCACTATGACCCTGCAAGACCCTTTCCCCAAGTAAGGTCACACTGTAAGGTCCTGAGGGCTGGGACTTCAACATATCTTTTGAGGGGGACACAAAATTTTAAGATAGTTTTCACTTCACTTTTTAACAGCTTTGTTGAGATTTCTTCTTGTGGTTTTTTGAGATAGTTTCTGCCTTAGGACCTTTGCATCTGTTGTCTCTTTGCCCCGGTCTTCTCATGGCTTACCTAGATCATTTGGCTCTCTGCTCAAAACTTCTTCAAAGAGGCCTCTTCTGACCACCCTCTCTCAATTAGAAACTCCCATCCACTTACCGGACCACTGACCGACGTATTCTGTTTGTCCATTTCCCCAAGTCCATTGAAGGGCCGGCAAGAGCAAGAGATTCACCTTGCCTCTAACCAGATATCCCCAGGGCCTAGAACAGTACCAGGCACACAGTAGGAGTTCAACCAACATGTGCTGAATTAATACGAGAATGAATATAGTTCTAGCATCATCCATTTCCCTATCCCTTTATTGGGCAGAGATCTGAATCAGAGTGAATAAGAAGATATATGGAAATGCTTAAGTGGAGCACAGGATGACAGTATGTGCAAAGGACCTGAGGCAAGAGCATGCTTGGCATGTTCAAGTGACAGCAGGGTTGGCCAGTGAGCGAAAGAGAGCCACAGGAGAGGCGATCAGAGAAAGGAACCATATCAAGCCGCTCTCCCCTTTCCCACCATGTTCTGGCCACCTCATGTTCTTTTCCTGGCTATTCTAATAGTTGTCCTCTCATTCTTGGGTGGTGGCTTAAATATCACTTCCCTCTCATGATTGTATTGCCACAGCATCTCATAGCGTTTATCACCAGCAGCATATCTATTTATCTCTTTATTGTTTTGCCCCACTGCCCCAACTGGCACAGAAGTGCTGTACGGGTCAAGACCGAGTTCGTTTGCTAACTGTTGTGGTCCTAGGGTCCAAGACGGTGCAAGTTCCTGCAAGCATTGGTTCGTTGGTTGAGTGAGTGAATGGAGAAGTACTTCTATTGGTAAATGTGTTCTGCTGAGTTGTTTAATTCCGTTTATAAGGACACATTTCTCTTTTCCTGGGAGAAGAGGAAGAGAAGAAGAAAGAGAAAAGGCAGCCATATCTAAATATGTCCCCACCTCCCATATTTATCACCAAATAATACAGTTATATTCCTGGCATTCTCCTGTGTGACATTTTTCTATTCCCATGACCTCAAAGCATATCCCTTATGAATTCTAAGGCTCTGTTTTCTCTCTTGCCACACGTATCAAGTTTTTACCCAAAATATTTTCCCAGTGTTTCTTGATTTTCTTCTCACATATTCTTCATAACATTAACCTTATAAGGCATATAAATATTTCTAGTCTGAGTTTAAATAAGAAAAAAGTGAAGCCAATTGTCTAGAGTTAGTAAGTCTATCAATGAGCTTTTATTAAGTGGTTTGTTTACCAATTCCACATATATTTACTGTGTGCTTACTGGTTATGAGGCATTGGGCTAGGTTCTGGGGGTCCTGGGATAAACTGGGCAGGAGAGACATGGTTCTTGCCTTGCGAAGCTTATATTCTGATATGAAGCAACTATCAAACATTATTTTCATAAGAAATCATTGAATTACAATTTACACGTAAGGGACACACAAAGAAGGAGTAAATGACACTATGAAAGTATTTTACTGTAGGACCCGAGCTAGGCTAGCTAATCTTAGGGGTCAGGGAAAGCTTTGCTTGTTGCGTCTCCATTAAACATTCTTCACCTTTTTGTTGTGAACAGAACCCTGATTTTGTTTGGATTGGCCGAGTATCCATTTCTGTCCTTCCCTTGCAATGAGGGATGGCCACCTGACATAGCGTTGATGACTCACGTGGTGGGAGTGCACTGGATGGTGCCCACTGAGTACGGCTTTCCTGCTATAGGCCCCACTCTTCATCCTCAATGTGCTTTCTTCCGCTTCCTCCTTGATGGGGGTGGCCATGGAGCCATATGAAGATTGAAGTCACACGCTAAAGATGGCAGAACCCAAAAAGCCTGGGGTACTGATGATATCAGGGACCTACCGTGCCTGCCCTCGGTGGCAATCCCCTGACTCCTTTGAGGTGCTACAATGAGCCCTTATTTGAGTTAAGCCGCAGGAGATGGGTTTCTGCTACGCGCAGCTCCTCATTAATGCAGCTTACTTGAGAATGTGGCATTTGATCTGGGCTTTGAAGGGTATGAGTAACAACTGAGAAAGGGGGCCAAGAAAGGGGCACTTCCCGCGGGCTCTGCTTAGACCTAGGGCTTTTGAGTATCAGGGCTTCATCATCTGCGTTAAAGGGGATGGGACCACAATTTCCTAAATACCTCTCCGTTGGACTTGAGGATGAACCTGCTGGAGAAAAGTCTAGTAGCAGCAGCTGGCCCCAGCAGTGTGCGAGGCACTGTTCTTTTTTTTTTTAAAGATTTTATTTATTTATTCGACAGAGATAGAGACACCAGCGAGAGAGGGAACACAAGCAGGGGGAGTGGGAGAGGAAGAAGCAGGCTCATAGCGGAAGAGCCTGATGTGGGGCTTGATCCCATAACGCCGGGATCACGCCCTGAGCCGAAGGCAGACGCCCAACCGCTGTGCCACCCAGGCGCCCCGGCACTGTTCTTTTTTAATTAAAAAAATTTTTTTTTATTTATTCGAGAGAGCGAGAGCACAAGCAGGAGGGGTAGAGGGAGAGGGAGAGATCCTCAAGCAGATTCCCCGCCGAGTGCAGAGCCCGACTCGGGGCTCAATCCATGACCCCGAGATCAGGACCTGAGCCGAAATCAGGAGTCAGATGCTTCACTGACTGAGCCACCCAGGTGGCCCATCAAGGCACTGTTCTAAGGGGTTTGCACCCGTGACCTCATTCAGTTCTCATGACAACCCTTTGAAGGAGGCGCGATGGTTGTCCCCACTGAGTAGAGGAAGCTGAGGCTAAGAGAGATCAAGCCAGTGGCCCAAGATTGCACAGCTAGTAAATGGAGGAGCCCGGAGTTGAAGCCCGGTAGCGTGGCTTGAGAGCCTGTGCTCATTAGCTCATGACAAGCAGGGCTTGACCCAAGCTTTGGACTCATTCCTGTCTCCTTTCCTTTGATGCCTTTGAGGACTCCTGAGATGTGTGGGCAAACAGGAGATGTTGACTGTTCTTCCCAAAGGGTGCACTTCTGGGTTCTGTTTCTCAAGAGCTGATAAGCCAATTAGGTGAGGGTTTTAGAACACCCTCATGTAGGGCCTCTCCTTTCTACTGATTCTGGGGCCCCTACTGAATGAACTGTTCCCTTGCGTCATGAGATATAGAAGTTCTTGATACTCTTTTTTAGACCCTGACCCAAAGTCTATTGATTCGTTCCAAGTTGTGATAAAAATGTTTATCCCAAGCTTATTCTCGAGGGCTTCTTCTAGCTTCTGGGTGCTTGCTTTGTCTGTTCTCCACTGCTCCTTCTGGGATGCCCCTGGAAAAATGGAAATCCTACCCCGTTAGGTCCAGCTCAGGATGATTCAGAAAGTAGTTCACAGATTGCTGGTTCAAAACTATTTTGAAAATTGTAACTGGTCTGCGACAAGACGAGTAGGGAAATGGAGAGACTTTGGGCAATTTGACATTACCACAACGTCCAAGGATGTGGTCCGTGAGTGAGTCTTGGTGGCAGGGCAGAGTCCCCTCCAGATGTCGTCAGACTTAGATGATGAGTTGGATGCAGCTGTGTCACAAGTGTGGGCAATAGGACCCCTTGTTGGTTCACGATGCATTGGAAATGAAAACAGAAATGGTTCTTCACCACAGAGAGTTCGAGAATCCCACTTGTGACTCACGGTGGCAAGTCAGAGTGTGTCATGTAATCTGGCACTGGACCTTATTTTTTTAAACTTCATTCTAGTTGTTTCATCTGTGGGGTCTCACCTCCTTGCCCATGTCGCAAGACCTAGGATGGCACAGTTTGTCCCTTCTTTCCTGTCGAACCTACCACAGTACTTAGCAAGATGCTGGCCACGTACAGTTAAAAAAAAAATAATTCAAGTGTTTTGTTCTGTTTTTGCCACGATTCAAACCATGAGATGAGGCAGGTTGGGCTGGCATGAGGAGAAGCGCCGACTTTGCCTCACTTGGTGCAAAAAGGGAAGACATTCTCTCATAACTCAGTTTTTAGAAATACAAAGTCAAGGAAGAAGCTTCAGGCACGCTATTGTAATAACCATTCCTGGGAGCCTGTCACATGCCGGGCACTGTCCTGGAGCTGTACTTACTTACTCATATTATTTCATTGAATCTTCATGCCATCTCGTGAAAGTAGGTATCCTCGCCACCATTTTGCAGATGAAGGAGATGAGGAATCAGAGAGGTTGTGTAACCTGCATGAGGTCACACAGCTACGAAGGGGAGGTTGTCTGTCTGACTTCAGAGCAGGTGTTCTTTTCTTATTCCCATCACTACTAAGAGGGCATGTTACTGGGTTTAGAAAATACTTCACATGTACTTTAAATGTCATTTGTCCAGAATGGCTTGTTTGGTCGTTGATGCGACGTCTCGTATTTCCATGAGAGCTTCTCCTTTATATACTTTGCTTTCACTTCAGAGTGCGGTGCAAAGGCTATGCCCAGGCCAGGCTGCCCGCAAATTACAATTCCAGCTTTACCTTTGCAGTTCCTGGGAGAAGAAAGACAAAGCCTTCTTTCTGGGGTCTAATCAGGCTGTCACTTAGCGTCCTAGCCGCAGAGGTCCGGGCATGCAGCTTTCGCAGGTCTGCGTCCCGTCTTTGGGGACAGCAGAGTGGTTTCATGCCTCTGTGGTGTGTTATGTGAGCTGTGTCCAGTATGGGCTTTTCAGATGCCGCTTTCTGGTTCTTTGGGAGAATTGTTTTCTAGGGTTTTGAGTGGTCTTCAAAGGCTTTTGTTATTTAATTTCAATGCATAATTCTCAGCTCCTAATGCAATCTGTTTCTGAAAATGGTTTCAACAACTGGCTATCCTGAGTTAGACTGAATTGCGGTGTAGACAAGACGAGGGCACATTTACCGCGGACCGAGATACTCAGCCTGGTTATCTAATTATCCTCCAGGACATAGATTTATAATTATATTCCTTTTGATGTATTTTAAAAAATGGAACTGACTATTTTCGGGGTCAAGTTTGAGCGAGGCAGAGTGGAGATTTTTATGGTATTTGAATTTCTAAAGCAGAATCCAGGTCTATACCTTAAAAACGATTTTTATGTTTTAAAACACAAGGTTACTGGGAAGTGTCTGCGTTCCACGTGAGTTGGTCGGTCCCTAACGAATTCAAAGGGAATCTGATTATGGAAAGGTGGCTGAGAAACTCACTCTGTTTATACTTTGTTTATTTTGAGGTGATCCAGTCATTGGAAGAGAAAATGGAATGATGGTGATTCTGGACGCTAATATAAAGGTGGGAGCTAGAAGGAAGGAAGAAGATAAATCTCCCTTTCAGAACTCAAAGGGTCTGCTGAAAAGTCATCTACCAAGCATGGTTCCTCTAAAATATATGTGTATGGGCTCAAGGAATTTTTCCTTAGCCAATTATCTCTGTCACATCACTGTCCCTTTAATCCCTCCCATCTAATTGGTGACCAAAGCCAGAATTCCATCTGCTACATGAAGCTCTTAATCTGTGCCTTCCTCTCCAGTCCGGCTGCCCTGCAGCTACTTTGCCTCGTCTCCTTGAATTGGTCTTCCTTGACCGCAGGATCTTCCGTTCTCCGATCTGACTTTTGCCCTCCTGCCATGGTGGTGGCTCTTTCGAAAATATGTGCCTGATCCTATCACTCTACCACGGAGAATCCTTCATTTCTCACAGGAAGAAGGAGGAGGAGGAGGAGACAAAGAAAGACAAAGACCAGATGAAGCACAGAAACCTTGCTTCCTAATCCTTGTCTACCTTACCTTCATCATCCCTGGTATTCTAGCCCTCAGGGACAAGCCAGTGACTCCTAGGTCTGTCCTTTGATCTAGAATGTTCTTCACCAGCTTGCCTCCCGTCCCCAGGCTCAGTAAGGTTTGGGCATCATCACCTTCGACGAGCCTTCTGACAATCTCTTCCCGCTCTCCTCTGCTTCTACTTAACAAAAAATCCCAGTGTGTTTCCAATATTAATCTGGGTGGCATACATTTTATTTATTACATTTTAATCTAATTATTGTATTTTAATACCAGTGTGCATGGTGGTTGAGACCTTGGCCTCTGAATGCTGACTGCCTGGATTCGGATTCTAATTTTGCATTTCCTAGCTGGGTGATGTGGTGGAATTACTTAAGCTCTCTGGACTTCGATTTACTCATCTGTGAAATGAGGATAATGACAGCCCCAATTTCTTGGGACTATAGTGGAGATTGGGCAAATTAATGTGTGTAAAGTGCTTTGAACACTGGCCGGGACAAGATGAGGGCTTCGCTCATTCCATGAAGAAGCCATTATGTGAATTGCATAGATTTTATTTGAGAAAATACTTTAAAAACATTTTATTTTTGTTGTTGTTGTGTTTATTTGTAAGATAACTCATTGGATCATGTTAAAAATCCATTGCACCAAACTGCTCTTCGTTGGTAGAGTTCTTAGAAAAATGAAAATCTTTTAAAATAAAGGAGTATCGTACCCCCGGGCTGAGAAGTTTCCAGCAGTTCTTGGATTTTAGTAATTTTAGTCAGAGTCTTGGCTGATTGGTAGCTTATCTGCAATGTACTCAGCTCATTTACTCGGTTTCTGAAGAATCAAGTGGGGAGATAAAGTGCTTCCCGTGGCGTTACCGTAACCACACAGCAGAACTGGGAGTAAGAAGTCACCATGTCTGGTGTTTGTTCCTTGTCCGGGTGAATCAGGGAACAGCCGTGTGGTTCTTCAGTTCGCCACGGGTGACTCCACTGTCCACCATCATACCTGATGCTGAATGGACATCCTTTACCCCAAAACTCTTGTGCACCTTTATTTCCTTAGAACAAGTTGATCAAAGTAGAATGATTGAGTCAAAGGAAATAAATAATTAAGTCTTTGGATATTAATTGCTAGCTTACCTTCCAAACAGGTTTTATTCAGTTATACTCCTACCAACAGAGCTTGGAAACGTCCACTTCCTCCACACTTTTGCGATCCCTAAGGATTTATCTTGTTTTTCGTCTTTTCTACCTTCATAAACCAAAGGGAGGAAAAGACAAATGAAGAAGGTGACTTGCTTCTGTAGGGGAGGAAAACTTCACCCTCATTTGCTCTTCTTTATTCTTTTTTTTTTTTTTTAAGATTTATTTATTTATTTTAGAGAGAGAGACAGCGTACGTGTACTCAAGCAGGGGGGTGGGGAGAGGCAGAGGGAGAGGCAGAGGGAGAGGGAGAATCTCGAGCAGACTCCGAGGTGAGCATGGAATCTCACACGGGGGTCGTGAAGTTGAGCTCTGTCTGTCCCTGAGATCGTGACCTGAGCCGAAATCAAGAGTCGGGCGCTTAACCAACCGAGCCACCCGGGTGCCCCTCTTTATTAGTTTTTAATAAAAGCTTTATGCTTTAGATTCCACTATTTTTCTGACTGCAGGATTTTTAATAATCCAAACTTTTCATATCCGGTACGTTGCTTTTAAATCTTCATACATTAAGCACGAGAGAACAAAAAGCCTGCTAATATTGCCATTGCATGTATGAAACATGGTTAAGAAGAATCCCAAAGACTTTACACTCCAGACTCCAAAGACTGACTCTTCAAAAGGACAGCAGGAATACCAACAATGGGAATCAAAGAAACTCAGCCTGGAGTGAGACTGTGTAGAGTTTAATTAGTAATAGAGAGACTTGAGGTAATTTAAGAGACATCCGGCATATATTGCTCGTGGACGAACTCAAGATCTCTTGGTGACGTTGTTTGGAAAACGATCAGAACTGTTAATTTCATTCTCTTTTTATTCAAAAAGGTATACGGATTAGAAAGACGGATACAGAACTTCGTGATGATTGGTGGTACTATGTATTATCTCCTACAGCTTTCTTGTTAGGTACTCTCTGGAATGGTTATGTATATTTAAAGGAATGCTAATGCGAATTTATAGCTAAAAAGTAGTTAGACATGAAGAATGTGTGTCTGTATATATATATATATATATTTAATCAAATAACTTTCATGATATTTGAAAGTAAAATTCTGTGGCTCTGTGGGAGGGAAGGAAGGGGTTAAACATGGCAGGAGGGTGCTGGGTCAGGCCTCTGGGCTGACTTCTCATTAGGAAATCTGGTATTTCAGGTTGGACTGGGCTTTGGGAATGGCTGCTCCTTTGTTCAAGAGAAAAAGTGCATTAGATCTGGCAGCAGTCTCAGACTTGTAGAAAATGAATTCCAGAACTTTCTAGCATAGGAAAGTGAGGCGGCCCTCCAGCACCCTGAACGGAATTCACCCCGTGAAGCTGACACGGTGTCCCTGATTCCCTCCGGTTATGCGCCCTGACAGCCAGGGTAACTGACCCTGCAGGGTCTGGCGCCACCAGACAGCCCTGGTGGTGATTGACTCTACAAATCCTTGCTCAGAGCCCTTGGGTCCCTTCACACGTATTGTGAGATTAGCTCTTTAGTAAAAGTGACCTTGAAGCTGCCTTTCTTATTTCAGGTGATTTTGTTTTCCTACTTTTCATCGTCGGGACACACTTATTTCTATGTCTCTGAGGGCCAGCGTCTGTGCATGGATTCCTTCTTGCGCCATTTTTTCAAAAGGTTGCTTCATCTAACCTGTGACTAATTGGTTAAATAAAACCAACACATACCCCTGGAATTCAGGAGTACATTTCGTTCCAGGCCTGATAAAAGGCAGTAAATTGCACTGTTCATTCCTGTCATCCTTTATCTCTCCCTTTCCTGCAAAATTATCATCAAAAGTCATGCTGGAAAGTTCTTCATGAATCTAGCACGAGCTCTTTCATCCATTGCACATTATTCTGGAAATTTCCCCGCAGCCAGCTCCTGGGCTCCCTGCGTCCTCCTGTCCGTGCACAGCTCATGAAGAGAAGCCATGGGTAGGAGGAGAAGGCTGTCAGGAGGAAGAGAACGAGTAGAGAGGTTGGAATGTAAACTAAACCAGAAATTCGTGATTTGGCGGGCAGTTTAGGTCCTAGTGCTGTCGCGCTCAGCTATGCCATCGCTGTGACTTCGCCACTGTGACTTCGCCACTGTGCGCTCACGTCTCAGCTGGGGGGAGCGACTTACCCTCTTTGCGCATCAACGTCCTGGTTTGTAAAATGGGGTGGAAACACCTTCAGGCGGCCTCTTCTTCGGTGGTACCCTTAAGACACCGTTTTTGTCTTTGTTAAGGGCACCTCTAAGCTGGCAAATGCTCTGAAATGTTTCGTTTCAATAATTCCTGAAAAATGCTAACATTCAACTACTTTGCAATGTTTCTGAAATAATTGGTGAAAGTGTAATCCTAGAATTTTTTTTTTTTTTTTAATCTTGGCTCATCTACAACTCCAGCCTTTCTGTTGGTTCAGGTTGTTGGGTGATTTGAATCACGGAGGTCTGAGGGGAGCGGCGTACCTGAATAAGGAGCACGGTTTTATAGGAACCCAGCCCCCGTGCCTAGCACACCCTTCCCCCAGCCACTAGCCTCGTGCGAGCTCCTGTCCGCTCTGGCCTCCAAACCTACCCCGTGTTCCCCTTCCCGGCTGCCTCCAACTCACTTTTCATGGCACAGAGCAAGCATTCGGTGGATGCAGATCTGATCATATCCCTGCTGACTGGGCATCCCTTCAGGATGCCCCCTGGCTTGCCCGGGGCTCTTTCTCAGTATCCTCCTCTCCTCTTTCTCTCTCTCTCTCCTCTGCCACTGTCCTCTCTTCGAGTTCCTCCAACCAGCCGGACTCCGTTCTCTCAATCCCAGACCTAGTTCTGCCCTTCCCTCTGCCTGGAATATTCTCTTCTCTCTTTGCCTGGCCAACTGTACTGTCCCTCGGGGCTCACTTTTTTTTTTTTTAACAATTTTCTTTTCTTTTTTTTAAGATTTTATTTATTTATGTGACAGAGACAGCCAGCGAGAGAGGGAACACAGCAGGGGAGTGGGAGAGGAAGAAGCAGGCTCCCAGCAGAGGAGCCCGATGTGGGACTCGATCCCATAACGCCGGGATCACGCCCTGAGCCGAAGGCAGACGCTTAACGACTGTGCTACCCAGGCGCCCCTCGGGGCTCACTTTTAATGTCTCTTCTTGGTGGCGGCCTTTTCTGACCCCTAGACTAGACTCAGCATCCTTGTGACATGCTTCCTGGACATCTCTGTTCCCGATTCTTCCACTGTTCTGTTTCTTCCTCTAGACTTGCCCGGAAGTGCCACGAAGGCAGGGGCACGATTCTCCTGTTCACCTCCGCACCCCCGGAGCCAGCCGAGCGCCGTGTGCCTCACACAGGAGTGTGCCTGTTATGTGTTCATTGTACTAGAAAGGATAGTGCCACCTAGCCAAAGATACACCACTTCCTCTCCGATGACTGTACTCATGCATTCAGTAGTTGACCCCCCTGCCCTGCGTCCGGCACTGTCGTGCGGGCAGGGGACACAGCAGTGAACAGTACGGCCATAGATTCTTGCCATCATGGGGCTTGCATCCTTGGAGGGAGAGACCAATAGTAAGTTAAGTAAACTATGCCGTATGCTGGATGATGGAGAATAAGAAAGCAGGAAGGAGGGTAGGGCGTGCTGAGGGAGGTGGTGGGTGTGTTTCGGCTTTTAGTAGGTTAGTAGGGAAAGCTTCACGGAGGTGGCCTTTGAGCCAAAGCCTGCAGGAAGTGAGGGAGGGAGCTGGAGGGACGTTTGGGGAAGAACCTTTCAGGCAGAGGGAAAGCCTACAGAGCAGGTGTTTTCAAGAACAGCCCGCAGGCCTGGAGGCGGGAGCAGAGTGAGCTGGGGGAGGGAGGGGGAGGGAGGACTTTGAACTTTACTCTGCAGGCAAAGGGGGGGGTCTGAGCAGAGGAGGTGGGGGAAATCCGACTTACGTTTTAAAAGGTTCCCTCTGACCTCTGTATAGATAATTGACTCGAGGGCAGCAAGGCGGGAAGCCAGGCCGCTGGTTAAGAAGTTTTTGTGAAAATCCCGGCGGAAGGACAGTGGTGACTTGACTTAGGAGCCAGTAGTGGGGGTGGTGAGAAATGGTTAGAGTCTAGATCTGTTTTGAAGGAAGGGCCAAGAGGATTTGCTGGTGGGCTGAATGTGGGATGTGAGGGAAAGCAGGAGTCAAGGATGATAGCCAGGGCTTTGGCCGGGCTAACCAGGGGATGGAGCTGCCAGCAAGGGGATGGGCAGGTGGCTCGTAGAGCGGGTTTTGGGGGACAGAGGAGGAGCTCAGCTTCCACATACTTGAGATGCCTATTAGTTACCCAGCATGTGTTTGAGGTCTAAAGTAATGAATCTAAGAGGGCAATTTTCTTTCATCTGTTCATGGGAGCAAAGAAATATCATACATTGCCCCGAAGAATGGAGACTAACGTTGCTCTCTTGTATAGGAGTCTACAGCTATCCATCTCCTGTGGGGGCACGCCGGGATGCCATTTCTCTTAGAGTAGACGTCAACCCGGATTCTGTTTTAGAACCAACAGAACTGTTGTCCACAGCTGATGTTTGCTTCATTATATAAAGAAACTTATTTTTATAGTAAGTTTGTTGGGGAAAAAAGTGAAACGTCATACCTGGATAGAACCATATTAAGTACGATCTCTCTGATGACTGAGGTCTTGGGTCAGCATAGACCAAGCAGCTGTCCGTTATGCACGCTGAAGGCCTACTGTGTGCGGTGGGTCTTCTAGTCCATTACCAAGACAGGGGTGCAAGGACTCTCAAGCGCGTCGGAGTTTTGGCCACGGCGCTGGCTCAGGCTGCCTGTCCCACTTATTTCCCTTGTGTCTGCTCCTTCCCTAGATGACATTCAGTGCGCCAGCTTTGTCCCTTCTATTCTGACTGTTGAAATACCTTTCCCTCTTCCTTTCCACTCTCCTGTCTTTCCTAGTGGAGTTCCAGCTTGCGGAGGATGCTGCGTTTAAGTGATTCTCGGATAAGCGAGCTCTCACTCATTTTGCATTTTCCCTTCGGCAACTTTAAACTACTCTTTGCATCAGCTCCTGGGGGGCATTCTAGCGCACTTAGGGGCCAAGAAGGCTGAAGGGCCAGGCCCCTGTGGAAACGCTACTCGTCGATCAGACCTGACAGGTTACGGATAAGCAAAAGTATATTCATTACTATGTTTACGCGTAACTAGTTTGTATCCTTTCCCTCAACTAGATAGTTTTATATACTCTCCCCAAGAATAGGAGTTTTACACAGGCTGCCCCAATTCCTGTTGTTGATAACTAACAGCCAGCTGGAAAAGCCAGGTCAGAGCAAGTGTTCTTGAAACTAAAAGAGTGTGTATGCCATGAAAACGAATGTTAATAAAGTAAGATTTATTGTGGGGCGTCTGGGTGCCTCAGTCAGTTAACTGTCTGACTCTTGGTTTTGGCTCAAGTCGCGATCTCACAGTCATGGGATCGAGTCCTACGTCGGGGCCCTGCGCTCAGTTCGGAGTCTGCTTGCGATCCTCTCTCCCTCTCCGTCCTGCTCACTCACTCCCTCTTTCAAATAAATAAATAAAATCTTAAAAAAAAAAGGTAATCTATGTTGTTAGATATTTGTATCCAGAAAAATGGATTAATCACTGAGTTAACTTGAACAAATATCGCCTGGTCAAAAAATTACTTTTCATTCTAAGCATTGAATGATAACATAGTTCGTAAAATGGATGCATTCTTCCAACAGCGGGTTAAGTCCGATTGTTTGGGTTTTTGCTGGAATCCCAGTGGTTTTTCAAGAGAACTGATTGTTTTCCGATGAAGCTGTTCACATGCATTTGAAGCCAAGAGAAGGGGTGATTAATTTGCATTCTCTTAGGGGCGCCTGGGTGGCTCAAGTCGGTTAAGCGTTGGCTCAGGTCATGATCTCAGGGTCCTGGGAGAGGACGCCCCCCCATCACTCAGCGGGGAGTCTGCTCTTCCCTCTGCCTCTGCCCCTTCTCCCCACGTGTGCACCCTCTCTCTATCAAATAAATAAATAAAATCTTTAAAAAAAATTGCATTGTCTTAGGCTATAGACTTCTCTCTCAGGCCAGTAGTGTTTGATGAGGTCCGAATTTTCATTTCTGCTGTATAGACAGTAAGACTGTACGAAGTCATGGAATTGTCTCTGTAGGATGAGGTACGATCGTGAGGCCACACAAGCAAACACATAGCCTGCGTCCGGACTCTCGAAGTCGCCGAACACCCCGTGTTCGAGAGGATAAAAGAAGACATTGAAAAGATTGTTTTTAGCTCTTTTCCAGTGATGCATTTTTGCTACCCTTCATGTTCCAGAACAGAGTTGAAGCTTAGCATCATTTTAAGCAGGGGACGGAAAGGGATACGTGAGGCTGGGGGAAAGGCAAAAAAAGAAAGGAACTTGAGGGACCAAAAAAAGCACACATCCTTCGAAGGCCTCCCCGCCCCAGGACAGAAACTGCCTTGGCCGTCCGGATTTCTGTGCAGTCAGAAGGGAATTGGTTTCCCAGCTGTTCTGGTGTCTTTTCCTGATTCGTCTCTGCTCCCACGGTCTGCAAGCAAAGACCGGATCTTCGCGCCTACAGCCCCGGCCAAGCCTGCGGCTCCCCTCACGCGTGACTCACCGGCGGGGGCAAACCTCCTCCTGGAGCAGCTGCCGCGGCCCCGGGAGGACCCCGCACAGCGGCTGCGCTGCCGGACCCGCTGACCGCCGCTCTCACCTCGATGGCACAGTGAGGCTGGGGTGACACTGTGACCGCTACAAGATCCTGGAGGTCGTCTTGAAGCCTCACTTCAGTTTAGGATTGCTAGAAGGCCGATCGTCATTCAAAACTCCCCCCCACGAGGGGCGTCGGGAGGTGGGGGGCTCAGTCAGAGAAGCGTCTGCCTTCGGCTCAGGTCATGATCCGGGGTCCTGGGATCGAGCCCCGCATCAGGCTGCTTGTTCGGCGGGGAGTCTGCTTCTCCCTCTGCCTCTGCCCCTCCTCCTGCTTATGCGCTCTCTCTCTCTTTCTCTCTTTGACGAATAGATAAATAAAAATTTTTAAAAATTCCACCACCTGTGCCCTGGTGCATAAGCGATCACTTTCGTGAAGAATAAAGCCCTGCTTGGTTTGAGGCTTGGTTAAGTCTCTGCTACGATTACGATCAGTATGAGCTGAGCCAGCTTCGTAAGAACGCGTTTCTTAAACAGGATGACCCCTTGCTGGTTTCCTCGGCTTCTGGCATACCTCTCCTCTGCTCAAAGGCCCGTTCTCGAGGCTTCGCTACAGACAGGGAGAGTAGGCGCCTGCCCTCAGAGGGCCTCCAAGCCGCTTGAGGCCACAGATTAAAGAGTGAGAATCATGGATTCACAAGGGAAGGCAAATGAGATACCATTTCATAGAAGGTGAGGTTATCTTTTTGTGTCAGTCTACACCGCAATGCCCGTGTCTTCCAGCCTCGCGTTGTACTTGCCGTTAGCACGGTGTCACAGACGTTGTTCTGCCGACTATCTCCTCCCTTATTCTAGTACATTCCGGCCCTCACACGGTACACGGTGCTTTACACATAATGCGTGCCAGGTCAGCGTTTGCTGACATAATTGAATGGGGGAAGGCTTTGTGGGAGAGGCAGAGCTCGGCCCAGCTCGAGATAGAGCGGGGAGGTGGGGCGGTGACATACTGCCCACATATGAGTCATTTGTCCTGGGCCTTGAGGAAGAGCTTGCAAAGTCAAAACAGAGTGGAGACACGTGCCAGGTTGAAGGAATGAGCTAGCGCAGAGCGGAGTGTTGGTTTGACGAAATATGGGTCAGGAAGGAGGCCGGCCAAGACGCTGGGTTGGGATGTTAGTGTGGCCAGCTCTAACAGCAGGGCCCTACAGAGGTGCTGTGGGTAGATGTATGCCCAAGTCAGAGCATGTCTTTGTCTCCCCATTTCATGCTGAGGACACGCTCTTCATTTGTACCTTAGTGCGTTTATTACGTTCTTGGTGGTGTTGGGGGATGGGAAGGGTGTGTTCAGAGGATTTCATTGTTTCTCTTTCTTCTTTCTTTCTTTCTTTCTTTCTTTCTTTCTTTCTTCCTTCCTTCCTTCCTTCCTTCCTTCCTTCCTTCCTTCCTTCCTTCCTTTCTGTTTTATGTGTTAATTAGTTTGTTCTGGAATTGGTTGGTTTTCAGGAAAGAGGCTGAATGCATTTGGGAAAACTGTTCGAAAACTGGATTGAGGAAATGAAAGTTTCCCTTTTTGGGGTCCTCTTTTCTGTTTTTCCTGGGACCCTGGATGACTCTGTAGAGATGCCACAGATGAAGAAAAGAAATTCTGCAAAACCAGAAAGCTATCTAGCTGGGAGCAGCTGGTCAAGACAGGGAAAGCAGGAAGAAACAGCAGGTTTGGGGAAATAAGTGAGTTTCTGCATTGGCGGTATTGCGGGCCATCAAGGAAGACCTGGAAATTGCCATTTGGAATCGGGGCTCGAGTTCGAGAGAAGTTGGAGCTGGGAAGAGATTTAGCAGCAAAGGTGGTAATTAGAAGTGGGGGACAGTGCCTGGGGAGAGCAGGTGGAATGGGGTCCTTAGCTGGGGTCCATGGAGGTTCCAGTGATTGAAGTTCAAGGCTCTATAACCACCGGAAATTGTGACCAATATCTTCTGTGAGTTCCCACCTGGCAGGCTGGGATGGAGTGTGTCTGTAACTTTGGTCAGATTCTTAGAGGTATCAAAGGTTAAGAAATCACTGCTGTAGAATGGGAAGATGAGAGCAAGAAGGTCAGAACTGTGAGGAGAAATCAGCATTTAAGGAGTTAGCAGAGAGGAGCCAAGGAAAGAGGCCGAAGAGATTAGGAAGGCAGAAATCTACCCCGGAAGTCAGGTGGGTGCGGAAGGCAACGGAACGCGTGAGAGCGTGGGCAGCTAGGTTCAACGGTATCTTAAAGTCAGATAGGATTAAAAGAACACATTCGTTTGACCTCTAGGAAGTCACTGGCGACTTTCAGAGAGCAGTGTGAATGGAAGGCACATTGTGATAAGCGGAGAATGGGAATCGGGGAGTGGGGAGTAAGTCTAGCTTTCTCTTTCTGGAAGGTTAACATTTGACAAGAGTGAATATTTACTGAGTTCCTGAGAAGGGCTGGAACTCATGCCATTCATTGTGACATAAATGTGAGCAAGGTGACATAGGCTTTGTTCTCATGGATCTTAGGGTCTCGGGAGAGAGAGGCACTGATCAAATAACAGCACAGAGTAAGTGTATCGTCACAGACTGGGTCAGAGCTTTGATGGGAAAAACATGGTGCCCAGCATTGAAACCCAATCTGGGGTCCAGGAAGGACCCCTGAGGACGTGATCTTTGAGCTCAGACCTGAAGGGGGAACCGGAATGAGATGGTCGGGGGTGGGGGCAGAGAGCAGAACATTCTAGGCAATGAGGAAAGTCAGAGTGAAGTGTCGAGAGAGAGAGAGAGAGAGAGAGAGAGAGAGAGGAAGGCCAGTGACTGGAGCCCATGCTGGGTCTTTTAAATGACAATGAAGATCTGAGTCTAAGAACATTTAGGAAGCTACTGACTTGTGGATGGTCAGACACAGTTTTGTATTTCAAAATAAAGTAGAAGAATCCAGGTGAGAAATAATGGCAGCTTGGACCAGCGTCCTGGCAATGAAGGTGAAGAGAATCAGAGGGATTCAGGAATCATGTAGGAGTTAACACAGCCCTAGAGGGCAGGAGAGAGAACACCGTGACTTAGGGAACACCTGCAAAATGTCAAGTTTTTTGGGGCGCCTGGGTAGCACAGTCATTAAGCATCTGCCTTTGGCTCAGGGTGTGATCCCAGTGTTGTGGGATCGAGCCCCACATCAGGCTTCTCTGCTGGGAGCCTGCTTCTTCCTCTCCCACTCCCCCTGCTTGTGTTCCCTCTCTCGCTGGCTGTCTCTCTCTGTCAAATAAATAAATAAAATCTTAAAAAAAAAAAAGTCAAGTTTTTCTTCAGGGGCTGAACTCTGAAGCTCATTTGTAGGCAAAGAGAAAGAGCAGAGGAGAGAGAGAGAGCTTGAAGAAATACTAACCAGGCGGGGCCACACGGGTCCTGGAATCAGAAATGCTGTTCTCTAGATTGAGAAGACAGGGCTGGTGAATATTAAGGTGTGGTTACAGGTAGAAAGGAGGCAAATGGAGGCTTGAAGCCTTGATCTGCAAAAGGGGGCTCGCATGTGTTTTGGGGTGAGGCTGTGACCCTCCAAATAATAAGGAAGCCCCAGGCTTTGTAGGATGAACAGCAAGGAGCTCTGAGATGGTTCATGGAAGGGACACAGAACATATATGAACATCTGTGTACATACACGAACACCGCCTGACCCTTCTAGCGCTTCACCAAGTCAGTACTTCGGTTTTATAATTGGAAACAGAGGCAGGGAGTTTTAATATGTCCTAACGTCAAGCAGCTATCTTGAGCTGTATTAAGAAATCTTCTTTTCCCCCAAATCCGTGAGGTGGTTTGCTTGACAGCTGGGCTTGGGCTTGGGTGGGTGAGTGGGTGTGGTACAATGAGAAGATCTCAAATCTCAGACACTCGAGTTATTACTCAGGAGAACTGGATCATTGTGTTGGACAAGGCACCGCACAAGGCTGAATTTCCAGTCTCGTTCACTTGTATTTCATACTACCGATTAAGTCCAGCTGTAGGAACACCAGTGGAATCCATCAATCTTAAAAAATCAACGCTGACTTTCAGTTTACGGAGACAGATGCAGCGAGAAGTCGCGTGTCAGATGTCTCCAAACAAATGTGCTTAGTTAATGTCCTAACTCGGAAAAAGAATTAGAGTTTTTAGTTGACTTTTTAAAAAAAAATTATGAAGGATTAATGTGCTTCTCCCCTCCCCCTCCCTTTTTTGGATACGGCTGTGGGAAAGTTGGACTCTTTTCAACACATTAGGTCCTTGTTGCAGAATCTCTGAGTGGATCTATGTGTTTGTGGGGACTTGCAGTCTTTTCCAGGCTCCATGGGCACAGCTTTGTCACAAAAATGGCCTTTCATTCTAAGATGCGTCTTCTCTGAGGTCAGAGGGAGAAGCGTGGTCCGAAGGCGCCATGTTGGATTAGAAATGAGCCATGCAGTATGGGCTGCAGTGGGCCTGCTTGGCAATCTCAAAATAAATGCAGCTGGAATAATTTTCGATTCAACCCTTGGCAAACCTTCAGTGTGTACAAAAAATAAAACAAAAAACAAACACAAACCTGTGGTGGAGGCTCAAAGGCTGGATGCACTCAGCGGCCATCATTCTCTCTGTTGGAATTGCCTGCAAACAATGGGTCAGCTCTGCGTCCTGCGGAGGTTCAGTTAGCGCTCTGGGAGGAACTTACTCTTCCTACGTGAGTTAATACGTCTAATTGCTGAGCATAGCACTTTGCAGTGTTTGATGCATATTAGCTATTATTTTTAAACATGACGATCATTTGGGATTATTCCCTTCCTGGGGCTCAGCTTGTACCCCCAAAGGGTCACAACTATGGACCCCATTTCCTTCTCCATGCATATGGTCTCTCAGTTCCAGGCTGACATACCCAGGTTTTTTACCACACGCGTTCCAAGGAGACCATTCACACTGGGAAGGTGCTTTTCATTTCCACGGCGGCTGTGAGACTGGCTTCTGTATTACAAGGTATCAAGCGCTCCTAATTCGCTGGTAGAACCAGATAAGTTAAGCAGCCGACAGTATCTCCCCCATCTGGGTCGATTCCTTTCTGAGTTCCCAGGAGAACTGGGTTTTGGAATTTTCCCTAAGTGTCTATATCCTCCTAGGGCTGAATCGAACCTTTGGCGTTTCCTGTTCTATACTGGGAACCAGAAGCTTTCTGAATTATCTCATAGGACATTTCCTGATCTGTGAATCTTGAGAGCATGAAGATCATGTTTTCCCCTCATCATCTCCTGATCTCGGTCTCCAAGGAACATGTGTGTGTTTCATTACAACTCCACCGTTTCCCGCATCAGTGATAACTCTGTGGGTTACGGCGCGTACATTCGTACACAGCACCAAAGGTTACCAGTACGGATTTATTGCTCATTACATCATTTTACTGTGGGGTTGATTCACTCGATCAGTTTATTTAGCAATTAAAGAATATTAAGTAAGGCAACTGTACCAACTTACACCAGCCCTGGCTTCGCCGGGTCTACCACCTCTGCCCTCTCCTAATCAGTGGCCTGATAAGGTCAGTCTGCTTTCCCGGGGATGGGCCTGCCGGGGAGACCCAGCAGGAGCTTCCCAGCACGCCCTGTTTCTACTCAGGCACTTGGAGAATGAGAGGACGCTGTAAATCTAAGAACGTAGGCAGTCTTCTTGTTAATGATTTCATTTTCACTTTTAAGGTCTTGAGTGTTCTCTCACGATTGTTTGCTTGGTCCTTCACTGTTTGGAGGACGTTGTTCTGACTGCCAGCTCCGGAACGAGGTTCTCCTGTCCTCATCAGAGTCGATTTATTCTACTCCGCTGGCCTCAGATGACTGGTCACAAAACTCTTGATGTTCAATTAGGAATAAGTAAGTCACCACTTCTCACAGAATCAAAGTTAAGTTGTATTTATTAAAAATTGGTGTTTCTGGGTGGGGGTGGGGATTAAAGACTGCACTTGTCATGGGAAGCACCGAGGGGTGTATAGAATTGTGGAATCACTATATCGTACGTCTGGAAACTAATAGAACACTGTACATAATGCTGGAATTGAAATTTTAAAAACTTAATAAAAAAAGGGTTGTTTCCAACATTCCATTTTTAAAAGCTTCAACTGTGCAGAAATGTTGAACTGTAGAGGGAACACCCTTGTGCCCATCTCCCAGAGTCTACAGTTTTCATATATGTATTTGTTATATAACCATCTATCCATCCATCAATCATTTTATCTTTTTATTTTGAAATAATTTTAGATTTAAAGAAAAGTTGCAAGAATAATAATAAAGTTCCCAATACCCTTCATCAGCTTCCCCTAAGGTTAGCATCTTACAAAACCATAATACAATGACCAAATCAACATTAGAATTAATTAACACAAAATTAACATTATTGGACTATTTTCTTAACCTTTCTAATAGTGAGTTTTTATTTTTTCTTAAAGATTTTATTTATTTATTTATTTATTTATTATTTATTTATTTATTTATTTGAGAGAGAGAGAGAGAGAAGAGGAAGGAGCAGAAGGAGAGGGACAAGCAGACTCCACGTTGAGCTTGGGGCTGGAAGCGGGGCTTGATCCCATGACCCTGAGATCAGGACCTGAGCTGAAACCAAGACTTGGATGCTTAACTGACTGAGCCACATGGGTGCCCCATGAGTTTAATTATATTTTACTTAAAAAATTGTTTTTCCAAGTGGAATTTAAATAAAAACTTGGGGGAAAAAAATGCTACAACACTGTTAACAAATCTACAGATCTTATTTGAAGTTCCTCAGTTTTCTTATGAAGGTCCTTTTTCCGGTGCAGAATGCAATCCCGGATCCCACCCTGCATCTAGCTGCTGTGTGTCCTTGGCCTCCAATCAATGACAGTTCCTCTGTCTTTGTTTTTCTTACCCTTGACCTTCTTGATGTATACTGGCCACTTATTTTGTTGAAGGTCCTTCGATTTGGGTTTCTCTGAAGTTTTCTCATGATTAAATTGAGACTATGCATTTTTTGCAAGAAGACCACAGAAATGAGATTATGCCCTTCTCTGTTCATCACATGGCGGGGGGTGGGCATCGTGGCATTCTGTATCATTGTTACAGAGGTATCTTTTGTCCCTTGGTTAAGGGGTTGTGGGCTGGGCTTTTCCACTAGAAATTTATTTTTTTTCCACTTTGTAAATAATAAGTGTTTGGGAGGAGATACTTTGAGGCTACACAAATATTCTGCTTCTCCTTAAATTTCACCTACTAATTTTAGCAGGTATTGATGGGGGGCGGGGGGTTGCCTGTGCTCTCTAATGGTGATTTCCTACGTCCCTCATTCTTTGTACATTGACTGGCTGGGATTCCAGCTTAAGGAAAAGGTGTTCCCTCTTATTTATTTATTTGTTTATTTATTTATGTATTTATCTTTCTGTCTGTTCAGTTATTTATTTATATCAAGATGGAGTCAAGGATCTTTCTTTCGTTTTTTGGATTATAATCCAGTATTATCTCAATTTATTTAGTTGCTCCAATTGTCTGTTGGGTCATTGGAAGCTCCCTTCCGATGAACCCCTGTACCCTTTTGACCTGCACCAACATTTTCAGAGCACTTTCTTACTTTCTGGCAATGCAAGATGCTGCAGGCTTATTTTGTATTTTCCCTATTTTCTCCAAGGAGCCCTGGGTTCTTTTATGAGAATGGTGCTTAGAAACCAAGATCTGGGCACTAAGTGTGCTTAATGCTATGGGAGTCCCGTTGCCCTCGCCAGGGATGCAGGTAGGAAGTGTATGTGTTATTCATGTGTAACAATCTGTATTTCTGTATTTATCCATCCGTGTGTGTGATTAGCTGTGCACACATATGTATTTACAGATACATATTCTCATATAATTGACCAACCCCTAGCTCCACAGGGGAAAACATGGCTCTCGTTGCCCACAGTGTACTTATTTGTCCAATCCTAAGACACACATAAAGTCGTTTCAGAATTGCTAATTCACAGTCCCCCCCACCTCCCAGAGATGAACTTACTAACTGGAGTCCAATATTTGTACAGGAATCTTTTCATCTCTAGCGTTATAGTTTGTAGCCCAAAGTTGCTTAGCTTAGTTCTTTTCTTCCTTACCCTCTTCAGTGTGGTTGTGTTATTCGCTCATATTACGATCAGCTTCACGTTACTGTTTGGGCTCTGTTTTGGGCTTCTTCCACATCTTGGTTGGTTCAAAATATTTATACTTCCTTTGTTGGTGTGTGGGGGGAACAATACTGCCGTGATGCTAAAGCTGGAGTGATACAAACTGTCCACCCAGGGAAGTGTTGCCTTTTCCCCATTCTTTCCTCCACGTTCCCATCTACTCCTCGCACGTGGCCCATCTCAGTTCTGTCTTGTTTATCCTTCCTGTATCTCTTTTGCACACAATAACAGATTCCACACCTCCACATGTCCCCTTCTCTCTTACGTGACTCCGTCTTACATGTGATGCATTTCACAGCAAGTGGCGACTGTCAGCACGTGTTTACCCTACACACGTTAGCATGCCTGTCAGGCTCCAATTCATGTGTATTTTTTCCCTTTTTATTTCTTTGAAGGTAAAATTCATGTTCAGGAAAACTCACGAATCTCAAGTGTACCATCGGATACGTTTGACAAATGTATACACTGTGTGATGCAAATTCCTAACAAAACGTGGAGTGTTACCATGACCTCCTAAGGTTCCATGGTCCTCCTTCCCAGTTACTTCCCTTCTCCAGCTCCGAGACAGCCAGTATCCTAGTTTTTTCTACCATTGGTTGTTTTGGCCTGTTCTAGACTTCGTATAAACAGAATTATACAATGTGTACTCTTTTGCGGGAAGCTCCCCTCACTTGGCCTGTCTTTGAAACACATCCGCGTTGCGGTGTGGATCCTAGTCATGCCCTCTATGGCCTCAGCGCACCACTGCAAACACACCAGTGCACGCAGGATGAACAGTGAGGGTCCCGTGATACAGACTGAGCCTCTTTCCATCCAATGCTTCACCATCCTCTGGTGCGACAGTGCCATGTTACATATATTTTAAATGATTTTAGATAATTCAGCTTTAAACATATTGTCTTGTGCAAATATGCACAGTGCTTTTCGTTTTCTTTTTTTAAAAGATTTTATTTATTTATTTGAGAGGGAGAACAAGTGGAGGGAGAGGCCAAGGGAGAGGGAGAAGCAGGCTCCCCGCTGAGCAGGGAACCCCACTCGGGACTTGATCCCAGGACCCTGGGATCATGACCTGAGCCAACCTATGGAGCCACCCAGGTGCCCTGCATAGTGCTTTCCTTTCAAAAAGCTCAGTGCTAAAACACGATTAGAGGCTGTCTGTATAGACAGGTAAATGTCCTTTAAGACATTTAACATTGAAAAATTCATCCAACAAAAGCCTTGATCCAGTACCTATTTCTTGAACATTTATTTCATGCAAGTTACTGTGTTCGATGTTTGGGAACACGGGCATGAGGAAGACAGAGGCCTGGTTATGGATGTTTTGGGGCACTCGAGAAACACTGGGCACCATCAGAGAGAGGATGTCCTGCGAAGAACCCCAGTCATCATCCCATTTGTTTGCTCCAAATCGTGTGAGAAATGCAGCGATCTTCAAAACCAGTAGTCCTCGGAGAGAAGCTGGCCATGGTTTTCGCAGCTGTCGTGTGGGCTCAGCGTCGTGGAGAGGGATCAGCGGGAGCAGGGAATATGTGAGAAGACAATGGGAGCCACCACAGGCCTAAGCTGTGCTGCCAAAGGAGGGTTGGCATCAGGAAGCGTTTCTGGAGCATGTGGTGCCCGCTCTCACCTCGGCCAGCAGCCCCTGAAGTGCAGGTGGGAGCAGGGCACAGCGCTGACCCGGGCCACCAAGCACCACACGGCTTCCGTCCCTCCACCCCAGGATGGCACGGTGTGGAGGGGGCACCCGCAGTCGGCATCTACAAAAGGCTACGGGCCCCTTCACCCCTTTCATGCATACAATGAGGCCAGGCATGGCTCCATAATTTGCTCCAGGACACACCTTGGAAGGCACTCAGTGAGTGCTAAGTTAGCTGAAGAGATGTGTCCATTTAAAATCTCTCTAGGGGCGCCTGGGTGGCTCTGTCAGTGAGGCGTCTGCCTTTGGCTTGGGTCATGATCCTGGGGCCCTGGGATCAAGTCCCCCATCCGGCTCCCTTCTTGGTGGGGAGCCTGCTTCTCCTTCTTCCTCTGCCTCTCCCCTGCTTGTGCTCTCTCTATCTCTATCAAATAAATAAAAATCTTAAAAAAAATCTCTCTCTCACACACACACGAAAATAGATAAATAAAAAATAAAAAACAGGGGCGCCTGGGTGGCTCAGTCGTTAAGCATCTGCCTTCAGCTCAGGGCGTGATCCCGGGGTCCTGGGATGGAGCCCCACATCGGGCTCCTCCACTGGGAGCCTGCTTCTTCCTCTCCCACTCCCCCTGCTTGTGTTCCCTCTCTTGCTGGCTGTCTCTCTCTCTCTCAAATGAATAAATAAAATCTTAAAAAAAATAAATAAAATAATAAAAATAAAAAACAAAATCTCTCTCTCTCTTTTTAAAGTCTTACTGAGTAACCTGTAAGAAACTTTTTGGTATAAATTCAGTAACTTCTAGACTTGGAAATGATAAATGCTTTTTTTTTAAATAAAAATATGAACTGGAATGGAAATGATTTTCTTCCAAAACACTTTAAAGAAACAAATTATCATGTGGAATCTCATTTTGAATGAATCAGAGTACAGTAAATCCCAAAATATCCCCCGAACTGCCTGCTGTGGTTTGCTAAGCAGGAAAATGACTTCAGCAGGGCAGCCTTTTTCCCCCGATCCACAGCAGGCCGCCTTTTGTGCTGTTCTGAAAACATCTTAATTCTTCCCCAAGTACCATGTTTCTTGGAATTATTCACCGGAAATTAATAGTATTCTGAGTTTTAAAGTAATTCAAACCACAGTGACTTTGTAATGGTGCTTAGCGTGGTCTAAAGAGCGGTCGAGCGAGCACAGCTTCTGACAGCATTAGTCCCCCTGGCACAGAGTAGCCCCCACACAAAGACGTGTGTTTCTGGCTCAATTGTGTTCGCTGGGCTGCTGTACTGGGTAGGGACAACAAACAAGATAAATGAGTAAAATATGCTGGATAATGTCAAGTGCTAGGGGGAAAAGAAGTGAGGCAAAGGCAGATCTTGAGTATGCTGGGCTGGGGACAGAAGAGTGGCTGAAATGATAGATCGGGTGGCCAGGGAAGGCGTCCCTGGGGAGGTGATATTTGTGTAAAGCCCTCAATGGTATCTGAGTCATCTGGGGAAGAACATTCCAGGCAAAGGGAAGAGGCTGTGCAAAGGCCCTGAGGCAGGAGTGTGCCTGAGGCACAAGGGCATAGTTGGAATGTAGTGAATGAGGGGGAGAGGAGTTAGGGATGAGGACAGAGAGGGAACAGGGGCCACATCACGAAAGGCCTCACGGTAAGGACTTTGGCTTCTATGCTGAAGGATGGGGGAAACCACTGAAAGGTTTTGAGCTGAGAAGGGAGCTGACCTGAACGGCGGGTTAGCACCCAAAGCAGAAGGAGCAGTTGAGAGGCTCTGTGGAACCAGGGACTGCAGCACAGAAACCCTTGTCAAGAAGGGAAAGCCCATTTCCAGTGTTTACAGACAGGCTCGGTCTCTCCGGACAAGGGAAAATAAGAGCGCAGAGCCCTCGTTCAGATAACTGAGCAGTTGGGGATTAAATGTGTGATGTTATTTTTAGAAGATAGCATTTTTTTTAATGCCCTGCTACTGGTTTCTTGTATCTTTTAGCGTGCACCGTGGGGGAAAGATAAGGAAGGCTGACCTTCCAAGCACAGCACCGAATCAGAAGGCCTTGTTTCCAGTTCGGGGCCTGACTCTGACCTTGTCATATCCTAGGGTTGGTTACGTAAATCTTCCCGAGCTTTAGTTTCCTCAGCAGGGAGCATAATTGTTAATTACTTTATGGAATTATTTTGTCAATTAATAACATGTTAATAGTGTGACGGTCATAAAGTCCTCGGAGTGTCTTTGAAATAGGCATGACACAGAACCGCGGTGGTGACCAATTAGTGTCGCTATTATAGGAAACACATGGCATTTTAGCACCGAAAAGGCTCACGGACAGGAAAAACTGTGGGCGATGGGGAGTGACTGGTGCAAAGCTGGAAAGAGATGAGTGGTGTGGAGAATGACATTTAATTTCAGGACCTTTTGATGTTTTGGGGCCGGGATTTTGCAATGCTGCTAAAAAGGGATGGTCACTGAGCAGGACGCAGGACAAAGAGAGTGCGTGTTAAGGTGACTCGCCTCCTGGGCCCGGGATCTGGCGCCCAGTGCGTGGGTCCCCTTTCTACCTTATTCATCCTCAGTTGCTGTATTTGACTTGAATACTTTGTGTTTGGGGGCCGTGTACTCGAAAGGCTGGCAGGGTTGACCTCTGACAGATACGCCACGGATCATCGCAGGTGTATTGAGATACGGGACACTTACTTTCCTTATTACACACTAACTTATCAAACAAAAGTGTGACATCTCAAATACGTTGGCACGACTTGATGAAGAACGAGGTGCACCACGGTGGATCTTCCTTAAAGACATAGGATGATTAGGACCACGTTGCCTAGAAGATGGGCCTGCAGGAGGGACTAAAGGCCCTCTGTCCATTAGCGTCAACGTGTCTGTTGCTCTGATAAGGTCCTTTGAATGCTTTCTTTATTCATTCAACAGATATTTTTCGATAATACACTGTGTTGGGTGCTTCAGGGCATAAAAGGATGAGTTAGACACGGTGTCTATTGCCAATGAGCCTATAATCTAACAGGGAAATAACTACAAAATCAGGCAGTTTGGGACGTGTGTCACGAGCAGTCATGAGGGTGCTGGGGAGGTGACAGCAGGGAGAACCCTCTGGCTCGGAGATCAGGAATGCTTTGCGGAGGAGCTGATGACGGGGCTGGGTCCGCGGGGAGGGAGGGCGGCAGTGCCTTCAAGCGGAGGAGCTAAAAAACCTAAGTGATGGCAGAGTAAGGCTTCTCAGAGGGGGTACAGCTGCCAGGGGGGGCTTCGAGGGCACAGGGGAGACACGAGGAGGACATAACCGGGCCAAGGGCCCCGCCTGAAACCCGTTGAGTGTGTTACTGACGGGTGGCCCACCAGTCAGACGGGGGCCAGGGGGCTCCGGGAGAAAACCCTGGTGAAGTCGATTTGGGCCAGATTTTAGGCTTGAAAGTCAGGCTGAGAAGTTTGCAGGCAGTGGAGGGGTGATCTCTGAGCTGAGCTGGGACCTCTGCAAAGGGCATTTTAGGGACACAAATCTGCGGTGTTGTCGAGGACGAACAGAAGGGTAGAGGGAGTGAGGGGCGAGGGGAGAGGGCCGGCGGGAATAGGAAATAACAGCAGAGCTGCGCAGGCGAGGATGCGATTCTAGGGGGAAAACTAACACGACTGGGGGACCGGGGACGGTGAAGCATGAAAAGGAATCCAAAGATCAGGGATGCCTGAGGGGAAGGAAGAGGCAAAGATTCCTCTAAAGGGTTGCATGTGCGGGAAACTGGAAGATGGTGACCCGGAGGAGGGGCGGTCAGAGCTGCCGTGTCAGTCCGGCGGACTATTATCAACTCCGGCCGGCAGAGGCGCGGAGACCAGCCGCCGTCAGCTGGGCACCTTGACCTCTGAGGTGTGTGGTTAATGTGCGCGTGGGATTTCTCAACGCCTCATCCGTCCGCGCCGTCTGATCTCCTGGAACGTGATCAGATGTCGGGCTCCTGCTGTTGGAATTTATTTCCATCGGTTGTCTGTGTCAGCATGCAGGCGGACGTTCGCGCAGCTTCGGTGGGGAGTAAAGGTCATGCACATACGTGCTTATTTCTAAATGAGCTGTAATTACATGCACCACGCAGGACTCCATGACTCACCTCTGCGCTCATTAACTCCACCCAATGAACTGCCTCTTTCATTCAAACATGAAGTCACTTCATCCACTTCACTTTTTAACTCTTGGCAGGGATTTAATGACTTTTTTTTTTTAAAGGAACCCAAAAGTTTGAATCCCACACTCTCATGAGAGCCACCAAGGACTTGTAGGGAGACACATCCGTTCTCGAAGCGTGAGCGGGTTCTGTGTGTCTCACTGAGACGTGGCGACCGCCTCCACCCCATCTGCCAGGGGTGAGAGCGGGGCAAGGTGTCCGTAGCTGGTGAGCGTGTTTCACCCATTACGCTTCCACCCAAGATCAAAAAGCATGGTGGACATTTGGGTTGATTTAAATGCTTGGTGAGAGGGGAGAAGTAAAACAAATATGAGTGTAACATCCTGCATTTAGCTCTGAGAGAAGCAGGTCACAGGAAAGGCTATAAATCAGGAGAGGCTGGTGGCTGGTCCTGTGGTCCAGCACCAGGACGCTTTCCGCAGGGCAATGAACTGGAGGGTAGAAGAAAACACCGGAATCCCTTCAAATTCCTGTGTACGCTCATCTCAACTCGTGTTTGTTGAGTAGTGACTACGGTTAGAAGATGGTTTTCAGCACAAAAGAGAGAGTTTCTGTTCTTCGCTCTAATAAATTTATTTACGGACATAGAATCGTTTCTAAAGTCATTAGAGGGATTTGCAGGAGAGAATTTAGAATCTTTTGTAGGTGTGCGATGCAGCCTTCACAAATACAGTCTTGGAAATCAGTATCCTTGGTTGGTAATGACACCGAAAGTGTCCCCCGCGCCCCCCACCCCACCAGATAACTGCCATTCTTAAAATGCTTTTAACTGGGAAATACTACAAACATAAAATAAGGATTCCCATGAGCTTTAAGATTTACTCTGGCTGAACCTTCCTGGGGAGCCCACATCACATGGTCGTGTATCTTACCGAATTCAGTGACCACAACAACCTTGTGAGGCCGTTTTTTCAGCCCCATTTTAGAGATGAGGACACTGAGGTTCTGACAGGTTGAGTAACTTCCCCAACCTCCTACTAGCGAGCGGCAGAATGGGGACTGAAGCCCTGGCGCTCAGGTGGTAAATTCTCCGCTCTTCTATCCTACCCAGCCCTCCCCGGGAGAAAAGACGCCAGAAACAGACTCATCTGGGCCCATGGAAACAAAGTACCTAAACCCTGAAGTGAAGGGAATTAAAAATCCTCTTGATAAACAGACTTGAGAGCTGAGGGCTGTTTGGTTTCAGAATCCCTTGTCACCTACCCACCCTCTCCATTTTGGGGTTTAATGTTCAACGAGGTTATCACATGGAAATCCAGCAAGCAAATCTTAGGAGATTTTCAGGCCAAATTGTAAAACCCATAATGTTTACATGGTCTAGATAAATTTTTATTGTCTATTTATATTTCAATTTCCCAAACGCTGATAGCAAAACTGCCCTTATATAAACACGAGAAGAAATTCCCAACACTCAAATATTATTTTTATCTACCTTCACCATCTCGAAGCTTCTAGACAGTTAGAAAATATGTCATCTTTCTGACCACCGTCCTTCTGCCTCTGCTCCTGAAACTGGACATAAGTCTAAGGTTGCTCTGAAGTTAATGATTAAAATCTTCGAGTGGACATTAGTCATCATTTCTTGGGAGCATTCTTGGGTCATCCATTAGTCTGCTGTTCTGGAACACCATAAGGTAGATTCGTAAATGGCACAGTGTGGGTTCTGATCTCGAGAGAATCCTACCTATTGTTAGTGGTTTTTATCTAAAGGACCACCAGTAGATCTCCACTTTTGAACATTTCCCCCTTAACCGGTAGTCTTGACTGTCAAGGTCACTTCCTCCTTTATCAGGTTGTTATTCAACCAGAGTCTTTTTTCCAGGGAACAGCCTTCTGAAGGAGGGTTCAGAAATACCCAGATTTCTACCAAAAGGAATTTCTATATTTTTATCCAGTGCCTGTTTCGAATACATTTTTCTAAACATAATTCTTTTTATCATCCGGACTCTTATGATTCATTCAAAAGAAATCCAGAGCCAAATCAAGGTTTTTAAACTGATATTTCTAAGGAGTGTGTTTTACAAGTTGACCTATTTTAGTTTCCCCGAGAGGTTATTTCAGGTCGGTGAATAAAGATATGTTCATGAACAGCAGAGACTACATTCGTCGATTCCTAAAAGAAAACTCAGATTTGGTGAGACTTTAAGTTTTTCTTCGGTGATTCATAATCAGTTTTGCAACTTGAAAGCAGTTGATGAATCATTCAATTTACGAATCTGCTGTCACTTCCTTAGAGCGAAGGGCTCTTTTCCTTATGGCTTTCTAAAGTTTGATTCAGTTATCTGAAAGCTGTCAGGGTAAAGCCTCATGTTTCCTACTTCCCAAAGAAAGAGGATGTTATATACCCATCTCACCTTTTTGGCCAGGTGAGAGGCTGGGGACTAGTGGTGTAAGTTGTATGAGACGTCACTGCTCTGGGCTTCTCAGCCACTGCAGAATGGAGAGTTGTATTGAAAAACAACAACAATAGAAATACCAGTCCTGGTTTTCTAGTTCTAAATATGAAGTCTGTTTTCAGTTATCTTGCTTCTGCCTCCCGGTGCAATAAACTCGAGCCACCTGGACGATTGCTGGGCGATACGACCTTTCACTAGGATGGAATGGCAGCTTTAATGTAATTCTTCAAAACAAGACAAAACACCTTCAGCTGGTCGGGAGATAAATGTGGTATACTTACGCTGACAAGGCCTTTGGGAAGAGAAAAGTGGCCTGCTTTCAGGCCCAGACAGATCATTCACTGTGTTCCTGGATTCCTTCGTTTGATCAGGAAATCAGATCAATATCCTTATAGGGGAAGGTTCATTTGGGTCACAGGTGGAGCGCTTTCGTTAAAGTGTCTACTTCTTAGTCCATATTAGGCAACAGGAACTGCCTGAAAGTCATTTATTTTTCATTCTGTGTCATTCAGCCATAAATGACTCAGTTCTGATATTATTTACCAAGCTCCACTGGACTCCTAGGAGAGGCAGCTCTGCCACACATGCAATGCCAACCTTATACACTCAGCAGGGAAGGCAAATGAGTGAGTCGTAAAAGGGATGCTTTTTCCTTAAGATCATAATTAATTTAATAGCTGACTCACATCCCAGGGACTTGACGGAGTCCTCAAAATGCTTCCTCTCTAAACTAATACAGGCTTAATCTACGTTATTTGACTGTCAAATGGTCAAGCTTAGTAAAGCTTAAGGGGGATTTTTAAAAGTCACACTTGGAACCATGTGGGATTCCAGAATCTAATCTAGTGAAACAGGAACAAAGGTGAAAATATTATGAAACGTTAATCTAATATTCAGAATATCACAAGGTCTTAGGACCACTTTAAAACACAGACTTTATTTTTGTTTTAGAACTGTTTTAGGTCCGCAGCAACACTGGGTAGAAAGTATAGAATTCCCCTAGCCCCCCCCCCCCCCCACGCACAGTATCAACGTCCCGCACCAGACTGGTACCTTTGTCACAATCCATGAACCCACACTGACACATCATAATCACCCAAAGTCCATAGTTTACATTAGGGTTCACTCCTGGCGTTGCACATTCTGCGGGTTTTGATGAACGGATGAAGACACGTCTCTCCAGTACGGTAGCATACAGGCTGGTTTCACTGCCCTACAAACCTCTTTGATCTGCCTACTCGGACATCTTATGTTTTTAGTTTCTAATTAAGTAATCTAAACATGAGTGAAAATCCAGAAGTTTAAAAAAGTACAAAAACCAAGGGTTTAACTTAAAATTAATGGCGGTTTAAAATCATGAATATTTTCTGCTTAAAGTGTACAATATCATATATTTAAATGTCGACATTAGGATTTCATTAATTCAGAACGTGTGTCTGAAATTTACCTTTTCAGGGGCCACGGGAAGAAATTGTTGGCTGAGTAAATTAAACAGTTTAAGTGTCTGAGAAGCTTGCAGCCAAGGGACGGCACCAACTATCACCAATCCCCTGCCAGCAGGGACTCGGCTAAAATTAAGGAACTAAACAACAAAGGACAGAAAAATCTCTGAAAGGTCTCCAAATAATTAGGAAGATAAACAACACCTTTCTTTTTTTTTTTTTTTAAAGATTTTATTTATTTATTCTACAGAGATAGAGACAGCCAGCGAGAGAGGGAACACAAGCAGGGGGAGTGGGAGAGGAAGAAGCAGGCTCCCAGCGGAGGAGCCCGATGTGGGGCTCGATCCCATAACGCCGGGATCATGCCCTGAGCCGAAGGCAGACGCTTAACCGCTGTGCCACCCAGGCACCCCAAACAACACCTTTCTAAATAACCCATGCGTCTAAGAAGAAATCGCAGTGGAAATTAGAAAATATTTTGAAGTGAAGGAAAGTGAGAACACAGTATATAAAAATTAGTGACATTGAGCTAGAGCAGGGCTCAGAGGGAAGTTTATAGCGCTAAAAACAGACATGAGCAGAGGAAAGCATCTAAAATGAATAATCTAAGTTTCCAACTTGAGAAACTAAAAGGAAACAAAGCCAAATTAAAGCAAATATTTGCATAATTAAAATAAAAGTGGAAACTAATGAAACAGAAACTGTGGAGAAATATCAATGGAAGCAATAGTCAGGGCTTTGAAAAGATTAATAAAAGTGATAAAACTCTAGCCAGAATCATCAAGAAGACAGGAGGGAAAGCACAAATCACCAATATCAGGAATGAAAGAGGACCTCACCGTAAATCCTACAGATATTAAAGGGATTATAAAGCAACATTTTGAATAATTAATGCCAAAAAATTTGACAACTTAAATGAGACAAATTCTCTGAAAGATTCAAACGCTGAAATGGACTCAAGAAGAAATAGAAAATCTTAATAGGCTTATGTCTAGTAAAGATATTAAATTTGTAATTTTCAAACATCTGACAAAAAAAGACACCAGGCCCAGATGGCTCCATTGGCAAATTCTATCATGTATTTAAGAAAGAATTAATACTATTCCTACACAAACTTTCAGAAAATAGGAGAGGTAACACTTTCCAGCTCATTTCACGAGGCTCATTTACTCTGATACTGAAACCGGACAAAATGATTATAAATAAGGTAAATTATAGACCAATATCCCTTATTAATAAGAGGCAAATTCCTTAACAACATATTAACAAATCAAATCTAATTTTATATCCAGAAATTCAAGATTGGTTTAATTTTCAAAATCAATTAATATAATTCACGGAACAAAGGAGAAAAACTGTGTATTTGTGCAGGTGATCCCCAAGCCACCTCCAGATTCTGTGACTCTCGAGGACTCACGGTATTCAGCATAGAGTCATACTCATGGCTGAGACTTATCACAGTGACAGGATATAAAGCAAAATCAGCAATGAGGCAAGGTCTGGAAGACAACAGGTTTAGCCTTCCAGGGGTCCTCTCTGTGCTTAATTCTCCCAGCAACACCTTATGACAGCACCTGTGAGTTGCTGTCCTCCAAGGAAGCTCATTAGAGACTCTGCCCAGGTTTTTATTGGGGGCTGGTCACATAGGCACCGTGTGGCATATACCAAGATTCCAGACTCCAAGGAAGAAAGCAGGTGTTTAGCATAAACCACATTGCTTGTACAAACAGTTCAGGTACAGCAAGCCACCCTTACCAGTGCTGGGAATGGTGGGAACCCTCCTGAAATCTAAGTCCCTAGACCGCAGCTAAAGGCCAACCTTGCAAACAGGCCTTTCAAAGTGTAGCAGGCTCAGACCTGCTATGTTAACTCTTTTCTGTGCAATATCTCTACTGACGCACCCCCCCTTCCCACCTAAACAAAACAAAACAAAAAATCAAAATTGTTGGCAAAAATACCTACTTATAAACCGCTGACAAGTTGGGAATAGAAAAGACGTGTCTCACTCTGATAAAAGGATATCAACAACTGAGCACTGACAATGTCCTTAATGGCAAAACACTGACTACTTTTCCCCTAAGACTAGGAACCACACAAGGATGTCCATTCTCACTTTTCCTATTCAACATTGTACTGGAGGTCCTAGCCTGTGCAATAAATCAAGAAAAGGAAATAAAAGGTATACACATTGGAAAGATGTAAAACTATTTTTTTTTAATTTTATTTATTTATTTGACAGAGATAGAGACAGCCAGCGAGAGAGGGAACACAAGCAGGGGGAGCGGGAGAGGAAGAAGCAGGCTCATAGCGGAGGAGCCTGATGTGGGGCTCGATCCCGTAACGCCGGGATCACGCCCTGAGCCGAAGGCAAGCGCTTAACCGCTGTGCCACCCATGCGCCCCAGATGTAAAACTATTTTTATTCATAGACAACATGATCTTATAGGTAAAAAATCCTAAGGATCTACAAAAAATGTTAATAGGTATAATTGAGTCTAGTAAGGTTTCAGGATTTAAGGTTAATATACAAAAATCAATTGAATTTCCATATATTAACAATGAACAACTGAAAACTCAAATAAAAATACCATTTATGATAGCATCTAAAATCGTAAAGTACTCAGGGATAACCTTAACACTCTCTCTCTCTGTCTCTGTCTCTCTCTCTCTCTCTATATATATATGTATATATATATATATACATATATATATATATTTAACTTCTGTACACAGAAAATTCCAAAATATTGCTGAGAGAAATTTTAAAAGATATAACGTAATAGATAGATAGACCATGTTCATGGATGGGAAGACAGTTTTTTAAAAAAAAAACCTCTTAATTATCTCCAAATTGATTTGTAGATTCAATACAAACCCAATTAAAATTCCATCCGTGTTTTTGCAGAAATTGGCAAAATGATCCTAAAATTTATATGGAAATGCGAAGAGCCTACAAAAAACAAAGTGATTTTGAAAATGAAGAACAAAATTGGAAGACTCACATTATCTGATTTCAGGATTTAATATTCAGCTACAGTAATCAAGACCGTGTGTGGGGTTATTCCTAGAAAGCGTATTGTCAGCCCTAAGGGGTGGCTGTGAAAACAGCTGAAACATCAGCAGCGTTCCTGATCTTGGGCTGTTGAAGGCAATGGCCGGGAAGGAACAGGATCCCATCATCTCCTGGGGCAGGGCATAGATAAGGAGGTATGAAAGAAAGTAACCCTCAATTCCCCTTCCTCCCTCAGGCGATTGCTAGCAGGAACATCCTGTTCCTCCCTTATCCCATAGCCCCCTCCCTGCGTGCCTGAGTGTAGGGGAGGGTACCGGCCTGCTTTCCGGCTTCAAGACAGCTGCCATCTCTTTATATTCCCTCCCCATGCTTTGATACATCTGTCCTTGCTTTGCTGATAAAAAAACAAAATAAAAGCTATGTGCAGAATTCAGCTGCTCCCTCTCTCCCTGGCAGAGGCAGCCCTGCATGGCTGCCCAGAATGGTGTCTGAGAACTTTATTCCAGTGCACGATGACACAGTGCAGTATAGGTGTAAAGAGAGACTTACAGATCAGTGAAACAATTTAGAAGGTACTAGAAATAGACCCACGTATATATAGTCAGTTGATTTTTGACAAAGTGGCCAGGATAATTCAGTTGGGGGAAAGGAGAGTCTCTTCAAGAAATTTGTAGTAAAAACTGGATATCCACATGAAAAATAGGAACCTTGATGTTTACCTTATACCCTAAACAAAATTAACTTGAAATGGATCATATCTTATAATATAAACTAAAGACACAAAAAATATGAACCATAAAAAATTGAAAAATGGACTTCAACAAAGTTAAAAACTTTTGCTCTTGGCAAGACACTGTTAAGAAAAGAAAAGGCAAGTCACAGACTGGGAGACTGGGAGACAGTATTGGCAATACAGCAAGCACGTGAACATCAACATCATGAGGCATGAGGAAAATACAGACTAAACCCACCTATACCCACTAGAATGGTTAAAATTTAAGAACATGACAATACCAAGTGTTGGTAAGAAGGTGGAACACCTGGAATTCTCATACATTACTGGTAGTAGTACAACATGGTACAACCACTTTGAAAAACAGTTTGGTAGTTTCTTATAAAGTCATATACATGATTCAATTCCACTGCTAGGTGTTTATTCAAGGTAAATGAAAATATAGGTCTCCGTAATAACTTGTGCGAGAATGCTCATAGTATCTTTATTCATAATTGCCAAAGAACTAGAAACAACCAAAATGTCCATCCACAGGTGAATCATGATACATCTATGCAATGAAATGCTATTTTGCAATATAAAGGAACAGACTGATGATTCACACGGATAAGTTTTAAAAACACATTGAATGACAGAAGCCAGATACAAAAGAGTGTGTACTATATGAGCTCAAATCTCCAGAGCTCTCTTCATCTTGCCCAACTGAAGCTCGGTATCCGTTAAACATCTTCCCATTCTCCCCTCCCCGTGGCCCCTGGAAACTGCCATTCTATTTTCTGTCTCTATGAATTTGACTACTCTAGGTACCTGATAGAAGTGGAATCGTACAGTATTTCTCTTTTTGTGACTGGTTCATTTCACTTAGCATAACGTCCTCAAGGTTCATCCATTCAAATATCATTTTTTGAGGAGCCATCAGAGTGATTTCCTGCAGGGCACGGTAGCCTTCCTCTTGTCCCCGTCGCCCCGTCTCTCGCCCTGCATGTCCCAGTTTCTGCATTGACATCGCTCTTCGGGGAACCTGCTATCACTCCTGTTATTTCTTGCTTTTCACCGTCACAACTCTACCGTCTTGCAGGGGGATGGTTTCTCGCCACCCCCCACCCCACTGGGTTTAAAACTAACAGCAGAATACAGTGCAAGGCCTGGGAGGAAGGAGCATATTAGGTGAGGAGAACTTCTATTAGACGGAAAGGGGAAATGAAAGTCCTTTCACTAGGGAAAAGAGTAAGTCAAAGGGAATGAGACTAGGGTCGGGACATTGCCTGGCGCCCCAGGGACACTGACTTCCTGTGCCATTAGATCTGCCTTTACAGACAAACCTTCGTAAGCCTGAACTCACAGCTTGACATGCAGCTAAGACACATGTTCCAAGTCATCCGATTTCATATTGTCATTGGCAGATTTCATAGCAGCAAGTAATTACGGTTTGTATTGAATATATTGAGGTACAAAGGCCACTGCCTAGTTAATTTTGTGAAGTCAGTGGTTATCAAGGATGGAATCTGTTATTATTTCAATGTTTATTGAGGACCCTAATGTGCTAAACACTTATTATGATTGCCAAATAAAGGAACAGCACAATGACACCACGTGGCCACAGCTGCTTAAAATTTCAAGGTAATAGAGAGCAGTCGCCTGGGCAGCGTGTGATCGGACAAACAGGAGATGAGCGTCATGTGGATAAGTATGTAGTACATATGTTTAAGGAAATACAACGTAAACTATATTTAGGAGGAAGACGCAGTTCAAGGTGTTGATTACAACCCAGGAAGGAGATCTATAACTCGTAGCTATGAAGTCAAATAGAATGCTGGGGGTCATGTGTAGAGATGTTGGAGACAAACAAATTATATTATCACGCCATTAAATGAATACATAGTGAACGGACGGATGAATTAATGAGTGAATGAAAAATTTCATGAATTACTTGTCTTCCTGGCTCTCAGGACAAACCCCAAAATAGCTTTTCTACTTAAAATGTACCTTTTCTTATTCCTTGAAATAAGATTCTCAGGCATGGAGAGTCTGTCTTTTTAATTTTGGTTTCCAGGGTGAGTCCTCTTGATTGGAAGGCCATAATTGACTAATAAATGGATTCTTCAACCCAGCAGTGAGAACCCATTTTGTGTGAGGTCAGGACAGGAAAAAGGAAGATGTTTTGGGGGGATTTCCCCCCATTTAAAATCAAAATAGATTTGAGATCCGTAGAATACATGTAGACTTTTAAAATTTAGATTATCTTCTTAGTATTTAGTAGTACTTAGTATTACTTACTAACACTCGGTGTTTAGTAATACATTTCTTCAGTAATTGTAAAAAATGGAATTGTATCATTAAGATCCAAAGTTGGTATGTAGTAAAATGAAAAATTATCCTAGGCTTTTATCCAGAAATTAGATCTTCGCCTGTGTGGTGACAAGAATTGGTCGCTGATATGGTCCTTTGTGGCTTAGGTTATTGGCTTTAACCATCACCAGGGAGATGTGCCAATCCTCCCTCCCTCCCACCTTCTGCCCAAACAGCAGTGTAGCTTAATGACTGGTACAAGATACAATAATACAGTAGCCGTATTGTATATAACGTAGCTAGCCATAACGTATATAACATGCTGTAATAGGAGAATTGTTCATAATTTGTTCCAAGCACTGTACATGCCCCGTGCCAAGCACACACCCCAATAAAATTGATCAGGGCAAATAATCAGTACCAAGACTGGATAAGGACACATAAACACAGATGGGGCAGAGGATATAATAAACATCTTTAAGGACTAGAAATTGATCAATTCCTAGGAAGATAGAACTTATCAACAGTGACTCAGGAAGAAATAGAAAACCTGACTGGTTGTAAACCCATTAGAGAAATTGAAACACAAGTTAAAATCTTCTTGTGAGGAAATGTCAAGCCCAGATGTTTCTGCAGATAAGTTTTACCAAACATTCAAGGAAGAAATAATTCTGACATTGCACAAGCTCTTTCAAGTAATAGGGATGAAGAGAACACACCTTAACTAACTGATTGAAACTCAAATCAATTTGTGTAACCATGACACCAAACCCAGCAAGAATGGTACAAGGCAGGAGAATTCCTAACTTCACTCATGAATATAGCTGTAAGCATCCTAAACAAAATATTAATAAACAAAATCAAGGAAGGTAGGAAGAAGATGAAGTCGATTCTAGGAAAATCTATTGTAATCTGCCCTCTCAACTGATTAAAGGATGGAAACTATGGATTGCCTCAATCAATGCAGAAAAGCAAATTGTAAAATTTAACATCCATCCATGACCTCCCCCCCCACCCCGCCCAAAAAAAATCTTAGCAGACTACAAGTAGGTGAGAATGTCCTTAACATAATAAAGACAGTTTAAACAAACAAAACTACAGCAAACCTCGAACTTAACGCTGGAGCACTCAAAACATTCTCTTTAAAATTTGGAACAACCCAAGACACCAAGTTCTACTTCTGCTAGTGCACAGGGTGATGGAGGTGCTGGTTAGCGTGGCAAGACAAGGAGAAAAAGAAAAGTCACAGAATTGAAAAGGAAAAAGTAAAATAGAAACCATTCGAGATGTATTTGGCTTCTTAGAAAATCCTAAAGAGCGTACACATACACTAATAGAGATTTGGGGAAGGTTGCCGCGGGGGCGCCTGGGCGGCTCAGTAGGTTAAGCCTCTGATTCTTGGTTTCCACTCAGGTCCAGAGCTCAGGGTTCATGAGATCGAGCCCTGCCTCGGTCTGTACCCTCTAACCCCTCCCCCCCCAGGGTCAGTGGGGAGTCTGCTTGAAGATTCTCTCCTTCGGCCCCTTCCCCCCACTCATGTTCTCTCTTTCTCTCTCTAAAATCGATCAATCACTCAATCTTTGGGGAAAAAAAGAAAGGTTCCTGCAAAATCAAAAAACAAAAACCAAGCGCATTGCTACAGTGTCGCTAACGCAAGAACAATCAGTGAAAAATAGGTAATAAAAATAATACCACTTGCAGTAATGCTTCGGGATAAGTGTAATGAAAATGAGCAAGACTTTCATAAAGAAGATTATAAAATTTGCCCGACAGACATTAAAGACCTAAATATATGGAGAGTTACCTCATTGAAGGCATAACCTCTCTTGCACGCCCAACTTTGTAGAGACGAAAGGGACATACGATATTGTGTAACTTTAAAGCGTACAGCGTGTTGATTTTCTGCACTTACGTATTGCAATATGATTGCCACCTTGGCGTTAGCTGACACCTTCATCACATCGCACAATTACCATGTATTCTTTGCGGGAGAACATTTAAGATCTCCTCTCTTAGCACCAGGGTGTCTAGCCCAATGTTGTTATCTGTAATCACAATGCCGCAGATCCCCAGATGCTGCTCACTTTTTAACTGGAAGTTCACACTCTTAGAGCAACATCTCCCCATCTTCCCCATCCCTTGGCAACCCCCCCATTTTCTGTTTCTACGAGTTTGGCTTTTTTAGATTCCGTGTATAAGGGATGTCATACGGCATTTGTCATTCTCTGTCTGACGCATTTCCATAGGCTCCTAAACTTGTCAATTGTCTCCTAACTGATATATTGATTCACTGTTATTCTAATGAAAATGTCAACAAATTGTCCGTGTTTTGTTTGGTTTTGGTGGAAAAATACTATAAATACTATAGAATAAAATACTATAAAATATAAAATACTATATACAGTAAGATTTCATTTTGTAAAAGGAAAATATCCACATTTACTGCATGCATAAATACTCTGGGAAAAAAATTTGAATGAGGGATTGTTTTCTATTGCTATGTAACAAATTAGCACAAACGTAGCAGTTTCAAACAACACCTGTTCATAAGCTCACAGCTCTGTGGGTCAGAAATTATCATATGGTTTCACTCATTTATGGAACATAAGAAATAGGAAGATCGGTAGGAAAAGGAAAGGAAGAATGAAGGGGGGTAAACAGAAGGGGGAATAAACCACGAGAGACTATGGACTCTGGGAAACAAACTGAGGGCTTCAGAGGGGCGGGGGGTGGGGGATTGGAATAGACCGGTGATGGGTAGTAAGGAGGGCACGTATTGCATGGTGCACTGAGTGTTATATGCAAGTAATGAATCATGGAACATTGCATCAAAAACTGGGGATGTACTGTATGGTGACTAATATAACAAAATAAAAATTATTTAAAAAATAATCAGGCACGGTGTGGCTATTTCCTGTTCAGAATATCACAAGGCTGAAATCAATTTAGGGACTGGGTTTATCAATTTATGAGTCTCTTGTTTGGAGGTTCAGCAGGAAAATCTGCTTCTAAGTTCATTCTTGGTGAAATTCAGCTCCGGGGTTGGAGGACTGAGTCCTGTTTCCTTGCCGGCTGTCAGCTGGGGTCTGTTCTCAGCACACAGAAGCTGCCCACGTTCCTTCCAACACGGTCTACTTCTCGAGCAATTGCGTGCTGAATCCCCCTCATGCCTAGAATCTCTGACTCCTTTTCTGTGACAGTCAGAGAGACCTCTGCTTTCAGAGGGCTTACATGTGGGGGGCGCCTGGCTGGCTCAGTGGGTGGAGCGTGTGACTCTTGATGTCCGGCTCGTGAGTTCGATCTCCATGTTGGGTAAAGAGAGAATATTTTTAAAACTGTTGGGGGGCGGGGGGCTTGCGTGAGCTTCGGTAGGGAGATTGCATCTTAGAATTCTCCCAAACACAGTGAGATTATGGGCGTGTGTGTGCACTTTTATATATTTTACGATTGTTCTTTTTCAGCTGTTCTCCACAATTCCCCTTACAATTGACCTTTTTTTGTATCTAAAATTTCTTTATTAAGCATAATATTTGTTTTATATTCTTGGTGTACAGCCTCACTAAATAAATGTTGACCTTTATCAAATGTTTTCTCTGTAGCTATTAAAATAACATTATTTTTCCCTACGAAATCATCAATGTGGTGAATTACATTTGTGGATTTTTCTTTTTTTTTTTTTTTTTAAAGATTTTATTTATTTGACAGAGATAGAGACAGCCAGCGAGAGAGGGAACACAAGCAGGGGGAGTGGGAGAGGAAGAAGCAGGCTCCCAGCCGAGGAGCCCGATGTGGGACTCGATCCCGGAACGCCGGGATCACGCCCTGAGCCAAAGGCAGATGCTTTAACGACTGCGCTACCCAGGCGCCCCACATTTGTGGATTTTTCTGATGTTAATCCACCCGTGCATTTATGGAACACAGTGTTTTATTATGTAACTATTATTAAAATTATTTAAAATTAAATAAAATTTTATATTCTCTCAGTTTATCGGACTGCTAGTGAATCCCCCTCTGTAATTCACACGTATCCATCTCCACTGCCAAATTTTTCATCTCTGTTTATAAGTGAAATTGGCCTACTTTTTTGTTTTTACTTTTAATGCTCTCATCCAGTCTGCAGTCTGGGAATCAGCGTTATATTCCTCTTATTAAACCAGTTGGGCGATTTTTTCCTCAATTTTTCTTGTTCTCTTCTATTCTTCTTCCTTCCTTCCTTCCTTCCTTCCTTCCTTCCTTCCTTCCTTCCTTCCTTCGGAAACAATCTGCGTAAGAGGGATTTCCTGTCATTGGATGTTTGTTAAAAACACATCCATGTGGGTGACTCAGTCGGTTAAGCATCTGCCTTCATCTCAGGTCATGATCCCAGGGTCCTGGGATCGAGCCCTGCCTCAGGGTCCCTGCTCAGCGGAGAGTCTGCTTCTCCCTCTGCCTCTGCCTGTCGCTCTGCCTGCTGGCTCTCTCTCTCTCTGTGTCAAATAAATAAATAAATAAATAAAATCTTTAAAAAGTTAAAAAAAAAAAACTAAAAATAAAAACTCATCCATGGTGCTGTCCGGAATAGAAGCTTGGGTTGGAGGTGAGAAGAAGCACGTTGACTTCAGGAGGGAGAGATTTAAAAACATTAAGAAGTTGTTGTCAAGGAGAGATGTGTAGACCACTCTCGAGGACTTGTCTCCGGAAGGGGGCAGAGGGAGAAGATCGAGAAGGAGGGCATAGGGCCCAGGACGTCTTGCTGGGTTATCTGCTCCTCACCTTCTTGCTGGAGGATGGGAGACAGTGGAGCAGGCTGGAGCCCGGACGAGTATGATCCCACGGAGCGAGAGAGTTTGAGGAAAAGGCAGAAGAGATGGAATGATCCAAGACCAGGGGAAGAGCACGTCTAGATGGAGACATGGGAGGAGGGGCCTGGCAGGGAGGAGAGAGAAACTTGATGGGAGTCGGTGTGTGGATCTGGTGGTGCCAGGGAGGAAATCCCTTCACAGCCCTACTCCCGGGACAGGAGGCGAGCTCAGACGGCACGGCCCGCAAGCACGATGAGTTAGAGGGATGTCGTGAAATTCTGCACAATGATTAAAGTTTTGAAGGAAGCCAGTCTGTCCCCCATCTTAGAATACGAAACAAAAAAAACCCAAAACCCAGAGAAAGATAGATATGCGTCGTTTTTATAAGTCCAAACGATATTACGGCCTCAAAGTGCACAGAAAGAGTGCAAAATGGTGTGGCCCCTTTGGATGACACTTTGGCAGTTTTCACGCATGATCCAGCGATCGCACTCCTTGCCACTTACCCAAAGTAGCTGAAAACCTGTCCACACAAAATCTGCTCATGGATGCTCACAGCAGCTCTATCGTCATTGTCAGAACTTAGGAGGCGACCAAGATGGTCCTCAGTGGGCAAACGAATCAACAAACTGGTAGGCTTATACAATGGAAGTTTCTTCAGTGATAAAAAGAAATGAGCCATCAAGCCAGCAAAAGACATGGAGGAAACGTCAATGCATATCACTAAGCGAAGGAGGCCAACCTGAAGACGTACCAGATGCTTTCTAACTCTACGACATTCTGGAAAAGGCAAAACTATGGAGACAATAAAAAGTTCAATGGTTGCCAAGGCCCCGGAGGTGGGAGGGATGAGTACAAGGATTTTTAGGGCACTGAAACTGCTCCGCGTGATGCCAGAACGGGGCGTGCATGTCAGTATGTACCCGTAGTATGTACAAGGCCAGGAGTGACCCCTAATGTAAATGGGCTTTAGCTAAAAACAATGTGTCTGCATCGGCTCACCAACTATAACAAATACACACTAACGAAGATGTGGTAAATAGTTGTATACATTTTAGATCACTGCCGGGCACCGAGGATATCCAGGGCTGTGGTCGTCATTCCTCAGCGTGCGTAACATAACCCAGAGCTTGACGGAAGACAGCGTGGCCTCAGCAGGTGAGCCAAGGCTAGGAATGAGAGGGACGGCAGGAGGTGCAGACAGGGACCAGGGACAGCTGTGTCTTCATGTTTTTCATGTCACCCAAACGTTTGGAGTTTGCTGTCCTGTGATGTCCCACTTTCCTCACTGATGGAATCACAGTCAGCCTCACTCTGACCTACCTGATGGCCGGAGATGTTTGCTATCAGGTCCTTCTCCCCGAGGCTACTTACTCGTCTATAAATCCACTGGAGCGAGCCATTGTCCTACGATTCCAGACTCCACCTGCTAGAGACAGAAGAGAGACGGAATAATCAGAGACCAGGGCAAGACCACATCTAGGTGGACACCTGTGCCGTGGCCGGGCATCTGTGCAAGGTGCCTCTATGACTTTCTAGGGTGAGCAAAGATGATTACTTCCAAAAAAAACTTCACTGAAATCTTTGGTCTAACAGAAAATGACCCTAGGAGCTTCAGAGGGGGTGCCAGATGCACTGACTTACAAAGCCCAAGGCCAAACCTTGAGATTTGGGTGCTCTGGAGGGAGTGTTTTCCAATACCGACCACCAATTCTCTGATCCTCTGACACCAACTGGGCGACCTCCAGTTCAATTCAATTCAATTCAATTCAATTCAATTCAATTCAGACAGTAACTGCCTCGAGTTAGTGCAGGTCCGCTGGTAAGAGCTCAGTCCCAGCCTGTCCCCACCCAGATGCTGGTCGCAAGTCCTGGGCCACCTGTACTTCTCACGGACTGGCTATAGATCAGGGGTTCCCAAGACCCCCTGCTAAGGTTCCATCATTTGCCAGCATGGCTCCCAGGACTCATAGGGAGGCGTTTACGTTTACCAGTTAAGTATAAGGGACACAAGTCAGGAAAAGCTGGATGGAAGAAAGGCACAGGCATGGTCTGGGGACGGGCTGGGTTGCCGGGAGCTTCCGTGCCCTCTCCGGATACACTATTCTGGCGCCCTAAGTGCTCACCCGTTGGGAAGCACATCAAATCTTGTTCAAGGGTTTTTATGGAGCTCAGCCCATCAGCTCCTCCTTCTCCCCAGAGGTCGGTGGGTGGGGCTGAAAGTTCCAACCCTCTAATCTCTTGGCCTTTCTGGGGACCAGCCCATCAGAAGCCATGTAGAGGCCCCAGCCTGTCACCTCATTAGCATAAACTCAGGTGTGATCAAAGGAACTCATTATGAATAACGAGACACTCCCGTCACTCAAGAAATGCCAAGGGTTTTAGGGGCTACGCGTGCCGGGAACTGGGGAAAAGACCACACAGTTCACATGAAACCGCAGGTGCCCTGCTGGTGCCTCTGCCTCTTCTGTGTCGGCCCCATGGGGATAATGCAGCTGACGTGCAGGCTGGGTTCCAGAACATTCCTTGAAGAAACTTTGTATTTGAGGTTTCAGGAAAAGTCACTAAGAAGTCATCATGGTCATCTTCGGGTTCTTTGGTGTTGGCTCCCAGCCTTTGAAATTTTCATTAGTTGGCAATATTAAAAACGTGGAGATTTCTGATCTTTAAAAATCAGAAGGGACTGCCAAAATGATGCATTGTCACCAAGTGTCGGGAGGTGAGCAGGGCTGTCTCTTGGGGCAGACGTGTCCTCTTCAGCTCCCCAGGGTCCCCTCCACACCCACAGCCTTACCGACACCGGGAGGCTGATGCCGTTGACACATGGTCGGCACAACTCGAGGCTCATCAAATGTTCCCTAAACTGGGGAGGGTCAAAGGCAAAGGCGAGTTCAAGTTCCCACCTTTTGCCACACACAGAACTGCTTCTAGTCCCCAGATGCCTTGGCCTTCCCTTATCCCGTGACGATTCATTTAAGGACCCCTCCCCAAGCGTGTGGACGGCTTGCGGACCAGTGGAAGGTTTGGAATCTCTTGAGCACAGGCCACAGCTTCTCCCCAGGTGTATGTGCCAGTGACAAATGAGGCAGTTTACATATCTTCAATACATGACATTCTGCCTTCTTTCCATCTTTGTGTGACATTAATCAGTTCCATTTTCAGGGTATTGGGTTTTTCCAATGTAGCAGGCCACACTGGTGGCCAGAAATATTTCTCAATCACGCAGAGTGTGTCTGAGTTCTTCCCATGTGTATGGCTGCAATAAAGCAGCCCCTATATTCTGATTATTTAGACTTTTCTTTCGTGCCCTTTTTGCCTGACGGTCTTAGAATGTGAAACTCTTTTGCAAATGGCCATAAAAATACAGTGTTGAAACTTTTCACCATCACTAATGTGCATGTAGCCATTAAAAAGATGCCTTTTCTGTGGATATTTCAGAGTTAACAAAAAAAAAAAAATACAAATTCTAATTCCTTAGAGAATTGGTTGCGTTGAAATATTTACAGAAGGTCAAGGAGTTTCCCCTCCCGCCTGGAGCGGAGAAGTAAAGCTGTGGGCAGTGGTTAAGCAAGTCCAGCCTTTCAAGCCTTGTTTATTCTGGAAATAACTCTGGAAAATGCCTCATATGGTTCCCCAGAGACCTGGACGTGGGCCTGTGTCAGTACATGACGAATGAAAACAAACCGTTCCTTTGCAGCGTTGAGCAAAATCTATAAAAAAGGTCTTTCTTAGAACTTCCAGACGGACCTGAGGGACCAGAAATGAACTTGAAAGTGTAAGGAAGTCAAAGTGCAGAGCAAGACCAAAAAAAAAAATATCTCACCCAACCTTATAACCGATTTAGATAGTGGAAATTATATAAACACGAAGTCCACGGAACTCGGGCAGTTTGAAGTGGGTCTGAAACACTGGCTTGTTGTCATCAATTCCCAGTTTAGTAATGAAGTCATTCCCTGAGGACCGGCTTAGCGGCTGCCTGGCTCTCGAGACTCACCCCCAGGGAGGCCAGGACTCGGTCGGTGTTCCCTCTGCCCAGGGCTCGTCCAGGGCCCCGTGGGCGGGAAGCCGCCTCTTCTTGCATGTGGTTCTGTCCTGTGGGCCTCTCGTGAATGATGAATGGATGGGTGGTCATGGAAGGTGGTGTCCGCGGGCCAGCTGACTCCGAGGGGTAGACCCTGACTGTGATTTCCGGCTGGAAAGTCCATTTAATCCATAGGCACTCGGATTCATAAAGCGCTTATAAATGTGGGCCCGGTCAGGGGATGTACGCTGAACATCCGATGGGTTTGTTTGCCTCCCTCTCCGCTGTTATTTTGATCAATCTTTCTCCCTCCTCTGCCCACCCGCCTCTTCCCCAGGGACCAGCGCTGGGATCTGGTGTAAGTTCCAGGTGACCCGAAGTACACCAATCAGAGTGCTTCCGAGAGTTCTCAAGCTGGATCTGAGAGAGGGGAAACCCATCTCCCTCCATGCTCTCGCAGTCATTGGGGTATGGTGCTGGGCGCTGCCGGTGGCCAGGGCTCCCGCGTGCGGGGGGTGGGGGAGTGTCTGCAGAAGGGTGACAGTTAAGCAGCTTCAAGCCCAGGCAGTCTGAGTAATGTCAGCTGTAATGCCTCAGTAGATGAGAGCGAGGGGACATTCAGGGGACACGGGTCTCATCTACCTCCTGATTCCAACTCTGGCCTTGCCTGTCCTGCAATGTGCTTCTCTGGGCCCACCCACCCTGTACCTCTTCTTGCCTAAGTAGTTTGGATTCATTTTCAATAGAAAGAGACTTAAAAATACAAGACGCACATCCCTAGGGAAGCAGAAGTGAATTCCCCGTTGTCTGAAAAACCAGCTCGAACTTTCATGTGCACAAGAAGTTATTTGAGATTTGAAAGTGGGGGTTTTGGCTCCATGTGCAGATCTGTTCACTTTAGTTCCGTCCTGCTTTACATAATCACGTTCTTTCTCAAATAGAAAATTCTTAAAACGTCCTAGCAATACAATAATGATGAGTGTCAGAGTTTATTGGGTGTTCGCTATGTGACGGTATTACTGAATGTGGGCTTAATGTTTTTCATCCTCACAAAAACCTATGAAACTCAGCCTGTCATCCCCCCCCATTTTATAGACATGGAAACTTAGGCACAGAGAGGTTAAGCAGTTTCCTCCAGGTTGCACAACCAATAAGTGGCAGAGACAGGATCTGAGCCCCAACTTTCCAAGCTCAGAGACTGGGATTTGAATCTAGAAATATATTAAAGTATTGAAAACCATGGGTTTCTAGTTATGACAGTCTCGTTTGAGACTGAATTATGAATTTTTAATTTTTTTTAAAAGATTTTATTTATTTATTTATTTACAGGGAGACAGCCAGCGAGAGAGGGAACACAAGCATGGGGAGTGGGAGAGGAAGAAGCAGGCTCCCAGCGGAGGAGCCTGATATGGGGCTCGATCCCAGATCGCCGGGATCACGCCCTGAGCCAAAAGCAGATGCCCAATGACTGCGTTACCCAGGCCCCTGAATTTTTAATTTTTTTAAAAAATAACTTGCGCTATTTTTCAAGGCAATGAGAAAGCTGGACATGCCCTCAAAGGCATTCTGCTCTATGACTTGAACGTGCGTGAGAAGAGAGTTGGCCAGAGACGTTTCGATCTGCCTTTCGGTGGCAGAGCCGGTGCCAGCATCCCCATCTCTGATGCCCATTCTGGCTGTACCATTCTGGGAACGCATCTTGAAGCAAACTCTCACCCTCCCAGAGGTCAAAGCGGGGTGGCGGTCTGGCCTGGAGGAACGCACCTGCCGCAGAGGGCCGAGCACCTTGAAACCCTCGGAGCCCGAGCTCTGCCCAGCTTTTTATCTTGATCACAGATGGCTCCAACAGACTGAACAGAAGGATGGTTAGTGCTCAGCCCTCCTCTCTCAAGGTCCCCGAGGCACATGGAAAGTAGGAGAAGGTGGACCGAGGCTCGTTTCAACGTCATTCCTGGGAAGCGTTTCATGCAATAGCTGGAGAATTGGGTTGAAAACCCAAAGTCATGTCCCAGAGTCTTTGGCCAAGGGCTAACTTCTACCCGTTACCGTTTCCTTTTTGAGAAACTAGAAAAAAACTACCAACCTCCTTTACTCTTGACCAGAGGGGAATATGAGAATCAGAATGACTGGGCCCCTCACTTCCTGTGAGGTTGTGAAACAAAAGGTAAACACTTCACGGGTCCGTGGCAGCTCCGAACAATTGCCCCTATTGTGGGGAGAGCACAGGCTTCTTTTCCTCTTTGCACGAGCTTTTGCTGGTGGGGAGCTGAGCAGCAGAGGGCCGGCCGAGCTGCCCGCATTTGCAGGGAGAAGATGCAGGGAGATTTGCTCTCTGGGCAGCTTGTGGCCATTTTCAAGGTTTAGGCAGAAATGCCTGTCCTTGCGTTATTGGGCCGAGTTTTCTTCTGCACGTTTCGGAGGCCCAGCACGAGGAGGCCGTTTGGGTGGGGATAGCGGGTTTGCTGCCTCGATAATCTTATTTATGAAGAGCTGGGAACTGGGCGTCTGAGCTGGAGCCCTTGACTCTGCTCGGGAGCTTTGGTGCTGCTCTGGTTTTCTTCCTTTTTAGGTTTCCCCGCGGTGAGCCCTTCGGAGAACAAGGTCGTGTTGATCTGCGGCGGTGACTCACCCAGGCTTTGCCGTGGCTCCTCTGCAGAGACTCGAGCGCCCAGAGTAGAACCTGAGAGCAGATCCAGGATGGACGGCAAGGGCCCCGTCGGCACCGGGAATGTGCGGCTCATTCAGCGGGATCACCTGGGCTTTGCCTTTTAGTTATCGAAGGAAAAATATTCTAAAACCGCAGGAAAGAAGTGTTTGGGGTCCATGTGAACTATCCTCTCCTTCATTCAGCGAGGAAAGAATACCTGTGTGACCTGCTAAGAAATATATATGAGTGTCTCTGCCCTCGGTTCTAATATTTGGTCTTTGACCCTAGCTCCTGACACAGAGTTCCTAAAACCCGTGTAATGCCCTGGGTGATGGAGGAGTGTCTTCTGTTCTGATGAGGACGCTCCTGGATGGTTCCTGGATGGGGGCTGCTCACCAAAAAGACCGAGCCACGATTCGAAGCTTGGAGCTTTCGGTATGGCCCCCCCGCCCTGCCCCCATCCTTGCGAGAAGGGCGGGAAATGGAGTTAATGGGTGATCGTACCTATGTGTGAAGCCTCCCTAAAATTCCCGGAAGGACAGGGTTTGGAGAGTGTCCAGAGTGGTGCACACATCCACATGTCGGGAGGGTGACCGCTCCCTGGGACGCAAGCCCCGTGTGACCCTTCCCGCACTTTGCCCTAGACGCCTCTTCATCTGGCCCTTCATCAGTTTCCTCTATTATACGATCAGTGGGCAAGCGAGTGTTCTCCTGAGTCCCGTGGGCTGTTCCAGTGTATGACGGAACCTGGGGAGGAGCTGGTGGGAAGCCTGCTCCGTGGCCAGTCCGTCAGAAGCCCAAGGGAGAACCTGGACATGCGATTAGCCTGTGCGGTGGGCGCCGTCTTGGGGGACTGAGCCCTTCCCCCGTGGGATCTGACTTCCTCCGGGCTGACGGGGTCAGAGACGGGAGGACGCCCAGCTGGTGTGTGCAGGACAGGAGGGCTGAAGAATTATTTGGTGTGGGAAAGTCCTTCCCCACATCTGGGGTGAGACGTGAAGTATTGAGAGGAGAAAAAAATGTGTTTTCCTGAGACAGCCTATAAATTGTGCTGATCTTAAGGAATGCGGTGGAGAGCAAGTCGATGTCTCTAATCTCATGGAATTTATAGGTAAACGGGCAGTTACAATTACAGTATGATAAATGCTGTGATGGGCAAAGTCGAGGGTCATGCAAAAACTGCTGAGGGTTTCTGCCTGGACTTTGAGTCAGGAAAGGGGAAATGGAAAGAATGATTCATCCAGACCAGGGGAGGTCTCCCTCTTACTGTCTGTCTCCTTCAAGGCTGACTGCTGTGAGGTGGTGAATGATTTCCTTTAAGACCTGTGTCCTAAAAAAAAAAAAAAAAAAAAAAGAATACGATGACTTATTAATTTAATTTTTTGTTATATTTTTACTAACCAGAACCAACCTACAGAAAGGCTGTAATTACGGTACAAAAAACTTTTTTTTCCCCCTGAGCCGACCTGATGGCCCATCAAGCCTGACACTTCAGCGTGCATTCTCTGCAAACAAGGACATTCTCCTACGTAACTGACGCACGACCATCGGCATCGGGAGATTGGCAGTGACTCGTTCACACCCCCTGATCCTTAGACCCCACTCAAGTTTTGCCAGTCGTCCCAAGAATGGCCTGTATGGAGAGAAGTCGCCTGAAGAATGGCCTTTATGGTCAACGTTGCTTTTCCTTGACCCTGGTGATCACGCCAATTTGGAGAGAATAGGGCAGTTGCTTTGTAGAGTGTCCCTCTGCTGTCATTTGTCCCAGGCTTCCTCACGACTGGCTTTCAGTGCACGTTTGGAGCAGAACAGCTCAGAGGTGGTTGCCCTCTCACTGCATCCTTGCTTTGGTGCAGGATTTCGACCTCTGTCATCACCAATCATCTGATTAGGTGGCAGCTGCTAGACTTCTCCACCAGGAAGTTACTCTTTTGTCCTCCGTCATCCATGTGTATTTTGAGGGAGGTACTGAAAAACATCCCATTCCTCGTCAGACTCTTGATTCAGGATGGACTCATGATTTCCTACTTTATCCACTGGGTTATAATCTGCCACCATCTTTTCTTTGATGCCCAAGTTGTCCTATATTTGGTAGCCCCTATAGGTGGTCAACCCGCACCGGCTGACTTCTGTGTCCTTTTTGTACGTTCCAATCACCCTCCGAGCATTCCCATTTTTTTCTGATGCAGGTGGATGTTCCAGGTTCATCTTCTACGTGCCCCGAGCTGGCCCTGGCATCAGCGACCTCTCCACGGGGCTTCTCGTGGCAAATGGTATTTAGAAACCAAGATCTGGGCATCCGATGCGCTCATGGCTATTGAGCTCTTGCTGCTCCAAGGCGCTCCTCACAGACGGAGCTAGAAATACATGCGCACACACACACACACACACACACACACACACACACACACACGTTTGTTTCCGTATTTTTATCGAAATCCTTGAGATTATACCAATACCTTAAGCTCTGACCCCAAACCACAGGGTTCATTCTGCTTTTCCCCCTTTCCGTATTTGTAACTCCCTTCTCCAGCAGCGAGAGGCCCAGCTCCCATTCTTCCAAGTGTATTCACGTCTTTGATCAAGCTTGTGTGTGGAATCGGTCTCTGCCACCCGCTGCCCCCATGTGGACTCCCTCCTCATACCTGCCCCGCTCTGCCGGCCCGGCCAGCTCTGCCACATGCACAGAGGCCTCCCCTGTCCCTCCTGGGCTCCAAGTCCTCACAGACGCAAACCTTGCTCTACCACCCTTCGGGACTTTAGGGCAGAATCACCAAGGAAAGGAACAGAAAGAGAAGGAAAGCAGAAGGGGAGAAGAGGGAGGGGGATGGAAAGGAAGTGGAAAGGCACAGGAAGGAGAACAGGAAGGGCCAATTACATTTTTTCTCACCTTTGGAGAGATTACTGTATTACACATGGTCGTTTCAGAACTTAGGCTTACTTGGCGCAGAGGCCTCGATTTAACCACCTCGCACCCCTCCCTCGACCTCTCTTTCTGTATCTCACGACCCATCCGTCCTGGGCTCAGCCATCTTGGAATCCGCTCCGGAGTGTGCAGTTCCGGAACATCCCGTTTGTCTGCTTTACTGAGGAGCCTTTCATGTCAGAAAGGCATGAAGAATTTTCACGTCCCTCCAGAAGAGCACAAAGGACAGAGGCACAGGACATCTGATATCTCAGAGGCAATTTCATGCAATTATGAGATCATATCTCTGAGAGGAAAAAAAAATACGGCTAAGTGTATCTTTTTAAAGGTTTTGTCCATTTTTAAAAATGGGAATGAGCACCATTGTTCATCTTTTATTCAGTTAGTTTCATCAGGTTTTCATTCCCTGAGTATTATCTCTTTAACTCTCTTAAAACTAATTAAGAATGTCAGAAAAATGCTGAAGTTAATACTAAAAATTATTAGACACTTTAAGTGTTAAGTGTACCCCCCTACGTTTAAGTGTAACATTTCAAAAGGAAGCTTGGGCCAGTACTGTCTGGTTCCATTAGAATGAATTAATAAACAGACAAAACCAAGATTTCCTCGGAACAATCGGAGCCGTAACATATTCCGGTGGCAATTTTAATTTTACACTACGTGTACCTCTTTCCCAAATATATCCATTCGGGAAGTGGCTCATTTTAGGGATTTCTGAATAGACGCAAGACCAGGACAACCACAGAAAGGTCTACTACAAACATCCAGACCCTTGAGTGGATTACAGTGTCCCATCCCCAATTTTTTATTCTGGGCTCACTATATGAGCACCTCAGAGATCAAAGGCACCTTATACGTGAGATGCACTTTTGCTGGTAACACATCAAATGACAATACTGATATTGTCGTGGTTTTTTTTTCAAATAATATCAAAATACCATTTTTAGTAACCTCAGTATTCTATTTAAAACCTTTCAAATTCATGTAATGGTGGAACTAGGTCAAACCTCGTCTCCATAAAGACATTACATCTCCCAGAGTCTGGCTTGCCCCGGCTTTGCTGCCTCCTTCCCCCCAAAACCCTCCTCAGGGTACCCTCAGAGCCACGTGAGCTCACAGAGTGGCCACTGCCCTTGTGGGACGGGGCAAGAGGGTTTGGTGGGGGGTTCGGGAGGCAAGTGGTGATGACCGCTGGGAGGGTTTGGGGTGAGGGTGTCAGGCTTGGGAGGGGGTTGGGAGGGTACACAGGGAAAAAGGATTGAGGAGAGAGCCAGACATCGAAGCCAACTGCCCATGAAAGTCTAAAACAATGGTTTTACACCCACAAACATACTGCTATTTTGGTACCTAAAAATACTGTGGTATCAAAAGGGCATGAGAAAACTTTTAGGCAGTGACAGGTACATTCACTCTCTCTCTCTTTTTGTCAGCAGGCTCCACACAAGGCAGGGCTTGAACTCACGACCCCAAGATCCAGGCCTGAGCTGGAATCAAGAGTCGGATACTTAACCGACAGAGCCACCCAGGGACCCCTGTATGTGCAGTACCTTGATTGTGGTGATGGTTTCATGCGTGTACACACATGTCAAAACTTTTCTATCTGTACACTTTTAAATGTGCAGTTTACTTTCTGTTTTATTTTATGTCTCAAGACAGCTGGTTTTAAAAAAATCATGGTGCCAATAATGTTCAGATGAGTCCTAGAGTTGCTAACTGTGTCAAAATCTAACAGTCAATCTGGTATCGATTTTTTTTTCAGATTTTATTAATTTATTTGAGAGAGAGCGAGAGACAGAGCAGAGAGGGAGAGGGAAAAGCAGGCTCCCGCTGAGCAGCGAGCCAGACGCAGGGCTTGATCCCAGGACCCTGAGATCATGACGGGAGCGAAAGGCAGGTGCCTAACTGACTGAGACACCCGGGGGGCCCTGGTATCGAATTTTCTCTCTGTACTTGGAAAGAGCTCGGGCCGGTATTTCTGCCTGCTGTCAGTAGGACATGGTGGCCCCAAGGACCTCAATTACCTTAGATGAATTATTTTCATGGGGGCTGGTAATTAATCCAGTGGGCTCCATTCTGCACGTTTACTCCTTGCATACATGTGTCAAGGAAGAGAACTTTCCTCTGCCCTCTTTGTTTCAGTCCTGAGAGCCTGCAAGTTAAACCCAAAACGAAACAAAACAAAACAACAGTTTATCAGGAGAAAAGGCACTCAATTCTTATTAACATTTTTGTACGTGAGAGTTCACAGAAAAAAAAAGCGAAACTCGAAGAAGCAGTGGACTTGGGGACTTATATACCATTTTAACAAAGGAAAGGGAGTTTGGGTTTCAAGAGATGGTGAATAATGAGGAGGTTAAGTAGAAAACATATGAGGGGACTAATGGAAGATTAGGATTCTTTCTGTAAGGTCTATTTCTGCAAACTTGTTTGTCTGCATCCCGGTGATAAGAGTTCTCTCCTCTTCCTGGTACAGGGGGGCGGGGGTGTGGAGGAGGGATGGGGTTTGGCGAGTTTGGAGGAGGGGGGAGTAGGAGACACCTTCACAAAGGGAAATTTATGCCCTGCTTTTACACAGTTGGTGGGAGAGCAGAGAACTCTCCCTGCCCCTGTTGATTCTCAATTGCTTTCAACTCAAAATAACACTTAGGCCAAGGAGGCAGATGTGGGGGTGGAGTATTGCGATCCCCTTCACAGGGAAAACCGCCAGCAATTAAACCTGTTAGAAGACTTGGTGCCTCTGCTCCCCACCCGACGGCCCTGCCATTTTACTGGCACCTTTTTGTGGGACGAGGAGATTGAGGGCCTGAAGTCAGTCCGCCTGCAGGATTGAGCGGCTGTCCTTTAGGGGGTGGCATTTTGCAGTCCGAGTCTGTCCTTGTTCTGACCGCAAGCCCCCATGCACCTCCCTCTCTCTTGCCTTGGGCACCCCTCCTGCCGTCCCCGTTTCCCACTTCCTCCCTCCCTGCTCTCTTCTCCTGAGATAGGGCACTCCGGAAGAGCTTTTCTCTCTTTCAGAACCTCATGCAGTAGTTTTCCTCTTGACTTTGTTTCCATGGGGTTCACATTTTGTCTGAATTCGCTGACCTTACCCAGTGGGTGCACACCGATCATTTGTTTTTCCAACACAAAATATTTCCTTCTGCTTCATGCTATCCATAGAACGTTCCTCTGCGTAAATACTGCCCATTTAGAAAGCAGTTCCCAGTTTAAATAATCCTCACTGTTTTAGAAGAAGGAGTTTGGCTCAGAAGCCTCAAGACGCCTTGTGACCACCAGCTGAGATCCTAAACCGACCCAAAAGGGGAGCTGGGGGGAGGGGCAGTAGTGTAAAAAAATCCCTTTCCAAAAAGCTGAGGCTTGGAGGAGAAGATCCGGGTGCAGGAGTGCGGGCCCCTTGCCATCTTCCCCGCTGCTCTGCTGGCCGGTCCTGGCCGGTCCTGCACCGTCCTCTTCTGCCCTGACCAAAACAGTGCCCAAGAGAATGAGGATTTCTACATTTTTCCTGGGAAAAAAAGCTTCTATGTCTCAAATTAAATATGCAAAAATGTCAACTTCGAAGGTACCTTTTATAAAGTGCATCCTTTGGTCTGAAACCCTGTCCTCCAAACACCATTTTTAAAAAACTCAATAGTCTGCACACATCTCAGGATCTCAAGGTCACAGATTTCTTTCCCCTTGTTTGGAAGAACCACAGGACCAGCTCACACACGTTAAAATGTATCACTGCGGGTTGAAAAATAACAGTGAGGCTTAATTGCTTCTCCTTTTCCTCCTGGGTGTGAGCCTGCTAGTCTCCCTCCTGCCACCTCTAGATTTCCCTCCCCACTTATAACCCACATGCTCAAGGAGCATGGAAGGATTTTCCAGTCCCTCCTCCTCCTCCTCCCCTGATCTCACACTTAGGCCATTGTGCAAATTTGCCCCGTGCTAGTTGGGGTGGGGGTTTCTTGAGGGAGTCTTGAGGGTCTTTTCCATTTCCTCAACTGCCTCCTGCCTCCCCCTTTTGTCCTCGAACACACACAAACACAGCAGATGCGCAGGGCAGCTAGGGCAGCAGGTCCCCCACCCCCCACGCCCCCCACCCGGCCTCCCCAATCATTTCCATGGCTCCATGTGGTGCATGTATCCGGCAAAACCCGACCTTTCTTCTTGTTTTCCAGCACCATTGTACAGCCAGTCCTACACAGAACATAACCTTACCCCTAAGTACTTCAGTATGCACCCATAACAGATGAGGACTTTCTCTTTTTCCCCACACGAGCGCAATGCCATTATCAACCTAATGCAATTCACAAGAACCCTTTCATACTGACCACTTGGGCCACGGGGGACCGCAGCCAAGCATCTGGGGATGGGATCGTCAGCAGAGCTGGTGGTCGGGGAGAAGGGCTGGGTGGGGACACAGGAGAGGGAGGACAAGCTGCAATTCACTGACCCCTCTGGGTCTGTCTGTGCTGCATCAGATCGTAATAATCTTGGGAGAGTAATGGCTGTTCTCCCCTCCCCCACCAAGTCCCGTGGGACTTCCTCCTCTGGCTGCTGCTAGCGTGGAATGACCCCCGGGAAGGGGCTCAGGGACTCTAACTCCAGCTTAGCCAAGATGACACACTACATATCACCGCAGTCATCTAATTCCCAGTGCGCGTTCAAATGTCCCAGTGCCTCGATAATGGGCTTTTACAGTGGATTTGATCAAATAGGGGTCCCCAAGAGATCTACACGTTGCCTTTGCTCCTTCTCTTAAGTGTCATTGATTTCTAATACTCTCTGTCTCTCACACACGCACACACTTTTTATGACATTAATTTTTTCCATGACAAAGAAACCTGGTTGTGGGTCTGGTAGACATGCCCCACATTCTGAATCTGGCCCATTCTATCTTCCTGATATAATGGAAATGACCTCTAGAGGCTTGGTACGATTCAGGGTTTTGTTGTTGTTATTGTTGTTGTGTTGTTGTTTGGCAAGAATGTCTGAGGTTCCTTTGCTCTCACTTCCCTCATGGCTGCTAAGCTCTCCTCCCCAGTCTTAGGCTGATGGGGTTGGGAGAAGCCAGGAAACAGCCCCTGGGCTATGCTACCTTCACCTCAGCTCTCTTAATCACTCAGCATGACTGTTTCAGGCGGGAAAACTGGATGAATCCGCTGTGTAACTCCTTCCACGCCCTGGCCTCACGCCGAGGGCTAGTGTGTCTCTCTTGGCAGTGTTCACGGTGCTGTTTCTTCCCTCGGCGCACTGACTCTTGAAGCACCATGGTGCCCCCGTCATATCCGACACCAGCCGTAGTGTGTCCGTCGGATAAACGTCCAGTAGGAAGAGACCACACATACACCTCACTGTAGAATAATTCCCTATTTATTTCAGCGAGGGGACCGAAGCTCGTAGAAGTATGAAGCAGCTTGCTCCCCAAGGAGCAGCCCTGGACGGCCCCCCTGGCTTCCCCAATGGGGTGAATCGTCACCATCCGCGGGGGCTGCTATGCCCTTGAACTTTTATATGCGGCACCTACCATCACAGTTCAAGAAGAATTTGCTCTAGCAATCCATGGCTTTTGTTCAAGGAACGTTTACCAACATTGGGCTCTCCTGTTTCTCGAACCAAACTCAGCTTCAGCAAGGGCAGTTCCTTAGGGGGAAGAGACATTGGAAATCTGGGCTTCCCCGGGGTGCCATCACTGTCTCCAGATCCCTACTGTTCTGGAAAGTCAGTGTCCCTGCAGTTGTCCCTGCAACTCTGTGTCAGTACCCTGAAATGCAAATGTTTGATCCAGAGTGCTGGGAGGGCCATCATCCCACGAGAAGGTGATTGTATTAATCCTTTGAAGTTTTTCATCGAAAAGAAAACCTGTAAAATATTTTTGTAAAGACCTTGTGGGGGCGCCTGGGTGGCTCAGTCGGTTAAGCGTCTGCCTTCGGCTCAGGTCATGATCTTGGGATCCTGGGATTGAGCCTGCATGGGTCTACCTACTGGGCGGGGAGTCTGCTTCTCCCTCTCCCTCTGCCCCTTTCCTCCCCCAACCGCGCTTGTGCTCTCTGCTCTCTCTCTCGTGCTTTCTCTCGCTCAAATGAATAAATGCATAATCTTAAAAAAATTTAAAAAAAGGACCTTGTGGATTCTTGAGAATGCATCGATGGGCCAGAGTTCCACCAAGTCTGAGAAACACCAGTCTGCATCTAACACATGCGTTTTGACCGAAGAATATGCATTTGAGATAGAACAAGGTTCTGCCCAGGAAGCTGGTTCAGAGCAGAGAGGGGTGAGCTCCTATGATAGACACCAGGATCCTCAGAGTCTAGTATAAGCAAAAGGGACTGTACTGGAAGGGCCTCAGGAGCTCTGAGACTGGACGTGAGGTTGAGGCAGTGGGTTTGGAAGTGGAAATAATCTGGTTCCGGAGAGCTGGGAGCCCTGTCCCCTTCCACACCCTCAGTGGGAGGAACGTGCTGGGATTTTCATTCCATCAGATTGCCCCAAAGGGGAAGAAGCTATCCCATAAAAGGAAATCCAGGTGCGATCAGCATGGAAGGATGGTTGCGGGACAGCTGAACCCGACACTGGCCCAGGCCCCTTGACATAAAAGAAGATGAGCTTCCTCGTATGCACAAATTCACAGTTTCTGGCTTAAAAAAAAAAAAGGCCTAAAACCTCAAACCTAAAGGAATTCATTTTCTAAAATCTAGCTCTACAAACAATACTGAGAAAAGCCAAAAGGAAGCTTATCAGCTTGGGGTATTTGTGTTAAATTCCTCCATTTACCACATTCCAAGAGCAGGAGTTATAGTCATTGGGAGGGAATGTTTCAGAGAACACCGAGGTCAGGGAAATGTGGTCATTTGCGTTTTGAAACCCAGAACCGTGTGTTTCTACAGCTGCCGACTTACCAGCTCCCCAGGGATGGCAGGCTGACTTCATCCTGACCGAGGGCCAGCACGGCTGGAGGCTTCTCTCTGGCCAGGAGGGATGGCTTTCGTCGCTCAGGACGTTGGGGAAGAGTCAGCCGTCTGTCCGGGATGGCTCTTCGATGTGGGGATGCGAGGGACTCGTACACAGAGATCGGGGGCGGAATGAAGTTTGTCCAAGTGGACCAAAAGGTTCATATCATTGAAGGCAGAAAAGTGCTCCTGATTCAATTTTTTAAAACAATTATTAACGTTCTTTGAACTTTTGAGTGGAGGGAGCCGTTAGCGGCGCTGACCCGTCAGGCCGACACCGTGAAACCCTGTTCATGGTAAAACTTCACCCATAACGCATCTCAGTTTAAAAAGCGAACATGAGGAACGTGATGATGAAAACGAGGGCTGGTGAAGAGAACAGCATGCTAACGTTTCTACAAATTGGCCACCATGTGAATTTTCCCCGCTTTCTTAGTCATTTTCATTGGACCAAAATTAAATTTGCCCCTACGAGAAGCTAAAAATGTAATGACAATGACGTCGAGTGTTGCTCGTCATTCTTTAGGAAGAAAGATTACCCACACCCACGTTCTGTTTTCACTGAGGCGCGCTTACCACAAGCCGTCTGGAACTTTCTGTCTTTACTTGTCATTTAGAAGCAAAACAGGAGACTTATGTATACAAAAAAGAAAAACCTCAGTGATTAAAACTCGTTTTAAAGAGTGTAAAAATTCCAAGCAGTTCATAGAACCAGGTTTTTTTTGATGCCGTGATACACATGTGACTTCTAATCCAGACTGGAGCCTACATTTATCACAAAATAGATCACTTTAAAATTTGTTGATAAATCATACTTTTCCTAATGTGATTTGTTTTAAGTAAAATAGTATATGTCTCTCCTTAAATATGATAAAGGGGAAATAAATATTTTTACGTAAGGTGAGTTTTGGGGTTGCGGTAGAAATTGGCCAGTTGCAGCAGTAAGAGACGGTGTGAGAGTAAGACTTTGACTCCTGACCCACTCTCATGCCTCAGACAACCTAATAATCCACAGTCTGAAAATGGCGGCGTCTTGCTGTACCGATCCGCCACTGTCTACCAGAATACTGCCCCTCAGGCCCCCTCGGTGTGGAAAATCTGAGGCGGCCACCGAAACCAGCTCTGACTGAGGAAGGCACAAAAGAACGTGTCAGGTGGTCTTGGGGATCAAAGGAGGGAGAAAATCTGAGTCACCAGGTGTCAGAACAGCTCCAGGGACTCCCTGAGGAGCAGAAGTTCCCATTTCTCAAAACTTTTGACATGAGCTGCCATATTACCTTCCAGAACAATCTAGGGAGCTTTGTGCCATTTGCCTCTTCCTTCTGTAGCTGCTCTAAGCGGGGCTCCCTGATGGTCTCTTGTCGGTGGTCTGAGCCCCATCCCACATTCCACGTACAGGTTGATCAGAACCTTGACAATCCAGTAGCTTCTGGTGTGGACACAGTCACCCAGGCATGATTCATGGGCCACTCCACCTCTTGAGTGACCCATTAGGTCCAGGACCAAGGAGTCACTTGTGTCTTGGCGCTTGCGTGTGGCAGACACAGCCACTTGCCTACCTGATAACCATTCTCCCCCTTCCCTATTAGAAGCCTGGTTTTGTTCAGGGCCACATGGGGGCCCCTGGAGAATGCCCACATTTCTCAAGGCCTCTGCAGCTAAGGGGGGCCAGGTGACCTGATTCTGAGTTGTGTGAGAAATCTGCCAGGAATTTCTGGAAATTCTTTGCTTTTGAGATGTAGCACCACCTTATCCTCCTTCTCTTTGTCTTCCTCCTCCTGTTTGGATTATGGACACGAGACTGGAGCTGAAGAAGCCATTTTGAGGCCATGAGGTAGAAAGGCTTATGCTCAGAGTAGGGTGGAGCAGAAAGACAAAAAGAGCCTGAAATGCCCCATTGCAGCAGGTAGGCCTGCCTGACCTTCGCGGGGCCCGATCAAGGGTACAGATGGAGGCCTTCACATCGTGTCCAAGCTTAAAAAATGATCAGTCACGCTGACAAACTGTTAAAGAAAATATGTTCTATCCTCCTAGATGACAATACACTTCATGATGATGAAATTTTAAAAGTACACGTAAAGCCATTGTTTTTATATGACTTGAAGTCAGCAAACGATCAAAGATAGCTGAATATTCTAGTACACTTCTCTGTATTCCACTGCACAGTACTTAATCATGAATTATGATTCAGGATTTTACTACGCCTTGGAATCCGCGTTCGCTTTGAGTGTTAATTATCACTGTAGAGGGGTGTGGACAGAAGGATGTTGGAAGAGGTCGACTGAATGAATAACCCGATTAACACCAGGACATAACCTGGACATTTTGGTTGGAAGTAAATCTTGAATTTGGACATACTTCATTATGATTTACGTCCTTTTCAAGAAAAAAAAAAGTGATAAAACCCTTTTATTCTTGTGGGTTTGGAAGATATTTTTGGCGTGATCCTAAGAGGATTGCAATTTTCCTCTCCTCGTACATCTCGTAGACTGTTCTGGAAACCAAGCTCAGCCTAAATAATTATGAATACAGTTTCGTAAGATAAAGGTTAAAGAAGTTCTTTATAAAGACACATGATGGATGATGGCTTTCTCTTTCCTAAATGGCAGTCCCACAGGTCAGGCAGAAGGCGAACTTAATAGGTAGCTATTATGTCAAACCACAAAGAACTCTGAATTCCGTGGTGGCAGAGCCTCTGACCTCACCGCCAACACGCAGAGACTTCAATCTTCTTGTGGTTTCAGAATCAGAAATGCAGTCTTTCCGTGGCCCTCCCCTACGGCTTGTCAAAGGGAAATGCTTCCAGAATCATCGTGTGAGGGCAGCCAGGCTGCAGAAGAGCGGTTGGAAGTTTACGAGGGTTCAAACTATATCCGCAAGCTTTCAAGTGCAGACAGCAGATAGTGGGGCTTTCAGGACACAGCTCTTAACTGATGCCCCAGAGTCTAGGAAGTTCTCCAAGCCTGTGAGACCAGCCTGGCTTCGATCCATAGTCTTAATGATGTGAATTCCAGTTTTTTTCTACTTCTGGTCTAGACTAAGCTTTTGTCTCAACCCCAGAACATTACTATCTTCCATCGCGGCTTGTTCAGGGCACAGAACTCACGTGTGAGAGGAGGTTGTGTGCTGTGGTCTGAATTGTGTCCCCCCCCCCACCCCCCAGTCCCATTCCCCAAATTCCTTTGTTGAAGCCCTGACCCCTAATGTGACTGTACTTGGAAATAGGGCCTTTAAGGAAATGACAGAGGTGAAATGAATTCATCATGGTGGGGATCTGGTCTGATAGGACCGGTGTCCTTATGAGATGCGGTAGAGACACCAGAGAGTCCTCTCCCCATCCTGTGAGCACGGCCAGAAGGCTGCCATCTGCAAGCCAGGAAGACAGCTCGCACCAGAATCTGACGATGTTGGACCTTGATCTTGGACCTTCAGCTTCCAGAACTTTAAGAAAATAAATTTCTGTTGTTGTCTGTGGTATTCTGTTATGGTGGCCCCGGGCTGACTCCTGCAGAGTGGTTTACCCCAGTTCCTTTCTCATTGAAATCTAGTCTCTGCTTCCCCAAACTCTTCCTTCCCAAAATATGTGTAAGAATTTAGCTATACAACTGGTTTAAAAATATAGAGTATTTCATGTTTGTCTTTATGTTTTGTTCTCTCCTTACCCTGATGATTGTATTTGAATGTGAATGTAGAGAACTTCTTCTCCTCCCCCTCCCCTCCTCCTTCCTTCCTCCTCCTGCCTTCACTTCTCCTTCTTCTTCTTCCTCTCCTTCTTCCTCTTCCTCTTCCTCTCCTTCTCCCTCCTCCTTCTCCTCCCCCTTCTCCCCTCCTCCTCCTCTTTCTTCTTCTTTTTTTCTCCTTCTCCTTCTCCTTCTCCTTCTTCTCCTTCTCCTTCCTCTTCCTCTTCCTCTTCCTCTTCCTCTTCCTCTTCCTCCTCTTCTCATCCTCATCCTTCTCATTCTCCTCCTCCTTCTCCTTCTTCTTTATTCGGCCATACAGAAAGGTATGCTCTGTGGGGAAACTGGCAGACAGTTGAGATTACCTGTTTGGCTTGAAGGAAAAAATATTGGGCGGATTATTATAATGGTCACACCTCTGATTAACGCCTTCCATTCACAAACACCCATTCATATGTGATCACATTGACGCCTCTGGTCAGATGCCTCAGCCAAGATCACACAGCTGCGGTGAGGGCCAGAGTCAGGACTCCCTGCTCACACGGGGAAGAGGGGGATGGTTATGCTGTGCAGTGCTATGTAAAGGGAATATTTTTGGAAATTGCTATAATAAACTGAATTATACCATACAATTTAAAGAGGAGAGTGTCTATCGGTGCCCCCCCTACCATCCTGCACCACCTGTGCCCTTCCCACGCCCTCACAGGCAGGTCTGGGTCCCCCAGGTCACGTGTGGGTGGAAGGCCGTCTACACTTGGCTCTGGATCCTTATGACCCTTTATCTTTAATTTCTTTTCAAAACAATAAATATTTTCATAGAGATAGACCCATTTGTTATCTCTCTGGGTCATTTCTCAAAAGTTGAAGCAAAACACTTGGTAAAAGAAACCATTCAGTTTGGCTTTGCTCAATAGTTTGCTCTTGAGATGGCAGTGGACAACATTTCCCCCTCCACCAACTCTTGGAAATCCCTCTCAGAACAAGAAGAACAAGAGACCAAAACACAAACTCAGTCCTAGATGAAACTGGGACAGAATCACTGGTGAGGAAGAGGAGCTGGAGAAGACAAGGAAGCATCTTCGAGCCTGGGGAGTCGAGGGGTGGTCCAGGGGCAGGGCCAGGGCGGTGTGAGGGCTGAAGACAGTGGGGGTTTATAAGAGCATTAGATGCTGCCTTCTCACTTCTCTTGCTTCTGCCAGATTCATGGCCAACTTCTTGCCCTAGTGGCATCGAGTCACCTAAGGACCCTGAGAAATGCCGATTTCCAGACCAGCGCACCCCTCTCCATGCATGCCTCTCTCCTGGCTGTAACTCAGGTGACTGGGGATGTTGAGAAGGACCACCCCTGCTTCCTTCCCCTCTTCTCCTTGGGCTCTGCTGGCCTGCAGAGAGCAGGTGTCCTGTCAGTCTCGCCCATTGGGGAGGTTGCCATTTTCCAGCACAGCTGAGTGGGTGCACTTAATTCTAGGTTGCAGTGGGAGGATGCTTCCTTGGTCAGCAGACAAGAAGCCGCCTTCTCCAAACAGCCTCAGCAGTAAGAAAGCCGGTGTTTTGATCCCCATCTCTCTGGCTCTGGCACCCATCTTTCAGCTAGCTCTGCACACTTTCTCAGGAAGCTACTGGAAGATGTGGTCCATCAGGATGGGGGAGTAACCAAGAATAGCCAAGAACAAGGAAGACAGGAAATCCCAGAAAGGAGGGATTCAGGGAGCACAGGGAATTTCCAGGGCGGTGGTAATGGGAAGTCCAAGGACTAATTTATGCAGCCACCAAGGGAGCAGACTAGCTGGGATTAGGGAGCCCAGCACCCAAGAAGAGTCTCTTGGAAACAAAAATGGAACCAACTGATCATTAGATAGGTTTAGTCCTGTGGCATGACAAGATGTGAAGCGGTGTGGGGAGACAGCACAGGGGCAAATGAGACAAAATAAATGCAAATATAAGGCAACTATTAACTTGGGGATAAATAAAAAAAATTGTAGAAGAAAGGAAATATAATCTTACTTTATTGCTTGATTCAGCAGTGAAGAATATTTACATGGCTCTAATAACGTAAATATTGAATACCAATCTAACCAAGAGTAATGCTGTAACTATGTTCAGATGCAAGAGCGCTAAATCCTCCCCTATCATAATAGGTGATTCTAAAATGGATTAATCGAGACAGAGTGGCATAACTATACTTAAACACGTGGAAGTAACTATCAGAGGAACCTGCTAAGTGTTGAAAGAACCCAAAGAAGTTGAGCAGGGCAATAGATCACTCCTTTGTTTTGTTTCTGCTTTGTCATAAGCCTTTTAACAGTACTTGACAAAACACGTGAACAAATCCCGCCCTGCCCCCCAAGAACCAGACACTCATGTTTCGCCTTGATAAAAATAAAAATTATAAAACCAGTTTGGGCTTGTTTTCAGTTTCCAACTCTGGTTCCAATCCTGCAGAGGCAAGCTTAACCCGATATGTGCCCCCATGAAGAACTTCTTGCAATAGTAATTTATACTCCCATCTGCTTCCAAAAGGGTTTTGAGGCAGCTCAGAGTAAAAATAATAGGAAGGAAAATCAGTAGAAATCATAGCTCTGTTCGTTGTAGCCAAAACTTAGAAGCACTCGAGATGTTTTTGGTAGGGGAATAGACAAACCATGGTACATCGGTGTAATGGAATAGTATCCAGTGATAAAAGGAAATGAGCTATCAAGTCACAAAAAGGCTTGGAGGAAACTCAGACGCATACTGCTGAGTGAAAGAGGCCGATCTGAGAAGGCTATAAACATACTGTACGGTTCCACCTACATGGCATTCCGGGAAAGGCAAAACCCTGGAGGTAGCAGAAAGATCACGGCTGCCTGCAGTGATGGGGAAGGGAGGGACGGGTGTCTCGGTGGAGCACAGGAGATTTCTAGGGCATGGAGACTATTCTGGATGATACCGCCGTGGTGGATACGCGGCACTCTGTGTTTGCCAAAACCTATAAAAGGCAACATCCACAGTGAACCTCGTGTAAACTATGGGCTTTAGTGAATGATAATGTATCAGTTTTGGCTCGTGACTGTAACAGGCACACCGCACTGGGGCAGCTGGTAATAACAGGGGACACTGTATACGAGAAGTCTTTGTACTCCCTGTTCCATTTTTCTGTAAACCTACAATGCTTGAATGAAATAACTCATTAGAAACAATCAGTACCTCAGGAAAACCCCAAACCATGAAAACAAGAATGAAGTGACAGATACAATTCCACTGGAGAACTCAGGCTAAGAAAAAGGATTCAGCTAAACACAGACCTTGACTCCGAAGTTCTCCGACAGGCAGGGCCAGGGAGAGATGGATTCCGTAGGATAGTGAAGGGAAATAGATCAGTGTGTCGGGAGGCACAGGCCAGCTTGGAGATGAACTTGTCCCACAGTTTTCATTCTGAAGGGACAGACAGCATAATGGGTCACGACCTTGACTTGACCTTGACTTCCACTCGATGATCTACACATTGCCATTTCTTAGCAGCTCCCGGAGTTAAACCCTCTGGGAGGGCCTGATGTTTCCTTGTAGTTAATAAAGACACATCTGGGGGATAGAGCGGGGGATGGAGACGTCCCTTTTCTGGGCGAGTGTTTACCAGGATCAAATTTTATGAATATGGATTTGTCCCTCCAGCTTCCACGCTGAGCCAAGGCTGGGCCAGACGTGTCTTGTATACTTACTTATTTCCTATTTGCTTACTTTTTTTTTTTTAAGGGCTGCTTTAAAAATCAATGCACAGTGTTCTTATTACGATAGACTCCGAGTTTTAGGGTATAATTCTCTTGCTCCTTCCGTTGCATTAGCAAAGGCCATCACGATACAGCAGATGTTAGAGTCGAAGGGACTTGGAAGATCAGGGGAGCCCAGCTCATTTACAGATGAAGGGGACCAGACGGAGGTACGCGGCTTGCTAGTTGGCGCGCGGAGCTGGTTCTAGGACTCAGGCTCATGAATTAAGTGACATGCCTTGACCCTTCGGCTAACACAAACGTATTGCCTTGGGCCAGGCCAAACTCCAGGGCCTTCACCATCGTCAGGCAGGGGGCCACGCCCAGAAGGAGGCTGTGCGGCTGCCTCTGAGCCGACTGCCTGCCATCCGCAAGACCATGTCATCCTCCTCGAGCCACCCGCCGGCCCCCGGGAGGCCGTGCGCTCTTTGGGCCTGCGGGCTCTGGAGCAGCCGCACGGGAAGTCCCACTCACGCGACACCGGCAGGGCTACGGGTGGGTCGATAGGCGCCGGGTTACAGGCTGCTGGTTCCGAGGACGGTGACATTCTCATCTCCGGATCATCTCAACACCCTTCACCTCCCAGCTAAACCAGCCGCGGCAGCTTTCTGGAAGGCAGCCTAAAAGGAGCATCTTGTCACTTCCTGCCGGTGTCACCGTTGAGTGTCAAGCGCGTGCTTCAGGGACCGGCCACGGCTTTGTCTGCAGAATTCTGGCTGTTGTGACGTGGGGGTTTGCACTCTGTGGCCTGTGCTGACATTCCCAGTGGGCGTGCATGTTTAGCCCGGTTGAAAACAGCCACCACTGGGGGCCCTTTTGCTGTGACACTGACTTGAAACATTGTTACTAAAGGGTGGTAAAAACGAAGCTCCTTGGGCTTCTGTAAGGCTAATAAATCAAGCCTCATCAAGAGCACTAATTCAGGGCTCCTGGGTGGCTCAGTCGGTTGAGTGTCTGCCTTCGGCTCAGGTCATGATCCCAGGGTCCTGGGATCGAGCCCCGCATCGGGCTCCCAGCTCGGTGGGGAGCCTGCTTCTCCTTCTCCCTCTGCCCCTCAGCCCCACCCGGCTCGTGCTCTCTTTCTGTATCTCAAAAAAGTAAATAAAATCTGTAAAAGAAAAAAAAATGAGTAAAATAGTGTTAACTCTACATTGGTGACTTTCCTCGCTATTTTAGCCAAAGACTAGACTCTGATGCTGATGACAGCTCGAGGGTAACGGACGCCTGGACTTTCTTCATCCCTCGAGGACAAAGAACTGTTCGTGAACATCCCCCGGCGGCTGGTGGGCTGACCTACCCCGAACGATGGGTGTCTGGTGGCCCAGCAGCCGCCACGGTGCCATCTCTGTGACTGCTGCCCCGTGGACTCAGCAGGTGGGGGTGACTCCCGGAGGCTTGCTCTCTCGCTCCGGACTGAGAGCCCAGGGGGCAGCACGCCTCCCAGAAACTCAGATGTCCTCCCGTGACAATTAAATCCACAGTGGCTATGAAGTGGTTCTATTGGCAGAAGTGAGAAATGTGAACTGTGTTTTTATTAAAGAAAAAGATGGACGTGATTATACTTTGAGATCTCCCATTTCTTTAGATGAAGAAGGAAAACATTTCTTTGTACCACATTTTGGGAAAGGATAGGTCTTCTTAAAAGGGAAGATGTAGGCCGTAAGCACAGTCAGAATTTTTTTCAATTTTTAGATTTATTGGAAAATAGACATATTTTTAAAACAGTGGTAAGTCAAAAAAGGAAAACAGTGTTAAAAGGAAAAGTAATAAAATGACATCATCCTTGGTTATCAGAAAGAGAGAAACTTCTCCTCTGACCCTTATCCTAGGACAGCAAGGGTCAGAGAAATTTGCATCCGAGGCACTGCCAAGGATCAAAGGGTCCTCAATACGTTTTATGGATGTATGTGTGTACGTACTTACTCTCATTCCAATTATTTTAAAGAGCCCACCCAGGCATCCCCCAGTGGAATTTACTATGTTCAGGTGGTTTAAAGAAAATGTTAAAGCAATGTGGTTTCTGCAACGAGATTTACAAGTAATTAACTCGTAATTCCCTCTTTTGTGCTCCGCCTGCCTCCGCTCTGTTCACCCAGCCAGGCCTTTGCAGTTCCTGGAAGGCCCTTGAAGAGCCAGAAGCAGAAGGCAGAGGCCCAAGTGTGCCCAGTCCCAACAGGAAAAATCGGTTTCAGTCTCCACCTCTCCGGGAATGTGGTTTGGTGGAGGTGGAGGGGGGATGGGAGAGGCTTGTAAAGCACCACACAGCAAAGCAGTCTGGTTCTCCAGGAGCCCGAGAGCCTCTCCGAGAGCCTCATCCTATGGCCCTCCGAAAATCTGCCTCCCCCTGCTCCCCCTGGCTGGCCCTACTGCGGCCTTGATCCCGTAAGCCCAGGCCTCCAACCACTACAACTGATGTCAATTTACTTATTTTTTTAAACACAATCAACTACATTATTAAAAAAAAAAAAAAAAAAGCTCTGGGGGTTTATAATTTGAGGAATCTTATCAGGAAGTTGGGTTCATCTCATCTCTAGTGATAAGGGGTTCCCACTCTGCTTTCCCCCCAATGATGCTCTTCCATGAGTCCCATACTTTTCTCGTATCCCGCCGGATCACTGGGTCAGGCTTCCCTGTTGGCCAGGGAGGGGCTGACTGGTTGACACACATATCCAGTATACTCGGTGTGGTACAGTGGGAAAGAGATCCTTGGTCTTTCTCCGTTCCTGGCACACAGCTCCTACAGCCCTGGGAATCTCTGGAGTGATGAGGGTCTTTTATATGCTAATGAGATGGCCGGGGGCCCCAGACAGCTTCAGAATTGAGGCTGGTCACCAAGAAGACCAAGGCATGATTAGATGGTTGGGACTCACAGGGAGGGGAGGAGAGAGGGGCTGGAGAGTGAGCTAATCACCATCGGCTGAAGACTTAATCAGTCACACCTACGAAATGAGACCTGCTTCAAAACCCCTAAACCAAAGTTGTGATTCTGTTAAAATTTACACTTGTTGCAGGAGAAAGAGCAGGTGCTTCTGAACAGCCAGACCCGGTGCCTTCTTCACCCGCCTCGGGAAGGTTCCACGCCTTTCATCCTTGGGTCCTTCTCCTCTTTGGAAGGGTGGGGATCCAGTCCAGTGAGCGCCTTTAGCTGGGTTTCCTCCTCGGCTTCACGCAGGATGCAACATCTTCCCCTCCAGCAAGACCCCTCCCTCCAGCCTGCTCCCCCTTGGGGTACACCTGCTTTCTCCTCTCCTGCTGCGGGTTCCCGTTGCCCAGCATGGGTTATTTTGCAGCCCACCGCAGGTGGCTTTATCCCCACCACGCTGTGAAAATGCCACCCCTAAAGCTTGGCGGCGCCCCTGGCCCCTACCCCAGCATCTCACAGTATCCACCACCCTCCACTGTGACCTGTCTCTGCCCTCCACGGGCTCCCTGACCATCTCCACTTGCTCCTGCCCAGATCCCTTCTTTCCCTTCCCTTGTCCCTCACCTGCGGATGTTCCCGAGGTTCCCATCCGGAGCCCTGTTGCCAGAAATCCTGCTGCCATTGCGGTCCCCTGGGCATTCTCATGATTCACTTTACTGCACACTCCCTGATCTCCGGTCCGTGTATCTGCCCCCAGCCCCTCTCCCTCCACCGCCTGGCACCCACGTGCTCCACCTGGCCGGCCTGCGGGAGCCTCAGGGTCACTCTGCAACGGGCTCTCAGGACCCTCTGTCCCACTCATCAGTCTGCTCCCCCTCCTTCCTCCCGGGACCCAGGCGTCTGCATCGGACCCCAATCTAGAAATGACAGGCAACTTTGCCCTCTCGCTCCTTCACCCTTGCGGACCAACTACTCCATCTCCAAGCCTGCGGATGCTTCCTCTGGGTCCTCGCCCCTTCTTCTCCCCGCTGGTGCGTAAGTCCGGTCTCCCGTCTTCCCTCTCGCCACGTTAGGACAGCCACCCGGCTGGTCTTCCTGCCTCCAGCCTTTCCTAGGCACCTGCAGTCATATTCGTTCCACACTGAGCCCCTGGATGGCCCTTCCCCAGCGCCTGGAGGACCAAGCCCAGCCCTGTGGTGAGACCCCCAAGCCCGGAAATCTCCCTGCACCGCTCCCATTCATTCACTGACCCAGGGGTTTGGCAAACCAACACCTTTGGGCTATTAAAAAATTTTTTTCTGAATCAAGATATAATTCACATCCATAGAATTTATACTCAACTTATATAATTCAGGGTGTGAGAGCATTTTTTATCACCCCAGAAACTCTGTACCCACTAGCAGCCACTCCCATTTCACCCCCAAGCCCTGCAGCCCAAGGCAACCACTCACCTACTTTCCATCTCTGTGGATTTGCCTGTTCTGGACGTTTCCTATCACTGGAATCCTACGGTCGGTGGTTTCCTGTGCGGGCTTCTCTAGCTTTGCACATTTTCAACGTTCATCCACCTTGTAGAGGCTGTCAGTCCTTTGTTCCTTTTTATTGCCGGATAATATTCCGTTACACAGAGAGAACACATGTCGATGGTCCCTTCACCAGCGGATGGACATTTGGGCTGTTTCTGCCTTTTGGTGCTCAGGAATAACGCTGCTGCGAACATTTGCGCACACGTGTGGCGTGGACACAGGCTTTCAGTTCTCTTGGGTCTGTGTGTCCGAGTGGCGTCGCTGGGTCACGCGGTGACTCTGTTTAGCCTCTCCAGGCCCCACCGGTGTGCTTTCCACAGCGGCGGCCGCACTGTGCATCCTGCCAGCGATGTACGGGCCTCGTCCCGCCACCTCCTCCCTGGTACCTGTTACCAACTGTCTTTTTGATTCTAGCCGTCTTTGTGTGTGTACCGTAGCCTGCTTGTGTTTTTGTACGACTTGCGAGCTAAGAATAGTTTTTATATTTTTAAAAGGTTATAAAACACACACACACACACACACACAGAAAACGTGGCAGGGTACGTGGCTCACAAAGCTAGACCACGCTCCGCCCTCTGCGTCTGGCCGGCCGTCCCTGCCTGTTTCGAATGCAGAGAAAAGGCACTTTCATCTCTCCGCGCTTTTGCTCACTGGTCTCTCGAGAGAAGACAGAACCCCTCCTGGTCGCCTCACCCTCCCGCTCGGCTCTGCAGGGGCTCTGCGAGGACGTCCGCGGTGCCGGGTTCCAGGATTCGCCCGGCTCTCACCTGTGGTACAGTGGAGCCTGTCTGAGACCCTCGACGACAGACGTTGGGGTCTGTTTGGTTGTTCCTCTTCCTGTTGTGAGTCTGGTGCCGAGCACATGCTACGGAATTAATGAAGGCTCAGGAGGGGAAGACAAGCCCCCTGTCCTCAGGAAGCCGAAGGTATAATCAGAGCAGCCCAACTTACATCCCAGGACTGCGCGGAGTTCAGAGGCTGGGGTTGGACGGGCCATTTGACTCCATGAAACATGAACGGAAACGACGTGTATCACTTTGGGTGGATACTCGAAGGTCAGTGTGCCTTGTGCCCTGTTTCCTTCCTGTGCTGCACGGACCGCAGGAACGAACGACCGACGGGGCCCCTGTCGGCCCGCATGACTCTGACGACCAGAACCTTACAGACCATGCTGGATGTGCCATGGAAGGTTTGAGGTTCGTACAGGGCCATGGCCTGACCTAGATTGTCCTAACTGATACACCCCACGTCCCGTGGGGGTTCACCCAGGGAGGACCTAGGGTGCCTGCTGTAGGCGGCAGGGTTAACCCAGGTCCTGAAGGATGGGTAGGGCATGGGTGGGCGGAGGGCGGGGGAGAGCGAATTCTGGAAAGGACCCTGGTGGGGGTGCGCTGCCCCCTAACAAATCTCAGCTGAGGTCGACACTTGCAAAAACTGCACTCCTGCTCTGATTTTCTCCCAGGCCTGAAGTTGCTGCAGGAACCATTCCTCGATGCACCCCCTGAGGAAGGGGTTCCGCTACCGAGCATTTTCTTGTCTGTCGCTCCTGGGTGATCACACAACCATCATTCACTCAGCCTCTGACTTGACTTTGTAGCAGATCTGGGAGTAAAATAAGTTCTGCTTTTTTGGGTTACAAAGTCATCCAGTCCCGCTGTGCAGAGGAGGGAAAAGGAAAACAGCACAAGCCCAGCATAGCCACGGTCGGCGGCCTCTGGACGTGAATCACGCTCTTGCCCAAGGAGCCACCCCTGGGTGACAGGAGCACGTGGCCTGTTTTATGCATAAAACCAAGTGCTCACTGGTGAAGCCAGGCTGGAATTCTTTTTTTTTTTTTTTAAAGATTTCATTTATTTACTTATTTGAGACAGAGAGAGAGAGAGAGAGAGGGTGCGCATGAGCGGGGGTGCAGAGGGAGAGGGAGAAGCGACTCTGGGCTCCATCCCAGGACCCTGGGATCATGACCTGAGCCGAAGGCAGAGGCTCCACGGACTGAGCCACCCAGGCGCCCCCGGGGCTGGAATTCTTAAATAAAGTTTGAAAAGTATGTCATGTTCTTTTCCTGGTGCAGGTCACAGGCCACTGTTTTCTCTTTCCTTCACCTCATCGTCTAGAAAGAACGGCACAAATCGTTTAAGTGCCAGTAGGGAGGGGCTGATCTCCCACAACCGAGTGAGCACGAGGTGCTGGCCGGAGTTCACGGAGACCCCGTGCTTAGCATCCGTCACTGCTTGTCCAGGAACACCTGCCTCACCGTTTCCCTCGTGAGGACTAACAGCCGTGGCAGAGAAACGCGGGTCCGCCAGGGTCCCCGCAGGCTGTCCACTCTTCAGCGACGGGGGGACAGGAGGCACCATGGCTGCACTTGACTCACGAGGTGACTAAGGAATGACCTTCGGGGCCAAGCAGTGCAGGTGCAGCCGTTCCTCGGGGGGAGTGTGCGCGCCGGGTGTGCGGGCTGCGAACTATCGGGAGCTGATAAGAGGGCTTCCGGTTCCTGGTTCTCCGCGGATGGGGGAACTTTCCTCAGCCCGGCGTGTGGAGCACCTAAGGGTGAATCAGCCGCATGGGCCGTGCTCTCCACAAAATGATCTGTCTGTTGGCACAAACACACGCACGCACACACACAAGCACAAACACGTGCACACACATCCTAAGCTCGTGGTCAGGGCCCCCGAGGAAGCGGGAGAACCGGCCAGCTCGCGCGTGGCGCCCCTCCCTCGCCAGTGACGCCCGGAAAGTGAAATCTGATAGAAGCCGAGGAAGAGAGCAGCCCCGAAGGAGTCGTCCTCATAAGGAAGAAGCCAGGAGACCGAGCGACACGTGCACAAGGGGTCATTGTTGACAGGTGTGTCGTCTGTGAGCACCCCAGGCCTTTAAACGCCGCTGGGTTGGGCCATCTCCTGGCATCCTACCCACAGCCTCCTCGGTGCTCTGGGCACCTGGTCCCTTCAGAAGGGCCCTCCTGGAGCTTGTCACCTCGTCACACAGTGTCACACAGCGACTGAAGCCTAGTTTCCAGGTCAGGCTACAAAGGTGTGTGGCTGAGGGCAGACAGTCCAATGCTTCGGAATGTTTCCTAAATAATAGTTCATGGACGTACAAGTGTCACACAAATACGGGGTTCCTCAAATTCAGCACCTGGGTCTCGTCCATAGCGACGCCCCCGCACACCTGCGCCTGCGTGTGGGAAGGTGTGCGCAGAGCAGCCTGCCCCCCCCCCCCCAGCATTGGGGTCCGAGAGCAGTGGAACTTCCCACCAGAGGGTCAAAAGCGGTGCTTCCGTTACTTTTTCTTTTTGAGGACCGGTCTTCATGGAAATGCATGAAATTTAAAGCTCTTAAAAATACCAGGGTACGATGTTCTTCAGGGATCTAATCTAATTATCTGTGAGATGAGCCAACTGTCATGAACGTTGTAGGGGAAGATGAGTCAGTGACACTCTGCTGAGGTCGGAGGGGTTCTCCAGCTTCAGCCTCTGCTGCCCCGGGGTTGTCGCGGATTTCTCTGCAACCTGAGCCCGGGTGGGCAGCACTGCCCTCCAGTGTCTGCTGCGGGCTCTCCCCCTGCCGTCTGAGCTGTCTGCACCCCATCGGCCCCCGCCGGCACGTGTCAGAAGTCAGGCCAAAACTGCAGCAGAAATGGGGCAGTTGGGGGCATGAGCAGTAACGCAAATTCAGCCGACGACTTTGGGGTCAACAGCCGATCTTAAAATGGGTGAGACTGAGGAGAGGGAGGGAGGCAAGGAGGAAGAAGGAAGGGAGGAAGGAAGGAAGGAAGAAAGAAGGAGGGAAAGAAGGAAGGAAGGAAGAAGGAAAGAAAGGAAAGGAAAGGAAGGAATAGGGAAAGAAAAAGAAAGAAAGAAAGAAAGAAAGAAAGAAAGAAAGAAAGAAAGAAAGAAAGAGGAAGAAAGAGGAAGAAAGCAAGAAAGAAAGAAAAAAAAGGAAGAAAGAAAGAAAAAGAAAGGAAGAAAGGGAGAGAGAAGAGAAGACTTGCTGGCACCCATCCCAAGCATTTCACCCACAAACTGGTTCAGGCCAGTGAGACAGGATGTGCGGCAGAGCAAAGATCACGTGACCGCGCAGCGTGAGCAAACAGATGGTGTGTCATTAACAAAATGCAAGGCTGCGTTTCCTAGTCTCCGAGGGTGTCAGTGACCCAGGCAATTTAATTAAAAACATAAAAAAATAAAAAGTGGCAAAGGCCAAAGTTTCACCCTGTTCAAATGCAAGTTCACCAGCAATGCAGACTGGCGGCCCTTCAACGCAGGTCACCAATCTGCCCGTGGGTGAAGTGTGACAGATCGGTGGCCCTCTGTGTCACCCGATCCCGGGTTCTGCGGCCTACAGCCGACCGGGCAGCTCCAGGACACAGACCGTCCGTCCCCTCTTCCTCGCGGGGAAGGAGAGCAGCTGCAGGGGGGTTAGAGGCTGTAAGAACCAGGCCTGCACACAGTGGATCCCGAGGGCACACCAGCTGGTGGCCGGTGTCACCTGGCCCTCAGGAGGCCCACACCAGAGCTGCAGGGGAGGGTGGGGAGCCCCGGCAGGAGCTAGGGCTCCACTGCCATCGTGGTCACCCGGAGCCCTGCTCTGCTGCTGTTGGCAGCCTAAGGCCACGGTCAGGGCGGTGCACTTGGGTCTAGAAGCCTCTGTCCAAGCCCCTGCTCCACCGTCCGCTGGTGGGGGACACCTTACTGAAGTAGCCTCAGTGTTGCCACTTGTGGGAATGTGACAGTGCTTTTTCTCTTTGGAGGAAGCAACGGAGAGGGGAGATAGGGGCGGCCAACCCTTGAACGTGCTCGCAGTGCAGATGACCGCGGTGGCTGTCCTGAACCGGGCTCCCTCCCCGGCATGCTGCCTTCGCTGCCAGGGTCCCCCCCGGAGCCGGCACAGCCCGGCTCCACAGCAGAGGGGACGCTGAGCCGCAGATCACAGCAGGCAGGCAAGGCAGGGCATGGGCAGGGGCAAGGAGGTAAACCAGCACGAGTGTAGGCCGAGTGAGGACGCCCCTGGAGTTGAAGGGGCGGTGGCACGGGGGGGGGTCCAAAGCCAGCTGGCAAAGCGCCCTGCGACACCAGGGGCTTTCTCACCACCAGAGAGCTGCTGCTGGAGTGTCATAGCAGGGAATCGATTTCATGAGATACTGGTTTTCAAAGGCTGGTCCAGCAGGGGTGAGGAGCCCGCGGCGCCTGCCCATTGCAGGGGAGGGGGCTGAGGAGGGAGGATTTGCACCAGGGCAAGAAAGCCACTGGGGAGAGACAGTGGGGAGGTTGAAGGGAGTTGGGAATAGTGCAGGAACCTCTGGAGAAGGATATAAAGGATTTGGGGGTTTTTTTAGTTTTATTTTTTAGAAATTTATATAATCATGGGCTTCTAAGCATGGAGACGAGAGAATTCTAATTAATCCCAAGCACAAAGTGCAAGAACCTGGAGGACTTTTTTATACTTCAGTGTCTATGGAGAGCAGTAGCTTTCTAGACTGCAGGAATTCTAGATAAAGTGTAACGTGGATGGCGATGCATCCAAAGGAAAGCCTCTCCAGAGACAGACGCATCCCTCACACCCTCACACGGAAGGCTTTTGTGAGCCGCTGGGAAAGACAGAGGCGCTTGGGGGCTCTCAAACAGCTTTCTCCGGCCCCCCCCCGCCCCGTCCACAGGTGTTCATCACTTGCTAATGGTTATCGAGCACCCGTTGCATGCTCCGCTCCAGACGCGGGGATGGTAAAAAGGACCCTGCTGGTCTCTGCTCTGTGAGGCTCTAGCGGGGGAAGGCCGACAGAAAAACCCGTAGCTGGATTTGTCGGGTACGGTTACTTTAGATTAGACAGGCGGCAGGATCTCTGTGTTGTTTCAACTGTGATGTGAATGACAAGAAGAATCCAGCTTGACAGAGTTGAGAAGAACCTTCTAGGTAGGTGGGAACAGCTTGTGCAAAGGCCCTGAGGTGGAAACAAGCCTTGGTACGTTTCAGGAAAGAAGGTCAATGTAGCCAAGTTGGGAGCAACAGTTTCGGGAACAGTTTTGGGACTTGAGTGGTGTGGGAGGTTGGCAGGAGCCGGTCAGAGAGGGATTTTAACCCTGAAGAGAGGGTCTGACTTTTACTCCAGGTTCATGGGAGAGCCATCACAGGGGTTTGAGCAGGGGAGCAGTGGAATCCGACTTGTGCTTCAAGAGAGCTTCCTGGGTACTGGCGGAGAGTGGACTGTGGCTGTTGGCGGTGGAGGCAGCGAGAGCAGGGAGGAGTCAGTCACAGAATCCAGTCATGAGACCCCGGGGGCTCCGACTGGAGTGTGGTCCAGTAGGTGGATGGCAGTGGGTGACCTGGGACGCACCTTGGGGACAGGACTCGATATCAAGGAGGGAAAGGAGTCAAGGATAATTCCCCGTGTGTTGTGCATCGGAATAAAAAGAAGGCGGGGTGTGAGGGAGCCTTCCCGTCTCGGGGCAGGAGCAGGGAGTGATTCCAACAGGGCAAGTTTGTTTGTTTCTGGTTGTTCTTTTTTTTTTTTTTTTTTTTTTTACAGTGATGTCTGAGGAATGAAAGGGACAGAGAGTTCAGGATCAAGAACAGTGGCTCTCAAACGTTCACATGCGTCAGAATCATGAGGAGGTTGTGTTAAAATACATAGCTGGGCCCCACCCCTGGAGTTTCTGATTCAGCAGGTCTGGGGTGGGGCCTGAAGATTGGTGTTTCTAGCACACTCGGTCCCAGGCGATGCGGAGCTGCTGTTCCAGGGCTCCCACTCGGAGAGGCACTGGTGTTCACGCTTAAGGAGACGGCAGGAAGGAAAGCAAACATGCGAGAGCCAGGTGGAGTTTCCATCCTGGAGATGTATGGCCATCGTGGAGCCCCGTAGACGGCCCGTGAGAGGGACCCGTGCAACACCCGACCAGGTCCGGTCCGCAGACCCGTGTGCAAAGAGAACGCTCGGTTTAAGTGATAATAAAATGGTTAGCGGTTGGATATTTCACTTTTCACGATGGCTTGCTTTGACCCGAATTTTCAATTATCCAACCAACTACAAGTCCTACACACATTCGATTTTAGGACTTCTGCTGTTCTTTTTTTTTTTTTTAAGATTTTATTTATCTATGTGACAGAGACATAGCCAGCGAGAGAGGGAACACAGCAGGGGAGAGGGAGAGGAAGAAGCAGGCTCCCAGCAGAGGAGCCCCATGTGGGACTCGATCCCGGAACGTCGGGATCACGCCCTGAGCCAAAGTCAGACGCTTAACGACTGCGCCACCCAGGTGCCCCAGGACTTTTGCTGTTCTTAAATAGGTTGTAGCCAGTCGCAACATTCAGTAATTCCATGTGCTTATCAGAAAGGGCAGTATTTACAATACCTTGTAAATGTCCTCAGCACACGCAGACATGCACACAGACATCAATGACAATGTTGCCTGATCAGCTTGGCATGTACGTTTAATTCAGTAATAACCCGAGAAAGAAAGTGCACCTGATTTTTAGCGTTCTATTTAACCAATTGTAGACTCAGGTCCAATGCCAGACACCTTTATTAACCAGCTACTGTATAAATGTTTGGCTCTTTGAGAGACGCTAAACAATAGTATGTTACCTGGTCCGTGTGCTTATCAAAGTTCATCTTGTTGGTGGCATAAGAACTCTGTTCTAGAAGCAAGAACAATGTAAACGAGGCTGTAACAAGGGCTTCAGTCATTCGACAAGAACGTGCTCCGTCTTACCCCGTGAGTTTGCCAGTTCTCGTATACGTGCTGCTCGAAGGGAGCACAGGGTTTGCCAATTCTAAAGCCAGCATTCTATCTAGAGCTCCTGTGGCCAACACGGTCTATAAAAATCCTCTCTCTCCTTCAAGTACTAGTTCCTTCATGAATCTTTTTTTATCTTTTCCATCCCAAAGTGATCATTTGCTTTCAGTATCTTTAAAAATATATTATTTGAGGGATGCCTACGTGGCTCAGTCTGTGAAGTGTCTGCCTTCAGCTCAGGTCTGATCTCAGGGTCCTGGGATTGAGCCCCGCATCGGGCTCCCTGCTCAGTGGGGAGCCTGCTTCTCCCTCTCCCTCTGCTGCTCCCCTGGCTTATGTTCTCTCTCTCTGACAAATAAATGAAATCTCAAATATATATTATTCGATACTCTGAAATATTGAATGTAACATATATGTTAAATAAGGTATAATATGATGAATCCTTGGACCCATATCAGCAACTACAATGTCACCAATGATTTGTGACCTTTCCTTTTCCTTATTTACCTACTCTCTCCCCAAAAACCCAAGTAACTACAATCTTAAATTTTGTGTTTCTTAAGACTTCACTTTTTCTAGGTTAAACAATTTCTTTCCATATGTTCTTTTAAAATTTTTTAAAAATATTTTACTTATTTATTTATTTGAGAGAGAGAGAGAATGGGTGAGGAGCAAAGAGGAGCAGAGGGAGAGACAAGCGGACTCCGTGCACAGAGCCTGACCCAGGACCCTGAAACCAAGAGTCGGACGTTTAACCGACTGAGCCACCCAGGCTCCCTCATATGATCTTTTTTTTAAATGGAGGTATAATTTGTATGCAAAACAATGTGCAGATTTTCAGCGTGTAGACTGGGGAATTCTGAGAAATGTTTGCACCCACAGAACCAGTTTCCCATTCAAAAAATATATTCCCTACCCCAGAAAGTTCCTTGTATACCTTGCCAGCCAATCCTCTCTCCCCCGCCACAGGTGCTCTTTCCTCTCTTCTGTAAATTACTTTTGTTTGTTTTCGAATTCCATATACACCAAATCATACAACATCTACTCTTTGTGTCTGGTTTAAAAAAAAATTGTTGTTCACCATAATGTTTTTGAAATTCATCCACGTTATTGAGAGTATCTGGAGTTCTTTCTTCTTATTGCAGAGTAGTACTGGTTGTAGGAACACGCCACTCTTTGTTTCCCATTGTTTCCTTATTTATTTGTTGATGGATATGTAGGGTGTTTCCTATCCGCGGCTTTTACAGATAACTTGGTTGATATTTTTTCCTGTGCATCAGTGTTTTTAAAAATACGTAGAGAGAGGGTTTTATTTCAAATGTATGTATGCTTATTATTTAGTTTTGCTGGGTTTTGAACTCTGCAGGAATGGCAACGTGTTGGATACAAACTTCTGGGACCTTTGTTCCCTGCCTCGAACCTTGTGTCCAGGATATATCTGTTCTGATATGCAACTGATTTTTCTATTTAGCTTTTGGAAGCATCCATTTTGCTAAGCTAGCTTACTATTTTAGAAAATATATCTGTATCTTCTTTGGGGTTGGATATATAGAAAATTACATCACCAGGAAATAGTAACTGTCTTGTTTCTTTCTTTCTAATCCTTGAATTTATTTTTTTAAAGATTTTATTTATTTATTTGACAGAGATAGAGACAGCCAGCGAGAGAGGGAACACAAGCAGGGGGAGTGGGAGAGGAAAAAGCAGGCTCATAGCGGAGGAGCCTGATGTGGGGCTCGATCCCATAACGCCGGGATCACGCCCTGAGCCGAAGGCAGACGCTTAACCGCTGTGCCACCCAGGTGCCCCTGAATTTATTTTTCTAATTCTTGTATTCCTTGTGTAGTTTCCCAGCAATTTGCGGGGGGAAAGCGGTGATCGTGGCACCTTGTCTTGCTCCGGATCCCAAAGGAACATTTTTATACATATCCTGTATGTTTGTTTATAGTCTCTGTCAGGTTAAGGAAGTTTCATTGTAATCCTGGTTTACTCAAAGTTTCTTTTTTCAATCAAAATGAGGAGGAATTTCATCCGTACTTCTCTTGTTTTGGCATGCATGCATGGAGATTGTCAAAAGTTTTCTTCCTGTTCAGTCTGTGGCTGTGGTAGATGCCAGCCCAGAGTTGTCCAAACTCAAGGAAGGGCAGAGTCCTGGGATCGAGCCCTGTGTCGGGCTCCCTGCTTTATTCTTATGACTTTCCGTATCTTTTTGCTTTAGGTGTCTCCCAGACAGGATTTCTCCCAGTATGATAACGTCTGCCCTTTAACAGAGAGATTTAATCCATTTATACTTGGGAGGATTAGAAATATCGTGATACAGGTTCCACAGTCTTCACCAGGCAGCATCGGGGAACACGACCCCAAGACGTCATACCTGAGCTGGCCATCGAAGCCAGAGATCCGACGACTCAGGTGTGTCGATTGTCTTTGACCCTTCCTCAACGGTGGTTCTATGAAGCTCTGCATCTTGAGAAAATGTTATTTGCTGAATAGGCATAGGGTTAAAACCAAATCTTTGGGAAATTTATGAACCCACATAATTTCTCAAAGCTTTTCTCAGGATATTCTAAGGGGCAGCAGAATGCTTACGGGGAACGCGTGGGCTTTAGTGCCGGCCAGAACTGGTTCCTAATCTTTGCTCTGCCATTTTCTAGCTGTGTGATTTGGGCTATAGTCCTTAATCTCTCTGAATCCGTGTCTTCATCTGGGAATGAAGAATAATCACACCTGTCCCCCCAAGATTTTTACCACGCAGGAATTCCCTGGCATACAGCAGGTGCTCAGTGCATGTCCGTGCTCTTTCTTCTTCTCCTCCGTCTTCCAGGCCCATGGCCTTGATGATGTCAAGAACGTTTTGTCAAAATTGCAAATAAGATGTGTCATTGTGATTATTACTTATTAAAATCACGTTGTTTCCCGAGCTAGGTGATTCATCTCAACCAAAAGAAAGATTTGTGCTGTTCCGGATGATAAAAACTTTGCAAAACAATGATCGATTGCTTCATTTCATCTGGCTCTTCTGTGCAGGTCAGGGTACCAGTCTCCCCTGGCATCAGTTTCAGGTAATCACCGAGCTTTCTGAAGCTTTTTGTTTGCATATTTGTTTTCAGGCAGGTAGAGTGTGACTTAGGTAATATGACTGCTTTCTCAGGAATTCACAGAGATGAAAACACAGATCTGAAATGATGCCAGAACACGGCATAAGAGCAGAAAATCACGAGAACGTTAAAGCATTCAGAGCCCGCCTCTTGTGAGGAACGTAGAAGTGTCCTCTTTTCTGGGCTTTTTGACCCATCCGACGCTGATAAAACAGGTTATCGATCATCCCTCGCTGATCTTGTCTTTTGCTACTTTTGCCTCAGTTTTATCATCATCAAATATTTCGAGCGTCTGTAGGTGTTAAGGGTTAAATAGTTTTTATGCGATTGGGTCATTTGGCCAGAAGGGATTTGAGTATCATTGCGTTCATGCTCTTCCGCAGGTTGGAACCTAGTCTGGAATCTCAAAGGACCGATGAGATGGAGGAAAAGTGAGAACACATCAAAAACAGTCCATGAATGTCGGTTTTCATGCATGTCATGGTGTGGCCGAGTTGGAAACATGGGGGTAATCAGGAAAGGTTACTAGTGAGGCCGATAGTGCCCAGACTCTTGTACGAGCAATGACTGCCCCTTTCAGGCTGTGTGATCTCAGGCGAGCAGCTTCACCTCTCTGTGCGTCAGGGTTTTATTAACTGTGACTAGAGGACGATAGTGCCTCACTGCAGGGTGGTAAGGATTAAGGAAGTCAGTATAGGCAGAGCACTTGCTGCAGCCTCGAGCTGCCCAAGCACCGTGCAGGGCGCATAGGCTTCTCATGGGGGGCAGACCTATCGATTCCAGGCACCTGGCCGCGAGCATCCCTTCTATGTCCCCCGGTGTGCCTGAAACACTGCATTTTCTATGAAGGCCGTGATATGACAAAGCCTGAAGGGCACTACCAGGTCCGGCTCTCTAGGCCTGAGGGTGTGGGTGTCTCCGTAGAGGAACGCGTTGGTACAGCAAGATGAGGCCAGCATTAAGAGTTTGTATTTGGGGGGCGCTTGGGTGGCTCAGTCGTTAAGCGGCTGCCTTAGGCTCAGGTCATGACCCCAGGGTCCTGGGATTGAGCCCCGCATTGGGCTCCCTGCTCAGCAGGAAGCCTGCTTCTCCCTCTCCCACTTCCTCTGCTTGTGTTCCCTCTCTCGCTGTCTCTCTCTGTCAAATAAATAAATAAAATCTTCAAAAAAAAAAAAAAAACCAGTTTGTATTTGGTCCATTGACATCAGAGGTTTTGGGCTTTTATTCGATGGGCTGGAAGCAAAGTGTTCACAACTTGTGAGCAGCTGAAGTGACTTGTGCCTCTTCTATTATCAAGAGTTGGGATAGAATTTGAATGAAAAATGTGAAAAATGTTTCTTTCGCATAAACATTGGCACCAGGGGCTAAATTCCTCCTTCCTCCTTCCATCTCTCTGATAAGTCAGAAGTTGTCGCACCTTGAAGAGTGTGAGTTTGAGGCACAGCTGGCCCCGGGCTACCGCCCTGCACGTCCCACGACCAGTGACGCTAGGGATTTGGGGATTCGGATTGAATGCACCCCGTTAAACAAGAAGGTGGGGTGTCGCTCACTATGGACGGTGGGGGTGGGCACATATGGTTCCTTAAGCTGATCTCTCTGTGTGTATGTTTGATGATTTCCACAATTAAAGTCATGACACATTTGTTCGGATAATTAAAATCCCCTATGTAGGGTAAAGAATGATAGGGAATTATGATTAACTCTGTTCTTTATATTCTTACAAAATTTTCTAAGCGACACAGGTCTCTGCTCCCCCGTCACTTGTTTCTTGTTTGCCTGATTTCTCTCTTTTCTTTCGTTTTGAGAATAGAGTTCATAAAAAGCAGTGCGTCATGAGTTAAGCGTCACTGATACCGGTTAATAATAAGAGCAGCAGTGGCAAACCCTTACACACGTACGCTTCCCGTAGGCCGGGCACACTTTTAAGCACCACGAGCCAATGAGGTAGGTACTCTATTATCCCCATTTTATGGATGAGGCAACGGAGGCACGGAGAGTAACTCATCCGAGTTCACACAGAACCAGGATTCAAACCCAGGCCGTCTGGCTCCAAAGTCCACGCTCTTTGACGATATAGGGTTGCACCAGGATTTAGCCTTGGCTCAAGGATTTGCCCCAAACCTGCCTTTTGGCTTTCGCAGGGGAGCCAAACGCCTGCCTCCATCCACACCATTTCTAGCGCCCTTGACCTTGCGGGTGTGATTGCAAAGGCTGCCACCATAACTCATCAGCTTCATGACAGGAATATAAACAGGATTATAATTAGAATGTTGTGTTCATATTGAGGCGTTCCCTTTCAAAGTAGGGGTAAGTATTTTAGATGTTCCTCGGAGAAAATATCTCCTACATGCTCTTTATCTTAAAAGTCCGTCAGCCAAAGAATCAACACATAATTGTTATTGCAAGAAAAAGATGCTGTAGTCATTGGTAAGGTGAGAGATGTTAATTTTGTGTGTAAGAATAATGATTAAGTACACTCAAAAAATAAATGCATAGGGAAATAGCTTGACACAATGTGAACAGGGAAAGTGTGTTAGCTAGGTAACTTTAAGAAGAGCGTTGTAAGGGTCTAGTAAAATGTAAATAATTGTATAAGGCAGAACAAGAGAGATCAGATTGTTTCGTAATTCCCAGTGTGGAATTGCTCAGTGACTTGCATTCATAATATTAAGCAAAAGATTTAAGGGCTATCTTTAACTTGGAGGAAAATCTATCTAGGTGATGAGCCTTTCAAGAGAAGCCCCATTTGGGGAAGTCTCCATGTCTCACTAGGTGACTTAGAAGCAAAACATCGAAGTTTCACATGAGAAAAAGTTTCTAAGCTCATGTGTAATATATTAAAGATAAATTGTCTTCTCTCCCAGCATAGCCGAGAGCACAAAAAGTGTGAATAAATGAAGAAGGCGTGAGAGAAAAGAGAAACATTATTTGCTATCCCATTGCAAATGTGCCTGCAAGAGAGATACAGTTGCCAGTGCTGAGAAACTTTTTCCACACTGTAATGTTAAACCTTTAAACCATGACTATCGAATTTTAAAAGTTCTAATTCTTGAATATTTAAAACAAAACTTCAGAGGTTCTTTTATATTCTAGAAGTTTATTTTATGAGAATTATTTATGTTAGGTCAAATATCGGCGTTAATAACGGAACCTTCATCATCTGGCCCCGTATTCACTGACCTTCTAGGAGCAAAAATTTCTGTAAAATGGGAATGAAATTTAACATTATCTTAAAAGTTACAAAATTTGGTAGAAAATTACAAGATGGAAGTTATAGAAGAAAGTGCAATCAAATATGGAATAGGGGAGTAAGTGAGATCCAAGGTAGAAAGATAAAGAACATGGGACCAGGGATGACCACAAGCTGAGTGACAGTTGGCATTACGAACGAAACAATTAGTATGATTTAGAGGGTAATCGTACTACCCGCGTATTACATCAGCCCAACATGAAATGTTATCCCAGTAAGTGTTGACAATGACATATAGACACTGGACAGGGTGTAGACTGGTCATAATTTTTTTTTAGTGAGTAAACAAGCCAGAATTGTCTCATTAATAAAACAGTTGACTAAGAGACATCTCTATTACTTTATCAAGAATGAGAAGGGTTTTTAACGGAAGAATGCAAACATATGACCTCCATTACCTATGGAGGTCTGAAAAGGAGGAAAGACTTTTAAATAAAATTGTGCTTCTTAAGGAAGGTTTGAAAGATTTGAAGCCTTCATAAATTGATCAATCCAAAGATGTTTAGTGAGTTCAGATTATTTGTCAGGCACCGTGTTAGGTACTGGGCGCAAATGGGCAAGTGGACATAATCCTTGATGAGAAAATGGGAAGGACTCCTGCCTTAGATGTTGGCCCCACAGGCTTGCCCTCAGGCCTCTGAGCCCATCTCAGACATACTGCAATATAGGGGACATGAAAAATTGTACTCGCTATAAATACAGGGGGGAAAACCTGAAAGAAATGAATGTTTAAATGTCTGTGAAATGCAACATTATTAGTTTATAATTTATAGTTTGTAAAAAACTCATCACACTGGAGGGGCACCTGGCTGGCTCAGTCCGTAGAGCAGACAACTCTTGATCTCAGGGTTGAGTGTGAACGGCACACGGGGTGTACAGATCACATAAAAATAAAATCTTAAAAAATAAAATAGCTCATCACACTGGAATGCTACCTGTAGGCTATATAATTTCTCCCCTGTCCAAACTCCCAGGTTTGCATGGTGATTGCTGAGAAAATCATAGCCAATCATTAATTAGTTATTTACAACCTAATATTTTCAAAAACAAAATTATAAAAGTTGTTTCAGATATTTTCACGGAAAGAAGTGCAGCGTCTTTGTGAGGCTCTGGCACTTGTCTGATAATGATGTGGGGTGAGGTCCCCAGCTGTAGGAATCCTTAGACCTAAGGGCTTGAAAACAAGTGCTGGAAAGATAAGAGACTTATTTCGTTTTCCTGGTTACATAGATATACAATCTTTGCATACTTCAAAAGATACTAGAGGGGACACAAATGGAAATTTAAGATAATCCCACACTTCGAGGCAACCACTACCAACATTTTGCTTAAAAATACTTCCCAAAGTTTTTTCCATGCCTCAGTACACAAACAGATTTGTAACAGCTTTTTTGAGATATTATTCTCAGCCATTTAATTCACCCATTTTAAAAGCATAAAACTCAAGAGTTGTTAGTATGTTCGTGGAATTGGGCAATGATCGCCCAATCAATTTTAGAACCTTTTTATCATCCCCCCAAAACCCCTGTGCCTTTTAGCTTCATTTCACCTTCCCCCCCAAACCATTCCCACCCAAACCCTAAGCAACTACTAACCAACCTTCTGTCTCTCTGGCTTCTCCGGTCCTGGACATTGCATATCAACTGGATTCGACGATATGTGGTCTTCTGCGTCTGACTTCTTTCACTCAGCGTGTTCTCAAAATTCATGCATGCTGTAGCATTTATCAGCACTTCATTCCTTCCTACGGTACATAGAATTCCATCATCGGGATGGACCCCATTTTACTTATCCGTTCATCAATTGTAGAGGGACCCTTTGTATTGTCCCCTTTTTGGGTGTTATGAAGAATGCCTCTATGAAATCTGCGTACACCTTGTTGTATGGACATACGTTTTTACTTCTCTTGGTTACGTACCTGGGAGTGGAATTGCTGGGCCATAGGGTTACTCTGAGTTCAGCAGCCAGACTGTTTTCCGAAGCAGCTGCACCAATTTACATTCCCACCGGCAAGGTACGAGAATTCCGGTTCCCCCACCTCCTTGCCGACACTTTGTACTGTTGATTATAGGTATCCCAGCGAGTGCAGGGTGACAAATAAGTAGATTTTTTGAGAAGGAAGAAGAGGAGGAAGGAAAGAGCTGAGATCATTTAATATGCATGGTTTTATCTGTTACCTTTCCATGTAACATTTAATGGTAGATATCCCTCCATGTCGGCCAATACAACAGGTGCCATTACCTGCATGGCATTCCATTGGCAAGGAGTCCAGTAATTCTGGTGCTAGGCCCTACTGTTGGACACGGTGCCTGCTCTCAGGTTGTGTAACCATGCACAGCATTGCAGTGGCCAACTCATACCTGTGTGTATCTTTGTGCCCTTGTCCCTGGATTTCTCCTGCAGGCTAAAATGTGGACCTTTCTAAGATCCTTGATAAATATTGCCAAATATCTTTCCACAAAGATCCTGCCAGTGTGTTTTCCACCTCCCCTATATCCTTATCCATAATGGCTCCCATATTTAAAATTTTTAAATGTAATTGTCTAAAAATATCCCATTTTAACTTGAATATCTTTGATTACTAATGTGATAAAACATGTCTCTGTAAGCTGTCAGCCATGTTTAGAAAACTGACTAGTCACAGTCTTTGTGACAGACAGATTTTTTTCTCTTGGAGAATTCATCTTTTTTTATTGATTTGGAAGATCTCTTTATAATTTAACCTGTGATTTTTTTTTAAATGTTTGCAGAGAGTATGCTTGTCATCAGTCTTTTAACTTAGATTATGGTATTTTTACATTCAGAAGTATAAATACATATTCGAATCTCAGGATTTTTAAAATTATGGTTTTTCGCTCTGGTATAGAAAGCTCTTCCTCATCCAGATGTTATAATTTCCTTATGCTTCCATCAAATATTATATTTTTAAACATTAACTCTTTAATCATTTATAATTTGCATTTGTATAAAATATGAGGTAGGGATCTAGTTTTCTTTTTCTCTTTTTCCAGATCATGAATCCAGTGTCTCAAAACTATTAAATAATCTTTTGTAAACAATTTAACATGTTATCTTTTGTCATATACTCAATTCCCACATTCGACGTGGGTCTGTTTCTGGAGCTTTTTCTTCTCTGTTACTTGTAATTTTGGTTACTGTAGCTTAAAACTAGGGCTTAAGACCTTTGGGGGCAAATTCCCTCTTAACACTACTTTTCCGTAAAATAAAAATAAAAAAAGTTTTGTCTGTTCTTCATACATTTGTTCCAAACAAATTTTATAATAATTTAGTCAATTTCTAAAAAAAACAAAATAAAATGAGAAATCCTAATGGGACTTTGGATTCCTCGTGTTGTACTTACAGATTAATTCGGGCAGGCAACAAGTTCTGTGCAGGAAATCGGTAGCTTGGGTAAACTGGGAAATCTCAGTGGAATGTATTTGGCAAGGCATGGGACTTGCACTGGGGCTGGGCACTGAGGCAGGTGCCTCCCGCTGGCCAAACCCAATGGAAGCCAGAGCGCAAAGGTTCAGCAGGCTAGGGAAGGATGGAAAGTGGCCTCGGGGCAAAAGGGAACATGACTAGCCTTGCAATATCAGGTTGTTTGCATATAACATATTCAAAGTTGAGAGGAGAAAGTTTAAAAAATTATAAGGGAGATCGCTTTCCCAGGATCCCGCGACTTTATGACATCCCAATTAGCCTTGGGCTGGGGGCCCTCCCTATGGGCTCTGAGAGCCCTTTTCTCTCCCTAATCATGTCCACCTTCTCTACTTGGGGTTGCCAAATTTAGCAAATAGAAATGCAGGGAACCCAGTTAAATGTGAATCTCAGATCTAACTCTGCATGCTTCCTTAGTAGAAGAACACCCTTACAATCTTTCATCTGGTAGCCCCGTCGTCCCTCCTGGACTGGGTTCACGAGAGCAGGTGCAGTGCCCCTAGCCCTAGAATAGAATCCAGTACGTATTAAGCCCTCAGTTGAACAGAATCTTGAAAGCCACCTGGTTAGGTTACTGGTCATTTGTTTCGATCCAATAAAAAACGGGGGTGGTGATGGTGGTGTATATTTTAAAGCTGCATTTTAATTTTTTTTTTTTTCGGTAGTCCAGGAAGACAATGGAAGCCTGATGCCCCCTGGGACCTGACCCTGCTTCCCGCAGCCGCACTGGACGTGCCCTCTGCTGGGCCCCAGTCTGACTCCCTGCAGTGGACCTTCTCTGCTAGTCGCCTGCATCTTTGCAACCTCAATGCCAGGGGTCCCTCAGGCTGGGGGGGGGGGTTTAGAAGGGTCTAGAATCATTCCAGATACTTGTGTTGGGTTATTTAAGCAGAAAATCAGGAGGACAGGGGAGCCAGTATGTGGGTAATTCTGGACATGCCTCTCACGGTGTCTGTAAAGACTGCAACTGTGGATAACTGGGGTTTCCACAGAAGCCCACTCGGGAGAAGCCTGGACCCGAGAATCACGGAGATTTCTTCCTCCTGCGAATATTGCCTTTGAGTGGAGACAGCACAGGGCTCGCTCAGCCAGCTGTTTTGAGTATAGCATCTGATGAGCCTAAATCGTAGTCTGAACACCCGTCTATGGCCAAGACGCTGTCCTTTCCTCTGGATCTGCGAAGAACCAGTATATGCCCTAATTTCAAAAAGTAAACAGAGAATGCGGGAATTAAGGAGAAAAAAATGCATCACACCTGGACAAACAAAACCGAAGCAGATGGTCCCCAGAGCAGAGATGGGCCATGCTATGTTCCTATAGAAAGGCTAAAGCACTGTTCAGAGGGTCATGACGAACCGATGGCCGTCTCCCCTGAGAACTGCGCAAGAGGAAATTGCTGAAGATCGCAACAGGAAGTTTACATTAGAGTGAAAAAACAATCCACGCGCAGGAAGTGGTCCCTGATATTATTGGCTCTGGGAGGATATACACGTTTGGTACCTGCTCCCCCAGCAACAGAGAGAGTCTAGGAGTACATCCGGTGTGAGCTGAAACCACAGGGCTTTGAAGTTCGAACCTTGTTTATGAACCAGCTTCTCGGATGAAAACTTACACGATGACAGATACCTGAACCCTTGCCCGAGCAAACTTGGCTCAGGTATCCTGCCCACGTTTGGTGTCACTTCTCGAAAAGGCTCCTTTGGCATGACATCAGGGTCTCTTTTATGAACTGAAATTATGAAATATCAAGAAACAAGTAATTAAATATATGGGACTGGGGTTGGTGTGAGACGTGTAGCTGGATGACTTCACTTCCGATGATGACAGAAGTGGGCTTACCCACCCGGCCCTTTCCTTGTTTGGACAGTGACTGGACCATTCGAGTTGTTTTGGAAGCAACTAGAAATAGAATCAATTGCTGTTTGTGGTGATACCAAAAAAATATATGTCTTGGGCTGGGAAATGAGAAATCTAAGAGGCAGCACCCAATTCGGGAGTGTGTTCTAAGCTTCGGAATATTTACAGAAATAAATGTGTGTCCTAAAAGCCGTACCTTGAGTTTTTAAATCCTTTCGGTCAGGGACATGAAAATACAGAGTTGCCCAGAATTGGCCTTTAGTTCCCTCCGGACAGATTTTGGCAGAGCCTTGTGAGTGATCCCAAGGGCTACTGCCCCCGACATCGGGGCACCCGGGGGTGGGACCCCCAAACAGCCCTAGGGTTCTGATCTTGTCTTTTATTCTCTTTCCTTATCACTCCAAATATGTTAGATGCGTGGTATCACTGGATTACTCAGAAATAAGGAAAAACCCATTAATGGATTAGGTGTCTATTACACTCCAGCTGCCAGGCATCCAGCCACGTGCAAGACACCGCAGAGGGGACAATCGATGTCCCAGGTCAGAGCAGTGCCTACTTCCAAGGATTTTTCAGAAAACTGGAAGATGAAACAAATATTTGTGAAAAAACTCAGAGATGGGTGAGGAGCGGATTGCTTTGGAGTGTATTCTTGTGTTACAGGGAGTTGGGCTGGCCGCAAATGTGGCTGAACGTCAGGTGCACAGACTGGGGGACAGGAGCCTGGGTGAGGGGCCATTGTAGCAATCCTGGGTGAGGTTCTGAGCACTGGAACAGAAAAGGAAATGCAGAGGAGCAGGTCAGAGGAAGAAAGAAGAAGACCTTGCTGCAATTTGGATGAAGGGAAGAAGGAGAGGGAGCTGGAGCCTGGGGCGGTGGTGCCGGCCCGCAGCAAAGTAAGGTCGCTGGGACAAAGGCGGAAAGGCGATTAGGGGTTGTGAATCATAGTTAACAGTGGGGTACCCAAGAGGTGTCCTGTACCAAGCAATTCTGCGTACAGGGTTGGCGTGGTTGACCCAGCTGGGGTGAGGATTTGGGAGCTGTCCTCCGGAAATGAAAAGATGAGAGCACTCGAGGAATGAGCTCCAAGGACCCAGGCTTTCTCCTTCCTTTTCTCTGATCTCCTTCCCTCCCTCCTTCCTTCTTCCTTCCTTCCCTCTCCTTCCTTCTGTCTTTCCTCCCTCCCTCCCTCCCTCCCTCCCTCCCTCCCTTCCTTCCTTCCTTCCTTCCTTCCCATTCCTCTTTCTTCCTTTCCCCTGTCCTTCTCTCTCTCTCTCTGTCTCTCTCTATATATTCCTTTCTTTCATTTAGTGCCCCCATTTTTATCCCTTTTCCACCTGTACCCCCTCCTTCCTGCAGGCAATCCCTTTAACATATTTGATGGGGGTTTTTTGGTTTGTATAATTTGCTGTACTGCTGTCTAAGTTCATATATTTTTGGTAACTTGGCATTTTAGAATAATGCAAATTTGCTGAAAAGTTGCAAGACTAGTGCAAGGAACTCCCAGATACTCTGACCCAGATTCACTGCTCACACTTTGTCTGTTTGCTGTATCATTGTCTCTGTCTCTTTCCAGCTCTCTCTCCACACACACACACACGCATGTGCATGCACACATACACGCATATATACACACACACTCAAATACACATCCCCCCACACATATAGACACATACTCACACATGTGCATATTTTCTCTGAACCATTTGAGAGTAAGTAGCAGGCATCGCATTCTGTGCACTTCTAACTAAAACATTCTTGTACACAACCACGACACAATGACCCAAATCAGGAAACTTACATGAACGGAAAGCTATCATCCAATCCACAGTCCATCCCCTCTCCATCTCGCCATCACCCTTGCGGCGCTGTCTAGCCTAGCGTCCGGCACATAGCAGGTGCTCAGTAATATACTTGCTGGAGACGGAGTCTAGGCGAAGCAACGCTGGGTAGTACCCAAGGTGGTGGAACCTTCCAGAAGAAAGGGAAGGCTCCCAAGAGCACATATGAGCTGACCGAGCACCTTGCAAGCCCCTTGGTTCTGCAACCCCACAGGTAGGGATGCGCGGCGGCCTCGAGGGGAGACCCCCGACGGGTTCAGTTTCCCCGTGCCAGTCGGTGTTGGCCGACCGCAGATGGAGAGAGGTAGTGGAGGTTGCACAAAAGGGGCCAATGATAGGAGCTGGGCGTTTGCGAGGAAGAAAGTGGCAGGTGGGTCAAAGGATGACCTGGTGGGGCGGCCAGCCCTGCCCCACCCCCGGGGGGGCTCCTGTGACTTGGGAGCTGGAGAAGGACCCCTGAGGGGCGGAGCAAATGAGGAGGGGGCCCCCCTGGGCAGCGAGGTGGTGGAGCGAAGGGCTCTGGTTGGAGGGGGGTCCGGGTGCCCAGGAGGGCCACCTGCATGCTGACTCAGTGCCCCTTGTTGATTCCGGAGAGAGTTCGTGCCCTCGGTAAACCAGAGGCTGTGACCCAGGAGGGCAGGGGGACAGAAGTCCAAGGCCAGAACCTTTGGCCCCGGCTGTGCGGGCTGTGCACTGCGAGGCAGGAGGAGAAAGGGGCAGGAGATGAGCTGCCTGCTCTAGAGGACTGGGGAGCTCAGCCCCAGAGAGAGCAGTCCCCAAGCCGGGTCAGGAGGCCATCGGGACTCCACTTGTTCCCGTTGCCAGATTCCGAGGGATGAAGGCCCGACCAGGAGGGCGGAGTTGGCTTTGGTACCAGCTGATACTTCAATCACGGGAAACGCAAACTGTGTCTGAGTCAAAAATAAGGTTTTCTTTCCGAGCCGTAAAGAACCCAGGCTGATGGGTCCACCCCACCCCCGCCCTAAGCCTGACTGAGGCGGAGGGTGCCGCCAGGACGTCCTGCCCAGAAGGCACACTCTGGGTTGTCACGGGAGACCCAGGGAGGGAGTAACCACGTGGCCTTCTAAGCACCGAAGGTCTTCACTCACGTGACTTGGTGAGGAGTGGGGACAGACCCACATCCTGGGTGTCTATCTGCCTCTGTGGGATCCTCGTGGAGGAGGCGCCAGGGGAGTGCTGACCATTTCCTTCCCAGACCCTTGTTGAGTCTAAGAGGTCTGGGCTTCTTACAGTGCCCACTGGAGGGGGGTGGGGTGCTAAGAATCTCTTCTGTTTTAGGCTCGAGGAGGGAGATAACGTGGATTGTCCCTTGGGGAAAGAGGGAGGCTCACCCCAAGTGATGGGGCAATGTGGCAGAAAGCTTCTGTGTGCGAGGAGACCCGTGGGGCTTTGGGACGGCCACACAGGGAGTGCAGAGAGGGCCCTTCGACCTTGAGAGGGGCAGGGAGGGTCTCTGGGGTCAAGTCCTTGGAGAGCGCTGGAGAGCTGGGGTCCACAAAGCCTGAGAGACTAGGGCGCTGCTCAGCCTGGATTCCTGGATGAGCTCCTGGTGGCACAAAGTGCCCCACTAGTGACTGATACTTCCACCTGCCTGACTCTGTAAGTGTTCAGAGCCATTGGTTTGGGAATATTAAGTGACAATTCTACCGCCAGGAGCTGTGGACCAAAGTCACTCCTCCCGTGCGTAAAACAGCTGCGAGGACTCCCAACATGTGTCCTGAGTTCTCACTGATTTATTCTTGAAATGCTCAAGTCATTTTTTCTAACACTTTTAATGTTTCGTGCTTTTCTATTTTTTTAATTATGAAAGACTGCAAACACATGCAGAAACAGACGAGGACCCACCCACCTTGTACAGGTGCCAACCTTGGATAAACTCATTCCCACTCTACCCCCCTCTCCTTCCTCCTCCTGTTATTACTTGTATATGTAAACTTCTCAGCGAAGCCTAATGCTAGAGAAAAGTGCCCAAGTCATCCGTCTATAGCTTGGTCAACTTCTGCATCCTCTTGTACCATTTTGCAGCACATCTGTCATCATTTCATCTGTTTCAGCCTTACATACACATTTTTATCGCGGTAGGAAGCATGTAACATTGGGCTTACCACCCGCGTCATTTCAAGCACGTGGCTCAGTAGTGTTCCATATACTCGCAACGCTGTACAGCAGGTCTCCCGAACCTTCTCATCTGGCAACACTGAAGAACTCTCCTTCGCATCCTTTGTAACGGGAGTCACTGGGGAGCTAAGCTGTCAAATCTACATAGAAAGAGATGCGTGGCTTCGTCTTACAGAGTAGGACACGCCACGGAAGGCGGGAAAGAGGGACCCACGGGCCGTGATTTTACACCTGACACCAGAAAGGCTCTGCAAACAGGAGGCCTGCCATGCGTCCCTGCCTCCCGGGGCACGGCCCGATGCTCGGTGATTAGGGGGTGGACAGCACGTATGAAGCAAGGTCAGGTCACAGCTCCTTAGCCTTTGTGACTGTCCCCTTTGCACAATTGGAGTGACTTCACCTGACCTCGTGGTGGTCTGGCAGCATACTTGGGTCTGAAAAAAATGGAGAAAGAAGCCACTCCGTGCATTTCTGAAGGAAGCACAGAAGAACTAAGAACTTTTGCCTGTTTTCGACTTGAACGCAAAAGTCTCACTCCCCCCGGACTGTGCTTAGCTGTGGGAATGGCTGGGAGAGAGACTGTAATCCTTAACCCGATTCTTTCATTATTATTTACCTTCTATGTCCTCACTTTCAAGAATATTTTTTTGACATTTGCCTTCTGGCAGAGCTGGGACCAGTGAGTGGGAGTTGCAGGGAGGTGGACTTGGCTGAACACAGGGAAGAATGTTCTTAGTCAGAGCAGTCCAAAAATGGAATGGCCTGACTCAGAACACAGCATGTCCTCGGCCTGGGGTAGGTCCTGGTGAGGTCCCTTCAGGGGATCGCTGCCCGGGGCCCTGATCCATGTGTGCAGAAACCAACGATAGGGATGGTGGGGGACTCAGTCCGTGAAGCACCTGCCTTCAGTTCAGGTCATGATGCCAGGGTCCTCGGATCGAGCCCCAAGTTAAGGGGGGGGGGTCCTTGCTCAGTGGGGAGCCTGCTTCTCCCTCTGTGCTTGTGTTCTCTCTCTCTCTCTCAAATAAATAAATAAATAAATAAATAAATAAATAAAATCTTAAAAAAAAAAAAAAAGAAACCAATGATAGCCATCCAGTTTGAGCACCTACTATGTGCCAGGGCCATTCCAAGCACTTTTGGGTGGACCAACTCATTTCCTGTTCAGAGCCCTATGAGATGGGTGCCATTATCACCTATCACTTCCTCCATTTACAGATGAAGAAACTGAGACACACAGACGCTTCCTGACCTGCCCAAGCTGATGCAGCTGGGAAGTGAGGGAAGGAGGCTTCAAGCCAGGCTGCCCAACTCCCCTGCTTGTAACCTCGCTGGGTGTCTGGGGGGGGGGGGGTTCCATGTTCCAGCTCGGTGACCAGCTGTTATGTGCTGAAAGGAGTTTGCAAGGCAGTTGACTCAGCATCAAACATTCTGGTGGAAGTCAGGAGGGCTGCTACAGTCCAGAGGCAAGTCCCCATCGGTCAACAAGTAACCGGGGCTGAATTTGCTCAGGGCAGAAGGCAAGGGAAACATGCCCCTTTGGGGCCCACGCCCCCAGTCTTGGCATCCACTTAGCTCTGCTCCCTTTGGGCACCAGGTCTATGAACTGGCTTCCTGCCTGTTCCTTCAAGTCTACCCCCCGGTTTCAGGAGTCCAGCCCAGACGTCCCCCCTGAGGCCAAGTGCTTGCCTCGGTCACCTGTCCAGGACAGTTTCTCTGATAATGCCTTGGGGGGAGGGGCAAGAGGGCAAGGCTTGGAATTTGGGCTTAAAGCCTGACCTCCCACCGTTGGGAGAAGTTGCTTACACGTCTCCCCCGCATTTTCTGTGGGTGCCTGTTTCATAAGATTGCGGGGAAGATCACAATGTGCTAACTCGGGAAATCACTGATGGTGGTTGGCCGACTTTCTCCATCCACAGACCCAGGGTCCCATCCTGAGAGTGGCCCTGTGGCATTCCGCCGGCAAGGGTGTTTCTATAAAAGGACACATCGCAGCCGAGTCCAGGGAAGAATGCTCTTCTGTCTGCCCTGTGGTGGGAATAGTGTGCACAGCTGATGTCCTGGGCCGCAGTGGAATGGAGCTCAGAGCTCCCTCTGAGCAGTGCTCTGAGTCAGAAAGCTTGCTACCACCACTCAGCTCCGGGACCTGTGCACGGTAAAATGAGAAACAGCTAGAGTAACCCTAAAACTCCTAGCTGCAAAAGGTTCTGATTCATGATCAAGGGAAGGAAGAAACTGTGTATGTAACAAAATAGAAAGAATTTCTCTGATGGGCCAAGAGAGCCCTCAGATGTACTGGTTTCCCAACTGAAAGTTCAGTCTCAGGCATGATGCACATTCTGTTCTCCATATGCTTTTATGTCACTAAGGTCCCGAAATGGGACATTGGCTAACACCACACAAGAGACTCCATACAGGCGAACTGGCCTGGAGGCTGCAGCTTTACACCAGGCAGGCTTCCCCGGGAGCCCGGAGAGCTTAGGCGTTTATGTAATAATTAGCTAGGAGTCAAGTCCTTCTCCAACGTTACTCATGGCTGTGCTTCCCTTGCAAGCATTCTGCAAAATGGGTTAAGATATTTTTTTCTGATTTTGCATTTGGGAAAAACTCACGTACCAGCAGGTTTAGTTATTTTTCCAGAATGTGTGAATAAGGGGAGAAGTTTTGGTCCTGGAACCGGCTCCATCCCAGCTAAGCAACCCTCGGGGTCTTTACCGATCACATCTTTGAAGAGAAGGCCGTTGCTTGTTGCTTTGCATCAAATAGTTGCCCCAGACCGCTGCACCTGCTCCGAAATTACAGGTTTCTGACGGCTGAAAGGGAAGCCGCTGTCTTCTCGTTTTCTTTCAGGGCATCTTGGACCTGCTGCCCAGCTTCGTTCAGAAGAAAGGAGGAAATTCCTTCATTGCTAATTTCACTGTCTCAGAAAAGAGTTTGCACCCGAAGGAGTAACAGCATGTGTGATTTTAACCGTTTTTAAGCATCTGCTGTTATGACACAATCCGTGAGGCCTTTTGTTAATTTTCCCCATGATTACCCCCCCCCTTATATTCTTTCTCCACAGCTGTCTGGCCCTTTTCCTGGGCCAGCCGGACACTCTGAATAACGGGATTTCTGAAACCCCAGCCATGCTCTATCCTAAAAGACGATTTGGCTCACTGGGGCCCAGGGAGCTGTTTTAGACCACGAGTTTCTGGCACATACCAAGGCAAAGAGCGGTGACCCTCTCACCACGAAGGGTAATTCATCCAATTGGAAGACGCCGGATAGAAACAGTAAGATCCTCCCTGTCATCAGAACCCCTTTCTAACCACACAAATAAAAACAGTCTCAAGTGTAGGAAGTATTTGTCATAATCTGGAAATCTCACAGGCAAACAGTGCGGGTCCCCGTGTGTGTACTAACTTTCTATCCCAGATGTTAAAATTTATTGGCACATTTAACAAGGTGATAACACCGTTTCTCAGAACCCACATCCCACTTTAGGGAGAAGTAAACGTAACTCGGGAATTTTGAATACGAGTCTTCTTCTGGGGGTAGAAATGTCTGCCACAGCTTTGGGTAGACGAAAAGGTCTCAGACAGGAGACGTGATTCACATTCCCCACGTCAGTTTGGCCGGGCTGAGGGGCCCATCTGTAGCCCGGGAGGGCTTTGCACGGACGAGCAGGAGCGCAATGTTCCAAAGGACTCTGTGGTGGGCATTTTTACATCGGGGACGTGGACAAGGGCGGGACTGATCTGGAAGGGGACACTTCAGCCACCAACCTGGAACTTCCCTTTAGCCTTTCTAGATGTCTTTCTGTGGTCTTTTGGAGAACACCACTTCCCAATAATAAAATTTTTACTTTTTCACTTATTTTTAAAAGATTTTATTTTTAGGTAATCTCTATACCCAGTGTGGGGCTCAAACTCACAACCGCAAGACCAAGAGTCGCCACGCTCCACCAACAGAGCCAGCCAGAGCCCCCAGGAATGAAATGTTTTAAAGAGAGCAAAAATTGTAGCACGCTGTCACGGAGAGGCAATTTTTATATTTCTGATTTATACGTCACCTCCCTATTCCACCTTGCCCCACGGCAGAAGGAGGGCTTACTAACCTCTCCTCCACCATCCACCAAGCCCAGGTCTGAGCCGCTGCGAAATTTCTCCATCAATCTGGATCACGGAATGGCACTTCAAACATAGGTCCCCTTCTGTTGCTTTTCCATCACAAAAATTGTTTTAAAAATCTTCGTTACCAGGATACTGGAGGATCCCGTTTTATCAACGCACTGGATTTTCACAGAAAATGAGCCATTTCACAGGAAATGGGCCTTATCCTGTACCCAGAACCATAAGGTATTTTTAGAGACAGAAAAGATCTTGACAATCATACTGCCTGTTATCTTCACAGGCAAGGAAGTCAGGCTTGGGGCAGGTGACAAGCTCCCAGGACTACAAAGCCCCTGCTTAGCCCTCCGCGTGGACCCCTCTGCTTGTCACACACGGAACTCTGACCTGCAGGAAGCTGACCGTGTTCTCCTGGCTAGTATCCCCCGCTGAGGCCAGATGTGCACATCGGGGGGAGTTAGGGCCAGAGGCAAGGCTGCTACATGATTTAGGGGGGGCCCAGTGCAAAATAACAGGGCAGGACTCCTTCCTTATTCCAAAAGCAGAAAAAAGCTTTGCCCTTTTCCTGTGGTCTCTCTCCCAACCTGTTTCTTTGTTTTTTAATTTGCTGTTTCATGAGTATACTCCCTCGGATGTGAGGTGGGGAGATCCGTGCAGACCTCACTGGGAGCACAGCCTCCCCACCCACACGCACATGCCTGGGAGCCGCGCCCTGGAACTCTGTGTGTGTGTGTGTGTGTGTGTGTGTGTGTGTGTGTGTGTGTTGAGGGGGACGCTCGAAGTCACCTGGGCCAGGTCCCATTGGGAGCAAAGGCTGTCAGTGGCCTCTCAGTAGGGACAGAGAAGGGGTCTGTGTCCCCCAGGACACCAAGGGACACGGAAGAGGGCAGCCGTGACTGCGAGTGAGGCTTCAAGCTCCTGACACACCCTCCATCACCCCCATGGAACTTCACTTACAAACCACAAGGTCAGAGATAAAATTATGAAGTTCAAGACTATGATCGAAGAGCGTGAAACCGCACGTGCGGGTCCCCTCTAAGCACAGGGCCCTATATGTCTCACCGCTACCCGACCAGGTAGCAGAGGTGCGATGGCCCCAGGGTGACAGGCTCAGGTCCAGTGGGGACTCAAGTTTAAGTGTCCACCTTTCTTCTTTCTTCCCTATAGCCTTTGGTTACAGCCTTTCCTGGGGGATCTCCAGCTCCTGCCCATCATGACCCAGACGATGACAGATTTGGGGTGGACTCTATCTCAGCAGGTGTTTGGAAGAGGTGAATAACACAGTTTCTAAAAGCTGATTTCCCCTTAGAAGACAGACTCTTCTGGGATGTGGGGAAGGGGCTGCAAACTGCCCCTTCCACACCATCCAAATCTTTCACTCGGAAGCATCTTTGATGGCAGACTTTACCTTCTGTGCCTTCTGAGTCTCACCTGGACTCTGACTTCCCTTGCTCTTTGCTGGGCTCAGTCGGTGTTTAACACTCGGTTCTGGCAGAGCTGTGGGGTTTAACCCCGAGACTCCCTGGGACAAGACTCAAGGCCGTGAAGCCCTAAAATGGAGAACCCCACATCGAAAAGCACCACCTGGTAATAAGTACTCCGCAGGGAGGGAATCTTGGCATCTGTTTATTTGCCAAGCATTGTGGTCTGTGTGCCAGGCACCGTTGCAGGCACTTTACAAAATTAAGGAGTTAGGATGTCCTGTTCACAACCCTGTGAGATGGGTGCTGTTATTATTTCTAAGTCTCCAGATGCACAGAGTCAAACCAGAGAGGCTAACTAATGGGCTTCAACTCTCACAGCCAGAAAATGCGGAGCTGGAAGCTCTCCCCGGTCTGTCTAACTCCAAGCCTTTGGCCTCTGGCTTCCATGTCACGGCCTCGTATCCACATTCAGGGGCTTTAAGGCCCCACCACGAGGTGGGACATACAGAAGGCCTGTCTCACACAGACAAGAAGCATGGAGTCATGGAGCAGAGAGTTTCCGTGATCCTGAGTTTAGGAGATGGATCCGCTGGCTGCACGGTGGGCAGGGCTGTGGCACCCACCTGCCCCATTCCTGCCTCCTCGTCACTAGTTTTTGTTCTGTGGCATCTCAAGGATTCTTCAGAGCTGGTGTCGCACTTCCCTGCCTTTAGTGGAGGTGAGGTTCTTTTTCACAGCCTTGGGCAATCTGAGTTTTCTCTCTTCCAGGTGGGTAAATATGTGTTTGGAAATAAAAGTTTGTAAACAGAGCCCGGGAGGCGGCCACGGCTCAGCACTGCTTTTGGCTACTGGCCATGGAACAGTGACTACGGACGGGCTGGCAGGATGCAGATGGGGTGTATGGGGATTGTGGCTCAGAGGAGGCCCCTGAAAAGCCCAGAGCCTCTGCAGGGCAGGTTGGCGACCCGTCCTATCTCACGGCTCATTAGCCCCGTGGCCAGGTGCCCGGAGGTGGGTGGGAAGGAACAGGTGGCTGGTCTCTGGAACATCATAAAACCCCTGCAAGCATGTGCTTGGTTTTCAGGGACAGTTGCCAAATTCTTGCCCTTGAAATAATTTTCCAGGTCTTTCTACTAGAAAAAGGTTTCATTTGGAGAATAAGGGAGGGAGGAAATACGGAGACCAGGAAGGAATAGCCAAATTAGAATAAAGCTCCAATTTCTCAGAAAAGAAGACAGGAATCATATTACAGGAATCCGTTCTAAGGATAGTCACCCCCCCAACCCCCGCACACACACCCAATTCTACAAAGCAAATAATCAGAACCATGGCTGAATTCAGGGGCTTTGGTCAAGCACATCAAGATAGTCTGGACATGAACGCAAGGCGGAAGGAGGCGGGCCCCTTACTCCAGCTTTGCGAAAACTGTGCTGTGTTTACTGGGTTCGGCCCCACAGGCCCAGGGCCACAGCAGCCCCCAGATGCGGGGACAGGCCCCCCGTGGTCTTGGCAACTCCCACTAACTGCACTTTCCGCCAGCCTGTCCCCATTAGCACCGCTGGGGCTCCGTGGTTAATCTGTTGAAAGCCAGGGCAACACTGAGTCACCCACCTCCTTTTCAACCGAGCCGTATTTCTGGGAATGTGAAGAACACTCCAGCGACGTGACATTCCTTAGCTTGTAGTGGTAGGCAACTCCCCACTTCCTCTCTAGACGCATTGCATCATCCTTCTCAACAGGACGAAACAGATTTACTTGAAACTTACATGCCTCTGGGAAAGAAAGGCGGCGCGCTGAGCCCCACCCCTCCCTCTGTGGGTCGGCTCCGATCCTGCCCCAGGGGGAGAGTGGGCAAGCCTCCTGACAACGGCTCCCTTGCCCTCGCATGGATCAGAAAGGCAGACATGGTCTCCGTTCCATGCTCACCCTACACGCATGAAAACCCGCACGAGCACAGTCACTGCACGCATGCGTCACAGTGCACGCGTGCGGGCGGTCTGTGGACACCTCAGCTGCGGTGAGGGGCGGTGCAATCTTTGCCGTTCTTTGTCCTTTTCATCTCAGAATAAGTCACAGGACAGGTAAATGATCTCTGTAAAACCTTTGGCCTGTGGGTAAAGCTATGTACATCTAAATCCCAGAAGAATGTTAACAGTGCAGTTAACAAACAAATATCGAGGGCTGGGGAAGGAGCAGGGCTGGTGGAGGCAAAAGTGAACAAAAAGGGCATCTGCCGTCAAGAAGGGCCCAGCGTGGCCCTCCACGTCATGCAGGGAAGGGCGCACCACGTGCACGGCTCGGGGGAGGGGAATAGAATGCTCCGCCGGTCAGAGAAGACCAGTTCCAGCAGGCATGTTTGAGCCAGGCTGGGGATGCTGGGGAACAGTGTTGTCCCAGTGGTGGGGCCATCACAGAGAGGTGGGAAAGTGAGCAGACAGACAGACGGAAGGTTGACGCAGAGACGGAGAGCTGGACGCCAGGCTGGGTGGGCTGCCGGCGGAGGAGTGCCCAGGCTGGAAACAGACTCGGGATGGCGGACACCGTGCTAGGACAGTTCAGGCTTTAGTTTGCTGGTGACTGTGAGCCATGGAGAGTCTTGAGCGGAGTGACGGGCTCCAGATATGCCATGGAGAGGTCATCTTGGCAGCACAGTGAAATTCAGCCTGGGAAAGGCTGAAGGTGGGAATGGGCTTGGAGGCCGTGTCAGCGCTGGAAGTGGGCTGGAGCCGCGCCTGACCCGTAGCGAAGGCCCGAGAGCACCAGAGGGTGAGAATGATGATAGCCTTGCTAACCGCAGCTCCCCCTTTGGAGATGCTAGCACCTGCTCGCTTACTTCACCCAAGTGGCAGGTCCGCTGTCACCCCATCTTCCAGGTGAAGCTGCTGAGGCTCACAGGAGGGAGGCAGCTGCTTGTGGTCACACAGTCCGTGAGCAGCAGTGCCAGGAGTTCAGCCGAGGTCTTTCTGACTCCAGTCGTACCCAGCATACAGAGTTGAAACCCAGTTAACTGTGGGAGGGGAAGGGGATGTTCTGGTGGTTTCTGCCCGGGTGCCACAGAGGACAGATGGCAGCGGGTAAGTCGGGGGCAGGCAGGTGAGAGGAGGAACTTGGAACTAGTTTGGCTGGGACCAAATGAAAACTTGACACCAGCGAAATATCCTGAGTGGTGTGGACAGTCTGTCACTGGAGCTACAGGCCCAAGGTTTATGTCAAAGATCAGAGCTGGAAGCGTCCACTTGGTACGAAGGGAAGATGTTTGTACATAGAAGCAGGGTAGGAAAGCAAGGTGCAAACAGAATCATAGGAGCTTGGCTTGCGAGTTTATAACATGCGGGGTGCTGGGCTAGGTGCTTGTCGTGCACCCTTATCACCACCTGTGCCCGCGCCCACTGCCATCTTTAGTTCCCAGGTGAAGTAACAGAAGCCCGGGGACACAAGCAACTCCCCTAAGGCCACACAGCCGGTGATGGTGACATTGTACCTCCGGCGGAAGTCAGCCTCCCGAGGGCGTCTATTAGACAAATACAGGACGGATTCGCCTCGGAGGGACTGCAGAGCTGCATCCGGGGATTACAGGCTCCTTACGTCTATCTGCTTCTCTGTATTCTGTCTATAGTTAAAACGCACTATTTTTGTGATAGGAAAAAAGTTTTAATAAAGCAAAAAAGTAGAAGTGTAAATTGGTATTTTGGAAGACATTTTGTGGACCTGCATTAAAAGCTAAACATTTGGCATATTTTTGGGCCCAACAATTCCATTTCTAGGAGATAATCAAAGAAGCAGGTGAAGCCTTCTACATAAAGACGTCGAGAGCAGTAGATTAGAGAAAAATTGGAAATACCTCAAATATCCAAGAGCAAGGGATTGAGATAAATTTGGACGCAGCCATACAGTTAAATTCAATACTAGGTAGTATCGAAATGGCTCCTGCCAATTGGCCGAGTGCGTGAAGAGTACTTGGGATGCATTAATGCGCGAGGAACACACCTTAGAAAACATTACCTACCAGTTGGTCTCATTTGGGTAAGAAGTGTGTTTATAGGAATGCTTTCATTAAGCTACTCAGCTTTTAAGAGAAGTAACAACGCAAATAATTATTCAGTTTTAACCGTGACCAATGATCATTGGAAGGGTGTGCCCTGACTGCGATGGGGAGGAACCCCATCCCATTAGGAGGTGGCGCTTGAACGGTGAGTAGGAGCTGGAAGGATATACACCAAAATGCTTTGTGACTTGAATTTTTCTTTTCAATGATCTGTATTTTCTAGGTTTTTTCCTACAGGAAAAATGGATTATTTGGGGAGGAATATATCCTTTTAAATAACTTCTAAAATGAAAAGGAAAGAAACGAGTGCGGAACTAAGGAAAGGTGAAGAATGTGCGTGTTCGGGGACTCGCGTGGAGGGAACTTCCAGAAGACCGTCAATAGCATCGGCTACTCTGAGAGACCCACGAAGATGAAGACCAAGATAAAGAAAGGAGGAAGCTACAGATGACCTTTCATTTCTTTTGGGAAACATTTATTTATTGTTCTTTATCTCCAGCCCCTTCCTCTCTCAGCCCAGACCCACATTTTCCCTTGCTTCCTTCTGGACCTCTTCCCCTGGCATACCCCAGAACTGCCGACTCCCTCTGCCCCTTCCCTCCAGCCCCCAGTCAGACAGACACCAGATTCATTCACCTGTTCTCCCTATCCTTCTCGGTTACACCACCATCCATCCACCCAGCTGAGTATCATTCCAGAATCTTTCCCTCCCTCTCTCTACGCACGTGTAGACGATCCTTTAAATATCTCATTGACTAATCTCTCCTCTCGAACCTCGAGGCTACAGCCTTAGTCAGACCTTCCTTATCTCTTATCTAGACCAACTCACCACCACCCTACCTGCCGCCCTCCTACCCGTGACCCATCCTCCACACCTTCACAGACTCCGAATGCCTTTGCACCATCTGACTCCCACATAACACTGCTCCCGTTCTCCCCAGAATCAAGTCTAACTTCTTTAAAATATTGCACATAATGAAACAATGAGCATCTGTGTATATATAACTCACTGTATTCAAATTATTTCCTTGGGATAAATTCGAAATTGGGCATTAATGCACCTCCCACCTGCCTGCCCCCATTCTTCGCCATCGGAAACAATCTTAATATTTGTGTCCTGACTCTGCTTGTATTTTTTCTTCTCTTTTAAATCAGGTCCCAGCTATTTTTTTTTTTATTGAGGAAACGTCATTTTAATTTTAAAGCGATATGTGTTTAAGCACTTCCCTCCCTCCAGTTTTTTATTTGTGTTTTCATTTTGCTTTTACACACATATTGCTTCAGGTTGCAGAAACATTTTTCTAACTGGCAGGCATTTCACAAGTTTTGCAATGCGGCAATTTCTCCCCAGGGAGCTCTTTTAAAAAGCAGGGCAGGGGGAGCACCTGGGTGGCACAGGGTTGAGCGTCTGCCTTCGGCTCAGGGTGTGATCCCGGCGTTATGGGATCGAGCTCCACATCGGGCTCCTCTGCTGGGAGCCTGCTTCTTCCTCTCCCACTCCCCCTGCTTGTGTTCCCTCTCTCGCTGGCTATCTCTCTCTCTCTGTCAAAGAAATAAATAAAATCTTTGGGAAAAAAAAAAAAAGCAGGGCAGGGGTGGGTGGGAGGTTGGGCTTGCTTTCTTGTGGGTGCCCCAGATTAAGAGTAAAAGAGAAAAAAATAGTGCCGAGAGAGCGTCATCTGTATTGTTGGGTAATTCATTCTCCCTAGCCTAATGAGCCACTTTCTTTTTTTTTAATAAAGAAAAATTTAGTAGGCAAGGTCCCTGGGTCTAGAGAGCTCTCCTTTGAACTGACTTTGAATAGTTTGGGGCCAACTTTGGGGTGCCCTGAAATTTTCACAAGGATAAAACCATAGCTGCATAAGTGTCTGGGACATTCCTCCTCTCCTTTCGCGGGATTATTCAGGAATCTTATCCAAGGATGTCAGTGTCCTGGGTGCTTACAAATGCCAGACTGATTTTATATGCCAACTCAATTTTGGGTTAGTAGGGAGATTTCAAAAGAACTTGGGTCATTCATATAAATAATTGGCTTCAAATAAAACTTACCATCTCTACGTTAAATATGCATTTTTAGGGGTGCCTGGGTGGCTCAGTCGTTAAGCGTCTGCCTTCGGCTCAGGGCATGATCCCGGCGTTCTGGGATCGAGCCCCACATCAGGCTCCTCTGCTAGGAGCCTGCTTCTTCCTCTCCCACTCCCGCTGTTCGTGTTCCCTCTCTCACTGGCTGTCTTTCTGTCAAATAAATAAATAAAATCTTTTAAAAAAATGCATTTTTAGCGACATAGCTCTCCCTCAAATCAGGAAGAGTCTGGGAATGTTATTTCTCGAATGCCTTTATCAAATCCTCTCTGCTTTCCAATGCTCGGACCTGCCTTCTCATCCTCACAGATGACCCACGGATGGTGAGGGAATGCCTCCATCTTCTGATACAAACCCACCCATTCTTGTCCCCATCTTACCCAAAGGTTCTTGGAAGGAACACTGACCCTCATGGCCCAGAATCTTTGCACATGCTGTTGACTCTGTCCACATGCTCTCCACTCCCACCCCACTCCTCCCTTCCAGTTTCAGCTCCTCTAGTCCTTCCTTGACTGTTCTTGGTGGGTCAAAGCCCCCTCATGTGTCCTCCTGGCATTGTGTACCTCTCCTCACAGGGTCATTTTAGATTTATTTGTTCATTGTCTGTCTCTCCAATGGGATTGAGCTTGGTGGAAGCAGGACCCATGTCCATGATTATCTCCAGTGATTGCTGCCCAAAGAGTGAGTAAGGCCAATGTGATGAGCTCCACCATGAGTATTATCTGCACAGTTGAGCACCTGGGTAGGAGGTCGGAGGTCACACTGATCACCACAGAGGTCCTGCGTTGTGATTCCTTTATTCCAGGGAGTGTAGTGACTAAGTATTAATACATAAGGGATGAGGAGACAGTAGTTACCTAGACAGAAGCTCTCTTAGCAAGGCCTCTGGGCCTCCTACAGAACACAGACACCCACCTCTCGTCTCCACTGCCATCACCCCACTTGAAGTCTCCGTCAGATCTCTGGAGGACGGGCCAAAAATCTTCCCATCACGTGTCCTGCTTCCACCTTCTACGTAGCAGCTGGGATGATTGTCCAACGATCTACGCAGAATTGCTCATAGCAGAGTGAGACCTGCCGGCCCATTAGGACAGGTCCCAGCCCCTGGCTGTGCAGCCCTGAGCCACCTGCCCTGACTTGTCTTCTGCCTCCCTGGCTGCTTTTGGGAACACCAGACACTCCAGCCCTGGGCTTGGGCCCTCCTCGAGGAAAGCTCTTCCTAGCTGTCCCTTCCCTTAGTAGGTTCTCTACTGAATGGTCACCTGCTCAGAGAGGCCTTCCCTGGTCCTCAGGCACACACTTCCCACCTTGTCCTAGTTCATGATCTTCCTAGCTCTTATCCCTGTCTGCGTTGTTGTTTATTTTCCTATTGACATGTTTACTACCCACTTTTTCCTCCCAGGATGGATGCTGCAGGAGCCTCCGTAGGGCATGACTAAGTGCTCACTAGCTGGACGGGGAGGCACTCGGCACGGGTTTGCTGAGTAGGAGAACGAATACACTCTCAGTTACCACAACTGAGTGGCAGAGAAATACAGCATGTTGGGATTGCAAGGGTCCCATCTAACCCCATGTCATATCTCTAGGGTCGGCGTCCAGACTCTGCCTGGCCTCTTATAGGGCCTGTCCACTAATTCTCACTCAGTGGACCCGGGGTAACCAAAACTAGCCAATGAGGTGACATTATGCCATTTTCACGTGCTAACTTAAAAATCCCACTCTGACTGACCACTTAGCCTAACATTTATTAAGCCCTTTCCTAGCTGCCCTGGAGTTGGTTAAATACTTGCGAAGATTTAAAAAAGGTGATGTAAGACAGTGGCCATCTTAGTACCTGGCACACAGTAAATGCCTAATAAATGCTTGCTTCAGGTCTTTCAGAGAGCAAACGGCAGGCAACAGACCCATGCTGCTAAAAACTACGTTTCCCAGCCTCCCCTGCAGCTGGTGGACCAACTTGACCAAACTCTGGCCAACGTGAGCTCCAGTCAGATGTGCCACTTACTGGTAGGGCCTTCAAACACCGGGCCCGGCCCCTCATGCCCCCTTCCCCTCCTCTGGGCCGACAGCCTTGGCAGGGACCTCGTTGCAACCAGTGATGCATCGAATGCCCTGGAACGTGACGTTAACACCAAGGCTGAGACGGCAGCCCAGCCTCCGTGCCAGCCGTTCCACCTGGTTGTTGCGGGAAAGGCTGAAACATCTCTCAGTGAAACCAGGGTATCTGGGGCCTCTTTGTTACAGCAGCTTTGTCCTGACCTCACGCGCTCAAGCACGATCAGGGAAGACTTGCCCGAGGCACTGACATTGGTGTTGGACACTCAAGGATAAATGGGAATTTATCAGTGCAGGGGGTGGAGTGGGTGCGAATTTCCGAGAGAACCACACTACATGCAAAGGTATGGAGACAGGAAGGCCCTTGGCTGGCTGTAGCCCAGTGTTTCCTTGGCAGCAGGTCCTCCTTGCTAAATACAGATACCTGGGGCTGCCTCCACCCCCACCCACCCCCACCAGGCTTTCTGAATCAGAATCCACAGGGGAGGGGCCAAGGGACAGATCTGAATTATTACCCAGTGCCTCGGGTCATTCTTGTGACCGGCAAGTTTGGGAAGCACTGGGAACTGGGTTGGGAAAGCTGGATTGAGCCCAGAGTAAATGGTCTCGAATCCCATAAGGAATCTGAACCTCCGCAAGCAGGCTTCTTTTATTTGGGGGAAGCCACAGAGTCTTTTAAAAATTTCATGAAACTTATAAGCCTTTTCCCAGAAAATTCCCCACCACTCCCCTGACATGTGAATACCTTTTCAGGGACCTAAGAATTCCCCTTTGGAACCGGGTGGAAGAAGCTTAAGGGGCTGTGACCCCAATCAAGGCAGGGACTTGATGAAAGACAGCTTCCAAAGCCAAGCAGAGACTATGGGTGGGCTTGGGGCTCTGGGAAGTGGAGTTCGCGGGAAAGGGGAAGGAGATGGGAGAAAGGCAGAAGGAGGAGGCCGGGTGTGTGACCAGCAACTGGTCAGATTTCAGAGGCCTGAAGAGCCCTGTGCCAGGAGCATGGGGGAGGGGGCGGAACAGGGGCAGGGACTCCAGCTCTTAGACATGCCCAGCCTACAACGCTGAGTGGGAGGATGGTGAGGGATTCAGACATCAGTTCCTGGAAAGCCAAGCACTTTCAAGTAGAAGATTAGAGGGGGGCCCAGGCTGAAGATTCGGGGCTCTTGAGTATGGGCGACAGCTGACCTCACGGAGTTCATGGTCCCCTCCACGGACAATCTGCAAAATGAGACAGAAAGCTAGACCCTGGAGAGACCCACCTCTGGGGGAAGCAGGAGAGGAGCCCATGAAAAGGGAGAAACAGAGGAGGGAGAGACAGAGAGACAGCTACCGAGGGGCAGAAAGGTCAAGCCCAATGAACACTGGCAGGCCACTGGACTGGGCAGCTCCGAGGTCACTGGGCATCCCGAAAAGAGTCTTTTCTTTTGCTAACTCTGCCAGTAACGTCCTTGTCCTTAGTAAAAACACAGCCAAGTATTTAGGGGTAAGGAGACACGATGTCTGCGGTGTACTTGCACATAGCTTAGAAAAAATATATGGAGAGAGAAAGAATGTAGAAAACATTCACGAGGGGAGAATCTGGTGGAAGGATTTGGGGGGGTTCTTTGAAATATTCTTGAGAGTCCTTTAGGTTTAAAATGATAAAGACCTCCTTGTTTTAAAAATCACACTTTGAGGCCGGTGCAGGACACAGGCCAGCCATCGGTGGGTTAGTGCCTGGGGACCGAGCTGTGGAGGCGTTCAAGGATGAAGGGAAAGAGGAGGAGGGCGCTGACCATTTGAGGGGTGAGACTTTTTAAAGATGGGGATGGGGAGGAGTAGCGGCTTGAGCGTATTTTATGGCTGAAACAACTGCCCCGACTGAGAGGGCGAGGGCTGGCAGAGGATGGAGGGGGGCAGACAGGGGGAGGGGGAAGAGAAGAGGAAGGGGGAGGCGAGGAAGAGGGGGAAGATGGGGGGGCGGAGGAGGAGAAAGGGGGAGGAGGAAGGAAGAGAGGAGAAAAGGGAGAGGGGCCCGCCGGGGTGAAAATTTGGATCAGGCAGGGAAGTCGGCCTCGGGGTGGAACGGGGGCCACCCCTGAGTGTGACAGCAAAGGAGGCGAAAGTTGGGGCCATTTGCCCCCTGACCATGCCCTGCCCCCTCCCGCCCCCGGAAGCGCTGGCCCTTTTAAGGCGCAGCCCTGCGGTGAGTCACGCGGCCCCGCCCCCGCCTCCCGGGCCCGCCCCCGCGGACCACCCCCACCCCATGCCCGGCCCCGCCCCCGCGCTCCCCCGCCCCCGCGCCCCCACCGCCCCGCCCCCGCCGGGCCGCGCGCTGGGTGGGTGGGGGCGCGCGCTGGCGGCGGGGGGGGGGGGGGGGCGCGCGCTGGCGGCGGGGGGGCCCGCCGGCCGCGGCGCGGGAAGCGGGCTGGGGCGACGGGCCCATTCCTTTCCCCTGAGCCAGGCGTCTTCTCGCGGTTATCAAAGTTATTTTTACGCGTCGAGAATTTTTCAAGTGAGCACTTGTGCGGTGGCACCTTCTCCTTGTCGCGCTTGTGCCTTGAAGACATTTACCCGCTTATTTATAGCCGGTGTTTATTTTTACTCAACTCCTGAACTTGAGCCTTCTGGAAGTGCTCGTCTGAGCGGCCGCAGGTCTGGAGTGAACCCTGGCTCTCCTGCCACCTGACCCAGTGACAGGATTGGTGGACCTTCCAGGACTGTCTGTGACCTGGGGGAGTCCCTGGGGGCCGAGAAAAGGGACTGACCCAAGTTCAGGGTTGGGCTGGGGTGGGGGGCTGTGCGGTGCTGCTGGAGACCCTGAGCAGGGGCACTCAGGCTGCGCACAAGCGCCCCCCCCCCGCCAGCGCCTGCAAGATCAGCCCAGCCCCATCCTCTCTTAGGTAATGAACCCCTCTGAGCTGGGAGCAATGTCAGACTGGAGGACAGATTTAGCTTTTGATTCCTCCTAAAGGTCAGACATAGCTCATCCTCTTAGGCTTGTCCTGTTTCTTGGGGGCTCAGGGCCGCAGCATGGATCCGCACTTGACGGAGAGAATAGAGAAGTTTACTAGGTGGCACCCAGTTACCCCCAGGAGGGTGGGATGGTGGGATGGTGCCCCACAAGGAGCTGCTGCTTCTCCGCCCTGACATTTGATGGGCCTTGTTGTCTGCCCCAGAAAAAAGCCATTTTATTTATTTATTTTTAAAGATTTTATTTATTTATTTATTTATTTATTTGAGAGAGAGAGCAGAGGGAGAGAGAGCAACAGCAGGGCCAGGGGCAGAGGGGGAAGCAGACTCCCCACGGAGCAGGGAGCCCCACGTGGGGCTCGATCCCAGGATGCTGGGATCATGACCTGGGCGGAAGGCAGACCTTTCACCCACTGAGCCACCCAGGCGCCCCAAAAAGCCATTCTAGAGCTAGAAAAAAGACAAGGTGTGACATAAGAATGGGTTTCAAAGCCGCCACTTGCCGGCCCTTTCCGTGTATTAATCACCATGACTTACAGAAATTTCCCAGGGGTTGCCCAGAGAGGGCGTGATCTTGGAGTCCTGGAAGACAGCTCTGGCAGAAAACTCTGGCTTTGGACTTGAGCGCGCAGGTGTCTCTGCCATATAACATAACCAGGCTGCTCAGGCCTGGTGGAGACTATCGAGGTACTCTCGGGGCTCCGGGCCTCAGGCACGGCTCAGTGCTGAATACACCCCATCTCGGTTCTTTAACATTTGCCCAGAGCAGCTGGACGGTTATCTCTTGTGAGTCAGGGCCGTCTGAATTTATTTTACATTTATTCTGAAACAAGCCGGATTTGGCTGAAGTCACCCTCATTCAGCTCAAAACTGCAAAACCCCAGCAGTTGAGCTCAAAAAGAAAGGGTCAGAGCATAATGCTCTTTTGTCTGATTTGCTTTTATTCTCCAGAAAATGGGTCTGTGGGTGGGAGTGGAGGGTTTACAGACCCATGGTCCCCAGCTGAGATTCTGCAGCTCCTGGTGACGGGAGGGACCCCTGTTTTGGGATGAGCAGTGCCGGGCACCCTGTGTGTGTTTTGTTTGCAGAGGGATGGATGGATGTGCAAAGGGCAAGAACTCTTAAAAGAGGGAGTTGAGGCAGAAAACACTAACTGCCTAGGCTGGCCTCCTGTAGGGACCAGGAGCCGTCCCACTAGGACCGCCTTCAGGCTGGACACCTTTCATGCCCCCTGCCTGGGAGCCCACTGGGGCTCGCAGGTTGCTAGCTGTGGGTGATTACTCTGGATTTCTACCCTGAAGGAGAAGGGCTACTTCAGTCAGCTGGGTACTTACTAAAAGCTTCCTCTCTCTGGGCACTAGGTCACCGTCCAAGACGTTGACCCAACCTCAAGTGGGTAGGCAACACCCATGAGAAAATCTGACTTCAACTTTGGGTTATTTAAAACAATGCTTCCTTCTCTTGACTTTGCTCCTTGATGCTTTGTTAATTTAAAGAGTTATTTAGTAAATAGCTACAAAAATTATAAAGCTCCTAAGAGCAAAAAACCACTACTTTTGATGTTACAGTAAATATAATTCTCAACTTTAACCGTATGGTCTTCTGTGATTGTGCTCATATATAATGAAATTAATTCCATTTTCTTCAGGAGATGGGAAAATGTTTAAAATGTCATTTTATAGAACACTGGGCTTTGGGGAGGACAGAGTCTGAGTAGCGTCAGTCGTCCCGATCCTGGATGTGAATGTCAGTTGTCTTAGCCTCCACTGAAATTAATGAATGTCTTTGGAAGACCCGGAGTTAATCCTCTCTGCCCAAAGCAATAACTCCCTTACCTTCCGTGCTATGCATAATTCAAGAGGGGAAGGCAGGCCTGGGCATTCGTGCTCAAGCTGACGAGAGCCCAGGCATCTACCTTGGGGCTGAGCAGAGGCGTGATGTGATACAGGCTCCTAGAAGGTCAGGGAACCCGTCCCCTCCGTTCACAGGGATACTAAGACCACACTTTTTAGGAAACCTACAAATAAGATACTTTTCCTTTTGAATGATTTACCCTCTTCTAAATAATAAGTCACATCAAGCATTACCTATGTCAGCCTCACTAGTTTGAAGTATACAATCATTTACATATACGTTATAAAAAAAAGTTTTGCTGCACAAGAAAGATCGGAGGGAAAACATATTGTGTAAGAGAAAAACATTCTTGCCGTGATTTTAGTTGCCCTCATTTGTAACTTAATGTTGATTTCAATGATCCTTCTCTGTTTCCTGAATAAATCTTGTGTCTCCAAGGAGCAAGCTTCTTTTTTCCTCTCCTTTGTGTTTCTATACAGTTTTGAGGGTAATATAATTACATTTCTTTAAAAATATTAAAGGGGATTAAGTTATGCCACCCCAAAATATGCTACTTTGTCATGAGGATTATTTTGAGCTGAAGGCAAAGGAGAAAAAGCAGACACAGGAAACGCATTCTGCCCTCCTGCTATCTACGTGAAAGTAGGGTCTATATTTTCCTTTGAAGATTTCCCCCCTTCCTCCTACGAGGAAGGGAAGAAGATTCTATATCACCAGGGATGGGGATGGTGCTGACATGAGTCTACATAAACAAAACCTTACTAAATAACCCTTGTCTTCATTACTTTCCCCAGTACGTTTATCTGCCCACATTCACCATCCCTAGAAGCCCACCCACCTTTTCCTTTGTCTTGTCACTTCTCCACATTTTATCCCCCTTTGTTAAAATAGTATATAAACTCCCCAAGTATAAGTGCTTCTCTTCTATGAAGGCTTCTGCCCATGTGAAAATGAAAATATTACGACAAATAAAACTTATATGCCTATTTCCTGCTAATCTGTCTTTTGTCAGCCTAATTCATAGGCCCCAGGCGTAGAACCTAAGAGAGAAAAGGAAAGTTTTTTCCTCCCCTACAATATTTTCTAATTCAATTCATTAAGATGGGTTGTTCTATAATTAAATCTGATCCCTAAGATTTTATTACATGATAAATCACTGGGGGAAAGGAACATCCCATTTATCATTGTGGCATGGAAACATTTGAAAATTCTTTCTAGACCTATCTGTATCCTCTCCAGATCCCAAGAATATCCATTTCCTGAGTGTGGAGACAAAACCGATAAGAGCTCCTGCTTGCACAGACTTACAAATCTAAAAAAAAGAAATGTGAATGCTTTTCTTCCTTGGAAGGTTTTCCTCCCATCTGCCAGGTGATTCACTGCCTGGCTGCTCTCACTGGCCGTGCTGACTGGTCGTCATTGGTTGATAGGAGCCAAGCCTTTATTCCTGCTCCCGGGTAGGAGAAAATATGAAAGTATGAGAAGGAGTGGCTTAACGCTTCCTCAGGATGGGGTAGGGATGAAACCAAGCTTAGGAAATAGACGCAGTTCAGCTCGGTAGTAAGCCAGGGAGGGTCCTCGTCCTCACCTTGGTCAGCACTGTCACCTTTGTCAAACTCCTCCTCTTCCTTCTGCTCCTGACTGTTGTAGTCATGGTACCTGCCTGTATTGGCCGTGCCGGGCACCCAAATGGGTACTTCACACTCATCACCTCGCAGCCGTGGACCTTCAGAACCCCTCTGGGGATCCCATTCCCAACCCAGACACCAAGACGGCAGTCCCAAGGACGGTCGACAAGCAGCACGCATCGTTCTGGGTGAGAGCAGCCGCAGATACAAGCTGGTTGTCAAGCCCAGAGAGCAGACGAAGCCATCCAGGACGAATTTTGGCTTCCCTGGGGAGGATGAAGAGTTCCCAGAAGTAGTGTCTTCATTCATTCGACGAAGATCGGAGAGCCTGCACTGCGCAGGGACTGCTTGGTGCTGGGGTTTGCGGGACAAACGGGGCAGAGGTGGTCCTGACCTCAGGCTTCCATTTCTAAATGGATCCAGCCTTACATTCCAGTAGGAATGAAGGAAGCAAGCAGTCGATCCCTCTAAACCCAGGCCAAGACCAAAGAGAGCAGGAGACTGGGGCTCGGCACAGAGGAGAAAGCCTAGCTGCTGGCTGGGGCTCAGGGAAGGTGTGAGCCGGTCTGGTGTGGCGCCTGGGCCTTTGCAGAGAGCAGGGCCCGGTCACATGTGCTCACAGAATAATAGGACAGTTCAAGGAATCAAAACCCGAGTCAGGTGGGGGTGGGAAGGCCCCGGGGAGAAACCATGTCTTCCAGAGAATCAGGGAGGTTGTCTGGGAGAGAAGGATGAGTCACAGGGGTGGGGTACTCCCAGCGAAGGGGCGTGGCGGGGCCCCCTGGACCTGACATGGCCATGGGAGATGTGTGGTCTCCCCGAGTCTTACCTGGAGTGGCCGCCCAGCCCCACCCCTACCCCCAGCCTGTGGCACTGGCCGCCCGGCAGCACCCTCAGAAGACTGGGGCCCCGGCCCAGCACTGAGGGAGGGAGCAGAGAGGTTTCCCAACCTCTTCCTGCTGACGTGGGGAGCTGAAAAAGAAAATGAGAGAGATGAATGATTGGTTATTTGAATTTTGACTTCCTGGATCTTGCAGATCTTAAGAGTCCAGAATGCGGAGGCTGTTCGCTGGAGGTGGGACGCAGGGGCCAGGGACACAATGCATTTGCCCAAGGCCCGGCTGCATACCGAGCATGCTGTGAGCTGAATATTGCAGAGGGGGGAGAAAAACTCCCAGGAACCAGCGATCTGGGTTGCTGTGTGGGACAGCGGGTGATGAAGAAAGAATGGGAGGCCAGGAAGTACCCGGTGATTCACCGGGAGAACAGTGAGGACAGGCAGAAGTGATACTTGTGGCCCGGAAGTGGGATCTCACAGAGTGAAGTAGTCAGGGCTCCATCCAAAACAGAGAGACCTGGCTGTAAGTCTGAGGGACGTGGGATGAAGAGGGACTTACGGTAAAGCTAAGAGAAGGACAGAAGGTAGCTGTCATTACACCAGACTGCAGGCCACCTGAACCCAGGAGAAGGTCCATCCTGTTTCCAACCGAGCTCTGCAAATGTGCAGAGAGCAGAGTCTAGAAGTGAGACATCCACTGGAAGCATCTTCACAAAAATCAGATTCTTTCACGCACCCCCCCCCCAGCCATGTTTACTGAGCATCCATCATTGCCCAGGCACTGGGATAGGTGCTGGGGACACAGTGGTGAACGAGACAGGTGTCATAGTCCCTGTTCTCCCAAACCTGGCCTTCCAACGGCAGTAAGCAAGCAAAAACCAGAACCAAAACCAAACAAGTTAACAGACTAAGAAATATTGTAATTGCAAGATGACCTCGGCACTCAGTAAGCAAGGAGCTAAGGTGGAGAATAACTGAGAGGGACCTAAGGAGGGAAGTGTAATCAGAGGAAACCTCCTGGAGGTTGTGAAATCCACCCTAGGATCTAAAGGAAGAGGAGAAACTAGCTAAGCAAAGGAGAGTGAACATAGCAGGTGCAAAGGTCCTGGGGCAGGAAAGGGTTGGAGATATTCAAAGAGTGGGAAGAACACAGTAGGAGTGGTGCAGGACAAGCTTGTTGAGAAGGGCAGAGGATTTCAGGGTGTTCAACAGTGGGGGTGACATGTTTTAAGAAGGCCATGTTTGTTACTATGTGGAAACTAGATCGTGAGGCTTCTGACAAATTCTTGATTTATTAACAATTTCTTGTCTCAACAGAACTACTCCCAGGAATGGCCACCCTATGGAGGGACTGTTAGCCAAATAGACATGATAGACATCTGGAAGTAGCCAACTGTGTGATTTTAGGATTCACGATATCCGGGAAGGATAACACAGAGTTAGGCATGGGAGATCTCAAAAGGTGTGGGGAAGTCTCATGGTTCTAAGACATGCATCTCAAAAGGGGAGATCGGTTCAGAGTAGTTCCAACTGTGTCATTACAAACGACTTTCTTTCCGAAGAGGGTTCCCCAGGGTTCGTTCCAGGGGGAAGATGAGATGTTTAAGAGCAGGTACCTAAAAAGAAAAGAAAGTTACCTACCCATGGGCAAATACAAAATAGGGACCTCTGAGAGTAATCTCAGGAATGCATAGCACAATCGAAAGGGAAACGGAAAATGATCAGGGCAGGACACCTGGGGGGTCACAGCAGACAAAGGAGCAGTGTTGCCAGGAGCCATGGAAGCCACAGGAGCCACGGGAGCCACGGGAAAGCAGGATTTCTCCTGTCCCATGTTGTTTCTGCATGTTCCTGTGGAGGGGGTCCCAGCAGGCAAAGAGGGAGGAAACCTGCGGGACGGCCGGGGAGGACGGCCAGCACGCTGAGCACACGCGTCTTGCTTGCTTTGCTGTCTGCAGCAGCCCCTGCACGGCTGGCCCAGGTAGGCGCTTGTTAATGTCCGTTGAATGACCGATGACTCGGGTGTCGCAGCGCTGCTGTGATAAAGATATGCAAACTCTCCTGGCTACGGGGCCACAGACTTTCCCTGCAGAGGACTGTGCCCTGTTCCTTGGCTTCCCATCATTGATTTTAGCTGCCTAGTTGGGAGCCTTGGTGGGAACAGACCTCACTTGCCTGGACAGACGGGTGAGGACGAGCCTGTCTCCTCCCTCGTAGCTGGGGCATGGATCGGAGACCTGGGTGCGGCTGATCCGGTGCTCTCGGGTGGCACATGTGGAAGTGGGGACTGGTGCGAGACTTCGCCAGCACCGTCGGCCCCGCACAATAATGGGTGTGCGCAGCACGGGCCTGTCTGCCGTGGCCAGCATCCCTGCCCTGTCCGTGTCTGGCTCTGGCTCGTCTTTCTTTCGTTAAAACTGCTTATTTCGAAGTAAGTACAGACCCACAGCAAGTTATGGTGATCGCAGACTGTGCCCCAGCTGTGGTTACAGCGCACGTGACCGGACCCCGAAAATGGCCTGGCCCAAGGTGTGCGGCACCCTGGCCGTTTTAAAGTCTGGTTCTGAGCCTTCCTACTGGTTGCTGCTCTAGACGGTCCCCTGCCAGCATTGTCCTTCTGTCTAAATTAGCCAGTCAGTTTTGCCATTTCGAACTAAGAATCTGGACGGGCGTCCTACCTTTGAGAGGTTAATAGGACAGGAGACGTCTGCGGATGGCAGGGCCTGTGGGGGAAAGAAGGCTCGTGTGTCTGCCCCCTCCCCCCCTCCCCTGCCTGCTTGATGGGCCCAGGGGGAGGCCGAGAAGACCAGAAGCTGAAAAAGGAGCTGATGAGGGACATGTCTGGACTTTATTCTGTGAGCAGTGGGAGCTGTCAAGGGGTTTCCAAGTTGGGGATGACAAGAGCAAGGAGGCCTCTGGCTGCAGAGTGGGGGAGGGTTGGTTGGGAGCCATGCAGCTGGGAAGTGGGAATAAATCCTCCGGAGAAGCAAGCAGCAGGAGCAGTGCAGGGAGGACACAGTCCCGGAATCATTCAGAGGTAGACCTGGCAGACCTGGGATTTGGTTGGGAGGAGGGGGAGAGAGAGAACTAGGAGGGGAAGGTACAGGAAGGGGAGGAGGAGGGGGAGGGGGAGGAGGGGATGGAGGAGGAGAAGGGGGAGAGAAGGAGGGAGAGGAGGGGGAGGAGGGAGAGGGGGAGAAGGAGGGGGAAGAAGGAGAAGCTAATCGGAAGATGACAAGGCTTTGAGTCATGGCCCCAGCGAGCACTGGCCCTCAGTGCAGAGTAAGTGGGTTGCAGGCTGCAGGAAATGAAAGCAGCCCCCGCAGAGACCGGGCGCGCTGGTTCTCGGCAGCCCCACTCTGGTTTGAGGGATCATGGTGTGGTTTGGGGCTTGCTCATGAAGTGCTGTTCTTTCCCTCCCACTCGAGTGCACAGCTTTACTTTGGATGAACACATCCCCTGGCTTGATGTGTGAGTCCCCAGAGCCGGGGCTTGGCAGGACTGCTGAGGTTTACCGGGGCTGATAATAATCCTCTTCCCTATCAAGTTTCTCTTACCTGATATTTCTGAAGAACTTCTGTGCCAGACGCTTTTATCTTACGTTTAAGGTTCGCTGTTCCGGGGGTAGGCACTAGGATGGTGCACTTGGGACAGGAGTCGGCAGGTGGAGATCAAAGCATCATTTTTATTTCTGAACAAAGAGGATATCCCAGAACATGATATGGCCTTGCTGGTTTCCTAGCCAAGTGGACCTGCCAAGTCTTCCCTAAGTTCGAAAGCTGCAGGCACCAAGGAGCAGGGCATGGCTGGTGTGGGAAGGGGCGCTCAGTCCCTTCTTGCAAACACACTGGTAGGGGAAGTTGACCCTCTCTTGGGGGGGGGGGTGAGTGGGACAGAGAGATGTCCCCCCAACCAATGACAAAGGAAGGAGTGATGTTTTCATGCGGAAGTTAGGAACGGTGCTTTGCTGATGGGGTGCAGACAGCAATTTTGGAAGGAGGGTGTCCTGGGATCAGAAGCTATAAAGGCAACTGGGTGTGAGGTCTGCAGGTTGAACAGAACCTTCAGAGCGGTAAGGACAGAAAGTTTGGCCCAGAGGGGCACCTGAGTGGCTCAGTCGGTTAAGTGTCTACCTTTGGCTCAGTCCCAATCTCAGGGTCCTGGCTTCGAGCCCCACATCAGGCTCCCTGCTCAGTGAGGAGTCTGCTTCTCCCTCCCTCTTCCTCTGCTTCCTCCTCCCCATCATGCTCTCTCTCTCAAATGCATACATAAAATCTTAAAAAAAAAAAAGAAAAAGCAAGCAAGCTCGGCACAGAAATACAAGTTATTAAGGAGATAGGATGGACAAGACTTGGCCTGACTCTGAATGTGGGGGTGATGGTGGCCCCCAGGGTCATGGGGCTGTTCACTGAGACCCAGGTTACGCAAGGAGAAACAGACTGGGGAGAGAGAGCATGAGGTGGGTTTTGAGTAGTTAGAGCTGCTTAGCCCATGGGCCACCAGCGGAGAGCCTGGCAGGAGATGTATGCTTGAACCATTAGCATGTTCACTCAGCAAATAGTTAGCAAACACCTGCTATGTGCCAAGAGCTTTCTTAGGTGCTGGGAATGACATGGGAGAAAGATAACAGACCAGATTTCTGCCTGCATGGAATTTAGAATCTAGTTGTGGCAACAGGCATGCAGCAAAAATATGTATAAGTAAGTATTCACAAATTTCTTGTTAAATGACACATTGGTCTAGGTGTTATACGAAAGTACCAGGGGGCTCAGGGAAGCAGGAGGCAACCTTGCAAGAAGGAGGGGACCCAGACTGCATATGCAAAGGCCCTGTGGTAGAAAGAGATTGGTTTTCCCAAGGAGCCAAAATAAGGCCAGAGTGTAGACGGTTGTGATCAGAGTAGAAACTCAGAGGATGAAGGTGAAGAGTCAGGGACGGTGGCTCATATTTTGATTTTATTCTAGGTCCCATGGGAAGTCATCAATGGGTTTTTCGAAAGGAGTGAGGGGAGGCTCCTCTAACCACTCAGACAAGAAATTCTTGCACTAGAGTGATGGCAGGGGTGGTAGAGAGTAGGAGGGATTCGAGAAGCCGTGGAGATACAAGCAATAAGCCTTGGAGATTAATTGGGATTGAGGAGGGGAGGGAAAGGAAGAAAGCAGCGGGACTCCCAGGTTTGCGTCTGAGCGGCGGCGAAGGGGCTGCTGCTCGCTAAGAGAGGGGCCAGGTGGGAGCAGGTAGAGTGTGAGGTGGTGTGACATCAAGGGAGGGGCCAGAGAGCTGAGTGAAGGTGTGGGTCTGGCGTGGGGACCAGGCGTCGGGGCCGCACGTGTGAATCTGGAAAACATTAAGTGACTAAGATGTTTAGAGTCATGGGCATGAGTGAGATAGACCCTTTAGAGTGATTGGGGAAGAAGGGCCGGGACTCAGGCCTGGAGACCCCGGTTTTGGGGAATAGACAGAGGTTGGTCTACGGTTAAGGGGGTGGAGTGGTAGTGGAAAGAGTGAGTCGGATGGGGAGGCGGGAGGTTATTTTAGTTGAGGGCTTGGGGGCTGGTCCCAGAGAAAAGGATAGGATGCCTCCAAATGTTTGAGGACTGATCACATGTTCGAGTGTAGACTCGTTTTGTCTACACTTGCAATATGGTCTTTGGCCTCACAGAAGGGAAAACTGCCCAAATCCAGAACTGTGCAGAAATGCAGAAAGGGTCTAGAGGGAATTCCTGTTCAGACGGACGCTGGGAGAGGATCTTCCAACTCCGAATTCCATCTCTCTAGTTTACGTCTGAAACAAGAGGAAAAAAGAAGTTGCTTTATTGCCACGTTAGCCTTTGAACAAAAACACCAGGAGCAAGAGGCAGCCATGGAACATGGATTAATTGAGCTCCTGCAGCGTGCTGGGAGCTGGGACTCGGTGGCCCTCGCGGAGCCTGGGGACAGACACCTTCAGCTCCTTGTGCTGTGCCGGTCTCCCTCCCGCCCAGCACTCACTTCCACATCTTCCTCTGGGTCACTGGAACGCAGCAACACATCTTGGTCCGAAAGAGAAAAGAATCCGTTTAGCAACACATGAGGTCAAGAGGTGAAACAGCCGGTCTCCAGCATTTAGAAAATTATTGGAAAATGGAGTTCCACTCCTTCATCAAGTAAAGGTTCCCTTTCATCAGAATACTAGTAATAATAAAAAATCCCATACTTTTACCGCGGATATCAGCCACAGGGGTGAAGGTGGTGCGACGGGTGATTCAGTGCAGAGGGATGTGGGTACAGAGCTTCGTTCATCCCTCCCAGCCGGCTCCTAGAAGCCGCGTGGCTGCGCCCAAGGAAGCGGCATAAACAGCCAACAGCATATGATTCAGGAATCGTTCCGCTGTTTGCGCTTTTCTCGAAAGGCTTCACTCCTGTTCGGTGTGTCTTTCCTCCCCTTGAAAAGTGCCACACGTTCATTATTAGCCTTTGTTAATTCCTTCACCAAATATTTATAGAGGGCGCCGGATAGATGGGGGAGGCGGGGGCGGGGGCAGAGGAGGGGAGGGAAGCGGTGGAGAGTGTCAGAAGGTTCTTTGAGTGCAAAGAAGAGAAATTCAGTCAGCTGGATTGATGAGGAGGGGAGACTAGGGGAGAGAAGGGGAAACTCTTAGAAAAGAAGGAAAAGGAGGGGGTGTAAAGAAGGGAGGGGGATGGGCAGGAATGGGGGGAGAGAGGGTGGGGAGAAGCAGCCAGGGGGACAGATTGTCAAAAGAACAACAGCCAAGGGCCATTCCCTTCAGGGCGCCACCTTTGAAATAAATCTGCTCCAACTCTTTTGTTGTTGTTGAAAATTCAAATGCCAGACTGTCAGGGGTCAAATTCCAGAGGAGAGAGTCTGAGTGGCTGGGTTTTTGCCACATCCTTTGGGAAGGTGGGGCCTGTTGGTCGACACCGTATTTTGGGGGACAGGTAATTCCTCCCAGGAAAATCCATTGCAGTCTGGTGGGGGAAACATGATGAGCCGACAGAGGAGGACAGGGGCTGCTGCGATAAAGGATATCCCCTTCTAATGGGGAGGACGCTGAGCCTCGCGGAGATGGTGGAGGGCACGCCCGGCAGACAGAGCAGCACACCCAAACCAGGAAGAGAGAAAGGGCTGGAACTGAGGAAGGAGCAGCTTGTGGCCCCCTGTGGTGACAGGAGTTGCCAGGGGGAACCAGAGGCAGGTCACTAAGTGGTGTCTGGGTTTTCTCGAAGTGCATTGAGATGCCATAAAAAGATCTTAAAAGAGAAAGTAAGGCGATTTGGTGTTTATTTTAAAAGATCACCTGGCTGGAGGGTAGAGCGTATGTGAGAGACTGTGCTCAGTGGAGTAAGCACTCCCCGTGGGCCCTTGGTCGGCACAGGGTTGTGGCTGAGAATGGAGGGGAGGAAAAGCTTCCTCAGCCCTCTTAGGTTTGTGAGTGGGGTGTGCAAATTAAACTGACAAAAGGCAGATTAATAGGAGAAAAAAGCATACCGATTTTATTTTTAGTTTTACATACACGGGGGTGTCACAGAAAACTGAAAACACAAAGAACCCCCCCCCCATTAGACTTGGGGGTTGTGTACCATTTCAACAAAAGGCACTGTATTGTGGAAAAGAGCCAAGACAAAAAGGGGGGGTTTCTAGGGGGCAGCAAATTGTGGGAAGGGAAATACATGGGGGAACCAATGGCAGACAGGGTTATTTCATAAGGTTTGCTTATGCAGAGCCGCCTCAGTGCTACCTCCATCTCTGGCGATAGCGTTGCTCCCCCTGTCCTGGTACAAGAGAAGCCTAGGACACCCTCACTGGCAGGGTCCGGCAGACAGCTGGGGGCAGAAAGCCCTTCCTGTGGTCACTTACTCTCAGTTGCCTTCAGTCCAAAATTATCCTTCTGCCAAAGTAGCATATTTTAGGATGGCATATTTTGATCCCCCTTCAGAGGCATGGGACCAAGATCAGGCAAGGGGTGGGGGTGGGAAGTCAGTTTTTACAAGAAGGACAAAACGAAAGTCAAAGAGGCAGGAGACGCAGAGTGCGAGTCAGCGTCAGGAAGAGCAAGCAGAGACCATGGAGCGAAGTCCAAGACCCCGGGTGTCCTTGAACGTGGGGAGGAGCCCACACGTACCAGGCACCCAAGTAGGCAGGACATGGACGAGGAAGGAGCAGGAGACACTGCGAGTCTAGATAAACAATTGGGTCCAAAGTCTGCAGTGGCTGAGACAGGCCAAGAGGAACCCATGGGTCCACAGGAACAGCACCAGCAAGCGGGCTGACTGCCCTCCGTGTCCCTGGCCTGACTTCTTGTCAGGGAGAGAAGGAGACGCAAAGACCCACGTGTTTTGGAGGGTCTTGATTGAGGCCAGGGCGGTCTTCCTGAGTCTCCTTTAGTGAAGAGCAGGGTGATTCAGGGAAGGAAGCTTGGGAGTTAGACAATGAGATTCACAACTGGGAACTTTTCCTGTTGGTCCTGCTGATGTACCGGCACAAAAGCACAAAGATTTGCTCGTTAAGGCGTGGTGTGTAACAGCCGCACGCAGACTAACAGACAAGCGAGGAAACAGCCTACAGGTACCTTACTAGGGAACTGGTTAAACAACCATGGGCATCCATCCGGTGGGATATGTTGCAGCCATTCAAAAGAATGAAGTAGACCTATGTGTGCTGGCATAGCGTCATGTCCAAGATGCTTTATTTGAAAAAATCCAGTTACGGAACGGGAGTACAGTGTGATCTCTTCGTGTGGAAAAACAGGGCATACAACTATCTGCTAATATGTGCACTGAGAATTTTTGGAAGGAAAAACAAAATGTTAACAGTGGTTTTGTTTGAAGAGAAGGGCTGGGGCTGGAAAGGTGCGTTTCTACTTTCTTCCTATTTGATTTCTTTTCTATGAGCATATCTTACTTCTGTAATGAAAATATGAATTAATAAAAACTGTTCTTAAAACCAGATTAAAGATTCATAACTCATTAGAAATAGAAGGGATCCCCCATAACGGGGTGGAGGACATTTGCCAAAAACCTACAGCAAATATCATACTTTAAGATTAAATGAGGGGGCACCTGGGTGGCTCAGTCAGTTAAGCGTCTACCTTCGGCTCAGGTCATGATCTCGTGGTCCTGGGATGGAGCCCGGTGTTGGGCTTCCTGCTCAGCGGGGAGTTTGCTTCTCTCTCTGTCTCCCTCTGCCCCTCCCCACCACTCGTTCTCTCTCTCTCTCTCTCAAGTAAATAAAATCTTAAAAAAAAAAAAAGATTAAATGAGAAGCCTTCCTTTAATGTCAGGCATGACACAGCAGTGCCCACTGTCTGCACTTGCATTCAACCATATGAAGGATTCAAGTCCTAACCTGTGCATTAAGAACAGAAAAATCAATAAAAGGTGTACGGTATAAAAGAAAAAACAAAACCGTCATAGATCACAGATAAAGTGATCATCTGCATAAAAATGCAAGAGAATGTTTGAACTAATACATTTTTTGGAACTAAAAGTTTATCATGGTTGTTGAATTTCAGGTTAATACTTAAAATTCAAGTGTATTCTTATATATTGGCAAAAGTAGAATTTTTATTTTTTATTTTTACTTTTATTTTTTTCTAAGATTTAATTAATTAATTTATTTAACAGAGAGAGAGCACAAGCACAAGCAAGGGGAGTGGAAGAGGGAGAAGCAGACACCCCGCTGAGCAGGGAGCCTGATGTGGGGCTCGATCCCAGGACCCTGGGATTATGACCTGAGCCAAAGGCAGACGCTTAACTGACTGAGCCTCTCAGACACCCCAACAACAGTACAATTTTTAAACTACCATTTATAAGAGCAAGAAAAATTATATAACCAAGGAATAAATATAACAAAATATGTGTATGATTTCTGTAAAGAAATTTGTAGAACTACAATTAAAAAATTTATAACATAAATTAGACAACTTATAAAATTATTTAAAATGACGTATTGAAATGTATTAAAAAGGAGAGCTATATACCATCTTCATGGATAGAGATCTTAAATATCTCATAAAAATGTTAGTACATGCCATATTAATATATCAACTCAATGCAATACCAGTCAAAGCCCCAAAAGGAATTTTGAGGAATTGACAAGCTTATCTTGGAGTTTAGATGGAAAAGCAAACAAGTTAGGACAACTAGTTAATACTATTTTGAAGAAAGAGAGAAAAGTGAGAGGTTGTGGGCCTTGCCTTTCTAAATATTAGGACTTATTATAAGCTTACAGGAATTGAGACTTGTGGTATTGGCATAGAGGTATACAAACAGACTAAAGGAACAGAGCCCCAAATTAAACCTGAGATATATGGGTATTATTTATGTGGTAGAGGTGGCACTGTCATGACAGGGTTTGAGGCATGCTTCCCCCAAATATGGCACCTGGGCATATTGAATAATCTAAATGGAAGGAATTTGAGCAATGACAACTGCAGGAAGGACTCTTTGACATTCCCCTGAAATAGATCATAGGCCTTCATGGGACAGGTGCCCTCTCCATACCCAGAGAAAAGGAGCATCCTTATCTCCAAAGACTGGGGGATGCCAAGAGAAATCTGAATGAATAGACCTTCCTAAGTTTCCCCCAGTTTACTCCTCTTGGCTCATACACCATTGTCCTATCATGTTTTCCCATGACTTTCCACTCTTCATCAAAGCCAGTATAAAAACACTCAGATTTAACTATTCTTCAGGTCTTCGTTTCCTTGGGAAGACTCCTGGGTCATGTAGAGCTTATACTAAGTAAATTTGTATGCTTTTTGTTGATCTGTCTTTGCCACAGAGCCCCTGCCAAAGAACCTAGAAGGGTAGAAGGAAAAAGATATTTTTTTCTCCCCTACAACAAGTTAGTGATAAAAGACTGGAGTGGTCAATAATTGGTGCTGAAAATCATATTGTGCATCCAGAAAAAAATTAGTTAATTCACTTCATACCAAACACAAAAGTACATTCCAGGTGAATTAAATGTGAAAAGCAAAATTTGAAAACATTGGGAGGGAAAGTTAGGAGAATACTAACAAAGGATTTTTTTTAAAAAAATATTTTTATTTATTTATTTGACAGAGAGAGAGACAGCCAGCAAGAGAGGGAACACAAGGGGCGCCTGGGTGGCTCATTTGTTAAGCGTCTGCCTTCAGCTCAGGGCGTGATCCCAGAGTCTTGGGATCGAGCCCCGCATCAGGCTTCTCCACTGGGAGCCTGCTTCTTCCTCTCCCACTCCCCCTGCTTGTGTTCCCTCTCTCACTGGCTGTGTCTCTCTCTGTCAAATAAATAAATAAAATCTTAAAAAAAAAAAAAAGAGAGAGGGAACACAAGCAGGGGGAGTGGGAGAGGAAGAAGCAGTCTCCCAGCAGAGCATGGAGCCCGATGCGGGCTCCATCCCAGGACCCTGGGATCACACCATGAGCTGAAGGCAGATGCTTAAAGACTGAGCCACCCAGGCGCCCCACAAAGGATTTCTTAACCAAGACTCAGAAAGTACAAACCACAAATAACAAGACAGACAATTCATTAAAATTAGAAACTTCTGTTCACCAAACTTCAGCAACAGCAGAAACAAAGGACAATGCAAGCCACAGACTGGGAAAAGAGAGGTACAGTTTATAAACAACAAATGATTCACTTTTAGGATTTACTAAGAACTCTTACAAGTAATTAAATAAAAGGGAACACAAAAGGGAAATGGGTGAAGACTATGAACTGAAAATTCACTACATTTTTTTTCTATACTTTTCAGTATCATGAAATATTTCATGATTTACAAAACCAAAGCCCTACTGTCAGACCTCCCAGTCTGGCTGTGTCACTTTGGACAAGTCACCTCCCCTCTGTGTGCTTCCTCTCTCCTTCGTAAAATTGAGGGCTGCATCGGAGGACCTGCCATGTCCTTTCCAGCATTAAAATTCTGTAACTCATCAATCCATAAATGGATAAAGGGGTTCATCCACACCATGGACTATTATTTGGCAGTAAAAGGAACGCAGCACTGACACCTGCCACAGTGGGGGTGCACCTTGGAAACAGTACGCAAAAGGAAAGAAACAGGCAGAAAGGACCGCATATTGTAGGATTCCATTTATATGAAATGTGCAGAATAAGCAAATCCATGGAGACAGAAGGCAGATTCGTGGTTGCCAGGGGCTGGCAGCAAGGGAGGACTGGAAGGGATGATAGCTAATTGATGAGGGTTTCTCTTTGGGGTGACGAGAATGTTCTAAAATTGATCATGGTGATGGTGGCACAAGTCTATGAATACACGAAAAGCCATAGAGTTGTGCACTTGATGTGGGTGAACTGGCTGGCATGTGAGCTGTATCTCAATAAAGCTGTGAAAAATGAAAGTTCCCATTTTCCAAAAAGAAAAATTTTCAGTGACCCTATATTCATCCTGTGACTATTCGCTCTGCAAGAGCAGTGAGCCAGTCACCTGGGTCCTCGCTAACACGGATTCCCAAGCTCGGCTAGCTCTTTAGAAAAGCTGGGGACAGGCTATTTGTAACATTGGGTGTTGGTGACTAACTTCTGCCTCTCCTGAGACACATCGCACAGATTTGGATATTGGAGAGATGGAAAGGGTCACGGTGTCGCAGGCAACCTGATAATGGGAGCCAGGAAGGGGAAGGCCCTATTAGTCGAAGTGCATGAAAGCACTCAAGGTAGAGAAAATAATATCCTGACTCTGGTATCTGCTATTGCCACCAAAAAAATAAATAAAATAAAATAAAATAAAATAAAATAAAATAAAATAAAATAAAATAAAATAAAATAAAAATACAGGTAGCAAGTGGGATGCTGAGATGTTTCACACTCGAGCTGTAGTCTTAGAACAAAACTACAGTAGCTTCGGTGGTTTCCAGCTGTAAAAGTGATCTGGTGCCGGATGTCAACTTTATGGCTTTCCCTGGCTGTAATAACTGGAAAGTGCCCGAGGAAAACCTCTGTCCCAAATCTAGCAGCTCTCCACACAGGTCCTCCTGCCCCTACGAGTGAGAGCTAATGGGGAGCTAGCAAATAATTACATTATTTCTGCAGTAAAGCCCGATACGTCCCTAATAAAAGTTAATGATTATGTGCAGACTTTCAGGCATTTGGAGTCTAGACTGAAGACACTCAAAGGAATCTTTGCACGTTCACTCTTCAGCGTTCCACGTGACGGGACCTTAAAGCGACTTCAGCACCAGCCTCGAGCTGGCGGTGGGTTTGCTCCCTTCGGTCCAAGGCGCGGCAGCCCCGTCAGGACCTCCAGAGGAGCTCAGGGCTGCACTTGATGTCCCAAAACGTTCGAAAGCTACAGCATTAAAACATGGTGCCGAAGGCAGGACACGTGAAGACGAGACAAGGACATCTTTTCTTTTAGGGTCGGAAGCTTCATCTCTTTCCCTGGACACAATAAATGGGTCCTTTTTTCTTCCTTCCCCAGTGGGAAGGGTGGCAAATGGCAACAGAGGGGTCTGCAGTGAGTAGTGATGCAGAATTGGGGAAGAGTCTTACGAGCCCTCTCGGCCGATGTTCGGTGTCACAGAAAAGGAAACCAAGTCTCGAGAAGGTCAAATGACTTGCCTAAGGTCGTTGGCCTCAGGCCCCTAGGGAGTGAACACATCGCGGTAGATGGATAACTTTTGCATTTAAGACGATGGACTCTCCAGTTAGAAGATCACTCTGAGGGGCGCCTGGGTGGCACAGCGGTTAAGCGCCTGCCTTTGGCTCAGGGCGTGATCCCAGCGTTCTGGGATCAAGCCCCGCATCAGGCTTCTCCACTATGAGCCTGCTTCTTCCTCTCCCACTCCCCCTGCTTGTGTTCCCTCTCTCACTGGCTGTCTCTATCTCTGTCAAATAAATAAATAAAATCTTTAAAAAAAAAAAAAAGAAGAAGATCACTCTGATACTCCATTTATTCAGTCAGCAAGCACTTACCGAGCACCTGCTATGCCAGGCGTGGGCCCTGGAGCTGCCCTCTCGCGGGGAAAGGAGGGAGACGGGCGGGGGGCAAGCGAGTCTGCAGGATAGCTACGAGCTGCTGTCACAGGGACTGAGGGGCTCGGGAAGGCCCCTCGGAGCAGAGGACATCTGAGCTGAGACCTGGAAGACACGGGGCAGCCGTGAGACCCGGAGAGCCTACGGGTGCCCTGGAAGGAGAAGCCAGGACAAGGGCTTGAGGCCAGCGAGCCAGGCTTGTTTGGGACAGAGCCGGGAGGCCACAGGGGTCCAAAGGGAGGAAGCGACAGGTGAGCAGAATGGGTGGTGGAAGGGAGAGGGTCGGAGGGGAGGCGACCAGGAAACGGGGGAGGAGCCTTCACAGGCATCCAGGTGAGTCAGCCTCGGTGCTGGGGGAGGTGGAGAGCAGGGCACGGGTTCAGGACTTGTCGCAGGAACCGGTTAGAGCTGCCTCGTCCATGCGGTCTCTGGGCTCCGTGGACACCCTGTGCTCAAACTCGGAGTCTCCTTGAGGGCACCGGCGCTCTGGCGGGAGCCCCCAGAGAAGTAGAGAGGTCAGGAGCACAGATCCGGGACCCCTGCTTCGCTCCGAACCCTCGTTCTGACGTTAGGGCGGCTCCCCGGATTTTCTAGCGCAGGGTTGCTCGGCTCTTCTGTGAAGGGCGGAGGAGGCGCCTTCCTGGGCCTCATGCTGGACAATCACAGGGGCCACCGGCTCAGAGGGGCCACGTTTGGTTTAACGCTCTTCTGCCTCTGCTTTGAGAGTCTCAACAGTCTATAAACAAGGGGCTTCGAACCTTCGTTTTGCATTGGGCCCTGCAAACGGTGCGCGAAGCTGCCCTGACTTGGAGGCGAATATTCCGGGCTTCGGGGGCTGCGCCGTCTCTGCGGCAACCCCTCCAGTCCGCAGGTGGATCGTGACAGCAGCCGAGACGATGGGTCATGAATGGGCATGGCCGGACTCCAGTAAAACCCTACCTGCAAATCCGTCTGCGGGCTGGATCCCGCCCAGGCACTGCCGGGTGCCGACGAGGGCCAGTGCCTCAGTTTCCCGATGGGACGAATGCGAAGCATATTATTCATCTTCCAGGGCGGTTCTGAGGACCAGTCCCTGAAACAAATAAAGCGCCTGAACAGGAAGCATTATGTCGTGTGAGCCGCTATGACCTTCGAAAAGAATATTATTTATTTTTTTAATTGTGGGAAAAAATAATATAAAAAAATTTTAAATTGTGGTAAATTAGACGCAACAAAATTTGCCAATTGTGAGTGTGCAGCTGTGTGGTATCAAATACACTCACGCCGTGGCACACCCGTCGTCACCGTGCATCCCCAGAGCCATTGTTATCTTGCAACACTGAAACTCTGTCCCCATGAGACACTGACTCCCTGTGCTCCTCCCCGCCCTCCCCCGCCCTCCCCTGCCAGCCAGCTTCTACCTCACCTGTCTCTCAAGCTGTCCCATGCAGGCACAATCCTGCAGTGATGTCCTTCTGTGACTGACTCATGTCCCTGAGCAGAATGCCCTCGAGGTTCAGCCTTGTTTTAGTGTGTATCAGGATTTCTTTCCTTTGTGAGGCAGGATAATATTCCATTGTCTTCGCTCGGGCTGCCTTTGCGAGACACCGGAGACTGGGAGACAAACAATAGGAACGCATTTTCTCACAGTTCTGGAAGTTGGAAGTCCAAAATCAAGATGGCAGCATGGTTGATTTCTAGTGAGAATGCTCTTCTGGCTTCTAGGGGCCACCTTCTGTCTACACCGTCAGTGGTGGGGACAGAGAGCGGGAGAGCAAGTGGACTGGCGTCTCCTCTTACGAGGGCACTGACCCCATCACGGGGCCTCGCCTTCACAGTCTCATCTAAACCTAATCTCCTTGCAAAGGCCCCACCTCCAAATACCATCCCATTTGGGGTTAAGGCTTCAACATTGGACTTTTGAGGCGACACACGTGAATCCTTAGCATCCGTTGTGTGGATACACCACATTTTCTTTGCTCATTTACGTGCTGGTGGACGCCTGGGTTGTTTCCACTCCTGTGAATATCACTGCAACGAACTTGGGTGTACAAAGATCTCTTTGGATCCCTGACTTCAATTCGATTCAATTCTTTTTCACCCAGAGGTAAAATCCCTGGATCTTATGGTAATTCTGTTTTCAATTTTTTGAGGAACTGCCGTACTGTTTTCCACAGGCTTTGCTATTTTCCATCCCCACCAGCCATGCACAGGGGTTCTAGTTTCTCCACATTTTTTCATTGTTTTTATAAGAGCATCCTAAAGGAGTGAAGCGATGGGAAGTGTAAGTCAAGTGTGACGTCGTATCTCACTGTGGTTTTGATTTGCGTTTCCCCGATGATTAGTGACGTTGAGTATCTTTTCATGTGCCTCTTGGTCACTTGATTATCTTCTTGGCAGAAATGCGTGTTCAAGTCTTTGGGCTGTTTCCAAGTTGGGTAGTTTGTTTTTTTGTTTTTGAGTCTTAGGAGTTCTGTATATATTCTGGATATTAATCCCATATCAGATGTACAATTAACACATCTTTTCTCCCATTCTGTGGGTTGCCTTTTTACTCTTGTTGATAGTGTCCTTCAATGCACCAAAATTCTTCATTTTGGTGAAGTCAAATTTTTTTTCTATTTTTCTTTTGTTACCTGTGTTTTTAAGTGTTATATCCAAGAAATCATTGCAAAACCCAGTGTCATGAAGCTTTTCTCCTGTTTTTCTTCTAAGAGATTTCTAGTTTTAGCTCTTATGTTTATGTCTTTGATCCATTTTGAGTTAACTTTTCTTTTTTTTTAATAGTAATTTTTTATTACGTATGTTAGTCACCATACAGTATATCCTTAGTCTTTGATGTAATGTTCCATGATTCATTATTTGCGTATTACACCCAGTGCACCACGCAATATGTGCTCTCCTTATGAGTTAACTTTTCATATCGTGTTAGGTAAGAGTTCAGCTTCATTCTTTTGCGTGTGGATATCCAATTTTTCCAGCATGTTTTTTTGGTTTATTTTTCGAGAGACAGAGAGAAAGCATGAGCAGGGGAGGAGCAGAGGGAAGAGGAAGAGAGAGAACCTTAAGGAGGCCCCACACTCAGCATGGAGCCGGACGCAGGGCTCAATTTCATGACCCTGAGTCATGACCCAAACCGAAATCAAAAGTTGGACCCTCAACCAACTGGGCCACCCAGACGCCCCTCCGGCACCCTTTGTTGAAAAGACTGTCCTTTCCCCCATGGAATGGTCTTGGCACCCTTGCTGAAAATCAAATGACCAGTTATGTGAGGATTTATTTCTGGGGTATCTATTTTATTCTCCTGGTCTAATTGTTCCACTGGTCTAGAAGCCTTGTCTTCATGGCTGTACCACACTGTTACAATTATTGTAGCTTTGCGGGAAGTTTTGAAATCAGGAAGTGGGAGGCTTCCTATTTGTTTTTCCCAACATTGTTCCAGCTGTTTGGAGTTCCCTGCAATTCCATATGAATTTTAGGATGGATTTTCTATTTCTGCAAAAAAGATTGCTAGAATTTTGATAGAGATTGCATTGAACCTGTAGACATTACAATTACTTTCTAAGGAGTTTGCAAATTATCATATTGAAATGATACTTTGTTTTGTTTTAACCTGCATTCCTTTTATTGCTAATAAGCTTGATTAACTGTTTGTATCTCTCCTTTTTTTTTTTTTTAGAGGGGGGAGAGGGGTAGAGGGAGTGGGAAAGAAAGAATCTTTAGCAGGCTCCACGCCCAGTGCAGAGCCAATGTGGGGCTCAATCTCACAACACTGAGATCATGACCTGAGCCAAAACCAAGAGTCAGATGCTCAATTGACTGAGCCACCCAGGCACTCCTGTACCTCTCCTTTTTGACTTGTGTGCTGAATCCCTTGCCTACCTGTTCTCTTAGACTTTTAGGATCACATATATAAAGGATATAAGAGTAGCAACACTTGTTTTGCAAGATAAAAATCACCAAATGGTCATTGGGGACCTCTCTAGACAAGCTGCTGTGTCGGATGTTGGCCTGTGTGGTGGGGCGAGGAAAACCCCACAGTCCCTGCCTTCATGGGACAGGACGAGAGCCCGTAGGGGCAGAATTACCCGAATATGTGATTACAAAATGAGATAAGCCATGTCAAGGCAAGGGCCTGCGTGCTGTGAGGAGATCTGATCGAGTCCAGGGCTCAGGAAGGTTCTTCTCAGGAAGGGATGCTGGAGCTGCAGTTTGAAGGAGGGGGGCTGCTGGAGAGATGTCAGCACGTGCAAGGCCCTGCGGCCCAGAGAAGCCGGGTGTGTCCAGACACAGGAGAGAATGTGCTTCCAGCTGGAAGGTGAAGGAGGACATGTGAAGGGAAGTGGGGAGTGGGCACAGAGACTAGAGTTCCAGATTAAGGTGACCAGCAATTATTTTAGACTCCGTGTCCACAGCTGTGAATAAGACAGCCCTCCAGGGCCCAGGCGCACAGCTCATGGTTCTTTAAGCTCTGCCGTTTTCTTGGATGAGTTCATCACCCATCACCTGGAAGTTTCCTTGATTGGCTCTTTCACCCGCTCGTTTATCCCACAGACATTCACTGGGCACCTGTGACGTGCAGCCAGTAAAGAAGCGAATCTCAGAGGCTGACGAGTGTTTGGAAGTGCACTGTAGGGATGTCAGGGTGGGGCGCTGGCTGGGCTCTGTGCTGGGCGCTGCTGTGGCCACACCTTGGGGGCGACAGGGGGTAGTGGCCAGGCCCCTGAAAGTGCAATGGGGATTTTTATCTTCATCCTGAGGGCGGAGGGAAATCAAAAACAGTTTTCAGCCAGGAAGCGGCCCCGTCACGTTGGTGGTTGGGAAAGGTCCCTCTGGCTTCTCTGGGGATGATGAAGCCAGGGTGCTGCGTGGACCCCAGAGGTCACGGGAGGCCATTTCTGTGGTGCAGGTGGGAGGTGAAGGTGTCCTGAGAAAGGCTGGAGGCAGTGAACACCCCGTGAGTGGGTGGATGGCTCCAAGGCCTTCCAGAAGGACAATCCCCAAGGCCTGGCAAAGGGTGGGTTACTGGAGGGAGAGGGGGGACCCAAGAAGTAGTCCCAGTTCCCTCGGGTAGAACTGGAGAGGGTACTATTTGATGAGAAATAGAAGCCCAGAAGGCCCTGCTGTAGGAGAAAGACCTTGAGCTTGGTCTTGGTGAGTTAGTGCCCGGGGGCACCTGTACAGAGAACAAGTTGGAGAAGCCAAGGAATTAGCAGAGTGGGATGGGGGCAGTGTGTGGATCTGAGATCTTTCAGGGGTGAAACAAGGTCTTCAGACACACAGAATACAGTGGTGAGAGAGAGGCAAGTGTTAAGATTGGACCCTCGTTTCCAGCTTCTCCCACCTAGAAAGATGGTGCTGTCGTGTGGCAAATATCTTCCCTCCCTTGTGATTGGCCTTTTCCTTTGGGGGTGGGGGGTGGGGTTAATTCAGCTCACCATGAAAGACTGGTTCTCCTGTACATTTTATTAATATTAACGTGAAATACACCTAGGTCACAGAAATTTGGGGCCATGCTGAACCCATATGTTAAAAATAAAGTCCTCGGTGTGCTCTGAGAAATCACACGAGGCCATGCCTCAACACAGTGAAGAAGTTCATCACTTCTTCCGACGCCCGGAGAACCTGAGTTTGTTTGATGACAAACTTCCACGTCGCCATCTTCCTAAACGCCCTGAGTTCCAGGTGTGACCGAGAAGATCTCCAGACTGTGAGTCGACACACTGTTCCCTGGAAGGTGTGCACACCTGCTGAATCCTTCTTAAACAATCACCAAAACAACAATTTCTCTTGTTCCCACTACGGCTTTGAGCCACAGAAATTAATTACATCACCTGTAAAATTAGCCCTGTGTTTTGCATCCAAAGGTCAATGTTCAGACTGAGAAATGGTTTAGTGCTTTCAAGCACAGGGCTCAGCATATAAATATTTATCACAGGAGGACAGGAACTCATTGTACACAGCGTGTTTACCTTATCAGGCAGTTACCTGGGGCAAAGAGGCCACTGTCTGCTTCCTGTCCCAATTTCTCTTGCCCAAGACCTTGGGCAATTGTTTATTTGACAGAGTGTTCTGTCCCATTCCCTTTCTTCTGGGAATAAAGGCACAGCATACTAATCAAGGACATCGCCTGGTCCACAAACACCTGGTTTCCGGAGAGGGGAGCGTTCTAGGTGTTTGCTTGAAAGATCCCACAGCAGTTATGAAAGAGAAAACTTCTGCGACACCCACGCGGAGAGCAGCGAACATGCCTCTCTCCATCCCTGACTTTTGTTTTGTTTTGGTTAGTGTTTCGAAAGCTCTGGATGGACTCTGTGGAATGTTCAAGCTTTCGAGAGTGAAGACAATGTAACAGACAAGGGCGAACAGGGATCACCAACATGATTTGTGGCAAAAACACAGCCTTCTATTTTATTCCTGTTTTCCATGTTTATAAAGCAGGAATGTTAGAGAAACATTGGCCAAGTTGGTTTTAATCTGGCCACATATTTGTCTTGGCCACCCTTAGCTCGTATTTCAAAAGTTCTCATACTAACTAGCTCAAGCCATTGTTACACAAGAAAGCCCGGCTGGGCCGCGGGCCAAAAATTCAACTCAGCATTTTTCTGCCTCCCCATGGTGGTCCGGAGGAATGGGTTTGTGAGCGTGTGGAACAGAAATCTCGGGGGAAACTCCGTGAGCGGATGTGCAAGGAGCCTCTTGCAGCAAATTATTTTTCAGGTGTTAGTTTTCCTATCCCCCGATGTCCAGTTCTCACTCATCAATCGTTACATTCCTTGTGTGGATTTATCAGAATCTCTTAGCCCTTTCTACCTGAGTAACTACTAATTCCTAAAGTTGACTAGCAACGCCGCACTGTTAGGTTTTCATTTGCATTTAATTTTGCATATATTCTAATTTGTATTTAATTTGATTGGTCGTTTCTATCTCTTCTTTCTCTCTCTCTTTGTTTTAAAGATTTTATTTATTTATTTGACAGAGAGAGAGACAGCCAGCGAGAGGGAACACAAGCAGGGGAAGTGAGAGAGGAAGAAGCAGGCTCCCAGCGGAGGATGGAGCTTGATGTGGGGCTCGATCCCAGGACCTTGGGATCACGCCCTGAGCCGAAGGCAGACGCTTAACGACTGAGCCACCCAGGCGCCCCTCTTTCTCTCTCTCTCTCTTTTTTAAGATTTTATTTATTTATTCAGAGAGAGAGCCCAAACAGGGGGAGTGACAGGCAGAGGGAGTGACAGGCAGAGGGAGTGGCAGGCAGAGGGAAAGGGAGAAGCAGGCTCTCCGCTGAGCGGGGAGCCCGATGCTGGACTGGATTCCCGCACTCTGGGATCGTGACCTGAGCCGAAGGTAGAAGTTTAACCGTCTAAGCCACCCAGGCGCCCCTCTAGCTCTTCTTTCTGAATTGCCTGCTGTCTTTTGCCTACTTTTTCTGGAGTTTTCTTCGAGTTTTAATGGCAGATAGAATAAGGATATTAAGAATATCGGCACTTCTTCTGTTAGATAAAATCACCAATTATCCATGAGGCACCTTTCTGGTCCTGGGCATCGTGCACGGTTCTTCTGTTTGTTCTAAATATACCCCTTCCAGGCTTTATAAGATCGTCTTTCTACCTAATTTTCCAAAATTTGGAGAAAAAAAAATTTATATTAGTATCCATTGACCCCGCAAGGACGGGGCTTGGTCTGTCTTGCGTGTTGGTAAGTTCCAGCACCTAGGCGTGCCTGGACCAAGTAGGCATTTGATACATTTGTCTAATGAACAGAAAATCCATCAAGAAATTATTCTCGATTTTTCCCTGCAGCTGTCCTCTTTCTAGGCAAAAAAGATCCTAACGTACTTATTCTAACCCCAATATCAGCCTCTTGTTCTCTTAACTATTTTAATGGTTCTTCTTCAGATATTTTCTTGACATACAATAATTAAAAATGTGTACGGTATCCTAGGTTGTAGACAAAAGTGGGGACGTATTTTCAGCTTTGCTGAAATCCTTCAAGTGTCTTATGGGCTTTTTGGCCACAGAAACCTATTGGCCAGTGCCTTCATGGAATGATCCACTCTAACTCCCTAAAAACTGATATAATCGAGCTTACTACCCTATCATTACAATTTTGCCAGATTTCCGCAAAACAAGTCTTCAGGGCTACCAAAACCTTATGCGTGTGGAGAATAGGTAATGCGTTCCATCTGTAGAATGAACTGAGGAATTTCAGGACGGTCCCTCTTGCTCCCCAACCTCCGCCACATTCAGGGTCAACTGTGCCTAGCTCCATTATGTACTGAGTGCCAACTTCCCGTCAGGTATTCTGTGAGGCACCAGCCCCAGAGACTTGTGCCTGGGGGCTAAAGATTTCCAGGCATTCTCTGTTAAAAAGTAGATTCAACCAGGATAGACATCACATTAATCATGGATGTCTCAATCAATTTATGAGGTCCCTCAAGTTTACCAAACCCCAAAGGGGCGGAGTCCGGATTCCCACCCAGGCAGTCGGGCACCCTGCATTCCAAATGAGTGTCCTCCTGCTGCGTCACGACGGGGAGGTCACACGTTAATTTACTGCAGTGGTCTTGCCATTCTCCAACATGTTTGGAATTATTCTCTTGGAATTTGATTAGAAACTGAGGGACTTGGAATCTAGTTTTCGCTCTCCTCGTAAGCAGCCAAGATGCCGTTAAGTGAATCACAGCCCGTTTTCTCCTCCGTCAATGAGATCAGCCCGATGTCTGATGAGAGTCCCTCCAGCTCTAACGATCTTCAGTCCTGTCTTAACCATGGCATTTCCTTTCAGTATAAGCTTGGTTTTTGTGCTCGCTTCTGAAAATAGGGATTTTTAGACTTGCCTGGCCTATCTTGCTCGGTTGCTGGATGCAAATTACATGACATAATGGCTCTGAAATCACTGAGGAGGACAGGACATGGATGTAGGTGACAGTCTTGGGACTTTATGTCGTCCCATGTCAGGCCACCTACTTCCTCCAGCCTGCAAGTCCATCTGAAGTTCAATGAATAAAAGTTTTTGGAACATCTACTCTGCCTCTGTACTTTCCCAGGCTCTGGAGGAACAGTGGGCACATGGGTCCAGCACTCGAGTGAGAGACAGACGCCAAGACAAGTCAACAGAATATACAAGTTCATCTAAGAGGAGGGAAGCTCGGCCAAGGGCACCAGCCAAGGGCTAAGCTGAAAAAGAACAGCCCATCCTGGCTGGCTAAATCATTTCAGAGGAGGGGGGGTCTATCTGAGACCTTAAGGCCACTGTTACGGGTTGAATTATGTCCCCACCGCCCTCCAAAGACATGTCAAAGTCCTCACCCCTGGTACCTATGTGACCTTATTTGGACCTGGGGCCGTTGCAGATGTAGTTGCTTAAGGTGAGGTGATGTTGGACTGGGGCGGGCCCTTCATCCGACCTGGCCGGTATCCTTAGAAGAAGAGAGATACGCGCAGAGGAAAACACCTCTGAAGACAGAGGCAGGACTGGAGCGATGCGTCTGCTGGCCCGGGAGTACCAAGCGTTGCTGGCAACACCAAAAGTTAGAGGAAGCAAGCAAGATCCACCCCTACAGGCTTCAGAGGGTGCCCAGCCCTGCCAACACCTTGCATTTGGACTTCTGGTTGCCGGAATGGTGAGACATTTCTGCTGTTTTGAGCCACACGGTTTGTGGTCGTTTGTGACGACAGCCCCAGGAAACTAATATCCATGTGTAGGAGCCAGGCACACAGAGAATGGGAGAAGAGGGGACCAGGGCTGACAGAACAGCACTGGCAGTGACCAGAGAATGCGTCTGGTTGTCAGTGATGGCAGTGGGAGCTGGGAGAGGGTGCCAAGCAGGAGACGGCAGGACGGGCCTTATAAGAGGAAGGCTGTGTGCAGGGTGTGGATGGGATGGAGGGAGTGCAGCCCAGAACCTCACTGGAAGGTGGTGGCCACTGGTCTGGGATGGTGCAGTGAGAGGGAGGAAATGGAAAGTTCTGGAAAGTATGCTAGAGAAATAACATGACTGGACTGGGGGAGAATTTGGTGCAAATAGGTTTAAAGTATAAATAAATGCTTTAAAGAAGTTGGTTTTCAGGCTGGCGGGGGGTGATGAGTGGGCGAGAATTGGGGAGGAGCAGTTTCGAATGGGGGAGGGGGCACCGCAGGTTTGCTGATCTGATACTCCTTGGCTCAGTCTTTCCTCCTATTCATCAAACTTGGCTCCAAACGACGACTTGGCTGATTCTAAAATTCAAGCCCCCTCATACTTCCCCAAAGAGACGCATGAGCCCCTGAGGCAATGCTCAGCTGAGAATCTTACCCCCAAAGATTCAGCAGAGAATCATGTCCTTCCAAAGGCTGAGATCATTTGACTAAATCTCCTGCTTTGAAGAGGAAAACACCTTTTGAATATGTAAGTTCTGGTGTGTTTGCAAAAACAGTCTGTCCCATCCCGTTTCTTTATAGCCGTTTCCGGTGAGCCCAGATTGGAAAAGATCATGTCAGTGTATGCCGTCAAGATGCCTACCTTCATTGTCAAAGGCTGTTTGCTTATAAATACATAATAAATGTATTTTCCCATTCCCATTTAATTAGGAATTTTATAAGCTACCCATGAGTTAAGAGTCTCATGATCGAAACACCAGGTAGCCAGGAATTCATAACCCCGTGCATGTGGCCATTGGAGCTCGTGACTCGGTTTTTCTCAGACTTGTAATGATGTTCGTGATAACAGAAAGAGATGCTAGATGCCGTAGTAGCCATTTTTATATGACATGCTCTCAAAGATAAGGCTGGGGAAAGGACTATAAATACAGTGTTTGGGGATGGCAATAAGAAGGCAGAGGCAGCCCGTGCAAAATGGAACTTGAATTTATCTTAAAACTACGTAAACAGCCATGCCTGTCCCAGACCCCCTTTCCTTCTCCTCTTCCCTGGGTGACGTCATCACCCCCAAAGCTTTGCTTATAAGCACACAGCCTGGTGACGCTTACACGAAACTGTGCATGCTCAGTCCTGCTCATGAGCTTCACCGGGTTCCCTTCACATGCCGTGAGGTCCCCACAGTCCAAGGCTCCTGAATGGAACGTGCCCCAACAGAACCCTCGTCTTCCCACCCACCCACCCACCCGTACCTGCTCTTCTCCGGGCTCCTCCTCCTGGGGAGCCTGTGGCCTGGCTTCCCAGCCCCGCCCCCCAGAGCAGCCTCAGGGATCTGTTCCTGATCACCTGCCATTGTCCAGGCCACCATCTTTTGTCACCTGCATCACTGCCAAGTCTCCTTGGCTCACTCCAGTCCCCTGCCCTCTCATCCATTGTCTGCATTGCAGGCAGGGTAATCTTTCATGAATGAAAATTTACTCACGTCACGTTCCTTAAAAGAAAGAAAGCAACTCTTGGATATCCCTTCATTTATTACTCCAAAGAGCAGCCCAATTTCCTTAACTTGACCCTCTGGTCCAATTCCTCCTCCCCCTTCAGGGACATGCCCCCCTCCAATCTCCCCTGACCTTGGGACTGAGTCGAATGCCCATGTGGTGCCCATGCACTCTGTTCCCCTGTAGAGGCACACATTTTACGACGCACGCAGACTGCTGGTTTACCATGTGACTTACCGGCACGTGCAGGTGCACGGAAACAGCCATTTCCCTCTTCCTCTTCAATCAAATTTGACTCCAAGCCTCCATCCTGCGAGGGAAGCAGGAAAGTCAATGTCATTCATTCTTGGGGTTCCTGATGCTCCCTCATGCTGACCAGTGCTCCAGGCAGAGTCATCTGAGGGCACTGTAACTCCAGTCCCCTTCGCCCCCACCTACTCCTGGACACTGGCACCTTGCCCCAGACCGGATCCCTGGTGCCCAAGCATCCTCCAGGGGGAATGGACTTGCTCTCAATGCTCTGACCAGTCTCAGGGACTCTTCCCACCCAGGGACAGCCAGCTCTATCTCCCCAGTGAGTTCAGGTTTTTCCAGAACACAAGGAGGGTGGCTTTTGGATCATTTCTGCCACATACACCCCCTCTGGGGAGGACTGTCGGTACTGGAGATGGGAAAGTACAATGAGCCCGACATGGGTTGGTGTCCCTGGAAGTTATCCTGGACTCACCTCCCTTCGCTCAGCAGTGACCTCTGAGATGGGGCCAGGTCCCTTTCTAAGTGCCTGGCCCTGCGCCTGGTAATCAGAGGATGACCAGGATACCTAGTATCACTCCAGACCTACCAGATGTGCAAAGATCAAGAAGTCTGATGGGGCCGAGTGTCTCTGAGGATGTGGGGAATCAGGAGCGCCGAGACACTGTGGAAAGACGGGAAATCCCTTTCGGGAGCAGATGAAAATACCAAGTGAAGTTAAAAATGCCCATTTCTTTCACCCTGAAATCCCACTTACAGTGTAAGCTGGAGAAACTTCTGCCCAGGGGCATGTGAACACACAGATGTTTGTCGCAACATTGTCGATGACAGCAAAGAACTTCCAGGAACCTGGACGTCCATCAACAGGTCAAATAACTCATAAAATATCCTTATGTAGAATGCTGTACCGCCGTGGGCTTCCACGCTTTGGTGCATATTCTCCTTGACGGGATTTGGGGTTTTTAAAAAAATTTTTAAAGATTATATTTATTTATTTGAGAGAGAAAGCGTGAGAGAGAGTGTGAGAGAGAGAGAGCACAAGCAGAGGGGAGGGGTAGATGGAGAAGCAGACTCCTTGCCAAGCAGGGAGCCCGATGTGGGCTCGATCCCAGGACCCTGGAATCATGACCTGAGCCCAAGGCAGACGCTTCACCGACTGAGCCACCCAGGCGCCCTTTAACGGGATTTTGTAAAACTATGTTCCCCCTCCGATATTTTAATTTGACATCTGAAATAGCTCATGTTAAGTTTAACAAGCTGAAGAGGTCATTTCTAGGGCACTATAAATACAGACATTTAAGAACACACCTTCTGTGTGACTCTTTTGACGATACCCAGTGGCATCTGAATGGGCTGATTGGATGTATTTTACAATCCATTTTTAAAAACACACAAAGACACTCTCGCTTAAGAGACGTTTTTTGATTATTTGGGGTCATTATGATGAAAGAATCACAGCCAGTACATCCTTTTACATATTTTTTACCACGTGTTGAGTGACTATAAAAAAAAAATCAAAAAGGTAGGAATAGAAAGCATGAAAGCTAGAGGAATATTTGAATCTCCTGGAACTACAAGAGCCAGCCGCAGATCATAGCAAGCCTGGAAGGCTAATCTTAATAAATTGCGAAATGGAAGTAAACAGTCTGGAAAACAAAAAATCATTTAGATATGGGACTTTAATTAATGATGAAATGGAAGTAAACAGGCTGGAAAACAAAAAATCATTTACATATGTGACTTTACTAAATGAGGTCATAAAACAAACTCCATGTTTTTCTTAGCTTTGTAAGAAAGAAGTGTTTCCGCTATTAAAGGCAACGTGGGAGCAGTGATGATAAAGTCCTTGAACTTCCTTGTAGAGGAATCTACGAAAAGGAAGAAAAAGACATGGTAGGAACAAGAAAATGAGGTATAAGAATTTGGGAAAACTTTATCAATTGCAAGATTAGAACCTTTAGCCTGTTTTTGAAATTGTATGTGACATATTCACATGAAGAACCTTGAACACTTTTGAGCTATTCCAACTTGCCGAATCCTGAAACTTGGCCCGTGAGGTTTACCGAGTTTGTGGATTGAGGATAAAGAAAAAAAATTAATACAGGAAGCCAGTTAATTAAATGACATTTCAAGAAAATGTTTATGACTTGTTTGATAATAAAGAAGTTGAATTTTTTAGAAATCTCAGGCAGTATAAAGGAAGCGAGAAACCATTGTAAGGTGATTGCTGCTAGTTCAGTGGAAGTCGAGAGAAGATTCAGCATCTTGACCATTATCACTGAAGTCAAGAGAAAATCTCTCGTTATGGAGACTATAGATAATCTAAAAACTATCCTCTTACTAGAAATCTTGGGAAAAATTTGATGCTGTTAGCAACAATTTCTTAAATGGCCAATCAGCTTAACTCATGTAAATATTAGAGGAATGCCTGTCAAAGTTTATTTAATTGATTAACTTATGAAGAAACCAGTAAGTAGTTACAATCCAATCAAAGGGGAATTCAGAGAATACACTAGGTAGAAAATTAAAAATGCTGAAATAAATGAGCAAAATGGTGCAAACCAGGTCAATATCCCCAAGGCAATGATCTATCATATCTCCCTAGGGCAAGATTCATTCGCATTTCTGTACACAAAGATCAATTATATTACCGTCAGTTTCTACAACATACAGAGCTGCGAACGAGCTCAAAAACAAAGGAGCATGTAAGCCAGAAGGACCAGTATTCTCGTCTTACCCATTTCCAAATTCTCATACTTTTTCCTGACAATGTCATTCCTCATGTCCAGTGACAGCTCAGACCTTACACCTGCTGGTGGTGTCATATGCCTAGTGACAGCCGTGCCTAACAAACGAACACAAATTTACGTGCAATTTCCAAACATCAACAAAGATTTTGATATTCCTGGACTGATTTGATGAATGATCTATGTTACAACTTATCACTTTGTAACCATTTTATAAATATATATATATATATTCGAGATTTAAAAGACATTTAAAATTTTTATATATTTCATAAAATGTTATATATAATATATACTATAATATGTAAGTTTTATATTGTGCTTTACATCTTTCTATGATTTGTATATTTATTATGATGTATTTCTATTACTGTGACATTATCACATTTTTGGATCTACCCCCTGCATCTACACACACAGATACACACATTCGTGTATGTAAGCACTGGATACAATGCAGCGAGATGCCGGGGATAAGGAAGGCTTCCACATCCAGGCAGATTATAATGAAATATGGCTCTCACTTGTAACTGGAGAGGCGTTCATTTATATGAAATCTGTAAATCACAAACAACATGGTCGGTCTCAATGTAGACTTGCTCCCCCTCAGTCAGTGGTATTACCATTTACCCAGTGGTTTGCGTCCAAAATCCAGGTGTGGTCTTGGATTCTTCTCTCTCACACTCTACAACCAAGCCACCCAAAACCCCTGTCAGTTCTACTTCCCAAATATACTCATCTCCCTTCCCTTCTTCAGAATATGGTGCTTCTTTCCATCTCCTTCTCCATCTAGCCTCTCTCCTGGGCAGGTACAGTGGTCTCCCGACAGCCTCTGCTTCCTTGCTTTCCCCACTATGATCCCTTCCTTGCTCTGTCGCCAAGGCAACCTTTAAAGCAGCAAATCAGATGTCATCATTCCGCTGCTTATACCCATCAGTGGTTCCCCTTATCCCTAGAATAGTCTGAACTCCCTCCCTTAGCCAACAAAACTAAAAAATCTAGACCAGATCTGTTTCATATCCATTTAAAATGATAAGCTTTCTCCCCTGCCCAGCACTGCCCAGCCCCTCCCTGATCTATCTTTCCATGTAACTTATCACATCATACATTATATTATGCTGTATAATAGTACGCTGGGCACCTCTCTCTATATTATATTCTTTAGGTAGTTAGTTTACTATTTGTCTTCCTTTGCAACAAAGTATAAGCATGAGATCAGGGATATTTGAGCATTTTATTCTTTTTTTTAAGATTTTATTTATTCATTTGACAAAGAGAGAGAGAACACAAGCAGGGGGAGCAGCAGAGGGAGAGGGAGAAGCAGGCTCCCTGCTGAGCAGGGAGCCCGACTCGGGGCTCGTTCTCCTGAGATCACGACCTGAGCCAAAGGCAAACGCTTCACCAACTGAACCACCCAGGCACCCCTTGAGTATTTTATTCTGTGCAAGTACTTAAAATAGCGCCACGTACGTGGTAGGAGGACAGTGAATACGCATGAATGAATGAATGAATCCCTTCAGTTACCAGACCTGCAAAGAGTCTGAGATTTTTCCCTAACTTGTCAGCCTGCCACATCTCATGGATGCTGGCAGGAGACGTGGGTCTTCTGGGTCGGAGACAGGACATTGGTGCTCACAGCACAGCAGGCAGCCCCGGGCTTCATCATTTCAAGGGGGAAAAACAAACCAAGTAAGATACTTTCAGATCAGGAAGGTGAGAGGAGTGACGGGTGCCTATGGGACCAGGGCGCTGACGGAGACGATGGCCCCCGAGGAGGGGCAGCATGCGGAAGGCACCTGCTGAGGGCAAGACTGGAGGCAGAGACATGGCTGGGAGGCCGCTGTAATAGACAAAGTCAAGAGAAGGAAGAGGAGACTGGAAAGTAAGCAAGATTTTGGAGTGTGGACGATGAGAAGAGCAGAGGCTGAGACAGACACAGGGGAGGACGCTCGGGTTTAGAGGTGAGGCATGAGCTTAGTAAGTTTCCAGAAAGGAAGCAGGTGCACTTCCAGCAGCAGGCAGGGGTGGGAGGCCAGGCCACACCTGGGCAGGTGGCGAGGCTGTCACGGCACCTAGCACTTCTGTCTGGTTGGTATCAGGCACTTCACGTGTGCTAACTCGTGCAGTGCTCCCCAGATCCCTTGAGGGATGCAGAGACCGAGCCCCAGGAGTTAAGTGGCTTCTGCAGGGTCACATGAGGCCATAATCCCGGGGCCTCCTCTCCTCACTCGCACACAGCGCCACAAGCTTTGACCAAGCACTCCAGACTTGGAAGTACAAGTCCAAACCATAATCCGATAGAACTTAAAAAAAAATGTATTCAGGGGCGCCTGGGTGGCTCAGTCAGTTAAGCATCTGACTCTTGGTTTCAGCTCAGGTCCTGGGATAGAGCCCCGCAACGGGCTCCACGCTCAGCATGGAGTCTGCTTGTCCCTCTCCCTCCCCCTCTGCTGTTTCCCCCTGCCACTCTTTCTCTCTCAAATAAATAAATAAATAAAATCTTTATTTAACCACCTTCCCTGAGCCTTGGAGCCCAAGAGCCACGTCACCTCTGCCCCATTCACCCAAGAATCCATGCAGAGAACCGAATTACTGCAGCAGTGGGCAATGACGCCCACATACCGTGTTATATACAAGCCACCCCAATCCAGTCCCCAAAAAGTGTGCCCATTTTTAAGAGACCAATTGCAGTGTGTGGATCTTATGTGAAACTCCTGCTTCAAATGAACCAATGGTAAGATCTGAGCACTGATAATATAGGGATTCCAGTGAATTATGTGGTGTCATAATGCAGTAATTTTTTGAAAAGGTCTTTATCCTTTAGAAATACACACTGAAAAATTCACTGATGACCTAATACCTGGGAGTCTCATCACGTGTTGGAGGGGAAGGGGTTGAGGATTGTTGAAGCTGCGTGATGGGCGCATGAGGCTCGAAACACTCTTCTCTTATTTTTATATGTGTTTGAGATTTTTCATAATAAAACATTTTCCAACTGTTTCAACAGATTTTAAAACAAATGGACGCTGTGCTTTGCCTACGTTCACGCTTAATGTCTGCCAGTTGAGCTCACGGAGTCTTGGCCAGAGTGTTTCTGTCCTGTGCCCTCCTCCAAGGATGCTTTTTTGGGGGTCCCGTTGCTACGAGCTGCCTTTGGCCACTTCTTTAATCTGCCAGTAACTTTTCTTCTTTAGTGAGAATATTCTTCTCGAATTGCCCCCAACTAATCAGAGAAAAGACATCAATTTTCCTTTCTATCCTTCTTGGCCTTCCTTAACTCTTTTTTCAACATGAGAAAGAAGACAAAAATGGGAAGAATTATAGTCGCCCCACAAAATGGGGAAGGTCTATGTGCTGCTGGCTTTTCCAGGCAGAAGGGAGGGATTTTCCACTTTATGCTTTTTTAAAAAAGGCCCCCTGTCTCCCTTCTAACAAATGTTACCCACTGCTAGGTCCTGCTCAAGATTTATCCATTGGGTACTCTGATGTGTTCCCCAGAAACGTTTTTGTCTCGGATGTAAACTCTTTTGGAAACCAGAGTCCTTCGGACTTCTAAAGAAGCTTAGATCCTTCTCGCATATCCCTCCTTAAAAAGATGTAAGCAGAAAATCTAACAGATTTTCTTATGTTTTTGTTACAATCTCTAAAAATATACTCATCACAAAAATTAACATTCTTAAAACTCTTCCTAGGAATCGAATAGGACGGTGGCTACTTGTCCCGGGCACACGTGGATCGAAGGGAATGACCTCCGTGTTTCTCTGGGGATGGAGGGCGACCGAGAGTCACGTGGAGTTGGTACAATGGTGTCAGCACTTAGAGGCTGTATTTGAAATTTTGTTTCCCATACTCCCTTGAGAACATTTTTGCTTTTTTCACAGGATCTAAACAGTGGAGTTCGGAAAATGTTTACCATATGATCATTCATAACAGCTTGGCTTATTTCAAGAAGGGGGAGATATTCAGCCATGAAACACTAGAAGCGTTCAAAACGCAGCGCAGGGACCACCAGAACCTATCGCAGGAGCTGATGTTCCCAAACTCCCGATCTCAAACCCCAGACAAAATATTCAGTGCAATACAAACTTCTCTCCTGGGACTATTATTGCCCTTTGCATTCTGGAGGACAAGTGGGACGGGAATAAATCTGTCCCTTTCCCCTTTCAGCGACTGAATGTTGCTCCTGTTGGAGTCGGCGGCTTTCACCGCGTCCCCGGGCTCCTCGCAGAGACGGGATGTGCGGAGGCTCGTGAGCGCGGATCCAGGCGCCATGGAGACCTGCGGCCATAAAAGTGTCTTCTCTCATTTTCAAGGTAAACAAATGTTATGGCCACCAGGAAACAGACCACATGAAAAGAAACGTCGGGAACCTGGAAGAGCTGCCCAGGCAGTCCTTCTTTTCAGCTTCCAAGTTCATTACCCTCATTAAGTCAAGTCAATGGGACAGAACAAAAGGGTTCGCAAAAGCCCCATAAACATGAGGCATACATATTTTAAATCCACAGCTATAAAATAACGAAGCTGATTTTTCTTCTTGCTCACGGTGCCCTTCCAGTTTTTCTCCTATGATACGTGTGCCTTGTAATACAGTCCTTGCATCCTGTGTTACAAAGTACTATTTCTCTTGAACTCACTGATGGGTGGGGGTGGGGGTGGGGTGGAAGGCAAACAGCCATAACCCTGACTTTCCCCGTTCAGACTGTAGGAGGTAGCAGGTGTCTCAGGGAACTTGTTGAAAAACACGGATGTCTGCAGGTAGAAGGTTAAGCCCTGTGAAGGCGCAAGGGTCCCCTTCTGTGAAATTTCTGGGGGTCTGGTGGTCTGGGGCCTGCTGGGACTTCCCCTCCCACGTGAGGGGACGGCTGCTGCCCTTCGGGTCCCCTGCCATCAGATATGAATGCGGCACAGGCTTGGGTTTTGGACGTCGCTGATGGCATCTTTGGATGACCTGTTCTTGCCGATTTACCACTGGGTGGCTCAGAAAGCCACCAGCTTGGAGAGCGAGAGAAGGCTCTTCATCAGGGCTGGGCTACAGTTCGGTGGCTCTGACCCTCAGAGTTCACGGCCCACCCTCCTACCGTCAGGAGCCGCTGGTGGCTCTCTAGGATGCTGTGATGGTTTATTTTACGTGTCAACTCGGATGGGCCATGGTGTGCCCAGATATGCGGTCAAAAGGTATTCTGGGTGTGTCTGTGGGGGCCGTTTCTGGATGAGATTAATATTGGAATCAGTAGACTGGATAAGGAAGAGTGCCCTCCCCACTGTGGGTGGGCCCTATCCAATCAGTTGAGGGCCTGAAGAGAACAGAAAGGCTGACACTCATGAATAAGGGGAACATCTTCTGCCTGATGGCCTTGACTTGGGACATTGGTCTTTTTCCTGCCTTTGGACTCAAACTGAAGCACTGGCTTTTCCTGGGTCTTGAGCCTGCTGGCATAGAGACTGAAACTTTCACCATCAGCTTTCCTGGGGCTCCGGAGAAAGGAGATATTTATATATGTATATAAAGGTTCTGTTTCTCTGGAGATTCCTGACTGATAGGGATGTGGAAATGATTCTCCGAAGCTCAGACATGGCGTCTTGAGGTGGGAGTCAAGAGCCTACGAAGTTCTCCGTCCTTCAGGAGGTAGGATGTCCAACCCCCATCCAGAGATCCATGCTCGAAGCTTTTCTCCTTGTGACTAAAATATGTATGTCTGGGGACCGTGGGACAGAGGTGGGAGTGATGCCTCTCTTGATAGCACCCAGTGTTTTCTTCCTAACCCCTCTGTGGCCATGGATCTGTTGGTTTAGGGGATTTAGTTTCCAGACACAGTAATGGTTCTACCCTGAGACTCTCCCAGGCTATTTTTGACATCTTATGCCTTTGGACAAATAGGTTTCCCCGCTGCCCAAAGGGGACAGGTTGATAATATTGGTCGAAATGATCGATCCTGTTGGTAGGAATCAGGTTGCTGTGGCCCTGAGTCTATGAGCCGAAGCTCCCCCCTCCCGCTGGAGGCAAACACTGATGGGGGGACCCCCGCAGCCCTGCACAGGGCAGTCTCCACACTCCAGCCAGTGGAGGCCCCGCTGCCTCCCGTTATCACGTCATGTTAAAATGCACTCATCCCACGTACGTGTATTTGATATTAAATTTCTGAAGAGGGTTTTTACAATTTTGCTTTTGACATTATTATTCATTTGATGTTTGGTCTTCTCTGTCTCTTTTTGTGGCCAATATTTCTTTCAAAACTCAATCATGTCCAAAGATGCTTGAAATGTTTATAGGCTCGGGGCGCCTGGGGGGCTCAGTCGATTAAGCACCTGCCTTCAGCTCAGATCATGATCCCAGGGTCCTGGGATCAAGCCCCATATTGGCCTCTCTGCTCCCCCTGCTCTCTCTCTCTCTCTCTGTCAAATAAGTAAAATCTTTCAAAATGAATAAATAAGAAATGTAGGTAGGCTCAAGGCATTGTGTGCTTGGGGGGTCTAATGGAAAAGAATAATTGGTCCCTCTAGAAGGACAGCATGACCACAGGGTCTGATCTGCCCACAGTGAAGGTCCGAGTCACCCCAACCAGCTCAGAATGGGGAGCCAGCTGAAGGTGCCAGGCGAAGAAAGAACAGGGGTGTCTGGGCACACGCATGTGTGTGTGCTGGTTTCTAGGTAATTGACCTCTTTTTCTCTTGACTTCTGGGTTACCTAAGGTAGAGGTTTTTCGGGCTAAATTCAGCCTTTAATCCATAGCTTGCATTGTGTCCACATGAGATCGTGATGGAACCAGAGGGAGAGCAGGCTTTCCTCCAGACCCTGAGTTTGAAGCTGGATGCATTCGTGTATGAGTTATTGGGAGCCGGATGACGGCCGTTGCACAGATAGCAGCTGTATTCTATTTCAGGCACATCTGGAATTATTTGTATATAAAGCAGGATGTGTGGGCATTGGCCAGTTGGGGGGGACTGGGATGACTATCTGTCATTGCTGCTGGCCTGGCTTCCTTGCTCGCTTGCTTTTTTTAGAGAGAGAGAGAGTGCGAGTAGGGGGTGAGGGGCAGAAGCAAAGGGAGAGAGAGAATCTTAAGCAGACTCCTCGCCCATCGCAGAGCCCGATGTGGGGCTTGATCTCACCACCCTGAGATCATGGCCTGAGCTGAGATCAAGAGTCAGATGCTCAACCAGGAGTCCCCCTGGCATCCGTTCTTTCCCCTTCTGATGCGGCATGCCAACATTGGTCGGGAACTTAGTCCTCTCTTATTGGATACAGTCATGAAAACACTGTCAGTTAAAATGTTCCTTCTTCCCCTTCAAAGGGCTGGGTTCATGGTTTAAGGTAGATCGGTCTAATGCTTTCTCCCTGAAGTTGAAATCCTTAGCAGAATTACACCGAAGTTTCAAATGGCCGGAGATATGTTGTCCCAGAGGGAACAGCCTGATGAAATTGTCACTTTGCTCCTGTTCCTAGATGTCTGCTCTTGTTCTGAGTCTGGTTCTTCCCCTCTCACTTTATCCTACGGGCTACTCCTTGTCCTAATAAATTCCATTGTAGTATAAATTGGCCAGAGCCTTGTCTCTGCGGTTGAATGCATGGCAGGAAGTACAACTACCCTGGGAGGGAGGGGTGCGGTGAGAACAGGAGAAAAGAGGAAGGGGAGAGAGGAGCAGGCAGCAGCGAGGGGACAGCCCAGAGGCTGGAGGAAGGCACGGAGAGTCCGCCTCGGATCATAGTGGCTCCGACAGGACGGGAGGGCTAATTCTCTCTCATGTGAAGCCCAGCGCCCCTTAGGTGGGTGGCTCTGTTCCATGAGGTCGTCCTTTGACTGAGCTCCTCCTGCAAGTCACTCTGCTGTCCCCAGGGTGTTTTTTTGTGTCCATCTAACCAAAGCCAGATCAGACCCTCACATCCACCAGCCTGTGGCCAGTCACGCTGGTGGGGGGGAGGGGTTATTTCCAGAAGGAAAAAGGGGAGTGGACAATAAGGAACCCATAGCAATCATGGCCGCAGACGACCGTGCCAAGCAGTCAGGCTGTGAAGGATAGAGATGGGGACTAGCTGGAGGAGCGCTGGGGTCCCAGGTCCACAGGGGCAGTAGAGAGAGATGTTAAGGGCATAAGAAAAGTTGATGATAAGAGAGGGAGAGCTCAGAGAAGGAGGGGCCGTAGGTCAGTGCACAGAGAACTTGACCTTGAATAGGAGGATGGAAAGGAGGAAAAGATAGAAGAAAACACAAAGGGGTTTGCCCGCTTGATGGCTGGCAGCAGAGAGCATCTGTTGGCTGCCATTTTCTGTATCAAACAGGAAACCAAGTCTCCTGCTAAAATAGAGCGGGAAGGAGGGTGGCCGGGTGTCTGAAGGAGGGGAGACAGAAACAGTCCTCGCTGGGAGGGCTGGGCAGGTGAGCATGGTGGGGACCACTTGGCAGGATCAAGAGTACAGGTGAAGTTGATGAGTGGCACCCCAATCTTTGGCTGGGAGATTTCTCCGGTCAGGGGTGCTAAGCAAATCAGGTACAGGTTTGTAGGAAGCAGGTAATTGGGTTTCTCCAGTCCAAGTTCCTATGAGGGAAAGAAACGAGGATGCCTTTGTTGGAATGACCACATAATCATCTTGATGGTTGCATTATGTCTCCCAGAACACAGCACAGAAAAACACGCTCCAGTGTTTGCAATACTGGGTCCAGGGAACAGTACTGGTGAGAATCAACACTTCCATAAAGTCAAACTTCTGTTGGTTGCTACTCAGACCTTAAAAACGAATGCACACATCTTCTGAACGACAGGCATCACTCGTTAGTGTGACGAGAAGAGAGAGTCTTCGTTATGACCAGAAAGTTGTTGAGAGATGAGCAATGTCCAGCTTGAGGGCTCCATGCCGCGGAGGCGGGAAGGCTGGCCGCCCCGGTGGCACGGGGCACACAGGAAGCATGCAACTGCCCATCCTGGGTCACCAGTAATTGGCGAGCGTCACGGGTAGAGTTTTATGGGCTGTCATAGTTTTCTGTAAATGAAAATTGCTCCTCCTCGCTGGGCAATTGAGTTATATTTGAGTTAATCCAGGAAAGTCTTATTCATCTGAACTATGACACATATGAGTCAATGAGCCAGTGTCACACGGAGACTTAATGAGGCACTGTTACCCTTTCAGTCCTAGGATGGTCACTTCCAGAGGTTTTTTGAGGTTGGTTGTGCTGTTTTGACCATCTCTGGATGAAGCTAATGGGGTGACTGGTGTAGGACGGGGGTGGGACAAGGTCTTCCATAGGCTTTTCTCTGATTTCACCAAACCCAGCAGCTACATGTCAAAGGCAGCCCAAAGATTTTCATTTTCCCCTGGGAGCCTCTCATTTACTCATTGGTTTCCGTGAAAGACCGAGTTCTTGAGAAGTGATTATTACAGTAATATTAATAATAACAGTGATGACATTTTCCCTCTAAGGGATGTTCACAGTTGGGGCTTCTGTGATTTTCCACAGGGACACTAGTCAGGGAGAAGGAAAACTTCCATCTGCTTTTAAATGTGTCCTGGAGTCCACATATGTTCATAAATTCAAGCCCGTGTTGGGTCACATGGGAACTCTTCCCCCGAAAGTTCAGAACGGCAAGAACATTATCTTGTGAAACACAGAAGGATGCAAACAGTCGAAGTTTAAACCAAGAGGGAGGATGATTTCCTGTGAGTCCCAGTGCAGCAGGTGCTCCGGGGGCCCCTGGGTGGGCACTGGGTCTCCCCTCTCACTTTCTTCTCCGCGGGCCGTGTGCTGACAAGCACAGCACCCCGCATTTATAGGGTAGAGCAGCTCAACGGTGCCCCAGAGCCGGCGGGGGTCTGTGTCAGGGCAAAAGTCACTTTGCCCGTGTCACTACGGATGAAACGACCCCTGGGCATTTCTTGAGGGATAATCAGGCCGATTGTATCAAGTCTCTGAGTGGACGATGGAAATTGTGTCAGTCGAGTGTGGATTAAGCTATTTGTGGGACGGTATTTATTTCCCTGCCTGCATTAACTGTACAAATGAGTCATGAATACCACAGAGATAGGTGTAGATTTTTAAACATTAACTTAGGATTTGGAAGTTAGAATAATTAGCCTTAGGATAAATGTATAGAATAAGAGATTCGATTTTAAATGTGTGTCAACGCCCCCGAGTCCTCTGTTTATGTGGGTCCCTACGTGCGGTTAACAGGAGAAACTAGGGGGAAAAGAGCGTGTTTATAGAAACGGTGATAACTTAGCTCCGAGCTTTCAAGATGAGTTCGCTGTCAAGACAGATTTTAATCCTTTCGTTTTATCCCTCCTTCATTTATAATCACATCTTTGCTGGTGGTTCGAACTTCTCACCCCTGACAGACACAAACACAGAAGCAAAAACGAAGCAAACTTATTAAATATGACATATTCCCTGGTCGTAATGAAATTCTAAGCTCCCCATATCCATTTCGATAATAATGGTCATTCCTTTCAAAATAGGCAGCCACACTTTCCACTAGACCAGCAATTTCGAAGATTGGTGTCAAAAAAAATTTTTGTAAGTATCTCTGTATCAGGCACTCTGGCTTCCACTTGCAGTCCTCTCCATCTCCCCCCCCTGCTCCGTCCGGCTGGCTCTGAGCTGACGCCTATCAGCTTGGTGGGCTGGGGGGCAGCCCTGTCTCAAGCCCGCGAAGGGCATCTCTGGTAGCAGGTGATGCGGGGAAGGGGTGCCTATCAGCACTGACCCCCCACACACATATATGCTGGCCAGTCCAGAGGTGTGGGGAGACGGAGCTGTGGTGGGCAGGAGCTGGTGGGTACATTTCTCCCTCTTCTTGCCCAAGGAGGACAGTTCCGAGACTGGTTTCATGAGGCTCCTCAGGAAGCCCCACCAGACAGAGCCCCTGGCCAGCTCGGTAACACATCCTTGAATCGGCTTCTCTCCCTTTTATGTCTGCTTCTCTGACCCTTCCTTCTGCTTCCTGGGTTTACACTCCCAAGTAAACATTTCTCCAGCTCTGCTTTTGAGGGAACCCAGATGGAGAATAATTTGAGTTTGTATCACGAAAAATCCCCCCCACTTAATTATTACTACTGACATTTTAATTTCCTACCCAAAGAAATTAAATTTTACTAGTCCATTACAGTGTTATCAATTAAGCTTCACTGTCTCATAATGACACCTGCTGGAATTGTGCTGGTAATGATTAAATAGCCTATCTACCCATGAGCCATAGGAGCAGGGAAGGGCAGTGGAAGGGAAATGGACTTTGAGTTTCCATTCCAGCCCCACCTCTTACTAACTGTGTGACCTTGGGCAAGTCACTTAACCTCTCTGGGCCTCATTTGTGAAATGACCATAATATCATAAAAGTTCAAAATTAATGACAAATAAAAAACGAAAGGACCTTTCACCTGGAAATGTAAACACTTCTGATAAATCAATGAAGAAGCATAAAATGAAATTGCAGGATGTCTTGAAAATAACAATGAAGAAAACACAACAATTCAAAATGTGACAGAAGGCTAAAACCTGGAGCAAAGTTATAACATTGAACACCCATAAGAGTAAACATGAAAAGATGGAAAGGAATGAGTGAAACACCCACTGAAAAATAAGAGATAGACATATAAGACAGACGAACATTTACCTTTTGAAAATTCAAAGAAAATCGATAACCCACCCGCTGGAAGGGTAGATCATGGGGAAAAAAAAAAAGATCAGGAAAAAAAATAAACAACACAAAGGATGAAAAAGGACAAAACTACAAATCAGCAGAAATGCAAACTATAGAAAGACAGTAGTATAAAAACTTCATGCCAATGAAGAAGAATACTGACATTAATGGGCAAATTTCTGGAAAAAATAAAACTTGTCAAAACTAACTGGAGAGGAAATAGAAAACCCAATCTTCCCTAAATTGATGAATGGCACAACACCAATGAGAATCTCATGATGGCTTCTGGAGCTGTTGATCATAATGTCGTGAAGAAGAGCAAACAAGCAAAGAAAAGGCAGGAAAAGAAGCGCAGTGTTGGGGGCACCCGGGTGGCTCGGTTGGTTAAGTGACCAACTTGTGATTTCAGCTCAGGTCATGATCTCATGGGTTGTGGGATTGAGCCCCACGTTGGACTCCCCACTCAGTGGGGATTCTGCTCGAGAGTCTCTTCCTCTTCCTCTGACCCTCTCCCTGCTCGTACACTCCCTCTCAAATAAATAAATCTTAAAAAAGAAGAAAGAAAGAAGAAAGAAAGAAAGAAAGAAAGAAAGAAAGAAAGAAAGAAAGAAAGAAAGAAAGAAAGAAAGAAAGAAATGCAGTGTTGGGAGTTCGACTAGCCTAGCCAGCTATTACAGCACATTATAAAGCCCCTATAATGAAATCAATGTGGTATCAGAATGAACGCATATATAGACAAATCAAACAGAATAGAAAATCCAGAAATAGACCCAAATGAATATAGAAATTTAGTATACCGAGTGGGGGCGCCTGGGTGGCACAGCGGTTGAGCGTCTGCCTTCAGCTCAGGGCGTGATCCCGGCGTTATGGGATCGAGCCCCACATCAGGCTCCTCCGCTATGAGCCTGCTTCTTCCTCTCCCACTCCCCCCGCTGTGTTCCCTCTCTCGCTGGCTGTCTCTATCTCTGTCGAATAAATAAATAAAATCTTAAAAAAAAAAAAGTATAGATGAAGGTGGCATCTCAAATCAGTGGAAGAATTTGATCTATGTTATTGAGATACTGGAAGGTATATGAAGAAAATATAAAATTGAGTCCGTTCTCATACCATACACCCGAATATATTCCAAATGGATCATAGATGTAGATGTAAAATGAAGAAAACATGGGGAAGTTTCTTTATGAACTAGGAGTTATAACCAAGAAACTTCCTAACTATGACTCAAATCCCAGAAGCAATAAGGAAAAGGACTGTTAATGTGTTTACATAAATGCGATAAAATTTGCATGGCCAACAGCGTCATAAGCCAAGTACAAATACAAACAACGAAGTTCAGGAAACATTTACAGTTTTATTGCAGACAAATGGATTAATACATTAAGTTAAGCCACCTGAAATTGCTGGTATTTAACCATTCTGACCTAACGAGAGAGCAATTTCATAACAGCTCATTTTAATACCTAATGTGCAAACAACTTCTAGAAGTTAAATGGGCAATATCCACATTGAGAACAACTAGAGGTATGAACACACAAGGCAGAGACTAAATATGCAAGTGGCTTTTAGTCGTAGGAAAAGACACCCAAGCAGACACCACGTGTTCCTGTGAGGTACACTGCTGAGACCCCCGAACCATACAGGCAACACCGGCCTCGCGCAGGACTCTGTGTCACAGCACAAGACTGGAGAAACTCAAGTATCTTGAGTTCTGATAGAGGGAGTCCCCCAACTCTTTTGTCCTGGGCTTACCTTGGATATTCTTACCTTTGCATTTTTATTTATTTTTTTGAATCTGTTTTTCAGTTTGCACGTGCACACACACACACACACACACACACATCCTGCTGAGATTTGCACTGGGATTACATGGAATCTGCAGACCAATTTGGGCAGGACTGATGTCTTTACAAAATTATGTATTTCACCCATGAACATTTACTTAGGTCTTCTTTTTTTTTTTTAATCTAATTATATTTATTTATTTTCAACGTTTTAATTTAAATTCTAGCTACTTAACATATAGTGTAATATTGACTTCAGGAGTAGAATTCAGTGGTTCGTCACTTACGTATAAGTTCATCACTTACACATAACACCCAGTGCTCATCATAACAAGTGCCCTCCTTAATACCCATCACGCATCTAGCCCCTTCCCCACCCACATCCCTCTATCAACCCTCAGTCTTTCTCTATTGTTAAGAATCTCTTATGGTTTGCTTCCCTCTCTCTTTTTTTTCCCTTCCCCTATGTTCATCTGTCTTGTTTCTTAAATTCCACATATGAGTGAGATCATATAGTATTTGCCTTTCTCTGTCTGTCTTATTTCACTTAGCATAAAACACTCTAGCTCCATCCACATTGTTGCAAATGGCAAGAGTCCATTCTTTTTGATGGCTGAATAATATTCCATTATATATATAGACCACATCTTCTTTATCCCTTCGTCTGTCGATGGACATCTGGGCTCTTTCCATAGTTTGGCTATTGCTGATAATGCTTGCTGCTAGTTAGGTCTTCTTTCATTAATCTCGATAATCTTCTGTAGTTTTCTGTATATAGATCATGAACTTCTTTTGTTAGGTTTTCTCCTGTGTTTTTGATGTTCTTTGAAACTTGTAAATGCTATCTTATTTTTAAATTTTGCTTTCTAGTTGTTAGCAGAATAGAGAAATATGACTTTTTTTTAAATTCTAAATCCTAATTTCAGACCATAGGAAGTAGCATTTATGTTCCAAATTTTTTTTTTTTTAAGATTTTATTTATTTATTTGACAGAGAGAGAGACAGCCAGGGAGAGAGGGAACACAAGCAGGGGGAGTGGGAGAGGAAGAAGCAGGCTCCCAGTGGAGGAGCCTGATGTGGGGCTCGATCCCAGAACGCTGGGATCACGCCCTGAGCTGAAGGCAGACGCTTAACAACTGAGCCACCCAGGCGCCCCGAGAAATATGACTTTTTATCCTGATCTTGCATTCAGTGAGAACTTGCTAAATCCAGTTATTAATTCTAATAGTTTATTGGTGTATTTAAAATTTTTCTACCTAACCAATCATGAGGTCTATGAATAACGGCAGTCTACTTCCTGCTTTTGAATCTTCATATCATTTTTTTTTTTCTTGGTTTACTGAACTGGCTAGGACCAGGGTTTTTGTACATACCCTTTATAATACTAAAGAAATTCCTTCCTATTAACCAATGTGCTGAAAATGTTCATCCTGAGTGGGCATTAAATTTTATCAAATGATTTTTCTGCATATATTGAGACGATCCTATGTCTTTTCCTTTTCCGGTAAGGTAGTGAATTTGAATAGCAAACTAACCTTGCATTCCTGAAACAAGCCCAGTTTGGTTGTGATATTTTAACCTTTATATCTAATCACTGAAATTGTTTCTAGTTTAGGATTGTTGTTTAGGACTTTATAAACAATAATCACAAGAGAGATGTTTCTTTCTTTCAACACCCTCGTCAGGCTTTGGCACTGAGTTGATGCTGACAAAATGAGTTGGGAAATGTTGTTTCTTTTTCTATTGGTGTTTTATCTTCCCTAAATGTTCAAAAGAATTTACTGATGAAGTCATCTGGACCTGAAGCTTTTCTGTGGGAAGATTTAAAATGATGGATGCACTTTCTTTGATACCTACATTTAGGGTATGTTTTTTTTTTTCTAGGAATTTTTCCCTTAATTTTCAAGTTCATTGGCATACAGTTATAGATTTTTATCTTTTTAACATCTGTAGGAACTATAGCAATGACTTCTGTTTCCTTCCAGATACTGGTTACTTGGGCATTCTCTCTTTTTTTCTTGATAATTCCTCCCAAGTCAATCTTTTCAAAAAATCAGCTTGGGCTTTACTGATTCTTGTTTTCACCTGTGTTTCCTATTTCATTGATGTTTGACCTTACATTTATTATTTATGTCTTTTTGTTTGGGAGGGGTAATTTTCCATTCTTTCTCCCACTTTTTTTAGTTGACTATTTAGATCATTGATTGTCCTTTCTCCTCTATGCCACGTGCTCACTGAAGATGTAAGTCTTCCTTTCAACATGGTTTGAGGGTGTGGTATATTCATTTTCATTCAGTTCAAAATATGCTCCAAGTTGTTTGTAGTAAGCTTCCTTCTCTGACTCTAGTTATTTAGAAATAGATCAGTTAATTTCCAGATTCAGGGCATTTTCTATTGACTTTTTGCTATTAATTTTCCGGTTTAATTCCGCTATTTTCAGACAACATTCTGTGTGCAGTTGAACCCTTTGAAATGTGTTACAACTAGCATACAGGTGTGGCATTTGGTCACTATTTGTCAGTGCCTCGGGTACACTTGAAAGGGATGTGCGTATGGTGATTGGAGACAGTTCTGTAAATATCAGTGAGGTCAGATTTGTTAATTAGGTTAATAAAATGTTCTGTAGCCTTAATGATTATTTTATCTTCTTTGTTCATTATGAAGAGAGGTATGTTAAAATCTTCCACTGTAAAAGTGGACTTGTTTATTTCCCATAATTTTGTCAATATATTTTGGGATTGTCATATTGACTGCATTAAAATTTAGCATTTTTAAAAAAGATTTTATTTATTTATTTGACAGAGAGAGACAGCCAGAGAGAGAGGGAACATAAGCAGGGGGAGTGGGAGAGGAAGAAGCAGGCTCCCAGTGGAGCAGGGAGCCCAATGCGGGGCTCGATCCCAGGATCCTGGGATCACGCCCTGAGCCGAAGGCAGACGCTTAATGACTGAGCCACCCAGGCGCCCCAAACTTAGCATTTTTTAAATCTTCCTGATGGAATGACCCTTTTTTCATTACGAAAAGTTCCTCTGTAACTGCAACAATTCTCCTTGACGTAAGGTCTACTGTGCTTACTACAGTTGACTCTTGAACAACTTGAGGGTTAAGGATGCCGACTCCCCACCCTCCCCCCACAGTAGAAAATCCATGCATAACTTTTGACTCCTCCCCAAAACGTAACTACTAATAGCCTACTGCAGACCGAAAACCTTACCGATCACATAAACAGTCGATTAACACGTTTTGTATATATGTATTATATACTGTGTTCTCACAATAAAGTCAGCTAGAGAAAAGAAAATGTTATTAAGAGAATCATAAGGAAGAGAAAATACATTTACACTACTGGACTGTATTTACTGGAAAGAAATCCATGTGGGAATGGACCCAAGCAGTTCAAACCCATATTTTTCAAAGGGCACTTGTGTTAGAATAGCTACATCAGCTTTCTATGGTTAGATTTTTCATGGTGTGTCTTTTTCTATCCATTTTATTTTCTATTCTTCTATATCGGTATATTTAAGGTGTGTCTCTTGGTAGCAGCATATAGTTGAAGGCTTTTCTTATCCAGTCGGATCATCTTTGAATTAATGATAGTTTCTTAACTGTGTATTTAATGTTTTTACATTTGACATAATACTGGTGTCGCTGGGCTTAAATCTCCCATCTTTACTACTTGTCCCACCTGTGTTCTTTATTCTCCCTTTTGTTTTCTTCTTTTGGCTCAGCTATTTTTTATTATCCCCCCTCCCCAATTAACTTGTTATACATCCTTGTACTGCTCTTTTGTTGGTTATCTTGGAGATTACACTTTGCAGCCTTTATTTATTAGAGTCTAACATACGTTGTAATTTTACCACTTCTCAGATTGGGCAACACTTTGTATTTACCGTCTTCTCAACTCTTGGGCTCTTGTTGTCACATATTTTAATTCCATTTATATGTCCATATGTTTTGACCCCCAATAACAAACCATTATGTACATATCATTATATAAAATACCATTATTTTATACATCAATATTCATTTAGATTTACCCACAGTTTTACTCTTCTGAAGCTCTCCCTTCCTTCCTGTTTCTCCATGCTTCCTTCTCAGATACTTTTCCTTCTGCTAAAATAATCCTCTTTCATATTCCCCTTCATGTGAATCTGCTGATGGAAATCATCTCAGCTTTTATTTGTCTTAAAATGTCTTTATCTTGCCTTCATTTTTAAAGCATATTTTCTCTGGGTATAGGAGAGAGTTCAACACAATCCCTATCAAAATCCCAACTGCCCTTTTTTTTTTTTTACAAGAGAAGCCATATGGAATTTCAAAAGACCCAGGATAGCTAAAATAATCTTAAAAAAAAAAAAAAAAGAACAAAGATAGAGAACTTATACTTCTCAATTTCAAAACCTCTTACAAAACTGCAGTAATCAAGGCAGTGTGGTACTGGGAGAGAATAGACATAAAGACCAATGGAATAGCACAGAGAGTCTAAAAATAAAACCATACATCTACGGTCAATTAATTTTCAACAAGGGTGCCAAGACTATTCAATGGGGGAAAGGATAATTTCTTCAACAAATGGTAAATGCTGGGACAACTGGATATCCCACATGCAAAAAAATAAACTCAAACACCTATCTCACAACATATACAAAAATTAGCTCAAAATGGATCAAAGATCTAACTGTCACAGCTAAAACTATAAAATTCTTAGAAGGAAACACAGGTTTGGATCTTCATCACCTTGGATTAAACAGCAGTTTCTTAGACAGGATGACCAAAGCACAAAAAACAAGGAAAAATAGATAATTTGGACATCATCATAATTAAAAACTTCTGTGCATCAAAATACTACAAAGAAAACGAAAAGACAACCTACAAAAATGGGGGAGAATTTACAAAGTGTATATCTGATAAGAAGGCTCTGTGCTCCGGAATGTATTATAACTCAACAACAAAAAGACAACCCAATTTAAAAATGGGCAAAGGACTTGAACAGACATTTCTCCAAAGAAGAATGGTCAACAAGCACATAAAAAGACGCTTAATGTCATTAGTCATTAGGGAAATTAGTCATTATCAAATCAATACAAAGAAAAACAATGAGATACTGACTTCACATCTACTAGGATGGCTATAATTTTTAAAACAGAAAAAAAAGCAGGTATTGATGAGAATGTGGAGAAATTGGAACCCTCACACTTTGTTAGTAGTAATGTAAAATGAATGGTGCAGCCCCTTTGGAAAGGAGTCTGGCAATTCCTCAGAAGTTAAGTATAGAATTACCATATGGCCAATCAATTCCACTCTTGCGTTTATATCCAAAAGAACTGAAAACATACGCCCCCACAAAAACTAGTGCACAAATGTTCACAGCAGCGTTACTCATAGTAGCCACAGCGTCAAACAACCTAAATGTCCAAGAGCTAATGAATGGGTAAATACGGTTGGAATATCATTCAGCCATAAGAAGGAATGGCGTGCTGATACCAGCCTCAAAGTGGGAGATTTTTGGAAACATTACCCAGAGTGAAAGGGGCCAGCCAAGTGTTGTCCAATTACATTGATAGGAAATGTTCAGACCAGACAAGTCCGCAGAGACAAAGAGTACATTGTGGTTTCTAGGGGAAGAGGGGAAGGAAGAATGGGGAGGGACTGATAGTGGGTATGGGATTTCTTTTGGAACAATGAAAATGTTTTGGAACTAGTCCGTGGTGACTTGCAAATAGACTAAAACCACTGAATTGTACATGTTAACTAGGTGAATTTTGTGGTTGGTGAATTGCATCTCAATTGAAAATTTTGAAAAAAAAGAATGTTTACATTCCTTGGATAGTTTCAACACATTCTTGTATCAGTTGGTTTTATTTAGGGTTTTTGTATATTCATTTATATGTGAGACCGGCCTCCAATTTTCTTTTATAAAATTGGTTGTCTTTTGCTTAAGTGTGTGTGTGTGTGTGTGTGTGTGTGTGTGTGTAACAATCCCATAGGGATGTAATGTGGAGGAGGAAGGACACTCCCTCCACCTTCCTAGTCTCCACTGCTGGGTCTATGAAATAAACAGACATCGGGCAGATTACCAGGAGAAAAGGTATACGAATGTATTAATTTTTAGTATTACACACAGGGCATCACGGGGGGAACAAGTGAACACCCAGAAAGGAGGTAAGATTTGAAAGTGTATGTAGCATCTTAGGAGGGGAAGGGGGAGCAGGAGGTGGGCTTCTCAGGAGGGAATGAATGATTTTCAGGAAAGATGAAGGGACCTTTGGGAGAACAGATGGGAAGTATGATCATTTGTGAGAGTCTGTCTCTGGTTGTGGTGTGGACTTCTGGTGTCCTCTCCCAGGACACGAGTCCCTCCTCCCTGGGTGACGGACTCTCGAGGGGACACGACAGCCGAGGCCCTTTAGGGGGGGCTCCTTTTAGGAGGACCTGTCTTCAGGCAGGAGAGGGGGGTCCAGAGGAAGCCCTCCCAGCATTTGCTGTTCTGCAGGGGCCTACGACTCAAAATCATCACTGTATCAGAGCGGCACGCCTGGGGTGCTGTGTCCTGATCTCCTTCACTAACGATATACAAGATGGGCTCTAAGTAGAAATCATTATTTTGCTTCCACTTTCTTGTCATTGTTCTGAGTTGCTGGACGGCAGGGGAGTGGGGCAAATGGTGTGCTGAGCTCTCTTACTGTAATCGGTTGATCTGCGATTTCATGCCTGAGAGTGTCCTCTCCTGTGTCCATGTGTGTCCCCAAGTTTGTCCTGCCGTTGTCCCAGCGGAGCCTTCCCGTTACATCGACCCACGCAGGGCTGGCAAGTTTGCCGTGTCAAGTCTGACTAATTGCGTCTGAGGTGCCGCTTTATTTGGAATTTCTATCAGCTTATTCTGTTCACGACTTCCGACTCACCATGTGTTCCATCCTCCTCCACAGGGCAAATGGAAATGAAGCCTTTTAGGACGCTTTCCTCTTTTCAACTGGAAAACTGGCAGCGATGGGGCTTAGAAGTGAGTCGGAAAGTCTGTGTCAGGCTGGCAACGTGACCCTTCCGAAGATGAGGGGTGTTTACAGGTTTATTTATAAAAAGCGACAGAGCTGGAGCTGTGTTCAGTTGGCTCCGCGCTGGAATTCTGGCCACACTCAGAGGTAAAATCTCCTCACCGAGGCTTCTCACCAGCCCGGCGGCCAGGAACAACAGCACTCTCTGGTGACAAGGCGTGAAGTTCAATGTCAGAAGCCAGCATTCTGGGGGGCAGGTGGACTTGAATTCTACCATGATTTGGTTACCTTACCTTCCTCCTATCAGTGTACTTCCAAAGCGAATGTTCCCCCAACATTGTCCCTTTCCAGAAAAATCCGATATTAGAACATCACAGAATTTCTAGGAAGCGTGGGGACAGCGGATGGAGCAGGTAGGATGGATTCGACCACTTTAGGCGACAAAACAGTGAAGATGGAGAGAGGATGCCATAAAAGATGGTCGGAGCACGGCAAGGATGGAGAGGAAGCCCTTCCATCGCTTAGAACTTGGTTTCCTGGGGTGAGGACATCTGGACAGAAAGCAAAGGAGCTGCATCACTTCAGGCTCATTCCTTCACAGCGTGTCAAGGGACACAGGTGCACAGCTGGAGAACGGCTCCTGAAATTCAAGGAGTCCGCCCAGGTAGACGGACGGGAAACAGGGACCCGCTTTGCAGGGCTGAGTAACTGAGGGGAGTTGAGCTCCACGGGGGAAGATGGGCTCTCACGTGTGCCCTACTCTGTGGCGGGGAAAAGAGGCGCCTACAAAGGCCTAAAACATTATTGACCGTGGGGGAGAAGATATTCTCATGCTGCCTCTGGTGCCACCATTTCAAATGTCTGCTTTCCCACAGGGCAAGAGTGTCCATAGCCACTTTCTGAATGGGAGGGAGTCTCCGGAGCCTACGGAGGCCAAATCTGCTGGCGTAGATCTCAGGACTCGACAGCAGGCCTCAGGCTCCCCCAAGGGGCCCAGCCGTTGGTGTTAGGGCAGGGAATGTAGGATGGCCCCACGGGCCAAGGAGTGAGCTCTTTTTTTTTTTTTTTTAAGATCTTATTTACTTATTTGACACAGAGAGAGACAGCCAGCGAGAGGGGGAACACAAGCAGGGGGAGTGGGAGAGGAAGAAGCAGGCTCCCAGCGGAGGAGCCTGATGTGGGGCTCGATCCCAGGACCCTGGGATCACGCCCCGAGCCGAAGGCAGACACTTAACGACTGAGCCACCCAGGCGCCCCAGGAGTGAGCTCTTGATTAGAGCATTTGGAGAAGGAACGGGCCCGTTCGCCTGAGCCTCTCTTGCTCTGGGGGGAAGCTATGTAACAAAAAAATGGCCGATTACTCACGTAGCCCTCAAACACTCTCAAGCTTGGTGGGAAGCAAGGTCTTGTCACTGTTTTCAGGACTCGAAGTATGGTAGAGCTCCATCTTCCCTCGGAGCCCTGTTCAGATCTGACAGGAGCACTGTGGCTGGCCAGGATGGGTTCCCAGTCCCTGCTCACTGACTGAATCACGAGGAAAGCTCTTAACCAAGAAATGTACCCTAACCACACACATTAAGCAGACGGCTCCAGTAGTGATGGTTCTCATTGATTATTGATTACGAGATTATGGCAGCCCAGAATGAGGGCTCTAGTGCTGTCACTCAAGGCTCAGACACCGAAGGTCCCTTTAATCCCCCTGAAAGTGTTATCTTAAAAGTGTGAGATGTTAAGAGTAGTCTAGGCCCAGGTCACCAATAACCCCGAGAGCTCAGAGTTCAAGCCAGACAATGAAAACACAGTCCAAGACCGTTGGACGACTGTGACTCGGGGATCTCATCTGCTTCTGTCTTGCATCTTTGCCACCAGAATTTCTTTGCTGACAGCCCTTGAACGAGAGGACAAGAGTATGGGGAGCTCACATCTGCTCTTCACAGCTTTGAACTGAGAGCGGCCAACCCCGCCCCCTCACATTCCATCAGCAAGAGCTCAGTCACGTGATCCCCCCCTACCCCAAGGGGTGCTGCGAAACGTCCTCTTCCTGGACACCCAGTAAGAAGAGGTGGTGTAGTAAGGAGAAAACATTCTCTCGGCCCCGTGTCTGTAGAAGACAGTTGTCATCTTTGTATTTAAGTGTACCAACACCTACCGGGAGACAGACGAATCTTCCCAGAACCAACTCACTTTTGACCGTAAAACAAGGAATTTTGCTGAAGAAGAAGGCTGGATCCCTTGTGGGTGAAAACTTTCCACTTATGCAATTGCTTCTTGCTAAGCCTGACCCAGAGCGAGAGGTTAGGTCCCACACCGGTACTCATGACTCAAGACTGCTTCTCGAAGGCCAGAGCAGCAGGCAGCAGCACCACGACCTACACAGTTGCACCTGTGGACGCCTCACCGGCTGCAGGACAGGCAGCGCGTGCTGCCAAGGCGCTCCCCCTTCCCCCGCAGGGGAAACAAGTAGAATGTTTGCAGTAATTACCTGCCCTGTGAATGTTGGAAGATGGATACAGCTAAAACATTCAAGTTCTCTAAATTTTAAGAATTCTTTTAAAGGTCTAAACAAGTACCCAGCAAGAAAAGCCGATGCTGCATAAGCAAGCTCCCCAGACGTGGAAGCGTCGGTTCCTCGGCGGGACTGTGCTGATGGAACAGTCACAAACCGACCCCAGAGCGCGTGCGCGTCTCTGCGCCCTGCCGTGGCCGAGGCTGGAGAAGACGGAGCGGAAAGCTCTGCAGCCGTGGTAAGCAGAGCCCGGGCGGGTCTTGAAGGGAGGCCTGAGTGGAGACCGGGTATATTCTCTTAAAAGCGCTCAGTATGAGCCGCGGGGCAATTGGCACCTACTGGTCTGCGGAATCACGTGGATTCTGTTGAAGGCTGGCGCGTTTATGAGATCAGGAGCTCGCCCGTTAATCTCGAAGCACGGCTGACAGAAGGAGGCTGTGGCAGACAAAGGGAGACATGTGCAAAAACCCTCCAAAGACGATTTTTTTTTAGCCAAATATTTTTTATGACCTAGAAAGAACTGGGAGCTGCAGGAATTTACGTGGGAGAAAGTAAAGTGTGGAAGTGTGACGTGGTCACAGCATCCCGGGTAGATGTTTTTCCTGTGCTCTGAGTGCCGAAGTCAGCTCATGGCCATGGCCGATGGGTTCTAGTCACTTTGCATATAGAGGCACATCCAGTTTGGGGAGGGAGTAGGGCAGCAGGCAAGGCGCCCTGCCACGCGCTCAGTGGGGGCTATGCTTCCTGGGGGTCTTCGGTGGCGAGCGGGGGAGGCAGATATTGCCTCACCTGGAAATGCGCTCGGTTAGGTGGGAGGAATTTTTTAAGCAGAGATGTAGCAAAGCACACATACTTCCCTGAGCTCATGGGAGGCTCTCCGACAGAGCGACCCTGTGCCAGGAACACCCAGATATGTACAGGGAATGGGGCTAGGGAAATGCCAAGGTGATTTTGTAACCAAAGACTTGGTTGAGGAAACGGCCTCGTTTGACTCCTCTTCTGTAGTATAATTAGGGTAGTATGCTGACCGCTTGGAATTAGTCATATTATCCGTCAATATCATCAGAATAAAGCTGCATTGGGTCTGTTTGGGTTGAGAAGCTGAGATCACTGATGTCCTGGAACAAATAAGGGCCTCCAGAGGGCAAAGACACCTCGGTGATCTTTCGCTGGCTTTGCTCTTTAATGCGCACGTGACAATGGGCAATCTCTCCATGTTCCGGTGTCCTTGTTTTGAAGTGTCAAGATTTTCTACATCTTGTGGGATCGTCCCATTTGGGACTTGGTCATACACGAGCGAAGTTGTCTATACGCCCCAAAGCCCTCAATTGTGATCGGAATATGGTCAAAAATTGACCTGGAAGCAATAAAAAATGTTAACTCTGACACATTGGGCTTCTTGAAAAACATGCCCAACGACTTCATGTTCTCGGTGTTTCACCAGACACCTTGAAGGCTATTCATCTTCCAAGAGTGAAAGAATCTTCACAAGAAATGAGCAGTGTTTGAAGATGATTACTCCACGGAATCACCCTGAAATGACACGTCCAGTGGTCTGCATGACAAAGAATCCTCTCTTTGCTCCTGCCCTGGGAGATCGGTCCCCTCAGTTCCTCAGAGGGTTTCACAAAAGTCCTCACCACCTTCAGAGGCCTCCCTGGCCCCTGGCGTCTTGTCTGCCAAGGAGCCCGCAAATGGTGCCACAGTCTCCAGCGGTAATTCTCCGAGGAAGCAACAGGGGGCAGCATCCTCGGGGCAACTTGCGGCACAGACCGCCTTGGCCAGGGTGGGGAACCCGCTCAGGCCGAGCAGGGCTCATCAACACCCTATAGCTGGCCAGCGGCAACCTCAAGGTTATTAAGTTGGCTGCTTCCAAAATGTAGGCCCTTGAGTAAAGAATCTAATTTTATTTGAAAGAGGCAACTTCTGTTGAGCAGGTCGCTCCTGAATGGGGAAGTCTGATCCATTGAGCTGAGTTGAAAAACATGTTAAATGGAGTAAAAAAAATCTCTTTAAGAAAGAGAACAACGTAGGCTGTGTTGGGGCCGTAAGCGGAATTTCGCTCAGCAGGAGCGACTGTTTTCATCAGAGAAAAGATTATGGAGCTCTTGAGGGAGGTTTCCAAGAAACAGAAAAATAGTCCCGATTCAAGCTTGGTAAATAATGAGGTGTCTGTCTGTTGGCAAGTGAACTGTCGGCCCAAGTGAAGCCCAGGGAGGGAGGCGGGGATGAGCTGGGAGGTGGGTTCGCTGAGGGGAAGACAAAGTGGGTTAATTAATACCAAACCCCTCATGGACATCGCGGTGGGAGGGCAGAGTGGAGATTTGGGGGCGGGGGTCCCCGTGACCTTGCCAGTCAAGCTTCAACGAAGACAAAGCCCTCAGCATTCAAACGTGGAGACCAGCGAGAGCCAGTGAGCCAGCAAGAGCTTGACCTTCTGTTCCATCCAAGTTCAAAAGCACCTAAGTGAGGTTATTGGGAAAACGAGGAATCAGGAAATAATGCCCTTAGAGTTGTGCAAAAATAGGACCCCGGGGTCACCCAGAAATCTCTCAGTTCTACTGCCCTATAAATTTTTGCAGGGGTCCCTTCCTGGACAATAGGAACCGTTCACTAGGAGGCTCCCAAGCTCATAGTCATTTCCAAGATCCTTCCTCCGTCAGTGAGGAGATTCGGGACTTGGTTCTAAGTCACAGACCCTTTCGGAAACCTTGCAGCTGTTGGTGAGGGCCGTGGCTCAAGAGAGAGCGGCTGACATGGTGCTTCACTACTTCCGTTAAGCAGAACACCCAGGACTCCTGTTGGATGTTTGTTGAAAGAGACTGCACTGGGTTTTCTGCTCTTTAATTGATTTTTATTATAAAGCAGCAGGTGTGCATTGTAAAACAACCCCCACCCCCACAAGGAGTCCCCAGGTGGCTGCATTTAGAAGGTCAGTGTCACCTGACCCACCCAGATACCACCGCCAAGGGTAGACGCTACAGTAGTTCAGAGGGTATCATTCCAGACCTTTCCTTTGCATATGCAAACCATATAAACATGTACCTTTTTTTCCCCTAAGCTTCTAGATGTAAGATTTAGACCAACAGTTAAGTACTCCTTTCTCTTGAGCTACGTTTGAGAACCGAGTGTCAGTCCCACCCAGGATCTAACCCAGAAGGCTTTCACTCAGGGAGAAGCAGCATGCCAAATGCCAACCGCTGGAATCGGAGCCGTCTTTTAACTCCTCTTCAGCCCCAGAGCTGTGGAAGTCAACATGTCTAGGCAGCCAAGACCCCAGCCTGGTTGGAATTCCGTAGCTGGATCAGCCGCTGAAAGGAGATGTAAATGGTATTCGGGAGCCCAGGTAGACCTGGGTCATGGGCTTGAACTTGCCTCTGTAGGGCGCGCCCAGGAGCCCAGAGGTGCTCGTTCCAAACCAGCGCGAGCTTCTGATGCTCTTTGAGAGACACCACAAGGAAACACAGCACAGCGAGTTCATTGAAAGCCAGGACAGGAGAGACTGTGTGCGAAAACAAGTTCCAAGAACCGAAGAGCGTTCGGTCGTTAAGCCCACCCAGAACTCGCGGGAGTTTTGTGTTTCATGGTGGTCACAGTGCCATCTGCCCAGAACCAGCGGGCTGTTTGTTCAGCTCCCGGGCACACCGAGTCAGACTCTGGGGGATTCTAAGGGCACCCCAGGGGGAGCTGAGGCACATCAAAGTGTGAGAACCACTGTCCAAGACCACAGAAGAAGACAGAAGCCTGTCTCTGGTCCCTGGGGCTTATTTCAGGCCACGCTGTGGCCAAGAAGACATTGAGGCCAAAAGACGGGAAGGTCTCCTGGCCTCGGCCAGCCACGGTGTGCGTACAGAAATCGAGTGCAGGGGCGAGGACCCCCCACCCCCGCCCTGGAGAGGAGAGGAGGTTTTGCGAAGCTAGAATAACTCGTTCTTTGATTTCGTAAATCAGTCTCTGTCATTTAACAAGTGGGGAGGATTGACCGAGAGTGACAGTGTGGTGAGGCTCACAGGGCCAACAGATTTGCTCGGGGGCAAAAGACGAACACTGCTGCAGCAGTGCTGAGGGGCGGAAGCCACTGTGTTCTTAGGCCCCAGGTCAGGGGCCGTAGATGTGCAAATCCAAGGGGACAGATGGGAGTGAGGGGACAAGGCCAACCGTCAAGGATTGGAAGGATTTGAACTCCCCACCAGGAACAGACCCGGCTCCGGGAAAGAGCAGAGGATATTCGCCCACAAGTGGGGGCTGGGGGGAAGCGTGCCGGTCGTGGAGAGAGATGAGGGAAGCAGATGATGGAGGGCCCCGGAAAATTAGGCAGAAAGTTCAGGCTTTACGATGTGGGGAGTGGCCAGAGGGATTTAGAAGCGTCTGCCCCTCTGTGCTGTGGAGAAGAGATCATCTTCTGCCTTAGGCGCTCCTGCAGCAGCAAGTACTACTCAGATCTCAAATCTCAGTGGGTTCCTACATGCCGTCTGAGTTTTCCACCGTGGTTCATCAGGCAAGGAGCAGATCTGGGGGAGGAGGTCAAGGGTTTGGGTTTCGGACTTGGCGAGTTTGAGGGGCCTGTTTAGATGTGTGCGAGTGGAGCAGCGAAGGAGGCAGTGGGGTGTGGGCTAGGGAACAGGGGGGCACAACAGGCCAGACAGTAGTTAAATGGCACTTAGTGCATCAAGGGACCCGGTCAGCCTGCCCTGCCCCAGCCGCACTGGTAGCAGCAGACTGGAACCGGGAAGCGTGTCTGTTCCCTCGCTCCAGACCCATCTCCGAGCACGGAGAAGCCCCAAGCCTGTGTGTCTGACTCCGAGCCATGTTTTGTCACTTTTGTCACTTGCCAAAAGGTCTAACTCAAATAATGAAAAAAACGGCATGTCGAAATGTGTGGGACGCATCTGAAGTTGTGCTCTCAGGGACACGTGTAACTTGGAATGCTTACACTGGGAAGGAACAATGGCCAAAACATGCAGGATCGAAGCAGATTGCAAGAAGAAAGACAGACGACCCAATAGAAATACGGGGAAACGTCTTGATCGGGCACCTTGTGAAGGAAATCCGGAGATGACCAAGGGACATACGGAGAGATGCCCAAGCTCATTAGTCACAGGGAAATGTAAATTACAGCCACGACTATACACCCGTGTGTATCCACCAGACAGCGAAAAGTGAAAGACAGACAGTACCAAACTGTGTGAGCAATGCACACTGCTGTTAGGAGGGTAAGGCCACAACCTTTTGGAAAACTGTTTAAGATCATCTACTAAAGGCAAACGTATTTCCCCCCAAATGCCACTTCTGGATATATACTCAACAGAAATGTGCACCTGTGTACACCAGGGATGTGTATTACGATGTCCATGGTAGCGTGATCATAATAACCCTAGAATAGAACCAGCCCAAGTGTCAACAGAAGGATGGATAAATGCCCGAGGGTACGTTCGCACAATACACACATGAGCTCGGACCACACGCAACCACCCAGACAACGCTCAAAATCAAAATGAACAGAAAAGGCCAGACACAAAGGAGCACGTACTTCTGATTCCAACACACAAAACAAAACAAAAAGGCAACACAAAGCCGTGGCTTCTAGGGGTGCACGCCGCGGCACGGAGCTACTCTGGGGTCCGCTCTGCAAGCTGCTTCCCATCTGCCGGAGCCAAGAAGCTCCCAGCAGAGTGCCACGAAATGCACTCTTTAGCTCAGTTGCCTTTTTTTTTTCTTGGTAGCAAGACTTCCAGATGAGGAAGCAGCGCGTTGCTCTGAGCCTGGGGCCAGCCCCGCATCCTGCCGCAGCGGCCACTCTGAGCAGCCCTGCCGCGCACCTCCTTGGCTCACCTGGGTTCCCTTGGAGCACAACAGACAGTTCTCAGCCCAGGTGGCTGGGATTTCTCTAGCACCCTGGGGATTTGCTCTTCCTCCAAAACTGTGCAGCCACGGCGCAGGGCCGTTAACACCTCCAACCAGAGCATCCCGCAGCCAGTGGGGGCAGGAGTTGGTAAATAAATGTCCCAGCTCCCGTCCTCCAGTAGGACAATCACAGGGCTTTTCCGAGGCCCCGGCGTGGGTGGCCTACCTGCTCATTTATGTCTTTGTTAATAGCTTTTCTCTCCTCCCCATCTCATTCCTGCTTCCGGGGACCACCTTCCCGATAAACGACCAGCTTTTGGGGGACCCAAAACTGACTCCCGTGTAGATGTTACAGCCACAGTAATAAGCCAGAGAGCAATGAACATAAAAGTCAAAATGGTGATTACCTCTTGGCAGGGGTTGAGAGGAGAAGGGGGGCTAGTCACAGCGAGGGCACGAGGCGGATTTCTCGGGAGCTGGCGAATAGTCGCTCTAGACCTACCTGGGGTTACACGTGCGTGAGAAATCATTGAGCTGTTCATTTCGTCTCATGCACTTTTCTGTTAGATTTCATGGTCAAGTTTACTTTACAGAAGTTTACTCATTTGTGGGCATTCTTCAAAATAAAAGATCAAAATTATTTGAAATGTTCATGTTTTATTTATTTATTTTTATAATAATTTTTTATTATGTTATGTTAGTCACCATACAGTATATCCTTAGTTTTTGATGCAATGTTCCATGATTCATTAGTTGCGTATAACACCCAGTGCACCATGCAATACGTGCCCTCCTTACTACCCATCACCAGCCTATCCCATTCCCCCACCCCCCTCCCCTCTGAAGCTCTCAGTTTGTTCCCCAGAGTCCACAGTCTCTCATGCTTCATTCCCCCTTCTATTTACCCCCCCTTCCTCCTTCCCTTTGAACGCTCATGTTTTAAATGTATTAGTTGTATATATATATATAGTGGTGAATCTCTTCAGGAGATTCAGAATTTTAATAAACTGAACAACTCAATAAAGAGATTTAAAAAAAAAAAAGCACAGAAGCCATTGGAAAGTTAAAGTTCCCAGAGATGCCCTATCCAGAAGTTTCTTCTCTCCAGGCCCACGCAGAGGCTGGCTGGGACTTCTCTAGGAAGGCTGGCCTCACTCTGCTCTCAGGGCAACAGCACATCAAAATTGAGCTTGGCAGAGGGAGGCTCGCAGGCCCCAGAAAGCCGCCGGGCCCCGGGGTCCTGACCACCTGGCAGCGTCCTCGGCTCGGGCCTCAGGCTCGAGAGATCGTTTCTCCTGCCAGGTTTCAGGAATTGTCCCAACAGGGCTGTGGATGGAGCACGTTAGAGTACAGGATGCCAGATCCTGCCTGGAACATATTTACATGTAATTGACTATTTGTCTGAGATTCAAATTTCACTGGGCATCCTGAATTTTCTCGGGCAACCCTGTGTTCAGATGAGGCTCACAGACCAGGAGTCCACAGTCACCCTGGGCGTCGCTGCCTTGCTCTTGGTTCTGCAGCCTGAGTCCGACACCCTTCGGGTCTAGCACTGCCTGCTGTCCAGACCCTGGGCTCTTGCAGCTCAGCTCAGGCTCCAGCTACAACCTCGTAGTTCTAATATTCCTTCGTCCAGCAATTTGGACGGTCCCGAATGCAGGGTTTGGGACCCCGGGCTCTGTAAGGAGGGCATGTGTTTAGAAATCAGAATTCATTTCCCTGCAGAAACAGTAGGATCAAGCTCGCCAGCCAGCCCATCACAATCTGTTTTCACCCAAACGTGCCTGTGTGGACACAGGTTCAACAACACAACTGCAGTGGATCCCACAAGATCTGCAAGTCTGTGTGCGGCCCTTTGCCCCGTGTTTCCAGATGGGACAAAAAGGAATTGGATTGTCCCATATTCCTGGCCTTTGCTGTGCATTGTAATTAGAGGACCGTAATGTTGTGACTTTTTCTTTATGGAAACGTACCTTCTGGGTTCACATGTGCAGTCTCAGAGTGGCTGTTGCTCCCCCAGCAGGAGGAGCTTTGGCAATGGGAACTGTGTGCACACGCACGTGTGTGCACACGAACACGCATCCGTGTGCTTATCCGTGTGCATTCGTATGAGTGCGCATGCATGCCAGCTGTGTAGGCGTGCATGTGCTTGTGTGCAGGCAAGTAGGCACATGCGTGTGTGTGTGTGTGTGTGAGTGAGTGTAGGCACGTCAGATCAGCAGAGGCTTCCCTGAAGAGTGAAAAGCAATATTGACTGGAGGACATCAATAACTCGTTAAGTCCACATAGATTAAGAGAAGGCACTTGTCTCTACAGCATTTGTGTAAGCACACGCTTTCACCCACATGCATCCTCACGCATGCACACGTGCACACACAAGCACTCGCGGCTCTGTAACGACTTCGATCTTGTGAACCAGAAGCCAGAAAGCAGCTTTCCTGACGAGCCATCTGTGGATGGGCAGGGGCGGTTAGAGAGGACCAAGCCGCAGCCCTGGGGGACCGAGAAGGAGGACGGAGGCAGGGCTGTGAGGTCTCGGGCTGGCTGTGGGGATTGGGCTCCAGGCCTCCCCGCGCTGCGCCGGCAGAGAGCAGGTGCAGGAGACAACAACTAGGGCAAGCCGGCAGGAACGGCCGCAGCACGACTGCAAACACCGCACCTGCCCCTGCTGCGGGAGGCGTGCGCCTGGGTCCGGACGTCCGGGGTTCGCGTCCCTGCTCCCACCCTGACTGCGGTGAGGCCTTGCCTTCTCAGGGAGCCCCAGGCTTCCGGATCAGAAACACACGGAGCGATAATACCCACTTCATAAAGTTAGGATAAGTAAATGACGTTAAAGTACGTGAAAGCCTTAATGAAGGGCCTGGCACAAGATTTGTTATTAAAAATAACGTTATTCAGGGGCGCTTGGGTGGCTCAGTCAGTTAAGCGTCTGCCTTCGGCTCAGGTCATGATCCCAGGTCCTGGGATCAAATTGGGCATGGGGCTCCTTGCGCAGGGAGCCTGCTTCTCCCTCTCCTCCCCGCTTGTGCTCTGTCGCTATCTCTGTCTCTTTCTCTGTGTCTCTCTCTCTCTGGAATAAATAAAAATATTTAAAAATAATAAAAAATAATAATAAAATAAAATTAATGTTATTTATAAAAAACCACGTGGCTGTGTGCTTTGCAGGAAAAATGCGTTCGCAAAGTAAAAAGAACAGTTCAGTCTTGGAACCAGAATCCTTGCAAGGTCAGAACAAGCTTAAAAAGAGCCATGCCCTCCTCCCCCTGGGGCGGGAGAAGCGCTGGGTTTGAGCGCTGGGCTCAGGCGCCCGCGCTGTACGCGCTCCTGGCTGCGCTTGGCCGCAAAGGTGGGGCTCTTCCACCACCTGGTGGACACCCCGGGATGGCAGGTGCGCCGCCGGCCCGCGCCGCCACCTGCCGTCGGCTCACGAGCCTCCTCTACCGGCTGAACTGCAGGTTTGCTCAGCTCACCGCCCTCGGGGGTGCAGACGAACTGGGGTTCACTTATCCATCTGTTCCTGATCAGAGCTTTTCCAAAAGCCAACACCGACTGTGCGCAGTGGGGGGTGTCGGGGAGGCACCAACTCGGTCAGACCTGGGGTAACACCGAGTCCGAGGGGCTCATCTGAACAGTCCCTTTGGGTCTGACTTGGTCTCTTTAGGATACTAACAGACTTTGGGGTTCGTCCTCATCGCGTCTGGGATGCTGCTGGGGAATGGGCAGGGCTCACGTGACCTCCTGGGGTCGTGGGCGGGGCTCCCGGCCTCAGGCGGGTCCAGGGACCCCAGATTCCCCCGGATCTGCTCTGAAGTCGGGCGGGTGCCCTGCCTGGGCCCGCGGCTCCCTCTGGGTCTCTGCCAGTCCCCACCCGCCTGGCTGTCCGTCCACGTCGAGATGAAGGGCCGGCCCCCTCCGTGGGGTGCTGCAGCTTTCAGCTCTGAGCCCCCACGCCTCTCGGCGCCTCAGCCAGGCTGCGGCCACCGCATTGGTGTGCGGCCTCTCGGCCCAGAGCAAACTCCTCCCAGGACTGGGCGGGGCCCGGCCTTGACCCTCAGGGGTCCCCTGGGCACAAAGCCTCCTGGCTCTGCCTGGGGACCAGGGGGGGTGGGCTTCCCTCGTGCTTCTTCCAAAGGTCCATCCCTCTCCTTCCACTCGGGCCTCCTGTCTCAAGCGGGGGCGATCGCACCCACACGCGGGGAGAAGCGCCTCCCTCCCATCAGCTCCCGGAGGGTTAAGAAAGGAGGGTTCTAAAATCGGAAGGCTCTAACTTTGGAAGGTTAAAAATGGTCAAAGGAATCGTTTTAAAGTCTTTTCTTTCTCCATAATGCCTAGATTTCAAGCCTTTTCTCTTGCTCCAAAATCTTAGTTTGAACACCAGAAATGAGCCATTAGCTTTTGTTCGCTTAGCGGCCCCTCCCTTCCCTCCCCTCCCCACAAGCTGATAGGAGCGGGAGGAGCAGCTGCCCGCAGCTTCTCCCCACACCCACTTCCTCCTGGTCCCTGCAGGGGCCACACATCCTGGCCTCCCTAGCTGCTGGGTGTGTCCTGTCCCTGCGTCGCAGACAATGGCATGTGAGTGAGTGGAATGTGGGCCTCTTTCAAGCCTGTATCGAGCAGAGCCAAGATGGAAGGAGCCTGGGTCCCTGAATGACAGCGTGGAGGCCCCCCACCCAGCAGGAAGGAGCCCCCAGAGAAGCGTGGATTGCAGAGAAGCCCCCGAGATGCTGAGGGTTCTCAGTTGCAGCTGTGAGCTTTCTGCTAAGCAGAGGGCAGGTCATTTGGGTGTAAATGCAAAATAGAAAAACACATTGGTATTTTTCCAAACCATTTCTCCTGTTCAGAGGAAAAAATAAGATAGAACCAGTTATGGGATGGCTCAGTCTCCTCCCCCTGGCCAGAGACTGCCGCGACTCCTCCAGGCTTCAGCAGGGACCCTCTCCCCTCAGTCTCTCCCTGCCCAGCTCCCCTCGGTCTCTCCCTGCCCACCATTCACGTCGTGGCTGCACTTTGCCCCTCTGTGCAGCTGATTCTCCAAGGACCGTCCCTAAGCTCCAGACCCCGATCTCTAGTGGCCTGGATGCCACACACACTTTCTGTCCCAAAGCCAAGCTGCAACTCTCACCCCACCAGCCCACCTGCTCTTTTCCCAGTGAGTCGACCTTCTTTCATTCGGGTACTCCAGCTGAAAACTTGGCGCCTCCCTCCCTCCTTCCCACACCCACTACCCTCAATCTATCAAGTCCTGTTGCTTTTACCTCCCAGATGCCTGACCAGTCCACACCTCAGTCCCTCCGCCATCACCCCCGTCCTCTCCCAGCTAGACCATTCTGTAAGCTCCTATCTGGTGTACCCATCTGCTCTCCTGGTCCCCTCCAACCACATCCACTCCGAACTCTATGATCTTTGCAAAATACGAACATGGTTTATGCCATCCACTTCCCTGCACCAATCACTTCTAAGCTTCTCCTTGTTCTTAAAATATGACAGCAGTCCACAAGGCCTGCAGGCTGGGCCCAGTCTCCCGCTCCAGCCTTCCCTGCCCCACTCACCCTGGCCTCTGCATCCTAGCCCCACTGGTTCCTCAGTCCTGCGCTCACCATGCCGTCTCCTGACACAAGGGCTCAGCCCATGCTGACCCCTCTGCCTGGAACACACTGCCCTCCTTACTCAGCTTTAGTGTGTCCCAAGTGTCCCTTGTCCTCAAGGAGCACCCAACCTTCCCAATGTGGTCAAATTCTCCTATTATACACTTTCATAGGGCCACATGTTTCCCCCTGTAACATTTTTTGTGGTTATAATTTCACATAGGCTATCTATTTGCTTTATTATTATTTGATTCAGCCCACCTCACTTCTACCCCAGGCCCTTTGCACTTGCTCCTTCCTCTGCCTGGCATGTGCCTCCCCCAGATATCAGCATGGCTTGCCCCCTGGCCTTCTCCTAGTCTCTCTTCACATGTCACCTTGTCCGTAAGGACTCGTGGACAACCCTATTTAAAACTACAGTGCCGCCCCCTCCCCAGGCCCGCGCTCTCTAGCTCCTTCTCTGGGGAGTTACTATCTTCAGGCACCTCATTAATTCATGTTATTTGTCTTGTTTAATGTGTCTCTCCCTCTCTACAATGCCGTGCCACAGGGGAAGGAACTTCTGTCTGTTTTGTTCATTGCTACATCCCCGGTCCCTAGAACAGTGTCTGGGGTAGAGTAGGCCCCGATACATGTTAAGGAAATATGTAAATGCACCCTAATTGCTCTAGGCAGGGCCAACCTACCCGTTCTGTAGCCTGGGCACAGTGCCTGGAGCTCACAGTGCTTTTAGGAATTGCCAAAAATGAGTGCGTTTCTTTTAAAATCGGTGTGGGGGGTGGGGATGAGAACTCTTAGGCCAAGGAAAATATTCGAATACATAACGTTATCATATCCATCCCTAACCCACACATTCGTAAACGAAAACTGTAATATTTGGGGGGGGCGGCGGGGAGTGCCTGGGGCCGCGGAAAGTCAACAGTGGGCCTGTTTCTGGGGCTTTCGCGGCAGACCCCCGGCGGCGGGAGGGGTGCGGGACGCGGCGGGGCGGTGCCGCTTTAAGGATGCTCTGCGGGTACCGGCCGCGGGCGGCGCGGGATGCAGCGTGACGTCACGGCCCCGCCCCGCGGGGTGATGCTGCAGGAGCAGCAGCTGCGGGCCGGGGGCTGCCGGGCGGGGACCCGAGCTGCGCGCGGACCAGGCAGGAGCCCGGCCTCGGAGAGGGATGCCTCCTGTCTCGAACCACAGGTACCCCCATATCCTCCCGCGCCCTCCGCACAGCTCCCGGCTTCGCGCTGGAGCGACTCGGCGTAGGCCCCCGGGTAATCAGAGTGCCAGGATTGGGACTGGAGGTTGGCACGGAGACCTTTGTTCTTCCTTAATGTCTAATTAATTGACCTGTAAATGGAGCCCCCGGTGTAGCCCCCTGAGTGCGGAGCCCTCGGCCCAGAGGAGGGGAGCGGCTGGGTGACAGATTGATTTCACCCTGGCCAGGAGGGAGAGCACACGCTGGAAGTGCCCCAGGCTTCCGCTGTGCTTATTGGTGCTGGAGGCCTGATCCCGGTCACCTGGGCAGGTGTCATCAGCTTCCGGTTCACCTCCCGCCGGAGGCTGAACCCTCCTGATGGCAGGGGCTTCTGGTAGGACCTCTGTCAGCATCCCAGGATTAAGTTTACGAGGAGTTTATGGCCCAGGATTTCTGCTTTCTTGCCATGGTTGGAACTGGAGGCTGATGGTAATTCAGTTCATTCTGATCTCATCAACAAATAACTTCTCAAATGATCTGGAGGTTACCAGGCTGTTTGTGTTGTTCGGCTTTTATAGGGAAGTAGAGTCAGGTGGTAAGGAAGCCCAAGTTCAATGTGCGCCTGACCAGAGCTTTCGGGATCAGTTGGTTGTCGGGGAGGGGCGGGATTCCAGAGAGCAGAAGTGAGGGATGGGCCGAGATTCAGTAACCGGCACCTTAAATACACCCCCTCGGGTCCGCGCAGCCCTTTGCTGGCTTGGGAAGGTTTCCATGAAGTATTAACTTTGAGAATTGGTGGAAGGAAGAGCGGGGAAGGGATGTGGCCCCGGGGGACCCCAGGTGTAAAGCCTGTGTCCTATGTAGAAGAGGAGAGGGAGATGAGGAATGATTTGGCTCAGAGTAGGCTAATTTTAGCATTCAAGTTACATGAGCATTGTTCATTTTTATTAATCTTTGTGCCTTAATCTTCCCGTACCACAGTTTGAGGGATTTGTTACTTGAAACATCCTCTGTCTTTGGGAAACACGGTGGGCACAGCACAGAACCTTTGTGGGGCTGGGGAGATAGATGATAGATAGATAGATAGATAGATAGATAGATAGATAGATAGATAGATGATAGATCGATCCGTATGGTTTTTTTGGACTGAATTAATGCTCATAGAGTGTGATCAGCATGGCAAGATGGTCTGGTGAATATTTGCATTCATGTATTAAACTTCTATTTCATTATTTTAAATTTCACATTCATTTTTTACAACATTCAAAAATGAATTTAAAACCTTCTTCTTAGAGTAAACTTTCATGGACAGCTTTTAATAAATGTATGCTAGAAATGAAATAGTAACACTGACCCCCCCCCAATTCGAAAATGAACCCTCCAGGAAGACTTTTTGAAGTCCAGGTTTCATTTCTGGTTTAGATGCTGGGGGCTGAGGCAGGGATAGGGGGTCTCACTTTTGCTAGCTGCGTTTGAAAGCCGGGGGTGGTGGGTGGGTGATGGTGAGGTGGTCACATCACAGGTGGAGACGTGGGCTAGCCACGTAGTTCATTTTAAGTGGGGTCGAAAAGGTCCCCCTTTGCAAAAATATGCTCCCACCATAGGCTGTTTAAATCTGAAATTCTTCCAAAGTGGGCCATGGTTCTTCATTCCAAAACGAAAGCAAGGTTTCTAATGCCCGTGCACTTAAGTTCACTTTATGGGGGTAGAATGCTGGTAGAAAGCGTGGTGCCTTGTGCCTGAAGGGGCGAGGAGCAGGTAGAGAGGCAGGGAGGGAGTAGCACGGAGGTGGGGGTGGGGCTGTGAGTGGACAGGTGGGGTCAGGTCAAGCTCTTCCACACACCTGTGCTAACCGTCTTTCTTCTGACTTTTAAGGAGATGGTCTTATTATGCGGTCTTCTAATGGGCACCTTATTTCTGTGGTTTTAACGAATGAGCGAAGCTCCAGGGAATGCTGACAGCCACCGAGGTTTTTGAAGGCAAGACTGGCCAAAGGACAGATTTTTCTGGAGTATTTACTATGGGCTGAGCCAAAACAGGAGGAACAGAATCAAGAAGTTTAGCTTTTTAAAAAAATTTAAGTTTGACTTAATCTTCATAAATGAATTATAGGTTTTTAAAAAGATTTATTTATTTATTGTAGAGGGAGTGTGGTGGGGGGCAGGGCAGAGGGCGAGAGAGAGGGAGAGAGAGAATCTCAAGCAGACTCCCTGCTGAGCACGGAGCCTAACGCGGGCTCCATCTCACGACCCTGAGATCATGACCTGAGCCGAAATCAAGAGTCGAACACTTAACCGACTGAGCCATCCAGGCGCCCCTAGTTATGTTTTTGGTGAAGTATTACTTGCCTACACAGTTCTTAGGTGTATCTGTTTTTCTTTTAGAGATAGCGTGGGATTTTTCTAAGGTCACAAGAGAAGCCATCTTATCCCACCCGTCCAAGAAGTAAGAGTAGACTGGGTCTCTGGGTATGTCCATTCCTGGCATCTCAGCATGAAATCCGCCTCTTAGCAGGGGCGCCTGGGTGGCTCAGTCGGGGAAGTATCTGCCTTCCTGCCCAGGTCATGATCTCGGGGTCCTGGGATCGAGCCCTGAGCCGGGCTCCACGCTCAGCATGGAGTCTGCTCCTCCAGCTCCCTCTGTGAGCTCTCTCTCTCTCTCTCTCTCTCAAGTAAATAAATAAAATCTTAAAAACAAAATAAAAAAAAGAAACCAAGAAACCCATCTCTCAGCAGGGCCACAAGGCCCTTCACAGTCAGCTAGTCCCTTCCCACCGGCCTCATCTCTCACACGCTGACACGACTGCTGCACACGCATCTCCTTTACACGGGTACTTCCCACTGCTTAGAACTCCCTCCACTTTCCCCCAACTAGGGGCAAGAACTTTGTCTTTCTCTTTTCTCTGTGACCTCGGCGTCTTGGTACTTAGTACTCAGCCAAACGGGAGATGGGTGTGCAGGTGAATGGATGGATGGGTGGAGGGACGGATGGTTGGAGGGGTGGGTGGGTGGGTGGATAGAGGAGGCGTGGGCGGGGATGTGGAATGGATGTGGGTGGATGGGTGGACAAGTAGGTGGATGGATGGGCAGGTGGAAGGGAGAAGGAACGGATAGGTGGACGGGTTGGTAGCTTAACACAGGGCTCTGAATCCTGCTGGCGTGTCTGTAAAGAAAACCCCTTCCACCACCGGTCTCTTCCAGACAGAAGGAAGACAGCCCCGAGTAGGGGGGGGGGAGTTTGTGCACGAATGTGGAGTGCTGAGGCATGTCGGGGCGCTTCGTAAAGAGCTCGTGGGCTAGTGATGATGTGGTGGAAAGTGATGAGTTAACATCAGAACTGAGGGCCTCGTTTTTAAAGCTTAAAAGTAATTTTTGAGGGGGGGAAAAAGCCTGTAACATTTATCGTGGTAAAGAGCACGTGTCCTTGTCAGGAAGCCCATCAACGTTGGGAGCGTTGTACTGGGCGTGGGGCCTACTCCTCAGCCAGGACTCCAAAGGAAACGTAGGCAGTTGCTTTTTTGTGAAGCAGGTGGGGTGAGCCGTCACGGAGGCCGGACAGAATCCTCGACGGTGCCCGTTAGGTTTTTCTCGGCCTCTTCCCCTCTGCTCTTGGTAGCCTTTCTCTCCCTGCACTTAACTAAAAATGACCTTGGCTAAAATGCACGGGTCGATATATGCGAATCCGTTCTTTTATATTTACCATCTTGATTCCAAAGCAGTGAAAACCAGTTGCCCCGGGAGCGGGTCTCTGAGTGACAGACCTCAGACGCCAGGGGCGGGAGCCCAGGCCTGCGCCCTTGCGAAGTCCCTACCGGAGCCCGGGCGTGATGAAAATTGCTCTACAGAATGATTTGAGGATGGCCGAGATCTATTTCTCACCCTCCCTCGTTCTTTTTGTCCCCCTCCCTTTTTTTTTGTAAACAGTATCCCTATTCGGACTGTCCCCTATGGTAAGCAGGGTTCAGGGTGTTTGGTTTATTACTTTAAAGAGAACATTTTCAAACATATAAAAGTCCCAGTTCTCTTGACTTGACTAAAAACTCATTCATCCATTGCGGCTGTAAGGAAAGGCCTGGAATTAACCTCATGCCTCTGCTTTTAGGCAAAAGGGCCCCAATGTCCCGAGAAGAGGAGACATGAGTGTTAGGCAGGGTGACCGCTGTGACCTTCTGTTCCATGAAGGAAGGGCTGTTCTCTAACCGGGCACAGGCACTCAGGGTGCCTGTAGGTGGGTCCTGCCCCAAGTCTGGTGTCCCCGCCTCTCTGCTCCCCTGGGACTGGCAGGCAAGGGCAAAATCCATCCTGAAAATGGGCTGCAGGGCCTTAAATAGCCTGGCACCCTTCTGAGCCATGGGGCTCCCAGCTGCTCCCACCCCCCAGGAGGTTCCTTGCCTGGCCTTCCTCGTGGAGCCTCTTTAGGGGTCGGTCCCCTTGAGTTTTGGTGCAGGGACCGGGAAGGCTGGGGTCACCCTCCTGAGCAGGGAGAGCGTGCTGGCTGTGGTCTCCTGAGCCACGTCGGAAATGGGCCCCGGGGACATCACCCGCAAGCAGTAGACCTCTGCTCTGGGGGGCACAGCGTTAGACCCTGAGAACTCATCCCTTCTCATACGATCAGGTGTCAGCGGGGGGGGGGGGGGGTGGAGGGAGCCCCCTGGAAAATTAACTCGAATGGTGGGGGCCCTGGTGAGTGACTGTCGTCCCCGAACGGGCTTTCCCCACAGGAACACCCACCGGCCCCCCCTACGATGATCCCCCCGGCGAGCAGCACCCCTCCAGGAGAGGCCCTGCTCCCCAGTTTGGCTCCTCAGGACTTCTGGAGGTCTCCGCTCTCGGGCTACTCGGGGTCCGTGACCCGGCATATCAGCCACCGGGCCAACAACTTCAAACGACACCCCAAGAGGAGGAAGTGCATTCGCCCTTCCCCACCCCCACCCCCCAACACCCCATGTCCGATCGAGCTGGTGGACTTCGGGGACCTGCGCCCCCAGCGGTCCTTCCGGGAGCTGCTCTTCAACGGCTGTATTCTCTTTGGCATCGAGTTCAGCTATGCCATGGAGACGGCGTACGTGACCCCTGTGCTCCTCCAGATGGGCTTGCCCGACCAGCTCTACAGTCTGGTGTGGTTCATCAGCCCCATCCTCGGTGAGCGCCAACTCAGCCCCGATGGCGGATGGCCTCTGGAAACCTCTGGAAGCTTCCGGAAGCCTGAGTTGAAGCAGCTAGAGGGTCCCCAGGGGACAAGGGAGGAGCTAGAGTTAAGTTCCTCTCCTTAGTTTGGGGCTGTGGGGGAGCACAGGGTCGCCACAGCCCGTATTTTAAGTGACTTTATCTAAACCAGACCGTAGAACAGGCCTTTCACAGACCCCCAAGGATTACCACCATCTTACACGGAGCTCTCGTCGGCGGATCCAAGCAATAAAGCTTGATGTGGTTTAGGTCTGGGGAGGTCCTGGAATTTCTTGGATTCCCAGGGAAGGTCACGGCCACTTAGTGCGTTAGAGGGGCCGAAGTAGAAAATGTGGGCAGAAGCTGAGCTGTTCCAAGAGTCCGTCTTCCGTTTTCCTACTTAGGGTTGTGTACTCCGAGTTTCATCGTGTATTCGTTTGACGCCCTGGGACGTTTGGGCGCAGGTGTTTGAGGGCTGTGACGAGGCTCTGTCCAGCGCGGCGTGCGGGTGGGCTGGGGGGACCCCGGCAGTGACCACTGGCCTGCTCTGTTTCAGGATTCCTACTGCAGCCACTGTTGGGTGCTTGGAGTGACCGATGTACCTCAAGGTTTGGAAGGAGACGCCCTTTCATTCTTGTCCTGGCTATAGGTCTGTTGTTTTGGAACTGGAATAAAGTGGAAAAAAAAAAAAGAAAAGAAAGAAAGAAAAAGAAAGAAAGGCCCCAACTGCTTCCTCTTAGCAAAACCTAAAAGCGTGTTGACCAAAGCAGGGAGGCAGATAATCTCAGCGGCGCGGGGGCAGGGAGCAGCCTGTAACCGGCCTGAGTTCACTGTGTCGGTCTGTCCCTTCGATTTTTTTTAAGAACGACTTAATAAAGTGCATGTCATTCCCGCCCTGATTGACAAAATAAAAACCCTGATCCAAGCGAAAAAAACCCAAAACACAAAAAACCGTGGTGAGTCTGCGGGTGACTTTGCCGACGGGCTCTGCGTGAAGTTTGGTTTGAAAGGAATTCTCGGGGCCCTAGAGATTCTAGATGGAAGCGTTCGGCGGCGGGGCAGAGCGGCTGCGCGTTTCCTTGGCCTGACCGCGTCTCTCTGTCCGCAGGGGCCTTGCTGGGCCTGTCGCTCCTGCTCAACGGCAGGGACCTGGGCGCGGCGCTGGCCGACTCGGCCGACGACCACCGGTGGGGGCTGCTGCTCACCGTGTGCGGGGTGGTGCTGATGGACTTCAGCGCCGACTCGGCTGACAACCCCAGCCACGCGTACATGATGGACGTGTGCGGCCCCGCCGACCAGGACCGCGGCCTCAACATCCACGCGCTCCTGGCAGGTAGGTCCGCCTCCGCTCGCCCCGATGCAGAAACCCCGTTATGAAACTCAAATATACGGGGGCGCCTGGGTGGCTCCGTCGGTGAAGAGTCTGCCTCGGGCTCAGGTCATGATCCTGGGGTCCTGGGGTCCTGGAATCAAGTCCCACATGGGGCTCCCTGCTCAGCGGGGGGTTTGCTTCTCCCTCTCCCTCTGCTGCTCGCTCTCGCTGTCAAATAAATAAATAAAATCTTTAAAAAGAAGAGAAACCCTCAAATATACGGATGAACACGGATGTGATTGAAAATACACATTTCAGACGATACGGTTCAGCGATACTACGGAGTGTGATAGGGGCGTATCTGTGCGTGAACTCGCTGTAGCTACTCGTATGCACGGGTGAGTCTCCGTGTAGACGGTTCCACGGGCTCTTTATTCTCATTGTTGGAGGAGTTACTTTCTACAAAGTCCCACGAGCCCCGAATTTGCCAGAACTGAGTCACCGCCCCCAGGAAAATTGCAAGGTTAGGTTCCTGGGAACCTCTGGTCCCAGTTTCATCAACCCGATCGGCACCTCAACTTGTTTTATGTGTTTCTGTTGAAAGCCACCCTCTGCACGCCTATCATAGATTCACGAATCGGAAACACGCGCCAGCAGCCCCGTAACACGTGCCTGAGCGGAGCTTACCTGACACACAGGTTTTCTTCACAAGACACAGCATGGCCTCCTCAGACTTACGAGCGAGAGACGGTGGGGCATCAGCACTACACGGGGGGGGGGGGCGTTTTAGACAGTGATGTCACCCCCCCAAAAAGGCAAAAAACCTGCAGAAATGTGGCACCATATAGACAGCTAGAAGGTTGGCCAGTCACAGTCCTGAGGGCTGAAATGAGGTCGAACATCGCCCTGTTTGGCCCCAGCTGGGCCCCGGTGTGTTCGCGCCCCCCGGGAATACTGAGTGTGGTGGCGTGTGAGTGTGTGTTGGAGTCACGAAGACGTTTCAGTGAGTAGGTGAATTGGCACATACGGAGTCTGCATATGACAAGGAGTTGCTCACACGTGCGTGTCACACGCACGCCCGAGTTGTGCTTGCTGCAAACAGGAGACACGGGCCTATGCAGGGGAGACACGAGGCCAGAACGACCATGGAGCCACAGAGCCTGTGCGATTAGCAGAAGTGAGAGGCGTGGAGGGCGAGGATTAGCCTCAGGGGCTGTGCACGTGAACGCCTGGAGAGGACTGGCTGCGGAACAGGCCGAGAACTCAGTATGGTGTTTGCTTATTCTCGACATATCAGTACGTCCAGCCTTCTTATATAAAACACGTACCTTGTCCAAAAGAGAATGGAATAAAACAATCCCGTTTAAAATAGCATTGGGGAGTGTTTCTAAAGGTCAAGGGAAAGATGTAACAAGACCGGGCTGCGCAGGACCGGGGTGAAGAGGTGGGAGACCAGGAAGATTGATCGCGAAGCCTGAAGCGGTATGGGCTTTTCCTCCTGTTCAGTGGGCGACATTGGGCAAACTGCTCAGTCTGTCCAATCCCAGTTGCCTCTTCTAGAAAATGCCACACTTGTCTCTATTTACGCACATGCGTGGATGGGGGGCCAGGGTGCTTCTGCAGGGGTCTCGGTGGGGCCAGTGCTGGGGTACGGAGGGTAGCAAGGAGGACCCCCGTTTTTTACCTTATGGTCTTCTGTATTATTTCTTTTCTTTTCTTTTCTTTTTTTAAAGATTTATTTATTTTGGAGAGAGAAAGAGAGAGAGCACAGGTGCATGCGTGGGGGGGAGGGGCAGAGGCAGAAGGAGAGAGACAATCTCAAGCAGACTCCACAGCCAGTGTGGAGCCTGACCCGGGGCTCGATCTCACCACCTTGAGATCCTGATCCGAGCCAAAATCAAGAGTCAGATGCTTAACCAACTAAGCCACCCAGGTGCCCCCTTTTCTTTTTTTATTGTGTTAAAATACACGTAATATAAAATTTACCATCTTAACCAATTTTATGTGAACAGTTCGGTGGCATCACACACATTCACTCGTGGTGGGACCATCCCCACCGCCCCCCCCTAACCTCCTCATATCGTAAAACTGAAACGCTGAGTCCCCACTCCCCGCACCCAGCCCCCAGGCTCCCACATACGCTCCCTCTGTCTCTCTAATTTTGACAACTGAGTCCTTCATACGGGTGGCCTTACACAGTGTTTGTCTTTTTGTGGCTGGCTGATTCCCCTAGGACAGCACTCACCCCTGTCATAGCAGGTGTCGGAAAGTCCTTCCTGTGCATGGCTGAGTAACACGCCGTCGTGTGGGGGGTCATGTCTTGCTTATCTGTCACCTGGTGATGGACACTAGGTGGCTTCCAAGTGTCAGCTGTCATGACTCATGCTGCCACGAACTCGGGTGCGCGAATGTCTCTTCAAGACCCTGCTTTCAGTTCTCTGGGCTATAAACCCAGAAGTGAAGTTACTGGATCGTGCGGTAATTCTAGTCTACATTCTCCGAGGAGCCTGCACACTGTGTTCCGTGGCGGCCGCCCCGTCCCACACCCCACGAGGCTCCGATTTCCCCACATCTCCGCCAACACTTGTTACTGTCTGGCTTTTTGAAACAACCCATCCTAATGGTGTGAGGCGGGGTCTCATTGTGATTTTGATTTGCGTTTCCCTGACGTCTAGCGATGCTGAACGTCCCTGTGTGTGCTTCTCGGCCATGTGTGTGTCTTCCGGGGGAAAAAGAGACACTAAGTAGATACGTGAGTCCTTTGCGCGTGTTTGAATCAGGTTGTTAGTTTCTTTGAGGGAGAGTTGATGTACCGTTTCTTTCCCATGAGGATGTATTTGCTTCAGTCATTGCTTTTAAAAAACAAAAAGTGGTTAATGAAGGTCATCTCAAATCTGACCTTACATAAGGGCCACAAAATAGCAACTGTGTCTTCAAGAGAGTGGGAGGAAGCTAAGCGGGGCCACGAATGTGGGGAGATGAGAACACTAGAGGAGGGGAGACATGAAATTCAAAGGCCCGTAAGGATAGTCAGGGACAGATGAGGGAGTTCTAGGGGGGAAACCATTAAGTAAGTGGATTCAGGGCCCCGTGCCACCTTGAGGGGCCCGTGGAAGGTTGAGCTGAGCGTGTCTGAGCCCAGGCCTTGCCACAGAAGTTACTATTTAAAAGTGGCTGGTTCTCCCCAAAGGCGAGGGCGGCCAGATCGCACAAGCTGTTTGGATCACAGCAACAGCAGGAGTGAACGGAGAGAGCTCGCCTCCCCTCCAGCAGACGGGCTCGACATGCCGCTGAGCTCAAAATAAGATAACGCTGCAGCCCCGTGGCGTAGCAGGGAGGGGGGCCGGGGTGCTGGGGACGTGGGAGCGGCAGGGAAGCAGCACTTTCTGGAGCTAAGTGTATGCGGTGCTGCTGGCCGGGCGCGACGTGGCATCGCCCACATTTTTACCCTGGGCTGCATGAATCAGTTTGCCATTTACCTGTTATCGGAGGCTGTGGGATGCCGTGAGCAGGGGCAGAGGACCGAATCTCTGCAGCCCTGTTGTTTCCCGCCGGCTTGCTGACCCAGACAGCAAGGGTGGCTGTCCTTGGTCACTATTGGGGGTGACTGCTAGCGGGGGCCGTGCATGAGGATGCGGGCAACAGGCGAGCAAGACCGGGGCGGCCACGTGAATTCCCCCACACACGTGCAGTGGTCTGCGTGTTGGAGACGAGATCGTCCATGCTTGCCCGGCACTGGCGCTGGGGCTGGGCTTCTCGAAGGGGCCTGTGACCCAGGGTAGACATTCAGTATTCTAGCAAGGCCGTGTGTAAGGGGGACAGCCGTGGACGGGAGGGCACATGCCACTTGCCGTGGAGCCTGGCAGCCCCGGGCAGGTGGCCCTTGAGCAGGAGAGCAGGAGAGGGGGACCCTGCGGCAGGACCCTGGGAATCCCATTCTCACGTGCATTTTTGCTGGGGTGTAGGAGGGACCGATGCGGCATCTGGATCCTCGCAAAGGATTTGGCCACTTGAGTAAGACACGGAACCGCAACTCTCGAGGGCCCTCCCCCCCCCGCCGCCCGCAGGGGGTGGGGGGACTTAACCCTGCATCTCTCTCCAGGCCTCGGAGGAGGATTCGGATATGTGGTCGGGGGCATCCACTGGGACAAAACCAGCTTCGGGAGAGCCCTGGGGGGGCAGCTCAGGGTCATCTACGTCTTCACCGCCGTCACCCTGAGTGTCACCACCGTCCTGACCCTGGTCAGCATCCCCGAGAGACCCCTGCGGCCCCCTGGCGAGAAGAAGGCCACCATGAAGAGCCCCAGCCTCCCGCTGCCGCCCTCCCCGCCGCTGCTGTGCGAGGACGGGCCCGGCGAGCCCCTGCCCTGCCCCCCGGCCACCAGCCTGTACGCCAGCTTCTCCAGCCCCATCTCCCCGCTCAGCCCGCTCACGCCCAAGTACGGCAGCTTCGCCAGCAGGGACGGCTCCCTGACGGGCATCAACGAGTTCGCCTCGTCCTTCGCCACCTCCAACATCGACAGCGTGCTCATCGACTGCTTCACGGGCGGCCCCGACCCCTACCTGGCCATCCCCGGCAGCGCCCCGCGGCCGGCCATCAGCGTCAGCTTCCCCCGGGCCCCCGACGGCTTCTACCGCCAGGACTGCGGCTTCGGGGAGCGGCGGGAGGCAGCCCTGGCCGCGGGCCCCGACGGAGACGTGCTGAGGGTGGGCTCCCTGGACACCCCCAAGCCGCGATCGGCCGGGATCCTGAAGAGACCCCAGACCTTGGCCATCCCGGACGCGGCTGGAGGAGGGGGTCCCGAAACCAGCCGGAGGAGGAACGTGACCTTCAGTCAGCAGGTATGAGCGAAGGTGGGGGGGTGGGGCAGGGGTCCGAGGGCACCGTGTGTGGTTCGCCCTCATCAGTTAGGTGGAGAGAGGGGCTGTCACTCTGGAAAGACCCCCCGAACCCTCCCCGCCGTAGGCATCGGGAAGTCGGTAGATGGAAGCAGACAAGGCCTGCGCGGGGGCAGAGGCCGGGCCGCACGCGAGGGCCTTCAGGGGTCTGTCCAGGGCCCATCGGCGGCTTAGCATGCTGGCCACCGTTAGAGGGACACTCCTTTGAAACATGGCCACGTTTGCCCCAAGGTAGCTCAGGCCCCGAGGTTCCTGGAGTGAGTGTGTCAGAGGCCTCCTTAGTGCTTCCCTCGGTGCCCGCCGCGCTCGGGCTGCGTGACTCTGGGGCCAGCAGAGCTCAGTCCCCCCCGGGGCGGACACCACACAGGAGGCCCAGCGGACGGTTCTGGGCCCTCCCGGAGTCTGGCCTCAGCCGGCCATCCCAGAGGCTGGCACAGCTTGGGATTCTAAAAGGCTGCGTGTGGCATGGTCTGTGCAGACGAAGAACCTTCCAGAAGGCTGTGTGTTGTATTCAGTATATGTCAGAATGGCTGAAAGGCCATCAGCTGGTACGTGGGATTTTAACCACCGTCAGAGTCTGCTGGCTTGAGGCCACCTTCAGTAAAAGAAAGGCTACGTGGTCACTTGAAGCAGAACAGTTCTGGGGCCCACTTGCCCGTGGCGGGGTGGGGGGTCAAAGGGTGAGAGAGGATTCCAGAGAGAACTTGGAGTTTCTAGAAACTGTGTGGCCCCACGGGCGGCAGGTGGCGTGACAGTGGGGGGCTTGGCGGTGCGGCCTGCGGCCCTGCCCGGTGTGGGGGCTGTGTCACCCCAAGGACTGAAGCCACTGGGCCCCGGGGGCTCTGCTCCTCGTCCCCTCTCCACTCCCGGCAGGACTGACGGACTCCCCGGTTTCGGGGGAGGCTGACTGGAGCCCCACTCGGAGGCGGCTGCTCCTTTTCTCTCCGGTTGAGTCCTCAAGGGCGCCCGCGTGTCTGGTTTGCTCTTCTCTGGGGCGCGGCAGCCGGTCGTCCCCGTGCTGCCTTCACCGTCCCTTGAGAGTGGCTGTCCTCTCACCGGGGCACCTCCTGGGCTCAGGTCTGGACAAGGTCTGAAGAACCAGAACTCACCAGAGGGTTAGGAAGTCCTGTCGCCGACGGAAGAGAGAGGTCGCTCCAACGGCTCAAGGGCCTCAGCCGCACCCACGAGGACATCTGAGCGCTCCCCGACCTCTGTCAACAGCGGCCCATCCTAGGCTGCTGCAAACATTCCATCCGGCTTCTAGACCAGTTCCTCGGTTATGCTCGCAACTCTCGTTTGAGTCCTTTCTTCTAGGTCCATTCTCGGGGAGCCGCATTGAGGAGCCAGCTCCGTGAGGAAGGTCGAGCTCACGAGCTGCGCACAGACACGTCTAGCCTCAGCTGGGCACGCGGCTTTCATTTTCGCAGCCCCCGTGGATGTGGCTGTCCGTGGGGCCGGTGCCGTGGGCTGTTAGCTTCCTCTGGGGCCCCCCACTTGGCTGATCTGGGAGCCGAAGACAGCACAGGCTCCCCTGCAGAGCCAGGGCGGCATCCCCTCCTCACCCCTGCCGCTTGCAGAACCATTAGCTCCCCCGGCTGGTGTCTGTGCCGGCGCCCCAGGCAGGGTGACCCAGGCAGGGCGACCGAGGAGTGATGCCTTCTCGCGTCGGGAAGAGTTAGCAAACCAAATTGGGGAGCGGGTTTGCCGACGGGCTGGTGCTCCTGGGCCCCAGAAGGAAACCTGGCCCCGTGCCGAGGGCCCAGGTAAGTGTGTTTGCTCGCGCACCTGCTGCCTCGGCCGCCCCAGCCTCCGTGTAGGTGGGAGTCGCCCCTGCCCGAGAGAGCTGGGAACAGATTCCCCGGTCACCTTGCAATAAGCCTCTTTCATACCCTGCTCTTAGGAGAAGAAGGGGTGTTTGTAACATCTGGATTTGAACCGATCCATAGTTCTTGTATTTCAGATGTGTTTCACGTTTGGCAAGGTCTCCACTCGCTCTCTGTGGCACAGGTCTCTCTCGTCCTGTGGCCGAAGTGTGGGCACGCCCCCAAACGGGGCTGTTCTTGGCTGCTCCTGGTCTGCGATGAGACGACCAGCGTCGCTCAGGGTGGTGCTCGGTGCAAGGCTGGCACTGCCTGGGAAGGGGACCCTGTGCAGCCCGTGTGTGTGTGTGTGTGTGTGTGTGTGTGTGTTTCTGATTCACTTTCTCATCGCAGCAAAATACACACTTCCACGCGATGGCTGGAGTCTGGTGCTCTGATGAGGAGCTTTCTGTGGGCTTCCTTTCCAGGTGGCAAATATCTTACTGAACGGCGTGAAGTACGAGAGCACGCTGGCGGGCTCAGGCGAGCCGGCGGGGCAGCCTCTGTCCATGCGGCACCTGTGCTCCACCATCTGCAACATGCCCAAGGCCCTTCGCAATCTCTGCGTCAACCACTTCCTGGGTGAGCTCCCGGCCAAGCGCCCCACGGTTCTGCGTCCCAGCCTGGGTCTCGCTTTGCGATGGGGCGGTGATGGGGACGCGGCTACCTGACCTGGGGCTCCCTCCCCTGCCAGCCTCCCACGACGCCCCAGAGCCCCACGTCCCGTCCCGGGGGACATTTCCCACCGTTTAGACTGTCTAGATGCCACCAAGGGCAGGACGTGGCGTGGGGCGGCCCTGGAGGGCTCTTCTCCAGGAAGGGCCAGAGAGATGCCTCCTCCAGGCAGCCCCGAAGTAAGCCAGGTGCTCCAGACGGAGGCACAGCCCTTCCCCCGTGCCCCTATTACCAAAAGCTGTTTGGACCACTGACAGTTAAGTGACGGACGCCACAGGTGGGACTTGTGTCTTAAGCCCGTTAGGGCCTCACTGCTGTCTTACTCCTAGAGCTGAGACATTCACACATACAGACACTGACACGTGCTCGCGGGTGCCTGGCACTGGCCTTGAACCCACGAGCCTTGGTGTTCGGATTGCCACGGAGCAGCCCGAGCTTGCAGTTCATTCCATCCGTATCTCCTTGCCGTCGGGGTGTTGAGACTCTGAGGATGATTAAGAATTTGAGATACTCTAGGGCTCTCAGACACGGAGGGATGTAAATCAGGATGTCTTTCTAGAAGGCATTGGCAAAGGCAAGAATCTTAAAAATGTCCATAACCTTGATCCCAGTGACCCTGGTTGGCGTTCTTTGCAAAAACGTAATCAGAAATGTTAGCAAGAACCTATGGGCCAGGTTCTCATCACGGCATGATTTATAATAGCCAGACGCCGGGAAGCAGGGGCGGGGAGGAGGGGGGTGGAGGAGGAGTGCGGAGGGAGGTAAGAATGTCCAGCAACGTGAGAAGCAGTATTTTGCTGCCATTAAAATGGGCTCTTTAAGAATATTTACTGGCAGAGGAAGTTGTGCGTGATAATTATTGGGGTTCAAGACGTCCAACAAACGCCACCCCCTTCCTCTACCAAAGACGAAACTGACACAACGTCCGAGGAACGGAGCCCTGGTTTCATCGGCAACAGGGCAGAGTGGGCCTCTGTGGGCATTTGCGCTCCTGGAGTGTTTCTCGCAGGGGCGCCCGCCCCCTCGTGCCTGCGGCTGGGGCTCCCCCGGCGTGTTCTTCCCCTCCTTGCCGAGAGGCAGCTAGAAGGAGTGAGGGACTGGCTTTCCTCGTGCCAGTAGCGTTCAGAGAAAGGATGGAATATGACCTTTCATGCAACAGAGCCAGTGTTTATAAGGCTATGTATTTGCTTTTAAAAAAAGACCGGTAGGAAACCTACCAATTTCAGCAGAGGGAAAGTGATCTCCGGGTGGGGAGGCTGTGGGCAGCTTCTTGCTTCAGTTCCGAGTCCGCGAAAGCCAAGTTGACTCTGATCACTGGTCAAAGCACCTGTTGGCGAGAGCAGGGGCCGCGGCGGCGTCTGCCGGCGGTCACCGGCCCTCTGCCCCTCCCAGGGTGGCTCTCGTTTGAGGGGATGCTGCTCTTCTACACGGACTTCATGGGCGAGGTGGTGTTTCAGGGAGACCCCAAAGCCCCGCACGCGTCGGAGGAGTACCAGAAGTACAACAGCGGCGTCACCATGGGCTGCTGGGGGATGTGCATCTACGCCTTCAGCGCTGCCTTCTACTCAGGTGCCCGCCGCCCCGGGGGAGAAGCGCGGCCGGGGTCCCCTCGTGGGACCGTTGGATGAAGGGAGGTCTGTGTCTGCACAGTTGCAGGCGTGGCATCCCCGTTTGGAACAACCTGTCGGGTCTGCCGGGCGGCGCTGCCCTGTGCTGGGTGGCGGGGCAGGTCCCGGGGGGACAGGGTGTCTCTCCAGACCCGAGTGAACCACGGGCAGAAAGGCCCGTGAGGGAGGGCAAAGGGGGGGCCTCGGGACAAACATGGAGGTCACCTCCAGGCGGGTGTGCTGTCTGCCAACCCCCGCCCCCCATCCTTCCATGTGGATTCACGTGGTGACTGGTCCAGAGGGAGGGGAGGGGCAGCTGAGAACGGGGGTGGGGGGGAGAGGGCAGGGGGAGGGCAGGTGGGGAGAGCCAAGCCCAGAGGCTGAGATGACCCTGAGGTTGGCGGTGGGGGACCCAGGGGACACAGGAAGCTGAGCTGGGTCCCAGCAGGGGGCCTGGGTGCTGGTGGGGGTCAGCCCCGGGTTCCATCAAGGGCCAGAGAGTGGGTGCTTTCGGCCTCGTGGGCCGCACGGCCTCCGGGGAGGGTGGCTCGGAAGCCACCTCGGGTGAGACGCTGCTAGCCAGTGTGCGTGGCTGAGTCCCAGTAAAACCTCCTTTATGTTTGACGGGAACTGGAATTTTCATGTAATTTTCACGTGTCACAAAATACTTGTCTCCTTTTGATTTTTTTTTTAAACCCTCTAAAAATATAAAAACCGTCCTTGGCTCCAGGTGGCACCCCAGGCAGGCGGCGGGGCGAGCTTGTCCCAGGAGCAGTTTCCCTGCCGGCCTGGTTTTGCCTCCCCGTCCTGCACCCCGAGCCCATTCGGTGTCTCGGCCCACGATCCCTTCACCGGCACCCCCTCCTGGGCCTGCCGTCCCTCTGGACCACCCTGGCCTGGGCGCCCCCAGAGCTGACTCCCCACGCAGGCCTTCTGATCTGGGGCGAGGTGCCGGCCAGCGGTAGGGCCGGCCCCGGGGAGGTGGCCCCGGGAAACAGAGTTCCTGGAGCCAGCGGGCAGTCCGCCGGCCGCTCATCTTCCTTTCCGGCCCACAGCCATCCTCGAGAAGCTGGAGGAATACCTCAGCACCCGCACGCTGTACTTCATTGCCTACCTGGCCTTTGGCCTGGGGACCGGGCTCGCCACCCTGTCCAGGAACCTCTACGTGGTCCTGTCCCTGTGCATAACCTACGGGATTTTATTTTCCACGCTGTGCACCCTGCCCTACTCGCTCCTGTGTGACTACTACCAGAACAAAAAGGTAAGCGCCTCCAGGTCCTGAAGAGGCCTGGCTGGGCCTGGAGAACCCCCCCGCCCCCGAGAAGTGGCCCCGGGAGTGGCCGCACGCTGGAAATGAGGGGCCCGTTCAAGCATGAAGAAATGTCACCAGCTGGTGACAGTAGAGCATAAACCCGAGCAGGGAGCTGCCCCTAGGGGCGCCCCATTCTGGGGGGGGGGGCAGCGGGGAGGGAGGAAACCTTCTGCCAGGTTTCGGGGTCACCCGTTAGCACGGGGCCTCGGGCGAGGCAAGGGAGGGACTCACCCGGGACACAAAAAACTCAGTGATCAAGGTCAACAATAGGTTAATGCAGTATTAAAAAAAAAAAAAAGCCTGAGCGCAGGAAAGTCCTGGCTGAACGGAGTCAGAGCTTTACCGATGGGTAAACAGCGGCTAAACCGCAGCAGAGGCCGGGCCAGAAGGAAAAGTCAGGAGAATCAATCCCGTCTTTACATACAATTTTGACTTTGGACGATTCTCCTTTAACAGCGTGGCTGAGCTAGGGTCCCCCATGTCCAGGCGCAGGGTAGTCCCAGAGTTGTGCCATCGCCACCACGGTCAATTCAGAACACTTCCGTCACCCCCCAAAGAAACCCCAGCCCCATGCGCCATCCCCCTCCCCCTCCCCATCCTTCTGCCCCCAGACCCCCGCTGCCACGAAGGCCCTTTGTGCCTCTCTGCCTTTGCCTGTCTGGACGTGTCACGGAAGCCATGTCGTAGGTGGCCCTTGAGTGCGGCTTCTCTCCCGCGGCGTCCGGTTTTCCAGGCGCATCCCGCTGTAGCTCGAGCCCCGGCTTCCTTCCCTCTTGCGGCCAACCGCGCTCCTTTCAAAGGTTTTTGGCAGTAACGGAGATTTGAAAATACTGCATTAAAAGATAACCTTGATACCTGGGTTTCTCGCACCCCCTTTTAATTTGGGGCATCTGTCACCTCCCCCAGGCCTGGCCCAGGAGGCGTCCTGAGTTGTTTTAGGGCCTTTGGAGGGTCTGATGAACTGGGGGGGGGGGGGCAGCTCTGAGCACGATGTTTTTTGTGAAAAGTCACGTGGGCCTGGAGCTGCAGGCACGACAGGGAGCCAGACCTGGGCCTGCGGGTGGTAGCCGCAGCGGCCCCTCCCAGCCCCCTCCCTGCCAGCCACAGGACTCCCAGCCACACAGACAGGCAGTGGCCACAAAGACTGCACCTCCCCTGGGACCGGGGCGGGGGCGGGGGGGGGGGCCGTGATGCTGGAGAGTCAGCCCTGCACCAGCCCTGCGCCAGCCCGTGCCTGCAGCACCCAAGGGACCAAGGGGGGAGGGGACGTGAGCAGTGCCACCCGTGCTGGCTGGGCCCACCCCACCCTCTGCGGCCACTGTCCCCTTGTCAGTTCTCTGCAGCCCCGAGACCCCTCGACTGGGAAAAACAGATGGGCCGGTTCTTGGTGGAACGTGGCCCTGCTCTGCGTGAAGGGACACCCAGAGCCTCGCGACGCCCTAACTGAATTTGGTCAACACCCCTGGAAGCCTTGGGCCTCTTGCTCATAGAGACTTCCAGAGGCTCAGATTCCTGTCAGCCTCTGCTCAGTTGCAGGCTCAGGGCTCACCTGTGACCGCCCCCCACCACGGTGGCCTTGCCAACTGTGCGTAGACACGGGGCCACACAGTCCCCAGGACACACGCCGTGCGCATTCACAGAGCTCCTCACAGGTGCCACGAGGACACAGCTGTCCCCAGGGTGGGGGCGTGGCAGCATCCCAGAGGGGACCACACCAGCGTCCGGATGCAGGGCCAGGGATGCTGGCCCCCAGGCGGTGCACACTCTGGGCCCCGTGCGGGAGGCGCCCGTCTGCTGCCTCTGTGGGTGAGGGGGGCCTGTGCTGGGGAGCAGAGTGAGGGACCCACCCACCTCCTGCCACCGTCCCTGCTGCAGCCCGGCTCAGAGAGCACGTCTTCACCCCCAAGCCGCAGTGTGGTGCAGGGGTGGCATGGAGGGAAGGGGATGGGTCCACCCCGGAGGCCACAAGGCCTTGGGAAACCGGGCCGCAGGACCAGGCACGGAGACTGAGGGGGTGTGCCAGGGCGTGTGACGGGCGTCGTAGCTGACAGAGGTTAGGAAAGGGGACGAGCCGGGTCGCGGGGTGCCCGCCAGCCCGGCAGGCCGCCTGTCTTTCGGGGGCGAGGAAGGAGAAGGCCGGGCTCCCCAGGCCGGAGAGCGCCTCTGTGCCGCCTGGGCCTGTGGGAACACAGCCCTTCCGCTCCTGTGAGTCATGGATTCTTCTCGTTGCCGTCATCTCTCTGAACACAAATATTATTAAACTCTTGGCTGAACTCCCCGCGCACGTCGGCGCTGGAAAATGTGCGCCTGCCGCGCGTGGGCCGCGCGGGTCCCCTGGGCCTGCGGGAGACGTGGGGCTGGGTCACCTTGCTGCCCGGGCGTCCCGCTGACGCTTCTCCTTCTGGATCAGTTCGCAGGGTCCAGTGCGGACGGCACGAGGCGGGGCATGGGCGTGGACATCTCCCTGCTGAGCTGCCAGTACTTCCTGGCCCAGATCCTGGTCTCCCTGGTGCTGGGGCCTCTGACCTCGGCCGTGGGCAGCGCCAACGGGGTCATGTACTTCTCGAGCCTGGTGTCCTTCCTGGGCTGCTTGTACTCCTCCCTGTGTGTTGTTTATGAAATCCCTCCCAGCGATGCCACCGAGGAGGAGCACCGGCCCCTCCTGCTGAACGTCTGACGCGCCAGAGCCCCGGCTTTGGCCTCGAGCCTGTGCCTGGGGGGCAGCAGTCCGGCCGGTGAGAAACCCAAGGCCTTGGTGGACGCGGGAAGGTCTCCCGTGGAATGTACATATGTGATAAAACAATAAATGGCAGCAGCGAAGCCTACAGTTTCTAGTCGTGGCTCTCCCAAGCGTGGAGAGGTCACCTGGGGAGCGGGCTGCTCTCCGTGGGGGCTCGGGGAGGGGGCTGTGAGAGTCACTTCTTGACGGGAGAGGTAGGTGTAACTCAGTGGTTCTCACCCGGCGGCGATTTTGCAAACCCACCCCCACCCCCACCCCGGGAAGACATTTGGCAATGTCTGGAGATAGTTTTGGTTGTCACAGCTCGGGTGGGTGCCTCCTGCCCAGAGATGCCTTGAACCCCCTACAGTGACAGGACAGCCCCCACAATGAAGAATGTTCCAGCCCCAAAGGTCAGGCGTGCCGAGGTGCAGGTGCAGGCCTCGTATTCATTCATTCATTCATTCATTCATTCACTCATTCATTCATTCTCCCACCCAGCCACCCACCCGTGCACTCATCCGTACATCCATCCACCCATCCATCCCCCCCTGCCCCCCTACAGATAGCCATCGAGTGCCCCGGGTGTGCAGGCAGTGGTAGGTGCTGGGCTCCAGCTGTGAGCAGGTCTCGAGCTGCTGTAGGAGAGAGGCAGACGGCACACCGAGGTGTGTGCCCGAGGATGGCGGTAAGTGCCGTGAAGAACACGAGCAGGGCAGGAGGCTGGGGTGACAGGGTTGGGGAGTGGCCCATGCGGGGGAGAAGGGCCGTGCCTGGTGAAGAGAGGAAGCTATTGGGAGACCTGAGGTGGGAACTTGCTTGGCGTGTTCGACGGATCGTAGGCTCCAAAGCGCTTGGGTCGCAGCACATGCGGTGAGGTGGGGACCTCAAGCCAGCGGAGCAGATACGCTGGTGACCGCAGATCTGCCCTCTGACTTGACCCACCCACCTGCACCCACCACCTGCCAGCTGATGGACCCGCATGCATCTCTGACTTCTTGTGTCAAGGTCCTTCGCCATGTGGCTTCTCATCACCTTCCAGCACCCGGCGCCCCGAGCTGGCCGAGGCCCCTTCCCGGTGCAGCTGGGCGGGCTCTCCTCCCCGAACTGTGAGTGCTGGCCATGTGTACCCTGAGGGGTGGGTTGCGGCCGGTCGTGTACCTGCCACTGCACCTGGGCCTGGCCCCCAGCACCCTCTCTGCATGGTCCCTATATTCTGGGGACACATAGGAGACACTGGTCACAAGTCCCCCAAAAGCGATGGGCGTCCTGGGCCCGTCACCAGCCCCCGAGGAGAGTCCGGGGTTTGTGGGCGGCTAAATGTCCCGTCATCTGATGAGTCAGGGACAGTAGGTATAAACCCCCAGCTCTGCAGGGCACCTTACCCACCTCCCCCCGTGAGCCATGGCTTCCCCAGTGCCATTGCCTGCTGCTCTCCTGGAGCTGAGGTGGCTCCTGTGGGGTCCCTGGAGTCCAGGCCCCTCCTCTCTGTGCTCCCAGATCTGGCTCAGGATCTCTGCCCACTTCCTTGCCTCCAATCTACCCTCCCCATCCAACCTCCACCCCGCAGCTGGGGGAGCTATAAACATGCCTCAGTGCACCCCTTTCCTCTTAGCACTTTCTGGGGGCTTCTCAGAGCCTAAGGAACCAGGTCTAAACTCCTCACGCCCAACTTGGGCCCTGCCTGTCTTCCCAAGCCCATTGCCTTCCGTGTGGCTCCAGCCTCCAGGACTCCCGCCGCAGGGCCCCTCTGCCGCAGATGGACTCTGTGCCTGTGCTCATGCTCTTCCCACAGGTCAAGCCTTTCTACCTCTTCGCTGCCCATCAACTTCTGATTCATCGACTTAGATCCGTCTAAAATGCCACCTCCTCTGTGCAGCCCACCCTGGTTGGAATCAGTGAGTCCTCTCTCTGTGCCTTCATGTCATGCCATTTTACCCTCGGTAGTTACACGCTAAGTAAGGCAGGTCCCATTCTCCCTGCTCCATGTGCAGGTGAAGCAGAGAGAATGATGGTGACTTTTCAGTCACGTGATTCCTCTGGGCGTCCTGTTTGTCCCACGCTTTTCCTGGGACTCCAGACTCATCTTCCCTGCATTTATTCCCTTACGAGAGCTTTAGATGTTCTAGTAAACGTGGTGCTGGATGGCTGTCCCTTGGTCTGGGATGCTTTTGCCCAGAATGGTCAAATCTTCGCATGATAAAGAAGGAATAGGGAGGTGCCCCTCTCACTCCTGGCTTGCCAAACCTTGGGCCTTCTTCCTAGAACTTTCTAAGTCAAGACATTGCTCTTACATGTGGGAATCTCCACGGAGTCAGTGGGCGGAGCAGAGCACCGGCTGCCCTCAGGCCAGCACCCAAGCACTGCCCTTGACCTTCAGGTCTGTGTTCCCAGCAGATGGCAGTGGGAGCAACCACAGGACCCAAACTCTCTGGACTTAAGAATGGAGCTGTGATGATGGTGAGGACAGTGACCACTGCTCACGGGTCCCCAAGTCCTACGATGGTCCCTGCAGTGAGCTAAGTGCCTTCTGCAGTCTTCTGGCTTCATCCTCCCCAGCTCGGGGGAGGAGCTGGCACGACTTTGGCACGCAGACCTGGACCCGGAGACGAGCGCACTAAGTGCTTGGCCCAGGTCACACAGGGTCACATGCTTGTACCAGGGAATCTGACTCCAAACCTCACGCTGCTTCATGTTTCTGGAGCAAATGTTGAGCTGCTGTGGTCCTTCCCCGAAGCCTGTCTCCACCTGGCTACGATAAGAGGAAAGGGAAGGGAAGCCTTTGCTCCGTGGGCCCGTGATGAGACTGACGCCCTCCAAGCCACTAAAACCAGATGCTCCTGACTGATGTCACTCCTGACTTTCCACTCAGCAAACCTGAAAAATCAACTCCCGTCCCTTGACGCTGCCTGGGAAAGCACACGCCACGGCCTCTGCCCGCGGCCCACAGCATCTAGGGCAGACACTGCCCGTGGGGCCAGGGGGCCAGTCGTGAAACCACAGCCTTCAGCTGTCTGGTTTCTATCTTCCCAGACTGTTGGACTAACCCTGGACCCTGGGCTGGGACACGGGGACTGGACAAGGTGGCATTCTCACGCCCATCACACTGGGTCACAGGTTTTGAGGGAATGTGCCAGACCGACAACTGCCAGGGCCCACTGTGCAGTGAAGCGCTCGGCTTCATACTACCTTCAAGTCACGTGTGCAAGGTCTGCAGGTGCGTGCCATGCCCTGGTCCTAGCTGTGAACAGGTTGGACGGCCCTCAAGGACCCTCTCTCTGAAAGACTTGGAGGAGGAGAGGAGCAGATGTCCTGAGATGGGGCCATATTTGGGGCACAGGACCCTTATGGCAGCGGCAGCCCAGGGGGACTCTCTGGGCAGCTTCTAGGGCCATCACGCTGGAAATCACCACTTCTGAGGTGAGCATGGCATGATCGCCACTCAGGGAATGTTTGCTGAGCACCTACGCTGTATGTCCCAGTGTGGGGAATGCAGCTGAAAACCAAAGAGAAGCACCTCCTGTCCTCCCAACGGCCTCTCCCTGCCATAACACCCATGTGGCCCCCAGCTCCCTCTTTCCTGCCATCCCTCCCCCAGGCTCCTGCTGTGACCTGTTCCAGTTGCCCTTTGCCAGACCGCCCCACCCCTCCTCTCTGGCTGCTTGCCTCCCGGAAACATCTATTCTTTGACAAAATCCATATCATCATTCCTACATACCTCTCCCCTTCTTCACTGGGGTGGGGACTTTGGGTCCCTGCGGGCAGAGTGGCAGAAGAATGGCGCCAGGGCTTTCAGACACTGCCACCTGGTGGTCAGGACCAGGGGTGGTCCTCAAATCTATTCTGTGGTAGGATGCGCAGCAGAGCCCGTGCAAAAAGTGAGGGGAGCAGGGGCGACCTGGGAGTGACAGCTGGCGGACAGGCACACAGAAGACATCAGCTCTTAAACGCCATGCCCTCTGTAGGCTGGAAGGGTCTTCTAAGAAGTGCCTTAAGGTTCTGTTTTTGATCTAACTCACTACATTGGGTGTCCACGTACTAAGGGTTCAACAGAGGCCACCACTGTAAAGCAGATCCCCCTTCCCCGCCCAAACATTGAAGAATGGGGCAGATTAGGGCCGAAGCCACAGGGGCTGTGAGATCCCAGAGCAGGCACGGGTGGTCAGGGGGAGGCGGGATTGAGAGAAACTTGAGGGAGAAAGAGGGGTCACTTCAGGTGCCCCAGTAGTGACCAGCCCCCTGGATGGGGCCCAAGGCCCTTCTATCTGGTCACCCATACCTATGACTCAACTGCACATCCGGTCAGTGCACCGAGGAGCCTTCCTCTGCCGGAGCCTGTTCATTCAGTGAGCAAGTGCCTTCCACACACTGTAAACTGGTCGGGGTGGGGGGATGCGGGCGCAGCTTCTGCAGCCTGGGTCCCTAATATGCCAGAAGAAAACAATTACACAGGACTTGGAAGCTGTTCCTGGTGAAGACAGCTACCAGAGGAGCTGCCTTGGGTCACGGAATCGGAGCCCGGCAGGCAAGCTGCCAGAGCCCCCAGGGCAGCTGGGAACCCAGTGAGGACCCAGGGAGGGTGGGCAATTCCCGCGGTAAAGCACATGCTGTTCCTGGGCCCCGGGCTCCAGCCACTGTAGCTCCGACAGACAGCCGGACGCCTGCCAAGCCCTGCCTTCCAGCAGGTTTCCCAGGACTCACTTTCTCCTGCAGCCTGAGGAGTCCAGCTGGAAAGCCAACCCCGCAGCCTGCCTCCCCCCACAGGCTTGTCTGGCTGATTCTCCCTGGGCCGAGGCAGGGAGGCCAAGAGTCCCTCTGCCCCCTGGTGTCTCCACAGCTCAGAGGTCAAGTGCAGGATAGATACTTCCACCGGTCTTGGGGCCTGTAGCTCAACCCCAGCCGTCTGGTCTAACCGGTCCTGTTCCAACTCCACCGCTTTTGAGTCCAGGAGCTGACTGGGTTGGCTGGCAGAGGCTGCGGGTGACAGCTGAAGTCTGTGTTGGTGCCACATCACACCGCTCAGGGTCTCTCTGGGGACTGGCGAGGGGGCAACCCCCCAAATGTCTCGTGAGCTTCCGGGCAGAAGCACTGCAGCCCTGACCTTCACGCATCAGCCACTGCCCCTGCAATTGTTGGGCCCTGCACTCCTGGTATTTGAGGGTCTTGCAACTCCGTGTCAGTGTGGGAGGCCACTGCTGGCGGCTGTCGTGCATCCTTACCCTGTGGACAAGTGCCCTCGATTTGCAAAGGTGGTGCCTCGGTGAGCGGCCCGTTCACCAGAACTTACCGCGGATACTATCAAGACATGGCCCCCACGCAGCCAGCCCAGCCAAGTGTCGTTTTCGTAGCTCACGTTTCTCTGCCCCCTGACCAGAGAGGCTGCTGAGCCACCACGCCCTGGCTGAGGATCCAGCCACAGGACTCCAAAGCCAGTTCATCCAAGCTGCAAGAGGCGAGGGCCCGGCCAGGGGCACAGTGGCTGGACAGCAGACGCTCTGTCCTCATGACTCTAGCGCATGTCCACTGCTGCAGGCTCTCCCCTCAGAAAGGGTGCGCAAGGGCCACAGTTGTCCACGCCTGAGAAATGATGACAGCCTGTGCAGCTCTGATCCGAGGATCTTTTCTTCTCTGCAGCATAAACCTATGCATCCATTCACAGTCAGTGAGGCCTTATCCTTTAGTCTACTTGGAATTTATAGTTCACACATTTATGCCTACCAAACACTATTTTCATAAAGAGCACGGTCTGGGTAAGAAACCAGCAAAGGAGGCACCTGGGTTCCGGCCACTCACCCTTCCCTCCACACCCTCCGTCACTCCCGTCCTGGCTTCTCATCCAGGACCCAGAATGAGTCATTTGTGCCCCCCATGACTACTCTGGCAGACCCCTCAGCTTCACCCCTCCCAACCACCCAAGTCGCTGAGCAGGACTCCTGCTGTTGGAGGACACAACTGCCTCTAGGGCCATCGATGTGTATGCCCCTCGGGATCCTCTGGTTGGCAAAACTTTCTCATCCTCAATGAGGTAGCGACACAGGCCGTCCCCCAGGCCTTTACCACCACCAGGCAGAGTCAGCCTGGTTTGAGGGCAGTTTATCAATAGGGTTGCTCTTTTTTTTTTTTTTTTTTTAAAGATTTTATTTATTTATTTGACAGAGATAGAGACAGTCAGCGAGAGAGGGAACACAAGCAGGGGGAGTGGGAGAGGAAGAAGCAGGCTTATAGCAGAGGAGCCTGATGTGGGGCTCGATCCCATAACGCTGGGACCACGCCCTGAGCCGAAGGCAGACGCTTAACCGCTGTGCCACCCAGGCGCCCCAATAGGGTTGCTCTTGCTCCGTCTCCCAGGGAATATAGAAATCCATATTCCAGATGGAAGGGCAAGCATATACACTTCCAGAGATAGTTTTGAAGCTTTATGAAAATGCCCTTGACAGTCTCCGAAAGCTCAGCCTGAATCCATTCTGATAACTGCTGCCCCCTCATGGCCACATCCACACCCTGCAGGCCATCAGTGGCATCGGCAGGCCCTCGGAGCTAAGACAGCATCCCCAACACGGGGGGGGGGGGGGGGGGGGGGGCAACTCTGAGGGTGGGCTGGCACACTGGCAGGCCTCAGGGAGAGGCAGAGAGGGGACGGGAGGAGGAAGCCACTGCACTGGTGGGCAGCTCAAGATCTCTGCTCCAAGCAGGGAAGGAGCTACGTGCCGATGCACTGTGGAGAGTGTCCACAAATTAGAAGTGTGGCTGAGTGGCAGGGGGAGAAGGAATCTGAGTGAGGAGAGGGTGTCCCCAGGTCCTAGTGTCATCATCCCCCAGGCCCATTCTGCTTGGGTAAGCTCACTGCCGGTCCTGATTATCTTAAGCCAGCAGGTCAGAGCACCCCCCTGACAGCACTCACCAGAGAAACCCTTCCTACCAGACATGGCAGAGAAGAATCTTTCTGGGAAGCCACTTTGGAGGGTAGGCAGGCAGGGTGCCAGAAACAGCTGACACCCAAACTCTCCCCTCTGCCCCTTCCCCAGCCTGCAGGACCTGGGTAGGGGCAACTGCCAAGATCCCCACCCACTCCCAGGAATGAGACACAGTCCACTGGTCAACACCCAGCTGCTGTAGTGTAGCTTGGTTTTATTTATGTCCACAAATATTTCAAAAAAATTACAAAATACTCAAATGGAGAGAACACAGAAGTCACGATTTCTGGGTGTCTGTCTACTCTGTTTACACTGTGTTATCTCATGGCAAACTACTCATATATACATTTAGCTTCAAGATATATACAAACGTAGCAAATCAGAATATACACTCTGCTGCCGCAGTGAACGTGAAGCTCGATCCTGACAACGTTCAACAAGATACGTACAAAACACAGAAAAGCAAACCCGAACTTCAAACAAAAGGAAGGAAAATCCAAAAGGAAACCAAGGGGTTAGGCTTCAAAGACACTGTGAAGGTCTGGGGCCTCCTCAACAAACCGTAGCTGACCAGGTGAGGGTTTCGGGTCGTAGGTTCTTAGATGGAAGAATCTCAGTGCTTCACCTTGGGATATGGGGGAAAACCAAACCTCACGAGAAAACACCTTCGGACAGTCTTCAAGTAGAGACTTCCAAAGACTTCACTCTGTCTCTTCTTTGGAAAAATGGATGACACAGAGAGGCGGTCAAGAAGGTCTAACTGAATGGCAGGCACTGTGTTCCACGGAAAGGAAAACAAAGATACAGAGGAGGGCCGGCCCTGCCCCCAGAGGAAACAGTGCCTCCTGTCCGTGCGGCCCGAGCATGGGGACACAGGGCTCCTTTGAGCTTGCCTCCCTCTAAGGAGCTGAAGTTAAGGCAGAAATGGAACGGGAGAAAATGAGAGAAAAACGACAAACATTTCCAGAACATTCCCAGCAGACAAAACAATCCTGTCTGTCCCAACTGAAACCATAGTTTTAATAGAAACTGGAAATGCCCCAGATGCAGGTTTGAGTCCAGAACCTGAATTTGAGCTAATGCCTGCTGGCTTCGGGGTCAACGCGCCAGCCTCGGGTCCTGCCCCAACTGAGCTCCAGTCCCGGCCACAGCCCACACCCACCACTCGGGCTCTCGGTCCTGTCATCTGGCAGCTCTCCGATGGGACTACCAGACACAATGGCAGAAGTGGCCCTCAAGAGTCTGATGGGGGAGGAACGGAAAAGATCAACCCCGACAGAAGGTCAGATCCCCGGGTGCAGACATCCCCAGGTCCCCCACCCTCCGCCCTGGAGAAAGCTCACCAGGCCCACAACTCAGAAAGGAGAGGGTGGGCCCTCTGCAGAACAGCTGGAGCCCTCAGATTGGCAGCCCCCAGGTGGAAGGAAGCCTGCCTTCTCCCTCCACGTCGGCGGCTGCGACTCTCGTTCCTACTCCCAAGAGGAACAGTGGAACTCAAATGGTGTCCCCATCCGACATGGGTCACCATGCACAGACCTGCTCCTGGGGGAGACGCACAGGCCGCTACCCACAACCATGCCAACTCCAGGGCCTCCCTCACTCAAAAGCAGCCTCCAGCTGTGTGGCCAGGAGGACCTGGTCTCCCCACAGGAAGATCATAATGATGACACACACAAAAGGGCAGGGTTTTTTAAAACAGATTCCTTTGGCAAGTGTATATGCTCAGTTCTTTGTAGGGAATCATGTTTTCTTGAATCTTCTAGAATGTTTATGAATTTGTCAGATATTTAAAAAGGCAGTTCATCCAGAACAACCAAATGTGTGTGCACAGAACTCTATAAGGAAATCTACAATCAGACACATACAAACATGTGCTTTCTCTCCTGCGGAGACAGAACAAGGTGGACATTTAACTCCTGCACTCCTGGTACAAAATAAAAACGGTTTCATCTGACAGATATCTGCACCTCTGGCAAAGCACAAGCTAGGCAGACAAGAAGTGAAAATCAAGGCAGCAAAACAAAGAAACGGTCTGTAACATCGTCCCTGCAGACCCCTGGATGCTCACTGCTGCGACCACACCGCGTCCCAAGCCTCTGCCCGTTTGCAATTAGTAACGCCCATCTGTTCCCTTTAATTAAAGGGATAATTATATATAATTTTTTATTAAAAAATCAACTCTGTATTCTGTCAATAGCTGGTAGGAATTCACAATCAGTGACATGGCTGGAAAAAATAGATCAGAATAGTTTGTGGAAGAAAAAAAATGCCATTCTAAAATTATTTATTTACAGACGTAAAAAGCCATGCTGCAGAACTTTCTCAAATTATGAAGATCTCCTACAATGTATTAAAATAAAAGTTTTTTTTAAAAATTATAGCTCTTGGATTCCAAACTCATATGCCACCTATCTGCAAACCTCGTGGGTTCTGGAACACACGTAACTGAGTGTGTCTGCACGCACAGTGAAGGGTGTGAACTGGATTCTAGCACCTACCAAGAAATCAAGGAAGGAAAAGAAAACTAAAGCCAAACCCCAAGATTGCAGGGAAAGTTTTCTGAATGTTCAGTCCAGTCCAGGACTCACTAAGTTTCTGGGGGACTGTCATGCAGGGAGACCCAAACCAGTCTCAAGGAATCCTCTCTACAAACAAACACTATTATGCTGATAACATTTTTAGTTGTGGGGTTTTTAAATATATAAAGAAATCTTTAGAAGATATTCTTTTTGCTTTTGTAGCTCATATTGTATGTAAAAAGTCCTGTTTCTCCCCCCAAGAATTGGGGTTTCCACAGCCAGCGCTAACAAATAAATAACTTATAACTGCTTGTCACCTTCTTTCTTCAGTCGACTAGAAAGAAAACACAGGGAGACAGTATTCAGCACCAGGCCTGGGCAGGTGGGACCAGGCATGCAGCTCGAGGATGCAGATGACTCAGTGGACTCCCATGCAGGTGACCGTCCCCCCTCACCTCCCTCCCATCAAGATGGCCTGGTTGGGAGTCCCCTCCAGGGCCAAGAGGCCAGGGCCCACAGAGCCATGGGGAGGAGTCTGGCACTTGCTGATATGGGAGGAGCACCGTGGGCACAGCCAGGAGGCGCAACCATTAGGCTGGGTCAGTGGCCACAGGTGGGGTATGTGGGAGCCTGGGTTCAGAGAGTGAGCCCCTACCCCCTTCTGGCCCCTCCCCGCCTCACCTGTAATAATCTTCCTGACTTGGTAGGTGGCCACCATGCATGTGGGGGTGTCCATGCAGCCACTGCTGCTCCATGGCCAGTCTCTGCAGCTCTGCTGACTGGGCATGCATGGCCTGCAGCTGGTGGGCTGCAGACATGGGGGGTGGGATGGCCCCAGGCAGGTCTCGGGGGTAGGGGGTACCTGCCAAACACAAAACAGCCTTCAGTACAGAAAGGCCAGGGGAGTGGCCAGGATGAGGCTGGCAAGGAGGTCAGGTCAGGAGATAGCCTCCTGAGGGGAGGAGCAAGAGCCTACTTCCTCTGCAGCGACCGGTGGAGCAGAGCCTCGCCCCCCACCCCAGAGAGAAGGCTCAAAGTACTGCCTCTTGGATCCCGACCCTGAAGGTAGAGGTCAGGGGAAGACGGAATATACACTCCCTCGTCCTCAAGGTTTTAGGCCTCAGGCTCTTACTTCTTCACAGAGGCCCACCCTGAACCCTGAGTTTAGATTCAGCGCCTCTGTCACTCCTTCACATTGCACTGTCCTTGCCCTGGCTCTGGTTACGAATTTATACTCATCCACCCCCAGCGCTCTGAGGGCAGGGATTTGCCTTCCTGGTTCCCAAGTGGATTCCTGGCACATAGGAGGTATTTGTTGAATATGTGGATGGATGGACGGACGGACGGACGGACGGACAGACGGACGGATGAATGAATGAATGGATGAATGAATGGACGGGACACCAGATACCAGCCCAACTCTCACACTGGCCCCTCCTCCCCCCGGCGCATTCTTACCAAAAACTGGATGACGAAGCATCTCGTGCTCATGGGGGGGCTGTCCAAGCAGAGGGTTGGGGAGGGTGCCAGGGGGGTAGGGAAAGCGAGCCAGGTGAGGGCCAGCGGTCAGGGGGTCAACCAGCGGGTGCACTGGGCCTGCTGAACCTAAAAAAGGGGCAGAAGTCCAGATGCAGGTGGCGCAGGGCTCTGGGGCTCTCTCCACGTCTGCCCTCCTCACCGTAATCACCAGTGACTTCCCCTCACCACAGCCGGCTCCTGCCCACCAGGGCCACCAAAAATCCTGACCCAAAGTGCCTGCCCCCACCCCAACCTGCAGTGAAGTTCCAGAAAGTAACACAGAGGTAAATTTACACACGATTTCCTCCCTCATTCCTGAGCACCCCTATAGGCAGAGTCTCCCCCACGCTGTTTTGTTGAGGACCCTCAAGCATCAGAGCCCACCTGGCCGAACACCCTAGGCCCACCCTACACCTGTCAGGTCCACAGGGACCCCAGGGCTGCTCTAGTCCTGCCACAGCCAGGGTGTCTCACCCCAGCTGCTGGCTGGATTGGCAACATTCCCCAGCACGGCCTCCCTGGCCCTTCACCCACAGAACCCACAGGGGGTCGGCAGAGCGGGTGCTGCCAGATGCTGCATGCCGTTGGCAGGGAGGAGGCTCACCAAGCCCTGTTCTCTCCTTTCAGGCCCTGTGCTCCCACGTTCCCTCTCTCCCTCTCTCCCTGCAGATGTCCCTTCCCACCTTCAAGCCCGCTCCAAAGTTACCTTCTTGACGAGGCTTTCTCATGGCTTCTAACCGCAACCTTGCTCCCAGCTCCCCTGTTCCCTCTCCCTGGTTAGCTGTCCTCCAGAACCCTGACTGCTTTTCACACCATAAGACACGCTGACTGACTGCCTCCAGACCGGGACAGTAGAACGGACAGGGTTTGTCAGCACCTACATGTGTGCCTGACATATCACAGGTGCTCCGTAACTATTTGTCAAATGGACGAATGTTGCACGGACAAATGACTGCCTGTCCTCAAACAGCACTAAGATACATCCATCCACTGGTTACACCGGGGCTTAGACAGCCCATGCCGACTGGCATCAAAGTTCCAAGTATCAGGACCATGGGGTGAAAGTGACAGCTCCCTTGCTTCCCCAGAACCCTCTGCCCGAACAGAGTCTGGGCTCCCCACATCAAGGCTAGGTGCACAGGCAGAAAGCAAGGTGCCACCCTCCCCACCTCTGGGCCCTGCTCTACCTATCACCCTCCTCCCCAGCATGGAGGTAGGTCTGCCCACTCGGAAGTCCTGCATGTGGGCTGTGCCCTGGGATTCCATGGCAGGCCTTGGTCCCAGGGTGCAGGCCCAGCTCCTCTACCCATCTAGCCAGTCTGCAGAGCTAGAGATGGAGCAGGGGCTCCAGCCGTGCCTGTCTCTGCCTTCAGCCTAGCTGGCCTGTCGGCAGACCTTTGGACACTCTCATTCCCAGCTCAGATAGGACTGAGTGGCCCTGACCAGATGAGCCAGGAGCAGCCCAGGCCCTGCACCCCAAGAGGGAACAGGAGGACTGTTCTTTTAAGTTTTCACTGAGAGATACCCTAAAGCCTCCCTAGGTGTCCCAGTTGCCTCCACCTGGGCTTCCAAGGCCCTGCCTTGCTCCTTAGGCCCCACCTCCTGCCTTTATCCTGACTCAGTGAGCACAGGCTGCTTCCTACTATCCCCGGCACCGGAGGCACAGGGCCCCAGGGTGACTCAGCACTCTGCGGACTTGCAGCTCTGGAGAACTGAGGAGCTGGGCAGAGAAAGAGGCTGCGGGTGAGGGAAGCAACGAGAGGATTCCCAGACACATGCTGATTGTTCTCAGTTCTGTTAGGAATGAGGGATTCCTTTAGGAAAGAACCGCCTCTGCTTCTGGACAGCAGCTCTGTCTTTGGCCTGCACCTTGTCACATCAGAACTCAACCCACAGCGCCCTCTCCTGGTCTGGCCCGGAGGGCACCCACCTTGGTGGAGGGGGTCCTGCTGGTGGAGGTGGAGGTGCGAGTGGATGTGTGAGTGCTGGTGGTGGTGCGGGGTCACGTTGAACATCTGCAGGCGGGCCAGAGGGTCGCTGGTCAGTGATGCCATGCGCTCAGCGTGGATCCGCTCGGCCGCCAGTCTATCAGGGTAGCTCATCTCAGGCCGCAGCTGGGGGCCCGCCAGGGCCAGTCTCTCCCTCTCCAGGGGGTTCAGGCCCGGGTGGAAAGAAGCAAAAGGGTGGGGGCCCGCAGTGGGGGGGATGGTGAGGGCGCTGTGCCGGGCGAAGTGCTCCATGGGGTTGGTGGCTGGGTGCAGGGGGTCCAGCTCCGGGGGCTTCACCTCGAAGCCTGGCTTCATCCTCTCCCGTAGCTCCCGCTCCCGGATCTCCCGCTCCCGGATTTCCCGCTCCCGGAGCTCCCGCTCCCGGATGGTGGGGTCCACGTTGTAGAGGCCAGGCATGTGGTAGGCCAGCAGGGGGTCAGTGGGGTTGAGGGGCATGTAGAAGGGGTGGTTGCGGTTGGTGGGTGACATGACGTGGGGCCGAGCGTACTCGCTCAGAGTCCGAAGGGCAGGTGTGTCGGGCCCGATGTATGGCGGCACCGCGGCAATGGTGGTTGGTGGTGGCTCGAAGGACGGCCGCATGTGGCCAGGACCGCTGAGCTGGGGGTCGCTGAGGCGGCCCTCGTGGGCCGAGCTGGACGCCTTCTGCTGAAGAAAGGGAAGGTGTGAGGGGCAGGTGCCCAGCTGCCCAGGGGTCTGAGCCTGGCACTCACTCAGCAGAGTCAAGCCTGGCCCTACTGCCATCCCGCACTGGCCAGCCAACTTGGTCTGTCCACCCCAACGCCAAGAGCAGGCCCCAGCCATGGCTGGGGACAGGCTTGGGCCACAAGGACATGGTCCAGCCCCTGCTGGGACAGTCTGCTTTGTACCTACAGCTTCCCTTGTACCCTGGATGGGGCTATTATGCATCTGAGTAAGCCGTGGAGGAGAGCTGGGGAGGGACCCCCCCGCGGCCTGGGTGACCCCCAACTCACGGCTGCTCTCTCTGCCTCCCGCTCCCGCTCTCGTTCCCGCTCGCGCTCTTTCTCCTTCTCCTTCTCGCGCTCCCGCTCCTCTCGTGCTTTCTGCTCAGCCTCCCGTTTGGCCTTTTCGATGGCCTCCTCCCTCTTCTTGGCCAGTTTGGATCCCGCCAGAGGCATGAAATACAGGTCTGTCCGCGCACACGAGTTGTAACCACGGTCCAGATGTTTGTAGAACCTAAAGAAGGCCACATCTCTCGCTGGAGCCCTGCTGAGGCCTCGGCCTGCCCCAGCTGCCCAGCCTGTCCCTGCCCTGGTGTGCCCGCATTCCTGGGAAGCCAGTACCTGGCTGACTGGCTGGCATGGCTGGGCGTGTCCACCACAGTGGGCTCGGGGGATGGGCTCCTAGGTGGGGGCGGTGGGCTCTCGGGCTCCTCAGCATCATCCAAAGCCTCTTCCTTGATCTGGACAGTGGGGAGTGGGCAGGCTGTCCCCCCTGGTACGCTGCCTCCCGAAGAAACAGCAGCAGAGCAGGGTGGCTGGGCCGAGGGACCGGGTCCCGCAGGTGGGGTGGAGGTGGAAGAACAGGTTGGAGGGGTGATGGGAGGAGGTCCCCCAGGGACAAAGGGATGCTGAGCAAATGGGGGCTGGGGGGGCACCTGGTGGAGGCCTGCTGGGGGGTGAGCGGCAGCAGCAGGAGGCAGGCTCTGGCTCTGGGTCAGCACTGGGGGCTGTGCAGGGGAGGAGGGCAGGGGCTGGCTCTGAGGCATGAGCTGCAGGGGAGGGGGATGGGCTGAGGGGGGATGGTGTGTGGACAGGGAGCTCAGGGGCTTTAGTGCTGGAGGGGGTGGGAGGTTGGCATTCATGGAGAAGGGGGAAGGCCCTGAGAGGTGAGGCGGGTGCTTGTGGGCTTGGGGGGCCGGCAGCTGGGGGATGGGTGTGGTGGGTGGGGGCTTGATGTGGGGCATGGCCAAGGGGGCCGGTGGCAGGGGCTGCTCCCGTGGGGGCTGCTGGGGCTGCAGTGCTGACTGCGACGCTGTGGCCTGTAGAGAGGCATGAGGGAGAGCTGATGCCTGAGAGGCCTGGGGAGGGAGGCCAAAGGGCTGAGGGGGGCCTGGGTGCTGCAGCAGGGGCCCGGGCTGGAGGCTGTGAGGGCCACCTGGGCCCTGACTATGCAGCGGGGGCTGGCTGTGAGGTGGGGCAGAGGTCTGGCCAGCTGGCACGGTCAGAGGCTGGAGTGGGGGATGCGGTGAGGGAAGCCGCTGTGGGTGCAGGGCAGGTGCCTGCTGGATATGAGCATGGGGAGCAGGAGCTGCCGGAGCCTGTGGCTGGCTGGGGGGCTGGGAGGCCGAGGGGGAGCCCTGTGGAGGACCTGCAGTGGCAGAGGGCGTGGGCCCTGGTGTGGGGAGCTGGGAGGTTCCCGGTGGGGCAGTGGAGGGAGCTGGAGGGGCCGCACTGGGGGTCCCCTGCAAGGCTGGGGGCTGGGCCTGCAGCATCTGCTGCTGGGCCGAAGAGTCTGAGTCGCTCTCGTTGTCCTGGGGGCTGGGGATGCTGGGGGACGTGCTGCGATTGTCCTGGTCGATGTCTTTGGGGTCACTGCTGCCCTCATCGTTGACACTGCGGCTGTCCGAACTCTCTCCCTCGCCTTCCGATGGCGAGTTGGGCCGGCTGATTTCCTAGGGCAGAGACGGGAGGATGAAGCTCTAGGAGAGCGGAGGCCCTCACTGCCCTGCACTGCTACAAAGGTCTGTGCAGACAAGGCAGCAAGCCCGGCTCCGGGGACCGCAGGTCCTCCTTCGACCCGGCCAGTCTCGGGAACCACTCCAGGTTCCTCCCTAGAAGATGCAGCACCGTAAGGCCCCAGGGAGAATCTGGGCTCAAGGCCTCTCAAGGGGTGTCTGCTGCCAGCTACAGCCACAGTGGCTCGGCTGCGCATCTCACCTGGGTTTTCGTCTTCTTGGAGCTGGTCCTGTCGGCCTCCTCTGTATCAGAGGCCACCTTCTCCCGCTGGCGCTTGGTGCTCTTAAGGGGGGATGAGGCTTCCTCCTTCACCTTCTGCAGTGGGAAAGCCCAAGAGGGGCATCAGGCCAAGGGAGGATGTCCCATCAGCCTCAGGGGGTAAATGAAGACGGTTTGCTGACACCTTGCTCCCAAATTTGGAGCTCTGTTTCCAGAAGCAAGAAAGCTCCGGAAGGGACTAGCTGAGGCCAGGAAAAAAAACAAGTATACTGGGGTAGAAATAACCTGGCTTTGGCAGGGAAGGAGCCTTTGCAATCACACCCTACCCTCTGCCCCTGAGGCCTTGGGAAATTCAAGGTAGAGATGGCCCCCAAAGGTCAGTGCTGGGAGCTACACTGGACCCCCTTTCTCCAGATCCCAGACCCCAGGCCGCAGTCTACAGCCCTAGTCTAGGGCAATGCTGATGGTCCAGGGAGGCTCCAGGAACAGCCTGCAGCCCCATATCTGAGGGACTGAACATCAACTCCAAAAACCTGGGGTTTTAATGAGAGGGCAGGGCCCAGCAGGCCCCACTACCCTGGGGGATGGGCATCTCACCTTGGCTGACTTCTTCACTGTCTCTGCTTTACTGTCATTGCTGGAGGTGCTGGCAGCGCTGGGCGAGTTCCGGCCACTGGAGCGGATGTCTTCATTGATGGGCGAGGCACGACCATCAGGGCTGGCTGGCTGCTTCTTTCGACCACTGCGCAGTGTAGACATCTGCCCACCCAAACCGGAGGCTGGTGAGACTCGACCCCAGCACATACGCAGGAGCCTCAGGAGCAGACCCCACCACCAGCATTATGGCAAATACCAGGCCCTGGCAGGCAACAGGCACCTCTGGCTGTCCCTCGCTGTGTGGGGGTTAATATGGAACTAAAGGAGGAGGGGGTGAATGGGTGGGTTCACATGGAAAAGACAGCAATTCTTAAACCCAAAGCACTCATCTCTAGGGATGGCCCTGGATGTTGTGTGGTAGAAACGAGCAAGGAGTTGGCTGTCTACTCTGCCAAGTTCTCCAGAATGACAATCATACACTCTGCTTCAAATCACCTCACTCTTTCTGTTTATTCCATAGAACTGCCTGCTTCCTCACCCAAACGAAACACCTGCTGATTTCATCTGATAGGATGAGAAGTCACTCAAAGGGAGAAGCTGTCAAATAATGTAGCTCAGCTCCTAAAACCACCAAGCACTTGAGCATGTTTCTGCAAAGCCATGGGGCTCAGAAGAGATGGGGGAACAATGATTCACATCAGTTCATCTGCTGGGCAGCCTGGGCACCAGCAGCCTTGACAAGATGCCGGGGTCAGAGGAAGGTGGACAGTGCCATCTACATGCCTAAAAGGGCCACTGGGGAGGCCAGCTACAGGGAAGGACCCTCGTGGCATCCCCAGCTTCCAACCTGGGAAAACCTTTGCTCCTAAAGGTCCCTGCTGCCACATTTCCAACCTGGAAAACAAACCTCTTTATGAAAAGGGCTAAACAGTGAGGGGAAAAATGGACCAAAAGATTCTAAAACTGAATCAAATGAATGAATGAAAGAAAGGAAGGAAGGAAGGAAGGAAGGAAGGAAGGAAGAAAAAGAAAGAAAGAAAGAAAGAAAGAGAAAGAGAAAGAGAAAGAGAAAAGAAAGAAAGAAAGAAAGAAAGAAAGAAAGAAAGAAAGAAAGAAAGAAAGAAAGAGAAAGCACCTGCAAGTTTTAAATAGCAGAGAGATGCCACACTACAGGTGATGGGCCCAGGGGCCAGAGGGAAGTCAGGGGACTTGGAAAGCCTGCACTGAACCAGACCTTGATACTGAAGAGTTCTCTGTAACAGTAAGCTCAGGATATGCACCCCACTGACGATATGAGGGAGGGAGAGAGCAGAGGCTCTTTCCAGACCCACAGACAAACTAAAACCTTTGAGCCAATCACTCCTTTAAGGGGGCTGGTTCTCCACCTCAAATGAATCGCTTCCCAGGTTCCTGGAAGGCAGAAGCCCCAGCATCCTAGTAACTTGCAGTGGCCTGGATCGCCTGCCCTGAGGACTCACCGAGCCACGACTGCGCCGAGTCCTCATGCTATGCTTCCCACTGAGCCCATCATCTTCCTCTTTGACAGGTTTGAACATGAATGGGGGAGGGTCCACGGGCTTCTCAATGGGGGGGAGCTCGCCGTACTTCTTGAAGTGGATGCGGCAGTCTGTGCAGAGCAGGATGTTCTCCCGGCCCCCGTGGTGCCAGTCTTTGGAGGCTGCGTGAGGGAAGAGGAGTGCGGGTGGGGGGCCCTTCCATGGGCTCCGACAGACGCCCATCACTCACTCTGCTGCTGCCTGCTCTCTCCCAGGGTAGGGTGGGAGAGGATTTCAGGAACACCCACCCCCTCCCCAGTCTCATGGTGCCCAGAGGAGCTGGCAACAGGCTTCCCAGAAACACAGGTACCCCCACCCTGACCACACTGATTGTACACAGGGGAGTGACCAAATACACAGATTTCTGCTTTCTCAAGTAACCCTGAAGCACAATGCAAACGTCAAGCCAATGGCACTCTGGCAGGTCTTCACCTGGATTCATAAAATGTTCAGAACCTGAAAGTGCCTGAGCCTGGCCTGTCTCAGTGAATGCTCCCCCTGCTCCCCCTTCCCTCCGATCCCCACTTACTGGTGGTAAAGCAGTGGCGGCAGGCGTACCCCTTCAATTCCTGCTCGCTGTCCTCACTGTCAAAGTCATCCTCGCTGGCTGAACTCAGGTCCACTGGGCATGGCAGGAACACAACAGGGGTGGGGGAGACACCATCATGCTTGGCCAAGACAGGGACCTCCTGTGACCTGTGGCCTGCCCCAGACTCTGAACCACCAGTCAGAGTGGCCTGGAAGGCTGAGGTGGGGCAGTATTCACGAAGGACCACTCTGAATTCCTCAGGGCCAGTGATCAGAACGAAGAACTCACGTGAGGGGCAGTACCCAAGGGTCTGCCCTACCCTATTTCTGGAGCCTGATGTCACACCTGAATCCTGGTGTGGCAAGCACTGATGTCCACAGCTGAGAACGTGAACAGGCTAAGTACACCCACATGAATTCCCTGACAAATCCAGGCATCCTGAGGAGCGCCCTCGCCATCGAGTCGCCCCGCCCCACCCAGCACTAACGGATCATTTTTTGTTTGCATGTGCAACATAGCAACCCTCAGGCTGAGTGCCCTGGGCCAGGACAGAACCACAAGGCCCACTGCTGTTTGCTAGCTTTTCAGGGTTAGGAAGGTATCCTATCAGACTGCACATCACACTGGGACCAAGAGGAGGATCTTGGTAAAGCAGGAGGAAAAAGAAGAAAATGTTAATCTGATCTTATTGCTAACACAATACCAACGCGATGAGAACTCAAACAGTACATCATCCCCTAAGTGGACAACCTCCTCTGAAGTCACTGGAAACACCCCGAGATAGGGTCAAGACTTACATTTTCATAAAAAATTAAAATGATGTTGAGTTTATTTAAAAAATTTAAATGCATGAATAATCTGTAAAACTCTCCTACCAAATCCCCCAAGCCAGTGCCACATCTGGGTGCAGGCTCCGCGCACACGCGTAACACACACTATGTCCCCAACCTGTACTGTGACAAGGATGCCCGTGAGGACGGGCCCAGGGCCGGGACAATGCGCGTGTGGCTGCGTGGGAGAAGTCCCTCACTTACAGAATTCGCTGGAAGGGGGTCTGGAGGGCGTGCTGACAGGCGTGGATGCGGTGCGGGTCTTGATCCTCCTGAACACGGCCTGCCTGCGGTGCCTACGATGGGCCCGGGAGCTGGCTGCTTCGGGGGTTTTCTTCCAGTAGTAATAGAAGGTGATCAGCTCTCCCTGCAGGAGAGAAGGCTGGCTGTGATGGAAGGGTTCAGAGGGGCTCTGCTCTTCCTGTTCCCCCGGGATGCGAGCCCTCTTCTGCCAGGAGCAGGAGCTGGTTCCTAACAGGTGTGCTGGAGACGAGCACCAAGGACAGTTGTGAGAGGAACAGGGTTTGCTCGAGACATGGCTGTGAGCTGCCCACTAACTGGGTGAATGGGCTTGTCCCCTCAGCCCAGCAGAAAGGAATTTCTAGATCTCAAGAACATTCGTTCATTCAACAAGTATTTGCTGAGTGCCTACCAAGTGCCAGATGCCACCACGGAGGCACACCAATCAGCAATCAAAAACAAGGAACATCCTTGCCCTCCAGCTGTGTGTGTGCACAGACGTTTTCTTCACAGCACTCCACTGAAATCATACAGGTATGGCAAGGAAATGCCTGAGCAGTTAGATTATTCCAGAAACAAGCAAAGGAAACAACTGAGATGGTGGGGAACTGGGGTCAGGAAAAACAGAGACCCCAATTCCAGGAAAACTGCTCCACACCCTCTAACCCAATCTGAGCGCCCACATCGGGACAAGCTAGTACAGCATCCTGAAGGTGAAGACTGGGGCTTGACAAGGGAAGACGCTGAGGGACGACACAGTGGTGCTGACTCAGAGAGGAAGTGCCACCGGTCACAAGGCCAGCCTTTATGGCAGAAGGAGCTATTCTTTCCATGGCCCGGCAGAAAGGAACAAGAAATCCTTTACGAAAAAAAAATACAGCAAGGGGGTATGAGGCCAAATGCAACTTTTAGAAAGGGGCAGTTTTGGGACGACTGGGTGGCTCAGTCAGTTAAAGTATCTGCCTTCGGCTCAGGTGATGATTATAGGGTCCTGGGATCGAGTGCTGCACCTGCCTCCCTGCTCAGCCCAGAGCCTGCTTCTCCCTCTCCCTCTGCCTCCGCCTGCCGCTCCCCCTGCTTGTGCATGCTGTCAAATAAATAAATATCTTTAAAAGGGGGGGGCAATTTGGGGTGCCAGGGTGGCTCAGTCGGTTGAGCATCCAACTCTTGATTTTGGCTCAGGTCATGATCTCAGGGTCGTGAGATCCAGCCCCTTGTCGGGCTCTGCGCTCAGTGCAGAGTCTGCCTGAGACTCTCTCCTTCTGCCCCTCTATGAGAGCGTGCGCGTTCACTCTCTCTCTCAAACAAATAAACAAACCTTTAAGAATAAGAAAGGGGTACTTTTGCTACCCCCACCCCCAGGTGCTCAGCAGGCACACCACACACACCAACAGGTGAATGGCATGTTTGGCTAACCCTGGTTGACACAAGACCAATTTTTTAAAACAAACATCCCAAGATAAAGTATCTTTACCTGGAATTAAAAAGCCAACAAACAAACGCTTAAAGCAGCGAAAGTGTCTAGTTCACACTGATTTTCTCTAACTGAATCAATCTTGCGGACAATCAATTAGCGTGGCTGATTACTGTATCCTGGGAAGCCACCCTGTGGGCAACTTGTACCCCAAGGTGGGGAGCCACTTGGCCAGAGCACCACACTGCCTCAACAGAAGGCTCAATGCCCTGTGAATGGAGGAGCCGAGAGAGAGAAACAAAGATTTTATTCTCCAATGACCTGAGATCTAGCTGGAAAGACCAGTGCTGGGGAGACTAAAGTGAACAGACAAGCACAGATACCACGTGACCAACTCTTGTGATGGCTAGAGCATCGGGTCAGATGAGGTTTCCCTAAAACATTCCCCAGAAAGCAATGGCCTTAGAACGATGAGAAGTGAGTCTGTAGAAGTGAATGGATTTTAAGCGGGGAAATGGCTTCTGCAAAGCAGGAAGTACATGTGTGTTGGGTGCTCACTACTCAAGCTGGATTCTATGCCTGTGCATTTTCTAAGAAGTGGGACCACAGCTGTCGTCGGATCCTTAAAGGAACCTGTGATTCAAGAGGAACTTCTGACTGGCTTCCATAAGCCTATAGCATGTATCTCTTGGAGTGTGGATATGTTTCAGTCTTTCCAAGTGCCACTTAACAAAATGCTAGTGACTGCCAATATTTAACAGATGAAGCATGACCCCAGGCCAAGGAGGCCAGGAGCCAGCCACCAAGGACAAGCACGTGCAAGTCCGCAAGCTCACCCCACCCTTCTCACAGTTCCACGAGACACTAACTGCGATAAGGGAAAATGCAAGAACGTCCCTGGATTTCTGACCTGTTTGTCTGTCACGTGGTATTCTACAAACGTAGGCTACATCTGTCCTGCCGTGACTGCAGCATCCTGAGCCCCTAGGTCATGATCCGAGCACCTCCTGGCTCCTGCCTCTGTACTTCCTATTTTCCTGAGTTGGAAAGTCACTTATCTGTACTGATCTTTTGGTATTGACTGGCCAGAGGGAACAAATTCATAAATCCACTAGGGGATTAAGAGACCTGTGCTGATACAAAATTGATCTGACTCTGGTTTTCCTATGAGAAAATACAGAACAGAAGCCAAGGCAAATCACTGTCACCCTTCAATACTTTGTCAGGGTGACATGCTCTATGGGTTCAAAAGGACAACGAGTGCAGTAAACCATGGCCCAATCCCAAAGCTAGGAGAAGAATGTGAAACCCCAAAGCAGTACCCTCCCACCGCCTCCTCTAGCTGAAGTCTTTTAGGGGCCAGTAGATGGGAGGCCTGGGATGTAAGAGGAAATGTGAAGTTACAGGAGACAGAAGGAATCAAAAAATGGGAGAGAAAGTGAGGTGAAAGATGCTACCAGGGTCTCTGTCAAATCTCAGCTAGAGTGGACAGCTGTTAGAAAGCAGCTGCCCTTAGGTCTCCAGGCAGCTTTGGTCTGTCGCACAGTATTGCCTCACGCAGTTACAAGGGACTGGGGGTGAGGGGCGCCGACACTCCCCCCCCCAGCCAAAAATCCAGGTACAACTTCTGACTCCTAAAAGTCTACTGTTGACCAGAAACCTTACAATGGTATAAATGGTCAATTAACACATATTGTGTATGTTATACGTATTATTTACAGTATTCTTACAATATGGTAAACTAAAGAAAATAAGAAAATCATAAAGAGGAAAAATACATATATAGTACTGGACCATATCGAAAAAAAAATCTACCTGTAAGTGAACCTGAGCCGTTTTAACCTGTGTTGTTTAAAGTCAAATGTATTTCTATTTCTCAAATATGAAATGAATGTTTGAAAGAGTTTCAAAGGGTTTTAAAAGATGGTATAACTCGCAGATTAAAACAGGGGAAGCCAGAGTTCAGTGAGGCTATGGTACTGGCCCAATGCCAGACACCAGACAGAAAAAGGCTCAGGAAAAAAGCACAGGTTCCCAACCTTAACTTCCACTCCTGCACTGTGTACGTCTAGCGTATGGGGGGAAATTAGGACATGACAAAGAAACCTGATACTGAAATTAACATCAACTTTTTGTAACACTTAAGAAATAAGAGCTTTTAGGGGCGCCTGGGTGGCTCAGTTGGTTGAGCGTCTGCCTTCAGCTCAGGTCATGATCTCGGAGTCCTGGACTGAGACCCAAGTTGGGCTCCCTGCTCAGTGGAGAGTCTGCTTCTCCCTCTCCCTCTGCTCTTCCCCCTGAAATCACGAACTCTTGCACAAGCTCTCTCTCTAATAAATAAATAAAATCTTAAAAAAAAGAAATAATAGCTTTTAAACAAGGAAAAGGAGGGACACCTGGACGGCTCAGTCAGTTAAGCGTCTGCCTCCGGCTGAGGTCATGATCTCAGGGTCCTAGGACTGAGTCCTGCATTGGGCTCCCTGCTCAGCGGGGAGCCTGCTTCTCCCTCTGCTTGTGCGTGTGCACACACACTCTCTCTCTGACAAATAAATAAAATCTTAAAAAACAAAACAAGGAAGAGGAGTCCAGAACAGATTCTATTATCTGAGTACCAAGGATCAAACAATCAAGCCGGGAATCTTCACTGTAGGTCTATAAATTAGTCTGGAAAATGAAAATGTAAATTTCAAACTTCAGGAAGATGGGGTAGTGACTAGAACTCTCATACATTGCTGGTGGGAATATAAAATGGTTCAACCATTTTGTAAAACTCTGGCAGTTCTTACAAAGCTAAACAAACATTTACCATATGACCGAGCAATTGATCCCACCCCGAGGTGTTTACCCAAAAGAAATAAAAACATATGCTCACGCAAAGACTTTTATACAGGTGCTCACAGAAACTTTACTCTCTGTAGCCAAAAGCTGGAAACAACCCAAATGCCCCTCAGAAGGAGAATGGATAAATGCATTACTGCGTGCCCATTTACTAGCTACTGCCCGGCAGTAAAAAGGCACAAACTACTGATCAACCTGCCAATATTAATGAATCTCAAACATCATATTGAATATAAGTAGCCAGATACAAAAGGGTACAGACTGTACGAGTCCATTCCAGAAAAGGCAAATCTACAACCGCAGAAGGTAAACGAGTGGTTGCCTCGTCTGGAGGACAAGGAAGTAGAAAACTATCTATAAAAGAACATGAGGAAAACTTTTGGGGTGAAGGGAATATCGTATGAAGCGACTGGTGTTATTTGCATGGAGGTACAGTTATCAAACCCATTGAACTGTGCCCTCACTGCACTTAAAGTGGATGTATTTTTATGGTATAAATGGTATGCATACCAATCACACATCAATGAAGTTGACTTAAAAAAAATCCAGGCCAGGTTTTATTAGCTGCCTCTCAACAACTGTAATGTCTACGAAGGGATTAAACACTGGGATGGAGCGAATCTAGGAGGATTAGAAACAGCACACTGGTGACTGCATGGGTGGCTAGGTCTTGAGCACAAACAAAAGAACATGTCGGGAAAAGCTTTGGTTCTACAAATAGGGAACGAGGCAGCCAGAGGCCTCACCAGGAACGAAGTCAATTGAACTTTAATCAAACATGCATAGTGTGTGCTGCAGAGGCCCGCTGCACATAAATTCAGGGAACAAAAGCTGCTGCAGAAATCAATAGCCTGCTGAAACATTAACACAGGCAATCATTGATCAAAAGGCAGCTCCCCAAAGGCAGCCTTGCAAATTAGCTCCCGCCTTTGCTTGCAAGCAAACAGAGAGGCATCAGCGTGGACATGAATGGCCCGGCCGATCGTTTGTTCCCGGTGCTCTCACCCACCGCACAAACAAGGCCTCCCAGTCAGCACACCTCACATCTCCATGTTCTAATTGCAAACAGCACGAGCGACCAAACTGGGTTAGTGCCTGGGCAAAAATGGAAAGGAGAGGGGGCGAAGTGCTCTCCAATCGACAGCATTATGGGCTGCAGTGCTTGCCAAGAGAAGCGCTTAAATCCACTGGTCTACATTTAGCAGATTCTCTCTCTCTCCCCCCAACTCTTCGCCTTTTCTTTGGTGTAAGGGGGGCAGTGGTGTGCTGGATTTTCCCAACAGGTCATATGCAAAAAACCACTGGCAACAAGGGATTTGCTCCTGGATTTAGGCACCAGCTCCCCACCCTGAGGCAGGATCTCTGCACAGCAGGTCTTCTCCCCAGGCAAACCACTCAGGGGTAGAGAACCAGTTCCCATTAGGTTTCTCTGATTTTCCATCAAAATGAAAACATGGGGTAGGGAGTGCCAGGAGAGGAGGAGGAAGGTGCTTAGGGCTGAGCTCTATCTGGGTGGGTGGGGGCTGGGACGAGAGTCCGGTTGACAAAAGGCTCCAGGCACCAGCAGACAGCTCAATCACAGCCATTCCTGTAATCCAGAAGCTTCCGGGGCTCGGCCACTCGGAATTAGGAGGATTGGTTCCTTCTCTGCAGTCACCATTGTACTTTGTGCTTCCCCATGTTAGACTGTGAGTCCATCAAGTTCACTTAACATAAAACATTGGGGCAATCTCCCTCCATGCTCCCCCCTCCCCCCCACCCTGCCACCTGGACCATCTGAACTGAAGCAGTTGGCGGGGGCGGGGGGGGGGGGCAGCTTGGGCTGCTCACCACTTACCAGTAGCTTTCGGGTATAGACTCATTTCAGGTAAGTTTTGCTGGTATGGCTGGGCCCAGTTCTGCTTTACCTTGGGTGAACAATAAACTGGCTATGTGTTCCAGGGCCCAGGGTAAGTATGCCACTGTACGTGCGTAAGAACAGAAGTGGGGTGGGGGACTACAGGTAGGAGTTGACAGCCCTGCCGCAGGAGACAGCCCTGCCGCAGGAGACAACCTGACCAGGTCCCCTTCCTGTCTTACTAGCAGGTTAATTTACCTGCAGCCACTTGGTGAGCTAAAACAATGTCCACAAACAGGACTGTTATTTAATTTCCCCCAGGCACTACACTGCTAAGGGAGGGAAACCTGTAAACTGTCCTGCCTGATCAAAAATACACACACATACATACACACACAGTAGTTTTAAAGTAAGCTAAGCTACATGTCTTCCAAGGGGCCCTGGGGAAAGGAAAGCACAGAGCCACGGGCTAAGCAGGTGAGCGAACAGGCACTGTAAGCACCCAAACGTCAACGGTTCACCTGGTGAGCACGGCTGTCCTGTACTGAGCTCAGCAGTGAGTTCCCCACTCTCAGGGATCTCTTACACCTCAGTCCGCCATTACCTCAAGAAAGGAGTTCTCTGGGAGGCCGATGTGGAGGCAGGAAAAGGTAGTCAATTATTTTTGTCCCATGTTAGAAACATAAGGGTACACCTAGGACTAAGTCCTAATTTTTGTGATTATAACATATTATTACTGCCACAACCACACAAAAAAGGCATGACATCCCGGGGTGGGGACAACAGTGTGGGGGTGGTATGTGGCAGAAGATGAGGTCTAGGGACCCCAGCATGCAGACCACGGGGTACCGCAGCCTGCCTTCTACTATCAGGCTAAGGAAGGCCCCGGTCTTTGGGAAATAACTGTTCTCACACACTCCTTTCAATTCAGTGTACAGAGCTGTGCTCTGTTATCTTCCATTCTCACAGTGGTTCTGTGACCAGCAGAAAAAATGGAGAACTGCTGGCCTTAAAGTTATGTCAAGGAAGGCCTTGAGAAACCAGTCCTTGGCCTATGCATGGAGGGGCAGGGAGGGAGGAAGGAAAGAAGGACTCCAGTCTGGGTCCCTGCACCACAGTGAGTGCCTAGCTGCCAGGCTCAGAAGGTTCCCTGTAGAAGCCACCCACAAATGCTTTCTCCACTGGGGGGGGGAGCTGCCGCTCACTACTTCTGCACCAAAACTTCAACAGGCATCCTCAAAGAGGTGCAGCAGGGGAAAGCGGGGGTGGGGAGGAGGCCTGGGAGGCTGCACATGGATAATGGCATCAGAAACAGAGCTTCTCTCTGAAGCTACCTTACGGCCCCTCAAGCCCACCTGCCACTGCCCACTGATGTGATGGGACAGGACCCTCTCTGGGCACACCTCTGCACACAGTTGACTTACCCACTGCGGGGGTTAGAAAGTAAGCACTTAGAAGAAATTATTTTAATTATTTAAGACCTATTATTCACTGTTCTGATGCTAAATATTTTAACATGAATATGTAGAGAGAGTACACTAACTGTTCTCCTCTCAATGCCTTATTCTGCATGCTAAAGTATAGTTGCTTAGAATCAGGGTGTTGTTTCCCCGCAAAAACTCTGTCTGAAGGACACCCTTCAGTTACTATCCGGACCCTTCTTTGGGGGCCCAGGTACAGAGGCGTGAAGAATCCCACCACTTGCTGGATGGAATGGAAGATCTAAAGCTTTTTTCTTTCTTTCTTTCCTTTTTTTTTTAAAGGTGTGTTTTTCCAGAGACAAGTTCCAGTGAGCAGTGAATAGTTACGAAACAAGGTCCCAAACCCAGTAGGGGCAGGAGGGAGAAGGAAACGTGGCACAAAGCTGCTTCTCAGACTTCATTCCCCAACCCAGGGCCCCGACAGTGGTCAAGGCCCCAGGAGAATGTGGCTCTGGCTCCTGGGAGTGGGGCGGGAGAGCCTGCATAGGCCACCTCCCCTGGGAAGCACTCTAACTGGAGTGCTCTGACCTGCAGCTGAGCTTGGCCCCCCTGACATCCACGACCACCTCTGCCTGGGAATTACAGCTGCGTTTCTTGGCAAAAACTACTAACTCAGGGGTAGTGAAGCAAGTCAGTAAAATTTCCTGGCACAGGCTCCTATGCAAGTCATTCTTTCCTTCCACTCCCTGAGGCTTGAAGGGCTGGCACTGACAACTGTTTCGAACACCTGAGGTGAGAAGCTGGGCACTGGGCAGAACCATCAGCTGTGTCTAGGAGCAGCCACCTTTACAGATCTTTTTCCAGCAGGCAACTGGTTGTCTTGCAGCATCGATTCCGGTAATTAAAGCAGTGCTCTCCTGGGCTCCTTCTTTTGTTAACCAACCGAATCCCCTAATCCCTGAAGGAGCCCCGACAATGTCAGCCTGTCAGCCGGCTGCTAATCGTTAAATACCAACTCTGCGGTCTCAGAGTGCATCTGACAGAACGAGGATCTGTGCAAGGGCGCACAGCAGAATCACTGCCTCTGCCTGTGAGAGGCTGCGAGGGCACCTCTCTCACGTGCCACGCAAGAGCAAGCCCGCAGGTCAGGAGGCAGCCTGCTTCTGGGCAAGGCAACCTCTCCTCCCCACTTCCAGCTCCTCTTCCAGAACAGTAAGAGGAAGGGAGGAAAAAGACGACTTGGGAAGTGTGTGACGGTCTCCTGGGTTTAACAGGTTATAAAAAGAGGTCACGCTAACATGCTCATAGAGATGTTCCAGAACCTGGCACTCCCCTAACATCTCCCCTAGTTGAGGGGTACCTGGGTGGCTCAGTCAGTTGGGTGTCCAACTTTTGGTTTCAGCTCTGGTCATGATCTCGGGGTCATGAGACTGAGCCCCGTGTTGGGCTCTGTACTTGGTGGAGGCCTGCATGGGATTCTCTCTCCCTCTGACCTCCCCGCCCCCACTCACATTCACTCTCTCTCTCTCTCAAGTAAATAAATAAATCTTAAAAACAAAATCCTACTTGAGCAGCTTAAAGAATTTTTTAAAAAATAATGATTACCACCATTTATACACTGTGGAGGAACTAAAACAGAGTTTTGTGGGGTTTTTTTTGCCAAAATTGTAATGAGAGTTCCTAAACTCTATGTTGTTTTAGTTGTTGAGCTCAGCCACTTGTGGATTCTACCTCTGGTCCCACACCACCACTCAGATGTCCAGACTTGAGGTCCGAGGCTGGCCTGTCCTCTCCCACAGAGACATGCTCAGTCTTCCCAAAGCCCAGCTCTGATCTTGTCACTTCCCTCTCCAAATCAGTGAAGGCTCCTCAAGGCCAACAGAACAAAGCCCAGTTGCTTTGCTGTCTCTCCCATGACTTTCCCTCTGTCCGAGAAGACCCTTCTACTGCAGTCCCACCTCTCACAGCCCTTGACTTACATCAAACACGACGGCCAGTCTGCTGTCCCTCAGTGCTTCCCTTCCGCTTGTGGACTACAGCCTTGCGAACACCTCACCACTGTCTCCTTAGTGTCTGGATCTAAGTCCTCACCGCTCAGGGCTCAGGTCACCACAGATGCCGTGTTCTCCTTGAAGCCTTACTTAACCCCTCTCCTCACCCCCTGAGGCCATGATGTCTGCATATCTACGCTTCTCTTCACTTGCCTCTCTCCTGGTACACCCAGGCTCTCCTCTGGACCATAACCATGAATGAACCTGTCCAACATTCCCAAGTCTGTGTCCATTTCTTCTGCAAGTATCCCAGAGGTCTAAGACAGTATCTTGAATATAATGAGTATTCAGTAAGCATTTGATGGAATGAGTATCTCCCGAGCATTAAAACTTACCTGAAATTCTAAAAAATTAACTTCTGAGAAATAGATACCGGACTACTGACTTTCTTCCCAAGTAAGATCATTAAAAATAACTCCTTCCTGGAGGTGCCTGGGTGGCTCAGTCAGTTAAGCAGCTGCCTTCAGCAGGTCATGATCCTGGGGCCCTGCGATTGAGCCCCAGGTCAGGTTCCTGGTTCAGTAGTGGGGAGTCTGCTTCTCCCTCTCCCTCTGCTCCTCTCCCCCGCTTGTGCACGTGTGCGCGTGCTCTCTCTCAAATAAATAAATGAATCTTTAAAAAAAACAAATAACTGCTTCCTGATCTCACCATTATTTCATAAAAGAAATGACATTTTATCTCTAAAAAAGTAGAAAAGACAGACTATCTAAATAAGAAGAGTTCCTTAATTTGATATCTAGTGTTATGAAAAATGACTACACTGCTCTTGTTTTTTGTTTCATTTTCCAGGGGCCATTGTGTATGGTGTTTGGAAGCAGTGCTCTGCAGTGGGCGTCAGGGGCTGGCAGGAGGGGGTGGGGCTGAGGAATCCAACACCACCACTTCCTCCTTCAGCAGACCTAGAAACCAACAATCAACTTTTACTGGGCTGTGAAATCTACAGTGATGAGAGCAAAGCACTATAAGTGTCTTCCATACCTTAATATATTTAATCTTTGTAGCTACCCTAGTAGACAAATATCTTTATTATTCTTGGTTTGCAAATGAGACAATGGAGGCACAGGGAGACAAAGTCCCGCATCCAAGCTCACACCGCTTCAAGCGGCAGCCCTGGAGGTGCGGTTCCAGAGTCCTATGCTCTTAACCATGCTATGAATTGAGGGGAAATATATGTGGTTTTTTTTGTTTGTTTATTTGTTTGTTTTAAGCCAGAGGCACAAATTCGGGTTATCTTTCATCTACAAAGTATCTTAAACCTCTTCCATGGACCTTGAATAGTTTAGGCAGAAAAGCAAAAAAGGGCACTGTGCATCCCTGATAACAACAGGCGGCAAGCCCTCCCACCTCAGAGAGGAGCCAGCCCCCGTGCCGCACCCAGGAATTAGAGCCGCACCTGGCTGAAGCAGGGGTAACAGGTTCAGAAACACATTTGGTAGACACAAGTGCACAATGAGGATTACACAAGCCTAGACAATATGCTCTACTTCCCATACCAAGAACAAACTCCAAGGACTACCTTGGACAGACTCTGCGAGCCCACAACCACGAGCACCCCTCACAACCTGCTCACCACACCCCAAGCCATGCAATGGCTTTCACTGTGGGCGAAGCCCCCGGCCCACTTTTGGCTCTAGGCTACATATGCCAAAGAGATGTGCCAAGCAAGTGAGCTTCACAGGCCTCTTGACCTGAGAATTTGCATCAGGTAGAGTCCCTCAAGAAAGGACTTCTGCACACGTTACAATGCATCCTTCCAAATTACCTCTAGCGGGAAGCATCTATTTAACAGTAGCTTCAAAGTGTGCTCACAACTGGAGATGACTCGAGGGCCACTGGGTGGATCTCCTGCACCTCTTCTTATTGCCACCTCTCCAAGCAGCTCCACTAAAAAATCCTATCAGTTGAGCAACACATAGAAGGTTCTTCCATTTAACCAAAAATAACAACCATAATAAAAAATAAACAAGAGATTCGGAAACGACTTGTTTGAAGACAGAGGTCATGTGCCATCACAAATCGATCTAAAGCCCAGCCTGGAACAAAGGGCCCCCGCCCCATGTGGGGCCTGCATCAGCCTGTGGCACAGAAGTCTGGGCAGTCCTGACGCAGCCAGAAGACTGGCCATCACTTAACTTGGGACCCATACACAAGGGGCCACTCAGGCAGGGGCCTTTGTCTCTGGTTTTACTGAGCTGAAGACTTAACATTTTAAGCCAACACCAGGAATCTCGTGTTCTCTATAGGGCCCCCCAAAGTCCCAAGAATTTATTCACTGAAATCAGTTTTCTTTCCTATAAGCTGAATACTTTGTTATTTCCTGAATTCATTTTATTGGAGTTCAGCAACAGGGCAAGTGGGATTTCACCACCGTTGGTTCTATTACCACACGACCCTTCTTAATGTTGTCTTGTTCCTGTAACAAAACCACAATTCTACCAGCAAAGGGGGAGAAGAGAGGAAAAGAGAAAGCCATAAAACTGTTAAAAGCGCTATTCTCCATCTCGTAAACATTCTTCTATTTATTGGCCTTTCATTATATGTGCAATCTTATTATCCCTGCACAGTATCAAAGTGCCACTGTCAGGGTCACCCTATAAAATATACATTGGCAATGGAACATTTAATGACGGGAACAGGACGAAAGATGAAGGATGCGAGAGGGTGGCATGCTGCAGGACGTTTTAAAGGGATCATCAGTTATATCTCTGTGCATTTCCCGAGGTGATAACTGAATGACAGGGGTTGGAGGGAAATCCATTTTTGAGCTCAGAACGGACAGTTAGGAGAAAAATGTTTTTGTATTGGGAGCATGTAATGACTGCCAGGAAATGAGAACAGCTACTCCAGCAACGTTGCTTCTTCTATTTTATGGTTTTTATGGACGCACAGCAAATTATCAAATACAATCCATTTCTGCAAGTTGAATTTTAAAATAAAGGACAGGCTTCCTCATTTCAAAGAAAGGAGGGAAAAGGGTATTTAATTTTGTCATTGTATCACATTTGTTTAATAAAAAGAGCAGAAGCAAAGATTACCCTTCAAAGCACATAGGCACAATTACAATTCCATACCCTCCTTAGAGGCAGACGTGAAACGTGTCGTCCTCTCTTTTCCCTGAATTTTGGATTCAACCTAAGGGAAAGATCTTAGAAAAATTCAAACAAGCTTGCAAACCAAATCTGTGCTCAGGTCTTACACACGTGGCTAGCAGTTGTTTCATAATGGCTTTTAGCAGGAAAGAAATCCAGGAAGGACGCTGAGAGGGCAGCAGGTACCTTCATGGAAGCCCTTAAGGGCTGAGTTGTGTGTCTCTCCCCTCCCCTGAAATCATATGCTCAGGTCCTAACCCCCAGCACCTCAGAATGTGACCGTATTTGGAAACAGGGTGATTAAGTTAAAATAAAGTCATGAAGGTAGTCTTAATCCCATCTAACTGGTATCCTTACAAGAGGAGGAAATCTGGAAACACATGGGGACACAGAGAAGATGGTATGAAGACACAGGGAGAAAGTGGCCATCTACAAGCCAAAGAAAGGGGCCTCAGAAGAAACCAACCCTGCTGACACCTTGATCTTGGACTTTCAGCCCCCAGAACGGTGAAAAAATAATTTCTACTGTTTAAGGCCCCCACTCTGGGTACACTATTAGTGCAGCCTAGCAGACAAATACACAAGCCTGAGGACAGGGTTCCACGGAGAGCCTGCAGGAAAAGGAGGTGCAGGGGAGGTGATGCCCACCAGGCAACTCCTCCAGGCTTTGAGAGGAGCTTACAAAGCTATCGCCGGGGGAGCAGGGCTTGTTTGGGGGAAAAAAAACAGATGCCAAAGAGGAGCAGCAGTGTGGGCAAGCGGTAAAATAACTGGCCACCACGTAGGTACTCAGGCCCCTCCAGGTGGGGGCTGAGTGTTCTGGCGGATCCCAGCTGCTCTGGGAAGCAGATTTCCACACAGGTTTCCTCACGCTGCCTTCACTAGGGCCCGGGAGAAGCAGCCCACCTCCATGACACCTCACAGATGCCTTGGATGTAAGACAGCTCAGTGAGAAGGAAGACGTCCGTAAGATGGGACAGTCAGGTGTCAGCAGCACACAAAGGAAGAATTTCCCCAGACTTGTTTTTAAACCACTGAATTCTTCTGGTCAGTTCCCACAGGAAAGAGCCACGCTCTATCAAGCTTGTGCTGCCCCCAGCGTGATACTCCCCACAAAGCTACGATCAGATGAATGGAAAATGAAGCAGCCTATATTTCAGGAATGAGCAAATGTATAAGGCACTCTGACCACAGCTGCTTGGTGGTCCTGAGGGTCTCCAGGAAATTGTTCGGGGTTACTCATACGACCATGCATGCTGTAGTTTAGAAACACACACAATGGGAGCCACCAGGGGTTCGGGTTGTAGTTTATGAAAACGACTTGCAAATCCCCTAATCGCAGCGTGTGACGCGGGTTCAGAGGGTGCACTCCTCCTGGTTGGTATCTAGGTCTCCTCAAGGGTTCTTGTCAGAGGCTGGCTGTCCCCCCAGGCCCCAGCCCAGAAGGCCCAGGGAGTGTGTGGTTGGCACCCCATGTGGGCTGGTATGAGTGCGGAGCCTGTAAGGGTGCATGGATGGCTGCTTTCTGGGGACTCCTTTCTTAACTCAGCTGCTCAAGGAAGCTGCTCCTGTGGCAGCACCCCCACCCCAAAGGGAAGTGAGAAAGGTCCTGCTGCCCCTGTAGGGCTGGTTATCCGGAGGAGAGCTGGGAGTTTCCTCGGCCATTTAATACACAGCTTGGAAAAGCTGGATGGATCTAGATCTCCGAAACAAACTGTGTGGCCAGGAAGACTCTAGGGCTAACCGGAACCGCTTTCCTCTAGCGCAGTATGGCACAAACTTCTGATTAGCATGCCCTATGTTGGCACCAAAATCCTGCTAACTCCTGTTCTGCAGACAAACCAATGTCATCATCATGTGACCTCACTCACCCGACTCTATGTACCCCCTTCTCCCCTGGACCGACATGTGGTATGGCAGGAAGAGGCAAGGCGAAGTTCCCCGGGGGGATACCTGAACCACCCCTGAGTTAATGCTGTATTGGTTTGAGACATGAAGGTGTTCCTAGCCCGCTCTAGGAAAAGATTTTTCCCTGTGTGCCCCATGTGTCCTTAAAAGGTTACCCACGAACGTAAGCCATCTCTAACAAAAAGCTGCACAAAGGGAGGGACGCTGACAGATGAGCTCTGCATTCTTAGTACTCAAACCTGAGATCCCAGAAACAACTCTAAAAAGTCAACAAATTTTTCATTAATTCAACAGCTTTAAAAAGCTTGAGTTTCCAGTTGCAGGAAGCCTCAGAAACTGGCCTTTATCCAGCTCTGCTTCACTTCCCCAAAGAAGACAAAACCCTTTGCAGTGAAGAACACAAAGGCAGAGGTTTCTCTGTGAGGCGACTTCAGACTTGGGCCTATGGCCAAGGTGCCCTACTGTGCTGAGAGAGGAGCCCAGGGCAGGGCACAGAGCAGAGTTTCCAGAAGAGATGTCCCCCAGGGGCCTGCTCCTGAAAAAACTGCTCTACCATCTGCCAGGACCTTTGAAGGTTCTCCCTCCTACTGCATTTACCCTCAGAAAAGGGACTGGTGGCTCTCCCACGTGCACTGCCTTCTGGCTTGGTGCAGGCTCTTGGGACGCCTCTCCCCTGGCCGCTGCCAGCTCACCCCACCAGCTCCATCTACTGTAATCCTAGCCATCTTTTAGGGCACCTAGTCTATACGCCACCTCATACACACTACCTTTGCTGACCCCGGGAAGCAAGTTTCTTACGAGCCTCTTTCCATGAATACCATCTCTCTCTTGCTTAGCTGTGACCCTCTATGGCTCCTATGTCACTAAATCTGGGAGAATAGTAACTTAATATCTATTACTTGAGCCCCTACTTCTCCTTTCCCCAACTGGTCTCTAAACTACATGCGAACAGGGATGTGCTCACTCTACAACCTGTAACCCCAGCAATGATTAGCACAGTGGTTGGCATGAAACAGGTGTTCAATAAATGCTCACTGATTTGTACTGAGCTGTATCACAGACAACAGCATATCAGAAGTATGCTTTAACAAGGAATATGCAAAACAAAAAAGTCATCATGTTCATAAAAACTACATACTCTCAATTTTAGAAATAAGAAAGTTGGTAATCTTTCAGTGAAGGTTTTCAAACTTGAGATTGACATGAGCAGATGGGAAACTAGTTATGAGAATTTAAACTCCTGAAGATTACTGAGTATTTCTACAGAACTCTGTACATTAAATAACAACAGCAGCAACAACAACAACATACCACAACCTCAAAAGAGTCCGTCAATCCATTTAATTTGTTAGGGTAACTAAAAAATGAAAATCATTTTCCTGTCCCAAGGGATGTTCAAGTGTGAACTGAGAACAAGTGTCCCACAGGCACTGCTGCTTGACGTGCACACTGACGTGCACGCAGAACCCCTGGGCCAGAACCCTTGTGTGAGGCGCCACACCAGTCCTGGCCTGACACTGGCCCAGGGGCACAGTCTCAACTTGAATTAACAAAGGTATCCGATGACACCTGTACTCTGGTCCAACTGAACATTCTGATGGACACTAAAATGGTAACTTCCATTTTTTAAAGGCTGGCTGTTTCCTTGTTTCATGATGTGAGAATGTTTGGGGCCTGTCTTAAGTGCACTGAAGACGACGGTTATAGTTACATCTTTCTCTCAGAGTTAGTGCAAACAGGCTCCAAACTCTGTCTCAGGAGAAAACAAGCACCACACTCCTTTAGGTCGTCATGGCACACACAGGCTTCTTGCAGGCAGATACCAAAAGGCCCTGGGATTATGCTTTCAAATTAGAAGTCCTGACAGACTTTTTAGAAAACAAAACTAAAAAAGGACAGCCTGCTGGGCTGTAGCCTGAAGCATCCGTGGTGGCAGCCCATGGCCCATGCAAGTGCTTATGCTTCCACCAGCTTGGCTGCAATGATCCCAGGTCCACCTCTATGACCGCAAGTATCCCAAGGTCGGCGGAACTGGGTGGCACACAAAGCTCCCTCCACGTAAATGAAAAAATTCACTTTCCATCTTCGGCCTTGGCTTGCTAATTCTGGTCAAATGGCAAACATGTGTGCATGTGAGGGGGGAGGGAGAGTAAGCTGTTGAGGAGGAAAAGGGAAGGGAAACAATGAGCAATTACTGGCTGTCTAGCCTTTCTCATCTGGAGTTCCTCACCTGAACCACAGAACTCAACAATGAGAAAGGCAGCCACTGGCTGTGCCACTTGGACCTAAACCCTCTGGGCCTCTGTTTCTTCATTTTAAAAACAGAGAAAAATAACAGCATTGAATTGTGACATTAAGATCCGTAAGTGATGGTGCTTATTACTCTTTGATGTATGACAATGGAACAAACCAGGAGCCCACAGCGGTGGTGGCTGGCTGCAGCGCCGCCTCCTCTGCCTGCTGGGAAAATGACTGCGTCCCAGTCACAAAGAAAGCCAAGTCCCAAACAGGAGAAAGCAAACAAACTCAGTGTTTCTAGAAATAGCAAATGCATTAAATATTTTAAAACTCTGACTGAAAAAGCAGTATTGAACTGAACTGGGTGAAAAGAATACAATCATATTTAAGAAGAAACAAGGATCCAAACAGTTCGAATGCTTACACTGGCCTCAGAGATGAACTGGCTGTATTTCTGGGTTGGCGACATTCCTCTCTGGGAGTCATAAGGACACAGTTAAGCCCTCGTAATGCCAGAAGCAGGGTGGCCAAAGGAGACCTACACATCCCAGGTCAGCTACGGACATCTTCTGCTACAAATAACGGCTTCTCATTTGTATCCATTAACCTGTGTTCAGCACAAACTAAAACACTACAATGAGCTGGAATCCACCTCTGGAGTCCGGCAGGGCAACACGTGAGGCTTTTGCCGCCTGCACCGCTATTCCTGTACCGAGTTCTTCCCACTAGAAACTCAAAACTAAGTTCAACTTAAAGAACCATTTTAATTAACTGAATTAAAAAAAAAAATCTCTCAAAGAACAGTAGTCTCTGTAACTGACTGACTTCCTCTATGTGTCCGGAAAACTACAGGCACGTCACACAGTCAGAGAACAAGGGAATGCTAGGCATTGTGAATGATAATGGTGTTTGGGGCAGGTTCACAGGATGAAGACAGCACAGTTCAAACAGGTCGGCATTCTCCGGAAGATCCCCAAACAGAACCATCAGGACAACATACACCTATCTAATGGCCTCAGTGAGGCAACTTACAAAGTCCTCTCTCTGCCCAGCCTCAGCTTCCACTCTTAGGTAATCAGCAAGAGAATCAGAACAGACAGTATCATTAAGCCTTTCACCAGGATGAGAACAAAACCAAGATAATGTACCCGCCAATCTTTAGCAGGCCACCTTGGGGTTTACCAGCTATCCCTACACTTCAATATCGAATTAGCTTTGATGGGACAGATTGGAAAGGCCCAGCTAGGGGGACCTGCAACATCCCATTATTTAATTTCATGACACCATAAACCCACTTTTAAAAAGCACCAAAGAACATCTACTTATGTTAAAAATTATACCTAATTACAATGAACTCTATTACTGAACTTCAAAAATATTCTCTCTGGACAACGTGGAACATACCGGAGTGTCGCAAACTCCAGTCTGAAAATTACTGGCTTAGAACATAAACTCTTTAAGCAGAAAGAAAATGCAGAAGACTCTTGAGGAGCATCGTTTCTGATGCTGAGCTGAGGATGGAAAAAATGAATCACCCCCAAAACATCCTGGGGCCCAGTGACTCAAGAGGCCTGGGTTCTACAATCTAGTCCACTGTGTGGTTGTCCCTCTGCCCCTCTGTGCTGTGTAGCCAGGGGACGGTGTGAGCCTGGACATGTGTAAAGTTCAGTCTACCCCAGAGTTACATGTGTCCTTCTCTGCAGCCCTACTTTTCCCCTCAGGACACACTGTCGATTTTGTAATGCTTTCCCTACAGCGATTGTACTAACGTGTCCAGAAAATTAATGTGCGGCTCTGGATGCACTGGGGGTACTAAAAGCACCTACATCCCAACATCGTGTTAATAAGAAGAGTAAGCATCCTTCCCTGGGAACTCAAGCAATCATTTCAACAGTAACTCACATATGGCAGCAAATCAAGAGGCAAGTGTTAGCTGCTTAGGCAAGAGCAGAGATGAGAGGTTGTATACTAACCCCAGATAAGAGGAAAACTGGTCTGATGAGTAGCACTTAAAAATTCTTGTCACATATGATCTGGATCAAAGGCTCTGACGCCACAACCAGATGCCTTGAAGGTGCTTCCTATGCTCCTTCTGGCCACAGGAAGCAGCATGGCTCTGTACACTTTGACTCAATTGTTCCAGAAAGTAATTCCAGATTGCTAATAAAGAAGTCAAGCCACATGCTTTTTAGTCCCATGACTTAAATCCTAAAAAGTCCCAGCTAAACTATGTCTCACTCCTGCGGGTAGAACTGAGAACCAAAAGTGATTAGTGCTCCTGCGAAACAGAGATGAACAAGTAGACATCAACATGCCAGTCATGGGTGTATTTCTTCACCGATGAAATGACCACGATCACTTCAACAACAATCTAAAAGTCCATAAGACTCCAAAGCAGTCTCTGACAAGTCAGTCCCTCTTGCCCACATTCTCCTCCAGGGCCTGCCTGCCCAAGAGCAGTTCTGCAGGGCTATTTCTGCCAGACACCAGGATATTGGGTCCTCCCATCTTGTTCCTGAATTTCTAGCAAGACTAGGTCAAGTGTGGCCTTGGACCCATGCTCTTTAGAAGCACGGGGTGGGGGTGGGGGGGGGTAGAGAAGCAGCCTCTGAATTGTTCTAATTGCATTTTAAAATTTAACACGTTCACTGTCTAAAATAAAATCAAATGGATTATACATATAAATGAATAGTTCAATGAATAATACCAACACCTGCCACAGCATAATGACTAAGTTGACTCTTAATGTCTTTAATGATGCCTCAGAGCCCCTCCTTCCAGAGTCTCTGGCTGCCTCCCGCCTCCTTGCCTCCCTGCCCTTTGCCTGGACAGAGGGTCAGGTCTACTCAGGAAGTCTTGAGTAAAGCACAGCTCCCTGATAAGTCGCAAACGATCCAAGGAAGAGCTGGTCTAATTCCTGAAGATTGAAGTGGAGTTGGCTACAGCGGAGTTTTAAATCCTGCTTTATGTTAATTTACAAAGGAAATACAGGAATTCCCTGGGTGCCAAAAGGACCTTTAAGAATATCAGATCATGTCATACTTCTGGATCCTGGTGTCAAAACAAAACAACACAATACAAAACAATCCCCAGGCCTAAGAAGGCCTGATCAGCTACTTGGTGAGCTTTTATCTCCTGAAGGGAAGACTTTTAATAGCCCCCCCCCCCCCCACTGGGCTTAGAGAAGTCAAAAGAAACACAAAGGAGAACCAGTTTCCAAGCTTCCAAGCAGGTAAGGAAAATAATTTTCATAAATTTAATGTGCACTTCTGTCCCAACTGGTCAAAATACCTGTATTTAAGAAAAGTTGTGACACGTGGTTAACTAACCTCTCCTTAAAAATTATCCTTGAGTCAGAAAGACAAAAAGAAAAAAAAAAAAAAGGAAGAAGAAGAATTGCTGTTGTGTCCTGTATAAATCTTAAGAAAAAAGAGAGCCAAGAAAACTTCGCAGGATCCTCTCTCATTCCAAGCCAAGATATACTTCCCGCATTTGGGCATTACTAATTGCAAGAGCATTCATGAGCTCCTATTAGCTCGTGCAGCACTGTCCCATAAAGACATTAAAGCCACACAAGCAAGGCTTCCCACTCTATAGAATCAGGCTCTGAAACGCTGCCAAGGCAGAATCCCAAAGAGCCAGAGTTTCCTTTCTGGAGGCAGCAAATTGAACAGCAGCCTCAAATTCTTATGGTTGGATTTTTCAAACTAAGTTTACCTCAAAGACATAACATAGAAGACAAAGGCTTTGAAATCTATTCTATATTCTCTCAAGGAAAGGCTGCAACATGCAAGAAACAGTGTGGAGAAGTATTTCACAACGTGACTTGGAGAAACTGTCCAAGTAGGAAAGAGAGGAGTAAAGAAAGACCAAAATCAGTGGATAGGATCTAGACGTGCAATGTAATGCAATCTCATTTAAAATCCCAACTGGTTAGTTTGTGGAGCAAGACAGGCTGCTTCTAAAAATTTTTAAGAAGAGCAAGGGGCCACTAACCAACATATTCTTGAAAAAGAAGAACTGGGTGGGAAAGTACCACACCAAATATTGACAATTATTCTAATGCTAGACAGTAAGGTACTGACACAGGGGCAGACGAACGGACCAATGGAACAAAACAGAGCCCAGACGTAGATTCACACATTTCTAGAAATTTCATTTTTGACATATCTGGTAATACAGCTTAGTGAAAGAAAGGCTGGATTTCTCAAAAGACGGTATTGGGACACTTGGTTAAACAAACACAAAAATAAAGCTGGTCCTCTACCTCACACCACACACAATGAACCAATTCCAAGGGACTAAAGACTTAAATATGAAAAGCAAAATTATAGAACTCTTGGAAGACAAATAGAAGGGACTGCCTTTACAACCATGAAGAAAGATTCCTTAAACAATACAAACTCAAATCACAAAGACTAATAAATTTAACTACATCAAATTTAAGAAAATGCCAATTCTACCATAAAGAACACAAAAAGTACGCCACAAATCAGAAGCAGGCATTTGCAACACACAATATTTAAAATAAGGAACATCTAGAATTTTTACAAATCAAAAAGAAAAGACAATTCAACTGAAGAATGAGCAAAAGATTTACATAAATCCTTCACGGAAGAGGAAACATATGGCTAATAAATGTATTGCAAGATGTCCTATATCCATAGTAGTCAGGGAAATACAAATTAAAACTACTCTGAAAGACTTCAAACTCACAATACTGGCAAACATTTTAATGTGTGACTCTATCAAGTGCTGGCAAGGATGTGAAGTTCCTGGAACTCTTACATACATCAAGAAGTAACTGCCCTCATTCAGTAAAGTAGCAGATATGCATGCCTATAACCCAGAAATCGCATTCCTAGGTATACCCTAAGGAGCCACCTTTACACACGCACCAGGAGACACGTACAGGAGCACTCACAGACTGTCTGCAATAGCGAAACAGAAAACAGAAACCTGAAACAAACCGAAATGTCCATCAACAGCAGAAAAGAGAAGTAAAATGTATTATATTCCTACAATGCTGTGAAACAGGGTGGAACCACGTGACATGGTTGAATCTTAGGATAAAGGTGAGTAAAAAGAACGAAGGTGCAGAAATCTATTCTTCATCTGTGATTCCATTTCCATGAAGTTCAAAAACATGTAAAAGTAAACAATATACTGTGGAAGGATACAAATATTTGAGGCAAAACCATGAAGAAAAGGAAAGGGATTATAACACAGTATTCAGGATAGCGGTTATCTCTAAGTGGAGAGGACAAGGAATTGGATCCGGGAGGGAACACTGCGCGCAGTTCTCAAACTTGTGGTAGTACACAGGAATTCACTGTGCTATTTTTATACCAAACACATATTTTATAAAGATTCCTTTATAATTCCTCAATATTTACTAAAACAACAACAAACCAGAAGATTGTCAAACATTCCAATTCTGCCATTGAAAACAAGGTTTCTCATCTCTACCAAGAACTGGATAGTTGTATAAGCAAGTACTTCCTGTTCAGAAGACCACAGGGTAAGGGTTTACTCTGCCCTTGCTTAACTGTTTCTGCACCCCAAATAGTTCCTCTTCTACCTGCCCCCTTCCTGACCGCCAGCTGCCTAAGCCCCCAGCACAGCCACTGCAGGGCCGCTCACATTTTGGTGCCCTGCATCTACCTGTGTTCGAGCTCTTCGAATCCACACGTGGGCCTCAGGTCTGAGACCCTTCTTTGTCTTGTCTGCCCAGTGTTAAGATCACTGTTTTCCAGAATGTTGTGGTATCTTAAAGGAAGTGTGGCACTTATAAAATGACAACCCCTTAGAAACCATCTATTTCTAAGAGGGGTGACAAGAAGTGCGTCCCCCAGGGTAGTCTTCAAAATTATCCAAATGAGCTTAAAAGAAGCAGAGCTGTGCTTCTAGGTAAGGCCAAAAAGGACTATTCTATAGATGTCAATGGTTTCCAAATTAATCTACAGGACAAGCAGGCTCAAGTGATAACAAAGAATATGTCAAACTAACCCACGTGTATGTTTGTGTAAAACCTGGAGAACAGGGGCGCCTGGGTGGCTCAGTCATTAAGCGTCTGCCTTGGGCTCAGGGCATGATCCCAGAGTCCCAGGATCGAGCCCCGTATTGGGCTCCTCCGCTGGGAGCCTGCTTCTTCCTCTCCCACTCCCCCTGCTTGTGTTCCCTCTCTCGCTGGCTGTCTCTCTGTCAAATAAATTAATAAATAAAATCTTTAAAAAACCCCAAAAAACCTGGAGAACAAAGTATGTACACGGGAGACAAGGTGAAACCCCCCCCCCCCAAACATCGGCTGGGTGTGCCACATCACTGTCCTGTTCTTCACTCACAGCTATTTCAGAAAAGCCCTTGCCATTCCACTCATATACTTACAGATTCTTCCCGTCGTTTGCCTCAGTGGAGGCACCTACTGTGGTGAAGCCAGCGGGGGCAAACAAGCACACGACAGCCATGGTTGTCGCCTGACTGCCCAACTCCACTCCTGACCTGCTTCAACCCATTTTCCACACTGCACTGTGTATGTGTGTGTGTGTGTGTGTGCACGTATGCATATATGTGTATTTATATATATAAATTTATAGTGTTATATATACTGTAATATAATGTAAATATATAATTTATATATAAGACAAAACAAATCTGATGTAACTTATCCTGTCTGAAAACTCTTTAATGGCTTATCATGATTCTCTGAATAAAAACATAACGAGGTGTTTAAGAGTATGGATTCTGAAGCCAAACTGCGATCAAATCCTGGCTACGCTACTTTATGAACTCGGGAAAGGTACACAGCCACTTATCTATGAGGCCAATGAATGAATGCATGTAAAGTCCCCAGAACAGTGCCTGACACAGCAGAGGCCTTCGGGACATGCTATCACTATTGCTGGCTCCTGCAAGGTCGCCACAATCTGACTGACCGGTTCCTATCACCTCTACCTCGCCCCTCACTAGTCTCCTTTCGCTTAATACAGCTCCACACACTTATTTTCTTACAGTCCCACCTGAGTTCCAAGGTCATCCTATTCCAGGGCCTCTACACAGGCTGGTCCCGTGGCCGGGTGCTCTTCTGATTCTACCCTTCCCTCATCTCTCGGGTCATAATTCAAATGAAACATCTTCAGACATTCCTTTATTGAAGTTAGGTCCCTGTTACATACCCAGTACTTTTCTTTTATAGTACTTATCAGGATTTGTAACTACATACGTAAGGGATTATTCACTTAAGTCTTCTTCATAGACTTAAATTTTCCATGAACCAGGGAACCTATTTCTTGTGGAATGATACGTGTCTAGCATTTTTTTTTAAAGATTTATTTATTTATTTATTTGGCAGAGAGAGAGAGAGCCAGCGAGAGAGGGAACACAAGCAGGGGGAGTGGGAGAGGAAGAAGCAGGCTCCCAGCGGAGGAGCCTGATGCGGGGCTCGATCCCAGAACACCAGGATCACGCCCTGAGCCGAAGGCAGACGCTTAACAACTGAGCCACCCAGGCGCCCCATGTCTAGCATTTAACACCATGTTCAGCATTATGTAGACTATCAATAAATATTAATGAATGATTATATGAGAATCCAACACCAACTTGACTTATCTTTTAAGAAATAACCTAAAAAACCATTTATATGTTTCGAAGATTACAAGTTAAACATAATGCCTCATTCTTTCGAAATAAAAAATCTTATAAAGGGCATTGTAAAAAACAACAATCAGCAAAATATCATCCAACTGAAAAATCAAAAAAGTCTACTCTAACCAAATCCTTTTATCTTTTTAGTCTGATATTTTTACCTAACCTGGATACTGAATATATGTAATAAGCTTAGGGAGCATCCTTTCTCCTCCCCCCTGGGTCTCATTTTTCATTTCTCGCTTTCTAAAAATTCAGCAGCGAAGATGAAACACTTGCTCTTCCCTGTCAACACTGAACACCTCCTTTGAACACTGTCCACATCACCTCCATCCTTCCTTTTAGTAGCTCTAATTATGGTAACAAAGTAGTCATGATTCACACTAGTGGTGGAGTCCATCTACAATGGATTCAGAGACCCTAACGGGGTCAGCCAGCATCTGTGAAGCCAGTGCACACAGAGTAAACATCTGCTGCAAGACTGTCATGAAAACGCTTCCATCAGTTGGGCGATCTGGTCTGGAAAATTACAAAGCCTGGAGGGATATCTGCGATGAAAGTCTCAGCCTCTTATTAGGCAGCACTCTGATCAATGCAAGGGACCTGCACAGAAAGACAGCTGCAGTGGGCACGATGTGCCGTCTCCGTGATTGTTTTCACGGGCTTCCCTTTCACAGAAATAACGTAAGAATTCTCAACTATGGTCATGAATACAGTTTATGGTCATGGTCAAGAATACAGTGAAGATGTGCACTACAGAAGAAAATGAAGCGTATCATAGAGTATGAGAAGCAGTGTGTGGTCAGCTCATGGATAAGAAGGAAAAGGGACAAGGGGCGCCTGGGTGGCACAGAGGTTAAGCGTCTGCCTTCGGCTCAGGGCGTGATCCTGGCGTTGTGGGATCGAGCCCCACATCAGGCTCTTCCGCTGTGAGCCTGCTTCTTCCTCTCCCACTCCCCCTGCTTGTGTTCCCTCTCTCGCTGGCTGTCTCTCTCTCTGTCAAATGAATAAAATCTTTAAAAAAAAAAAAAAAGAAGAAGAAGAAGAAGGAAAAGGGACAAGCTCAGACAGGACTTCCATACGACTAGTCCCTAAGTGACCATTCAACTTACCCAAGACAATACTGCTTTGCCACATATTATCCTACGCTTTGCATTACTTTAGATCTTACACCTTTCCAGACATTTCTGAGGTTTTCAGTTTTAAGTTCTTCTGGAAGGACGCAAATGTAACGCTTCTTACCTCCATCCCCACTAAAGAAATAAATGCCAAGGAAGATACAGTGTCCTCTTTGGTGAGGCCTGAGCCACAGTATCTGCAGCTCTGGGGCTCTTCCAATGGGAACCATAGCATGAAAACAGCAAGCACTGGTTTAGTGGACCTCCTTTCTCTTGGTGACACAATCTAAAAACCTGCTAAATTGCTCTAGGTGAATACGTCCCCCCCTCCTCATGTCTCGTTTAGTTGTACTTATAAAATGGGGTTGATTTCTGACCCTAACAGGTCAATATGCTTTGATAATGACACAGAATGTTCTGTATTATTGGCATACTGGGTCCCTCTCAACAAAGGGACCTAAGCACAAACAAGACATTACTTCTGTTATTAACATCACTTGAATAGCCTAGGTCACAGAAAAACAATAACCCTCAACCCTGATACATCCAGAACCAGGCAACTAAGTAAACCAGAGACAATTTAATCAATGAAAAATGAAAACTATGTAAACTAGAGTTTAAAATATCTCAAGAAAATACATTAAGGGGGCGCCTGGGTGGCTCAGTCATTAAGCATCTGCCTTCGGCCCAGGGCATGATCCCGGGGTCCTGGGATGGAGCCCCGCATCAGGCGACCTGCTCTGCTGGGAGCCTGCTTCTTCCTCTCCCACTCCCCCTGCTTGTGTTCCCTCTCTCGCTGGCTGTCTTTCTGTCAAATAAATAAATAAAATCTTTAAAAAAAAAAAAAGAAAAAGAAAAGAAAAAAGAAAATATATTAAAATTTAAGAATCTCTTTTTAAATCCCCCTCATTTGCTCTGTTTATAATTTGGAGTGCTATTAGAAGTTTCAGCTAACAGGAGCTCACGGCCCAGTCTTCCACACATGTCCACCTGGTGACTCACACAGCAGGAATCTTCTGCAGCACAGGCCAAGGAAAGCCCCTGGTTTCTCTACTAAAAAACCCTGACAGCTTGAAGACAGCAAGATGGAGAGATGGGACTGATATTTTGGGAAGACCAAATCAACTGCATTTCTTAACATTCTATAATTCCAAATTTCAACTTCTAATTCCAGTACTCTAACTTCACATACAGGACAGACCTCAAATCGAGCATAAATTCGTACAATTCATCTTTGGGCACATAATCCAGTTACATGGAGTTTCCCCGGCCAGATTATTTGAGGAGTGTAACAGAAATGTGGATTGTTGGGGCGCCTGGGTGGCTCAGTCATTAAGCATCTGCCTTCAGCCCAGGGCACGATCCCAGGGTCCTGGGATCGAGCCCCACATTGGGCTCCCTGCTCCGCTGGGAGCCTGCTTCTTCCTCTCCCACTCCCCCTGCTTGTGTTCCCTCTCTCGCTGGCTGTCTCTCTCTCTGACAAATAATTAAAAAAAAAAAAAAAAGAAGAAGAAAAGAAAAGAAATGTGGATTGTAAGTAACCCCGCCCCTCAAAATGAGCCAAACATACTGTATACAATTTCAAAGTGTTAACTGAGTAAGATTCTTTGCTTTTCAGGTCCTCAAAATATTTTAGGTTTCACAACTACATATAGGTAAGACCACTCTGACCATCAAGTACAGGCATACCTCAGCGTGGGTTCAGTTCCAGACCACCGCGAAAAAGTGAGTATCACAACAAAGCAAGTCAAATGAATTTTTTTGTTTTCCAGCACACGTGAAGTTACATTTACACTATACTGTTCTATTAAGTGTGCCATAGCATTATGTCTAAAACAACAATGTATATATACCTTAATTAAAAATACTTCATTCCTACAAAGTGCTAACCATCATCTGAGCTTTCAGGGAGACATGACCTTTTTGCTCTTGGAGGGTCTTCCCTGGATGCAGTGGCTGCAGACTGCTCCGGGTGGTGAGTGCTGAAGTTTGGGGTGGCCGTGGCGATTTCTTACAACAAGACAACAACGAAGGTTGCTGTGTTGACTGACTCTTTGGCAAACAAGTTCTCTGTAGCATGCAATGCTGTTTGATAGCATTGTAGCCACGCGGAAGTGCTTTCACAACTGGAGTTAATCCTCTCAGACCCCGCTGCTGCTCCACCAGCTAAATCTGTGCCATGTTCTCGATCCTTCATTGTCATTTCAACAGTCTTCACAGCTCTTCATCAGGAGCACATTCCATCTCAAGAAACCCCCCTTTTTTTGCTTGTCCATAAGAAGTTAAACTTTCATCCTGGGATTGCAGCAATTCAGTCCCATCTTCAGGCTCCACTTCTAGTTCTAGTTCTCCTGCTGTTTCCACCACATCTGCAGTTCCTTCCTGCACAGAAGTCTAGAACCTTCAATTTGTAAAAAATACAGTATCTGCAAAGCTCGGTAACACAAGGTATGCCTGTACTCAATTAATCCTCACAAATGTCCTAGGATGTAGGTCACATTATCCCCATGTTATAGATGAGAAGACTAAAAACAGAGCAATCGAGTAACTTGTCCAAGGACAGGGAGACTGGAACAAGAACTCACACATTTCCTTTTGCCAGCAATTTTATGTAAGAAGGAAGAAGAGGCCACTGCAGAGCTGACAAACTCATTGGTCACGAGATCTGATGCGGGGAAGAGAAAGGTTTAGTATACTTGGTGCTTATGGGGGGATGAGCAAGTAAGAGTGATAACAAGTCACAGGTCTGTGTCCCAGCACTGAGCCGCGGTCATCTAACTGCTTCGGGAGACTGTCATGAGGAAGAAAGAGTATAAAATGGGAGAAGCTGCTCTGTCAACTGGAAAAGCCATTCCGGGAGCCTTCGGCACACCCTCAGCATCTAGCCAAAAAGTCTTCCACATGGGGACTCAAATGTCTGCTGAGTGACATGTAAATCAATACATGTAAATAAAATAAAACACACACACACACACACACTTTAAGGGCCAGTCAGAAAGCACTCATCATGAAAAGTTTGTTAACTTAGTAATAATGCTTCAGATACAGTATCTAGTATTTCCCTTACTAAGATACTGCATTTTATCCCTCTGCTTCCTCTAAAATAAATCAAGTACTAGGAAACTAAAAATAAACTTAATAATACCAAAGAATGAGCAATTTCCTCTTTGGCCTTGTTTGCACGACTAGTTTAGGGAAAAAGGAACCTTATTTCCTGCTCAGCTGTGCAGGCATCTGAGGACACTGGAGGCTGGAGGAAGAAAAAGGTGGAGGGGTATCTGACTTCGAAGAGCAGTGTATTTGCTAAGGACTGTGAACAAGGTGCTTTGAGGAAACAATGTCAAACTTGTGTGGATCTTTCTGTAAATAGGTTTATTTCCAAAATTCCTTTGTGGAGATGTAAGACATCTGTGTTTCTAAACAGGGAGAGAAAAAACCCAACAACTTTCCCAAGAAAGCTTGCATGAGAGTGTAGCCTGAAGGATGAGGGGCTCAACTGGTTTAGAGCTGATGAGCTGTGGCCAGAAACAGGCAGTGAGGGCCCAAAGAAAATAGGGACAAAATCAAGGAAGGAGTGCTCAAAGTATCACTTTAGTATATATTATTCTGCTCCAATAAGGTACCAGGGACAACTACCCCTCTCTCTGTGTGCCTAAAGGAAGGTCATTCTATTAGCTATTCAGTTGGCAAAAGCCTTCGAGCCAGTGCTAGGAGCCAGAATTATTCTCGAGAAGGCACAGAACTCCTGGGTAGAGAGAGTCTGAGTGACCCTCGACACCCCTCACTCCTGTTCTCAGGGACACCACTCCCATCACAACCCCTCAGCGGGGAGCTCGGGGGGTCAGTTCTGCGATGGCACAAGCTTCAATCTCAGCTTCTAGATCTGAATTCAATGTCAGGTTTACTGTCTATGCCCAAATTCAAAACACAGCTTACAAGCTCAGTGCACCCCCTCCCCACGCCAGCAGCTTACCACAGTCCATGTCTCAACAGCTCTTGGGCACACAAGAGTTACATGTATACTTTATATACATTTATACGTTATACTTCATCACTGTAAGTTGGCCAAGGAGTCCTACTGTGAATAAAGAATTTCTATGATAATAAAATCTCACTTTCCTCCTATAAAAAGCAAGCATGGCCCCAAACACAAGCACTCATACCACGCAGGCTCTGCTCTTGCCTCACCCCTACTCCTGACCTAGATGATGTCTGTGACGGAGGGGGCCCCTTTAGTGTCACTATGCCTCAGTTTCCTTCCCCGAGCTTGTGCAAGAACCCTGGTACCTTCACAGGGTATCAGGGGAACTGATGAAATGTCTGTAGAGTGTTCTCATCTGCAAGGATAAAAAGAGCTATAAATACCAAGTCAAAGCAGTATTAGAAAACTTTTTTAAGCGGCAACCACTTCTTTCTTTTGAAATGGAGAACCACAAGCAAGATCAAAGGGGTGTCACTGTCTGCGGCCTGCTGTTCTAGAGGCACCCCCACCTCCTCCCTCCGCCTGGCAGAAACCCCGGAGAGACAGAGCTCTACCATGATTTCTAACTTCACAAAATCTCAAGACACGTTGTACAATGGTTTCCTGGAACGCCCTGAGTAGGAGACCCACGGGCAAGCCCCCAACCTGCAGGGCTGGTCATAGCCTTCCATGAGCAGACATGATCAGGAGCAGGCAGCCTTGGGAAGAAGAAATGCGAGGATATGAAGGAAGTGGCCTCCCCTCATCTTTCTGCCACAAAGGCCTGGTGCAGTGACTCCGTAAGGCTGCAGCAGCTTGCGTAATAAAATACATAACCTTGGCTCAGTTAACCTCCTGAGCCATAAAAAAGGGGAGAGGGGGGGAGCAAAATTAAGCTTACGGGAAATAAACCTAATCAAAGCTGAACAGTAACAAAGGGCACCAGAAACATTTCTACTGTATCACATCCCACGGGCTGGCCGAGAGCCCGGAATTCTCATTACAACTTTTCAAAGAGGGAGAGGAGAAAAAATATTTCACAAAACCATTATCAAGGCCCCAACCCTGGATGCCCTGCTGTACAACCAAAATTTGTGAGAGGTCAGCCTGTCAGGGAGTCAAAAACCCAGCATGTGGAAACTGGCAGGCCTTTTATATAGTAGGAGGGGTTCTTAAAACGACTACTGTTTTGCACTGAAGTCTCAGAGCTTCATAGACCATTAAAGGTTTCTGAACCACAGAGAAAGGAGGGCAGAGTTAAGGAAATAAATCAAAAGTTCCTCTGGGATGCACAAATGCCTACTTGGAACAGGCTTTCAGCACGAATATCCTCCACATTAAACAACAAGGAGGACTTTTCAAAATAAAAGCAGAAAAGAGATTCATTTTGTTATAAGCAATGTACTTTCTTTTTGGTTTAAAGGTTATGTGTGCTATAAAAAATGACCCCGGCCGTGAGCACTGGGGAGAGGTGGAGGCTGCGCCGAGGGCAGGGGCTGGCAGTAAAAGAAATCTAGTATAAGGAACAACCATCAAGCAGAGAAATGCTGGATTTGGGGGCACCCCAAAGAAGTTAAACTGTCTTGGAATACTTTAGGGGCAGGATGTGAGGTAGGGGAATGGCACTAGGAGGGACCTCTATTACATGTACTCCTTACCACCCCTGCCAGAGAACTGAAATAATTTCCCCACAGCCAGGAAGTTCTCTTGTTTTTCTTTGCAACATACACAGCTGAAGGCTTGGGGAACCGGACCGCGACCTCGTGAATGCAGAGCCACGCGGTCTGAAGGAAGCACCAGCGTCCTCAAGACCAGCAGAGGGAGTGCAGCACCTGAGAACAGGAAACGGTCAGCCTGACAGACCTAAGGCCATGTGCTTCTGCAAGACAGCGGCTGTGCAGCTCAGTTCCAGACCTTCTGACCTTGCCCATGTGTTCTCCAGCAATGGTAAACAGAATGAGAAGCCAGACAACCTACTCTGGATCGGTTAGTTACAACAAACAGGTGAGGCCACAGGGACACAAGGGAACTGCCATACTCCTGTCAGGATACACTTACTATGAAATGTGTTGTTGGGGTACTCTCCCCACCAACATGGAAGGAGTGGGAGAGGAAAAGCTCAGTGAAAGGCAGAAAATCCAATTTGGAAAACTGACAGCAAGCACCACAGCAGTGATTTCCCTTAAAACCCAGGGCTCTCAGTTTAGTCCACAAACAGCCCATTTTCCCACTTTTTGTTTCGGGGGCGGGGGGGGGGAGGAGAACTCTGTCACTCAGGCTTTGCTTTCAATAGTTGAAACAAAAGCAGCTGACAGGCAAAGACGTGTCTGCTAAATGACTGCTATCTTCCTCTTCAGCCATAGGTTACCAAAACATGGAGAAATGGGCTGAGGGACTGCTCTGGTGCCAGGATTATAAGCATGGACAAGACTTCTGGGGAGGTTCTGGGGTAGGGACTAAAGCTAATGGTCTATCCCAAAGGAAAGAGCCCACTGTTTCACACTTGATTATGCTGTGGTTTGGTGCTGGAAATCTTTGCTCAGGTACACTCCAGGTGTGAAACGGCCTAACGGATGGTTAGTTTGAGTATACACTGCTGTAACAGGTAATGTCTTTTACGGAATCCTAATATTAACACTTGTTCATTGTGGGAAATAAGAGTTGGGTTAAAAATGCTAACCTTAACATGTGCTAAACTCAACAAAATAAACAAAACCTATCATGTGACTTTCTGTTACGCTGGGAAGTGTGTACTGAGTTAATACACGTGCCTGTCTGCTGGGTGAAGGAGAAGGCCAGGGCGAGAGACAAACGCTACCCTGGCTGCCTGAGGCTGCTGGCAGGGCCAAAGGACAATGGTCCGAAGGAGCTCACCTAGAATACATAGTGTGGAAAGCAGAAGCCCAGGCAGGAGTGTCGACCACCCTGACCTGTCTGCAGAGCCTCTGTGCAGGAGGGGCATGGCATGAATATTTCTCTGTGTCATCAAGGGACTCAACTAGGACAACACATGGAAGATGAAGGGATTCAGATCCTGGTGTCATAAAAGGAGGACATCTAAAGCAAGGGAACTGTCCCAAACCACCATGGTCCCATTTAATGGGTTCAATGTTACCAGGCTCTCAGGGATAGCGGGGCAGCCACTCTGAAGGCATGCTGTGGAGGGATTCAGGTATTAGGGAATTCTTCAAGGATACTTCAAAGACTTTCTTTGGCAAGGCATTTCTTTAAAACACCTATCCTTCACCTAACTTCCAGGCCCAAATGCACATTTTCCAAGATGTTCCTTCAGCCCTCATCTTCAGGTCCTCTGACTCCCATTACCACTTAGAGTCTGTGCCCCATAGTTTCACACGTAGGTCCCGGGCAACTCTCACTATGGTAACCGAACAGCTGGAGGGATCCCCAGGGAATAGATAGAGTCACATCTCTTCTCATACTCAATGAGCTCTCCAAGTGCTTGTTGATAGAATGGTATTAGGAATAAACTCTAAATTTTTATATTCACACTATCTAAACATCCTGTCACTGATTTCTAGGAAAATTTTATAAGAAATCAAAGTATTTATAGACATGCCTGGTAGGGTACTTTTAGCATTTGAACAATCAATAATGAGAACAGAATATAGTATAAAAGAAAACAGTATGCTTTAGTTTCAGTCTGAGACATACATACTGGACAAATGGATGCATGTTCCAAGGTGTAAACTTGCACATTTAATACAAAGTGACTATATAAGAAGCATTCCATTCTTTAACTGTATTATTCTGCCTAATCATCCGATAAGCCTAATATAATCTGTTAGAGAAGCACATGGACTTTTCTCCTGAGTCACCTGATAAGCTGACATGACAAAAGAATTAAGAGCTTCAAGTTTGTTTTTGTTTAAGATTTTATTTATTTATTTTAGAGAGACAGAGAGAGAGAGAGAGAGAGAGAGACACCATGAGAGAGTGAGTGCACACTCGTGAGCACGGGGAGGAGGAGAGGGAGAGGGACAAGCAGACCCAGTGCTGAGCACAGAGCCCAACATGGGGCTCAATCCCACAACCTTGAGATCATGACCTGAGCTGAAATCAAGGGCCAGACGTTCAACCAACTGAGCCACCCAAGCGCCCCAAGAGCTTCAAATTTTTTCTTTAAAAAAATATTTCATTCATTTATTTGAGAGAGAGAGCACGTGCACGAGAGAGAGCACAAGCAACAGAGAGGGAGAAGCAGGCTGCCCATCGAGCAGGGAGCCCGATGCGGGGCTCGATCCCAGGACCCTGGGATCATGATCTGAGCCAAAGGCAGCCACTTAACCGACTAAGCCGCCCAGGCACCCCGAACTTCAGGTTTTGATAAGCAAATTCAATCCACAGGACAAAGCAAATTTAAACATTTTTTTAGAAGTTTTGTTTTGCTTTCTATTCCACCTTCTCCAGAATGTCTACAGTTTGCCCACTTCACTTGCTGCCTGCTTTACTTTGCTGAAGCTGGCCATGTATAAAGACTCACTGGGCCTGTTTCCTTCAGAATTTAATTATTCCTCCTGTTGTTCCACACATTCCAGATTCTCCCTCCAGAGCTTAAACACTTCCCTTGACAACTGAAGGCCACAAACCTCTGACTGGCTTCCATGTACTTCATTAGCACATTTCCAAAAAGGCATCTTTGGGAAGGAGAACCAAGTTCTGATCGCAGGAGGCATGTGCCTAAATCAATAATCACTGAGTCCCAAGGGGTTGGATCTATGCTGTTTCAGCCCTCTAAAATAATCAAATACATGAAAGTCACCATTTCTTGTCAAACTTAAGAAAAATCCCAACTCCTACACATGGGGACAAAGAGACAACGGCTGCAGCTGAAAATACCTAACGGAAGCATCACACCAACAACTTTAACTTGATGCCGTTCAGAATGTATCAGTGGGATTTCACTCATACAGCAAAGATACAGGAGAATTCCAGACTGTTTTCAAGATAATAAAATGGCATATGACGGTGACTCACTAACTGACTAAAAGCGGAAAAAAATCCATAAACAGTCACAGGAACCTTGCAAAGCTACAGAGATCTGGCAACCCTGAACCTCTTTCACCTCGCTTGGCTCTCACCTCCAGTACTACACACAATACACAGACAGACAGACACACACACACACACACACACACACACACGCACGCGATCGTTTTGAAGCCAAGCTGCAATTGGCTAATGGCTTGCTCTACTGCTTAAGGCAATATTTTATTCTTGACTTGCTCAATAAACCTGCTGAGAAAAATAAACAATGGGTTTCAATCTTATAAATAATCTAGAAAACAGAATTGCTGTGCAAACAGCAGAATTGATTTACTGCCCATGATAAGCAGGAACAGGAAGTCCAAACGTGGCACAGTGACCCCCCCAGTCCCAGTCTTACTGTCCTGAGACAGGAAAGTTTAACAAGGATTTTCTGTCCGCTACATAGTCCAAGGCCTAGGATGTGTAGGTTTCAACTGGCCTTTAAAACAGCATGAAAGCGGATCATGAAAAACAACATGAAGAGCAAAAAATGAGGAAAACCTTTTCTTACAAACACTGAGAAGTTTTAATCTTTTAGGACCAATAATTATATATCTATCTATGGTTACAGTGTATTTCCATCCCATCACTCACAAATATGTGAACATACTGGGCCACACACCTCATTTTTAACAAACATCAAGTAAGGGTCTCTGTTTTGAGCACTAAAGGAAACATAAAGAGGTATTACAAGGAGGTCCCTGCCCGGAAGGCTTACATTCTATATAAACACACACGTGCGTGTATGTGCGCAGAAGAGGGATGCACGGAAGACAAGAGGAAGCAGCACCCGCCGTCCAGGACTAAAGCAAAATAAAGAATAATTTTTCAAGGGCAGAACAAAATACAATTCTTCTGAGAGAGGAGTTGGGCAATTCGTGTAATTTCCACCAGTGCACAGAGAAGAGGGCTCTTGTGGCTCTCACAAGTGTGCAGCCCACGCCCTGAACTGGGCCCTGGACAGTCTCAGTGACTGTCCCTCAGGCACTTTCCAGAGAAGACCAGAAGCCCCACTGGCCTCTTTACCAGACTATGGACTCCACAAGGGTAATAAGCACCCTCTCACCACCACAGATCCCTCAAAGACAACACAGGCCTTGGGTACTAAAGGGTCCCCAAAACAGTTCCCAATTTTGCCAACGGAGAACCATGATGATGGTTTAGACACTTCCAAGGCCAAATCAGGGAATTATGACACACCAATTTAGAGGTTTCAGAAGGACTTAGGACATATGAACAGAACAAAGAACCGTAAAATTGAAAAATAACGAAGGTCACTAATATTGAAACTTAATTTAAAATGTAAACATCTCAAAAAGAAAACTTAGCTTAATGGAATTCTGATGTCCCAAGACAGGTTTCTCCTGCTTGCTTTTCCTGTTTCTATAATACAATTAATGGTTTTCAAATTACATGCAACAGAAAAAAGAAGAAACCTCATGATGGGGGGCAGGGTGAGGGAGCTCCACCTGGGGAGCAACGGCAAGACGGAGGTGAAGGCCTCGCTTTACTTTTCAAAACAACAGAAGTAATTTTTACTCTACTTTCCTAAGTATTACTCAAAGGCATAACTTCAAATAAGATTAAAATGAACCGATTACTCCAGGATTAGGACTTCAGATACATTTTAAAACTTATTCTTAAAACAACAGCAAACTGGATTTTCAAAGTTAGGATGGGTTCACCGACCTTACGAAGGCTAAAAAAAAAAATCTATTTATGATATAAGAAATGAGCTCCAAGTGGATAAACACATTGACTATAAGCATAGTAATCACAGCTTATAAGTCTTCTTAAAGACCATTTCAAACCTTCCACTTGTTTTACTAGCTAATAAAATGGGGGAGTCTACTTAGGCTGAAAAGTCATAAATGTCTCCATCCAAAAAGTCACCAGGTAACCAAGACCCAGTCAAATCATAGGAAATACAGGTTAGCAAATACAAACAGCAAATAACTAACTGATCCTTGTGAGCAGCAGTGTGTTCAGTAACTTTAAAAGTCCAAGGTGGTTTCATTTGGAAGTAGTGTCTACAAGCAATACGTGGTACACAATCGAAATACTTGTATGCCATTCCCTCCAGTTCTGATATGCAGGATAAGGCCAAGGGCAGGCCTGAGGCATTTACACAGAGAACAGCAAATTTTCAAGGCCCTTGGTTTAAAAAGTCACCTAATTTTTAAAGACCTCCTTATTCCCCCAACATCAGCACCAAAAACTTCTTACACGCAAATTTCTTAACTGCTTTACTTACACAAGGGAATCAGCCAATCTCACTTAGATTACCCTAGTCAAAACTGGACCACTGCCCAGCCAAATATCCACATAGCTTAGGCTATCAGATGAAAAGATTCAAGCCTCTGCCCCATTTTAGTGGGAACAAAACCCCTGCATGGCAATAACTACAGGATCACAATATTCACTGCCAAAACGTAGTGCCTGTTTCTATTGGGTAATCACTTCTTGAATGGAAAATTTCAACTTTTATCTGCCCCTACTTGGGGACAAGTTATTAAGAAAAAAACGTATGGCACATGTCTCTCCTTGGACCCGATCTTGCCAACCTCTCAAAATATGTATATTTCTTCTTCATATATAAGGGGGTACCAGGGAAAGAGAGTAAAACCTGAAAACACCACAGTATTAAGTGTGTAAATGTCATATTAATAAAGAATGTCATCCATTTTATTTTATTTTATTTGAGGGAGACAGAGATAGTGACAGAGATAGCGAAAGAGAGCACAAGCAGGGAGGAGAGGGAGCAGGCTCCCCATTGAGCAGGGAGCCCAGCACAGGGCTCAATCCCAGGACCCTAGAATCATGACCTGAGCCGAAGGCAGACGCTTAACCGACTGAGCCACCCAGGTGCCCCATGAATGTCATCCTTTCAAATAAAAAGGTTTCTATTAGAAACTTAAATTGAGATCTAGGCTACCCTAACTCACATACATGCTACAAGGAAAGAGGAGGACAACAATTTTTATATAAAATATGACAGGAGTTACAACCGTGTTCCTAGGAAAAAAGAAAGATAGGAAAAGGGAAGCTTTTAAGAAATTCTATTATTGATAATGAAAATAAGCCCAGATACTGTTCTCTATGTTTGAGATACTTTATAATAATTTGAAAAACGAAATTAAGCCCTAATGGTGAAGTAATTTACAACTTTAACAGAATGAAAGCAACACTGTTTTAAGAATGAATGTGACATACGGATTCTGCAAGTCTGCACTACTGTAAACAGCAATGCTTCCTAAACTTAACTAAGCATTCAAATCACCTGGGGAGCTGATTAGAATGCAGATTCTGGTTCAACAGGAGCAGACAGAGCCTGAGAGTCTGCATCGGTAGCAAGCTCAGGTGATGTGAGAATGCGGGCGGGCCGGGCAGGAGGAGCACCCAGGGAGCAGCAAGGGTGCCCAGCACTTGCAGCAGAGGCCTCTGGTTCTGGGGCTATAACACAACTGTGTCCTCAATACTATCAACCTATTCAGGAAGTCCACACTTTGTTATGTAACATTAGATTAAGCATTAATGAGGCTAGAAAATTGTTTATCTCAGGTTTTAATCTGAAGTTAAATAAAACTCCATGCTGAACGCTCATACTGAATGCTCGAGTCATTCTTAACCTCTTAATATTAACAGAATCTTGATTACTCAGTCTTAGAACCTTTCTCAATAGTAGTTATTCTTTGCTGGCGGAATGTGCTTTTATGCAAAGGATATTTTGCCTAAAGAAATGAACAATTAATATTCAATAGCTATGTACATATTTAACAGAATTCATTCCCAGAAATGAGAAAGGTGGTTGATTTTCATGTTACTTCTCAAATTAAAATTTTAAATCTCCAGTACTTTTTTCATACTATCACCCAAAATTAAAAAAACAAAAACAAAATCCAAAACATCAAAACCAGCTGCCCCTTGGTCCCATTAAAAAAACAAAACAAAAGAACACATTTTCAATGGAGAATATCAAGATAAAAGACAGACTTCCAGTTCCATAAATCACTTTCAACTCCCCATTTTTTGTCTTACTATGAGACCAAATTGTTACAAGAACCTCCTCTCTGGTCTCCACATCTTGTTCGTGCTGCTCAAGAATGCTCCCACAGCTCAGCTAAGACCTCTCCTTTCTCTTCTTAGAAGCCTTCAATAGGTCTCCAAATGCCCACTCTAGAGAGAGTGCAGGGTCCCCCAAGTCTCCCTCCAGGCCATAATTTTGGCCTGAGTCCTACTGCATCAGCCCTAGCGCCCTCCTCTCCACCCAGGCTACACTGTACGTGCTGAGCACGGTTTGCAATTTCCTGTCTCCGTGCCTTTGCTCATGATATTTCCTACAGCTGGAAAGCTGCTTTTCCTCCACCCTCCCAGCCATGACCTGTCCAAAAACATGTCCTTCCTTTGAGGTTCAAATACCACACCCTCCAATTAGCCTTCCAGCAGCCCCCCAGCCCCCAGCCTCTTGTGCACACTCTGTGGGGCCTGAGCCTCCACCAGGGCCCTTAGCACATATGGCCGAACATGGAAAGCATGTGTACGTGCACCTTCCTGCTGCAATGCAGGGCACGGATGGCACCGTGGTTCTTATTACAGACATCTTATCCATTACAGTGCTCGGTGGGTATACAAAATTTTTTTAAATTAAGCTACATGGAATATTTAGCTCTGAAAATGGAAAGTGGGTTAAAAAATGAATCTTTTAGTACAGAAAATATTAATGCACCAGTAACTGGGATGACAAACAACATGAGCTTAATCCCTACGAGGCTAGGTGCACAAAAATAAAACTAGAGAGATGAGGAAGACAGTCAAGGCACACACCCCTTTCACCTCCTTCCACAGGCTAATAACATGCTGGAAGCACCTCTCCTCTCCACCACATTGGGGCAGATCACATTGTCTTCTAATTGTAGCTGCATCTGAGATAGGTCACTGAGTAAGCACTCCCTGTCTACAATCCGATGCTGGCTGAATTTGTCTGAATGACAGTATAGAGCTATATACAAAGGGCAGCCAGGATTCAAGGGACAATCACCCAGGTGTCAGACACGGAAGGTCTTTGATTCGAACAACACAGACATGTGCTCAGTGTGAAAGAAAATATATGTCACTGTCATTAGAGTAATCATCTCATGATTTTAAAGAAAACTGCAATGTGTGTAAAAATCAAACAAAAAATTATTTTTGAAACGCTCATGATTTTGTATTATTTATTACAACAATGGGTTCTCTTCCTGGTGATTTAAGATTCAATTCTATTCGGTCTCCTATTTTCTCAAGGATTATCTAAGTATCAGAGGTCATGTAATTCATTGATCCAAAGATTCTGTGGCAGTGCTTAAAGCAGTACCCCAGAGGCCTGACTGCCCATCATCTCAAAAGCTCAGCCACTGGGATACTCGCGCTGATTTACACGAACGCACGAACACCGAAGACTCTGACGTGGATTAGGCCAAACGCTGTCTTGAGAGAGAAGAGGCACATATATAGCCAAGGGGAATCTGAGACACTCAGCAAAGATCCTTTACCATACGTTGCTACTAATTACACATCTTATAAATGTATTAAAGAAGGTTATCAGTTATAGAAAAAGGAAGAACGGGAGAAAGGCAGTAACTCAGGATATCTGCACAACCACGACACAAAAATATTTGACTTACAGTTATTCTCTTGGGTACCATGAGGTTAACCTGTAATACCCACTCAACTAAACTTCAATAAATAGTTGGTTTTCCACAATCACTGTTCTCAGAGAAAAGCCAGATTTAGCTCTTGTGTAATAAACACCAGAAGCCAAAAGAACGAGGAAAGCTGTTTATGTCCATGCCCACCAGGAACCTCTGTCTACAAAACTGCACTGAATGATCCAGTAAGGATGAAAGCCTCCTCAACAAAGCTTCAAGACAGGAAATGCATCCTTTAAACTAGGCACCGCCCTTCACCCCCTCCCAGTTTTTCAATGAGCAGGGGTTTTCACAAGACAGAAGCTAAGAAACAGGTCATTTCTTTTCATACAGGTTTGGTGTATTTACAATCGGAAAATAATTCCATACCTTCCAGTTTTTCAATGAGCAGGGGTTTTCACAAGACAGAAGCTAAGAAACAGGTCATTTCTTTTCATACAGGTTTGGTGTATTTACAATCGGAAAATAATTCCATACCTTCCACAGCATTTAGCTACTTCAGTTAGCCTAGCTAAAATTATGTGGGGTGGATGGGAAGAACAGTCATTTTCAAATGTTTTTATACACTCTCTGCAGACATTAGCTCATTTAAATTCTCAAAACAATTCTAGATGGTAGAAGGATCACCCTATTTCACAGACACGGGCAGTTAAGGACAGAGAGGCTGAGTAATCTGCCCAAGGCCCCATAGCAGTCAAGCGGCAGAAGAGGCAAGAACTATCACTCTGCTCTCAGGTACAACAACAGCCAAAGGTGTGCAAACATTTTATAAAGGCCGTGGCACCTATAAAATTCTCACACAAAGAAACACCATTTTAGAGTAGATAATTCTCCAGTCCTTGTCAGGATTTGACCTGAACTTCCCAACGAACAGCTTAAAAGCACACCGCAGTTAGAAGAGGTTGTCAAGTACTACAGTTACGGTAAGGCCAGGAATAGAACACAGGTCTGGTGACCCCCATGCCATGCCCAGTTGGGCATGTTCTTTTGGATGCTGACACCCTTCTGAAGTTTCAAGTCAGTTGAGAATAGCAAAGAAATGAGTTAATAATTGTGGTAAATAGAAGAGAATGTGGAAAATATCTAGATCAGAGGGATCTGATATAAACAGGCATGATCATATGAAAATTACTACCAAGGAAATTCTGAACCAAGGACACCAATAATTGCAAATTTTCTCATTTTCTGCAGCAAAAATGAAAAATAACCTTTGCCCTCCCCACCCTAGGAGTTGTGAATGATTAGCTCAGCTATGTTGATAACTAAGGAAAATATAAAATGAGTGCCTGTCTCTCAGATGATTAGAATACTTACAGATTAACCCTACACCAAACTCCCCCAATTCTAGCCAAAATACAGCAGGATACTAGGAACGTTTAGCCAGTGTCAGCCCTAATAAACCCTCCAGTGCTGCCAACAACTCTTCTGTTAGCGCCAGTAATCATGCCCTGATGAAGAGGCTGGAAACAGGGAGGCTGCTGGGTGCCACTGGAGAAGTGAGGAGAGAAGCAACATGACTGGAAAACAGGGATGGCAAGGAGTGATGGGGAAGGAAGGGTCTCAGGACAGAAGTGCCTAGAAAAGACTAGAGAACCAGCTCAAAAGGCTGGAATATCAATAACTTCTCTGTGGGTGAGGAAAAACTACATATTGAGTCAGACATCATCAGTAAGGATAAGGGACAGCCAAGAGCAAGAGAAAAAAAAAAAAAGGATTATAAGACCCTTACCTAGGCTAAAAGTTATTCAGATCTGTTTTCCATTAAAGAAATAAAACACTAGATAAAATTGCCTGGCATTTCCCAAATGCTGGATGGTAGATTTTAGATTTGATGCTTAATCTTACTATCATAAGTTTATTTTTTAAAACAGAAAGATAAAATAATTGTCAAGCCATATCTTGTATCGAATTCTTCATACTTTGCAACTTCTAGCAGAGCACAGGGAGAGAGAAAACTGGAGGTGAGGGGTTACTACATCAGACCACATCCACTCATGGCTCTTTCACTCCAATTTGGCCAAACCAAAATTCCTACACTTGGATAGAGCATTTTAGTTTCATAAAAGTACATATCAAACTTCAAATAATTGAAATCTTCAGAAAACTTAAAGGTATTTGTTTCACTGTTCCACATTAAATACCTCTTTCCAATCTGTTCTGGGAAGACACCCCGCCCCCCGAAAAAAAGTTGATTACATAGATCGATTACAGCATATATTTTAGTTTAACATCTATCAACAGTTCTCTCTTTTTTAAACCATTCTCAAAATAAGCCATCAGCATATTCAGATGTATAATAAATATTAAAAGTTTAATGTAAGTATGACTGGTTGGTACAAACCACCAATTTATATGTAAGGCTACACCTGAAATCTCAGAACCTTCCTTACTATGAGTTACTGCTGTTCACATAAGGTACCATGCAGAAAAAGTGTCTAGAAACACTTCATTTAAAAAAAACAAAACAAAACAAAAAACCTCAGAATAAAAGAATCAAAATCGAATAAGAGGAAATCAATCAAAACACCCAATTAGAAAACTAAAAACCAAACCAAACCAAAAACAACTCAGCTCCTTCCATAATGGATATTCTCCATTTCCTCCTTCCACTCAGGGAGGGTGGGGGCAGAGTGAAAGCGGCTGAATGTCTAAATATTCACCCTCCATCCCCAAGGCCCAAGAAGCACTTCCTTTATCTAGGCTCTCCAGAGGCCACAGACACTGGGACTTGGTCCCACTCCATTCCCAGCCTCCCCATTCCCTGGCTCAGCTCCACCCCCCTCCAATCCCACCTGGAGGGAATTCAGGTAAATGAGACTGAATCCCCTGCTAGTATTCTCTTCATATAACCTCACTCTGAACTTTCCTCAGCAAACCCTCCTCCCCCAAGTTTAGCAAAAGATGGGATTCTCAGCTTTGTGAAATATAAAAAAATTTGTAAAAGGCTCATTTAAGCAACTTATAAGAATCCTTGTGTTATCTACCTGTCCAATGAAAAATATAACTTTTATTTAAAATTATTTATTTAAGTAATCTCTAAGCCCAACGGGGGGCTCAAACTCATGACCCTGACATCAAGAGCCACATGCTCTTCCAACTGAGCCAGCCAGGCACCCTGAAAAGTGCAAACTTTTAAGGCTGGAAAATTAAAGAGTTAAAACTACTCTTCAAAACATAAGCAACATTAAAGAAAGAAAAAGTTCCCACAGAATTCAAAGTCTAGTGAGCCACAGATCTCTTCATTCTATTGCGTGGTTGATGACTTCTGTCAATAACCAAATCCAATTGGTGGTAAATGACATTTCCTGTTTCAGCCACTATATTTACAATTAGATGTTAAAGGCTCAACACCCCAGACAACCCCCAACTAGCCCTCTGTTGTCAAAGACCTTTCTGTTCTTAAAAGGGAAGTCAGCTTTCTTTGTGGGGGAATAAGCATAATCTGTCACTTTACTATCTAAAATCAGGAGCTAAAACTAAAAGTAAAGGAAGTAAAATGAAGAAGATCCTAGGGGCCAGCCAGACTGAGCATAGCACAGGGTTAAAGGAAACCATTTCATAAGATCAAGTGCGGAGAAGCAGCAGGGGCAAAGAGGGAAAAAAAAATCAAGTTACATAAAGTCCAATTGTACTCACTGTTTCCTTATTGGGAAGCAGCTCCTTTCTAATTCTGAAGAAGTTCTTGCCGTACTGCCTGAGCCCCTTAACGAAGCGTTTCTGTGATAAAAAGAAACAACAAATGGGATGTAAAAACCAAAAACAAAACAGGATGTCAGCAAAGCAAAGATATCTGCAATCAGCAGAATAACAACCACAAAAAAGTCTGAGCTAGGGAATACTGGCGAGGCTGGGAGACAATTCCAGCAGTACAGCTGGGACCCCCTGCCAGGGCAGGCCCTGGACAACCCTCATCCGAACCCCAATCGCACACACCAGACGGGTTTGGGAGAAGGACATCCTGGGTCTGAGGCTAAGAAGCAACGTGTGCTCTCCATGCCACAGTCTCCGCAATGGTCCACGAAGGTATAAACAAATACGTTCCGTGTTTTAATAAAACAGCACAACTGCTTTCCACCTGAGAACGAAGCTTCCCAGAGTGTTGAGCAGAAAGGAGGGATAAAGAATCAAACCTTGAGACTTCTCCAAAAGGTCATCCTAGAGGGGTTAAAAGGCCCTTTCCTTAATCCGAGGAATTCGCCAAGAAGGCACCGATATCCATGAAAGCCCACTGGGAGACCGAACCCCCGCTGGCCTGACCCGCCATCGCCGTCATTAAAAGCCACTCCAAGGCACCAAATAATCATCAGCACCCCTTCCTTCTTCCCCACACTCCCCACCGCCACCCCCTCACCCCAGCAGTCTGGAGACTTTCACTTTGTCCCATTCCTCCCAGGCAGCCCCTCCCCAGCTCCATAGGGGCAGCTTCCGGCTCCCTGGCCCCCACCTCAGAGCCCTGGGCCTGAGGCTCGCGGTTCAAAGCCTGGTCCTGCTCGGCAGACCCCCGCGACACTTCCCGGCCGGGCGGCCCGGCGGCCCGGCAGCCACAGGTACGCCGCGCCGGCCGCACTCAGGGTCCGGGCGGCGAGAGGCCGCGCCTGTCACTCGCCTCCAGCTCCACAAAGCGCAGGGCGGAGGCGGCCAGGGCGGCTCGGCGTGTGACCGCGGCGGGGCCGCGCGGCGCGGGACGCGGGGCGCGGAGGGCGCGGGGCTGGGGCCGCCGCCACTGCCGGGGGAGGAGGCTGGAGCGCAGCGCGCAGAGCCCGGCGCGGCCGCGGGCGGCTGCAAAAGGCGGCCTGGATTGCCGTGCCGCCCGTCGGCCCCGAGCTCGTCCCCGCCGGGCCCCCAGCCTGAGGCTCCGCGGCCCGAGCCTCTGGGCCCCCGGTCCCTCCAAACAGCAGGAGTAAATCCGAGCAGCAAAGCGCAGAAACTTCCTCCCTACCGCGGTGAGTGCGAGCAGAGGGCACCCGTGGGGCCCGCGGCGGGCCGAGCCACCACTCGGGACCCTTCCCAGGCCGCTCCGTCCCCAGTCCTCCTTCCGGGCGGGCAGTCAGAAGCGCGACAGCCGCACGCCCACCGCCCTTGGACTGCAAAATGGGGGGCTGGCCCCGACGACCCTCGCGGTCTCTTCCGGCCCGGGATTGTGGGCGGCAGCTCCGCCCGGCCCAGGCATTAGCCTGCACCTCGCAGGGCGCCGTTTCACAACTAAATCACCGCGGAAGCTTCCCAGCCAATAAATCACCTGCCCACCGAGAGGAGAGTCCCTCCCACTCCCGGTGTTTGAGACCAGTCGGGCAAATTCAGCGAAGAGCCAGACTTGGCCTGCAAGACCGATCTGCAACCTCCTACTCCGTTCCTGGAGGCTCTGCATTTTCAGATTTCACCTCCTTTCTAAGATATGACTCATCACTGTCAGTTTCCAATATAATTTGTATAGTTCAAAGGAAAAATCTGTCAAGGCACAAGAAAGCAGCTCTCCTCTAATCTGAAGAAGAGTGACCTATGTCACTTGTATGACCAACATGCATCCTGAGCTCAGGGCAGAGAGTCTCCTCTGGGAATGCCACAAGGCAATGAGACTGCCCTGCCCTCAAGGAGCTCCAGTCGGGTGGGCGGGCAGGCAGGCAGGCAGGCAGGCAGGAAGGTGAAGGGATCAATGTCTGGGCGCTTAGAAAAGCAGTAGAGGGACAAAGGGCTACGAATGGGACTAGGAGAAGGAAGCAACTTACTCTGCTGATGTCTTAGAGGAAGTGACAAGGAAGAACAAACCTGCCAGGTGGGCTCCAGAGGGTTTCAAGCAGAGGAGTCTGCCAGCAAGGGCATACAGAACATTCTGGGAACTGCAAGGAGGACAGGGTATACAGAATGGAGTGCCAGCAGATAAGACTGAAGAGGCAGGAGAGGATCAGGTTGCAGACAGCCTTTAAGCCAGGCTGAAGTGTCACAGTCCTAACCGTAGGCCAGTAGAGAAGTTAAAGCATGAGTGGTCCATGGAAAGACTGGGTAAGGGTTGCTCCAGGGGCAGTGTGGCCTACGTCATGGATTAGGGACAAACTGGCTGCAATGCAGAGACCAGTTAAGGAGGCTGGTGAGATAACTAACCCAGGCATGAGAACAGGAGGGCCAGAACTCTACCTCAGCCATCAGAATTAATGTTTCTTAATCTGCTCTTTAAGTATTTACTGAGCATCTAGCACTGGATTTTTTTTTTTTTTTTTTAGGAGGCAGCCATAGACCTTTATTAAAACTGTGATTCATTTTTAGCAGGTAAGACAAATGTGTGTGAAGTCATTATAGAACAATCTGAGACTTCACTCAGCCAAGCATAAAGTAGTGAAGTGTAACTCATCAGTGCAGCAGGGGAGCCAGGAGGAGGGATGGCCTGTAGTAGTCCGGGATGCCTTCACCAAGGCAGCGAGAGAGGCCAGACCATGAAGAACCAAGAGCATTTGCAGAGGTGGAGGGGGGTGGGAAGACCCTCCATGAAACACAGAGGTGGAGAATCGGAAGCGGGTTATAGGAGGGGAGGCGGGGGGGGGATACAAAGTTGAGGTGGGTGAGCTGGCATGAGTCAGATGGCGGAATGCCAGGGCTGTGCAATATGAATGTGAGCTTGCCGCCAAAGGCCACGCAGCAGGCTCACCAGGAAGGCCGGCACAGTGAAGGCGGCAGCTGGGAGAGGCCGAATCTGAAACACCGGGTAATGTGATAGACGTGGGCAAGCCTGAGTTCAAGTCCCGGCTCTTCGACTTGCTATGATGTAACGACCCAATATTATCCATTCAACTAGTGGTTATTAAGGACCTACTATATGCTAGGAACCTCACATATATTAATCCAAAACCCTCGCAACCTAGAAGGAAGTACTATTACTATCTGCATTTTCCAGACAAGGAAGCTGAGACACAGATGGTTAAGTAACCAGACTAAGGTCACCTAACTCTTCAGAGCAAGGGCAGAATGCAAACCCAGGGTCCAAACTCTAATTCCTGCGTGCCACTCTCTCTGTAAAATGGAGATAAGAGTCTATAGAGGGAGCCGTTTTCGGTCATGGTACCATTCATTACCTGTGACTCTGTCCTTTCCTGTTGGCCCCAACATCACATCACCAAGCCCTCAGCATTCTTCCTAAGAAAGGTCTTTCAAAGCCCTCCTTTCTTACCCATTCTAGTGCTAGTCCCTGGCCAAGCCCTTATCTCTCTGTTCTACTAGCTAGGCTATTAGCCCATCTCCCCCATCTGGCCAGGTAAAAGCCTCCACCAAGGAATGTTTCAAAACCATACATGTCATCACGAGTCCCATATCGTCTTGCCCCCAACTACTACTTGAAAAGAGCTCCTTGACCTCTTCAGAATGGTGTCTACACCCCTTAGCTCTTAATTCAAGACCCTCAAGGAGCCTGTCTCCGCCTACCTTTCCAATCAGATGTCCAGTAATGGCAACTGGCCCACTGCCCCTTCTGTTGAACTCTAGACTCTGGGACATCTTTTCTACTCCTCTCCACAGCCTACCCAAGATACTTTCAGTTTACCTCAAACTGAACCTCAAATCCCTCCCCTTCTGACATAAAATTTCCCTGACCACACCGTCCCATTCACTGGGCATTTGTTTATTTGTATAAGGCCTTATGTATGCACAGAGTCCATAAGCCCTGAAAAGACAAGAACTGTATCTTCTATCACTTTGCCCCCCTATAGCATTAGGCAGTTGGAGCTCCCTGGATTTGGATGCAGAAGTGAAACAATCCATGAGATGACAGGGGCCTGGATTTTGGTGGTTAGGGTGGAAAGGGACCAGTAAAAGCCAAAGGATCCATCCTGGGTTTGGGTGGTCAGAGTGGAAAGGGACCAGTAAAAGCCAAAGGATCCAACAGAGTTGACCTGCTTGGCTCCGTGGCACCAAACTCTCCTGATTTTCCTCCTATCAACTAGCTTGATTCTTTACTCAACTTCTAAATGTCAGAGCTCTTCCTAAGGCTTTGTTCTAGGCTTTCAGCTCTCCAAACCCCCTCCCAGTGTGATCTCCACTGCTTCCTTGGCTTTCAATATCACCCAAGACTCTCCCTACTATCTCTAAGGCTAAATCTGTGGTCCAAGTCCAGTGGGAACATTTGCTCAAATGTCTCAGAAACATTTCAAACTAACTACTTCCAGAAATATGAATTCGACATCTGGTGTGAACACAGACCACCACTGTCAACGTGTATCAATGACTGTGCTACCAAGTGCAAAAGCACCATTCGGCCCACTTTAAAAAAAAAAAAAAAAAAAAAAAAAAGGAAGTAAAAGCTTCATGTGGCCTGTACTGTTACTTCTCTATGGAAAGCCACAAGGCCTCAAAACTGGCAAAACATCTGTTTCTCAGAGACCAGCCTTTACCTTGTGGTTTACCAGAAATGTAGAGTAGCCTTTAAAATCGAAACAAAGCCAACCCACTCAGAGCAGTCAATGATGAGAATAGGTCAGTATGTTAAGTGGGTTTCTGAGGCCTTAGGCTCCTTTCCCTCTATTAATTCATCTCTCTTCAAATGAAGACCTTGAAGGTTTTCAGGCTTTAATTTAATAATTAACACTACTGACTTTAAAACAGGCAGGTACTATATGCTTCTAAATGAAAATTCATAGACACAGTCTGTTTCTTAACAGCCTTCTAGTAGTTGAACTGAAATTCAGCATGTCCAGTGCTGAAATTCAAGCCCTCATGAATTATTTCTATGTCCATTAGCTTTTCTGTCCCTGGCAGTGCACAGATATTAGAATGCTAGGATGCCAGGGAGGGGGGTGGGGGGAGAAGACTGTTCATTTAAGAGGCAGTCACTTTGGCTCAGTCACGGCTCCTGGTACTCAGCAGCCCTGCTTTTGATAGTCCACAGGCTTGCCATCCGGCTGCACTCAGATGCACGAGCTCAGGGTCTTGGGGTGTTGGCACTCGTTTCTCCGGCGCTGTTTGTTTCCAATCAACCTGTGTGTTCCCCAGGCACACAAAATAAGTCCTTTTCTATTTTTGAACTCCAAAGCCAAATGAGATCCAAATATAAATATAAATTTATTTATGACAAGGACACTGTCCTTTGCTTTGTTTTACAACTTAGTTTGCAATTGTGCTCCAGTTCTTATTTATTTTATTATACTTTGAGGGGCATCTAGGTGGCTTAGTCGGTTAAGCGTCTGCCTTGGGCTCAGGTCATGATCTCGGGGTCCTGGGATTGAGCCCCTTGTTGGTCTCCCTGCTCAGCAGGGAGTCTGCTTCTCCCTCTCCCCCTCTCCCCACTCATGTGTGCGCGTTCTCTCTCTCAGATAAATAAAATCTTTAAAAAAAAGAAATACATTTTGACATGTAACACTGTATATATTTAAGGTGTACAACATGTTAATTTGATTAATTTACATATTGTAATATGACTGCCATTGTAGTGATACTTGGCACCTCTATCATGTTACATAATTATGCTCCAGTTTATAGACAAATTGCTATAGTTTTCTATTACTGAGCTGAAACTTTATATCACCATCAGGAGTTACCTACCTATAACTTCCTAGTAGAGATCATTTAACTCCTGCCTTTAAAAAAGTGAGTTACCTGAACATAGCACTTACTGTTAAACTTGGTTTTTAATACAATCTATAATGTAAAACTCTTTCTCATTCTTAGTAGAATGGAAGAATATGAGACCTAAACTCAGAAGTCCTAGGATCTAGTCTACTCCTCTGTTCCATAAAGGAAATTTCCATAAACAGGATATAATTAATAGGAACTGACTTCTGAAACAGGAGATAATTAATAAGAATAAGCATAATTGGGTCCAAATGCAGTAATGTTCTCTCTTATAATAAAGTAACACGTTCAAAAGTTCCTCATGTGTTGCTGCACTTGCCCCATGTCAAAGCCTCCCAAGCCCTGGGCACCGGCCTCCCCAGATGCTGACCCTCTCCATCCTTGGGGTGGTGGGATGGGCCTAGGGCAAGCAGCTTGACTGCCACGTGTCAGTGATAGCAGAACAATAGGGAAACACTACCCTACACAGCAATAAAACGGCTCCATTGAGTGAGTGTTGCGAACTCATGTCAAGCACTATCTCAAGGACTCCTGGTGTGTGGACTTACCTAAGCACCACAACGACCTTACAAGGCAGGGGCTACTGCCATCTCCGTTTAGCAGTTGGGAAAACCATACGTCAGCAAATCCTTGAACCAAGGTGGGAGTGTCAAGGGTGACAAATGTGAACAACTGGGGAACCTCAGGGATGGGGTGAGGTCTAAAAATGGAGTCAAGCACGGGGTGCAGGTCAGGAATGCGATAAGCATCTTTGGCCTGTATTTGTATTTAAAGATTTAAATGCCCCCCCAATCCATAAATGGACAGTATAGGCTACATTCTAATAACTTAACTTATTCTTGCCTCAATTTGTTCACCTTTTCAAATTGGCCATAAAAGACCTGTCCTACCTATCTCAAAATCATTATTTTTTTTTTTTAAGATTTTATTTATTTATTTGACAGAGATAGAGACAGCCAGCGAGAGAGGGAACACAAGCAGGGGGAGTGGGAGAGGAAGAAGCAGGCTCATAGCAGAGGAGCCTGATGTGGGGCTCGATCCATAATGCTGGGATCACGCCCTGAGCCGAAGGCAGACGCCCAACGACTGTGCCACCCAGGCGCCCCTCAAAATCATTATTCTGTATATCAAACTGGATAGCACACAGAAGTGTACTAGGCTAGGAGTAAATCTTCCAAAGGATAACATGTGATCATCTCTCTCGTCTACATGTGACACTCCCAACATGGCTCATCTCAAGTGCTGGCTCTGACCTATGTCTGCAGCAGGGAAAGAAGCAGGAAGAGAGGGCTATGCTACGAAAATGGCTAAAAGATAACTCTGCATTAACCCCTGGCTGAGAGCTTTCAAAATTAACTCCCTCTGGTGAATTTTAACTAGTGTATCACAGTCAGAGACTCACCAGGATTTTGAAGAAGCCATTTCTACTCAGTCCTCTTACATAACTGTTTGGAAAACACTGTAGGTATTAAAATGATTCCCACTGTGAAAATGGCTCCTTCTGCTCTACCCTGTTTTCTGCACAAAATTTTATGTTAATAACTTACTGGTTCTCAGGGGACTGAAGAGCAGGCAGATCTGCAAGTAAGCAAACTATAGTTTTCCCCCATCAGAGATACAAAAAATGCAAGTTCCTATGCCAGGCAGGGAGTAAGAGGAGGATGTCCACGGCTCTTCTGAAGGTATAAAGCAGTAGAAGAAAATCAAAGATATGTCCTAAATGTGGGCCTATGTGAATGAAAGGGTAGGGTGAAAGAAGAGAACACTGAAGCCAAGGAGAAGAAATGAAAGCCTTTCCAAACATGTGTATTGCTTGATGCCTACCAGCTAGCTCATCAATGGCTCTTACTGACCAACCACTAGATGAGAACCTATTGCATTTCATCAATATGATCCTGTATGTTATAGATTCCCATCACCTCATATCCAAAACACATTTCCTGCTGGAGATATACTACTAATAATGCTTTGAGCAAGTATCACTTTTTCAATAAATGGCATCACAATCAATTTGTCTGGGAGGAGACATGCCAGCAAGCCATGGCAGGCATTTCTAAGGGTTCTAGTATGTGCTTCTGACTTCTCATTCCACTCTGGAAGTATCCTTTGAACTTACTAGCATTATTCCAGGACAGTTTATAGTTTCATTAAACTAGTTACAGTTGACTCTTGAACAACATGGGGCTTAGGACACTGGCACCTTCCTCAGAAGTTGAAAATCTATGCATAACTCCTGACTCCCCAAAACTTAAGTACTGATAGTCTACTGTTGACTGGAAGTCTTACCAATAACAGTTGATTAAAACATATTTTGTAGTTACACATACTATTTACTGTATTCTTACAATAAAGTAAGATACAGGAAAGCAAATGTTATTAAGAAAATCATAAGGGGGCACACCTTTATGGGGTGGCTCAGTCAGTTAAATGTCTGCCTTCAGCTCAGGTCATGATCTTGGGGTTCTGGGATCAAGCCCATGTGTTGGGCTCCAAGCAGGGTGCCTGCTTCTCCTTCTCCCTCTGTCCCTCCCTCTGCTTGTGCTCTCCCTCTCTCTCTAATAAATAAATAAAAACACTAAAAAAAAAAAGGAAGAAAGAAAAAAGAAAATCTTAAGGAAGAGGCACCAGCTGGCTCTGTAGGTAGAGTATGTGACTCTTGATCCCAGGGTTGTGAGTTCAAGCCCCATGTTGGATGTAGAGCTTACTTCAAAAATAAAATAATAAAAAAGAAAAAAAAATCACAAGGAAGAAGAAATAAATTTATAGTACTCTGTTTATCAAAAAAGCCCATGTGTAAGTGAACCAGTGCAGTTCAAGCCTGTTGCTCAAGGGTCCGCTGTAGTATAATAACAGCCAACAAGACAATAATGTAAAACAATAATCACATTTTTATGATGATTCTCAAATCTCTCTCTACATCTGACATTTTTCCCCACCTCAGGCTTATACCTATACTTTCTACTCAGAGTAACATTGTCCACAGACTCAGGACATCACAATCTCGATGTGGACACTGATGAGTCCTGGACTATATCCTTCTCAGTATGCTCTCCAAGACAGGTGTTACTGGGGACATTCTAGAGATGAAGAAGCTGAGGTTCAGGCAAATTAAGTATCCTGCCCCAGTCCATACTAAGCAGGAAGGGTGGAGAAGTAAGTAAGGTTTCAAAATTGGATTAATTGCTTAGAATCTAGACACAGAAAACATTCTACTGTATCTATTTATGTAAGAGGAATTAAAGGGTATTGTACTTAAAAAAAAAAAAAAAAAGAAAGAAACCCTAAAAGAAATGTTACATACACATGCCTGCTTTTCTTTTCTTTTTTTTTTTTTTAAAGAATACTTAGGAAAGTGGAAACTCTTTTTTTTTTTTTTTTTTTTTAAAGATTTTATTTATTTATGTGACAGAGAGACAGCCAGCGAGAGAGGGAACACAGCAGGGGGAGTGGGAGAGGAAGAAGCAGGCTCACAGCGGAAGAGCCTGATGTGGGACTCGATCCCGGATCGCCAGGATCACGCCCTGAGCCGAAGGCAGACGCTTTAACAACTGCGCCACCCAGGCGCCCCAATGCCTGCTTTTCTGAAACAAAAGACTAGGTAACTCCATTGCTTGTGAAGGTCACCATCCCTCTCTCAGGGCTTCCGTGCACTCCTGTGTAAGAGGAGCCTTTGGGCCTTCTGCCACCTGTAAAGCCTCAACAGTCAGTGCCTCTAATTCTCTACCATGGGGAGCTGCAGTGAGGTAGGTATCCTCTCTCCTACACAGAGATAAGAGGATAGCTAAATTCTCCAAAGTAAGACCCTGCTAATGGAGGACATGTCTTCTCAACTGTCTTACTTGGAAAGTCAGAAGATTAGTCAAAGATACCTTTAAAATTAAATAAATTCTAGTTTTAGGGGCACCTGGGTAGCTCAGTTGGTGAAGCATCCGACTCTTGGTTTCGACTCAGGTCATTATCTCACGGGTTGTGAGACTGAGCCCTGTGTTGGGCTCTGTGCTCAGTGGAGAGTGTGCTTGGGATTCTCTCCCTCTGCTCCTCCCCCCACTCGTGCGCATGCTCGGTGAAAGAAAGAAAGAAAGAAAGAAAGAAAGAAAGAAAGAAAGAAAGAAAGAAAGAAAGAGAAAAAGAAAGAAAGAAAGAAAGAAAGAAAGAAAGAGAAAAAGAAAGAAAGAAAGAGAAAAAGAAAGAAAGAAAGAGAAAAAGAAAGAAAGAAAGAGAAAAAGAAAGAAAGAAAGAAAGAAAGAAAGAAAGAAAGAAAGAAAGAAAGAAAAGAAAGACTCATTTTTAACAACAACAAAAACAACAACAGACCTGTTTCCCTTCCTCGTCCCAAAAGATTTGACGGTACTTACAACAGAAACCCAAATCCGAGCCTGTCCATTTCTAAGAGAAGTCCTCTCTAGGATCAAATATGGCAGCTGCTAGCTGTCGCAGAGGCATTCTCTTTTTTGTTCCTTTCCCTTCCTTTCTAATTTTCCAAAGGTCAAAGAGTAAGAATGGGGGAAGGTAGGTCTAACATGATCCTGCCCTGATCCTTCCACTTTCCTTCACTCACAAATATCATCATGGACAGCTCCTGGTTCCGATCACTATTTTACATGCCCCTGCCCCCCATATGATTAGCTACAGAAACAGAACACAAAAGGGGAACTGAAGTGCCAGGTCCAAAATTATTTGAGGCCAGCAGGAGGAGTCCAGTAGACCCCTTACCTGCCCAGCTGACTCCTGCTCACATGCCCCAGAAAGAGCTACAAAAGCTGGGCAGCTGTCAAGTCAGCCCTCATTCCCTGCCACATCTGTAATAACAGCACAATCAGAGAATGCCAGAGTTGGAAGGAAGGTTTAGAGCATCTAACCCTGTCAACACTCTCATTTTACAGACAAGGATCATATATTATTTAAAAGAAAACAAACTAAAACACACATACCCACAAGGCTTTATATTTGTGACAGACTGTATTTCTATCCCATCCCACATGCTGCCCTTATGGAGTGATGAAAACACGCCTCCCTCCACTGAGGAGTGGCTCTGTGTCTCTACCCTTGATCCTAGGTGGACCTTTTTAACTGGCTTGACAAATATGACAGAAGTAACACTGGGTAACTTGAGGCTAGGTCATAAAAAAGCTACACAGCTTCCACTTGGCTCTCCCTCTCTAGACACATGACTTTGGAGCTCTGAGCCACCATATTAAGGAGTCTGGCTATCTTGAAGCCACTGTGTTAGGGAGACCACTTAGAGATAGACAGAGATGCCTTAGAACTTTCAGTTCCAGTCCTTGGCCATTTGAGTCTTTCTCACCCAGACTCATGAGTCAAAGAAACTTCAAGATGACTCCAAACCCATCCACCATCCGACTGCAACCTCATGAAAGTCCCCCAAGCCAGAACCACACAGCTAAGCCATTCCTAAAATTTGATCCCACAGAAACTGTGACAGATAATAAATGATCACTGCTGTTTTAACTTGAGGTCATTTTTATTGTTGGGCTAATTTGTTATGCAGGAATAGGAAACCACTACAAGATTCATTACAAAACCACAAAAAACTTTAACCTCCATGTTAGTCGACTATTAATTAATTAAATGAGCCAGTAAACAATTTTCCAATTAGACTTCCTAAGACAATCTGCATACCTTATCAGTCTCTATTTTCTTACTCTAACACATAGCTCTTACTGTATGATATGACATGACATGATATATAGGATACTGAATACGAAAGAAAATTTGTCCACTACTATACCCCTAGCACCTCGAACAGCACCTGATACAAACAGCAGGTGATCAACAAACACTGGTTGAATTAATAAATGAATGTATCTGCAGGTGAGCTGGTTTGGTCTTCCTACAACACTATTTGACTTCCTAGCCATTCACTCTCCAGCTTGACTCAATGCCTCCTAATCAGTGTTCACTGTTAAGTTTCTAACTCTCTAATTACTACCTACAAAATGATTCGACACCAACTTCCCTGCATTCAAATGTACAAGTCCCACTACGGAAACCATGCCATCCCATTCTGTGATGCCAGTTCAGCACCCAGAGTGAAGCCAATGATTTCCTTTTCAACACACCTGTGTTAGTTAAACCCTTCCCAGGTGGTCTCAAATGTCAAGTGTCAAAGTGGAGTCAGTACTCCACTTCTTCATTCAAAGACCACATGCCCCATGGGAAAATGACCTCATGTTGGATGGTTTACATAGCAACTGGGCCCACTAGGTAAGACCACTGAGCCAGATTATATAGCTTTGTCTATATGCTCCTCTGAGTCTAGATGATTACGTTGAGTATGTGAAAGTCCTGTCATTATTTCAGGCCTAACAAAGCACTGCCACTGGGTGAATATCAGAATGCTTCAGTGCACTTTCAAGTCAAATGAGAACTGGCTAGTTAGGCAGCAGCATTAACAGATGTAGAAATACCGCCAGCTAAATACCTCTTGCCAATTATGGCTGCCCAGCTATGCCCAAATTAAAAATAACCCAACACTAATAACAGAACCCAAATGGGCATTAGAGGCTCCTACTCTCCCTGCAATATCACCATAAAATTTCCACATAAATGTCCCTGTAAAGTGGCTCATAAATAAGTCATTAAAAAAAGTAGAGCTCAGCACAGGAGGAAGGAAGAGGAAACTCAGAAATGTGGCTTGTCTGTAAGTTACAAGGGAAGAAAGAAGTAGAAATCTTTAGTGAGGAAGCCTTTTGCAAAAATTATAACTAAAAGAGTCTAGATCCGTGGCTGTCCAATAGAAACTGAATGTGAGCCACAACTGTGAGCTGAATACGTAACTTTAATTTTCTAGTGCTCATATTTTAGGGAGAAATGGGTAAAATTAATTTGAGTAATACATTTTAACTTGGTATACCCAAAATACTATCATTTCAATATATAATCAATATAAAAATATTAATGAAATGTTTTACATTCTCTTTTCCCTACTCAGTCTGCAAAATCCAGTGTATATTTTACACTTACACCACATCTCAACTTGGACTAAGCACACATTTCAGGTGCTCAACAGCCACATGTGGCTAGTGAGAACCATATCAGTGCAGGTGTAGAATGATCCTTACTTCTTTTTCATAAAGCATTAAAATACCCAAAGCACCAAAAGTTTTCTATTAGGGAGGCAGAATACATAAATTGGTCAGAATTATGGACAATGGTATCATACATGCAATCCTAAATGAAACACAATTAATAAAGGCTTGTTATTTCAAATTAAGTAAAATCTGTCTTCCAGAAGAACTTAACCAAACCCAGAAACTGTTATCTGCTCCTCTTCCCAAACGGGAAATTGGGGCCCTGACCAGCATCAGGGGCTCACTTCAGTTCTTGCCACAGAAGGGGCTCCTGGACTTTGTTTCCCCTTCATGACAACATGACAAGGGCCAGGGCTCTGCGTTGAATTTGTTCACTTTAAACAACCTCCAAAAGCGGAGGGAGATCAACAATTCCTTTAGGAAATGTAGGGCAGGGGCTGGGGGGGAGGGAAGAGGAGTATATTTCAATTACAAAGGCAAACCTTGGTCATAAGGAAGATCTCTGTCTAGCCAGTGGTTATTGTTTTCTATTACAGGCATCACATTTGGTCTCCTGCCATCCCCGAGCAGGATGGCTACCACAGACAGCCCCTCAAGGGACGGTCCCACATCAGGGCCTGGTAATGGGCCCCACCACAAGGCTGCTCTGGTGGCTTTTGTTTGGAACAATAGTGCTCCCATGATACCTCACTCTTGCTTGAAAATATTGGTATTAAGGGAGCATGAACACAGCTGTGTGTAAATTACACAAACAGATTAGATCTGTATATTTATAAGGAATACAAACATACTAATAGCACATTTACATACACAGACGCATTTGGCTGCATGCAGAGCGGAGTTTGAGTTCCAAAGTATTTCTTAAAAATTTTACAAAAAGAAATGCTCAGGCTCCTTAAAACTTAACAAAAAGAAATGCTTAAGAAATTGCTCAGCCTGTTAAGTCAGAATGCCTCCCAAAATGAATTCCTCTTCATCCCCACCTGCAATATTAGAGTATTTGAGACTCTATAAAGGAGAAACCTCAAAAAGAACTTTAAAACTCGCTTTTATAGCAAAAATAAATCAATATGGGATAATTTCCACACTTAAAAGGTTATAATTATAAATGGGGAAGGGGTGCAAAAGAAGGCAGTGTAGGCGGAGGCAGAAAGTGAGAAGAATCTGGAAGTTCAGAATTAACTTGTCCTAAAATGACAGGTCTCCTGTCACACATGGATGCAGACACGTACAAAGAGGAAGGCCTACTTAAGTCTCTATTAACACAGCACATCGTAAGGCAAGATCTTTGGATTTTTCAGCTAATTTTGAAAAATGGAAAAGCAATCAGTATTTTATGCTTCCTGCATCAAATCCAGAACATAGACACAGGCATCAGGAAAGTGAGGCTATGATTCTATGTATGATTCTATCAAGGCTTCACAGATGACCCCAGGCATGCTTGCTCATGGGAAGATTGTATTCCAAGTATCCTAATTAAAAAAAAAAAAAAAAAAAAAAGGCACTAACTTAAGATGTTGAGTGCCAGTAAAAAAAAAAAAATTTTTTTTAAAGAGTAATGATCCAACTAAGTAAAAGTATTAATCTATACATGTACCAATAGACGTATAACAAGCACACTATAGGCCTTAATTTTATTCTTTAAAAAATTCACGGCAAAACCCTCCAACTGATTTTCTTTTTTCTTGATGCAGTTTGTATAAATACACTCCTGGTTTAAAAAAGAAAAAAAAAAAAAAAAGGTCCATTTCTGAGGCGTGGGTTTACCATGCTCACAGTTCCACCAATAAATCATCTCCCGATCTGGGCTTGGAAAAGCACTGGCCACGGTTTGATTGCTCCAGTCCCGGGGTTGCCAGGCAACCAACACAAGGGGGAAGTCTGAGAACCGCTGACAGATAGCCAAGTGGCTGAAACAACAGACTTCTCTCTGTCAAAAATGTGTTTCAGAGAGCCACTTCCCCACCTCTGCTCTCTGCTAAACACTACACGATTGTAAAATCAAAATCAAAAGGCCACTGTAATAAAAACACACTTCCTGCTCAATTACTAATTGTTAAAAAGCTGTAGGGAGGCCCAGATCAACACAGTGTATGGCAACAGAAATGTGATACTGTAAATGAGATAAAGTCAGCAGCATGTGAGAAATCTGATCTAAACGCAGCTCTGCAGCTTCAAGGCCGGGGACTGGTTGTGTGGAGCAGATCAGCTGCCTAAGAAAGCACCAGGAAGAAAGCAATGAATGTGGAGATGTTAAAGAGGCAAACCAAAAAGTAGCTAGGAAGCCACAGCTCTACGTTACTTAATAACAAAACTAAGAACATTCTCAATTGTGTGGCATTCTGGAGATAACCAAAGTTTTCTCCTTCCACTCACTCTGGTAAGTGGGTGGGTGTGTATTTGGGTGATTCCCTAATGCTTGACTATAAACTGGTTATAGCAGATACTAATATCCTTCAGATAATGTCTGATAATACCACATCTGAGGTCTGACAGTCTAACATACCATACTTTTTTTAAGTAACCTGGGGCTTGAACTCACAACCCTGAGATCAAGAGTGGCATGCTCCACCGACTGAGTCAGCCAGGCGCACCTACTGCAACATTTTAAACCGCTATTGTGCATGCCCCAAGCCGGTAATGTTGCACACCACAGCGCTACCGAGCACCCACTCTATGCAGCATCCTTTCATGAAACCACTTTATTAAACTGTCATCCGGGACTCCTTGCAAACTGTCTGTGGGATTGGAAGAGGCCAGAACTCAGAATAGGGTTCTTCACCTTTTTTGTGCCATGGGCACTTTTGGCAGTCTGGAAAAGCCAAACCTCTTCTAAAAATGGTTTTAAATGCCTAAAATAAAATATATGGGATTACAAATAAAACCAGTCATATTGAAATCTACTTATCAAAACATTAAAAAATGTAAATACACATACTTTACTAGCATGTCAGATAACAAGGTCACAGAGGGTTTTGTTTTTTGTTGGGTTGGGGGTGCTGTTTTGTTTTCTTTTATAATACAAGTTCAGATTATAAACTCCCAGACGGCAAGGACAGTGATTTATTCATCACTCCATCACCACAGCACTGTGCGGCCTGGTTCAGGGCCCAAAGCTGACCCACTGAATCCTGGAAGATGTCTGCCAGGCTTCCAGGCTGACTGGCCCTTGCACTACCCTCAGCCCAGATCCTACAGGGCCTGACTTTCCCAGTGCCTAGGACTCGGCCTGGTAGGCAAGAGTTGTTGGTTCAGAGTCTGCAAACTGGGATGTGTAGACACGAAACAGACCCAAATGGTTCTAAGGGAATTCACTTCCAAAACTTCTGCTTTCAGAGGTTTTCCTTCCTAAGTTCCACCTGGTAACATTCACCTGCCTGAGAGCGCACTCCTGTGAGGAAGGTACCCTTCTTTCACCTACCCTCTCTCAAAGGCATCCCTCTCCCATCTGGAATGCTACTAGGCAACACTGCCCCAGATGCAGAAACTCCAGTGCACCAAACAAAGGATCGATTCAAAACACTGATGTTGGTGTTGACACAGTGACTAACTCTAAGGTCACGATAAGAAAGCCTTATGCAGGTCAGGTACCTTCTCGTTCTTTGCTTTCAACAAAACTGAAGGGGATCTAATGGAAGTGTCATCCGATAGATTACAAACCAAGTCTGATGATCGATTATATTTTTGGCATTGTTACGGAAGGAATTCAAATTATTGAGTGACACTGTAACAAAATTATTATTCCCATCTGCTTATTCATGCAAAAAAGGTTTCTGAGTGCTTGTATCTACAAATACGTGAAAAATAAGAACAAAAACTGTTGCAGAACACGGCCTCGTTCTAACAATAAGTAATATTCATCCAAGAATTAATGCATTTAAAAAACTGAATCCTGGGGCACCTGGGTGGCGCAGTCGTTAAGCGTCTGCCTTCGGCTCAGGGCGTGATCCCCTTGATCTGGGATCGAGCCCCACATCAGGCTCCTCCGCTAGGAGCCTGCTTCTTCCTCTCCCACTCCCCCTGCTTGTGTTCCCTGTCTCCCTGGCTGTTTGTCAAATAAATAAATAAAATCTTAAAAAAATAAAAATAAAAAATAAAAAACTGAATCCAGGGGCACCTGGATGCTTAGTCAACTGGGCGTCTGCCTTCGGCTCAGGTCATGATCCCAGGGTCCTGGGATCAAGCCCCACACCAGGCTCCCTTCTCAGCAGGGTGTCTGCTTCTCCCTCTCCCTCTGCCTCCTCCCCCCTGCTCATGCCCTGTCTCTCTGTCAGATGAATAAATAAAACCTTAAAAAAAACAACAACCCTGAATCCATCTTATTTCCAACAAATATTAAACAAGAACTAAAATTTTATCAACATTTACAATATCTTGTATTGATCAACTGTATACTAATTATTATTATAACGTAATTGGAGAGAATTTCCCTTTTAACACTTAGAGCTTTGTTGCTAAAGGAAGTAACAATATGCACATGTCTTTTGATACACATACTTTTTTGTTGCAGGGCATAGTGAAGAGTTGATCTGACAACAGACTCCCAAGCAGGAAATGCTTTTTTTTTCTTTATAAAGATTTATTTACTTTTATTTGAGAAAGAGAGAGAGCGTGCGTGCATGCACAGAGGAGAGGGGCAAAGGGAGAGGGAGAGAAACTTTAGCAGACTTTCATGCTGAGTGTGGAGCCTGACACGGGGCTTGATCTCAGGTGCCCAAGACTACAACCTGAGCCGAAACCAAGAGCTGGATGCTGAACTGACTGAGCCACCCAGATGCCCCAGGAAATGCTTTATATTAAAAGTCTATGGGGCAGTAGATTGAAGAAAAGTTACTAGTTACAGAAGTTAGAGGAGGGCAAGGAAAGATACAATGTAAAATTTTACTGCTAAAAAAGAGACCATTCATGTATTTTTAGAATAGATGATAATGGGTATAAATTGAGATGGTATTCAAAATGCCCTGGATAGATTTAAGAGTGATGGAACAGTCTCATTTTCAATGTCACTATTTATATGTTAGAAATTACATCCTTATCAGGAGAAAGGTATATGCCAATTTAATCTTGGGAGGAAGCATGTGGTTTTTAAAGCAAAATTCTTTTAGGGGCTTCATGGGAAAGAGAGTTTTGTTTTTGTTTGTTTGTTGTTGTTTTAACTTTGTACCTACAAGGGAAAAGATACAGGAATTCTGGAGAATGCCAAGAATGCTTCCACATCTCAGCTAGATTTATTACACTCTGGTTTTACCTAACTGAACCAAATCAGGGTCACTAAAAAGACAGATCACACCACTAAAGACCCTGCACTGTGTAACTGCTATTCCACCAAGTTGGAAAGACCATTCTTTATCTGAATCCTAAAGAACTGATTATGGCACTTTTCTGCCCAAGACAGATGGAGAGCTCAAACTCCTCAGTGTACGTATTCAAGCGTCCAGGATCTCCATTCTACCACTAAAGCCTCAGCGCCCACCGCCCTCAAGTGTGTGGATTAGAAAATGTGTTAAAAAGGAGTTTGAGGTTTCATTTCAGTTCACGGGGGGACAGTACTGTGTGAAATGTCCACAATGAAAACAAGAAGGCAGGGCAGTGTACCTGTTCTGCATACAGATCCCTAGAACCGACCATGACTACCCCAGACTCAACTAGAGCAGGTCCCTGCTGCTCCCCTGAACATGTCCCACACTCCTCACACCTCGTTAGTTCATTACACAACATTGTGTCTGGGGATCCTGTGCAATGTCGCTATGGAGCTATTCTTGGGCTGGTGGCTTTGATTCACTCACAACTGGTATGACCCTGAACAGTTTTATTTACTATCTCGTATCTATGTTTTGTCAGCCTTCTCTGCGCTTCTGTCTTTCTGTGTACGCCCCCATGGAACTTCCCACATCCTGCCCAGCACTCGGTTCTGGGCACCCAAGTCCATCACTGCCAACAGGGTCTCTCTCGAGGTCCGGTGGTCCTGTCTGGGTGCACCTGTCAGAGACCTTTGCATGCATAAATCAGACATTTGATAAATATTTCTTCAAAGATAATTCCTATTACCAGTGCCTGAGCCTTTGAGGGCCAGCAAAGATCTAATTATTTAGTTAATACTTTCAATTCTTAGAGAGAGGATCAAGGACTTGCCCAGGGTCCAGCAGCTGGTCTAAAGCACAGATTCAACCAGAAACAGCTTTACCAACACTTTTGTTTTCTACCACCAAACTTTAACTACATTACTAGTAGGTGGTTGTCTACAAACAGATAAGGAGTCATCTGAGAAAAGTAGAAGTGAAGGGAGAGGGTAGAAAGAAAAAAAGAAGAAACTGGAGTTTCTTGTTTTTGAGCAAATCACGAACTGAAAAGTAACAGGCACAATGGCAGCAAACATTCAGAGGAAACCTGAAGTTTCTTTCCCTTGGTTGACCTGAGAGGAGCCCTCACAGCTCTCTCTGAGGCAGGCAGAAGATCCAGACGTCCCTGAGTACTGGCCGCCAGGGTTGGTGGGACCTTCTCAACACAGTCTAGGATGGCTAACAGTGGAAGAATTCTTGTGGCCTAATAAAGGATGAAAGAAGTGTTCTTTACAATGAGGAAATGAATCATCTACTCATCAAGTTCCTTCATGTCCCTTTATATATATATATATATATACATATATATATATATATATATACACACACACACACATATATATATTTACCCAAAATATTTATTTATTTATTTATTTATTGGCTTGAGGCTCTCAGGCCTTTTTGATAAAACACACTATATTGAGAAGCAATGAAGAAAACAAAACCATAGTGACATCTACAGGGGACTCCACAGGCTAGACAGAACCCCCCTTTTGGGTTTACCACAGTTTCTCCCGGCTCTCTCTCCTCACCACAGACAACAGGCACCCAAAGCTGCTTTAAGATTATCAGGAAACGTTTTACAAGAACCAGATCCTTCTGTTCAAATCTGTCCCCTGATCTAAAAGGTTATGAAGAAAGTTTATATGATCTTTTGGCATTCAGAAATGTTCTATTATTGTGTCCCCCATACTGGAAAATGCACATCTATGCAGGAGAAATGAATAGACTTCTAATTAGCTACATGATTTTACTTCCAGAGCAAAGTTCCCACCTGTCCTTTCAGCCAAATTCAGTTTGTTCTAAGCTCTCAAAAGTTCCTGAGTCCTGAAGGCATTTATCTATCTGCTCCTGACAAGGAACTGAGACATGACCCCGAAAATCACCAGAAGGAGGATAAGTAATTTGAATTATTAGAAAAACACACATCACTCTGATTAACTGGCTTGAATTATCAGAGATCTCATTTGTCCGGACTTACTCAGGAGAACAGTAATAGGGAACGAGAAGCTGCTGCTACCTGGAAGAAGGCGGCCCCACAGCCACACAGCTCCCTACCCTACTCAGTCTCCTCGAGTGTAACTGACTTATCCTCTTCAGAGCATCTACCTGGATTACCTTATTTACATTCGTTTGTCTGTGCTTCCCATTAGAACACAAGCTCCATGAGAATAGTATGTCCAATGTTACTATTTTTAAAAAATTTTATTTATTTATTTGACAGAGAAAGAGAGGGAACACTAGCAGGGGGAGCTGCAGAGGGAGAGGGAGAAGCAGCCTTCCCACTGAGCAGGGAGCCCAACATGAGGCTGCATCCCAGGACCCTGGGATCATGACCTGAGCCAAAGGCAGACACTTAACTGACTCAGCCACCCAGGCGCCCCTCTATCCTATCTTTTGACAGTACTCTCGAGAACATGAAAAATGTTGCCCAGAGCCCTTTTAATATGGTTTGCAGCCACGATCCTCAGTGCCCATTATTCCAACCTAGCAACCCACTGGTAGCCATCCCTTATGTTTGGGCATTCCTGAAAACATCTAAGATATAAAACTAGAAATTTTCTTATTTACTACTGCACCACCACCATTAATCCCACAAAATCTCTTCTCCTTCTTGATTGTGCCCCATAGCCCTTTGACTCTTCTACCACCTCTATTCCCACGTTTGGTATGCAGCCTGGGACTCGCTACCAGTTATTTCAACAGTGTGATCGATATTACTAGATGTGCCTCAGCATCCTGACCTTGTACCAACTTCCTTCCCCAATCTTTCAATTGAGTTATGTCAAAGACAGCCCCAGTCCTATCATTGCCCATATTCAAAAAATACATAGTTACTCCTCATATCTGAGTTAAATAAAATGTTTAACAAAAAACAATATAGAGTCCAACCCTTTCTCCAGCCTCTTCTGACTTTGTCCATCCCTATGCCTCTCAACATAAGAATTCCCCTGAGAGTCTCTTCTCACTCTGCACTGCTGTCCCCGGCAACTCTTCAGACCTTGGCTCTACCACTTACTAGCTGAGAGCCTGAGCAAGCTAGTTAACCACTTCAAGCCCAGTTTCCTCAACTGTGAGCTTTCTCTTGTAGACCAGAAATCTTTCCTATCCTTAGACCGTCATTTCTAATGGCTGGATTCACCTGCATCTTCTTAAATCACTGCTAATTAACACAAACTCTCCTATTCTCCCCTAAAACAAGTATGTCTCCTAATGTCAGATTTTGTATTTTAAAGATTTTATTTATTTGAGAGAGAGCACTAGCAGAGGAGGGGCAGAGGGAGAGGGAGAAGCAGACTCCCCACTGAGCAGGGAGTCCAAAGCGGGGCTCGATCCCAGGACCCTGGGATCATGACCTGAGCCAAAGTCAGACACTTAACTGACTGAGCCACCCAGGTGCTCCAGATTTTGTTAATACTACCACCAGCCTCCTCCCTTGTACCAAAACACAAAATGTGAACTGTGTTTCTCCACTTTTTCCTTGCTTCCCCCCCTCTAATCAGCTGAACTTCTCTTGAGATATCATGTGATACAGCAAGGTAGGAGCTGGGCTCTGGAGCCAGGGGGGCCAGACTGGAAAGCAGGCTCTACAAATCACTCTGTGACAGGTCAGTAAATGAATGCATCCCTGCTGAGTGCTCGGTACAGTACCTGGCACAGAATAAAGGCATTACGATTGCTCTCTAAGTTCTCAATTTTCGTTGAGCTTCTCACTTCACCTTCCCTCTACCTCAGTTCTTCTCAACCTCGACTGGGTATTAGAACCCAGTGCCCCGGTCCTATCCCAGATGAATCAAATCAGAATCTGAGGGTAGGGTGCCTTGGTGGTTCAGTCAGTTGGGCGTCAGACTCTTAAATTTGCTCAGGGTTGTGAAATCGAGCCCCAAGTAGGACTCCATGCTGGGTATGGAGCCTGATTAGGATTCTCTCTCTCCCTCTCCTTCTCCTTCTCCCCCACCCCCAGCTCACTCGTGCTCTCTCTCTCAAAAAGAAAGAATCTCAGGGTGGATCCCAAGTCTCTGGTGTGTGTGGGTGTGGGTGTGGGTGTGTGGGTGTGTGGGTGTGTGCGCGTGCACGCACACACACCAAAATTCCCTGTGTGATACCTCTGTGCAACCAATGTTGAGAATCGCTGCTATAAACTTAGAGCATCTCTCTAAGTTCAACATCTCTCACTAGGACCGCAGTCCTTAGCCTGGAATATGGATGCCTGAGTCCCACCCCAGAAATTCTGATCCAACGGGTCTGGAGTGCAGTCTGAACACTGGGACATTTTAAAGTTTTCCAGGTGATTCTAACATGTAGTCAGGTTTCAGAACCACTGATTCCCTTCTCTACCCACTTTACCACCCACATTACTGCCAGATTCATCTTCAATGATGGCCCCAGTCCTATCATTCCCCACATTCGAAAATGTGTAATTATTCCTTATTTTCTATTAAATTAAACATAAACTTCTCTTCTCATAAAGAGGGGGTGGCTTTGAATCAATCAGCTATTGTGGACACTCCTCTACCCATAACTTCATTCAAACTGCCCGACTGACTATTAGCCAACCACCCACATTTTTTTCCCTTTCTTCCATTAACCTTGATACAATGTGCCTGGCAAAATCCTATCCATCCTTCAAGGTTCCTCTCAAATAACACCTCTTCCTCAGAGCCCTTCCTGATCTCCCTGTCCAACAGCAGAAAGCAACACGTTCAGCCCTGCATCCCCCGTGGACCCCAGAACAACATCAGGAGTAGAAGAAGGACTCAAAAAGTTTCCAACAGTGTGGCTGCCATCTCCTCTCTAGGTTGCCTGTGATGACAACATCCAACTCAAGTGCTCAAGTCCACCCACTGCCAAAATAAGTCAAGGATGCCACTCTGCCAGGCAGTTATCAAGGTCAGTGGGGACTCCTGCAGAAATCTTAGTGGTTGAAAAACAAATGTAGTTGCTTTATCTCAAATCAGCGATAAGCTCCCTTCTTTTTGGATGAGGAACTAATATTATTTTCTAACCTCGTTTCTAAAACACAAAGCTCAACTAACAGCAGTAGGAACAGAAGGTTCTAGAGGATGAATTACGACAGTAAACAGTGGATAAAGGGGCTCCATAAGCATCCAGCAGAACCCTGCACAGAATAGGTATGGAAAGGCAGTGGAATTAAGTTCAATAGAAAGTGGGAGAAAAAAGCCCACTCCCCACCATATAATATTTTTTTAAGGAAAATCCAAAATTGGTTATCTAGAAATAGACAATAATGTTTGCTTTTGAACTATAAAAATCCATCACTCCTTTTGTCAAGATACTCCTTTGAAGGAGAGTGCCTCCCTTACACGTGCATATCCTCCTAGCAATGCAATTCTGCAGTGCCTGAGATTACTTCAAACCAGTGGAGGATAATATGGTAGGATGCCTACTGACTCCCCTAAATGTGGGAGTAACTAAATGATCCATCTGAAAGTCTGCCTTTTAAAAGCAAGATAATCTAAGTGGATCCTTGGGATGTTTGACAGGGGTTTTAGAGAGAGCACTGGCTCACAGGAGAGAGGGAGAGCCTGGTGGGGGTGGATGGGGGGAGAATGTGAGCACATTATAAAGTCAAGAGAGTTCTAAGGAGGGAGATGCACTACCAGGGTCAGGCTGTTCTGGGGTCAAAAACTTGGAAAGAAGGGGCACCTGGGTGGCTCAGTCATTAAGTGTCTGCCTTTGGCTCAAGTCATAATCCCAGGGTTCTGGGATTGAGCCCTGCAACGTGCTCCCTCTCAGCAGGAGGCCTGCTTCTCCCTTTCCCACTCCCCCTGCTTGTGCTCCCTCTCTCTTGGTCTGTCAGATAAATAAAATCTTAAAAACAAAACAAAACAAAACTTGGAAAGAAGACAAAGAAGTTGAGCTGTCTCAAAGGATAATCAGAAAATAATTTTCTAACTTTTGTTTCTGCTAAAGGATTGGAGAATTTCGTTTTCATGGACTGGACTGAGAGGGAGAATCCCAAGTATTCAGAGTCCATCCCAACGTTAAGCTGCTTTGGGAATCTGGAACAGCTTTGTCTGATGAAATCAAGAGTCCCAAGCGGTGTTCTGCTGGGAACACAGGAATGGGAATCACAGACCAAGCGCCCAGGGCCTTCTACAAACAAAGCTATTTTATTTTTAGACTAATGTTGGATGGGTTTTGGGTCCAGGTTAATGTTTCCCCCAAATCTATGCTTAATAACACCTGCTAAAATTCATTCTCTAAAACTCCTCTTTCAAAAATGGATAACCAAGCCTGCTTAGCTAGCTATGTTACCCTAATTAACGAGAGGCCCTAGATGGAAAAAGAAAATGACTAGTTTAGGCTGAACATGCCTGTTTGGAAAGTGGTTCATTAGCAAACAGGTAACACCTGCACAGACTTCAGGAACAGTGGCTCCCAGAGAAGATTTAGGGCTCCTGAGAGGAGAAAAGGGACTGAAGTAATACAGAGCAGAGCTGCTGGTGATGGATCGTCCTTCCCTCTGGCTCTGGGATAGCCTGTAACACTTGTTAACATGCATCTCTGCAGTCCAGAGGTTTTTGTGTTTTTTTAAAGATTTTATTTATTTATTTGACAGAGAGAGAGACAGCCAGTGAGAGAGGGAACACAAGCAGGGGGAGTGGGAGAGGAAGAAGCAGGCTCCCAGCAGAGGAGCCTGATGTGGGGCTCAATCCCAGGACCCTGGGATCATGCCCTGAGCCAAAGGCAGACGCTTAACAACTGAGCCACCCAGCCGCCCCAGTCCAGAGGTTTTAATACTGCTAGACAGGAAAGATCAGAAAAACTTGAAAAGGATTAGAAAAATAAATACTCAAAACCGACAAATGAGCTACAGGGGGAAACCAAGAACTCTTAGCACTAGGGCATGTAAGTGTGTGGGCATACATGCTTTCAAATTTCTTAAACAGAGATGATTTCATCAGCTGTAGATAAGACATCAGTCCAGTTTCCTATCAGGGCAGTGAGAGGGAGGGGTGGCCAGCAGACAGGGACTGGCTTCAGATCAAGGTTTCCTGTCAAAGAAACCTGCCAGCCATGGCAGTTTGTCCATTCCCCCTGCCTTCTCCTTCCTTGAGGTCCCAAAGGTGGCTGCCAGCCTGAGGACCGTCATCCCAGCCTTGTGGTTCTCCGGTTGGCATTCTCTCTGTACCCCAGCCCAGCCAGCAAGTCTTCCAGAGAGGAGAGAGAAGGGGACTTATCCTCTTTCATTCCCCCAGAGTTCAAGTGTGCTGCATTTCAGCAGCACTCTTCATGCCCTTGGATGGCAGAACCACACAGAACACCAGACAGTGGCAACAAAGCTGCGAATATTCAGCACAGCCCAGACACGCTCCTGTTTCCAGGACAGAGATCTTCCTAGTGTTCTCTGGGTCATAATTTCTGAACAATGAATAAAAGAATCCAGAATGACAGAGTATACACTTAAAAAAACAAAATAGGCTCTAGACATATACTTTAAATATTAAATACGGTGTTGGTAGACTTTTTAGCCCTCAAGGCCACATGGTGTACTACCAGCCATCCTGCTACATTGTCTTGCTGTTTTTTTTTTTTTAAGACTTCATTTATTTGAGAGAGAGAGAGAGAGAGAGAAAGAATGAGTGGGGGGAGGAGCAGAGGGAGAGGGACAAGCAAACTCCGTGCTGAGTGCAGAGCCAGACGCGGGGCTCGATCCCACGACCCTGAGAGATCATGACTGAGCAGAAATCAAGCGTTAGATGCTTACCCACCTCAGCCACCCAGGAGCCCTGTTTGGTTCTTGTTTTAGTTGCAACTTTGCTTTGCTCCTTCTTTAGTTCTTCGGTATATTTATTTCACAGTTCTTCTATTTCCTATTGCTGGGATTAACCACATGGGATCTAGCCCTTTAAAAGGGAAGAAAATATCCCAAAAGTGACTAAATAGGGGAAGCACCCTGGAGATTTGGAGGAAACCTGAGAGGAAAGGTCTATTACCTAGATACCACAGTCACAAAAAAGGCCCCAAACAACCAGACAGCCTTAAGAAAGAGATTTGCAAATAGGTGGTTCTGCTTCACATGATGGGTCATGAGGAAAGGCCGGTTGGACTAACACCGGACCATCTACTGAGACTTCTTCCTTCTCTTTCTCTTTGTTGCTCCATCTCCCACAGCAGAGCATGGCAACCAGACACAGCAACAAGTATGAGGTGATGCTGACAAAGAGTGAGCTTTTTTCTATTGGAGTCTAGAAAATAAAACCACAGACAAGTAGAAGGGGTTGGTTGCTGCTTCCAAGGGAAGCTCTTGAGAAGAAAAGAATGGGGCAGTGTCCAGCCAATTTTGGGGGAGTTAAAGTGAGCACTGGCCCCGAGCAGATGGAAGGAGAACCCCCTGAGGCAGCAGCATACGAGCTCAAAGCTCAGCCAAAGGCACCAACTCCACTGCAGTGATGTGAGGACTTGCAGGGGAGCAACTTCTACTAGGTTTCTCTTCTATCCGACCCAGTCAAAACAGTCTTTTCTGATTATCCACCATACTCCTGGCCCTGGGCTATGTTCTAGAAATAAAAGAAGAATTAAACTATAGTTCCTGATCTTGAGACTTCCTAGTCTAATGTGGAAGCCCCCAGATAAACTCGCCATCACAACCTAGCGTGGCAGACCCCCACATTCTCTAGCATGGAGTTAACACACTGTGTATATTACTTGGTGATCTTGGTTTTTGTTTTGCTTTTTTAAAAATTTTATTTATTTGACAGAGAGAGACACAGCGAGAGAGGGAACACAAGCAGGGGGAGTGGGAGAGGGAGAAGCAGGCTTCCCACTGAGCAGGGAGCCCGATGCGGGGCTTGCTCCCAGGACCCTGGGATCATGACCTGAGCCGAAGGCAGATGTTTAACGACTGAGCCACCCAGGCGCTGGTGATCTTGTTTTAATCTATCTTCCCCACCAGAACGTCAGCTCCATGAGCACAGGGATCGCTGCTGTTTTGTTCAGTGCTGGATCACCAGCACATAAAATGGTGCCTGGCAGAATGTTGTGTTGGTGCTCTATAAACATCTGTGGAATGACTGGATGAATGAATTTCAACCAGTTATCTGAAATCAGAAACTGAGTAAGTAACCTGGTAAACAACAGGAAGGGTCATCCTATGTTCATGTTCACACAGGATGGACAGTAATGGAGAATGAGCAGGCTTGCTATCTGCAAGCCCCAACACCAAATCCAAGAAATACAGAGCTGGACAGATAGACATGGGTCTGAACTCTAAGCTGGTGAGGCCAACCGCAGAGACTATTTCCTTTATGACCACCAAACATACTCTGCTTCCCAACATCTTAGCACTTTGCTTTATATACGTGGAAAATGAACTGGAATTCACCCATATCAAGTACTTTGGGAAAATGTCTTAAAGCAAGTTCTGAAACATCAGTCGAAAGTGTCACTTAACAGCATGCAGGGTGGTGGGGGAAGAAAAATAACAAAATACGACTAGGAAATATAAAAAAAATGTGCTGGCGCTCCAGTGAAGGGGGCAATGAGGGGGCTACTGAGGCCATTATTACTTCTACTTAAGAGAGACTTTAGGTTTCAGACACAAGTATGCCAGGGAAGAGGAGACAGTTTAAAATGAGTTACTTTCTTTCATTGTAGGTTTTTTTTTAAAACCTCCTATTTCCTTCCCCCCACACTGAACTCCAGTTACCAGGCTGAAAACAGCATGTTTCACCTGTGAAAATGTACCGCTCCAATGTCATCATACATAGAATGTTCCATGCATACACATTAAAATAGACTCCAGCTCTGTTGCTAAGAAACTGCAGAAGGAAAGGGTCTTCTATCCTCTTCATTTATAAAATAACCACTTTGTCTATGGGAGAACAAATGCAATCTCTCAAGTCCCCTTGTGTCTTGTTCTCATTTTTTAAACGCAGAGAAAGAGGATGGAGGGCGGCTGAAAGTGTATGCTATCTCCATTTGTTTTACACGCCCTTGAAAATGAGATGGAAAACATGGTTTCAATAACCCACTGCTGTAGTGTTTATTAATCTTTCAAGCTGAAGATTCTCCCCAATGCTCCCCCACTTCAAGTAAAAAATGAAAAATGTCCCATAAAAATTGCTCTTTGATTTTAAAAGATTATCCTAAGCAGCAAAGAATAATTTAGGGAATGCTTCTTATATTCAGTGTGGGGTTACTTCCCGGGTCTCTGTGCTGTTCCACTTCGCCCCAAGGCCAGAACATGGACATGTGCACAAACACACATGTACACATGGAGCCCAAAGAACAGCACGACTTACTGATGGGAGTTATCATGGGAAAAATAGTCCAATTTCATGATTACTTGAAGCATTATACAAATTTACCTGTATCTACATTTTCCTCTTTATTCATTTATTTATTCTTAAAGATTTTATTTTTTAAAGTAATCTCTATACCCAATGTGGGGCTCAAATTTACAACCCTGAGACCAAGAGTCACTTGCTCTTCCAACTGAGCCAGCCGGACATCCCTACATTTTCCTCTCTTAATATTAAGGACTGATTTTTGCCATGGACCATAAGAACACATAACATGAGTAATATGTGTATTACTTATGTATAAATAATATGCCAACAGTTTATACTTCTTTTATCTTTCTTACTCTCATATCTCAGAATTAAGTTGTTCGAAAGAGGCAATACCAATTAAGTTAAAATTAGAGGAAGGCTAATCAGTTGAGAGAAAAAGGTACTTCAATTCTATTTAAAATTTACTAAATGCCTATTATGTGTTGCACTAAATACAGTATATCTCTATTTCAGGTTCCAGGTGAACTATAATATAAACATTCTCAGATTAAGATTTCTTGCGGAAGTGAGAATTTCAATATAACGATTCAATTTACATAAGTTTACAAATACATAAGCCCATATATGTACATGAACAGAGACACGAAGAGAGCAGGAAACCAGGAACGTGAGATGATAGTGAGGTTTCAACCCCCCTTTAATGTTTTCATAATGATATTCTAACAACAGAGAAAATTCACAAAAAATTTACAAAAGAAGAAAAAAATGAATGGGTTCATATGAGATGACCTACAGGATCTTCCTATCACCCACATTTTTGGAATGACTATATAAAATGCTCGACAACTCTGGAAATCTGATCATTCCTCAAAATCAGTATCATACAATTAAGGCTTCCCCTATATTGAAAACACGCAATTTAAAACTAAACACCAAGATTATGGACACCTTAAAACTCAGAGGATTGTTAACTGCTGGCTGAGGGCAGCTGGCTCTCTTCCCCCTTGCCATTGTCTCCATCTCTGCTTTCACCTCCATAACCTCCTGCTGCTATAGGACCTTAACTTTGGTTTTGCTGTGGATTCCATTTTCTACAGCTGCCACACAAACAGTAAATAAAATTCATTGTATTTTTGCCCCACTAAGCAGCTCTGTCTTCTGGCACATCCAGATGCCTGGCTTAAAAAGAGTGAACAATGAAAACAATGTTTTCTTGAGCAGACATTCCAAAAAGGGCCTAACAAAGGCATCTGAAGAAGATGCTGCTGGGAGAGACACCATGCAGACAGCTGGTGCGTTCTGTAGAAGTAATTCCTTGACCAACCACGTGGGTTCATTGGTTTACAAATACTCAGAAAATTAGTTTCCTGTGTCATGTCCATTTGAAAGAAGGATTTTCATTTATATTTATGATAATGCTGAGCTTTAAATTGAAGGACAGTTTAGAGGTCTTAAAATTTATGAATTTGTAAATCCATGTATATGGCCAATTAAAGTTTACCACCACACCACGGATTAACTAGTTATGGATAAAAATTTTAGAGATTATTTGAATCTAGGTTGTTCACTCAATGTATTATTACATCAAATCGGTATAAAATATTTAAAGGGAAAACATATTTCCAGATAAAAGTTACAGTTACCCACAATAAAATGGAATGAATGCTCTGCGGGAATATCACAAACAAAATCTTTACCTTATGGAACACCTGGAATTTTGCTGAAAGCTACTCCAACATGAAAATAATTTCCAAAACAAACACAGCCAAGTGGATGGGAGGCAAAGGGTGAAGCGCATAGCTCAGTGGAGCACCCAATCTTACAACCTTGCAAGTCAGGCCAAACTCCACAAGGAAAATGCAGGCCCTGAATTTTAAAAAGAATTCAATTAGCATCCCCAGTATTTCCATAATCAACAGCTGAATGCTAATTAAGAGCACAGCATCCAACAGCAATGGAATCCCAGTGCAATAAGCAACAGCACAGCAGCAGCAAATGCTACCTTCGGCTCGCATGCATAAATAAGCAGAATTAATAACCACCAGAGCATGGAAGGGTGACTTAATCTGTTTCGATTAGGTGCAGTTCAGCCTGGGGCCTTTGTGTTATATTTAAATGTGTTCATCATGTTTAATTAAAAACCTAATAATCTAGAGTTTCTTTTACTTTTTCTTTCCTTTTTTTTTTTTTTTTTTAAATTTCTGATCAGTATTTTCTCCTCTTTCCCTTCATAAGTTCTACTGATTTAAATGGCTTCCTGAACTGGAATAATATTTTCAGCATAACGTAAGTGAACTGGTAACTGTCAGTACAACTCCCAAAGGCAGCAGCCAGCCATTTACATGGCTCCGTCCAACTGACCCAGCATTTCCTCGAAACTGCCTCTTAGATCTGACCCAGTTTATTCAGGCCTGAGAGACCGCCTTGAGCTAGCTACCAATGTCTTTCTCAGTCATTCCACTAAAGCAGAGTTCAACTGTCAATTTCTGGCTAGAATTTGACAGAAACTGCCACAAATCTGGCATCCATTCCACAAGATTTTAAGTGTCTCAGCCCCAAAGAAACTTCGGTAAGAAATACACACACAAGCTGTCAAAGGAATCACTGAGAGAAAATGTAAAATGAAAGGCCTCCCACCGTGTAATTTTGAGGCCTAAAATCTCAAGAATTAGTGATTATTTAAAAGACCTAGGATGAAGAAGTTGGGTGGTGTTATTAAGAATATGGGGATTTTTGGGACACCTGGGTGGCTCAGTCATTAAAGCGTCTGCCTTCTGCTCAGGGCGTGATCCCGGAGTCCTGGGATCGAGCCCTGCATCAGGCTCCTCTGCTGGGAGCCTGCTTCTTCCTCTCCCACTCCCCCTGCTTGTGTTCCCTCTCTCGCTGGCTGTTTCTCTCTGTCAAATAAATAAATAAAATAAGAATATGGGAATTTTTTTCCCAAAAGTAAAACTTCTAAGGTCAGCTTTGAGTGCATGTAGAAATTTTTTTCTGATGCATAATTATTACCTATTACAAGTTTTAAAATGCTAGATTGAGGACAACCTTAATTATGATACAGAATCTTTAAAAATGATAATCTTTTTTTTTTTTTTTTAAAGATTTTATTTATTTATTCGACAGAGATAGAGACAGCCAGCGAGAGAGGGAACACAAGCAGGGGGAGTGGGAGAGGAAGAAGCAGGCTCATAGCAGAGGAGCCTGATGTGGGGCTCGATCCCACAACGCCAGGATCACGCCCTGAGCCGAAGGCAGACGCTTAACCACTGTGCCACCCAGGCGCCCCTAAAAATGATAATCTTAAAGAGTTGTCAATATTCTTCAAGTCCCTCTTAGACAAAAATATTATTCTCTACCAGATACTATTCTCACCATCAGTTAAGTTCTCACTCTTAAGAAGTTTACCAACTAGGAGGGCAGTCAACTTGGAAATAAAGCTGTGAGGAACAGAGCTGGTGATGGCAGCAGGAGAAAGCAAGGGGCAGGCTGCCAACAAACATGGCAAGCAGCAGAAGCTGCTCAGAAGAGGGCGTGACCACGGCGGGCCGGGCCTAGGAACTGTGCTGAACCTTGAGGGGCGGTGAGGGTTCGGTCTGGCAACACTGGGAGAGACTCGTCTGGTCAAGGAGCAGTGCACCTGCCGGGGCGAAGGCATGCACAGGCTGCCTGCTCAGAGCATGGCGGGGGGGGGGGGGGGTTCACACTGGCAGGTGCTCATGCTACCAACCCTTCTACGTCTGTGGATTATTCAGTTCATCGATGTTGCTGCAGTTTGATCAAACTGATACACTAGAGGCAATGACGCTGAAGTATAACTAAAATGTTATTTTAGGTGGGGACGAAAGGGGGTGGTAGGCCCATATACTTATTTTAGTTGGGACACACTTGCTTTGCTTATTCCTGTGATTCCTGGGGTGAGAAAATGTGAAGAATTCAACCAAAGAGGCCACATATACAACAGCAGGTTATGCTGTCACAGCCAAAACCAGGCCAAGGCAGAGGCCCTCGAGTTTCTGTGCCTGGTTGCCACACAAAGCTAGTCAAAGATTTGGCTTGGATACGTTCATGAGAAGCTGCCTTCAGCCTATCAATTATTCAATCTGTCTTTCTCATTCGCTTTTGAGGTTTTAGAAAGTGAAGCTGAACTTCTATAAATAAGGGAAGCATTTGATCCCTGGGTTCTGCAAGGCCTGGATGAGTGCCAGCACATTTCTCAAAACTCCAACCAAAACAAGAAGCAAACATGACAAAAATGAGCCCGAATGACAAGGATTTATGCAGTTAAGGATCATTACCATGTACTTGGAATGTGCAGCACTTTGGAGTCATGTTTCACTTTTCAAAAGAAAGCCAGGCTTTTTCTGATGTGTAAGACTCCCCTTTCCGTCCCTCAGGCTGCTATAAGTCTCCAAGCAGCGGCAGCAGGGACACAGGCCACGCTGTGCCCAAGAAAAGCAAGTGCTGCAGCAAAAGGAAAGTGGCTTTCTTTTAAGTGGGAGTCCTTAAATTCCACAGGGAAGGACAGGCTGCAGAAGAAAGCACAGGGAGCTCCTGGCTGCTGAGGAGCCAAGGGGTGAAGGCAAAGGAGGGCCGAGAAGGGTGCCTGGTGCACGAGCACTGGTGAGGCCCCTGGGGGCACAGCCTTTCACACATTCCTTCCATCCTCTCCACCTCCTCACACCTGTCTTCCACCAAGGCTGTTTGAGGAATCTTCAATTTTTATCCATCAAAACTCTCCCCTCCTTCTCACAAAAATGGGTCCACAGTGAAAAATGACATCTATCTGACTTGACAAAACAAACAAATCTCACATTTTTACTCTGCCACTTCTGAACAATAACAAATGTTTACGTTTCCAACTCTTTACTGCTCATGTGAAGTTTTTAAATGTTTAATTTCAAAACAGCAGCACCAACTTCCTCAAGCATCTGACCAGCCTCAAGCTTTACTGGACTCCTGAAAAAGCTCTCTCATAACCAAACCTTCAGGGGCCACTTCGGTCCCTCCTTGCAGCCTCCCGGTCCACTTTCCCCCTCCCATCGCCGCCCCCCACACGGCCTTTCCTCGAACAAATCCTCTTGGCTCTTGCTCCGACGCGCACCCAGGATCTCATCACTTCTCCCCAGCACTGCTGCCGTGCTCTTCAGTCACTGGTCTGGGGCCTGGAAGCTCGCAATTGCCCCAGAAACCCACTTGTGACCCAGGGGCCAGCGTGTGTGCCTCACTAGCAGATCAAGTCACCCCTCTGCTCAGAATCTGCCCGTGCAGAGCAAAGAGCAAGGTGCCGACCATGGGTCCGCAGGCCACACATGATCCACGGCCTGTTGCCCTCCTCCCCCTCCAGACACATTCCTGCCTACTTCTTCACCATGCCAAGGTCCAGACTTCTCTTCCCCTGGCATGCTTTCACCTTAGGGCCCCTGATCCAAAAGGCTCACCTCTGCACTAAGGTCTCTGCTCAAATGGTTCTTACCAGGCCATTCCTCGGCCCCTTACGAAAGATAGCACCTCACCCAGCTTATTCTCCATCCTCATTACCTACTCTATTTTCCTCAGCACACATATGTACCACCACTTGACGTATACTGATTTATAGATGGTCTCTCCTCTTAGAACATAAACCTTGTGAGCAGGGACCTTTTGTTCTTGATGTGGCTCTTAGCACCTGGCACACACTAAGTACTTAATAAATACTGCTGGCTGAAAAAACGAAAGAGCAAGATCAGGAAAGCACACAAAGTTTCTAAACACTCTTTCTGAGCATATTTTAAAATATAAGCAACGAACTTATAATCTATATATCTATCAGTGCCAGCCTTCATCTTAATTTCTTTCAACCTAGAGGGCAAATGTCAAGCAGTAACACTCAGACACAAGACTATCTGCAAAAGCACAAGTAATCTGTAAGTCTTTTACGGCAATACCTTTCAGAAGTCATAAGATGGGGATGTAGCTTCATGAGAACTCAGTCTGCTGGGACAGGAATCCATGGGTATTCAAATCTGTATTTGTGGGCACATATCTTATCTCCCCACCTTCTCTGATGGGCCATAATGATAGAATGAATATGTAAGATCCACTGTATTTATATAATCAGGTCTACGCTTCCTGCAAGTCACTGGCTCCACTCTAGGATATGTATCAACTGGTTTAAAAATGCTTGTGTCTTAAAATAGGGAGGTATCAAAAGCTGGCTTGCTAAAACCAGCCAACCAACACTACGAATCTCTTCTCTCTTTCCATGAAACCTGAGAAAATCCTTCCCACTAAGCTCACTAAGATCAAGTCTCTCTGTACAATTATGATGCCTTAAGGCTCCTTCCTTTGACTAGTGGATAACACGGACAGTCCCCGGAAGGGCAGGGAGGGCATGCACTTGAGAAGCAAACAGCCCGGTGACCACGGCCACAAGGCCACTCCCATCTGCACTCACCACTTCATCCTCCGTCCAGCACTTTTCGATCAGCTTGGGCACAGGCTTCTTTACCAGGCGCTGCAGGGCTTTGCCAGCATCATAGCCACTTTCATGTAGCTAAAACAACAACAACAACAATTTCAGTTAGTGAAGTGTGCCAAATAACAGATCTGAAAGCAAATCAATAAAAGAGAAGCCCTGCATTTGTTCCAATAGAGGAATCACAGAACAGGCACGTTAGTCAGCAAGAGAATTCATTCTCTTGCAATTGCCCCCTGACCCCAGTTCCAGCTGTTCTGGGAAAGGGAGGCAGGTAAGGTAGAGAACATTTTGGCAAGAACAGGAACAGGATTCAGAACCACAGGAACAAACATTTACTGAACATCTGGCTGGGCACAGCGGTGAACACACTCCATGTACTCGTTTATCTTTCTTGATCCTATGAGGAAGGTATTTTCTCATTTAACCTTATTGGGTAGGAACTACAGTCACCCCATTTTATGGATGAGGAAACCGAGGCATAGGAAGGTCAAACAAAGGTGCTCACCACACTAAACCAGCAGGCGGTAAAGCCAGGACTCCAGCCAGTGTGATTGCCACCCACTCTTGTCCCATTCCTCCTGCCCCCGGAAAGCGGTTCAAAGAACTACTGAATTATGTTATTTCCCTTTAGCATTTCTGAAGTCTTTCAATTGTAGTAATTTCACTAAAAAAATTTTCAAGTACCTGAACTATAAGAGCTTTTTAATGAAACTCTGTAACAGTGTACTAACAGTACATGTGAAAGAAGATGTTGGTTTATCTACACACTCCTTCTAGGAGCTGACTTTCCTCTCATCAATGGTAATAAACTTCCTCCACTCCATATCCTTTCCAACCCCAAGCAGTGCCTGACACCACTCACCCTCTCTATCTGGCAATGACATTCCTTTCTTGGTTCATGTGACCCCAAGCTCCTTTTAGTTCGAGTTTCAACTTGCAGACGAGGGAATGAAGTAGCAGACAGAAAGATCCTCTTGCTTAATCTACCTCCCCCAACTGTGTCTGTCCCTCCAAAATTCTCACTGGAAATCTGGCTTTCCTCTACATATCTAGTACTCTACTCTGGCACAAGAATCCCTTCTGGGGTAAGACCTTATCTCCAGTGCCTAACACAGTCCACAGTCTATGGAGATCTAACAGAACTACTGGTTACATTAATAAATAAATGCCTTCAACTACTGTCCCTATGTAAACTCCACCCAAATCTAAATCTCAGGTGATTCTAATTCATTCGGCCTTAAGTTGCCTAAGTGCCTACTGCATTCCAGGCAATGTACTAGACCCTGGGCATACAGCAGTGAACAAAACAGGCAAAGGCATCCCTGCTCTGATGGAACGGACCTTCCAATCTTCTCACCCATGCTTCAATCCCTTATTTGAACAGTTCACCAGCATCAGTTGCAAACTCAGAACGAACAAGGTCCAAACCTTAGTAAGCCACGTTTTTTATTTCCAGGAGACTCGCAAACTCCTGGGGATGTGTTATGGGGACACAATACATATGAGATGACAAGATCGAGCAGATGATAGTTATTGGTACTACCTAGGTGTAAGTAAAGTGCTACAGACTCACAAGAGGAGAGAGTGCTATGTTTCCCCTCTTTAGTAGAAGACTCTTAAGAAGGACGTGCAGATTGCCTTCCTAGCAACTGCTACAGATCCAGGGCTGGGCATATAGTAAGCCTGCAGTAAATATTTGTTGAATAAATTAAAATAATATTTGAAACATACACAGCAAGTCTCTCTTCTAACTATCGAACTGCTACTGGAAGGGACATCACAAATATTCAGAGAAACAAAAGTATTAAAAATTAAAATTTCCTGAGTATTCTAACAGTTTGGAGGACCCCAATTTATTTTAAATCCAGGCCCAAGGAAGTCCAGGATATATATTAACTCTAACAAGAAGTCACTACCTTAAAACAAAATAAAATGCCTACAGCTACAATCAATGTTGGATCTGTTTTAATGGTATGGTGTGTGCAGGGGGTGTATGTACTGAATACGAATCCTAGATATTAACGTATATATTTTCGTAACATTCGTCATTAGACTTTAAAAAATAAGATAATATACTATAAATACCATACTAGAGAATGCTAAAATAAAATGTTTGAAAACTGTCCAATCTAGACTTATTTCAGCAGTACAAAAAGATGAAAATAAAGTTAGATTTTCAAACTTTGCCCAATATCCAGAGCAAGCAGATACTTGTCAAGTTCTATGATATAACAAGAATCTATAATATGAGCTTAAAAACGTGGACCGTAACTGAATAAAAGAAAAAATTGCATGCCTGTTTAATTTTTTTAAAAGTACATACTTTACTGATAATTTGAAATCAATTCAAGTTGATCAAATCATAAATTCTTAATAAAAAGCTTATGGAAAATTAACAACATTTCTTTAGAGGTAATTATAGTATATGGGGTAATTATGAAGAAAGAGCGTGATGAAAACCCAAGGACTCTGGAGCCAGACTACCTGGATTCAAATTCTAGCTCTATTACCTACTAGGTGTGGGACCTCAGGCAAGTTATTTATCCTCTCTGGGACTTAATGTTGTCATCTTTAAAAATGAGTATAAAAATAACATCTACCTTTTAGGGTATTATGAGGATAACATTAGAAAACACATGTAAATTGCTTAGAACTGCACCTGGCACGTACTATGCTAAATGAGTATTAGCAATTTATTTTTAAAAGGAAAGAGGGGAAAACAAAACAAAACAAAAAAAAAACGGAAGCAGTCTCTATTCAATATTCAAGATTAGATAGTAGCCTTTTGGGGGGGGGAATCTGTTAAACTATAAACAAAACCACTTATGTTTTACATAATTATTCATGTTAATAATTTTTGAAATTTGACTAAAATGCCAGTACACAGAAAAAAATTTAAAATCTTATATGGCTGATAAGAAATTATTCATAAGAACATAAGGCCTGTTCCAAAACTGTACTGCTGAATGAAGTTAAATCAAATGTCATTAATCCCTGTGCCATTCCTGACTTTTGGTGAACCAAGGAAGGATAGCTTTGAATGGGAGCTGCAAGAAATGTTCTAATTTGCTGCACTTTCAGTTGTTCGGTTTATTAGAAGGGCTGTCCAGTGCATGCATGGCACCCTCTGTTAAATTTCTAGTGAGCTGCTTATTTATCCCCTAAACATCTCCTGGCATTCACACTTCCTTCACAAATCTTCATTTTGCATCACACTTTCTCCTGAAGAAGCTGTTGCAATGTGTATGTGTGGCAACCCGGGCTTCCTTCCGCTACTCTGTTCTCTAAATAATGGGTAATTCCCTCCTTTCATTTGATCCACTGTCTCCCTGTCCTCTTAAAATATTCCTGTTCCTGACCTTTCCATGATATAAACCCAATAAATATTTAGTGTCTACTCCCACCCCTCTACCAAGACATATTTGAAAAGTCAGAGGTATGGGATTATTTACCAACAGTGATGAAATATTTACTGAACAAATGAAGTTAGAGTATTATTGTGCTGTCATCAATAATTCATAAAGGCTAGTCCAAAAGCCAGGTCAAGGGGTGGCTCTGCTGTGCCCTCTTCCTAGGGAACACAACTGAACCTCTCCATACCGTCATCTTCTTCTGAATGTTATAAACATGTAATTGTACTTTCTAAGACTCTTGTCTGAGAACGTTCAGAGAGTTTTACATCTTTACAAAAAATGCTTTAATTATATTTAATTAAAGATACACTTCTAACATACTAAAAGTTGTTACGGCATAGCTTCACAAAAATGAAGATTATGTTTTGAAGCACTTTGGAAAAATTACTGGATTTCAGGACATCCTTCATTCCTTCCACAGATGTTTACCAAGTGCTAAGCTGGACCAGAGATACAGCTGGTGAAGAACACAGATAATGCACACCAGAAAGGTAGGAGTGAGAATGGTGTAACCTGTGAGAGGCACTGTAAAGTACTAGTTTTGTATAACAGTATAACATGTCTATATAAATCTCACGTTCAAACTCTAGGGTCCTTAAAACGTGGGTACTACCTTCTTTAGTCCCTGTATCAGGCAACCAATGAGCCCTTCTAAAAGAGGGATGGTTTTCTAGACGATTATGAAGATTTTCTTTCTTGAGATTGGAGCCAAAATAAAGTCTGAGGAAGAACTAAACTGGATATTTCAACTGTATTCCTTATGTATACAGAACTAAATCTACCAAAATACTGGCTACCTTAAATCGCTAAAAATTGTCATTAAAAACATTCCCCTCTAATACAGCAACAAGCTCTAACAAATTATAATAATTTCATCTTGTGGAAAACATTATGTGGGTTTCAAATTTTAAACACCCGATCACAACCATAAAGACACATCTATATAGTGAGAAAATTCAGTGCAGCCTTCCCACTATTGCTGAGGTAAAAAGGTCCTTTAATGTGAATAAAATCTTCTACCATTTCCCCAGAGAAGACTGTTCAAAGAAATTGCAATGAAGACAGGGGAAAAAACCCTCAAAAGTCTTACAGCTTCACTTTGTAGCCTTGGAAAAGCAATTAAAGCAAGATAAGTAAACCCTTCTGTCCATTTTGCCACCAGGCAGGGTTAGTAAATTCTGGGTTTAAACGCAATTTTAATGTAGAGTATGGCGAACCGTACCATTTTGGAGCGGCTGGGAGAAAAATCATCACAGAATACGGGGACCAAGATACAACCTCATTACTCAACCAGCTTCCAATCTTTACAAGCTATTGGTGGGAGAAGCATTTAGATCTCACACCATCCCCATCACCCTGCCAGCCATTAAAGCAGGAGGTCATTCAGCAGAAACCACTGTTTTCAAATTCATCATCCCAAGGATGTGTGCGCGTATAATCCAATCAATGATCAGGGAGGCATATACTTGTAAATCTGCTGCTTCCACATCACTGAACTGCAAGCCTGCACTTATACACAAGCCAAATCTGTCCTCCCCTAAACCACAAGTCAATATCCGGGGAATTTGATAACAAAATGGTGATACAGCCTCAATCTCCTAGCCTTTCAAGTCACTCCATCAAGGAACCACCTCTGTTTTGCTGTTTTCCACCAGTTTGTTTTTTGGTCCCCGGGGTTGCTCCACAGAAACCTCAGGCTGTGTTCTTTCCTTCACTTTTGGTTTGTTGACTGTGAGATAGCAAACAGGACTCTTCCCCTATTAGGTGTCCAGCCCTCCTCTACCACACCTTCCAGTTCCCAGGAGACTGAGTGGGACGGTCCCAGCCCCTCAGAGGCAGGCTGCTTGCACCACATTCTCTTGGCCCTCCATCCTCTCAACAAGAGTTACTAAGCAAGTCCTAGGGCCAGACATTGTGCTAGCAAGGACCTGCATTAGTGAACCAGCAGGGCTGACCTGGTGCGATTTGGTGCTAAAAACAAGAGCAGCTTGAGAAACACAAGCTCCTGATTTGGTTCCACTGTAACAAACGAACCCACTACACAGAGCCAAAGACTACGATACCACATGTAACTGGATGCATTTGGTCAGTTGCATAAAAAGCTCTCAAAAACTCTGGGTGCCCAGCCACCCCATCTGTATAAATCATCCCATAGTCAATGTCTTCTGTCAATGCCTAGTGAACACAGCACAGGATTTGAGGCAGGAGACAGATTCTTGTTATCAGTTTTGTCACAAACTGGCTGAGCTGTGGTTTTCATCTGTCAGATGGGCCTCACATGACTATCCCTCAGCTGTGTCAAAAGACAATGGAAGGTATGAAATGAGATACGTGACAAGATACGTGAAACGTCAAAAAGCTATAAACTGTGTAGAGCCATCATCATGGGGAGTAAAATTGGAGGCACACATCTCTTACCGAAGACTCCTCAACAACCAGAAGCTCAACAGAGCATCTACCGCACAGTGCTGGGGACGATACACCCTCCATGGTCTTATCACAGCTTCTGACCTCTGCGTGATTAGCAGCAAGAAAGGATCATGCCCCAAGAAGAAAAACACATTTCTGCATAATTGCCCAAGTTAAATGTGCTACTCTCGCTCTGCCTGACAAATCATTCCCTGCTTATTACTTTCTATAATTTAATATATATAAGTGCTTTACTGGCAAGCTTCTCGAAAGAATAAATAATACTTAATGACTGCCTACAGTTTAATTAACTCATGATTGAACTTCTCATGGATTGCTATAAACATTAAATTATATCCTTCCTCAAAGCTGCCATGGATGGAGATCCAGTTTCAAGCTTTAGCTCTGCTGCCTAAACAGTTTTGAAATTTCAGGAAATCTGTATATTGGACAGAGAGGTGAGAGAATCAACCTTAATGCCTAGTTATAAAGTACGTTATTTTATAGAGCAAGGACAAAGTCTTAATTTAAATACGACAGAAAATGTGCACATGTCCAAACACCTCATATATATTACAGCAATCATTAAGCATCTCAGGATCTCAGGCAGTCGTATTAGCACAAACTCTGTGTATTACCACAAGGCTTCAAGTTTCTGCTCTGGCTTCTCATCTTAGCTGCCGTTTTCAGTCTGCGTGATGTTGCAAATAAATTTTCCTTTTGGCATGGCTCAGCTGTCAGGCACCTCTGTTCTATAATGAACCCATGAATTACATCTTCCTGCTCTGACATCTCTGGTCTCACACATCAAAATATTGTTCTTCAATTGTAATTTATAACTTAATTTAAATGTCCCTTTTACTATGACCTTTTTAGATCAAATGGTATTGCATCTGGCAGTTTCTCCTACCCTAAAGCATCCTTTTGCAATTATAGCCATTGTAATAACTGTAGAAAAAGCCTATCTGAGTTAGACTGCATCCATGCTAAATATTAAATAATTGTAGTCCATTAAGAACGGTATTAGATTTAAAAGTCTTTTGCTCTGTGAAATACATTGATTTGCAAGAAACTGCCGACATAGCTTAGAAAGGGGGAAAAAAGTGGGATTTGGAAGAGATGTTAAAATTCTTTGCAAAGGTTTAATTATTTCAACCATTAACATAAATGAGAAAGATCCTGAAGAAATCTAAGATAAAACTTAAAAAAATTCTCATAATCCATAATTTATGGATGTCACTATATTTTCATTCATACCTCCATCACCGCTGGACTAATCAAGCTCAAAATACGATACATGTATGCATTAAAAAACTAGGATTGAAATTAAAGGCACGATATTTATTTTTGTTTGGCCAGTGTCACTCCAAATGATGCTATTTAAGCACTAGAAAGACTAACTTTGCGTAAATGTGCCTATGGGAGCATATTTTAAAGGTAACAGCACAGAGGCAGAATGTAGCTGCTTCAAGAAGGGCTGAGGGGTAGATCTGGTTCATTTTCAGAAGGAAAACACATAGTTGCTGAACCGACCCTCCCTGCAACACTCTCCACACAACTACGATGTCTCAGGAACTATGCCGGCTCCTGGAGTCACAGAGAGAAAGGAAGGGCGGCCAAAGTTTGCTAAGCACTGCATGTGTGAGGTGCTGTATTAGATCTTTCTGACTTCATCATTCCTCACACCACCATTTGTGGTAAGGGTACTAAAAATGAGGAAGCAAAACTGAGAGGTTTGGTATGTTGCTCAAGGCTGCTTCCACAGCAGCGAGCAGAATATAAACCCGTGTCCAGGAGGAGCTCTAAGAGTCCCTGCCCCAATGTCTTCTGGAGCAGCTTAGCACTGGTGGTCTGGTTGTCTGGTGGCAATTGTGGGCTCCCAAACTCCAGCTTCAGTGACACAGCAAGCACACTGTCTTTTCTTCACTCGAGGATGGGGTGAGTAGACAGGAGGTGGGAACCAGCAGCTCAGAGAAGAGGAAACACACACACATAAAGAAAATAATGAAATAAATGCTATCATAAAAACACACAGAGTGCCAGTGAACACTGACTCTGTCTAGAGAAACCAAAATGACTTCACAGAGCAGGTTCTGGAAATCAATAATCCGTGCAGTATGATTGATAAGCTTGCTTATACTTGATGAAGAGTAACAACCAAATTAAAAACATTCTAGGATATTTGCAAATGACATATCAGATAAAGGGCTAGTATCCAAGATCTATAAAGAACTTATCAAACTCAACACCCCAAAAACAAATAATCCAGTCAAGAAATGGGCAGAAAACATGAACAGACATTTCTCCAAAGAAGACGTACAAATGGCCAATAGACACATGAAAAAATGTTCAACATCACTCGGCATCAGGGAAATACAAACCAAAACCACAACGAGATACCACCTCACACCAGTCAGAATGGCTAAAATTAACAAGACAGGAAACAACAAATGTTGGCAAGGATGTGAAGAAAGGGGAACCCTCCTACACTGTTGTTGGGAATACAAGCTGGTACAGCCAACTCTGGAAAACAGTATGGAGGTTCCTCAAGAGATTAAAAATAGAGCTACCCTATGACCCAGCAATTGCACTACTAGGTATTTACCCAAAAGATACATACGTAGTGATCCAAAGGGGCACCTGCACCCCAACGTTCATAGCAGCAATATCCACAATAGCCCAACTGTGGAAAGAGATGAGATGTCCATCGATAGATGAATGGATAAAGAAGATGTGGGTGTGGGTGTGGGTGTGTGTGTGTGTGGGTGTGTGGGTGTGGGTGTGTGTGTTTGTATAATGGAATATTACACAGCCATCAGAAAGGATGAATACTTACCATTTACATTGACTGGGACTGGAGGATGTTATGCTGACAAAATCAGTCAATCAGAGAAAGACAATTATCATATGGTTTCACTTGTATGTGGAATATAAGAATTGGCGCAGAGGATCATAGGGGGAGGGAGGGAAAACTGAATGGGAAGTCATCAGAGAGGGAGAAAAACCATGAGAGAGTCTTAATGATAGGAAACAAACTGAGGGTTGCTGGACAGGAGGTGGGTGGGGGATGGGGTAACTGGGTGATGCGCATTAAGGAGGGTACATGATGTGATGAGCACTGGGTGTTATACGCAACTGATAAATTATTAAACATTACATCTGAAACTAATGATGTACTATATGTCAGCTAATTTAATTTAAATTTAAAAAAATAAAAACATTCTAGAAGCCAGTAAAAATAGGCAGTAGTGTGTCTAGGTAACGTCTCACAAATGAATTTCCCGTGGCTGATATAACACTGCCATATTTCTCACTCATAATCACTTCCCACATAATACTGTGTCTAGAAATTAGTGGGTCTCCATCTCTTGGCTACAGTGTTTTTGAAGGTATTCAAAACCCACAGAACAGGAGCCTCAATCAGCAAGCGCTTGAGAAAGTAGGCATCAAATGCTGGCATCAACTGAGATCAGTGAACTATCTTAAAAATACAAAACAAAACGAACTCTGACTGTCTTGACCATTTCTGACCACCCAGCTATTTTGAGGCTCTAATCTGACACAGTCTTCATAAACACCTGGAAAGAAGAACCTGCGGAGGTCCTGGGACCAACAATGAGCATGTGGGAGTTCTACTGAGATAAAGCCCAAACAGGAAAGGGTTCCGAGCTCTGGCATTCATTCGAACTCCAGCTCTGCCACTAGCGGTGTGATAACAGGCAAGTTACTTCTCTAAACCACAGTTTTCTCAGCTACAGAAAGGGAAAATACAGAACCTGTTTTGGAGAACAGTTTAGGATGAAAAGATACACGGTAATCACTGAGTAGGATTCCTGGAGCATAGGAAATGTCCCATCAAGGACAGCGGACTAAAAAAAGGGTAGGACCGCACGACCTTCATGGGGAAACAGCATCGGTGCTAAGGAGAGCGAACAAGCTCCCGAGCACCACAGGAACAAAGTTTACTCTGCAGCACTTACAAGACAGGAAGAATGTGGGACTGAGAGGGGAAACCGAGAACCTGGTGACCTGCTGGGAACCGAGTGAAAATCCGCGTCTAGGGAACCGAGTGAAAATCCGCGTCTAGGAACCAGGAAACTGAGAAGAGAGTCAGCAACTGTACTGGGAAGAGCAGTAGCCTGGGCAAAGGGATCTGGGGTGCCTCTCCTCTGCACAGCAACACAGCCCCTGGCTTCCTCACCATAGCAGAGGGACTAAAGTAGGTCATTTTCAGAACTTCAAAGTTTTTAACATTTCTTCTCTTTACAGAGATTTAAGGTGAAATACTAAAGGAAACTTTTTTGAATAAATAAATGGTAATATTAATACATTTGGTTAGAAAAACAGTAAAATAAAGAATACAGCCAATGAACTAGGCGAAACTGCCCCAGCCAAACCCTGAATAGCTAGCTGCTACAGAGGCATTACTGACATCCATTGGTTAGCACCTTTATTTTCAGGTTTCTGTGAAAACTGGAATACTTTATGCCACAGGTTTTTAAAGACAGATTGATTGATTTGAGAGAGCAAGAGCGAGCATGTGGTAGCAAGTGGTGGGAGGGGCAGAGAAAGAGGGAAAGAATCTCAAGGGGACTCTTCACACAGCATGGAGCCTGACCCAGGGCTCGATCCTATAACCTGAGCTGAAATCAAGAGTCAGACACTTAACCGACTGAGGGACCCAGTCACCCCTATGCCACAGGTTTTTAAATATAATTACAAATAATCATCTATATAGCTAACATGCATTTAAAACCTCACTTCCTAGAAACAAAGTCTTTCCTCCTGCTTTTTGTGTGAGAGTCCAAGCAAAGGACATAAAGTAAGCAAGGCTGTCGTGGATCAATGTGATGAACCATGTGTTCCTGAGGGAAGGACTGAGCAAAACCAATCCCCTAATGATAAGATGCAGCTTAAAGATACAGCATGAGTAGAACTCTGGCCACAGACAGAAAAACTACTGGCGGATGCATGAATCTAGATTGTTTATGCCTCTTTTGTGAATGATCATTATTTGTCAGTTTGGGAAGACCTATGTTTGATTACAAGTGGAAATGGTTCAGGGCCACAAGTGGAAATTAAAACACTTCTTCTATTCCTGAGCATCCTCACAGACTTGAATACAGCAAAACAGTATGTAAGGCTCTAACATAGAGGGTGACAGAAAAAAACAGTTCTATCCATCTCATGGAAATGTAGGCATTAGTGAACCCATTCATAAAAGCTAAACTGACCTAGAAAGTGTATGTGAAAGGCCAGCTATGAGTCAATTTTATCCAGATTCCTTCAGAAAGTTAATTTAAGAAAATAAAAACAAAAACCTCAAGACCAGGGGTGTCTGGCTGGCTCAGTCAGAAGACCATGTGACTCTTCATCTCAGGGTTGTGAGTTCAAACCTCATGTTGGGCGTAGAGATTACTTAAAAAACAAAACCAAGAACAACCCCTCAAGAGCAGTTGCAAAGTATGAAGTGAAAAACATTTACAGAAATTGCTGTAAGTCCCACTAAGTTGTGTCTGGGTGCAGAAATGACTGCTCCCAGTCCATGAAATTCAGAAACCTGAACCTCAGTGCTTTTTGACAAGTAATTTTAAGGTTGTGTAAAAAAACAGTACACCTATTCTTTTTGATCACAATGATAACCTAATGGAACAAGGGAAATCAAAGAGGCACACACTGAAGAGTGTGTGACTCCAGAGTAGGGAACACTTCTGAGTGACTGCTCTTTTATCTGGAAACCTCAGCCAAGAACAGAGCTAGTGACTACGAAAGAAGCAAAAAGACTCCAAGCAGTCATAGCAGTGCTCTCAAGCAATGGCCCGGAGAACCTAGAAGGCCCGCACTCTGGGCCTTAGGAACCTACCTTCTGAAATTCTGCTTTTCTCAAACAAAGGGTCTTATAAAAACGATGGGACTGTATGATTTCAAAGCAGCGGTGGTAGAAGATAGCTTGACTGTGGAAGACCCCAAAACTCTCACTGTATTATGCAAACCAAAAGTCACAAACTCTAACAGCTGCACATGATTTTGTGTGATGCCACATGATGACAACTCAGAGGTAGCAAGCAAGGCAGACTTGATTTAAGAACACATGAAAATGTATACCTCGTTCCTGGGGGGAAAAAAGAGAGAGAGAGAGAGAAATGAAGAGTCAACCTTCCTAAAAATGCTTGGATAACTGGTACTCCAAAGTCCTGGGGTGAGCGGGAATACACAGCCCAACACCAGCTCAACAACTGCTGTGGACGGGGAGAAGGCGGGCCAACCAACAAGGCAGGGCAGCAGGAAGGGCAAGGGCAGGCAGTCCCGTGCAGTCACCTTAGAAGCTCTGTGAGTGACCAGCTATGGGGGAGTGTCAGCCTCCTGGGTAAGAGAGCTGCCCGGGGCAACATAGTTTGTCAGGGTCTGGCAGGGCTGGGCTGAGGGCAGGGCTCTGGGCAGGGCTGTCAGGCTACACGAGAAACCACAACAGAAGGCAGAGACTTAAAAGAACAATAGCTTCAAGGGCAACCGTGTCAGCAACACAAGATCTTGTCCCCGAAGGTTCTGCAGGGGCCCAGCTTGGTGGCCTCGAGGTAGAGCCGAGGAAGAAATACCCCCCAAAACACTGGTCGGAATAAATCAGTTAATCCGGTAGTTATACATGCTTTTTATATTACCTGATTATGTTCTTTGTAAAAGGAAAGCCAGATACACTGTACCATATACTATACAAATACTGTACTATTTTGCAAATCAAATATCCTCAGATGTACAGAAATATCATAGTCCCTACTAGCAATATTTTTATACTCTCAGAATTGAAGTAAAAATAATAAGCTGTTACAAAAAAAATTTTACATAAGTACTCTAATTTATTTCCGTAACATATTATAATATAATAGTAAAATCCAACTGTAACAGGCTAAAAAATGACCCCCAGAAGATATCCACATCAAATCTCTGGAACAGATGAGACCTTAACCGGAAAAAGGGTCTTTGCAGATAGGATGAAGCTAATGATTCTGAGATGAGGAGATAATTCTAGATTATTCAAGTGGGCTCTATGTCCAAAGGGCAAGCATCCTAATGTAATAGAAGTGGAAAAAGAATAGAAAAGATGCAAACCCACAGAGGGGAAGGCAGTGTGAACACAAGCAGAGAAAGATGTGGCCACAAACAAAGGAATGCCAGCAGCCACAGGAAGGAAGAAGAGGAACGATTCTTCTGAGGACCCAGACAGAGAGCCCGGCACAACCGACACCTTGATTTCATACTTCCAGCCTCCAGCACTGGGAGAGAACACACTTCTGTGGTTTTAAGCCAGCAAATTTGTGATGTGTTACACCAGCCACCAGAAACTAATACATCAACTTTCAAAGTGTGGGGGTAAAAAAATTATCTAGAAGAGCTATAAAAAAGTATTCCTAAGTATATTTCAAAACTAGTATAAGAAATATACATACTAGCACATATATAAACTTTAGTAGTCTATAGCATAGTTTAGAACTCATGGTAACATATGAGCCCTTTTAAAACTCAGGGGCCTACTTTGTTCTAAGATTAAATGATTATGAACACTTTTAACAAATGCCCTCCTATAAAGGCTTTCTAAAGGACAGGAACTGAATAATGTTTATTACTGGATAAATAAATGAATGAATGATTTTACTAAAGCTTCTTCTTAAATGTTAAAAGGCTAAGGGCTTTTATCCTGATTTGCTAAATACTTACTGTGTTAATATTAATCCTTAATATAGGTTCATAGGTGGGTAAAATCCTGAGTGATGTTAAGTGGACATTTTTCAAAACCACCACATAATTCTCAAAACATTTTACCATGGAAGAAAACAAATCATTTGAGAAAGAAGTTTCTTAAAATTTTAAAGGAACTTTCTAAATTTGCCAAACACAAGGAAAAGCCAAGTCAATTCCCCAGCCCCTGCTGAGTACCTAGGAAAAAGGATGGAGATGCATCAAGAGGCTAGAGCATAAAGAATTTCTTTATTTTTTATTTTTTTTAAGTAGGTTCTATGCCCAACCTGGACCCCAATGTGGGGCTCAAACTCATGACCCTGAGATCAAGACCTGAACTGAGACCAAGAGTCAGTTGGACACTTAACAGACTAAGCCACCAAGGTACCCCAAGCATGAAGGATTTCTAATGGGCTGAAGAGCAAAGCCCCAAAACTGCAGATTCGCAGACATTTCAAGAGGACTGCTATAAGGCACTGGCCTCAAGTCTATTCTTTCTTCAAGTTTAAATTATTATGTATATAAATATATATTACAGGGTATGCTTACTCATCTGTAGGTGATAATCATACTTATAAGAATTGTTACGAAGATTAAGGGGTGCCTGGGTGGCTCAGTCGGTTACACAGCCAGCTCTTGATTTCGGCTCAGGTTATGATCTCAAGGTTCTGAGATCAAGCCTGAATTAGGCTCTGCACTCAGTGGGGAGTATGCTAGAAATTCTCTCTCCCTCTCCCTCTGCCCCTCCCTCTGCTCGCTCTTACTCACTCTCTCGAAAATAAATAAATACATCTTTAAAAAAAAAAAGAGTTGTTATGAAGACTAAATGAATTCATTCATAAAAATGCACTTACACTTTCACCTAGCATATAGGTACTCAATCAACACATTTTAATTTTGTTGTTATTAATATTGCCATTGTTACTAATGACATCAAGCAGCTGACTAATAGTTGATATCCAATAAAATGAAGCTTAAGGTCCTGTACCTGGTTCAAAATTCAGCCAAAATGCTGAGGGTGGGAAAGAAATGGCTTAGCAAAGGCCAGTACACAGAGAGAAATGAAACAAGACACAAACACAAGACAAAAAATATGTAACGAGCACACATTCATAAAAGCTTAGATTGCATTAGGAAGACGAGCTTTTAGGAAAACTGAAGTGGTACTTCTTTGCCACCTTATGCTGATCAGATCTGGGGAATGTTGCTTCAGCGAAGGTGCCACATTTGTAAAAACGTACAGACAAAGCTGACCAGAAGAAGAAATAAAAGGGTTATGATATATAAAATGGCCAGCACTATTACACCATGGACAAAACTCAAAAATGTTGCCCTCAGTGAAAAGAAGCCAGTCACAAAAGGCCATACGCTATATGATCCCATGTATATGAAATGTTCAGAATAAGCAAATCCATAGAGCTGGAAGGCAGACTAATAATTGCCAAGGATGGGGGAGGGGGAAACTGAAGGGTGACTACTAATGGGTACAGGGTTCTTTCTGGAATAATAAAAACATTATACAATTAACTGTGGTGACAGTTGCACAAATGTGGGAATATAATAAAAGCCATTAAATGGGACACTTTAAAAGGGTGAAATATATGAATTATATCTCAATAAAGCTATTCTAGAAAAATGAGAAAAAAAACAGAAAAGAAATGGCTAAAGAAACTTGAGAGTGATTCACGTGGAAAAGCCAAGCAGGGCCACAATCATGAAGACCTGCATCAGGAGCACGACAGATGAGAAAAACTTAGAGTGATACTTTTCTGTTAAAACTATCAAAAACAGGGGTGTCTGGGTGGCTCAGTCCCTTAAGTGTCTGCCTTCAGGTCATGATCTCGGGGTCCTGGGATCAAGCCCCACATCAGGCTCCCTGCTCAGCAGGGAGTCTGCTTCTCTCTCCCCCCCATCCTGACTTGTATGCTCTCTCTGAAATAAATAAAATCTTTAAAAAAATTATCAAATACAAAATCATTGCTGCAATAAGTCATAAAGGTGCCATTACCAGAGGTTAACATAACTGGCCTTTTATCTCCCCATCTACCCCTGAGGAACTCTGAGAATGCTCTCTGTTGTATTTAGTAAAAGAACAGAGCAGGGCATAATGTTCAACTTTGACTAAAGCTACGGATCACCCACAGGGGAATAAAATATCAAAGCATTAAATTTAAAAAGTCATCTTCATCCAAATGAAACGAAAAGAATAAATCACAATCTGTCAAAGTGTTGTTGCCTGGAACTTTTGGGTTTTCTTGTTTTTGTTTTTCACATTTTATTTTTTTTATTTGAGAGAGAGAGAGAGAGAGAGAGAGAGAATGCAAGAATGGGGAGAGCGGCACAGGGAGACGGAGAGGGAAAGGGGTGGAATCTCAAGCACACGCCGCACTGAGTGGGAGCCCAAGCAGGGCTCGATCTCAAGACCCTGAGACCATGACCTGAGCCAAGATCAAGAGGTGGACGCTCAACCAACTGAGCCACCCAGGCGTCCCTGCCTGAAACTTTTAAACAAACGTGAATTTATGAAGTTCTCAGCCCAAAAGGAGCCACATACTAGTAAATTTCTAAACACTTAATTTTCAAAACAAAAGTTCAAAATGTTTCTAATGGGTCAAAGTACAATAATAAAACCTCAACTTTGTATATTATTATGCTGATAATCAGTTGAAAAGGCCTTGGTTATACTAGAAAACCACTGCATCTTCACTTACGCTATAATTAACAATGTAATATGTTGTAGACTCCAATATCTTGATATAATATAAATAAAATACAAGCAGAGGTGCTTGCCAAGGCTGATTTACATAGTTTGCTGTTTCGAAATTTATTGCATTTCCATAATAAGAAATCACATAGCATATAAACTTTTCCCATTTCTCTTTTCAACAACAAATCAAAATCTGAAAGAAAAAAACCCCACCATCCTATTTAATACTGACTAATATGAATGGAGAATAGTAAAAATAATTCAAATAAGGGGGCGATTGGGTAGCTCAGTCAGTTAAGCATCTGCCTTTAGCTCAGGTCATGATCCCAGGGTCTTGGGTCCTGGGATCAAAGCCTGCATCAGACTCCCTGCTCACGAGAGAGCCTGCTTCTCCCTCTCCCTCTGCCCCTTCCCCCCCCCCACTCGTGTGTGCACATTGTGTGCTTTCACTCTCTCTCTTTCTCTAATAAATAAATAAAATCTTTACAAAAAGAAAAGAATTTAAGTAAGGGTGTGAGTGTGGCATGAACATCACAAGAATCCTGATCATAAGCTTTAGACAAGCTGTAATAAAAGGGCTTCCCAGTAATGCCTTATTCGGGAGATGGGAAATACTCAACATTCATTTAAGTCCTAAGTAATGCAAAGCTAACCCAGGGACAGATGCTTTAGCAAAGTCCATTTACGATGAACAAATAGAATACCTCTGAGAGGAATTCTATAGACTTAATTTTTTAATAAAAGAGAGAAAGATGAAAATGATCCTTAGACTAGGCTTATCAGTATACTTTGCTATGCCAACCTTATAATACCAAGTTCTGGGTGATCGAATGTGATCTGGGCTTGAACCTGATTTATTTATTCAATCCATCAACAAATACTTAGTGCCTCTCTAGTAGGTACCAGGCATTGGACTACAGCTCAGAAAACAAAGATGAATTAATACCCAATGGTTAGCAAATAGTGGTATTTATAGATCAGAGATAAAAACTAACTATTAAGCTACTGGAAGCCTTGCATCCTTTGTTGAAGGAGATGTGGGTGTGCATAAATAAGTAAGCAAACAAATATATACTCTCTTGAATATGTAAAAAGCCTAATCCAAATGTCTAAAAGCCATCCATATTTCAAGGAATAAAACTGTCCAGACAGAAGTGAAATCTTTGCTGCCTGATTATAAATTTTACTTATATATAGTGAGCATATATATGATTAGTGTTAGTGACAGAAAGTAAACGTAAAAATGCAAACAAGTTCTGAGGAAGAGAAGCCAAAAGAATCTGAATTTTATTAGGAAATGGGAAAGATACCTAAGTCCACAGAATGAAATCCAGTATCAATTTAGTAAAACCAAGTCAGCATGATATTTTCTAGAAAACCATAGTCTTAAACTATAGGACTCTGTTACAGTTTCTAAGCATAACTATAAAGATGGATTTTGTAAGAGGCCAAATAAGTGCAAGCATTAAAGATGGTTGAATCCCATTAGAATAATATAGGCCATCTCCATGGTTTTTTTTTTTTTTAAGATTTTATTTATTTATTTGATAGAGACACACAGAGAGACAGAGAGAGAGAGCACACAAGCAGGGGGAGCAGCAGGCAGAGGGAGAGGGAGAAGCAGGTTCCCAGCCAAGCAGGGAGCCTGACATGGGGCTCGGATCCCAGGACCCTGGGATCATAACCAGAGCCAAAGGCAGACGCTTAACCAACTCAGCCACCCCGGCACTCCAGGACACCTCTATGTTGTATAGCATTATGTTTTACAAATTATATGTAAACTAAAAGTACACAGATGAACCTCACAGAAACTGTATATAAAGAGACACATACCTGAACAGTACACACAGAAACATTTCTAAGATCTTCTAGAGGAAGCACCATTGCTTTGTCATATTATAACATATCATTTAACATACTATAAAATTACAAATAGAATAATTTTACATTAATAGGTGTTCACAATTTAAAATAGTCAAATATAACATATCTTTGCCAACATACACTAAGGAGTATGCTCCCATCACTAAGAATACTCTCCTCTTCCAACAAGAGAGGCCAACATGGTGCGCCTGGGTGGCTCAGCTGTTAAGCGTCTGCCTTCGACTCAGGTCATGATCCCAGTGTTCTGGGATGGAGCCTCCCATCGGGCTCCCTGCTCAGCGGGAAGCCTGCTTCTCCCTCCCTTCTCCCCCTGCTTGTGTTCTCTCTCTCGCTGCCTCTCTGTCAAATAAATAAATAAAATCTTTTTTTCTTTTTTTAAAAAAAAAGAAAGGCCAACATGTTCATCACATTATCTTCCTCTACATCAACACAAGCTTTTTGGGGTTTTTTTGGTTTTTTTACTTATGAAGTAAAAAGATACATAATTTTTAAAAAGATTTTACTTATATGGGGCGCCTGGGTGGCACAGCGGTTAAGCGTCTGCCTTCAGCTCAGGGCGTGATCCCGGCGATCTGGGTTCGAGCCCCACATCAGGCTCTTCTGCTATGAGCCTGCTTCTTCCTCTCCCACTCCCCCTGCTTGTGTTCCCTCTCTCGCTGGCTGTCTCTATCTCTGTCAAATAAATAAAATCTTTAAAAAAAAAAAAAAAAGATTTTACTTATTTATTTGACAGAGAGAGAGACAGTGAGAGAGGGAACACAAGCAGGGGGAGTGGGAGAGGGAGAAGCAGGCTTCCCACTGAGCAAGGAGCCCAATATGGGACTCAATCCCAGGACCCTGGGATCATGACCGGAGATGAAGGCAGACACTTAACCAACTGAGCCACCCAGGCGCCCCAAGATAAATAATTTTTAACATAAATGATACAACTGTGTCCCTAACTATTCTGCAAGTTCACCACTAGACCAAAAGTAGTAAGTCATGTGGCCATGAAAGTAAGATACATCAACTGCTACTGAAATTCTCCAACTGAGAGCTATGCTATTAAGAATGTACACATGTGGCTCAGGTGTTAATACAACCTGATGACCATCTACATTAGATTAAGAGGATGAAAGACTCAAACAAAAGGTAGAGCTTGCCAGACTAGATTAAAAAGTCAGAAACAACTACAGAACTAAAGGACACAAGACATGTTCTTTAAACACAAAGAAAAATCAAGATTCAAAGTAAGCAGCTGGAAGAAGATGTATCATGTAAACAAGCAAAAGAAAGCTAGAGTAGTTATATTAATATCAAACAACACAGAGTTCAAGACAAAGAGAAGGTCACTCCAAAAAGGTGAAAGAGCTAATATACAGAAAAGGTAAGTATTATGTGCATATGTCTAATGATACAACTGCCAAATATATGAAGCAAAAGCAAACAAAACCAAAAGGGGAAATACCCAAATCCACAATCACAGTTGAAGACTTCAATACAACTCTCTCAGCAACTGACAAGACAACTAGATAAAAGAAATTAGGACACAGAAGATCTAAGTAATAATAACTACCACTTTAAAGAAACCAACAATTACATAATAGTACATTCAGTAACTGCTGAATATAAACTCATTACAAGTGCACATGAAGGGGCGCCTGGGTGGCTCAGCTGTTAAGCGTCTGCCTTCAGCTCAGGTCATGATCCCGGGGTCCTGGGATCCAGCCAGGCATCAAGCTCTGTGCTCGGTGGGAAGCCTGCTTCTCCCTCTCACACTCCCCCTGCTTGTGTTCCCTCTCTCACTGTCTCTCTCTCTGTCAAATAAATAAATAAAATCTTTAAAAACAAAAAAACAAAACAAACAAACAGACAAAAAACCAGTGCACATGGAGCATTCACCAAAATAAGCCACATGCTGAGCCAAGAAACAAATTCCAATAGATTTCAAAAAATTGAAATTTTACTGGGTACTCTCTGACCACAACAGAACTAAATTAAAAATTAATATCATTCCAAAACAAAAGGGTTGGGGAGGGAAAGAGAGTATACACAAGAGAGATCTCATGTATCTGGTGTATTTAAGCAAATTAATACTAAACATAGGTAAAATAAATTTCGAAAAAAATTTTTTGATATTTTTAACACAATGATAATGAAAGAATAGCAAATCAAAATTTGTGATAAAATCAATTATTTAAGCTCCCACTTTTGGACGGTATGGAGAAAATGATCAAATTAACCCAAAATAAATAGAAAAAAAATAATAAAAATAAGATTGGAGATCAAGGAGATAGAAAGCAGAAAATCAGGGGCACCTGGGTGGCTCAGTCAGTTAAGCATCTGACTCCTGGTTTTGGCTCAGGTCATGATCTCAGGGTCATGATATCAAGCCCCAAGTGGGCTCTGTGCTCAGCACAGAGTCTACTTAAGACAGTCTCTCCCTCTCTCTCTGCCCCTCCCCTCTGTGCATATGAGCATGCATGCTCTCTCTCTCTCTCAAATAAATGAACAAATCTTTTAAATAATAATAATAATAATAAAAAGAAAACAAAAATATCAATGAAGCCAAATGTTAGCTATCTGCTATAATCAATAATGTTTATAAACCTCTATTTAAGACTGATTGAGAGGACACAAATCACCAATATTAGGAATGAAAGAAGGGTCAAAATTACAAATCCTACAGATGTTAAAAAAGTAACACAGGGTAATTTGATATTTTTACCAATAAATTTGATAACCTGAAAAGTTTAAAGTCACAGATCAGTAGATTACCAAAACTGACACATGAGGAAATATAAAATATAAATAGGCCTATGTCTATTTGTAATTTTAAACTTTTCATAAAAAAATATTTAGTCCCAGATGGCTTCACTGTGAAATCTATCAAATATTTAACAATGAATACACACACACACACACCCAATCCTTTACAAACTCTTTTTCTAAGATTTATTTATTTTCAGGGCACCTGTGTGGCTCAGTCAGTTAAGCATCTGCCTTCAGCTGAGGTCATGATCCAGGGTCCTGGAATCAAGCATGCACTGGGCTCCCTGCTCAGCGGGAAGTCTGTTTCTCCCTCTCCCTCTGTTGCTCCCCACCCCCCGCCGCAACTTGTGTCTCCCTCTCTCTCTCAAATAAATAAATAAAATCTTTTTAAAAAAAAGATTTATTTACAAAGAAAGAAAACTCCAGCTCAGGATCCCTTATGAATACAAATGTAAAGGTTCTTAACAAAATATAAGCATACTGAATCCAACAGTACATAATGACTAAGTAGAATTTATCCTAGGAATGCCTACTTGCTTTAACATTTGAAATTAATCAATATAATTTACCAAATTAACGAAATACAGTATAACAAGCAATGATCATGTCATTAGTTACACAAAAAAACAGCATCTGACAAAATTTAATGCCCATTCATGATAAAAAACAAACTTTGATATAAAGGAGAACATTCTCAACAACTACCCTACACTGCACCTATTAGTGAATGGCTAAACGTGTTCTCCCTAAAATGAGAAATAAGACAAAGACGTCCACTCCATTGTTTCTATTTAATACTGTACTACAGGTCCATGCAAGTGCAATGAAGCACGAGAAAGACACAAAATGCATAAATCAGAAAGAAAGAGGTAAAACTGTCTTTATTTGCAGATGACATGATTGTGTACAGACAAATCCTAAGAAACCAACCAGAAAGCCACTAGAAATCAGCAGCAAGAACAGGTACACGGTCAGCACATTAAAATTGTTTGTATTTCTATCCTATCAGTGAACTTTTAGAAATTGAAGTTAAAAATATAATTTTAGGGGCGCCTGGGTGGCTCAGTCAGTTTAACGTCTGATTTCAGCTCAGGTCATGATCTCAGGGTCCTGGGATCAGGCCCGGTGTTGGGCTCCCTGCTCAGCAAGGGAGTCTGCTTGTCCCTCTGCCCCTCCCCCCCGCTCATGCCCTCCCCCTTCTCTCTTTCAAACAAATAAATGAACAAATAATCTCTTTCAAACATAAAAATAATTTTATTAACAATCGAATTTTCAAACAGTAATTACTTAGGGATAAATTTAACATAATATGTATACGACCTGTACATTGAAAACTATAAAATTTTACTAAAAAAAATTAGTGAGACCTCTTTTAAAAATGAAGGTACGTGGGATGCCTGGCAGATTCAGTCAGTAGATAGTGCAACTGTTGATCTCAGGGTTGTGAATTCGAGCCCCACAGAGATTACTTTTTTTTTCTTTTTTAAGAGAGGGGAAAGAGGAGGCAGGGTGTGTAGAGAAAGAGGCAGAGAGAGATTCTTAAGCAGGGTCCACACCCAGCACGGAGCCGAGCAACAGGACTCGATTTCATGACTCTGAGACCTGAGCAGAAATCAAGAGTCAGACACTTATCTCACTGAGCCACCCAGGTGCCCTGAGATTACATAAATAAATTTAAAAACAAATTTTAAATGAAGCTATGTATCATGTTCTGGATTCAATATTGTTAAGATGTCAATTCTTCCTAGCCTGAACCATCGACTCAATGCAATCCCAATGAAAATACCATCAAGCCTTTTTAAAAACAGAAACAGCAAGCTGATTCTAAAATTTATACGGAAATGCAAATGACCTAAGATAGCCACAAGAAACTTAAAAAACAAGTAAAAAGTAGAAAGATTTACACTACCTGAGTTCCAATAAAGCTAAAGTATTCAAGGGGCACCTGGGTGGCTCAGCTGATTGAGCATCAGACTCTTGATTTTGGCTCAGGTCATAATCTCAGGGTTAAGAGATGGAGCCTGGCGGGGAGCCTGCTTGTGATTCTCCCTCTCCCTCGACCCCACCCCCCACCCCTCCCACCAGTCTCCAGCACAGGTGCATGTCTCTCTCTCTCATAAAAACAACAACAGCAACAACAACGACAACAAAAACAAAGCTCCAGTACTCAAAATACTGAGGTACTGGTGAAAAGACAGATATTATATTAGTGAAACAGAAGAGAATCCAGAAAAAGACTCAAACTGCTATATATGCTTATATAGCAGTTGTTGTTCAATAGCAGTTGTTGTTCATCAAGGCAATGAAATGAGAAAGTCCGTTTTCAACAACTGTTGCTCCAACAACTGGCAACTTTCACCCCTATCTCACATCACATACAAAATTAATTTGAAAAGAATCACAGGCCTGAAGGCAAGAACTAAAACATCAAGAAAGCACAGAAACAATCTGTTATCACGGGGTGATCGAAGAAACTTTCACAAAAGGAAAACGATACATCGGACTTCAGGAAAATTAAACATTTTGTCTAAAAGCCACCATTATAGAAAAACAGTCATGGTATGGGAGGAAATATTTGTAAATACATGTATCAAAGGAACTGTAACTCTAATATAAAAACAACTCTTACAACTAAATATACTAAAAACAATTCAATTTTTAAAATTGGGCAAAAGATACCTTACAAAAGAAGACATACAAACGGTCACTAAGACAAGACAAGATGCTCAATATGACAGACAGTCAGGAGATTCAAATTAAAACCTCACTGAATGAGACACAGACAGACACCACTAGTAAAGTAAATGCTGAGGGATCTTTACCAACAAACCAATCTCAGTGAGGTATCACTACACACCCATTAGAATCGCTAAAAGGAAAAAGACTGACAACATAAAGTCTTGTTGAGGGTGCTGAAGAACTGAAATTCTAACATACTACTGATGGGAATATAAAATGGTATGGCCACTTGGACATGTTTGACAGTTTCTTAAAAAGCTACCTGCACACGTACAATCCTGCCATTTCACTCCTTAGGTGTATTTACCCAACAGCAATGAAAATACACATCTACACAAAGACTGAGTAACAGTGTTCAGAACACCTTTATCATAATGGCCAAAAGCTTGGAAACAACACAAGTGTCCATCACCAGGTGAATGGATAAAATACTGTGACCATCCATACACTAGAACACTACTCAGCAATAAAAAGGGACTATTGATAATGCAACAGCAGAAATCTATCTCAAAATTACACTGAAAAAAGCCAGACCCAAAGGATTACATAAGATATTCCATTCATACAACATTCTAGAAAATGCAAACCAATCCACGATGTGAGGAAACGTATCAATGGTTGTCTGAAGCTAGAAGCAGCAAAGGATTATAAAAGTGCATGAGGAAACTAGAGGGAATTTGGAAATGTTTTGTATTTTGATCACTGTAGTAGTTTCACTAGTATATAATCTGAAAAAAAACATCAAACTGTACACTTCAAATCAGAGCAGATTATACATAAATTTTACCCCATGTTGTTTTAAAACTTACACACTAAAAATCTCATTTGTGAAAATGAAGAAAAAATTGAGTCAAAACGAGTAAGGTAGAAGAGCTTCTTTTTAAAAATAGCTCCCTGAAACTGTCATTAAGAACTAACAGCTCAAAAATTTCTATTAGAGATGGCAGTTTTAAAGATCAAACTATTTATTTAAATGCATTTAAATTTAAATAGTCCTACTCAGATGTTAAACACTATAATATGGCTATACTGTAGAATTTCATATACTTTAAATTTCTGTACTGCCCTGAGAAACAGGAAATAGACACAGGTTTATTCTAAACTGAGAAATGCCTAACCTTGTTTTGACTTTAAGAAAAAAATAAATACTTCTCACATGACAACATATTTATCTTTTAAACTTATTACTTAACACAGATTGAAACCACCATTACTCCCAGGAAGTTGAAATAAATATTAACTTCTCATAAGATTTTTCAATTCACTTTTCATTAAAGAAAGTCTCTACAACTAAAACTCTGTGAGCCAGTAAAACAATGAAGTAGAAAAATTAAAACAGCCACTAAACTTTTCCATTCATCACAAAATGTACATACAACTCAGTCCTTTGGTGGCTAAATGCACTTGGATTGCATAATCCAAGACACTCGAGCCATTTTGGACGTGCCTAGACAGGAAAATTTCAAATGACGGGAAAGCAGCCTCACAGAAATAAAAACTCATAAAACCAAAAGCCCTCTGGCAATGTTTAAGAAAACTTCAGAAGGAACTTGCTACAAAGGACCATGGGCAAAAATAGCCCAAATTATTTCTGTATAGAAGCATGTTCTACAGAATCCTTAGAGGGGTTAAAATAAGGAAAAGAACAAATCAAATCAATTCAGTAAAGTGCCAAAAATAGACATTTAATTAAATATGGCAATATCTTCGTTATTTAAAAATTCAATTGATCAGCATAGTCGTGAAAGGGGAAATTTTTTCATAAAGCTTTTATGCAAAAAACCCCACAGAAGACAAGCTCATATCATAGAGTTACTCTGAATAAACACACACTTTTTAGGGTATTTTGAATTCACAGACATTCACAACACTCAAACCCTTCCCACTGTCTACAGGTTCACTGATCTGAGTCTCTGATTCCTCATCGATAGAATACTCTCACAGGCCCCTTCTGGCTCTATCATGTATACTCAGAACAAATCCCTTTATAAAAACAAAAACTCTCAGTATGGAAGAGGTGAGAAAGTAAAAGAAATAAATGTATGGGAATATAAAAAATCATGCAGTTCTTTAGCACATGGCCCAATCCCAGTAAGATCACTCAATCTCTAACACATAAGAGACTATGATCATGTCATGTAATACTCAAACACAACTAGACCTCCTCTATAAATCAGCCATATCCACATGCTTCCCTGAAAGCAAGCTGGGGAGTAGAAAAGTCCCTAAATTGGGAACCTGGGTTATTTTCTATCCTCCATTATTAACTTTTTGGATTGTTGGCATTCGACAATCATCTGGCCTTATCTGAGCCTTAGATTCTTTTTTTTTTTTTTTTAAGATTTTTATTTATTTATTTGACAGAGATAGAGACAGCCAGCGAGAGAGGGAACACAAGCAGGGGGAGTGGGAGAGGAAGAAGCAGGTTCATAGCCGAGGAGCCTGATGTGGGGCTCGATCCCATAACGCTGGGATCACGCCCTGAGCCGAAGGCAGACGCTTAACCGCTGTGACACCCAGGCGCCCCTGAGCCTTAGATTCTTATCTGTTTAGAGACTGAACAGATGATCTCAAAAGTCCCTTCCAACCACAGTGACCTCTCAAGAAAAATGAAAAACAAAAAGGGTGGTTAGTATCCTATGTAAATATATGTAACTTTATTAGTACATTAGTAATGCACAGAAATCCATTATTACTTCATCAGATTTGATGATTTCACATGAGTAACCACACAGAAAAGAATTATCTCAAGAAACTTTAAAATACATTAATTTTCCTACACAGTCCTATAGGGTGTATTTTAACGTCAAAAAGGAGTCCAAAAAAAGTAAACTGGTTTCAGTGATCATACTATTTATAGCAATTCGAGTTTTGTTCTTCTGAGCTGCTGTGCGTTACAGGCTTAGAGCAGATGAGTAATCCTGAAGGACACCATACAACCAACTCAGTACAGTTAGACTCACTTGTTACATTTTACTTCAGATTTTTTTAGGGATTATTATTTTAAAACTCAATTTTTGTATAATCATGTGAAATATTTACATGGCTCCAAAGCCACATCTATAAAAAAACGAATTTGTTCCAGGAAGTCTGACTTCTTCTCTATTCCCACACACTTTCAAATTCACAATCTCAGAGACAGAGAAGAAGGCAAATGGTATGGCCTCTAGATTCACATCTTGAGTGTATGACCCTGGCTTGTGACTTAATCACTCCAAACTTATTTCCTCACATCTACAATGGTGATAATAATAAAATCTACTTCAGAGGGACATTGTGAGGATTAAATAAAATCATCTGTTAACAGTGGTCGGCTTTGTGGGATCTTGGTGAAGACGAACCACTAGCACAAGGCTCTCATTTGAGGCTCAACACAATCCTGAGGTACAGACCCAGATGAGGAAATGAACCTAGAGGCGCCACATCACTGGATCAAGGTCATGGGGCCCACAGCCAAGACCGCAACCCATCTTTCAATTCCAGCACTATACCACACTACTCACTCCTAAGATTCCAGGCTCCTCCATGTTCCATACTCATCGCATACTCCCTACAGCCAGCACAAGGGAAAAAGAACTTTGTTCCCACCCTGGGCAACTTCAAAAGACTCACTGTATTCAGTGCATTGAGGGTAGTGTCATCCCGAGACGCTGCAACACAGCCATCTTCTGTGGAACCTCCATCACACATCCCTGCGAATGCTGCCATGCTCCTTGGGGGACAGAAAGGGAAAACATCAGCAAAGAAATTTTAACCCACAGTTTTCACAGTACATTCTCAGCCCAAACCAAATTCCATTACTACATGCATGATAAACCAGAGTTCTCAGTCCTGTTTCTGCTTTTCTAGGGGAATCTGGGTGGCTCAGTTGGTTAAGTGGCTGACTTTTGGTTTTGGCTCAGGTCATGATCTCAGGGTCTTGAGATTGAGCCCAGGCTCCACACTGAGCACGGAGTCTGCTTGAGATTCTCTCTCTCTCCTTCTGCCCCTCCCCTCACTTGCACGCTCATGCACACTCTCTCTCAAATAAATAAAACCTTAAAAAAAATTTTTTTAGGGGCACTTGTGCAGCCCAGTCAGCTAAGAGTCTGATTTCTTTTTTTTTTTTAACATTTTACCTATTTATTTGTCAGAGAGAGAGAGAACAAGCAGGGGGAGCAGCGGAGGGAGAAGCAGACTCCCTGCTGAGCCAAGGAGCCCAATGTGGGACTGGTTCCCAGGACTCTGGGATCATGAGAGCAGAGCGTGGAGCCTGCTTAAGATTCTCTCTCTCACTGTCTCAAAAAAAAATTTTTTTTCTAAGATCCTCTACAGTTCACCCTTCACTCAATCACATAGGAAAATGTTTCGTTGACTCCAGTCATCCAGGTGTGTTATTTCTTCCCATGCTTTACCAGTACTCAGAGTTTAGTTTTGAGGGCATGAATAAGCTAAAGCTACGTGCCACAACAGTTGGCTAGAGTACAATCTTTTGAAAGAAAGATCTTTTTGAAAAAAAATTAAATCCTCTGACACTCTGCTATATTCCTTTCATGCTATACATCAACTAACCTTAGGTGAGTTAAAAGTGGGGAAGAGGATGAAAAGAATTCTTAGCGGCCACTCACGCACTGCACTGAGGCACCCTCATCTCTGCTCTGTGCCTCTACACACCGCACAGATGACCACAGGATTAGAACTCAGTTCCGGGACCTGCCCTAGTGCACGCTGCTGAAACCACAGTGAGTCCCAGAGACCACTGCCGACGAAGGAAGGCTCTCTGCCCACACTGTGATGTGGAGGGACAGATTTAAACTTATCTTTTTTATTTTAGGCATTTGTAAGCTGCAAGTTCTCATGTAGTAAGCCACAAAAACACCAAGCTTGGGTCAGGCGTCAATGAACAGCCTAAAGTAGAGAAATCTGTAATGGGATTTTAAAACAGGCTACATGACCCAATTACTCAACTTGTATTTAGAAGTATTGATAATTCCATCTATGGCTTAAGATGTTTCCCCTCTGAAGAGTTCCAAAATCTGATGTGAGGCAAACACTGAGGGAAAAAAAACTGACTTTACCATGGTAAACTTCTCTGGCAAGAAAAATCAGAGCTCTGACTACAGAGGGTATAACAAAACATAAAATGAGAGAATGTTCGATGTATAAATAAAATTTCAGGGGAAATGAGAACGTTTATTGCCTCCTAATCAATTCAGATGGCTGAATTCAGAGGGGAGAATGGGGAGAATTCGTATTACCTTGCTGCCCTCAAGTACATAAGGAGGTCACAGTCATTAACTCCAGGCATCCAGACCAGTTCCTCATGTTGGGTCACAGTGTCACCATCTGGAGAAGGGAACGGCTGCAATTCAGGAAGTTTGGCCTGTAAGACAGGGATGAAGAAGTCACAATCGGGGCATTTAAAGAGCAGCCTCAACTGCAGGCCCTGGGAACAGATGCAGTAGTCACTGAGCTCTTTCTTCAGGCGGTGCCGAAATCACAGAAATACCGTGAGTCACTACAGCCTGTAGCACGTTTCAGGATCATTTCACCATAGAAGATTTCACAATGGACTGCTTGATCTCTACTTAAGCAGCAGCAAACAGTGTCAAAATAAACCAGTGCCAGCATGATTCAAAGAGTGAAACAGAAATGGATTCATGTGAATAAAAGAAATTAGAAAAAATTAGGAAAAAAAAACCCTCAGGACATAATAGTTCCTTGATAAAGGGAAAAACACACACATTTCCAATATAACAAGTTTACAAAGATATAAATAATGAAACCTCGCCTAAGGATATTTGCTAAAAAACCAAACGAGTTATCCTATTAAGTTAAGCTACTCTCACGACAGTTAGTAACTACAGTATTATCAAGGTAAACATAAAAAAAGACACAGAATTGGAGTTAACATTAAAAACACAGTTGAACTAAATGATGGTGTCAGAAATCAGACCAGCAGTAGCTTCAGGAGGAATGGACTGCTTGTGAAGGGACGGGAAGGAGCTTTCAGAGACAAGAGAAATGCACACCTTGACATGAACTATTACAGCAGACTCAACAGTCTACGTAAGATATGAACAGTTCACTGTATGTCGAGCATACCTCAATAAAATTTTGTTTGAAATATTTGAACGGCAGTGCTCTAAGTCACCTCAGGGTTAGAGATCCAAATACTCCTAGCGTGTTCCCATCGTCACTCTGCTGGGGCAGAGCAAGAGTCAGCAGGTACTGGGACTACCACAACCGTCAGAGGTCGAGAACGTCAACCATCGGGAAAACACACGTTTCCACTGTCTCAAATGATGAACACGGACACATTGGTCGAATATTTTAAACTAAGAGCTACAGTTAGAAAGCTCCAGTGTCCACAGAAACCAGTCAAAAAAATTAAATGAAGCAAGGAGAGGATAAGGCAGCACTGTTCAATAGAAATAAAATGAGAGCTACACATTTCATTTTAAACATTCTAGCATCCACATGAAGTAAAGCATTACCTCCCAGTCTGGACTAGCCACATTTCAAGTGCTCATAGTCACCTGTGGCGGTGGCTCCGGTCCTGGGCACACAGGTATCAGGTGCTAAGGAGTGAAGGGAACCAGGGTGTAATGGAGAGAGTGCTGCCCTGTCCAGGGAAAGCAATCAAGCAGGAATGAGAACCAGGACTTGTATATCCCCTGATTCTTTTCCAAAGTCCAGAAACTTTGATTTTTTAAAAAACAATCTTGTGGCAAAACATAACATTAGCAGACCATGTGGTCCTAGGGCTCCCAGTCTGCCTCACAGGAGATCTCTGATACCTCTAAATGTGTATCAAGAGCTGACTTTCTCCAAACAAGGATGCTCTTCTTTAACTTAGTGTTGACTTTTCTAACATTTAATTGGGTGCCTCAATGAGTTCTGCTTAAGACATAGTGACCATATTGGAATAAAATTTAAAACACAACAGATACTTGCATCAAAAGGCCTTTTTCGACATTTGTACAGAGTTCTGCTTCCCCAGCACCAAGTACGGTACCTGGTGTAATAGCTCTTCAATGGCTGTTTGTTAAATTCGCTAACAAGTATTATTATTGTGGGAGAGGACACCCCCTCCAAGAGAAAAATAGCTGGAAATACAGTTAGATAGTTTAAAGAAAAGGAAATGCAAATGGCTCTTAATGATAGGAAAACATGGTCAAACTTGCTCATAAGAAAAAGGCAAATCAATGACACTGAGATACCATTTCTCATCTATCAGAATGACATAAATCCTGAAGTGTGACACTATACAAATAGGCTGTGGTATTAGCACTTGCATGAGTTGCTAGCACAAATTTTTAAAAAATGGTACAATCTCTACAGAAGGGCATTTTGTCATGTCCTCACATTGCCATGTGTACTTCCCCTTTAAGCCAGCCATCCCCCTTCTGGGAATATATTCCAAAAATACTTTGGCAAAAATATCAAAATCTGTATGCTCAGGCCATTCACTACAGCATTACTTGTACTAGCACATGACTGGAAGCAACCTAAATGCCCAATAGGAACTGGAAGAATAAACTGTTCCATCCCCCCAGTGGAGTTCCATGAAGTGGCAGAAGGAAGCGAGGAGGCACCCTGCACTACTGCTATGGAGGAACAGCAGGTGCACTGCTAAAAGAAAGCTGGTAAAAGTGTGTATATTGTGCTACCACTTATCTAAGAACAGAGGGTTGGGGAATCAAAAGAGGAAGGATACATCAAAACCTTAAAAAAACAAAAATAACAATTATCCATCAGGGAGAGAAGGAAAATGTGGAGGGGACAGACATAGCAGACTTTTCTGAGCATACTTCTTCCTTTGTACATTTGACTTTGGGGCTATGTGAATAACTTTACATAATTATAAAAACAAAATGAAATTAAAAAAACAACAATCTCTTAAAAACCCTAAAGCAAAGTGAAATAAATGCACTAACTATATATTGAGTTGGTTCCTCTCTAGGAATTATTTCCACTAACTTTAAAACACATATTAATTTGCCTATAAAGCCCTAGTGGGATATATACTAAGACCAAAAAAATTTTAATAGTAAACTATTTTCAATAACCATATCGTTTGTAGCAGTGTAAGTACTATTATTCTGCACTATTATATATGTATGATGGGATTAAAGCAAATGAATAATTATATTGGAGTCATTTGAAAATAGGATGAGACATGGGGAAAAGATATAGATATAAAAGGAAAGAAAGATAGAATTAAATATAAAACCCAGATAAAAATCTGAATTGGAATTAGAATCTACAATATATTTTATCTTCAAAAAAGGGGGGGGGCGTATTTTCTAATCTGTCCCCTGAAAAGGCCTAGGAATAGTAACCAACCTAGTAACAATGAACACCCCAGCACCCAGTCAAAAAATGTCACTTCCCAATAAAACGATAAGGGCTCCCATGAGAAAGGTTTAATTCTAGATCAAGTGCAAGGAACGTACAAGATGAGACATTAAAATTATGTCATACCAGTTAAAAGAACCCTACCAAAAATCCGGACACAGAAGATGGCAGGAAGAAGCATCCTACCAGCCTCAAATGGATAATTTAATCATCAGTAAGAATAAGGACGACTGGTTAGCAGATAACCAATAATTTAAAGTCCACTGGTGACGGCTGGAAAATGTTAGGAAACCAACCTCGTATTTTTGAAAACTGGTGAACAGAAGGAAGGAACTGAGCATTTATCTTGCCTTTCCTACATGATTCTGAAAATCAAATGGTTGGGGCTAAAAGGAAAGCTTCCTTTATTCACCTCATAAATGAAGGAATGACAGAATTAGAATACCACCATCTTAAAGGGTGGACCCCAGTAAGAAGCCAGGGCTGCAAATCAGCATTACAAGGACACACGTACCTCCTGGTGGACATACACAGCACTACCCACACCAGGGGCAGAGGACTAAACTAGGATGGTATTAAACCTCTAGATTTAACTACTAATTTTCAAGATATGCCAAGGATGAGGAAACAAGTCTAATCACACTTAAAGATGAAATCAGCCAAATCCAGACTATGGGACACCCTACTGGACAAAACACTCAACGTTCTTCGATACATACACTGAGAGAAGGGGGAAAAAAATGAGAAGAATATATGAATTAAAAGAGATTTAAGAGACCGATCAACCAATTGCTATGCATGGCTCTTATTCAGATTCCAATTTGAACTATAAAAAAAAGAGAAATTTAGGGAAATCTGGATCAAGGGGGTATTTAAGAAATTGCTAATTTTTATTAGGTGTTACATATTGTGATTTTGTTTTCTGAAAGAGCTCTTCAAAAGGGGGGGGGTGTATTTACAAGTAAAATGACAGATTTGTGATTCATTTCAAAATAATGGAGAGGTGTGAAGGAGAATAACTGAAACAAGTTTGACCATAACTTGGTATGTGTGAAAGCTGACTAATAAGGATAGGGATTTACTATTCTTTCTTGATGTGTACATATGTTAATATTATACCTAATTAAATATTATACCTAACTTAAAAAATTAAAATTTTAATAAGGAAAATATTGCCAATCCATAAAACAGTCCTGTTACATCTGGTCCTCCAAATCACTTCTTTTTGAAAATAAAGCCTAATAAATATATTTAAAATCTGATATAAAATAAATGAAAGTATACAAGAACGTAAGCACAGTAAATCTGTTCCTTTCCAAGAATTTAAGCATCTTTTACTTAAGAACCACTTTTTCTATTATGGCAAGGAAAAAAAAATCAGTAAAATAAAACTTCAGTATCCTGGTTAAACTGTAACCCCTGGGTGGGCCTGAGGGGATAGAAAATATAGTCGGTGGTAGTCAGACCCACCTACTAGGCCACACCAAGGCAAGAGTATACTTGAACAAGGCAGGCATTAAGGAGAATGTCCTCTTGCAGCTTCTTTTTGCCTGTCTCAGTTATAATCCTAGTCCTGGGATGAGACATGCCTTCTATAAATTAGATGCCCCCGATGGTTTCTATGTTTTGGTTTTAATATTCCTTCACTTCTTATTTTCTTTCTCATTACAGAGTTAAAACAGGTTCTTAAAAATATGAATGGCATACAAAAATGCTCAAAATTCAGACAGAAAAATGAACAACTAAACAGGCTACTAAACCTCTATATCCTTACAAAGAGTTGCCTGGTCTCACATCTGTACTATGTGACGGCCATATGGCTCACTCCCAACCTCCATTCCAACTGAAATGACAGCCCATGCCGATCACACTAAACCCACTTTCCTCACAGTTTAAAAACGGACAATGACTCAATCCATGGCAATGACATACATACAGGGACTACTTACAGACCTTTTGGAAGAATGTTCCTTGCTCCTAAGGGGGAAAGAAGGGTGATCCTTTTCCTACTCTCAACATCTGCTATATTTCATTCACGGTAAGATCCACTATTATTTTAGTGCATTTAGAAAGGAGCAAAGCTGCCAATTAAATTATAATCACACTATAGAATGTACAATGAAGCCTGATGGCAGGGAAAATAAAATGTGAAAGAAAGAAGCGCATCTTAGAATCAGTAAAATTCAGCTACTGCCTAAGAAAGAAGGCAGCCATTGGGGGGGGACCGGTTGGGCACCAAGAGAACTGTACAGATGCTGAGCAGAGCCCCGGTCCTTTCTGACCAGGATGTGATGATATAGGAGACCATAAACAGCCATGTGCAGCCAGAGTTTTCTGGTCCTGTCAAAGCATTCTGATACAGAGATTAAAGAGAGAGAGAGAAAGAGAGGGCAAACAAGACACTAAGAGTCTTAGTAAACTGAATAAAACATGCAAGGACACAGGTCACGACATAACAAGCTAATGACCGACAAAGAGCCTAACCATTCAGCCTCTTCTGAAGGGCAGTGGTTTCTAAAAACTTACAATTAAAGTACGTAGTGACCAAATGTCCATGAATGAATGAATGCGTAAATGAAACGTGGTAGCCTTAAAAAGAAATTAAATTCTGGTATGTGACACAACATGGCTGCACCCTGACAGTTTTATGTTAAGTAAAAGAAGCCAGACGGAAGGACAAATATTGGGCTATTCCACTGATACGAAAAACCTAGAGGAGTCAGATTCACGGGGACAAAGTAGAAGAGGGGCTGCCGAGGACTTGGGGAGGGGGAATGGAGAGCTAGTGTTTAATGGGGACAGAGCTTCAGTGTGGGAATGTGAAAAAGCTCTGGGGGTGGATGGTGGTGATGATTCCACAACAATATGAATGCACTTGAAACCACTTAACTGTACACTTAAAAATGTCTAGAATGGTAAATTTCATATTATGAGTATCTTACCACAATTGTTAAAAAGTATGCAGTGGTCAGGGAAAAAAACCCCTGCATTTATATAAAATTCCCTGAAGCAGAACAACGATTCTAAGTTGCTGCTCAACAGAATAAAGGGCCAGCAGAAGAATAAGAAACAGAACTCTGGTGCAGAAGTTTTACCTGATGGCTCGGACCAACACGGATCTCCCCCTGGGTGCTGTTCAGCCTCCTGTCAAGGAAAAGAGTAGATGAGGTGAGCAGCATAGAGTTCTGGCATAAACATTCGCACATTTTTTTCAAGGCAAATAATTCACTTGAAATAAATGAGGGATGACAGAGGAAGATTACGTTCCCCACTATTTCTAGTGTTGCCCTATACTTGTACACTCCCCCACCCCCTTACACGTCTCTAAAATCTCTCTCCTCTAAAAACACCACTCCTGCAGCTTCCTGTTGTGAGTACCCATACCATCGTTCCTGTAGACCTCAGAGAGGTACATTCCAACAGCACAATCCCAGTAGAGGTTTCTTCTTTTCAAAGCATTTCACATGCCCTACTGTAAACCTTATTAAAAGATAAACAAGAGAACTATGATTCCTAGCACACACACTGGGTCATTCATTCATTTGACAAATATTTATTAAGTACCGACTGTACACTCCAAACTGTCCTAGGTATTGGTGATAAAGTAATGAGCAACACAATGCCCCTGCCTTACTAGAACTTATATTCTTATCTGGGTATAAAACAAAGAAACAAATAGTAGATCAGATGATAAAAGGGCCAAAGAATTAACGAGATGGTGAGCGATAAAATATTTTCACACTTCTTTATACAAGATCATCAGGAAAGCCTTTGGGGGTGGGGGGAGAAGGGCAGAGGGAAAGGTGGAGAGAGGATCACAAGCAGACTCCACGCCCAGTGCAGAGCCCAACAAGGGGCTCGATCTCATGATCCCAAGACCATGACCGGAGCCGAAATCAAGAGTTGGGGGCTCAACTGACTGAGCCACCCAGGCACACCCCAGAAAAGGCTTTCTTAATAAAGCAAAAAACAGCAGAGATGAAAAAGATGTGTGGGAATGAGCCCAGAAGGTCTAAGAGGTGGAAGACTTCATCTCGTTTCTGTCTATGTCATTCCTTTTTTTTTTAAAAGATTTTACCTACTCATTTGACAGAGAGAGAGTACAAGCAGGGGGAGCAGCAGGGAGAGGGAGAAGCAGGCTCCTGCTAAGCAGAGCCCGACGCGGGGCTTGATCCCAGAACACTGGGATCATGACCTAAGCTGAAGGCAGACGCTCAACCTAGTAAGCCACCCAGGTGCCCCGTCTATGTCATTCCTACTACACTTGCAAAGCTCACCTTCTCTTGCTTCAAATCCTAACCATCCCAGGTTCCTTTTGGAAGCCACTGTTTCTGTAAAGGCTTTCCTGATCTCCTGCCCATTTCACCCCACAATTCCCCAAAGTGTGAACTGCCTTCCCCTTTTACTCCTTCACAAAATGCTTGTTGACTGTTTTGTCCCAGGCTTTGCACAGGGCACTCACTAGGTATATAGTGACAGACAAAGAAATACAGTCCCTGACCTCCCGGGGCTCCATTCCCAACTCCTGGTTACCCTCAACTCTCAGTCATGACTAACTGTGGGCGATCTCAGGCCACCCTTTCCATGCCCAGGGACAAGTCTGTTGTGTTGTACAACCACCTTGAATTTCTAGCAGTGCCGGGGAGAAGGCTTTTACACGGTGAGAGCTGCTGCTGGTGACTGGTGGACTTCACCATGTGGCAGAGTATAACAGATGCTGCATGGTCTCGTGTTTGTCCGCCACAGAGCTGATAACCCCAACATTATGTGTGAAGTTGTTAAAATGAATTCTGGAAAATGATTATTTCCTTCAGGTCTAATATTTTCTTCTTTTGATCCAACAATTCCTCTCATGAAGAGTCTTATTTGGGGAAAGTGGGCAATGGATATAACAAAGGAAGGGAGAAGACTAACAGAACAGAAAGATGTGGCCCAGTTCTCAAGGAGCTTACACTCCCAACTACCCAGGCAAGTAGCATCCATCCCCAAAACACCAGAGCAGGTCCAATCACTACATTGGTAAGCATAAAACATCTCAGGAGAAACAGAATACAAAAATGCCAAGGGAAATGATGAAAATTAGGCAGGCTTCAGAGGGAGACAATAGTGCATCCAGTGGTTAATTTCCAAAGAAACCTCTGAAGGGGAGCACATCAGCAGGGCACAACAGGGCTTCCCAAGGGGGGATTAAAACCCTGCAGAGGCGGAACAGGGTGGGAGAAACGGTTGCATAAGTACTGTCTTTAATATACAAAGCACCTTCACTTCCCCACTAGGGGAATGGCATGTTGAAAAACAAACCAAAAGATGGACTGTTCTAACTAGGTTCATGTAGGAATGACATGCTGTTTTAGGAGGTCTGAGAGGAATCAAATAGGCCAGGAGGCTATTTTAATCATGATTACTTTAAGAAAAACAAGCAGCCAGTGTTACTGACCATTTCCCTTCCAACTCGTCCCTCTGTTTCATAACTAGCTATGAGCAAAACTAGCTGCCAAAAGCTCTCCCCTGTATTTCTAAATACTTTCCAAATGCTCGCCTGCCTACACGCAGGTCTAGCCAAAATGTGTCATTTGAGAAGGTTTCAGCCGCAGCCCATCCAGTAACTTGTGCCCGCGGCTCAACTTCCAGGTTCTTCTAGAAGGTCTATGTTATGCCAAGGCTCTCAAGTGGATGCCTATGAAAGCATTTCCCCTGCTGCACATGCACTGCTAAGTCCTTGATAATTCTAGGACAAACATTCCTAGTGTGTTTTTATTTTAATCTTTTTCCCTTTTTTGTGTGGTTTATTTTTTGTTTCTTCCTTCAATATTTTCATAAGCCAATATTATCATATTTAGCTCAAAAATGTGCCACAATAATAAAACAAACACCAAATATCTTATTGAATATGACTACTTATATACCACTGGTTTTCATAAAATAGGTTAATAATTATTACTACTAATAATAGTTATACAAGTGAGACAAACAAGTGTACTATGGATCTAAAGAGCCCAAACTGGAAACGGTTTCTCTCATTTTTGTTTCTATCAATGATGGGTACTAACAAGGTTAGAAGTTTAAACAGTCCAAATTAAAACAACCTTTGGAAATTTAAAAACCAATTTTTACAACAAAATTATTTCTTAATCATATGCAACTTTTAAATACTATGGTTTCTTACAGCAAGAAAAACAAGTTATTTTTGAGGAGGATTAGGACCCAAGGTAAGCAGACAGTGGCATTAGCCTACCATTTCTAGGAATGCCTGAATATAGATTAAATACGGTAGAAAAGTTTTTAGGTCCAAGATAAAAAGAGGCAGCTAGCAACATGCCCCATTAGAGAGAACTGGATGCCTCTGACAGAAAACCTATCAGCATGTGAACTGAAGATGAGAGACGAGAAGTAAGCTGTGTGAGAAATAGCCAGTACCCAGCCACATCCACGATCCACCGAACAATCACTATTCCTCCCCTCCCTCTTCTGACAGCATCCAAACTCTACATTAAACTCCCTGTTCCTCCCCTGCTGCCTCACTGCCCCCTTCATCCTGATGCTCCTCTTGTGGTCCAAACCGCCCTAACAGAGGACGACGCTCTGTTAAGACTCATTTGGACATTTCCTACCACCCCACCCACTATGGGACTACACACTTCTAGAGTATAGGAACTGATACCCATCTTGTGTGTCCCCCAGAATCTAATACGGACCTGCCTGGCATTATTATGCATTCAGGACAAATTTAAAGTTCCTTGGTAGCATGAATACTTTTAGATTACCAAGTTGTAAAACTTGACAAAAATCACCAGGAATTATTATTTAAATGCAATATCAACAGCTTGTGAAAAACACTCTTAATAATCACGTGCTGACCAATACATATTTCCTTTTACTTAACACAGCAATTCCCAAACTTTTGGTCTCGGAAATTCTTTACAGTCTTTAAATTACTGAGCATTCTAAGGAGGTTATATTTTTGAGAAATTTCAAAAAAACTTTTTTTAATAACAATAAGCTATGATATATTAACATGTATAACTTATTTTTATGAAAAGTAATTGTATTTAAACCAGAAAAAAACTTAGTGAAAACAGAGACACTGTTTTACTTTTGCAAATCTAATACAGGACTTAATAGAAGATAGCCAGATTCTCATATCTGCTTCTACATTCAATCTGTTGCAATAAGTTACTTTATTTTTTAAGATTTTATTTATTTATTTGAGTGAGAGACAGAGACAGTGCAAGCAGATGGAGGGGAAGAGGGAGAGGGAAGAGAGAATCTCAAGCAGACTCCTCACTGAGCGCAGTGCCTGACGTGGGGCTTGATCCCACAACCCCGGAGATCATGACCTGTGCTGAAATCTCAAGAGTTGGACGCTTAACCTACTGAACCATCCAGGTGCCCAGCAGTATGTTATTTTAGTTAGAGCATATGAAGAAAACCTGGTCCCACAAAGATAATAATTGGAAACAGAAAGAATATTTCAATAGTCTTCTTGGCAATTACGGATATTATTTTTGAGACTACCCCAAAAATTCAACAAAGTGGTCATTTCTTAAAGGTTTTTACACAATGTGAATCTAAAACCTCATCTATGATCTTTATGGCCTCTTTTACATTAAAAATCCATTAGTCTGTCTTGGCCTTTCAATGGGTCCTTCTACCCAGACATGGTTTTTGTAATTTCATGCGTAAGTTAGATGGAAAATATTGGATACCAGGTTTATCCTTCAATTAGTAACGATGACAGTTAGCATGTAAGTACTTTCTACTATTCTAGGTGCTCTACAGTCTCATTTTTATGTATTAATTCATCTAATTCATATCTTGATATTAATGAGAGCATTAATAGTGACAGTCACAGAAATACAGATCCTATTCTATCTTATGTGTGAAATAACACAGCTACTGAAGAGGCTTCTGCTTGACGTACAGTGTTGCTTAATACAGTAAGTCTGGGCAAAAACAGGATGGCCATCAATTAAGGAAGGAAAATCCAGACCAACGACGGTGTAAATCCCAGCGAGGTGGGATAAAGGATACTACATATAAAATAAGAAAACAAAGACGGAAGTCATGTCCCAGGATAGTGCAGGACAAATATATGTATACTCTCATCTTTGCCTCAGGGTTTTCACCTACATTATCCTAAGTTTAGGTATCTGCGGTTGCATGACAAACACCAGCAAAATAATACTACTAGTTATCACTTACTAAGTACTATTTGTGCCAGGTATGCATTATTTCATTATTCCCTTGACAACCCTATGAAGCAGTATCTCCACTTTATAGATATCATTAAATAATGACAGTACTAATTTTAATATTAATAAAGAAACATATACAGTGAATATTTACTATGTACCAGGCACTTTAAGCAAATTCCACATATCTTCTTATCTAATCTTAAGGATGACCCTATAAGGAAGGTGCTATTATTACTTATCCAGATAAGGAAACTGGAGATGAGAGTTATGAAACTGCCCAAGATTACACAGCTAACAAGTGGAAAGGAAAAACCAGGATTCAAACTCAAGTCTGGTTGACTCCAAAGTCAGAGCTCCTGTATGGCAGAGAGATTAAGTTACTGAACCAAAATTACATAACTACAAATAGAGCAAGTATGAGAATATATCCTTATCTTCATTTCAAGCAACAAAGACAGGATTATCAGAAAGAGTTTCTTTTTAGTTTGAAAATCATGTTAAAAGAGAAAACCTACAGGGGCCCCTGGTGGCTCAGTCAGTTAAGTGTCCAACTCTTGATTTCACCTCAGGTCGTGATCTCAGGGTCGTGAGATTAACCCCCAAATCAGGCTCTGCACTGAGTGTGGAGCCTGCTTAATTCTCTCTCTCCTTCTCCCTCTGCCCTCTACCTCGCAAGTGCACATTCTCTCTCCCTTTCTCATAAAAAAAAAAAACGAACTATATATATATATATATATATATATATATAATCGTTATATATATAAGGAGAAAAACTTTCAACGTTAAAAGCCAATTTATATAACATTGTCAAAATAACAAAATTATAGAAACAGAGAACAGATTAGTGGTTGCCAGGTGCTAGAATGGGGGATGGGCAGAGAGGTGAGGGATCGAGAGGTCTGTATAGTAACAGAACAAACATGACAATGGCAGTGGTTACATAAAGCTACACTGAATGACTACACACACATTTTACTAATGTCATATCCACGTTCTGATGTTATACTATGAGGGAAGTGAGTGAAGGGTATATAGGAGCAGTGTGTAGTATCTTGCAACTTATTGTGAATCTAAAAAATTAAAAGTTTTTAAAAAGTCAAAAGAATTGGTTGGCTGAACGATGTATTACAGACAGACTGGAGAGAAGAAAGCTACTCATGAGAAAAGCTGATTAAATGGCCAAAAGAGTCCCATGAGATGTACTGTAGACAGCTGAACAAGTGACAGAAGAAAGAATGCCACAGTTAAGGAGAAAGTACATTCAAGGAACTAACTCAAGTCACATAAATTCTTTTTTCCCTGTATTTATTAAGGATTCTGGTTTGAGGTCATCCTTGTTGAGACATCCCTATGAATCATACTACAAAAAGAAAAGTCACCATCCTCATCTGCAAGGATGAATTTCTCTGTGAGGTTAATGTAAATAATATATGTTTTTCAAAACAGCTGAGGTTCAGTCCCCATTATTCTATAAATCTTTGCTTTGGACCATGAAAATACAGTCCCAGAAGCCAAATTACAACAATAATGGCAAGTCATTGTGTTTATTCCTTGAGTATTGAAAGAGAAAGAAAGAAAGAAAGAAAGAAAGAAAGAAAGAAAGAAAGAAAGAAAGAAAGAAAGAAAGAAGAAAGAAAGGGAAAGAAAGTCATTGTATGTGAAATCTGATACAAAAGAAATCCATGTAACAAAGCAGTATCCATGGCAACTACAACTTAATATTTCAGTCCTCTTCAGCTGCAGTGGATTAAATAAAATGACAAGATGTTCCCTTTGAAAAGTAACCTGTTACCATGGAAACGTTTTAGTCTAAGAAGTAAACAGGGAATGGACAGAAAGGGGCAGGAAGCCTGTAACTGAATATCAAAAAGGGAGAAGCATCCACCCAAAGGAGATGAGAGAGCGGGCTGGCCAGATGCAGGCTGGGAGAGGCAAGTGTTTGTGAAGAACATTCACTCAAGACACCCAAATAGCTCTAAAAGAGTGTGATAATTGCTTACGACAAGGACTTGGGTCTAAGGGGAAGACGAGGGACAAGAGCACAGGGTCCAGGGAGAAGACATGAGCTGGCAGAACAGAGGCCTGTCACAGGGAGATGGCATGAGTTCTCACCCTAAACCCAGACCTGGGCCCCCCCATTGAAGCCCAGAACACCACAGCAGCATGGCCTGTGGCCCATTCCCAAAAGGCTGGGACTGCATAACTCTCCAGTTGGACCCCCTTCTCTGTGGCTGGTGTCACATGTGAATTCAATCACTGTGCAATCTTCCTTTACCTTTCCTTCAGATCACAAGGCTCAGAGAAGAGGTAATTCTTAACTTTTCCATAAGGTGTTCAGTTGAGCAGGAAGACTGACATGAAATCAACACAAAGAAGACTAGAAATTCTACTACTCACTAGCTCATTCAGAAAGCAATCACAGAAATGGACTGCAGGTCCAGAACGAAATACAACAAATTTTAGGAAAACTGAAAGGCAGTTTATCAGAATCACTTTTTTAAAATTTATTTTTAAGGGGAATAATTTCTTTCTTTTTTTTTTTTTTTTTTTTGAAGATTTTATTTATTTCAGAGAGAGCGAGCACGTGTAAGCATGAGCAGGGGGAGGGGCAGACTCCCGACTGAGCAGGGAGCCCGATGCGGGGCTCGATGCAGGGCTTGATCTCAGGACCCCGGGATCACGACCTGAGCCGAAGGCAGACGCTTCACCAACTGAGCCACCCAGGCGCCCCCAGAATCACTCTTTTTTAAGAAGGCTTGTGGGCAGGAGAGAAAACTGGGATGATAAGAAGGAAATCTAGAATAGCATGCTGGGTTTCTCAGATTTCCCCAGCATGAACACAATTGCCAAAGCAGTCTTAATTTTTTTTTAAAGATTTACTTCTTTATTTTAGAGACAGAAAGAAAGTGTGGTGGGAGGGGAGAGAATCAGCAGACGGATGAGGAGCTTAATGTCACAACCCCGAGATCATGACCTGAGTTGAAATCAAGAGTCAGACACTCCACCAACTGAGCCACCCAGGCAACCCCCTGCCAAAGCAGTCGTTAACCAGTCTGAAATGTCTTTCAAGTCTGACACAGTATCTTAAAAACCCATGTAAATTTTGTATTTTATTTGATGACATATTCACATTTGTTTTAAGAGAAAACAATTCCCTAAACCTGATTAAAATCACGGTGCTTTGTACACCCTATCAGATGTCCCAAGACTCTGGCAGCCGCTACTGGGAGGGAGGAGATGTCGCACACACCACAGTCTAGACGCTCAAGTGCAAGGGAAGAGCACAGACTTCAGGGTCAAATGAACCTGGGTTAAAATTTTAGTACCAACGCTTTATTAGCTTAAATGTGATCTTGAGGACACAATTCAATCTCTCTGAGCTGGTTTCCCCATCTATGAGATGAAATTCATAATGACTGGCGAGCAAAGTTGCTATAAAAATAAAAGATGATCTACAGGGAGAAGCAGCACCGTCCTGCTGCACCGTAGCCGCTACTATTATTAGCTCTAAGTACTGGCAACAGACGACAACAGGAGTTAATTCCTCTACCAGGAGTTCCCAAAGCACCACCTACCTCTCCTCAACTCTTGTCACAGGCATGATTTTTTAATTTATTTTGCATGATTTTATATTTATTTTGTGTAATTATTTCCTTCAATGTCCTGCCCTTAGACAGAAAGCACCATGCAGGTAAGGGAGCAAGTCTGTTTTTAGCTCTCCGTTATATCCGAGGGCCCACTGGCACTCACTAAATATATTCTAAATGAATAAATGACTCCAGTATTTTAATTCAACTATTGTTTAGCCATAGATAGCAACTAAGCACCTCGGTACAAAATTAAATCAAGTCATCTGTGATAGAAGGCTAGCCTCCTGCCCAGCAGGAAGGATATTTTGAATGAATATTGATTTATCAAAAGAGACAGAGAACCCATCAACAGAGTTAATGTTCCAAGTTCATACACAAATGCAAAGGTCAAGACAGAAACTCTTCAAAATCCCGAATCATCATATTCTACCTTTTCTCTGATGGAAAGTCCATTAGAGGCCATGTGATCTAATCTTCTATCTTAACAGAAGGAACCAAGGCCTGAGGAGATAAAGGTGCTCTTCCAAGGGGTCAGAGTGAGTTAATTATGGAGGAGTCCAGGCCACAGAAGTAGCTCTCCTTCCACAGAGTACCCCCTAAATAGAAGTCAGAGTCCAGAACTAAGAATTTAGGGCATTGTCTGAGGAGTAAGAAGAATTTTCAAGCTGACAATAAGCTGCAGTAAATGTGGCCTCTGTACAAAGTCTGTAACATCAGTAGAAAAATGGTAAAAAAAAAAAAAATTTAACAACATATGAGAAAGGATCTCATTTCAAAGTGGTAATCACAACCCAACACAAAGCTATACATACATAAATGATGTTTTAGAAAACAGACTTATTATTTTAATCCCACTGTGATTGAAATAATTTATAAAGCAGCAATATTTGAAGATTAAGCCGAGCTCCTGACCAAAAATATTGCTTTCTGCATACTGTAATCAAACTTTATAAAAACAGAAATGTAGCATCCCCAGAAAAGGAGGGACACTGGGCTATAAGTATGTCTTCAATGCATGTGTGAATGTCTCTTTGTTCCCAACAGGAACTCTCTGGGAAATACTATGAAAAACATGACCATCGTCCTATGCCTCTTCACTGTGGTGGTATGAGTATGGGGGGAGGAGAGGGAAGAGGTGAGGGCAGGGAAGAAGGATGCAGCCTTCACAGCATTAACACACACACACACACACACCATCAGAGAGGTAAGAAAAGAACAACACTTAATGCTGAACACACCAAACATTTTACATGACATGGAAGTAAAGCTTCTTAAAAAAATTTTTTTTTCCAGGAAATATAAAGAAAAATATAAAACACACAAAGGGCAAGGGAAGAAAGGAGATCAATAAATGGTGGTTAAACATATTGGTCACTAATCTAATTACCATAATTCCCAACACAACTCCTCACACTGTCTTAAAAATAGGCTGACCAAAAACTATAGATGTTGTTGAGATAACCATACTTATATGAGACTGTAGACTTGGCCTTTGAATTAATAACAATACACTGAGCAATTAAGTGCCAAGCAGTTTCATACTGTTTTCACCCCATCTTTATAACAACTGTGAGAAATCATACTTATTTTATTGGAGATATGGTCACATGGAGATATGGCCCATGAGAAAACTGAGATTCAGAAGAGCGAAGAAACTCATCCAACGTCACTAATTAGGTGGCATTTGAACCATACCGTCTAGCTTTAAATCTAGTCTCTTCTCTTACAATAAATGTCACTGATTTATTCAACACATTTATGCCGAAGGCCCATTTGGCAGGCACTCTAAAAGAAACTGGGGCTACAAAAGCACAGATGTAGCCCACACCCTAGAAGATAATCAAATAGTCACAAATAAATGTATAATGCAAAGAACTTTGATAGAAATAATATCTAATTATCTCAATTGAATTAAAATGAGCTCTTCTTATAGCTTAGACCCAAAGTATCAAGAATATACAACATGAGAATAGGTTCATTTTCTTTCAGATCTGCTTTAAAGATATGTTCAGGAACCTGTATCCTCCCCATCACAAATTGCTCAATACAGATGATCATCAGTTTGGGAGGAGACTCATGAATGCACACAAATTCATGAATTTCATTATTTCAAATCTCCCTTTAGCCTATACTTTCTATTTTCTCTCTCATTCTGGATGACATTTTTTTTAATGGCTTTAGAATAAATGCTTCTCTGGTGGAAAGACAGATCAGTTCAGTAATGACCAAAAAGTAAAGGGGAAAATGAAAAATGAATTCAGAAGGAAAAAGGATCAGAAACAATGAACAACTGGAGAATCACAGACATGGCAAACATCAGGTCTTAGGTGTACCAGAGTCTTCCAATCTAACACATCAGACAAGAACCTAGGATAGTCAAAAATGGAGCTATGTTATTAGCAGATTCACAGGCTCTGAAAAATTTATATTTTACATAAGAGGAACCCTTTAAATGTAAGCCTCAATCTTGGATTCTGATTCAAGATTCTAATAAAATGGGAAGAAAAGCTAATAACAGGATAATATTTTGGTGAACTTTTACTTTTATGTTCTTCTGGAAACATAAGTTGTCCATATTCACCAATATTTCCTGATAGCCTGAGGTATAACAGGAGAGGAGTGATAAGCCAAAATGAAACTAACAAGCATCTTTCTAACGTCCAAGCTGTGCAGGCCCTGGACAACTTCACCAACCAAGAGAATAACCTCCTATGTGCTGTTCCTTCACCTCTACCACCACCGGACAAGCATAGAAGCCCCAAAGCAAGAGATGGCTGGTCAACAAATAACATTCCAAAAATATTTTCCCAAGACAGGAAAATACAGAAATGCACAGTACACAAGGAACAGCTCTTGTGACTTATTTTACCTGATTTGAAACACAGAAATTTGACTCTAAACAGCCAGCAGTGGTAACTACAAGTCCTCAGCATCTAAACAGGTGGCTGCATACAAGCTCACAAGTACACATTTGTATTAGGCCAGGCCAGCTAGCCAGACCAGTAAGAGGAACCTGCCCATAGTTGATTCATGAGTACAGCTTCCTAGTCACACTTTGTTTGCTAAATATAAAAAAAGTTGAAGTAAAGGCCCTAGAAAAGAAAGGCAGTCTGCATGTGTTTTCCGGACAAGTATTGTCCGGACAAGGATTTTCTTTTTTTTTTCTTTTTCTTTTTGAAGATTTTATTTATTTATTTGCCAGAGATAGAGACAGCCAGCGAGAGAGGGAACACGGGCAGGGGGAATGGGAGAGGAAGAAGCAGGCTCCCAGCGGAGGAGCCTGATGCGGGGCTCGATCCCAGTACTCTGGGATCACGCCCTGAGCCGAAGGCAGACGCTTAAAGACTGAGCCACGCAGGCGCCCCTCAAACAAGTATTTTCTGAAATAAGTCTGGGGTGCTAAGTGCCTCTGGACCCAGATGCTCTTGTCCAGAGAGACGGTAATTTTAGACTTACAAGAGAAATGCAGAAAGGAAGAGTATTCTAAATGGAGTGAATTAAGACAAGTTCCAGAAGCAACACTACACGGTATGGGGAAAAACTGCCCCAAATCCCCAAATGCAATGTTCAAATAAATGTGATCGTAATTGGGAAGACAGCCCTCATAATCAATGGAAAACAAGATTAAAAGTAGTAATAAATGCACTAGTCCTAAATTATCCCTGCATAATTCATCTCCTTAATCACAATCCTCAAACGGAACCTGCTGGAAGCCAGATGATACTTCAGTAATATTGTCAAGTGGCTAGAATTCACCATTAGCCTTCCTTACAACTTCCCACCAAAATCAGGGTCCTCCTCCGACAAAAGGTGAGCACACACAGCTCCATATTCATATTACATGACGAAGAGCTTATGCTCAAAATCTCTCCGTGTATCACCAATGTCCCATGAGTCTCCTCACTACCCTATGGCGCTTTTCCGCTGCACATTCTTCCACATCATATGCTTCCACCTTCCAACCTCACGAGTGGACAAGACTTAAGTGTCACTTCAAAAATTTTTCCAACTTTTATCAGAAGAAAAAAGGGGAGAGAAAACAAAGAGTAACAACAAATACAACTAATACAATTCACCAACTTCACTTACCATCTACTTGGGTAAGAACTGAACGTGTCCTAAACCTGAGTATTATGATTGGCTCCCTATGTTAACCACGGTGAAAGCCATCTGTCTGAGCCCTGGCTACAAACAGGACACACAAAAAGGGTAACTCCCCCTCACAGAAAAGACTAGTGCAGGACACATCAAGCAGTGGGCACAGAACCTGGCCTGGCCAGTGCCTCCACCTTCTCAAGCATCAACTCCTCTTTTTACTCCTCTCCTACAGAATGTACAAATCACAAAACAAAATACACATACACCACAAATGCCACCTTCTGCTAAAACAAACAAAATACCTGGAACCTTAACTTCTATCACAAGTGTCACTGCTTACAATTTTTTTCTTAATTGTCAAGACGTTTCCCATAAACTCTGAAAAGAATGGACTGTTTCTTTTTGAAACAACAGAAAATGATGTGACATAACCTTTGATTTCTTTATTTAAAAAACTATTTTAAGGTGATACGGTTGCAACCATGATCCACAACTACTTCCTGCATATGTCAAAACGTATACACCACTTCGTCTTCAGACTTCAGAACAGATCACAAGAAATATAATTTGCTCTGGCAAACAGGCTCTCAATCAAAACAAGTTCCACCCACCTTCAAAGCAACCAATAGCTGCCCACCTACCACCCTTCCTAAAACATCCAAACAGAGCTGCTCTTGGGCCCAGGAATCGCCTACCAGCCACACAGCAACAGAACAGCCGGCAGGTTTGTTCTGCAGGTGCCTGAAGGCAAACAAGCTCAGCACTAGGCATCCATGCAGGACTCAGGTGAAAGCTATACCCGGAGAGAAAAGGGGAAGGGAAAGGGGAAAGGGACAGGGACAGCAGGATCCACAACGTTCTCCATTTGCTTAATGCATCTCCGGGCAGACCCCATTCTTAGCTCTGATTTCACGCTTCGCAACACCACCTACATGGACAGCCAGGGCTGAATTAAAGGCTCTTAGGAACATGCACTATGAATGATGAAATGATTCATAAACATCTTCAGAAGTGAGAAAGAGCAGCAAAAACCATCACTGTTTCGGTGCGGCCAGAGGAAGGTAGCCTACCTGCAGGGGCTGAATGGATCATCCATGACTAACAGGCTCTGGTGAGTCTAGCTGTATCCCTGAACCTCTACTTACTGTTAAAACTCTGCCCTTTTCTACTCTAACAACTCAAAATGGAGGCACATGCAGTCTGAGAGACCTCATAGAGCTTTCACTGAGCTTGTGCTATGACCTAAGCCTTCACGCAGAACGCAGAAACTTCCCCCTCACACTGACAGGACTGAGCATGTGCTGTGACCCTCCCTCATCCATACACTGTCTCTCAACGCAATCAATCTCAACCCTGCTGTTTCCGTAAATAAAGCCCAGCCAACAGACTCTGCAGCTTCTCCCTGCATACCAAGCTAGTGTGCAGGGAAGTGGGGCCTTAGAAAGGGGATCCGAGACAGCCAACGCTAGGGAACTCGGCAAGCCACACCATCCATCGAGAGGCTTCAGAGAACTGCCCTGCTCTGACAAGACAACAGCCAAGTTTTGTCTTTTTTTTTAAATGTGGTTTTAAACAGCAAGATCTTCAAGAAGGAATAACATCAAAAGATACAGATATGAATGACCATATATAGGATTAATTAACAGAAACTACAGTACATTTATAAACATAGTAGTAGCTACTTAAGGTGAACAACCCCACAAATTTCATTTTGCAAACTTTGTAAACATTTGAGAAAAGGCCACACAAACAATCCTGGCAAAGCTGTGGAGTTCTGGGTATTGTCACAGCTACAAACGCAGTGTAGACAGTACAGAAAACAGAGTATCTAAAGAACACTGTATTCTATGCAAAGAGCTTACTCTCTCTTAAATAAGAAGCTCTAAAATTGCCTAAAAAATAAATAAAAACATTTCCCAAAGAGATATGAATCCAGTCAGGCATGTCTAGCTTGAAAAATGTACTTCTAACACTAACAAGGGAGGGAAAGCTCAAATCAAGAGGTCAAAGAACACTATGCCACAAATACTCGAGCATCTAAAACTCTCATTTGAGATCTCCTGATTCAAAGATTTAGGCAATGTTTTATAGCACTGCCCGTGAAGCTAAATTCATTTAAAATTTAATCAGAAAAGATTTCTAAAGCCACACCGGCAAGGCCGTGCCATGCTAGTCCTACTGAGCGCTGTGTACTTACACTGTCCACAGCATCAGCCAAGACATTTTCTGCTAAAATCTCTAAAAACACACACTTAAAAAAAAATAAATAAATAAAATAAAATAAAATAAAAATAAAAACACACACTTTGTGCCTCTCCCCATAGCCTCCTCCTCCAACAAAAAGGCAAAGTGGGCTGTCAGCCACATGAGATAGCCTCGTTTGGGATGCACACACAAGCATAGTTTTCCACTTGCCAACTAAGAGATGATTCTATGTGTGATTAATTTGTTACAATTAAAAAAGAAAAATAAGACCGTGAAACTCCCGAAAATGTATAAAGGACAAGACAGTAGGAAAGAGCAGCGCTAATTGTGTTTCCCACAAACGTAAGAGAGTGTGAAGAAATTAAAGATCTGCTTAAGAGAGTACTCCGTGTCCTCGAGATTCCTAAAATAAATGCAGGATCCATTCCATTTCCTTAGTGCTCCTGTTTTTGTTATCAAATAAACTAAATTCTGAGACTATGATTAGAAAACTCTCAGCATACTGAAAATGTCATTTATACAACACAAGAAATGCCAAATACACTTAAATAATTTTGCTTTTGACCCAGCAACTGAAGCAAGCAGCTACAGCTTGGAAGACCACTTTCCCTATTGGTACATAAAATAACATGTCCCCAGACGTGCGAGACCAGAAACAGTCTGAAGAAAAAGACTCTAAAACAAAAGCAACTGAATTGCCTAGAAGTCAAATAGCACGAATACGACTATCAAAGTATTTCCTTCAAAAGTGCATTTTTTCAAAACTACCAAATCACATGGAAAATGTTCCCTTGGAGAAATCAACATAAAATAATAATTTAATAAGTTCATCATTATTCTGAGAAACCACAGGAGCTGTTCCATGAAGCATAGCATAAAAATGGTTATTATGATAGCAATTCAGGAAGTGTCACCTATAATTTTGGTCCCACCAAATACCCTGAGTGACACTAAGGGCAAGCCATCAAAACCCTACGACCTTTTCTCTGAACACTGGGTCCCGTGGTGGCCGTGGCCTCCTTCAACACCCTCTTGGTCGTCTTTCCTGACACTCACCTCATAGTTGCCCTCTGCATGCCACCCGGGCAGATCCCTAGTCCCGTCTCTCCTCAGTGGTGGCACACCCCAGGGCTCACCTCACTCTGCAGTTCTCTTCTCTGGTGTGTGGAGAATTCACCCATTCACCCACATTCCCGGCCGGCTCCTCTCTGGAGAGACCTCCTTACTGGGAACAGCTGGGAAACCTCAGAGAACTTCATTCTCCTCTTGCTGCCCCCTAACTCATGTCAACTTTTTCTGCGGTGTCTCACCTCTCTTAACAGATGATAAGCTCCTTAGGGGCAAGATCAGTATCAAAATCATCTTTACTGGAACCACCCAAATCTCCTCTTTTGTACCTCAAAAACAACAACAACAACAACAAACACCTGAAGCACTGAGAAGGGCAAAATAACACTTAGATAGTCATTCCCTGGCAGAACTTACAAAACCTAAATCTGAAAATGAGGAAACATCAAACAAACCCAAACTAAGGATATTCGACAACACTGGCTTCTAACTCTTCAAAAAATGTTAATGCCAAGACGAAAGAAAAAAAAGCCAAGAAAAATGTTGTGAAAACAAACAGAAGCAAGGGGTATTAAATCAAACAACTAAATGCCAATGCATGATCATGGGGAGAAATCACTATGAAGGTCAGTATTAGAAAAACTAGCAAAATTTAAATATGGACTATATTCGATTAAATGGTATCATATCAATGTCACCTTTCCTGATTTTGCTAACCATATCATGATTATATAAGAGAACGTCCCTTGTTCTTGAGAAATACACATTGAAATATCTATGGAGAAAGAAGCCTGATGCTGCAATTCACTCCTAAATCGTTCAGGGAAGGAAAACAGAACAATAAAGCAAAGATGGTTAATACAGAGAATAACTCGGCAAAAACAGAAATAATAAAGCAAATCTGTAATAAAGTTGAAAATATATATAATACATAAAATAAAATCACTAAGAATAAATTAATAAAGCAGATATTGCAAAATGTTAACTGGTGAACTGGGTGAAAGATATATACAGGAGTTATACGTAGTAAGAAAACTCTTGAGTTATATACATAAAATATTTAAAAATTTAAGTATGTATGTATGTATCTATTTATCTATATATTAAAAACACCTACTTGTACTAGTTAGTCTTCAATCATCAGTCCTCATGGAATCTGGAGACTAGACACATCACTGGCAATGAGGGCTACCTGCTTCCACAGTGCTCTAACCCCCAGACTGAATCACTTAACACCCAACTCTGAGTTCAGTCCAACCTCAGAATATGAAGTCAGTTCTCCTCAGAGAAAATTGAGAAGCCCTGAAACCTTGTGGTTTGGTAATTAAGTAAGCCAATGTGCTATTTAAACATAAGTTCCAATTTTAGAAATGGGCTCTGTTTCCATTGAGCAAGCCCTATCTTACTGAGGACCAACCTGTGGCTCTACTCACTACTTCCAAGCCCCTAAGACCTGGGCCTTGTTTTCTCCATGGCTGTCTTGATCACTAGATGTCTGCTTACTGCTGCTGACTAACTGCCTAGACCTCATTCCTGCCACATTTCCTTGCCACCTAGCTGCCTGCAGGGATATGCACACACAAGTTGCACACGGGCTACCCACGTGCTTCCTTCTGTGGCCTCTACTGCTAGGCCTTCCTCAAAGTCCTGTGATCCCAAGTACTTCTACAGTGTCTCCGGATCTCAGACCTCACTCTCTCCTCCGATTCTACCCTTAGCGAACAACAGTTGAAGGATTAACATTTGTGAACAGATTAAAAGGGACCTGAGAGGGTGAAATGAATATACTACGTTAATGGAGTCTTTCTAAAATTAAAAAGGTTTGTTACATAAAAACTGACTGAAAAACCATTTTGTCCACTGTCATACTTAGTTTTTCATGAGCTGAAAATTTGTTTATCAAATGTAAAGTAAGAACTATAATATTCAAGTTCCTAGGTTTTATTTTAAAGAGTTTTTTACTTACCAGAAATAGAAAAATGTTTAAAATGTTTTATTTATTAACAACAAATTGTAAAGCAAAAGCAGCAATGAAAACTTAACATTCAGGCAACTCTAGAGAAAAAAACTTGGTGGAAAAAAAAAAGATATTCTATTTGACTTTTAATTAGTACTAGTTAGTCAAGAGAAGGGAAGCATTTAGAAACTGTGTTTAGATTTTATTTTACAATCGTCCCTTGTGTGTGGAAATGGAGCTGAATGTTATATCTACTGCTCTGATTTCCAACAAACATGCTGGTTTATCCTATCAATTCTAACAATCTGCTCACATGCTTTCTCAGAGTCTCTATGGCAAAAATTATTATACCATATTAATAAAGATTCATTTCTTCATCCCCAATTCTCACACATTTTCATGTCTTAATGGATATGGGATTCCTATTTTTTTCTGATTTTAGAGGGATACTTCCAACACTCTGCCTTTAAGTATAGTGCTTGCTACAGATTACTGTTTAATTATTCAGTCACAAGAGGGAAGTTTTGTTCTACGGTTACTTTGGTAAGAGTCCCCTCCCCCAACATGGACTTTCAACAACAGTTTTCTCAACATCAAGATGAGTATATAGTTCTTCTTCGTCATATTAAAGTGGTAAGCTATATTAACAGATAAATTTTTAAACCAGTCTTGTGTTCTATAAACCTAACTTGGGTAAGTAGATTTTTCATGCTTTGCCAGATTCCATTTTCTAATAATTTATTTAAACATCTTACATGCATGTTCCTAAGTAAGACTGACCTATAAATTTTACTTTTTATTCTGGTTTTGGTATAAAGGTTTGACTATCTTCATAAAATGACTCAGGGAACCTACACCATCTTTCTCTGTTCCCTGGAACACTGGTAGTTACCTATAAAGCCACAGTCTAATTTTTTATTATTATTTTTGGTCTAATGAGAAGAAAAGGAAATGTCCTGTACAATTGAAAATGCCTTTAAAGGAAGAAGGCATGCATTTTTTTTTACCCACTTCCTCCTTCTTCCAGCCTGAAATCTAGATGTCATGGCTACCATTCAATTGACACCTTGAGTACGAGGTAAAAGTTGAAGTTAAGAATAGGTCCCTGATGGTTGTGGAGTCCCACGCCCACCTAGAACTGCTTCCTCTCAAACTCTGCTTACATGAGAGGGAAATTAAGGTTCTATTTTGTTTCAGTCAGTTATATAGTCTCTCTCTGATAGTTCTAGTGTTGAGGTGTATAGCTTACCATTTGTTTTATCTGACTCAAGTTGATGCCACATTGTTTCTTCCAACATTTTGTCATTTTTAATAGTGCACTTGGCATTCAAAGATATATTATCTGTAGATATCCTACAAGTTTTTGAATGAGAGTATGCCTCTTGGAGGCTCAATGGCCCAAGACCACTTTTTACATTATCTTTTCATCCTAGAGTTCTCATATTTTTCAAGAATGTTAATTCGTGTTCCAACTGTCAGGGGGGCAAGGCCCAAAGTTATGGATTGTAACAGAAAATTCTCCCTCTATTCCTCAGTCTTCTTTTCTGTGCTTAAAGTCCCAGTCCCACATAGGTTTCTCTACCATTTCCCTCTAATTCCAGATACATCACCTACCTCACCCTTTCACTGAAGAACAGACCTTCGATGGCCCTAACTTGGTAGAGGGCTCTCAGTTCCAAATCTCTAGATCAAGACCCCATCTCCTATACCTGGTGGGTGTTAAAGGCAAGACCCTTTGGTTAAGGAGACAGTAATTAACCCAACCTCCTCTCATCAGGGCTGATGAAGGATCACAGCTTAATACTTTACTTGACAGTTTCTCTTAATTCTTACAAGTTCAGCTCCGCATTTAAAAGTTGTTATATTTTATTCAACACTGGTAGATATTTACTAGCAAAGGGGTTTTTGAAATTATCAAATCTGATTTTTTGTCCTATCTTATTAAAGTTCTTATATTAAAAAAAAAGTTCTTATATCCTCAGTAGGGCTGTACATGTACTCTCAACCGTTACCAACATTTGCCAGCTGACATAAATGTTATAAGAGTTCGAATGTGACGGATGGCAGAGGAAAAGCAAACAAAAAAAAATTTATACCTAGCTTCAGTTTCTTGTCCTCAAAAGCTATACAAACACCATGAGCTGTGATGAATGGACAAGAAAACTTCACTAAAACAGAAGTAGATTTTGAAATGTCTGAAACCCAAATTAACTGAAATAAAGGAGATCTAGATTACTCTTCAGCTGAAGTATAAAGATTTGTGCTGAAAAAAAATGTTCACAATGTTACTTAGAATAACCAAATATTGGAAAAGCATAAATGTTCAACAAGATGGGACGAGATAATTATGAGACATCCACATGATGGTAGATAGTGTTCATTACAAATGTTTGTGTAAAACATTTAATGACATGGTACGATGTTCACAATAAAAGAAAATGAATAAAGGAATGCATGATTATATGTACATTTTGTGTAAACAATATTTTAATTATACTCTTAATACATACACACACCTATATACATGTGCACATAGATGTAAACTCTCAGTTCCAACTGAGATGTAAACTGAAGGGGAAAATATACAAACATGGATTATATAATTATGTATCATTTCAGTTGGCTTCTTTAACTTTGTATTTGTCAAGTTACTCTCTAGTGAGCACATATTTTTCTCTTCATTAGAAAAGCTTCAAGTTATTTTCCAACACAGCCAGAAGAAAATGAGGTTGTATATGAGTCAACCTATGATAAAAATCATCAATGTTAAGAGCACAGGCTTTGAGTCAAATAGGCTTGGGGTTTCCTGTTTAGTAACTGTATGCCTCAGGCAATTCTTTAATATAATGCCAATTTTCTTATTTGTAAAATAAAGGTAATGCCAACCTCACTGAGCTTTTATGGGAAAGAAACAATGAAGCAGAGAGTAAGCATTCACTGCCTGCAAGTAGTAGTTGTTCTCCCCTGGGCCCTCCAAAGATGTTACAAATTTGTTTCCTTGAGGTCACACTTTAAGAAATACCAAATGCTAATTCTACTAAAGATACAGTTCAAGATAACAAAACCCATCCGTGTGTGGGAGAGAGTAGAGTCAGTGATAGGAAACTGAAGTAAAAATATTAAGGATTATGAAATAAGGTTTCTCACTCTTAAAGATGAGAATTACAAATAAGGAAAAAACTAGCAGGAACCCTATGATATTGGATTAGATGTGGAGAATCTGGTATGAATGCATGTACACACACACACACACACACACACACACACACACACAGATACAGAAATATAGATGTAAAAGTTTGCATACTCTCCCTCTCCCCCACTTTCTTTCTCCCTCCCCCACCTGACACACCCTAGCCGTTTACTCAGAGGCCTGACAGCAGTGACACAAAGTAATGACCACACCTAAGTATCATTCTCTGAAATCTTGGACAATTTGACCTAAAAATGAATAATGATAGTAAGAGATCATACAAACAACTGAATAAAATAGGAAGCCATTAATCCACCTAGTGTAAATAAATGAATAAAATGAAAGTTTCATGGGAAGAAGAAGCTATCTATGCGTGGTCTCAAAGCAGCAACCTTCCACAAAATGGTCATTAATTACAAAAGGAAAGAGAAATTCTGCAGTTGCAAAGTCTGGCGAACAGCACCTTATTCAACTGATTAAACATTACCAGCCATGAGACAAATTATGACAGGATGTAGGAAAAAAGAAGACATGACTTCTGTGCTATCCCTGTCAAAGATACACGATCTAAATCTAATAAGGAAACATCACAAATGTAAACTGAGAGACAGTCTACAAAACACCCTATAATCTTCAAAAGTACCAAGGTCATGAAGTGAAAGAAAGACTGAGAAACTGTTCCAGACTGACTGAACAGGTGTAGGACAACTGAATTCATCAAACTGGCTCCTTTTACTATAAAAGTCGTCATTGGGAAAACTGATAAAATCTGAGTGGGGTCTGTAAATGCCATGGCAATATCTGAATATTAATCTCCTGAGCTGGAGGACTGTACTGTGGTTGTGTAAGAAAATGCCCTTGTGCTCATAAGGAATACCCTAAGTATTAGAGTGTGGTCAGTCTCATGGCGATGGCATACTTTTAAAGGGTTCAGTTAGAAAAGGTCTCCTCCTATACTTGCAACTACTCTGTAAGACTGAGACTGCTTCAAAACAAAGTGAAATCAATGAATTATGCAAGTAAAACTCAGAATAGTGGTGGGCACAGCAGGGCTCACCAACTGTAGCTATTATTAGTAACATTATGGCCACTGTCAGTTGGGGGAGAGATTATTTGTGAATCCTTGCAAGTGCCTCAGTTTATGATTGCTGCTAAATATAATGGCAATCATCCTTAAGCTTCAATATTGCTTTAAAAACTCCTCAGAAAAAGAAAAGCGGAGAAGGCACAGGTGACTGATCACAGACATTCTCTCCTGGATGACATTGGAGCTCTCAGCTTGTTTTCCATCTGACTAGCAAGAGAAGACTCATTTTCACAAAGCAAAAAACAAAAAATACAATCAGATGTTTCATGCTACAGAGCAAGTCTCTGAAGAGATCAACAACACTTTTATAAGACAGTATGGGGTGGGGGTGGGGAGAGCAACAGATCAATGACCATCAGTACAAAATGCTACATTTTATATGTTCTCTTCACTATCCCTACATGCACTTTAGTGACCTAAAGAAGAACTCTTATCTAGCAACGGGAAACAAATAGACTGGTTCCTGGGAAAATTCGTGTTTCATAATTTAAAGGTAAAGGCATCTCCTTTCAAAATGGCCACTACCAAATTTTTCATTCTTGCTGAGACCCCATCGTTACTCCCTTCCCCTCCTTCCCCTCCTTGGCCTGAGGCAAGAACCTTAGGAGAACTTTTCAAAGGAATGAATCATAAACCCAGAAAGGGCCAGAAAGTATAGTAAAAAAAGGTACTGGCCAATAGGCTGAAGCTGATTAAGTGAGGGGATGGGAAGATGGGGAAAAGGACATCCAAAAATTCAGTAAAACCTACATGCTTATATAGGGGGACAGGTTCATTTATTATAAAAAGCTCAGATCTATTTATTAATAAAAAAAATTTTTTTCAGGGCATCTGGGTGGCTCAGCTGGTTAAGTGTTTACCTTTGGCTTTGGTCATGATCTCAGAGTCCTGGGATTGAGCCCTGCGTTGGGCTCCCTATTCAGCAGGGAGTCTGCTTCTCGCTCTCCATCTCCCTTCGCCCCTCCCCCCTGCTCCTGCTCTCTCTCCGTCTCTCAAATAAAATCTTTAAAAAAATTTTTTTTTCAATTTTCGTTCTCTCAAATTTTTCATTGAAATATTCTGACCCTAGAAATGTACTGTTTCACATTAATGCCATTTACATATTCATTATAATTGTTATGTCAGTTTCATTAGAGGCAAGAAATTTATCTTTCATTTTTAGCAATTGTATATTTTCAAGAAGAATTTTGTAATCAATATTCTAAGCAGAGTCAAAAATTTCCAGTGTTCAGACTTCCATATGCCAGCACAATCAACCAGATGGTTAATGGTCTACTTGGTAGAATCAAGACATCTTAAGAAGTAGTTTATATTTTGCTTTTGGACTTAACATTTTATGAGGTTAAAAAAAAAAAAACTTTGATATTTTTCAACCGAATTTATAATTCCTTTTGCAATTTCCAAGAAGCAACAAAAACCTGACAGTTTATACTAGCAACCTACAAGGTAGCTTGTGCCACCCCCATTTTATTGAGGTAGAAACAGAGTCCAGGAAGTACCACCCTTAGCCCTGAACACAAAGATGAAGTGACAGCCCAGAATCAGAACTCAGGCCCCCTGAGTCCAAGAGGGGAGTCAGTTTTAACAAAAAGATCAAGAAGTCAGATTAAATGGCTATGAGATACTAGATAAATAAAAAAGCAACTAAGGACAGTAAGCAGAGGAATGCAGCCATGTCCCTCTGATTATAGATTATATCGCCTCTTTTTATAAGCCAAGATCAACCTCCTTTAGCTCAGCCAAGAATACTGGTGTTTTGTGCATATGTCTATAAGGTCTAACCGGCTTTATGTATTAGGACTTTTGATGTGAAATTTATTGACTTTATTTTCTAACCAGAATTTGGATTAGAACCCTCAGACAAAATGAGAACATAATGACATTATATTGCAGAGTATGCTGATTGCAGGATTAAATCTGGATTAAATCTGGGGTAAATCTTGCTCATATAGCCAAAGCACACACTCTCCGAGTGCAGAAATGTCAAAACAAACTCCAGAAGCAAAGCCTGATTACCTAAGGGTTCAAAACTCAGGCCTCTCTCATTAGTCAGACCCTTGTTGTTTGCATCCTATTTGAAGCTGGAAACATCTGCCACCAAATTTTTTACTCAGGTAAGTTTTGTTGCTTAAATGACATGGATAGCAAGAATACAGTATCACCATCTCTTGTCAAAGATCCTAAGGGTCAGAGGATTTTTAGAATTCAGAATTTTTTGGATTTAGAAAGGTACTATAGCCATATACTATATACTAAGTGACATGCCAGCAGTGTCTGAGCAATGACCCCCCTACTCTTTCACACTGGTACTTCTGCAGTAAAAACTGTGGAAACTCACTCAACTCAAGGTGAACCAACTCAAGAATATAAATAGCCTCATCTCAGTTCAAGCCAAGTAGGACCATCCAATGAGCTTCAGCACTAACTTAGCATATTTTTTTCCCCCCAGAGCTTTCAGATTTCAGAATTGAGTTTAGGATTTCAGAATTAAATATAGAATTTCAGAAAAATAAAAATCCCATGTCAATTACCAAGAAATCCACACTCCCTGAACTTTAAAGGCAAAGTACCAAAGACTATAGAAAAGTCTGTTTCCTACTGTCATATACATGTTCAATAAAGTAATCCCATCAAAAACAAGAAGTCTGGAACGGTCAGGTCTCTGACAAGATGAAACGTTCAGAAATATAATAACCAGGTTAGGGGAAAAATTTTAAAGTAGCCAAACACTGGGGCTTATTAAAAAAAAGTACGCAAAAAATGTGAAAAACCACTCCAAACTTTCAGTGCAGGTGACTATGCTAAATAAATTATGGAAAATTACATAAATCAGCTTTTAACTACTATCAAAAATGTGCTATGAGAAGGAAATAATCCCATCTCAAGCTTTAGTTTCAACTGCTCACTTGGACTAAAGTTCCTGAGTTATTTCAGAGGAGGGGAACGGTCATCAAAGTCACCATTCTGTCACTTGCAATGGTCTCAGCCATATATATGCTCTGTCTCACAGACATAGAACAGTTTGACGTTTCCTCTCCAGATGACTCCGGGCACTGAGTTATAGCACAGAGCACTATGCAGCCACGATCACATGACAGTCCTGCTCTTTCGAATGGGGGAGAAATACACCAGAAGCCCGCTCTTCACACAACCCCATCCCTCACAGACTTGAAACAAAGACACAAACAGAGGTAAGTTCTTCAAGGGTATGAAGCCCAAGCATTCTAAGGATTAGGCTGTGTGCAAGGCAGGTGGGGAAGGCAGAGTCTTTCTACACTTCTATTAAATTACACACACTCTTGTGACAATCTGAGCAGCTGTGGGAACTTCAGAGTTATAAAGTGGGACTCAGGGTGAAACCGGTGAGCTAGGGCAAATTTTTACACTTACTTTGTGCGAAGTGTGAGATCTGCCATAAGCTTTACTTACAAGTAGACATTCAAGGTTTTTTTTTTATTTCAATTCATCCAACACCCCTCAAAAACCTACAACATGTCAAAGCATGAGCTGGACGAGGAGAACACAAGCACAGAAACGAACAAATGGCCACCAGGAAGTCAAAGCAGCAAAAGAAGTGACTCAGGATGCGTATCTATAAACACACGGCCATGAACATGTCTCGGTGTTGTTTTTTCAGATGAGAGACAGATATCCTGCTGCTGCATACCTAAGCCACTCTTAAAAACATAACCGATGGGAAGAATCACTCTAAATGACTGGCAGCAACACCCGTTGAAAAATGAGACCAGAACTTGCGCAAGTCTCTATTTACACAGTTAAGTTATACAGTATCACTTTTAATGAGCATTCAGCAAAAAACAGATACATAACCAAAACTAGTAAAAAAATTATTTGGTTGCTTCTTATGAATCCAAGAGCTAAACATTTAAAACACAAAAGCTATTTAGTCAATTCACTGATACAATCTAACTTGTGCAATGTGACAACCACTGATCAAACAGTTAAATCAACATGGCATCACTGGAATTATGGACTCCTTTGCATCCAGACAGAAATCCAAGATATGACCACGCAGTCAATAAATCCATTCTGTAAAATAAACATTTTGAAATACAGGATGCTCTGAAATACTATCACTGATCAGCTTCTCTATCACTGGCACAGGGCATACTTTTGAAAAAGAAAACAAAAGCTCAAATTTACTGTTTTCTAAAGGAAATACAGGAAAGTTAAAAAAAAAAAAAAAGTGACCACTGGATATTATATAAGACTGATGAATCACTGACATCTACCTCTGAAACCAATAATACATTATATGTTAATTAATTGAATTTAAAATTTTTTTAAAAGCTGACCATTCATTACACTATCACCCCTGCAGTTGTTGTCTATAATATACACAGAGAGAAACACTAATATGTATGTGCCGACAGAGCTTCAAGCAGCCTCTAAGGATTGTGACAAAGAATACACTGCCCTTTATTAACCCTAGATTATCTGAACAGTAACCTTCTAAGTTTTACATATAATTTCTCAGCATCCTCTAGGAGAAGGTTTTCTCTAAAATAATACCCACCTTGAAATCACTCTGAATACAGGTCTTCTACTACCCTCCTTTGGCCAAGCAGCTTTTCTTTCTTTCTAAGTCCTTATATCTGTAGATTATGTCTCGGATGTCCTGAGCACAAACTACTTGATCACCAGCTAACATTCTTCTTTTTCTTTTTAAATCCTTAACCCATTGTAGTTGCATGATTGATGCAGAATAAAAATGAACGCACATACTCTTAAAGAAGTTCCTCCGTGTGCTAAGTTAAACTAAAATCTACTACAGACATAAAGAATTTTTTTCTGTTGATTCTACTGTTTCTCACTTAAAAAGTAATAATTCTACCTGTTACAAAGATCTCACTGAGATGGCTGAGAACTGAATGTAGCCATCTCATCCCAGTAATCTTACTAAAGATGTTTCTATGAGTCTTTCTGAGGTTTTACTAAATGAATAAAACAGATGACTAATCAACAAATTTTCCGTAATGTCGTAGTGTTTTCGGGAGTGCCTAGGTGGCTCAGTCAGCTGAGCGTCTGCCTTTGGCTGAGGTCATGATCCCAGGGTCCTGGGACTGGGCCCTGCATCGGGCTCCCTGCTCAGCGGAGAGTCTGCTTCTCCCTCTTTCTCTGCCGTTCCCCCAGTTCATGCACGACCACGCGCTCTCATTCTCTCAAATAAATAAAATCTTTAACGAAAAATGTCCTAGTTTTCAATATGGTATCATGGAAGGCTAGACAGAATGTGCAGTAGGGTAATAAACTGCCAATTCATAGTTAAGTTCAAAACACAGATCAACTAAATGTACATCTTTGCCCTGCCCTCTTGAAACCCAAATTTTCTCACTTTTCCTTTTCTTAATAAAATCAAGAGCAAACAATAAGCTGCTTTAGACACCAAAGACATTAATTAGAACTCCTTCCAAAGAGGTTTACTTTGGGCTTTGGAGTTGGTTTATTAAAATCTTACTAGCATATACCCAAATGTGTAAACACACCTACACGGATGCATGCACGTGAGAAAAGCAAAAGTTCTCACTGAGTGGGTCCAAGTAACTCACTTACCTTGTCTCAGGGTTGTAGCCTAATATGTAGAAAAATGAATCCACTCGAGCTTTAAACTCTCTAGCAGCAAATATGTCAGAAAAATGGGAGATGTTACACTTCCCTCTGAAAATAAACAAGCATAAAAAATACATTAGTATTACTGTCAACTGCTTTGCAAACCAAAACACTACTGGAGGGACAGAGGCAAGGAAAGATAAAACTAAATCCATGTTACTCAAAAAACATGTAGAATATGGCTACAGACTCCATAATTACCGATTCAAAAAACTGGGAGTTCCCAAAAGAACTAAGAAAATGTCCAAATGTTGTATTTTTTTGTTTCAGGACTGCTTCAACCTACAACTTCAACTGCATTTACCTCAGCATTTTAGTCATGGAATAGAATTAATTAAACCACAGAGGTAAATTGAGGGCAGGGCTGTGATGAAAGGATATTAAACTAAAATGACAGGAAAAATTTAAACGACAGTTAAATTACTTAACAACAACAACAACAAAAATCTGCCTAAAGCCTTTCTAAATCATCAAAACAAAATGGGCCTTTTCTTCCTCTTACTTTACTATAGGCAGAATGTAAAACTGTCAAATATTTTTCTTCTCTTTTAATGTGCAAGAAATAAAACGACTTGGAACTTAAAACTGATAGGCTTTAACTTTTTAAATACATAGATGGGCTCTAATACATAAACACACACTTCTCAAATTTTCAGGTCATGTTAAATGAGCGTAAGTTGGAAAATATCTCCTCACAGAAATATTGCAATAAAAAGAGCAGTAAGATTTCCAGGTTTGTCTACCAACACAATTTAAACCACAATATAGTTGAAAACTCTATAATATGGCCAAACTCCTTAAAACACACACACACACACACACACACACACACACACACGTGTTGGGAGAATTTCCAGGGTTCCCAAGGAGGCAGGGAGGTTTTAAGCAATTCCCTAGTGGTCACAGAAGGTAACTTTAACATCAAGTGGAAGCCACAGGCTGTGAGTATAGCAGGTGGAACTGGAGAATCAACAGCACACCAGCAGCACACGCGGGATGCTTCCAGGGGAATGAATTCCTACCACTTCAACAGGCATTCCATTCCCATGAGGACCCCGTGAGTTGGCACTTTAACAACATACACAGCAGCTAACGACCAAGGTGTTAGAGAAAGAAACTAGCTGAGGGATAACAACCTGGGGATAACATTCATTTGCTTCCTATGAAGAAATTAAAAAGCAACTTCCTCCTTTTCCACAGAGCGTAAGCCTTACTAATGGCAAGAAGCTAACTAAGCCTCAGTGTGACCAAAGCCTCAGTAATGGGCAGAAGGTAACTAAGATGGGGCTCAACCTCCATTTTAAAAATTAAACAAAAATGCTTTTGATTTATTGAAGTTCCTATTGGGAACTACTGATAACATAATGCAGGGCTGTTGAGCACTTGAAATGTATCTGGTCCAACTGAAGAAAACTAGATTTTAAATTTTAGTTAATCTTAATTAATGTAAATTTAAATAGCCCCATGTTGCCGGTGGCTACCATACTGAACAGCACAGATTTATATACCATTTCCATCATTTCAGAAAGTCCACCGGAAGCACTGATTTATAAGTAACAAGATACAATTAAAGGGAAATATGGACTAGGAATCAACTTTGCAGGCCCAGGACCTATCTCTAGTATGTAGCTGGAACTAAAATGAGCTTCTGGAAAAGAAAAAGCAGGTAAGATCACCTTTACAAATGAACAAACAATGCACTCACTCTGAAACTAACTATCCATCAATCTGACATGATTTAGTCCCTGAAACCTAGAAAAAATAGGTAAGTTCCTTTATCAGCTAAACAGGGATAAGAACACCTACTATACCCATCTCATACTAAGGAGATCAAATAAGAACTCTATGAAACTTTAAACACCAAAGTGCTGTACAAAGTAAGTTATTTCCAGCATTGTCTGTAACTAGAGGAAAGTGATTCCTCTTTTACTAGTCTTCATCATTACTCATATTCAAGGGTACCCTTTAACCTGAGTAATTAATCAATGTATTTGTTAAAGGTATAGAAACCCTACCAACCCACAATTCTAACACAGGCACTAGAAAACAGATATGTTTTGTTCAGGAAAGGGTTTCTCAGTCTCAGTATTACTGACATTTTGGACTGAATAATTTGTTGTTGTCAGAGGCTGTCCTGTACTTAGCAGTATCCCTGGATACAGTGCCCCCATCGCAGACACACTCATCATTGTGACAATCAAAAACATCTAAAGACATTGCCGAATGTTCTGTAGAGACAACAACACAGCTGGTTTAGGGAAAGCCAGAAGTGGCAGGAACATAAGCATATCATCTGATAAATGACCATGAAACTGTAATGGATAATCTCATCTACCACTAGGTCCTCTATTTGCTTTCTAGTTGATTATGTGAAAAGTACTGGTTTTTGTATGCTAATTTTATATCCTGCTACTTGACTCATTATTTGATACAGTTTAATCATTGGTTTTCTGAGGTTTTCCAGGTATGTTAGCTGTTGTTTGCAAATAAACATAGTTTTACATCTTCTTTACTCTTTTTTTTTTTAAAAGATTTATTTACTTGGGGGGGGGCACACAAGCAGGGGGAGAGGCAGAGGGAGAGGGAGAAGCAGATTCCTCACTGACTGGGAAGCCCCACATGGGGCTCGATCCCAGGACCCAGAGATCACAACCTGAGCTGCAGGCAGATGCTTAACTTGCTGGGCCATCCAGGCGCCTTTTACTCTTTCTTAGGACTTGAATTACACTGACCCTCTCACACAATGTGGAAAGTTATGGAAACAGTGGGCACCCTTGCCTTGCTCCTGATCTTGGTGGAAATGTCTCTCAGGTATTACTATTAGATATGATACTAGCTTTAGAAATAATCACTGCTTTAGAGATAAGGGGTTTTGTTTCCCCTCAGATGTAACAATATGGTATACAACATTAGCAGAGTCTCTAATAGTGAACCTACCCTGTATTTTTGGAATAAATCCCAATTGGTCATAATGTCATTTTTAATGAGATATTAAAATTTTAAAGGATCTGATTAATTAGATTTAATGTTTTTCTCCTCATTAATTTCTGTTTTTATTTCTATTTTCTTTCTCTGTGCTTTTTTGCTGTATAACAGTTTTTATTCATACTAGCCTGAAACAATCCAAATGTCCATCAATAAGGAAATGGGCAAAATATCATTATATATTTGTAAAATGAAATACTTCACAACAATACAAAGGAAAGAAGTACTGATACATAGCACATCACAGAGAAAAAGTCTCAAATACTAAATGCTGAGTAAAAGTAGCCAGGCACACAAAAGGCATATACTGTATGACTCCATTTCTATTGAATGAATTTCTAAAACAGGCAAAAGTAATTTATGGTGAGAGAAATCAGAATAATGGTTGCTTCTGGGTGGGAAGTTCTGAGAGGAGAGTAGCTTAAGAGAACATTCTGGGATGACAGGAATATTCCATGTCTTGTTCACGGTCAAACAAGTTTATCAAAATTCATAAAAATATAAACTTTAAATGTGCATTTTACTATATAAATATATTTAAAGTATTAGGGGAAAATAAAACAAGAGTCACTAGCATGTAACTACAGCTGTTTAAAGTTGCTATTCTTGGGGCACCTGGGTGGATCCAGGCGGTTAACTAACCATCCGACTCTTGGTTTCAGCTCAGGTCCTTAGATGGAGCCCCACATCAGGCTCCAGTTTCAGAGCCTCCAAGGTCCTATACACACCCCATTTCTAATGGGATGCTTCACTGTTAACAGAAATATAACTAAAGGGGCGTCTGGGTGGCACAGCGGTTAAGCGTCTGCCTTCGGCTCAGGGCGTGATCCTGGCTTTATGGGATCGAGCCCCACATCAGGCTCCTCCACTATGAGCCTGCTTCTTCCTCTCCCACTTCCCCTGCTTGTGTACCCTCTCTCGCTGGCTGTCTCTCTCTCTGTCAAATAAATAAAATCTTAAAAAAAAAAAGAAAAGAAATATAACTAAAGACTGGGAAGTGCCCTATTTAAGGGGCCTTTCATTCATCAGAAACAAGGCTTCCTGCTGGACTCATTTTGGTATTCCTTGGTGTGGTGCCCCACAGTTCCACCCTGGGCACGGCACCATTTGGTAAGTGTCCCAATTGGTGGGATGAGGCGATCTGAAGGGGATGAAGGAGCAGGAAAAGAACCACCTTACACAAGGAAAAAATATAAATGGAAATATGGCCCAGAAATTCATTCCATCAAAACTATCTGTAACTGGGAAAGTCTCTGTAGATTCCCAGGCACATGCAATGCACAGAATGCTTAGAGCAGCAGGCCTGCCAACAGCTTTGGTCATCACCCTTGCCTGAGCACAAAGGGAAAGAAAGATCTGGAGACAGAGTCAGCACCTTGTCAACTGTGAGCCATTTGACTAATGACAGGTATAGAATTTTTTTTAAAGTGTCTTCTGTTTTTCATTCTTCTGTTTGTCTTGCCTTCCTAGGGGTTATCTGAACACTTTCTATGATTCACCTGGACTCATTTACGGTGTTTTCAGAATATCGCTCCACACAGTTCCCTAAATAGTTGTTGTATGTGTGACAACTGATGTCACTTCCTCATCAGTGCCTCTGCCTCCCCACGGTGAAGTGGAACTGCTGTAAGCCTCGCTTCTACCTTTTTTTGTTATTCTTTTTATCATTGAAGCTGGGGACTCAATCGTTTAATTTTGTTTTTTCATTTAAATTGATGTGTTTAACGTAACTAGCTTTCCTTTGATCAGTGTTTTTTTTTTTAAGATTTTATTTATTTATTTGAGAGAGGGAGAGAGAGCGCGCACATGAGGGGGGAAGGGTCAGAGGGAGAAGCAGACTCCCTGCTGAGCAGGGAGCCCCACGCAGGACTCGTTCCTGGCACTCCAGGATCATTCATGACCTGAGCCAAAGGCAGTCGCTTAACCAACTGAGCCACCCAGGTGCCCTTTGATCAGTGTTTTAAATGCATGCTGCAGCTTCTAGTACACAGTATTTTTACTGTTGTTTTTAAAAATTTCTTTAATTTCAGTTTTATTTCCCCTTCTACTCAGGAGTTGTTCAATAGGAAGCTTTATTTTTTAGGTTTTTTATTTTAATTGCAGTATAGTTAACATGCAGTGGTATATTCGTTTCAGGTGCCCGATATAGTGAGCCAAGAGTTCTATACGTTACTCAGTGCTCATCACGATGAGTGTCCCTTAAATCCCCATCCCCTATATCCCCCCTCCCTCCGGTGACCATCAGGGTGTTCTCCACAGTTAAGAAATAGGAAGTTTCAAATTTCCAAGTGAAAGGGGCTTTCTGTTCTTTGTCTTTGTTTGTAAACTACAGTTTTATCGCCTTTTCATGAGATAAATGTTTTTTGTGATCTAACACATGATGAATTTGAGAATGTGCCAAGGTACATAGAAAGAATGTGTATTCTTTATTACTAGGGTACAGAGCTCAATGTACGTCTGTAAGATTAAATGCATAGAAATAAATGTGTAACAAGAATGGGAACATCTCTATGAAGAAAATCCTTAAATACTCCTGAGCGACACAAAAGTAAACATGAACAAATGGAAAAACATCCCCTTGTTCTCGGATAGGAAAACTCAACATGGCATTTTCCATAGTTTGATCTATAAATTCAATGCTATCAATTAATTATCAATTAATGGAATGAAACACTTTACTACGAAGATTCGTAAGAAAAACAAATAACTGAGAAAGGGGAAACAATCAGTATTACGGTAAAAAATATTACAATGCCTCTACAATTAAAAGAGCATGGCAGTGGCACATAAACAGACAACAGACGACAGAACAAGTCTGGAATACACACAGTAACCTATGACAAAGGTGGCATCGTGAGCCACTGAGGGAAAGATAGGCTTTTTAATAAACGGCACTGGGACGACTGGGTAGAACTCCTCTGTAAATCTGGTGCACGGAGAGGCTTTCTAAGTAGGACTCAAAGGCCTGAGGGAATAAATAAAAAGACCGCCAAATCTGACTAGGTGAAAGTAAGTTTTGCAGAATTTTTTTTTAAACTGTAAAAGAAAACTGACGAGTGGGAGCAAACATCTGCAACATATACAAGAGAAAATGTAAAGAACTTTTATAGACAGAAAGACAAAAAAAACCCCAAAGGAAATGACATGAACAGATAATTCACAAGAAAAAGACGAAAGTATCCTTCAAACATAAAGAAAAAATGCTCAAACTCACTCACTGTTAGCAAAATAAAGCAGAATACCAAGATACTGTTTCTCACCTATCAGACTGGCACAATTTTAAAAAATAAAACCACATTCTATTGGGGAAACAGAGGGAGTGCAAATTGGCATATGCTCTCTGGAGGAAAACCACATATACATACGCCTTTCAACCCAGCAATCTCTCTCCGATGAAGCCACCCTGAAGGTTCACATCTAACAATAAGGAACCACATATGCACTAGGATATTCACTGCAGCATCATTTGTAACTGAAACATCCTGGGAACAACCTAAATGACCATTCACAAGACAGCAGCTAAGTAAACGGTGGTTCAGGCACACAGTGCAGTTCTATGTAGCTGTAAGAGAATGAGGACGATCTCTATGAACTGATACGGAGCAATTTCCAAAACATAACATTAAGTAAAAAAAAGCAAACACAAAAGCATATCTGTAGGATGCTACCCTTCATATAAGAATGAAGAGGTTATAAGAACACAGACATGTATTTGCTCATTTGAAAGGAAAATATGCAGGAGGGATAAACTAAGAAGCAAAGCGATCGGTTACCAATAATAGGTGGGTAGGAAAGAGGTGGGGAATGGAACCATGGTAAGAGAGTTGACAACTACATGACTGTCCATGGCCCTGACCCTCAGAAGCACAGCCATAGTCCACACACCCTCACATACCCAAAACTTAACAACAGTCCACATCAACCAGGAGGAGCTAGAAGTGGAACGCAAAGTCCCACACATGAACCTAACTCTATTACAAACGGGTAACACAGCCACATATAAGGAGGTATGAAAAAATAGAACTGACCTAAGCAACGTTGGAAAATGCTATCTTGCCAATATATTTCAGGACTAAAGACAAAAATTTAGTCAGTAAATCTGTTTCTCACAGGGACATGAGTTACAAATTCTGAAACTATACGTATTCTTGAAGAAAATAAAAATATTATATTTTAACAATAGGAACAGAATTTTTCGCGGCTGAAGAAAAAAGCTGCAAAAAGAGGCACAATAAGATGACTCTTGTGGTGTTGGACAGGAAGCTTGCCTTCCCTCTCTGCTGTTAGCCATGCAAGGATACAAGAAGTCGGCAGTCTGTAAACTAGAAGAGGGTTCTCACTAGAACTCAAACATGCTGTACTCTGATCTCAGACTTTCAGCTTCCAGAACGGTAAGAAATAAATTTCTGTTGTTTACAAGCCACCCAAGTCTATGGTATTTTGTTACAGCAGCCTGAATGGGGTAAGATATTAGTGAAATTCAAAAGGGTCTTCAGTTCAACTGTATGGTACTAATGCTAATTTCCTGGTTCTGACAACCGTATACAGTCACCCGATGTTAACACTGAGGAAGACTGGGGGAAATGCAGTATTTACAACTTTTCTGTGTGTCTACGAGTAGCTCCAGATAAAAGAATTTTTACAGGACTGAGATGTACTCAAGAGCAGAGAATATATTGTTCAGGCAGGTGCTTCCAGCACCTCAGAGCCCTCCCCCAATTAGCAGCTCAATGACTTGTTAAATGATGAATGAGCCAATAAATAAAATGACTGTTAAGTTATGGTGTCTAATGAAGTACTAAGCACGTACAGACAAAACAATAAAAATGCTGAAGATCGAAGTTATTTCACATATAAAAACAACAGTTGATTAAAGCCAGGAAATGATCTTGGAACTGTGAAACTAAAAGCTCCGAGGCAGCATGAAGCTCCACAGGGAACTCTCAGGAGCTAAAGGACCTGTCTCAATGCTGAGAATGGCTGGAGAACTGCACAAAGATGTAATGAGTCTGTACCAATCACTACCTGGATGATCCTAAAGGCCCGTAACAAAGTAAAGAGATCAATTAATTCAGAATGAAAAGGGGGAAGATTAGAAGCTCTGCAGAGCCAGTTCAGGGTTTCTTGGCCCCAGGAGGCTGCCAGAAAACTCACTCTAAAACATATTCCTCTAAGACAAATTCCTAGCTAAGATGTCACCTGACCTACCTGAGTATATTTTTTTTTTCTAAGCGATTCTCTGAAGAAGCAGATAATCAGAAAGTTGGGAAACAGCCCTTAAGTCGTTGAGACATTTATGATACTTGGGAATTCAATGCTACAGGTGAACAGTAAAGCCGAAAACACTGCCAGGTCACATGTTCATGGTCCAATCACAAAGCAATCTCTCTAGATCCTTTCTCTGGTCATCAATAAAACATGATCCTTAGGGTGAAAAAAGTAACACAGCAAACAAATTGTAAGCAATAATTTTTATTTAGTGTTTTTATTACATTAGTGTAATAAAATTTATCTTCTTGTTCTCAGAGCAGGTTTATCTGCTCATTCTTAGAGCATCTAGAGATGGTTCCTCGAGCTAAACTCTTCCTCCCATACCTGAAGTAATCAAAGTATCCAATCAACTCAGCCAAGGGGCAACAGAAAAAATAAAATAAATGGATGTTGAGTAATTGTGCCATCAATAACTCGGTACAGAATTACATTTAATTTTACTTTTTCTTTTCTCCCTTTTATGCTCTAAGTCCCAATTCTGATTCAATGACTGTACGCACTACTCGTGCTATATTGGGTATGAGGCATTCTGAGAGACTTTTTCACACCCCTTATCTTACTGGATGTAGAACCAGAAGATATGTGGTTCAGGGTTCTGTCACTTAATCATGTGGCCTTGAGTTTGTCAAAAGGATGGCTCAAAAGTTAACAAACTTGACCTTGATCACAAAACTATGTGGCACAGCCAAGATTCAAACAGAACTCTTCTCATTTCAGAGCACCTGGGTGGCTCAGTCTGTTAAATGTTTGACTCTTGGTTTCAGCTCAGGTCATGATCTCAGGGTTGTGAGACTGAGCCCCACATCGGGCTTCACACTGGGCAGCGAGTCTGCTAGAGATTCTCTCCCCCTCCCTCTCTCTCTGCCCCCCCCCCGCTTTTGTGCTCATATTCTCTCTCTCTCTCAAATAAATAAATCTTAAAAACAACAACAACAAAAACTGAAGTCTTCCCATTTCAACCTGGTGTTTTTTCTATTTTATCAGCAAGGGCCAAAAACACATACCAGGGAGTAAGGAGAACTCAAACATACTTCTCTCAAGATACTAACTTTACTGTATGGCTATTGATAAATGTAATGAAGAAAAGAAAACAAACAGCAGTAGAACCTTAGCCTGAAAGGCAGGATGAGGGGCAGCCAAGGCAAGAATTTAAAAATAGCAGCCAAGCAGTAATGCTGGACCTCAACACAGGTTTCTGTAACTGATGGTCCCACAGTCTCCTCTGGAAGTGAATTAATTTGGGTAAGGAAATACTATAATCTCAACACAGAATAGGCTGCAGAGGAATTCCGTCTTCTGTCTGATTCCCAGTGGCTAAAGGACAAAGCGCTGTCCTCCCTTATAACACAACCCTAGCACCAGCTTGAAAGAGAAAGCTCTACATCAGTTTCCCCCTAAGGGAATGCAATGGCAGGGGCCCCTCAGATTTACCGAGTCCCGTGAATCCACACAACTGAGCACTTTGATCTTTGACAAGAAGGGTGCTAAGCACTAACAAAATCAGTCTTTCTTTTTCTTATTTCTCCTCCACGTTTTGTTCACTATGTTCATTTGATCCTTTTTCATGTGCCTATGGACTATTTTATTTGTCTCTTTCCAAACTAATTTTATTTTTGGCAGAACTGCTTTATAGCTATAGAGGAAGAAAAAATTCTTTCTGTGGGTAAATGAAGGAAAAACTGGGAAAAAAAATTTAAAGGTTGGGGTGCCTAGGTGGCTCAGTCAGTTGGGTGTCCAACTCTTGGTTTCAGCTTGGGTTGTGGTCTCAGGGTCATGGGGTTGAGACCCACATCAAGCTCTCTCCCCCCCTCTACTCCCACCCCCCCCCCCACCACTGGCACTCTCTCTCAAATAAATAAATAAATAAATAAAATCTTTAAAAGAAAAAAAAGGTAGAGGTTAATTCCACTACCACCCCCTGCCGTATTTTAAAATTAAAGTAATCTAGGGGCACCTGGGTGTCTCAGTTGGTTAAGTATCTGAATTCATTTCAGGACATCATCCCAGGGTCCTAGGATGGAGCCCTGCTGTCATGTCAGGCTCCACACACACACACACACACACACTCTCTCTCTCTCTCTCTCTCTCTCTCTCTCTCCCCCTCAAATAAATAAAATCTTTAAAACTAAATAAATTAATCAAACTAAATTAAGTCAAATCAAAGTAATCTAGTTTTGGTAAAGAAAAAAGGAACAAATAGAGATTCGGGGGTAGGGGGGCACCATTCAATGCTGCTTTTATGGGAGATGAACTTACAGCAAGCACTCTAAAACTGAGAACCAGGCAAGATTACTAAGTAATGGTAAGAACCATACATATGAGCTCAGATGCAGACAAATGTCAATACATGTACAAGTATTTACTGAGCACCTACCAGGCCAGTTCAATAATTATGTGACCACTATCATCTACATCTATGAGGGAAAAAAATCCAATTATCAGGGCACACAAAGAGCTAACAAATCAAATTTAAGGTGACAGCTATAACGAAATCACCTCATGGCCGCTTCAAAGAAAATACCACAGAAGGAAAAAACGAATCAGTAAGGGTTCTAGTCACAGCCACAGTGAAAAGAAGACAAAGAATTACCATCAGCACTCCAGCCCTTCCACGGCCAGAGAAGAGGCAGTGACCACAGAGTTACGCATCTCCAGAAAGTGTCTGATTATAAACCTAGTTAAAGTACATTCACTGGGTCCAGTTGGAATGATGTGGGACAACTGGTTCCTCTAAAAAGGGTAAAACAGGGGCTCCTGGATGGCTTAGTCGGTTAAGTTAGACGTCTAACTTCAGCTCAGGTTATGATCTTACAGTCCTGGGAGAAAGCCCCACATAGGGCTGCTGCCTGCTCTGCAGGGAGTCTACTTGTCCCTCTCCCTCTGCTCCTCCCCTTGCTCATGCTCTCTGTGTCTCTCTCTCAAATAGGTAAATAAAATCTTTTTAAAATATTTTTAAAAAGTAGAAAGGGTAAATAGTATAAAATGACTCCACAAATCTGAAGAGCCACTAACAGTTAAATATATTCATTTTAAGCAAATACATCAAAACATATTAAATAACCAGAGTTATGTCTCACATATTTATTTGTTTTAACTTCAACTCTACATTGCTTAAAATCATGTAACTCAACCAATGACACAATATGGAAACAGGAGGGAAAAGCATATAGCACGTTAAGAAAGAATGCCAGGATCAAGCCACTTGCCTTCACTAACAATTTAACGGCCCCTCCCTCCCTCCCTTCCACTTGCGTTATTCAGCATTGGTGTGTAAGACTGGAAAGTCACTGCCACAAAGACATAAAAAGCTTGTGGGAATTTGGAAGATGTTTCTAAAACACCACAGGAATTCTCTAAATTTATCTAAAGTCCTGTAAGAGGCCAAATCTAACCACACACACTCCTACCCATACAGCAGGGATTGGCAAACTATGGCTCCAGAGCCAAATGTGGTCCACTGGCCCTCCTGAGCCAAATCTGGCCGGTTTTATACCGCCCAGAACTAAAAATACTTTTTACATTTTTAAATGGCTTAAAAAAAAAAATCAAAAAAAGGGTAATATCTCCTGACATGTGCAAATTAAATGAAATTCAAATTTTAGTGTCCATAAATAAAGTTTTATTGGCGTATGCCACCTCGTTTATTTACACGTTGCCTATGATTTTTGCGCTATAATGGCTGACCAGAGTAGCTACACAAGGGGGACCATATGAAAGATGATCTGGTCCAAAACATCTACCCAAACCTGCCCTAAAAGTTGCTACTAATTTGCCTTGAAATAACTCGCCTTAGCTAGGTAGCTTTGCAGAAGAAACTCCAGACGGTTTTACTGAATACCATCTGAGCAATATAATAGAGAAACTATTTTATCTCATTATAGCTAAGTTAAAAGCAAGCAAATCCCTATGACTTTTTTTCCCCAATTTTATTCTTTAACAAAGAATGTAGTCTTCCACCACTTTATTCTTTCTAGTTGGGAAAGAGTTATAAAAATATTACTCGTCTTACTTCCTCTACTACTTAAGAAGACCAACACCTTCCACTTACATACAAAATACACCAGGATATATATCTCAGTGTTCTTTTCCTAAAAGGGACAGAAAACACCATAAAGTACAAAGCAGTGGCTCATGGTCACTTTTCATATAATTACTTAAGACTACCTGCAATATTACCTCCTTACTCAGAATAAAATCTTCAATATATTCTCCCTACTCACAGCTTTTTGGTAGGAAATTTTTCATACATACAAAAAAGTGAAAGAACAGGTCAATAAGGCTTCCTATAAACCTTGCCTAGACTCTTAAGTACATGCTGCCATATTTGTTTCGCCCATTTCTCTATCTTTTCTAGTAGAAGTAACTGATTCTTAAGAAAATAATCTGTAGACCATCGTAACACTTCATCCTAAATACTTTCTAGCAAACAGTGCCCGGATACTAGTTCTCAAACCAGCATGCTAATAAGGAAACAGAGCTACAAAACTATTAAAAAAAATTTTTAAGTTGCTTTTTTTCCCCTACCCAGATTAATGAAAATATAGGTACTACCTCTGAATTCCCAATAATCCACAAACTTAACCCTGGAGTGTTAGCTTACTGAGACCATAAGAGTAGTCTAACTAATATCGTGATTATCGAAAGAGGTCGGAACAGCTCAGACTCCCTGCCTCCCGTGTTCGACGATTGTTCCTTCGCAGGAAGGACCACATCTCCGGCACTTACCTAAGGGCAGCAGCGTGGTACGTGTCGACGTAATCAGAAATAAAGAGCTCTCGGTTCTTGATAACTGGGTCTGTAATGACAAGTTCTCTTCCAGAGTCTGTCAAAATAATTAATTAAGAAGGTATTAAAATTGAGCCTCCCAAAACAATTAGGAAAATTTTTGCAAAATCTTCTTTCAGGTTCACCTGCCACTAAAGAAAGTACAATAAATAAGCAGGTCTGGTCAGGAGGAATAACAACAGGAATAAAGTATCCTGTTGGGTATGTTTTACACCCTTTACTGAGTCTCCACACTTTGCTGAAATGCATTAAGCAATTAATGAAAAAAGAAGGAAAAAAAAAAAGAAGAAACAACCACCACATTTTAACAAACTTGTAAACTACTGAAATATTTAGTGATCCCGTCCATTTTAATTTCTTATTGCTATATATTCCAGGATGGAGTGAAATCACTCTGTTTCTGTTGAAAAAAATAACCAAGTTACTATTTTTAATTAGGAACCATAATTTAACTGTTTTAACAGAAATTTTTATAGCTTCAAAGAAGGAAAAAAAACTAGTGAGTTATAAAGGAACATCATTCTTGGGGTGCCTGAGTGGCTTAGTCAGTTAAGTGTCTGCCTTCAGCTAAGATCCCAGGGTCCTGGGATCGAGCTTGGTCCACATCGGGCTCCCTGCTCAGCGGGAGGCCTGCTTCTCTCTCTCTCTCTCTCTGCCAGTTCCCCTGCTTATGCTCTCTCGCTCACTCTCTCAAATAAATAAATAAATAAATCTTCAAAAAAAAAAATCATTCTTTAAAACTGTGTTTGATTACTCCTTTGTTGACTCAAAACCTATCACCAAAAGCAGTGTGGACAAGTGGGAAGAGAGCAGACATCAGGGCTGACCACGCTGGATCCCAGCCTGGCTGGGACCACTTAGAAGACATGTCACCTGGCAACTCCTTGAGCATCTCTATCTCAATTTCCTCAGCTGAATGTGGGCAGTGACCAACTCTAACTCATATGATTAATGGGTAACAAATGTGGATCAGCTAGCATGAGGCCCAGCACCGCTCCAAAAGATCAATAAAAATGCACAATTATACATCTGAACGAATGCAAGATACATTTTATGTGCATATCTCATGTGTCAATAAAATTACTGGGTAGAAACTACAATGCCAGAGCAAGAAAAAATAAAAGATGCTCTGAACTACCTTCCTGATTATTCTGAAAGTCAAGATGCAAACTGAATCCCAAATCACTCAGGAAAGCTATGCTTTCAAAACTGAAGTTCACAGCCCTGAATGCAGGAAGTGTAATCATGCAGATTATCGAAAAGGAAAAAAGAAATAAAACATAACCTTAGTGTTTTAAGTATTATTAGTTCATCATAAGGGGAGAAAAAGTAATATCAGGGGAGAAAAAGTAATATCAGGGGAGAAAAAATAAAATTACTATTGTTTCCAAAGACCTATCTCTATTCCAAGTTTAAGGGGAAGATGTTATTGGCACATCTCTCTGGTTGCTTGGGGTTTTTTTGAGGCAAAAATAATGAAAGAACTCAGCAAAAGTAAATAAATAAATAAACATTCCAGTAATGTCCTTAGAGTTACAAAAAGCTTTTTCAGAGACAATTTTTTGTAGTGCTTATCTCCATTTAATGATTGTCTTTAGAAACAGCCTTGTCCAAAGCTAAGAAAACGTAGAAATCAAACCAGGACATATTTACCATTTTCATTATGCCGATCCTGAACCAAATGCTGGTACACAGAATCTGGAACTTCAGACTGACGGTAGTACCATTTGACGTTCATGAGTAGATGGTCCCTCTTACTCTGAAAAGGAAAATCTAACAGCATTAGGAACAGGATTTCGGGTGCCCACAGGTGTACACCATACCCATGATCAAAAGCCCCTATAAACAGGTGGAGAAGCAGAGAGGGAGACTCACAATTACCACCAGGACCACAAAATACATAAGCTAAAGAAGAGGTCAAAGGTGTTTTTAATCCCAGCCATAGCACCCTCTAACCCTATCGCTCAAAACGCTTATTCCAAGAAACCAAAGGAGCCAAACCTGAACCTATAAATCTCCCCAGTTTGATTAAGTAATTCATTCAGTATTATGTTATTTAGCATTAACTATACAAAACCACATGAATACATCCTTCTATCTGAACTCTTAATCAATTTGGTAAATATTCTTAAATTGTGTCAGCACAATGTCAAGGCCATTAAGGGCAATAAGTTAGAAAAAACTTACCCTGCAAGGCCTGGCACAAAGTCATCTGTCCACGGTGTGCCAATCTCCCAGACTGAACTACATCCCCCTCCACAGTACTGCCACCTGACTTGCAGTACTGGGGCAAACCAACACACAAACTGTGGGTAATGGTGAAGGCACTAGCAGTCCATGGAGCAGGGACCCTATTTTATTTATCTTCAAATTCCCAGAGAATGGAAAAACTTGTCCATAAATATTTATGAATAATAGAGTCCTACGATGATCAGGGACCCTAAATGTCTGTGGGACACTTAGCCATGTTATCCCCACAAGTTAACTTTGCTCCTGGTTCATTCAAAGAATAAAGGAAGAATAATGCTACCTTTCTGTTTGAAGGCGATGGGGCTACAGCCTGAGAGAGACTGTGCACCTGGTTGTTTTTTAACCCAGGTGAGGGCCTTCAGAGACCTTCCCAAGGTGACTGCAATATCGTTCCTCTGAGCAGCATCCAGCTTGTCATCACAGGTCAGAGGTGAGTGAGAAATGAATGAGAACTAAAATTCAAGACACGTCTCATGTTTATGAAGGAGATGACCAACTCTAAAATATGTCAAAGAAGTCTTCTTTAATAAAGTAAGACTCTTTCTGCTTAAATGAGAGGTATGTATATATAGCCTTCACTAAAAGACCAGAAAGGCTTTCAAAAACAAACAACAAAAACGTTCACTGAAATACTTAAGCCACTTTACTAGAAATAAAAGAACCGCTGAAAGTCCTGACGAACTCAAATGTGAAGAAGTGCTATTCCAAAGTGAGTATCACCAACACCAGGGTTCACACTTTATCATTAACTGTGTCAGACAGACAGGCCTACGAAAACAGGGCATCATTACTGGTTTGAATAAAACAGACTGTACACAAAGAATAAACCTACATAATGGGTACTTTTTAGTTTTTATCCATTTTGCACTTTTATATTCTATGCTGTTTATACTAAAGGTGGAAAATGAGGATTAATCAGTGTTACATAAAAAGAATAAATGTTACATGCAAGAGTTTATACACAAGAGCAATTACTCCCTGCAGAGGATTATGACAGAGGTAACAGCTGACCTGGGGGTGGGGGGGAGATGGGAAAGATTTCAATGGATACTTTTTAGGCAAAGGAGACCTGAGGAAGACACAAAGATAGAGAAAAGATAGAGGAAGCACTAGACGTACCCATGGTCCATCTGCATGCAGCACAGGAAAACGTTCTGCATGGTATGGAGAAGAACTGGAATCCTGCCGTTAGTGGGTTTTTCTCTGGACAAGTGGGGTCCTCTATCTCTGTTGCTGGCCAAATACCCAGGCAGTGAGGGGCAACACACCAGGTCATGAGAAAGCAGCTAAAAGACGAGAGTTTCCCTCCGAGGCACAGCGATAAACAGCAGGGCCAGGATGAGGCAAACCAGGGGAGGGGCGGAGGCTGTCAGGAGGTACTCAAGGATAAACTCGCCTAAGCTAATACACTGTCCCAGAAGAGGTTCTCACCTTCAGCACTGCTGATATTGGGTCCAGGAAGTGCTGTGGGTGCCTATCCTGTGCACTGCTTGACACTTCGCAGCATTCCTGGCCTCCAACCACTAAATGCCAGGGGGCACCCCTCCCTCACTGGGACAACCAAAGAAATGTCTCCAACATTGCCAACTATTCCCTGAGGGGAAAAAATTACTCCCCCCACCCCCTGAAAACCAATGGTCTAACAGTTTCTTTTTTAAGGAAAGCTAAACCAGAATGGTGAGAATAAAACCCGGTTTAAGCACTACCAGAAGGGAACATGGAATGTAGGTGAGAACACGGTAAAGTCTGTCAAAAGTTGGGTTTGAACCCCATCTTCACCACCTTCTAGCTAATATGACTGTGGGCGTGTTAATTAAGACATTCTGAGCCTCCCCTTTTCTGTAATATGGGAATACTGAAACCTACCTAACAGATGACTGAAAGAAGGAGAAAGATGGAAAAGCATCTGGAACTGAGCAGGCACTCAGTTTTCTGTTAGTAGGTGGCCATAACCAGTGCTTCACAGAAAAATTTCAGGAACTTTGCTAAGAACCGTAGAAGTTATTTCTTTCTGAGAATATGGTTTCTTTCAAGAGATGACAGAGATCTCCAGTCCCTCAACACTAATGGATGCCTCAATGCTCACAGTAATGAACTACTTAACAGGGCTCAAAGGAATTCAGATCTCCTAGCAGTCTTAGCAACCATGTTCTGAAATCTGTACTTCCGTGTGTTTCTTTAACACATCTAAGCTGTCCGAAAATCTGAGGGACAACTGAAATTAGCTTTTAAAGGTACCCTAACTGGCAATCATATAATGTCTATTTTTCAGAACCAAGCCAGCAATTCGGGCTACCTTTTGAGGTTTAATATCTATGTTAACTTCTGACTCTCGCATACTTAATGATCACACACACACACGCGCGCACACACACACACACACACACAATTACTGCTCTCGTTTATTTGTACCTAGATTTACGACTCCTAGTACCAGAGGCAGTTAAAGGCAGGTGAAAGCCCATCGGATTTCCTAATGCAGTACTACCTAATCACCAGGGAGTGGCAGCATTGCGTTAAAAAAAAGACTCCAGAATCTTAATTCTGGATACAACAGAACAAAAGATTGATTCAAAGTAAACAAAAGTTCTGAACAAAACTAAGTCGCTGTGAGAGACATAATCTTCCTAAATAGGCCTGGAAGTTAAAGATTAAACATCTATAAAAGGAGGCAGTGTGCTATTTCAGAGAGTACTAGACTAAAATTAAATAATCTAGGCTTCTAGTCCTGTCTGCAATCACTAGTTAGCTGGGGACAACCTTAGTAGACCCAGACAAATGAAGGGGAGAACAACATGATTTCTAGGGTCGCATTTCATTTTGTACACTGACATCTAGATTTCTTCCCCAGACAAAATCAGTACATACAGTGGGGCTGGGGGAGAGCCTTTCCTGTTTTCTCTACACCAACATAATGGCACCAGCTAACATTACCATCCTAAAGAGGTTTTACAAATTAAAATGCCATCTTTCCTGGAAGCAGTTGCAGTGAGCAACAGCAAAAGGGAACAGAGCAGCGCACCCCCTCTGCCAGTAAATCCTCCCAAAGCTGCCTCAGACACACAGGTGCCGCCCAATATTAACCACAGGATATCTTCGTGTTCTTCCCGCTACTCGTTAGACAAAGACTGCTGCTCAGAATCACAGAAAATTGAAAGCAAAAGTAAACTTAGAGATCACCTGATTTAGCCCAAACCACCTACGTATGAATCAGGGTTTTGCAACTGATTTGGGCAAATGACTTCTCTAAGTCTCACTTCTCTCACACATAAAATGAGGGGAAATAATAGCTTCTACCACATTCAGCTGTGAGGGTTAAATAAATGAACACGAGCAGAGTGAACCAGCTCTCAGTGTTGGATATTACTATCTACAGACAGGAACCAAGCTACAAGAGGTTTACTTATGTATTTTGCTTTTCCACAGATACAAAATTAAGGGGGTAAGAGCAATACAAAAATAAATCATGTAGCAAAGTAGGGGGGAAGAATCTCCACTTTTGCAACAATTTGAGAAGCATATCAAGTATTTTTAACAAATAGGCCTCATTACCAGCTAGTGATATAACTGTACAATTCCATAAAGGTCAAAGTGGTTATAAATGACACATTTTAAACAGAATGCTGAGTGAAGAGGGAAGTGGTGAGAAGCTTCCCAGGTGAAGGCACCCTGGGGTATACTTCTGGGTACAAAGAACCCACCGAGAAGTAAATAATTTCCCACCATTTTATCTTTAGAGAGAGAGAGAGAGAGATCTGACTATCTGACTGTACAGGTAGCAGGAAGCACCAGCTCTAAGAAAAAAACACCACAAAGGAATGTGTCCAGTGTGCTTACAGTAAGGTTTCCCAGGATGACTGTGTAAACAAGGAGAGTAGTTGATTCTGGGTTAAATTAGTGGATTCTTCCACATCACTGGTTTGGATTTCTCTGAAAGGAGGGATATATGTAAATTTAAGGAAATAGTTTGAGGACAAAACCCATCCCTACCTGGGTTTAGAAAAAAGACAAAGAGCCTAATGTTGGGTATTTGGGAACAGAACAGGAGGATTTGTAGAGCTATGAATTATCAGACAATACACTGAAAATTAATGAACTAAAAAGTCAGAACTGAAATTAAACATTCAGGATGAGATAACTAACAGGTAAACTAGGAGAAAGGGAAGGCAAACAAGAGGCTGCTGTTGAAGGGACTAGTTCATTTTATCGGCAGCACAGAATCTGACCATCCCAAATAAATATAAGATCCAAGGCCAAGAACTAAAGTTCCCTTCCCGGAGATCTTTTTAATGATTATTAATAAAGTACCTCCACTGATTAAATAGCCAATCTGATTCTTTCCTAGGACCAGTCTTGATATCATCTGAGAAAACATTTTAACACAACATTAAAAAATAAACGAAGTATGGGGGTGGTGGCTGGAGGTCGTAAATGACCAAGAGGACAAGTGCAGAGATTATTTTATATAATATGGAGGAGAACCCCAACCCAGGATGGGAACAACAATAATTTTAAATTCACCTGCATTATACAGGAAAGGCCTTCTTTGTCCCATCAATCACCTACCAGCTCCTGGCAGATACCATCGGGGCTCCCAAAGCCCTCCGAACAAGCCCTGCTATCCCTCCACCATCATCAAATACGACAGAGGGGTCAGGCCAAAGACAATTAAGCAAGATATAAAGATGGATACCATCACATAAAAAAACTTTGCAAAGTCAAAATAATCTGATAGAGGTAATAACTGGGGGACTTCCTTCAAATTTTTAACTGCTTAGTTCTTGAGAGCTTGCATTCAAATAACGGAAGATCTAGATTCAGAGTCAGGTGAAATCAGACGAAAATTCTTATCTTCTAAAGCCAAAATAGCCAATCAGGTTTTTCCAGAAATTTGGGAAGTAGAAGTAGCTAATATTTGTATACCAGATGGCTTAAGAAAATACCTTTTGAATTCAAGAAACTTTTTATGCATTTCCACAACGTGGTGATAATAAGGTTAAGAGTTATAAGAATACTACAGGCTTACTGTGTAATTAAGATTTATCTACCCAAACTGAATTGGTATTAACACACTAAGGGACACACACACACACACACACACACACACACACACAATGGTCCACCAGAGCCATAATGCCCTCTCTTTCAGTGTTCCACACAACCCGTTTAAAGTGAAAAAAAAATTTTTTTTAATAATAATAATAATGAAATAAAGTTTAAAGTGGCATTTCAATCCTGCTGGGTCCACTTCCACCCACAAGGAGATGCCTGTTGGGAAGACTGCCCTCAAAAGACCTTGGGGACACAGTCTTACTGGCTCCAATCATTCCTGACTCTAGGAGGGGAGAAGGGGCAGACACTGTGGTCAAGGTCTACTATTCTTCTCCAAGGCCAAAGATAAAGTCCAGGCATATACACAGAAGAATCCAATCTAAAGATAAGCTTTCTGTATCAGAGGATCATATTGAACTTTGTAGATAAACATCAGGACTGAGCTCAATCAAAATGAAATCAGGTAGGAAATATCTTGTAATATTTCAAGCCACTGCTCTATTCCTAACATGAGACACTAGGAATATAACAGTTTCTATATTTATATCTAAATGGCTTTACAGGCATCACAGCTCAAAATGCCATGAAAGAGTTATAAAAAAAACATAACAGGTGCCACCAAGAAAGGCTTGGCCATTAAGGTCCATCCATCTCAGAGCTCTGCTCTGCCATGGGTACCAAGAGAGAAAGCCAAAACACTAATTCCAGAATCTTGTTCTCAAAGGAAAAGAAAGGGCTTTGATTATTTCCTCCTAGCAGGCTATCCTATACAAATCTCCCAAATGTACTAAGAAGCATTTTGTCTCCTTTTATTTGAGAGGATGGAGTAAGGAAGAGTAAATATCTTATTGCCATTGAGTAAACAAAGTATCCGCTCTTGTTTTATCTTAAAATGCCTTCTTCCAACTTCCCTAAGAGTGCAAGCAGGCCTGAAGTATGCAGACCTGCAGGAGTCATGCTCTACACCCACTGCCCAGTGGGGACTGAGCACATCTCCCTTCTGGTGGCTTGTACCACTCGAGTTTCATAGTTCTATTTAGTAGAGTAATGGTTATGATTTTATGTGTCAACTTGACTGTGCTAAGAGATGCCCAGATAGCTGGTAAAACATTTCTGGGTGTGTCCAGGAGGGTATTTCTGGAAGAGATCAGAATTTGATTCAGTAGAATGAGTAAACAGATCTGACTTTAATGTGGGCAGGCATCACTCAATCTGTTTGGGGCTGAACAGGACAAAAAAAGGAAAGAAAAGATACCTTCACTCTGTTTTCCTGAGCTGTGAAATCCATCTTTTCCTACCACCCGATATCGAAGCTCCTGGTTCTCAGGCCTTCAAACTCCAGGACTTATGCCAGTGACCCTGCGTTCTCAGGCCTTTAGCCTCAAACTGGGAGTTACACCACTGACTCCCCTGGTTATCAGGCCCTTGGACATGGACTGAACTATACCACCTGCTTTCTTAGCTCTCTATCTTGCAGATAGCAGATTATGGGACTTCTCTGTCTCCATAATCTTTGTGAGGCAATTCCTACGGTATATATACTCCCTAGGTATCTCTCCTATTGGTTCTCTGGAGAACCCTAATACCAGTGGCTATTTAACATTTATTGGCATTTCCAAATGGACATAACCCAGGACTACACAGGAGTCTACTCAGAACTAGCATAATGAATACTCTCTTTAAAGATAAATAGAGGAAAGAAACTGAGAAACAAAGCAAATCCACTTGACTAAGATGCTAACTGGTCGGAGGCACCAGAATCACACACATTTTCCAAACCTGTGGCACCTCAATCCAAAAGAATCTTTTCAAGAGATTGCATCAGCATCTGGATCCTGTAAGAGGATTTAAATCACCTTGTATCAGATGAATCAGGTAAAGCAAGAAGGTGGAACTCTGGGAGTGGAGATGACTTTTTACAGTGTTTACAACCCAGCTGTGCAAGTAACTAGTTACATACAAATCCCCAGAAAGATGATGCAACCAAAAATGTGCTGAAACCCAAGCTCTAATGATCAGAAATCATTTCTAAAGATCACTGTTTCCTGATGATGTCTTATTTATTAAATTTCTGTCTTTGGGTTAATTGATTTTACAGTTTAATCTGGACAAAGGTCAGTCAATAATTTGGTAGGACCAAAAAGGTACATGAAAATGAAATCATCTCCCACCTGCTAACTATGGAATCCAAGCTTATTAAGGCATTTTCTACCTAGGACTACACTGCGTAGGAACAATACAATTTTTAGACAACAGATTCCTTTATTTGCAGGGGAGTGACCAAAACTGAGCACAGGTGCCACCTGGGAAGACTCCTACCTTTTGGCCTCCCTTGTAAGACAGGAGGCGGGGTTGCCAGGTGGTGTCCCCTGTCCTTGTCCTCTTAGACTAAATAACAAGTTCATGTCACATACACACGAATAAGCTATACGAAAGGGAAACTTTGTACATCAGGAGAGATATACCAAACTACAGGGCATTCCTGTAATTTACCACATCCTGTATATTATTGTGACAAAAATACTAAATGTCAGATTCAGAATTTAAAAGGTCTCCAGTTTGGGCTGACAGATCAAGTCAGGAAAACAAAATTTCACAAATATATTAGGACTCTATATTTAAATCCCCAACATCTACTACCCAAACCCAAAATAAATTCCCTCCTAAAAGCCAGCAGCTACGGTTTTATCAGAAAAATTTATAACCAAAAATTTTCTATTTGGCTCCAAATATTTCCCCCATAATAGAGGGAAAAACAGCTGCTCATAGGCAGCACCATAATAAGAAATTGCCAAACTGCCTTTAATCCATACTAAATGGAATTAAACAATCCAGTGAATTTCTTTTTTAAAAAGTCAAGCTCAAATACTATAAAGTTTGACATCTTTGCAATACTTTGGTTGTTCTCTGTTGATGGTGGTGACAGCAGCGGCAATTTTACTCACTCTGGGGATTTTACTCACTTCTTCTACATGACCTAGCTAGAAAAATTAGAGAGCTCTATCACAAACCAACAATGGGGTAAAATGGTGTAGTAGTGAAAAGGAAGTTAAAGAAAGAGGGGTTAAAACCTGGGCTATAGGTTTCCAAAATTCTCTAGAACTTACAAATGAAACAAGTGATCACTTTAATTTTTAAATAATAATAACTTATGATTAAAGGCACATCACACAGATTTTGCTATTAAAAACAGATGCTGAAATATCTTGAAAAGATTTCACTGAGTCAACACATGCTTTACAGAAGTGGTTCTCAAACTTGTTAGACTCAGGATCCCTTACTCTCTTCAAAATTATTGAGGTGTTCAAAGAACTTTTATGTGAGCTATATCTTATCAATACTTACTATATTGGAAAATAAAAATTAAAAATTTTCAAGGTATCTTTTACTTAATCATTTAGCAATAATAACCTGACTGCATGTCAACATAAGTAATTGTAAAAAATAACCAAAAATTTTTAAACAAAATTTAGACATAAGTAATACATATATTTTCTTATGTATGGCTTAAGATAACAGATTCTCATATCAGATACTTGCATTCAATCTACTGAGATATTACACATCATTTAGCACTTGTAAAACTCCACTCTATACTCATGAAAGGAGAATGAAAAGGGGAAATGATATCTTAGCATAATTATGAAAACAGTCTGACCCAGCATACCCACGGACCAAACCTGAGAACAGCTGCTCTATAGGACGAAATGAACAAGCTGTAGAAACAGTCCCAGATGCCCTCCTCTTTAACTCCGGTAGTTTACACAATGGAAGTAAGTAAGCATGCTCCCCAAACAGAACCATGAATGGAGATCTGAAAGCACACATTCATTCAGAAGTAAGATACTATTAAGAATAGAAGATTGGGGCGCGCTTGGGTGGCTCAGTCGGTTAAGCGTCTGCCTTCAGCTCCCTTCAGCTCTGTTCATGATCCCAGGGTCCTGGGATTGAGGCTCAGGGGCTCCTTGCTCAGCAGGGAGCCTGCTTATTCCTCTGCCTCTGCTGCTCCTCCTGCTTGTACTCTCTCTCTCTCTCTCTGTCAAATAAATAAAATCTATTTAAAAATTGTTAAAGATTAAAAGAAAAAAAATGGAAGATTTGGGGCACCTGGATGACTCAGTCACTTACACGGTTAAGCATCTGCCTTCAGCTCAGGTCATAATCCCAGGGTCCTGGGATCCCTGCTCAGTAGGGAGTCTGCTTCTCCTTCTCCCTCTGCCTCTGCCCCCACCGCACATCCCGCTTGTCGACTTGTGCTCTCTCAAATAAATTAATTAATTAATTCTTTTAAAATAAAGAATATTAGATTGTATTTTTATTTATATAATCAGACATTCTGGTAGTGGGCAAGAAGTTAAACTCTTGTTAAAGGGAAGAAAATCTAGATAAGAAGGCTGTCATTTCAGTTTAAAGTATTTTTCTTTCTAAAATTTGAGCTCAAAGACACCAGGGATGGCTCAGTGGGTTAAAGCGTCTGCCATTGGCTCAGGTCATGATCCCAGGGTCCTGTTCAGCGGGGAGCTTGCTTCTCCCTCTCCCAGCCCCCGACTCGTGCTCCCTCTCTAATGAATCAGTAAAATCTTTAAAAAGAAAAAGTAAAATTTGAGCTCATTACATCAAGAAATATTTAAAGCTTGACTCAAACAAGAATACATAGATCTACACTTTAAAAAAAACTGTACTTTAAAATAGTGGTGAACCTGTAAGAGTTGGAAGCATGCATGCATGAAGTAATGGCCTATATAACTTTATGTAGCAATCCAAAATTCCAGGCAACTCTGCAACCATTTCAAAAGTGGTGCTGCTTCCTACCCCAGAAAACTAGCACCATGAAACATTAACTTTTAAGAGAAGAAAAATAAAGGACTTTCATCTTACAGTACTATATTAAAGCATCAGTTTTTATAAAGATGGACATGGTTATTTTATGTGGATCCGGCAACATTCCTCTCTTTCTAGGTAATAACTTTTGTGCCTTTGCTTTCTGAATTAAAGTGCAAAACTACAGAGCTGGTAATGCAGCAAAATACCTTTTAGCAACACAAAGATGTTTAGAATTAAGTATTTGTACTTTTGAGGAGCACTGATACAGGCTTAGAAATCATTATTGATGTAAATGAAGTCAGCCTGTATAATAATAGGAAAACAATTCCGGCTGGCAAACATTTTCAACTTGCAAATAAACAAATTCAAATAGTTTGGTAAAAAAAGGAAAAGAAAAAGAAAAATCAGTAGCAACCCTGAGAATTTATGTTTTACTATTTCATTTTATGTGAACTAGTCTGTCTTTTCTTAAATATCTTATTTATTCTTCTCTCTTTTGATTTTAACCTAAACAAAGACTGTAACCTTTAATACCTGTTAGTCTATTTATAACTGTTCCATCTACAACCATTTTTCTAATACAAACATGCCCTGATAGCTTATCTCAGTCCACATGCCAGACAACAAAGGCCCATTGGCCTGCCGGAGAGGAGAAATGGAAAGCAGGAAATGAGAAGGCTTAGTTAATCCCCAGATAATCGATCAGTGTATTCAGTCAAGTGTGAGCTGAGCTGAGGAAATGCTGCTCAAAAACAAAACAAAACAACACACAAGAGAGAAAAACCAAAGAACACATGACCAGAGAGCCACAGCTCATTTTAAAATAGGTTAATTTCGGTGAAAAAGATTCCCCATCACGTTCAACCACTGACACAACATATATAAATATTAGTATCTTTTGAACTAAGACCTTTTTCTTTAAAATCCTCATTCTCTATCCTTTTTTGAGAAATGAATTTTAACGTTTGGGTTTTGTTTTACTGTTTTGGTTTCGGCTCACCTTTTTTTTCTAAGTCAGCTTTATTGAGGCATAATTTATACACAATAAAATTAACATATTTACAGTTTCAATTAGTTTGACAAATGTTGTGTAACCACCACCACAATCAAGACAGGGAATGTTTCCATTACCACAAAAAAACTGCCTTCTTTTAGAAGTGATGAATCCACGATGCTGAAAAAGCTTTGTGCCAGTGAAAGCTAGAAAAGAAACATCCTAAATTCCTTCCTCCACCTAACTCACAGAGAAGTGAATGTGAGAAAAACAACTCTGAGTAGCGATGACATTGTCTCCTAGTTGTCCTGAAGACTGCTACAAACAACAATCCCATGCTCTTTAAAATCAAACAATTTGCTAGATAAAAGTTCTGGGCTGAGACTTTATATAATCTCTTAAAATTTCCAGAACATAGATAACAGTTATAGTGATCACAGTTACAATAAAAATAAATGAAAATAACTTCAAATTAGTTTTATAGTATACTTTCCTCAAATCACGTAACCAATATTTAATTAGCTTCTATGAGGTATCAGACATTGTTCAAGAGACAGACAATGAGGATTCACAAAAGATGACCAGATAAAGTCCCAGGCTTGACAGAGCTTTTGTTACAATGGAGGAACAGACCCTTTGCCAACCCCTCCACCACTAAAAACAAGGTCAAAAAATGAATGGTTAAGTGTTTCAAACAAAGCCACGAGCAATGAAATCTACCACTCAGTAACCATATACCCCTAGGCAAGTAATTTTTTTATACTATATGTACTCTTTTGGGGTATTATTTACCTTAAAACTAGCAGTCTTCCTAAAGCACCTAAGGATGGCAGGAAAACGTGTACTATGACTTGACTGCTTCATATAGACAGAGAAGGGTCTAAATAACCTTGACAAATCCATACACCAATTTCTCCATCCACAGAAGCAACACCGAAACCCAAGTGTGGATGTCTCTGTCTCTCACCTAAGACCGAGCTTTGTTCATAAAAACTCCCAAATGTTCTTCTACCATCTTTATTATTTTTCTTTTAAAGAATATATTATGAAACACTTCACAGGCAGAAAGGTATAAAAATAATTTACTGTGTACTAAACTTATTTTAAGGAATAAAACATTACCAAACCTGAAGACGCTGCCTATACACTCCACCTAGACAAGGTTCTCTTACTTCCCCAGTGGTAACCACTACCTTGAATTTACTGTTGTTCATTCCCACATACTCCTTTATGCTTCTACTTCACATCCATATACATAACTAAAAATATGTAAGATACAGTTCTGCAGTTTTAACACTTTACATAAATGACATCATACTCCGATTTCTTCTGTAATCTGTTTGTTTATTCAGCATTATGCTTGCATGAGTCACCATTGCCCTAGTTCATTCATTTTAAGTAATACATATTACCTCCATATACAACGCCAGAATTTGCTCATAAATTTTCCTGCTGATAAATTATAAGCTCCTATTCGTGTCTGTGCAAGTTTATCTAAGGCACATGCAACTTTGTTTCTTTAAGTAAATTATAACCCCAACATGGGGCTCAAACTCAGGACACCAAGATCAAGAGTTGCATGCTCTTCTGACTGAGCCAGCCAGGCACCCCTGAAACTTTTCAATTCAAATTATCTAAATTACTCTGAATGACGCCACAGCTAAATGTTCAAACTTATTAGTATAACGTTGTTCATAACATCCTTCTGATATCTTACTAATAATGCCGGTAGGATCTGTAGTATTGTCCCAATTTCATTCTTCATATTGGTAACTTGCTGCCTTTTTCCTTTCTTTTCCTTATCATCTTTATAGGAATTTACATTTTATCAGTCATTTCAAAGGAGCAACTTTTGATTTTGGTGATTATCTTTGCTCATTTCCTTATTAATTCAGTAGTTTGCATGCTTATCTTCATTATTCCCTTCCTTTTCTTGGGTTTAACTTTAAGTTCTTTTTAAATTTTCTTAATATAGATACTTAGACCATTGATTTTATTCAACTTTTCTTACTTTCCTATATATATAAAGCTAAAAATTTACCTCTGAGTATAGCTTTAGCTATAACCTACAACTGTGATACGTCATGATTTCAATAATCATTCAAGCAAAATATTTTCTAATTTCCACTGTGATTTCTTATTTAAGCCTTAGAAATGTGTCACTATATTCCACACCTTTGTGGATTTTCTAGGTGGTCCTTTTGGTTTTGATTCCTAGCTTAATTCCACTGTGGTCAGAGACTATGTTTTCTATGACTTCAATCCTCTGAAATATGTTAAGACCTGCTTTAAGATCTAACACAATCATTTCTGATAAATATCCCATATGCACTTGAAAAGAATGTATATTCTTCGATCATTGGGTACAGTGTTCTGTATATTAGAATTAGCTCATATTTTTTTTTAAAGATTTTATTTATTTATTTGACAGAGAGAGACAGCCAGCGAGAGAGGGAACACAAGCAGGGGGAGTGGGAGAGGAAGAAGCAGGCTCCAAGCAAAGGAGCCTGATGTGGGGCTCCATCCCAGAACACCGGGATCGCGCCCTGAGCTGAAGGCAAAAGCTTAACGACTGCGCCACCCAGGCGCCCCTAGAATTAGCTCATATTTTTAAATTGTATTGTTCAATACCCTATATTCTTACTGATTTGTAATATACTTATTTGCTCAATTACTGAAGGAGATGTGTTAAAATCTAATTGTCCAAATATTCATTAACAGTTTAGGATCAATTGCAGTGTATTTATACAATGCAATATTACAGAGCAATGAAAATAAACTACTGCAACATACAAAAACATGGATACATCTCACAAACAATATGCAGAGCCAAAGAAACCAGACACAGATAAATATGTATCACAGCATATAAAGTTCAAAGGCAGGCAGAACTAAACTATGATGCTAGAGCTCACAGCAGTGGTTATCTTGAAGTCAGTGTCTGGGAGAGTGCATGAAGGTGGTTTCTGGAGTGCTTATAGCATTTTTTTTCTTGTTTTCTTTCTTTCTTTTTTTTTTCTCTCTCTCTCCCTCGCTCCCTCCCTCCCCCTTTTTCTTTTTTTAAAGAGAGGGGGAGGGCAAGCAGCAGGAGAGGGAGAGAGAATCTCAAGCAAGCCCCATGCCCAGGGTGGAGCCAGGCATGGGGCTCAATCTTACGACCCTGAGATTATGAGCTGAGCCAAAATCAAGAGTTGGACACTTAACCAACAGAGCCACCCAGGCGCCCCAGCATTTTATTTCTTGATATGAGTAGTAGTTAATAGAACTCTACACATATTATACATACATACTATGTATAATTCACTGAACTGTCCGATTATAACTTTTTCATATATATCTATTAGACTTAGATGAGATTTTTAAAATTTTAAAAATTAAAATCCAATGCACAAAAACTAAAACATACACACGTAAATGTATAACATTTCAGGAAAGAGACAAGAAATTGGTAATAATGGTTGCCTCCAAGGAGGAGAAATCTGGAAAAATTTCTTATGCCAGAAAGTAAGAAAGTGCTCAAAGAACGACAGAGACATGTAAAAGACACACAAAAACTATCCAGAAAAGGCTCCCACTGGCTAAATCTGAAACAATTTGAAAATCAAAATATATAATGATAATAATGGATTGTAACCCACTGAATGAAATAGGAAACCATACATCCGTGCTGATATATGTAAGTGAATAAACAGAACAATTACTGAGGAACAGGATATTTTCATAGTCACAAAGTACCTTTTCACAAAATACTCACTAATTACAAAGGATAAAAAGTAACTTTAAAGCAGAGAAGCCTGAGAGACCCAACTTTAATCAAGTGATCGAAGTGAACACTAATAATGGAACAAACAGAAATCGAATAATGCCTGCAATGAGATGCAATGAGCAGATCCTTAGTCTAAATCTAATAATGAGGGAATACCATACAAATGCAAATGGAAGAACACTCTACAAAATAACGGGTCTGTAAATCTCCAATAATGTCAAGGTCATGAAAGTCAAGGAAACAGTGAAGAACTGTTGCAAATTTTGCGAAGGACTACAGAAACATGACAACTATATGTAACACAAAATGAGCAACTACCTAAACAAGCCTGGAGTTTGAGTAACAATGTATTGAGGCTAGTTTTGACAGCTGATTGTTGAATTGTTGGTTATATAAGAAAATATATCCTCTATAAGAAATACACACTCAAGTACCAGGGGTTCATGGAACATAACTTGATGACATTCTCAAATGACTCAAGAAAAAAAAAGTTTTTTTATAATGTACTTGCAACTTTTCTGTAGGATTGGGGGTGGTTAGATAAAAGATTAGGGAAATAAATTTTAGTTCCAATTTTCAGGCAGCAGTCACTGAAAACCACTCTGACCAATCATTAGATTAAAAGCTGAGTGTGATGTGTAAGAATGAAATGATGAGCAACCGTACAGAATAACGCATGCCACTGTTAGTTAAGAATTATTTTCAGGAATTCAGTCTATGATAAAGATGGCACTGCAAAATAGCAGAGAAAGATGAGCTATTTAATAATTCTGTTGAGAGTGGTGGGATGTCATCTGGAAAAAAATTAAGTTGCATCCGTACCTTACACTTTATGCCAAAACAAAATAGGACAAAGACTGAAATGTGAAAAATAAAACCATTATGAGAAAAATACAAATTAAAGTTACATCAAGAATATATTGCTCAAATTGGCAAATATCTAAGTTGTAACACTCTGCTAGCCAGACTGGGGAAACAGATTCTCATGTACTTCTTACACAAATATAAATTGGTACAGCCCTTATGGAGGGCAATTGGGAAATACATATCAAAATTATAAATTATCTTCCTTCACCTGTTTCCCCAGAAATAATATTGATTGCAATTTATTCTAAACATACATTTGCATATACACAAAATAACATGAACAAACACGTTTATTTAACATAAACAATGTCCATTATCCTCAGTAAGGGGACTAACTAAATCATGGAACATCCACACAATGGAGAACCATACAGATACACATAATTTTTAGGGAGCAGGGAGGGGAGAACATTTTCTATGTACTGATATGGAAAGATCTCCCACACAATATTCTTAAGAGCAAGCTACAGAGTAGTGTGCATGATGTGATAGCTGTTGTATTTGCTTATATGTGCATAGAGGCCCCTGGGAAGAACATATGGAATATAATAACAATGATTATCTGCATGGGGTGAAGTGTGAATAAAAAGAATTTGGGCAAATAAAAGCCCAAGGACAGGAGGCTGACTTTTCAGTACACCTTTTAATACTTTCTGACTTCTGGATCATGTAAACGTATTACCTAGGCAAACACAAAATTTTTTTTTAAGTCACATATTATTTTGTTTATGTCACAGGCTTTTCTCTTTCTTTCTCCATCCCCACACCCTCTCTCTCTCTCTGTCCACCCTGGCATGTTTCTGTGGCTCTCTTTTCCATGTCGCTAGCCTTCCCTGGATGATAGATGATGTCTAATTGAGTTGGAATACACACCAACCAGACTGCTAGAGAACAAAATGAACAGGAACAAGCCTAGTTAATTACAGCCGTTCATGCCAATAGTCAGGCGCCCAGTGGTTTACACTTAAGGATTCTAAGAATGTTAAGGCAAATAAATATAAAGCAGTCATACATGTCCTCAACTGCTTGTAGAAGAAAGTCACATACTCCTTTTGCCCTCCATGCATACCATATCATCCTTATACAGGTCACACTGTTTGCTGAATTTAAAAAGACACAGAGCCTTTAAATATAAAATCTAAGGAGTCTCCAATTGAATATAAGATGTTCCACTCAATGCCGGTTATAAAACCAGCCTTGAAATGAAACAGAGAACTACCAACTCCTATTTATCCTGTAATAGACCATCATGGCTGTATACACACTTAAACAGGGAAGACAGATGTCATTAATAAGATGTAACTGAAACCTCTCCTGAAAGAAAGCAATGAGCACTATTTTTTATCGTAATATTTTTAGTCTGTTTGCTATTCCCACAAACTCCTCTTTGATTACAGATCATGTCTTTCCAAGACGACTACTTGGCAGCAAGCTGCTGACACAGTATTGATGGCTGTCCTCCTTACACACAGGCTTATTAGCATTTCTATTGCTGCACTGCACACGCTGGCATTATAAATCACACACACTCACTGTCATGCACAATAACCAAACAGTTACCTAACAACTAAGGGTATTACAATGCTTTGAACTAATCTTTGAATATATGCTCTGATAATTAAATTCCATTAGAGTTTCTACCTTTAAACCAAAACGCAGCAACACTGAAATCAGGTGCCATCCACAGCGCCCTCACATTTGCCACGAAATGTCACTTATATTATATAGTTCACATCCAATTACTGAACACAACCAGTGAGAGCATCTATCACTTACATTAAAACAAGCAGAACCCAGCAGTGGGGCTGTCGGAAGCCATCACATGGCTTAAATGGATTTCTCACCTTTCAAATATCAAGGGGTCCTCTTTCCCAGAACATCTCACTAAGGGGTTTGGCCTTTTAACAAAGAGAGCTACCCAAGTTGAAAGAAACATTCAAAAGGCAGGACATGATGCAAAGCCCAGCTCAGAGCTGGAGACATCTGCCCCTTGTGTTAAAATACAAAATAGTAAAAGATCCTTTATATGAAAAATAAATACACATAAAAAGAGAGCTTTGTCAAGGCTACTAACAAAGAAGTAAAGTTATATTAATATCTACAGAGTCCTTGTTTTTGGCCAGCATCCCACAGAAATTAGGGAGGCCTCCTGGCCAGAAGATCTATTAATTTCCCAGTTTTTAAGAACAAAGAAACCTTCCCTGAAAATCTTCGCCTGGAGCCCCAAAGCTAAGCCGGCCACCAAGCACAAAGCTGTGCTCCCCTGTGCTGCTCTGTTATTCACATATAGTCACCAGGATTAGGACAAGCTAAAGTCTAGATTTGTGCAATTACACATTCAAGCTCCTATCACCAATGACGCTTTTTAAAACAAGGATCAAGATAACTTCCTAGTCTTCGGAGTTCAGAAAAGCTTTTCCCGTCAAAAGAAAACATCAGTAGTTGACTCCCGGCAATTAACAAATAATACAGCCACCACTTACCTATTAACAATATTACCATATTCTATCATTTGGGGGAGGAAATCACTACAGAGGGAATTGCAGGAAAGCATTTCCTAGCTCTACCAATGTTATGTCAGATAGGCTCACAAGAGAAACTGTCAGAGTTCTAATTGGCAGTAAGTAATTACGAGGACATAAAATGAAACAATGCCTAAGAAAATTTAATCTGATCATACAGAAGAAGAGAGAGCAGAATCAACTGCCCAGGGAATTTAGACAGGCTACTGCCTCTTTGCATTTATATAGAAATCAATATGTGGTAACCTCAAATCAGGCTCTAGAACAATGGTTTTTTTTTTTTTTTTTAAGATTTTATTTATTTATTTGACAGAGACAGAGACAGCCAGCGAGAGAGGGAACACAAGCAGGGGGAGTGGGAGAGGAAGAAGCAGGCTCATAGCGGAGGAGCCTGATGTGGGGCTCGATCCCAGAACGCCGGGATCACGCCCCGAGCCGAAGGCAGACGCTTAACCGCTGTACCACCCAGGCGCCCCTAGAACAATGGTTTTTAACCTTTGCTGAGACGTTCTCTCTTGCCAAAAAAAAAAAGTGCATACCATGCAAGCTATTACATAAAATGTCTGAACGCCCAGAGGCTCCCAGTGTAAGAGCCACAACTGTAACATTTGCTTACATACTGTCTGTATCCCCACCCAGCACCCCAAAAGACCCTAAGAGCCACAAGGGCAGCACTATCATCAGTGTTGTTGCTTGCTATTCCCTGGAACAAACCAAGGTCCGTCATAGGAGACCTTCAACTAACAGGAATGAACGAGTGACTGAATGATGTCAATAAAAACACAAAAATAAGATTTAACTACCCCAAGCAACCAAACATTAAGTTGCCCTAGACTAAAAAGACAACTCCCAATACAACATTTGAAAACGCTCACCGCGCCCAAAACTCGGTGAAAAATATGCTCCTAAATACTAACTACAGCCAGCTCCTCGCCTGTCCGGCCGCTTACCAGTGAGCAGGGGAAGACGTCTTCCAGTGCCTTCCTACCGACAAGAGCTCCTAACCTCCAAGCAAACTACACGAAGGGTAGGTTAGCCCTAGGCAGTTCATGAAACATGTGCTGCCTCCTACAAAGCTAGTTTTAAATAAACAGTAACTTAAAATGAATCACAGTTTCTAAACAAAAATGTTTTTAGGTTTCCCATTTGTGTGCATTATGTGTGAATCTCTCAGTCTATCATGCCACAAAAATCCAGATTCACTTACCATGTAAAAATTCATTATTGCGCCTACATTATACAATAGAGGCAAAGAAATAATAAATACTGTTATTCATTACAAGCAGAAAATACCAGAATTGTCCTCTTAGTCCCCTTTCCCCAAAAGTGTTATAATGGAATTTTTTTTTTAAGATTTTATTTATTTGAGAGAGAGACAGCCAGTGAGAGAGGGAACACAAGCAGGGGGAGTGGGAGAGGAAGAAGCAGGCTCCCAGCGGAGGAGCCTGATGCGGGGCTCGATCCCAGAACGCCGGGACCACGCCCTGAGCCGAAGGCAGACGCTCAACGACTGCACCACCCAGGCACCCCTATAAATGGAATTTTAATATACTTCTAGTTGATCCAACCCTAATATTCCAGTGTGTAATCTACATCTTGATATACCTTTATATCATACAGATATGAAATAGCCAGAATTAGGTAAGAAAGGGGAAACACATTTAAAGAAAAAGAAAGTAAAAAGAATCAAATTTAATAAGAGTTCATAAGAATTACGATGTTATATTCAAATTCCACCAAAACAGAAGCTTCTTACACAGCAGAAATTCATTGTCTTTTAAAAATCTGATCACACTGATATGAAAAATAGGGCATAGAGGAATTCAAACTGGGTTGTATCTGTAGGAGCTAGCATCTTGTTGAGGTTGACTATAATACAAGATAAAAGAGACTAAAAGCTAACCAAATATAAATAGTCAAATGGAAGGACACTTCAAAAATTAACATTATAGATAATGTCAAATAACTTGGCAAGATCTTCTCTGAAGTTCATCATCACATCTATCACAGGGCCCTATATAAATAGCCCCTTGTGGGAATCATGGTAGGCAAATTACTATACACTAACTAGTATTAGATATCTTAAACATCTAGAAAAAAACTGATGCATAATAACTGAGATGATTCAACAGTCACAGCATAACGAAAGAGCCTTTAATTATATTTACCACAGTAACTGGTCCATTTACTTTGGAACTCATCTCATGCACTACAGTGAAACCAGCTAGATATCAGCGACCAAAACCAAATGTGAAACCCTTGATATAAGTTCTACTCTAATGTACTGCAAATGCAAATGCAAATAAAATTTGGATTAAACCCAAAAACTAAAATGTTATAAAACAGCATTATAAGATTTACACTTACTAAACTGTATAAAATGTTCTTAAATCTGCACTGAATTTTAAAATTGACATATAACTTACAGACAGTGAAATACAGGTCCTCTAGGTACACCAATTAGTTTTTATAAAAATATATATACACTCCTTTATAACTCAAACCCAAAGCATTTCTACCAGTGTGGAAAGTTCTCTCAAGCATTGTCCCACGCAATCCCTACCCCACTGGTAGAGGGAACCACTATTCTGATTTCTATCACAGAGACTAGGAGATATTTAAATATACATATATTTAAATTTTTAAGAAACTGTCAAACTATTCATGTGGTTGTACTATTTTCATTCCCACCAGTGAAATATGCCACTTCTTGCCAGAGTAGGCATCCTCGCTAACAATCAGGGTACGAGTCTTTTCCACATAGCGATCCTAGTGTCTAGGTAGTGGTGTTTACTAGAGCTTCATTTGCATTTTCCTGATAACCAAGGACACTGAGCACTTTTTCATAGGCTTACCCACCACTTGTGCATCTTCTTTCATTAACGTGTCCTATTCAAATCTTCATCCATTGAGTTGCAGTAGATTTTTTTTTAAGTTTCAAATGTATTCTGAATTCCTTTCTCAGATGCGTGTTGTGAACAGTTTCTCACAGCCTAAAGCGTCCCTATGAACATTCTCAACAATGTCTTTTGATTAATTCCATTTTTTTCCTTTTATGGTTGTATTTTCTATCTCCTCTGTAACAAATCTTTGTCTACATCAAGACTGTAAAGATACTCTCCTGTTTTCTTCTTGAAGGTTTATAATTTTTACCTTATGTTTAGGGCAACTTCCATCTCAAATTAATTCTTGGGTATGGCATAAGGTAGGGTTGTGTGTTGTCTTTTGTTTTTGCCACACACAAATATCCAGTTGTTCCAGCCTATCTGTTGAAAAGACTTTCTTTCTCCCTTTGAAAATAGCTTCATACTATATATGTGGATTCATTTAAATTTGCATTTAATTACCCAAAAGGTATATTTTAGCCCATGAGACCATTGGCATTTTAATCTTCTTTTGTATGGTATCACTGATACTGTAAAGTATCATTTCCTCTTATTAGCATACTTTCTATTTACATAAAATAAATAGTAATACTGACCTAATGGTTATACATTATGAGATTTTTCTCATTTGAATTATGTAATTATACTTCATAAATATATACTTGTTTAATATTGTGCTTATACACCAAACTGTTGACACTTGTAACAGCTAATGCTTATGTTTGCAAAACATAAAATTTCAACTATAATTGCTGGCTGACAGATTACATCAGATGAATGTATATATCGGAAATCATATTCATAAAAAACAAAACATTTCCTTAAATCTCCAACCCCACTCATCACTATGGTTGCTCCCTTGGCTAAAAAATTAACATGTTTTAGGATTATTCTGTAAGGGATATAACAACAGGGAAAACTCAAAGCTTTAAAACATATACTATGGGGGAGGAAGGGTTGAAGGTGGAGGGAGAAAAGCGTATTCTCACCATCAGTGGTGCAAACTGAGATCTCACAGGCCAATCTTTGTATCTATTCAGGAAGACAGGACAAAGGAAACCTCCTGTATGCCTGAACCTGGCCTGAAAAAATTTTTAGAAGAAAACTGAGTATCTGTGCCTTGGACATGTGCTGAACCAATACTGCATGGTCTTATCTTCTGTACCTATCCCTCCCTCAAGCTTCATACAAGAACAGTGGCAGTCACAACAAATAGCAGGTCACAACTTAAGAATTCATGGGTTCTTGGTCCTGGGGCTTAGCAGAAAATCATTTCAAAAAAAACTTAACATACCGGGAATTCTGGGAAGATGGCAGCATCGATTATGTATCTTCATAAATCCCCACATAAAAACAGATCAACTAGAGAGTCAAATCAAACAAAAAGAAAATGAGGAAACAAGGGATCTTTACAAACCGGTGGGCATAAACCACCAACAGCTACGAGACCTGTGGTTATCAGCATCTGCAGGGGAGAAAAATGGAAGGAAGGAATGGGGTATCGGGCATACCTGAGATCAGGAGGATCTCAAAACAGCTACCAGGCAATGAGGTAGAGCAAGGTGAGAACAGCAGCTGGAGACTGCAAGGGTGACCATGCGGACAGCAAGTCAGTAGAAGGAGGCCAGAGAAGGCCAAGAAGTCTAACCACTTACGAACTCATAAAAGGTCACCACAGTGCCCTGACAGGACAAGGAGCCGTGACAGAGGAGAAGCTACAGGGAATGGAACAATTACAAATTTAACAGGGAGGAAGTTGTTTTGTGAAGTTAAAAGAAAGAAACTCCACTGAACCACATCTCCTTCTAAAAGTCCATGAAAAATTAAATTTGCATAAAAATAAGCAAAAGAAAAGTACTTGAGGATAAACTTCAAGGAAAAAAAGGAGGAGGAGCTCCACCTAACGCCCCTACAGTCAATGAAAGCACAGGGAAAAAATGCGCACACACACAACATACAGCCAGAACGGTAACGTGCTGTTACAAAACAAGTTAAAAGATACCATTAAATAAAACACACAAGACATTAGGGAGCAGTATCACTCAGACAGGAAAAGTGAGAAATGACATGCCAGACAAATTATTTAAGAAATGAAGACTAATCCAAAAGGAATACAAGAGTGAAGAAACACAGCTAACAATGCCTTACGAGGAGAAAAAGAAAGTGAAAAGAAGAAAACTTTTAAAAGTTAAGAAAAAAAAGAAAAAAACATAAAAACATTCAGAAGAAAGTGACAAATACTAAAGACAGGCAAGGAACAACTAGCATACAGGAGTTCCTGAAAAAGAAAACCAAATTTAAGTGTAAGAACAAATACTAAAAACTATAATCCAAGAAAATTTTTCTGAAATAAAAAGATTTGAAACTTCATACTTCAAGAGCACACAGTACGTAAGCATATTGGTCCAGAAAGACAACATTAAGACCCACTGTACACTGAAATTACTGGATTTTTTTTTTTAAAGATTTTTATTTTTAAGTAACCTCTATACCCAATGTGGAGCTCGAACTCACAATCCTGAGATTAGCTCTACCGAATGAGCCAGGCACCCCTGAAATTACTGGATTTTAAATGAAAAGAAATTCTTCGGGCATCTGGGCAAAAAGAATATGTGAATTAGGAGAAAGACAATTAAATTATCAATAGACTTTGACAGCAATGCTTTATGCATGAAGAAAATGTAGCTGCATATTTAGGGAACTTGGGATGAGAAAACGTGAGTTGGCGACTATAGTTAACAATATTGTGTTGCAGATTTTAAAGTTAGTAAGAGAGTAGATCTTTAAAGTTTTTCTTTTTTAAAGATTTTATTTATTTATTTGACAGAGAGAGGGAGAGAGAGAGAACAAGCAAAGGGAATGGCAAGCAGAGGGAGAGGGAGAAGCAGGCTCCCGCTGAGCAAGGAGCCCTGCAGGAGCCCGATGCAGGGCTCGATCCCAGACCTGGGATCATGACCTGAGCTAAAGGCAGACGCTTAACCCACTCAGCCACCCAGGCGCCCTAAAGTTCTTATCACAAGAAAAAAAAATTCTGTAACTATGTATGGTGATGGATCTTAACTAGACTTACTGTGGTGATCATTTCCTATTACATACAAATACTGAATCATTATGTTGCTGCCTGAAACTAACATAATGTTGTATGTCAACTACACATCAGTTAAAAAAAAAAAAGAAAGAAAGAAAGAAAACATGAGCAGCCAGCAAATCTGACCTGCAAGTATGAGAGCACAACCAACCTGTTCAAAACACTGAAGAAATCAGAGAATAGCATTCCTACAAGTTTCTTTCTAAGGAATCTACTAGAAAACAAACTCAGACAACTAAAATGACTAGACAGACATTCATATAAGGACTGATGTAAAGATTAAACATATAGAGACTTGGAATATGTAGACAAAGTACTATCATTTAAAACATGGGGGAAGAATATGTAAAATTACTCTAGCTTAGAAATGAATATGAAATGACAGAATTCGAATCTCATAATAGGCAGAGTGCAAACAAAAAAATTTTTTAAACTCTTTTCAGTAACCATATTTGGTGGTAGCAGTATTAATATCGTTACTCTGAGACTACTGTATGGATAGGGTGAGATAAAGAAAATAATTGTAGGATATTCTAATTCTGTCACTCCTGTGTCCCTGAAAACCAGGCATCTCTGTATGAAAGAAAGCAGGTACAGATGGAATAAAGATGAGGTTAAATAAAAACCCAGTAATTCTGAATTTGAATGAAAAGTATCAGTATGAGGTGCACCTGGGTGGTACAGTTGGTTACGCCTCTGACTATTGGTTTTGGCTCAGGTCATGATCTCAGGGTCCTGGGATTGAACTGCATGCATTGGGTTCTGCGCTCAGCAGGCAGTCGGCTTGGGTTTCTCTCTCCCTCTCCCTCCCCCCCCCCCTCTCTCATAAATGGATGGATCTTTATGTGTGTGTGTGTGTGTGTGTGTATGTATATATATATGTGTATATATATACATATATATAAAGATATATATAAAGATACATACATACATACATATATACATACTTGGAAAATGCAGACCAAGTACCATTATTTAAAACATGGGGGAGGGGCGCCTGGGTGGCTCAGTCATTAAGCGTCTGCCTTCGACTCAAGGCGTAATCCGTCCTGGGATCGACCCCACATCAGGCTCCTTGCTCCACTGGGAGCCTGGTTCTTCCTCTCCCACTTCCCCTGCTTGTGTTCCCTCTCTCGCTGGCTGTCTCTCTCTCTGTCAAATATATAAATAAAATCTTTAAGGAAGAAAAAAACATGAGGGAAGAATATGTAAAATTATTCTAGCTTATATAAAATATAAGCTAGAACATAAAGATATATATATAATATATGAAAATATATTTATAAAGATATAAATACATATAAATATAAACATAAATATATAAATATATAGATAGATCGATCTTGGGATACCTGGGTGGCTCAGTGGGTTGGGCGTCTGACTCACGGTTTCAGCTGGGGTTGTGATCTCGTGGGTCATGGGACAGATACCCATATCGGGCTCCATGATTAGTGGACAGTCTGCTTGATACTCTTCCTCTGACCCTCCCCACCCTCTCCCTCTCTCGCTCTCCCTCTCTAATGAACAAATAAATCTCTAAAAAAAAATATCAGTATGATTTATAAGGCATAATGGATATTTCCCAGCTCTGTCCACTGAAATTTTAGAAATTTTCACATAATATATGAATCAAAAGATTGAGAATTAATGACCAACCTGGTAACAAAGAGACCCAAATGGCTCAGAGTATACTCTTGAAATATCATTTCTCATTAAAAGAAACTAAGGATTCTAGAAGAAATGCTGATTCCAGGTCTGCTTTGGGAAACATTACAATGCATAAGATGAGGATGGAACATCTAGACATACAGATACCAAGGACACTACGAGACCACCAGGGTCATATCAAAAGCATTCAGCAGCCAACTGGAAGAGGCTCCCACTAGCCAACCATGGAGCAATCTGGGCTTCAATAAGGATTAAGAACTGCAATTATTTGAAACCCACCAAAAAAGGTTTAAGGATACCTAATGCATTATTTGAAAAACGGGTAAATAAAGAAAAACATCAAGTCTGTATCCTGCCTTTCCGATATAAATTACACAACTTGGGTAATTACACAATTTGGGTAACCAAATAGATGATGGAAAGCACTGCCATATAAAATTATTCTAGCTAATAAATGAAAACAAAATGGATAGAATTAGAATCTCATAATTTTGCAGCTCCCAAGGAACTACCAGATACAGGTATAATATAAAAAATAAACAAAAACCAGATGTAACGTATCATTGGTGAAGGTGTATTACACCATCCGCAAACCCGCACAAATGGATCAGACGCAAGTCTGACTAAACCACTAGATCCAGCTACTGATGTGCAGGAAATACAGAGGACAGACACACCTCTTTAACTGCACTGTGCAATCACCAACATCGAGACTGTGGGAGAATCTCCAGGTCAAATGGCTTGGATTCATCAATAAATAAAGTGTTAAGAAAATAAAGGAATGATGAGGGGGGAAATCTATAGATTTTAACAGATTTAAGAGATGTATCATAGGCGAAACTAAACCTTAGTGCCCAGAGAGCCACACCTGGGAGATAAAACTATAAAAGAACATAAATAACTACTTTGAAAGTCAGAGCCCTGGTTAATACTGTAGGGAAGGGGGGGGACTATCATTACAGAGGAACTCGAGAGATGGCTGGCAAAGTCCTATTTCTTGACCTGAGAGGGATTTCCACATTAAAATAATTCATTAAGCTACACATATGCTTCGTATGGTTGTATACATCTGTGCTTTGCAGTAGGGACTTTTTTTTTTTTTTTTTTTTTTTTTTTTTAAAGAAAACATTGATAACACACCTCCCTGGCATTCTGCGTAAGAATTTCATCAGGCAAAGCTCTGGTAACCAGAGAAGGAAACTCAGGAGAAGGAGAGTGCAGCTAAAGGACAAGTCTCTTCGGATAAAGGTAAGTGAACTTCAGGCCTCAGACAGATTTCAGCTGGAGACCACATGCTACAGATGCACTACATGCAGCAGAGAAAAGATGTATTTTACCGATGTTCACGAATTTACACATTTCATAATTATGTGGTTGCTAGTTAAAAGACAAACAGCAACCAAACCAAAAGAACTAAATTTAAAAATGTATGTAAGAAAATAAAGACAAGATATGAGAAAGCAGCTGGAATTGTCACAGGATTCTATAAAAGGAATGAACAGCTAATTTGCATAGAAGAGACAATCCCTTTGTAGCCTATTTGAGCAGACTGGCTTCCTTAGAGTAAGGAAAAGGCCGGGAAACTAAAATTTAAGAACAATTTTAAAATATAAACAAGTAAAACAAGACTTATGACAGAACTAGCACTAAATCATTTTCTCATAACAACTGCCACAGCTTCTGGTGGAACAAACCCTGTCCCAGGCTCTGGGTCTCAAAACCCTTTATTACAGGATTCCTCATCTTCTCTCACACACCTAACCGCCAGTCAATGATCAGCGAATCCTGGACATCCTGACTCCATCGTCTTTCTCATCTGTCCTCTACAGGCTATTTTATAGGAAAAAAGCACAGGATTTAAAATTACAGAGACCTACATTCAAAATCTGGCTGTCGGGGCGCCTGGGTTGCACAGCGGTTAAGCGTCTGCCTTCAGCTCAGGGCGCGATCCCGGCGTTCTGGGATCGAGCCCCACATCAGGCTCCTCCGCTATGAGCCTGCTTTCTTCCTCTCCCACTCCTCCTGCCTGTGTTCCCTCTCTAACTGGCTGTCTCTATCTCTGTCGAATAAATAAATAAAATCTTTAAAAAAACAAAACAAAACAAAAAAAACCCCAAAATCTGGCTGTCAATATATTATATGTTGTTAGGAAAATCACCGAACTTCTCTGAGTCTCCATTCAAAATCTGCAAAAACAGAATCACTTCTACCTACCCTTACAAAAAACCACTACGAGTCCTCAGCGCATCTAATACCAACCTCAAATTATTCCACTGAATTGTAAGTGTTCCCTACCTGCAATAAATACTGATTGGCAGCAAGGACACGTTTTCACTGCACCCCACTTAAATGCTGCTTTAAACTTAAGCAAGGCCCCTCCCTTCCTCTCCAACTCTCACTAATAGTATCCAGTATCAAGCCCTCACTTTGGTTCATCTGAACTATTTTAGCAGCTTTCCAGTGAGTTCCTTCTATCCCTAATCTAATTTTCTTAAAGCACAGTTCTGATCATACACTCAACTGCTAAAAAACCATCCATGGTTCCCCACCACCTAACAAATGAAATCCAGTTTCTCAGCATGGCTTCCAGAACTAGACAGATCTTTCCAGCTCTAACATCAACCACTGCCATCACCAAACCAAACTAGACTCCAATATTCAACAAAAATATTCTGCCTTTATCCTTTGACTAAAAAGACTTCAGCTAAAGCTCTGGCAACCAGAGCTTTCCAGTCAAATCCTTCCAACCCTTCGAGGCCCAGGTGAAAAACCACCATTTTGGGTCACCCTTGCCCAAGTTCTACCCTTGGGGAAAGGAAAACAAGTAAGCAAATAAACCACCAAGGGATTTCAGATGATGATCAACATCATAAAAACAATAAAGACATTAAGATTGAGCAATTATCTTCAAAAAATTACTAAGGACAAAACAGGATGCGGCCATGGATAGGATAGTCAGAAAAACCTTCCAGAGGAGGTGACATTGAGACCTGAAGAATGAGGAGCCAGACACTCGGAGATACACAGCACATCCACTAAATCCAGAAACAAATCGCATACAATCCACATGAAACAGTACCAGGGACCATAGAGAATACCAGAAATGGTCAAAACACAGCTTGTTCCCTCAAGAAATTTAAAACCCATTTAGGGAGGTAAATTAACTCATGAAATAAATGTCTTGAAACTGTACAGAATTAAGCAGAAAGCCAGAGGAGCCCTGAAAACTGAGGGGGAAATGTGACCCACTTTGCAGCCTACAGGTCATACTGACTCAAAGCCAAGCGAGGTAGTCTATTTGGTATTTTGATTCTGGTGCTGTTGGAGAAAAGGACACAAACCATGCCTTTAAGCTTTGCAAAGTAAAACCTGAAATTTTCTAATCTTAATTAGTTCACACTTAGAAAAGAACTATGAAAGCAATGCTTCCAGGAAGCAGGGTAAACACACCGTTAATCTGTGAGTCTGGAACCTCTAGTCCTCAAATTGCACTCCCTCCACTTTTACTTGACTTCCCACTCCTGCAGCCTCCTCAGCGATGCTGAGTCACAGCTGCTGCTTCTCTGCCGCTGACCACATGCCCGGGCTCACCCAGAATCCTCTAGCAGTTTCTTTCTCTAGAAAGAGTTGAAGTACTGCTGAGTAGAAAGAGTTGCCAACCAATTAGTCTCCAAACTATCCTGACTCAACTGTATCGTTCTGTCAGTATCTGGAGCAACTGAAAGTTATTCAACGATTTCAGATGTTAAGAACTGAGCACGAGCTTCCCAAATGTTTGCTCACTATAAAGGGGAAAGCCAGCAGACCTCTTCCAACTGAGACTCTGAAGAAAAGGCTGCAAGAGTCCCGTGGCGTTGTCAATCAGATGCACTACATCTTGTACCAACTTCCACAGGGCAGCAAGAAAGTAAAGATCAAGCCACCTGGGCTGGCAGACAAGGCAAGTTTTTCTCTATGAATAACTGGGTGGCGTGAAGAGGCTTTTCTGGCATAAAACAAGAAGGAAAGGTACATAGTTTCTTCAAATGGAATGGTCAAGAAATAGATGGTCTAAAAGCAAGATGAGTCCTGGCCCGACCAGCAGTCACTGACCATTTGTGACCAAGGCAGGTTTTTCTCAGTGCCTGTGAATGGCAAATGACCATCAGCATTATCTTCACTGCTAAGAGAAAAAATAAAAGCCAATTAATGCCTTTAGATGAAAAGCCAAGCACAATCATCGATTTTCACTGCAAAACTACCTACATAAGCTAATTAATGGACACTGCCCACAATCTTCCCACGTTCCAAATCCCATCACTATGACTAAAAATCATCCATATGATGAGAACTATATAGAGAACAAACACCACTCTGAACCAACAAGCAGCTGGTGGTAAAAGTTTCTCCATCTAGAACTCACCCTTCTCTCCCTTCCACTGCCCCTTATCTGTAAAAGCAAACTCCAAACCCCCCAGTTCATTAGGATGCCTCCTCCTTACCTTACCAATGGACAGGTTCAATCATTTTGTGCCTCCTCTCTAATGTGCAGACACTACAGCAAATACATTGCTTTTGAGCTACCTAAAGCCATCTAGTTATGCCCCGTGCCTCCCACAAATATTTGCACGTGATGAAGGTAAGAACTTGGATTTTCTCTTAAAGATGCAGCTATCATTATGATGCAGCCATAGTAATCCCTTCCTCTAAAGATGCCTAGTACCAAATGCTACATAATAAAAAGGTTTAATATACACGGGCTTAACACACCCGAAGGAAACAAAGACTCTTGTACTGGGGGGAATAACAGCAATGCCACAATGTGAATTATTAGATTCATGGTGAAGACATTTGACCATACTTCCTGATACTGATGAAACAATGAAATTAAGATTTGAAAACACAAATAAAATTCAACTAAATCATAAGCCACTTCATCCTTGTTAAACTTGTCTCTTAAAAACCTCCCTACAACTTGTACCCTACATTTGTTTACACACAACCTACCAAAGAGGATCATGCCAATTCCAAACCAACAAAAAGGAAACTTTCAAAAGTCATCTTTTCAAAGAGCTCTACTTCCATACCTTTTTTAAAGTAAGCTCTACACTCAACATGAGGCTTGAACTCACAATCCTCAGATCAAGAGTGGCTCTACTGAGTCAGCCAGGCACCCCCTACTTCCATACCTTATCCTAGGAGAATCACACTTAATCATATTTGCATGAAGATAATCCATCTTGGTTTAAGATGAGGAACTGTAACTAAATTCAAATTTATTTTCAAGTTATAAAAATACAAATAAATGTAAAATCTGTTAAAAATGTTCCTTTCTATGAAAGGTAACTATATAATCTCTTATATTTTACTCTGCTCTTGACATTCTCAGTATGTTTTTCCACCTGAGATATGAACTGGTTTCTCCTAGCCCCCAGAAATAGCTGCCGCGCCTGGGGTCATTACTACTAAAGACCTGGGCAGCCTTTGTGAATCTGATTCTGTGCTGAATGGCTCTGAGGTTTCAGACCTGTCCAACTGGGGCAGAGATTGCTGGCCGCCTACTCTACTGCCATTCTCCCGTTTTCCTTAGTAACAGAACCCCTCCATTACTGGAACACAGCCAAAACAATTGCAGCCTCCTTGGAAAATCTGTGTAAACTGAAGTTGCTAGACAGGGCTACTAGAGACACTCTGGAATGGGCGATCTTGGCTTTTGCCTATATGCCCTCCTCCTTCAGCTGTCTGGCTGTGGTAGAGAACCATTCGCCCCCAGTCCACTCCAGAGTAGTACTTTTACAAAACACAAATAAGATGCTGCAGCAAAGTCAAACAGCTATAAAAATCTCTAAATGGTTACTTTCAGTTTCTATACTTATCTCATGGTAGACTAGTAATAAATAGTTCATGCCCTGGGCCATGATCTGAATAACACTGGCCTAGAGCATTGGTCTGACAGCTGTGGCTGCGAGGGCCATCTGTGGCCACAAGGAAACCCTGCGAATGGAAACCACACAGTAAGGACAAGGCAGCCAACGTCTGGAAACAAGATGCTTGCAAATCACGTCCCTCTACCAACCTTGGATGGCATACCCTTGAAGACACCTTGCTTTCCATGAGAATATAGACTTTTTACCACTATGATTTAGGTTTTTATTATATACAGCCAATCCTAGTAACAACTGATACTCCTACACTGTAAAATTTTCAAAGCACTATATTACCTCTCTTTATTCTCACGAGAATAATCCTGTAAGTAAGCAGGACAAGTATTACCTTGATATGACAGATAGATGGAAACTAATACCCTAAAAGATTAAGTAGCTCACCTGAAGTAACAGAGCTGGGAAGTTCTGATAGTAAGAATTGAAAACAGAAGCCAGCTGGCTACTTCTTCCACAAGAGCAATCTACCTCTCAGTGAAGTGAAATTACTTAATCATAATCATAGTAAAATAAAATATAAATGATCATGGGTATGTACCCACAACGAATTACATAATGTGTGTATGCCAATAGACATAAAGATATACCAGCTCAAAATAATACAGGAAAGAAAAAAGCAATTCCCCACTAACTCTTCTGTTTGGTCAACTAGTGAAGACAGAATCGGATTTAATGACTGCAGTAAGAACGTGCTACATTTCACAGTAGTTAACAAAGCATTTGTGGAAAGGACACAAAGGGGCAGAAACCCCAGACAATTTCATAATAATTTAGCCAGAAATGCACCAACTAAACTAAGAGCAAATACAAATGATACATACATATCACAGTAGTTTAAGTTGTAACATAAACCCTCAAATCCTACTCTCAAGTAAAATCTGAAACATTAATATTCTACCTGGATACAAATAGGATCTGTCAGTAATAATGCTTCTTAAAAATTGTTTGGATAATATTAGCTTGGTAATAATAATAATGTCCTTTAATATAAAGGCTTCTAAGAATCACTGTCAATCGGATGAGTTCTGTGCTGTTCTTTCAATGGTGAAGGAAGGCTGGCATGCAGCCATCCCCACTCAGTCCCACGATGCCACTATGAGCAAAAGTCTATGATGAAAAAGCTGATGAGTAGGATCAGCCATGTCATCTGTGACTATGGACTCATTTTTGTTTGGGAAATTTTTCTTTGCTTATGTGGGTATCAAATGTTTTATTTCATCAGCAACAAACAATAAAGTATTCGCCCATATCAATACTTATCTGTTAAATACTAAATTAAACAGAAAAGTCATACTTTTCATTAAAAACAATCTCTTTAGAAAGGCTATTCTGCTGTCCTGAATATTCTGTTGCAACATTAAAAAGAAGAAAAAAAAGACCCACATGGAAACTTAGAACACAAACTTTAATGTTTTTTATTATGTACATTTAACCTTTCAAGTATTCTTTATAGGCATAAGCTAACTGACAAAGAAAAAAATCAGCTAAAAAAAACCACAAACATTTAATTCCTCCTATATGTAAATCCAAGCATACTGTGAAAATCCTCTAGGGTCATTAGTGAGAATAAGTTCTCAAAAGGAACACCTACCTATTAGTGCGCTATACAAAAACTACTGGGGGGGGGGGTGGATTGGTTGTTACAGAGAGAGATAGACACAGCTGTAGATATAAACACATAAAACACTTACCAGCTCAAAACCATACAGGAGAGGAAAAATGCAATTCCCCACTAACTCTGCCGACCACACAATCCTCTCAGAGGCATGAGGCCAAGTGAAGAAGGAAAGAGCGAGCTTTGGGGTGACTTTGGAGTGAATAATCCTCCACAGTTCATATCAGTGAGCAGACTATAGGCCCACAGGCAACACATATCCCACCCTACAATTCTGTACGTCAAGTTTTACTGGAAAACAGCCATGCTGTCACAAACTGTCTATGACCGAGTAAAGGAGGTGCCACAGAGAAGACAAAGCTGAAAACATTTCCTATCTGGCCTTTTACAGAAAAAGCTTATTACCACCCCTGGCTGCAAAAAACCTCTGTCAATAAGTAATAATGTTACTAATCACCTACCTGAGCAGCAGCACAAAATAAGACGGCGCTTCTCTGGAAATTGGCAAGAATGAGCCCAAGTTTCCTAAACACCCTTGTGTGTATATATGCAGTTTAGTTCATGAGATGTAAGATTCGCCTAAAAAAAAACCCCGACCCAAAGACAGAACATCTCCAACCAGTATGCCAAAGACACAGCAGCCCATGACTCAGAAATCTAGCGTACCACACTGATATTTTATCTCCCTTACAGGGAAAATTCAATTTGAGTGATAAAACAAATTTCTCTAATGAATTAACCTCAAAGATCTATGATCTGGCGTGACGTATCTTAGGAACAATGCTGACACAGAGTGTGTGACAGTGCCCCCCAAATGACCTGAGAGAAATTCCAAGTTCAATACTCCTAAAGGTCAAAAGCATTATTAAACATGACAGATGCCCAGGGCATGCTCCAGTTCAAAGGGAACTTTCACTGGGTCTCACCTCTCACTGCTTCCTTTGGGAATTAAAATAGCAAGCGTTTAACCATTTCATTTGCACCAATGCTAATTCTTAAACAGGCATTTGAATTTTCAAAGAAATTCATGTTGCTTCTTGCTAAACTAGATCTCTAAAATGGTAACTCGAGCAATAAACCAACAGGAAGAAAAAATACACAGGACTAGAAAACTGGGTAGGAATAAGAACTCATGTCTTCAGATCCCATGACTAATGGATGCAGCTATAAAGGAACTGAGCCTGCAGGGTCCCTGGCCCGCAGGTGCGGAGAAAGGGGAGGAGTAGCAGTGTGTCCGAGTCAGATTCAGGGCAGAGTGAGAGACTGAAGTGCACTTACAGGCAACCTAATTTGATCTGAACAGTAATCAAGTTTGTAAAGCAGGAGAGTTTCACTATAATTTTGTAAATAAACATCTCATTGGATTTTTTTTAAACTGATTAATCCTCTTCTAAAATAACCCATTTCTCTGCTCAACAAACTGCCTGATACTCAGCAGTCACTGTTAGGTAACTGTATTTCCTCCAGCAATCACAGGAAGGCTTCATTCCATCCAAGGAGGAAGTAAGACCAGAGGCTGTCTAGGTCTCAGTCGTCTGTTCTTCACCCCAAAATATAAAAGGGCACTAAATCTCTTTCTGTCAGGTAAAGCAATATTCTCAGAAGAATCCCAACTGCATTCAAAGCAGCACCATAAAACAAGCTGAAAACTGAGATCGTGTCTCCAGATTACTGTGACATTACACAAATGTGCATTCTACAGACTCCTTCACTGGGATTACGAAACGTACAACCGATCAGCCTGCTGGAATGCCACCTCTCTCGCTCCTAGACAGACCACCACCCATGTCCTTTACTTACTCATTCAACCAAAATGACTTGGAAAGGAAGGGGGAGCTGCGAATCTGGTCAGGGGAACAGGAAACAAATAGCACACAAGACGCTGCAAAAAGCAGCACAACAACAGATCAGGCCAGGTGGAAAAGTGGCACAGAAGAGATCATTAACCACATTTAGGAACACAGGTGGGGCTCACAGGGCATTCCTAGCCCCCAGCATATAAAGAAGCAATGAAGCTGGCTACGGGGTGGGCTGCAACGTTCAGGAACAGCATCTCCCTCCCCAGAGATTCTCTCACACTGGAACCCGGCCTGGGGTTCACTTCTCCAAGGTGAGCTCTCCCGCACCAGAGTCTTTCCACACCAGCTGTGCACCCACCGTGGCTGGAATCCACGCACATAAGCCACGTCCAATACCGTTACTGAAGCCGGTCACAGGAGTTCACAAAGACCTCCCTCTCTTTCCTTCCTTCCTTCTTTACTCTCTCTTCCCTCTCAACCCTCTTACCTCCACACTAGATAAAAGGATTTTTAGATCTGATCAGTTTTCCCGGGAAGCAGAAATGTGATTTTAAGCTATTCTTAGGCTCACCTCATGGTTTCACTACAGGGACCAACGTCTCTTACGGCTTTGTCCAGCTGAGCATGCTCTTCCTGAGGCTGAACCAAAAAAAAAAATCTTTTAGCTGGGTGCCTGGATGACTCAGTTGGCTGTGTCTGACTCTTGATTTTGGCTCAGGTCATGATCTCGGGGTCATGGGATCGATCCCCATGTGAGGCTCTGCGCTGGACGTGAAGTCTGCTTAAGATTCTCTCTCTCCTTCTCCCTCTGACCCTCCCCCCAATAAATAATGAAATAATAAAATCTTTTATAAGCAGTACTGTCTCTACCATAGACTATAAATATGTCACACCACCAATTCTGAAACACTGAAGCCGAGTTTCACCTCTCCTCAGACAGACTGTAGTAGGGCAGAAGGCTTCAAACTTCACCCAGAAGTTCCAACTGTGCCAGTCCAATGGACAAGTCAAATTATGCTTCCACATGGCAATGCCTAACTCCTCCGAGGCTGGTGGATAACGGCAAACGACTGACCGCAAAGTCTCCTCCTCCTCTTCATTCCCTGGCCTTTGTATCACACTGGAAGCACAACACTAGTTTCTTTTTTCTCTCCCTAAAGCTCTCGAGATGAGGTTACTTTGTTTTTCAATTGGTTGGCCAAAGTCACATCAGCTACCTAACAAAACCATTAAGAGTTACACACACACACACACAATTAATAAAAATGAAGTCAACTTCTTATATTACATTATATTATATTTATAATTATATTATATTATTACATTATATTCTTATATTCCTAAGGGAAGAATATGAAATGCAGCATGTATTAACCAACGTGTCAGGTTGATATAATATGCCAAATGTAACTGATGTTTGCTAAGGGTATCACTAAAATAATTTGTTAACCACCCACAGCTACAAAAGAGAAAACAAACAAGGAAACAAGATTTAAAAAGAAAGTATGTGTATATGCCCAACACTCTGTTTAATAACTCCAAAAGATACAAAGCCACTTAGGCAAAAGTAAATCCCACATCTATTCAAGAGCGTTATTAAATGGAAGGAATTATCCAAAGGGCTCCACCAGCCGAGTGAATAATTTTAATACAAAATGCCTAGCAAATCTCCCTATGCTGCCGACAAATCACCAGCTGAGGCAAATCCCTGATAATGAAACACTGTAAGAAGGGCTCTTTTTAATAATTTAGCCCATCAAGGAGTGAGCATCGATTCTTGTTTTCAGCAGAGGAGAGCGTGTTATCTTCGGCCTTACAGCTCAGTGACAACATCAGGGGATTTAATCACAGTGCCTTTCCTGCCATGCAGTCCTTCAACTGTCACCTTGGATTCTTTGTCGTTCTTCATCCATTTCTAGAGAAGCCCTGGTCTCATGGATGGGTCTTCCCTACTTAACCAACAACAACCATAGCAGCATTTCAAGTTCTACAGATTAAACATGTCTGTCAATTATCATTTGCCAGCTGCCTTTCTTTTAAGTAAGTTTAACAATGCATCAGACATCTTTCTGCATTCTCATCTTGTTTGTTAACAAATCTGCTCAATATCTTAAGAGCAGACTGACATTCAATCACTATGGCGAGTGTGCCCATCTCTGGACATCTGTGGACATTTTTAACATATCGAAGTAGGCACCACTAACAAAGGAAAGCTGTATAGGTATCAACCACCAATTCCCCATTCCAACACAGAAGGTCAGAAAGTCCTCAAACTTAAAAAAAAAATTTTTTTTTTTGTTTTTAACCAAAGAGTAGATTAAGCGGTAATATTAATTTAAGAGTATTCCTGAATCTTTACATACTAGAAATACATTTTTTAAAAGATTTTTAGCCTGAAATCAAGCCAATGGTCTCTGATTCAAGTATAAATCAAACCTCCCTAACCCCTGACAGAATGTTCTGCACTCCAGTTACACTACCCTAAAACTTCACTAATGTCATTCAATTTCCTTTCTGTTATCGTGGACAATTACCTCCACCCTCCACCAAGTGTGCGGGAGTAGGGAGTTGGGATCAGCCACTTCTGGCGCTAATTTGCTTTTGGATGCAATTCCAAAGCACCCCTCCACAATCCTTTGGATCGAGGCACCTTACTAATTAATCCCAAAGGTTTCTGGTTCAAGGGCACCACACACACCTATTGCAGGACACCAAAGGCATTGTACAGCTGCCTTTTTAGTTCCTTCTGCTTTTCCATCCAAACTATAAATTGTTACAAGGCCCTGGGCAGTACAACAGCATTCTCCATTCGATTCAGGCATCAAGGAGAACCGTCACTTGTCAAGAGGCTGCACCCAAGGGCAGCAGCCTCATAATCAACAATACATCCCCCCTTTTCTGTTTTAAGAGTATAGCGAGCTCCCCTCTATGAAAGATTCAAAGGGCAAAAAAAGCAGCATTAGAGACCAAAACAGCAAATAAATAAATAAAAACAAAAACATAGTAAACCAGCTTCATATTACGTTAGCTGAAAAATGGATATGTGCGTGTGTACAAGGTATATGCTGTATGAGTTGCACAAGCCCATGATAAGAATTTCAACAGGTACGGAAACAAATGTTTAAAATAAATTTTTTTTCTGAGCCATACACTGATGTCTAATCACTGAAACCATCACCAGGAATACTCTCTGGGTCCCACACCTCTCCCATTTCAGTGGGAGGTAGAAAACAGGGTGGAAAAACACCAGTCACTTCCCTCTGAAAAAACCTAATACAATGTACATGTGTATTTTCTGGCTGATACTGGCCGATCTCCCCCTTGACTGTATTAAATGCTATACTTTGCACTGATGGTCTCATTTGTCACATTTAATGTATTCCTTTAAAAAAAAATCCTTCTTCACCTTATTTTTTAATAATATATATTTTTTCCTGTCTTCTAAATGAAGACAACTACTAATTCAATAATTAAGGAGCAACTTCTCAGAGTCAGGAACTGTTCCAAGCACTATAGACAAGTAGTTAAAGGATCACAGCCTCTTCATTTACTCTCACCAGGACAGACTGAAGCCGACCCTTGAACAACAAAGGTTTAAAGTGCATGGGCCTGCTTATACGCAGATCTGTTACAGTACAGTAATACAAATGTATTCTCTCTTCCTTATGATTTTCTTAATAATATCTTCTTTTTTCTAGCTTACTTTACTGTAAGAACACAGTTTATAATACATAATAACATACAAAATATATGGTAAGCAACTATTCATGTTATTAGTTAGGCTGTTAGAAGTTCTGGGGGAGCCAGAAGTTATGCAGGAATTTTCTACTGCAGATGGGGGCGTCAGCACCCCTAAACCCCACACTCTTCAAGGGTCAACTGTATATATATATGAAATAACCAGGGCACAATGTCAGGGACACTGGCCGGCTGTCTCTCTCAGAGAGGAGCAAGAGATGGGGAAGTGGGAGAAGGAGAGGCCTCATTTTTCTTTTCATTTCAATGTATATCTTAAATTTTTTCGATGTATTCATTTCCTGGGTTGTCTATTTTATAATTTCAATTAACAGAGTTTAGAGGTACATGATTTAATTCCGAATAAGTTTACATACAATCAAATAACTAAGTAGTACTACTACAGGTGTCACAGAGAAGTAAATAAGATAAACCAAATGTGCCACACATTAATACGACATAAGGACAAAGTCACATCATGGCAAGCCACATTGAACACTTACAGAGGTTTCTCTATTATCACAAAAATGAAAGCAAAAGAAGAGCTGAGTCATCTTGAGGAACCTGCTAGTGTAACTCAACAGTTACAACAGTAACTCAACACCATCCCCCAGCCCCCAATAATCTGGGCCATAAGCAATCAGTAACAAGTGGCTCTTTCATTTCAGCAAAACACAATCACCCATTCTATTAAATTAATGTTGGTAGTTAGAATTTCTTTTTTTTTTTTTTTTTTTTAGTTTGGTTTGAATTAATTTATAAATTGTCTCTTAAAGCTGTAAGAGGGATATAAACGTACAGATTATACCTAATTTATGTGCTGGAGAAGGTAAGACCTTAAGTGATAAGGGAGAACCACAAGAACAATTTTTAAAATGCCTAAGATGCTCAGGTTTGAGAAACATAAGACGTCCTGGAACTGCTCTATACCCTGCAAAGGACAGGATCAACTCTGCATGTGCAGCCGTCACCGAGGTGGAAGGCCGACTTCCATTTGCTAAAGCTGGCTGCGCATCGGAATCTCCTGGGGAGTGCTTGGAAAACTATGGATTCCCGGGCCTCACTCCAGAACTACTGAAATAATATTCTGGTTTACAAGTGAGGAAACTGAGGGGCAGAGAGATTAAGTAACTTGATCACTAGTAAATGCTGCCAACATGAATCAAACCAGGACCACAATTTCAACAGTAAAAATGTGTATTTTATTTAAACCACATCCATGATCTATTACTTCTAAGCAGCTTTTCTTGCCACTGGAGCGTAAAGAGGGAACAAACACCATCACAGGTTTTCCCTCTTTCTACAAAAAAAACAAACAAACAAACAAACAAAAAACCCTGAAAATTTATACAGTCCTTGTTGCTAAAAATGAAAAACACCCTGAAGGCTCAAAGAGGCTCTTCCATCCCCCCAACCCCTCTCTGTTTCTTCCTTTCACTTTACTCAAAAATCCCACACTTGAATTAATGGTAGCTGAATTCTGATCTACTTTTCAAAGGCAGAGCAATTTAGCTTGAGTTCAAACAAACAAACAAACAAAACAACAGTGACATTCCACAATCACCACAGTGACTCGGCAAAAATAATCATGGAGTGCTATTAGTAGGTGAAAATTTCATGAAAAACAGGATATTTACATGGCCTCAAAGTTTCTCCCTACACATTACTTATTAATTAGGAAGGAAAAGTTAGTAACATATCCAAATAATCAAAGTTAACATCACTAATAATGTGACAAACTGATATCATATCTCTAATGTAAAAAGACCTCAGGACACAATATCACTAATATCATTGTCTGGCCTACAACGCATGACCTAAATCTAATAAGCAGGAAACAGCAAACAACAACAACAAAAAAACTGGATTGTACTCTTTAAAAACATGTTAATCTCATGAAAAGACAAAAAAAAGGCTAAGACACTGTTCCAGATTAAAGGATTCAGAGTTAAGAAACACGGTTAACTAGGTATCAGTGTGATGCTGGTCTGGATACTTGGCCCAAAAAACAAACTGCCATGGAAGGCACTATTGGGAAACACGGCAAAACATGGATGTCTATAGATCAGATTAGTATGGTATTACTGTTAAATTTCCCGCTTTTGGTAACTATGCGGTGGCTATATAAATAAATGTCCTTGTTCTTACAAAATACACACCTATTAAGAAGTAACGAGTCAAGAGATCTACATTTTACTCTCAGATTCACAACAAAGGAATAGAGAGCCCAGAAACAGACCCACATAAATACAGCCAACTGACCACTGATAAAGGAGCAAAGGCAATACAGTGGAGTAAAGATAGTTTTTCAACTACTGGTGCTGAACAACTGGACAACCGCATGAAGAAGAAGACGAAGAAGACGAAGATGAAGATGAAGACGAAGAAGAAGAAAGAAGAAGAAGAAAGAAGAAGAAGAAAGAAGAAGAAAGAAGAAGAAGAAAGAAAGAAGAAGAAGAAAGAAGAAGGAAGAAGAAGAAGGAAGAAGAAGAAGGAAGAAGAAGAAGAAGAAGAAGAAGAAGAAGAAGAAGAAGAAGAAGAAGAAAGAAGAAGAAGGAAGAAGGAAGAAGAAGAAGAAGAAGAAGAAGAAGAAGAAGAAGAAGAAGAAAGAAGGAGGAGGAGGAGGAGGAGGAGGAGGAGGAGGAGGAGGAGGAGGAGAAGGAGAAGAAGGAGAAGAAATTTAGACACAGTCTTTACATCCTTCACAAAAATCAACTTGAAATGGATCACAGACCTAAAATGTAAAATGCAAAACTATAAAACTTCTAGAAGATAATGTAAGAAGAAAACTAGATCACCCTGAGTTTGGCAAGACTTTCTAAATTCAACACAAAGCACATAATCCAAGACAGAAAGAACTGATGAACTAGACTTCATTAAAATTAAAAGCTGTTCCGCAAAAGATACTGCCAAGAAAAGAAAAAGATAAGCCTCAGGCTGGGTGAAAAGACCTACAAAAGGCACATCTGACCAAGGATTGCTGTTCAAAATATGCAAAGAACCTTTAACACTCAACAGTAAGAAAATAACCTGATTAAAAACTGAACCAGAGACCTTAACAGCACCTCACCAAAGAAGATATACAAATAGCAAATAAGCATGTAAAAAATAAATTTAAAAGAAAACCCCAAAACTCTATATCACATGTCATAGAGAAATACAAATTAAAACAGCAATTAGATACCACTATAGACCTATCAGAACGGCCACAATCCAGAAAACTGACAACACCAAATGTTGGAAAGAATGTGGAGCAACAGGAACTCTCAATCACTGGTGGGAATGCAACATGATACTGCCCCTCTGGAAAAGTTTGGTTGTTTCTTTAAAAACTAAAACATACTCTTACCATACAATCTAGCAGTCATGCTCCTTGGTACTTACCCAAAGGAGTTGAAAACTTACATCCACACAAAACCTGCACATGGATGTTAGAGCAGCTTTATTCATAATTGCTAAAACTTTGAAGAATGAAGATGTCTTTCAGTAGATTAATGGATAAACTGTAGTACATCCAAACAATGAAATATTATTTGGCATGAAAAAGAAATAAGCTTCAAGTCATGAAAAGACATGGAGATGGAAGAGGTATGTGGGAAATCTCTGCGCTTTCTGCCCAATTTTGTGGTGAACCTAAAACTGCTCTTCAGACTAAAGCCTACCAGGCTCCCGGGCGGCTCAGTGGGTTAAGCGTCTGCCTTTGGCTCAGCTCATGATCCCAGGGTCCTGGGATGGAGTCCCACATCAGGCTCCCTGTCTCTCCCTCTCCACTGCTTATGCTCTCTTGCTCTCTCTCTTCCTCTCAAATAAAATCTTAAATAAAAGAAAAAAGAAAGAAAGAAAGAGAGAGAGAGAGAGAGAAGAAAGAAAGAAAGAAAGAAAGAAAGAAAGAAAGAAAGAAAGAAAGAAAGAAAAAGAAAAAAAAGACTAAAGCCTATTTTTAAAAAAGAAGAAACAAATGCCTGATATTCTATCTAATTACACAACATGAAATCAAAGACAAAAACAGAAAATGCTCACTTCTAGGCATGAGTCATAATTTAGTATAATAATTTCTATAGACCCTGAGAAGGACTGATTAACCTTAGGTTACTACTTAAACTTCACTCCAGATCCTAAGAAAAATCTGGTACTCTTTTGAAGGCCTTGATATTTATCAGAGCTGCTGTTACCAAAAGTACTACATGATATCCTAAAATGAGGGGTAACACTAAAAAAAATGTTAAGCTAAACAAAACTACAAGTTCTACTTCCATGTGCCAAAATTTCTTTGGCAATTTATATTAGTCAAATTAATTCTGGAGAACTTACAAAGCCTGAGGACTCCACATATTTGCTTAGATATTTTTCAAATAATATAAAAAGGCCCAGGAAGGCAAGGTTAAAATACCAACAGTGTCTGTAAGTAATAAAGGGTGATGTAGTAGTATCGCTGAAAGAAAAGCAGCTGAGTGAAACCTACAAGTAATCCTTACTCCTCATATAGACCTATGGTTACAAAAAGACTGCTTAAATAGTAAGCAGTTTTATAAAACCGTAAGGTTAGTCAAATCAATGTTCTCTAAATGTGGCTCAATGTCCCTTTTGTTTAAAAAAAAAAAAAAAAGGAGCAGAAGAACATGACGGAAATACAGCCCTTAAAAACAAATTAGCTGAAATTAACCTTTATGAGAGAACAGGATATGAAAACTACTGATCCAAGTGAAGGACTTTCTCTGGAAGCAGGGCATAATGCTATTACTAATACTGATCGGTTGGGTGTTTTAAGATTTTTTTCAAACTTGTTACATTAAAATTCAACAGCTATTAATCAATTTTCATTTAGGGTAGCTGGATTAATCCCAGCATTTGTATCAGCAATTTTTCTAAAACTTCAGTTGTTTTAACACCTTTTACTACAATCAAATATAAAAGACTACGGTTATTTTTGGTATTCTTAATGTCAACTGGAGAAGCCAAAGGAAATACTGAAAAAGCAGGATATCCTCAGAAACTCCTGCATATCTACGCAAGCAACCAGATTAGAGTTCTTTATATGGAACAACTAGGTAAGAAACATAATCAGCATTTAAAACAGCATTTCATAATAAATGTTCACTTTTAATTATTAAACAGTACTGAAGCCCCAAGTATGAAAAATACCAGTGTTAGAAATGATTCTTGAAAACGATAAATGCCTTACACAGGCAAGAAATACTATTTTAACATTGGTATGAGTTATAGTCACATAAGTTTAAACTAGGTATTAAGCAAAGCATTCTTAGCTTTTAAAGAAGTAAATGATGTATGGCATGGGCTGGCTACAAGACATCCTTTATGGGTCGAGGAAGGTAGCAAGGAGCAGTGGAAAGAGCACTCACTGACCAGAGACACAGGAGACCGAGATTCTGGCCTAAGCAGCCCCTCATGGGGCAGGGATCTGGGGAAAGCCACTGGGCCCTAGCTTCCTGCTCTGTGTTAGTGGAGCAGGCTTGCATAGGCTGGTGGAGTGGATTTACTCCAAGGGAAATGCAAAGTCCAATTTCTTACATGCATGAAGTTTTACCTGAAACAAATACACACAGATTAACAAACACAACAGACACAGGAATTATTTTTCAAATGTATGTAGATGTCATGAAGATAAATAAAAAGGGAACTCAAAGAGCAGCTGTTTGTTAATTACGCATTTTTTTTTTTTAAAGATTTTATTTATTTATTTGACAGAGATAGAGACAGCCAGCGAGAGAGGGAACACAAGCAGGAAGAGCGGGAGAGGAAGAAGCAGGCTCACAGCGGAGGAGCCTGATGTGGGGCTCGATCCCGTAACGCCGGGATCACGCCCTGAGCCGAAGGCAGACGCTTAACCGCTGTGCCACCCAGGCGCCCCTAATTACGCATTTTTTAAACAAAAGGATACTAAAAATATGACCACCACAAGAGCTAAAGGGAAAACAAAATGAACTGATACTAAGAAGGGTTCTCACACCATACTGTTACCACCACTGTCCATTCATTCAGGGTGAGGGCCAGCCTGGGACACTCCCAGTGGCAGAAGCCATCTGCTCTACCAAGCAAGTGAACAGCATGCCAGCTCTGGAGCTCTTCAAATAAAGTGGAGGCAAAGGTGGGCATTGCTGCCAGGACCATCCAGGAAGTACAGAAGTCAGCCATGAGAGCAGCGGAGACTACACAAGGCCAGAGTGAGTTCTCAAGTTAAACCTCAGTCCTGATAGTCACTCAAGGCAAGATTTTATACAATTGAAAACCTCAAATTTTCTCATCTGCAAAATGAAATAAATATCACAAATTAAACTATGTGAAAAAAGTAGCATAGTGCCTGTGCACAAAGTAAATGCTCAAAGTTAGTTTACTTCCTTAACAGCTAGCTGATCTGAGGTTTTAAATGACGCACTGCAGAGACTTTATAGAGCCACAGTTCCTCATCTTAGTTTAAATTTTTTTTTCAACATTTTAGGAATCTACTGATTAGCATCCACGGTTGAAACAAATACTCTCTCCAGAAAAATTCACATACATATGAGACTGCAACCAATTTTAGAAAGTTCATAGTCCTTGTTAAACTCAGAGCCCTCGGGGCCTATGGACCTCAGATTAAGAATATCTAGAACACTTAATAAATTATTTAAAACTTGAATTTAGGGGCGCCTGGGTGGCACAGCGGTTGAGCGTCTGCCTTCGGCTCAGGGCGTGATCCCGGCGTTATGGGATCGAGCCTCACATCAGGCTCCTCCACTATGAGCCTGCTTCTTCCTCTCCCACTGCCCCTGCTTGTGTTCCCTCTCTCGCTGGCTGTCTCTATCTCTGTCGAATAAACAAAATCTTAAAAAAAAATAAAATAAAATAAAACCTGAATTTATAAAATGAAAAACTATGTGACAACAGATAATGCTTAATGAATGCTTATTATATGCTTAATACCATGCTAAGCAATTCAATGAATTATTTCATTATGCTTTGCAACAACCCTTGAGGTACATAGTAGTGCTGTGCCCATTTTACTGCCCATTTTATAAGTGAGAAAACTAAGTGTTAAGAAGGTCAATTAACGTGGGACGCCTGGGTGGCTCAGTCATTAGGCGTCTGCCTTTGGCTCAGGGCGTGATCCCAGAGTCCTGGGATCGAGCCCCACATCAAGCTCCTCCCCTGGGAGCCTGCGTCTTCCTCTCCCACTCCCCCTGCCTGTGTTCCCTCTCTCGCTGGCTGTGTCTCTCTGTCAAATAAATAAGTAAAATCTTTAAAAAAAAAAAAAAAGTCAATTAACGTGTCCCCTGTCACAAAGGAACACATCATGAGAAAAACATGTTCTCTAAAGAATAACACACCAAAAACAAAACTAGTAGTTCCAAAAAAATGATGGAAATAAAATAGTGTGACCCACTATTACAGTCCTGTCTTATTTATCTGTGTTAGTCACTCAATAGAGGTCTTAAACATGCAAAAAGATAGGACTACAGAATAAAATACTAAACGAATTAGTCTAACCCTTGATCTCGGAGTGAGGAAGGAGTTAGGTGCCCCCAACAAGAATTCCAGCCTGTACAGCCGCATCCATGACAATGAAAGTCAGTGTGCATTTTAAGCCTCCTTTAAACAGCTGTACCTTTCTGCTTTGGATAGAGTCTCTGTCCTTGCCATTGAAACCATACACTACTGGGAGGAGCTGATGGGGAGGGGGATGCACCGCAGGGCCACGGAAGGGATCATCTCTGCCCAGTCTAGGGAGAATCTGGGCAATGTTTTCTTTGCCTTCTCACCTCCCTCACTACCCCTGAATTGCCAGTGAACACAGCACTTTTTGTTTAAACAACAACAAAAACAACAACAACAAAAAAAAACCAAGCTAATAGATTCTCTGTAATAAGTAAAAAGGCTGCCTTTCCAGCACAAATACTTTAAATATGAACAGATAAGTTTAAAATTTATAAGATTAAATCTATGGGTTCATGTCATCATTAGTGTAGACACACAGATCATATATACCTGAATATACAAAGAAAGTTAAATTATGATGCAGTTAGCACTACCCTATAAAAACTAAATTAACAAAAATAGTCTATTAGGGAAGACATCTGGTGTATCGTGGCAAGAACTGTTAATGACATTGTCTGCAACCCTGTAATCAATTTTTTTCTCCCAGCAGCTCTCTCATTGCACTGTATTAGATCTGTGCGCCTGCAGAATTTATGAGAGCTCCACACATGGGGGGTAGCTTTGCCAACTGGATCTGATTCAGATCCAGCTCAAATGACTCTGGCAGCATGAAGCGTTATTAAAGAACAATCAATAAAGTTTGCTTTATGCAGCATCATCTTGACTCAAAGAAGATTTATTATCTTATTACAGAATCTTCTCAAACCTACATATGGATTACGCCACCAATCATGAACTTATTTAAATCCCCACTGAACACAATACTTTTACTGCTAAAAATACATACATACATTCATACATACATACATACCGGTCATCACTAATGTTAATACAAAAAGTTTACTAAAAATTAATGTTATTATGGGCAAATTTTTAAATCCATTCGACAAATCCTGATTAGTGAGTATTGTGGTAAATGAAACAGTCTAACAATGACATACACACTAAATGGAGAATAAAATATCAGCCTGAAAGATAAAATCATTTCTTAGACACATATGGAAACAAGATGACAACTGGTAAAGGCTGAAGTTTTTGAAGTACGTAGCCAAGCTGGGACTCTGCTAATTTGTCCCTTATGATGTCAGTGTATCTCTCCAGGGATTAAAACTAGACTTTTATCCATTACATTGGGTTTTATCTTCCATTGTGAATGATTATTATATCCAGAATTCCAAGGATTCCACAATGTGAATCTTTACTCTGGTCTAATTCTTGATAAATTACACCAGCAACTATTTGAACATGAAATTGTCGTTGTGATGTGTATTCCTAGTTTTGTTTATGATTATTAATATCCTGTATCTCCATTGTCCTGGTCCTCCACTGACCTTCACTTTACTCATGGGTGACAGCCCTCACCACCTACCTGGGGCTTCTACAGTCTGCCCTGACTCCACACTGCTACCCAAATAATCTTCTTAAGCAGGCATTTGTAAATCAGCTTGCCTGGAATAAAAAAGTCTACGAAGGCTTCTCTTCTGCCTATCACATAAAACCTTCTCTTGTCTCACCTTTACAGTGTTCTATGATTTGGCCCCACGTTATATCCCACCTCTGCTCCCACAACCCACTAACCTGTGCTTTTCATGGACATCCTGCGGTCATCTTCTCTCAATGCCCAGCTTCACCAGGCCCACTGCCTACGTGGCTTCCAGGGACAGGCTGACATGTACACCTGGAAGCCTCCTCCAGTCTGCCTGTCCACATGTTACTGATGTATCAAAAACAAAGCCAGCTCCTCAAAACCTGCCAATCTTCACAAAACTTTTCCAAGTGCTAGAGCCCATCTGGAGCACTCTCTTCTCCTAGTTTCAAGATACTATTTTTCTACACTGCAACTGAACAATTCATTATATATTGCCAGTACCCTGCATTACGTGCATGCATATGTGGTGGCTGTTCTCTGGTGTCATTTTCTAATTGAGTATGCATTTGAACCCCTAGGCCAGATTACATACAAAGAAGAAAGACAGGTCTTCAACTTCTTTCACAATTAACAGCAGTCAATCAGAACAATAAACACCTGTCTTTCAGAAAATGTTATCATTAAATCCTTATAAAGGGGGGGGAGGAAGACAGGTGTATATACAACTTTCATAAAAGGTGAGATACATCACACACAAATAATCCACACAGATCACTAACACCAGACCCTGTGTTCTAGGGATAAAGCACCACAGACACTGCATCCTGCTGCACCTCACACATATCATTACCACCAGATACCAGAGACATTACCAGGGCACAGCTGAGAGCACCAGATCTACACCCGAACTCAAGACTTTCGAAGTGTTTAATTCTGTACCTGGCATTGCAGAAAAGCCTATCTACTCCTGAGCAATATTCTATAAAATGTCACCTGAGAGGACAGCATCCAAAATAGTTAAGATTCCTGGGCTGTGAGTCCCAATGATGCTGGGGAAGTGCACATTCCACACTTGGACTCAAACTTACCCCCTTTTTTCCCCATTTCAGTTGCCAACATCCATACTCGCTGCTGATTGCCAGCTCCTGCTCCTTGCAGCGGCCCAGCATGCTCTCTGCTGGCACCCAAATACCCTACACCACCAAACCCCGCTGACTTCTGGAACTGTCCTAGAGGGGTAAGGCAAGTCCCGTATTTTGCTTCCTCTGTGCATGTACTTGTTACTCCTTTAAAAACACATACAATACAGCACATTTTTAAAGGGGCTCTGGGGAGGGAGGTAATATTCCTATTTTATACCCTATGGGATATAAAATATTGATAGCTTTTAAAAACGGGATTCTCCTTACCCCTACAGGCCCTCTCCCGGCTTCAGAAAGATGTTGTGGTGGCTGTGATGCCACCGGCAGAGAGCATGCTGGGGGGTCACACAAAGCAGGAGTTGGAGATCTGCAGCAGGCCTGGGAGTTGTGGACCTAAAAAAGAAAAGAGCTTTCAGTTAGCATGCCCAACGTCCCCTCCGGCCCTGGTTACTAGGGGCACACAGCACACGAGCAGGAATCTGCACCATCCGTTAGCAGATGGCCTCTCAGAGAATTTGTTCTACTGCTGAAGTTATTAGCCTTTCTGTGTCAATCAGAGCGGTTTCCTTATTTCAGCAAGAACAAACCTATGACATTTCTGGCTCCACAATGGAATCTGGGTCCTGTTGTAAAGCAGTATGGTGTGTGCCCCCAAAATAACCAAGTTAAGTTGCGACACAGTGCCGAAGCACAGTGACAATGGCATGCTTTGCTTAGAATGAGAACAAAAAAGCAATGGTGTCAGATAAACAACTGTAAAATGAACCTCAAGTGGACAAACTGAGCTTTCAGAAGAGTTTCCAACGGGAAATGTGAGGGGCATAGGACAGATACTTAAGGAAATATTCAAGACATCAGGGGGTCAAAGAAAGACCCTATCATTTTCTCCAAGTTCTAGTTTAATTTTATAAAGCTAAAGGCAAGGTAAAAGAACAAAGGCTTAATACCAGAGGAGAAAAAGACACCATTCAAATGAGCTTTAATTTTCTCATAATGCCCACCTGAACAAGTACAAAACATAAAGCTCAAGAAAGGCATTATTTCTTTAGGGGCAAAACCAGTTCTGGTATGTTATCACACACCTATTTTATTTTTCTTTTAAACTTTGAAAACATTTAAAAGCAGCAGCAGATTATAGAGCAACTTCTGAAAGCCAGCGCCGTCCTTGTAGGTATCAAAAAAGATACTTCAAACAACAGTTTGAGTGTGTTCCCTTTCAAATACTCTAGAGAGTACATAACACTTCCAAAAAACTAACTGATCCAACTTTGTGTGGTTTTAAATGAACTAAAAACTCCATAAAATCCAGATACTTATATAAGAATCTCTGTTCTTAAAGGTGTTTAAAAATGACAGATAAGCAAACCTTTTAATATTAAACCATTTTCAGGGAGCCTTATTACATTTAGTTCCTTTTGAATCACTAACAACCTCCTATGACCGAAGATTTTCATATCCTCCATTAATTACTTATTTTTCTATGTCTCTTTTAAAACAAACAAACAAAAACATGAATCCCAAGAAAATAAGCCAATACTGGAAATGTCTTCATCGTGATGGTTTCCTTTCTTTTCGGTACAGATCGCCCGCTAGAGTGTACACTGGGCACCACACGGGACACCTGCTAAGCAGTCAGTCTCTGACTCCCACTGCCTCAGGGACAACATATGATGACACCAAGTACTGTTCTCAGCATAACCTTCACCACCGCACACCCCCTCCTCCCCACACCAGCGCCGCAGATTCCAAACCAAAGATTCAACTGTGTACTAGAATGTACAATGTACTCAATATTTTTTATCATAATCATCCAATAAAAATGATTTGCTGGTTAAGTTTTTGCACTAGGAATTCATTAATCAGATCACACAAATCCTCCTTATTCATTCAAGAGTTTTAAACCAAGAAGACACCTACCTAGTAAGGCATTTCAAAGCACCTTGGCATGATTTTAAATACGCAAAGGTTCAAATAATTATTAAAACATTTTAAGTATTAAAAAAACACATTTTAAAGCATTATCACTGTTCTTATTTATGAATCAGAAAACATGGACAGTATCTGTTTCCCTGATTTTCTTTCAATTCTTCTAATGGGTTTTACTTAGACTATTTTGAGTCCATTCTTAAACACAAACACCCGCATATACATACAAATTACAAATGTCCAGTTCTGAGGAATCAAGTTTGAATAATAAGACTTTACCAATATTCTTGCATAGCAGCTCTCTGCAAATACCAAATTGTCTCCTTAGGTTCCTTTTTTAGGAAAGATGAGAATGCCTAGAGTTTCCCACATTGAAAACATTTCACATAAAACAAGTTTATTAAATAACATTTTTAGATACATATTTTATAGAACAGTATAATTAAACAAAACTCTTTCAGTGATTTCTTAGCCCTAAAATCCAAATAAACCAGGAGAAAATTAATTATCCAACTTCACACTATTTGTGAACTATTAAAACTTTATCCCACGTGGCCTATAATGACTGTCAGTCATGAGTGAAAACAGCCTGCTGAGAAGCTGGGTAAACGGGGCAATAAGATGCTATGAGATTATTTATTCCCAAAGCCTCATGTGATTTTCACTTACGTGAATACCATCTCCTCCATTTATAAGCTGACATTCATATCATGCAAAAAGGCGATGCTGATTCAAAATAACTTTCAATATGACTGCCCCATAACTGACAGGAGGAATATCTAACAACACTTTGTCCATTAAACTTGGGGCTAAGGATTTCATCCTCCTCTTGCTTCTTAAAGGATTAAATAAAATTATAAGCTTCAAATTTACATGTGAAAAGGACATTTAGTCTCAGCGCATATATTTATTATTGGTGGCTTACTGCAAACAAACAGCATAGAGTAAGTGCAATACCCCATTATAGTTTATTATAATGCTTATAGATAGCAACAAAGCAACCATGGCCTTTAAACAAAGGGAGGGAAAAAAGGTGTGGCCTCCAGAAGCACCAAATCAAAAATGTGCACCTTTTCTTGACTTAGAAATCACCGTATAAGAAGAGTGGTGTCATACTGATGCACTCACTCCTATAACAGGTGAGAACAGCTAAACCAGTGGAAAGGAACAACTCCTTCGGAAGAATCATTTCAGCTGTACATTCCATTATGTCTCTAAGTAATACTTAATTCCTCACTCTACAAACTAAAAACAGTTGATAATGAACTTCATGGGTCTCACTTCATTAACCAACAACACTACACTCCGAGGCACAAAGCTGTGAGTGGGTGGTACTGACCTTTTCCTAGGAAATGAACTAAAAGGAGAAAAAGGAAGTGAGGAAAGAAACGTTCAGTTCTACAGGCCTAACTTGAGGGACTATCAAGAAGAGAAAAACAGCCACTTTTTACACAAAAATGAACCATCACACCATAAGGCATCTTCCCTATCTGCTGGCCTTCTCGGGAATGTTTACCTATAGACTAAGCCCTCATTTGTCTTTGAAAAAAGTCAGTAATATCAAAAATTCAAAATAGATTATAATGCCTAAAAAATGTTATGACTTTGGCTACAGTCATGTAAACTTCCTGAAGAAAATAAGAAACTGAGTTTTAACGTATTTAAAGAATAGATTATTGTTTAAACATATAAAATACTACACACTGCAGGCTAACCAAAATACTACACATTGTAAACTAAGGTTACGAAAAAATTATTTAATAAACAGAAAGTTAAACTGTAGTTCATGCATCATATAAATTACTACTAAAGTTTTTCTAAAACTTTATGCAGTGAATTTTCCCAGTGAAATGTTATTTCATTCGATATTCAATAAACATTTATTGTGAATCTTATATGGGCTAGCAATGAGCTAAGCACACAGTACACATCAATGACTAACACAGGCATGGCATCTGCCCCTACAAAAGCTTAGACCCAGAGCACCAATGAAACGTCACCATCACTACCATGTCATTCCATGGCCGAGGCACTATGCATCCACTCTTGATCTTTTCATCTAAAAACCGCCTATCTGCAAGGTAGGTGTTTTATTTATACTCCAACTTCATAAGGAAATAAAACAAGATTAGGAGGGTTAAGCATCTTGCCTAAGGTCATAAAAGACAGCAACCGAAGAACAGACCGGCTGATGCCAAAGTCAAGCTCCCAACACATGCGCTCTACCATCCCTCCTCTCAGTCCCCGAGTAACGCCTCAAATTCTGAATTAGCCATACTCACACTAATGCAGACCTCCTATCCCACCCCCAGAAAAGTTTTTAATACAAGATTTACCTAACATTAAAATGAATGCCCACTTCCTGAATGTCTATACACCACACATTCTGTACTGAATGTTCACAGCAGCCAAGGTGGGATTAAACAGTGCTGGCATGTGATACATAAATGATAATTAACTCTTTGTGTGTACACACAGAAGTGTCCACAGAGTGCATATTAAAAAGAATCCCATATCACCCAGCATTATCTATGTAAAGGTCTCTAACAAAAAATGAAAAGTAAAATTATTTATCCTCAGTTAAGTTTTCATTTTAAAGACAGAAGAGCAGCTTCTTGCTTTTAATCTACTTCTCAGAAACTTGATTTGGTGGAGAGAGGACAACATCAACGGTGTGTGGAAGCTGCGCCAAAGCTAATTTCTCTGCGGCCCCTCTCTGTTGTACTGTTGCAATCAACTTTTGGGGTAGGGTTACAGATGCAGACTAGGAACCAGAAATTCTGAAGGCTCCCCCCCGCCCCGGCTGCTCACATTTGGCAATGAACCCAAGAGGGAGATGGCGTTAAATCTTGAATAACGTGGCCCCCACGTCCACAGCAATACTGGAGATGTGCCTTCGCCAAGGTAACTAGTGGTATGCGGTCTCAGCTACCCCACATTCACAACCAACACTTACAATGTATGCTGTCAGGGACAGAAATTATACAAAAACACACTCATCCATATAGAGTCATAACAACTCATTGAGCCCTAAACAGTCGACTAAAAATACCATAACATCCCTAATGATATATCCCCAACTTCATGGAATCTCTAAGATCAGGTTTAATTTTAACAACAACTTTTCCACTTTTAATAAACCAAATAGGAGCCAAGATGAATCAATGGTATTTGCTCAAAATAATACTGTAATAATTACACATCCTACCTGGAAATTCATTTCATACAACAGTCAAAGAATCAATAACTATATAACTCTAGGAAACCAAAATCCCATTTTTCTCCTATTGTATGAATGATAGGAACTCATTAGGAATCCACACAGAATGCCCATGTAGAAATTAAAAGGAATGGCTTCAATTACTTATCTGTGAGTGAAGAATTAGATATGAAGTAATACTACCAGAGCCAGACAAGGTACTCCTCGCGTTCTACTGCATGAAAATCACTAAACAATCTTGTGAAGCGTTTTCAGAATTAATGATTATTTCTAGAGAGCTAATTCACTCTATCATGCTGAAGGCCTAGATTTCTATAAAAATGGACTTTTATTGATTTTTATAGTAAAAGCAAGAAAGAGCTTTCTTTTGGGACAAAAGGTGAATGGCTTCCTTCACATTAATCCTATTCAGAGCGTTCTCCAAAGAGGACTGACATCCAGTAATGCCTCAGATGTCTGTCCAATTAGAAACTAAGGTCACTGAGGGAAGGAACTTTATCGCGCAGACTTCAGTTTCTTTCAAGGTGCTACGCCCAACAAAGCACACAGAGTAGGCTTTCGTTAAATGCCTATCGAAGGCACTGATTACCACCGAAAACATTCCTCACTGCACTCGGGAATATAATGCTCCCCGGTGAGATGGACTCACTCAGGAACAGAACTCTGAAAGCAAACTAAGTCACTCACTGACCTAGGAAAGCTAAGGGAGTGCCGCAGAAGAAAGGGTTGAAGATGTTATACCACGCTCTTTCAGTTCATCAATGGAGATCCACTCAAGTTGGCCCAAGAAAAGAGGCCTTTACTGAGCAGAAACAAGGATAATCCAAGAATCCCGAAAGAAGCAGCATTAGCACAGCCGGCCTCATGACAACTCAGGGAGAAGGCATGCTCTCGTTCCCGATGGCCATCTACTGCTCTCTGCACAGATGCTCCGATCCTCTGCTCTTCCTGGCTTCCTGCCCTATCACGTCAGCTTGCCTGTGACCCATTTATGCCTGCCAACCCTCTCTGCATTGAGGCGACTCTTGATTCATCCTTCCAGCTTTGCCCTCTCAGCTAACTGCTTCAGCCTCTCAATTATCTTTTCAAGCAAGGCCACAAAGATCATAGATTGCCATTCCGTATTACTACTCTTTCAAAGAGCTAAAGATTTTGCCAGCTGCCTTATTATTTAGTTCAGAAGCCTAAGGTGCAAAGCTACCTTATTTAATTGATGATCCCTCCCTATTACTACTTCTAAGCATCATTACTTATTACTACTTTACATATTACTACTTCTAATTCATCATTTCACTTTACCTCTCCCATCTTTTGAGCTCCTGCTTTGACTACTTGTTCCATAGACACTTCTGCCATTGTAGTCAAACAAATCCAGTTTGGTCTCCTAGTCTGTAAATAAGCCCTATCAAATTAGCACTCCCTAAGAGGATGAAAGCTTCCTAACAGAACACATAATTTGCTTTCCATGAAAATGTTACTTTCAAAAGTAGCTTCAGTTCTGCTAGGAACTCAATTACTTTGCGCCATCATAGCTTCCACTGATCCCTATGAAAGTGCGGACTCTAAACAGATCTACCAATGTATGGTGGTAGTGGCCTTATGAATTTTGATGGTTAAATGTTAACAAAGCAGAAGCCATGGATCCCATCCCCACAGGCAAGATGACCATATAAACTGCCATCCAAAACAAGGATACCTTTGAGAGTGAAAGGGGACACTGTTTAACGGTTTGCCAAGTTTAATATAATCCTGCACACAGAGACAACTATGTTCCTTATCATGGACTCTGACTCTATGAGACATAGTAGCAGAGCCTAGAAGACAACCCAGGGCTCCATATAAAATCCGAAGACCTTCTCTCTCACAGTACTAGTTCCTGAAATGTTACCAAGGGTCCTCAGTTCAACAAACTGGCATTATGCTAGTTTGGGGGACTGGTCATAGATGTTTGCTTACGCCCGCTTCTCAATTCCTTAACTTACATTGTGTCTAACACTGTAATGTTACTTAATATGTACCATAAGGGCATTTGCCCAGTTCTTTTTACAGTCCCAAATATACCATATGTTCAAAAACTCACCATTGTAAGGGGTCATTCTAATTCATGGTGTAAACAAAGGAACACACCTCTCAGTTACAACCCCAAACCAAAAAAGCTTAAAAAGATAAAATAAGAATTAATCAACAATATTTCAAAGCTACTGGGTTTTTGTTTTCACTGCTCCACTTGCCATGAATGGTATTTGCTGTGGGCAAAACCAACTCCAATTTCTTCTTTTTAAAATCTTGCAGAGAAACAAAGCATATTTCCTTCTGTTCATCTTTTCCCCTTATAGCCTGGGTAGGCTGAAGGGAAAAAAAAGCTATGATTATTTTCATCTGTTAAATTATGTTTTCATAAGTAGAACTGCAAACCAAGGAAAGAAGAAAGTGGATATCCAGACAATAACTACATTCCTTCTAGGAGTAAATATTTCACCATCTCAGTTATTCTTACACAACACCTACGAGCATGTGCTGAATAAAGAACTCAAACAAAACCATGAGACATAGCAGTGTGCAACGTACATACCGTGCCCACTTCCCACACTGCTTTTGCAGACAGCTTTAATGTGTTGTACCAGACCAATACTGACAACAGAACCTTCAGCTTTTATTGCTGTTAATACCCTGAGCAATTACTGTAACTCAGCAGGAACCTCTGCCCTAAACAGCAACTATCACATTGTAATCAGCATTTCGTAAAAGATGCTGTTCCAACATGAAGGCACCTGCTAATGTGCTAAAATTGTACAAAAAGGGGTCTGAATGTAATAGGTTAAAAAAAAAAAAAAACCTTTGCAATTTTATTTCACAACTATATCTTTTCCATGGTGCACTGGTCTTATGTTTGGTTAAAAAAAAAAAAATCACACACAAAGAGGATGGGCAGGAACAGAGCAGTAGCAGTGGCCACAAGCAAAAGAAAATTCATCAGGAAACAAGACCACTGCCCAGATTTTCAGATATCTATGCAGTGTCGGCAAAAAAAAAAAAAAAAATCTTTGGAAGGAAATATATAATAAACAGCAAAGACCTCTAAGAATGGCAAAACTTCATATTGACATAAAATCTGAATAGAAAGTGTTTGATTTACAAAATTAAACTACAAGACCTCCTCGTAAAACAAGCAGGGAACTTAAAAGCAGCCTACCAAGAATAAATAAATCTTAGAAGTAAATGGCACATTTGACTTTCTTTTAAAACAGTAAGCATAGGTTACTTATGCAACAAAACTTTAATAAGAAAAAATACATGGCATGCAATTTTTTTTAACTAGCTAAGTCAGAATATATTAATTGGGTATTTGGGGTCATTAAAAATGATAAAAAGAAACAAAGGAGACGCAGAGTTAAAGATCTCTCCATACTACATTACCTTTCTCTAGACTGAAGCATCACATACGGAATGTGAGAATACAAATATTGTCAAGTTACAAAGGGTTTTGAAAATAACAGCTTTCACAGATACTGATACATGTCTCTACAGAGATAAAGAATTGGGATTTCTCTATACCTAAGAAGGGAGACAGTGGTTCACAACCTTCAAGTACAAGGATCCCTTTTTAATGTTAATGTTTCAAAAGATCCCCCAAATGGCAGTACTCTGATAGTATTTCTTTCACATATCAGTTGTTTGAGGAAAATACTTAATAAACGGATTCTTAACTGTGTATTGTCATTAAATATTAAGTGAATTTTTTAAATCACACCAGCATATTAACATATTTGAAAAGTAGTTGTACAAACACATATGAGGTATATTTTAGACTGAGAATGTTTATTTGTAGACCCTTGTAAAATCTCTACAGATATCCAGGGACCCAAAGCCCCAAGCGTGGGAACCACCGGTCTAAAACCCAGAGACTGCCTAGTGGGCACTATCAACACCTCTAAACTTGGGGGAGGTTTGTAATGAGAAAGTACTGCAGCCATGCCATCCCCAAGCCAGAGTTCCTTCCCCCAACCTGCATCACAGGGTGACCCCAAGATATGACTCCATACTCACTAAAATCTCTAAGGAAATGACAGTCGCCACCAAAAACTAGTCTCTGGTGCATTTATATTCTTTTTTTCCAACTCACCACCAATTCCCAAATTTACTTTACTTCAGGCTCTTCACAATGGCTGAGAAGAAACAAACTACTTCAGAAACTCAAGAAAATCTCTGAAATTATTGTCAAAACAGCTACTAGAGAAATGAAAACTTTGGGAACATTGTTCACAGTACAAGCTTTGCAAGGGTTACAAAACCAAAAGGATAGAACTGGTAGCTGCCTTACACACGTGCTACAGCTGCCAGGCAGTGAGCACTCGAGGTGACCTGGTTATCAAGTCCACAACCAGGAAGAAGCAATCGAGAGAGACAGCCAATGGCACTGGGAAAAGAGAAGGCAGAGAAGAGAATCAACAGCACATTAAAAAATGCTTACCAGTTTGAAGTCTTGAATGCTACAGATGAAATACGGCGTGTTTGGCCTCCGACTCTCGATATACACACAGTCTTTAAAAGAAAAAGAAATTTTAAAACAATGGTATTTACCATTAAGGGAACAAAGACAGGGCCCATAAAGCCACTGCATAAATAAACACATGACAAAGCACATATCTTTTATAGAAAAAAATTTTTCAAAGATGAATTGTAAATTACAAATAATTTTAAGCTAGAGGAAAACAGCCCTTGGGGTTCTTACGGACCACTTTTCTGATAATTTAAAGAACGTGATAAAGCCTCAATTATTGTTTCCAGGGTGCCTGAAGAAGGGGGAGAAAGAAATCCCACAGGATTAACAATATTTTGACGAAGAAACTTCAATCAAGGGAATTACTTGATCACAGCTACACAAGACAAAATTTTGAGTGTCTTATTCAGAGAGATGCTACCATGTCTTCACAAAGAGAAATGGCTTTGCCAAGTGCTTCTTTATTTTCAGTAAATAATTTGTGAGGAAATAAATGAAAGATGTAAAGACGACTGGCTTGAACATACTATTACAATGACCTTTTCACCTAAACCAAGAAACAGAAAGAAATCCAACGAGTTGTGGATAACTTACTATTCGATTTCAACCTAAACACACTTTATTTTCTAATTGTAAAGAAAACCAAGGCACCCAATCAGAGATGGGATGAGGTAAACCAAACCACACTTTCCTCAAGGGAATAAGAGTGCTTTCTTAAATTATATTTGACATGGCAATGGTTGGGTAACTATTTCTGATGCTCTCAACAGCTGGAGTCTAAAGGCCTGCTCTTTAAAATGGCAGGTTAAGATACTTTTTTTTTTTTTTTTAAGAAGCAACAATTTTAAGGGAAGCAGTGGCTATAAAGGGACTTTAACACTCTCCACAGGGCAACCCAAGATCATCATAAAGCTTAAGATAGGATCCTCTACGTATTATTTACTGAGAACTAGAGGCATCTGCAGTCAATCAAATTTTCTAGGGATAATAACCATAATAACCACATTCAAAATGCCATTTCTTTTATCCCTCTTCATGACCCTTCATAATGAGTGTATCTCAGAATAACTCAGATACTTAAGAATACAAGCAGATTCCTCTACTGCCTTATGTAACACATACAGAGCCAAGAAAAATAAAAGGAGCAGAAATTTGGAACTATCCATCCCATGGACAGTCCAGTACCACCACAAGCACTAGCTGACCCACTAAGAGGTAGATCATGAAGAAAGCCCTCACCAAGGACACTTCCTTCCAAGAAACTTTAGGGAAGACATCAGATTTTTGTAGCCCAAAGTCATTCCAGAGAAAGAAGAAATCTGAATGCCAATCATCTAGGCATCTAGAATGTCCCAATTTATTTCTCTACTAAGATGGAGACTCAACAACAAAGATTCAATCCCTGAACCCATGTACAACAGTAGCTCAGGAATAAACTGTTGACTGAACCTTCTATTTTGTTCCAGGGTCCAGGATGCTGAATAACTCTGCTTAACATTCAGGCAACATCCATTTAACATGCCAATCATCTTAAAGAACAAGAGAACTCTTCCTATTTCGGTAGATATTTGTCTTCCTATCCCTAATTTGGTATTCAACTAAAAACATTCCCTAGATAAAAAACTGCAGTTTCAACTTGCACAATTTTGGAACAACCCAAGGTTCTTTATTTCTGTGTCCCAATCCCTGATGTACCGAATACCAACCAGTATTCCAAATCTCTAGATACCAAGTATTTACCTGTCTCACTCAACCTGAACACAAATCACAGTCTATAGGCCATCTTCTTCCTATCACCTCCTACAGAGAGCCTTCTCTTCTAAATCTCCTAACACTGTCATACCAAGCTATATAATCACTGACTGTAACACAAATGGGTCACTTCCCAACTAATGACTTCCACTTCCTTAAAGTTCATGGGGCCAAAATGTGCTGCATACAATGGTCTGGTCCCGCACCAGTCCCGCACCACATCTCAACCTCCACTAGGCTACGGTATCCAAAATTCCACTACCTTGTCCATGCCAAACCCACTTAACGTCTTCATTCCACCGGCACCTACTTTATAATGAGTTAGCTCCAGGGCCAGTAAATTCTCATGGCTCTTTCTGTAAAGAAATGGCAACATCTCCTTTCTTAAAAAAGCTTTATGTATACTTTTCATAATCCACGGAATCATTATAACTATAAACCTTCTAACTCTGAGGCTTAAAGTAGCTATTAACTTGTATACAAAAAAAGCTTTCCAGAAAAGGAGAATCTATATTCTTTCATTTCTTGCTGCAAAGTTACATTCAGGAAAATCACCATCTATAAATATACCTGGATGTAACACTCTCAGAGAAGAGAGGGAAGGACTATACTGGATGTGGAGGATGACCCCTGGTATTCTTGTGCCTAAATGTTTCCTGGCAGTCTTGGAGGCAGACTCCCACCTGTTGGCCCGAGGAATGCTGCCATGAGGAAGAAGGGTGTGAAAAAGAACCTTTAACCTGACAGATGGAATTACCACATTTACTTATTAATGCCTTGTTAATAGATTAAAAAGTCACCTCTTTTTGTTTAAAAATTGACCCTAATTCATATGTGAGATTCCAATGCACATGACTAATAATCTGTAAGACAGGTTGCTGTATCAAGTGATCTCTATCAGTATTTGGAAACTTAGACATGAAAGAGATAAGCTCACTTCATAACTAAACGACAATTTAAAAGTCTATTTTAGGTAAGTAGTCATTAAACACAGAATCACTAAGATCAGGAGTAATATAAATTAAAATTTTTCACCATGTTTAACTTGCCATAGAAATGGGAAAAAATACGCTATTTTGATCCAACTCTTTAAATTCATTTTAAAAATAAAAGCATAAAAAATTATTGTAGAGTCAGATTTTTCTTTATTACCCTCCCATAAAAATTAGGATGATCCAAGTGTACATCCTAAGAAACAATTTGGAATTCAAGTCTCACAGGAAAAAAAATCTACTTATTGTTGTTACTCTTAATGATTTTCAAAACAAGGTTAAATAAGGCCAAATACTCATAAAAAATATTTCCCTCTTGTCTCATTAATTAAGCAGCTATTTAAGAAAATAACTTTATATAGATGTTTGTAGTGAGCGCAAAAATAAAGTGGCTTAATTTGGCAAGGGCAAGATGAGAACATAGGTCAAGAGCAATGTTAAAATCTCAGTTGGAATATACGCCCAGTAATCTTTTAAAGCCAGAATGATTTGCCAAGAATTTTCATGCAATTTACAAGTGCATAGATTGTCTGAAGCTGGTTATAAAATTGGCTTTAGTCAGCTGGATCAATGATCCTCAATCTGAAAATCTCCCATGGCCAACACAAGTACTACAGACATCTTTTTTCTCAGAAAGCAAAGAAAAGCAAGAAAGCCTTTATTATTATTATTATTATTATTACAAAGCTAGCAGTTCTGAAAAATCTGAGCAAAGCTGAAGTAATCCATTAAGTGCATAATGCACATTTTCAAAATTACCGATATGAAAATGCATATTTACCAGACTGAGCAAAGGCTGCTGCAGGGCAAATATATATTTTTTTAAATCTTAAAATCAGCAAGCCTGAAATACGCCAGAGAAATGAGTGAGGGTATTATTATTGATATCAATTATTCCAAACAATACATGATAACTCCTTTTTTTCTTTATTAGGAGTGTCTGGAAATAAAACCATGGGTCTAGGTAGAGACCTGCCTCTGCCAGGAATGGATCACATGATTAAGTGACCTCAAATCCTGTATCCATGATCCAAGCAATGATATTGAACAGGGGCGTTTCTGGCTGTTTCTCACAACCTCAACATAGCTTTGTGTCCAAGAATCTACCGTGCCATCTGCAAACAACAGAGCATTTGCTAAGCCGGGGAAGGAAGTCAGCCAAAACATGAAGGCAGATTCTTGAGGCAAAGAAAACCCTCTCTGCTTTTCAATCCTCAGCAAATCAGCAGGTTTATGTAAATAGAGCAAGAGCATGGTCCTCTCAAGGGTAAAAACCACAGCCTGAAGCATCAGGCAGTTTGTCATCCTGAAACACAAAGAACCTGTCAGCATCCTTCCTGACAGCCTCCTTCCAGAGCACAGTGGACACCTACTTCACCGACTAATTGAGCAAGCAGCGCCGTGAGCCCAGCATTAAAGCTGTGGTCACAATGTGCAGGCAATGCTCAGTCTGTGCTGAGCTCTGTCCTTTAAAGAATTTCCATCCTGTTAATGCGTTTCTGCCCCCTTAATCTTTGAAATACCTTCTCATCCCTTTCCAAGGCATGGCAGTGCCACTGTAATATAATTTTCAATAGAAAACCTTCTACTTGTTAAAAAAAAAAAAAAAAGTAGTAGAGAGGAAGAGAAAAAGCATGTCCTCAGTGGTGGACAAAGAGGTTGACTCTCAGGACTGCTCCATCCTTCCGTGTTCCATTTCTCTTACACAGGATTCCTCCACCATGCGCACTCTGAACCATTCAGTGAGGTAACAGCCGATTGGTCTAATGTTACAGAATCAAAAGTCCACAAGTATCTCACTAGTTAATATGGGTGTTTCCAAATGTCCAACATGTAAAAAGGTATGTAGCTATATGCACATGTGAGAAACAACACTGAAATCCCAATTGGCACTGCGTGGCCTATGACAGAAGAGCCTCTCACCTCTCCAGCAGCCTCCCCAAGTGTGCAACAGTCAAATCCATCATCATTCCTCACCTCTATAACAATACACTACATTCCACAGCAAACACTCAAAAACTATACAAGGAGCAATTGACCTGAACAAAAATGTAAAAACATGAGATCCTATTAAGAATGCTATTGTATACTATCAATGTGAACATCAAGAATGTTGTTTTCTAATAAACACTTCTTTAAGAAATAACTCAATTGCAAGATGGTCTACTTCTAGTTTTCTACTAGATTCTTTTGTGGGGAAGCGATACACACATCATCTAGGAACAATGGAGAACTAAAAAGGGAAAAGGAAACAAAAATTGGAAAACAACACCTCAGTAAGTGAAATCCTCTCAGTGCTTACCTTTATCCTGTGTTCTGAGCCTGAAAACTGTCACCAAAACAAGCTGACTTGCAACATCTTAAAGATTCTAAGGTCAGTGGGAAAAAGATCTCAGGTAACACACCCTTGGTCCCTTCCTTTTTAAACTTCATGAGAATTAAATCCCACATATTCCAAAGTCTACAGATTCCCAACTAGCACTACCGAGCAAGCACAGGCTTTTATCTAAAGACAGAACGCTGTATACTTCCAGCAAACATTCATCTATCTTTATCCTCATTGCTAAAAGGAAATTAAATGATCAGGAAAAACAGCTGGGAGGCTAGGAGGAACGGGTCATAACAAACTGAAAGAGACTGTTTCAATTTCCCACCTTTCCCTTTTCTCCTCTAGAAGTCAAAAAATCTTCTAGTACATCAAAAGTTTAAAGACCATCCAGAACAGTCATCTTTCTAACATGAAGTGATGCTGGTGTTTTGGATTAAATGCTGTGGCCAGACCCCGCCCACTTCTCAAATCAATCACATGCTATAGACCTGAAAACTGTGCTGCCAGCACCAGCAATCTTACCAGTTACACAGATACGCTAAGTATTGGCCTGGGTTGACACTCTTACTCAAGCAAAGAGCATCTGAAGCACTCTCACCACCATTTCCTTCTGCAAATGTTCCTTAAAAAGCCTTCCTTGTGATCCACACTGAATCCCAATTGTGAAAAAGACCCAAGCCAGCTTAACATCCAAAGATCCACATCTCTCTTATAGAGTCTAACGACTGTTTGTGTGGAGATTTTGTGCCATAAGAGAACACACAGAATCTAGCTGGCAGGGGAGGATCTATTCTACAAATCAGTGGTGGCCATCTGCCCTATGGAAGCAAAGCATATTAGTTAAGGCATTAGAGACATGGGGGAGGGGAATTTCCAGCCCACTCTCACTCTTGCTGCCCCACTGTACCTACCTTTCTAGTGCTTGAGAAGGTGGGTAACAACCCTACCCCCAAATCAGTGGGTCCTATCTAAAAAATGAATTCTGCGATAAAATCCCTATTAAGCAGAGGATGCTGCTTGCTAATGAAAACAACAACAGGTCCTCACTGCAATGATTACAACTGGAACATAGCTGAGTATGTGCATTTAGGAAACCAACTCAAATAGTGTTCAAACACGTCTAGGAACATTCTGCCCAGTAATCATAGGAAAAAATAACCAGCGACAGGTTGGAGTGAAGATTCCGCTCTCCCCATATGGCTGACAACAAACAAATCGCTAGTCTGATCTTCTGGTGTTACATCCTGCAGAGCAGATTTCAAGCAACACTGCTTGCTCCTACTTGGAAAACAATGTGCTGAGAGCCTGGGCTTTACAATAAATGGTTCAACCAATTTGCAGTGCTCACTGGAAATACACAGGAGAATTCTCGATGCCTGGGCTATAATTCTTATTTGGCAAATGATTTTATTATAAACTGGTATCATAGTGAATCCATTTTCTTTACGGGTTTTCTGCTAGTGTTTAATGGACTGTCAGGATAATTTAGATTTCATCTATTTAAACTCATTCAAGCCTGGCTCCTGATTGTACAGTAAATGGAAAATATTTCTATTCACGGAAATTAATGACAGTTAATTGTAGCCTGCAGTTCTCAATTTTGTAAAAGCAACTGTTCCACAGTTCAAGCACCAAGCTACGGAATTTCCCACACCAATTATTTTTTGTACTATATAGGCATCCACATCTTGTAAGCCTTTCTTGTAAGACTAATGTATATATTCATATAATATTTCTACCCATTCAAATATTTATTACCAACTCTTCAGAAAGAGTTAGGACTTAAATATAACTAAAGGCTGGGAAAATAAAACTTCAGTTGTTGGTCTAAACAGACAGATGCTCAATTATTATGGGGTTTTTTTTTAAGCTGGCAAAATTGAAGATTAAAATTTCCTGCTTTGCATATTTTTTTTACTTACTGTTGTACAATTTTCTTTTTTTTTTTTATGACCCCCCTTTTTTTTTTAAGATTTTATTTATTCATTTGACAGAGATAGAGACAGCCAGTGAGAGAGAGAACACAAGCAGGGGGAGTGGGAGAGGAAGTAGCAGGCTTCCAGCGGAGGAGCCTGATGTGGGGCTGGATCCCAGAACGCCGGGATCACGCCCTGAGCCGAAAGCAGACACTTAACGACTGAGCCACCCAGGCGCCCCTAATGACCCTCTTTTCTTAAACTGGCTTGATTGGATTTCTTTTTCTTTTTTTATAAGAAGTTATGCCCTTCATAAACCCATATAATTCAATTAATAACATATATTAATTCAATTAATAACATGAATTTGCTGAAATTGTGAATTAGTGACTTAATTTTTTTAAATTTATTTATTTGAGAGAGAGAGAGAGCAGGGGGAGGGGCAAAGGGAGAGGGTAGAGATAATCTTTTTATCTGTTGTACAATTTTCTTATATATTTCAAATAAATCACAATGCCAACATTAATTGAGATTTATTAAAGGTAGGCTAAACTTATTTTAGATATACACACATAGCTAAACTTTAGATATACAAACAAGATACATGACACATATTAAAAAATACTGTACTGAATTGCTTCTGAGACTGATATTCTATTTAACAGAAATTTACCTCTGAGTTTTATTTACCAGACAACACAACAATCCCATGAGTGATTTCTCTTCTTGAGTGATTAGTCTTTCACCTAAGCATCCACACAGCTGTGTAAGAAATGCTTATGGGAGAAAAAGGCATGCAAAAAAATCACCTTAAAAGAAACTTATCAGATCAAGACCCAAATAATTATAAGGCAAGAATCCAGAATTTGCTGCCCCAAAACTATAACCACCAGAGTCGTAGACTGACAAATTGCAATCCGCACAAAAGAGAAGTAAAGGAAAACCACAAGCTACCCTTTTCATTCCTTTTTTCAGTGTGATATTTACATCTACTCAATTGGGTCCTGAATCTTCTATAACCACATCATGCCCCGTCCCATGAAATTCCCCACGTGTTGCCCCTAATAGAGATGCTCTGCCTCTACCTGGTCCTACTATAATTCTGCCCCCACTCCAGGACCCAAATCAAGCTCTTCATGGTCCTTCATCTCTTCCCCAGTATCACCAACTTATAGTCTGTCCTATTCAGTTGGTGTCTGCACACCCGCTGCCTGTTACTAACATATAACATTACTTGAATAAGTGTAATTTCTCCCTATAAAATGAAGGATCAAGGACTAGATTCCTGTCTACTTTTGTATCTTGCCCTACCTCCCCTCCACAAAATGCCTTGCACGAAGTTACAGATACAGAAGATTGTATTCTTACATTATCAGCTGATCAATATGCCACTAATACTACTGCTGACACCTAACATACCCCATTAAATCCTACTAGCTTATTTAAAGACTATTCCAGGCCTTAAATTTAATTCTCTGCTTTACAGAACTTCTAAGGGCAAATGAAACCTATTCGGACTTTCTTATTCTATCCGTACTTCTTCCCCGTCACCCTTAAATCATTATTGTTTTAATCCGGGTTTTTGTTGTTGCTGTTACTGTTCTTTGGTCAGGTGCTTATTTTAAAATTAAAGTCAAAAACTAAAGATATTTTAAGAATAATTTAAAACTTGGTCAATTTCACATGACTGAATATTGAGACCTCAAATTTTCATTACAGATCTTCAGCCCACTGCGAATTATAAGATGTCATTTTATAAGTATTCAACAAGATTTCAGGGAAAAAATTCCACCTATACAATGATTTCCAATGATATATCTCCTTAGGATTCTACATGTGGTAATTTTGCTTTAGAACCTATACATCATTCTCAGGCTAAAAAAGTATTCTATTGGGAGCAGGAGGGAGTAGGTGAGATCTTGTCTGGTAATCTGCCATCCACCTGTCACTTTTATAATCAAAATTAGCAAAGACCTATGCAAGGTAGCAGTATTTAAAGTATCTAAATACCTATTGATTCCCAAAATGAAATGAGACATTTAGTTTACTGTTTGGACCATAAGAAGCTCTAGATGCTTTCTACCCGAAACTGTACTCGACACACTTCAAAAAATGATTGCAGCTGCTCTGGGCCAATATAACACTTAATGAGACTTTCACTTTTTGTAATTTGTACCTTGTAAAAATCATGTTTCGAACATCTGCTGAGATGAAATGAATCAGAACTTTGGGGGAAAAAATCAGACTTCTCCATTTTAACTGAAGTAGTAACAGACAAATCCTGTCGAGATTACATTAAAGTTAAAAAATGAAAATAAATATATTCTACAAGAAACAGAATCATAAACTCGTAAAACATTCACACACAGGCTTACTGGGCACCAGCTACATACCAGAGATACTGAGAAGCATAAAAATATTGTCCTTCCCTTGACAAGTTCGCCATTCTAATATCGGAGCCAGGCATGAAAACACTTAAGTAACTATATATCTGCAATAATTTAATTGCACTTACGTTTCGGTCTCTGTGCAGAGACTGCTGGCTGGGTGTAACATTCATTCTCTCCTTCTTCCTTAATAACAGAATATCTGATGTCTACCAGGGACTAAGGCCCCTTAGAATAAAGACCACATTTCTCAGCTTCCCTTATAGCTGATTTTATAACACGACTAAACTCTGGTCAGAGATATAAACAGAACTACAGTATTTCAACTTCTGGAAACTGATTACTGAAAAGAGGAGGCCCTGCTCTCCCTGTCCTTCCAGTGAGCCTAAAGGCAAATGTATTGGCTGGAGGTGGAGCATGAAATCGATCAAAAATGACAATGCAAATGGAGGCCACAAGCGATAAAATTAACAAAAAACCTTTGACTGTCGCTGAAGAACCAGACCAAGAATTTTCTATTCACAATTCAGCATTTCAGGCCATTATACACAAATATCTTTAAATTATTTTAAAATGGGGCAAAATATTTATACTACATTCATGAACAGAGTGACATCTAGAACAATGATTTGGGGAAAACATTCTAATTTTTTTTAAATAGGAAAAGCTAGGAAAGAACAGATAACCCTAGCAAGTGTGTAAAACCATACAACACAGTGCTCTTGATTCAGAATGACTAAAACAGTTTGAACAGATAGCATACTGTTCCAGTAGGATTAAAAATCAATCCCTAGAGGCAGATAAAATAAGGCAAAACAAAGTCCACAACTGTCTTCCTGAAGAGACTTCACAGCTAAGCCAAGCTTCTCATGCTGACTCTACCCTGAATGTAGGAATAAGGGACGGTAACTTCTCCTGCAAACTGACTGGCACGTTGTGCAGAGGGCAGTTTGATGGTGTCTGCTGGCCCCACTGAGAGGCTTTACCTTTCTTCTCCACTTCCACATGTGTTTGATTTTAGGACTTGAGAGAGAATATGTTGGCTGCTCCTCCAACAAAAATACAGGGACCACTGACAACCAAATCTTCTGGAATGTTTTATCATTCATAAAAGTTAAAGCTGACCAGAATTCATACTACACTAAATTCTTGGAATAGAATCCATATTTTACTTCATACTAGAAAGAGTGCATTCCCTCTGATGTCACAGCTTTATCTTCCTTCCAAGTCATTAACTGTGGATAAGAAACAGAGCACACAAATGTGTCTGATCCATTCTTCAAAGTGACGATTTACTACTATCCAAAGGTGACATAGAGTCTCTCCTGCTCTACCTAGAGAACACTTCTCCAGTTTCAAAACCACAAATTCAGTCACTTGCAAAGGCCAAAATCCCATGGTGGTACATCAGGGGTAACTGGAAAGAATTACAATGGGAGTACATTAAAAATCTTTGGACGTCCAGACATACCCTTTAACTCAGCAATTCTAGTCCTAAGGAGAGTGAGCAGAAATGAATAAATGCTCGCCACTGCTGCTCATAAAGCAAAATATCTGGAAAGAACCTAAAATCCAACAGCGTACAACCAGTCACACGATGGTATCTATCCGTTAATGCAGGTGCACCTAAAGATTTTCCGCCAGCAGGTGCCTTTAGCAACCTATACACAACTCTTCAAAAACACTTTTGTTTTAAATTCACAAAAAAGGGGGTGCCTGGGTGGCTCAGTTGTTAAGCATCTGCCTTCGGCTCAGGGAGTGATCCTGGTGTTCTGGGATCGAGCCCCGCATCAGGCTCCTCCACTGGGAGCCTGCTTCTTCCTCTCCCACTCCCCCTGCTTGTGTTCCCTCTCTCGCTGGCTGTCTCTCTCTCTGTCAAATAAATAAATAAAATCTTTTTAGAAAAATAAATAAATTCACAAAAAAACATGTATTAAAATACTTATCACAATATGAGAAAAATATTTGTAATATATGTACTTCTTTATTGACTCCTTAAATAAAATTTACTAAAGGTTATTCCCTTAATAACCTCCATAATTTCAAGGTCTTGATGAGCATAAACATTAGTTTCAGATGTTTTTCTCTGTGTTATGTGACATGGGAATATCTGTGGCTCATACTGGTACTGCCAATGTCACTATGGTTTATTGCCTATCTTCCTAACTGAAGCATAACTGAATGCTAAATGTCATTTGAAATGTAATGAATTAGTGAAAATAAAGATACAATTTTTTCCCACCCAAGTTCACAGTCTCCTGAATTATATTCACAGTCCCCTGGGTTGACTGTGGACCCTTCCAGGTTGAGAATGCCAGTATTACTGGTATAGAAAACAGTAATAATGATTCAGATTTATAATTACTGTCATGGCATACTCAGGGCATGTCAATTTTAAAAGCATTATTACAAAACAGTGAATAGTATAACCCCACACCTGTTCACTAAGGAAAGTGATAATACAACAAAATATTAACAGTAGACTCATGGTTTTGAGATTTTTAACTTTTGCTTCTCTAAACATTTCAATTTTCTTCCCTGAAAATGTATTATTTGCTCATCAAAAAGAGAAACAACAAATGCAGGAGGGGAAATATGGGGGAAAGATAAAAAGAAAGGCCTAGAGCCAAATTTTATAAATACATTCACAAGGCAAAGTCAAAAGGCAGCAGGTGAATTCAGAGGTGAGAACATTAAAATGGGACCACCTCTCATCAGTACAGAAACAACACTGAAAAGGGAATTGGAGAGCCAAGTGTGGCTGTACCAGAGGCCATAGCACTGAGTATCCTAGCAGCCGGGGCTGGGGGGGAGGGGGGGGCGCTGGGGGGGGTAGGAAGGAAGAGGACGTAAGAGAAGTAAAACATATGACAAAACCGCTGCTTTCTACAAACAAGTAGCCTCCACCAATCATGACAGGAATGCCAAAAGCACAGCAACTCCATGATGCCAAATACCTACTTTCTGTATAGTTACAAACTTCAAAAGCATTCTAGTTTATGAGCCTGAAAGACAGCCCAGGGTTTTTCTCCCTCAAAATATCTTCTAGCCAATACAGAGAGCAAATTGGGAATTAGGTGTCCACTGTCTAGCCTGAAATGTGACATGTAAAATCCCCTGTAAGGAAGAAGCCTAACCTCCCCCTGAGTACTGAGTGCTGCTAGAGTTAATTACAAACCTCAAAACTTCAGTGTATTTTTGCACCATGGAATTGTGGTAATTAAAACACTACTTTTTAGCTTTTTATTGTTCCCAACAATATAAAAACACAGCATAACAGGTGAGGCATTTTTTTGACATTTCCCTTCCCTTTACTAAAGAGAAAAAAAAGTATAATTATACAAAGTATTATTAACATTCCCTCAGTTTGGTAATTGTACATATGGTACCTACGTTTCACAATACCAGCACAAGAGGATGACAGGACAAGCATGAAAACTACCACCTAATAATAATACAGCCTGCCTTAGAGCCTACAGTCACACACAGCTTTACTAATGAAGCACAAATTAAATGTAAAAGCTGAGAATAATGAAAAGTAACATACTGAAATGATATTAAAAATCTATACTATAAAATCACGCCATTTCCTCTTTTTAAAAGGAACTTAAAGCCATAATGAACCCCCCCAACATTTTTACTATATCTCTATCGATCAGTTTAAAGTGAGCCACTAACGCACCATCTGTCAAGCATCAAATTCTGCCCAGCACACAAAGAAAGCCAGAACAATGCCTACAGCCTTCAGAGGGAATATAAAACAACCCTGTCTTTGCCTTTTACAGTTCAGTTTACACATTTTACTAATTATCACACTGGACATCACTGAAGAGGTGTTCCTTGTAAAGGCAAGTGAATAAGGAAATTTAGAAATATAAGTGAGAAAATAAATTTAGGGGTCAAATGAATGAACAATAGTAGAATTTCATGTGTAACATATAGTATGCTGCCTATTTAGTTTGAACACATATTTAATGGTGAAATAATGAAAAAGATTTAAAGGTACTGGATATTTAATGCATACATAATGATAAAGGGTCATTATATATGAATGTAATAGACTTGGTAAAGTGACTTTAGAAACCTATCCATTTCCAGGCATTTTAACCATTAACTTAAAAGAACCAGGTAACTTACTTAACTGCTCCCATCTATTTCATGGTACTTAAAAATCTACTACAAAATTTATACTAACACAAACATATGAAGGAATAGAAAAGCATATTTTTACTTTTGGTAGTGTTTGAAGCGTTCAGATATCTTCAAAGCAAAATTCATGTACACAAGTATCTATTCTATAGTATTTAAATGTTTTACAAAAGGAAATCATTCTTATATACATTTTAAAGTAATTCAACAAACATAAAACCCTGTTCCATCTTTAAATTCACAGACAATGTTTTTAATCTTGGAAAGTCTGGTTTTCTCAGCTGGTGAAGCTGTCAGAATAAATAGAAGGCAGCATCTGGAAAGATGACAAACACATGGGTCAACGTCAACTACAAGCCAATCCCTGTCAAGAACGGAGCCAAATTCCTGCATTTCAATTTCAATGGCGCTCTCCAACTCAAATACCACCATGCCACTTCAAATCAAAATTGTTTCCTTTTAAAAAGAGCTTTTTACAAAACTGATAGAGTATAACAGATTAAACAACTCTTTCAGCAATTTCCTCAGCTACTACAAAGCAAGGCATCGATGTATAATTATAATAAAGGGAACATTTAACAATTAATTGAGCCAGCAAAAGCTAAACCTCCAGAGCTTAGGAGTTCAAACGCTTGCTCACCAAGCATAAGGGCCGAGGATTTTAACATAACTGCAGGAAATCTCAGTCCAATTAGACTCTAGGTAAATATAAATCTTGTTCCACTGTCGGGACCCTATTCGTCACAGTCCATCAGGCTGATTTTAGCATCCAGCTTGGAGATTCAAACAAAAGAACCCCCACCCCCTCTGCTGCCTCTCCCCCACGCTGTAGTGTTAATCTAGTTCCACCAGTTTCCTCGCTGGACAGAGAAGATCTCTGGGAGGCTGCTGGCTTGCTTTTATAACCAACCAACAAGTAAGACTCCCAAAACATATAACACAACTGTGAGGGGATAACATCTCTGAAAATATTAATGATTTGAGCCATTTATAATGGTGACATATTAATTAATTTACTTTCTTTCCTCATTCAGTTTCTATGTAGAGGAGATGTACATACACTCAAAAAGAAAACAGATACAAACACACAGTGCTTCAAAGTGACATCATTTGGGATGGCAACTACTTCACAGGGATATCTTCTGCACTGGCAAACTTTTCTCTTTTTTGTAAGTTTGTTGTTTTTTTTTTTTTTTTAAGTAATCTTCTATACCCAATGTGGGGCTCTATCTTTTGACCTTAAGATCAAGAGCTGCATGCTCTATCAACTGAGCCAGTCAGGGGTCCCAACCACTAGCAAACTTCTTGAAGAATTTATACTGAATTAATGGGGGAGGGTGGGATGGAGATCCCCACGACTTTACTCATAAGGCATCTATCTTTCTATGCCTCATAGAGTTTGATGGGAAGCAGAAAAAATTACAACTTAAGGACAACAAGTTTCAACAATACAAACAAGTAAAAATTATTTTTAATTTAACTGGATAAATAAAGCAAATTACATTTTTAAAGGTAGCACAAAATAGTAGTGAAAGAATTTTTTTTTAATTTTTTTTGTTTTATTTGACACACACAGAGAGAACACAAGCAGGGGAAGCAGCAGGCAGAGGGAGCTAGCTAAATAATTAAAGCAATACACAATGATGTTCCTGAATGATACTTCTTTTTTAGGATTTTATTTATTTGTGAGAGAGAGAGAGAGAGAGAGAGAGAGAGAGCACGAGCAGGGAGGAGAGGGAGAAGCAGGCTTCCTGCTGAGCAGCGAGCCCAATGTAGGGCTCAATCCCAGGACCCCAGGATCATGACCTGAGCTAAAGGCAGCCGCTTAACCAGCTTAAAGGACTGAGCCACTACGCGCCCCAGTAGTGAAAGAATTTTAACGATTATTAGAACAGACAGAATTGGAGGTTGAGGCAGGCAACTCACAGAGCACAGACTGGCACCACGGCCTGCAGGTCAAATCTGACCCACTGCCTGTTTTTGTAAGATCCACAAGCAAGGAATGGTTTTTACATATTTTAATGGCAGGGGGGAGATATTTCTTGACATGTGAATATGAAATTCAAACTTCAGTGCCCAAAGATAAAGTTTTATGGGAACACAAGCCATGCCCATTCATTTATATCTTGTCTATTGCTGCTCTCATGACACAGGGGCAAAACTGAATTGCTACAACAGAGACTCACTAGCCTATAGCAAAGCTGAAAATATTTACTATCTGGCCCTTTACAGAAAAAGTTTACTGTACACTGCTCTAGAATTGCTCACTAAATAAGTAAAGCAGCTCAAAGGATAATATAAATTTTATGCCACAGAAGACTACAATGTAAGGCTTTCATTTGAAAATGTCACATTTGCTCAGGAACATTATGTTTATAAAATGCTCAAGAATTTTTCTAGAGGTTAGTATCAAGTATACTAGCCTGAAACATACAAAACCTTTTAGCCAACATCTTTACAAGGACAGTAGAGTGCCTCTAATATCATGACTCCAAGTTCCTTGCCATGACTTCATCTGGGCTAAAAACTCAGATCATCTGTGAATCTAGAGATGGCAAATGCTCCCTCCTGTAACTGCACCCAAGAGAAACACTGTCAGCTGATCAGAGCACTCCTTCCAAATGTACTACATTCAGCCTCAATCACCTGGAAAAGGAGATGAAATCTGTTTGCCATCTAATTTAGATAATCTATTTTTCTCATCTGGTTTGGTCTTCTTTACTGTTCATTCTTCCTTTATCATTGTTCTTGTACCATCTTGTGTGAAAACCATGTTCAGAACTTGACAGAGAGGATGACCGTGAAATGAAAGTACAACAGGAAAGCTTGCTCTCTGCTATCTGAGGCCATTAACAAGTCAAGCTACATAACATCAATTTATTTTTTTTAAAGATTTTATTTATTTCATTTGGCAGAGAGAGAGAGCACAAACAGGGAGAGCAGCCGGCAGAGGGAGAAGTAGAAGCAGGCTCCCTGCTGAGCAAGGAGCCCGATGCGGGGCTTGATCCCAGGACCCCGGGATCATGACCTGAGCTGAAGGCAGACGCCGAAGACAACAGCTTAACAGACTGAGCCACCCAGGCGCCCCTACATACCATCAATTTAAAAATTAAAAAAAAAAAAAAACAGTGGGCTTCTAAGTCTTTTTATCAACACGTTAAGTATAAGGGGCTCTTGATAAACCCTGCATGCCACCTTTTTTTTTTAACTTCATATAATGTTTTAAATTAGCTAGATAGATGCAGACTCTACCGTGACAAAAAAAAAAAAAAAAAGACAGCTTTCTATGTTCAACATGATATACTCCGGAAAGGGTCTCAAGAAGTAATAACTAAACTTGGTAACCAATACCACCAAAACAAAAGCTCTCTATCAACTATAGCAAACTCAAACCATAGCTAGAGATAAGTCCTATTCGGATTCAGACACACAAATACACATAACCAGGAATGCACCATGAATGACCCACCAGAATGAGGTCCTGAACAGTCAGAGAGTATATTCAACGGAGCCATATTAACACTGGCAGAGGTATTTGAGAGCAATGTCTGCTCTCAGAATAACTTTAGCCAGGGATTCCATGGGTTTTCCACACTTTATTGAGATTTTTTTTTATACTATTTGAGCTGGCAAAGCAGCTTCCTAAGAAAAATTTTGTATGAGCCTCCTCCCGTGTCACTGAATAACTTCATAATAGGTCACTCGACAGGCAACACAGTGAGAATTAGTGAGCATTCCACCAAACATTTTAAATATCTAAAGGATTACACAGGGCTAAGAAAATGAAAGAATACAAAATCCTAACAGAGTCAAAGATTTTCATCTTTGGAGAGGAATTACATGCATCTTAGGATCCCCATCATGTTCAACAGTCTTTAGAGGCAAACTTGAAATCAATGTTTAAAAAAGGTGGGGGAGGGAAGCAGGCAGTCAAGCGTAAGAGAGTTGCAGACTTTTGTGGCTAGCCAAAGAATAGATATCACAAGGTGAGAAGCCATCTCTTTTTTGGAGTTCTGAAGACGGAAACTTAGTGACTATAAATATCCTCCTTTAGTAGGTGTACATATCTGAAAAGATTGAAAGATTAAAAAAACTGTGATTAAAAATTAAGTAACCCAGATTAACTAGGGTGGGAATTACCTCCTTAAATTGATATGCACCCTTTATCCCTGCAAAGATTTAAAATTAAGAAAGATTTAAGAGAATCAATAACTATATTAACATTTTCTGGGTTAATAAAGAAAATCAGGATATATGTGATATTTTTATTCTTTTTATAGTTAAAAGCATTTAGCTTATAACAACAGACCTGTATTTCCAATTGTGAAAAGTAACACTCACCCAGCACTTTGTTATAGGCCTGGCCCTTTCTAAAGAAGCCCTGTGTGTTTGTGTTCACTCACTTAATCCCCATCACAGCACTTGAGTTGGGTACCCTGATGCCCATTTGGCTGATAAAGAAACAAAAGCACAGAGTTTGCTCCCTGGCACCTCCACCCATCCTCAGTGGCTGAACTACCTGGACTCCACGGGACTCTCTCTCTGTGTGAAATGGATTCAAACATGCAGTTGGGATTGAAACCTAAGTGAGTTTATGCCCAGCACTGAAATATCTAAGACACCTTTTTAGGTTCACTTCATTTACAGGTCTAATCACTTCACTTATAAGAAGAGTTAAGTACTTGAGAAGGTTTATGTTAATAGATCCCTTAGCAATAGAAATCAAATATTAAATTATTTAATAAGCAAGTCTAAACGCTGAAGATATTAACTACTTTATCAATAAGAGCAATTATAATTCAAGAAAGCCTTAAAAGTGATTAAAATTTGTTTAATTTACAAAAGGGTTAAGGTAAAAACTTTTTTAAACTTCAACAAACTGAATACTGAGGTCAATTTTTTGTATGCATATATGTGTGTGTGTATGTGTGTGTAATCTTTTCTACACTTAAATATCAGCCTTAAAAGACCCTTCCCAAGAAAGTTCCTAGATCAAACTGCTCTGTACATGTGTTTACTACCCAACTCCTAAAGGAGACATAGCTGAGACAATGGTGTTCAAGAGAGTCTGCCGAAGAAACACAGGGTGAACCCTCAAGTGTAGTCACTACCCCTGCCTATGCCTATAAGTATTTAGAAACAAATGATGAAGTGCCTAGAATGTGGGATCCAGAAAACAGATGAGTAGATAGCCAGAAAGCTACATTCTGAATTTGATGATTCGTTGCTCACAAAAATGGTTTCAAAGAATTAGCATTTAAAATGTTCTTGCCATTACCAAGGGTGATTTTTAAATGGCCATATGTGAAACATTCTTGTTTCTTTTGGAGTACACAGTTTTACAATACATCCTAATTCAGTGTAACTTATGTAGATAACTTCTACTATAATACTACGTATCATGTTGCAGTTCTGCAGAAAATGCTCCTAAAAATAAAAGGGCTTATATAAAATACAGGGAAAGGGGCAGATTCCTCAAAACCTACAGAGCTCAGAAATCATATTACTACATTTCCTCCAATCAATAATTATACCTCAAGAAAGAAGACATTACAGGCAGGCACCCCCGAGTGGCTGAAGGCTGCTGTAGGAAATATTTAAAATACATAAAGGGGCACCTGAGTGGCTCAGTCAGTTAAGCGTCGACTCTTGTTTTCAGCTCAGGTCATAATCTCAGGGTTGTGGGATCGAATCCCGCACTGGGCTCCGCACTGGGCGTTGAGCTAGCTTAAGAGTCTCCCTCTTCCTCTGCCTCCCACCCTCTCCCTCTCTTAAAAACAAAACAAAACAAAAAAAAAAAAAAAAAAAAAAAAAAAAAAAAAAAAAAAGCAACAGATTCTGGCTTGAAGGCACCAAAACAATACAGATTAACGTGGGGCTTTTGTGAAGTTGAGCACAGCAGGCAAGGCAACCGCTGGGGTCAGGACCAGAGCCAGAGCCGGTAGGGTGGGCTGCACCTCTCTAGAGATAGAGCCCTAGGGTACAGGTACTCATTATCTCACTTCATTTTACATAGAGATGAAAGGGCTCATACCAGTGCAACAGTAAAATTAAAGGTTTAAATTCTCACCTACTTTTTCCTTTCCTGCTAAAATATAATCCTATATTATACTATGTAATTAATTATATGTTATAATCTACGCCCCTCTATTCACACTCCTCTTGCCTAGAAATAGTTGCTTATGAGCCAGCCATCGACATCAGTCCTCTATTTACCTATCACATATACAGCAAAACCAACTATAAATATCCATACATTGTTACAAATTCTCACTCAATCTAGTGCGACAGTGAGAGTCTCCTGATGAAGTGGCACACTGAACATGTGTCATTTTTCTGGCTGGCTCTCATCTATTTCCCCTACAGAAAGGCTCCTTAATTTCATTGTGGGGAATTACCTTAAGCCCTAGAATGTACAGTTTTAGGGGGAGCAATAAATCGAGGTTTCTGTCTTTTTTTATCCAAGACACAGACATGCAATTCAAGCCTGACCAACTGAATTTACTCTTCCAGGAATGTGCCTCAAACTGAGGGACAGCAAGAACAGTCAGCAAAATGCTTAACGGCACCTATTCCAGTGGTGGCACCAGAAAGAATGGTCAGTAGTTTCCCCTGACCAAAAATAAGAACTGCCCTCATTCCAGGGAGGTTTCCACCCAATCTGTGAGTTACCCTACCAACGAATTATTTGTGTGTGTGTGATGTGGCCAATGTTCTCCAGTTTTGCATTCAAAAAAAGGTTAAGAAAGACAATATGCTCACTTTTATTAAATCACGAAAACTATGTATTTCTCTTTCAGTTGCTAAGTTAAGGGCTCAAATCCAGTAATCAGCATGAGCCTAAATATTCTGGACAGTTTATCTCTCCTGGCTCAGCTTACTTCCCATAATTGTTATGCATTTACCTTTTTATTTTTTTATTTTTATTTAAAAGATTTTATTTATTCATTCGACAGAGATAGAGACAGCCAGCGAGAGAAGGAACACAAGCAGGGGGAGTGGGAGAGGAAGAAGCAGGCTCACAGCAGAAGAGCCTGATGTGGGGCTTGATCCCATAAGATCCCATAACGCCGGGATCACGCCCTGAGCCGAAGGCAGATGCTTAACCGCTGTGCCACCCAGGCGCCCCACATTTACCTTTTAAACATCACTGTGTGTGTGTGTGTGTGTGTGTGTGTGTGTGTGTGTGTGTGTCTGAAAGAAAATTTCCAAAAGCGGGCAAGATGTTAGCTAAATTTTAGGAGCAGGGAAAAAAAAACAAAAACAAAAACAAAAACCAGCAAAGTAATTCTATCATTTGCATTTTCCAAGAAATGGGTCTATCTCTTTCTTTCCAAAGGTGTGTTTTGGGCTTTATCTTCAGTATTTTATGCAAATGTCCATCCATTCTTGGCTTTAACAATTCTGTCACAGGCCCACGTGTGGCACTGACCTCTGTGTCTTCCTCTCCTTATCTGTATAACAGGGAAACAAAGACTTTTTAAAGGACTAGCAACAACGCATGTAAATTAAGCCCAGTACTGGAAACAGCAGACGCTTTAAACACGGTCGTTAGTTATCATCCATGGTTACAGCTTCCTCACTCCCTTATGTGTCTGCTTCCACCCAAGTTCGCAGTTCCCTCTGCAATCAAGCACTGTACAGGATCCAAATCATTCCCAACTGACTAGTCGACTGCTCTGTTCCTCCCGAACCATATGTGCTTTATTTCACATAAAAATCTCAAGCCATCAAAGTGTATCTTCCTTCCCCACCACCTTTTTCTTTCTTCTTTTTTTGTTTCTGGAGCAGACTAAACTCTAGTCTGCCATAAATAAGTGACAGGTGTGCTGGGATGCTGGCCTCTCAGCCCTTAGGGCAATGCGCTCATTTTCTATTTGTACATTAACTTGAAAAAGACTAGGAAGCACTGGTCTAGATCAATGATTCTCAAACTTCAATGTGTACTTAAATCACCTGGGAATCTTATGAAAACAAAAACTCTGATTCAGCAGATCTGCTGTGGAACCTGAGATTTTGCATTTCTAACCAACTCTCATGGGATACCAATCTGTGGCCAACACTTGGAGCACCAAATATCTAGAGCACATGTTTCATTATACTTAATGACCCTTTCCTTATGAAATAAAAAAAAATACAATTAATTAATCTCAAATTTTCCTTCACTCTCCATTTTTTTTGTTACAGTAACTTTAGAACAGTTTCCCTTGTTCCTTTTACCCTCATAGAGATGAAGCAATAGCTCTTAATGTGCTAAAAAATTCTTTTACATAGGCAGAATTTGCTAACATCCTAATATGTGCTAAAACGCAATCACTTCCTGAGACTCAGAAAAAGATGAAATAAAATTTCAATAGAAACGGGAAAAAGATGGGACGCCTGGGTAGCTCAGTCGGTTAAGCATCCGCCTTGGGCTCAGGTCATGATCCCAGGGGCCTGGGATTGAGTCCCACATCAGGTTCCTTGCTCAGAGGGGAGCCTGCTTCTCCCTCTGCCTGCTGCTCCCCCTGCTTATGCGCTCGCTGGGGCTCTCTCTCTCTCTGACAAATGAAATCTTAAAAAAAAAAAAAAGAAAAAAGAAACAGGAAAAAAAATTAATGTAATCTACCACTAAAACCACACTAGAATGTGATTAAAAACAAGAAATTTTCACAACTGTTCTAAGGACACATAACTAAGAAAGCTGATGTGCTTACTCAAACCTGAGACTACCTAGCAGCAAAGCTCTTCCTACCTGTTACGGGGTGAATTGTATCCCCCAAAATTCAGATGTGACGTCCTAACCCCCAATACCTGAGAACGTGACCTTACAAGAGGAAAAAGAATCAATGCAAATGTAATGAATTAAAATGAGGTGGACCCTAAAACCATATGTAGCATGGGTGAGGGCCCTAATCCACCATGACTGGTATCCTTATGCAAAGGAGAAATTTGGGCAGACACAGGGACAGGCACAAATGGAGAATGCCATATGAAGACTGCAGGTATGCTAGCACAAGTCAAAGAACTACCAGAAGCTCAGAGAGGCCTGAAAAAACAGATCTTTCCTCTTGCCTTCAGAAGGAGCATGACCCTGTTGACTCCTTGATCTTCAAGTTCTAGCCTCCAAAACTATGAGACGATATGTTTCTGTTGCGTAAGCCACTCAGTCTGTGGTATTCTGTTAAGGCAGCCCTAGCAAAGGCATACACTGCCTCACTGTGCTTCCTCCTCCCAAATAAAAGGTCTAAAGAGGATTATGCAGACTGCAATCACAGCAGAGTCCGGCATGCCAATGAAGATCTTGGGATTGAGCCTACTGCCAACAAGGGATCCACGGGAAGGCATTAAGCAGGTTAATATTGGGTTTATTGACTGCAAACAAACCTGTAACACATGCCAAACCACTTTCATTCAAGCTGAGCCTAAAGGTTCCTTTATCCAGAGTTTATATTTTTTATTACACAAAAAATATTCTTGCAATCATCAGAAAAATTTGTGCCTCAACCCAAAATAAGAATGCCACAAGACACCTTCATTTGCATGTCACATCTACCTAAAATTCTTCAACAAGTACAAGAGACACAGATAAAAAGATACAGATCAAATGCAGTTTTATTTTCTCCAAAAATTTATGTACTGGAACACCAAATGGCAGAATTTTATTTTGCTTTATTTTATTTTATTTTATTTTATTTTATTTTAGTGTTTATTTCTAGTGTTTGTCTTAGCAGTTGCCATAGATAAGTTTTCAATTATTCGGAGAATCAAGCCTTTGAAACCAAAGTCAGGCTCTTACCAGGTCAGAGTGCAACCCCTCAGAGAACAATCAGTAGCTAAATGTTAAGACATGCCATTTGTTAAAACACTGGGGACTTTCTTCCCTCTTTAACTAGGAACTCGACTCAAAGGGAAATTATCCACTAGGAAAATAGTTTCATGTTTTGACTTTTTAAGTAAATTTTTCATTGAGGTATAGCACATACATAAAAAGCGCAAAGCATGATAAACTCCCACAATGCAAATAAACCCATGTAACTGGCAGTGTCACCATGAAAAGGAACATGACCAGGCCCTGGAAGGTGCTCTTCCTGGAATCATACAGTGTTAGACTTTCTTGTGTCTACTCAACATTATGCTCAATTAATAGTCTACTTTTAACTGCAGTAGTCGTTCAAAAATATGTACATTCCATTCTCATTCAAACCAGATTCCCAGGTTTTATTTGTTTAGTTTGGATTTTTTCCAGCTTAAATTCCATTTGCATCAAAGGAAATTAACACCTCAATGTTCAATGTATACTCAGTTCTAATTTCTAGGTCTTTTTTTCAGTTCAAGTCCCCAGTTCCTAATAAAGGGGGAAATTTTGCAAATAAAAAGAGGAAATGTTTTATTTCACCTAAGATTTCATAAACCACAAACTTAAAGTTCTTTGTCTTCTATATATAACATTTATCTTCATGAAAATAACAAACTTCTTCATAAAGGTAGAAGGAAAACAGACATAACTTGAAAATCCCGAATCTTTATTTCTCCCCCACCCCATGTATATGTTGAAGATCTCTGTTATTCTAGGAATATATCGAGGGTAAATGGGAGAGTCAAACAGAAGTAGCAGTGGATATGACAAAATACAAGAAACGCAGAACCAACTTAACAGGCATTTTTTTTAAAGAACATGTTTCCTTATCAAAATAGCAAGCAAACTGATAAGCCAAAATGAAAAAGTATCTCTCAATAATTTGAATTTGATTTTTTGACTGTATTACATGATCAGGAATAAAAAAAAAATCATGGTATCTAACTGAAAATAGTGAATACACTATTGGTGAGAATGTAAATGGGTACAGCTACTCACTACAGAAAATGGTTTGGTGCTAAGTGAAATAAGTCAAGCAGAGAAAGACAATTATCATATGGTTTCGCTCATTTATGTAACATAAGAAATAGCAGGGAGATCGGTAGGAGAAGGAAGGGAAGGATGAAGGCGGGGTAATCATAAGGGGAAATGAACCACGAGAGACAATGGACTCTGGGAAACAAACTGAGGGCTTCAGAGGGGAGAGGGGGTGGGGGATTGGGATAGGCCGGTGATGGGTATTAAGGAGGGCACGTATTGCATGGAGCACTGGGTGTTACACGCAAACAATGAATCATGGAACACTACATCAAAAACTAAGGATGTACTATATGGTGACTAACATAACATAATAAAAAAGTTTTAAAAAAGAAAAAAAGGGGGAAAAAGAGAAAATGGCAGTTCCTCAAAAAACTAAAAACAGAACCACCATACAATCGAGCAATTCCACTACTGGGTATTTAGCTGAAGGAAATGAAATGACTATCTAGAAGAGACATCCACACCCTTATGTTCACTGTAGCATTATTCACAACCTAAGTGACTGCAAATGGATGAATGGATCCAGAAAACGTCATATATAGATACATGTTACCTGGCCAATAAAAAAAGGGGTGGGGGAGGGGGGATCCTGAGAACTGGATGAACCCTGAGGTCATCACGCTAAGGCAAACAGACAGAAAAAGACAAAATAGTGCATGGCGTCACTTACATGTGGAATCTAAAAACACCAAACTCACTGAAACAGAGACCAGATTAGTGGCTGCCACAGGGAGGGGGGTGGGGGGGATGGAGGGAACGGGTGGAGGTGGTCAAAGGGTACAACCTTCCAGTTAAAAGATGAAAAAGTCCTGGGGATATTATATACAGCACGGTGACTGAAGTTAAAAATACTGCATTGTAAAAAAAAAATAAAAAAATAAACTGTACAGAAAAAAAAATAAATACTGCCTTGTATGTTTGAAAGTTAAGAAAGTAGATTAAGTTTTCACCCCCCACACACACACACAATAGTACCTATGTGTGGTGATGGATGTGTTAACTAGCCTTATTGTGGTAATCATTTTGCAATATACACATATTTAAAATCACTACATTGTACATCTTGAACAACATTAGATGTCAATTATATCTCAGTAAAGCTGGGGGGAAGGGGAGAAAATAGTGGAAAGAAATTAATATGCCACCCACAGCAAACTTTAGAAATCAATATCCTATGCTAAAGAAGCCCATAAGGGAAATCTGGCTGCACACAGCTTTGTAATAAATCAATTTGTTACCGTGACAGTCATCTCAAAAGCAGAGTAATGGTTGATAGACAACAAAGAAGTTAGATTAGACATGGGGGCAATATATAATAGAGCCCTACAAGGTTTTTGTTTTGGTTTTTATGGTAAGTCTTAAATCATTTATTGGCAAATAAATGATTCAAGACAGACTTCCATATTCTAACCTATGCCATTATTCATCCATCCATTCTATTATTCTAACTTGGACATCGTTCATCAGTCAATAAATGTTTGAAAAGTTTTCAGAAATTTATTCAACAAATATTTAAAAATACACACTATGTGTACATTACTGTCATAGGTGCCAGGAATTCAATGATAAGGAAAAGCAGATTTTAAGCCTTTATGGAAGAGAGAGACAGATATTAATCCTAAAATAACAGAAATAAAAAGAAAATTATTAGTTGTAAGTTCTAGAAAAGATTCATAATGCTATGACAGTGTTTATTAAGGAAATCTGTGTAACTTGGGAGAGGAAAGGCAGTAACTCTGAAAGGGGAGCACTGAAAGAAGGACAGGAATTAAGTAAGTCTGTCTGTGTGTGTATGGAGAAGAGGTTCGCTAGCCTGAGGCAAGAGCAAGTTGCAAGTGCAAATGGCCTGAAGCAGGAGGCAACAGGAGCAATAAGCAACTTCAAGTCAAGCTGAGCTCCTGTGGACAAAATAGAAATAACTCCACAGAGATGAGGAGCAGGGGCAAAAAAGAGCTGGTTGTGACTATGCATGAGATTAAATTTTAGCTAGTAACAAACTCTAAATAATATCACTTTCTCAATAAAATCTCATTCTTCTCAGACCAAATAATCTGAAGAACACTGAGAGGTCAAGGTCAGTCTCCTAACCAAAGAGACACACATCCACTGGACCTGGCAATGTGCAAACCCCAGGCCACAACACTGTCACCCACCTGAGTACAAGGGGCACCTCACACAAAGTGGTTATGCTCTGAGTGTCACAGAAAATTTCACATCACTTTTGGTTTTCATAGATTCTTTATATTTAGCTTCAGGACAGAACATATCTTTTTCATATTTCACAAAGGTCCTCAAGATTTACAAAACAATGCCTGCCTTCATAAATTACTCAGTTCAACTCCAAAACACTTCAAGAACTCACTGTTTGTAAACAAGCCCCGAGTGACATCCCTTCACATACTCTTCCATACATCAAGCAGGAAGGGCTTCTACTATCCACTAAAAGGTGCAAGATCAATGGGCACCCAAACCCGTTTCCTCAAAAGTGGTTTCCCTTAGAGACATAATCAGCAGAAACAGGATGCCACCATCCCATAAATGGGGAAGAACAGCAGATTTGGTGGTTTTTTTTTTTTTTTTTTTTTTTAACATTACAAAGGCTTCCTGAACTGCAGGACATCTCAGGGTCATTAACTATGAATCTCTTATGACAGGGACAGTATGTAAGGCACTTCCCACTCATGTCTGACTACAAATATTTGAGGGAAGTATCAGCACTGACACAGGAGTAACATTCCCTTGAGAAAGGTGGGTATTCGATACTGCACAAGGCAGTAGGCCTTTTGACAATGATCCAGACGATCACATTATCACACTGAATTGTTACATATCATGAGAAAAGGATAACAAGATCTTTCCTTATTTTTAAGTTATGATACTCTAATCTGTATCTAAAGAAGTTAACACGTTCTGTTCCTTTCTCGCGATTTAAAATGGAATAGATTGATGTATGTAATGCATAGTAACTCTATAATGAGATATTCTTCAGTGGCTCAGATATTCTTACTGTCCAATATCTAAGTCTTTTAAATCATAGACACTGACAATATCATAACCCACACATTACTAGATCTCTACCGCAGAGCTCTCGCTCACCTAAAACCTAACGCTATACTTTTATGTCACATAAGTATCTCCTCAATCATCAATAAATTAAAGCTGTGACTACAAGTTTATATAAGTTCTAATACTGTTTATCTTTTGAAATTCAGAACAAATTCCTATACAGGGGGAAAAAAATCTGGTACTTTACACAAAGTTCAGAAAAGTTAGAGTACTCCTCAGTAAAACAACTGTACCAGGTTAATGACATAATATAATTTCTTTAACTTCTCTTTCCTGGAAGAACAGCAAACCAGGAGGCTTTTAATCTCTTAATTACACCTCATGAAATTCATGTCACTTCTCAGCATTACAAGTAATTCAAACAAAACCACTTTAGCTAGTTTTATTGACTTCTGTAAGAAAAATACCTTCACACACACAATACCTGACATGAGAAAAGAAAAGTTCTATGGGGCGCCTGGGTGACTCTGTTGAGCCTCTGACTTGTGATTTCAGCTGGGGTCATGATTTCATGGGTCATGGGACACAGCCCCAATTCCAGCTCAGCGGGGAGTCTGCTTGGGAATCGCTCCCTCCTTCTCTCTACCCCTTCTCCCACTCATACACACATTTACTCTCTCTCCCTCTCTCTCAAATAAATAAATCTTTTCCAAAAGGTGGGGGAGAAAGTTTTGCGGGTGCCCGGAAGGTTCTCAATCACTGGTTTCCCTGCATCTCATCTGAAGGCTGGTCTGTCTCTCTCCGAACAATGCTATAAACCTCAATACACTGAGTCAACTATAGTACATTTTCTGGTAAACAAAGCAAGTTAGTTGTCTTCATCTATTATCATTGGTTAGAGATTCTGAAGCTCAATTCCTTGGAAAAGGAGGTTACCAGAGAAATAAACTTTGGTCTAAAGGCTTTTAAAAATACTTCTTCAGCTTCTGCTCACTCCTGCAGCTAATGTGAAACATCCTGCTTCTAAGAATCTCAACTAAGGTTTACTTACCCTACCATGTATTCTATTCTGCAGGGGTGTTGAAGATAAAGAACAAGAGGTAGAGCACAAGGACACGAGGAAAGAAATGACAAACACACAAACTAGGACAGAAGACCAAGCTGAGGTAGACACGAGCAAGAAGCCAGTAAATCCAACTGCCCCAAAGTGGATTAATGTGTTTCCTACCCAAAACTACTATCTCCTTTTTTGGATCCCCTGCCTTCCCTAATGTGTAAAGAGGCCTGTAAATGCTGATGTCACTTCTCCACCACAAACACTGTGCTCCTTACCTCCTGGTCTGTAGACAACATCATCCTCAGTGATGTAAGAGGTTATCTCGCCAGTGTCTGTCCTTTCATAACGAGATTTTTTTTTCGGTGGTTTCTTTTTGTTCTTCTTCGTGGACTCCTCCGTGGTGGCACTATTGTTATCATTATCCTCATCTTCGCTGTGGTCACTCTCAGCATAATTTTTGGCTCCTCCTTCCAAGGTGCAACTCCTGCGTGGTCTTGAATTCTCACCCTCTCTTGCTTTGTCTCGTTTATCTCTTTCTCGGTCCCGATCTCGGTCCCGGTCCTTCTCTTTGTCTTTGTCTTTGTCTTTGTCAGCTGTCATGATTCGCCACGTGCCTTCTTCTGTCCTCTCACGGCTAGGCCTCCGTGAAAGGTAGACAGTAAGCCTGGGCTTCAGTCTTCTGAATTTCTCACTCAATTCCAGGGAAAATCCAACCACTCCAACTACCCCAACGTTTCTAAAACGCTAGGCAAGAAAAGACAGAAAGAGAAACTGATGTTACTTTAACATTTTCTCATATTTCCTTCCTAAAATAATGTTTTGTTAAATGAATCTCTTACTCATGTTTTAGCCCCAAAAATCTGCCAAACCATAGGAAAAAAGTTAGGACAAGTGAGACAAAGTTTAAGTAGATAAAGCTTTTTGGCCTCAGCTAGTGTATGGTTTGGGATTTACCACCACACCAATAATGAAAACATCTCAGCATAATAGTAAACCATACTTTCTGTACACATCAATTGTTTTTCTTCTTTTAAAGGAAAAAGCAAAGTGTACCCTAATACATAACATATAATGGCTGTAATTATACAAAAGGAGTTTCATAACCCAAAATATTAATTTACAAGGGCAAGAACCTATATACTAAAACTACTTCCACGTGGGGGAAAAATAATTTGGATAGCCTGGAAAAATGTCTCAAGATGTCTCTCACAGGGAACTATCTTCTGAAGACTCTTTCTAGCCACATCTCCAAATCTCCAGAGCTCCTCTTAAGAATAAACACAGGCACTGACTCAAATAAAAGCAAAGACCCTCAAAGCAAGATTCTTTTGCCCTCAATTACTATTTTTCCCATCTTCTAAGTCTACTACTCTAGTTATTTTACAGGAAAAATGGTATTCTCTGAATTATCTGTGCCTTAACAAAACAAAACAGCTTTCAAAAACAACCTTCCATCTTTAGGGAATATTAGGTGGCTTTTAAATTCTTTCAAATTTCCACTATTAATAACTTCCCTAGTAAACTCCTCTGTAGAACTAAGGCCAACAAGGAAAGACTCAAGTTTTCAAGGTTTTACAATGAGAAGAGAGATTCTCCAATTCCAACCCAACACAATTATTATAAAAATTTTACAGGGCGGGTGTAGGACAATGATAGACAGATAGGGACTGTTCCGTTTACAAGTCAGTTTGGGGACAGTCATAATTACCAGTAATTTATCATTTGCCCTCCTGTATCATCTTCCTCAACATCTTCTCTCATTTGTTCAACGATCTATACTAAACACTATCTATGTGCCAGGTGTTTGGAACTGAAGATACAATGAGGGAAAAATTCAAAGAGTCCTTGCCCTCAATGTTCTAATGCCAAAAAAAAAAGAAAAGAAAAGAAAAGAAAAAAGCAAGGAACTGATCAATATGAGAACCATCTGTTTCTTATGTTACTAGGGCCAGACAGAAAACAACATATGCAAACAAACAAAAGATTGGTCCTCTTTACTTAGACAACAATAAACAAATCAACTTGCAATTACATGCCTTAAACACAGAGAAAATTCTATTTGGTCATGCCAAAACCATAAAAATTATCATATACTCTCTCCAAAACTGTTAGGTCAAATCTGACACCAGAAAAGACCTCTCCATGAGCACCTCAAATATCCTTAGGCATTCAAGAAAATATAAAATATTCACAACCGCCTATGGGAGACAGACCTATGAACGAGCAATAATGCTGACAATTTAAAGCAAAGTCAGAAGGGAGTAAGCATGTAGCACAGACGTAGATTACTTCCTTCTACAAAGAAATATGCTTCTAGATGGGATTTCAATTTTCTAAACATATTTCAAGAAAATGAAAAATTATCCTAGTGCCTGCAAAAGTTCTGCCTAGATGAATCATCTGCTAAACAGACAGTAATATACTCCCAAGTCCCTGTAGGCCACTAGTGTTAGCAAATGAAAATACACAAAGAGACATATTACTTTCTCCACTGGGCTTAAGTTTAAAGCATGAACAAGCCAATCATGCAAGAAAGAAAACTATCAGCTAACACCGTTGTTAAAACATTCCTCTTTGACACTGAAAACATACCAAGGTCTACTGGGAATCTAAAAAGAACAAGGAGCTTAGGCTGAAAACCTCTTAGATATAGCTCAAGGACAGACAACTGATGAATTTAAGGAAAAGATCATTCTCTCCAGGGTTAACGAGATAACCAGAAAATTATGTAAAAATATTATTTCAGTACTCAAAAAGGAAAGAAATATTAAGTCTAAATTGTATATTCAACACTACTCCTTACAAAATCACATACTAGTTTCTATTTACAAAGAAATTTGAGTTATTTCTGACAAGAGTAAGCAAGAAAGAAAATTCAAGAAACAACAGAGAGGGCATCCACAAAATAAAATCCCGTGTGTGTACCCAACTTTCAGGTAACTAAGAACAGTGATACTCCAAAGAAAAAGTCAACCAATTACCATTTACATTTGGCTCTAAAATACAGTGCAACAGGGATGTATGGGTTTTTTTCCTCTGCATTTACCATACTAATCAGAATATTTTTGAGCCTCATTATATAATGACCAACACACAATAATAATGTGACATTTGAGGAAAGGGACCCAGAGAGAAACCAGATGTCAATGAGATGTGTAGTTGTCACTTCAATTTGCTAGAAATGATCTACCAATACAACAACAGCATTTTTGTTAACAATAAGGGGTTTACAAAGCAGGTTTCTGCCATGATCTCATTCAATTCTTTCTCTCAACAGCTCAGTGAAATGAACCAGACAGAAGTCACCATCCCCACCTTATATAGACTACAGAAGGGAAACGGAGAAGAAATCACGTGCATGAAGCCATACAGCCAATGATTCTGCCAAAGTAAACCCCATCTGATCTGATTACAACCTACTAGTCAGGTCATTATCTGTGCCCCCAAGGTCACCAGCTCTTCATAAGTGCTAACTTTTCCTGCATGCATCCGGGCTGATAAGTTGCCCAGATTTAGGAAACACACTCACTTTGCCCTTCCCTTCCCCAAAAGAAATTTTTGTCCAGTAACAAAGACAAAAATATTGAAGGTATTTCTGTCGATCCACTGCTCCATCTAGTTAAACAAAACCAGTAAAAGATACTTTAAAAAATTTTTTTTAAGATTTTATTTTTTTATTTATTTGAGAAACAGCAAGAGCGAGCACGCGTGCGCGTGAGTGTGAGCCGGGGGGGTTGGCGCAGGGGGAGAGAATCCCAAGCAGACTCCGAATTGAGCTCAGAGCCCCATGTAGGGCTCAATCCCACGATACCAAGGATCAGTTCGGACCTAAGCCGAAATCAAGAGTTGGACACTTAAATGACTGAGCTACCCAGGCACCCCTATAAGATACTTTAATAACAAAAAAAAAAAAAGAAGAAGAAGAAAAAGAAGAAGAAGAAGAAGAAGAGAAAGAAAGAAAGAAAGAAAGAAAGAAAGAAAGAAAGAAAGAGAGAAAGAAAAAAAGAAAATCTAATCTAGAACATGTTCAGACTCACAACAGTCCATCTATTCACTGAACAAATGTCTACCAAATGCCTACTGTATACTAGTTACTGCTCTAGGTGTAAGGAAAGCAGCAGAGAACTACACACGAACTTCCCTGCTCTTGTGGAATTGATGTTCCAGGGAGTGGAGAAAGACCATAATCAAAAGAATGATATATATACAGTACATGGAAAGATCTTAAATGGGGAATCCAATGGGGGGACACAGAGAGTGGGAGAATTGCAATTTTAAATGACGGTGAAGGAATGCCTCAGGCTTTGCCCCGAGCTAGCGTGTTAGAGAAAAAGCTATGAGGGCACATGAAGGGAGATCATTCCGGCAGAGGGAGAGGAGGTGCAAATGTCCAGAGGCAGAAGTGAGCTGAGCACACTCAAGACACAGGAGGCCGATGGGGCTGCAGTGGCATGAGGAAGAGGGAGAGTGGTGGGAGATGAGTTCAGAGAGGTGAAGGGGGGCTGGATCCTGCCTTGTACGCCAGTGTAAGGACACTGGAGCCTTTACTCAAGTGCCACGAAGTGACATGAAGTGACTCCAATGACACTTCAGCCACTGCAGGGATCTGAGTAACAGAGAAAGACATGATCTCACTTGTGTTTAAGATCACTCTGGTCATTGGGAAAAAAACCTAAAGGGATGCAGGGGTTGCAGCATGAAGAGGAGGGAGGCTTACTGCAACAAGCCAGGTAAGAGGCAAAGGTAGCTGGGACGGACCAGCATGGCAGGAGCAGAGAAGGGGAGGAGTCTTATTTTCTATGTATTTTTAAGGCAAGTGTCAAACTGGATGTGCTGACAAACTGGGAGGTGAGGTGTGAGGGAAAGAAGTCAGGAACAACTCCAAGGGTTCTGGCAAGAGCAGCCGATGATGAAGTGGGCATTATATAAGTTTTGGAAGAAAGATTAAGAGCTCAGGTACGAACATGCTAAGTTTGAAAAGCCTATAAAAACCACATAAAGTTTTTCAGTAGGCAGAGGTCCAGGCTGGAGATAAAAATTTACTTTTTAATTTAGTTTTTAAAGCCATGAGATTGAATGAGATCAGCAAGGAAGTGAATGTGCATGGTTTTTCTGATAAAATTTTTTAAACCCACAAAAACCTTTATTACTCATGCTGGAGTAGAGTGGATATTCAAAACAGACCTACAACTTATACATTTCTAAAAGCAGTACCCCTAGGACTCATTAAAAAAACATATATTCCTCTCACTAGTTTCTACATTTATCAGGTTGCACTTCATCATTTTATCTTAACTGGTAAAATCTGGTCAGCTGGTCTAGCTGTGTTCGCAGCTAATCCGAGTCAAAGGCCTTCAGGAACCAGTGACACAGAAGTACTCTTCTTAACTTCAGTTACTTCACCTTCCACATAAACATCATTTGCCTCTTCAAAGTGAAGCCACCAACCGCCTACAAACCCCTCAACACTACTTATCAGAACCGATTCAGATAAAGTGCCAAAATTTCTGTCATGCTCAGGGCCCAAACCTCACTTTAAGAAAACCATTTCCTGACACTATTTAAGCAGTCCCAGCTGGACTGAGAAGCCAAGACCCAAGTTCTTGCCACTGCTATGTACTGAACTACCTTGGGCAAATCACTCTACCTCTCTGAATCCATTTCACTGCTGTGAAACAGGGACCATCACCTGCTACTTCACAGAGCTGCTATGAGAATTAAGTTAATTAAGCAGACCATATGAGTACGCACTTACAGACTGTGAAGTGCTTTACAGATGGAAACTCTCACTAGTAGATAATACCCAATAATATATCTGCTATGCAAGATACAAACGTAGCCAAACATTATCCCCCACCCTCAAGAACTTAGTATCTCTTGTGGCGCGTGGGGGGGAGGATTCTGTTGTACAACCGAGAACTAAATCATGTAAAATGGACTACAAATGACAAAAATTTAAAAAAAAAAAACTCTCTGGGATCATGTAAAACTCACTTATCCATGAAAAGTTGCCACTCCTTCCTGAGTTCTCACTCCCTGAATGCTAATAACTTAAGCCAAATTCTGTAGGACACTTGACTCACCAAATGCAGCTAGTGAAGTACAATTAATTCTTCCTCATTCAGCCAGATCAAGAAATATTTGTGTTTGCTAAATGCCCCACCACACACCAGGCATTTTGCTCAGCTCTTAGGGTCTACCAGTCATATCCTGAATATCTCTATAATTTTACCCATTGCTCCTGCTGATTCTAACAAGGCATCATCATCTTTCACACAGATTAATACAACTGCCTTCTAACTGATCTCTGTGACTAAAATTTTGCTTGTTTTTGCCTTCCTTCCAATTCATCCTGCAATGCAGCCAGCCAGCATGTCTGACACTGCACCACTTTTTTTAAACAGCTTTACAGAGATATAATTCACACCCCCACACAATCTAGCCTTTAAAATAAGTACAATTCACTTTCCGCCATTCCTTTCCAAAGACTGTATAGACCTTTACCTTCTGACTGCCCCCTCTGCTTCTCCAGCTCCATCTCCACCTCTCCTGTATGCTCCAGCCACCTCAAAGCACCTCCTTCCATCTCAGGAACCCACGAGCTTAGAAAACGCATCCCTTCCCCTTGGTCTGCCTAACCTCTGCGCACCTTCAGGGCTTCAGGCATTTCTGCTGCCTAACTCCAGGAAGGCTCCCACTGTTCCCCATTCTGCCTGTAAAAGGGCCCTTGCTGATCCCACTACCACCATCCATTGCTAACCTGTGTCCTTTCTCCACTAACTGACAAGGACCATGGCTATCATATCATGTTTACTGAAACAACTCCGACTAAAGCAATTTCCTCTCTGTATCAAATCCACTGGAGAGTGTCAACCTCATTAACATTTGACCATTCAGCATCCTGGGGCTGAACAAACATCCTCCTTCTGGGAAGGCTGCTTGACTTTGGCTTACCTGGCAAGGTCCTCTCCTGGGCCTATCTACCTGATCCTCTGCCCCCAGTACCCCGCCAGCCAGAGCAGGAGTTCTACAGGGCACTATGTGGGGTCCCTTTCTCATCCTCGACTTCCATCATACATGTCCATCAGCCCACAGGCAACACAAACACACAGGTGATCCACAAACGTACATGTCTACCAAACGTCAGCACAGTGAAAACTGTCCACCTCAAGTCTCCTCCTGCAGGGCTCAAAGGTATCCCCAACACATCCAAACTAAAGGCACACTCCGGCCCCAAATGAGCCCCTCTTCTAAATGGTCTCTTCTCAGTGACTGGTGCCCCTGCCCACCCTTGTTATGCAAGCTGGACACCCAGGCAGCATCATTAGCGCCTACCTCTCATCCTGGCATCAACAAATCCTGTCACTGTTACCTTATAAATTTCTCTCAACCTCCTCTACTTCAGGACACCTCCAACACCACAACCTCAGTTAAAGTTCCTAGGATGGCTTTTCTGGACCACTTCAACTGGCTTCTCCTCAAATACACTCCTACGAACCCTTACAATTCTTCTACACTTTATAGCCAGGGTGCACGCACCTTTCAAAAGGCTGATGTGATTATGTAAATCCACACCTTAAAAATGGTCATTGAATGACTTCCCACTTCTGTTAGCTAAAAACCCAAATCATAACATGATCTGCAAGGCCCTTTTACTTCTTTCTAATTTTTCTTAAGTTATCTCTACCCCCAGGGTGGTGCTTGAACTCACAACTCCCCAAGACCAAGAGTTGCACGCTCCTCTGACTGAGCCAGACAGGTGCTCCAAGAGCCCTTTACCTTTTTACCTTACTCATCTCGCACCACTCTGGCATTCCTTCCCTCAGCTCCCTGAATACACCACACTCCCTCCTACCCGGAGGGAGTACTGCGCTCAAGTTCTTCCTCTGGTCTGTGATGCTCCTCTCCTTTCTTGGCCTAGGCATCTCCTACTCTTCCTTCAGGTCACAGCTCAACAGCAACTTCCTTGAGATGTCCTTTCCTGTCCAAAATGACTAGGCTAAATCCCTTTGCAACACTTTCCACAACTATAATTTCACATTTATTTGTGTGATTTGATTAACAGCTGTCTAGAAACTAGACGCTCCATGAGAAATTGACCCTTGACTTTTGTTGCCGTCTGTTGTACTCTCAGATCCTGACTCTGGTATATAAAGATGAGCAATAAATTACCTTTTCCTGCCCTCCCTTTCACGCATGAGCTAGATAAGTCAAGAGAGCACTATGATAAGACTTTTATTTGGGAAAGAAAATATTTCATGAGCAACAAGTGATGCTTGGGCTGGATCATAAACCAGAATAGGGTAGGGACGAGCAAAAAGATACAGAAAACATCCCAGGTGCAAAAAAGTACAGTAAGAAGAGCGGTAGATTAAATCACCATCCTTAAGGGGAACTACAGGGAAAAACCAGTAGGAAATAAGCTTGGGGGGATGAGGGGGATAGCTAATGGAGGCTCCTAAAATAATAAAGCAGCTAACTAACACTCACTGAGCACTTAATCATGCACTAAGCATTTTACATGTTAATTCATTTATTCTTCTCTAGATTAATAATTGTTCAAGAAAAAACATATATAAACCAGGTCATATGATCAACCTAACTCTATTCAGTAGCTACTATTGTTACGTACATTTTCCAATGCGAAAGCAAGCACAGAGAAGCTGAGCAAGGAGACCAAAATCACACAGTTACGTGTTAGATCTAGAATATATACCCAGGCTGCAGACTCCAGTGCCTATAACTCTTAATCACGAGGCCATACTGCCTTAAATGCCCATCCTTAAAATCCAAGTTATCCAAAACAGTAGGCTAAGCAAACAGGGTGTCATTGCAGGCTCTCGAGATGAAAATAGCATTTTGGAAACATTCATCTTGTCTGACTAGAGATATTTTCCATTAAGAGTTGTTAGTTCCATCTGAACAAGCTTGCTTTCAAATCCACTATCTCTGAAAGCCTAGATCAGGAACCAAAGCACCTCCAGAACTTCTGCCTTTGCCATTTCTGCATTTAGCATTCTCCTTTAGGAACAAAATGAGATGGTCCAAATGCGGAAGACCCAAGAAAGCTACCCCATCTGCTGGGTCCTGCCTCCAAGAGAAGCAGCTGCAGCCAGCATGCAAAAGAACACCAAAAAGGCATGCTACAGCTGGGCAACTTGCTTTCAAAGGGAAACCAATTTTCTTCTCCTGTTCCTTTTCATATCAACATCCTGGGAGAGAAAATGTAATGACTTTTGCTCTGAAAAGGGAAATGTCACTCTAACACTTGTCCTCACTGGGTAAGAAATAAGGTATTCTCGTAAGCAGCAACCTGCTACAAAGAATACCTCAAAATATGGCAGAAAAATCACTGACGAACCTGCAAGGTAACACTGAAATACGGGGTCAGCAGGTCTGTGAACCCATGCAGAAGTAAAACTGTGTTTTATCTGAAACTGATGTGGTACTAAGAGTAGTTCTTCTGTGTAAAAATAAATGGGTTGTGAAATTCTTCCACCTGACAAACCCAACAAAATGACTGGCTCTACATGTCCCTCCAACAATTATCTACATTTGGGGTTAATGAATATTTAAACTCAATCAATTCTGAGTTCATATACTCACTCCCGGAACATGTATCTCATTAAAAGAACATAAATAACTGAGATGGGATGCACTAGTCAAATTCAAAGAGGGACCTCTGCGGTATCAAAACAGAGGGACCTGCCGAATGAATGGCCCTTATTCAGAAGTGGATGTAATGCTTAGAGTAACACTTCCTCCCTCAGAAGCTTGGGGGAAAAACTGGAAGAATGGAGATTAGTGGACTCTTGACAATTAATTTCTTCCAAAAAGACATAACAATAAAAAAACAGAGGACCTGCAAAGGGTGGGGAAAGCACCCAAACCAGCAAAACACTAGATTACAATTAACAACTCATTAAAATTAAATAACAATATATAATCTTTTTATTTGAAGTAGGAATAAGGAATTCCCAAAGATGAGGTGCCCAAGAAGGTCTCCATAAATAAACAAGTAAACAAATAAATCACTAATTACCCAATCAATCACCCCTTTCTTTAAAGAACACACAAACACGGATACCTGGGTGGGTCAGTCGGTTAAGCGGCTGCCTTCAGCTCAGGTCATGATCCCAGGGTACCGAGATCGAGTCCCACACTGGGCTCCTTGCTCAGCAGGGAGCCTGCTTTTCCCTCTGCCTGCCACTCCCCGTTTGTGCTCTCTCTCTCTCTCTCTTTCTCTCTCTCCTCCTCTTTGACAAATAAATCAAATCTTAAAAAAAAACAAAAAAGAACACAAACTCATTCAATACAAGCAACTGCTTTCCTATATTGTTAAATGTGAAGTTCTACCAAATACATACAGAATTCTTTGCCTTCCACACTGCCTACAGTTGTGTCACTTCTGCTCAGTGGGTTAAAGAAAATTCAATGGTCACTCTAAAGAAGGCCTTCTCAGCTGTGGCACAATAAACATTTGGCACCAGATCGTTCTTTGTTGCGGGGAGGCTGTCCTGTGCATTATCCCTGGGTCTCTTCCCATGTAGATTCTAATAGCACAACCCTCTGCTCCAATCAGGACAACAAAAAAGAATTCCAAATATTGCCACCTATCCTCTGGGAAGCAAAGTTGCTTACAGTTGAGAACCACTGCTTTAAACAAATAAAATTATTTGTCTATCACAGAGATTTCAAGGGATTAATAAGCATGTGTGTTGCTTTGTTCATAATTATGCTTAACTAATATGCAATCCATAAAGGTAACACTATTACAAAAACTATAAGATGGCATGTTCTTTGTTCTCTGAAATAAGCTAGACTAATTCAAAGCATTGCCTGAAATAGTAATTACACAGGTGTCTGAAGCTGAATTAGGAAAACAGAAGTAACATATCCTGAAATCTTGATGTTTCCTGGCAAGCCCTGAAGGTTGTTAGGAGTAATATTTCTCATCGGTGACTTGTCTGATTATGGGGTCGAGTGGATGTTTCTGTTATCATACAATTAAAGAGAAAACCTGATGTCCACAATGCCAAGTACAAAGGAAACCAAATGCCTATGAATCCAAGACCCTGATATGAAAAGGGATAGAATTCCTAAACTCACTTTCCCAAAGCACGGCCATAAACAGAAAACTAAGCAGATGGATAAGTAAACTACAGTACATCCGCACAACAGAATATTATTCAGCAATAAAAAGTAAAATACTGATACATGTTACAACATGGATACAACCTGGAAAACATTATGATACATGAAAAAAAAAAAAGCCAGTCACAAAAGTGCACATATCATATGATCCCATTTATATTAAATGCCCAGGAAAGGCAAATCCACAGAGACAGAAAGCAGATTAGTGATGGGGGGGGGTGGTCATGACACTGTTATAGTTATGGGGTTCCTTTTAGGAGTGATAAAAATGTTCTAGAATTGACTGCGGTGATGGTTGCACCTATCTGTGAATATATTAAAAGCCCTTAAATGCATAATTTAAATGGGTAAATTATATTTCAATAAAGCCATTCAAACACAGAAACAGCAGTGTTACAAACGAGTAAGAGGAAACTCAAGCTTTACTACAGCTAAGAAAAAAGATACATCTGGCTAAAATAAGGAGGAGCTTTTACCTCTGCAATTGAGTAAAACCACCTCTTAAAGCTGTAAAAGCATAGTTAATTAAACATACAGAAGGAGAAGTTTTATTTCATGTAATGCTAGGAATGAAAGAGAACATTCTTTGGACCACAATATTCTTTAATACACAGGAATATGTGGTCAGGTTTACCATCTCTACCCAACATGTGCAGAAGTAGGTAACTTGGACAGGGTTGCTCTAAGTCTGCAGAGCTCCAAGATTCAAAGTAATTCGCAACCATGGCACAAAAGCACTCAGCGTTTGATGAAAGGTAATGACAGGGTGAATTTTATAGTTAATACAATTACACTTCACACACATTTGAAAAACCAAAAGCACTCATAATGCACTTCTAATCCATGGGTACAAATTATATCAAGGGAAAAAAAGAATCATAAAACTCACTGGAGCAGTCCTTCTAAAAACACTTAGAATCTGAGTCTTAGATGAAAAGGAAAAGTAGCCCTGACTAAAAGCAGAGTCTAAGCCAAAACTCAACTGGCCATTTTCTATGTATGAGCTATTCTAACTGGGCGTGATTCTCTCTAGGTTGACCACATTTATTACCCTGCCATCTTTGTTAGCCTGAGGTCAGAGAAAAGCAGAAGAGCCACCGGAATTACTCAATTGCAGATGCAGGCAACCAGTGACTGAGGAGCAAGTACTGGGAGTCCCATGGCCTGGACCACAATACTTAGATGTTGTAGCTGTAACACTGATTGTCAAATAAACACAAAGTCCAGAGCAGACTCTTGGTTACTTCTTCCACTAATTCAGCAAATATACATGTGTGACCAGAATACACAAAATCTCTAACCTCAGAGAGAGCTGAGAGTTAGAAAGGAGAGAGAAAGCAGGCAACAAACAAGAAAATACATAGTATATTACCTGCTGGTAAGTGCTATGGAGAAAAGCAAAGCGGAGCTAAGGGGATGAAAGGCTGTTAGTTTATTTAAGGTAATCACTGATAAGGGGTCATTTGACCTAAAGAAAGTAAGTGAGCAAGTTGTGTGGTTAGCTGGGTTGGAAAAGCATTCCAGGCAGACAGAAAAGCAAGGACAAAGGCATGGGACAGAAGCATGCGTGGCATATCCAAACAGTAGCAAAAGGCCAAGGTGGCTGAAGCAGTGAAGACAAGAAGGAAGCCAGAGATGAAGAGGAAGCTGGGAGCATTTACTGAAATAAGAGAAAAGCCATTGTAGGGTCTTGCATAGAGAAGTTAACTATCTGAGTTACATTTTAACAGATTCCCTCTGGCTGCTGTCGAGGTAGGAAACCATGGATTCAGGCAGGCAGTGCTCATGTATGGGTGCTAGAAGAGGTCAGAACGTAGACAGGTTGTTCCAGGAAAGCCATCATAATATGTTGTCAGATTGGTGTAGTATGAGACAAAGAAGGGGCCCAGAACTAGGCCTGAGCAACTGAGCTGTCATTTCTGATCCTGGGCCAAGAAGGAAAACTGGGAATTCTGTTTGAAACGTGTTAAATGCCTAGTAGATAATAAGCAGAGCTGAGAGGTCAGAAAGGTCTGGGCATGTAAATCTAGGAGTCCTAACCATACAAGTAGTACCAAAAATCATGAGAAAGGATGGTTGAAATATGGGGATAAAATACTCAAGGTGGCAAGAAAATAGTTTGCAGCAAATAAGACACCACTGAGAGGCCAAATAAATTTGTGAATGACCAGTGAGGCTGCAGTGACAGGATGGTGGCAAGATTGTAGCAGGACCATGTTCTGAAAATCCCAAAATGAAAACAATAGATGGTTTATTCACAGAGAAACCCATACATTCGTAACAGTTGCCTATAGACAGATTCCATATTAATGATGTTACCAAATGCTGCATTTAATAAAATCTAGGCTGCTATAGTCTCAGCTGGTTTCTACTCTAGAAAGACGAAAGAAAGGAACACCCCCCCGACCCCGTTTCAAAGAGAAATACACCTGTTGTCCAAATGAAGACCTGGGGGTGGAGTATGCTATTTGAAAGGTTCTCACCTTGCAAATTAATAAAAAAGAATTATGGATTTTATTTTTTTTTTAAGATTTATTTATTTGACAGAGAGAGCCAGCCAGCGAGAGAGGGAACATAAGCAGGGGGAGTGGAAGAGGAAGAAGCAGGCTCCTAGCGGAGGAGCCTGATGTGGGGCTCAATCCCGGAACACCAGGATCACGCCCTGAGCCAAAGGCAGACACTTAACGACTGCGCCACCCAGGCGCCCCAGAATTATGGATTTTAAAAATTACTTCCTTAAGTAACATTTCTGAGGCCCTAAAGTGAACACCGTAAGGTCCACATGAAAAGAGAGAAAGAAAACATGTAGTGATTAAGTATATGAATTCAAAACAGAAGTTCAATTCCAGAAAAATGAAGTTTAATAGGCTCATTAGTGATGTTTAGTTGGTGTCATAATTTGAATCCTAAAGAAGAATTGGTAAGTCAAAGAAGGGGAGGGGAAGGTGTATTATTTTAAAATATTTAACATAAAAGGTTTACCTAGATTCAAAATCTATGTGCATTAGCAAGAAAATTATGATTACACTGATCAATGAAGGAAAGGAAAGAGTGCCAAATTTAAAAAATCATACTTTGGAAACATAACTTTAAAAGATCAAATTACCAAATTCTGGCTAAGGACACGAAAGATGTTTCCAACAATGAGAGAAAATGCAATATTCTTCTGTCGTTTGCTACCTCCTCTATGAACAAATTCTTACATGAATGGTGACCTTCCAGAATTTGAAAAGATGTTCATCAAAAAGTCTTTATCAGAAATTGAATGTAGTCATTTTATGCCTAGAATACGATACAATAAAAATGTATGGTTCATAAAAGATGCTCAAATTTTCCCTTACAAATTTGGAAGACACTTTATTGGATATTTTAGATAAATTCAATGTTTATTATCTTCCCTCATTGTTATTTCCTATCTTATACTAGAGAATACACAATGAATTTTTCACAGTCCCATATAAGCACCCCCAAAATATTTCCAGTTTACCCAGTATGCTATACAAATATCATCTTCTATGTATGTGAAAGAGTGGGAAGCATGAATTCCAGGTAATCTGAACAGTGCAAACGGGTTCCACAGTTGACTGTTTTATATTCCCTGTACTTGTTGGCACCAAAAGACTGATTACATTAACATTCAGAATAAGAATAACCATAAAAGGAGCGGAAGCGTCACTGCCCAGTAAGACAGTCTACATTTTTAAATAAGCATTCTTACATCTAATTATCTAGCTGCCACCATTCATCAGCAATGATAGCAGCACTGCTAACTTTTTCTCGGCACTAAAGACTCTCCATGACCAAGAAGGGTACCCAAGAAGCCAAGAGCAGTCAAGTGATATATGACACATACAGCAAGAAGCTGAAAAGCACAACAGTCAAATCTGTGGGTGCCAGAGCCACATGGACACTTTCCATTTCAGAACCTGAAAATGAAGAAACTATAAGTGGAAAGAAGGAAACTATGAAAGGAGGCATGGTACAGCACAGACCTATAGAGTGTCACCTGAAGTTCCTACTGCAAGTGTCAGCAGTAACCTCTCTAGCTCTTCAGATATACCATATGTGGCTTCAGGCCCCAATGTTTAACCCTATTGTACCATCACAGTTTTTAAAGAATTCCTTTGCAAAATAAAAATAGCTTAAGAATATACCAGTGCCCTTCTATTAGGTGTTCACAAAAAAAAATCTTAAATACCACTAGCTCAGGGTCAAATTCTTTTTTTTTTTTTTTAAAGATTTTATTTATTTATTCAACAGAGATAGAGACAGCCAGCGAGAGAGGGAACACAAACAGGGGGAGTGGGAGAGGAAGAAGCAGGCTCACAGCAGAGGAGCCTGACGTGGGGCTCGATCCCATAACGCGGGGATCACTCCCTGAGCCGAAGGCAGATGCTTAACCGCTGTGCCACCCAGGCGCCCCTCAGGGTCAAATTCTAATTCTGTCTACAAAACAAAGCAAACAACAACACCACCTTGAATATGTGTACTCAGCAGTACACAGAGTAAACTCATATGGAAGACAAAACAATCTTTCATTTTCACCCTCCTCTTGATAAGAACAGATACACATTCAAGAATAAGTCCCTATTATAATATAGGAGCTTAATTTATTTATTACAACAAACTTTAAAGGATGATACAATAGGCCCACATCGCCTATAATATATCCCAGTCCTGCTCAGCTTCTATCATATTCTCTAATAAAAAAAATTATTTACCTCTTGGACCAGGTCCACCTGGAAATGAAAAGAGAAAGCCATCAAGTCCACATTAGGGATTTCCAATATAAGTACGGCACCTCTGTAAAGCAAGTGTCTGTCAAGATCTTGGAAAGAAGGTCATTACTGAGAAACCCATTAATTTGCAACAAAGGGCTCCAAGAGATAAGTGCCAAAATGAGAAAAACTAAGTATCGTGTTCCTTTAAAGAATGGAGTACGAAAGCTTAGTAATGCTGTCAATAGTTTATGTTAAAACATACACACATTAAATCTACAGCATTACAATTTAAAATGCAAATTTTATTAAATATAATGTGCAAAACTGCAGGTTTTTCCATAGGCCTCCTCCTCATCTTGACATTTATAAATTATTAATGAGCCCTGTATTGATGACTAGACTAAAAGAGAAACTTTTGATTTATAGACCTGAACATTATCATCAGAAGGAATGCAATCAGAAGGGGGGAAGAAAAGAAAAGCTATGTCTTCAGAACTTTTCCAACTAAGTTTTTTTTTTAAATATGAAAAAGCAAGTGAAAGGATCATACCTAGAAACAGTAACTGTGATAACACTGAGCAGGACTGGGGGAGGCAGAGACTCCATTTCTTCCAGAAGCAAGTACATCTATCTGTTAACAAGACTTGTACTGACCATGTGTTGGCAGGCATAATCAATACCACATAGGTATTTTTTTCTAAGCTTTCATCTCATATACTCTTAAAAAAAAAAAAAAAAAAAGACAGTAGAGCAATTGCCAGATTAAATAAGGTCTGTATCCCAACTGTTCAAAGTCAAGTTCGCTTGACACATTTCCTCAATTTTGTTGTCAACAAAAAATTAAACCTACAAGCAAAATACTCATTCCATACTCCACAACCACAAAAATATCAGAAGCTCAGTTTATTGCCCAATGTAAACGTATAGTAAAGAGCTCTAGTCTCTAGTGACCTTTAAGAACACCTGGAAAGTGCAAGCAAGCAATATTCAACACGAGAGAACATAAATCTCAAAAGCAACTGACAAACGCAACCTAGAAGACAGAACTGTAAACGGAGCAGAGGGTTACAGCAGCATTCTCCAAAGAAATCCTTTCTTCCACTTCAGAAAACAGAGGAATTTCTTCTCAAATCCTTTAAATGGAAAAACTGCCACTTCTGATTAATGTCAATTTGATCAAATCTATGAGGCCTGAGGGAAATGCACAAGATCCCTTTCTTTACTCTCCTCCCTGCTTCATCTTGCAACTTGCAAATTGACTAACAATATGACTAACTACCTAGAGACATATGTGCCATTTTCAGCAACTGGTAATTTACAGTTTTGTTTGTTTTTAACCAGCTGGACGTGATGTATGTTGCCTGTTCCCTATAGGTCTGTCTCTTTTGGTATTTTTTTAAACAAATGACATGATATGAACAAAGTAAGAAGAATTTTTAGACTATTACAGAATTTTAGAACTACGTCAAAAAGGCAGCTAATAGTAAAAGGTGGCTCTTCTCACCAATGGAAAACCCACAGAAGTCCCCAATAGTAGAGAAGAAATTTTTAAGCACCTTGAGAGTCTCATTACCACATCCACACTAAGCCAATCCTACCCTCTACCAGGATCAGAAAACAGCAGGGTACATGTTTGTTGGTGATACCATTAACCTTTCTGATAAATTTTGGCTTGGTAATCAACCAGATGGACTCAAAGATAAACTGAAGATGACTTGAGGGCTTCTACCTCTAGTTCTCATAATCCAAGAGGCAGATGATGCATGTAATTGAATGGAGAAGAGATTTTAATTCTGATAAGTGTCAAGCTTCAGCAGCCTTTTACATAGCCATCCAGACTGACGTATCTACTGGACAGCTAAAATTCAGTCTCAGCTCCACCAAATGCTCAGAAGAAAGACCAAGGCAAGGAAGCACATGGGCATGGGGGTCTTCAACATATAAGAAATACTAAAATACAAAGAATCCAAAGGTATTTAATGTGCACTAAATGAGGTGGCCCAGAAAGAACATTAAATGGAGAGTATGGGGCTAAACATAGACACCAGAAGCATTTTCCAAACCAAAGTACTAAAGAAAAAAAAAAAATCTGGACACCCTTATAGGCAGTCCAAAACCAACAACCATCACAATAAAACCCTCTGTCTAAAGTACCATTGCTGGTACTCATAAAATCATATATTGTCATATTAAAGGATCAAAGAAACCTGTAGATAAGAAAAATGTTCAACAAATTAGTTCTCAACAGAACCAAACACCCAAAGGATATTGCCCGGTGTAATTCATCTCCAAAAAATGATCAATGCCAACTCTTGTTCTTCCTTAGAACAGTATGTGAGTTGCAGACAAAAGTAACTGAAATTCTTCAACTTAACTGCATTTAACTAATCCTTAAAAGGTCTTGTTGGGAATCTGATGCCCCAATTACTTGCCACATCAACTCATGCCTTAACCACCGCTCAGATTATAGAAAAGTACTCCAGACTATTCAACTGGTCATTTTCTCCTCATATTAGAGACCAACATCACTACAGAACAACCATATAAAGAATGATTCACTTCACAAAACATTCTTAGAAGGCAAGCTGAAGGACTAAATAAAACCAAGTTAAGTACTTTCTACCAAAGAAGGACAGAAGGACGGATGGACAAAAGGACAGAAGGGGGGGGGGGCGAAAGAAAAGAATCTGTCAGCAACAAGGGAAAGGAATCAACTCCCTCAAGTGGGATATTAAATTAAAATGTTAACAAACAGAAGGAGGATATCAGGATCTCAAAAAGAAGAGTCTCTCAACGCTTAAAACCACTGTATGGTGCCAAGGCAGTGGGCATATCTCTGGCCTTAGTGTGCCCTCATCACAACTCAGGCTCCAAGCCAGGCAAAAGGAGAGGACCTCCCTTGTGGTCACCAGAGATGACTCATCAATCAAGTGATGAGCACCATATCACAGGATGGAAGTAACAGCAAGCAGGTGGGTGTTACTGGCCACAGTCGTGAACAACATGAACTTAGAGGGAAATATTTGGGAAAATACTATCAATCTTTTTCTCCATTCCCAGTGTCCTCCTTTATCTTAGACCTCAATTCTTACACTCTCTCTCTATAAACATAAATGACACCTACTTTTTGTCTCACTTTTGAAGATTCTCATTCAAGAACTTTTGAGGAACGTGTTAAAAGTATGTCACAAATACACCAGTTATAAAATAAATAACTCATGGGATATAATGTACAGCATAGTGACTACAGCTAATAATACTGCTGAGAGTAAATCTTAAAAGTTCTCAACAGAAGGTGCCTGGGTGGCTCAGTCAGTTAAGCGTATGACTCTTCATTTTGGCTCAGGTCATGACCTTGGGGTCGTGGGATCGAGGACCACGTCGGGCTCTGCACTCAGCACAGAGTCTGCTTGAGATTCTCTCTCTCCCTCTGCCTCTACACTGCTCTCTAAAAATGAATAAATAAAATCTTCACAAAAAAAGTGCTTAACTGTGAGGTGATAGATGTTAATTAGACTTAGTGTGGTGACCATTTTGCAGTATATACAAATATCGAATTATAATATATCCTATAATGATATATAATTCACATATTATATATATCATACAATACTATAACACGTGATATTATATGTCAATTATATATCGATTTTTTAAAAAGAACTTATGAGAAGAGACTATGGGTCTAATTTCCTCCTTCAAGAAACCGTCTCTCCAGGGGCGCCTGGGTGGCTCAGTAGTTAAGTGTCTGCCTTCAGCTCAGGGAGTGATCCCGGGGTTCTGGGATCCAGCCCCGCATCAGGCTCCTCTGCTGGGAGCCTGCTTCTTCCTCTCCCACTCCCCCTGCTTGTGTTCCCTCTCTCACTGGCTGTCTCTCTCAAATAAATAAATAAAATCTGAAAGAAAGAAAAGAAAGAAAAGAAAGAAAAGAAAGAAAAGAAAGAAAAGAAAGAAAAGAAAGAAAGAAAGAAGCTGTTTCTCCAGTCCTCACTATATAACCTTGTTCTCCCCCAACTGCCCAATAAAAGCCCTCTATATGTATCCCCCACACTTGGGACTTACTCTTTCACTTTGTTCATATTGTCTCTACTGCTAACTCAATAAACATTTGTTGAATAACTGTGTATCATTCAAGTTCAATCCAAGCCCTGAGAATTCCTTAGTGCCTCCAAACGATGCCATGCCATTCTTGCCCCTCTTTAATTAATTCCTTTTGCAATCACAGTCTGTATTTTACAGCTAAGCATTTTAACATATATTACTATTGTAAAATACCTTCTTATTTAGTAACTCATGTGTTTCATATATTGTCTCCTCTCATCCTTCCCTGTAAGGGTCTACAAATAGAAACATGCCCTGGTCCTTGGTCATTGCTAGCTTTAAACCATGGGCAAGTCAACTGCTCCGTCTAAACTTCGGTTTCTCCATCTATAAAATAAAGTATAACACATTGCAGCGGAGTTGTTGTGAGAATTAAGAAAAATAACCAATGTAAAGTACTAGTCTGCACAATGCAGCCGATATAAGATGCTCAACATGTGTCAGTTAACACTGGTGATACTAACAAACAGACCATGTCCTACATATCCCTAGAATCCCATAGCACAGAGGAGCTCAATACAGGTTTTGCAGAAGACAGCATGTTAGAATACTTCTAGCTGATCCTGGGAGTATTGTTTCAGTTTGTACTGCTAAAAAGGAAGAATTGTCAGTTCTCACAGAAGCTTGTACTGACTCCCCAAACCCCTATAAAGGGCTCTCTCAGCCCTCTGGGAACCTCTTTTCCCCACACCAACCTACTCCAGCTGTATAAATATGATCTCTGTTTCTGTCTGGATTCCTAAGAGCAGAAATTATACCATGTTTAACTTTGAAAGCAATCAAATATTTGATGAATGAACAAAAACCATTTATTAATTAGGCTTCATTTTTCATTATCCACTAATATGCTTTCCTCTTACAATCAAAGAGCACAGATTATTAAGGCAGAATAATGAGGTTCTCATAAATGTTTTTCTTAGATACGTGAAAACAGGCTACCTCTGGGTTTTTTGTTTTAAAACTTAAAACTTAAATTGCAACTCTCCATGTCACATACTTACAGTGCCTTTATATTCCGCCGCACCTTTTTTTTTTTTAAGATTTTATTTATTTATTTATTTGAAAGAGAAAGAGAGTGAGCAAGAGCACAAGCAGGGGAGTGGGGGAGAGGCAGAGGGAGAGGGAGAAGCAGACTCCCTGCTGAGCAGGGAGCCCGACGTGAAGCTCGATCCCAGAACCCTGGGATCATGACCTAAGCAAAAGCAGATGCTTAACCGACTGAGCCACCCAGGTGCCCCTATATTCCCCTTTTCATTCCAACTTTCTCTAAAAGAAAATAAGTAAAAGCACAAATCCACAAAATTATAACACGGCTGTACATGAGAGAATGCCCTCAGATATTCTTTATTACACAGCCATGTGCATCACTTATGAGATTTAACATAGGGTTGTGCTGTCAATATGGTAGCCAGGAGCCACATATGGCTATTACAATTAATCAAAACCAAATAAAGTTAAAAATCCAGTTCCTCAGTTTACACTAGCCACATTTCAAGTAATCACCAGTCATAAGGGTCCAGTAGCTACTATATTGGACAGAGTAGATACAGAATATTTCCAAAATCACAGTAAGTACTATTATACAGCACTGATCCAGATTGAATGTATATAAATAAAAATATGAAGAATCCTATTTCATCAACAACCTACTCTCTTTTAATCAACTCTAATAGCTCCAAGTATAAGAATATGCATAAACATGAATCCAGTGGCTTTATCCTTGACTCTCGCAAAGACAACAGATCACAATTCTTAGAAAAGATAAAGAAAGTCCCATAGCAATCTAAGGCTTTATTCCACTATTCTTCCAGCAATTTACACAACTTGACCTGAGGAAAAAAGAGCAAGAAAGCATTTTTCTCCACTACACCCTTTCTCCAACAGAGTCACATCTGCCTGCCAGGTTTCAAACTCACAGGATCCATTATCCTACAGCGTCAGCAATCCTTTATAAAGTCCCCTTTCCACAGTGATCTCCTTGGACTCACTCAATGTATTATGCCATCACTCTAAAATCAGGGCCTAAAGTCTCTTGGCAGACAGGCTATATGTAATGACAGTCTGGATAAAATCATAAGTCTATCTGCTATTGGAGGATTTTTCCAATCCTATGCAATTGCTGTGTGGGTATGTGGGAGGCTGCACATTTTTCTTCATAATAAAAACAAAATCCCAATTCCTGCAAAGTTGGTAAGTTACCTCTGCATTTATAACACAACATGACAGGCAGAGCTCTGTTTTTCTACAAAACTAGAGCTTTTAGGAGCATATGTTTTCATTCACTTATTTCTCAGTAATGATTGAAATATCTCAAAGCATTCCCTGAGCACTTGGCTAGTTTTATCTGCCACTTGTGTTGATTATCACAGGCTGCTTATACACAGGAAGAGAAGCAGAAGAGGGAGGAACTCATGACTCTGGGCAGGGATATTTTAACAAAATTCCTCTCTAAAACTTGAACCATAAACATCTTTCCATAATTCAACATTGTGGTACCAGCTTTAAAACGATAACCAAGGGGAGATGGGTTTTCTGAGTGATGTGTGGGGAGGGGAATGTTATAACGTGAGTATGTGGGAAGGGATTTAATGTTTTGGAAGAATGGCAGTCACATGACACCAACATGCTTTTCACAGAGACTTGGGGGAAAGTAGGGAAGGCCAGATGAACTTGTTCAGTAACCATTCTAACTTTTTGCTTATTTCATTATAAGAACAAAGGGGGGAGGGGAAACGTAAGTATTTGTATGAGTCGCATTTCTCTGGAGCACTTTCTTTTACTCTGCAAGTCTCAAGCACCCATGATTTCTGAGGAGATCTCTCAGCTATCAGCCTTGAAAGGAGGACAAGATGTGTGCAACTATTCCATTTCACTGAAAAAGCAGCTTCTGAATCTGAGAAAGCAAGCAAAAGTAGGGTGGTAGTCTATAAAGAAAATTCTCCCTTGGGAATTCTTGCTTGAATGCGAAGTATTCCATAGAAAATGTTTCCAGGGGTGCCTGGGTGGCTCAGTCGGTTAAGCATCTGCCTTCAGCTCAGGTCATGATCCCGGGGTCCTGGGATCGGGTCCCACATCGGGCTCCCTGCTTGGTGGGGAGTCTGCTTCTCCCTCTCCCTTTGCCCCTCCCCCTGCTTGTGTGGGTGCTCTCTCTCTCAAATAAATAAATGACACTTTAAGAAGAAAGAAAGAAAGAAAGAAAAGAAAAAGAAAAAGATTTCCGGAAGGACTTTGATAACAGGAAGGAGCAATTCAAAAACAAGGACATAAAGTCAGGTGGATTGGGGATAAAGAGGGAAAGTAAGAAGGATGATAGAAATGTCTGTAAAAAATAATCTTAGTTCTTGAGGCATCGTGAGAATCAGAATCGAAGGCTTTGAGGTAAAAAAGGAAAGAGAGTCTGTGAATTACAACATTTTTGCTTAAATGGGTCCTTGAGAGAAAAGAAAGCACTTAGCCAGGATTTAAATTTAAAAAAAAAAAGAAAAGAAAGAAAGAAAGGAAAGCATTATACCACCTTAGTTCCCCACTGGGGTGTGAAAAACTTCACTAATTTAGAAGTGAGAGAACACCATTTCATTGTTCCCATCTAGCTCAGACTGGGAACTACAAATACTATAACACAGAAAAAAAAGGACAGAGGTAAATAAAAGAATAAGAGAAAACTGCTTCCCACTAATATGGGTCAGTTCTGCCGGAATACATTACCATATGTATTCTACAGATTTTAAGTACAAGTCAAAATTTTCAGTGGCTCAACCAGCTAAATGGAGGGAGGGCAAGGGAGGGCGGGAAAAAGAAAGTATGTAAAAGCATGTAAAATAAAGAGAATGGGGGGCACCTAGGTGGCTCAGTCAGTTAAGCATCTGCCTTAAGCATCTGCCTTCAGCTGAAGTCATGATCTCAGGGTCCTGGGATCAAGCCCCACATTGAGGCCCCGCATTGCATGGGGCTCCTTGCTCAGCAGTGAGCCTGCTTCTCCCTCTCCCTCTGCTGTTCCCTCTGTGCACGCGTGTGTGTGCGTGTGTGTGTGTGTGTGTGTGTGTGTATGCGTGCGCGCGCGCACAGGCGCTCACTCCCTCTCTTCAAATAAATAAAATCATTTAAAAGAGAGAGAAAGAGAATAGAAATTTGAAAATTCATCATAAAATAACCATAAGCACCAAGAGATAAAAATGCTAAGAATAGGGAAGGAAGATCCTTATTAACAAATTTCCTGAGCTTTTAAAACCGTGTGTCCTTTCTAACTTCCAAAAAAGCTAACAGAAACAATCCAGAAAGAAAAATAAATGGTGGGTGGGGAAGGATGTACCAAGAAAAGATGTGACACCAACAATAAACTATATTCCCACAATGGTCTAAGCACTTCCAAACCAAACAAGACATGAACTGCATATAAAAGATCACTGTTCACATACTAAATTCTTTACAGTAATCGGGGAGTCTTTTTAAAATATTTTGTCAGTGCTTTGAGGCATCTTGAGTAACCATTCTACCTTTTTTGCTTATTTCATTATAAGAACAAAGGGGGGAGGGGAAACGTAAGTATTTGTATGAGTTGCATTTCTCTGGAGCACTTTCTTTTACTCTGCAAGTCCCAAGCACCCATGATTTCTGAGGGGATCTCTCAGCTATCAGTCTTGAAAGGAGGCAGCCACATCTCACCATCTTAAAAGGTAAGATAGCTGGTTCTTTTAGTTTAGCTCAGCTTTAATTTCTATAGCAAATATTTGATTTAGAACATCTAACAGTGCGACAAAGTACAAATATTTGCTTAGATTAATCATTCTCTATATATTATTCTACTTCCCCTTTAAATATGAAATGTGAAAGGAAACCTAAAAGTTATTAATGCCTAAATTTGGCTGAAGTTTAAAATGTACTATTAAACAAAATCTGAGATTGGTTAGCACTTCAAGTTCTGCATCACAAGCCTTTTACTAAATCAAGAAGACAAAATGGAATCTATCTCTACTAAAGATCAGAACAGAAAAAATTACCTGAAATAGATGTTCATATAAACACCACCAACTTTCACAGATCTCAGTAAAAAATAAATAGAGTTCGCACTTGGAATTTTAAGGGTAGCCTTATGGAAGCAGGTCAGGAGTGGGAGGAGAAACTGAAACTGATTATTTTATATCCTAATATTTGTACTGAGAGATGTGGACAAATACAGTAACTCAAGGTGGTTCTAGGTCTGAGAAGTAGGCCCGTTAAGTACAATAAACTCCATACCAAAAGTATTTTTGTACACTCTACTCTTATTCAGCACAATCATGCAAAGCTCCAATGAGACTGAAAGCTTATTTTGATCACAAGTCTCGTTTACTCTGAATCCTCGCCTACTTTGGCTAAGTGACAAAGCTTTTGCCTTCCTCATGCCCAGGCTGTCCTTTGTGCTGCAGCTCTGTCATATCATGAGATTAAGTCTGTTTATTCATGTGTGAAATGGGGACTTGTTCCTTTCCTTATACTACAGGCTGTCTATAACAAAGTCAGGCTCTATAGTCTTCATAATTTCATGACTAATAACTGCAAGTAAATTACATCTCACTTCCTTTACAACATTTATGGAATATGATACAATATTCTTCACATTTCAACATAACCTTGCATACTCTTAAACTACATAACTAGGTTCTGAGGCACTATTAAAGTTTTATGTAGTTTTTTGGGGACTTCTTGTTGTTGAGGTCAAACTTTCCTATCATGTGCATTTCTGTTGTACCGACCTTGGTAATCTGTCCTATTGAGTATGAGCCACCACAAACTTTCTCAAAATGACTGTGACCATATCTTGTCTTATATTTCCTGGTTTCTTTGAGATCACAATGTTTACTATGTATTGACAATAAGCCTTCCCATGTACAGATGATAAAAATTAATATTATCTACAAAACAAAGATAGCAACATAGTGACTAATATCTCTATATCCAGGAATGTGAAGCCTATAATGATTACTTAAGAAAAATGCTGGTGCTAGTAACAGAAGCTAAAGTAAAAATTATGGAGGCAAGTAATGATGTACATTTCACAGGTACTCCAGCCTCAATCAGGTTTTTTTAACCAAGCCTTTATTAGAAATGACAAGTAATTCTTTCACACGCCTTAATTCAATCCAAAGAATCTAAGTCTCAGATCACAGATTCAGGATGCCTGGGTGGCACAGTGGGTTAAGCATCCGACTCCTGATTTCGACTCAAGTCATGATCTCAGGGTTGTAAGATCAAGCCCCACGCCGAACTCAGCTTGGAGTTTGCTTGAGATTCTCTCTCTCTCTCTCTCTCTCTCAAATAAATAAAATAAAATAAAATAAAATAAAATAAAATAAAATAAAATAGAAAGAGCACAGGTTCAAAAGTGGGAGATAAAACTACACGATGCTATGGTTTGGTAGAATGAGTGCTGGAGAAGCCCAAAGACACCAATTAGAAATCAGGCTCTAGTATTTACCAACTCTGTGCCTCACTTTCTTCACCTTAAAAAGGCGGGGGGGAGGGACAGGGGGGTGGCACCAGTCAGTTAAGTGTGGGACTCTTGATTTTGGCTCCGGTCATGATCTCAGGGTTGTGAGATCAAGCCCCACATCGGGTTCCACACCAGACATGGAGCCTGCTTAGATTCTCTCTCTCTCCCCACACCAAAAAAAAAAGAAGAATGGGACTCTAAAGCTCTATCAGAATGATTCATCAAACTTCTACTGAATAACTTTGTAAGCCAAATGTAACAAATGTTACAAACTATCAATATTTTAGGTGTCAAATATCTGCAGGAATGGAACACCAAAGCTTGCACATCCAAGTAGAAAGATGATGGGGCATCCCCTCACTGCTCCACAGCCACTTTTCAGGCATTCCACAACTCAACACCACACATATGTACCTCCCTGCCCCCTTGTTTTTCCCTTTTATCCCATTTCTCCCTCTAGACTTGTTCTTCACTTTTCCCCTCATTCTCTGCTTTAGAGTGGAACCAAAGGGCACTACTTACATCTAATGATACAACCTAAGGACTAGAGAAATTAAATTGCTGAACTCTCCTAAAAAGAAAATAGGAGAGTCTCCTAAAGAGAGAAGGAGACCTTTCCACAAACCTTTGGTGACACTCAGAAACTTGACAATCTGTCTGCTGTAGATCACCTAGGGGGAAACCATCCTCCAGAATTACTGGTGTTGCTTTTGAAAAGAAAACTGGTAAAGGTTTAAAATTAAAAATATTCATTTATTGCAGAAAATAAAAAATTGCATCTACCTCTTTTGTTTAAAAAAATATATCACAACTCCAACTCCAAGGGGCTATTAACCCTAATATTAATTTCAAAAAAATTAAAATCAAACAAGTTTACTCCATAAACCCTCTTTCAAAGCTAAGGTTAACAATGCTATTTAACAGGTTTAAAATGCTAGGTTTTCAGTGTTTTACAGTTGACTTTAAAGGATCTTAGCAATAGAAGATACTAAATAAAATTTCCATTAGAGTCAGTCATGCTAAAAGAGGACTTAAATTTTTCATGGTTCAAAGAGTGCCAAAAGCCTTCATTTTAAAGCATACTTCAGTGATCAAATACGTTTTCAATGCATCAATCTACCAAATAATACATTAGGCATATTAAAACTTCATCCTCTTTTAAGTATAGACAAGTCTGCTAGAAAACCTAACATCGCTAAGCCAGTGTCATTAAATAAGGAATCGTTTCTCATTAAAAAAATATCTGGGGGGAGAAAAAAAATCCTGGGCATAAGCAAAAAGCCTTTCCTCTTTTTCACAAGATGGAATTAATACTAAAACACACAAGCTTATGAAATCATGTCAAATAGGTATATTAGCACTATGTGTCAAACTCAGCAAACACACACACACACACACACACAAAAGAACCCCCCAACATATTTCAACTAGACATTTAAAAACAAACAAGAATGGTAAGTTAAGCAATAATCAAATTCAAAAGCAGTTGGCTAAATAATCACTGCGGCTCCTACAGAAGACAAGATCAAGCACAAGCTTAGGCCCTCCAGTCCCACCCCCCGTAATGACAAGATCCATAATCAGCACCATTCTGGCTCCTGCAAGGGCAGTGAACACGGAAGACAAGTGGGTCACCTTCAGAAGCTAACTACCAAAAGTGGATTAGAAACTCCTTTACTAGTCCAGATATTTAGAGCTAACCTTCTGAGTTCCAATACATAATTCAGATGCCTCCAATTTAAGCAGTTTTCAAGTAAAGGCCTTTTCTAAACCTCTTCGCGTTCCAACTGATAAAGAACTACAAATTTACTTACTAGCTTCTGAGCAAATTTTTACCTATTGTTTCTATTGCTCTGAAAACCAGAATAAATTTTCCATCTTTTTTTTTTTAATGAGTACTACAGAAGTTGAAGGATATGGAAGTTAATTATAAGAGTACCTGAATACTACATGTAAGTATGTAAGATATTATTTTAATCTTAGAAGAGAAGATGTAAGAAGAGGAAAAGGGGTAAAACCTGTATGATCAAGCCAGACTGCCTACTAACGCTTAAAAAAAAAAAAAAAGTTTCTTTTTCTACATGCTCCTATTTGGCACAATTTGTATGAATTAATGTAGTAATTTGTAATTTGTTCTCAGTTAAATTCATCAACCAAGAACCTGGAAATGGTTTATTTACCAAGGAATATTAATTTAAACAAGTAAAATTAATCCTAGCACTGTCACTAAACCAAGCTTTTGCTTCCTTGGGTTTTAGTATTAGATGCTGAAATCAATATTTTTTTTAAAGCAGAAACTGAACTCTCCCTGGCACCTTTATTTTAAAATTCAACCCCCAGTAGACCAAACTGAGGTTCTCCTGAGAAACTGAAAAACTGAAATGAGATTAAATGTTTTCATTTTTAAAGCACATTATTGAAAAAAGTCCAGTGAAAAGATCTTACCTCTTAAAACAATTCTAATACACCCCTTACACAAAGACGAAATATAGATTTACAGATATGACCCAAACCAACCTACCAAGGATCTTCTCTAAGGTCAAGGCATCTACTGAAATCAACCACAAAGTATAAGCTTTCTCTCGCTCCCCCTCCACCTCTACATATTCGATCACATTTGGTCTATAGAAATCTCTCTCCCAGGGGCCCACTGTCGCCATTTCTTTCTCATCCATCCCAACAAGTCTGGAGGCTGTGATGTAGAAGAGAGAGCATTATTCATGGAAATCAAATTAGGTATTGAGGGGCAGGGAGTAGAGCAACTTGACCTCTCAGCTATTTTCTCCTCTATTAAATGGGAATTAAGGTCCTACCTTAAGAGATTGTGCTAAGGATGAAGTTTAGAGTATTTTAATGTTACAAAAAGGAAAGATCATATTATCAGACTTACAAACTACGGACTTTATCTCTCTTTTCATAGTTCATCACAGAACTGCCACATATGACTATTAAAAACAGATCCTACAATTAATGAACTGTAACAACGTACTTGATGAATAAAGGTAACTCGGTTAGTTGAAAAGTAAAAACTTCAGACAAATTCTTCCATTTTTCCCCCTCTACCAAATACCAACAGACTTTTTCACTCATCAACTGGGTTGTCTTGGCACGGTGTGATCACAATCTCATTCCCTTTATAATACCATTGGCACTGAATTAAGTTAAACAATATTGTTTTGCTGGTTCAGGGGTTCCAAAAAAGAGAAAACATCATTGCAAGTTCCTTTGATCTCTATTATCATCTAGGGTAATATAATACTAAACTCTGTGTGTGTGTGTGTGTGTGTGTGTGTGTGTAAAATTAATCACTTGTTAGTCCAAGCACTGTCCTGTTAAACTAATAACATACATTAATCTACAAGGATAAGATTCTTTAAAAGAGTTTCATCGGCAAGAAATCTAATAATTAACTGGTAGCTAGTAAATGTAATTGCCAGCTTAAACCCAATTCAAGAAAGCTACCTCAATATTTATGATACTGTGTACCCGGATCAGCCTTTAGGGAGGAGATGCCACTAACTCCATGTGTCACTAAAACCCTACATTTTAAGCTTGGATTTTAAGAGGGCTGATTTGACCCTCCCTGAGAAGAACTTGTTTAAGTACACATTACATTTCCTGATTCAAAAGTCTACCCACTACACTTAGAAAGGTTTTCTAAAAAGTATTTTCTATTTGCTAAGTACACAGCAATTAAAATATTTTTAGCTCAAAGTTTCCATAGCAAATATCTGTACTTCCTTACTTTGAAAGCTAAAATCATATTTCCAAATATTAAACAACAAACTACTAACTAATGGTAGTACGGAATCCATAATTTAAAAGTTATTAAAGACAATTAAATAATGAACACTGACTTCTTTTCATTGGTGCTCTTTAGAATTTTTTTCAATGTTCAAAAATGTAACTGCTTTCAAGGTGCCAGATGAACTAAATGATCTAAGATTGCTCCAGTCTCCCTCCAGCACTCCAGGTGGTATAGTTTTTACACCAAGTTAAAATTTTGAAAAGCAAAATCCTACTAGGTGAAGAAAGTCACAAAGTAAAAACCCCACAACTATGTGTTACGGTATAGTGGAAAACATCAGAAGTTCCATTTGGACATGTTAAGTTCCACTTTCCAAGTGGAAATGTGAAGTAGGCAGCTGAGTAGGTCTGGACTAGGGATAAAATTTTTAGTTATATTCATTTATATCATTTTTTTAAGATTTTATTTATTTGCCAGAGAGAGAGAGAGAGAGAGAGAGAGCGTGCGCGCACACAAGCAAAGGGAAGCAGCAGGCCCAGGGAGAAGCAGGCAGAGGGAGAAGCAGACTTCCTGTTGAGCAGGGAGCCTTATGTGGGACTCGATCCCAGGACCCTGAGATCATGACCTGAGCCAAAGGCAGACACTTAATCAACTGAGCCACCAGGTGTCCAAATTTAGATCATTTTAAAAGCCCTAAGTCCTAGGCTGCAGTGTAGAAATTCAAAAAACTATTTATCAGATATCTATTACAATAGTGCCAGTTACTGTTTTACACACTGGAGATACATCAATGAACTACACAGTTGAAAATCTCTGCCCTTCGGGACTTTACATTCTAGTGGAAGGAACAAGACAATAAGCAATAAAAGTAAATGTATTAATATTATGTGACAAGACAACACTCTAGGGAAATAACAGAGCAGGGTAAGGGGAATTGCGAGCAGAGACCAAGGGTCAATATAGGCCTTCCTGAGACGTTAGAGTGAGGCCACACAGAAATCTGGGACAATATACTCCAGGCACAGGAAAACAGGCAATGCAAAGGACTTAGTAACTGTCACCAGAGCAGTCTCCCTGGCATGATGGGTGATGGACCTGAGAGAGGAGAAGAGAACTGGAGACGTTAAGTACAGAAAATTCTTGAGATGTTTTGCTGCAAAGAGGAGCAGAGAAATAAGCAAAAGCTGGCAGGGGAAGCGGGGCCAAGAAAGGGGGATTGGGGTCTTTTGTTTTAAGAGAGGAGAAAAGCAGCACAGGACTATGTTGTTGGGAATGCTCCAGTAGAGCCTGAAACATGAATGACATGAGAGGGCAGAGGGTGGCATCTTGGGAGTGGTGGGATGAGCTGGAACTAGCCTGGCCCTTGGAGAGTTTGAGAACAGCTGCTCTGTCTCCACACCACCAGGAAGGCAGAGTCTATGCTGCAAGGTAGGTCAATGTAAGGTGGGCATCTGCAAAAGTTCTCTTCTGACAGCACTGATTTTTCTCACTGAAGCAGGAAGCCCAGCATGAAGAGGAGCGGAAGTATAAAAGGAGAAAGTATGAGTCATCTAGGAACCTGGGTGAATGAACTAGGAAAATGAAGTATGATTGCCCAGCAGCCTAAGGGCCCACTTAAATTTTATGAACCATCTGGGAATCAACACCAAGAAATTTCCCTAATCTGAAACATAAGGGCTGGCTGCCTTTCTATTAACAAATGAAAAATTCTTTAACACAAACTGCTTAAAATGGCAAATGTCTAACATATTTTGAGTGCACCAAATGTAAAACAATGCTGTAGGAAAGTTGCAGTTTCTCCAAAATGCTGAAAGAGACTACAGAACCCATTTTCACATCATATTCATAACTGCTTTATCATACTTTAAAGGAGTCATCAGTCACCAAAGGATTTAATAGCCTTGGGCTGAAGCTAACTTCCCTGTCAGACCACTGTAAACAAAAGCTGAGTTTGAATACCTTCAGTCAATTCTATACTGTAATAGTAAAGCATATAGTTAACTTATATTCTTACTCATAGGAACACAAATTTACACATAAAAGATTATCTAAGAGTATTCAATTAATCACCAGGAAACTGCCATATAAAAATCTACTTCTAATTATATTGTGGTGATGGTTGCACAACTCTGAATACACTAAAATCTATTGATTTGTACACTTTTTCAATGGGCGAATTGTCTGTTATGGGAATTTTATCTCAATAAAGTTTTTAAAAATGTGTTCCAAGTTTTAAATCTCAATGGAATCATTTTCATCATCAGGAAATAAAAAATTGATTTTCTTTTTTAGTTTCTCTGTTAAAATTTAATGGGAATTGGAGCAAATACAGTATGTTCTGACAGCTCATAAATATTAACTTTGTAGGGATCCAGAATTCTTTCAGAATGAAGGGCAGAGTTTGAGTTGGGTTTGTGGGTTGGGTTGTTTTGTTTTTTCCTTTTTAACTACTGAGAGTTTGTAGCTTCTAACACTGCTGTTTTATCTCTTTGATCAAGACATACTCAATTTACCTTAACTAAAATGAACACAAGCAATCTTTCGACTGGATAGCTCCAAAAACACCTACATTCTAGACACTCATCAGCAAGACTAAATGCAAACCAATACCTGGAACAAAATAAAGGAATAAAATGTCCTAAGGACTATGTCAAGTACTCTCACATTTCTTAGAGTTATGATACTTCACAGAAATTTTATACGTCAAATCTAACCAGGAGGCCGAAGAATTCATAAATTCTATTTTTCTCCCTGAGACATGAAAGATAAATTCAACAATTTCACCACGGATGTTTCAGGTCCCATATCAAAATGTAAAAAGTGGGAGTTATCTCACTCTACTTTGAAAAACAAAGACTAAAAATAAAGGTTATGCTCTAAGGCAAAGGATTAGAAGACTGAACTGCCAATATTAAAGTGGTCATGGAAGGTACAATGGATAGAGAAGTGAGAAAAAAATAGCAACTAAGAAGCTTAGCCACATCCAAAATGGAAACTGAATGCAGGTAACTCAATTAACTTCTCTAGACTTGGCTCTCCCTTTTTTGTAACCTGAGAAGCCAGCATCTGCTCTGTCTCCTTCATAAGGTAGCTGTGAGGACCACGCTAGAGGTCAGGGAAGGCTGTTGTGTAGGTGTAAAGCCTTCTGCAAACAGAAGCATAATCCCCACTTCACTCCAGAAAAGCTCAGTCCCTGTGATAAGCTAGTGATCACCTTTTACTCTGCATGTATGAAACGTACTCTGTATTAGTCGGCTCAGGGTGCTATAACAGAATACCACAGACTGATTGGCTTTAGCAGCAGAAATTTATTTCCCACAGTTCTGAGAGCCAGGGAGTCCAAAATCAAGGTTCCATCCTATTCCATTCCCTGCCTTCTCACTGTGTCCTCACATGGGGGTGGGGGAGGGACAGTGAAAGCTCTGCTCTCTTTCTCCTCTTCTCATCACAGGGTGCCATCCTCGTGACTTCACCAGAACCTAATAATCTTCCAAAGGCCTTACCTCCAAACACCAAAACACTGGGGGTTAGAGCTTCAATATAAGAACTTTGGGAGAATACAGTTCAGTCCGTAGCACTCTCCTATATAATTTTTCTAATGACTCATCAGGCAGAAATTAAACCTTTGTATAAAAAATGAACAGGGGGCAGGGAAGATTTAAAGGCTAGCTTCCTTTTAAAACGGCTTAATTAAGGGAGCTTACTGAGATTCATACAATATAAAATAAAATTTACAATAGCTGAGGGAAGTGAGATGAAAATAGGGCTAAGATTTATTCAGCATTGCCCTGTACAACGTACTGCCCTAAGAGTTTTCACTTTACCCTTACAGCAGCCACACAGAGTAGGAATGATTTCTAGAAGAGGGTGAAAGAGGTGTGTGTCCTCAGGTCACACAGCAAGTCTCACAGGTAATACAGGCTAGAGAGCCTGTACTCTAAGTACACCTCCTACATTGCTTCCCTTTTCCCTGAGACAAAGGCAAATCGAAGGGGGTCGTGCAGAGGAGATGAAAAAGATAAAAGCATGTATGAGGTGTTCAGGTTCACTTTATATCTTCCTCAGATGTGCCCAAAATTTTATAAGCAAATAGCTCAAAGGACACTTGATCAGTCACAGGATTCTAAATCTGTAAGTTAAAAACAAACCACATTGCTCAGGGGGGTCACTTCTTTCCTGTACTAAAAGCTGAGAAAATGTTCTCCTCTTGGTCCTCATAAAGACAGTGTGCTATGGTGAAGAGCCTCATAAACCCCTGGATGAACTAACTAGTCAGGACAGGGATGGGATTCAGGAGTTCCATAAACTACCCATAACTGTGTACTGTGGGTATGTAGCCAAATGTTCACAAACTCTGCTCTGGGGGGCAAGGAGGGAGAGGAATCATTTAACATGTTTTTAAAAAAAAACAAAACAAAAAAAAGATGGGGCACTTGGGTGGCTCAGTCAGTTAAGTGGCCGGCTCTTGATTCTGCTCAGGTCAGGATCTCAGGGTCCTAAGATGGAGCCTCCCCACTCTTCCCCCACCACTCCACTCAGCAGGGAGTCTGCCTGAGGACTCTCCCTCCCCCACCACCCCCTCTCTCATTCAAATAAATCTTAAAAAAGAGAGAGAGAGAGAGAAACATTCCACTACTGAATATTTCCCCTTATCTATTTAATGTGAGCGTTGTGCTCCGTGGAAAGAGCACAGCCTATGAAATAAGAGATTGCCTAGGTAGACGATCAAAGAATTGGGGGAAGAGAAAAGGGGAGGGGGGATGAAAACAAAACAAAGAATATATACACATGCAAAAACTCTTCGGCCTAAGTTTCCTAATTATTAAAATACCCACACACAAAAGACAAAAGAATGAAATATCCAAAACCAAAGCTAGAAAATAATCGTTCAAAAGGTTCAAACTAGCTATGTTTTTCTAAAAATTTTACTCAGGGCGCCTGGGTAGCGCAGTCCTTAGGCGGCTGCCTTCGGCTCAGGGCGTGATCCCCGCGTTCTGGGATCGAGCCCCACATCAGGCTCCTCCGCTGGGAGCCTGCTTCTTCCTCTCCCACTCCCCCTGCTTGTGTTCCCTCTCTCGCTGGCTGTCTCTCTCTGTCAAATAAATACATAAAAAATCTTTTAAAAAAATAAAATAAAATAAAAGTTTTACTCAATTAACAAATAAATGTGCGTGCCTTTATTACCACCCCTCACATATTTAAAATTCCTAGATGAATTCAAACTATTCTCCTGCTTTATATTTAATTTATGTATTACTAAGCAAATAAACAATAATATGTATGGCTCCCCCCAAAAAAATTAAGATTTAGTAATTTTTGTCATTTCAAAAGAACATTTATTAAATCTCTGTAGGAGAAAAAAACCTGTGTATTGGGGAGTAGATCTGAGTATTGAAGGCGTTTTGTTGTTGTTGTGTTTGTTGGTAATACCGAAAAATACACAAAGTTTTCTATATAATGTTATATATGTGTAAAACATCAATTCAATATATTTAACGCTTTAAAAACATTTAAAAAGATAAAAGCATTAAAACAAAAACATTTTTTAAAGAGAGCCGTTCTCCAATCTCATTCCTAAAAGACCACATTAAAAAAAAAAAAAAAAGCTGGTTATTTATCTGCTTCTGTATGTAAGCACTCTGGTTGTTTGTGCAACACATAAGCTGGCCCAAATAAGAAATCCTGAAAGCAAGGCAAAAGGAAGTAATTTCAACCGGCATTTACCACAGGCATACAAGTGAAGTCACTACTGCTACTGAGGTTCAAAACCAGCAGAGGCTTGAATATACCACTGTTTCCAACCAGCTATTTTTAAATTATTAGTAGATAATCTGGTGAGCTCGCAGTAAATACAGCTGTGAACACAGCAGTACACACCATCTGGAGGCTTTTGACTTAAGCAATCTTTCAAATGCACAGTATATTCACTCTATTTTGTTCCTTTGAAGCTCAACAGTCACATATAAACTGACCCTTTTTTAAAACCACAACTACAAAAGCTCATTCACTTTATGGAAAACAAGACAGGAGAAATAGACCTAATTGTTCACCTTTAGAACCAAATGATTACTTCAAATCTTTGCTGGCATAAATACTTTAATTCTGTAAAGAATTTCCCATACTTAACCTATCATATTCTTAAAAGCTCTTCACATGTAACTTCTAACTAATCCTCTGAAATCAAAATGTTTTCTGCTTTCTAAAGTGAGTCACATCCATTACCCCATTTTATTCCAAAACCTGAATACAACTGTCATATTAATCATCATAAAATCCTATCTACAGAATGCCATTACCATTAACCTCTTAAAGCATTGACTAGTTACTGCTATTAACCTGCAGCCTCTTCCAGCACCTTCTGGCACTTCCTTCTCTCACCGTCGAACTCAACATTTTCTCAGCAACCATAAACTAGCTTCTACTCGTTACCGGCCTTCCTCCTCCTCCCTTCTGGGCTGTACTGCTTGCACCAAACTCTCAGGGGCTCCACTGACTCCTGAGGAAAGAATAGGTACTTTTTCAGGTTGTTCTTCTGTTTCCTCCTCTTGCTAGCATACTGGCTTTTCTTTTCCAATAACTATACGTACATGCATTGCCTCAGCACTAAGCTCCTTCTACATGAGATTCAGTGCCCTCTGGTTAGCATAAACACATCTCAGAGCCAGGTGGGCCACAGCTGTGGGGGAAAAGGCCAGAGGAGGCCCTTTTAAAAAAGGTCACCTCTTGTAGGATGAGAGTTGGTCAAATTAAGAATAGGAGGTCAGGGGCGCCTGGGTGGCTCAGTCATTAAGCCTCTGCCTTCAGCTCAGGGCGTGATGCCGGCGTTCTGGGATCGTGCCCTGCATCAGGCTCCTCCGCTGGGAGCCTGCTCCTTCCTCTCCCACTCCCCTTGCTTGTGCTCCCTCTCTCACTGGCTGTCTCTCTCTCTCTCTCTCTGTCAAATAAATAAATAAAATCTTAAAAAAAAAAAAAAAGGAGGTCAGAGTTTGGCTTGGACTTCTGGCCTCCTCGAGGACTCGCTAGCTGCAAGGCCTCGGTCAAACTGCTTAAGGGCTCTAAACCTCAGCATCCTTATGTATACCCAAGGGGTATTTAAACCTGCAAGGATTAAATAATGCATGCAAAGACGGAAAAATACTAAGGAAATGAAGTTATGCATAATCCCATCATCTAAAGATTAGCACTATTAACGTTTGGTCTATTTCTTTCTAACCTTTCTCCTTAGCCTCTATGAGTACATGCAGGTATAGTTTGGAATCACAATGTATTAGCAGTTTGGCTTCTATGTGTTTTTTTTTTCTACTGGACTTTACATTAGGACTTTTTATATCATGATGATTCTTTTTTTTTTTTTTTTTTTTTTTTTTTAGATTTTTTATTTATTTATTTGACAGAGAGACAGCCCGGCGAGATAGGGAACACAAGCAGGGGGAGTGGGAGAGGAAGAAGCAGGCTGCCAGAGAACAGGGAGCCCGATATGGAGCTCGATTCCAGGACCCTGGGATCACGCCCTGAGCCAAAGGCAGACACTTAACGACTGAGCCACCCAGGCAACCCATATCATGATGATTCTTAATGGATGCATTATATCGCCTTATATAGATGGGTATGAGTCAACATTCCCCTTCTACTACTGTTTGGCACTTGAACTGACAAATCACAATGTTTAATTTCTTTACTGTTCCATTTTCCTTTTTTTTTCTTTCTTTTGCCTTCTCTATTCCACCTGTGACCTAATACATCATCTAGTTGTGTGAGACACATTTTATCACTGAAGAAAAGAATGGTGGCTTTAAAGAGTGATGTTAAACTTTCCACATTAAGCTTCTAAAAACCACGCGCATGCCCAGAAGGTCTATCTTTGCACAGATCATCAGGCTCCCTTTAATTTGTATTGTCTTCCTCCATTGGAATGTAAGTGCTTTAAGGACAGGGACTTCATCCTTTACTGTATCTTCAGCAATTAAAACAGTACCTAGAGCAGAATTAGGGCTCACTATATTAAATATTAGCTGTTAATATATCCCAGGCACATTCCTAAGAATTTTGCACACCCCCTGAGGTAGACTGATCATTTTCCTCATGGTTAAAAAGAAGCTAAGCAACATATTATAGGTCTCACAGTGAGTATGCACTGAAGCTAGTCAGAACTCTGGCAGCATAGCTATTAACCACCACGCTGTACTTCATAAATTGATTAATTATACTAACAGAGCTCCATATATAGCAGTAAATACTGAGTACGATTATGCTGACTTTTCTAATTAAATGTCAACATTATTGTTTTTTTTTCATTACAAATATATATCAACTATATAAAGGATTAGACAGATTTCGCAGGGCAACTCTATGACCTTAATCACAATTAATATTCAGATTCAAAAAATATGGTCTCAAAAAAACAAAAACAAAAACAAAACTTACAAATGAACTTTTGAAATAACTTGTTTCAATCGAGGATACTTAGTTCCCTCTATTTTTCCTTACATTCAGCAGTCGCTGTTGCCAATCTAAATGTTTTGATTCCTTTTAATTAGAGAAAATATTTTCTAGATAGGCTACACTGAAATTATCATATTTTCTGGAAAATGATGCACTTTCTTTCCTCATTCCAGGTTATTTTGAGAAGGATCCATTTCTCAAGAGTTAAAAAATACTTCAACCTACGCCAACCTCCCTTCCCCTATCCCAGCATTCCCAACAGCACATCTCCTTGTTCTTTTATCAGTAAGTGGGGCTTTGAAAAAGGCTCTATATATAAACAGGTTTCAGTCAATTTTGTTTGTGGCTTTTACTCTTTTTTAAGAAATGTAGAGGACAGTCTTAGAAGCCTCTGGCGGCGACTATCTCCTCAAGACAGAGGCAGATAATGGGAGACCAGACTACAGAGAAAAATGTGTCATTCACACTGCGATCTATTTTACAACCCATTTAAAAGCCTAGCTTTGTCACAATCCTATACTCAAAATACTCAAAGCTACTCAATCTGAAATACCTACCAATAACTTGGAACCAAAAACCCATTTTAAAATTTAAAGGTGGCCACACACGTCCCTGAACAGACATTTCTAAACCCTTCCATTAATCATCCAGTCCTTGGCCAAACTGCTGTTAGTCAAGGGTTCTCTCTCAGTCCATTTGGTTACAGTGTAACCAGAGTAAGAGACAGGGAGAAACAGTTTAGCTATATTCTCTGCATTGAGCTTAACATTTACTTGTTTTACAAACTAATCCTAGAATAGCAAACAAAAACCAGGTTTATTTGGGGTTTTTTAATACTGGCTTCCTATGTCACTATAAAATGGATGGTTCCACTGGCTACTCAGACTACACAATAGCAAGCAAAACCCTCTGACCTTGGAAAAGCATAGTAGATTTAATACCTACCAATAAATTACATGGTTTACCAATTTCCTCAAAACCAAAAATAAATTTCTAACAAGTAAACTATTTCATGAGTAAACAAAAGCTTGTCTTGTTCTATCATTTGTTTAAAAGCAAGCGTAGTGGCAGTGGGAGAGGGATTAAGAAGCACAGCCAGACAAGTCCATAAAACCTCCAGGGTAAGATAAAGCCACCCTGCAGGGGCAGCCAATGCATTCTCACCTAACAGCTGTACACAGTTGCACTAATTAAAATGAAAAGCTAGTCTGCATAACACACAGGCAATTCACTGAACCTTACTGACAGGGTGACGGGGTTCACCATCCCACTCTTCACCTCCCCCACAGGCAATGTAAACAATAAATTGGCACAAAGCTGAAGATACCTGAATTTGGAATATATATACATTCAAACATTTCAGAAATAATCACAACCATGCGGACTGAAACATATCCTATAGGAACACTGGCTATGAAAAACCATACACACACACAAAGGAAGTGGTACAGCTACATTACGTCAGCTCTCGCCTCAATTCATAAATGCAAAACCACAAAAACAAGACAAAAATGTAAATGGCCTTTTTCTGGAACCCTTCTTACAGTGAATGAATGTAGGTTAAGTCTTTAAATAAGTCACTGAACAGTACATTGATGAATCGCTTTCAACAGCCAGGGGAAGGAAAAGTGTAACCTTAGTCAATTCTATCACGCAACCAGATCAAATAACATTTCAAGCGCCGCCTGCCAAGCGCCAGGGCCTGCCAGAGTACAATGAGCACTCAAGTGCTCTGGACTGAAAACCACCTTTCACTGGTCCCAGAGATCTTTATAAAATAGTTTAAACACTACTAAATTACAGAGTTGGAAAAAACAAATACAAGCTCTAGCTGCTCCCACAGTATTGTGAAGTTGCTGTTAAGCCTCTAAAATGTCTGCCTTGTGTTATTTTACTAGGCAATGTAAATATTCAGAAAGGCAAGTGCCCTTAAAGCTCAAATCTAACACATGCATAAAAATGTAGAGTTGGTCGTGCATCTGGAAATAATTGCCCACAGATCAACGGGCTTACAGGGGATATTGTTCCCATCTGTAAGATTTCAAATCATGTCTACTTTACATGTGGAGTTCCTAGCCAAAAAGGAGGAAGAGAAGAAGGAAAAGGAGAAGAAAAGGAGGAAGAAAACCTCAATACATTAAATTTGGCATAGAATTTTAAGGACTTTATCAACTCAGTTCTCAACTTTTACTCTGTGTCTCAATCTTAAAGCACACAGACACAATTTCAAAGGGAAAAATTAATCTCTGTTGACCCCCGTGTTCATTCACATGATATTTTTTTTAATTTCCATATGGCTGAGAGGAGGCCTCCTGCCAAACAATGCCCCAAGGAGAGCAGTGGCACATGTGCCCCAGGAAAGCCTAAAAACTGAGAGTAAAACAAAATAACCCATTAAACAAGTCTCGGCAAACAGAAAGTGGTCAGGCAGGTCTCCCCAGAGCTTCAAGGAAAGCAGAGTAAACAAGGGGAAGGGGCGGGGAAGCCAGCACCTCAAACCAAAACAATTTTAAACAATTTAAATTTATAGCCATCTTTTCCAAAACTATGTCTGCATTTTTGCTAGTCTGGCAAAACAACAGTTTTTTGGTCCCAGAAACAAATTATATTTGTCACTTAAGTAGCCAAAATTATTTAAAATCAAGCCCATCAAATTGATTACATTTTTAAACTTAAATTTACTCCACAGTAAGCAATGAAGTTTCTAATCTGTGACTACTGGATTACTTTGCTCATCCTCAATAACCCTTTCCTTTCAGAAAAGACAAAAACATACACACACACACACACACACACACACACACACACCTTTTTCAAACAGTGTTTTCTCTGCCCTGAAGGGTGTTTCTCAATTGGTTTATTTAATTGGGATTTCTAGAGTTTGGGCGATTAAAAAACTAGTAAGCCCAACAAAAACGCAATGGGACACAGTAAATACCGATTCCTGATTCCTGGAAAGCCATCACCATTCCTAATACCGGAGTGGTTCATCTTTGCAGGGTCAGCTACAACACTCTCGGTACACCCACCTCCGAGAGCCCCTGTGCCCACACTTGTCCAAGTTCCTGGCCCGCGAACCGCGTCCCCCTTGCAGCACGAGGCTCTGGCCACTTGCCTGCGGCCGGTCGTGGCAGGAGCTGAGCCCGCAGGCCTCGTCCTCCTCCGGCGCAGGGCCCCCGCAAACTCAGGCCCGCGGGCAGGGGCGGGGCGGGAAGGGGCTCAGGGCGTGAAATGCACTTGCTAAACAAAAGGAGGCCCAGGCGGCTGCAGGGCAGCACAGCTCGGGCTCATGTCCTCCCAGCTCGGTGGCTCCGGGAGGCGGCGGCGCGGAGCCCCGCCCGTGGCTGGGAGATGCGGCCGCTGCTCCGGCTCGCGCTCCTTCAGCCCGGGCCGCCGGGCGACACTGCCACATGCCTGTGACCCAGACGCGGGGAGAGAAAGAGCAGCCACCCCACGGCGGCGGTGGCGGCAGCCGGAAAAACCCGGGCTGGAGCCCGGACTGCTCCGCGCGTATTTTTGCCTGCCGCCGCCAAGGCGGGGACGCGCGCGAGCGCGCCACTGCAATTTTATCTCCTTCCTAGCTCGGCCAGCCTCCGCTCTCCCCAAGTCTTCCTCCCCTCCCGACAGCCGGAACTGGGAGTCTGCGTGATTGATGGCAGCTCTTAATAGCGTGGTCAGCTAGAAAATGCATCTGCAAGCAAGATATTAAAGAGGCAGCGCATCCCCGTGAGTGATCAGCAGTTCACACATCCTAGAGCTGCCTCTGCTTCTGCCAGGAATATTAATGCCAACCACCCCTGACGTCTAACAAATGCAGATGAAATAACCAACAATCATAGGCATGCAGAACATTTGTTTCAAAGATACACAGTGAAAGCAGCACTGTTTGGTGTCAACATTTCTGACCCCAATTTTCCTTACAGATTTTAGGAATTCTCTGTAACTCATTTGTTTAAAAGTCTTCTCTCTTTGATCCTTTTTCCCCAAGAAAATAAAGGTCCCTCTGCTACATAAGGCATATCTTAAATTAGACTTGATTGAAATACCTAATAAAGTAGCAAAATAAATGCATATTTTTTGCCATGTGGCCTTATATAAACACATAAGCTACCCCAGACCCCTCATTAATTCCACTGTTCTGTGCATCTAAATAGAATTACCCACTGTTAATCTCAAATTAGTTTCTTCCCCACCCCCAATCTGATAAACGTAACACCTACCTGCTAAAATTTAGTAACAGTAAACTACATTTATACCATGTATTCCCTAGTAGTAATGGTCCAGATCATTTTGTCCCAATTAAATAAGACAGTCTATAGCAAATTTTTAAAAAACACATTCCTACAGCATATGAATTCAAAGTATTAAACTCCCTCAGTGTCAACCCAAATTTGAAAGCTACAAGCTCAAAATTTAAATGATCTTTTTTGGTATCTTTAATAGTACACCTTTTGCCTTCCAGGCAAGTTTCATGGAACTCTGAAATAACTTTATAAATGTTACTGGACCCTCCAAAGTCCAATAAAGTTGCTGAATTATTAGGTACCCCCTTACCAATAGTCAGTGAGAGATTTAGATAAAATGATAAGCCCAAAGTCTCTCAAAGGGGGCCAGAAGGGGGAGCACAGGGTAGAACCCAGGGGTCCTGCCCTGCTGCCATGGATAACCAAGTGATATACCCATTTGCTATTTAAACATCATTCTGCTGATTTCTCTTAAAGAAAAATCAAGTTATTCTACAGGAGATAGAAATATCTATCTAAAGCCACTAACACAGCACATGTACTGAGAACAAGAGCTGAGGAAGCATAATGCCTTCGCCACCCTGAAAGGTGCCTGTAATCAATACAAATCAGAGGTGGTCTATAGCGCAAGTGTAGCTCTGCTATAAGCTCCACTAAACACCATTTCTCATTGAGACCATCCTGAGAGGACCTGCAGCTTCAAAATCTGCTTCATAACCCCGTGGCTCTGAGATCACTCCATACATGTCAGAGATGAAATCGACCCTAAAGCCTAGCTACAAAAGCCACTCCTGTACTCAGACACGCTCCAATTTTCCAACCAGCTATATCTAGATACATGGCAGCGCCTGACGAGGGTTTTGGTTATTTGGGTGGTTTGTTTTTGTTTTCGTAGACCTTTTTAAAAACGCTGGTTTACACTGAGTTGTAAAGGACTGATGAGAACAACCAAACTGCTCTATTCTGAATTCATGCTGTACCTAGTCTGTCAGGGATTCTAAATGCTTTGACAGCACTTTATGATACTTATAATCTTTCGTCCTAGTCTTGCATCCTCTCCCAGTTCCCCACCTTCCAGTTATGCCAGTCTTTCAAATTCCAAAGGTATCAGGATTTCTACCACAGACCATCACTGCTTCTTTCCACTGGTGCAGGCAAGGTATTCTCCCTGCTCCTCCTACCCCCTATCCCTCCCATATCCCCCTCCCCCCCATTCCCACACACACATAGTTTAAAGCCTACTCCTCCTTCAGATCTCAGGTCAAATATCACTTTGTCAGAGAAACTTCCCTTGAGGCCCCGCTCTAGGTCAAGTTCCTTTGTTATAAATTCCCAGAGATCTGTGTTCCTTTCCTTCAGAGCACTGATCTCCATTTGTAATTCACTGGTGTAATTTTCTGATTAATGTCGGTAGACACCTCTAGACAGCGAGTTCCATTAGAGAAAGTTCTATATGTTTACTCATTATCAAATACCAAGTGTCAAGCATAAAGATTTGCAGAATGAATAAGTGAACAAAGAGCAACAACCCTGTTTTACTCATCTTGCATATTCTCTGCATAGTTCTCGGCACAAAGAAGCCTCTCTCAAATAAGTAGCATCTATGTAATAAATAGTATTTATTTTATTAACCTTTAAAAGTCTAGTAAAAGGAAGATTTTTATTCCTGCTTTATAGAGATATAAATAATTGCACCCAGAGTAATTCATTTTTAAAAACACTGAGACCCTAATCAGGTCCTATATGCAAGTTTACTTTTTTTTTTTTAAAGAGTTAATGAGGTACAGAAGCCATCATTAATTTATTCAAACCAAATTCTTCCTACTTACATGGCATTTAAGCAAGAGGCAAACAGCAGTAGATAAACTGGATAAACTACTAAATCTTGTACACAGATAGCAATATAAACAGGATATAAAAATCTGAAAGCACATGGTACATTATTTTGTCTTCAGCACTTCTCTGAATGCAAAAGTACTACCAAATTCTGCAGGGAGGAGGATAATCCTCACCTCTCTTTCACACTGAACTTTTTCATTTTTTTTTTTTTTCTAAAAGATCTCTATTTCCCTGACATGAAAGCCTTCATAAGAGTTCTTTTGACCTGAGGACTCCCAGTCAGTGGTGACAGACCATTCCAAAACCACTCTCCCCAACTCCCCAAACAAGAATTCATTTTAAACCCTATTAACCTGAGCTCTCATCTAAAGATGAGAAATGGGAGTTTTTGCAATAAGAACAACAATTTCTCACAAGTTTTGCGCTTGAGCACATGAAAAAATACAAGAACGTGTGAGATGAATTAAAAATATTAGATATACCCCACCTTCACCTCCAAATTAATCCTCATTGTTATTTTCAGCATTCCACATGGCCCTTCTTGGTTCCCACAGGATCTCACCCTGGCCTGTCTCTCTCTGCCTCCTTTTGTCCTGAGTTCCATTCCACATAAATTCCAGCTCCAGGTTTTAGAACACCCTACATTTATCAAAACAACCCTGTCAAGTTGAGTACCATTAACAGATAATGAGAGGAGACAACAGATGTGGTTAGAGGCAAAGCACTCCATATTCTACAGGCCTCAGCATGCAGCCAAGTGAGCTGACATCTGACTTTACCCTAACAGTTATAATTAAATACAAAGTCTAGTTAAACTAACATTAAAGCTATGACCAGGAACAGTACACAGGGGAAATGTAAAGTATAACCTTAGCAGTAGTTGAACAGGGCCCAGGCTATTCCTGAACCTTAACCTCCAACAACTACATTGCATTTACTCACTATGCCACTCTGTTTCTGTCACAGCAAAGGAGACTCTTGGCCACATCTTCTAAAGACAGTGGCTTTGGACTACTCCCCCAAGACCACCAAAGGGGGACAGAGACTGCATTTTTTTTTTTTTACATGGAAGTTTAAAGGTAACATTCATCTAACAATAACTAGTGAGGTCTGTCTAGATTCTATCAAGTTGAGACAATCAACATGCTTTTCTACAGCATTATCTAGTAAAATCATTCAGATCAAGTAACCTAGCTCACCCCATGCCCAGTATCAAAATGTGAAAGAAAAAAAAAAGTTAATCAAGCAAACAGTGACAGACTCAAGGGTTGTGTTAGTACTGGTTAGCTGTGTTTGCAGAGTGTCCTAGGACAGGCAGGTTTGTATTACTGTGCAGAATATAGTTACAATTTTAAACAAACTTTCTCCTTTCCGTTTTCCAACTCACAAAATGGCACCAGATAATAAAACCTCTGGAGTTTTCAAAATAAAAAAAAAAGAAACATACAGTTGTTTTTGAAGCTCTTTTGAATTGTTTAAAATTATTAGTTTTAAAATTTTTTAAATTATTATCAGAAAATCCAAACAATTCCATTCAACAAGTTTAAGTATAGCTAGCTCTCCAGGCTCTCTTTTAGTACATATGTATACAAACATACTCAAATACTTAAAAACATATATATTCATTTGTCTGGGGGTTCATTCTGTTTATTTTTATTTCATGAAAATGTAATCTACCATCCATGCTATACAGCAACTTGCTTCTCCCACTTTATAGCACAGACCGTTAACATCTGATTCCTTTTTATAGTGGCACAGAATTCTACACTGTGGGAGGACCATAATAAACAAGTCCCAAATTGCTACAACAAACTTCTGTGTGCATCTTTGCGCGTATATGTGAGTACTTCTAAATTGAAGGAATCTGTAGTTCAACAAATATGCACTTTTTAGTCAGAGATTGAACCAACTTGCCCTCCAAAAACATGGACCAATTTATCCTCTTCCCAACAGTAGGCCTCTTCCACACTGGCATTCTGGTGGTTTGAGTCTGATGTAATGCACTCTCCTAGGTCTCCTATCTTTCCTTATCCATTCTCTAGTCCCTTCCATGACTCATCCTAACTATGACTCCTCTAACTATAGGTAGTTAATGTCTATCCTCTTCTTAATCACACTCTAACATAACTCATCAATGAGAAGATTTACTCTCAAGTTACTTTTGTATCACTGACTGAAAAATTTTTTTCCAGCCGTTAGCTTGCTTCTTAGCAACAGATCCACATTTCGATGCCCTCTGGGTTCCACCACAATGGTTCCACACACCTTCAAATCACACTAAACCAAAATGTTCTTTCCCACAAGTCCTGGTTTCCCCAACAGTCCCAGGCACTCTTATTGCCCTGGTTAAATATTAATAGTATGCCCTTTTTAAAAGGAAATTTTGATTTATATTCTGAAATGTATGTGAAATCAGAATTAGTACATCAAACATAAAACACTTCTCAGTTTTTAGCACTACTGAATGACATACTATTTTAATAACAGGTAATTATCGGGGCGCCTGGCTGGCTCAGTCAGAACACACAACTCTTGGGGTGCCTGGGTGGCTCAGTTGTTGGGCGTCTGCCTTCAGCTCAGGGCGTGATCCCAGTGTTCTGGGATCGAGCCCCACATCAGGCTCCTCCGCTAGGAGCCGCCTTCTTCCTCTCCCACTCCCCCTGCTTGTGTTTCCTCTCTCGCTGTCTCTCTCTCTCTCTCTCTGTCAAATAAATAAATAAAATCTTTAAAAAACAAAAAAACAAAAAAACACACAACTCTTGATTTTAGGGTTGTAGGTTCAAGCCCCACAGTGGGTGTACAGATTGCTTTAAAAGTAAAATCTTAAAAGAAAAAAAAAACTGCAACAATAAAAAAAATAATAGGTAACTGTCATCTAATTCACAGTTTGCAAGTCTTATGCAAATCAAGGTCAGATGTTTACTAATATGAATTTTTAAAATAACTCTCCTACCCAATTTCCTATCCATTCATTTATCATACCACTTTCCATTCAGCCAACATAATCGCGATCAACTCACATAGTTTCTTTGTAGGTAAAAGTGCTGAAAAACAGATATATAAAAACTTACATCAATAAATTTGGTGATAACTATACCCACAGAAAAAGACACAGAGACCAAGGAGCATGTTGCAATAATTAGGCAAATATTCCAAATTATCGGGAAAAGGGAGCTTTTTATCTTCCTTAATGCCAAAGTCTTAATATTTATTCTTCTATATTTAAGAATAAAACTTATGACTTAATTTCAACCTAGATACTGTTGGAATCTATCTACATAATATGCTCTTGAAAAATAACTAGAAATAACATCAGATTCTAAAAATCAAGGAGACTAACATTCAGTAAAACCATACAGAGCACATTCTCCAAAATTAAATTTATAAGGATAATGTTAAGGTTGGATGTTAATACAACTTTTCTTTTTGATTTACACTTCCTTTTTGTTTTTTAAGATTTTATTTATTTGAGAGAGAGCACAAGAAAGACAGAGAGAGCACAAGCAGTGGAAGGGGGAGAGGGAGAAGCAGACTCCCCGCTGAGCAGGGAGCCCAACTCGAGGAGGAGCTCAATCCCAGGACACTGGGATCATGACCTGAGCTGAAGGCGGGCAGATGCTTAACCAACTGATTCACCCAGGCACCCCTGTTTTACACTTCCTAATAGAGCCTCAAACAAATATTTCAGTGACCAATTGCTAATAAACATTAAAGGGTTACTACTTCATTAAGTATAAAAATTATCAACATTTTAAAATATGTTCTTGGGGGGGCAGAGAGGACACAGCTTGCAGCACCAAGTCCCATTTTTATAAAAACAGAGAGCAGAAGCACTAACTCCGGTGTGGACTTATAGCAAACATCTCCAACACAGTAAGTCAATTGAAGTGCGTAGCCCTCTAATGGATGTAGGATGTGAAATAAGCCTTAAAACTACTTGAAAGAGAGACAAAGACCTCCAAGATGGCATATGTTTAAAAAACTTCAAGACATTTTCATCTCTATTTTAAAACGCACTAGTGATCTCAGATTGTATAGATGAAATCACAATGTTCCAGTAAAGCAATACTTTGAAAGGGCAAAAATACAGTTAAATAGAGAGATTTCTCATTTGAAAAAGCATTACAGATTAAAAACAAAAAACAAACAAAAAAACCAAAGAGTTTTGTGGAAGAAATTAGCTCAAGGACTCATGACCCTGACAGGGGGTTTAGAATAGGGCCCTTCCCATACTCTCTGAGCTGACAACATGTAATAAAATCAGTGGGAATACCCAAGCAAGTTTATTGGAAGTAATCTTAAGAAAACTAAAAACCCCAACTGGAATCATTATACCAAGAATTCAAAATACCAACCAGACAGATATTTATAAAACTAAAATAATGATTATAAACCCAAAACAGTGCTTTGCCCTTTAAAAAAAAAAAAATTCTGATATGTGTTCTCTCTGGTAATAAATAATTCCAATGCCTCCAATAAACTAAACTCCTTTAAAATAAAATCACAATCTATTTTCAGAAAAAATATGAATTTGAATGTTTCAAACATTAGGTGAGTATGATTTCCAAGGTTCCTTATCACAGGTAGTAATCCAGTATTTTTCTGCTTAAAAGCCAATCACTTCTCTCTAGAAAATGTCAGAAGACTCTATCTAGTTCAAAATATCCATTCAAACATGTGATACATTGTCTAAGACAAAAATCAAAAGCCAGTCTCAAGAATGTTTGACCTAAACAACACAGGGTGGTTTCTCTTCTTTTCTTTTGAAGGAAGGAGGGGGTTAGAGGTGAGTGAGATTATTGTGAAGACAAATTCTGAACACCCATTCAAGTTTAATTTTAACTGACCTGAAAAAGCAAATATTTGGGCTACAGGAAACACAACTTAGTACAAAGGAAGACATGGGCTAACTTTTAACATTTACATCACTTGATTAATTCTAACAATAAAACCTAAACACAGATCATCCCCTCCAATCTGCAGAGCAAGCTAACTAACTATACGATGAAAAATATGAGAGCCCTATCAGACTCTGGTATATTTAAACAATTACAATGTAAAGCATGTTCTTTCTCACTAGTGAAAGGAAATGACTGCCAAATGCTTCTTTTACAATCTCTCTAGAATAGGGCAGATCCTTTTAATGTGAGATTTTCCTGACATTCCAATTGTAGCAGGCCTTGAACAAACAGAGACGCATTAAAAGCTGACCTGGTTCTATTATCTTTTATTGAAAGCCTAACAAAGATCAGACATGAGTCCAGTGCTATTTACATTTTTTGGTGCATTAATCACTTTTATACTCAAGGGCTTTAGAAAAATTCAGTAGATTTTTTTTTTTTTTTTAAATGACAATAACCACAGGATGTAACCATAGCTGTATTGGTCGTTTCTCAGGAAGGTCAGAAAAGCTTTAAAAACAGGAAGTCTGTGCTATAAGGTTGAAAAATGTTTGTTTTAAGAGTCTAAGGCTTTATGGTTGCAGTTTGAAGTCAGGTGTTATGGAGGACTAAAGTTTATTCTTTCCAGCCAATGATTAATGTCCCTGGGGAAAGGCCAAAAAGGTGCCTCAACAACTAGAAAAGCACATTATCCTAAAATAAGACTTGTTATGAAATCTGAACTATAAATCTTCCTAGCTATCCTTCAACATTAAAGAGGAGCTAATTTAGTAAGTATAGTAGGAGGAACAGTTTATCTCTTGTGATCATTTATAAAGGCTGAAGAAAAACCATAGTAACCAGTGCTAAAACAGCCACATAGAAACAGCCACATAGAAAATTAGCAGCTGGATTAAGATTGATACTTGCCATTTTATACATGTTTTCTATTGATCACCTCATTCGTCACCATTACACTAAATTAAACAGAAATCAAATACAGTAACAACAATCTTTCATGAATGCAAATTTTGCAAAGAAACCAAACCAATGCAGATTAACTTAAAAAAGCTTTTTTATTCCCAACAAAACGATTGATTTCTACTTTTAAAAAGGGACGTAATTTGGGCGCCTCAATAGCTCAGTCGGTTAAGCATCTGGCTCTTGACTGAGGTTCAGGTCATGATTTCAGGATCCTGGGATAGAGCCCGGCAATGGGCTCTGCACTCAGTTGGGGAGTCTGCTTGAGATCTCTCTGTCCCTCTCTCTCTGCCTGTGCCCCTCCCACCACTCACAGACTCTCTCTCTCTTTTAATTAAAAAAAAAAAAAAAGCACATAATTTTTTAAAATTCTACTAGAGTGCAAAAGAAATTCATAACATATCCAACATGAAAGATGTATTATTTAGAAAAATTCAGTTTCATGACTCTATTCTTTATTTAGCCTTTGCTTAAACAGGCAATCAAAAACAAAGGCTTTGTCATTTGTGGGCTCCCAATTTATATGGAACTAAATGTTATATTATGAAGAATTTAAGGAAAAAAATCCAAATATTATAATGCATATCTTATCAATTTAAAATCCATCTGGATTCTATTTTTTTTTTTAAGATTTTATTTATTCATTTAAGAGAGAGAGAGAACACAAGCAGGGGGGAGAGACAGAGGGAGAGGGAGAAGCAGACTCCCTGCTGAGCTGGGAGCCCGACATGGGGCTCAATACCAGGACCCAGAAATCATGACCTGAGCCAAAGACAGATGCTTAACCTGCTGAGCCACCCAGGCGCCCCTCCATTTGGATTCTAAAGGGCATTTCTTGGAAAATCATAATATCAAGATAATATGCTTTAAAAATATGTACACAGGGATGCCTGAATGGCTCAGTCATTTAAGCGTCTGCCTTCAGCTCCAGCCATGATTCCAGCCCACATAAGGCTCCTTGCTCAGCAAGGAGCCTGCTTCTCCCTTTGCCTGCTGCTCCCCCTTGCTTGTGCTCTTTCTCTCTGTATCTCTCTCTCTGACAAATAAGTAAAATCTTATAAAATAAAATAAAATAAAATAAAATAAAATAAAATAAAATAAAATAAAATAAATAAATTTAAAAATAAAATAAAATAAAAACACAAAGGGCTATTACCACAAAAATCCCCATTTATCCCAACATGCGCCAAGAAGGAAAACAAGGTGGTTTTCCATTTGATGTTCATAGCTGCCTTAAAATTTTTTAATGTTTACCTCCACAATATTCCTACAAGGGTTTGAACTACCTTCATTTAACATATGGGAGTAAAATGACATTCCCTAGGTATCCTACTTATCTTTTAAAAGGCATCATTCTAACAACAACTAACCTTAAAAGGGTCCTACTGGTGTTCAATTTAGTGTACACTGCATAACAGCCAGGCTCCTTTCCTGGAAATTGGAAGACAATAAAACAACGCCTTCAAAATTTTAAGGAAAATTAGTATCTAGCCAAATATTCTATACCCAAACGACTAATCAGGTGTAAGTATAAAATAAAGACATTTAATACATTCAACCTCAAACTATTTACTTTCCATGCACAGTCTTTCAGGAAATTACTCAACAAATGAAGGAGGGAACCGAACAAAAATCTGTGAAAAATTATCTCCAAGGAGATGCTCAGAGTGACATGCAAGGGAAGACCCCTTCCAGTAGTGAGGTGGCACGTCTAAACATTAAACCGAGACAAAAGGTTCCAGAATGGATACCACCAAAAATGCTTTATAGCATCCTTACCATTTTCCATCACATTGAAAGGTGCTTTATTTAGTTCTGTTGGAAAATGAGAGGCTGATTTAGAGATATGAACACACAGAACTAAAGAAAGAAATAAACACAAGACAGAGAAAGAATTATCAACTCCAGGAAAGAAACTGAAGAAGTCATACAAGAAAAGGAATTAAATTATAGCACCACAGGTGCATCAGCTACAAGAGTATATGCACTGGCATAATAAAAGAAAGAGCTGATATTGATTTAATCACTAAATGTGATATAACTACATTGGGAAGATGGAGGAAAAAGCAGATGATATAAAAAAGCTAAATCCTCATCTCCCATCAGGCCAAGTCAGCAAAATAATGCCTAAAATAGAAAACAAAAACATAAGCAAGTTCTTTATCCATAATGAGGCAACAAAAGAAACAGTCTAAAAAGTTAAAACAGTGCCGGGCTGGCTCAGTCGGAAGGGCATGCAACTCTTAATCTTGGGGTTGTGAGTTCAAGCCCCATGTTGGGTATAGAGATTACTTAAATAAAAACTTAAAAAAAAAAAAAAAAAAACACTTAAAACAGGTTGTCTCTGGGGAATGGGACCCAAGGATGGAAGGGACAAATAAGAAAACTATTTTAAAATAAATAAACTTTGCAACACATTTGATTCTTTTTCTTTTTTTTTAAAGATTTTTTTTATTTGAGAAAGAGAGGGCATGAGTGCGGGGTGGTGGAGGGAAGGTCAAAGGCAGAGGGATAAGCAGACTCCCCGCTGACCATGGAGCACAACATGGGGCTGGATCCCAGGACCCTGAGATCATGACCTAAGCCAAAGTCAGACACTTAACTGACTGAGCCACCCAAGCGCCCTACAACATTTGATTCTTTAAGTCCATGTATGTATAGTACCTAGATAAAGTTAAAGTAAATATTAACAATATTGCTGAAAGAACCTAACTACTTCTTTTGAGAAATTCACTGACACATACCATTAGCGTTTTATGGTGTGCTTTGATTACCTGGTGAACTGAGTTGTAAATTTCAGAACTTCAAATTAAAAAAAAGAAAGAAACCTAACCGAAGGAACGGTCAATCATTTTAAGGCACAGGCACCAGAGCTAAAATCTCTTTTCTTCAGAGAAAGTTATACTACATTTTGCCACCTGCTGGCAAGATTCTTGAAATTTTGCCACTCCATAATAATAATCTCAAATTTTTAAAAAGGAAAAAGGGGGAAAAAAACAATCACAAGAAACTTTAAAAAAAGATACAACAACCAAATTCAATCCCAATAACTTTACTTCATAAATGAGAAACGTTATCACTAAAGTAACAGCTTTTTTAAAATGCTATAAAAGCAAAAGTACAGATATATTATTATCCAGCTTCAAAGAACTGAACATGATCATCTAAACAATGTTCGGCATTTTATCCATTTGTTTACCCAAAGTTATATTCCATAATTGGCAAATTGTTTTTTAAAAAAGAGAATATGATGGATCAAATAAAGGGGAATCAAATGCGTTCCAAATACCAGTTAGAGGCAGAATCTGCAAGCTTATCGTTAGGCTAACAATGGCAGTTTTCAGCGTCTCCCAAATGCCATGCCTGGTCTTTGATTGAGAATACACGCTGCTGAATTTTAATGCCATTGTTTTGTCAACAGAGTGCTTGCATCCACTTCACAGGTTCATTAATAATCCTCTAAGAAGACCTAAATTAAAGTTTGGCAAGCAGTTTCTCATGAAACGAAAATTTGTTTCTGGTTTGTTAGAACTAAATGTGCCAAGTGGCAAATTAAGATGTGGGAACATACTTTTAAAGGTTATGCTTTGAAAGTATTCAATGACTCAAACAGGGGTATCATTGGGCAGCAACAAAACAAATACTAGGATACCTATTTCATTTACAATCTGTTAGGTTTCAGGTGGATAATTTTACGATAACCACCAAGAACTAGTAGGGTAAACTTTGAAAGAAGACAGACATACAGTCCCTAGATCTCCATTAGAGAACTGGAAGGAAACCAGAATGGATCCCACTTCCAGCATTAAAAGCAACAGAAAAAGAGTCCAGTAATTCCCAGAGAACCTGCCATTGTGCGACTACATTGTGTATGTTTAGTGTCCGTGGGAATGCTGACGTGTGCACTGCAAGTGGTGACTAAAGAGTCAATTAAGTGGTGGGAAAGGGCTTACAGCAAAAATTTAAACTAAAAATAATCCATTTACAGGAGAGCAGTACAAGAAAAGCTGGCTAAACTATAATCCAAGTCTGTATCCCTAGCTTCAATAGTAAACACAGTTGTTAAGAGTGGCTAGCACACAAGTCCATTAAGTGAACGTAATTTCAAGTTAAAAACACCTGTTTCAGCAATGGTATCCTTGTCACAGCCTCCATTGCTCTGCTCAGAGAGAGTGTGAGAGTGAGAAAAAGATCAGGTATGACACATGAAAGACAGAGAACAGTCAACGGACCTTAGGGAACATTGGACCTTTGCAGGAATTCCTAAAATTTTAAATTCTAAAGCTGTTAGATTTCTAGAACTTTATAAATTCTCTCAAGAAATAAGGTCAGGTGAGAATGTAGTCTCTCCCCCTGCTGTTTCTACTCCTCACTAGCTGAGGCAGTATGCCTGGTTCCACTCGGAAGAGTGTCAAAATTCAGAAAAATTAAGCAAACCAGACAAGCAAAGGCAGAAATGTTGTACAGTTCATGAGGGAAAAAGCAATGGTGCAAACCAATGATCTCTGACCTGTAACAAAGCACTAGTCACTGAAACTTTTTTCAGTTCTGGGAATAAAACTGTTTCATTTCACCAATAGTGAAGTTTAGGCCTATGTATTTTTCCAGGTAATTTTAAGTGATGCAATCCTCACCTGGTGCCAGGCAGCACCAGTCCATCCTAACCCCCTAGCTTCTCCTAGGGGAGAATTGTCTTTGGACAATTTACCCTAGTAGACAAGGGCACCAGCTCTGAAGTCAGGTGGCCGGGTTGCCCCTGTTTCAGATTTATTAACAGAGTAACCTTGGGAAGCCTCCATATGTTCCCCTGTAAAATTCATATTTTCATATGAATTCATAATAGTACCTAATACATAAGGTTATCCCCTGTAAAATTCATATTTTCATATGATTCATAATAGTACCTAATACATAAGGTTATCACAGTGATGAGATGAAACAGCTTGAAGTAAAGCCCTACACGGAGTGCTGGGCCCACAGTCAGTGCTGGGGATTATTAGCATTGTGATCATGGACGCTATCTTGGACTCACTGTAAGAACATGGTTAAAACAGTGAGCCTGGGCCTAAACCACCCTATCAGTCAGGTTAACAATTCATTATCTGTTTACAAAGCACAGTACCAGGCAGGGCATCAACATTTTGCTTTTCATTCTTATTACCACCACCACTGCATTATTTACACGAACAGAGGAAGACGGTGTCTGGACAGATACTCAGCTGGGTCTGGCAAGCAGAACATCTTTCACAACAGACAGGGGCTGTCTCAGCAGCCAGACCCTTCCCTTGCCTCCACCTTCCCCTGCACTACTCATCTCCACAGAAAAGAGTGCAGTGGAGACACACAGTGACCACGTATATCAAAATGCTTTGGTCCAAGCACTCTGGCCACAGATTTTGATGCAGCAATCCATCACTAAAAGATCCTTTTTGTTCTCAATTTATGTCCTTAAAGTATTATTAAATATCCAAAGGGGCCCACGGTGTTAGAGACAAAAGGAATACGGAGGTGGGGAGGGAGGATAGATGTATTTCCAACAGGCACCCCACTATATGTTTACCAAAGCAAAACTAATAAACTTACTGAAAAACACCAATTTATATAACATAAACATAGAACACAAACGATGGAAACATGCTACTTAATTCAAATTAGAGAAAAGACATGTCTATCAAAGAAAGGGTTTCTATAGAGAGAATCACAAGCACTGTATTAAATGTTTCCTCCTTCCAATTTTCTCTGGACTAGTAAAAGTAAGCCTATCGACAGTTAGTGGATTAAAAACATTTTTCAAAACACCTGAAATAAAAATTTTTCTTTTGCAGGAAGTACATTTAATTGGCCAAACAATAAGAGTTGGGTTTTTTTTAAGATTTTATTTATTTGTCGGAGAGAGCAAACACACGCACGCACAAGCGGAGGGAGCAGTAGGTAGAGAGAGAAGTAGGCTCTCTGCTGAGCAAGCAGCCTGATGTGGGACTCCATCCGATGACCCTGGGACCATGACCTGAGCCGAGGGCAGACGCCCAACCAACTGAGCCACCCAGGTGTCCCAAGAGTTTGTTTGTTTTTTTTAATCAGATCATTTTATTTCCAGTAAGCAATCTCCACCCCTACATACTTTCATATAGAGATGTTGCTTTTTTTTTCTATTTATAGTACTAGGTACATACTCACGGATTGATCAGTTGGTTGAAGATAACCCAGTCTTGCTGAGGCATGGAAAGTAGGGGATGGAACAGGAAGAAGGGAACTGGAGACCGGTGAATGTGCACAGAAAAGCACTTTCTTTTCTGGTCAATAGCTTGCCCAGAGAAAAAAAAATGCATTTGAAAATTTCCAAAAGACCTTTCTCCAAGAGTAGACTATTACTAATCTAATTCTTTAAAAGCAAATAAAAAGTAAAATAGTAATTAATCTTGGTTTTATAAATCTTCCTCATTTCAAAGTCCATCCTACATACCTGCTAGATAAATGAGTTCCAAGTTTATGCAGGTTTCTACACATTTAAGCTTTCTCGTTCAGACTCATTCCTTTCAGACGCATTGATTTTGAAGTGCGTCCACCTCCAGAGAGTGCAGAGCACTCTTCTCAATGCCACCTCTCTACCCTCCCACATAATTCTGCTGCAATTCTCACAGATTTAAAATTACTTTCTCATGTATTGGTCTCACTGTTACATGGAGCTACTTCAGGGCACTAGGCATGTTTTATTCATTTTTGTATTTCCAGTTTCCTAAATAATTTTTTCACTCATTAAAAGAAGCTTACTGAGGGGCTCCTGGGTGGCACAGTCATTAAGCGTCTGCCTTAGGCTCAGGGCGTGCGTGATCCCAGTGTTCTGGGATCGAGCCCCACATCGGGCTCCTCTGCTGGGAGCCTGCATCTTCCTCTCCCACTCCCCCTGCTTGTGTTCCCTCTCTCACTGGCTGTCTCTCTCTGTCAAATAAATAAATAAAATCTTTAAAAAAAAAAAAAAAAAGCAGCTTACTGAGCCTACTGTGTGTCAGATGCTATATTCATTCAACCAAAATGTACTGAACAGACACTGTTCTAATAAACATTTGGAACACACCTGTGAACAAAGTGGCCTCATGGATCTTACATTCTGCAGGAGGAAACAAATAATAACCAACAGATACAAGACATACATTATAAAGTATATCCAAAGGCAGTAAGTGCTAAGGAAAAATAAAAAGTAGATCAAGATAAGGAGGCTTGAGAGTGTGCCAGGAGGAGGCCCCTGGGTGGCCCAGGCATTAAGCGTCTGCCTTTGGCTCCGGTCTGGGTCCCTGGATCCAGGGATAGCGCACCGCGTACGGCTCCCTGCTTGGTGGGAAGCCTGCTTCTCCCTCTCCCTCTGCTGCTCCCCATACTTCTGCTTGTGTGCTCTCTCTTGTTCTCTGTCAAATAAATAAATGAAATCTTAAAAAAGAGAGAGAGAGAGAGCGAGCATGCCAGGGGCAGAGCACCAGCTGCAGTATTAAAATGGGTGGTCAAGGCAAGGACTCATGAAGAAATGACATTTGAGAAACCCCTTCATGAGGTGAAGAAGTTAGCCAAGAGCATAAAGTAGAGCTCTAGAAAAGGGCATTCCAGGCAGAGGAGGCACCAGAAGAAAGGCTAGTGGTTTAGCAGTCTTTCAGGAACAGCAGTAAAAGGCCAGAAGAGCTGGAATGGGAGGGGTGGGAGACACTAGTAACCAGATCAGAGAGGGCCTCATAGGCCATTATATTTATTATTATATTTATTTATTTACTTATTTATTTTAGAGTGAGAATGGGGGGAAGGGACAGAGGGAAAAAGAGAGAATCTCAAGCAGGCTCCACACTCAGCACGCAGCCCAACACAGGACTCGATCCCAGGACCCCGAGATCGTGACCTGAGCCAAAACCAAGAGTTGGACGCTTAACTGACTGAGCCGCCCAGGCACCCCAGACACAACCTTCTTTGAAGATCGCTGCCCTATGCTGTCACAGCTTGGATGGTTATCACTGTATTCTCACAACAGCTGGGAGCACTGCAGAGGGCATACGTCCCTAAGCTCCTCAACACAGCCTGGGACTTTCTCTGCATGCCTTACAGAAGATCCTTGGATATGGGACAGCTGAACCAGAAGGGGGTTTGGTTTTTGTTTCTCCCCACTCAGGAGTTTCTTAAAACCCGTTCTGGTAGGAAAGTCCCTGCCTTCTGCTGGAAGAGCTGCCGGCCTCTATTAAAATTTTAATTATATTCTGGCAAATATATTGCCCTTTCTGACTGCTTGAACACATGAAATTGGTCTCTCAGTGCTAGTTAATATCAAAACTCAAAACTAAATCATCTTATTGATGTAAAACTCTCATCTGTCTTAACAGCCATACATGGAGCTGGATAGTCACCTACTACTAATGTTCATAAATAGCTCTGTTTCTCATATTGAGTAATTTATTTTTAGAAGTACATTTTTTGTAAATATAATTTTTTTTAAGTAAGTTCTAGGCCCAATGTGAGGCTTGAACTCATAACACCAAGATGAAGAATTGCATGCTCTACCAACTGAGCCAGCCAGCCAGGCACCCCGTAAATGTATTTTTTTAAGATTTTATTTTTAAGTAATCTCTACACCCAATATGGGGTTCAAACTCACAACCCTGAGACCGAGAGTTGCAAGCTCTACTGACTGAGCCAGCCAGGCGCCCCCTATAAATGTAATTTTTATTGCTTTGCTTCTATTGCATTTATTTTTTACGGTTACCTTCTAATTATGACAAGTGACACAGGCTTTTTAATTTTAGTAGTGATATGAAGTTTCATTTTAAAACAAACGTGTCAGGGACGCTTGGGTGGCTCAGATGGTTAAGCATCTGCCTTTGGCTCCGGTCATGATCCCGGCGTCCTGGGATGGAGCACCGCGTCTGGCTCCCTGCTTGGCGGGGAGCCTGCTTCTCCCTCTCCAGCTCCTCCCCGCTTATGTTCCCTCTCTCACTGTCTCTCTCTGTCGAATAAATAAATAAAATCTTGGGGCACCTGGGTGGCTCAGTCGTTAAGCGTCTGCCTTCGGCTCAGGGTGTGATCCCAGAGTCCTGGGATTGAACCCTGCATTGGGCTCCCTGCTCCGCTGGGAGCCTGCTTCTTCCTCTCCCACCCCCTCTGCTTGTGTTCCCTCTCTCGCTGGCTGTGTCTGTCAAATAAATAAGTAAAATCTTAAAAAAAAATTTTTTTATTCTAAAATGTTTAATACCATGCCAGTGGTTGTACAGAACAAGCAGAAGTCATGAGGTTGTACAGAGTGAATGACTGATGTTGAGGGAACAATGTTGCAGTGAGAAGCTCTAAAATACAGGCACCACGAGAAACACATCACCATCTTATTCTCCATCTACACCCCTAAACACTCAGACTAGCGCACCATGCTCCACAAACAGTTGTTGAATAAGTGAAAGTGGTGGAGCCAGAACTGCAACCTGTATGTATCTCTCTGGCTCTCAGATTCACTTCCTTCCTATCCTTTTTAAAACCAGTCAGTCTCAGTCTTGGCTGCCAAAAGCAGTGGAGTGCTTTTAAAATTTATAAAGTTCCTCAGGTGATTCTAATGTGCAACCACGGGTGCACACCACTGCATCAGACAGCATCACCTTCCTAATTAAACAAGCACTCACCGTCCAGAGCAATGTGTTATGCTGGGGCAAGTATAGTCCCTAGAGCCAGGCAACTTAAGCTAGTTTAAAGCCCTAAGAACAACTGAAACTTGAAAGACTGAGAAGCAATTAGCTAAACTATACAGTCTAGGAAGAGGGAATAGCAGGTGCAAAGGCCCAGAGATAAGAGACTATATGATAAATTCAAAAATTCACATTGTTCCTAGCTCTCCCACCTATGGTTACCAACTGTCCCCAGTTTCCCAGGACTGAGAAGGTTCCTATCAAAACAATGGACCTTCCCATTTTAAAACCAGAAAAGTCCCAGGGACAAAGAGGTCATCCTATCGCTCTACTCTGAGAAAAAGAACTGCTAATACATCCACTCTTCTTGAGAGTGACTGAAAGGAAACAAATTCCACAATTCAGTATGGAAATAAAAAAAAATCTCTCAAAAAGACTATTTCATACTTCCTACCTTCAGGGACATAGTACTGCCAAAAATGCAAATGGCCAGTATTTGCATACATTTGCCCGTTATTTGGAACACAGTAGTTTTTATTACAATTGAGCTATTTAAAATAAAACATGAAACCTCCTACAATTATAGGGGGTACCCTACTAGATAACAAAGTATAGCAAATGGGAGACTTGCTATAAAATTTACTCTTTTTTACCCTCTTTCTTAAAAACAACCAAAAGCAAGTCTTCATCATGAACACAAACTATACACAGGCATAGCCAGAAGCACATGGATGGGGACTGGGTAGGCCACAGGACTGATCCACCTGGCTTGTCTCTCAACATCCCCGTACACACTGCAGAATGAAATAAAACCCTGGGGAAAGGGACAGCTTGAGCCAATTGTTGCTTTGATTAAGAAGCCAGAATGCTCAGCATAGCCCCAGGACAAGTAGAGTCCTCCACCCTCATTCTTCAAGCCTTCTAGTAAAGACTAGACTTCCATCCGGCAAGAAGTTAAAACCTCTAGTCCATCAACCAATCTGTGGTCCAGGAAAGAGCTAGTACTGGAAAGTCTTGATTGATCTGGATCAAGCAGTAGTCGCTGGTCTAGGAATCTGGCTAGCCTCAGATATGAAGACACAGACATATCAGACTTAGATGGATTTAGTCAACTTCACTTCCCAACACTCACCCTGTCCCTTCCTTGGAGACTACAGTAATGTCCAGATCATGACAAGATGTTAGCATGAGCTTGCCTTGCTATGAAATTAAATGACAGAAAGGCAGCAGTCAGAGAATAAGCTGAGAACCTTTGCCCTCGGGAAATCTTCAAAAACCATCCTTATTTCAACCAAGAGCTCCACACAATGGCAGAGAAAAGGGTATTTCTGTTAAAGGCCTTGCCAAAGGGCAATTGGTAAAAATCTCCATTTAAAAAAAATACTTAACATGATTTAAAAACTACATCTCAAGCCAATATTCAACATCATCATGAATGTTAAATATTACAGGAATCTTGAATAAAGCAAGGTTGTACACTACTGCTGTTTTTATTTAACAATATTTTTAGAAGTTCCAGTTAATTAAGACAAGATAAAAAAATAAGAAATTTTTTAAAAAGAGGGGTGCCTCAGTGGCTCAGTCAGTTACGCATCTATCTGCCTTCGCCTTGGGTCATGATCCCAGGGTCCTGGGACTGGGGCCGGCATCGGGCTCCCTGCTCAGTGGGGGCATCGGGATCCCTGCTCAGTGCGGAGCCTGCTTCTCCCTCTCCCTGTTCCTGCTCTCTCTCATCCTCTCTCATGTGTGCAAAAAAAAAAGAGAAATGTTTTAAAAAGGAGAATTATTTGTAAACAATATGATTGCTTAACTGGGAACAATTTATGAGAGTAAACTGGAAAAGTATTAGAACTAACACCAGTTTGGGGTGCCTGGGTTGCTCATTCGGATGAGCAGCCGACTCTTGATTTCAGCTCAGGTCACAACCTCAGGGTCGTGAGATCCAGCCCCGAGTTGGGCTCTGTGCTCAGCTCAGAGTCTGCTTGCCCCTCTTTTTCCCCCTCTACACTCAAGTGTGTGTGCTCTCTCCCTAAAATAAACAAATGAACAGAATTTAAAAAAAAAAAAAAAACCTAGTAAGAGTTTAGTAATGTTTTCATGCAGTAAGTATCAGTTGTTTTTCTAAATACTAACAGTCTATTAGAAATAGTGGGTGGTTCACAATACAAATAAAATGAAGAATAAATTTAAGAGAGGGGAGCCTGGGTGGTTCAGTTGGTTAAGCATCAGCCTTTCAGCTCAGGTCATGATCCCAGTGTCCCAGGATAGAGACCCCATGAGAAAGCCTGTTTCTCCCTCTCCCTCTGTCCTTCCTTCCCACTCCTGCTTGTTCTCTCTCTCAAATAAATAAATAAAATCTTTAAAAATAAATAAATAAATAAATAAATTTAAGAGAAAACACAAAGGATGGATTTAAGACGATATTGCTGTATTTGTCTTATAAAAATAAATTATATATATGTACACCAACCTTTATTGAGGGCTTGAATAAATAGAAAAATACAATGTTCCTACAAGAAAGTAAGCCTTACTCCTCAAATTAAAACTATTTCCATCAAAATCTCAGTACATTTTTATTTCATTTGTTTGTTTTTGGAGGTTGCAGGAGGTTGGCACAGGCAAATGACAAAATGATTTTAAGTTCTCGGGAGTTCAGCTTTGGCTGCCCGCGCTGGATATCCTCAGTAAGAGCAGCCCTTGTTCCACATCCCTTTGGATGGTGGCTCTCTGCCTCTCAACTTTTCTGTCACCCTGTCAGCCTTCAATGAGAACTCCAGGCTACTGATCTGTTCCTTTCGTCCCAAACTTTCACTCTGGGCATAGAAAAAAGAATTTCATTTTCATTCTACTGCTCCTCCCTTATCCCTCAATTTCCTTTGTTCCTGCCTCACATCCACCCTTACAACCTTCAGGGCTAAATCTGGGTTAGGAGGCATCCCATGGCAGTAATAGAGGACTCACGCTCAGGAGTCAGCCCACCTGGATTCAAATTCTGACCTACTGCCTACTCACTGTGTAAGTTGAGGCAAGTTACTTAATTTTTCCAAGCCTCCGTTTCCATACCTATAAGTAATAATAGTACCTAAGTCAGAGTTGTATCAAGGGTTAAATAAGCTAATACAAATAAAATCTTGACACCTAATAAGCACTAAAAATATCAGCTCCTACCTAGGGGCTGCTGGGCACGGACAAAACCATCTGAACGTACAGACTGGAAATACTAGGGATTTATGTCTTCCAGTCTCAGCGGCCTTCAGCACTGCTCTGTTGAAGATCTCTATTCCACAATCGTTGCCCCTCTTCTGCCCACCACTGTTAAATCTGAGTATTCCTCAGGGAACCTATAAACAGACTTCATACACCATACACTAACTCGAAGCAATTCCCCCTTCCAATGTTTTCAACTCCTGCTTACATAAATGATAATTACCAAATCTCTAGACACAACCTCCCTCTGGAGCTTCAGGTATACATATCCAAACTGCCTATGGTGGGCCCCTCCCTGAAGGTGCAACATGTGCCTCAAACTAGACATGTTCCACACACCTTCTCCTCCTTGCAGATTTTCAGTGTCAGTTAACAGCACCACCACCCACTCAAGCAAAACAATCTTACTCCTCCCGTCTCTTCATAGCCAACTGGTTACTAAGAATTACCAGTTCTGCATTTTAAACATCTCTCATCTCCTCTTCAGAACCACTACTACTACCTCAGTTCAGAATCTCATGATCTCCCTAGCTGGTTGTGTTACTTTCCTAGGGCTTCCCTAACAAGCACCACAAATGGAGCAGCCTACGATAGAAATTTACTGTCCCACAGTTCTACAGGCCAGAAGTCTGAGATCAAGGTATCCACAGGGTTGGTTCGTTCTGAGGGCTGTGAAGAAAAAATGTCCCAGGCCTCTCTACTTGGCTTGTTTGTTGATGGACATTTTTTCCCTGTGTTTCTTCATATTGTTTTCCCTCTATGTGTGTGTCTCTCTGTCCAAATTTCCCCCTTTAATATGGCCGCCAGTCATACTGGATTAGGGCCTACTCTAATGACCTCATCTTAACTAACTGCACTGCAATGACCCTATTTCCAAATAAGGTCTGTGAAAATGAGTTTAAAAAAACAACCCTCACTTAAAATGAAGAGGGAGCTCTCAGGCACATACAGCTCATTGCAGCATGCATAGCCAACAGGAAGAAGGAAGATCTCTCCTTGTCCTAGCCACAACAACACACTAACCATCACTTGCAGTCAATAAGAAATCATCATAATCAAACTCTTATTCCTCTCCAATGAACTTCTGTTCAAAACAACACTCCCCAATTTCCTCCTAAAACCTAAAAAAAAGTTGTCCTTCCTTTGTCTCTTCAAACCTGCCTATGTTTTTGCCACAGTTTTGCTTATTCCGAGTTGCAATTCCTCTACTATTCCTGAACAAATTCATGTTGCTAATAAAGTAACTGGCTATTTTATTTTTTAGGGGTCACATTCTGACATATAGAGTTAGGACTTCAACATATGAGTTTGCGAAGGACACAATTCAACCCATAACACTGGTCTTTCCACCTCTACCTTTGCTCACCTGGTCCTGCACCCATCTTCCCCTTGACTATGAAAGTAATCTTTTTGAGATTCAATCCAGATAAATGTCCTTTCCCGGCTAAAATCCACATTCGCTGTTTTTCATCCAAACTGAATGATAATGATGATGATACAAGTATTTACTGAGTGCTAACTACGTGCTTGGTCCTGTTCTAAGTACTTTACATACACAACACTATTCCTACAGGATGGGTACTATTATTACCTCCATTTTATAAATGAACAAACCAAGCAACAAAGCTATCAGATAACATCTGTTCAATAAAGCCACACAGTTAAGTTTCAAATCCAGGATTCAAACTCAGACTCTGGACCCTAAAAATAAAAAGCAACTTGAAAAGAAAATTCAATTTACTAGTCAATATAGGCATCCCCTTTTAAACCTTTACCTACCTATCACAAATAACCCACTGCACAATCCAATTAGAACTGGCATTAGAGGAAGAGGGTGCTCAGAGGGACTGCTGATCTGCCAGAACACAGCTGTCAGGTCCTAAATGCCTCACAAACATCAAAGCAGCCAGCCATTACCAAAATAAGGGGTTGGAATAGGAAGTAAGAGTGAGGAGGCAGAGAAGGCTAAAACTGCAGAATGACAACAGAGAAGGAAAAAAATCTAACAACTCAGCCAGAATATACCTTCAGGTTAGAAATAAGGATGAATAAACAGTGTCTTTCACAGTGTCTGAAAGAGCTTTTACTAAGAAAAAATGAGTAGAGATCTTCCTTGATTCATGATGGGTTTACATCCCAAAAACCCCATTATACACTGAAAATATCATAAGTCAAAAATGCATTTATTACAGCTAGCCGACTGAACATCATGGCTTAGTCTCACCTACCATAAATGTGCTCAGAACACTTACATTACGACCACGGCTGGGCAAAATCATCTAACACGAAGCTTATTATTATAATGAAGTGTTGCCTAGCTCATGTAGTTTACTGAATACCGTACTGAAAGTGAAAAACAATGGGTGTATGGGTACAGAATGGCTGAGAGGGGATCGATGTTTTACCCTTGTGGTCACGCTCCTGACAGGGCGCTGCGGCCGCCCGCAGCATCAGGAGAGAGCATCATACCACTAGTCCGGGGAAAGACCAAAATCCAAACTTCAAACATAGTTTCTACGGAACGCATAACACTTTCACACCATCATAAAGTGGAAAAATCATTATTATGTCAAACCATTGTAAGTTGAGAACTGTCTGTAATTAGACTGAATGACTATGGTTCGGTATAAAATATACAAATACAGGTTTTTTTTCTCTAACTAGAACATAGGAGCAATCCCAGAAGTTATTCATAGGAGCTTTAGAAAGGAAAAATATAAACTTGGAAACAGAACAGTATTTTTAACTGCTAAGCATTTTTTTCCTTAAATCTGTTTTAGGATACTCTCTGACAAGGCCTTTAAAGGGTTCACTGTTGATTAAACCATTTTCACGGCCTAATGAGTTTGAGCCCTATTAATTCAGACTGTGTTGTGTACATTGATTCTTATCATAGCAAGAATCAGCAGAAGCAACGGCTCTTCAATTAACCAACCGCTCACAATGTTAAGTAGGAAAAAACGTATGCTGTGAAATAGATAGTGACCAAGCACTATTTAGTGCCAAAAAAAGCTGACGAATGGGCTGTATTTTTTAAGTTTAAGCAGAAGGAAACTAATCCCTACTGTACAGAAGAACAGTTTGCTTCTTTCAATATTTCAGATAAAAAAACTGTAATGCTAAGAAAAGATCAAAATTAGAGACAACCTACTTTCCAGCTCTGAATTACCATCATTAGATTGCACAAATCATCAGGTAGGAACAGAATACACCAAAATAGAAATCACAAGCTGAAACAGCCTTGAAGGCACTTCTTTCCTTTAAATGAGGCCTTTATATTAATCCATGCAGCTCCTGTGTATTCTAGCCTTTTGACAATGTGTAAATCAAAGATTTTGTTCCATAACTCTTGGCAATTTTCCACATTTAAGATGTGATGAAGAAAACCAACCTTTTTTAAAGATTTTATTTTTAAGTAATCTCTACACCCAACGTGGGGCTTGAACTCACAAACCTGAGATCAAGAGTCGCTTGTTCCACCAACTGAGCCAGCCAGGCGCCCCAAGAACACCAACATTAATTTTTTTTAAGATTTTATTTATTTATTTGAGATAGAAGAGAGAGAGATTGCAAGCAAGAGAGCAGGAGCAGGGGAGCAGAGGGAGAGGGAGATGCAGGCTCCCTGCTGAGCAGGGCTCAATCCCAGGACCCCAGATCATGACCCGAGTCAAAGGCAGATGCTTAACTGACTGAGCCACCCCCAACATTTTTTTAAGATCTTTTTATTTATTTATTTAGAGGGGGGGGGGGGACAAGAGGGAGAGAGAGTCTTAAGCAGACACTGCACTGACCTGGAGCCCAAAATGGGGCTTGATCCCTGAGATCATGATGTGAGCCAAAATCAAGATTCAGACACTTAATATGACTGAGCCACCCAGGCACCCCAGAAAACCAACTTTAATCTTCTGTATGACTAGACCCAACTTTAAAGTTACCACTAAAAATGACATCATTGGGGCACCTGGGTGGCTCAGTCCGCTAAGCAAACTGTTTGCCTTCAGCTCACGTCATGATCTCAGGGTCCTGGGATCGAGCCCTGCATCAGGCTCCCGGCTCAGCAGAGAGCCTGCTTCTCCCTCTCCCTCTGCTGCTCCCCCTGCTTGTGCTCTCTGTCTCTGTCAAATAAATAATTTTTTTTTAATTTTAAATAAATAAAAATAAAAATGACATTTATATCTCCTATCATATTAAGAAACCCATTTATTTTATTTTTGATGGTAGCAAAAGCAACCCTGGATATGTGCATGAATTAAAGTTGTCAATAAATAATCACTTCCCTGTACTTCCTTCTTTGGGTTATTAGCTCAGGGGTCAGCAAAATATGGGCCAAGGGTGAAATACAGCCACGGCTTTTGCATGGCCCATAAGTAAAAGAAAAGCTTATATAGTATTTTAAATGGTTTGGGGGGGGAAATAAATCAAAAAGAATACTTCATAACACCTGAGAATTAAATGACATTCAAATTTCAGTGTCCATAAATAAGTTTTATTGGAAACAGTCACACCATTCATTTACATACTGCCTTTGGCCATGTTTGTGCTACAAAGGCAAGGTTGAGGAGTTGCAACAGAGACTAGTGCCCACAAAGCCCAAAATATTTACTATCTGGCCATCTTAAGAAAGAGCTTGCCTAATCCTATTCTAGACATTGTCAAAGACTTACATAACATGTCATTAGGGAGCAATGGACAGCAACAGGACCACAAGGGGTATGATCGCTGAAAGGAAATACACTCTAATGGGCAAATCTGGAACTGGAAAGTAAATTCCTGCAAGCATTGACTGACAAAATCTCCATTTCATGAAATATCCCATATCTGAAGTTGCTAATAACCATAACGTGATTCTCTTAATAACCAAAAGCATATATCCACAAAAAGTAAGACATTTAGACATTTCAAGACATCCTATAATCAGGCTTGAGAAAATTTTTCTCTAGAGTAAAAGGAGCTATTCGCATGAAGGAGAACAAAAATAGGAACAAAATCAACAAAATGGAGAAAGAGGTAAAATGGGGAAATGGGGAAATCGAGGGAAACAAAACAATGGATTTGGGTACACTGGGATAAAAAGAGGGAAAATAGTAACTAAAATTTGCTCCAGAGGATAGAAATGGGGTATTGTTCACAGGGAAGTTTTCAAAAGTGTGAGAAACTGAGTGGTATGTATTGTTACAATACATAAATTGAAAGGATTAAACTTAAATGGAATGTAAATCTTAGGTTAAGGAAAATTTCTCTTACATATTTCAAAATACCAAGAGACTCTGGCAATGTACATTAAAACACACACACACACACACACACACACACACACACACACACACAGAGTAATACTATCTATACCAAAGTAACGTTTCGTCATTTGCTAGAACTAAAACAAACAAGTTTGAGAATTAAGTTGATGTCTCTGAAATCCTTTGTAAAATCAGGATTTAGTTGCTTTCTCTACTTATTATAGCTGCTTAAAAAATTTACTTTCTAGGGGTACCTGGCTAGCTCAGTTGGTAGAGCCCATTACTCTTCATCTCGGGGTCATGAGTTAAAGCCCCGCATTGGGCCTGGAACCTACTTTAAAAAAAAATTTTTTTTTTTACTTTCTATTTTTAGATACAGTGTAAAAGAATACTCAAACTCAAAACTTCCTCCTCCTCCCAAAATAAACCTCTCTGTAATTAACTCAGTTTTTTTCTTAAAACCAAAGTTCTTTGTTTTACCTACATACCGTTATCAATTACGAATTTTTAAAACACACAATTTTAAGGGAAAGCTCAGATGTGTGTTATATTTTATACACATGAGTAGATATTTTATATTATTCTCTGTGATTAGGATCGAAAAAAGATATGTACACAGGTGGTACTAGAGGTGAAGCCAACACCCAATACCAATAATCAAAGCTCATACACAATATTCATGGCTGGTTCCCAACTGTGCTTCAGTTCTAACGTTACTAAAAAATGTGGGGAACACTTACTGTTTATCATTAAAGTAATTCCTGACCTGTTTCTTTCCAAAGAAGAAATAAGTCAAAATAATAAAAGTTTTTTCCACCCTGAGATCGAAAGTTATGGGGAGATAAATAACTAGACAAAACAAGAAGAAGATACTTTGTTGGTATCCACAATCCAGTGTGAACACACACTGGAAACCGGATCCCCATGTTTCTTAAATCTGCACCATTTGCACTTACATAAGGCCTTTCAACCAAAAATTCTGAAGTGCTTTAACAAACACATTCATATCAACCACGAAATTATCCTAGATCAGATAAAGAAAATGAAAACCTTTCAAAAAGTACACTTTTGTTTAAGGTCGTTCTAATAGGTCCAAATTAAAACAAAAAGCTCAAAATCCCAAATGTCCAACTGTCACATTTAACCTCTGGACATACCAATTTCCACACCATAATAACACCAGAAAATTCAGTCACAAAAATTGTTTCCTAAATTTCTAATTAATAGTTTAAAATCTCAGGGAGCCTGGGTGGTTCAGTCAGTTAGGCACCTGCCTTCAGCTCAGGCCATGGTCCCAGGATCCTGAGATGAAGCCACGCTTTGGGTGGCCTGCTCAGGGGCAAGTCTCCTTCTCCCTCTCCCTCTGCCACTCCCCCCTGCCTGTGCTCTCACTCTCTCTCTCAAATGAATAAATTTTTTTTTAAATCTTTTTAAAAATTGTTTCAAATCCCAAACCTAAAATTCTAGGAGATTTATTAGTTTCTAGGCCTTTGTAATCCCCACTTTTTGCTTTATAAAAGAGAAAAAAATTTTAAAGGACCCAAAATCTCCTTGGACTACAAAGTACAAAATAGTTCTTTCCAAATCCCATTTGATGACTTACGTGTAAATGAGTCAAAAACATACAGATTAGATTTCTGTGTACATAAGTTTAAAAATTAGAGGGAAAAAAATGATTGGCACAATATGCTTTGGGTTTTGCTGAACGTAAACATTTAAAAGTTTTGAAAAGTTGAACACTGATATAGCTATTCACCAACCAAGCATCCAGTTTCAACTTTCCCACTTCGAAGGGCTATATAAAAATGTGTCCTGCCTGAATCAGGCTCTTCCTGATTGTCTGAATTCTCCAACAGAGGGGACATTTACTTCCTACCCCAAAATATTTGAAAACACAAGATATACCATTCCTTTTGCTCGATGTTCCACAAATGCCTAAAAAGCAAACTGAATTCAATTTAGTTGGATCAATAAGACAATTTCAGGTTTTCTAAGCCAATATGTTTTAAACCAAGCATGGATACTCCCTAAGGCCAACAATTATGGTATATTAACTAAGCAACCTTTCTAAGCCAAACCACAGCATTTCTTTCCAAAACTCACATTCTACTAAATTGATACTCTGTGCAGTGGGGAAACAGTTCGCAATGCAGACTGGTTCTCCAAAGCAAAACTTAAATACCAGAAACATGAACATGCTGAGTTACACTGCCCTCTAGAGTCTCCTTCGGGTATTCTCTTTAGTCTGAAATAATTAAATTCTAATTATAAGACCCTTCTAATTAAGCAAGCCTTCAGTATTCTAATACTGCAGACTGACCATTTTTTAAATGGACTGATAAGAGTCATTCTAAGTCTTAGAATATTTCAATTACCTACCATTTTTAAAGGTCAGCAGTACTTCCCAAAGGACAGGAAACCACCCAAACAGAATTTTATATTTGCATCTTTTTAATTAAGATTTTTTTTTTAATTTATGTATTTGACAGAGACAGCCAGTGAGAGAGGGAGCACAAGCAGCGGGAGTGGGAGAGGAAGAAGCAGGGTCCTAGCGGAGGAGCCTGACGTGGGGCTCGATCCTAGAACACTGGGATCATGCCCTGAGCCGAAGACAGACGCTTTAACTATATTTGCATCTTTTTAAGTTTTAAATGACTCAAATTGCAGAGATCTCTGAAACAAAGATGACTTGTAGCATATGTTAATTGACCGAGGTGGCCAGGCATTCTCTCTAGCAAAACACCAAGTTCATACATTTGACCAAACATACAAACATTAGCCCCATATAGCTACAGTGCTCCCCAGGGCTACTTCTCAGCTTGCATCTGTCCTCTCAGCTCCAGCAGTTCCTGACTTTTCTCTAGCCAGGCAACCAGAGTCCTAAAGGGATCTTAAGGAGCTAATGACAAGCCATAGCAACCAAGACCTGTGTTAACTGCAAAGCACAAACACCAATACCTACTTTTCCTAAGCAAGCAATAAGCAACTTGCCAAGGACTCAAAGTAAATTAAAACCATCTCTCTAACCTAGTAACTCCATAGGCACCTACAACACACCATAACTTGAGATTGCTTATTATTCTTTATCTTTATGAACTTATTAAAAGACATGTTTTACCATTCGCCACAGATGGTATAGCTTGCCTCAGCTATTATAGTGACCGGGTTTGTTTGTTTTAACTTGTTTTAATCTAGATTCACATGAGACAATAAAGTCTCAACCCTGTTCAAATCTTGTTTAGAGAAAAAAAAAATCTGTATCTCTTCGACACCAAAAAAGCAGGTCTCAAAAAAGAAACCAAAACTAAGATGCAATGTTCCACAACGAAATATCTATTATTACTTATGAAAGCAAGCTAATAAAAGTGATCTTGGGGCTCTAATCCAGTAAATAAAAACAGGACCGTCTTCTGAAGCATAAAAGGGAAAACAGTATTTCTATACTCTAGAACAGGGGCTATCAAGCTAGGACCCAGGAATCAAGCGCATGCCGCCTGTTTTTATAAATAAAGTTTTAATAGAACACAGCCTTGCCCATTTGTTTACATAGAGCTAATAGCTGACTGCTTGCTTGCTACGAGGGCAGAGCTGAATGTTTGCTACAGAGACCAAAACGGCTTGCAAAGGCTAAAATATTTACTATCTGCCAATTCCTGCTCTAGAACAAAGATTCCCAGGCTTCTCCAGAGATTCAGAAGCATGCCATAAACACAAGTACAGGAGGGGTGCTGGTGTGAAGAGAAAAAAGGCATTACAGCTGCTATCCAGTCTGTACTAAAAATTAAGGAAATTACATGATGGGAACATGTGGGAAGAAGGAACTGACAGATGCAGCTGATTCATCCCACATAATGGTTCATACAGATTAGGCTTTCCAAAAGACTAAATGAAGAGCTCTACAGTTTCCTTTTAGGTACTTTAAAATATTCTAAAAGGAATAAATGGGGAAAATAAAAATTTCTACATACAATTTTACTCACAGCCATGCTACAGTAAGAGCTCACTTCTGAAGTGGGTTGATATTCATATCAAAGAGAATATTTCAAGTGACCTGAGATAACTATGACAATAAGTATCATTATAACCAGATCCCAAAATGAATTTGAAGTAAATATCAAGGACTTAAATCAGTGAAGTACTAAAATAAAGATTATTTTCCACAACCTACAATATGAAATATAATTAATCCCCATGAAGGTAACTATATGTAAATACAGAAAAACAGTATGAAGATGATCTGGTCAAGAGAGCCAGATTCTAATCTAGGTATGAACTCTGTATAATCTTAGAAAAGTCATTTGAGGGGCGCCTGGGTGGCGCAGTCGTTAAGCGTCTGCCTTCGGCTCAGGGCGTGATCCTGGCGTTCTGGGATTGAGCCCCACATCAGGCTCCTCCGCTAGGAGCCTGCTTCTTCTTCTCCCGCTCCCCCTGCTTGTGTTCCCTCTCTCGCTGGCTGTCTCTCTCTGTCAAATAAATAAATAAAATCTTTAAAAAAAAAAAAAGAAAGAAAAGTCATTTGCCCTTGTTAAATTTCAGTATTCTCATCTGTAAAATGAGATGATTGGGCTAAATCAGTGGGTCTCAACCATTAGCATTCAACAGAACCACCCAAAGAGATTTGTTTAAACAAAGATTGCGGGGCGTCAGACTTCCAGATTTAGTTTCTGATCCATAGAGCTTGGAAGTCATCACTCCAATCTTCAGAGCAAGAAAAAAAGAACCCTAAAATCAATCACTTTTCTTAGATCCATCAGAGAATTTAGATCAAGGGTAAACCACCACCCCAAAATGTGGAGAGAAAAGAAAATACTGGGAATCACAGCTGAGATCAGCTTACCTGAAGCAAAACTACAAGAGCCAGTAATTGGTAAGAACACTTGAATGGTAATTTCAACAAATTTCCAAAGACTTAAGGCCTCACTTGAGAGTTAAAAACTCCTGGAGGTCCAGACTTAGGGAGACCCAGATATAAGTTTTACCTTCAGGAGCCCCACCACGTTCTCACATGAAGATCAGAGAAAAATCCCTTAGTGTTTTTGGGGCGGGGAGTGGATAACCATTTTGAAATAGCTCAAAGCATCCTCCATAAGGAAATCCTGCCATCTAAGGGCAACTGCTTTGTCAGAGCCTATCTGACCCAAGGAAAACAGAATTAGTCAACTCCAGCCCCCTCTTGCCTTCCTCTCTCACAGAAGGGGCATGGGGGAAGGGGTGTGGAGGAAGAGGCTAAGAAACTTCTGAAGATCACAGCCCAGGGACTTAGGCCCACTAAAAAACAAATTTTAATATAAGATTATAAAATGTTCCTCCTCCCTAGTGCCTTATCACCAAATCAACAGGGCTCCTGTATAAATAACAGTGGATTACAACTAAGAGCTGCAAAACAGATCCTATTTAAGAAGGAATTCTTAGGGAAACCCAAAGACAACATGAAGGAAAAAAAGGGAAAAAAGGAAAAAAAAAAAAAAAAAAAAAACAAGAAAACTGCAGTAAGCTGAAGCACCTGGCACCTACAGCAAACATTAAACACAGTGTGGCTGTTTCTTACAAAGCCAAGCGTACAGGGTGCCTGGGTGGCTCAATCAGTTAAGCATCTGCCTTCAGGTCCTGGGATCGAGGCCCACATCGGGCTCCCTGCTCAGCGGGGAGCCTGCTTCTCCCTCTCCCTCTGCTGCTCCCCCTGCTTGTGCTCTCTTGCTCTGTCAAATAAATAAATAAAATCTTAAAAAAAAAAAAAAGTCAAACATACATCATTTTACCACACAATCCCACAATTTCAAATGTAAGTATTTACCCAATTGATTTGAAAACATGCTCACACAAAAACCTGCAACACAAATATTTATAGCAGCTTTACTGATAATTACCAAAAAGAGGAAGCAACCAAAATGTCCTGCAATTGGTAAATCGATAAGCAAACTGTGGTGCATCCATATACTGGAATGTTATTCAGCAAGAAAAAGTAATGAGTTATCAACACACACACACACACACACACACACACACACACAGAAAAACGTTAAGTGCACGTTGCTAAGTGAAAGAAGCCATTCTGAAAAGGATATACACTGTATGATACCAACTATAGGATATTCTGGAAAAGACAAAAACTACACACTGTAAAAAGACCACTGCCTGCCAGGGGTGATAAACAGGTGAAGCACAGGGAAGTTTTAGGGCAGTGAAACTACTCTGCATGATAATGTAATGATGGATACATGACATCAGGCATATGTCAAAACCCACAGAACTTTACAACACTAAGAATGAATCTTAAAGAATGGACTTTAACAATAAAGTATCAATACTGGTTCATTAATTGTAACAAATATACCACATTAATGTAAGATATTAATAGTATGGGAAACTCTGTGTGTGTGTGTGTGTGTGTGTATGTGTGTGTATGTGTATGTGTGTGTATGTGTGTGTATGTGTGTGTGTGTGTGTGTGTTGAGTCTAAAGGAACTCTGACTCTGTACTATCAGTTCAATTTTTCTATAAATCTACAACTGTTCTAAAATATAAAGTCTGTTTTTTTAAAGTAATCTCTATACCCACAAGGGGCTCAAACTCACAACAACCCCGAGATTAAGAGTTGCATACTCCACTGACCAAGCCAGCCAGGTGCCCTTAAAGTCTGTTTTGTTTTGTTTTTTTAATTGCTGGGCATCTTTAAGTCATATATTACATTTTTTAAAAGTTCCCAAGTGATGCTGATGGTCTAGGGCCACACTTTTAAAACTCTAAGCTAGGGCTCCTTCCAGTTCTAAATTTTATTATCCTATTCAGTAATGTTTTCATGGGAACAATGGTACCCAGTCTCCAAATGGCCCCCACTGATCTCTGCCTCCTGATAATCAAACCCTCCTATGGTATCATCCCACATTTGAACAGGACTAACTTGAGTAATCATACAACATTGGAAGAACAACAACAATGTCTTCTAGGCTAAGTCATAAAAGACACTGCAGCTTCTTCTTTCTTGGACCCCTTCCTCTGGAAATATCATGAGGATCCTCAAGCAACCCTATGAAGAAGTTCCAAAGTGGAAAGAACTAAGGCTTCTGCCAAAAGTCAGCCCAAACTTGACAGCCATACTGAGCGAACTATCTTAAAACTAGATCCTCCAGCCCCAGCCAAGCCTTCCAATGACTGCAGACCACAGCCAAAACCATCCTGGTAAGCCAAATTCCAGGCCCCAAAAAAGTGTAGGAGATACTAAATGCTGGATATTGTGTTAAGCCATTGCTTTGGGGTAATCTGATATACAACAATTGATAACTAATAGAGGAGCTTAAGACAAAACATGTTTATAACAGGACTGTTACTGTTGATTCTTGCCTTTATTTTGGTACAGCTGGAGAAGTCCTAAAAATGGCTCCATATTCACTACAAAGTGAATGTGAGTTTAAAGAGCTCTTCCACTTTTCTAAAAGCATTACGATTAATTGTACAAATTCTTCAGAACATAAAGGATACGGGATAGAAGGAAGATAAAGAGCAAGACTTTCATCATTTCCCCCAAGCTATCATTGGTTGGTTGTCCCAGGGTACAAAAATGAGATATTCACTCTTTGCTTAAAATCTTTTAATAGTTTCCCAAAGTTTATGAAAGTGAATCCACACACTGCTCAAGATCTGCCCTATTCCTAGCTACTAGTCTCACCAGGCAGCATAATGAGTACACCAGTACATGCAAACATGGACCTTGTGTGAGTTTATTCACCTCCCTGCCTCAGTCTCACTAGTAAAATGAAGAGAATTACAGTACAGATATCATGGCTACTACAGGAATTTAATAAATTTAATAAACTAAAACACAAAAAGCACAAAGAACAGTACCTTAGCTTAGGGCTCAGTAAGTGTCAGCTAGCAGCAACAGCCATTTTCTCTCTCATAGCCTATATCGATTCAAGCCATTATGAGCTCATCCACGTTGCTTCTTGCCTCTGTGTAAGGACTCCTACATCCCAAATGGCCTTCCTTAACTAATCTCTCACTCACCCATCTAAACTGTTCAAAGGTCCCTTCTCTACAGTATTCTCTAACTGCCCCCTTACTTACTATATCCCCATAGAAACACCCATACAAAATACTTAAATTGGGGCAGTTGGGTGGCCCAGTCGATTGGGCATCTGACTCTTGGTTTCAGCTGGGGTTGTGATCTCAAGGTCCTGAGATCGAGAGCCCCATTGGGTTCCATGCTCGGTGCAGAGTCTACTTAAGACTCTCTCTCCCTCTCCCTCTCCCTCCCACCCCCGCACACACACTCTCTAGAAAATAAATAAATCTTTAAAAAATAAAATACTGAAATTATTTTTTAAGTTTATTTATTTATAAAGTAATCTTTACATCCACCATGGGACTCAAACTCAGGACCCTGAGATCAAGTCATATGCTCTTCCAACTACAGCCAGGTGCCTCAAAATACTTAAGACTATTTATTCTTTGCCTCTCCCATAAAACTGTATGCATCTTGATAGTACCTAATATTTACTAATTGTCATGCACAGTGTGCCAGCTACTGTACTTAAACTAGGGACTTCCCATGAACAAACAAAGTTAAAATTCTTAGTAACTACACAAAAATTATCCTTATTTTACTGACAGTAAAATGTATACTACATGTAAACAGGGAAGCAGGAATTCAAACCTTAGCTATCTGGCTCCAATTTTTATTTGTTACCATCTGAAAAATCTAAGTACTATGAGTCTGACATCTTGACATCTGAAAATTACAGGAAGACATAAAATTTCTAACAGTTAATATAAGCAGGCAACAATATTTCAAATTCGTAATATATATGTAACATGTACAAGCTATATATTACATATTACTTATAAAATATATACACAATATGTATATACCTATATATTCCTGTAGGAGGCTACAAGATAAACACCCACTTTTTATCAGCTTCTTATTTAAGCTTTCTGGAGATAGTCCATGCATATACAGCATATATGCATAAATACCTTTTTTTCTTATACAAATAAATAGCAGTATACTTCACATATCCTTATGCAACTTTTTGTTTACTTCATTTATCTTGGACATTGTTTCAGATCAATATACACAAAGTGCCTCACTCTTTTTTCTTTTTTGAAAGACTTCCTTATTTGAGAGAGCATGAGAAGGCACACCTGCACAAGCAGGGGGACTGGCAGAGGGAGAGGGAAGTAGCTCCCCCGTGAGCAGGGAGCCCGATGCGGGCCTCAATCCCAGAACCTGGTATCATGACCTGAGCCCAAGGCAGACACCTAACCGAATGAGCCACCTGGGTGCCCTACTCTTTTCAACTGTTACACAGAATTCTATTGCCTGGGTGTACCCTATCCATCTACCTATTCTCCTATACTGTTTGTAGCCTTTTGCTAGAATATAAAATGCTGCAATGATAATCCTTGAACACAAATAAAGGGACGGACAGGTGACAGATACATGCTTACATAGCAGAGTTGGCCCTTGAACAACATGGGTTTGAACTGTGCAGGTCCACTTATACATGCACTTTTCCTTTTTTTTTTTTAGTTTTCTCAGTAAATACAGCACAGTACTACAAATGTGTCTTCTCTTCCTTGTGACTACACTTATGATGGTGAACACTGCATAATATATACAACTGTTGAATCACTATGTTGCAAACCTGAGCTTAATATAACACTGTATGTCAACTTTACTTCAATAATTTGAAAAAAGAGAACACAGTAAATAATACATATACAAAATATGTGTTAATCAGTAAGGCTTCTAGTCAACAGTAGGCTATTAGCAGTTAAGTTTTGGGGGAATCAAAAGTTATACGTGCGGGCACCAGAGTGGCACAGTCGGTTAAGCAGCCACTTCTTGGTTTCCACTCAGGTCCTGATTTCAGGATCACAAGATCAAGCCCCACGTCAGGCTCTCCACTCAGCATGGAGTCTGTTTAGGATTCTCTCTCTCTCCCTCTCCCTCTCCCCCTCCCCACCCTGCACTCTCTCTCAAATAAATAAAAAGATTTTATTTACTTATTTTTTTGAGAGAGAGTGTGTGCACAAGCAGGGGAGAGAGGCAGAGGGGAGGGAGAAGCAGGCTCCCCACCAAGCAGGGAGCCTGATGCAGGGCTAGATCCCAAGACCCCAGGATCATGTCCTGAGCTGAAGGCAGACACTTAACCAACTGAGCCACCCAGGTACCCCATAAATAAATCTTAAAAATAAAAAATTAAAAAAAAAAAAGAGTTACACACGGATTTGACTGCAGGGAGGTCGGTAGCTCCAACCTTCCCACACTGTTCAAGTATCAACTGTATAGTAGTAAATACAGTAAATGTATATCAGAGCAAACAGAGTAAAATGTAGCTGTGGAATCTAAGTAGTAGGTATGGGCTGTTCACCATACAATTCTTTCAATTCTTCTCTATTTAAACTACAAAATTTATACTTGTTCTTAAAGTGCATATCATGTTTTTCTTTCAACTCTTCAATAAATCACCAATATGAAATATTTTATCAACCTTCAAAACAACCCAAATATTCCAAAAATACAACAATCTGGTAATGGTTCTCACCCTTGATTTATAACCCAAACAAGCAAAAGAGGCAATTATCAGAAGAATCAGAGTTCAATTGCCATCCTCATTTTACACAAGCTATAGTCAAGCAAAGTAAAATCGCCCCAAGAGTCTTATTTCCTTTGGTCTCTCAATGCTCTTTTACATAAACACTTGGTCTTCACCAAAAACAAAGAGTTCCCTATAGGTGTCTGTTACATCTAAGAGAAGCAAGGGAAAAACAAAAACAAAAACCTTTAGAGGGTCACAGTTTGACATCTTCCTTCTTAGCTCCCTTCCTGTATAATTCCCTAAAGTCCGACCCAATAAAGAATGGTTTAACTCTCCTTCTGGAGGGAAAAAAAATCTTCTAGTCTTTCTGTAGAGAATATATTCATTCTCCCTCTGAAGATCCAGAAGCAAAACTTTCAAGAGAATTTATGGATCAGAGTACCATTCCAGCCAAGGGACATCCTCAACCAGGATCTTAAGTTAACAAACTCAAATCAATGCTTGTTGCTTTGTGCTTGTTCTTTGACTTAAGGGTCCTCAGTGAAAGCTTATCCAGCACTACACCAGACTCCTTTTAGGACAGTGCTTTGGTGGGTTTGAAGACCATAAATGTCCCGGAAGGGCTCCACAGAAAATGGATACTTGAACTGTCCATTTGAGGAGGGGCTGTAGTTTGCTAGATAGAGAAAAAAGAAAAGAACATTCCAATCAGAGAAGAAATCACCCAGTTTTAAGGCTGGATTACTGCTTTTCTTCCTCCAAGGAATCAAAAGTTAATCACACTTTTATTTCCTAAATCTCCAAAAATGTAAGCTCTTAAAAGAACAGCCACAGTTTTAGGAATTCCCATTTCTTCAGTTCAAACTTTTCAAAAAGAATTGCAAGTTGAGGAGAACTCATGTGAACTGTAAGCAGTTCTGAGCTTTATCAATGTCCAGGAACTGGGCAAAATTATTCAATGCTAAGGGTAAAACCCAATGAAGCAGCACTAGCTGCAGCCCTTCACTCCCCTTCTAGAACACTTCAACTCACAACACTCAAAACTCACAGGCAGTGATGTTGGCACCAACTACATTTTAAGTAGCTTTAGACTGTTGTGAAGTATACTATGGGACACAGGGTGTAAAATAAACACCTGTTCTGAGGGTGTGTTCAGATGAGGTATACCTCTGCCATCAATCCACCCCAATTCCAGGGCCAGCCATGATTCCACTGTGGGAAAACGCTGTCCAGCACTCTATTCCTCCTGCCTGCACCCCTCTAAGATCTAACCCAGCCTTCACCTCCTCTGGACTCTTCGTCAGCATCCCTCAGGCATAAACTTTATTCAGGCCTCTCCCTGATATCTGACACTGTACTGTATCAGTGAGGTTCTGCTCCCCACCCCCGCCCGCCACTACGCCCTCAGGGCAGAGGCTGCAGCCCTGATCATCTTTCTGCCCCCATCACTCACCACAATGCCCAGCATTCCAACAACACCAGGTCGCAGTCTACCTAGGGTTTGAGTGCCAACACTGTGCTCAGCACTTTTTACATATTAACCCATTTTACCCTCACTGCAACCCTAGGAATAAAGTATGATGAACAACACATCACTCTGACCCTGTACACTCTACACACAAATGAGAGAGCAGGGAACACAGTGCTTCACCAGTTGTCTAAGACAACACAGCTAGTCAATGGTGGAACCTGCATTTCTCACCGAAGCAGCCAGGTTCCAGAACCCATACTACTAGGAGTGGGGACCCAGATACTTGGTACACTTAACCAAGTGGAATTTCTAGTAGTGCTTCCCAAATAAACAAATATTTTTAAGCTGTTTGCTACTTTTGCTACGTGTGGACAATTTCTACTCCTTCTATTACTTGACCTTTCAGTAGCATTTATCACTGATAACTTCTTCCTTCAGTAATGCCTTGTTCTGCTTTTGCAGCCAATTTTCCTTAGGCTCTTTAGTAGGCTCCTCTTCAACTGAACAGGCCTCAGGGAAGTGATCTACAGGACTCTAGTCTGGGCCCTACCTGTTATCTCTTTCCTCAACATTCTCCCTGGCCAATCACTAACGCATCTTCAGTCCAGAGCTCATTCCAAACCCATATATATTACATACTTTTGGATATCTCTGCATCAGTGTCATATACTCAAAATTTAGCATGTCTCAAACCAAACTGACTATCTATCCCCCTCCCCATATATGTTCTTATTCCTGGATCATGTCAGAGCACAGTATCAGAATTAGTCTAACAGGAAAGAAAAAAACAAACAGTAATTTGAATAAGAAAAGTTTTTATTTTTTTTTTAATTTTATTTATTTATTTGACAGAGAGACAGCCAGTGAGAGAGGGAACACAAGCAGGGGGAGTGGGAGAGGAAGAAGCAGGCTTCCAGTGGAGCAGGGAGCCCGATGCAGGGCTCGATCCCAGGACTCCGGGATCACGCCCTGAGCCGAAGGCAGAGGCTTAACGACTGAGCCACCCAGGCGCCCCAGAAAAGTTTTTAAAATAAAGAATTAATTAACTACAACAGGGAACTGGAGCAATAAAGAACTGGCTAGAAATAGGTAAAACTCTAAGGAATAAAAGAAGAGATGACATAAAATATAACAGTAAATATAATATTACATAGCAAAATATATCATCACCACTACCCTTAGGGCTGAGACAGAGCGCCCACGGAAAACTTCTTCCAATCCTAGGACTGAGATCCAGACCTTGATGGAGAGGGCTCACATCCAGTGGAACTTCTGGAAATCCACCCTCTGGAACCTGCTAGAAATCAGTCCTCTAGAATGACAAAGAAAGCAGTTCTGCGGGGAAGTATCTCACTGGAGGCACCCTGCTACAAAACTGCCCAAGGTAGGGGTGGGTGGGAGAGGGCTGCCAGAGCCTACCAGGCAAGCACACTGGAACCAGCAAGTAAAACCTTTTCCTTTCTCCTGCCACTGACCAAGGGGAAGTATTTAAAGGGTCCACATTCATTTTCACAGAGCAGGAAGTAAAAAGCAAACTTGGAGGTAAGAGGCAATAAATCAACAATTGGCATACGCACCATCATCATTATCACTCTGGCCCAAGACAGAAACCGAGGCACATCCTTGATTCTTCTTCAGTCATCAAGTCCTGTGTGTCATATCTTCCAAGTATTTCTTGAACCCATCCACTTCTTTTCATTCCCACTGCTAATGCCCCACTCCTGGCTCACAACAATTCTTTCAAGTGTTGCTATCACAGCCATAGGCCTCCTACCACAGATGTGCCCTCTTTTTCCCTTCAGCTGCAACCACTATGATCCCTGTAAAATGGCAAATCCAATTCTGTCAATCCACTGCTTCAAACCTCTCAGGCGTTTCTCAAGTGCCAATAGGATGGGATTCAAAAATAAAAATGGCTTTGAAAGTTCCTTGCAACTTTCCTCCTCAAAATCTATGCTCCAGGGATGCCTGGCTGGCTTAGTCGGTACAGCATGCAACTCTTAATCTCAGTGTCATGAGTTCAAGAGCCACACTGGGAGTGGAGCCTACTTAATTAAAAATAATAATAATAATAATAATAATAATAATAATCTATGCTCCAGATATTAGGAACTTTATGTCGTTTGCCATGTGCAAATAAATGTTTGCTTTTTGTTGTTCTGTTTTGCCTCTCGGCCAGTGCATGTGCGTTTCTTCCATCCCCAAAATGGCCTTTCATTTTCCTTCATATTGCCATACTCATGTTTCAGTTAGCTGATTCTTCATCATTCTTCTTGCTCCAAGTCAAGTGTCCCTGCTAAGTATACCTAAATAGAACCCTCTTCTTCCCTGTTTAGAACACATAGCACACATTACTGTAATTAACGATCTATTTCATCTTCCATACTTTTACCTCCATGAAGAAAAAGGTCTTCCTCATCACTGAATCCCAAAGATGTCCAGAACAAAGTAGGCACTCAATAAATATCAGTTAATTAATGAATGTTGAATGAAGGAGGAAAAAGACTTTATGAAGTAACAGCTTAAAAGGAAAATACTTTGGTAATAACATTAATACCTGACCTGACATGTTGATCAGTGTACATGCAATAAAAAGATTACCCATACATCACTCGAAGGATGAGGAGAAAATGCCTTTGTTTCATACTTAACAACTAAAATAAAGTAAAATAAAAAGTCTACTCCTCAAATGGGAAAAAAACCTAATTCAACCAGCTGGTAATAAAAATTAATATGACTAGTATAAGATAAGGAACAACACTGTTGGTTTTCAAGGTATAGTCTTATGTAGTATGTATACCAAAGGATTCAGTTTATTTACACCCAGTAATGAAAATCAAATATTACAACACACTCCATAGCACACCAGGGTTCCACCGTAGAAAATCAATACTTCATATCTGTTTTCAGTAACTTGTTTACCCAACCATAGTTCTAGAATCATTATGCAATGAAAACAGTGCTCTCAAGCACTTTGAACCCATCTGAAAACAAAACTAGCTCTTCTCTGACACCTACACCAAAAAGAGATTCTCTCTCTTGCTGACTCTCCCAGGATTTGCTCAGAACTATAAGGAGTAAAAGCTGCAGAGCTGGTATGCAGAGTTACTCTGCCACTCTGGAAAAGTACGTAGGAATACTAGTTCAGTACTGCTCCCATTCAACCACGCTAGCTTGTTTTACAGTATCCACATAGACAACAGTCTGGCCAATCGGACCAGAGCATAATATCTTGTACTTTACTATCTTCCCCAATACTCACAGTACTAATCTAACAGCAAAAATATAATGAACACAGGCTGACTGCTGAACTCAAAGGACCGATTACAACTTCCTCTATAACAACATTCTACCGTGTAATTATTAGGGCTGCCTTGTTTCATACAGAAACAGCCAGGGGCACACATGTTCACACACTCTATACATTTTTTTAAAGAATTTACTTTTAAGTATTCTCTACACCGAATGTGGGGATCAAACTCACAAACCTGAGATCAAAAGTCGCACGCTCCACCAACTGAGCCTGCCAGGGGCCCCACTCCACACATATTTTAACACTACTCCAGTACCAAGAAAAGAATTCAAGTACCTAGCCTGTTTATATGATTATTTTTAATTGTTTTTATTCCAACTGATGTATAGCTCATTCTCTACATAGTTTCTTTGTATATACATCCATAGCCTAATCAAGTATAGCCAAGCAGTAAAATGAAACTCAAAAAAGGCCTCAGAGCTAGCCATTCCCTCCACCAGAGAATAGACTTTCCTCAGACATCTACATGACACTTCTTTGCTCAAATGTCGTCTTCCCCAAACACTCTTTATAAACCCACCATTATCACGCCTTCAGCCAAATCCTGGCACTCCTTTTCTCCCTTTCCTGCTTCATTTTTCTCCACAGGGCTTATCACCATCAACATGTCTACACTCCTTTGTTTACTGTCTGTCTTCCCCACGGGAGTGTTTCTCCATGAATAAAGAAATACTTGGTTTGTTGTATTCATTGCTACCTCCCCACCTTTTAGACTGTGAGAAACACAGTAGGTGCTCAATAGATACGGGCTGAATGAATGAAAATAGAGTCCCAGAAATTGATCTTAATATGGAGGCTATGAAATGAAAAGCTCTCCAAGTGGGAGTGGACACATATTTGAGAGGTAATTCTCTTTAATTTAATTCAAGGCCCAAAGGACTTTATGAAATTAAACTGCTATTCAAGTTACACCCAAAGATCACTAAGGCGGCCCCTGAGTAACTGCTCAAGTACATTTTAACAAAAGGCTAAGAATTCTATGTCCTGCTTCAGCACTGGAGAAAACCCTGCTGTAGAAAATACAAATTACTTACGTTGTTCATACATGGCAAGATAGGAATTTTATATCACATCTCTCATAACATTATGAGGTCCAGACTAACTACAGAGGAAATTCAGTTTTACCTTTGTAACAGAATTTTCTTCAGGTAAAATTCCTCTGATACTGCACACCTTCACAAACACGACAGTAAGTCACGGTAGTTGCATACGTAAATGCTCTATCATAAAGTCCTGTGCAGAGCAACGTAACTGATGCGCAAGCTCTCAACCAAGTACAGAGAAAATTATACAGTCAGGAGTGACATTTAGCCATTAGAGTAGACTAGGGAATACAGAACTGATCAAATAGCTCACAATATCTACTGGGTCAGGAACGGATCACCTTCAGATTTTAATAAGGCTGTAAAATAAAACAAGAAAATGTAAAAGTAGAGACGCTGGCTAACAAATATTCAGTCAGCCAAGTGCACATTTCTATACTGAGTTTCATGGTAAAACACAAAAGAAATAAAACGTATCATCCACATACTAAAAGACTCCTAGAATCTAGATGAGAAAAAATAAACAGGAATTGCAGATTCATGGAGAAAAATGACCATGGTCTAAAATGAAAAACTTCAGGGGCGCCTGGGTGGCACAGTCGGTTGAGCAAGCAGCTCTTGGTTTTGGCTCAGGTCATGATCTCACCACGAGATCTGGTGGGGGGGGGGGGGGGGCACCGCACTGGGCTCTGCTAGAGATTTTCTCCCTCTCCCTCTCCCTCTGCCCCCACCCCCACTCTGTGAGGGCACCCACATGCACGAGCGCTCTCCCTCTCTCTCTAAAATAGATAAATATTTAAAAAATAAAATAAAATGGAAAACTTCAAAATCACCTAGACTCAAGAAAACAGATACCATATATTAGAACAATCTGATTTCTGACATCAACGGCACTGGTGACGCAGCTTCTGCTACCCCAAGTCAAGCAGGTCAGTGAGGAGGTGTGTGCTACTCAATGCTGGCCACTTTACCCCAGGCTATTTCAATTACTGCCATGATTATGCTTTACCCATTTACTGATATTTCGCATGTTCAGGTATCATCAAGTATTTTCATTTCTGTTTCCGAAATGTTTTCCAATCTGTCCCCTTCTATACCACACCACTCTGGGCCTGGTTCAGCCTTTTTGATCACCTGGCTAAACCACTGCAAAGAGAAGTCTGATGTGATTACTCTCCTGCTTAAAAACTATTGGATTCCACCATGCACTGAATAAAGTCTAAACTCCTTCCTTTTATTCTAATTTTAAGAATTAAACTTCTGGCCTCAGCCCTTCCTTCCAACTGCTGAGTCTTGGCAGCACAGTTTTCCACCACCTCAAGTACATTCCCTTTCTTTTCTATTTTACAACATCCATCTTACTTTTGAAAGGCTCACTTTAAATGTCATCTTGGTGGAGATTCCTCTGGTCCTCAAAATCAGGTTTAGCTGGTGCTTCCTGGGTCTTATCAAGTATCTTGTTTATACCTCTGTTAAAATAGATTATATCTATGTTCATGTTAAATAGTAGTCTAATGATGGCTTTGTCCGTCTAGCCTCCTCCTGCCCCTTTCTAGGAAAAGAATCCTTTCTTCTTGTGGGGATCTTATAACCTGTAGTTGGGTAGATCCAGGGCTGCCCAATCAGTGTGCTAAATCCTTCTGGCCACTATGACTGGTTGAAGAATGGCCCCATGTCCAAACACAGCCAACTGGAATCCTCCCCAGAATTTTTGCTAGAACCGTAAGAAAAAAGAATCCTTTTGCTGGATGCCCCAGCTACAGAGATGAGGCCTAGAGCTACAGACAGTCATCTTTGCTACATGAGGAAAGCTTCATGAGTATGAAGTGAACACGAAGGGAAACAAAGGAAGAAGATGAAGAAAAAAAGATCCTCACTGCTTCTCTGAACCTCCACCCAGGTTCACCCACAAAACTTTCAGATTATACAAACTCAAATTCCCTTTTTTGTTTAAGCTGGACTTCTGTCCCTTGTCAACTAACTCACTACTGACTAATACAAGTTATGATCATGGTCTGCGCTTTACATTATCATTAATAGTGCTCAGGCCAGAAGGAAAAAGCACTCCTGGCAGGCAAGAGGAACAGTTAGAAAACCAATGTGGCCAGAGTGAGTGAGCAAGCATGGAAGGGTGGGAATGAGCGTGGAAAGTCTGGATGGCACTGTAAGGCTTTTTGGCTTTTATGAGAGAAATGTCAGGCCACAGGAAAGTCTCCTGCAAAGGAGGGATAGGGTATGACTTAGGTTTTGAAAGGATCGCTGCCTGCAGGGCACCTGGGTGGCTCAGTTGGTTAAGCATCTGCCTTCAGCTCAGGTTATGATCCCAGGATCCTGGGATCAAGCCACACATTGGGCTCCCTGCTCAGTAGCGAGCCTGCTTCTCCCTCTCCCTCTGCCCTTCCCCCTCCTACCCCGGCCCCCACTCACGCTCTCTCTCTCTTGCTTACTCGTTCTATCTCAAATAAATAAATAAAATCTTTAAAAAAAAAAAAAAAAGGTCACTTCCTGCAGTGTTGTAAAAACCCTGTGTGTGTGTATGGGGGCTGGGGGGATGGGGGAAGCGGGAGAGAGTTCTTAGAAGCACAAGGCCCGTTAAGTGACTGCAAAGAGCAACCAGTCCAGAGATGATAACAGCTCAGCCTAGAATTTGCTTCTTTTTCGAATATACCATATTTTGGTTGCCAATTACAACTCTGGAAAAAGAGATAAATCAACACATGGCATGATGCTTGATTTGCGGAGTAACCACTATGTATATGTAAGACACCCTTCTTTAATTACCACCTCCTTGCTAGCTATTTGGCCACAGAACTTTTTCCTAAACTCAAAGCCCATACACAAACGGCCAGCTGGAATTCTCTAACTAGATATCCCATATACAATGTACCCCCAAAACCTACTTCTCCTTTACTTCCTAATCTGTCTCATTAGCAATATTCCCAATCCTAGCTGTTACTAAAGATTTTAGGAAAGAAGGTATGGGGCACCTGGGTGGCTCAGTCAATTAAAGCATCTGTCTTCAGCTCAGGTCACGATCTCAGGGTCCTGGGATCAAGCCCTGCATCTGGCTCTATGCTCAGCGAGGAGTCTGCCTCTCCTTCTGCGCCCCCGCCCACCACCAGTTGCTCAAATAAATAAAACTCTTAAAGTAAAATAAAATTGTATATCATTTTATGCCTTCAAAATACCCACTCCCAAAATAAGATCCCCTCCTCACAAAAGCCATGGGTTAAAAAAAAATTTTTTTTTTTCTATCAGGCATCAAAATAAGAAAACACTCATTAACTGGGGCGCAGTAGTCATCTACAAATAGCCATGGTGCCTTAGTGGATTCTGCCTCTGGTTTGTATAATTCTAGGTTCTTTTTCCCCTTTTTTATCTTAAAACTTTTTTATTTAATATTTTATTTATTTATTTTAGAGAGAGACCGAGACAGAACAGGGGTGGGGCGGGGCAGAGGGGGAAGGAGAGGGACAAGCAAATTCCGAGCTGAGCGCAGAGCCAGTGCCCAGCTTGAACCCACAACCCCAAGATTATGACCTGAGCCAAAACCAAAAGTCGGGACACTCAACCGTCAGAGCCACCCAGGCAGCCCTTGCCATAAAACTTTTTAATTTTAGCCACCAGATACACTTATACTCTTGCCACTGCCTAGCCCACATTACAGATCACAGATTTTTTATAACATACCAACAGTACCTTTAAAAACAGAGTTGGAACAAAGATACATTTTACCTGTTGCTGGAATCACATCATTTCTTTATATCAAATGCCTTAAGTTGATACAAACAAATACTGTTGTTAGACACAGAATCTCAGGATACTGTTTTTCTGACAGCTGAAGCTATGTAGGTACCAAATAGAGAGTAAACACAGCAAATATTCCTTTGAATAAACTGCCAAGAAAAAAAAGAGTAGAAAATGCTTCAAACAAAGGCTACAGTGATGGGTACAGAACTCTCCAGGCTTCGTGTCACAGCTCACTCTAACACTCAGGTGGGTATAACTTCATGGCCAGGATCCATTAAAGGCAGTCACCCCAGGGAATTTCCCAGGAGGAGTGGATTCTACGGACATCTTCTGTAACTGTCAAAAGCTGCCCACAGTAGACAAAAAATACGAGGCAATGTCATGCCAATTACCAACAAGGTTTTCCCACTGTAGGGATATTTTTTTCTGAAAAAGTGACTAATAATTTAATCAGTATTTTTCAAAAATTAATTTAAATACTTCTGATTAATATATACATATACACATTTCCATTCCCTAAGACGTGCATAATAAAACAAATGCTATATTAAAATCCTCTGGCTCTTGATAAAGACTGTGTATATGTAAAAGATCTTAATTTACACTGAAAGATAGTAAAGACAGTAGAAGAAAAGGGGCACCTGGCTGGCTCAGTCAGTAGTCATGGGACTCTTGATGTAAGGGTCATGAGTTCAAGCCCCACAACAGGCATGGAGCCTACTTTAAATAAATTAGTTTTTTAAATGATAGAAGAAAGGAAAAAGACAGTAAAGGAAGGGATAAAACTATAAACATCTGAAATGGGGGTAGGATTTGCAAACTGGATGCAGAAGAAATACCATCTCTCTTAGATAATTCTTCCTACACAACTTTTTTATAGCACCTGCCAAGGTTTGTAATTCTCCATGCTTTTAGAATTAATGGTTACACTAAACAGGAAGAATAACAAAGATTTCAACTGTCAAAAAGGAATCTTGCTACATGCTTTAGAATTATGAACAATTAGGACTTTAAGATCTCATTTAACTTGAAAGGTTTCTTCTCTTTTTTTTTTTTTTTTTTAAGGTTTTATTTATTTATTCGACAGAGATAGAGACAGCCAGCGAGAGAGGGAACACAAGCAGGGGGAGTGGGAGAGGAAGAAGCAGGCTCATAGCGGAGGAGCCTGATGTGGGGCTCGATCCCATAACGCCGGGATCACGCTCTGAGCCGAAGGCAGATGCTTAACCGCTGTGCCACCCAGGCGCCCCTCTTCTCTTTTTTTTTAAAGATTTAATTTTTTTAAGTAATCTCTACACCCAACATGGTATTCGAACCCACAACCCCAAGATCAAGAGTCTCACACTCTACCAACTGAGCAGCACCCTGGGAGGCTTCTTTTTAAATACCACCTTTATTTTTAAATGAAAAAAAAAAAAGGTCACAAATATTAGCTCTGATTTTAACCCAAGAGCTTAAAGCTTGCTTACAGATCTCATTTTAAACTAATTAGAAAAATAATTTTTTAAGTATCCAGAAGAATCAAGACATATTTTACAAAATTGCTTTGGCTAAAAAGGCATTTTCTCACTCATCTGTAATACAGAGAAATGTTTGCTACTTTAAGGTTTCTGGCAAAAACAAACTTAAATATCATTTAAATGGACATTAGAAAAACTAGTGCTATCGCCACATAAAAATCATTTTTCTTTCACATTCTGAATTCCCTTCTCTTGATATGACTTAAAAATATATATATTTCTGGGGCGCCTGGGTGGCACAGCGGTTAAGCGTCTGCCTTCGGCTCAGGGCGTGATCCTGGCGTTATGGGATCAAGCCCCACATCAGGCTCCTCCGCTATGAGCCTGCTTCTTCCTCTCCCACTCCCCCTGCTTGTGTTCCCTCTCTCGCTGGCTGTCTCTATCTCTGTCGAATAAATAAATAAAATCTTTAAAATATATATATATATATTTCTATATGCAAAATCCATCTGCCTTTTTTTCCTATACTCTCTGAAATTAATCTCTACTATTTATCAGCTATGGAAAGCTCCAAGGTTAATAAGATTTCCAGACACAGTTTGTCTTTCATAGCTTCAAGCTTCTGTAATACCAAACATATCATTTCAAAAGCAATGATCAACCTTGTCTTCAATATGAGCTGCTCCAAAGTGCTAGAAACACGATAGCACCCTTCCTGAAACAGCGCCCTTCAGCTGCCTCTCATGATGACCTCTCATTAACTCTGGAAGACACTTATTCAAGCAGTCCCTGTTTACAAACACCCATGAACCCCCTCTGCCCACCCTGTAATTACAAAAAAAAAAAAAAAAAAAAAAAAAAACCACTTAGGACATTCCAAGAACTACACCAAGCAATTCATATCAATTCCGTCATTTGATCTTTACCTAAGAGTAGGTATTCTTAGCCTTATGCCCATTTTAGAGATAAGGAGACTGTGCTTTGAAGAGACAAGTACCTTGCTCAAAATTAAAGAATCAGATTTCTTTTAGAAGATTTCTTTAAAGATTTCTTTAGAGAAAGAGAGTGCGGGCATGTGAGTGCCCATGTGGGGGGGGGGGGAGCTCCTGCTGAGCATGGAGCCTGCCCTTGGGGCTCCATCCCACAATCCATGAGATCATGACCTGAGCCGAAACCAAGACTCAGACACTTGACCAACTAAGCCACCCAGGTGCCCCTAGATTTTTTTATTTTTAAGTAACCTCTATACCCAACGTGGGGCTCAAACCTACAACCTCCAGATCAAAAGTTGCATCAATACTCTTAACCAGACCTTTGGGAGAATAGGAAGGAAAGGAATTGGGACAAGCACGTAAATTATTTAAAAAGCTGATTTTCATACAACACTGGCCATCCTGAAGATGAAAAGGGGGCAGAGAAGGCAAAAATCCCTGAACCTCTCTTCCCACTCCTCCCTACACATTTCTCTCTCTCTCTCTCTCTCTCTCTCTCTCTCTCTCTCACACACACACACACACACACAGAGGCATTTTGACCTAGACTACCTGGAACTCTCTTAACTTCGGAAATCCATACACATTGACAGAGAGGTAGTTCAGCACAGTGATTCAGCCTGTGATTCAGGCTGTGGATCCTGACTGCCAGGGTCTGAATCCCTGCTCTACCGCTTCCTATCTGTAAAACCTTGTTTAAATTACTCTCTCGGGGGGGCGCCTGGGTGGCACAGCAGTTAAGCGTCTGCCTTCGGCTCAGGGCGTGATCCCGGCGTTATGGGATCGAGCCCCACATCAGGCTCCTCCGCTATGAGCCTGCTTCTTCCTCTCCCACTCCCCCTACTTGTGTTCCCTCTCTCGCTGGCTGTCTCTATCTCTGTCAAATAAATAAATAAAATCTTTTTTAAAAAATAAAAATTAAATAAATAAATAAATAAATAAATAAATAAATTACTCTCTCTGGGTTGCCTGAGTGGCTCAGCCCTTAGGCGTCTGCCTTCGGCTCAGGTCATGATCCAGGGTCCTGGGACTGAGTCCCACATCTGGCTCCTTGCTCAGCAGGGAGCCTGCTTCTCCCTCTGCCTGCTGCTCCCCTGGTCATGCTTGCTCGCTCTGTCAAAAAAATAAATAAAACCTTTAAAAAAAATTACTCTCTCTGCTTTAGTTTACTCTCTCTCCTTTATAAAATGGAGAAATAATAATATCTCCTGCATAGTATTGTTACGATAAATGTCCTTAACCCACTGTGAGAACAGTGTCTGGCATCCAATAAGCACGCAGTAACATCCACCTAAGATTTATTTACACCTTATTTTTATACAAATAATTCTGGGAGCATTCTGGGTAAAACATCTTAACGTGTAATTGTTCACTCAGATGGCAGAAGGCAGCTGGACGGTGCAGTGGAGTGGTGGGGCATGTGTAAGACAATAAGCGCTGGCATCTGCGAGGGGGGTATCTGGGCTGGTGAAGGACATAAGAAGGTCACATAAAAAGAAGAGGGATGATCCCTAAAGCAAATTTTTTTCATTTCCTAATTCTGCCTAAGGTCGGTACTGTTCCTAAGGAAAAGAAACTATTCTCTATAATACTTCCTCACACAAAAGGTCACCAGACATGATCTGGCTGGGGGGGGGGGGGTGGAAAGCATTAATAAAATACTATGGATTCAACTAGAATTAGATTCTCCGATTTTCTATAGCATCTTCTCCTTCACTCATTATGAAGAGGCCAAACAGTAAGAACAAATAATTCTCCTACCCTAGAGTATCTAGGGAAACCACACATACCTGCTGGTCTTGGAGCAGCAGGGGAGACTTCGCTGAGAATGGGTCTCAAAGAGCTGCCCCTGTCAGGTCATCACAAATTAGCATCCCAGCATTTCAGAAGCAACCAGCCTGACCACATGTAATTTAATATTTAATTTAAAAAGAGTGCAGTCATTTTATCTCTAAATAAATAGCAATGTCCATGTTTCTGCCAGGGTTCCTAAGCGATGCCAAAGTTAAACTTATGCCGACCTGGTTAGTTTTGCTCTGCTGATCCCCTCTACAGTATCAGGAGAAACAATGTGTAAAATATGCATGGTTTTATTGTCAAGAGTCCCAAGAACTGTGCTTATTCCTATAGTAACTAGTAAGCTAAATAGAATTTTAGAGTTAACTCCATAGACTACCTCAGAGAAGATCTTCCTTTGCAGTTTTTTATTCTTATACTAAATGTTTAGTTTAGGATCCACTTCATTAAAAAAAAAAAATCAAGTAGGCAACCCTGTCGGGACCCCTTTCACTCCTGAGAGCTTTTTCTGTAGCCTTGCTTAATAAAATTCTATCGCTTTACTCACAAAAAAACAAAAACAAACAAAAGAACCAAGTAACTACATTATCAGCATCCTCATCTAGTGACAGACAAGGCAAGAAGGAGGTAAAATAAAAAGCAAAGCTGGAAAAAAAGGCTTAATTCCAAGAAATTATAATGAATTCCCCCATCTGATTGTACTATAAGAATATTGGCCAAATAGGGGCGCCTGGGTGGCACAGTTGTTGGGCGTCTGCCTTCGGCTCAGGGTGTGATCCCAGGATCCTGGGATCGAGCCCCACATCAGGCTCCTCTGCTGGGAGTCTGCTTCTTCCTCTCCCACTCCCCCTGCTTGTGTTCCCTCTCTTGCTGCCTATCTCTCAAATAAATAAATAAAATATTTTTTAAAAAAATATTCCCCAAATAACTTTTCTTTAGCTACTGCAAAACAGGTAAAATCAAAGTAAACAATACAAGAGCAGCTAAAACTTACATAGCTGCTAGGAGTGACCCATGTAATTTTCACAACGGGCCTTGAAGAGCCACTATTATTAACCCCATTTTACAGAAAAGATATAAAGGCCAGATAACCTGCCCATAGGTCACCAAGCCAGCATAAGTGGAAGAGGCAGGAGCTGAACCCAAGCAGACTGCCTAAGTCTGTGCTCTTACTCACTATACCATGCCACTTTTCAAATGGGAAAAAAAAAAGAAAATTGGCTGTCACCCAAAAGATTGTCATAGGATGCTGAATTTTGACTCTGCTTTTTATTTCTAATATTTCTACCTAAAGGAAGCACTTTCTTCGCAGTTTTAGATTCTTCTACTAAATCTTTAACTTAGGAATATTTTCATTTTAAAAAAGAAAAAGGAAAGCAACACTATTCGTATCATCTTCCAGTTATATTAACATGGGAGGCGCTAAACTACACGATTCCTATGACCCTTGTTCAAATAAGAGTCTTCAAAATGGTACACAACTGTAAAGTGGTAATTCAGAAAATTTCAAGGTAACTTTACAGATATTTCATCTCATGGAGGGACACACTTCAAAAGTAAGAACACCTACTAGTGACAGATAATTTGACTTGTCCTCAGTCACAACAGTGTAAGTGAACCAAGGTTTCTTTTTTTTTCTTTTTTAAAGATCTTATTTCTTTATTTGAGAGAGAAAGAGCGCACGCGCAGGACTCGATCCCTGGACCCTGGGGCCGTGACCTGAGCAGAAGGCAGGTGCTTAACTGACTGAGCCACCCAGGTGCCCTGAACCAAGTTTTCTTGAAAGCTACCCAATCTCCTTTCCTGTGCTACATTCAATGTTTCAAATAATAAGCCCATTTCCTTTGTAGGAAACTAATGGGACCAAGAGAAGTAAAGGAACATACGTGAAACCAGAGACAGTCTATGTCGAAAACAATGTAAAGTGACAAACTTCAGCAGCACCTGGCTGGCTCAGTTGGTAGAGTATGTGACTCCTGATCTCAGGGTTGTGGGTTCGAGCCCCATGTTGAGTGCAGAGATTACTTAAAAATAAAAAATAATAAAAAATTAAAGTGCCAAACTTTAAAATCATCTTATAACTTAAAGCTTGCTTTCATAGTTACTACTTAACAAAGAAAAATACTTTCCAAAAACATTTTAATCAAAGTCCTATTTAAAGAAACTTCTGATTAGAAAGTATTAAACTGTGTATATACTGTTAAAACTAATAATAATAATGTGTCCTGAGCTATTAGAAAGAGATGTATAGCGTGCTATTTTAATAGACCTAAATTAGGAAGGATCAATATTATTTTAATTTTTAAAGGTCTGTTTATGAAATGCAATCATCCTTCATTAAAAATGCAAGCTGTGGCTTCAGCAAGAGGTTAGCGTAAATGATTCATAGAAAGATCTCTCTCTCCAGTATAATCTTCTTCTCCTGGGAATTTCCTTTGGATGCTTTATCAAACCACTCAAGCTATTATTAAAAATGCTTCCCTGCGATAAGAGAAAAAAAAAATCCCCATTCCCATTCACCATTGCCTCTTCCATATGAATGATTTATATCTTTTCCAGTCAAAAATTCATTCTTCAAATCTACACGTTTTTGCAATGATTTATTTTCACAAGAATTTCAAGATTATTTTATAATATTCATAATGAGGAATTCAGGATTTTTTAAAGCCAGGAGCTTTAATTCACTTACCTATCCTGATATTTCAGTGTATTATTGTCTTTCATTGAAATTAAAGAAAATTTACCTAAAATATGATGGATTTTAGAAGATTTTAAAACATTAACTCATCAGGGGGCGCCTGGGTGGCACAGCAGTTAAGCGTTTGCCTTCGGCTCAGGGCGTGATCCCGGCGTTATGGGATTGAGCCCCACATCAGGCTCCTCTGCTGTGAGCCTGCTTCTTCCTCTCCCACTCCCCCTGCTTGTGTTCCCTCTCTCGCTGGCTGTCTCTATCTCTGTGGAATAAATAAATAAAATCTTTAAAAAAAAAAACAAAAACATTAACTCATCAAAGGCAAAGCACTCCAAATTTAAATTCAATTCTCTTCGATTTAAAAATGCTAATGAAAATGGCTGTTTCAATGCAGCAGCATCTGGCTCATTATAACGTTCAGTTTTAACTAATAAATCCTTAATTATTAAACTCTGGTGTTCAATTTCTTTCACTTGGATAAGCCAAATACATATCACTACAATTAGAAATATCTGGGATAAATTAGTTACAACAACATATCATGGAAAGGCCTTCCTCTCACTTCTCTGGCTGTTAAGTAAGACCCCAAGTATTTTATAAGGAACACACATTTGAGAGATCACCACTAAACATTTGAGCTCTGGTGTAAGTAGGTGCTGTATTTATTGCCCAGCAAATATTTAACTCTGCTGGGTACTCAAGCATAATGCACCAAGCAATTTGTCTGCTTGTGCAAATGGGCCAGTTTTTTCCACGTGCTTTTTCAGATAAATGTGTCAAAACTGAATTTAATCTTATGCCCTAATTCTGGCTTTACAAAGCTGATTCTGCCTCCACCCACGTGATGTTTTTAGTAAGGTGTTCCTGCATATAGGTTAAGTGAGGCATTACTGCACATCACGACGTCTAGTAAAGCTTGAAATCCCTGAGAGAATGTGTTTGGTTTTAAGCCTTAATATATGTTAGGGAGGTTTTCGTTTCTCTCTCACCCCTCGATTCTTCTTTTTTTTTTTTTTTTCTTTTTAATCAACAACATCGACAGGACTGACTGAATATTTTACAATAGAGTTGCAGAGTATGTGTGTTCAATCGTTTGGCTTCCCAGAAGATTCATTACAGTTACATTAGAAAGTCAGATCAGGCAATTCTGCAGTCTGGTGAAAACTAGCATATGAAAGGAGGTTAATACAAAAGAATTCATGTTAAATAGAGGACATTTAGGACTTAAAAAAAAAAACATTATGATAAAATTTCCAGATATTTGTTCTGGCGTTTGCACACGCTTTATAGGTCTAATTTCAGAGATACCTACATGCTTTTCTAGGTGAGAGTGAGAGCATGTACAGGAGGAAATTGTTTGATCTGCAAGGTCTGCCATCTTACTGATCCTCATGTAAGAACACTGCAGATGTATGTCTTACCCTCACTCATGGGGAAAGAATCCATGCATTCTCTGATTACGCTGATGAAGTAGGAATCATGTAAAAGTCAAAGTGTGTTCATTTAAATTCATATAAAGGCTTTCAGTGATTTCAATACTTGTCTTCCTGAGTATAAATAAAACCAAGGATTTTCAGATCTTCACACGTATTTATATAACAAAATCGTAAGTTAATTGTTTTTTCCATGACTAGTAGTAGTAGATGTAGAAAAATCTTCTCAGGTGCACCTATGTTTAACTGGGACTTGTAATGGTTTCCCTCTCACTATACTTCAGGCCTCAATAAAGTCCTAACTAATCTTATTTATTTAATTTGTCTCCACGGTTTGTAGATAAGCAAAAATTAAAAATGACCACCTACTGTGATGAAAAGAATACACGCAAGCCTCTTCACTCAGTACAGATTTGTAGAATACAAAGTTCAAATACGAAGGCTCACCTTTTCTATGAGCAATTTGAAAGCCTACATATCATGGCCAGAAAGAAAGAGCAGCAAGCAGCGGTAACAGACAGGAAAGGCGCTGTCTTCCATGCTACCTTTGGCAGCAGTACAGATGGACTTTAGAGGCCACTGGCTATGCTTAATTTAATATGAAGCTAAATACAGTCAAAACATCTGGTGCACTACTGATGGTTATCATGATAAATTAAATCTGACATCACACAAAACCCATTCAAATATTCTATTTATATCCTTTTCACCTAGAAAACAAAGCTAAAATCTGCATTTACTTTTGTTTTTCATCTCCTCTAACAGTCTACTATTTTAGAAAAGGCAGGTTTTGTGGGGTCTAATGTTCATACAATTTGGGGGACTTCTTTAAGAAAAGACTACAAAATTTTGTATATAAAATCCCAAGAGGCTCATGCAAGTGAGGGTCCCTTTAGTCTAAGCTTCATTAAATCCATGGACAATCTGTCTCTGGGGAGTGTTTAAAGGCAGTGTAAGGTAAAGACTAAATGGTACCCAAAGTGGCACATGGAATTGGTACAAAGAATGAAAAAACATAAAAAGCAGACAACTTAATTGACAATCTGCAGAGGAGCAAAAAAGATTTTCTATGCAGGCACATCAGCAAAAATAAGCTTATCCATCGCAGGATGGATTTATAACATGTGTTCATAAAATTCAAGACCCCAAATCTGTGACAGACCACTGGAACAACAGTATTATTATAAAGGAAAAATTTAATGAAAGGACCAAACCATCAATTTTATAGCAGTTACAGGACAAGGAACAAATATAACTTCTATAAGCAACTATTTCATGAACAGTTTTAGATAACCTCGAACAAGGTGCTCTTTAAAAAGGCAGAAGACCACTTGCAACTGGAATAACTCTGCCCAGACTGCTATATTCAAATTACTGCATTTTCTATGACATTGCTTTAAATGGTAATCGGCGAAAAGAATTTTTAATTCCACTGCTACAGAAAAAGTAGCCTCACCTACTCTTTTAAACAAAAAGGACATAAACCCAGATTCTACATCTGAAGGGAGGATAGCACTTCCTATAATAAATTCAGCACAATCAAAATGAGGACCATATTTCTGTTTCATTTTTCTCATCTTGACTCAAGAGCTGTGAAAAAAAAGTTATTAAAATTAATGCATCAAGCTATCATAATTCTGTCCTTTTTATTACTGGTAATATTCTTTCTAAAATATTAGTCTGCTTTGCTGTACTAGTGTATCTTTTTGAAAGTTCTCTCTGAAGACTGGAATCAGTTTAACATTAGAAGAAAAATGTGCACTGAAAATATCTCTTTAGTTTCAGTGGGCTTAAAATTTTAAAAATAATTCCCTCATTAGAAGCCACTTAGTTTGGGACGCTGGGTGGCTCAGTCGGTTAAGTGTCTGCCTTCAGCTCAGGTCATGATCTCAGAGCCCTGGGATTTAGCCCCGTATCGAATCGAATCGGGCTCCCTGCTCAGTGGGGAGTCTGCTTCTCCCTCTTCCTCTGCCCCTCTCACTCTGCCCCTCCTCCCTGCTTGTGCTCTTTCTCAAATAAATAAAATCTTTGAAAGAGGAAAAAAAGCCCCTTAGTTTTCTTCACTGCTTCCAATGGTGAAAGATAATGAAGGTACTTGTCATTCAACATAAAACACACATACACACAAAAACAGTGTTGACAACTGGCAAATGTCACAATATAAACATTTTCTTATTCCTGTTAAACAAAATGTATTTCTAATAACCACTGTCTGTATAAGTTTTCCCTAGGTTAGCAAGTTATTGCTCCAATACTTGTTCACACTAAATAATCAATTTCTTCTAAAATTAACACTGAAGAAATACCACTGAAAACCCTCACCGTCTACCCATGACTAAGTGAACGAACTACATGGGCTACCAACTCAACTTCTCTTCTGTATTACTAATCTACTAAATATGATGCCCCCCCACCAAAAGGGACCAGGAGTGTAGAGAATTCCCCATAATCTTAACAGAGGAACAAATATAAGACAATGGGAGGATGACGAACAGGATAGGCTGGTCTGCATTTTCCTGATTTCTCAACTCTCCCCGCAGCTGATCAAACTCTGGAATTGCATTAAGAGAGCTGATAGAAAGTGCTGACACTGACACTAAATAGCTGGACTTCAGCTTTTGTTTTCATTCTGAAGTATGAGTCCAACCAAAATGCCAAGCATTCTATTTACCAAAGACACTCCTCTTCCCTATCACAAAGATGTTGAATGTTTAATACTTATATAAGGACACAAAATGGGATTATTCCCTCACTTCAATACCAAGGCACTACCTAAGCAGGTATTTAATACAGATTGTCAAAGAAAACAAATAGAAGCATGAAATCACTGAAATAATTTTCCTTCAGAAAAATTAAGAATTCATATTTACTGTCAATTATTACCTCTCACTGACACATCAATTTAAACATAGTATTCCTTTATATGAGGAAATTATTAGAGAGGCTCCATGCCTCAGAATTTACTAGATGTACCATGGAAAAGAGCATCATCCTTTCAGAAGGTTAAGGATGGAGAACATCTTCAACAGTTAGTGAGAAAAAACCCAAAAGCACACAACTGAAACAACGGAGGGGCGGGGCCGGTACAGGCACAGACCGTAGGTGGTGGTTCTGAAAGGAGTGAAAGACTTCTGCACTTTTACAGGAGTTAAAACTCTTCAGTAAGGGGCACCTGGGTGGCTCAGTAGGTTAAGCGTCCTACTCCTGATTTCGGCTCAGGTTATGATCTCAGGGTCATGAGACTGAGCCCCGAGTCAGGGTCCATGCCGGGCATGGAGTCTGCTTAAGATTTTCCCCCCAACCCCGCCCATCTCCTACCTCTCTCTCTCTTTTTAAACAAAAGAAAAACACAAAAACAACCACCTCTTCAAATTAGATTCTTCCTGAAGTAAGGAAAGTAAAACCAGAACGGAGACTACAAAATTCTCTATCTTCTCCTTCAGAGAAGACAGTCTAATACAATTGCTTTTTTTTAATCAAAATCAAGAGATTTGGGTTCCAATTCTATCCTAATACCTATGTTACTCAGCTAATTTGATTGCAGCTTGTGTACAATTATACACCCTTCAGGCTCAATTGGAAAAGAGCCACAGAGAACTGAGATCATTTCCTAATTCAGTACACACACACACACACACACACACACACTCACGACTACAAAATTCAAATGTGAGAAACAATCTTTCTGCTAAAACATGGATGATAATTCTTAATTCATATATTTATTGATGATCAGTGCGCTGTTACACTGTGCGGCCCTACCTGATCAAGGCCAATCTCCCATATGGGAAAAGGAAGATTTATCTGAGAAATGATTCCAAATACATTCTCCACAAAGAAGTAGATTTACGCCTATCATTTATATTCCAGTGGACAAACATTTATATATCACTTACAATCATTTACGTCAATCACCACAGTCCAGAAAAGTCAGGCTTGGAGTAAGATGCCAAAAAAAATCCTGGTTGAATGAAAAGGAAAGGTCCTGGATCAATGAAACAGCTTTGTTAGCATGAATCTGGAGAGTATTTGGTAGAGGTGAAAGGCAGACCACTCCCCCATATGGAAAGCAGTGGCCACCATGTGGAATGCTGGGGGTCCTGTGGGTCAACATGGAGAGTGGCAAGAAACCCAGGAACAAGTAACAAGTTATACAGGCCTCTGACGATAGAAGCTTAACTGTTTCTACATTTGTTTTGTATTTACAATAATTATTCCCTTTTATTCTCTATTAACACTAAGTAAAATTCTTTGTGAAATTTCAGGTGGTGTCAGTCATGCTGAGAGAAAACAAAAAAGGATTTTGTACAAGTTCAGATTTAAAAAGAGCAGAAAAAGTAAATAAATAAAAACAAAAAGAGAAGCAGTGCACCCTTTAAGATCAGAAACAGTGGAGCCAGCAAGAATTTAGCATTAACATTAGCCACTGTTTATGGAGAACTGATAAATTATTGAATAATTCATAAACAACTCTATAAAAGGTGGGTATTATCATGCCCATTTTATAGGGGAGGAAACTGAAGCACAAAGAAGTTGTATGACTCTAACAAGGATACATGGTGGAGTAGGTGGCAGAACAAGGACTCAAACCCTATTTTTCTGCTCTCATGATCAAAATCATTATGCTTTACTTTTCAACCAAAATGAGAATCAAACTGAAAGAACCCCAAAGAGAAATAAAAACTTGAAGGAACAGCCTGAGTTGTTTCAACAACATCCTCTCTTCTGGAGCGCTCCCGTCCTAAAACTGGAGGATTTGGGGGTTTCCCAATGTGACATTCTTGGTAAAGACACATTTGATACTAAATCCTCTGGCTATTTCATTTAATCTCAAGCCTTCAACTATCCCCATTCTCAATATTTCTACCTTCAACCCTGACTTCTTCCCAGGTCTACTTAAGTATTTCCATCTCCCTTATGACAAAAATCACCTAGATTTCTCAATGAAAAGGTGTATTTATTATCCTCTTCCCAAATCAGTCTCTCCTCTTGTGTTCCCAAATCTTACTCTATTGCCTATGCCTGAAAACCCCTATTTAAAGACTACGCCTTGCTTCAACAACCGTCAAATCCATGTCGTTCTACCTCTGCAAAGTCTCACATCTATCACACCTCTCCATTTCCACTTAGAAAGGCTTTCCGTCTTTGCACCCAGTCTCCAACCTCTCTCTCTGATCACATCTTAGAAACAGCTGTCCGAAAGCACAACTCCAATCATGTCACTCCTGTACTAAAAACCTTCAAAAAAGCTCATTTCCCACCAGACAACCTTACTTCAATATTCAGACCAAATGCTTCTTTCTCCACGCAACCTTGTCTAATTCCCTTCCCCTAGACAGAAGTTATTGCTTCCGCCTCTGAACTTGACAGCCCTTGACCTCACATTACACGTGCCTGTATTTACATTACATTACATACATGCATCGTCTCCTTACTGAAGGACAAGCTCCACAATAGCAGGGCCAATGTCTGATTCATCTCTGAGTATCCTACAGATTCTGGTGAGAATACACTGCACATAATAAGTACTCAAATATTTCATAAATGAATAAATTCTAAAAAAGCTTTCTCGATATAACACTAGTTTTTTTAGCAAAAGGATTTGTGTCCATTTACTTAATTTTTTAGAAACATACAAATTTGAAAAATCTGGAAACATAATCATGATTTCCATAGAACCAGCTCTTTAAAAGTTTCATTTGGTTCCTAGAATAGGCAGGGAAAGGTGCTTATTTTATTTGGAGACAGGAAAAAGCCTGCCAGTTAGGTCAAGCAACATCTATTCACTGAGGCCAGGAACCATCACTTCATTAGGCCTCAGCTTTGGTACTTCTGGATGAAGCCTCAAGGGAGCTTCCTTCCGACAGTGCACTAAATGCTTCGAGATGACTACTATTTAAAACACCCTCCTCATTTCCCCAAAACCTCTCTTCCAGACATTGATGTTTCTACCATAAGGTCAGCTCCTCTTTTGTTTCCCTATATGACAAGGCCCTAGTGCTATGGCTTATGGAGAAACAGCCACATAAATGAAGATGGGAAGTTTAAAATGCCTGAATATCCTAGACCATGGATTTTATGGACCATTAATATCTATCCCTGCACAGTAAAGTTACACAATTGGGCAAAGAGTAAAAGAGTAAAAAACGTTATGACGGCCCTGCAAACAACAAAAATGTAGGCCTGGAGGAGCCAAGGAAGTTGGGATTTAGAAAGCTGAGAAGAGGGGCGCCTGGGTGGCTCAGTCTGTTAAACCTCTGACTCTTGGTTCCCTTCGTGATATCAGGGTCATGGGACTGGCCCTGCTTCAGGCTCCAGACTCAGTAGAGAGTCTGCCTCTCTCCCTCTCCCCCTCCTCGCACACGCTCGCTCTCTCTCTCTCTTAAATAAATAAATCTTACCAAAAAAAAAAAAAAAAAAAAGAAAGAAAGAAAAAGAAAAGAAAGCTGAGAAGACGAAACACCAATCTGTGAAATTTCCTGTCTGCAAACTACAGTAGTTAATGGAATACAAAAATGAAAATGGAAGACTATTTCTAGATATTCTGACAGAGAATGATGAGTAAAATCATCTCATAAAGTCACAATCACAGAAACAAATCCAGACTCTGTTTTAACTGTTTTACAGAACCTTGTAAAAGCATAAGGTGTAATCCACTTTTTTTAGTTCAGAAATAAGGAGTCCTTCTTGAAAGCTAAAAGGAAAAAAAATCTATCCCCATGACCAGATTTTCCATGTAGCATAAAAAATGAACATCTGGCCTGTAATTCAAGAACTGAAGGCAGAACTAGGTCATCAGTTGATCGAATGTATTTATTCCCAAGCAAAAAGCTACCTAAAGGTCAGACCTCTGCTACCTGCTGCAGTGCACCAGTCCTCAGAGGCTGTTACTCCAAGCCTCAGGCTTCTAATCAACTCTGTGGTTCCGTTCTCCAGCTTCCCTTGCCCTTATCTTAGCTCTGCCTCTTCCAGGTCAAAGAGCACCCCCAGGGCAGACAGGGAGCTGCCACTGGATAGCAGACTGGCACAGGTTTTGCCTGGCCTCTGTCTATACAGACCAAGAGCCATGTACCATTCTCTATATCATCCTACCCTCATGTCATCTGTAAAAACATGAGGGAAAACAAGGCATGCACAATAATCATGCAATACTGCCTTGGGTCCAATCAGAATTCCAAGGCAGATTTAAAAAAAAAAAAAACAAAGCTACACTTATTCATATATTCAGTTTTTAAGCCATCTATGTGCCAGGCACAATCCCTACTGACTGAGCGAGCTGTCTGGCTGGGAAAGGAAGTGTAGATAAACAACAACATGGTGGGTTGATTGCTAATAACGGCAGTCAAGAAAGGCTTCCTGAAGGAAATTACGCCTAAACTGAGGCCCAAAAAAGTAAGTAAGAGTTGAGTGGGCAAAGAAGAAGGGAAAGAATGTTTTCCACTGGAGGGCTTTACCTAAACAACAAGTACAATCAGATTTGTATTTTTAAAAGATCAAAAGGCTCCGAAGATAACAAAGGGTCAGTAAGTGCAAGACACTCAGCATCACTCATCATTAGAGAAGCGAAAATCAAAACTACAAAAGGATCACTTCATACCCTCCAGAATGGCTATAAATCAAAAAGACAGAAGTAATAACAAGTGGTATTGAAAATGTAGAGAACTTGGAACTTCATACATTGCCGGTGAGATTGTAACATGATATAGACATTTTGGAAAACTGTCTGGCAATTCCTAAAAATGTTAAACACTGAGGGACCATGTGACCCAACAATTTCATTCCTAGATATATACCCAAGAGAAATGAAAAAGCATTTCCACCCAAAAATTTGTGCATGAATGTTCACAGAAGCTTTTTAATAGCCAAAAAGTGGGACCAATCCAAATGTCCATCAATAAATGGATAAATAAAATGTACTATAGCCATACAATGGACAATTATTTGACAATAAAAAGGAATAAAGTACTAATGTATATTTAACAAGGATAAGCCTTGAAAACATTATGCTAAGTTAAAGCAGCCAGTCCTGAAAGAGTGTATGATTCCATTTATGAAATGTTCTGAATAGGCAAATCCAGAGACAGAAAGTAGATGAGTACTTGCTTACAGCTGGGGGATGGGTAGGGACAAAATGGGGAGTGACTACCAATGAGTACAGGGTTTCTTCTAGTGATTAAATCACCCTTCTAGTGATTAAATGTTTAAAAATTGATTACAGTGATGGCTGCACAACTCTATGAACATACTAAAAATAACTGAATTGTACATTTTATTGTTTTTAAGATTTGAGAGAGAGAGCACAAGTAGGGGGAGAGGAACAAGTAGATTCCTGCTGTGCACGGAGCCCAATGCAAGGCTTGATCCCAGGATCATGACCTGAGCTGAAATCAAGAGGTGGACACTTAAAGGACTGAGCCACCCAGGTGCCCCTAAATTGGACATTACAAATGAACGGTATGGTACATGAATTATATCTCAATAAGGCTATTATAAACTAAAACAAAAGCTCAAAAGGACTACAGTGAAGAACACACTGGAAGGGCATAGAATCTGAACAAGCAGCCTGGCTTCAAAGTTGTAACTGAGGAGAGATACAATGACCTGAACTAGGGTAACGGGACCAGGAAGAGATAGAGGAAAAAGAAACAATACTTGGACATAGAAAGGGGGGAGGGGAGAGTCCACACTCTGCAGGGTTTCTGGCTTAGACAATTGAGAAGCATTTATGGAAACAGGAAAACAAGGAAAGACATGTTTGGGTGAGGGGAAATTCACTGTATTTTTAAGTTTAATTATATCTACAAAAGTCATATAAGTACTTAGAAAACGTTTTGTTTCAATTGGTTTGTTAGCTTTCCCAGTCAGGCATTTGTTTACTCAATGTTTTAATGCAACTTAATGTTAGTTATATTTATAAATGGAACTGGATGTTTAAAGGAAATTAAGTCTGTCCAATTTGCATTAATCAACATACATCAAAGTCTATCTTGTAAGTCATTTTTCTTATATTTTTATATAAAATGTACTGGATACATCAACAGACTAGTAAGATTTATAAATTAAGGGCTTAAGAAAAACTGTTTTACATTTTCTAACTTTAATAAATTAACTAACTCTTAATTCCGAACACCAGTAACTATAAGTAGTTGGGTACTGAACTACCAGTAACTATAAGTAGTTGAGTACCACTACATGTAGCATTAGTGGCTAGAAATTGAAAAGCTCAAATCTGATGGCTTCTGTTTTCTTTGTAAAATAGGAAGTGAGGTCATCTGCTCAAGACATGGAAAGGAAAGGCAGGTGGTGGGAGAAAGGGGAACAAGAACCTACTAGGTCTAATGAATAGTTCAAATAAAAGTGATGGCAAAAGAATGGACAAGCAGGGGATACAGAAAGAGCAGCTGGAACGGTCAAAGAGCTAGTTTGGAGTGTGTAGACTACACCCCTCACAGAGGCACCCATCAAACGAATGATGGTTTTTCTTCACTTAGTTAGGATGACTTTCTCCCAAATGTTATATGCAGTTGGTTATTCTGAGGTATAAACAGAACATGTCTCTAGAATTTTTATTTCCAGCCATAATTTAAAGACAGAAATAACCAAAAGGAAAATCTATTTACATAATGTACTTAAAGAGGAGTACTTCTGCACTCTAATCCTGACCACAGCCAAGAACTATTTCCAGTAAAGAAGTGTAAAACACAACATCTCTTCTAGAAGATAATAAAAATGTCATTTACTCATTATACTCCAGTATCATTTCCATGTCTCTTTTTCTCCTCAACCCCTAAGTCAGAATCCTAGACCAGTGTTGTCCAACAAAACTTTCAGCAATGACAGAAATATCCTGTATCCACACCACCTAGGACAGCAACTACTGGGTACATGTGGCTACCAAACATTTGAAATGTGGCTACTGTGAATGAAGAACTTAATTTTTTTTTTTTAAGATTTTATTTATTTACTTGACAGAGATAGAGACAGCCAGCGAGAGAGGGAACACAAGCAGGGGGAGTGGGAGAGGAAGAAGCAGGCTCACAACGGAGGAGCCTGATGTGGGACTCGATCCCAGAACGCCGGGATCACGCCCTGAGCCGAACGCAGGCGCTTAACCGCTGTGCCACCCAGGCGCCCCCGAAGAACTTAATTTTTAATTTAATTTTAATTAACTTAAAGTTAAGTAGCTACATGAGGCTAATGGCTATCATATGGGACAGTGCACTACAGTTTTCTATTAAAGAAAATGAAGACATTTACTAGCCAGCTAGGTGAACACTCTTACCCCAGAAGACTATTGTGAAGATTAAGTAAGATTTTCTTGCAAGGTACAGTACCTAACACATAATGGGAACTTGATTTTTTTAAAAATACAGTTGACTAGAGGAGGCTGGGTGGCTCAGTCAGTTAAGCATCTGACTCTTGATTTCGGCTCAGGTCATCAGACTCCACGCTCAGCAGGAAGTCTGCTTAGGATTCTTTCTCTCTCCCTCTCCCTCTGCTCCTCCCCCTGTTCACTCTCTCACACTCTCTCAAATAATCTTTTAGAATAAGCAAATAAATAAATAATAAAAATACAGTTGACTAGAAGGGTCCCTTCCCCACAGATTATGGATAATTAGAGCTTTACTTTCACATTAAGACAAAATTCAACATCTACCACTAGCAGCATGAAATGTTTTGGTCAAATGTAGATCTAGAAGGAAACGTCACCTAATGATTAAGAGCACAGGCTTGGAAAGCAGACAGCCTCAGCTGACTTGCAGCCCCACTACTTACTATAGTGCCACATGCTCAGTTTTCTCATCTGCAGAAATAACAGCACCTGAAGAACGGGAGAAGGATTATACTGATATAGAACACTGCAAGCACTCAATAAATGATGTATTTTAAAAAGCTATGGCTGATGTACTGCCCATAAGAATGTAAACTGGTACAACCGACTTGGAGGCTAATTTAGAAATTTCTATTAAAACTCAAAGTGCACCTAATTTTTGACCGAGTAATTCCACTTTTAGGACTTTATCCTATAAAAATACTCATAGGGGGGCACCTGGGTGGCGCAGTCGTTAAGCGTTTGCCTTCGGCTCAGGGCGTGATCCCGGCGTTCCGGGATCGAGTCCCACATCGGGCTCCTCCGCTGGGAGCCTGCTTCTTCCTCTCCCACTCCCCCTGCTGTGTTCCCTCTCTCGCTGGCTGTCTCTCTGTCACATAAATAAATAAAAATCTAAAAATATATATATATATATTTCTAGAAATGTACAACAATGTAACAATAGTTAACAATTCTTTCTCATATATTTGAAATTTACTAAGGAGGTTAGATCCTGGGCACCTGGGTGGCTCAGTCGGTTAACCATCTGCCTTTGGCAGAGGTCATGATCCCGGGGTGCTGGGAATGAGACCCACGTAGGGCTCCCCACTCAGTGGGGAGTCTGCTTCTCCCCCTACCCCTACTCCCTGCTCATGATCTCTCTCTCTCTCACCCCCTCCCGCTCTCTCAAATAAATAAAATCTTAAAAAAAAAAAAAAAAAGGTTAGATCCTAAGTATTCTTGCCATGAAACAACAAAAGTGGTAACTATCTGCAGTGATGAACACGCTAACTAGCTTCAAGGTGGTGATGATTTCACAATGTACGTGTGTTTCAAATCAACTGTACAGCTTGAATATATACAATTCTTAATTGTCAACTCTAACTTCCTCTCCCTCTCTGTGTGTATATGGTTTATTTTTATTGTCATATATATCCTACTTCTACATTGGACTGAAACCTACTGCTACTTCAAATATTTTACTCCTGGGGCACCTGGGTGGCTCAGTTGGTTAAGTGTCCAACTCTTAGCTTCAGCTCAAGTCATGATATCAGAATTGTGGAATTGCGCTCTGCGTCAGGGTCAATGCTCAACATAGAGTCTGTTTAAGATTCTCTCTCCCTCTCCTTCTGCCCCTTCCCCAGCACCCACTCTCTCTCTGTCAAATAAATAAAGCTTTAAAATATATATATTTTGTTCCTGGGGTGCCTGGGTGGTTCAGTCGGTTAAGCATCTACCTTCAGCTCAGGTCATGATCCCAGGGTCCTGGGATCGAGCCCCACATCGGGTTCTCTGCTCAGCTGCTCAGAGGGGAGCCTGCTTCTCCCTCTCCCTGCTGTTCCCCCTGCTTGTGTGTTCGTGCTCTCTCCCTGTCAAATAGGTAATATCTTAATTTTTTAAAAAAATTTGTTCCTGATATATGATACTCTATTTTACCTTATCCTCTTAAAGCATCATTACAAACAAAATTTTACAAAATACACTTCAGATTACATCAAGGAATCACATACCTAATTCAGGTCTATTTACACTGAATAAGTGAACATCTGGTCTGCACCTTGAATATAATATCAAATAAATTTAAAAAAAGATTTTTTGTGTGTGTGATGTTACAAAAAAAGGTTTTTACAAAAAAAAGGTTTAAAAACTGTTAAACTTCAAAAATGTCAGTACTGCTTGACATCTCAGTTTAAAGATCTTCAAGTCAAACATCTGTCTAAACAGAGATGTCTAAGAAATATTCCATTCTTTGAAATGCTATAGCTATAATATGAAATTACATTAAATCATCTCCAGATGGCACGTCTTTCATAACAAGTCTCATCCAAAGAAAGCAGTTACTGAATGTAAGTTGCCATTTTTCTGCAACTCAGTATTAACTGGAGGCAAAAGAAAGAATACTGTCACTATGAAAGTATAAGCACTTCCAGAATTTCTAACACATTAAATGATGTCTCGTTCACATTTTACTTTTATGAATCAAGTTTCTCACCCTTAAATTTTTTCAGGAAATATTTAAAATACACAGACAAGTATTAGAAAATATAAGGAACACCATGTACTTACCACCCAGATTTAACAATATTATTATTTTGCTGGATGCTTCAGATCTCTTCCCCTAATGCGATTAACAAAATATTACAGATACAGTTAAATCATCTCTTTTTAATATTTAAAAAAGAGGGATTAGAGATGACCAAGTTCCAGGGCTCCTGCATTTCTTTTCTTTTTTTTTTTTTTTTTTTAAGATTTTCATGTATTTATTTGACAGAGACAGGCAGCGAGAGAAGGAACACAAGCAGGGGGAGTGGGAGAGGAAGAAGTAGGCTCCTAGCGGAGAAGCCTGATGTGGGGCTCGATCCCAGAACGCTGGGATCACGTCCTGAGCCAAAGGCAGACGCTTAACGACAGTGCCGCCCAGGCGCCCCCAGGGCTCCTGGATTTCTAAAAAATCTATAATAACACATTCATATCATCTTGGTTAAACACCATCAATTCAATGTATAATTTTGGCTTGTAGCAAAAACATATTATTGTTATATGAACCTATCTGTACCAAATAACCTTTAAAATAGAAAACTATTAAAGCTATTCTCAGAAAGACAATGAAATGGATATCTTTGCCATTACTTACATTATTAATTTTTTTGCTCTCAATTTTGTTTCTAAATGATTCCTTGGATCTGCACTGTCCAATAGGGTACACACTAGCCACACATGGCTATTGAGCTTTTGCAATGTTCTAATCCAAACTGAGACATAAGTGTAAAGTGCACACTGGATTTTAGATACTTAATATGAAAAATAATGTAAAATACTCGATAATTTTCATGTTATTTACATGCTGAAATTATATTTTGGACATACTGGATTAAATAAAATACAATTAATATTAATTTCACCCTTTCTACCTTTTTTTTAATGTGGCTACTAGGAAATGTAAAATTCTATATGTGACTCATAGTTAAAGCTGGCATTATAATTTCTACTGCCTAGTACCGTCCTAGATACATCAAAGTAGCACCAGGATAAGAACTTCAATTTCAGAATCAAGAAAAGAATCAAGAAAAACATGGAATGGCTGAAATGGTCAAAATGGTAGAGATGTGGTTGTTCCCTAGGTGATTCAGAGGGAATAATACTATTTAGGGAAAAACAAGACTCCCAGATTATCCTTCTACATCACCAAAACACCCCAGATAAACTCTCTCTGCTTCATTTCACTTTACTCATGTGTATCTCAAAAATTACTCTCCCAAAGAAGTCAATTCTTTAGTAATTTAAATGGATTGAAAACAGATCTAATACAATTTATTCATTCACTTAACAATTTTTTTTAACTGGGACTGGTGAATATGAAGTCATGTACAAACAATGAAAAGTTAGTAAGTAAAAAACTCATTTCAGAGAAGTGCTTTGAACAAGTCATGTGAAAACTCAGCAGACAGTCTTTCCAATCTTTAGAATCAGCTTTTAGGACTCCTTGGATGCTGTAGTCACTGAGATGTATTTTAGGGGTGATAAATTAGTTATTTCAATGTGTTCATACTGCAAGCTCATTTTCTGTGTAAATATTTTCAATCAAAGCATTCTGCAAAAACACATGTACTGTTCCCAAGGACATCACACAAGAAAATGCAAGGCAATTTATGTCATTGTCATGATTTTCATAACACGTAAATGCCCAATTTGGCTTTTAATGCTTAATTAAGGGAAAAAAGTCAGTAATTATTTACCCTTTTTCACTAAAGGAAGGCAAATTAAAGTATCTTACTGCAAACATGGGCAAAATGGATTCCAAATTGTTAAGCATCCAGTGTCTTCAGTATTAATCTTCTGGTCCAGGAAATGGCACAGAGAACCAGGCTGATATGGTCAACTTCCTCTACCACCAAGCCCCCCCCCCAAAAAAAAACCCAACTCTAAAAACCCTGAGAATTCATACTACAAATAAAATATTAATGTGTGTGGCCATAACTACACAGTTGAACTGGCCTCCATAAATTATACGTCTATCAGGTCAGAGGTTAAAAGCCAACCTTCACTACTCAACTCTCAGTGCATCCATGCACCAAGCACTATGCAACCATCATAAACCATATTAATTTAAAGACACAATACACAGCTAGCTGAGCAAAACAGCAGATGTTAGAAATGCTCAATTACAACTGGATTCAGTCAGTAAATTATAGCAGATTCTTATAAAAGAACACTACGCAGTTATTAAAAATAATCCTGACAGGGGCGCTGGGGTGGCGCAGTCAGCTGAGTAGCTGACTCTTGGTTTCGGCTCAGGTCGTGATCCCAGGGTCAGAGATCAAGCCCCAAGTCAGGCTCTGCGCTCAGTGCAGAGTCTGCTTGAGACTCTCTCTCCCGCTCCTTCTGCCCCTCCCCCTGTGTGCTCTCTCTAAAATAAATAAATCTTCTTAAAAAATAGTAATAATTATAATCCTAAAAGTATAATTATTGACATTGAATGACATGAAAATACTCATATTTTACCGAATATGCAAAATACTGTAATTGCAAAAATATATCTAATGGGGGAATGCCTAGCTGGCTCATTTGTTGGATCATCTGACTCTTGATCTCAGGGCTGTGAGTCTGAGCCCCACAATGGGTGTAGAGATTACTTAAATACACACACAAACACAATGTGATAACTTTTTTTTTAAGTAGGCTCCATGCCCAGCGTAGAGCCCAACACGGGACTTGAACTCACAACCATGAGATCAAGACCTAAGCTGAAATCAAGAGTTGGATGCTTAATACACTAAACCACCCAGGTGCCCCAGTTAAAACATGTTTTTACCGCCTATGTAGGAAAAAAGTCTGGAAGAGTATACCAGAAATAGCTAACATTAGTTATCCACAGATGCCGTTTTAGTTTCTTCTTTTTAACCCTATTTTCTGACTTTCATACAATGAACATCTACTACCATCTGACTTATGTTTAAAGCAAATTACAAAAACAGTATATACATACGTCATCAATGATATTCGAAGGTAATGAGACAAAAAGAAACAGGAATTACACAAAAGATACGACACAATGTTAGAAGAATAATCTCTGGGTGGTCCTTCCCCCCTCATTTATGAAACCCTTTAACATCTGCTCCTAGTCATCCTTCTCACCTGGTCCTACCACAATCAGGGTGAGGGCAACAAGAGGGTGCCCATCTAACAGCCAGCTGTCTGGTTTCTAGATATCTCACCTCCAATGACCTCTACCTTCCTCCTCTGATCCTGTTTTCCTCCTGTCAGCATCTTTCAGGTTTCATGTCTACTCACTCTGGCTTATACTCACTACCTCTAGGAATTTCCTATTTCTCCCTTCATTTTGGTAAACTATTTAAAAATTAGACCCAAGGGGCACCTGGGTGGTTCAGTCAGTTAAGCATCTGCCTTTGGCTCAGGTCATGATCAGGGGGTTCCTGGGATAGAGCCCTATGTCAGGCTCCCTGCTGAGCAGGGAGTTTGCTTCTCCCTCTCCCTGTGCCCCGTGTTTGCTGGCTCTCTCTCTCTCTCAAATATATAAAATCTTTAAAAAAAAAATTATATCCAACCTAACTTACTTCAATGACTTGGAAAAAAAAAAAAATCAAACCGGAATTATGATTCCATTATATAGAACAGAATCGTGCTCCACCTCATCTACTCAAGGAGATAATCAGAGAATTGTTCAAGTATTGCCATGCATTTTAACTCCTGAATGGTCAAACTCTCATCTGCTTTTCCTTAGAATTACTTCACTGTGGTAGCAGAGCAGAATTCAATCATATGAACTCTCTCATTCTCATACCTCCTCTCGTAATGCTCACCTTCTCCCTATTTCTTTTTAACTCTTTCCCACATCTGTATTTTCCAGCACCTCGCCTCAAATATTCATGGCAGGTGTTCAATAGCACTGGAATATTTGACCTCTCTCATCACTTACATTTTGTATATACATATTAACTCACGTAATGCTCACAGCAATCCTACAAGGAGATACTGTTATTATTCCTATTTGATAGATGATTGAAGCCAAGGCCCAGACAAGTGAAATAACTTCCTCACTAACATAAAGCTACTATTGGCAGAGGGGAGATCTGAACCCAGGCGTCTGGCTTCCAAGTCTATGCTCTCTACCACCAGGTCACACTGCCTCTCAAACGGAAGTTCAACTTTTGTATAACTGACAAATCTTTCAGTTGGGGGCACCTGGGTGGCTCAGTCGGTTAAGCGTCTGCCTTCAGCTCGGGTCATGATCCCAGGGTTCTGGATCAAGGCCCTGGTGGGCTCCTGCTCAGTAGGAAGCCGGCTTCTCCTTCTGCCCCTCTGCCTGCTCATCCTTTCCCCCCTCGTCTCTGTCAAATAAAATCTTTAGAAAGAAACAAACACACACACCACTTTCAGTTGAAAATATGGTTAACAATTTTAATCTATAATTTAAGTAAATATCAAACTGGTACATAGTTTTCATACCAGCTGTAATAATCCCAAAGTTCTTAGCATCTGCTTATCATTCAAAATACAATACATTCTTTTTATCTTCAACAAACCATTTCTCTTTTTTTTTTTTCTTCCAGATTTTATTTATTGGGGCACCTGGGTGGCTCAGTCAGTTAAGCATCTGCCTTCAGCTCAAGTCATGATTCCAGAGTCCTGGTATGGAATGCCTTGTCAGCCTCCCTGCTCCGTGGGGAGTCTGCTGCTCCCTCTCCCTCTGCTCCCTCCACCTCCGTGATTTGTCTCAAATAAATAAATAAAATCTTAAAAAAAAAAAAGATTTTATTTATTTATGAGGGAGAGGGAGTGAGAGCTGGGGGAGGAGCAGAGGAGAGTGATAGACTCTCAGGGCCCTACAGAGGGCCCAATCTCAGGACCCTGAGGTTCATGACCTGAGCAAAAACCAAGAGTCAGACACTCAACCAACTGAGCCACCCAAGTGCACACAACAAACCATTTCTTAATATAAATTCCCTAAATTGATTCCACTTTAAATGCTCAGTAACTTTCAGGGTGCCTGAGTGGCTGTTAGTTAAGCGACCTACTCTTGATTTTGACTCAGGTCTTGATCTCAGGGTCGTGGGTGTGGGACTCTGTGCTCAGTGGGGAATCTGCTTAGGATTCTCTCTCCCTCCACCCCTCCCCCCCACTCCAGTGCACCCACACGCATGCTCTCTAATAAATAAATACAAATAAATTTTTTTTAAATAAACAAATGCTCAGTAACTCTCTAAAATTTTTACCTCAACTTATCAGAAACTTGCTTCCCCCCAAATAGTCTCATTTTAAGTATGTAAAACACAATTTAACAAAATTTTAAAATAAGTTTTCCTGGGGCCCCTGGGTGGCTCAGTCGGTTAAGCATCTGCCTTTGGCTCAGGTCATGATCTCAGGGTCATGGGATCGAGCCCCACATCAGGGGTCCTTGCTCAGTGGGGAGCCTGCTTCTCCCTTTCCCTCTGTGCTCTCTCCCAATAAATAAAACCTTAAAAAAAAAAAAAGTTTTCCTTGCCCCTCTCTATATACCATCAATATTTGACCTTCCACTTAAATATGTTCTCTTTCACTGAATGTTAAAAGAACATCAAAGTAAAAAATTAGAACTACTTACTCTGAGTGAAGCCAATAAGCACTTCAACCTCTGAAGGAATTCTAACTGGAGCAAGAAAGAAAGTTACCAATATTTTATCTGCTAACATTTAGGCTGCAATTTACTTAAAACAGTAGGTTATATGGCTGTTAAAATTGCTGGAAGGCAGTGGCTTATCTAAGAAATCCCAATTCTCTCTTCGCCCTCCTAGAAAAAAACATATTATCCAGTGTCAATGAACATTTTTTTATGTTTTATAGAATTAAAATTTAATAATGGAACTAACTGAGAAAGGAAGGAGAAAAAAAGAAGAGGAAGGAGGGTATAAGAAGAGTGCAGGAGAGGAAGGGGAGAACAGTCAGAGGGGAGAAAGAGAAAGGGGAAGGAAAGGAGGGGTGGCACCACCTGTGCTTGTTGGGGAAGATCAGCTTGCAATCCTTGCATGGTAGGAGGGTGGGGGAGAAGGAGGGGGATTGGAGGGGAGGACAAAGTAGGGGTGGGGAGGGGAGGCGACATATCTTAGGTTCAACTGTCAGAACTTCTTGAAGGAAAATATCAATGAAATGGGAAAACAGAAGAGAATGAATATTTTCTAAATAAAGTTAAAGAAAAACACAGTTTCAGACAGATCACGCTAAAACAAAATATAATTTTGTTTATAATTTTAAGGAAAGGTATATGGCATGGTAGAAAAAACTTTAATTAACAAGACCCAAGACCTTAGTTTGAACCCCAAATCTGGTATTATTAGAGGCAAGTCCTCTCTGAACCTCCACTTCCTCTCTTGGAAATCAGTAATAACAGCACCTCTCTTGAAGAATGGATAATTAGAAGTAGTTATATTCAACACACAAAGCAAACAGCAAAGAACTGATTCACCTCAAGTATGAGCCGTTATATAAAATTTACCTCGTGAGTATACATGAGACAAAGTGTCAGAACACTTCTCATGGGATCATGCTGCACAGACCCGTCTTACAGTCTTTCTGTTGTAGTCAGCTACAGAAAGCCCTTTCTTGATGTACAGCTGGAAGAGGTCAACCACTTTCTTTCAATCTGAGATTTTGTTATAACATTTTAAAGGGATCTTTCTCTATTACTAAAACTAGGCTTACTTCACTGACTCCAAGTTCAAACTGGGCATCTTTAAGAGTGAACTGGATCACATCTAATGCCGTCCACCCAAATCCCTACAGAATTTCCAGAAATGAAGGCAGGAAGGTAGGAGAATCACACAAAGCAAGGCATGAGAAATTACTAGTCAACTTCACAACCTGAAATTTGACTTGACTATAGATCTTATCTGCTAAGCTTACAAATACACTGACTGAAAAATTTCTCAGCCATGCCAAAAATCACAAGACCTATTTATACATTTTAGCTAATTAGTGAAAAAAAGCAATTAACCAAGTTCTTTAATTATCAAGAGTTGATGATACTTAACACACTTCTTTTAGAGGTCCCTATTTATTTTAATTTTTAATAGCACTTGAGTGTAAGGCGGCAAACACCATACATTTTAATCAAAGAAAACAAATACTTTAGAAGACTTCATTTTTTACAGTTTTTTTAAAAGTTTGTTCAGAAATGCAGTTATTGAACAATTTTATCTATAATAAAACAAGAACTCATTCATACTCTACACTAATAATTGTAAACATAAGAGGACATTAATCTGTTATCAACTCCAGAACAGAGATTTTTTTCCTACTTATTCATTACCAAATCCTCAGTGCCTAGAACAGTGATACTCAGTATTTACTGAAAGAAAAAAAAAAATCCATATAGTGTTACTCACAATAGTAAAAAATAAAATTTATGAAGCATTATACACTCATTATAATGAGGAAAATTATGTAATTGCACAGAAGTGCTTATACTTTTTAAAGTAACCCATTCATTTTTTAAAGCATTAATCTAAACATTTAGAAAATTGGGTTCTGGGACATCTGGGTGGCTCAGTCGGTTAAGTGTCTGCCCAGGGTCCTGGGATCGAATCCCATATCAGACTCCTTGCTCAGCGGGGAGCCTGCTTCTCTCACTGCCTGCCACTACTCTTGCTTGTGCGCTCCCTCTCTCTCTGACAAATATATAAATAAAATCTTAGGGAGGGAGGGAGGGAAAATTGGGTACTAACGTCAGCTCAGTCACTAATTTGACTTGTGCCTTGGGATAAATGATGACCAATCTGGGCTCCAGCACCTTCATACATGTATTACTTCCGCTACTCTTTGGCCCTAGTCCATTCTTGGGTAGAGATTACAGGGAGAAGAACACATCTAAACTGTACCAAAGCAAACGGAGCCTGCACTATCCAACCGGGCTAGGAGATCCTTAGTGATATGCTCTCCAAGCCACACTGACTCAGAATCATCCATTTTAACTCTCAGGCCCCAAAGGCATACTTGAACCACTCTGCAACAAACAGAGCCAATTTAGGTCACACGATCTGAGAGAACAATGCCATCCAGGGTACACCAACATATCGAGCCCTACTGTCAAAGGAACCAGAAAATAAAGTACAGGTGGAGACAGAGCAATTTCACCTGCTAGAAATAGACAGTGTACATCTCTGTGCCAGCCAACAGCTTGTACACAGTGGAAAAGGATTTTCACCAATCTGCTGGAAGAAAAGCAGCTATTCTCAAGTCCTTGGAATAAAATCTTTTATAATCTTACAATATTCACAGGTGCCAGGCAGGCTCAGTTGGAAGAGCCTACAACTCTTGTTCTTGGGGTTGTGAGTTCGAGCCCCACACTGGGTGTAGAGATTACTTAAATAAATAAATCTTTAAATAATAATAATAATCTTACAATACTCAGCATATATCAGCTGGAACAAATCTATGAAGACATTTTCTTTTACAGAATCTTTCTGATGAAAATCTCCAAGACTTCATAAAGCATCATTTGCCCTTCAACACCTACTACCTCCATCCCACTTGCCTCACCCCACACTTGACACACTTTATCTTTAAAAAAAAAAAAAAAAAAAAAATTTTTTTATTTATTTATTTGACAGAGAGAGAGACAGCCAGCGAGAGAGGAAACACAAGCAGGGGGAGTGGGAGAGGAAGAAGCAGGCTCCCAGCGGAGCAGGGAGCCCAATGCAGGGCTCAATCCCAGGACTCTGGGATCACACCCTGAGCCGAAGGCAGACGCTTAACCACTGTGCCACCCAGGCGCCCCAGAGCATGAGATTCTTGACCTTGGGGCTGTAACTTTGAGCCCCACGTTGGGTGTAGAGATTACTTAAAAATAAAATCTTTAAAAAAACAAAACAGGGTGCCTGGGTCACTCAGTGGGTTCAGCATCTGCCTTCAGCTCAGGTCATGGTCCCAGGGTCCTGGGACTGAGCCCCACATAGGGGTCCCTGCTCAGCAGGGAGCCTTCTTCTCCCTCACCTCTGCTCCTACCCCCACTCGTGCTCATGCACACACACACGCACTCTCACTTGCTCTCTCAAATAAATAAGTTCATAAATAAATATATATATATATGTATGTGTATATATATATGTATATATATATATACATATATATATACACATACATATATATATATAATTTTTTTTTTTTTTTTTTTTTTTGGAGAAAATGGGGAGCCTAGGTGGTTCAACAAGTTAAGCGCCCAAGTCTTGGTTTCAGCTCAGGTCATGATCTCAGGGTTATGACATAGATCACCGAGCCAGGCTGGTGCTCGTTAGGGAGTCTACTTTAAGATTCTCTCCCTCCGCCCCTCCTCCTACTCACACTCATGCATGATCTTTCTCTCTCTGAAATAAACAAATCTTTTAAAAAATTTTCAAACAAAAAACTTGGCTCTGCCATTTCCCAGGCAGGTGACTTTTGGCAAGTTCCCAAGCCTTTCTGTGCCTCCATTTCCCCATCACATAAAATGGGGAACATAATAACTATTACAGAGGATTGTTATAAAGATCAAATTCATGTAGAACAATGCCAGTGTTAAGTATTAGGTGAAAAATATATATTTTTTTAATGTAGGGTAAGTGACCTACACCAAGGCTTACTCCTTATAACAAAAACTGAAGACAGGAATTCTCATTCCTTGTGGTCTAATTACCAGACCATGCAAACTCTTAATATAAAAGAGAAATCGTAAGGAAGGAAGGGAGGATGCTGTCCCATGGTCTTAGTGACAAGCTAAAGATCAGGAATTTCTAAATTGCAGGTTCACAGAGGGATGCAGGGGACCCATTAATCCCCTGAAATGAATCAAAATTTTGAGGCAATGAGATACTTCTCTACTGTTATTTCTGCTGTCTTTAAAGAAAAAAAAAGTCTTGGAGCACCTGGGTGGCTCAATCAGTTACGCATCTGACTCCTGATCTCAGCTCAGGTCTTCATCTCTGGGTCGTGAGTTCAAGCCCCACGTAGGGCTCAACGCTGGGCACAGAGCTTACTTTAAAAAACAAAAATAAAAAGTCTTTAACTATCTACAGCCCTGTTTCACTCTTCTCCTTTACAGCAAATATCCTCCGAAAAGGTGTTATATACATTCTCTCAAATTCTCCTTTCATTTTCTCTTAAACCCACTCCAATAAGGATCTTGACCCAAAGACTCCAGTGAAACTAATCTTGTCAAGTTCACCTCTGACCCGAACATTGCTAAATCCCATGATCAAGTCTCCACCCTAATCTGACCTGATTTAGCAGATTTTTTTTTTTAACAGTTTCTCCCTTTTTCTTACTTGGCTTCCAAGATGCCATCTTGGTTTCCTTTTATGCTGATCTCTTCTCAGCAATTTTTGTTGCTGATTGTTCTTCTCTCAGACTTTTTAATGTCCCACGATTTAGTTCTTGAACCTTTTCTCTATATTCCTGTTGTGATTTCTTCCAATTTCCCAGCTTTAATTACATGTGCCAAGAACTACAAATATGTATCTCTAATCCAGGTTTCTCAACTGAATCCCAGACTACTTCTACTGTCTTAAAACAGTCTACTCAGCATCTCCACTTGGCAATCTACTACTTACCTTAAACTCAGCGTCCAAAACTAAGCTCTTGCCCAAAAAGCCAGCTCTAACCACAACCCTCCTATATTGATTCCTGACAACTGCATCCTTCTGGAGTGTGCCTAGCTTGCTCAGTCCCAAACCTTGAAATCATTCTTTTTTTTTTTTAATTTTTGAAAATACGTCAGTCTTTATTTTTATTTTATTTTATTTTTTTTTAAGTAAGCTCCCTGCCCAACGTGGGGTTTGAACTCCCATATCCCAGATCAAGAGTCACATGCTCTACAAACTGAGCCAGTCAGATGCCCCACCTTGGAATCATTCTTGATCCTTCTCTTTCACTCCTGAAAATCCATCAGAAAATACTGTTCTATCTTCGAAATATGTACAGAAGCCGAACATGTCCCACCACCCTCACTACTGCCATGCCCCGGGCTGAGCCACCATCGTTTCTCACCTGGATTATTATTACAATAGCCTCAAACTTGTCCTTCCTGTCTCCACCCTTTTGCCCCAGTCTATTGTCAACACAGCAGTCAGAGTCATCCCTTAAAAATGTAAATCACTGGGGCGCCTGGGCCTGGAGCCCCACATCGGGCTCCCTGCTCTGCTGGGAGCCTGCCCCTTCCTCTCCCACTCCCCCTGCTTGTGTTTCCTCTCTCGCTGGCTGTCTCTCTCTCTGTCAAATAAATAAATAAAAATCTTTTAAAAAATAAAAATAAAAATAAATAAAAAAATAAAATGTAAATCATTGCCAAATCTCTGCGTGGGTCCAGAAGTAGTCCCCAGGGGCACCAGAGATCTTACTTGCCTCTACTCCCTTACCAGTACATACTAGAATTTTTATCTATCTTCAGAATCAGTACAGATGAATGGTGGTCCTCAAAAAGGTAAGTCCAAGTCCTAACCCTCGGTTCCTGCGTATGTTACTTTATTGGGAAAAACGGTCTTTTCAGATGTAAGTAAGTTAAGGATCTCGAGATGCGATCATCCTGGATATATCCAATGACAGGCAGAAGAAGATGAAACAGAGGAGATGCGAGGACAGAGAGAGTGATGTGTCTACAACCGGAAGAATGCGAAGGATCGCTGGCAGAAGCCAGGAGAGGAGCATAGATCGGATCCTTCCTCAGAGCCTCCAGAATTATAGGAGACAATACATTTCCATTGTTTTGTCATCCAGCCTGCGTTCCTTTGTTACTGCAGCTCCAAGACACTAACACACAACTCCTCCCCTTGCTGGCTTTTGTGCTGGCATTCCCCTCATTTGAACCCAAAATGTTCCAACTCCAAAACTCTGCATGGCTAAAGATGTACCATCTTTGACCTTTTGTTCAAATATCACCCTATTAAGCCTATCCTGACTTCCATGTTTATTTAAAAGATTTTATTTATTTATTTGACAGAGGGAGAGAGAGACAGCACAAGCAGGGGGAGCAGCAGGTAGAGGAAGAGGGAGAAGCAGACTCCCCAGTGAGCAGGGAGCCCGATGTGGGGCTCGATCCCAGGACCCTGGGATCATGACCTGAGCCGAAGGCAGAGGTTTAACCCACTGGGCCACCCACGTGCCCCCTGACTTCTGTATTTAAATCACAACTGCCATTCTTCCCTTCCGGATTCTGTTTTTTCCACAGCACTTAGCACATTCTAATATACTTTTTTAATTTTATTTATTTATTTGACAGAGAGGGAGAGAGCACAAACAGTGGGAGTGGCAGACAGAGGGAGAAGCAGACTCCCCACTGACCAGGGAGCCCCATGCGGGATTCTATCCCAGGACCCTGGAATCATGACATGAGCCGAAAGCAGATGCTTAACCAACTGAGCCACGCAGGCACCCCTTTAATATACCTCATAATGTTCTTATCTATTACACTTACTACTTCACTAGACTAAAAGTTCCACAGAGGCAGAGTTTGGGGATTGTTGGGGTTCTTTTTTTTCTATTTTGTTCATTATGTATCCTAAACACCTATTAACTATGCCTGATAGAGAGCAGCCATTTGATAAAAACACATGCTGAATGAATATGTACATGCCTTTTTCTGGGAAGAGAGTCCACAGCTTTCCTCAGATTAATAAAGTGATCTGCTACCCCAAAAAAGTCCTAATCTTTGTTCTAAATGTTTAAGTGGCTATGGAAAAAAACATTCTTAGATTCTATCATAAAAGACTCAACCCTGGCACACCTGGCTGGCTCAGTTGGTACAGCATGCGATTCTTATTCTTGGGGTTGTGAGTTTGAGCCCCAAGTTGGGAGCAAAGATTACTTAAAACATACACGCACATATGGGGCACCTGGGTGGCTCAGCAGGGTGAGTGTGTGACTCTTTATTTCAGCTCAGGGTGTGATCTCAGGGTCATGAGATCAAGCCTTGCATCAGGCTCTGTGCTCAGTGGGGAGTCTGCTTCCCTCCCTCTCCCTTTGCCTTCCCCGCCCCCGCCCCCCCAATGCTCATGTGCACTCTCTCACGCTCTCTCTCAAATAAATCAACAAATCTTTAAACACACACACACACCCCCCAACCCTAGAAAAGCAAACAAAAACCAATAAACACAACATTATGACTTACTATCTTGCATATAAGCAAATACCTTAAGTTTAAACTTCATACTCCTAAAAGAAACTTTTCCCCAAAAAAAACACCCCAATTTAGTGCTTGAGAAGTACCCTCGCCCACTTTTCACAGGACCTCCTACATTAAAAGGTACCCCTGGCTAAGCTATTGTCTCCCGATAATTAAAGCAATAAAGAGGAGTGGAATGGTCATCCATGCAGAACATTCACAGAAGCCAAAGCAGTTTCACAAAAGCTCAAGAACACTGTCAAGTACTTCTCTCTAACCTGGCTAAAACCCTATGCAAGGTGCAAGAGCAGAACCAAAGCAAACCATAACCTGTCCAGCATCTATCATTCCTATGGAGTAAATAGCTGTTTACTACAAATACAACATCACTGTTTCTATGGCCTTAGAAACCATTCTGGAATGGATGTCATTTACATCTACAGCTTTGGTACGAACCCTAAAGCGTAACAATGAAAAGCAGTCAAGCACAGCAAAACTTGTTAATGGATTTTGATAACAGCAGAAAGGCACCCACTGCATTCCTTATTATTGCTGCAACATATTTCACAGTTAATACTAAACAGGTCAAGTTGAACACAATCACACTAAGCACCAGAATTCAGTATATAATTTATCCAAGCATAATTCTTCAGACATACCTTTTATATTAAATAAATGGCCATTACAGATGAAAATTTGCACATCTGCTGCTATGGAATCTTTCGTGTTCCATCAGCAAATGGATTTACAATACAATTCAGTCCCAGCCCTTACTTTTACTGGTTCCTTTCCCCCACTTAAGCGGTTTAATAATTTCAAGGATAAAATATCTACCATATACTCTGAAGAGAAAGGCATTTTGAAACACTACTAACTCATTTTTTCAACGTGAGGTTTTGCCTTAAGCTGTTGCGTTTGTTTAGAGATTTTATTTATTTATTTGAGAAAGAGAGTCCATGTGCATGGCTGGCCCGGGGGGGGGGGGGGGGCGGCGTGCAGAGGGAGAACCCGACTCTGCCAAGCAGAGAGGCCAACGTGGGCCTGATCCCAGGACTCTGGGATCATGACCTGAGCCAAAGGCAGATGCTTCACTGACTGAGCCACCCAGGTGCCCCTGCCTGAAGCTGTTTTTTTAACAAGTGGTAAGAATTTCACTCTCAGGACACAGCATTTCAGCAAATCCCAAACCTGAGCACTCTCTTCACCTCCACCACCCCCACCCTGTCCAAGCCACCATGTCTCACCAGGATTCCCGCAATGGCCTCCTCACCGGCCTCCAACTGGCAGCAATCTAACTTTTACAGAGCAGCACAGGGATCTTTTTAAAAGAGAAATCGGATGCTGTCATACCCCTGATTAAAACCTTCCAGTAGCATCCATTATGCATAGAATAAAAAGCAGAAACCTTACCGTGGTCTAAAAGGACCTGTAAGACCCAGCCTCTCTCTCTCTGACATAAACTCCTACAGCTCTCCGGAGCTATTCCACGGTTCCCTGACCACACCGGCAGGCTCCTACCTTGGGACTTTTGCGCTTGGTATCGCTCTGCCTGGAATGCCCTATCCCCAGATCTCTGCATGGTTCCTTATCCTGCTCAAGGCCTTGCTAAAATGTCACCTCTTCAGAGAAGCTGTCCTCAAACAGCCTACTTAAAATAGTACCCCATCACCCCATCAGTGTCATCCCCCCCCCCGTTTGAGCATCACAGTTGTTCATTTTATAATTTCTTTAATTTTCATAAGAACAGAGGTATATTTTCCTTGTTCGAAATGAAATCTGGGCAGAACAAATGCTATTTTATAAGCCATTCACTATGAAGTTAGACACAATATAAACGCACACACCTTTTTAAAAATAAATATGTGGTTTGCGTATGGTTTTCTTTTATTATTTTTAAAAGTATTAAAAAGAAGTGCTGTATGTACAAGAAGGTTACTGTATTGGTACTAGATACAGAGGAAAAAGTATAATGGAAATAACCAAAATACCCAATAACAGGGAAATACTTAAGGAATATATACATTAAAAAACATAATACAACCATAATAAATAATAGTTATGTGTACATAAAAGCAGAAAAGTGTTTAGGAGATATTAAGTTTTAAAACACTACAATGACAAATAAGTCCAACCTTTATATTGCTTAAATATTTACTAATCATGAGGCAAGAGCCTGACCCGCTGGCAGAAGAGGCTTCAACAACTATCAAGCCTAGTCGTGAGCTATCTGAGCTCCCAGGAGAGCAGAGGCTGTGTCAAATCACAGTGCAGTATCAGAAGAGACGTCAAAGGACAGACTGTACAGTTGCCACGGGAGAGCACAGCTAGGTATGACCCTGACTGAGGAAAGGCTTTCCCGATGAAAGGATGCCTAAACTAAGAACTCAAGAATAAACAGGAGATAACCAAAAGAGGGGGGGGGGTTAGGGGAGGTGGGTGGATAAATAGGTATGAAACAGAGTGGATATTTGGGTAAGAGGCAAGAAAAGAGATAAAACTGAATCATACATACACTATGATTTACGATTTGTTTAAAAAACTGTCCCAATAGAGAGGCGCCTAGGCAGGGCGGCTCCGTCAGTTCAGGATCCAATCTTGATTTCGGCTCAGGTCATGATCTCGGGGTTGTGAGACTGAGCCCCATGTAAGGCTCCACACTCAGCGAGGAGTCTGCCTGAGATTCTCTCCCCCTCTCCTTCTGTCCCTTCCCCTCACTTCTAAAAAAAAAAAAAAAAAAACTGTCCCAATGGACTATGTAAATTAAGTGTATAACAGCTATAAAATAACATCTATATTTGGTAGTAGGATTTTTGGTAAGTTATTTTTTATGAATTATGATATTAAATAAAAGCCAACAGTGATACTTCACCAACCACTTAGACTTCTAAAAGCCTATTTTGTCCTGTGGCTCTTCTGTTTCCTTCAGTCTACCTGGCCTTCTGACCAAATACAAGTAGGGACCAGAAACAATTTGAACACAGCACACAAGTCCACAAACACATCCTTCCCAGGCCTGGCCAGGGCACCTCCCAACCCACAAGTACTAAGCCAGAAATACTCAGACCTCCCCAGTCTCTAGCTGCCCTGCTACTTTATTACCTCTACCCCCAACCCAAACACTCCGTTATTCTCAGGTGCCAACAGGAACTCTGTGCTTAGCATTCCAAGCCTCCAGCATTTGGCCCACCTAATCTATCTCACCCCATTCCTGCCCACAGAGTCTTCACTCCAGCAAGGCTCTCTCTGCTTGACCCTGTACACACCACACTCATTCTTGCCTCAGGCTGACCCCCTGCTTGGACCCTCAGAACCTGCTCTCCCAGTTCCTATTTAAATAGCACCCACTCTTCAAGGCTGGGCTCTTAGCTTCTCAATAAATACTTAGTCCATTTCTTTAACCCACAATAATCTCTAGTTAACCTAAATCTGAACTATATATTTATATATTTACACTTATGCTAAACAATATGTAGTCGGCTATATTCCACTTTTGTTTTAAAAATCTCTAAATGTATTCTTGCAAGGCCTACCTCCCAACTTGTGAGGCCAAAGGTAGTAACTTTTATTTCTTTTATATCCCACTTATATCAGTATGAAACTTGGAAAACACATATCCAATACCTGCTGGCTGGCTGACAGTTCCTAGGTGGAAAGTTAAGCCAGGCAGAATTCAATGCCAGCTGTTTCTCTCTGGAGCTATAGGTTTAAGGACGGTGATTGGGACTTAATTTACATGCTCCACTGGGACAGGAAATAGAGCATAAATACTGATAATGCAAGATAGTTAAACAATAACAACAACAACAACAGCAAAAAACCTAAATAAAAGAAAAATGATTGATTTATTGATTCCTAAGGTAAGCAAGCACCACCATACTGCAAGCCTCCCCAGCACCTTGTACATTATCTAGCAAATAGTAAATAATAATACAAATAAATAAATCTATTTATGAATAACAAGATTTATCGCAAGTAAAAAAAAATACTGAGGCAATATGTATGACTAAAAGCTTAGGCTTTAATTTTAAAAGCCCCAAGATGATCCTTGTTATTTTTTTTAATGCCAATAAATTTATTTTTAAACAATGCTGCAAATCCTCCATATGGAGATATCTTAATTTTTCTGAAAACTAAGTGACCATCCTCCAGGAAGAAAAAAGATCAGACATATACTTCTTACTTAGGGAGGAAGAAAGGCTGGCAGGAGAATGAATTGAAAAATTAAATACTGTGTCCCCTGCCACCCAACGAAGAAAACATTCAAATCAGATCAGCATCTAATTTACTGGTAGCATGTGACCACAAAAAAATCTGCAGGGTTCCAAGGCAGAGGAGAAGTTCCTCTGGCAGGTCAAGGACAATGCTAGGTCCTTCCAGTATAGCACACCTTACTCTTTTTTTATTTTTTTTAAGATTTATTTATTTATTTATTTTACAGAGAGCATGAGTGGGAGCCACAGAGGGAGAGAGAAAGAGAATACGAAGCAGACTCCACCAAGCTGAGTGCAAAACCCAACATGGGGCTCGATCCCATGACCCCAACATCAGGACCTGAACCAAAACCAAGAGTCAGACACCTAAACAACTGCACCACCCAAGCACCCTGGACACCTTATTCTTTACTTGAAAAGAGTTCTTTTTCCAAAAAGGGGACTCAGGAAAAATGAGCAAAATTATTTTAAATAAGCTCTGAGAGTATGTTCTTAAAAGTAAACAACACATATAGAAAAGTATTTCAGGTTCACTGGAAGACAGGGTTAGGGTGCCCAACGTCTTTCTTGAAGAGATTTACCCTCTTCTCCCTAGAAACCTTTAGTAACACGAAAACCTCACCCCAGTTACTTCAGGCCACACAGCCACAATAAACATAGCTGCCTAAAGAGGGGCTGAAGAACCCACTTGTTCACAAACAGGTAAGATGTCCCATAAGTACTATGTAAACGTCCATGGTGCATGCACACCTCTCACTGTGGGCCAGCATGTTTCTACTTCTATTATAATTCTTTTCAGACTGTATTTTAGTGCGTCCTATTCACAACCACTTCCTCACGCTCTCTGTCAAAGCGGGGACATGCCTTACTCATCTTTGTGCTCCCAGAGCCTAATACCGTGCCCTGCAAGAGACACTAGAAACAGTACTGCAGAATGAATGGCCCAATGTGTCACTCATCCTCCCTTCTTAATAGATGACCACCCAGAAAAAAGGAGACTTGGCTGAGAGCAGCCTTCACATAGAAGCTAAGCCTGAAATTACAGATCATTTCTATAAAAATCATTCTCTCACTTATTAATCACCTTGTCTGTCATTTCAGAAAAATGACTGAGTTTTCCTTTTCATGATTAGTATAGGTACATAGAAAGTATGATTCTTCCAAAATCTTTTTTTTTTTTTCCAAATTAAACACATCACTCCTGGGCACCCATAAAATAGGAGAAGAAAAGGGAGCATTCTGCATATGAGAAGAAAAAGACATTAATTTCAAACCTACAATTCTCTAAAACTCAAGCAAAACAGAAAATATGAAGGAAAAAAGCTCCGTCAGAAACCATTTAAGGACAAATAAAGTACATCATCGTGATAAACTTAGAATAATCCTCTCCCAGAATTTATCATCAACAGAACAGGTGAAGCTTCACAGAAAAAAGATAAATTAGAAGAGAGCCTTGTTCACTTAATGAAGCCCAAGTTACATCTTTTTATAACCCATTAAACTTATATAATTGAAAGGGTACCAAGTGTGTAACTTCTTCCATGCACCTAAAAACAAACATCAGTTCAATAATTCACAGCAGAAAACAGATAGTCACAAGCATGACAGGTTTACCTCATCTCTGAAACATACTTTTAACTACGCACTTGACTAATTTCATAGTCCTCCATTATTCTTACGGACCCTCTTAAAATATCCACTGAAATAGAATTTCAAATACTGCCCTCTAATTCAATGTGATACAAACAACAGGTTTTGTGTCCAAAATTATATCAAATAGCCACAGTTCTTTTTTCAGTAACACCGTGAGATACGGTGCCACGGGTGCACAGTTACTCCTAGACAATCACCTCCTAAAAGAAGAGATGATTGTCACTGCATCTGAAGTTAAAACCAAACCTCAGGGGGCGCCTGGGTGGCGCAGTCGTTAAAAAAGCGTCTGCCTTCGGCTCAGGGCGTGATCCTGGCGATCCGGGATCGAGTCCCACATCAGGCTCTTCCGCTGTGAGCCTGCTTCTTCCTCTCCCACTCCCCCTGCTGTGTTCCCTCTCTCGCTGGCTGTCTCTCTGTCACATAAATAAATAAAATCTTTAAAAAAAAAAAAAAAAAAAAAAAAAAAAAAACCAAACCTCAGGGGCGCCTGGGTGGCGCAGTCGTTAAGCGTCTGCCTTCGGCTCAGGGCATGATCCCGGCATTATGGGATCGAGCCCCACATCAGGCTCCTCCGCTATGAGCCTGCTCCTTCCTCTCCCACTCCCCCTGCTTGTGTTCCCTCTCTCGCTGGCTGTCTATCTCTGTCAAATAAATAAATAAATAAAATCTTTTTTAAAAAATAAATAAATAACTAAATAAAACCAAACCTCAGAAATGCAGCCGTGCCAACTCAGTATCACTGGAGTTAGAAAACAAGTGTCACAGATGAGCTCAAAATAGGTCAAACTCCTCCTTCCTTGGTGCTTTAGCAACATTCAAATCTCTAACACTCACCCCAGAGGTGAGATTCTTTTTAGTGGTGTCTTTACATGTAGTATTTTCTCTCAATTTTAAGAAGGTTTAAAGAAGCTGGGGGGGAAACAGGGCTGGGGAGTACATCAGAGAAGCAGGGGGTCTATTTTTATATTGGGAGCTTAAAGTGAATCATTTTGGAGCAATGCAGACAAAGCTGAGGCCCACCTTGATGACAGCTGTTATCAAAGGCCTAAATTTCCAAGGATCATAAATCACTATAGTAAGCACATCAACAGCATGTGGTACCCTGCAAGCATTTCGCAACCTTAACATTACCATCCCCTACAGTCCTTTCATATTCTCAAAAGATGCCTTGAATTTCAAAGCCAGCCCCACATCAGCAAGGCCTGCAAATAGCAACCCAGAAAACCGCATGAACACGGACAAGGCCCAAGCAAAGTGGACTTTGGGGATGCAAGGAATTTGCCATCACCTGTATTCCTCTAAGGGAATGACAAAAATACAGCCACATCGTTAAAAGGAGAAATTACCCCAAAAAAAAAACCAAATGAGAAATTATATGAGCACCTCAGGAAAGAGGCAACTACCCAGACCACTCCCCCCTGATTCAGGACAGTCTCTCCCCTTCCCAATCCCCCCCCAAAAAAAAACAGTATTAAGACCAATATTAACTGCTTTAATTACAAATTAATCTCTGACTCCTAAGCAAAAAAGCTTCAGAGCTTCTTTCCTGAACAACTAGGTAGGAATAAGCAACTTCAGAGAGAAAAATGGCCTCTTAAATCATGTCAAGGGCTACAAGCTAACACTAGCTTTTTCTGTATCTTTATATTAAAAGTTCCTGGGTCTGGGGCGCCTGCCTGGCTCAGTCAGAAGAGCATGTGACTCTTGATTTCAGGGTTGTGAGTTCAATCCCACACTAGGGGTAGAGATTACTTACAAATACTTGAAAAAATAATAAATATGGGCGCCTGGGTGGAGCAGCTGGTTGGGCATCCAACTCTTGGTTTTGGCTGGGGTCATGATCTCAGGGTCGTGTGATTAGATCCTGTGGCGGGCTCCGAGCTCGGCAGTCTACTTAAGATTCTCTCTCCCTCACCCTCTGTCCCTCCCGCTCATGCTCTTTCTCTCTAAAATAAATTGATAAATAAATCTTTTAAAAATAAATACATTAATAAATAAATAAAAATATAAGTTCCTGGGCCTGTGAGTGAGGTGGCAGGAAAAACTGATACCTGCTCCCATTCCTAACTCAAATAACCTACTGAGGCTATCCCCATTGTATTTACCACAAAAAAGTATACTTACAGATTTCTGGGATTTAAAAAATTGCTGAGTTTTTTTAAAAAGAAAAGGCAGGGGCGCCTGGGTGGCACAGCGGTTAAGCGTCTGCCTTCGGCTCAGGGCGTGATCCTGGCGTTATGGGATTGAGTCCCACATCAGGCTCCTCTGCTGTGAGCCTGCTTCTTTCTCTCCCACTCCCCCTGCTTGTGTTCCCTCTCTCGCTGGCTGTCTCTATCTCTGTCAAATAAATAAATAAAATCTTTTAAAAAAATAAAAATAAAAAAGAAAAGGCAATGCATTATCACACTCATAAAATGTCTTTCTGATATTTCTTGTCATAAAACGAAAACAAGGGGTGCCTGGGTGGCTTAGTCGTTAAGCGTCTGCCTTCAACTCAGGGCGTGATCCCGGAGTCCTGGGATCAAGCCCCACATTGGGCTCCTCCACTGGGAGCCTGCTTCTTCCTCTCCCACTCCCCCTGCACGTGTTCCCTCTCTCGCTGGCTGTCTCTCTGTCAAATAAATAAATAAAATCTTTAAAAAAAAAAAAAAACGAAAACAAAAGTATTTTAGGACAAAACAAGAGTTCTCTACTGCAGCTGAAGACTTACTGGGCAGTTATTAGTACCTGCATAAAAATATTTGGAACAAATATATCTGCATGTAGTGTTGTTATAAGAAAAACATCAAGATGACAGTGAACTTCTCTAAGTAACATTACAGAGAATAAATATTGCTAGACTAAGGCAAGATTGTAGGCTACAACAGTCCTGAGTTCCTGAGAAAGAAAAGGAAAACTAAAGTATTTCAGATTTATAGAGTACATTTATATTCTCAAAGTATCTCCATATCTATTTTTTCCTTTCGGTGTATGTACTAAGTCACCACTGACAGCTAGGGAGGCAGGGCACTTACTTCATCATAGCTGAGCCCACAGCACAGGCAGAATCGGGTTGCAGGTGTTCTCATGCTAAACAGAAGACATACGTCCAGCTTATTTATAATGCTCATAGGCTATCATGGTCCTGGACTTTTTGGTGAAGCAAGAAAGGTCATGAATGATACGGCACATACACAGAGTGTGTTTAAAAGACCCAGTTACTCGCTTCTGTCAAATCAACATCCTATCTCTGAGCAAAACATTATTTCTGGAGTTACATACACTGTTTCCCACAGGTCACCCAGTTCTCAATATCTCACATTGATTCAAATGCACATATTACCCAAGAATTTCTTTTCTCTCTCTCTCTCTCTTTTTTTAGGACAGTGCTTCTAAGGGAGGAAACAGTCTCAAGTTGAAATGGAAATGCCTACAAGCTAGGCTAAACGCTATGTTCAAGCCACTCAATGCTCACATTAGTATCATCCTAAGTAATCACACCACTGACCCAAGTGTCAGTCAGCATCAGCATCAATCTCCATACGAAGAGCTAAAGAAAAAGAAAATCTAATTAAAGGCCCAAGAAAAAATCCACTTTAATCAAAGCTGCAACCCAAAGGCCAAGGGACATTACGGTAGGAAAAAATCCTAAAACATGAAAAAATTAGTAACGAGAAAAGAGATGTTAAGGGGGAAAAAGAGGACACATTTTAATTTAAAGGACTAAAACCAAGCTAATCAAAAATAACTTTCCAAACAGAGGAAGCACAAAAAGATGAAGAAATAATGGAAAATGGGGAGGGTTAAAATGCAGAGAATCACAATTTTAAGGATATTTTACTAAGAAGAAGAATAGGAAAATAAATGTTTATAGTATGAGTTTATAAAATCAAAAGAAAAGAATGATACATTTGATTCTATCAAAATCAATAAAAAGTCATTTACCATGAGCCTATGTTGACATCTTTTCCGAAGTGGAACAACCACATAGGTGAGGGTCCCAGACTCGGCCAGTAACAAGGGCCACTATTCTATAGGAGTTCTTGGACAGGAGCTGCCTGGGACCCTATTAGATAGGAGCCAAAGCTAGAAGACAGAAAAGGTTTACTCTAAAAACTCAGTCTAACAAATTACCAGTATGCTTTTCTCCACACTAAAATGTCTGTGTGAATTATAACCAGGAAGGCCAGATCATTACTGTATTTTTTTTTTCAGATCATTACTGTTCTTAACGTGAAGCAATGTAATCATCATATCAAAAACACATACACACGTTAGATGTTAAGAAATCTCTGAAATAAAAAATAATCAGAGTAACTACAAAGGCGTTGAATCACCTATCAAAAAAAAAACTGACTTACTAATTCTAAACACTTACCATATTTTAAAAATCTTTTTACCTCAAAAGCTTTTTTCATGTCACAGACTTTTCAGAAAAAGTCGAAAATCTGTATCACCTCCAACAGTTGGAAATCAGTTTCAACTACAAGTTATTTAAAAGAAATCACTCCCCATCCAGTACCACAGCACTGAGATTCCAAAGCAGTTGTCATGCATAATTCCATGTCAGAACTCAACTAGCACGACTGCACTCCCAAAAAGAGAGGACTACAGACTAGAAAAATAACGGCAAAAGTTGCATTTCCTATTTCATATTTTGAGTCTAATATGCTGATGAGTTTGGAAAAGAAAGAGAAGACCTCAAGTTCAGCTTGACAGTTATTTACTACAAATAATAAAGCAATGGTTGGCACTCAATTTTAAAATAAAAGACTAAAACCCACAGGGTATATACTTTAAAGCGGTAAACTTTATGGTATATGAGTTATATCTCAATAAAGCTTTTTCTTTTTCTTTTTCTTTTCTTTTCTTTTTTTTTTTTTTTTTTTTTGAGAAGCGGGGGAAGGAGAGGGAGAGAGAAAATCTTAAGCAGGCTCCATATCCAGCACAGAGCCAGGCCGCCAAGCTCAACCTCACAACCCTGAGATCATGATCTGAGCTGAAATCAAGAGTCAAGATAAACCAACTAAGCCACCCAGGAACCCTAAGCTGTTATTTTTTAAAATAAATAAATGTTACTTAGAAAGAAGTCCACCTGACCCTATTACTGAGAGTCCACAAAATGTGTATTTTAGGGCGCCTAGCTGGCTCAGTCAGAAGCATGGGACTCTTGATCTCAGGGTCATGAGTTCAAGCCCCACGCTGGGTATAGAAATTATTTAAATAAATAAACATAAACTTTTTTTTAAATGTGTATTCTAAATTTTGATATATAAAAAGATCATCAACTTCACTTATAATCAAAGAAATGCAAATTAAAAAGATGCTGTACACTCTTCACCTATCAGGTTAGCAAAGATTAAGAACTCTCATAATATCCAGGATTGGTCAGAAAATAAAGAAACTGAACCCTAAAACACTCTTTGTGCATACTGGCATATCTGGGAGGGCAATTTATTAACAGCTTTCAAAATTAAAAATGTACAGGGGCACCTGGGTGGCTCAGTAGGTTAAGCGGTTAAGCAGCTGCCTTTGGGATCACCTGGGATCAAGCCCCTCCTTGGGCTCCCTGCTCAGTGGAGAATCTGCTTCTCCCTCACCCTCTGCCCCTCCCCCCACTTGTGCTCCCACGGGCACGTGATCTCTCTCTCTTAAATAAATAAAATCTTTTTAAAAAATTAAAAATGTACACACCCATGGACTCAGCAATTCCAATTCTACTAATTTACATTACAGATATACCATACAGCTGTACAGGTACAAGGATTAAAAAAAATCAGAACCAATTTAAGCATCCATCAATGGGAAATGAAAGTATACATCCACACAATATCCCACTATGCAGTTGTTTAAAAAAAAAAAAAAAAAGATCTGAGGTATAATTATGGGTATTGACTTGGAAAGTATATACTTGAAATATTAAATAAAGAAGCAAAATTCACAAGAGTATGTATCATGTATACACATGTGTTTATGTATGCACAGAAAATGTCTGGAAGAATATTGGGGGAATAAGCATTACTCTTTTTGAACTGTAGGAATGCGATTACAATGAGCATATATTAATTTTATAATTACAATTTGTATTTAATTTGAATGAATCAGGCTCTCAAATAAAGTCTTCCCCTGGTGTTAAATCTCCCCATGCTATGACCCCAACTTGCCTTTCCAGTGCTTCATGGTTCCAGCCAAACCAGTCTGTTCTTCCTTTGAGAAATCAGCCCAAAGGACTCCTCTCCAAAATACTCTTACAACTTGGTCTGAAGAGCTACCAGCAACAGCTTCAAATATAAATTACTCCAGCTGAAAGAACTACATATGCCTGCATATGCTACAGAACATTTTAAAAGAATTTTTTTAAAAAAGGATATCAACACATTTAATAATCCTCATCACAGAAGCAACAAAAGTTCTCCCCATTTCCCATCTTTCCAGCCTGGGTGCCTTTGGTCCATGCAATTTCCTGCCTGAAATCCTCTTAGCTACTTATCACATGTCCAAATCCTGCCAATCCTTCAAAACACAAGCTAAACATCTCCTCCTACACCAAATATTCCCTAACGCCCCCAGCCAGAGCTAATTCTCTTTCTTAAACCATAGAACCATCCCCTCTTGAGACACATTCCTCTATCAAGTACTCAACGGTGTATATGTCTTATTCCTATTAGTGAGAAAACTCATCAAAGGCACATAAATGTCTAGGTCACTGTGTATGCCTCATTTCATACATAAATTAAAATGATATTTCACTAAAACATATAAGAAAATGGCAAGAGTCTAAAAATAAAAAGCACAGGTTTTTCCTATTTATTTTAATTAGGTAATAGTTATATACCACAAACAATAAGAGTATGAAAGGTAAGGATTCCTCTCTACACCCCGCCCAGTGCCCTAGTACGCCTCCCTAAAAGGCAATCTCTAGGAGGTGCCCTGGCGGCTCAGTGGGTTGAGCTTCAGACTCTTGGTTTCCACTGAGGTCATGATCTCGGGGTCGTGAGATCGAACCCCCTCTGCCCCTCTCTCCCCCTCTCCCTCCCTCCCTCCCTCTCTCTGAAATAAATAAAATTAAAACAAAAAGGCAATCGCTAGCATCAATTTCTTTCACAGGGTTTCAAATAGTCCTTAGACACAACAACTTTATAAAACATTCCTAACTTTGGGTCTAAGGTACCAAAAATAATTTGTAAACAGCATTTAAAAGTTAACTTATTTATGGGGGCGTCTGGGTGGCTCAGTCCGTTAAGCGTCAGCCTTGGGCTCAGGTCATGATTCCTGGGTCCTGGGATCAAGTCCTGCATCGGGTTCCTTGTTCAGCAGGGAGCCTGCTTCTCCCTCTCCCTCTGCTGTTCCCCCTACTTGTGCTTTCTCTCTCTCTCTCTCTCTGTCAAATGAATAAATCTTTAAAAAAAGAAAAAAGAATACTGTCTATTACAGTGAGTTCAGTGTTCAGTATATTAACTAAACTTTTTTTTTAATTCAATTAGCCAACTTATAGTACATCATTAGTTTCAGATATAGTGTTCAATAATTTCTCAGTTTCGGGGAGCCTGGGTGGTGCAGTCGTTAAGCGTCTGCCTTCAACTCAGGGCGTGATCCCAGCGTTCTGGGATCGAGCCCCACATCAGTCTCCTCCGCTAGGAGCCTGCTTCTTCCTCTCCCACTTCCCCTGCTTGTGTTCCCTCTCTGCTGGCTGTCTCTGTCAAATCAATAAATAAAATCTTTAAAATAATAATAATAATTTTTCAGTTTCATATAACACCCAGTGCTCATCACATCACGTGCCCTCCTTAATGTCCATCATCCAGTTATCCCATCCTCCCACCCACTTCCCCTCTAGCAGCCCTCAGTTTCTTTCCTATAGTTAAGGGTCTCTCATGGTTTTTCTCCCTCTCTGATGACTTCCCATTTTTCCCTCCCTTTAAACTTTTTTTGATGTAATGATGGATTCAGATTTTTATTGCTAGGTAAATTTTCTTTTCTTTTTTAAAATGTTTTATTTATTTTTGAGAGAGAGAGCACGCATGAATGGGGAGCCTGCTGTGCAACTTGATCCCAGGACCCTGGGATCACAACCTGAGCCAAGGGCAGCTGCTTAACCGACTGAGCCACCCAGGTACCCACTAGGTAAATTTTCTAATAAGACAAATTTCTTTCTTATTTGAACATTCTGATCTTTGTAGCATAATCTGTCATGTATTTTTTTTATGTGAGTTTTTACTGTAGGAATGATGACTGAAATTTCCTAAGTTGTTGGTTTTTTTTTTTTTTAAGATTTTATTTATTTGACAGAGAGAGAGACAGCCACTGAGAGAGGGAACACAGGCGGGGGGAGTGGGAGAGGAAGACGCAGGCTCCCAGTGGAGGAGCCCGATGTGGGGCTCAATCCCAGAGCCAAAGGCAGACGCTTAACACCTGAGCCACCCAGGCGCCCCATGAAATTTCCTAAGTTTTTATACACTAAATATGATTAAAGACCTCTTAAAAACATTTAATTCCTACCATTTATAAATTAGAAAAAATGTGCATTTTGTTGCTATTATATTAAGAAATACTCTTATTAATACTTTACTAATATTCCTTAAGATATCTAGCTTTACGAAACATCTACATTCTTTTTAAATATTTTATTTGTAATAACTTAGAACTTTTACATAGCATAGTGAGAATCTTAGAGTCTTTACAGAATCCTTAAGCAGGCTTTACACTAAGAAAACCCTTGAACAACTTGGTTGATAGGTATGCTTGAAAAGAGTCTGTACTTGTCCTGACAGTGAACAACTTTTCTTCCCAGGGCTCAGGGATTCATGACCCGAGCCAAAGGCAGACACCTAACCAACTGATCCACCCAGGCGCCCTTTTTTTTTTTTAAGATTTTGTTTAAGTAAACTCTATATTCAACATGGGGTTTGAACTCACAACCCCAAGATCAAGAGTCACATGCTCTACTGACCAAGCCAGCCAGGCACCCCAGCAGATGGTATTCTTATAAAAAATACTGAAGAGCAAATTACCCAATGTGTTAATATCACATTACCCTTGGGATTTTGGTCAGCGTGCCAGCTGCCCTGCAATAGGGAGTCTTCCCTTCTTCCAAACTAACAGCATCTCCGATTTTTTTGACTAGGCACATAGCCATCTCCAGGAAAGACTACATTTTCAGCTTTCCTTGCAGCTATCTGTGGCCTTGTGATTTTGTTATAATTAAAGGGACAGAGCAGAAGTGATGTGAGTAACTTCTGGAAAGTATCCTCACAAGATGGGGACGTACCCAGCTTTTGCCCCTTCCTCCTCCCTCCTGGTCAGAATGCAGAACTGACCAGAAGAACTAGAGATGCTCTTTGACTAAAATGAAAAAGCTGGGACTCCTAATGAGAATGAAGATACCATACTAGCTCAGGGCTGTCCATGCTTTACATGAAAGGAACTTCTACCTTGTTCAAGCCATTGTTATTTTGGGTTTCTGCCACTCACTGCTATACCTAATCCTACTTAAAACAAAGCAAACCTACAAAGAAAGAGTACTATATGTATTTATTAAGTACTACTTCATTAAACAATTTCTAATACATATTTTAAACTTCCTAGGATTAAAATTAAAATTTTTGGATGATTCAAAAAACTAAGAAGCACTGAAATGTCTTTCCATACTACATATAAGATATAAAAATGTTATTATCAAGAATTTGTCCAAAAATCAGCTTCCTGAATATCCTCTGGGGTCAGATTAAGCCAAGTCTCCTATATCATCGAACTCAATAAACTATACAATAATATTATCCAATCATTCACTTGACAAGTGAATACCTGCTACGTTCTTCACTTGACAAGTGAATACCTGCTACATTCTTCACCTGCTAGATGCAAAGGACACAGAGGTGACCAAAGCAACTCTCCTGGAGTTGACAGCAATATACTTGAGGTTGCAGAATCCGAGGGCAACACTCCAGATGCCTCTCTTCTAGCCTCCAAGTTAATTATACCCCTTCTGCTACCATGTTCTTGTTTCAGACGAGTATAATATGATTAGGCTTCAATTCTGCTCTACTAACATATATAATCACATTCCTTAAAGATTATTCTCCCACTACCAAAATTAAAATCAACATATTACCAAAATGCCATAGCAGCTATCATTAATGGTGGGCCACTTTTCCAAATGGCAAATCTTATTTTCACATAACATTTCTCCTTAATTTCATCTCAAAAAGTAACCTCACCCTTAAATTTAAAAAATACTTTGCAGTTCCCCCTAGCTCCCAGGGAATGTCCTTAAAATAAGTCAGAATGTAGGGCTGCTAAACAGATGGCCAACCATGTTTAGTTATTCCTCCCAGGCCATTAAACCAAGCTCACTAAAGAGCAGAAGCTGGACCAACAAGATGCCTTGCACTCTCTCTCCATCCCCTACCTTTCTGAACCTAACACGAAGGAATACTAATCTGATTGGGTCAGAGTCCAAAACACTAATTGGACCTGTTTATAAATTCAAAGATCAAATGCAGATTAAACATGACATATATATGAGGGTTTGCTATCTTGCACTTGCTCATTTCTCCCTCTTTGGGTCTTCTGTAAAGTAGCCAGCCTACAGTAGTAAGATAGTGGGATTTAGGAGGAAGGGAGATCCCTTGCCTAGGCCTTAAGTTTAAGCAATATGCTACAACCCAGGATACTAGACAGCTCTACATGGGTATTTTGGCCAAAAGCCCAATTAATAATAAAATAATACTTTGAATTCCCCACTTGCCATGTTGTACTCATATAAATCTCCTTCAGGAACATCACAAGGAAGAGAAACAACTAAGCTATGACATTCTGATCATTTATTAACACCCCAAACCTTGCCTTTACTCTATGGTCTATGTCATTCACTTGGTATTTAATCATGTACAATACTGTAGCATTTCCTACATCCAAGAAATAATGAAAGTTTTAGTTAGTAACTTAGAACTTATTTGAACCCTGTAGAGCTGACCCACTCCTGGTTATTGAGTATTGCAGATAACAAAGAAAGCAAACATAATAGAAAGTTAGATCTCTAAATGACAATCATAACAGTAAATAATTTTTAAAGGCTAGTACTTAGCGAATACTTACTATTTACCAAGAAACATTTTAAGCATCTTGTATGTATTAATTATTTTGGTCCTCACAACAAACTTGTGAGATGAGTACTATTATTATCCCCCATTTTACAGATAAGTAAACTGAGACCCAGAGAGGTAAGTAAATTGCCTAAAGTCACAGAGTTATTAAGCAGCAGACTGGGGACTGAATCTAGAGCTCTTAACTACTTTGTTAAATAGTATGATGGTTAGGAGTGGACAAATACCAACTGGTACATTTTGAGGCTCAGTACCCAAAAGCCATCCAAGGAGACAGAAGGCAACATGGATCAGGATCTCAGGAAAGAGATTAGGGCTGTATTTATAAACTTGCAAACCAGACACACTAGGTAGAACAAGGTCACACTAGAAAACGGTGCTGAGGGAGAAGTTAATAAACAGAATCATGAGAAACAGCAATATTTAAATATTAAGTAGTTAAAATAGTTAAAAGTTAACATTTTAGGCCAAACTGGTAATGCGGTAGGGTGGTATTTTTGTATGTTATATATACAAAACATATACTATATTACAAATCAAAATATATAATAGTTATACCTACTCTGCGGAAACTAGAATATAATTTAACTATAATGACTATAGGCTTATGGTAGCATCTGTTTTTATTGTACCATTGGTCATAACTAAACTTTTCACGCTAAATCTTTAGACAATAACACTACCTATAGCACTGTTCCTATGAGAGAAAATAATCTGCTTTAAGATCTACCTTCAGGGGGGGCGCCTGGGTGGCACAGCGGTTAAGCGTCTGCCTTCGGCTCAGGGCGTGATCCCGGCGTTATGGGATTGAGCCCCACATCAGGCTCCTCCGCTGTGAGCCTGCTTCTTCCTCTCCCACTCCCCTTGCTTGTGTTCCCTCTCTCGCTGGCTGTCTCTATCTCTGTCAAATAAATAAATAAAATCTTAAAAAAAAAAAAAAAAAAAAAAGATCTACCTTCAGGAATGCTTCCCAGGGTACAAACCTATGAAAAGAAAGATGGCCTAAATACATGATCACCTTTCAGTGATTTTAAGACGCCCGATGTTTACATTTGTACAGCATGAGAACTGAGACAGGTCTTACACAGTTAAATTGTTAGCAGTTCTTTCATTCTTAGCAGTACATAAAATAATGGCGCATCTTACTACTGACCCCATCTTAGATATAATGAAATATGTCTTTTAGAATACATTTAATTCCACACGTAAGCATATATACTGATGTAGTTAAAGGAAAACTTTCTGACTTCCACAGGTTTACAATCTAATAGAAAGAACATGATTTAACATTAAGATATAGGGACACCTGGGTGGCTCCGTCGGTTTAGCATCTGCCTTCAGCTCAGGTCATGATCCCAGGGTCCTGGGATTGAGACCCGCACTGGGCTCCTTGCTCAGCAGGGAGCCTGCTTCTCCCTCTGCCTTACACCCCCCATTTGTGTGCGCGCTCTCTCTCTCTTTCTCTCTGACAAATAAATAAAATCTTTTTTAAAAATAACATTAAGATATAAATGGAAGAAATAAACATTAACACCAAATATGAGTGTCTTTTCACCATCTTTCAATGCTGTTGTAATAGTGCACATGAATGTCCTGGCTGATGATCTCAAGAGCATCCCCAATGCCAAAAAGAGAGGCAAATGCCAAGTGCTTACTAGGCCGGGCTCCAAAGTCATTGTCCAGTTTCTAACTGTGATGATGAAGCATGGTTACATTGGTCAATTTGAAATAACTGATGTTCACAAAGCTGGGAAAATTGTTGTGAACCTCATAGGCAGGTTAAACACATGTGGAGTGGTCAGCCCCAGATCTGATGTGCAACTCAAAGATCTAGAAAGATGGCATAATAACCTATTCCCGTCCCACCAGTTTTATTCATTGTACTAACAACCTCAGCTGGCATCATGGACCATGAAGAAGCAAGACAAAAATACACGGGGGCAAAAATCCCAGGATTCTTTTTCTCAGGATGTAATGCATATGTGCAAAAAAACTGCCTCAATAGACCCCCCCCAAAAAATTAAAAAAAGAAATGATAAAATAAATGGGAAGGTAAAGGAACTGAAGAAAAGAGAAAAGGTACTTAATTAGTAGGAAATCAGAGTGGCCAAACAAAAAAAAAAAAAAAAAAAGGCAGGTATCCTAAGCATAGTTTTAATTGAAAGAGATTAAATCTGGGATGCCTGGGTGGCTCAATTGGCTAAGCATCCGACTCTTGATTTGAGCTCAGGTCATGATCTCAGGATCCTGGGCTCTAGCTGGGAATTGAGCTCCGTGCTCACCAGGGAGTCTGCTTGGGGATTTCTCTCCCCTTCTCTCTGCCCCTCCCCCCACTCAAATAGGTAAATAAATCTTTTAAAAAAGAGAGAGAGAGATTAAATCTGATGTAAGAACAACAGGAAGAAGGTAGAGAATAAATGATCCCTGAACAAAGGCAGAAGGAGAAGATGAATAACATGAGGTTATGGTCATGCCACTCTCTCCTAAGAATCAGCAATTAATTCTAGTCAAAGTAAAGCATTACTTGAGGATAACTAAACAAAAGGGAAAACATTTTTTAAGTCTTCTATATTTCTCTCCTTTGAACTCCTGTAGTGGTTTGGGGGGGGGTGTTTAAGATTTTATTTATTTATTTGAGAGAGAGAACAAGCGGGGAGAGGCAGAGGAAGAGGGAGAAGCAGACTCCCCGCTGAGCAAGGAGCCCAACACAGGACTCGATCCCAGTACTCTGAGATCATGATCTGAGCTGAAGGCAGCCACTTAACCGACTGAGCCACCCACATGCCCCCTTGTAGTGGTTTTAAAATAAATCTACAGGGGGGGCGCCTGGGTGGCACCGTGGTTAAGCGTCTGCCTTCGGCTCAGGGCGTGATCCCAGCGTTCCGGGATCGAGCCCCACATCAGGCTTCTCTGCTATGAGCCTGCTTCTTCCTCTCCCACTCCCCCTGCTTGTGTTCCCTCTCTCTCTGGCTGTTTCTGTCTCTGTCGAATAAATAATAAAATAAATAAATAAATAAATCTACAGGGACGCCTGGGTGGCTCAGTTGTTAAGTGTCTGCCTTTGGCTCAGGGCGTGATCCCAGCGTTCTGGGATCGAGCCCCACGTCAGGCTCCTCCAGTAGGAGCCTGCTTCTTCGTCTCCCACTGCCCCTGCTTGTGTTCCCTCTCTCGCTGGCTGTCTCTGTCAAATAAATAAATAAAATATTTAAAAAAATAAATAAAATAAAATAAAATAAATCTACAAACTTTTTTATATTCCTCCTTCAAGAGGTAGACCTTCACTTCCTTCCCTTTGCCCATGGACTGGACTTAGTGACTTGACTTTAAGGAATAAAATACAATAGAGATGATGGTGTGTAACTTCTGGGACTAGGTCAGAAAAGGCACTGAGGGGGCACCTGAGTGTCTCAGTCAGTTGAGCATCTGACTCTTGATCTCGGCTCAGGTCATGATCTCAGGTTGTGGAATCAAGCCCTGCCATCGCATTAGGCTCCATGCTCAGTGGGGAGTCAGTTCCAGATTCTCTCTCCCTCTCCCTCTGGCTCTCCCTCAACTCACGCATATGCTTGCTTGCTCCCCCCACACAAATAAATAAATAAATACATAAATAAGTTTTGTTCTATTTTGTTTTTTTACTTTAAAAAAGAAAGAAAAGGCATTGAGGATTCCCCCTTGCTTCCTCTTTCATCACACCTTCTGGAGGAAGCCAAATGCCACATCATGAGGTCACTCAGGTAACCACACAGAGAGCAACTGAAGCTTCCTGCAGAGGCCTTCCGCCCACAGCCAACTGAGTGAGCCATGTGAAAGCAGAGCTTCCAGCCCCAGTCAAGCCTTCAGATGACTGCAACACAGCTGACATTTTGACTGCAACCTCATGAGACCTAAAGCCAGAACCACTCAAGGCTAGCCACTCCCGAATGAATGACCACAGAAACTGTAAGATAACAAATATTTACTGTGTTGTCACCAAGTCTTGAGGTAATTTTTTTATGCAGCAATACATCGCTAATACAACCCCATGGCACTCTGTGTCTCTAAAACACCTATGTTTATCTTCTAACAATTATGTGTATATAGATGGCCAGTACAGACAGTAATTTCTAGAAGGCTGTTCTCTTCATCTTTACATGCCTGCAAGGCTTACCTCAATGAACTACAGTCAAGGACTTGAGGGGTTTTTTAAATATTTGTTGATTCTTGCCAGTGCTTATACACTGCAGATGTCCAAAACTGAAGTGATTACATCTTGAATAAGAGCACAGCTAGTGGAGTGGGGTAAAAAGAAAATATTGATTTGACTGATCTGATTTAAAGATAGAATGAGGGATTATAGCTATAACAACCAAAAATAACTCCAGAATGGAGCCATGGGGCCACTGGCTAGATCAGTCAGTAGAGCATGTGACTCTCGATCTCGGGGTCATGAGTTTGAGCTCCACGCTGGGTGATTACTTTTTTTTTTTTTAAAGATTTTATTTATTTATTTATTAGACAGAGACAGAGAGCCAGCGAGAGAGGGAACACAAGCAGGGGGAGTGGGAGAGGAAGAAGCAGGCTCCCAGCGGAGGAGCCTGATGTGGGACTCGATCCCGGAACGCCAGGATCACGCCCTGAGCCGAAGGCAGACGCTTAACCGCTGTGCCACCCAGGCGCCCCACACGCTGGGTAATTACTTAAAACACACACACACACACACACACACCCTCCAGAATGACATAGGTATAAGGTGGAAAAGGCAGTCATTTTGTACCCCTGGAAGTACTGGAGTGCAAAGCTTGCTTGAAGAAAAACAGTACAGAGCAGCAAAGTGCTGTGATAGTAACACCAGAACTTACTTCATTATTCAGGAAAAAGTACAAGCCACTTGACTAAGAACGATTAATTTTACATGTGTTTCTCAAACTGTTCTATAGAATATTAGTTCCCATAAGAAGGCCAAACGTACTCGTTGGGGAAGGAAAAAAAAATAAACAACAACCCAAACAAACAAACCCTTCTGTAAACTACACGATGTTTCTGAGCCTTTAAGGTGTTAATGCACATTGTAAATTTACTTGAGGGTGGCGGGAATGGGTAACTGGGTGATAAGCATTAAGGAGGGCACTGGAGTTAATGAGCACTGGGTGTTATATGCAAATGATGAATCACTAAATTCTATCCCTGAAACTAATAATACAGTATATGCTAACTAACATGAATTTAAATAAAGAATAAAAAATAGGGACACCTGGGTGGCTCAGTCTGTTAAGCGTCTGCCTTCAGCTCAGGTCATGATCCCAGGGTCCTAGGATCGAGTCCCAGGTCAGGCTCCTTGCCCAGTGGGGAGCCTGCTTCTCCCTTTGCCGTTCCCCCTGCTTGTGTTCTCTCTCTCTCTCTGACAAATAAATAAATTCAATCTTTAAAAAAAAGAATAAAAAATAATAATAAACATAAATTTACTTGACCTCAAAACACTTAAAATATTTGTAGCATATTAGTATGCCATGAATATAGTTTGGGAAACAAGGACTTGGTAGGCAGGAAGGTAGACCACATAGATAGGTAGATTCCCAGGAAAAATACAAGACAGATGTAATAATATGATCTCACCTAAAAAAGCAATCTTAACTGACTACCATTTATGACAATGTAGTTTCTTAAAGCAAAATAAACTGATGGGTAAGCTATCAAAAGCAACAACAGCCATACCAGATGTCAGGAAAAATAAAGATGGGAAAAACATGACAGGATATAACAGCAGAAAAAAAAAATCCCCTCCCATAGGCCATGGCTCAGAATGCCTCCCATTCCCATAGCTTCTACTGTGTACCTCAATGAGATCTGGCTTGAACAGGTGAGCACCCTGCCATCTGGGAGGCTGGTAGATAGCTTAAGAAGTGGTCTGACTCCAAACCCTTAACCAATAGTCCTATCAGATCTTCTCTCTTGGGAAATGTTAATTAAATATACAACAAGTCCTTAGTAAAGGAAGTAGGAGCAGAAGCGGAAACAGAGGCATAAAGACACAAAGAAACCAGAGATAAAACAGCTGAGTGAATAGTAGAGGACTGGGTGGGCCACCCATGCCTGTTCAGTGTCTTGTGCAGAAGAATACCCGCCTTCAGTAAAAAATATTTAAGTTAGTATAATACTATCCAATCTGAACAACTTTACGTGGTGACCCAACCTGAGAGAGCGGGATCGCAAATTGATGATAACCCTTCAGTCACTTAAGTGACCCACTCATAAGGAAAGAAGAGGGGAGGGAAAGAGGAATGAAGGGTAGAGGAACACAGGTACTAGGTTTAAAAAGGAGCATCCGGTTTAAATTCACCTGAATAATGTCTTCATATAACAAACATCTTTTTTTTTTTTTTAAGATTTTATTTATTTATTTGACAGAGAGAGACACAGCAAGAGAGGGAACACCAGCAGGGAGAGTGGGAGAGGGAGAAGCAGGCTTCCCCCTGAGCAGCGAACCTGATGCGGGGCTCAATCCTAGGACCCTGGGATCACGACCTGAGCCGAAGGCAGACACAACAAATGAGCGACCCAGGCGCCCCAACAAACATCATTTTAAATCAGTGGTCAGCCTTTGCTTCTCATTAGGAATCAAGCAAAATTGTTGTAGCATGGATACATCTCCCCAGTGCAACCAGGTTCTGCCCAGGGAGGGAAAGGTTTCCAGAGTGTTCCCAGGCAGCTGCTCTGAATTCATACATGCAGACACTTGCCCACATTCTCACCTGCTCACTCCCCCCAAATTTATTCACCCCACATACATTAAGTGCCACCACCAGTCCACTAACTCTGCTCCCCACCTCCAGAAGTAAGGGGGTCAGGAATCAGACCTCTGGGAGCCCGGTGAACATGTACAAGGGTCAATGAATGTGTACATGCACGCTCTGCTGATTATGTGTGTGGCCATGTGTGCTACAATGAATGGGTTTTTGCAGGAGGGGCTCTCCCCTGCTGCTCTAAGACACTGTCTAGAGATGCTGCATGGCCAGGCTTGCTCACAAGCTCTCTTTCAGGTTAGTCCAGGCCCATAATGTCAACATTGTCCCCTCTGGAGTGGTGTCCTTATGCTACACAAAGCCTGCGCAACCATACACAGCCCTGGCACCATGGTATGTCTCAACAAACCCTTCCTGCTGAGGAGGCAACAAGGTAATCCAGTCACTATAGCTGAGCAGGATCCTTATCCCAAACAGTATTCCAGCATCCATGAGGCCCGTCAGAACCTGGGGTTCTTGTTCTGTGAGGCCTCTCTAGGTTCCATTTCTGTTCCTCTTTTCTCCAATATGTGAAATGACTTGAAGACTTTCTGTTCCTTGCAACCAAATAAGCCTAACCAAACCTTTACAAATCATATGTATAACTTGTTTTAAATTAGGGCATGGCCTGTAACTTCAACTTCTGATGCAAAAGCCCAGGACAAATAGGCTGTGAGGATTCCTCAAATACCAAGTGGTCTATGAATTAGAGGTCATATCATTTTGTAACGTAACCATATAAGGAAATATTTCACAATTAAACATATTGCTTATGGTTGCTGATACACTGGCAAGTTTTACCAAATGCAAACAATTTTACACTGACACAAACAGGTCACTTTGCCAAAAAAACCTCTTATATTAGCAGTCCTATCTGACCTAGGTACCTAAAATACAGACACATGGCATATCTTACATTACTTGGCACACGAACAAGTTAATTATACAAATCACAATTCCAACCAAAACCTCATTCTAGTAAATATATTTAGGATTTGAGCATGTTTGAGTTATTTGTAGTCAAATATTCATTAAAATGGCTTAAGCAATCTTAACCATTTTTTAACAAATAAGTGTTCATTTTTCCTCATTATTTTAAAAAACATCAGAACTGTTAGACAAGAAACCAAGCCCAGGGGTGCCTGGGTGGCTCAGCCATTAGGCGTCTGCCTTCGGCTCAGGTCATGATCCCAGGGTCCTGGGATCAAGCCCCACATCGGGCTCCCTGCTTGGCAGGAAGCCTGCTTCTCCCTCTCACACTCCCCGTGTTTGTGTTCCCTCTCTCGCTGTCTCTGTCAAATAAATAAATAAAATCTTTAAAAAAAAAAAAAAGAAAGAAAGAAACCAAGCACAAGCCAACAGGCTCACCAAAATCACACTTAAAACAGGACAAGCCTGGGCGCCTGGGTGGCACAGCGGTTGGGCGTCTGCCTTCGGCTCAGGGCGTGATCCCGGCGTTCTGGGATCGAGCCCCACATCAGGCTCCTCCGCTATAAGCCTGCTTCTTCCTCTCCCACTCCCCCTGATTGTGTTCCCTCTGTCACTGGCTGTCCCTATCTCTGTCAAATAAATAAATAAAATCTTTAAAAAAAAAAAAACAGGACAAGCCAAGCTACAAATTTGGAATAACTACGAAGATACTACTACTAACAATCACTTAAACATGATTCAAGAGGAATTCCTAGTTGTTGAAAAACTATGACCAGCTAGAGCACAGTGTTATCAGAGTGATTATGTAAAACAATAAGTGTATTGTTTCGGGGTTTGTGTGTGTGTGTAATGAAGTTCACAGCTATGTTACACTAATGACTCTAAACATCTGAATTTTCTGCTATCTTAACCTTTAAATCTACTGCAAAACAAGCTGCCAAAAGCAGTTAGTCAGAAAGCACAGAATTCCCAGAAGAACTCAGTATATACAACTTATTTTACTACTTAAATGTTTTTTTGATTACTGGGATTTGAACAAGATGTTAAAGATTCAAAACTAATTTTAAAAGTAATGGGTACTTACTAAATCCAGAATAATATTCAACATACACTGGTTTTAAAAGGGCACAGGTCATATTCTTGTGTGTGTGTGTGTGTGTGTGTGTGTGTGTGTGTGTGTTTACAGCACCTGGCACATTTTTGTTCAACAGTACATATAATTGTTGCAGGACCTGACAGTGACTCTGTCCTACTTTTTAAAAACCTTTTGCTGACCACTCAGTGAAAGTTGAAAAACTAACTGGTACATTTATTTCTTGATTTGGATTACCTTTTTTTGTTGTGAACCGGTTCTCAGTTACTCTAGTTACCTTGCAACAAAACACTGGCAGAGAATATACTGGACTGAAATTCCTAGACTCTATTCCTACTGAATAAATAATACATTTTAACTGTTCGCATTTCATTGTAAAGGTACACAACTTTAGGGGTTACACTCCAAGTTTTGGGAAAGCAAAGTGAATCACAAATCACATTCCTTAGAGTAGGCAGTCTGAAACAGAAGGTGTTTATTCTATGCTGAGTCCCCCTTGCCTCTGCAAACCTCTCCAACAGTTCACTCCATTAAAACAATAGAGATGGGGTAGAATGTGTGATAAAAAACCTTCCAGGCATTTATCAAAGATTATCTCTGAAACTACACTTTGGATTAGAAGTCTTTGAGCAGGAATTTGGCCTTCTGTGTCAATCTGTGTACACATTCATTTCACATTTTCTCTTGCCCCTGTGGTTTTTTTTAATCTAATCCATAGAATAAGTCGTCCTATCAGACTTAATTTCATTTGTTTACATGACAATTGAAAACAACACTACTGCAACACAACACTACTAACAGCTGCAAAATTACTGATTTTAGTGAGTTCCTTCCCCCCCCACCTCCCCCCACCCCCATGAAATCCCAGAAGAAAACCCTTGGGTTCAGGGCTAGGATTTTTCTTTTCTATAGGGTAGGTCTATTTGACTTTTTACTAATGATACTGAAAACTTTTTAAAGACTGCTAGTGTATATACGGTTTCCAACACCAAGAACACAAATAAATCCCTTTATTTTGTTTAGTATTTCAAGACAAACTATGTTTCTCATAAAAGAAGAGTATCAATTCAAAAGAGTCTTTGGAAGTCACTATGTGTAAATACTTCTGGTAATAGAACAAATTAATATCAAGACACAGCCAGTAATGTAAAAAGCCTCGATGCATCCGTGCCAGTCAAAGGACATCTGCATTAGCAGCTCAGGGAAGTGGCATTTGCAGGAAGGCACTACAACTGCGTTCAAAAGAAAATCATTAGGCCGCAGCCGTTAATCCCCTCCCCCATCCTCTTCATCAGGATCCCTCAAAGCAATTAACCAGTAGAAGGTGCTATTCTGCAACCCACAGTATTCACACCAATCTCCATCCTTGGCCCAGAGCTGGGTTTAACCCAGGTGGACTCTGTCAGCCTATTCCCTGTCCAGTATTCAAGTAGCCTCTACACCAGCCCCCAAAAGAGAAAACCAGATCTTTCTTTAGAACCCCTACTTACAAAACAAAACAAAAAATGACATCTCAATAGCCAGCATACTGGAGTATCAACCATCAGACCACTAAAATGTCAAAACACACAGACACTCTTTGCTAAATATTAACCTCAAATACGATTTTTATCATCTTAATTGAGACAATCTACTTCTACCTAGAAAAGACCCTGGTCACATTCACTACAATAAGAGTCAACTGAACAAATCACGGTCCCCAACAAAGTCAGGGGCAATGAGGAATAGGAAAGCTAACTATAAGGCCACGACACATAAAGAGGGATTTTATCTTTACATACACAAAAAAGAAAGGGCAGCAGAAACTAGGGCTGCAAAGGAAAGAAGGGAGGTGGAGAAGAGGAGTCTCTGAACATGTTTTTGAGTGTCCTTTAGTTTCCGATATACTCTTCTGCCTCTTAGAAGGTTGCAAAAAGAAGGCCAGACATGAGATGGGTGAAAGAAAGCTGAAAAAGAAAAGCGTCCACCCTTCCCCCATCTTCTCTCCTCTCTCCCAAAAAAGAGCTGTGTTTATCTGTGCAAACCTAGTCCCAAATATGGGAGAGAGAGAATGAATGTGTGTATGGAAGAACAATGAGCCCTCAGCCTGGTATTGTGTGTGTGTGTGTGTGTGTGTGTGTGTGTGTGTGTCTGCCTGCCTCTGTCTCTTTTCCCTTCGACCTCAACAACAACAGGGAGAGCTGGAAGCCAGCTTTCCATCCAGGCCATCAAAATCAAAACTGGTTTATAATTTACAGTGGAATTAACTCAGCAAGCAAATCCATGGAAGGAAATAGCTACCCAAAGATGATTTTATTATTGTATAGATCCATCCTCTCTCCCCTCCCCCAACAGACTGAGACTAAAGAAACCAGTGTACATCAGACAAAAAGGTCTCTCTTTAAATGGAAAGCAATTACCAAAACTGTTTCATATCTAAACATAGGATGCATTAATTTGTGTCACATCAAAATGTTTGTTTTGTAATTCACCAAGTTTCCCTTTTACTAGTTATCTTTTTTGTGTTTAAAAAATTTGCTTTGGGGAAAGCTATTTCAGGATTCATACAAAACTACTTTCTAAATGTCCCTTAAAATAGCAACACATACTGAAACATTTAAAGCACCCAGTTTCTCAAGGACACATTTTGCTTAAATCAATGTTTGAAGTCTGTAATCCAGAAAAATTGTAAGCAAACCTTGGAAAAGAGGCACAGGAAAATGACAATTCAACAATGAATCATTTTGTTTTCCTTTCAACAACTTCTCAAGCAACCAGTTTCAAAGGAAACCTGCAATACTTTCCCCCTCCCAACACACACACACACACACACACACACACACAATCTATGTAACACTACCTCTCTTCTTTCCAAAACCTTAAAAAATAAATAAATAAAACTAGAAGCCACTCTCTTTCAGAGAGCAGAACTCAAACATGGTAGTAAGAATTTTATTCTGCTGCAAGTGATTTGGGGTTTCATAATTTAGTGATCACACAGAGCAGAGAACTGGAGATGTAGAACACAAAGAAGGAATCTTTCCTTAATGTGAAAATAATACTTTAATAAAAGTCCTCCCCCAAGACCCCCAAATCCACAAACATTCAAGAAATTTACAGTTTGGGTCCCTGACTTCCTTTTCCTTCCCCCCCAACCCCAACCCCCAGTTCAACCAATAATTTAGTCACATGAAACAGTTTAACCTCAGACAAGTCAAACAAGAGCATGAATAAGCAGCAAAGAAAGAACAGGAGTCGAAAGGCGAGTGGGACAGTTACCTGGCCCGGGCAGGGCCGAAGAAGTCCCCGGCCCTTTATTCCCGTCCCCCGCGGAGGCGCGCGGCTCTCACGCCGGCCTCCCCTTCCTGGCTCCCGGCTGACCGAGGAGTCCACGCCGACCCCCTGCCGCCCCACGCCCGTGCCCAAGACTAGGGGCCGGGAGAGAAGGCAGCTGCCACGCGCCGGCAAGTTGGAGACTTACCTTCCCCGAATGCGCTACACCATCAATGGAGGTGTGTTCGTCCGGCTCCGGGAAAGTGGGGGACGGGGCGGGAGGCCCGCGGGGCTGGGGACCGCCGGGCTCGGGCCGAGGAGGGGCCGGCCGCGGGGACAGGGCCGGGGGCTGCGGGGGCTTCCCTCCCGTGACCTCTGGGGCGGTCTCCACTAGCTCCCTGCTCCTCGTTCGGCCAGTCCTTCAGGAGCGGGAGCCCAGGATCATGTCTGGTTTTGTTTTTCTGAGGGCGAGGGGCTCCCTGAGGATGATGGTGATTTTTTTTTTCCTCAACTAGGAAAGAAAATGAGGCAGAGACAATGTGGGAGGCGAGCGAGGGGAGAGCACGGGGCAGGCGGAGGCGGGGGCGAGACCCGAGGCAGGCGAGCGTCTCGGGCGTGCGGGAGGAAGAGGAGGCTGGGAGCGCGGGGGACGGCTCGCGAGCGTCTGTGGGAGCAGCGGCGCCTCGGCGATGGTGGCCGAGCCGCGGCGGGGCTGCTGCACCGACCCACCGCCCACTCCGCGCTCGGGTCCGGCCCACCTCGCAGTATCGCGCCTCGTCATTGGCGCCTCCCGTGGTGACGCGCGCGGAAGTTGGGCCAATGGGAGGCGGAGGGCGGGCGGAGGGGCGGGACTTCTTGCGCTCTCTCATTCTCTCTCTGTCCCTCTCTCTTTTTTTCCTTTCTAATAAAAAGAGCAGGAGAGAAGGAGGGGAGCGGCCGGGTTGTGCCGACGCCGCGGTCCGGGCTCTAGCGCGCGCTCCGGGCGGCGGCGGGCGGTGGGCTGGGCCCCCCACCGGGGCGCGTCTTTGTGCGGAGCCGGGGTGGCGGCGCTCTGCGGTCTGGTCCCACGGGCGCGATTGGCCCGAGTCCCGCTGCTCTTGCTATTACCAGGGTCACAATTTGCCTTTTCAACCACTTCAGACGCGGACTCATATTCCTGGGAGGGGGGACACGGAGTGGGTGCCAACGATTCGCTTAAGGACTCTCGAAATTCTGATGAGAATGAACGTTTTCAAAACAAGTCTATAGCGGAAGATTAAGAAAGAGAAAAAAGAAATTCGCAGGTCGCGCTGCGTGTTTGAAAAGAATATAATAAAGAGGAAAAGCCTGGAAAGTCTCATCAAGGAATAAAGAAGGGACTAGAACCCCAGTCGCAGAAGGAATGTTAGGGAGAGAGCAGTGCGCACAACTCTATGCCGTAAGTTTGAAAAATAAAGTCTTTTTTAAAAATCCAAATATCACCCTTTTCCTTTGAGAAACCTAGTATTCTGTCCCACTTCCCAAAAGGCTGGTAATCACAGGGTCGACGGTGCTGTAAGGGGAGTGAGGGGCAGGCCAAATGCTCATATTCTATTTAATATAATTTATAGGAATGAGGGGTTTGGAAATTTTAATTATGACTAGCAGTTTTTGAAATGCATATCATGTTTATTGAGTTCTTTCACACACCCTGGCATGAATCCAGGGCGAATCATCAACCTATTGTTGGTTTGTTAATATACTGTAAATGCTTATTGGTGTCCTTACACCATACACTCTCCCTGAAGGAGTTCAGATCTGTATATAATAGAATAATTAAGGGATAGAACACAGCGCAAAATAATTCACTCATCTAGTTCAAATAAAGTGATAATTTTCTCTTTGGAATATCTATTCAGATTATAATTTCCACATCCAGCAGTTTCTTTTAAGAATAATTTGGACTAGCAGATATCATTGGACTATGACCCAAGAGATCTAAAAAAAATGGGTCCTTGCCATTACCTTTCTGAGTAACTTTTAGCAAGAAAAACCCTCCCTTGCTGCAACTCCTTCAGCTATGAAATGGGAAAAGTAGTTAATACCTCATTATATATCTAATAATGTGAGAACTGAATTTTACAACATAATAAATTCAGTAAACGGCTCTGGACATCCTAGGTATGATGGAACTATTCAACATCAGTTTGGAAATAATGAGGAGTAAAGTGTATTAGATGGCTTCAGTGTCCATCACAATCTACACTTACAAGAACAGTCTTTCTAATAAAGGTTCAGCCCTATGGTGGGCAAATGGACAACAGTTTTTCAGAAGGTGCCTGTGGATCCTACACTACCAGTGAGCAGGGAGGAGAGAGGCTCTCAAGATCAGCAAACCACACTTATTCTAGTATTAGGGCTTGCCATCACATTCATTTATCTATAAAAATATAGATTTGGGGTGCTTGGCCAGCTCAGTTGGTTGAGCATCTGGCTTTTGATTTCAGCTCCGGTCATGATCTCAGAGTTGTGGAATCGACCTGCACAACGGGCTTTGCACTCAGCAGACGGTCTGCTTGAGATTCCCTCTCTCCCTCTCCTTCTAAGCCTCCTCCCCTCCTTCTCTAAAAAAAAAAAAAAAAAGTAGATTAAAGGGTGCCTGGCTGACTCTGTTGGAAGAGCATGTGACTCTTGATCTCCCAGTCTGGAGTTCAAGCCCCACGTGGGGCACGTAGAGCCTACTTCAAAATAAAATGTAGATTTAGAAGTCTCAAGATTTCCCATTGTTACAAAGCATAATATTATTGTATTGTGCCATAAAATTAGCAAACTAGATCTCTTTAACTACAACAATCCCATGCAAGAATTGTGGCCCAGCCATAAAGCTGGAGAGAACGGCCTTCCTGAGAGGCTGGTAATGTAATAACAATATGTCTTAATAAAGACAACTATTAAACCATTGACTGAAAGCTTACTACATCCCAAGTGCATGCGAAGCGTGTTATATTCCTTGGTCCACTTAGTCCTGACAACAGCCCATGAGGTATATCATTATCTCCATCATAAAGGTCAAGAAACTGGGCCTTGGAGAAGTTAAATAACTTGGTCAAGGTGAAAGAGGTCAAATATCTAGTGGGTTTTTTTCCCCACTATGAAATTAGAAAGAATTTCCTTATTCTCTTTTCAGCAAGCTTTAGAAAATGGGGATTACTTTGGTTATCGAATTTGAAAATATCAAGAAGGACTTTTGTTAATTATTTTATGTGTCTTACTACAGGTAGAAGTGATTTCATTTTGTATACAGAGGTCACATCAGGGACATAGTACCGCTATCTAAAAGAAGCAGGAGAAAGAGGAATTTTTTAATAAATGATGTTGGGACTACCAGATAACTATATAGGGGAAAAAATGCAGGAAAAAAAATTCTTTAGGGACACCTGGGTGATTAGTTGTCCGATACTTGATTTCAGCTCAGGTCGTGCTCTCAGGGTTGTGAGATCAAGCTCTGCACTGGAAGTGCAACCTGCTTAAGATTCTCTTTCTACCTCTCCCTGTGCCCCTCCTCCTGCTTTCTCCCTCTCTCTCTCACACACTCTCTCAAATAAATAAATCTTCAAGAAAAAAATTATTTAACTAGATTTATTTTATTCTAAATCCCTCCCCCCCAAAATTATAGGTGGATTTTTTTAAAGACTTTATTTATTTGACAGAGAGAGACAGCGAGAGAGGAAACACAAACAGGGGGAGTGGGAGAGGGAGAAGCAGGCTTCCCGCCGAGCAGGGAGCCCACACAGGGCTCTATCCCAGGACCCTGGGGTCATGACCTGAGCCGAAGGCAGACACTTAACGACTGAGCCACCCAGGCGCCCCTAGATGGATATTTTTTAAATGTAAAAAATGAAACCACTGAAGGACCCCTGGCTGGCTCAGTTGGTAGAGCATGCAACTCTTGATCTCAAGGTCATGAGTTCAAGTCCCATGTTGGGTGTAGAGATAACTTAAAAAAAAAAAAAAAGGCAGTGGGGTGCCTGGGTGGCTCCGTCAGTTAAGCATCCAGCTCTTGATTTCATGGTCTCAGTGTGATGAGATCAAACCCTCATTGAGCTTCACACTCAGCAGGGAGTCTGAGATTCTCTCTTCCTTTCCCTCTCCTCTTCCCATCTCCCAGCTGTCTCTTTCTCTCTCTCAAATAAATAAACAAATCTTTTTTAAAATTACAGAAACCTCACCGTGGTCTACAGGATTCTGTAAGACCCATTGAACCACTATTTGTTAGGGTGAGTTTAGGAGTTTATTTTATTACTGTCCTCTGTAACCCACATATAGGTTATGTTTATTCTTTTGTATATGTCAGATATTTTATGATTATTTTAATGAAATCATGAAAGTGATTAGAGGAATACCAGAATTTTTTTCAAATCATGGACTGAAGAAGTTTTTCTAAGCATGACAGGAAACCCAGAAACCATAAAGGAAAAACACCAATAAATTTTATGTATGCATATTTTACATTTCTATAAAGCACAAAAAAACCCACAACAATGCAAGAAATAAACAACACCTATAATAAAGTACTAACTTCCTTTTTTCTTTAAAGATTTTATTTATTTTAAAGATTTTATTAGGGTGCGCGGGTGGCTCAGTCTGTTGGGCGTCTGCCTTTGGCTCAGGTCATGATCCCAGGTCCTGGGATCCCTGCTTCTCCTTTCCCTCTGCCTGCCACTATGCCTACTTGCACTCTCTGGCGCTCTCTCTCTCTCTCTGTCTCTCAAATAAATAAATAAAATCTTTAAAAAAATAAAATCTTTTTTATTTTATTATTTTATATTTTTTATTTTATATATTTTATTTGTTTATTTGAGAGAGAGAGTGAGAGAGAGCACAAGAGCAGGGTGAGGGGGAGAGGGAGAAGCAGATTTTCCGCTGAGCAGGAAACTCAGGACTCCAGGATCATGATCTGAGCCTTAGGCAGGTGCTAACTGACTGAGCCACCCAGGCACCCCTAAAGTACTAATTTCTTTAATACAAAGAGCTCTTACAGATTTTTTTTTTAAATCAGAAAAATGGAAAAAAATATGAACGAAAAATTCACAGAGAAATATGTTCAATAAACATGATTCAATCATAATAAAATAAATGCAAATTAAAATCATCTCTCACATTAGGGGAAATTTTTAACTTCATAATACCCAGTATTGATGAGGATGTGGGAAAACAAGTACTCTGATGCACTGTTTGTAAAAATGTAATCAGTCCCTCTTTTAGAACACAATTTGGCAACCACCTATGGAAAGGTCAAATATCCATACCCTTTGACCCAGAAATTCCACTTCTAGAAAGCCATTCTACAAATAATCTTGCATAAATGTACAAAAATATATACAAACACATATATAATTGCAACATTATTTATAATAGTGAAAACCCGGAAAAAACGCCAACATCCACCAACAAAGACTGTTTAAATATAGTACAAACATACAATGGAATACTTTATAGCTTTCAAAAAGGATTAGGTAAATCTGAATTGATATAGAATGATAATCAGGATTCAGAGTTAAATGAAAAGAGCAAGTCACAGAACAATTAGGCAGAGTATAATTTTATGTATTTTTGTTAAGTAGGCCCTACACCCAACATGGGGCTCAAACTTAAAACCCCCAGATCAAGAGTCACATGCTCTACCCCCTGAACCAGCCAGTCGGCCCCTATTTGTATTTTATAAGGACAAAATTTGTATATGCTTCAAAGATGTCTAAAAACATATTCACCAGAAAACATTTCGAGTGAGTCCAGCGGGCATGGAATGAAGAATAAGGAGGGAACAGGAGACACACTTTTGGTTTCATTCTACTCTGTTCTGTTTGATTTTTTTCTCTTCGTATCAAGCATGTATAATTTTTATAATTAAAAAAGAAGAATTCACGTTCTTTGAACATATGGCTGGTAACTAGCCTTCATAATTCACCAGAAGTACTCGAGCTTTAGAACAAGTAAATTATTTTCCTCTAAAATGCCTTCAGCAAAACTGGGGTGCTTTATCAAGCCTGGTAACAGACTGAAGCTCGTTTCTAGGCATTTTCTTTGAAATGGCCTTCCAAGTGTCTGCCGCGCAAACGCCAGCCCGTCCGAGCTTCAGCAACCTCCCATTGTACTTTCTCAGGCTGAGCAAGAGCAGAGCCGACACCGTGGTATGTCTGCGCACGCTCAGCACGCACGTTGGGTTTACCCACCGCGGGGTTGTGCTTCATGATGTGTTGAACATCGAAATCGCTCCCTCTCCAGGCTTTTCCCTCAAGCCAAGTAAGTAACCCCTGATAGAGCCTTTGAAAATCCCTGCGCTGAACTGGAGAAATGGGTGATTACAGTACTTATTGCAGAAGGCACGTGTCACGCATGCAAACGTGTACAAGAGGGAAACTGCTTTCCAAAACTCATAGCCCCTTTCCTGTGTGGACATGAGCGACTGTGGAGCAGGTGAGGTTGTGCATTCAACTCCAGTCTCTGATGAATTTTCTTTCAACCAAAGTAGAAGCGGGTCTGTATCCCAGCACACCTATAGATAGATCTCAAGGAAACCCTGCTCCACTGAACCGCATCAGATCCAGTGGAATGACGCTCTACTCTGAGTCATGCTTAGCCAGCCAATGCCACAGCATGCTGTCCGGGGGCAACGGGTGTCTTCTGGATAAGATCTAAACCCAACATCTGACTTCTGACCACATGTGGTCATTGAAGAGCCTCATAGGGCTTCCTGAAAGAATTAAGGGGAGGAGATGCTGATTTTCATTGTCCTGGCCCAATTCCAAGTTTGATCGTTCGCAGTCCTCCTCCTTTGTCTGCCCGCCATCGCACTGAGACGTGCTATTCCACAGTTCCTGTTATAAACAGCTGTCCACTGTTAACCGAGTGAGCCAGAGAGCCAGCGAACTCCACCCTGGGGGAAGCTGCATTTCAAGATAAACATTTCCTCCGCATCTTTGGTAAATTACTTAGATTTACCTTGGAGGAAAGATATAGTTTTCTAGCGAGAATAAGGGCAGAGTAATGGGGAGTTTAAAATTATCCACAAGCCCTATTTTGTCTAACTGGTAAACAAAGAAGACTGGACTTGATCACAAAGGGGCCCTCAGAAGGGAGATTCCATAGGAAATACATTTCAGATTCTAACATTTTATTTGGGAATCCAGAGTTTAATCTTTTTTAAATATTTTATTTATTTGCTTGAGAGAGAAAGCACAAGTGAGGGGAAGAGCATAGGGAGAGGAACAAGCAGACTCCTTGCTGGGCACAGAGCCTGACTCGGGGCCTGATCCTACGACCCGGAGACCATGACCTGAGCTGAAATCAAGAGTCGGACACTCAACCAACTGAGCCACCCAGGTACCCCCAGAATTTAATCTTAAACATTGATGAAGCAGGTGCTATTTGCCACCAAAATGCATTTCTTCAATCTAAGGCATATTTACAAACAGAGCAAACAGGCAAGAAACTCTGTAAACCAGAGGAAACAACAAAATTCATCCTCTGCCATTCAAGCTTCAGTGTCTATGTTGGACATGTCTGGGGGACTCAATGCCTCCCTCCTTTTCATTCAACACTTAAGACATCTTTTTTTTTTTTTTTTTTTAGATTTTATGTTTTTATTTGAGAGAGAAAGAACAGAGGGAGAATGAGAGGGAGAAGCAGACTCCCTACTGAGCAGAGAGCCCAATGTGGGGCTTGATCCCAGGACCCTGAGATCATGACCTGAGCTGAAGGCAGATGCTTAACCAACTGAGCCACCCAGAATCCCCAACTGAAAATATCTTAATTTCAAATATGAACCCCAAATATCTCCTTCTAATACTCCAACTTCCAGAATAATTACTCTCTTTAATCTTAAAAAGAGCATTTTAACATGAAAGCATCCAAAATATCCTTCAATAGGTGAATGGATAAACAAGCTATGTTGCATCCATTCAGTGGAATATTATTCAGCCCTAAAAAGAACTAAGCTATCAAGCCCTAAAAAGGCATGGGGGAACCCTACAGGCATTACTAAGTGAAAGAAACCAATCCGAAAAAGGTTACTGTGTGCTTTCAACTATACAGCATTCTGGAAAAGGCAAAACTACGTCTGGAAAAGACATTCTAGAATAGAAAGTAAAAAGATCAGTTGCCAGGGATGGGGGAAAGACAAGGCTGAACAGGTGGAATACAGGGGATTTTTAGAGCAGTGAAACTATTCAGTATGATTTCATAAGGGTGGATTCATACCATTGTGCATTTGCTAAAACCCCACAGAATCTATAAAACACAAAGTGAACGAACCCTACTGTAAACTATGGACTTTCGTTAATAAATAATATATTGATATCGGTTCATCAGTTAAACAAATGGACTACACTAATGCAAGTTGTTAATAAAAGAAGACTGGAGTAGGGGGAAAGGGTATGGGTATATAGGAACGCTACACTTCCTGCTCAAGTTTACTGCAAACCTTAAACTACTCTGAAAAAGCCTATTTTTTATAAAGAGCATTTCAGCTCTGTTCTCTGCATTGTAAGAAACAGACTCAATCCGCATGTCAACTAACAGGAGATGGGAGCCCAGGCAAAGCCGAACTGAGTGACTTCAGGAGCTATGGGACTAGAAGCGGGGCCACACAAAGGTCAGGGCCCCAGGACATTATCACTGCCCCCCATCCTCCCTCCCGCCTGCCGGCCTCCTCACCCTTCACCGTGTAGCTTCCCTTCTCTTCACAGTGTCTGCTTTCTCACCATCTCAGCTCCTTCATGACTGTGGCTTCCCTGTGGCCTCCTGTGGCTTCTCTAGGTTTCTGAAGCTGGTGGCTTATCAGCTATAGCTGCTTCTGTCAACCACCTCAGGACTTCAGTGTTTCCTACTTAAAATTCCTGAGACAGGCAAACCTACTTGGCCCAGTTCATTCCTTGAAGGCCCAGCCCTGTCCTGGTCCCGGGAGCCCTGTGGGTGCACGTAGCAGGGAAGGGGTGAAGGGTGTCCCTCGCACTGTGCAGCAAAGCCCCGAGGCTCAGAGCTGCTTCCTCGGGAACTCCGGCCCGGCAGCCTGCTTTTCAACAGTGGTGTTAGCAGCATCCTTGAGGTGCCTAACGTGGATGGTGTCCTTTGGAATGGATTGTGTCAAAAAAAACTAACAACTGAGTAAAACCAGACCTTAGCAATTAAGTATTTCAATACATATTGAAATAGTAATCTTCAGGGCCCCCTGGGTGGCACAGTTGGCTGGGCGTCTGACTCTTGATTTCGGCTCAGGTCATGATCTTGGGGTTGTGAGATGGGCTCCACACTCAGCATGGAGTCTGCTTGAGATTCTCTCTCTCCCTCTCCGTCCGCCCCCCCCCCCCGCCTCCCTCTTGCACTCATGCACGTGCTCTCTCGCTCTCTCTCTCAAATAGAACAAAATAAATCTTAAACTTCTTTTAGAGGCCCCTAATAATATACTCATGTAAATGCACTACCAAACCCAATACAGAAATCAAATAGTAGGCGTTAAAGACTCAGGATGCATTGCAAAACTGCACAAAGTTTAGAATAAAATGTGTGCGAAGTTGTTGAACAAAACCTAAAAAACACAAACTGGACAAAGACATATTTGACTAAAATAATATCAAAGACTTATGATCGTTTACATTAAAATAAGTGGAAATTGGGGCTCCTGGGTGGCTCAGTCAGTTAAGGGTCTGCCTTCGGCTCAGGTCATGATCTCAGAGTGCTGGGATCGAGCTCCGCATTGGGCTCCCTGCTCAGCAGGGGACCTGCTTCTCCCTTTCCCTCTGCTCCCCTGCTCTTGCTCTCTCTATCTCAAATAAATAAAATCTTAAAGAAAAAAAAATAAGTGGAAATCACATACTGGGGAAAAGATTGAAATTCCAATAACCATGGCAGGATTAGTGATAAAAACATATCAAAGAAGTTTATAAATCTATTCAAGAAAGACGAATAACACAACAGAAAAGTAGGGGAAGGATAAGAACAATCAGCCGCAGAAGAATCTTTGTGTCCAGTAAACACAAACCTTTGTGCAGTCTCCTGTCTTCATTCTTGGCAGTTTCAATACACACAGATGATCCTTCTAACAGCTTCTTTTGTGTGTGTGTGTGTGTGTGTGTGTGTGTGTGTGTGTGTGTGTGTGTTAATTGTGGTCAAACACACATAACATAAAATTTCATCTTAATCGTCTTTAAGTGCACAGCTCAGTAGTGTTCAGTATAGTCATAATGTCGTGCAACCAACCTCCACCTGCAAGATGCAATCTTGCAAAATTGAAACTCCGTAGCCATTAAGCAACAATTTGCCATCTTGCTCTCCCCCAGCCCCTGACAACTGCTATTTCACTTTCTGTTGCTATGAATCTGACCACTCTAGGAACTTTATATAAGGGAAATCAAACAGTATTTGCCTTTTTGGGACTGGCTCATTTTAGCTAACACAATGTCCTTATATTGATTTGCTAGGGCTCACATACAAAATACCACAGACTGGATGGCTTAACAACAGCAACTTATTTTCCCACAGTCTTGGAGGCTGGAGATCTGAGATCAAGGTGCCAGCAGGGCTGGTTTCTTTTGAGATCTGTCCCCTTGGCTTATAGATGGCTGTCTTCTCTCTGGGTCCTCACATGGCCTTTTCTGTGTGTGCACAACCCTGGTGTCGATTCCTCTTCTTATAAGGACACTAGTCCTGTTGGATGAGGCCCCCATCCTTGAGACCTCCCTTTACCTCTGTCATTTCTGTTAAAGGTTCTGTCTCTAAATAGAGTCACATTGGGGGTGAGCATCCTCAACTCCAGGGGGACCCGCCCCTTTGTGAACCGAAAGTGATGACATGTATAAACCGTCCATGCTCGCTGCGTTTGGACTTGCCCATTTCTTTTGCCTTAACACTTTAAGCTGCTTAAATTAATTAATTAGCAGATTAATATAGCAGAACAAAAAATTACTACTAAGCCTCAGTGGCCTTTTTCGCCAGAACAGTGATTTGATTGAGAGTTTATTATTAATTGCATTTTAGGAGAAAGTTGATAGCCACATGCCCTTGGATTCAGTGCTCACGGTCACTGGTAAAGAGGATTGAGACCTATTGTTAGGGCCTGCTAGAACGTAAGCTTCACAGGGACAGGCGTATTTGTTGAATCAGGACGAAGGGGTGTGGTGGGGATTACAGAATGCACGTAAAGCCCTCAGGGTTGACTGTGGACACTGCTTAGCTCAATGTAAGATTGAGTTCACTTAGAACCACTATGCGTACCTCGCAGATCTGAGCTTCGGCACTGACCATTGTCAAGTGTAAATCTTTGAAAACTTTGGAATGAAGTTGGTTGTAGGACTTTGAGAAAAGAAACTACTTAAAGTCACTGAAACATTATCAAATCAATTTTTGCGATCTCATTTAAAGTAAGTTCTTTGTCCTATAATGTTTATATTAATGTTAATGCAGATTAAAAGAGACCAATAGGAAGTAGACAAAGAAGCTATAGGCATTGTTTAAATTTTGAGTATTTTCTGAGAACATGGGATGAGACCATAAATACATAATGGTGTGTATCTGTGTTGGCGAAGAATTCAGATTCTTGTCTTCCTAAAACAAATCTGAGTTGGTCCTAATACCATATCCCCAGTGCCTCCATGCCCTCTCTCTCCTCCGTGTCTGTTTGCACCCCATGCTCAGGCACTGTACCCCCTACCTTGCACACACCCTCAGCAGCTTGCTCCCTTACTTCCTAATATTCCCTGAACCAAACCACAGCCCTGGTGACAATTCCAACATGCTGCCCGCTCGGCACGTGCACCTGCCCAGCCAAATGCGTCTGGCATCACACTGCCCGGTTTCATTTTAAATTCACGACCACAAACCTCAAGTGGACTCTTCATGCCCTTGGCAAGCATAGCATACTTACCCAGGCTCGTTTCTCCCCCAGTGCTCCAGCCAGTAATCTCATATCCATTCCTCTCTCCTCAAACCTCCAACACCCCCTCCCTTCTTTCCGAGGTCACCGTGGATATTGACGTCATCCGCAGAGAAAGTCCTCAGACTGCTCACTCCCCACATCTATCTATCCGCATCTGAATCCCACCCGCCGGCTTCCTGCCTGCTATTACAGATGAATCACCAACCGTCCTTTGGAAGCCTAGCCCTTCGCTTTGACCCCTTTCCCTCCCATTACTCACGAATATCACTCAGCATTTCTCCCCTCTCTTTGCTACATCATTTTTTTTTACCATCTGCTGGATCACTCCTATTGGAATACAAATAACATGTTTTTCTCTGACCTTGAGCCTTCTGTTGACTATACTTTACCTGTGATCTACTTCTCCATTTTTTACTCCCTTTTGCAGCAAAACATCTTCAAAAAAATGGTCTACACTTGCTATCTCCAATTTTTTACCCTTCTCTTTCGATCCACTCTAATCTCACTTTGACTCAACCTTTCCACTAAAACTTGTCCTACTGACGTCACCAGTGAGCTCCACATTGCTAAAAAGAAGAGCCAGTTCTCAGTCTTCCACTTTCTTGATCTATCGGGAGCTTTTGATACAACTGATGACCACCTCTTACCTGACAGGCTCTTTCTACTGGGCCATCAGGACACTTCGTCCTCCTGCTTTCCCCTCACCTCACAAGTGAGTCTTCCTCAGTGTCTTTCAATGACTCCTTCTCTTCTCCCCAGCCTCCGAATGTTGGAGCCCCCAGGCTCAGTCATTGATCTTTTCTGTACCTACACTCAGTCCCCTGTTAATGTCATTCACTGCCATGGCTTCAAAGACCACCCAATTGCTGATCACTCTCAAGTGTACATCTGCAGCCCAGCCCTCCCTCCTGAACCTCAGATTCAGGTAGCCAACAGCCAGCTCAACAGCTCCACTTGGATGTCTAAGGTATCTTAAATGTAACATACCCAAAACTAAACACCGGCCCCACCCAAGGTCTCCCCCATCTGTCAGTAGCAATCCCATCCTTCCAGTTGCTCAGATTAAAACCTTTGAGTCTCTCACATCCACATTCAATCCATCAGAAAAATCCTGTTGGCCCTGCCTTCAAACAACGTGCATGAGCGGAGTGCTTCTCACCACCTCCACCGCTACGGTCCTAGTCCAGGTCGCTGTCATCCCTTGCCTGGATTATGGCCTTAGCCTCTTAACTGCCCAACACTCTACGTAGTCTCTTTCCAATATGGTAGCAGTGATTCTTTAAAAGTGTAGGTTAGATTATGCCGCCGCACAGCTCAAAACTTGACAATGACTCTGTATCAGTCGAGATGACCTAGGTTACGTTGTGGTGGCGAATAACCCCAACATCCCGGTGATTTAAAATAGTGATCGTTTCTTTCTCATGTGCCACGTCCACCTCGGGCAGCAGCAGGGAGCTGGTCATCACCATCACTGATCAGAGATTTTGGGCTTACAGCTCAGAACACTATCTTGAATGTTTCTGGTCACCATGGCAGAGGAGCAAAAAGCTCTAGAAGATTATCACTGGTAATTAAATGCTCCCAAAATGAATTCTCAAGACTCGGCTGCCAGAGCTAGTCACATGGACTAATACATCCTTAAGACAGCCGAAAAGTGTCATCGTGCTTTGTTCTGAGGGCCAGGAGCTGGACATACTCAGTGAGCTCCTGAACACCATAGGCTCCCAGCAGTGCTCAAAATAAAAGCAAAGTCCTAGGGGTGCCTGGGTGGCTCAGCTGGTTAGGTGCCCAACTCTTGGTTTCAGCTCGCGTCATGATCTCAGGATCCTAGGATCCAGACCTACATCAAGCTACACGCTCAGCAGGGAGTCTGCTTGTCTCCCTCTCTCTTGCCCCTCCCCCCGCTCGAGCCCCCCCCCCAAATAAAAAAAATAAATCTTAAAAAAATACATAAAAGCAAAGTCCTTACGATGGCCTATGAAACTGCATTGGCGGTCCCTGCCCTCGCCTCTCTGACCTCACCGCCTCCTGTTCTCTCCCAGGTTCCTGGCCTGAGTGGCTCTCCTTCAGTTATCTGCACGATAATCCCCTTACCTCCTACCTGACCAGTTTATTTAAAATCATAATCCGCCCCTTCTCTATTCCTAATCCTCACCCCACTCTACACACACGCCTGAACAAAAACTTCTATGAGGGCAGGGAAGGCAGGAGCTCTGTCTGTTTTGTTCATGGAGGTGCCCCCACAAGCCAAGCCCACATCAGGATCTGCACAAGATAGAGGCTCAGGAATTTTTGCTTCAATGAGTGAACCTCCCTAGTGGTCAGGAAAATACAAACAAAACCCACAAAATAATTGTTTCACACCCATCAGATGACAAAATGTTCAAGTCTGACAATGGTAAGTAAGCCCTGATGAGGATTTCATGAGAGGAAATCTTTGCTGCTCCAGAGTGCACATGGGTACAAGCATTTTGGAGAGCAGTCTGGCACTCCGTAGTCAAGTCCAAGACAGATGTGAATTATTACAGTTTGGCGATTTCACTTCCCAGTATTTACCTGGGAGAAACTCATCCATGTGTGTCCAAAAAGACATAGAAAAAGATGCTCATAACAGCATTATTTATAATAGGAAAAGAGTTGGAAACAATTGAAATTTCCATCAGCAAGATACTTGCTACATAATTGTCATATACCAGGGAACACCCTAAAGTGGTTAAAAGCAAGTCATTCACTGTGTTCTGGCTTCCCATCTCCAGTCCAGCATGCGAGGGGACTGGAAGTCGCTTTCGTTCACACAACAAGCAAAAAGCTGAACAAACTGAAAATCAACGATTAACCTTAGATCCATCGGAGAACTGAGGTCACAGGGCAACCCGGCTGACCCAAAATTCGGAGAGCTAGACAGGTAGGTACAGAGAATCACAACTTATCTGAGCAGAAATCTCCCAGGAATTAGTACCTGGGAAGGTACTGGGGTTGACACCTTGCTGGAGGCTCAGTGCGGACAAGTTTGAAAGTTAGCAACGCCACGGGGCCCCTCGTACATCTGAGCGTTCCCTCTAGGAGCCCTTCCAGACTCTACGGTAAGGATCCAGAGAAAACCCCCCTCATGCTTCCAGCAGGGGAAGGAAAAGAGGAGCCATTTTGGAACACACCCCGAGTACTCTGTTGCTTTTAACAAGCCTTGCCCCCCAAAGAAGCGATTTCACAGAGCCTCATGGACTCAGGGGAACGGAAATATCCAACTGTAGCCCCCTTGAACCTTTCTGCCTGACCTAAGGGGGTAAGGGAGCTGAAAAGCCCTGGTCAATCACAGCCCACAGGCACAGACTTACTGAAGGACCAAGACCTCATAATCTACACCTACGCATATCATATTCCAACTACAGAAAATCTTAGACAAAAAAAAAAAAAAAAATTGAAAGAAGCCATAGGAAAATAACTTACCTGTGGAGGAGCAAGGAAAGAATTATATAGTTTCCGTTTGGGAACCCTGCAGGAAAGAAAAGGATGGAGGGAGCTCTTTTCATGCCTAGTGCAGCCATGCTTGTGTTCCCAAGAAGCGTCGGAAGCCTATAGCAGCTCCCAAGCCTTGGATGCTGGATAAACTGACCGGTGTGTTTGCCCCTCGTCCATCTACTACCGGTCCCCAGAAGCTGAGAGAATGTCTCCCTCTCATCATTTTCCTAAGGACCAGACTTAAGTACGCCCTCACAGGAGATGAAGTAAAGAAGATCTGTATGGAACATTTTATTGAGATTGATGGCAAGGTCCCACCTGATATAAACTACCCTGTTGGTTTTATGGCTGTCGTCGGCATTGACAAGACTGGGCAGGATTTCCGTCTGATCTGTGACATGAAGGGTCACTTGGCTGTGTGTCAGATTACACCTGAGGACGCCAACTATAAGTTGTGCAAAGTGAGAAGGAACTTTGTGAGAACAAAAGGAATCCCTCATCTGGTGACCCATGATGCTCGCCCGCACCATCCGCTATCCTGATGCCCTCGTCAAGATGAATGACCCCATTCAGATTGGTTTGGAGACTAGAAAGATGACGCATTTCATCAAGTTTGACCCTGGTAATCTGTGTATGGTGACCAGAGGTGCTAACCTGGGAAGACTTGGCATGATCACCAACCGAGAGAGAGACACCCTGGTTCTTTTGATGTCGTTCACATGAAAGATGCCAGTGGCAACAGCTTTGCCACCAGCTCTCCAGCATTTTTGTTATTGGCAAAGGCAACAAATCATGGATTTCTCTTCCCTGTGGTGAGGGTATCCACCCCACCATTGCTGAAGAGAGGCAAGAGAAGGGCGGCCAAACAGAGCAGTGGGTAAAACGGTCTCTAGGTGATGTCATTGGAAGTCTTTATACTTAATTAAAGATCATACAGCACAGAAAAAAAAAAAGGATGAAGTGCTATAGTGTTGTATTGAAAGTGTTGAAAGGAAAAAAAACCCACTAACTTAGAACGCTCCCCACTGACATTATCCTTCAAAAGTCAAGGACAGATAAAGAATTTTTTAAACAAAAATTGAGGGAATTTTTTGCCAGTAGACATTCCTTCCAAGAAGTGTTAAAATAAGTTCTTTATAGAGAAAGAAATGACATCGGTCAGAACTCAGATCTACAAAAAAAGGAAGAGCATTCAAAAAGGAATAATGAGTGAATGTAAAATGATTTACGTGGAGTGATACCAAAAAAACCAAACGAAACCAAACCAAAACTAAAGCGTTTGATGCTGAAGGAAAAAGACAATTTTCAAAAAGACATTTATAGAATGACACCATTTATAGGAATTATAAAAACATATTATACAATGCCATATATATTATATGGATACACGTGTAGACAGTACAAATACAAAAAGTCACTATAAAGAGTCAAAGTAGTTTCGAGATGGGTTATGTCTAGGGAGGGGGGCAGGACTGGGGAATAAGAAACATCTTGGCTGTGTTTGTAATATTTTATTTCCTTAAAAAATATCTTAAAAAAATATCAAAAGCAAATATGAAAAAAAATGTTTAAAAGCTCTATTTGTCTATTATGGTCTGACTTAGCTTGTTAAGGAAAAGTTTCAAAAAGTTTTAAGAAAAATAGTAGCCAGTGGGGCACCTGACTGGCTCAGTCCGTGGAACACACCACTCTTGATCTTGGGTTTGTACACCCACGTTGGGGGGAGAGACTACTTAAAAATAAAATCTTTAAAAAAAGAAAAATAGGGGCACCTGGGTGGCTCGGTTGTTAAGCGTCTGCCTTCGGCTCAGGTCATGATACCAGGGTCCTGGGATCGAGCCCCGCGTCAGGCTCCCTGCTCAGCTGTCAGCCTGCTTCTCCCTCTCCCACTCCCCCTGCTTGTGTTCCCTCTCTCGCTGTCTCTCTCTGTCAAATAAATAAAATCTTCAAAATATAAAGAAAAAGAAAAAGAAAAAAAGAAAAACAATAGCCAAGTATCTTTATAATATTACAAAAAGCCACTTTCTCTTTCTCTGCCATACTCTTTTTTTTTTTTTAAGTAAGCTCTACATCCAATGTGGGGCTTGAACTCATGACTCTGAGATCAAGAGTCACATGCTCTACCAACTGAGCCAGCCAGGTGCCCCTTCTACCATGCTTTTCAAGACAAATCCCTGGCACTCAACTTAGATTTTTTTTCCTTAGCAGAGTAAAGCTAGCAACAGTAGAGAAGTGACAAGTGCCCTTTACTCAGTAAGCAAAGGTTCCATTTGTTTTCCATAGAATCTCATATTCTCAAAGCTGAACTGAATGGGTTCTAAGATTTAGGAACAACTCTTTGAAATGTACACCTGTTCAGTGTGCAGAAAAAATTTTCATCTGCCTTCAAAAGGCTCTGGTGTGAGGGCACCTGGGTGGCTCAGTCGGTTGGGCGTCTGCCTTCAGCTTAGGTCGTGATCCCGGCGTCCCAGGATCGAGCCCCGCATGGGGCTCCCTGCTCAGTGGGGAGTCTGCTTCTCCCTCTCCCTCTGTTGCTCTTCCTTCTCATTCTCTCTCTCATTCTCGCTCTCTCAAATAAATAAAATCTAAAAAAAAAAAAAGATTCTAGTGTCATTACTTCCTTTTTTGGGCGGTGGGGGTGGGGGTACAACCTTGAGATCAAGACCTGAGCTGAGATCAAGAGTTGGACACTTGGGGTGCCTGGGTGGCTCAGTTGGTTAAGTGTCCAACTCTTGATTTTGGCTCAGGTCACGATCTCAGGGTTGTGAGATCAAGCCCCACATGAGGCTCTGTACTGGGCATGGAACCTGCTTAACATTCTCTCTCTCTTTCCCTCTGCCCCTCCCTCCCCATCTCTCCCTCTCTTAAAAAAAAAAAATGTTGGACACTTAACCAACTGAGCTACCCAGGTGTCCCTGGTATCATTGCTTCCGATTACCCTGGATGGACTATTGACAATCAATACCTTCAGTTTAAAAAACAAAACAAAGCAAAACTAAACAAAAAACCTTCAGTTTATATCACATTTTTTTAAACTGATATTTTGGGGGCGCCTGGGTGGCTTAGTCGGTTGAGCATCTGCCTTCAGCTCAGGTCATGATCTCGGGGTCCTGGGATTGAGCCCCGAGTCAGGCTCCCTGCTCAGTGGGGAGTCTGCTTCTCCTTCCGCTCCCCCCTCCCCTGGCTCATGCTTGTTCTGTCCCTATCGAATAAATAAATATAACCTTTTAAAAAAATAAAATGATATTTTAATCCTTAGAAGATAAATATAAGCATCTGCAAAGCAGTAGCATGGAATTCATGGAAGTAACCAAAGAAATGGTACAGCAGTTGTCCCATTCAGTCAAGGCCGTTAGTGCCGTTCTAGCCCCTTAGGATGGTGTGAAGATACGAATACCAAGAAACTTGAAGGTGAGAAAAATACAAGGTTAACAGAAGCCAAGTCTGAATCCCCTAAAATGTATCTTAGAATCGTATGTTTCATCAGGGTAGAACCCTTGAAATCATCTAGTCAGACCCTTTGGTCTCGATATCTTAAATATTATTATTATTATTATTTTTTAAAGATTTTATTTATTTGAGAGAGAACATGCACATAAGTGAGGGGGAGGGGCAGAGGGAGAAGGAGAAGCAGGCTCCCCGCTGGGCAGGGAGCCTGATGTGGGGCTTGACCCCAGGACCCTGGGATCATGACCTGAGCTGAAGGCAGACGGTAAACCCACTGAGCCACCCAGGCGCCCCACGATCTTAAATATTATTGATTACTGTTTGGGTTAAAATGTGTCCCTCAAAAAAAGATATGCGTAAGTCCTAACCCCTAGTCCCTCAGAATGTGACCTTGTTTGGAAAGCAGTTTGTTGCAGAGGTAATGAGTTACGATGATATCACACCGGAGTCGGGTGGGCCCCAAATCCAAAATGAGAGAAGATGGCCACATAAAGATGCAGAGACTCGGGGAGGCAGCCATGTGAAGATGGGGGCAGAGACGTGAGTGGTGCGTCTACAAGCCAAGGATGCCGAGGATAGCTGGCAGCCCCCGGGAGCTAGGAGGGAGGCCTGGAACAGAGTCTCCTTCAGAACCCTCAGAAGAAAGCAAACTTAGGGTGCCTGCTAGCTCAGTCAGGGGAGCCTGTGACTCTTGACCTTGGAGTTGTGAGTTTGAGCCCCCTGTTGGGTGTAGAGATTACTTAAAAATAAAATATTTTTTAAAAAATAAAGTGGGGGGCACCTGGGTGGGTCTGTCATTAAGCATCTACCTTTGGCTCAGGGAATGATTCCAGAGTCCTGGGATCGAGCCCCGCATCGGGCTCCGTGCCCCACTGGGAGCCTGTTTCTTCCTCTCCCACTCCTCTTGCTTGTGTTCCTTCTCTCACTGGCTGTCTCTCTCTCTCTCTCTCTGTCAAATAAATAAATAAAATCTTTAAAAAACAACAAATAAAAAAATAAAAAATAAAAATAAATTAAAAAATTAAGTGGGCCTGGGTGGCCCAGTCAGTTGGGTGTCTAACTTTTGATTTTGGCTCAGGTCATGGTCTTGGGGTTGTGGGATGGAGCCCTGAGTGGCACTCCACACTGCGCACGGAACCTGCTTCTCATTCTCTCTCCCCCTCTCCCTCTGCAGCCCCCTACTCACATTCATGTGTATACTCATACTCTTTCTCTCTAAAAAAATATTTTTAAGGGGACACCTGGATGGCTCAGTCAGTTAAGCATCTGCCTTTGGCTCAGGTCATGATCCCAGGGTCCTGGGGCTGAGTCCCACATTGGGCTCCCTGTCAGCGGGGAGCCTGCTTCTCCCTCTCTGTCTGCCGCTCCCCCTGCTTGTGTGCTCTCTCTCTCTCTCTGTCAAATAATAAATCTTAAAAAAAAATTTTGTTTAATCTTTAAAAAAAAAATTTTTTTTTTAAAAGGAAGCAACCCTACAAACACTTTGGTTTTGGACTTCTAACCTCCTTAACCATAAGACAATAAATTTCTATTGTCTTAAGTCACCTAGTTTGTGGCACTTTGTTAGAGCTAAGAAAACTAAGAGAATGAAGAGCTTTTGTTTAGGTGGGGTTTACCTTCTGACGTGTATCGCATTGTCTTTGAAACACAAGAACACAGAGCACACATTCCACAAGCTGTCAGAACAATGACATCATCACAGGTCACACGGCCTCTGCCAGTCCCCACTGTGCACTTGCCATAGGGTGAGAGTGGTGAAGGCCAATAACAAGGTTTGTGGTGAAATGTTTTTGACCTCTCAGACCCCAAAAACAGGTCCATTGAGCACCGCTTACTTAATCCAAATCCCTTCTTTTTTACAGACGAGGAAACTGAAGCCCAAAGGTGGGAAGGAGCCTCGCCTTGGTCTTGGGCTAGAGTCCCAGCTTCGCACATCCCTTGTGGGGTTCCTAGAACCACAGAGCCACAGAACAAATGTTTAGGGAGGGGGCAAAAGCAAGTAACTAGAGCAAAAACAACTAGTCAGTCTAGACTAGCCCTGCTCCAGACTTTGTTACATCATTAAGTACAGGTCCTTTATTTATTTTTTGAGTAAACTGTACCCCCAAAGTGAGGTTCAAACTCACAACCCTGAGATCAAGAGTCACGAGCTCTACTGACAGAGCCAGCCAGTGCCCCCAGTACAGTTCCTCTAAACTGGCTTGTGCACAGCACTCTTTTATTTTATTTTAAGATTTTTTATTTATTCATTCGAGAGAGACAGAGAGAGCGAGGGAGAGCATGAGCAGGGCGGAGGGCAGAGGCAGGGGAGAAGCAGAATCCGCGCTGAGCAGGAAGCCCGACCTGGGGCTCGATCCCAGGACCCCAAGGTCATGACCTGAGTCGCAGGCAGACACTTCACCAATGGAGGCGCCCCAGCACTCATTTATTTAAAAACGTGATTTAGGGGCGCCTGGCTGGCTCCGTCACTAGAGCACGCAACTCTTGATCTCAGGGTCATGAGTTCAAGCCCCATATTGGGCGTGGAGCCGACTTAAAAATAAAAGTGATATAAAGCGTAAGTCCCACATTTTAAAAGACAAGAGTAACCCTCCTTTCCCCAACATCTAAGGCAGCATGTGATTGTGATGCCCCTGACCTCTTGGGGCTGGTGCGAAGAAAATGTGGGTGTGCACGTGTGCGCGCAGAGCTCTGTGAACTCCTGACACACTCACGTATTTGGTGAGAAGGAGCCGTAGTACGCATCGGGTTTTCAAAGCGGGGTCCATGACTCGAAGATTACAAACCCCTGCGCAAGGGAGAGGTCACCCGGGAATGCTGACTCGGAGGCTTTCTCTCCCGGCTGCGTGTGGACTTTGAAATCAAGCTACTTCTCCCTCTTCTGCCCACAGGACAAGTCTCTCGGCGCGACGCTCCGCACATGTGTGCATGGGACCTCTCTCGGCCCTGAGCCTTTCATGCTGATGTCTCATGACCTGAAACCAGATGTGCATGAAACAGCGAATTCATTAAAAAGTCATGTGAAGAATGACCTCCGCCTGCAGTAGTCATCAAAGAACAGAGTAATTCAGGGCTGTAGGGACAGGGAGGGGGCACCCAGAGGCACAGACTTGGTGCTTTCACTCCCCGTTCAGCCCAGAACAACCAAATGTTCATATCAATACAAACCTTGTAACGGTGATGTTTAAAATTCTAAATATTTTAATACTTGGACATAGATTGCATGGATCTTGATGGACTAAATTCAGCTCTAGGTAACTAAGTCAGATTTTTCTAATTGGAAATAAACACCAAAAACATCTGTGTGTGTGTGTGTGTGTGTGTGTGTGTGTGTGTATACACATTTGAGACAAATAAAATCTTTTTTTTTTAAGGTTTTATTTATTTATTTGACAGAGAGAGACAGTCAGCTAGAGAGGGAACACAAGCAGGGGGAGTGGGAGAGGGAGAAGCAGGCTCCCAGCGGAGAAGCCCGATGTGGGGCTCGATCCCATAACGTCGGGATCACGCCCTGAGCCGAAGGCAGACGCTTAACGACTGAGCCACCCAGGTGCCCCGAGACAAATAAAATCTTATCATTGTTCCTCCAACTCTCTACAGTTCAATTTCATGATAACCAAACCCTTCAGTTACATGTCTTTGCATGGTCATGTGCATTAATCAGCTCCATTTACCCAAATCACATTATTTTTGGAGGCTTCTGAGCAGAGAAATTAGCAGATTGATTTCTCATCTAAACACCAAAATATGTGGCATAAAAACAATTAAAAAAAACCAACCAACCTTCAGTTGAACAAATGTTGGAAATAACTCATCATTTATTTTTGTATATTTTGTGGGACAACAAAAAGATGTTATGACCATTTCTGGAAAAGGAAATTTATCTTCCAAAGATGGTATCGGTTCACCTTCAAATTCACAAATGCTGCAACTGCTCGAGGCCAAAGGTCTTGCCCCCCCGCCCCCCACCGAGTGGGATTTAATTGCCTCTCCCCCAGATCCCTACTTATGTATTCTGTTTATACCTTGCAGCAGTAAAAAGTAGTTCACTCTTGGTTTTTATCTGGTAAAATATCACAGTTTAATTACATTATTTTGGTCTGCGTCCAAAGCAGCCTCCTTGCGATGTCATAGAAGTTATAGGTTTTCTGACAGATGCCAAGACTATCAAGACGGTACGTACATTACGATCATTATGCATCAATGTATTATGGCCATCTCTATTTTACAGTTCATTATTTCATAGTGCTCGTCTAAAAGGTCAAAGTCTTTACGGGATCATTTGGCTCCTTCTTAACTTGGCTAATTTGCAAATAATTTCGCAAATATTTTGCTGTCACCATTATTTGTTTTTTTTTTTTAAAGATTTTATTTATTTATTTGACAGAGATAGAGACAGCCAGCGAGAGAGGGAACACAAGCAGGGGGAGTGGGAGAGGAAGAAGCAGGCTCATAGCGGAGGAGCCTGATGTGGGGCTTGATCCCGTAACTCCGGGATCACGCCCTGAGCCGAAGGCAGACGCTCAACCGCTGTGCCACCCAGGCGCCCCTGTCACCATTATTTGTTGATGAGGATCGGACTCAGGATACGGAATCTTCAGATTATAAATGCCACACTGCCTTAGCCAGACACCCTTCAGCATTTCCTTATCCCAAATAATACCAGCTTGTCCAATAGATACGACATGCATTCCTAATATGGTAAATTGGTTTTTAAAAATCATCTTCCTTTCAGTATAAATCTCAGAAATCAGTAATCTAAGTTGTATCTCCTTGTCATTAATGCACACTAAAAAGTGCCTTCATTTCTAAAGTAGAATAGAGCATAGCATTGGGGTGCCTGGCTGGCTCTGTCGGTTAGATGGTTAGACGTCTGCCTTTGGCTGGGTCGTGATCCCAGGATCCTGGGAGGGAGCCCCACATCCAGGCTCCTTGCTCAGCAGGGAGCCTGCTTCTCCCTCTGCCTGCAGCTCCCCCTGCTTGTGCTCTCTCTCTCTCTCTGACAAATGGATAGGTAAAATCTAAAAAAAAAAAAAAAAACAGAATAACATAGCATAGAGTATGTTGAAAACCGGTCATTGTCTAGCTAACATATCTCTTTTTTCAGCACGGCCTTTTCAAATAAAATGCGCTTTAGTTTAATGCTATATTCTAGCACTGAATAAATAAAAATAGAATTGTAAGTCTTTTTTTACTATCAAATAAGTTATCTGATAATTTAATATGTAATTCTCTTTTTTTTTTTTTTTAAAGATTTTGTTTATTTATTCGACAGAGATAGAGACAGCCAGCGAGAGAGGGAACACAAGCAGGGGGAGTGGGAGAGGAAGAAGCAGGCTCATAGCAGAGGAGCCTGATGTGGGGCTCGATCCCATAACACCGGGATCACGCCCTGAGCCGAAGGCAGACGCTTAACCTCTGTGCCACCCAGGCGCCCCTTAATATGTAATTCTTAAATTCTCAAACTGAGAATGCAATCTTTTTCAAAATATAGATACAATTTTTTTGAAAAGTACCTTTGTATTAAAAAAAAAGGAAAGCTGAAGAAAGGGGAAAAATACAAAAGATATTTTTCATAACAAAATATTTCATGTTTCTAATGAAACCAATCAAGGGCACAAAAATTCTAAAGGGATCACATAAATGCAATGTATCATTCCAAAGAATAAAATGCATTTAGTGTCTATAGGCCTGTTCCCTGCACTAAGGGAATGCATTAGGGACACATTAGCTGTATCACTGCGATTCCGGCCAATAGCCCCTCCGTCAACCTGTCCCTTACGGAGGAACACAAATCGATTTTTTTTCCCACAAATCGATTTTTGGTGCTCGTTAAAAAGAGCACCGTGACTCCTTCGTCCACGTCTTGACTCAAAATCGCAACCTTTTTATTTATTCGCAAAGGATGAGAACATCAGAGCTATCTATAGTAATTGGTCCATCATACAAATATGTGTTCCCTGCCTATGCAAGACTTTTTCCGGGGAGCAGAGCCTCACTGTGGATCTCGCAAATACCTCAGAAGCCCCCTTGATGCTTTGCATTTCACTAACTGCAAGGCATCCCTTTGAGGTTGGTGAGTGAGCTGTGCTGTACTCCGGAGAGCAGATCCGAATGGGTCCTCTTGAATTACTTCGGTCCAGTACCGCAGTGTTGCCAGTGAAGACGGGAGTGCATGGTGGAATGGTTAATCAATAATTAGTAAGCCAGGGATTAGACCAGGAAGGGTCCTTCTAGATAAAATAGTTATCTACTGTGACTGTCTGGGGGGAAGGGGAAACTCAATGTAGAATCATATTTCTCACCATACACAAAACAAAACCTTAATTATGTAAAGAGTTAAATAGAACATGGGATGGGGTGTCCGGCTGGCTCAGTCGGTAGAGCATGTGACTCTTGATCTCAGGGTCGTGAGTTCAAGCCCCATGTTGGGTGTAGAGATTACGTAAATAAATAAAGAGTTAAGTATAACAAATAAAAATATTTAAACCTGGGGGAAATTTAGGTGACTGTTTCCCCTTTCGTCGTCCACCCTGCAAACGGTGGACTGCCTCTGGGCCCAGACCTCGGGTTTTTCTCCTCTTTCTACACTCAGCCTGGCCGCGGCCCGTATCCTTACGGCTTGACATGGAAGCACAATGCTGCCAGCTCCCGGCCACACGCTTGACCTCTTCCCGGAGCTCCAGACTCCCAGATGGGCGGGCCTTCGTGGCACAGTCTCAGCGGCATTTTAAACCAGTCAGGGCCCAAACCAAACTCCCGCTTTCCCTTCCTCGGACACGCTCCTTCCTGGATTTCCTCATCTCAGTTGACGGCGACCCCATCCTTCTGGTTGCTTGAGCCCCAAACCTCAGAATTGTCCTCGATCTGCCCCTCTTTCACACCCCGCATCCAGCCTGTTGGCAAATCCTACCTTGAAAATTGATTCATGCTCCGAGTACGGCTCACCACCCGCGGTGCTTCTGTCCTGGTCCAGCACGCTGTCCCCGCTCCCCCGGATAACGGTACAGCTCGCTGCCCCATCCCCAACTCTCAGTCTAGTCTCAGCGGAGCCACTAGGGGGATTGTTTGAAGACTTAAGTCAGAATTGCCCTTTCTCCCCTCAAACAAATCCACTGGCTTCCAACTCACTCAGAGAAAAATCAGAGGATTTATCAGAGGCCTACAAAGTCCCACGTGATCTGGCCCCATGTTTTCTCTACGGCCTCGTTCTCCTCTGCTCTCCATCTGGCCCATTTTGCGGCCTCCTCGCTGTTATCCCCCAGATAATAGGTTTGGCACCCCGGGGCATCCACGTTTGTCATCTTCTGCCTGAAGGGCCCTGTTGTGGGTTGAACTGTTTCCCCCAAAAAAGGCATGTCCAAATCCTAGCAGCCTAGGACCTGTGAATGGGACCTGACTTGGAAATAGGGTCTTCACAGATGTCGTCACTGGGCTAGGGTGGGCCCTAAATCCCATGACTGGGGTTTTTACAAGGAGAGAGAAATTCAGAGACGCAGAGGAGACACAGAGAGGAGAAGGCCGTGTGGTCACAAGGGCAGAGAGGGCGGTGATACAGCCCCAAGCTTAGGGACCTGGGAAATGCTGGAGGAGACGGGAAGGATCCTCCCCTGGAGACTTCAGAGAGGGCATAGCCCTGCTGACACCTTGGTCTTGGACTCTGGACCCCAGGACTGCGAGAGAATAAATCTTTGTCGTTTCAAGCCACCTATAGTTTGTGGTGGTTTGATGAGGCAGCTGCCGGAAACTCATACATCGCCCCCCAGCCGTCGCCAACATCAGATGCCTCGCAGCGTCCCTTGGGTGGGGCTGCTTGCAGGGAGGGCTCCTAGGGCTAACCCATTTTGCACCTCTGCGCTACAACCTCTTCTCCGGCCACCCCCAGCCTCACCCTCCCTCCCTGCCCCCGCCCCGGGGACCCTCGCATAGCCTGGGCAGGGCCCAGGGCCGCCCCTCCTCTCCCTATCCTCTTTCCGACTCTCTCAGAGTGACATAAAGCCTGCTGCTTCCGTAGCTCTTCCCTGCTGAGTCCCCAAAAGGGGACTATTGACTGTTCCTTGGTCTTTATATTCTTACCATACCTGTCATATTCTTGAAACAGCGTGGATGCCTCTTCCTAAGGGAGGAGCAGAGGAAGTGGGGGAAAAAAAGCACAAATATGAATAGTTCAAGATCCTCAAGATATTATCTTGCCTGATTAACTAGTGGACAAGTCGGGTTCACCGGAGGGCAGCACTAGAGAGAACACAAACTTTAACCTATTCGTAGCTAGATGTCTGCCCCCTCATTCCCTTCTTCCACGTCTGACTCCTTCAGCTAATCCTCCATGATAAAGAAGCAAAAATGGGGGAGCCCGTTTGGCTTAGTCAGTGGAGCCTGTGACTCTTGGTCTCAGAATCCTGAGTTCAAGCCCCACAATGGATGTAAAATTTACTTAAAAAAAAAAAAAGACTGGGGTATGCCAATTATATCTCAATAAAACTGAAAAAAAAAGAGTAAAAAAAAGAAGCAAAAACGGTAGGAACCCATGATGGCAATGGGATAAGTGGGAACAGGTCATATACTCTACGGGCTTTCCGCCTGGCAAAGATCTGAGCAAATGCTCATCAGGCTTGCTGCTATAACGGGCCCAGAACAGCACGATCCCAGCTCTGATACTCACACGTTGGCGTTTCAGGGGTGGGGCCGTGCCTTGCACCCCACCCCAGCCGTGGGCTGATGACTCAGGTGGCAGAGGGTCTGTGGGAGGCAACAGATGGAAAGCCGTCAAGACCAACAGTCGGAGGGACAGAGGGTTGAGTCCTCTGGGGAGCCGTATTCCAGAAGAGCTACAGAGAGCTCAGCAGAGCAAGAACCCTTTTCGTGCCTAGAAACAGAAAGGTGGTCAGTGTTTTCCTCTACTGGAAAATGGTTCAGATTCCCACGCATTTTCTCTTCCATTTTCAATCGTACCGTGGTGGCTCATGACTTTCCGAAGGAGGTGGAAAAGACCACTCTGTGTGTACTTGGCACGTAAAGCTCATAAGCACAACAGGGAGGAAACCCTCCTGGAAGTGTTGGCAGGAAGGAAACCGAGAGGCTGGGAGGAGTCGTTGGAGGACCGGGCAAACCAGGCACCACTCCAGGCAAACCAGCTTACAGTCACTGAGGACAGAAGGACAGGCACCCCCCACCTCTGCCAGACAACGACAGAACCAGCTGGCCCGCAGCAGAGTCGCCGCAGAGGAAGCTTACCTGTAACTAGGTCAGCAGGCGGCCGCACCCCGGATGGCCCCCAGCGGCGTACCCAGGCCCCCCGGGGAAAGTGGCTGCCTGGGCTGGGGGGCGGGGGCAGCTGGGTGCTTCCTGAAATCAAAGCGCTACTCTGCCCAGATCTTGCAAAAACTGGTAAGGACCCTTTTGCTCAGGACTTCACGGCCAAGAACAGAGGGCCAGGGGCGCCTGCGGTTAAGCGTCTGCCTTCGGCTCAGGGCGTGATCCCGGCGTTATGGGATCGAGCCCCACATCAGGCTCTTCTGCTGGGAGCCTGCTTCTTCCTCTCCCACTCCCCCTGCTTGTGTTCCCTCTCTCGCTGGCTGTCTCTATCTCTGTTAAAAAAAAAAAAAAAAAAAGAAAAAAAAAAAAAGAACAGAGGGCCAGATGGAGGGGCCAGACTCCCGTCTCTGCTGAGCCCTCCCTGCTCTGGGGCTCCAGAGGGAGAAGTTAGGGGCCAGGACTTGGACAGGGCTGCCTGGCCTGCCTGTGCCCTTGCACTGGTACTCCTCTCGTGGGAGCTCCACTTCCTTCTTCCCTTTGCTGAAAGCTGTTAAGGAAAGGGGTTTACCTTTGCTAAAGGGGTTGCTTTCCCTTCCTCTTCCTCATCCTTTGCTTATAAGGGCCAAAGGAACCGAATTCTTTGTTTGCTTATCTGTTCGTTTCAATTTTGTTTGTTTAAATTCTAGTTAGTTAACATGTAGTGTAATACTGCTTTCAGGACTAGAATTCAGTGGTTCAGCACTTTCGTCTAATACCCAGTGCTCGTCCCAACAAGTGCCCTGCTTAATGCCCATCACCCATCTAGCACCTCCCCACCCACCTCCCCTCCATCAACCCTTGATTTGTTCTCTAGAGTTAGGAGTCTATTTTACGGTTCGCCTCCCTCTTCCCCCCCACGCATGTTCATCTGTTTTGTTTCTTAAATTCCACATAGGAGTGAAATCATGTGGTATCTCTCTTTCTCTGACTTAATTCACTTAGCATAATACACTCTAACTCCACCCACGTCATTGCAAATGGCAAGATGTTATTCTTTTTTATGGCTGAGTAATATTCCGTTGTACATATAGACCACATCTTCTTCATCCATTCACCAATTGATGGACATCTGGGCTCTCTGCATAGTTTGGCTATTGTTGTTAATGCTGCTGTAAACATCGGGGTGCATGTGTCCCTTCAAATCAGCATTTTTGTATCCTTTGGGTAAATACCCAGTAGTGTAATTGCTGGATCGTAGGGCAGTTCTACTTTTAACTTTCTGAGGAACCTCCATACTGTTCTCTAGAGTGGCTGCACCAGTTTGCATTCCCACCAACAGTGCAAGAGGGTTCCCCTTTCTCCACATCCTCGCCAACACCTGTTTTATTTCCTATGTTGTTGATTTTAGCCATTCTGACAGGTGTGAGGTGATATTTCACTGTAGTTTTGATTTGCATTTCCCCGACGATGAGTGATGTTGAGTATCTTTTCATGTGTCTGTTGCCATCTGGATGTCTTCTTTGGAAAAATGCCTATTCATGTCTTCTGCCCATTTCTTAATGAATGAGCTTGTTAACTATTCTAATGAAAGGTTCAAATATAGTAGGAACTCCAGGACACCTCTGCCATGTCCCTGTTTTTACAAAGGAAGGGACCATTAGACTGAAACACGTTGTATTTCCAGCTGAGGCTCAGAGAAGTTAAGTGACCTGGCCAAAGTCACACAGCCAGAAGATGGCAAGAGTCACAGCACCAAGAACGGACCTTTGGCCTGCCTATCATCCATTCCCCCTTTTTCCAGTAGCAACATCCCACCCTTCCTTTGGGAAATGCCCCTTTCCTAATTTCAGCCCATATTGTTGAGTGAGGTTAACCTGTCCCCACAATCTGGGGGTGAACATGTGACCCAGGTCTAACCTTGAGTGATTTCATCCCCCTTGGCCACAATGATTGGTTCAAGAATGGGATGTGACCCAATTTGAGCCAATAAGAGTTAGACTCAGGATTTTGCCTAAACAGTTGGGAGAAAGAAGCCAGGGCTGCTGGGCCGACTGTGAAGAGCTGTTGGGGACCCCCAAGCCTCGAGACCCTTCCTGGGGGTAAAACGGGCACAGAGGACGGCAGAGTGGAGAGTTGGAGAGATACTGAGTCTTGGTGACATTCTCTCAGCCTCGGGATCCAGTCATGCCTGAAGCCACATGCCAGTAAATGTCCTTTTTGGTTTAAGCCCCTCCGAAATGGTCACTGCCACTACAAACGAAAAGTCAGAACTAAGACGACCCCCAAATCCATGCCCTCTGCCGGCACCATGCTGCTGTCAGCTGGGTCCATCAAGCCCCCAGATCTCATTGCAACCCTACCCAGGGTTTCTACTCCAGTAGCACTGAGCCTCAGCTGCTCTCTGCTGCATAAAGCTATGTTCACCCTCAAATCTGGCTCCTGACAAGCCCAGGACAGGTGCTCAATAACCACGAAGGAAAGGTGAGCCGGGGCCCAACAGGCGCTGCTTTGCCATTGTTTTCTCCTTTGGTTCAAATTAGCTCTAGGGAGTGTGGGAACCACAGCAGGTCCCAGGATACCGCGCGTTTCCTTCTGCCTTCTCTCCAGCCGGCTCTTCATCCTTCCAGGAAGGAGACAGAGACAAGTGAAATGGAAGCTTCCATCCACTATCTCAAAGGAGGCAGGAGCCATGGATAGAGACCCATGTGCAAGACTTTATAAGCTTTTATCTTGGACACTGTTGTTATTTTTGTTGTTGCTTATAGCGTCCAGGAGAGAAGGAGGAGGAAAGGGACAGATCCCTTACAGAGAAGAGAAAACCAAGGTAGAGAGCTAGTCCGTGCTGGTATCCGCATGAACTTGCAGCGTCGCCGTTGGTCTGACATATGCCGCCTCTTTGCCACAGGCTCAGCGGTGACAGACATTGTTTCTGGCAAGAGCCGCATCCTGAGATCTCAAGCGCTGGCTGATGGCATGTCCCCCTCGGTCATGTGCAGCTCCTAAGGGGTTTTGCTCTTCAAATCTCATGTTCCGACAACCCTGAGGGCCCCCGTCCCCACCCTGGCATGAGAATAAAGGAAAGGAGAACATGACAAGACCTCATACGGAGACTGTCATTGTTATTTTGTGGGTATCAGTTAGGACAAAGGACTCCTGGGCAGGCAAGGCCATACTTTCTTGGGACTCAAACATTTGAGGTCAGTGGTTACTTTTCTATTAGAAGAGTAATAGTAATAGTAACAGCAATAGAAAAGGCTCTATCCTTCCTTTGAATTGGGGTAACCTGAGTATGGACATACTAGTTCTGTGTTGGTTGGTGAATTAATCTGAGCCAGTGGCCTTCTTTCAGGAGGAGGGGCCATAACCCACACTGAGAGCCCCCCAAATCAGTCAAGCCATTAGTTTTTTTTTAGCTGGTGTCTCTATTTCTGCTCTGGGATTTAGATTTCTCCACTGCTGAGATTTCTAGGGTTTTGGAGGTGTTGGCCAGACACCTGCAAGCATCTTTTAACACCGAAGGCTCTCTGCCAAGTATTGCAGCCCCTTGTCTCTGGAGGCTGCCTACAGTTGATGCTGTGGATAAGGGGAGGTCCCACATTCCATAAAAGCAGGAGAAAGGCATGAACGTGATCCCCAAGAGGAGAGGCCCAAGGGTCCGATCATTCTCCCACCCCATCTCGGGCCACCATTCCCCAGACTGGGTGTCCGGGGTCCCACCCCCTCATTCTGTCTAGTAGCTGATCCACCCGGAACAGAGTAGGGCCGAGCTGGACTGCAAGGCCCGAAACCCAGACCCAGAATCCCTCTAAATAGGGGTGTGATGGAGCCCCTGTGGGAAATCCTCAGCTCAGGCCGCGGTCTGACCTCAGGGGCCCTCTGATGAGCGGTACTGCCTGGAACCCGCTGGCTTCCTTCAAAGCGGGTGCACGGGCTGGTGCACTGCTACGTGGCTCCTGGGCCCTGAGACCTCCAGGGTGCTCCCCAGGCAGCTCCCAGGAGGTGCCACCCAGCCCTCCTTGGCTTGTTTTTCTGGCAAAGCCAAACACAGCTGTGCTGGAGGGGGCCCCCACTCAGCTGCCAGCACAAAGCTTTGTGCCCCCGTGAGGACGGGGCAGACCAAATGAGACCCACTGCTTAGTACCCCGGAGTTCGGTTTTAGGGACAGCACAGCGAGGGTGGGGAGGCGCGTCGTTCTGTCTCTCTGCCTCTGTTTCCTTTTTGTTCCCTTCTACTTTGAAAAGACTGAACAAAAGTCCTCAACAGGCAAGACATTGGAGGGAGGGAGGTGCTTCCTGAAAGGTTCAGAGATCAAAGCAAGCCAGAGAAGAGCTCATTCTGACCATGTCCCCATGGCGGGCACGGCCGCGGCTCCGCTAGGGGCCAGCTCCTCTGCGCCTCGCCACAGCCTCCGCGGTGACAAGGGAGAGAGTAGGTGTTGACAGGGACTTGCTCTCCAGGAATTTTCCTTTATCCAGTGACAGCTCCATTCATCTCCCCGAGCCCTGCCCAGAGCCCTGGGCTGGCTTCGCTCTGGCGCCGAGCCCCTGCGAGCCGCCCGGTGCTGTCAGCTCGGAAGCGCAGCCCGGTGCCAGCCAGCTGGGGCTGGAGACCAGGCCGGGAGGCCAGCCAGCCCCGCAGAGCCAGCCGGGCCCAGCCAGTCTGCCGGGCGAGGCTGGGAGGCCCAGGGGCCCCGGGCAGCTCCCACAGCGCCCCCTGGCGGCCCAGGGACACCGTAGCCCACGCCAGCCCTCCAGCGCCCCACCCCATGTGCCCGGCGAGCCGAGACCCCCAGACACTAACTTGCCGGACGCTAACCGCTCAATTCAGGAGTGCCAGGATGAGAGCCTAGAGCGGGGCCGGGGGCGAGTGGGAGTGAAGCTCCTGCTTGCGCTGTGCTCCCCACCCGCCGCCCCCTAGCCCGGGCTCTGACTTCACCCTAGGATGGGGGTTGAAGGGCACCTTTGAGGGCCAGCTGCTCCAGCAGACGGCTGGGGGAGGGCTGGGGGTCCTTTCTAGCCCACAGGCATCACACTGTAAAGCCAGGAGTCCTGCTCCCACATGGGCCTGCTGCCTTTCTCAGTCCCGGCCAGGCTTGAACTCCGCGAGGGCCGCAGTTTCACAGCCCTGACTGCCCCCTAAGGGCTCTTTTCTTAATGATACGGAGAAGCACGGCGGGGGTTAAGGCAGGATGCGGGTGTGGGGGGCGGGGCTAGTGACCATAAAGTCTGAGCACATTCTCTATAAACACCACATTTCCAGAAGTTTTTAAGGGACCTGGGATCATGACCTGAGCCAAAGGCAGTCGCTTAAGCGACCGAACCACCCAGGCAGGCGCCGCATGTTTTTGGCTGTAATTACCGCCACTGAATGGTACATGTGGAAAGGGCTAAAATGCTAAATCCTGTTATGTATATTTTGTTACACACACACACACACACACACACACACGACACACAGCCACTTCTCCAGAATAGCACCGGGCTTCCTAGAGAAAGGCGGAGTCTGGGGAATCTGCCCCCACTAGACCCGAGGATGCCCCCCTCAAAAAGCCGACTGTCACAGTTAGAGTCAGTCTCAGCAGTGGTGGCTGAGTGAGGGTGATGTTGGAGGCTTTTAATTGCTCCTGAATTAATGTGCTTACTTCTCACCCCTGGGGCGCCTGGGTTTAATTACTATCTTAGGTCACATATGCAAATGAGTCTGCTATCATCCCTGGTCCCAGCGGACAGCAGCCCTCACACTCCCAGCACGATCGGATCGGCGGGAGGAGGCCCGGTGCCCCCGGCCAGGCGGGCCTGTCGCCCAGCGGTGAAGGTGGTGGCTGGCCACCCCTTTTCTGGGTCTGGATAAGCAGAGATGTTCAAGGTTGCATCTGGGGTGTTCTTGCTCCCTTAAGGCACCAGGAGATCAGCTGTCAGTAGCGGAGAAGCCCTTGGAGGACCTGAACTCCCAGAACCCTTGAGGACAGAGGGTTTCACAGAAAAGGAAGAGACTGGGAAGGTATCAGCCTGCGGGAGGGGCTGTGGCCCAGGGGGTGCAGATTTGAAAGTCAAAGTGAGCTGAGCAGGCATGTGAGTAAGGGAAGCAGGCAGGTGGCCCCCAGCTGCCATCAGACTGCTGCCTTCCGCAAGTGTGGGCCCAGTGTAGGAGGCCCTCCGATCCATTAGAACCCAGGAAGTGGCGTTTTTACAAGAAATCTCCTTTTTAGATTTTGACAGCTAGTTAGAATTTTATTTTATTTTATTTTATTTAAATATAGCTGGAATTTATTTAATTTATTTAATTTCTTTTTTTTTTTTAAGATTTTATTTATTTATTCGACAGAGAGAGAGACAGCCAGCAAGAGAGGGAACACAAGCAGGGGGAGTGGGAGAGGAAGAAGCAGGCTCATAGCAGAAGAGCCTGATGTGGGGCTCGATCCCACAACGCCGGGATCACGCCCTGAGCCGAAGGCAGACGCTCAACCGCTGTGCCACCCAGGCGCCCCAGCTGTGCCACCCAGGCGCCCCTAGTTAGAATTTTAAAACCATTAGGTTGCCTGAGTCTAGGAGATGGGGGGGTTAAGGGGCTCCAGGAAGTCTAGGGGGTGCCTGTTACTGAATGCAGGTTGTGCCTGGAGGAGGTCGTTACACTGCAGATTGGCTCGTGGGAGCCCGTCCTCCACGCGGGGCTGCCCTGAGCGGCTCTCTCCAAACCCTCCCTCTCCCGTCCATCATGGCCGCAGGTGCTTTCTATGTTCTGAAGACCTTCCTCCGATGCCCTATATCCCTCCTGAGGTAAGGATGTCTGCGCCCGATCTAAGTCAATGTGAGCATTACCAGTACTAGATAATAACCCACGAGGTAGCGCTACTGTATTATTAGCCCCATTTTACAGATGGGGATGCTGAGCACGGTTGTTCAGTGGAAGGGCCAGAATCTGAACCCGTCTAGCTCCCTCTGGGCCACAGCCCTGCCTGCGTCTTGGCTGCTGCGAGGGGAGCAGGGGCCGGGGCCCTGCCTGCACGTGAAAGAGCCAACCGGCTACATCTCCAGGCCCGGGCCAGAAGCAGGCCTCCGTTACCACCCCTCCCTGCAGCGTGGTGCTGCTCTCAGACACTCAGCGGCCACCTCCATGCCCCGGATGCACTCACCGAAGAGAAAATTTCCAGGACTGGGGTTTTCCAGGGGGAAGTCTGGCTGCTGAGAGCCTGGTGGGCCCTGACCCTGTGACCCGTTACCGCATGCCGGTGCTTCCCAAGCTCGGGCAGCCGGCAGACTCGAACAGCTGCTGATGTTCTGGGTCCCACCCGGAGCTTCTGACTCGCTGGGTCGGGGCAACGGGAGCTTTAAGGCTTCCCAGGTGTTTCTACCGTACGGCCAAGTTGGAGAATACAACTGCTTCAAGTTTTCCCTTGATTTTTGTTCTAGGGTCAGAGTTGCAGGATGTTGGAAGACAAGTGAGAAATACACGTTTTCTGGAAAAGCATTTGTAGTATGAAGCTAAAAAAAAGAGAGAGAAGGAAAAAAAAAAAGGAAAAAAAGAAAGAAGGATGCCTGGGTGGCTCAGTTAAACCTCCAACTCTTGATCTCAGCTGAGGTCTTGATCTCAGGGTCGTGAGTTCAAGCCCTGCAATGGGCTCCACGCTCGGCACGGAGACTGGGAAGGAAGGAAGGGAGGAAGGGAGGGAGGTAGGGAGGAAGGAAGGGAGGGAGGAAGAAAACACATAAAGCAAGTCCCGAGACTACTAACAAGTGCTAGGAAAGTGTTTTTTAGTCAACACTTGAGGTTCCTGTAAACTGCTGTGATCCAGAGACATGTTTCACATCATAGGCCTTCGGAAGGACCAAAGGTGGCTTTTTGGAAACTTAGAATCGGTATTGCCTGTCCTGCTTGATTTGGCTTCTTGGAAAAGGTCCTTTGGTCCCCAGTTCTTCGCGGCTTACATGCGCCCATCAACGTCAGGCACGTGCCTCCTTTCGGCTGGGCCAGCACGGCAGGCCCCGCAGCCTTCTCCACAGGCCGCGCAGATTTACCCTCCAACCCAAGGGTGATAAATGCCCTTATTGCCATTGTTTTAAACCAAAGTGCCAGTAAATGATGACATTAAACCACATTGAAAAATATGAATACTAACTGGCTGCTTTAAAGTTGGAATGAACGTGGACACTCTAGTAAGACGGTCAGGCCCCATTCAAGGATTCCTTTCCCTCCAGAATCAATTTTCAGATAGAAACCAGTCATGAACACCTTTAAAGAGTGGTTTTGGCCGCAGGAGTCACACCACATTAGGGGCTTATGTGGAGATCAGGTATGGTTTCCGATGCCCGCTGAGTTGACAATGGTGGTGGCTTTGTGGCTCATCGACCTGACTAGAGTTCTGTTACGCAAACACGAACCTAACATTAACGGGAAGCTGTCTCGCAGACATCATTAAACCCACTAGTCACTTGACTTTAACTTTTCCTGGATGATCTGGATATCCAGATACCCAGGATTCCCTGACTGAAGCACTTGGAAGGTCCTAAAAGCGAGGCCTGAGGTCCCCCCACACATTCCATCCCAAGCGCCGCCATCTCGGAAGCCAACTCCTTGTGATCAATCTCGATAGGTTTTTTTCTGCTGGTTCTGCTTCTTGGGTTAAATCCTGACTGATAAACAAGGAACAAGAATGTCCACAAGGGGGCCTCCTAGCCCCCCAGCTGGGTATGAAAACACAATTCCAGACCTGAACAGACTACTTGAGGCCTTAGAGAAATAACATGCTAACAAGACAGCAGAACCCTTGGAGGGCAGGGGAGGGGAGGGGAGGGGAGAGGCAGGGCGGGTAGCAGCCACAGTACTTCGCCCCTCACCCGTAAGAAAATGCATCGCCTCACACGCGCACTCCGCGCTCTACAACAGGGCTTCCTTCTGCAAGCGTAGTTCATGGGCACCGCACGGTTCGCGGGCTGCAGTCACTACGTGTGGCTTTTGAGCACTGGACCGAAGATTAGTGAAAATGAGCAATAGAATGAAAGTGTATGAATCTAAAGACGGTTCCAAGACCCTCAAGATGCCCTCCCACCTCTGCAGAGCTCCCCCCCTCTTTTTTTTTGAGATTTTTCTTTGAGAGAGCAGGGATGGGGAGAAGAGGGAGAAGCAGGCTCCCCACTGAGCGGGACTCCGGGATCATGACCTGAGCTGAAGGCAGATGCTTAATGGACTGAGCCACCCAGGCGCTCGAAGCCAGAGCGCCGTTTTAACCATCCTTTCACTTGCTTCCCCCAGAACGGAGAAAGCACACTCCAGCCTGCCCACAATGGTTCGCTGCACTCAGCCTTCCAGTGTGGACAATGACAGGGTCCCGTGAACTATAAACCACCCCGAGATCATCGGTAATAGCTCTGCACTTGCATTTTCTCCCCAATAAGATGTCTGAACCTTGTCAGGCACTGCCTCCCAAGACGTACCCCACTTCTGTTGAAGGAGCCAACATGTCCCTTCTCCCCTTTGTCCTCACCTGCTCTAAGGACTTATGAAATGTCCTCAACTACTAGTCCTCCCCCACCCCCCTTTTTAAAAGATTCTATTTTTAAGTAATCTCTACACCCAACATGGGGCTTGAACTTACAACCCCAAGATCAAGAGTCATGTGCTCAGGGGCCTGGGTGCCTCAGCTAAGCATCTGACTCTTGGTTTCAGCTCAGGTCATGATCTCAGGGTTAGGAGATCAAGTCCCACGTTGGGTTCCATGCTCAGCAGAAGTCTGCTCGAGATTCTCTCTCCTTCTCCCGGCCCCTCCCGCTTGTGCGCTCTCTCCCCCTAAATAAATCTTAAAAAACAGTCGTGGGGTACCTGGGTGGCTCAGCCGGTTAAGTGTCTGACTCAGTTTGTTCAGGTCATGATCTCATGGGTCGTCGGATCAAGCCCCACATAGGGCTCTGTGCTCAGCAGGGAGTGGGCTTGAGACTCTCTCCCTCTCCAGCTGCCCCTCTCCCCACTCACGCTGTCTCTCAAATAAAGAAATCTTACCAAAAAAAAAAAAAAATGGTTATGTGCTCTACCACACGAGTCAGCCAGGTGCTGCTTGTCCCTTTTGGTGATGGTGACATGAAGCCTCTGGCTCTTACAGGCCCACAGCCCAGCGCAACGCTCCGTGAACACAACATGAGGACAGACCAGGACTGTTTTATACACACACGCACACACGACATTCCTATGGGTCACTGAGGCCTTTTTATTCTACACACAAAACCACTGGGGATCTTGCCTGTGGACACCTCGAGATTATAAAGTAGATAGACTTGGCTCCAGACACTGGGTGGGAGATGAGGTGAGAACAATGATTTGGGCCAATCACACGATTACAGAGCTCGGGTTTCCAGCAGGGTTCCAGATGGTCAAGTGGCTTCTGCAGCAGTTCTAAGGAAGCAGTGAGAACATCACAAGGAGGGGTGAGGACAGCTGACTAGCAGAGGCCCCGGCCAGTCTCGGCTGGGGGCCCTGAGCTGCCCGGGGGGAGCAGAGGTCTAATGAGCCGACTCAGGACCGCAGGATTCGGGGTGCGCTGCCTGGAGCTTACTTGGCGAGGGGGTTTCTGAAGTTTCTGCCGGCGAACTTAGCCTTGCTACCCAGTTCCTCTTCAATTCTTGGGAAGCAGAGGAGAGAGAGAGGGGAGGGGGAAAAAGAGAAGTCACATGTCCATTCCCAAGGCCCACATCCCTGCACCCAGAGACAGAGGCCCAGCCTCCCTTCAATGTGGCTGCTCGAAGCCGGCAGAAGAGAGGCGCATCCAGCTCTCCCCGTCCACCCAGCTCCCCCAGCAAGTGGGCCATCTGCTGCCCCTTCTCATTCCCTGCCTTCCCCCACCCCCAGACAAGCTAGAAGAAAGGTCAGGACGGCTATTTCTTGGAATGTAAGAAAAAATGTTTTTTAGCCCAAGGCCAACCCCAGTTTCTTCAGAGAAGTGGCATGGGGACAAACGGAGGGGGAGCTCGTTCATGAAGTGTCTGCACCCCGGCGCCCCATCGGGGAGACCGGACACACGAACATTCGGCGTGGTTGTTATGGAATGACTGTGAATCCCAGGCCCTCAGTGCCGGTGGTGTTAACAAGTAAACCTAAGTGTTTCCCCGAGACACAGAATAAGGTATTTGTAGGTGAAATCCCATGACTGGAATGTGCTTAAAATTCTCCGGTTAGAAAGGAGGAAGCAGGTGTCCGAAGACAAGCCCCACAGGAGCTCCAACGGCCGCCAGACGTGCGTGATGGGGAGGGGACGTCCTACCAGCTCCGGTTTAAGAAAAGAGTAACGTGGGGCGGACTCATGAAAGAGACGCTCCTTTTCCTGCAAGTCCTCACCATCAGGAAGTTCCCAAGGACCCATTATGATAAAAAAAGGACCAGAATGGGACGCCTGGGTGGCTCAATCGGTTAAGCATCTGCCTCTGGCTCAGGTCATGATCCCAGGGTCCTCGGATGAGTCCCGCATTGGGACCCTTGTTCAGCAGGGAGCCTGCTTCTCCCTCTGCCTGAGGCTCCCTCTGCTTGTGCCCACCCTCTGACAAATAAACCAAATCCTAAAAAAAAAAAAAAAAAAAAAAAAAAAAAAAAAAAGAACATCCAGAGGCACTGGGTTCCAGTGGGACCCCTCCCTGTTGCCCTTCTTTTCTGAGCCCCGGTTTCCTTATCCACAAAACATGGGTGCTAAATTAGGTCATCACTAAGGCTATCTTGTAGCTCTAAAAATTCTAGGATTAAATTCCGAAGGGGAACCTTTTCCCTCTCCCACCAGGAGATGGCAGCACGGCCCAGCTCAGGCTCCAGCTTCCGGGCCATGGGGCAGGGCCCACGTTCTACGCCCAGCTCACCCCAACCCCACATTGCTCAGGCCAGGGCCCCAGGCCCTGCATCTGCACACACCCCACAGAGCCAGGAGCCCCCAGTGGAGGGCGGGGCCCACACGCGGCGCAGGGAGGCTTCCTCTTTACCTGAGGATCTGGTTGTACTTGGCCAAGCGCTCCGATCGGCAAGGGGCCCCCGTCTTGATCTGGAAGGGGAAAAGTACGGTCACTTAGTTTGTCGAGGAAATTCAATCTTCATGAGCATTTCAGGCAGGAAGGAGGGGACAAAGGGACACCCAGGACCCCATCTGCCCCCCTCCTTCCTGGTCCAATGGCAGCTGAGGTCAGAGGAGAGTCAAGCAGGTCTTTACCTGCCCAGTGCAAAGTCCCACCACCAGGTCAGCAATGAAGGTATCTTCAGTCTCCCCGGAGCGATGCGACACCATGACGCCCCAGCCATTGGACTGCGCCAGCTTGCACCTAGAAGTCAGGAAACAACCCAGATGGTTTTGACGGTCTGACTCTGTTTCGCAGGCACAGCCGCCCCTTCGGGCCCTCCCTATGCCAGGCCTCATCACCCCAGGAGACCAGAGGAGGGGTTGAGCCAGGAGCTGCCACCATGCTCTCAACTCCTGGGGACAATAATCCTCACCTTCCTCTCTGCTCAGAGCCCTGAGGACCTTCTCAGCTTCTAGGTCATGTTTTAAAAATGTGGGTTCAGCCCCTTTAAGGGGAGAGACTTCTCTCCCCTGACAGCGCCTATGACTGATATTCCCCACGAAAAATTAGGTCACAAGTCTAGAACCACAAGTGGTCAGGACTGGGCCACGGGTGCTCAAAGAGCCCAGGCCCCTGGTGCCACTGCTTACTTTAGAAGCCAGCTGGAGTTCACGCTGGAAGCTCCCTTACAGCTCCAGCCAGGAGGGCCCCCCGCACGCCAGGCAGGAGCTCCGGCTGAGACCCAGCCCCTCGCTCTGCGGCAGCCGACCCCCGAGGGCACTTACGCCTGAAGAGACTCAGTCACGGAGCCAATCTGGTTCACTTTCAGCAGGAGGCAGTTGCACGATTTCTCGCCCACGGCCTTAGAAATCCGCTTCGGGTTGGTCACGGTGAGATCATCCCCCACCACCTGGATGCCGGCGCTGGCAGTGAACTTCTGCCAAGCTTCCCAGTCATCCTGGTCAAACGGGTCTTCGATAGACACCACTGGGGAAAGGAGAGCCATGTTTGGTCAGTGAGCCCCCAGTGCCCACCGGCAACACGAACCTCCTTGCCTGGCCTCACCCCTCACCCCAGGACAGGACTAGCTCCCCAACTCCAGCCCTGGAAACACTCTGCCTGCCCACCAACTCCTGTGACAGGGCACCAAAGTCACCTGCAATCCTGGGGCCTTACAGATGCTGAGCGGGACATGGCTCCGTCCAGGCTGGCTTGAGTGTCATGCCAGCGGGAGTAGAAACAGCCATGGCCTCAGGAGGCTAAGAGCTGGGCTTGTCTCGGCCCCAGCTCGGGCACATTCTCTAACTCTGCATTTCAGTGTGGGGATTCAGACATCCCGGTCTGATCTGTGCTCCAGCACGTGCTGAGTGCCCTGGGGCAAATTACTAACCCACTCTGTGCCTCATGCCCCCCCCCCCCACGCAACAGTCTCTACCCTGTGTGCATTCAGAGACGCAGAGCCTAGAGGCGCGCCGGCTCACCATGAGCTGAGGCTCACTGCGGGGGCTCACTCGCCCTCCTCACCCGTATCACGGAGCCAGGACGGCCTCCGCTCAGGAGGTCGCTGTGACAGTGACAGAAGTGATCACACTTTGTCACCAGCCTCCCGCACGAGGCCAGCGGGCGCTCACCTGGGTAGTCCTTGATGAAGGACTTGTACAGGCTGGCCAGCTCGTCCGGCGTGATGTACCTGCTGGGGTCGTCGGGGGACTTGAAGTCCAGGTCGTACTTGCCCGACCTGAAGAACTCAGAAGCGGCCACGTCCATGCCAATGACCACCTTGTCAGTGTAGCCGGCTTTCCCGATGGCGTTCTTCAGCAGCTCCAGAGCTGGAAGGGGGGGGGGGGGCAAGGTTGGAAACCAGGCGGGGGAGTGAGAAGTCTCCTTCAACAGCTGCCGGCCAGGAGCCCTAGCAGAAAGACCAGGAGGTGCTCCGGCCCCGGCCTTTGCTTCAATGATTCCAGTGCTTTTCTCTGCACCGGAACAAGAAACTGCTGGTCAGGGCCCCCAGCAGAACACCGAGTGGGAGATTCAGTCTCGACTCCCAGAGGCTTTCTCACTGACGAATGCTCCGAATTTAGCACCCAGGAGCAGCTGTGCTGGCCGAGACGGTTACAGTGACCAGCTGAGATCAGCTGTCCTGAGGAATGGGCTTTCGACAGAGCCGAGCTGGGATCCAAGAGGCAGCCGGTGGACCGGAAGCCCAGGGCGACAGGATGAGGGCCAGGCTCTGCCTCCGGGGCCCGCTGTCCCCAGCCAGGCTCGGGGTCAGCCTCACTTGGCAGTCCTGCCCGTACGGAAGGGGACAGAGACACTGGGCCCCTGTTCCACACCACAGATCTGCAAGCCATCACATTAAACCACATGCATCAAATGGCCGAGCACCAGCATTTCGTATGATTGACCCAAAGAGGAGGATGGACATTTTTTTCTCTCACTAGTTGCCCTGAAGGCAACAAAATGTGGTCGAACCCTCCTTCCCTTCTATAACATAGGGCCCTGCCGTGAGTTCTTGTTCCAAGACTGTGTCCGACTCAACTCTTACATTTAACCCTGCGCCTAAGGACTCCGGCCAAAATGGCGCCGTGGAAATGTTCCTGTGCTGGAACGAGCTGAGCGGGTGACGGTCGCAGGCACCTGGGGGGCTCAGCCAGTGTAGCATCTGACCGCGGCTCAGGTCATGATCCTGGGGTCCTCGTGGAAGTCTCTCTGCCCCCCCGCCCGCCACCGTCCCTTCCCCCGGCTCATGCTCTTCCTCTCTTCTAAATAAATAAAATCTTAAAAAAACAAAAACAAAAAACGGCGAGAGTCATCTGCCTCCCTGTACCCCACCACATAGCTTAATTGAAACGACTAACCAGGCCATGTGGAAATCGAATTAACAAGGAAATTCCTTGTTACTTAAAAAAAATAAAGCGCTGGCTCGCACATCCCGCCCCAGCACTCCGCCCGCAGGGACTCAGTAGAAAGCCCACCGTCCCCGAGTGGCAGGTGCGGCGCACGGGCTGACAGAGCGAGCGCCGAGCCGCGGAACGTGGGGACTCCGTGGAACGAGCCTGTACCTTCTTTGTTCTCCAGGATGTTAGGCGCAAAGCCGCCCTCGTCCCCCACGTTGGTGGCGTCTTTCCCGTATTTCTCCTTGATGACATTCTTCAGGTTGTGGTACACCTCGGCCCCGATGCGCATGGCTTCCCTGAAGCTGGCCGCGCCCACGGGCAGGATCATGAACTCCTGCATGGCCAGCTTGTTGCCGGCGTGAGAACCACCGTTGATGACGTTGAAAGCCTAGGGAGAGAGAGAGAGAAATACGGCCATCTGGCCTCGGGAGTCCCACCCGGTGCCCCTCGAGTCCGACCGCATGGCTCACAGAGGGGGCCACGTGTGGCTCGGAAACGCTCCCCGGGTCTCTCGTGATAAGGGCAGCGGTGCCCAGCAGGCCAGCCTCCTGAGCCGAGGACTCGCTACACCTCAGCGAAGACACGCAACCCCGCAAGGCCAGCAGGATGTCATCCCCTCGCCAACGGCAAGAGACTCAGGTAGCGGGGAGTCCCCTGCTCAGGGCACGTGTAGCGAGCGGCAGGGGTCCGCAGCTGCACCTCTAGGGGCTGCCTGCACCCACTGTGCCGGGACAGTCGCGTGTGGATGAGACCAAGATGCGTGAGGTCTCAGGTCCCCTCGAGAAAGCGAATACCCCCAACTCCTCACTTGGGAGGTTCCAAGCCACTCACCGGAACTGGGAGGATGACTTCGGCATTGCCGGCCAGGTCAGCAATGTGGCGGTACAGGGGCACCCCCTTCTCAACGGCCCCCGCCTTGCAGACGGCCAGGGACACGCCCAGAATGGCGTTCGCGCCGAATTTAGCTGCAACGGAACAGTGCAATTGAGGGATTTCGCCCTCGCGGCCTTCCTCCTGCCGGCCTTCTGGCCTCACCCCACACCGGAGCGCACCCCAGACTGTATCTGGAAGCTTCCCCCTCCTGACCGCATCTACTCCCCGTGTCCGACCCAGAAACGCAACAGCACTAGATGGGGACTCACTGCTTTCTCCCCCTAAGAAAAAGCCCTTTCTTTGGTCTGTGGAACTCTGACAATTTCCACGAACTGCGTGATTTACTCTAAAGCACAAGCCTCTTTCGAGTAACCCTAAGCAAGTGCTGCTGTCACCTGGTCTTGCTCCTGATGATTAATGACGTGCTTTACTCAGGTGAGGCAAGGGCCCCGAAAACCCCCAGAGGGTCGGAGGTGTTCGGGAGACCAGCACACGTCACCCCTGGCAACTCACATTTATTTTCTGTCCCGTCCATCTCGATCATCAGCCTGTCGATCTTCTCCTGCTCGACGACGTTCACTTTCTGCGGGGAGGAGAGGGGGTCAGTCACTGGGCGGGGCGGGGGGGGGGACATGCTGTCACTCCCCTCGCAGGACCTTCGTACTGTCCCAGATAACTCTGGAACCGTGCAAAGTCCGAATCGTGTCTATGTTATGTGTTTGGTAGGCAAAAAAGAGGTAGCGGGGGAGGAATCAAAGAAAACGGGGACAACACCGTGCCTTCCCTGCTCTCCCGTCATCAGGCACTTCCCCAAGCACCACGGAGCCGACAGGGACATGCCGGAGCCCCGGTCCTGGTGTCACGAGGTTAGTCCACTCAGGGAGTCCAAAGTCACGTCACACGTAAGACAGAAGTGCCCGGGACATGCTGACAAAGGCAGCACTACAGAGCAGTGTGAGCTGGGGACAGTAAGGGACAGAGCTCTGCTCGTGCAGACGAGCTGTGCTCCTCAGAGGTCAGGTGACACGACCACCACTCTGGCTGTTCTCAGTGACGCCAAGCTTCATCATTTCATGGCAGACAGTCCGGAATCTTTTAGCAAAATGCTTATTACGACTGATCAAAAGGAGTACTTCTGGTCAGAGTATAAAGTCATAGAGCTAACGCCCGAGTTGGGCTCCATGCTGGGCATGGAACCTACTGACGAAACCAAACCCTCAAAAACGGGGGTCTTCGAAATGAACTCAAAGAGATTTACTCCAAGTCAACATTACTTTAAAACCTTCACAACGGACAACATATTACTTTATTTATCATGTTCTTTGTATAAAGACTAAAAAAGGAAAAGAAAACCAGCCATAACGCCATCGTGCCCCATCAATAATCTGACACCCTTGGCTTTGCTGACAGAGCCCGTCTGCAGAAGTCAGCCACCCCCCAGGCATGACGGTCTGAGGCCAACCCTGAGGGTTTCACTGAAGAACGGCTTCCCCCAAGGGAAGCAAAATGCCCAGGGAAGCCCCGCTCGTGGTTAGCCACCCAGTCCAGGGCCCCGAGGCACGGAGAACGGTGTGTGGAGGCGCCCAGGAGACGGGCTCGGAGCGCGTGAGTCCGCAGAGCAGCAACGAGAAACCGTCGGGGACCAATTACCGAGCGCCACGAAGGGCAGCCTAGGGGAGCACGCCGGGGAGACACAACGGAGGAGCCCGTCTGCCGCGGGTGTACAGGAGGAATTGGGGGGCGGCGGGACCGCACCCAAGGAGAACAGATGGGAGGCCGGGGCCAGCTCTGGCCTCTGGCCGGGTGGGGGGCTTTTCAAATCCTTCCCGCCTGCACAAGTGCCACAAGCTTTACAGAAGGAGGGGCCCGAGGCGGGAGGGGGTCAGGCTGTCTGGTCCCCCTCCCCACCTCACCTACAGCAGCCCTACTTTTCTGTAACTTTACTCTCCAAGTAAGATTTTATTTAACCAGAGTTCCTCTGTTTAAAAAAAGTCAGTAGAAATATAGTAAATAATTCCACAGTTCATGAAAAATAGTCGGGTCACCATGGATACTATGCTCAACGCCCAAGGGCCGCTCTTAAAATCTGGATCTTAACTTCCCCAAGGTCAACATAGTTGGAGGGGAAAATCAAGGCCACGAGACGGTCTCCCGTCCTCTGATCCAATTCCAGGCGCTGTTAGATGTGGACACGCAGGCAGGGGGTGGATTAGAAAAGGTGAGGTCATTCTCATGCACGACAGGGAATCCGACTGGCTTCTTTAGCTCTCAGAATAAGCTCTTCCATAACTAGGAAAGCCCACTGGCCTGGGAGACGCTCTGAAGGCATTAATACATTAGTTATCCGGAAGCAGGTCCTACCTTGCTAATCAGGGCAGGTGCAATAGTTTTATTGATGTGCTCAACAGCCTTTGAGACACCTAGAAGGAACAATCATATCAAATTACCGACATTAACGAAAAACAGGCTTGAGCAGCATTGAGCGAACCACCAATGATGTCAACCCAAATATCCAGAAGCCCACCCGAAGACCTTAAGTGGGACCGCTCTCAAATCCCCATTTCTCTGTCCCTCCAGAATCGGGGTACTTTCCGGCCCAGTCTGAGTGCTCTTACCTAGGACCCCCAAGGATTAAAGCCACACAGAGAGCAACCATTTCAGAATGTCTGAAGGGGGGTTAGTTGGCAAAACCATGCACTGGGAACACCAGCCATAGAAACTACAGGATGTCCCATGTATTACCTGTGTGCACAAGGCTGGTGCCAGGAACTCGTTAATATACTTAACGGGTCTGGAGACACCTGACCAGTAGAGATTGACGGAGAAGGAAAAAAGACAGACTCAGAAGAGAACAGGCTGCGAAGGACAGGGAGTGAGAGAGAGAGAGGAGAGAGGAAGGCAGGAGAGTCGCAGGACCATGACTCATGACGGTCCAGGCGAGGCACAGCCCGGCTTCAGACCAGTACCCGCCCGGGCCGTTGGCAATGGGAACCCATGGGACAAAATGCCTTCCTGCGGCACGATCGCCGGATCGCTAGCCCTGGGCTTCCCCAGCTCACTTCAGCACCACCCCTCCCCTCAGTCTTTTTAGACTTTTTCCCTAATCATCGCCCTCCTCTGTAAACGTAATCCCGGAGATACACTGTATATCCATACAGTGGCCCTTTGAGGGCCATAAATCATGGTAAAATCGTAGAATGTTTTTGCCCCCCCCCCCGAACCAATTGCCCACCCCTGGGTCGATACTGCCCCTGTTGAAGATGCGTGGTCTGGCCCCATCTGCTTTTCTGTAATTCGGCCACATTGATTCTGTCCACAGAAAGGCGAGCATTGCAAAATCAGTAACAAGTCAACGTGCACAGAGCCCGGCAGAGGCTGGCTTGGCCAGACCGGTGCCTCTGTGAATCAGCGCAAAGATCCACTACAGGGACCGATCTGTGGGTGAGCCGCGGCCCAGACCTTCCAGATACCTTACTGAGACGACACCCCTGGAGACTGGAAGCACGTAGGGCTCCCCGCTTAGTATTAGTTAACATGGCTCCTTAGCCTGAGGTTCCCTGGCCTACCCAGTTTTCCAGACTGGAGACAAACCGCAGGAGAAGCGAGCATTAACACGTGGCCCCCGAGGGTACTGGTGTAGGAAGGCTGGAATCGACAGGGCCAACTCTCCCAGCTGCCCTGTGCCCCCCATCCACACCGTAGGCCCAGTCAGAGGTGCTGCCCTCGAATACGAGGCACACGGAGAGTGGGCTGCAGGCGTGCAAGAGGCACGCAGCCACACTCCAGAGATGGGCCAGGGGTCCAACTCTTACCTTTTCCCATGTAGCGGGTCTTGTCATTGTCCCGGAGCTCGAGGGCCTCATAGATACCAGTGGAGGCACCACTGGGCACAGCAGCTCTGAAGAGACCTGGATGTTGGGGGAGGGCGGGGAAAAGAGTCACGATTGAGAAACACGGTTCAACCCTTCCCGAGTCCCGCCTCCTCACAGATGGCATCTCTTAGGAAATGCTGCCACTTCCTCCCACCAACTGGGAGATTCAGAGAGTCCGTTTCCCCTGCCTTTCACGCTCATACCGGTCTCTAGTGCAGACCCTACAGCCAAGCTGGTGGATTTCTCTAGTTTAAAGAGAAAGTTTTCAAGCAGGGCTTCTCAAATGTTAACATGCACACATACCACCTGGCCACCTTGTTAAAATACAGGTTCTGACAAGGGAGGTCTAAGACTCTGCGTCTGCATCTCTAACAAGCTCCAGCTGGTGCCCTGCAGTGCCTGGGGACCACCGCCGGCGGCATCACCCAACAGACATACGAAGCAAGCCACTTCAGAGTTAAGATTTTCTAGCAGCCATGGTGAAGTTATGAAGCAAAACCAAGGGAAATTCATTTAATGTGTTATTTAACCAAATATATCCAAGAGATCACCATTTCAAACATGTAATCAATAAAACACTGAGGCATAAAAAATAAAGGCATGAATTTAATAACACTGGGACACAAAGCACTGCCCTATGCAGTCTCGCGGACACAGAACCCAGCCATCTGGCTAGACTAATACTGTGGGGCATAACCGTGGCTCATCTTGGAGGACAGTGTCAAGAAACGTACTGTAGTGATCTGGTTACAAGGGCAGACAGGTTCAGGGGAGCAGGAAATGAAGGCAGCCTCTAGGCTCTACTTGGAACTGGAGGAATTTCCCCATCTGAGGCAGGTGAAGGCAAATGAACAAAGAGGGAAAAAACCACCAGGTGTGTTCATCAAATTATTGGTCACTACGTCTGTGGCGTCGCAGTGACTGTGTGTGCACAGCTAGACGCGGGGTTTCTGCACACAGGCCCTGGCTCTATATCCCCACCAGGCAGTGGCCGAGGAGAGGAAGCCATGAAAGCCAGGGCCCCTAACGGAACTACGGACTCTGGGTGCCGCTATGTCAATGCAGGTTGCCTGTAACAATCGTCCCGCTCTGGTGGGGGAGGCTGTGCACGTGTGGGGATGGAAGTGTGCGCTCTCTGTCCCTTCTGCTCAATTTTGCTGTGAGCCGAGAGCTGCTCTAAGAAGTAAATTGGGGAAAAAAAAAAAAAAGTGATGAGAGGCTCTTAACAAATCCACGATTTCCTGTTTTTGAAAAGCACCAAGAGACACACAAGAGACACGGTTCCATTCATTTAAATTTCAAAAAATATTCTTTTTGACCATTTTAAAGTGTTTCAAAGGAAATGCCCCCTTCCCACCAATCTTCTAGGATCTTGAGTCTTTTTTCACTGTTGGTTAAAGTCCATTAATTGCCAAATGGAAAGTTCCACCCTGACTAAACAAGCCAATCTCGTTATGATGTAAGGGAATTCCCAGCATCCTCTGAGAACCCACGGTCCTAGGCATGAAGCACATGCTCTGAGCAAGCCCGCGATGAGAGCACCCACCACAGTGAGTAAGCCTGGGCAGAACGCAGCAGGGTTTTGCTCAGTGATGCCTGGACTTGAGGGACTTTCTTTTCCGGGGCAAGGGGGGAGGGGAGGACAGGAAGGGAAGGGCTGCAGTTTCCACAGACAGTGACTCAGCTCTGACTGGCAGGTCTGTGTGCTCGGCACCACTGGGCGATTCTGCCTGAAGCTTCTTTTCCTACCTCGCCAACGAGGTCCATCTAGATAAGAGCTGAGATGTTGCTGGAGGGTAACACACCAGATTTCCTCCAAGTAAAAAAAGGGGGCGAGCCGGGTAAAAGAACAAGAGCCTCTGGAGTGTCCCAACGCCCCCATGTAAGAGCTTTCCCAATCCTTGAAGAATGATTTCCAGAGACAAAAACGAGAACGCTTGGCATACGCTTGTGCTCCATCCCACCACAGCAGAGCTGCTTGTCTGCTCGGAGCAAGCTGCGAGGCCAGCTAGTGAGAGGCCTTTTAGGGACAAGGTATCACCTTACTTCCCGACCTCACTGACCTGCAAGCCAAGCGGTTTTGTTTGAAATACCAGGCAGCAGCAGGAATAGGACCCCATGCCCGGCAACCCTCCCCACCTCCCCACCTCCTCGTGGTCAGGAACCACAACCTACCAGCTCGTGCACACCAGAAGGAAAGGTTTTTACAACAGACCTTGCCTTGCCGAAGGCTCTGTCGTTCGAAGTTTTACAAAGACGGAGCGGGCAGAGGTGTGGACACAAAGGTGCACTTACCTTTGGAGGTGTAGAGGTCAACCTCCACGGTGGGGTTCCCACGAGAGTCGAAGATCTCTCTGGCGTGGATCTTGAGAATAGACATGGTGACTTTCTGTGGGGAAACACAGTTCATATTTCCCATCAACCATAATGTAGCCTTGGGTCATTCATTCGAAGGATCACTTCTGAGGATTCCTGGTCTAGAAAGAATTTACACTGGACAGATATGGGTTGCAAGAAGGCTGCCAAGAGTGGGGACAGCCTGTTGGACCTAGCTCTGCAGGGCCTCAAACACCCAGTAGTCCAGAGCTTGTCCTATAAGCAAAGAAAGCCTGGTCATGTGTGCCAGGGAGAAACCAAAAACAAGTGGAAAGATTAATGTGCTGCTGGCATGCAGAATGGCTGAAGATGAGGTAGTCTGAAGTGAGTTACTGTCAACAGTTCCCAACGAGGGTTGGCATGGGAATGGAGAGGGACCAAGGGGACATGAAGGTCACAAGCAAACCCATCCAGGACAAAAAAAAAAAAAAAAAACAAACCCAAGGTGATCCAAGGAGGAAAATCTGGTTTATAGTGGAATAGCAAATTCAGAGCTGGGGACATGGTCTATGGTCTGTACACTGTGGTCTTTGTTACTGCCAATTTCTGGGCCTTTCACATTTCACAGTACTTGGGTCTTTAGTAAGACAAGGCACACGAAAAATAACATCTAATTAGTATTCCTTTCAATAGGCATTTTACCCATTCAAAAAAACTGAATTATGAAATGTCATAATTTGAAACTAGAATAAAGATTCTATCCTTGAAGGCTAAGATACTCCAAGGGAAGAGGCTGTCTTTGAAAGCACTTTTTAAAAAAATGATTTGCAGCTACAAATTTGCAGCTAGCAAATACCAAGTTCTCAAAGAAAGCCCTTTCTCACACCCCCCCCCCTTCCAGGGACTTCCAAGGAAGAAATGATCTCGTAGGACTGAAAGCGGCCCAGTGGAATTGGGTTAGTGTTCAGGGCCATTATCTAGCTGGGCTCCTCTCCAGTATCTTGTCTGGAATGTTCTAAAGCAGCAAATGGCATCTTTCTTTTTTATAAGTTTCAAAATTAGACAGTGAAGTCACTTCTGTGGCTTTGCAGTCTATGTAACAATGGAGTTTTATTCATTACCCAATAAAAAAGTACCTAGTTTTTATTTTCTATCTTACAAAAAGGCAAATTTGTTTAAATGTATTTTTTAGTTTTAAGATTTTAGTTAACTTTGAGTTTGGGCAAATTATATACCTGCGTATGATCGCCACCACCCAAAAATGTCCCTCAGGCCCTTTGCAGTCAATCTCCCCCCATCCCCAGGCCACCAGACTTACTTGATAGATTTTAGATGCACTTTTAAACACATCTTTATTACACTATGTCCTCATGCTGTCCTAAGATGTTGTTTTTCATTTAATTTTCGTGACATTAAGAAAAAGTGATTTATTTCAGGGTGTGAAAACAAAATTCAACTTCTCTTTAAATTGTAGAGAAAACTATCCCTGAAGTCATTAAGGTTCAGTGAGCAAGGCCAGCAAGGAGGGCTGGCCTGACTAGGAGTGTTCACAGCTCATCTGCGGGGACAGAACCCCGGACCAGGGGTGGCACGTGTGGATCGACCGGGCAGTGAGGGCCTACGTGTGTCCCCGACCGCGTCACCCACGGGCCACACCACGCAGAGGGAAGACCACATTGCAGGAGAAACAAAGAACAGGAAGTTTTCTTAAAATATGTCCTTTTAATCGGGGGCTGACTGCCAATGGCCCGGCCGGGGAGCCGGAGCAGCTCCTGCCCGACCTGGGCGAGGTCGCCGGGACGGCTTTCCCAATTATGCAACGGCTCGGCCGCAGTCTCAAAAACAAGAACTCTCTGAAGTTCCATTCATTAGTCGCTGCCCATTCCGTCACCAGCCTCCTCACAGTAGGCCGAGGGCCACCAGCGGGGCGCAGGGGCTGCTGGTGGGGGGAGGGGATCGCGGATTGTGGGCATCTCTCCCGTCCCTGCCCCTCCCTCCATTTTAGGAAAGGCCTGGCTCTAGCTAGCACCCGGGGTTAGGCCTGTGTCTCCCCAAGCCCTTGCACCCTCCGCGCTCGCTGCACGAAAGGCCCGCGCGTCCCACTCCCGAGCTCCCAGCAGTGCTGCGACCCCGTAAATCCGTAATCCCTGGCTAATCAGCTTCTGCCCCTCAGGCGAAGCACGGCTCGCACGTGCCAACCCGCCCCTTCCACGTCCCGGCGGACCCAAGGGCAGGGCCCCGCAGGCCTAGGCGCCGGCCCGGTAGCCCTTCCCCGGGTCCCTACCTGGCCGCCGGATAGCACTGCCCGGGAAAGAAGCAGAAGTTGTTGCAGGTACCGAGGACGAGCGTTTACCCGCAAGGTCCGAGCACTCCGACTACCCGAAGCTCGTCTCCGCGCCGCCTGCCCCGACTTCCTGCCCAGCTCCCCGAGGCCCCACCCACTTCTCCTCCCCCGCCCCGCCCCCGCCTCGCCGCCTCTCCATTGGCCCGGCGCGCCGTCACTCGGGCTCGCACCTCCCCGGAAGGGGCGGGACTGAGGCGGCGGCAGTGGCCCGGAGGGGGGAGCGACAACCCGGGGACGTGGAGCGAAGCGGGTCTGGGGGGTCCAGAGTATCCCGCGGCTGTGTGGGGGTGCGGGCGAGTCCCTGCCCCGACGCCCTCCGTTCCCGCCTCTGGCCTGGGACCCCTGGCCAAGCAGGGTCTGTGGCGCCGGGGCCCCGGGGAGGGGCGGGGTGGCGCGGCCGGCATGAGGGTTCGGGGCTCCGTCACGTACTCCGAGTCCCGCACGCACGCAGCGTCGCTCCGGCGCCTCACGTCCGCCCACGACCTTGGCGACGACCTTCGCGGCCCGCCTTTCCCGGCCTGCCCCGCCCTACAGTATGGTGCGGAAGACCCCGCCGGCCTGGAGACGTTGGCAGCCGCGCGCCTCGATCCCGCACCCCGGCCGGGGCTGCTGCGGGGCCGCGTGTCGGGGGCCACGTGCGCCCGTCCGCGCCTGCGCGCTCCGCCCCTGGCCGCCCCCGTCTCCCCGCTCGCCAGGGTGACCCGGTCTTTTGTCCTTGTGCATCGGCCAGACAATGGGTATCGGGCAGAGGTGCCCGAAAGGAAATTCACTTTCCTTCAATTAAAGCTGATGCTTTTTGACCATTTCCTACGTGCCAGGCACTTCTCCACGTGCGTCTCCAGTGTTAATTCGGCCTCTAGCTCTTATTAATGTTGCATCTGGAAAGCGGACTTGGTGTTCCTTTCTCACCCGATTTCTGTGAACCACACATGTCATGATGTGGGACTGGAATTTCACACACAGCCGGGGGGGGGGGATTTCTCAAAGTTCAAAGCAGGTAGTATTTCACGGTAGTCTGGCAAATGAAAAACAGGAAAGGGTGGGTGCAGTGATATCACCTTGCTGATCAAGAAAGAATTACTGCCCATTGAAAATAAGTTCTGCAGCCCATCTCCCCCCCACTTCCAAGGAGGGGCTGAGGCAATTACTACGTTTTCTATTATCTCTAGTTTTGTATTTGCCCGCATTCTCCTGGGTCTGTAAACCTAGGAGATAAAGTAGTGTCGTGTATCTCCATATTTTCTGCATTGCCTTGCAGAGAGAGATTCAAATGTGTATTTGAATTTAATAATTATTTCTCCTGGTCAGCTGCAAAAACCGTTTTTCTTGCTTCGCTCCTCACATTTTTATCCCCTGAGCTACTGGGTTAGGTTTCCAAGGCACTGGGTAAAGGTGAGGGCCAATTGAGTCCACGGTATTTTGTTTCCTATTGGCTAAGAAGCAAGATCTTCCAGATTAAATTAAAGCAACAAGGAAATGGTAAAATGTTTCCTAAAGAATTATGCGAATTTTGCAAGCAGAGTTTGTGATTTTGCCAGCCATTCACTGATGTTTCAGGCTGCTTAAAACCAAGATCCCAGCCCCATGACTCAGCAGCTAAATCAGCTTCTAAGCTTTATAACTCTAAGGAAATCAAGACACTTAGAGCTCATGTTCAGAGCAATTCTAAGGCGTGGTCCTGAAAGGGCTCCAAAACAATCTCTTTTATTTTACATTAACATGGTGAGAGCGATAAAAAAGAAAGACGAGGCTCTCTGGCCAGAGCCGGTGAATCTAGCAGGAAATCAAATGCAGAACCTGGTCTCAGCTGTTGTTGAAACAGTCTTGGAGGCCACAGCACAGCGTCCTGAGCCAGCACTTCGACCTCCAATTGTAGCTCAAAGGTTAATGATTGGTAGAGATGACCTCACATCTTTCCCCAAATCCACAGGCTGCCAAATGCCCTCCCTTGTCTCCACATCTCCTGAGGCTTTGTTAGCTGGTCATGGAGCTCACGTTGGTGTGCCGTCCAATTCAGGGGCATTTACCTTGTTGCAAGGATTTAGTTATTATTTATCATGGACAGGATGCTTGTGGAGCAATTTTTGCCGGGGCATATCAAAAGCACTCACCTTCCTGGTGGGCAGGGAGGGGATAGGAGTATCCAGTGCTGACACCAGGGTTGAAGGAAGGTGAAGCTGCAGCAGCCTATGACCCACCTGGGTTACCGATTCTATCGTGGCACATATACGCACCTGTGGGTGAAAACTGCTGGCCGGCTCTAAAAGTGACCTAGCTCTTTCAGAAGGGGAGTCTCTAGCCAGACGGGAAGCTTCAGTGTCGGATAAGGGGCCTAAGGGCGGTAGGAGATCAGAGGAGGAGAGGCCATCAAGGGCTCTAAGTGAATGGCCTCTCCTAACAGACCATGAGGCTTTTGTGTTTACTACTAAGTATTTCGCATATGCCAAAAACTACATAAAGTGTATCTGGTGTAAAGAATAATAATTTAATGTCTGTGCATCCATCACCAGCTTAAGAAACGGAGCATGAGCAATGGCATTAATGTCCCCGTGTATTCTTCTCTGGCTCCACCCTTTTACCCGCGATCGACTATCCTTATGCTTATCCTTCCCTTGCTTCTCTTTAGGGTTGTTGCCTATTTTTTTGAACTTTATATAAATGGCATCATACTGCTTATAGCCTTTTGCTACAGCTCTGTTTGGCTCAACCTGACGCCTGTAAGTGCCATCATAGATGGTTCATTTTCAGGGCTGTGTAGTGTTCCGTTGTGTGAATATCACACTTTTTTTTTTTTTTTAATCAGTGTACCTACCTTTGGGTGGCTTCCTGGTTCCTTTTTTCTTGTTAGTATTAGTGCTACTCTGAACCCTGTTGCAAATGTCTCCTGAGCACAGGTGCGAGGGTGTATACCTTGCACTTGGGTACCTTGGACATACACCCAGATGCCGGCCATAGGTGTAAGCATCTTCAACTTTGTTTTCCGAAGTAAGTATCTTGTACCTCCAGAGCACTTCCACCGGCAACGTATATGAGTTCTGACCCAGTATGAAAAGGAAATTCCACTCTTCCCTGCAATTTTTGCTAGAAATTTGATTGAGTCTCGATTTACCACCCTTTTCCGGTCCTTCACAAAGAAACCCACACGTCCCTCTACCTTTATGGCAGCTTGGAGGGCCCTTCCTAGGCCTTCCTGCTGTCACCAGCCCCCTCCTCTGCCTTCTTCAGAGGCGACTTCGCAAAGTCAGCTGGAGGAAGGAGGGATTGGGCAAGACATGAATGTAGGAAGACAGAGCGCAGTATGGTTTTTAAACAGAGTCACTGCTAGGAGGGTATTTATCTAGGGGTGCCCAGAGGAGAGGAGTAAGGAGGAGGGGGACTAAAGATTTAAAAAACCCAGGGAAGTTGGGGAAGCAAGGCGCAGGCACCCTCCAGCAGAGTTCCCTTTGGAGGAGCTCATGAAAGAGAGCAAGCAGGGACTGGAGGCTTGGTTTGAAAGAGCTGTGATGGCTCCCCTGTGTGTCAACTCCTTTATCTTTGCAACGGGTGTGATAATCCCAACCTCAGGAGGCAGCCAGGAACTGTAACAGCTCCAGGTAGCTCTTATCAGTGCGGGAATCAGCTCTTAAAGCAGGAGCGAAGATCCACCAGCCACCGGTATGTCTAAGAGCAGCTGTGGCAGGTTCCTGGGGCACTTTTCTTTTTAGTCCTATCTGCTCCCACCCGCTCTCTCTCCCAGTTCTTAAGGTTGTCTCTGGAAGGGAGGCCCAGGGAGCTGTAGCCCAGGAGGCCGAAAAACCCTGTTTGTGTGGCCAGCGCAGAGGGCTCCTGCCTGTTAGCTGGGTGGGTGGCATTTCTAGAGGCGAGGAGTGCAGGACGCTCAGATGGCCCACTCCGAACTGCCAGTCCCTGCGAAGGAAAGAGAGGTCCGAGGAAGCAGTGCGAGAGCTCCCGGTGGACAAGCAGGAGCTGAGTTCTTCGTTCAGAAGGGAGTGGCCCCTTGTGATTGACCAAGAGTACGGTTTCCATGGAGCCGTCACAAGGACCGCAAGACAGTGAACAATTCTCCCTCCACCTTTCCCAGATGGCCGTTACTGAGGCCTTATTACCTGCCAGGTGTAGCCCATTTCCCGGTCAACAAGACATGAGCAGGTTCCGTGTGATCACCTCCATTCGCAGAGCACGCAGAGGCTGGCTGACTCGCCCAAGCCCGCAGCTCGTGAAGAGAGGCGCCAGGGGATCAGCTCTTCCCCCAACCACTTGGCACCCTGTCCTCCAAGAGGAAGTTCACCTTGTCCTCGGCTCTTAATGAGCTGCCGCAACACTGAACTTAGTCCCACGAGCCTTCCCTTACTTAGCCTCATCTACCCGTGGCTGCCACTCCCTCACCGAATGTAACAGCTTCAGACTGAGAGACAAGACTCACGAGGGCTTCATGATCTGCTGGATACTGTCGTTCTCTCCAGAAAGGGTTTGGAGCTGGAAGGAGAAAGCAGCTTGCAGAATCCGAGCAGCTGTTACATTGTATTGCAGTTTGAGCTCCAATTACAAGATGTCCCCAACCCCATACCCGTGGTGGCATTTGCTGGCATTTCCTAAACAAAGGGGTAGAAACTCTCTCCGATTTTCCACAGACCCTTTACAGTTCCCTTGAAAAGCCAAGTCCCTCGACCTCCTACGCTCGAATTCCCTGGCTGCTCCCTTAGTCTTTGTGTGATTGCTTCCTGATGGTCAGGAAAGTGCCAAGGACAGGATGGATTTCAGCGCAGAGCTGTCGGAGTCGGTCAGGATGTTAGAAGGGCATTGCAGACTGGGTCGATTTATAACTGGCTGACCGGGTCTCTTAAGGGGCTGATCCCAAACTGAAGGCTCGCTTCTTGTAGCGGGGACATGCAGCTAAAAAGTCACAGGTCATCAGAGCTGGGCCGGACAGCTGCACGAGTGAAAGGCTGACTCAGGATTTGCCCCAGGCAGGCCAGGCCGAGATGCAGGGGTGATGAACTGTGCCCTCCTGAGGAGCTCCTGAGTGCCTGCCATGCCCACAGTGCCCGTGAAAGGATTTCTCAGATAGGGCAGGTCGTTACCACTGCATGCACTCAACTGGATCGAGGATTGGCACCAGAAGTGGCCAATGAGCTGGCCTGGCCTGAGAATTCTGCCCAGTAGGAGCATGTCATGATGGCCTGGGGTGACTGGCCAGCCAAGTTTGAATTCACGGTGTACAAAGAGAATGATCTGATGGTAGAAAGACACAGAATTGGCCATAAGCAGAAGCCATGAGATTGGGAAGTCCACAAGGAAACAGACTCCTTGAGGCGGTGAGAAGTATGGTGTCTGTTGCTTTAAGTCCCACCCTAATCTAGGATGACCTCATCTTAATTTGATTGCATGTGTAAGACCTTATTTCCAAATAGGTCATGTTCATGGGTTTCAGGTGGACATGATGTTTTGGGAGATACTATTCAACAAAGTACAGCCTTCCATCTTGCAGGGTCTCTCCCTGGAGCCTCTCATCATTCAGTAATCTAGCCCAGTGGTTGACAAACTGGCTCATGGGTCAAATCTCTTTTTGTAAATAAAGTTTTATTGGTCACAGCCATGGACCTTTGTTTACATATTGTCAGTGGCTGCCTTCAAGCTTCAATGGCCAAGTTGAGCGGTTGTAACAGAGACCATAAGGCCCACAGGGCCTAACCTAACCCTTTGTAGAGAAAGTTTGCCTACTACCCGCGTCTGTTTCAGCTTCTCACAGGACAGCTGTAGCCCAAGAAGCAGCCATCTGAAAGGACAGCGCTGATGGAGACACCTCTTGCTGGTGTCCCATTGGTTGAAGCAGGTCACATGGTCAAGCCCAGCATCATTGTGGGCGGGGCTACCTATAGGTGTGGCTCCCAAAAGGTTGGTTCATAGGGACCTCAAAGAAACAGTCAACCACACAGGGCAGGCCAGAAACGGGAACAATTGGTGAGGGGACTGTTGCCTGTCCAGGGGACAGACCATGGTACGTGGTAACCTCGTAGGTCCCAAGGGTGCGTGGGGTGCGTGAGAAGTGATTGGTTCCGGATATATTTGCAAACACAGCTGAGGCTTTTTGCGTTGGACTCGATGTGGGCGGAGCACACAATCGTTTATTCTACCTCACCTACTTCCAAAAAGGATCTGAGATTCCTTGAAGAGAGCTGTGTGCAATAAAATCAATACATACTAAATCAAGACTAGAAAGATCCGTACCAAACTTTCAAGAGAATGGGCAAACAGCCATAGAGGAGGGGAAAGCTTGGCAGCAAGGGCTGCCTTGGCCCAGAGGACACACGCTCCTTGACACATTTTGCTTCCATCCTGGGAATCAATATAGTTATAATAAAAATACAAAAATGTCAAAATAAGAAAGATGGCCACGATGGGAATGGTGCCCTTTAGAAGCAGCACCCTTGGGTGGTGCATACTCTGACCGAACGTGGGCAGTGGTCCTGCTTGGGGACTGCACTGGGGGTGTGATTGGCCACCGTAATACTAAATATATTACAGAAGATTTTGGAAAGACTTACTGACGAGTTTGCCTCTGCTAAAGCTGGGGAAGTAAGATTATAATTGATTTTTTTTTTTTTTGGTATAAGTAAAATATTTACACTTAATGTGAATTTTAATACACTTTCTTTTTAAATTTTTAAAAGATTTTATTTATTTATTTGAGAGAGAGTGAGCTCAAGCAGCGGGAGGGGCAGAGGGAGAGGGAGAAGCAGGTTCCCCGCTGAGCAGGGAGCCCGACTCTGACTCCGCTCCGGGCTTGACCCCAGGACCCTGGGATCATGACCTGAGCTGAAGGCAGATGCTTAACCGACTGAACCACCCAGACGCCCCTTACTTTTCAATTTTTAAATAATTCCTCAACCACTTTAATGTCCTGGGGGGGAAAATCAACTATTACAAAATATATAAACACGTGTGTTTGGGGGCATACATTTTTCCTCCTGTGTCGGGCTCCAATATTGCAGGTCCTTTTATTTAAAATTGTGGTATTTGGGTAACTAGCTGGCTCAGTCAGTGGATCTTGGGATCGATTGTAAGTCGGAGCCCCATGTTGGGTGTGGAGATTACTTGAAAAGAAGAAGATCTTAAAAAAAAAAATTGTGATATTTTGCTCATCATGGATTTTGGTGTCAATTTTGATGTTTTAAGATATGATTTCTCTACATTACTGAGGTTTGAGCCCCCGTCCCGTGAATTGTGTGTCCCAGACGAGTGCCTGCTTGCCTCCCCCTAATTCCTGGCCCAGGGTGATACGGTGGCTAATGTTAAAGGAACCTCGATAGAAGATTCTTGTCCAGCCCACAGAGGACCCCGCTAGGGAGGCAGCATGGGGGGAAGGCAGGACCACCCCCACCGACCCCCAGGAGCAGAGCAGACTTCGGGGGACTTGAGAGCTGAAAGAGAGTCTCGGGGAGGCTGGGGAGTCTGCTGCAGCTGGATGTAGGAGAAAAATAGGCGGCATTTCCAGACGTTCCGTGTTCCGCCCCTGGGGGCTAGCTGTGCAGGGAGAGTCTGGGGGCTGCCGTTGCTCCCGTGGTCCTGAAAGGCATGTATGCATACATATTTAAGGCGAATTAAAATTAATTTACTGTCAACCCTTTTGAGATTCTTAGAAGATCTTTAAGATGATTTGTGAACACTGGGGATTAAATCAAAAAAGAAGAAGAAAACAAACAAAACCCCAAGGCTGAGCACGAACACCCGCCACGGATTCCATTCATAATAAATGGATTTGGGGATCCAGGAAAGACAGAGATGCTTCGGCAAAGACAAAGATGCTTCTGTAACTTTCCAATTAAAGTGTCCCATTTGGACGCCATCCCGGGCCTCGCCAATGCGGTGCTTGTGCACAGACTCCTGGCAGGGGAAGGGCCACCGCGGGCCGTGCCAAGGTCCCTCTCTTGGTCCCGTCCTAATGGTGTCCTTGGGCTCGCTCTAGACCAGAAGCTTTTACTCCTGCTGCCAGACCCACAGATACCAGCCCCCCAGGCGGGGGCCTACATCTTGGCGGTGCTTCTTGTACTCTGAGTTTAATTTATTCTCATTCACCCAAAGAGTCAATATATAGACTATGTCCCATTTACTGCAAAGCCCAGTTTCTTGATCTGGGCTGGAGTCCCATAAAAGCACCATCAGAGGCTCGAGAGTGCCTGAAATTGCACGCAAATGTGCTGGTTCGGTGCACATTTTCTGAGGGGAAGGATTCTACTTGAAACCCCTGAAGGGTCTGTGGCCCAGAAAGATAAAGAACCATCGATCCAGAGTGCCCTGAAGAATTTTGCCTTTGCTCACCTGAATCACTTGAGGAAATGAATGGACTTCTACAAACTCTGTATAAAATGTCCCTGTGTTTTCTGACCCGAGAGCAGGGAAGAGGCACCCCGCTCCGCAGGCAGCCTTACCCCTGCCAGGAGCAATGCCGTGGGCCAAAATCTATGGTAGATACGCCAGGAGAAGAGAATCAGAAAGGGGGGAAAAGGCATCAATTTCTACCACCCGTATTGGTGTTTTTCTTTTCTTTTGTTTTGTTTGTACCTTTTAGAGAGGGTTACATACCCTTTTGGAATTCGAGGTTCTTGCCCAATAAAAATGGTGCCTCTATGTGTTGATTCACACAGGCTTGGGTGTTCTTCGACTTGGGTGGGGAGAGAGCCCCACGTTCTTGTCTGCCTCCTGTGTGAGCGACGTTGAAACGTTCTGCATGCAGCAACGGTTATTTTTTTTTTAATTTTTTTTTTTTTTAAGCAACGGTTACTAAATGCCTTCCGGCCACCAACTCAGGGCTGGGAACGGATTCCAAGGTGAGTCAGACGCAGGTCCTGCCTCGGAGGGCAGCTGGGCGGGCCGGTGGACGGAGCAGACCCAGCCGCGGTGCAAAGTCAGATGTTGAAGGCGTCCGTGACGTGAACTATGGCATGAGAATTATTTCGAGCCGAAGGCATTTGAGAATGGGATTTTTTTGTTGTTGTTCTGTCTCCTTTATCTGTCTAAAAGTAAAATCTCCTAAAGGAACTCAAATTGTCATGAATCCCTCTCCTAGGAGCAACCAGGGAAGAGGGACTCTTATCGAGAAACACTGTCACAAAATTCCCACCTGTTCTCTGAAGGGCTCTTCACCCCCTCCGTTCCCCTGGCAAGTTCTCATCTCCTTGAGTCATGTTTTTCTGTGAACTCCCCTACATACAAAAATGCAAATCTGTCTTTTTTTTTAAGTTTCAGGTATATAACATAATGATTCAACAATTATATATGTTACAAAATTTATCTTTTCTTTCGCTGATCTGTCTTCTGTAAGTTTAATTTGCAGGCCCTCCATGACAAAACACGACAGAGTAGAGGAACAGTTTTTCCTCTCTGACAATGTCGTACCTCGGGCGGCAGCACCTCTGGTTTCTGATCTGTATTGAAATCGGATTAAAGTTACCTTGCTATTCCCCTGCTGGTTAAAGTTCATTCGACAAATATTTATTGAGGGCCGACTGTATGGATAGGCTCTGTGTTAGGAGCTGGATACGGAACAGAGAGCAAGGTAAAGATCTTGCTCTCATGGCACTTACACCTTGGTGCAGGAAACAATCCGTAAGCAAGTAAGACAAAGACAGGCAGTTGGTGGTAAATGCTATGAAGATCCTTAAAGCAGGTCTCAGGGAGAGAGGGGGTACAGGTGGCACATGTGTGATCAGGGTACTATGCGCCCTATGTAAATCAATTTATTAATTCAAAATTCTAGCAGTTTATATCTTTAGAGAATCTCCCAGTTCTTAAGGTAGGACAGAAAAAGAAGCAGTTGAGTTTTTTACCACTTCCTTTTAAAATTCCAAAAGTGTTCTATACTAGTTATTAAGTGATTCAAGCAAAACAGAAGCGTACTCATTTCCCATCCCTATTTCACTTGCACTGTGAATAGTCTGGTGTGTGACCCCCGCCCCCCCCAGATTTTTTCTTTGTATGTTCCAAGAAACATATAGAGATGGATGCTTTTTAAACAGACTAAAACGGAATACTTCTACAATTTGCTTTCCTCCCCATCCCATTATATCATGTGTATATTTCTCAGTTCATCTATCCTCGCCCTTCTTAAGGCAACATTGAACATTAGAGTTTAAATATCTCATGTGATTTAATTAGTGTCCTGCTAATGGACATTTAGGTTGTTTCCAAATTTTCACTCTTTTTTTTTTTTTTAAAGACAGGGAGAGGGCAGGGGAGGGGCAGAGGGAGAGGGAGAGGGAGAGAGAGACTCTTAAGCAAGCTCCATGCCCAGCACGGAGCTGAGATCAAGAGTCGGACTTTTAACCAACGGAGCCACCCAGGCACCCCTGTGCAAGTATTTCTGTAGGACAGATTTCTACATTTTGAAATGAACAAGAATTGGAATTTCTAGAATTTGAACAAATGGCATGAATATATACCATTTTCATAGATATTGCTAAGGTGACCTTACCGATCCCATACACTGCTACCCTGTCAGCAGAAGAGAACTGTCTGGGGGCATCTGGGTGGCTCAGTTGGTTAAGCGTCTGCCTTCAGCTCAGGTCATGATCTCAGGGTCCTGGAATCGAGCCCCGGGTCAGGCTCCCTGCTCAACGGGGAGTCTGCTTCTCCCTCTCCCTCTCCTGCTCCCCCTGCCTGTGTGCTCTCACTCTCTCTGTCAAATAAATAAATAAAATCTTTAAAAAAAGAGAGAGAACTCTCTTGTCTGCATCTCTCCCAACATTCAATAACACCAGGACTTTAATTTTTGTCAGTCTGTGAGGTGAAAAACACTAATTTGCTCTAATTGGCGTTTTTAGGAGTGTTGGCTAAGTTGAGCTTCTCTTCCTGTCTACTCCTCAGCTCTTCAGTCCTCTGAGCAGGGAGAGTGGGGGAGAGGGGCAAAGAAATTTGAGACTTGCTCTTCTGTTGGCTTCCCCCAAGCCAGGAGTTCTGTTCCCGGCAGCCTCCCCTCTCAGGGGCTGGGGGAGTCCCTTGTCTTCATGGAGACGAGCTCCAAAATGTAAGCAAAGTAATGCATCTCCAGATGCAGATGTGATTTCTCCGCATCCTAGCTTCTGAGAAAGAAGCAGGAAGAGGAAGAAACAGCAGGTTCTCGGGGCCTGCTGACCACTCAGGAGGGGTGGGAACTCTGCACCCCAAGGGAATTATCCAGGGATGAGGTGTTAAGAGAATCACAAGAATATCCTCTCCTTGCACGAGGATAACTTCCTTTCGGGATCCCCAAACTGCCCTCGGGGCCTATTTCCTTCCTTTGAAGAAGGTCTCTTGGCCACTTCTTCTTTGCATGACTGGAATTCGGATCCCTGCAGTCTTGCTGTACCAAGCCAGACCTGGGCACCTTCGTGGAGCAAAAGCAGGAGCCCAGGGACGGTGGCCGTCACCCAGAAGGACACCTGTCTGACACAGTCCTGCTCGTCTGTCCTCTGAAGATTCTCCTTGGCTCCTGTGACTTCCATCACGGTCACGGCCAGGCCTGTGACCTCCCATCACTTCCCTCCGGGGTCTGGAAGAATCTATGCCCATTGCTGAGGACCCCTGCATTAAGCCCTCCAAGCTCTGGTTTGGCTTCATATCTGAAGTCTGAGGGGTGTGACAATATTGGGATTTGGTTCAGGAATCTCAGGAACACCAGAGACAGATGCCACGTATTTTCTGCTTTCTTACCTCCAATCTCATGGAGGCTCCAAACGTAACTGCAAAATTCAGAGTCCGTGATTTCCTCAAAGTACGAAACACCACCCTGAAATGAGAAAGCCTACTCCTCGATTTCGAGCCAAAAGTTCCTTTCTCTTTGTATGAACTAACGTTAGAAATTTCCATGCTGTCTGCTCCAATTCCTCAGTGGTAAGCTAACTATGTATTTATGTCAGAGAATTCTTTTGTTTGTCTCTTGTTTTTTTTAACATTTTATTTATTTATCTGACACAGAGAGAGAGAGAGAGTGCAGCAGAGGGAGAGGGAGAAGCAGGCTCCCCGCTGAGCAGGGAGCCTGATATGGGGCTCGATCCCAGGACCGTAGGATCATGACCTGTGCTGAAAGCAGACGCTTCACCGACTGAGCCACTCAGATGCCCCGTCACCTTATTTTTTAATAAATACCATTTCATAATTTCATCTTCTTTAATATGAAGCTCCCTGGGATTATGTCCTATATGTTTTCACTTTCTGATTAATTTTATGTGAAATTCTCCGGTGATTTTAGATCTGTAAATTCTGATAGAATGTGCTGGAATGTATGCACATTTTATAAGTGAGTCAGATACTTGGTAAGCACTCCATATTTATTAAAATGTTTGGCTCATAAATATAGGTTTACTTCAGGCAAAAAGTAATTATTGATATATTCATCCGCTTTCTTCAAAACGTATCTGAATGGTGATGTCACTTAATCCCAAAAGTTTATTTTATGTTTTAGTGATTCTCAGCCTATTTTACAACTTTCATGGTGTTTATTCAGAAATGAAGAGGGTTTTTTTGTTTGTTTGATTAGCTTTTCTTCTTTCTTTTGTCCTTCCTTCCTTCCGTCTTTTTTTTTTTTTTTTTTTTTTTTGCATCTAAGTGATGGATTGCAGCCTTTATATTCTGTATAAGAGCAGGAGCAGGGGTGCCTGGGTGGCACAGCGGTTAAGCGTCTGCCTTGGGCTCAGGGCGTGATCCCGGCGTTATGGGATCGAGCCCCACATCAGGCTCTTCCGCTATGAGCCTGCTTCTTCCTCTCCCACTCCCCCTGCTTGTGTTCCCTCTCTCGCTGGCTGTCTCTATCTCTGTCAAATAAATAAATAAAATCTTAAAAAAAAAAAAAGAGCAGGAGCAGTATGAAAATAACATAGTAAATTTCTCTAATTTCATTAAATGGTTATTCATAAAACTTTTCATTAGAGCTTTTACGATTGATTGTAATGAATTTTCTGCCCAGTCTTACGGCCATAAAACACATGACAATGGCTCAAAATGCGTGCGTTCTGTGGGCACACAGTCACAATTTAAAACTGCAGCTATATACAAGCGTTCTTTTTTTATACTTGGTACCTCTATTTTTATTCAGAATTTTGGGGGTTAAATTTTCTCTTATTCGTGTTTTGCAATTCTGTAACAATGTGCTTCTCCTGCGGTTTCTACAACATTAGCTGATTGTGTTTTTGTTTCTTACCTAATGGACTCTGTTTTTCGATGACAGTTTTCAACTCAGTGCATTTTAAGACAAAATGGGGTTTAATTCAAGGATGAATCAGCCATATGCCTAGTGTCAGTAAAATTACGTATGTATTTGTCTGTACACACGTTACCCATGCTTTGTTCATGACTTACCTTGTTCATTTCTTTCGTTGGCGAGAGGTCAACGGTTGTGTTATCCTGTCTGGGTGAGTTGTCATAAAAATAGAATTAATTTCATCATCTATTTATTGATGAATTTATATTCTCTTTGTGAGAGAAACACTTTTTCGAATTGAAGGTAATTTTTATAAACTTTTGTACCTCTATTATCAACTTTAATTATTATCCTTTATTCTTTTTTTTTTTTTTTAAGATTTTATTTATATTTGACAGAGACAGAGACAGCCAGCGAGAGAGGGAACACAAGCAGGGGCAGTGGGAGAGGAAGAAGGAGGCTCATAGTGGAGGAGACTGATGTGGGGCTCGATCCCATAACGCCGGGATCACGCCCTGAGCCGAAGGCAGACGCTTAACCGCTGTGCCACCCAGGCGCCCCTATCCTTTATTCTTAACTGTGGTCAAAACACATGACATAAAATTTACCATCTTAACCAAACAAAAACGAAAACAAAAACAAAACCCCCCAAAAAGCAGGGCCAACAAATCGCAAGATCACCATGAGTTGGTGCTATTAAAACTGCATGCGTTTTTAGAATTAGCTAGAATGATGTTATGCAAATTTCAAACTGAAAAAATAAAGTATTATCAAGGCATCTAGTCAAGTCTTCAAGCTCGAATCTCTGAGGTTAGCTTCAGATGGAGCTGGAGACCCATGTCCCCAGTGAGCTTTAGGACAGGTAGAAATGAGATTTTGTGGCAGATAGAGTATATAGGAAGGCCCAGTAGGACCTAGATAAATGCTTGTTGACTGGTATTAAGAAAAAAAAAATTCCTTTCTTTTCTGAAAGCAGAGGGAGCTTGTGAACCAAGGTCAGAATGAAAGGGACAAAGCTGGGGGCGCCTGGGTGGCACAGCGGTTAAGCGTCTGCCTTCGGCTCAGGGCTTGATCCCGGCGTTCTGGGATCGAGCCCCACATCAGGCTCCTCCGCTATGAACCTGCTTCTTCCTCTCCCACTCCCCCTGCTTGTGTTCCCTCTCTCGCTGGCTGTCTCTCTCTCTGTCAAATAAATAAATAAAATCTTAAAAAAAAAAAAAAGAAAGGGACAAAGCTGAAATATTAGGGTGCGTTGTCACCGGAAAACATAATCTTTTAAAAATAGTCCTTCTCGTTTACAGAAGTAGTCAAATTTAGAAAGCAGAGACAGATAAAGAGAAGCAAATAAAACCCATGCATAGATCCACTCATGAATGAGCCTCCTAACAACTTGGAGGTTGTTTTTCTCTCCTTGACAGCTTTATTGGGATAGAATTCACATCATCTAGACCCCAGTCATTTGAAGTATACAATTCAACAGTGTTTTAGTACGTTCACAGCGTTGGGCCACCATCGCAATCTCATCTTAGAGCATTTTACCCCACCCATTAGCAGATCACTCCTGCTGTCCCCAGCCCTAAGCGCCCACTGATCTATTTTCTGTCTCTGACAAAATTTACCTATTCTGGATATTTCGTACGATATGTGATCCGTGCTTGGCTTCTTTCACTCGCCATAATCTTTCCAAAGATTGTTGTAATATGTGTCAATACTTCTTGGTTTTGCTGAATAATATTTTATTCTAGAGATAGACCACATTTTTAAAGCATTTTATTTATTTATTTTAAGTAATCTCTACGCCCAACATGGGGCTCGAACCCACGGCCCCGAGATCAAGTGTCTCATGCTCCATCGACTGAGCCAACCAGGTGCCCCAGATATACCAGACTTTTTGTTTTTTAAGTAGGCTCCACGCCCAGTGTGGAGCCCAATGTGGGGCCTGCACTCTTGACCCTGGGATCAAGACCTGGGAGGAGATCAAGAGTTGAACACTTAACCAACTGAGCCAGCCCAGCGCCTCCGATGGACCACATTTTTAATCCATTCAGCAGTCAGTGGACATTTGGGTTGTTTCTACCTTTTGGCTGTTATGAATAAGACTTCTGTGACCATTCACGCACATGTTTTTGTGTGGACGTATATTATCATTTCTCTTGTGTTTAAACCTAGAAGTGAAACTCTTGGATCACATTCATTGTTTTTCCTTTGCTTATATATTGATATAGGGCCCTCCTCCCCAAGAAAGGGACTAATTTTGAACATACTGTTAAGTAGTTTGTTTTCTCCCCCCACTTAAAAACATACTCTGAGACATCTTTTCATATCATTAAATATTTCTAACCTATAATCTGAAAAATGAATTAGTGTTTTGGGCAAGATACAGTTTAAGTCTGGAAAATGATATTTAGGGGGTGGAATTGAGGGCAGTTCTCCAGGTGTGCCCGCCTCAAACCATCTGGAAGGTTCTAGTATTATTTTAACAGTAAAGTCAACGCACAAGCAGCTTGTGTATGTGGAGTGATGCACAACTTTTAAATATTAACAATCCAGTAATAAGGGGTAACAAGGAATCCTTTTGGTTGGGAGTTTGGGCTACTTATTCCCACTTGGATATATTCAGCCCCAGGATTCCTTCCCCAACAGAGGCACTGCAGGGAGCGGTTAAGTGCGTGGCTAGTGAGGGGCCACTGGGGGGCTTTACCCTGTTCTCGCTCCTGGGTGACCACTGACCTCCTGCCCGTGGCAAGAGGTGTGAACTGGCAACAGAGCAGACTTCCCGAGAAACGTTTTAGGGATTTCTCAATTCAATTTGTAAACACGGTCACTTTGGGTATGAAGAGGTCTAACACCAAGTACATAAAAAGTACCTACGGGCTCCTGGGTAGTCTGCTCGTCCTTCTGCCTTCCCACCCCCACCCCCAGCCTCCCACCTGTGCTCTCTCTCTCTCTTTTGTTAAAGATTTTATTTATTCATTTGACAGAGAGAGAGAGAGAGAGCACAAGCAGGGGGAGCAGCAGAGGGAGAGGAAGAAGTAGGCTCCCCGCTGAGCAGGGAGCCCAACGTGGGGCTCGATCCAAGGACCTGGACATCATGACCTGAGCCGAAGGCAGATGCTTAACGACTGAGCCACCCAGGTGCCCCAGAATAATTTTTTCTAAAGGAAAAGGATATCAACATGACTTCATAACATAACCTGTTTCTCTCACTACCTTTAACATCCATTTCAGATCTATTCCCCTTCTCATCTCCTGGGGCACTTAACAGTTTCCACGGTGTCAGGCCGCGTGGTGTTTTATTATACGCCATTCACCGATTTTCCATTTTGTGGCTAACTGGGCTGCATGTCACTCCTCTCTGGAGGAAAGCACCCCTAACTTAGCCCTCAGGATTATACCAAGTTCAACTAAAGACAAACTCATGAGACACGATTTGCAAACATATAAGGAAACAAGCCATTATGAGTGAGAGTCGGCAGAAACTATGGACAACAGACTTAAGTCAGCAAAAGATTTCAGACTGTGGAACGATCAGATACAGAAACTAAATACCTATGTATGACAATAAGAAAAAGGAGTTAAAAATTGAGCAACAGAAGAGACTTCCAAAAATGACCAGATGGGGGCGCCGGGCTGCCTCAGTCAGAAAAGCGTCTATTGGTATACAGGTTGAAGGAAAAAGTCCATAGATGATCCCAATATCCGTGGAAAAGTCAACAATCATTTATGGTAAGAATGCTCTCCAAGGTCAGCATAGCAGGGAAATTCCTTAATCTTAGTGTATTAGTTTGCTAGGGCTGCCATCACGCAGGACCACCAACTGAGTGACTTACACAACAGAAAAATATGTCTTCCCAATTCTGGAGTCCGGAAGTCTGAGATCAAGGTGTCCCCAGGGTTGGGTCCTTCTGAGGCTGTGAGGGAAAATCTGCTCCAGGCCTCTTTCCTTGGCTTGTGGACGACCATCTTCTCCCATCTCCCCTCTATGTGGCTAACTTTCCCCTTTTTATAAGGACACCAGTCATATTGGATTAAGCCCCACCCCAATGACCTCATTTAAAAAATGTTTCTTTTGGGACGCCTGGGTGGCTCAGTTGGTTAAGCATCTTCCTTCGGCTCAGGTCCTGATCTCGGAGTCTTGGGATCGAGTCCCATGTTGAGCTCCTTGCTCTGCGGGGAGGCCGCTTCTCCCTCTGACTGCTGCTCTCCCTGTTTGTGCTCTCTCTCTCTCTGACGAATAAATACAATCTTTAAAAAATAATAAATAAAAAATTTAAAAAAAATTTTTAAAAGTAATCTCTACCCCCAACAAGGGGCTCGAACTCATGACCCTGAGATCAAGAGTCACATGCTCTACTGAGCCAGCCAGCCCCCACCCCCAGTGACCTCATTTTAACTGAATTATCTCTCTAAAAACTTTGTCTTCAAATTGGTCACATTTGGTGGTTGCTGGGGGTTAGTACCTCAACATATAAATTGGGGGGGGGGTGCACAATTTAGCCATAACATAAGCTAGGAAATTCCTTAATCTGAGCAACCATCCTTTTGAGTCAGAAACATAACACGGATCCTCACCATTACCGATTCTACTTAGTATTAAATAGGAGGTCTTAGCTAATGCAGTAAGATAAGAAAAATAAATGAAATGTAGAATTGGAAAGAAACCAAACTGCCATCATTTGAAGATGATATAACTGTCTGTCTATATCCTTGCTGCCCAACAGAAATATAACGTGAGCCACATATGCCATTAAAAATGTTTAGTAGGCATATCAAACAAAGTAAAAAGAAGCGGGTGAAACTAATTTTAGTATTGTATTTTATTTAACCCAGTAGATCCAGAATATCATTTCAATATGTGATCGATACTAAACTTTTCATCAGATATTTTCATTCCTTTCCTTGAGCTAAGTCTTTGGAATCCAGCGCATATCTTAAGCACACAGCACATCCCACTTTACCCACACTTCCAGTGCTCAGTGACCATGTGTAGCTCTTTCTCCGGCAGGAAGGTGCTTCAGAAGTGAGTTAGGAGGGCACCTGGGTGGCTCAGTTGGTTAAGCGTCCCAGTCCTGATTTCAGCTCAGGTCATGATCTCAGGGTCATGAGATCAAGCCCAGCATCAGGCTCCATGCTGGGTGTGGAGCCTACCCAAGATTCTCTCCCTCTCCTTCCACCCTTCCCTCCCACCGCCACCCCCTCCACTCTCTCTCTAAAAAAAAAAAAAAAAAAAAAAAAAAAAGCAGCAGCAGATGGGAAGGTCTGTGTCTGTCAGGCTCTGGGGCAGCTCACACACGCTGCTGATCGCTGGCTCACCTCTTCGGAAAGGAGCCCAGGCGAGCCGAGGCAGCTCCGGCCCCTGCCCGATCTCCTCCAGCCAGGTTTGCGGGCGGCCCTGCGGGGAAGGCGCTGACTTCTCTTGCAGGCTGCCCACCCCACTGCAGGAGGAGGCTTTGAGGTGGTGAAAGACCAACGTGGGTCTGGCTCACCCTTGTGGGTTCCAGCTACCCTTCCTTTCCCCACTTCACGTCCATCTTCCCTGTTCAACTGCCGGCTGACACAGCAGCACAGCCAAAGGAGCTAGTCACCAGCTCCCACCCGTGCCCAAGGTCAAAGCCACACAAGAATCCTTTCTTCTGTAGTTGATTCCTGGTGATTCTGATAAATTCTAATGGGTACGGGAAGAACAGGAGATGACTGTAGTTAACTGTAGTGTAATAACGGTATGAAAATCCACAAGTCAACGGTGGATTTCCCAAGAAGGAAAAACTAAAAACAAACAACAACAGTAACCAGCCCATCTCATTTGTTACCATTGGAAATGACTGTTATGCGACCTCCCTTCTCCGAGCACTGGTACTTGAAGGAAAAGAATTAGAGCATTTATCCCAGTAGAACATACTCTATATTTTACAAGAACCAAGTAGCCTCAGTTGATGAGGGAAAGCTCTAGGTACACAAGAATCCCAGCTAACAAACGTAGAATGAATGGGAGAATTAGAAAATAAACCTTTTCCCTTACCAATGCCCGCATGCCTGCCCTTCCAGCGGGCCGAAGTGCCCTTCCAGCCCCAAGCCCGGGAGTGGATCGTCACTGTCCGGATGATCCCCCGTGTTTGAGCGGTTTCCGGATCTGCAGACGGGAGTTGGCATTGGCGATTTCCTTTGGGGTCCAACCAGATCTTTTTGCCACAGCTGGGGACACTGGAGGCAAGCCTCTTCCCTTTCTTTCTTCTTTTTTCTTTTTTCTTTCTTTCTTTCTTTCTTTCTTTCTTTCTTTCTTTCTTTCTTTCTTTCTTTCTTTCTTTCTTTCTTTCCCTCATTCATTCATTTATCTGACAGAGCCCGCAAGCAGGAGAAGCAGCAGAGGGAGAGGGAGAAGCAGGCTCCCCAGGGAGCAAGGAGCCCGATGCAGGACTTGATCCCAGGCCCCTGGGATCGTGACCTGAGACGAAGGCCCACGCTTCGCCAATGAGCCCCCCAGGCGCCCCAAGGCAAGCCTCTGCTGAAGTCTGAGCTACTCAGGGCTGTGGCCACAGCAGCGAAAGGCAAGGAGAGGTTGTATTTCGAGCGGTGCAGTGGCCGAGCCCGAGGAGAGGACCCGCCGACGTTGAGGGAAAGCAGAAGGTAGGAGAAGCATGCTGGCCTCCCCTGCCCGTGTTATGGTGCATCTGTTCTGTGGAACGGGCCTCCACCGTGACCAGAATGATCTGCAGTGTCTGTGTGATGCGGAAAGGTGCCCGCGGTGTAGTGAGGGGAATAGAATCAAAGCTCCGGGCCACACGTGTCACGAGAACCCAACTGTGTGTGCTTGTGTGTGTGCGTGTGTGTGTGCATCTGGAGAACGTGTAGAAGGACACACACCGGACGTCTAACAGTGGCGACCCCTGGGGAGGGGCTGAAGGGAGGAAGGAAATGGATTTACTCTCACTTCTCTACATCCTGCTGGGATATTTTATGTGTTCCTTTATTTATTGCGTTTCTTTTCATTTCGTTTTGTTTTGTTTACCACAAGCATTACTCCTTGTGGTGTACAATTTTTGGAGCCCACACATGTCTGCTTCTGGCTGGGACTCAGGTACAAGAAGGGGTGGCCGGGGCAAGAGGGGGTGACATCCCGTGTGTCCCTGGGGAGGAGGGGAATGGTCGGGGAGAGGGAAGGCGGGGCAGAGCAGCCAGCCGCTAGATCAGGCCGGGTTTTTATCTTCCCTTCCTCCCTTTCCCCCAGCTGCGTTAGGAGGGACAAGCTGGATACATCCCTTGGTGGCCTCCCCCCCGCCGCCCCCCACATCCTCCAAGGTCCACTGTGGCCCTAGGCCATTTCCTTTCTGTGGGGAAGGGCTTGTTTGAAGATAAGTTTTCTTGCTGTGCAGAGCTGCCCCTGGGCTCCAGGGGTAAATAAAAGCGATCCATCATTTTCTTCCCCCTCTTTTTGCTTTGTCTTCCCTGGTGGGGCGTTAAGGACAGGCCAGGGCCTGTTTCTAAAAGTCCCTTTAATTATTTAGAAAAAGTCCTACATAATTGAAGCAGAGGGAACCCAGGAATCGAATGCATAGTTGCCACGGGATACATGGAACAGAAAGTGCAAATTTAGCGAACAGGGCTGTTTTGATTCGCGAACTGCCCGGATCTCCTGGGAAGGGGTTTCTAAAGACGGGTAATGCCTTTGCTGGTCCTGGAGGGCCCCTCAGGTCTTGAGTAAGTCCACGCACCAGGGGGCTGGCAGTGCCAACCCAAGGGGACCGCGTGGCCAGGCGACTGGGTCAGGGCTGCCTCCCCGGTGACCCCTGGCCTGCTGGCAGGCCAACTTGAAAATTTGCTGTTGTAATTTTTGAGGTTGGGCTGATTGAAAGTGACACAAAGATCGTCGGTGACTAGGGTCTCTTGAAGATTCTTGCCATTTTCGAATACTGTAAAGATACATTTTATTAGTTGGGGGACTCCTCGGATATCAAGCCGATGCTGTTTTTGTTGATTTGTGTGTCTGTCTGTATGTCTGTGTGTCCTGAAACTGCAGATAACTGAACCGGCCCGTCCTCCCCCTGCCCTGGTTTGTTTTCCAATGAGCTCGTATTGCCCGGCTTCTAAAGACCAAAGCATCAGCAATGCAGGGCACCACCCCTCTTTGCAGTTAGCACGTAAAGAGAAAGATTTCTTTCTTTCTTTCTTTCTTTTTTTTAAGTTTTTATTTTTTAAGTAATCTCTACACCTGACTTGGGGCTCGAACTTACAACCCCGAGATCAAGGGTCGCACACTCTACCCACTGAGCCAGCCAAGCGCCCCAAGAGAAAAACATATCTAAGCAAGGGCTGTGGAGTCTGAGTTGAGTCCTGGGGTCTTAGACTGGGTTCCTTTGAAACACTGCAGAGGTTGCCAGGGGAGTCTCTGGGGGGAGATGCCCCGTGGCTATGAGGAGGGCAGGACCCAGCCTGGGCAGAAGGTGAGCCTGGTGAGGCTGCAACTGAGGCCTGTTCTATGAGAAAGCTCTGGTCTGAAATTGAGCCGGGAGGGCTGGGCCTTGTCGCCAGGTGGAGGATGGGTGCCTGCCGCGGAGAGGGGATCTAAGTGTGACTGTATCCCGTCCTACCTCTGGTTGCCCCTGACAACTGCATGTTACCTGAGAAAGTTACTTCATAGCTCCACGCCTCAGTTTGCTCCTCTGTAAAATGGGTCAAAAACACCCTAACTTTCAGGGTTGCTTTAAGGATTAGAGATACAAAACACACACAGAGTTTCTAGCGCAGTGCTGGTGTGGCTAGTAATACGCAAAATACACAAGGGTTTTCCGAGACTCAGTACGAGAAAAATAACGTGCCATATCTCATAAGTATTTTAAATATCAGTTACATGCTGAAATGATGTCTTGGATATATCGGATTAAATAAAATTTATTACTCAAATTAATTTCACCTGTTTTTTAAAATTTTTTTTAAACGTGGCTACTAGAAAATTAAAATCACACACAGGGCTCATCAGATATACGGATACTGCTCATACACGGGCAAGACTGTCTAGAGTCTAGATTCTAGACAATGTTCTTGGCTATTCCATCAATCCATCAGTGAAAAATTATTCTTAGCACCCATGATGCTAATTAGCAAACCATCTGGTGTTGACTGGAGATAAAGAGAGCCCTAGTGGGCTTTCCATGAGTCTTTCGAATGTAAGTTCTAACTACCTCTGGAGTTTTGCGTTTCCAGTTGAGCAGAGCTGGCTGTCCCTGGGATGTCGATTGAAACTAAGTCACATGTACAAAGGGCGCTGAAGGATTTTAGAGTAAATTGCAGGCACTCGAGCAGCCTTTCCAAGCCCTTCGCTCTTGAGAAGACCTCTGTGTTGTCGCTCAAAGTGGGTCCGACAAATATGTTCATAATCGCATTCAGAATCTTCTGCCTGAGAAGAGAGGAAGTGGAGTGCTGTTTTAGAAAGCATTTCATCCAAAATGGTTAACGTATTTATAATGGGCGCTTATGGGAACACTCATTTACGCCCAGCAGCTCTTTCTCCACTGTTGTTAAATGAAGAATATTTTACCGTAGAGGGCGCCAAATACACCCCCTCATTGTTTTCGCCTTTTAAAGAAAACATGACAAATTAGTGACCCGGAAGATTTGAATAAAAAACACACCAGGGAAATCATTGTTTTGAGAGTTATTTTCAGCTTAATTAATTCACTTTGGCTGTCCAAACTCATTTTAGGTCTGCAGGCTAGTTTCAAACAAAATGTTATGACAGAGCTCATACCAAAGATTTGGGGCAAGGATTTCCGTTTGCCGAACTGTCATCCCAAGCTAAACAAATGTCAACAGAGTATCCTTAGGCAAATTAACTTTCCCCTGAATGGGTTCTTTTATCTCATGCATCTGCATTCATTCCCGTGGGTACTTTCAGGCTGGGCTAACGTCTTTAGATACACATGAGTGATGGAAACTAAAAAAAAAAGAGTAATGGGTCATTTGGGAAAAGTTGGTCCTGGTCTAAATAAAATTATTCCTCTATCAATTTCAAGGAGTCTAAAAAATCTATTTCAATTTCTTCTACTGATTTCAAGGATTCTAAAATTTTTTTCTTCAAAAAGTTAAGGAGAATGATCATGTGACCCAGGGATTTCACTCCTAGGTATATACGTCAAAGGATCAAAACCAGGTATTGAAACAAATACTCATACACAAATGTTCACAGCAGCACCATTAGCAGTGGCCGAATGGTGGGAACAGCTGAAATGTCCATCAACAGATGAATTTGATAAATATATCAAATTTATCAATGTATCAAATGTGATATATTTATATAATAGAATATTACTCAGGCAAAAAGGGAATGAAATGTTAATATAATGCTATACATGGATGAACCTCCAAAAATTATGTTAAGTGAGAGTCCCGTATAGGATGGTTCCATGTATATAAAATAACCAGAATGGGGCGCCTGGGTGGCTCAGTCGTTAGGCGTCTGCCTTGGGCTCAGGGCGTGACCCTGGCGTTCTGGGATCGAGCCCCGCATCAGGCTCCTCCGCTGGGAGCCTGCTTCTTCCTCTCCCACTCCCCCTGCCTGTGTTCCCTCTCTCGCTGGCTGTCTCTCTCTCTGTCAAGTAAATAAATAAAATCTTTAAAAAAAAAAATAAAATAAAATAACCAGAATGAGTAAATTCCCAGAGAGAGAAGCAGACTGGTAGTTTCCAGGGAGCGAAGGAAGGAGGGATTGGGGAGTGACTGTTTAATGGGTACAGGATTTTCTTGGGGGTGATGAAAATGTTTTGCAACTAGACAGATTCACAACATTCACAACATTGTGAATATACTAAATGCCACTGAATTGTACTCTTCAAAAACGTTGATTTTATGCTGTGTAAATCTCACCTCAATTTAAAAAAATTAAAAAAATTTTTTTTTCACTCTTTCTGTAACGAGTATTATAGGGTGGTGTGGGGAGCGGAATTTTCTGAATAGCCAAACGACCTTTTAGGGGCATCCGTGAATTAGGTTTCCCGGGTCAGCCTGGCCTCTCCCTAATATCGCAGCAGGGAGACACCAAACTCATTCCTCTTTCATCGTAGATCCTTTATTCCTCTATAGACCAGCTGTTTGCAATTGCACTGTGGATCCTGTATGAAACTAAAAAAATAAGTAAATAAAAATCTGCACAGTATTTTTCTGACCACTGGATGTCATGAGCGCACAGTATATACTTCAGCTGGAAACCCTGCACTCCGAGGAACTCCGCTTCTTTCAGTACGGCGGGGTCCTCCGTATGTCTGCGCAGAGGGCATGGGCCAGTGATGAGCTGTTGAAAAATTTTGCTTGTGCAAGCACGACATTGAGAGGCATTGAGAGTACCTTTCGGCCTTAGACGGTACAGAGCCTCGCTCATTTAGCAAATCAAAATAAGGACAAGTAGATGCTTGTTGTCACTATTTTATTTCCCATTGAATGGTCTTTAAAATTTTTTAAATGTAGTATTCTTTTTATGTAGGCTTCATGCCCACCACAGGGTTCAACCTCGAGACCCTGAAATCAAGAGTGGCCTGCTCTACTGACTGAGCCAGCCAGGTGCCCCCCCCCCCCCAATTGAATAGTCTCTAATTCCTCTAGAGAGTAACTTCTCTGGAGCGTAACCTCCTGAGAGTAACTTATCCTGAGTGCCGTTGACCCCACGTCAGAATTGTACAGCTACGGAATTTCCAGGTGTACCCAGCTTTGACATCAGCATGTCCTCATTTACAAAAATACTCTTGGTCCCTCTCTAAACTGGGGCAGTTAGGGAGGCCTGACTGTGCCAACCAGCAGCTCTAATTACCCCTCTTGGTTGTCATCTGTGACAACCGTGGAAATCATCTGTGCCAATAACATTGCTAACTTTTTTTTTTAATTAAGAAGGAAGGCCAATGAATTAAGTAGGAAGTAAATTTGGGCTGTCACTAGTTTAAATCTAATACTTCCAAGGACACTAGGTTCTTTACCCAACCCCCTCCCCCCACAGGTGGTCTGTCTGCAAATTATAAGGATTTGAATGGTTTGTTCAAAGCCAATTCAGGAAGTGTTGAAACCTGGGCTTAGAGAAATTGGAACCAAGGGGCTGGAGAAAAAGAATATAGCCACAAAATTGGATAAGACATCTAAAAAATACATTTTTCTTCCTTTCTTTTTTTTTTAAAGATTATTTATTTGAGGGAGAGAGAGAAAGTGCTTGCAAGTGAGGGGGAGGGGCAGCGGGAGAGAGAGAGAATCCCAAGCAGACTCGCTGCTGAGTGCAGAGCCAGACACGGGGCTCAGTCCCATGACCCATGAGCTCATGACCTGAGTGGAAACCATGAGTTGGTTGCTTAACCGACTGAGCCACCCAGGTGCCCCTGCATTTTTATTTCTATGAGGTATTCAAGAATAGGGGATGTAAAGTAGCAGCCTGGCCCCTGAGCAAACCTAGGAGTGAAGGAAGGGAATGCTTGTACTCTAAGAATGCACTCAAACTCTCCCCATCCTTAATGCTAACAACCTCTAATATGGAATAAAGATCAGATTCAGAACTTAAAAAAGAAAATTTAATCATTCTTTAGAATGATGGCACAAGAAGAAATAGGAAGGACTGGGAGTGACAGGTGGGTGTTTTAGGATGAGTGGCCAGAGAGACCTTCTCTTAAGAGATGTCCCTCCGCCAGTAAGCTCAATGGGATGAGGGAGGAGTCAATTGAATATCTGGGGGGGGAGAGCCTTCCAGGCAGAGAAACAGCACGTTCAAAGGTCCTGTGGTGAGAGCACATTTTATAGGAGAATAGCAGGAAAGGGGGGCAGAGTGGTAGGAAATGCTGTTACCCTGAGTGAGACCAAAGACATTGGACGGTTTTGAGCAAGGATTGCAATGAGCTGGTTCAGGTTTTAGAAGGTTCTCTATGGCCACTTGGAGAATAGACTATAAGGGAGGACCTGAGTAGAAGTGTGAGACCAGGTGGAGGCTACTACAGGTGTCCAAGCAAGGGAGCTGGTGCCTTAGGCCAGGCTGGTAGCAATGTGCGGGAGAAGAAAGGTGGTCAGAAATATTTTGAAGGTAGACTTGACAGGGTCTGTGAATGGGCTGGGTGTGGGGGGACACTCACACTTACTATGTTTCTTCCCACCTTCAGGTTTTTGCTGATTGCTCTGCCAGGAACCCCACCCCTCACCCCCAGCTCTTTACCTGGCTGCTGCTTCTCAGTCAGGCCTCAGCTCAAATGTCACCTCAGAGAGGCCTGCCCTGACCACCCGACTGATGTCCTCCTCCTTCCCTTCCTTTATCTTCTATGCCATTATGCTGCTTTATCTTCTTAATAAATTTATTGCCATTTGAAATAAAAGTAAAAAAAAAATTTTTTTTTTTAAGTAGGCTCCATGCCCAGCATGGAGCCCAACGTGGGGCTTGAACCCATGACCCTGAGATCAAGAGTCGCATGCTCCACTGACTGAACCAGCCAGGTGCCCCAATTTTTATTGATTTTTTATTTATTTTTATTTCTTTAATTTATTTTTAATATTGGTTTCCTCCAACCAGAATGTAAGCTCTGTGGAAGCATAGCTTAGAAAAGTGACAGAAAAAAAAAAAAGAAAGAAAAGTGACAGAAATATTGTATATTTGTGGATATATCTCTTAGGAATGCTTCCATATGCACGTGACAGATCTCCCAACTACCGGAGACCCAGACGAAAGGGGTTATCTCCTCAGATAACAAGAAGTCTAGAGGCAGTTGCTGGCGGTGCGTCAGCTGCTCTGTGAAGCCATTGAGGCCTCGAATTCTTCCTCTCATTCTGCTCTGCCATCATTAACATGCTGGCTTTTTACCTTCGTGGTCGCAAGATAGCTGCCACGGTGCCACGCATCAGACCTATTTTAGGACCAAAGAAAGAGGAAGAAACAATGTTGGCAAGCTCTCCTCTTTTCTTGCCTGTTTTTATAAGAAAGCAAGAGCTTTGCGGTGCCTGGGTGGCTCAGTCCGTTAAGCGTCAGCCTTTGGCTCAGGTCATGATCCCAGATCCTGGGATCAAGCCTCACTTTGGGCTCCCAGCTCAGTGGGGAGCCTGCTTCTCCCTCTCCCTCTGCTGCTCCCCCTGCTTGTGCTCTCTTGCGCTCTCTCTGTCAAATAAATAAAATCTTTAAAAAAAGAAAGAAACTGTTAAAAAAAAATGAAAGCAAGCAAGCAAGCAAGCTTTCCCAGGAGTCTCCCCAGCCGATTTCCCTTTATGTCTCATTGGCTAAAAGTGAGTGGTGTGGCTACTATTAGCCACAAGAGGAGCTGGGACGTGGGCAAAGGGAAAGGGACGGTTGGTCGGCAATGGTGCCTTCCACAGTTGAGTAAATGAACTAAAAGAGATTGATCAATGACAAGATGACACCTAAGGAACCAAGCAGGCCCAGGGAACACAGACCAAAAACTCAGAACGTCTTAGGAAGCGTGTTTGTTCACTCATTCGTTCGTTCCTTCCTTCCTTCCTTCATTCCTGTTTTGTTTAGGGTTTTTGTATCTAAATTCATGACCGATATTATAATGTTTCCTTATTATGCTCTCCTTGTTAGAATTTGGTGCCAAGGATACACTGGCCTTATAAAATGAGTTGGAGAGAGTTCTCTTTTATTGGCAAATGTTTTCTGCAAAGGGCCAGATAGTAAACACATGAGGCTTTGCAGAGGCTATGGTCTCTGGCGCAGCTCCTCGCCACGCTAGTTAGCGTATGAGAGCGGCCGCAGACGGGGGTAGAGCAGACAGGGCCGAAGGCAGCCCACAAGCTGTGGTTTACCTATCCCTGCTCTAGGCTATGTTTTGTGTAAGTTCAGAATTATTTGTGTCTCAAATGTTTGAGAAAACACTCTTGTAATACCTCACGGGCCTGCTTTTGATTTGTGAAGATGTGTTTAAACTGTTGATTCAATTTCTTTAAAAATTACAGGATAATTCTGCTTGTCTCTTTCTAAGAGACATCACGTTGTATTCTTGTAGATAGTTGTCCATTTGATCTATGTTTGCACATCAATGGACAAAGAATTGTTCATAATTCACTTGTTGATTGTGATTATAAATATATATATAACATATTATATATGTCAATATTACTCTATCTTACTACTCTCTGTGGAGTAAAATTTACTATTCTAACCACAAAAATTTTAAAAATTTAATTGTGGGGGCGCCTGGGTGGCACAGCGGTTAAGCGTCTGCCTTCGGCTCAGGGCGTGATCCTGGCGTTATGGGATCGAGCCCCACATCAGGCTCTTCCGCTATGAGCCTGCTTCTCCCTCTCCCACTCCCCCTGCTTGTGTTCCCTCTCTCGCTGGCTGTCTCTATCTCTGTCGAATAAATAAATAAAATCTTTAAAAAATAAAAATAAAAAATAAAAAAAAAATTTAATTGTGGTAAAATATTCATGACATGAAACTTACCATCTTAGCCATTTTTATTTTTTTAATTTACTTTATTTATTTTACAGATTTTATTTATTTATCTGAGAGAGAAAGAGAATGAGCAGGGGGGAGGTGGGGAGGGAAGAGGGAGAAACAGGCTTCTTGCCGAACAAGGAGCCCACACGGGACTCGATCCCAGGACCCTGGCATCATGACCCCAGCAAAGGCAGACGCTTCACCGACTGAGCCACCCAGGCGCCCCGCCGTTTTTATTTTTAATTGTTCATTATTTTATTTGATTTTTGTCATTTTATTTTGTTTTGTGTTTTCCTCGCGATAAGCGTACTCTCGAATCCCCGTCTTAGCCCCGTTAAACGTACAGTTCGGCAGGTGCCACAGATCCAGAACGGGACAGCGGAACCATTTTAAGTGTATCAAGCACATGGACAATGTTGTGCCGCCACCCCTACCACCCATCTCCAGAAGTTCTGTTCCCCAGAAGTTTTCCAACTTCCCAAGTAGAAACTGGACCCACTCAACAGCTCCCCTGCGCCTGGGCCCTGGTAACTTCTCTTCTACTTCCTGTGTCTATGACTCTGCTTGCTCCAGGTACCTCCCGTAAGTGGAATCACACAGTGTGTGTCCTTTTGCACCTGACGTCTTTCACTTGGCATGTTTTCCAGGTTCACCCTGGGTGTAGTGTGTGTCTCTCGGAATTGCATTCCTAGCTCACGCTACAGTGGTAATGACTTTTTTTGGGGATATCTACACGTATCAACTTAATACACCGTCCACCTTAAACTTACACAATGTTAGATGTCAATTTTATCTCAATAAAGTTGGAAAAAGTAAATAAATACAAATACTTTCCTTCCTTTTAAAGGCAGAATAATACGGCATTGTATATATATGCCACATTCGGTCTATCCATACATCTGTCAAAGGACATTTGGGCTGTTTGCATTTTTCGGCTATTACGAATAACGCTGCTGTGAACATGGGTGTGCAAGTATTTGAGTCCCAGCCTTCAATTGTTTTGGGTGTGTATCAAGAAGCGGAGGGGCTCCTGGCTCAGTCAGAAGATCATGAGACGCTTGGTCTCTGGGTGGTGAGTTCGAGCCCCACATTGGAGATTACTTGAATGAAAAAATAAATCAAAACTTAAAAAAAAAAGTAGACTTGCTGGATCATATGGTAATTCTTTGTTTGGCTTCTTGAGGAATTGCCAAATGGTTTTCCTTCATTACTAACTGTGTAATTGAAGTTCTACACATTGGTGATTGCATAAATCATCCATGTACACTTCACGCAATCATCTCAACTCACCACCAGGTTGGAATCCCCGCTGGCTCTCCAGAAGGCCCCTTGTGTCCCTTCCAGTCACCTCCACCACCGGAGACTGGTATTGCTTGCTTTGGAACTTTATATAAATAGAATCCTTTTTTATTTATTCTTCTGTGATTGCCTTCTTTCATTGAACATATCGCGAGATTCCTCCGTGTAACTGCCTGTAGCAGTGGCTAATTCATTCCACTGTATAAAATACCACCGCGGGGGCGCCCGGCTGCCTCGGTCAGTGGAGTGTGCAACTCTTGATCTCAGGGTTGTGAGTTTGAGCCCCATGTTGGGTGTGGAGTTTACTTAAAAAATTTTTTAGGTTTTATTTTCTAACTGTTGCTGTTATATAGAAATACAATTGCATTTTGTATCCTGTCCTTGTATAATCAACTTTGTATACTCACTTATTAATTGTAATAATATATTTGTTGATACTTTTGGATTTTCTATGTACCCAGTTACGGCATCTGTGAATAAGACGGTTGTATTTCTGCCTTTCTAATCCCGAAAGCTTTGTTGCACTGGCCTGACCTCCAGGTAAATTTTAAATTTTAAGTTGGGGTAGCAAGTGTCCTAGTCTCTTTCCTGATATCAGAGGAAAGCTTCCAATATTTCACCCTTAAGTATGATGTTTGCTGTAGAATTTTTTGGTAGACATTCTCTATCAGATTGAGAAAATTCCTCCTTTCCCCTAGTTTCCTAAGAGGTTTTTTCTTTTTTTAATCATAAGTGGATTTGATTTTCTCTTTTGGATGGTGAATTTTATTGATTGATTTTTTCTGCATGTGTTGAAATGTTTCTAATATCTTTTTCTTCCATTTTTTGTTGCATTGATTTTTGGATGTTAAGCTAACCTTGCATTCCTGGGACAAACCCAACCTCTGGGGACATATTATCCTGTCTATATATCCCTGCCTTGGCGAGCTCTGATGCTTTCCAAGAGATTTTTCAAAAAACTAATTTGTCCTTGGGGCTCCTGGCTGGCTCAGTCAGAGGAGTGTGCAACTCTTGATCTCAGGGTTGTGAGTTCCAGCCCCTCGTTGGGTGCAGAAATGACTTAAAAATAAAATATTTTAAAAAACCTAATTTATCCAGCATTTCTAATTTTCTTGGTGGTAGTGTTGGTAAAAAAAAAAAAAAAAAGTGAGGCTCCCTTTACTGAAGTGAAAAAACCTTGAAGACTAAATTTCAGTATATCTGTTACATTCTCCTTTTCACTCTTAAATCAATATCACAGAGGTGTGCGTGGGCACAAGCAAAGTTCTCTACATTTCTGAAGCAGAGGCTGCCCCCCCATGCCAGACTTGTGTTTGGTGACTCTGTCTCTCTTGATGCTCATCAAGGGGTGCTGGTCCTGCCCGCTCCTGGAAGACTGACCACACTGGGTCTTTGACACCATCTCCTAATGTGCTACTGACACTTTTTGAGGTTACTGGGTTGCTGTCGCAGTCCAACTAGCTGACCCTGGTCATACCATTGTGACCATTAAGAGCTCAGAGAAGTGCCCAGCAATAAGTATTCTCCCCACAGATCAGCCCTTGTCCATCTTGTTTCGCCACCGCCCCCATCATTCCTGGCATGTTTCATGACATTGAGTCTAAATCCAGTTTTCAGTGGCTTAAAGTTTCATTTAGCTTGGTGGGTCCCTACATCCTTCCTTGGGGTAGGCTGAATATTGCCTTTGTCCCAAATGTCCATGTCCTAGTCCCTGGAACCTGTGAATGTCACAAGAGACTTGCAGATGGGATTAAGGATCTTGAGATGGGGGAGATTATCTTGGATTTTGGGGGTGGGTCCTACATGCAACCTCAAGGATCCTCATAAGAGGGAAGCAAGAAGATCCAAGGAGGAAGTAGGAGGTGTGATGGTTGAAACGAGAAAGTAGGAGATGCGATGGTTGAAACGAGACGGGAGGGATTCCGGGAGGGCGGCCAGTGGCTACAGAAGCTTGAAAGGGTGAGGGAACGGATTTTCCCCTCAGAGTCTCCAGAAAGAACTTGTCCTGTCAACACCCTGACTTAAGCCCAGTGAAACTGATTTTGGATTTCTGACCTCCAGAGCTGTACGAGAACAAATTATGTTGTTTTCATCACTGACTTCGGGGTAGTTTGTTACAGCAGCAAAAGGAAACTGATACAGCCTAGTGACACAACCATTCGCTGGGGTGGAAGGGGAGAGTCAGAACTCAGTACAGATTTGGAATTGCTTACTGACCAGTTTCGGGGTGGAGCTGAAAGCCATGTACCTGTCCTACAGAAGGCAAGTGGGGGTGGAGTATGTGAGAGGATATAGGCAAGACTCCGGCCTGCTCCAAGAAGTAGAAGGTCCAGCCAGCAGGTGCAAATAGGACGACCCATTCCAACAGCAGGTCTTACGGTGAGTTTACACAGATAAGGGGCTCAGAATGTTAATGGCAGGCTGGGCTGTAAATGTTGTCAGGAATTTGGTTCCAGTTTTGTTAATACTTAAACTAATAATAGAGAAGATAATTTCCCAAAACCAGGGTTTTGCTCCGGGTGTTTTTTTGATGTGGGTTACTAGAAAAAGGATAGATATGATGGTAGATATGATGGCAGAACATGCCTGCTGGTAGACACCATAAATGCTGCATTCTAGCGGAAAGGATGAATCAGAAGATACCCTATAAGACTGGGAATCTTTCCAGGGAGGCTGGTGAGAGAAAGCATGGGCATCCCTACTGATTTCGGGTGGATATGGCTGAACACTCTGCAAGCAGATTATTTAATAGGAGGATTTAGTTATGTTAATGCCTCACTTCTACGGACATAGCTGAAAGCCAGAAAGGAAATAAAAATTTTTTGGGTAGTCAAAAAAGATGTTTCAGGTGCACCTGGCTGGCTCAGTTGGTAGAGCGTATGACTCTTGATCTCAGGTTGTGAGTTCAAGCCCCATGTTGAGTGTAGAGCTTACTTTAAAAAATAAAATAAAATAAAAGATACGTTAAAAAAAAGATGTTTCAGAGTTTGCATATTTTGGTTTTAGTACAAACTTTGGGCTCTCAGTTCAGCTCTATCTATTCTTCTTGTGCATGTAATTCTAAATGTGTAGTCAGTCATCTGATTTCTGGCCAAACAGATAAAAAACAGTACATAAGAAGCCAGGAGATGAGGGCAGACAAACAGACAACCCTAAGAGGAGACAGTCGGCAGCCTGTGTGAGCAATGCTAACTGTAAAAAATAAACATATACACACTGGTACCCTCCAGACACCCTTGCTGCCCAGCCCTGCTCCAGCCTCACAATCTCCATATGGTCCACCAATGAAAGGCTTAACTCCTGGCAAAACACGGGGCTTCTAGACCTTGTTACAGCACCAAGTCTCACTTCTGTCCTGATTGGTTGTGCCCTGGCCTTATCAATATTAATAATTAGAATATCACCCAGGAACATCAGTGTATATTGCTTTAATAATAAAGCTAGCTAACTTTCCCCCCTCAATATCTAAGAAATCCGAAGATATAACAGTTAGGGGTTGTTTCGTGTAGGGAAAACAGTCTTACGTAGTTATAGGCCCAGTGAGCATTAATATAATGACAATGACAATTGGTGAGCCTCAGTCATTAGGAAAAGCTTAATTACATTCAGCTTAATCTGTTTAAGAAAACAGGCATGAGTGTGATACATTTGAGAAGTTTTAATCCAAAAGAGACTAGGTGTTAGTACTTATATAGAATTGAGCCTTTAACCATCTAGAAAGTTCACTTGAACAGAATGACTCATTCTTCAGGATTCCAGAGTTAGCACTCCTGAATGAAACAAAATGGTGGCCCGTCTGTATTACCGCTACCAGAAAGTACATATTCCTTGGTAGCCGGATCCATTCTTCTAGGCTAGTCTTACGCAAACCAGAGCATTGGCGCACCTGGCCTGACCTGACCACCCCTCCCTGCTCCCCTGGGCTGATCACCCCGCCCTGCTCACTTGGGTTGATGGTGCTTCCCTGTTTACCTGGGCTGATCACACACCCTGGCCTCTTCCTTCTCTTCGCCTCTGTGGGTCTCTGTCATGGAGCTGTGGTGGCACTGAGGAAGAACAAAGCTCCCTTCTCATTTTTGACATGGTGTTACGATGAAAATGGCATACTTGTCAGCTCATCTCAGACAGTCGCTCAGGACACAGGCCTAGAAAAACAGGAGTTTAGAATAAGACGCAGCCTTGATGAGCCGGTGATGTGGTCGGATAATGGCAGAAGCGAGTTCAGAGTCGAATGCGACACCCTAAAAAAACAAATTAAAATGAAACAAAAGCCTGAACCAAAACAAGCAACGTGCTTCGTCAACACGAGAAGGAGGAAACTCATGTCCACAGTTAATGGAAAATTTTATGGTTGAAGAAGACAGTGAGTTAGAAAGTAGGCAATGAGAGGGACCCTGCTTGACTCTGTGTCGACTGTGTCATTGGAGTCTGCCACCTAGGCGAGGGAGGGACCCTCTTTCTCTAGTACGATGCCCTCCCTAGCAGGTGGGTCCTGGCTGGTCCGATCACGTGATTAAGTAATTACTCACTCTAACCACCTATGGTCCGTGTTAGCCAGCAGCACAGCCGCCCAGCCGCCCCGGCTCTTGCCTGAGCCAAGGATTGGGAGAAACTGGGGCAAGGCTGCAGGTCTGACGACTATATTGCAGGATGCCTCCACGGGGAGGTTGCTAAAATTACAGGCTCGCAGGTGCTTATTGTGAGGACTCTGTGGGGCCATAAAAGGGCCGGGGCTCCCTAGGCATCCCCAAAGCACTAAGCGCAGGACAGGGGAACCTGCGGGAAATGGAGCCACGGGTAGTAGCAGACACCCTCCAATTCCCCGGCAGCGCTGTCTACACCAGCCCCGAGCCCTCCTGCCTGTGAGCACGGGCCCTGTCTCCTCGCACTGCCCTGGGGCCACCTCCTCCCTCCCTCTCTCTTTCTCTGCAGGCTGCCCCTACCCCTCACCCAGCCCCCTCTCCCTCCTGTCTCCCCTGCTCGGGGGCTCCGTACCCCCAGCTGCCAGCAGCGCATGACCTTTCAGGCTCTCTCTGCTCTCCCTCCTTCCCTAAGTCCTACTTCAGACTCCCAAGAAAAGTGCTCAGACACCTCGGTTTGTGTTTCCCTGCCCGCTGGATGTCAGGGGTCCTTGGTCCGTTGGAAGGTGCTTGGCGTCCTTGCTGTCCTCAGGAGAGGTGGTCTCACGGAATCCATGAGGTGGCCCTCTCACAGGGCCGGGGCCCAGCAGGCAGGACGCGACTCACTTTGCAAAGACCAGAGAGCGAGCTTCTCACTTCTGAAAATGTGGAAGAGAGTTCCGGGGCGGGGGAGAATGAGCCCTTCGTTTTTACCTCTAGCTCCCGCACTAACAGGCTGGCTGACGATGAGAAGTCACTTTCTTTCTTCATCCAGGGAGGGATCTGGATAGAGGATACTGCCATCTGCCATGTACCAGGGGGCACGTTCTATTGTGAAAGCCTATTCAAGGTGGGGAAACTGAGGCATAGAGGGGCTGAGTCACTTGCTCGGGGTCACACATGGCTCATCAGTGGCGGAGTGGGGATCTGAACCCCATCACTCTGGCTTCAGAAGAACCCTTGCTCTTGGCCAGGCTCCATTCGCGCTGGCACGTAGCAGGTCCAGTGTCCCCGGGCTCCAGGGAGAAGGGCGCCACGAGCTCCGGCAGCGGGGTCGGGTTAGCGCTGCTCTCCTTGGTGTCTGGCCAGCGCCCCAAGCGCCCTGCGGGGACGCCGCCTGCCCTGTGCCTTTGTCCTCTCTTGAAGGGCATGGGAAATGCCTGCCTGTCAGTAGGTATAAACTCAAAAGTTTCTCCCTCAGCTGGTTTCAAGGACTGTTTACCCGAGTAGACATGGGAGGATTAGGCCCTCCGCTGATCCAACCCGTTTGGGTGTGACCAAGCGGGCTGCAGCTGTCAGGACAAAGGCTTCCCATGGAGAAACAGGAGGCCCACAGGAGCTCGATGGCCCCGAGGCACGCCCTGGGATGTGGTTCCCGAGCTGGGGCTCCGGGGTCTACAGGCGGTTCGAGAGTGACGCTAAGAACACAAGGGCCTCCAGGTGGGACACTGGTCCCTGCCTAAGCGTGGGGGGCCAGGCCATTTCCCAAGAGAGCGGCCGAGGCAGCCCAGGTCTGCAGGGGCAGCCTGTGTGGACTGCTGATGGGCAGGAAATGCCAAGCCAAATCCGGCTGGGGTTTCCAGGCCCCTGGGATGGCCCTCACCCATTCCCAGAGTCCCCAATTGCCAGGAGCAAGGGCACAGGAAGTGTCATTGTCCCCGGGAAATCCTCCCCATCCTGCTTCTCTCTGCCTTGGGCCTTTCCCTGTCCTGCGGCCACTCATCCACAAAGGGTGCACTGTGTGGTCCTTCAAGTGAGTTTTCATAAGTTAGGACATGGAACAACCCAAACCGTGGGCTCAGTGCACATGACGCCAGCAGGGCTTGGGCAAGTGCACGCCACCTGGCCCCATCACCCAAGTCACAAGGACCATTGTGGGAAGGTGTTATTGTTTTACTGGGTGCAGCTGAGGGTGGGTCAGTCAGCGAGACTTGGTAAATTGTTATTTACAGTTTCTGAGCTTTTAAAAGAAGAGCTGCCCCAGGATCAGCGTGGCTCCAGACCTGCGGTACCATGACGGCTCTGGCCCTGCTGCTGGCTCTGTTCTTCCTGGGCGCCCGGGCCCAGCATAGCTCCAAGTGGACCTACTCAGGTAAGCCCCCACCCCAGGGGCTGCACCTTTCCTCGGTACCCTCACCTGCTGGGGCTGCCCCTCCTGCCTACGGAGAGCACACTGAACTCAGACCCCTGATTGAGACAAGGGGAGTTCGTGCTCCCTTCCCGAACCCCCTGCTTCTCCAGCAGGTGTTCTTGCTTTAGAACCTTTTCTGGCCGTGGTGCTGGTTGGAAAGCCCGCGCGGCGCCCCTGACTGCGTAGCTCTTTGCTTTCGCAGGCTCTGCACGTGGTGGAGGAAGTTGCTAGAAAGGGCTCCCTGCCATCTCACAGAGGGTTTGTGAGAGCTTTCTTCTTGGAGAGCTCATGGTCTGAGATTTACCCAGAACACTCCGACTTGCCGAGAACCCAGCAACTTTGCGCGGCCCCCAGGCTGCTGCCTCCCAGTAGCCATGACCCTGCTGAGACCCAGATGTGCACATCTGGACCCAAGTCACCCCTCCCATGGGGGGGGCGAAGAGAGCTCCTGTCCCTGCCCTCCTTTTAATGCCCTGCACTGAAGGATGGGGCTCTGGAGGACCTCAGGGTCGCTGGCTGACCCACTCTCCACACGGCGCCCCCAGCTTTGGACACCAGGGGAAGCATACATTCAGGGTGGATGTATGTTCTGTTAAGTCAAGGGCAACAGAATTAGGGACATCATGGGAGGCTCAGAGAGTTCAGCGTCAGAGGGCAGGGCCACCAGCTCTCCACTCGGGAGCAGAGGACGATCACGTGTGGCCAGTGCCACGGAGGCCCTGGGCTTCTACTTCCTGCGGCTCGTTGGTACTAGGGGCGGTTCAGAAGCGTAAGCAAGAGAGAGAATTCCAACAGGCTGGTCTTGTCCTTCCTAAGCTCAGCCCGGCCTCTGAGACTGTGGGCCTTCTGGAAAGCGATCAGGGGCCCGGGAACACTCGGGGCAGCTGCTTCAAAGGCCTTTGAGGAATCCTCGAGAATACTGCAGCACTGCCAGGGACACAGGCCAAGGCCTCTCGATCCGTGCAGGGGCTGTGTTCGGCGCCTCTGGCCTTGATCCTGGCATCCCACCTCTGGGAAAGAATGTTTAAATATTGGTTTGTAGTATTAAAACAAGAAGAGCAGAGAAATAGAAAAAATGGACTTTTCTGTTGATTGCAAAACCAAGCCGCTGTGAGGGGCCCCAGTACAAACATCTTCCTTAAAACCAGCTATGCGCTTGCCATGCAGCTGCCATCCCGACTGTGAAGGGGCGGCTCGTTACAACCACTAGCTTTCTTCCTTCTCTCCCTAGAATCGTTGCCCACCTTAAAAAGAGACATTTCCTTACTTTCTTTTCAACTAATCACTTTGGTCATCTTTGAACGTGATGCTTCCCCTTCTTGCCCTGAATCCATAGGTGTAGGCATCCAGGTGGCCTCGACCATACTGGGATCCCATGGAAGGGGCTGGAGCAAGTAAACAGGTGGGGGAGGGGAGGGGCTGCATGGTTGTTGGGGGAGGGGAAGGAAAACTGTGCCATTAGGAGGAAATGGGGACAGGACCCCTGAGAGTAACACAGCAATGGCAAGCCCCAAGGAGCCTTCTAGTGCATTTACCAGCATATTCCCATTCCAGGGGAAAACTATATATTAAAGACCCTCATTGTTTTCCAAAAGCCGACTGTTCTCCACACTAATGACAGCAATGGGGAAGTCTGGAATCCGTGTCAAAGCCCCTGAGACACCAGGTTCCACCAAGCGGACTTTGACGGTGTCCCTCCCACCTCCTTCTGGGGGTCAGGCCCTGCTTTCTAGAAAGGAGACCCCTGGCCTTGATTGTGGCCTCCCGCTGGGCAGGCCCTGCTGTGAGCTGAGCCCCTCCAACTCTGACCCTTGGCTCTCTCCTGTCACAGCGGGGGCACTGGACGAAGCGCACTGGCCAACGGAGTACCCCACCTGCGGGGGGAGGAGACAGTCACCCATCGACCTGCAGTGGAGAAAGGTTCAGTACAACCCCTCCCTGAAGGCTCTGAACCTGACAGGCTATGAGGTCCAGGCAGGCGAGTTCCCCATGATCAACAATGGCCACACAGGTAAGGGGCAGGTGGCAGGACGCTGTCCACAGGCGCCCAGCAGCGGCGGCAGGTGCCAGGGGCCAGAGCGGCACACGGGAGACACAGAGCGCAGGCTGGGAGCTGCAGGCCACAGGCGGGTGGTGGCCTCCACCCCAAGCTGCGCGGGAGAGCCTCTGTCTTTGGCCTCAATTCTTGGCTGGCTCCTTCCTTCTGCATATTAGCCTCTCCCCAAACTCACTCTGACCCAGCCAGTGGGAAATGCAGCTGACAGAGGCCATGCTGTTGAGGCCCCTGATCAGCCTGTGAGGTCCGCGCACCTGTGCCCTATTCGGATTTTCCATATTTTCTGTATCGAGTCTGATTGGCTCACAATGCCTGACAGGCGGGCCCAGTATTTCTCAAAGGTTTTGTTTATTTTATTTATTTATTTTTAAAGATTTATTTATTTATTTGACAGTGTGAAAGAGAGAGAGAAAGAGCACAAGCAGGGGGAGCGGCAGGCAGAGCAGCAGAGGGAGACGCAGGCTCCCCACTGAGCAGGGAGCCTGATGTAGGACTCGATCCCAGTACCCTGGGATCATGACCTGAGCCAAAGGCAGACGCTTAACCAACTGAGCCACCCAGGTGTCCCTCAAAGGTTTTAAAAAGAGGCTCTTGAGGTCTTGAATTGGGTCCTCTTATAGGAAGGGGGTGGAGGTCAGACAGGAAAAGGCTGACCTGGATCTTGGAGACACCCCACTTCAGGAGCCTGGACTGTTCAGCTGGAAAATCTGTGCTTTATCTTTACTGAACATACTTTTGATTTTCCAAGTGGGCCCATCTCCCCTGAGCCTCGTGATACCCTCCACCCCCGGCAAGGGGTATCGTTTAGGCCGGAGGCCAGCGGCCTCGGGAGGCAGAAGGACTTAAGGTGATGCAGTCTCTGGTGGCTGAGCCGGACTCAGACCCCCAGCCCCCATGTCCGATTCGTTGACCACGTCCTCCTCAGACACCCCCACCCACTTCCACATGCTCTGGGCTGATGTACTCCTACCCACATAGGTTCATGGAGGTCACAGGACTTAGATCTCCTATTTGCACGATGGAGAAGATAAAACCAGTTGCCCTTGATGGGGCTGGTGGACACGGGAGAATGAAGATCGATAAAAGGCCTCAGGCACATGTGGCCGAAATCACTGAACTCTGCAAAGAATTCATGAAAGCCTGATTCAATCATTAACATCAAGCTCCTATTTCCAAAGTTACTCTCTGAAGCCTCCAGCAAGCTGGCAGGATGGAGCTTCCCCTGCTCTCCTTGCCCTTGATGAAGAGGGGCCAAGGGTGGCAGCTGAGGGCCAGGGAGAAGCTTGATTGACCCCACCAGGACAGGCAGCCAGAAGTATCAAAGGATCGAAGACCCCATAGGCACCATGGGCTGTTTCTGTTGCATGCCTGCTGGGTAGGGCTTTGTGCTGAGGACCCAGGAGAGGGGAGGGGTTAGGAAGGTCCCAGCTTCTGGGGAGGCGGGGCTTACAGCGGCCACCTCCTCCCAGTTTGGAGAGGGCCCTGGACCTTCCTCCTATGGGCTGTACTGGGCTCTCTGGAGGCTGGAAGCCTGTAGGGTCCCCCATCTACCCTATATCATATCAAACATATTGGAATGCCCTCAAATGGCTCCCATTACTTATATTTTTTTGATGTCAAGTATTTTGAAAGATTTTTAGAATTCTTTACAATTGGCTTTACATTGTCAGCAAGCTCCAAGCTTCAAGAATTCTACTGAAGGAAAAAAACAACAATACCGTAACCAACAAATTTCCAAATCTAATAACATTTTGATGAGTAAGTTTAAAAATAAAATTGATATGATATAATTAAACACTTACTAATTTTGATTTTGTAGGGTTCTTTTTAGATTTAGGAACCAAAGATGGATAGATATATGTAATATACACACACATATTTTTAACTGACTTCATTTTCTTAGAGCAGTTTTACGTTCATAGCAGAATGAAGAGGAAAGTGCAGAGATTTCTCATACACCCTCTGCCCCCACATACACTGTCTCCCCATTGTCAATATCACTCACCAGAATGGTACGGTATTTTTTTAAAGATTTTATTTATTTATTTATTTATTTATTTATTTATTTATTTATAGAGCGGGGGGAGGGGCAGAGGGAGAGGGAGAAAGAATCTCGAATAGACTCTGTGCTGAGCATGGAGCCCCCCGTGGGTCTCTCCATCCCACGACCCTGAGATCATGACCCGAGCTGAAATCAAGAGCCAGCTGCTTAACCAACTGAGCCACTCAGGCGCCCCTAGAATAGTACTTTTTTTTCTTTCTTTTTTTTTTTTTTTTTTTTTTTTACCATGGATGAACCCACCTTGACACAACATAATCACCGAAAGTCCAGAGTTTGCCTTAGCGGTCGCGCTTGGTGTTACGCATTCTATGGCTTTGAGCAAATGTAGAATGACAGTATTCATCGTCACAGTATCATACAGAGTATTTTCACAGCCCTAATTATCCCCTGTGCTCCACCTGTTCATTGCTCCCCCTCCCTCCCACCCCCTGCAGCCACTGATCCTTTTACTATCGCCATAGTTCTGACGTTTCCAGAATGTCACAGAGTTGGGATAATACAGTATGTAGCCTTTGCAGATTGGCTCCTTCCATTGAGTAACGCATTTAAGGTTCCTCCATGTCTTTTCATGGCTTGGTAGCTCATTTCTTTTTAGCATTGAATAATATTCCATTGTCAGGATAGACCACCGTTTATCCATTCACCCACTGAACGGCATCTTGGCTGCTTCCAAGCTCATAATTCAGCAATTATGAACAAAGCTGTCATAGACATCCATGGGCAGAGTTTTCTGTGGACATGAGTTTTCAGATCCATTGGGTGAAGACCAAGGAGCACGATGACTGAGATGTATGGTAAGACAGTGTTCAGTTTCGTCTTCCAAAGTGGCCGCGCCATGTTGCGGCCCTGCCGGTAGCGAATGAGTTCCTGCCCCTCCACACCCTCCAGCATTTGGGGGTAATGGCGCTCTGGATTTTGGCTGTTCTGATAGGTGTGCGATGGTATCTCACTGTTGTTAATTTGTATTTCCCTGAGGACATACGATGTGGAGTCTCTTTTCACATGCTTGTTTGCCATCTGTACATCCGTGGTGCGGTGTCTGCTAAGGTCTCTGGCCCATTTTTTGATCAGGTTGGTTGTTTTCTTATTGTTGAGTGTTAAAGGGCTCTTTGTATATTTTGGCTAGGAGTCCTTTATCGGATGTGTCTTTTGCAAATATTTTCTCCTAGTCTGAGGCTTACCTTCTAAGTCTCCTGATAGTGTCTTTTACAGAATTGAACTTTTTATTTATTTTTTAAAAGATTTTATTTATTTGAGAAAGAGAGAGAGGAGGAGTGAGCACAAGCAGGTGGAGGGGCAGAGGGAGAGGGAGAGACAGACTCACTGCTGGGCAGGGAGCCTGAGGCAGGGCTTAATCCCAGGACCCTGGGATCATGACCTGAGCCGAAGGCAGACACTTAACCGGCTGAGCCACCCGGGTGCCCCTCACAGAACAGAAGAATTTCATTGTAATGGAGTCTAGCTCATCAAGGATTTATCTCATGGATCCTGTCTTGGTGGTGTGTCTAAAAAGGCATCACCACACCCACGGTCATCTAGGTTTCCTCCTATGTTATGTTCTAGGAATTTTATGGTTTTGTATTTTACATTTAGGTCCGTGGGCCACTTTGAGTGAATCTCGGTGACAGGCGTGAGGTCTGGGTCTAGACTGGTTTCTTGGCATGTGGATGGCCTGCTGTTCCGGCCCCGTTTGTTGAAGAGACTCCATGGTACTGTCTTTGCTCCTTTGCTAGAGATGAGTTGAGTAGATTTATTTAAGAGTCTATTTCTGGCCTCTCTTGGTTCCATTGAGCTACTTGTCTCTTACTAACACTACCTTCTACTGATTGTCGCTTAATAGTAAGTCTTCCAGTCAGGTAGTGCCAGTCCTCCAGCTTTGTTCTTCTTCAATACTGTGTTGGCGATTCTGGGTCTTTTGCTGCTCCACAGAATCTTCAGAATCCGTTTGTTGATATCTACAAAACAACTTGCCGGAATTTTGATTGCATGACTCCATAGATCAAGTGGAGAAGATCTGACACCTTGGCAGTACCAACCCTTTCTACCCAGGAACACAGACTATCTCTCCATTTCTTTATTTTTTATTTTTTTATTTTTTTAAAGATTTTATTTATTTATTCGACAGAGAGACAGCCAGCGAGAGAGGGAACACAAGCAGGGGGAGTGGGAGAGGAAGAAGCAGGCTCATAGCGGAGGAGCCTGATGTGGGGCTCGATCCCGGGACTCCAGGATCACGCCCTGAGCCGAAGGCAGACGCTTAACCGCTGTGCCACCCAGGCGCCCCTATGTCTCCATTTATTTATTCTTTGATTTCTTTCATCAGAATTTTGAACTTTCTCATCTAGATCTTGTGCACACTTTGTTCAATTCATACGTAAGTACTTAATTTTGGGGGGAGCTCATACACATGGCATCGTGCTTTTGATTTCAAATTCTACTTTGTATTTACATTTTTATGTACCCTATCTTTTATTATGAGATTCAACAGATATAAAATGGTATTTCGGTAAAAAGAAATTGAAAACACAGCTGGATATTGAGACAAACTTAAATTGCTACAAGAGTTTCTAAAGCTTATTCTCAATTTCCCTATTTAGTCGCGGACTGGTAACAGTTGGTGGACCAGTACTCATTGATTAACATATATATTCTTTATCCCCCAAAATATATATTCATAGGCTCCAGAAAAGCTTACAGGCCCGAGACATTGGGCCTTTAAAGGTCAGTGGGAGAAACAACACTGTTCTCTTAGTAGGTACTATTAGTCACTCCATTTGTTAGGCTCCTTGAAAGGACGGATGATCTGTCATTCATCCTCCTATCTCAGTACCCGGCACAGAGCCTGACACAGGTCAGATGCACTTGAGGGGAAAAGACTTACATGTGAAAGGATAAATCCCCAAGTAGGTGCCCAGAGTGAGGTAGGGTTCTTAGCAGGTTCCATCTCTGAAGGCTGTGGGAGCCAGGCTGGTTTTGTCTTAAAACAAACAAACAAAAATACGCACCCCCCTCGCCAAGACCCCTTTCATTTTGAAATAGTTTTAGACTGGAAAAACCTCAAAAATAGTACAGAATTCCCATATACCCTTCTCCCACTTCCCCTAATATCAACATCCCATAACCTTACTACCTTGATACATACAACACGATCGACTATTTCACAAACCCTTGTGAATTTCATCACGTTCCCATAGATGTCCTCCTTCTGCTCTGAGACCTAATCCAGGATCCCACAATCCACGGAGCCCTCTTATCGCCTTGGTCCCCTCCAACCGCAGTTAGTTCCTCCATGTTTCTTTGACCTTCACGACCTTCACAATTTGCTCTCGTTTTCTTGAGCACAGAAAATGCGTACATCACGTGATTCTTCTGGCTTGAAAAGAACTTGGGAGAACTTAGTTTCAAGCAAAGAGGAGCACCTTCTGCTAAAACTTAGATCACTTTTCGGAATCCGGGAGGTGAATTTAGCAAGTCTATTTTGGGGGACAGGTATTTGGCTTCACCTCTTCAAAGGCCCAGTAACGTGCTCTGAAGCAACATCGCTGCCATTTTTCAACCCAGCCTGGGCGATCCTGTGGATACAACTAGGGCAAAAAACACTCTGTCTGCAGGGAACTGTGTTTGGGGGAAACATACCCAGCAGGAGTTTTGTCACTGCTCACGGGGGCTAACTGTCCAATTAGAAAGCTCTGGCCTGGTGTTCTGCTTTCCGATCTCTTGGCAAAGATGACTCTGCACATCTTCTTTTAAAGGCTTTTCCTTTTTTTTTCTCATGTGAGCATCAATTTGGAGGCTGGCCGCGTTTGAAGCACCAAATATGAATCATCTGCTCTGCCGAAGTGCATGTTAAACTCTTTGGGGCCAGATTCCTGCTTTACAAGCGTATGAACTTAATCGCAGCTCCCCGCTGCTTTAGGCAAATTGGAAGGGAAGAAGGGGACATTATTGATAGATACCAATCCCTAGCATTTGCTCTTTAAGGAAACCTATTTGTTTATAATCCTCTTTGATGACTTTAAATGGAAACACCCGGCTCAAAGACTAGATGCTGCCTGTCCCTGTCCCAGTCCTAAATTATGTATAGATCTTTTTCTGCGTCACTCTTTGCTGTCACCCTCCCGTGTCTTCCTTTTCCCTGGCTCATTCCAAAATGTAGAGATGTCTCTGAGGCCTGAGCCAGTGAAGCGAACAACGGCAGCTAGGCGACCAGGGTGACCTCCCTGGAGCCAGTCTGTAGGGCACAAGCAGGAGGAGGAAGTGGGAAGAGTGGCCCATTTTCCCGCTGGCAGGAACTTAACACTTGAACGCATCCACGGATAAGAACAGCAAGTTAAACCTCAGGCCAGGAGCTCTTGTGTTTCCAGACTTGCTGTAGAATTTGGTCTCTTGTCTTCCGAAGACAAGGGGAGGCCTGTAATGGGGACATCCTATCCCGGCCATGCCCCGTTCTTGGCCTGGTCTGCCCGCCCCCCTCCCGTGACCTGTGTGCCTCTGAGCAAGTCTTTCCACCCCCCAGGTTGACTTCCTCGTCCATAAAACAAAAGCAGTGAAGCCTGCGGTGATTCTCCCTTTTATGGGATGGAGTCAGCTGGTCGTTGGGCTATTGCTTTTTCTTTTTTTCCGAATATTTTATTTATTTATTTTAGAGAGAGACATCGAGAGAGAGAGAGAGAGAGAGAGAGAGAGGGCACTAGCAGTGGCAGAAGGAGAAACCGCCTCCCCGCTGAGCAGGGAGCCTGACGTGGGGCTTGATCCCAGGACCCTGGGATCATGACCTAAGCTGAAGGCAGACGCTTAATGACTGAGCCACCCAGGTGCCCCATTTTTCTTTTCCTTCTTTTTTTAAAACATTTTATTTATTTATTTGAGAGAGAGAGAGAGAGAGAGAGAGAGAGAGAGAGAGAAAGCAGGAGCAGGGGGAGGGGCAGAAGGAGAAGCAGACTCCCGGCTGAGCAGGGAGCTTGGTGGGCTATTTCTAAAAGGGTACCCAGGATGACATATTAAACACCTCAACTTGGCCTCACTTACAGTACTCTGGGAGTAAAAGTCATCAAACTAGTCCCAAGAAGGCCCCCTTCCTATTCCTACGATGTGGGCAAATTACAAAATTGGCCAGAAGTGGAGAGTGGCATTCTGGTTTCCACACCCACTGGCCATATTTTTTAGGGCATCCTCCTTCCCTAGGGCTGACAAGCTGGCCTTGCCACTCCGTGGTCCTGCCCCTGCCCTCCAGGTCTGGGTAGGAGGGCATGTGCCCTGATATGGGCACCTGCCCAGCCCAGCTTTCTCATCCTGCCCTGTGTGCCAGTCTCCTCCTCCCCATGGGTGACCCTGCTGGTGGAGTTCTAAGCCACTGTCGTCCTGGCTTGCCCCATAAGTGGGCAGGGGAGCAGGGGAGCTGCCTGGCCAGTAGACCTGACCCATCCATACCCATCTGCACACTCGCAGCCCTTGTTCGTCTTCTCTCCCAGTGCAGATCAGCCTGCCCCCGACCATGCGCATGACGGCCACCGACGGCACCGTGTACATAGCTGAGCAGATGCACTTCCACTGGGGTGGCGCGTCCTCAGAGATCAGTGGCTCCGAGCATACCATCGATGGGATCAGATTTGTGGCTGAGGTACTCTGAGGACTCCAGCCAGGTCCTCTTTTCTCTTTCAAACCCCACAGTCACTTTCCTTAGTAAAACAACCAAAGGGACTGCATGGTGACAGTCAAATCACCCTAAGGTTTTGTTTTTTTTTATTCATTCACGACTATTTATTGATCCTTGTAATGTGCCAGGGGTTCCAGCAGGGTCCCCGCTCTCCCAGAATGCACAGCAAGGCAGGAGTTTATAGCCCATGGAATGGGGCAAGCCCTCTGAATTTCTACGTGTTAGATTTTCAGGGTTGTCTCTGTCTTACATAGATCTGTCCTTAGGATGACCATGGTTTACAGTGTCCTCCAGAGCAAGGTGACCCATGCCCACTCCTGGGAGACCTCAGGAGAACCCAGTGGCCTCATATGAGCCCTCTGGACACTGCTAGCTTGTCTGCCTGGAGGGACTTGGGGTCAGGGAAATGCCCTTGAATTGCCATCTCCCCAGAATCCCACTCATGCTCTTTCTATTCTTGGAGAACTTTCTGGTCTTGATAGATCTCATACTCAGATGGAAGGAGGTCAGAGTTGTTTGGGAGGGACAGGCTGAGGCTTGGGGTGGAGCGTCTTTCTTTTCATTCTTCCCTGAGAACCTGAAGTATTTGAAGTCTGTGTGGACCGCCCTTGACTTACACTTTCTTGCTCCCACAGATTCACATCGTTCACTACAATTCTAAATACGAGAGCTACGCTATAGCCCAGAGTGAACCCGATGGTTTGGCTGTGCTGGCAGCCCTCATTAAGGTAGGCTGAAACGACAGACGTGAAGTCATAGACTGGCGTCCAAAGTATCAAGTGTAGACAAAAGGTCTTCCTTCCTGTCCCTCCTCATCTCTTTCGGAACTCACCACTCTCGAAAAAACTCTGAGTCAGTGAAGCCCTTGCTCACAGTCTTTGTGTTCCTGTGTCGCCAACCTCAGGGAGCTTGGATAAGTTGGACACCTGACTTAAAAGAGCTAGGATCACAGCACAGTTGGCCAAACATTAACTGGCCTGAGGGCAAGGGGAAGCCAGCCACCTGCCGGGCAAAGACAACACCTCTGGTTTTCTCAGAAAGTCTCGAGGGCAGGACTTGTGGCAAGAAGTGGTCAGTGAATTCAGTTTCCCTAACAAGTGTTAAGTGGGATAAAATTGCCAAAAACCAACCATTTCCCTGCTCTGGAAATGAACCACAGACAAACAACAAATTGAGGCATTTATTTGTGAAAAGTGGCTAAAATTTTGAGCAAGAACAATGAGGTTATTCCTATCCCCACCCTCTAGCTTGGTCAGCAAAGTGGTTTTACTGGGGCAGACTGGACAGGAGAACCAGCAGCCTCACTGCCTGGTGGTGGGGGACCCACTTGATTTGGAATGTGAGTTGAAAACCCATGCTCCAGGCAGTAACAGTAAAAGTAGCAAGCTTGACAGAAAAGACAGGAAACAGAGGGAACACTTGCAGCTCTGATCATCTGAGGTTGCAGATCTAGTTGAGGAAAGTACCAAGTGGCAGACCAACCAGAAATGTAATGAGAGATCCTGAAAATGCGAGAGCCGCAGAAGGGCTGTGTGAGCTTCCCGAGATGGCCTGGTAGCAAGCAAAAACTGAGGCTGACCTGAGAACTGGCTGATCTCTGAATGTGCTTCTCAACCCACACACAGATCCATCAGCAGAGGGTGTGAATCTTCAGGACTTGAGGGGTTTGAGCGGCAGGCTCTGCTGAAATCATTGAGCTGACCACAAAGCTATGCTGACCCTAAAAATAAGATTTAAGAACAGAGTGGAGACATCAGCTGGCAGTGGAGACACATCCTGCAGGTGAAGGCCAAGCAAATTACTAAACAGATATACAAACAAAAACTCTCTGAACAATTTTTAAAAATCAGAATTCCTATTTACTATCATGTTATTTAAATGTCCAGTTTTCAAAAAAAATTTGCACATGCAAAGAAATAGGAAAATATGATCCATATTTAGGAGAAAAAAATGCAGTGAACAGATAATGACTCTGAGTAGACCCAGGGATTTAGCAGACAGGATTTTCAAACAACCTTCATATACGTGTTCGAAGAATTAAAGGAAAGTATAATGACAATGACTTAAAAAAGGGAAATCTCAATAGAGAAACAGAAATGATAAAAATGCACCAAATGCAAAGTCTAGTGTTGGAAAGTATAATAAATAAAATGAAAAACCCATGACATGGTCTCAAAGCACATATAAGGCAGCAGAAAAAGGAGGCGGTACATTTGGAGAGAGAACAAAGAAATTATTCGATCTGAGGAACAAAGGAAAAAGATTGAAGAAAAATGAACAAAGCCTTAGAGATTCATGGGAACAAGATCACACAGCCCAAACAGACGTAATAGGAGTCTTGGAGAGGAAAAAGAGAGAGTGATAGAAAAAAAATTGAAGAAACAATGGCCCCCAATTCCCCAAATTTGATGAAAAAAATTTACTAAACCAGGAAACTGAACAAAATCCATGTCTAATCAGAGTCAAAGTCAAACTGTTGAAACCAACAAGAGAAAAAGGATTTTTTGTAAACAGGGGACTGACACTACAACTAATAGCTGACTTCTCGTTAGAAACAAGTCATCAGAAGGCCGTGGAATGACCGGCAGCCAGGAATCCTAATCCAGCTAAACCCCTTCAACAATGAGGCGAAACAAAGGCATGCCAGATAAAGAAAAACTGAGATAATTGCTGTCTTACGAGAACTATTACAGAAAATCCTTTTGGCTGAGAGGCCAGTGACTCATCAGACAGTAACTCAAATCCACAGAAAGAAATGCAGGGTGCTGGGAATGGTAAGACTATATACAAATATTTTTGTCTTGTCTTTAAAACATTTCTTTTAAAAAACCCATAAGATTGTTGAAAGCAATCATCATACCACTTATTGGTAGGTTTACGATATAGGTAGATGTAATGTCGGGGACAAAAGTGGAGAAAATAGAAAGAAATAGAACTAGCTTGGAGCAAAGTTGCTACGTTTTATGGGAATTAAGTGAGTATTAACCTGACATAGGTCGTGACAAGTTGTATCTTGAACAGTAGTTCCTCCTTATCCTTGGTTTCACTTTCCCAGGTTTTAGGTACCCAAGGTCAAGTGCAGTCTAGAAGAAAATGTTCCTTCTAGTGACGTATTCCAGTAGCCTAACGCTAGGTCATGGCGCTATGTCATTCACCTCCTTGATCTCATCACGTAGGCATTTTATCATCACGCGTCATCACAAGAGTGAGTGCAGTACAATAAGATATTTGGAGAGAGAACGACCACATTCACATAACTTTTATTTCAGTATATTGTTATAATTGTTCCATTTGGTTATTAGTTATTGCTGTTAGTCTCTTACTGCATCTAATTCATACACAGAACGTCATCACAGGTGTGTACAGGACAGAAGGTGGTATATATCGGGTTTCATCTACCCCTGGTTTCAGGCATCCCCTGGGGGTCCTGGAATGCATTCCCTTCGGATAAGGGGGAACGGCTGTAATCACTAGAGCAAATGCTAATAATTAAAAACGGTTAGGGGCGCCTGGGTGGCACAGCGGTTAAGCGTCTGCCTTCGGCTCAGGGCGTGATCCCGGCGTTATGGGATCGAGCCCCACATCAGGCTCCTCTGCTAGGAGCCTGCTTCTTCCTCTCCCACTCCCCCTGCCTGTGTTCCCTCTCTCGCTGGCTGTCTCTATCTCTGTCGAATAAATAAATAAAATCTTAAAAAAAAAATAAAAATGGTTAAATGGTACACGGAAAGTATTTGTTTCACACAAAAGGTGGAGAGAGGAACAAAAACACCACGAGGCACCTAGAAAACTGGTGGCAAGCCGCAGTCACAGATCTAAGAAATCGGAATTCATGCACAGCGAAGAAGAATTGGATCAACGCCACTGACTGAAAAGAACCATTGAAAATCTACCTTTTTCACCAAAAGCAATTTTTCTGACTTCTAAAATGTCAGCACTCACACAAAAATTGGTCACCCGGGAGTGGGCAGAATTGGAGCCGTTTTGCCTTGGACTGAGGGCTGTCCCGGCTCAGTCACGAGTCCCGAGGACGAGGAAGCAGCACATGAGACCAAGCCCCCCCTCCCCCCTTGTCACAGGGAACCGGCCTGCGGCAGGCCCTGCCCAAACGGGGTCACCGGGGGTATGGTGACAGTGACTTTGGGCCATGCCCTGAGAGCCTCACCGGTCGCTGCTGAGAGAGCTCTCTCCCTGGGAGCTGCCGAAACGCTTCAGTCCGGCCCCCCTGGAAGAGACTAGTGGGCCCGGGCAGTTGGTGGCAAAGAACAGCCAGGTTTTCTCTCCCCGGACAACTGGGGCGCGGACGGGCTGCCTCCTCCCTGCCCTCCAGGCTCTGCCCAGTCGGCAGGGACACCACACAGCTGGATTACCGGACGGAGGCCCCTTTTGCACTCGGTGAACTGCTCCGTGCTTCTCCCCCAGGTCAAGGATTACGGTGAAAACACCTACTACAGCAACTTCATCGCTCACCTGAAGGACATCCGGCAGCCAGGTGAGGAAGGCCCCCCGCGGCGGGTGGCGGGGAGCGCGAGGTGGGAACAGGGGCCCGGGAAGGGGGATGTCGGCCCAGAGGGTGGCGCACAGGCCCCGCCAGGCGAGCGCCCCCCTCCCTGGGCGAGGGCTCTCCTGCAGGCAATTCCTGCTGTCGGCTCAGGCTGCAAACACCTCCGAGAAACCTGTCCACGAAGCCCACCTGTTGCCCCCACAGTTGGAAGCCAGGGTACCACGGACTGGGAACATCTTCGCCTCACCTCTGGTTCCCGCGAGTGGCGATGACTCTGGGCACTAGAGAGAGAGAGGTCCTCCTGAGTTCCAGGCTGAGACAGACCTCGAGAGTGAAGCCCCTCATTGTCGCGTCTGGACAGGGCTGGGCTTCCTTTCCTCTGCCTCCAGAAGGGGGAATTCTTGTCCGAGTGGCCACCTACCCTTACAGCGGTGACCTGGACAGCAACCGCATCAGCCTTGACAGCGAGGCTTTGTGCTTGACTTTGGCCATCTCTCCCTGACTTCAGGTCCTGCCCCTCCAGGGGGTCCCTTGACCTCCCACCTAGGGGCCTTCTGTTCTCATCAGTGCAGGAGTGGGGATGGGGGTGGGGGGAGAGGCAGGGGGAGAAGCAGACTCCTGTCTGAGCGTGGAGCCTGACGACGCAGGGCTCGATCCCAGGACCCCGGGATCATGACCTGAGCTGAAGGCAGACACTTAACCGACTGAGCCACCCAGGAGCCCCTTGCTGTTATTTTTATTTGTAGCTGTAAGTATGAGCACGTATTAACACTGCCTGGAAATCCTAAACTACTCATCTGGGCCTTCGCTTTTCCCCTCTCCAGAATGCTTATTTCACATTTTCTCCCCTCCCTCGAAGCCCCCTGCACCGGCCCCCGCTTCCCCTTTGGAGCGGATTCCATGCCTTGTTCCTGCTTCACTGGGAAGGCGGTCAGACACTCACTCATCTTCTCAGCCCGTCTGCACCTGCCTCGCCCCACGTGCCCTCCCCCGTTACAGTGGGTGAGAGCCCCTGTGCCCCACCAAGGCTGGCCCTGCACAAGTGCGCCACCGCCCCTCCTTCTCGGGGTCCTTCCTTCTGCTCGCCTCTCTCCTGTCCCGCAGCCCGAGTTCTTACCGTTCACCCGTCATCCCGCTCAGCCCCCACATCTGTGCTCTAATACCTCCCGGTTCAAAACACCAGCAGACATGACTCTCTTTTGCCCCAGCCACTCCCTCGCCATCCTCCCATCTTCCATTGCCTTTGAAGCGCCCTTGAAAGCATTGCCTCATGGTCCTGTTCTGTTTTCTCGCTGGCCCTTGGCTGGCCCCGGCTGGCCACCATCCCTTTATGGTCACCTCTGTCAGATCACCTGGCCGCATCTCTTTTCTCTTAATTGACCTGGAAACAACGATCCATCACTCCTGGCTCTCCTTCTGGCCACACTCTGGCTCACCCCCAGCTCCGCTCTCTTTCTGCCCCTGCTCTAATTAATGGTGGGGTTGCAGGCTCTGCCTTTCCAGGGGGCCTTATTCAGTCCCATGCCTCGACTGCCCTCTCTGGGCTGTGGACTCCAAAAATCTGCATCTGGTCCTCCACGCAGTGACAGTATCAGGCAGGACAGGCGCGGCAGGGCAGATGCAAGAACCAGCCGGCTGCTTTACGGACCCTTAGCAAGGCCAGCAGGAGAAGCCACAGGCCTGTGCTCTGAGCTGTTTCCTCGAATGCACGACCTCAGCTATTCTGTTTCTACAAACTGACCCACATCCATTTCCTTTTCTGATTCAAAAAATTACGCTTCTGATCAATACTGCTCACAGCACTGGCCTCCCTCTCAACTCCGGATTCCTCTATCCAACTGCTTGCTTGATACTGGCCTGTGAATCTAAAACTTAACATGGCCCAATCTAACCCACCCCCCAGGTTTGTCCCTAAACAGATTTTCTCATCTCAGCAAAGAGCATCATAATCCAGCCCATTGTTTAAGCCCCAAATCCCAGAATCGCTTTTTTTTTTTTAAAGATTTTATTTATTTATTTGACAGAGATAGAGACAGCCAGCGAGAGAGGGAACACAAGCAGGGGGAGTGGGAGAGGAAGAAGCAGGCTCATAGCAGAGGAGCCTGATGTGGGGCTCGATCCCACAACACCGGATCACGCCCTGAGCTGAAGGCAGACGCTTAACCGCTGTGCCACCCAGGCGCCCCACACTTTTTTTTTTAACTTAAAAAAAAATTCTTTTTAAGTAGGTTCCACCCCCAACATGGGGCTTGAACTCATGACCCTGAGATCAGGAGTTGCGTGCTCTATAAACTGAGCCAGCCGGTGCCCCTCCCAGAATCATTCTTCATTTTCCTCTTTCCATGATCCCTCACATCCAAACTATGGGCAGGTCTTACTGTTTTCACCTCCCTGCTTTCAATCCTCTTGTGTATAAGCTGAGAAGTAGAATTGCTGGATCATACGGTAACTCTATGTTTAGTTTTTAAAGTAGCTGTCGTATCCTCTTCCTTAGCGGTTGCACCACGGTTCTGGAATTCTTAACTCGCTTAAATATATTACTCGCTATAATATATTAGTGATGAAACTAAATCTGTGCACTAGAGCCCTTTAGAAAGTGTAACTTGAAGCCTTTCCAATAACACTAACATTAAGAATTCTTTTTGCCTATTCATGGGATTATGCACGACTAGACTCCGACGCCTTGGTACAGCGAGCCTATTTATGTCTATGTAAAAACTGTAAAACCTCTTTGGGGCGCCTGGGTGGCCCAGTTGGTTAAGCGACTGCCTTCAGCTCAGGTTCATGATCCTGGAGTCCCAGGATTGAGTCCCGTGGTGGGCTCCCTGCTCAGCAGGGAGTCTGCTTCTCCCTCTGACCCTCCCCCCTCTCGTGCTCTCTCTCTCTCTCATTCTCTCTCAATGAAATTTTGAAAAAACCTGTAACCTCTTTGCCATTAAAAACATGCAAAGTGCTCACGGAAAGTGAAGCAAAATTCAACTCAATTCCGTGTTTCTTCGATGGCGTCATGCTGAGCTCAGGGGCTCAGAGCCATGACATGAACAGAAGAGGGGTTCTCTAGATGCAGGGGTACCGGTGCTGGGAGTTTCCAGACACCCTGTGGCAGCGCCTCCCCCCCGACCTGTGCCTGAGCTTGGTTCCCCGGGGGCACGGCAGGACGAGCTCAGCACCGCCTGCACCCCTGCTTGGTTCTGAGTCTGCCTTTCTAATCTCTATCTGCCCATTTTTTAAAAAGATTTTATTATCCATTTGAGAGAGAGAGAGAGCGAGCACAAGAAGGGGGTGGGGCAGAGGGAGAGGGAGAAGCAGGCTCCCCACTGAGCAGGGAGCCCGACTCGGGACTCGATCCCAGGACCCTGGGATCATGACCCGAGCCAAAGGCAGACGTTTAGCCAACTGAGCCTCCCAGGCGCCCCTCTATCCACCCATTTCTAAGTGAGCCCACACCAAGGAACTTCGTTCTTCCTTTGAGGGGCTCACCCCGAAGCCCAGCAGTCATAATTCCTTCTTTCATTTATCATAAAGCGTATGGTCTGCCCAACAGCCATGATGACGTGAGGCTCCTGAGTACTTTCCTATGAGCAAGTTCAATGTCCAGACTTCATAAGCACACCCCCTCCCCTTTATCCTCGGAGCAATCCTATTGAGCGTTCCCTTGGCACAGATGGGGGAGCAGCCTTTGAGGAGTGAGCCCCCGGCCAGTGCCACTCAGCCAGGGGGAGGTATTGAGTGAGTCTCTCTCCAGAGTTTTTGCTCTTACGCCCTCTGGGAAGCAGCAGACCGGGGAAATGTTTCCAACGATCAGCTTCTGTGTTCTGGTGAATCAGGAGATTCGAACATGGAGAGGTCTGACCTGAGCCGTCCTCCCAAGGGGCACCGGTGGCCCCTCACATTCCTCTATCCTTTGTCCCCTCTGTTAGGACAAAGCACGGTTCTGAGTGGCCTTGACATTCTGGACATGCTCCCCGAGAACATCCACCACTACTACAGCTATTGGGGGTCCCTCACCACTCCTCCCTGCACTGAGAACGTCCACTGGTTCGTGCTAGTCCATCACGTGCCGCTCTCCAGCGCACAGGTAAGGCCCGGCGTCACCTCCCTCGTCTGCCTTTGACTGCTGGCTCACAAGAGTGCTCCCCTACACCTCACCTAATGCCAACACCTGGGCTCCTAGGGCGCTTTCATGCCTGGGGCTCCCGTGCCTCACCTCTGTTGCCGTGGGTGATCCTACTAGAGCCGTGGCAGAGATGGGCAAGTTGAGGCATCAGGGAATCCAAGGAACCCTGGGCCTTGGATGCAGCAAAAGGACAGGGACCCGACCTCAGTCAGAGAAGAGCCACATGGTGAAGGCAAATATTTACTGAGCAGGTGCTCCTGCCAGGTACGGCTCTAGGCGCTCGACGGACAGAACCCCCATGCTCATGAGCTTACGTTCTAACTTCATAAATGGCTTTATGCAAGGACATTGACATACTGACATCGGTAGCTCTTTGCCGTGCTAACACGCCTGCAGCCCTTTGAGGAGAAGAGCTCTATCAGCTACCTTTTGTTCCCCAACATAGTATGGGTGCAGAATAAATATTTGTTGGGTTAGTGAAAGGACAAAGGTAACTGAGGTTGCAGAGGCAAAGCTGGCATTTCCTTCTGAGTGATGTTCTTTCTCAAGAACAAATAGATCTTCTTCTTAAACTTTTCATTTCCCCAATGCAGGAAAAGGTGGAAAGACCCCTATTCAAGGATACCCACACGGAAATCTGTTTGTTTCTTTTTCTTCTTTCTGCTTGTGACCAAATACTCATAGAACACAATTAAGAGATGGTTGGAAGAATGGATGGATGGATGGATGGATGGATGGATGGATGGATGGATGGATGGTTGGATGGACAGATGGATGGATGGTTGGAAGGATGGATGGATGGATGGATGGATGGATGGATGGATGCTCTGCCTGCCTTGTAGCAGAACTTGAGATCTTCTCATACCTGTTTTATCGGGGTTATATACCTAAACTCAAGCTCTAGTTCAATGGCTAATGATGCTCCTTTAAACCACCCAGTACCTCTTCCCCTCCATAATTCACTTCATGTGGCCTGTAGATTTGGAAGCTACAGAATTCCATAGTGGATCACGAGAACAAGACGCTCCACAATGACTATCGCAGGACCCAGCCGCTGAACAACAGAGTGGTGGAAACCAACCTCATGAGTCTCCCTAACCTGCGTAAGATCAACTCTTGTTTATCCTTTGCAATTTTTTGAGTCCTGTTTTCTTCCTTCTCTGGGTGGACCATGTCTTCTGGCAACAGTAGGGGAGGGAGAGCCAGCTGAAGGGCAGGGGCTCGGAGGGGCCAATCTGTACAGGGCATGTGTGGGCAGAGGAGATGGCTCATCTTCCCAGTCCCTGCAGTGAGGCCAGTGCGTAGAACAGAGGAGACCACAGGATGGACAGTGACATGATTTATCACCCACTTGGTCTTGGCCAGAGAGAGTAGGAGAAGCAAGATGTTCAGCAACATCCCGATACTCCCATAAGAGTGTAGGCTCAGGTAACCTTACTAAACACAACTCAAATTATTTCCCTCATGCCTTTATCTTGGTCTGTTCGCAAGCCCATCCCCAACTCCCACACGTTCCCTCGAGGTGGGGTTAACTAGAGCATGCATTGTTCACTACATTTTCTTGGGGATCACACCCCAGAACCAGGATGCTGGAAGTAGACATGACCAGTCCAGCCTTCCTGGGACCCTGTAACCCACTGGGTCAGGCTTCTTGGCTCACCTTATTGCTGTGGTTGCAAGAATGCAAATATTCTGCAGTTTTCCCGTCTTTAGTTTCTGTCTCTCTCTAAAATTGTGGTGAACTAGACACATTCCCTGAATTCATTGTCTTTATAGGCTATTTCTCCTAACCATTCCTGAAACCTTTACACCCTCTAATACCATAGAATTGGTCTCCAATCAATATTGCCCACTCAGTATTACCCCAACTGATTATATGTATCTTTCAAAACTTTTAAATCTCCAGACATGCTCCCCCCTCCCCATCAACAAAAGCCCATTTGTGATTCTCTCCCCATCTTTCCTTCCTGCTTCATTGATTGTTTTCCCTTGCATTTGTTTCTTCCTCTGACAATACTCACAGAGGAAAAAGGACACCAGTTATAATGATCATTTCCCCATATTACACTGTATATGATATTAACAGTACCAATTCCTTTTCCAAAGGGTGACATCATCCTAACCAGGTCCAAACGCTAGCTGCCTAGCTGAAGGGACCCATCTGCCTGATCTGCCTTCTTGTTCTAGTCCTGCCATGTTCCCATCGTCCCCGATGAAACGTTCACGGCTCTTGCAGCAGGCACATGCAGATTGTATAGTTTCCCACCTGCCACACCCCAAATGCTCTTACCATGAGGGGGAGAGTCGCTCCAGTTCACCCTCAGGAGGGAGCTCAGGTGGTTTAGATATCCGCCTCTCCGACCAAGACGCCCCACACTGCAGTTTGCCTTGATGTCCATTGTGCCCACCCTTCTGAGACCTGCTGTTCAGGATTATAACTCCAGCTTCCAGTAGGTGGTAAGAATTCTTCCTCTCCCACGCGCAGCCAGGGGACTGGAATGACAGCCTCCCTTTGCTGTTAAGAGAACGGAACTGGGCACCATTTTGCCCACCTGCCCTCAGACCCAGACTTCTCGTAGCAGCGCTGGTTTCCAGTCATCCCGGTGTGTCACCCACCTGATGTCTCATAGTTCCTTCAAAGTCCACCCCCCGATGGGTTAATATGATCAACCCATCCATAAGGAACGACCTGACAAAGAAGCAAGATTACAAAAGCAGGATAATGGCCAAGTACAGTGTCTTACAATTCATTATTAGAAAACACCCACGTCCCCTTCAAGTAAGGGCTTCTGAGCATCACATGAGAAACCAAGGTCCAGGGGAAGAGCCACCTTTGTCATATCAGCCCTTGGATTCTGGCAGCTTACACGCCTAAATTCAGAGTGAAGCTGCTTGAAGCCAATGGGATGGGAACATGGAGGGCATTCTAAGGAACCTAAAATCCTTCCCGTTAGTACAGGTGTGGGGAACGGTGTCTGGCTGTCCCACATGCTGTTTTCACGAGGACCACCAAACTTTTGATCTTTCTGTATCAACTCTTCTTTTTATAGGGTATAATCTAGGTCCTGAGTTCCAGCTTTATATAAACAAACTTGACAGTAAGCTCGAATACTTGAGAAGACTTATTGAAAAGAAGAATGTGAAAGAAAAACGCTACAGGCGGCGAGCGTGAAGCGGGAGGTGTGCAGACGAGGTGGCCCTTCCCCCGAGCCCATGCCCTGACCGTCTCCCCCGGCTCTGTGTCGGGATCCCCTGTTCAGTTTCTGAGTAAGACAGGGGAAACCATCATCCGTGAGCGGAAGTGAGGTGGTGTAAGGGTAGGAGAAGGGGTTTGTTAGACGACACCAATGGGAATTGATTGGGATACAAATTTAAAGGAACTGGAGCCCTACGTATCTTCCTATCGAATCATGCATGTTGATCTGTGTAAATTACAAAGAAGCCCGGCTGGCCCTATGGGATTTAGGTGTAATAAAACGTCTTTGGGAATTTGTCATTTGAAAATTTCTCTTTTCTGTTCCTTTGTACCACTTTGAATATGCCTTCTTCGCCCTTCCCCCTGGGGACACCGGTGATGGGACAGAGATCAAGGTGGGAGGGGTTCTAGGACCAAGTTTAGGAAAAAGGAAAGAGTCTTACCTTGGGAACTTGTTGGGGGGAGGTCTGGAGCATTGGCCACACTGTGTGAGCAGAGGAAAAGTAGAGGAGCAGGACTGCGGGTTCCCAGGAGAGATGGGGAGGAGAGGGGAGGAGAGGAGAGAGGACCTCCCTGCAGATCTCGTCCTCATCAGTCAGATGGCGGCTGGGCCTTGTCCCTAGAGCCGGGTTCAAGAGCCAGTTCTGCTACTTACTGTCATAATCGCTTACCGCGACCGTCTCCTGTCTCCTGGACGTGGTTTGAGCGCACTGATGCATGTTCCTGACTGAGGCCCCTTTCTTACTGCTCGCTCTTTGACTCCCCCATCTCCGGCCCAGCCCCCCACGTTCTTCCCAGTTCCTTTGTCTGCTCTCCTTACTGGCTTTGCTCCCACACCCACGCTGTCATTCTTCACCTTTGACTTCATTTACCCCTCAGGGCAGTCCTCAGCAGAGCGGCCTTTCTCCCAGTTCACTGAGACAGAAGCCAAGATGCAGGACAGCCAGGTGACTCGCCCGCCACCGCCCGGGTAGAAGACGGTAGAGCCAGGATCTGAAGACAGGTCTTTTGTATCTGTTGTTGTTTTAGCTACAAAAGGCTTCCCTTTCATTTATCCACGCTTTGTGAAGCACCTGCCACGTGCCAGGCGTGCAGCTGAGGGATGGGGCACAGAGATGGGGCGGGAGGGATGGTTTCTACCCTGAGAGCTCAAGTCCCGTGAGCAGGACGGACATGGAACTAACCCATCGCCCTCTCCTGGGAGAACAACGGTTTGTGACCTCTGCAGAGGGGCTGGTGCTCGGCCTGGGTTGAAGGAGTTCACCTGGGGAGCCCAGCGGGAAGGCTCTCGGTGCACCTGAGCCCGCAGGGAAAGGGGGCGTGGCCGGGAGGTCAGGTGCGCCAGCACCTCTGTGCCACTACGGTGTTGTGGATTTTCCGTGGGTGATGATGGGCAGCTGCTGCGGGGTGATGGCATTCCGCTGTGATAAGAGTCATCCTTTCCACCGGAAATGAGGGTCTGCGATGAACTGGAGTGGAGTTCCAGGGAGCGGCACTGCCCAGGGGTTTACGTAAACGAGTGAACGGAGATCACAGGTGTCTGTGCTTGAGAACAAGGGAAAAGGAACCAGAATTAAGTATAATGGTTCCCTAAAAGGGGAGGCAGAAGAAGAGTGGGGGATGGGGCTGGAAGTTGGGCTTTTCCTGAGCGCGTCTGTTCGGTAGTTTTAACTTTGGAACCTTCCGTTTTACGTCATTATAAAACAAAATTAAATTTTAAGATCTTTTTAAATCCCTACAACTTAAGTTAAAATGTGAAAACATAGTAAAAGGATCGAATAGTTGTACATTGAGTTGGTAGCACACACAGAGAGGATTTTTTTCCAAGTTATTTTAATTTATTAATTTTATTTTTTAAGAGATTTTATTCATTTCTCTGAGAGAGAAAAAGAGAGTGGGGAGGGTCAGAGGGAGAAGGAGACTCCCCACTGAGTGCAGAGCCCAATGGGGGGCTTGATCCCAGGACCCCAATATCATGACCTGAGCTGAAGTCTGACGCTTAACCAACTGAGCCATACAGGCATCCCTAATTTATTTCTTTTAAAGATTTTATTTTCAAGTAATCTCTACACCCAACATGGGGCTCCAACCTACAGCCCCGAGATCAAGAGCTGCATGCCCTACCGACTGAGCCAGGCCCCCATCCAAGTTATTTATTTATTTATTTATTTATTTATTTATTTTTAAGATTTTATTTTTTTAAGCGATCTCAACACCTAACGTGGGGCTCAAACTCCTGACCTCAAGATCAAGAGTCGCACGCTCCATGGACTGAACCAGCCAGGTGCCCTAGCCAAGTTGTCGTTAAACATGGTGCTTTTACTATCACACCTAGTGGGGTAGGTGTGTCCGAAGGACAAGAAGAGCTGCAAAGAAACCCAAACAGTACTCAGGAATCTTGTCAGTGTCTGGTTAGTACTAGCATTGCTATTTGGAAGCTGTGTGTGTGCACGTGTGTGTAATTGCTTCATGTTACTATATGGACGTAATTACGTTTATGCCCCCAGTAACAAGATTTTCAGGATGATAAAACAGAGATCCAAATATAAAATCAAGAAAGCTAAGTAAAAACCCTGTAATCCTAAATTCGAATTGGAAATATCAGCATGAGTTGATAAATTCTTTTTCTAAGGGGCATGTATTTTATAGCCTCTATACTTCTGCTCACGGAAACAACCATGAGCAGCAGCAATGGATGCCTTGTGCCCAGACAGTGGTTTCTCTTTCCTACAGTGGGGAACCAGGGCTCCCTGGAGAGATGCCGAGTCCAGATCTGGGGCAAGGAAGACAGGATGGGTCTGGGATATCTTTTTAGGCTCAGAAAACAAGAAATTTACCTAAGATTACTGGAGTCATGCCCAAAAGACACAGGGGCCATCTGGAACGGGCTCTTGGGACAAACTAAGCGTCGAAAAAAATATCAGAGAAAGAGTCAAACTCAATGGATCAAAACCTATCAAATATATAGAAAATACCTGAGCTCATATGGTACTAACACAATGAAAGAAAACTCATCGGTCAACTTTGGAGGTTGCTGGGGGAACCATTTATTATTCTGTAAATTGACAAACAGAGGGGAAGAAGCAAGTGTTTGTCCTGCCTTTTCCATCCAAATTGTATTTCGGAGAAATCTCACAGTGGTTCCTGGGCTATTGTAGCCAATGACCACAAACTGCCTGGCTTAAAGAACAGAAATGTATTTTTTTTTTCCCCACAGTTCTGGAAACGATAAATCCGAAATCAAGATGTTGGCCGGGCCAAGGTGCCCCCAGGCCTCTATGAGAGAGCCCTTCCCCGCTTCTGCCAACTGTGCTGCCTCCAGGCCCTTCTTGCTCGAGGCTGCATGCCTCCCACCTCTGTCTCTGCCTTCGCATCACCTTGTCCTCTTCTCTCTGTGTCTGCGTCCCTCTTTCTGTCTCTTACGGTGTTTGTCATCGGCTTTAGGGCCCACCCGACTATCCAGGATGGTCTCATCTCAGAATCCCTAATTAAATTAAAAAATCCTTAATTGCATCTGCAAAGATCCTTTTTCTCAAATAAGGTCACATTTACAGTTTCTGGGTGGATGTATCTTTTAAGGGGGGGGGGCCACCATTCAACCCACTACAGGTGGTGAATGGAAATTCTTCTTGGAGCAATTCCGGCCAGTAAATTCAAAAGGAATCGTTCGCAACCGCAGCGGAGTGGTGGACGCAGGTGCTGACCCTCATCGGCTCCTGCAGGCTGAAGGCTGAGACGGTCTTAGTACAACAGACGGGTTGGGCCGGTCACCTCTGGAGATACTCGGCAGTGTTAACATCACTCGGCAGGAAATAAGGTGACATTCTGTGCCTCTTGGAGTACAGAGCAGTGCCAATGAAGACAAGCTGCAAAAGAGATTTTTTTTTTTTGAGCCTGAATCTAATTAAGCCTGTAGCTATGGGCAGTTTTTGGAAAATGCAGGGGAGAGAACAGGTGCTCACTGGGAAGACAAAGGCTCCATGAGGACTGTCCTTCCCAAGAAATTCCAAGCACCTGAGAAGCGTAGGTGCCCTGAAGGTGCTCAGGGACAGTGGGCCGAATGCATCCCGGCCACAGAAAAAATTCCTGCAAAGCAGCAAGGAAAGGACTAGCAACCTACGAGAAGAATCACAAACCGGGACAAGCAACCTACAGGGGAGGAGCTGGGAATGGCAACGAACTCATGGAAAGGCTCACTCTCACTAGTGATTAAGGTAATGAAAACAAAAACCATGACAAAGTGCCGTTTCTCACCCCCAGCCGGGCACAAACGTCCCAAAGTCTGACAATACCAAGAACTGCTGAGGACAAGGGACCACCTTCCTTCCCCGCTGGTAGGACTGTCAACGGGAACACACACTCGGGAAGCAGCTTTGTGATACCTGTAAAACATGGGGCATGGTGAGGAGACCAAAGTTGACGCCAGGATTTCCAGTTCACGGGCCCTCACCAGCAATGAGTGTGGCTTCTCACCGAGGCCCGAGGGCTTGGGAGGGAGCTCGAGGAGGGCTGTTTTCTGGAAAGGAGGCTCTAGCCAGGAAGCCGCGGGTCTGACCAGAAACTCATTTACGCGACAGTGTTCCTGGAGGCCCTACCAGGCAAGGCGCCACACTCTGGGAAGTCACGGTGGGCGGCGGGAGGTGGGGGCACGCGGTACCGCCACGTGAGTGTTGTAGGGCTGTGGGGACAGAGCTTTCCGGCACAGCAGCGGGAAGGGCAGGAGCTGGAAAAGGCGGGGAGGCCGGGGCAGGTGGGGTGGCAGGAATTGTCCTTTCAGGGAGGTGTCCACAGCTACCCGGCCTGGCCAACCTGCCCACCAGGCCAGCAGGGAACTTTGGGCTCCTCACCGTCCAGGGCCTTCCAGGGGCTGCTGGGGGAGTGGAGGTCTTGGGCCTGATGGAGACCCCTTGGAGGCAGCAGAAATGAGAGGGAGAGACAAAGCCACCAGGAAGTGATCCTGGAAGGGACTGGCTACCCTGAACACTTGCAGGTAAAATTCTTCTATTAAAGTTTTCATTTTTATTATTATTATTTTTCTATTAAAGTTTTTAAACCTCTTAGTACATTTTAGCCCATTAGGCTTGCTCAGTTTTGAAGCAGCAAGAAGTTGGGAATTTGGGGGCGCCTGGGTGGCACAGCAGTTAAGTGTCTGCCTTCGGCTCAGGGCGTGATCCCAACGTTCTGGGATCGAGCCCCACATCAGGCTCCTCTGCTATGAGCCTGCTTCTTCCTCTCCCACTCCCCCTGCTTGTGTTCCCTCTCTCGCTGGCTGTCTCTGTCTCTGTCGAATAATAAATAAAATCTTAAAAAAAAAAAAAAAGAAGTTGGGAATTTTGTAAATGTCTAACCCTAAAGAATTCATCTGAAGACCAGGCTGGCATGACATTCGTGTGGGTGTACAAAGAGATCTGGAAGTTTCCACACCAAGGATTTAAATCATAGAATCTTCTTGGGTGGGTTAGCGTATGACATTTTCCTGCCTCATGAATGAACATTACCTCCATAATGAGAAAAAAATATAACACAACAAAAGAAAGAAGGAAAAATCTGGAATCGTCTAGCATGACCAACTTTTCCACTTTCCTGTAGTCCCTTATATTCTAATCGTATTGAAAGGTTGAAAACGAAAGTTTGCAACCATCCACGGACATTTTTACAGCTTCTCTGGAAACTATAAATGTTATTGTCTGATTGTGTTACTGCTAAGGTATGATTCCAGCTCTTCAGTATGACACACACTAGGAATCTGGCTGAATTTAGTTTAAAAACGAAAACACCCAAGGAAAAATCTTAAAAGGCTTCAGGCAATATTAATTTCAGGCTGATGTTGTTTCCCTCAGAGTGTCCTTGTGAACACTTTTTAAAGTAAATTGCTGGGGTCGATTTTGTTTCCATTACGTTCTTTCCCAGCAGCGGCAGAAGCTTCAAGGGCACATCCTACCCCAGGGGCAGCACAGAGACTTCGTCCCTCAAAGAGCCACAAAACCAGCTTCACGCTGTCAGTGGAAGAAAGTCACGGGCAGCCGCCCCCTTGGGGTCCGAGGGGGCCTGTCTGGGGGCAGAAGCGGGAAGACCCCCCTGGTGGGCCCTGAACCCCAGTTGTTCCATTATGGGTTCTGTGCCCTCAAGGTGCCCCAGAGCGGTCGTGGGGAACACAGCATCCCTCAGACACAGCCTGCTAGCTGTCCCAGGGCGCTCTCAGCGGGCGTCTCGCAGCCGTGCCAGAATTTTCCACAAGGCCTTCTGTGTTGGTGCCATTTTGTGAAAACTAAGGAAAGCCAAGGTTTTGCGGAAGATGGCTGAGGGGGCCGAGCGGGCGGGCTGTTTGCAGAGGAGGTGCTGCCCCCCAGTGGCCGCTGCGGGAATGGCGGGCCCCCTTGGAGATTTTCCCTCCCATTTTTCACATTGGTAAACTGAGGTACGCGGACGCCGTAAAGGTTTCGGGTAAGTTACAGGCATATCAGCGACGACCAGCACAGCGCGTGTCCCTGAACTGCTGTCCTTCTCACTCAGAAGGCGGGCGTCGGATTGCCCGGGGCTGTGGTGCCTCCGGTCTCCCCCACCTGCTTTCTGAATATCAAAGCACCCTCACACCTGACAGATGCTCAGCTCTTCCTGTCCACCCTCTTGTCACCAGGCGCCTGCCTCCCCCAGCTGAAAGGGACAGGCTGGCCATTCCGATGCCCCTCTGGAGCCCCCCTGACATCTGAGGGCCCCGGCCATACAGAGGCAGCCCACACGGGTGACCCTGGGCCTCCCACAAGGGGACGCTGGGGTTGCAGACACGGGGTCCTTCCAGGGACAGCTGCGGTGCAGAGGGAGGGAGGGTCAGCGTGGCTGAGGGTCGTGGGCAATGAGCTGCTGGTGACGGCTGGACTCCTGCCCTTGACTTCCCCAGAAATTCCCCACAGGCTTCCGTGGGGCCTCCATTCTGCTCTTTGCAAACACACACTCTCCGATGGGGACACAACACATCTTTGTTTGCACCTCGGAAGCAACCAGGGAGGCTTGGAGGGCCTGGTTTGGACACTGGGACCAGAGAGTGTGCTCTGACACACAGCGGCTTAGTGGACAAGTGGGAACTCAACTCCAAGTCCTGGGCTCCAGCCACTTTCTTGCTGGCCCTTCCGACCCCTGGGGCTGGCCTAGGGAACAAGTCCGCAAGAAGAAGAGGGGACATTGAGGTGCAGCCCAGCAGCCTCCCCAAAGGAGACCCCTGGGCTGAATTTTTGGGTGCTGGGACCTGAGCACCTTCCGAATTCGTGTTACATGCCCCCTCGGGCCCTACTCCAGAGTCCCTCGCCCCGCGCCTGGCAGCATAATTGACGCCTGTGGGCAGAGGCGTCTGAGGGGAGAGGGACCCCTCACCGGTCCAGGGTGGGCCACTCAAATGTTGGCCTCTGCTTCAGTGCAGACATGAAAAAAGCCTGCTGACGCACAGCCCTCTTCTTCTTTTTTTAAAGATTTTATTTTTAAGTAATCTCCACACCCAACATGGGGCTCGAACCCACAACCCCAAGATCAAGAGTCGCACGCTCTACTGACCAAGCCAGCCAGGCGCCCCTGATGCACACTCGTCCTAGAAGCAGACAGAGACGGACAAACAGAGCCCTGGACCGGGAAAGAAAATTTAGATGGGACCACTAGCCTTTGTCAAGAACAAAAGGCCCCATGTTCGTGGAAGGGGCATCGGAGGCAGTGCCCACTGCCCACGCACAAGAACAAGGGTGCCATATGTTCTGCTCACTCTGCCCGCCCAGCCCGGGTCTACCTGGGAGCCCCACTTCATCCTTCAGGACGTGGTATCCCCACCCGCGAGACAGGCATGGCACCCATATGGTGCATGTTTAAGAACGAGGAACAGAGGTGCAGGGACATTAAGCAACTTTCTCTAGGCGTCTTGGGTATGAAGCAGCAAAGCAAGATCTAGAACCTAGGTCTTCCGTTTCTTAGGCCGGTGATCTCTCTATTACATTTCCTACCTGAGCAGACCTCGTAGGGCTCTTGTCAGAAGTTCACCATCAGAGATTAAAAATTGTTTATGGTGGGGGCGCCTGACTCTTAATTTCAGCTCAGATCTTCATCTCAGGGTTGTGAGTTAAAAAAAAAAATCCTCTAGGGGCATCTGGGTGGTTCAATCGGTTAAGGACCTGCCTTCAGCTCAGGTCATGATCCAAGAGTCCCAGGATCAAGCCCCGTGTTGGGCTCCCTGCTCGGCGGGGAGTCTGCTTCTTCCTCTCCCTCTGCCCCACCCCCTCCCCCTGCTCATGCTCTCTGCTCACTCATTCTCTAAAATAAATAAAACCTTAAAAAAAACTCTCTATGGTCAACAAGCTTCTCTTTGAAAACGAAAACACTACAGGGCAAGCCAATAGAGGAAGTCTAAATCTCTAGCTGACACTGAAGTACTGCTCTGAGTTGCTTTGCTCTTTAAGGAACTATTTTATTCAAGACTCTTTGTTTTCAGAGACAGCAAATCCAGATCAAACAGGTTTTAGCAGCAAAGGAAGCCTATTGGTTTACCTAACTGGAAAATTCAGGTGAGGTCTGGCTTTGAGCGCAGCTGATCCCAGTGCTCACACCATATCGTCAGCCCGGAGCTCATTGTCCCTCAGCTCTGCTCTGCCCTCTGCTGGTCTTGTTCTCATGTAAGTCTTCCCCCCAGGGTGGGTCCCAGCAGCTCCAGGATTCCCTACTCTCAGCTCTGCAGCCAAGGGGGGAAACCTGGAATAGAGACCCCTATCCAAAGTGGGACCCTGGAGAGAAGATCTTCAGCAAAAGGGAGAGCAGGAAGCAAGTCCACCCACTAATAGGAAACCTGACGGTCCAGGTCTCAGACATTGGAGGAGGGGTGAAAACATGAGCCTTGGGCATTCAGAAGCACAGGTCGGTCCTCCGCTGGCTTGAGGGTTCAAATTCACACGATATGCATGTTAAAAGAATACAAAAATAAAAACAAAAGGGAAAAAAAAAGTAAACCAAAAGTTTGACAACAACTCCAGGTGCCTGATAGGAGCAAACACAAAAATATTTTGGGCACAATTACAGATATTTAATAATGACCGGGAAGGACATTATTAGGTGACATTAAGTCCTTTTGAATTTTCGTATGTGAAATAGAGGTATTATATAAAAACAAGGCTTTTTTTTTTTTAAAGATTTATTTGTTTATTTGGAGGGGGATGGGCAGCGAGAGAGGGAGAGAGAATCCCAAGCAGATTCCATGCTCAGCGCAGAGCCTGACGTGGGGCTTGATCTCACAACCCTGACATCAGGACCTGAGCCGAAATCAAGTCAGACGTCCAACTGACTGAGCCACTCAGGCGTCCCAACAAGGTTTTATTTTTTAAAGATGAAATGTCATGATGTCTGTAATTAACTCTTAAATATTTCAGCAAAGAAGGAGGAGGAGAGGAAATATGGCAAATTTATAAGTTGTTGCTGTTGTTGTTTTTTGTAAGAAGCATTACCGGGGGAAGAAAGGATCATTACGAGGATGTGTCTAGGAGTCATAGGTGTTTGGAGACTTTCTAGACTGAGAATAGGATCAGGGACAGCAGGGGAACAAGTGGGGCCTGGGACTCTCATGGTTGGTCACATTCTGTCCCCTCACGGGAAGCAAACAGGCTAATTGCAAAGCCAGGTAAATTGACAGGAGCCCTGAGCCCTGTTCACACCTGTTTCCAACCTTGGCCAATGGTGCTGACCTGCCCCTCTCAGAAAGCAAAGCACTTGGGTCCTTCCCTGCTGTCGGTGACCCTGAGGCAGGACCAGGGTGCTGGCACCCACTGGTCTGTGTTAGTACAGACCCTGTATCCCCAAGAAAAGACTTTCACTCTGAGGCTCCCGTCCCGATGATGGGAATGATGGCAAAGACATTATTCATCAGTGGGGCTCCCTTTCCACCAGGACGTGGCCTGGGACAGACTCTGGGGACAGAAGGTGGCTGAGATGGCAGGTTCCCCTGGACCTGAATGACAAAGGGGGTGTGATGTCTGAGCCCGTCCTCACCCAGGTGCCAAGCAGGCGTCTAGGACAAGACCATGGGATGGGGGCCATATGAAGGTGAGGACGGAGGGCCGAGCTCCGAGCAGGAAGGCTGGGGACCCATGCGGGAAGGATATGTCCCTGGGGGAAGCTGCCTGCCGTCATCGCTCCCACTGAACACGCACACACTTGGGGCCGCCCACTGCAAGCGGCACTCTCCAAGCCGACTTAGTGGGCTCCCCCAGAAGCAGAGCCTGAGTCAAGGGTTCCAGGGCAAGTCTTTCATTTGGAAAGGGGAAGAAAATGCTGGGAGGGAGGGGAGAAATGAGCCCCGAGTAAGAAAGCAGCCAAGAAATGGTGTGTCGTGGAGGCAGCTACCAGCAGGCATCGCCCCCCGGAGTCGCACAAACGTGTGGAGCATCCTCAGACTGCTCCCACCGGAGGGGCGGGGGCACCCGGGGCTTCTGCACATCCACTCGGTCGGCCAGTGGGGTGCAGGGCTGCCGCGGGGGCGGCCACCTCCAGCCCTTGTGGGTCACCCTGGGCTCAGAAGAACATCTTTGGGGAAAGAGGAGAGCAGAGCCAGACATACAGAATCTCAGCCAAGGAGCCCCCTCCCCGCCCACGGACACACTGAATCTTCTCAACAATGCTACGGCGTAGATACAAGTGCTATGATTGTCCCAATTTTTCAGATTGGAAAATGAGACAGAGAAGTTAAGTAACTTACCCGAGTGGCAGAACCGGGATTGAAAGCTGTGCTGTCTGGTTCCAGAGCCCATGCTGCAGTGGGCTGTGTTTGGGGGTGGTGAGTTGCCCGTCAATGAAGGCATTCAAGCAGAGGCCTGATGACAAGGGTAGGAACGTTGAACATGGGATTCCTACCAGGGACAGGGACTAAGACAAAGTCCCTCTCAGTTTTGAAATCCATGATTTTTTGAACAGGCAGGGCAAACAATGCCCCCCCCACCCCCGCAGTGGGCTCCAAGAGTTCCATGAATACTGCCCCCCCACCCCGAGCCGCACAGGACTCGCTGGACAATTAACTGACATGTGGGCTGGTTTTCTAGTGGACTGGCTACCAAGCAGGCAGTGAGGGCCTGCCTGGGAGACACGTGGCCCCACACCTGGGGGGTGGCCCACTGGAGCCCAAACCTCGCGAGCCGTGCGATTGACCAGCCCGAGGACCCCTCCCCCAGCCTTTCCTGATGCCCAAGAGCGCTGTTAGCCTCACGGAAGCTCAGGGCTGTCCAGACCCCACGTGGACAAGGCTGGCTCCAGCGCCCCTCCTGGGTCCTCATCTGTAAAATGAGGCCTGTGATGAGACCATCACCGAGGTCCCAAGTTCTGGGACTGTGGGGTTCGGGCAAGGAAGTGGCGGCCAAGCCTGGGCTTCTAGAACAGCTCAGTCACTCTTAGTGAAGCTGAGAACAGCACAGTCTGAATTCAAAGAAGCCTGGGTTATGGAGTCGTTACAATGCGCTGCGTGTTTTCTTCATTCAAGTGAACCACATACGGAGGATTGTTAATCAAGTACTTAGAACCCTGAGATCTGGGCTCACGCCCGTCCTTCCAGGAACCTTGACCGAGGCACCCTTCCCTATCTGCAGAGTTGCGTCCTTGCGGCTCCCGGGCTTAGGCATGGAGATCACCGTGTTAACCAAGCAAAGTACAAACAGCTAATCTCGATTCTCACACGAGGCACGAGACCGGGGCATGTGCGGTGACTCAGCCTGAACCCCAAACCTCAGAACAACAATGCCGCGAGGCCGCCCAGGGAGGGGCTGCGGCTGTTATAGCTTGGAGCCCCGGGTCACCTGGCTGGGAATTAAACCCAGTCAACAAGCACTTATTGAGCACCTGTTGGAAGCACTGGCCAGGCACAGGCCACGTGCCGTCAAGCACTCTGCTCTCCAGGGCTGTGCCGCCTGCATGGGGTGGCTGATGGAGGGAATGCTGTTCTGTGCGGTGGACACGGGAAGAAATCCCGGAAATTCAGGGGCTTGCTTCCAGGACAAGGTGTCTGTGGCCAAGTGGGGACTAGACTTCGGGCCTCTTGATTTCCAAGATCGCAGCAATTCCCCACCACAGGCACAGTCGCCTAGAGACCCATGGTTTACCAATGTGAATTTTTAAAATATTTTTATTAGTCATTTCTTTTATTTAAAAGGTACAAATTGATAGTTGGACATATGCATACGTCTGTGATGCTATCACCACAGTCAAGATAATGAACATTTCCATTATTCCAGAAGTTACTCCCAGGCAGCCACTGATCTGTTTTCTGTAACTTTAGATTACTTTGCATTTTTTTAAAGATTTTATTTATTTGAGAGCGAGAGAGGGAGGTGCAGAAGGAGAGGGAGAGAAAGTCCCAAGCAGACTCCCTGAGTGTAGAGCCCGACTCGGGGCTTGATCTTATGACCTGAGCTGAAACCAAGAGTTGGACGCTTCACAAACTGAGCCACCCAGGTGCCCCGATTTGTTTGCATTTTCTACAGTTTTATATAATTGAAATAATACAGTATGTACTTTTTTTTTTTTTTTTTGGTCTGGCTTCTTTCACTCACCAGAATTACTTTGAGATTCATGTATATGCAGCACTTCTCCATCATTCATATCTTTTTATTGCTGAGCGGTCCTCTGCTGTATGGACATACCACAACTGGTTTATCCACTCACCTAGGGACCCACTTTTACATTGTTTCCAGTTTGGCGCCTTTACACATAAACCTGGTACAGAACCTTGCATACAAGCCTGTGTATGGACAAATGCTCTTTCTTCGGGCAGATAGGTAGGCGTGGAATGCTGGCTCACTTGCAGGTGTATTGTTCACTTTTTAAGAGACTGGCAAACTGGTTTGGAAAGGGGTTGTAGCATTTTACAATCCTGACGGTGGTACGCAGGGGCTCCTGTCTCCACATTCCGTCGATGCTCGAGGTGGTCAGTCCTGGTGAGGTCAGGCATTCTAACAGGTGTGTGGGAGTAGCTCTTTGTGGTTTCAATTTGCATTTCTCTAATTACTGATAATACTGAGCTCCTTTTCCCATGCTTATTTACAATCTATTTTTTCTTTGGTGAAGTATCGAAATCTTTTGCCCATTTTTAAAATTGGATTGTAGGTTTTCTTGTTATGGAGTTTCGAGGGGTTTTTATACTTTAATCCATCTAGATACGAGTCTTTCTCAGCTATATGATTTGCAAATATTTTCTGCTGGTCTGCTTGTCTTTTCATAGCAGTCCGATGTATCGATATCTACTTCTATGAATTATGCTTTTGGTGTTTTTGTGTAACCCAAATTCACAAGTATTTCTCTCTCATGTTTGATTCTACAAGCTTTAGAGTGTAAGGTTTTAACTTAGGCCTATGACCCATTTGGAGTTAATCTTTATGTATGATGTGAGGTATGGATAGAAGTTTTGTTCTGTTTTGTCTTTGTATGTGGATATAATCGCCCAGCACATTTGTTAGAAATACTATGCTGGGGGCCTGGGTGGCTTAGTCAATTAAGCATCTGACTCTTGGTTTCAACTCAGGTCATGATCTCAGGGTCCTGAGTTCAAGCCCCAGGTGGCGTTCCACACTCAGCATGAAGTCTGCCTGTCGCTCTCCCTCTGCTCTTCCTTCTGTTCCTCCCCCTGCTCTCTCTCTCTCTAATAAATAAATAAATAAAATCTTAAAAAAGAGAAAAAAGAAAGAAATACTATCCTGTCATGGGGCTCTTGGGTGGTGCAATGAGTTGAGCACCCAACTCTTGGTTTTGGCTCGGGTCACGATCTCAGGGTTGTGAGATCCAGCCCCGAGTCTGGCTCCGTGCTCAGCACAGAGTCTGTTTGGGTTTCTCTTCCTCTTCCTCTGCCCCTCTCACTCAAGCTCTCTCTCTCTCCCCCTCAAATCAATAAAAATAAATCTTAAAAAAAAAGAACTATTATCCTGTCACCATTCAATTGTTTTTGTCAAAAATCCATTGTTTACGTGTGAGTTTATTTCTGGATTCTTTATTGTGTTCTATCCATCTATTTGCACACTGTACTGTTTTGATTACGGTAGCTTTAGAGTAAGTCTTGACGTTAGGTCATACAGTCATCCAACTGCATCTTTTCCAAAGTACTTTTGGTTATTACAGGGTTCTTTGAATTTCTACATAAATTGTAGAATCAGCTTGTCAATTTCTATCCCCCTCATAAAGCCTGCTGAGACTTTGGAATTGTGTTGAATTTATAGATCATTGTGGAGAGGATTAAGCCAACCTTGCATTCTAGACTAAACTCCAGTTGGTCATGATATTTTATGATCCTGTTAACATATTACTGGATTCTGTTTGCTAAAATTTGGTTAATATGTTTGTACCTATGTTCACGAAGGATAGTGGCCTATGGTTTTACTGCAATGTCCTTAGTCTGGTTTTGGTGTAAGAGTAATGCTGGCTCCATAGAATTACGTCCCTTGCCCAGCCGCCCCTGTAGGCTGTAATGCTGACAAACAGCCCCCTGTCACAAGGTGAGAGGAAGCCGCCTCCCCAGGAAGGCAATGGAGTCCAGAGCTTTGACTTCTAGCTCTTTTAATCCTCTAACCAATGTGCTGATGAGGATTCAGGCCTCTACCTCAACCACAGCACTTGAAAAGTTTTCCTTTCAAGAAGTGCATCCAGACATCATTTGGGTTTTGGTGCTAATGCAGAATCAGAGAACGGAGTTCTAATGGGCCAACCACTTCTTGACTGAATCAGAGACTAACGTTTCCAAAGTCTTCCAGTTGCCAAGGTGGGTGGGGGGGCACCAAAGCCTCAGAGCTCTCACCCTCACTCAAGGCCTGGGGTGGAGTCCTTCTCAGAGGAGGAAGCCTTGATACACCACCTGCAGACATGCGTTTCCTTGGCAAACAGAGACAGTATGTGAGGCCCGACATCTGTGATTTCCTCTTGCTTCTCAGAAAACGTCCCTCTGTTTCTCTTGGCAAAAATTCGGTTTACTCCACAAACGTCTGGCCCTTGGTCTCAGGAATAACCACGAAGACGTACATAGCAGCTAGGAAACAGATTTTAGCAAAGAATGAAACTGTAGGCACCAATGACCTCCTAAGCCAAGGGACAGGAAAACAGGAGAATGGAGGAGGAAAGAAGTGACAAGGACAGTTCTGGGCAAGGCCTTTGTGAATCATAGAGGAATTTCTTGGTGGCCAGTTTTACCTTACTTCTGCTGGAGGGAAACAGCTAGAAAACTGGGTCCCACCTTCATGTCAATAAGAACTTGTTAGCCCTTTAATGACAGGGACTTGGTGTTCCCTGGGACATTGTACACGCCCTTGGGACAGGGGAAGGAGAGTGGGGTGGGACATCTGTTCCCTTGGCTCCAGCTTGATTTCTATTGACTTCGAAAGTGGCCGACCAGAGGCCCCGTGCAATGAGTCTTTCATTAACTGAGCGAGGGAGCTCCCTCCAGTAAATAGGAAACTGCCTTATTTACAGAGTTCGAATTGGTGCCACGTGTGTTTTATGGACCTTGAAAGTGTCTGAGAGCTGCCCCTTGTCGAATTCGTAGAAGGGGAAACACCAGTTCTTTCCTGGAGCCTCTTCTGCCTTGGGGGTATCAGGGTGGACTGGAAGCGGGGGAAAGGGGCTGCCCCACGTGCTTCCTGCTGGAAAACCCCACTCACCTGGATGGAAGGGACAAGAAGCCCACGGTGAAGCAGGAGAGCCAGCGCACAGCCCCATCTATATGAAGGTGGGCGTCCAGGAGGGGCTGCGGGAAGATCTCAGCCCTCACCACAGAGGGGACGGGACCTTGAGGAAGAGAGCACAGGACGAGTGGAGCAGAGAGGGGCTCAAGGGCCCTCGAGGACGACTAGTACCTGGCTGGCTCTGTCCCCAAATCTAGACCTCCTGGAGCACGGTCCGCTCCAGATGGCCAAGGGAAGAAGCTGACATCTCTCACCCCGCTTCCTATCCCTTCGGGCTCCCCCTGGGTGCACTCACAGCTGTGCGGCATGGGGACAACCTCTGTGCGTGGGCCCCAAGGTCACACCGAGTCCACTCTCCCCTGGTGTTGGTGCCAGTTTGAAATTCTCAGTGAAGGGGAAGCAGAGCTCGCGGAGAGCTTGTGCCTGGGAAGTGCTGCTGCCCTGTGGTGGGTGCGGGCAATGGTAGGCACATGCTGCTTGCGCCTTGCCTTGGGTGTTCCTCAAACTTTTTTCATTAAGATTGGTCTAAAATGTCCTCAGCCATTTTTTCCCCCTAATCACCATCCCTCATGAAATTTTAATGCCACATATATGCTGTATAACCGTTTTATGTACTGTGTGTCTATCTATAGCTTTATATATAAAAAGAGTAACATCCTGTCTCTCCTCCTAACCACCTTCCAACCCTTGAGGATGATTTGGCCACAATGAAAATGCACAGTCTCACTGGATGGACATGGACAGGATTTCAAAGCCCCAGAATGGGCTGCCCGTAGGAAGTCAAACCCCTCCAGTCCAGCAAGGAGGAGGCCCCTTCTTCAAGGCTCTGTACCCCAAAACGGTGAGGGCAGTTATCTGTGCCGCCCACCATGTCCTGTTTCCCTCTCCACTTCCAGAAGACTGGCAGCCACGCAGTCCTTTAGAACCCGGCTCCCTGTCAAATCCGCGCACCGTCTGATCATCCTCATTCTTCAGGCGGGAGCCCGAGGCCCAGAGAAAGCACAGGCAGGAAGGGGCAGAACTCAGGTTCCTTTTTTTTTTTTTTTTAAGATTTTATTTATTTATTTGACAGAGAGAGACAGCCAGCAGAGAGGGAACACAAGCAGGGGGAGTGGGAGAGGAAGAAGCAGGCTCCCAGTGGAGGAGCCTGATGCGGGACTCGATCCCAGAATGCCGTGATCATGCCCTGAGCTGATGGCAGACGCTTAACGACTGGGCCACCCAGGCGCCCCAGAACTCAGGTTCCTGACAAACACCAACACTCTTCCCACTGGGCCCTCCTGCCTCCACATTCGAGGCTCACTGGGAAGGCTTCCAGCCAAAAACCCCACTTAACTATCCTTAAACGCGGCTGTGTCCCTCTGGTTCACAGCCGTGTCCCAGGGCCTGGCACGAAGTCCGGACTTCATCAACGTGTGTTGAAAGGATCGATACTTTTGTTTTGGTGTTTGGACAGCTCTTTCAAAACCAAGATTCTGCAGGGAATGTTCTCGTCTTTGGAGTCAGATACCTTTTTTCCAGGCAGTGAGGATGGGGTTTGATTCTCTGGAGGACACAGAGGGGAGAGGGAGCCCAGAGTCTGGAGGCTCCCGAGAGGTAGACTGAGGGGAGGGCCTGAGGCTGCGAGCTGTGGTCACGGGGGTAAGGCCACAAACAACTGTAGCCGGGGGTCAGGGGACCAAAGACCACTGAGCCTCGCGTGGGCGGTAGGCGTGGAGGCTAAAGCAAACGACTGGAGGGTTTGGCTGTGAACTGAGGTGTCCCCAGTGCGGTCTGGCTGGCATGAGCTCCTTCTCTGGAGAGGCTCATGTCCTGGTTGGACACCTCTGGGAGCCCCGGCCTGGCTGCGGCACAGGTCGGCACTTGGTAAATGTGTGTTGAACGAATGAGCGTGAACTGAAACGGCCTTCAAGGGAAAGGTAAACTGAGCTGAGCCTTCACATATAGGCACAAAGGAAAAAGCAGAGAGAATGTCACAAGCATCATGAATCGAGGACGTCCGTTCATTCCACAAATATTTCCTGAGCACCTGCCATGTGCTCCTGAGCACCAGGCCCTGGAAGACTGGTGGGGTGTGCAGGTGCTCAGGGGACCCGAGGGAACGTCCCGTGATGCAGATGAACACACAGGCGATGCCAAGGCAGGACGGCTCAGGGACCGTACTCTGCGGGGAGAGGCAGGGCTGGCTGGGCCTGCGGGGGCCGGCCTGGGACCGCTGAAAGCTTGAGGCCAAGAGCCCCACGTGCAGATGAGCCCACCTGCCGGTCCCACCTCCCCGGCACTGAGAGGAGCCACGCCGAATTTCTGAGCACCCGCTTGGGTCTCAGGGGCTCTGTGGCAAGAGAGAGAGGAAGACGAGAACCAGGACCGACGCCCAGCGTTCTCGTTCACACAGAGAGGGCTTCCCACGCCTTACCTAATTGAGAACAATGTAATAGGGGTGCCCACCATGCGTTTACTCTCTGCCCATCGCAAGGGTCAGCCCACTCAATTCACGACACGCCTCTGAGTGAGGACGTTATCCTTTCAAGGCCACGGAGGTGGAATCAGAGCACAGAGACCCTGAACACGGATCACAAGGACGCTGGGCCTTTCAGGGATCAAGCAGTGTCCCGAGTCAGACGATCAGCAGGGGCGGGAGGTGGGTCCCGGGCTCGAAGCTACCGGACAGAATCCTTCTAGAAGCTACCAGACCAAGAGAGCTGGCAGACCACCCTCTCTGCTCCCCACAGCCGAACAAGCACTGGCACCACATCAGGTGAGCACACTTCAACCAAACTAAACGGGGAGCCCCAACACTAACGACACGGGGAACTTCTTCTCTGCAACTGGGAGGTGGGCTGCCGAGGAACGGGCGCGGGCCTGGCGGTGGAGGCGGGCCAGGAATGGCTCCTTCTACGAAGCTGTCTCCACCCGCCAGGGCAAGACTGGGCTGCAAGGACAGCCCCCCGGAATGGGGGAGGCGAGCCTGGTGACAAGGGATGAAGAGCCAGCAGGGCCTCCCGAGTCACGTTTCCACGACAACCGTGGGGGAGGGGCGGGGGGAGCAGGCAGGAGAAATATAAGAAGAGGTGAGTGAGGCCGGGTGGGGGGGGCGTCCCAGACACAGAGCCACAGAGCCACACAGCCGGCAGGATTGGCCCATCTTTTTGGGCGGAGGCAGTGAGGGAGAAAGGGCTGCTGGGGACGCCACCAAGTTTTCCAAAACGTACCCAGCAATTCTCTCTGTAGACAATGTCCCGTTTCATCGACTGCTTTTCTCTCGCCCAAAGTCCCCAAATGTTCTAGATTAGATTTGTTTTAAAATAAGGAAGTTCAGGTCTTTACAAAGCAAACTTGAACCCAAATAAGAATGCAGCTCGCATGTTCCTCGCCAGCTCCTTCTGTCACCGTCCACCCCGCCGGTCCCTCCATTGGTCCCCTCCCCATCTTGCTATCCCCCCCCATCTTGCTACCCTCCCCCCCACGCAACCCACTTTGCACCTGAAGCTCACTGCAGGGCCCAGGAATGAAGGAGGAAGTCGTCCTTAGGGAGAGGCCAGCTTGGAGAAGAGGACGAAGAACGAAGACCCCTGCCCGGGCCAACAGAACCATCTCCTCGCACGTGCAAAGAAGTAGCAAGGATGCATAAAATGTTGATTGCTTTCCGAATGTTTCGTATCACAGCCATCCTCCGCGTTTTAAAATGCTTGCGGAGCACAGCTAATAAACGTGGGAGGACGTGCAGGGCTCCCCCGCTACCCGAACGTACAGTGTTCCTACGAAAACTTTCGTAAGCTGAAACGGCGTGAAGCAGAGAAGGCATGACCATTCATTTCAACAGGAAAACTTTTGAGGGTTCCCAGACCCTCCCCAAAATAACGTCTCTTAGGCTTTTCTGATACCTTAGGACACCTCTTGCTTAGAGATGCATAAAATCAATAAAGCTAAAGCACAGATGTTCACGGACATTTTTTGAAGCTCCAGTAGCGAGACGCTGCGCTGCTGGACTATTTCCCCGGGGGAGGAGCTCGTCGGGGCGCTAGCGCTGGGGAGGGCGGGGCGCTGCTTCTGGAAAGGCCCCCTGAGAAACAAACACTTTTTCACTCACATAAAAGTGAGAATCTTCTTTGGATTTCTTTCTCAACCTGTTATCAAAAACAGGCACTAATGCAGGTCTTTGGTTAAAGGGAAATGGTATAACGGAAACTTTGGAAAAGCAGGGGACACCTGTATTCCTCGTCTGGGGTGCATTATGTTTTAATCTCACTCTGACACCACAGCCGACCCTAGAGCAGGACAGGTGTGAACTGAGCTGGTCCACACGCACATGAACTTTTTTGACAAATACAGTCCAGCGGCGTAAATATATTCCCTTCCTTACGATTTTCTAAATGACGTTTCCTTTCCTCTCTCCGACTTTACCGTAAGAATACAGCATAGGACACATACTACATACACAATAGCTGTTAATCGCCTGTTTCTGTTATTGATAAGGCTTCTGGTCAATGACAGGCTGTTAAGTTCTGAGAGAGTCAAAAGTTCTACTTGAATTTTCGACTGCATCCGGGAGGGGTCGAGGCCCCTCTAACCCCACGTTGTTTGAGGGCCGACTATAACCCAATGACTTTCCAGCTCCTCATACTGGTTTCGTTTCCCACTTCGTTCCCATCTGGCCCCCGAGATGTTTTTACTATGCAGTGTTTTTACTCTTGACATGCGGTGGGATTTCGAGAGGAGAGCTTGGCCTCACTTTATAACCTGGGGGTTACTTTACCCGACGTCTCTAAATCAGGCCAAGCGCATTTGCTGAACGTCCTGTCCTTCTCTCGCTCTCTGTCCTAACCTTTGCGTGGGCCTGAGCCTCATTTCCCCTCTCTCATCCCGGATCCCGACAGAACTCACCCTGCCATTCACACTGGCCGCTGCTCTGTCCTCGTAACTTCTTCCATGGATCAACTTCGGACCTGTCTTCTCCTGAGTCCGCTCCAGTTCCCCCCAGCTGGCACTTTCTAGCGCGCTTGGTGCCTGAGAATTTAGCTATTGAAATACCTGTTTTAGCGGCGCCTGGGTGGCTCAGTCAGTTAAGCATCTGCCTCTGGCTCAGGTCATGATCCCAGGTCCTGGGATCGAGTCCCGCGTCGGGCTCCCTGCTCCGCGGCGAGTCTGCTTCTCCTGCTCCCTCTGCCCCTGCTCATGTGCTCTCTCTCTCTTTTGCTTTCTCTTGCAAATACATAAATAAAATGGTAAAAAAGGAGAGAAATACCTACTTTATTGAAAACGTTTCCTGTTTTGCTTTCACGTTATGGTCGGAGCGTCATACTTATCCACTGTTTGCCTGCGTGTGTGGGTGAGTGAAACTCCCCCCAACCTCACTTTAGGGCGGGGCATCACTGAGGACTCGTATATGAGGGGTGCGGGGGCCACCTGGTCTAGCGGTGCCGAGGGCCACGCCCCCCCCCCCCCCCCCGCGGCGTGCTCCCCCAACGTCCCGCAGGGCAGGAAAATGGGGTCAGACCCGGCAGAGGAGCGCCCGCGTCAGCAGGAGGAGGCCGAGCCGCAGATGGGGAGCCGACCGGCAGGAGGGGCCGCCTCCCGAGCCGAGCCGAGCGCTGCACAAAGCCAGCCTGCAGGGCAAGGAGGACGGCGAGGAGGCTTTATGGTTTCTAGGGGAAGGCAGGCTGAGCATCGGCTGGTCTGAACAATCTCAGCAGGTTTGGGAGTGCAGGCGCTGCCCCTGGCTGTTTGGCATGTGCCCCGGGGAGGTTAGGGCTGGTGGGTCCGGCCCAGAGTGTGAGAGCCTACGGAAGACCTGGCTGGGGCTGTGGGCTCTGGATCGGCTGATTTCATATGAAAGGTGCACTCACGGGCCAAGTGGTTTGCTCTTTCTAGAAAATGGTTAATCGTGGGGGGTGGGGGGCCCTTCGGGGTCAGTAAGGCCCCAAGGGAGCTGTGACGGTCATCTGATTGGCTGGCCTCCCCATACCCAAATGGTCATAAAACCTGTATTAAAAAATAGCTTCCCCCCATTACCTGCTGCTTCGATTCACAGTGTGGCCATTGGAGTCTGGCCTCGCATCGTGCAGGCCCCGCTCAACCCACACACTCCCCTTTCCGCCTCCTGGACTTGCACGTTCCTTCTTGACTATTCCAAACTTAAGCCCTGCTCTTTCCAGCTAACTTCCCCTACAGCCTTCTGGTTCCCATAACACTCTGGTGCTACTCCAAGCCCGCCACCAGCATCCACACCAGTGCCCCCCGGAGGGCTGACCTGGTGCAGGCCCTGTGTGGTCACTTGCAATCCTCCCAACAGCCCTACAGATGGGGATTATTGCTGCCCCTCAGCGAGGGCCTGACAGGAGCAAAATGGCAACCCTGGTTTGTATAAAAAGTTGAGAAAGAAGACCAACTCCATGGTCAAGGCCCGGCACCCGGGGCTGTTCCTCCAGGGAGGCGAGGGTCCCGGGCAGGATGGTGGGCGGAGGGAGGGTCCCGGTTATCTCCTAGAGCAGAGGGCTCTGGGGAGAGGGCGGGCTGTGCCCAGGGGAGGGGGACACGAGGGAGTCAGCAGGAGGGGGGGTGGACGGAAGGACTCCAGGAAGGGTGGGCGGCCTGGCCTGGCCTGGCCCCTCCTGTCACCCTCCCATCACCCTCCCACTCCCACCTCCTTAAATCCCCTGGAAGTTGACCGGGACTTAAACCGGCTCTGGCGAAAATACGAGAAAGTAATAAATAGCTTTCTAAAATACCTTAAACCTCACAGCTAACTCAAGAAACAGCAACTGAAAACAAGAGTAAAACACCTGTAGAGGTTCTAGAGAAAGGAGCGCTGGGGTCTCAGCCACCCGACCTTGGGAATGAGCGCTCCTCTGCTGATTTACGTTCTTAACACAGCACCTACGTCAAGGCAGGAGTGGTTCACATGTCACATCTAAAACTCTGAGATAAGTTTTACTGCAACCGTAGGTGACTCCCACATACTCTGGGTAAGGCAGCCACTGTGACCACTCTATGGAGGAAGAAACTTGAATTTGAAGGTAGTGAGATGGCCTGGTCAAGGTCACAGGAGTGGTCCAAGAGTCCACGTCCCTCCAGTGACCCCAGAACCAGTGCCACCACACCTCTCCACGGACCCCTGGGGCTCCTCTGTGCCTGCTGGGGCCCTGCTCGGAGACCCGCAAGGGAAAGGGCGCTTCCCAGTCACTCACCGAGATGACGGTCATCGCTGTGTTGACCATGGCAACACCCACTGTTACATACTGGGAGTGAGTGGCCTCCACGCCCGCGGACACATAGACCGTGTGTGCATAGTGGCTGACCTAAAACAAGGGCGCAGGGGCTGTGAGGGGAGGCCCAAAGGCCAGGCCCCTGGCTTACCATTCCCGACTTGACAACAGTCCTGAAAGCCTAGGGCACCTTTTGGACAGGAAGGAGGCAGTGGGGGCAGGGGGTGGGGTGGGCTGCGACCTGGATTCTGGAGGCCTGGGGTAAGCCTGGCTCTGCCCGGGCCCCTAGATGCCAGCAGTGGCCCCTCTGAGCCGCCGGATCTGCCTCTGTGAAATGGGGGCGGACTCAAAAAGTTGCAAATAGAGCTACCCTATGACCCAGCAATTGTCCTACTGGGTATTTACCCCAAAGACACAAATGTAATGATCCGAAGGGGCACGTGCACCCCAATGTTTATAGCAGCAGTGTCCACGATAGCCAAAGTGTGGAAAGAGCCCAGATGTCCATCGACAGATGAATGGATAAGGACGTGGTGTATATATATACATATATATATATGATGGAATATTACTCAGCCATCAAAAATATGAACTCTTGCCATTTGCAACGACATGGATGAAACTAGAGGGTATTATGCTAAGCAAAATAAGTCAATCAGAGAATGACCATTACCACATGATCTCACTGATGTGTGGAATTTAAGAAACAAAACAGGATCATAGGGGAAGAGAGGAAAAAGATGAAACAGGATGAAACCAGAGAGGGGACAAACCATAAGAGACTCTTAATCTCAGGAAACAAACTGAGGGCTGCTGGAGGGGAGGGGTGGGGGATGGGGTAACTGGGGGATGGGCGTTGAGGAGGCACGTGATGGAATGAGCACCGGGTGTTGTATGCAATGATGAAACACAGACCTGTACCCCTGAAGCAAATAGTACAGTATATGTTAATTAAAAAGTATAAATAAACAAAATTTTAAAAAGAGAGAAAAAGAAGAAGAAATGGGAGCTGACTGAGGCATCTCCATGACTCCTCTGTCACTTTGATCCTCTGCCATCTCGGGGCCTCTTGACAGACTCTTCGCCGCTCAGTCTGGGCCCCGCTGACCCCGGGCTCAGCCTCTCCCGGCCCAGCCCCCAGGACGTGGGCACGCACCGCCCTTCTGAAAGCCACACGTGCGCGTGCTGTTGTGGCTTCGGTGGCTCCTGCCCGGGCTGTCCGTCACTCTTAACATCACACAGGACATGTCCCCGAGTCCCTGAAGGCCTGATGCCACCTTTTCCTGACACGTTCCTCCAACACCAGCTGGGTTACCCAAACAGCCTGTGATGTTCCTGGAAGCAGCCCCCTGCCCCCCCTCCCTTTTTTTCAGATCTCCACCCTTCCCTCCACATCACGGATAGGGTTACTGCAAAAGGACAATGTTCACAGACAATGAGGCCACTATCGGCCACACTGAGTGAGTCCAAGATGGGCTCCTGACCCAGGCTGTGCCAACTCGCCACCCTCCCCCGGGGAACTTGAAATCTGTTTGACCCCCAGTTCATTCCAGCCTAGCAGGCCTCCTGCAGAGTGGGGAGGGGACTATTGGCAGGAGGCTGAGGGACTCTTGGGGACTGAGCTGGAAAGAAAAAGTTTCTGTAGCCAGAGAAGAGCAAGGCGGGCCGTGGGGAGGGGCAGATCTGGGAGACAGAAGCTCCGGGCCTCCTTGGTGCTAGAACAGCACAGCTCAGGATAGAATTTCCAGCCACACGGCAGCCCCCTGCCGGCCTCATCCCCGCCGCTCGCCCACCCCTGCTTGCGGCTGGGCACACAGGCCGCGCCTCACAGCCCAAGTACAGCCTTGATCCCAGAGAGCTGCAGAGACCGAAATGGGAAGAGGTGGAGAGCAGACAGGCCACCCTGGGCCTTCCCTGCCTGGTCCGTCACGTTGCTGACCGCTGACGGCAGCTCATCGGCCTTAGGGAGGCCCAGGGAGCTCCCTAGGAGCTCGGCCCACCTCTGGCCACAGCCCACTGTTTTCTTGGTGTGGTGTGCTCACTTGACCCCACCTGGGTCCCCAACACTGTGATGGTGTCCCCAGTCACAACCACACACCCGGGTCCAGCTCCCAGCCCTCAATGCCAATCAACCATAAGGCCGACTCTGACCTTGACTGTGTTCTCCACCAACCACGCCCCCTAGCTGCCAGGGATGCGCGGGCACCAGGGCGCCTCCATCCTGTCCCACTGGCCACTGTGTCTCGGAGCGCCTCTCCCATCCAGAATCTTCCCTACCTTGCCGAGCTGTTTCTTCATCACCCTTCTGAACGACCCCTGCAGGCACTGGGCACCCTCCCTCGGACCTCCCCGTGTCCTGACTCCCTCTCTCAAGGTCACTCGCCCCCCGCATTCTGCATCCCCCCCCTCCCGCCCATGAGAGCCAAGGGCAGCAGGGACTGAGTCCTTGCCAGGATGGGGCTGCCCGAGACCCAGCCACAAAAGGGCTCCACATTTAAAATTGGAGAAAATCATTACAATTTAAAAAGGATATTTATTACTTCACTTTGCAGCAAGAGCATTGTTTTTCTTCATAAGCACATGATTTAAAGGCGTGAGCCCTAAAGGAAAGGAAGATGCGTCTTGTTCCCAACATTATGACTGGAAATGGCACACGCTCTATGTGACCAGAGTCCGGGTCGGGAGCGACACGGCAGGCCCAGCGCTGCGGCTGTGGGAGCCCCTTCCGAAGGTCTGGGGTACGGGGCACTGCCAGGGATCGGGGAACCCCTGGAAGCCAGGATGGGGACCAGGCCGAGCCGGTTAACCCTGCTGAGCGGGCGTTGTGTCTGCAGGACAAAAGACGAGCCGCCGCGGCTGTGAGGGCGGACAGGCGGGCGGGGAGGGCGGACAGATGGCCAGGGCCAGCGGGAGGCAGCCCCCTCCCAGATCCGTGCTGAAGGTCAACTGCTCGGGAATCCTTACTGCTCCTGGCCTTTCACTGACCCCCTACTGGTTCGGGGTCTCTGCAAAGTCCCGTGGTGGTGGGTCTACCCGTACAGGAATGTGTGTGGAATTTGGGTAATTTGAAAATGTTTATGAACAAAACAAAACAACCCCACTGTGTTCTTTTTTTTTTAGGCTTTATTTATTTGACAGTGAGAGAGAACACAAGCCAGGGAAGGGGCAGAGGGAGAAGCAGTCTCCCCACTGAGCAGGGAGCCCGACGTGGGACTCAGTCCCAGGACCCCGAGATCGTGACCTGAGCCAAAGGAAGATACTTAACCCACTGAGCCACCCAGGTGCCTCCCCCCACTGTGTTCTTGTAGGCTTTTCGTCTCCCCTATCCCACCTGCAATGGCCGGGCCTCCTATTTCCCGGAGGAAATAGAAGCAACCAGAAGAAAACGTCCAAGGGCCCCCCCCCCACCGCTGCTCGCGCCCGGCCCCGGGCGGTTGTGCTAGCAGCCAAGTCTGCTGCATCTTTCCCGCCGGAAAACCCTCTTCCCTCCAGCACCCCCATCTTCCCTGCAGCAGAGCCCCTGAGCTGTGCACCCTTGTCTCCGAGTCTCCCCCTTCCATTCCGGGGTGCCATCTGCCCCTGTCAGTCACCAACACTGCCCTCCCCACCCACGTCCCCCAAGCTGCTCATCACCCAACCAAAGGTCACCTCTCGGCCTCGTCTGTGCCCTCCCGTAACCTGGCAGAGCTGAGTGCTTCGGCCACCCACTTCCCCTCTGACCTTGGTGGGCCTGGTGCCTGCAGGCTTGCCCAAGACGGCCTGCGGCCTGAAGATCGGTGCCAGGAAGAGTCCCAAGGTGATAAGAACGTCCGTCCTGGTTCCCAGAGTGCCCCTAAGGGTCTTGGGAGCCACCTCCCCCAGGTGTATGGGGAGGCACTGCAGGAGATGCCTGGTTCCAGCAAGACAGAAATCAGAGAGGAAAAGCAGTCCCAGTCTCCTGCGACCCTGAGCCCGGGATGTAGTTCAGTTCCGTCTGCTAAACTCACCCCCACGGCACCCGCTCCGCCGCCAGGCAGCTCGCACAGCCCCCACCTCCCCTCCGTGGAGATGGCGCTGGGCCATGCGGACGGTGCGGTCTGCACTTACAAGGAAACCCTTGCGGGATCCTCAGACCAGGGTGTCATGAGGACATCCTCTCCTTCCTAGCTGCAGAGCTGGGATCCCTCGTCACGTACCTCGTGGCAGGACTTGAAGACAACTCTTTTGCTTTGAGTTACTGGCTGATTTTTCCAAAGCACAGAGGACTTGTGTTATTTTTTTTTTCTCAATAGAAAAAAAATCACTATAGTTGAGAAGCCTCCCTCCCCTGCTGATGGAGGCTTCCAGTTCAGTATTCCTTCTGCTCGAGGCCCGTCCGCCTCAGTGTAAACCGGACCTCCACTTCGGAAGATGCCTGTAGAGCCTCCGTGGTGATGTACGCTTCCGGGTAAAAGTGTGTTTTTAAAGATCCTTCCCTGATAGGAGGCGTGGTTACATCAGGTCAGGGGAGAAGGCTCAAGGTTTGCAGGGACCTGGGAACGGAGACATGAGGATGCCCCCCACCCCAAAAGGGAAAAGAGCCGGCAGAGCCCAGAAGACCCTTGTCCTCCCTGCTTCCAGCCTTGGCCAGCGGTGCAGGGCATGGCCCTTCCTCCCACTGCGGAAACTGAGCATGGCCTTGGGGCTGCAGCCGCTGCTCCAGACACCTGCACAGACTCCCAGCATCACTCGGGAGAAGGGGATTAGCTCCAAAGCCGTGGCCACTCTGCTGACCCCCATGAGGATGGCGGGGATGGTGGCGGAGGGGCTGTTGAGCAGCGGGACTCCCTTTTCTGCAAAGACTCCCCCCCCCAGAGAGCAGGGTGGAGGATGCTCCCCTGACATGAGTTTCTCCAGGCCAGCCGTCACGGGGGTGCCGGGAATGTGCCAACAGAGGCTGATGGCCGGCAGGGACGATGAAGCAAGGACCAGTGGGCAGAAGTCCCATGCAGGGAGCTTTGGCGTGAGCTGGGGTGGGGTGGGTATGGGAGCAGAGTGATAGTTGGCGCTGACTGGAAACAACAGGAAGAGAAAGGAATGGCTGCCTCAGCAGAGAGGGAGTCTCCCGTCACTGGTGGTATTCAAGAGAGCCTAGGCTAGAGGAAGGTCGTCAGGAATGCCAAACGGGGTTCCCATAGCAGATGTGATACAGAGTTGGACTAGATGGACCCCTCTCAAGGCTGGACAACCACGAGTCAGTGAAGGAGAGGGAGGGTCTCTGAAAACAGAGAACTGTGCTCATGGACCCTGCCCGACCCCGGGATCCACAGCTCCCTTCCAGCCCGCTCCACGCCCCAGGCTGACTGGCAACAGTGGCATCCTTGCTGACCCCACCCCGCCAACTTTGACCCAGGTCTTGCCAAAGGAGGTCAGGAAGGGAGAGAGAGCGCCGGCTGTGGGACGGCTGTGGGCTCTGCGCCACCCTTTGTGGTCTCCCTGCTCCCCGCCCGCCTTTGAGAACTGTCAGTACCCCAAGGGACACAGGTGCGCTGAGTCAGTCAGCAGCAGGGGGGAGGGGGGAGCTCTGTTGCCAGGAGCAGGTGTGTGTGTGGGTGTCTCCAAACAGAAACCCAGAAAGCCCTCCTGACAGGTAGCCAGAGGAGTTCTAAGCAAACCCCCTGCTAGGCAACGCTGAGGGCTCGCCCGGTACGCACGCTGGTGTTCTCAGCCACGTGGGTGGCCACACCCCCGAGAGAACTGCCACCAGAGCCCCAGCTCTGAGAGCAGGTAATCAGCCAGCCCCGGGGCCCAAGGAGAACCAACAGCCCACACATACCTGCCCCACCTCCAGCCCTTTCCGAGGGGCCAGAAAGCCGCAGCTTAGCTCAGGGCTGTCCAGACCCCACGTGGACAAGGCTGGCTCCAGCGCCCCTCCTGGGCTCCGGGTCCTCATCTGTAAAATGAGGGCTGTGATGAGACCATCACCGAGGTCCCTAGTTCTGGGACTGTGGGGTTCAGGCAAGGGAGTGGCGGCCAAGCCTGGGCTTCTAAAACAGCTCAGTCACTCTTGGTGAAGCTGAGAACAGCACAGTCCGAATTACAAAGAAGCCTGGGTTATGGAGTCGTTACAATACGCTGCGTGTTTTCTTCATTCGAGTGAACCACATACAGCGGATTGTTAATCAAGTACTTAGAAGAAGAGGTTCTATGGTCCTGCTTTAACAGAGAATTAATTTTCAATTGGCAATGCTTTCTTTTATGTGTGAAAATTGAATAACTATGGTTTTTTAAATGTTAGTTTTCTTTAGAGGGCTTTCCACTCCCTCCTACTAATTGCCAACCTTGGTGCATCAAGTCCAGGTGTAATTGTGAACTTCAAAGAGTGGGATCTGGAGGTGCTTGGCTGCCTCCATCGGTAGAGTCTATGATCTTGATCTTGCGGTTGTGGGTTCGAGCCCCACACTGGGTATAGAGATTACTTAAAAAGAAAATACTGAAAAAGCAAAAACAAAGAGTGGAATCTGGCCAAAGGGAATGCCATGGTGCCTCCCCTGAGATCTGGGCTCATGCCCGTCCTTCCAGGAACCTTGACCGAGGCACCCTTCCCTATCTGCAGAGTCGCGTCCTTGCGGCTCCCGGGCTTAGGCATGGAGATCACCTTGTTAACCAAGCAAAGTACAAACAGCTAATCTCGATTCTCACACGAGGCACGAGACTGGGGCATGTGCGGTGACTCAGCCTGAACCCCAAACCTCACAACAACAATGCCGTGAGGCTGCCCAGGGAGGGGCTGCGGCTGTTACAGCTTGGAGCCCCGGGTCACCTGGCTGGGAATTAAACCCAGTCAACAAGCACTTATTGAGCACCTGCTGGAAGCACTGGCCAGGCACAGGCCACGTGCCGTCAAGCACTCTGCTCTCCAGGGCTGTGCCGCCTGCATGGGGTGGCTGATGGAGGGAATGCTGTTCTGTGCAGTGGACACGGGAAGAAATCCCGAGAAATTCAGGGGCTTGCTTCCAGGACAAGGTGTCTGTGGCCAAGTGGGGACTAGACTTCGGGCCTCTTGATTTCCAAGATCACAGCAACTCCCCACCACAGGCACAGTCGTTTAGAGACATGTGGTTTCAGTGAGGGCAGCACGCCTCTTTATCTGCTGCACCTGTCAACCAGCAGGCCCACCGTCAGCGACCCCAGCGAGCCACCGAGAGGAAACATGGGCAGAGTGCAAGACCACGGGAGCAGCGTGAGGTTCTTGTCCACGAATGTTCTGTGTCTCTCCAAGTAGGTTTTATAATGAAACCTCATAATGACGTTAAGACCTGGAAAGCATTGCTCCAGCTGCAGCCAAGAACCTGGGCATCTCACGAGACATGACGATGTAACGTTCCCAGCTGCCCCTTGCCATTGTCCTGAAGGGTGTTTCTGCCATTACCCCTAGGACACAATGGATTCTCTGCTGTTACATGAGAGTAAAAAGCCTACAGTAGTGTGGGGTGAGATGAGGAACCAGACTGCACAAAACGTTGCTAAAAAGTCACTGTTGGGGGGGCGCCTGGGTGGCACAGTCGTTAAGCGTCTGCCTTCGGCTCAGGGCGTGATCCCAGCGTTATGGGATCGAGACCCACATCAGGCTCCTCCGCTATGAGCCTGCCTCTTCCTCTCCCACTCCCCCTGCTTGTGTTCCCTCTCTCGCTGGCTGTCTCTATCTCTGTCAAATAAATAAATAAAATTAAAAAAAAAAGTCACTGTTTGGGACGTCTAGGTGGCTCAGTCGGTTGAGTGTCCGACTCTTGTTTTTGGCTCAGGTCGTGATCTCAGGGTTATGAGATTGAGCCCCACATCGGGCTCCACACTCATTGGGAAGTCTGCTTGGGATTCTCGCTCTCCCTCTCCTCCTACCCTCCCCCCCTCTTTTAATAAAATCTTAAAAAAAAAAAAAAGAAATCATGCTTCAAAAAAAAAAGAAATATTGTCACTAATTGTGTGATTTGGGGCAAGTGATCCGACCTCTATGAGCCTTAGTTTCCTCATCGGTTATAGAGACAATCTATATTTGATGGAGAATCCGCAAGCGTGCCGTGTGATACGGTGATGGCACCTTCATGACCGAGGAAAGATCGTTGTAGGGATATTAACACACGTCATGAGCAACTAATGCAGTGCCTCCTATAAAACAGTCGTGAATAAAATACAGCTACAAACGAATGACATCATAAAAATACGGCAGAACTCATAACCCACATGAATGGCGGTAGACCGTGGGTCCTGTCCTAGCTCTTTCTGGGACTTTCTCCCTGCAGTTGTCCCCTGTGTGTCCTGCCTCGCTGCTCCCTCCTTTTTTATTGCCTCCTCCCTCTCAGTACGCAAACAAGACTGCCGCCCTATAAAACCTGACGTGACTCCCTCGTCCCCCTTCACTGAGCTTCGTCTTTTGCTCCCTCGTGCAATAAAACTCCTGCAAATAGCTGCCTGTCCTTGCTGTCTGTCCTCCAGCCCACCCACTGTCCCTTGAACCCACTCCAGTCAAGCTTTTGCCTCCGGCTCTCACCACAGCTGCTCTCGTCAAGGTCGTGCATGCCCTCCACGAGGTCAAAGCCATGGTCAGTTCTTGGTCCTCATCTTGACTTATCAGCAGGGGCTGTCCCTCCCTCCTGACTCATATGTCTTACTAGGCCTTGGGGACACTCTGCCCTCGGGATCTTCTCCACCCAACAAGGACCCTCTTTCCTTTTCCTTTGCTCCCCCTCACCCCAGTCCCAATCTCTAGATGCTCTCTGGTTCAGGGAGGAGCCTGAAACTCCACGGTCAGTCCTTGACCCCATTCTCTTTGCTGTCTGTAAGTGGCTTTCCCAGGGGAAGGGCAGTGGCATGAAGTCTCAAGGCCACAAGCAGGGAACTCAGGTCTACTTCTCCCCCACCTCACTGTCCCAATATGCCTGGAAAGGATGACGCTCCGGGGAGAAACAACTCTAATCATCCCCTGGTCTCCAGAGGTGGGCATCCAGCGGACCACCAGGGGAGGAAAGATAGCAGCAGCCTCCCACCTGCCCTGTGCCCGCCTTGTTGGGCGTCTTGACCATGGTGATGTTGGAACTATCCTGGAAGGCCAAGCCAAAGGCTGTGCTCAGGGTCACCAGCACCAGCATGGGCTGGAGCCTCTGCAGGAGACAGGGCTACGGTCAGGGACTCTGGGGGGTTGCTCTTGGCCCCTGGAAATGGGGAGCAGGGGAGCCCAGGCTGAGCCCAGCTGGAGGCGGCAGATGGCTGGGGGGTGGGGATAGCTGCCCACACACTCATTCCCTCCTGGAAGACCTGTCTATGCGTCTCCTGTGTGTCTGGCCCTGGACCAAGTGGGGGCTGCTTCAAGGACAAAGGTCCAGCAGCGTGCTGCCCCCTTGGAGATTCCATTCTAGTAAGGGGACCCCCCAAATTGCACACATATGAGAAATCCAAATAACAATAATGTCATGAGGACAATAAGACCGGGTAATGGGCTGGGAACCAGTGGGGGCTGAGCAGCCAGGTTCGGTAGGGTGGACAGGGACTGTGCCTCTGAGGAGGAGCCTTTGGGCTGAGAGCTGAATGGACGAGATGAAGCAGACTGTGAGCTTCTGGGGAAAGAACGTTCTGGAAGGAGGGAGCGACAAACCAAGGCCCTGAAGGACACACTCGACCTGTCTTTTACTGCAGGATAGGCCTTCAGGAAAACCGAGGCGATCATACTTTCCTGCTGGCCACAACACCCAGGACTGCTCACGAGGGCTGGCCCAGGGCCAGGGTCTTAGGCAGGGGTGGCTGAATTGGGGCAGGGGCTATGGCTGCCTCCCACTGCTCCAAAAAAGCAGCTGGTCTGGAGCCACAGCCCTTGGACCATCCCCCAGCCCTCTGCTTGCCTAACGGCACCCCTGAGCCCCCACCGTCCCCATCAGCTATCTTCCTGCCACATCCGGGAGCCAGCCCGGCAGCCAAGGGCAAGATGAGGCGCCTTCAGGGGTCGGGGTGGAGGTGTGGGGGAGAACAGCACCGGGCAGGGGCAGGGGCTGGAGGGAAGGTGGCATCTCTGATGTGCCCCAGCCTCCCACACTTCGCTAGCTCTGGACTCAACCCCCCCCGTCCTGTGTCTGAGCTGGGATGTTAGGGGAAGCTGCTTCCCCCCACTGCTCTCCCGGGGCTGGCCACCCCCCCCCTCAGGCAATGCAGGAGCAGTGCTGGCCTCTCCTTGCTAGAAGCATTCCAGAGCCTCCCCCTTCCCCCGTGGGTCCCCTCTTCCCATGGGACAGTAACAGTGACAGTAGTCTCAGCACTTACCCCTCCTTGGTGGAGTGGACGGAGAAGTGCCTGTGTCTTTTCTCTCCATCCCCGTTCAGGTGAGAAACAGGTGCGCTCTGCTTCCGAAGCGACAGCTGGGTCCTGCCCGGCGCCGAGAGCTTGTAGGAGCAGCCGTTTCTCCCCTGGGCCCGTGTGGCTTTATTACCCTCTGGCCTCTGGACGCTGCTAGGGGAGCACATTTTCCTTGGACCTGTTGACTGATAAGACTCCTACACAGCATGAATTTTGTCTTGGCCTCTGCCAAGCCCCGAACCAGAAGCTCCCCGGTGCACCAAGGAGGACAAAGGCACCCTGCACCCTTGTCCCTGGAAAGAGGAGTCCTGGAAACCAAGGCGGGCCTGAGTGCCTGGGTGTATTACGCTTCTCCTGCGTTATTTCTCTGTCTGTGCTTCTTCTTACGGATCTGGACTAATTGTCCATTTGGAGGAAAGAACAAAGTAAATATATTCTTTTAAAACACAGCCTATTTATATCTAATGACGCTTAGCAATATTAAATAAGCCATTAAAATATTGAACAAAGGTTCATGTCAGAATTACTCTATTAGCTAAAAAAAGAGCAGGGAGGGTGCCTGGCTGGCTCGGGGGGGGGGAGGTGCCTGGCTGGCTCAGTCGATAGAGTGTGCAAACTCTTGGTCTCCGGATTGTGAATTCCAGCCCCACGTGGGGTGTAGAGATGACTTAAAAACAAAATCTTTAAAAAAAGAAGAAAAAGGAAGCATGATTGAATAAACTATGACCAATCACCTGACCGGAAGGCCAGGCTGCTGTTTCCAAGGAGAATTGTGAACACGTTGTAGACATTATGCGAAGTGACCCAACAGGACACAGTGGTGTGTGCAGGTCAGGTGCGCTGAGGACGCACCCCAGGGAAGAGGGGGCCTGAGTCCTTATGTCCCCTGATGGTCTGCTCACGACAGTTTGGGTGTTCTCTAAAGGGCTGTGTGTTCTCTGCTACGCCTCTCATTGCTTCTGAGTCCTGGAGTCATTAACCGTTAGGAAAGGCACAATCTTTGGCCCCTGCTAGCTCGGCTGCCTAAGGGTGGGCCCTGAGCCCTGGACACCTCCTTGCCAGGACATCCAGGGGCCTGTGGCCTGTGCCGGCTTACCTCGCTGCAGGGGAATAGCTTTCTGTGTTTCAGGCTCCGCGTGGGCTCCTGTGTTCTGCCGGCAGCGGACGTGGCCCCGGCCCCAGCCTGCAGGCGTGCCCAGCTTTCTGTATTTAAGAGCATGGTGGTGGTGGGGGGGGAGGACACATGGCAAGGGCTGCCTCTCGTGGCTCTCCGCCCCCTTTCTTGCTGAAAGGAGCCTCTATACCACTCTGGCCCGGGGGTCTGTTCTCGGTGACCTTGAATCATGCTGGTCTCTCCCTTGGGGGACACTTACCTGCCTTTTCCCGTTGGCTGCACCGCCTGGCTCCCCAGGGAACAAGGAAATATTCACATTCGGATTTCTACCAACAGCTTGATCAAGGCAGTCTGGGCTTTTTCTGTCATGCTTCTCGGAGGTCTCCCAGCCTCTTCCCATTTCTATATTCTGTATCAGCTTCCTGTGGCTGCCTGAGCAAACCATCGCAGACTTTGGGGCTTAAAATAAGACAGATATATCACCTTACCATTGTGGGGGGTCAGAAGTCCGAGCTGGGTCTCCGCTAACATCAAGGTGTCAGCGGGGCTGCACTCCTTTCTGGACTTGCCTTTCCAGTTTCTAGAAGCCACCCGCATTCCCCTGCTCATGGCCCCTTCTGCCATCTTCAAAGCCAACGAGATGGGACTGAGCTCAGGCTGCCATCTCTCCGGTTCTGCCTCTTCCCAGTGAACACGCCGGGCCTGCTGGGAGAGCTGAGGTCTCCCACCTCAGGGGCGTCTGGTTAGCAGTCTTCATTCTGCCTGCTGTTTTAATCCTCCTTTGCCGTATAAAAAACCATAGTGACAATTTCTGGGGATTCGGACGGGGACACAGGTGCGGGGGCATTATTCTGCTAACCACACTTACCTTTCAGTTTGTTCCTGAAGACTCCTGAGTGCAAATCTCCCAGGTTTCACAGCTGTATCAGCTGAATTCTCCTGGCGTGTTTCTGTCTGGCTAGTCACAACGCTCGTGGTCTAATCACATTGGTTCATCTCCGTGAGCCTTCCCTGACGTTCTCTGAGTCAACCACCACCACCACGTCAAGCTGATGACAAAACCAAGCTCTTTCCTGCTGTTCCTTCCGCTTGAAACCTTCCTCCTCCAGATCGTGGGACAGATGTCCCCTCCTGGGGACGTCTTCTCTGGGACCACCCTCTCTACAGTAACCCCCAGCCCTCCCCTGGCACTCTCTGAACACTTTGAGTACCATTTGCAATAACCTTAAGTGTCTGTTTACTTGTATTTTTGACCATTGGATCCGTTCTATCCGATGCCTGACGCATAGTAGGTGCTCAACAAATACTTGTTGACTGGGTGTCCTTGATTGACATGTTCACGTCGCTCCCTCCTCCCCTGCCCTTCCGAACACCTCGTCCTCCACTCCTGTACTGATCTCACCCATTCTTAAAGGCTCGGCCCACCGTTTACCTTCTCCTCAAAGACTGTTCCTGTTCTCATTCATTCATCCAGCATTTGTGAAGTGCCAGCAAGGGCCGAGCCCCCTGCCAGGCGGTGGAGCTGCTCGGATGATGTTGACCACTCAGAGCAGACTCGGAACGACAACCAGTGGCCTCCCATTCTATCCTCTCGTTGCCCCCCCCCCGCCTAGGGCAACGTGGTTTTCATCTTCCCGGCTTGACTGTAAATTCCTAGCAGACAAGAGATGCCCTCGGTCGCAGCGCTGAGCTGAATGTGGGGGTTGGGAGTGGCCGTGCACGGGCGCTGTCAGCGGGCTGAGGAGTGGCAGGAGGGGGGACCGAGAGGAAGGGTTCACGGGTGAGAGAGCCGAACCTCACGGGTTCTCACGACACAGCGCCTGCAGATGAGGGCGTCAGAACGGCAGCTACCTGTCTCCTCATTCTTCCTCCGGGGACCGGGGAACCAGCCCTGGAGGGGGCAGATTTTGGATGGCAAGACCCTGTCCCACTCCCCTTCCAGAGCGAGACTTCAGACTCCCTCCAGAAGCCCTTTGGTAACAAGAACGGCCAATGTCTCTGCCCTCCCTGTCCCGAAGCCTGTCTCCCAGTGGAGACAAGGCAGTGTAATGATGCTTCCACGAAGAAACCCCCACTCGGTTGAAAGGACTGAAGTTTATTCTGTGAGCATATCTTTCCTATATAGTAAAATTGTGCCCTTTCTTACAAAGGGTCTCTTTCTCATTATCATGGTAGTCCGGAGTTTCTCCTTCTTCCTCTTCCTCTTCCTCTTCCTCTTCCTCTTCCTCTTCCCCTCCTCCTCCTCCTCCTCCTCCTCCTCCTCCTCCTCCTCCTCCTCCTTCTTCTTCTTCTTCTTCTTCTTCTTCTTCTTCTTCTTCATGTCTTTGCTTGCCAGGAAAGGGGGGGCGGTGAGTAGCAGCCCAACGTAGTCCACTGAATTTTGTTTTTAAAGATTTTATTTTATTTTTTTCAGAAGTGTCTATTTTTTTTTAAGATTTTATTTATTTATTCAACAGAGAGAGCACGCACAAGCAGGGGGAGCAGCAGACAGAGGGAGAGGGAGAAGCAGTCTCCCCACTGAGCAGAGAGCCTGACGTGGGGCTCAATCCCAGGACCCTGAGATCTTGACCTGAGCCAAAGGCAGATGCTTAACCGACTGAGCCACCCAGGTGCCCCCAACGATTTTATCGTTAAGTAATCTCTACACCCAACGTGGGACTTGAACTCATGACCCCGAGATCAAGAGTCACATGCTCTACCGACTGAGCCGGGCAGGCACCCCTAGCCTGCTAAATTTTCGCCTGTGAAATCCAGAAGCGTGGAACCTGCTGGTAAAAGCCACCTGCCACCTGCCTGATGGGGTCATGAATGCGTTCGTCGCCCAGGGGCTGGCGACCTCTGCTCAGGTATGCTCTTTCCCGCAGCAGCTCCGCCTCGCTCTGCTCTGCCTTCACCACCTGAACTCCTCCCAGCGAGACTCAGCCCTGCAGAAAACACTCCGTGAGCGCCCGCTGTGTGCTGGCCCCTGTGCTCGGCACTGTGCACGCAGCCGCAAGCGTGAGCAGGGTCCGGGGCCCTCCTCACCTCCATCTCTCTCACTTGCCAACTGCCCTGACCTTGACTGACCTTGGTCAGCATCCAAAGAACCTCCAACCTCCTGACACTTTCCAATTCTCCCAAAGTGCCCTTTCTTCTCTGTCTTTGCTTCTCTTTGTGGCCAGCTTGGCCCCCCGTGGTCTCCGAACCTTTTCCATAGCCCTGTTTCCTCAGTAAGGACGTTCCAGTGTATGTGTATTCATGGTTTATAAGTTCCGTACATGTACGTGTCACATGATAAAACAGGCACTCAAACAGGCGTTGTGAAGGGAGGAAGCAAGACATACAGTAGTCCCCCCTGATCCATGGGGGATCTCCTCCCAGACCCCCATGAAACTGTGGATAGCACCGAACCTGGGTACACTCCGTTTTCTCCTATACATACATACCTGTGATCAAGTTTAATTTAGAAATTAGGCCCAGTAAGAAATCAATAATAAAAGACAACAATTATACCAATACACTATAATAATGATGTGAATGTGGTCTCTCTCTCCCAAGCTCCAGAGCCACGTGACTCGTGTCCTTCTAGACATTTCTTACATATTTCATGAGCCCCTCCATCTCCACATGTCCAAAAATGTTACTGTCTTCTCCCCAAACCTGCCGCTCCACCCCCCACACCCTCCACCCCCCACCCGTCAGAAACCGGGCAGGGTGGCAAGTGCCTCACCTGTGAGGGCCGAGGGGTCCCTAAATCCTACGGGTCTCTGAATTCTCTCATGTCCCAGCCCAACCACTGCTGGCTCTGCAGGGCCCCCCTTATTTCTTACCAACTGGTCCCCCTACCCATGCCCCCCCCCCCCAAGTCCTTATTACTCAGGGATCACCCAATGCCCGGGTTGTGCTGAGCACCCAGTTCAGACTCAGTTTGGCTCACAAGGACCCACACCTTTCCAGCTTCGCCGCAGACCAACCCGCAGTTCCCCTGCACACCTCCGTGTGCCGCTCTCACCTGGAATGTCCATCCTTCCCTTTCCTACTGCTTCTCCCGCATAGCAGAGATCCTGTGGTCTTCCCCGATCCCACACCTTCCTTCCCGTGCAACCAGCGCCAGGCCCATGCCACCCTCTTGTGTTTCCCAACCATGGAAACACGCATGTCTGCAAGTGTTTCTCTTTTTGGGGGAGGAGGGGAGAGAGAGAGACTCTTAAGCAGGCTCCACGACGCGGGACTCGATCTCACAACTCTGAGATCATGACCTGAGCCCAATCAAGAGTCAGATGCTTCACTGCCTGAGCCCCCAGGCGCCCCAGTACTTCTGTAGGTAGCCATCTGTGTTTATATTAAATGGAACGTGAGCTCATGCCCGTATCTCCGGCACTTATCTAGGACATGCGGATCGTCCTAGGCTCCCCGTCTTGGCTTATCTGCACCGCGGAGATGGCTCCCACCACCTGCCATCCATTTACTTAATTGCTTAATCCCAGTTATACATGGATAGTGGTCTCTCGCTGCATTTTTACCTGTGGGTTTATTTGTCCTCAAGATCAATGATCATTCTCAAGCTCTTAAAAATAACTGAGTCCGTAATACATGCCAGCCGCTGATCTAAACACAATAAACAGACTCTTTCACCCTCGTAACCATGTGAGACACTTGTTATTAGCTCTGTTTAACAGAAGAGGAAACTAACATACAGGAAAGCCGAGCGAAGAGCTCCTGTCGCACCATCACGAAGCGGCGGGACCAAGGACTTGAGCTCCAGCTTCCTGGATTCTGACATCCTGGCTGGACCGCTCCTCCGCGCTAAGAGCTCACGCCATGTGCGGCTGGGTCCGGTGCCCCCTTCCGCACGGCAGGTCCCTGCGGCTGGAGGTCAAGGGTGGTCCAACCCCAGCAGGATCCTATTCACTTCTGGACCCTCACCCCTCTGGTGAGTTATTTCATTCATCACCTGTGGGAGCCCCATTCCGCCCCTACCAAAGCTGCTCCTAATCCCACCTCTGTCCACCCCCAGCCCTGGCCCCTGGCTCTGCCTCCCTTACTCCGGGGAGCAGATCTCGCATCCTCTCTCTCTCTCTCTCTCTCTCTCTCTCTCACACACACACACACACACACACACGTCTCTAAGAAAAGCCTCCAGCTCTGCTGTATGTGCCGGGGGTGGGGGGCATTCCTCCTTCTCCCGGCCCCTGGCCCCAGGCTCACTTTCGGGGCCCCCTCAGTGTCCACTGTGCACCTGAAGACATGCAGAGGAGCCCCAATCTTAAATTTTAAAAAATCACAACTCTGTGACCACCTCATCTCTCGCTCCTCCTCTTCTTCCAGCAAATACTGTCTCAGTGCCTCCTTCACGCCAGGCCCTGTTCTAGGCAGGGGGGTTCCCGGACGAGCAAACCTGGCGGAACCTGCACCCTGGAGCGCAGACTGCGTGAAGGAGCAGGGAGCCCCCCTCCCCCACGCCTTCTCCCGGCTCACAGGAAAGAAGCTTGTGTCAGTGGGACGTGATCATACGTGTTTTATTGAGCATACAGAGGCAACGCCATTGTCCTCCAGCAATACAATTCACGATTAATAATCTCTGACTCTGTTAACGTCTCCACAGGGACCTGCCCCAGCCTCTTAGACATCATTACTTGGGACATCACACTTTCCAGGGCCGGTATTTCCGGAGATGGATCTTGCAAGAGGAGAAACGCCTCTGGTCTGGAGCAGACCCGTGGGATTGCAGAAGAGTTCGTTTCTCTGGCCAGATGGGGTTCCTTCCATCCGGCCACCATAGTGATGATATTTGTCGTAAGAGCTGGTGTTACAGGAGCCACCCAACGGCGAACCCGCACGGAGAGGGGCGCCTGCGCACTGCGAGGCAGGGTGGGAGGTGGGTCAGTCTGGAGAGAGACAGCACAGAAGCCCGTGGACAGTCCCAGCGGGGCCTGCGCTCCACCCCGGGCTGGTCCTACTTGCGGATGTTCCCAGACACCTGTCAGTCAGGAAGAAAGCCCAGGAGGGAAACTCCGCGCAGACCCACTTCGCAGGCTCCCCTCTCGAGTTACTGCCCCGAAGCAGACAGTGGAAAGTCCTTCAGTTCCTCCTTCTCTGGGTGCACCTCTGACACCTTGTTCATCTTGGTGAAAATCTGATTGATCTCTATGAATGTCTTGGCCTTGGTCTCGGGGACAACCAGGAAGATGTAGATGGTGGTGAGGAGACATATGACAGCAAAAATGATGAAGCTGTACGGTCCGAGGCCCGCCTGTGCGAAGGGATCGGGGTTCACTTTCTCGAAAAGGTTCTCCCCCTATCGCTTGAGGATTTGCACGTGTGGGGCCCCCCGGGGCGCACTTACTTGGATGAAGGGGAAGATCAAGCCCACGGTGAAGTTGGACAGCCAGTGCACGCTTCCCCCCACCATGAAGGCAGACGGCCGGGAGGATTGCAGGAAGATCTCGGTGATGAGCAGCGCGGGGATGGGACCTGGGGGAGGGGCAGGGTGGGAGAGGAGGAACAGCTGCCCCCTCTGGAAGCGGCTAAGCCCCCGAAGGGTCCCGGAGCCCCTGCCGTATCGGGGGGCCCGAGGCATCAGGCCCAAGGGGCATTGTGTCTCCGGGACTCCAGGGCTGGTGGAGAAGCAGAGCGAGAAGGCCAACAGCAAGAATGGGGCACTACAGGTGACACCCTGTGATGTCCCTACAATGGGTCTGTGACCACCCGCAAGGATCTCTACACCAACCACACGGCCCATTTCAACCCGCACAGTCGGGGTTGCCTTACTGCCTTCACTGTAATTACGCTCTGTCCAAACCCCTTAGCGACGGGAAGGTAGGGGAGAAGCTGTTTGGGGGCTGCACCCAGCCCTCCAAGGAGCCGCTCCGGGGAAGAGAGGTTTCTGGGCCTGATGGTGCAGGAGAGGAGACCAGGAAAGGACGGAGCCCGCGCTGGGGTACGTACTGGGCCCAAGGGCGTGTCCTATGACGTAGGCGATGACGCAGGCAATGCTGACGTAGGGCATCCAGGATATTGTGTCCTGTGGGGAGACAACAGGGTGGGACCACTGCCAGCAAAGCAGGGACAACCAGGGATGGGGAACGTCGGGAACCTCGGTCCCGGGACGGCCAGGCGCGCTGACAGGGCTGGGGAAGGAGGGCTCCTGGCTCCTCCAACGGGCAGCACCATCCGGATGCCCCCGGAAAATCAGCCGTTCGCGGGGCAGCGGGCTGCTTCGGGATGGGGGTGACAGGGCACTGCAGATGGTCCCGGCATCTGAGTCAGCGTGGCTGCTAAAAGATCATTCTGGTCTTCTTGCTTGTAATGCCAGCGAGGGCGCCGGGGTGGACGGAGCACAAGCCCCCTTCCTCACCTGCAGGGCCAGCGCGGCCGTCAGCACGCAGCAGGCCGTGAAGCAGACGGAGAAACCCAGGAGCAGCAGGACCCTTCGGCCCAAGAGCTCCACCACGAACACCTGTGGGGGGCAAAGGTCGAGCAGGGAGGGTCAGGAGCCCCGCCAGACAGGAGGCCGTACCCCTGCCTAAAGCTGCCTTCACAGGAAGCCCCCATGGCCCCCAGCTCCCGCCACCCTGCCCAGGCCAGGGGTCCCATGTGCTCCTGGCACAGGTAGCAACCCCAATGTCACACGCTGGGGAAGAGCCACTTCACACAGTGGAAGATTCCAGAGTCAGGGGCAGGGGTCCCCATCTTGGGGGGGGTTGCATAGGCTGCCCCTCGTGAGAGACAGGCTGTCTGTCATCCAACAAAAGCCAGAGGCTGGAGATGGGACCCCCCCCCCCCCCGCCTTAAGATGCCCTCCGTCCGTGGCGGCTGTCGGAGACTCACGGCACAGACGGTCATCAGCACGTTGACTGCCCCGGTGCCCGCTGTCACATACTGGACGTCGTGATCGTTCACCCCCGCGCTCAGGTAGATCTGGTCTGCGTAGTAGTAGATCTGGAAGGTACCCCAGAGGCTGGTGGGGCCCTCGGGGCAGCGCCTGCGGCACCGCCACCCCCGCGGGGACACCGCCCACCCGCTGCCCCGGCCCCACCGCCCCCATACCGCGTTCACTCCCGACAGCTGCTGGCCACCCATGAGGACGATGATGGAGATGACCTGCCACCGCAGGGACCTCATGCCGAACAGCTTCAGCACGGAGATGAAGCCAGCGGCCCTCTCCGCCTCGTCCTCCTGCCGGATCTCCTCTATCTCCGCGCCCACGTCGTCCCAGCCGCGCAGCCTCTTCAGCGCTAAGGGAGGGGAGCAAGGGGTCGGCTCAGGGGTCCCCAACTTCCCGGCGCCTAGACGCCGCGGCCTCTGTCCCCTGCCCCCCGCACAGTAGAGCCTTACCGTTTCTGGCAGCTGCTTCGTCTTTCTTTTGAATCAGCAGGTACCGGGGGCTCTCGGGGAAGAAGGGCAGGAAGAGCAGCTGCAGAGCCGCTGGGATCCCGGTCAGCCCGAGGAGGACGGGCCAGCCTGCGGGGAAGCCAGCGCCCACGTGAGAGCTGGCCCCAGCCCCTCCAGCCACCGCTCCGCCCCGGACTGGTGTCCTTAAGGGCTGGACACAGAGCTGGTGACACTGGACCCCCTCCCACGCTCAGGACTCTGCCAGGGCCACCGGAACACCTGAACAGGACTGGTCTGAGCCGAGGTGGCCACGGAAATGAAAACCACAAACAAGGCAAATGTCCACGATGGCAGAATGGATACACGAAGCATGGTGCATTCACAAAACAGCATCCTATATTGCACTGAAATGGAAGCCAACCACGACGGGGGCCAGTCGCAGAAACCCGATGCTGGGGGCAGCAGCCCACACCATGTGGTCCAACGGGGTGAAGGCCAGAAACAGCACATGAACTCGATCTTTGCAAAATGTGGTAAACTATAGAGAGACGCGAGGCTGGGATGATAAATGTCGGTATGGTGGGGGTGGGCAGGCCACGGCTGGGGGCACGCAGAAAGCCACCGAGAGCACGGGCATGGCTCTAGTTTGGACCTGCATCCAGACCAAACACTGGCGTTTGATTTCGGGTGGAGCGAATGTACATACGTTTATGTTTTATGCGCTCTTCCTTCTGCGTGTTCTTTTGCATAACAATGGTCCAGTGAGTGATGAGTAGTTTAGGCTCCTTCTAGGAGCTGTTAATGCCCTGCCTCTTCCCCCTTCTCCCAGGGCTGGCAGTCAGTGATGACGGCGGATGCCCGTGTGCCAGGCACTGCTCTAACCGCTCTTCGTGTATTAACTCACTTCCCCGCCAGCCACATCGTGAGGCAAGTGCCAGGACCAAGCCCACCGCACACCTGCAAATGCAGGCTTCCCTTGGTCCTGAATCCATCACCCTGCACAGCCAACAGCAGGTGTGGACCTATCTCCGACTTGGGCCACTGCTGTCTGGCTCCACCCCCCCCCCATGGAAACTCTTCTTGGAGACCCCGAACTGCCAAATCCAGAGACCCTGCTGCAATCTTTCTAAGAAGATTGTCAGACTTCTTCACATCCTCTGCACCATGGCTGCCTGCCTGCTGCCCTCTCTTCTGGGCTTCCTCCCTTCCTTGTTCTCGAGCACCTGTCACATGCCAGGACTTGTGCTGGAGATTCAGAGATGCCTAAGGCCAAAGCCCTGCCCTCCACACACTGCCCAGAGGAAGGGCACCAGGAGTGAAATAGTCTCAAAAAAGGATGGAAAATGCAGTCCACACAACATTTGTGGACACACAACTTCTGCGTTTCTGGCTCCCTGTGCGTGTCTGGAACGCTGGTTCTGCTCCCCACCCCTGTCCAGGTCCTCGGCCCTCTCGGAGGCCTCCCTCACTGGGCAGAACCAGTCACTCTCTTCTGCATGCCAGCAAGCACGTCATGGACATCAGGGCTCTGTAGATTGCCCTGCATCCTGCCGGTCATTTAGGGGCCTTCCCTGGGACACAGGAATTCAGCCCCTTAACCCCTGGTCCTTGCTCCTTCTGAGGGTGATTGAAAGGGGGACAGTAGTTGCTTAACATGGACCTTGGTTCAAGCCACCTGGATGTGCGCCCTAATGAAACCTTGGACGTGTTATCCAACCTCTATATGCTTTAGGTTCCACATCTGTAAAATGGGTATAATAAACAGTATCTGCTTTTGAGGGTTGTTGGGAGGATTGAATGAAATTAATATAAAGACTTGGTGCCTGGCCCATAATCAGCACGTTCTGGCTCGTGTGACTATTAATGGTGATTTCCCTTTCAGAGGTTTGAGACCTGAGACTGGGCTGGGGGTCATGCAGAGGCAGGGGCTGTTACCAGTTACTGTGCACCTAGTATGTGCCAGGCTAGGGCTCTCCAGGAGGGCGGTGCAGCTCCAGAGTCAGGCTCACCACCTGACCCCCAGGGGGCCCCCCTTTCCTGGCCTATGGAATGGGACGATCACAGAGCCCGCCTCCTCTCAACCAGCAGTGTTGCTGGGAGACTCAATTGAGGAGGTGGCGGGAAGCCTCAAGCACGGAGCCTGGCGCACTGGTGGCCGTCATTGGCACGCCCCGGGCCCCTATGTGGACAGCCAGCGAGCAAGCCAAGAGAAGATCCGGCAACAGCTCTTCCCGCTCACTCGCTCTAAAGCCCCTTCATCCGTGTCCTTGGAGGGACCGGAAAATGTCAGCTACACGGTCCCCGCCAACTAATTCAGGGCCCATTGTGTGCAAACGCTGAGCGAGCACCGAGGGGCCAGGGCAGCGTGGCGAGGCCGGCCAGCCGACTGGAGAGCAAAGACCAGCTCACAGAAACATCCAGTCGGAGCCGCGGGAGGGCTGGGGTCTGGACGCGGCCGGGGCTTACCTTCTTTGTTTGCGAGGAGGCTCCGAAGACCGAAGATCTGAGCCACGAGGATGCCGACGGTGATGAAGACCTGAGGGACCACCCCGAGGGCCCCCCTCAGGTTCTTGGGGGCCAGCTCCCCCAGGTACATGGGGACAACATTGGAAGACAGACCTGGCAGGGGATTGAAGTAAAAACACCATCAGGAAACATGAGTCTGGCAGGGACAAACTGTGTCTTCAAACACACTCATTTTTATTCAGCAATCACATCCGCTGGGCTGAAACTTTTGTCTCAAAACGGCGAACACCTCTTTTAATTATTTATCCTTTAAACTGTAAGGAAAGAAAGAATAGTCCGAGCCAAGGAAGTTCATAGACAAGCAGCCTGGCTTTTCAACTGGTGTTGCCAGGGGCAAGGGACACACGCAGCCTGACCCCTGGGCTGCCCTCCTAACCGGCTTGGTGTCAGGGAAGAAAAGCCCCGGTGTGGTCTGGCACCTTCTCCTCTCTGGCTCCTTGGGAGAAGCTGTTCATACGGGGCCAAGGACCGCTGTCCAACAGCTTCACCTGAGAAGGCGTATTACGTAACCAACACGCACGGATGTCCACACAGACATGGACGCACGAGATCCATTTCCCAGTGAGCATTACAAGCGTAAACAAGCACCGTGGAATAACTGCCACTTCCGATTCTCCACTATTTAAACTTTTCAGTTTTCTCGTCTTACTGGAGCAAGGAAGAGTCGGTGGAACTTGATTTTAGAGGCTCCGAAGTATTTTCACATAGATCATCCCATGTAATTCTCCCCAATGCCCAGTAAGAGGCTGAGAATCCTGGACGGGTGTCAGGAGGGTCATCACTAGGCCGAGTATCGAACTTGCAGTCAGGAGTCAGGCTGGGGCTCAGGGACACGTGGTCTGAGGGGAGGCCCCGGCCGCAGGGAGGCCGAGGGGAACAGTGTGGGGCACATGGAGGCTGGAGCTGCTGGCAGCGGGTGGGTATTAGATGGGGTCCAGATGGGAGGGAACCTTCTGAGAGCCAAGGGTTCAAGCTTGGTGATTCTGCCCAAGGATATCTGCTTAGTGTTTTAAGAGAGGCTCACTGTTCATTCACACCAGTTCTTCCCAGTTGTCAGAGCAAAGAGGGCCAGGCTTTGCAGCAGCCCAGAGAAGTCTGGTGGGGTGTCGGGGGGACCCCACAGGCCTAGTGCCCAGAGGGCTGGGAGGAAGCAGGGGCCCTTGAGGGGCAGGCTCCGTGGTCACCACTCAGCAGCAAGGACTTGATTTGATTAGGGACAAAAATCGAAGAGGCAAACATCAGGAGGTTTGGGAAGAGATGGGGGGACCTTCGTGCTGGTGGGAAGCAATCTCTGTTCTGATTTAAAAGCGACTCCACTGGGCTATCCCCAGCTGGCCTGTTCAGACAGAGTCGGAGAAAGTGGCTTTTACCTTGGAAATCCCTTCGGTGAAAGAGCTTGGTGTTCTTACCACACGCGTTGACTATCGGTGAGCTAGTGAACTGAACATCTCAAGTCCCGCTATCTGTCCCTGCACCCGCTTTGTCTCCGTAGCCCCTTCAGCAGAGCAGCTGTTCCCTTCCTTTTGGGGATGTCTGAGCCACATACTGCTGGCTCTCCCACCTTCCTGACTTTTTCGGGAGCCGTGTGAAAGAATTAACTGCAAACGCATTATGACCTCGGGTCCAAATGGGATCTGCAGACCTGGGGAACTCCTGACGCCTGTTCAGGGGGCCTGTGAGATCAAAAGCATTTTCCAACAATCCCGAGACAGCTCCTGTTTGTTCTCTCGTGAGCACAGAGTGGAGCGTTCCAGAGGCTACATGCCACGTGCTACCGCAGCCAGCGGAACGCAGAAGCACGGCTGAGAAGCCAGCCGTCTTCTCTGAAGCCAGACAGTAAGGAGATTTGCAAAAATGTAAAGCAATGTTACTCTTCTAAGTTGTATTTGTTTTAGAATATACAGCTTTTTTCATAAAGACATGTAATGGGCTTTTTTTTTTTTTTGAAGATTTTATTTATTTATTTGACAGAGATAGAGACAGCCAGCGAGAGAGGGAACACAAGCAGGGGGAGTGGGAGAGGAAGAAGCAGGCTCATAGCGGAGTAGCCTGATGTGGGGCTCGATCCCAGGACCCCGGGATCACGCCCTGAGCCGAAGGCAGCTTAACGACTGAGCCACCCAGGCGCCCCATGTAATGGGCTTCTTGTCGCCATTTAAATGAATTAAATGAACATTACTTGGTTGCAATTTCTTTTTTTTTTCTTTTTTGCTAGATTTTTATTTATTTATTTGTGAGAGAGAGCATGAGCAGGCAGGGAAGAGCAGAGGGAAAGGGAGAAGCAGGCTCCCTGCTGAGCAGGGACCCCCCCCCCCGCCCCCCGCCCATGCAGGGCTTGATCCCAGGACGCTGGAATCATGACCTCAGCCAAAGGCAGATGCTTAACCAGGTGAGCCTCCCAGGCGCCCCTTGGCTGCAATTTCTAGATGGTAAATATTGACCGATACAATCCACATGAGCCGAAAGCTCTCTGGAGCCCTCAATAATTTTAAGAGTGTAACAAGGGCCTGAGGCCAAAACGTTTGACGACCTAAAAGTCATGCCTATTTAAGAGTAAAGGTTGGGGGTTTGTGATTTGTTATCTATTGCAGCCTAATATTTTCCTGTTGGAACCAACCCTGAAGTGTTGGATGGTCAGCAGAAAATTGCCTGCTTGCACCTGCCCATGGCTGGCACCTTCCAGAATCATCCCTGTTTCATTAGCCCAGCCCTGCTGCAGGGGGAGGGGGTCCAGGTCCCCTTGGGGCTCAGGGGCCGAGGCAGAGGCCCGTCCAGCACTCTCAGGGAAAGCAGTACGAGGGAAGCTTATCACGGGGCCCGGCACTCCCTCCTTGACAGGACCTCTTCTCTCTTCAGAGGTCTTAATTTCCTCCTCTTCTCTCGACCCCGCAATTCCTCGCCATTTCCCCTCACACCAGGCTCCTTGCTGTGCCCCCCTTGCTGACATCCAGCCGGGTCATCGGCTCATCCCTAGCCCCGTGACTAGAAGGAGAAAATGAGAGCTGCTGGCACGGCCACGGCTGGGAGCAGGGCTCCTGGCAAGGCACCCAGGATGCAGGATTTGGGGGGCGCTCACCCTGGGTGCCCACCCAGAAGGTGCACGGCCCCGAGAGTGGGTGCCCCGCTCGCCCCCACCAGCCCTGTACAGTTTACAGAAGAAGGCCGAGTCGGGGGAAGGTGGCGAGCACGGCTTTAATCCCATCTCTTCGGTCTGAAGCGATTATGGGGGAGCTTCCGACAACCACCAAAGCGTGGCCCCTGAGAACAGCTTTGGAGGGTTTGCAAAGCAGCACTGGGGCTTATGAGGCGAGAGACCCCAGCCAGGCCTTTCTCTGTGCAGCAGGTGGGCCACGGAGGAGGAAGTGAAAGAGGACCCCTGAAAAGCCCTTTGCACACTTCACGTTCCCTATAGAAGCTGAGAGGCCGCGCTCGTGACGCGGGATTCGTCCGTTAGATTGTTTGTCACGCTTTCCAGCCGCGACCCACGGTAAAAAATACAGAAACACCTTTTACACGGCAACCTGATTTTCATACACGTATAAACAACCGAAGCAAAAGTTCCAGAAGACGACCCTTATCGTCACCGCACACGACACTGTCTACTCCGTCTAGGTAAAGAAAACGCGGCTCACAGCGCGCGCACCGGCCGCCCACGGTCGACAGAACATGGAGATGCAGGACCAGCCGGAGGCGCGTCTCTGCACAGGACTGTGTTTCTGTCTTTCACACATGGTTCTCTTTGCGGAGCAGCACAGAGACGTCCGCCCCCGAACGCCCCTGAGACTAACGCGTGGGCGCCAGGGTCTAGCTCAGGGCCGAGGCAGGGCAGCCTCCGCGAGATTGCGTGCTGCAGCGGCCCCAGAATGGTCCAGACCCTGCGCCTGCCCCTCCTCCCCGATTACCCTAAATTACAGAGCGGAAGCACAGCGTAGCCCACGTACCTGCACAGATGCCCACCAAAAGTCTGGACACAATGATCATCTCAAAAGACCGGGCGACCTCGCTGCACCCCATCAGGATGGCGGGTACAATGGAGAAGATGTTGTTGAACAGCAAAGTTCCTTTCCTGCAGAGGACGAAATGTCCGTTAGTCTGGGCAAGGGATTCGCTCGTTCACTGAACAGATGTTCACCAAGTGTCCGGCCAGTTACAGCAGCGGGCTTTGCTGCTGCTTCCACTGTCTGTGGACAAGGCTGATATAGGTCAAGTGCACAGCCTGGGGGGGGCACGTTCTCTGTGGAAGCCGATGGAAATGACCGCAGTGCAGAGCGCCTCGGCGGTGGGGAGCAGAGGGAAAGAGCCACACACTACGATACACTCCAGCGTTTTTGAAATCGCCAACTCACATGATGTTAGTGTAATCTTGAAACCAGATTATGTTAAGGACACGAGAAGAAATGTATAGGGCCAACCTCACTGATCCACATAGATGGAAAAATCGTACATGAAATATTAGCAACTTGAATTCAACAGCATATAGAAAAGTCTTTCCATGTTAAAACACCCTACAACATAAAATGACCAGACCTGTCTGGGGAAAACAAAACTGTAACATTATTTTTTAAATTATAGAAGATTACCCTTGAGACTCCAGGTAGGTAGGGAAGGCTGTCTTCAGACACAAAAAGCAAAAACCATAAATGAGAGTTAAGTCTGACCACTTGAACATGTAAACATCTTGCATGAAAAAGATACTATGTGTGTGTGATTAAGCAATAAAGCAACAGATCGAGAAGATACTCGCCTGATGCAACAGTGTTGCTTGGACAGGCTCAGAGATGGAATTTCCTCCCAGCTGTATAATCTTGGCTAAGTGACAGCAACTCTCTATGCTTTGTTTTCCCATTTTGAAAAAGGGGATGGGGCTGTTGTATGGATTGGAGGAATTAAAAACCCTAAAAAAACCTAAAAACCCAAGCTCAGGATAGAGCCTGGCACATAGGAACCCATCAATAAATTGTTCGTTGCTACTGTTATATAAGGAACAGATCCTTAAGAAAACCACAAACAATGGAATAGCATTTATCACATTCTCAGGCAGACAGCTGGACAAGCAACTGTCTCCTCCACCTGTGGGCCAAATGGACCAACGTGGACCGAAGTCCTTCACTCAAGGAGACCTGGCCTGCAGATCCGTGACTTGAATGATGTTCTGGTGGGCAGGGAAAACTGCTGAGTTCAACACCGACCTCCCAGGAAGACCTCAGGATCTTAGGTCCCAAAGCTGAGGTTGTAGGTTTCTAATCTCAGACTCTTTTTGAAAAATACTGCAGAAGGGGCTGGGTTCTGGCCTTGACTCTGGAGCTAACGAGATCTGTGGCCGAGAAGATGATTTGACTTTACCTCGCCTCCGTGTGCTCGTTCGACAACGAAGGGGCTGGTGGGGAGGAGCTCTTGAATACTGCTCATAACAAGGCCGCTCTCTCACGCCCAAGGAATTTACACGAGGGAGTGTGAGTCTTAACGACCTTTTTTGGAATCAAATGCATAATCTCTAGAATTAGGGGCAAAGATAGAAGCCCTGCCCTTGGCGTTCACAACACACCCATAGCGAGAGTCACCCCGCAGCCACGCGGCTTCACGCTGGAGTGCCTGACATTGATCTCAGCCATTTCAGAGTTTTACAGTCATTTAATTTGGGCTGAATTTTGCATATTACTTGATCCCAAGGGGAAAGAACAGAGCAGTGAGTTTGTGTTTGTTTGGGAGGCAGAGTTCAAGAACACGGTGCTGAAAGAGGAGTTAAGATGGCGGAGGAGTAGGAGACACCGTTTTCAGCCGGTCCTCCGAGTCGAGCTGGATAGGTACCAGACCAGCCTAAACAACCACGGAACCAGCCTGAGACGCAGGAAGACGCATCTGGATCTCTACAAATGAACATCTCCAGCGCTGAGTATTGAGGTACGAAGCGGGGAGCCATGAAACTGTGCACAGATATCGGAAGATAAACGGAAGGGGGAGGGAGCCGCCGCGTTCGGGTGCCGGGAAGCGGTAGCCACTTGCACGGGAGAGCGGGCGGGGCTCACGGACGGCACCCGCAAAACAGCAGACTGAGACCGTGAGCCGGGTGCGCGCGCCACCAGGCATCTCGCGGAACACCGGAATCCCGGTGCGCTCACTGGATCCAGACTGAGACCGGGAGATCCGGGAGCGCGCGCAGGGCGGCTGGCGGCTGGCGGCATTAGAAACACAAAGGACAGAGACGCGCCGGCCCTGGAAGTGAGGGCTGGGACGCCGGGTGTGGGGCGCACATCCCGGGATGCTGCAGGGTTGAGCAGCACCAACAGTAATAGAGTTAAAGTGGCCAGAACATTAGTAGAGAACAGGCCGCAATCCCTCTGTTCTGTGACAGAGACTGAGATTCGGCTGCTGCTGCTCTGACTCTCAGAAGAGGCACAGCAAACCGCCAGGGAAAGCCGCCAGAGAACAAAAGCCTGGAAATACCGGCTCAGGGAGTGCCCATCACCATCCCCCCTCGCAGGGGACGCCGAGACTCTACCCAAACATGGCTGCCTGAGTATCGGCGCGGCAGGCCCCTCCCCCAGAACACAGAAGGCAGGCTGAAAAGTCAAGAAGCCCACAACCCGGGCGCCTGGGTGGCGCAGTCATTGAGCGCCTGTCTCCGGCTTAGGGCGTGATCCCGGCGTTCCGGAAAGGAGTCCCTCATCGGGCTCCTCCGCTGGGAGCCTGCTTCTTCCTCTCCCACTCCCCTGCTTCTATTCCCTCTCTCGCTGGTTGGCTGCCACATAAATAAATAAATAAAATCTTTAAAGAAGAAGCCCACATCCCTAAGATCCCTATAAAACAAGAGGCACGGCCTGGGACCCAGTCAATAATTTGGGCTCTGGAAACCCCGCAACCTCTCTTCATCAGAATGACAAGAAGGAGAAGCCCCCCCCAGCAAAGAAAAGACAGTGATTCTGTGGCCTCTGCCACAGAAATAATGGATATGGATGTAACCAAATTATCAGAAATGGAATTCAGAGTAACGATGGTCAAAATGATGAGTAGAATTGAAAAAACTATTAACGAAAAGGTTACTGAGAATATAGAATCCCTAAGGACAGAAATGAGAGCGAATCTGACAGAAATTAAAAATTCTATGAGCCAAATGCAGGCAAAACTAGAGGCTCTGACGGCCAGGGTCGCAGAAGCAGAGGAACGGGTTAGTGAATTGGAGGATGGGTTAATAGAGGAAAAACTGAAAATAGAAGATGGTCTTAAAAAAATCCACACCCACGATTGTAGGTTACGGGAGATTACTGACTCCATGAAACGATCCAATGTTAGAATCATCGGCATCCCCGAGGGGGTGGAGAAAAACAGAGGTCTAGAAGAGATATTTGAACAAATTGTAGCTGAAAACTTCCCTAATCTAGCAAGGGAAACAAACATTCGTGTCCAAGAGGCAGAGAGGACCCCTCCCAAGCTCAACCATGACAAACCTACGCCACGTCACGTCATAGTGCAATTTGCAAATATTAGATGCAAGGATACAGTATTGAAAGCGGCCAGGGCAAAGAAATTTCTCACGTACCAAGGCAAAAGCATCAGAATTACGTCAGACCTGTCTACACAGACCTGGAATGAGAGAAAGGGTTGGGGGAGCATATTTAAAGCTCTTTCAGAGAAAAACATGCAGCCAAGGATCCTTTATCCAGCAAGGCTCTCATTCAGAATTGATGGAGAAATAAAGACATTTCAGAATCACCAGTCACTAACCAATTTTGTAACCACGAAACCAGCCCTACAGGAGATATTACGGGGGGTTCTATAAAAGTAAAAAGGCCCCAAGAGTGATACAGAACAGAAAGTCACAGCCAATACAAACAAAGACTTTACTGGCAACATGGCAACATTAAAATCATATCTCTCAGTAATCAGTCTTAATGTAAATGGTTTGAACCATCCCATAAAGCGCCACAGGGTTGCAGATTGGATAAAAAGAAATGACCCATCCATTTGCTGTCTACAAGAGACTCATTTCAAACCCAAAGATGCATTCAGACTGAGAGTAAGGGGATGGAGTACCATCTTTCATGCAAATGGACCTCAAAAGAAAGCTGGGGTAGCAATTCTCATATCAGATAAATTGGATTTTAAACTACAGACTATAGTTAGAGATGCAGAAGGGCACTATATTATTCTTAAGGGAAGTATTCAACAAGTGGATATGACAATTATAAATATATATGCCCCCAACAGGGGAGCAGCAAGATACACAAGCCAACTCTTAACCAGAATAAAGAGACATATAAATAAAAATACATTAATAGTAGGGGACCTCAACACTCCACTATCAGAAATAGACAGAACACCCTGGCAAAAACTAAGCAAAGAATCAAAGGCTTTGAATGCCATACTCGACGAGTTGGACCTCATAGATATATATAGAACACTACACCCCAGAACCAAAGAATACTCATTCTATTCTAATGCCCATGGAACATTCTCAAGAATAGACCATGTTCTGGGACACAAAACAGGTCTCAGCCGATACCAAAAGATTGAAATTATCCCCTGCATATTCTCAGACCACAACGCTCTGAAATTGGAACTCAACCACAAGGAAAAATTTGGAAGAAACTCAAACACTTGGAGACTAAGAACCATCCTGCTCAGGAATGACTCGATAAACCAGGAAATCAAAAATCAAATAAAACAATTTATGGAGACCAATGAGAATGAAAATACAACAGTCCAAAACCTATGGGATACTGCAAAGGCAGTCCTAAGGGGGAAATACATAGCCATCCAAGCCTCACTCAAAAGAATAGAAAAATCTAAAATGCAGTTTTTATATTCTCACCTCAAGAAGCTGGAACAGCAACAGAGGGACAGGCCTAATCCACGCACGAGGAAGCAGTTGACCAAAATTAGAGCTGAAATCAATCAAGCAGAAACCAGAAGTACAGTAGAGCAGATCAACAGGACTAGAAGCTGGTTCTTTGAGAGAATCAATAAAATTGACAGACCACTGGCAAGACTTATCCAAAAGAAAAGAGAAAGGACCCAGATTATTAAAATTATGAATGAAAAAGGAGAGGTCACGACGAACACCATTGAAATTGGAAGGATTATTAGAAATTTTTATCAACAGCTATATGCCAATAAACTAAGCAATCTGGAAGAGATGGAATCCTTCCTGGAAACCTATAAACTACCAAGATTGAAACCGGAAGAAATTGATTCCTTAAACAGGCCAATTAATTATGAAGAAATTGAGTCAGTGATAAACAACCTTCCAAATAACAAAACTCCAGGCCCGGATGGTTTTCCTGGGGAATTCTACCAAACATTCAAAGAAGAAATAATACCTATTCTCCTAAAGCTATTTCAAAAAATAGAAACAGAAGGAAAGCTACCAAACTCATTCTATGAGGCCAATATTACCTTGATCCCCAAACCAGGCAAAGACCCCATCAAAAAGGAGAATTACAGACCGATTTCCCTAATGAATATGGACGCCAAAATCCTCAACAAGATCCTGGCTAATAGAATCCAACAGTACATTAAAAGGATTATCCATCACGATCAAGTGGGATTCATACCTGGGATGCAAGCATGGTTCAATATTCGCAAATCAATCAGCGTGATACATCATATCAACAAGAAAAGACTCAGGAACCATATGATCCTCTCAATCGATGCCGAAAAAGCATTTGACAAAATACAGCATCCTTTCCTGATTAAAACCCTTCAGAGTGTAGGAATAGAAGGTACATTTCTCAATCTCATAAAAGCCATCTATGAAAAGCCTACTGCAAATATTATTCTCAATGGGGAAAAGCTGGAAGCCTTTCCCTTAAGATCAGGAACTCGACAAGGATGCCCACTCTCGCCACTATTATTCAACATAGTACTAGAAGTCCTTGCAACAGCAATCAGACGACAAAAAGGGATCAAAGGTATTCAAATTGGCAAAGAAGAAGTCAAAATGTCTCTCTTTGCAGATGACATGATACTCTATATGGAAAACCCAAAAGAAGCCACTCCCAAACTATTAGAAGTTATAGAGCAATTCAGTAACGTGGCAGGATACAAAATAAATGCTCAGAAATCAGTTGCATTTCTATACACGAATAACGAGACCGAAGAAAGAGAAATTAGGGAATCCATCCCATTTACAATAGCACCAAAAACCATACGTTACCTTGGAATTAACTTAACCAGAGACGTAAAGGACCTATATTCTAGAAACTATAAATCACTCTTAAAAGACATTGAGGAAGACATAAAAAGATGGAAAGATATTCCATGCTCATGGATCGGAAGAATTAACATAGTTAAAATGTCCATGCTACCCAGAGCAATCTACACTTTCAATGCTATCCCGATCAAAATACCAAGGACATTTTTCAAAGAACTGGAACAAACAGTCCTTAAATTTGTATGGAAACAGAAAAGGCCCCGAATCTCCAAGGAACTGTTGAAAAGGAAAAACAAAGCTGGGGGCATCACAATGCCGGATTTCGAGCTGTACTACAAAGCTGTGATCACAAAGACAGCATGGTACTGGCACAAAAACAGACACATAGACCAATGGAACAGAATAGAGAGCCCAGAAATGGACCCTCGGCTCTTTGGGCAACTAATATTTGATAAAGCAGGAAAAAACATCCGGTGGGAAAAAGACAGTCTCTTCAATAAATGGTGCTGGGAAAATTGGACAGCTACATGCAAGAGAATGAAACTTGACCACTATCTCACACCATACACAAAAATAAACTCCAAATGGATGAAAGACCTCGATGTGAGACAGGAATCCATCAAAATTCTAGAGGAGAACATAGGCAACAACCTCTACGACATCGGCCAAAGCAACCTTTTTCATGACACATCCCCAAAGGCAAGAGAAACAAAAGATAAAATGAATTTATGGGACTTCATCAAGATTAAAAGTTTCTGCACAGCCAAGGAAACAGTCAGAAAAACTAAGAGGCAGCCCACGGAATGGGAGAAGACATTTGCAAATGACACTACAGATAAAGGACTGGTATCCAAGATCTACAAAGAACTTCTCAAACTCAATACACGAGAAACAAATAAACAAATCAAAAAATGGGCAGAAGATATGAACAGACACTTTTCCAATGAAGACATACAAATGGCTAACAGACACATGAAAAAATGTTCAAAATCATTAGCCATCAAGGAAATTCAAATCAAAACCACACTGAGATACCACCTTACGCCAGTTAGAATGGCAAAAATAGACAAGGCAAGAAACAACAATTGTTGGAGAGGATGTGGAGAAAGGGGATCCCTCCTACATTGTTGGTGGGAATGCAAGTTGGTACAGCCACTCTGGAAAACCGTGTGGAGGTCCCTTAAAAAGTTAAAAATTGAGCTACCCTATGATCCAGCCATTGCACTACTGGGTATTTACCCCAAAGATACAGACGTAGTGAAGAGAAGGGCCATATGCACCCCAATGTTCATAGCAGCAATGTCCACAATAGCTAAATCGTGGAAGGAGCCGAGATGCCCTTCAACAGATGACTGGATTAAGAAGTTGTGGTCCATATATACAATGGAATATTACTCAGCTATCAGAAAGAACGAGTTCTCAACATTTGCTACAACATGGACAGCACTGGAGGAGATAATGCTAAGTGAAATAAGTCAAGCAGAGAAAGACAACTATCATATGATTTCTCTCATCTATGGAACATAAGAACTAGGATGATCGGTAGGGGAAGAAAGGGATAAAGAAAGGGGGGGTAATCAGAAGGGGGAATGAAACATGAGAGACTATGGACTATGAGAAACAAACTGAGGACTTCAGAGGGGAGGGGGGTGGGGGAATGGGATAGACCGGTGATGGGTAGTATTGCATGGTGCACTGGGTGTTATACACAACTAATGAATCATCGAGCCTTACATCGGAAACCGGGGATGTACTGTATGGTGACTAACATAATATAATAAAAAATCATTTAAAAAAAAAAAAAAAAAAAAAAAAAAAAAGAATAGAAAATACGTCCATGAATTTAGCTTCTGTGTGTATTAGATCTATAACTATTTACATTAAACAATATATATGTATTTCTACATACAAGATTTTACCAGAAAAATGTAGAGCTTTAATGCTCAAACCTAAATATATTTCCATGTCTCAAAATAGCGCAATAAAAAGTTCATTTCTAAACACAAAAAAAAAAAAAAAAAAAAAGAACACGGTGCTGTGATCTACATTGGGCCTGACATCGTGGCCGTGTTATCTGGTGTTTGACTCTTAAAGGCAAAAAAAAAAAAAAAAAAAAAAGAGGAAAGAACTTGTTTTGGTTTTAGTAAGGAATATACCTGCAAGGCAAGAGAACAGAGAGAGGGAGCGAGTCCTGACCTGTGAAGTACTCTCTGCTCTTTCTGGATCTGCCCCCAGAGCCTGAGACCCACCACACCCACCTCTAGGCCTGAGATCCTGCTTCCATCCCTGGACACTTGGTCAACATCTGGTCTTCTTAAGACCGTATTAGAAAACAGAAATCATCGCAGTGGTTATTACCTAGTTTTACCAACAACAGCAACAACAAAAAAGACTTCAGCTTTAAGCCTAGTTTTGAAATGGTCGGAGTCTAGAAGTTTCAGGAACCGGAAATTCCTCTCGCCTTACCTGCCAAATTTATTCACCAAGGGGCCGACCAAGAGGGATCCAATGAAGCCTCCGAAGGGGAACATGGACACGGTAACAGACCATAGCAACGTCAAGGAAAACTCATTGATGTAGTGATCGTTGCGTTCATAGTAGGTCTCGTTATAAAATGCTTTCATGAGCTGGAGGACAAAGCGGAAGACAGCACCAAAATAACTTGACCTGGTTTTGCAGGAAGAACAGCGTGAGCTGTTAGGCCCCCTGATGGAAGACCTGGGCACACACAGCAACAAGGGAGAAGGGGCGAAGTGGTATGGACAGCAGCTAGCAAGGACCCCCACTCCGGAACTGCCAGGCCTCCGACAGGCACCCTGCCCATGACGTTGCTAACTCCAGTCCTCCAGGCCTTTAGATGACCCCTGACCCTCCAGGCTCCTCTAGAGAGTGCAAGGCTTTGGAAAACAGAGCCCCCACCCCCACCCCCGAGGCCAGCCCCAGTGTGCGCGGCCAGGCCTGGCTCTCCATGAGCAGCTGAGGCCGGGGGACTGGGTTCACCCCCATAACCCTGTGCCCACAAGTCACTCCCTTGAGCCTGTGCCCCTGTGTGTCTCGTGGCTATTTCCCTCTCCCGTGACCGGAGGACCCACTGTGTGCTCCAGTACGCACGTACCACCACCCTGGGGACCACATCTGACACAGGCTGCTCCAACCCCCCTCCGTTTGCGGGGCGGGGTCTGCGTCTCACTCACCCCAGAGACCTACCTCGGCAGGGGAGTTAACGGCGGACACGTTGTACCCATACTGGAAGGATGACCCGAAGGCGGCTATCAGCGTCGCCAGTAAAAGTACGAGTGTCAGCCTCTGCGAGGGGAAAATCCTGGCTTAGGTCATAGGAAGCAACTGGGGTTCAAGGAACTCCTGATTTATCCCGAAGTCCTATAGAAGGACGCAAGAAAATCGGAAGATCCGTCCTCTTTCAACTGCTCCCTATCTTGAAACCTTCCTCTCCTCACTTAACCTGATAGAACAGGGTCCCTGGACCTCAGCACATAGGGCGGGGGAATTCTTTGCTCTGGGGGGCTGTCCTGGATGCCCGTAGGGCCCACCCGTCCCTACCTGTGACAACCCAGGTGTCTCCAGACATTGCTAAATGTCCCCCTGGATGGGGGAGGCAGCTGTCCCTGAGAACTGCTGGGTCAGAAAGACACGGAAGGCTCCCCTACTCCAACACTCTATCTAATGTCTGAAATGCTTCTCTAACATTCCCACTGTGTGGCTGTATTTGCTGACAGTGGCAAACACACTCAGGTCCTGCCTCAAACACCAACTCCCCTAAAAATCAAAGAGGAGAAAATGGGAACAATTGTCATTGTTTATTTAGGGCCACTGATTAACTTCCTTCAGCCGCTGGACTTTTGCTGTAACAGGCGTGGCGAGAAAATATTTAAATACAGGTTTCTGGGAACGCAAACACGTGTGTTCTGTGATCATATCCCCCTTTGACACATGAGGAAATCAAACACTCATTTAACAAGAGGGAAGTCCATTAGTAAAGTCATGGAAAACGAGAAAAATAAAAGTGGAAAAAGTTTTTCTCTTAGAAGCTACAGATTTCTTTCTTTCTTTCTTTCTTTCTTTCTTTCTTTCTTTCTTTCTTTCTTTCTTTCTTGTTTTTTTTGAGATTTCATTTATTTATTTATTTGACAGAGAGAGCGAGCGAGCACAAGCAGGGGAAGCAGCAGAGGGAGAAGCAGGCTCCCCACTGAACAGGGAGCCTGACGCGGGACTCGATCCCGGGACCCTGGGATCACGACCTAAGCCGAAGGCAGAGGCTCAACCGACTGAGCCGCCCAGGGGCCCAGAGCCTACAGATTTCATCTTGCACTTGCCCACTGCCACTTTCTAGCTTGATTGCTAGAATCTTCATTTTCCCGATCTTCAAAAGGAGGGTCATCACCCTCCCTCAGAGCTGCTGCAAGGTTGAATTATGAAAGCGTCGAGCCGCAGAGGTGAATCACTGACCAGGGCCTGGACAAGCTGCCCCAGAGCACCCTCATCCTTGTGCTCCCACGGAGGCTCCATCCAGGGGTCATGGGCTCCCCCGGGGCAGCTGAGCCCTCAGGTCTCCTCTGGGCCATGCCTCTGCGGAGAGCTAAGTGAGGAGCCGGGCAGGGAGAGGAGCCACGGCCATCCTGCCCCGTCCCGGTGCCCCGGAGAGCACGCGCTGGTTAACCCCCAGGCGGCAGGGGCAAGACCTGCAAGGAGCCCCCTTAAACGAAACCTCGCCCTTCTCCTCCCTCCACCTCAGGAATTAACAAATGGTTAGTTCAGCAGGATGTTTCTGGCAAGGAAGGTAAGCACCATGGGCTCAGACCCCACCATCCCCTGGGGCCAGCGAGGGGCGCAGGTGACCAAAGTGGGGGGCGATGGTGCCCAGGAGAGAAAGCGGGTTCTGGAGCTGCTGCCGTGCTACCCTGTGACTTCTAAAGGTGTGGGGGGGGAGCAAGTAGGCACATGCAGTCACACACCCCATCCCAGATGCAGGACAGGGCTGCCCGAGCTCCCACCCGAAGTGCTCTGGGCATTCACTCGCTCACTCACTCACTCACTCACTCACTCCAGCACACGGAGCGCCCACCGTGAGCCCGGCATTGTTCTAAGTGCTGGGGATACAGGGGAGAACACAACAAAGTCCCTTTGCTATGGCTGTTGTATTGCTTGATTTTGTGGAAGGAAGGAAGGAAGGAAGGAAGGAAGGAAGGAAGGAAGGAAGGAAGGAAGGAAGGAGAAAACTGATAAGGAGTTTTCCTCCTCTAATTCTCTTCCAGGTAAATGGTTAACTAGAAACACAACAGGCTTCACTCATACCGCCAAGTGCAACTCCTGACCACTTTCTCCTTTGGTGAGTCCTCTGGTTTGAAGTCCTTCGCAGCGCTCCGCTGGGGAGCTGGCCTGTGCCCCAGAACGCGGGATGCCGCGAGGCACCACGGACAGCCCGCAACCGGACTGCTTTTACAAGATCCCAGTGAACGCTACCGGGAAGAACTCAGGCTGCAGAGTCTGTAAGCATAGAGCGTACAACTTAACATCTATGCTTTGTCTTCCTCTTGAATTCGAGCCACAGGCACATGCTACGGACCCGTAGGAGTCAGGGGTTACCTTCTGTCAAAACAGTAAAGACATTCTGGGTAGGCTCTCCCTGACCATGCTGGTCCAAATGCCTTCATTCATTAAACAAATAGTGGTTGCGAGCTGACTCTAGTCCCAACACCACGCTACAGTCTGGTGAGCACATCAGCCGCCCTCAACATCATGGTCCAATGGGGAAGGCGGCCATTTAAAAAAAAATACGTAATAGGGGCGCCTGGGTGGCACAGCGGTTAAGCGCCTGCCTTCGGCTCAGGGCGTGATCCCGGCGTTATGGGATCGAGCCCCACATCAGGCTCCTCTGCTGTGAGCCTGCTTCTTCCTCTCCCACTCCCCCTGCTTGTGTTCCCTCTCTCGCTGGCTATGTCTGTTAAATAAATAAATAAAATCTTTAAAAAAAAATACGTAATAATCTAATAGCTTAGCTATAACTGGAGTGAGCTCTACAAAGAAAAAAACACAGAAGTGGTTTAAAAGAGGAGTCAGAAGTGACAGAGAACAGGGGCCCGGGCTCGGGGCAAGGCTGAGGCGGGGGCAAGGCTCTGAGGACCACTGAGGGAGTACAGTAGAAGGACCTGGAATCCCATCAGGAAAATGCACACCCACACTACAGTGAGACACTGCTTCTCACTCACGGGGACGGCTAAAATCAGTAAGACAGTAAAAAGTGTCAGCAAGGAGAAAACTGGAACCCTCTCCTGTCACTGGCAGGAATATAGCGTGATGCGGTCCCTTTGGAAATCTGTCCAGCAGTTCCCCACAAAGTTCAACAGAGTCACCGTATGACCCAGTGATTCCACACAGAGGGGTCCACCCAAGAGAAACAAAAACGCATGCACGCAAAAACGTAAATGTTCACGGCAGCAGCATTCGAATCAGCCCCAAGGGGGAAGCCATCCAAAAGGCCATTAACCGACGAACGTATCAACAGGGGCCGAGCATCCAGACAGTGGGAGATGATCTGACACCTGCTACACGGAGCCTGGACCTCGAAGACATGCTATGTGAAAGCAGTCAGTCCCAGAGGAGCACTCGCCCACCTTCATCTTGGCGAAAGGTCCAGAAGTGCAAATCCGTGGAGACAGATGGGAGATGGGTGGTTGCCGGGGCTGGGGAGAGATGTGGACCACTGCCAGGGGACACAGGGCTCTTTTGGGGTGATGAGAACGGTCTAAACTTCATCGTGCTGATGGTCGCACAACTGTGAATGTACGTTTGTGTATTTTATCCAGATTGCATACTTTTCTTGGGTAAATTGCATGGTCCGGGAGTTATGCTCTCAGGAAATGTACTATATTTAAAAAGGCATGTAAGAGAAAGCCATACTTTAAGCTTTCTTCTTCCTTTTTTTTTTTTTTTTTTTTTTTTTTTTTAAGTCTTTCCAGGAGGGAAAAGAGAAAGATCAAGTACTGGGCTGGACTAGGGTATGAGGGAGCAGGGGCCCAGGTCTCCCAGCAGCTTATAAAAATGCCAAGTGGCCTTCAGACGTGAAGGGGGTGGGGTGTCTCCTCAGAGGCCAAGGGGAGCCGTGACTCAGCTATGCTTTTGGGAGAAACCACACGTCCCTCATGCCCACAGTAAACTGGCTTCCTGTTTCATAACGCCGAGCACATTCTGAGACTTAGTTAAAGAGCTGCCTTCAGGGCCCGTCTTCCAGCTGGATGGGATTCAAGGCTGCTGGGAAGGGAGCCCTGCCCCAAACGGCTCCCTTCGGGAATCTGCTTCCTAAATCCACTCCCGCTGTCCGGAATCTCCCAGGAGAACGCAAACATCTCTAAAAAAGTTAGTTCTTATGAATTATTAACTCTGAGTCGCTTTCTCACACTATCAATCCCAAAGTTCATAAACAGAAAGGGAGGCCTAGGTGCTGCTGAGGGACAGGACAGTGCCTTGTCTTGTGGCCGTGGTGGTGACGAGCACGGCGGCGAGGAGTGAGGGGCAGCCCAAGAGCCTGGGATGGGACCTGCACTCCTGCTGCTGGCTGTGTGGCCTCGGGCCAGTTACAGAACTTCTCTGTGTCTCAGCACCTACACCTGTAAAACGGGACGATACTCCCTCCCTCGCAGGACTGAGGTGAAGAACGAAGTTCGTTTGTGAAACCCCGTTAGAGCCACACCCGGCTTATTGTAGGTGCTCCCCACAGGCTTGCTCTCATCATCAACAGCGACCACACCAGAAGGGAAGTTCCTTATCCCATGCTGCTGGGTGTGTTGTTGGTGAAGGCACCCCCCAAAATTACGTTTTCATTTTCTAAAAACACTTGGCTCGTTTTCACACCCCTCCAGGCCAAGAGTCCTCTCTCTCGGCAGAAAAATCCTTGGTGCGCATTGGTCAGATTCTGGTCATTTCTCTTTACATGTAAGGAATCCAGAGACCAGTGAGGCCACGGTCACACAGGCAATGGGGGGACGGGGAGAGGGGCCCCCTGCACCAGCCCACACAGCCCCAGCTCTCTGCAGTCTTCCCAGGCCCCTCCACTTTTCCTCTGCTCCTCAATCCCCCCCGCCCCGGGCTTTACTAGGTCACCTGTAGATTCTTACAGGCGGCCCCCATGGCAATCATTTTGTTTTCATGTATCCCAGGAAGCCCAGCACGTGTCCTGGCTTTTGTTCAAAGGGGCAGGTCTGGCCTCAGGCAGCCAGGAAGGGGAAAGCTCCATCCCACCTGCCACTGGAGGACGGGCTTCCTTCCTTGGAGAATCCAGGGCGCAGGGAGCCAGGGTCAGCCCATCCTGCTGCATGTGAGCAATTTAACCACACCCTCTCCACGTGTATTGCTTCTTTTCGGGACCACCACGCGGGGGCATTTCTGTTTTCCTGCTGCCTCACCCGGGGGGGGGGCACAGACCCGATGAGGGTCTCTCCTGACCCTCAAGCCCCTAAGTTCTTGTCACCTCACAGCCCCTTTTCTATAAAATAGAGGGGTTAACACTGAGTGGTCTCACACTTTCTTGGTTGTCGCGAGAGTCCGACAAGATCCATGTGAGGCTGCTCAGTAACCTTGAAAATCCTAATTCTCACGGGACGAGAACGCCTCGAATGAGTAGGGACCGGGGATGCTGCTAGACACCCTACAACACTCAGGCCAGCCCCCCAAAGCCAAGAATCATCTGGTCCCTGCTCTAAAGGGTGAGCAAAAGTGGTAACATTCACGGGGGACCCACTACGGGCCAGGTAATTCATATGCATCGTCTCATTTAATTGGTATGGTTATCATTCCCATTTTGCAGGTGAGAAAGCTGAGGCACGAACACTTAAATAACATGCCCCAGTTCCCACAGCTAGAACAGGATGGAGCAGGAACGGAACCAGGTCCTTCTACCTCCCAAACCTGCTCTTAACCCAGGAGCCACAGGGCATGCCCTCGACCTGACCTGTCTGCGGTAATGGCCTCACAGGCGTGCCCGAGTCAGTCATCATCTCCACACGTATGTCCCTCTGCCTCCACAAATATCAGCAAATGCCGTCGTGACGCGTGAAATGCGAATTCCTTAAAAGTGTTCGTAATACATTCGTATGCTCTGTCATTATGCATTTTCCTCAATCAAGAGACTCTCAAAGTACAGCTGAAAGTCTGTGAGTGAGGGGACTGGGGTAGGAGGGAAGAGGTCCAGAAAAATCTGTCGCGAAAACAAGGGAACCTCTCATCTGAAAGGCGGGGAATGTCTGCTACAGATGTGACTTAGATGCGAGCCTTGCACGGTCTTTTCCGCGTGCACCTTCTTTCCACGCCGGCCTAGCCGTGTGACTTGCCGAAAAACCTAATGAAAATGTTCTGAAGCCAAAATCGACACGCGTCAAGGAGCCTCTCGCCAGCAGCGTGGAGGGGTTTTGTGGCTGGCTGCAGAGGCCCTTCTCCTCAAGCTTTTCTGGGGAAGGCACTTGGGACAACTTAACCCTTTGCGACTCGTCCAGTTGGTTGCAGGTACTTCTCGAGTCTGTTCCGGTAGGATGATCCCTGACCGGTCTCTAAAATCTAACTGTCCCTAAATCTGTCCTCTAGTCCCTGTCCAAGTGAACTCTGAGGTTCCCTCCCACGGCGCTCCCCTGCACAGAGCTCCCAGGGACGGGCCCCCCACCTCTCCCACCCCGGCAACGCTGAGCAGGCCCTGGCAGCAGGCCACTCCACGCTCCTTCCTGCCCTGGGAGGCCCACTCACCCCTTCCTTCTTGTTCGGATTCTGTTGCTCCATCTTTGGTCTGCAAGAGCCGAGCGCTGCCGACTTCCTTTCAGCCAAAATAACAAACGCGCTGAATGGAGAGAGAAGACATTCGGGCTGAACTTTGGCCGCGCCAAGTAACAGCCAATAGCCTTTTTACAGCCAGCCCCAGACGGAATAACCCTTTCAGGAGTCCAGAGGTACGTCTTCTTTCACTTCTTTTAAATTCCAAGTCGGGTTTGGTTCAGCCAGCGGGCGCCCCCCCGCCCCCCCGGGGCTGCAGGCACGGTGCCTGCCTGATCGGACAGTCCGCGGTATCCGCTCCCCACGAGAGCCTCCACTGGTCGGGCTCGTGATGAGTGACTGGAGGAGTTATTTCTGTCCCAAACACACGGAACGCCACTGGCCCCACAGCATACCAGGTAACACAAGGCCAAGAGTTGGGGTCACTAGAGGTTTCTCAGAAGTGGTCCCTGCCAGGAAGCCTGCAGCCAATCGGAGAGTCTGCTTTTGCTCACACACCCATGCCACTCTTGCTCAGACAGTTTATTTTCCTTTGTAAGGAACTGAGTGGGCTGAAGAGGCGACTTTAGGCGTCATCATCACTACTGTCAAGGCAGTAAATGGTTCACATGCCTTTATCTCCAGGGCAGGGAAAGTGAGTCATGGCTGTTGGCCTGGGTCCGCCATGCATGAACAGGCCACGGCCCGCCTCCAGTGCTCAGCACGTGTCCAGCCACCACGGGCCACACCAGGTCAAGGGGCCAAAATCCAGAGCAGAGTCCCACAAGGCCCACAGGCTTTCATCTTTACAGGACATACTGCTGTGGCACAAATCCAACTAATTCAGCCATTCTTCCCCCTCCTTCCCAATTTTTTTTTAAAGATTTTGTCAGAGAGAGAGAGAGAGAGCACAGGCAGGGGGAGCAGCAAAGACAGAGGGAGAAGCAGGCTCCCTGCTGAGCAAGGAGCGGACCCTGGGATCATGACCTGAGCCGAAGGCAATGCTTCACCGACTGAGCCACCCAGGTGACCCCCTCCTTTTCCCAAATAAACCATCAACTGGGAGCCCACTATGTGCTGGGCGCCATTCCTCCATCAGTAGCAAGCTTGGGAATTGTGACCAGGCTCCTGTATGCAGGAGACTGTGAGGAGGGTGATGAAGAGGGGGGATTGGCCATTTCCCCCCACTAGCTCATTCCCTGTCCCTTCCTTCTGTGTCACAGCATAATGCCCAGTGCAGGTTTGGCAAGACCAGAAGTTCCCAATTCTTTCAAAGAGTTTTGAAGAATTCTCCAAAGAAAATGTACTTTAGTTGGGGTGGGGGGGTGGGGGTGAAAGGAAAGACACAGATTGTGCAAACAAAAAGAACTGGCCTCAGTTGGCAGTCCTGAGTCATGCTCTGCCCCCCGCCCCGCCCTCTCTGTGCTGGGGGTGGGGTAGGGTGGGGAAGACTCCCAGCCCAGCGCCTGACCTCCCCAGCCCGAGTGAGGCCTGACCTAGCTCCTGTGGCATAGCGGGCATGGCCGTGTGTCACCAGTCCCCCAGCATGGCCAGCCAAGGGGGTGCAGACCTGCCAAGGGCCCAGTGGCTCCAGCCCTTCGCCTGGGCACCTGCTGCTGGGAGCACTAGGGAACGGGCCCAAGGGCTCGGGACTGCACCCCCTGTAGGTGGTGTGGCCCTGCTCGGTCCCTCCCAACCCCAAGGACCAGGCCCAGTAGCCTGGGGTCTCTGGCAGCCATTGGGCCCGTGGGGGGGCCCTTCGGCTTGGGGGATCTGGGCATTCAGATGGGGAAACAGCCCTCCAGTGGGAGGCAAACCCCTGGCAGGCTGACTTGGGGTGTGTCGCCTGCACCCCTTCCCTGTAAGTAGTCTCTGAGGTTGGGGGGTGTCTCAGACTCCGGCCTCTGCGTCTCACCCTCCCTGCCCAGCCCCGGTCCGGACTAGGAAAAGAAACTGCCAACTGAAGCCTATTTTCGCCTTGTGGTTTAAAATGACACTGATGAAAACACTGATGGACCCGAGGGCAGGCTGAGGTGTGTCCCAGGATCACGTACAAGTATTTCCAAGAAACTGCGTGTGTTTTGAAACTGCCTCTACCGAGAGCCAAGGAATCCCTTTTAAAGGGAAAGTGGACAGTTGCAGAGCCATACTCGGTCCTGGCAGGGCCCTCCCGATGCTCTTCCCCACCTTCCACACAGTTTGGGTCATCACATGGAAACTATATTAGGATTTTATCATTGAGGGAGAGAAGGACCCAAAGAGGGCCATGTATTAGGTCCTCTCACGACGCAGAAAGTCTGGCCAGGGACTCTGGCATGAGCATTTGGGCCCCACCTCTCAATTCCCACAGGGTTACTACCAACATTAAATGTAAATATGTCAGCACACAATGTCAGAAGACGTATCAGAATCCGACAACAGTGGTTATTCTGGGATGTGAGATCACAGATGATTTTGACCCTAGCTTATATTTACATTTATATTTTATTTTCTTGTTTTTTAAAAGATTTATTTTAGAGAGAGAGAGAGCGGGAGGAGGGGCTGAGGGAGAGAGAGAACCTCAAGCAGACTCCCCACTGAGTACAGAGCCTGACGAGCGGCTCCATCTCACAATCCCGAGACCACGACCTGAGCCGGGTCGGATGCCTAACTGACTGAGCCACCCAGGCGCCCCTGCATTTGTATTTACCGAGCCTACTGTTGTCTGAGAGAGGGGAGTGCCACAGGGTTCAAATATAAAAACTGCCTTCTGCCTCAGGCAGCTTGGACCCTAGCTGAGGACACGGTGCGGTCAAACACATCGATGAATTTGGCGAATTTGTAACCATACAAGAGCTCTAAAGAGGGGGTGGGGCGCTGGTCAGGGAAATCGCTCCTCAAAATGTGAGCTCGAGCCGAGAGGGGAAGGAAGGAGGGAAAGAGCTGACCCAGGCAAAGGGGGTGGGTGGGGAGGGGGTGGTGGAGAGAGCCTTCCAGACAGGAACAGAATGTGCCAAGGCCTGTGGCCGGAGCGTGATGCTATCGAGAAACTGCAAGGTCAGTGCGGCTGAGGGGCCCAAAGGGGACAGGCAGAGTGCAGGGAGGAGGCTGGTGGGGCAGGCCGGGCCAGACTACGTTGAGTACTTGTAGATCACGTCCGGTAAGGAGCTCGATTTTTGTCCTAGGAGCAGAGGGAAGGCATTAAGACTTTCGGAAAGTGATCAGATTCGTGTTTTTCCAAGTTCACGGGGGCGACCTCGAGGAGAACTGTGGAGGGAACAAGAGATTCATGGATTTGAGGAAGGGGAGAGGGAGCTGTTCCTTTGCTGTAGGACCCACGGAGGGTGGCGGAAGAGATTAGAGAAGTCCATGCATCCGGGAAATACTTAGGCTGTAAAACTGACAAAACGTGGTGACTGACAGGATGAGGGGAGGGGAAATAAGAGGACTTCCATATTACTCTGGTGATAAGGAGTCAAAATGATCTTTCTGAAAATGAAGCTTTTCAGAATGACAAGTTCATACAGGAAAATTGAACAAAAATGTTAAAATGTGGAATTAGCACCAGAAGGCCGGTTGGCAAATCCCTGGGCTGTTTTGAGACCATGATATCGGGACTTTTGGTCCCTGCTGGTCTCACCTCTGCTGGGAATGTTCTGGAACCTTTCGAACAGACTGTTGTAGCTCCCCCAACCCATCCCCAAATCAATTTGCTCAGTCCTTCTTCAACAGTAATAGAATTTGCGGAAGGACCTCTGGCTGCCCAAAATAAAGACCGCGTTTCCCTATGGTCCTTGCAGTTGGCGTGAACATAGGCGAAAGCTCTGTATAATGCAAAGGTAACACGACGTGGTAGCTTCCAGGAACCTTGCTCTCTTCTCTGTCTGCTTCTCTATACTGCTGCCTGGAATACAGATGCCACCAGCTTAGATCCTGAGATCGAGGCCACACAGGACAAAGCCACAAGATGGAAGGAGCTTGGGCCCCTTCTCCTGTGGGCTGCTTCTCCAGCCCCAGGATGACTACCTGGACTTCACGTGTTAAGAAAAATACATGCATTGGGGCGCCTGGGTGGCTTAGCGGTTGGGCGTCTGCCTTCGGCTCAGGGCGTGATCCCGGAGTCCTGGGATCGAGCCCCACATCGGGCTCCTCCGCTAGGAGCCTGCTTCTTCCTCTCCCACTCCCCCTGCTTGTGTTCCCTCTCTCGCTGGCTGTCTCTATCTCTGCCAAATAAATAAATAAAATCTTTAAAAAAAAAAAAAAAAAAAGAAAAAGAAAAATACATGCAAGAAAATGGGGAGGGACTCTAACACATTTAGAATGCTGTGAAGACCTTTTCATCCATATATATATATATATACACACACACACATATGTATTTTTTTTAATTGACAATAGCCAAAGTCAGATTTTATTTTATTTTATTTTATTTTTTTAAAGATTTTATTTATTTATTTGACAGAGATAGAGACAGCCAGCGAGAGAGGGAACACAGCAGGGGGAGTGGGAGAGGAAGAAGCAGGCTCCCAGCGGAGGAGCCCGATGCGGAACTCGATCCCGGAACACCAGGACCACGCCCTGAGCCGAAGGCAGACGCTTTAACGACTGCGCTACCCAGGCGCCCCCAAAGTCAGATTTTAAATTGATGAAACAGCTCTCTCCCGGAAGTAAGTGCCCTCAGGACCTTCGTCGTAAGGAAGAAACTGAACCCCTGTAATGCTGGGCTCAAATGTCAGTAGAGATTTACCCAGGCTGCTGCTTTTTTTTTTTTTAAGATTTTATTTATTTATTTGATAGCACAAGGAGGGGGAGCAGCAGGCAGAGGGAGAAGCAGACTCCCCACCGAGCAAGGAGCCCAATGCAGGACTCGATCCCAGGATCCTGGGACATGACCTGAGCTGAAGGCAGACGCCTAACCAACTGAGCCACCCAGGCATCCCAGGCTGAGGACTGGATTTTGGTTTTGTGTTTAGGTTAAAAAAATTGCATGGGATTTGAGTGCGTCTGCCCCAACCCTTTTCTTCCCGGAAGCCCTGTTATTTTTATGTGCCACACAGTAGAATGTGGGGTTCCCCAGGAACACGTGCACGGTGCTACAGCAGAAACGCCTGCGTGTGCCTCAGGGGCACGGAATGCGGCCGCCTACCCAGGTGCAGTGTGCATGCAGGACTGCTTGGTTAGAGGGAGGGGCGGGAAGAGAATGGGTCACCTCCATTCCAGGTTTAGATAAGGAAGCAGTAATTAACAGGTCCAAGCGTGCATGCAGCTATCCAGGTGTGCCTTGGGCACTGGCTTTGAGGGGCAGGGCTCCTGGTGCAGTGAGGGGACCTGGAGGGGGTCCGGTCTGTTGACACAAAACGTTTCAAGCCTAGTGCTCCGTGGGGCCAACCACACGCCATCTAGGCTGGCCATCTGGCCATCGGAACTCAACTCAGCAGAGAACACGTACCTGGTCCAAGTTAACTTTCTTGCACCTTAGGCCAATTAGGAGTTCGGACATTGAATCTGGTCCGAGATGCTATCAGGCGTCCCCAGGGCAGGGAGGCTGCCCATCACGCTCTGACACGCCTGGGGAGTAACCTTCGGAGACTTTACAAGGTTCCCCTGTTCTTACCAGGAGCAGAATTTGACCTTGCTTATCAGAGTGCACATGGACAAACAGGTGTGTACCCCAAGAACCATGGACAGAAAGCGTGAAAGCCAGAGGGGTCACGAGGCTCTTCGGGGACCCAAGTGGCCTCCCTTGGTTACACATTAGGTAGACAGCTTGGTTTTGAACTCTCATAAAAAAACCAACAAAGTTTCCTATTTTTAGTATACAGTTCACTAGTGATAAGGATATCTACGTTGTTGTGCAAGTGATCTCCTGAGCTTTCTCACTTTGCAGGACTAAGGCGCTACGCCTGCTACACGGCAACTCCCCATTTCTCCCCCCGCCCAGCTCTGGCAACCTCCACTCGCCTTTTTGTGCCGATGAACCGCCTACTTCAGTTACTTCATAAACGTGGAATCATACAGTATCTTTTCGCAACTGGCTCGCTGCCCTCAGCAGCGAGTCCTCGAGCTCCATTCGTGCTGCAGGCAAGCCTGCGGAGAAGCTGGACCGCTCGGAACACTGCCGGTGGGGATGCAACATGGTGCAGCTGCTGTGCAAAGCAGAAAAAAAAGTTAAAACACAGAATTATGACTTGGCGATTCGAAGCCTAGATAGATACCCAAAAGAATTAAAAGCAGGCACTCAAGCAAATGTACGTATACACACGTTCATAGCAACACTACTCACGAGAGCCAGAAGGTGGGATCAGCCCCAATGTCCATCAATGGATGAATGGATAAGCAAACAGGGACATATACACACAATGAATTATGCAGCTATAAAAGGAATGAAGTATTGCTACATGGGACGTGAGCCTCCAAAACACCATGCTAAGTGAAAGAAGCCAGGCACGAAAAGGCACATATTGCACGATTCCATTTATACGAGAAATCCCACATAGGTAAATCCGTAGAGACAGAAAGCAGATTGGTGGTTGCCAGGGGCCGGGGGGAGAGGGAAGTGCAGAGGGACTGCTTAATGGGTGTCGGATTTCCTTTGGGGGGGATGGAAATGTTTCAGAACTAGATAGAGTTGTGGTTACCCAACACTGTGAATGTACTAAATGCCGCTGAATTGTACACTTTGCAAAGGTTAATTTTATGTTCTGTGAATTTCACTTTAATAAAGGGAATATTGAAACGTCTGTAACGACCTAACAGCTACGGCACATCTTTCTGGGTCTAGTGACATGTTAATAAAGTTCAAGCATACTTCCCCCCCTAAAATTATGACTCTTGTACAAATAAAAAAGCACGTATTAAAGATTTTAACTCATCATGGAGGGATCCAGGCAGCTGTTACAACTGGTGGCAAAGAGAGTCCGGAGAGCAGACCCATTTATAGATCAGGAATGTTGAAAGGAATTTGCAAACGGATCTAAAGTGGCTTCTAGGGACGGAGGGCGGGCAGTCAGGGAACCTCCCCTGATAGCATTTGTTTAGTGTCTAAATTATTTTCTGCTAGCATCGTTATCTACAACTTGCAGAACTGTAAACTCCAATATAAGGCCGAGCCCTGTGGAATCAGGAAGTGTGCCGTGCTGATGCGTGGTTTTTCCACCCAGGCCCATTTCCCTACACCGTTTGCAATTGACCTCGGTGGGAGCATGACCGTTATCAGCAAAGGCTATAAATCAACATACACCCCCAGGCCAGTCCACGCCTTTCTTGAACATTTAAGCACCCCCACGGGATTAGTACATATGACACCCCAGGGCCAGACAAGGCATCTCCAACCTGGGATCCTGAGGAACAGGTGATTCAAGCCAGCAGCCCTACAGGGGCTGCCGGCCCCGCCAGTTCCCCTCGAAGCCCCGGGAAGCACAGTTCCTCCAGGCCTCGCTGGTTTATGGGCAGGGACAGCCACAGCACCTGGAGCTTGCCAGAAATGCGGACTCCCAGGCTCCACCCCAGCCCTGCTCAGAATCTGCATTTGAACCAGAACCCCAGGTAGGTCCAGCTCTCCCGACCGTCTGAGAAGACCCGCTGTGTGGACGCCCAGCCCCGAGGCTTCCAGAATCTGTGCCCCACCAGAGCCGACTTACCCTCAGGCCTTACACCGAGTCCTGGGCTCTTCCTTAGGGTTGGTGGTTGGCCAACTTCAGACAGCGCTGGCTCCCCCTCCTGCTTGGCCTCCAGGGCTGGTGGGGTGAGAAGCAGGAGACCAGCACTGGCTGCAGGGAGGTCACCTTTTCCTCCTCCCCAGTGCCTTCGGCCCAGGTAAACCCAGGAATTTGCAGGCTCCCAGGAAGAAGAAAAGCAACAGAAGGGTTAGCAGAAGGGAGGGTCTCCTCCTTCCTACCTCTGGCGAAACAGTCATGAGTAATTCCTCAAATGCTTGATAAATGGGGGCTGCCCAAGATTCTACCCTCCCAGGGCTACTGGCACTACTGGGCCCAGCACCTTGAAAAGATGGACCGGGCTGTGTCGGGCGGGGCCAGGAGGAGAATCTTGGCTGTCACTTAGAGAACACAGCAAAGGCTAACAGTAAACACGATGACTGAGCATCGGGTCTTCTGTTGGGGCCACTAGTCCCACGTTAGATGAAACTGAGGTCAAGGGAGGGCAGCACCGTGTTGACCCAGTTTCTCCCCTTCAGAGCCTCAGCATCCGCAAGCCTGGTCATTGGGCTCACCTGCTTCTCCCGGTGCCTTTCCTCGGCCCTCGGCCCATCTGCCCACACATGGCTTGACGAAGCTGACACGGCACCTCCATCAGCATCCCTCCCCTCTTCCCGCGAGACTCTGGCCCAGAAAGATGGACGCTGCAAGTAACTTTATTGCTCCCTATAAGAACTTCCCAGAAACCCTCGTCAGCTCTGTAACGGAAAGCCTGCAGCGACATTTACACCCAAAACTCTTTAAACTCCACTTCTGAATTTTTACCTCAGTTGCCCACTAATCCAAAACTGTGATACCATGATCCTGGTGCCTGGCGGGCTCAGGTGGGAGAGCATGCGACTCTTGATCTCAGGGTCGTGAGTTCAAGCCCCACCGTGGGCACACAGACTGCTTTAAAAAAATTAATAAAAAAAATATATATATATACAATGGGGTTTTGGGATATAGATAGGTGAGGTTCGGTGGGGTGGAGTGCAGAGCCGACAATGAAGAATGAATGAATTCTTGAAATGTCTTTGGTGCAAAAGGTTGGTTTTATTAATGCATGGGGACAGAACCCATAGGCAAAATGACCTGCTGACTAGGGTCTCTAGGAGCAGTGATTATATACTTGGGAGTTGGGGGCAGTAAGGAAAAGGGAGGTTTCAAAAAGAACTTTCAGGCTAAAAAGGACCGATCTACAAGATACCTACAAGATACCCGAGGCCTTGCCGTTGTCAAGTTAAGGTTAATTTCCCCTCTAGCAAGGTATTAACATTAAGATAGTTGGGAGATTCCTGGACGACTGTCACACATGTCCACCCAGGAATGGGGGGTGGGGGGAGGTTGCAGGGTGTCAGCTAATGCTTTGTCTTCAGCCAGCCTTCTGCTCCCTCATCTTAGATAGACAGATAGATAGATAGATAGATAGATGACAGATAGATAGATAGACAGATAGATAGACAGAGAGATAGATAGACTGTGATATCTTGATCCTTGCCCAACGGAAGTACATTGAAAGACCCACGCTAAACCACATTTCAGCAACATCACCTAATATCCCGGTGTGGCCCGCTCCCGCTCTGAGATGCAGTTAAGGCCCTGTCTGTCCCAAGACTGTTTTTCCTTACCTGGGCCTGCAACCGTGTAGTTAATGGAGGATAGTTGGAAGAAAGGCAGGCAGGGACAAGCCAAGCCCCCCACCCCAACCCCCAACCCCTAGTCCTAAGAGGAAACTACCCTTAAAAGGAAAAAGACCCCATCCTGTTATTCTAGGCTTTACTCAGTGCCCCACTTGAAGTTCTTCCTGGGAGGACTTACAACTTGTATGTGACAGAAAGGAAGGGAATGACTTTGGGTGTCCCAACCCCGGGCCTGGGGGCCAGCTCAACCCCCAGTGGGATATCTAAATGGAGCTTGACCTTAGGGCAGTGGTGGCTGCCGCCCTCTTGGCCCTCTTGTTCCCCGAGGCTACGAACCACCCCGAGGGAGCCCTCCCCCTTTCCTACCTGAGGGGTAGACGACCACGTGGACAAACACCTGTTTGGGTGACAGGTGCAGGGAGGCTTAATCAGATTAAAACAGCCCAAACCAAAAAGCCCATAAAAAACCCTCGATTTAAATGCCAAATCAGCAACCCTCTTGGGTCCCTCCCTCCTTGGGAGCTTTGTACTATCGTTCAATAAACTTTGTTTCGCTGCCCACCACCCTTCATCTGGTCTGCCTCTTCATTCTTCGAAGTGGCGTGACCAAGAACCGCGGACGCCAAAGGAAAAGAAATTCTGCAATATAGTCATCTGCCCCCCCTGCCCCCCCACTGAGAAGCGCTCCCTCATTTAGCCCCGAACATAGTAATGAGGTGGAGAACGAAGGCAAAATAAAACGTGTCCACTTTCCTCATGACTGGATTGGATGACGCACTCGGGGACGCCCATATGCCCAGACAAATCTCCCACTTGCCTGTGTCTGGATATTGTCAAGGGTAGACCTCCAAGAGGGCTTCTTGATGGTTTTATCCCTTAGCTGTACTTGCCCTAGGAGCCACCTCTATGGACGTAAAATCACAAACAGAGACTTTAGCCATGTTTACAGCAGCCACCTTTAACCAGACCCAACTTGTAGTCACCCACCAATTCAAAAGATGGCCTTCCGAAACCGAATGGACCTTGATATCCTGACCGCAGTGCAAGGAGGCCCAGAATTAGGTGGCTGGCTCCTGATGGGACCCAATGGTAACAGAGGCTTCAGCCATGCTTCCAATAGCCACCTTTAACCAGACCCACCTCTCACTTGTGGCCGTGGCTTCCCCCAGGCTGGATAGACCACTGTCCTCTGGGTTTGCCTGGATGCACGGACGCAGTATGAAAACCATTACCAATCCAGCCAACCTTCCAAATTTAAAACAATGGTGGACACGTTCTGTGTTTCATTGGTGTGACCAGCATCCATCTTTACTCCCTCTTTAGGACTGGAGGATGTTGTTTGGCACATGGAAACTCTGAATAAGTACACAGCCGAAGCCCTAGGTGACACTCAAGATAGCATGTCCCTGTTAAATACTGAAGTAACACCAATGCATAAGGCAGTTTTACAAAATAGAACGGCGTTAGATGTTTTCAGTGCCGCACAAAGTGCGACGTGTCTTATCGCAAAAACAATATGCTGTGTACACGTTCCACATTACCGCAAACATAGTTCCGGGCTCCCAACTGACGTGAGTGCTCACCTTGGTGGCTTACATGAGCCCTCTCTGTCCTTTAATGGTCGCTTAGACGTCTGAACTGGAAGATGATTTTTGTCAACTATCAAAGGACTCTTATTTGGGCTCCTTTTGCTTTCTGTTATTCTGATCAGGTTTTGCTGTGTTCTCCCCTGTCTCTCCAGCCGGTGCCCAGACTCCTTCACTGCCAGAACTTCGAGCTGACAGATGATCCTTTCTATTGGGGAAATCCATACCTGTGGTGTCCCTTGGATTCACCCGCCTCTGCCTTTCTTAACTCCTCTGTGTACCAGCCCCAACTGACCAACGTAGACCCATAGGGAGGGGCGTCTCTATGCCCTCTTCAGTAGGAAGAAGTTACAGAAGAGAAGACCTTCCTCTCTCAGCAACCTTAAAGACTTAAGGGTCAAAATTACTCAGGGGGTAGGGGCGCCTGGGTGGCTCAGTCGTTAAGCATCTGCCTTCGGCTCAGGGTGTGATCCCGGAGTTCTGGGATCGAGCCCCGCATCAGGCTCCTCCGCTGGGAGCCTGCTTCCTCCTCTCCCACTCCCCCTGCCTGTGTTTCCTCTCTCGCTGTCTCTCTCTCCCTGTCAAATAAATAAAATCTTTTAAAAAAAAAATTAGGGGAAAGATGTGGCGAACAGAGGCAAAAGAAATGTATATCAAATTCAATCTTCTTAAGACTTAGACTCACAGCCCATTGACAAGCACTTGGGACAGGCAGTGACCTTCCTCAAGGAGCTCAGCCAAGTCCACGGTAATACTTCAGTAGAGACAAAAGGCAACTTTATCTTAACATTAACCCGACCTCCAGGATCCTACAAGTCTCCTTTAACATATGAAAATCTTTCTGGAAACTTCCTTTGTCTTTACTTCTCCCTCCATGCCAAAGTCTATAATTAGCCTTGCCTCACAACTCTGGGGCAGCTCTTTCTGCCCCCCGGGGTTCTGTTTCAGTGCCTTAATAAAACCACCCTTTCTGCCCCAAAAACATCTCAAGAATTCATTCTTGGCCATTGCCTCAGAGATCCCATTTGAAACCACATCAGTAAGAACTCAGGAAACTCTAGCTATAGCTGGTAAGAATGTCCTGACCTCCTAACAGTAGGCACCCTTGCTTCCTGGAGCCTGGATTCTGGAGTCTGCTTCAATAAGCGATTCGGAGGTTTTTTGTTTGTTGGTTTGTTTGGACCCACGTGCTTCATTCAGAAAGCAGTTCACCTCTTCCCCCAATTTCCTCACCTGCCGGGTGCATGCTGGGCTGGCCCAGATAGAGGCTTGCTGTGTGCCAGGAACCGGGCAGGCTCTGGGGGAACAGGCTGGAAGAGTTGTCTCTGCAGACACTGTGGCATCCCAGAGGCCTACTTAGAAGGCCGTGGACCAGAGGGAGGTGCCCTTCAGGGTGTCAGCTGGTTACCGGCAGAAGTGAAAGGCCAGGCAAGAACGGGGAAAAAAGGGCTTTCCAGGGAGAGCCAACAGCATGGGACAGCTCTGTGATAATCGTAATTTAATAAGGAATAGATATCTGGTCTTAGTTCAAGTCCTGGCATATAGATCCTGAAGTCCTTGGAATTTCCTAAGTGTTGAGAGTGGTAAAGGCACCTTTACGTCCACGTGGTGACTTTTGGAAAAGCCCCTAGGTAACCGAGACATGGGCAATCATGTGCCTGTAATGAAGCCTCCGCAAAAACGCAGAGGACAGGGTCTGAAGGGCTTCCGAGCCGGTGAACACGCAGAGGTTCGGGGAGAGCGGTACCCTTCCCCCACGCCTTGCCCCATGCACCTCCTCCGTCTGGCTGTTCCTGAGTTGCAGCCTGGTGGATTTTATAATCCACCAGTAATCAAGTAAGTAAAATGTTTCTCTGAGTTCTGTGAACCGCTCTAGCAAATTCATCAAACCCAGGGATGGGGTCGTTGGAACCTCTCATCATGGCCGGTTGGTCAGAAGCACAGGTGACTTGAGATTGGCATCTGAGGGGGATGGCGGGGGGCAGTCCTGAGGGATGGAGCCCTTCACCGGCAGGAGCTGATGCTGTCTCCGGGGAGATGGTGTCAGAATTGAATTGAATTGTCAGACTCCCCGCTGGTGTCAGGGACTTGCTTGTTGGCCTTGAGAAGAAACCCGCACATCGCAAGCAGGGACCAGCCTGCTGTTTGCAGGGTGAGGAGGGGGGCGGGAGACAGGGACAGGTCCCAGAGCACGCTGCGGTTCAGTCTGGAATTGTCCGGCCGGACTGTGCTTTGCGGGGTATGCAGGACCTCCCTGAGCAGGACGAGGGGTTGGGCGGGAACGTCAGGGAAGAGGTGACAAAGGATGACAGAGGGGAGACAGGACAGACAGGGAGAGGTACATGGCACCTCCTGGGGAGTGCAGGGTCCCGGGAAGTTTCCTCAGTGTGGGCGGGAGACAGGCGTCTTCCATTCTCTCACAAGTAAGCATGGCACATTTGGTTCAGAGACTTGGAGGAAAATGCAAAGGAGAGAGTAGCTAAAAAACCCAAAACCCACAAAACACCCCATCACAGTGGTCTCCTCGAAGAGGCAGGGCAAGGCACTGCTCTTTCAGGCTTGTTGCGTCTTAATAGTAAGATTAATATAAAAAGGATACAAGCCATTTCTAGGGGCTAGTCAATGTATTTCCAATTAGTTAATCTTATTAGGACTGGTTTTTAGAATGATTTGTTCACAGCGCAAGTGAGGGGAAAGTACCGAGGTTTCCCGTCTACCCCGCCCTCCACGCACACATGGCCTTCATTACCAACACTCTCCACCGAGTGCTGACTGCGACCTTGGGTGAACCTGCTTTGGTACACCATCACCCAGAGTCTGTAGGAGCACATTAGGGTCCCCTCTTGGTGTTGGACATTGTGTGAGTTTGGATAGATGTATATTTTTTAAATAAAGATTTTTATTTGTTTGAGAGAGAGAGAGGGAGAGCACAACCGGGGGGTGGGGGTGTAGGGGCAGAGAGAGAAGCAGACTCCCCACCGAGCAGGGAGCCCGACGCAAGGCTTGATCACAGGACCCTGGGATCATGACCTGAGCCGAAGGCAGACACTTCACTGACTGAGCCACCCAGGCGCCCCTGGACAAAGGTGTATTAGCAAGTAGCCATCATGGCAGTGTCATACGGAGTGGTTTCAGTGCCCTAAAATTCCCCTGTGTTCTGCCTATTCATCCCTCCCTCTCCCCCAGCCCCTGATCTTTTCACCGTCTCCACGGTTTTGCCTTTTCCAGAATGTCCGATAGTTGGATCATACAGTATACAGAGCCTTTTCAGATTGGCTTTTCACAGAAATGCACATCATCCATGTCTTTTCATGGCTTTTTAGTTCTGAATAATCCACTGTCTGGAGGGACCACACTTTATCAGCTCACCTACGGAAGGATATCTTGGGTGCTTCCAAGTAGTGGCCATTACGAATACAGCCACTATCAACATCCGTGGGAAGGTCTTTGTGGAGATGTAAGTGTTCAACTTAAGGTAAATGTCGAGTGTCGTTGTTGGACCGTATGGCAGGAGTATGTTCCGTTTTATAAGTGCCTTCCACACCGGCATTACCACGATGCAGTCCACCAGCGACGAGTGAGAGTTCCTGGGGCTGCACACCCTCCCGACATCTGCAGGTGTCACGACTTGGGTAGGTGTGCGGCGGGATCTCGCTGTTGCACTTTGCATCACCCTGATGACACGTGGCGCCAAGCGTCTTTTCACCTGCTCCTCTGCCACAGGTCCATCTCCTTTGGCGAGGTGTCTGTCCAAGTCTTTGGCCCGTTTCTTACTTGTTTTCTTATTGTTGAGTGTGAAGAGTTCCTTGCATATTTTGGATAACGGTTCCTTATCAGATGTATCTTCTTTTTTCCAGTGTTGAGAAATAAATACATCCCAATATGCTGAAGGCACACAGCATGGTGGTTTGGTTTACGGTGCTGTGAAACGATCACAAGAGGTTTGGGGAACACCTGTCATCTCATGGAGATACACTGCTGTGTCTTCTGAAAATATTTGGTCGGTCTGTGGCTTATCTTCTCATTCTCTTCACAGTTAATGTATCTTTAACTTCACACAACCCAGAAAGGAGAACAAAGAAACAAGCAGCACTTTGGGGAAGAAAGTTCCAGAAGATGCAGCAGTTAAAGAAAGCCCATTCCCTGAAGGCAGGGCTGCCTGGGCTGTACGAGGCAGCCAGCTCCAGTGGCCATTTTTGGATGGCTGTTCCCTTCAGAGAAGAGCCCTAGTGTCCCAGCAGTCCCAGCCACGGGGCAGCCTGTAGCTGCCATTGCTGTGGGTCATGGTGTGGGGTGACAGAATACAGGAAAGGTGACAGGGTCAGGGGCTTGGTGCTGGAGTGTCTGGTTAATGGCAGCTCGGCTTCAAGCCGTGGGTCCTTGGAACCTGGACCTGCTGATCCTCATATGGGACAAGGCCCAGGAATCTGCATTCTCAAGTCCCCATTCCACTGCCCCTCATATCCTTGAGACCCTATCAGGTAAACTCAGGAGAAGCTGGCCGTGCCAGTGGGGTGCCCCCTCCCTGATATTTGCCTACAGAGAAGGGCCCAGATGTTTCCAGGTCCCAACCATATAGAAGGCTCTGGAGCCATCCCACAGCACAGGCCAGTCTGTGCCCACCCCCCCAACCCCATCACGGGCGATCAGTTTACCAAACACGCAAAAGAAAAATAATTATTTTATTTAATTTAAAATAGCAAGACTTTGGCTTCGACCCAAGATGGTCAGGGTTTCGATACAGTTTTGCACGTGCCCAGAAGACTTCAGACTGTGGCTATCCCACAGCAGGAAGTTTGTAAAAACGTTTCTTGTACAATGTTTCTTCTTGTCGTGTATATAAGAACTCTGTGTGCACCCTTAACCCCAGGCCAAATAATACTCTTTATTAAAAGACAAAACAAACAAACATAAAGAACTCAGAAGCACAGAGAGGCAGAAGTGCCTGGTAAGCCTGACTCCAAGACCAAGGTTCAGAAAGTGCCTGAGAGGAGAGGGCTCTGGGCTGAGGACACTGGGATGAGGCTTAGCACCTGTCCTGGCTGAGTCACACCTGTCTGTTACAGAGGACGCAGCTGGAGGAACACGAGAAAGGCTGATGGAAGAGAAAGAAATCCGCTGGGGGCCCAAGCCAAGTGCAAGAGAGAGCAGCTTCTCTGGCTCTGATCAGAAGCAGGAGCCCCTCCTGGGCTCCTAAGATGCGACTTCGTCCCCACCATTCTAAGATGCGACTTCGTCCCCACCACCTTCCAGGTCTGACCCCCACAGAGATTCAGCCGCTGCCACACCGGCCTCAGGCCTAGACCCTGGGACACACCCCTCCCCTGCCCACACGGTCTCGGCCAATCACAGTAACATGTCTGCCCTCTGCAGAGCGGGGGCGGGGAGCAGAGGAAGCAGAAACAGAAATACCCACAGGAAACTTTTGGGTGGCTTTCATCAAAGCAGACGGCATAGCAGAGGCATCAAACCAGTGGAATGAGAACTTGAGGGGAGCCCCAGGCGCCCAGAGAGTCTCCTGAGCCCCTACTCCCTCTGCCGGCCCTTCCTGACCGCGGCCTGCTGGGGACGCCCGGGGCTCGCCAGTCCTGTGGAAGCCACACTGACGGGCAGGCAGCCAGCACTGCAGTCTGAGCCCAGGACTCTGGGGCCCCCTTCCGAGCAGGCTTCAGCCTCACCTCAGTCCTCTGTGGCCCACGGGCTAACTCAGCTCTGAACCATTGTCTTTCTTGCAGCAAGCAACTTCCTGAAAGTCTGCTCCCTTCTAGAAGCTAATGTGAAGGTCTTTACCAACTATGTGCCCATGATCTGCTGTACTGTCTCTAGGGGATCCCTGGATTCCCCTTATATTGGCCATTTCTGTAAGGAGATCGCCCTATGGACAAGTAGCTTTCGTAGGGCAGCCCAGAGCTTACGGCGAGTCCTAAGGGGACGATCACCACTTGCTGATTTTCATAAAGAAAACTTAAAAAAAGAAAAAAGAAACCGAAAACGAGCATTTTAGATCTGGTTCTATCGATGGCTCTCTCTTTCAGATTCTCTTCCTGTGACAGATTTTGCTTTTGAGAATAAAACGGGAATCAACAGCTTTGGTTTTCATCCAGAACCGTCTTACAGGTTCAGAAGATCATTTCAGTTTTGCAGAGTTCTGCCCGAACCCGAGGGAGGGACGCCGATGGGCTAAGTTGTACTCTTCCTCCCCAAGCCACCTGCCACCTTAGCCTGCGGCTTCTGCGACCGAACAGAGAAACTGTTTTCTGAACCAACAGGAAAATGTTGGTGGAAGAGCCAGGACCATAGAGATACAGATGCTTATTTTCAATCCTGTTCCTTTCCATGTAAATAATCACCCCATGATGCATGTGTCACTTCCCCAACCAACTCCCTAGAGCCTCACCTTCAGGGAGGAATCTGTATTTGGATCATTTACCAACTCTCTGGTCACCTTTCCTATAAAACACTGAGCCGGGAAGTGAAGCAGCCGGGTCCCCCACCAGCTCTCCCTGGTCCAGTCTTCAGGAGAACAGATCAGAGAGGCGGCGTGGGCATGTACTGGGATTCCCTGCAACGCCTCTGCTCGTCCCCGCTCCGGCTTTTGCGCGGGCGGAGGCAGGAAGGAGTCTGGCTTCTGGCTGGGCTTGCAATTCAAGCACAGTCTGCATTGAGGGTCGGCAACCCGTAGAGAGAATCTGGGAGGTCCCGAGGAGACCAGCTGCCCGGAAACCTCACGGGAACCTTCAACCTGGTTAAAGGGAGTCGGCTCTTTTGCTGACCAGCAAAGCTATCCAAGAAAAGCTGGGCTCTCCAGGAAATCTCAATGCCCTGACAAACCAAAAAATCAGCTTCATGACATCTAAGTGGGGGACGCATCTCTGGTAACCCCTGACACCTTATTTAGGACGGGTGCATGGTATACATATCTCTTTGTGCTTTTCCCACAGGTGTGGGTCCGCGAATTGTAAACAGTGCTGTGTGGTCACGAGGCCGATGACCCGTGGACCAGAAGGCAACCTGACAGTGATCACGTACCGATCTCACTGCTGACCCTCACGCAGCCAAGTGCCCCCGAGGGCAGCAGGGCACAGGTGTGAGTGGGGGTGTGCCACCTGAGGGTCTAGAGGTAGAAGAAGCTGAGTTTGTGGCTGCTCCCCCGCCCCCCCGGGGGTCAAGAGCTTCAAAAGCGGAAGGCTTAAAGTGCCAGCGACGCCCACCCCCACTCCCTGCAGCAGAAACTCACTGTCCCCAGGTAGGCAGCACCTGTGCACAGAACTAGGAAGGGAAAGCTCAGGTGCTTGGACGTTCAACTGGGGCGCATCTGGATCCCTGAGATTCTCCTGTCTTGGAGGGTGCAGGAGGCCTGGGAGGGCCAGCCGGGCTCTCAGCAGAGGGCTGGGAGCAGCAGCAGCAGCAGACGGAGAAGAGCCGAGTTCGGACGGCCTGGGTGCAGAGGACGAACATGATGCAATTAGCACCGCCCTGAAATGTGTTCCCAATACCCTGTTAGGGAGAAAAGGAGAGGCGTGAGTGCCAGGGCCGGAGGGGGTCTTTCATGCACGCGTGCGCGCACACACACACACACACCACACACACACACACACACACACACACACACACAGGAAGACTGGGAAGTGCTGTGGACTGCAGAACCCTGTCCTCCCCCACTGAGGCTGGTCTGCAACCCCCTGTCTGCAGGCCTTCTGGGCTGGGAAGGACAGGCTCAGTCAGCTCTCCTGGGGCCACTCCCAGGCCACCGGAGAGCCCCTTAATGTCCCTGGGCTGCTCTACAGCCTCGCTGCCCTTCCCCCTTCTGTCACCAAGGCTCCCCGGCTCAGGCAGGGAACTGGGATCCCTGCGTTCCCTGCCAGCCCCGGGGTGGCGGGGGCGCTGGGATGCACCCACTCTTCCGGGGGGTGGGGGGGAAGGCATCTGACCAGGAGGGCAGGGAGGGCAGGCCTACTTACGTGCAGAACGACCAGCACTGGCGACCGCACGGCCGGGGAGCCACAGAGGGTCAGGACGAATCGCACGGTGCTCCAGACCCGGAGGCAGATGAAGATGAGCGGGATGAGGATAAGCTTCTTGTCGGCCACGGAGGCGTGGCGCTGAAGCCGGTGCGCCTCGGAGAGGATGGGCCGGTACTCCAAGAGCGCCTCGTGCTGTGCAGGGGGCACGGAGACCAGGTGTGAGCAAGGCGGGCTGCCCTGCCACCCTCAGCCCGTTGCGAGCCGCGCCTCTCCACGCGGGTGTCCACCACACGGCTGACATCTCTCGTGTCAGGAAGGTCACGCCGGATCCCGACCCCCACGCCTGGCACGCACTTCCCCACCTCGGCTAAGGAACCGGCATCCTTCCAGGGGCCCGGGCCAGAAACCCTCCCATGTCCCCTCCATGGGCAAGTCCTGCGGGCTCCACCTCCAAAGGAGATCCAGAAGCCGGATGCTCCGCCCACTGCCACTGCCACCAGCCTGGTCCAAGCGCCGTCACCGCTCCTCTGGGCAGCTGCAACTCTGTCTTACCTGTCTCCCTCCCTCGCCCTCACCACCCAAACTCCTCCCCGCTGCAGACTTATTCTTGGCCGGCAAGCAGCGCGGTTCCTTGAAAACCTGTCAGGTTCAGCATGGGTTCCACTCACGGGTGTCGGACTCCAGCGTAGCTCTGACCTCATGCTTACTGCCGTCGCCAGACTTACTCCAGCCACACAGGCCTCCTTAACTCCCCAAACATATTCCCCCAGGCACACCCTACCTCAGGGCCTTTGCACAAGCTGTTCCCTCGTCTGGAGGGTTGTTTCCCATCTGTCCTGGAGGCTCACTCTCACTCTCTTCATGACTTTGCTCAATGTCGCCCCCTGGAGGAGGCCTATCCTGACAACCCCTTTACAAGTGCACAGGATTGCCCAGGTAGTCCTATTCCCAGATTCAGCTTGCTACTTTTGCCTGTTTTTTTTTTTTTTTTTTTTTTTTTTTTTTGTAGCTCTTACCATCCTCCCTCCTAGATGTCATTCATCCTTACTTATCAGGCCTGTTACTCATTATCGTCCTGCCCTCCCTCTCCAGAATGCAAGCTCCCCCAGGGCAAAGACCTGTGAAGGAGGGGCTCCATCCAAAGCTGGGACAGAAAGAAAAGGTGAGCAGGCCCCGGCTTTGGGCTTCCCTGCTCCTGGGAACACCCTTCAGTGAGAGGAAGGGGGAAACTCCATTTCCAGATCACAACCGAATTTGTAAAAATAGATGCAGGGGCGCCTCGGGGGCTCAGCCGATTAAGCATCTGCCCTTTGGTTCAGGGCATGATCCTGGGGTCCCGGGATCGAGTCCTGCATCAGGAGCCTGCTTCTCTCTCTCCTCCCTGCTCTTGCTATCTCTGTCTCTCTCTCAAAAAAAAATAAATAAAATCTTAAAAAAAAAAAAAAAAAACAAACAGATGCAACTACTCGTAACAAAGATGTCTTTGAGCCCGGTCCTGTGTCCAGGACACTGAAAGCCCAAGTGAAGGGAGAAGCCACACACCCTGGTTGAGCACCCAGGCCGTTGCCCTTCACCTGCTCAGAGCACCTGCTCCTCCCTTCCTCCCTTGGGGCCTAGAGCAGCCTGCGGGGATGGGGTGGGGGTGGGGGAGGCAGGGCAGCTGCTCTTCTTTGCAAAGTTCGCTCCAGCTCACTTATTTTTTCTTTAAGATTTTATTTTTATTTATTTTAGAGTGAGAGGGTGCATGAGCAGGGGCGGGGAGGAGGGGGAGGAGCAGAGGGGAAGGGGGAGAGAATCTGAAGTAGACTCTGCTCAGCACTGAGCCTGACTTGGGGCTCGATCCCATAACCCCACCCCCACCCCTGAGATCATGACCTGAGCCGAAAACAAGAGTCCAACACTTAACCGACTGAGCCGCCCAGGTGCCCCCGGCTGACTTATTTACAGCTCTCCTTCCTAGCTAGAGGTGGGGAACAACCCCTACACCTCCCTCCCCACTAGTCTTCCCGTTTTCTGGAAAACGCCTGCAGAGTTGTTAGAGAGGACCCGCTGGGTTGGCCTCCCAGGCGAGGCCCCAGGTTCCCCACGGAGGGCAAGGAGGAAGAGAAGCACACAGAAGGGCAGCTGCAAAGGGGCAGCCCGGGAGCTTCATCAAGGAGTCCAGAACCTTCCCAGGGTAAAAAAGGAGTCAAGAAGGGTGCCCCCAGCCCAGTCAGGAGACCCGAAAGAAGATGGATTTCAGACCAATCAGTAAGCCCCGTGGTATCGGAAGAGGGTGGCAGGCAGGTGGGGAGGCAGTGGAACTTCTGAGTGAAAAGAGAACCCGAAGTCTAGATTCAGAAGCCACAGGCGGGAGCACAGACACGTGGTGAGGACCCTACAAATTCGGAAACAGCTACCATGTCACAGTACGCCCCAAAAGACCAAAGAGGGGGACACGTGCCCCTGTAGTTTCAGCCCCTGAGAAACGGGGCAAAGAGAAAGGCTCTGAACAGAACAGCTGCAGCGCCCCTGGGCCTGGGCTCCGACGGACACCCCCCTCGGTGCTCCCGCCCCGTCCCCGGGCAGCACCCCCCCACCACGACTGGCCAGCCACGCAGAGCCTGTGCGGAGCCTTGGCCTGCAGAGCCAGCTGTTAAGGACAAGGGAACGATTTGGCCCCATCATCAGAGGAAAACCTTTCTTGCCTGAATTTCCAGCCAGCCCAGCTCTTGCTCTCTGAGCTCCCGAGACCCTGAAGAGTCTACATGTATGACACACATTCGATGACCACAGGTAACGCAGTGACACATCCGTGTCGCCGACTACAAAATCCCACGCCCTGTCTCCCAGGGGCATCGCAGTTCCATTACTTGGACGCTGCTTCCGGGATGCTGCACTCCCCTCGAGGAGGAGCAACCCCGGAGGCCTGCCAGGAGGGGGCAGTAGAGGTCTATGCCCAGAACACAGGCTGGGCACTCCACTCCCACACTCCACACACAGTGGCTGGGCCTCAGGGGCTGGGTGAGTCTGGGGAGCCCCTTAGCCTCTGCCAGCCCCTATTTCCTTGTCCACAATGGAGGAGTGACAGGACCCACTCCCGCCAGGGCCGCATCATTCGCAAACCCGACGGTCCGTGAGTGGTCCCTGAGTGGCTGAGCCCAGCGCCCGGCTGCAGGGGCACAGGGGCCACACGGAGCTGTGGTCTGGGGTCTGGGGAGGGGGCGGCGCAGGTACCTACTGCCCTGTTTATGTGCTTCCGGATGAGGAAGTAGAGCACGGGCAGTGAGACGTAGGCCAGCATCTCCCAGAGCTTCCCGGTCAGCAGCATCCACAGGACGCGGTCCTCCGCCTCCAGATCGATCCAGCACCAGCCGACTGACACGTCCGAGGCGTCATAGCCGATCTTCTTTAGAGCGACAGCTGCCACGGTGATGACCAGCGGCACCCCCCAGCTGAGGAACAACGGGCAGACGAGACAGCCAAGGTCAGGCCCCGCTCCCAGCAAAGCCAGAAGGGGCAAAGCCACGGGTCGCTCCGTGGACAGAACGGAGCTCCCAAACCCTGGACCACAGAGTATCCCTGGAGAAATGGGGCAGGAGTCCTTAACACCCCAACCCAGCCCCGCTCTGCCCCAGCCCTGCCAGGCTGACCCTACTGTTGCAGAGCCTGGGGAAGAGGACACAGGGATGTCCTGGCCTCCTGCCTGGTCCGACGCACCCCCAGCCCCTCAGAGGCCAGGTTCTAATTCAGAATTGCTGGGCTCCTTGGAGATGGGCGCGAGAACGCTGCAGCATGGGGGGGCGGCAGCTCCTTCCTGCCCCCAGAGCGGCCTGCACGCCAGCACGCAGACACCAGCTCACGTGCCCATGCCTTGCCCACACAGTGCCCTTGGCCGCCTGGGTCTAGGGGTGCACACACTGGCAGCTTGGGGTTGCTGGAGCAGGGAATTCTGGGGTCTTGTGCACCTGCGGCAGGACCTAGAAGGGGGATGAAGGGCTTGGGTAGACACATCTCCGCCTTCCTGAGGCCTCCTTGCTCTATGGGAAGGGGGTATTCCCAGCAAAGGACAAAGGGGGGCCCCTAAAGCATCAAGCCTGGGGTGGGGGTCCCCTCTTAGGGCAGTGCCAAGCTGACTTTTTGAGAGCTCCCCCTGATGGCAACACAGCCCCAAGGTGCTTCCCAGTGTCCCCGCACCAGTCTGCGTGCAAAGCATTTTACACAGGCCAGGGGGACACGTGGAGGCTTTGTGGTGGCACCGTGGGGGGTTCGGAGCTTGGGCTTCCAGGCAAGCAGAGGGTCCAAGTTGGCCCTGCCCCCACTCGGCCTCAACACGCCAGTGTTTTTCCCCACAAAGTGGGGACGGGAACGGTGCCTAGAACAGAGTAGGTCATCATGGGAATAAACCAAGTGGCGTTATGTCTGGCGCACAGGACTGGGTAAGCGTGTCAGCTTACTTATAAGTAAGTCGTGTCATAAGTCGTGTCTGATGCCCCAGGATTCCGGCCTGTAGGGCAGGTGCCAGGAAAGAGTGAGGCCCATGCAGTCTCTGCCCCTGGGAGAGCGCGTACGGGCCTGTGGCCCAGGTCGGTTGCTGGAGGACGAGCAGTGTGTAAACGGGACCCTGTCATCAGTAAAACACTCAGCTCAGAAATCAGTTACATGTTGAGAGCTCTGTGTAAGCAACAGTGGCTCCTTTTTTTTTCAGTTTATTTTTATTTCTTTACTTAAGGAATCTCTACACCGAACACGGGGCTCAAACTCACAACCCCAAGATCAAGAGTTGCACGCCCTTCCGACTGAGCCAGCCAGGAGCGGCTTTTTGAAAGAAAGTTCCAGAACAATGATGAGACCACAGCTGCATGTTAGTCTTGCCAAAATGAGGAGTGCTGTGTTCTGTTAGGTTCTCCAAATGCTTCGGGGCTGTGAGGGACGAAGAAAGCCAACACCCCGGGCCTGGGAAGGACTCTGCGTTGGGCACTTTCAGAACAGAGGTGCCTGTTCGACCCACCCCCTCTTCCCACACTGGCCTCTGGGGGCCCAGACAGAAGCATGAGGGCAGAGCCACCTGCACCCTCAGCATCTGCTCTCCCCACAGCGGGGAGGGGAGGGCAGGGGAGGGGAGGGGAGGGAAGGGGGGAAGCAGCACGTCCTCCCTGAGGTCACAAAGGCACAGAAGGGACAAAAACCCCACAGAAGTTAGGGGGTTACGAGAAAGGGACCAAATTACCCCCAGGAGTCTGTCCATTTTACATGCTTGTTCTATCTATTACTTATTTGTGAAACTGATACAGACCAGGGTCAATCTGTTTTGTCATAATATAGGGCTATCTTTTACAAACTCATGCCGTCCTGGCATCTGGAGACAACATGTCACAGCTATGAGCTCTGGGCGGGCAGGTGCCTTGGGCTTTCCAGCGTCTAGAACAGCGCCTGAAGCCTGGTAGGGGCAAAACAAGAACCTGCTGGATGAATGAATGAGTGAATGAAGTTTGAGGCAAGTGAGGGAGACAGCCTTCCCCAATTTACTTCTTAACTGTTCACTGCAACGACATCATTGTCATTGAAAAGGAAGTAAAAGGCTTCCCGAGCACTAGAACGGCAATCCTGAAGTTAGCTGTGCTGTTGCTCACCACTTCATGGTCTACAGGGCTCCTCCGGGGAACCCTGTGACCGGAAAACGCCTGGTGTGTAGGGTGCATCACCCTGCAGGAGGCTGGGCAGGAGCGCAGGGTGCCCTCGGGGCCGGAAGGGGGCGCACAGGGCAGGCGTGCGGGAGGAAGGAGCCCACGCACAGGCAGGTGACTCCTTCCTGAGCATCCTGATGGCCCTCGCAGGAGACCTGCCACCCCCACGGAGACAGACCCCATCCGGTGACTTTAGGCTCCTTGTCAGAAAGCTATAAAGTGATGTATTTCCTCCGCCTGACTGGGGTGCGCCTGGAGCTAAGTCTGTGTTGGGAAATAGCCAGAGAGGAGACCCACCCGGCAGAGGGCTTTCAAGGGTTAAGAATGTGGGCTGATCAATCAGAGTCACTGAATCTAAGCCCAGATGGCCAGAAACTGCTCCGGGAGGTATTTAAATGGGAGGTCGTAAGAAGAAGTAGTATCGGGGAGGGGTGGGAATGGAGTGGGAGGGAGGGAGGGTCTAACGACCCAGCAAAGCAGGCTCCACCAGACTGGTGATTTATGGGTACGGCCGCGCTCTGTCGGTAACGTCTAACAGCTGGCTCTGCACACAAAAGTACTTGTATGCGTGCGCGTGTGTACGTGGGTATGCTTGCACACATACATTTATTGTTAATTTAACTGATGGGAAAGACGCGAGGCAGCCAATCTGCAAGTAATAACACAACACACTACGATCCTTGTGGCGAATTCCATATAGCCCACTGAGCCTCACAGAATGTGCCGGAACACGCTATGCCTGCAGGGGGCAAATGAAAGTAGTTTCGGGACGTGACGTTGGTTGTGTGTTCATTTCCCTTCACACGTAAGAACGTGAAAAAAGCAAGACCTAGGGACAAGACAAATAAATGGTGACCAGGAAGCGACTTCCTTGTGGGAGCAAATATTTATTTCCTAACCTTGGAAGAGTCTTTCTTTCTTTTTTTTTTTCCTGCTCCATGATACTGCTTCTTCTCACCCCCTTAAGTTCCCGGCTTCCCATCTGCCCCAATGTGGGTAGAAGTTCACACGTGGACCACTTTTAAACATAATCTTTCCTATTGACATTTCCTCCATCACCTTAAGCCTAGATAAAGGGTCCCGCAAACTATGGCCCTCTCTCAGGTCAAATCTGGCTGGAGGTCTGCTTTTTTAAATAAAGTTTTATTGCAACACGGCCTTGTTGACACTCACTCCTTTACATATTGTTGAGCTGCTTTCGGCTACAAGGCCAAAAGTCGAACAGTTGCGATTGAGATCAGATGGCCTGTAAAGCTAAAAAAACCCTACAATCTGGTCCTTTACAGGGAAAGTTTGCTGACCTCAGGTCTACACAATCAACAAAACAACAGAGCTAGCCCTGATCTGTAGTGTCAGCCATTTTCCACGGGGCAAATATTCCCACTATCAGTCATTTCAAGCCATCAACACATGTGGCTGGGGACTGACGTGCAGTATTTCTGACAGTATTTCCATCCCGCAGGTACAATAGTTGTAAATAACCCCAAGTGCACAGACAATAGTAAAATAATTCAGATGTAGTTTTTAGGGGGGCACCTGGGTGGCTCAGTCTCTTCAGCATCTGACTTCAGCTCAGGTCATGATCTCGGGGTCCTGGGATCAAGCCCTGCATCCCGTTCCACGCTCAGCGGAAAGTCTGCTTGTTCCTCTCCCTCTGCCCTTCCCCCCTGCTTGTGCTCTCGTGCTCTCTCTCTCTCAAATAAATAAAATCTTTTAAAAAAAGATGTAGTTTTTAGTATTTTTATTATATATTTTTTAAGATTTTTATTTATTTGACAGAGACAGAGCCAGTAAGAGAATACAAGCAGGGGGAGTGGGAGAGGGAGAAGCAGGCTTCCCGCTGAGCAGGGAGCCCCATGTGGGGCTCGATCCCAGGACCCTGAGATCATGACCTGAGCTGAAGGCAGGCGCTTAACGACTGAGCCAGCCAGGCGCCCCTTTGTTACTCTTTTTAATACAATTTATTGTAAGTTTATATAATTTAGTTTTTATTAATGATTCTATTTAATAATCAGCTCACAAAATGCCCTCAAATTTAATAATTGGGTCTCCCCAGCTGGCTCCAGGACGCCACTGGACAGAGGATAAAAAAAAAGTAATTTGCTGAAGATGCCCCAGGTTCTCGACCTGCAGAATGAGGAGAAAGTCAGTGTTTTTGATAACCTCAGATAAGCCAAGCCATTCTCAGGCCAGGTGGCCAGCCTGAGCTGCAGGCGTCGTGAATCTAGAAGGCACTCCACAAAGACATGCGTGGCATGATCCCTGCTTTCCAGAAACATATACTTCCAATTCATCACGTACCATGTAATAGTTTTCCCCCCTCCCCAAACAGAAGCCAGCAACCAAAAAATTAACAAAATCTGAACCAGGAAAATATCACTGAATAACAGCATATGAAAAAGACCAAGGACTTCAGTTGATTACGACCTAGACACTCATGTGGTTGGAAGGATCGCCCTGATGCCTGGATGTGGGCAGATCAGACCTGCCAGGGAGCTGTCCTGCCTCCGTGTGGACACTTGTGACCCATATTCTAATAAGATTGTTAAGCTGTCATCAGAGCCAGGCGCGTTAGGAGATGCTGGGCCTTGAGCTATCCTCAAATGTTTGGAGACTCTTGATGAGGTCGGGCTAGGGGAGATGGGGTTAGACGGCTGGGGGAAAGGGTGTCCTACGTAATACCAAACCGAGGGCTGCACTGGCAGCTTCCCTGAGGGAAGCCACGGGACCACATGCAGGGCATGCTATGAAAGGTGTTTGGTCCCCTTCTCTCCAACCCTGCGACTCAGGCTGAGCAGAAGCAGGGTGGGGTCACCTGGATGGACAGAGACTGAAGGCCACACTCAGCACAATCCCCCACTTGGAGGGGCACCAAGAGCTTCTCTGAGAGGTGCCCACGCCCCCTCCCTTGGGTTCACCCGGAAACCGAGGCCAAACTCCAAGCTGGCTTCGTCCTCCCGCGGCGGCTGTTAAGAGCTGAGTGGTGTACCGCCCACCCCCCCACAAATCCATATGTTAAACCCTAACCCCTAGCACCTCAGGATCTGACTGTAGGTGGAGATGCGGGTCTTTAAGGAGATGATTCTGTTAGAATGGTCTGGAAGGTGGGCACTAATCCAGCATGACTTCCCTTCTTGTATGAAGAGACGAGGACACAGACGCACACAGAGGGAAGACCGAGTGAAGACACAGGGTGTGGACGGCCACCTACAAGCCAAGGAGCCAGGCCTCAGAGGAAACCAGCCCTGCCAACCTTGATCTCCGACTTCAGCCTCCGGGACTGTGAGAAAATGGATTTCTCTTGTTTAAGCCATTCGGTTGTGGTACATTGTTAGGACAGCCCCAGCAGACGAAGAGAGAGGCTTCTACGAACTACGGGAGAGACACATGTGCCTGGTTCCCGGGGATCCCACCACAGCTGGGCTGACAGAGCTGGTGGGGTCCCTCAGGAAGCTTAAGGGAGGGGTAAACTGACAAAAAGGCACTCAGATCTCTTATGAGCTGAGCTCTTCTCTGGAACTTGTCATCCTTTTGCTTTTATTTTTAGTTACTTATTTTTTTTAAAGGAGGCTCCATGCCCAACATGGGGCTTGAACTCATGACCCCGAGATTGAGGGTCGCACGCTCTACTGACTGAACCGGCCAGGCGCCCCAGCACCCTTCTGTTTTTGAATCCCCCAGAGGCGCAGACCCGGAAGTACCGCAGGATGAGCCAGGCGGTGAGGAAGCCAGCCCCGATCCCTGAATTCTCTGGACGGTGATGCTCAGGGTCTCCCTTGGAGTTCCCAGCTCTGCCCAAATGGGGATGTTCTGTTACACGGACTCTGGAACATCTCCCCCCAGAGTCACGGTGGGGGACACCTGCGATGACAGAGACAGTTCCACTTCACACACAGATGGGAATACCCTTCCTCCCGCTGCACAAGGGGGTTGGCCTGCAAGGTCTGCTCACCCACTTGCCCCCACCGTTAGATTCTCGCACTTTCCCCTCACCCCAAATCTCACTCTTCCTACAGATCTTTCCACAAGGGGGTGGGCACCTGCTCGGAAAGAAACACAAAGAGTCTTCTCCCCCAAATAGCATGGCCTGGTCTCTGTGCTGTGTGGCCTACAGAAAGCCTTGAATGTCGACTCAAAAAAAAAAAAATTGCTTTGATAACAAAACTATCGGGCAACAATGCACCAATTTAGAGAGTTCTTGGGAGCAAGACAGAGCTGGGCCCAGAGGGAAGCGCGGCTGCAGTGAGCCAGGCCTGGTGCACGGAATCACAAGGCCCGTGGCTGCCTGGAGGTTTCTCCCCGGAACAAAGGGCACCTATTGTTCAGTGTGAGGCGGAGGGGTGGGTCGTGGGAGAAGTTCAGGGAGCCGGCCAGCCACTGACCAGGCCACCACGAGGTCACTCCGTGGCACTGGCCGCAGAAGGAAGTGGGGTGTGCAAAGGATCTGTTAAGCACACCATCCCAGCAGCCTGGTGCTGGTGGGCATCGTGAAGCCACCTGCCCCGCTCAGAGACACGGCTCAGGTCCCCGCTGACAGGACGCCGGGCAAGGATGGGCAGAGGCTGACTTTGCCCTGGTCGGAAGGTCAAGGGCAGCCTCTGCTCTCTCACAGCCTCTGGGGCTGCAGCCAGCTTCCCGTGAACACAAAACACTGTGCAGGCCTCACAAGACGGCAGTGCCCTCTGAAAACTTCTCAGGGAGAAAAAGCAAAGCCAGTTCAACCCTTGTTATTTTGGGGAGCACTGACCACATGGGGTGCTGTTCCTGCAGCTGCTACGTGCCTCCTTCCTTCGGACACACCTGCTTGGGGCCTTGTCACCGGGCCCCACAGTGAGGTAGTTTCCCATCAAAGAGCTTAGAGCACCTTCCCCTTCCTGGCCCCGTTTCCCCTTTTGTCTACGTTAGAACTTCCCACTCCCCACAGCAGGGGTCTTGATGGCGAACTTGGGAACCACAGACTCTTCCTCCAGAGCCCCAAGCAACCTCCAGAGCATGGGTGGGCCCACGGGCCCGCTGTCATGCCCACACCCGCTCCCACCTTGTGCCCCGAGAAACCCTACGACTGCCTCACATGTCTAGCTTGGCCAGGACCCTTCTTTCTGACTTGGGGCAATGAGGTTCGCCCCAGCCCAGCCTTCCTCCCCTGCTCACAGGACACCCCATGACACCCGGCGCGGGGACGCCTGAGCATACAGGCGCAGAGACGGCTCACGGACCCTGCTGGAAGGAGCCCAGCGCCCTGCGGGGGGACAGGAGCTGACAGCTCACCTTCAGCAGGGGGACGGGGATGGTTTCTGACCAACCTGGTTTATGCGACCAGAGAAAAACGGACGGCACCCACAGCAGCTCTGGGCCTGAGCCCCTGGGCACCTTCTCCAGTGAACATTGTCAATGTTCCCAGACGCACATGCACGTGATGTGAAACAGGGGGTGTCTGTATCAGGCTGCCTCCACGTCTCACGGACAGTGGAGCGGGAGGGACTTCTCAAGCCAGGGCTTTCCCTCAGCCCAGGGCTGAGTATTCTCACACGACCTTACAAAGGCAACGAAAAAACCAGGAAAGTCACTCTCAGAATACCGTCAGATTCGATGTGTGCTAAACTTGCGGGTAAAGTCTAAGGAGTCGATCTTTATCCCCACGAGGTATTTATTAGTTACCCAAGGGGAGGACAGTAACCGCCCTGCAAAACTGGCAGGCAACACCTTCACCAGGCGATCAGAATTCCTATCACCAGAGGCGGGAGGAGTCCAAGTCCCCGGGGAGGGAGCAAGGGGAAGATTCTTCTGCGGGATTCCACCCCCAGGACAGAACCTGAAACCACTCACGGGGAAGCACCGGAGAGCCCAGCAGAGGGACCTTTGGCAAAACCACAGACCTCTGCCTTTCAAAAAAGCCAGTGCCCTGAAACACCGAGAAAGAAGAACCGTTACGGATCACAGGACAACAGAAAGACCGGACAACTAAGCCAAACACAAGCTGAGGGTATCCCTTTGCTATGGGGGACACTGACAGGAGACCGACAACATCCCTGTAAAGTCCGCCCTCAGATAACAGCAGAGTTCTGGGCGATACCCTTGCCCTGCTTCTGGAAGGTGTACGTGGTTACCTAAGAGACGGTCCCTTTCTTTTGGAAATACACACTAAAGGATTTGGGGGTTCTGGGGCCATCAGTCTAGACTCTTCAATGGGTCCAGAAAAATAAATGCAGAAGACAAAAGCCAACATGATACCATGTTTGTAACGGCGGAAATCTGGAAAGTTAAAAATAAATTGTGTAATGATATCTCACCCTTAAGAATTATCGTCAGGCCAAGAGACAAGATGGGATCGTAAATGGAGGACCAACCCTTGGAGGTCTAACTCCGAGCCTCCCAATTATGGCTACGTGAGCTCGGGCAAGTCTCGTGAGCTGAGACTGGAGGGTGACCATCCCGTCCAGCCCCAGGGCTACCGGTGGCCAACGAGCTAAGGAACAGACCAGCACTTTGCAAGACCTCAGGAGCCAGACGCAACTTGTGATAAAATACCGTTTGCTTGAGGATAAAGTCTAAGCTGCCCTCCTTCCCCACTGGGCAAAGAAAAAAGTCCTTCTGTAAAGGGAATCTGCTCCGGTATTACAAGGGGGCCTTGGGGGGTCCTGCAGGCGCTTTCTGGGAAGTGCTGTGGGTGCAGGATTTTATCTGGTGTTCTGCTTTACGTGGTTCAGTTTTAGAGATGACTGGTTTTTTTTCATTTAACGTTGTATCATACTATTTTAAAAACACGGCTTTATAGAGTTCACAGCCACTATTTGATGGCTATTTAATGTTTCCGGTTGGCTGTAGTTCGTAATCTTCTGTTCCCCTATATTTTGGACGTTCGGTTGCTTCCAAATTCCTGCATAAACTCCTTTGTACCTACAGCTTTGAATGTATTTTGGATTCTCTCCTTAGACTAGGTCCCTAATAAACAGGATTAGTGGATCAAGGGGTATGAACCAAATACTTTCTATGCAGATTATTCCAGTTTTCCATTGCCAATAATAATGCAGGAAAATAAAATACCAGTTTTACCAGCATTTACCACATTGGTATTCTGGTTTACAATTTTTTTCTAATTTAATGAGAAAATGGTGCCTCACTGTTATAATTTGTATTGTTTTGACTATTAATGGGAGAAACTTTTCCCCACATACATTTATGAACCATTTTGACTCTTTTGTCTCAATGTCTCCCTTGGCCATTTATCAGGATATATATATATATATTTTTAAATCATTTCAGGGGCACCTGGCTGGCTCAGTCGGGACAGCATGTGACTCTTGATCTCAGAGTTGTGGGTTTGAGCCCCACGTTGGGTGTAGAGATTATTTAAAAGTAAAATCTTTTAAAAAAATCATTTCATAAAAACTCAAATAGACATTCTCAACCTCTGCGTTGTCACATTTTAAAATACTCTTCCAAACTGAAGGTTGGATGAGGACTGATCTTTAGTAGTCTGAAATGGTTAAAAAGTGGATGACTGTGTTAGCCTCTGTCTGAAGACGAGATTTCTCATGCCAACAGGCCTTTAACAATTATAAACTCATACTCCAAAGCAAGCCTCGGGAGAGCCCTTAGCAAGGTCATTAGCCTGGGAGGATCTAGGTCAATAAATGAACCTGTCAGACAGGTTTTCTACCAATTCTCTTAGACCAGCAAGGTGCTGAGAGCTAACTTCTGAAAGGGAACTCCAGAGAACAAATTGTCGGACTCCCTTTGTAGCTTGGATACAGGTTGGTTTGTTTGTTTTATTAAAGCAGGCTCCATGTCAAGTGTGGATCCCAATGCGGGGCTCAAACTCACAACCCTGAGATCAAGACCTGAGCTGAGATCAGAGTCCAAGGCTTAACCAACTGAGCCACCCAGGCGCCCTGGTGATTTTCTTTTGAGAAGCTGATGGATCACATTCAACGGACAAGATGAACAACTCCCTTCTTTTTCGTGGCCAGCACAGAGGACCCACGGGCTCTCTTAGGAGGCCTCTCCTCAGCATCACAGAAAACACCCCTAGGAGTGAATGGAAGAAACTCCCAACTCGGGTTCATTAGGAAATGCATCTTTTCTATACGAGCTGTACCATCACCTAAAAAAATATATTGTTTTCAATATTCTTCTTTTAAGAGGGGAAAAAAAGAGGAGAGATTCTCGGCAGAGAAAGGTCCAGTCTTAGGCTCCTTCCAAGTACATGTGAACTCTGGTGTACACGCTGCCCACGCCCAATCAGACTGCCAAGGACTGGGTCTCTGAAATAGGCAGAGGTGGGGGGGAGGGGAATGCTGCAAGGAGAGGAAAGGCAGTCCCTGTGGGTCTCTGCAGCATCTGAGGTATGTTCTGGCTCCTTACAAAACTTTTGACATGAACAGCTGAGAAGCGGGCCACTTAGTTTCCCAGGGACCAGCTGGCCTTCATCCAGCAGTTCTGAGACCCAGAGATCAAGTGACTCTTGCAGGCTTGTGATCTCACTGTTGTGACACCCAGGTGACCTGTCTGTCTCTCCCAAAGTGCTGACTGTCCTCAGTCCCATGGAAAGCACTCAAGCATTTAACAGAGAGGTCCTATAATTAGGGCAGTATTTGGTGCTCTTATCTGGGAGAGGGACAAGGAGAAACAAGCCCTATAAGATTCCTGCCTCGAGTGAAATGCAGGACACCATCAGACGTTCGAATCTTGAAATTACACCAGGAAGGGGTCAACCTTCCACAGGTGAGGTTACCTAATGAGGTTCTTTAATGCTAGTGCCGGGCAAAGTCCTCGGCTGACTCTACTGTCATAGACGCCAAGCAGCTGGGGGCCCTCTTCCAGACCAGCCCCTGCCACTGACCTCATTCTCGGAGATGCCGAACCCTAGAAAGTCAAGATCTTCTGAGTCTAGAGATGAGCAAAGACAAAATTATGAAGACTGTGTACTCTGTAAATTTCACAGCTGAAACACCACATTTGGCCTTGGGCAGCTAGCCTGGGAGGGGCTGAATGCGTCACACCTACTGTGGCACAGGGTGGGACTGGGAACAGCTGCCCTCTCCAGCCGGCACAGCAGCTAACTCATCTCAGCCTGGGAACGAGGAGCTTCTCCCCATGGGCAGCAGAGATGGCCATAACACAGGGAAACAGGAGGCAAAAAGCATGAAGTGTCCTCGCCATCTCTCCAGATGCTTCCAAGTTATGAGGGCCGAGCTCTGGCCCCCTTTCTGGGAGGTTCGGGCTGGGGCAGGCACAAAGGGATGCCCTCCGCACTGATGCTGGGGGCAGGTCCACCCCTCCGCCCGCATCTTCCCGCTGGCCCCTGACGGCCTCGGAACATGAGCAGAGATGACTCTCCGGGCCCCCGGCCAGGGGTCCGACCAAGACGCGGGCACCAGAAGGGCGCGAGGGCCACCGGGGTAGCAGGCAGGGCCCAGGTGGGGGTCAGGGACTCGAGGGAAAGCGGCGCGGCTGCCACGCACCTGACGACGTGGAAGGCCCAGAGCAGGCGGCCGGTCTGAGGCTCGCGCGCCGCGCGGACGATGCTGAGGTACAGGTAGAGGGCGATGGCCACGGTCCAGAAGAAGGAGCTGGTGTTGGCAAAGGTGGAGAGCGCGCCTTGCAGCACGCAGTCCCACGAGGTGCCCGCGAAGTCCTGCAGCACCCCGTAGAAGTAGGAGGCAGCCGAGAGCAGGTCCGCCAGCGACAGGAAGAGCAGCAGGCGCCGTGCTCGGCTGCGCAGGTCGGGCCACAGGGCGTGCGTGGCCACCAGCAGGCCGGAGCCTAGCGCGGAGAGCGCGCACGACAGCAGCACCACGGCGCGCTCCGACGGCACCAGCTCGGTGGGCGGCGCGGGCAACCACATGGCTGGCCGGGCAGGGGGCAGGCGCCGGGGCCGCGGCGCCGCGGGGACAGAGGCCGGGACGCGCGTGCGGCAGCCGCCGCCGCCGCCGTCTGGGCACAGACGCGCCCACCGCTAGCGTCCCGGCCCCTCCCGGTCCCTCCGGTCCGCGGCCTCGCGGCCCGCCGCTTCCACGCCCCGCCCCGCGCCCCGCCCCAGCCTCCGCGCTCCACCCCCGCACGCTCCGCGCCCCGCCCTCGGCCACCGCCCCCGGCCCCTGCGCCCTCCGCGTCCCGCCCCCCGCGCTCCGCCCCTGACCCCGGCACCCTTCGCCTCGGCCCCTGCCCCCTGTGCCCCGCCCCCGCCCCCCTCCGCCCCGCGCCCTCCACCGCCCCGGGTCCCGGGCCGGCCCGCGCGCCCCCCACTGCCCACCCCGTGGCCCTAGCGCGCGGTCCGTGACGGGACTTCTGGACCCCGAGCCTCCCCACCCTGAGCCACGCCCCCGCGCCCTCTAGGCTCCACCCTGTGGCTCCCAAGTCCCCACCCGCGGCCCCGCGCGCCGCCCGGGCATCTTGCTCCCAGCCTGCCGCGCCAGGGCCACCCCTGCTCTAGCCAAACGGCTAGGACGTCCCGTTCTGGAGAGGGAAGGACTGTCATTTTTAGGGCTAGTGTTACCTTCCGTTCAGCCAGCTGGTGTGCGGTGTGTGTGTTGGGTGAGGGACGGAGACGGAGGCATTCTTTACACTAGTAACAAAACAACCTTGGAGTGCGATCGTCCTTCCTTATCCAGCGGTACCCGCACTGTTCACAGGGTCGTGATGGCTGCTTTGGGAAGGGAGTGTTTTCTTTTTTCCTTACAATGAGCGCGCGATTCGGTAAAGTCAAGCTTATTAGGTTTTATTTTGTAATGAAATACTAATTCCCGATTTGTTGGTTTTTACTTTTTTGAAAATTTTGTATCTTTTTTATTGAGATATCATTCATATACCATAAAATTGGACCTTTTCAATGTACAATTCCATAGTTTATAGAATATTCACAAGTCTGTGCAACTGTTACAAGTCTGTGCAACCGTCATTATCTAATTCCCCAAGGGTTTCATCACCTGGAAAAGGAACTGTTCGTAGTCACCTTCCGTTTACTTCCTCCCCTCAGCCCCAGGCGGTCCCTAGCCCTCTTCCGTGCCTGTGGGTTTGCCTATTCCGAGCGTTCGCAGTAGTGGAATCAGATAGTAAGTCCTCATTTGACTGATTTCTTTCACTTGCCATGGTTTCAAGGTTCATCCACATTGCGGCTTGTATCAATACTTCATTTATTTTTATGGCCAGGCAATATTCCATTGGATACACCACATTTGTTATTTTTATATGTTGATAGCCCACTTTTTGGCTATTATGAATAATGCTGTTATAAACCTCTGTGTACAAGTTTTTGTGTGGACACATGTTTTCAATTCTTTGGGTATGTACCTAGGAATAGAATTGCTGGTCATATGGTAACTCTGTGTTTAACTTTTTGAGGAACTGCCAGACTGTTTTTCAAACTGGCTGCAACTTTCTATATTCCTACAGCAATGCAGGGTGCCGATTTCTCTCCATTTTCCTAACGCTTTTTCTCATCTGTCTTTTTGATTCTAGCCATCCTAGGGTGTGAAGTGGTCTCTCATTGCGGCTTTGATTTGCATTTCTCTAGTTAGTCATGATGTGGTTCCACATCTTTCCATGTGTTGGTCGATCTTTCGAACATCCTTGCTGGAGAAGTGCTGGTCTATTCCGTTCCCCTGCCTCTTCTTTTGTTTGTTTGTTTGTTTGCTTGCTTTTTGTATGGAGGGGTAGGAGTTCTTTGTATTTCTGGATACCCGACTCTCATCAGAAATGACTTACAAAAATGTTCTCCCCTTCTCTGTGTTGTCTTTTCACTTTCTTGATGATTTCCTTTGAAGTACAAAAGTTTTTTTTTTGACAGTGTCCAATGGACCTATTTTTTCCCCTTTGGTTGCTGTGCTTTTGGTGTCCTATCCAAGTACCCACTGCCTGTCCCAGCTCATGGAGATTGACACCTGTATTTCCTTCCTTCCCAGTACAACAGTGTTTGGTTACTGTAGCTTTGCAGTAAGTTTCCAAATGGGGAAGTGTGAGTCCTCCAATGTTGGTTTTCTTTTTCAATATTATTCTGGCTGTTTGGGGTCCCTTGCAATGTTGTATCAATTTGAGGGTCAGTGTTTCCATTTCTTTAAAAAGAAAAAAATAAAAAGCCAGCTGGGATTTTGATAGGGATTTCTTTGACTCTGTATATAAATTGGGGGGGATAATGCTATTGTAATAATACTAAATCCTCTTATCCATGTACATGGGATGTCTTTCCATTTATCTAGGTTGTCCTTAATTTCCTTCAGTGATGTTTTGTAGTTTTCAGTGTACATTAGATTTGCTTTTACATTTGATTCATAAAAGGCAAAGATTATCCTAGACATAGGCCTTTTTGGATCTAACTTTTAAAAACACTGTATTCTGAGATATGCATACTGAAAATTATCTAAAATACAAAGTACAATCTGATATTATACAACAAAAACCCGCCCAGAGCAAGAAATATAACATTTCCAGCAACCGGAAACCTCCCCCAAACCTTTCTACCTCTTCAGTCACTTCCTTGCTTTTTACGAAACCACGCGTGTATGCATCCCTAAACAAAAGGGCATAGTTTGCCTGTCTTGAACCTTCCATCAGTGGAATCACGCTCTATCTTCCCTTTGTGTCTTCTATTTTTCTGCTCGACATTCTCACACAAGCTCATGTATTTGATCACTACATATAGTATTCCTTTTAATCACTGTATGGTATTCTGTTGTATGGCTAATATATGTATCCATCCTACCGCTTTTGGACATGTGGGTTGCTGCCAGGTTTGGGCCGTTACTAGCAATGCTGGAATGAGCATATATTCTTTTTTAACCAGAAAAGCAATTTACTAAAAACAATTCTCAGAAGCTTGAGCAAGCATATTCATGGTCTTTGCAGAGCAGAAGAGCAGCTGTGTTCCTTCTGAGTCACTTCAGAAGTCCCTGGCCTCCTCCCGAGAGGACCCCAGATAATGAACAGACTCTAGCAGAGAGGGCTGTCAATGAAGCCTCGCAGCTTTTTACGGATATGAAGTTTTAGGCTTGGGTTATGCAACCAGCCCTGGGCTTTGGCACATGGCCGGGCAAGAGCCTGGAATGGACTGCCCCTGTCTCCCACCAAGGTCAGAGTCATTTAATCTTTTGGGTATTTGGGGGACAAGAGGGGTTAGGAGAGGTCTGGCAAGCTACTGTGTCACAGACCAAGCCTGACTATATCTTTCCTGCTTTATTGAGGTGAAGGCCCTTTGCCCACCTTCCCAGGTGAGTGGCTGGCTATTTCATAGGCAAGTTTGATCAGGAGATCGCTTGGTTTTCTTCACACTGGGAAACAACATTCAAAGAACCATTCAGACTACCCACTGTAGGGACAAATGGGGGGGGGGGGGAGACATGCAATGATATAGCTTCAGATCACTTCCAATTAAGCCTGTAGCTAATTTTCCATAGCCTGAGCTCCCTGAAGTTGCCCCGTGGGTCCGGACATTAAGCAGGAAGTGAGACTCATGACTGCCAAGTTGCTGGGTGATTTTAAGCCACTGAGTGTGGTCTCCACCAAAGGGAGCCAGTGACTCCTGGCTCCCCACCTCTCCATAGAACTCCTGCTTCTCCTATCCCAGGGGCTGTTGGTCCCCCAGGGAGGCCTGACCCACAGTGGACCCAGAGAAACCTCAGGCTCCGGGCCGTCACTGACGTCCCATCCTGCAGGGAATGTGATGTCCTAATGGCCACATTTTCTACTTCTGGTCTCCCAATCCTCCCTCCCCCCCCCCTTGGGGAATTGGTAAGAAACTCGGATGGAGTCTTCTTTTGACCCCAAGTCGTCTCTCCAGAGTTTGCGCCAAGTGAGCTGGCGGTTGTCTGCTGTTGCACGTCCAAGGCCCTGGCTCATGGTGACAGCCTTCCCTGCACTAAAATATCCTGACTGCAGAATGAGGGGCCCAGACGTGGAGAGGCCCCGTAACCATGGCCAGTGGCGCCAGAGGCAGACTGGCTTTGGTTTGCTTCTCTCCGCTCCTCCCACCCCAGTCCTCCTCGGACAACTGCAAAAGGGGTGACAATCTGACATCTCTAAATCAGAGGAGCCCTGAGCAATTTTCCGAGCCTAATGCCTACCTGAGTAACAAGCTGTGTACGTGATTAAATATCGCTTTATTTTTAGAGAGAGAGTGGGGGTGGAGGGGCAGAGAAAGAGGGAGAGAGAATCCTCCAGCGGACTCCTCGATGAGCATGGAGCCCGACACCGGGCTCTTGCAGGACCCTGAGATCATGACCTGAGCCGAAATCAATAGCCGGATGCTTAACCGACTGAGCCACCCAGGCGCCCCTTCGTGTATGTGATTTTAAAAACTAGAACAGGGGCACCTGGGTGGCGCAGTCGTTGGGCATCTGCCTTCGGCTCAGGGCGTGATCCCGGCGTTCTGGGATGGAGCCCCACATCAGGCTTCTCCGCTGGGAGCCTGCTTCTTCCTCTCCCACTCCTCCTGCTTGTGTTCCCTCTCTCGCTGGCTGTCTCTCTCTGTTAAATGAATAAAATCTTTAAAAAAAATAAAATAAAAACTAGAACAGAAGAGGGACTTTTCCTTATGTTGCTGGTAGAAATGTGGGCTGGCCACCTTTCTCATTTCCCTGTTTGGAGGTGAATATGGCCCATCTTGCCCCTTCCTGCCCCAGTACCACAGTGAGGAATGGCTGTGGAAGAGGAACCTGGCCCATGCGGGGCCCTTTCTGTACTCCCCCACCCCCAAAGGAGGTTGTGCAACCACTGACATGCTCACAAGGCCGTTGGGCCACACAGTTGAAAGACCAGGACAAGCCTGACCAGCCACGTTTCTGGCCTCCTCCCTCTTCAAGGGGCACCATCTGGGGGGTCTGTGTTCCTACAGAAGCCCTGGAGTCTCAGGGGGATGTATTCAAACTCTCTCCCAACACCTCGAGCCTCCCCCTCCCCGCCCCCACCCCCAAACTCTGAAAGCTGCTGCCCCTGGCTTTCTGTGCACCCAGCCCTCCTGCCTACAGAAATCTGGAGGGCCTTGGTTTTGAGGAGCCCCTGGGTTGGGCCCCCACACTTGGATGCCCAGACACTTGGATCCGTTAAAGAGCTAAGCTACTGGAGGTGGCCTCTACTTAGGGACTCACTTGGCAGGCGGCTCTGCCTTGCAGCACACTGCTGGCCCCGGGAGAGAGCTCTCGTGGTGCAGTGAAGACCCAAGTTGTCATCTTGCACTTCTGTCCTGACCCCAGCTGGGAGGCAGAATTCCAAAGACCAAGTCCCTTCCCCCCAAGATCCCTGTCCTCTGGTTATTTAATCGTCAGTAATCGAAAAGCTGCTGCAAGGGAATTTTGAAGATGTAATCAAAGGCCTGTTAGGCCCTGAATGTTTGTTCCCCCCAACCCATCCCCTGTCCTCCCCACCCCTTAAATCCATATGAAGCCCTAACCCTCAATATGATGGTATTAGGGGGCGGGGGGCCTTTGGGAGGTGATTAGGCTTCGATGAAGTCCCGGGGGTGGGACGGCCGTGATGGGATTAGCAGCCGTGTTAAGAGGAGACACCAGAAGACTTGCTTCCTCTCTGTCGGCCTTGGAAGGATACAGCAAAAGGCATCCATCTATCCATAAGCGAGGAAGTGGTCTCCCTCCAGGAACCAAATCGGCCAGCACTCTGCTCTGGGACTTCCAGCCTCCAGAACCACGAGACATCAATGTCTATTAATTAAGCTGCCGCGTCTGTGGTATTTTGTCACAGCAGCCCGAGCTGACGGAGTCAGGTCCTATGTCAGTGGACCTCAAGATGCAAGGATTATCCAGGTGGGCCTGGCCCAGTTGGGAGAGCCCTTCAAAAGAAGCAGGTTTTTCTTGGCTAATAGCAAAAGAGGAAGTCAGAGAAATGGGAGGAGTGGGGGGGATTCCTAGAAGGGGGACCTGACGTGGGGATCCCACTGCCGGCTACAATGTCCTGAGCGGGCCTGTGCACCAGGGAAGGCAGTGCAGGGGCTGCTGGGAAATGATGACGGCATGAACCCACAGCCACCTGCGCAGGGAGCCGACACAGCCGGCCAGAGCCAGGAGTGCCCCACCCAGAGCACAAGACCCAGTGGAGTCACCACCGCCTTCTGACCTACAGAAACTGTGAAAATAACCTGGTGTTCTTAGAAGCCACCAAGTTTGTGTCATTTGTTACACAGGGACAGCAAACGGGTACACCACGTGACCGAAAAGGGGCCACTCCACCTTGCCAAGCCTCCAGTGCCTCATCTAATGTAACAGCAGAAAATTCACAAGGTTGTGAATAAGGGGCTATTTGGGGGTTAGACAGAGCCCTGGGCTTGGGGCCAGAAGGCCTACATTTGCTAGTGGCACCAACTTAAGTAATTTCACTTCTCTGAGACTCAGTTTCTTCATCTCTAAAATGGAGCCAACAGCAGCTATTTCCTTGGCAATGCAGTAGTCGCTGGGCACATGGCGCCCCAGCCAGAGACTATTTTCCGGGAGCCCCTGGCAGCTAGCATGGTCACGTGACTAGGACTCACCCACGAAAAGTGAGTGGCAGCAACAGGCTGCTGCTGCTGCTTCTTTTTTTTTTTTTTTAAGATTTTATTTATTTATTTGACAGAGAGAGAGACAGCCAGTGAGAGAGGGAACACAAGCAGGGGGAGTGGGAGACGAAGAAGCAGGCTCCCAGCGGAGGAGCCTGATGCAGGGCTTGATCCCAGGACCCTGGGATCAGGTCCTGAGCCAAAGGCAGACGCTTAACGACTGAGCCACCCAGGTGCCCCCAGCAGGCTGCTTCTAAACGTGGGCCTTAAAACACGGCACATGGCCTCCCACCCTCGCCCCTTCCTTTCACTGGAATGCTGAGGCACCGAGGCCAGCCACACAGTGTGGACCTGCAGACCAGGAACGTGATCTACAGGAAGGTGGAGGAGGATGGAAAGAACCCAGGTCCCTGAAAGGTGGGTGCTGCTGAGTCCCCTGCTCACCGGGCACACTCCCCTGGTGTTCGAGGGAGAAAGAAACATCCGTTTCCTTGGAGCCACTGGATACGGGGGGCTCTTTATTACAGCCTCCCGGTCTGTGCCTTAACCCATACGAACAACCAACACAGGGCACCCGGCTGGCTCAGTCCATGGAGCACGTGACTCTTGATCTAGGGGCTGTGAGTTCAAGCCCCACAGGGGGTGTAGAGATTGCTGGAAAAGAAGGTCTTTAAAAACACAAAAACAAAAAAACAACCAATACAAGGAAAATAGGTCTGGGGGTTTTTAGCCCAGGGTTTTATTTCGTAAAGTGGAATTATTATACACATGTCCAGTAACTTATTAGTGCTGGCAAGTAGTGTTTGAAGAATATTGTGTAATTTCAGTGAATCAAAGGGTTCCACTAATTTATTCATTCCACACATACTACTGAGCCGCTGCTAATTATCCGAAGTTACGACCCTGAGCAAAACCAAATCCTGCCTTCCAGGAGTTTACCTTCTGGTCGAGAGAGAGGATACACAATCAACAAATACACAATGTCTAATGGTGGTAAGTGTGGGAGAGGAGTAAAGCCAGGTAATAGGGCCAGGGTGTGCTGGGGGGATGGTGATGGGGGTGCTTCCTACAGGTGTCCAGAGAAGGTGACTCCATGGGATGGCGTCTGACAAGGTCCTGAAGTGAGAGAGCGAGAATTGGGACACGCAGGGGAAGGGCAGCCTAGGCAGAGGAAAGAGCATGTGCAAAGGCCCTGAGGATGAGCATGGCTTCTGTGTTCAGGAAACAGCAAGGAGCCACTGTGGTTGGCCAGTGACAGAGAGGGAGAGGACAGAGGCAGAGAGAACACACAAGGCCCTTGGTCAACGTGATGGATTTAGCGTTTACACACTGAGGGACACGGGAGCCACTGGAGGGCTGAGCAGAGGTGTGCCTCGGGCTACTCAGAGGCCCCTGCATCATCTAGGTGAGGGACGGTAGAGTCTGAGGTCATGGATACGTTCTGGATGCAGAAAGGATAGGATTTACTGGAGGCTCAGATGTTGAGTGTGAGCCCATGAGGAGTCAGGGAAGATTCTAGACTTCTAAGATGCAAGGACAGAGTTGTTTTTCACGGAAGGGAGCAGGTTTATGGAGAGGCAACAGCAGGGGGTTGGCTCTGGACACATTACATTACCGTTGGACAAGCCAAGTGGTGGTGGTGGGGTGTTTGGAGTTCTAGGGGAGGCCCTATCTGGAGACAGAAATTGGAGGCAGTCAGCATAAAGGCAGCATGGAAGCCACGAGACTTGAGAGCTCCCAGGGACTGAGGTTGGAAGCCTGGGGCACTGCATGGCTGGGGATGAGAGGGTGACTCGCTGTAACCAGAAAGATGTCTTTAAGCAGTGACTTTTTTTTAAACTGCGGTAAAATATATATCACATAAAAAATTGCTATTTTAACTACTTTTATGTACACAAATCGGTGGCATCGATGACATTCACAAGATCATGGAAGCATCACCACTACTTTGAAAACTTTTTCATCACCCCAAACAGAAACTCGGGACCCCTTAAGCAGTAACTCCTCACTGCCTTGTCTCCCCAACTCTGGCAACCTCTCGTCTACTTTCTGTTTCCATGGATTTGCCTTTTCTGGACGTTTCACACCAACTGAACCAGATAACAGGTAGTGTTTTTGTGTATCTGGCTTCTTTCTGTTACCATAAGGTCTTCCATGTCTACCCACGTTATAGACTGTGTACAACACTGAATTTCCTTTTATGGCCAAACTATACTCCACTGTATGAATATTTTGCTTGTCCATTCATCTGTTGACAGACATGTGGGTCATTTCCACCTTTTGGCCATTGTGAATAGTGCTTCTGTGAATAAGGAGTGACTCTTAAAGATTTTGGAGAGCAGATAAAAGCCATGAGCAGCCCTCCTTCCCAGAAGCCCTTCAGAATCTTCCAGAAGAGGTAAGATTTCTTTTGCTTTTAGAAAGAGGGACCCTGGGCTTCACTAGGTTGAAAACTCGGCTTTAAAGCAAACAGGATTAAGAGAAAATGTTGGCTATAAAGAATTATTTAACATTTATGCAGGAAACATTGTTATATATTAACTATTGTATTCAACAGGAACACGGGATCTATGTATTATTTCTCACCTGTCTCTCCACAGAATGTGTGATCGATAAGGGCAGGGACCCGGGCTATGTCGTGCACGGTGTCTGTCACTCGGTGGGCCCTCTGTCAGTGTCTGTGGAATGAATGACAGGAATACGCAGCAGCCACACGAAGCTCACCTGAGCCGTGGCGAGGGAGGTGCGGTGGGTCCCTGACTGCCTTTCCATGGCAGGGTTCTTATCCACAGGCCAGGAGCCTAGGGGGTGACTAGGTACGAAGCTTTTAGCAACTTCCCACAGGAACCTAGCATTTCCTTTCCGGACAAATGTGGGCAGCAGGTCCCAGGAGTTTTTCACAGTACCTGGGATTCTGTTAGCAACAGAAATTGCAGACATTTTCATATCATGTATGCAGATTTCTCAAAATGCCACTAATGCTCATCACTTTTTTTAAATGATAGTCATTATTAGACCAGCTTCTGCCAGATCTCACTTAATATGCTGATAAGGAGGATGCCTGGTGGCTCACTCAGTGAAGCGTCTGCCTTCTGCTTGGGTCATGATTCCAGGGTCCTGGGATCGAGTCCCGCACTGGGCTCCCTGCTCAGCGGGGAGACTGCTTCTCCCTCTTCCCACTGTTCCCCCTGCTTGTGCTCTCTCTCCCCCTGACAAATAAATAAAATCTTTAAAAAAATATGCTGATAGGGGCGCCTGGGTGGCTCAGTCGTTAAGCGTCTACCTTCGGCCCAGGGCCTGATCTGAGGGTCCTGGGATTGAGCCCCACATCTGGCTCCCTGCCTGGCGGGAAGCCTGCTTCTTCCTCTCCCACTCCCCCTGCTTGTGTTCCCTCTCTCGCTGGCTGACTCTCTCTATATCAAATAAATAAATAAATAAAATATTTAAAAAATATATGCTGATAAGGGGCACATATCTACCCTACAAGTTCGGCTTTATCAACTATTTTGATAATTACAGTGCATTATAATTGTTCTGCTTTGTAATCCCAGGTATTCTATTTTTCGCCTTTATCTTTTCGATCCACAGGCATCACTAGATGGGCACAGGGGTCTGTGGTATAACAAACGTTAAGAGCCTGCTGTGAGGGTTTGCCTGGCTTCTCCCTCTGCCATCTTCCTGGGACAAACACTGTCCTGGACCCCGACAGCCAGTCATGATCCGGCCATGTGAGCAGTGTCGCCTCTCGCCACCAGGAGGCGCTGCTTCCCCCCAGGTCAGGGGAAGCCCAGGGGCAGGTTCAATGCTTCCTCCCTCCCATCTTTGTCCTAACCAGGGCTGGCAGAAGCTCCTGGGAGTTCTCCTCCCTTTTCTCTCCCCGCCCCCTCTCTCTTTTTAAAATTTGAAGTACTCTCTACACCCAATGGGGTGCTCGAACTTAAACTCTGAGATCAAGAATCCCATGCTCTACTAAGCCAGCCAGATGCCCCTCTCTCTTAAAAAAAATAAATACATAAAATTTAATTACGGAAAATTTCAAGCAAGTACAAAAGTCTATGAACCCCCAGAAAGCCATGAACTGGCTTCAATAATTGTCACCTCATGTGGGGAGCTTCTGAAGCGTACAGATGCCCAGGCCTAGCCCAGAGTCTTAGGGCTCCCAAAGCTCGAGGGCCCTTTGGGAGCCGCCGTTATAAGCCTGGCCCTGCCTCCTGGGACAGCCCAGGTGACTGAGTGCGGGTCTCCAGACCACACTTCCTGCTCTCCCGACCTCAGCCTGCCACCCCCCACCTCCAATCCCACCCCCAGGCCTGAAGGTCTTTTCCCCGTTCTGACCAGAATCCTCCTGCTCACACTCATTTCCTCTCGCTCAGGCCCCGCAGGACTCGGGGAACAGCTGGCTCCCATCGTCTGTACCATCACTCTTCCTGTGTCTTTCTGGAAGGCGGTATTAAGTAACCCACGCCTCACACCCTTGAGCAACCACACCCGGCCACAGTCTACTGGCCAGGGAGTCTTCTGTTGCTTTTTCCTGTGTTGGAGAAAGGACTCAGGAGTCAATGATTTCTCACCTTTTCAGACTGGAAAGATACTGTTGAGTGGTGAAAACAAGATTTTGAAGTGTCCAGAAAAACCCAAGACAGGTTGAACTGTGTCCCTCCCCCCATTCATATGTTGAAATTCTAACCCCTGGAACCTCAGGACGTGACCTTATTTGAAGACTCTCTCTAAAGAGATGATTAAGTTAAAATGAGGTCATCAGGGTGGTCCTAATCCAGTACGACTGGTGTCCTTATAAAAAGGGGAAATTTGGACACAGGTGGAAACAGAGGGGAGGCCATGTAAAGACACGGGAGGATGGCCGTCTACAAGGCCAGGAGAGAGGCCTCCGAAGGAACCAGCCCTCCTGACACCTTGATCTTGGACTTCTAGCCTCCAGAACGGCGAGAAAACAAATTGTTGTTGTTCCCGGTACCTAGTCTGTGGTTCTTTGCTAGAACAGCCCTAGCAAATACATGTAATCCCCAAACAGACACAATTCACCAAAGCAACAAAATCCTTCCCCAAATCCTGATGAACCACAGTTTCTGATGACCGCCAGAGGCAGCCCCATGCACAGGACCTGAGTTCCCTACCTGAATCCCCCAGCGGGCCCTGGGTTCAGCCGGAGGGAGGATTCTGGTCCCACTCAGCTCTACTCACCATCTTTTGCTGGAGCGTCTGCTCTGTGCCAGGACCTCCTGGCAAGTGGGCACCAAGGCCTGATCCCCTACTGGGTCACGAGTTTGATGTGGGACAACAGAGTCCTCGTGACCTGCAGCCTGAAAGCCTGTGGAAGGCTGATTGTCAGAAATTTCATGGGCAAAATGAGAACGCAGGATACCCTTGTCCAAAAATTACTACAAATTTCAATTTGGTGACAGTCCAAAGGCAGGCCCAGCTAAGGTGGCAGAGGTGACACACCCATGATGCCAACCCTGCTATTAGGGGACAGCAAAGGGAGGCTCGGGGAGGGCCAAGGGTGCAGGGCACAGGGATGTCACCAGAGCTACTGACTTATCATGTGGCTGCCCCCAAATCCATGCCCAGTGTGCATGTGTGTGCACGTGCGTGTGTGCGCACGCGTGTGTATGTGTGTGAGAGAGAGAGAGGGAGAGAGAGAGAAGTAGCCCCCCCTTTGTCCCAATCCACTCTAAACCCATTCTCAGAGTCAGCACCGCCCTGCCGGTCTCCACAGAAGTTCTAGAAAGATAAAGAGCTAGATACATATCCAAGTACGTTTCCCCACTACGGTCAGATACAATGATGCCAGAGCATGTCCTGCATGTCTTCTCTAAAGCTGCGGAAATAAACTGCCACAAAGACATCGCTTTCCCACAAACCTGCTGTTTGTTTCCTTCCTTATTATCTAGGAACTTCTGCACCTGAACTGTATCCGAGAAGCACCATTTTTCCGGTTTCTGTGTTGGCCTAACGAAAAGCAAAGCTAGACACGGAAAGAGGTTACTCGCAAATCATTTCACCTGAACTCAACAGGCCACTCAGATCACAATCCGAGAGTGTGGTCCCTTTAATTTAAACGTTCAAGACCCTGAGTCAATTGGTGGTTGGGAGGAGGCAGGCATTCTTCACCTCTGCCTAAAACTGGGAAAAATGTAAAGACTTCGGCTCAGAAGCCATCCCAAATGCTGCCTTGGTCAAACTCCCCTGAGGGATCTGAGTGTTGGTCTGTCCTTGCAGCCGGCATTCCGGGCATTCCATCGGCCCCACTTCAGCCCACACCCGGCTCCACGGGCCTGGGGAGCAGTGCGGAATGTGTGGCCAAGTGGGCACGGGCGTGGCCAGTCCAATGTGCGTTACAAAGGGGCCCTCTCTGAAGCAAGCCCTCTGAGCGCCGAGGAGAAACAGAACAATTCCCACAGGAATCCGGTTTGCTGGAGAGAGCCTGGCTGCCCACTTTGCTCTCTAGCATTAAGAGAGAGAGGGCTGGCTTGGACAGAGGAGACATCTCCAGGCCAAGGTTATACCCAGAACACCTTTCTAAGGGGTCTTCTGACTTACATAAAGTGGTCCACATGGAAACAGGCTCATCTCCCGCCCAGCACTAGAAAGCACCGAGGTCGGCCAGACAGAGCCAAAAAAGATGGGGTCCAGGCAGGTGGGCATGAGCAGGGCAGGGGCCGCAAGAGGAGGCTGGGGGGGGGGGGTCACAGCAGGTGTTGTCCTTGGCCTGCATCAAAGGTACCAGAAGCCCTATCCTCTCATGGGCCCTCGAAGCTTGTCTTAGTCAATGGGGTCAGACGGGTAAACCACCAACGCCCCGCTTCACCTCTCAGACTTGTGTGAATTCGCACAAGCACTAGATTGGAGGATGGGAAAAAATCAGTGGGACGAAGAACCGGAGTACTCACAGCTCAATCGGAGGCCACAAAGGAACCAATGCAGACAGGCAAGGACCAAAGGTTCCAGTGGGTTCTGTCAAAGCGTGGGGCCTACTAATGGGTTCCCCAGGCTCACCGGAGCCCACGGATGTGCCTTGTGGTCCAAGACCTACCCAAGTGACCAGCGTGTCTTTGCTCCCCAACCTCTGGTGGCTCAGGTCCACTTCCTGTTGCTGTGGCAATCCAGCTGGCCGCACAGCTCACTGCGCTCAAAGTTGGCATCTGCAGGTGGGGCTGGGCGGACCCAGAGAATTAAGAGTCTCTTTTAGCTGAGCTCCCATGAAGGAACCTTCCTCATCAGCCACTGGGGCAGAAACACCAGCAACTTCTCATTCCCCGTCCACATCTTGGGCCTGGCCTTGGCTGAAAAGGAAACATCTCCCCAAGGCAGACCCATTTCCTAACGTCCACCCAGGCACGTTCGCCAAAGCTAACGACGGCCTCCACGGTGTGCCTCGTGGGGGAAGAGAAGCGGCGTACGCCAGCGGTTAGGGATATGGACTCTCAAGCCAGACTGCCTGGGTTCAAATCCTGTCCCTCATTTCTGTCGGCCACATCCTTCGTGACTTTGGCACTTCGAGTATTTTTCTTCTCTATAAGACAAAAGTACCAACAGACCCGGCTCCTGAGAGACGACATTTCCAGTCTTAGAACAGGGCTTCACACACACGAAGTGCTCTGTAAATGCTGGCTTTTATCATTCCCATGTGCCAGCTTCTCCCAGAAACATCCCATACCCCCAGCCCTGCGCTTCTTTCCCTCGACATCCGTGAGCAGGCCACTCCATGGGCCCCGAGAGCTTCCCCCCCCCCGAAGCCCTTACCCACTAACGTGGCAGAGCAGAGCTTCCAGCACCATGGGTCCGGCGTGTCGCGCGGGCTCCGGGCGCCTGTCGCGCGTCTCCTCCCGCGGGGGCCCAACAACGTGCAGCACTTCTAGGGCAGTATACTTGCTGATTGCTTCCTGCACTATTATTCACAACAACCAGCTAAGACACTGCCAAAGAAACACTCACAGCTGGCCCTGCTGATGACTCAGGGGCAGGCCGCTTCTGCCGCCGCTGCGGACCTGTGGCTGGGAAGGGGATGGGGGCAGGAAGGACGGGACCGGAGAAAAGTGGGGACCGGCGACAGATCCCAACGGGGCTGGCCTGCGACTCACTGACCAGGAGAAAAAAAAAAACCAAGTCAGCACTTCCCTGGAAGAGAAAAAGTTAGGAAGGGACAGTTGTCTTCGGTCCACGTGGCTATACGAAAAGGGAGCAAGAGAACAAGGGCACCGGCTGCTCCCCCATCCTGGGCGCCCCTGACAGCGTGGAGCAGTCAGAATCCTCCCGGGGGAAGCGGAAGCAGAAGGAGATACAGATGAGGAGATTTATTTCAAGGAACTGGCTCACATGACTGTGGGGCTGGCTAGGGCCGCCTGGCAGGCTGGCCGCTCTCGGGCAGGAGCTGACACGGCAGTCCGCAGGTGGAATCTTCCTCCGCAGGAAAACCCCAGCTTTGTTCTTAAGGCCTTTCAACTGCTTGGATGAGGCCCACCCACGTTATCGAGAAGAATCTTTACTTAAAGTCAACCGACCGTAGGTGCCACCCACATCCGCACACGCAGCACGAAGCGCGGTGTTTGGTTGAATTACTGGGTACCCCAGGCTGGCCCAGCTGACGCCTTGAGATGCTCGTCACAGTGGCTGCTAGAATATCTAGTCACTAACTGCTTCGGATGCGGACCACCGACGGATAGTTCCTCTTCTGCGTGGGGGTGGAGACATACCGGGGTGCTCTTGGGTGGTCACTGTGTCCCCTACCCCAGTACAGGAGGTTCTAGAAATGGGTTCCAGGCGAGTTGTTGTGGATCAAAGCAGCTCACAGGTGGGCACAGTCTCTGCCCTAGAGGAGAAAGCCCCTCTGCGGCCTCCCCCTGCCCCCGCAGGACACAAGCACACAGTGCCTCCTTCCTTGGCGGCTAAGCGTCCAGTGGGGGTTGGCGGGAGTCTACTCTCACCTTAGTCTTCTGCCCCAAACAGATGAACCCATAACGCCCTGCCTAAAAAGCAAGCCAGACTAGACTCTCACTGTGGCTTTTTACCCAAGTGTGGAAAATATGCCTCTGATATGTCCAACTTTATCCCAAAGGTAAGTGCCAGCAGCACACGTCTGTCAGGTTCGAGCACTGTGCCCAAGAATCACCTGGAGGCTCTGGTGAAGAGTGATTCCTGGCTCCACACTAGAGCTTCTGACCCAGCGGGTCTGGGAGAGAGCCAATGGCACTTTCTACGGTGACCGTCCTCAAGTAAGCACAGGGGCAAGCAGGAGCCTAACTCCCAGGCTGGCTGGACGAGGTTAGAGGGCCCTCAAATACTGAAGACAGAAGCAGACTCCCCATGGTAGACAGCTACATGGAATAAACAGCCGCGTGCTTGGCATCTGTGAGCACAGAATACCATTTGGGACGGGCTGGCCCTTCCAAAGATGTGGTGTGAGAGGCAGGAACGGGCTCATGAGCACTCGCTGGCCTCAGGCTGGCATTTGGGACTGCTGTCAAGGTCAGGGCAGCATGGTGGCTGTGTGTTTCTCAGGGATGGGGCAAGCACTGAACCCCAGCAGAGGTCGAAAGCACTAACAGAGGGAGGGAGACAACGGAACTGCTAATTCTTGGATCCAGCCTACTCTCTGGCTCAGAAAATGAACCAAAGGAAAAGATGGCTCAGAAAAGCAAGACCAGATGAATCTTCTACTGCTAAGCAGCCCCTGCCCCCGACTTCCATGCAGAACCCCATTTTCTGAATCTAGGCAGTGTACTGGGTGAGGATGTCTGCCTATGGAGGCTGCTCCCCAGGCACCAGGGCTGATCTGGCACTTATGGTAGCCAGGAGGGGGTCCTTCCTCTTCCTCCCGAGTCCAGGGTCCTCAGACAGAGAGGACAATCCTCCGAGTCAGACAGGGGAGGCCTGGACTTCGGAGACAATTTTCCCAGTCAGAGAGGGGAGGCCTGGACTTCGGGGATAATCTTCCCAGTCAGAGAGGGGAGGCCTAGACTTCGGGGACAATCTTCCCAGTCAGAGAGGGGAGGCCTGGACTTCGGGGATACTCTTCCCAGTCAGAGGGGGAGGCCCGGACTTCAGGGACAATCTTCCCAGTCAGAGAGGGGAGACCTAGACTTCAGGGACAATCTTTCCAGTCAGAAAGGGGAGGCCTAGACTTTGGGGACAATCTTCCCAGTCAGAGAGGGGAGGCCTGGACTTCGGGGACAATCTTCCCAGTCAGAGAGGGGAGACCTAGACTTCAGAGACAATCTTTCCAGTCAGAAAGGGGAGGCCTAGACTTTGGGGACAATCTTCCCAGTCAGAGAGGGGAGGCCTGGACGTCAGGGACAATCTTCCCAGTCAGAGAGGGGAGACCTAGACTTCAGAGACAATCTTTCCAGTCAGAAAAGGGAGGCCTAGACTTTGGGGACAATCTTCCCAGTCAGAGAGGCGAGGCCTGGACGTCAGGGACAATCTTCCCAGTCACAGAGGGGAGGCTTGGACTTCGGGGACAATCTTCCCAGTCAGGGAGTGGAGGCCTGGACTTCGGGGACAATCTTCCCAGTCACGGAGGGGAGGCTTGGACTTCGGGGACAATCTTCCCAGTCAGGGAGTGGAGGCCTGGACTTCGGGGACAATCTTCCCAGTCACGGAGGGGAGGCTTGGACTTCGGGGACAATCTTCCCAGTCAGAGAGGGGAGGCCTAGACTTCAGGGACAATTTTTCCAGTCAGAGAGGCGAAGCCAGAACATTAGGCAAGGGTGAATAATCAGTCAGTGGATGAAATCTGACTGTGTTCCATAAACTATAAAGCACGCAAGTCAGCAGTCTTTGACCAAGTCAGACTTTCCTGCAAAGTTGCAACCCAAGGTCAGAGTGAACGTACTTAGATGTGAATGTACATTCTCTTCTACTGAAAGGCCTCTGGTTCAACTACCAGGAGAGCTTCTGCTGCATTAACACAAGACGTTTAAAAGGCCTGTGTGTTTAAAAGGCCAGGGGCTCGGTTCAGAGCCCTGATTTTGCCTTCACTTCGTTTCTCCTAACAGGGGAGGCCCAACACCTCTCGCTGCAGAGCCAGGGCCGCTGGTCCAGGGAGCCGGGAGCGATACAAGAAAACCAGAAGTCATCTCTACCAAGGGAGTTTTAAGTTCCTAGCACGTGAATTTTAGGCACTAAAGAAAAAGTGGATTCTGGCAACATGGCTCTTGCATGTTCCAAATCCTGGAAAAAGAGACGCCCTCTTCATCTAGGAGATGTGGAAATTCATTCAGGAAACCTTCCCAATCCTACAGCACATGTCTCAGCAAGCACAAATGTATTTTCGGCACCTATCAGCTACTGACTGTGCACCCACCATGTGCTGACCCCAAGCTGGGTGGGGAGGGCGGAGGGTGGGAAAGCGGTGGACGTCTCGGGCCTTGGGGGACCCATGAAGAAAGAGATGGGCAAGAAATCACAGCTGTGCAAAATTATAACTGAGCAGTTCCGAACCACGAGAGCAGGCACTTTTAAGATGCCCGTTCTGGGGGCAGAAGCTGAGAACAAGTCACAGCTTTGCACCACATGCTCCCTCCCCTGCCAGGTCTGGAGAGGAATCCGATGATTTTTACCACAAATTTTTACCACCAGCCTTAGTTAAGTGTCCTCTTGCATTTCATAATGATGTGGAAAGCTGGTAGCAGTTTTTCTGCTCTTGCACTGACCTCCAGAAAACCTGACCCAGCCGCAGGAAGGTGACAGTGAAACTCAGAGGAGTTTCAGAGACCTGTCCAGATCTGTGAGTGACTTCCACCCAGGTTAGAGCCTAGGCAGAGAGAAACCTGCCTGCAGAGTGGGGGATCTCACACTAAAGATTACAGGCCAATATCCCTGATGAACACGGATGCAAAAATTCTCAATAATCGAGAATTCAATGGCGCATTAAAAGAATTACTCACCACGATCAAGTGGGATTTCTTCCTGGGCTCCAGGGTGGTTCAATAATCACAAATCAATCAATGCGATACATCACATTTATAAAAGAAAGGATAAGAACCATTTGATCCTCAAGAGATACAGAAAAAGCATTTGACAAAATATGGCATCCTTTCTTGATAGAAACCCTCAACAGAGTAGGGATAGAGGGAACATATCTCAACATCATAAAGGCCATATGCGAAAGACCTACAGCTAATATCGTCCTCAATAGGGAGAAACTGAGCGCCTTTCCCCTATAGTCAGGAACGAGACAGGAATGTCCACTCTTACCATTTTAACACAGTACTGGAAGTCTTAGCCTCAGCAGACAACAAAAAGAAATAAAAGGTACCCAAATCCATAAGGAAGAAGTCAAACTTTCACTATTTGCAGATAACGTGATACCGTAAGCAGAAAACCCGAACGCCTCCACCAAACATTGCTGGAACTAATACATGAATTCAGCAAAGTTGCAGGATATAAAATCGATGTGCAGAAGTCTGTTCCATTTCTATGCACCAAGAATGAAGCAGCAGAAAAAGAAATCAAGGAATTGATCCCATTTGCAATTGCACCAAAAACAATAAGATATCTAACAAACCCTAACTAAAGAGGTCTGTACTCTGAAAACTATAGAACACTTAGAAAGAAATTGAAGAGGACACAAAGAAATGGAAAAGTGTTCCATGCTCATGGATTGGAAGAACAAACATCGTTAAAATGTCTATACCACCTAAAGCCACCTATGCAGTTAATGTAATCTCTATCAAAACAGTACCAGCATTTTTCACGGAGCTAAAACAAACAATCCTAAAATTTGTATAAAGACTCGGAATAGCCAAAGCAACCCTGATAAAGAAAAGCAGAGCTGGAGGCATCACGATTCCGGACTCCAGGCTCTATTACAAAGCTGTAATCATCAAGACAGTACGGTACTGGCACAAAAACAGACACATAGATCAATGGAACAGAATAGAGAACCCAGAAATGACCCACAACTCTATGGTCGACTAATCTTCGAAAAAGCAGGAAAGAATACCCAACGGGAAAAGACAGTCTTCAACAAATGGTGTTGGGAAAACTGGACAGCCACATGTAGAAGAATGAAACTGGACCACTGTCTTACACCATACACAAAAATAAAATCAAAATGGAGGAAAGACCTAAATGGGATACAGGAAACCATCAAAATCCTAGAGGAAAACATAGGTAGAAACCTCTCTGACCTCGGCCATAACAACTTATTACACATGTTGCCGGAGGCAAGGGAAATAAAAGCAAAAATGAACTATGGGAGCTTAATCAAGATAGAAAGCTTCTGCACAGTGAAGGAAGGAAAAACAAAACTAGAAGGCAGCCTACGGAATGGGAGAAGATATTTGCAAATGACGTATCTGATAAAGGGTTAGTATCCAAAATCTATAAGGAACTTATCAAACTCAACACCCCAAAACCAAATAATCCAGTGAAGAAATGGGCAGAAGACATGAATAGACACTTTTCCAAAAGAGACATGCAGATGGCTGAGAGACACATGACAAGATGCTCAACATCACTGATCATCCGGGAATAAAATCAAAAACCATGATGAGACACCATCTCACACCTGTCAGAATGGCTAAAATTAACAATGCATGAAACAACAGATGTTGGCGAGGATGCGGAGAAAGGGGAACCCTCTTACACTGTTGGTGGGAATGCAAACTGGTGCAGCCACTCTGGGGAACAATATGGAGGTTCCTCAAAAAGTTAAAAATAGAGCTTCCCTAGGACTCAGCAATTGTACTACTAGGTATCTACCCAAAGGATAAAAAATACAGATTCAAAGGGACACATGGACCCCAATGTATATAGTAGCATTATCAACAATAGCCAAACTATGGAGAGGGCCCGAATGTCCACAACTGATGAAAGGATAAAGAAAATGTGGTATATAGATATAGACAGTGGAATATTACTCAGCCATCAACAAGAATGAAATCTTGCCACTTGCAACGACGTGGGTGGAGCTAGAGTGTATTATGCTAAGTGAAATAAGTCAGAGAAAAACAAATACCATATGATCTCACTCATATATGGAACTTAAGAAAGAAAACAGGTAACCATATATAAGGGGGGAGGAGAGAGGGAAATGACAGAGAACAGACTGAGGGTTGCTGGAGGGAGGGGTGTGGGGGAGGAGCTAGATGAGCGACGGGGATTAAGGAGGGCACTTGTCGGGATGAGCACTGGGTGTTGTATTTAAGTGATAAATCACTGAATTCTACTCCAGAAACCAATACTGCACTGTATGTTGACCAAGTAAAATTTAAAGAAATAAAAATAAAGCAGCCTAAATACAAGGTAAAAAAATAAAATAAAATAAAATAAAATAAAATAAAATAAAATAAAATAGTGCGAGACCTCAGGGACAAGGCCACGAAAGACTTACTTGGATGTTTTCAGCCTCAAATCGTCAGTCCAGGTCAAGGGGAACCAGCTTTCCCAGAGGGGCAGCCAGCACCCCTGTTTCTCCCGAATTTCAGGAGCCACCTGTGCCTGCCCTGGAGAAAAGAGAAAAGGTCACACAGTCCCTGGTCGTGATATTGGTGCCTGCCTTTCCCTGAGCTGATCCTGCAGCGTCCTGGGTGAATGGCGAGCATGTCTGCTGGCTCCTGGGGGCTCCAGAAGCCTATTGCCTCTGCCCTCTGCAGAACTCGGCAACTTACTCATCTCACGCCTCTGAATATTTAAAATCCTTAGGGTTTCCTATTCTAGTCCTTACCAGATGGAGGGCTTAAACAGCCAGCTCCAGGAAGCTGCAGGTTCACTGAGAGGGAGAACAGCTCCCATGCCTGAGGACCACCAACCCAGATTCTCACTGGGGAAAGGGGCCGTCTGGGAGGTGAAAGGTGAACAGCACATGCCAGGATTGTCTAGAACTGCCCTTGGCTTAAGAACGGAGTGTAAGATACATGTATTTTAGGAGTGAGTGTAATTGTCAGTTATTGACACCCCCCCAGTCAGTTAGAAATCTGAATAAATTTCAAGTTTCCGATGTAGCAGATCCTGGTTGCCTGCCCCAAATCCATGCCCCTCTGCTCCCGCTCACAGGCCCTGACTTGGCTCAGGTTAACTCAGCCTCGCCTCCTTAAGCCACATGCCTCACGAATGCCATCCCCACAGCCCCTTCCCTTGCCACCGAATGGTTGGGGCCGGGCCTGAGGCATCACTGTGGCCAATGGGATGTGTGGGAAAGTCAGCTGGGGCTCGGGGAAGGATTCCCTCACTCATAACAAGAGAGGCCCAGGAAGGGCTGGCTGGGAAGGGAGCTGGTGGAAGACAACGTCAGTATGCAGAGGACGGCAGGGCAGAAATATGGAGAGAACCCAACTCCTTGACATCCCCGGGCCACTGGATACAACCCACCCTGAAACTGCCGACCTCGGGACTTATATTTTGTAAAATGTTTACTGTCCTGATTACTTAAGTAATTTTGAGTAGGACTTGTCTCTTACTCACAGTGGAGAGAATTCTAACTGATATATCCCATAATCTAAGCAATTTGGGCATTACAGATTACCTTGGAATTAAAAAAAAAAAAAAGGAAACCATTTAACAAAACATCTCTGTTCAACAGCAGCAGAAACAGCATTCCTGTCCTCTCCTCGGAAAAGTAGACCAAGTGAGGACAGTTCAGGCAGGTGGCCCCTGCTCTGAGCCCTTCCTGGTGACCTTGAGGGGTGACGTTCCATGACGGCAGCAGACAGGAGAGCCCATGGACTGCTCAGACTTTCAACCACGTCCTCGGTTCGGGGGCTGGGGGGGGGGGCAGGTTTGTTCTTTAGACCTGTGGTCCCTTCCTGGCCTCAGGCCAGAAATCCCCCAAAACACTAAGGGTTAACTACAGTGGGGGTTAAAATGCGGAGACAGGCTTTCCCAAGAAGAGATTTCAGAACTTCACAGTTTCAAAATAAAATCCAGCCCAAGAGGCTGTAACATAAATTTGAGTTTCGGAAGAAGCCCAGCACAACCAACCCTGCCCCCCCAAATGTTTCCCTGAGTAGGGACTGAGGGTGCTGCCCCGATTTAACACTGGGCCCTTCGGGGCAGAGGCAGCCCCCAGCCCAACCCCCCACCTTACGGAAAAGGAAAACAGCCTATGTAACCACCACAGGCTTTCCATCGTACTTACTAAAAACCCTGTCCCCAGCCCTCCAAGAAGCATCACTGAGCACCCGAGATACTGTTTCTGGACCTTGCCTTCCCTCCACTCACCGTTAAGCAACCAGGCTCCGTAAGATGTTTACTTTTTGGAACAAAGGAGCAGACAATTAGAAATATTTTTCTAATGCCAAGGCCAGATTTCCCACAAACAGAGTAAATCCTCTAGAAACAAATTCATGATTTTCTCCACTCATCCCAAAGGTCTTTCTCAAGGTGTAAGTGTTCCCTGAAGTTGATAGTGAACTAAACCAGCAGCAGGAAAAAAAAAAAGAAAGGTGGGTTACTTGCTTTGTGGGCTGAGGGAGGACCGGGGACTGGGGACCTCGGACCGGACCGCAAGGCTGGCTCCACCTGTTCGACCTGTCGGGCTTGCCGCCTCCGGGTCTGGCACCAGGCTCGGCTGCCAGGGGCTGGGCTTGCTGCCAGCACCTGGGCCCCTCCGTAGGTGTGCATTCACCTGTGGAGAGGTGCTCCCCAGTCTGTTCCCACCCTGTGACCCCCCCCCTCCCCGCACTGCCACCGCCAGCCCATCCGTACCAGCACATGCTTCCTGAGTCGTTTGTCTCTAAACCTAAAGCCGGTGGTGAGAAAGAGCAAAAGGGAAGAGGAAGGAGGGAAGAGGAGACAGGAAAAACCCAGTTCCCACACCCATCCACAGTTCCTGGGTGACGGTCAGGGAGGTGGAGCTGGGTGGGACCAGGAGCCTGAGCGAGGCCGTCATGGTCATCACTGGGATCAAATTCCAGGGCTGCTCTTTCCCCCTGGGTGGCTATTTTGGGAAAGCAGCTTTATTCCAGCAGACTGGCTACCGCCGACACTGGAATCCGGAAGCCTCCGAGCTCTGCCAAGCCCCAGCGCAGGTAAAGGCAGGGAGAACAGCCCCAGAGAGCAAAGGGCAAGTTCCAGGCGCCCTCGAAACTCTGCTCTGAGCATACACAGGCCCACCTATCCCGCTTGTCCTCAGGCCTTCACTAAGGATCACTGAGCACCTGGGATACTGTCTGGCTTGATGTCTGAACCAGGGCGCTGATGGGCACAGCTGGTGGGGCTGGTGGCACTGGGTCCACCAGCATCACGGGCCTTCTTCTTGCCATCCGGGACTCAGAGTCCTCGGCGGCCAGATCTAGCTTCTCTTCCCTTGCACGCTCTGATGCTGGCCAAGTCAAGTCCATAGTGAGTGTGTGAGCTCACAGCATAGGTGTGTGGGAAGAAGGCGGGCGGGGGTTGGGGGAAGCATTCCAACCACTGCTCAAGTTCATTTGCATGCTTTGGAGGCGGCCAAGTAAGCCGAGCCCCTGGGAGCCGCCGCCGAACAGAACGGCAGCACCCAAGAGCTGTGGCCTAACCAAGATCTTCCGATCACTGGGGTTTTCCAGTGCAAGGGCAGATGCTAAGTAGAAAGCCGCTACCAGGAAGCCAGAATTCATCTCCCTGAGCAGAGAGCGAGGCAGGGAAAGCTGCCCAAGGGAGAAGCTTGGGGAACTAGGGCAGAGCCCAACCTCCTTCCTCCGGGGTTACCCTGCTCCTCAAAGGCGGAAAGGAGAAGGCTGCCTGGGCCAGGCAGGGCCTCGGGGCAACTCTGTGCTTTGTGAAGCCCCATCTCGAAGTCAGCAGCTAGCTCTGGTCCCCAGAGGAGTGAGCAAACAGGCCAGCCCTGCTCAAGGGGCCTGATGCATTGGGGGCATGACCCGGGTGGGTCTATCCTGGGGCCTGACTCTTCCTCCTCCTCCTCCTCACTCTCAAACAGCCAGTCCTGGGCCACAGGCTTTCAGAAAATCCCCCAAGCCCCGGCCAACTTCAGACCGCCCTGGCCCTTAGATCATCTGCTAGTCACTGGGCTGAGACCCAAACTAATGGGAGAGAAATGCTGTGCGATTTCAGAAAACCAAACTGCAAAGGTGTTCGTGATAAAGACTTCAGTGAGAGCGCCCGGGGCTCTGAAAGACTCTAGGGAAGCACTTAGCAAACACGGCTAAAAAAAGAAGCTGATGCTTTCCGCCCCCCATGTAATAGACAAGAATCTTTCAAATTTACATGTAAAGTCCCATGATAAGTCATTTGGGATCCCCCAAAGTAGGAAGGCTGCTTGTGGTTGCAGCAGGGTGAGTCAAGGAAACAAACAAACGGGCCGGATGAGGTCAGCCTTTTGGAAAAGGAACAAAGAAAAACTGCTCCCCGGCGAGAGGCCTCTCATCGGGCCCCAGGGGCGGTCCAAGAAAGCCCGGTTCTGAATCCTGGAGACCTGTGCGTCTCCACGGGGGGCGGGGGGGGGCGATCTGTCCCCCGGGGCACATCTGGCAGTGTCTGGAGACATTTTGGGTTGTCACAGCTGGAGGTGGGGGGTGCTCCTGGCACCTACTGGGTACAGGCCGGGGACGCGAGTAAGTATGACACAGCACACAGGACACCCCAAACACAGAGAATCACCCTGCCCCAAGTGTCAGCAGTGCCGTGATTGGGAAACAGCCTAACACAGCGAAAAATAGTTTTCTCTCTTCTTTAAAAGTCCTGGGCAAATGGTCACCTTTAGTCAGCCCAGAGGGCCGCTGGTGGGGACCCCTTCTGTCTGTGACAATGCTGGGTGATCACAGGCTCTGCATCTTCGGAGGGACCTCTGGGAACAGACCGTAGCCTGGACGAGCTGCCCAGCCGCTGGCCAAGGGCTCCGGACCTCAGAGCTTGCCCCACTGCGGCTCAGCTCTGAAGGGCTCACACGGAAGCCATGGAGAAAAAGGATGACACCGCCACTGTCACAGCCGACGGCCTCACCCGTGGCAGGTGCTTCACAGGCGTCGGTGACCTTTCACACACTTTGTCTTGCCTGAATAAATAAGAGCCTCACCCATGAAAGAAGAGTCTTTCTGCGTTCCTGACCTGTCAGCCCAGTGGAACAGCAGACGCCCCACAACCAAGTGCACAGGGGTGGGGAAGGGAGAGCCAGGCGCATCCTTCCACTGGAGGCCCCATGTCCAAGTGCACAGGGGTGGGGAAGGGAGAGCAGGGAGCATCACCGTCACATCACAAGAAGGCAGGGCCCGGAGGGAAGCTGGGAGAGGATCGAGAGTCTACCCCAGACCCCCCGAGACAAGCTCCTGCCTGGTGAGCCCCCGGGGTCCGGAGCTGAGCTGATGGCAGACACATCTGGGGGCTACCCCCGCACCTAGCTGCACACCCCTGGATGTGAGTCCCGCAGAGACAGAGGCTCCAGAAATATAAGGAGCACATCACACCCCTGGAGTTTTTTCTGGTCTGCCACAGGCTCAGCAAAGAATGGTCAACAGAAACCAACCCAGGAGCTGGGTGGACGGGAAGGACGCCGGCCCAGAGCTGACAGTGGCTGCCTGTGGGGAGTTGGGAGCTGGGGGGAGACGCAGGCCGGACACGGGCCTCACCCATGAACCTCATTTACCTCTCTGATCGTTTGAGTTTTTATGAGTTACTACTAATTTTTATCATTTTAAAAGAACACTTCAAAGAAGAGAATGAGAGCAGAATATCCCGTACAGACACCCACTTTCCAGGAATACACCTCACCTGCTCCTGGAACTCTCCACTGCGGGCTTGCACAGGCTGCGTCTCCAGTCACCAGACCCCAGAAAACTGGCCCAAGCGAGACCACAAAAGCCAAAGAGAAAGGGTAGAGGCGGTGAGACAGCGCCTGGTGTCAAACAAGAAAACCAGCTCACATGCCAGGCCAGGAGCCCGGGTGGGAGGGAGGCTCCTGGCCCGACACCCCCATGTCTCCTGCCAACACCCCCTGAGCAGGTGGCCATCCCCAGCGGTCGTCCCCTCAGACCCAGATAAGGCTCTGGATCCATCGCTCACTGCCGAGGTTCACACTGAGGAAAGTCACGCATGGCTAAAATCCAAAAGCTTGCCAACCTCTCATTACCCGGGCTGCTCTCAGTTCGAACAAGGCTCTGCACCCCCACTTCCTGACCCTCGGGACCTGAGATCTGATTTTCCACTTAAAATCTTTCATCAGCCTCAGACCTAAGCTCAGCATCATCGACCCCCACAGCTTCGACCTCTTACTTCTTTCCATCATGTGTTCCAGGCTCCCCTCCACTGGCTCGGTTACCCACATCCTGGCAAGTAACTCTCACACATCAGGGTCACCTTTCCAAGCTCCCCTGTCCTGCAAGGGGACACGGACACCTAGAGACAGGGCCAGAGCCGGGGGGACAGGGGCTGACCCAATGGGACAACTCACAAACTCTAATATTCTTATGAGCACCTACTTTCCCCTAACGTCCAAGGCAAAACTAGAGGTGCAATGTTCAGCCATAAACCATCACATTTTAGTAACACAGTATATGTCGTAAACTGTTGTAAAGAAAAATAGGTAGACTGAGAAAATAATACTCAGAATAATGACCTAAAGTTTGCGTGTAAGTGCGTCTTTAGCTTAAGAATATCCGCTACCAAGGCAAGCAAAAGCAGCGTTCCCAGGGGGCTGGACAGAGAAGTCACTTCACTCACACAGGTGCAGTGACGGGGGTCATGCAAGAGGGGAGCCCCAGTCCGGGGTCCTGGCAGGGGCTGCCAGCTCCAGGGGTTAATAACTGGTGATCTGGGATGCGGGATCAGAGAGAATGGGAGACATGCAGAAGCCGAGTCAGGTATGAATTCACTGCACCAGGCGGTGAATTAATGGGGGAACCTACCGCCGTCCCCCAAAGGAAGGGCTCAAGCACGGAGTCTGTTTATAAGAGCATCAGGACCAGTGTCTGAATGTGGTCGGACAGCTCAAGGCTATAGGTTAAAGGGAGGGAGGGATGTGTGGGGACCCCCAGTGTTGTCCCTTGGGCTGCTGTTCCCACCTACTGATGGCTCACTTTCCACCTACACCTTCAAGTACCGCACGTCCTCGGACCTTGCCTGACCACCGGTTCACTGAGCAAAACCTGCCCTCAGGAGACGCCCTGATATGCAAACTCATCATCGGCTGATCGACTGATCCGGAGCCTCTTCCTGGTCGGGATTTTTGCATTTGAGTGCAGAGCGAATCTGCTCTCTGGCTTAAGCCAAAAGAACAAAGCTCTCATTTTTAAATGTCAGCCACAAACCAGCTCCCTGAAGGAGCCTGGGTGGGGCGGCAGCGGCAGGGGAGATCTCTCCGAGATCGCAGGTGGGGGTCTTCCACTCACGGGGGGGGGGGGGGGCTCTTCTGCCCCTGCGCCTCCCCTGAGCACCCTTCCTGCCGGCTTCACCGACTGGGTCCTGCTCGTCCCTCAGGCCTCCAGAGGGAAGCAGCAGCCCTGCTGGGTCCTGGACTTCTGGCCTCCAGAGCTGGAGACAGTCTATTTCTGTTGCTGTAAGCCCCCCAGTTTGTGGTCAATTTGTTACAGCCACCCCAGGAAACACACCCCTGGAGTCATCCACTGAAACAGCAGCACGGGGGTGGGGGGAGGGTAAGGGGCGGGGGGGGGGGAGGGTAAGGGGCGGGGAGCGGGGAGGGCAGAGTGAGAAAGAGACCTCTAGCAGCCCGAAATCCTACGACCAAGTTCCTTCCCTTCCTCAGAAGGTACGGTACCCCCAGCGCGGTGCTCCGTGAATATTCACATATCCTGTTCATCAACAGTCCCCTTGGAGAAACAGTCACCCCAACGCCCCAGGGAGCCGAAATTCAAAACCAGGTAAATCACACAACCACTGTTAAATGAAAGCAATGAATCAAAGCCATGCTTTGTTCTCAAATGACACCCCGCTCCCTTCCTTGGATATCGGGGTGGGGGCGGGTTGCCCCTGAGATCCTTCGTTCACCCTTACGTCACACGCAGTGCTGACCCGCCACGGGGATGGGAGTTTCTGACCCACAGGGATGGAGAAGCAGAAGCTCAGAAGGGCGGAGACGAACTCAGATTCACTGACAAAACCAAAGGGAGACAAGGGAGGGGCAGAGAACAGAGGGATGGACACGCTCTCAAGCAGAGTCGCCAACACTACAAAGCCCCGTGCTCGGAAGCTGGGGCCTTGGGCCACCGTTCCACGCGCCACAGCACAGCCACGAACACTCAACGTGATAGTCTGGTGCGGCAGGCAAAGGGGAATCGTGTTTGTTCTCCTTTAAGAAGCATCAGGTTCCCTTTGCCTGCCTGTCCCTGCGGTGGACTCCAGCATGGTCCCCCTGCCCCCAGGGAGTGAAACCACCCACGGTGTCCCAGGCAGAGGGCGTCCACCCTCTCCTCCCAGTTCACTCCACCGTGGACGCAGTGCAGGGATGTGCCCGGCACGGTACAGGGCGCACAGCGCTCTAGAAGGAGCTGGCCCAAGTGTGCGGGACCCGCGGACCCGGGAGTGAAAGGATGAAGGGATACATCAGCGAATGCATGAACACGAAAGTTCTGGAGAAACGTCTGAATTCTTCCCTGGGCTCCTCCTCTCTCTGCTGACTCGGCCTCAAGCTTGAGTTCTCTCTTACAAAATTCCTGGGACCGTTTTACTGTGGAAATAGCCCTGACGGTATGAACTCCCGGAGGGCAGACACCTGGGATACAGGCGGATCAGGAAAAAACGTCAGAAATGCTGCTTGGTGTCCTAACCACGTTTTCCTTTAAGCTGCAAACTGCTGGCATGACAGGAACCTACAAGGACGAAAGATCCACAAAAAAACAAGAAACTGCGGCGCGGAGGGGGCGCACCTGGGTGGCTCAGTTGAAGCGTCTGCCTTCGGCTCAGGTCATGATCCCCAGGTTCTGGGTTCGAGCTCCCTGGTCAGCGGGGAGCCTGCTTCTCCCTCTCCCTCTGCCTGCTGCTCCCCCCGCTTGTGGGCTCTCTCTCAATCTGTGACAAATAAATTTAAAAAATAAAAATAAAAAAAGAAAGAAAGAATTTGCGGTGGAGAGACCCCAAGGTGGCTGCTGCGATGACACCCCTGGGTGCCACCCCCTCCCTCAGTGGGCAGGAGACCCAAGACTGGCTTCCAACCAAGAGAACACGGTGAAGGTGGCGGGCCGCCCCTCCCGCACCCCAGCTCCCCAAGTGCCTGCACGCTCCCCAAGTGCCTGCACGCCCATTTCCATTCCCGCGGCACCCTGCAGGTCACCCGCTTCTCGGCAGCGGCTGAGTCATGCCCCATACACTCCAGCCTGGCTCTCCCATGACCACACTTACGTCTATGTTTCCTCATATGTAAAATGGGGACAACAAGAGTTTCCTCACAGTGTTGACACAAGGATTGAATAAGGTGAGGCTGGAAAAGGGATTACAAAAGCGCCTGGCACACAGTAAGAGCTCAATACATGTTTGTTATTTATGCATGACTTATGCACCTTCTGCTGTCCTGACTGGACTACGAAGTCCGTAAGGGCAGCGACAGTCTGTCTCACCCGCCGCTGATCCTCCTAGCGACTCTGAGGACGGGAGTTAAAATGGGTGAGAAACGTATAATTCCTGCCCAGTACCCCCGAGGAAATGAGGAGTAAAACGAGGACCATCTCACTCGCAGACCATGTTCTTTACATTTCTCTGCTGCCTTAAAGACAACTCGTAACAAAGTTAATTTGACACATATTTAAGGATAAGCAGAAGTGTCAGCCTCCAGTACAGTAATTAGGCTTAAATGGAAACAATTCACATAAATGAGCGTAATTAGCACTATGCGAACACGGTGGCAGCTCACATTTCTGGAAGCGTTTGGGAGAAGGTGTGATTCTTAGGTGCAGGGAAGAGAATGAGAGAGGCGGGGAAGAGTTTTCTCCAATCAGTGCTGAATGATGTGGCTTATGAATGGCTGCAAGGCGATGGAAGGTTTGAAGCATCTGGGGGGTTAGATGCATTTGAGGGGATAGAACAGTCCTCAGCGGGTGCCAAAGTGGGATGCAGGCTTGGAACCGTGGCGCAATGGGCGACGAGAGTTATGCCTGAGACTGAAAGGGAAGGGGCCCGAGGTGAACTCTGCCTGGTCTCTGGTTATTACCCTGGCTGATTCCTCTTCTCCCTCCAAAGACCAATGCAGTCTCTCAGGGTCTGTCTGGATCCCACCTGGTGCCCCTCACCTGGTCATGCCCAGGGAGGGGGTGATCGGGGCAGGAAGACAGATGGGCGGTACCTGGGGCGAGTCACTTCAACACAGCTCCCTCCCCGAGCCAGCAGCTTTCCCAGAAGATTATCAAGAACTGTTTCTCCATCTCTCCAGGTCGGAGGCAAGGGATATTAATCTCCTTTGGGGTTTGGCAACATTTCTGACAAACACCAGCCTTGCCAATGTCCTGGAGGAGGGGCTCTATCGATCAGGGTCAATCACATGGTCTAGGATTTGAAACTGGCTTCACCCCACCATGGGTGGTGGGTTTCATCATAAAGGGGTTATGAGGACAGTAGCCTTATTCACTTCCATTTCAAGTCTATTTTAACGAATTTTATCATGACTGGATATGACAGCCTCAGAATATGTTTAACTAGAGGATTAGGAATCAATTTGGTTCAAGTTAACTCACCCCTGCCCCTCACCCTCCCACTGTCAAGACAACTTTTCTCCTCCGGATGGACCCTCCCTCTCTTCATCCTTCTTTCCCAGGGTTGGTGACGGGAGTCAGGCAGGTGTGCCCACCTGCAAGAGGTCAGGTGGGAAGCTGGGAGGAGTGAGTCAGCACCACTTTCAGAAGGGGACAAGGCAAGCATCAAATGACAGTGTGGTAAGGGGTCACTTGGTACCACGGAGGTCAAGGTGGGGCCCCAGGGTGAGACTGGTCAAGACCGTGGGCTCCACGCACAAGAGCTCCCCCATGACACACGGCCGTTCACTGCCACCTGTGACTCGGAGCCAGTGACTCGGAGCAGGGGGTGTATTTTGTTTGTATCAATCCAAGGCATTTTCCTCCATTCAACGATTTTTTTTAAGTATCTACACACCCAGCGTGGAGCCCAACGAGGGGCTTGAACTCACCACCCTGAGATCAAGACCTGAACTGAGGTCAAGAGTCGGATGCCTAATCGACTGAGCCACCCAGCCGCCTCCACTTTACTCCATTTAAATATCTACCATCCTTGTTCGCAACAGCAACAAAAATGAAAATCTCAGTTTTTAGGAAGGGGAAGTCGAGAGGGATATTTGCAATGCAGAAATCAATTAAAGGACTCCAAAACCCTCACTGAATACTATCAGCGAAGAGGAAGGCTCCTCTGATTTAGCCCAAGCATGGAGCATCTGTGAAAGAAAAGCTCTATTTTATGTCTGGGGATGTCTCAGCCCCCACGGCACCGCGGGCCAGCACCCGTACGCGTGACTCACGTATTTACACCACGACTCTACGAAGTAGACCCTAACATAATAAGCCCCATTTTAGAGATGAGGAGCCAAACCCAGGAAGGTTCAGTCCTATTTGCAGGTTCGCACAGCTAGCGGCAGACAGGTGGGCCTGGACGCCAAGTCCTTGACCAGAAAATCCTGTGCTTCGTTCGTGGACACTGCGGGCCCCCTCGCGAACCAAGGGGCTTAGGAATGGAGAAAATGGATCCGCACCCACTGCCAGGCCCGGGCATCTAGCAGCCTCTGCGTGGCACCTGCAGCCGGACCCAGAGGGGAAACCCCAAGGCCAGCCACCACAAGCTTTCATTCCTAAGGGCTCTTAAATCACTGCGGCTGAGATGTAAAGTAGCTCCTGCCAGCCGCCCAACCCCCCGGCGGCGCGCGCACAGGTAGCCCACACTGTCAGAAAGCGAACGAGACAAAGGTGCCGATTTCCATGGGTGTTGGCGCTCCCGACCTTAACGTGTGATGTAAACAGGTGTTGCTGTTTCCTGTCCTCACATGAGAGAGCAGGCAACCCCCTCAGACCAGGCAGCAAGTGCAAACTCAGCCAGAACTGCTGGGGGGCTTTGGGGGTGGGACTGTGCCCACATCACCCTAAGGAGGGGTGCAAGCCTCCCTGCACCTTGATTTCCATCTACCAAAAATAAAGATCGTAATCCCCACACCCTCCCCACCTCACAGAGACCAGAGAATGTATCGTCAGGTGCCACACCTGGGCTGCTTGGCTCTGCCGGGGCAGGGGGGTCTGTCACCCCCATTCGACTGGGTGGGGGGCAGGCTCTCCGACTGCTCCCCTGCACCCCTCCAGCCCCCCGGGAACCTCGGCTATTCTGCCACACCAACTCTCCCTTCGTAAGAACCTTCCAGCCATCCACCGTCCAGCTCCTGTAAACCGATTTCAAAATACACTTCGTGCCTTCCTAATTCTGCTAACGCCTTCCCCTTCGATGTAACTCTCCCTTCTCTCCAGCAGTCTCAGAACCCAGGCTGCTCTCCCAAGCTCAGGCCCAATCCCTTCTACTGCCACAGAACTGTCTTGGCCTCTCCCCAGCCCTGTGAGCCCCTGAAATCCCAGAGCATCGACTACCCTATTACATCCCCCAGCTGGCCTTTCGGCTCAGCTCTGCACACCAGTCCTACCACTTTCTATGCACGCATGCAACCACGCATGCGTCTACCCGTCCAACCAGCCCGCAAATATGCATCAGCTATCTGTCATATGCCAAGCACGGTTCCGTCACTTCTATCCATTCTCTCCTCATTCTCCAAGATGACTATTTTCCACCTTCTGCTCGCCCCCAAACCTCCACCACGCTGAGCAACCTCACACAATTCCGTGGCGTCAGGGACCATCTTAGTCACACCGATGCCCCTGCCCTGACCGACCTCCTACACTCCAGGCTCCAGCACCCAATACTATCTCCAGCTGGGTGTCCAACAGGCAACGTACCACAGCCAAAACACAATTCCAGATCCCCATGAAAGCCTGCAGCCTGTTCCCCACCTCGATAAGTGACTCACCCGTCTGTGCAAGCCACAGATGTTGGAGTCATGTTTGTCTCCTCTGTGTTGTGTCCTCTCTCCCCGTCGGTTCTCCCTTCCAACCCTCCAGCTCTATCCCCACGCTACAGCCCAGTGCAACCCGCTGCGGTTTCCAGCCAGCCCAAGGACAGCCCCCAGCAGGTGTCCCTACTACCACACTTGGCTCTGGATAGTTTTCACACAACAGCCAGAGTGATAGTTTTATGTATTTACTTACTTTGAAGGCTTTATTTATTTATATATTTATTTATTTGACAGAGAGAGAGGCTCGATCCCTGGACCCTGGGATCACCAGAGTGATAGTTTTAAATGTAAGATTTCTAAGTCCCAGGGCACACAAAGCCCTAGATGACCCGGCTCGTGGGTGACTTCACTCACCTCCGGACTCACAGGCTTTCTTGCCAATTCCTCACAAATGCGCCAAACACAGGACCTTGGCATTTGTGACCCTTCTGCCCGAAGAGCCTTCTCCTGGCCTGTTCAGGTGTCTCCTCAATGACTTAAAGCCTCCCTCCCCCATCCATCAACAACACCCCCTTCCTGGCACTCCTCACCTCCCCCCCCTTCATAGCATTTATCACAACCTAAACATTTCAAATGTTCACTATGTCCAGGTACCAAGAGAAGACCAGCTCCACAGATGCAAGGATCTGCCTTCTGGTTCACTGCCGTATTCCTAATGCCAGAGTAACGTTAGCACCTAGCAAGCCCTCAACAAATACTTGCTGGAGGAATGAATGAATGAATGAGTCCCATGTATCTATTCTCTTACAACCTACATCTGATCTCCTGGGACCCAAGGTTGGGCAGCCTACAGCCAGGGGCAACACCCACGGCATTGTTCATACTTTGATCTTCCGACACCCCCTTGCCCAGGGACAAGGGCAAGTACAGGGCCGGATGGCCATCAGCTTACACAACCAGTGGGTAGTACTACCTAGCATGCGGTGATGGAAGGACCCAGGGGCCGGTGTCTGTTTAGGATTATTGATTTGTGGTGTGCACCAAGGGCACGGGGTAGTGAGTAAAAGTGGAGTCCTGTGGCTGCCACATCTGTTAACCACGGGATCCTTGAGGCCAGACAGACAGTGGGACTGGCAGGGCAAAGCAGGCCAGTCCTGGCCAGTCCTCAAGTTTGGGAAGCTCAGGAGACAGGTCACTAACCCACAAGGCAGCAGATGCCAGTGGGTCCCAGGGTCCCACCTGATGCTGCGCCATCAGCCCTCTGCCCCAGACAGACCCTCAAGGGGAATGCTGGCAAGTACGGGAGCCTCGCCTCCTGCCCGGGCACTGACCCTGCCCAGCCAACCATCTTAGCCACTGCACAGCACTTACGGCACACGCTGGGATGCGGAAACTCAGGGGAGTGGCCCTTTGTCCCAAAGCCTTCTCAGACCTGGGGGCAGAGGCAGAACTGGCCCCACATACAGTGAGCCCTTCTGCCCCCATGATGTGGCTCTCAGCATCTGCTCCGCAGGCAGGAACCCAGGAAGCCTGGCCATTCCTTGCTGCAGGAGACCAGCGTGAACACACCCGGAGGGCGTAGGCCCTGGGTCTCTCCGCACAGCCCTGCTGTTCACAGGAGCATGGGCCCTGTCCATAACACCAGGCCACAGCCACCTAACCTGGGGGGCGACGAGGGCCCCCACACTGCCATTTGCTGATCCAGTCTCCATTCTGACCGGCAGCTCCCAGCAGACCGGCTCTGGCCACTGGGGGTTGGAGGGGAGGAGGGCTCCTGTTCACCCTGGGGACAGGAAGGCTGAAACCCCTTCTCCCGTTTCTCTCTTTCAAATGCAAGCTGGTAGTCTGGACCCCTGATAGAACACTACTCTAGTAACCACAGGACTTTTCATGCCTGCTGAGATCTGTCACCGCCACCTTGGACAGTTAGCTAGGCTCCATGCCCCCACTTTCAGGAAACGGAGGTATTTGCTCCCACCGTAGCTGGGGAAGCAGCAGCGATTAAACGAGAGCCCCCACTTGCACTCCCAGACCAGGGAGCCCTTCCGCAGTCACCACGGCGTGAGGAAGACAGAAATCACCACGCACGCAAAACGCAGAGAAGGAATCCTTTCTCTCCAGAGATTATGAAATCAAAGAGCATTTTGTTGCTTCTTGGACACTTTTCTCCATATGACTCGGAGGCCACACAATTCAACAGGGTTCCCATTATTATTATTGAAGTTCCTGCCTCCTTCACAAACTTTCAAACAGACCGAGAACACAAGCGTTTACCTGCGCTCACCGTGGCGCGGGGCGAGCATGTCGCGCGGGCTTCCAGCCCCCTCCTCCCCGGGGCTTGGCTGCAGGGCTCCCGCAAAATCTCGAAATACCCCCGGATCTGCGCGGTCATTGAGGAAAGCAGCCCGGCTCTGAACAAGCCCAGGCAAGCCCAGGCAGAGCCCGCTTCTGGGTCCTCCTCCTGCGCGCACCACCCGGCCCCGGGGCGGGGGACGCAGCTCTCCAGCCCAAGACCCCCGAAGTCGGCTCGCCCCAGAAGGGTGGGGCGCTGGCGTCCGGGGCACCTGAAAAGGGAAAGGGCCAGGTGGCGAAAGGCACGGCGCGGGGGGCGGTGCCAGCCTGCGCCGGCTTCGGGGCGGGGGCGCTGCCGGCGCCGGGGTCACGTCGAGGGGGGCGGTGCGCGCTGCCCCAGGCCACGGCGGGGCGCCCTGGAGGGAGACCGCGCGAGCTCGGCCGTGGGGCCGGTCCGCCCACCGCGGGGGCCCGGGCGCGCCTCCCGGTGCCCACGTCCCGGGCTCCGCGGCCATCGCCACCCTCCCGGGGCCCCTCGGCCCTGCTCGGCGGGACCGAAGCCCGGGCGGGCCGGGGGGCCTGTGAGAAAGCAAACAGAAACCGCGGAGCGCTCGCCGCGATGCCCAGCCCGCGCGGCCTCTCCCCGGGAAGAGGGAAGAAGGCACCCACGTCGCGTCCCGGCCGCGGGCAAAGGAGGTGTCCCGGGTCTGGACCTGTCGTCGCCGACACTGCGAGCCGGGAGAGCTCCGAGGTCCCACGCGGCCCGGGGTTTAAGGAGACGGGAAACAGCTTCCAGTGCCGGGAGCCGGCACCCCGCCGCAGTCAACGCCCGCCGGCCCGGGGCCCCGCCCCCACTCACCGCGCCCCCAAGTTCCGGCGCTGCGGGCCACTGGGGGGCCTGGGTCCGGCGCGGCGCTCGGGGCCGAGGCCGCCAGGCAGGAGTCGGCTTGGCCGAGGGGCCGGGCGCAGGCTTCCCGCACCCGCCTTCCAGGGTCCGGGGAACGAAAACGCGGACCTGCGTCCGCAGCACGGAGTTGCGGGGAGGAGCCCGGCCGCCCGCAAGGTGCGCGCCTCCCATTTCTCGAGGTTTCCACGCCGCCTTGCGCCTGGGCAGGGACGCCTTCGGGGTTGGTGCGGACGCACGTGCAGGGGCGGCTCCAAAGATTCCCCTTCCCCTCTCGGCTGCGGGGAAGGGGATCCCCAGCCACTACCCCGCTCCCAACCATCTTAGATCCCACTCAGACCGACCTGGTCGGGACCTCGGGATCTTTGGGAGACAAGCTGCCGCGGGGCTCCCTCTGCAGGTGTTTCTGCCCAGGGGGTTGTTGCAGGACAGAGAAGCAAACCGTCCTCGCAGACCCACACTCACAACACTCTCAGGACTCCGCGCGATGCACCTGTGACCCACCGAGCACGCACCTGTCTCCTCCACGCAGGCAAAACTGAAGGGCGAAGGTCCTTTTGATTTGGTGATGCAGCGGCTCCCTGAAGCCACAGCGGAAGCTCATTCGTCTTGTGCTGGGGAGAACACGGCCCTTGTGGGGACAAGAGGGAGGCGGCTGCTGCCTAGGTGGGTAATCCCATCTGGACACCCTGGAGGGAGCAAGTGGAGGCCAGGGGTGAGCTGCCTCCACTTGATGGTTGGGGATCCTGAGGCTCACAGAGGTGAGTCTGTGTGGAGCCCAATGTCTCCCAGACTTTTCCAGGGATTCTAGAACAGTCCTAGAAAAGGAAGGAGCCAGCCACCAAGTGAGAGAATGCCCAGGTGCAGGAGGATGGCTGCAGGTCAGGCCGACATTTCCCCACACCAGCAGTGCAGGGGAGGGGACAGTTCCCCACCCACCCTCACCCCCGGATGGCCTCACCATGGGCAGATGGGGTGACGATGGCCTTCCCATTTCCTCAAAGACTCAGGAAGATTCAAATGAGGCCAATGGCTCCGGAGGCAGCACATGGCGATGGGAAGGAAAAGCGGATTCTACTGCTGACTTGCTTAGGACCTTGAGCCATCCTAGTAACAGCTCGTTTGCCTCGAGCGCTCGCAGTGTGCCCGGCATCATCGTGAGCCCTTCCGCAGGCAGCGTCGTTCAGTCTTCAGGCAGTCCTGTGAGATTGGTACCAGTACGGCCCCCATTTCCAGGTGAGGACATCGGGGACCAGAAGGGTAAAACTCGGCCACCATCACCGGGAGGAGAGTGGGGCTGAGCTAGGAGTCCACGCGTGCCTTCGAGACCCGCAGCCTCACGGCTGAAGCCCTGGCCATTTTGCCTCAATTTCGCAGATTGCTTAGCGTCCCCAAGCCTTGGTGTGCTCGTGTGCACAGACAGCACCCGGTTCTGGGAAGGAGTCGGTAAGTCCTGTGGAACCTCGGCCCCTCGGGGCAGGTGGACGCACCGCGCTAGATAGAGTGCCTGTGCGCAGCCGCACTGGAGCGCACCCCCAGCTCGTGGAAGGGACCTCAGGGCAGTGCCAGGCCCCAAGGATGCATTAGCTGTCCGCTCCATGCATGTAGACACCTGGGAGCATCCTGCTTGAGTGCCTCTGGCCTCGTTGGTCCTTTCTCTTCTTGCTTTCCTTACAGAGCCACCAGGAGGCCTTGACCCGGGCAGCCAACAGTTGTATGAATTCCCTTTGGGGACACCGGGTTCTGGCAACTAAAGAATTGGATTCTTACCCACTTTTTCATCCTAAGCATTTTTGTGTAAGCAAGGACTGTTTTACAAAGTATGTGCCAAAGTCAGTCTCACCTGTCCCCAGCCCCACCAGGCTCAAGGACGCTGAGCTCATCTGTATTTCCCCTAGGACCCACCCAGCACCCACACATACACATACCGCTAACTTACAGAGAGAGGGGGCTATGGAAGTAGCGTGGACAAGCTTTGACGTGGGCCCCCGGCTGCGCAGAGTCCGCCTCCCCAGACATGGCTGTGAAACGATGTACCCAGAGGCCTTTGGGCCTGAAATGTAACCACAGATGCCCAAGGAGTCCCGCTCTCCAGTCAACCTATGGCTCGATCTCATCCAAAACCGTGAATTCAAAAAAAAAAAAAAAAAAAAAAAGAAGGATAACAATGTCCTGGGGTTAGATCATGGTGATGGCTGCACGGTTTTGGCAATATACTAAAACCCACTCAACAGTACACTTTTAAAATTTATGGCAAGTCAGTTTTATCTCAGCAGAAAAAGAAAAAAGGAGCCACCATTCTTCCTTACTGGCTAGAAATAAGCGATAAGAACCCAGCCAGTCATTTGAAAGTCCTGGTACTCCTGATACTAACAGCTAACTCCCCCGACTTAGAAGATCTAATCCAGGTTGTGGGTAACACGGGAACGTCAGGCTGGGCTATGCCAGGGCCCTGGCTGTGACCGTCTCAGGGGCAAGTGGCCAGGAGGCTGTGGCTGCCTGTTTGTTATGCCCTCTAAGACAGGACTACAGGGACACAGGGTCCCAGACTGGACCCTGCAGAAGAAAGGGTTCTTGTGGGGGAGGGGCTTTCCCCACTACAGCCCTGACATCAGAGAGTCGCTTGGGAGAGTAATGGTGGAGGGGTCTGTGTGTACCCGTGTGGCCTGTGGGGGTGCCCCGGGGAGCCCATTTAGCACTACAGAGCCCTGCGTCAGCAAGCACAATTGTCCAGGCCCCGTCTCTGAATAAGGAAGCCCAACTTGACTGGTTGGGTTAGTGAAGAAATCGCCACCAGATTAAAAATAGCAAATTAATGTAAGAAGTTAAAATGCTGTACAAAGGGGAGAATTACTTTGAAATGTTTACTCATTGCTATGCTGACGGGGCATTTCAATTAAACACAGTTTTAAGTTCTGTTTAGTTTCCAGTTTCTAAAGGCACCCTTTGGCTTATGCATCAAGTCAACCTTTTTCCTAATTGAAGACAGAGGTCAGCTTATTCTTAGGAGATATCTATCTATGGATTGATTGATTCATAATATTTAATACATATGCTTACATACACACGTTATTTACTACCATTTATCGAGTTATTATATATGTTATACACTGTTATGTGTTTTGTAGACTTGGTCTCACTTGACGCCCAGCAGCTCTATGATATTATGCCCATTTAGCAGGTGATAAACTGAGTCTCAGAGAAGCTTCCGTCCCACATCCTTGTTTGAGGTCATATAGCTTAAAAGTGACAGACCTGGGGGACTGGGGGGCTCAGTCAGTTAAGCATCCGACTCTTGATTTCAGCTCAGGTCTTGATCTTAGAGTTGTGAGATCGAGCCCCACGTTAAGCTCTGTGCTCAGCAGGGAGATTCTCTCTCCCTCTGCTCCTCCTCCTGCTCTTTCTCTCTAAATAAGTAAATAAAATCTTAAAAAAAAAAAAAAAGAAAGTCACAGACCTGGGATTTGGACCTTTGCTGAACCCCAAAGGCAGAGTTAGCCTCAGAACACCAGGGCATCATTTAACAAAGGCTCCAGGGACGGGGGAATCCCCTCCATTTTTATTGGCGTGAGTGAAAACTCCCCAACCCTGAGTCCAGAAAATTGAGACTTGCCCAGATCTGTTTGCCCTGCCTGCAGCTTTCATAAATATACATAACTGATACCTCCCATTTCTCCAACTCAAAGAGGAAAATAGGGACAGTTTCTGTCCTAAGCATGCCCCCTACTCCCCTCTCCCCAAAGAACCCTGGGAGCAGCACCTCACCCCAAGGCCTGCTTACTGCCCCCATCATCCCTCTGGAATTGATCTGGGATGGTCAGGTTGAGGGCTGCTGGTTTCCCCAGGCGCAGGTGGGCGAGGGGATGGAGGAAGAGGCCCTATGTCTTAGACGGGGCTGACCCACCGCCCTCGATGTCTAGCTATTTGGAGACACGAAGTCTTGCCAATCCACACATTGGATTATTTAACAAAGACTTACACTGGGAGTCTCCCTTGGCCAGGCTGGAGCCCAAGTGCTTTATAGAAATGACTTGATTTAATCCTCATAAAAACACTAGACTTCCATTATTCCCATCTTACAGATGAAGAAACTGAGGCACAGAGAGGCTAGAAAGTTCCCCGAGGTCATGCTGCTAGTTTGGGACGTGAGCCCAGGTGGTCTGGCGGCAGAGTCGGCCGCAGCTCCCTTAGGGGCTACCATGGCCTCCTGGGTAGCGGGGCGCCGATCTACCCACCTCTCTAGCACTGGCTACCTGCTGGGTGGGCTTCAGATGACTCGTTCCACACACACTTTTGACGTGTGTTCCTCCCTGTTGGCTGACCTCATCAGGGCCACCCCGGTCCATCCCAGATGGTGGGAAGGGCTAGACTCCACCCTCTCCCTCCCCGAAGGCTCACCGGCCCACAGCAAGCTTCCAGGCACCTTTCCAACCATCTTCACCCCCACTTGGGGGGGGGGCACAGCTCTCCCTGGGTACAGCCCGTCCTCAGCCAGACGTTTCTGCTCTTGTCCTTTCCGCCGAAGCCAGTGAGTGTCAACGCGACTCTTGAGCGGTTCCTCCCTGTTGAAGACCTCTCCAAGACGGCTTCGTGACTCCACCGCCGGAAACACGAACAGCACGCAGCATCGAAAGGGCGGTTTCTCTGGTTGAAGAAACCAGCTGCCACCCCACAGCATCTATGACAATGCGCATTACGTAATGCGTGCCATACACGTCTTACTATATAATAAATACAGGAGCAGTCGGTAGAGCATGGGACTCTCGATCTCGGGGTCATGACTTTGAGCCCCACATTGGGTGGGGAGCCTGTTTAAAATAAAAGGGGTGCCTGGGGGGCTCCGTCGGTGAAGCATCTGCCTGCAGCTCAGGTCATGATCCTGAGGTCCTGGGATCGAGCCCCGTGGCTCCCTGCTCAGTGGGGCGTCTGCTTCTCCCTCTGCCTCTCTGCTTGCTCACGTTCTCTCTCTCTCACATAAATAAAATCTTAAAATAAACATCATATATATGTATTCGTGATGATAAGGATGATGTAGGAACTATCTATTGCTCCCGATTGATGGTTCTTCACCTTTTGGGGGCCACATAATCCTTTGAGAATCTGATGAAAGCTATGAACCCTTTCCAAGGAAAAAACCAACAATTCCCCTCACACAAAATTTTACCTACAATTTCAGAAGCCCTTGGCTGCCTCCTCCCCACACTTTCCTCCCCTCAAATTTAAAAAGGGAACAGTACCGTGGGGCTATCCAGTAGAACTGTCTGCGATGGTGGGAAAGTCCCACGTCTCTGCTGTCCACTGCGGCAGCCACGAGCCTCGCGTGACCACCGGAATTAATAAAATAAAAGGTAACATTTGGATCCTCGGTGCAGAAGCACGTGGCTGGCGGCCGCCGTCTTGGGCAATGCAGTTGTCAAGCCCACCCTGAAACAAGCCAGAGCATCAGGACACGGCCCAGCGCGGCCGCGCCACGGGTTGGCTTGCTGTCGCTGCCTTACGTTGAGGGGCCCTCGGTGAAAGAGCCGGAGCACGTGGCTCCCCCCTCCCTGTGCTTTCCTCTAAGATGCTGTTTGCTACACGAAGCATAATAGGTATTGGAAGGAGTCTCCGTGACAATCCACTTTTAGGGTCGGGGATCCCCAAATGCAACATGATAAGGAGACTTTTCTTTGGTCACTAAATTTTTGTCCTTTCAATTAGTCGAAGGTGGATGGCCTTTCCCTAGGAAGGCAGCCAGTGCGTTCGGATGATAGTGCAGCGGTCTGAATAGGGAGACAGGGGACGGTGTTTCACAGGTAGGAGCATGAGTGAGTTTGGGCAGAATATTTTGCAAGGTCTGATGGGTCCCTTGCGCTGGGCAGCCCGGTGCTGCGTGCCCGGCAGCTCCCTTAGGACCAGAAGTGGAGGTGGTCGGCCCCACCCACTAACGGGAGGCTGTCTCTCTGCAGTCGCTGGAGACACGAGGACAAGCTCCCGGGCTCTGTAGCTGCGACTGCCCCTACTGAGACCGAGGGCAGAAGGGTCGAGCTTTCCCTGAGCCTGTGGCGTCCTCAGAAACGGAAGGCTGCCATGAGCCTGCATCTGAGATCCTCTCTCTTGCCAGCTGGGTCTAGGGAGGCGGCACTGAAGCTTGCTTTTTTCTACTCATACCTCGTCAAGGTCACCGATGACCTCTGTGCTGCTAAACCCCGTGGCCCCTTCCAAGGCCCCATTTTGTTTGACCCACCAGCATCATCGGACGCAGCTCATCCTTCCCTGATCCTGGAAACTTTTTCTTCCTTTTCATTTGGATTTTGGGATGCCACTCTCTTGGTTCTCCCCTACTTCGCTGACCACTCTTCAGTTCCTTCTGCTGGTCCTGCCTCTAGTCCCCACCCTCTTTCTGTCGGGGGACCCCAGGACTCGGCCCATCTATACTCCCTCCCTGGGTGATCTCATCCAGCCTCCTGGCTTATCAATCTCATCTGTAGACTGCTGACTCGCAAACTATTATCTGCAGCCACGACCTTTCTGCTGACCTCCAGGCTCTGATAGCCAACAGCCAATTCAGAGTCTCGTGTATGTGTAATAGGAATCTGAAAATGGGACACATCCCAACTGAAGTCCTGACCGCACCTGGCCTCCCTAGTCTGCTTCTCCAAAGTCTCCCCCTTGCCTTCTCCGCTCATGGGAACCCCATGCTTCCAGCGGGGAACCCCGTGTTTCCAGCACTTTGGCAAAAATCCTTGGGGTCCATCCTTGACCCCTGTCTCTCTTCCCCCAGCATCCAGTCCATCAGCAAAGCCTGCTGGTTCCACGTTCAAACTATGGCCAGAATCCAGACCCTTCTCTGCTTTTCTCATCACAGTCCTCGCTCCCACCCTGTCCAAGCCAATGTCATGCTCGTGCCTAGGTGATGGTCGCAGACTCCTACCTGGTTTCACTGGGCCCCTGCTCCCTAAAGCCTGTCTTCAGCACAGCATCCAGGAGTGGCCGATTTTGAATGAAATCTAGTCACATGAAATGAAATCCAGTCTGCTCAAAAGTGCCCCCTCACCTTGCTCAGAGTCAAAGCCAGAGTCCCTTCTGTGGCCTAAGAAGCTCAAATGAACCTGGCCCCAGCTGACTCCCGACCTCATGTCTTACTGCTCTCTCACTCGCTTACTCTGTTCCAGCCACACCTGCCTCCTTGCTGATCTCCGAACACACCAAGAAGTCTTCTCCCCTGCCCGGGAGGCCAGAGGAACCGGACCAGGGCCCTGCGGCCAACACTGTTTCCACCCTCATCATCACTAATGAGAACCAGAAGCTGTAGCCAGTAAGCCTGTGGCCACCCCGGTCCCCCAGTGAGACCTCAGAGGCGACAGTACTAAGGAGCACCCTGGGCCGTGGTTTCAACGCTCATCTCTTACAGCCAAAGGGCCGCGGAGGGGCAAAGTGGCAATTCTCTCCTAATTCAGAAAATAGTAACACGAGCACTTTCTTTCTGATGCAGATAACTACATTATTCTCCTGATGAATCAAAAAGGAAAAAAATAAAAAAGAAGAGTGACGGCATGATGGTAGGAAATGTGGGGTGTTCTATAGGGGAAAGAGTCACCCCAGCTGAAGGGCGGGGGTGAGAGAATCCCACACCTGCGCCTTGACAAGGCAGAGTGGGACTCGCCGAGCAATTCGTGAAACAAGGCAGCTGGTAAACAGACGCGGCCGTTAGTGGCAGGGGCTGTCCACCTACGGCAAGTCTACTCTAAAGGATGACAGCTCCACAGAAAGCCAGGAAGAAAGTCACCCACGTGCCAGGGTATATAAGGATTTCCCACACGAGGACCACGGGGATGACTCCCGTGAATGACACGGGGCCTTGTCCCTAAGGGATCCCCCTTTTCTCGACTCAGCACACCAGCACCCATCCTCAGTCCTTTGGCAGGTCCCGCCAAGTTTATGAGTTTGTGGTCACGGCCCCACCGTTGTAGTCAGCCCCCGTGGCTTTCTATAAATACGCAGCATGCCAGCCCAGCCCTCAGAAGACTGTGTGGCAGGCGTCTGGACTTCCGGCTGGAAGAGATAATGGCACTCACCAGACTTCTTCGCTGGAGCTGTGTCTCTCTACTTGCTCGCAAGGAACGCCTTGGGAGAGCAGTTGGCCTTCAGGGACCTAGAGAAGCAAAGAAGTGATGCAGACCAAACCAAGGGCAGCCTGTGGGTCCCTGGCGGGTCTGCTCAAGTGTCCCTCGCCAGCCTTCTCTCCTAGGGGTGATTTTGCCAGGAGGAACTTCGCCCTTGAGTTAAGGCGCTGCCGTCCCCAGGAAACGGCTGAGAGCGTGTGTGCCTTCCAGAGACCTACGTGCACTGGTGTCCCCAACAGAATTCGCAAACTTCTAAGGTTAGAGAGAGAGAGATGGGTCGGACCAACACAAGCGTGGAGCCAGGCCGCCAGGCAGAGCAGAGGCCCCATGGTGACCCGGGGCCCTTGGAGCCTGTGAGGTAGGCCCGTGGGGTGAAGGCTTTGAGGGCGGGCATGAAAGGCAAGCATGGCCCATCTCACAATTTTATCATGAGCCTGCCCGATCTGAGAAGAAGAAAAACGAAATTAGTACTTAAAAAAAAAAAACAAAAAACAAACCCTTGAGCCTTGTCTACTGCTTATTGTGAAATAAGCACATTTATGACACAGAAGGAAGCCTGATATCTCTGAGACCTTGAATGGACTATTTGCAATATGTGGGCTGCGGGGCAAGGTGACCTTTAGACCACGGAATGGCAATGCGTTACGTGTGGCCCGGCCTTTCAGAGGGCATGAGACACCCAACACTTCCATGTTGTAGGGAACCTGGGTGGTTGCAAAAGGAAGAAATGTCAAACCAGGGATTAAAAATGCATATTTCAAACACTTAATATTTTAAAACAGAATGCTCTTAACACCCCCCCTCCCCAATACAAGAGAACTGTGCTGTTTACTAGAACTGATGTAAGAAGTCTGAAGGGGGCTCCTGGGTGGCTCCATCGGTTGAGCGCCCGCCTTCGGCTCAGGTCATGGTCCCGGGGTCCTGGGATCAAGTCCCACATCGGTCTCCCTGCTCAGCAGAGAGTCTGTTTCTCCCTCTGCCTCTGCCTCTCCCCTGCTTGTGCTCTCTCTCTCTCAAATAAATAAATTAAATAAAATAAAATTAAAAAAGTCTGAAGATTGTTTTGAACGTGGAGCCCAGGCCAAATGCCCCCCCCCCCGAGCAGTTAGACCCCAGAGCAAGATACCCCGAGAAAGCAAGCCGTGGGCATTGACCCAGGCACTGGGATCTGAGCCCCAGGACTGGATGCGTCCACGAGCCATGCTTCGGAGCTCAAGTGATCTATCACACTGGCACCTGTCCAAGCGTCCGCTCCTGACCAGGACCCGGTTCTGGCAGAAACAGAACTGTCAAGTCTACCACTAAGACGTGACTCCATCCCTCGGTGCTTTGCCACCACACTGTCATACAGTGAAATTGCTATTGGATTTTGAAGGCAAGGACTATACCTTATTCCGTTTGGACCTATTCACAGCCCCAGTTCTTACGTCAGTGGATGCCTGATAAATACTTGTTGGGTTGAGTCATATTATCAAGAAAGTGTGATCAAGAATTCCTTGGGAGACACACAGTAGTCTTCCCTTACCTGCAGGCGATATGTTCCAAGACCCCCAGTGGGTGCCCGAAGCCTTGGGTAATCCTATGTACTCTATGTTTTCTCCTACGCATGCACACCTGTGTTAATGTTTAATTTATAAATCAGGCACAGTAATAACTAACAATGAAGTAGAACCATTAGGAGAATAAAACTGGCATGAAAGTTACGTGACTGCGGTCTCTCTGTCTCTACTTTATTGTACCGTACTCATCCCTCTTGCGACCGTGTGAGACGATAAAATGCCTACGTGACGAGGTGAAGGGAGGCGGATGACCAGGCACTGTGCACAGCCTTAGGCTGCTACTGACCCTTGACGATACCTCAGAAGGAGGATCTTTTGCTTGGGGACTGCGGCTGACCGGTGGGAAACCGCGGAGAGCAAAATCGCGGATAAGGGGGAGCAGAGTAATGACTGTACATGGCCAGAGAGTCACAAAGCTATGCGTGGCCTATTGGTGCCATCGGAGACGGCCCTAGTCAAATTGCTTGGTCAACCGTCCCCATCTCTGTCATGCTGACACAAACTGCACTGACATCGTCACAAGGGGCCCGGCAGCTCCCCTGCTCTGTGGCCATTCTATCCAAAATCACATGCTGTGCCCACAGAGACACTTACGACAGACTTAGACTTGCCCTCAACTGGAGAACAAAGAAGCTACCACGTAAGTATGATAACGTGCAACCTATACAACCGACTCTATCCCGGAGAAGAGAGGTAATCTCATGACACAGGAAAACGGGCTGTCTTCTACCTAACTGCACGAATTCACCTCCACGCAGCTGAAGGTCATCAGTACACAGCATTTCGTTTCAAGGGTATTCAGATTGGTCCACTCACAACACCAAATCAGCACTAAACCAGGGGGACCGTCGGGGAGGAGAGGGGGTGCTCAGTGGACGCAAAAGTGAGCTGAGACTCTGAATAGAAGCGCCCAACCAAGTGACAGAAAGGTGGGTCATCAGGGAGGGCTGATGGGATGAGAACGAGCAAACCCAGCGGCTGATCCATGTGGACCCCTGTCTGGGTTTGCTACTGCCATTCGGCAACTTCCCCAAGCAGCGGTGGGCACAAGTCCACCTGCCCTGAAACCCGAGGGCGGCCGTTAGCGTTGCTGGTGGGCAGTCCCATTTGTCCTTCGCCACCTTATTCGAGGATGGCCAGCCCTCCCTTCCTTTATTAGTTGAAACAGAATCCTGAACAATTCTCTTGCCTGATCGCGTGGAACGAAATAAAACCAAAATCCCCCATTCTGCAACCCAACCGCCCCGCAGGGAGCCGCAAGTGGCTGGGCTTCCGTCCCACGTCCTAAGGCGCCCTCTGCTGGACGAAGCCTGAGTTACAGCTCTGGTAACCGCCGCCGTACTCAAGAGGCCCGATTTCCCGGAATTGGAAAGAGAAGCCACTATAGAGAAGCCCCGTGTTTCCGCAGCAGCCCCCCCACCCCGGCACTTCACCCTATAAGAATTGTAAACCAGAGGTGCTGTAAACCTGCTCCAAGGCAGCATCCAGGTCCCAGGGCAGAACTACCTGATGGCCAGTAAGTTTTGCCTATGGTCCTTAGGAGCTCAAGTCTGTGCTAGCTCCGGGTCCCCACTTTCCTCACCTTGTCCTATTTCACCAGAGTTGGGGTGGGTCCAGTGCTGATGATTTCATCCTTGTCCCACATGCCAGGTCCAAGCATGTCCCAGGGACCCCCAGGTCGGCCCTGAGCCTCCTGTGTCCTTGGACAAGTCGAGTGATCTCTGGGGCTCCCTGTCCTCATCTCTGAGCCCGGAGCTTGGACCAGATGATTTCCAAGTACCTTCCATTTGCCAGGTTAAAGTTTACGTGCACAAAAGGAAAGACAGGTTCTGATCCTTAATCAGATTTGCAATGGTGAGAACGGCAGAGAAACTGCTGACCCTGCATTGGGTGGAAAGCAAAAGATGGTCAGCGGGACAGCTACGGGCTGGGGTCTGGCCCTTTAGCCCCAGGATCCCAGCAGCACTGTGGAGCCTTTTCCTGCCATCCGCCACCTGCCTCCCTGGTACTCCCTGCCTTCGGGATTCTGGGCTTGCTGCCTTGCCAGGTGGATACCACCAGCATCCCATTTCCAGGGGAAACCCAGGCCCTCTATTCATTCTCATGACCTTTTCCTCAGACCTAGACCCTGGAGGAGCCGCAAGGACTCAGCTGGCCAGTTGGCTCTGCCTGGAGGGTGCAGGCAGTCCCCTGGAGAACCGCCTGTCCCCGTGTCCTTGGCAGGAAGACTGGCAGCTGCAGTGCCTGTCCCAGGCTGAGCAGGGCTCCTGAGCAGGGCTCCTGCTGGGGCAGCTATGGGCCTGGACAGGCCCCCCAACCTGATGACATCAGCACAGAGCCGGCCCTGTAGCCCCTGACCCCTGCCATCTCCTCCTCCTCCCCTTCTCCCACCTGCCTCCTCCTCCCAGCGCAATGCAGGCTCCTGGGGCAGCCTCCAGAAGTGGGGACACTGAAAAGAGTGGTGGCTGCCAGCCCCGGGGCTCTTCTTGTGGAAGTCCGGGGTCCAGGACCGTGAGAGACACGAGTCTCTGATCTGTCTCACAACCATGAACAGCCCCCCGAAGAGCAGGCTCACGGACGAAGCGTGACATCACTTCCCAGCTTGCCAGGCGACGGGGCGTCTGCCAGGAACAGGCCCCTGGGGACCAGTGGAGCAGCACTTTCATGCTGCTGGCATAGAGGACGGCCTGCCCCAGAGGCTGCTATTCCGAGCAGAAGGTGCCGTCTAAACCCCCTGGGGCTGTCCTCTCTGTGCCCCAGACCCCTGCCTCCTGCCACCTAAGCCCCTCACATCACCCAGGAGGGTCAGCAGCTCCTGGACCCCACCCGCATTTGCTGGCTTGGCTTCCCTCTGCAGGGGAAGCCGGACTTCCTCCGCGTCCAACTTTAACCTTCTGCTCCTAACTCCATGACACTGGGGAGAAAAAAACCTTCTCCCATCGTCTCCGTGCCTCAGTCTGTCTCCATAGGCTTTTCCAGAAATCCTGAGTGGGAACATTCAAGAATGTGGTCCGAGAAGTTCCCTCTGCTCACACCCAAGAAGATGCCTGAGTTGGGAATCCTTTCCTTACCCCCCACCTGGAAAGGCAGCCTTGCTTTCCAGACCGGCGTCCGTGATCCGGAGCAGGAGGTCCAAAGCCAGGGTCCCGGTCACAGCTCCCCCTGCTGCTCTCAAAGCCTTCTCCCTCCTAATCCTTCCGAGGGGCTGCACGTCTCGCTCCTCCGTGCAGGTTTCCAAATCGTGCCCCCCACTCGGTGGGTGCTCGGGATCCAAGCGCCTGCGGAAATGGCTGGTCCAAGGGGGCAAATGAGCCCATCAGGGCAGGAGCCCTGTTTGTCCTCCTCCCCACCAGGGAAGGCTGCCTCCTGCCCCAGCCGTCAACTCTGATGAAGTCGAGTCGTGAAGAAAAGGTGGTATAAATAAAGCCAGAGACTCCCTCGGTGCGCCAATCAGGACCGGGTGCTGTCGCGGCGCTGGCGTGCGCAGCCGCCAGGAGGTGGCCGTCGGGACGCGAGCGAGGCAGAGGAGTGCCGGCCGCCCGCCCGCCAGAGCAGTGGTGCAGGGCCTCTGCACCGCCCGCTGCTGCAGCCGGCACTGCTGACTTGGCCCCGGCGGCGGGGAGGGCGGGGGAGGGCCTGCAGCAGCTTGGGGTTCCAACTGCCCCTGCGGAACGAGCCCTGGAGCAGCGGCAGCCAGGGCTGGGCTGGCCAAGGCTGGGGCAGTGGGTGGGGTGGGAGAGGAGAGAGCTGGAGAAGCCCTGAGTCAGCACTGGTGCATTGCGAGGTGCCCCGGAGCCTCCGACCGAGACGTGCCCCCCCCCCCGCCCCAGGCACAGCCCCCCACCTAACTCAGCGACCAGCTCTAGCCTCATGTCCCCCCTCAACAATGACAGGACCACAGCGGACCCGGCTCGGAGGACTCTGGGGGATGGAAAGAGAGAATTCTCCTTAAAGAGCAGTCCATGCCCATGCCCCCCAACCTAGATGTCACTGTGGGGTCAGGCACAAGGCCACGGGGATCTGACCCTCAGAAGGGCGGGGGACAATCTTCTCCTCACTCCCACCGTCTTACAGCCCATGGCTAGGGGGTCTTCCCTGGGGGTCATCTTCCCTGGGGGTCAGAGGGCTGTGCCGTGACCATCACACATCACGTTCACTGGCTGTTCCGCCTGACGAAACCTGGGCAGCGCTGGCCCCTTGCTGTCCCAGGCCAGCTCCTGCCTTACCAGCTTCTGAACAGCTGGCTTCCCGTCTGCTGCCCGAGAGCCCAGACACCAGGGCGTCCAGGGGCCTGCAGGGGCTAAGGCCCTGCCCCACCTATTCATCCCTGAGGGTCTCCTGTCACCTTGACTGCTTCTTCCCTGGCCGCCTCACTGCGGTCACTCTGGCCCAGATGGCGCCTGCCTGCGGGGAGGGGCCCCTTGCAGTGAGAAGCCCCTCACTCATCTCACACTGGCAGCGAGTGGAGTTCACTCTACAGACCCCAGTGGAGTCAGAGGCCTGGACGCAGGGTCCCCTGCTCCCCCTCAGAGCACAGGTATGAGTTCCTGTCTCCCCTGACCTCCTCGAGGGGACCATAGGCGAGTACATGTGGATGGCATGCTGGGGGTGGGCACAGTGGCACTGGCTTTGCATTGACCACAGGCTTTTCTCTTGGCTAATTCCAGATGGAAAGGAATGAACTGCAGCCGTGAAGGATGCTCCTTTGTCATCCGGGCTGCGTGGGGAGGCCCCAGACGGGAGAGGAGTTGGCCTGAGCAAGCCGGCTCTGTTCTTCTGCTCCCCAGGGTGGCAAGGCCACCGACACCTCTGCCCCGTCAAAGAGGGAAAACTCATCAAGGTTTGTCCAAATGGCATGTCCTAGCAGCTTCCGGGGGGGGGGGGGGCAAGTGCTGCGTGCTCACCAATGAGGCTACACGTCAGTACCATACAAAGTTGACCTCAAAAGCCCCTAGAACGTGGGACCCCAGTGACTGGTTTGGGTGTTCCAGGCTCGAAATCTTGCACGGCCAAGGATGCTTATCTGGAAAGATAGAGTTGCTGCATATCACCAGGGGGGTCCCCCAAACACCCTCCCTATCACCCCAGATTTGTAAGTCATACGTGGTCAGAGATGGCTTTAAATATACGGGGAATGTATAAATATGGCTCCAGCACCACAGAGGGCTCTGAGGGATGGCATGGGGACAGCCAAAGTAGAGGATAGCGAGACACTCCTAATTTGGGGATGGGGTGCTTTCACTGCAGAGTGCTTTTCCGGTCTGGGCGATTATGCCGTCTGAGACCCTATAAAGTGTTTGACTATGGGCACGCAGTTCCCAAACGCCTATGGGAGGTTCGATAGGAGCACCTACCCTGCCCCGGGGAACTTCAGCCCTCGCTCTGCTGCTCCCGGAGCGCAGGCAGGCTTTCTCGGGACAAGCCTTCCAGTCTGGCTCCTGTCTGCAGCAAGAACCAGAACGCGACGCAGGAACCCACGGAGGTCGTGGCACCGCGCCAGCCTCGGCCCGGCTGCTGTTTCAGGGGCTTGCCTGGGTAATTTACACCAGAGACGTTTGCTGCGTGTCCTTGGGGCCGATTTATTGTGAGGCTGAGCATAGTTTTCTTGTGTTTTTTTGGCTTTTTTGTTATCATTTTTGGTAAAAGGACACCCTTTGCTTTGGGAGAACTGGGAGGAGCTCAGCCCTTCCAGCCTGGGACCACCTGGGCAGGTGCGGGCATTGGCCCTGCATGACATCACTCTCAGTGCAGACCCAGATCCCAGCCCTGCATGGCCGGGAATGCCATGCCAGCCTCGAAGCTCCTCCAGCCAGCACCTACGGAGACAGCAGCTGGCTTTGGGGTGGCCCTCTGGCCAGGTGAGGAGGAGTCTGGTCCCGGAGACCAGAGCTCAGGGGCCTTAGGCTGCTTGTTTATTTCCCCAGAAAGAGTCACTGCCCAAAGTGTGCTTTCTGCTGCCTCTGTGCCCTCCCACCTAGACAAGCCCCTCATGGACCATCCCCCGCCAGCTGCCTGGCACCCCATGCATCATCGATCAGTGCCTACTACTAACACAGGGGGAATCCATCCGTGCTTAAATGCAGCAGCCTCTGCTCCTGTGATCGCAAATATTTGATTTGCATTTTGAGTTTCCCTCCAAAGCTCGCCTCAGTTTACCCAAAAGAAGAAAACATCCACCCCCAATGAATAAGGCTACGTCTGTGTTCCCAGGGTTCATGCCAGGCTGGGAAACATCACAACAGAGATGGACCAAATGCCCTAGCCCCGACTCCCCATAAATTAAAGAGCCAGATAACCAGACACCAACGCGCGCACCAAGGCGAAGACTGAGCTTAAACTCATCAGTAAGTCTGTGGGGGTCCCCTGCCCCAAGCATGCGGGAGAGGGAAACCAACTCAAAGTACCGTCCTGGCTGGGCTTTTGGATTTTGCCCAGGGCTGAGCGCTCCCCAGGCTGAGGTATCCACGGGCTGACCAGAGAGTGGGTATCCCTTTCTCTTTCCCCCTCCCCTCCTTCGCCCCCTCCTCCTCCCCCTCCTCCCCCTCCCCTCCCCCCCCCAGCTGCCTCCTCCCATTGCCGCTGAGCTTCCTGCAGTCACTTGAAGGAGAAAGATTTCGCAATACGGCATTCTTAAAGCTGCAGTGCCCAAATTCTCCTTCAAACCCCAAGTGTCATGGACATCAGCTCACTTACGGGGTCCTTTGCAGATGGTGGGTGGGCAAGGAGATGGGGGCCGGGGGGCTTATAGAAGCCGGGCAGGTGGGAGTCAGAGACTCGGACTCTAGCAAGGGTAAAGAGGAGAAGCAGACCGCACCATGAGAGCCTCTGCAGCGAAACCAGGTTGCTGGGACTGCAGCAGGACTGCAATGGAGTAGAATTTTTTTTTTGTAACCGTAAAACCCCCACCAAAATTTCCTCCACAAACTTACATTCTTTGCAGCTCAATTAACACGCAAGGTACAAACATGAAACCAACACGAGAAAAAAACCCATGAAAAAATAATAATTCGAACAGGATTTTGAAATTGTTTTGAAAAATGTACCCCTGTGAGCGACTGACTCAGCTTTCCCTGCACGGCTCAGCTGGAAAGCCATGCGGGGAAGGACCTGGAAGAACTTCACTGAGCCCAGAGTTTCCGCAAAGTGCAGGGAGAGGGCTGAAGCTTCTCAGAGGAGAAAGCTTTCTAAAACCCAAAGGAAAGGGGATCTTCCTGCCGGCTGCCTAAAGAGCTTTTGAAATGAGCTGATCTAGCATCAAGAAACCAACACACCCCTCCCCGAAAGTTACCTCTTTCCTCTGCTCATCAGCTTTGCTGTGCTGCCCGGGGATGCCGGCAAGTTGCAGAATGCTGCTGGGGAGGCAGGACCCGAAATAAGAAGTGTCAGCTGGGTCCCTGCACCCGAAATGATGCCCGGAGTCAACGCTGCAGGCGGCAGGGATGGTCTCTCCTCCTCCCCTCCGTTTAATTTAAACCCCTGACACTGCAACATGCCCGCTCCTAGCTCCTACATCGACGAAGAACCTCCTTCCCTCCCCACTTGCTCACTACCAGGTCCAAGGCTTTGCTCCACCTCCCGCATTTGTTCACCTGAAGATGCTTTTCTTGCACAAAAAAAAAAAAAAAAAAAAAAAGAACAAGAAGAAGGAGAAGACTGGGACTGCAGAATCCCTTAATTCCTTCCTTTCTGGGACCACATTTTGGAGAAGGTGGAACTTATTCTGAAGTTTGGGAATTGGAGCCTGATGCCCGGGAGGGAGCCGAGGGATGGTCGGCTTTGCCTCCGACAAGTCCACACCATCACTTTACTAAAAAAGGACAGAGGAAGACCCAGGGTAAAAAGAATAGGAAAATTCCTCTCTGTCCACTGGCAAACTTTCAACAGTTTGGAAATGTCTATTTTTGCTTTCCTTCAAGAAAATCCCATTTAAGCGATTTGTGTTCACATGAAATGTACAAGATGGCCACAAAGTGTAAATTTTGTCCTGACATGTCTGTGATTCTTAAAAGTTTTTGGTCCTGCCTCTGTGCAAGTTAGTATCATTTGAGAGGGAGACAGGGATTTAACTGGGAAAATTCCACCAGAGAGAAGCACTTTAAATGCAGATATGGTTAAAATAGCGCATCCTGGTCTAATCTACAAGAGATAACGCAGGATAGATGAACCCAGAAGTTGAAGAGGGTGCGGGGAGAAGTAAGTATCCCCAGATTTTGAATTTAATGCCAACTCAGAGTCTGAGGAAGGACAATAAAGGAGAAAGTGGGGGAGGGCAACTCAGACTCATAAATAGATAGTTCAGAGCGACCAATTGCATCAGTTCCATGTACATTTCATTACTGAAGGAAGACGCGGTGTGTGTGACTTGTTTCTAAACAGACCAGGAGGGAAGGCTCTGCTGCCTGCGTCCTGCCTGGGACACACTCGGCCACGCTGCTGCAGTGCAACCACGGCCACCACGGGCACCGCATCGCGCCCGCCGCCCTCACCCACCTTCTTTGCGCAGGGGCCTTGGCAAACAGGTAAGGCCGTGCTGGCAGACAGAGCCAAGGACCAGCCGCAGTCAGGCTGTTGGCACTGTCCTCCATGCTGCACCCCTGGCAGCCACGGGGGGGTTGCCACAGAGTCAAGTCATGGAGTGTCACAGTGGAAGGGACCCCAGATGGCACAGAGCCCAATCCTTCCATGTCACAGATAGGAAAGCCGAGACCCAAGAAACGGTGGGGCCTCACCCACAGTCACCTGGCTAGTACAGCACCTGGGTTAGAATTTGGATCTGCAGGTTGTTCATCCTGGGACCCTCCCTCTGCACCTGTCACCACCCTCCCTTTGGTGAGCCATCTGCCTCTGCCACTTCCTCACATGACCTTGAGGATTTCTCTCTGCTCTGCCCCACGATTTCCCCTCCCTGGATGATAGGCGGACTTAGGCCAAGGAATTTCGTCTTTGAGGTGGTGGTGGTGGGAATATCGTCACTTTCTTGTTGCCAGAGGCAAGGCCATGCATAAAGCTTAGGAAGCTCTTTCTTCGGCTTCCTCCAGTTTTGAGACCCGGAATATCATCTACATTAGTCTGCTAGGGCGGCTATAACAATTTACCATGAAACTGGTGGCTTAAAGCCATAGAAACGTATTGTCTCACAGTTCTAGAGGCCCAAAGTCTGAAATCAAGATGTTGGCAGGATGGGTTCCTTCTGGAGGCTCTGAGAGAGCATCCACTGCATTTCTCTCTCTGTTGGCTTTTGGTGGCAGCCCCACAATTCTTGGCATTCCTTGGTTTGTAGACGCACCAGGCCAATCTCTGTCTCCTTCACACGGCCTCCTCTCTGGGCGTCTTCCCTTCTCTTTTTGTCACTCCTCTGATAAGGACGCTTGTTCTTGGCTTCTGGGCCCACCCTAATCCAGCAGTCTCATCCTGCGATCCTTAATTACCCCTACAAAACCCCCTTCTCCAAATAAGGTCATGTTCACGCATTCCAGCTGGACAAATCTCTGGGGGGCCCATTATTCAACCCACCTTATCCGATGAAGGTTTTCCTGTGAGAACCAATAGTGATTCGATGTGATGCCTGCCAATCCCATCTCAGTCTTTAAAGATGCTGTAACGTGGGCCCCTTTGGTTAGAAGAATTGAGTGGCTACATCTGTGGAATGTTCAGCCTCTTTCCAAGGGCTCTGCTTGTGTTGACTGTCTTCATTCTTACACCAACCCTCTGAGGCAGGCACTGCATCATCACCCCCGTTTTACAGTCAAGGAGACTAAGGCACAAAGACGTGTAGGTCGCACAGGTACCACGTGGCAGGAGGGAGGCCATCAGGCTGCAGAATGTGTGCTCTTAACCACACTTCTGCTTACTCGCGCTGGGGCGGCAGACCCCACTCTCTCAACCTGACACCACTGATACTCTACCCAACCCACACCTCAGATTTGTTCCTTTTGCAGATACTTACTGGGCATTCCGGAATGTGCTGATCTATGGTCGGACACTGTTCTTTGCCATGCCTGCCTCGGGTGGCCTCTACAGCCTTTCCACACATGCAACTGTGCAGAGCGTGTGGGTCATCCCAAGAACGGAGGGGTGATGTCTCTGCACGACTCACCGCGTCACTAGTGATTAGCAGAACACCTGCCCCTCAGTAACTAACATGAAACGAGCATTCATTTTTAAATCAATAGGAAAGGAGCACCTGGGTGGCTCAGGGGGTTCAAGCATCTGCCTTTGGCTCCGGTCATGATCCCGGGGTCCTGGGATCGAGCCCCGCATCGGGCTCCCTGCTCAGCAGAGCCTGCTTCTCCCTCCCTCTCTGCGGCTCATGCTCTCTCTCACTCTTTCAAAAACGTAAATAAAAAATCTTTAAAAAAGTCAAATCAATAGGAAAGAAGAAATTTAGGAACCACGTCGTTTTTTGGGAACTGCCGCCTTATGGGTCCCGTGTTTTACGTCGCCTTTCCCATGCTGGTTTAGCAAATCCGCCAATTCTTTCCCTCTCTTCAGGAACAAGCTCTAACACATCATAGATTTCTCCTTAGCCCCTAAGTCCTCGTATCTTTGGCATACAAATGACCCTGTCGACTTAGACCTTGGAAAAAAATACGTGCGGTTCCTCGTTGGGTCTCCCACGCTGGCCTCGAGCAGTTTGCACGCACAGGGGTGGAAGGCGGATGCAGCCCTACGGGAGGTTAATACGCAACAGTTCTCTTTTATGTCCGGTAACAACAGAAGACTGGGTGACGCCTAGGGAAAGTATTCCCGCCGGCCGTTGTTCTTAAATACTACTCGAGACTTGATTTCAGGGTCTTTCCCTTTTTGGGGTGAGGTAGAACCCTGGAAGGGCCGGGAGGGGTGTTGGCTGGAGATAAGCTCCAGATTGCCCTCTGACTCAGGAAGATTCCCTACATCTTAACTCATAAAAAGTCCCTCGGACCTTTGGATAGCAAAACATCTGGGTTGGGACCAGGGACGTCGAATGTGCCACAGTGGTTTTTCTTTCCGGATGAGTAAAGCCTTCTGTGATGACTTCCATGCGCTTGGGCCCTTTTCTTTCCCAACACAAACCACCATCACCAGCGAGGGGGTAACGAGAGGGCGGCTTCTGTTTTCCACGGGAGATTACGGTTTTTTCCGCCTTGACTCTCCCACCCCGTGTATGCTGATAACCGTGCCATGTGGAGTTCATTCCGCCCTGGGCAATGCCTGTGAGGGCCCAGGGATGACAAAGCCCAAGACGTTGTCTTCTTCTGATGAGCACCGAGCCTTCCACCCCATATAGTGACATTGTCTCTGCCTCCTGCGTCTTCGTTGTCACCAACCTCCTACCCTCCCGATCCGCCTCTGGGTATGTTTGAACAGATTCATAAATGCTCGAACATCAGATCTGCCGGCTTCCACAGGCACTGTGTGGGCATTCGCATTTGTTCGTTTAAAAAGTGCTTGTTGGTGCGCCTGGGTGGCTCAGTCGGTGAAGCATCTGCCTTCAGCTCAGGTCATGACCTCAGGGTCCTGGGATTGAGCCCCGCATCAGGCTCCCTGCTCAGGTGAGTTTGCACGGCATAGATAGGTAACCTGTCCCTGCTGGAGGTTCACCGGCTGAGGCTGAGACGCTTCCCAGGAGTGTCCGTGCTGAACAGAAGAGTGAAAACCAGAGCTGCAGAGGGCTGGCAGGCATTTCCAAGCCCCGGAAGCCCGAGGAAAAATATTTCCAGCTCAAGGAAGCATTCCTGGGTTTCTTGAAATGACCACCTGGTTATGGAACCCACATCTTTTGGTCTGTGCCCAAATGTCCCCTATCGGAGAGTCCTTCCCTTCTTCCAGACGGTGCACCAGCCCCACCTCCTCACTCCGTGCCTCGCCCCGCTTTACTTCTCTTCTGAGCTGGTATATGGCACCTGGCATCGTACACTTGCCGATCTGTAATCACACTGCACTGGAATGCCACCGTCCCCAAAGCACAGAAGTTGGCTGTCTCCTTCCTGCCGTGTCCTCAGCACCAGGGCCGCGCTCCGCACGCGGGAGAAGCGCATACTATCTTTTTCCGTCTGTGCCTGCTGGAATTCTTCATCAATTCCAGGCAAACCTGTGACCTCCACCACTTGGGGACTTCCAGTGTTCCTGCGTATGTGAACACTGGCTGCCCAGAAGCCTGAATTCTGGCTGCTCAGATCATGCCCTTGGGAGTCACCCCTGCTGCTCCCAACACGGCCAGAAGAAGCTCTCCTTCTCTCCCGGCACAGCCGTTCTGAGCTGCCCCTCATCTCAGCGTACGTGCGAGCATCCCTGGGGCCCAGGCCCACCTCACCCACCCCCAGCCCCCTCTTGGCTACTCTTCTTCATGCGGGGCTCCAGCAGCACGGCCTCCTTTGGGTTTTTTAAAATGTCCCTTGTAGGGATGCCTGGGTGGCTCAGTCGGTGAAGTGTCTGCCTTCAGCTCAGGTCATGATCCCAGGGTCCTGGGATTGAGTCCCGTGTCGAGCTCCCTGCTCAGTGGGGACCCTGCTTCTCCCTCTGCTTGTGCTCTCTCTCTCTCTGACAAATGGATAAATATAAATCTTCAAAAAATAAAATAAAAATAAATAAAATGTCCCTTGCAGTTTCCTCACCTGGAACTTTCCCCGGCTGGCGCCTTCTCACCTGCCCCCCACCCTCGGAGCCTCTTCCGACTGGTTCCCCAAACCAGCACCGGTGTCCCTGCCCCTCACGCCCTCCCAGACACTCCCCCAGCCGGGCACTTGCCACTCTGGTCTGTCCTTCACTTAGGCTTCTGTCCCCTTCACGGGGAGGACGGTGATCAGTGCTGAGCTCCCCGACATCAGGAAGGACAACAGTAACAATAATAATATCTATCACAGAAAGGGACCCACCACTGCGTCCAGGCACTTGGCCTGCGGCTGTCTTTCCACAGCCTTCTGCTCTGACACCGCTGCTAGCTTGCAGGGGCTGCTGTAACAGGGCACCACGGATGGCACCGCTCAAACACAGAAATTTATCTTCTCAGTTCCGGAGGCTGGAAGTCTGAGATCAAGGCATTGGCAGGGTTGGTCTCTCCTGAGGCCTCTCTCCTTGGTGTGCAGATGGCCGTCCTCTCTCCGGGTCCTCGCGTGGTTGCCCCTTTTGCAAGTCTGTGTCCTAACCTTTCGTCTTCTAAGGTCACCGGTCAGATCGGATCAGGGTCCACCCTAATGACCTCCTTGTAACATAATCACCCCTTGAAAACCCGCACCCCAAATATAGTCACATGCTGAGGTGCTGGAGGTCACATAACAACACCCATGCTCGCCACCGCCACCACCCGCCCTGGCCGGGTGTGCGTCCTCATGCTTTCCTGTGACCTCAGCCCTCAGCCCCCAGCTGCCCTCCTCCGCATCCTTGTTGCTCATATTTTACTCATAGAAGCTTTCTCCTTAGATCTTTGCTTCTCCAGTCTGATAATCCCAGTGCTCAGCCCACCGCCCAGCAATGACTGCATTTGCTGAGGGCGTCCTAAGGGCCAGGCACTGCCCCATCACTTCCCACGTTGAAGCCTCACACAGCCCAGGAGGCAGCTCTAACAAGCCCCTGTTATGTGGGCAGGCATCCAAGCTCACACAGGTCTGATGAGTTACCCAAGGTCAAAGCGCTGAAAGTGGGGGGACCTGGGGGAGAACCCAGACTTCCAGCTCCAGCAGCTCTGAAAGCTGTTTGTCCACAGGTTACCGGGGCAGGTCATCAAGGCGGGAGGGGTAGGACAGGCAGGCCTGCTTAGAGCAACAAACAAAGCTACTGACAGACTGACAACCAAAGAAGGTAAGGAAACGTTCTGAAGACGGGAATAAGAACGGAAAGCACGCCGTCTGGGTCCATTTCACGGAAGGGCTAATGGCCCTGCACGCCTCAGTAGGCCCCCAAAGTCTCACCAGACACATCATCATGAGTAACAGCAGGAAAAAAGGCTGTGCCGTTAGCATTGGCAGAGTTAGCAAATAAAAATGTAGGACTCCCAGTTAAATTTGAATTTCAGATAAACAAAGAATTATTTTTTTAGTATGAGTTGGGTCCTATGTGATTTTTGGGACGTGCTTATACCAAAAAATTATCTGTTGCTTATCTGAAATTCAAATTTCCTGGGCGTCCTGTATTTTGTCTAGCAACCCTCTATGTTCACTACCTGCTTGGTTTAAAAAGGCAAGAGAGCGTGCGATGCATTCTGGAAAGATTTTCTTCCAAAATTTTATTTAAAAATAAAAAGACCGATGCTTAAGTGATCCTTTAGGACGGATGTGACAGATAAGAACTGTGTAAATGACAGAAGCTGTAAATAAAGAGACAAATAAAATGGAAATTTCTTTTTCACATAAAAAAATGTAGAGGTCAAAGGTCATGGGATATTTTGGTGGCTCCACTGGGTGAGGAGGGATCCGAGCTCCTCCTATCTTTCTCTTCTTCCACTCTTAGCCTTCCAGTCTCACAGTTGCCTCATGAGCCAAAAGAGTTGCTGAAGACCCGCTTGTCACATCAGCATTCCAGGCAAGAAGCAAGGAGCTGGTGGAAGAATATGAAAAAAGCACATGTCAGCGGTCTGTCCCTCTTTTCATCAGTTCTGACAACTTCTGCTTACATCTCATAGGCTAGAACTTAGTCATGGGGCCATATTTAGCTGCACGCTTGAAATGCAGTGTAATAACTGTGTACGTTGTCACAATGAATAAAATCAAGTGTCTGTTACTAAAAGGACGGGCGAATCGATCGATACTGGGTAGGCAAATAGGCTCAGTAGAACACTGTGTCCTCTTTCCTCGTTTATTAGGGCACCTGGCCTTTACTGAAGGAGGATGTGAAGGGCTCACTTTTTAAAAATATGGGCACTTGTAACATGCCTACTGTTTTGTTTGATAGACTTTTCTGGTTACGGTTCTAAGCCACCGAGGGCACACTTTAATATATCAGAAGAGTGATAACATAAAGCATCAGATTGACTTTTTTATATCTTAAATCTAATTTAAAAAGACTGCTTTTAAGGAAAAGAGTAAACTTCTTGAAGAATAACTAGCTGCTCTCTGGATCTCCCCACGTCCCATCCTTAGACTGTAATCCCACTGGGGCGGTGTCTAGGTCCTACCACGCGCTAGGCAGGATGTTAGGATGGGGGATTAAAATGACGGGGAGGGGCCCGCCGTCGGGGTGCCTGGGTCGCCTTCTTTTTTATTTTTATTTTTATTTTTTTAAAAGATTTTATTTATTTATCTGACAGAGAGAGAGACAGCCAGCGAGAGGGAACACAAGCAGGGGGAGTGGGAGAGGAAGAAGCAGGCTCATAGCAGAGAAGCCTGATGTGGGGCTCGATCCCACAACGCCGGGATCACGCCCTGAGCCAGGATCACGCCCTGAGCCGAAGGCAGACGCTTAACAACTGCACCACCCAGGCGCCCCCTGGGTCGCCTTCTAATTAGGCTGCATCTGTGTGTCAGTACCTGGGAAGGAGGCACTGGTGGAATTACTCATATTCCTGTAAAACCCATCCATCGGAGAATTCCAGTTTGCCCGTGCTCCGTGTGGGCCGTGAAGACCCTTCACAAGCTGCGAGAGCTCTTACCCGTGACTGGTGTTTTGGAGCAATTTTCTGGGCCCCCCCGAAGTCACTCAGTGGTTCGCATGGGTCTCTGAGGTTCTGCTGAGAATTTTTCCACCTTTTAGATTCAGTATGAAGCAAAACTCTTAGGAGATGAGAGAAAGAAATCCTTGCTTTGCCTTCCATCTTTGGTCATGAAAAGCGTGTGTAGAGGGATGGTAAACGGGACCCGGGCTCCCCTCAGCCTCTAGAGGCCACGATTCCCCGTTCCAGAGTGAGGCGTGGACAGCTGGACCACTTTGCGTCCCCTGCTTTGAGGAGGAAAAGCAGGCAGCGCATCGGGTCGGGGAAGAACGTTTTCAGCGGTCGGCGCCTTGTGAGTATCGCCCCCACGTGGAGGAGAGGGGGCTTGTTTTCCCTTCCCTCCGGCTGACTGGAAGGATTTTTCTGGAAGGCAGGCACGGATCCCCCACGACCGGGGAGGCAGCCCTCACCCGAGAAATCCGAAGGTGGGGAGGGGGCGCCTGGCTGAAGCAGCCCCTGGTGGTGACATTCTTTCCCTGACAGCGGGTCTGAGGAGGGAGCTTCTGCAGACCAGCCGTGGGTCTGTGGATCTGGGAGCGTCCTTCGATCTCCCCAGCCAGATGAGATGGGAAGGCCTGGAGGGGGAGCCAGAGGATGAGTTCGCATCTCGCATCTCAGGGCAGGGAGAGGAGATGCCAGCTGAACCCGGGGAGCAGTCATGCCGACCCATGACCTCCCAGTCCAGGTAAACCTCGCCTGTCCCCTTCTGTCTTCTTCCTGCCCCAACTGTGATTCTGGAGGAGACAGGGATTACAGCTAGCAGGTGCAGGCAGGCACCAGCCCTTCCCCCCACCCCCAGGAGCTGGGGGATGGGGAGAAGCTGTAACTTTGGGCGTTTGACCAGTATATGGGACTGGACATTTAAAATCCTGGCTGGAATGAGAGGCCAGGAAAGTCAGATTTCATCCTTGGATTCCGTCCCCGGGGCAGTTAGAGCAACCCCACAGGACGGGTACACCCGGTAAGTCCCACTGTTCACCAGCTACACACAAAAGCTTTGAGACATGTCAGGGTTGATGTCCCAATTGCAGGGAAACACAATTAGCACGTGCGTTAAGTAGGGCTCCATTTACAAGTCCCGACTCACCTCTAAAGACCTGTCTACGTGGCACCCCACTCAGTAGGGTTCTAGTTGCAATTTGGATTTCTTCAAGTACCCGAGAGCCTCGTTCTCACATCACCCAGTGTCCTGGAACTTAACACAGATAAGCTCATTTGGGGGCCTCATCCACGTGGTGCTTAATTCTAGAATAAGGACAGCATCCTTGTCGACTTACCCGACTGCACGGGTTCTGGGAACATTGTGTTTCAGAGCCCCCGGAGTGTGTTTGAATTTCATATGCCTTTTTATTTACTGCCAGGGGCTTACATGTCCTCAACACTCTCCCATACTGGACTGGTCGTCAAGGCAAAGTGTCTGACAAAGCTAATACTTAATTACCTTTTACAATAAAATCACAGCCGGACAGGCATTGTTGGGGCATTGAGAGGGTCGGGGAGCAGTGGGGACAGGGTCTGGTCCCTTGAAGAAGTTCCTGTTTCTGCCGCATGAACATTGGCTGCTGTCCCAGCTCTGGCAGATGTCAGCCTCTGGGATAAATCTCCGTGTGTCCCACCCTCCCAGACAAAGGTAAAAGGATGACTGGCTTGTCTGAATCCTGGGGTGCAGCAGAGATACGGGGCCACCTGGTTAAATGATGCTACCCAAGCCAAGAGCCTCTCAGCTCCTTGGCCACAAGATGCTGCCCCAGTGTGACTTAACCTTCCCTTTTGGTGCTTTTTAAAATTGTGACAAAGTATACATAACACTTACCGTTTTAATCATTGTTGAGCGTACAATTCAGTGGAATTAAACATGCACGATGTTGAGGAACCATTACCACCATCCATCTCCAAAACTGTTTTTCATGTTCCCATACAGAAACCCTGTCCCGATTAAACACTTCCTCCGCATCTCCCCTTCCCCTGGGTCCTGGCAATGATCATTCTGCTTTGTGTCCCCTTAAATGTGCCTGTTCTAGGTGTCACACGTAAGTGGAATCATACAATACTTGTCCTTCTGTGTCTGGCTTCTTTCACTAAACATAAACGTCTTCGGCTTTCATTCGTGTAGTAGCAGGTGTCAGAATGTTCCTCCTTCTTGTGTCTGATGCTGTTTCATGGTGTGGATGGACCACATTTCATTTATCTGTCCATCTGTTGACTGACACTTGGGTTGTTTCTACCTTTTGACTGTTGTGACTAACACGGCCACGAACGTTGGCGTACAAGTATGGGAGTCCGTGCTTTCAATTCTTTTGGGTAAATACCTAGAAATGGAATTGCTGGATCATATGCTGGATTTTTTTTTTTTAAGATTTTGTTTATTTATTTGTCAGAGAGAGAGTGAGCTCAAGCATGGGGAGCGGCAGAGGGAAAGGGAGAAGCGGGAGTTGACCCCAGGACGCTGGGATCGTGACCCGAGCCAAAGGCAGACGCTTAACCCTGAGCCACCCAGGTGTCCCATCATATGGGAATTCTGTGTGGAACTTTCTGAGGAACCTCTAGACTGTTTTCTGCAGCAGCTGCTGCATATCCGTAGGCACGGTGCATTTGAGAGTTCCGCTTTCTCTACATCCTTACCAACACTTGTTTCCCTTTTCTTGGTTGGTTTGTTCGATGATAGCCTTTCTAGTGGGTGTGAGTGGGCTCTCACTGTGGCTTTGGTTTGCATTTCCCTAAAGACTAACGGTGTTGAGCATCTTTTCCTGTGTTTGTGGGCCATGGTATACCTTATCCCTGTCTTCTTTGGAGAAATGTCTGTTCCTAGTCCTTTGCTCATGATTGAATTGGGTTATTTGGTTTTTCTGTTGATCGTAAGAGTTCTTTCTTTCCGCTGAATATTGATCCCATATCAGACATATGATTTGCAGAATCTTGTCCCATTCTGTGGGTTGTCTTTTCACTCTCTCGATAGTGTCCTTTGATACACAACCAAATTGACTTTTGGCATATGTTAAAAAGAAAAGTTGATCTGACAAAGGTCTGCCAGAGGACAGCTATGTTATATTCATTAATTCACCCATTTATGCGTGTATCATAGAGAGTATTTAACCCAAGTAGGCACTAAAGAGGGGCACCTGGGTGGCTCAGTCGGTGAAGTGTCTGCCTTCGGCTCCTGGGGTCTGCGGGGTCCTGGGATCAAGCCGAGTTGGGGGGGGGGGTCCCTGCTCAGCGGGGAGCCTGCTTCTCCCTCTTGCTCTGCCTCTCCTGCCCTACTCGTGCTCTTTCTCTCTCAAATAAATAAAATCTAAAAAAACCCAAGTAGTTCGGTGCTGGGTGTTGCAGAGAGATTTGTGTCCGTAAGATAGAGCTGTCACCAGACAGTTCACTTTCGAAGTGCTTGTAGTGCGGTTGACAAGACACTTCCCATAAAACAGAGTCCAAAAAACAATAACCATAGATATTTGCAGGCGCTGTATGATCATTTCAAATGTGTGACTTCCAGTTGATGTGATGGGAGTGTTCCAGCGTCAGGGGGGCTGGTCAGGGAAAGCTCTCAAGCCCTTCGTCACCTGCCCCAAACCACACAATCAAATTTCTCACCAGCAATCAATATCCCCACCCTCGCAGTACATGCTGTGTGACATCTAAATCAGCAAGCACTCGACAGTGTTAATTAGATGTGATAACAGCCCTGCCCCTCTGGTCCCTTACCAGGTCAAGGTTATATTCCAGGGAGAGACTTCTTTACAGCTTTGCGACAGATACAAATCTATCAGCAGTCCCACCTCTTGGGAAGTCTATACCATCAAATATGACCACACAGAAATTGGTGTATGTCATGGGTGCCGTTGCTGAAATCTTGATTCACAGCAATAATAGAAGTTATTTACTGTTATACGTAATTGGATTTAATGAAATACGATCTTACAAAACGAGAAAGTTAAAAAGCAATTATTTGCATGGAGTAAAACTGTGTATATATATTTTTTATTTTTATTATTTTTATTTTGAAAAAAGATTTCTTTATTTGAGAGGGAGAGAGAGAGGGCACAGTGGGGTGAGGGGCAGAGGGAGAAGCAGATTCCCTGCTGAGCAGGGAGCCCGATGAGGGGCTCGATCCCGTGTCCCGGGATCATGACCTGAGTCTAAGGCAGACGCTTAATCGACTGAGCGACCCAGGTGCCCCTGAAAGAGTGTATTTTTGAAAGGCTTCATCTTAAATTCCTATGAAGAGATTTTCGAAGACAGATAAGGTGGGTTTAGGGGAAGCATTGCATTCCTGGACCATGGCAGCAGAGCCCCTCATCACGGAAGTCATGGTTTCTGAAATGAATGTAAGTCCACGGAGAAGCAGGACTTCTAAATGGTTACTATGAATGTTTGTATTATGCAATACATTTTAGCAATACTTCTGTGATTTCAGGCAAGGTCCACTCATATTTTAGGGAGCCTAATGCCACTGACTTGACTTGCCAACCTTCCCTACTTGAAGCTCGTCTCCCCTACAAGAGTTGAAGCTCCGTGCGGTGGGGGAGCTATGTCTCCTGGCCCCCGAAGACTTGCTTCGAGAGTGAGGGACCCAACTGCTTAAATCAAAACCCAGGCGGCATCCTTGGTGTTCCTCCTCCCTCGTCCCTATGTCTAACCCACCAGCCAGTCCTGCCAGTGTCTTCTCCCAACCTTCTCTCCAAGACATACAGGAGCTCCCTGATGCTCTGTGGTCTGTGGCCTGGCCGGCTCCGGACGGACTGCCCTCCAGTCTCTAGAGACCATAAATGATTTACCCTGGAGTGTGCATTTCATACACAAACCAAGCAATCAAGAGCCCACACTCCCAACCGCTTCTTCTATGAGGCTGTCCCACTCAGAGCCACCTGCCTGAATCACCCAGAACCAGGTACAGACAACCAGGGGGCAGCTCCCGCGCCCCAGAGCCCGCCGAAACTCTCCAAACTAGCTAATCCTAAGCCTTCTTACCCTGCCGTGCCCATGCTTTCCCATGGAAACCACAATAAAGGCCCTTGTGCACATTTTCCCTGGCTCCTTCTACCTTCTGGCTGACCCTGGGGCTTCCCCACGTGACCCTGTGTGGGTGGCGTGGCGTGTCCTCCTTCCTGGCAACGGTCACACACTACCTTTCCAATGACAGTGTCTCCTCATCTGTTGGCCTTGCCATACCTGAATAATAATAATACATTCTGGAACACCCTGGAGTTGTGCTTCCGCCTGTCTGGACCCTTTGATAATTGCCCCACCCTGACTCTCTCAATGTGCTTCTCCTCCAAGCCCGTGGCCCAGGAGCCCCCAGGACTCTCCCAAAATGAAAACTGACTGCATTGCTCTCTTACTTATAATCCCCCAGAGCCTTCCACTGTACCTTAGCATGAAAGCCCCGCTCCTCACGGGTGCCTACAAGCCGTCTTGGGCCACTTCGGGCCCCCTCTCAGTCCCTCAGAGATGCCACATGCTTTCCTGCCTCGGGCACATTCCACCCCCTCATTCTGTTTCGCTGTGGTCACTGCACTTGCCACTCTGTCCTCATTCTTTCACATCTCCCCACCGCACCCCTCCACTTGGAGTCGAATGGAAGCTCCTTGCGAACAGGGGCCTTGTCCACGGTTGTGTCTCCCGAGCCGACGCGGCCTGGCATGGAGCACTGGAGTCGTGAATGAGGGGCACCTTACCTGTATTTCCACGACTGAGGAGGGGAGGAGTGGAGGGGCCTGACGACTGTGGAGGTATCCCCTGCCGTGACCCTGCAGCCACCTGGGAGCTGCTGGCTCACCAGAGGCTCCCCAGCTCCCGGCCCCAGACAAGACTACTGCAGTGTCAGGGCTGGGAGAGGCAGATGGTGACTGCTTCCTGGAGAAGCCAACGGGAAGCCAGCCTCTGTCTCGTGAGGGCCTGCTGACCATCACATTTCCCCTGCAAGGGTGCCCTGTCCTTCCCCAGACCCCAGGCTCATCCGTCGACTGCCCCAGAAGCTTGGCTGTCCCCAGGCTGCGTCTCCCCTTGGCGCGAAGGATGCGATGCAGATTGGCTGGTGCAGAGATGCTGGGGTGGCTGCCAGGACTTTCATCTTTTCATTTCATCTGCCAGCCGAGCGCTTTTCCCTGCTTTTGACTCTTGAGGCTTAAGGCAAGAAACACTGACCTTGACTTTGGGAACCTCTTGCTTTATTACTCGAGGTCCCCTGTCCGGGTTCACATTCCAGGCCGGCTGCTCCCCAATCCTCTCTCTTCTTTTCCCGTGACTCCTGACCCCCAGGGCAGCTTCAGAACAAAATTTGGGATGTTGTCCCCCCTGAGATCTGGCTCAGACAGTAGTGGCATTGCTGGCTTACTTCTCCTACCCAAGGGCACCAGGGCACCGCCTCAGACTGCTGCCAAGTGGCCGCTTGGAGAAAACACTCTCGGAGTGACTCGCGGCCATGGGCAACGTGAAGGGGACTCCAACACCTGAACCCGGTAACTCTGGCTCCCCACCTTCTACGTCCTCCATTTGTCAGCATTTCTTCAGGGTCCATTAGTTGCCAGGCATTGTTCTGCTAGGGCCTGTCTCACGGGACTGGGCAGGGATTTTGATCACGTCAGTGTTGCATAAACTATCCAAACAGATGTTTTCAGAGCGTGTTCTGTAGACAGTCCAACGAAGCGTCCTGGGACAACCGGACAGCCGCGTGCAAAAGAGTGAAGTTAGACCTGCAGCCTCCCACATCATGCACAGAAATCAACGCAAAATGGGCCAAAAGTCTAAATGTAAGAGTTAAAACTGTTGAACGCATAGAAGAATGACGCTAAAAGAACAAGCGACAACAACAAAAATAGATCAGCTGGACGTCATTACAGAATTACTCCTTATGCTTCAAAGGACATCATCAGCAAGTGAAAAGACAACCCACAGGACGGGAGGACATTTTTGCAAACCATCCACCTGGGAAGGAATTTATACCCAGAAGAGATAAAGAACTGTAACAACTCGATGAAAAAAAGACAACCCAATCGGAAAATGGGCAAAGAATCTGACTCGACATTTTTCCAAAGAAGATAAACAAGCAGCCAACAAGCCCATGAAAAGATGCTCGATGTTAAAAGCCGCCAAGAAAACGTAAATCAAAACCACAATTAGATCCCGATTCACACCCATGAGGATGGCTAGAAGCAAGAAGTCAGTTAATAACAAGTGTTGGCAAGAAAGTGGAGAAATAGGAAAGCTCGGACATTGTTGGTGGGAACACAGATTAGTGTAGCCACTGAGCCAAATAGTCTGGCCGTTCCTCAAAAAAAAAAAAGGCAACTGTAGAGTTACCATAAGACTGGCCAGTTCCACTGCTGGGTACGTGTCCAAGAGAAATAAGAACAAGTCCACAGAAAAACATGTATGCATGTGTTTATAGCAGACATATTATATTCATAATACCTCGAAGTGGAAATACCCCATAACACATGTCCATGAACTAATGAATGGAGAAACAAAACGTTGCCTCTCTATCCAATCAAATATTATTTAACAATAAAAGGAATGAAGCATTGATACACACTACAACACGGAAGAACCTTGAAAACATTACATAGGCACACACTGTGTGTGTGTGTGTCTGACATATATATACACAAAAGGCCACATGTTCCATGATTCCATGCATATGCCATGTCCGGAATTGGCAAATCACAGAGATAGGAAGTAGATTAGAGGCTGCCTAGCGCCGAGACGGCTGGGGAGAAATGGGGAGTGAGTGCTAATAGGTACATGGTTTCTTGTTGGGGTGATAAAAATGTTCTAAATTGATACTGGTGATGGTCGTACCACTTGGTGGACACACTAAAATCCAATGAATTTTGCACTTTAAATGGGTGAATTAGATAGTATGTGAATTATATTTTCGTGAAACTATTAGCAAAAAGTCCTCAAGATCCTGGACAATCAGGAGGGTTTGAGAGTTTGGAACGTGATCGTTTGTGATTTGCAGAATAAGGACTCCCGGAAGACGTCCAGGCCCAAACGTCTGGACCCTGTGAGAATGTCACCCTACGTGGCAAAAGAGATTTTGCAGATGTGACTAAGGATAGGGACTCTGAAAATGAGAGATTATCCTGGATTATTCGAGTGTGCCCAGTCTAATCATGTGAGTTCTTAAAAGCACAGGCCTTGAACAAAGGGAGCACCTGGATGGTTCCGTTGGTTCAGCATCTGACTCATGATTTCAGCTCAGGTCACGATATCAGAGTCATGGGTTCAAGCCCCACATCAGGCTTCATGCTCAGCAGGGAGTCTGCTTCTCTCTCTCTCTCTCTCTGCAAAATAAATATGAATCTAAAAAAAAAAAAAAAAGCAGAGACCCTTTCTCAGAAGGGTCAGAGAGATGTACCCAAAAAAGGAGGAGAGATCAAAACACTCAACCTTCTGTGGCTGGCTTTGAAGACTGAGGAAGGGGACCATAAGCCAGGGAATGTGGTAGCTTCTAGAAGCTGGGAGTGGCCCTCAGCTGACAGCCAGCAAGGGAACAGGGATCTCAGTCCTAAGCCACAAGGAACTGACCTCTGGCAGCATCCACATGAGCAAGAAAAGGGCTGTCCTAGAAAGGAACACAGCCCTGCAGCCCCTGGGGTGTTAGCCCACCGAGACCCTTGCTGGACTTCTGATCTGTAGGGCTGTGAGATAACACGTTTGCATTGTTTAAGTCACTCCATGTGGCAAATTGTCACGGCAGCAATAGGAAAACAACACGGAACTACTTCACGTAGACTTTATGAAGCCGATCTTTAGGGGAAAAAAGCGCTGAGCTTTCTCACGTCTGGGGATGAAAAGATCTACTTGTGGCTTAAAATCCACAACACCTGTTCTCCCCCTCCCCACCCGGTGCAACCGCCGAGCGAGCAAGCAAAGCTGACTTAGTGAGTGCTTCTGAAAATAGAAACGGCAACGTGATTTTATTTCTAACTCCACAGACATCACTTGTGAGTCATTCATCTTTCTGGGTCTCACTTTGCATGTCTGTGAAGCAGGCTGAGTTAACCCTGACTTCTGCCTACCCCTCAGTTTAGGAAGATGAAAAAAAATCAGCTTCCCGAAGAGAGCCGTAGGGTGCTCCTTGAGAGGGAGGAAGCCACAGACACAGTCTGGGTCGCAGGGGGCCCCACCCGGCATTGCTCCTTTCTTCTGGCTTCCTTCAGAGGGTTTGGGGCACAGCCGGTCCCCCGTGATGGAGCTTGGAGTGCCTTGTAGCTGCTGGGAGCACACAAATGAGGCAAATGTGCAGAAGTCAGTCACAGACCCAAATGGACAAGGTTCTAGAATTGTGCGTTTGGGGGGGCTGCAATACTCTTGCACCTGGATGAGACCAAATTGCTTTCATGATGGAAAGAAAGCAAAGCAATGGTCCAGATCAGACTAGAAGGTACAGAGTCAGGACGAGCCTGAGATAAGCACTTTGAAAGAGAGGGAGGAGGGTAGAGAAATGAAAATGTCTCTGTGATGTGCAGGAGTGAAAGGACCCGTGGGGAGAACAGTTGTGACATCCTAAGCTCATTCCACGTCATTCCTCAGACCCCGCCCCACTGACACCTAAGTGGACACATGCATTTTCTTAATAAGCTGCTTACAATTGGGGCACCTGGGTGGCTCAGTGGGTTAAGCAGCCAACTCTTGCTTTCACGTCGGGTCATGATCTTGGAATGGTTGGATCAAGTCCCTTGTCTGCGTGTGTGTGTGTGTGTGGGGGGGTGTCTATGCTCAGCAGGGAGTTGGCTTGAGGATTCTCTCTCCCTCTCCCTCTGCCTCTGCTCTTCCCTCTGCTTGCATGTGCATGAGCTCTCTCTTTCTCTCTCTCTAAGATAAATTAATAAATCATTTTTAAAAAGCTGCTTATGATTGACTTGGCTATGGGATATTTTATTTATTTAAGATTTTATTTATTTATTAGAGAGAGAGTGCGCACGTGCACACAAGCAGGGGGAGTGGGAGAGGGAGAAGCATGTTCCCCACTGAGCAGGGAGCCGGATACGGGGCTTGATCCCAGGACTCTGGGATCATGACCTGAGCTGAAGGCAGGTGCTTAACCGACTGAGTCACCCAGGTGCCCCCATGGGATATTTTTAAAGATGCCATCAAGGTACCCACAGATCACCCTTGTGACGGCTGTGTCAGTCTTTGAGCACCTGCCTTCTCTCAGCTGTATCTCCCCTGGCCCCAGTTTATACAGTTGTGCGAGGCATGGTGCACCCAGGGTTACAAAACATGGGAAGGCTCTTGGCCAAGAGTCCTAGCATCATCCAGACTGGTTTGGCTGGCTCCTACCCCAGACCCTCCTGCCTATTTCTAGCCCAGTGGGTACCTGGCTCCTTGACCTCCACCCAGGTCCCACCCAGTATGGCCTTAATTCTTCCTGAGGCCTGGCAGCTCCCTGCAGGCCTCCAGATGGCCCCCTGGCCTTGGTGACGGTGGGGCCCCACCCCCTTCAGCTTCCCAGCCTTCTTGGAACCCTCTTGCCCAATATCCTCTGTGGTAATCACGCCTGTTGGCCTCGCTTAGTTTTGCTGGCCACTGCCAAGTTCCCTCTGCTAGTTCTCAATGCTCTACCTCTAATAGAGCCTTCATGAAATAAAAAAGCTGCTACAAGCTTTTCCTTTCCAGTCAGAATTCCTCTTCTGGGTGGTCTGCACTCTTCAACAGAGGTGACCATGCATTCGCCTCTCCCTGTGTTGGGAGGAAGGTGAGTCTGGGGAAGGGACAGAGCTAAGATGCTCCAGGAGTAGGGATGGGGGGGGGTGTTTATGTCCAGGAAGCGGTCCTGGGTGGCCCTGCCTTCATTAACCCAAGGTCACTCAGGATCTTCACTCAGGAAGGAGCAGCTGCCTCTGTCATGGCTGGGGTGGCGGGGGGCTAGGGGCGGTGATAGCTCTATGGGGCTAGGAGAAAAGCAGGCACGAGGTTGCTGCGGAGTGAGGGTCAGAGACTGCGCGACATTGGTGAGGACAGGGGTAGAGGGCTGGCCGTACCAGCCACTGAGTGCTGGAAGAGCAGCTGACCATGTCATCTCATGTGCGCACCCCGCCACCACCCTACAGCGAAGGCCTAGTCCCATTTACTGTTTTGCAAATAAAGCCACACAGGTGTGGGCCCGCATTTCCTGAGTACTTGTCACAGGCCGGGTCACCGCTGAGGCACACCGTCTCATTGTCCCCCTCGAACAGGTTTGGGTCTTCAAGGGCACGTGGGTGTAAGCAGAAATGGCCATAGCGTGCTCTGCGACCCCTAAATCACCACTTCGGGGCTGAGGGAAGCGGGATGAACCCAGCGGCTGCTCCTTGTACAGATGGAGAAAAGCAAGGCCCGAGGAGCCCAGGTAACCCGTTCCAGGTCCCACAGCTCATGCCAGATCCCGGGGAGGTCCCAGCCACCCGGGCTCCCGGCTTCCTTCACACCACCACTTCCCCCCGCCATTCGTGTGTCTCACAGGGAGCCCCTCAGATGGACAGCAGAGTCCTGCGCCGCGGACCGGAGGGCGGGCGGGCCGCTTGCCCGTCCACTTGGCTCTGAAGTCCCGCCCTATCCACGCTAACCAAGAAATCAGTCGGGAGGCCCCGCCTCCCCCCACCTCCGGGCGACACCGAACGAGGGGGCGTGGCTTCGCCTGCGCCTCCGCCCCGCGCCCCGCGCCCCTCGCCCCTCGCCCGGGCCCCGACCGCGCGCGCGCTCCTGAGTCGGCCCCACTGCGCGCGCGCGCGCCGAGGCCGCGGTGGTCTGCGGCCTAGGGCCACGGGGGCGTCCGCGCTCCCGGGCCTGACGCGGCTCGGGTGGGGCAGGGAAGGGGCGGCCGGGCAGACTTGGCCCCGCGCCCTCCGCGCCCGTCACCCCCGGCTCCTCTCGGCGAAACCCGAGCGCGCGTCCGACGCGCGGCCGCGTGACGCGCACCTGTCGGGGTGGGCCGCGCCTGCGGAAGAGGATGCGCGGAGCCCCGGCCTGGCCCGAGCCCGGCCCGCCGCGCCGTGCGCTCCGCGCCGCCGCCGCCGTTTCCCGGCTCTGACGGGCGAGATGAAGTAAGCTGCCTCCCCCGCTCGGTCTTCGGCTCCTAAGGCGCGGGCCTTGTTGGTAGCCGGCCGGCGGCTGCGCGCTTGCGCGGGGCCGAGCCTGAGGTCGGTGGGCCCCGCTGCCCGGGAGGCTGGCCGCGCGGCGTGAGCTCCTCGGGCGTTTTGCTGGGAAGCGTCTCGCGTCTGTGCTCCGACTCCGGCGGGGGCCAGAGTCTGCCCGAGTTCCCTCCCAGCCCAGCGCCCTCAAAATAAATCGTTCACTTCCTCCCCTGCAGATCTCTTGGCTGCAGGAGGCAGCCAGGCCCCTCAAGGCTAGTTTAGAAGGGCCGGGGCGTCCTTTTTCCTAGGCTTTCTGGAAGTTAATTCAATGAGAGGAGGAACAACGGTGCTTTTTTCCTGGAATCAGCTTAATCTGTGGCATTAGCCCTCAGGTTTCAATCAAAGTTTGCAAGACACCCATCCAGTGAATAGTTTTCCAGAAGTGAACGAATCGTATCTCTGAAAACCAGCTCACTTAAACTTGAATGTAGTCGGAAATGAGAACTTCTGGAAAGATCATAAACCTAAATTCTTTGCTCACCCAACCCCCTGTCCTCCCAACAGGGCCGGTGGCTCATGAAGGGGAGCAAATCAGGGGAGACTGATGTAGAGTGGCATATTTGAAATTATTTTCTACATTCTCTGCAGTGATGGATGGTGGATAGACTTTTTGAGCTTATAAGGCTAATCTTTTGGTAAGTTTTAGGAGCACCTGAGATAAAAATGCTCCGTGTTTGGCATGAGCAGAGCTCATTCTTCGGACCGTACTTTGTGTAACTTTTCTTTGAGGTACAGGACTGCCCAGCAAATAACCACTCTAGGCGAACATTCAAGTTATTTTTATCCAAAGACTGGAGTTCACTAAGTTACTCTTACAGTCAGATGGTTTTAGGTCATCTAAAAGGGAAGCCAAGAGGCACCTTTGGTCATCAGTGGTCTAGGCTCTTCTCACTGTATTGGTGGAATTTGAACAAGGTAAGATGTCATTGATGCCAGATTTCCCGCGTGGATTCTGCCAGACCCTAACCCCGTGTCAGAGCAGGAAGTCTGGTTTTGCTCTTTGCTTCCCTGTGTTGGGAGCCAGGTGGCTGTCTGTCTGGGAGAGCTCTTAACACCATTGCCCCCTAAAGTATTTTCACAGCCATGATCTGGGTTTTTTGGCCCAATGTTGAAATGAGGTGGCTGGATTGCCGTTTCACAGCTGGAGAAGAGGCCCCGGGTAGTTAGGTGAAAGGCCTATGGCCTTTGGCCTATGGCTACAGAGTGAGGGGGTTTATGCCCCTATTCTTTGGGCCAGATTATAAATCCCTCAAGGGCTGGAGTGGAGACTTTGAACCTTTTTAGCACGATATTTCTTTGATTTTTCATCAGTATGACTGGAAGGTCATGAAGCTGTTGATGAGCTGTTGCTTGGCATTTTTTCTATTGTGGGCTGCTTAATTCATCTTGTAGCAGTTCCAAGAAGCTAGCAAGAAAAGTACCTTTACCCATGATGCTGTTGCTTTAATAATGATAGAAGCTAACATTTCTTAGGTGCTTACTCTATGCCAAGTATCCTGCCACGCGCTTTATATGGATTGCCTCATTTTGTGCTTCTTATCGACTTGTTTTCCTACTCTGTGGTTGCGACACATGAGAGAAATAGACTGTTTACGTCACTGTTGTTCCAGCCTCTTAGTGGAGCAGAATCGGTGTCCCCACCAATACAGTGTTTTAAATTTCACCACTGGGGGATGTGGTCCCGCGTTTCCTGGGAGGTGGGAGGTCGGTGCTGAAGCCAGACTGCCTGTATTCACATCCGATCACCTCTGAGCTGCCTGCCCTTTTATCAGTTATTTTCCCCTCTTCGTACCTTGGTTTCCTCTGTACTCATTCTAAAACCAGGCATAATAGTGGTACCTATCTCAGGTTGTGGCAAGAATTTAACTCCATTGATGAATGTGAACGAAGCTCTTGTATCCGGCGTATAGTGAAATACTCGTAAGTGTTTCTTTTATTATTAATAGTGTTGTTACAGTTAGGAAGCTGCTGTTAACGTGTACTGTGTCACAGCGCTTGGGGTCAGCAGTAGACAGGTCTTCCTTTGTGCCATCATTCAGATGCAGATAGCTCCTACACAGGGGACAGGGGTCTTCTGCAGATGGAATTTATTTGTTCGTTCAGCGCATACTTACAGCGCACCTGTTTTGGATCCTGAAGATAAGCACAAAACCCCCTGCCCTCATTGGCAATTACATTTTTGAGGGGAGGGGCACCAGAGAATAAACCAAACAAATACACTTTCCACAGACAGCGCATTAGAGACTGATGGGTACTGCGGAGAGAAAGCAGGGAGTGAGATGGAGGTGGGGGGTCTGCAACTTTGCAGAGTCGACTGAGAAAGCCTCACAGAGAAGGTGACATTTCAGCAAAGAATTCAAGTCAGTGTGGAAGTGAACCTTGTGGACATCGGCAGGGAAAAGTAGGTCAGGCAGAGCGAACAGCAAGTACAAAGGCCCTGAGGCAGGAGGATGGGAGGCTGATGCCTGGAGGGGGCAAGAGGCAGAAGAGATCAAAGAGGTGATGGGTGGGAAGCCATAAAAAGGCGAGTATCATGTTCAGGGAAGGACAGAAATGGGAGGTCAATTAGGTGGTTCCTACTAACCCAGACAGTGGTGATGGTGGCTAGAACCAGAGTGCGGTGGTGGAAGGTGGTGACTAGTTGTGTTCTGCATAAGCTTTGATGATAGAAATTACAGGATTTGCTAATAGATTGGGTGACTTACCCCTCCCCCCCACAAAGTTTCTGCCCTCAGCACCTGGAAGAATAGAGTTGCCATTTACTGAAGCTGGGGAAATCTGCATTTGGAGCAGGTTGGGGGAGAAGTCTGTTCAATTTTGAACATAGTAGGTCTTGTAGGCGTCCAGCTAATGGTGTCAGAGTAGCAGTTGATTGAGGCTGGAGTTGAGGGGAGAAAGCCCAGAATGGAGATGAAAGCCTGGTGGTGTATGCTGGTAAATGTGTAACAACTCTCCGGGGTGGGGGCTGGTGATGGGGAGCCTGATTCACAGCATTTGCCAATACCTGTGGTGCAGTAGTTCTGCACGGGCCGTTGCAAGCGCCCCAGTATGGAATATCTTCACCTTACGGATACAATAGATGTCAATGTCAGGAGCACAGGTGGAAAGTAAAATGCAGTCAAATAATTAGGAAATGAGCAGTAATTTATTCAGTATTAAAAGTATTTATTACTTTTATTTTTAATACAGTTTATTTTGTTATAAATTTGTGTGATTTGGTTTTTAATAATGGCTGTGTTTAACACCTGGCTTGAAAAGTTGCTGAAAATGCAGCAGTTGAATCTTGTGGGCTGGTCCAAGGTGGCTCCAGCCCACCCCTGGGGTCACAGGGACCCAAGACACCTAAAGAGGTGATGGATGTAAGGATTCAGTGAGATCAGGGACGGAAAAGGGCCCCAGAGCCTGATCTTGTAACTCTTGTCCCCAGTCTAGCGCCAAAGGGAACAAGTAGGGAAAGGGGTACAGCTCTCCTAGCAGCTGAAGGGCTTGACTTGCATGGCTGTGTTTGGTGCCAATGGTCCCGAACAAGGAGAGCGCAGGAAAAACACTTGAGTCAGTGATTGTAGAGGGGACTGGGCATGTCCCCTCCCACTGTGGTTAAAAATGATCTTCAGTTTGAACTCTTGTTTCACTCCCACACATTCTTCCAGAAATTCCAAACTCCCAGGCTGTGATTTGAAGAAAACTTCCCTTCCTCCTGCTTGGCAAATAGAAGGTAGAGATCAAAGGTGTCAGTGTGGCACTGGGAAAGGGAACAGTGCTGCAGCAGCCACTGACTTTTACCTCCCGCGCTCCTTTCTCAGCCCCTTGTCTGCCGGGAATAGAGGACCAGAGCTGTTTCCTCCTGTCCTTTACCAGAAACCACCCTGCCCCTGGAGCGCCCGCACACGCTGGGTCCATGCTAGGGCGGGTCAGGCACGGCTGCAGGGGTGCTCCCCAGAAACAAAGACTGGAACCCTGATTCTGATCCAGACCCTCTGGCTGGCCAGGTCAGCACTCACAGCTTTGGGAATGTTGGCAGAGCTGTACTTTAAAAGGTGAGTCCCCCAGGATGCCTGATGGGAACCCCTGCGGCTGGTGTGGGAGCCGTGGAGGATGCCCTGGACTGTGGCCATGTGCCCTGTCAGGCCTGTCACTAAGATGAGCCTGTCCGAAGAAGGTCTCGCCTCCTCCCCGAGGAGGCCCCCGCAGCACCGTGCTTGCGCTTCCTAGTGTAGCGTGTTTCTGGCAAGTATCTTGAATAATAATTGTAGTAAATGAAATTGCATCCTCCACACGCTGAAGTTAGAGTGTTAACTTCTGAATGACACGTAGTTATCAGCTCCTCGTTTCCTGTTGAGTCCCCTTTCCGGGGCCCTGCTGCCCGGGTCTAAGGTGCCAAGCCCCTCACTGCCCCGTGGAAAGGCGGAGCACTGGCATCTCGCTGGTAAGAGAGGGGATATCTCCTTTCCGTGGAAAACACAGGGTCTGGGGGCAGGGAAGTGCAGTCCTCCAGCGAAGTCTCTTCCTGTCGTGGACAAGGAAGGGAGGCCTAGGCTGGGCCCGCTGTCCTTCCGGTGCCAGAGCTCTTCAAACTTTTCAACAACAGTTTTCTTATTTACTTTTTTTTTTTTTTTTTTTTTTTTTTAGATTTTATGTATTTATTCGACAGAGATAGAGACAGCCAGAGAGAGAGGGAACACAAGCAGGGGCAGTGGGAGAGGAAGAAGCAGGCTCATAGTGAAGGAGCCTGATGGGGGGCTCGATCCCATAACACCGGGATCACGTCCTGAGCCAAAGGCAGACGCTTAACCGCTGTGCCACCCAGGCGCCCCTCTTATTTACTTTTTAATTAAAAATAGAAACCGTCCATGGCAGTCCCAGCTGTTGGAAGGCCACATCCATGCTTCGGGGCTCACTTCAAGTGTGTAACTTCAGGAGGTGTCCTTGGGCCTGTTCCTCTCCGCGCAGGCGCAGAGGCGGGAGGCAGTGCTGCAGAACGCCCTTGGCGGGTAGATCCTGGTGGCACGCCAGCCGTTGAGACCACCAGTGGATGGATCGGAGCCATCTGCTTTCCCTGTTGCCTCACCCCTGCTCCTGGGCTGGGGCCCCATTCTTGACTTGGGCGGGCGGCTTCTCTGAGCCTGTTTATGTCCCCGTGGGGGCAGCAGGGAGGACAGCTGTACCCGTCGCTCTCTGCCCCCTCTCAGGGCAGGGTATCGGGACGAGGCTGGGGAGTGGGACGTGAATGCCAGTGAGACGAGGGACGTGCACATGTCCCTGACAGTGGCATTGTGCCCCCGTTAGGAGCCAGGAGGGGCCTTCCGTTTAGCTAAGGCAGTTAACATCTGCATAGGGGTTTGTCACCTGTGTCACCTCAGCTCGTCGTTCCAACCCCCCATTTGGTTTGGTGGTATTCGCCCTGTTTTATAGTGAGGAAATGTGGGCCCAAGCTGAGTAGGTGACCTAAGTAGATCCCACGGCCGGAGGAGGTGGTCTCGAGCCTGGTCCTTAGACCCAAATGCCACATTCCTCCGCTTGACTGAGGAAGCTGGTGAGCACGGTGACTGGGGGCTCCGGCTTTGGGACATGCCAGTTCTGCAGTCTTCTGGGCTTGGGGTCGAGGTACTGGCCTTTGGGGCTCCTCACCTGCCTGTCCGGGCTCTCTGAGGTTCCTGAGCTCCTACTCTTGTCCCCAGCATGTCCAGGGCCCTGGCTGCCCGTGTCGGATCAGGAGCTCGGAGATGCAGCTTGCCAGCTGGAGGCTCCTGCTTCTCCAGGCTATTCTCTGGGCTTCAGATTTCTCACCGCCTCTTTCCCGCACTGACCTTGCAGCTTTTTCTTCCCTCCAGACAGGGGCGATTGCCAGTTAAGAAAGAAATGCAGGAAAGGCCAAGAACGGGGATTGGGAAGCTGAAGAAAGTAGAATGGTCCTGTGGCCCATCTGATCTGGGAGTGAGTGTGCAGGTGAAGGGAGTGGAAGGGGAAGCCTGGGAGGCCACTCAGCTGGTCCCTGGATCCTCCGGTTAAAGCCCCAGTAGTGGAAATGTCTGGTATGCAGATACTGCTGTTGGCCCCTCGCCTTGGTTTGGCTGTTGACTGAGAGAGATGAGGAAGAGGCAGAAGGAAAAGTAGGGTGGGGGGGGTGCTGCTTTTAGAGGGCCGCTCCGGTCCCTCAGGATGGAGGACAGTATAGGGATGCAGGATGGTAAGCTGGCCAGGTATCTCTTTAAACCTCAGTTTCCCTACCTGAACAACAGATTAGATCCTCATCGTTGAGGGTTGTGTTACTCCCTCGTCTGGGAGCACCTGCTGTCAGTAATCTCGAATCCTCTTTCACTGCTCCAGCGCCCCAGGCTGGGCCCCATTGCCCCGCTATTTCTGAGAGCCGAGTTGCTGACCGTGATTACTTTCCCTGTCTCCGCCTCTCCCTTTCCTTCAAAGCACTGGCCTTGCTGGGAAATTGGAACAGGAGAGCCGTGGAGTACGAGTGGAGCACATTGAGCCCCACAGCGTTGGTCAGAACAGAAGACAAGTGTACGCAAATCCTCTGGTGGCATTTGTGGCGGGTCCGCGGCCTCTGACCTTTCCTACATGTCAGCTGCTTTAAATGAGGCTGGAAACCAGCCAAGATGTGAGGCTCCCTCAGGGAGGCTGAGGCGTGTATTTGCTGGGTGGCAGCTCAGGGGCCAGAGAGGTGCCTGTCTGGCTCCCCGCTTCCTCACCCGGGCTCCCTCACCACCCGGGCCTCAGCTTTGCTCTCTGCGGAAGGGAAACTATCATAGTATCCACTCCACTGGTCTTTTTTCAGGGCTTTTCTCTGGACGCAGCGACATCTTCTGCACAGAAGGACTTGGTTCGGGGTTGCTGCTGTCAGTGGCAGACCGTAGTAACAGCTACCACTTCTGTAGTGCTTCGTAGGTGGTCGGCAGTGTCCTGAGCATTTATAACTGTTAACTCATTTGTCCTTATAATACTGTGTGACGTAGGTCACTCTCACCCCCATTTCAGATGAGGAAACTGAGGTGTGGAGGGGTGAAATAATTGCCCAAGGTCCAACAGTAAGTAGTTGAGCTGGGATTCAACCTCAGTTGGTTCCAGAGACTACATTTTTATTTTATTGCTTTATTTTATTTTAATTAATTTACTTATTTAAAGTAGGTTTCATGCCCAGTGTGGAGCCCAGTGTAGGGCCTGAACTCACGACCCTGAGATCAAGACCTGAGCTGAGACCAAGTGTCAGATGCTTACACTTAAATGACTGTGCCACCAGGCGCCCCCAGAGTCTATGTTTTTAATCACTACACTGTGGCAGTTACTAGTAATCATTTTGTGCTTGGAGCCCAGGGGACATGGGAGAAGCAAAGGGAGGAGTGGGAGGGGGTGATCATATCTTCTCGTAGTTCCAGCCATCACCTGAGGCCCTGCTACGTATTCCTGAGCTGTGCCGATGGTCCCGGTGCCCTGTGCTCGTGGACGAGACTGGCCGTGGTCAGAGAGTGGACAGCTCCAATCCTGTGGCCGCCCTGTGGGCCTCCCTGGTGCTTCCTGCAGCACAGAGGCCCGACTCTAGCAAGTGGCCTACCACCTTCCTGGGCATAGTCCCTGTTTACAGAATAGACTTCCTACCCACCAGCTTCCTGGCACAGAAGCCAAGCTGCTGTGGAGGGAGGGGCAAACTTTGGGATTTTAACATTTTTCTGAGAAAACACGTGGTGGTTTTTTGCCAGGCAGGAAATGTTTAATAGCCTAGAAATGTGTTTACCTCCACATCCCAGCCACCTGAACCATGTCTGATCCTTCCTTGTTCCTTGTCTGTCTTACCTCTGCCCAGGCGCCCTGGCTGGTGGAAGATGCTCGCGGTGGCGATGTACATGGCCCTTCTGGCTTGCCTGCAGGCCCAGGAGCTCCAGGGACATGTGTCCATCATCCTGCTGGGAGCGACTGGGGACCTGGCCAAAAAGTACTTATGGCAGGGACTGTTCCAGCTGTACCTGGATGAGGTGGGGAAGGGCTACAGTTTCAGCTTCCATGGGGCTGCTCTGACGTCCACCAAGCAGGGCCAGGAGTTCATCGCCAAGGTCCTGGAGTCCCTCTCCTGCCCTGAGGACGTGGCACCCGGGCGCTGTGCCGAACTCAGGGGCCAGTTCCAGCAGCTGAGCCAGTACCGCCACCTGAGGACGAGTGAGGACTATATGGCCCTGAGCAAGGACATTGAGGCACAGCTCCAACACAGAGGCCTCCGGGAGGCTGGCAGGATTTTCTACTTCTCAGTGCCACCCTTTGCCTATGCGGACATTGCCCGCAACATTAACAGCAGCTGCCGCCCGGGCCCAGGCGCCTGGCTGCGGGTTGTCCTGGAGAAGCCCTTTGGCCATGACCGCCTCTCAGCCCAGCAGCTGGCCACGGAACTTGGGAGTTTTTTCCAAGAGAAGGAGATGTACCGGGTGGACCATTACCTGGGCAAGCAGGTGAGTTTCAGCTGAGAGCTTGCCAGGGTTGAAGTGAGCCAGGCACGGGTAGACCCCATCAACAGAGCCGCACTGCTGCTTGTGGGATTAGGCCTGGAGCCATTGTGAAATCGGAGCTCCCATGGTTGTCCTGAAGGTGGGCAGGCGGTGAGAGGTTGAAGGAAAAGCCGATCACCAAGGGCAGGATGGGTGGCCCTCGTCCACGTGGCCAGCACTTTGTTTCTCATTGCCCTGTGTCCTCTGTGCAGGTGTCCACCTGGTTTCCAGGGGGTCATGGTGTGGGAACTAACGTATTCCACACCCATCTGCCTTTTTTCAGTATCTCTGTCTTCCTGAGTTCTGTTTTGAGCCGGAAGGCTGGAAACAAGATCTTACAGTGATCAGGGACCCTAAGTCCATGCCTTCCATCCAGGTACTGTGGCAGAGGCTGGGGCTGAGATACTGGCCAGTGAGGGCTGGCTGGCCACTTCACTCTGAGCGTGCCCTCCGAGTGCCTCCGGAACATCTCTTCTAGAAACGGCAGCAGAGAGCGCACAGCGTGGCCTTCTTTGGTACTGACCAGGCTGGTGAGCCCAGGGTCATGTATGTGGGCACCTCATAAGTCTTCCAGGACAGAGCCGTCGCCTTCTAGCCAGCCCCGTTTGGAGCTGCAACATTCCCAAAGAGTGCACCTCAGACCAGTGTCTGACCTGGTGAGGTTTTCGCTTGCTTCTGGGAAAATGAGAAAAGAGCACTTCCTGAATGTATCCAATCTAAAGTTTTTCTTGTTCCGTTTCTGGTGTTAAAATGTCTCTTTTATTAAAAGCTGATGGTAATAGAAGATAAGTAATCTTAAATACTTTTTTCCTTGCAAAATAAAAAGCTGGCAACCCTTGCGGAGGTCACTTAACAGTTTTTGGAGTCCGTCTGGAGCTGTGAAGTCCTAAGGCCCAGGGCCAATGGCTCCTGAGAGCATCTTCTCCGAGCAGGGAGTAGAGAAGTTGGGGCCCTTCCTTGGCATCAGGATTCCTTCTTCACCGTGAGAACCAGCAGCATAACCGGTCTGCTTCCCCGGCAGGCTGTGGCTCAGATCCTGCCTTTCCGGGACCAGAACCGCAAGGCCTTGGATGGCCTCTGGAACCGGCACCACGTGGAGCGGGTGGAGATCATCATGAAGGAGACCGTGGACGCAGAAGGTGCGTGAATGGTCCCCCGCTCCGCGGCGCCCACCTGCCCTGTGCCCGGTGAGGGGTTGGGTCGGGCAGGGCTGGAGGCTGTCTGCCCAGCCTCTGCGCCTTGGCTGCTGCTGCTCAGGGGGGTGTCTGCTGGCATGTGGTCTCCTTCCGGGGCCTGCTGTGGGCCCAGCTCTGGACCGTGCCAAAGCCTGGCATGCCTGCAGGCAAAGCCTGCCTGTCCTTGCTGCCTGGATGTTAACCTGAGTTTTATGTGGATGTGGTGGAGACCTCAGAGCTGCACGAGGGCTGCTCAGACTTGTGCCCGTGGCACCGTTGGCCTCGCTGCTGCTCACCTGCTCCTCGCCTCCCGTCCCTCCTGTGTGTCGGTTCCCAGCTCGGCTGCCGCGCTCTCGGGGAGCTTTGCTCAGGGCCCTTCTCGACAAGGTCCACTCCCATCAGGCTCTCAGAGCGCCACGTGTGCCTCCCTTCTCTGCCCTCCAGGCTTTTCTGGGTCTTCTCCGGGCCCGATGTGCCTCTCTCACCAGACCACGGGCGCCAGGCCCCTCCTTTCTGGCACCTGGCACACGCGTCGGATGTGCCGAATGAATACGGAATGAATGAGCAGTATTGACCTGGGAGAGTGGGACCTGTCCCTGCTGGGTGACCTCATCACTTCCCTCATCGGGGAGGTGAGGTGACGGCAGCTCCCGAGGCTCCCCGGAGCTCTGGCATTCTGTGATTTCACCACCTGTTGGGAGCACGTTGTTACGTTCAAAGCATCTGTTCTGACCCAAGACAGTAAAAGCGAATTCTTGTGTCAGTCTCCCCAGTGGCAGAATGAGGTGGGTCCTGTTATTAGCCTCCACCCACTGATGCGGTTTGGTGGTGTGGCCAAGGTCACGGGGCAGGAAGTGGTGGGGCCGGGTCCTCGGGGTGTGGTCTGCCTCTGGCATGGCTGCATCCAGTCCATCCTGCTTTCTGCGGTCTGAGCTGGAGTGTCCGAGGCCACTGTCCCCACCCCACACTGTGCCCCTGGGCAGACTGGAGGGCCCCAGACCCTTTGGGCCCAGGTGGGGGTCCGGGAGGTCTGTCTCCTGCTATTTGCCTGTTCCTCTTCTTTCTCCTTCCCTTGGTAACTCTCTGCAGCTTCCCTCCCTCCCTCTTCAAGTGTGTTTCCAGTGCCGGAGGCTCTGTGTGAGGGCTGTGGCCGTGCTGTCTGTCGGTGTGAGGCACAGCCTCCGCCCCTGATACCTCACAGGCTCACGGGGGAGAGGGTATCTTGGTACAGACTCCACAATGAATGACACAGGCAGGCAGTGGGAGGGGTGGGGGCTCCGGGAGCCAGGCCTCTGAGGGCTTTGCTGTCCTTGACGGGAGCTCGGTTTCTCCAGTCGGGAGCCCATACCAGCATGGAGGCCCTCTCCCCACTGCGTGGAGCCTTCGTGGGTCACAGGAACCCACCCTGACCCTTCCATATTTCCCTCCTGTCCTCAGCAGAGGCTCAGGCCGTGGATTTCCTCCTCGTGCCTGTGTCCTCGTGGGGGTGAGTGCTGGGCCTTGCTTCATCTGCAGAGAGATGAACCTCGGATCTGGCGCCGAGAGCATGGGGTGGGATGGTGAGGTGCTGCTGTCACCCTTCTGTAGGCCAGCACCAGTCTCTGCCGGGACTTGGCTCAGCCACCGGCAGGGCTAGGACACCAGACTCCTCCCCCGTTTCTGGCAAGTCCTTCCTGTGCCCACCCTGGGCTGGGGAAGAGCTGCGGTGTCTGGAGTTACTGGTTGCACTGTTGCCCCTTTTTCCTTCCAACCCTCCCACCGCATTGCCCTTTTGGTTTCTGATGTCAGTGTAGGTTTTTAGTGTTTTCTGTTTTGTTTTTGTTTTTTTGTGGGGTCCCTACGGAGCCAGGGGCTAGGCAAACTGCAGGCCTGCTTATCCCGGCAAAGATACTTTTGGATTTTGGAGAAAGGAAAGGAGAAGGCAAGACAGAAAGGCAGGCAGAGGCCTGGGCAGGTCTGTTCGCCCAGGCTTGGCCTGAGGCAGGGAGAATCTGAGGTTTGGATAGCAGCAGACAGCCGAGGTCAAGGAGGGAGGGCACAGTGACTCTACCTTCAAGGCTGCTGTGTGGGACCAAAGCGGAGGCCCAGCTGCCTGCAGTGTGGGTTCTGAGGGGAAGGTCTCACTGCTGCCATGCCCGCCAGCATAACGCTTTTTCACTCCAGCCCAGAGGCACAGGGAGACCCAGAGCAGGCAGGCAGCAGGGGACCCGCTAGCCCCTGAGGGGCTTGGAACTAGTAGGGGTGTGGCCAGCAGGCTGATTCAGCTGCCTGCTCTTGTCAGAGAGGGCCAGTGGGACTGCAGCTGTCCTGGGGCTTGGATCTCCTTGGTCATCCCCCTAGTAAGTAGGAACTCTGGCAACAGTGAGTTCTCCTCGTCTCCTGGGCCTTGGGGACCCAGAAGGACAAGCATTCTCTGCATGCTGAGAAAGTGGCCTTGTGTAGCCCTGGAGGCCTGAACACTGATCCTCGCTGTCCCCTCTGGGTGCTGCTTTGGAACCCATCCCTCAGGGAGCCCCTTATAGACAGACTTTAGTTCAGGCTGGAGAGAGAGGACAGGAGATGTGGGGCCCTGCAGCACCCGCCCATGGCCAGGGAGCCCTGTGACCTGCACATCAAGGCCTGGGCTATGCCTTCTGGGGTTGGGGATGGGCAGTGGGCAGGAGGAAGGACTGCCCTCCTGCTGGAGGTCATGATGGCTTGCTGTGGTTGGGTGTGCTTAGCGGGCACGCTGCTGCAGTGAGACTGAGCATGGCCTGGAAGTTTCTGAGGTGGGATTTAGAGCCCAGCAGTCTGATTTGAAGCTTCAGGAGGGCAGAGTGCAGCGTAGTCACCTAGCACCCCACCCCTGCCTGCGCAGCCCTTGCTGACTCCTGTGTGGGGAGGCTCCAGAGTGGCCCAGCTCCTGGTAGCATGCCAGGCCTGGGAAACGGAGCAGTCCTGGTCCTGAGCTGCCGCAGGCCCCGGGAAGGGGACTTCTGAGCAGCAAGGTCGTTTGGATGTCTCCCCTCACCCCCCAAACATCCGAGTGGGTGAGGCTGGCTGCCCGCCCTCCCCGGCTGTGTGAGCAGCTCTCCTCCCTGCCGCAGCCTGGGGCCCAGAGGAGTCTGCTGCAGTGTCTCGGCCACCGCACAGCAGGAGGGGAAGAGGAGGAAGGGGGGAGGAAAGGAAGAGCATCCTTCCCTGGTCCCAGGGCCCCCGCTCCTCTCAGTCTCGTCTAGGACACCAATCTCAGAGCCACAGAAACTCGGGGGGATCGGGGTCTCCTGAAGCTGCAGCACCCTGGGCTGTAGGAAGAGTGACCTTGGCTGGGCCACTCAGCCACCGTGTGGAGATGACCCCTGCTGGCCCTCATTGTGGCCACTGGGAGGCCCCGTAGGAAGGAGGGCTGCGTCACGAGTGGCCCGAGGGGCAGCCGGCCAGGCTGGGCTGCCCTCTTTTCTGGGGGTGCAGGAGTGTGATCCAAGGTCTGTGGCACCTCAGAACCCCAGCTTCGGACCACTGTGCCTGTGGCCGCAGTGTCTGTCTAGGCCCTGGGCAGTTGGCCTTCCTGCCAGGATGTGCTTGGAGCGTCTCTGCGTCTCTTTGCTGCCCTACTTTCCCCTCTGGGTGGAAGGCTTTTTGTTTGTTTGTTTTTTTGGCAGGAAGAAGGAGGGAGACTTCCCGAGGGTGGTGTAGCTGTCCCTGCCTGGGAGGGTCCCTGAGCCCACATGCGGGGGGAGGAGCGTGGTGCATGCTGACCTCTGAGGGTTGGAGTGGCTGGGTCGTGCCTCTCACACCGGGACCAAGGTAGCCCGGGTCCTCCCAGGTGCGCACCAGCTGTCCCGCTGTCCAGCCTGGTGTGTCCCCTCCTGCAGGGCTGTCTGCAAGGTGAGCTCAGGGCAGCTGCCAGGCTTCCTGACCGGAGAGAGCGCCGGCCTGCCAGCAGACCTGCTCTCTCCTTGGCCCTCACCGATTTTTATTTTTAGTTATCCCCGAAGGTATCGGGAGGAATCACAGATAGCTTTCAGTTTTGTTGTTCTTAACTCCGTGTTTTCCTGGGAAAATCTGGATCTCCCACAGTGTGGAGGCAATGGGGAGGGGGGTTCTGGTCCCAGTTCTGAAGGGTGCGCTCCTCAGCACATCTCTGTATAATGATGGTAACCCCCGTTACCTCTCTCTTGTGGTCGTTTTAAGGATTAAATGAAATAACGTACATGGAAATACTTTACAAATAGAAATGCTGTTCTTCCAAACTGGCAAGGAGAGGCAGGGGCAGCGTTCTCCGCGCTGTCCATGATGTCTCCGTGACTTGTGTTGGCTGACGTATAGACCCTAGCTGGTCTGTAACACTCCTTTATGTCCATTCTTCACCTGGTGTCATCTCTCTCTTTCTCATGTATGTGTGTGAATAGGTATTAAACTTCCACGTTTCGACAATCTGTGTAACGTGTAAGCTCAGTATTTCTGTTCAATTTTATTTGTATCACAGAAAATGAATTGCCCTATTATGAGGCATTTTGGCTGTTTTCACTTTTTGCTATTTAAATAGTACGTTGCAAGCTTTTAAAAAATTAAGATATAATTCACATATCCTAAAATTTACCCTTTTAAAGTGTACAAATCAGCAGTTTTTAACATATTCACAAAGTTGTTCAACCACTATCATTCTAGAACATTTATGAGCATTTAAAAAAATATTTTTCCTTTGAGTATGCTTCCAAAGTGGAATTACTAGGCCACACGGTGGAAATGACTTTATAGCTCTTATTACATCTTATTAGACTGTTTCTAGAACATCTGCAACAGTGTGTCCATACCTAGTTCTCCTATAGCTTTGTCTGCATTGGGTGCTGCTGTCCCTCCTGTCCTTGCCAGTTTGGTGGGTTTGTGGGAATCCTCTTTTTTTTTTTTTTTTTTAAAGATTTTATTTTTAAGTAATCTCTGCACCGACGTGGGGCTCAAACTCGTAACCCTGAGATGGAGAGTCGCATGCTCTACTGGCTGAGCCAGCCAGGAGCCCCGTGGGAGTCTTCTTCAAGCACGTGGGACACAGCTTCGCTTGTCTGCCATGAGATGCTACTCCATGAAGGTTTGAGGGGCAGCACAGCCGAGGGGCAAAGCAGTGGGTCTCCCATGCTGGTGATCTTGTGATCGTGGGTAGAGCTGGACTTGAGCCGTTCGGAAGCCAGGTTTATGGGGGATCTTGCTTCCAGGTGTCCAACCTGGTCAAGTTTTTTTCTGTTCTTGTTCATATATCAGTGGGTTTTTCACCTTCGACTTTGAATCTAGGGAAGGATACCAGGAGTCAGTATAGATCATTTTCAGGAAACATCAGTCCACGATAATTGGTGGTCACTAGGGAAAAAATGGAGCGGTTGGCATCCTCAGGAGACGCGGGCCCCTGACTTGACTTCCTGTCCTGTGGTTGGCCTCGTGGCCCCTCCCGGAGAGGTGAAAAGACAGAAGGAATCGAGAAGGGATGGAAGTCCCCGGGCTGTGCTCAACCCAGGCGCCCCCTGAAGCTTGAAATTAAGGACTAAAGGAAGCTCTCTTTCACACAGCGGGTAGTAAACCTGTGAAGTGCGTTCTCCCCATGGATTGAGGGAGGATAAAAATAGAAAGAGGGCTGCTGGGGGATTTGCTAAACTGATGAACAGCAAACAGATAACGGGGCTTTTAAAGACTCTGCTGTGTTCTCTCCCTCAACAATTCGTCTGTTCTCGAAGCTTTAACTATCCCGTTTATACTCCTAAACCTGTAATTCGCTGATTCCAGGACACACTTTTTTTTTTTTTAAACATTTGAACATCTCCGAGGTTGCGTGTACCACTGATGGGCACCGTGGTTGACGTCGGCGGCGGCTTGTCTCTTTCTTAGTGTTTGTAAAGCAGTGACGCTTTCACCGTCGGCATTTTGGATTTGATGAAATCCAGCGTATCTGTGGCATTCATTGCCTATCCAAGCTCCAGTCCTACCTCTAGCCGGCCTTCTAGAGATCGTCACTGGGTGTCACACTGCAGGCTCAGCGGACTTCGAACGTAAACCGTCATTGACGTTCTCTCAGGAAACACCAGCTACGTTTTCTGGCTTCTTTATTGCCAGATGGTGACGGTGCCCTGCGTTGCCTGGCCGGTGGCCCCTCTCTTGCAGGTCCTGTAATAACACAGATCCTAGCCGGGGTCTACCAGCGGCTCCTGTGTGCCAGGCACTGCCCAACCCCCATAGATGTGTCTACTCATTAATGCTCACGGCAGCCCTACAAGGGAGGGATGCCACTATCCCCCGTGTGTGTGAGTTAGGGCCGCTCACGTGGGGTCGCAGAGCTACAGGCGGCGGAGCGGGTGCTTGATCCCGTACATCCTGGCTCCAGAGACCACACTCAAGGTCACGACTCTGAACGGCCCCTCAGATCCAGCCACACACCACCCAGCTGTTACCCGTCCCCTGACTAATGTCTTTCTTTGCGTTTCGCTGTTACTTCCCGCGTTTGCCTGAATGCCGCCCTGCTGGTTACATCACCACGAGCCCCCTCTCCGTAAGCTCGTCTCGCCAGTAGATCGGAGATGGCCTCATTCCGAGGCATCTCTGTCGTGGTTCCCCTTCCTTCTCTAACGCTTGCTCTAAGAAGTCTTATTCGAGATACAGTTCACGTATCAGACAGTGTACCCATTTAAAGCACGCAATCCAGTGGGTTTTAGTGTATTCACAGTCGTGCACCCACCGCAGTCAATCTTAGAATGTTTTTATCATCCTCAAAAGATACCCTTACCCTCATCCGCATTCCCTCCCAGCCCCACGCAGCCGCCGACCCCTCTCTGTGTCTGTGGATCCGCCCCTGCCACAGCATCTAAGTGACCTCACGCGGCGGGTGGCCTTTGTGTTTCGCTTTTCTCGCTGAGCGCACGGTATCGGGGTGCGTCCCTGTGCCAGCGCACACCAGGACTTGTTTTATTCTTGCGAATGATATTCAACAGAACATTGGATAGAGGGCGCCTGGGTGGCTCAGTTGTTAAGCGTCTGCCTTTGGCTCAGGGCATGATCCCGGAGTCCTGGGATCGAGCCCCGCGTCGGGCTCCCTGCTCCGCCGGGAACCTGCTTCTTCCTCTCCCACTCTCCACTGTTCCCTCTCTTGCTGGCTCTCTGTCAAGTAAATAAAATAAAAATCTTTAAAAAAAAATTGGATAGACCACATTTTATTCATCCCTTCATCAGTCGGCGGATGTTTGGGTTGTTTCTACTCCTCGGCCGTCGTGACTAGCTCGTGTACCGGTGGCTGCGCACACGTATGTTTTCATTTCTCTCGGGCTGCACTTAGGCGTGCAATTGCTGGATCACACGGTAATTCCGTGTAACTGGTTGAGGTGAAGAACTTTTAATAGCCCCTCAGACCTCTCAGCCTCATTTCCAAAGCCCTTTCCATCGTTCTTGAGTTCTGCTGTTCTGAATCACAGACGGGCTGCTTCTGCCAGGCCAGGCTTACCATTGTCGGACGAACTGCGTGTTGGGGCCCCTGCCCTCTGGTTCACGATACGCACCGCAGCAAGGATACGGCCCAGGGCAGAGTCCGCTCACACATGTATTTCTTTGAGATATACAGCATTTTAAAAAAATCAGTTATTTGCACACACTTAAGTATCATGAGATTCTGGGGCACCTGAGCGGCTCAGTCAGTGAAGCATCTGGCCCTTGGTTTCGGCTCAGGTCATGATCTCACGGTCATGGGATCGAGCCCCACGTCGGGCTCTGTGCTCAGTGCGGAGTCTCCTTCAGATTCTCTCTCCCTTTCCCTCTCATTTGCTTTTTCTCTTTCAAATAAATAAACAAGTAAAATCTTAAAAATGAGATTCTACTTCATCCAAACTTTCATGTTCTCCTAAAAATTTGGAAGATTTGGTCACACTGGGCCCATCGTCCCGCGAGGCACCACCTGACCACAGCTGAGGCATATTTAATGGTCTTGAGGAGCCCCAGCCCTGCCCCATCCTCCTCCCACTTTTACTTGCCCCACTAGGCATTGGGGTCCCTGACCTTTGACCTAGATCCTCCCTCCGGAGCCCAGCTCTGCTTGCTTCTTGCAGCTACTCCTGCCAGCTAAGCGGTGCTCACGCCATTCTGCTCCACTCCCAGGTTTAATGTTCACCTGTGTTGGTGTTTAGATGGGAGTGCTGGGAAGTTAAAAGGGGGGTCTTTGGGTGGTAAGAATGGCAGGCTCTGGATTTAATCTCATTTTTACCCCTTTACCGGCTGTGTGGCCCTGGGCAAGTTACCTGACTTCTCTGAACCTCAGTTTCCTTGTATATTTAAAATTAAAATTTGTATTTTAAAAGTGAGACCTCCTTATAGATCATGATTGTGAGGAGTAAATGGACTGATAGACACTGTTACTGTGATTATTGTCCCTTCTCGACGTCTTCTCAACCATACCGTAAGAACTTTGAAGACCAGAACCCATAATTTCAGCGGCTGGCGGCGGGGGAGCTTTGGGCATGTTGGCCGGCACCATGGGGCTGGATTGTCCTGCTCTTTCAGGGTTTAGCATGGCTGGCCGAGCTGCACCCCCAGGTTCTGGCTGAGAACAAAAGAGTCAGACTCTTACCACTGAGGACAAAGGTGCCTTCCTACGAGCAGGCTCCTGGCTTCATTTCTTGTCCCACGACACGGGTGCTCCGTCGGGCAGGGCATACTGGGCTGCATTCAGGGCACGTTCTGCCAGTCATGGCTGGTCCTGCTCGCCGTCCAGCTGGCGTGAGCGAGCACCACGGGCCTGGTTGGGGCAGGTGGCTCAGGACTGGTGCCGAGTACCCTGGGTGACCCCTGCAAGGGACTGTGCGGGGCCAAGCAGGTGTGAACGAGGGGCCGCTTCTTTTTGCTTGTTTGAATTAAATATTGACTAGATAAAAAAGAATTCTTACTAGATATGTGTGGCATGAAGAAGTACAATATAACAAATACCAGCGTACCTACCAAGCCATTTTTAAAAAAGAGCTTTATTGTGTCCTTCCCCAAATTCTCTATTTTCTCTTCTTTACTATTCCAGATTTTGGGTAGGTGACTCCCTTGCTTCTCTTTATTGTTTCTGTGTCGGCCTGATTCCCTAGACAATATATTGTTTAGTTTTGAAGAAGAGGCATACCGTGTGTGTGTGAGAGAGAGAGAGAGAGAGAGAGAGTGGGTCTTTTTGTCCCTTTATCCTGCATTCAGGATCATCTCTTCAGATCTGTCTTCTAATGACTGACTCTTCTCACCTGTTTCCAATCCATAAAACCCATCCATTGAATTCCTAATTTCCAACTGCATTTTTCATTTAGCGAAGTTCTGTGTACACTGGTCATTTTAGATCCTATTTTCAAAATTAGACTTTATGTTACCAAAGCGAGCATGTTTCTTTCTCTCGACATTGCGATTTTGCGACTGTGGATGTTCCTGTTCTCTGCTGTCCCGTGTCCCGTGGCGTGGCCGTGGGCCTGCGTCAGGTGCGGGGCATGCGGCAGTGACAGACCCGTGAGCTCCTCCTCGGCTGGAGCTTCGGGTGTGGCAGGAAGAGGACAGACGGGCACCGAGTCCCTCAGCTGGGCTTGCGGAAGACAGGGCCCCCAGGAGTGCAGGCCAAGGGGTCAGTGACACTCTCTAGAAGCCGAGACCTGAAGGTCAGGTAGGAGTTAGTGGGTGAAAGAACCAGTCCTGAGTTCCAGCAAATTCACACAAGGCCTTTGACGGAGGATTGCTCCTCCTGCCGCGATGCCCGGCTCTCTCAGGGATGCTCTGAGTTGGCCTGGGTGTCGGCCCGCGGGCCGAGTATGAACCCTACCCTGTGCGCTGTTGTGCACTGAAGCCTAAGCTGTGAGCCTGTGGGGTTGCATGTGTGTGAGTCACTGGCAGTCACGCCTCACGCTGAGTTCTGGAGCATGCAGTGCAGTGTCGTGGGTGCTGGCCCAGCTCCTGACTTTGCCTGTGCTGGCCTGACACATTCGGCCCTTCCCTCCGGAGCCGGGGTCATGGTGGGAGCTGCCCCGCAGGATCCTGGGAGGGCGAGCGGGAGGGGTGTGGTGAGCACTGAGCTGCCGTCGCGGGGCTCTGTGCTCCGTGTCCTCTGTGTTATTCTCCATTCTGGTCCACCTGCCAACCTGTGTTCACCTGGATGTCTTCAGCTCAGACACACACAGAACGGAACTCGTGGTTTCCCCTCCGTCAGATGGCCCTCTCCCGGGGTCCCCCACCACTGCCCATCCTTTGCGTAGTCCCCAATTCTAGCAGTTACCTTTGGCTCCTCCCCTTGGGCTCAGGCTTGCCGCCAGCGGGCAGCAGCCCAGTCACTTCTGATTCCGCAGCAGATCGTCCACCCCCCCGGCTGTCTGCTACCCCTTCAGCTCCAGCCCAGTTGCCTTTCCTAGGGCCCACCGCATAGCCTCCTCCCCGGACCACCGCATAGCCTCCTCCTTGGGCCCATTGCTTCTGTATCCATTCTCTCCCCAGCAGGCCGGGATCTATTCTCAACATACACCAGATCTTGTCTTTTCCTGCCTCAGATTCTCCACTGGCTTCCCTGAATGTAGACCCTAGTGCCAATAGCCCCTGCTCCCCTGGCCTGTCTTGCTCACCTTCCCGTAGACCCTCACAGCCGAGCTCTTTCCTGTCTCGGGGTGTCTGCACCTGAGGGCTCCTTCAACGCAGTCTTACCCTGACTTTTTGCAGCACTGACTCCTCAGCCCTCAGAGGGCCCTCTTCTCTCTGTCTGTAATTTATTTTTTATTTTTGAAAAAAGATTTTATTTATTTATTTGACAGAGAAAGAGAAAGCACAAACAGGGGGAGAGGGAGAAGCAGACGCCCTGCTGATCAGGGAGCCCGATATGGGGCTCGATCCCAGGACTCCTGGATCATGACCTGAGTTGAAGGCAGATGCTTAAGTGACTAAGCCACCCAGGTGCCCCTCTTTTATTTTTTTAAGTAGGCCCCACATTCAGCGTGGAGCCCAATGCGGAGCTTGAACTCATGACCCTGAGATCAAGACCTGAGCTAAGACCAAAAGTCAGATACCCAACCAACTGAGCCACCCAGGCACCCCTGTAATTTCCTTACTGACTTTGTTTTCTCTCCCACCGAAAGCCGAGGGCAGGGACCTCTGCACCTGCTTGCTGCCTGCACAGTTGTGCTCTTGGTGATGGGGTGGCTGTTGTTAACAGTTCATTGAATGGCGGGGTGCAGAAACAGACCCAGACGTCAGGGAACGCCCAGGATCACACAGTACGAAGTGGCACCCAGACCCCAGACCCCGGGCCCTCGCTGTGGTGATGCCGCCGCCTCCTGCGGCACCACACCTGCTGACAGATGCCTGTGCAGGGGGGCAGGGGTCTGGCCACACATCTGCAAATAAATGCCCTCTGGCCTTTGCTGGCACCAGACCCTTCCCCATGCAGATTCCTGGCAAGGCCCAAGGAGTTTGACAGCTTCACTCAGAATGCTCAAAGACACCCTCCTTCCTTCTCTCGTTGAGGTTTGCTCTGGCATAAATCAGTTTTGTAAGCTCTCTGGCCTGGGGGATGAGGACGCCGGTGGCAGGGTTGGCGTGAAGGGCGTGGGTGCAGGGTGGGGGTCCAGGTGTGCCTCGGGGAGGTCGGGCATGTTGCCGATTCTTCAAAGCCTCTGCTTCCCTTCCTCCTCCCACGTAGGCCGCACCAGCTTCTATGAGGAGTATGGCGTCATTCGCGATGTGCTTCAGAACCACCTGACGGAGGTCCTCACCCTCGTGGCCATGGAGCTGCCCCACGACGTCAGCAGCTCAGAGGCCGTGCTGCGGCACAAGCTTCAGGCCTTCCGGGCCCTGCGGGGCCTGCAGAAGGGCAGTGCCGTCCTGGGCCAGTACCAGGCGTACAGCGAGCAGGTGCGCAGAGAGCAGCGGAAGCCAGACGGCTTCCACAGCCTGACGCCGACCTTCGCAGGTGGGCCCTGGGGCCACGCAAGGGCTGCCCCCCACTGGAAGCAGCTTTCCAAGTCCAGACACCCTTTGGTTTGGGTTGGAAGAGACCTCAGGGGGGTTATTCACAAGGGTGCTCGTCGCCAAGGAGGAAGCTCCTTCACTTCCCTGGCCTTCCACTGTCTTTCAGCAGCAGGTCACCTGTTGGGTCATTCTGGGTGAAGGGCACCCCAGTGGTGGTCTCAGCTCTGTCCGCATCCACCCATACTTCCAGAGCTCTCTTAGCCGGGTTCAGACCTGGCTCCCAATTATAACCAGCCCCCCAGTGAGGCTGCAGATCTGTCCGGCCGCAGCCCAAGGCACCTCCAGCAGGCAGTCTCACTGCTGCTCACATGTCCTCTCGAGCCACGCTGTGGACAGTTCCCCGGGCCCAGAGCGTTCCTGGAGAGGGCTGGCCCCCCAAGGCTGCAGGCGATGAACTCCACTACAAGAGCAGCGGCCGTTTACAGGGCACTTACTGTGTGCCACGCGCTTGCTGTGTGCTCCCTCGTATGACCCTCGGGGACACAAACCCGTGGTGCAGGCATGGTCACTACCCCCACTCAAAGGTCAGGAAACCAGAGGCTCCTGAAGTTCCAAAACTTGCTCCGGGTCATGTGGAGATAGTACATGGGAAAACCAGGCTTGGAACTCGAGTCAGGAGTGCACTCAGCCCCTGGCTCCTACCACCATGCCCCGCCAGCTACAGGACTCCTTACCTGCGCACCACCCTGCTGTGGGCTCCGAGCCCTGGCCTGCCCCTTCTTCGCTGTCTGGCCTTGCCGCAGGCACATCCGGGGGGATGGAAGCATCCCCCTCTCCCCCACCATGAGACTTCAGTTCTCTTTGCTCGGAGCAGGGGAAGGCCAGGACTCTAAGGCGTCTCATGGAGGTGGGTGTCTGAGCTGGCCCTGAGGCTGCATTTTGAGCACTGACTGCGGGGAGAAGATGCTAGAAAGGCTGAGCATAGCAAGGCCGGGGGTGCTCCAAAGGCAGCGGTCTGCCCAGAGGAGGGGCTCAGAGAGGAGAAGGGCTGACAGGGAGGTAGGGAAGGGGAGGCAGGTGCACTGGGAAGTCCTGGGTTCTCTGTGCCCAAGTGTCACTTCCGCTGTGCCCTGTCACCTCAGGCATCCTCGTTCACATGGACAACCTTCGCTGGGAGGGCATCCCTTTCCTCCTGATGTCTGGCAAAGCCTTGGATGAGAGAGTGGGCTACGTGCGGATCTTGTTCCGGAACCAGGCTTACTGTGCCCAGAACGAGAAGCGCTGGGTGGCGGACCAGAGCCAGTGCCTGCCTCGGCAGATCATCTTCTACATTGGACACGGTGAGCTGGGCAGCCCGGCTGTGCTGGTCAGTCAGAACCTGTTCAGGCCCTCCCTGCCCTCCAAGAGCTGGAAGGAAGTGGAGGGCCGGCCCGGACTCCACCTTTTTGGCCGCCCTCTGTCGGATTACTATGCCTACAGCCCCGTGAGGGAGCAGGACGCCTATTCTGTCCTCATATCTCATATCTTCCACGGCCGCAAGGACTCCTTCATCACCACGGAGAACTTGCTGGCCTCCTGGGTTTTCTGGACCCCCTTGCTGGACAGCCTGGCCCACGAGGTCCCGCGCCTCTACCCGGGAGGAACCGAGAACGGGCACCTGTTGGACTTTGAGTTCAGTGGCACCCAGTTGCGCTTTTCCCAGCAGCAGCTGGAGCAGCTGGTGCCCGGGCCAGGTTCCGCTCCAAAGCCCAGCGACTTCCAGGTTCTCCAGGCCAAGTACCGGGAGAGCCCGCTGATCTCGGCCTGGCCTGAGGAGCTGATCGCGAAGCTGGCTGAGGACATCGAGGCCACAGCTGTGCAGGCGGTGCAGCGCTTTGGCGAGTTCCACCTGGCGCTGTCTGGCGGCTCCAGCCCCGTGCCCCTGTTCGAGCAGCTGGCTACCCGGCACTACGGCTTCCCCTGGGCCCACACGCACCTGTGGCTGGTGGACGAGCGCTGCGTCCCACTTCGGGACCCCGAGTCGAACTTCCAGGGCCTACAGGCTCACCTGCTGCAGCACGTCAGGGTCCCCCACTACAATGTCCACCCCATGCCGGTGCACCTGCACCAGCGCCTCTGTGCCGAGGAGGACCAGGGCGCCCAGATGTACGCCAGCGAGATCTCGGCCCTGGTGACCAACAGCAGCTTTGACCTGGTGCTGCTGGGCATGGGCATGGACGGACACACGGCCTCCCTGTTCCCGCAGTCGCCCGCCGGTCTGGAGGGCACGCAGCTGGTGGTGCTGACCAGGAGCCCCTCCAAGCCGCACGAGCGCATGAGCCTGAGCCTGCCCCTCATCAACCGGGCCCGCAAGGTGGCGGTCCTGGTCATGGGCAGGATGAAGCGTGAGATCACCATGCTGGTGAGCCGCGTGGGCCATGAGCCCAAGAAGTGGCCCATTTCGGGTGTCCTGCCTAGCTCCGGCCAGCTGGTTTGGTATATGGACTATGAGGCTTTTCTGGGATGATGGTGCCTTTGGCCTTTGCTCGCTCCCCCGCTTGCTTTCCCCTGTGCTGTCCCCGTCCCCTTAGTCCTGCCACCTGCCCTGGCTCTCTGGAACCTGACACCTCAGGGTTAAGCCCCCAGAGAGGAAAGGAGGAGGCCTTATCCCAACCTCTTTGACTGTCTGTATCTAGTTATGGTGGGTAGACACAGACACAAGGAAGAAACAGAGTCTCTGCTCTTGAGAAGCTTCCAGTCCAAGTCAGGAGAGAAATATCCACCTTAACATACCAGCAGCAGTTACACAATAACACCAGCCAGCACAAAATAGGACGTTGTGCAAGCTCCCGACTTCAGTAGAATGGCTAGGGTTAATCAGAGAAGGCTTCCTGGAGGGGGCGATCCTTGAACTGGCTCCTGTGAGAAAGAAAACTATGGAGAGTAGAGAGAAGGGAGCACGGGTGTCCATCAGGTACAGAGCCCACGTGAAGTAGAATGCTAGAAACTCCGGAATCTTGAGTTGGCATTTCTTCCATCCCTCCCCTTCTTCCTGAGCCTCTGACATTTAGCCTACTGTCCTGGCCTCTTTGTGGTTGCCTCCTCGTGCTCTGTCTCTCTCGGTTCCCTTTCCTTCTGTCTCCCTGCCGTCCCCCAGACAGATGAAGGACAGTAGCAGTAACACCACAAGAAACACTAGGAAGTTCAAAGGTCCCAGAAATCTTGCAACTGTTGTTTGGAGCTCCCTTTCTCTGTAGATGAACTTCTCTGCGTGTGTGTGTGGCGGGGGGAGGGGGGGCTGCCCACTCTCCCTTCTCTAGCCGAGCCCCTTCGTGATACATAGTGGGCATGGAAGATTCGGCCATTCCAGGGATCCCTCACTCCAGAGGGTCCTTTACACCTCAGGGGACTTCCGGTGGGCGTTTCCACTCTCAGTATACCCTCTTGCTTTACCAGGAAAGATCCAGTGAAGTCTTTCTGTGATGGGGACACGTCATTTGTGGGGAGAGCTGTGATGGAAGTGGTCCAGACCATCCAGGTGCTCTGATCTGAGCACACAGGAGCCGGGCCTCCTCCTGGCTGCCCACCAGCTTCTCAGGGACTTGACCCGCTTGCAGCCCCCCGGGGCAGGCGGCAGCCCAGCCTCCTCGCACGACCTCTCGGGGGCATGGAGCCCGCCTGCTGGCCCCTCCCGCCGCCTCTCACGTCACCGCTGACACACTGACCACCTGGGAAAGCAAACGGGTAGTTCTGTTCAGAGGAGGTTGGTGCTCTGTTCCCGATTAGCGCTGGGCCAGTAATGTGTGTGGGGGGTGTCTCTGAAATTCTCTTAAAAAATATTCTCACACATTTAATTAGTATTTCAGCTGCCCACGTAGTCATGCTCCCGAGACCGGACTGTGAAGGAATGAGACTGATTTTTCCCGTGTGACTGCTCTCTTGTTCTAAAGTCGCACCTTGTGGCAGGTGTTGATGTCTCCCGGAGGGCTTTCCTTGGTGGGGGGGAGCGGTGCCAGATGTATTTCTCTGCTTTTGATTGTTTACACTTTCTTCAAGGCTATGGATTTAAAAGAATTCTGGTGCCTGAGCGGGGGTTCTCTCTGTGAAAGGCACTCGTGGTAAAAGTCCCCTGGCCTCCCATAACCCGCCTGGACAGGGCATCTCTCCTGACACCGAGAGAGCTCACTTGGCAAAGAAGAGCCCCAGTGCGGGGTCGGGCAGTCTCTCTGGGGGTCTGCGTTGTGCATTTTAGCTTTTTTTTTTTTTTTTTTTTTTGCGCTGGGGCCCGGCGCTCCTGGGGGGACGCGGGTGCTTGCGGGCCAGGTGCCGACTGTGGCCACCGGGGGGCGCCCTCGCACCATCCCTGCGCCGAGCCCCGGCCTTGAGCACTCCCCCGAGTGTTCCTGAACGTCACCGTCTGGTTGCAACACTAAGCGGGGCCTGCGCACGGCGGAGAATCACGGCAGGATGTAGGTCTAGCGGGCTCTTGATGTCACCGTTTCTGGATAAGAGTGAGTCAGTGCGGCCTGAGCTCAGGACCTCCCGTCTGAGAGGAGGGCCTTGCCTGGGAAGGCGCCGTGCGTCAGGGGCAGGGGTGGGGCAGAGCGGCCACGTGCTGTCCTGAAACCACACCACGAAACCGCGGGAGACAGGCCTCTGTTCCCCTGCGTCCGCTTGCTCCCCTGTCCGGTCCTGGAAGGATGGTGTTGCACCTTTCTGGACCCCGGCGCACGGCCGGAAGCACACCTCCTTCTGGAATCCGATCGCATTTGAGTGTGAGTCTTCCTCACGCACAGTTCCATGAAGGAATTCTCCACCTTAGAACGTGAGAGACCCTCCGGTTTCTACTTTTCATGTTTGAGAAATGCTGCTTAGAACCTACTAGATTGAGTTGATCCATCGTTTGAAAAATGCTGCCCTAAACTTCAGCCCGTCTGCGAGCCGAGGGCCCCGAGGTGCTCACGCGGGGAGCACCGGGGAGCACGTTGGGACGGGAGCCGGGGCGGGCCGTCCCGCAGCTTCCGCCCCTGTGGCCCCACGAGACGCGCTGTGCGGCTTGGTCTGCTCCACGCGGCCGAGCAGCCGGTGATGGAGGTGGAGGCGTCCTTGTTTACCGACGGCTTTGACGCTGGAACTGAAGTCTGCGGACAGCGGGCCGGCTGCCGCCCCGGGGCGCCCCCTCCCTCCCAGGGCTCTCGTCCCCGGAGGGGCGGTCACCGGCGGGGGGCCGAAGGCCGTGTGCCCTCGCAGACCTGGGAGCGGCGGGCACGCGCATCACCGTTCGTTGGGGGGAAGGAGCCGAGGGACTTTGCAGCTTGCTGTGAGCTAGACTCCGAGTTTGATCTGGGAGCACCGTTCTCTGCAACCGCAGGTTAAAATGGTCGTGTCGTGTGGACCTTTCCTGCTTCTTGCCTCCGTGCAGACAGGGCTTCATCCCCACGCGGGCCTCCGGTTAGCGCAGTGCGGCTCTGGCCGCGGCCTGGCGGTGCACAGCGCTCCCCCGGGCTCTGTCCCCCGAAGGCCGGCCGTCCCCGGGCCCAGAGCTGCTCCTGCTTGGCCTCGCTCCCTCCTTCCCCCGTTTGGACAGAGAGCTGAGGGCAGCGTGACAGAGAAAGGAGGGGAAAAGCTTCCACAAGACCTTAAGGGGTGGTTTCCTACAATTTGGTTTTTAGGAACAACAAAAACTTTTTTTTCAACAAAAGTACACGCAGTAGTCTCCCAGAAGCAAACTGTGTCAGTTTTAGACAGATTTTTATCCTGAGCAGACGGGGCCCTGCAGACGTAGTCCACTTGTGGAGAAGCTGCCTGGTGCCATGTTCGAGAACGAACAAGGCCCAGGGAAAGGCCTGTGGTGGCCAACGCCATCCGCGCCCATCTGCCCCTTGAAAGACAAACCCAGAGGGGCCGAGGGCCTTGGGAGGGCTGCTGCCGCCCAGTGTTGCCAGCTGTCCCCTGCTGTCAGCCTCTGTTGCTCGTACCTTGCCTCCCACCACCCTCTGCTGGGCCCACAGCCGCAGCCCGGGCTGGTGGCACTCGAGGGGCTGCTCGCTTCCTTCTGGTGACCTCTCTTCTCCTCGAGCAACAGGGCCCTTCCTCCAGCTGCACCAGCATGGGGCCGGTGTCGGGAACCCGAGGGGGCGTCTTGACGGATCGCAGGGAAGAACGTCTCAGTCGGTGCCCGCGGCCTCAGAGTCTCTGGGTGTATGACAGCTGTCACCTGGTTGGAAGTGTGGATTTCTTCCCCTGGGGGCCCTGCCTGCCCTCTTTTCCCTCAGCTGAGCGGGAGCCCACCTGCGCCACCGTCTCTGTCCCGCTTCCGTCTCGTGTTTCCGGCCCGGGCTGGCGTGTGCTGTGGGGTGCCCTGTGTCACACCTTGTGCAGTCTCCATCCGGTCCCTTCGTGCCCTGTCAACACTAGGGCAGAACTTCGCCCCGGTTCAGGGCAGTCTTCCCGCCACACGTGTCTTCAGCCGATGCAGCAAGTGGGAGCCCAGACCGGCCTGTGTTTCTGGGGCCGTGCGGTGGCAGATGTCTTCTTGGGGTGGGGTGTGAGCATGGCTTCCACGGCTCGTTGCTAAGTGAGGTGCCAACTCCCGAGTGCTGGTGCCAGCACGAGACAGAAACAGCAAGAGATCGGAGGCGGCACTTCCGAAATTCTAACGAGCTGGGGGAATGATCCCTTTGGGTAAAGTTCCTCCCCGGGAGGCTTCGGAGAGCTTCTGTTTGCAAAGCAGACACGTGGGGGCCGTGTCTGTGTGTGACCCGAAGGTGGGCAGGGCGGAGGTCTGGATGAATTATGCTTCTGCTTGCGTGTTGATTCCCAAGGATGGTCTCTGTCTAAACCCTTACCCTGCTCTCAGGTGCTTTACAGGAAGTCTCTGCGTCTTCTCTGTCCCTCTGGTGTGGGGCCAGGTAAACACACTTTCGTTTGCTGAGAGCCCAGGGGAGCATACTGAATGGCTAGTAGTTCGCTTTGAAAGTGGAAGTGTAAACAGACGCTACATAAATTTGTCAGTTTGGGTCTTTAGCTGTACCGCTACGGAAGTCTAGAAAGGTCAGTTATAAAATGTCATGAGATACCTAACTAGGAAAGGACAGGACCCTGGGTTAGCTCCAGGTGAAGGCTCAGAGCCCATCCAGCTCTCCGAGGTGTGACCTGTACAGTCTCCTCCTCCCGGTCCCGAAGCCAGCGGGGCCTCTGCTGGGCCTTGTCTCCAGCCGGGAAGGCCGAGCTGATCTGGTGACAGCAAGAGAGCTAGATGGGGGGGTGGGGCCAGCGTGGAAACCAGGGTGTGTTGCAATCGGGACCGTGTCCGGGCGTTCTCTGTCTGGTGCTGGGACACTCCATACTGGGCTTCTGCCTGGCGAGCAGAGAGACAGGGAAGCTCCTTTCTCAGAGGGACTGTGTCCTTTGTGCGGTGGGGAGACCGTAGGCGTGAAAACCCCTCTCTACCAAGCAGCAGGAATGTGCCTTGTCTTCTCGCACAGAGAAACTGCCCCTGGTTTTTATGGAAGCGGTGGACACTTAAAGATGTCTCAGACAGTGAGACACATTCAGAACAGAGTTTTTAAAATGACTTTTTGTATGTCAAATGTAACATTTATTTTTTAAACAATAAAGTTGTTTTGCCAGAATCCGTGCCCTCCTTCTTTCCTCTGGGAGATGGGGTGTATGGGTTATGGACCTGGTCGTTGTGCTGTGTGTGGGGCTTGGCGGAGGGGAAGGGACGGTGAGGTCCTGAAGGGAGGACCTGCGTCCGTCCCTGCTGCACACGCAGGTGTGTCTAGGCAAACCAGCCACATCCCATTGCTTGAGGCCCACAGGCCTCCCGGGAGAGACCGCCGTGGGCCAGGTGACCGGACTTCATGGGTCCCGCAGCCGTTCCTCCGGCATTGCTGGCAGCCCCCAGCTGGGGAAGCCATTGGCCAGAGGGAGACGCCACAAGGGAGCACCGCTGAAAGCCGTAGGGCCTGATGCCATTGTTGCTCTTCTCTGTGTCCTCTGCCCGATTCTCACCTCCCACCTGTGTCATGTTCCCAGGAACATAAATATTTGGGGGGGAGTCCAATAAAACTGCAGAACCCCTGGGGGTAGATGAGCCAGAGATTTGCTGGTTGTGGGACCCAAGCAGAGGTGGTGACCTCACAAGGCAGTGACAGGAGCCACAGGCTCACCCAGAAGGGGCGATGTCCCCAGGGACCAAGAGGCACGGGGGACAGACACATGCCAGAGTCCCCAGGGGAAGAAGGGAAGACTGCGGGCAGTAATGAAGGCTGGAAACCAGAGACTGCAGTCAGCTCTTGGCCATGCCTCTGCCTGGGAAGCACGTGGAGAACAGGCTTCCTGGGGGAAGCGACCCGGAGCTGGGAGAAACCAGTGTGGGTTTCCCACTCTCCGCCGGGACAGTGGTGCTGTCCTTACAGGGACCTGGGGAGGCAGGCTCTCCGCCCACTGACACTGAGACTATGGGGCCCCGCTGGCTTCTGTGAAGGCGGCCCCGGGGAGTCACGGGTACCTGCTCCCCCTCCCTCCGCCCCGGCCCGGGGAGCCTCCAGGTACTTGTGTCCAGGCGTCCTGGTGGGTCAGGACACCCAATGCCCACAGCTGCAGCGACTGGTTCGGGGGGACCTGTGGCCAAGTTGGTCAAATCGGGCTCCACCACGGGGAGCAGAGCCCAGGAGTCGTGTCCAGGCCCAGGGTCCAGTCAGGCCGGGATTCCGCCTGCTGACCATTCATTTGCAGGGGCTTCAGTGAGTGGAAACAGGGGTGTCCCCCGTGGTAGGGAATGCGCACGAGGCACCGTAGCTGGGGGCGGGGGAGGGTTGTTGGGTGTTGCAGGAGGCCCAGCAAAAACCCGGCGCTGACCTGAGAGGGGGCTGCAGCCAGTCGGGAGGGCCGATCTCTCCGTTTGGGGCCAGGCTTGTGTCAGGCCGCGGCAGCCCCGCGGGCGCTGGCTGGGCCCAGGGCTATACCGCTTCGGCTGTTGGTTATTGCTTCATCTCGACCATTTTCCTGATTGACCGACGTTTTGGCAAAGCAAGTCAGAAGGGCAGAAGGCAGGGATGTGCAGACGGTCGAAGGAGCTCTTGCTGGACAAGCTCAGAAAGCTCTGGCCTCCATGTCTTTTCCAGAGTCTGCCCCCAGCCCTGCAGAACCACAGCCAGAGCCCTGGAGGGCGTCCGCGCGCCTGCCGGGCCCCCAACAGAAGGGGCTAGTGTGGCTGTACGCCGCTGGCTGCCCTCTGTTCTCTCCCCCATCTGCCCAGCTGTCCGCTGAAGACCAAGACCGCAGAGGCTCCGCGTGTCTCCGGGCAGTAAACGGTACACGACGGGCTGGAGGCCGATCGTGAGAGCAGGGCGCGAATCGTCAGCTACGGCTGCGAGAGTTCAGGGACAGCCCCAGATGTCGCTGTTCGCAGGACGCCCAGACATTTGTGCCTCCTTCTGGGGGAGCTACTGAGTAGGGCCGTCTCAGTAACGCAGGGAGGCCACCCCAGCAGGGGCCTGGGGGTGAGTCACTGAGAGAGGTTCCCGGTCTGCTGTGGGCCCGGAGGCGGGTGTCTGTGGGCGAGGAGAGGAGAACAGGGCCGGCACCTGGGACCACTAGGCTTCCCCAGGGCACGGTTGGCAGACTTTCTCGAAGCCAGGGCAGCCGATGCGAGAGGCCTGCTGGGTAGAGGACAAGGCAGGCGTGGCTGAGGGGAGCGTGGCACGTGTCATCCCCTCCAGGGGAGACTGCATCTCTCCCATGTTCACAGCGGGCTGTGAACAGCGGGCTGGAGCGGCTGCAACAGGGCCCAGCACTCGTGTTGGGATGACAGGGATGGGGGCAGGACAGAAGCGAGGCAAGGTCTGTCCCCCACGCCTGGGCCTTTGTCGCTTACTGCAGGCGGAGAGCAAGGCCAGGAGGTCAGTGTGGCAACTGGACGTTGGCATGTGTGACACCCCTGCTAGGACTCCCCTCCCCTCTCTAGTCCCGAGCCCTGGCGGCCCTGTGGACACTGTCATCACATTTTTGTTTGAAGAGGCATCGTTGGAAATAAAAGTCCCAAAACTAGGTTCATGCTACCAGTTATGCCTTCCCTGCTGCTCCGTATGCATTTATTTTTAACTGAAAGAAAAAAATAATAGAGAAAAGCAGAGGTAAGAAGACTCATCCACGCAGATCACCTCCACTCAGCATTTACCACTGTAAGATCTTCGCATATCGGCTTTTTTTGGAGAGAAAAACAAAATCACACATGTTTTTGTAAAAATGACGCATGCTTATTATAACTGAATTCTAAAACAGCGCCCAAAAGTACACAAAGAAATGTAAAAAAACATTTTTAAGAATTCCTTGTGGTTCAGTCCCCTGGAAATGAGCAACAGTGGCACTAGGTGAACTTCTTGCAAGACATGGACACCGATAGAAGAGATAAAAATATTTTGTAAAGATAGGATCCTTCTCTTAAAGCTCGTTTCAATTTCATTAGCGCATTAATAATTTTACTTGAAATTGAAGGCATTGCTGAACTCCACATAAATGCTCCGTCACGAGACGTACTATTTCCAAAAACATCTCTTGAACACGAAAAGTTTCTGAAAACATTAAGACGCTGGAGTCCTCATTGGGTTTTAATGTGGCTTTTTAACTCCGTGCCCCAATTTCAATTTGGGGGTCTGCTGACTTCGACAGGTAGAGACACCGGCTCTCACACAGCTTCCCATCGCCTGCCCCCCGCCCCCCCCAGCTCTGGATTTTGGTAGCTCTATGATTCTTATCTTGCTATGGTCCAGGGTCTCTGTTTCTCCCAGTTGGCTCCTGTCTGATGTTGCCTCCTGTGGGCTCCTTCCCAAGCTATGCCACACTTCTGACGCCCAAACTCCCCTTCTCCCGTCCATCCGGGAATACGGAGGCATAACTGTGTCTCCTTTGTCTCCTGAATGCGCACCCTCCCTCTCTGTGCCCCCTCTCATCGAGGCCAGGGCTCCACGGTGTGCTGGCTGCATGCAACCCTCCACCTGCACTTTTGGGGGGGGGCAGGCTGACCACGCAGCCCTGCACCGCCCAGCCTCAGGGGGCCAGGCCCCTGAGAAGGGGCGCTCGGCTTAGATACTGAGCAGCTGCTGGCTCAAGGCCAGGCTCTGTTCCAGCCCAGGGCATCCCGCAGGGACCAAAGACCCTGTCTTCATGGAGCCCGTGCTCCGTGTACTCTCGAGTCTCTCCTTTATTTGCAGTTCCCACCCCATCTTCGGGAAGCGCCTTCTCCTCCTCGGTCCCCTCTGCCAGTTCCCACCATCCAAACACCGAGACTGCTGTGCACGAATGCCCTCCACTAGCAGATTCCTTAGTGGCCTCCTCGCTACGTCTGCCGGCACTGCTCCCAACTCAGACCAGATCCGAAAGAACAAGGAAGTGCCCGGCTCCTGTCCGTGGAAGGCCCCGGAGCGGGAGCAGCCTCAGCACGACCGATTCAGGGAAGCCGGGGCCGTGTCTCCCAGAAGCCCACCGAGCTCAGCTTGCTTTCATTAAGGTCGTCAGAGTTAGCAGGGACATCTACAGGACATGCAGGCCAATTGGAGTTTCAGATAAAGAACGAAAATACAGTTTTAGTAGACATGTCCCATGCAACATTTGGGACACAGTATACTAAAGCATTATCTGTTGTTTATTTGAAATTCTAAGTTACCTGGGTGTCTTGGGTCTAACCTGGCCAACCCTCCTGTGTGTGCCTGGGAGGTTGTCCTGGGAGGGCAGGTGGCTGCCTGCCTGTCACAGCATTTGGACGGCCTGCGACGCCAGAGGAAGAGAGGGTGTGGGGCTCATGGCTCTGCCTGGGGGCCCGGGGACGACTTCAGTGTGTCTAGCGTGGGTCATCGCGGTGGCCCCACCCGGAGGTGCCTGGAGAACGCTCTCACTCCCCCGACCCCATCGTCAGCCTCCCCCCTGCACCCCCTCTTGGATGTGGTGAGTTGAGACTTTCTCAGTCTTTGTCACGTCCTGCGTGGACGTAGCTTCAAGGCAAGGCCCACGCTCCCTCTCCCGGTCAGATTCCTGCCCCGTCTCTCCTAACGGGGCTTTGAGTCGGGCCCCTCTCTGAACAGCGGGCTGGATGGGGGTGGGGGGGTTGGCCCCAGACCCACATGGATCTGTCACGTGCTGGAAAGCTTTCCACGTCTCACTCAGTACCTGTCGGTCCTTAGAAATCAGGGCAGTCTGGTTAATAGAAATAATAATTTCTGCAGTTTTTCCATGTTCCAGAGAAGGAAACAGCTCCCTGAAAGGTTTTCTAATTATAAAGTTATTTCAGAAGCCGTCATCCCCCGAGAAACCCAAACCGAGGGCCGTGTCTAGAGGCCCAGTCCGCCGGGCGGCCTGCCCTGACGCCCACTGGCGCCGAGAGCAGAGTTACGGGCCGACACCCGGGAGTGGCCTCCGGTCTCCCACACAGACACGGCTCCCCCCCAGCCAACTGCTAAAATTACCCTCAGTGCCTCCAACACGCACCCCCGCTGCCTCTCCCTTCTCGGCCGCGGCTTGATCCTTGCAGACGTCGGGACCCCGTGCGCGATTTTCACAAAGCCCGAGACGCGGCGAGGGGGCCAGGACCCAGGAGGTGCAGCTGCTGTCTCTTGAACCGGGTGACATTCCCGGCTCGGACAGCCGGTCCCCTGAGGCGGGGAGCTCCCTGGGCTGGACCTCAGGGGACACGGAGGCAGCCATGGGCTGGGCTGGGGCTGCGGCCTCCCCTCTGAGGGCCACGGCCGAGGGCCGCTTGGTGGAAAGCTTCCCGAGAACCAGTGCTCAGGTGAGTCTTCCAGAAATAGGCTTCCTTCGTCCGGACAAGGGACTCCTTTGTTGCCCTCCCTCCTCTCTCAGCGGGCTCCAGGCCGTCCTGTCCTCCCGCTCCCATTCCAGAATTCACTCAGCAGCTCCTCTCCGGGAGGCAGGTCCCCCAGGTGGCTCGGCCCAGCCCAGCAGAGCGACACCGGGGCCTGCCCCACACCCTGGGGAAAGGCCTCCCACGAGGCAGCCGGACATGTCCGCGCTCAGCTCTGCCCCCGCTGCCAGGCTTTGCTGTAGCCTCGCCCACGGTGTGTTTATCTGTGCTAAAGCCCGAAGGGAGGCGGGCCACCCACAGGCCCTGACCCCAGCGGCCCAGTGTGTGCCAAGGGGCTGTGGGACTGTGGCGTCGACCTTCCCAGCGCCCCTTCCCCCGTGCTCCAGAAGGAGGGCACATGTCGGAGGCTGGGCCCAGCAGGCCCCCTTGGCAGCCCCAGGGAGGCCCCGAGGGGAGGCTGGTGCAGCAGGGTGCCTTTTGCTCCCCCACCCTCCACATGTTTGCTCCCACCTCCATTGGCTTCCTGGCCTCCTCCCACCCAATCCAGGCCCTGAGAGGTTGGTCTGCACAGGCCGCAGCTCTGGCTCCAGCCGGGTCCATTCATAGGACAAGAGCGGGGTGGGTCATTTGTCACCCCAGCTGCGAAGGGTGGCCTCGCCCTTGAAGGAAGGTCCCGGTGCTGGTGCAGCAAGGGCTCCCTGTGTGTCCCTCCCCTTCAGGCCTGGGGGGTGGGAACAGCCCTCCTCCCCCACCCACAGCCCAGGCCTGCCCCAGCCCCCGAGGTTTGAACGATGGGCCCAGACCTTCTTTCACAGCCCTGCTCAGATTACCCGAATGTGCGTGCACCCAAAGCCTGGCCCCTGGGCCGAGACACCGTCCCTGGAATTTTTCTACCTGGAGCCGGTAGAAATAGTGTTTTCTCCTGTGACTAGGAGCTGTTTGTCTGTCTGCCTGGGGAACAGGCAGCCAGGGCTGCTGGCCCAGAGAAAGAAGCCAGTTAGACAAGAGGCACAGAAGGGTCCTAACATCCCTGTTGCCCTGAGGCTTGTTCCTCCCATGCCTTCCCCAGTTTTGCGAGCCATCGGATCTCATCTTTTTTCCAGCTTGAACTACTCAGATTGGATTTTCGTCATTTGCAATGAAAGAGTCCTGGATAATACAGTGTGGACAGATAGGAACATCATCGTAAACAAGCCCAATACTAGAGGGCATTATGGAAGATACAGGCAGCACACTGAGCCCTACCTGGGGGTTGAGAGGGCTTCCTGCAGGAGGGGGTGCTGAGTTGAGACTTGAAGGATGAGTAGACATGGGCCTGGAGAGGAGGTGGGGGGCCATCCGGGGAACCCCAGGCAGGGGGCCTAAAGCAGCCTGAATTGGGTGAGGGGCCGCATGTGGTCCTGTGCTGCGGGAGAGGACCGTCCCAGTGGTGCATACGGACAGCAGAGGTGACAGAGGCCAGACCTCAGGCCTTGAAGCCAGCCAAGGAGCATGGACATTGTCCCAGATCGGTCCCAGCTTCTCCGACTGGGTCACCACCAGAGTTGGGAGGACTCGAAGACACAGGACCAACAAAGCACTGTGTCCTAGGGGACAAACAACAACAGACCTGCAGCAAGAGTTGAACAAAAATATTATTTTTACGCTAAAACAACCAACCCTGGGCAAAAAGCAAAGTCCCGTCCATTTCCAATATAAAACACAAGACTTCAAAAATATTCCCACCAGAGGTGGGTGGGAGTGGTTTGGGGGGAAAGTTTGAGCATCACTTCCCGGGCAGTGGGGCTCATCGAGGAGCTTCTCACTCGGAAGGGGTCCCGCCAGGTCTGGCTGTGGTGTGAGGGCTCAGCAAGAAGAGGGTCGGCCCAGCTGCCAAACCAGCTCACCCCCGGAGTCATTCATTCCACAAATAGCGATGGGTGTCGGGACTTGGCTGGGAAGGAGGTGGCCGGGCCTCCCTTTCCACACCAAGCTGTCATCTGTCACTTGGCTCCCTCCCCATCAGCCCAGCAAGGGCCAACTCCTCATCGCTATGGCCCCCCATGCCTGGTACACAGTTGGCGCCCAGTAGGTGCTTGTTGACTCTGTCAGTGACTGGATCGGTAGCAGGTCGTCAGGCCGTGTGGCCGTGTGTTTGTATCAGCGGTAGAGGCCAGTGTTCGCGGCTCTGTCCACACCGCCGGCTCCCGCTCTCAGAGGGGCTGCTGCCAACAACGGTTTCCTTTCAGACCCGAGGCTGCGCCTGGCAGCCAGAGAGGCTCCATGCTGCCTGCGCTCATCTCTGCCCCCTCAGTAGGATGTTGGGAGCGAGCACACGGGATTCCCACTGTCCTTGGCCAAGACGCCTGGGAGGAAGACAGCACATTGGGAGGTAAAGGATTGGCCCCTGGAGTCAGAAAGATTTGGGTTCAAATGCGGGCCCTGCTGTTCGGCTGTGGAGCCATGGGGCTAACTGGACCACTGTGAGCCCGGTGTCCTCCTCTGTTAGCCAGGACGACAAGCCCTGCTTTCCGGGAAGGAGGCGCAGAGACGGCTTTCCCCCCGTGGGGCCCTCACCACAAAAGACCCACAGTATGTCTGGGGGGCCAGAGGCACGGCCACAGGAAAGCGGGGGCCATGTGCCCACACACCAAGACTGTTCCTCTAATGCTTGCAGATCTCCCTCGTGCAGGGATTCGTCTCCCACGGGGGCGACTGGGACGTGGCCCTGCATTCAGGAGACTCGGACCCCCTGAACAGAGTGTTCTTGGGTGCTGTGGGTGGGGCAGGGGACCGCAGGGCTCCAGGGACAGGGGGCCCGGTGGCCACCAATCAGCTGTTTGGATTTCACATTACCCACAGCATGTGTTGGGCCCTTGGAGGACACAGTCTTCTCATTGTCCCCATAACGGCCACAGTAGTAGCCATGGACCCGGTTCAGCAGCAAAGTTGTCCATCCGGCAGCCCAGCCCGGGCAGGCCACTCAGCCTCTCCCCTGCCCTCGCTTTGCCCACGGGCCTTCCCTCAGCACAACTGAGGCTCTGCCTCCCTATCTGCTGTCCCAAAGCCCAGAACCTTCTGTGGGGGGGGGCACAGTGCTTCTCTCTGGGTCTTCGCTATCCCTGTGTCCTTCTCAGCTGCCCTGGGAGACAGAGCTCACCTCACCCCCCACCCCCACAAACACACATAAGCACCTTCTTGCAGCCAGCCCCGCTGGGCACGGAAAAACACAGGTTGACAATCCTACAGATGGCCCTGGATTTAGGCATCCGCTGCGGAGTGTCTCCCAGATGTGGCTTCCAGACAGGGCTCAGCCCACTCTCGCTAAGTGCCAGCCGCCTGGGTGGTCTGGTATCTGAACGAAATCCAGAGGCTAGAAGGAGCCTGGGTTCGAAATTGCCACCAATTTCCTGAAGGTTTCTTCTGGAGCTCCAGGCAAACCCACTGGTGGAGTGAGGAAAAAACAGAGCCCTCACTTAAAACCAGATGTCAGCATCTGTCCTGAACCGCTCAGGGAGACGGAAACCCCCACCCCCGCCTGCTCCCTCCCTCTCCCCCGCCAAACTCTGCAGGCTGGGTCAGCTACCACCCGGCCACGCCACAGAGGAAGACCCTGTGCAAAGGAAGCTATTTCTTAGCTGGCACCTAAAAATATTGACTTGGGTTTTTTTCTTTAAATAGAAAGGAAATTCAGCTCACTCCACCCCGGTCCTCCTCCTTCTGGGTTCTGAGTGGGCACTCTGGGGACCTTACCCAGACTTCCTGGATCCTGAGCAGATGCAGCTCCCTCGCTCTCTCCGGGGGGGATGGAGCAATGACAGGGCAGAGGACAGGGAGGGGACTCCCTCACTCCTGAGGGGAGTCCTGGGGGCGGCTGGGAGGACCAGACTGGCATTTGGCTGACCCAATATCCCAGAGCACCACTCATCCAGAGAGGCGCTGGGCATCCGTAGCACACAGAAATCCCAGGACAAGGGCAGCCAGATGACCCATAAAACAAGAAGGGGGCAGGGAAGCTCTGATGGTCAGGGACACCTGGTTTACTGACTTAGACCCCATCGTGGGCTTGTGCCAACAGTGGCCGGTGGCTGGATAGCACTCTCCCTGGGTCTGAACTCTGCCTGGGACAAAAGGCCACCGGGCTTGATGGCTCTGCTCCCGACTTGGTGGCTGACTCCATACACGTCCTCAGGCACCAGGGCCCCCTGCGGCTGGCAGACCTGGCTAGATGTGCAGCCACGACCATACAGTGGGACGCTGGAGAGACCCTGGTGCCCGGATGAGAGCCATCTCCAAGACAGACAAGGAGAGAGATGCAGGAGGGGGACCTGGGTGCGTGTGGCGTGCCGGCCCCATGTTAGCAGAAGGCAGGTCTGGAGGACACCCAGGAAGCCAGCCAGGTCTGGGCTTGTCTCTGGGGGAAGGTGGGGGAGACTGGAGGTCCCTTTTGTGCCATTTGAAGCTCCTTTTCTTGATTTCATTTGTATTTGAATCCAAATAATACATGCAAATAGTTTTTAAAATACCAGAAGGCTACAAGTAAAACCAAACACCCCAGCAATTTCCTGCCCCACCCCCCACGCCCAGTGGTAACACCCAAGAGGTGACTACTTGCAACTCTTTTTAGCCATGATTTTGAATATTTATTGCCATATTTCTCAATACCCTGCCTATACTCCTGTTTCTTTTTTTTTTTCATTTTTGACCTTAGCTAAATATCTCAAGTCTAAGAAACTACACAGAATAATGGTTAAGATGCAGACTTTTGGGCCAGATCACCGGGGTCCAAAACAGACTCCATCACTTACGACGTGCAACCCCCAACCAAGTTCTTTGCCTCAGTTTCCTTATCTGGAGTGTGGGCAGTAGTCCTCCCCCCTCCCCCGGGCCCACGTGAGCCCAGCACGTGCGTGCACTTGGGGCCTGGCACGCAGGCTCTCAGTAAGTGCTGGCCATTAATATTATAACCCCGTTCTGATGAGAACCCGCATTCTCCTCCCAGCTTCAGAATAGAGTTAAACCACAGTGTTGGAGTGAGCCAGGTAGTCATTGCCTCCAGTATTATGGTTCTCTAACCATGTTTACAGCTCAGCCCTGTAGTGTACTGTGGTTATATTTCCTTTCCGGTATTTGCATGTGTGCGTGTGTGTATTTTCTGTAGTTAAGTACTACCTTGTCTTTTCATTTCCAATTAATAATTCTTCCCTCCAAATCTCTCTCTTTTAAAAGATTTTATTTATTTGAGAGAAAGAGAGAGAGAGAGAGAGAGCATGAGCAGGGGGAGGGGCAGAGGGAGAGAGAGAAGCAGGCTCCCACTGAGCAGGGAGTCTGATGCAGGGATCCATCCAGGACCCTGAGATCATGACCTGAGCCCAAGGCAGAAACTTAACCGACCAACCCACCCAGGTGCCCCTTCCCTCCAAATCTCTTGGACAGGTCCGTTTCCCAAGACAGTTCCCTGGGGGGGGGGGCGGTCTCTTGTCTGTGGGGGGAGAGGCAGCCCTGGGAAGTGGGGAAGGGGGTGGGGTTGAGGTCTCTGTTCAAAGGGCAGACTTAGGCTGGTAGTTTTCCGGAGGCACGCCCCTCGCCCACACCCCTGCACTCTCCCTGGTGAACGGAACCCAGGACACCTGCAGTGGGTTACCGGCTTCCCCAGGGTGGGTGGGGAAACAGCCTGGCTGCTGCCCGTCAGGAGGGATTTGTGAATCCAGGTCCTTCACGTGCACTTTCAACCAGGGATCCCCCTTCTCTCCTGCCTCCTGCCGCTTGCAGAGGGAGGGACCTGATCGCAGTTCCTGAGCCCCCTGAGCCCCCAGCCCTGCAGGGTGTGGCAGCTGGCTTCTAGGTGCCCACCCTGCCCCCCCCCCCCCCGCAGGCACTGGCTCTGCTCCGCTGGCCCACCACCGTTTGCCCACTCTGAAATGCTGTGGCCATCCCCCATCAGCTGTCTTGGTGCCTATCCGCTTGAAAAACCCCATTCTGCGGGGGAGACAGAGAAGTATGAGTGTGTGGTCGGCCATGGGTCCTCAGAAGTCCCCTTCTTTAAAGTACCCCTACAATTGCATTTTAGAAACAAGGACTTCTCCTTTGGCCCCCATGTCCCATTAGGCCAAGGTTTGCCCCTACGGGCCTTGACCACCTGCTCCTCTGGGCTGTCCACACGCACACCAGCCAGCGTCCCACGGTTTCCCAAGGCCCACGCAGGAGGTCAGAGGAGCATGCAGGGTCCAGGCTAGCTTACCGCAGGGAGCCTGCCAGCGCACTGGCAGAGCAGGTTGGGTTAGTGTCCCAGGGATGCCTGGGTCTGGAGACAGAAGAGACAAAGGCGGGGGTGGGGGAGGCTCTGCTGGAACACACTCACGTGATCTCCATCATTATCCCCCTTCCACAGATGAGGAGCCCAAAGCAAAGGGATCAGGTGATTCTCCTCAAGTCGTGGTTGGGCTAGGATTCAACCCTGGTGGTTGGGGGCCTCAGTCTACTTGGCCACCCTGCCTTTCTGACTTACCTGTACAACAACAACAACAACAACTAATAATAATAATAATAATAATAATAATAATAATAATAGTCCCCTATACGGGGGACTGGGGCTAAGCTTGGGGCTCACTCTGGAGGAAGGAAGAGGGCTCCCCTAGGTGACTTCCGACTGGTACAAAGAGAGACTTAACAAATCTTTTCTCTTCCAGTTTTGGAATTTAAATCTAAAGCTCTGGGGTTAACCTCTGGCTTTTGCGCCAGCTAGTTTTGGGACTTTGAGCTCGTCATTTATGTCTGTACGCCTCAGTTTCCCCACCCAGCCATCATGGTGTTCAAGGATCTTCCCTTCCCGCCGTGCTGGCCTTGGGGGATGCTGCAAGCCAAAAGCTCCCAGCTAATTTTCCAGGTGACAAAGGAAAGCATTGACTTGCCACCCCTGCCACATGAGGTCGCTTCTGGGGAGGGGGTCTCTGAGGCGGGGAACACGGGGCTCTCTCACCACAAGGCGAGGGAAGGTAAGCAGGTCACACTGCTGGGTGCAGGTGGGGTGGGGGACAGCGGCCACAGGCTGGAGGCACGAGGGGCGGGTTACCGAGGGATGGGTTACCGAGGGATGGGCCATGGGAAGGAAGTGAGGACAGGTTCCTCTCCCAGTGCGTCCCTCGGGGCCTGGCAGGACCAGGGTTTCTCTCCCCACGGGGAAGGTGGCGGGCGCCCTGCGTTCTCCCACGGGAGCATAATGCTGACGGTTGTGGGATCTCCGGGAGACATTTTCCTGAAAGTCAGCACCAGAGCCAGGACACGGCAACGGAGCAGAGCATCCAGGACCCTCCCAAGAATTCTGGAATTCTCTGTCCCTTGTCCCTTTCTTTCTAGTGACGATCGCTTTCTTTCTGTATGACTAATCTTGCTCAAACAAATGCATTTAGTCAACGAATAGTGATTAAGGACTATAGGAGATTAAGTTATTGTTTTGTAAGTATTTACTGTCCCCCACTCCACTCACTGCAGAAGCTGCTTCCACACCCCGAGACCGGGCTCAGCCAGGTGACTAGTTTTGACCCACGGGGGTGAGCAGACACGACTCAAGCAGAGATTGCAGTGTGTTCCTTCTTGGCATCTCTGCCATTGCCAGGAGAGGTGCTTCCCCGGGGGTTTCCAGGGCCCCTGCAGCCTGAGCCCCAGGATGAACAGACAGAGCAGATCGAAGAGCCAAGCCAGGCAGCCCTAGAGTCCGAAGCAGCATCACCCGATCAGGTCCAGCAGGACCCGCCCAAGAAATGTGAGTGAGCATAAATGATCGCGGTTGGAGGCCACTGAGTTCTGGGCTGGTTTGTTATGCAGCGATGGCTGACTGTTGCAAGGGCCCACTGTATGCCCTTGGTCGGAGATAAGTAAGTGTAAAATTCTCCCTGTGACAAGTGCAGGGTTGGGGGCGGTGCATGCATGGGGGAGTATGCAGTAGGAGGCAATGACCAGGTCGGGTAGCATGGGAGCTGGGAGCAGAAGGAGGAGCCAGGAAAGGGACAGAACTCCAGGCGCAGAGGCTGCAGGGCAATGCTTCTCAGCAGGAGAGAGCACGGGACTCCGAGGAAAGCAGCGGAGCCAGGAGAGGTGGGACAGAGTGCCAGGCAGGGCTGGCTGGTGGGGCCGCAGAAGCCAGACCACCTAGAGCCTGGGGGCGCGGCAAGAATCCTGGACGCTGTTTGAAGAGTGTGAGTGGGGTCCATGTGCCATAGGCATCTTGCAAAGATCACTTTCACTGCTGAGTGGGAAACGGATTGGAGGAGCCGTGGGTGCCAGCAGGAAGGTGGGTGAGGAGACCGTGGCAGCCATCCAGGGGACAGGGGATGGGGACAGGTGATGAGGGCATGTGCGTCAGTTCCCAAGGGCAGCTTCAACAAAATCCCACAAACCGAGCGGCTTAAAACAACAGGAATGTATTCTCTCACAGTTCTGGAGGCTGGAAGTTCAAGATCGGGGTGTCAGCTGGGCCATGCTCCCTCGGAAAGCTCTAGGAGAGAATCCTTCTTGGCCTCTGCTGCTTGTTGTGGCTGTCAGCAATCCTTGGCTTGTAGATGGATCCCTCTGATCCCGGACATCACATCATGTTCTTGTCAGGACACTTGCCATTGATTAGGACCTGCTCTCATCCAGGATGACCTCATCTTCACTGGACGACATTCCGGACCTCTTTCCAAGTAAGGTCATGTTCACAATATGTGGCTGAGCAAGGATTTGGGGGACAAGCCCTTCAACCCAGTGCACATGGCATAGGGTGGGTGTGTTGAGGAGGGGACAAGGAACAGACGGTCTGGGGAGTCACTTAGGGGGTAAAATGAATGGACTGTGGAGCTGGGCCCACTGCTGGCCATCTGGGCCTTCACTCTTCTCTCGATCACCCTGCCGACCCTCCACCTGGCTGCAGAGCCCCCCCTGGAGGTGCTGTCCACTCACTTGGCTGTTGTTCTGTACCTGACCCTTCCGCAGGCTGACAGGGCAGCACTTACCCTTCTCTCGGCCACGTGGTGCTCCTGGCGCCCTGGATTCACAGACATCGATCTGACCTGGGCCAACATACACCTGGGGCTTTGGAGGTCACTCCAGGTTCATGTCCCGGCTCTGCCACTTACTGGCCAGGCAACTCTGGGTGATCTGCTTAAGCACTTTGCTTCCCGGCTTCCCCCTTTGTAAAATGTAGGCAATCATAGCGCCTACCTCATAGGAGGGTCATAGCAAATGATCCCTAGGAGATGTAGAGCACAGGGCACGGTTCCTGGCATAGTGTAAGCATTCAATAAATGTTTACTTTTGTAAATAGATACAAAAATACAATATATATATATATATATTCATGTATATTATACATATGGCCATCGTATGGGTTTGGATACCTTCATTTTTCCTTCTTCCAACCTGATGTCCCCTGGAGAGAAAGATTCAGGACTTCCCTGATGAGGAAACAGCCCAGCCAGAGCAGGCATCACCAATCCCAGCCAGAACGTGCGGGGCTCTGTGCAGAAGGGTGGCAGGACCAATGTTCCAAGCTCTTGGAGATGCTTTTCTAGGAGCGACGCATAATGGAAACTGGTCTTCATACTGGTCCCCGTGGGATCAAGGCGAACTTCACAAGCTCCTGGCACAGAGCAGCACACAGCTCCTTCCGCATAAGTGCTTGCTGAGGGAGTGAGGCGGCTGAGCCCCTGGCTGGGGACTGGGGCACCCTGACATGAGGATGGAACAGATAGCCTGGACCAGGGGGTTTGGACTCATTCCCAAGGTGTCTACCAAACACAGCAAGCCCTGCTGTGGGGGACAGGAAGAAAAAACGACTCCTTGACTATTGGAGGCCTCTGCTCTGTCATTTGGGAACAGAAGAATGACCTTTCTAGAATCTTTAGGTAGAGTCTGAAAGTATGAACTGAGGTCACTGAATACAGATCTCAGTCTAAAGAAAAACAGACCACGGAGCAAATTTACCAAAAGTGGTTATTGATTATCACTTCTTACTATCCGAAATGATCTCACTTACTGTTTATTGTCTGTCTCTCCCCCTTACCTTGAAATTCTCTGAGGTCGGGAACCTGGTCTGTTTTGTCTACTCTTCTCCCTCCAGCAAGCAGAAGAGCGCTGCGCTGCACAGCGTCTGTTCATTCAGTCCCTCCCTCACTGTTTCAGTCCAAAAAAAATACTGAAGGACCAGATGAATAAACACTTGGAGGGGCGCTTCACTTCTCTTGTGGAGTTTTATAATTCTTTAATATTGAGGATGTTGTCCCACAGGAAAAAAATACACTGATAGACTCTGGTAAAGAGTTCAGACAGGCTGGGGCACCCGGCGTGATCCTGGCATTCTGGGATCGAGCCCCACATCAGGCTCCTCTGCTATGAGCCTGCTTCTTCCTCTCCCACTCCCCCTGCTTCTGTTCCCTCTCTCGCTGGCTGTCTCTATCTCTTCAAATAAATAAAAAATAAAATCTTAAAAAAAAAAAAAAGAGTTCAGACAAGCCAAGACCACAGCGGGCTCACTTATACTTCTCTTTTTGAAGGTGTTCTCGAAGAACTTTGCAATGATTAGTGGCACAAGCCCAAGATCATCTCTTCTCGAGGTCACAGAGAGTCTCTTCAATCTTGGTTATCACCTAGTGTCTCATTTAAAGCTACAGAACCTCAGCTCTGCATCTTTCCCTTTATTCTGATGATTGATAATGTCTGATAGAGCTACACTGCAATATCACATTCTGCCAGCAGGTGTCGCTGTCTAACAATACATGACCTTGGGTGCCACCCACAGTCTTTTAAGGCCAAGAGTCTAAGAAATGAACCAGTGTACTAATTCACGGAGGCTGTAAGATAAAATTCTGTAAGATAAGGTCCCCTCTATTTCAATTTCACTTCATGAGGTACGTATATCTTATGTTAGGGGTGCAGAATGGGCCCCTAATTAATTTTATTAATATGCTTCAGTGTTCTCCCAGTTCTGGTGGATCTTGCCACACTTGCATGTTATGGATCTCATGCTTTTACCAGGAAAGCTTTTTTTTTTTTTTTAATTGCCAATAATAATAATACCTAAAATGCATCTATTATTTTGAAATTCCTCAAAATTTTGAAATTCCTCTGATTTCAGTCTAACACATTGCCCCACACCTGTTGTGCTCAGTATTTGTTGGATTGCCCCTCCCCCCCAGCAAATCCTGGGGGACACATAGAGCTGTCCTGCAGATGGAGAAACTGAGTCTCAGAAAGGTTAAGTCACTTGCTCAAGGTCCTACAGGCAGTGAATGACAGGGCTGGGGTTTGTCTTATTCCAAATCCCTTGTCCGTCCATTCACTCCATGCAGCAAAAGGGACCCAGAGAAGATGGGTGCCCCGGGAGACAAGAGCTTGGAGGGCTCAAAGGTGTCCAAGCCGTCTCTGGACGGATCTTCCATCATCAGAAAAAGCAGCCGATGTTAATTGGCTCTCTACTAATTACTTCCCGTCATTTTCCTGAAACAGATTACAGAAGGGAACAAATTGTGTGTGCCGATGCTAGTGATGAAATGTGTGTGGGGAGTGTAGGGGGGTGGAGTCGGGTGATGGCATCACCAGGAGCCCTGAGCCAACCCCCCCCTCCCTACTCACCCCTGTGGAGCAGAGATACTTAGTTTAAGACTTGAGACAGTCTTTAAATTCCTGGATGTTTATCAGCTGACGTCACAATATTTCAAAGATTTTGTATCTTTGTAGCAAACAATAGTATCAGCATTGATAGGGTGAGTACACGCCCCTTTCTCACAATCTGGTCTCCACGATTGCTCAACAATGCTCCATGCTGCAGTGGGTCCCTGCTGGATGACCAGCTGTCCAGCATGGTCCTGCCTACCTGCCCAGAGTCCTGGTGGAGAGGAAGGCTCACTCCCCAGAGATTCCTTTGGGAAATTTAGGTCAGCAGGATCTAATTACCCAACTGGCTCAGAGCTGTGATTTCAAGATTAATGCTGAAGGAGGGTGGAGTGGGAGTGCTGAGGACTTCTAATTGGGAACCATCTGTTTCAGGGCCCTCACATCAAAGGTGGGGTCTCTGGCCCTCAGTGAACAGACGCCGCCACTTGAATTACACGCAGTCGGCCCCAGTCTGCCCCAGAAGGTCTCCTCCAGGATAAGAGGTGAAGCCTGGAGGAGTCCCACTCAGGAGGCTGACTGCAGCCCCAGCCCCAGGAGAGGACAGCACGCGGGGAGGGGCATACACTTCCTGCATACCACACCCCACCACGCTTACTCCTCCAAGGGAGAGGTCCAACGCACAGAAGTGGCTGTACTTTTTAGGAATTAGACGACTCCGAGGTATACCAGTCACTTGGAAAGATCCCCTTGCCATCCTGGATGTTTTCTTCATAGCTCTCCCATGCACTATTACATTCTGGGACAACTAACAGTTCTCACATTGCAAAGTGGCTGAAGGGAGCCCTGGGCTCTCTCTAAATCCCAGCCACCCCTGCGTTGCTGACAATGGCTGCCCACCTGAGCAGCCTGGGTTCCTAGACAACTGGCATCAGGGGTACTAACCGAGCCACCAGAACGTCCACTGAGGCAGCCAGTCCCATGGCAGCCAGTGAGCCTCAGTAATTTTTTTTTCTTTTAGATTTTATGTATTTATTTGACAGAAAGAGAGCGAGCAAGCGTAAGCAGGGGGGAGCAACAGAGGGAGAGGCAGAAGCAGGCTCTCCACTGAGCAAGGAGCCCAACGTGGGGCTCGATCCCAGGACCCCAAGATCATGACCTGAGCCAAAGGCAGATGCCCAACTGACTGAGCCACCCGGGCGCCCCAGCCTTAGCAAGTTTTTAATTCAAAACAAAACAAAACTAATTTTCAGGGCAGGGAAGTGAGAAAGTGGAAACCATATCAGAGTCCAGAGGCTCTGATCCAGCAGCCCACAGGTAGGGCTCTCTCACTTTAGGAGTGTAACAACAGTCCTGCCCCATAGAGTCATGGTAAAGATGAAATAACAGGAAACCACTTTACGTGTTACAGCTCTAATAATGCTAATTCCCCACCCCCTTCAATGGACACTACACACAGAGGTGGAGAAGTACAGGGAGATTTTGCTCTTAAAACACTAATTTCTTTTTTTTTAATTTATTTTTATTAAACATTTTATTTATTTGAGAGAGGGAACTCGAGCAGAGGGGTCCGGGAGAGGGAGAGGGTGAAGCAGACTCCCCACTGGGCAGGGAGCCCAGGGATCATGACCTGAGCTGAAGGCAGAGGCTTAACCCACCGAGCCACCCAGGCGCCTCAACACTAATTTCTTTAAAACGTTCCGTTTCTAGGGCTGCGGAGGAAAATTCCTTTGGGGAGCCAAGAGCCACAAGACACTCTGTAAGAAGTCCTGGTGGTGGAGGACCGACCAGGCAATCGCTCGCTCATTCATTCAACAAACATTCATGGAGCCTCGCCTGCTGTGTGCTCTGAGCTGAGGAGCCCGGGGCCAGGGGGTCTGGGAGTTCAGAGACCCCCGCCAGTCCCTGTGGGTACCGAAAGGGAAACGCATGGGGGCAGGGGCGGGGCGGAGAGTCCCTGGATTATCTTGCTGGCCTACATCCTCCTCTCCTGCGCCTTCGAATTACGGAACTTTACACCGCTGGGAATTTCAGATGAGGCAAGCAAGGCCTTGCTCCCAAGGTTATTGAAACAACCCCCACCCTCCCAAGAGATTTTAAAAATTATTATTAGTAAGCCCCCCTCCCCCGCACGGCCGTGGCCCTCCGGGTGTTGCAACCTAGGCCTCTCGCCCAACGGAGGCTGCCCGGCGTTTCCCAAAGACGCCTCCGGAGGGACCGAAGCTCCGGTGCCGCCCCGCGGGCTCCGGCTGCCTCCGGGTGGGGCGGCGGCGCGGGCGGAGGAGGGGGCGGCCGAGGGAACGCCCGGCACCGTGGACGCCCTCGCCGCCCCGCGCCCCGCGGCCGCCCTTGGGGCGCACACACCCTGCGCGCGGGAGCGGGAGGCGCTGCGGGAGCGGGAGCCCTGGGCGAGGGGGCGGGGCGGGGCGGGGCACACGGGCCCCGCCCCCCGGCGCTTGCTCTCCCCGCACTTTAAAGCCTTCGCCTGCTTTTTCTTTGCACAGAAGTTGCGCTCGGGCTGCCCGCGCGCTCGCAGCAGGAACCAGGCTCCAGGCGCTGGCGCCGGGGCCGCGGGAGGAGGCGAGTTCGCTCCCTGCGGCGGGCGCGGCCCGGGCGCCCCGGCCTCCTCGGCCCCGGAGAGCGGCGGCGGCGGCGGCGGCGGCCTCCCTGACGCGGTAGGCAGCGCCGGGCACGGGCACAGGGCGGGTGGGAGTCCGGGCGGGGATCGCGGTACTCGGGGATCGAGTGGGGGGCGCGGGGCTGGGCGCTGGGGACCCGGTGGGTGAGGGTCCCGCCGGGGACCCGCTAGGGGGCCGCGGGGAACCCTTCTTTCGCCCCAGGTCCCGGCCGAGGGGTCCAGGGCGCCGCCCAGCGCCGCTGCGGCTGTGGGCGCCTGCGGGTCGCGGCGGCCCGCGGTCCCACCTGCGGGGGCGAGACAGGGCGGGGGTCCCGGCAGCCGCCACCGCCGTCGCGCCCGGGGTTGAGCCTCGGCTGCTGCAGACCCGGGGAAGGGACCCCGGGCGCGCGGCGGCCCCCACCGGCTTCCAGGTGCCCGGGCGCTCCCGGCCTCCGTTCCCGAGACCGTCCCAGAGGCCGAGGCGGGGGCACTGACCTGCCCCTCCCACACGGGGGCAGAGCGACCCCGCTCCGCGAAGTTACTTTCGCTTTTCCCGCCAGTCGGGACCCGGATCTGCAGCGCGGCCCTACTGGCCCCCTCGGGAGTCCCCCGCCCTGCCCGCCGCGCCTCCCCCGGGGAGCCCGCCGGGCCGACACGCCGGGCGGCGCCTCCCTCTCCGCCGTCCCGGAGCCGCCGCAGCTTCTCCCGGCAACCAGGGGGGAGCCGAGTGTTGTGTCAGCCGATCGATTAAAACAGAGAAACCAGAGTAGTGTGGGTCGGTCGGTGGCACCGCGGGATGGGTCGGCCCGAGGCCGGGGTGTGTGGGGACTTCGTGATTGTCCTGTTCGAGTCCAAGGCAAAGGCTCCTGGAATCCTAACTGGCCCCTGGCGAGGTGGCTTGCCCTGATGGGAGACCGCAAGTGTGTGTGATTGAGTGTGCGTCTGTGTGTGAGAGGTCTGGTGACCGTGTGTTTGTGTGTCTCTGAGCCTGCCTGTGTGGGTGTGTCTGAGCGAGCCAAGGTGGTATGTCTGAGTGTGTGCCTGTGTGAGATTGTGCGTGCAGAGTGTGTTTCCGTGTCTTTGAGTAGCTCTGAGTGTTTCTGTGTGTCTGTGGGCATCAGTGAGTGTGTGTCTGGGGTGAGTGTGTGTGTGAGAGAGAGTGTGTGTCTGTCGGTGAGTTAGTGTGTGTGTCTCTGAATGTGTGCCTGGGGGGTGTGTGTGAGTGTGTCTGGGGTGAGTATGCATCTCTGGGAGAGTGTGTGTGTGTGTGTGTGTGCCCGCGCCACCTATGGTAACCCGGTAGTGGGGTTGCTGGCGCCCCAGAGCTGCTTAACTTGACTTCCCTTGCTCGGTTCTTTCTCCAAAGTGGGCCGTGCAGACTGATTGCCCTGCCAGTGCCAGCTGAGAACACAGTCTCCTTCTCCTTCCCTCTCTTTTTCTCTGAAAATGAACCGGAGGGTTTGGGGGTGAGTTGGCAGGGGCTGCTTCCTGAGTGAGTAATATTTAATTAAACACTCCAGCCAGTAGCATCACAAACTGGTCATGAGCTGACTTTTAACAGGTGGTGATGGTAAAAACGCCGTCCCTGGTGACTACAGTTTGGTGTCCTTGGCAGAATTCTCTCCTGGGGCAGGACAGCTGGGGAGGGGGCCCAGAACTTCATCCCTGGTTGCTGGTGTGAGGACAGCAAACATCCCTTCTCTCCCCTAGTCCTTTCTGATACTCCCCCCTGGGTGGTAGAAGGTGCTAGATTTGGCATGAGGGGCGTAGACAGGCTTGCCTCTGCTGAGGTATCGTGGAGCTAGGGAAGCCCTATCTTACTCACAGGGCATCTGTGTAGGCCAACCTTTCCCTTCCCGGCAGAGGCCGGGAGAGTGTGGCTGACTTGCACACGACGGGGAGCCAGGGCTGTGGACCGTCTCCAGAGCCCTGGCTGTTGCCCTGCGTTACTGCTTCTGGTGCTGAGGTCATGGACAGGCACCTCATGTCTCCCCAGCTGTAAGGTGATGGACTGGATTAGATCATTTTAAGCACTTCTTGTTCTCTTATTACTTTTTCTCCTGCAGAGAGTGCTTTACCCAGGAGAGGGAGAGAGAGTTTGCCAGTGGAGAGGTGTGGAGAGGCCCAAAGCAATAACTTTACAAATCCTTTTCTTTCCCAGCCTGGCTACCTCCAGGGAAGCAGAAAGACTCAAAGCAGCGGCGCCCAGATCACAGTGGTCCTGACAGGCACCAGCCGAGGGGGGGGGCAGACCCGGCTTCAGGGAGGTTGGGGCTATGGGGAGATCGTGAGTTCTGGGGGTTGTGCGGCTCTTAGGAAGGAGTGGTCCCACCAGGGGCCCTGGGTGATGTCATTTTGTCGCTGGGTGAGGCTGCATTCCTTGGGCTGTTCTAGCAAGGCCCAAATCACCCTTCCGGGGGCTCCTGGGGCTGCCTCCTGAAGCGCTGTGAGCCCCTGGGCCATCAGCGAACAGGCCGGGGGGGCTAGCTGGTGGAGGCCCTCGCTGGCCCTGCTCACTAGGACAACAGAGACTGTGCTCCCCTGGCTGGGCCTGGTCCCCTTCCTGGACCTTCCCGCTCCTCGGGTGAGCAGAAACTTGCCTACTGCTGCGTTTTCCCATTTAGCAAAACCTCCGGTTCTATGGTGTTGGGGGTTTTGTCCAGGAATTTCACAGCAGCTCTTTCCAAGAAATAGGCTGTGGCTCGTGGGCATAATCAGTTTATATTTTGGTGCCTGACGAGTTTGAGAAGGAGGATCTTTAGCAGACAAAAGCACAGGGCAGGTGTAGCTGTGCTCTGTCTGCCTAGGGATGTGCAAGCCTGTCCCTCCCCCACGAGCCTGACTGATGAAATCCAGACTTCGTGTTGGACTTCCCACCTAGCGCTTTCCCTTTTCCCAGGTAGCTGATCGAGTGAGTCCCTCCTCCTCTGAGACTAAAAGGCCAGCTCATAGCCAGGTGTCAGGCCTGTCCTGCTCCGTGCTTCCCAGGCGTGACATTGTTGGATGACGATGATGGTGGTGGTGGCGGTAGGAGATGGTTTTAGAGCCCGTACCAGTGCCAGGCTCGGATCTGAGTCCTTGACACATTAACCCTTGTACTTCTCCTAAGAACACAGGGCAGCGAGCAGTTTCTCCTTCCATCCTCCTCCTCCTGGGGTTGGAAGGGCGGCCACACGGCTTGGCCAGAGTCCTGCTGCTACCGGGGGGCGGAGCAAAACTCTGACCCTAATTTTGGTGCTTAAGCTCTCTCAATCAGTACAGTATGCCCCCTCTTTCCCCTTGACCTTTTCTTCAAGAAGCACGTGCTAATTTTTTTAATGAAAAATGTTTATTATTATGGAAAATTGCAAATGTATACCAGAGCTGGGAGAAGGGTATAAGGTTCCCCCACCAGCTTTAAGTGTCAACACATACACACGCAGCCACGCTCACATGCACCCACACACGTGCACACACTCATGCTGGACTCTTCAGAAGCAAATCTCAGACGTGGTATCAGGTCATCTGTACGTACTTGCTAAGCATTTAAGCGGAATCTCACGTCTCAAAGACATAGACTGAGTCCACGGGGGCGGATTGGGGTAAGTGCACTCTGCCTGACTTGGACTTGAGGGTCCCTCCTGGCTGTGGCAAGGGGAGGACGGCTCATTGGCAGATCTCTCTTGCTGCTGCCACCACCACGCCCCCCCCCCCAAGTCTTCGGGAAGCTTCTTGCTTGTTTTGTGTTCTAAAGTCCTGTTCATTGCTCAACGTTACAAATAAGTGAGTCCACTGGTCATGAGACAGACCACATCAAGAACAGACCCAGGCTCCCTGTGGGCCTCCCTTGGAGATGGGGGGAGGACCCGAAAGGCGCAGCCCTGCTTTGCCCCCCATCGAGGCTGGGCCTTGGGTGGCATGGGCATTCGAGATAGGGCCTGGGCGGCCGGGGATGTGGAAGTGGTTTGTTAACAAGGTGGTCCCCAACCCAAGGTTAAACCCAAGCTTAACCGTCTTGATTGAAGTCCCAACGGTGTAGGTAATGGATGGAGGAATGTGGGGGCACCTGCCACCCTCGGGATGCCTCTGGGAAAATGAGGGAGCCGGTGGGTGATTTGGGCCCAAGAGTCTGGGCATGTGGGATGTAAATGCCATGGGGGGAGGGATCCGGGATCTACCTGGTGACAAGGTCTTGACAGCTGCCCCAGCTGTGAACGGCGCTTGCCAGACAGGCTGCTCGGGGTTCCACGGCTGCTGGCTCTGCTGTCGGGCCCGTGATTCTTAAAAACGTTGCCTGCGTCCTGCTGCGTCTCTTTCCCGCTGGTTGGGACGGAGGCTGGTGGCATTTTCAAGGCCGAATTGGGACACAGGGTGTGCACAAGGGTGAAGAGAATTGTAAATGTCTTGAGCCTCCTGGCCAGTTCGGGGGTCAGAGTGGATGGCGACCCTAGGGAGGGGGCCGGGGGCCAGACGCCTGGAGGTGCCTGGAGCCTCTCCCAGGTAGAAATGGTCTATGGTTGTGTCCAGATGGCAGCTAGGCTTGGGGCGCTAGAGAGAAGCCTGGGCTGGAGACAGAAACTGTGGACCCTTCTTTCCAAGGGGGTTCTCAGAAGAGCATCTGGCATGAGACGAGGCATGCCCGGGAATAGAACCCTGGTTCTGGCATTTTCATCTAGAATGGGGGGAGAGACTCTTGTACCTCAGGGCCCAGTTGCTCCTGCATGTTCCGGAAGGTCTGCCTCTGACAGCAGGGGTGTGTGTGGGGTCCCCACAGTGGGTGCCAGGCCGCCCCAGAGCCACATGGGAAGGCCTCTCTCGGTTTAGGGGTTTCATACTTACCTCTCATTTTATTGTAAAATGCATGTGACATCACATTTCCCATCGTAGCCGTCGCTAAGCGTGCCGCAGTGAGAAGCACGTTCGCACTGGGGTGCGGCCGCCACGTCCATCTCCCGGACTCTTTCCAGGCTGCAAAACTCAAACTCTGTCTCCATTAGACGCTAACTCCCCATTCTCCTTCCCCAGCCCCTGGCACCCTCCGTTCCGCTTCTGTCTCTATGGGGTTGACTCCTCTAGGTCCCTAGATGCGTGGGGTCCTACTCATTGTCCTTCTGTGACTGGCTCACCTCACCCCGCAGGACGTCCTTAGGTTCGTGCACGTTGTAGACTGTGTCCGAATCCCCTTCCTTTTTAAAGCTGAATCCTAGTGCGTTGTATGGGTCGACCACATTTTATTTATCCATTCTTACGTGGAGGTACCCTTAGTCTCTTTTTATGGCACTCCCTGAGAGCACAGGCTCCCGGGAGGGGAATCGCTGTGGGCCTTCGGGGTGCTGGGGGGGAGTGTGGATAATGGGGTCGCCGATGCTAGGCTGCTTGGGCCCCCGCCCCACCCTGATGCGACTGGCCCAGCCCCGCAGGCTGCTGCCCCCTCCTGTTGGTTGGATATAAGGTGAGGCTGCCTGTGGGAGCTCGCAGGGTCCGGGGAGCCTAGGTCATGGGGTAGAGGGAGCCCCAGGGCTCTGGCTACCCTTGGTCGCTTAGCCCCCAGAGCTGCCCTCAGGGCAAAAGGAGCAGCTTCTCCAGCTTCTGCCTGCCATCCTGCCTCCCACTCGCAGGTCAATACAACTGGACTCCACTTCCTCACTTCCCTGGCACTTCTAGATCTTTCCAGGAGCTCCCGGATGTCACTGGCCCAACTGCCAATACTCACTGACCCTGCTGCTTTGGTGCCATCACTCCTCCTTCCTGCTTAGAGAATTCTCTGCACCTGCCCTGCCCTCCCAGCAACCCCCTCTCCCCTGCTCCCCACTTCCCCACCTCCCCTTCCCCGTCCCTGTCCTTACAGCTCTCCCACCCACCCACCTCCTGATGTCCCTCATAGCCTCCGTCCCCTGCATCTATGTCTCGCTGACCCCCAACTCTGCCCTCCCACCCCCACCCTGCCCCATGTTCCATGCTGACCAGCCCAGCACATTCCTACCTGGGTGCTCTGCAAGCCCGTCTCACTGAACTTTTACAACCTGAGTAACACATGTCTCCCTCCTCCCTGGCCCCCTGGCTCACATGGCGTGTCTGCGGCGGGCAGCCGGGCCTCCACCTTCCACCCAGAAACCCAAGCCAGACACACACTCCCCCGCCTCGAGGCACCACAGAGAGCCTGGCCGGTGTCCCACTGGACTGTGGGCTGTGGGGTGGGCAGGGCCAGGCCACGTGGGTCTCGCTCATCCCTCTGCCCCCAGTGTTCAGCACACACAGTAGGCTCCTACCAGGTACCTGTTGGATAGATGGGTGTGGGTAGGGCGGGTAGTGCTTCTGAGCAGGGGGCTTGGAGAGACCTGAATCTGGGCTCAGGGCTGTAGCCCAGACCCAGGCTTTCCCTCAGAGCCTCTGCTGCTCTGACCGTGCAGTGTGACAACCACTTTGTGGGGTGGCCGTGAGGTCTCAGGGAGGTGACGTGCTCCAGTGCTGGCCGCGGTGCCTAGTCCCGACGTGCTGGGGGTGGTGGCATTGCTCCCCACAGACCCGCCCGTCAGAGAACCCGACTGCCCCGTGACCCTGTGGGAGGTCCAGAAGTCCAAAACAGGCCTCCCCTCCTGAGCTATTTTTGGACTGCTCGGCGTTCATTCTTCCATTCACGCATGTATTGAGCCCCTACAGTATGCAGCCAGTCTGCTGGGCTGAGGATACGAAGGATGAAGTGGGGGGGGGGGTGTCACTCTCAGAGACCTCTCTGCCTAGTGGGGGAGATCAGCCCATTTCCAGGGATGACCTTCCCAGCCTGTCGTGGAGAGCCTGACAAGGAGAGGGTGGGGGGAGGTCGGTGGGCATTCCAGGTGGAAGCTTGGCAGGTGTGGGAGGGGAGCGTGGGGCGTGGGGCTGGGTGGGGGCGGAGTGAGGGCAGAGGGGCAGGGGGACACTGGGAGGGGGCCTGTGGGGAGAGGAGCCGGGGCACAGGATGTTCCGGGAGGCTGAGCTCTGAGGTGGGCTCCTGGAAGCAATGGCTGAGGGGCGACTCTGGGGCGACTGCACGTTTGGGTCTGTCGTCTTTACCCTCTCGGCCGCGGGTCCCTACAGCGGGATGGCTGCCTCCTGCAGTAGTTTGCCCAGCATGTGTTTGCTATAAATAGCCAGGTTTTGACCAGGGAGAGCATTCTGGGCACAGCCGAGCTGGAGTGGGGTGGGGTGGGGTAGTTGGGGGGCTGGGAAGATCTCATTTTCCTGCAGGATGCCCCTCACGCTCCGGCCCAGACGGGGGAGGTGGAGCGGGATGGAGTATTGGGGACCCGGGTTCAGGCAGTCGGGCTGGGCTTAGGGGCCCTGAAAAGCCAAGCGGGACGGTTTGGATGTAATGGAGGAAGAGGGGCACGTGCAGAGCTCAGGTGGAGACGAGGCAGCTTCGAAGGGTCGGTTGCAGAAATGCAGGCACGGTGCTGGGCTTGGAGCCTGGTGACAACGGTTACGGCTCGGTGGCTGGCGGTCTGGGTGAACTTCCAGGCGCTACACGCCCATGACGTCAGTCTTCATATTGTGTGCGAGGCCTGGAGGGCGGTGCTGCCCCATTTTACAGCCGAGAAGACAGAGGTTCGGGGCCACTGGGCCATAATGGGGGGAGCTCGGATCCCAGTCCTGCAGCCTGGCTCCCGGGGCTACACCCTTACCCACCAAGCTCTGCCACGAAGAAGGGGAGCAGCGGAAATGAGTGGTGTTGAGAGGCTAGAAGACCAGTCATCGCGGTGGCCTGATACGTTGGATGTGGGGGGGGGTGTCAGTGAGAGTCAGAAGGGGCCCTGGTTTGTGGGGATACAATGGCACCCCCAGCAGAAACGGAATTGGTGGCTCGGTGGAGAGGCCTCTTACTGTGCTCTGTGCTCCTGACCACCTCTCGTCTATGCTGAATTCCGGAGAGCCTGAAACGGACCATCCTGAAGTGAGCGGTGCAGTTGCTTAGTACGTTCACAATGCTGTGTGACCACCTGCTTCCCAGCGTTTCCGTCGCCCAAGCTGAAACCTCGCACCCGCTAGCCGCCACTCTGCATGCCCCCTCCCCCAGCCCCTGGCAGCCACCAGTCTGCCTTCTGTCTCTATGGGTTTGCCTGTTCCGGACATTTCCTATAAATGGAATCATCCACTCTGGGACCTTTTGTGTCTGGCTTCTGGCTAATTACGTTTGGCGTGGAAGATTGTAGTGTTTCCTGAATAGAAGCTGGATTTCCCTTCCTGGCTCACTTGGGGGCCACTTGGAGGTGGGGACAGCTCCGTTCAGACGGCTCGTCTAGAAGGCTCATCTGGAGCTGTAAACACCTGTCTTCCTCTCCGTATCCATCGCCACCGAGGACCCGGCCACTGTCCTGCTGCCCGGCCATCGTTTTCATTGTTTTAAACTTTTTCCAGTGGTCTTTTTAAAATGAACACCTGATGATGTCTACTCCCTTCTTGAAGCCCACCAACAGTGATGCTGCTCTTAGTGGCCTTCGGGACATGACCTCGTCTCAGGCTCAGGTGGTGCCTCCATCCCCCATCTTGAGCAGGAATGCTACACGTGTCCCTACGCAGACCGGCTCTGGGGCTGGGGGTCAGTAACTCATGGAGCTTCTTCCCCCCCAGGCCACCCGGAGCTGGCCACTGTCTCCAGGAGAGGTCAGGGGATGTCGGCTCTTTTGTTGTTGGAGCCCCTGATGACAGTTCCCCTGCCTTTTCTCGACCATTCTCTGGCTCACGTTTCATCGAGGCTGTCTGGACTCCTGTCTGCTTGGAGTATGATTCTTTCAGAAATAGTGTGAACCGTTAGGAGATGCTTGCTGTGGGTCAGGCCCTGTGCTCATCGCTGTCAATGGGTTTCTAAGGCTTCAAACAACCTGAGGAGTCAGCTCTGACCTCCCCCTTTCCAAATGAGGGGAGTGAGCTTCCGAGTCGTTTTCTGAGTCGCTGAAGGAGACACGGCCGCGTGGATGATAAAAGGCTGGCCTGATGCCACAGTCTGTGCTCTCCCAACCGTGACTGCTGCACACCCGGGGGTCACTTAGCCCTTCTGATCGCCGGGCCTCACACCGGCGGTGGGCGAAGCAGCCTGAGGCCCTCAGGGGTCTGTGATGGAGCAGGTGGAGCTGACAGGTGTGTGATGAAACACGAGCCAGCTGTCAGGTGTGCCGGGCGGGCACGGCAAGCCTCCTGTGACTGGTCAGGAGGATTTATGCTAGGCTGGGGGTGGGGGTCTCGTGGTGGGGGGCAGGGAGGTAAAGTGACCCCACAGAGGAGGCACTGGCCATTAGGAGGATCACAGGAAGGCTGCTGTGTAGCGGGGAGGCCTCGAAGGTCAGGCCTGGGGGTGGGTAGGAGGTGTCCTTGCATCCCTTCCCCACCCCATTCACCCCAAAAGCTGTTCCTAAGAGGCACGGCTAAACTAGAGATTTTTGTCTCCATCTGCCTCCTCCTCCTTCATGGAACAGTCTGGCCAGGTCCTCTTAGGAGTCCAGATCAAGCCCTAGTCCTTTTCCTGGATGCTCTGGGGGCTCTCCCGGCAGACCATTAACCATCGGCAATTAGGCTGCAGGTCTGAGCAAGGCTGGGGTTTTTGGCTCCTGTGGGGCTGCACCCGTGAGCTGAGCTTCTCCTGGGGTGAGAGAATGGGGAGGCTCTTCGAGGCTCCTGCACCCGCCGTCGGAAGGCCACACAGGCAACGGGCCACGTTGGTGGGATCTGCCTGCTAGGTTGGCCCCCCGGAGCCTCATGAGATCCTGACATCAAACACAGGATTCAGAGGGTGGCATTTTTTATGCAGGGTGAGGGGCCCCGTGCCACGTTCTTGGGGCACCTACGTGGATTTCTGGGGGATAAGCCCCTGGGCAGATCTGGAAGACCTGGGAATCAGAGGCCCTTTGCATAATTACTCTGAAGTTGGGGGGCAGGGGGAGACCTGTGAGGGTTTTTGCTTGTCCGAGGGTCTTTGCAATTTGGAGATTTTGAGAAGCTCTAATGAGAAAGGTCACCTTGCCTTTGTGAAGCTTGGAAGAATCATCCTAAGGGGCAACACCACCGTAAAATGTGTTTAATTATGTATAAAGTATGTATAAATGTCAAGGTCTCTTTGAACCAAATTTCTTCATCTTTGGAGAAATGTGGTGTTCAGAAAGATAGGGATGTCCTCCTTCCAGCTCTATCCTATTGGGCCAGATTTGAGCTGTTTTGTATTTTGTGTGTTTTTCCCCCCTCCCTTCACCTGTACCCCCCCCCCAGGGTTCAGCAAGCTGTCTTCCTCACCACTGTGTCACGCTTGGGGGTGTCTAGACAGCTCAGGATAAAGGCATGCTGAAAAAAGTTGGATTCTGCGTATTACAGTGGGATACTGTCTCTTCAAGGCTCTGAGTGTATACAGCAGGAGCTAATGCAGGATTCTTATTGAGATGAAATTGACATGCCATGCACTTCACCCATTGTAAACGTCCACTCTGATGATTTTTAGTGACTGTAGTCGGGCAGCCAGCAGCACCGTCCGGAAATTCATGACGTCTCACTCCGCGAGCATGCTCTGCGGGTGGGAGCCGGGGTCGGGGGCTCGAGGTTTCGAGTCCTGTGAGTCCGGCACCAGTAGAAGCAGTACCGTCACGGAGGGTTCTCGGGTAAGCAGCTCCTGAACTGCCTTTTGTGAGGATCGGACTGTCTCGTGCCTTGTCGTCTCCCTGAGCAGCACTGTCCTGGAAAGCACCTGTTGAAGGCTGCCCCGGCAGAGTTTGGGGCTCTTGGGAGGAAATAAAGGGGAGGGGGCTGGCAGTAGTGCGTGCCGATTGCCCAAAGCCGGGCCAAGGCTATAAGTGTGTTTCCCCGGTGGACGGTGCACACTGAGCGCCTTTTCCTCCTGGGTTTAGACCAGTTTGCTGACTGTTGATTGAGCGCTTACTGTGTGCCAGGCACCATGCTCGGCACTTCCCAAGCATGAACTCATGTACTGCTCCCAAGAGCCCTGTTGAGAGGCATTGGTTATGCCCATTTTACAGATGGGAAAACTGAAGCCCCAAAAAGTCAAACAACTTGCCTGGGATCACATAGCCAAGAAGCCAGGCTGGATGCAGGCCCGTCTGTGCTCTGAATCACTGCCCCACGAGGCCTTTGCGCATGTAGGGGCCCGTGATCTGGTGGGATGGGCAGTGGGTCAAAAGGCAGGAGTCACTGGATTGCCACACCGTGTTAAATTATGTGATAAGGGTGTGCCTGGGGTGCTCCAGGGGGATGAGAACTTTCTGGAGGAGAGAAGGCTTAGCCAGGCAAAGGAGAGGGTGCAGGAGGAGTCCCCAAGTGGAGGAGGTGCCAGAGCACAGCCTGGGTGAGAACCGGTCCCCATCGGCCTGTCCCCGCTGCGTCTCACTGGCCAGCCCTTAGCAGGTGCTCAGCGGAGGCTGAACGGAGATGTTATTGGAGAGGCAAGAAACTGGAGATCCTGGATCTTGTGTTTTCCTCTTCAGGAGTGACCAAGACAACTTGAAAATGCCCTCCAGTGCTCACTTGACTTTTTCAACTTCTCGGCTGGGCTGCGAGTAGATGCGGCTGTGTCCACTGAATCCTACCTCCCCTGCCCCCTCAAATAAACAAAATGAGCTGGCCAGCTGGGACAGCTGGGGGGCTTCCGGTTCTGCGCCGTCCTGGAGCCCCTCCGGAAGGGCCCTCGCCTCAGCATCTTGACCCCCACCGCCCATCTTCTGCACGCCCAGGGGGGTAAGAAGCAGAGTGAGGCCCTTTTGGTTCATAAGCAGAAAAAGAGGGAAGAAATTAGGGAAGTAAGGGCAGGACCCCGGACACTTGCTTCTGCTCGCTGTCTAGTAAATCACGGAAAGAATTTCAGAACATCTATATCTCATTCCCAAGCTGCCCTCGGCTAGACTGGGGCGGAGGTCTTCTTACAGCGTCTTGTTTTTCTCTAAGAAAAATCAGCCCACAGCATCAGACTTTAATTACCTTCCCAAGGGACACTTCCTGTGGATATTTCTAGTGACAAGTGGCTGAGGTCGTGCTCCTACATAAAATTAGGGTTTTAAACTGGGTCACAAACTCAGATGCCCCCAAGGGCCGGGAAGGAGGCGCGGACGAAGCACCCACGCCCCCGCCTGGTGGAAGGCTATAGGGAGGGGGGAGGAGTGTGGCAAAGCAAGGTGCATGTGTCGAATCAGGGAGTGGCCTCTCCTACCCAGGGCAGTGGAGTCCAGTGCACTACGGTGTGTGTGTTTCTTTGTCCCCCTAAGAGAAGCCAGGAATCCAGGCATTTTTTTTTTAATGTAGGCAAATAACTTAGTGGAGTTTTTGTTTTTTAAAGAAACAATACAGAATACAATGTCTCAGCCCTCCCTGTACAGGTGAGGAGGACAAGGCCAAGGAGCCCAGTGGGTCACGGAGCTTCGGGGCTCAGAAATTTGGTACTGGACTTGTGGGCGCCTGGCCTGGCCCCTCTCTTCCTCCCTGGGCCGCCTCCTGGGTAAGGCAGCAGGGCTGGGAACCAAGTCAGCCAGTTCCACTGCAGCAAGAGGGACAGAACCCGGAGGCACAGAGGCCTAAGCAGTCCTCCACCCTCCGTAGCTGCCGGTGAAAGGCGCCTACTGCCAGGTCAGCTCGCGTTGCTGCCCCAGACCCAACTCCTGACACATAGATCGTCTCTGTGATCCTGACAGTGCTCCTGGTAGGTTCTGTCGCCCCCATTTCACAGAAGAGGGAACTGAGAGCCGCAGGGGCTCAGCTAACTGGATGGGTGGGATCTGATTCCTGAGCCAGGGCTTGCCATCGCCCAGTTTCACGAAGTGGGACTGGCACAGAGTGAGGAGCGTATCGCACCCTCGACCCGGCGCGAGCAGACTCGCCCTCGCGTTCGGCCGCGGCCGGGCATCACCTGCAGCGTGGGGGACATCGGGCCACCCGCTCCCCTCCTGGACGGGAACCTCGAGAGCACGGGGGCCCCGCCCACAGAGGGACCTTGCAGCAGTGCTCGCGAGCTTGCTGACTAATTCCCTTTGCAAACGGTTCAGTTTCACATGCTTGAGTTTCCAGTAACTACGTGGGTGGATTTGTTTCATTTAAGGGGAAAACAAAACAAAACAAAACATGGAGGGGGTTTTCTTTCCCAAGAAGAGGGCTCGCCAATTATGGGTTTAGTGCGTGCGGCCCTGGGCGGCCCGGTGCGGTTCCACAGCCCGCGGGGCCTCTTGGCAGGCCGACTCGGAGGGAGAAATTGCTTAGTCATGTGCAAGGGGGGAACCAGGTGCGGGAGGTCAGAGGGGTGCAGCGGCCCTGGGCTCTTCCCCACTCAGCCCTGCAGGCAGGGGAGGGGGAGGGAGGAGAGGACGGTGCCAGGTGGGACAGCCGGCCTCGCCCACCGTGGGGCTCCCCCGGGGGGACCTGACCTGGGAAGGAGACGCTCCCCAGCTGGCCAGGCCACCTACTTCAGGTAAGTTGGAGAGGGCGGTGTGCCCTGGCACGTTAGGGGTGAGAGGCGGTCCCCAGAGGACAAAGGAGGGGTGGGTGTGGGCGGGTGTGGGTGTGTCTTCCCGCACGGGCTTGACCAGATAATATGAGCTTGCTGGTTTGGCCTGGGCACTGGCCACGCAGGGCAGACGTTTGCATCCGCCTTGGGCCAGATCCTGGGGCCTCAGCTGTGCCAAGCATGACCCCTTCAGCTGCTGGAGGGTGAGGGGGTGAAGGTTGTGGCAAAGGGGCTGATTGACGGAGGGGGTACCTGGGGGTTCGGGGCAGTCGCTGTTTACCAAGAGCTCAGGGACTTTTTGGGCATCTTGGAGCCCATATGCGTCCTACTGCCCCAGGGCACCAACGCAGCCCTGTGTGATGTCTCTGGTTCACGGGTTTCTTCTCTGGAGGAAACTACCTCGGGAAACCGTGTATAGTCGGGGGGTGGGGGCTGGAGCAGTCAGGAGCCTGGCTTGGGAGTCAGGTGGAGGTGGCTGGAGTCCTGCTCTGATACCTGCCTCTGTGATCTGGGCCGCGGTTTCCCATCTGTGAAATGGGGGTCTAAGAGTACCCCATGGATGGAGTGCATTGACATGGGTGAACTTAGGTGCTGTCCTTCTCATAACTGGGATTCAAGGCCTGACATGGGGCGGGGCCTTACCTCCCATGTGCCTCCCTGTTCCCAGGGAACATGCCTTGGAATTTATAATCTTTAGTCCCGGCCTTTGAGAACTTGCTTGATGTGCTTTCTAGAAGGAAAGAGGGCAAAAATACAGTTAACTCTCAAGCAATATCATGTTAGGCAGAGGATCATAAAGGCAATGAGAGGCAAGCAGAGTTCTGGAGTACTTAGACGGTTTCAGAATTTACTCTCAGCAGGCAAATCCAGGAAGGCTTCCTGGAGGAGGTAATGTTAAAGCTGAACCTTAGGATGTGTAAGAACTGGAGAGAGAGGAGGAAGGGAAGAGATCTATCACTGGTGGAAGAGGCTGTCCATAGCCCACACCTCCAGGAGCACAGATAGTATCCAGTATGTAGTAAATGATTAATAAATATTCTCAAAATTAAGGACTCCGGGATTTTTAGTTTAGGTATCTGAGAACCTATTTTTATAGTTCTATCTGTTTTTATAGATGTGGAAACTGAGGCTCCAGGAGGCCAAGTAATTTGTCTAGGGTCCAGGCTGGAAGCTAGAATCAACACTCACGGCCTTCCCAGGGTGAGGGGGGGGGGTGTACGTACATGGGAGGGAGATCTTCGCATCACCAGGTGGGACAAGACCGTTTCAAAGCCACATGCAGCTGATTTCCTGTGGCGAGGGAGCCCCTGCAGCTCCACAGCCTTCTTGGATGGGTGCTTTTTCTTCTTCTCCCACCGTCCCCTCATCCCACGTATTGGCCGAAGGCCTCTGCGTGTCGGGCCCTGTCCTGCCCTGGTTTGCCGAGTGGGGCATGCAGACAGCAAATACGGACGCAGGCCAAGACCGAAGGGGAGTCCCGACCCTGTGTCATTGTCCTCGTTGGGTTTTTAAGCCCGTGCTCTTCTGGAACTTCCCAGTAACCTGGGCCTGTCCTGGAGAGCCCAGGTGGGGTGAGATGGGGTGACTGGGCATCCCGCGGGAGCCAGGGGATGCGGGGTGGCTGGGCTCGGCCCCTGGCAGCCAGGTGGGGACCACAGGAAGCCGGTGCACTCACTCCCTTTCTGGGCAGGTTGGGGAGATGTGGCGTTTGTTCTGGGAAGCTGCGGCATGGGGAGGAATGGCGTTTCCTGTGGCCTGGTGAGGGAGGGGCTGTGGGCCTGGGCTGCCGGGGGGGCGAGGGGTGAAGGTGGGCGAGGGTACCAGGGCCGCGGCTGCCATGCAGAGCCGTGGCTCAGCCACCCCTACTCTGGTCCCTCCCTCGCTGCGGGGCCTGAGGTCTTCGCAGCACCTCCAGGCTGCCGCAGGGGTGGGGGTCGGGGCAGGAACGAGGGCAGGGTCCTGCACCTGTGGCCCATGCGCACTCCTGCCACATTCTTCTTTGTTCCTGAGCGCCACCCTTCCAACCTCCGCTTTCAGGCTCCCCGTGTCCTGGGAAGACCATGAGGCTGGATTCTGGCTTCTGACCTGGATCCCAGACAAGTTAGCCTTTTTGAGTCTCACGTTCCGCTTCTCCAAAAATGGGCACGAGACTCACCTTGCAGAATCGTCGTGTGGTTGCTGCCCCGTGGACAGTTGTTTGCTTCATTGGGAGAATTGTTCCCTAGCACGTGCAGCCATCCGGTCGCTCACCCCGTTCAGCGTGGGCTGGGGACACAGCCGGACAAGGCAGGCACCTGCCCCGGAGGATTTGCCCTCTGTGGTGGGGACAGTCACTCGAGCTGGAATTAGAACACAGTGTGACCGGTGCAGGGAAAGCTAAGAGGCCTTGGGGAGGGTCGTCCTGCAGCAAGCCCTAAAGAGTAGGTAGGGACTGCAGAGGTGGGAGCCAGGGGACAGCGCGGGGAGCCCAGGAATACCACGCAGGCAGCAGGTTGGTGTGTGGACCCGGCGGGCTGGCCAGAGAGGGGGCGGGAGGAGGCCAGGCCTCATGTCGTTCACCTTGCCCGTGGAACACGCCCCCCTCCCCCACCAGATCAGGGCTTCACCTCACATGCCACCCCCCATTTGGAGCCTTGAAGTGCAAAGACAGGAGGAGAGGCCAACAGGAAGGAGGAAAACAGTCCTGGGGGCCCTCCTGCTCCACCCCCTCCCTGGGACCCCACTGAATTGAGTTGAGGAGGAAACGGAGACCGTCTTGGGTTAGAGGCTGGGTAAGGCCGCCTGGCCTGCATGGGTCGTGTGCAGTGGGGAGATGGGGCAGAGGGGAATTGGATTGGGATGGCAGGGGGTGTTGGGTTTTGTGTGGCTTTGAAGTGTGGGATCCTTCCAGTCCCAGGTGTGGCTGGTGTGGTTTGGGTGGGGGTGATGTGGGTAGGGCCACCTCTCAAAGGGTGGGGCTTCAAAAATACTGTCCAGCCTGGTGGATAGAGACAAGATAGCCCATTTTGAGAGGGCTCCAGATTCCATACCTGCTGGTTCTGTGGTTGCTTGAACTGCTGGCCTTGGGTGGGAAGCCTGTCCCCAAGCCTCCAGCCCCAAACTTCTTGGGAGGACCCTGACTGGGTCTGGCTGTGGGCTGGCCACCTGCCTGCCTGGTCCTGGGGTCAGAGGCAGGACACTCTCCTTTTCCAAAATGTGGAGGGGAATCGTACTTTCAGTCCCACTGGGTCAAGTGACTTCCGTTGTGGCAGCTAGACTCACGTGCTCAGGACAGGGCCAAGCCCCCTGCCGGGGATCCCAGGTGTCCAGGCTGGTGCCTTCTTCTCGCTGTTTCTGGGCACCTCCCACCCCCCACTTTGGTTTTTCTTTGCCTCCCTCTTAAATTTTCATAGCAGAAACTCCCTTCTGCAAATATTTACTGAGCACCCGCTTTGTGCCTGCCATTGATTTGGGGGGGGGGGGGGCTTACAGAAGAAACAAGACAGACCCGAAAGTGATAATTAACTACTGTCTCTGGGGCGAGGCCTGCCCTCTGTGGGGAGCATCTCTGTCTTGTGGGTCTACCTGCAACACCTCCTCCCTCCCCTGCTGGGCTTTAAGCTCCTCTCGCCTGTCCTCCCCACTGCCCTTTACGGATGCAGGCGTCCCTGCTCCCTTGTTCAGCAGGCCGTGGAAGGTCCTAGAGAGCCAGGAGACCCCTTTGCATCTTGTTGTCCCAGAGAACTCGATTGATGGGGCATCTTATACCCACAGTGGGTTTGCTCGGGGTTCCTAATTTATTTCTTGACACTTGGAGGAAGCCTGTACCCACCTCCTTCCGCTCTGCAAGGATTTCAGGCAGTGGAGCAGGAGAAATGGTTCACCCCACATTGTTGAGGGAGCTGGTGATATGGAGCTGGGGCTGGTCTCCATGCTCAGGGCCTGTCCCCGGGCTTGTGAGGAAGCCAGGCAGTGGGGTCACTGAAACACCCTCCAGGGCAGACCTTGGTCCTCTCTGTCGGGTCTTGTGCCCACCTAGCACCGTGGCTGGGATACCATGAGGGCTCAGTGGGAACTCGGCGAATGAATGAATGAATGAATGAATGAGCCCATTGATCTTTTCACCAACAATGGAAAAGTTAGCAGCTTTGATCCAATCAGCTCATCTTCTGAGGTTGCCTGTGGATGTCCGTCCGTGTCCATGAGGATAGGGGTCCATCTACCTTGTTTGGCGGCCCAGGTGCCTGAGACAGGGCCTGGCACACGCAGGACTGAATGGGCCGATTGAGTTTCAGACTTGGCTCGATCCCAGCTCCAGTGGGGCTGACCACATCCCCAGGTGGCCGCCCTCCCTCCAACTCCGGCTGATCATGACCTTCCTTTTGAAGGTATCCTGGAGGATGGGCTCTGTGCCTCTTATTTCTTCATGGGGGGGATTTTTCATTTCTGTCGCTGGCCGCTGGCCGTTTTGAGGCCATGCCTGCTCTTGGGGCTGGTTGAGGTGGGATGGAATTATGGGGTGCTCTGCTCATGAAAGGTTGGTGTGACTGGGAGGGGTCCCCCCCGGGCTCCAATGGAAGACCCTCTCCCCCTTTAAAACAGGCATCTTCTCCTCTGCTCCATTCACATCTCAGACTCCCTGAGTCTCTGACCCACTCCCCAGGCCAAGGCAAGTGACACACTTTGGCTGAAAAAGGCATCCGTGTGCTGACAGGTGCTAGAAACAGTCCTGTCCCCCTTTGAACCTTCTCCTCCGGGGCCCCTGCCCCCACACCTGACAAAAGCCCTTAAACCTTTCTAGCTTAGTCTGCGGAGGCATCCCAGGCGGTGTGCCTGAAACGTTTGCATTCCTAGGGCTTAGCCGATGCTTTTGAGTGTCAAGTTTCTGGGTTAGTGGTACAGGGAGCGGGAAGCCAGAGCTCTTTACAAAGAAAGCATGTGTGTGGTGGAATTCCAAATATCCTGGATGGCATGGGGTGGCCTCCAAGCCCCAGGGCGCATTCTTGGGGGAAGAGCAGACCCTGCGTGACGTTTACATGCGTGCCCTTTTGGCCATCACCTTGGTACCTGCTGGGGCGGTGTCTGGGCAGCTCGGCTCTTCAGACCTTTAGGGAACACTGGGTAAGAGTGCCACTGGGGCAGCTGAGGCAGCGGTGAGGGAGGCAGAGTGGTAGCCCATTAGTGCTGTACTTGGTCACCTCTGAGACCCACAGAGAGGAAGGGTCACCTTTTTTTTTTAAATAAGCTGCTGATGGTCGCTGGACCGTGTCGTGGGCTCCAGGACCAGCCTGATCTCGGCGATGTTAAACGTGAGTCATCCTGAGTCATGAGAGACAGGACGGGGCCATTGGACTGGCCAGAGACACGGTCAGGTTCGTGGGGGAGGTTCGTTCAGCGGTGGTGGGTGTCTCAGGTGGCGGTTCCGGGCAGAGTGGGGCCGGGGAGTGAACAGCAGCGGCAGCAAGGTCACAGCTGGGCTCTGCAGCCTCCAACCCAATCAGGGAGCAGCCTCGATGCGTCTGTTGTGCAGAAGGGCAGAGGCCGTCCCAGGTAACGCACACCTGGGCATGGCAACGGGCAGGGGCTTTCACACTCCCCTGAGCTCCCATCCTATGTGGAGGGATGCGGTGGCTCTTTAGTAATGACCCACATCCCTGGGGCTTAGTCCCTGGTGCCTGAGCTCCTTCTTTGCCTCGGACCCGTCTCTGTGGCGGGTACTCAGTACGGAGTACTGGAGCACTTAGTACGGACCAGGCTCCGGGAAGCATGTGCACCGGCGTCGCCTAACCCTGAAACCGCCCCTGTGACACAGTTACGGTTCTTGTCCTCGTTTTGCAGATGGGGAAACGGTGGACCAGAAAATCTCAGGTCCTCGCTGGGGAAGGGTCAGAGCTGGGATTTGAACCGATCTCTGATGTTTACGGGTTTTCAATAGATTTGTGTTGGTTATTCCTCCCCAGTTCGTATGGTGACCTGACCAAGTCCTGACCAATGGTTGACTGAGAGCAGGTGTGTATGAATAAGGCCCAGGGTGACGAGTGTTCCTCAAAGCTGTATGAGAAACAGTGTTTCTTGGGGAGAGGTGTGCTTACGGGCTCCTGGGCACATTCTGGGGAGGCCAGGACCACCCCTGGTTCCACCAAGGCTGAACATTGGTAGAATGTTCCAGAGGGCCAGGAGAACCAGAGCAGGGTGGCAAGTTGTTTTGATCGGCCCTGCTGTGGCCACTCCGATGGTCAGCAGAAGGTGGAGGTGCAGCTGTGGGGGCCCCCGTGATGGGGGGAGTGCCGTGTCGGACACCTCCAGCCCCCCGCCCCAGCCCCCCTTTCCTTTGTCGTCTGGCTGCGTCAGACGTCTGGGCTTGCAGGGAGGTTCCTGAATGGGCCTTGGAAATAGGTCACTCCCTTCCCGTGCTGCCGGCACTGACCCACATGTGACCTTCCCCGTGGTGACAGTGTCTGGCTGTCACTCTTTGATGCTGTCTGTGGAGGGGCTGCGAATGTCTGGGGGCAAGGTGCCCCGCCCCGCCCCACCCTGCTCTGGCCGCCGAGGACCTCACCACCTCAGCAGCCCGGCCGGACGCTCCGCCGGCAGCCCCTCCTCCCCTCTGCCGTTCTGGAAAGGGGAAATCCACACTCCTGACCCTCCGTCTGAGCGTCCGACCTTTTCCTCTCCATGCAGTGCCCCGGCTGGGCTGGCGGCTCTGACCGTCTAGATGGAACAGACTAGTTCCTGCTGGGCCGGAGCCGAGGGGGACGGACGGCTCCACCAGGCCCCTCTCTGGCCCTCCAGCTCCTCAGCTAGTGCTCAGCGGTGGACGTTCCTTCCGAAAAATCACTGGGGTTTTTCCGTTTCTCCCCCTGGCTGGCCTGGGGAGCCGTCCCTCAGGGCCTGCAGGCGGAGATGACGGTGACTCCTGGAAGATGCACGTAGCCCGGGCGCCAAGGATGACCCCAGAGGTCCCCTCTCGACGTCTCCGGATGCCCTGAAGGCAGTGCTCGGCCGCGTTGCCCCCTCACCTGGGCCTGGAGCCCTGTCGGCCGTGGAGCTTCATTTGGGCTTAACTTTTAGGCTTGGGATCCAGATGTGCCCAAAGCAGAGAATGGAGAGCACCAGACCCTTCTTCTTCCCTCAGGGAGGTGGTTTCTTCTCACAGCTGGCTGCCTCTCTATCTTTGGGCGCCTGAGCCCCCCTGGGCAGATTCTGGGGAAGTGGCCTTTGCAGATCCCTAAGGGCTCCCCGGCCTCCGTGAGACAAGGCCGTGTCCACACCGCCGACGCTCCTGCTGGGCGTCCAGGGGACGAGGAGTCAGGGTCTGCCGCGAGGCTCACAGACTGTGCAACACGGGGCCTTGGAGCCGTGGGCTATGGGCCTCCTCCCTTCCTTCCTCCCTGTGGCCGGTGGGAAGTTCGGGGGGACTTTTCCTGCAGGAAGGAGAACCAGGATACAGACCCAAGGCGGCAGGGGGGTCACGTGCAGGCTCGATGCGCACCAGCGGGGGCGGGGGGCGCACCTGAAATCCAGCTCCAGAATCCCTCCTTGGTGCACCCTGGTTGCTCCATTCAGTCACAGTTCCTGGGTTTTGTGGGCTTTTTTTTTTTTTTTCCTGTTTCTTTTTCCTGTGTTTTTTAGGGCATATCTTTCATGCGTGCCAAAGTAGGGGACCAATCCGGGTGGATAACCACGCGTTCATGCCTCTCTTAGCAAGTTGCAAGCTGGTGTGTTCAGTGCAGCTGGAATGGGCTCGGGTGGGCAGCACTTTGTTCTTTTCACCGTGCGGACCCACTGTGGGCACAGTGCCAGCACACAGTGGGGCTGCACATTTCCTCACGTCAATGAGTTGTGTCCCGGTTAGCCGTGGTCACATCTGCCACCCTCCTCTGTGGCGCGTTCCACCACGACCCCATTGCTCACTGCGTAGTAGGTCCTCAGTGAGGTCTTGGTAGGGAACGTGGATTGTGTTCGGTGCTGTTTGCACGTCCCCTGCCGTCCTCTGTGGTGTCTCTGGGCCCAGCCTCAGAAGGGTCCGCTTGGAAGGGCTTGGGTCCTGGTGTCCCCGACAGGGAGGCCAGCCGGGCGGGAATGGGGCAAAGTCAAGACAAAGGCCTGGTTGTGCCCTCAGAGAAAACCCAAACCTGGTTTCCCTGAGGCTGAAACTGCCAGCGCCCAGCCCGCCGTGCTCCCATAAAGGGAACTTTGTGTACGGCTCCGTGGGAGGAGGGGGTGGCCCGCGCCTCCCAGCACCCAGCCTCTCCCCGGGAACGGGTGTGACCGCCTGGGAGCCACAGCCCACTGTGATGATAACTCCTGTGATCCTTGACCTCTCTGAGCCGACACTGGCGAGACGGCGTGTTTGGGACAATCAGTCTGTTCTCTGTGTCACGGGGCCAGCATTGTCAGATCCAGACCAGACACATTCTTTCTTGGAAACCCAAGTGGGTGGGGGCGGTAGGGACGAGGCTGGGGTGGGCGGTGCCCTGTGAGCGGGTCTGTGCCAGGCGGGCAGTGGGGGGCGGCGGGAGTCCTGTCTGGAAGCCCGGCCACCTGCCAGCTGCTACCCCTGAATGCAGGACTTGTGTGGATCCTTGAAGTTGGGACCCCAGGGCTCAGTGTGTGGCAGCTGACGGAGCCTGCTTCTGCTCCCACTGCTGACTCGGAGTTTTCCAGGAAAGAGCAGCCAGTGCAGGCAGAGAAAAGGGGCCAAGATTGCCTCCTGTTGTCTGGGCACTCGCCCGCCCTGCACACTAGGGATGGTTTGGGCTCTTTAGGGATGAGCTCTTGCCGTGGATTCTCAAGGATTGAGGGGCCTGGAAGGCAAGTGGGGGCAGGGAAGCTGCAGATCCTTTGGGGGAAAGTTCCAGAGCAGATAGGGGACAAAGAGGGGGTTGCCTGATGCCACATTCCGGAAGGCGGTCCGTGGAGGTGGCATTTCTGTGGAGCCTGGCAGTGTGGGAGGTGGCACCATGGAATGGAAGGAGCTACTCACTCATTCTACAGGTATTTATTGAGCACCTACTGTGTACCAGGCACTGTTCCAGGCCCTGGAACATAGAGGTGAACAGACACCTGCCCTTAGGAAGCAAGTACTCTTGTTGGGGAACAGGTCTTAAGCAGTTAACCAAATGAATGTCGTCGGAAAGTGCTATGGGGAAGAGCCGAGCGGGAGACAGGGACAGGAGTGCTGGGGACAGAGAATGTTTGCCGTGTAAAGTAGGGTAGCTAGGAAAGCCCTCTGCGATGAGGCACTCTTTGAGCAGAGGTCTGGTGGCAGTGAGGGAATAGCCACCCGGGTACCCAGGCCCAGTGCACCTGGTCCTATGCAGAGGGCTTGGGAAGTGCAAAGGCCCAGAGGTAGGGGCTTATCCTGTGCCAGAAACAGCCAGAAGGCCAGGGAGGCAGGACAGAGTGTGGAAGGGGAGAGGCTGGAGGCTGCGCTGTGGGGACCTGCGGGCCACTGTGAGACACCTGCTTTTCAGTGGGAGGAACCCCTGGAGAGTGGGAGCGGAGGAGGCTGGGGCTGAGGCCCGGGAGGAGGGCAGTGAGGTGGTGAGGATAGCTGCGTTCTGGACGGTTTGAAGGCAGGCCGGACAGGGTTTGCTCCCGGACAAGCTTGGATTTCAGGGTTGCTCCGTCCTCCTTCAGCAGACATTTATCTGGCACCTGCTGTGTGCCAGGCTCTGGGCTGGGTGCTAGAGCAGCCTGGTCCCTACTTCAAGGAGGAGGAGACAGGAAAGAAAACCAGCCACAGTGTCTCCCCCTGGAGCGTGCCGACCAGGGGAGAGGCTCCGGGGCTCAGCACGTGTTTGAGAAACCGGTGAATGAAGAGAAAGCACACACAGGTACCGAGAGGCACACAGTAAGGGCATCTACGTGACATGGCGGGGGGGGGGGGGGTCAGAAGGCCTTCCAGAGGGAACGGAGTCTGGTTTCAAAGTCTCCATGAAAAGAGGCCTGGTAACCCCAGGATGCTTGGGTGGAAGAAACAGTATGAGCAAAAAAGTGGTCTCAAAAAGCTTGACTTGGGAGTCGATTAGGACTTTCCCAGTTGCAAAGGGCAGACAGCCCAGTCCAAACAGCCTTAAGCCAAAAAGCAGCTGGTTTGCTGAACTGGATGACTAGCTAAAAGTCAGCGGGCTTCAGGCACAGCTGGATCCAGAGGCTCAGACCCTGGCATCAACGAGTCCCTTTCTCTCTAAGCATCTGCCTTCTTTCTTTTGGGCCTGGTTCTCAGAAGGTCATTGAAGCCAAGGTCCCAGGATTGGTTCTGACTGGTCTCACTGTCACAGGGGTGGGTGGTGCCCTGACGCAGTCACCTGAGCCTGGGTGCCCACCCCTAGAGCCTGGAGTAGAGCAGGACCTACCCAGGCCGGGGCCGGGAGCGGGAGGGGGAGCCCTCCTAGACAGAAGTGAGGTGCATCACCGGAACGAGAAGGTGGGTGTGGGCAGAGGAGTCAGACCCCCACCCTAACTTATTAGGGACCCTGTGCCTCTTTTCAACGGGTGGTTGTGTTTGTTTCATGGGTGGGCTGGTGGCAGGGAAGGATTGGGAATGAGGCCAGAAAGGTAGTCGGAACCAGGTCATGAAACGCTCTTATATGTGAGAGTTTGACCGTTGTTTTTGAGGTGGCCCTGTGCCTGGTACACCGTGGTCACTCAGTAAACTCCCTCCGATGACCTGTCTGTTCTGTGGACGCCTCCAGAGGGTTCTAAGCAGGGAAGCAGCACAGTGAGAGGAGTGTTCGAGGACGCACGGTGCAGGGCCTGGGCTGGGCTGCTGGCCGGCTGGGAGGGCGCGGGCAGTCAGGACCTCAGGCGTGGGCTCCGTGCGCGGCCGGGGAGGCCCGTCCCTGCTCCTGCGTGCTCGGTGGCGGGTCCCCACGCTTGCTCTCATGCTCCTCTCCCTGGGAGGCCATCTGGACTCGTTCGGGTGGCAGAGTTGAAGCCCAGCATCCTCACGGCCTCCTCTTACGGGGAAACCGTAGCCTCCGCTTCCTTCTTAGCTGCAGGCTGATGTTTGTGGCGCATGAGCGGGGCGTGTTTCTCGAAAAGCAGCCAGTTGCCCTGTGAGGCCAGGCCGCCTTTTCACTTGGGTGGCCCTGCTTCCTGGGCTGGTGCTAAGCTCCCTGCGGTTGAACTTTTTCCTTCATAAAACTCGAGGGAAGACGTATTTTTGTCCCTGCGTCTGCCCTGCGTCTTCCCTGCCTCCTCCCAGGAGACAGAAGATGCTACAAGGGGTCTGGGGGTCCCTGAGGTCAGAGTGCATTCTGTGTGTCCCCAGGGGTGTGGCTGGGCTGACCCCTGGCATTGGAGAGGTCACGAGGAATGTTCTCCGTGGGGGTGAGTTTGTCCTTCCCTGCCTTTGGTCGGGGGGACTGTTGGCCCTCCTGAGGTTTCCTGGGGAATGAGGCGTTTTCCCCGGGCCTGCTGGGGAAGACCTGGGTTTGGTCCCAGCACTCCCCAAGGGCTGCTCAGGTCACTTTTCTAAGCCTGTGCCAAGGAGGCCACCAGACGACCCTACGGGAGCCCCCGGAGCCCCCTGAAGTGTCCGTGGAAGGTCAGTGGGTGGCATCCAAGTGGGCATCCCAGACCACCCCTTGAGCAGTGGTTAAGGCCGAGAAGGGGAGTGGGGGGACTGGAGCGGGGGCTGCTGGAGGCCCAGTGTGGGAACAGGGGGGTAGGTCTGAGAACCCCTTGGAGCTGCTGTGCCAGAGAAACCACCTCCGAGGATGGAGCCCCAGCTTGCTCCCCGCCCCCACTCACCCGCCATCTTCCCTCCCAGGCCTGGCAGAAGCGCGAACCCCAAGCCGGCTGTGTCCAAGGGGCTTTCCTCATTACTGCAGTTCAGTCTGCGTTGGCTTAGTTTGAAAGACTTACTGCCTCTGAGTCAAAACACAAAAATCCCCCTGGATGGGCCACAGTGTTTGCTATTGAGGGAGGAGCTGGTGCCTTCTCTGGGTTGAGGGGGTGGTCCCAATCCTTTGCTTCCTGCCTGCAGCCAGGTAGCTCCTGGGTTCGGAGACCCTGAGCCTGCGCCAGCCCAGGGGTCCTCTGGGACAGGTGCTCAGGCTGGGTGGGCAGCAGGACGATTGCTCGTCCTCGGATCAAGCTGCTGCCCTTGTTGGGAAAGCAGCCTAGGCCCCCGACCTCGAGGCCCAAGCACCTGCGGGCACCAGCTGATGCTGGGAACCCGCAGCCTCCAGAGCACCTCTCCTGAGACGGTCTGCCAGGGTGGGGGAAGAAGTTCGTAGCTTGATTTTTTTTTAACCTCTTCCTGTTTAATTTCTGTGTTTTTGATGTGTGTTTCATAATGTATGTTATCTGTCGATACAGAAACAGGTGAGGATCGTGTGTGCATAATATATCTTTTGGGGGGTATATAGTTAACAGTTTGCTGATCCAGTGCATAACCAAAAAAGGCTGGTATGGGGTGCTGTGAACGGGGCTCTGGTTTGTGAAGGGAGGGGGCATCTCCGGGGCCCAGGGAAGGCTGTGGTGGGGAAGCGCTCCTGGGACGCCAGAGCAGGTGCCCGGGGAAGGAGGGCGTGGGAAGGCACAGTGCGGCAGACAGCAGCATCCTGGCACCGCTCTGTGCTTGGGTATCGTGTCATCCCGTGCACGTGGACGCGGGGGCCTGGACCTAGAGGAACGGGCCCTTGGAGGAGTTTGGGGGAGAGGTTTGGCCTGTTTCTTCCACGGTAGACGACGTTTCCTTAGGTCTAGGCCAAGGGTCATCAAACTCTAAGAGCCAGATGTAAATATTTAGGCTTTGTGGACCACGTGATTGCTCCTTTGCAACTACTGGTAGCGAGGAGGAAAGTAGCCAGAGATGGTATGTCAACAAAAGGGCATGGCTGTGTACTAATAAAACTTTATTGACAAAAACCGACAGCAGTCCAGACTGGCCCATGGGTCATCGTTGGCCAAACCCCGGTCTGGGTTAAGGGCATGGGTCCCAACGCGGCTCAGAACTAGCTGCTATCACCCACCAAAAAGCGAGCCCCTGACCTTGCATTCACAAACGAGCGTTCCAGTGACATACACTATGGGGTTGGGGGGTAGGGTGTGGACCCTGCCGAGAGTTTGCAGAGCGGGAGCAGGTCCGCGTCCCTTTCCCTGACGGAGCAGAGCATCCCCAACTCCAGCACGTTCTTGCACCGACTCCTCAAGCCAGATGGTCAGGGCAGTGGGAGGAGGCGGGGCTCCTGCTCATCGTAGGCTCACAGAGCAGCGGCGCCGTAAGGCTCAGAGGCCCTGCCAACCGGAGTGCCTCACAGTGTTGTGGGGAAATGTGCTGCAGGAAGAATGTCCCCTTCTGTCGGGTGTGGGAACCCCAGAGTTAAACAACACCTGCCATTGTCCGTCCTGTAGGACTGTCTCCAAGCCATGAGGATGCTGATGGGCTTTGTGACTCTGGGAGGCCGTATCCTATTTCCCCCAACTCAGAAACGAGTTTTCCAGGGCTTCAGGAATCTGCCCAGCCCCATTTGCTGAAGAGCCAATCTCCTTCGACACTTTACTTTATAGCCGAGGAAACCTAAGGCCCACGGCGGTCAAATGTCTCAATCAGGGCGACACAGAGGGCTGGGGATGGGGTCGGGATGCAGTTTCAACGTGCTCGGGAGAGCCATGGAGTTGGGGTGCCACTCCCCGCCCTGATAGAGTCACAGATGCGGGTGTCCTGGGCTATGCCTGTGCCCACAGTGACACGAAGGTGGTTTTGTCCCAGGGCACACCACGTCCGTTCCTCTCTGGCTTTCCAGCTGGGGCACTGGTGACATTATGGGCAGGATAATTTTTTGATGTGGGGGCTATCCTTGCTCTGGAGGATAGTTAGGGTACCAGTGGCATCTCCCAGCCCTGGTCCTAGCCACCGAAAATGTCCGTAGACGTGGCCAGATGTCCCCTGAGGGGTAAAATCACTCCAGTCGAGAACCACTGCTCTGTCTTCGTTAAGCTAGTAAGTGTGGGCCCTGCATTTTCTGGGATCGCTGATCACGGGGAAAACTTGTGCTGGCGCTCCGACCGGTATAGCAGAATCCCCGGGGGGCGCGGGGCAGCGACGGAGGCATCCCAGGCAGGAGGCTTGAAGAGTCCCGAAGATACCAGAAGGTACACGGGTGTTTCCTGCTGCATTAGGGCTGGGTGCTGCCAGTTGAGGGGTTCCTGGATGGGGAGGCACAGTTGAAGAGCGGGGCAGAGGTGAAATCCGGAGTGGATGGAGGGCATGTTCCCTGGGCAGAGGACTTCACGCCAGGGCAGGAGGGGAATGAGTTTGCAGGCAGGGAGTGATGGAGTGTTCAGGAACGGCGATGTGGGACGGGGTGGGATGTACGAGGAGGGCACGAAACAGTGGGGCGGAGAGTGTGCTGGAAGGTGAGCCCCACAGCCGACCAGAAGGCCGTGCTGGAGTCTGGGAGACTGTGATGAACAGCTGGAAAGACAGTGAGCTTGGGTGTGGATGGGAGGGCTGTGGACAACATTCCGTGGGTAGTGTCATTCTACAGGCATTGTCTTCTCGAAACTTCGATGGTATGAAGCTTTTGGAGCCTTTTCCAGGACTGATTCCCAGAGTCTAGGGAGGAAGGTTGCCCTGAGCGACAGACGGCTGGTCCAGAGTGGCCCACGAGCAGGTGGCCACATTTGTGCCGAGAAAGAGAAACCAGACAGTCTGCATGGGTCTCACACCACCGTTCTGGGTAGGCAGGTGTCCTTCTCACCAAAGCTTGTTGAACAGTTGCTAGGTGTCTGAGTTAGGCCGGGGCAGACCAGGGTTTCTTCACAGGCTAATGAGCTCGTGGAGAAGAACGGGACTGCGCCCTTGTAGTTGGGGGGTTGGCGGGCTGGTTCGTTAGTTGTCGTTGAAGGTGATGTGGAACTTGTAGGCGATTCCGGAGGGTCTCCTGGTTCTGTAGTGACAGCCTCCCAGGTAGGTGAGTGGGTTGACTTGACACTGGCACGTGTGTGAGCCGAATGGGGGGCGGCAGGGGTGGGAGTAGCTGGTCAGAGCAAGCCAAGGAGTGGAGCGAGCCTTTCTGTGACAAACTGGGCTCAGGTGAGTGTGGGAACAGCCCGTGGTCCCCAGCTCGGGAGTTTGGGCCTGATCCTATAGGCAGGACGGAGCCACTGAAGGCTTTAGAGTGAGGACATCATGACAGACATCGTGCACGTTTGAACGAGAGGGCATGTGCGTATTGCTGGGGCTTTTCTCACAAGACGTTCCCGGGAGACACCGCTTGATCTGAATCAGCGTCGCTTACGGTCGTCAGTTCTGCACAGAAAAAAAGATGGGGTTTGGTGCTTTCAACCCCCGTGCTTTCTGTATGTAATGTTTTCCATCATGAAAATAGCTTCATCGTGCCCGCTTATTACAGCGTGCACTCATTGCGAAGACCCTGAGGGATACGTCATATGTAAATACAAAGAAGTTCGAATCACCTCCTCCCGGGGTCCCCACGCGAACCTTCCGACACGCGAACCTTCCGACGCCCGACCCTGCCGGGCTGATGAGACGCGCACATTCGTATCTTCAGGCAGACACGTTGGGGAGCGTGTTTCGCGTTTGCCTACGACCCGCTTCCCTTTTGTCCCTCTCATCCCCGCCCCAAAGTAACGGTAACCCCTGAGCATGTCTTCCCAGCCTTCTATTTTTTCACGTTGCGGTGAAATCCGCATACTAGACTTTACCATCTGTCTTAGTCATCCCGGCTTGCTACGAGAGAGCAGGCAGGCGGGGGCTTCACCAGCAGACACGGGTGTCTCACGGTTCGCGAGGCTGGACCCCCCCCACCCCGAGATCAGGGTGCTGGCAGGTGTGGTGTGCAGCGAGACCCTCTTCCTGGCGGGTGCACAGCTGTCTTACCGTATACTCACCTGGCAGAGAGAGAGAGAAATCATCTCTCTGGGGGTTCTTCTTAGAAGGGCACTAACCCCATTCGTGGGGCTCTGCCCTCTGGATCTCAGCACCTCCCAAACGCCTGATCTCCTCATATGATCACATTGGGGGTTAGGATGTCAACATACGCATTTCTGGGGGACACAGCCTGGGAGTCCACGGCACATCTTAACCATTTTTAAATGTACGGTTGAGTAGCGTTAGGCACGTTTACGGGGTTTTACATCTATTGCTAACATCTGTCTCTAGAACGCCTCAGCGTGTAAAACTGAAACTCTGTCCTCATTAAAAAACGACTCCCTCTCCCTCACACACACACCCCCAAACTCGGGCAGCCACCGTTCTAATTTCTTTTTTTTCCTTTAAAAATTCTATTTTATTTCTCATTTTTAAAATGATTTATTTATTTATTTGAGAGCGAGAGAGTGAGTGGGGGGAGGAGCTGAGGGAGAGAATCTTCAAGCAGGCTGCCCACCGAGCGTGGAGTCCAACCTGGGGCTCGATCTCATGACCCGTGAGATCATGACCTGAGCTAAAACCAAGAATTGGACGCTTCACCTACGTGGGCCACCCAGGTGCCCCTATTTCTAATTTTTAATATAAACAAAAATAGTAACACTTTTAACTGTTTGTAGGGTTCAAAATTCCAAAGGTATAGTACAGCAGATAGGGAAAAGCCTCCCCCAGTCGACTCCTGTTCCACAGACACCCTGGTCCCCTCCATAGAGTGTCAAATATAGTCATTTTCTTGGGGAGGGGTCTATCCGGATCTGCTGTGCTTATGTAACCATGCATGTAATACACTGTTTCTCTTTCTCCCTGGAATGGTGACACACTATATTTGTACTTTGCTTTAAAGAAATAGTCCTGGGGCTTATGTTGGGGGCTCCCACACCCTTCAGATCACTCCCTGCCGCGCCCCATGCTGGCTTCCGACTGGGCTCAGGGGAAGGGAGGGAGAAGAGGGAAGTCGAGTTGGACTGTCTCGGTCCCCGTGAACAGGGTCACTCGCACTGGCCATGTCCATCTGCAGGCCTCTGGTGCCTTCCAGCATACCACCAGGTTCTTCTGGGGTACCTGTGCTGGGGTTGAACTTTGTCCTTTGGGCGTGAGGTGGGTGAGAACCCGCTGCCCTGACCCCCGGTGGCAGCAGTCTCCCCTTCCGGGCTCCTTCGTACCTGTCGACACTTTTTTTTTTTTTTTTTTTTTGGTATAGAACAGCATTTTAAAAAGTAATTTTTAGAATGTATTTATTTTTCATCATGGTAAGTGTACTGTTTTATCGCCATCGCCCCACCCCAGTGCCATTCTCCTTTCTGTCCCTAAGAATCCGACTCCTCGCGAAACCTCGGGTAAGTGGAATCACACGGCACTCGTCTTCTTATGACTGGTTTATTTCACTAAGCATCATGTCCTCAAGCGCCCTACGCGCTGCGGCGTGTGACGGGTTGTCCTTCCTGTTGAAGACTGAATAGTACTGCGTTGTGTGCGTGTCCCACGTCTCGCTTATCCCAAGTTCATCTGTCGAGGGACGCTTATGTTGCTTCCACTTTTTGGCTCTGTGAACAATGCTGCCGTTAACACAGGTGTGTAAATATCTGCTTTAGACCCTGCTGTCAATTCTTTTGGGGGTATAACCAGAAGTGGAGTTGCTGGGTCGTCCGGTAAATCTATTTTTAATTTTCTGGAGGAACCGCCATACTGTTTTCTGCAACAGCTACACCATGTTTACGTTCCCACCAAGACAGTACAGGGGTTCCAATTCTCCACATCCTTTCCAACATCTGTTATACTCTGGTTGTTTTTACTTTAACGTAACCCTTTTACTGAAGGTTAATATGCCCCAAATAGCTCCATATACCTTCCTGCCTGCTTAGTGATACACATGCATGTATCTTTGGGGACGGCATTCTTTTACTAAAACTGGCTCGCCTTTTGTATCCCCATTGCTCTACTCTCTAAATGCACGTGGAAATGCCTCCAGGATCACTGGTGTGGTTCTACCTTGGTTTTTTTTAAATTTTTATTTTTATTAAAATTCCATTTAGTTAACATATAGTGTATTATTAGTTTCAGAGGTAGAATTCAGTGACTCATCAGTTGCATATAACACCCAGTACTCATTACATCACGTGCCCTCCTTAATTCCCATCCCCCAGTTATCCCCTCCCTCCCCTCCCTCCCCTCCAGCAACCCTCAGTTTGTTTCCTATGGTTTGTCTCCCTCTCTATTTCCATCTTATTTTATTTTTCCTTCCCTTCTCCTATGTTGATTTGTTTGTTTCTTAAATTCCACACATGAATGAAATCATATGGTAATTGTCTTTCTCTGATTGACTTACTTCGCTTAGCATAATACCCTCGAGTTCCATCTATGTCATTGCAAATGGCAAGAGTCCATTCTTTTTGATGGCTGAGTAATATTCCATTATAGATATAGACCACATCTTCTTTATCCATTCATCTGTCGATGCATATCTGAGCTCTTTCCATAGTTTGGCTATTGTGGACGTTGCTGCTATGAACATTGGGGTATAGGTACCCCTTCGGATCACTATTTTTGTATCCTTTGGATAAAGGCCTAGTGGTGCAATTGCTGGGTTGTAAGGTGAACCCTGTTTTTACATTGCTGTGTAAGGTTCATGGTACAGACGTGCCAGAGTTGTCCACTGGATGACTCTTCCATCCGTGACGATACACTTAACTGGAGATGCAGACAGTGGCAGTGTCTCTGTAATAAACACCCACACGGATGCCCCAAGGACGGGCGCTTTTGTTCTTGTGGGCCCAGGAGTGCAATTGCTGGGATGACTTCTGTGTCGATTTTGTCTCCCCAAAGCTGCGTCAATTCAGATGGCGCCGGCCACGTGGGCGTGCGCTCCTCTCCCCCCACCAGCAGTGGGCGTGATTTCTGCACTGACTATATAGAAACCTGGGGGTACTAACTGATCACTCATTATTAGTTCAGTTCTGTGTCTCTCTGTCTACAAGGGAGGTCGGGCATCTCTTCATACAAGTGTATTTGCCATTTGCATTTACCTCCCCCCCCCCCCCCCGCCGAATTGCCTATTCAAGTCCTCTGGCCATTTGACCGTTGTGCAGGAAAAGGACCAGAAGCAAACGTGACAAACTGTTGACAGCTGTTCATTTGAGGTGTTGAAAATATCTGTCCCTTGTATAGATTTTTGAATAACAAATTTTCAAAATGAAGAAAGCCGTCGAAATGAGTGTTTTAGGGAGCTGGGTTGTGTGGGCTGGGTCGGAGAGTTGCTGCGGGCAAGGAGGCCAGTCTGGGGACTCTTGCGGTCGCCTTGCCGGTGATGGTGACTCAAACATGAGAGTGGGGACAGATTGGAGCAATTATGGGGGGAAGGAGTTTACACCATTTGGTGCCAACGTGGGAAGCCAAGAAGAAGAGGAGTCCAGGGAAGTGAGGGGTTTGAATCTGGGTGACTGGGAGGATGAGGACAGAAATTGGCAGAGATGTGGAGGCTGGGAGGGACCCGCGTTTGAGTCGGGGTGGGGTGGGGGCAGCTGCGTGTGAGTTGGGGGCAGGGTTGCCTTTAGAGTGATGCTATTTGCTGGATGTGTCAAGGTCAAGGGGAGATGCTCCTGAGAGCCAGGAGAGGAGAGGACCCCAGGGAGGGTGGGCTGGTCAAGAACATCTGTGTTTAAGGGGTAGGAGGAAGAGCCGGCAGTGGAGCTGGGGTGGGAGCCTTGCCGAGCAGGAAACCAATGATTCAAGGTCAAGGTCGTGGTCGGTATTTTCATGCACGGTTGAGAGATGGAGAAGATGCTCTTTGGGGCTGTTCGATTTATTGATGAGGAGGTTGTGACTTCAGAAGAGCACTTTCCTGAAGCGGCTGGGACCCCAAGTCAGCTCATTGGATTCTGTAGCCTGAGCGTGCGGAGGGTTACGGAGGCCACAGGAAGTGTGGGTGGTGGCAGCAGAGGGCAACGAGTCCACAAGGCACCCTGGGCCGGTGGCCCTTCAGCGAGGCTTCCGTGCTCTTGGGCCGTGAGCAAGGACCAAGCCGCCCTCGCAGGCCATGCGGGGCACCAGCCGCCCCAGGTGTCTCGCAGGTCCCTAGTCCAGGGCAGAATCTGCCAGAAGCCGCCTTCCTGTGAGAACCTTGAGAACCTCCGTCTCCTTGTTGCAGTGTCTGTTCCCAGAGCAGCCCCGAGGGACCAGGGGAGACATGAGTCATTTCCTGGACAGCAACCTGTCCCAGCTTCCTAGCCATTTTGGGCTCAGCCTTCCATAAATTATCTTCCTTTTCAAGCCCACTTGTAGCTCCTGCCAGTCCTGCCTCCCTGTCAGGTGTGTGAGGCACCCACGGTATGAAATAGCAAGTGAGACCCCCCACCCCCGGCCCCCCGCTCCCCGCACAGACTGGGCCCTGCCAGTAGCCAAGCCCTTCTTTTCCCTATTCTAACTGAGAGGAAGAGAGGTTGGCAAGAGGTCTGAGGAGACTGTGAGCCAAATAAATGGTGACATTCTATCTCTGCTTGGGCTGATTTCCCCCTCAGCTTGGCTCCTGGGAAGACAGCTCCATGTGCGGACAACCTCGGCCACGGCTGGCAGAGGGAGGCGGGCGGGGCAAGCCAGGGGTGGCTGGCCACGCGCCTTTGCCTTGTTCAGCGTGTGTCGTGGTAGCTTGGGGTGGAGGGACCCCACATTCCTCACTTAATTTTTCTATGCCTCAGGGTTTTTCATCCTTATTTTCGTATAAAATGAAGCATTGTTTAAAAGATTTCTTTTAGAGAGAGAGAGAGAGCACATGCACAGGTGGGGGGGGGCAGAGGAAGAGGGAGAGAGAGAATCCCAAGCAGACGCCTCACCCAGCATGGAGCCCGAAGTGGGGTTCGATCCCAGGACCCCGAGATCATGACCTGAGCCAAAATTAAGAGTCGGACGCTTAAACAACTGAGAAAAACAGAGTATTTCTTATGTAAAATACACATAACATAAAATTTACTGTTTTTACTACTTTTCAGCGTCCAGTTCAGTGGCACCTTCGCACTGCTCTGCAGCCTCCCCGCCCGCCACCCGCAGAACTGTCTGGTGCTCCCCAACTGAAAGTCTGTCCCCATGAAACACTAGCGCCCCTCCCCATTCTGCAGCCCTTGGCGTCACCGTGGCCCTTCCCGTCTATGTATCTGGCTACTCGAGGCCTCATAGAAGTGGAGTCATCAGTAGTTGTCTTTTGGGGACTGGATTCTTTCCCTGGACGTCATGTCCTCCAGGTTCACGCGTGTTACGGCACGTGGCAGAACGTCCTTCCTTTTCAAGGCTCAATGCCGTTCCTTGTGTGGCTCTGCCCCACTTTGCTGCTCCGTCCGTTTGTCCGCGGACACTTGGCTTGCTTCCACCGTGTAGCTGTCGTGAATAATGAGCGTGGGTGGACAAATGCCTGCTCAAGACTCTGCTTTCGATTCTTTCGAGTGTATGCCCAGCGGTGAGTTGCTGGATCATTTGTTCCTGGTAATTTTGTTTCAGTTTTTGCCGGTGCGCCGTCCTTCCCACCACAGCAGCCGCACCTTTTCCAAAGCAAAGCGTTTTAAGAAGCTTTAAAAGAAGGTGGTGGTTCTCTGGTTCTGTGCTCAGTGGCTGGAAGATGACCTTTGGAGTTGAGATTTGACCACCGGAAGATCATGTGAGCAATAATTATGATGCCACCTAATGCATTAATACGTGTCAGGTGCAAAATGCCCCAAAGTGTCCCCCTCGTGGGGAGGTCCATGTGAGCATCCGGTACTCTTTGAGTTGAGGACCCACTACGCGCTGGGAAATGTTGGCCTCATCACATAGATTATTATCTTTGCTTCTCTCTGCTCTCTTGCAGACTCCGTATTCATTACTCTCTCCTTGCTTTCCTGGGTTCAAGGCCCTGGCCATCCTGCTCCAGACCCTGTCTCACGCACATGCTTACTAGTTTTTGCACTAAATGCCCCTGCCGCTGTAATCACTTGACCTCCCTTGGGTTCCCAAATACGCCATCACCGCTGGCCGGGTTCTCTGCCCAGAGTGTCTCTCCTGCCCGCCTCCCGCGGCTCATCTCTGTTATTAACGCCTCAGCCCTGTGTCAGGACCCCTCGAAGGGCACAGCCCTTCCTCCACCCACAGCCTGCCCACCCCCCACCTGTCTCCGCAGCCCCCACAGGTCGTGCACCTGCTTCTGCTGTGACTGTCCTGTGAGGCTGCAGACCCCGTGGCTTGTGGCCTCAGTCTCCCCACCCCAAGCCCTGCCCAGGCAGGCTGTTGAATTTGCTGGATGGATCATTAGTAGTTAGAAAGGAGCAAGGCTGCGTTAAGAAGCTTCTTTACTTTTTCCTGATGGTTTACGTTTTTCCTTCACCATGTGAGGGGAAAGACTACAATGAGAAAGCCAGTTTATGGGTTTTTAAACAGAGGACACCGCTCAGTACAGCTTCCCTAGCTGCGCTCCTGCTGGGGAAAGCAGCCGTGGTGCCTTGCCCAGGCGGAGAATCCTCAAGGGAGAAAGGGGAAGGGAGGCTCCAAGGAGGGTCTGGGGTCTTAGTCCAGTGATTCTTGGCCCCTTTACTTCCCCCTCTCGGAATAAAGTCCATACCTGAGGGTCTGGAAGAAACTACATTAACTCAAGTGATTGGGGGGGAGCTTTCTGGTAGTTTCTGTCTGGTTGTCCTAGAAATGCTCCATTTCAATTCCCAGCATGTCAGAGTGGGGATCTGAGACTCACCCCTGCCATTCAGCCCTGCCCCCTGAAAAGAGCAGCTCTGTGACAGGGGCGGGGTGGGGGCGGAAGTTGGCCCCTGGTCCCTCTAAGACAAGCAGGGACTTGGCCAGGTGGGGCAGGGAGACTGGGAGGTTGGCTCCTGATACCCAGGGGAGCCAGGGCTTCACCTCCAAAGGTACTGGGTTCTTTTCAAAGGGTGGGGGTACACCTCAAGACACCGGGCCCTCCCCACGGAGCTGCCACAGCCTCTGGTACCGCCTCTCTGCCCAGAGCACGGCCCAGGCGGGAACCTTGCACCTGGCCAGGAGACCCCTCTGTGGCCCTGGAGACACTGGCCTGCCTGGTCCCTGAGGTTTTAACTTCAAGACCTCCCTGGTTTGGGGACGGAAAACCCTCTACTGCGGGTGAGAGAGCAGGGCAAGGGGGTGGGCAGACGTGCACCCTAGCGCTCTGCTACCCTTCTCCCCTCCAGGCACGAGCGCTCACCCTCCCGTCTGGCTTGGGAAAGGGTCCCCTGGTCAGCAGCCACTCTGTGGGCAGCTCCCACTCCCATTCTCAGCCCTGCCCTCCTGATGGGGACACGCTGGCCACTTGGGTCCCCGTGTGGACATTTGTTAAGGGTTCAGGGCCTCCAGCCTCCCACCTCCTGTTCCTTGTGCCTCCTTTCCTACATCATCCTGTCTCTCTCTCTTTCTGTTCCTCAGTCTCTGTCTGTTTGTGTCTCTGTCTCTGTGTCTCTGTGTCTTCTGTCTCTGTGTCCCAGGAGGCCCCCAAAGCCAGGGTGGGCTCTTCTAGTCTGAGACCACCATGACTAAACTAAGACTGGGGAAAACTTGTCCCGAGTGTCTGGTGGGGTGGTGTGGGGTGGAGGGGGTAATTCCAGAAGGTAAGACAGATATTCTAGTGGCCCTTCCTTTTGCCGGGGGCTCAGACCTGCTGGCACATTCCCTGTCCAGAGTTAGCAGTCTGTCCCCTGGGGGGAAACGGAGGGAAGCCCCCACCTTCTCGGTGTGGAAATAGGAGAGAGAAAGCATGGCTTGAATCAGTGCTGGAAAATATTAAAGTCTCAGGTATAAATCCGAGGCGGGGGATGGTGGGGGACAGAAAACCTCTCCTTGCATGTGCCCTTCCCCCCGCCACCTGGGGGACACCTAGAGACAGGGGCCGAGGAGTGTCCCTCAGCTCTCTCCCTACCCTGTTCCCACGGGAATGCCCCTTCAGTTTCTGCTCATGGGGACGTGGGACACAGCTGAGGCCCTGGCCGTGAGGTGCCTCCGCCTGGGGGAGACCCAACTGCCAAGGATTGCGAGACCCAACTGGGGTTCCAGGTCTGCTCTAACAGGAAGCAGATGGGGATCAGTGCCCACACTGGGCTTGAAGCACCCCCTGAGGACAGCCTTGGGGGGGAATGGCCGTGGCCTGGGTGTGATCCTGGCCCATTGCCCGCCGGCTCCACCTGGAGCCCAGGAAGCTGGTGAGTTTCTGTTCATTTCATGACAAGTTGTCTGGGGACAGGAGAGCTGGTCATTGCTGGAAGGGGGCTGGGAAAGCAGCAAAGGGAACGGTGCTGTCATGAGGCTGCCCCCACGGGCCGGGCTGGGGTCTACGGGGACGTCACCTCCACCGCTGCCAAGCTGGGCCCACCTGTCGTTTTGAAACCTCGACTTACTGGCTGTTGAAATGGGTACAGCGTCTGCGTGGGGTTCTGCCTTTATCCCATTTCCTCTGTGACTTCCAGCCTTGCTTTTCTGGGCTTCCCTGAAGGGGCTGGAGGGAGGGTGGCCCGGTCTTGGAGGGTGCCGCAGCAGCAGGAGGAAGGGAACGGGTTACAAAGTGGCCTCCCCTTGGGCCCACAGCCTCCCTTCTGGAGGGCTTTTAAAAACTGGCCTGTTACCTTGTAATTGTTCCCAGCAGCGGGGAGCGGGCCTATGGAGGAGCGGCTTCGGTGTTTGTTTTGCCTTCTGTGTTCTCCAGGCTGCTGGTAACCAAGGGCCGCTTCCCCTTGGTGACGGTGGAGCTCACTCAGGCCAGGGCTGATCCAGCCCCGGCAAGGGAGGCCCCGGGGACCCGCGGGCCTGGCCGCTGGCAGGGAGGGCACCCTGCTCCCGGGGCTCCAGGGGCTGCTTCCACTCCTCAGTTCTGCCCCCAGCCTGAGGGCCCGTGGGCTTCTCTCCTGACGCTTTCCCCAGGCACTGGCCCGGAACATTCCAGAACTCTGGATCTGCTGGTAGGTGTCCGGGAGACCATGAGGCCACTTGCTGGCGGGCCGTGTGGGGCGGCTCTTGGGCAGGGCTGTGGGCTTCAGCCAGGGTGCTCCTTGGGGCCACAAGGGACCCGCATTCTAGGTTCCAGCAGGACCCAGGGTCCGGAGGTGACCCCGGGGGAGGTTTTTGTGGGAGAAGGAGATGTGTGTGTGAGGCTGGCCGGGAAAGGCTCTGTGACTGAGAGTGCCAGGACAGACAGAGGGACGGGGTTCCAGCGGGTGGGGTTGTTTGAAGTGAAAGGGTCAGCATCACAACAGGTGTGGCCACAAGAACGCGTGAGGCCCCCGGAGAGTAGTAAGGCTGGCGTGGCTAGCTGGGGAGGCAAGGCTATCGGGAGAGCTGAGGAGGCCTTGGAGGGCGGGCAGAAGGGAGTCCCTGATGAACTGTGAGCAGAGGAGGGGTCTGGAGTGGTGTCACCAAAACCTTGGTCTTCCCAGACCCCGAGTGACTGGGGGCTTCTAGAAGGTGTGGGCCAGGGAGTCTACAGCCTGTTTCGTGTGCCCCTGCTCTGGTGGGGCCGGCAGAAGGACGGGGCCTTGACAGGCTCTGCCCGTTACTCCTGTGAGACTTGTCAGCTTCTGGATTCGGTCTGGTAGATGCCAGTGATGTTTCAAGACTGCTTCCTGGAGAGGGCTGGGCGCCCCTCCGTTTTCTTTCTGATGCGTGTTCCCTCCAGGCCTCTGCCTCCACAGCCTGCCCGAGACCTGGGCACAGGTCACCCGGGGAGGGCCCGAGACTCTGCATTTCCAGCCAGCGCCAGGCGTAACCAGATGCGGGGCCCAGGGGGATCTGTTCCCTGGCCCCGAAAGGGACTGTGTTCTCGGGGAAGGAGTTGGACGGCTCCCCGTGCAGGACTGCAGTCCTGTCTGGTTTTCCGTTTGGGGGCCCCGGAGAGGGGGTGCTGTCAATCAAGAGAGGAGGGATATGTGGCTGGGGGCTGGGGCAGGGTGCGCGGGGACCGGCCGAGCTGCGCCGTCCGCGTTCACACGGATTCCTTCCACCGGCCCAGCTGCCGATACTATTAAACCTCCGTGATTCACTCCAGCGCGTTTCAAGGGAAGGCGTTGTGTTACGAAAACGTGGGTCCCGGCCGCTTGTTTTGCTGGCAGGTCTCGCTGCCTCAGCAGAAAAGAGGCGCTCTTGATATGGGAACGGAAACTTGGGACGGCCTTAGAAATATCCAGTGTGTTCGGCGGGAGAGAAAAGCTGTGGTCTTCCTCCAGCTGTGGAAACTCGCTGCCCGGCCAGGCAGGCAGTCCCGGGGCCAGCCGCAGCGGGAGGGGGCCGGCAGAGAGGTCCCCACACCTGGGTCTGTGGTCTGAGCTGCCCGTGGCTGTGACGTTGGGGGGTGTGGGGTGCGTCCTCTGCCCCCCATTTCCCTGTGAAGGTACCCTGCTGCCGGTTGTATTTTATGACAAGTCCGGCTTGCAGAGGAAGTAACTTTCTGAACGCGGTCTGTCTGATGGTGCCGAGGCGAGCACATGTGGCGTGCACCTGCACCCCTCATGGGGACCTAGGACCGGGGGGACCTGGCCCAGCCCAAATGGCCGATGCTGGGCTTGCTTACGTTTCCAAAGTTGTGCTGACAAGCTTGCTGGAGAAGCAAACACAGTCACTCTGGCTTCTTCTTCCCTCTGCCCTGATTTGCCATCTGGGACTAGCCCGTTAAATGGGTATCAGGCCAATTTCCCTTTTTCCCTTTTGTGTTCTCAAATGTGATAGGTGGCTCAGCCCAGATCGAAGTTGTTTTAAGTGGGATAGACTCAGCCCAGGTCCAAGTTGCTTTCCCAAGAAACTTCTCCAGATGTGTGTGTCCCGGCCACCTGGCCTCAGCAGAGCCCAGGACCCCCAGGACCCCCCCCCCCCCGCAGCTGCCACTGCGTCCTGGGGCAGTCTCCATGGGGGACGTGGGGAGGCACCAGGCAGTGTCGGGAGAGGCAGGCAAACCCTCCGCTGGCCTTGCCACTTCAGCACCTGAGGGCTTCCTGAGGAGGCCTCTCCCGTCATTAATGAGCCTGAGATGGTGAGAGGCAGCACGGAGCTGAGTCACCGACACCTCGGGGCGGCTGTTCTCTGTGGCTGTTCTGTGGCTGCATTCCACCACTGGAAAGCTACCAGAGACGCTCTCTCCAGAAACCCTCCCGGCTTCCCTCCCTCTCTGCCTTCCTTCCCTCTCCTCAAAGCCCTGAATGACAAATGCATCACCCGTGTTGGGTCGTTAAGTGCCAGGCTCTCTACGGGCTCCTCATTTTATCTTCAAAGCAAACCCATGACATTGAGCAGTCATCCCCCGATTCCGGTAGAAGAGGAATCTGGGGCTCAGAAAGGGTACAGAACTTGCCCAGGGTCTCCCAGCTCATGGAGCTGAAGCTGAAGCCCGAGTGGCCCACTTCAGACTGCCTGTGTCTTCTCCCTCTTCGTAGGCGCTTGGTAAACAAGTTGTCCTTGACTGATCCTGTTTCAGTCCCAAGAAGCCTTGGATGGAGGCAGTGGGGCTACTCAGATGATGATCCCAAGGGGGCCAGCTGGGCTCTTGGGGTCATTGTGGTTCACCCACATTTTGTAGATTCAGGAACTGGATTATTTTCCCCCAGCATCTCCAATTTTGATACAGTTTAGAGATAGCTACCAAACTCACAAGAGACTGAGGTATAAACCTGAGGTACTTTGTTCCCATACAGTAAGGAGTAGGACAGTCGAGTGTGCTGAAGATTGGTGTTTGCCTCTACAAATGGGAAGCCCAGACCCAGAGCTCAGGGAAACCGGCTGAATGGCCCTCCTGTTTCATAACCTGGTATCTTGGCCGTGACCATAAGGGCAGATGTGACAAGGGCTGGAGTCCTTGGGTCCGTAGGTTAGGCCGCCCTCTTCCCGGGCTCTGGGTCCGTGTGCTCGCTCACCGCTAGCTGTTCTAAACAAGCCCTTTCTTCAATAAGCCCTTTCATTAGACAGGCCTAACGTCACCTATTGGGTGATAGTTCATTTTGGTGACGTTCTGGATCCTACTGCTTCTACTACCCTTAGGTTCAAGCTGCATCCTTGCATTGATGCCCCAGCTGGGCTCCCTGCTTCCACTCTGGCCGCCAGCAGCCTCTTCTGAACACAGCAGCCTAAAACGATCCTGTTAGAGCCGAAGTCACACCTGTCCTCTGCCTGCTCAAAGCTCTCTGCTGGTTTCTCATCACACTGAAGACAGAGCCCAGAGTCCTGACTCTGGCCCGCAAGGCCCGTGTGCCTGCTCTCTGCGTAGCTCTTACCGTTCCTCCTCCCACAGCCTCCCCTCCCTGTGCTCCAGCCCTAGGGCCCCTCTGTGATTCTCCCAGCATGCCAATCGTGCTGCCACCTCAGGGCCTTTGCACCTCCTGCTCCCTCTGCCCAGAACACTCTTCCCCTGGAGCAGGCGCGTGCTCTTCTCCTCTCCTTCATCCAGGTCTCTGTCCACATCTCACGGTATCAGAGAAACCCTCCCTTACCACCTGCTCCCATCTCTTGCTGTGTCCTCACTACTCGGCCTTATTTTTCTTTGACACAGATTAGTTGACCCTGCGTTAGATATCTGTTCATTCAACTCTTGTTTATTGAGCACCTCCTATGCCGCAGTGAACACGACAGATAAAAATCTCTGCCCTCAAAGTTTGCATTCATTGTCCAAAGGATTGCTATCTAGCTCCCGCACTAGACTAAGCTCCACAGAGGCAAGCATTTCTACCTGTATGTACATAGTAGGTGCCTAATAAATAGTTTTGGGATGACTGCCAACCCTAAGGCAGCTTATTTGGACTTGGGGGTTTTCCAAGTGCTCATCAGCTGAAGATGTCCGGACCGCCTCTGAGGTTGGATCACTTCTGCAGGCGACTGTCTTGCTGATTTTGCCCGTTCTCACCACTTTCCACCTGGGGAGGGTGCTCTGTGCCCGCGCAGGCGGGACGCCACCCTTCTCTCCTAAACGCCGACCATGTGTAGCCCACACTTTTGAACGATCCGCTTAGTTGGGGTCCTCAGGGACTAGGGAACAAAGGAAGGTCTTGGGAAGCCCGTGCCCCCCACCAGGGCTCTGCAGGTCCTTGTGGGAGGGGGTGAGTATGCAACCCGGATGTTTCGTAAGCACCTGCCGTATCCGCATAGGCCTTGCGCGTGGTCCTGTTTTTCCCAACTTCCCATGTTTTCCATGAGTGAGTCCAGCCAGAGAGGGTCAGTGGAGGACGGTAGCACCAGCCCGAGAGGCTTAGGTCTCTCCAGGTCTGTGAGCGATAATCCTCATGAGAACCCAGAAACTCAACCCACGAGAGCAGGTTTTCATGTGGCGACAGGTCCAGTCCAACCGCGCGCCAGCCTGGGCCAAAGCCCCGTGCCGCGGCTTCGCGGCTGACAGCGGTGTGAGCAGGACCTGCGCCGTGAGGACGGTCTCCTGGTATCGCAAAGTAGGGCTTCTGCCAACTTGGAGTGGCCTCTGTGCAAAAGTAGGGGCCTGGGAGTTCTAGCGTGGCCCTCCTCACCCAACCTCGGTCGCCAAGCGGGGAGTGTGCAGACGGTGATCGCCGGGACGTGGGGGTCCTTCCGTGGCCTCGTCCTCAGCCCGGGGCGCTCCTGCGTGTGTTGTCCACCACATTTTGGGCGCAGGCTCAGAAATGCAGGCACGCACTCCAGATCCCGCCAGAGAAACTCCATCTGCAGGTGCCGTGTCCAGGCGCCGGGGGTGCCAAACCACAGCTCTGCACTTTTTCTTGTGGAGGAAAGAAAGGGGGGTTGGGGTGGGGAGCCCTGAGCGCCAGCGGCCCAGCTCTAGAAGACTCCTTACTCCCCACATATGAGTGTTGTTGGCCGTGTCCCTGCATGGAAGCCTGGCTGACAGGCCTGCTTCCGCCAGCCAGACCTTTTCGAGCTCCGGGCCTCGCTCTGCTCTCCAGCCCCTTCCGCACCCACCTCCTGCCATGTAGATTTTGGACAGGTGGACGTTTTTCTCCCACGTGTGGTTTTTTTGTTTGTCGAGGTGAAATGCACATAATATAACAACGGTTTGAAAGAGTACCATTCAGCAGCATTTAGAACGTTCATGATGCCATGCAGCCAGCACCTCTGGCTAGTTCCAGAGCATTCTTATCCCCCCCCCCCAAAAGAGGCCCTGACTTGTTAGCAGTCACTCCCACTTCCCCCCACCTTCCCTGGCCCCTGGCAGCCACCAATATGCTTTCTGTCTCTGTGGAGTCAACATAGTCTGGCTCTATCGTATCAGTGGGCTCATACCACCTGTGGCCCTTGATCCGGTTCTTTCCGTCGGCATCGATATTTCATTTGAGATTCGTCCAGGTTGTAGCATGTGTCAATCCTCTATTCTTTATTGCTGAATAACGTCCCTTGTAGGTACGATCCGCCGTTGGTTTACCCACCCGTCCACCGATGGACATGGGCGTTCAGCCACGTATGTTCTTGCAACAGTAATAAAACAACGGTAAGGAAATCTGAAAGAGAGGGAAATTCATAAGCACATCACCCGAAACACAGACACATTTTCAATTTTCTGGTTTCCTTTTCCTCTCTCTTCCCGTACATGCCAGTATGGTATGTTCTAGATTTCACTCTTAGGGCTGATACAGTTGGTGTCCTCCATTTCACTTGCCATCGCAAACCTTTTTCCTTGCATCTCCTACAGTGGTCCTTCCAGCCAGCATCTTTGACGGCTGCGTAGTACTCCTAGGAGCCCCAGCTGGGGAGGCCACTTCCTGCCTCCTTGCCTTACCCCCCGCCCCGTGACAAGCTGGTGCCGTGAGCATCTGGCACCTGGACCCTTCGGCAGACTGGAAGTTCAGGATCGATTGAGTCTCTGCCTTTGGACTTGCTTTGGACAAGAGACCCCTCTTGTCCAGTTGGTGGCCCAGGGTGTTCAGGACTTCCCAGGCGGGCAGAAGAGGAGGAGGAGGTCCAGCAACCTAGAGCAGGAAGTCTGTGAGCCACCGTGGCTTTAGAAGTCGGGCTAAGTCCTTTTGTGGGCCGGCCCGTGAGGCGTGGGGATTTACCTCTGCCTCGGCATCCTGTTCAGTTCCGTGAAATCGCACCCAGGGAACGGTGATTAGGTTGCACAAGGAGACACAAGGCCTGATTCCTTTTAGAATCCTTTCCAAGTTCCTTGGCTGCGGTCCAGCTGAGGTCCAGGTGACAAGCCTTCCGTCCAGCTAGCCGTGCAGAAATCTGAGCACCTTTCGGCCCCCGGGGCCAGTTCAAAGACCAGGAAGTCCAGTGGGAGGTTGCTTGGACATTTGATCTTCTGCTAGAAATGGGCAGCGGGGTGTGGGCTCTGAGGTCCAACACTTTGAGAGTGATGAGGGAAGCCGGGGCCACAAACTCATGAGAGGAAGCCGTTCTCAGGCCACCCTGCTGTGGAGAGATCCCTAACCCCACAGGGGACCATCGCTGCAAGCAACCTCCACGTTCGTCTCTACAGACGAATGACAGAGATGGTCATAGTGAACAGTACGCTTCCTAACACATAAAATGGACACGGGAGCTACTCTGTGATGACTCGGAAAAAGCACACTGGGGAGTGGTATGCGGGTGTGAGCCTTTGCTCTAAGTGGACTACCCCCAGTGGAAGGGGAACCCTTTAATTTCTACTTTATATGTTTCTGGATTGCGATTTCTTACGAGCCTGTATAACATTTGAAATATTTCAAATCAAGATAGGACAAGCAGTTCTTTACAAATTGTTGTAAATCCGAGCCCAGTAGTTCTTCTTTCATATGGGTTCCAGATTCCAAAACATTGAGCTGTAAAGCCTTTGAACCCCCAGCGTCCTAATCTTGCGGTGGGCTCCCTGGAATGCAGACCGCTGCCCCCCCACCCAGGGTTTCTGATTCAGTAGGTCAGGGGTGGGGCCCAAGCAGTTGCTTCTCCAGCAGGTGATGCTGACCTCCTGGTCCGGGGACCCCCACTTTGAGAACTCCTCCTGTGAGCATAATCATTGGAGAACATCCCTACAGCCTCTTCCTCCCGGAGAAAGTTCTTGGGACTTCTGCCCCTGCTCTTGACCTAAGGAGCCCCCATTATTTCATTTGCAGGTCTTGAGGTGGTTCCCCCTCACGTGGGGCTTCCTGCCTCCTCACCTTCTTTCTGCAGCGTGGTGGCGGGTGCCTGCGCGTCTGGCTGCCCTCAAGACGCCCCCTTGGCGGGGCTGGGCTCCTCGGGCCGCCGGTTAAGGCCGTGACTGGTATTGGCATTGGCATTCCCTGCTCACTGCTCTTTTGCACTAGACATTCAAGATTCTATCAGTGTCCCCCGGTGTTAAAAGGGGGCAGGAGAAAGCAGGGAGTGGCATATATTAAGCACCTACTGTGCACACCCAATGCCATGACGAGCGTTCTGGCTTCTCAATTCCACACTGAAATCCTTGGCGCTCCTTTCCCCTCCTTCTCCCCCCGTCCCCCGGGTGGTTTGAGAGCATCACCTGGGTCTGTAGGGCGGGATAGGCAGACCGGCCTTCTAACTCCCCTGGCAGCCAGCCCATCGAGTCTCAAGGGATCACTCTCAGAGGTGACCTTTCCCAGCTGGCACATCCCACCGGAGGAGGCTGGGGTGTAACCCGCTCCCACTCAGGCCTCCGGGCCTAAAAGCCTGGGCTTGGTCAGACTTCTGTTCCTGCGGCCTCCCTGATGGAGGCAGGTGGCTGGGGGAATCACTGCAGGCCAGCGGGCTCTGGAGCGAGCTGGCCAGCGGCTGTCTTGCAGGTGCGCCAGGGCTCCTGCAAGAGCCCTTATTTCCCTGCGGAGACGCCTCTGGGCACCTGCCTCAGGGAGGGGAGGCTTCACCGCTGGGCCACCCAGTTCCCCCGGGGCTCGTAGGCTTCTGCCCCCAGCCAGGTGGAGGCAAGAAGGGCCCGGCGCACCCGAGCCTTTCCCCCTGGGCTCCCGTGGGCTGCTGCCGCGGAGCTGGCCGGGTGCAGCTCTCTGCCCCGCCTTCCCGTGCCCTGTCTCTGGGGTACCAGGCAGGCCCAGCCGGATGGACGCCCAGCCCCCAGTGTAGGCTCCCCTGCCGCTCTCCCTCTCAGTACACTGCTGGTTAGGTCCCCGTGTGTCACTCGGTGTCACTGTGTGTCACTGAGGGCCCTCCGAGAACTGGGCTTCTCATCCGAACGAGGCACAGGTAGATGGCGTCACAGCCTTGCCTGGGGCCGCAGCCGTGACTCTTTATTTTAATTTTTAGTCTCTGTATGAATGTAACGCTGATTTCCCAGGGGCAGGGTTCAACTGATTTGAGCCCTTTCTGAAAGTGCCGTGAGTAATTTGGGTCCTTCCGTAGGTGTTTACAGCAGGTGCGTTCTTGGTCTTTTGAGGTCAGAGGCTAGAGCTCTGGACCGTGCGGGATTTTCTCTCCAAAATCACTTGTCAGAACTTCCCGGAAGGGACCGATGCTTTTCATGGGTTCTAGGGGCACAGACTTACTTTTACTCCCTGTTTGAGAGGAATGCAGCCCTCCTGGGTCTCCCCAGGCATCTCTCCTCAAGCGGGCAGATAGGATGGGGTGGGGGGGGCGCGTCCTGCTGGCAGTGGCACCATCTGCCGGGGGCTCCGTGGCCAGGCTCGCAGGGAGCACGCCCCGAGCACGCTCCCTGCCAAAGCGTGTTCCCGAGTCCTGGCTCCCAGGAGCCCGGAGCCCTAATTAGCGGGCAGAGCGGGGCAGCCACTCAGCCAGGCGCAGAGGCTGGGTTCTGATATAATAACAGCCCGCTCCGGGCATGCTTCTCTTGCAAAATTCTGGGCTGCAACCGCCGATGTGTGAGGTGGGGAGCCGGAGGGAGGGGAGTTTATTTGATCTTCAGGTGAAAGGAGGCTTTATAAATAGGTCACCTTGTTCCACATCCTGAATTTCATTCTTTCCCCATCTTGGGTCAAAACAATGGTTTTACTGTTCTGGGGTCAATCGGACACACTGAGGGGGACTTGAGCTAAAAGGAGGTGAGTGTGTGTCTGCCACTCTCCGGTGGCCCCCCCTCAGCGTGTGCCCACCCCCCCCCGCATCCATCTGTCACCGGTCACCTTGGATATGTCTCCGTCAGAGAGGACTGCCCCTTCGACAGACTTTTTCTTAAACAACAAAATAGGAGGATACCTTTGAGTAGAGGTGGGCTCCAGGGTCAGTGGATCCCAAAGTGCTTCTGTGGAAGAAGGCTTTAACTGATGGCTGCTGTCCTGTCTGCACCAAGGCTTGAAATGCTTGCCCCTCCCCAGTCCCTGCCCGTTGAGGTCCTTCCTCCTTCCTCGCCTGACCTTCACCGAGCACAGAACCGCTCTCCAGCCGCCGTGGGCTTCAGGGTTCGGGTTAGAGCAGTTCTGTTCTTGTTTGGGGCCAGGGGAGACCGTAGCTACCCTATTTTTACTGGGCAAAATAAAATGGTGAATTAGAAACAGTGTAATTGAAAGTCTTGGGAGAAATCATTGTAGAAATAATGTTCCTCTTTGGGATGGTCCCAGGGCTGCACCCAGGAATTCTCATCCTTTATTTAAAATGTCCTCCTGCCAACTCTGGATCCCTCCTGTCTCTCCCCGGGTAAATCAAACATTTATCTGCGCTTGCTTTAAAGAAGTGACACGAGTGGGGAGCCTTTAGGAATTGCTTTGGGAACAGCTTGTTTGTGGAAGTGTAAAGTCAGTATTTTTTCAGTGTGCTTTTTTGTGTGTGCTTAGAAATCATTTCATGACCAAAGACATGCATTTAAAAAAATTCAATTCAAAAAAACGTTCAAAGTCGGGGCACCTGGGTGGTTCAGTTGGTTAAGCGTCTGACTCTTCATCTCAGCTCAGGTCTTGATCTCAGGGTCGTGAGTTCAAGCCCCACATTGGGCTCCACGCTGGGTGTGGAGCCTCCTTAAAAAAAAAAAAAGTTCAAAGTGAACACATCTTTCCTCCCACCCCACCCCCCAGGATTAACCATTGTGAAAGGTTTGCTGTTTATTCATTTAGACCTTTCTCTGTGCCTACAAACAGATACATGTGCACCGATAGAATCTTCTTAAATTCTGTTCTTACAGAAATGAGATCACGTTTTGCATAATGTTCTCCACTTTACTTTTCAAAATGTAACAGCATCAGGTTACATTTTACAAGTCAGCAGTCTGAGGGGCTCCCTCCTTCTCTTTAAGGCTGTGGGGTCTTAGGGCAGTGAGCGCGTCGCTGTGCAGGCCACTTGGGTTTCCTAGACAAGCTCCTGGAGGAGCAGCTGGTGGGAGATTGCTGGGTGTTTTACACCTGGGTGGGGGCTGCCACGTGGCGTGTCCTGGACACACCCCCACACCTGTGTGAGTGGCTTTCCACCACATTCTCTCTAGTTCCCCCCAACCTTTTTAGCCCTGTGCGTCCCACAGGGCTCCCTGTCCCCCCTCACAGATGGTACTCGGCCAGCGTCCCCTGACTCTGTGACGCATAGAGTGAGATGAGAACACAGCACATCCGACAACCTGCTCTCTGTAGCAGCCGTGGGAGCACGAGGCTTTGGGAAGCTCGCCTACTTCGAGCCCAGGGGTCCACCTGGAATTCCATCATAGACAGATGGCTATGATGGGTCCTGGGGCCACAGGCCACCCCATCCCATGGCGGCTGTGGGGTACACTAGGTGGGATGCTTTTGCCCATTAGAGGGTCTGAGAGGCACACCCTTTTGCAGTGGCCCATGAACTGACTTTCGACCCCTTGGAGGTGATGCGTGTGTGGCATTAGGGAGAGATGAGGGGTGTTCAGTCGAGGGAAAGGGGTCCCACCGAGTCAAAACCATAGGGCTTAGTGACATCTGGCCTGACAGTAGACACTCTGTCTGAGTCCCCCACCCGCAACCACCACCCTGGTCCCAGAGCTTTTAACCTTATCCACAGGACTGTGAGTAAATACAAAATCTTGAAGCTTCTAGAACATGTTTGCTCCTGTCCCTCTGTGTCCCTCTTCAGGATAAAACAAGTCCATTTGCAGGGCCAGGGTGTGAAGCGCGGGCGTCCCTGCCCTGTGGCTGCGAGTCTCGCTTCCCTTGCACCATGTGCTCCCCCCGCCCCCACCCAGCCCTCCCGTGCCCGAGACGCACACTCACGACCTCGTGCTTGGCTTTGATCTTGGGGGCGGGTCCTCCTCTCTTTGTCCCTGTGGCACAGCGGGGCCGGCGCTGTGCCAGGCTTGGGGGAGTGGTGAGTGGGAGGCGGGACCCGGCGGAGTGGAGAGCCGAGGAGCAGAGGGAAGTGGAGTGTGAAGCGTGGCGTCTGGGGAGCACGCTCAGTCTCAGTGCCCCCACCCCAGCCGCTCTTCCCCGGGGGCAGGCGACCGCGGCCCAGCTGTCAAGGGAGAAGCCAGGGCTGTGCAGCGGGGCGCGCAGCTCGCCTGCCACTCCGGGTGAGGACGCCATCCACGCGGCATTTCCGGAACCACCTCGGCAACTTTGAGCGCACAGAGCCCCGCGCCAGCCCTGGCTCTAGGACCTGACCCCAAACAAGGCGCGGTTCTGCGTTAGGACTCCAGTGCTTTCGGACAGTTGGGTTAAGAGTGTCCTTCTCTCAGGCACTTTCCAGCCCACCCTTTATGGTTCTTTTTCTCCTTCGATGCTTTTTGGTCTTTAATCTGATTTTACCCGTAGGAAAGTGTTGCTAGGAGCTCCCAACCCAGAATGACGCGTTGACTCCCCGTAACATGCAAGAGGAACAGTCCTACGGTTAGAGCTCCTTTGAACATACTTCACTTTCACTTCAGTGCCTGTGCACACAGGTGTGTGTGTGTGTGTGTTTGTACGTACACAGTGCGTTCTTACTGGTCGCGATACCCATCCTGCTGCCTTTGTGTCTGTTGAGGCGGCCAACGATCCACCCACCCCCCCCAGTCCGCAGATCCCTGCCTCCCCCGCCCCCATCTCCAGCCTCGGGTCACACTGGGGTCCTTCTCACCCCTGCTCCAGGTGTGGCTTTGGTCCTTGGGAAGCACCGGGGACTGGGGACAGTGGAAACAGCGTATATTTGGGCATTCAGAGGTTGGCGGGGTGGGAGGGGTACACCCCCAGAATTCGTCTTGAGGGCTGGCTTGGGACGGCCGTGAGCAGGAACAGGCGCGTGTGACCTCGGGGGCCCCGTGGCTGGTGTGTGTCTGAGCTTTCGGAACGAGAGCTCCCGCAGAGGGAAGGAGGGAGCCACAGCCCGGCCCTGCCTGGACTTGGACGCTCCTCCTGCCGCCACCGCTGGGGCTCTGAGCGAACATGTGGCTGCGTGTGACTGGTGGGAGGTGGTGGTGGTGGCAGCAGGGCCATCTCTGTCCTCCGCCTCTCCTTGCTAGCCCCATAGGTCACTCCATGGACACACCCTCTGCAGCTCTGTTTCTCCCGGAGGGACAAGGTCTGGGTCCTCCCGATTCGTGGAGACTCACTAAGGACTTTCTGAGCCATCCCAGGCCCCGACATTCCCGGGACAATCCTAGGCCCTGAAAGGCCTGGACGTTGGCATTTGCCTCTCAGAAGGCAAGAAAGGGGACTGGTCCCAGAGCTGGGGCCCATGCTGCTTCTTCCTGTTCCTCCCCAAAGTTGGGTACCCACTGGGGACTCTGTCGTCGGCCCAGTGTTGACAGGAGCCGCACAGATCAAACCGGTGATTCTGTGACTCCACACCTGGGGGACGGCGCAACATATCCAGGCATTTTGGAGATCGTGTGGGCCGTTTTGCCTGGGTTTAGAACAGGGATCAGCAAACTGTGGCCCTGGGCCAAATCTGGTCCACTGTCTGTTTTTGGTAAATAAAGCTTTATTGGAACATAGCCATGCCCATTCATTTCTATATTGGAAAAACCTAGAATATTGACTGTCTGGCCCCTGATAGAACACGTTTGCCAACCCCTAGCTTGGAAGGGACCTTAAATTTGATCTGTGTGTCTTGGCTCAAAGATGGCATCCATCATAGGGCCAAGTGCAGTTATCACGAAATGGATGACTGTGAACTTCGTTCAGTGTACGGAACGCAGCCTAGAAAATAAACATCAAAACAACAGGGAAAATGCCAGTTGTACTAGGTCTTCTCTGGAACATTGTCTCAGTTGGGCCTTAGGAAGCATGGGACCCCCATCTAAATGGAGGAGCAGAGAGAGCCCCAGGGAAGTTAGGGTAGAGTCCTCGGCGGTGGCCCGAGGCACTGTTTGGCTGAGCAAGTTTCCCCCCAGGACTAGAAACCCCAGGAGCGGTGCTGGTGGAGGAGAACAAAGTAGGGAGGTACAAACGGGGGGGGGGGAGGAACCCTACTAGCCATCCCCAAGATGGGGCTAGCGGAGCTCCGGGAGACCCACAGAAGGGTGGAGCTCTGTGGCCACATTTGAAAATAGAAGGAAGGAAGGGGGTAGCTGGATGGCTTCAGTGGCCTCGCATGGCAAGAGGTGGCTAGGTGTGGACGGCAGGAGGTCTACGAGAAGGAAGTGTCAGCTTTGACCGTAGCCTGCACGCAGGGTGGGAACAGGCAGGTGACAGGTGAGTCAAGAGTGACTCCAGGGTGGCTACGGTGGTTGACCACGTGGGGGTGACTCTGAAGGTGGGATGGCCCAGAAGCAGCAGAGTGGGTGGGCCACGGCCCCTGGCCAGGCTCTGGGGTGCCCTTGCGTGGAAGCCCCCACAGGGCTGCACACACTTTTGCCTGTCCCCCTTCCTTCCGTAGACTCCCGCTGCTCAAGGTCACATGGTTCAGGGGCCAGAAAGGATCGTCCCTCTTGGACAGTTCCCTGGGTCTCAGGCCCAGGAAGGTGGGAGCTTGGCACAAGGGACTTATCTGGAGACCGTGGAGCGGGGAGAGCTTGTGGAACAGACCTGAACAGCCAGCCGGAGTGCCCCTGTGGGGTGATGCTGTCTTTTCTGATGGCTTGCTCTGGGGCTGGGCTGACCTTGCGACCACCAGATTCCTTCCCACATCCATCTTCCGCCCGCCCGCTGTAACACTTCGTTGTCAGCGGAGATGATGTGCGGGGCCCCTCGTCTAGCTCAGGGGTTGGCCGACAAGGGAGCAACCTGTTCTTATAAAGTTTTATTGGAACTCAGCCGTGCTCCTTGATTTATGCACCGTCGGGGCTGCTTTCACACCCCCGGGCAGAGCTGGGTGGTTGTGCAGAGGCTGCCTGGCCACAGAACCTGAAACATTGTCCAGCCCCGTACACGAGACGTTTGCTGATCCCTGGTCCAGCTGATGCGGGAGTCACACGTGTACAGGTCCCCAGCTCAGGGGCCTGAGGGCTCCCTCCCTCTCTCCCTTTCTCGCTCCCATCGCCCTTCCCCTGCTCCACTTGACTCATCCTGGCTCTCCCCACCTTCCCTGTTCTTCTCCATTCCCACCCCTTTCTCTCCAAGTAGATAAATTAATGTGTTGGAAGGACTTCTCCCCACCACCTTCCTCTCCCACATGTCCTGCCTGCCCAGTGTCTTCCCCGACTCCCAGCCGCCTTCTCACTCCTCACCTGTGCCCAGGGTGGGGGTGGGATCTCCTACGCTGAGATGCTGGGATAGAGCTCACAGAAGGGCAATGGCCACTGTGTTCCAGAAAGTAGTAAAATGAGCTGTCTTAGGAAGTAAGCTCCGTGTTTGTCCTCCAGAGAGCTCCCCACAGGGTCCTGCACAGGGAAGTCACTGGGTACTAGCCAGAGCCCTGGAGGTTTCGATGGCTCTCAGGAGTCAGTGGGCCTGAAGACTTGAATTGGGATTGTCCTGGGGGATCCAGAACGTAAGGTCATAATATCCTCAGAACTTTCCAGAACCAGGTTGGTCCTCTAGCCGCAGAGGACCGCAGAGGATACTAGCTTTGCGTACATTTGACACAAGGGGTCCTAGCCTGTCTCTGAAGAAATGACCATGCCTCAGGGAGCGAGCCTTCTATTCCATGGCAGAAAGGGGAAGACGAGAAGCTTGATGTGCTCAATGAGGTGGGGGGGGGGGGTGCGTGCAAGTGTTCCCACACAGGGACATTTATCCTGCCGAGAGCCACCCTCCTCGAGGCCTGGCCTCCCTGAAGATGTGGTCCCAGGCGAAGGAGGCAGTTTGGGGTCAGCTAGAAGACCGACGACAAGAGACAGCAAGCCCATTGCAGATCCCTTCCCTCATCCTGGCCCCATTGGCCCCCCTCTCCCAGATTCCCCTGCACATCCCGCCCTCCTCTCCCAGCAGGTGCTCTCTCCCTGCCACCTGCAGAGGGGAGTCCTGCAGCACCCCCACAGCGGGCTCCTTTGGACTCTCTTCAAGGAGGCACCTCAGTGCTCCTTGGAACAAGGGACCCATGTGTTGCTTTTCCCAGCAGCCAGGCGCCCGTGGCCTCTTGCCCAGGCTCCCCCACGTGCTCATTCAGTTACATTTACTTAGCCAGGAGCCTGCCTTCTCTCTTGTCTGGTCGGTCCCAGGAGCCCGTCCCCCAAACCAGGCAGCCAAGAGTCCCTTCCACAGGCCAAGGAGGTTTGTGATGGCAGAGAGAAGCGTTTCTCCAGTGAGGCTCAGGGAACCCAATGGCATGTTTTTTTCCCTGATCCCAGGCTGGACACTGAGGATGGGGTGGCCAGCCCAGGGGCCATGAGCAGAGTGTCCCTGGTGGCCCTGGCCCAGGAGGGACATAGGACTTGCTAGAGAGGTCGCTGCAGCCTCGGGGACCAGCAAGCCAGGAGACCCCTAGGGCCTCCCAGCTGAATGCACATGCAGACCCCCAAGCAAGCTTTCCGCCTGTACCGGGGTCCCCTTCCCTGGCATGAACCCCTGGAAGCAGTTGTGCTGGAAAAGAAGAGGGGCTGTGAAAGGGGGTCTGGCCGATTCTGCGGCCTCTCACGGCTTCACTTTCCCCCCCAGACTGCAGGCAAGGGAGATAAGCTGCCCGTTGGCTTGACCGGGGAGGAGACCCACTGCCTTGGGGCTCGTTTGGGAACCATCCAACCTGGCCTTCTGCCCTGAGCAACTGTGATTAGGTATTCGGTGAGCGTGCAGCCGACGCCCTCGAGCATGGTGCCCGGCCCCCAAGCCCCCTCTCCGTGCCGACTCCTTCCTAGCAGTGTACTCTGGGGGACAGAGCCACGGCTGCGGTCTGCCCCGCATCGGGTGTGCTGGGACATGTCCAGGTGGGCGGCCTCATACTCCTAATCACTGTGTTCCCCTTCTTCCCGCACCCGCTGCTCACCCGGCCTCCTGTTTCTCTTTCCATCAGGCAACACTGAGGGCTCCGCAGTCTCCAGAGGCCACCTGCCACCTTCCTTGGGACTTCTGTCTTGGCCTCATCGGGAACCTGGACGGGAGGCCCCACGATTGATGAGTTTGCCCCGGGAGTCCGTGCAGAGGTGAAACCAAAGGCCAACATGGGTCAGAAGGTCACCGGAGGGATCAAGACTGTGGACATGGGGGACCCCACGTACCGGCCCCTGAAGCAGGAGCTCCAGGGCCTGGACTACTGCAAGCCCACCCGCCTGGACCTGCTGCTGGACATGCCCCCCGTGTCCTACGACATCCAGCTGCTCCATTCATGGAACGACAATGACCGATCGCTCAACGTCTTTGTGAAGGAGGACGACAAGCTGATCTTTCACCGGCATCCGGTGGCCCAGAGCACAGACGCCATCAGGGGCAAAGTCGGGTACACGCGCGGGCTGCACGTGTGGCAGATCACGTGGGCCATGAGGCAGCGGGGCACACACGCCGTGGTGGGCGTGGCGACAGCAGACGCCCCCCTGCACTCCGTCGGGTACACGACCCTCGTGGGGAATAACCACGAGTCTTGGGGCTGGGACTTGGGGCGCAACCGGCTCTATCACGATGGCAAAAACCAACCGAGCAAAACCTACCCGGCCTTTTTGGAGCCGGATGAGACATTTATTGTCCCCGACTCCTTCCTCGTGGCCCTGGACATGGATGACGGGACTCTGAGCTTCATTGTGGATGGACAGTACATGGGAGTGGCTTTTCGAGGACTCAAGGGCAAAAAACTGTATCCTGTAGTGAGCGCCGTCTGGGGCCACTGTGAGATCCGCATGCGTTACTTGAATGGACTCGACCGTAAGTGTCCTGTGTTCTGTCCAGTGTGGCAGTGTTCCCGGACTCCCTGTGGTCCCGGGGTCCTGGCTGTGCCTGACCAAAAATGTACATCATTGGAACTAAAATGTCTCTAAGTAGTTATCCCAGCGCATTCAGATCCTCAGAGGCTGTTCCTGCCTGCCTCTGCTTAAATGAAGAGTTCTAGCTGGAGTCTGCCAGATTACCTGATGGCACCTCATGCGTGGATGGATGAGTGGATGGATGGATGGACGGACGGATGGATGAGTGGATGGATGGATGGATGGATGGATGGATGGATGGATAGATGGATGAGTGGATGGATGGATGGATGGATGGATGGATGGATGGATGGATGGATGAGTGGATGGATGGATGGACGGATGGACGAATGGACAGAAGGATGGATGGATGAGTGGATGGATGGATGGATGGATGGATGGATGAGTGGATGGATGGATGGACGGATGGACGAATGGACAGAAGGATGGATGAGTGGATGGATGGATGGATGGATGGATGGATGGATGGATGGATGGATGGATAGATGGATAGATGGATGAGTGGATGGATGGATGGACGGATGGACGAATGGACAGAAGGATGGATGGATGAGTGGATGGATGGATGGATGGATGGATGGATGGATGGATGAGTGGATGGATGGATGGACGAATGGACAGAAGGATGGATGGATGAGTGGATGGATGGATGGATGGATGGATGGATGGATGGATGGATGAGTGGATGGATGGATGGACGGATGGACGAATGGACAGAAGGATGGATGGATGAGTGGATGGATGGATGGATGAGTGGATGGATGGATGGACGGATGGACGAATGGACAGAAGGATGGATGGATGAGTGGATGGATGGATGGATGGATGGATGGATGGATGGATGGATGGATAGATGGATGAGTGGATGGATGGATGGACGGATGGACGAATGGACAGAAGGATGGATGGATGAGTGGAGGGATGGATGGATGGATGGATGGATGGATGGATAGATGGATGAGTGGATGGATGGATGGACGGATGGACGAATGGACAGAAGGATGGATGGATGAGTGGATGGATGGATGGATGGATGGATGGATGGTTAGATGCTCTTTGTTTCTGGTTGACCTCTCTCCAGTTTTGATCTGCAGTTGACCAAATTCTAGCACAGTAGCCAGCATATTATTGAGCTAGGGTTTGCAGTCTTGGGGGTGTGAGGGCCTCTTACATAAATGAAAGCCAATAGCCTCTCTTACTCGTTAGACAGGCTTAGGGTCTCTCTCTTCTGGTGCTGGAGGCTTCTGAGTTGGTTCCTTTAGACCATGGTTCCCTAGGAGGGGCTTGTTCAGCCATGATGTCAGAGGCCTTTGGAGAAGAGCATGTGGATTAGAAACAGGCTGAATCAGCAGCAATTTCCACCTGTCCTTTGGAAAAGGGGGTGGCCTTTCTCAGACCACGTGTTAAAAAAGCCCCCATGTGGGGACACTGTCCTAGCTTAGGAGGTGGAGGACTCTGTGGCTTCGTGGCTGGGACCCCACGGTGGCAGGAGGTCTCAGGGTTCCAGAACTATCCATCCTCGTGCTTCCTTACTCTTTCTTGGTCCTTTCTACCATCTATAGACCCCACCACGGAAAGGGGGTGGGGCAGAAAGCTTTGCCCGCCTAAGTGTTGACCATCCCTATGGGGAAGGTTTGGCCTGCCCCTCCCCCCCAATAGGCCCGGTGAGAGGTCGGGGAAGCCCCTGCTGGGGTCAGAAGCACAGAAGCTTACTCTGGTCTTTAAGCCTCCAAACCGTCCGCTTCTCCCATGTCTCATCCCTGTTTCACCTTTGGAAGATACCAGAGAAGATATCCAGGGACATGAGGCAGAGGGAACTCTTAAACACTTCTCTTTGGAAGCCTCCACCACCCGCCCCCCCTTTCCCTCGCTCCTTGCCTCTGGCTTTGGCCTGGTGATGGCCATGACCTCACCTGTGCAGCCCAGTACCCCTAGGTCATGGGACTCACGGCAGGGGTGGCCAGGTGTGCGTCCAGCAGGTAGCCTCCCCTGGGAAGTAAGCTCAGACCCCGTCTCAGGAGCCCACAGAGCAGATTCTGTGAGTCTGTCTCCCCGGTGATGGTAGTAGAAAGTCCACAGCCAAATTTGCCCTAGGCTGGGATGGGCAGGGATTGGGAGAACCAGGCACATCCTGCCCAGGACCCAGGATCTCAGGAGCCCTGACCCTGGCAGAGGAGTGACCATGGCCCCAGGTAGTTTCCTGCCCGTTCTGTGCAGACAGAGGAATTGCTGGGCTCCCTGCGTTGTCGCCAGTCACCGAGACTGCTGGTGTCACAAGAGCCACGCAGCCGCTATCCCCTCCAGGAACAGGTCCATCAGCGTTCACGGTTCACGTAGCCAGCTGTCCTACAGAGCACAGTCCCCAGAGGGGCACTAGCCTGTTCACCGTGGCAAGCCAGGGCACACTCAAGCAGAATTATCCCTCTGCTGCGTCAGGGCAAGGCCGGGCGAAGGTTCTGCCGGAACAGTCCCGGAGGCCCGGACAGGCGCCTTGTAAATAATAGATGCCCTGTCAGCTCTGCATCGGATGGGAGGTGGGAAGCGCTTGTAATTTTTCTCGTGGGGGGGAATGGAAAGGGATTAAGGGGAGTGGGAACGCGTTGCAGAGAGTTGCATCTCTGAGCTGGGTCTTGGGTGGAGACTCCAAGTGCCAGGTGGCTCGAACCCACGTTGGATTCTCTTGATTCATAATGAGGACCCCTCCGTCCCCAGAAATGTCATGCTATAGCCCAAGCCGAGTCTGCCTCCCCGCCGGGCGGCAAAGACAGTCGCTGGGACGCAGCAAGGAGAGGATTTCTCGAGAGGCAGTCAGACGCGGAGACAGGAGGGCAAGCCTCAAATCCTCCTCCCCGAAGGGAGAGTCGGGGAAATCGAAAGGCAAAAGGGAAAGGTCTGGGTAAAGAGTTGCGCTGTTAGTCTGCGGCTGCGATCAGTTCCCATGAACTCCTCGGTTACTGGTTTCGATGCCAGGGAATACCCGGGCGCTCCCTTGCCGTCTCGACTTCTCTAGTCCGGGTCAGACCGAAATGGGCCCCATTCTGCACAGCCAGTTGGCTTTGGAGGGTCCATATAGGAAAACCCATGAGGGTGACCCAGTGTCCTCAGCCCGGTGCACGTGCGGAGAGTGGGATGTAAACGCCAGCTCACCCACACCTGCTTACCCACACCTCGGTTCTGTACTGAGAGCACCTCATGCCCTAGAAGGATCGCTCTGGCTGCTGTGTAGAAATGAACGGTGGGGGCGAGAGTGGCCGCTGGGAAGCCAGGGAGGAGCCCTGACAGTTGTCCAGGGGAGAGGTGACCTGACCCGGGCTTGGGCCAGGGTGGGGGACGTAAGTTTGAGATGCGCACTCCACACATTTAGGTGGCTCTGCAGATCTGGAGATAAGATCAGTGGGGTAGCCACCGATGGCTGAGCCCCTGGGCGAGATCACCTAGGGAGGGAGGGGACAGAGCTGAGGCTGAGCGCCGGGGCATGTCCACGTTTCGGGGTCAGGCGGATGAAGGGGAGAAGAGGCAGAGTGGCTGTGGGGCTTTGGGGGGAGAGTCGTGGCCTGGACAACAAATGAAGAGAGGACTTCCAGAAGGACAAGGCGATGCCAGGTCAAGCACGGTGAGGGCTGAGAGTTGTCCATCAACTTTGGCAACAAGGCCATCACTGGTGACCTTGACAGAAGTCGTCAGGGTTGGGTGGGGTCAGAAGCCTGACAGAGCAGTGGGTTTACAGAGGAACAGAAGGGTGTGTGTGTTCGATTCCTGGGCTGCTGGAACAGATGACAGAAGCTGGGTGCTTAAAACAGAGTGCATTCTCTCACCGTCCCGGAGGCCAGATGTCCAAAATCGGGGTGTCAGCAGGGTTGGTTCCTCCTGAGGGCTCTGAGGGGAATCCTCCCCAGGCCTCCCTCCTGGCTCCCGCTGGTGGCCAGCAGTTCTAGCTGGTGGATACATTACCCTGTCTCTGCCTCCATCACCACATGGCCACCTGTGTCTGTCCTCATCTGATTGGGACACCAGCCATTGGATTCAGGGCCCACCCTCCTCCAGCATGACCTCATCTTAAGTAATTACATCTGCAAAGATGCTATTTCCAAGAGGGCCACGTTCTGAGGATCCAGGCGGTTCTGAATTTAGACGGGGGGACACAACCCCCCCCCCGTTATAGAGGTGGAGACAGTGACTCTAGACCATTCCCACGAGACCCCCAAACCAGCCCCTGAGGGGAAGGTGAGACGGCAGTCAGATGGGGTACCCATCGAGTGAGGTCGAAGGGCGCCTAAGTCTTCTGCCCAGGAGGGTTTATCTTACCTTCCAAGGTAGCTGAGGAAGGGGGAATGTCCGGGCAAGACCAGGTTCGTGGTCCACCCGGGGAGCAGTGTGACAGGCAGAGAGTCTGGCCAGGGCTGGCTAGAGACATCGTCTCGGCGCCACAGCCTTGGAGACGGTCTGACCTGTGAGCCCTCCCTGGGCTGTCTGGGAAGTCGTCTGCGCCCTCCTCCCACCCCCACCCCCAGCCCACCCCAGCCACCAGGTCCTGACCTCAGCAGGGAGCAGCGGTTTGCAGAGCTGCTCAGCCGAGGTCGCTGAGCGCGGCACTCCCCGGGTGCTACAGTGCTCACCACAGGGAGCAGTTTGCTCCCCTGCCCCCTTCCCGGTGCGCCGGGCAGCCCCTCCCCAGCAGAGCCCCTTCCCCCCCCCCACCCCCGTGCAGAGCAGAGCGTGATCAGTGTGTCCCTGTGTGACCCCACCACCACCACCGTCCAGCCAGCTCTGACCACAGGCCACTTGCTCTGACTCCTCAGGCCTTGAGACCTTCTGGGGCTGAAGCTGCAGCTGGAGGGACTGTGGTGTCACCTTCCTCTTTCCCAGGGTAAAGGGGTGGAGACGGCTGTGGTGGGGGGAGACAGGGCCCAGTGTGGCCCCCAGGCCTGCCTGCTCCCGCCCTGGAGATGCAAAAAGAAAAAAACCTACTTGCAAGCTGCAGACTGGCCGTCACAGAAGGGAGAGTCCCTGCCCCATGGGTCCTCCCTGCCGCCCCCCCCACCCCCGCTTGTGACTGCGTCTCCCACGAAGCAAGGCTTTTCTCTGCATCCCTCCGTTTTCACATTCTCCCTTTTACGGATCCCAGATCAATTTGGTGAGGTTTTTCCTGATTGTGGGATAGGAAAGGGCTCAGCTGTTTTCCTCAGGAGACTTTCGACGTGATGACCCCTCCTGGTGTCACCCTGGCCTCCCTGGATGCCCTCCCAAGGCGCCTCACCCGGTGGCTCCTACCTGCACCTCCGTTCCAGCCGGGCTCCAGGGAAGCGTCTAGGCAGGGACACTAATCACCCCAACCTGCAAGGGCTTCCTTCCGGGGAGAGAGAGGCCACTTAGGAGGGAAGGGGTCATTCTAGACCCCCATCCCCCAAAAGGCTGATCATATGAAGACAACAGGCTCTCAGAGTCGGGGGGACAGGGAGCCAGAGGTTCAGTGGGTGTCAGGCATCTTTCCCTGGTTGCCGAGGACAAGGGGTCGGTGTTTCCTTTTGTTCTTTTTTGTAAGAATCGCTTCATGTCAAGGGGGAAACGCACACGTATCCTGATGGTCCTCCAAAATGGCTCTCTTCCGCCCAGGACTTTCTAGAATCCATTTCATAGAGCATTTTCACTGTAAGCTACTTGCAGGAGTAAGCGTGAGGTCAGGCTCAGGACCCGTGTGGGCAGTGGGTGAGACTGGGAACGTGGCTGATCAGGGGCACTTATGACGTGAGACATCTGTCCTTGACCTCACAGACCCAAGTTCCTTCCCTGAGCCCGTCAACTAGCACAGCATCAGGCTCTGGAGGCATGAGCTGGGTTGTCGTCTCTCTGAGAAGTGCGGGACAGCCAAGGTGGCGAGCTGGGCCGTGCATGGTGAGACAGGCCACCAGGCAATCAGTCCTCCTAGAAATGTGGAAGTTAGCGCACAGACCCATGCAGTCCCGCGTCCCTCAGCTCCCATGAATAGCACCTGATTCACTTCCCAATTTCTGTGCTGGACTCCATGTCTTTCCCCCCCATCTCCCATTCATATAAACTATGTAAAGTTTAGGACGAGCACCCCAGCTTCCTGGAGGCAGGTCTAGCGGCCGACGCGCCTCTCATGGGTCATCAAATCAACTTTGGCCTTCCCTGTTTGGGAACTTCTTCAGCGGAACTTCAGTGGGGACCTGGCTTTGTGGGTGGTGCTGGATACAGAGCCTTCGGGTGCCTGTCAAAAGCGTTGAGGTGGGGAGGCCTTCTTGGGTTCTGTTAGTGACTAATGGAAATCAGCACAGACATCGTCCAAGGCCCGGTGCCCACGTCCAGTTCCGTGGCCAGTGCACTCTTGGTCTCTGCCCAGCCTTTGGAAAGCAGGCAGACCACGACCCTGTGCATCATCGTTTGCCCCCTACAAGATCCAGGGGGAGCATGACCTATTTGTGTCTTTGCGGCCCCCAAGAACAGACCCATCCACGGGAGGCTCACGTGACTGGTCGTATCTTCGGCTCATGGTGCATCACTGCTTCTGCTGGCTGCTGCTTCTGCAGCTGGTTCTGGCCCATCTGGGATGTCTGAAGGACACGTTTGGGTTCCCACCCGCTCCCTAACTGGATTATTCAGTGTGGCCCAAAGATGGTCAGACAGAGGAAACTCCCCCCCCCCCTTACACAGCTGCTTTCAGCGGGGGTGGAAGGAGGTAGCCACAGGTCCTCGTCCCTTGGGGTAAACTGCAGGGGGCTTCCTCCTCATGTTGGCATAGAAAGAGCCAGACTATGGAATTGGCTGCCCCCGGGTGTATATCCGTGTTCTAGCCCCATCTGTAGATTGCAGGGGGGCCACAGTCCCCTCTAAGCACACGATTCGTGCTCCATGAGCTGCTGCCGGTGCTGTGATGTTAATTTCAGGTCGGCTGTCACCCAAAATACGGGGGTTGGAGTGGCAGGGTGTGCAGGGCTCTGCCGTTCAGAAACATTTCTTAGTGAGGGTCCCCATGGGATGCCTGGGAAACCATTAAGCTAAGAGGGTGTGATGGGAACGCCCTCGTAACCTTCCCTCCGCAGCCCTGCATGGCACTCTGGCCACATTCAATGACTCTTGGTACTTTCTCAAGTGTCCCCAGCCACCAGGGGAAGCCCCTCTGCCTCCCCGTGGGGCCGAGCCACATTCTGGAGGGAGAAGGGGCTGGCCCAGTGTGGCAGATGGAGAGAGCTCCTGAGTGGAGGAGAGGAAGGGCCACCGAAACCCCCACTTGATCCGCTGAAGGGCCACTCAGCGTGTCCAGGCCGAGAGCCACTGGGAGGCATTTCTGGCCTTCAGGATCTCAGCGGGAGGAGACTGAAGCATCTGGTCCGGATTCCTCATCTTACAGAGGGGGAAACTGAGGCCCAGGCAGAGGGAGGGGGCTGCTCGAGGTCAGGCTGCTGTGCAGGGAGGAAGTGAGGAGCCAGATGTGGGGCCGCGCGTGCAGGGCGCTTTGCGATGAGGGAGACCCAAGGCTCTGTGGGCTTGCAGGCGGAGAAACCCGTCCCTGCTCACCAGGAGTCCGGAATGCTTGGCCCCCAAAGGGCAGAAGGTCATTTAGCTCATCCTCCTGCCTCCAGGCAGGGCTCCCCTTCATCGTCCTGCGCTGTCCAGGAACGGCCCCGTTTCAAAGCTTTTCATGAAACACATCGACCATTTCGGTTCCCTTTCCCGTCTCTCTGTGGCTAACTGCCCGTGGGAGATGAAGAGCGGTTGCTTGCCTTCTTTTCAAGCCAGGAATTTAGTAAATGTGTTACTATTTATTCCTCTAATAACAGCTCTGTTGAGATGTAATTCACAGGCCGCTAGTTCCGCATTTAAAGCGCATGACGGCTGTGCTGCCATCACCACGATCGGTTTTAGGACACTTTCATGCTCCCCAAAGAAACCTGCACTCCTCAGCAGTCTCCCCCCCCCCCCCACGCCTCCAGCTGTAGCGTTTGCTCATCAATAATTGAGGTTTTTTTAATGTTATTTTTAATATTCGGAGACACACTTTGATCCACTTCTCATTGGGGGAATGGGGTCTTGAGGGAAATGCTGGGGTTGGTTTTTTCCTCGGTTTTTTGGTCACAGGAGAGTCTCCGTGTCAAAGGGAGATCCTGGCTGAAGCCACAGATGTGCTCCCTTCAGCTCTTTGCAGACCCGTGATGCCGTGGGGCGGCCCCGAGCAGCTCCGGGCGTGCTCACCGGCACCTTGCTTCTGGGAAGACAGCCAGGAAGAGTCAGTTGCAGGGAGGCAGGGAGGGCGAGGCCCACTCTGCCCGCCGGCCTCCAGGGCCTGGCAGGGTCTATCTGAGACTCGGGCTGCCTGGAACCTCCCTTGGGGGAAGACAGGTCCGCGCCGTCTGGGGACATAAGGACAGAAGCGTTCTTGCAGGCTGCGGCTGGAAGTCCCTCTCACATTCAGGTGTCCGAGGCAGCCCCGCCGTGAGCCCTGGCCTCCGTTTCCCTGGCTGTGAGATGCTCTGGCAGTGGCTGGGGCAGCCTCGAGGGTCCCGGCTGCGGAGGCTGGGCTGGCATTTCCACTTTCCCTTGTCTGGCCCCCTCAGCTTCGCTCTGTCAGGTGGGAAGAAGCCCAAGGACCTAGGCTTTCTCTAGACACTATGCCTTCAGGCCACGGGGTGGCTGGGCCTGCCTCCTACAGAGTGTGTCTCTGGACCAGCATTTCTTCCATCTTCATTGGTGGCTAAGGATGTGGTTGCTGAGCCCGGGCTGCCTGGATTCAGACCCTAGCGTGTAACCTTGACCCATCAGGCCCCGTTGGCTTTAGCGCCCTCACCAGTGAGGGGGGGACGGCTGCAGGACCCACGAACACTGAATGCCGGCGTGGGGCCTGTGCTGGGACGGGCTGGCTTCCACGCGCCCGGTCAGACGCGCAGTGAAGGCTTGTGCGGTGGGTGAGAGCAGGGACGGCCTGGGTTCAGATCCAGCTCCTTCTCCTTCTGTGACCGTGGGCAAGACATTTGGACTCTCCGTCCCTCAGCGTCCTCATCTGTAAAATGTGGATGATAATAAGGATGCCTCCCTGGGATTAAGTCCCTCAGAACAAACCATAACGAACTGTCAAAGGAGTTTGCGTCTCCGGAGGGCTCACAGAGGTGCCCGGCCCAGAGCGGGTTCTCCGTGCTAGGTATTCACAGTTGACTTAAAACGTCAAGTTGCCTCACTGCTGATTGTGTGTTGACATGACAATACATTATAATTCCGCTACGACGGCTGTTGTTAGCGTTGTCCGTTCTCGAGCCGTCCCGAGCTGTGCTAACCTGTCCTCGCTCTCCCCTCTGCCCCCAGCCGAGCCCCTGCCGCTCATGGATCTCTGCCGCCGCTCCGTGCGCCTGGCCCTGGGGAAGGAGCGTCTGGGTGACATCCACACGCTGCCGCTGCCGGCCTCCCTCAAGGCCTACCTCCTCTACCAGTGACTCCACCCCTGCATCACCAGCTCGCCAGCCACCTGGTGCCACCTCACCAGCCTGTCGCCGCGCCCTGCGCCTCGGACTGGCATCCGGCCACGGGGGGGAAGTCCCTGCTCTTCCTCCCCGTCCTCCCCGCTGCCCCTGCCGGCCTCCGACCGCGCGACACAGGCTCCTCTGTTCCGCGTCCCGACATTGGCAGAAGCCCCCCCGCATACCGCGTCCCAGTCCCTCTTTGGAAAAACACATGGAGGACAGACTCCTGGGAAGCCCTATACTGAGCTCCGATCTGCCCTCGGGGTGGCGTGGGGATCCCCCCGACCTGCCAGGTCCCGGGAGGTGGTGCCCCGGCACCAAGAGCAGACCCCAGGGGCGCTAAGAGGTGCTCGGATGAGGGCCGGTGCTGAGGCCAGTGGGGCCCCGCCACAGCAGCCAACACTCAGGGCGTCAGAAACTCATCACGGACACCGAGGCAGAAGCCAAGATGGGACCTTCCACAGGCACATGGGCGCCCAGCATCAGCCCCAGCTGTCAGCCCCCCCGGTACCCTGTATTTATTCTTTTAACAATAACAAAAGCCATTTATTTATTCCATGTAGAAAGGAAACCTCGTTTCATCCCCCGCTCTCTGGAGCATTCTGTGGCTTGGCTTCCACCTGCCCCTCCCGTTGGGCTGTGGCTGTGGTGTGTCCTCACGTGAGCACAAGGAGGTCTCTGTGTGGGTCCCTGGACCTGCCGTTTCCAGGGGGCTCTGCTCTGGGTTCCTGAGCACAGGCAATATGAGAGTCTTGGGGGACCCGCCTGCAAGGGCTGCGGCGTTCCCCGTGTCTCCAGGCAGGAGACGTACGTCTATCTTTGCACGTGGTTTTCCTTCTTTAGTCTTCTGTGGGGGGTTTGCTTTTGCTTTCCTAGCTGAGATCTCCCATGTGCATCCTCAGAAGCTCTGGCTTCTTAGAGCCTCAACTAAGAAGGGAGGACGAGTGGGTCTCCAGCCCCAGGGAAGCCAGGGGCGCGGCGGGGTGGGGAGACCAGAGTGAGGTCGTGCCCCTAGGAAGCCAGCTCAGGCCTCCACTTGGTGCCCTCGTCCAGGCTCTGAGCCCAGGGGGAGCAGCCTCGGCTCATCACGACCCCCCAGAGCCACACAAGGAGCAGGGCGGGGTGGGGCGGGGCGGCCGGCAGAAGAGGGCCCCTCGCGCCCTGCCGCAGCCCCCCCACGTAGCAGACCCCAGCCCCTGCCGCCGCACTCACCACTTCTTTGATCTTGAAGTCAACTCACTTAGAATCTGACTTCTGTTCATTTCTGTACAGGTACAATAGATGACTTTATTTGTTTAAATGTTTAATATATATACATATATATTTGTCCGTAAGAATTATGTTTTAAACAGCTGCTGTAGGGTACCTTTAAAAAAAAAAGTCTTCCAGTGGAGTATATTTTTTAAAGCACAAAATTGGTGCCAAGTCTGGGTGAGGAATGTAAATTACCCCCTTATTATTTTGAGTTTTTTTCCAAGGAGGGGGGAGAAACCTTACCTGTAAGACTTTTAAAGACTTTTCCTCACTCCTGTTTCAGGGTGGGTCATGTTCTCATGAATGTTGCACACGAGACAGTTTTACTTCCACAGATCCCAGCCTTACCGCCTTGACCCAGCGTTCTCCCACCGACGCTGGATGGATGGATTGTGGGCTCTTGCTCGTCTCTCTGCACCTCTGTCCCTGGCTTCCCAAACCTCAGCCCCACCCTTCTTTCCTCTCCCCCCAGAACCTTGTGACCTGTACAGTTTTGAAACTCCCGTTCTATTTTATGATGGTTAATAATAGTCAGTAACCTAATAAAGGAAAGTTTATTAAAATACAAAACCTCTTTGAGTCCCTCTCTGTGCCTTGGGGGGAAGGGAAATGGGTGTGGCCAAGCCCTCCCTGGGTCCAGTTTTCACTAGATAATGCGGTGCTCCCCTGGGAGCCCGTGGCAGCGGGTGGGAGGCCAGCCAGAGCCCTAGTGAGGAGCAGAATCCTAGAGAGAGGAGATCCGAGAATGTCCCCATCCCTTTACAGAAGTTCGTGAGCCTGCAGCCCAGACTAAGACTTTCTGAGCCCAATAGAAAGGGTTCCGCACATCGGTGAAAGCCTTCGGCTCATCGGTGTCCTACAGCTTCAGTTGACCTTCGGCTTTTTAGAGGCAGGGGAGAAGCCCGTTGGAGCACACTCAGAGTCCAGGCTCTGCACACTCGGTGGAAGGAGCTGGTCCTTCACTCACCTCCGTGTTCCCAGTGCCAAGCGTGCAGTGATGCGGGTGAGCCTTCCCGGGGAACCCGTTCTGCCCGCTGCTGTGGGCAGGGTTCCCCCCATCCCCTAGCAGAGGAGACAGGAAAATCAGGCTTATTCAGAGGAACGGTGAGTGATACGTGACTAGTCAAGACATTTACTAGATACGATCGCGTGTCATGACTAGTTTCCAAAGAATCGGCAAGAATGCGGTTCAGCTCCCTGTGGGCCCATCAGGATCTCACGGTGCTGCGAAAAGTGCCCTGGTCTCAGGGCCCAAGACCCCTCGGACCAAAGTCCCGTGTCCCTTGCTCTGCCCGCCTCCTAGCCAGCTTTCCTCAGGCCACCTGCTCTGACATCCCATGAGAGGTATGGGCTAAAATGGACGTTTTTTCAGAGGCCTGCCTGACATGAACCGAATCAACGTTTCTGGGGCCAGGCCAGGGATCTGCAGTTTTCTCAAACTCCCCGAGTGACCTTGCCTAAGAGAGTTTGGAGACCACTGTTTGCGACTGTGTCAGCTCTTTTTCCGGACAAGTTGCTGAGGAAAGGGAAATTCTTTCAGTGTGTTGGTGGGTTGGCCCAGCGACGAGCACAGGGACTCTTGAGTCAGACCTGGGTTCAAATATTGGCTCTGACCCCCTGTGTGCTCTGGGACGAGCCTCCATCAAATGGCGATCCTCGCTGTGCCCATCTCTCGGGAGGGCAGCAAGGGTGAAATGAGGCTTTAGAACAGGGCCCGGCATACAAGGAAGTGTGCAAACGAATGCTTTTAAAGCTCATGCACTTCTGTTCTGGAAAACAGCCGCTCCGGTCCTGGAATTGGTCTTTGAGAATGGTCCAAACACCCCTAAACCAACTTCCCGACAAATGTTCTTTCTTCTTGGGTAAAGTCTCCAAAGATCAAGGTGGGTAGGGGGGAAAAGGGAGCCCTGGATGCCTTCCCCAGATGCGTTGGGAGGAAAGGGGTGGCCTGAAATTATTTTTCGGTTGGAGTTCATGTCTGGGTTGCAGCGGGAACTCTGCTGGCTTTGAAAGAGGTGGCAGGGGGAGGAAGGGGGTCAGGCGGGGGGTGGGGGGGCGGTGTGGAAACCGAAGGCCCTTTGTACTGCCCGGAGACTTCTCGGGGAGCGGGCTTTCGCGTTGAAGGGAGCAGTCTTAATAAAACCATCTTGCAGACCGGCCCATGTGGCTGTAATTAATACCCTGCCTTCGAGCAGGTAGCCGGCCTGGGGCTTGGCCATAGATGGGAAGAGCCCTCCCTCCTTCTCCTGCACCAGGCTTCACTCCCAGCCTTCCTCCCGCGCCTCCTCGGCGGCGAGATGAGGAATGTGGACTTTACTGAACCATAAAGTATGCCGGGGGAGCTGGGGAGGGGGCCGAAGACAGAGCAATTAGTTCATGCTCCAACCCAGACACCCAAACATGGTTGGAGTCCAGCTGCAAGGGATATTTGAAATAAACGAGCTGCCCGGGGCCAGGAGTTTGCTGTGTTTTCTGTACGGGGCCATGGCAACCAGGGAGGAAATCATGAGCTAGGGATTGGGCTCTAGAATCAACAAATGATGTCCTGGCCTAGCAAGCCCGGAGGAAGCCGCTCATGGCTCTCCGAGGGCTTCTTAGGGCTCAGCCGCTGGCAGGCGGGCTGGCCTTACGGTCCTCCTGGTGCGCTCAGCGCAGTCCTGCCCCAGCCTCGGACCTCCGTGTCCTCTGCGGGGCTCTGACCTTTCTCTGTTTCTCTTTGGTTTTTTTCTCTTCTCTTCTCTTCTTTTCTTTCTTTTCTTTTCTTTTCTTTTTTTCTTCTTTCTTTCTTCCTTCCTTCCTTTTTCTTTCTTTTCTTTCTTCTTTCTTTCTTTCTTTCTTTCTTTTTTCTTTCTTTCTTTTTTTTCTTTAAAAAAACCAAAAGCTAACACTTCTTTGGAACCTTTCTTCCTGGCCCAGAGCACAGCTGCTGCTGCCGGTCTGATAATGATTTTGCTGAGCAGAGGAAATGTTCCTGGTGGAAAAGCCGGGGCCAAGGGCAGCTGGCTAGATGGAAGGTGGCATTGACTTACCCTGGGCCTGTCTTCCCACCCGACCCAGCTGCAGCCCCTTCAGGGTCTCCTTTGTAGGCAGGAAAGGCAAAGGCCTTGTTTATCCCTCCCCTGACTCTAATGAGGGTGGGCCTTACAGCCGCCCCTGAGATTGTATCTTACAGAAGCACACGGAGAGCAGGAGCTGCCATGGGGACCCTAGGCTGAAGTTCACAGGTACCTCCTGCATCGGAGTCACTAGGGCACGTTGGGGACAAAGCAAAATCCCAGAAACTTCGATGCAGTAGGTAGAGCCCAGGAACCTGCTTCGTGCAACACTGGAGGGGGCCTGCTGCATGGCCCTGGGGTGGACACAGAGTTGGACCCATGCAGACCCCTGGCCTTTCCCATTCCCTTCGGAGGCTCATGGGGGCCATGACTCAGACAAGCCTGGAGATTCCCTGGAAATTAGCTCTCGCTACCCTGCGTTTCAGAGCGCATGCCGACGTCCTGCGGAGCGGGGGCTGCACCCCCAGCACCTTCCCCGGGCCAGGAAGCGCTTGTCTTAGAAGAGTGAGCCAGGCAGTCTGAGAAAAATACCAGAGTGGGGGCGCCTGGGTTGTTCATTCGGTGAAGCGTCTGCCTTCAGCTCAGGTCACAATCTCAGGGTCCTGGGATCCAGCCCCGCGTTGGGCTCCCTGCTCAGCAAGGAGTCTGCTTCTCCCTCTCCCTCTGCCCCTCCCCTCACTTGTGCTCCCTCTCTCTGCGTCTCTCAAAAAAATATAAATAAATAAAAAATAAAAATACCAGAGTGGAGTCAGGAAACCTCAGCCTTGGAATCGTCCCCTGAGCCTCAGTTTCCCCAAGGAAATGAGTGCTGGGAAACTGACCCAGCGGCTCAGAGCCACCATTCAGGTCTTGAAGCCACGGCGCCGTCCGGCAGGGCTTCCACCGGGAGGGGCCCCGGATAGTCCCACGACCTCAGCACCACCCAGGACCATGTCTCTCCCCCGCCGTGTCTCCCCTCTTTATGGCGTGAGGAGCAGACGAACCATTCTCCATTCCACCCGTACCCCAGGCCCCACTTTTTGATAGACTTTTCAACCAAAGCACTTTGGAAAGTTCCTTCCCACTGATCCTGTTAAAGCCACCATCGGGGTTGTGATAACCACAGGGAGAACAAACTTCAGCTGAACAGCAAAGACCTTCACCCCGGAGCTGGTCTGTGGGACCCCGGAGAGCGTCCGGGCTCTGGAGCCAGGACAGCCTGGGGGTCCGCCCAGCTCCCCAGCCCACCCAGGACGGTAATTTCCAGCAAGGATCTCAGGAGCCTTGCTGTGCCCGTCTGTGACAAGGCAGCCCCACTGGCCTCCCCGGGGCCGCTGAGACACTAGAAGCTTACAGCGGGGTGCATCGAGGCACTCGGTGCAGGCCCTCCTATCTCACCCTTTTCCGACCGGCTTTTTAAAAAATCGCGGTCAAACTCAAATAACATCACAGTCACCATTAGCACATTCACGATATCGGGCAACCACCCCTCTATCTGCTTCCAGAACATTTTTATCCCCCCAGGGGAGAGGCTGTGTCCGTTGGCAGTCCCTCTCCACTCCTCCCGCCCCAGCCCCTGGCAGCCGCCAATCTGCCCTCGGACTGTGGACTCGCAGGTCGTGCGCTGTTCACATCGGGGCGTCATACGCCATGCGACCTCCCATGACCCTCTTCTCTCACTTCCGATTGGCTTTCCAAGGGGGTGTTCCCGACGCCCTCCCCCGTGGCTTCCCTTTGCCTTGCTTCCCTCGTTTGTAAAACGGAGAGAGATGTCCTCCCTGAGGTTACCGTGAAGATTCAGGGAGCCCATGTCCGGGAAGAGCTTAGATCGAAGCCTGGCCCAGAGTGAGCGGTCAGGGACAGCAGCTAGTGGGACACCTACCACACTGCCCGGGGCTCCCCCAGACCCTTGTGTGCTCAGGGGTCGGTGAACAAGCCTTTCCCAGGAAGGCATCTTGCAGGGAAATGGCCTGGGCCCCGGCGCCTCTGTCCCGCTGCATGGAAAGGAGGTCAGTGTTCTAAAACCCAGCCTCGTCATCAGGGAGGCAGAGTAGGAAGCAGGGAAGAGCTATGTGCACTCGCTCCGGCTCTCTGACCCCCAGTTTCCACATTGCATGGGGTTCCTATGGCTGCTTAATAAAACACCAGGCACGGGGTGGCTTCAAACAACACACATTTATTTTCTTCTAGTTCTGGGGCTCGGAAGCCCAAAATCAAGGTGTGGACAGAGCCATCCTCCCTCCAGACACTCCAGGGTGAGAATCCTTCCTGCCCCTTCCAGCTTCTGGCGGCCCCTGGCGGTGCTTGGCTTGCGATCACGTCACTCCAACCTCTGCATCTGTGGTCCCTTCTGTGTCTCTGTGTCTGTCCTGTAAGGACACTCACCATTGGGTTTAGGGCCCGCCCAGGACGAAGTCCTCTTGAGATCCTTAACTCAATGGCATCTGCGAAGACCCTTTATTCAAATAAGGTCATACTCTCAAGTTCTGGGGTTAGGATGTGGACTATATCTTTCCGAGGCCCATCGTCCGACCCTCTACACAAATCTTTAGAACAGGGCTCATAGGGGCGCCTGGCCAGCTCAGTCGGTGGGACGTGCGACTCTTGATCTGGGGATTGTGGGTTCGAGCCCCGCGGTGGGTGTAGAGATTACATAAAAAATAAAAAGTCTTAAAAAAAAAAAAAAGAACAGGGCTCATAAGAGTACGCGCTGTTAGACCGACCATGCGGATGTAGGAAATGAGGAGTATGGAGAACATACCCCAGTGCTCTGGTGGGTGCTGGCCACAAGGGAAGGCTTGCCCATGTCATTAGCTAACCCAGCATTTCCCTTCTGCCCCCCCTCTCACGGCCAGTCCCACCAGAGCAGATCTGCTCTAGGACTAGTGGCCGTTCTTCCACGGGGTGGGCACCCAGGCTGCACATGGAAGCCGCGGGGCCAGGCTCAGGCCAGGGTGTGAGGAGAACGTGAAACTGGTCAGTGGCTGGAGCTCTTGGGCGCTCCCTGGGTCTCCCTCTGGCCAGCCACAGTGAGGGGTGCCAGGGTCGAGGAAGAGGCGGGCAGTGCTCAGAGGTCATCAGGGACAGAGGCTGAGCCCCAGGGTAGGATGGAGTCGCGGTGCCATCTCCCTCCATCTCTCTTTGGGACCGAGGGTGCTAGCTCGCGTCCTGCAGCCTCTCCCGCCGGGCCAGCTCCGAATTGATCGTACAAGGAAATGGAATGTGAACCCCAGGCTATTTAAAGAGCGAGAGGGACTGGAGGCACGGCTGGGGCCCCGGCCAAGCAGGGTGCTTCAGGTCGGCGGGCTCCTCTTTGCACATGGTTTGATTTACTGGAGGGCCGCGAGCAACTCCAGCTTCAGACAGAGAACTATTTGAAGCAGCTGCCAGATGTTGTGTCTGAGCTGGGTTTTTACAGCTTGCTTACTGGTTAGCAGCCTGCCTCCCGCCGGAGTTCAGCTTGCCCCAGCGGGTTCAGGGCCCTGGCAGCGGCCCACGGGCCTTTGCAGAGCGGCGCGGCCACTCCCTCCCGCGCAGCCCGAGCCTGTTCTCCCTCAAGCAGAGCCAGGGTAGGAGCCTGATTTCCCAAGCATCAGGCCTTCCTGGGGTGGCAGTGAGGCCCCGACTTCGGGGTGTCTTGCCAGCACCCTGAGCTTGTGGAATGTTCCATCTGATGTTTACTTCTGGGCCCTCTGGGAGAGAGGCAGGGTCTAAAACAGACCTTGAGACTTTGAGAACAGCTTTGCAATGAGGCATCCCCTGGAGCAGGCCCTCTAAGCCAGGGCTGTCCCCCGAGCCCTGGGCGTGGCCTGGGAGGACTGGTCACGGACCTCTCCTTTCTCGCCTGATCTTCCGTCCTGGTCCCACCCACTGATTTCACTGCGGCCGCTTGAGGCCAGCCTTTCTCAATGGAGCATGGAAGGACACGGGGGACCAGGGTTGGGACCACAGTTCATCCAGGGGGTTCTGGAAGGTTCTCAAGCCTCTGGAAATTCAAATGAATCAGGCACGTTCCAGGGAGGCACCAGTAGGACCAACCTTTGGATCCAGGCCAGTGTCAGGTCAGAGGCCAGCCCTGCCAGTTGCGATGGGATGTGCCCAACGTGACACGGTTGGGGTTCACAGGGTTCAGGGCGGGGGGGGGGGTGCTCCTCAGCCCCTCCCCCCATCGAGGAGGCCTGTGGCGGGAGACACATGATTCAAGTGTTCACTTCCTGAGGCCACTTGGAATGACTTCTCAGAAGTTTGCTCTGGAGCGGAGCGGTGACAAGGGAAGGGGCGGGGCAGGTGAGGAGCCGGGAGGGAGGGAGGGTGTGTGATTAATCTTGTTGCATGTGAAACACACTTGTGTCCGTCCAGGAACCCCGAACGCCGCCAAAGTGGACAGAGTGTTCAGTCCCCAACTGAAAGCGCCAGAAATGTTTTGTCCACTGGGCAGGAAAACATCCTTTGCTAACGCGCTGGATTTGGCTCTGCCTCCAAGGAGCTGCCTCCGGGGACCGCGCCGGGAGGAGCCGGGCCTGAGGCTGCGGCCCAGAAGGAACAGCGCGCGGGCCCCAGGACCCTGCCCCCCGGGGAGCAAGGGGACGCCTCCAGCCCGCCTTTCCCAACCTCCGACGGAGCCCGACTCCTCCCTGCCACCCAGCCCCAGCCCCTGCGCCCCCTCTCACCTCTGAGTGCTCCAGAGAACTGGAAAGAGCAAAGATCACAGGCTGGGAGCCCTCACCCCTGAACCAGAAATGGTGGTGGAATTTAGGAAGGTCCCCGGCCGGCCCGCTGCAGGGTGAAGCCGGCAGTCGTCTGCAGAAGGGCCGACAGACCCAGGCGAGGGGACAGGAGGGCTGGGGTTTGAACTTCAGAATACCGGTCACTGGTCTGTGACTCTGGATATCACCTTGGGGAGCCTCGATTTCCCCTTCTGTGAAGTGGGAATAACAATACCTTCCAGCCAGGTTCCTGGTGTTGCAAAGGCTGAATGAGGGCTGGGTATGGGGCCAACGCCTCCAAAGATGGCAAAGGCCACACATGCCAAAGGTCCTGTAACATCCGCACAGGAGGAAGTGGGAAAGAGAAGCATCTTGGATATGCTTGCCCCTCCAAGGGAACACCCCTCCCTCCGGTCCCATGGCTTCTCCTCGGGCATCCTGCAGCCGTCCCTGGAAGCTGGGGGCCCCCTCCGGGGATCACCCACCCTTAGCTTCCTGGAAAGATGAGCTGGGGATGAGCTGGGGCCGTAGACCAGCCCAGACGCACCGTGGGAAGACAGGCTCTTTAGGGCATCCTGGCCACCTGTGAGGGAGACAAGCAACCTTTTCCTCCAGGAGGGCCTGTGGGAATGAAGAGAAGAGGGACCACAGTCCCTGTTGTCTCATTTGTCCGTATCTTGACCCCCTGTCTGTGCCAGACACATGGAGACGCCAGGGATTCAGGCTCAGAAAAGCAGGCTTCTGGGGTGCCTGAGGGGCTCAGTCAGTTGAGCGACCCACCCTTGATTTCAGCTCAGGTCATGATCTCGGGGTCATAAGATCGAGTCCCACATCGGGCTCCAAGCTCAGTGTGGAGTCTGCTTGCGATCATTTCCTTCTCCCTCTGTCCCTCCCCCTGCTGGGGTTCCTCTCTCTCTCTCTCTCTCTCTCTCTCTCAAATAAATGAATAAATAGGGACACCTGGGTGGCTTCATCGCTTAAGTGGCTGCCTTCAGTTCAGGTCATGATCCCAGGGTCCTGGGATCGAGCCCCGCATCTGGCTCCCTGTTCAGTGGGGAGTCTGCCTCTCTCTCTGCCTCTCACCCTGCTCATGCGCTCTCTCTCTTAAATAAATAAAATCTTTCAAAAAAATAAATGAATAAATAAATCTTAAAAGAAAAAAGAAAAGCAGGCTTCTGAGCAAGGAGCACGGTGGACGGGCACGGAGCAGCAGGGGCAGAAAAGAGGGTTCCAGGTGATGCAGGTGAGGCCTGGACGGACCCCACCGGGAGATCAGGGTAGGGATGCCTGACCAGGGTTTTGAAAGAAAAGTGGGAGTTTTCCAGCGGAGGGGAGGGAATTGAGCCCATTTGTGTTGGTTCCTCTGTGAAATGGAGCTGGGGATAGAACTTGCTCGTTGAGTGGGTCTTTATAAGGTGCTAGAAACAGTGTCTGGCACACAGTGAGAACCCTTAAGGGACTGGGTGGATATAGTCACAGTGACCATAGTACCATCTGACCTCACAGCCTCAGTGCCTCCCCCAGGTTGCCCCATGAAGGAGCCTTAAACCCAGAACTTCGAGTACCCGACTCGTGTATTCTGCTCACATCCAGAAGTTCTTTCATCTCTAGGTAGCTCCTGGTCCAGGCTGCGGTTCTGAATTCCCCGGGGCTCCATCCTTGAAACCCACCAGCAGTCCCTGCGCTGGAGAAGGGTCTGAGCTGGTCCCTGGGGCTCCTTGAGCCCCGCCCTCTGGTGTCTACTCCGCGCCCACCGTGCACGGTGGCGGGTCCCTCAGGCACTCCACGGTGTCAGCCGGTCAGCCTGGTGACGCTGCGGCCAGGCCGAGGGGCCTGCTGGGGCATGCACAGAACCCCAGCGCATCCCGGGAAATCGAGGCTGCCTTCCTCCTCAGTTATTCCTGGGCGGGAGCCCAGCAGGAGCTGGGGCCTCTTCCTCCTGGGGACAGTAGATTCGAAAAAAGACTCGGGGTAAAAGATCCGGGCTCCAGCTGCAGCTCTGAGACTCATTAGTGGTCCTGGGAGAAGGAAACCACCTCCGTGAGCCTCCACGGCCACCCTCCAAAGTGGGCATGATCTTAAAGTCTACCTCGAGTCAACACCCCAGGCCTGAGAACTCTCCACGTCCCAGCCGAAGCACCCACCGTGCGCACGTTCATGCGAGCTAGGCCCTCGGCGGCCCTCCGTGGGGGGCACCGCCGGTTGCTCAGACCACCCCCCACCCCACCCCCCGACACACAAGGTCACACAGCTGAAGTGGGGAAGTTGGAACTCAAAGCCCCTCGCCGGCACCACACCTCGGGCTCTGACGCCCTGCTGGCTGTCTTCAGGTGGTTGCGGGCTTTGCAGAACTTGGTTCTCAGTCGTGTAGTGGGCCCTGGGTGTGGCCCCTGGGGACAGGGTGGCCCCGGCCCAGATGTTCTTCTGCCACAGGAACGGGGGAGGCGGGGCAAGCACCGTGTCTGACTCCCTCCTTGATCCCGGCGCATAGGAGCCGCTCGATAGACACGTGTGGGCTGAGCAAAGAAGAGGCTGGGCCGGAGGCTCCGCTCTTGAAGGTCGGGGTGCCCACTAAGTTCAAAGGGTGAGCAGGAGAAACAGTGGGCTTTCTGAAGCTGAAGGAAAGGAGGACAGGCCTCTCTGACCAGACAGGCTCCAGGCGCAGGGAGAGGCCTTGATGTCAAATGGCCGGGGACTCCGGAGCGACGCAAGAGAGCAAACATGTACTTTCCCCAGAGCCAGGGTGGGAGCGGGAGGGTGGGACATGCTTGGGACGCAGCAGACGGCAGGAGAAGCTCCCTTGCTTTCTGCCCCCACCCAAAGGACCCCACATGCAGGGTTTACCTGGTGTGCGCTCTGTCGGTACCTGGCCCTCTGTTCACACGAGAAGCCAGGTGTCCACAAGCGACCATGGCTCCCCGAGCACTGGGCACGCTCCGTCCCAGGCAAGCCTGCAAGGGACCCACTAGCTCCCCCATTTCTCAAAAGCAGAAACCGAGGCTCAGAGGGTGCTGGGATCGTACGCTGGGGCAGAGCTGGGTCCCTGCCTTTTTCGTCTGCACTGGAGCTCTCTCCCGCCCAGGCCTGGGCCCCTCCAGCTCGGCCCCACCGTGTCCACATCAGAGCCTCAACCACAGCTGCCTTGCCCCTTCGGAAGGGCTGGGTCAAGGCCACTCTTGCTGCCTTCCCTTCCCTTTTCCAGGAACTGACATTTCTGTTTGGAGCTTAGGCATAGATCCCCACGATGATAACAGAGAGGGGAGCTCCCCAGGCAGCCTCGTGGCCGGGCTCCACGCGTGAAGGGAAAAGTGGTTACAACTGAGCTAAAGACGCAGGGACCTGGCGAAGCTTTCACCTCCTAAGCTCTCTCTCCCCCTGATCCACGTAGTCCTCGTCCTGAGATGGAGATTCCGTGTTCATCCCCATTTTATTTTATTATTATTTTTTTAAATTGTATTTATTTATGTGACAGAGAGACAGCCAGCGAGAGAGGGAACACAGCAGGGGAGTGGGAGAGGAAGAAGCAGGCTCCCAGCGGAGGAGCCTGATGTGGGACTTGATCCCGGAACACCGGGATCACGCCCTGAGCCGAAGGCAGACGCTTAACGACTGTGCCACCCAGGCGCCCCTCATCTCCATTTTACAGATGAGGACACTGAGGCCGGGGCAGCTAGGTGCGCCATCCAGAGGGGACCGGTAGGTTCAGGCCATGTCCACCGGGCTCACACGCACCCTGTGCTCAGCTCCCAGATGCTGCCTCTGGGAACCTCCCAGGACGCCCGAGGGCTGAGGGAGGGGTTGAGGCTTTACCGCCCACAGATGCAGCTGTGAGGACCCTTGCCTGGGTGGTGGTGGGGGGGAGTACCAGGGCTTCTCCAAGGTGGGGGCATCTGAAATGGGTTTTCCTAGGTGGGGACCAAGGAACCACCTTCCAGTACAGAGCAAGCAGCCCAAAGAGAGGCTCCGAGGCAAAGCGGGCCCCTGGGGAGGGTGGACATCGTCACTGGGCAGGAGGGTACACACAGACAGGACCAGGCTTGGGACTGGCAAGCGATGAGGCCGGGCTGCCGCCTCCCACAGAGGCAGAGTCGGTGGTCCTTTAACCGAGGTAGTGATAGGATCAGATCATGTGAGTCCCCAGCACAGAACTCCAGGATGTGAGGCTGTGTTTTCGTGTCTGTCTCCCCCATGCCTGTCTGGACACCTCCTGAACACAAGACCTGAGTCACTGCCTGGCACCTTGTAAGCGCCCAGGACATATCTGGATGGATCGAGCCCAGGAACCAATGAAGTGGTAAACAGGTGAGCGCGAGTGAGCGAGTGGCCAGCCTGGCATCAGCACACGTGTCCCCTCCATCAGTCACCCAGGGCTTGGCTCCCCGTGAAGGTGGATAACTGGGGGACCAGCACTGTCCTCTGGGCTGAGGCCAGAAGCCCCAGCGGAGGGGGGGTCTGGGTGTTTGGTGGCCCTGGGGAGGCTGACAGAGTCCCAGCTGTCCCAGAAGGCCTGTCCTGAGCGAGACGGCTTCTCCTTCATCCCTGCCTGCCAGCCAGCTCCTCGGGGGGACTCCGGAGACCCCGCAGCCTCCCCGTGTGTATCTCTGCTGAGGGACATCAGCAGAGCCTGCTGGCTCCCCCGAGGCCACATCAAGGCTTGTTTGCTCTGAAAACATCCCAGGGTCCAAAACCAACGTGGACAGTTGACCTAGCCGGTTACCTTGGTTTGCCCGGCCCAGTGTCAGTTCCTCGCTTATTTTTATGAGCTGTTTAATCTGCACACTGTCTTCTGTTCTCAATAAATGGGGCTGAGCATTCCAGGATGGCCTCGAATGATAACACCAGCTGTCTAGACGGAGGCCAGCCCACTGACACTATCATAAATAAAAATAGCTTTGTGTTCCAGTCTCTCACCAGAGCCCAGGGAGGGGCCAGCAGACTCCCCGAGGGCTGGCTGGGACAGAGCTCACCCGGCTCCCTGCCCCCAGTCCCCAGCCCCATTCCCAGGGGGGCCAGCGAGCCCATGCTGCATGTGGGAGGGAGAAAGGAGGCCCACTGGGGCCCTGGTAAAGCATCTACCCTTTTGTGGGGGCTGCCCTTTCTCCGTGGCTCACCGTCGCTGCTGCAGGACCATGGACACCCAGGTGGCCAGGGGATTTTCACTTCAGACTCCAAGGGCAGTGCTCCACCCACCGGTCCCAAGGCCTGGGTCTGGTCTGGGAGAGGCTGCAGACCCAGGCCCAGAGCTGCTTGGGGTTAAGCTGGCAGAAAGTCTGTCCCTGAACCCAGCATAGAGCCTGACGCTGGCCAGGGGCCAGAGCGCGGTTCAACCCAGGAAGGAAAGGCACATGCGCACACGCTTAGCGGCTTGTCCTCTCCTTTTTCTCCCTGTCACTCGTCCCTTCCTTCATTCATGCATTTATTTGGCCTCTACTTATTCCTTGAACCCTGTCTCCGGACTGCCCCCGAGGAGCCCAGTGAGGGTGTGGATTGGGTGCGAGAGCAGCAAGCAGGTGGAGGGAGCTCAAGGCATCCTCCGAGCTCAGCAGGGGACAGCACAGCTGCACACACACACGTGTGTGTGTGTGTATTTGTGTATGTGTGCGCACACGCCAGAAGTATACAGATGCCTCCCTGAGTGTGTCCAGGAAAATGCGGGGTTCACATAAAGGAGGCTTGCCTCAGCTACCCAGAAACACAGGCCTGCATGCCCACACTTACCCACACACCTCATATAGGTCAGTTTATGTGTACACTGACAACAGTGTCCTCATAGGTTGAGGCCCCCTTGTGCAGTACACAGCCTGAACACCTGTACAAGGCAGCCCTGTGTCACCTCCCCTCCCTTCCCCCAGGCCCAGCTGGATTGAGTCTCTGGAACAGAAAACCTGGCCCCTCCTTGATCAGTAAAATCTTCATTTCACCCTCTAGTATGGGCTGGAGAATCCCAGGGGGTCAGTGGTCAAGCAAAAGAAGGAGATTTACACAGAACCAAGAGGCTGATACTTTGAGATGGACCTCTCAGAAGAGGAAGAGTCAAAGAGAGGTGTTGGGGCGGGGATGGGCCCCACTGGGGTCAAACAAATGACACAGGAAGTGAAAGGTTGTCCTTTCTAATCGTACACCCAGGGAGGGAGTCTGGGATCAAGGGTGCATCTCACCAGGGACAGGAGCAGAGGGCAAGGATGGGGGAGATGATGCCCCTCCCCTCCCCCGCCAAGGTTCCAAAGAGAGACAGCAGGGACCAGGGCGATCGAAGCCATACACCTCGACCCCTACCCAACACACAGGAAGAGCAAAGCCAGGGCAGAGGGGAGAGTGAAGAGAGAGACCAGAGAATCAGAACACCCAGGCCTCTGCTTGTTAAAACTGAAAGTGAAGGAAATTCTGTAAGTCAAGGAAAGAACAGTTTGACAGCACAGCTGGGGACCAAGTGACTGGAGCAGAGTCAAACCACACCGGCTGCTCGATCAGCTAGCCACCACGCCTCCGACCTAGTGACCGGGCCCCGCGCAAGGCGCACACACGCCCCACCTCCCTCAGCTCTGGACACGCTGCCCTGGGATTGGTAGTTTGTCCTCCCTTCAGAGGCCGAGACGGAGGCACCGCAGGGACAGGCTGGCCCCAAGTGTGACTCTGGCTGGGAGGAGGCAGGGCCTGGGTTCAGCTAGAGATGCTCTGAGTCCCTTCTCCTCTGTGGCCTGTGCTGGCCTGCCACCAAGTTGGCACCAGACCTGGTCCTCACGGGCGGCCTGGAGGAGGCGGAGCCCCCCGCCCCCCCCGCCCCGTGCCTCTCGTGACTCACGTCAGTCTTTGGCGAGCGGTGACTGAGGAGACGGAGGGCAATAAGGACAGCAGGCCACCAGCGGCCAGCCTCTGTGGGCCCCCAAGCTGCCTGGCCACAAGATGACCAGACGGGACATGAAGGGGACCCGGAAAACACACTAAGGCGCGCTGGCCTCACTGCCGGGCCTGAAGATGAGACTCGGAGGTCAGGCTCCTAGATCCACACAGGACGCTTGTCAGATGCCTGCGCGTCCTCCTTTGGTCCTCTCGACAAGGGGGAACAGGCCCCCTTTTTACAGCAGGGAAACAGAGGCCCAGAGGGCAATGGTGCTGGTCCAAGGTCACACAGCAAGGATGTGGCAGGTGGGGCTCCATCCTGCTCATTCACTCTATCGGAGCCTTCCTGGAGAGCGGCTGGGGACAGCCAAGCCCAGGCAGACCGAGGCAGCAGCCCCCGCCCTAGGGAGGGCTTATGGTGTGAAGTCCTGGGGCCAGGTAGGGTGCCCTTCCGCACCCAAGTGTCTTCATCCCCCTCCCCAGACAGACTACCCACCTCTTCCTTCCCAATCTCTGGCTAGAGACGAGGCCTCTGCTAAGGCGAAAGAAGCCCCAGTCCCACACCTGCCGCCCCTCCTTTCTGCCACCGCTGCAGGGGACAGATAAGACCTCCGCGCACCTTCCCCATCTGCCCGACATGTGACCCAATCCACCAGGGTCTTCCCTGGGACGTCTGCAGGCATCACTGAGACGGAAGCTCCCTTTCTGCCGGTAACCTGAAGCTGGGAGGTCAGGAGCCATCCTGTCCCCCACCCTGCCCAGGCAGAGCCACCCAAGAATGGAGCTGGCACAGAGACACGGAGCTGACAGGAGGGACACGTGCCTTCTTCAGCCATCGTTTACACACCCGAATCCAGAGGTGCCTCGGGCGAGGCCGCCACCCCAGACTTTTCATGCACATGAGCCAATAGTTTCTCTCTTTTGCTTGAAGCCAGCTGGAGTGGGGTTTCCATTCACCTGCAGCGACAAGACTGTCCCCACCTCGCCACGCCCCAAAGGACGCCTCTCAGAGGCAGAACTGGCTGCTCGGGGGATCCTGAGAGAAGGAGGGCATTACTCGGGGCAGGGAGTAATGGTTGTGAGCAGAGGTCTGGAGTCAGACCTGAGCCCCATCTCAACTTCGGGCGGGAACTCAGCCTCACCGTCCCTCTCTTCATTCGGGAGGGAGTGACACTATCCTGACGATGGAAGGAGATGGCCCGAGTGCCCAGCGCTGGTCGGTCTGCCCATCAGCATCCCACCCGGAGGCAGCTGGCACTTCAAGGTCGTTCAAGGAGAGTCCATTTCATTTGCTAGCGGGGTGTAGGGGGACCTGGAGTAAAGAGAACGTGGGACCCCAGGGCTGGTGCCACAGCACAGCAGTTACCACCAAAGGCACTGAAGGACCCGAGCCCAGAATAAAAGAGTCAAGCACATCAGGACACCTTGAGGGGGACAGTGACCTTCGATCAGAGGACACAGCCAGTCCCAGAGGGCCTTGCAGCGGGTTGAACAGTGTCCTCCAAAATTCACGTCCATCTGGGACCTCGGAATGTGACCTTATTTGGAAATAAGTCCTTTTCGGGTAGAATTATTTAAGGATCCTGAACTGAAGAGATCACCCTGGATTTAGGGTGGTTCCTAACTGACTGGTGACCCTGTAAGAGAAGGAGAGGAGACAGAGAGACACAGAGAGGAAGGCCAAGTGAGTGGTCCTAAGCGGCCCGGAACCGGGAGAGGCCCGGAAGGATGCTCCCAGAGCCTCCAGGGAGGCGTGGCCTTGCCCATGTCTTGATTTCGGACTTGATGACCCCCAAACTGTGAGAGAACAAATTTATGTGTTTAAGCCCCCAGTCTCGGGTGCTTTGTGATGGCTACCCCAGGACACTCACACAGGCTCAGAATGGAAAGAGCCAGGAAGAGTGGATCCCCTGCCCTTAGCCTCCTCCCTCTCTCTAGCCTGCTGTGGGGCTTCCCAGCCAGAAGGTGGAGGGCACGGAGCCCCTTGTGCACACAGGGCAGCCTCGAGGCGGGAAGCGGGGGAAAGTGGAGCCAAGATCTGAGGGGCCCGTGGAAGATACTAAATAATAGTGTAACGGTGGCCTCACACCCAGACCCCAAAGCAAAAGCGGTGACTCTTCTGTCCCAAGGCTGTGAGAACGGAAGCCACGGAGACCTCGACAGAGCCCAGCCCGCCCCGTTTCTGTGCTGCCACTGATAGTGATCGCCCTGGCCTGCGTGCACATTTACTCCGCCCATCGTCACACGTGCACCCACGAGTTTTCTCCAGAGTCACATGCGCTTTCTTCCCCACACCCCATGTACTCTGTTCTAGACTGTCATGGAATAAAACACTGGAAAAGGGGGTGCCTGGGTGGCTCCATCGGTTAAGCGTCCGACTCCTGATCTCAGCTCAGGTCTTGAGCTCTGGGTCATCAGTTCAAGCCCTGAGTTGGGCTCCGCACTGGGTGTGGAGCCTTCACATAAATAAGTGAATGAATGAATGAATGAATGAATGAATGAATGAATAACAAAAAAACATTGGAACAGAGGGTTCCGTGTGCAGTGGGGCGCCCAGGATAACGGAAGCAGGTGCTCCCCTGGGGAGAGGCTGCTCCCCCACCCCGACCCGTGCAATACCATGACGAGTAGAAGACATTCAAGCAGGCAGGACTCAGGTTTTCATAGAAGCCGAATGAAATTGTTCAAGGACCAGCGTGGTAGTTCGTAATTACCCCCCACAAACACTAACGTGGTCGCGGTTGAGATAAGCACACCCGAGTGGGGATGATTCCCACGGGGCTGGCTGTGATTCCAGCCCTTTCTGTCCCAGCTGAGAAAAGAGAGCTCCTTTTGGATGGTGGGGAGTGAGTGACATGATTATCGGATGCTTCAGGTTGCAAGGGACAGAATGCCACCTGTTTACGCCAAACAGGGCATCTAGTGGTTCCTATGTCAGAAGGTCCAAGTCACTCGGGGCTTGACTAGGGTGTCCTCCCTCCGTTCTGCGTTCCCGATTTCCGGTGTGGCCTCCACCGCAGTGGCTGGACGGCAGACAATGGCTTCAGGCTCACGTTCGTATGACCTCAGCCACCTCGGTGGAAAGAGCCGTTCTCTCTTGCGCCCGTGGTGTCCCTAAGAGTCCCGGGCTCCAGGCCACCTGCCCTGCGGCCTGGGAGAGAAACGGTTCTGACATTTCCCTGCTCCGGTCACCAGCTGCACCCAAACACCAAACTCAGGGATGGGCTGGGAGCAGGGTGGGAGGTTCCCGGGGGAAGGGCCGGGGGCTGTCACTAGGGGAAGGGGTAGGGGAAGCCAGGCCAGACAGGGCAGGCCAGACCTCACGGCCCCTGTGTTCGCGTCCTGCCGCTCCTGTCCCAAACTACCACAAAATGGCTGAAAACAACACACATTTATTATCTTACAGTTCTGGGGGCCAGAGGTCTTACAATCAGGGTGTCGGCAGGGCTGACTTCTGGAGGCTCTAGGGAAGAATCCAATTCCTGGCCTTTTCCAGCTCCTAGAAGCTGCCTGCATTCTCTGGTTCATGGTTCATGGGCCCTTTTCCATCCCGCCCCGCACCTCCCCCTCTCTTGTCCTCAGGCTGCCGTACAAAATATCATTCACTGGATGACTGAAACGACAGCATTTTATTTCTCACAGTTCTGGAGGCTGGGAAGTCCAAGATCAAGGACTGAGCTGGCCCATTCAGTTCCTGGTAACAGCCCTGGGGGGGGGGGGGTGGAGAAGGGGAAGAGGAGGGAGGGAGAGGGAAGCAGGGAGGGAGAGGGAAGGAGGGAGGGAGGGAGAGAGGGAGAGAGGGAAGGAGGGAGAGAGGGAGAGAGAACAGCTTCCCTAGTGTCCCTTCTTATAAAGACACAAACTGGGGGTTTGGGTGGCTCAGTCGGTGAAGCGTCTGCCTTCAGCTCTGGTCATGATCTCAGGGTGCCGGGATCGAGCCCCGCGTCAGACTCTTTGCTCAGTGGGGAGTCTGTTTCTCCCTCTCCCTCTGCCCCACTCCCCTGCTCATGCACTGTCTCTCTCTCTCTCAAATTAATGAATAAAATCTTAAAAAAAAAAAAAAAAAGGACATGGACTCCACAGGATCAGGGCCCCACCCCATGACCTCATTTCACCTTCGTTATGTCCTTAGCGGCCCCATCTCCAAATACAGCCACACTGGGGCTTCAACGCAGGGGTTTTGAAGGGACACACACATTCATATCATTTCGGCCCTTTCTGACCCTCCTGCCTCCCTCTTGGAAGGACCCTTGTGATAATCCAGGATAATCTCCCCACCTCGAGGTCCTTGATTTAATCACATCCGTAAAGTCCCTTTGGCTACGCTAAGTGTCATAGTCACAGGCTCTGGGGGGCAGAGGCGTCCATTTAGCACATCCCCTACACGGATTCGCCTTCATCCTAACGCCCTTACCTTCCCACCCTAACTTACAGCAGACTCGGCCAGCCTAGTAGGTCCTGCAGTTGACCATGCTGCCCCTGACCTTTGACCTCTGCACCCAGGCCCAGCGCTCAGCCCCGTGCCCACGGAGAGCTTTCTCCAAAAAACACCCGGGGCGGGGGCGGGGGGGTTGCAGAGAAGCAAAAGCCTAGTGGGTGGTGAGAGTCAAGTGACCTGGAGTGTCACTGTCCCTCCTCTCCGGAAGTCCCCGCAAGGAGGGAGAGAACTCAGGCACTTTCTACACTTTCTCATAGCCACCTACGCAGGGAAGAACTTCAGACCCAATAAAGACCTCCTCTGAGATTTATAAAAAGAAAAGAGGTAAATGATTTACGAAGGGGCGGGAGGGGTGGGTTCCAGCTTTTTTCCCCTGGCTTGGCACCTATAGGGCTGCCTGGTATAATAGGAGAATCCCGGAGGCCCCCGCATGGCCTGGAGGGCCTAGCCGTGGTCTTGTTGGCGAGGAGCTGACCTCACCGGCCATGTCCTGGGAGGGTCTTAGCCATCCCCGGCGGTGGGGGGAGCAGAGAAGGAAAGGAAGGTGCTTCTCTACAGTGTCCGCCCGTCCCAGTGCCCCGAGGCCCAGGGCTGTGCGACCTTCTGCCATCCTTGAGGGCCACGCCATACGAGCCCAGGGCCTCCCTGAGTGCCGTCACACTGGACAGCAGGGGATGGAAGCATCCAGCAAGCCTCATCACCAGGCTTGGCCAGGGCCTGTCCCACTCCTATCCTCTGGGAGGAACAGGTTCCGGGGCAGGGAGGCCAGGAGCTAGAGGATGTCTCCTGAGCCCTGCAGGCCTGGCCCCTGGACGGATTCCAGAGCCTGGAATCCTCCATCCAGGCCTCAGTGACCCAGCAACTGGAGAGGTTTTATTGTATTTATTTTATTTTTTTTAAGATTTTATTTTTAAATTAAAAAAATAATAGTAATCCCCACACCCAGCCTGGGGCTGGAACCCACAACACCGAGATCAAGAGTCGCTCGCCCCCCCCGACAGAGCCAGCCGGGCGCCCCTGGAGAGATTTTAAATGACTTTTCGGTTAAGTCAGCGCGGCCGAGCAGCAGTCCCTTTGGGGGTGCATGAGCCCGGGCACTGGAGCTCAGCGGGCACGGGCCCCTGGCCAAGGCCAGCTGGCCACACCCATGGACAAGCCAGGTTTTTCCTGAGTGGAATGTACCAGGTTTTTCCTGAGTGGAAACAGGGTTCAAATCCCATGTGCTCCGTGGGACCGAGGAGCCGGGCAGGCCATCCGGGTCCCACAGAAAAGGTGGGGAATTCTGGCCGCCTGCCGGGAGGAGATGGACGAGGATCCTGAGACGCGTCCAGGCTGCTTCTCCACCCTCCTGAGTCACCCGGGAACGCCTGACACCAGGAGGCAGGTGGCCTGGAGGGAGGGGGGAGGGCCCCCACAGCCTCTGCTAGGAACATGGACAGGAGGAGAGGGGGCCGGGAGCCTCGAGGGAAAGCTGGAAAGAGGCTGGGAGGAGGGTACAGCTGCAGCCTGGCCCAGACACCACTTCCTCCCCTCCACCCCTCCCTCCTTCCAGGGCCACGGCCCACCGAAGACCTCATTCTCTGGACACACTGGCCGGCTCCACCCACAGGGACAGGGGCCTGGCCTCCCCCTTCCCAGCTGATCCCAGGCAGCCCACGGCCTGGACTCACATCCTCCCCTCTCTCTCTCCTGTGAGCTGTGTCTCCTTCGTTCCATCCCCAACATCAAGCACCAAGCCAGGTATGCAGTTGGTGCTTAATAAATTCTAGTTCCCTCTCCTCCTTATGTGTCATGACCACAGTCCATCGAGTTCCCACTTGGACCCCGTAGGGTTCCTCACGAATGAGTAATCATCATTGCCCGCCCCCGGGGAGACGTGGCCAAGGACCAGCCAGGGTCACACACACGGAGAGAATGCAGATCCCGCCTACTCGGCCCCAGGGAGATGCCACCTATGCCTGCAGCCTGCAGCTACCCTCAGTCCCCCACACCCCGGGAGGAGCCTACAGCCACTCTGATCAGAAAGCCGCCTCAGGGCCCCATCCTTGTTTGCGATTTGGTGCTTCCAGCAAGACAAGCCATGTTTTGCCAGCTGCCCCCTGGCAGCTCGGCCCATTCTGCAGCTGGAGGCCCAAGCAGGGGGTCCAGAGGAGCCCTTTGAAGTCCCCGGCTTGGCTGACCACCCTTCGCTCAGGCCTCCCACCAGGGAATCCCACAGGTGTGGACCAACACCTCTTAGAGCTCAGAAAAGAGCAGCCATCTTTCCAGAAACCCTGCAGCCAGGCTTGGCCCTGCTGGAAACCCCTGCACACAGTTCTTGGAGGCTGGAACCCTGGCTTTCTGCAAACTGACATGGGCTGTGGGGTGCAAAAGGGGGAAGCAGAAGACCGCAGGGTGCCAAGCCCTGACCCGGTCCTGGCCACCTCTCACACAGGCAGGGCCGAGGAGAACCTGGGGGAGGAAGGTTAGTGCCAGCCGCTCCCTTGCACTCGGGGACTAGAGGTCGGACAGCTGGGATTAGTCAGAAATTCCGAATTGGTCCTCAGCCAGCCCAACCATGGGGACCTTCTCCAAGTAGAAACCTCGGCCCGGGCTTGGACACAAGTTGCCTCTGAGCTGGAACCAGTCCGATCCACCTGGCTGGAGACACTGATGGCCCAGGCTACTCCAGCCTCTGGGGGTCTGTAGGGAGAAGTTGGGCTTTGATATCTCTGAGCCCTGGAGGAGAGGGGTGGCTCCTCCCCGCGGGAGCCAGGACCCAAGAGGTGGGTGCTGAGATGCAGAGACGGGTGAAACTTTGTCTCCCAGTTTCGAGTAATTCCGGGCAACACAGTATGTCTGGAGAGAGGGCATGGAAGCCCAGAGAAGAGCCCAGGAAGTGCCCCAGGGCCAACCCCCAAAGGCCAGGGAGCTGGGCTGGGGCAGTGAGCGTGCTGGAGGGAGGCCTCTCCCAGGGCTTGGGGAGGGGTGTGCTCACTTGTGCGGTGGTCCCTTCCCAGTGCCCCCCGAGTGCCAGGCCCTGAGAGGCGTGGGCCAGTGGGCCAGTCCCACAGCCGGGAGCCACAGCCTCCACCATCCGGGAGGCCAGAGGCCGCAGCTGCACCTGCCCCGTCCCTGGCCAGGGGAAGTGACTGGCCTCCAAAGCTCCTGCAGGCTGTGTCCCAAGAGAGCACACAGGAAAGAGTTTGCAAGTTTTACGGCCACTGAAGTCAGCTCAGGCCTGGAGAGGCTGAGGGCCAAGCCGGCAGGTTCTAATTAGGGGATTGGGCTCCTTGCAGTGGCCTCGGGGCTGGGGGTGACGCCAGGTTTGCAGAACAGCCAGCACTGTTTTGTGCGGTGTCTCCCAGCAACGGGGGCCACTCCGGTGAGAGCCGCGGCCACAGTCTTGTGAGCGGCCAGGGCACGATGCCCGTCCCAGCTGGAGTTGGGCCACGCACTCCTGCCGCCCCCTTAAGGGGTTGCCCCCCCCAGCAAGCTGACCTTGGGGCTCATGGATCCCCACTGGGCTGAGGGAAAACTGCTTCCCCCCAGCCCCAGGCAGCACTGTTGGGACCCAAAGGAAGTGAGGGCAGGGCCTGGATCTGGGCTTTACTGCCTTGAGTTGCCCTGGGCAAGCATTCTGATACCACGCCTGGCACACACATAGTAGGTGCACAAAAAGACCAATGACAGGAACCCAGTATCTAGACCATGCCTAGCACACAGTAGGCGCTCAAGCATGTGGACCGAATAACCAAATTCAGTGCTTAGAAGCCTGTCTGGCATACAGTAGGCGCTCTATATGATGCATGGAGCAAGCAAAGGCACAAAGTTCGCCCTGGCACGGGGCAGGAGGCTAGGGAAGCAGGCGTCCTGCTGTGTCCAGCCCGCAGGGGCCGTGCCCGAGTCTGGGCAGGACGGGCCCCAGCGAGGTCCCTGCCCCGCTGCTGGGGGCAGGGGTGAGGGAGGGACGTGGCCGGCCGCTGGTCAGACAGTGTGAGTCTGGCCTTTGAGTGCTATTCCCAGCAGTTCCTCTGATTCACAGCTGTCCCAGGAACAGTCACGGCTGTGTCAATAAATATGGGTGACTCCGAATGACCTCTCCGTCTCGCAGGGCCATTAAGGCCTTCCTGCCCCTCCAAAGACCCAGTCCGGGCCATTGTTATTCTAGCCAGCGTGTCACTCTCCCTGCCAGTTCGAGGGCCTTGGAGAGAGAGTGACCCAGTGAGCCCATCGTCCAGGAAGCATTTGCTGGGTCCTCGCAGCCAGTCCTCGTTTACCAGGCACTCCTGGGCCTCCCGGGCACTCATGGCCCTGGGTGCAAATAAAAGATCCTCAGAAAGATCCTCCAGTTGGCCCTTCTGCCCACATCCCCACCTGGGTGTCCCCTTTCGCCTCCCTCTGTGCCAGACAAGGACACCGTGCAAACGAAGACTGAGCTGCCCTCGCAGCCGTAGGCTTAGACCGCGGGGGAGTCTGAGTTCAGAGCGTGTGCTCAGCGGCGCCCCCTCTACAGGAGGCGGGTTCCACAGCGGAGGGACACCCAGCATGGGTGTCATCTCTTCGATTCAACTTCAGAAAACTGGCTGAACGCTGTCCGTGCGCCAGGAGCTCCGGGGAGAGGGGGGACACCTCCAGGCCCGGGCCAGGCTCGGTCCTGCACTCGGGGAGCTCGTGCTCAGAAGGTAAAGCAGATCATCGCCGAAGCCGCTCCGCGCAGCGGGGTGAGGGCTTTGGTGGGCAAGTTCGGGCGCTGCCTGAGGGGTGACGGAGACGAGTGAGTGCAACGGGCGACCAGACATCCTGTGTGATTCTTGGTTGGGCCCTGGATCAAAGCAAAGTAAGGACAGCAATTCATTTCAGGGACTATTGCAGAACGAGATCATGCATTGCACCTTATACGCTCTTCCCACATCGAAGTTAAATTGGTATGAAAATGGAATTTGGGGCACTGGGGTGGCTCAGTCGGTTAAGCGGCTGCCTTCGGTTCAGGTTATGATGCCAGCGTCCTGGGATCGAGTCCCAGGTCGGGCTCCCTGCTCAGCGGGAAGCCTGCTTCTCCCTCTGCCTGCCGCTCCCCCTGCTTGTGCTGTCTCTCTCTCTCTCTCTCTCTCTCAAATAAATAAATAAAATATTTTAAAAAGAAAAGAAAAGGGAATTTTGATTGTGCAGGACACACCAAAGATCTTAGCAGGCACTTGTTGAAATATTCAGGAGTGAGGTGTCATTGCGTCTGGGATTGACTTGAATATTTACGTGTTCCTCGAGGAGGCTGAGCAGGAGTATGGTACTAAGCAAAGCAGGGGAGAGGGTACACAGGACAGAGGCTCGTGCTCAGGGATTGCTGCACGGAGAGCAAGCTGGGGCCAGGAGGTCCGGGGGTGGGGGTGGCAGGAATTACTTGGCTGGGCTGAGCCCCGGATGACAAGACGCAGGAGGCCAAGGATGGTGGCAGGGGGTGTGGAAAGAATCAGGAGATACTTGGGAGGCAGAGCTCACAGGGCTTGGTGCTGACTTGGATGCGGGGAGAGACGGTGTGCAAGGAGGGGATAAGAGAGCTTCTAGTTTCTGGCATGAGATCCAAGAGGGTGGAGGGGCTACCATCAGAGATGGAGACTGGGGGAGAAGCAGCTTCCGAGTGATGGGTCAGGAGCTCAGTTTCAGACATGCTGAGTTTGGAGCTTGTGGGGTGTCTCAGGGCTCCGGGAATTTGCAAGTGCCTTCGCCCAAATAACCGGGAGACCAGAACGCTGAGCTCAGACCTGAGCTGGGGGCTGCCGTGTCCTTCGGCAGCACCGGCCCGGCATGCTGGGCGCCACGGAGGTGGGGCCCTGGCGAGGGCCAGGGCAGATGGGGGGACGTCTGGAACAGAAACTGTGGCTGTCTATCCTGTGTTTGTTTGCCCAGGTCCCTCTCCATCTGCCGGAGGGACGGGTAGGGCTGGGATCACCCCCTGCTCCGTCCCCACAGGGCAATGATGAGCCAGGGCTCCCACCTCCTGTCCCGGGTCAGAAAGGTCTGACTTCCCAGAACTCGGAGGAAATGGAGCCGCACATTTCAGCCTGGGTTTTCTACGTTCCCATGTGTCTAGTTTATTTATCATTCGGGCAATGCTGGGTGGCTTGGTCGGGTGGGGTGCTGGGGGCCTGGTCCCTTCCTGGCCACCTGGAGTCAAAGCTTTCATTCCTATGATAGTTGTTGAGCACCTCCCATGTTCCAGGCACCATTCTAGATGCTGGCAGTAGAACAGTGAGCAAAACCAAAGTCCAATCTAGAACAATCATAGTTTATTACTGTGGTAAATAATGACTGATAAGGACATGATAGGATATATATATAGTAATGGGTAAGCGTATGGTCACGCCTACCACTGATGGAGCACTCAGGATAGGCCAGGCGCGGTGCTGAGTGCCCCCCCTCCCCTGGAGCCTCACGAGCACCTGCGTGCAGTATTGTCCTCCACATCTGACAGACGGGACAACCAGGGCTCCCAGAAGCTAGGTGCCAGCACACCCGTCAGCAGGTGAGAGTTAAGGAGTTTGAGACCCGATCCTGGCTCAGGTCCAGCTTGGCCCTCACAGGTTTGGCCTGACCCCTCTGCTTCTCTGTGTCCTCCGGATCCAGGGCTCCTCCTCGCATCTGGACCCGATGACCCTGGCTCCCTGCTTCGGGGCTGGCTCGGCCCACCTTGCTCAGCAGCCAGCCCGCACGGAGGGGAGGGCTCGGGGGGAAGGGTGCTGGCCCAGAGACCGGTTCAGGTAGGCTTGGGGGTATAGAGTTGACAAACACGGCAGGGGACATACTTAGATGAAAAAGCGATTTGTCACTTATCTGAAGTTGAAATGTAACTGGGAGTCCTATTTTACTTGCTCAATCTGGCTCCGTTGGGGGGGGGGTGTGTGAAACGTGAGGGGTTTCCCTCAGCTGTGCTGCTGACCCCGAGGGTACCCGCATGCCAGCCTGCCAGGCGGGAAGTGCACGGTCTTCAGAAAAGACTCCCCCTGCACCAGCCATTGTCCTTGTAGCTTCTGCCGGTGGGTGGGGATCCTTGTAGACACTGAAATTCGCACGTGGCTTATCCTCCAAGAATGAAGCTTGTGAAGCTTCTCAGACGTTCAAGGGTCTTCCCCCCTTCCCCCCACAAGTTCAGGTGTGAGCTTCCCATCTTCTAATGGTTTCCATTCCACCAACATTTGCTTATGAGCTTTGCTAGTAATGCAGCAAAGTGCGCGCTGGGCTTAGAGTTTACTATTTACAATGGCCACTGCGACACATCTTCCCCAGCTAGCCATGCTGGCATCACCCCACCCCCCATGCCAGCCATGCTCGCCAGCCGCTGGGGCTGTCCTGCTTCAGAACACTTTCTCTCCAAGAGAAAGAAAGATGAATGAGCTAGATGATAGGATACTTTTATTTTTTTAAGATTTTATTTATTTATTTGAGAGAGAGAGAGCACAAGCAGGGGGAAGAGCAAAGGAAGAGGGAGAAGCAGACACCCCGATGAGTAGGGACCCCGACTCAGGGCTCGATCCCAGGACCCTGAGACCATGACCTGAGCCGAAGGCAGACGCTCAACCGACTGAGCCACCCAGGCGCCCCGAGACAAGATACTTTTTGAATGCTGTCTGAATGACTGAGTGACTCAGTACAAATGACCTGGTGCCCAGTATTTTGCCGGCTGGACTGGACTGACTCTGAGTGTGCCCCTCAAGGCCTCCCCCACCCCACCCTACCCCAAGAGGCCACCCACGCTCACACTTTCCCGTTCCAACAGCTCCAGCCAGGTGAACCTGGGGCTTCTGGGCCATCTTCCAAACTGGGTAGGCACTGGACCCGCCCAAACCAGGAGGCTCCCACCTTGGGTTCTCAGTGCTCACCTGTGCCCAGGACACAGCCTCTGTGTGTGTCATGTAGCCCCAAGGATGCCCACCCAGGGTGTCTTGGTGGGCAGGGAGAGTACACCCTCCAGGCCAGGGTGGTAAGAACCAGTCCCCACCTCAGCTTAGACATGCAGAGCTCCAGCTGCAGGGCTGTTGGCTGTGCTGACCCTCTGGAAGCTTCTCCCTGCATGAAGAATGTCCACATCCAGGCTCACATTCCATGCTGTGCTGCTAGATATCTAACAACCGGTTCTCTGGGGGGCAATGACCTCATAAATATATGTGCGTAAGTTCATTATAAGTCTTACTACAAATAAGGGTGCCTGGGTGGCTCAGTCGGTGAAGCGTCTGACTCTCGGTCTCAGCTCGGGTCTCGGTCTGAGGGTCCTGAGTTCAAGCCCCGCTGGGCACGGAGCCTACTTAAAAAAAAATAGTAATCAATCAATTGGTCAATCAATCTTACTACAAACAAATGCTTGATTACCACCCAGCTCAGCAGAAGAACTAGTTCATGAGATTGAAGAGTGAGTGGGATTCTGACCTGAAGCTTAACCGATGTTTCCATTTCAACGAAAGACTAAGGAAAAGTGAGGCGCTGAAGATGTTTACTGGAACTTCACTTTCTGGCGGAACTGGATAATCGTGTTCGAATACTGGAAGAGGCTTTCCTTGATTTTTTTGTGCTCCTCACCATGGAAGGACCAGAGACAGAACTCACTTTCAGGTTTAATCTGCATTGTTACCCTTTCTCCGTCATGGTCTTAAAGCTAGAAAATCAGCAAAATAATAAAGCAAGCCCCAAGAGCGTTCGTCCGTCTCCACACTGGAAATGCTTGTGCCATGGCTGATCCCACGCTGCCGACGCGACGTCCGCGCGTGGGGAGTTGAGAAGAGATGCAGAGCAGCTGCTGTAAGATTTTATTTCCCGTGGATATCGATATCCTTAAGAGCAGGGATGATAGTCAAATAATCAGGAAGTGATGAGTTTTGAGTATCCCTTAGCTTTGCTTTTCATGGAATTCATTTAACTGTGAGTTTGTAGAACTGAGTTATTAACGATAGCTATATTTAACAACTGGCTCACAAAATTCCTGAAAATTCAACATTTGCCATTCATGAGCCAGTACAAGCCAGCGCCAACATTCCGATGAATTCACATTTCATTCCCCTGCAGCTCTAAATGATGGGTTTAACTACCTCTAGTTCGCGAATCAGGAAGCTGAAGCTCCGAGGCTCAGGACAAAGGCTTCCACCCAGGAGGATCTTAATGCCGAGATGACCATGGTCCTGCACCGGTCACCTGAGCTGGGCTGAGACGAGCAGGGACTGAACCACAGGAGTGCTTGGGGATTTGTTGTCCATCCGTGAATGCACTTCTCTCAGTCTGGTGTGGCCTCCAGACATCACGGTCCCAGCGTGTAGAATCCTCCAGAACAAAGTTTCAACAGAAAGCCTTCAAAGGAAGATAGCGTGGTGGCAGAGAGTACCTTGGCCAGGCCTTGGATGCGCGCCGAGCAATGAGAAAACTTGGCAAGTGAGAGAGGACCCAGGGAACTCGGAGCCGGGAAAGCACACTCCAACCAATCAGCCGGCCTTGAGACTCCAACTCGGGACCTTTTCCAGAATGGCAGCCCAGGGATCTGCGTGAGGGTGGGGCCTGGAACGCTGGGCCTCTTTTAGACTAGCACCCATTCCTCACGCCACCGGTCTGGCAACAGTTGAACAGCTACGGGGTCCACCATGTGCCTGACACTGCCAGGTGCTGGGGATACACAGGGGAGAGAGGTGGGGATCCTGCCCTCTGTCCCCACGTCCAGCTCCCTGATTGGAACAACAGCTCCAAGAGGGCAAGAGCATTGGGTATGGCGGAGCCGGCAGCAAGGGCTTAACATACACCTGTCACTGGAGGAATGGGAGCCAGGTGTTTGGGGGCCTGGTGGGGGTGGGGGATGAGAGACAGATGTATAAATGGAAGGTTTGATGGAGCCGAGGAAAACTTCATGGACACCTGAGCTGAATCTCGAAGGGCTGGCAGGAGCTGGCCAGCTAAGGGTGCCAGGCAGACGGTGCACTGCGTAGGAAGTCAGAGCATTGCTGGCTGGATGTACAAGTGTCCTGTGGCTACTGTAACCAATTAACACAAATTTCGTGGCTTAAAGCAACACAGGTGTTTTGTTTTTCGTTGTTTTTTTTTATAGTTCTAGAGGTCAGAAGTCTAGAATCAGTGTCACTGAGTGTTAATGGACTGATTTATGTCCCTCCTCCCAAATTTCTGTGTGGAAGCCCTAATCCCCACTGTGACCGTATTTGGAGATGGGGCCTTTAAGGAGGTAATTAAGGTGACATGAGATCATCAGGGTGGGGCCCTAATCTGATAAGACTAGGGTCCTTATAAGAGGGAGAGATAGCAGAGAAAAGATCATGTGAGCTCACAGCAAAAAGACGCTCTCCGCCAGCCCAGAAGACAGCCCTCACCCAGAACCAGATTTTCTGGCACCTTGATCTTGAACTTAAAGCCTCCAGAACTGTAAGAAAACAAATTTCTATTGTTTAAACCATCTAGACTGTGGCATTCATGCTATCGAGAGCCAAGTAGACTAATGCCACTGGGCTAGAATCAGGGCTTGGGGAGCACTGGGCTCCTTTCAGAGGCTCTGAGCGGGGAGCCTGTTGCCTTGCCTTTCCAGCCTCTTGAGGTCCCCCCCCCCCACATTCCTCGGCTCTGGCCCCTTCCCCAATTCGCTCCAGCTTCTGTTCCTGTTGTCACATCTCGGTTTCTGACTCCGACCCTCCTGCTTCCCTCTGATAAGGACCCTTGAGATTACATGGGGCCCAAGATAATCCAAAACAGTCTTCCCCATCTCAAGATTCTTAACTCCAATCACATCTGCAAAGTCCTTTTTACTGTGCGAGGTCACATAATCACAGGTTCTGGGGACTGGGGTATGGACATCTTTGGAGGGCCATTATTCTGTCTACCACACTGAGGTCAGCCAAGAGAAGCTGGTGTGTGAGCGTGTGTGGGGGGCGGCTGGGGGGCCACGAGGATGCAGAAAGAATCTGGATCAAGACTTTGTACACCAGGCTACAACTTTTTTTTTTTAAACTAATCTCTATGCCCAACGTGGGGCTTGAACTCACGTCTCCCCAGATCAAGAGTCGCAGGCTCTACCACCTGAGCCAGCCAGGTGCCTCCAGGCCTAGCTTTAAAAAAATCAACCTGAACTCGTTCCTCCTGAGGACACTCAAGCCACATGCAGCAGGGTGGAGCTGCCGCGGTAACTGTGGGCTTGTCCCTTACTTAATCGCGCCAGAAACACAATTCCTACTGGCCTGGGGGGCGGGGACACCTATGAGCTTTGATCCGAACACTTGACAGCTTCAGCCTCAGGTACGTCATGATCTAGGAGTTCGAATGATGTCATGAGGTCTCCATCTTTCCCCACATCTCTAAGATGAGGATTTCTTTAGAAGCCCATCACGAGGGGCATCTGAAACCCATAGTCTGCCATCCTTCTGACTCAGCAGCCCCCAGGAAAGAGAGCAGCTGCCCAGCAGAAAAGCACCTGGAAGGCTTCTCATTGACCAGGCTGGGTCAAGGACCTATTCCTAAGCCAATCGCTGCAGCCAGAGGTGTGAGTGGGCACCCTGATTGGTAGGCTCTGCGTCCTGGGCCCACCCCCAGGAGAGGAGGGCGGGGTCTCAGCAGTGGAGGACCATTCTCTCACCTGATAGAGCGAGGCTTCTATCAGCAGAGGGAGGGGCTGCTGGGCCTACAGGAACAGCAGGACCCCCCCCCCAGTTGGGGTGGCCTGGTTGAGGCCCCTCCCAGCTTTAGCTCCGCAGTTACCCTTCCAGTGATCCCCTCAGTCACCGAGGAAAGCCTGAGTGGACTTTCCGTCCCTAAAATCGGAAGGACCCGATCCCAGCACAGAAGGTGGGTCAGGCCTGCCAAGAAGTTCGGTTAAATTCCAACACCTCAGGCCTAGACATAAGGTCACGTCTTTAGAGCATCCTGCTGTCCCCCCTTGGGGCTGAGGGCTTATGACACTGGGGACAATGACACTCCAAGTCTAGGCTGGGTGGCAGGTCAGCAACAGGAGGACAGAGATTTCCCTTGAAAACAAAGCACAAATTCTATACCCCGTGGGTGCTTAGCAGCTTTTTGGGTAGATTTAAGCTTTTAGAGAACGACCCCAAATAATTTCTTCCCATCACTAAAAAATAAAATCGTGACCATATCCCATGCCGTGTCCCCTTGGAGCTTGGGAGGAGCTTCTAGTCTGCAAGAATATTCCCAGGTACCTCCCGTGCGCCTGGTATCGGGCTGGGCGCTGGAGGGCAGTGCAGACAGCAGTCGCTGGGTGCCCCGTCCCACCCTCCCCCTCCTGCCCTGGTCCCGAGCCCAGCCTCCCCACCCTGTCCTCGTCCTGCCCCAGCAAGCAGGGCTTGGCCAGCTTGACCTGTTTTGCCTTCTAAGTGGAAACAGGCTGCTGCAAAGGAAAGTCAGTTCAGGGCAGAACCCAGTGACTCTTGATTCATGTTCACCTCTGACCAAGACAGAAACACAGCTGTGGTTATCAGAAAGCTGCTGTGAGGCTGGGGTGGTTGGGGGGGGGGGAGCCAGGAGAAGGAGGAGGGGTATGGGGGGAATGGAGAAGCTCTGAATCACACGATCTTATTCATGGGGACAGATGTGGTCACAGGATGGGGTGTGGGGAGAGGGAGGAGATGGGGAGGGGAGGGGGTCCTCTGCTGAGAACACACTTCCTCATCCCCCACCTCCTTTGTCCTCTCCCCTCCCCAAGGTTCAGGGCACTTCCTAGGAAGAGCAAAGGCAGCACTTTGCCTGAGATCGAGGGCCAGGAGACTGTCTGAGGTCCTGGGAGGTGGGAGGTGGGGGGTGGGGTAGTTAGGCTGGCCTGGCTTAGGGCGGTGGGGGGGAGTAAATGAGTCCACAGCCCTGTAGGGCCACCTGAATCCTGCAAGCAGATTTCCAGGGGGCCAGGGTGGCCGTAGCCTTGGCAAAGGCCTGGGACAAGTGTCCCCATCTGAGCAGGGCCAGGCAGGGCCAAGCAGACCCTGACCCCACCACACCTCCAGGGCCAAATCTGCTGTTGACTGGCCAACCCATAGGAGTGAGGTAGGAAACCCACCCCCATGGCGAACAACTGCCCAAACAACTTGAAAATGGCAAGTCTCCCACTGGTTGGAGACTTCAGACTTTGGAAAGGTCAGGATTAATTAGCAGATTGATTGCTTTGCCGTCCCTTAGAAGACAGTGGAGAGGCAGGACCAGGTCTGGTGCAGAAGGTGGGCCTGGGGTCAAAAAGCTGGTTCCCAAGGGATGACTCCAAGTTCGAAAGTGGCAGGCTCCCCTTGGCCCAAGATTCTGAGCAGGGAGCAGCTCTCGGCCCATGAGCCTGGGCCAGTGGCCTAACTTCCCACAGCCGCAGGACGCTTCCAAGCAACTGGGACCTCCGAACCCAGAGAGAACGCCTCCAAGATTCCTTGGGATTTTTCTTCCCTAGTCAACCAAGTATCTATTTATAGATGTGGAAATATGCATGGAGAAAGGACTGGAAGGAAATACACGAAATATGACCGTGTTTATTTTCTTCTTTTCCTTATTGGATTGTCTTACCAAAAATACATACGACTTTTAACATAAGAAAACAGATTATTAAGGGGCGCCTGGGTGGCTCAGTCAGTTGAGTGTCTGACTCTTGATTTCAGCTCAGGTCATGATCTCGGAGTTGTGGGATCGGAGCCCACAGTTGGGCTCCTCACTGAGAGCAGAGATTCTCCTCGCTGAGATTCTCTCTCCCTCTGCCCCTCCCGCTTGCACCCTCTCTCTCGCTCTTCCTCTCTAAGATAAATAAATACAAATCTTAAAAAGAAACAGATTATTAAGGTATAATTAATCTTGGTGTCAGTATCCATGCTTGTTATAGAAAGTGAAAGGGAAAAATCAGAAATCACCCAAAACACTGCTAACCATTAACATCTTGCGGTCGGTCCTTCCTATGCAGACATTTTGGGTGTGGGGATGTTGTTGTACTTTGAACACAATTATAATTGTTTTCCGTTATTAACTTTTCTACGTGACCACCAAGCTATCCTGCCATCTTCTAAAATGTCTGTCTGCTATTTACGTGTATGTAGTCCACTATTCGTGTGGCTGTTCTCAGGTCTTAGCCTATCCCGGGAGTCTCCAATTCTTCACTGTTGTAAACAACACCGCCCTGAACATCTTCACATGGAAAAGTCTTTTGTGTTTTTAAGATTCTTAAATTTCCAGATGTAGGCTTACAGTGTGAAACAACACTGTCACCTGGGACCCACAGGGGTGTCGAGCCAAAGCCCCCATCTTTAACGCCAACCAATGGTATTAAGAGAAAAATGGGAATGAGGTTTCGCTGGGGACCCTCTCCCCACCCTGTGGGGTTTTTATAAGGGCAGTGATGGGGTCCCTGAGCTCAGCCCTGGCCACAGCGAGCAGGGTACTGCAAAGGGTGGAGAGAATTGAAAGATTAGTCCTGGTAGCTGGGGAGCTAAACTCTGGACAAAGGAGCAGCTGGGACCACGAGGAGGAAAGGCTTCTCAGAGATGAAGCGACCTCTTCTAAGATAGGAGGGTTCCTGCGACAGAGCCGACAGAGCCCAGGAAGGCAGGGTCCCAGGGCGGGGGACTCTGGGGCGGGGGTAGCCTCCGGGGCCCTGGGCTGGCAGTGGGGGCCCAGAAAGAAGGCCCGGGAGGTCAAACAGCAATGAGATGCCAGGCAGGTGGTGGGCAAGTCAGTTCGTGGTGGGCACCCCGCACTCCTCAGTGTCTGAGGGCATCCCCTCCCCGCCCCCCATCCCAGCCCCCTCCTTCAGCCCCCAGGCCGAAGCACCTGCCCCACGTCCACCCTGCCTGAGCCTCCGCTCCCTCCCAGGTTCCCGCTTTTCTGTGGAGACCACAGCATCCTGTCCCGGCCCAGGGACCGCAGCCACCCTCCGACGCCAACACGCAGGGTGAGCGACTTCCTGCCGCCCCCAGACGACAGGGCTCCGGCCTCCCGCCTCCTGCCCCCCCCCCCCCCCCGCATGGCTCCAGCCCAGAGCCACTGCGCACGCGCGCCGCATGCCCGCTGCCGGCCTCCTGCTCCCCACCTTCCCGCGCTCGCGCTCGCACTGCCCGCTCCTACCCTGCGGGAGCTCACACGTACACAGTGACACTCCCACCCCGCACGTGCACACACGCACACAGAGCACATGCTCTCCCCTCGCACGTGTGCAAACACACACAGAGCATGCTCTCCCCTCACACGTGTGCAAACACACACAGCCCATGTGCGCACACACGCACACACAGCACATGCTCTCACCCCGCACGCGCTCCAGCACACACAGCAGACAGGCACACACGCAGCACACGCTCCCACCCTGGCCCTGCTCACGGACACACAGCACACGCTCACGCGCACACAGCACACGCTCTTGCTTGGAACCGCCTTGGCCTCCTGGCCCACACACAGGGGCACTCCTGGGAGGTAGCCCCCGGCCCGTCAAATTGAGGGCCCCCAGCAGCTGCAGCCCCTGCCTCCCCTCCCACTCCTCTCCATGGAGACAGTGACAAGCTGCTCACGGACCTCGGCCAAAAGGAATGACCCAGGTCCATTGCTTGAGACTGGACTCTGAGCCTCAGGTTCCCTATCTACAAGCACAGTGGCTCCTTCACTGGAGGGTTGGGCAAATTAAGTGACCTAATGCATGCTAAAGCTGAGTGTACCCAGTGCGGGTCCCACAGGTTGTCAACGCTTCCAAATGGAAGAGTGCCAAGATCATCACCATCAGCACACCTCCCACGTCTAGCTACCAGATCAGCTTCTGGGGCCCCTGCGGCTGAGCGACCCTCAGCTGTCCTCTGCACCCCCCCAGACAGAAGCCCAGACCTGGCGGGTGGTGCCCCTGCCTGGCTTCCTGCCGGTCACAGACACGCCCAGATGGTGGCATGCAGCCACCCAAAGCAGACACTCATCCCCGAACTGGGGCAGCTCCGCCCTCCCCATCCTGGGACCTCTGGGCCCTACCCGCTAACCCAGTCGGTCAGTCACGTTTTAGAATCATTTTATAACTGTGGCTTATAACTGTTTTATAACTCTGCCTGCCCTGTCTTTGCTCTAATTCCTCTGGTGTTTTTCCTCTCTCCAGCCCTGGGGTGGGGGGCGGTCTGCTTCCCCCTCCCTGCTTTCCAGCCTCCATCTTTCCCACTAAGTTCACCGACCTCCCCCGCTCTGGCGGTCCACATCCCACCCGCTGGACCACCTTGCCACCTCACATCCATCCCCTCTGCCTTCTCCTCTCTCATCCTCTCCCTCCACACCTGAGCCTCTTCCTATGACCCCTCCCCCACTCCTGTCAGCATGTCCCCCCCCCCCTCTTCATCCATCCCCACCACCCAACCAGACCAGGCCAGCATCCCTGGAACTCAGCTAAAATTTCAGCCAAAGAGGGTTCTTTCTTGGAGCAGTCTCCCAGCAGACAAAGGCTGGTGGGGAAGGGGGTGGCCCGCCAGCAATTCCCCCAGGACCTTGGTGCAGGGGGCAGTGCAGGTGGCGATCAGTGCATGGATGGGCTGGGAAACTTCTATCCCAGCAATGGTGCTCAGGGCTGCTCTCACGCCGGCGCAGGCGTTTGGAATTCATCTTGCCTAGGATGGCCCACCCTTGCTTGGGGCTGATTACTACGAATTCAGTGCTTTGCACTCTGTGGTCACGGAAGCCAGGTTTGGGGCCAGACAGACCTCAGCTGAGACCCAGCAATGGCTCTTCTTCACTGTGTGACCCCAGGCAAATTGCTTAACCTCTTTGAGCATCAGCTTTCTCATCTGTATAATGGTGCTTATCAGAGAACTTACTCTAGGATTGTGGAAATTAAATCAGCTCGTCCCTGCGGAGCCAGACACAGGATGGGCAGCCAAGTGGTCTCACAGAAGTTGCAGTAGCTGCTGTGACCCATATTATCTAACTCCGTTTGTGACTAAGCTGTCAGGGTAGCAAATAAGATGTTGTCCCAGGTGCCCCTAAGCAACTGGGGGAAGCTGGAGGTGGGAGTCGGTTAGAAGCCTCAGAGCTCTAAGCCAGGACTGAATGCTGGGACTTGGCACTAGGCCTGATGTAGGCTCTCCCCTTCCTTGCCGTCTGGAGTCCACCCTCTCCCAGACCGCAGAGGTCGAAAGGGAGAACGGGTTTGTATCGGGTTTGTTTCAGCTCCTTCTCCAAGGAGCACCTTGCAAAGCTCTGCTGGGCCCCACTTGCTTTTGTCAGTGTGCTGCCCCGCAAGGCTATTTTCAGTGGTAGGGAAGGATAATGGTAACTCTGGCTGGTTTCCAGGGCTTCTGAGAGAAGATAACAGTGAACTTCAGCTTGGAAGAACTCTGCTTTTCCCACTTCCAAGACAGGCATTTCCTTCTGTCCTTCTTCCTTCCTCTTCTTCTTCTCCAAGAAGTTCCAGGTGGTAAGTGGGCCGGTGGACATAAGTCATGATACAGGTTAGAGTAAGAACCAGTTGACGTGAGTGGTAGAACAGTCCTACTTTCATTTTCTTTTCCTGCCCAAACCTTTGCCTGGCAGAATTAAATATGGAAAAAGCGACTCCCACCCACCCCCACACATACCCCAATGTATATTTTTAACATCTTGAGATATAATTTACTTACAGTAAGCTTCACCTACTTAAAGTGTAAAATCCACTGAGTCTTGATGGCTGTATACACCTGTAAAATCACCAGCACAATCAAGAGACAAACACCAAATCTCTTTTACTGGCTTCCTACGGGTGGCCCATTTGTGTTATTCATGGCATTTTTATTGGCAGGTGGCAGGAACTCGAGTCGCACTACCTAGGCAGAGAAGGGGAAATACGGATGTGTACAAATTGGAATGTCTGTGAATAGACCAGCTTCAGGTATGGCTGGATTCAGCAGTTCAAATGACGCCAGGAGTGTCCTTTCCCTCTCTCGAACAAATTCTCACCCGAGAAGTGGCAAGAGGGCTGCTGGCAGCCCCAGACTAACATCCTATCTATTTAGCAATGCCCAGGGAAAGAACCAACCTCCTCTGTTGAGGACTCTGATAAGATGTCTCATGGTCATGGGCCCACCCCTGGATGGGGTAAAATCAGCAGCAGTGATGTGCTTTGTGAGGGCTGGTTGTTCAGGGAAGTGATGTTTGTAGCTTGAAGTTGGCTATGGGGCGAGTATTTACACCATGGAAATCGGCAGATGCTACAGACCGGGGCTTTTCAGCCCACACTCCAGAGCCATCCCTTAAACACACCACTGAGTCAGCCCTGCCTAAACCAATGAAACGGATTCTCCTAAGAACAGAGATACTCTGGTACCAAAAGACGGGAAGGAGAGGCTGATCAGACAAATAACAGATCTCAGAAAGGAATCTTCCAGATTTCCTCCCACCCTGAAATCCCCAGGGAAACGCTGACCAGGCCAAGGTTGAACCCACCACAGAGACAGTCTAGCCAATGCTGCAGTCTTCCAGCAAAGGGGCCTCGGGCTCTGCTCCTCTCCCCTCCTCCCGGTCACATTCTACGGAAAATGAAGGAACTTCCTGAGCCCGCCGCGTTCTGCAAAGCCATTCCAGCAACGTAGGCCCACAATTTTCAGCTTGTTCAGCTATTTTAAAACAACCCTTTCAAATCAGCCCAGAAATGGGGGCTGTGGCTTGATTTGAGGTTAAACAAATAAGCGCCATTTATCCACCAGCACTCCAGGAATGAAAAATTTCTTAAGGCAAATTCCCAAGCCATGTGCTCCAGAAAACTGCTGCCCCAAATTGCTGGGTCCCAGTCCAGTGTTCTCCATTTTCAAAGATATTTGCATTGCATTCGGCTATGCTCTGCAGAGCGCTCGGACTGACCGTGGAGTCGGCGGCCAGGCACGCCACCTCTTGGCCATGGCATCCTCCTCCCCAGCGCCCACAGGACCCCGGGACCTCCTGGGGTATTTCTTGGCCTGCTGGGGAGTGGCTCCTCTCCATCGTAGGGGGCTGGGCCAGACTGCTGGCTGGCTGAGGCAGATGGCTTTTTTCCCCATGTTTTGAGGGTAGACAAGAATGAGAAAAAGCAAAAAATAAAACAATACCAAAAAACCCACCTTCTCAAACAAATACAGCTGCCCTCCACCAGACAGGAAAGTTGAGCCTCTCAGAATGTAGGTACAAGAGCAACTCAGTAGAGAAGCCTTCCTGCCTTTTCTCTCAAGGGACATGGGTCTTGATGCCTAAGCTGAAAATCCGGACCAAGGGTTTTCAGATCCACTCTTGGGAGTGTGCTGCGGCAGAAACAAGAGCGCTCACCGAATATGCCATGTGCTCCCCTGCATGTCCCGGCTGGGCCAAGTGACTGGCGCTGGCCGGGGAAACTGAGCACCCGGGGTGGGCGTGATGATCGGGCCAGGGCAGTAAGGAGCCCATGCCCCGTGCTGTAGGCTCATTCCCAGCCACGGGGACTCTGGCAGCTGTGTGTTCCAGTGTGTTCCAGCGTGGCTCCAACATCGTGCTTCCGTCCGCTTCACTCCCTGAGTGAGTCCGTGGAGCGGACCCCCCGCTGGCCTGCTGGGACATACAGGGTGAGCAAGAAATGAACTTCTGTTGGGCTCAGGCGCTGAGAGCCGGGGGTCACCTGCCATGCCCTGATGGGTTCACGCTCCTGGTGCACCCCGGTGTATTTTACCGTGTGGTTCGCCGGGAGAGACCAGCACGCGAGAGGTGGAAGGAAGACATCACTTCCTCCTCCTCCGGCCGGCAGCTTTCACCCAAATGAGTGCTTATGAGAATATATTCAGGGGCCCCTACATCCCCAAAGATTTAGGGAACTTCCTTGCCCTGGGGCCAGGTCTGTGCCTGCCTTTGAATGTCTCTGCCGCACTTGGTTGAACCACCAGCATAAGAACACGCCCATCTCACATCCCGAGGCATTTAACAGAGCACGAAGTTCTTTCACTGGTGATCCCCCGAGAGGCGGGTGACAGAGGCTTATTTCCGATTTTAAAGATGAGGACATTGACGCTCAGAAGAATTTAATGTCTGGCTGAGGTTGTGCAGCTAATTAAAGAACTTGAACCTAGGTCTTGTGTCTCTTGCCACGATGCCAGTATTTCTCAAATGTAGCTTGCAGGCTCTGAGATGGCACCTGGGAACCTGCATTTTCAAAGATCCTCACGCCATAATTATACTACGTCTGAGGACCCTGGCACCACACCGTGCTCTCATCAGATGAAGCCAGCACCAGAGTGGGGGAATTTGAGGGTGCAGCAAGGGACAAGATCGGCAACTAAAACGACAACCAAAGGTCTCCCCTGCCAGATTGCTCTTTGTGAAATTCTCCCCAAAGGGCCATTTCTTTGGGTTAAAATACAAATCGTCCTAGAAAACACTTAAGACCTGCTCATGAATTAACTCATACTATTCCCGGCTAGGAACAATTGCTTGTAAAAAGTGACTCTGCAAGATGAGTTTCTGCAGGGAAACATTAGTCAGGAGTCGAGACCTTGCCCTGAGAGCTGAAATCCAGCTGGAGACTGCAGGGGGTGAGGTCCTGGAGGCAGGAAGAGGCTGAGCAAACGGGGGGGGGGGGGGGGCTCCAAGGAGAAGAAAAAGGGACAGTTGGGGGAGGCAGTTAAAACCTCACACGAGAAAGAACTGGAATAAAGTCTCAGCCTTACTCCTTATACCCTCTGTGAACTTGCAAAATTTACTTCATCTCCCGAGCCTCAGTGTTCTCATCTGTGAAATGGAACGAGGCACGGACCCTACCTGCAGTCAGGATGTTGAAAGAATCAAATGCATTTGGGCATATCACAGCGGACCTTCAGTGATCCCCTCACCCCATGCCAGCGGCTCTTCTAAGTGCTTGACATACATTAACCTGTTTCATCATCACAGCTACCCGGTGATGTGGTTATTATTTTACCCATTTTATAAATGAGGAGACGGAGGCACAGAGAGGTAAAGTAACTTGCCCAAGGCTGCAAAGCTAGCTCATAAGTCTCAGAGCCAACATTTAAACCTAGTCGGTCAGACTTCAAAAGCAATGACCCTAATGGTACACTTAGCTGTGAATGCCTCTTCTCACAGGGAGGGCTACGGCTCGAGGGGCCCCCAGTGCACCCTGTTGAAAGCTGGGGCTCAGGGCAGGGTTCTGGGGGCGCAGGTCCAAAGGCAGGCTGAACAGTAGCCATAACTATTAATACCACTGCCGAGCTAAAGGGCGAAGGTGCACTCTGCCTATTCCCTCCTGCAGCCCCCAGGCACTAACCTTCCCCCACACCCAGAGGAAGACACTGGCTGCTGCCTCCCAGAGCCCACCCCAAGGTAGCCCCAGCCCCTCTGCCAGCGTCCCCCCACAACGGGTGCTGAATGGGTACACCTGTACCAGCACCCTTGCTCCACTGCCCCACAAGGCGGTTGTGCCGGGATCAGAGCTTTGGTCAGTTGTCTCGTCTGCTTTTTGGTGCACCCTTAAATAAACTGCAGGGTTTCAAAGAGAAAAGGGAACCAGCATTTATTGAGCACTTACTATGGGCAAGACTGCTTATCAAGCAAATCCACGTGTCTCGTTCGGCCTCACAACTTTGTGAAATCGATGTTACTGTCTCCATTTTACAGATGAGGAAACCTGGGCCCAGAGGTTGAATTATTGCAGCAAACCAGGAGCACTGAGAAGCGTCAGACCCCTGTCTGTTGAATCCAAAGCCACCTGCGAGAAGTGATGGCCAGCAGGAGCTTTGAGATCCAACCCCCATAGATGAAGTTCCCTGTTGCTCCTGCATTCCTTCACGTGCTGAGTGTTTCTGAGTGTTTCTATGCCAGGCCCTGGATTAGTGACTGTAGCAACCTGGCCTCACCTTCCTTCTGTTCAGCAGGGATGCAGCGCTCTATGAATAGTGAATTCAGAGACGTTGCCGTCATCCCTAGGTTCTCTGAGGGCTGACCCTCAGCCTAGGGGCTGCTTCTCAGGAAGAGGGGGATTCAGCCTCCTCCTGGGAGAATCCAAGCTCTGGGTGTTTCAGGAAATGTCTGACCTGCCAGGTTTCCGTGTGACTGATCAGTTAGAGCTGAGGAAGGGGGGCCGGGAGGGGAGGTTTCCCGTCAGCCCAGCTTTTGTCTCTCACATGAGCCCGAGACAGACAAACCACAACCACAGACTCGACCAGCTGTGGAAGCATCGAACAGGAAACCCAGAACATCTGTGCTCCACTTCCTCTGAAGGCTGTGCAAGTCTGGGTGTGTGTGTGTGTGTCTGCTTGTGTGCAAGCCTGTTTTCTTTCCCACTGTTGTTTAGTGGGACGTGGATGCAGACAGGGCTGGAAACCACAGGCCTTGTGGTGACAGGGGAGCCAGACACTCGCTCCCCAACCCTGTTGGTGCCTCGTCCGTCCCCAGACAGTGACCCAGGATCCGACCCAATCGCCCAGGCCGCCCTCCAACACACTGTACATGTCTAGCTTCAACTCACCGTGCGCTTGAAGAAAGGGATTCTTTTGTTTCTTTTGGATTTAGGTGGTTTTAGAGGAGCTTTCTTGGGGATGAGGTGGGAGGGCTCTGTTTAAATATAACTTGGCTTCAGCATACAGACCCACAGAAAGCAGAGTCTGGGTGAAAGCTGTTTTTAAAACAATTTGAGGAGAATCTGTGGATGATTCTCTGGGGCTGTGTGCTGGTCAGAAGGTAGTTTTCCACTAGTGCTGGTGTCCTCCGTGTACAGCCTGAGGTGACAGGGGCTGAGAAGGGCAGAAACACAAGAAAGTAGAAAGAAAGGGCTTCCCAAACTGTAGCATGAAGTTTAACTCTTATCAGTCACCTGTAGGAGGTGGGCATTATTATGCCCAATGGTAGAAATCATGAACTCAAGGTGCAGAGGGGATCTGTAACTCCCCCAAGATCACTCAGCAGAGCCAAAGTCCGGAATCAAATCTGGCTCCTAGTCACATGCTGGATCCTACATCACACTTCATTCTCTCAATGAACAGTAATGATCTAAACTGCCCAGCACACGGCTGATGGTCAACAAGTGTTTCTTGAATTAATCAACGAAATGGTCTCTCACTGATGGCAGGGGTGTCATCATCACTGTATCCCAAGGGTCAGCACAATGCCGGCCAGGAGTTTGGGAACAGCAACACTTCATTCACCTGGAGGGCATTTACTTAGCGGGGTCGACTGTTTGAATCCTGGCTAAAAATCTGAAAGAACCACAAGCAGTCAAGAGAAGTCCCAAGTCCTTGTAAATCCAAATCCTGACTCCCAGAACTTCGGAGTTCCCAGAACTCAGTCGGAGTCTGGTTACTCTTACTTACAACCTGAGCCACAAACTTTGCTTGCTGATATAACAAGCGCCGGTTTAGAAAGGAGGTGGCCTGCTAAGGATGCTTGGGGGTAACAATGTGGGAATTCAACTAGCATTTTCAGACGGGTGGGTGGCATTACGGATTCAAGGAGGAATGGCCCAGGGGAGAAGTGATGGAAATCAGTCGACTCTCGGCTATCTGCCCTCAACGTAGCTCCGAGAGAGCCAGACGGAACTGCAGCACCTCCGGCGATTTCCCGCGTAAAACGAAAGGCGCGGCTGCAAGCGGACCTCCGCCGCGCTCGCTCACAGCTTGGTGTTTAAGAAGTGCACAGGCGCCGTCTCTGCCGCCCTGTCCGCCTTCGTACCTGCGGGTCCGCGGAGCCGGTGTGATGTCACGCGAGCGCCGCGGGGTGCGTGACGTCATCCGAGCGCGCCTCCTGCCTTGCCGAAGCCCTGAGCGCGGACTGGCAAGGGAGTTGCTGTGGAGACGGTGCGTCGAGCTCCGCCTCCGAGACGGGATGGGAGGAGCGCTGGTCAGCTGAGCTTGGGGAGGTTTCGAATGCGCGCAGAGGGTCCATGGCGCGTTCGCCAGGAGGTGGCCCTGGCAACCCGGACGCCCTCGCGCCTTGGAGGACAGGCGATTCCCGAGAACCCTGAAAGGTAGAGTCAGAGCCCAGAATGCAATTTGAGGGGCTTTTTCACCTAAGGTAGTAAGTACCGGATGTGCCTCTGGCCCAAGTAAAGTAGAAATTCAGACTGCCCTAGACTGGATCCTGTGTAGGGCTGGAGGCCCCAGGGAGGCTAAAATTTATCACTTAAGCAGCGTGGGGTGGAGAAGCAGTCTGGCCCAGGAGCCTTAGTGTCAAGAGCGACCTAACCCCTTTGAGTTTCAATTTCTTCTCGAGGAGATCTTTCCCATAAGCATATAAATATATTATTTCTTCCTAAGAAAACCTTTACGTGACTCTACTTCTCCCTCTAGCTCCCAGCTCATCTCTCTCTCTCCCTTTTTCTAAATATCACAGCTCCTTCAAAGTGTCTGTATTCGCGTCCCTAGTTCTTCCCACTGTACCCTCTCCCAGCACACTCGGTTTCCTCCCCGTGGCCACCTCACCTGCTCTGTCAGCAACATTTGAAACAGTTACCACCCTGTCCTCCAGGAAACATTCTCTTCACTTAGCTTGTGGGACCGCACACTCTTGGTTTTCTTTGATTTTTTTTTTTAAGATTTATTTAAGAGAGAGAGAGCAAGGAGGGGGAGGGCAGAGGGAGAGAGACCCTCAAGCATACTCCCCGCTGAGTGCGGAGCCCTTGAGGGGGGCTTGGGGGGGCTCGATCCTAGGACCCTGAGATCGGGACCTCAGCCAAAATCAAGAGTTGGATACTCAACTGACTGAGCCACCCAGACACCACGTATTCTTGGTTTTCTTACTGTATCCCTGCCTCCTGCTTCTCCATCTCATTTGCTGGTTCCTCCTCAGTCCCCTGACCTCTAAATGTAGCAGTGCCCCTGGGACTAGCTCCTTGGACTTCTCTCTCTCTTTTCACTTACCATCTTAAGTGGTGTCATTTATTTCCATGGCCTTAAAGGCCCTCTGTTTTTGCCGATGAAAACCTGGACCTCTCCTCGACTCTCCGTGCTCGAATGCACAGCTCCCTGTTTGGCATCACAACTTGAATGCCTGGTAGGCAAGCTCAAACTCATCGTGTTCAGAACGAAGTTCCTGACCTTCCCCCACCAAAAAGGGGCTCTACCTGTGTTCATTGTAATGACACCGCCATCCTTCCAGCTTCTCAGGCTCCAAACCTTGAGTTCTCCTTCACCCATATTTAGTCTGTCCTATGGTAAATCCTATTGGCTTTTTCTTCAAAACTTATTCAGAATTCTGCCTCCACTGACACCATCTTGGACCAAGTCCCCATCATCTCGCATGGATTATCATAATGGCCGCCTCACTGGTCTCCCGGAGTCCACCTTTAAGCCCTCTCCTCCTCAGTATGTGTTCACACGATAGCCTGAGCAGTTCTGTTAAAAGTCATATCATGTGGCTCCTCTATGAAAATCTTCCAAAGACTCCCTTCTCACTGAATAAAAGGCCAAGTTTCACCATGACCAGAAATGTCCTGTGCTACCAGCCTCCTGGAAGCTGGCTGAGCCCATCTCCTAATTATGACTCCTTACTCACTTGACTCCAGCCACACGGGTCATTTGCCAGGCTTATTTCTGTTTCTGGGACACAACTTGCTTTTACCTCTGCAAGGAACTTGTCCTCAGATAGCCCCAGGGCTCTCTCCCTCACCTCCTTCAAGTCTTGGCTCTAACGTTCCTTACTGAAAAAGGCCTTCTCTAACTTCCTGATATTGGGGGGAGGGGGTGCGCAGAGGGAGGGGAAAGAGAGAATATTAAGCAGGCTCCACGGCCAGCATGGAGCCCAATGCAGGGCTTGAGCTCAGGACCCTGAGATCATGACCTGAGCCAAAATCAAGACTCGGACGCTTAACTGACTGCGCCACCCAGGCGCCCCTCTCACCTCCTGTTTTTGAACACTAGTCTGACTCCGCAGTCCCTCATTTCCGCTGGGCTCCTTTGCATTTATCGCCTTCTAATACACCATATAGTTTCTTGATTTTATTTGCTGTCCTGCTGCGCACGAAGGCAACGGTTTCATCCCCTTTGTCGTTGCTGGAGTCCCTGTTCCTGGACAGAAGCTGGCATGGGAGAGGCGCTCAGGAAGGCTCTGTTGACTGAATAGATGCGTTTCCAAATGGGGCAGTTAGCGACTGAGGAAAAGAAGACAGTGGAGGAAACTCACACACACACACACACACACACACACACACACAGGCAACAATAACAAAACGCAGAGTGTCTTTAGTGGTTAAGAGCCAGAGCTGTAGCGGCTCCGGTTCCAGTCGCGCCCTGCCTCTCAGCTACTTGGTGACCTTTAGGAAATCTAACCTTTCGGAACCTCAGTTTCCTCATGTGTAATGTCGTTGAAACAACACGTCAGCCTTTCACCCAACGATGTGGGACCTCCCCCTATCTGAGCAGCAAGCCCCTGCTGGCGGCTGAAGGACACTGGACAGTCTGAACGCACCTGTTTCTTCACCCCCCCGGAGTCTACATCCCCAGGAAGGGGTACAGACAGTAGCCACATAGCCATCCAAATAGATGATTATTCACAAATCGTGGCAAGTGTGATGGAGGAAAAGCCACGTAGTGCTGAAGGAGGGGAGGGGTGGGGGAAGCGCCCCTGAAGGAATGACTTCTCAATTGTATTAGCTCAGGCTGCCGTAACAAAACGCCGTGGGTTAGGGGGCTGAACAACAGAAATTTGTTTTCATACGGTCCTGGAAAGTAGAAGTCCAAGGTGTCGCAAGCTTGGTTTCTTCTGGGGCCTCGCTCCTTGGCTTGCAGTGTCCTCACATGGCCTTTTCTCTCTGCACCTGTTCTCCTGGTGTCTCTCTAGGGGTCCTAATCTTCTTACAAGGACTCAGGTCAGATTGGATTAGGGTCCACCCTGACAGCCTCATTTAAACACAATTACCTCATGAAAGTCCCTATCTCCCAAGTACAGTCACGTTCTGAGGTACTGGGAGTTGGGCGTCAGCATGTGAATTGAGGGGTGGGGACACATAGTCCATCTGATAGCATTATTAAGATGCAAAGGAAGGAGAGCCGGGACAAGGGAAATCTTCTAGGCAGAGGGGAAAATATGTGTGGAAATTCTGTGGCTGGAAGGAGTGTGTGACAGGTTGGAAGAAATGACAGGCCCGAGTGGCTTGAGCTCAGAGTGAGGGGTCTGGGTAGGAGACACACGGGGAGTCGAGGGAGCAGAACGAACAGGGCCTTGGAGACCACGGAGGTCTGTTGCTGGTGATGGCGGGATAAGTTGTCTTATGGAAGGATTACTCTGACCCCAAATGGGTTGGAGGAAGGCTACTCCCAGCTCCAGAGTAGTGGGACTACCTGATGCAGTGCCTGGTCAGCTGCTCGAGTTAGGGCTTGGTAAAGAGTTATCGGTTGGTTGAGCGTCTGCCTTCGGCTCAGGTCGTGATCCCAGCGTCCTGGGATCCATCCCCACATCCAGCTCCCTGCTCAGTGGGGAGCCTGCTTCTCCCTCTCCCCGATTGCGCGCAGTCTCTCTCTCTCTCTCTGTCAAATAAATAAAATTTTTAAAAAAGTTAACAATGGATATTTTTAATAATGTCTGCCTCATACAGTTGATGGAAAGATTGAATGAAAATAGCCCAGGAAGGGACTTCATAAACTGAGGGAAAAGCAAACATAAGAGCCCACGAAGGATACACATGCAGAAGTACTGAATCTCCATATTTGGGGTGTTGCATGTAAGTTAGTTTAGTATAGTTGAGGCGGATGTGGTTTATGATTAAAATTGAAAGTTTTATTTTTTTTATGTTTATTTTTAAGTAATCTCTACACCCAACACAGGGCTTGAACTCAGAACCTGGAGATCAAGCGTCACATGCTCTACCGACTGAGCCAGACAGGTGCCCCGAAAATTGAAAGTTTTAGATGAAATCAGTGCAAAGGAGAAAAGGTGTAAATGGAGCAGTTGAATGCTTATCCCGTACATCTGTCTGCTGGAAGCCAAAATACAGTGGAAATGATTTGGTGAGAAGGAGCTTACATCTTTTTTCTTTTTTCAGCTTCAGCCAAAAACTTCCCTTAGGTGTACCCCTGGGGGACTAATACACAGCAGGTACTCCTAAAAACTTTGGGGCAAAGGGGACAGTCAGGCTCTCAGTAACAGTGGTGTTAGATGGCGAGAGGCTTTCTCATTTTATTCCTAGATTTCAGTGTCAGGAAGCGGCAGCTGGTGTGACCTCCCAGCCACCTTGAACTTGAGTGGGGACTCTACCCTTTGATGATTTAAGGCAGCCAAGACTCATTGCCTCTTTGTGTTGGAAGGAACCAGGACGAGCATTTCGTCCCAATGGCTAAAGAACAATGACTATCCTCTTGGACACTCTGGACCAAGCGTCATAACCTGGGGGTGATAATACGCCAGTGATGGGAATGTACAAGGCAGTCCCCCCATCCTAATTTTGAACCGGATGAATCGTTAGAATCTGCTGCGTGCGGTTGAGCCACGTCTCCTCTTGTAAGTCCTGGTCTGGCCTCAGGGGCTGCACAGACCCTGATCCTTCCTCTTTATAGCACCAAGGATTTGGCAATGCCTGTGTGGTACCCTTCGGAGGCTCCAAGACTTCTGTTCCCAAAGTAACACACCCTTCCAAAAGTGTTCTTTGCATAGCAGTGCTTTTATTGAATATTCGTGTGCGTAAGTCTTTGCATACCTGGCTTGGGATACATTTCTACAAATGAAGCTCTTGGGACAAATGGTACATTCTACAGCTTTTGCTGTATATTTCAGATCACTTTCCGCAGGGGTACTTTTGTCTCCCCGCCCACAAGTGGTTTACAAGAGAGCCTATTTCCCCACATCCTAGCCACCAAATGCGGGGAATTTTCATTCTTTTAATCACTGCCAATCTGATAAAGGAAAATGATTATCTCATGGTTGCTTCAATTTGCATTTCTTTGATTATGGGTGAGGTTGGACATGTTTTCCAACCACATCCTATACTTTTGCAATCAAGTTTTGGAGCTAACTGCGGGACCTTACATGTATTCCAGTTACATTTTATCTTGTTGGATTCCACCAATCATTCTTTCCTGTTGAGATAATTTGGATCCTGATTCTCTAGTTCCAACGTGCTGGCCTTCTCTCCAGTCTTGTGTTATTTGCACAGTTGATAAGCAGTTATCTTTGGCTTTATCCAAGTTGTTGATAGAATGTTAAAGAGTTTAGGGGCCAAGGACAGAACTGTTTGGCAAGCCACTAGAGAAAGCCGTGGAAGGACACCGTCCCATCTGCCGTTCGGGTCCACCTCACTGTGCCCAGGAGCCACAGACGGCGGATGGAGCCTTCACCTGGGACACAAGGCGAAGGCCCAGATCCCAGCCTCGCCACTAAGGAGCTGTGTGGTCTTCAGCGAGTAGGGTCCCCTTCAACGGAGATGCGCCGCGTGATGAGCTGATGGCCCTTCAAGCTCTAGCAGCCTTTTCGTTGCTATTTTGTCCGTAAGAATTTCTTGAGAAACTGTCGAACTGTTGTCACAAGTCATTGCACTACGGCAAAGTGCTCACCCAATTCACTAACCTAGTGAAAGACATTCCTTCGATAGTCAATATGGACCCTCATAATCACCCTTTCTAAATGCTGGGCAACCATTCATTTGATTATCTGCTCCAGAATATTGCCCATGATCAAAACTAAGTTCACTGGCCTTCAGTTTATCCAGTTTACACCCACACACACACACACACACACGCACACACACACACAGTGTACTATTACTACTATATATACTAAAATATATTTTATATATGTATACATATTTTTTTTAATTTCTTTTTACATTTAGGACATTTGCCTCGATTCTCCATGATTCCTCCAAGTACCCTGAGACATCAGAAGCGCTCGAAGCCCCCCACCACGGCTTGTCAGGTCTCTCACCCAGGTCCAGTTTTCTATCGTACGGAGATGGAGCAAGTCCCTGGGATGGCCTCCCTGCTCCCAGCGCGGACAGAGGGCCCAGGGTGTTGGGAGCAGGCTTAGCCAAAGCGGGCAGAGCATTGCAAGGAAAGAGTTTGAATGGCTTAGCTTGAGGGCACAGCGGGGTCTTTGTGGGCCGGCTGCTCTTTCCACTAGCTGCAGAGACAGCCCTGGGGGCCTGGGAGGGCGGCCTCTGGTTATTCGGCTTGGGGCTTCTTGCAGAAACGAGCACCAGCGGAATCGTCTTCAAATGAAATGACGGCCACTTTCTTTGAGCTGCTTCACTATCAAAAACCAGACGACTGTTCTAAGGAAGAAACGCTACACATTAAGCCCGTGGAAACTGTTTAAGTGACGAAGCAAATCAGCCAGACCTCCGGCCACCGGGCTTCTTGACCCGCAGGCCTGGAATGCCGTTGTTGACCTACACCTCGGCAATGTGCCACTACACTGCGCACAACCACAGCCGTGGCGGGTTGCGTGTGCGGGCCCGTTCAGACCAGCGGTAGTAGTGACGGTGGTACCGACCCTCTTCCAGGAACCAGGCACTGTTCTGAGCGCTGTGCACCAACTAACCCTTGGAGGGAAGGTGCTGTTTTCACTCCATTTTCCACAGACTGGTGAGACGGAGGCGCAGGAGAGAGCGGAAGGGACCTGCCCACGGTCACCCATCTTGTGCGGGACAGAGCTGGACCTAGAACTCAGGCAGCCGGGCTCCCCGCGCTAGGCTCCAGCTGCCTCCACAAGTAAATGAGGAGAAGAAAGGAGCAGCTGTCGGTATCATTTCTCCCCCAGATGGTGAAACTGCTTTACGAACGGTGGGCTCCGCTACGATGGGGTCGCGAACCCGCGCTTTCATCTCCTGAATGGGCCGCGTGGAAAGGCAGGAAGGGCAGGGAGGAAAGGGAAGTCGAGGGCACGAATAACCTATAGCCTGGGTGCACAGCCCCGAGGGATGCCACATGAGCCGACAGCGAGTGGGTGACCCCGAGACCCCAGTGGTGTGACACTGGACCCCAGAACCGAGACTGTGACCACGCCCGTTTCGGGAGGCAGGCCCTGGCTCTGCGGCCCTGGGGCTGTTCTTCCAGGATCGGGATTTTGAGATCCGTTGTGGTAACCGCTGGCAAACCGCCGTGCCACAGGCCCCGCCAATCGACCGGCTCCCAGTATTGTCTTCCAGTTGCTAGACTACGCTGCTTTCCAGTACATTATTTGGGATACAAAAACCTAAAATGTAAGTAAAGCATTTTAATACAAATAATTTCAACCGCAACAAGGCAACTGGCCCCTGATGAAATTGGCAAGAAAAGGTAATGAACTCATTTCGATTGACATATTTAGAGACCCTCTTGCCAAATCCAATTGGCAGCTTCATAATTATGGAAACATCCATGTTATTTCCACTCAACCAGGGTTAGGCCTGCTGGTATCTGATTCAATGTTTACTTCATGAATGAGGTCAGTCCCCAGCACAGCTGGGGTTTTAGCAAAGGAATCAGAGCTGCTGGTCAGCAGACAGCATTCCCACTAGCATCTGCCCAGAGCTGTGGGGGCTCGTGGGGCAACCTCACGGCTCACCCAAGTTAGCCCCTCTCTCCGGCTAGGGTCTGGGGCCTGGCTCTTCTCCCTGCTCTGCGAACAGCTCCCGAGGTAGCAGTCGGAGCCCTGGCGACAGCCTGGGCATGGGGCGATCACGTCAGGTTTCCCACAGCCCAGCCGTTCGCTCTAACCTGCCCCCTTCCTATTGCGACATCTCACCCCTTGTGAGTTTCAGAACTGCCAGGAAACAGGGTAGGGTTTTTGGTTGGTTTTTTTTTTTTTTTTTTTTTAAGTATTTATTCCAGGATGGCTCCATTTGTGGGGTGTGAGAGTGACTCAGAATGCCTTGCAAGCCACCTCCAAAGGTACTCTGGCCCACAGGCCCACATGGCCTCTGGGCCAACTCCCCACACTGGTAAAAACAAAAACAAAAGCTCACAAGGGCTCAAAACACTCATTTTAGGAACACGCGTTGATGGAGTGATGTCCCGTAAGTTCACAGAAGTTCCTGGGAACACTGCTGAGGGCAGAAAGGAGAGGGGGCGCTGCCCAGCAGTGACAGGGCTCGGTTCCAGAGGACTTTGGGAGCCACCCAGGCTTCGTCGGCGCGAGTCCTGCGCTGTTGCGTGGGGCGGCGACAGGGCGTGTGGTCGGTCGGAGTCTAAAGCGGCTCTTTCTCAGCCTGGCAGCGATGTCTTTATCTCAGAGGATGAGGTCCTAGGAGGCTCAGAGATAGTGATTTGGTTTGGATCCCAAAATATCTGTGGGCACCACGCACTGGAACAGTTTTGCCTGACAAAGTCGGGGCAGGGGTGGGGGCACCTGGAGCGGGAGATGGTTTAGGAACTGGAGACGCAGGCGGATCTGATGAAGACCCTTCCTCCTTCTCCACGTTGACAAAGCAGAGGGGGTGGGACGCCGCACATTCTCACCTCCCAACGGGCCAGCGGCTGGTGATACGGACAGTTGGACACCATGGAGGCGGTGCTGTCCCAGACATAGAGGGGTGCGCCATCTCTTCCTCTGACCTCAGCAGAGGTCGCTTTAGGATGAAGACTCAATGCTCTTTTATCTCAAGGGTCAGTCTTGCTGCCACAGATTTCAAAACATCTCTTCCCCACCTGAGGGTCGGCAGCCCTGTAGGGCTCAAAGAGTCTGATGCCATGTGGTTCAGGTCACTGCTCTCCTAGGCTTGCCTCCAGACCCAGGACACTCCCGTTACGAACCCCAATCCCCAAACCTGTGCTTGCCGTCCACTCTGTAGCCTGTCTTATCCGTCCTTGTCACTTAAGTGGCCCTCTTAGCATCTGAATGACTTTTCCCTCAAATGTGCTTCTGGCAGATTTTGAAGATGGGACCCTTAACAAAGGTCGCTCCTTCGCTCCCTCTGGCTCGTTGTCTTCGCGCTCTACCACACCGGCTGGACGCACCAGGCACATATCCACTTCAGGACCTTGGCACATGCTGTTCCCTCCACCAGGAGCACTCCTTCTGGGTCATCAACACGGCTCCCTCCCTCCCTTCCTTGGGGTCTTTACCCACATGCCCACTCATCAGTAAGATCTGCCCAACCACTGTCCTCCAGGCCCCTCCATGCGTAATTTCCCCGCAAGCTGGTATCCCCATCTCGGCGCCCACTGCGTGTCTCCTTCCTTCTCTGCCTCACGCGCCGCAAGACCAGCTTCAGCGGGGAGGGATTTCTGACTCTTGTTGGCCTCTGTCGCAGCCCAGTGCCTACAATCGTGGTCAGCGTATCCATGCCACAAGATTTACGGAGTGTCCGCCGCACACCAGTGGTGGGGGAATGCTAAGTGCCCACGCTGAAGGAAACTGCGTGTCTCCCGAGTCCTGGGCAACACTGGAGGAGCCGGGCCACGGCTTGCCTCCCTCCCTCCTCCTCATCACCTCTCTGATTCTGTATATTCTGCTTTCCCAACAGACACGGGAAAGTGGGGTCCTTCTGGAGGAAGACGGAGCCTTCCATGATTTAGGAACACAGGTGTTTGCGGTGCCAGAGGCCAGCGGGTCCTGCATCCGTCGGAGCTCCTGGGAGGAAGTGCATCTGAACTGCGACCATGCTCCCCAGTTGTGAACAGGGCTGTGTCCCGGACCGAGCTGTGGGCGAGGCCGCCCGGGCAGGCAGGCGGCCCTTACACAGGCTTTCCAGAGAGAGCTGGAAAGCAGATGCCCGAGCCACAGGAAAAAGGATGACCGCCTGCAGCCAAGAGCCTGACTGGAAAGTCCGCGTAAAGGACACCTGGAGGAAGCGGGGGCCTCTGTCACCGCCTCCGCCCGCCTGTGACCTTCTTCCTCCCTCGGCCACCCCCCCAGAGGCGCCTTCCCGGAGGCTCCCCGCGCCTTGGCCATCGCAGAGCTCACTGCTTTCTCCCAACAGATCAGAACTCTTTGTCTCTCATCTTGTGTGCAAAGTCTTTTTGTGAGGTTGGGAGGGACCCAAAAGTAGCCTCTCTATTCCTGTCTGAGGGGAGAGTATTTCCAGGTCGGGGGCGCGGTCCGCGGACACGAATACCGGATTAGGCCTCCTAACCCCATCTCCGAAGCGGGTGCCAGCCACAGTTCCAGAATGAACCAGAAGCAGAGGGAGAGAGAGAAAAAAAAATGTGAATCAAGAGGTTTATTATTTTCTCCCAGTATTTTGAAACCAAAATTTCCACATTTTTAAGGGTTTGATGTCATAAAATTCCCATGTATGACTGCATTTTAAAAAACAGAGTCATTGTGTGTGTGTGTGTGTGTGTGAGTGTGTGTGTGTGTTGGAATGTAAGAGGCTTAGCATGTAACTCAGAAAACAAACTCCTCAACTCAGAATTGGAGAGGCACAGACACAATGGGCCACGACGCTGTAGCTTCTGCTACGATGAATTGGTGCAATGTTAAGACGGTCCCAGAACTGTCTGGAACTTAAATGTTAGTCTTCTGAAAAGAACCCCGGGATCTCCAAGTGCCAGCTGTTGTTATTCCAAGTGCAATAAGCAGGTTTCTATTTAAAACTTTCACACCTGGTACTTGAATAGTTCTTGTTTTCCAAAGGGTCCCCTCTTTACCTCGGATTCTTTTCCACCTTCTCTCTCCCATGTTAGTCTGGTTTAAACACCCAACCTGCCGGCACGAGGAGAAAGATATTTATAACACCTGTGTATAAAAGGAGCTGGGAAGTTGTGGTCTTGCACCTTCGCAGCCGAAACCGGACTCCGGTGGAGACTAGACAGCCCTCCAGCAGTGCTGGGGAGGGAGGGGTGGCGAGGGGCCCGGGGGATGGGGAGGAAAGAGTGTGTCCCTGTCTTTACGCTAAAGAGAAGGCAAGGCAGTTGCTCAGCTCCTTATACCTTCGCAGACGCCTCTAGTAAAAGCCCTTGGATGCCGCCCACCTGGGTCCCTGGGTGCCTGTTCTAAATGAACTCCAGATCTGTCACCATTGGCTTCGGGGGCACGGGGGTGGGGAACAAAGGAGCCCATGGCTTTTCTTATTGTCTCGATCCAAAGTCCTCCTCGTCTTAATTATGGAGTAAGAAGCAGTGAGGCCCAGAAACTTCAGGACTGAGGGTTTAAAACTATGGATTTTGTTCCTCTGTTTATTTCCCCAGTTGTGTAAAACGTCTCACTTCTGATCTTCAGAGGGTCCTCCCCCTCCTCCTCCCTCCTTCCTCCTCTTCCTCTCTTCTTCTCCTGGGCACCACCAGTGTTGGGGGGTGGGTAGGAGCAGCTCGGAGGGGACAGTGGCAGGGACAGAGGTGGGCTGCCGCAGGCCTGCCCCAGCGGTGAACAAGGCAGCTCTGTGTACAGAGGGGGGTTCGCAGATACAGGGATGTTGGACAGCAAGGAACAGAGAAATTCCAGAGATTTTTCACGTGCAAGCGGATATTTCCTTTGAGAGTTTCTAGACTAAATAATACTCCTTGTGTCTAAGGGACGGTGTATACTGCTGACCTGGCAATGTTCTCTGTGTGCGGGGTGAGCACAGGGAGCCCCTCGGCGGCCAGGACGGGGAGCAGAGGAAGGTGAAGTCGCCTGGATGAACGTCTTTCCTGGGCAAATAGTGGGGCTCGTCTCCCTCCACCCGACGCGACATCCATTTCAAATATGGAGGAAGAATTTGGTGGCCAACCTTGGGAATGAAATGGGCTGGACTTCAAAGAATAAATACACCCAGGCCTCTTTACTAACCATTTTCATATATATGCCCCTACCCTCTGGCAGCCACCGGTCCCTTTAGTACCACTATCATTTTGCCTTTTACAGAAAGTCGTATAATTGAAATCACATAGAGTGTGGCCTTTTAAGATTGGCTTCCTTCAGTTAGTAACGTGCATTGAGGTTTCCTCCATGTCATGATGGGGCTTGATAGCTCGTTTGTTTTGAGTGCTAAGCACTCTCTGGATGTAGCAATTTTTGTGTGTATTTAATGCCATGTTTTTAATGGGGGTGATATGATTAATAACTAGCATTATAATAAAATCTGTGATAAGACAGCAAGATTTAGCTTGAATAGAACAACCTCTATATGAGCCTTATTAATACGAAGGTTCTTATTACCCTTCTGGTTGTAATAAGTAAACTGGCAGGTGGGTCAGTGGGGGGAGATCCATAAAAAGACAGAAGCATCTAGAATACCAGCCAGATCAGAGCATACTGTACCGGCTTATAATGTTTTAAGTTCGTATATGTGAGGAGGGGGCAGAGTCATACTCTCAGCTCTTCATGTTGTCATGCAGAAGGAATTCCTAGGGGGACACCCCTTCTCTCCCCCCCCCCACTCCTTCCTCCCACCCATTCCTCTCCCAGAGGAAGTGGAGCCACTTTCCCAATTGGGCGGACGGGGAGGAACCGTACAAGCTCAGTATCCCCCCTCTCCTCCTCTGGGATCCCCCAGCTGCAGAGAACACGCTGGTTAGCTGGGCAGCTCTCAACCAGACAGGACGAACCGGCACGTCTGCTTTGGGAGTGCAACGTTGGCAAGCCCACCTGCCCACGGACCTAATAACCGACATCCCCACCTCCGTGTTCTCTGGCCCCTGCACCTGATCAGTTATCCCGATTCAAGTGGGGAGGACATCCCCTCCCGAACCTAATAATGTCATCACGGATACATTTTAAAAGGCTCTCATCGCATTATCAGCCAGATTCTTTCTGGTGCCAAAGTGTCTCTGCCATCATTGAGTCTGGTAACTTTGAAGCTATTTTCGGCCTCAAAGACAAGATTTCGTGAGCTGAAGTAGTAACTTAATGTGAAAAGCACTGGACCAGCCTGAGAGTGTAGCCAGCCTGCTTCCAGGGAATCATGTGATCCCCCAGAGAACTCTAACTACAAAATAATTTTAGACCACAAATCCAACCACCTGTGGCCTATACAACAATCCTATCTAGAAAGGTCTCCACAGAACCAATTTCAAACTAAATTTTCCATGAGAGAGGCGTCTGGGTGGCTCAGTCGATTAAGTGTCTGCTTTCGGCTCAGGTCACGATCCCAGGGTCCTGGGATCGAGTCCCGAGTTGGGCTCCCTGCTCAGCGGGGAGCCTGCTTCTCCCTCTGCCTGTCTGCCTGCTCAGCCTGCTGCTGCCCCGACTTGTACGCTCTTTCTCTCTCTCTCTCTGACAAACAAATAAAATCTTTTAAAAAAAATTTCCGTGAGAGAAAAACAAATATTAAGGCTCTATCCAATTTTTTGTCAGGTGTTCCAAAGAACCTAACTGTTCTCAACGGTTTGATACACGTGTTCACGCCTTGAAGTCCATCCCATGATATCCAGGTCACTTTGCAACATTGGAATTTTCTCGAGTGGAGGTTGAAACACCACCACAACTTCCTACTGCTGACGGTAATAGCAGAAAGTGTAAGGTCTGTGTAGCTGATTCCACAGGGACCATACGAGCACCAGGATGAGCCCCTGGAGGACAGAATCTCATTTGCCCACATCCAGTGTCTAATCTGCATGGTGTCATTGACGAAAGCCCGTTAATATTCGATACTGAGGAGGAAGGGGGGGTTCTGCTGAGCAAAGTCACTGTCTCAGTTGAGGTGAGCTGCTCAAGAGACAGATGCTGACTGTCACCATGACTACCACGTTGACGCTCCCAGCCCCCTCCTCCCTTGCCCGGCTCCACTGAGGCCGAGAGAGCAACGGTGCCAGGCACAGTCGTACCGAAGGACACATTTGGGATGGCTTCTGGAGGCCCTCTGGAAAGGCTTTGCTTTTCTTCTGTAAAAGACAGGTAAGACCGGTAATGCCCCTTGTCCTCCTTCCTTCCTTGACTGTGGGCCTGATTCCAGGAGGCGAACAACCACTTTTCCAAAGCCGCTAGCACCCCAGTGCGCCAAGTCTCTCCAGCCGCCAACCTCCTCTCGCCCAGGAGTAACGATGGCGAGCCGAGGACACTGGAAAGGCTTGGAACATCATCAAGCCAAAGAAGACGGGCTGTACCCATTACAGCTAACTGCCGGCAGGGAGCATGGTGAGAAGGTCCTCAGGGGGCAACTCAGAGCTGACATGCATGCCCGGCAGTTTAGGGGACCTGACGACTCGTGTCTGCTACATGCCTGGGAAATCTTAATGACGACAACATTAAAGTCAGAACAAGGATGGGTGGCTATGGGATTGGTGCAGGGCCCCTCGCCTCTGGTTTTCCCACAGACTAGATGCCATGAGAAAGAGCTGGCCCCGAGGGCTGCCGGGAGAAAGGACTGAGCAAAGATGCTAGGACACTAGCTAGGATGTCCTGGTCCCCTCAGAGGACCATGGGGGAGCAATCCCCCAGCCTACGGGGAGTGACCAAGGAACCCCAAAGCCCCGCACAGGAGAAAAAGTCAGCTTCAAATGTTTGCCACGACCAAAGGAAGCAGTGGCCGATGACAGGGGTGCCCCCACCCCACTTCACCCTGGAGGGGCTGAGGTGGCCCAGTGAAAGGAAGGGAAGAAGGTGGACAGAAAATGTGGGGAAATCAAGTGTGAGGGTTAATTGTATCTGTCCACTTGACTGTGCCACGGGGTGTCCACATATTTGGTCCAACATTATTTCTGGGTGGGTCTGTGAGAGTGTTTCTGCACGAGATTAGCATTTGAGTCCGTGGAGAGAGGAGCAGAAAGCCCGCCCCGGTGTGAGTGGGCCTCAGCCAATCCACTGAAAGCCTGAATAGAATGAAAGCCCGAGTGAGAAAGAATTCTCTCTCTGTCTGACCGTCCTCCGGCTGGGACATTGGTCTCTGCCTTTGGACTTGACTCAGAGCAGAACTGACACCCTTGGCCCTGCTGGGTCTCCTGCTTGCCCACTGCAAATCTTGGACTGCTCAGCCTCCATAATCCTTGGAGGCCAATTCATGACAGTAAATATATGTATTGGTCCTGTTTCTCTGGAGAACCCAGACTCCTACACGGAGGATATTTCGAGAAGGGCCTCTCCCCACTATCCCACCACAGCTTTTTCTGGCTGGGAGCAGCTGAGCTGGGTGGGAAGAAATTTAACTTCAGTGAATCTCTGTGGCACCGAGACCCTGTGGACTTGAAGCAACCAGCAAACATTTTGTTATCCAGCAACCACTAAAGGTCCCTGGACTGCCAGGCATTTTGCCAGGGGGTTTGAAGAGAAACCAGCCCCCCAGGGAGTGTCGAACAGGCTGGGGAGTGAAGGGGCTTTCACTCCTGTGCACCCATAAATCCTGTCTGTACCGCACCCCGTCTTCACACAGCACGTGATGTCTGCCACGGGTGTTTGTAGATGGAACCTGACTGTTTCCCACATCCCTTCTCCCAAACACTAACCCCTTTTATCCTCCTTGGAAATCTGTGCGGTTTCTAGAGCACAATACCATGCGGAATTTAGCCCTTTGGTGTATGAAATAGAAAAAGTGGCTTCAGGGAGCAGAGAATGACATGATTCCTTATAAAGATGCATGAAAACACCACTTTCGAAGCCATCCCATCTCCGATCCTGCATCTCCAGAGCGCTGCTGGAACGGGGAGGGCTGGCTCACGCTGAGTGTCAGGTTGCCTCTCAGTGGGTCAGAGAGGAGCTGGGTCTTTGCAGCAGACAGTGTGTTGAAAACCATGAGACCAGGAGTAGCTGACATTTCTCGGTCTCTGCCGAATTCCCAGGAATACTGCGGGGGTTTCCAAGCCCCAGTGGGAAGCACTGTCAGCCTGCGCCTGGAGGTGTAAGAGAGGGGATTGGGCAATTTCTGCCTCTTCGCTCCCGCTGCCCTCGTCTTGCTTGGTGTTCTCTCTTTCCAAGTTCTCTTGCTCCCGGTTCCAGAGCAGCCGAGATGCAGCCGGGATATTTATAGCACTGGTACAGGCCTGGGCAGCTAGTGGGAGCAGATGTTTTCTGATAGGGGGAAAGGGAGCTATTTATACTGGGAGTTGAATGAAAATTAGTCAGAGGGGAGGCTGCAGCCATAGTTGAGGTCCCTGTCCTCCCAACACTGGGGAAAGGTCCGCAGATCCTTAGGTGAAAATATTTCTCATCCTCGCTGCCTAGACAGCTCACCGAGTGCCAGGCGCTGGGTGGGCACCGAGATGAATAAGACAAGGCTCTTCCCGCTGGTACATTAAGGAGGAGACACATCACAGAAGCAACTCACAATGATCCGGTCCGTCCCTGCCAGCTGGGAGCACCACTGGAGGCCGGACGCCAGCGTGCTGGCAGCTGCTGGGTTGGGGGGACGGTGGGGGTTGAGTGGGGAGAGTAGAAGGAGTGGTCAGGGAGAGCTACGAGGCCAGGGCCCACTAACCTGGCTTGGAAGGACAGGCAGGAAAGGTCCAGGGGAGAAGATGTGGAGGCAGGGGGATTGGAATTCGGGGTGTGGAGGGTTTGCAGCCTGCCTGATGCACTCCAGAAACATCCAGGAATTAGACGTGATCTGAGGGTAGAGGGGCTTCCTGAGGGACTTCAGAGGAGGGGCCGAACAGGCAAGCTGGGTCTGGGCTTTCAAGGGTCATCGTACCTCCTCTGGAATGGATAGTTGTTCGGACTTCACCTTCAGGCAGGCAATGCTTTTAAGGAAGGAAGCCGTCGTTACCCTGGGGAGCGGTAGAAACCGTGGATCTATGCTCAAGTCCTCCAGCATCTCCGGCATCCTGGTCCTGCAGCAGCGCGCCTAGCATACAGTCGGTGCTCCGTAAATGCTCCTTGAAAGAGCAGATGCTCGGAGTTACATCCCTGTCTCCAGGTGGCGTGCAGACCATCCCTCACGTGCGCCCAGGCAGACTGGCTACAAGCAGGTGACAGAAAGCAGAGGTCCCATCCCCGGGCTTCCTCCCCATCGTGCTTCTCCTGGCCTCTGCTTAGCCCACGGTCCAGCCCGGGCCCTATCCCCCGCTTTGACTCCCTGTTGCATTACCCCCACCTGAGCACCGGCTCACAATGGCTGCAGCCTCATTCCTTTGATTTGAAAACCAAGTAATAACAATGTTAGCAAAAGACGTTTCTGTGTCTTCTCGCGGGAGTCTGGGGAGACGGAGCAAGTGTACTGATGGAAACAAAACAGATTATTAGCCTTTTCCTTCTTCTGAAACACGCTTGAGCCATTTCTGCCAACCTGGTTCTGCCCTTCACCCCATTTCTGGTCCTCTTCCCCTGCCTCTGGCCTCCTCGCCCCTCCTCCTCCCTCTCCCCAAATGCCCGTTCTCGTATGATGCAGAGTGCTCATGGTGTTCGGGGGCTTTTGTTTCTTGGTCCCCTTTTCTCTTAACTCTAAGGGCCTCACTTTTCACCCCTTAGCTGGGTCTTTTCCTAAACAAAGATTGTTGTTGTTGTTGTTCCCTAATGAGAATGCTGGTTCCATGAGGTAGAAAGTCATCTTCCCACACCGCAGCGTTACGGAGCCCTGTGTGGTACCGTGTATGTCCCGCACCGCTTGGGGCAAAGTGTTGGAGGACAAAGATTCTTTGCTTGACCAAACTTTTCCAGGCTCTCGAAACTCCTCCAACCCCAGTCTGTGCCCTTCCTTGTAAGAGAACCCTGCTGAGTCAGTTCAGCAAGAACTCCCACCCTCGATGTCTGATGGGGCTCCTCACCCCCACTGCCCCCCAGGTGATGTCTGACCACTCTGGCCTGCTTTCAGCAAGAACCCTTTAGGTGGATGGAGCCAGAACCCCCATTACCCCTGACATTTCCGCTCAGTGATTTCCCACCCCAGACCCCCATCCTGTACCTTGACTGTAATTTCCTACTTGCCCCTGCTGTGTTCTCTCCCCCACCGCAAGACCCCACTGCCATGGTCCCTACGCCTGTCGCCATGTCCCCCCCCTCCCTGAATAAAGTCTGCCTTCCCATCTTCAACAAGTGTCTGAGTACCGTGTTCTTTAATAGGAGAAAAGCCTTCACCCACAGCAACGCAACTTGGTGTTTAGTCTCTTGCTCAGTGGCTGGCCCCGCCATATATACGCAGACAGACAGAGATGAAATATGTCTGTGTGGGCTGGGAGCAGACAGGACAGGAACAAAGCTCTTCCAGATCACCTTATATGGGACAAGTTAACTCTCCTGGGTGGAAGGTGAACGTGCCGGAGCTGGGCAAGGAGAAGCTCATTGGGTAAGCCCTGGGATGAGGATGATGGGGGTGGGAAGGGCAAAATGAGGAAGGTGGAGAGAGAGGGAAAAGGAGAAAATGTGAGCTTTAAATGTTCTGAGTGGGAGGAGACAGAAGCCGAGAGGCACCCCAGTCCAGGCTGAGATGGTTTTCTGAGCTGGGAACACGAAGAGCCTGGCAGCGCCAAGGCCGGGACCATGGAGGCTGCTGTGGGCTGGCGGGCACGGGCCATACTCGGCAGAGAGCGTTTCCACCCGCAGCCACGTCAGTCCACTGCCTTGAGCGGGTGTCGAACTTTCCGGGGAGCTTGTCTTTCTACAGAGATTGGGAACTTGCCGAAAAGTCCTGTCCTGACCCTCAGGTGTTTGATGCAAATTCTTGGTTTCTTCTTGGCATACGTCAAAGACTTTCCATGTAATCCAGACTTCCCCCCCTCGCTGTGTATTTCTGTCCCACATCTGGTTGGCATGGCCAGGAGTTAGTGGAAGAAGCTAGGAAATGAGAGAGGGGGACACCCCTGGGCTCAGCCACTCAGAGCAGCCTCCCACCCACCACCACTCCAAGGGTGACGAGGCCAGTTGGTGGCACCGAGGGAGATGCACGAGGACCCGCGTGCAGAGACATGCAAAAGGCCACCACTCAAGTGTCTATGAAAAAGCAACATCAGGCCCACCAGAGGCACCCATGTCCCAAGGAGGAGGAGGGCCGGTGGGCGAGAGAAGCCCCATACTGCTGGGACCTGAGGACCGATCACAGACAAGCAGTGAAATGAGAGAAAAACAAGCGTAAAGGGGCGAGTGTTTCATAAAGCTAAATATATTCATTATAGACCATCTTCTGGGGTGCCTGGGCAGCTCCCTCGGTTAAGCCTCTGGCTCTTGATTTCCACTCAGATCGTGATCTTGGGTTCCCTGGCTCCAGCTCTGGGCTCAGTGGGGAGTCTGCTTCTCTCCCTCTCCCTCTGCCCCTCCCTTCACAAGCTCTCTCTAAAATAAATAAATAAATCTTAAAAAAATAAAAACAATAAAGACCATCCTTTGGTCATTTAGTCTGAGATTAAGTAATTTTGTAGAAAGAGCTTTCACTTTTAAAAATGATTAGCGTAAGGGCGCCAGCCTGACTAATTCGATGGAAGATGTGACTCTTGATCTCGGGGTCATGACTTTAAGCCCCACATTGGGTATGGCGCCTACTTTTTTAAAAAATTATTAAAAAATAAAATATAAAAATAAAATAATTATAAAATATAAAAATAAAAGTGATCAGAATAGTAAACGGCTGTTGTCCTTAAAGTTCTGATTTGGCAAAATGAGAAGCTGGAAACGTTAAGTCCTTCCAATTAAAAAGGAAAAAAATGGCTGACTCTAGGAAGCCATGAATTCGAGGGTCACCTGGAGCTTGAGTGTGCACCCCTCCATCACCCGATTGCCGAAGACACCTGCTGAGCGAGCAGTCTGCAGGGAAGGCTCTGGAAGGAAGGCTCGAGATGAGGAACAAGGAGTTTTTCTGACGTCTTTCTGAAAATGAGCCAGAGCATCATTTTCTGTCTTTGTGTCCTGTCCCACCCCGCATATGACATCTCCGTTGTGAAAACGCCGGAGGGCAAGAAGTTGCTCGAACCAGGCTGAGGGGCACGGCGTGCACCGAGGCCAGTCTCATGCAGGGCAGTGGTGGCCGGAACACAGATCCCCAGGGAACCGAGGGCCATGCTGACCCTTAGAGGCCCCCAGCGAAACTGGAGCTGCTTTAGAGATCCGGGGCCCCCACCCACCCTAGGAGCGGCCTCGGGGCTCTGCAATGGAAGTATCTGGTCTGAGAGGCCTCCCGGGCACTCTGCCCGACGTCCCAGGCTCCCCGTACCATCTGCAGTATGGAGTCTGGTGAGGTCAGGAGCCTGTCACTGGTGGGAACGTCCACAGTGGAAGAGGAGACGCAAGACTGGCCGCCTCGGGAAACTTGGCAACAACACAGACCCACGGACCACGACCATCGACTGCTTTCAGGCATGGCTGCGGGCACAGGCAGGAACTCCCGCATCTAGTGGCAGAGTCGGGGGGAGGGGCCCCCCGATGTGCATGCTTGTGACTGTTACACACACATGCTCTCCTACACCACTTTGGGCCCCACGCCTTGCTCACCTGGTAGGAGAGTTGAGATCCCTCTCCAACGGGGTGGTTTGACCTCTCTCCATCTCAGGACCCCTGGCTGGTCTCCCCCAAATATCCTGAGTGCCTTCCCCTCCTGCAGTCCCGTGGACGGCGAGAGCTGTGCCAACAGAGACTATGTCCCCGGACAAACCTTCCCGGTACCGGGGGTACAGAAGCATGGCCCAGCCCCCGCGTGGCCGAGACCTTCCCCCGAGGTCTCCTTAGAACAACCAGCAGCCACCAAGGGTGGTGGCTTGGTGCAGTTTCTTGGTGTAGGAGCTGCACCCAGGACTAATTAGGGTCTGTTTAGACTCTTTTAGAGAAAGTCTCCATTTTGCCAGGTCCACTTTCTCAGGATCTCTTTACCACTAAAGATCCCAGAAGGGACTGATGCTATACTTGGAAAAGGGGGAAAGTACTTTTGAGTCATAAAATGGAACAAAAAGCAGAATGGAAACCAAGAAGGAAACTCCGTTTGCAGTCCACTGTTGCTATTTTATCAAAGAGCCCTTGTCAGGTAGGTCCGCTGTGTTTGCTCTCAGAAAATCATCAGGCTGTTCCATAGGAAACTTAAAGCCTGGAAGCGCTTTACAAAGTGGTGTGATGGTGAGAATCTGGAAGGTGTGCCATCCCCTTTCCTGAGCCTTCCAAATCTGGAAGCCAGACCAGGATGGCGTTAAAGGAGGAGTGTGGCGCCCCCTGGCGAGAGCAGATCGGAGCACCCAGAGCGGGCTCCCACCTACAGAGGACTCATCTCCAGTTGCCTCACATCCCCCACCTTTGCGCAAACCCCAAGATCAAGAGCTTTACACAAAGCCCGTCGGAGTCTGCACCTTTGGGCAACGTGGAGCTCATGTGGCTCAATCTTGGAAGACCTAACTTAGATTGTGGCCAAGTGGAAGGACGTGTGTATCCCAATGGGAGACTCACAGACCAGTAAAGGGCTGAGATCACAGATACCCAGACAGCTGGGCGGGGGGGGGGGGGGGGGGGTGCTCAGGCCTGTGGTCCCAGATGCTACCCACAGGTCCCATGACTCTCCTAGTCAACCGCCCCTGCTGCGGCCCAGGGTTTTCCTCCGACGTAAGGACTGGGCAGACATCAGGAAGCCTTCACATGGAACCAAGCATCTCGGTCCATCTGGGATAAACACACTTGTCAGATCTGATTCTAGACAGTCCCAGGGAAGAGTAAAACAAATGCCACGTGCTTGTAAAAGGGCGTGGTCTCGGAACAACCCAACCCCGGGACTCACCTCCTGGATCAAATGGAAAAGTCCACGAAAGGCCAAAGATGAGTTCTGTTCTTTCCAGGCCTGGACTTGAAGCCTAGAGGGAATTACGGGCAGTGAGATCTGGACGGGCCCCGCTGCCACAACAATCTCTCCAGGCTCCGATTTACGTGCCTGTTGGTTCCAGGTCCCAAACTGAGATTCCACCTGGGGCCCGTGATTTGATTCCTGTAAACAACATCTGTCTCTGCGTCGCACTGATAAGGCACTCTCTGGACCTGAACCCAGAGTCACCGGGGATCCCAAAGGAATTCCTCTCTGCCATTAAGTGTTACTCGGGTGGTGGGTTCCTTCCAAGCATTCTGAAATTCCCTGGAAGGATCAGCCACAGCCACCGTTGGGATTAGGTATGAAGGACTTCTCTGCACCCTGACACCCAACTCCGGCAGAGGGTGGGAGCCTGGGCTCTTGGAAGGCCGAGCACAGACCCAGAAGGAAGCGTCCTAGAAGGGAAGGGTCCCCTGCTGAGGAAGCAGCCCAAAAGATCCCTTCATGCCATCAGCCATCCCATTAGAAAAGATCTGAAGATTGTATACACTCCAGGGCTTTCCCATGCCAAATTTTAGATCGATTTTTTTTCTGGAAGCATGAGCCCACCAATGATCAAACTTGAAAACACCCTCGCCCTTGCGCAGAGCGGAAAAGCCTCCTCAGACCCAGAGTCTTGGTGGTCGTGTTGGGAGGCAGTCTGCCCCCCCACAGGGCACGGGGCTGGGGGTTCTGTTCCCACTTCTCCATCTTTATAATGCCTACAACTCTCACCCCATCCACTTTTTTTCTTTTTCTTACCTTTGTGGCATAGAATTTTTTTTTATTGAGATCTAATTCACATACCGCTGTACGTGAGTTGTCTGCTGGGATACAGTTCACCCCTTTAAGGTATACAATGCAGTGGTTTTTAGCATATTCACAGAGCTGTACATCCACCCCCACTGCCCCTTTTACAACATTTTCATCCCCCCCCAAAGAAACCCACACTCTGTAGTCATCGTCCCCATTCCCTCCAGCCCTACGTAATCACTTATCTACTTTCTCCAGGAATTCGCCCTTCCAGACATCTCATATGAATGGAATCACACGCTATGTTCTTTTGTGTCTGGCTTCCGTCACTTGGCACAATGTCTTCAAGGCTCATCCATGTATGCATCTGTACTATATTTCTTTTCATGTCCGAATAATTTTTCATTGCATGGATATACCACATTTTATTTATCCATTCACCAATTTCTGGCCCTTTGGGTCATTTTGACTTTTTGGCTACCATGCATAATGCTGCCATGAACACTCATGAACACGATCTTGTTTACACATGTTTTCATTTCACTTGGGTGGACACCAAGAAGTGGAATTGCTGGATCATGTGGAAACTCCACGTCTAACCTTTCCAGGAACCGCCAGACCGCTTTCCACCCCTATTCACTTTTCAGGAGTCCTAAGAATTGGTCAGTCATATTTTACAAAACAACAATGTCACTGGATCTTTCCAGAAAGACTCTATTAAAAAAAAAAAAAAAGTCCTGGGGCTAAATCTCAATTTTAGCTGGGGAAGTTGGCCAACCAACTGCCTTGGTTAGATGAAATTAAGAATAGTTTTAAACTCCCCTTTTGTTTTAATCCTTGATGAGAAGCCTTCTAATTGGAATGAGCACTTCCAGCTGTGTCCCTTAGAAAGAAGAGAGCAGGGAGGATCACTCGATCAGGGTGATCTTCGGGGATCATCCATCCATTTGCTGACACTCATGAGGGGCCTGTCTCAGGTCGGGTCCAGGGCTGGGTACATGGGATCCACAGATGAACGAGGTAGACGCTGGCTCTGCCTTTACGGGCTAAGTGTTAGCACGGGAGAGAGTCGCACAGAACTGACAGAATGCTGAGCAGGTAACAGACGGACGGAGGGAAAATAACCAACATGTTAGGAGCGGGGGCTGCTTCACAAACAGGATGGCCAGGGAGTCCGTCTCTGAGTTCAGCAGTGTAACAAGGTGCCACAAACTCAGCCATTTAAAACAACATCCATTTATTACATCGTTCTGTAGGTCAGGTGTCTGGCTGGACTCCACTGGGTTCTAGGCTCAGGGTCTCCCATGGCCAAAATCAAGGTGTTGGCAGAGCTGGGTCTCATCGGGAAGCTCTTGGAAAGAATCCACATCCAGGCTCGATTCGTTTGTCCAGAGTACGGCTTGCCTGCCTTGGTCTGATCGGGCTGCTGTAACAAACCCCCATAGACTGCGAGCTTCAACAACGAACATTTACTTCCCTCCACTCTGGAGGCTGGGAAGTCCGAGATCACGGCGCCCGCAGACTCGGTGTCTGGTGAGAACCCACTTCCTGGTTCACAGCCAGCTGTCTTCCCGCTGTGTCCTCACATGGCAGGAGGGGACAGGATTGCTCTCTGGGGTCTCTTATTAAGGCACTAACCCCACTCACGAGGCTCCACCCTTGTGACCTAATCACCTCCCAAAGGCCCCACCTCCCAACACCCCCACGGTGGGTCAGGTTTCAACAGGTGAGCACTGAGTCTCCTGCAAGAACTGAGGTCCCTGTCTACTTGCTGGCTGGCAGCAGGGGGCTGCCCTCAGCACCTGGGAGATACCCGCGTTCCGCTCACGCAGCCCCTCCATCTTCAGAGCAGCCATAGTCCGTCCAGTCCTCCCACGCTTTACTTCTCCAGATTTCTTCCGCCCCAGCCCGAGAAGCACGCTGCCTTTGAGGACGCACGTCTTCCCATCTTAAGGTGAACTGTGTCCTACGATATGTCACGACCCCAGGAGTGATGCCTTATCATAGTCCCAGGTTCTGGGGTTGAGGACATGGGATGGGGGGGGAAGGGCATTCTAGACTTCGGCCAAGCACAAAGCAGACGCTGAGACCCAGAGCAGGAGGAGGAGGCGAGGAGGTGGCCAGTGGGCCCTGGAGTCTACGGGACAGAGGAGGCAGCACCCTCCCCGCAGGGAGGAAGAAGCCTGGTCTGTGGGAGGCACCACAAGGCCAGCTGGGCTGCAGGAAAGCAGGTGATATGGAGCACCGCCCGAGGAGAGGAAGTGAGTGGGGAGCACCCTCTCAACCATCAGGTCCTCTAAGACAGAGGCGAACAGGATGGAGCTGGAAGTATATGGCCCAGGACACTTGGAGGAGACTGCCTTTTAGAATTAAACCCCTGAAGTTGTTTAAAAATTAAAAAAAAACACCTTGATTAAGATACTATGTATAATTGATGTTTAATAAACGGCACATAAAGTATACAGTTTGATGACTTTTGACATCTGTATACACCCACAAAAACATGTCCACAGCCAAGATAATGAACAGATCCACCACTCCTGAAAGTTTCCTCACGCCCTTTTGTCATTTCCTCCCCCAGCCCCGGCTGCAACCCCGTCCCCCCACAGCCATTGCTCTGCTTCCCATCACTAGGGATTCGTCTGCATTCCCTAGACTTTTATATAAATGCAATCAAACAGTACTGCTATGAGATGGATTGTGTCCCCCCAAAATTCATATTTTGAAGCCCTAATCCCCAGCACCTCAGAATGTGACTGTGTTTGGAGATGGGGGCCTTTAAAGAGGTGACTAAGTTAAAATGAAGTCGTTAGGTTTGGCCCTCATCCAATCTGATGGCTCTCTTAATAAGAAGAGGAGGTTAGGGGGCACCTGGCTGGCTCAGTCAGTAGAGCACGCGACTCTTGATCTCTGGGTCATGAGTTCAAGCTCCAGGTTGGGCACGGAGCCTACTTAATAAAATAAAAGAAATTTAAAAAAGAAGAAGAAGAAGAAGAGGGGGAGGTTAGGACAAACACAGAGGGAAGAGACCATGTGAAGACACCAGAAGAAAACCCACCTACAAGCCAAGGATGGAAACCTCAGAAGAGACAAGACCTGCCAATGTCTCCATCCCAGACTCCCAGCCTTCAGAACTGTGAGAACTGTGAGAACGTAAATTTCCGTGGTTTAAGCCCCCAGCCTGTGCTCCCTTGTTATGCAGCCCCAGCTGGCGGGTACAAGTACGGGCTTTTTTTTTTTTTTTTTTTTTTGGTATAACTTCTTCCATTCAGCATCATTATTTTGAAATGCGACTACGTTTTCACCTGTTTTGTTCCATGAAACCCCATCCAGTGGATACACCACCACGTATTATCCATTCACTTGCTACGAGCAGTCAAGGTGTTTTCAGTTTTTTGCTTTTTATAAATAATGCTGCTGCGGACATCGGTTTACAAGTGTTCGTAGGATGTACGTTTCCGTTTCTGTTGGGTTAATACTTAGAGGTAGAACAGCTGGGTCATATGGCAGTTTATGTGGAACTCTTTCTAAAAGTACCAAACTGAAAAAAAAAAAAAAAAAGAAAAAAAAAAGTACCAAACTGTGTTTCCCAGAGGGGTTGAGCTACTTTGCATTCCCATCAGCAGTATATGAGTTCCAGTGGCTCCATGTCTTTATCAGCACCTGGTGTGGTCAGTTTTGTTTTTTTTTTAATAACTTCTTTTTTCTTTCTTTCTTTTTTTTTTTTTTTTAGTAAGCTCCACACCTAGCGTGGAGCCCAAAACAGGGCTTGAACTCATGACCCTGAGATCAAGACCTGAGCTGAGATTAAGAGTTGGATGATTGACCAACTGAGCCACTCAGGCACCCCAGTCTTTTTAATTTTAGCCATTCTAACAGATGTACAGTAATACCTCATTGTGGTTTTTAATTTGCATTCCCCTAATGACTAATGATTTTAGCATTGTTATATATGCTTAATGGCCATCCAACAAGGAAAACATAAGCTTATTAAACAAAACAAGCATTTTTTTGGTGCAGATATTTTATCCACTGTTAAGTGGGTTGTTGTTTTATTAACTTTTGAGAGTTCTTTATGTATTTAAATACAGGTCCTTTGTCAGATATATGATTTTTTTTTAAGATTTTATTTATTCACGAGAGAGAGAGAGAGAGAGAGCAAGCAAGAGAGCATGAGCAAGGTGAGGGGCAGAGGGAGAGGGAGAAGCAAACTGCCTACTGACCAGTGAGCTCTATGCAGGTTTCGGTCTCAGGACCCTGGGATCATGACCTGAGCCGAAGGCAGATGCTTAGCCAACCGAGCCACCCAGGCGCCCCCAGATATATGATTTGTAAGCATTTTCTACCAGTCTGTGGTTTGTCTTCAGGCTTGTAAGAGTATCTTTCAAAATAACAGAAGTTCTTTTCATTTGGATTAAGTCCAGTTTATCCATTTGTTCTTTTACGGATTGTGCTTTGGGGCAGTATCTAAGAAATCCCTACGTAACCCTACGCGACAAGATTTTCTTCTGTGTTTTCTTCTAGAAGTTTTACAGTTTTAAGTTTTATATTTAAGTCGGTTTTAGATTAGTACTTTTATAAGACACGAGGTATGGCTCAATGTACTTTTTCTTCTTTTTTTTGCAGAACATTTGTTGAAACGAGTATCCCTTTTCCATACAACGGTCTTTGAACTTTTGTTGAAAATCTATTGTCCATATTTGTGTGGGTCTATTCATGGGCTCTCTATTCTCCTCCATTGATCTATTTGTTTGTCTTTCCGCCAGTTCTGCCTTCTCCGGATTACTGTATCTTTATGAGCCTTGGAATCAGGTGGTATGAGACCTCCTCCTTTGCTCTTCTTTTTCAAGGTTGTTTTGGCCATTCTATGTGCATCACATTTCCATTTGAATTTTAGGATCGGTTTGTCAGTTTCTACCCAAAAAGCCTGCTGAAAGTTTCCCTGGGATTGCACAAAACCCACAGATCAGCATGAGGAGAATCAACACCTGAACAGTATATATTTTTTAAAGATTTACTTACTCGTTTGTTTATTTATTTTTAGAGAGAGAGAGCACACTCACGTGCATGAGTGGGGGAGAGGCGCAGAGGGAGAAGGAGAGAGAGAATTTCAAGCAGGTCCCACGCCCAGCATGGATCTCACGACTGTGAGATCAGGACCTGAGCCTCAATCAAGAGTCAGATGCCCAACCGACCGAGCCACCCAGGCGCCCTGAACAGTGTATTTTTTTAATGGAGAGAAAATCCCCTACCATAACCTTCACGATTTTAAAGTGAGCTATTCAGTGGAGTCTCGTACTTTCACAAGGTTGTGTAACCATCACCATGATCACATCCCAGAACGTCTTCATCACCCAAAAAGAAACCCCATCCCCATTAACCGTTATTCCCCCCCGCCCCATTCTCCTAGGCCCTGGTAACCACTCATCTACTTTCTGTCTCAGTGAATTTGCCTGGTCTGGACCCTCCGTGTGAATGGAATCCTACAACACGTGGCCCTCTGCGTCTGGCTTCTTTCATTTTGCATAATATGGTCAAGGCTCATCCAGGTCGCTACACAGCTTAGCAATAATGGGCCCGCAGCACCTACGCCAATGGAGCGGTTCGCCATCCCGGGACCCTGCAGAACTGCTTTTTAGAATAAATCCCTGAAATCAGCTTTTGAAACATACATGTTTGCTTCTTCTTTCTCAAAGTAAACCATGTGATTTATTTCCAGTTAACTGAAGGGATGGCTGGCTGGACTTCATAAAGTACTGAACTTTAGAACTGACAGGAAACAGAAAATGTGTAGTCAAGAGGTTGCAAACCAGTTGCCCAGAAGCCAAGCTGGCAACCCGCCGTGTTTGTGCGGCCTGGGCAGGATGTCATTAATACGTGAGCCAACACTTCAGAATCTGGGCGCTTTCACAAAAAAATTCTTTAAAAACTTAGACGTCTGGTAGACCAGGGCCCACATTCTGCCGGGGTGGGAGGTGGCTGGGGAGGGGCGGAGCCTCCTCTTGGGTCTCCTAGGACCCCACCACCCCCATAGGGCATCCGTGACGTCACACCTGACCCCTTCGCCGTCAGCTTACCTGCCCTGCCTGTAGACGGGTGAATTTGCAGCTCCCCACACCGGTCCACGTCTCCCTTTTGCAGGTGAGCCCTGGGAGGTGACCTGACTTTCCCCGGGGGACAAACCAAGAGTTAGGGGCAAACCATAAACACTGACATTGAATTCTGTGCTTTTGCCTGCCCAGTAGGTGTCCCCTCCCACCAGGGTGACCGGCTCGTTCTGGTTTGCTTGGGAATTCTCTAGTTTTAGAACACAACGTTCTGTAGCCCAGAAGCCCTCTCAGGGATCATTGGGGCCACCCTCCCTCTCACTCCCCACCCTCTTTCCCCCACCAAAAAAATGAAATAAAAAAAGCTGAAAATTTTCTAAAGTGCTGGGCCAGACACTGTCATCATCAGGACCACTGTCCCTGCTCCCTCTCCAAGCGATGCACGGGGTCGCTGCGGCAGTGGCTGGGCGGGACCGCTGTCCCCGGCCTCCTGGGGCCCGCGCGGAGGAGCCTGGCACAAGGCGGACGCAGCGAGCTGACACCCGCTGCCAGAGAGCACCGCGCGCCCCTGTTTGCGATTAGGGGGCTGACTGCACTCGGAACAGCAAGCCCATGATGAAAGCTGGGAAAAGAACATTGTTACAGATTTTTCATAGTTTCCCAAGTAAATATTACACTCACTGCTGCTTGAATTACTAATGCCTTGGAAGCGGAGGCCAAAATCTGTTCCCAAACAGACTCCTCTTTTTTTTCTCTGTCACCTAGGCACTCGGCATTGTTGTCGAATTGTTTTCCTGGGCTCATGCACGGCTCAGAACATTCCCTCAGAGTGACCTCTTGGCACCCCGCGAGGCCGGATCATTTCCCAGCGCCTCCGCATCAGCTCCTGATCCAGCAGGCGGCCTGCCGCGGGGCAGGTGACCCCCACGTCCTGTGATGTGGCCACAGAAAGGGGAGCCGTGGAACGGCTTGCAGCTCCACTGCAAGGAGACAGGGCTTCGAACAGGCAGCTGAGGCCAAGAGGCAAGGGCCCTGCCCGGCGCGGCCCCTCCCGGCCCCGGGGCATTCAACTTCTTCCTCGGCCGCCTAGAGACCCAAGGGCCCTTGGGTCTTCACTGTCTTTATTACTGCTTATAAAAAGCTAGTAAACAGATGGTTTGGTTTAGAGAAGTATGCAGCCAGGGTTATTAAACAGAAAGAAAGCTGAGGAATGAGGGAGGAAAGGGAAAGCAAGCAGGCTTGTACACGCAGGGACACTGACAGCTCGTAAATCCCAACACCGCCCGTTCTGCCCGCGTCTCTGGTTGGGGTTACCCTGTCCTCACCAAGCCCGGAAGAAGCCCCAGTTAGACCAACCTCACGTAGAAAATGCGCTCTGCCCTCCTCGGCATCCCCCTTCCCGTGTGTTGTCCCGCACATACTCGTGACCTTGGGATCAGATGAGTCCATGCCACTTGGGGCCGGAGGGCGCATAGGTGGGCAACCCTCCGGGGAAGCTGGTCACACAGTAGATGGCCATGGGAGAGGTGACCAGGCTGTAAGGGGGAGAGGCTGAGCAACCTCAGACCCCTGCCGGCAGTAAGAGGCTCAAGACCACAGATCTCTTGCGGGGACAGAGAGGGCACTGGGGACGGGGGGCTTGGTTATGTGCCTGTGATCACCCTGGCTAGAATCAAGCTGCCAGCCCACCCGAGTCCTGAGAGCCTTCCCGAGAGGACAAGCCAGGACATGGACTGCAGGACAAGCAGAGCTCAGGACTGGACTGCGGGGTGGGGGCCCAAGCACCGGGGAGGTAAATGGTGCCTCGTCCAGGCTCTAGGGACACCCTTGTGACACGGCAGTGCCAGGATTCACTGTAGCATGAGGGTGGGGGCCAAGGGAGAAGAGAGGATCAGGGTGCAGCCCCGCCTGCTTGTCAGCTGGGTCACACGCCAACCCAGCTGCGGAGGGACCTCGTCCCTCATCCGAGAGGGGAAAGCCAGGAAGGGCAGAGGGAAGTGAAACGTCACTCCTCAGCGTCCACCAGCAACCCAGGAGAGCGTGGCCCAAGTGCTTGGGTCGCACACAAGGGTCCCCAGACGGGTGGGCAGAGGTTTACACATCTTGCTCTCCAGCTAAAGCAACATACACAGAAACAGGACGAAGATGGGGCCGCCGAGGAGAGGAGGAAGGGCCCCGGGCAGGGGCAGATCGCAGAGATGGGACAAGGTCAGCTGAGGGCGGGCAGAGGGATCTCAAGGAGGTGCTGCTCCCCGGGGGGCTGCTGGCCTGTGGGGGTCAGCGGACGGCTGGTCATCAAGAGTATAACAAAAGAGGGAGAGCAATCGAGAGCAAACACCGAGAAACTTCTATATGCCTTTTTCCCCTTGTTAGGTTTGTCCTGTTATAGTTTGTGAAATGCAGTTTTGTTGACTCCGATAATAAAAAAGAAACAAGGGTTTGCGTCTCGCGTGGCTCTTGGTTCTCCCGTTCATCTTCCGGAGTATGCTGAGGTTGGTACAGTTCACAAAGGCTGCGGTCCGCGATCAGCTGGAAACGTTGAAAGCTGCTGGTCCTTCTGTGCAGGTAGTTGGAGACGCCCTGGCCCGAGGGATATGAAGCAGCAAGAACTGTCCCCCCCCCCGGGGCCCAAGGCAGCCCCCCACCAGCGGTGGAGAGGGGGGGACGGGCATGGGGCCGCTGACCAGGCAGCCAGGAGCCCAGCCCCTCCCCCCAACGCCACAGGGACACACGGGTGCGGCAGCTGCTAGAGCCCCTTACCCTGCACCGCCCAGGCACACACACAGGGGCATCGGAGCCTGCCCTGCAGGGGAGAGCTTCAGCCCCTGCAATGATGCGGGTGCCCCAGGCTCCCGCCAGAAGAAGTGAGAACTTTGAGTGGGGACCCGGTTCCGGAGACCCCACTGGTCGGGCTCGATATGACTCTGCTGTTCCCCTCCTTTCTCCTTCCCTGAACATCAGGTGGAAACCCGAGTTACATGGGGCACAAGGAAGAAGGATGCTGTGCCTTTCTTTTTTAAAATCAAGACTGCCCCCCATCCCCCCTTCTATATATGCTTTCCACTTCCTGTCTTGACACCCACTGGCCTGTGGGTCAGGAAAGGTGCCTTCTCTTCATTCTCTCCTCCCCCGAGCTGGTGGTGAGAAGGGGGCCACTCACATCTCTCAGGAACTAAAAATGCTTCTGGTCTCAATCCAGGAGAGAACATAGCATATGAGTCCATTTATACAAAGTACGAAAACAGGCAAAACTGAGCTATGCTGTGAGCAGTTAGCGTAATGATTACCCTGGGGATGTAGTAATGAGGAGCGGGGACCAGGGGGCCTTGGGGGGGGGCTGCTCACATGCCATTGCTTAGTCTGGGTGCCAGTGAAAGGCCGCTTCAGTCTGTGACCCAAAAATTGTCCACTCATGGTTTGTACACTTTCTTCATGTATATTAAATGTCAATAAGAGGTTTGAAAAGCCTGTTGGCTCCAACCGTAACAACAAAAGTAAAATAAAATACGGAGACAGAGGTCTTCCTCGACTTTGTTCCGCTTGCGTGAAAGGCACAGAGCCGTAGGACCACGGGAAAGAACAATTACCCTGGAAGAGAGGCTGGGATCTGTTTTTTGGGTCACTGTTTTCCCAGGTGGTTGGGAGGTGGGGGGCATGGTTGACTCATTTTCCTTGCTCCTCCTCCCGCTCCATCCCCACCATGTGGGCTGGATGGGGACCAAGGGCTGGAGGGCTGGAGCTGTTGCTTTGGTAATGCTTAAATATTGGCTTCAAGTTATGTTGGTAAAATAAATAAGCAGGAGCCTTGGGGAGCTCAAAGTGGCCCAGCCCGTTGTTCCAGATCCCTGGTCAAAGCCCATGCACCAAACTGGTTCAGCTTGCTCAAGTCCATAGCTCTCTCCAGCGAGGACGGAACATAGGTTAGGGGCTGCGTGTGCTCCAGATGCTAGGGACCCAGCCTCCTTGCTAGATGTCCTGTCCCAATAGACTCTCCTAAAATTCCTGCTCACGGTGGTCTGGCAATACAGTGGCCAAGAGCCCAAATCCAAGGCCCGGGGAAGACTTTCTCCATCTTGGAAGGTGGGGTGCGCACAGAGGGAGTTCGTAGAGCTAACATCACCGCTGTTAGTAGCCGTGCTTGCTTTCAGAAGGCGAGGGCAAAGAAAACCGAGTTGTTTCTATAGGGCACATCCAGGCACCGGGAGCAGGGTAGTCAAGATTCACAAGAGCGGCCAAGAAGATGAGGACGCCGGTCCAGGAAGTAGAACAGAGCTTTGCCCAAGATAAATCCTCAATGCCAATCCTTGCTCTCATCACGGAGGTCTCTGATTGGGAGGTGGCTAGCAAGTCCTTGGCTCCTCTGGGCCTCAGTTTCCCCGTTTTTGTAGATGGAGGCAGGAGAGAACGGACGCCAGCCCCAGGAGCGTGTCCCGTCAATGCTCCTCCCGCAGGCTCTCCCAAGGCAGCTGGGACAGACGTGCAGCGCGTAATCCAGGGTTTACAATCCGGCTGCCCTCGGGGAAGTGGAAACTGTTCGCCTTGCCCATTCCAAACGCAACCAAATAATAACCCTCCACCGAAGTCTTGGCTCAGAAGGTCTGCTTGTCCTGCTGTGTGTGCAAGGGAGGAGAGAGCATACACACTTGGGCAGGGGTGGGGTGGGGACAGCTCCCTCTGGGCAACGTAGAGCGTTGGGCGGTGCTGGGAGGAGCCCCGAGTGTGGGACGACCAGCATGAGGTCACCGCTGTCCTCCCCCTGGGGTGCGATGTGTCAGCAGGCCGCGATTGGCCTGCAAGCCATGATTCATGGCGGTGAGCATTCCTCCCGTGGACCTCAGCCCTCAGCCTGCAACTGCCCTTCCGAGCAGCCTCCTTGTTTTCTCTCCCTCTGGCTCTGCCCTCCTAGGGCTCCAGCCTCAGGCAGCCGGCAGGGCGTCTCCCCCCCCCCCCGCCCCGGGGATGCTGGTGATGCTCCTTCCAACATGCTGGCCCTCTGCAGGGCTACAAACCGCACAGTGATGATCGTGGACGTTCACTGAACACCTACTGTGCCCTGTGTGCAAACGCTCTCAGGGGCGACCGGCCTTTGAGCGGGTGGTTTGATTTGCAGGGCTGCCCGTGACAAATGACCGCAAACTGGGTGCTTAAAACAACACAAATTAGTGCCCTCTGTTCAGAAGGCCACAAGTCAGAAACCCAAGTGTCAGCGGGCCCACGTTCCCTCCAAAGGCTCCAGGGGAGAATCCTTCCCAGCCTCCTCCAACTCCCGGTCGCCCCAGGGATTCCTTGGCCTTTGGCCACACCATCCACCCTCTGCTTGGTCTTCAAATGGCCTTCTCCCCTCTGTGCATGACTCTCTGTGTGTCCCCTCCCCTTCTTATAAGGACACAGTCATCTGATTTAGAGTCTACCCTAAATCCAGGGTGATTGTCACGAGATCTTTAATTACGAAGACCCTATTTCCAAATAAGGTCACGTTCCGAGGGTCCAGGTGGACGTGAATTTGAGGATCCCCTTTTTACAGATGAGCGAAAGGTACCAACAGAGTGAAGGGGTTTTTCTTGAGTCCTTCCGCTGGTCAATGGCAGAGTCAGGATGCAAACCCATTCCACATGGTCCCACGACCCCCTGTCCTATCTGTGCCAGAACCCGACATCTGCCAGAATGCCCACCCCACACATCAGAGCAGGAGGGGGACCCGGTGGGAAATCTCAGCTTTTGCGAGGAAAGCACAGCCCCATATCCAATCATTCTCCAGCTTCAGCTGTGGACGAATCCCCAAAAGGAGTTTGTAAAATCACTCACCAGTGCTGACCCAGTTGGCTGGTGGGGAGGGGCGAGCCACAATCAGCACCGGAAGCAAGGCCCTGGACCCCATGTGACTCGGCGCAGGCAGATGGAGACGGGTCCAAGACCATGTCCTGAGAATCCCTGAAACATCCATTGAGACCAGACCCAGGACTGGAGATCAGCCCATCTCCAGCTCAAGGTAAGAGCAGAGAGTACAGCTCAGCCAAAGGGACCGGTCCCCTTGTCTGTGCCAGACGAGCCCAGGGCCAGGCCTGCGAGGACCAGAAGTCCTCTTCTGCTGAGCAACCCAGGGGGAGGTTTGGATTCAAACCCATTGCTGAAGGAGCCAATGCAGGCTCATTCTGGGAGAGCCCCGAGGCAGCTCTGGGCTTTGCCCAAACCCCAGCATGGAGGATTTGGAAAGGCCCACAGAGTGAGCCAAAACCCTCTTTCCCCTTTACAATCCAGCGCAAATAGCTCTTCCCCGGGACTAGCCCTCTCTCATACTGGCGTCACACGCGCACCCTCAGTGCCAAGCGATGATGGAGACCCAGCACTCCATCTTCCTGCCAGTGGGGGCCCCAGCCTCGCCCCCTGCACCGCACAGCTCCCTCCCGCTGCCCAGAACCGCGAAGAAAACAGGTACAGCTGGTGAACAAGACGTCCTTGGCACCTCACTGGAGCTTGCTTGACCAGGTCTCATGAAAGTGTATGAGCTCAGCTTCTGGACCAGCCACCCAGTTCCCACGGCCCCTGGGGTGGGCAGTGGCCCTGCGGGCGACCACGCCTAGAATTGCCTCTGGCTTACGATCAACGGCAGTCCCCAAATCTTCTGAGGTTGAAGAAGGGAGAAAGCAAGAAGAAACGGAGTCTCCCGGCCAGCAGGCCCTGCAGAATGAGGGAGCATCCCAGGATGCCTGGGGGCGGACACCTGCTGTGTTTGGGTTTTTTTTTTTTTATTAAGGTGAGATTCACTTAGCATAGAATTAACCAATGTAAAGCAAGCGGTTCAGTGGTGTTTAGCAGATGGCTTATTCACAGTGAGTAACCACTACGTCTATCTACCTCCCAAACATTGGATCCCCCTCAAAGGAAACCCCCTGCTTCTTGCTGCCTTCTTCCCTGCCCCTGGCATCCACCAATCTTCATCCTGTCTCTGCGGACTCACCTCTTCTGAACACTTCCTATAAATGGAACCATACCGTAGGGACTGCACACCTGTCGTTTTCACCTGCCCGGCACCCCAATTCCCCTCTCCTGATCAGAGCACCTGCGTTTTACTTTAGGGAAGTCATCCCACCCCACGCCCCTCAATCTATGGGACTGCCTGCCCCACCCACTGCTTGCAGGTGGCAAGCAACCCAAGCTTTGCAAATTGGACACCGTGATTGGTTCAGGAGTGGTCTCACGACTCAATCCCGGCCGATGAGAGCAGCCGAGGGATGCCCGCTGGGGCAGGTGTCCTGCTGTGTGGCTTGCTCAGTGGGCAGGATGGGAGATTGGAATTGCTGGTGTCCACCTTTGCCACTATGCAGGCAATGCCCACCTGAGAATGGAGCCCACACAGGAAAGCGGAGACAAAGGCAGAGTTCCTGCCAACATAGTCTGAGCCCCTGGATCCAGCTCTTCCTGAAGGCAGAGCTGTCCTGGGACACGGCCCTTCTGAAAGCTGAGAACCACTGTCTGTGCTCAAGGTACAATTGAAACTGGGCTTCCATGACACCCAACTGAGAGAAACCTCAATGATACACGTGACAGAGGCGAGTCCATTTCACTGTCCTGTCTTTGCGTCTCCCCATCCCTTGTGGAATAAGACACAGCTCCTTAGTAGGGAGCATGTGGCCGTCCTGATCGGACCCTTCCCTCCCTCCCCCTTCATCCTTGCACAGTCCAGCTCTCACTTAATATGCCAGCCACACCACACACACACACACACACACACACACACACACACACACACACACAGAGTGCTTTTTCCTGCCTTTGCGTCCCTGCTCTTCCTGTCTCCTCTGCCCAGAATGCTCTCATCACCCCCAGCCCGACCCTCGAGTGCTTACTCATCCTTTATCACTCGGTTCAGGCATGACCTCCTTCAGAAAGCCTCCCCTGACTAAGCGCCCCACCTCTCCTCCTGCATCCCGAGCTCCCCACAGGCCCGTGTGTGGCTCAGCCACAGCCCCGCACTGTGAGTTGTTTTTAATGACCTGTCCCTGCTTCCTCCTGTCCCCCAACACGGCCAAAGGGGAGTCCTTCAAAGCTGCATCTGTGCCTGGCTCACAGCTGCCCAGCACAAGCCTCGGGCCATAGCAAGGCCTCTGTACAGGAATGCTTGGAGAGAGAGTTGATTTTCCAAGTTTCTACCAAAGATCGTTTACGTTTACGCCGGCAGCCCTCACCCAGGCATGCGTCAGCTCCACTCTGTCCTGCTCTCGAGTGCAATTTCTAATATTTCAGCAATGGTCTTTTTGCCTTGGCTGCGACTGGACTCTGGGGCTATGCCCTCGCGGAACCCTCCCACGCAGGGATGAGGCGAGATGGGCGTGCTCGCCAGCGGTGGCTCACAGGGAGGCCTCTGGCACCCACTGTTGCCGGTGGGGCATACAGACGTCCCCCCCCCAACCCAGATGATCCCGATCGGGCCTGTAGGCACCACCCAAAGCCTGTCTAATGCTTCTGATAGCGGCCCCATCCGTGTTTTTGAATACGAGACCCCGAAGCCTGTCAGGGGAAGTCACCCATCGTCTGCCCCCCTTCCTCACCGGGTGGTTCTGATTTGCAGACCGGCCAAGGCAGTGACGTCAGGCCCCCGCCCGCCTCTTGCCAGCTGGCTCCGCGAGCTTTGATTCAGTGTCTGGGCCTCCATGAGCGGAGAGGAGCTCAGAAGGTGGGACCAGGAGCCTCCCCAGCACACTCTCTATTCCTGAGGCTCCCAGAAGGGACCATCCCCTCTGGATGCCAGTGAAGGTGTGAACAGCTGGGGTGGGGCCGAGCTGCATGACTCAGGGCTGCTTTGGGAACCGGCAGTCCAGAGAGCACCCGAGCCAGAGGGTGAAGATTCATAGATGCCTTGACCCGAGCTGTAGGCGAGATGAGTCACGGCTCCCGGGACGACCTCCTTCCCCTGGCAGTCCCTCCTTACTTTTCAGGGAGCCGCAGTCGTCTCTGCACACTTCCTGCCTCCAGGAGCTGCTGGGCTTCGGAGCCAGTTTGCACTTTGAACTTCCCAGGATTGGCTGCAGACTGGCCCCTGGAATGATAATAACCCGGTCCGTGCGAGGACTTCATCAAGAAGAACGGATCCCAGGGTGTACTGGGGGAACCCACCACCGGCTGAACGTCAACGGGGCCCGGCTTCTCTCCGGGGGCAGCAGGACAGCGCCGGGCCGGCCGGAAGCCGCGTCCTCGGGGAAGCTGTTCACCCTCCAGCTGCCTCCGTTCCTGGGGCACCTGCACCTCCTATCCTGCCATGGGCAGCCCTGGTGCCGCTCAGCACCCCTGCACATCCCCAGCCGGACCCAGCCGCCCCCGGCAGGACAGCACTCAGCCACACCCAGCTCTGAAAGTTTTGGGGAGATTACCATGGAAGGTTGCTTCTCAGGGACTCCTTTTTTCAGGAATAGTCTATTAATCTGGGGAGAAGGGTGGTGTTTCATTCATTTGGTTTTCCATCAATGGTCATCCAGAGCCTAGAATGAGCCAGGCTCTGTGCTGGGTCATGCCCACCCTGGAGCCGATCACGATACATTAAAAACAGCCAGGCACTAGGAGAGCACATTGATAAAGTGCTCTGGGACCTGAGAGAGAACAAGAGAGCCAGAGTCCCTCTGGGAGTCCCCTCCTCTGTTTAGTTTATGTAACGCGGGCTGAGAGAACATTCTGTGCCAGGGATTGTTCTAAGAACAAATGCTAAGCCATTTAATTATCTTAACAGCTTTTTTTGGGACTAGGATTACCACATTTTAGAGAAGCTGGGAAAGTAGGGGCACAGAGAGGTTGAGTAAGTTGCCAAAGGTCACACAGCTGCTAAGTGGTACATGCAAACAGCGGTCTGGCTCAGGTCCCTGCTCTTGGCTCCCGGGAAGGCTGCTTCTGCCGACGGGGGGCGTCTCTCTGGACAAGTTCACAGCAGCTGCGGGGTCCTCAGGGAGCAAGTGCCCTTCCCACTCAGCTGCCAGGCACAAGCACATCTTTGCATGGGCGCCCGCTCTTCCAGCCCACTCCAAGGTCAGGGGTCAGGGGAGCCGGTGCTGTCTCTGTCCTCACGCCCTCGGGGTGAACTCCAGGAGCCGTGTGGGTGGGTCCCTGCCACGGAGCCACGGGAGGTAGGCCTCCTGCTGCAGAAAACAAGGTTTTACGTCTGCCCTTGAATGAACAGTTTGTTCCTGAAGGGAAAAACAAAACAGTGAAACCTGACTCTAGGTAAAGGGAGATCTCATTCTACCGGAGAGAGGAGAGAACGTGCTCCCGAGAAGGGCACGCTGATGGCATGGTTCCTTCCCCGCCCGGAGCACAGAGGACGTCATAAATGCCACACCAGAGGGAATGTTCTCAGCGGCCCACGTGGCCTGCATCACCTCCCCCTGAGGATTTGTGAGGGAGCGTCTCAGGGCAGGGCCCAGGCTCACTCTCGGAGGTTTCTTGCTCCCTCGTGACAGCTGACTCCGCTCCGGGGGGAAAAGGAGCTGGAGAAATTCTAGAAGCAGGAGCGGATCACTTTCCAAATGGTCTCAGCCCTCAGAGGCAACTTCTGGGGCAGGACAGCCCCACCACCCCAAGTTCTGTCTTGTTCACCGCTGTGTCTGTCTGAGACACCGGATCACAGAGCCCCACAACTTTCCTGTAAAGTGGACGTGTGCAGACCCGCGACCCCGGCTGCCGGCCTCCTCTCTGCCCCACAGAGCCCTGGCAGCCTCGCTCACTGGGAGGAAGGGGCGTGCCTGCATCCGAACGACACTTTATTTGTGGATACTGGGATTTGAACGTCATATCATTTTCGGATGTCATGAACTATTATTCTGCCTTTGATTTGTTTTTCTTCCCCAACCATTTAAAAAGGTGAAAACATTCCTAAATTGCAGGTTATACAAATCAGACAGCGGGTGGGATTTGCCCCCCCCCATGCTGCTGGGCATCGTAGTGACCACAGCCCCTGGAACCAAACACAGCACGAGGCTCCGGACACCACTGATCAGGGTCCCCTGGCCCCACACGGACCCCATCTAACATCTGCGCTTCTCCGTCCGCACTGTTCTTGCGGGTTCTGGAATGTTCTTCCTCCCTTTCCAACACTTGATTTTTTTTTTTAAGATTTATTTATTTATTTTAGACAGAGACCGTGCACATGCATGAGCGGAAGGGGCAGAGAGAGAGAGAGAGAGAGGGAGAACCTCAAGCAGGCTCCGCTCTGAGCCCTGAGCACAGAGCCTGACGCAGGGCTCGATCTCATGGCCCTGAGATCACTACCTGAGCTGAAACCAAGAGTCGGACACTTGACCGACTGCGACACCCAGTCGCCCCAACACTTGATTGTTTTTTAAGACTCAGTTCGAGGATTCCGTTTCTGGGAAACCTGTGTTGATACCAAGTCGGGTTTGGATCCTCTTCTCTTTACTGCTCGCTTCCCCAAACTAGGCCCTTAATGTGTTTGCTCCTGGGTCTCTGTCATCGGCCTGGAAAGCTCCCCAGCACAGGGCCTGGGCCTTCCATCCTCTATACCGGCACTCTGCAGTGCCTGGAACAGAGTATGTGCTCAATAAATGCTTGTCGGACTAATTTATCCCCCTCCCTTCGACCTCCTCCTCCTCCCGCCCCCCACTGCCTCTAAGGTTGGCAGACCTGAGGGCTCAGGACTAGAGGGGTCTTTTCCCCCCCATCCTCTCATCCTCTGTGAGCTCACCCCACAGAGGGCTTTCAGGCCCCCTATGTGGTGACAACTCCCAAATGTATATCTCCACTCCTGACTTTGCCCTCGGACCCCAGACCCAGACATCGCGCTTCCCACTCATATCTCTGCGTGGACGTGGGGCCGGCATCCCGACCCTCCATGCTGCACACCTGCCCCCTTGCAGGGCCTTGTCCGAAAACCCCAGAGTTCCCTCGTCCCCTCGTGGCCCTGGTCTGACCCGTCAGAAACTCCAGCTGGCTCTGCCTCAAATCCACGTGGCACCCGTCCCTGCCACCGGCCTCCCACCCGGCCCCCTACCTCCGGGTCCTGCTTACCGCCCCCCGCCATTTCTCTTCACACCATGGGTCCCCCAGAGGGACCCTCTTGCCACAGAAACTCCAGAGGAAGTCACAGCTCAGCGCAAACCCTCCGGGGGCTCCCATCTCATGCAGGGGACAGCTCCAAGTCTGCGCCAGGCGCCACTGACCCTTGGCCCGTTACCCCGCACCACAGTTCTGAGGTAGGACCTGAGAAACAAAGGCACAGAGAGGTTAGGTAGCCAGCCCAAGGTCACACAGTAGGGATAAAGCTCAATGCCTTATGATGGCTTTCCTGATCACGCTCCCTGGTATCTGCTCCTCCCTTAGCCCCAGGCACCGAGGCCCCTCCATGTTTCTTCCTTTCTTTTAAATTTTATTTAGTTTTGAGTAAATAATGGAGGCATGTGGCCCAGAATTTAAAATGTACACAAGGGAAATACGGTAAGTCTCTCTCCAACCCTGTCCCCAACCACTCGCTTCTCCCAGAGGTAAATTTCTAGAGTTCATTTTATTTTTTTTAATATTTTATTTATTAATTTGAGAGAGAGAGAGAGAGAGCACGAGCAGGGGGAGGGGCAGAGGAAGAGAGAGAAGCAGGCTCCCCGCTGAGCAGGGAGCCCAATGCGGGGCTCCATCCAGGACCCTGGGATCATGACCTGAGCCGAAGGCAGACGCTTAACCGGCTGAGCCACCCAGGCGCCCCTAGAGTTCATTTCAACACGGACAAAAAAACACGGTCTACGGCAGGGTTAGAAGGCCCTGTTCGCCACTCCGCCGGCTAAGTGTACCTGCGCGTCTCTCCCTCCTTGCTTCTCACACACCAAGCACACTCATCCTCAGGACCTTTGCAAACTGTTCCCCTGCCTAGAGCGCGCTGCTGCTGGAGGTCCACATAGCTCCCCCCACTCGCTTTCCTTGTCGGCTCAGAGGTCACTTTGGCAGAGCAGTGGCCCTGCGCACACAGCAAAGGACCGCCCCCACGCCCGAGTCCCCGTCCGGCCTTCCCTTCTCCGGGGTCCTCTCCCATCCTGCTCAGGGGGTCACGTGGGTCACAGTGTGTCTGCAGGGCCTAGAGCGGGGCTTGGTACATACTGGGGGCTCAGGAAATACTGGAGGAGGCGGTCACTCCCAACAGAGCACATCCTAGGACTTTGATCTTGCAGAATGTTAGCAACCAATAGAAACGAAGGCAGGAAGGAGCAGATGAGCAAACGCATGAATGGTAAGTATCAAACTTACCGCCAGGAGCAGTGGTTCTCGCCCGGGCTGCACGTGAGAAAACCCCGGGAGCTTCTGGAAACACGAGGGCCCGGACCCCACCCCAGACCAATGTGAAGCAGAATTTCTAGGGAGTGCAGTCTAAGCATCCTTGGGTTTGAAAATCTCTGCCTCCCACACAAAAGGGGGAGGCAGCGGGGGCTCCCGGTCCAGGAGATGAGAGGAGTGTCCTCTGTTCCATCGTCCAGTCTCACGTGCCTGGCAGCGCCAGGTAGCAGCCATGAGAGGGGACAGAGCCGGCTTGGCGGGATCTGGCTTTGAAACTGTGTCGACACAGTCTTCCCAGGAAGGGAAGGCACAGAGCCCACACCCTCGCCACTCGGTGTGGCCTGAGGACCAGCCACGTCGGATCCCCTAGAAGCTGGTGGGAAACACGACATCTCAGGCCCTGCCCCATAAAAGTTTGCACCTTATCCATTCCCCCGGCAGTTCCTGGCACATTCGGGCCCCGCGGGGCTGTGCTGGAGCGTGTCCCAGGCGCAGGGTCATGCACCGGGTCCCCACGTCCCACACACACCCTCCCAGTGTGCTGGGGCTGCCCCCTAAGGGCCTCACTTTCCTCACCAGCAAAAAAGGGGACCAGAGAAGATGATCCCAATGTGTCTGCTTCAACTAGTAGCAGTGAATAGACCAAGGCATCAACAGGCGGGGCCCTGCCTCTCAGCCAGGAACCATGAGGCTTCATGACCCAAAGGGCGAGGGACCAGAGAAAGTCAAGGACGCCGGCCCGGAAAGAACCGGCAGATGTCTGCTCAGCTGGGACCAGAGGACAGAAGCCCACTGGTCGTTACCCAGTCTTCAGGGAGCACCTCCTCCATCGGCCAGTAGCCCATCCTGGGCTCGATCGGTCAACCCCCACACACCTGCCCCTCTTTGCTAAGCTCTCCTCCGAGCCCTTCCGCAGCCCCAGGAGCCGGGCTGCACACCCGCCCTGCGTTCCCAGACGGAGCCCCGGAGAGAAGCTGGGAGCTGGAGCTCAGGCGAGGCGTGGAGAGGCGAGGCGGCTCCCTGCAGAGCACTTCCTAAGACTTTGATCTTGCAGAATGTTAGCTGTCAAGCCCCAGAACATGTCCCGGGCCCCTGGGATGCTATTATTCTCCCACTCGGGCTTTTTGCCCAGAAACGGTCTTCGTCCTCAGCTTGTCACTTCCTCTTCGTGACATCACAGCAGCACTCCTCCCAGACTCGCCCGAGCCTCTCCTCCCTTCTGGGCCCCTAACACCTGCCAGCCGGGCCTCGGCTCCCCGAAACCGGTGCGCCCGCCACCACGCTGCCCTCTCCCCTGCTCCGCAAGATTCCCTCCAAAGCTGCCCCCCAACTCGGTGTGTGAAGACCCAGACAAAAATTCCCCTGATAAGAAACAACCTCTTACTTCCAAGGGTGCTCTTTTTGGGGCAAGGTCTGCTCATGGGCCCGACTGCAGAGACAATTTTGGCCAGATGGAACCTATTCGTGATCGGCTGAGGGTTTCTGCTCCCTCTCCGAGCGCGGGTCGCTCCCCTCTCCCGGCCCCCCTCTCTGCCCTCCCCAGACGCTCTTCATCAAGGCACGAGAGGAAACTGCTTCGGGGTATGATCTCTCTGTTTCTGCCTAAAGCACGCGCAGCCGGGCCGCAGTGGGGGCCTCAGGGGCTGATCCCGGAGCCCTGGGCCCGTCCGCACCAACCCCACTGGTCATCCAGCCGCCCGGGGCCCCTGCAAGTGTCTGCACAGCATCGCCCACGGGCCAGGGAATAATATTTCATTTGAAACAACTATCCCGGGAGGATTCTACTGCCATCACGGGAAGGAAAAGCTTGGTTTGGGCAGGGTTAGGTAACCAAACACGGCTGTGTGGGCAGGAAGGGGAGGCTGGGATTTGAACCCAAGACCTTACCTTTCCCATGGAAGCTGCAGTCCCTCCATGCTCACGTCTGACCATCACAGGACCCGACGGCACTGGTCTTTCTGGGAGCAAGGGAATTACATCCCACCCACTCCTGCCTCCAACTGAAAGGACAGAGTTGCTGTTTACAGGGGTGAGGAATCCGCAGCAGGCGCGGGTTCGGAGGGGAGGGTGACGGTGGTTTTGCAGAAGTTAGGGCCGAGCTCCCCACCGGGCATCCCAGCAAGGTTGCGAGGCAGGTGGAGGCGGGAGTCTGGAGTCAGCGCACAGAAGAGCCAGTCCCAGTTGGCGAGACAAGGCCTGGGGGAGGTCGGCCCTGACCTGGTCAAGAGTGAATTCGGAGGCGAATTCTGCCCTCCCCAGACGCTCTTCATCAAGGCCCGAGAGGAAACTGCTTCAGGGCGAATGGGGAGGGCGAGCAGGTTTCCAATCCTGATCCGCACCACAGTTCTAGAACGAGTCCTCAGATGCTCCCACTTCCCTGGCTGAAAGATGGACCCTCGGTTTCTATCTTCCTCTCTCGCCATGTAACGATTCTGAAGTGTGTGGCTCACTGGTCTGTAGCAGACGTGTGACGCTGTCGGTCATCACGGCCACCTACCTCCACGGCCTCTCCATCCCCTCGCCCGAAACACCCCACCCCCATGGGCATCACTCCCCATTCCTCTTCTCCCCGGCCCCCCAGGCCACCCCTGATCTACTTTCCGCCCCCTGGATTCACCTGGCCAGGACAGTTCAGATCCACAGAGTCCCACCACGCGTGGCCTCTTGTGTCCGACGTTTTCACACGACACAGTGTTTTCAACGTTCGCTCACGTATCCGAACTTCATTCCTTCCTATGGCGGAATGGTATCCCGTGCCACGGCCGTGCCACGCTGCCATCTAGCCCCTTGCTGATGGGCATTTGCGGTTCCCCCACTTGTTGGCTACCGTGAACAATGCACAAATACCAATATTTGTGTGCAAGTTCTTGCACAGACGTGTGGTTTCCATTCTCTTGAGTCTATACGTAGAAGTGGAGCTGCCGGGTCATAGGGAGACTCGATGTTTAACTTTGTGAGGACAGGGCAGGCTGTTTTCCGCAGCGGCTGCACCCTTTGACCATCCCCCAGCCGTGTGTGAGCGTGGTCGGGCCCTTCTGAACGGTGACTGCTCACCACCCTGATCTAATTCCTTGTGGGTGCACTCACGTGTGGATTGGGGGGTGCGATCCACCAAAGTGGACCCTAACTCTTTAGACTCTAACTTTGGAGAAGTCCGTTTCGTGCAGCAGGCCAGAGATTATCATGGTGGCCGGTGACTTCCATGTTCTGGGCTGAGCTCCCTGAGGGAAGGGGCAGGAGGTCCCAGGAGCCCCCGTTACACTCTTACTTCCAGGATGGGATAGAAAGAAGCCTGCTTGCTCATCAAGACACAAGGGAACATCCAGAACAGAGAAATCTAGAGACATGAAGTAGAGTGGTGGTTACTTAGGGCTGGGGGCAGGGCATGGGTGGATAGGCAGGGTAATAGCTGAAGGGTACACAGTGTCCTTTGGAAGTGATAGAATATTCTCACATTAACAGGGGATAGTCTCGTGTATCTGCATATACTAAAAACAATTGAATTGTACACTTTAAATGGGTGAATTGTACGACATGTGAATTATATCCCCCAAATAATTGTTAAAATACACACACATACACACACACACACACACACACACACACACACACGCACCGGAGACTGGAAAATTTCAGGGACAGAAACCAAAGAAATCAAGTTCTCCAAAGTGACACTGGGAAAAGACAACAGTAGGAAAGCCCCACTTGGTTGTACAAGTCTACAGCATGTTCCTGCAGTCTTGACCTTGCCCTTGACTGCATGCACATCTTTTAGGTTTGTGCCTCAACGTCGTCCCCCCCACTCCCAGAAGGAGGTTGAAATCTCCGCAGATCTCAGAGGGGTTGGAGAAAGGAGGGTGCAGGAAGGATGGGGCGGCGCCTAGGTGGGTTACCGCGGTCTTGGCCGCCCCCTGGTGGGCACTGGGGACTGAGCCACAGAAGGGGGCGTCGGGAGGGACCAGCGGCCAGGCACCCTCTCCCAGCAGCAAGGATTCCTCTGGGTGACTGAGTCCCTTTGCACCCAAAGAAGCCCCTGTGTGACTCCTCTTTTTTATTTTTAAAACCTTTTTTATTATGGGTCATTTATATGGAGAATTGTAAACATATTTTTAAAAATAGAGAAATAGTCTAACGAACACCGCCCCCATAAACCCCTCCCTTCAACGATTACCAGCATATGGCCAATCTCATTCTCATTTCATCTTGACCCCATCCATTCTCTCCAACTGTATTATTTTAAAGCAAATCCCAGATAGTATGTTATCTATCTGTAAATATTTATGCATAAATATTTGCATAAAAGATAAGGACTTTTTAACATCGCCACAATACTATTATCACACTTAAAAATTTTTTTCAACATTATTCAATTCTCAGTGTCATGTTGTCAATACATGTTTCATCAATACCAAAAACGTTTCTTTCTTTTTATTTTATTTTTTTTTAAAGATTTTATTTATTTATTTGACAGGGACAGCCAGCAGAGAGGGAACACAAGCAGGGGGAGTGGGAGAGGAAGAAGCAGGCTCCCAGCGGAGGAGCCTGATGTGGGGCTCGATCCCAGAACGCCTGGATCACGCCCCGAGCCGAAGGCAGAAGCTTAACAACTGCACCACCCAGGCGCCCCTCTTTTTATTTTTTTAAACCATCTGTTTGAATCAGGATCCACTGAGCTTGGTTGATCCGCCACTTAAATTTCTCTGCATAGGGGCCCCTGGGTGGCTCAGTGGGTTAGGTGTCTGGCTCTTGTCTTCGGCTGAGGTCACGACCTCAGGGTCATGGGCTCCACACTGGGCATGGAGTCTGCTTGCGGTTCTCTTTCTCCCTCTCCTTCTGCCTGTCCCCCTGCTTGAGCTCTCTCTCAAAAAAAATTAATAAATAAAAATAAAATTTCTCTTTATAGTCTCTCTGTTCGTCTTGCAATTAGTTGAGGAAACTGGCTTTCCTAGGTTTTCCAGCTTTGTTGAAGTACGACCGGCAAAAATTGCCTGTATTTAAGGTGTGCGATGTGAAGATTTGACATGAGCACACACTTGAAATGAGCACCACAGGCAGGTGGTTATCTTGCCCATCACGTCACATAGCTGCCCATGTGTGTTGGGAACACTGAAGAGCTATTCTCTTAGCCTTTTCCTATTTTAACACAAACTTTAGATTTGCAAGCGGCCTGGGATCGCAGCCATGTTCATGAGCAGAGGGAACCAAGCCTTCTCCCCACCATGTTTTATGGTTGGAGCCACAGAGGTTGTTTTTTTTTTTTTTAATATTTTATTTATTTATTTATCTGGGGGGGAGAGCACGAGAAGGGGGACGAAGTCAGAGGGAGAGAGAGAAGCAGCAGAGGGAGAGAGAGAAGCAGACTCCCCCCTGAGCACAGAGCCCCACACAGGGAGGGGCAGGGCTCGATCCCAGGCCGCTGAGATCATGACCTGAGCTGAAGCCAGATGCTTAACTAGCTGAGCCACCCAGGCGCCCCGCTACAGAGGTTTTCTTGGCCCTTTCTCTCCCACTTTCCCCCAGCTCACTATGGTTTTAATTCTTCTATCATAGAAAAACAATTTTTTAAAAACAGAAATACACCTGAGAGACACTGTCAGAGAAAAAAATTAAAATACTGCCCAACTGACCTCTTTCAAATGACCTGCACCTGAAATTTCTCGAAGTCCTGAGATTTCTGAGCCTGCGGAGAACAATTGCAGTGTGAAATGCAAAGAACCAGGCCAGCCTGAGTCTAGGTTTGAGCCGATGAGGCCTCCACTCAGCTCCCTAGCTTGGCCACCGTCTACACTGGGACACCGTGACCCTTCTCTCTTCGCTGCCCCTCTTCCCTGAGCCCAGATGCCTCGCTCTCCTTCCAGAACAACCTGCCATTCTCGACCCCTGAGGGCCCTATCACATAGCCTTGTGCTGGCTGCACCGTGACTTCCAAGACAACACCAATGACGTTAATGTTGTAAAGTGACTTAGGTGTCACTTTGGGCCAACTGTGCCCTTGGAAGTTCAGATAAACATGGCTCAAATGCCCTGATTTCACAACCCGCTCAGGTCTAGACTGAAACCCAAACACAGACGCACCGTATCTTCCAGTTTTCCATGCCCAATGGTCTCCACGCTGCTCTCCCAGCTGGGGGTGTTGGCTCCATTTGCTTCCAGTCAGTTCTCCAGTTTACTCCAGAATCCAGTCACACTCAGGCTGTCCTGAGATTAATACCTTCACCAAGATCAAAAACCCAGGTTGGGGTAGGGACGGGGGGGGGGGTCCCTCAACAGAGGGCTCTAGGGGAGCTATTTTGCTGGGCTAGAACTAGGGCACATTTGCATGAAAAATGTAGTCGGCCATCTGAGGACAGCATCAGAAAATAATCCTTAAAGATGTTATCCATAAATACTTTATCCTCACAAATTGGCTACCTAATAGGATTTTTTTAATGGACTCTAGAATTTCCCCCTAATGGCCAATCAATTATTTCCCCAGTATTATCACTTTCTCTTAATGTCTTTCTTTTGTGAATTAAAAAGTAGTACCATCAACTTGGGAATTTGAAACACATCCTTCTTCCCATTTTTTTTTTTTAATATTTATTTGGGGTTGCTGGAGATGGTGGTGGGTAAAGCCCCACCACTCTCTCTCCTTACCATCACCCACCCCAAGGCTTGGCACTTGGCCTCACTCAAAGACCACATGGCAGCGCCCTACCCTGGACTTCCTGCCCCTTGAGGGAGGGTCCCAAGAGAGGACCTCTTTGTATATCCTGCCCTTGCAACTGGTTTTGTGGGGTGGGTTCCCCTGGGCTGGTGCAGGCTCTCCAGAGGGGAGAAAGGTTGGCTCCCTGGACCTCTGGGGATGGGTCATGGGGTGGTGGGGGAGGGGCGGGGCGCACGGAGGCAAAGAGAAGTGAGCTCCATCCCAGGAAAGGTTGGTTATGGGTGGATGAAGGAGTTTGGAGCACAGTCCTGCACGCTGACACCCAAGCACCCACTAATCCTGTCCTGAGGATGGTGGCCCCAGACCTGAGAGAGAGCAATCTGGAAGAAAACTCAGTGTGGCCACCTTTGGGAACGCTTGATGTGCGTATGGTAGCCCCCACCCCTGGCAAAGCCTCTGCTCGGGAAGCTGCAGGGACTAGTGTGGTCCTTCCCCAAACAGGGGGCCAGAGGGGCCGCTCCCCGCTGCGGCCACCAGGGAGCGTAGCGGCGCCTACAGGACCCGCAGGGAACCGGCAAGTCCTCCTGGGACAACTAACTAGCTGTCCACACTGAGCCATCCCCCTGTGTCACCACGGCGACCTTCACCGGTGCCGGCCAGAGTGTAATAGCTACCCCCATTTTGCAGATGGGCACCGACTTGCCCAGTTTCCCAGGTTTATAATCACCGTCAGCCCCCCGATTGTCCCCATCAGGCCTGTAGACATAAGGATGACCTGGGCAGGCCTGGATAAGCACGGCTGCCATCCTCTGCCTCCTTAGGCAGCCTCTCCCAGAGGCTCTTCTCCTGCGAGCCCCATCCTCCCTTCTACTCCCAGCTCAGTGGGCTGATGAGGGAGGTAAGGGGGTGCTCAGTGAAGGGTTTTTGGCCGAATGAGTAACTTATTTTAATAGACTTTATTTTTAGAGCAGTTTGGGGTTCACAGCAGAACTGAGCAGAAGTGCAGAGATTTCCCGTAGACTCCTGCCCCCACACATGCACAGCCTCCCCCACTGGCAGCATCCCCCACCAGAGTGCCTTTGTTACAATCAATGAACCCACACTGACACGTCATCACCCAAAGTTCACAGTTCACTTTGGGGTTCACTCTCAGTGTTGTACATCCTGGGGGTTTTGGCCAATATATAAGGACGTGCGTCTACCATTGTCATATCTTACACAGTAGTTTCACTGCCGAAAAATCCCCTCCCCTTAATTCTCCCTCCCTCCCCCTGACACCTGGCAACCACGGGTCCTTTTACTGCCTCCAGAGTTTTGCTTTTTCCAGAATGTCACATAGTTGGAATCATATAGCACATAGCCTTTTTAGATTGGCTCTTTGACTTAGTAATACGCATTTAAGTTTCCTCTATGTCTTTTCAGGGCTTAATCGCTCATTTCTTTTTAACCCTGAGTAATATTCCATTGTTGGAAAGTTCCACAGTTCACTTTTCCATTCACCTACGGATGGACATCTTGGTAGCTTCCAAGTTTTGGCAATTATGCATAGAGGTGCCGTGAACATCTGTGTGTAGGTTTCTGTGTGGACATTGTGTAGGCAAAGAGCACAATTGCTGGGTCACATGGTAAGAGTATGTTTAGTTTTGCAAGAAACTGCCAACCTGTCTTCCAAAGTGGCCGCACCACTTTGCATTCCCACTGGAGAGAAATGAGAGTCCTTATGCTCCACAGCATCCCAGCATTTGGTGTGGTCAGTATTCTGGATTTTGACCTTTCTAATAGATATAATGTAATATCTCATTGTTGTTTTCATTTGCAATTTCCTGATGACATGTGACGTTGACTATCTTTTCACAAGCTTATTTGCCATCTATCGTCTCGGTGAGACGTCTGTTCAAATCCTTTGCCCGTTTTTAAAAAAGGTTTTATGTATTCATTTGACAGAGAGAGAGCACAAGCCAGGGAATGGCAGGCAGAGGGAGAAGCAGACTCCCCGCCGAGCAGGGAACCCGACGCGGGGCTAGATTCCAGGACCCTGAGATCATGACCTGAGCGGAAGGCAGATTTTTAACCAACAGAGCCAGCCAGGTGCCCCTCTTTTGCCCATTTTTTAATGGAGTTGTTAATTTTCTAATTGTTGAGTTGTAAAAGTTCTTTGTGTATTTTGGCTAACAATCCTTTATCAGACATGTGTTTTGCAAGTATTTTCTCCCGGTTTGTGGTTGGTCTTTTCATTTTTCCAATGTTATTTTTCACAGAGCACAAGATTTTCATTTTAATCAAGTCCAGCGTATCAGTGCTTTCTTTTATGGACAGTGTCATTGGTGTTATATCTAAAAACTCATCACCAGACTCAAGAGCATCTAGACTTTCTCCTGTTTGATAGTTTTACATTTTACGTTTAGGTCTATCCTCCATTCTGAGTTAATTTTTGGAAGAGAATAAGAGCTGTGTCTGATTTTTTTTTTTTTTTTTTGCATGGGATTTCCGGTTGTTCAACATCATCTGTTGAAGAGATGATCTTTTCTCCATTGTTTTGCCTTTGCTCCTTTCTCAAAGATGAGTTGACTATATTTATGTGGATCTGTTCTCTTCCATTGATCTTTTCGTCTGTTTTCTTGCCATTGCTGAACTGTCTTGATTACTGTAGTTTTATTGGTAAGTCTTCAGGTCAGATAGGGTCAGTCCTCTGACTTTGCTCTTCTTCAATACTTAAGGCTATTGGGTCTTTTGCCTCTCTCCATATAAACTTTACAATCAGCTTATCAATATCCACAAAATAACTTGTTGGGATTTGGGTCGGGATTGCATTGAATCTATAGGTCAAGTTGACAAGAATTGACCTTTTGACATTATTGAATTTGCCTATCCATAAACATGGAAATCTCTCCATTTATTCAGCTCTTGTTTGATTTCTTTCATCAGAGTTTTGTACTTTTCCTCATACGAGTCTGGGTTTGACTGAGAGCTAAGTATTTCTTTTTGTGGTGGTACTAATGTAAATAATAATGTGTTTTTAATTTCAAATTCCACTTGTTTGGGATGCCTGGGTGGCTCAGTCCATTAAGCATCTGCCTTCGGCTCAGGTCATGATCCAGGGTCCTGGGATCAAGCCCTGCATCGGGCTCCTTGCTCAGCAGGAAGCCTGCTTCTCCCTCACCTGCCGCTCCCCCTGCTTGTGCTGTCCCTCTCCCTCTCTCTCTGACAAATAAACATTTTTTTTTAATTCCACTTGTTTGTTGCAAGAATATTGGAAAGCAATTGGCTTATGTATATTAACTTTGTATCCTGCAACCTTGCTAAAATTGTTTATTCATTCCAGGAAGGGTTGTCTATCCTTTCAGATTTTCTACACAGACAATCATGTCGCCTGTATACCCTTTATTGCCTTTTCTTGTCTTATTGCATTACCCAGGACTTCTGGTACAATGTTGAAAAGCAATAGTGTAGAAGACATCTTTGCCTTGCTCCTGATCTTAGCAGGAAAGCTTCAAATGTCTCACTATTAAACACAATATCTGCTGTAGGTTTTCTGTGGACATTTTTTATCAAGTTGAGGAAGTTCCCCTCTATTCTTAGTTTGCTGAGAGTTTTTAATCATGAATGAGTGTTGGATTTTGTCAAATGCTTTTCCTGCATTTAGTGACGTGATCATGTGATTTTTCTTCTTTAGCCTGTCAATGTGATGGGTTACATTAATTGATTTTTTGAATGTTGAACCAGCCTTGTACTTGGGATAAATCCCACTTGATCATGGTGCTGCGTGAATAATTTCATGTGCTAGCCCTGTGACAGTTTATGGGTCCCATATGCCCTATGCCACTCCCACCCACTCCATCAAAATTGACCCAGGAGATGATGATACTTTTCCTGACTCAGACTTCTACTTTGGAGAAGTCCCACCTTCCCTCAGTGGGACTGTTTCCATCATTTCAGAGCAGGTAGATGTGGTCAGAAGCCCACAGTCCCAACACTTTCCTCCTTTCTCCTCTGCAATCTCAGGGCTCCACCCTCAGGCTCTGCCCACTTAACCTGGGGGTCACCCCAAACCTTAGGCAACAGAGGAAGGGCAAGTCTGGATCACCCTTCTGTTGACTCTACGTCCCCGACATGGTGAGACCCAGGCTCAGTGGCAGAGCCCCAGGCCCACACAATGTCTCCAGCTGCCTTTCAGCCTCACTTCCTCTTACCTCCTCACTCCAACTCCCAGCCCCTAAAACTTTGCCTACAACAAATCGACAGATGGTGTGTTCACCCTGCAGATATGTACTGAGAGCCCCTTTGTGTCAGATCCTGAGCCCAGTTCTGAGATACAAGGCCACTAGACCCAGTCCCTGCCTGCAAGAGCAGACAGTGCGAGGGGACAGAGATGTGAGTAACAAACCACTGGAACACTGGGGGATGGGTGCCAGAGCAGGGAGGGGCACGGGGCCTTTGATAGCTCTGCAGTCTCCAGCTTCTCCACTCCTTCTCTTCCACACTCCTTTCAAAATGTTCTTCCTGGATTCTTACCACTGCAAGCTTGTATTCAACCTGCAAAGCCCAGCTCAAATGTTCCCTCTTCCATGAAACCTTTCTTGGCTGTCCCTTCTGCCCCAGCAGAACTCATTGCCCCTTCATCTCTGCATTTGAAGCACTGGGTGTTGCGTCAAGCCCCACCTCCAGTGCACACTATGCTAGATGGTCTTGACCCCGAGCACAACTCCCTGGGATAGTGTGGTGCTGGTCCCCAAGGTCCCTATGTGGCCACCACATCACTTCCGCGCTGTGCCCCTTCTTTCTCAGCAAATACTCAGTCACCAGCCTTCTCCCAGGACCAGCCTATCATCACCGAAATTAAAGACTCCTGGAAAGCAGGCAATGGTACTGGGGCATTTTGGAGGCCTGACCAGGGTCGCCCTGTATGGATGGGCAGGACGTGCGCAGCACACATCAAAGAGACTGCTGTTCACATCATGAAGATGCTGGACATCCTTGATTTGTATGTTTATTGCACCCATTTCCAGACAATCAAGGGTCTTGAGGAAGGGATGCCGCTTGCTATTTCTTGCAGGGTAATGGCCCTGGGCCTGAGGTAGCCGAGGCTGGAGGGAGCCAGCTGCCTTACTCATGGAGCCACAACGAGGACACTGGGCCAGCAAAGACGATAGAAGGGGGTGGGAGGGCAGAGCGTGCTGCTGGGGCAGACCCAGCTCCGCGGTTCCCTTTGCTCTGTACTTTCTGCTCCTGGTGGCGCCCACCGGGACAGGTGCAAATGGCTACTGAGTAACAGAGGCCTCTAGGCAGCTGGTGCGGCTTTTGCAATGAGCTGTGGGCACGTAACTTTTCAAAGTCAAATGTGGGTAAAGAGGCATCGAGCATAGAAGTCAAGAACGAGGTTCATGGAGTGTGGCCAGCCGTGGGTTCAGTCCCAGCTGTATGTGACCTCGGACAAGTTACCTAATTTCTCAGTTTCCACATCTGTGGGATGTAGGGTAGCGAGGGCACCCACCCCATGGCCTGTGGCGGCAAAGAAATATGAGTTGGCATGTAAATCGCTTAGCACAGGGAGCCTCGATTACCAGTGACCATGAAAGACTAACACGGTGGTGGGAGGGGGCCCGGGCAGCACCAGGCGCGGACCCTCCCCTCACGCCCAGGAGACACTAGGCCTTGATACTTTCAGGAGCTCACAAAAATGTATTAATTACTTTTTTAAATCAGGGGGAAAGTGAATATATTATTAATAAATATATAATAACAAATCCAGCCTGAATTATGTTTGTCTTTATACTGACACAGCTGTAAGAAATAACTTTTAAGAATTTCTTTATGGAAAAAAAGACCCACGAAAGCAAAAGCACCCAGGGCCCATGGAAGTCACAGCACATCCCTGACCCTGCCCTGCATGTCCTGGAGGCTCTTTCTCTGGGAACCTCAGTCCACTTGGTAAATAACAATGAAGCTCTTATATGTCCCTCTCTGAGAAGGACACGATCCAGGACAAATTCTAAGCAGAGGCTCTTGGGAGCCCATGGCCCTCCCCCGACAGCCCCACTGCTTCCTCCCCACCATGAAGGGATTTGTGCCCAGGGGACCGTGGAAGACAAAAGCTCACAGTTGAACCTTTGAGGCCTTAACCATGAGTGGTGAGCCAGGATTGATCGGCGATTTGATTCTGGGTTCACCTGACTCTGTTCTGATTCATATTCTCATTGGAAAAAGAAAAAACTTGGCACTGGAGATTGAAACCAGCCAGTCTGATCCAGGAGCGCGGGCAGTGGCCAGGGCTTGTGAACAGTGGCTCCGCACCTGGCCCCAGAGAAGCCGGGCACACAGTCCCTCCCACCTGGCCCAGCTCTCCCCTTTGGCGTCAGCCAGCAGCTGTGAGCTGCCAGGGGAGGAGGGAGCAGAGGGAGAGTTCTGATGACTTTCGTGGGCGCACTCAGGCTGGCCTGACAGGCAAAATCCTGGCTGGTGTGGGAAAGGTCACGGAGCTCAAGTTACTTGCCTTGAATGGGTGTCCCTCGGAGCCCTGCCACCCAGGACCTGCACTTGTTTACTTTATTCTTAAATGTTTTTTAATAACCCAGACTGCTTTCTTCCAGGTGCAAGGGTGAGAAATGAAGGGAGCACCCGGACAGCCTTCTAAGAGCCATCTGGCCTTAGACGCGGGGGCTCTGTACAGGGACAGGGGTCTCTATCCACAGGGGAGTTGGGGGACGTCTCAGGAGCTCACTCCCTCTCTGTGCACACCGTGTGTGACCACCGTCCCTCGTGACTGGGCCCTGTCTGTGCCCTGCCAAGCCTTCAGCATCTTGCCATCACTCCTGCTTACACGCGACAGAGCAAAGCAATGGGCCAACGAGTGTCTCGTCTTCCAGGCCAGACTCAGTGTCTCACCTGTGGGAGGAGAGGATGGTGTCCCGGGTCACTTCCAGCTCTGACCTCTCCTTCCCCACCGGACTGAGCATTTCCCTCGCGCCCAGGGCACCTCAGAGGTTGGCAGGGGCGGGAGGAGCTGCTGAAGGAGAGGTCCTTCTAGGCAGGGCGGCAGGAGACTTCCAGGGTCATTTCCAGGCCTGGCACTTAAGGCTTGTATTTAACCCTTTAACATCCCTCCCCCAGGCCTCTCAGGTCCCTGCAGTGCTAGCTGGTGCGAGGAACCTCGGGTCTCAGGGACGGGCCAGACAGAGGTTGCATGCGTTGGATTCCCTGGGTACTACGTAGCCAAGGGCAGGAGCCCTGGGGGAGCTGATTACCCTGCATGTCCTGATCCAGCCCCCGCCAGGCCGCTCAACCCAGCTTCACCTCCCTCTCACGATGGCCAAGTGGGAATATACTAGAATCCGCCGTGCGGATTAGTCCAAGGATTAGACGGCGTAAGTAGGTTAATGCTTAACCTACATAGCTCCTGGCATGTGGCAAATGCTGCTTTATTTTAAAATAAATACATTATAGATGAGGTACAGAGACTCAGAAGGACCGTATTGATTTCCTGTGACCGCAGTAACAAATGACCACTCAGTGGGAGGCTTAAAACAACAGAAATGGATTCTCCCACAGTTACAGAGGCCAGAAGTCAGAAATCCAGTGTCCACAGGACCCAGCTCCCTCCAGCTGCTGGTAGCTCCAGGCAATCCTTGTCTTCTGCCAGGCCACCCCAACCCCCGTCTCCTCTCCACGTGGCCTTCTGAACTGGGTGTGTCTCCCCGTCTTTTATAAGGGCACCAGTCATTCGACGTAGGGCCCGCCCCGAGGATCCAGGGTGATCTCACCTAGAAATCCTAATTACAGCCACAAAGATCCTTTTCCCAGATAAGGTCCCGTTCACAGGTTCTAAGAGCACATATTTTGGGGGGGCCACCATTCAACCTGGCACAAGGCCTAATGCCCAGGTGAGTTAGTGGCAAAAAGGAAGCGAAAACCAGCTCCTTCGAGGTCTGCTGGTGGTGGACAGGGACACCCGGGGAGCAGGAGATCCACACAGTGTCCGGATTCACCACGAATCTGCCGAGAGGTCCCAAGTGAGGCCGGGAAGTCCGCAGGTAGAGCTGGACTCAGGGGAGAGGGAACTCTGCGTAATCACTCTGCAAACCCGTCTGCCTCCCTCCTCAGCCCCCCCCCCCCCCCGCGTGACCCCGTCACTCTCAGTGAGAACGGATGCGTCTGACACTGGGACGCTTGCCCTCAGATTAGCTTCTGGCATCAAGTTCTTTGGCTTCTTTGTGGCTGTTTCCTAACTCGGCGGCTGTTTCCTAACTCAGCGGCTGTAATCGTGTCTGCGTTTGACCTGGCATCCACGCAACAGCCCTGTGGACAGGGAGAAAATTCTGTCGCTTGCAAAACTGTCCCAGGTTGCAATCCCGAGTTGGTGTCTTAGAGTGGAGAGAGATGATAATTAGGAGCTGAATCATGTGACTGTTTTTGGTTTGTGCACAACCTGTTCCAATTTTTTTTTTGTGAGATTTATTTATTTCAGTCGGTAAAGAGTTTGCCTTCAGCTCAGGTCATGATCTCAGGGTCCTGGGATCGAGTCCCACACCAGGCTCCCTGCTCAGCAGGGAGCCTGCTTCTCCCTCTCCTCCCCACCTGTGCTCTCTGTCACTCTCTCTCTCAAATAAATAATTAAAATCTTTTTTAAAAATATTTATTTATTTCTGCGGTGCCTGGGTGGCTCAGTCAGTGAAGCATCTGCCTTTGGCTCAGGTCGTGATCCCAGCATCGTGGAATCGAGTCCCACATCGGGCTCCTTGCTCAGCGGGGGGTGTCTGCTTCTCCCTCTACCTGCTGCTCCCCCTGCTTGTGCTCTCTCTCTGTCAAATAAATAAATAAAATCTTAAATATATGTATATTTTTAAAGATTTCATTTATTTATTTGAGAGAGAGAGTGAACAAGAGAGAGGAAGCATGGAGGAGGAGCAGAGTGAGAGGGAGAAGCAGACTCTCCGCTGAACAGGGAGCCTGATCTCGGGCTCCGTCCTGGGACTCCAGGATCCTGACCCGAGCCAAAGGCAGACACTTCACCTACTGAGCCACCTAGGCGCCCCTATTTATTTATTTGAGAGAGAGAGAGAGAGAGAGAGCGCGCGCACAAGTAGGAGGGGCGGACAGAGAGAGAAAACCTGCAGCAGACTTCCTTCTGAGCGCAGAGCCCAACACAGGGCTCGATCTCACCACCCTGAGATCACGACCCGAGCTGAAACCAAGAGTTGGATGCTGAATCGACTGAGCCCCCCGGGCGCCCCACAACCTGTTCCCTTTTCATTCCCCCTCGGTTTCCAGGACCTCACAGATGTGCACCACCAACCCTGCGTGTCACTCGGTTTCATGCACTTTGAATGGGGCCTCCTCGGCCGGTCTTGAGTTGGTCTAACGCGGCTCCACCCAGGCTGTTTGTACTTTATTTCAGTTTTTAGCGACAGCTTTATCGAGCCGCAATGCACACACCGTACAGTCACCCACTGAAAGTGTACGGCTGCTTTTAGGATATTCACAGGTAGGTGCAACCATCACCACAATCAATTCTAGAGCATTTTCACCCCAAGAAGGAACCTTCGGCATCACCCGCTCATTCAGCCTCCCCTCAGTTCCCAATAACCACTCATCTACTTTCTTTCCATCTCTACGGAGTTACCTATTCTGGACATTTCATATAAACGGAATCATATACTATGTGGCTTTTTTTGTGTCTAGTTTCTTTCACGTGGCCTGCTGTTTTCAAGGTTCATCCACATCGTAGCAGGTGGCAAGAGCTTCCTTCCTTTCTATGCTGAGTAATATCCCATCGTCTGGATAGACCACATTTTTTATCTGTTCATCAGTTGAGGGACATTCGGGTTTTTATGCTGTTCGGCTATTATGAATAATGTTGCTATGAGTGTTCGTGTCAGCAATTTTGTAAAGTATTGCGTTTCTTTGGGGACCACAAGCAGAAAATGTTCAAATGTCCTTAGGAGAAGCACGGGCACCGTCTGGCCTGCTCACCAGGAGAGCTTGGGTCATGAATTCTTTCCAGAGAGAGAAGGGACCTTTGTACACAGAGAGGGGGTTGCCTCTTCAGCATCCGGGACCCTAGCAAAACGGTCCTCTCGTGGTCAGATGTTTTCGCAAAATTTGCAAAAGTGAGCTATTCGACAGCTCAGTTAAATATTGCTTCTTTCCATTTAGACTCCCCCTCTAGTGCCCCCCCCCAGTGCCTCTCCCTCCACACAGGGTCCTGTGTGACAATGGCTATGGGCCATGATTGGGGACTGGGGAGGGGAGGAGGGAGCTGGGTTTCGTGGAGCGCATTTATATGGACCATAGCCAAGTCCGTTTTGTTAAGTGTCTGCCGCCAAGGCTTCCAGAAATCCTTCCACCACTCACCGCAGCTCACCTCACATGGCAACAGAGGTGCGGGGTCAGAGGGCATGCGGCCAGATGCAGGGGAAAGAATGCCAGCAGCTTGCCGGCCAGCTGACTCGCTTTTAAATGATTTTTTTTTAATTTCTGGATTTAAACAAAACGTTTTTCTGTCCCCCCACTTTGGGGTGACTCCTAGCATCGCGGTGGGTGGCGAGAGAAGGAGGCTGGTGTGTGTCCCGTGGTGTTGGAGGCACCTGCGAGGACGGCTTGCGGGAGGTCCAGGCGAGAGCAGGAGGAGCTCATTGAAAACAAGTCTGGGCGGAGGTGTCCACGTGGGAGCCCCAGCTCGCCGGTGCTTATTAACGCCCGAGAGGAAATGAGTCACCAGGACAGACCGTGCCGAGCGACGAGGGCGGGCTGGCTTCCTCACCAGGGGTGGCCACAGGGCGGACGGAGGGCCTTCTGGGTTTAGCAACAAGGAAGCCATTGGTGACCGTGGCGGGAGCAGTTTCAGTGGCTGGGAGAGACGTCAGGCTGAAGACAGATACAGAGTGGCTACAGAAGGGGGGACCCACGGGCTGCCATGGTGGGAGGAACCCAAGGCGCTTGGGGAGAAGGTTTTTCAAAGATGCTAAGCGCCAGAGGGCCGGAACCCACAGGGAAAGTCAAGGTCAGCTAAAATGCAGAAGAGGGAGATCGGTGGTTGCCAGGGTTGAGTAGGTGACACACAGGGATTTGGGGGGCAGCAAACCTGTTCTGTGTGACACTGGGCGTTTCAAAGTCCCTGGCACAAGCGGTGACCTGTAATGGAGGCAAACTTTTAAAAAAGTCAGTGAAGAGGTTGGGAGGTAGACCGTGACGAAGAATCCTAACTGCGTTACAAACGGGTGACACGGCCTCGCTGAACGAGGTGTCCACCCGACGTCACCTAACACACAGGGGCTGAGTGGAGACAGGGGGAGATGAAGACAGGGGGACATGCACAGGAGCCCTCGCTCTCTGGCTCGTGCCATCGTGATCCCTGCGTGCGGGCGGACAGTTCCGCAGCCCCACGCGTGTGTGCCGGGGTTAAATAAACAAGCCGGTGGATGGTCACGGCGGAAGCCACGTTCTCGATGTTGGAGCGGGAGTGACAGACAAGCACGGGGAAGCCTAGAAGGAGCCATGTGATGTGGGTCTAGAGTTGGAGACATCAGTATGAACTCATGTTCAGCCTAACGTAAGTACAGACGATGGACACAGAAACCATCGACATGCAGAGACGCACAGCTTACTGTATTTGTGTGTGCATTTCCAGTTTTGTCCCCCGACAGGGCTAGAAGCATGGCACCCAGGGGCACGGGACACACATGACCCAGATCTGGGTCTCCGATCCCATTCTCAACAGCAGGGACCAGGGCTCCTTGGCGGAATGGCTAATGCCGGGATGGGGGAGGGAAGAGATAAGAGCAGCAACTTTTCGACCCAGGGAGTCAGGAAACGCTCGAAAAGCTAAACAGTGGGGCTGTGTCAAAGGGACAGGTGCCACCTGAAAGCCCCTGGTGGCTAACTCGAGAACAATTTGAGCAACAAAATAAATACTGTAGTATTTTTTTTAAGATTTTATTTATTTATTTATTTATTTATTTATTTATTTATTTATTTATTTGACAGAGAGAGAGAGACAGCCAGCGAGAGAGGGAACACAAGCAGGGGGAGTGGGAGAGGAAGAAGCAGGCTCATAGCGGAGGAGCCTGATGTGGGGCTCAATCCCAGAACGCTGGGATCACGCCCTGAGCTGAAGGCAGACGCTTAACGACTGCACCACCCAGGCGCCCCTAAATACTGTAGTATTGATAATAACTCAAATTGTATAATAAATGTCCGTGAGTCCATACCGATGCAAACAAATGATAGAATAAGTACGTAAATCGGAGAGACAAACCCCACGTACAGAGGAATTCTAAATGACAACGTAGATGTGACCCCTCGAGACGGTGAAGCACAACTCCCACCCTTTCAGTGCGGGCTGTGCCTAGTGACTTCCTTCCAACAATGACACCAAAGAAGGGGGGACAAAGAGGAACTCTCCAGTGGAGACACCTGGCAAACACCAGCTCCGCCAGGTAACCAAGGTTGACACCAGCAGTGGTGAGTCATGTCGGCCGCAGGTACCCTTGATAGGGTGTGATGAGAAAGGCACCGCCCCCCTGTGGTCTTCTCCCAAAAAACAAACAAGCCCAGTCTAGCCCTGAGCAAAACATTGGATGATTCCCCACCGAGGACGTTCAACAAAACACCTGCCCAGTACTCAGAACTGTCGAGGTCATGGGGCGCCTGGGTGGCCCAGTCGGTTAAACATCTGACTCTCGATTTCAGCTCAAGTCAGGATCTCAGAGTCGTGACATCGAGCCCCCTGCCGGGCTGTGTGCTTAACTTAGGGTCTGCTTGAGATTGTCTCTCTCCCTCTGCCCCTCCCCCTGCTCACACGTATGCTCTCTCTCGCTCTCAAATAAATAAATAAAAATCTTTAAAAAACACAAACTGTCAAAGTCATCAAAAAAAGGGAAAGTCTGAGAACTGTCACAGCAGAGAGGAACCAAAGGAGAACACAACCAGATAATGTGGTGTCCTGGATGGGCTCCTGGAACAGAAAGAGTGTATTAAGTAAAAACTAAAGACATTTGAATAAAGTATGGACCGAAGTTAATAATAATGTGTCAAGGGGCGCCTGGGTGGCACAGCGGGTGGGCGTCTGCCTTCGGCTCAGGGCGTGATCCCGGCATTATGGGATCGAGCCCCACATCAGGCTCCTCCGCTATGAGCCTGCTTCTTCCTCTCCCACTCCCCCTGCTTGTGTTCCCTCCCTTGCTGGCTGTCTCTATCTCTGTCAAATAAATAAATAAAATCTTTAAATAATAATAATAATAATAATAATAATAATAATAATAATGTGTCAATATTGGTCCATTAGTCATAACAAACACACCATACTCACTGTAAGATATTAATGGAGGGGAAACTGGGTTGGGAGGGGAGTGTTGTTAAGGGAACTCTCCGCACTATCTTTGCAACTTTTCCATGAATCTAAAATGATTCTAAAAAGTTTTATTAAAAAACAAAACTAAAATGCAGAAGAGGAGGTCATCAGGGAAGCTGAAGGGGGGTGGGGGGCACTCGGCCAGAGGCAGGGAGGACCCCCTCCCAGTGCACGGAAGGGAGGGAGCAGGCGGTGTGGCACGGTTCCCCAGCAGGAAGCCCCGGGAGTTCGAGGCACACAGCCCCAACATCTGTGTTCTCTTTGAAGCCAAGCCAGAATCCTTTGGGGGCGGAAAGGGTTGGTGGGGCCGGAGCAAAATGAGGTTTGCGGAGGCCACTGCTGGGTGGAGGAGAGCCCCCAGTGGAGAACACGGCATCACCCACTGAGCTGTGGAATAATGAGCATTTTGTTTTCCTACTCTTGGGAGAAAGCACACAACTTTTTCCCTTTCTTTCTCTCCTTGACACATACTGTCTGGGCTTTGAGGCTAAAACTCAGGGACTCTCTGCTCTGGGACAAAGTTCGGCCTTTTCAGTTTCCAAAAAAAGTTGAACTGTCTGAGGCTGGGGGCTCAGGGAAGCAAGGAAGGGCCGAACAGGGCCCTGGAGGAACAGCTGCCTGGAAGAGGTGCACTCCGGCTTCAGCCAGAAGAGGGTGGCTCGGAGGCGGGGCCGATCAGCAGCAACGAGCCAGGCCCACGTTCCTTGGGTCCTGTCCCTGTGTCTGGGCCTCAGGGCACCTTAGGATCTCCGCAGGTGGGAAGGCGGGGGCTGCAGTGCCTGATAACGAATTTCCCTTCTCTGCCACGTGACAGGGCCCAGGGAAGATACATTTTGATTTTAAAAAAATTAGGTGTGGGGGGGGGCGCCTGGGTGGCACAGCGGTTGAGCGTCTGCCTTCGGCTCAGGGCGTGATCCCGGCGTTATGGGATCGAGCCCCACATCAGGCTCTTCTGCTATGAGCCTGCTTCTTCCTCTCCCACTCTCCTTGCTTGTGTTTTCTCTCTTGCTGGCTGTCTCTATCTCTGTCGAATAAATAAATAAAATCTTTAAAAAAAATAATTTAGGTGTGGGGGCACCTGGGCGGCCCGGTCGGTTGAGCATCCAACTCTTGGTTTCCGCTCAGGTCATGATCTCAGGGTCCTGGGATCAAGCCCTGAGTTGGCTCCTTGCTCAGAGGGGAGTCTGCTGGAGATTCTCTCCCTCTGCTCCTCCCCCTGCTTGGGCGCTCTCTCTCTCTCTCAAATAAATAAATAAATAAAATCTTTTAAAAAATAAGGAAAACTGTATCCCTCCCTCCCCGCCATTCATATGCTGAACTCCTAATCCCTAATACCTCAGAATGTGACTGTACAGGCAGAGAGGCCTTGTAAAGAGGTGATCAAGACTCAGCGAGGTCATTTGGGTGGGGGCCCGCGTCCAGTAGGACAGTAGGACTGGTGTCCTCGTAAAAAGAGAGACACACCAGGATGCCCACTCATGGAGGAAAGACCATGTTAGGAGACAGGGAGAAGGAGGCCACCCACAGCCAGAGCAGAGCCTCCCATGAAGCCAGACCGGCTGGCACCTTGATCTGGGACTCCAGCCTCCAGAACTGGGAGAAAATACGTTTCCGTGGTGTAAGCCCCCCCCCAGTCTGGGGCACTTTGTTAGGGCAGCCTGAGTAGACTGAGACATTAGGTAGCCTGACACGGCTAGCTCTGAGAATAAGGGAGTGGTGTTTCCAGGGGGACAGGTGTGCTCCTGAGGACCGCTGGCTTGGTGGCGGTCCGGAGGGCAGTGTGCTGACGCCCTGAGTCCCAGCGCATGGGTACAGCCCGTGCTGTCCATGACCGCCACTCCTCTGGGAAGCCTTGGCATTGGTACAGCCCGGATCTGGGAACAGCCGCAGGTAAACCTCTGCAGGAGACCAAGTTACCTTGTCCACTCACTTCATTCATTCATTCATGCATTCATTCATTCATGCATTCATGCATTCATCACATAAGTACAAATGCTTGGTGTTGCCCAGAATTTTACCAGGTGCTACCGATGGGTGGCTTTATTAACTGCTTTATCATCAGTATTCGAACCCAAGACTCAGCAAACTGTCTCTAAAGTTCCAACTAATCACTATTTTTAGCTTTGCAGCCATGCAGTCTCTGTCTCAACTACACAGCTCTGCCGTGGTAGGGAAAGCAGTCACAGACGATATGGACATGAGTGGGCGTGGCTGGTCCTAATAAAACTATTTAGGAATGGGGAACCTTGAATTTCTATTCTTCTAACGTCATGAAACACTATTCTTCTTGTATTTTTCTCCCAACCCTTTAAAAATGTAAAAACCGGGGCACTTTGGTGGCTGAGTGGGTCGAGTGTCCGACTCTTGATTTCGACTCAGGTCATGATCTCCGGGTGGTGGGATCAAGCCCGGAGTCCGGCTCTGCACTCAGCGTGGAGTCTGCTTGAGATTTTCTCCCTCTCTCTCTACCCTTCCCCCGGCTCATGCACGCTTTCTCTCTCTCTCAAATAAATAAGTAAATATTTTTTAAAAAATGTAAAAACCAGGGGCGCCTGGGTGACTCAGTCGGTTAAGCGTCTGCCTTTGGCTCAGGTCATGATCTCAGGGACCTGGGATTGAGCCTCACATCTGGCTCCCTGCTCAGAGTCTGCTTCTCCCTCTCCCTCTGTCCCTTTGCCCCCCCTCATTCTCATCCTCTCTCTCTCTCAAATAAATAAATAAAACCTTTAAAAATAAATAACTAAATAGAATAAAAATGTAAAGACCATTCTTAGAGCCCAGGCCATACAAAAATGGGTCTTTGGGTTGTAGTTTGATGACCTTTATTCGAATAAAAAAAAAAATCCATCAGATTAATAATAAAATGACCCTGAGTCTAACTGATTCATCATTTTTTCCCCTTTGTTTCAATTCTTGCTGATGGATATGATTCCTGATGCCAAGTCTGAGCTATAAAACATACAGTTAAGCCGGGCTGTCTGCCTGGGAGAGGAGCCCCCACCTCCAGCCCCCCCACCTCCGTCTGCCACCTGGGGAGTTAATCCTGGAATAAAAACATCCACTTAAAGTCACTTTCCCAGTTCACTCCTCACTAAAGACTTGGGACTTGGGACCGAATCTGCCATTTAGGAACTTCTAAAGGCCTTGGGTTGGAAATGGGATCTGTGACTGCGAGGGCTGTCGGTGAGGCACAGATGGGGGCCAAGTCCCTGCACCGTGTCCTTAACCAGGGTTGAAGTGCTAGCTTTGCTTCTCGGTGGAAAGACTGGCTTTGGCCCTGAGGTTGCCCAGGAGGTGCCGGCCACCCCAGGTCCATCCGCTCAGCTCCCTGTGCTCCCCCAGGGGAAAGCCCTTTTTGGGGGGTGGGGACTGAGGAAGGAAGCATCTCTGCACTGTCGCAGAACAGCGAGTTCCCGCCCGCTGCCGGCTGCCTGGACGAGCCAGTGGGTCAGGGATGGGTCCCCGGAGCCCCGCGCGCAGAGGTGCGTTGGAAACCCCTCTGTAGGGGAAGGAGGTAGAGATCAGCAGCGTTTAAAACAAAACCAAAAACACCAACATGCACACTTTGAAGGAAGTCCTGATCTAAAATTCACAGACTGCTTTAAAGAACTAAACGTCCTTGTTTTCGAGGACACAGGGTTATCGAAACAGTGGACCGGCTTTGCCGTAGCAGGGCTCTCCCGAGGAAGGGACCGGGCAACTCTGATGTCTCTTCATTTTCCACGTATTCCCTGGGGCATAGGGCACGCAGTGAAAACGGGCAGAGACGACAAATGTAAACGAACGCTTCTCTTTGGGAACATCGGGCGGAGGTGCCCAGAGGCGCCCAGGGAGGATTGCTTAGCTGGGGCCGGGCCAGAAGAGCAGCGGGCTCCCCAGGGGGGTGGCATTTGAGGCAGATCTACCCGCAGGGAAAGGGGGGCGTCCAGGCACAGGGCACAGCATGGACAAAGGCACGAGGCGTGAGGAGTGTCCCGTGACAGAAGAATCTGGAAATAGTGCCAGGGGCAGATTGTGCTTTGAGGTGGTGGCTTTGAGCTCACATTCAGCTGGGCACTGGAGGATGGGAGTCCTGAAAAACCATGTGGAGGGTGTGGGACTTCTGTCAGACCCCCAGCACTGCCACCTGGGGCTATTAAGTTAATAGATTAAACATTGTCGGGGACCCACCTGTATCCCCTCAGCCAGCCCCAGAAGTCATGGCAGATACCTCCTTGGCGGGGCCCTGTGGCTTCCAGAATCCTCCATGAGGACGGTCCCCGGCTATGGGACCATGGCAGTCTGAGGGATCCAGGAGTTAGCCCCCAAAGAAGGAATAGGAGCTGGTGGACAGACACCCCACTTCCATGCCCCTCAGGGAGGCAGTCTGAACTGTGTCCCATGCAGCCATCCTGGGGTCCCAGGAGGATTTGGCCCCATATCCCTACAATGGTATCAGCTCATTAGCACACCCTGGCCCTCTCTCCTCCCTTCCCTCACCTCACTGCAATGCCTGAGAGCACCTCCCAGACAAACTAGTTACACCCAAGCCCTGTCACAGTCCCTGCTTTGGGGAAAAGCAAAAGCAAGTATAAATTTCCCATCTGGTTCTTTCTGGATCACAAGGTGGTATCAGTTCAAATCCCAAACTCACAGGGAGGCAGGCCGGTGAGCACGTATTTTCAGAGACGCTTTTTCCCCCTCCTCCTTGCATCCTCATGACAGACAAGCCTCCTCCCCTCTCTGGCTGGCGGATGTGTTAAAGTCCACCCTTCGTAGAGGCTGTGGCCCCTGGAGGGCCCCACCTGCACCCCTATTCCCTCAGCCATCTGACCCCAAACACCTGGGTTATAAAGTTCCTCAAATAGCTAGAGGGTAGCCGCAACTCTCTGTCTGTAGACCCCTGGAGATTTCTCAGGGATTTACTGAAAACCGCACAGCACTTCCCCCAAAGAATTAAGCATAGAATGACCACATGATCCAGCAATTTCTCTTCCGTGCACACACCCAAAAGAACTGAAAGCAGTATTGTGAACAGATATTTGCACACCCATGTTCGTAATAGTCTTACTCACAATAGCAAAGGCGGGGGGCAGCCCAAGTGGCCATCGGTGCATGAATGGACACACAAAATGTGGTTTATACGTACAATGAAGTATTATTCGGCTTTAAAAAGGAAAGACATTCTGCCACCTGCTATAACGTGGATGAACTTTGAGGACATGATACTAAGGGAAATGCGCCAGTCCACAAGAGACAAATGGTGCATTATTCTGCGTCCATGGATTAGTTAGAGTTGTCAAATTCATAGAGACAAAAAGTGGAAGGGTGGTTACCAGGGACTCGAGGAGGGGGCACTGAGAGTTAGTGTTTACTGGGGACAGAGTTTCTGTTTGGGTAGATGAGAAAGTTCTGGAGAGGGATGGTGGTGGGGGTCGTATAACAATGTGAATGTATTTAGTGCCCCTGAACCGTATTCTTAAAAATGGTTAAAATGGTAAGTTTTGTTATGTCTCTATCATTAGAATTAAAAATAAATAAATGAATCAGAGAATCACTCAGCTTTGTGTTTTAAAAGTTATTTGTGGGGGCGCCTGGGTGGCTCAGTCGTTAAGCCTCTGCCTTCAGCTCAGGGCCTGATCCCAGGGTCCTGGGATCGAGCCCCGCATCGGGCTCCCTGCTCCGGGAGCCTGCTTCTTCCTCTCCCACTCCCCCTGCTTGTGTTCCCTCGTTGGCTGTCTCTCTCTCTGTCAAATAAATAAATAAAATCTTTAAAAAAATAAAAATAAAAGTTATTTGTGGGGGCGCCTGGGTGGCTCAGATGGTTGAGCGTCCCCGATACGGACTCAGGTCTTGATCTGAGGATCGAATTCAGGCCCCCCCGTGCTGGGCATGCTGGGCATGGAGCTTACTTAAAAATATTTAATAAATAAACAAATACCTAAATAAGTAAATGTTATTTGTTATGTTTCATTCTTTTGGGATCCCACACCTGCCACTTTCCAGAAGCAGAGGTTCTGGGACCAGAGGGGAGGGCCCTGACGTCCCTCAGCACTCCTGCAGAGAGGCTCCCTGGCCACCCTTTCCAAAGGGAAGGTTTGATGGGTCACACACTTGAGCCTTCACCGCACCCCACTTATTACCTCACGGCGTTGGACACGAGGTAATGATTTAATGTATCATTTCTTTCTTTCTTTGGTGACAGTCTCCCCAACTGGAATTTGAGCTCCAAGAGGGTGAGAACCCCTCCTTGTTCTTACCTGAGTCCCTACTGCCCAGACCAGGAGGAATTCAGGCAGAAGTTATGTGTACCTCCCTTCCCCAAAAAACTTATGTATGTGTCTCAGACTTTTCATGATTCGAGGACACCAGTAAGCCCTGAGCTGCTTCCAAGCCTGGAAATCAACCTGTGGGCAGCAATGTCCTTCTAATGGAAACCGTCCAGTGGGGAAGATAAGGAAGGCTTCGGGGACGGAAGATACAGGGGAGGATGGAATGAGGGATCCATTGAGGGGCTTTGTCAATGTGCAATCCCGCCGGCCTGCTCAGCACCCGTCCGCAAGTGTCAAGCAGGTAGGTGGATGAATGTTCCAGAACACATCTTGGGGACAGTGCGGAGCTACATATGGAAATGGGGAGTCATACCTTTGCCATATAGATGGTTTTTAAAGGTCTTGGGGCTGGGGGAGGTCACCTAGGGAGAGGGTATGGCCCCCAAGCACAGGTGAGGAAGCTTGGCATTTTCTGAGCTGTAGGAACCACATTTATACCACGGGGTCAACCACCCAGAACATCCCTTTTGGTGGTGGGCATTAGGAGCATGGAGTCTGGAATGTTAAGACTCAGGTTTCCTCTTATCTCTGCCCCTACTAGCGCAATAGGTGACCTCTCCCAGTTTCCCCGTTTGTAAAATTGCCTTGGGCTAGAGGACATACCTTATTTATCAACAATAAAACCACGTTCCCCCAGTGCCCTTGAGCACGGGTTTGGGGAACAATACGCCCTGTCCTGGGCCTCACCCTTTCATGGGAGAGGCCTGAAACAATGGGCCGAGTTCCAAGGAATCAGGAGGGGCCACTTCAAACTCAGAGAGGGTGTGAGTTGGGAAGATTTTGAACCATCTGATGATGTAAGCGTTTTACTCGTTTATTTATTTTATTTACTTTAAGTAAGCTCCACACCCTACGTGGGGCTCAAACTCAGGACCCCAACATTGGGAGTCCTGGGCTCTTCCAACTGAGCCAGCCAGGCGCCCCTCAAGGAGGCATTTTAAGCACCTTTTCATAAAAAAGAAAGGTTCAGAGAAGGCAGGGAATTCACTCAAAGTCACGCAGTCTGAAAGTGGCTGAGCACACAGCCGCCTCGTGCTCCGTTATCATTAGCTTTGATGTTGACTGCCAGGGCCGGGGCAGGCAAAGCCGGCAGTACTGAGAACCCTGCCTGTCCTCCTCTCCTGTCCCTGCCTCCCTCCTCCCTCACTGGTAACAGGTTTACGCCTCAGCATAAAAGGGGAGTGATCCGTGGGGAAGGTGGGTCACAGGTCAGCTTAACTTGAACATCGGAGGTAAGACAGTCTGGGTTTGCATGCTGCTTAGAGCCTCTAATCCAGTCCCGAGAGGAGGCTGGAGCACAGACCCCGGAGCCAAACCACATTGGTTCAAATCCTCTGTGCCTCAGTGTCCTCCTCTGTAAAATGGGGACAATAATAGTAGTCTCTGCCTGACGGGGCTGTTGAAAGGCTTGGGTGAGTTAATACGAGCACAGGTGCTCTCTAAATGTTAACTAGGATTCTGGATCCCTTGTGCCGACCTGCCTCCCTCGCTTCACCTGGGCCCCGGGCAGCTGCATCCTGGTTCTGCCCTACTTAGACCGTGGCGATGTCAGGCCTGCAACCGGAGCCAGCTCCCCAGGGACGACAGTGACCATGGGATAGTTTCCAGGAGCTAATGAATTCTTCAAACCCCTGGGGCTTGTTGGCACGTTACCTCTTCAACCATCTGAAGGGTGTCCTGGTTCTGCCTCCGTGGGCAAGCAGGCCCAAAAAAGGGCCTACTGAAAAGTGACCCATCCAAGCCTGACGCTTCTCTGCTTCAGCAACAGTTCGGGGACCCGAAGTGGGGACCTATGTCCATCTGCATGTCTACCCTGAGCTGCTGGGACTCCCAGGCCTGTTCTGCGTCCTTTGTCTACCAACTTCGGCGTTGTCTTCCAGGAAGCCAGAGAGAGCTGTTATTTCTCAAAATACTGTCAGGTGCACCTGGGGTGAAGCCTCCCCAAGAAAAAGAGCTCTCCCCCACTCGGCGTTTTCTTCTCTACAAGACGGCAGCCCCAGGCAGGCAGGACTCTGTGAGGCCCACCCACCACGGACGCCCCCTGCCATACTCAGGTCTGCAACGGGGGGGGGGGGGGGGGGGGGTGTCAGTATTGGTCACGTGAATCAATGAATGGGTGGTGTCAACCCCATTTCTCTCTCCGCTCTGCCCTCCCTTCCTCCATGGCTGGAAGCCACTGTGGGTCCAGTCACTGTTGCCTCTCCCGGTGAGTGGACCACATCCACGTCGATGCTCCCGGCCCGGCATCCCTCCGGGTTCAGGGCCGTCGGGCTGAGGAGAGCAACGGGCATTTCCTCAGGTCAGGGCCACACGCTGTGGACAAGAACCCAGACCTCACTTCCTCTGCTGAGGGTCCTCAAAGACTCCGGCACTATAGCCTTTCCCGACCGCCAGCCACCTCCTCCCAGTAATGCGGCTTCACTTCATACTGAGGGGGCGCGGAGCCCAAAGCATGACAGTCACACAGCTCCTGTTTACTGCACTTTCTGGGCCCAGACACAGTCACCTCACGTCATCCTCACCACAGCCCCGCCTGGTGGGTGCTGTACCTTCATATCCTTTCACAGTGGGGGAGACAGGTGCTCGGGGAGGCTGACTTGTCCAAGGCTCTGGGATTTGAACCCCCGCGGCCTGATGCCAGGGTGGGCCTTCTTACTCGGGCCTCAGCTTGGCGGGGGAGCCCTCGCATTCTGCAGGCTGGGGTAGCCGACTTAGGCTCTCCCAAGCTCGGGCTGCTCATCGGCGAAAGGGGCGTAACGAGGGCCCACGGCTCCTAGGAGGACCTGGCCCTGGCCTGGCGGATGCCCCGCCTGCCCCGCTTGCTGGAGGAGGAAATGAACCAGCACCCCCGTCCCTCACCCACAACCCCAAAATCCAAAAAGCCCTGAAGACAAGAGGCTACCGTCCACAGCATCCGAACCTGACCCGACTCCGCCTTGTTTGGTAGCCAACCCTGACCTTGCCTGACCATGAGGCTGTTCACAGAGTGCTTTTAAGTCCCTCGAAGTGTAACTATTCAAAATTGTTCTGTGCTGGAAGAGGGACTGATGCCCTGCGGGTAGTCTCTAGCCTATAGGCTCTGAAGTCATCAGAACAGCTCTGACTCGTGAAACACAGCCCCAGGGGTTCGGGAAAAGGGGTTGTGTTTATACATCCTCCTCTCAAGGGTAGCATACAGCAGGTGTTCAATAAATGACAGTTCTCCCTTCTTCTAGGATTAGACAGCTCTGTAACCTCATTTCTTGCCAGCCCACTCCGCTCTTCCATATTGGAAACAAGGCTTCCTGTGCATTTCAATGGCTGCGGATGGGTCTGAGTACGAATCCGGGGAATAATGTCCGTGTGCTCGGTACTGACCGCAGACGCGGCTCTGAGCCCTTCCGTGTCGCTGGGTGGTTACGCCCATGCCCTCCCACCAGAGCTGTTCAAATGCCAGCTCTGCCACTTGCTAGCCAGGCCTCCTGTTTGACATCTCTGTGATAGAGTGAATGCGGATACGGTCACAGCTCCAACTCAGAGAGGCCTCGCAGGACAGAGAACGGTGCCCGGCACACCTTCAGTGTGAGCAGAACTATTATTATTCAGCTCCATTCCCAGCATGTACCGTAAGTGGCATGGAGAGATGAAGTCACTTGGTGTTTGGCACCAGAGCTCACACTGTGCTCTCCTGGGCTCAGAAGCTGGGACACAGGGAAGCGTGGAAGGGAAGGACAAGGAAGGAAGAAGGGCAGGGCCTGCCTGGCCGGTCAGGCAGTCCGGTTACAAGTGCCGCAGGTTAATATCCAGTCTCTGTCAAGTTCCAGGCGTTACTGAAAATATATTGGAGTCGACGTTAGACCGAAGATGCTGATGGGGCTCAGGGCAGGTCGCCCGAAAATATGCCACTTTGGCATGTTGATTATTTAGAATGAAAGTTACTTAAGAAGCAGCTGGTGCATGAAGGACACTCTGACCCTTCTCTGTCCCCCTGAAAGCAGGAAATAATCTCTCATGTGAAAGTTACCCTCCCTGTACCAGGAGAAAGAAAGACATTTTGGGCTGAGAATGCCATATAAACAAACCTTGGTACTTCCTCTCCAATTTCTACCCCAAGCCCAAACCCCTTTGTCTTACCGGTTTTTCACAAATTTTATTGTTTCTTTGTTCAAAAGGTATGAAACCTACCTGCTTGGGTCACTTCTCTGGGTTTAATATTGCAGGGCCCCCATACATGTGAAATTCAATTAAATTGTTTTTCTCCTGTTAATCTCTCTTTGATTATAGGGGGTGTCTCAGCCAAGAACCTAGAAGGGTAGAAGTAAATTTATTTTTCCTCCCCCACAGTGCCTTCCTTCTAAGAAATGAACAGGGAACCATGGGGGCAGGGACAACGGGCTCACAATGAGCTTGGACAAACAGGTTCCAGCCTGGCGGGCCTAAAGAGGGCAACTCGCCCGCAATGGCTTATCCTTGCGGGAGCAGGGACAACACAGGCCTTTCATTAGGGAGAGGGCTGGGTTACAGAGCCTCATTTGGACCGTGGCAGAAACTTGGCTCAGGCTGGATCTCTTAAGGAGAAACAAAAAGAGGGAGAGCAGCAGCCTGCTGGGCATTTGTCCTTTGCCCCCCACCGTACCCTGGACAGACAGAGGCCTTGAACATCAGCTCACTCTGGGTGAGGCCTCTAAGGAGAGAAACCAGCCCTGTTCTGGCCTTAGGCTCAATGAGAAACTGAAATGCTCCTTACAATTCCCTGCAAAGATCTGAAATCGCAGCCCTTGGGGGTGCGGTGGAAGAGGTGTTTTCCCAGTAGCTGGCAGGCAGCTGACAGCTTTGCAGAAAAACAAGGATTAAAGAAGCAATTAGAGGTTTGACAGCCAATAATCAGAGGCAGAAAGCAAGAAGAAACCAGCAACAGGTCAGCAGGAAGCCTCAGGCCCTTCAAAAATTCAAACAGTTGCAAAAAACCCAAACAAGCCTCTCCTCCCTCATCTACCAAGCCTGGGAGTGGTGGCTTAAATGGGGTAGCATCTAAGTGGGGCTGCCTGCATAACCACCTGTCTGCACCCTTCCTCATTCCTAAACTTGATATGTTCTACGTATATTTATACATGGATTCTGCTTCGCTTTTTTCCTTTCCAATCAACTTTCTTGAGATATAATTTACATATAATAAAATGCACCTCTTTTACTGAATTTTGCCAAATACCTATACCCTGGTCAGGATAGAGGACATTTTCATCACCCTAAGAAGTTCTTTTGGCCTCTTTGCAGTCAGTCCCCTTCCCATTCCTATGCCTCAGCCACAGACATCGACTGATCTGCTCTCTCTCACACTCTCTGTACAGTTTTGCCTTTTCTAGATTTTCATATAAATGGAATTATGTATTCCTTTATGTCTGGCTTCTTTGTTATTGTTGCCGTTGTTCAGATCCTGTCATAAATAGAATTTTAAAAAAATTTTGTATTGAAAAAATAATAAAAAAATAAAATAAATAAAAAATTCATATTGAAGCTGTTTGCTGCTAGCCAAAGTTATTTCTTTCTGGTATATTGACCTTCTCTCTTAGGATCTTCCTAAATTCACTAACTAGTTCTAGCATTTGTTACATAGATTCCTTAGGATTTCCTAGTAAACTATGACATCATCTGCGACTAAAGACAGTTTTCCTTCTTCCTTTCTGATCTTTATATCTTGTATTTATTTTTCTTGCCTTATTGCAGTGACTGGGACCTCTAGTACCATAGTGAATAAGTGGTAAGAGTAGACATCTTTTCTTGTTGCTGATCTCAAGGAGGTAGTCAAGCTATCTTTTACCACCAAGTATGATGTTAGCTATAGATTTATTGTAGACGCCTTTTATCAGGTAGAGAAATTCCTTCTTAATCCTGGTTTGCTGAGAGCTTTTTTCAGGAATGGGTATTCGGTTTTGTCAAATGTTTTTCTGCATCTGTTGACATGATCTTCTGGTTCTTTTTTATTCTGTTCGTATGCTGAATTACATTGATTGACTTTCAAATGTTAAACCAATCTCTCATTCCGGGGACATACCTCATCTGGTCATGACGTATAATCCTTTTTATGTATTGCTGGACTTTATTTTTTTTTTTTAAAGATTTTATTTATTTATTCGACAGAGACAGAGACAGCCAGCGAGAGAGGGAACACAAGCAGGGGGAGTGGGAGAGGAAGAAGCAGGCTCATAGCAGAGGAGCCTGATGTGGGGCTCGATCCCGGAACGCCGGGATCACGCCCTGAGCCGAAGGCAGACGCTTAACCGTTGTGCCACCCAGGCGCCCCTGTATTGCTGGACTTTAGTGCTACTATTCCAGTAAGGATTTTTATCCATTTTAGTCCCTGGTGTACACCCAGAGCCTAGAAAACAACCTTAAACAGAACAAATATTCAATAAATATGTGTTGAATAAATGAATTAAACATCTTCCTCAGTGTGGGGGGTCAAAGGATGTGCCCATTTCAACATTTTGGCAAAATGTCCAGACTTCCTTCGGAAAATGTTGTCCAGTCTTCACTCCCACCAACACATGAGTCGGGGAATGAATGCTGGTGCTGCTCTCTGGCTTTACAGAAAAGCTGATTGTTGAGCTGGTGAGCAGGTCCAGCAGAGGAAGGGGGCATCCTAGGCAACAACATGTTCCAAAGCACAGAGGCATGAAGATCATTGCATCAGCCACTAGCTAGCTGTGTAACCTTGGGCAAATTTGTCCTGCTTATCCATAAAACGGGAACGAAAACAACAGGGCTGCCAAACATTGTGAGTATCCAACGAGATAATACGTGTGAAAGACCTTGGAAAAGCTCTAACACGAAGGCAGCGTTACTATTAACAAGGAGGTGGGTAGGCTTGTTCATGCATCCTGCATAGCCCAGACTAGCTTAGCAAAAGCAGGCAAGAGCGTGGGTGCTGCCTTGGTGATAGAAGCCTATGTCCCAAACTCAGTCACCTCCCTGAGAGCAGCCAATAGGTAGGGCTCTGCTCCAAGGATGGCATCTCCTTGGGTTAGGACCCTGCCCAGATGCCCTGGTTAACAGGGTCCTGTTACTCTCTCCTTCCTTGTATTCATGGCCTCATAAATCATCTTCAGCTAAGACCAACGCCGACTTCACCAGCAGCTAAAGCAAGGGATTTGGGAGATCTGGGAAACAGAAACTCACTTTTTTTTCTTTCCTGTTTGCCTTCTTTCCTTCCTTTTCTCTTTTTTCCCATATCATGGAGCACTAGTGTGCCTTTTCCCCGTCCTAAGCCTGGGAGTAATGGTTTTAATATGGAGTTTTCACTGCGCTTGTGTTTTGGATGACTGCTCCTAAGAGCTGTTTTTAAAGAGTCCCAGCAATCAAATACCTGGCTCTTGTGTTTGCGCACAATTTCCCTTCTGCTTAAGCTCTCTTTGTGTTTACACACTGGACATCTAGCAGTTTGGTCTGATCAAGGTACTGCTTTTAGCAGCTCTGGAGATTGAAAACACGGGGCTGGTATATTCTGTATCTTGTGCCTCTGGAGGGGGATGGGAGTGGGGGATGACAGACTAGGGGGTAAAAGGGGCGGCCTGTGAGAGCAGGCAGATTTGTTTGCTACAAAGTAGCCGCATGAAAACTTCCAGCAGCAGTAAGGGCAGAAACACAGAGAAGGAGATGGCTTCGGGAGAATTTCAGGAGATGGAAGTGCCAGGTGAGTGATGGGCTGCTGAGAAAAGGGGGTGAGGACAGAGTCCACCGTCACAGGAAAGTTTCTGGTGTTAGTGGCTATGCAGATGGTGGTGTCGCCACCAGGATAGGAAATACACAGGCGGGGCAGGTGTGTGTGTGTGGGGCGGGGGGAAGAATGGAAAGATGAGTTTAGTTCGGGACATTTATTCATTACGTTCTTGGGCATTACTAGCGGCAGGTGCCTTGCCAGGTGCCTTGCCGGGAACAAACAGAAATAAAAGAAGATCCCCGCTCTCCTGAAGCTTACACTTCGGGGGTAAAAGGTCAGCTTAAGGGAATAAATCAACAAAGTGACTGCAGGAGCCTATGTGAGGATATTAAATGGAATCATGTGATAGTGTGCTGCAGGGTGGCCAGGGAAGGCCTGCCTGTCAGACCTGGAGGTAAGATGCCAGGCTGAGTTTGACAGCGACCCAAGGACATGCAAGTAGAGAAGCAGCTTGACCGTACAAGCTTGGAGCTCAGAAGTCTGGGTCGCAGATGATCAGAAAGGATAGACCAAACGCGTTTTTGCAGAATCATAGAAAAATAAAAAATACACATTATACTAGGGGTCCACGGGGCGGGGGGGGGGGGGGGGTCGAGGCTGTTTTGATTATGTGTTTTACCTAAGCTGGATGTTGAGTACAGAGCTGTGAGATGTAATTTGTAATTTCTACACCCTTTTGCACATGGTATCACAAAAAGTAAACGGAACTAAAAATAGACTACGAAATGAGAGGCAAATCCAGGCCCTGGGTCTCCCTAGGTTTTGGCAAGCCGGGTTTCTCCGCATCAGAGCGGGGACCAGGCAGCCTTGGCCGGTTCTCACTCCCGGCGCATTGGCCCAGGTCGGCCCCGCCCAGCCGTGCGCTCGGAGCGGACGCCCGCCCAGACTGCGCAGTCGCCCCGCCCACGTCCGACGCCGGCCAATGGGCGCACGAGATCCGGGCCCACACCCCCGCCGCGTGCCGCCCCGGACTCGCGCAGCCGCGTGACGACACGGCCCGGCCCCCGCCACGTGACAGCCGCGCGCCGGGTTCTGGCTGGTGTTGGGCTCGCGCCGCAGAGGCCGGTGAGGCGCCGGCGGCCACGCCGCGGAGGGCGCAGTGCGAGGGCGCAGGGTGTCGGGGCGCGCGCGTATGGAGGCGGCGCCGGCAGCCGCCTGAGGGCAGCGGGGCGAGCAGAGCGGGCCTTGTCGCGCATCCCTCGAGCGACCTCGTGCCCGCGGCACCCGGCGGCGGCGGAGCCGGCGCGGCCATGGCGACGGGCACTCAGCAGAAGGAGAACACGCTGCTTCACCTCTTCGCCGGCGGGTGAGCGTCCCGGGCGGACCCCGCGCCCCCTACCCCGACCCCGCTCTCCCACCCAGCGCCCTCGGGCGCCCCGGCGGCTTACCCGCCCTCCCCTGGGCGGGAGTGCTGGCTCCCGGAGGAGGAAGTCCCTCCGGTGTGGGGAGGCCCCGGGGACACGGGCCTTCCCCTGCCCCGGGCCGCATCCCCCGAGGCTGGTTTTACCCGGCGCCCGCCGCGCCCCCACGCCCATTCTCTCCCGCGGCGTCTCTTGCTTTTTCTCCATTTAAACAATTAGAGGCCGATGTGACGAGTGTCACTCGGGGGCGGTCCTGCCTGGTCACTGTGTCTCGGTCCGCCCCACATCCTCCCAGCTGGCCGCCCTGGTCGTACTGCACTCGGCTGTCCTTCTGCCTGGATTGTGCGTCAGGGCCTCTTTCCGAAGGCCCTGGGCAGTCTCGTGAATGCTGAGGGGGAGGGGGACTTTCTCGGGGTAGCGCAGCGGCGAGTTCAGACAGTCTGGAGGGCTGCGGGTGTTGGACTTCGGCAGGGGCCTGGAAAGCTCTGGCGAACCGTGATGCTGGCCAGCAAGCAACCTGTGGGAGGGCAACTGGGGGACGTGGGGGGTAGGGGATGAGGTCAGGAAGGTGTGTCGAAATGCTTCTCAGTGCGCCTGGGTGGCTCAGTTGGTTGAGCGTCTGCCTTCGGCTCAGGTGGTGATCCCAGAGTCCTAGGATGGAGCCCCGCATTCGGCTGTCTGCTCAGCGGGGAGTCTGCTTCTGCTGCTGCCTGCCTGCTTCTGCACGCTCGCTCCCTCCCTCTGTCTTTCTCTGTCAGATAAGTAAATCTTAAAGAAAAGAAATGCCTCTCACCTGCTAGTGGACGCATCCACCTTAAGATGTGCCCTGTGTTTGAGAGCTGCATTTTTTTGATCATCTTGCACCTGGTATTTTTCAGTGGCGGCAACGCATTTTTAGGGAAGTTGGGCGGTAGGGGGTTTAGGAAGGGAGGTGACTTTTTGTTTCTTGAGAAAATAGTAGTGAAAATGAGTATTAGTAATTTTCTTTTAATACAGCCAGTGGCTTTGGTTCCTTCTGGAGTGGTCCAGGTATTTTGTATTATTTGAGGACCTCACAAGCCTGGCACAGCAATTTTTTTAAGTGTAGGACATTCTGCATAAAATAGAATTTATTCTGGATTATCATCTTGACTTGAGTATTTTAGATGCAGCTTTGACTGAGGTATGTTCTTTATTACAAATGAGTAATGGTTGAGAACTTACCTGCAAAATAACTATGATGAAAGTGTTTGTACTTCCAATTGTAGGTGATCACCCACTCTGTTTCTCCAATCAAAAATTTTGGTGCTTCATACATAGGGAGAATTTCTCATTCATCTCTTCCCTGTCATTCCCTCTTCAGCCTTTCACTTCATCTCCCAGTGTTTCCTGAAAGTCACAGGGGAGGGGGGAGCATTCCTAAATTAATACAGTATATTAATTGGTCATTCTGGGGAGTTGTAAACAAGTTGGCCACGTTAAAGTCATTTCTAAAGCCAAGAAGGGTAACTTAAAAATGATTTTATACTCCATGATTATGATTCTATGTTATAAGTGAGGTGGGCTTTTAAAAAATTCTTTGTATTCCAGATTAGGAAGAGTTACTTGCTCGGGAGCAGCCTCCGTGCAGCTTGCTGCATAATCCATTGCCCTGTCTTGATGAAATCGCCCTACCCGCCCTTCACAGTGCCCTCTGGCTGCTAATTCTCTACTGAGCAGCAGCCTCTTCACTTGTGATGGAGGAAAACTGCAGTAGCCAGCACCAGTCGGGAGGACTGATTAGAATGTAGAGGGTTTATTAGGTGGTGCCTGAAGCCATTTGTATTTAATAGGTTCCTTCTTCAGCAGCAGCTCAGGATTACTTGCAGATACTCAGGAAGGAAAATAAGTCTTTGAACAGGATGCTTTCCGTACTCTGAAATTGGATCTTGATTCATTCCCAGTAGCCTAGAATATATTACTTCCATTTCTTTTAGGGAAGAGCATTAAAAGGAGCTAAGTATTGAGTGCTTAGTATATCATATAGTTAAAATCAGTAAACCCAGCGGTCCCACCTGGTCCGATGCCAGACGCACTGCTTTGCTCTAAGTAACTAGTTCCCACTGTCGTTATGCTGGCATCTTTCCAGGAAACTGAAATTCACGATCTTTGAAAAGAAGTCAGAGCCCTTTGTTTGTAAATTTGTCATATTTCTCCTGTTTGTTGAATAGCCATTGGAAACTAACATCAAGCAAGTTTTTAATGCTATCACTAATTAATACTGAATAATGATTTTTAGCAGGTGTAAGAGACTTAGGAGTCGTTGAAAATGAATTTTAGAGTCTGGGAAATAAAAACTACACCCAAACAACTCCTAGTCTTTTAAAAATTCTTTAATTTTTTTTTTTTAAAGACTGTTTCTTGGGCTCTTTGCAAAGGCAAAAATACTCCTTTAATCTCTAATAGTCATCTTTTCAACACTGTTACCCATGAAGTGAACTGGAGGAAAAACCACCCACAAACCAACACCTAAAAACACTTTAGAAAAGGTTCTATGCATGTGTGTGTGTACCAAATGTAATTCCATAGCTACTTTTAAAATAGGCTCCTAGTCTTTAAATTGCTTTCTTCTTAGAAGACATTATGGCCTCATGCTAGTGAATTTTCTAAGTATACCTTTAATCAATCCTTGCTGTTCAGTGGTTGCAGTGAAGAAGGCAAACAGTTTCCAAGCCCAGGGACTGGAATGTGGAGTGAGGACGTTATACTAGTTTTATGACAGGGCTGCCTGATTTATTCTGATGACATAATTTGTATTTAATCTCGTTTCTGATATCTTGCCAACATACATACGTACCGATGTATTTCTCTGATTACTTCCTTAGGATAAACCGTTAATGGTGTAGTCACTGAGTCAAAACACATTTTTTTTTTTAAAGATTTTATTTATTAATTTGACAGAGAGAGACAGCCAGCGAGAGAGGGAACACAACCAGGGGGAGTAGGAGAGGAAGAAGCAGGCTCCTAGCGGAGAAGCCTGATGTGGGGCTCGATCCCAGAATGCTGGGATCACGCCCTGAGCCAAAGGCAGACGCTTAACGACTGCGCCAACCAGGCGCCCCTCAAAACACATTTTGAAGGCTTCTGATACCTCCCAGCACTTTCGTAACCAGTTCTTAGGGTGTGTTACTTCTTCACGAGCAAACACCGTTCACTTGATGTTGATTTTTAGTATCTTCAGGGATTCTGCTGTTTTCTTCTTTCTGCCCTCCTGTCCCCAAATCTGGGCAATATTGTTGTCAAAATAAAAAACATACTCAAACTTTTTTGAGTTCCTTTTCTACTGTTTAGGCTCTTTCAGAGAGACACTGAAATCCTCTGAAGTGGCCCTTCTGGGACTAGACCTTATGTCTGTTAAGAAAAATTCTTTAAACTTTCCTTCTCAAATGTCTCGGGGTTCTGGTAGTCCATGTAGTGTTAGTGACGCCCTTCACCTGCTGCACAGTAGTGACAGCCGGGTGACAACTTAGTAGACTTGCTCAGCACCTGAAGGAGCTGGGCTAAGCTGGACTGGAGTTGAAGGTGGACACATGGATTATATGCTTTTGTGCTATTTCTGTGGCATGATTTTTTTCTTTTGTCATCAAATATACTCACATAGCTTTTAAAATGTATTTTATTGGGAACATGGTATGTCTTTAAGGTTTAAAATACATAATCCAAGATATTTTCAAGATTCAGTGTTTCGTGCCCTCCCCCCATGATGGACACCTATCACCTGGTACACTTCTGTACGGTGCTTGTCTCTGCAGATGTAATCTGTGTCAGCTAATGGTTACTTTGGGAGTGTTAGTCCTATGTCCATGTATTGGCCAGGGGAGCAAGGCAGAGAAGATGCAAGGCTTAACTGAAATGCTTTAAGAAATTTTGGTAAGACAAGTATAGTATGCACATAATATTTTATATAGGGCTTATGTATATCAAGAATCTAAGTTGACTTTTATTTCATCGGTGTATTTTTTATATGTGACAACCATTTTTAAATGCTGTGTGATGTTTGTATGAAAGAGTCCCGCCAGCAGTAAGCTTCCTATAATAGCGGCCATGTCTGTTTTCATCACTGGTACATCTTAAGTACAGTGTTGCACTTGTTACAGATGCTTAAACAATACTTGTTTAATGATTAACTAAGTGAATAAAAGGTAGTGTGTGTCTTATCTGGGCCTTTAGATTTATGTGGCCTGTTAAATTGTCCCAAATAAAGAGAAGCGGTACTTTGATTATTTATGAATTGTGAACATGGGTCTACATGAAGATTTGCTGAAACTATTGGCATAAGGTAACATTATTTTGGATTTGTGTGTTTGTGAAAAATAATGATTCTCTTCAGGTTTGGAAAGTACTATAGGGTTTCTTTATTCATTTGTAGGTTGGTATTTAAATTTTCTTTCTAAATGAGGTAGAATATAGGAAATAGAATCTAAAAGGTAATTAGCTGCATAGAAACTAGGCATTTTGCTTTGGCTGTGTAAATACAGAATTTGCATAATCAAAATCTTCTAAGCCCTATGCCAGGTATTCAAATAAGGCATTTCAGAAAATTATAAAGAGGCACTAGTGTTTTCAAGTAGTGACTGTAGAGTTAGAAGATGAAAGGGGGAATTACTGAAAACTCCATGGATTGGGATCACAGGTTGACTCACAGTATCATTTGTTGGTGGAATCCATGTTGTAGTTACGTGGAAGTTGTGCATCTGGAAAACAGTTTACCACCAACTGGGGATCAATTACAATAAAGAGCACATCGGTCTTGGCCTTAGTGCCGAAGATGTGTGAGTGTATATATAGAAAACAGATTCTTGTTGACAACATCCAGTTTTTGAAAGGTGTCCTTGTTACTTGACACTGAGTTAAAAGGCAAAAATCTGTGTGCACAATGAAAAGTTTTTGTGTCTCTGGTCACATAAAGATAAGAAATCCAAGTCTGTATGTTGTAGTAGTGGTAGTCTAGCTTTGTTCTCCTGTAAACTGGAGGAGAGGAGCCTAATCCATTGGGGTAGGGGGCATACCAAGTAAGGCTTAGGTGGGTAAAAAGAAAAGGTTAAATCCATGTTTATGTACTAAACACATGACTTCAATTCTGGGCAGAAGGAATGAGAGAAAGGGGGGGGCATTCAGGAATAAGTATTAAGAGTGGGAAAAGGCACAGAAAAATCCAGGTAATAGATTTTTTTAGAAAATTGGGCAAATAGATTTCAGAGAGCGACTCTTAGACCGCTCCCAGACATGTAATTTAATGGCTTGCTGTTCATGGTCTCTCTGCTACTCTGTTCAAACCCTTTCCATGGTTTCACTGAGTGGACTACCCCACAGAGAGTTCTCTCTGAACTTCCGGCATCCGTGGTTAGAGCAGCATTGCCTTAGGAGCAAAATTACATTAACATCCAGGGAGCTTTCTCAGAGCTGTTGGAAACAAAGCTTACTAGTATCATGAGTCCTAGCTACTTTTGGAAGATTATTGATAATAGTAAAATTCTATAAGTGCTTTCTTGGAGAGTGAGGGTGTAAATTTTTTTTATTGACTAAGCTTATTTAGGAGGCTTTCGTTTGTAAGTAATACAGACTCAACTTCCAACTGGCTTATTGGCACATATACCTAACTTCTAGAGAGAGAACAGGCTCTGGTGAGGACTTATTTAAATGGCTCAGCAGTGTTACTGTGGGACCCCTTATTGATTCCCATGTTCCAGAAATATCTGCATGATTCCAAGATTAGTCCCTGCATAGATATAGAATGGCTTCCAGCAGCTCCTAGTGTTTCTCCACCATTGAAAAGTCTTACGCTTAATCTGATTGGACCGACTTGGACATGCACCCATCTCTAAACCAGTCACTGCTCCCAGGAGATTATGCTATTTATTTTGGGCTGAATCATGTGCCCATCTCTGAACAGATGACATGGCAACATCGATGGTATTATGTTGATTAAATGAGTCAGGGCTAAAACTAGAAATGGGTTCAAAATTATCCAAACTATATGACTTAAGAAATTTGGGTCTTGTTAAGACAGAGGAGGAGGGGAATGGATGCTGGGGAGGCAACTCGCAGTGCCCTCCACATTGGTTGTACTGCCTTCAAATAGATTGTCTGTTCTATTGCTCTAGAACAGAGGTTCTCAACCTTGGCCAGATAAGTGTTTGGGGGAGGGGCAGGGTATTACTGTGTGGTTTCCTGTGCATCCCGTGTACCATGTTCAGCAGCAACCCTGGTCTCTACCCACTAGATGCTAGTACTTTCTCTCCCAATAGCAATAACCAAAAATGTCTCCAGACATTACCAAATGTCATCGGGGATGAGGCCTAACTGCCACAGTTGAGAACTACTGGTCTAGAGTAGTGCTGTGCAGACTTTGATCACACAGTCCTATGATTAAAGTGTTTATGCATATCGGCTTATATGTATGTTTATATTACCTAATTCGTTTTATTTATAGTAAAGCATATACACAAAATAGAAGTTAGAATGAAGGAGGGGTAAACAGAAGGGGGAATAAACCACGAAAGACTATGGACTCTGGGAAAAAAACTGAGGGCTTCAGAGGGGAGGGGGCTGGGGGATTGGGATAGGCCGGTGATGGGTATTAAGGAGGGCACGTATTGCATGGAGCAATGGGTGTTATACACGAACAATGAATCATGGAACACGACATCAAAAACTAAGGATGTACTGTATGGTAACTAACATAACATAATAAAAAATTTAAAAAAATAGAAATTAAATGGTAGAGCTTATAAATGAGTTGAAATTTTATTTTTTTCTGTAATTTTCCCCCCTCTATCCAGTATTCCATTGCACACACTTAAGAATATATCCCCCACTTTGGAGACACGTGGTCTGAAATACTGGTATCCAGTCAGACTTGCTTTCCCAGCAACGTGATGCCAACACTGTCACCATGAATTGGATGTTGGTTGGGACTTTTCCTGTTGGCCGTGCACTGGCTGCTGTGGCCCTTAGCTGAACCAAGAAGACTCTACCCTAAGACATAGGTGGCAGAATCTGTCTGACTGCCATTGACTGCTTCACCCCAGCCTGTATATACAGAGCAGACGGGTTATAGTTGTCAGCACTGTGGCACGTGGAGTATTGAGAGAAGGGTTTGCTGTCACTATCCCGTACTCTGTTCCCAGTCTACCGGTCTGGGCTGTAGATTAAAGGACCTTGCAAGGATGAAAGACTGGTACCTGGGAGGCTGCTGCATTAGCCCACGCCAGGTGGATGAGAAGGAGCTGGGTGGTGTGCTTAGGACAGACATGGGGGTGACTTGCCACCAAGTGCCAATTTTGCTGCCTCCTGACGGACATAGAATACTCTAGTGGGCCCATTGGTTTGGTGTCAAGGAGTATGGGGACCAGAGGAAGGAAGGACACCTAGTGCTGTCCGCAGGGTTCCCAGGCAAGTGAGGCTGAAAGGAAATTGCAGGATGGACTGCTGATGGGACCAGTATGGGGGTTCCCAGTTAGCTTGAACACCACTCCAACAAGGCTTGCACACCACCTACACTGAAATCATAACATTTGCAAGGCTGTTCATAGAACACAGAGCCAGGTGGACCCACAGCAAGACAGAAGCCAATTACATAAGACCACTTCACTCCTCTGTGTCCTCATGCCTGGAGAACCCTTAAAAGAAGGGAAGAAAAAGAGCAGACCAAGACCCCTCAAGCCATACTTCTAGCTGGCAGTGCTGGAGGGAAGTTTTGAATGAGATTTGAGATTGAAGTTTTAGAGCGGCCTGAATTTGAAGACCTGGAAGTTACCAGAAATCTGTCTTTAGTGTCATTGCTAAGAAAGGGGGAATTCAGTAGAGGACAACCGAATAGCAGAGATAGGGGAGGACTGGCAGACAGAGCTAATGTCTTTTTCGGAATTGAGACTCACAAAAAGCTTAGTTAATAACTACTGCCCAGAGTCACGGTGGACAGGGCTTTATCTGAGCTGAGTGACCACGGTAAGGAGCCAAGCTAATAACGAAGGTGGTTTTTATATCAAAGAACTGAGAATTGACGGTAACGTTTTTCTACAAACAATCTAATTTGTTAGGATCACAAGTGGTTTGGACCCAGCGTGATTAAGTATTTTTAGAAAAACTTGGAAAGCTAATTCAGAGAAGTCCATATTTCTCTTCATACTCCCAGACTGATGAACGTCTTACACATGCTGGTTTATGGAGAAAGAAAAAACAGTTGAGCTGAAAGATACTTTAAAAATTCTGCTGTGGGACGCCTGGGTGGCTCAGCTGGTTGTGTCTGCCTTAGGTCATGGTCCCGGCGTCCTGGGATCAAGTCCTGCATCAGGCTCCCTGCTCAGCGGGGAGCCTACTTCTCCCTCTGCCTGGTGCTCCCTCTGTGTGTGTGCGCTCTCTCTCTGACAAAAATAAAGTCTTTAAAAGTAAATAAATAAATAAAAATTCTGCTATGAAATGTTTTAAATTTCAGGAAGAATTTTGTCTAGAAGTTTTAGTTCAGTTATCAGAACTTCTTTCCTTCTAATCGGGTATTTTAGTGACGATGTATCCAACATAGCTTAATAACTTAAAGTATTTTTTAACGAATTGAAAAATGATTTAAAATGACTGAAAATCGTTGCTTGTTTCTCATCTAGGTTTTCTAGTAGGTAGGGAGGGGCTCGCCTGCTGACGAGTTACTTCTTACACTGGTTACGGTTGGCAGTGTTTTCCCGTTTTGTCATTTCTTGTAACACTGACGCAGCAGCACTGTGTCTTGTATAAGAGGTGCCTGAGAGTGCCTTAGTTTGTCCCCTGGTGAGTGGTCTAGAAGGCCAGCCGAGACTTTTCACCACCACCGCTCCTGCCATGGGCCCAGGGTATAACATACACGCGGGTGCGTGGTAGTAAGTGTGGTCTGCCAGCCTCAAAGAGCTCACTGACTTGCTGTCAGTAGGGCACTTGCTTTGTGGGGCAAGCATACCGTCCAGTGGGTCATCCTTTGATCAGTGGCATGGATTTGGTTGATGGTTGGCCAGAGTGAGGAATGTAACTGACATGGGGACAAAGCAAAGGTGGTTGACCTATGTCATGTTTGAACTTGTTGACTTTCTTATGAAAGACTACCCAGAAGTTCTGTTCTTCATCAGCAGTGTGGAATCATGTTATTGAACATAAATAAATTTCAGATACTTTTTTTTATCTTACTCTGGAGTGTGTGAGTTTTCCAGTGTTTTTAAATATTAAACCTTTTAAGCACATGGTTATTTTTCTAATAGGTAAGGGTAATTTATTTCGCGTGAATGGACATGAGTTAGTTAATTTTTACCTTTTTTTTTTTAAACACTCTCCACTACGTCCCATTTTCTTTAGACATATTCTAGTGCTTAGCAAATTATACAGACTAGTCATCAGTTAGGCTCACAAATTTTCCTTGGTGCAGAAGAACACAGAGATTTGTTTGTTTATTTATTAAGATTTTATTTATTTGAGAGAGCAAGAGTGCATATGAGCTGGGGAGAGGAAGAAGCAGACACCCCACTGAGCAGGGAGCCCCACTCAGCTTGATTCCAGGACCTTGGGATCATGACCTGAGCTGAAGGCAGATGCTTAACTGACTGAGCCACCCAGGCGCCCCAAACACCGTTTTAGAGGCCTGTTGTCAAACCAGCAATTTGTCAAGTAGAGTGTGAATGTAAGTAGTCTGAATTAGCTAACAAAACTATCTGTCCATCATCCTCCCAAAGAGTATAGTGGGAAGAACATTGGATTTGGGTCTCGATTTAGCCACTTAGTCACTTTGTGACTTTGAGAAAGTGTATGACCTCATTGAGACCAGGGTTCCCCATCTAAAAAGTAAAGACAGATCTACTGGCAAAATCCTTGAGGGTTGAACGGTAGTTGTCCGATGCACATCAGGTCCTTCCTGCCATTCTCCCGTCCCATTCTGTTTGTGATCCCCACGGTTGCTTTCGTGGTTGATGGGCTTTGGCCCACAGTTCAGAAAACACTGTGCTATGTAAACAGTTCAATTTACGGTGTATTATCATGATTTTAAGGCACGTTCGCCTAAGTAGTCAAAAATTATTTTCCTCTCCACCCTCCCCCAGGGTGTACATTTCATTCTCTCTCTCTGACATTCATACTCCTCATGGTATATTGGGGGTGCATAATAGCTCCTACCCCATAGGATTGTTGGAGGATCGAATGCCTGTCATAAAATAATCATTGGCAGCAATGCTGTTATTTAAACTGATAGCTTCCAGCTCTTAGTTATCATTATTTTACTTGCTCTATGGAACTTCGGGCTCCTGATTCGAAAATACTCCGTGGAGTTTTACTTCATCCCTTACTTCAGGGTGTGTGCTGGGTGCTAGATTCACTTCCAGATTTCCAGCATGTACTCTGTGTCTGCCAGCGCCTGTCCTTTCCTGTTGTTAACCGTTTCCCAATCACAGGTGCTGGTGCTTATCATTTTTATTGAGCCACCTGTTTGCCAGGTGCTGTTCTCTCTAAGTGCAAGAGTATGCGACTACACAGCCCCTCCCTCCATGGAACTCCCGGGTAGGGGAGCCTATGACAGAAGGCAGAGAGTATGTGCTCTTTTCTTTTCTTTTCTTTTCTTTTCTTTTCTTTTCTTTTCTTTTTAAGGATTGTATTTTATTTGACACAAGGTGGGGGAGCAGCAAAGGGAGAAGCAGGGAGCCAGATGTGGGACTCGATCCCGGGACCCTGGGATCATGACCTGAGCCAAGGGCAGATGCTTTACTGACTGAGCCACCCAGGCGACCCAAGAGAGTATGCTATTTTCATTAGATCCCTGAAAGACATTGTCCTTCAAATCCCAATTTAATAATTCCTTCGATTAGCAAATGCTGTTTGTGCACTTGCAAGTCCTGATGTCAGGGATATAAAGAGTAAGACACAGGTCCTTATCATCAGTGTTTTCCAAAGAGTAAAACATTTAGTGGTGGTGGTGGGATGGTTTTAGATGGTACCTGACATTGTTAATTACAACTAGTCCATCAAACATGCAATTTCATGGATATTACTGTTTAAGAAAAGATGAGGGGTGCCTGGGTGGCTCAGTCAGTGGACTGTCCGACTCTTGATCTCAGCTTAGGTCTTGTTTTGTTTTTAAGATGTATTTATTTATTTGAGAGAGAGAGAGAGCACGCACAAACATATGAGAGCCCGGGGGTGGGGTTGTGGGGGGACGGGAGAGGGAATCTCAAACAGACTCCACACTGAGCGTGGAGCTGGACGTGGGGCTCAGTCTCACAGCCGGAGCTGAAACCAAGAGTCAGACGATGAACTGACTGTGCCAGTCAGCTGGGTCTTGATCTCAGGGTCCTGAGTTCAAGACCCACACTGGGCTCCATGCTGGGCTTGGAGCCTACTTAGAAAAAAGAGAAAAAAGATGAAAGTGGGTATTTTAGGATAAATAAGTGGGTTGTCTTGAGTAAAAATATTTAAATTTTTAATTCAGATGATATTTTGACATGAACAAATTGTAAAGTGTGGTTAGGGGAAACCCTGATCCAGGGAGACTGAGGGACGCTTGAGGACTTCATCCTTAAAAGGAGCTTTAGCTTAATTTTCAGTGGAGTCCAAATTAATCGTATTTTGATAGAAGTCTGTGTTGTACTGAACATTGATTTCTCAAAATAGCATTACCTGAGTAACTTTTGACTGTGCAAAGATGTATTGTCTAGAATATTCACTGCAGGGGCGCCTGGGCGGCTCAGTCGGTGAAGTGGCTGTCTTCCGCACAGGTCACGATCCCAGGGTTCTGGGATGAGTCCCACATCGGACTCCTTGCTCAGTGGGGAGCCTGCATCTCCCTCTGCACCACCACCCCCGACAAATAAATAAAAATCTTTTAAAAAAACAATATTCACTGCAGCGTGGCAGCAGAGTTGGAAATGGCTAACCGTACTGATAGGTTAAAACGGTAGACCTCGGCACAGAGTACCGGTATGTGGCCATCCCAGAGGGTACTGTAGGTGTAGATGCGGCCACAGAGAGACGTCCACAGCATCCACGTAAGCGGGGGGAGGAGATTAAAAAGCCAGTGATAAAAACCCTAAAGGGTGCACCATAATGTTAACAGTGATTCTCTGTTTAGCTGCTGAGACTTTGACAAATTCTTTTTACCTCCTAGTATGTTCCAATTATGAAATAAACAGGTGCTTTTTTTCTAAATAGAGGAAACTGCAATTTCACACTTATCAGTCTAGGGAATACTATTGCTTTCCTGATCCTGTTATGATTTCTTCTCTTACAGGTGTGGGGGCACGGTTGGTGCTATTTTCACTTGTCCACTAGAAGTCATTAAGACACGGTTGCAGTCTTCAAGATTAGCTCTTCGGACAGTCTATTATCCTCAGGTTCATCTGGGGACCATTAGTGGAGCTGGGATGGTGAGACCAACACCCGTGACACCCGGACTCTTCCAGGTTCTGAAGTAAGTTCAGTCCCCATGCTGGACCCTGACCCCCACTATGAGTACAGAAGGTCTTTGAAGCCCCATCAGATGGGGTGTTCTGTTTGCAGTCTCTGTCCAAACTTGAGAATTCGGTTTCCATACTGATAACCTTTGAGCTGTGACCTCCCTTGGCAGCAGGGCTGCGTGTGATCGTCATCCAGGGACAGTCAGAGTAAACCTCACAAAGCAAATCAAAAATCCGTTTAAATTGTTGCATCAAAGTGTTGCTATTGCCCAAAATCTTTTGTGGGTTGGTGGAGTGACATTAAAAAGTTAAAGACTGCGCATTATATAGAGACAAAATACTCTGATATTTTTTACTTGCTGTTTGGAAATGATTTTACATTCATAGAAAAGTTGCAACATATATTTAGTGAAATCTTTTTTTAAATATTTGTTTCATACTGAGGCTCCCTGCTTAGTGTGTTATTTTAACTGCTTTAAAAATGTCCCATTTGCTTATGAAGTGGCTGAATAGTCACAGGCTGAATTTGGCTTATCAGTCTCTGCCTAAGGCAGAATCAGAAATGCAGAAGGGCGCTGGGAGGTGTCCCTGAGTTTCAGCTTGGGGCCGTGTACTTTAATAGAGGTGTTCAACAGGGGCGTCTGGCTGGCTCAGTTGGAGCGCCTGACTCTTGATCTCAGGGTTGTGAGTTAAAGCCCCATGTCAGATGTAGAGATGACTTAAAAATAAAAAATCTTGGGACGCCTGGGTGGCTCAGTTGGTGAAGCATCTGCCTTCAGCTCAGGTCACGACCCCAGGTTCCTGGGATCGAGTCCTGCATTGGGCTCCCTGCTCAGCCCGGAGCCTGCTTCTCCTCCTGCCTCCCCCTCCCCCCCCCACCCCACAAACCCGCTCGTGCTCGCTCTCTCTGACAAAAGAAACAAATCTTTAAATAAATAATAAAAAATTAAAAAAAAAAATAAATACAGAAGCGGTGCTCAATAAATAGTAGTTGGATTTAGCTAAACATGACACTCGCATCTCTGAAACTTACCACCAGAAAAGGGTGTGCTCAAGAAGGACACTGCTGGTTCGGCAACGTGGATGTTTAGTTGGGAAACGTTAGAAAAAGATGCAATAAAATGGAAATGTTCTGTCTTAATAACCATATCACTTAACACTTTGGACACAATTCAGTCACATTTTAGATAAGGTGGAATGAATTGTAGAGTGCTTAATTTATTTTTAGGCACGTTTTGTTTGTAAAGTCTACCAATGAGTCACCCAGGCCTCCATGCCAGATGTGTGTACGAGTGCCTCTGAGTTTATTGAGCAAAACTGGACAGCAAACCAGCCGCTCAGGGCAAAGTCCCAAGTGAGAGAATCAGAAACCCAGCTAGGGGAAAGGAGGCTGGTACCCAGGACTCCGGGATGATCAGCCAGTTCAGTGAGACCCCGACAAGGGGCTTGGAGACACAAAAGGCAGAAAGCCTACCCGGAGATAGGCCCGGGAAAGGGAAACAGAGATGCGGAAGCACACTTTGATCTGAGTAGCAAGAGAGACAAGCCCACGTCGTTAAAAAGCCATGACTATGGAAACGTCCCTATCCTGGTTTGCCTTTTTACATGTTAAGGCAGTGGCAGCATCTCAAATGACACCTTTCTTCTGAGGAACACAAAGTGCTTTGAACATAATGAAACAGACAGGTAATTTGCCAACTTCACTGACATCCAAAAAGAACTTCCTCTTACGTGCTTGCCAAATAACTCATGACTAGTGGATTTAGCTATTTACTGTAACTGGAAACTGTTACCCAGAAATTGTCAGTGTCAACAGGGCCAAGCTTGTAAGGTAAATAAAGGTAAATGGGGATGTTTCTCTAGTTGAAGTTTTTAGGATGCATGTTCTTACATTCCTAGTATCTCTGTGTCTCTGTCTCCTGTAAATCTCTCTGTCTCTCTCTATATATGTACATATTTTCCCCCAGCGAGGACAATTGTTTATTAAAATGTAAGTCAAAGAAGACAAAGCCTCTCCATCTTGGAAAGTACAGGAACAGTGCCCACACCACACACAGGACAACTCCTTTTCCCTGTGGACCCACAGCAGTCACTGGTTCACGCAGCCACAGCTACACAATCGTGAGACGTGACCGATGCATGAATACTATCTAAAACCCCCTATTCTATATTCACATCAAAGTGTGAATAATGGTAGGGTGCCTGAGTGACTCAGTTGTTAAGCATCTGCCTTCGGCTCAGGGTGTGATCCCAGGGTCCTGGGATCGAGCCCCACATCAGGCTCCTCCGCTGGGAGCCTGCTTCTTCCTCTCCCACTCCCCCTGCTTGTTCCCTCTCTCGCTGGCTGTCTCTCTCTGTCAAATAAATAAAAAATCTTTAAAAACAAAACAAAACAAAATATGAATAATGGAAGTATAAAGTAAAATTTCTGTCATCATATTTTGTCAGAAGAGTGTTTGTAAAGTGGCATTTTTCACCCAAGATCTGTTTCATGAGGCTTTATTTCCTCAGCTTGATGTATATATACATTTTTAAGATTCTCAAGTGATTTTTATTAGTTTCCGAGTTAAAAAATGACCACGTTTCTGTAGTATTATTTCATTGATTTTTCACAAGAACCCTGAGCTCAGCGCTCAGGTGTGAAATTATTTTATAGACTCTCATTTTATAGATGAAGAAATGCAAATTAGAGGTTAAGTGACTTGCTCAATGTCATTTCAATGTATATTCACCTTAAAATAGGTTTCCAAGACAGATTTGAAGCAGGTAAGGGTAGATGCCACCCCCCCCCCCGCCCCGCCCCAGCCCGAAGCTCTGCTTCTCCTTCTTCCGCGCGGAAGCAGCAGTGGTTCCAGCTCAAAGTCCCACCGCGCCAGCTGCTGCTTCTGCTCCTTTGCTAAGTCTCCGGGACAACCTCTTGGTGTTGGAGGGCCCCAGGGCTCCCAGGGTGACCCTCTGCCCTCGCTCCCGCTGCCCCTTCCAGGATCACCTTTAGTCTTGTGGCTTTAAGCTTCCAGCGTTTGTCCTCTGAGCCTCACACGTTAGTCCAGCGGCCTGTTGGACATCTCAGCTGGGGTGTTTACTGGGCATCCGAAGTGCAACTTGTGCAGAATGGAACTTCGCCAAACCTGCCGCTCCCAAAGTCGTCTCCGTGTCTGTTAAAGGCAGCTCTGTCCTTCCCCCTCCGGATCTGAGGCCCCAGAGTCATCCTGAGATCTTAGGTCTCACGGCACCGCAGGAAGATCTCCCAGCTCTGCCTCCAGAACATGTACAGAACCTGACCCCTCTGCACTGCTTTCTCTGCTGCTGTCGTGACAGCAGCCACCATATGTCACCTGTGTTACTGGACTGGCAGCCTAACTGTCTCTCGCGTCCTCAGCGTGTTCTGCTCAGAGATCTTCTGCTCAGTTCCCTCCAGGGGCTGCCCTCTCCTGCCAAGGAAAAGCCAGAGTTGCGCTTGCCCCTCACTAGGCTCTCCACGGCTGCCACCCCTCCCCTCCCCTGACTTCGCCAACTTCTCCCGCACCCAGCTACCCTGGCCTTTCCTTCTCAGCCTTTTATCCTGGGAGCAGTGGAACATCTGCTGAGGAAGGGCCTTTGTACCAGGACGCCGTCTGCCTGGCTGATGCCCAGTTGTCACCTTTGCGGAAAGGCCTTGCAGTGACCATGCTATTTAAAACTGAGCCCTCCCCTCACGCCCCATCCCTTCTTCCTGTGCTGTTTTTATCTCTGGCACTTACCCTCCATCCAACATACAGTGTAGCTGACATATTTATATTGTTTATTTTCTCTCTGCCCCCACCAGAATGGAAGTTCCTTGAACACAGGGACTGTGATTTGTCTTGGTCCTTGAGGTGTCCCCACATACGTAGAATGCTGCCTACCACATAGTAGTAAGCATTCAGTACCAGTAGAACGAATGGATGAATTTGGGCATGTCGTAAGATACCGAATATAAAGGGTTCAGCACGCACACCGCACCATGTAAATAATAAATATTAGCTGCTGTCATAATCTGTACTTTCTGCGCTTTTTAAACATAAGATTTATAACTGAGTTTCTTGGTGGCCAAAACAGAAAAGGGGAATATTCTATTAAACATAATTCTCATCTGAAGAAAGCATACTTGCTCTGCAGGGGAAATATGTCTTTCTCTGTTAAACGTTCTAGAAGCAGCGTGTTACTCAGCACTTACAAGAAGAGTGTGCGGGCATGGGAGGCTCGCTTTCAGGGTGCTGTAATAGACCATGACTGCTTTTCTTTCTCTCCCCCACACCCTGGGTGCCACAGCCCTCCTCTTGGACCGAGATTGTTAGCAGCTCTCTCCTCCTCCCATTAACATGGCTGAGCCAAGGGCAGTGATGGGTGTCTACAGAAAGGGCTTTTTATCTGGTAAATAACAAAAGGAGGACGAGAGTCAGGCCTCTTCTCTATACCACAAAGCTGCCCATCAGGTTGTCTGTGCACAGTTTCAGAGGACGCTGGGTTACCAAAAACCCAAGTGAAGAAAAACGGTTATTCACTTAAAACTAAGCAGCTGATTTCTAGTCTTCCTCTTTTAGGCAGTACTACTTTAAACGACATAGCAGGCGACAGAATTGCTTTACAGGAAGTTTATTTTTCAAAATGCAAATGTTAGGGGGTAACCTGTTAGGGAAAAAAATCCTCGGCTGGAGCACCAGTAACCTTCACATTTTGAATGTAGTTACTTAACAAGAAAAAAGGCAAGATGCTCCATATTTAGGCTGTTGCTGTTAGATTTGCCATAGGGATTATTAATATATCAGTTTATCTCTGGGGTCTGCTTTAAAAAAATCTTAGGAGTTCATCTTTTTCTTTTTTTTTTTCCTCTCAGAGCTCCTATTCCGTAAACTACTCAGGTGCCTTGTTTTTGTTTTATCAAGTACTTTTTTAATCTGAAAAGTAATGTATTAGCGAGCTAGTCTCATCTTGTAAAAGCTTTTACGTTCAGATCAGAACTTCGTCTTGAATTAGTCTGCAGTTTGCGGAATGTGATTAAAACTAGCGAAGAGAATCAAACGCTCCAAACAAGACCCTAATTTCCTTTTGCATTTCTTTTCTAAATCAAAGTTGAAATGACTGTGGGAAAATTAGTCTGGATCCTAACATGCTTTCTTACGAAGCCGAAGCGTACCATTTATAGTAGGAACTTGATTGTTCCAGAAGAGTTTTGTAAACATCCAGATAGGTTAGAAGTTTGAATTATGTAACAGATTTGACTTTTTGCCCACCGTTAATATGCGTAGCTATGGAGACCGTCTTTCCGCCGTTCTTAAAAGGCCTGAGTCACTTGAGGACACAAGTTCCCTACTGCATTATAGATGAGAGGCTTCAGGCTTCCTGGAGCCAGAGTCCCTTAATTGTGTTTGACTGCCTCCCCGGCCTGGCTCTGCACCCCCTACGTTAATGGACCACAGACAGAATCTGAACTTTAAAAAAGTTTGAATATACTGACCTTTCGAAGTCTTTTATATACTCTTCAAGGTGTTACTTGAAAGAAGTTTTTGTTCAGAGAGCTTGGCTTTTTGAAAGCACAGTCCTGTTTTGAGAAAGTAAAAGTAAAGTATTTACAGTTGAAAACACTAAATTCTCATGCTTCTAGTAAGAGCCAAGTGGCTTATTTGAGCCAGTATGAAAGTTCACTCAAAGTGCAAGAGCTTCATTTGGCGTGTTAGGCTTATAGAAACCAAGAATTGTCTTTACTCCACCCCTTGCTTCTGTGACTTTGTGGGCTGTCGTCATGAGTTTAATATTTTTATAACCCATGACCTGTACCTTTTTTAAAAAAAAAAACTTTTTGCTTTGAAATAATTTCAAACAGAAGAGTTACAGAAATGGTACAGATTACTTGGTTATATTCTTTACCGCAAATCACCAGTTTGTAACATTTGCCACATTTGTTGTTTTGTTTTGGTTTGGTGTTTTTTTTTTTTTTTAAAGATTATATTTATTTATTCGACAGAGATAGAGACAGCCAGCGAGAGAGGGAACACAAGCAGGGGGAGTGGGAGAGGAAGAAGCAGACTCACAGCACAGGAGTCCGATGTGGGGCTCGATCCCAGAACGCCGGGACCACGCCCTGAGCCGAAGGCAGACGCTGCTTAACTGCTGTGCCACCCAGGCGCCCCTGGTTTTTTTGCTCTGTATACATACAAATTCGTTCTGAACCATGGGAAAATAGGTTACACATATTATGCCCCTTTACCCTGAGTTCTTCAACATTTATTTCCTAAGAACAAGGGTATTCTCTTAAAGCCATGGTACGGTTTTCAAACTCAAGAAATTCAATATTCATATACTGCTTTCTAACTAATCTGCAGTCCATATTCATTCCTTTTATTTATTTGAGAGAGAGAGAGCGCGAGCGCGCGCATGAACAGTGGGAGGGGCAGAGGGAGAAGCTGACTTACCTGAGCGGGGAGCCGGACGCAGGGCTCCATCCCAGGACCCTGGGATCATAACCGGAGCCGAAGGCAGACGCTCAACCAGCTGAACCACCCAGGCGCGCCCCCACTCTGGTATTAGACTTTTTTCAAGGAGCCTTTCTTTTCTCCTTGCCGGGTTGTTTTTGGTCTGTTTAACATTAAGATATAATTTACATACCATACAATTTACCCATTTAAAGAATACCATTCAGCTCTTTTTATTATGCGCACAGTTTTGTGTGGCCAACACTGCTAATTTGATTTTTAGAACATTTTTATCCCTACTAAGAGAAACTTCTCTTTTGTAGTCACTCTCCATCACCCACCCCCCGCCTAGGCAACCAACCGCTAATCTGCTTTCTGTCCCTAGATTTGTCTCCTCGGGACGTTTCATACACATGAGTTGAAACAACATACGGCCTTCTGTGTCTGGCTTCTTTCACTTAATCTAATGTTTCTTGAAGGTCATCCTTGTTGTTGTGTTTATCAGTATTTCCTTCCCTTTTGTTGCCAAGTAATGTTACATTGTATGGCTAGGTGTCATTTTAAATGCCTTGTTTTTACATTCCCCAGATGCCATGGGGAAAAAAAAAAAAGAAAGGTACACTCTACTTATAGTAGATGTGCTCTCTAATTGTGTAGTATCTCAGACAGGGGCCCTTCATGTGATACTCGGGGGTGGCCAGAGGGTTTAGGCTGGGCCACCCAAACAAGAGTGTGTCATGGGATCACTTGAAAGGGCCTGGGTTGATAACTGCCAGTAAGGAAAACATTCTATGATTAGAAAATAAGACCATTGTTTAAAAAAGAGAGAGAGAAGAAGACTATTGTCTCCCTGATATTCTGAAATAATTATTTAGATGGAACTAGGGTCTAGTTCATTACTTTTTAACAGAATAGCTTTATTGAGTTATTATTCACATACCATAAAATTTATCCTTTTAAAGTACGCAATTCAGTGGGCTTTAGTATGGTCACAGAGTTATGTAACCACAGCCTCTATCTAATTCTAGAACATTTTGATCACCCCACAGGAAACATGTACCCATCAGTAGTCATTCCCAGCCCCCCCCCCCCCGGCAACTACTGATCTACTCCCATCTCTGTGGATGGGAATGTTCTTCTCCTTGATGCTGTTATAAACGGAATCAGTTTTTATTTCTGTATGCAGATTGTTCATTGCTACTATGTAGAAATACAGTTGATTTTTGTATATCAATCTCGTATCCTGCAGTCTTGCTGAACTTGTTTATTAGTTACAGTAATCGTTTAGTGTATATTGCTTAGTATTTCCATGTATAAGATTGTGTTGTCTATGTGAATAAAGGTAGTTTAGGTGCGCACCTGGGTGGCTCAGTCAGTTAAGCCTCTGACTCTTGATCTGACCTCAGGTCTTGATCTCAGGGTCTTGAGTTCAAAAGCCCCATGTTGAGCTCCATGCTGGGCATGGGATCTACTTAAAAAAAAAAAACAAAAAATTTTTGCTTTTTCCTTTCCATTCTCGATACGTTTTACTTCTTATCTAGTTGCTAGCCTGACATTTTTGAGGATAGCTCTTACAGTTACATATATTCTTTGATTTTCAAGCAATTGAAATATTTTACGAACATCCAGAAATTTGAAGAAGAGAAGCTAAGATTCACATTTTTTAGTTTGTACATTCAGGGACTCTAGACCATGAAAAATTACATTGACCTGGAAAAAAAGGAAAGAACAGGAAAGAAAACTATGAATGGATAAAAGTTGAACATTATCCAGCATGCCAGGGACCAAAACATCAACTTAACCTCTTCACCAAAACTTTCAGCTTTGTTTCTAGAAACTTTATGGGAAAAATGGAAGGTGGTAGAAATAAAATTGGCAGGATTCACTTCACCAGGGAAGACACCATTTTATTTTACCTTCGGTGTCGTAATGAAGGTAAAGCATTGTAGAAACTCTTTTGACAACAGTATGATTATTAGTGAGCCAGATAAACTTAGAATGCTATCGGATGGAGGTACTAATTACCAAGTGCAGAAAAATCTGCAGTGAGAGAAGGAAATGAAATTAGAGGGGACCTCAGTGTCATAATGTAAATTCTCTTGGATACCATGAAAATTGAGCCATTGAAAAGAATAAATGTAAACAACTTGAAGAAGCAAACTTGAAGAAGCTTTATGTTGGAGCGGAAAAATGCCTCTAAAGAATGTTCTACACAGGGGCGCCTGGGTGGCTCAGTTGTTAAGTGTCTGCCTTCAGCTCAGGGCGTGATCCCGGCGTTATGGGAACGAGCCCCACATCAGGCTCCTCCGCTAGGAGCCTGCTTCTTCCTCTCCCACTCCCCTGCTTGTGTTCCCTTTCTCGCTGGCTGTCTCTCTCTCTGTCAAATAAAGTCTTAAAAAGAAATGCTCTAGACAGTCCTTAGTCATTTTTTTTTAAGATTTTATTTATTTATTTGTCACACAAGCAGGGGGAGCGGGAGGGAGCAGGCAGAGACAAAGGGAGAAGCAGGCTCTCCCCTGAGCAGCGAGCCCGATGCGAGTCTCGATCCCAGGACTCCACGATCATAACCTGAGCTTAAGGCAGAGCTTAACCGACTGAGCCACCCAGGCATCCCCCTCTTAGTCACTTTCAATGAGAAAACATATTAACACTTTTTTTTTTAAGATTTTATTTATTTATTTGACGGAGATGGAGATAGAGACAGCCAGCGAGAGAGGGAACATAAGCAGGGGGAGTGGGAGAGGAAGAAGCAGGCTCATAGCGGAGGAGCCTGATGTGGGGCTCGATCCCATAACCCCGGGATCACACCCTGAGCCGAAGGCAGACGCTTAACCGCTGTGCCACCCAGGCGCCCCAACACTTTATTTTTTAAGCACGTTGGCAGGGGTGTGGAAAAATTGGAACCCTTGGGCATTATTGGTAGGAATGTAAAGTGGTACAGCTGCTGTGGTAGGTACCACAGCAGATTCTCAAAAAATTAAACATAGAAATTACAATATGATCCAGCAATTCCACTTCTGGGCATGTGCCCCCAAGAATTTAAACTGGGGACCTGAACAGATATTTGGGCACTCATGTTCACAGCAGCATTAATCACAGTAGCCAAAAGTGGAAGCAGCTCGAGGACCTGTCACCAGCTAAATGGGTAAACAACATGTGGCCCATCTACGGTGGAGCATTACTCAGCCTTAAAGAAAGGAAATCCTGGCACATTCTACAGCATAGACGAATGCTAATGGCACCGTGCTGAGTGAAATAAGCCAGCTGCAAAAGGACAAATACAGAACAGTTCCACTCCTATGAGGTCCCTAAAGTAGTCTGATTCATAGAGAAAGAAAGCAGAGTGGTGTTTGCCAAGGGCTGGGTGGGGGGAGGGTAATGGGGAGTTAGTATTTATCAGGTATGGATCGCCGTTCAAGGAGGTGAATAAGTTTTGGAGATGGATGGTGATGGTTGCACAACATTGTGGAAATACTTAATGCCACTGAACTGTACACTTTAAAGTGGTACATTTTTATGTGTATATGTTGCCATGATTCTTAAAAATTAAAAAGAAAAAGCAGTATTCTCTTTCAGCTTGAGATACTGTGCTTTGGCTTTTTTTTTTTTTTTTTTTAAGGATTGTATTTATTCATCAGAGAGAGCACAAGCAGGGGGAACAGCAGGCAGAGAGAGAAGCAGTCTCCCCGCCTAGCAAGGAGCCCAGTGAGGGACTCCATCCCAGGACTCCGGGATTATGACCTGAGCCAAAGGCAGATGCCAAATTGACTGAGCCACCCAGGTGTCTCTGTGCTTTGGCTTTCTTTCTTTCTTTATTTTTATTTATATTTTTATTTTTTAAAGATTTTATTTATTTATTTGACAGGGAGAGAGCCAGCCAGCGAGAGGGAACACAGGCAAGGGGAGTGGGAGAGGAAGAAGCGGGCTCCCATGCGCAGGGCTGGATCCCAGAATCACACCCTGAGCCAAAGGCAGACGCTTAACGACTGAGCCACCCAGGCGCCCCCTGTGCTTTGGCTTTAAAAAACATTCACCCAGCCCTTGAAAATCTTTTGGTTTTTCTATTCTGTAGATCCCTGATTGGGGCCCTTCTGTAATAAGTAAAGATCTGAAAGATAGGGTTATTAGAAATAAGGAGTAAATCCAAAAAAATACGATCCAAAGACATCTCAGAACCTGTTTCTCAGTGGGTCTTGTTATAATGAAGACACGATTCCCTGGATCAGCTGCCTTGCCAGACGCTCCTCCTGCCTCACAGCGCGTAGTACAGACCCTGAACATCTCGGTCCTTCGTGAACCAGGGAAAAGGCTTCCTGAAAACAGGTCAAACTGATGCTTTTGGAGCATGCTTTTTCACTGTAGTAACGAAAGCGGTATTCTTCAGCCTTCCGAAGCTGTATCGTAATATAATCAGATAAGAGTCTGGGGTCTGGTAAACATTCCGTTCTGCATTCACGGAGCTAGTGTGAAGGCCGACACCTCACTGTTTGTATAGGCCCTGTCTAAGGATTTTAAAGATCTTCTCTTATTATTCAGGTCAATCTTGGAGAAGGAGGGACCAAAGTCACTTTTTAGAGGCTTGGGTCCAAATTTGGTTGGAGTTGCACCATCAAGGTAAGCATTGAACGTTCCGCTGGCTCACGTGGTACACGGTACTCCTTTCTTCCTGAAGGGCAGTACTGCTAGGTTGGCCAGTTTCTTCTTCTGTATGGGATTTGTCTAGATGCTCTGACAAACAGAATAGTGACAACCAGTGTGTCTTTTGATGTGTGTGTGTGTATGCGTGTGTCAGAGATTCTAGTTATTTTATTCTTCAGTGAAGATCCATCTATTCTCATCACATGGAATCTTCTCTAAACAAGTATCTGCTACTTCAAATATGGTGCGTGGCCAGCAGTATTGGCCTCCCCCGGGGCTGGTTAGCACTGCACACTCTGAGACATACCCCAGACCTGCGTCAGAATCTGCATTCTGCAAGGTCCACAGGTGACTCATATGTACTTGGTTGCACTGATCTGAAGCAATTTTAAAGGCTTCTAGGCGTTATTTAAAACATCCTTATTTCTGTTACAAGGCTTAAATCTCTTGAAAGCCTGTTTGGTAAAAGTGAACAGGTCAGTGTGTGTGTAGCATGCCTCTGAAAAGTAGGTAAGAAACTGCTCCTAGAAACTGCCTCCTGGAAGAGGAGCTGGTAGCAGGGGTAGGATACTTACATTACTGTATGGAATACTCGGATGGACTTTAAAGAGAATTACTCTTTATAACAAAAATGAAAATGTTGTCTATAAGGTGAAGACTTAAAGCTTCCTAGAATTCTTGCAGATTTGTGCTCCAATTTATACACATACACCTGAGGGTGTTGTGAAAATTCAGATTCTTAGTAAATCCATTTGTTCCTTTAGAATTTTGTAGCATATGTGTATCATCTATTTTAAAATAAAAGCACTGGTCTGTGAGATTAAATGGGGTACGCATTATTAATAGATGGCAGACATACTGCATATGTGTAGTAAATAAAATTGAGCTGTATCTCCTTGAGGACGGTGCTAATTTGGTAACCCTGTTAATCCGATGTAGCTTCCTGGCTGCCACACCCATTTAGAACAGTTGGCACCTAGGAAAACAATACTGTTACATAACGCAGTGATGATAAGTAGTCCAGAACCTAAGTTAAAAAATACATTCTATGATTGATGCATTGGCCAGCCAAAATAAGGAACCATTTTCCCTCGCGTTGCTGGTGAAGGAGCAGGGAAAACACCAACCAGCCCCTACTCCCCAGCCCCAGTAAGAAAGAAGTCAAAAGAGGGAAAGCAGGCAAAGACCAGACCAGAGCCAGGGGTGGCGATGAGGGGTGGGGGGTGCTTAGGACGGGGCTACAGAAACTACGGGGATTGAGGGAGGCAGGGGCGTATTCAGTGGCGGAAACTGTATGAAGACAAACCTGTGATGGTTGTTCCTACGTGACCCTGAGTCACCCAAAAAAAAAAAAGTCAAATTATATTTGACATACCCATTGTGGTGTAAGGCAGGACAAGTGTGGTATGTTTTAGAAGTATTACAAATTTTGAAAGTTTTAGTATAGATTTTGGTGCTTAGAGAATTGACATCCAGAATGAAGTATATCAGTGAATTTTGTATAATACCAAAATGTCCTCCTCTGCCATTATTCTGGAGACTTCTGCCATCACTGAATACTTTCCGGAGGGATACGCAGGACCTTTCTCTAGGGGCCTGCGGCAGCTTTTGGTTTTACAGATGAGATCGAGGTTTTGGTTACATGTTAACCTACTTTCTCCTGTTTTCCTAAATTTTTCAGAGGTTGTGGAGGGGCATATCTAGTGCCATGCCAATGTCTGTAGCGTTCTCTCTTTCTTCAAACAGGGCTGTGTACTTTGCGTGTTACTCCAAAGCCAAAGAGCAGTTCAATGGCATTTTTGTGCCTAACAGTAATATTGTGCATATTTTCTCAGCTGGCTCTGCAGGTATGTTACCCTAGTGAGTGGAGATAAGTTTCTCACTTTCCTAAAGCATGTGTTGTCCCAAAGAGCTTTTTCCGGGAATTAGAAATTAGCTCTTTGCTTCTTTTGCATCTAAAAGCATTTTTCTAACACTTACGTTAGAACTAATAAAACATGAATGTTTGAGAATAGTTTGTAACTTGGTTCCATTTTCTTTGACAACTAAAACTTTTACTCTGCCTCAGAATTTACTTGTGCTCGTGCATACTACTGGTGAGTGTTATGTTTCTTTTAAAGGAATATTCTTGCGTTTTCATGTCTTCCTGTTTCATTAAGTTATTTTAAAGATGGAGCTCTTTTGTGTGGTTCCCCATGGTGTCCAGTGTACCCTGTGGACAGCTGGCATTTCTGTCCACAGCCGGATTCTGGGATGAGGGCTCGGGGCTGTGGAGGAGATCTTTTAGGAGGGCTGGTCCAGATCAGGTAGAATGGGAGTTATTCCACTTACTGTAGAAAATTCATAATGGGGTTTGTTCCCCAGGAAATACTTGGCAAAGAAGCACGGACTTATAGATTGCTGAGCGAAGTCTCTGTCTTTTTAGGTATCATTTTGTGTCTTGTGTAATAGAAGAGGATCCTAGAGAACTTAAACAGGCATTCTGTGAAGTATTTTTGCCTCCTGCCAGACTGTAAGGTTTTGTTTGCCTCTGTCGCTCCAAATAGGTTCTGGTAACCTATCTCAGTAGTTATAAGTCATAATTACTAGATCCCAAGTAGAAGATAGCGTGTGCAAAGCTGCTTCACACGAGAAAGGAGTTTCTACCCAATACGGAGCTCCGAGGAAGAAATGCGGAGTGGCAGAATGAACGGATCAGCCCTCACTTACGAGGGTGGTTGTGAGTGAGCCATAAGCTCTAAGCTGGTCATCAGATTTGTGACTTTGCAAAATTAACTTAGAGGAACTGTTGGCAAATAAACCACTCTCTGGGTTCCTAATTAATCTGCTTAGGACTGTGGAGGGGACGAGGTGTTCAGAACTCACTATGTGTCAGGCTGATGCCATGGTACTACTCTTTCTGGTTGGTCTGGAACAATGAGCAATGTTAAGATGAGGAAGACTTGAAAAATGGTTCCTGTAAGCAGATCAGTCTTTAAAACTTCCAATTCCCTGAGATGATTAGTGAGATACTAAACTGTGTATGTTCAAATTCAGGTAAATGGAGATTTAGCAGCTTCTATTTTAAGTTTGATATAAGCTAACCTTTTGGATTAGATCACCAACTTAAAACCAAATTATTTCTGGACCTGAAGCTTATAAATTGAATTTTAGAATAGTTTCCATATTTATTACAGGAATTGCATTTACAGAAATATCAACAGCACCACCTACAGGTTGGAAAGACTAGACAGGGCTCTAGAAAATTGAGAGATTTGTTTTAGGTCCAACGTATCAATAGATGTTACATTTTAGGGGACTGTAACTTCCATCTGCAGTCTGGAAATGTAACTGCTTCATACTATCCATTTTTACTATTAAGCTGTTTAAATCTTGATCTAAGTTTATCATACGAAATAGCTTTAATAAGCATGGACTGTGTTGAGTGATGACATTGTCTGTTGGTTTTTTTTTTTTTCCTTCCAGCTTTTGTCACAAATACCTTAATGAATCCTATATGGATGGTTAAAACCCGGATGCAGCTAGAACGGAAGTAAGTTATTAATTGTCTTTCCTTAATGTCCGTGGAGATTTTCTTCTTCCTCCCAACTGCAGTTGTGAAAAGAGGTGTACAGAGCCCTTAGGCATCCCCATCCTTGTTTTTTTCTGAATATAAGCTATATATAGAAACGCCTCTTGTTTTGAGATGTGTGCTGCCAGCCATTGTGGGGAGATGAGGACCAACAGAAGTAACACCCAGGGGGAGGTTGGAAGTTTGCCCACCTGACCCCTGATCTGCTCCTGACTTCTCTCAGATAGTTGGTGCGTCTCTGCTCTTGGCTGACCCCACCCTCAGTTGAAGCGCTGGGGCCCCTCCAGATGGCCTCTCTTTTACAAGTGGGAAGATGCCAGTAAGGTAAAGTGGCAAATGCCTTCAGGCCTCCAAAGGGTCCCTTGGATGTACTAGGTTTCTGCCCTGAACCTCTGGCCCTGGCCGTGGTTCCTACCATTCTCATGCTGTGGATCCCTTTGGCAGTCTGGGGAGGCCTCTGCAGTTGCCTCTCAGAATAATATTTTTGAAAGTGGAAACCAATTGTTGAAGTACAATTATCATTGTTTTTTAAAATGATGCAGTATAGTAATATACTTCTTTAATACAGTAAATAACAAGATCAAGCAGTGGCCCAATAATCAGCCTAATTTCAAAGACGTGATGGTGATAAGGGACATGGTCATTGAATTCTAAGAACCGTTGTGTAACTGTGTGGCCTGGAAATAGGTGCGGGCACTGGAAGCTTTCGGCTAGTTGAGCCAAACTGTAGGCAGCCTGAAAAGAGAGAAGCAGCAAGAATGCCCCCCTGGATGTATAGCCAGGGATCTGCCTTAATTTGCTTTTTCTCTCTAAATGACCATGGAAATCTCTGAATTGGTCTCGGATTCCATTCTGTGTCAAAGAACCTTAGAGAATGTATCAGATCTCATCATTTTGGACAGATGGCTAGCTCATAATCCTTCGATGAATCTTGCATACGCTCACGGTCAAATCCTAACTCCTGGGCTTAACATTCAAGGTCCTTTGCAATTTTCTAAAACTGTCATGTGCTTTTAGACTTCCATCTCCTTGAGTGTGCTGTCCCTCCCCGGGAATCCCTCTCCCCCTCTTGTCGCTCAAGAACACGTGCTTGTCCTTCAGGCTGCTGATCAGCGTCCTCTCCTGGAAACCTTTGGCCACCACTCCCCATTTCCTCTGTGCCCCACACAGTCCTGGTGTCGTCCCTGCTCAGCAGCAGGTGCACGCACAAGCCGGCTAAGAGCCTGGACGTGCGCTCTTTCCAATCTACCTCGTAAGCGTCCGTGCTCAGGACATTGTATTTGTTTATCTTCTTAAGATTTACTTATTTATTTTAGAGAGAGAAAGAGTGTGTGAGGGGGTGGAGGGGCAGAGGGAGAGAGAATCCTCAGGCAGACTCTCCGCTAAGCACAGAGCCCACCTCAGGGCTGGGTCCCAGGACCCTGAGATCATGACCTGAGCCGAAATCAAGAGTTGGATGCTTAACCGACCGAGCCACCTGGACAGTGCCATGCTCAGGACATTTTATTTTTTATTGTTATTTTTTAAAGATTTTATTTATTTGACACAGAGAGGGACAGCCAGCAAGAGAGGGAACACAGGAGGGGGAGTGGGAGAGGAAGAAGCAGGCTCCTAGCGGAGGAGCCTGATGTGGGGCTCGATCCCAGAACGCCAGGATCATGCCCTGAGCCGAAGGCAGACACTTAACAGCTGAGCCACCCAGGCGCCCCTCAGGACATTTTAAAGCTTTGTTTGGGTGGGCTCCGTTAACCGGTCCTGCAATGGTGCATATTTATTGCATGCTTGCTGTGCAGTAGTCACTGGGGAAACAGCAGGGAATAAGCCATAGGCCCTGCCTTCCAGAAACTCACAGCTTTGCAGAAAATAAAGAGAATTGCAGGCTGGTGAAATAGGGGCCAGAAATGCTAAGGACCCCTCCAGGCAGGGCGGGCATAGGAGGGCCTCCTGCGGCAGTGATGTCCACCCCTACCATCCAAAAAATAACAGGGGAGGAGGCTATGGCACATGGTTCAGGCTGAGAATGGAGTATGAGGAAAATCGAGAGACAAGAAGCATTCGTTTCTGGGGACCCGAAGGAAGGGAAGCATGGTTGGGGTGTGCTCTCTCTGTGTGTGTGTGTGTGTATGTGTGTGTGTGTGTGTGTGTGTGTACGGGGGGGGGGGCATTATAGAAAGCCAAGGCTGCAGAAATGCATGGGGGTGGGGCCACATCCTTCAAAGCTTGGGAGGGTCTTGGAGTTTGGCTTTGGGCTCTAATTTGAGGGCCATGGAGAGCCATTAGAGCCGTGGTTTGGGGTGGGAGTGGGGAACACTCCGTCCCCCCCAGGGGACATTTGACAGTGTCTGGAGACACGTCCAGTTGTCACAACTTAGGTGGGATGCTTTGGCATCTCATGGGTAAAGGCTGGGTTATTACTAAACTCCCAGCTCTGCAAGCACAGCTTCTGCGGCACAGAATCATCTGGTGGAAAGTGTCAGTAGTGCCCAGACTGAGAAACTCCACATTAGAGGCTTTTAAGCAGGGCAGTGGTGTGGCTGGTCGCTCCAGCCAGGGTGTAGAGAAGCAGCCTTGGAAAGACACAGTGAAGAAGGGAGAGCCTGTTGTGGCTGGTTGGAGCAGGGGACACGCTTGTCTTCAGCCCCGAGGGAGGGCTCTGGGGTTCCCTCTGCATCAGGCTGTTCAGAGTACTTCCCATCACGAGCCAGGAGCAGCGAACCTGAGGCCTTCTATTAGTTATAGTGTGGTTTATTCGATGTTTTATCATTTCATAAATTTAGAAATAATGAAATCAAAACACGCCATCTGGAGACTAGCGTTAGGAAGGCTTACTGGTGTAAGCACCTCGCGCTCACTGCCCAGTCGGAATGTTGGTGAGGCTTTTCCTTGGCATTTTCTGAAAGCAGGTTTGTGCCATGATTGTAATTCTGCTCTACACACAATTGTGTCCTGCTCTCCACACAGGCACTTCACACAGCTGACTGCCTTCACAACTGTGTTAATCTAGTACGGGTAGCATCGTTTACTTATCTATGCTAGTCCTATTTTTAGATAATTTGGATTGTTTTGATTATATCGCAGTTATATTTTCCTCTGTGATGAATGTCTTCGTCCGGCTCTTTCCAAAATTAGGTCAAAGGCTATGGACGTGTTTTCATGACTCGGTGCAGATGCACACACTGCTCTGTGGCTTAGCAGGTGTCCCAGCCCCCGGGCTCGGTGAGCACAGGACAGGGAAGACACATTTCACCTGCCGTATAATTTCTCTTTATACTCAGTGCTCATTTTTTGCAGCCTGATAGACGAGCCAAGCTCCTCCTGAGTGTGCATTTTAATGGCTTTTCATTGATCTTTACACAGAGTGAGAGGCTCCAAGCAGATGAACACGGTCCAGTGTGCTCGCTATGTTTACCAGACAGAAGGCATTCGTGGCTTCTACCGGGGATTAACGGCCTCATATGCTGGAATTTCAGAAACTATCATCTGTTTTGCTATTTATGAAAGTTTGAAGAAGTATCTGAAAGAAGCTCCGTTAGCCTCTTCTACAAATGGGACTGAGAAAAATTCCACAAGTTTTTTTGGACTTATGGCAGCTGCTGCGATTTCTAAGGGATGTGCTTCCTGCATCGCTTATCCACACGGTATGTTTTGCTTTTTCTTCCAAACAGTAGAACAGCTGTGAGGTTTGTGTCATCGTCCGTATACCTGGGCTTCTGCAGCTCACAGTGAACGCAAGTCCCTGCACGTGCTAAGGTGACGGAGTACAAGTGAGGCTGCATTCTGCTGTCGGTTATGTCAGCGGCAGGCACTCAAGCCCGTTCAGCTCCAGCATCTCGTGGCCAGAACGTACTGTGCAGAATGTAGGCCCTGTGTTGTAGAACTTCGGATGTTTTCAGAGAAGCCAAAAATCTGGATTTTATTTAAAATTCCTCGATTTAAAAAAACGGTGTGGGTGCCAACCAAAAAAAAACCCCTCAGTTTCCACTTTGAATGGAGTGTTGAGTGAGGCTCCTTTGCTAAGTCTTTTTTTAAGGAATTAGAGACCTAATGTTCCACTGACCTACTTAAAAAAAGAATAGCTTAGTTTATTGTACCACGAAAAACAGGTTTTGTTTTCAAAAGCCTGCTGCACTGTCAGCTCTGACGAATGTACATGGTCAACTCCAAAGCAGGTAATTGAGCCCCCGTCACGTGCTGGGGCACTAAGCGGCCCCCCAGGGCTCAGGGAAAAGAGGTTGGGCTGCCTCCCATGGTGGGGTGGGGAGACGGGAGCATGTCAAGCAGTGACAGGTGTCATGCTCGGGGTGCCTGCGTCGGGGAGGGCCAGGTGTGCAAAGGTCTGAAAATGCAGGAGGCAGCTTTTGAGCTGGAGAGAGCGGTGGAGAAGGGTTTTAGTAGGAGAGGAGGTTGGCAAGTACATGAAAAGAAAATCTTGATGATTTGCCATGCTTAATACAAATTACACCTTCAGTGAAATTACGGCGTTCGCTTAATTGGGAGTAGAAAACCACAAACTATCTTAAAATGAAGTCCCATTCAAAGTAAGCTTTTACAATCCCTTAAAAGTTATTTTGTACTTTTGTTTGTATATGTAATGTCCCTAATTACCATTTCCCAGAGTTAGAAAATGTTCTAAAAAGGTCGCAACTTTTCATTGTCGTAAAGGACTCTGCTGTCCAAGTAGAGCTGCGATGGCAAATAGCCAGAGATGTGCATTGGCGGTTACAGAGCTGTGTGCTTTGAAATCGCTCATTGTATCGCTTGGTGATACAGTTCGTTTGTAGTATAAAGTATGTGTTTCTCTCTGCAGAAGTCATAAGGACACGGCTCCGGGAGGAAGGCACCAAGTACAAGTCTTTCATCCAGACTGCTCGGCTGGTCTTCCGGGAAGAAGGTTACCTTGCCTTTTATAGAGGACTCTTTGCCCAGCTCATCCGGCAGATTCCAAATACTGCCATTGTGTTGTCTACCTATGAGTTAATTGTGTACCTGTTAGAAGACCGTACCCAGTAACGGGCCAGAAAATTGTGCTCTAGAGGAATAAAATTGAAAAAGTCTAGAGAAATTTTTTTTCCATTGATGTTTAGAATGTTTGAGACTGAAACAGGAAAGGCCATAAAATATGTGGCCCGTATCACCCGTTGGACATTTCCTTTTGGATTCATGTTTTCTGGAAGGTTTAAATTCATTAACGTTAATAGTTAATTATAACTTTTGTTTTTTTAACTTAAGAGGATTCAGGATTAAGCAGCAGCTAAATTAAATCACGCTACTTAATTTAAGTATAAATTTGGTTTGTGTCCTCTTTTATGTTCACTGTGCCATAAGTAAGTACTTAGTGAATCATGACCCTAGAAATGCAGAGAAAACCTGCAAAATCAAACTACAACTTGTTTTCTCATCTGACACTCCACCGCTGTATAGGTAAGATGTGTCACGTTTTGGTGGCACTGGGTGGACCGGGACACACTTGCCAGCCATTTTTCTTACCTGTACATTTCCAAGTCTTGTGCAGATTGAAAATTGAAGCCTTCAAGCTGTTGAGTTAAAAAATAATTACAACTTTCTGATACTAAATATTTTAAACTGTAAACATGTTTCTAAAGTTATCCTTTATCCCCAGTTTGAACCAAAGACAGGAGTTTAATGAACTGTTTACCGATCGTCTTAGTCCTGGACCAATTTCCAGAAGTTAAGCCTGGTCAAGCCCAGGTACCTTGTAAGTGTCGGCTGTGAATGTGGAGTAGGGTGAATAATAGACCTTTCCTGTCAGGTCTTTAACCCTGTTCTTGGGTCCCTAGCACTGGAGGAGAGGGACATGACATGGGGTTCATTGCCCACCTCTCAGAGAGTTCACTTATATTCTCACAGGAGGTGTGTTTAAATACCCTAGTTCACTGTGTTTTAAACAAAAAACAAAAAAAAAACCTAGAAATGACAGATGACCAGAATTTTAACCACACCCCATCAATCCCTACTTTTGAAGGAAATTTAAGAAAGGACAAAGGTAACGCAGAAGGCAGGTAGGACGGACGGTCTTCAATTAGCTCTGCCGCTGGAATTTGCTTATTGTCCGCTGAGGTTTTCAATCTGAATATCTAGAAAGATACTGGATTCTAATAATTGATGCATTGTCATTTCAGATTCAGATGCGCTGGTGGGGATGAGAATAGGATATTTTCAAATTGTATTTAAATGGAGTTTAATTTTGCTCACCTTTCGGCATGAAGGAGGCGAGCTGCCATGCCCGAGCTCACTGGCAGAATTCGCTTCCATTTCAACAGCTGTGTAGAAGTCCAAATAAATCATCTTAGTCAAAGCATCGGTGCTTGTAAACCGCATGGCAGTCAAGAGATTTCTGTTCCAGGAGCTCAGTTTAACTGTTTAATAGTAGTGTTTAGTAACATCTTCCTATTTTAGTATTCATATTAAAACCTGAATTTTTCCTCAAGATTTGAAGGTTTAAAAATTAGGTTGCTTAATACTCGCTAGTTGGATATGAGAATTATTTGAAAATAATTTTCATTTTTACATTCTTGAATTAATAAATTTGATGCTGACCTAGGATCGTTTAGTCCTCTGCTTGCTTCTCCTGCACCAGGACATTGAGATGAGAAAGGTTGAGCACCAGAAGTAGGAAGAAAAGCAGGAAGCTCTATAAAGGGGCTTGTCCGATCTGAAATGGGCATTGTCACTGTTTGAGCTGTCCATGGAGGGGTCCCATGGTTGATTTCTCTCTTGGGCACAAGCTCAGTCTTCGGCATTTCATTGTTTTTAAGTAGCCATATATATGACTTGGAAAACCCTCATTGCTTACCCACTGGGTGCCAGTGTGTAAGACGTTCTGTATTTTCTCATGGAAATGGTTTCTCGCAACCTCATGAGGCAGGTGTTAACCGTGATCCACATTTTACAAATAAGAGAGGCTCAGGTTTAATGACTTGCTTGAGGTCTGAGAGATGGTAAGTTGTAAAATGGCCAGCAGTGGGTTTGTAGTGCTTGTTGGGTAGATGACTATAAGGTAGAGGGGACATCTGAGCCTGAGGAATGGTCTGACCGAGGCCGGGGTCCAGCAAACCACCCCATTCTCTCAGGGATCAGGAGCCCGCAGGCACTACCCCAAAGGTGAGATTCTGCTGGTAACACCCAGGAAGGACGCAGTTGTTGGGTGCGTTCTGCGGTCTCTGAATCTTCCTTGGAAAGAAAACAGTATTGAAATACAGTGCCACACATTTTGAAGGAGGTTTCACTGATGTTTGTTCATTCTTGGTGAGAGCAGCCACACAACCAAGGCAAGGCTCTGGCCCTGACCCAAGCGGCAGAAACAGGAGCGGCCTCTCTCACCAGCCCCTGGGTCCTGTGCCCTGCTCCCTGTCCTCTCCGCAGCTCCTAGGAATGCTGGTGCCTAGGGTGCAGGACAGAGTAACTGGCAATAAGAAACAGCGGGAAAATTTGCTGCGAAATAACCCCACACTGACACTGCCCCACCACAAGAAGAACTCGTGTTGACCTCAGAAACACTGGAAAAGCGTGGACACTGAGACAGGTATCGTGTAACTGAATAGGAATATTTACAACCCGCTGTTTGTTTTGTTTTTTTAGTATGAAAGTAATTTAGCTCAAGCCCATAATACTGAAACTGGCATAAAGTGGAACTTCTCTAAATCCACGCCCCTGGGGTAACTTTGCAGCTCAGTGCTAACAGTCCTTACTGACTTACTACGAGCTTACACATATTCTAGGAGTGTCTTTATTAACTTAGTTATTACCCAAATCAATGGGCATGTTCCGTTTATTTTTGAACAGTATCCTCCCTCCAGGCCAATAGCTCCCACCTTACTTTCCGAAGTTCCGAGGTAGGTCTGTCCTGTGACCCGTTCAACCTCGCCCCTATGGATGGACGTTCATGTTTCCATTAACTAAATTTTTGTCCAGTGGAGTGACTTAAAAGAGCTGCAACTTGCAGCAAAACAGGTGTTCGAGCACAGGCTGGGCTTAGCCAGCGTTGGGCAGGCGGGACTAGCGGGAGGAAAGACCACTTACGGCCTGTGCCCCATGGTGCTAAGGTTGGCCGACTTTGGTGGAGGCGGCTGGCGCGGAGGAGGGCGGGGTACTCGGCGCTGCGCCACCTCCCACCTCCCGCCGCGGGGGGGCGCGCGCGGCCCTGAGCCGCAGCTTCCGCCGGCGCCCCGCCCCCCGGGCTCGCCCCGAGCCCCGATTGGCTGCGCGGCGGGAGCGCGCCGAGTCAGGGGGCGGGCCCGCGCCGGCTACAAAGCGGCGAAGGTCACGGCGCGAGGAGGCGCGCGCCGCCGCCCCGCGTCCCGCCTGTGGCCCTGGGCCCCCAGCCCCGCGGCCCACCGCCAGTCGTCCGCTGCCCGGCGCCCGCGCGGGGAACCATGGAGGGAGTGAGCGCGCTGCTGGCCCGCTGCCCCACGGCCGGCCTGGCCGGCGGCCTGGGGGTCACAGCGTGCGCCGCGGCCGGCGTGCTGCTCTACCGGATCGCGCGGAGGTGAGTGCGCGCGGCCCACGCGGCCTCGGCCCGCCGCCCTCCCCCCGCTCTGGCCCGCTCCGGGGCCGCACGGCGCCTCCCTGCCCGCGAGGCCGCGGCGTGGAAATGGGGGCCCGGCCTGTGCGCCCACGCGCGGGGACCCGCTCTGCATGCCCGCGTCCCCCTGGGGGCTGGGTTGGGAATGTTCGTGGTGGGGGAGCGGCCGCGGAGTGGGTTCGGGGATCCCAGGAATGCGGGGCGGGCGAGGACGGCCAGCGCGTGGGTTACAAACTTCCTCCCCCACGGAGACGCGTGCCTGCTGAGCCGCGGGATCTGCGGGGCCGCCCCACGCCCACCCCGGCCCCCGACACCCTGCGGGAGAGTGCCGCCGAGGTGGGACTGCGCTCTTGTCCGCCTTCAGCCCTGCTCCGCGGGCACACGTTGGGATGGACTGATACTAGCTGGCACTTTCTGGTCGGCTCAGGCGTTGTTCTCATTTCATAGGGACCCAATCAGAGTCACGACCCTAGCAGTCCCTGGAGAAGGAAGCAGAGGGACAAAAGAGCTGAGTAAATTGTCATTAATTACAAGAGCCACCGTGTGAACTGGAGCCTGCATTGCTAACCCCTGGGCTACACTATCTCCCAAGAGCAGGAAAGCCTGATATTCTTTAATGGGCTGGGCCCCTGCTGCTGCCGCCGCTGCTGCTGAGCTGGTTCAGTGGCTGCCCCAGCCCTGACAGGGCTCAAAGATCGTGGTGACCCTCGTATTCAGAGCTGGCCTCTCTGAGGAGCCTCCGTGGTCAGGGATAAAAGCTGAGGGGCCTCTTGTTTCATCAGGGCCTCAGGGGCAGCCCAGCAGTTTCTGCATCTGATCCAGCCTCTCAAAGGACAGAGAAAAAAGATAGGGTTGTGAACACATCCTAGGAACAGAGTGGGTGGGTTTGTCGTTTCAGCAACGGACCCGCAAAGCTCAGATATGAGGTAGGAGAAGAGAAGAAACGTGCCTGCAGTCCCTCAGCAGCAAGTGGCAGAGCTGGGATTTGAACCTGGGCAGTCTGGTGGTTCTTCCTTAACTGCCACCATATGCTGCTTCTCACCCAAGAGAGAGAGAAGTGAGGGCGACTTGAGTCACAGGCTTTTTGGAGGAGGAAGGGTAGGAGGGACGTCAGCTGTGTCTGCAGGGTGAGCCAGCCAGGCGGGCTGAGGAAGGGGTGGCCTCCCAGGGGAGGATGGCTGGGGATTGAAGGAGCTCCCAATTCAAGGGGTCCCTTACACTGCATGTCTTCCAGCGTTCCAGTTCCTGCCCAATTTCTGGAAGCTGGAGGGGCTTCCAGGACCAGCTGGTTCAAAGTGGTCGTTTTATACATGAGGGCACTGAAATGCAAGGGCACGTGGCAGTTTGCTCTGATTCCCAGAGCATTTGGACAGCGGACGGGAGTCCAGGGCCCGGCTTGTCTCCTGGACACTGCTGCCTCCCGGTTGCCCTGGGGTGGGGAAGGGCACACCAAGGGTCAGAGCCTGGGTCAGGCTACAGTTGTATTTAGTGTGGCCCAGTTTGGACTGGGTTTGCTCGCTGTGCCTCAGGCTCCTGTGTCTTCAGCTGTGGCTATTCTCAGGGGGTCCTGTTCTCCCCTCCTGGGCTGCTGGCCGCAACTTTCCCTCTCCCGGAGATAGGAATCTGGGGACTTGGGGCAGTGTTAGGCAAGCTGGCTGGAGGGGAGCCAGGAGGGTACCTGGAAGGCCTTTTCACTCCAGTGGCACGACGCCAGAGTCACGGTGTGGCATGGGGACCTCTTGGTTGGGCTGAGAAGGACCAGACCTCTTACAGGATGCTCTGAGATTTTTGGAAAGCATTGGCTTTTGTCTGGGCATCATAAATTGGCCACTGTGCTGAGCCAGAAGCAAGACCAGCCCTGTAGAGACTGAGCCTGTCTCCCTCCAGCAGGGAAGACACTGTGACAGTGAGGAACGTTGGCTTTGGCTGTACCATGGGTTTTGAGTAACCCTCGGGAGGGTGTGTAAGGAGAGTTTCTGGAAAGTGACTTGGTCGGATGGCGTGCTGCTGGGCTCAGCATAGAGGTGGCAGAGACCTAGAAAGCAGACTGGCCCAGTAGCCTGGGGAAGAGGCCACTTCTCTGAAGGGCTGCAGCCCTCCCCGAGCCTCAGTCCTGCCTGGATTGTTAGGAGCTCGTGCTGACGACACACCCGTCGAAGTACCTGCACAGCGCCACCTCCAGAAACCCACTCTCCGGATGCGGAAACGGGGCTTGGAGGGCTTGGGCTCGTACCCTCCTCTTGCCTCTGTGGAACCGCAGATCCACTCTAGCCCTTCAGCTTCTGACCAAGCCCCACACTCTGTGTCCTCGCTGAGGACACGCGGGAAGCTGCCACTGTCCCCACGGGCCGGGAGCCGGAATTACACTTCCCTGGGCTAGCTTTAGCCTGCCCCTAGGCGGTTGTGATGGCTGCCTGTTCCTGCCCGGCCCCAGACACCCATCTCCGGACTCTCCTGCTCAGCATTGTGTCCAGGATCTTCTCTCCTGCTGGCACATCTCTGCTCGGGGCCTCCCGTGGCACCCGTGGGTGTTTATTGGAGTATCTACTTTCTGGGGTTTGGAGACAGAGAAGGGCAGCCTCCTGGGTCGTAGCAGAGCCTCGGCCTGGCGTCCAGAGTCCCAGTCTCCCGCCCACCTCTGGCCGCACTCTCCTGCTGCTGCACACTGGCCAAGGGGCCACCACCCCCTGGATGCACGCTGGGTGTTCCCTCCCCCCCTCGGCCCAGCAGTCCCGCCTGCTTGAATGCCATCTGCTCATTGTGCCCTGCTGACCAGCAAACCCATTCTTTAGGGTAACGGCACATGTGCTCTGCTTGTTGGCCTCTCCTGTGACATCTGTCACCAGCTGCCCTGTGAACTTTTCTCATCTCGCGTCCAGGTCAGAAGCGGAGAGCCTGCTCGTTTCTGTCTCCCTACAAGCCTGGCGTGTGCTCAGTAAACACAGGTTGTGCTGAGGTGAAGGAGGGCAGTCCGCCGTCCCCAGGCCAGGTCTGCCCCCAGACAGGTGGATTTGGGGGCTTTCTGGCTTGAGGCTGGGCGGGAGGCCGGGAGGCACCAAGTTGCTTTTTGGTGCTACCGTGCTGTGGCCCCGGGGACACCGACTCAGATTCTCGTGGTTGGCGAGCGCAGCGTGTGCTGTCCACTCAAGGCACGGAGGAGCAAGTGAGGAGCCACCTGGGGTCCAGCAAGGCCCTCCTCACCTGTGAGGCTGTCCTGCGCTGTCTTTTGGGGCCCTGCCAGAGACAAACCTCCTGGTTCCTAAGGGAACCAGCCTGACTCTCATAGAGACGGTCTCGCACACTTCACGCAGCCAGCACACAGGGCCCAGAGTCATAAGCTGTCTGCCAGGCCCCTCTCAGGGGAGGCTGGGCACGTCTTGGGCCTGGTGGAAACATGAACACACGTCTTCCCCAGACGCCAAGCCTGCTTGGATAGGGCGAAGCCCCATCCTTGTGTCTCCTCCATGTGACACGGTGCTGGGCTCCCAGCAGGTGCCGAGGACCTAGAGCTGCAGCCCTCAGAGGGGTGGGCTCACTCCTAGAACAGACGCCCCCGCCCCCATCTCTAGGAAATGTCAGGGCACGAGCCTCGTTTTCACTAAATGTCCATCCGAGCTGACGGGGTGATACTGTTGTTGAGAGCGTGTGTCCATTTTTTTCCCCCCAGCATGTGTGTTTAGGGCTTGTGGAGGGGTGGGCCGGGAGCACGTAGCTGCCCCCGCTTCTCCCACGGGGCCTTCCCTGCTCCTGGCTGCTGCAGGTCTCCTCTGGCTCCAGCAGAGCCCAGGAGGTCAGAAGCTGGGTGAACCCTTCCAGACCCTCCCGTCCGCCCACCTGCTGGGGCCCGACCTTCCTCCATTGGGCGGCCTGGCCAGGGCCCTCTCGCTCTTGCTTGTGTTACAGGGACGTGCTATCTTACTACCTCAGACGTTGTCCACAGCGCAGAAGGGGTTTGGAGGTTTTATGAGGGGCCCCGGGGGGGCCTTTCCCTGAGCAAGAGCAGGACCAGCGCTAAGCCGGCTCAGAATAGAGAGCCCCTAACCCTCCTCTGTCAAGCCTGGTACAGGTGGAGGTGGAGGTGGGTGCAGCCCTGGGAGGAGCTGCGCTGGTGGGGAGCTGACACCCGTGCCCAGCACCCCAGTGCTCGCTAGCCTATCCGCTGCTCCCGGGCCCTGGACCCTTTCAGGACTGGCCGCATAGGAGCCGGCGGACCGCCACCCTCACCCCCCCTGGCAGGGATTACCATGGGGTGACAGTGAAAGGAGCCAGAGCCGCTGGCTGGCCCGGGAGACCAGAGCTAATCCCCCGCCCCCCCTTCCTGCTACCCGCTTCCAGGCCAAGCTCATTTCCTGAGCAGCGGAGCTGGAGGCTCCCAGTGGAAATGATGGCTTCCTGGGGCAGGAGGGGGTCCAGGGGCTCCCTGCGACCGAAGCCGCACGTCCTGCTCACCCACGTGGGTCCCCAGGGCCGGCGCCTTTATCTCCTGCCTGGCTCGCCCTTTATGCTGAGGCTGCCGGCTCCTCTGCTTGGCTTCTCTCCAGAGGCCAGGTGTGGCCTGGTGGGGGGCGGAGGAGGCCCATGGTGAGGATGGGGGTCCCGGGGGCAGGTGAGAGAGGTCTCTCGGCCTGCGTCATCACTCACTGGGACGTGCCTCCCTGCGCCATCACAGAGACGCCTGTAAAGCAGGTACACGTTAAGAAAAGGCAAGCCAAGTGCCAGCATCTGGGCGGAGCAGGTTTCCACACCTCTCGCCTTGCCTGGCACCACCTTCTCCCGCTCTGTGCGTGGAGCCCAGGGACGCTGTCCAAGCGCCTCGCGCCAGCCACCTGCCAGGCTCAGCACTTTCCTAAATGCCCTGGTTCGATCCTCTCAGCGGCCTCCGTTTGAGGCAAGGATTATCATTATCCCCATTATCCCCAAAGCAGTGGAGGTTCCAGGAGCTAGGTGACTTTCCCCAGAGGCCATATCACACAGCCGGGACCGCAGTGCGTTGTGGCACTGCCGTTTCTAGGCCTTGCTCTGGCCTCTTGCCGTTGACAAGATGTGGTGGTCCCTTGTCCATCACAAGGGCTTTGGCCTGAACAGGGGCAGGGAGTGTACTGCTGTGGTTGCCGGGGTGACCCAGGGTGCCCTCTGTGTACCCTGGGGCCCTTCCTTGTGTATCCTGTTCTCCCCCACCCCCTTCCTAGCCTAAAGACCATTTAGTAGGCACTTAGGCCATCATTGTTCTTCTGTACTTCCCACCCTTGACATTCTCTTGTCTCCAGGTGGCAGGTGGTAAGACTGAGGCCTGGACACCCCTCATAGCCTGCTCATGGTCAGTGGAGGGCAAGGGAGGGGTAAGGCCAGGAGGCAGCTGCGGTACTAGGAGCTTCCTCCAAGGCCCCTGGCAGGCGCAGGGACAGGAGGGTGACAGAGCTGGCCCTTTGCATTACAGAGCGCCTTTATGTGTCTTGTGTCATTGGATCGTTGTAACACACGGATGCACGGATTCTGTGATCGCTCGCACTCAGCAGGTTCAGGCCAGGCTGGGAGAGGAGGAGCTTCCTGGGGCTCACGTCTAGAAGTTGGCAGAGCCAGGGCCTCTGGCCTGAGGAGGCGCGAGGTTGTGGCCACCCTGTGGTCAGCACTTGGGTGGTGTGGCTGCCCACTGCAGCAGGGGCCCAGGCAGGACCCCAGAGCTGGAGGTGGCCTCGGGGGGAGCACAGGGGGGACAGAGGCCGTGAGGCCTGGACCCCAGGGCTCAAGCAGCTGCCACCCATTGCCTACATGGTTTCTAGATCCCTGGGACTGGAGGGGTTTGTTGGGCAGTTGCTGTACTCCCCCCTCCTCCACCCCATGGCCAGTGAGGTGGGAGGAGGGGCCCAGAGCACAGATCCGCCAGTGTCTGGGCCAGGATTATCCTGCAGACCCCACCTGTCACTGCATGTGTGGCCGACCAGGGCCCCTGTGGATTGCCTGCCCTGTCCCCTCCAGCAGGGACTCTTGGCTCCAGTCTGAGCAGCTGTCTGTAGTCCCTGGCCCTCCGTCTCCTTGGCCTCGCTCTCTTGGGATTTTCATCTGTGGCGCACAGGAGGCTCCTGCCATCTGGAAACTCCCAGAGGAGCCCTGTTTCCACAGCCCAGGGACAGGCCCAGGGTGTGCAGGCCTCAGGAGGGTGGTCCTAGAGCCCGGCCCCTGTTGCCCCTCTGCCTGAGCCCCCGGGGGCTGGAGGCCCTGGGTTCCCATGTGGGTTCCCATCTTCAGCTGTTCCCCAGGGCGGGGGGCGGGGGCGGTGGATCGGGGATGGGGAGCACAGGCGGGCAGGCTTTGCCTGGAGGCCTGAGGAAAAGCTCGACCCAACCTCGGCCTCGTTGCTGGTCCTCCTGGTGAGCCCTGAGCATGCAGCCGAGCCCCTCACCGACTATTTCCTCCGGCCTGCTGCGTCTCCGGCTCTGGGTCCCCCGGCCTGCTTCCCATGCTCTTTCTCCAGTCCCCATAGCACGGGTGGCAGAACTCTTCTGGCTGACGCGACCCTGTCCTCGTCCACAGGATGAAGCCGACGCACACCATCGTCAACTGCTGGTTCTGCAACCAGGACACGGTCGTGCCGTACGGGAACCGCAACTGCTGGGACTGTCCCCACTGCGAGCAGTACAACGGCTTCCAGGAGGTATGGGCTCCCCTCCTCCCGGCAGGAGGACGCGGGCCCAAGGCGCTGGGGTGGCAGTGTCACACCACTACAAGTGGCGGATCGGGGTTCACACCCAGATCTTTCTGGCTCCGAAGCCCGTTCCCTGCCTTGTGTCAGACCAGGAGTCAGCAGGCTCTCTGCAGAGGCCGGGTAGCGGCCCTGTGGGCCATGCTCTGCTGCGACCGCCCGGCTTTGTCATCCCACCGCCGCAGACAACACGGACACAAGCGCGCGTGGGCTCTGGTGCGGAGAAACTTGCGCAGACCCAGGCAGCCAGCCCGCGGGTTGCACTTGAGCTCCCAGGTGTGGCAGGGTGCCAGGGGGTACGGGGTGGGGGGCAGGCTGCACGCTCAGGGCTCCATGGGAAGTTTCTTCAGAAGAGAAGCTTCTGTCGCTCATGTAAAGAAAGGAGAGGTTTAAGATCCGCCACCTTTTCCCTGGAGTGTCGCTAGATGGGGCCTCCGTCCTGACGCCAGGCCTCAGCCGGCTCTCCTGTCCGCAGGGGTGGGGCTCCCCCGCTGACTCTGGTCCCCTTCCCCCCTCGTCCCCCAGAATGGCGACTACAACAAGCCCATCCCCGCCCAGTACCTGGAGCACCTGAACCACGTGGTGAGCAGCGCACCCCCCCGCGCCCCGGCGCAGCCACAGTGGGTGAGCAGCCAGGTGCTGCTGTGCCGGAGATGCAGCCACCATCAGACCACCAAGATCAAGCAGCTGGCCGCCTTCGCGCCGCGGGACGAGGTGAGGGCGTGGGGGCCGTGGGGGGGGCCCCTCCTCATCCTGCCCCGCGCCAGCCCCGCATCCTGGGCGCATGATTTCTTCCACCTCCGTTGGAGCACGCTTCTTGCTCCCCGTCCTGCTCGTGCTTACGGCCGTCAGGGCTTCCGGCCCGCGCCTGCTGGAGGGGTTTGTGCCGTGCAGGGAGGTGGGGTGCTTGGGCTCCCGCACAGGCCCTGTCGGACCCGTCCCATCTGTGTCCCCGAGTCAGTCTTGTCCGCTGGCTGGGCAGGTGATCTGCTCCGGAGTTGGCGCAGGACGCTCCCAGCTTCTAGGACGGGAAAGTAGGTACAGCCGAGCGGCCCAGCGCTAGGCCCTGGTCAGCTCGCATATCCTGGCTGCCTGCCCCCTGCCAAGCCTCTCCCAGTCGGGGGGTTCCTGACCACCAGAGAAGAGCCCGCCTGGGGCTCAGAGACTCTGGCTTTCCCACAGTTCTGCCGGCAGGAGCTAGGGCCGGGCCGGGGGTGACGGGCAACGTGCCTAAGGAAGGGAAGGCACGTGCAGTTTGGCAACCAGAGCAGCTGTTCTGGCATATTCAGTCCCAGTGAGAGACCAAACTGATAACCTTCCTGGCCACCGCAGACTGAAACGTTTGACTCCCCTGGGGAAGGAGAGGTGTGTTGCCTCATCTCTGGAGGGAGAAGGGGTAAGACTTAAATCTTCTGGGCTCTTCCTGAAGCCCAGAGGACCCTTCAGCTCCCACGAAAGCCCTTGGCTCTGTAGTGTTTTCTGGACCCTTGGTCTTAAGGGGAGGGGCAGACCCTGCCTCTGGGTGGGTTCCGTCTGCATCGAAGTAGTAGCCGGGAGCTATTTCTCCTACGACTCACCTGCCTTCCTCGAGCCTGAAGCAGGGGCCACGGCCTGAGCTCCTGGCCTCCGGGTGCGTCCCGTGCAGCCACAGAATCGGACTAGAGAGGTGCCTGTCGCCCGTGGGTCCTGCCATATGCCAGGTTCTGGGCCGGGCCTGCCGCTCGGGAGTCGGCATCACTGCACGCAGTAGGCCGTGTGTCCGCTCGGGCAGCACCGCAAGCAGGTTCCAAGCAGGGACGATTTGCTCGTGGTCGCCCCCCCCCCCGGCCCCCTGAGGACGCTGAGCCTTTATCGTGCCCCCCGCCCCCCCAGGGCAGGTATGACGAAGAGATCGAGGTGTACCGCCACCACCTGGAGCAGATGTACAAGCTGTGCCGGCCGTGCCAGGCGGCCGTCGAGTACTACATCAAGCACCAGAACCGCCAGCTGCGCGCCCTGCTGCTCAGCCACCAGTTCAAGCGCCGGGAGGCGGACCAGGGCCACACACAGGTTGGAGCGAGCGCCCCCCCCAAGAGCGTTCGGGGAGTCACACCCTTGAGATGGAGCAAGAAACCCCCAGATAGAGGGCTGAGCCCCCGTGAGTGGAGGGCAGGTCTTCAGAGCTGAGATCCTTTTCCTGAAGGCAGGAGCCTTCCCAGGGGGCCCCATTCCCACCTGTTCCCAGGCCCCTTCGTGTCCTTAGCTCAAGCAGGGGTCCCAGGAAGTGTGGCTCAGGATCGCGTTGCGTTTATGTCTGTGCTCTTGAGAGCGGGGGTTTGTCAGGGCCCTGCTGTACCTGGATGTTTTCCCCAACACTGGCATGCGTCCCCCATGGTACCCTTCGGGGGGGGTCCACCCTTTGGCCCCGGACCCCCCAGTTACAGCTGGAAACCAGACTTGGGGAGTTAAATAACTTGCAGAGGGCCACACACCAGGATTTGAACCTGGGACTGTCTTGCTAAAACTATTTTTAGGTATTATCACTGTACTAGGTTGATGGAATGTTCTGGTTTAAAAACTCTGATGTAATAGGTGGATTAGAAGTAAAAACCATCCACCCCAGGGGTGCCTGAGTGGCTCAGTCTGTGAAGCGTCTGCCTTTTGCTCAGGTCATGATCTCAGGGTCCTGGGATTGAGCCCCCGCATCGGGCTCCTTGCTCAGCGGGCAGCCTGCTTCTCCTCCTGCCTGCTGCTCCCCCTGCTTGTGTTCTCTCTCTCTGACAAATAAATAAGTAAAATCTTTTAAAAAACCCAAAGAAACAAAAAACAACCCATCCACCCCAGAGATATTCCTCCCTACCCCCTCGGGTGCCCAGATGGGTTCTGCGTCCAGCTGGTGTGCGGTTTCAGGCTGCACCCAGGCCCCTGACCACAAGGCCACAGCCCCGGCCTGCACGCCCACTTCTGCACAGCAGGAAGCCAGACGCACTGACCTTTGGCTTTCCTCCTCACCACCGTGTTAGACCAAACAACTTATTGCTGTGTTTTTTTACCTTCATTTTGGCCTGAGTTCTATGTGTATTATAATTCCAGTTAAGATCACGATAGGAGCTTTTGATGAGAACTTGACAAAATGAAAAACTTCCTAGAAAAAAACGGTCACCATAATATCAAAAGGGTTTTTCTAAAGAACGTGGTAGAGCAGTAGCTTATCCAGCGTAGTGACTTCCAGGGTGGGGGAAGGCCGAGAAAGGAGACAGGTCAGTGGAGCACAGCAGGAAACCTAGAAACAAAGCTGGGAGTAGGTGAGGATTTAAGACCTAGTAAAGACACTGTCTGTGACCATCAGGAACCAGGTGGCTTTTTTTTTTTTTTTTTTTTTTTTTTTTTTCCAAGCGGGGCTGAAGCTTAGGACTCTTAAGATCAAGACCTGAGCTGAGATCAGGAGTCGGACGCTTAACTGACTGAGCCACCCAGTCATCCCTGAAACCAGGTGGATTCTTCAGCAAGTGCTGTGGAGCCCTGGCCCGACCCCCGCACAGAGCAGGCACTGGGGATGGCTGTCAGGGGCGCTGGCCATCTCGCTAACCAGTCTCTCTCCCTCAGAGCTTCTCATCCTCAGTGAAGGCCCCGGTCCAGGTCATCGTGCTCCGCGCCCTCGCCTTCCTGGCCTGTACCTTCCTGCTGACCCTCGCACTCTGTGGCACCAGCAACCCCTTTGCCCCAGAGGCCACCCTGCCCCCAGCCCTGCCGCCCGGTGGCAATGGCTCAGCCGCACCCGACAACAGCACTGCCCCGGGGGCGGAGGGCTGGCAACAGCTTTTGGGCCTGCTGCCTGAGCACGCGGCCGAGAAGCTGCGCGAGGCCTGGGCCTTCGGGAAGAGCCACCAGATGGGCGTCGTGGCCCTGGGCCTGCTCACCTGCCTGCTGGCCATGCTGCTGGCTGGCCGCATCAGGTGCGTGTGGAGCCAGGCGGGGCGGGACTGGGTGGGAGGAAAAGTGCCCGGAGTTGAAGCCAGGAGGCTCTGCTGGGCACGCAGCCTGGGTGAAGCTCCGTGGTGTGGCTGGAACAAGACATGGTCCCTCTTCTCCGGCAGCTGGGAGTCGGGGGGGTGTGGGGCGCGAGGAAAACAACGGCCTGCCCAGGGCGTGGTGGCACTTAGAGCTGGGCTGCCCCTCACCGCTGTGAGCTTCGGCCACATGGCATGCTTCTTGTCCCCTCAGGCTCCTCATCTGCCGAGTTGGGGAGATGATGCCCACCCAGCTGTCTGGTTGTTGGGGGACCAGGTGGGGCCCTTCTCCCCTGTGCACTTGGAGAACGTACTCAGTGGTGTCCGCATCATCTCCGGGGCTCTGAGGAAGGGGCCTTAGCCCATTCAGAGTCATTCAGCGCATGGGTGTTGGACGTGGGGGGTCAGAGGCCCCTGCTCTCCTCTTGGCCCTGGACTCTGTCCTCTGAGCAGGGCCAGAGATGGACATGGGAGGCTGGAAGTGGCGGGAGAGGGTAGGTTCTTACCCTGCCCGCCCCAGGCCCTCACCGTCGCCCCTCCTCTGTCCGCAGGCTCCGGAGGATCGACGCCTTCTCCACCTGCCTGTGGGCCCTGCTGCTGGGGCTGCACCTGACTGAGCAGTACCTGCAGGCCGCCTCACCCAGCTGGCTGGACACACTCAAGTTCAGCACCACGTCCCTGTGCTGCCTGGTGGGCTTCACAGCAGCCGTGGCCACAAGGAAGGCGACGGGTCCGCGGAGGTTCCGGCCCCGAAGGTCAGAGAAGCAGCAGTGACTGCGGGGGGAGGACAGACGGACGGACAGGCCCGGAGCGGGGACCCTCTGACTTGCGTCTTACCTGCCTCACTCCTGCCCTTGCCCAGCCTAGAGCCCCCTGTCCTTTCTGGCACCACCAGGCCACCCTCCCAAGTGCCCTCTAGCTGTCCATCACTGCCGCCGTCTTTCTGGCCAAAGACCCCGTCACTGCCCAGAGACTGGATCACGGGTGGCGCCCACACAGCCTGCCTCTGACCCTGGGCCTCCAGCTGGCAGCTCCAGGAGCCCCCACCCTGGCCGTGCCCTTTTCCGGGTTCTCACACTGTGGGTGAGGGGCAGGTCCCTGCTGTCTGCTGCTCCTCTCACTTCGCTCCATCCCTGAGCCCCTGGCTCAGGCTGGTGACTGTGGCTGCGGGCTGGGCCCTTGCCGCATGGCCTCCTTGGGCTGCTTGGCATGGGCAGGTGCTGCTGAGCAGAGGCCCGAGCAGAGCCCCCCACTTTGTCCCCACCTCACTTCCCTGGTCTATCCTTTTGGTCCTGACTGCGGTCTGGCCAACCCTCACGGAGCCGGGGAACCCAGAAGACACAGGGCTGCCCCCCACCCCCCGCTCTGGGTTTACAGTTCAGTCCCAGCTCCAAGACCTTCCTGAGATCCGTGGTCCCTCAGCCTCTTTCCCCGGGAATGGAGAACGCAGTTCTTGGGTCCCGACTGGGCCTGACCGTGAGTGTATGGGGGAGGCTCTTGAGGGGGACAGGCAAGAACCCTGCTGCTCCAATGGTCAGCAAGTGTCGTCTTAGCAGCCAAGCTGCTGTGGGAGTTTGCCCAGGTGGGGATCCGAGCAGTCTTTCCTTTATTCATCTCTTTTTCGGGCACTGCTGAGGGCTAGACTTAACCAGGGCAAGCACGCACTGCTCCCTCTTCTGAGATGCACCTGGCTCTGCCTTTAAAGCCAGGGCCCAATCCTGGTGGCTGAGCCCTCCACCCACCCCTGCAGGGGCTGGGATGCAGGGCTGCCGAGCAAAGGCTGCCCCGCCTGGCTGGCGGTGGAGGCCTGAGTGCTCTCGGCCTGCTCCCCTACCGTGTGCCTGGGATGTTCCATTTCCTCCACTCAGCTCCCATATGATGCCTGGGGAAAGTTCTCACTCCTTCAGGATAGCACGGGGCAGGGGCCAAGAATGACACATATGACACTGGGTCATTTGTCACCTTGTTCCTCTCTGGCCTGTCACTACCCTCCTGGCTCCTGGCACCGTTCATGGAGGCTGTCGAGCCTCCTGCTTTCCAGTTCCCTGTGGGGCAGCTTCCCCTTCTGTGGGGCCGGTGGGAGGGTAGGGACAGAGCCTCTGCTCTCGGGGAAGCACGCCTGCTGCTCATTAGCTGGTTCTAGCCAGGCCCCGGCTCTTCCCAGCCTCAGTTTACCGTCTGTGAAATGAGAGTGGACCTTTCTCCAGGGTGCCTGAGTGTTGACCTTGGTGTGGACGCAGAAGTGCCACCCACATGCAGAGGAAGTAGTTAGCCTAGGGTGTCGTGTCCAAGTGCCGTCCCAGCAGGCGTGCGGCCCATGGCTGTCTCCTTCCTGCATTCTGCACTCTGATGACTCCCTCCAGGGCCGGTGTGCCCTGCCACTCGTCACTCTGAGCAGCCGTGCCCCTCCAGATGGGACCCCAAGGGTGCCAACCACTCCCCTTTACACATCGGAGCTGGGGGAAGGCAAAGCAGATGACAGGCATGTGAGGGTCATGCTCAGCAAGGGGCCACCGACTAGCCGAACCTGAGAGGGAGGTCGGAGAGCACCCTGGTCAGGCCCTTCATGGGGCCTGGGCCCCACCGTCATGGCCCTTATATGTTCACCGGGTCCTGAGAAGCCAGCCCACCCCACTCCCATGCGTGTGCGGCAGCCGGTCCCCTGCCCTGGCACCTGGCTGGGTCCGGAGCTGCCCCCTTAGCTGTGTGGCCCCGTCAAGGCCCCGCCTGGCTGGGCTCGGCTTGTTCTCTGGGGGGTGAGGTGCAAGATGACTGACCAGGAAGGAGGAGTGGGAGCCTCGCTGAACCAGGAGCGAACCCTGCTGGCCTGGCCTTGCTGTCATGGGGGGAGAAGGGGGACGGCCCACCCGCCTGTCCCTTCACCCCCAGTCAGCCTGCCAGAGAGGGGAGGAGGCGGCAGGTACCAGGCCAAGATCCAGTGGTCTGTTGGCCATGCATGCCCTCCTGTACAGAGTCTCCCGTTCTCAAGGAAACTGACAGTGTGATGCTAATTACTGCTTTTCTTGGCATTGACTAGAAGCAGGACATCTGTGTGTATGTGTGTATTTAAGTTAAATTATTTATAATAACCATAACCAGCTCTCTTGCTGGCCAGGAGCCCCTGCCGAGGCTCTAGCGGGGAGGGAAAGACGCCCTCACGAGAGGAGCCTCGGCAGAGCACGGCTTCCTGGGCTTTTTAAGAGTTTTGTGTGACTTTTTAAAATTACCTGTCTGTCCTTTAAAGTTCATTACCTGGAGCGTATTCCAGCACCTTCTGATGTTTGCTGGCAACAGCTGAGGAAGTGCAGGCAGCCCTGGGATCGTGGCTTATTAACTGGAAATGTGTTTCCTTTCCCGGGACCTCTGTCCCCTCCACTGGGGACGACTATCAGACCACCTGGGGTCGGGGTGACTATCTCCAAGACGTGAGGGAGGCCCACGTGGCTGTCTTCTCTCTCCGAGTCTGGGGTCCCCGCCAACGGGCTGAGCAACGGCCTCGACGCAGCCGCCCGGGGAGGAGCCCGTGTCCCTCAGTCCGCGACTATTGCCACGTGTCTCGCCCTCTCTGGTTGTGTAGTGCACCTGCGGAGGACTGGCCGGTGACTCTCTCTTTGCTGTAACCGTAACTCCTGGCCGTAGATGTCGTGTTTTTCATGCTGTATTTTCAATAAATGCCTCCGGGGCTCTGCTCTCACCGGCGGGCATCGGGTACCATGTCTTTTTTGTTTGTTCTTTCACGTTCCTTCGGAGGCTTCTGGGCCGGGGCAGGGGACTTCGGGGCATAGGCGTGCCCACAGGAGTCAGGTTTGGGTGTTGGTGACGCAGGCCCCAAACGGCTCCGGGCCTGGCTGTCCAATGTGCCCTGCTGGGTCCTCTTTTCCCCCGTCTCAATAAACTGCTGCTTAAAATGTAGTCCTTTCTCTACTTCCGTTCCTGTCTCGGACTGGGATTGGGTTGAAAAAGACCAGCCAGCCTCCCTTAGTGTCAGATGGGACGTGGTACAGCCGCCTGCCCCGTCCCAGAACCTGTTTATCCCAGTGGGCGTACAGACTTGGATTCGGGGCTGAGTGCCTCTCTGAGATGGGGGTTGAGGGTGCAGGGTGGTCTGGGGGGGGTGCTTGCCAAAGGAAGCGTCGATACTTTTGAGCTCTCTGGGGCCTGGCAGAGGTTCCCAGGGACCGTCTGCTGCAGAGCCGTGATGGGAGCTCCCTTGGCACTTTACGAGGATCTGCTAGTTGATTGATGTCACTGCGTGTCACAGCAAGAGGGGACAGACCAAAGAACCGGCTCCTCGGTGCCAACAGTCTTAGTGGAATCAGAGATTGGGAACAGCTCCTGTGCCAGATGCTGAGAGACTTGCGTTTTAAGACCTGGGGTGGCCCCAGGTGTGAGCAGGATCTGGGAAAAGCAGGGAAGAGCTGGAAAGACCCTGGAAGCTTCTCCTGGGCACAGCTGACCACCTCCAAAACCCCCAGCCCGATGTGGAGCCTCTCCCCTCACTTGCCAGTTGGAGGGGTGAGGGGGTGTCGTGGGCTCTGCGGTAGGGGTGGGCACAGGAGGCCCAGTGCAGAGTCCTGCTGCCATCTGCTGGACAGGCCTGGCATCCCCTGCCTGGGGACTGGGTCTTCGAGGAGGTGCAGGCCCCGGCAGGGGACAGAACTTCACCCGCGATCAGAGCAAGCTGGCCAAAGGTCCCAGTGCACCTTCCCTGCCCCTACAGTGAGTGAGGTGGCCCCCCCACCTCCAGCTGTTCCCCCACAGGAGTGGCGCCATCCTGCCAAATGGACCCCAGTACTACAGTGACAACACAAAATCGATCTGTGTAGAGATAGAACTTTCCTCGGGTGTCTGGGGGCAAGGAGGTGGGTGTCTGACAGGCTTGGGCAGAACAAGTCAGCATGTGGAGTGCGGGCACAGCCAGCCTGGAGTTGGCCAGAGCCTTCTGGCGACTGGCTTGAGTTCCAGCCACAATTTCCCCATGTCCCCCAAACCCAGGGGCCCTGCCTTTGGTTCTGACATCCAGGTAGCCTCCTGGCACTTTGGAAAGCATTAAAAAGCTCCCATGATTCTCTAGGAGGGCAGTGGTGGACCCCACACTTGCCTCATAGAACTTGTTTAAAGCGAGGGCTAGGAGTAAAAAATAGAGAAATCAGCCGAGTGTAGTTTGGCTAGCAGTGCCCTGAGTGTTGGTCACACGGGTGCAGGGTGGGTCCCTTAGCAGGCCCCCGGCTCTGCTGCAGGGCCTGACCAGCCTGCCCATCCATCAGCACCTTGTCCATGGCCCCAATTGTCCTTTGGGACTGAGGTAAGGCCGGACCTCCCCCAGCTCCGTCCAGACGGCGGACTAATGTATTAACTGCCTCTGTCCCTCCCCTCCCTCTGTAATCGGTTGCCTTAATCAGAAGCATGGTTGACAATCTGGCTTGGGGCCACCAGGTCCTGTGTGATTTGCCCCATTCTCGAGTTAAAGAGACACTGTCACCTTCCGTGTTTTGGGCAGCCTTGCGATCGTTTACCGGTCTTTTCTAAGCTTGAGTTAGGCTTGTGTCTCCCAAGAGCCTCTTCCCAGGGATCCCTGAGGCTGGCCGCCTCCCCCTCCGCTCTGCAAGGGGCTTTAGATGAGTGTCCAAGACCAGAGAGCAGCAGTGGGATTCCCGGAGTCGGGCCCTGGGGAGCAGGGGGCTCCCTGAGCTCAGCTGCCCTGGCAGGAGGCTCTGGGCATGGAGCACAAAGAGGCCAGGGGAGCCCAAGTCCTCTGACTTCATTGAGTGCCTGGCACGGGGTTGGGCATTTTTGCTTCAAGGCGAAGGGTTGGCGTGAGGTTGGCAAGGGCGACAGTGTCACTTTAATACCGAGACTAGTAGCAGAACTAGTTTGCTGTGAAGCTGAGGGGGATCGGAGGGGGCATGCAGGGAGGGGTGGGTCACGCTGGCACCTCCCAGCCACCCGCTCCTAATGGCGTGAATGTGGTCGGACTGCTTTTCTGCTTCAACTAACGCACGCCTCCCTGGGACCCCGACTCCGGCCCCACCTGGCACCAGGGGAGAGGGGACGGGACCTGTGCGGAGGCCACCTCCAGAGCCTCCCGGGGCTGACTCTCCTGTTCTCTCCCGTGCCCGACGGGCTCTTGCAGGTATTTCCCACGCGATGTGGCCGGCCTCTTCCCCACGAGCCCCAGCCTGGCTGTGCCCTGCCCGAGTGCAGGCCCTTCGCCGTCTCTGTTCATCCCCACCCCACCCGGCTTCCTGCCGCTCGCCAACCAGCAGCTGTTCCGGTCTCCTCGACGGGCCTCGCCCTCCTCGCTGCCAGGCCGCCTCAGCCGGGCCCTCTCGCTGGGCACCATACCGTCCCTGACGCGGGCAGGTAAGAGGTGCTGGCGCCTGGGCGGGCAGAGCGGGGCTGGGCGCGGGGACGCCAGCCGAGCGCGGGGCGGGACGCGGGGCGGGACGCGGGGCAGGAGGGCGGAACAGGGGTCAAATCCTGGTGAGTCCACTCGGCAGCTGCCTTACTACTCTGAGCCTCAGTTTCCCTCCAAGAAAACGAGGTTAGTAGGAGAACCTGCCTGTGGGTGTTTGTGTCAAACAAGGTGACACATTCAAAGCACCTTCTAGAAGCGTAGCTGGCACCTTGCAGCTACGTTGGGCGTTGTCTTTTACCACCAGTCTTACTGTTGTTATTACTGCCATGGTTTTGAGACCTTGGGGGCTGGAAAATTTGCCCACATTTATGGAGTGCTTGCTGCATGCGGGCCCTGGCACGACCGAGATCTGGTCCTTGGCGCGACGGACTTTGTCTTATTCTTCACCTTTTCCGGCAGAATCTTTCTGGGAAGTCAGTTATAAATTAAATCTGGTGTTTCCTCCTCGGAGCCCAGCGAGTGCTCTCTGATGGCCCTCAGTGCTTTGGGAAGCTACCCCGGGCGGACTGGGCTTGTCTCCTCCTCGGGCTGTGTCCTGGGGGGGCTGGCTCCCTGGTAGCAGGTTTGGCAGTGGGAAGCCACGAGGCAGGATCCCAGCCTCCAAGAATATGGGTGCCATCTTAGTTAATCCAGGCTTGGTGACCTGCAGTCCGTGTCTCATTTGAGCCCCTTGGCTGCTCCACCGGGTTGGGGGCTCCAGCTCCAGTCAGATTCCTCTCTGAGCTTCAGTCTCCCCCCATGATTTGCCCAGGGTCCCACTGCAGCTTGGAGCCGGGCTTTGTGCCCAGTCATCTGGCTCCTGAGCTCAGGTGTCCTCTTGGGTAGAGGGTGGGTCACACTGCAAGAGGGTTGGGTCACATGGTCCCTAGGGTTCAAGGCCTTTGGGGTAGGGCCGAAGGTGTGATTGTCCTGAGTACAGATGCCTGGACTCGAGATAGTTTTGTGTAAGCAGAAGTGAGCTGGCTTGCTGGGCAAGCCGCCCTCCTCTGGGAATGGTCATTCAGCAGAGCTCTTGATCCCCTGCCTGTGGCCCTGGGAGTGGGGGGGACCCTGGAATTCTCTGAATGTGGGAGGCCCAGCAGCTGGGCCCTTCCCCTAGAGGGTTCTCTGGAGCTGGCCGTCAGGCCTTCTGGGTGGGGTGAGTGTCAAACAAGGTGGGGCTAGCTGGGGCCAAGGTGGGGACAGGGGCCCAAGCTCCCAGGCCTCTGTAGGACCAGCTTAGTTGGGGTCCTGCCGGAGCCTTCCGGTGGCCATCTTGGGGGGAGAGGTGCAGACTGCGGGGGAAGGCTGCCTCTTGTTTTGCTCTTTAAAACATGAAATGACTCGGGCCCCTGGCTGGCTCAATCAGTAGAGCATATGACTCTTGGTCTCAGGATCGTGAGTTCAAGCCCCCAAAACAGAAATGACTCTGGTTAATGTCCCACAAGGTGAAAGGCAGGGACCTGACCTCCGAGGGGCACCTTCCTGCCCCTCCTGTTCCCTGTAGGGCAGACACAGGGTTGAAAAACTGAGCCCCAAGCTCCCTGCCACCGCTCCTCCCTCTGGAGAAAAGTCCACTAGCTGCCGGTCTGATAGAGGCAAAATGGGGGTGTTCAGACGCCCCCATCTCTAGCAGGCTGCTGATAATACACACGCTGTGGGGCTGTTGTGAGCACCTGATGCGGGCAAGTGAAGTGCCAGGAATCGTCAGCTGGGAGCAGCCAAGCAGGCCCCCAGCCCATGACCCTGGGAGGGTCTAGAACCAGAGGCTGTGCCTCAGGGCCAAGGTGGGCATGACATCAGGGAAGCTTCTAGAACAGGGCCCTCAGCAAACATGGCTGCTGTTATTACTATGGGATGGGAATACCGATAACAGCAATGACCAGAGGCTTAGCTCCTCCAACGTAAAGGCCATTTTGCTTGTATCCTGAGTTGATACTATGATGGTTTTCCTTTTCCCCTGGAGCAGAGATGTCCCTGCCTGTTCCTGGTGGCCCTGGAAGAGAATTTGAGGAGGGAGTGGGCAGACTGCTGAGGGCGCCAGGAGCAGCCCTGCCCTGGGCCGCACACTCCTGGGATGACTCTCCGTGCGTGACTCTCCGCACACGCCAACCCCGGGGGGCCGAGCTGGGGGCTTCCATTTCCAGCGCCTTGGGAGCGGTGGGTGGCATCCCAGAGCCAGTGCCGGCTGTTGAGGCTGCGTCTCCCACCCATCGTGGAGGACCCGCAGCCTCCCTGCTGCCCTGTGGGGCTGGAGGCAAGGGCGGCAGGGCAGTTCTGTGGGACACAGGCTGGTCTCGGAATGTCCAGTGCCGGGTGGGATCCCAGGGTCTCCCTGCCGGGGGCGCTGAGAAGGAGTTTTTGCAGCTCCTTGGCTCAGGTAGCCAGGAGGCGCTGGTGGTCTGGGGCTCAGGTGCCAGGCTGGGTTCCTGTTTCCTGTGTTTCCTTCTCGCCCTACTCGCCTCTGTTCCTCCCTGCTTCCAGCCTCATCCCTGCGTCCCTACAGCTCATGCCCAGCAAAGAGACTGCTCTCCTAGCATCCATAGAACAGGTTCCGGAAAGGCCGCATGGCCACCCTTACCCAGACACGGGTTGGCGTGGGTCTGTATCCCTGGGTCTTGTGGGGGACGGGGCAGGCGGTGCGCTGTGACCGAGGGCCCCCAGCGCCCCTAGGGGGATGGAGCAGCAGCGGCTCAGGACGGCACGCAGTGGCCGCTGGGTCTTTCCACACTCTGCTCTCAGCCGAGTGCTGGGGGAACACAGGTTACGTGGGGTGGTGTCTCTGCCCTTGGGGTGCACTTGACTGAGGAAAAGCAGCATGTTCGGTGCCCCCTGAGGTGCAGCACGGCCGGCAGGTGCAGGTTAGTGGAGGCGGGACCCCAGAAGGCTGAAGGAGAGGCTCTGGGGGGAGGGGGCCGTTGTGGGTTTCTTTCTGCACGAACTGAGAGCGGGCCACGTGGATCTCGGACGGTGGTTCAGGGAGTCGGTTCAGAGCCCGTGTTTTCGTGAAAGCCTGACGTGAGTGACAAAGGTTAAATGTCAGCAGAGTGGGGACTGGAGAATGGAGGGGGTGGGCGGCTGTCGTCACCACGGGCCTGACATGTGTCACCCTTTTCTTTCCTCTCCAGACTCGGGGTATCTATTCAGCGGGAGCCGCCCCCCGTCTCAGGTGTCTCGATCTGGAGAGGCTCCCGTTTCAGGTAAGGAGGACGGGGAGCTGTTTTCAACGGGGACCGTGTGGGCCTGGGTTTCCAGAGCGTCCTGTGGGTGGGACAGCATCGTGGCTAAATGTGAGCTTTAGGGGCCTGCGTTCAAGTCTCAGCCCTGTGCCTCCCAGCTGTGTAGTTCTGGGCAAGTGACTCAGCCCTGTGCCTCGCTTTCCTCTTCTGTGAAATGGGCGCGGTGGCTTCCAGGATTCGATATCATGCTGTCACCGTCGTCAGTGATGACTGACGGAGACACGCACCCAGGATCCCGCCACGAGCAGGGCTGGGGTTCGCTGACCTTAATTAAGTCAGGAGTGCCCTCAGCGGGCAGAGGGCATGTGGCGAAGGGTCTGTGATCCTCTGCCCTCCCTCAGCCCCCGGCAGGCTTCCCTCTGTCCCCGTCTTGGTGCAGCCTTGCCTTTCTTCCCGGGCTGCTAGAGGAAAAGCCCCAGGAACAAGGCCGCCGTAGCAAGGATAGCTGCGACGGTGGGGAGCACGCACACCCCCCATTCTTACCAGAAGTCTCTGTCCTCCTCCTGCCCTCCAGATTACTTCTCTCTGCTGTCGGGGTGCTGCCCCTCCTCCCCACTCCCTTCCCCGGCGCCTTCCGTGGCCGGCTCCGTGGCCTCCAGCTCTGGCTCTCTGCGCCACCGCAGGCCCCTCATCAGCCCGGCCCGGCTCAACCTGAAGGGGCAGAAGCTGCTGCTGTTCCCATCACCCCCCGGGGAGGCCCCCAACACACCCAGCAGCTCAGACGAGCACTCGCCCCACAACGGCAGCCTCTTCCCCATCGAGCCGCCCCCGGTGCCCCAGAGATCGCCGGCACAGGACACGAAGCTCACTGTGGGTACGACCCTCTGACTGTCCTCCCGGGAGATGGGAGAGCCCAGCTGAGCTGTGACAGTGCCTCTGGGCATGTGCAGGTGTGGGACGACCCACAAGAGGCCGCGCAGGGCCTGTCCTTGCGCTCACCCGGGCACGTGCTGCCGCTCTCCCGAGCTCCAGGCACTCCCGGCCTGGCTTCTGGTGACCTTGAACCGTGGAGACATTGCCCTCTGTTGGCTGACTTTATTTTCTTCTTTTGCAATTGACCTTAAGGGTTTTGTTTCTTGGGATGGATCAGAAATGCATCGTGCCCTGCTAGCCTGTGTCTGTCTGGTCGCAGATATTTTTGTTTTGCTCAAACGGTGGTGGTCTGCCAAGCATTTTTAAAATTTTTTAAATTAGGCCTCAACCTTTAAAATTAAGAACTTTCACACGAATGTGTGGATTTACAGTGCCTCTTACAATGTCAGAAGACGTGGCCGCGGTAGGTCTGAATACTGGCCAGACAGGTGGAAGGACGGGTTGAGACCCCACGTCCCAGCCTTGGCCACCCCCTCGCCCCGCCCCACCTCCCGAAGCCTCCCTCGTGGCCTCATCTGCGCCTCTTGGCCATGGAGTTTGCTGCTCCTGGTTTAAAACCCACTCCCTTCGTGGCAGCTGCGCAGCTGGGATGGGAACAGGACCCTGGCCTCCCGTTGCCCAGCGTCGGGCAGGTGGGCTGGGGGGGCAGGGCTGGCTGGCCGCATCCAAGGATGGTCATGGGATTGGAGGTCGAGCTGCCCCACGTCTGTCGCTGAGACACCCCTTCTCTCCGCAGACATGAGGTCAGTGCCAGAAAGAGGCAGTGCCTGCAGCAGCCGGTCCATCAAGAAAGAGGACGACTCATCTCAGTCATCCACCTGCGTGGTAGACACCACCACCCAAGGGTGCACAGAGGAGGCCGCCGCCTGGAAAGGTCTGTGCTCCGACCTGGGGGAGCGGGGCAGGGCGGCGTGGGGGCCACGGGACTGCAGCCCGCATCCCCTCCTACTCTGTCTGGGACCCTGGGAGAGAAAGCCCTCCAGGGCCCTCAAATGGCAGAGGACAGTGAGGTAGCCCACCCAGCACCTTCCGGGTCTGGCCACCACTGGGCGGACAGACAGATGCCCACCCTCGGCTCGGGGTCTGGATCTGCACTAGTAGGCCGCCCCTGGCCGCAGGGAGTTGGTTAGATTTAACAGCAGTAACATCTAGTACCGGTGAGAACGTAGTTCCTCAGCTGTGCCGGCCGCCCCTCGAGTCCTCCAGTGCCACGTGTTCCAGTGCCACATGTTCCAGTGCCACGTGTGGGCTCCTGTTCGCCCCACAGACGCAGAGCGCTTCCGCCCTCTCACAGAGTCCCCAGGGAGGATGCGGGCCCAGAGCTGGGGGGTTCACATCCGGCCCCTCTGCGTGCGGGCCGCGGGGCGGGGCATGAGAGCAGGTCCTGGTTCTGTGACACACTGGGCACACGAGTCAGCCCAGGAGAACCCGGGGACACGTGTGTGGAGACGATGGGTGGACACGTGTACGGGGAGTCTTTCTGTACAGATCATTCTGAGCTGACCGGAAACAGGTGCTGGCCCCAAATCCGGCTGGTCTGCAGTGTGACCCAGCAGCCGCGAGACCCCAAGCACAGACTTGGGGCGGGGAACTGGAGCCTGGGCAGGGTACTGCTCACTCCCCTAAAGCCCCCGTTTCCTGTCTGTACACCGGGGGTCGCCCTCCTGACCCGCTCACCGGGGTACAAGTGCGGGACGCCATAGCCCAGTACCTGCCTGGTAGCGCGGGCTCAGGAAATGAGGCTCCTTTGGGGAGGCAGGACTTGACCAAGTGACCCCCAGGTGCAGGGGTCTTCCTGGACGGGGAGGCCCTGGGGGGCTGGGCTGGTGGTCCGCTGCACAGTGACCCTACCACCCACAGGTCCCTCTTCTGACCTTTGTCCCTCTGACTGTGTCTCTCGCTCTCTCTTGAAGGTCGTTTCGGGCCCTCCCTGGTCCGGGGCCTCCTGGCTGTGAGCTTGGCCGCCAACGTGCTCTTCACCTCGGCCTACCTGTACCAGGTCCTGCGCTGACCTGCGGGCTGCAGCCTCCCGGTGCCCAGAGGGGCTCGGGGGCGCCCAGGTGCATGCTGCTTCCACCACTGCCGGCCTCGGAGCTGTCCCCAAGGGGCTGCCTCCGCTGCCCTCTCCAGGGCCCTGGACCTCGCTGGGCCCGTCCTGTCCTCGGGATCCCTCCCCCTCACCTGACAGACCGCAGGGCTGAGCGCGGCCCGTGAGGTCACTCTCCTCCCTGCCTGTCTCCTTGCCTGACATCACTTGTGTTTGGTGCTGACCCTGATCCCGAAGCCAGGGGTCCCCGAGGGGCCGCAGGACCCTGGGGTCCTCTCCCCCACTGCCCAGCCCGCCTGGCAAGAGGGCCACTACTACTGTAACTGCAGCAGGAGCCGGCTGCCTCCCGACCCTGCGCTGCGGGCGAGGACCACGTCTCTGTACTGTATTCTTGTCCCACGCAGCTGCCTCAGGTTCCCTGGGGGAGGAGGGAGGGACAGTCCCTGTGTCACTCACCCTCAGTCCTGCCCTGTGAAGAACAGACCCCTTGGGCGGGCCCTCTCGAGGACGGGCATCTCCTGCCCCTGTCTTGCCCTGTCCTGTCAGCTCCAGGCCTGCGTGCTCTCTGCTCTCCTGGATGGGCAGGTGGGTGCCTGGGGTCCCCAGCCCAGGGCCCCTCAGAGTTCTAGTGTAAGCGCCTCTCCTCCCTTCTGCCCTCTCGTGCCCCCATTTTATTACCTCTAGTGACCTTCCCGGCAGCAGCCCCATGACACTGAGAACACTACCCAGGGCACCCCACCCCCTTTCCAGGCCTGCGCTTCCGGGTCCCTCCATGCACTGCCCGCAGGGGCCTCGCTTGGCCCTCAGCCTGCATTGCCCTGCAGGACAGGCCTGGACAGGCAGCCTGCGGGTCTCCGAGGAGACCGGACCCCGCCCCCGCCCTGCACAAACCTGGTCCCTTTCAGCCCCCGAGACCCTACTTCCTGCCTCCCTTTCGTTGTGCTGTCACAGGGGGCTCAGTGCGACCTCTGTCTCCAGGCCACCTCAGCTGGCTTTCTGTCCCATCCCACTCCCCTCAGGCCCTGCCATTGCCCTTCCAACCACTACCAGAGATTCCCGCCACCGCCCCCCCCCCCCCCCCCCGCCTTGTGCCAGCGTCCTGTCCTGCCCCTGAGCAGAGGAAAGAGAGCCCTTGGTCTGGCACAGGGAGCCCCCCCCCCATGCTGTGAGGAATGAGTGTGCGTGTGGCCCTCAGATGTGGCCTCGGACACGGGCATGGGCCGCGTGTGTGTCTTGCACGTACCCGTGCCCCTTGGGGAGGGATGGCGGTCTTGGTGATTTCTGAGACTTGCTGGCTGGGGGGGGTGGTGGTCATGAGGGCAGGAGGAAGGGTCTTTATCATTCAGGGATAAAGTTTAATTTTATTTTTCTACACATTTTTGCCAGGTAAGGCGTTCTGCGGGTAAGCAGGACGCCCCCGGTTCTCCCTTCCAGGGAGGGTTCGTTTTTTTAAGCCTTGGGTGCTTTTTTAGTAATTTTTTTTACCATGCGGGGAAGGAGTTGCTCTGACTTCCCCTCTCTCCCCTTCCCCCCACTCCTGTCCTGAGAGCTGTTTCCTGCCCTGTCTCCCACCCCAGCACATGGCGGGTGGGGGGCCGGGGGCCACACCGGGACCCTGAGTCCGACTGCCGGAGATGATTCCAGCTTGGAGGTGGTGCTTCTTGGCCCCATTTGTATAGTGGGCATGTGTGTCGAGTTTTTTAATTTCGTTTTTTGCCTAACAAAGCCAAACTCCATTCCCAAATACCCTTCCTCTGTGGCTCTGAGGAAGCCCTGACACAGAGTGCCCGCCCCTTTCCTCTCGGCCTGGCCAGCTCGGCCACTCCTGCCCCAGACTGGAGGTCCCAGCACCCCGCAGGGGCAGGGGTGAGGCAGAGTGGGGAGGGGGGCTTACGTATGTTTTCTTTCAAACAAAAAACACAACCTTATTTTTCTTTACAAAAGCAAAAAAGGAAACCAAAAAAGATGCCAACCTTTGAACTATATACTTCAGTCCATCTTGTCTTTATTCTGTTCACTCCGGCGGCTCAGGCCTGGGTGGGCAGGGGTCCTGGCTGCAGTTGGAAGCGATTTCACTCATTTCTTCATTACAGAGTTGAGAGTGGGGTCCTGGGGCTTATGGTGGCCGTGGCAAGTACAGTGTGCCCGTGACCCCAGAAGGCGAAGGGATTTGAACCAGGAGACCCACTGCCTGGGGGGAGCGGGACAGACAGGACTTGCTGAGCACAGAACCAAGGAGGGTGTCCCTGAGGACAGTGTGAGCAAGGGCTCAGGCAGAAAGCCTGTCCCAACCAGCAGTCCCCAACCCCACCCCCAGAGCTGCAGGAGTGACAGACCCTGTTTTCTCCTGAGCCCCCTCCCACTGGCCCGCTGACCCTCCTGGCAGCCAGGCTTGGCGCTGGCCCCTCCGGGTGAGCAGCCCGACACTACCCAGCCTGGTGAGAACCGGCTTCCGTGAGAGCAGGTGCAGGTTGGATCCAGAGAAAGCACTCGAAGGCGCCCCACTGGACCCACGCTGAGTCTGGAGCCAAGGAGTGGCCCTTGTCAGTGTCCCCTGTACGAGCCCTGCTTGGGCTGCCTGGTGACTACGGGGACTGCATTTCTGTGGGCTCAGTCGAACTCGGAAGTGGCAGGCGTGGGGGGGATTAAAGCACAGCCGGCTGCCAAGGGGCAGCCCGGCACATGTGAGCGCCTGAGGGGAGGATGGGTGATGGGTGGGGGGCTCCCAAGGGGCATTCGGCAGGGAGCTGGGCTGGGCCAGTCACCTGTGGCACAGAAGTTGGTCCTCTGGGATGGCAGGGCAAGGCTGTTCCCAGGTGGACCCCAGACCCCAGAGTTCACTGACTGTGAGGGTCCTTGTGATGCCCCCTGAGGCCATGACCGGCCTATGCACAGGAAAAGTTCTGATCTTTTCAAAAATTTCAAGACCACGGCCAGCCTACCACCCCCTTACCAATAAGCCATGTGACACTGGGACCTCTCCATGCAGCCGGAGCCGAAGGACCTAGTTGATCTGGCCCTTCTGGGAGATGGTTAGGCGCAAATGCAAGACACCCCCCCCCCATTAGGAAGCATCTGCGGGGGTCCAGAGTGGTTCCACACTGCAAAGCGTTCTTTATGGTAGCAGCTCAGAGGACATTTTGCTACCTGGGGGGGACCTGGGGACAGCTGGGGTACAGCCAGCTTGGCTTCAGGGCCAACGTGGGATTGTGCACACTTGGCTTGGAGTTGTGTGTGCCCCCCATTCGCTAGTGGGATTGCTGGATCACAGTGAAAGAAGGGAAAAATCCAGGATTTCCACAGTACGTTCTTGTCTTCATCCCTCCGTCACCAGCCAGATTTGCGTAATAATTGTTACAGTGCCCCTAGCGTGTGCAGGGCCGTGTCAGGTGCTGGGGCTCCAACGTGAGCGCAGTGGTGATGGCCCTGCTCCGCGGAGCCCTGCCCAGCGCAGGGAGGCAGGCCTAGGTCAGCGTGCGGTCTGTGCACGCGCAGCGGAAGGCTGTGAGGTCACAGGGTACAGTGTCTCCAGCGTGAATAGTCAGGAGGCCGGAGAGGAAGCTCAAGGACCAGATGGAGATCACTGTACGGGGAGTCTGCGTATGGAAAGGCCCGGGTGCCAGCTTTCAAGGACTTGACAGGAGAGTGTGGCAAGAGCCCAGGGAGGCAGGAGAGCAGGAGGACCGCCATGAAGGGTGCATTGGGATTTTCAATTTCATCCTAAGAACAAGGGAATGCCATTGCTGCATTCAAGCAAGGCGGTGACAGGACCAAATGTGCGTTTTTAGAAGATCAGTTGGCACAATATGGAGACAGGGTTGGAAGAGCACAAGAACGGAAGGAGGGAGCCAGCAGCGGCAGCTGCCTGGTTCAGGGGAGAGCAGATGCAGTGAGAACAGGATGATGGAGGACACTGCCGGATTCCCGGGACAACCCACAGGACTCGGCAATGGGAGGTGGGGGTGGAGGGATGTCCAGGTTGACCCCTGGGCTTTTGACAGGCACAGCTGGCTGGATGGAAGGGCGGCTCCTGATCTAGGGAAACTAGGAGGGGGGCAGGGTGGAGCATGGGTTCTGTGAAATTCAGCTCTGAGCTTTTGCATTGGCTGCTTTGGAGACAGCCGGCTGACACCTGCCACTGGGCGCCCTGCCTGCAGCCCTCCTCCCCTCACTGCACAGCCTTGGGCACCACTCAAAGGCCCCTGCTTTGAGAGGCCTCCCCTATCTGGATCCCCGCCCCCCCGCCCCGTGACTCCCTCCCTGAGTGTCCTGTCGCTTCCATTCAGTCTTCAGAAGGTAACCGCCAGCGGGGCAGACACCTCGGCTCACAGCGAAGGCTCACGAAATACTGTTGAATGAATTGAATGAACGCACGAGATGTCCACGAGGCTTCCAGGTCTCAGCTCCGAGGAAAGGTGACAGGAGAGACACACAGGTCCCCCCTGAAGCCAGGCGAGAGGGCCAGATGCTAGCTCACGGAACTGGAGCGGATGGGGGTGAGCTTGGGGCGGACCAAGACCAGGTCCCCAGGGAGGCTTGAGGTTACACATATCCCACCTCCATGAGGGGGCAGGTGCCTGTCCTCCTAGGGTTTTCGGTGCTGGGGGGCCAGGGGACACAGGATTAAAGGAACAGTCACAAATAATGAACTACCACTGTCGGAACATCAGCAGAGGCCAGGCGGTAGCCAAAGCCCCTCCCCCCGCAAAATCCGCCACCCCAGGAGGGGGCACTGTTTGAGGTGAGGGGATGGGGTGGGGGCAGAAGGGGGCAGAAGGCTGGTCTGAGGGAAGGGTCCTGACGGTTTGTAGCACTTCAGGTTGCAAAGGCCTGAGCGACACAAGCTTTGACCCCCCTGCCCTGAGCCGCACCCGCATGCCAGAGGGCCCCCAGTCCACGAGGGTCGGTGAGAGGTGTTTCAGGGCGGAAGCCCAGCTCCAGTCTCCTACTGGAAGTCACTGGGGAAGCCGGTCTGACTTCCTGGGTCCGTTCAGGAGAAGGTGCCTGTCACCCACATTCAGAGGTGAGGCACATTGCTGACTGGGGGTCAGGGAAGGGGGTGATTCTCAGGAGGAGGAAGGGGAGACAAGCATTTGTGAGTGTCCTGACCAGTCTAGCCACCGACCTGCTGTGACCCTAACAAAGGAAGTGATCTCAGGGGCGCCGGGGTGGCTCAGCTGGTTAAGCGTCTGCCTTCGGCTCAGGGCGTGATCCCGGCGTTATGGGATCGAGCCCCACGTCAGGCTCCTCTGCTAGGAGCCTGCCTCTTCCTCTCCCACTCCCCCTGCTTGTGTTCCCTCTCTCGCTGGCTGTCTCTATCTCTGTCGAATAAATAAACAAAATCTTTAAAAAAAAGAGAAGGATGTCAGGCTGGATCTGGGGCTGCAGGAGGGACCTCAAGGGACAGTGGGTCTGCTGGCCAGCAGGGAGGCCATCACAGCAGTGCAGGGACAAAGGGATGGCCTCCCGGGGGCCCAAGGTCACTGCCCTGGCTGCCACCGCAGGGATGGACCTCCGACCTCAGCAGAAGCACGCAGACCGTGGCGAATGTGTGCGAAGCCGCTTGCTTTGGACCTGCACAGAACCAGGGACAAAGCTGCAGCTGACCCTTGGGGTATCTGTCCTGCCCCCTAAAGCCGAATAAGGACCTAATGTTAACAATGCTTAGGAGCTGCTTGGGGCCTGGGTGCAGGCTCTGGGGTCAGGGGGAGCCTCCAAAAACTGAATGAGTTGCTGCCCAGAGAAAGTACATATGATATCAAAGAAAGAGTCCCCTCGGGGCGCCTGGGCGGCTCAGTCGGTGAAGCATCTGCCTTCAGCTCAGGCATGACCCCGGGGTTGTGGGATCCAGTCCCGCATCGGGCTTCCCCTGCTCAGCAGGGATTCTACTGCTCCCTCTGCCTGCCACTCTCCCTGCTTGTGTTTGCTCTCTCTCTCTCTCTGTCAAATAAATAAATAAAATCTTAAAAAAAAAAAAAAGAGTCCCAAGGGCCAGAAGAGGCAATGCCTTTATTATACGTTGTTGGGTTGACAGAGACCAGTGCTGGGTGTGGCTCCCAGGGCTTTCTCTGCTGCGTGCAGGGCTGAGGGTGCAGGGCGAAATTTACTGGGGTCTTTTCATTGTTCCCATGGATTCTAAAGATGGGGAGAGTTTTCAGGTGGTGAATTTTTTTGAACTTAAAAGTTGTTCAATTTTTGGAGAACCAAAAAGATCCGAGTCCAAGATCTATGTGCAGAGAAGCATTTTCCACGTTTGTTGTTTCCCTCTACTCAACCGAATCAGCTAGTCACTTACTTAGCTGAATCCCACGTGGGAATCAATAAACTAACGCCTGGGGCCTCTCAGCCTGAATCAGGCAGCGTGGATCACAGGGGCGGCAGACAGGCTGCTGGGCCCCTTGGCGCCTTTAACAGAAATAATTCCTGTAAATGAATTTAACGCTTCCTTTCGCCGCTGCTGGAAATTTCCAGATTAATGCACCCAACCGCTGCACACTAGCACAAATCCCCATGGCAGGGCCCCCACGCCCAGGACCTGTGGGGTGTTCCCTCCCAGCGAGGAGAGGCGGGGTTTCCCCTTCTCCACCTGCTGTGGCCGGAGGGAAGGAAGAGCAGGAAGAACGGAGCTACCCAGCCGCACGTGTTTTCGATTTTACAGCAAAGGCTAGTACAGAGCAGCCGTCGCTGGTCAGAGCATTTTGTGACCTTGAGTCCTCCCCACAGCTGCTGAGAGGTTTGCTGAGCTGGGATTCTGTCTAAAGATTTCGTTTTCTTTTTGCCGAGACACTGACATTTGTCATGAACTTGCAGCTTCCAAACTCACTATGGTCTGGCTTGAAGAACAGACTTCTCTATTTCGACTTTATAAATAGTAAAGGAGGGGGCAGTTGAATTTAATACTTCATTTTTATTTGGCCCCTTCACTCAAACCTGCCAAACTACCAACTGCATCCCCTGATGACTTTACGAAAGGGCCGATATAAGTATCCCCAAGTGACCCTGGTACAATGGAACAATCTAGAAAACGACCAAATTAGCAGGTCCCTTCTGCCTTTATGCTCAGTAAACAGTCGGCTTATGTTGCTTTTCTTTATTTTTGTTTTTATTTTTATTTTATTTTTTTAGAGAAAGCGAGTGCAAGCGTTGGGGCAGAGGGAAAGAGAGAACATCAAGCAGGCTCCAAGCTCAGCGTGGAGTCCAACGTGGGGCTCGATCTTACGACCCTGAGGTCACGGCCTGAGCTGAGATCAAGAGTCGGAGGCTCCACCGACTGAGCCCCCCAGGTGCCCCAAGTTGCTTTTATTTATTTTTCAGATTTTATTTATTTGAGAGAAAGCGCGCACGAGCATGAGCGAGGGTGGGGGAGAGGGAGAAGGGAGGCTGAGGACTCTGGGCTTGATCCCTTGAGACCATGACCTGAGCCAAAGTCCGATGCTTAACCAACTGAGCCACCAGGTGCCCCAGGTGGCTTTTAAACACATTGTGTTAAACTTGCATTTTCCTGCACAAAATCATTAACATGCATGCAGCTGGTATGCAGTTCCTAAATATTAGCCTATGTAAATTCAGAACCTTGTTATGGGGCTTTGCTAATAGTGTTACGGGTTCATTCTCTGAGACAGAGGGCCCCCAGCAACGATGTGAGATGGTGGCAAACAGGGAAAACAGACGTGGGGTGGACAGAAGCTCTGTTCTATCTTCTCTGTAAGTCTAAAACGATTCTAAACTAAACAGGTTATTTTTTAAAAATGACAGAATGTGGGGAACTGGTCATTTTATAATAACATTGCTTAATGGGATAGTCACTTGAATATTTTTCTTAGGCATCCCCCTAATAAATGTCTTCACCCTTGCACTTGGTCCCTAACTGATCGCCACTGTGTACGCATCACCAGCGTCTAATTCCAGAACGTTTTCAGCACCCCAAAAAGAAACCCCGTGCCCATCAGAGTCGCTCACCGTGCAGTCATTAGAGAAATGGAAATAAAAATTATAGTGAGACCTCACCTCCCACCCCCTGGGGACGGCCAGAAACAACAGAGACAGCAGCGAGTGTGGACAAGGGTTTGGAGGAACTGCAGCCCTCATGATTTCCAAACGCTAAGCACCAAGTTACCACGTGACCCGGCACCCCACTCCCGGCACAGACCCCACACAAAGCCTCACCCATGAAATTCACAGCCGCTTTATTCACAATGCCAGACACAGAGAAGCTTCAGTGTCCGTCACTGGGTGGAGGCATAAGCAAAAGTTGAGATACCCGCAGAACGGACCACTGCCTAGAAACAAGCACCGGGCGGCTCACACAGCAGCAGCATGGACGGGTCACCAATCAACTATGTTAAGCCGAAGAAGCCAGACACAAAGGAGTAGTACAATTCTAGAAAACGCAAACTAATCTATAGTAATTAACCACCAGCAACAGAACAAACCCCCTCCCAGAGCTGCGGCCTGAGCTCAGCTCCCTGCCCCCAGTCAATCCCTGAGGGCAGACCACACTCTCCCCTCCTCGCCCCTGCCGGCCACCAGCTTGCAGCCCCCTCTGCCTCTATCTGCTGTCTTCTCGCGCCCTCCTCCTTCCACACGTACCTGGGCCGGAGAGCCACCCCCCCCCAGTCCTGAGGTGGGACAGCCCCTCTCCCAGCACTGGCTCCTCCCTGCGAGGGTGTCTTCAGGGCTGGACACCCCCCTGTTCCCCATCCTCAGCTGAAGTTTGATGAACTGAAATTGGGCCTCTGTGCAAACTGGTTTTCTTTGTTCTCAATAAATACTGGGTTTTGTCATTAAAAAACAAAAAGCAAAAAACCCCAAAAAACAACAAAAAAAACAACAACAGATCAGTAGTTACTGGGACTGGGGCAGAGGGAAGGGTAGATACAAAGGGGCCCAAGGACTCTTGAGGAGCGACGGGAATGTTCTTCAATCTGAGGCCATATTTCAAGGGTAAATACATGTGTCAAAACTCAGCCAACAGGACACTCTAAATGGATGTAGTTTGCACTGCATAAATTATAACTCCAACAGGTTTATTTTTTTTAAGAGGTTTTTAAAAATTCTTTCATTGTCTCAGATGTGTGGCCCCCAACTTGATTAAGGGGATGTGGTGGCAGGCAGAATAAAATGGCCCCCAAGATGTCTGCACCCTAATTCCTGGAACCCGTTGGATGGGGAGAGGTTGGGAGGTGCTTTGCTGCTGGCTTGGAAGATAGAGGAAGGGCCACAAGCCAAGGGGCACGGGCGCCTCTAAAAGCTGGAACAGACCAGGCCACGGATTCTCCCCTGGGGTCTCCAGAAGGAACGCGGCCCTGACCCCGTGACTGATCTTAGCCTGGTGAGACCCCGTGGCACATCTAACCTGTGGAACTGTCACGTGATGCACGTGTGTGGTTACTTGTCGCTGAAGCTGCGGGGGCCACCCCAGAGACCTTGCTGGTGGCGTGGATGCACGGGGAGCAGGCCAGACCCCCCTGCACTCGAGCTGGCTCTCTCTCTCACCGGCTGTGGAGCTGAGATCCAGAGTTCCTGTGATTTTGTCCTGCCACCTGCACTGGCCCCCAGACCAGAGCCAGCCCCCCTGCGCAGAGCACACACACACACACACACACACACACACACACACACACACGGGGCCCCCCGCAGCTTCCCGCACCTGCCGGCACCCTCCACACTCTCATCCTCGGCCTGCATGTTCCAGGGGGAACGTTTCCCTGGCGCTGCCCTCTCTTTCTCCCGAGGACTTTTCGTTCCCACTGGCTGGGGCTCAGCTCAGCCTGCAAGCTCCCAGCCCACCGCATGGAAACATCCTTTCCCCAGAAACGCAGGTTGGTCATGAGATGGAGAAATTGGAAAGTAACCTGCCTGTCGGTCATGGGAAGACTGATGAAGTAAACGTGGCCCATGCCCCGCTGGCGAAGCATCAGGCAGCTGCTGGCAGCAAGGAGAGAGAGCCCCGCGCGTGCTGACCTGCAAGCCGGCTCATCACCCAGTCTCTGCCCCAGGAGGAACCAGGATGAGGTCCGCTGGGCAAACCCCAGACCAAACCTCCTGTCCTCCAGTCTGCCGTCCGCCACTCACACTGCAGCCTTGGACGAGCCGCTGTTCCTCTTCTGCCTGTTGTTCCTTCAGCTGTGTAATGGGGACAAGGACAGTTTGCCTATATCCTGTGACCCTTGCTCATCTCACTGAAAAGCAGATAGGCACGCAAAGTGCCTGGGCCACGGCATCAGGTGTCGTTCTTCATAAATACAAAAGCAAATGCCAGTTGCAGAACAGCACGTTAGGACGCTGGCTTTTCATACATATTTAAAGGCCTGGACGTATTTGAGGAGTGTATTGAAGAAGCAGACCAGGGAGCAGAGCTGGCCGTGGCGGCGTGAGGCCCATGCCCTGACAGAGCCCCCCCACGTAGAAGGGCCCAGGCTCCACTTACTGGTCTGTGGCACCATCTTGAAATTATTCATCATTTTTTAACCTGGGGCCTCACCTTTTCATTTTGTACCAGGCCCCACAATTATGTAGCCGGTGCTGGCAGGAATGGACTGCCACCTGACTGCAACCACAGCTATCCCTGGGAAACAGGACCCCGGCAGAGTAAACGCCGCAAGCATCTCCTGTAAGCTTCTGTGCCGTGTCCGTGTTACAAGCACTCCAACTTTGGTAACTTATGTATGCACGTCCAGAACGCGAGAGATGTTCAGGGAGAATCCAGCCGCCCCGTGGAAAGAATGTGGGCTCAGGATGGGCAGAAGTGGGTGGAATCCTGCCTCTACCCGTGAGTTACTGGTCCACCCACCTTGGATAAATTAATTACTCTGCCAAGACTCTGTTTCCTCCTGGAAAACAAAACAAAACAAAACAAAAAACCCAACACCTGGGAATTGCTTCCTACCTCTTAGAGCTGCTGTTAGCTGGAAAAGTCCGTAGTGTAAAGATGCCTCATCTGTAACACGGGGAGCAAACCACTGCTTGTTACTTAGTGGTCATGACTGGGAAGGGGCAGAAGAGCGCCGGAGGACAGATTAGAGAGAAGACCCTGGGGTCAGAAGCCTTGACTGAAATGTGCCAGCTGACAAAGTGGGAGAATCCAGCTCAGATCAGCTTCAGCCAGAGAAGCCCTGGGCAGGGGGAGGTGAGGAGCCACCCTGGTTGTGCCAGGATCGGAAGCCCCCCAGGCAAGACTTGGCTGGACCACTTGTCCCTGTGCCTCTCAGGGCCCAGGAAGGAGGCCTCCAGCTACCCGGCTCACTCCACTCCGCTTGGCCCAGATCCCAAAGACAGGGAGCCTGGGACGTGACCCCTGTCGCTAGGGGACAGGTAACTGGGCTGGGTGTTCAGAACAAGCGCTGCTCTGTGGGTGAGGACAGGTGGGCAGGGGCAGCAGCCCAAGGGGCAGGAAGAGATGATGGAGGGGTGCAGGTGCAGACCCACTCAGACCAAAGCCCAAAGTTGGGAGAAAAGCAGCCACGGGGATGGGTCTCACTTTGGCTGCATGGCCACCAAACCTCAAGGGGCCTTCTGCAGCCCCGCAGTTCCACTCCTGGGGGTTGCTAGGGGCTCTTGTGGACACTTTCCACACCCTCACTTCCTGCCCTCATTCTCAGCATCTCCTCCGTCAGCCAATGAGCTTGCTTCTTACTGCACAGAACAAAAGCACAAAACCCAGGAGAGAAGTCCACAGACTCGACCATTAGAGCTACCAGCCTATGGAGGAGCTTCCCTGCCCCTGCCCTACCGTCCACACAGCCCTCCAGGCCCCACCCTTCCACCAGCACCCGATCCCCCTCCCTCCTACCCCTCAACTGCATTCAATTCCCACCAGACTGTTCCTCTGTTATCGGGAGACACCTTTCTTTAGGGTGCATGACGTTCACTGAACTCTTTCTGTTTTTTGGACGGTTTGAAATTTTCAAAATATCCAGTTGAGGGATCACTACCCTGTCTGCCTGCTCCCCTTCCTTCCCTTCCCTCCTTTACAATTCAGTCCAAAGTGCATGGGGCAGGGCGCGGGGCGGAGGGGGGGGGGCGGGGTAGGAAGCAGGGAACCAGCCAGCAGCTGCCCTGGATGGCCAGGTGGGGGTGTTGGACCCCAGGCCCAGTGAGGAAACATCAGAGCCCGAGGGAGGAATGAGAAAGGAGGGGAAATCCTTGCTTGGGGTCAGTAGCCCAGAGAGTCAGGGAGGCAACCAGCAGCTGCCTGAGGTGGGGTGTGGAGACCAAGCGGGGGGGCGAGGGGGGCACCTGGTCTGGTGGCCCCCTACTCTGCTTTGTTCTCCCAAGTACCACCCACCTTGCAAGGTATTATGAATGCATTTGTTTCTTATTTCTGAATCATCTGCCCCGCCCCCCCCAATGTCCTGGAGGCAGGGACATTGGTCACCGCAGTATCCCCAGGGCACAGGACCCTGTCTAGTGGCATTTGACAGCATATGTTGAATGGGTGAAACTTAGAGCCCCGCCCCTTGATGGTGGCACAGACCACAAGGCTTGGTGACACCTGCAGTGGTGGTGGGGAGGAGAGAGAAGTGAACCGTGAGGCGGGTTTCTGCTTTGGCCACGGGGTGAAGAGGGACCACTTTCACTGAGGCAGGAAGGAAGTGAAGGACCGGGCGAGGCTGGGCGGGAAGTTGGGCCGGGGTCACATTCCCTTGGAGGGGACGGCCAGATGCCCCGGTAGAGATGGCACAGGGCTGCAAGGGAGGAGCTGGGGAGCTGGGAGGGCAGCCCTGCGGGGAGCCGCAGCAGCCGGGGCCCAGGAGCCCCGAGAGGCTGGCGGTTGGGGAACGGGGTAGAGGCTGGGGCTGTGCTGCGAGCCCCAACCTCAGCCAGAATGAGGCTCTGGAATAGTCTGCCTCTTGCGTGCAGGAACTGAGAAAGGAATAGGAAGCGTGGAGAAACAAGTATTTTCAGCAAATGAGCTTGCCACCTCGATACCTGCCCGCAAACCAGCAGCGGCCCCAGCGCAGCAACGCAAGGGTTTCCGCGCTCGCCGCCACCCCCGGAGGAAGCTGGGCAGGAAGGAAAGGGAATTCCGTGGGCACCGGATCATTAGCTTGGCAGAGTCCCGCCCGGCACACCTTAGCCACACGCGCTGCAGGGAGCGCGTGCTGAGCGCGGCTAAGCGCGGCTGGGACAGTGCTGGCGTTGACCACCAGGTGGCGCCTGTGCTTCCCGGGAGCCCAACAGGAGGTCCCGAGGTTGGCGCCCCGCGAGAGAAGGGGGGCTGGCCAGCCGGGAGGAACCGCCCCGGGCTCCACCTCTGCGTCTTCGTCGGGTGCAGCCTCGCACCCCATCCTGTCCTCCTGCGGGGGTGGGGGCAGCCCAGGGGTGGTGTGTGGGGTGGTGTGCATCCAAAGCCGGCCTCCAGACCAAGCCTCCGACACACTTAGCTTTAAATCCCTGTTCAGCCACTTAATACTGCCTAAACGTAGGCAGGCGGCCTCACTTCCCTCACCTGCAAAGTGGGCGCATAACCCTGACCTCACAGGAGTGTTGTAAAGGTTACATTAGACGGTGATGATAATACACATATATTGAGCTCTTATCTTACTAAGGGTTGGACATCGTTCTAACCATTTGACATAGAATAACTCATTTCATTTTATTTTTTAATTTATTTTAATTAATTTATTTTAAGTAAGCTCCACACCCAATGTGGGGCTTGAACTCACGACTCTGACTGAAATCGAGAGTCACAGGCTCCGACTGAGCCAGCCAAGCGCCCCTATAACACCTCATTTTAATAGCTCCCTTTTATGTGGGGGCAGAGGCTGGGTCTTCTCTGCAAAGGAAAGGAGACATCCTGCTGACCCTGGGGTGCTGCTCAGTACCGAGGGGGGACTGCTACCCCAAGAGGGCAGAAAGAGACAGGGACGCTTCTCACGCTGAAGGCCCAGAGCCTCTCTTGTTTCCAGTCCTGCAGCCCAGCGATCCTGCCTGCAGAGTCCACCCACCACTCAGAGAGCAGCAGAGGGACCAGTGAGGCAGACCGGGCCTCCTGTCCGGGCCGTACCTGGCTTCTGTGGTAGTCTGACAGCCCCAGGCTTCTGGGAAAGGCACCCCTGTCGTGGCCGGTGAGTGAAGGCCACAGCACGACACACTGTGGTTTCAACCTCAGAGACCGGGGTGGGGAGGAGCAGTGCCTTGTCTAGGGGGTAGCCAGGTCTGGTGGGCCTGGGAAACTCCACTCGAGAGTTCTGTGGAACGTGGGAGGATGCCCAGAGGTAGCTGGAGGTAAAGACGCGATGGTCAGGAAGCAGGTGTGGGTGGCAAAGGGAGCCGAAGCTCAGGGCAAGGCCTGGGAGAAACGGGGGCCGGAAGGGCGATCTCCTGCCTCAAGGCCTCAGATCTGTGGAGCCAGGGCCAGGAAAGGCTTGGGGTGGAACTCTGTCGGGGGGGTCCCCAGCCGTCCTGGTTTGCCTGCTGTGGTTGGTCCTGGCATGGGGAGCTGGGTGAACTGGGCGTCATGTCCTGGGCTGGGAGAGCTAGGGTCCAAGTGCGTCTGGGCGGGATGGCCTTCAGCGGGTCCTCTCCCCACCTCGTCACCTCACTCTTGTCTGGAGACGCAGAGCCGGCCTCCCCTCTTCTCCCTGGACTCTCAGGCCCGAAGCGATAGGATTGGGACTACCCTGAGTCCTAGGCCTGGAAGGGAAAGAGGGTTCTGGACTCCCCTGAACTTCTGAGTCCTTTGCGCTGTCAGCCAACTGAGGTTACCAGTACTTGGTTTTATTGGGGGTCGATGCCCACCCCCCCATGACTGTCAGTTGGCTGACTTCCCCCCCAGGGCACCCCCACCCCCTCTCTAACAAAGGGACCAGGGCCCTTGGGCCTTCCAGCTCACACATTGCAGGAAACCGAATCTCAAGGGATGAGCCCTCAGAAGCCTTTTCTTACCACCAGCTTAGATGTGCTGAGACGAAGGAGCCAGCAACAGTGTTCCCCCTTCTGCCCTCCCCCCGCCCCCTGTCCGCTCACAGGCCCAGAACAAAAACACGCCACAAATAGAAATCAAAGTCTGAGAAAGAATCAAGGAGCCATGACCCGGCCGTGGGAAAGGCTGTGTGGCCTTGGCCGAGTCACTTAACCTCTCTGAGTCTATTTGCTCGTCTGTAAACTAGGGTGGCGGTATTAACCTTGGGGAGCTGCTGTGAGCAGGTGAGAGAAGACGCGCAATGCCGAACACAGATGTAACGTTTGGTCCGTAAACAAGGCCCCTAAAAATACAGCCGAAGGGTCTTTACTGGACTCTCCCATCCGCACCCCCCCGCCCCGCTGTGCCCCCACAGCTCAGGCTGGGGCTGCCCCCTCACCGCTTTCCTGTAAGGCTGCGGGTGCCGGGGCTGCCACGTTCGCCGGGTAGCGCTGCGGCAGACCTGCTCTCAGGCTCCACTTCCTGTTTTTCTCCCCAACGAATTTTGCACCATTGCTCTTTCATCAGAGAGGCTGGGGGGTGGTGAAGTGAAGGCCGAGGCCTGCCTGGGAAGGAGCCCTGGGGGTCAGAGGATCCCAGGGGGGCGTCAGAACCCCAGGAGAGCAGAGTGGGGATATGCTTTGCCATCCAGCCGCCAAGCTCTGGACCCTGTGGTCTCCAGCTCAGAGCACATGCGCAGTGGAGGTGGGGAGGCTGGGGGGGGTAGAAGCCGGGGGGGGGGGGGTCCTTGTTCCCATCCTCCATCGGGAAGCGGTGGTTTCTCCTAGACAGGGTGGGGTGGGGCGGGACCTAGGGATGGACGGATCCAGGCTGAAGCCGCATCTCTGGTGAGATGAGGGTGGAGGGGCCACTCTGAAGGGTGAGGCTGGACTCCCTGAGGCTCCCGGGTCACTGGGTGCTGGGCTCCTGCTGGGAGGGAATGAAGGTGCTGCTCTCACACTGGCAGGACGAGTGTGTCCTTCCTCCCCCCTGCCTACAGACCCCTGACTCTTCCACTGGGCAAGGCCTGTCTAGCCATGACTGGGTCATTCATTCATTCATTGGTTCCACATTCCTACAGACTCACTCGTACCACTCTGGGTGCCCGACACAGAGCTCAGGGCCCGGATGCCAGCCTGGATCCGTGTGGAGGCCCCACTCCCGAGCAGCTGAGCACCCAGGCTGGCACACTTGAGCAGACCCAGCCTGGAATAAAGACCCTTCTAGACAAGGAGGGCCGAGTGGGCAATATCTGTACGGACTGGCCGGGCAAATAAGGAGGGGGAGGGTCAAAGAAAGAGTTTGGGAAGGGCACTCCAGGCAAAGGGAACAGCATGGGCAAAGGCCCAGAGTCAGAGAGCCTGGGGTGGTCTGGAGCTGCAAGGCACAGCCCATGGTGCAGCATGAAGGGTGGGGTGGGGGAGTGGGGGGCTGGCCGGGTTGGCTCCCTTGATTATTAGATGTCTTAAGCTTGTTCTCCAGCCACAGCTGACTCCATACCCCAGTGCAGGTCACTGTCCCAGCCAATAAGCAGCTCCAAGGATCAGAAATCAGTCCCTGGTAGGGGAGCCTGGCTGGCTCAGTCAGTAGAGAGAGCAACTCTTTTTTTTTTTTTTTTTTTAAAGATTTTATTTATTTATTCGACAGAGATAGAGACAGCCAACGAGAGAGGGAACACAAGCAGGGGGAGTGGGAGAGGAAGAAGGCAGGCTCCCAGCAGAGGAGCCTGATGTGGGGCTCGATCCCATAACGCCGGGATCACGCCCTGAGCCGAAGGCAGACGCTTAACCGCTGTGCCACCCAGGCGCCCCGAGAGAGCAACTCTTAATCTCGGGGTTGGGAGTTTGAGCCCCACACTGGGTGTAGAGATTACTTTAAAATAAAAAAGTCTTTAAAGGAAAGAGAGAGGAAGGAAGGAAGGAAGGAAGGAAGGAAGGAAGGAAGGAAGGAAGGAAGGAGGAAGGAATCGCTGGTAGCTAAAGCTGAAAAGGGGGCTTTTAGCAAAGTTTCGGGGTGTTCTCATGGAACCCAGAGATGCAGCCCTGCTTGGAGCCCTGGAACCAGAGCTCTCGGACACTTTTGCAGCACTGCTTGCCTGTCCCCATTCACCCACCTTCATCAAACCGGCCAAGCGGACGTGGCCTGGATCCCCTCACCCAAAGAGAACTAGGTCCTAAGCCCCGGGAAGCAGGAGTCAGTTACGGCCAGCGTTCAGGCGTCTATGCTGTAACTATGTGAGGAACAGCTACCAGGAAAGGGGGACAGAGGGACAGCCTAGTAGCCTAAAAGCCAGCAGTGTCCACTCTAGGCCATTCCGTTTTACCCCACCCCACCCCCCCGCACACACGTCCACACATCCACGTGCTTTATTCCTCCGACTTTCCCCGGAAAGCTCCATTCCAGTTACTGTTGCTTCATCCTTAGACCCCAGAGTCCACCACAAACATCCCTCGCCCTGCCGAACGTGAGGCAGTCCACGTCAGGTCCAACTCTTGCCTCCGGGACTCCATTCTCAGAGCCGTCATCTCAGGCAGACACGCGCCCCCGTCTATTTTTCCTGAATCTCCTCTAAGGCTCCCCCGGATCCCCCTCAATCTATAGACCGACTGACGGGTTTCACCTCTCCTTCCTTGCTTGATCTATGGAGCAGAAGATGCAAGCACCATGCAGAGCACACCGTGGTCTTCTAGCCAGGCAAGGAATACATGAGACGGCAGGAGCAAGATACGGCATGGGGTGTGCTCGGCTGGTTACCTTCTCTGGCTTCTTTGTTGGCCAGCAGGGCTGTCCCAGGTTCTGCCCGCCGGGAAGAGATCCCTTCTCTAGCGGTCTTTCAGGCCTGTCCTTGAGAGGTTCTTGGGAAACCTTTTTCTAGGAGGGACACAGCTGCCCTGGTAGCCTGCTTCATATTGGAGCTGGGACGTGGGCTTAGGAATCCCCCGGAGGGTAAGACATCCCAAGCCCCAGTGTGCAGGTTTTAGGGTTTCTTGGAGTTTCAGTCCCCACAGACGCGTAGCGGACTGGCTGCTGATTTTATTTTGGGTCATGTCATTTACCAATAACCACTGCCATGGAATCGTGTCTGCTTGAATCTTTGGCCTTAGGCTGGGCCGTCCCCCAGGGCTAGGGTGTCTGAGCAGCAAGCTTGGTGGCTTCAGTTTCTTCTTTTAGCCTAAAGGTGAAGAGGAAATCATCATCTAACTTGGGTGGAAAGAAGGCTTTTTATCTAATTTCTCTTAGAATACTACCCCTACTTGCCTTCACACCACTTGACAAAGAGAGGCTAAAGGACCAGAGGTTAAGGGTCCTGTGGCTCTTCCCAGATATCCCTTTCCAATGCTAAGCTCGCAGACTTTTCTGTTTTGTGTGCTAACCTTAGTGTTAGACACAGGGTGTGGCAGAGAACGTGGCCGGGGCTATACAGCAATTATCTGACGCTTGGGTGTCACTGGCTACAGGAGAAAAAGGGATTTCCCTTTGCAGAATAAATACTTGCCCTGTTATCCCCCAGTCTTGTGCAGAACTGAACAAAAGCTCCTCTTGTAGCACGTTCTGAAGGCTGCGAGAAGTAAGCTATTTACTAATACGGTGGACACTGTGCTACCGTGTTCTGAGTCCCATGAGACCATTGAAGGTAGTTCAACTGATCTGTTACCACACAGCAGGAGCCTCCTGGGTTCCATCCCAGGGTAGGGAATCCTCATCACCCCTCACTCTGCCTCAGGTCAGCTAGGTTCAAACCTTTCCTTGAAAAGCTGTTTCTTTCAACGCTCCACTTCTGATACCAACTTCCATATTAATTCCGAGTGTTGTTTCGAAAACCAGAAATCAACTCAAGAGAGTTTGTACTGGGTTGAATATTATCCCCCCAAAATTCATGCTCACATGGAACCTCAAAATGGAAACTTTGTTGGAAATAGGGTCTTTTCAATCTAATCAGTGAAGGTGAGGGCATCCTGGATTAGGGTGTCTTTATAAGAAGAGGGGAGTTGGACGAAGACACAGACGCACAGGGAGAACGCCAGTGAGATGGAGGCAGAGATCAGAAGGATGCTTCTACAAGCCATTGAACGCCAAGAATTGCAGGCGGCCCCGGAAGAGAAGAGAGAGAGAGACCTGGAAGAGATTCTCGCTAGTGCCTCTGGGAGGAACCAACCTGGCCAATACCTCGACTTCAGACTTCCGGCCTCTAGAACTGCCAGAGAACAAATTTCCATTGTTTCAAACCATCTGGATTGTGCTATTTGTTACCTCGGTCCTGGGAAACGGATATAAACCTGAGCAGAATACAGGAGTCGGGCATAAGGGTGCAGGGGACTTTCAGAGGAACCCAAGGGCAAGAATGCAGTGGAGCCTCACACCGATGCAAGGACAAGGAACTGAAAAGTTGCCCAAAATCCTCTCTCTCACCTGGGATCCTCTCTTCCTCTCTGTGCCTCTGCTTGCCGGTTTTCTCTCAATCTCGCTCTCTGCACGGCAGCTTCTCCGATTTCCTTAGTCGTTGTCGAGAGGCGTCAGTGGCCCAGCGCTCCCCAGCGTGTGTGTACAGCACCCAAGCTCCAGGTACCTGAGGAAGCACGACGCTCTTGGTTCTCATTCTGTGTCCCCGAGGAAACCACTGGCTGCCAACCGGGGGCCAGGGGGCCGCCCCTGGGGCAGTCAACTTGGGCATGCTTAAAGGCAGGGTATCTGCCTGGGGACTGCAGGTATGGCCACGGGGATGCAGGGGCCGTGTTCCTAGAGATGGGAGCTGGTATACACCCCAGCAGCACCGTGCTCTTGCCATCCGGCCCCTCCCCACCCCGGAGCTCCCGTTGGCTGAGGCCCTACTATCCACTGGGGGACTTCCCTGACGCCACCTGTATTCCCAGGGGAGTCCTTCTCCGGGCTTCTCATCCCTGCTCGTGAGGGATGCATGTGGTCATACAGCATGACCGGAGCCCAGAATGGAACAATGACTCATCCAAGGCACGGGTGTGAACGGCCGTAAGAGGGATTAGCTCTGACTTGGGGAAGGGAAACAAAGTTTTACATTTTTTTTGCAGTTTTAGTGCACATTTGGCAAAATGTGAACACGAAGGAAAAACGGCAAGGAAAACCTCCGTAACCCTCCTCTCCAGAGCCTGTCACTGTTCGGTCAGCTCCTACAACACACGTGTGCGTGTGTAACGCTTACACGGTGGCGGTCCTGCACGGAGGGAATTCTGCATTGAACGTGGTCCCCTTGATGTCATCATGTCCCATGATGCTGCGGGTCTTCAGGATCCCCACTTTCTTTGCTTTTTTTTTTTTTTTAATTAATTTATTTGAGAGCAAGAGTGTGCCCATGAATCAGGGGAGGAGCAGAGGGAGAGAATCTTCAAGCGGACTCCCCGCTGAGCATGGAGCCTGACGCGGGGCTCGAGCCCACAACCCAGGAGGACATCATGACCTGAGTGGAAACCAAGAGTCGGACACGTCATCTACTGAGCCGCCCAGGTGCCCCAGGGTCACCACTGTCGATGGCTGCACAGTATTCCAGGAAGTGGATGTCCCGTGCCTTCCTCTGGCCAAGGGACGAAGGCAGACCCTCCACAGTGTTAAGGTGACACATTTTCTTCCTCCCATACTTGGTTCACGGTCCAGCTTCCTGCCATTGCTGGTCCAAGAGACCCCACACCCTTTCCGTCACCTGACTTCAGCGTCCTAGGAAGGCGGCCACCTAATGAACTCCCACCTGCCAGATGGGTGACCTGGGAGAGTTACCTGTGGCATTGCCTCAGTTTCTTTGTAAGGTGGGGGTAAGAACAGCACGCACCATCCAGGGGTCCCAGGGAAGGAGACGGGGTAATGCATGACGACAGCGTGCTGTTCTCACTACAGTTCTACGTTTTTTCATTCGCTGTGTAGCCCGGACGCTTTCCACGAGGCCACATTTACGGGTCGCATATGTGCTATAACAAAGCACTACAAACCCCGTGGCTTAAAAAACAGGGATTTGGGGCCCCTGGCTGGCTCAGCTGGAAGAGCGTGCGACTCTTGATTTCAGGGTCGTGAGTTTGAGCCCCACTTTGGGTACAGAGATTACTAAATAAATAAGTAAATAAATAGATAGATAGATAAATAAAAATAAATAGACTTAAAAAACAAAACCCAAAACACCAGAAATTTATTCTTTCACAGTTCAGGAGGCCAAAAGTTCAAAATCAAGGTGGCAGCAGGGCCACTCCCTCCGGAGGCTCTAGGGAGAAGCCTTCCTTGCCTCTTCCAGCTTCTGGGGGCTCCTGACGTTCCTTGGTTCGTGGCTACGTCACTCCAACCTCTGCCTCCGGCTGCACGTGGCCTTTTCCTCTGTCTGTCTCGACTTCCCCTCTGTCTTTCTCTCATAAGGACGCTTGCCATTGGATTGAGGGCCCACCCAGACCATCTAGGATGACCTCACCTCAAGATCCTTAACTTAATTATGTCTACAAAGACCCTATTTCCAAATAAGGTCCCATTCCCAGGTTCCAGGGATTAGGACTTGGACATACCCTTCTGGAGGTCACCAGCCAGCCCCCTCCAGGTAGAAAATGGCTTTCCTTCTCCTTCTAATTCTTCTCTCTCTTCAGCATTTATGCTCTTTTGTTCTCTTTTTCCTGTCTGGAGAAGAAGTCACCCGACTTATGCCTTCTCGTTGAGGTTTTTGGGGTTTCACATGGGGGTGCTCCTCAGAATTGATGCCTTTAAAGATAAATATCTATCTAGAGGGGTACTTATCTAGATAGAAGGAGGTTTCCAGGGCAGGTGGTAGTGTGGTGGGACGCAGGACTGCAGCAAACCCCAGGTCCTGCGAGCACTCCCTCTTCTGCGCCCTGTTGGCAAAGCTGTGACTGTCCCCAAACCACTTTCACTGAAAGATCTATTAGTCTTACAGGCTCTCTGAAGCTGGAGTAATAAACCCCATCTTATGGAGGAGGGGACAGACCAGAGGATGTGGGGGCAGGGCTGGGTTTCAGGGTCCCCAGACAGGGTTCAAAAATACACTCCCTCCTCCATCAGACTCCAAGGGCGGGGAATGAGGCCACTTCTTCTTACTCTCTGCAGTCCCCCTTCTGTGACCCTGCCCCCCCATCCCAAACCACAGTATTCCAGGCTTGTAAGGGAAAGCCCTGCTTCCAGCCCGGGGGAGTGATTGGCCTTCTCCTCCTCCCGCACCTCCCCATTCTATTGTTTTTTCTTAATTTTTTTGAAGATTTTTAAATTTATTCATTTGACAGAGTGCCCGAGTGAGAGCACAGGCAGGGGGGAGGGGCAGAGGGAGAGGGAGAAGCTGACTCCCCGCTGGGCAGGAAGCCCAACACCAACCCCCCCCCCTCCGGGGCCCAGGATCATGACTTGAGCCCCAAGGCAGATGCTTAACCGACTGAGCCACCCAGGTGCCCTATTATTTTTTTCTTTAAATAAATGTTTAATTTTAGCACAGTTTCAGATTTATAGGGAAGTTGCAAAGAAGCTAGAGAGTCCGCACACACCCCACACCTAGTCTCTTCTATTGCTAACATCTTAACTACTAACAGTACATCTGTCACAAGTGATGAACCAACATTGATACTTTATTATTAACTAAATCCTGACTGCCTTAGGTCTCACCTACTGTCCTCTCTCTGTTCCAGGCGCCCAGCCAGGGCACTGCGTAACACTCACTTGTCACGTTCTCCTTAGGCTCCTCTTGGCTGTGACAGTTGCTCTCATTTTCCTTGTCTCTGATGACCTTGACCGTCTGAGGACTGGTCAGGTGTTTTCGTAGACCCCACTGTCCCTCCTCCGTCTCTCCCCTCCTCCCCACCTCCTATGTCTTTGCAGCACTTACTACTTCACGACACTGTATCTTATTTTTATTCTCCATAGTTTCTCTTTGTGGAGTATAAGCCCCGGGAGGGCGGGCCCCTGGCTTGGACAGTGCTGTATTCCAGGGCCCCGACTGCAGCAGGCATGGGGGCTGAATGAGTCAGTGTTGCAAAGCCTGGGTCACCCCCAGTGTATGGAGGCAAGAGTTTGGATCCAGCCTCATGACCCCAAACCCTGCTGCTCCCCACCACCCCCTTTCCCCAATACTCCCACACCCTGGACTAGGAAGTGCATTAGAAGGTATGTTTAAAAGCCAAATGCTCTTTCTGGAACACTGATTTGGTAACAGGGGCAGGACCCTCCCCTAGCCCCGGGTCAGGAGGGCCGGAGGGATTCCCCCAGGGTTGCACAGCCGGTAGGGGGTTGGGCTGGGATTGGAACGCAGGCATCCTGGGGTTGGAGTGTTTGTGTTTTACGAAAAGGATAACTCAACTTCTGTTTGGGGCAGCCATTTACTTGGGCCGAGAAACTCAATCTCCAGCAGTTCAGCGCTGGTCCCATAAGGGCCTGGTTCACCTGGGCCACCTCTGAGCCATCTGGGTCTTTCTGGACCGTTCGGTCCCGCTGAGACCCTCCATGAAGCGCAGGGGCACGATCCGTCCACCTCTGCGTCTTTCTCCAGAGGGCACAGCCTGGGGACGGGGGCTACAAAGACCCCTGTCTTCTTTTCCTCAGGCACCTGCACCCGGCCAGCTCTCTGGGCTCCTCCAAGCCTGTGTCCCCAGAAGTCAGACTTTCCAGGAGTCAGTTCTGACCTTGGCCGGCTTCTCCCGTGGTCTGGACGCCCTCGCACCGCCACCATGACTCTGCCGCAGGCCGCAGCGGTCTCGTCGTGCGGACTGGGGCTGCAGTAAGAAATGCACTTTACGTCTTGAGTTAATGCACACTCACACGTACCTAAAAACGGGGAAAAGCCGCAGGCAGTGGTATTCTCCCTTCCCAAGTGGAATGCAATCTGATCATTTCTCTTCTATTCCATTTTGGTAAACTTGACGTGCTGACCGGGCTTCCAGTCCACTGGTGGGTTCGTCTGTCACAGCCTGCTGTTGCTGCTGTGGGGGAAATGCTGCTTTAGAGCAGAAATGTCCAGTCCCATGGAGCACAGAGACCCTGTTCTCGGATAGCTCGAGAACTAACGGTTGCTGGGGGTTCACTCTGTCAGTACCGTTAGAAGCGGTTTCCATGTATTACCTCGGGTAATTCTAAGAACAATTTTTTGAAGATTTTATTTGAGAGAGAGAGCAAGCAGGGGGAGAGGCAGAGGGACAGGGAGAAGCAAACTCCCCGCTCAGCAGGGAGCCCGACCAAGGGCTCAGTCCTGGTCCCACCCCAGGATCATGACCTGAGCTGAAGGCAGCCGCTTCACCGACCGAGCCCCCCAGGCGCCCCTCTAAGAACAATTCTAAACGCCGAAAGCCAGGATCAGCATCGCGTTTCCTCAGATGAGAAGAGGAGGCTCAGAAGAATTAAGCCGCTTGCCTGAAGCACCCAGGGGGCGGTGCTGGGAGGTCGGCTCCAGGGAAGGTGCTCTCGAAGCTTCCTCCTGCATTTCTCCGCCAAGGCAAAAGGGCAAGGATTTGAGCTGGATAACGTTTGCTTGGGAGGAAAAGACCCACAGCAAAGTGGGCTTCCTGCCAGGACGGGGCACGGAGGCAGGTGCCCAGAGCCTTCGTGGAGGGGCTGAGGAAGTGGGCTCCTCGTGCTCGCACCCCTGCCCCGGGGTTCTGAGCTTGGCTCCGGCTGCCCTGAGATAACCCTGCTTGAGGGCATGTGTGGGTGTCAGCGGTGAAGCTGCTCAAGGTCGAACAAAGATGCTTACTGCATCCTCGAGAAGCTGCAGACGCTGGATGGCTTTTGGAGGGGAAGCTGCGCAGGAGAGGGGGGCAGAAGGAAACCAGGCTGGAGGGCTGTGTGTGCTCCTCCGGGCTGCAAGGCACCTTCTGCCGCCCCGAGCCTGTTCTCCGCTGACCAGCGGCCCCTTGAAGAGCCGAGACCTCTTTTTTCCCCTTCCATAAAATGGGGCGGAAGGATTGCCCCCTCAGGAGGTCACATGAGTCATGAGGCGTTGGCTTCCATGCAGCTAAGATGCTCCTTGTCTTCCAGGACTGCTATAAATTCCCCACCACTGCTGCTCTATTTTGTTTACAATTCAAAGGGAACTTGAAGTAGCTTCCTCCAAACACACATGACAACAGTTAAAAATAAAGTGAGAAAGAGAGATCAGAAACCATAGAGAGGAAGGCACAAGGCAAGTCTATTGGGAACTTGAGAGACGAGGGCCAGTGATGGCTGTGCCTCGTGTTACCGGCGGCCTCACTCTCCTGGCACCCCAGGCAACAGAGGGAGATAAGTCCTCTGGTGCGGTCTCAGAAAGGAAATGTGCCGGGTTTTCAGGAAAGTGAAGCTTCTAAGATTGGGGCATAGCCAGTGTGACATGGTCAGAGGTGCTGTTAGACACTGACCGTGTGGCCCCCAAATGATTAAACCTTCCTGAGCCTCGGTTTTCTTACCTGTAAAGTGGGGCTAAGATTTCCCTCTGGAGACTGCTGTAGGGATCGGAGATAACAGTGGGGCGAGCGCATCTGAGCACTTGGCATGCCTCGGTTCCCCGTCGCACATGTCACAAACCGTGATGTGAAGGGCTGTCAGCAAATATTCAGTGAAGAGTTCTTTTGAATGAGGCAAAAAAGCACTCCTCACCCGCCGGCTTCTTGCACCAAACTCTGAAAGCCAGGGAGTACATTGTTTAAATTGCAAACTAGCAAAAGCCGGGCTGGGACAGGTGTTCGGAAACATCAGATTTCCTCTCTGATGTGCCCATTTCTCTTTGGGCTCTTGGCAGTACCTCCTCGGAGTGGGCTGGAGACCTCTGCCAAGGACCAGTGAGCCGGACCCGGGGTAGGAGTGAGGCTGTGAGCCTGGAATGTTTTGTTGGGAAGGATGTTAGGGTACATTCCTGGGGACAGACCCAACATTCTTCCCTAAAGGGACAATAGGGTGCCTCCTGGCTCCTCCACCCGTGTCCAGCTGAGAATCCAGAGCCTGCAGCCTGGATCTGAAAACACTGGAAGCATTTAGTACCCAATGGGTCTTGCCTCAAAATGCTCCTGGCTGGACACAGAAGTCTCTGCTCTGCTCCCTTTGCTGCAGCCGGAGCTGGGCCCACGCTGGGCCCGGGAGGCCAGGGCATTGCTTGGTGGAAAGAGCCTCTCCCAAGTTTCAGGTTCCTCATATCTCCAAGGGGCCCAAACAGGTGCTTTATCGCCCAGACCTGACTGGAGGGGGTCTTTTAAGTTATTATCTAAGCAATTGACTGACTCTTCTGCCATCACACCCTGGAAGGATTTGAAGCCACTGTTGTGACCTGGCTACTCCCACATCCCCTCCTTACCCTTGACTCCCCTGAGCGTGGAGGCCACGGCTTCCCTCCAGGGCTGAGCCCGTGGGACTTTGCGCTCCAGTCTGTCTCTCTGGCCTCCCGTACCTCCCTCTGGCCCAGCTACCACGTTCTTGTCCCTGGGGGGCACCCCCGGGTGCCTGGAGCTGCAGCCAAGGCCGCCACCCTCCAGGCTTTCTCTGACCACTGTGGAAATTCTTGGTGTGTGAATGGGGAAGGCGTGGGGGTTTTATGGGCTTTAGGACCTTTATTTGGTTGTTTTCCTTTGTATAAAAAGAAAACTTGTTTTGAAGAAGGGCAAGATGCAGCTTCCAGAGACACCTGGGGTGATGCCCCTGCAGCCGCAGACGGGGTGCGGATTTGAGGGGTGGAGGGGAGGGGGCAGACTGGCGGGAGGAGGACCTGCTGTTTTTCCTGTTGCAAGTAAAAAGGAAACAAAGTGGGAAGTGGAGTGTGCGGGCTGTCAGCGGGCGGGGCGCCCCCACCGCGCCCCGCCTCCCTCCCTCGAGGCTCACTCGCGCCCAGAGTCTTCGCTGCTAGCGGCCGCCGGGCCGAGCGGCCCAGCCCCTGCCAGCCGCGCCGGGACCGGTAAGCGCTCGCCTTTGGCTGCGTCTGGGGAGGTCAGGGAGAACTCCGGGACCCGGGGCTTCAGGGACCTCGGGGACCGGCTCGCGGGCGTCTCCCGGTGCCCACAAGCGGTGCGCCCTGGCCGGGTGCGCCTCCCGCGTCTGGAGAGAGCCCGGCAAGGGGCGCCCCCCGGGGTGGCCGCCAGGACCTGGGCGCGCACAGCTCCCCTGCGCGGCTACTGCGCGCCCTGCGGGGAGTTCACGGGCGCGGCGGAGGCGGTCGGGCTACGCTCCCAGCGGCGGGGCATGGAGCCCGGCAGCGCTCGGCCGCGTGCGCCCTGCCCCGAGCGCTGGCTAGTGGGTCGAGGGGGCGCTCTGGCCGCGCTCCCACTAGCGGTGCAGCCCGTGCTCCCGCCCTGGCGCGGGGAGAGGGGCGCGCACTGTCCCCTGCGCCCTGGCCCAGCGCGCCCTCCCCGGCGCCGGCGAGCGGGGACCGGGCTGGGGAGCCGCCGGAGTCCAGTCTGCCGGGCGCCCCCCTCCGGCCCCGCCCAGCGCCCCTGGGGGCCCCGGGCCTTGGACGCCGCTTGCCGCGTGTTTACTGCAGCCGCCAGCGGAGACCAGCCCCCGGATCTGCGGCCGAGCCTGGGTTACGGCGGCAAAACCGCCTCCAGCTTTGCATTTCCGGACTTTTCCCCCCCCCTTCTTTTTAATACTCTTACCCGTAATTCAGCCAGAATGAGGCTTCTTTTTTTAAATCGGGTTTCCTGTTTTTATTTTGTCTTCCTTCTCTCCACCTCCCTTGAAATCTAGGAGAGGGGAGCAGGGAGAACTTTGGTGGGGACCAGGATGCGGGAGCACAGAGCGGGCGGTGCTCTGCCCGGGTGCGGAGATGGGGGGCCAGAGAGCCAGGAAAGGACTGATGGGAGGCCCCGAAAAGCGCGCTCCGGAGGGGACGAAGGTGGGGATGGGATTTCCCGGACTGGGGTCGGGCGCCTGGGGCGCCCAGGCTGGCGGTCCACGTACCAGGTGGTCCCGGGGCACCCTTGGGATCTGCCCAGTTTGCAGATGGAGCGCTCGGGAGGCCTGAAATGACCGAGTAGCTTTCACTTGTTCAGGTCCCCTGGAAGGAGAGAGCTGAAGGTCTCAAACCCCAACAGACTCTCCAGTGGGGCTGCTTCCCCTGGGCTCCTGCAGAAAGCCCCATTGCGCGCCACCCACAGAATGTGCTGCACGGTCGCGGGTGTTTGCGGGGCAGGTGTGCCCTCGCTGTGTCTCTGTGTGTGTGGGAGGTCCTCTTTCAGGGGCTTCGAGGGGAAAGTTCGCCGCTCCAAAGGGACCGCGAAACTGAGGGTTTATGCCACTGCTCGCTTCCAGGAGAGAGGCGGGGGCTGGAGCACCTGGAGGTGCCTTGGTGTTCTCGTCTGGTGAATGGCACCCTTGGGACTCTTTCCGCCCCCTCACAAAGAATCCGTCGTTTTTACATACGTGTTTTCAGTTAAGTTATAGGAGCCGAATGATGTCTTCTCCATTTTCCAGTGGAGGAAACTAGGGCCCAGAAAAGTTAAATAACTTGTGGACCCACACAATTTGCAAGCAGCTGATCCAGAACCCCAGCATCTTCCCCCGCCGAAGTGTGCCGGCACCTGTAGGTGCTGTGGCTTGCCCATTAAGGAGAACATTTCCTAATAGTTCTCTTGGTGGAGGGACGGGGACCCTTGGGGTGTCCTCTCTGAGATGCAGCCTCTAAGGGATCCACCTTGGTAATCCCCAGTAGAAGCTGCCCCTAGATCAACCACCAGGTTTGACTGCGGTGCTTAAGTGGGCATAAAGAATCTTCTGATTAAGGAGGCTGTCACCAGATACAAAAAGATGGGAATAGAACTTTCTCTTCTGCTCTCTAGAGCAGAAACTTGCCAACTGTTTAGCACGTCCATGCCCTGCTGTGGTTTGATTTCTTGACTTGAGGATTCCATCCATCGTGCCTCACGAGAACACTGCCATCACATGCTGAGGCTGATTCTTTGGCTGCTTTCACAAACTCCTACAAGTAGCAGCGGACACTCTGGGGGGGAGGGGGGGCTCTTGAAACTTAGCTGGCCTTTGCCTGTTCTAAGACATCTGAGCTTACCTCTTTCTGAGCCCCACTACCCCGACCTCCTCTGCCCACGTATAGAAACAGTGCGGGCCACTCTGCAAATAGACATGTTTCTGGACTTAGGGCAAGTGCCCCAGAGGCGCTCCTGGCCCCGCGGATGGTCCCCTTCCACCAGGACTTTTCTCTGGCTTTCCTACGTCTAACAAGTGTTTATTGCAATCACCCTCACAGAGGATCCGCTAAGAACGAGGCAGGCAGGCCGGGAGGGTACCAGCCCCCGGTGGGTGGGTAGGGGGCTTACGAGACACAGGCGGTCCACACGTAACTAGAGACCAGCCTCAGGCCTGGTTAGTTTCCCTCCCAGCCCTGCTGTGTCCAGGGAGTTCATGGGGATGTGAATGGGGGTGTGAGGGGTCAGTTCCTGCTTCACCTTGTTTTTCTTCAATTGCACAGTTAAAGGGAGAAGTGAATGTGCAACTCATGAAGCAATTCCCCTTTGCCTGGCTTATTTTTCAAACCGATTTTTTGTTTAGAGAGCAGTCTCCTCCCTTCCAGAAGCCAGCTGTTTCTGCGGGTCTGGTATGGGGCGTGGGGCCCCACCAAATGTTTCTTTACCGTGGGACCTTAGAAAAGCTCTTTCAGCCACTCCCCAGGGGACAAACATGTTTCCCAGCAAAGCTGTTGGAGGGGCAGGTCCAGAGGGAAGTGCTCCCGGAGGATGGGGCCGGGGTGCCTCCCTGTCTGATGGTGGAGGTATGTGGTCACTGACCACCGGCTGCAGGATGGCAGGAGCCTGACTTGTCAGGAAGGTAGGGAGACGTTCTCCTCTGTGCCACGGCCAGTGTTTCATAAATGACGAGTATTGCAAAACTCCTCCTCTCTCTCCTTGCAGCTAATGCTAAACTGAATTTTCTTTAATTTGGTTGGTGGAAATCCCCCGCAATCATATCAGAAATGCTGCCAGTTTCAAGATGGAAAAAAAAAAATTAAAAACCCGGGAACCTCCCTCCCCACTCTTCCCTTGCAGACACACACGGTGACTTTCTGTGGGCCCTACCAAAATATGGCCCACTCCCCTCCCTGGGGGCCAGCACAGTCCGTGGGGCCTGAGGTCGGCACAGTGAAGGCTCTAGCTGCCCTGGCCTGTGAGAACCCCCAACCCCTTCCCCAGAGGTGATAACCTGGCTCCCTCAGATAAGGTGGGGGGGGGTCAGGACTTCTCCTAGAAACGGTGCCTCTCAAGGCCGCCTACTTTCTGGGCCGAGAGGGAGAGTGATGGGAGGAATGGGAGTGGCACTTCTAAAGTGATGTTTCAGTTAGCTTCTGTTTCACTCACTCACTTTGGGGGAAATGCTTTCCACTTAGAGAAGATGCCAGGAGGTGGGGGGTGGGTGGTGGAGGAGAGGAGCCGCCACCGAAAGGGAGCACGGTGCCTGGGTCAGATTTACATTCTGGAACGAGGCTCTGTGTGCTTCCTGGGTCCGCTGTAAAAAATTAGCACAAATTCTGTGGCTTCAAGGAGCAAAAACGTGTTCTCTCATGGTTCTGGAGCCCAGAAGTTCCGAGTCAAGGTGTCAGCAAGGCTTTACTCCCTCCAGGGGCCGAGGGAAGAATCCTTCCTGCCTCTCCAAGCTCGAGGTGGCTCTGGGCTGACCTTGGCTTGTGGCCACGCCACCCCACTCTCTGCTCCCTCTTCACGTGGCCTTCTCCTCTGTGTCTGTGTCTTTCTGCTGTCTCTTAGAGGACACTTGTCATTGGATTTAGGGCCCACCCTTAATTTAAGTATGTCTGCAGTGACCCTTTCTCTGGATAATGATTTTCCCACATAATCCCCAGGTTCCGAGGGTTGAGACACGGACACATCCTTTTGGGGTCACCATTCAGCCCTCGGCAGACGGACAGGAACACGTTTCTTTCAGTATCTCCTGGGAAGGTGTTGAACACAGTTATCTTTGCAGGGAACAAGCCGTCCCCTGCATCTGGGCCCTGGGCTACTGCTTCCCAGTCTCTAACGTTCCTCTCCTATCTCCAGTTTCCCTTTCCTGGCTTTGTGAATTGGTAGCCATCTTAGTAGTGGGCTCTGCCAATGGCAGGCCCCCTCCTGAGGGTCCCAAGAGCAGAAAAGATAACTCCCAAGCTTGAAGAAGCTGCCCACAAGCTAAATTCTGCACCTGCAGAGACTTGCCCCTGCCTCCAGGCAGTCCTCTGGTCTCCCTCCTGACCTTCCCCCTTCCCTTCAAGAACAGCTCCTTTGCAGCTCAGGGCCTCTCCCAGCCAGGGCTCCCCCCCCACCCCCGTTTGGGGCCACAGGACACTTCTCATTTTGGAGTTTCCTCTGTGGAGCAGCACCCCCCCCCCCCAACCAGGAGAGGTGGGGGCAGGGCTCGGTTTTGCTGCTGTGTCTGCTGTGGGATGGGGCTGGTGGTACTGAGAGAGATCGGGGAGCTCCCCAGACCTGGGGGTACAATTAAAGAGTGTTCCAGGGCTCTCTGGAGGGCAGGACCATTCCCCTGCATCCCCTCCCCCTCCCTTAGCTCCCCTGCACCCCCCCCCCACCCCTGCCAGGGCAGGAGAGGGGGGTGTGTGTGCCTTGCTACTCTTTGCTTTGGTTGTGAAATCTGGGAGAAGTCTTTTCTTATCAACAGGGAAGCAAGGTCATAGCCCTGTTATTGAAACTTTGAAAAGTCACTTAAGTATGGTGGGATGGGGCTGGGTACCGAGGTGATGGAGGGATCGCTGCATGGAGGAAACAACATTATCTTTGGAGCCAGCCAGACTGGGTTTTAATCTCAACCTCTTTTTATCTGCTGAGTGACCTGTGGCAAATCACTTAACCCTCCTGAGACTCCGAATCCCCCGTGGTATCACGGGTACAGTAATACCATCTGCCTGTAAGAGTTCCTATGTTGTCACGTGTTTAGCGCCAGGCACCGAGCCCCGCGGTGGAACACGCGACGCCTCTAAGGAGCTGGGGGTACAGCGGGGGGTCCGTGAGCATCATTATCCCACTGTCCCAATGCAGCCACTGCCAACTGGACGATCTTTTCTATTGGGGGGTGCGCTTGTAATACTGTTGGACCTAGTAAGCATGTGGGTTTTTATATTAATTTTTGTGTTTCAATTGTAAAATATACACAAAAAAACTTTGCCATCTTGACCGTGTACAGTTCGGTGACATTAAAGCACATTCACGCCGTTGTGCAACCAGCACTGCCATCTCCACAACTTTTTCATCTTGCAAAATTGACTCTGTCCCCATTAAGCAATAAGGCGCCGTTCTTCCCTCTCCCCCGCTCCCCCCTCCGGCTGGCAACCACCATTCTGCTTTCTGTCTCTCCTAATTTGACTGCTTGCCGTACCTAATGAGTGGAATCCTACAATGTCTGTCCTTTTGTGACTGGTTAATTTCACTTCACATAATGTCCTCGAGGTTCATCCACGTCGTGGCCTGTGTCAAAATGCGCTTCCTTTTTAAGACTGAATAACGTTCCGTTGGGTGTAGATGCCGCGTTTTGTTTTATCCATTCATCTGTCCGCGGACACTTGGGTTGCTTCTGTCTTTTGCCTACTAGGAATAATACTGCTATGAACACGGGTGTGCAAATATCTTTCTTTTGGGTACGTGCCCAGAAGGGGAATTTGCTGGATCATATAGTTGGTAATCCTATGCTTAATTTTTTGGCGAGCAAGGTGTGTGTTTCTGTAGTTTGCTTTCTTCCCTTAATGTGGGCTCCTTGGCATTTTTCCACTTTGCTTTGCAACCAAGCCATCCTTCCCAGTGGCACTGTAAGTGTCCTAAGGGACACCATCATTTTATCAAGGATCCTCCATCGTGGGACATTTATGTTGCTTCCAGACACACACACACACACACACACACACACACACACGCACATGAGACTCAAAATACCGTCATTGACATTATCCCATATTTGAGAATTATTGTATCAGGAGCGCTTGGGTGGCTCAGTCGGCTTAACGTCTGGCTCTTGGTTTTGTCTCGGATCATGATCTCAGAGTCATGGGATCGAGCCCCACGTCGGGGGCGGGGGGGGTGGGTGGGTGGGGTCCATGCTCAGCGGGGAGTCTGCTTGAGACTCTCCTTTTCCCTCTGCCCCTCCCAGTCGTGTATGTGTGCTCTCTCTTTCTCAAATAAATAAATTTGGGGGAAAAAAGAATTATTGCATCAAAGGCATTGAACATTTTTTTTAAAAGATTTTATTTATTTATTTGACAGACAGAGACAGCCAGCGAGAGAGGGAACACAAGCAGGGGGAGTGGGAGAGGAAGAAGCAGGCTCATAGCAGAAGAGCCTGATGTGGGGCTCGATCCCATAACGCCGGGATCACGCCCTGAGCCGAAGGCAGACGCTTAACCGCTGTGCCACCCAGGCGCCCCAAGGCATTGAACATTTTGATGATTCTTCCTGCTAAATGGTTTTCCAAGAAAGACTGGACCAGTTTATCCCAGTGATACATATAGTTTCACGATAGGCTCACTAGTATTGAATAATATTGGGAAAAAATGTTTTACTCATAGGCCCCAAAGGTAATCATCTTAAATGTGTTTCTTTTATTGCTAATGAGGTTAAATAGCTTTCTTTTTGGCTGTAGCTGTGTGCATGACACGAGCTTTGCTGCAGTGTGATGCAGCTGTTAAACCCCTGAACTCTAGAATTGGATGGATTCGGATTCAAAACCTTAGCTTCCCCACTTGCCAGCTGTGTGACCTTAAGTAGGTTACTTACCTTCTCTGATCCTCGGTTTCCTCTTCTGTAAAATGAAGCTAATGCGACCTGTTCCTACGGTTGTCTCAAGGATTAAATGAGATAATTGGATAACGTACATTAGCTGGCGCATAGTCGACAGTCAGGAAATATTAGCTGTTATTGTCCTTACCATTATTCTAATTTAAGTCAAAAAGTCTCCATTCACCCTCAAGATTCATCGTGTTTCAACTAGGGGAGATGGTACACACTTACGCCAAAGGGATTTAGGTGCTGCTCTAGACACAGACGGTCCTAGAAGGAAGCTGACAGCCGCCCTCTGGTGAAATGGACAGTGTCCTTGGCTGTCTGGCTGGATTTGGGGGTGAGCCTCCCTAAGGCAAGCAGATGAGCCCATGCCACGTGACGTTTACCTCCTGGGAGATGAGAAGAGCTGTGATGGGCTGCCCAGAATCCTGAGCCCCCGACAGGGCTGTTTCTCCAGGACCCTGTCCCCCCGCTGTCCCGCAGCCCCTGTAGCGGGCAAATAAAGACCACTAGATGCTTGAGGCCAGAGCTCATCTTGGTGGCTGTTCACTGTTGATATCCAGATGCTCCTTGAAACAGCTTGGGAAACTGAGGCAGGCATTTCAAGGGCGGGACCCCTGGGCTTTGGCGCCAGCCTGGGTTGCTGCCCATGGAGCCTGCTTTTGCAGACCCTTAGAAGAAGGTGGGGGCCACTTTCCTTTCCAGTAGACCACCGGGAGCCCCGGGTGACGTCAGCGGAGCAGGCAGTGCTGGGGCACGCTTAATGCATGCGTTCTCTGCTGCCCACCTGGGGCTGAGGAGGAAGGTAATGAGACTGGGGTCTGGGTCTCAAATAACCTTTTCTCAGGAAGTTTTCTTGTAGGGGGAAATAACACTGAAAACCCTCAACTTTCCCCATCACCTGTCTCTGTGTTCGGAGCCAAGGGAAGGACAAGCAAGACCATACCTCCTGTTTCTGGTGGTTCCTGGGTCCAGGCGCTGGGATCGCCAGGTCCTGAATCTTTGCTCCCTATTGAGTAGGACAGCCCATCTTCTGTCATTTGGAAAGCCGTGATGAGCTGCGGTCTTTTTAAAATGAAATGCAGCAGTACATGGACAATGCGATAGTTTCTGAAGACATGCGTGTCTTCATATTTCCAGTGGGAAGCCCAGCGCAAGGCACAGTGTTTCAAGAGTGGAAAGGAAGCTTAATGTTAGTGAATGTTAGTGTCAAAAGCCAGAACTTTAGAATTCTATGGCAGTCCAGGCCTTAGCTTTGAAGCTGAAGACGCAGATGAACTTGCAAGTTTCCCTTTGTGACCCTCCAGGTTTTTTCTGATGCGTGGGAACAAGTACTTCTTTTACTGGGTTATTGCAAAGATCAGAAATAAGGAAAAACCCGTCATGAGTAACGGGCTCTCAAAAAATCGCTATTTTTGCCATTGGGTGAATGAATCCTTGCAGCCCACATCGTGGGAGCAAATGGGTTTTAAATGACAGGTGTCTCTGTCACATACTGTTGGGGTCTGCTTGCGTCGTGGTCTATCCACCCATCATCTTCTTTGAACCTCCCGGGGCTGACCCCTATGGAAAGGCACAGAGCCCATGGCAACAAACACCACCATTTTATAGGTAAAGGTCGGAATAGCTTTGTCCTTTGTTATTAGCTTGCTCCTCTCAGATGTGTCAAAGCCCAAAGTTTATTTTTTCCAGCTTTTTCTAATCCTTCAGGGTCTAAAGGAGGTTGGGGAACAAGAGCGGAGGGCTGAGGGGGTGAGGTCTTTCCGGGCCTTTTCTTCCTTCCCGCAGGGAGGGGGTGGCAGGAGCAGCCCCTGGACTAGCCCGCTTGGCCTGGACTGGCAGGTAAGAGCAGCTTGCCAGTGAGGTCGGCCATCCAGTGACCGTGGCCGTGGCAGTGGACCTTGGGTCAGCCCGGTCATTTGTGAGTGCCAGCAGCGAGACGGGGGTTACCAAGTGGGCGAGGTGCTCTGGAGGCAGCCAGCGCAGGAGCCCTTGCGCTGCCAGTGTGTGGGAAAGTGGTTGGGGGAAGGTCTGGCGGCTGGAGGTGACCTTGGCCCTCACGGACCATGCCTCTCCTAGAGGCGATGGGATGTGTAAGCCTGGCCTGCAGCAGCCCACTCTAGCCATGACCTTGCTTGGAAGCTTCCAGTTTTATTTTTAACACTAATGTTAATTTTACATTCTATTCCATGATAAGCCCGTGTTTATTTTACTAGGAGGCATAGTTCCCCCTAAACTTTGAGTCAGATGGATGCTCTGGGAAGATGTCTGTGTTTTTTCGGTGGCTTCTGCTACTCCCAGGACAGCGTCTCCCACCATAGTTTGAAAGAGTGGACTGGGGCAAAACAGCCTGAAGCATGGTTGGCCGCAATCATGACAAGAAACGCACGGTTTAAAAGGAGCCCTGTTTTCCTATGTGATTTGCTGGTTGAGTCGCTGAAACTCCGGTTCGTGTTGAGAGTATTAAAATGCTACCCCTCCAATCCAGGGGCGCCTGGGTGACTCAGTTGGTTAAGCCTCCGACTCATCTCAGCTCCGCTCTTGATCTTGGGATTGTGAGTTCAAGCCCCACCTTGGGCACGGTGTCTATGTAAAAAAGAACTAAAATAAAATAAACTGTTATCCCTTAAATCCAGACATTTTAACCTAAAACGCATCCATGTACGTGGTTCTGATGCCCAGAGGCAAGGCCAAGGGCTTCAGCCTGACCTGGCTCGACATTCTTGCAGAAAGCCACTGCAGGGACGGTCCCTGTAAACTTTGCTCCTTCCCCTCAGTCTTTCATGCCTTGGCCATTCCACCGCAATGGAAAGTTTGTTTTAATGACTCCTCTTCATTGGGTGTCTAAAGCATTCTGCTTCGTTGTCATGGAAACGGCTCTTTCTTTACACACCCATCGTTCATCTGCTTTTCCTCTTCGGCGTCATGTAATTACTAAGGTGAGCAACTGGCCTGAGCTTCTGTGGGCCCAACCAAGCACAGCCGATTCTTGTTAGGGTACAGGGACTGGGGCTGCAAGGAGGAGACTGCTGGCTCCCAGTGGTCAGCACGCTGAGGCCATCAGCCAGGACGTGTTGGAGAGGGGATGGGGAGCACCTCGCCCCTGAGTCTCCTGGGAGAGGTCAGGTGAGATGGAGGGATGGGAGGACTTGCAGAGCAGGGGCTGGAGGCGGGTCAGAACTCCGGCTGAAATTCACCAGCCCCTCACTCTGAGAACGGGGACCACGAGCTCTAGAGGGGATGCACCCAGACCAGTCTTATTCTGTGGAACCGATCAGCCAGCATTCGTACTTTGGAGTTTCCCCATCAGCCAGCGCAGAATTGCCACCTTCGTTAACCGGGCTATTTCTTTGTCCGATCATTATAATGGCAACAAATACTCTTGCAGCACCCACTCTGTGCTAGGCGGGGTTACGGGCACTTTGAAAATGCAGATTTCTTCTTCTAAGTGCTGTTGTGATTCCTGCTTTACAGAAGGGGAAACTGAGGCACGGAAACACTTGGTAACTGACTTAGGTGTTGCCCAGCGAGGAAGTGGCAGGGCCTGTTCCTCACCCCTGTGCTGTCTCCAAATGTGGCTGCATTTGGGAGGGAGCACTTGGCTGGGGCAGGGCGATCTGGACCCCAGACAGGAGGATGGGCGAGGCCTCTGGGGGTCCGTGACTATGCAGAGGGGCTTCCCTGCCCATCCTCACCTGTCCCCTCCACCCCCAGGACTTAGTTGGGCTCCAGGCAGTCTTCCCTGTTCTTGCTGGTCCTGCATCTCTGGGAGAGCTGGCATCCTGGGCTCTGGTTCTCTACAGTGAGAGAGGCCAGGAGGATACGGCTTCTGTACCCATCTGCCCAGGTCAGTGCCAATTCTCCCCCACTGTCCCGAGGAAGCAGGGCCTGGTATCTGAAACCTCAGTCCCCTTCTTGCCCAACTCTTGCAGGAAGTCCATCTGCGAGTCCTCGAGCTGGTGGGTGACGGGATCAGGGCAACAGGACTCCCGTGTCTCTTCAGCCAATGGCCCCAGTCCAGTTCCTTTGCACTGACCCGGGAGAGGCGGTGTGGCACAGCAGTGACAGCAGCCTCCGAGGTCAACCTGGGTCTGAATCTGCCTCTCTCATTCAGTAGCCATGCAGCTGTAGCCTCCTTGAGTCCCGCTTTCCTCCTTCACAAAACAGAAGCCCTGCCTTAGGGGCCTGGCGTGATGAATAAATGAGAAAAGAGACAGAAGGCATCTAGGCTTTGCCGGCTGATGGCAGGTGCCCAGTGTGGGCTCTACCCTGATAAACCACACAAGGCTGTTTGTTCTGGACAGAGTCTGAACGTATCCCAGAAGCTCCCAGGGGCAGAAGTGGTCTGGAGACCTGCTCTAGGAGGGGAAGGAGGTGACATGGGGACACTTGCCGAGGAGAGACTGACCGGACGATGGAGGATGGAGGGAGGTGTTCTGAGCACTGTGTGTCGTCCCAACACGTACAAGTAGTCTGCAGGTCTGGGGTCTCGAGAGAACAGGAGGGGAGGAGGACATGTAAGCCCATGGCCGGATGGGGAACCGGAGCGGTGAGTGCCTGGGTAGGCACTGCAGAGCCAGACCCCAACAGAAGGGGGTAAACCACCACTTAGCTGAGACCCTTGAGAAGGGGACCCATCTCCACTGCCACCGTGTGTGTGTGGGGGGGGGGGGATTAGCTTAGGGAGTCAGGACAGAAGAGGGAAGTGGACTTTGCAGTTTGAAAAGATATTAATTTTGGGGGGGTCTTGATATTGGATCTTCTGGGTATGATAGGCTGGGATCTTGCCGTGGGCATTTTAAATACATGTGCTATGTTTTACAAATGTGTGTATGCATGTATGCTATATATTTTTAATTGTACAGGATCAGTGCAAGTTAGTAAAGTTTGTAAAATACAGATTTGCCAAATGAAGAAGAAAAAAATTCATCATCTACCTATCCTAGAAAAACCCCACCACCCAGTGGTTCCTAATCTTTTTCAGATTTTAAATCCTTTTGAAAATCTGCTAAAGATCATGGCCCTCTCCTCCAGTATAATGTCAGGGGGTTCCTGGGTGTCCCCCAAGTTCATCCTAGGCACATTAGGGTGCACCAAAGGACTGTTTGGGTCCAACCACTGGCTTCTCTGCATTATGGGATATTGCCTCCAAAACCAGTGTCGAAGGCCAGAGAAGGACAAAAGATTCCAACTTAAAACATGCTTGCCCTACAACTTGTTCAAAGTCTGCTTTGAGGGGCACCTGGGTGGCTCAGTCAGTTAAGCATCCGACTCTGAATTTTGGCTCAGGACATGATCTCAGGGCTGTGAGATCGAGTCCCACACAGAGCTCCACGCTGGGCATGGAGGCTGCTTGAGATTCTCTCTCTCCCTCTCCCTCTGCCTGCGCACCGCCTTACTGCTCATGTGCTCTCTGTCCAAAAAAAAAAGAGGTCTGCTTTGAAGCTGCTTCTGTTTTCAGCCTTGACCACCTCTTAGGTACCATGTACAAGGTCATTCTATGCTGTTTAAATCATTTCTTTGGTCTTAAATTTGCTGTTCCTTCTGGGGAGCTTTCAGCAAGGACCAACTCACCCGAATCATTTGGTGACTCTCTCCTGTGAGGTCAGCTCACTTATGGGGTGGCTGACCATTGGGACTGTTGCCACCTGTGGTTTTGTGGCCCTCCTTTGGCTTGGCAGGTGGAAGGGCCAAGGAGAGGTGGGCATACATCGCAGGTGGGGGGCATTATCTACGGAGAATGGGAAGGCAGAGCCCATGTCCAGGCTCGGCACGTTGGGCTCCAGGCAGCTTGAAACCAGGTAGGGTCTCCCTGGAAGATTAGCAGGCAAACCTCCTTTTACCAGGTTTCGGGGGGCTGGCACCCAGCATCCCACACTGGCACCCGAGGCATTGGTGAGCTATCCTTCACCCCATAGTCTCTGCTCCGGGCTCGGGGAGACCCCGCCACTTCGTTTCCCCAGCCTTGCCCGGGGCCAGCCTCCCTAGGTGCCACTCCTTACTCGGGACCAGTGACCTTGCCTGAGCTCCTCCTCCTCCTCCTTTTTAATAAAACAAGCTTTATATTTCACTTCATGTGCACAATTCCTCGGTTTCCCTATATTTACAGAATTGCACAACTGTCACCAGAGTTGATTTTAGGATGTTTTCATCACTCCAAAGAGAAACCTCATACCCATTCACAGTCACTCCCCACTTCTCCCCAGTCTTCCCAGCCCTCGGCGACCATGAGTCTACTTTCTGTCTCTATGAACTTGCCCATTCTGGACATTTCGAGTAAATGAAATCATACAGGATGTGGTCTTTTGTGGCCAGTTTCTTTCACTCAGCTTGTTGCCTCTTCTTTAGAAACATGTCTGACTCATACAGTTACAGTAGAGGAGTTGTTTGTACTGATCATTTACTCTGCCACAAATATTGATGGGGCGTCTGCCGTACTAAGCCTGGAGCAGGTGCGGGGCCACACGGCAAGGAGCACAGCAGCCGCAGATGGTGTATTAGTCATCTGCTGCTGTGTAACAAATGATCCCAACACGTAGCAGCTGAAACAACAAACACTAATTACCATCTGACAGCGGCTGTGGGTCCAGGATCTGGAAGGGGCTGGGGCCGCAGGTGTCTGGAGACGGTCTGTCGGTGGGTCTCAGTGACTGTCCTGCTGATGGCCAGCTATCTCCGTTCCGCCCCCCCCAGGTGGGCTTCTTCACAGAGCAGCGGGGGCGTCCTTACAACATGGTGGCCGGCTTACCTCCTAGAGAGAGATGGGAGAGACCAAGAGCGCAAGGCTAAAGCCCACCGTTTCTGTGAGCCTGATCTTGAAGGGGACCTGCCATCACTCCGCCAGATTCCTTTGGTCACACAGAGCAATCCTGCTATCATGTGGTGGGGGCTGCAAAGAGGTATGAGTACCAAGAGGGGCGAGTGACTGGATATGGTTCATATGGAGAACGGTCCTCCTGTTAGCGAGCTCCCGGCCAGCTCGTTCGTGAAGGGCCCACCGGGCCGCCTCTGAGCGAGCCTTGGGTCAGCCGTGAGTTCTTCGGTTCCATGCTCCGCTCGGGCCTCCCCCGCCTGTCCCCGCTCTGTGTTTGTAACCAGGGGACGGAGCCCGTGTGTGTAAACGTTGTACTTGGTGCCGCCTGATTTATCCACTTCAAACAGGATAATTTTTACAGATGATTTTCCCGGTATTTGTGAATTCCGTGTGCATTTCTATCAAACGGATGAGCCAGCTTTGGGATTTCCTTTCATTCGTGTGTTGACTAGAACCGTCCCCGCGACCCATCCCAGAGGGTTTGACACTTCCCTCCATGGCACGGGGTCGCACCATCTCACAGAAGTCGCTGGAGACACCTTCTTTCCCAGATGGCCCATGAGACTATCTTGAGGGGCTGGATCAGGTCTTGCTAGAAGGGGCAACTGAGCCTCGTACCCTAAAGTAGTTGGAATCTTTGTCGTGAGAAGCGGTTTTAGGTTCAAACGCATTTAGAAGCGTCACGGAGCGGCCGCCAGATCCGTTTCCGGAGTCCCCAGGGTATCTTTCAGGAGCCTTGATGGGTGACTCACACAATGAAAGCCCTGTTGGTCCCATTTACCCCCTTAGTCCCTAATTTCTCCCAGTACGGATTCACAACCGATCTTCCCCACAAACAAGGAATAGCTTTCCTTCTATAAAAGATATAAAGACGTCTAAGACGGGGCACCCTCCCACGGGATCACATTCCGGAACCGGAGAGACCTCAGACTCCAGGAAACGGTGGCAGAACGCACCGTGTCACCGGATGCTCTGCGGCGAGGTCCTGGCTAGGAGCCCCCCTCCAGAGGCTGCCCCCTCGGTGTCTGCCTCTGCTGGCCGAGCTGGGCACTGTGGGAGGGCACCTGCTTTTACAGCTGAGGACACAGTGGTTAGCAGACCCCTTCAAATCCAGATCTAACGCCAGGGCTCATGCTCCTGCCTTCTGCCAGAGAGTTCCTGCAAGCATGAGTGCCTTTGGTATACACTTGAAAGAGGGAGCCCGTGAACACAAGCATCACTTTTTCCCTCTGCTTCTCCCCTCTCCACCCCAGGTCGCAATCTCAAAAAGCCTCAATTAAGGCAGACTTTTGGTCGAAGCCTGGGGAATTGGCCAAAGGAAAAAAGAAAGAAGCTCCAGATTCTAATTAACTTTGCTTTTTAACTACAGATGAGCCACTTTTTGAATTAATGGAGGGTGAGAGTCTGAAAGATTAATGGAAATATGTGAAGATGGCAGGAGGGCAGGGGCCCCAGTTCCTGTAATTAGGCTCCCTCGTCTGTGTGCCTGGAGAGTAAAAAGATCAAGGAGACAAAGCCATGGGGGGATTATGTGAATAACTAGGGAAACTATCTCTCCCCTTTGAGGAGGATTATTTTCCAGAGTCCTCCTGTTTTTCCTAAAAGAATTAAAAGCATTTAGCTGGGTGGGTTTTTTTTTTTTTTCTTGTTAGTTGCATCTTATTTTTACCGACTGTGGCATTCCTGTTCTCAACTCTACTCAGCATCTTATCTGATCACACCTAAAAATGCTGTAGGGCAAGAAGAATAAATTCCGCTCTACCCTTCTAGATTCTTGGCTGAGAATCCCCCACCCTAAGATAAAAAAACAGATTAACAGGAGAAAAACAATTTTAATTACTAAAGGATGGAGCCCCACAAAAGTATGAGATTCAAAGAAGTCACCAGAGCAGGAAGCTTTGTACTTTTTAGACAAAGAAACAATAAATGTATGAAGGATTCACAAGACAGAGGGGTTCGGGCTTGGGGTAGTAAAATGGTGAAGTAACAAGGTTTGCTTATATGGCCTTCTTGGCCCTAAATTCCCTGTCTCTGGTGATAAAGATGCCTTCTGCCCTCCCCATCCCCCCACCCCAGCCCCGCCCCTGTACAGGGAGGGGTACCTTTCACTTTCGAGATTTATCTCCTGCTGTCAGGGGGACAAAGGAGGTTCAGAGTGTCCTTCTCGCACTGCTGTTTCTCAAATACCTTTAATTCAAAATAATCAGTATGCCACAGTGGCATATTTGGGGGTGACATATTCGAAATCCCTACAAAGCAGAGTCAGCTTCTCCCAGCCAAAGGTGAACAGGAAGAGCCCACCAGAATTCCAGGAAGGTTGGTGGTTGGGATATCGGTGGGCAGCTGGGAGAAGCTGACATTTCTTCACTGTGAGCTTACCTGGAGGTGTCAGGAGAGAGGAGGAGGAGTGACTAACGGAGCAGAGAAGTTTCCCTCTTATGGGGTTTTTGATTGTAGCAAAGGGTTCTCATGGGTGGGAGCAGAGGCTCATGTGGCCTGTGCTTGGGAACTTAGAAAGAGGATCCAGTCCTTTGGCTGTAGCAAGTAGAAGGGTGGGAATCTAATTTCTCTATTTACTCGGATTTCCTAAGAGTGGTAAAAACTAATTTATTTAGACCCTCATCTGTATTTCAGAAAGGAGTTAACATACCTGAGCCCCAAATGAGGCAGGAATCGGGGCACTTTGGTGTTCCTTTCCCTCCACCACGCTGAGCACGTCACTCCGTCTCTTCACATGTTTCCCATCTGTGAGAGCAAACGCTTTTCGAGCAATGACTGGACACACCGGGCACTGTTCTAGAGAACTTCCACTCACCTGTAGTCATTCACTTCATTCCCTCCCCAATTATTACGTGACGTGCCTTTCTGGATTTGCGAGGGCAGTTCCAGTACATCGTTCTCATACAGGCAGGATGACTTTCGGTGGCTTCTGCCATTTCAAGGAATGCTGGCTTTTCCTCTGGCCGCCAGAGAAGCCAGTACCTGACACTCCCAGTTTGAACCCCAAGCCATGTCATTGAGCTCCACTGCTGATAATGGACCTCGTCTTTGCACTTGGCTTTCCATGCTGGAAAGAAAGGGAAGGCTGCAGGACTGCGCCCCCAAGGAGAAGGGCGGGCACGGTGAGGTTGGGGGAGTTTAACCCGGCTGTCTGTCTGCCCCTCGAGAATCTGTCCCCAGGCTTGGCGGCATGGGGTCATTATCCTTTCCTGGTTGGGGCTTGTTGAGGATACTACCGACCCCCGGCCAGGACGGCTGTCAGAGAGAACCCTCAGCTCAGTCAGCCTATCTAAGGTCCCGCCGTGACTTCAGGCGGCTTATGTCTCATCCTGGTACTCCACCTCCACCCCACCCCACCCCACCCCCTCCCCTAGGCTCCCGGCCTGTGAGTCAAGGGCAGCTCAGCAGGAGGCCCGCCCTCCACCACCCTGACCTCCTTCGGACTGTCTTCCTCTGCACCGCTCCCTTTCCCAGCTGGGGGTGGGAGGAGTGAAAGGCAAAGAAGCAGCCCCGGGTGCAGCCCTGGGGTGGACGGGGTGGCACGCTGGGCGGTCCCCATCCGGTGGCTCAGGCTCCGCCTTTTCCAGACGTCGTCTGCCAAGTGCACAGCCACGCTGCGCCGCGTGGGTGGCTGGGTGAGGTTCGGTGTGTGAATGTGCGCGATGGATGTGTGTGTGTGTGTGTGTGTGTGTGAGATCTGTGTGTCTGTGTCATCGTGTGTCAGTTTACATAATTGTGTGTGGGAGTGTGTCTTTGTGAAAGGGCCCCCATGTGTGCCTTTGATCTCTGTGTCTGCCTGCGTGTGAGGGAGTCTGTGACTTGGCGTGTGCCTGAGTGTGTGTGTGTGTGTGTGTGTGTGAACGTGTATGGGAGTGTTTGTCTTTGTGAGTGTGTCTGTGACATCCTGGGCTGGGATGCAGAGGGGGCTTGCCTCCTCCCACCCTGAGATGCCAGGGACTCCGGACCCCGGCCCTGACAGGGTTGAGGGGTACTGGAGGTGGGGACACAAAGGTCATCAAGGGTGGCGGGACCCCCTACAACCCGGCCACCCGGTCCTCTCCTCTCAGGCTTCTTCACGATTCCAGGAGCTTAGGGCTGTTTTTCTCCTTTACCTCCTGGGGGGCACTGGGCGACGCTGGAGCCGAGGGAGGCTCTGGGGGCTCGGATGGACGGGTCCTGACCGGGGCGCCTCACCTGGAACAATTGATGCTGGCGGCGACGACCACCAGAATGGTCCTCAAACCACTTTCGTCCACCTGCTGGGACACCCGGGGTGATTCTGAACTCACGCTCCCCTCCTCTTGCGCTCCACGGTGGCAAACCTTTAAGTCTAGGGCTGTGGACCCCAAAGAACATTCTAAGGGACACGGGACACTGTGTGGCAAGAAGCATAGTAGTCCGGTACCAAACCAAGGGGGTTCCGAAGCTAGCCCTGCCGCTGCGTGCGGACTTGTGTGCCTGTGAGGGTGAATTGCTTGCCCTCGGGTTTCTCATTTACAACCCGGGAGAAAACAGCACCCGCCTCGCAGGGGAATGCGTGGATTCACGGGACCCCTGTACGAAGTGCAGGGCGAGGGGGTTACTGCTTTATTGCGCCAACGCCCCGCCAGCGCGCACGTGGTTCATTGTAATGAATGGATGTAGAAGCAAAGGTCCCTAGCAAACCCGTTTACCTTCTGAATCAGACCTGTAAGGGGAACCCCGATTGAAAGGAGGGCCCAGCGGCTGGGGAACAGCCCGCACGCTGGATGGGAGCCTAGAGAGCCCAGGATGGCCAGTTACGCGGGTGACCCCTGCTCCGGATCAGTGACGGAGGTCCAGTGGCCCGTCGATTCTGGTGACTCCCTGGGAAGCAGGGAGGGGACAGCGGTTTGGCGGACCACCAGCCCCGCTCCCTTTGCAAACGGCACTTCTATCCTCCGGTTACGAGGCGGGAGGGGGGTCAGGGCCAGGGTGAGCACGCCGCCCGGTGTCCCGCGGCTGCTGCGGCGCTCCCGGCTCCAGGCGCACACCCCACCGGCCCAGCGGGAGCAGCGGGGGTCGGGGAGGATTTGCAGCGGCGTCCGCGGAGCTCCCCGCGGTCGCGGGCTCTCCGACACTCCGCCTGGCTGGGGCTGCGAGAATTTGCGGACGGTGCCCGCGGCGCGGCGGGCCCTGGCCCCGCCCCCGGCCGGCGCCCCGCCACCGGCCCCGCCCCCCGACCGGCGCCCCGCCCCGGCCCCGCCCCCGACCGGCGCCCCGCCCCCGGCCCCGCCCGCGCCGGCCCGCTGTCCGGGCCCCGCCCCGGGCCGCGCCCCTCCGCCGCTGCCCGGCTCGCCGGCTCCGCGCCGCGGGCCTGCCCTCAGGCCCCCGCGGGCTCGGCGCCGCCGCCGGGAGGCTCGCGTAGCTCCGGGACCCGCCCGCCGCGTCCCCTGGGCAACCGTCTCCAGGGAGATCGGGCCCCGCCCCCGGCACCGACACCCGGTACGGAGCCCACCTGTGCGGGCGTCTGCGGGGTCCCAGTGCCCCCCTGTGCACAACCCGCCCCGCCCAGCGCCGGGCTTTGTCCGCCTGGGGCAATCGGGGTCCAGGGGCGTGGGGGCTGGGGGAGGCGCGCGCGTCCCGGGGCGGACCGGACCCCGCTGGGGAGGCCGAGGCAGGGGGCCGCGCTCGCGTTGTGATTCTCGGGTGGTGGGCTGGTTCATGCTCTCCTCCTCTCCCGATCTCCATGCATCCCTTTTGTGCCTCCGGGGGGCGGGGATCCGGGTGTCCCGCTGCCGCCCTTGATGGGCTGAGCAGGGCCCTCAGCCGGGCTCCGGACGTGGACGCGCCTGTCCAGGGCAAGCTGTTTACTTGACAGAGAGACCCAGCAGTTGCCGTGCGCATCCTCCCCTCCCCCTGTCCCCGATTCGGGACGGAGCATCCTGCGCTGTGTCCATTCCTGGCGTTGCCTCCCAAGCTTTGCCCTTGAACCCAGAGGGCTAGAGGGCGGCCGACCCAGATCCTGAGGTCCTGGGCAGCGTGAGGGCCAGAGCAGAAGACGCACCTTCCTCCGGGAAGAGCCTCCTTCTTGGCCGCCCTCTTGTGAATTCTGCCCCAGCTCCCTGTTTCCTGACCTGAATTCCTGAGGACTGATTCCTTCTTGCTTTCCCTAACTCTTCCTTCCCTCAGCTCCATCAGGCTTTCTGCTTTGTCTTTCCTCGTTTTGAAAGTGCTTTCTCTGTAATCGTGTCTCATTTCCCTGTGACTAAACTGCTGGGTTGTCCCCTTGTTAACTCCATTGGTCAGCAGCGGGAGTTCTTTCTTCCTTAGCTCCTGGCACTGACCTCTCATTTCTCTTGGGAAGCCCTTGCTACCCTCCCCTGGATGCTGAGTGAAGAGACCACCCAAGCCCGTGTTCCTGGGCTCCTGCAGCAGGGTCCATGGGGTGTCCTTCCAGGGATTAGGCTCTCAGCAGTGAGAACTCCAGCCTGGTCCCTGGGAAATGCGTTCGTGGCATGGACACCTTTTCCAACGGCTTCCCAGAACTGGGCTTTTTGCTTATGGAGAAGCAAATGATTTAGGTTTCCTGATCCTCAAGAGCCCTCCCTAGCCTTGCGGGGGGGGGGGGGGTGGGTTCCCCGCTGTGGAGGTAGCTGTGCCCTCGGCCTCGGGTTGGAGAAAGGGGCGGGTCCTACTCATAGAATCCAGCCAGCTGGGCTTCCGGAGCTCAGGTGTCTTCCTGTCTCTGGGGTCAGATTATTTCCAGGAGTGGCCGGCAGTGGGGGGAAAGAAACACCACGGATGCAGTGAGTGGGCAGCCCTCTCCCCACACACCCACCCTTTTCACCTCCAGCAGGCAGGGATGAGTCTTCCTGTATGATGCAATTTAGTACTTGAGTAGGGACCTCAAGTCCAGGAATCTGCTTTTTACAGCCATTGAATGAACTTGAACCCAGGATTGCCACAGATCGTTCTTTTTGACTTCAAAAACTAAACAAAACCAACAAATAACTAAGAATCGCTGAGTTATCTCCATATACATATTCCTGTTTCAGGCTCTGGAAATGCCCTGGTGGTTTGCTTCAGTACCACTGAAGGGAGTGGCACCGACACGGTGGTGAGAAGGGCCCATTCAGCAGAATGTGATTGGTTTGCAAAACGGGAGCCTAGGTGAAACAGTCGCTTTGAGCTAAAGTCTTGTGAGGGAATGCATAGAAGGTTGTGAGAGACTTTCTCTTTTAAAAATTTCATTCTTTCATTCATTCATTCATTCGTTCTTTTTTTTTTCCCCCAGACAGATAAGGAGCTCAGAGTCAGGCAGGGACGGAATGGTGCTCATTGATTCCAAAGCATCTTTGATCTGCCAGACAGAGGGGCCTTTGCTGCTGGTCTTTCTTGGACCATTCCAGAGAGGTAGGTTGGGTGAAGGAGACAAGTGTGTGGGGAAGAAGAGATGTGATTTTGTAGACAGTTTAAGAATTTGAACAGACTCTGTCCTCACTGACCATCCAGCCACAGGAGGAGTTCTCTAACTTCCCATGGAGGACTAGATTACGCAGAGGAAGAGAACGACCCAAGTGTGTACTATGAGCCAACAAGGGGTGGTGAACTAGACCTCGGCCAGCTCCCCAGGAGAGGGGTGCTGCTAGCTGTGAAACGAAGGGGGGCTCTGCTCCCAGGAGCCCTGGAGCTCATTATTACGCTATTTGACCATCAGTCATGGTAGAGTTGGGCCAGCCTATCTGGGGAGAGAAAAACGAAAACATTCTTCCAAAGAGAGTGGATTGAATTCTTATAACTCGGCATTGCTTCTCAAAGAGTCCTTAGGTAGGGACATTCTGTTTCTCCAGAGAGCTGGCAGTCAGTGTATCAGTAAGACAATGCCCCTTGGCATGTCTTGGATGTTCGCTGGGAGATGAATGCAGTCCTTTCATTGTGCAAATGAAGAAACTGAGGCCAGAGACTGACTTTGGCTGAGCGCTGGTTTTGGTGTCTGGGGCTGGCGGGTATGGTTAGCAACCTGCCAGACTGGTAGGCCGCAGTCGCATTTGCAAGCCCTGTGGGTACACAGCCGTGCTCTGGTGGCAGGGCACATTCGTCCTGATCTGGATGCTTGAGCAGCTCCGGTCACTTCTGATAGAAAGGAGCATAGGGTTACAGCCTGGTGTCATCCTTGGAAGCTTCTCCCCGGCTCCACCCCAACCTCATGTTCTCTAGGCCTTCATCAATACTTTCCAAACCTCTTTGTTAGTGTGGCTCTCTTTAAAAAGATCAAGATATTAAAAACAATTTTTTTAAAGATTTATTTATTTATTAGATGGAGAGACAGTCAGCGAGAGAGGGAACACAAGCAGGGGGAGTGGGAGAGGAAGAAGCAGGCTCCCAGTGGAGGAGCCTGATGTGGGGCTCGATCCCAGAATGCTGGGATCACGCCCTGAGCCGAAGGCAGACGCTTAACGACTGCACTACCCAGGGGCCTCTAAAACTAGAATTTTGACCTATAGAGTAGATAAAAGCAGAGTGACCTGTGGTCCAGGGAGAGACTGGCCTAGGACTTCCGCTCAGCACCCTGTCCCACTTCTGCCACCCTCTGAAGACCTTGGGGTGCTTCTATGGAACCCCAGGGCCCCCTGGAACATAGTAAAAAACCATGAATGGTGCAGACCTCTGTTGGGGGATTAGAGTTTCTTCTGCTCACCTGTTTACACATCTATTTACAATTCTTGATTCTTCCTCTCTCTTTTTTTTTTAAAGATTTTTATTCATTTATCTGATAGAGAGAGCACAGGCACAAGCAGGGGGAGCAGCAGGCAGAGGGAGAGGGAGAAGGAGAAGCAGGCTCCCTGCCGAGCAGGGAGCCCGATGTGGGACTCGATCCCAGGACCCTGAGATCATGACCTGAGCTGAAGGCAGACAGACACTTAACGGACTGAGCCACCCAGGCGCCCCTCTTTTTTTTTTTTTTCTTAAGATTTATTTATTTACTTGAGAGAGAGAGAGCACGGGGGAGGGACAGAGGAAGAGGAAGAGAGAGAATCCCAAGCAGACTCCTCGCTGATGCAGAGCCTGATGCAGGGCTTGATCTCACGACCCCGAAATCATGCCCTGAGCTAGAACCAATAGTCGTATGCTTAATGAACTGAGCCACCCAGATGCCCCAACAGTATCTTGATTCTTGTTTCAGCAGATGCCTTTTAATAATTTTTAACCCTCATATGTTTTTATTTGTTAAAAAACACCCATTTAGGGGCGCCTGGGTGGCTCAGTTGGTTAACCGACTGCCTTTGGCTCAGGTCACGATCCCGGAGTCCCAGGATCAAGTCCCGCATCGGGCTCCCTGCTCAGCAGGGAGTCTGCTTCTCCCACTGACCCTCCTGCCTCTCGTGTTCTCTCACTCTCTCTCTTTCTCAAATAAATAAATAAAATCTTAAAAAAACCCCAAACAACCACCCATTTACTTTTGAAAGTTCACAAAACATTAGCATAATCTACCCTCCCTTACCCCCCAGAGAACCACTGTTTCCTTGATGGAATGTCCTCCCTCAAATGCCCCAGAAAGCCTCCTATGTGCCTATCTTTGGAAACTTGATTTTTATGTATTGTTAAATATCATTATGAACTTCCATGAAAACATAACTAATTGAATGCGTATGTTTCTCCTGGCTCTGTTTCAAAAGTCCGCTAACATGAGAGTAAAGGAATAAAAAAGGACTAAATCCTTAAGAAAACAGAAAAGAAAGTGATTGAGGAGGAGGAGGAGGAGTGAGCAAATACTTTGAGAGACAGAAAGCAGGTCAGTAAAAGAGATGCAAAGCTTAGAATCTTGTGTGTTCCGTGCCATGGTGGAGGAAGGCTGGTGTGTTTAAGGGCCCACCAAAGACTCAAGAGTGGGAGCTACAGTGTTCCTGATGATGGGCTGCAGGGTGGGCTGGAAGCAGGAAGATTGATTGGAGGTGTATGTAGGAGCAATAGACCCCTCTCTCAGCCCACATAGTCAGGTGGCTCCCTCCTCCATCCCAGAAGAGGATGCCTGTTTTCCCAGAGGCATTCCTGAACCACAGCAGCTCAGGCCCAGCCTGGGGTGAAAGGAGGCTGTCTGGGGAGCAACCGAGGGCAAGAGGCACTGTATTGAGAACAGAAAGATGCAGTGAAAGTTTGTATACTGAACAGGGAGATCCTTTCTTGGTTGGCTTCCAGAACACGGCAGCCTAGTTTATACCCCTCTCCGGTCAGGGCCTCGAAGAACTTCTCTCTGAGGAAATTGAGCTCACAAGAAAAAATGACCCTCAAATACTGACATTGAAGGAACCCTCTTGGAAAGCTAGTTTGCTACTTTGTCATTTCACAGCGATGCCTGCCAAGCAACTTGGCCTTACCAGTGCACAAATAGCTTTGAGTGCCTCCGTCTTAAGTTTGGATGGGCAGCTATGGATCCTTCCACATAGAACGAAGCCTCTCGCATGAAAGACAGAGACCCAAACAAACAGAAAAAAGGGAGTCAGAAGTCATAAACATGGTTGTTTAAAAATAGGAATACTCATGGAACAATAATAAGCTCTTGGATATAAAAACTATGATAGTAGAGGTGCCTGGCTGGCTCAGTCCATAGAGCGTGTGACTCTTGATCTCAGGGCTGTGAGTTCGAGCCCCATGTTGGGTGTAGAGATTACTTAAAAATTAAATGTTAAAAAAAAAAAAATGAATAGGAGAAGCAAAAATGTCAATAGAATAGAGCTGGAGATTGAAAAGTAAATCTCTAGAACGTGGAGCAAAAAGACTTGAGAGATGGAAAATAGGAAAGAAAATACAAGAAAACGGAGAATCAGTTTGGGAAGCCTGATGTCCACCTCACAGGAACTCAAGACAAAGAGAAAAATGAAGAAGGGAAAGTTATCAAAGTACAGGAAGAAAATTCTAGAGGTGAAGGAGTTTCTACATGAAGAGTCTCTGAGTAGTACTCAACAATGAATAATAAAAGACATACTATATAAAAGTAAAGTATGGGGGCGCCTGGGTGGCACAGCAGTTAAGCATCTGCCTTCGGCTCAGGGCGTGATCCCGGCGTTACAGGATCGAGCCCCACATCAGGCTCCTCCGCTATGAGCCTGCTTCTTCCTCTCCCATTCCCCCTGCTTGTGTTCCCTCTCTCGCTGGCTGTCTCTATCTCTGTCAAGTAAATAAATAAAATCTTAAAAAAAAAAAAAAAGTAAAGCATGTACTACAGGACATCATCACAAACTTCAAAACTCCAGAGACAGAAATTGCCGAAAGCCAACCAAGAGGAAAGGGACCACATCTAGGTCCGGTAAAAGAATGGCACCGCACTTCACAAAAGCAACACCAGAAGCTACAAGACAAAGGAGGAACTCCTTCAAATTTCCAAGGGAAATTAATTCCTGAGCAAGAATTCTGTAATTGTCATTCAGGCAAAATAATAGAATAAAGGCACCTTTGTAGATGAGAATTTCCCAAAGCTCCGTGTGTGTGCACGCACGCATGCACACACACCTTTGTATCGCTATTCAAGGAAACTAGTGGAGGTTGTGCTCTCCGAAAATGAGAGTAAACTAAGAAAGAGGAACAAGTGATACAATATGTAATTGTTTCTTGTTCTCATTTGGCTCCGTTTCCAAATGGCTTTCAGTATTTCAGCTGTTACCTTACTTTGAGTTTTGTGAGTGCGGAGAAAAAAACCCAAACACCTACCCCACCATGGGAACTGAAAAGAACTGACTTCAAGCTTTCCCTGTTGCCGGGACCTGTGACCTAGACTCCACGGATGAGATGTACCGATGCTGTGTTTTGACAGAGGAGAAGGATGAAGCATGTGCTGTCTCCATGGTTACGGCAGTGGCAGCAGTGATGGGCTGCAAGGTCAACTTGTTGGGGCAGAGGTGCAAACTGGCATTCAGGATTCAGTGGCAGGAGAGGTCATTTCGCCATCAGACGTGCATCATGGAATCCAGTGTCCTAAGTTCTGTTTCTTTTTTTTTTTGTTCAACTTTTCTGTTTTTCCTGGAGTTGATAAGCACCTCATCTCTTTATTTGCTATGCTTGCAATGTCCTCATCACCGATTCTTCCTCAAACTCTCCAACAGAACTGTAAAACTCCTCACAGTGCAGCAAATAAGCCAAATAATCTGTCAGCAACTTTTCTGCTTAATCAGTGGGAGTCGGCTCCTTTACTTGCAACCAAGAACCGTGACTGGGAGAGAGAATGGTGAGGAGAATTCCCACAGTAATGGTGAAGCTGCACAGCTCTTCTAGGGATCAGCCAGGCGAGTTGGGAGCAGTAGGGCTGAGGGCCCCAGGAGGAACATCTGCAAGAAAAAAAATGAAGCTGATGGACTATCTGACATATTTGCCATATTAGGAAGAGCTTTATAGATCTGTTAAAGAGTGAGGAAGTTTCTATGTACGTATCTGTACATAGAAAACAAAGGAATTATATTTGTACATAGAAAATGAAGCAAATTATAAGTGAGGCAACTATTAACTGTAAAAATAACAAAGAGTGGAACGAGAAAGGGAATGAAACCAGAGTATACTATGTGGTTGGGTGTTGAACCGTATTTATGTAGTCATAATAACGGAAGCACTCAAGTTTTGGGTTTTTTTAAAGATTTTATTTATTTACTTGAGAGAGAGGGAGAGGGAGAAGCAGACTCCCCACTGAGCAGAGAGCCCAACGCAGGGCTCGATCCCAGGACATTGAGATCGCGACCCAAGCCAAAGGCAGATGCCCAACCGACTAAGCCACCCAGGCGCCCTCAAGCTTGATTAACAAAAAAATTATCACCTAGCTGTTCAGAAGATGGGGGAGAGGATTTGTGTGTGTGTGCAGGGAGACACAAACTCATCTCCTGAGATCAGAAGTTAAAAGTTGAAAATCGAGAAATATCCATCTAAATCGATTATTTAGAAAATTTTAGATAAATACCCAAAGAAACGACTGCAGTCGGCAGTGGGGAGTGGTAGGGTGTGCAGGGCAGGAGGCTGCTACCTTTTTTTTGCTGCAAACAGTTTAGCTCTAATTAATTTTTTTAAAATTTTTTTTTTAAAGATTTTATTTATTTATTTGACAGAGACAGAGACAGCCAGCGGGAGAGGGAACACAAGCAGGGGGAGCGGGAGAGGAAGAAGCAGGCTCATAGCGGAGGAGCCTGATGTGGGGCTCGATCCCATAACGCCAGGATCACGCCCTGAGCCGAAGGCAGACGCTTAACCACTGTGCCACCCAGGCGCCCCAGCTCTAATTAATTTTTAAAACCATGTGCTTCCCTAATTTTCATAGATAACAAAATTTTGAAGTCACTATTACAGCATGCGTATCCACCCATGTTATAGCTGTTTTCATTCTCTCTATGCGTTCTGAAATGTTTTATCCACAAACAGATGTTGCCATGGCAAACGGGGGGGCACTTTTTTGTTCCATTTCATGGGGGGACTATTTGCCGTGCTCTGTGCTGTATGCGGGTGCCATTGTAAGGACTGTCTTCACTCCTATTAAGTTAATTATCAGAATTTCCCTGTTATTTTTGATTTTCCACTTTCGTGAATACCGCAAATGAATATTTTTGTAAATACAGCTTTTTTAAAAAAGATTTTATTTATTTATTTGAGACAGAGTGAGGGAGAGCACAGAGAGAGAAGCAGTCTCCCTGCTGAGGGGGGAGCCTGATGTGGGGCTCGATCCCAGGACTCTAAGATCATGACCCGAGCCGAAGGCAGACCCTTCACTGACTGAGCCACCCAGGTGCCCCCCCTTTTTATTTTGCATTGCTTCCGTCGGGCAATTCCCGAGTTCCCCAAATTACCAGACCTGAGACCATGGATCTTTCTCTTGATTCTGGTGGGTAGTGTCAGGGGATTTTCCGCTTGGGCACCGGCCCATGGCCTCCCTGGGTGGGCCATGAACTGAACATCAAAGGAGATAGCTGGGATAGAATTTTTTTTGGTAGGATAGTTGGCTCATTTTTCTGATGACAGAAGTCAGGAGTCTCTCTCTCTCTCCCTCTCGCCCTCTCTCTCTCTTTTTTTATAGAAGAGAATTTCCAGAGACCTTTGCCTCTCATTCTTCGATGCCTTTTGTCTATTTGGTTTTCCTCCACTGAGGATTTTTTTTTCATTTTTAAATATTCAAAATAAAAAGTTACCCTTCTATTAAATAATATGGCTTCAAGGGAGACACATTTAAAATGGGAGAGAGTATGGGACGCCTGGGTGGCTCGGTCGGTGAAGCATCTGCCTTTGGCTCAGGTCATGGTCCCAGGGTCCTGGAATCGAGCCCCGTGTCGGGCTCCCCCCTCGGCAGGGAGCCTGCTTCTCCGTCTCCCTCTGCCTCTGCTCGCTGCGCTTGTACTCCCTCGCAAATAAATAAATGAAATCTTTTACAAAAAATGGTAGAGAGTAAAAAGAAGAAGAAACAAAGAAAGAACAGAGGGAGGCAGCGCAGATAGAAAAGGAGTAAGGCAGCCCATGTCCTCAGCTTACATCGGGACGCCTTTTGCAGGATTTCATGTCACTTTGTTATTTCGTCCATCCTCGGCTTTCACCCCTCCCATCTTTTTCCTCCTGTGGCAGGAGCTTGGGGTGTCAGACCACCCTCCAGACGAGCCCTTCCTTCCTAGTCCTGGGCAAGGTTTGGGGGATGTCCTCCTGGGCTGGCCTCTGCCTTCTGGAGATTTCCCTCCCATTCCCTTTCCGGAGGCGGGTTCCTCCTCCACCTGACCGGTGCTGGACAGCAGCTTCGCAGCAGAGGGCTGCCGGGGCCGCCCGCATGGCAAAGGCGTCCCCTTCGCTGTGGCTGCCGTTCCTCTGCTGCGGTGCGGAGACTCTGCCCTACAAACGGGGTGGGGGGGGTGGCGCCAGGACGAGGATGCTGTGGCTCCCGGGTCTCCGGGGGGGACACACTGACGCGGGTCTCAAGAAAGGTTCTGTGTTCTGGGAGAACAGCTCACCTACCCTAAAACTGCACCTGTTGGGGGGACCCTAGACCAGTCCGTGTTCAGTCTGGTCTGTAGCTTCAGTTCTTTGTCATGAAGGTTCTTACGGACAGGGAGTTCCAAGGGGGGGTGCTGGAATGCCTGTTTCTCAGCTGTTAAGAGCAAAGGATTGGGGGTTTGGTGGCAGGGAGGGCCCAAGTTTTCCCTCATCAGTCTCGCCCTGCCAGCTCTTGCCTGGGCCCTGGCCTAATTCTTTCCCACCTCATTCTTGCCTCCCTCACTTCCATTTACCTCACCGCAGTCAAAGCAATTTTTGTCGAGCATAAAGTCAGGCCCTATCGGATCTCCTGCTTAAAACCCTCCAGTGGCTTCCCACTGCAGTGATAACAAAATCTGGCTCCACACTGTGGCTACGAAGCCCCTGCAGGGTCGGCCTCACTGCCTCTCCCAGTCATCTCCCCTCTGGGTCCTTGACTCCAGCTACCTGGTCTCCTGCCTCAGGGCCTTTGCACTTCCTGTTCCAGCTGCCTGAACCCTATTTCATGGATCTTTGCCTGTTCTTTTCATCCTTTGGGTCTCAGCTCCAATACGATCTCGCTTGAGCACCGTCCTCTGACCTACCATCCAGAAGAGACCCTTTCTCCCCGCAAGCCTGTTTTATTCCATTCCAACTCTTATCTGAAGTCATTTTGTGTATTTGTTTTTCTTTTTCTTTTCTTGATTTCCTCCTGTTAGACTAAAAACTCTGTAGGATCAGGGATGGTGCCTGTCCCATTCCCGATGGGCACATTCCCTGATGCTCAAATCGATTTTTGCTGAATGAATGAATGAACAGGACTTACAGCCTGCAGCCTCCTGGGCACCCCCACCCCCCGCCCCAGGGTCTCCAGGAGGATGTGGTTATTGAATGATCTCTGGGCTTTCCCTGGATGCCAGAGCAGGGTGTGGTTTCTAGAAAGCTCCTTTAAGGCAAATATCCAGGAGCTCCCCTGGGAAGTGGGGCCTCTGGGTAAAGCACCTTTGGAATTCACCTCTGAAGTGCCCACGTTGCCCACGTGCACCCACTTTCCACATAAGTTAGGCAACAGGAAAAGCATCCACTTCATTCTCCATGGAAGAGAGGCTGGGAAACAGAACGTTTATTGGAAGGACTTTTTGAGGCTGAGAAGCACCTGAAATCAGCCCAGGTCAGGAGGCCTGACTGGACTGTGCTCTGTCCGGCCTGCTGCAGAAGGCCAGCCCACGTGGCTCCCCGTCCCTTGTCCCGGTGGCTGCTGGTCTCGTATCCTCCCAGCCTGGGTCGATGGCAGATACTGGATAATGTGTGTAACCACCTTCGAGATGTTTCTGAGACTCGAGCTATTGGGGTGGTAAGTTTCAGCTCTGAAATTCGGGTTTTGAACAGCTGTTTTGTCCTAGAGTTCCGAGAACAGGAGCATTTCTCTATCTCTATAGCTGAACACATAGCAGTGACCCAGGGGGACCTTTAGACTCTCGCTCTAGAGTAACAGGTGAAGTTGCAGGGCCTGTCTTGCTCAGGACGCCCTCAGGGAGGAGGACGGTGTTTATTGCTCAGATAAGCAGGATAGAACTTCCCTGCTCGCTGCTGCTTGTCCCCTGCACTGAGCCGCCTGAGAGTGACTCACGTGTTCCATTGGGAAGCTGATCCCCAGGGCATGTGACTCTAGCCCCAAAAAGCCTGTCTTTACGTTGACAAATGCTGGGCTGCGGCTCCTACTCAGGGGCGGCCACACTTGCGATGGCCACGAGAAAGATGTGGAACCCTAGCCGACCCAGGAGACAGACACCAGCTCACAGCCCCAACACAGTGGAACCTCAAAGAAACGAGAGGGAGGCTTCAGGGGTCCCGAGCGTGGCACAAGCCACCAGCGGCAGGTCTGCCAGCCCAGGGGGACTAGTAATGGGCCGCTGCCTCATTCCCAGTCTAGAGGAAGCGCTGTGGCTCTGGGATGCTACATCCCTTGCTTGCCCTCTTCTCTTAGAAATAAATTAGGACCCTAGGCACACCTGGGTGGCTCAGGCGGTTAAGCGTCTGACTCTTGATTTGGGCTCAGGTCTTGATCTCAAGGTTGTGAGATCGAGCCCCGCGTTGGGCTCCACACTGGGAGTGGAGCCTGATTAAGATTCCTTCTCTCCCTCTGCCCCTTCTCTCCCCTTCCCCCCGACTTAAAAAAAAATAAAAATAAACCAGTTTAAAAAAAAAAAAAAAGATATTCAGGCCCTTGAAACACCCCGTGCTGCTGGCCGGGAAGGATGGAGGAACGTACACGCTTTTGCAAACTCCTGGGAGGAGCTCCCCTGTGGGCTGCTCGGGACTCAGACACCCACAGCCGGAGGAGCTGGGCTCTGGCCTCGGCCGGAGGAAGCCGTCCAGCTGGGCGCGTGTCGGAACAGCTGGCAGAGGGATGGCGCCCCCGGGACGGAGCCCCGCAGCTGGGATTGCCCTGCCATCCTCCAGCTGTTCTGTGGATCACGCTGGCCTGAGTGGGGAGGTACGAGGGACTGTGCTCCTTCTTGTCCAGTTTCTTTGCTATTTTATTAATGGTTCAGATGGAGACAGACAGGGAAGTTGACCTTGAGTCTGGCTGACTCAGAGCAAGGAAGGATGGCTCACAGTTCATCTTTGGTTGATGCCTTTCACGCCTTCAGGTGGTCCTGGCCCTCCCTCACCCTCTGTCTCCAGGCCCGCTCACGTGTCTCTGTGGGTAGCCTACTGACCCCCAGTTATCCCTGGGGAACCGCAAAGACCTCTCCCCTGAGCTCCGCACTTGGGGCTGCTCTTCGGCTGTCTCCACGGTGATATTCACCGAGCAGCCCAGATGCTCTGTGTCTGCAACGGACCGCTTGCCGTCTTGTTGCCGCCAGATCTGTTTCTCCCTCACTCTTCCCCATTCAGTGTCTCCCCACCACCCCTCCAGTCTCCCAAGCCCGCAGCTGGCTGTCATCCTTACTTCTTCCGCACGACCCCCCATCTCATCTGCCAAGCTCCTAAAGACACCCTGATTCCCGCCTTTCTCATCCCCAGGGGCACGAGCCCCCCACCCCCACTGCCCGTGGGCATGCTCGCTTCTCTACAGTCCTTCCACACTGAGCCACCAGCATCGTTTTGGATGCAAATCGGGTCCCATGGCTCCTTCGCGAAGACTGCCCATCACACTTCAAGTCTCGCCTGTGAAGGCTCCACAGGCCTTGGTCCCTGCTGACCTCTTCAACCCATCTCATCCCATGTCCTCCCCCCCCGCCCCTCCCATACGCTCCAGTGGCAATGGCCTGCCTTCCGTCCACGCTGGCCATGACTGGCCCACTCTGGTTCTCTGCTCCAGTGTCCTCTTCTCAGAGGGGCTCTTCCCGGCCTCCCCCCAGGGTGGAGGCTGCTCTCCATTACATCACCACGTGGCATGCTGTCTTTACCATGTCGCTATCATTGTGATCATTCTTCCTGCTTACTCTGGGCTCGGGTATTACTGTCTCCCCCTTGCACCACTCCTGGCACTTAATAAATAGTAGTGTAAACTCGTATATCTCAGACTGAGTCATATGTACAAGACATCAAATCCAGTAATACATGGGTGCCAATTATTTCCATGAGATGAAATCACCAACAGGGATTGGGAATTTCTGCATTCAGATTCAGGAGATCCATTGGGAGAACCTGCCTTCCTGGGAGAAATAGCTAGAAGGTTGGCGGCCAGTGAGCTCAGTGATATGACCGCTGAAGAACTTTCTCAGGGGAAGAGGCTGATACGCTTTTATTAGGCTAAGCAAAGGGAGTGTGGTACCCAGAACATTCTACAGTTGGCCTGTCAGGCCCCATTCACATCATCTTGTTTTCGCGGGGTATCGAACTTTGGCAAGAGTCTAAAAACTGTGTTGTAGGGAGAACAGTGAGAGGTAGTAAGGCCATCGTTCAGCAGAAAGAGCCATCAGATGACAGACAGCTCTCGGTGCCTCTAGATGACAACATAAAGATCAGGGTTGGCTCCTAGCAGCAGGCCAATTTCCAAGGAAAGAACTTTCTAAACCACAGAAGCTTCCTAAAATGGAACTTACAGCTGCAAGTGACAAAAAAAAAACAAAACAAAAACCAACTCAAACTGCTCAAGTTAAAAAAAAAAAAAAGTGGGGGGAGGGGAGAAAGGGGGATTTTTTTTGGCTGATAGAACTGAAAAGTCCAGGGATAGAGTGTAGCATCAGGCATGCCTGGATCCAGGGACTCAAAGGATGTCTTCAGGACCCACCACTCGACGCTGAGCTCTGCTCTCCTTCATGGTGCTCGTTTCTCAGGTTTCACCCCTAAGTGCAGCAGGCAGTGGTCACCAGCAGCTCGAGGGGGATCTTCTCTCTTTTCCGCTACCCCAGGAGGCAGTACCCAAAGAAGTCCAGATGTGAGAACGCACTGCACTGACTTGCCATTCTCATGTTCATGCTGGAATCACTGTGGCCCGCAGAGGACACACAGTGATGGGCGGCGCCCAAGCCCCCTTCCTGGTTCCTATCCAATCCCTGTGGCCGGGGACGGGGGGGGGGGGGGGGGGGAGAATTCAGGGCTCTGATTGGCTGGTCCTGAGGCTCCAGCCATGCTAGTGGCCAGGAGTGAAGTCACTCGGCTCTACCACTTGGACTGAGGGTGTGTTGAGTTTGTGAAAAGTCCACAGCTTCCGGATCAAGAAACTGAAAATGACCAGCCCCCGAAGCCCCTCGCACCCCTTTCCCCTGGGGTAACTGCCCTCCTTCTGGGGTCACCCCTGTGTGTCTCTTCCTCAGCCAATACAGATGAGCTCTGCCTGTGTTCTCTGGGTAATGAGAATGGGGAGCACGCACTCTTTTGTGCCTGACTTCTGTTCAGCCTCGGGTTGACGAGATTCGTTTATACTGTTGTCTGTATTTGGAGATCATTCATTCTCATTGCTATGTAACATTCCTTTGGGAAAAGAGACCATCATTTATTTCTCCATTATACTGCTGATGCGCCTTTGGGCAGTTTCCAGTTTGGGGCTCTTAGGAATAGCAGTGCTGTCGACACTCTGGTTTGTGTTTCTCCTTGCACGTGAACTCATGTTTCTGGCGAGTGTATACCTAGGCGTGCAATTAACTGCTGGGTCAGAGGGCACCACGTGCTCCGTGTTAGTAGATGCTGCCAAGTGTAGGTACTTTGCAAAGCGGTTGTACCCATCTGCATTCTTGGAGCAGGTCTAAAGTCCCTGGATGAGTTGGCATCTTTGTCCCACACATGGCAGAGTGATGAGTCTGAGCTTTATAGAGAGCTGGGGCTTGTGAGCAGCCGCACCTGGGTTCTGGGCCCACACACAGAGAGAGAGGGTTTCTGCTTCCTCCTGTCGCATCTCTGGCATTTGCTTATGTCCTGCCCGCACCATCCTGGGTCTTCCTTCCCCCGGCATGAGGTTTGTACGTGAAAGTATGTCCGTGCATCCCAGAAGGGTGAGCGTAGTCGAAGGCTGCATTCCACAGCACTGAAGGGCAGAAGAGCAACGGGGGGGCATTTGTCTCAGGCGCCGTCCCTTTGGCTGGCGTCCCAAGGAGCTGATGCTACATGTGCTCTTCTTGGCCTCGGGATCGAGTGGCCGAAGGTGCCCCTGACTTCCCGAGTGCGGCCAAAGCACATTTAGCATGGTAAGTGGCTTCTCGAGGATTCCTGCCTGCCCCCCACACTTTGAATCAAAAGGAAAGCCTTTGGCCTGGCCATTCTCAGAAAGAGGAACCCAAAGTAGGATGTGGTTTTACAATCAGAGGAAGTGGATCCCAGCAGTGGTAACATGGTCGCACCAGCGTGATGCGCGTGTCCTGCTGCTCCGAGCAAACTCTGCATCCCCCCCTTCTGCAGGCTGAGGTCTGGGCCCTGTTGGCAGAGCCCCCAAAAGAATCTCTCTCGTCAGCTAAACAATCCCTTTCAATTATTTTTCAAAGTCAATTAAATCTAGGAGGATGTGACCCTAGGGTAGGGAACTCCTTTTCGAAAGAATAAAAACCATAAAACATAAAGGACGATATTTGACTACATCAGCGTTACAAACTTTTCCTCCCCAAAAAGGCACCATAAACAAAGTGAAAAGATGAGTTGGACCAAAAGAAGATATTTCCAACTCATTTAATCAACAGAGGAATCTAGAGTATATTTTAAAAAACCCTATAAACCAATAAGAAAAAGACAACCCCCGCAGGAAAAAAGTGGGCAAAATTTATAAGCAGGCTATTTGCAGAAGATAAACATTTTATGGCTAATCAAGGAAATGCAAATTAAAACGACAAAAGAGCATTCCGTGGCCGTCAGATTGGCAGAAACGAGTGAATCGGACGATAGCAAGGGCTGACGGAGGTGCGGGATCAGCGGCGGACAGCGCCCGTGCCCTTGCGAACGGGCCCACTGGCTTCCTTCACTAAAGCTCAGGTTGTTCTGGCTGTCAGAGGTTGTGGCCGTGATCCGACAGTTCCCCTGGACAGCCCCTGCCACGCGTCGCTCTAGAGTACTTGGAAATGCGGACAGTGATGGAGGAACAACATTTCTAAGCATTTTCTCTCATTTTGATGCATTCAAATGTAAGAGTGGATACTCAGCTCATTTCTTGGAAAACTTTTCGGTGTATTTGGAACAACTTGAGTCCATGGCCCTCCTTTTTCATCTGTAAAGTGTATGACATCAACATACAGATGAGGTATTTCTGATGGAAATCTAGTATCCAAGCGGCCAGTGCTCTAAGTGAAAACGCACACCAGATTTCAAAGACTTCGTGCCCCCAAAAGAATGCGAAATAACTTCTTCGTAATCTTGCCACGTTGATGGACATTTTGAAATGACTATATTTTGGATATATTGCATTAAACAAAATAGGAGACTAAAAGTATTTCTCTTTTTACTTCTATGGAGTGTGGCTACTGGCAACTTTGACATCAGGCATGTGTTCGCGCTGTATTTCTTTGGACGACACTCATCCCAGCTCCGCATACACACGAAGTGAGGTGTGTAAGGATGTACATTGTAGCGTTGTTTGTAATAACCAAAAGAGTAGAAACAAACCCCGAGGTTCATCAACAAGAGAAGGAGTAAATAAATTGTGGTTTATTGACCCAGCGACACAGCACAGGAGTTACTGTGAAGGAGCGGGCACTCCGTGTATCGGCGGGGAGTGTGGATTGCAGCTTGCAGAAGACTCAAAGTTTGAAACCATGCAGGAATACTGGGAATTGTTCGTGGATACATATTAGTATAATCAAAGTATAAAAACATGCATGGAAATTACAAACAACCAGAATGCAGATGGTGGTAACCCGGAGAGGGGGAGATACTCAAAAGACCCTGAATTGTGTCTATAGCATTTTGTTACTGAGGTCTGGGGAGGCCTGAGGGCGTCTGGTGTGATTGAGCTATTTCAACAAATTGTTTGATGGCAAAGCCATTTGTAAGCCACTTTGATCTCTGGTTAGAAAGTTTCCAAGAGTGGCACCTGGGTAGCTCAGTTGGTTAGCATCTGCCTTCAGCTCAGGTCATGATCCCAGGGTCCTGGAATGGAACCCCACATCAGGCTGCCTGCTCAGCGGGGAGCCTACTTTTCCCTCTCCCTCTGCCTGCTGCTCCCCTTGCCTGTGCTCTGTCAAATAAATAAATAAAATCTTAAGAAAGAGAGAGAGGGAGGGAGGGAAGGAGGAAGGGTGGGAAAGAAAGGAAAGGAGAGGAGAGGAGAGGAGAGGAAAGGAAGGGAAAGGGAAGGAAGGGAGAGTGAGTTTCCAAGAACTGCAGCCTTTGGTCCTTCTCAAGTCCTGGGTTGTCTGACCAGCGACCCTACTATCCCTACCTCTGTCTGCCAGCTGGTGGCCGTGGCGGGGTCTCCCACATGTGTGTGCTTCTGAGAAAAAATGATTTGGAATGGGTCTTTGGGTGTCTTAAATTTGGGCCACTGTGGTGAGGGATGCAGGGTGTGATGAGAGGTGAGGTGGGGTCTGGGGGGCAGCAGGAGCCATGAGCCACCCCAGGCAGGACTGGGCCCAGAGGGAGGCGAGCTTTGGGCGCCCGCGGGAGAGACTCCTTCCCAAACCTTCTGCCGCCAAAGGTCCTGACATTCTGTTTTCCAGAGGATCCTTTCAGAGGATTCATCCAGCACACTTGGGATGGTTCATTTTGCCTTTCCTTCCTTTTTAGGACAACCGGGGTCTGAGAAGTGAAAGAACAGGATGCCCCCTGGGGTTGACTGCCCCATGGAATTCTGGACCAAGGAGGAGAATCAGAGTGTGGCCGTTGACTTCCTGTTGCCCACGGGGGTCTATCTGAACTTCCCTGTGTCCCGGAATGCCAACCTCAGCACCATCAAGAAGGTACGATCTTGACCTTCGAGCTGGGAACATGGAGGGAAAGACAAACAGACGCTCAGGCTCAGATTTGAGATCCTATAAAACAAATTTCAAAAGATAAATAATATCTAAAATTGTTGACAAGCTTACAGTTAGAGCCCAGCTAGCATTTTGAATTCAGCTCCCCCCTTTATCAGGGCAGGATTAAACTCACTAGATTCCAGTGGGAGCCTGGGGTGGGGTTCCCATGGTGGCTTTTCCTTCTCTCCATGACTCTGCTATCATTTCTGGAACCGATCCCCAGCCCCGGCCACTTTAAAGAGTCTTATCAGTCTTTTCTCTGTAGAGCTGTCATCATAGTAAACATCATCTTTGGAAATAGTTTTGGGTTTTGCTGAATAATTTTCAGGGAGGATTACTGAGTCAAAGGGTTAGACATCTGGAAAGTATTTGGCAGAGATTGGCTTGTGATCTTGCTTGTCCCACTTGCGAAGTGTGGGATTTAGTGGGTCATGCCAGAAGGCAAGACCTCAGCTCAGAATTTTAAAAGCTTATACTTGGGGGCGGAACGAAAAAAAGGAAAGAAGCAATGGACCATCCTTGAGGGTTTTTTTTTTTTTTTTTTTGCTTTTTAATCTCTCCTTCCTGGGAGATTTCTTTAAAAATTAAATTTCTTCTTCTTCTTCTTTTTTTTTTTTTTCCATTTCAAAAGTAATATGGATGCATTGATCGGGGAAAACAGGCAAAAGTAGAAGGAAAGAACTCACCTGTGATCCAGCCCTTCTGAGAGAACCGTAGTTAGCACTTCGGCTATTTCCTGTTTTCTATGGAGTGTTGTTTTTTGTGATAATTCTGATTACGAACTTTGAGATCTTTTTTTTTTCCTGAGTTAACATTATAACATCTTTTTCATTAACTCTATTTTAAAGGTAATCTGATTTTTCCAACCATACGTGCATCCTACTATGATTCCAACAGTGCGGAAATGCAAAACACAGAGGGCCCTGCCCACACCCCAATTTGCCTTCAGTTTCTAAAATACTTTTATTTATCCGAGAGGCCAGCTGGTAAATATTCTCGGCTTTGCTGACCATCTGGTATTTATCGCAACCACTCAGCTCTGCCAGAGTGGGTCCAGGAGCTACCTGTGAATGAGTGGGACTGGCCGTATTCTAGTAACTTGGGAGTGGACCAGGTTTTGCCTGCAAACCCTAGTTCCTTTGGTCAAATCCTAGTCTCTATTCACTACTATGTTTATTCGAGTTGTTTTTATGGAAATGGGCTTGCATTATATCTGCTGTTATATACCTTGGGGTTTTTTCCTACTTAGCATGTCTCTTGGAGAGTTCTGGGCCTGTTCGTACAGGTATCCCTAGATTTTGGGTCATCCCCCCCCCCCCCCGCCCCAGTGCTATCCCTTTGTGCTGATGGACCATAATTACCCATCCCGCATGGAAGAAAAACAGGGATATTCTTTTCTCGGTCTTCTCTGTGACTTAGTGATCAACACCTTTGCACTAAAGCTTGACCATTAGATGGCTCTCCCAGGGGTCCCTGAGGACGCCTCGCCCAGAAGGCACGCGCTGACCACCCTAGCTGAACACAGCCCATAGAGGGTTTGACGGCTCTCTCATTGTGTTCAGCTTTTCTGAATTCCTTCCCAACATTTAGAAATCAGAGTGATGAACCCCAGAGTGATTAGCTGGGGGGGTGCCTGGAGGTCCTGTCCAGCCGGCCGGCTCTCCAGGGTAACATGGGGGGACTGTGGCCAGGCTTCGAGCGTGTACCAGGCACCCTCCACAGGAGGGCAGCCACGGTGACCCTGGGGACCCATGAGGTCAGCGCTCAAGGGGTCTGGAGAAGACAGGGTGTGGGGATCTTTGCCCTCTGGTCAGGGTCGTGCAGGGTGGGATACCCAGACTGAGGCCAGCCCCCAGCGCCCTCGCGGCTCCCTGTGGTCCCGCTCGCCTCGGCTGGAGAAGCTGACCGGCCACTGTCCCCCCAGGTGTTGTGGCACCGGGCCCAGTATGAGCCACTCTTCCACATGCTCAGCGACCCCGAGGCCTATGTGTTCACCTGCGTCAACCAGACGGCCGAGCAGCAAGAGCTGGAGGACGAGCAGCGGCGGCTCTGCGACATCCAGCCCTTCCTGCCGGTGCTGCGGCTCGTGGCCCGAGAGGGCGACAGGGTGAAGAAGCTGGTCAATTCTCAGATCAGCCTCCTCATCGGCAAAGGTGACCCGAGTGCAGGTGGGCCTGCCCCGGGCCTGCCCGGGCGCCCCCGCGCTGACCCAGCCTCCCCGCCTCTCAGGCCTCCACGAGTTCGACTCCCTGCATGACCCAGAAGTGAACGCCTTTCGCACCAAGATGCGCCAGTTCTGCGAGGAGGCGGCCGCCCGGCGGCAGCAGCTGGGCTGGGAGGCTTGGCTACAGTACAGCTTCCCACTGCAGCTGGAGCCCTCGGCGCGGAGCTGGGGGGCCGGCACCCTGCGGGTCCCCAACCGGGCCCTCCTGGTCAACGTCAAGTTCGAGGGCAGCGAGGTGAGCCCGTGGCTCCTGCGGGGGACGCTGGCCCGTTCACAGCGTCCGAACTGCGGGGCCCCCGGGGATGCTTCCCCGGGAGACTTCCCAGCCCCCCACGAGCACCCCAGGCTCGCTCTCCTCCCGGTGGCACCGGGTGGGATTTGTGGGGCATCCGTGCCTGCGAGGGGCTCGGGCAGAGGTCCCACCCGGCAAGCTGGACAAGGCCGAATGACCAGATGGCCTGGGTCATGGGTCCATGCATTCATTCGATACCTATTTCTGGGGTGTCAGCCGTGTGCCTTCATCACGTTCCGGGGGAAGGGGGGACCTATCCCAGACAAAGAGGCAGCGCCCCCCTCCGTGTCCCAGAACCCGTGGGCCCTCAGGGTGGAGGCCTGACCCTCCCTCCTCCCCCTAGGAGAGCTTCACCTTCCAGGTGTCCACCAAGGACGTGCCACTGGCGCTGATGGCGTGCGCGCTGCGGAAGAAGGCCACCGTGTTCCGGCAGCCCCTGGTGGAGCAGCCCGAGGACTACACGCTGCAGGTGAACGGGAGGCAGGAGTACCTGTACGGCGGCTACCCGCTCTGCCAGTTCCAGGTAAGCGCGCGCTCGGGGAGGGGCCCTGCGCTCCTGCCGTCCCCAGAGCCCTGGCCAGGCCCGGAGGGGCATGGGGAGCTGGGCCTTTGGCCCCTCTTGAGCGCGATGAGATGGGCCTTTGGGGGTCACAGTAAAAGTGTCCCCTGTGGGGCTGCTCTCCCCAGTCTTCAGGAAGTGGGTGGGGGCGAAGGGTCAGCAGGAGAGGCCTGGAAGGCCTGGGGTGGGGGGTGGTCAGCACCAGGGAGTCCTGGGGGGGGCGTTATGCAGGGAACGGTTGGGGCCGCTCACTCTGCCCCTCCCCACCCCAGTACATATGCGGCTGCCTGCACAGCGGGCTGACCCCCCACCTGACCATGGTGCACTCGTCCTCCATCCTTGCCATGCGGGACGAGCAGAGCGACCCTACCCCCCAAGTCCAGAAACCGCGCACCAAACCACCCCCCATTCCCATGAAGAAGGTGAGCCAGTGCCTTCCGCCTCTCCTCCCCTCCGTCCTTTCCTCCCCCCCCCCCCCCCCCCCCGCGACGTCCCACCCTAGAGCCTAGTGGCAATGCTGCAGGCTGGTGGTGGGTCCAGGGCCCCTCATCTCATGCTCCTTGGTGGGTCAGTGTTGAGAGCTGGGCCTTGAGCTTGGCCGGCCACCACACCAGTGTGCCAGGGGGCGGGGGGGGGGAGGGTGCGATCTGAGCTTCTCGGGGCAGCCCCCAGGCCCTCCGGCTGCCCCTCTCATGTTCCTCCTGCCCCCTGCACTGGAGAGAGAGGCAGAACTCCATGACTGGCGGAGCTCAGGGGTCCTGGGACACTGCATGGCAGGTTTTCTGGTATTGTGGGTGGGCCCCTGAGCCTTATCACCACCTGCAACACTCACCCCACCCATGAGTGGCCACGGACCTTGCCAGGGGCCAGGGCGTTAGCCACCGGCGCCTACCCTGGATTCCTCCGCCTTGACCGCCCTGCTTCTCCCCCTCTGGCTCGCCCCAGCCTTCCTCCTTGTCCCTGTGGTCCCTGGAGCAGCCTTTCTGCGTGGAGCTGATTCAGGGCAGCAAAGTGAATGCCGATGAGCGGATGAAGGTAGAGGGGTCCTGGGGGAGGGGGATGTTTTCTGCACAAACAAGGTGGCTGTGGTCTAGAGGGGTGGCAGAGGAAGAAGGGGGGGTCACATGAAAGCCACCTGACCACATTACCCAGCATCCCTGCCGGGGTGGTTGTGAGCACTTCAAAACAGGAAGGGGGGAGGGGAGCCGGCTGGCCGGCCAGAGAGGCTAATTCGTAGAAACCAGGCCCAGCGAGTTCTGGGTATTTGACTTGGGTGGAAGTTGTGGGGCCAGGCCCAGGCCCAGGGATGTGGGAACTGCAGGGTCTGGGAGGTGACAGGTGCGGGAGAGAGCCAGCTCCGGCTGGGCCCCGGGGCCTTGGGACTCTCAGGGGGCACTTGGGAGGTGTGCCCTCCTGGACCCCTGGAGGCCACACCGCATCTCCCTCCATCCCCAGGACAGCTTGCGAGGTGCTTGTTTTATTGTCCCATCTGCTGGACGTTACACCCGGGTCCACAGAGGCCTGGTCTCTTTGTGAAGCACTTTTTGTCGGGGTGGTTTCACAAGCAGGCGGGGCTGGGTTTCCCTGATGGCATCCTGGAGCCCTGGATGGAGGCAGCTTTCTGGCCGGGACCTGAGGGCTGCCAAGGTGGAGCTGGAGGAGGCAGGGTCGGGGTGTTCAGGTGGCATGGAATCCTTGCCTGCTCACGGGGCTCATATGACTCTGAGCAGTGGGGGGAGCCCGTGGGTATCGGAGCGAGAAGGGCCCCTGGAGTTCCCAAGCCCCAGTGGGGAAACTGAGGCCCCGAGCAGGGAAGAGGCATGCCCTGGGGTCCCACAGAGTCGTGGGGAGCCCATGCATAGCCCATGGTGCCCTTCCCTTCACCCCGTGGCCCCTCGTCCCGCTCAAGCCGTCAGCTGTCCCCTTTGGCGCCGCTTTCTTCTGAGTGGGAAGTGGGATTCCCATGTGAAATGAGGACGTTTCAGGAGCTTTGAGCCTTGGGGGGAGCAGGAGGACCTCGGGGGGGAGCGGGAGGACCTCGGGGGGAGCGGGAGGCTGGGCCTCTGCCACCTGGCGCCGACTCCGACACCTCCCCCAGCTGGTCGTGCAGGCGGGGCTGTTCCACGGCAACGAGACGCTGTGCAAGACGGTGTCCAGCTCGGAGGTGAGCGTGTGCTCGGAGCCCGTGTGGAAACAGCGGCTGGAGTTTGACATCAACATCTGTGACCTGCCCCGCATGGCCCGTCTCTGCTTTGCACTTTACGCCGTGATCGAGAAGGCCAAGAAGGCTCGCTCCACCAAGAAGAAGTCCAAGAAGGCGGTGAGTGGGCCCGGCTGGGGGGCTGGGGCCAGGCCTCCGGGAGCGGGCACCCTGCGGCCCAGGGCCACTCCCGTTCCACTCCCAGCAGGCTGGCATCTCGGGGATGGGGATGGGGCCAACCCTCCCTCCCCAGCCCTCCCTCCACCCTGCCAGGTGACAGGCTCTGGGTCCCAGGGCTGATGAGCAGGTGACCCGGAGGCACCTGGGAAGCTGGAGGCCGCACTCTGGGGTGGAGGGACAAACGCACTGTCCTCACAGGCAGCGGGGTGTCCTGAGTCAGCAGCCAGCGGGGAAGGAATGGGGGTTGGGCACTGAGTCACCAGGCCCAGGATGTGACTGGCCACTGAGCCCCGCCGACTGACCCCACCGCCAAGCTGGGCCAGCCTCCTGGGGCTGGTGTGGTTTGTTTGGGGGTTTCTCAAGAAGCCAGGGGTAGCCGAGAGGGGGCTGACCTTGCTGGCTTCCTCACAGGGAGTCTGGGTGAGGGCAGGGAAGCTGGGCCTGGAGGTGACGCCCGTCCTGCCGCCGAGCACACGGAGGCACTGCGGCGGCTGGCTCTGACCTGCCCGTGGTCTTTCCCAGGACTGCCCCATCGCCTGGGCCAACCTCATGCTGTTTGACTACAAGGACCAGCTCAAGACCGGTGAATGCTGCCTGTACATGTGGCCGTCCGTCCCAGGTCCGCCCAGGCGGAAGGGAGAGGCGCGGGGGAGCGGGCTCCGGATGGTGGCATTCCCCAGGCAACTCCCGTGTGTCCCTGTGTCCAGACGAGAAAGGGGAGCTGCTGAACCCCACGGGGACAGTGCGGAGTAACCCCAACACGGAGAGCGCTGCGGCCCTCGTCATCTGCCTCCCCGAGGTGGCCCCCTACCCTGTGTACTACCCCACCCTGGACAAGGTCAGCCCCCTCGCCGTCCAGGGTCTGGGAGGGTCCAGAGGCTGTGGGGCTGAAGACGACTGTCTTGACCCTGCTTCCCCCCCGCCCATCCCCTGAGTTGCCCAGGGCTGGGGTTTGGTCACCACACACGTTTGGGGACTTCCTTAACTCTAGAACCCTCCTGTGCTCTAGAGCAATGGTTGTCTGTCAGGGCCACTAGGCTCCCCAGGGGACTTGGGGCAATGCCCAGAGACACTTTTGGTTGTCAGAGCTGGTGGGAGAGATGTTCCTGGCATCTACAGGGTGGAGGCCGGGGACGCGGTGCACAGGACGGCCCGCACCGGTGGGAGTCGCAGGCCCCCACCCTGGGGCCCTGCCAGGGCTGGCCCGGGGTGCGGGGTCTCCGCTAAGATAGGGCCACTTGTTGCAGATTCTGGAGCTGGGGCGGCATGGGGAGCACGGGCGCTTCAGCGAGGAGGAGGTGAGCCGGGGGCCGTGGGCGGCGGGGCGCCCGGCTGGGCCACAGCTCACCCCGCCTGCACCTCTCAGCAGCTACAGCTGCGGGAAATCCTGGAGCGGCGGGGGTCCGGCGAGCTGTACGAGCACGAGAAGGACCTGGTGTGGAAGATGCGGCACGAGGTCCAGGAGCGCTTTCCCGAGGCGCTGGCCCGCCTGCTGCTGGTCACCAAGTGGAACAAGCACGAGGACGTGGCCCAGGTGGGGGGCTAGGGGTGGGGTGGGGGGGCGTGGCCCACGTGGGGAGTGGGGAGGGGTGGGGGCGGGGGGAGGGCCTCCCGCCCGGCCCGCACCTTGACCGGCACCTCGACCGCTGCCCCCAGATGCTCTACCTGCTGGGCTCCTGGCCCGAGCTGCCTGTCCTGAGCGCCCTGGAGCTGCTGGACTGCAGCTTCCCCGACCGCCACGTGGGCTCCTTCGCCATCAAGTCTCTGCGGAAGTTGACGTGCGTTCCCCCCCCCCCTCCCCAGGGCTCCCTTCTCCTCCGGAGGGCGGTTTGGTCCCCCCCACCCCAGATGGTGGAGCCCGGCCCGGGGAGGACCGAACCTTGCCTGGGGTCTGCTCAGGTGAGGCCGGCCTCCCCTGTCCGCAGGGACGACGAGCTCTTCCGGTACCTGCTGCAGCTGGTGCAGGTGCTCAAGTACGAGTCCTACCTGGACTGCGAGCTGGCCAAGTTCCTGCTGGCCCGGGCCCTGGCCAACCGCAAGATCGGCCACTTCCTCTTCTGGCACCTCCGGTACTGGACCCACCGGGGCCTCGGGGGGGAGGGACCCTGGCCTGGCGGCCTCCCGTTCCTGCCGGCCGCAGAGCCTGCGGCTCAGCCGTCTGTCCGTCCATCCGTCCCTCCAGCTCCGAGATGCACGTGCCGTCCGTGGCCCTGCGCTTCGGCCTCATCATGGAGGCCTACTGCCGGGGTAGCACCCACCACATGAAGGTGCTCATGAAGCAGGTGAGGCCCCGCCCTTGGCGCTGTCTGAGCGGGTCGACCCCTTTGGAGCCCCCGGGGAGGGGGGGCGGCGAGGCTCAGAGCCTGCCCCTCCTGGCCTCGACACACCGCCACCGCCACTGCCACCGTCCCGCTCTCCCTGCCAGGGGGAGGCGCTGAGCAAACTGAAGGCCCTGAATGACTTTGTCAAAGTGAGCTCCCAGAAGACCACCAAGCCCCAGACCAAGGAGCTGATGCACGTGTGCATGCGTCAGGAGACCTACCTGGAGGCCCTTTCCAACGTGCAGTCCCCGCTGGACCCCAGCACCCTGCTGGCTGAAGTCTGGTGAGCACCCCCCCGGGTCCCCCCCCCCCCCCGCCGGAGGCCCCGCAGAGCGGCCCCCGCTGACGGCTGTGCGGCCCGCAGTGTGGAGCAGTGCACCTTCATGGACTCCAAGATGAAGCCCTTGTGGCTCGTGTACAGCAGCGAGGAGGCGGGCAGCGACGGCAGCGTGGGCATCATCTTTAAGAACGGGGACGGTGAGCGGGCGGGGCCCCCCCCACGTGCCCTCGGGAGATGGGGAGGGCGGGGGCCTGGGCCAGGCGGGGCGCGGAGAGCCCACCCGCAGCTCGTGCTTTTCCTTCCGCGGCGCTGCCCAGACCTCCGCCAGGACATGCTGACTCTGCAGATGATCCAGCTCATGGACGTTCTGTGGAAGCAGGAGGGACTGGACCTGAGGTGAGAGGCCCTCCTGTCATCCGTTCGCGCTCGCGGCACGCCTAGGACCCTGTGCCCTGGAGGAGTCCTCTGTCAAAGCCAACACTGCCGCCTCCGTGCGGAAAGGGGTTGTTCTAAGAGGAGCGGAGACCAGTCTAAGATTAGGGCCGAGGGGGGCGATGGGGCCACAGAGTGAGGGAGGGGAAGGCCAGGCCTGGCGCTCAGCGTCTGTCTCGCTCCATTGTTTCCTTTGCCCCACGCATCCCTGGCCTCCTGCCCCATCTCGGGAAGCGGTGGCATCTTCTTCCAGGCCACCTGGATTTCTCTCTGAGCAAACATGAGCTCGGCCAAAGTGCCGCCGTTCCTTCTGCGCGTCCTGGGTGCTGGTGCTGACCTGTCCAAGGAGCCTTCCCCCGGCGTTCTGGGCGTCAGGGACTCCTCGCCAGCACCTCTCCTCCCTTGCGGCATCTCCTGGGGCTGTTTTGGCTCTCTTGGGCTCGTCTGGGTGGGGTGGGCTGTCAAGCCGCCCCAGGGACAGCCCATGACCTCAGCGTTTCCCTGCCCCTCCTCCCCCACCCCGGCTAGGATGACCCCCTACGGCTGCCTCTCCACCGGGGACCGCACTGGCCTCATCGAGGTGGTGCTTCACTCAGACACCATCGCCAACATCCAGTTGAACAAAAGCAACATGGCGGCCACAGCTGCCTTCAACAAGGATGCCCTGCTCAACTGGCTCAAGTCCAAGAACCCTGGGTAGGTTCTGGGCTCTGGGGACAGACACCCTCTCCTTTCCAAGAGTGCCATTTAGGAGTCAAAGGGGAGGGGCAGGGCCCGTGACAGTCTCCATGGCTTCCTGGCTCAGCCGAGGACCAGGTCTGCTCTTTGGGGGTGGGTCGGGTCTCCATTCCACCAGGTGTCCGTGAACCGTGTTGCCCCGTGCTGACCACTCTCAGCTTAGGGACGTAAAACCACCACCAGTGAGTCTGGGCTCACCAATCTGCAGTTTGAGCTGCTGAGCAGAGTGGTTCTTTGGAATCACTCATGCAGCTGTTCGTAGCTAGTTTCTTGACCGGCCTGGCTGGGCCCCCGGCACATGTCTCTCCGTGGCCTCCCCTCCGTGAGTAGACCGGCCTTGGCTTCCTTCCCTGGCAACGGGTTAGGTTCGAGAGCTGCCACGTGTGTTAAGGTCCAGGCTGTGGGATGAATCCAACACCGCTTCCTCCCTGTCCCGTCGGTCCAAGCAAGTCATAAGGCAGATTCAAGGGGAGGGGACACAGACCCCACCTCTTGGTAGAAGTTGCTGGGAAATGGCGTGGTCACGGTTTCGAATCCCCCTTCCCACCAACACATACACAGGGAGGCCTTGGATCGAGCCATCGAGGAGTTTACCCTCTCCTGTGCTGGCTACTGTGTGGCCACTTACGTGCTGGGCATCGGAGACCGGCACAGCGACAACATCATGATCCGCGAGAACGGGCAGGTAGGGGCAGAGCGCGCTGCCACGCAGACGTGCCCATCGCCCTCCAGGCTTCCTCTCCCCACCCCCCGCACCCCCTTCCCCGACCGGGGCACTTTCCTCTCTGACCGCTTCAACTTCCCTCTTCTTAGCTCTTCCACATTGATTTCGGCCACTTTCTGGGCAATTTCAAGACCAAGTTTGGAATCAACCGTGAGCGAGTCCCGTTCATCCTCACGTATGACTTTGTGCACGTGATCCAGCAGGGGAAAACGAATAACAGTGAGAAATTTGAAAGGTGAGGGTGCTGGAGGGTCCCAGGCCGGGGTGGGGGCAGGTCTTGTAGGGAGAGGCCGGGGCTGTGGGCGGACCCAGAGCCCCGCCTCCCCCCCGCCTCACCCCTGCAGGTTCCGGGGTTACTGTGAGCGAGCCTACACCATCCTGAGGCGCCACGGGCTGCTCTTTCTCCACCTCTTCGCCCTGATGCGGGCCGCCGGCCTGCCTGAGCTCAGCTGCTCCAAAGACATCCAGTATCTCAAGGTAAATGCCAGGGTAGGGCCCTGCCAGGCACACCTGGTAGCCCCCAAGTCCCCGAGGCCTGCCCCTGAGCACGGTGGACCCCACAGGGCACTCCCGGTGTTCAGTCCTCATGCCCCCCGGGACCCAGCCGCGGGGTCTGGGGGCGTCAGCCTGGTTCCTTGCTGATGTGTCGGCCCCCCCCCCCGCCCCCTCGGCTGACCCTCTCGTCCCCACGGGCTGCAGTGGTTCCACTCGGACAACAGGGCTGAATTAGATATATTCCCTCTTCGTTTAAAAATGCTTTTCCCTCCATGTCTTTTCAGTGTGGGAGAAGCTGGGGGGTCAGGTCAGCCACGAGCCCCTCCTTGGTGCCCGGTTCATGCAGAACGAAGCTGCCCCCTCCTCCCCTCCCCCTGGAGTTAGTTTCCAGTGCAGAAGGCGAGGCCACCTGTGCACCCCTGGGCTTCTGGGGTGGAGTCGGCATCTTGCCTGAGGGTGGGTCAGGAGGCCCGTCTGGGTTTGGGATCAGAACAGAGAGCTTTTCCCAGGGGAGATGTTGGTGGCTGTCTCCAGATTCCCTTCCTGCAATTCTTTCAGGAGGAAATTTACAATATTGGGGGGGGAGGGTTGTCCCCTCCCCGGGGTTGGGGTTGAGCTCAGTGCTTTGATGGCTTTGCCTCAGGACTCTCTGGCGTTGGGAAAGACGGAGGAGGAGGCCCTAAAGCACTTCCGAGTGAAGTTCAACGAAGCCCTCCGGGAGAGCTGGAAGACCAAAGTGAACTGGCTGGCCCACAATGTGTCCAAAGATAACAGGCAATAGCAGCCCTCGAACCGCCGTCTCGGGAACGGGCACCAGGCTCCCCCGCTGTCCGTTGGGGGCGGAGAGCCTGCCCGGCCCCCCTCGGGCAAGAACGTACACAACTGCCTTTTGTTTACACTGGTTATTTATTTATGACTTGAAATGGTTCAGGAGCTAAACAGCCATAAATGGAAATGCATCCTTTGTGCAGGGGAGGGGCCCCATCCTCCAGCACCCCCCCCCCATCCGAGCCCCGGGCTCTGATGAGGAGATACTGTGAGTCGGGCACTTCCGAGGCTGCATTGTGCTAAGGACTGTAACCAGAGTCTTCCAGCTGGTGAATCAGGCCCCAGCAAAGACTGCTCTCCTCGCCGCCAGGAAGCCTGCCTTTTTCCTGGGCTCCTGCCGGGCTGCACGGAGCTTGGCAGCTGGCGGTCACCCTGGTGCCTGCCGTGCAGACAGGGCGCCACGACTCCGTCCCCCCCTCCACCTTCGTGCTCTCCACTGACTGAGCGCTGGGCAGCTCCCAGAGGAAGCCTGGGTACCCTCTAGATTCAGGGATGCTTGCTTTCCACTTTTAAAGTGACTCTTGGGTACGGGAATCCTCTCATCTCTCTGCTGTAAAGCGATTTTGTTTTGCGGGTAAGAAAGAAAATAGCCAGACTACTCATTGAACCTCAATGGCTCAGAATGGCCTCAGCCCCATAAAGTATAATATATGCTGGTCCTCAAGACATTAAAAAGATTTGAGCTTGATTGAGCTCAACTATGGATCAAGGCAAATGCAGGTCAGAGTACTCGTGCAATTATGTGTCTCCTGCCTCGTGAAGCAGGTTTTGAGGACGGGACTTGATCTCCAGAACTCTCCCCTTTAACCTGCTGTGAGCAATCAGGTATCAGAAATATGGGGTTGGTCTGTGATGGAATGTTTTTCTCTGGCTTGAAGCAGTTCAGGCTTCGCCTTCGGTGGACCTGAAGAGCTCTAGAAATGCCAGGTTCCTGGGCCCCTCCCGGCCATGTGAAACTAACTCTGGAGAGGGAGCTAGGAATCTGGGCTTCTCGAAGCCCACGGGTGAGCCTCATGTGTTAGCAGCCGCCTTGGGCCCCACCCAGCTCCACTACTGGTCTCTCTAAGGCCTTGCAAGTCCTGGGAGGGCCAGGAATGGCTGCCCTCTGGACAGGTGCATGGCTTTAAAAAAAAAAAGGACCCAGGTGCCAACCTTCTTTGGTTCATTAGAGGTGCAGTCCGTAAGCAGGGAGTGCCGCCCCCAGAACACCACTGACCACACTCTTGTCCCTAACTAAGTGCTGAATTCATTCGCCCCACCTCGCCGGTTTGGAAATAGGAAAAGCCGAGTGTATGTCTCTACGTTATGTTATTTAAACGAGTCTGTCCTGGCGTTCTGGTTCGGGTACGTGGCCTGTGCGCCTGGTGAGAAAAGGTTTTTTGTTTTTTTGTTTTGTTTTTTGGGTTTTTTTAGTCTTTTAATGTTTCTGTATGGGGAAGTGAGTCCCACACAACCAGTGTGGGCTGAAGACGGGCACCCTGTGAAGGCTGGACGGAGAGGTAAAAGCATACTGAAAGAAATAAAAGCCTTTTTATGTCGTGTTCTCAGGTCAAAAACAAAAACAAAAAACAAACAAAGAAGATGCAGGATTAAAACCAACCCAGGACCAAACCTGACACAGTCCGCCACGGGTTAGAACCAGCTCTTTATTGTAGTGTATACACGCTCTGACCTCAGCAATATACACATCCGGGACGTGAGCCTCTATCATTGTCTACACGGAGCAGCTACAGTGACAGTACGTGGAGGACAGCCACACACGACGCAGGACAGCCGCAGTGTCCTCGAAACTAGCAGTTATGATCACAGAACAGGATTCAAAATGATTTTCCCCCAGTTTTAGAAATCTAAAATTTTACATGTAAATTAAAAACAAAGTGCCATAGGGGTTTTAGCTCAGGACTTGGCCTCTCCTTTTCCTTCCCCGCCTGGCCAAGCAGCAGGGCTCCCCACTCCTGGCGAGTGGGCTTACCTCTGGGGCTGTTGGGGGGAAAGCTAGCCCTTTGCCTTCGGGGCACAGGGCATCCTTGGAGTGCGTCTGTCCTTGGACGTTCTGAGTATGGACCACCCAGGCCTGTTCTCTCTCCACACCAAGTGGCCGGACGCTTTGCACCATGTGTACGCACACTCCCCGGCAGGGCAGCGGACATCTAGTAGTCTGAACCCAAGGCTGCACACGAGAGTCCAGCTTCCTGCGCAAGGAGCTGCCGGTCATCGGAGGAGTGTGTGCAAGAGGCCAGGGACCCCCGCACCCCCACCCCTCGGCCAGATCAGAAACGGGTAGAATCCCAAAGCAAAGGCCTGGCCGTTTCCAGCCTCCAGAGAGGGTCCCTGATCCGGTGCCCTCCCGCTGAGCAGTGCAGGGTGGGGGGCAGGGGGAGAGGTGCAGGTCCGTGGCCCTCTCACTGCCTGGCCACCTGCCGAGGTGGTGCACCCAGCAAGGCCCGAGCGGCCCCTCCCCTCTCCGGATGGGGGTGGGGCGGCAGCCCACGGGGTCTCTCCTGCACTGTGTCAAGCTTCACTTTGCATGCCAGTCCTGGGTCACGCTAGCACGGAGGACATGAGAAATCCCAATTTATTTACAAAATATTAAAAAGTCAGTTCGTCATCTACATATTAACTCCCATTCTGCCCTTTTATACATGCACTAGTTTGGAAAAAATAAAAACTTTAAAAAAAAAGAAAGAAAAAAGGATTACGAGGTGGGAGTGAGCAATTTTAACCCTTTGTCGACGAGTCTGGTCGTTGCAGCGTGTCTGGAGGTGCGAGGGGGCCGCGCAGCGCGGGCCGCGGACATCGAGCGTCAGCTCGTCACATACTTCAGAGCGGTCTGGGTGGAGGGCGGGGGCCGCACACCAAGCGCAGGCGGACGCTCAGCGAGGGGGAGGGTCTGCAGACCTACTGGCCAGAATGACTTTGTACACCGTGGACCCTTGGGACTGGGAGGACAGATGACAGCAGAGTCTCCTGAAGCAGAAGGAGAGGGGTGGAGGCTGCGGCCCGGGGCTCAGTAGCTCAGGGTGGAGTCGTCCCACTCCAGCTGCTGCTGCCTGTTCACGTTCTGCTGGTCCCCGTGCTCCCCCTCCTCCTCCTCGCTGCTTTCGGACTCGGCGCTGGTGATGTCATCCTCCTCCTCCCCGTCCTCGCTCTCCTCTTCCTCTTCCTCCTCCTCCTCCTCCTCGCTGCTGTGCTGGTCCTCGTACGTCTGACGAAGAGACAGCACGTGAACCGAGGCCCTGGGCCCCGCCTCGGCACCCGAGCCGAGTGTCCACGGCTGCTCACCCCGTGGGAGCCGCAGAGGAAGGGAACTGCCCGCAGCACACTCCACATCGGGGGAGGGCTGGACCACGCCGGAAGTCACCTCATCCCTGACGGAAGGGACAACACAGCTCTGGTTGCTACCCACAGGGTCTGTCACATGGGGGGGAGTGTGTTTCTAAGCTGACAGGGCGGCGTGAGCTGGGATAAGGCCTCTCTGGGCCCTCAGTTTGCCCACCTGAGGAATGGGGACACCTGCACCTCACCGACTTGTCATGTGGATCACGTGATGTTTAAGCCACGTAAACGTGGACGTGCCACGGCCATGCGACTTCTCTGGGGCGCATGTCACTTTGGCCCTGGCCTGTAGTGGTTTTCAGGCGCAGGGGCCGCCTGTCGGCACCTACCTCCATGGGGTTTACGGTGATGGTCAAGGCAGAGTCGTCCCAATCCATCTCGTTCTCCTTCCCGGTGTCCTGGTCCCGCATGGTTCGCTGATGAGCAGCCCGGATCCGGAACACTCCCAGGATAATCATGAAGACCAGGAAGCTGACACACACCACGATCACCACCGTGGCAGTGCTGGGGACAACTGCAACCGAGGGGAGACGGGGCGGTGAGGCTGACGCCTGCCCCAGACGCGGTCATGCCCTCGAGCCCCCGCCCCCCCCCACGGCTGCTTCGTCTGACCCCGGAGAACAGGAAGACATGTGAGGAGAGTCTCAGCACAGGTTCTGAGCCCCAGGCTAGCCACTTCCTGCCCCGGTGGTGCTTTCGTCCCTCGCGGGTGGCACAGAATCACAGAGCCCGGCCAGCCGAGGCTGCTCGGACCGGGTGCTGGGCTCCCAGGACGACATACCCCCCGCACAGACCTGACCCAGATGACCCTGCTTCTGCCCACAGTCCTACCTGCGAACGGGTGGGGGCTGGCCAGGTTGTGACCCGAGAGGTCGACGAAGGCATGGTGCTCCGGGTGGACGAACTGGGGCTGCGCGGCCATGTGGCTGGCGTGCTCCATGGGGCTGGCCGCGTGGATGACGTTCACCTGCAGCACAGACACACACAGCGGCCTGAGCGCGGCCCGGGGGCGGGAGGGCGGTTCCCAAGCTCCCGGGACTAGCGCTACTCAGAGGGGTCCCTGGACCAGCACTGCTGAGCGGATGAGAAGAGAACAGAAAAATCAAGGGTCAGCTCTTAGAAACCATCATAACTGCTTGATACTGTCATCCATCCCAGAAATAGAGCACTGTTCTAATAATTCCCTTTTACTGCATTCCATAAAAGAACCTGTCCACAAAAGAGTAGAAAAACCGCCACCACCGTCCTTCACTGCGGGTCATTCGAGAAGCACCAGCATAGCCCATTTCCCCGCTTTTCCCCAAAACCACAGCCACATGAAAGAGCACAAATCATAACCATTTATTTCCTTTCAAATCTGTTAGCCTTTGGCTCAGACAAAACTCTCATCGATTCTTCAGCACTGGGACTTCAGCATTCTGCTGCTCTGAGGTCACCGTGCAGACGTTCGACTGCTGAGAATAACTCTGGGCCCATTTCTCCAGACCACAGAAGCCCTGAGTGATGAAGGGGCTGCTGTCCAGGCCTGTGGAAGACCTCAGAGCGCGGTGAGCACCTTCTGACCACCGTGCCCTGAATTGCCACCATCGGGCTCGGCAGACAGCACAGCACCCCTCTCCCCCAGGCTGGCCCCGTGCCGGGACCCCTCTGCCCGGGCCGGCCCCGCACCGGGACCCATCTCCCCAGGCCAGCAGTCCGCCAAGAATCTTTGGTTCCCTGGGAATTGCTCTTTCTCAAGCAGTGTCAAATGACATTGGCTCTACTCATGAGGTATTAAGAGCCTCTAACTCTTGACCACCTCCTTCCAAAGGCCCCTCAGACGCCCATGAAAGGGGCACACCAGCTGCACCCCGGCCCACCCAAACCTGCAGCAGCTCCCGGGCTGGGACAGGCTAGCACGCCTGAGACGCACCCCAACAGTTGCCACATGAATGCTCTAAAAACAGTGTTTGCAAATATCAGGGCCGCAGGTGGGCACCCAATCACCCACCTCCACCTGGAACTCATTGCTGACATAGCGGCCATTCAGCTCCGAGCAGATGAGCTTGAACTTCCGGTCAAGCAGAGACTGGGTGTGCCAGTTCCGATAGCGCAGGAGACGCAGCACCTCCTCATAGCTGGCCATGGTGTCTACACCTGCAGGGAGAGGGGAGAAGACCGCCCGGTGGCTGGGGTCAAAGCCAGGGTCAGGGGAGGCCGGAGTCAGGCCCAGGGGCGGCTGGACCAAGCTGACACACACATGTTGGCTTTCTAGTTGTGGGGAGAAGTGCGAGTGTGCAGGCACGTCTGTTCCTCCCCAGGGGGTGGGGTGCCAACTCGTGCCTGACTTCCACCCCCTCGTACAGACAGGAGGCAGGGCAGTGTCTGTTCTTCTCTTCCTGCCAGGAGAAGGCGAGCAGCCCATGCTGAGCCTCTCCTCCGCCATCGCCTCCAGGACTCTCCTAGAGCTCAGAGAGGACAGGGGCAGGGCTGAGGCTCCCGCTCCGCCCCCCACCTGCACTGAGCCCGCTCACCTGTGAAGACCGTGCCCAGGTCCGAGGCGCTCACTGCAATGCCCTTCTGCTGCAGACGGGCCGCGTCCACCTCCAGGCTCTCCTGGGCCGGGTTCAGCTCGTCCCCGTCCACCGTGACCTCACAGGTATCCAGGTCGTGCACGATTTCCTCAGATACCAGCGACTCTTGAACTGCGGAAACAGACCAAGCCCCAACTGCAGAGCCCCGGGAGGCCAGTCACACTGGGGAGCCTGCTGGCTGTCCCTGAGCTCACAGAGACCTTTCAAAGTCCAAAGACAGAAAGATAGGAAAGAATCTTTTTTTTTTTTCTTTTTTAAAGATTTTATTTATTTGAGAGAGGCTGAAAGCGAGAGAGATCACAGAGTCGAGAGGGAGAGGCGGACTCCCGGCTGAGCAAGGAGCCCGATGCAGGCCTCCATCCCACGACCCTGGGATCACGACCCGAGCCTAAGGCAGATGCCTAATGGACTGAGCCACCCAGGCACCCCTAGGAGAGGCCCTTTTAAGAATCGGGGTGCCTTACGTGTCTGGGAGGACTGGCCCCCAGGCAGGCCCAAGAATGCGGGGCCCCTGAGCAGCCAGCGGGAGCAGCATTGTTCCCTGCAGTCGGCCCCGGATCGTCTCGGCCTCCACGGGGCACCTCAGATCCGGACATCACACCGGAAAAGGAGGTAAGGACTCTCCAGGTGGGTGTCCAAAGAGCACGATGAGCTCTTGACCATGGGTCAGATCCCAGGAGTAGACCCAAGAATAACATTAAAACATCCAAATCTCTCAAAATCTCAGGGAAAAAGAATTCAGGAAGTAAGCAGCAGCTGTGGGGCGTCAGCCACCCGGGTTCGAGCCAAGGGGGCGACTAGCCCAGCCGAAGAGCTGTTACCTGTGGGGTCCTCGTCCCCTTCCCCCTCAGGCTCCACTTCTCTGGTGATGGTGCTGATGATCCGAAGCTCAGGGAAAAGGAAAACCCCTTCCGGGCTTTCAAATTCGGAAGCCGCTCGAGCGAAGTGGCGGACACCGCTCAGGCTGATCTTGGGCTCCTCGGGCTGCAGCACGATCACGCCGCTGTCCACCGGGGGCACGGAGACGCAGGAGGCCCCGTTAAAACACCTGCCAACAAGCGACGGGGAAGGCAAAGGTCAGGGCTTCGAGGAGCGGCTCTGCAGGCTACACGCGCCATGGCCCATGCATTCCTCAAGCCCCTGGGGGGACAGAGTGCCCAGTGCCATTCACGGACCCCGTCCACGCCCTCCAGTAAGTGACGGCTGCGGTGTCTTAAAAACCTAAACATACACGGTTTCTTCTCCAGAGTTAAAAATCAGCACATACTTGACCGTGCTGGTGATTCTGAGTCTTCGGATCCCCGGTGTGGGGAACTGCCGGGAGTTCAGGTAGGCGACGTGCTGCATGGCCTTATCCAGCTCCCCGATGTCGTCTCCCTCTAAGGTCAACGCCAACTGACTGGGGTTGGTATGGATCTGAAATCGGGCCAGAGGGGGACAGAAAAAGGGTTCGAACTGCAAGAAGCTAAAACCACACACACTCTGGCAAAGAGGGTCAGCTGGGGACCGGTCCGATCAGAGACCTCACAGAGCTGCAGCGACAAGACCCTCTTCTTCACGGGTCAACGCCCAAGGCGCAAATGTATCTGTGGTATAAGAAATACAGGGGCGCCCGGCGGGCTAAGTCGGTGCAGTGTGTGACTTGACTGTGGGACTGTCAGTTTGAGCCCCATGGTGGGTGCAGAGATTACTTAAAAACAAAATCTTAAAAAAAAAAAAAAGAAAAAAGAAAGAAATACATATATTTGGCCTCTGTCCCCAGTTTCTGGCACAGAGCCCCCCAAACCTTGGAAATATCGCGATAGGAGCCCCTTTTGTTACTCATCGTCAGCCCCTTCCAAGAACACCAGCATGGGTGCTAATGAGCAGACTCTGGGCCCTGACATGGTTCCAGGATGAAGCTGACTGACTGTCACAGAAACCAGGCGTGTGACTGTGGGGCTGGCACTTTCAGCCCCAACCCTGACCTCTGGCCAATGATTTAACCGGCTGTGCGTACCTAACAGAAGCTCCGGAGACTCCCCTGAAGGACAGGGCTTGGGAGCTTCCCGTGTGTTGGAGGGTGGCGCCTTATAATAAACCAGCAGTAGTAAGCAAAGTGCTTTCTGCAGATTTCTGAGTAGTTCAGTCAAATTACTGAGACCCAAAAGGGGGGAACAATGGGGGTCCCCAACTTTGTAGCCAAGCTGGACAGAAGTGTGGGTAACCCAGGGGCCCAGCACCTGCACACGGCATCTGTAGTGGGGGCAGCGTGGTGGGACTGAGCCTCCCCTCCTGCAGGGTCCGTGCTAACTCCCGGCTGTCAGTGTCAGAAGTGAACTGAATTGTAGGACACCTGGCAGGTGTCTGGAGAGTTGGGGAACCGGTTGGTGGAAAACCACCCCCAACGTTTGGGGGCAGAGGTATTGTGAGTAAACACGGGTCAGGATCGATCACATATCAGTCCTTTGCCAGCAGCCCACACGCTCGTGCTCGAGGTCAGCAGCGTCGTGTGAGCAAATGCCAAGGTTACCTTCACGCCTCTGGCGCCGTCTTCAGGGAGCTGCAGGTCCAGCCCTTCTTTGCAGGTATACAGACAGTCGATCACCTTCTTGTCGGCGACTTTCCCAGAACGGACGGTCAGGCCGGCCAGGTTACCTCGGAAAAACTGGGTCATGTGCAGGTCACCACCTTAGGAACATGGGGAACAAAGCAGGCAGTTACTTGCACGGCCCGGGCCATCCTGCTTCGCTTCGCAGTGCAGTGTTACCGGTGGTGGCGGCTGGATGGAGGGACATGCGGGTTAGTTCGTACCACACCCTGTTAGCCTTGCAATCTACATGGAAGCGCAATGGAGAAATTAAGTCGTTTATGATCATGCATATGGCCTGGAGAAAAGAGGTGTTGGGGGTCCCTCACCCGAAGCCCAGAGATCCCATGAGAGTCCCCGCGCAACCGCCACTCCCTGGAAAGGGTGGCCGATGCTGCCCCCGTCCCCCTGGTGCACTGGTGACATTTTCCAGCACTGCCAGCCTCCTGGGTCGCTGCCTTCTTGACCAGCTGGCTCCTGCTCGGGCTGCTCTTTCCGACTGAGTGCACTCGGGGATACGTGCAAACTTGGGAATGAACCAATGGGGCCACGAAGATAAAAGGGACGCTTACTCCCCCAGCCTGTCCGTGAGAGGCCTTGCGTGGCTGCCATCTGGTTGAGTCCCATCGTGCCCAGCCCCTACCACTGAGGATATCTGGGAACCGATGGTGTTATAAGGAAAATGGAGACCCAGAAAGTGGTTCTTGACGGGCCATAGCCAAGAGCCCAAAGCAGGTGAAACGGAACTTATTCTCGCAATGACGAAGGAGACCAATGTCCACAGCATGTCTGGTTCCTGATAAGGACGTCAGACACTGTGACCCATCACTGAGGACTGAGATTTCTAAGAAATATGTCTAAAATTTAGTACTGGTCAGGATAGAGTATCTAGTAATGAGTCTCTTCCTGTCTCGTGGCTCGGCCACAGGGGAACCAGGAGGTGGCCTCCCTGATGTGGCCTGTGGGATTTCGGCAGGGAGCCTCATGCAGGCGGATCAGGGTCAAATTTGATGGTCGGGGGAGAGTCCCATTAGCGCAGTGCATTAATGAGTCATTTGCCCTCACTTTCAACTGGGATCAGGTTGGGCAAAAAAAGGGTCAATTCCGTGAAGCGGTGGGGAGAGCATAATGCGAAAAGCAGCAGCTCAAGTGGTGTCTGGGACCAAAATGCAACTCGGGCATTTCATGCGAAATGTGGAATGAATTGATGTCTCGTCTTTAAATGAAACACAAGAGAGAACCGTAGGGAAAGATCCAGCAACCTGTAGAGGCCAGAGGCACAGGCTCGGTTTCATTGTCATTTTCAAATGCTGGATACTCTGCAGAAAAGCAAGACAAAGACAATAGAAAAGGACCAAGAGGTTAGGCTCTTCACATCGGAACTTGAAAATTAGTTTTGAAAAGCTACCGAATATAAAACACAAAGAGAAGAATTCCCGTCTTGGCCCCCTTGGGGACATGCCCCCCACACCCCAAGCTAGCTCGAACTCGATCACCTCTTCCTAGGAGCTGTCGTTACCATCCCACTGCTCTCTGCATTCCTCTTTTATCCCATCTTCGCACGTCTCCCTTGCCAAAACACAGGCCCAATTCAAAGTAAGCTGAGCAAAAGCACGTCCATGTCCACGGAACACCCGATCTCCTCGGCCTGTGCTACCAGGCGGGGCCTTCAAAGAGGCCGCTCACACAGACGGCAGAGGCAGCCAGATACACACACAACCACACCCCGGGCAAACAGCACTTGTCTCCCTAACAGGGACGACACTTGCAGAGACGAAATGGGACAGCACCAGTAAGCATCCAAAGCCTGGTATGTGTACAGTAAACATATAAAAATATGTATTTTTTGAGCTCAAAACAAGTTCACTTTGGTCTAGACTTCAACCCCTAAGTCACAGAGAAATGAAGGTTATTTTTATCCACTTTTTCCAAACTGAAAGGGAGAGTCCGGGGTTAAGGAACTCACCCAGAAACAGGTACTCAGTCATCGGTGGTGGGCCTGGGGCCTCTAACCACTGATCCCTCTCACGGGCCCCGGTCCGGTGTTCTGACATAAGGCCAGGCCAGGGAGGCCCATGCCCAGTGACTGAGCCCAGAACCTCCACTTTCCGGAGTGCACTCCACAGCCCACGGCATAGGCCCCCACAGCACCTGTGCCGCAGCAGCGTGGGGACATGCTGGGGACATGCTGGGACGCGCTGGGGACAGGCCCAGTGTGCGGGCCCCACGATGCCTCCAGAACACCGTTAGGGATGACGTTTCGGCCGATGGGTGTGAGGCTGCTGCCTACAGCACGGGCCCTCCACCACAGATTTGTAAGGAAAGTGGGCTCAGATCTGCTGAAGGGAGGAAGGAGATCTTCCCCCGAGTAGCTACACTTTATAAACCGTGTGCTTGGTTTGGGAGCTTAAGTGGGTTTTTCTGGCTGAGGATCTTGAGAGGCTGAGGCAGAAAGAGATGAAGCTGATGGCCACTGAGTGACAGACGCTGTGGCCCAAACAGGCCCCGGGGGGCAGCCCAGAGCAAGGGCTTTACTTTGACCCAAGCAGCGAAGCTCTTGGGTTTGCATTCATATTTTTATTCTTATTTTTAAAACGACACAAATTATTGTTTAATCTGGGAAGCAACTCTGGACTAAAATGTTAAGACTTAGCAACTAAGGGGCACCTGGGTGGCTCAGCTGGTTAAGCATCTGCCTGCAGCTCAGGTCATGATCCCAGGGTTCTGGGATCGAGCCCCACATCAGGCTCCCTGCTCTGCGGGGAGTCTGCTTCTCCCTCTGCCCCTCCCCATGTTTGTACTCACACTATCACATAAATAAATAACAATTAAAAAAAAAAAAAAGACTTAGCACCTAAAACAATTCCCACTTCCCTGGTACTCTGTTCCTTGTTCCTTGGCCTCAAGTTCCACTTTCTCATAGATGAACTGTCCCCGAAATTAAATCCAGGAGTCAGCTAAAGAAGTTCACTCTAAAATGCTGTCTTAACCTTTTTAATTTAAAAGGATCTGCAGGAAAATGATGAAATTCAAATTCTCTGAAATTAAACCAACACTGTCGAGGCAATCAGGCTGTTTTATAAATGTCTCGCCGACCTCGAGGTACAATGTTTCCACAGGGAGGAAAAAATACTCAAAAGGTCTGTTTAGCAGGTACAGGCAGTGACGGCGACCCCGTCAAGTGTGAGGGTTCACGTGAGGCTGTGAACCTCGAGGGCGGACGGAGGGTCCCGTGAACTTGGGCAGGAAAGATGACATGCTTCCTTACGTGAACTTCTGAAGGTGAGCTTTTCCTTCGGGTACGAATGTCGCCGCAAGGCACAGTACCACTGGCTGTCACCGCTACTCTCCCAGCGGGCCGCGCTGCCGCATTTACAACGCCCGTCACTACCTTCAAACTACGGCAGTTATGAAACTTGCGGCCAGAGCTTGCTGTCCGCTTGTTAGAGAAGCAGCACAGGTGCTACCATTTCAAAACGCTGGGCTTCTAGTCCTTTGATAACTCTCTTTCCATTTAATTGCTTACCTTGGAAATCCTAGTATTTTGTTTCATAGATTAATAAAAAATTATCCTGAGAAGGGGTCCCCATCAGACCACAAGCTCTCCATGCACCGGCTTTAAGGGTTCAAATCCTGATGCCAAGATTAACCAGCGGAGTAACCCTGGGCTCTGAGCCTCAGTTTCTTCGGCTGTAAAATGGGGCTAAACTTCCCGTTAAGGATTAGTGAGAGAACGCATGTAAAGTAATCAGCTCGCGGCCTGCCAGTTAGAAAGTCCGAATAAGTGGTATTGTTGCTTCGGTGGTGGTTGTCACATCCCATCCCTGGTCTTGCAGCAGAGATGTCCTGGGAGTCCCCTCTAGCAGAGCTCCTGGCCGCTTCGCCAGCACTAAACGTTCTAGAAGTGTCCTTGGGTCAAAGGACACTTACAGTTCTGGGCCTGACATCAGCTGCCACCTCTTTGTTTTCAGAACTTTTCAATAAACAGCTTAGTTTATAAAACAATCCCTCCACCAACGGCACTCTCCCTCCATGTAACGCTCCCTCCCAGGTTCCCAAAGGGGGCTGGTTGCTTCAGTTGTATAATACACAGTTAGTGCCCACCCCAGCGTGGCACCCGCAGTGTCCCCAGAAAGGCCACGCCCAGGAGAAGGGACGAAAAGCGGAAGGACGGGAGGGTAAGGGGGTAAGACACTGAGATGAGCCTGCTTCCACTGCTAAGGCCACGAGGCAGGATTTAATTCCCGAGACTGGGGAGAGGGTGCCAATGACCGCTACCTTGCCAGCAGGCCCCAACCACGAGCTGAGTTTCAATCTTGGTTGGATGAAGCGGGTAATCCTCGGTCACAGAGAAGGGCTCGTGAGACACTCCGTCCACATAGAGGGTCGCACTTGGGAACTCCACATTGAGGACGTAGTGATGCCACTCTTCGTCACAGACCTACGAGGGGAGAAGCAGAGCCTGAGAGGTCTACCCTCTCACCCAGAAACAATGAGAGCCACACCACTGGATACGGACAGCAAGTCGCCCATAAGGAATAATGTCTTCTGAAAAAGGAAACCAATTTTAAAAAATCTAACAGCAAAATATATCTCACTCACTCAACCACAACTCGCCCAAAAGGGCCAAAGCAACATTATCCCCACTCGGACGCTCCAGACCAGGGGGCAGTGCTCACTCATCATGTGACAGGGCCTCAGAATACGGAGCTGCCCAGTTCTCTTCTGCCAACGGTCTGACAGGGATTCTTGTACCGGCAGGCGGACGGCCTCCCATCGAGCCAGCCTCGCCCGCCCACGGACCGTGCCTCCGTTTCTGCATCAAAACGGACACCACCTGCGACCTCAGGAGAAGCAAGCTGGAGCGCGCGTATTTTCTTTTTCAATTCAAAGGTGCGGATCTAAATAAACGTGAGCGCACGGCTCAGAGGGCATGATAAATTAGACCGCGTTCCTTCCCCATCGTGAACGAGCATTTCCCTCGCGGCCGAGGGAAAGCGCTGGTCGGCAGCCTCCGAGGCCCCTTCAGTCTGGCACTCCCTGATCTTTGGCCTCGGAGGAAGAGGCAGGCACTCCAGAACGGAGGCAGGCAGAGAAAGAGACGGAGTGGGACAAAGTTTTTAAAAAGGTATTTCTAAATAAGCTTGCCCAATTTATACATTCTAAAAAACTGAAACGATGAGAACGTCAACAGACCAGAAACATCACAATAAATGAAGAAATTACCAAAGAATACCCCCCAGAGAAAAGCGGCTGTTCCTGATGAGTTTATTACAGAAAGAAATGCAAACCTCTAATATGGTGCACATATGCGTATCTCATATCTCAGATGCATACTAGATAAGTACGTGTATTTATTACATGAAACATTTTTAAATGAAGGAATTGCACAGCAAGTCACTTCTGAAGCAGGTAGTATCTTAATTTCAGCTTGTCTCTATTTAAAACAAGTTTCGCAGTGTTAGCTCCTTCAGAAAGCAGTTTCTATTGTCTCCCTGGTTCTTGAATTACCTCACATTTCTGGGGCACCAGCAGAATGATACTGTAAGTCCATCTGACCTTAGTCAAAAGTCCCTGAGAGTATTCTGGGAAGACAGGGGTAGAACTGGCATAATTTTTGGATTTCCCTGAAAACTGGGCGATCAGAATAGCGAAGCCCAAAGCCACAGGCACACCCATGACACTTCTCAGTTCGGTGCCTGGGTGCACCCCGAGATCCCCGGGTGCCCCCTGAGACGCACGCAGGTGGAGAAAAGCAACAGGGCTCCCAGTCCAGGGGATAGCAGAGGGCGGTGAGACTGTATTTACTTGTTGAGATGATTTATGACAACAGAAAGGGGAGGCAGAGCCCAGAAACTAGGAAAAAGGTCATGCTCCCCAACTCCCTCCTCTGAAAGCACAGGAAAAGTAATTTCTCGTAGAATGAGGAGAGGGGAAAGGATCACAGCTCAATCCCATGTGAACTTTTCAAGAGAAAGAAAGAGAATTGCTGGAATAATATCCCTCCAGACCCCCTTTCAAGACACACTGGCCACAAACAGGAAAATGATCATGTATTGTCTCAAAATGCACTAGAAACGCCAGGAAAGTGACACAAAACACGGAAGAATGTGGCTTATGACTACAACAACTCAGACAAGAGCTGACAAAAAAGGAATGACTCGGAAAGAAAGTGCCAGACACAGAAAACAGGTAAGGAATACCAACCAAAGGTGAAGGGTTCCCAGGGAAAAAAAGCAAAGTGATTAGGGGGGCTTAGTAAGAGCTCTTAATGACACCAAAAACTTGCCTGAAATACCAAACAGCTTGAAACTATATACTGAAAACGGGCATACCACATATCTGGGAAAACAGACCCAAAACAATCAAGACGTAGGCATAAAATTAACTGGCTTCAAAAAAGAAAAGAAACTCATCCTTTGGTCACCCAAACAAAAGGACCAAGTGTTTTACGAGGGAAAGAAAATCAGATGGCCGCAGCAGCAGATTCTGTGTCAGAAGAAAACGGACAGAGAGATCTTCTGTTCTTGTAAATCTCAAATGGGAGCCAGAGATTTTATATCTAGCCAAACTGACCTTCCGTGTAAAGGCCACAGGCACACTATTAAACATGGAGGAACTCAGGCTGTTCCCGTGAATCCCTCCTGAGTACACACTACCCACAACACAGATGACTGAGACAGAGCGAGCATGAATGGCTCCTTACAGCACGGAAACAGAAACACCCAGACACAGAGCCTAAAGGGACCAGAAACATGCAAACCCGAGCCCGATCGAGCCTCTAGGCCACAATGCTGATTTACAGGCTGTAAAGGAGAGAGTGGAATATACGGCCCCACAGGGATACAACCAGCCAAATATACACTATGGGAAACTCTGCGGGACAAACAGCCTGATTTTGTCATCAAATAAATTGCAGGAGAGAAGAGAAAAATCTACAGATTATAAAATAAAGTCAAACGTTTATCAACCAGTCACCAATCCTTATATGGATCCTGATTCAAACAGATTATAAACATAATAATATTTACAAGACGGGCGCCTGTGTGGTTCCGTCGCTTGGGCATCTGCCTTCAGCTCCGTTGTGATCTCGGGGTCCTGGGATGGAGCCCCGCATGGGGCTCCCTGCTCAGTGGCGAGCCTGCTTCTCCCTCTTCCTCTGCCCCTACCCCCACTCATGCTCTCTCTCTCTCTCAAATAAATTTAAAAAACAATTTACGAGACAATCTGAAACTTAAGCACCAATTAGCTATCCAACGATGTTAAGAAATTGTTTGGTTTTTTTTTTGAGAGACAGAGAGTGCACACGTGCACAAGCCCAGGGAGGGGCAGAGGGAGCGAATCAAAGCAGACTCCATGCTGACTGAGCATGGAGCCTGACGCGGGGCTCGATCTCACGACCCCGAGATCATGACCTGAGCTGAAATCAAGAGTTGGATGCTTACCCTGACTGAGCCACCCAGGTGCTCTGTTATTTTTTTAAGATGTGAAAAAGAACTGTGGTTATGCTTATCTTTTAGATACACATATTGCATTATCTCCACAGAGAACGAAATGCCACATGTGGGATTTACCTCAAGGAGGTAACAGCAATCATTAACAGTGAGTGGGGGTAATGACGAACCCACACTGGCCGAGTGTTAACTGGTGAAGCTAGGTGAAGGGTACGTGGGGTTGTTCTTTACACTAATCTGTCTGCTTTTACGTACATCTGAAATTTCCCATAATGAAGTGGGTTTTTTTAATATCATCTGAAGAAACTAAATATGTAAATACAGACTACGGTTATTAGGACACAACTGTGCCTACGAACTCGACGTACACCACAAAGGGGTTTTCGGGACTGTACCTTTCTTTAGTTTCTTGAAAAACTGTATGTATAAAAGATTCTCTATGAGACAGATTCTCTATGAAAATGGAAACGACACCAGTAAGAGATGAACGCTGCCAGCCGGCCTGTCGCTTCGTCTTCGATCACACGCGGCCTTCCTGTCTCGTTCATGCTCGCACACATCGACCTATCTTGTGCGTGCTACGGACGACGCTGCATTCCAGCAACGACAGGAGCACATTCGTCAGCTCTGGCCCGCTACCTCCACGAGACAGAGCTAAGCTCAGGACACAGGTTTCCGTCCTGACCCAACCCGAGATCGAGAGGAGAAGTGACCTGCTGTGATTTTAATGGACAGGCTTCCTCGGCGTACAGAGTCCCCTTGTTTCCTGCAACACGTCAATTTTTTTCACGTGATACTTGCTTTTTATCACAGAAACTGTTGGGAAAGCGGCTTTGCAGAGATATGCTATCATCAAAAGGGCTATAACGTGACCTAATGTCGAAACTGTAAACTCCGCAAGCTAGTAGATGGTGTGGTTTCTGGAAGATGTCAAGATTGCTGGCTCCATGACAATTTAAAATATCCCGTGGAACCCCTACATTTGCTGAGGCCCCCGGGGGCTCCTTGGCACAGTTCAGGAGCCCAGGCTTTGGCTTTAAGTAATGAATAAACCAATAAAGGATCTCAAGCCCAATTTTTAAGCAAGTGCTGCTTATTTCAATAAATTACAACATACCATTTTCAATTTAAAGCATATAATTTCTCTATATTAATAATGGATATATAAAATACACACTTAGAAAAATGAGAAACTTAGGCTTCCAGTGCAAAGGAGTTCAAAGGATTTAATTTGCTATCCTATGACCCACAGGCAATATAATAAAGGTTTTTTTAAATGTCATCGGAACAAACTAAACATGGTTACTATGGTTACTATAATAGAACTGTGCCTAAAATGTCTATGTAAGTTGCAAAAAGTTTTATATTTTTATATTTATTCATAAATATAAATACACACTGCCCCTATACAGCCGGTCCCGTGTAAAGCTGCAATACCTCGTTATAGTCTCTGAAAGATCAGAACCGGTGTGTCTTCCAGGCACATACCTGATTCAACTTCCAGTGGAATTCCGCAGGTTTGTATTTCTTTTCTTCTGAAGGATCCTGGCGGAGGAGGAAAATAAGCCGGCAGCCGTGGACATAGAGTGAATAATGGTGCCGGTTCATGTCTGCAGAGAGAAAACCTACTGGTAAATTGCCAACTTGAGACCCAAAGGAGAAGTAAAAGCCATTTCCTTGATGGATTTTGAAGACACAGTGTTATCAGCCTACGTGAACTCTCCAGTTGGGCCAAGGCAGGGTTTAGAAACAAACATGCTTGGGTTTTACTGAGACGTGGGGCCCAATTCACTGAGTAAAACTAACAACCAAATACCAGTGCAGTATCTTGAGGACAGAGCGCCCTGGCCCAGAGCGCAGAACGCTGTCTGTCGCCAACCAGCCTGTGGGAGCCTCTGAGGGAGGTCAGGTGCCCCACCTCCAGCAACCACTGCGGGGGCCGCTCGAGTCTGACGGACGCCCTGACGGCAAATTAACCTACCTGTTTTGTCTGAACTACAAAGAATCGTCTCCTTCTTCCTGCCAAAAGGCCCATGCCTCATCCACACAGAAATCGTAAAAGGCTCCTTGGGGTTGACCGAGACGACACCATCGGGGATCCTCACTGCTTGCGTGCCATTGAACTCGAAGACCTGGTCGCTGTCGTGGCCATTGTCGGTGGGGAGGCCCACAGTCCAGTTCAAGGACCCGCTTGGGGAAGGGAGCAGCTCGGCAGTGCCAGACGCAGCACCTAAGCCGACAGAGTCACATTTCACACACGTCACGTGAAGGACTTAAAAGGCATGGTTTCGAAGTGACACTAAGGCAACATCCTTACTTCACACAATTGGCTAGTCCCAGTTTACATTCCCTCAAAAATACCGGTTTCGATTAAAAAAAATCATAAATAATAACTGTGGATATTTTTTAAAAAGGAAAAAAGGAAGAAAGCCTTACTTGCAATCCCACCCAGATATATCCGCTATTAACATCTGAGTATAAACACTTCCAGTCTTTTCTTTATGAATATATACGCATTATGAGTGGAGTCAAGCAATGTACATAGGTATACATACACTCCCACTAATATTCTTCCACAGCGTAACTTCTAATGTCTGAAAGGCATTTCATTGCACAGATACACTGCGACTTATTTAACTGATCTCCGTAGTAGGCACTGAGGTTGTCCCCACTTTTTTCTTTTTTTAAAGATTTTATTTATTTATTTGTCAGAGAGAGAGAGCGCATGAGCAGGGGGAGCGACAGGCAGAGCAGGGAACCTGACGCAGGGCTCGATCCCAGGACCCTGGGATTATGACCTGAGCTGAAGGCAGATGCTTAACCGACTGAGCCACCCAGGCGTCTCCTGTCCCACTTTTTTCTATGACAAACCTTGCCTTTATCAGGATCTCTGTGTGACTCAATGATTATTCCCTTAGCATAAATTCCTAGAAATGGAATTAGTAAGCCAAAGAACATGAAAAAAAATTTCCAGCTGTCGTTATGTATTGCCAAGTTCAATCTTCTTTTAAACGTGTCCACAGAAGTTGACTGAGCTCCCCCAGTCACCTGGCCCTTCCCTGTTCCCTGGAGCCACGTGACCTAATGTATAACTTCGGTCAGGCACGAGCACCTGCCACTTCCTAAAAGTGTGAACTTATCCTCCTCTAGTCACCGTTCATTCCTCAGTAAAAATGAGGTCAACACCACCTCCTCTGCAGGCCTGATGGGCACGTATGGAAATGCAGGGCATAGAGTCAGCACTCGCATATGAAATTCCTTCCATTCTTCATGACTTTAGACTGTTCTGCGGAGAAAATGTTCATTTAATACCATAAAAAGTCATGGCACTTTTTATGAGAGAGAAAATGAGTTTTAAACATTATACTTAAATAGACACAGGGGCGCCTGGGTGGCTCAGTCGGTGAAGCGTCGGCCTTCGGCTCAGCTCATGATCCCGAGGTCCTGGGATCGAGCCCCACATTGGGCTCCCTGCTCCGTGGGGAGCCTGCCTCTGCCCCACCCCTCCCCACACATCGTTTAAAACAGAATATGTCCCAGTGCTCTTAACTGTACGTATATATTTCAGTACACGAGTATGTGGACTGAGTCACGCCACACCAGAGTGTATTCATCATGGGGACAAGCTAGCAGAGGGTACGCTTTTTTGCTTTTGCTTATTCCAGGTTTGTAAGAAGTCCGAAACCTGCGGGCTGTTACGAGGCCGGAGGAAAGACAGGCAAACGTGGGCGAACGCCCCCTGCAGAGCTGACACTGAGCAGCTCTCGAGGCACAGAACACTCTCCGAGGACGAAGCCCGTTCGGGTGACGGGTCTCTTGTCACTGACGAAGCGAAACACTCTCCCTCAGCAGTTTCCACGACAGGCACCCTCCCTCCCCTCTACCTCATGTAGGTAAGCCAGAAAAATGCCCGCAACTGCGGGTGAAGACAGAGCTCGAGGCTTTGCTCAGATCTGTAACCACGGGTCAACTTCACGTAATGCTTGTGGTAAACAGAATGTGCTGAAACTTGAAATTAGGCGGGAGTGTCCTTAGTTTTGATTTTTTTTTTTTTAAGATTTTATTTATTTATTTGACAGAGATAGAGACAGCCAGTGAGAGAGGGAACACAAGCAGGGGGAGTGGGAGAGGAAGAAGCAGGCTCCCAGCGGAGGAGCCTGATGTGGGGCTCGATCCCATAACGCCGGGATCACGCCCTGAGCCGAAGGCAGACACTTAACTGCTGTGCCACCCAGGCGCCCCTAGTTTTGATTTTCTGCCTGTTTGCCTAAAGCTATCGCGTTACCTGTTTTTTCCTTCGGTCCTGAGATAAACATCTCATCTCGTTTCAAACTCACTCCGCTTACATAATCCCTCTTTTGAGGATTCCCTGGGTTAGAGAAATACTTTCTTCCAATCACTGGTTCTTAAAGTGTGCACGTGCGTAACATTTTGAACAGACTTTTCAGGGGTTTATGAACGTCCTCAAGCCCATCCAGCAGGAACATTAGCCAGGAAGGCAGTAATGGCCACTTCAGAGAGTCTGATTCTGACCAGCAACACACGCACGCATTCCCTTCCATTTGAGAGGGGGTCTCTCGCCTTCCCTGAAGACCACCCCAACCCTTACCGCACAGCTGGTGAAGGGACTTCTCTGAGTAGGTGTCCCGGTCACAGCCTTTTCCGATGTGGCCGGTCTCCAGCTCCACCGTCGCCTGCACGGAGGCCACGGATTCATCGCACGTCTCCAGATGGATGTTGGGGAAGAGGGCCAAGGTGCCCGTGCCAGGCTCATACTCGATCCTATTGTTCCATCCTGGGTCGGTCCACAAACCCGGGTGGGAAGAAAGGAGGAAAACTCACACGTTAGTTTTCTCTGGTAGACGGCGTTTAAGAACGGGTGCGAGAGCAGAAAGGAGAACGAAGCTCACCTTGCCACCCCGGGGTGCAGGTGGGCTTGATGCTGACCTTCACCAAGACATCTTCCGCCGCCCTCCGCTTCCCGCAGTCGTAGGCGGTGACCATCAGCTTGTACTGGTGTTCCTTCCCATAGTTCAGCTTCTCTGTGTTTTTTATATAACCTTCCAGAGGGGCAGAAACAACAGTGAGAACTCAGAGCCGGGCTGAGACACAAAGTGCGCGTGCTTCGGGCGTCATAAACACCGCCGGGGAAATAAAACTTCGGCTGCAGGTAATTAACACCCGGTCTGGCTGTCCCGAGCTTGAACTCACACTTAAGGATTGTTCCAACAGAAGGAACGAGTCTACACAATTCAACTTCATTTATTCTTACGGTTTTTCTTTTTTGGTTTTATATATTTGCTTTAAGATTAAGCAATTTCATGAGGCCTGAGGCCTGGTTCACAGGTGGCCGAAATATGAAATACAAAATCAAGCTGCACTAAATATTTCTTGCTAAAAGATCTACTTTGTGTGTGTGTGAGAGAGAGAGACCGAGAGACAGAGAGATTTCCCACCCCCACCCACTAGAACAGCAGCCTGCTTTTGCATCTGAATGCGTACGTCTGCAAAGTGTTTGCAATGTCCATGATTTCATTAGAAGATTCTGGACTGTGCATTAGCAACAGAGACACTGTATCGCCGTCAAGAAGCCATAACCCTAATCAAGAAGCAGAGTTTCAGCATGAGTTCATTCTGCTCAGTGACGAAGGTTGGGAGGACCCGGCAGGAAGGCATAAACCTTCACGTTGCAGACGAGGCAGAAGATGCAAATCTAATGGGGACAGAACACAGGCCAAGCGAAGGTCGGTCTTCTCGAATGCACACTGACGGGCAGGTGAGAAGGTACAGATCAAAAACATGCTTGGTGGGGGTTTTTTTAGACCTTGGTGGGAGAGGAAAAAGAAGGGCACCCCATAAAGAACACACAACTTTAGGTGCCAGAAGCGAGGCTTTCAAGGGACAGGATAAAAAAAATGTGAAACACACACACACACACACCATTAGGGCTCTGCTATGGACTGAACGCTTGTGTCCCCCCAGATTCCTACACTGAAGTCCTAACACCCCATGCGACGGTGTCACGAGGAGGTCCTCCTCGGGGAGGAACTTAGGCTTAGGTGAGTTGTGAGGGTGGGGACCCCACACTGGGATCCCAGAGGGCTCTCTCTCTCCCCGCCACATGGGGACGCAGCGAGAAGACGGCCACCTGTGAACCAGGCCTCAGGCCTCACAAGACACTAAATCGGCCAGCACCTCGATCCTGGTCTCCCCCCACCAGAACCATGCGAAGTAAGCGTCTTGTCGTTTGAGCCCCCGGCTTGTGGTGCTTTGTTACAGTAGCCTGAAGGTACGGACGAAGATCGTGTCCAATCTGAGTCTCGCCGGCACCTGCCACGGACCGTCGCCCCGGTAAGGAAGGCTTGCTCCTCTGACTTACCGTCTTTGTCGATGGCGAACGGCACATCTGGAGTGACGATTTCATAGCTGCAAATCTGGCTGAACTGAGGGGAGCAATCTGCGTCCACGGCCTCCACTCGCAGGATGCTGTCATACTGTCTGCCCTCAGTGACGGTCGCCTTGTAGGATTTCTCCTTGAACACCGGTGCGTACTCGTTCACGTCGTTCACCTGAATGTGGACAGTTGCTCTGGAAGAAGAAGAAGAAAAGCTGTGCGGTCGATTTGGTTTTTTTACCCAGAGATACCAATTCTGCCCTGGCCTTAAATTTCCTTTGGCTACTATCTTGTTTCATGAAGTTCAAATGATGGAGAGCAAAATGAAACAAGTCACTGTTTTTACTTCCATGTGGAGATGACTTCAGAAAGTTAGAATAGGAATTTGAGTTGATTCCTCCAGGTCCCAAGAGAAAGGGAGCTGGTTTAAAAAAAAAAGGCAGTAATGTAAAATAGAAGAGGGCTAGGGGTTTTCTCGACAGTATGGGACAGGGGATGCAGAAGGGAGATAAACTAGAGAAGACAAAATAAGAGACTAAGGAAGAAGTAGCAAGACATAGAGAGAAGATGGGAAACATGGACGGGGAGCCTGAGTGGGAGCATGGAAACAAGTTCTGTCTGGCTTCTAAGGAACGGGGACCACTAGCAACCCACTGCTGCCCATCCCCCATTACTGATCCAACAAACGAGGGACCTCAGTGTGACCTCAACGATCCCCCTCCCCCCCAGCAGACCGCTTGCTGCCACGTTCCACCTCCCCAGCTCGGGCAAGAGGCAACGAAGGCGCCATCAGACCTGGCTGCAAAGAGAGGAAACAGTCTTAGGGCATGTTTCTGACTCAGACAAGATCTCTGATTGAAATAAGGCCTTTTTCAAGGACAACAGGAAGGTCACACCATGCGAAAGGGATGAGGAGCGATTCGCTGGCTCTCAGCCCCCGAGCGTTCACTAAGACCCTCCACGCCCAGCGCCATGCACCCTCCGGACCCTCACAGAGGGTCACGTGCTATCATCCCCCACGCGTCCCTCTCTCCTTAGCCCAGGCGCTAAGTAAAAACTGAGACTCAATGAAACGGAACTGGCCTAATGCCGAAGGGATAGCAAGTGGTAGAGAAAAGACCGGATTCTACCTAAATCTAGGTCTAGTCCAGAGTCCCTCTGTTACACGAGTAGTTCTCACAGCCAGGAGGGGGCGCAGCACTCAGTCTGCTCCCGCCAGCACCAAGGAATTCTGCGCCCTTAGAATTCACAGAAAAAAGAAACCTAACAGCAAAATACTTCCCTCAGGAAAAAGTGGCCTTTTCCAGTTTTCAGCGTAGGGCCTTAGTTACTGTAACAGAGTACTTGGTGGGATAAAATTACTCATTCATTTATTCAACATCTAATGCTGTGGGGCAAACAGACAGGATTCCTGCTCTCAAAAGAGCTTACGCTGTCATGGGGGACAACCCAGAAATACCTTCTGCCTCATCTTTAAAAACAGAGAGCCTTGGGGGACACCCGGGTAGCTCGGTCGGTTAAGTGTCTGCCTTTGGCTCAGGGGTCCTGGGATCGAGCCCCATGTTGGGCTCCTTGCTCGGCAGGGAGTCTGCTTTTCCCCCTCCCTCTGTCCTCCCCGGCCCCACGCCCCCTAAAAAGAGGGCTTGTGCTCTCTCTCTTTTTCTGTCTCAAATTAAATAAATAAAATCTTAAAAAAAACCCAACAAAACCCAACACAGTCTTGGGGACAGGGACAACGGTCCCTACTGCTTTCACATGCCCTCTCCCTGCCCAGCTTAACTTACTTATGAGACTTTTTCGTGCTGGTGCCGTCCGGCCCCTTGCCGCAGTCATAGGCCTGGATGGTGAATGTGTAGTCTTTCTGCAGTTCACAGTCCAGTTTCTCTTTTGAGCGAATAATTCCCTCGCCAGTGGACTTATCCACTACCACTGCATCAAAGGGGACATTCTGCCCATGAATTTTAAATCCACAAATCTCACCTAGGGAGTCAAAGCAGCGCAGGTTAGACTTTCTGCCCCATGAGTCTGCACGGACCCCCACCCCTGCCCTCCCCGGCCCCACGCCCCCCAAAAAGAAAAGAAACGACAACAGTTCAGCAGCCAGGGGTTTAGAGGGTCTGTGGACAAAGCAAGGGCACTGTGCTTTGACGGGGTAAGTTCCGGGGCTTTAGTAAAAAGAAGCATGTTCTGGCTTTCCAAGCAACTTGCTTAACTTTGCATCCATTCATGCAGGAGTACAAAAAGAGAAAAAGAGAAAATATAGACAGGCATTTCACAGGAGTACTTAAGATAGCTCCAGGGTAAAAGCAGTTTCATTAGCAAACAGCAGTGGCCTGATAACATGGAGGAACTGTCCCCAGCTACTGGGGACAGCCGCGCAGCGATTTTGATTTGGACCAGAGAGAAGGCTAAAATGCAGTTAAGTGTCGAGAGAGGAAGAAGTGTGACATATAGGTTCAGCGCCATAATTACAGAAATTCTGTCCATAAAAAAAAAAAAAAAAGAAAAAAGAAAAATCAAAAGATACAAGTCTTCCTGTGCAATGAGCCTGGCTAAAATTAGGGAATCAAAACAAACCGCTGAATGAGAATGGTAGAAATACCAACTTCTCAGGCATCCATTTCAACAGCTAGAGTCTACTATTAAGATCACTTGTGTCACGGGGAGGGATTGACTAGACTTGCCTTCGTTTCTAACACTAGACTATCAGACCTAGAAAAGAAGCCTGCCTGGGGGACATCAGTACCTCTAAGTTGGCTTACAAGCTTAATTAGGGGTGAAAAATCTAGGTTTCCATTCTTGCCTGTGGGAGAACAAACATAAATGTTTTGATGTACACATAAAACTTCAGAAAAATGTATTTCACATAAAAATAAGACTGCCCTCTTCCAAAATTACAACTCACGGAAAACGGTTACAAAGTGAATCTCTGAAGTTTAAATGAGAAAAAAAATGCACAGTATTATCCGTACAGTTCAAATGGATGTCTGATTTCCAGATATTTCTAACCAAGGGTTTGGTTACATACAATTTCCATCAATATATTTAAAAATAGAAACAAAGTAGGAGAATAAATTAGGGTAAAAAAGCATGACAGTTTCTTCTGTTTAAGGGCTGATTCCCAATTTTATAAACAAAGTTAGTGGGTTAATATTCATAAGAGGGATAGAAAGAACCCTTTATCACCTTCTTTGGTGACTGTCACCTCAAAACTCTCTAAAGGGAGAAAAGATAAACCCATGTCAGTAATGCAGGAAAGAATAAAGATGGAACAATAAGGAAAAAAGTCAAAGATGCACATATTACATAGAAAAGTTCGACATAATTCAACAATCAGCTCGGTAGCCACTCGCTAGAATCGCCAGAGCAGGACGATCTTCACGGGCACAAACATCTCTGAACCCAACACCGCAAACCACCACGTAACGTTGAAATCACACCGGCCTGGAGGTGAAATCTACTATAAAACTTCATGACGCCCTCAGGGGTCGCCGGGACCATTTTTAATGACCACTTTCACGGTAACTGTTAATAAGTAAACCTATTTGTTATTTTACAGTTTTCAGACTTTTCATTTTCAGGCTAAGTTCTTGCGGCTCAACTCTGGTAACATTCAACTCAGCACGAGATTTGATGAAACTGAAAACAAACATTTGGAGCAAAGGGTTTTTTCACTCTTTGTTCTTGAGCTGGAGAAATAACCACATTTTCTAAGCTAAAGGACCCGACCAAGGCAGCGCACATAAACCCCTCGTCTGAGGAACATCTCTGCTTGAACGTGAACTGAAACCGGATTCGAGCCTAACTGCAGTGACGCCACAATGACCGGGGCTTGTAGTGGAAACACTGTTCTCTGAAGTCAACAGAAGTGCTGCTTCCTCGCCCCCCAGGGCTACCACCGAGGACTGCCAGCACGTAGGGGTCGGGAGGTCAGGAGGTCGGGAGTCCCACTGCCTCTTCAGACAGAGCCGGCCTCACTGGGACATCTTCTCTCCCCCAAAGGCAACTTCCCCGATCTCTCCTGCTTTCCAATGGTTTTACCATATATTTATATATCCCTGAGCATGGTTTCATTTTGCTTGTTTTTGAGGTTTGAAAAATGGTGTCACATGGTGTGCAATTTTTGTGACTTGCTTTTGTGTTGCTGTTGTTGTTGTTTTAAAATTTATTCATTGTCTGTTTTCATTTTAAACAGGTTCCATGCTGGGTGGAGGCCTACTTAAAATGCAAGGGCTCGAACTCACAACCCTGAGATCAAAACCTGAGCTGAGATCAAGACTCGGACGCCTAACTGACTGAGCCACCCGGATGCCACTACTTTATTTTTTTAAGTAGGCTCCGTGCCCAACATGGGGCTTGAACTCACAACCTCGTGATCGAGAGTTGCGTGCACTACCGATTGAGTCAGCCAGATGCCCCGTGACTTGCTTTTTTCACTCAACCTTGTGGATCCAAGATTCACTCATCCCTGCTGGAGGATACGGAATACAGTTCCTTCCTTTTCACTACTACATGCAGCAAGAATCCAAGGAGTTAGAGCAGGTGAAGGGCTTAGAACACGGCCTGGCCTAAAGAACGCACTCACCAAGGGTTCGCTGTTACCATATCCTCCACCGTGTGGGTGCAGCACCGTTCCTGCTTTCTGCTACTGAACGACGCCGTGATGGAGATTTCTAAACGTGCTTTCTGCTGCACGTTCACAGTCACTGTAGACCCCGTACTGCCCAAAACTGGAGCCACTAGCCCACGTGGGCTGTTTAAAATTAAACTAAAATTCCTATTAAAATTGAATAATATTAGGGCGCCTGGGTGGCTCAGTACGTGAAGCATCTGCCTTCAGCTTGGGACACCATCCCAGGGTCCTGGGATCGAGCCCCGCATCGGGCTTCCTGCTCACAGGGGAGTCTGCTTCTCCCTCTCCTTCTGCCCCTCCCCCCCAACTCGTGCTTGCTCTAATAAATAAATAAAATCTTTTCAAAAAATTGAATAATACTGAAAATCAGTTCCTGAAGCGCCCGGGCGGCCACACCTCAGGTGCTCAGTAGCCACACATGACGAGTAACTACTGAGGGGGACGCAGACACAGAACACTTCCGTCACCACAGTCAAGTTCCACCAGACAGAGCTGCCCAGAGTCCGCGCAGACCAGCTACGGCCTGCAAGCCAAAGCCAGCCTCTGTGTGTTCTCGAATAGCCTGAGGCAAAGAATGGTTTTTACTTTTTAAAACATTATTTTGTGGCGGCGCCTGCGTGGCTCAGTTGTTAAGTGCCTTCGGCTCAGGGCGTGATCCCGGCGTTCCAGGATCGAGCCCCACATCAGGCTCCTCCGCTGGAAGCCTGCTCCTTCCTCTCCCACTCCCCCTGCTTGTGTTCCCTCTCTCGCTGGCTGTCTCTATCTCTGCCAAATATATAAACAAAATCTTTTAAAAAAATAAAAATAAATAAAATATTATTTTGTGACACAAGTAAACCATTTGAAATTCCAAGTTCGGTGTCCATAAGTAAGGTTTTATTGGCCTACAGACATGCTCTTTTATTTACATATGGTCTACGGCTGCTTTTCTACGACAGTGGCAAATCCAGGGCACTGCAGGAGAGACCCTATGGGCCACAAAGTCTAAAACATTCACTACCAGCCTGTTACAGACGTTTGCTGATCCCTCACAGATACACCTCTGTGTAGAGAACTGCGGAGGACCAGGCACGTCCAATTTTCAGAATGTCCTATTCACTCCATTATGCTTACGTTTCTTTGGGGTGTATATTAATACCGTATAACGCATTTTAAGATCAGTCAAGTTGCTCAGTTTTCAACTCAGAGTGTACTCTTCTAAAGAGAAAACAGTGACTCAGACCCACACTATCCGAGTCGGCATACCTGACGGTGACCAAGGGTGCCTCTGGGGCAAAGGCCGCTGCGCGCGTTGAGGGCAGATTTAAGACCCTGCAATGAGGATGCTGAGGGGGGTCATGCCGCCTACTAGTGCATTGCTGAGTAAAAGGATAAAGATGCTCGTTCAAGCAATGTCCTTGAGACTGTTTCTGACGGAGATTATCATGAGGAGTGGAACTGTTTGCCAAAAGAGGTACACTCCCTAATTCCCTCCTCTGGCATACCAGGCTGGGAGGTGGGAGGAAGAGAGCGCGGAGTGTGTAGGAAGGCAATGGGGTGTTTCAACTTTACATTTCAGTGTTCGGGGGAGGTTTTGTTGATAATGTCTGACTGGAAACCAGAGGGAACTAAGGGAGCAAGCCACGTGATTTCTAGGGAAGATTTCAGAACAGGAACAGCAAGTGCAAAGGCCCTGAGGCAGGCCTGGGCCAGGCCTGGCTTAGGAACAAGGAGGCCTATGCTGCTGCAGTGGCTGGGCAAAGGGGAGGCCAGCAGACGAGGTCCGACAAAGACGAGTAACCTGAAGCTACAGTGGCTGCTACAAAAATTGCAGCTTGTCCTCCGAGTGAGAAGGAAATGACTGGAACGTTTTATGTAGTGAAAAAAAAAATGGTTTATATTTTGAAAGAATTCAACCAGCTTCTGTGTTAGAAATAAGTCTACAAGCAGGCAAGGATGGCTATTGGAGTAACGCAGGCACGAGAAGCTGAAAGTCAGAACGAGGGGGTGCATGGGGTGGTGAGAAGTGGTCAGATTCGGGGTGTGTTCTGAAAGTATGGACAATGCCGTGGGATTACGAGTGAGAAACCCAAGGATTAATAAATTCCTTTCAGCCGACATGGGAGAGACCATGGACTGAAGGTTTGGATGGGGGAATGGGAATGCATACTTCGGCTCTGAACACGCATTTGTATTGCAATTTGTTAAGCAATAGCGTCTCAAAAGGTATGGTTATCAAATAAAAGAACATAAATTATTTTGCAACTCCTGTATTCCCAGGCTGCTCCCTAAAAGACTGGACCCATTTACAATGAGAACAGCAAAAGGGTGTACTTCTGTCTTTCCTACATATTCCCACCTATTGTATCTAAGTGGGCTACCTGAATAATGGGCTGCATCAAAAGGATTCGGTGTCTCAAATCCACGTACTTATTAAATCGCTGGCAGCCTGGGTCCTTTCGCCTAGAACGGCTTTGGACCCCGTCCCGCCAGGTGATGCCTGCTGCAGCAGGAGCAGGGCCGGCGTCACACGCGGGCAGACCTGGGTTTTCCGTACCAGTTGCGCGACCCTATGTGTCCCTAAGCCCGCCGAGCCACCATCTGCAGATGTGGCAGCAGACCGTCTCCTCCTTCCATCCACGACCCTGACTTTAGTGAGGAAGACGGGCCCCGGGGGAGCAAGGGAGGGGCAAGTAAACAAGTTAAAATATTGCAGTCTGTCTGACGGGATCTGAAAAGGGCGAATCTAAGGCAGTTTCAAGGGGCGCCTGGGTGGCGCAGCGGTTGAGCGTCTGCCTTCGGCTCAGGGCGTGATCCCGGCGTTATGGGATCGAGCCCCACATCAGGCTCTTCTGCTATGAGCCTGCTTCTTCCTCTCCCACTCCCCCTGCTTGTGTTCCCTCTCTCGCTGGCTGTCTCTATCTCTATCGAATAAATAAATAAATAAAATCTTTAAAAAAAAAAAAAAAACAAAAAAAAAACAAAGGCAGTTTCAAGAGGAAACACTGAAGGGATCCTTCAGGGCCGGCTGGACAGACAGACAGGAGTCTGGGGCAACCCCCCGAGTGTGGCTGATGGTACCAGTTAGGGAACTAAGGCACAGAGAAAGGGGAAGTGTTTGGGGTTTGCTTCCCTTACCCCCCAGCTGCCTGCTGGTTGGTCTGCTGGAGTATTTTAAAGCCAGACTTCCATCCATCGATCATTAGAGATCTCTAGCAGACAGTTAACAGACAGTAACATTACACGGCCAACAGATTAACAATTCCTTAGGAATCTTCCTCGTGAGGACCCTACCGCCTCTCCAACTACACTCGTTTATGACCTTCCTCCCCACAACCGGGGCCAGTTTGTTATTTTCTGTGCCCATTCTCCCAGGAGCTGACTTTTTAAACTTTGAGATCATCGTAACCCATTCTTCTTCACTCTCTCCTCCATCCTTGTACCTACAGCTCTATCAGTTACACGCACGACAGGTACACACGTGTATCACATCCATCCCATGGGTCACATCACGGTGACCGCGTATCAAGGAGCATCTCTGCCCCTCTGTATTCCCAGGCTGCTCCCCTGGACGCAGCCTTCTCTCAGCCTTCGCAAGGAAGACCTCTCAAAATCACCTCTCCTATTCTACTTTCTGCCCTGCGCCTTCCCACCCAGTTCAGACCACCTACTACCGCTCTGCTGGGTAAGTGCACGGAAACGCTCGCTCTCCTCATGTGCGAAACGCCCCACCGGCTTTCCCAGAGGACCTCTCCAGCTACGCTGGCCTCCAAATACACCAGCCCTCTGCCCCCAGTCTCTCCTCTCATTCCCCAAGAGCACCTAAAATAGTCAAAAGAACTTTGCTGAGGCATTTTTTAAAAGCAAAACATAAAAACATAACAATGGTTAAACCAACAAAGTATAGATTTGACTTCTCAATGTCCAAAGTCACGTCCAGGGTGCTCAGCTGACAGTGGTAGCTCTCACTTTCCTCATCCGTCTGTTTGAGAAACCTCAGATTCAGGCTGGCCCTGCCTTCTCCCTGTCTTCTTCCAAATCGGAATACGGCCCCACACTACACGGCTCCTCCCTAAATGGAAGGCGTGTCTCTAAGGTCTATCCTACGATCTCTCAGCTCCCAGGTAGTCCTGCCCTTATATGCACTCCTTATGGTCACTAGTGCTGGCTGGGACAGTTAGGGTCCTGTGGGTGCAACAGAAACCCATTCTAGCTAACTCAGGCAAAAAGGGACTTCGGTGAAAAGCCATCAGGAGCTCATGAAATTGACTACAAGCCAGAGAAAAGGACTTGGAAAGAGCCAGAAACCAAGGCAGGAATACGGACTATAACATTCCCAGAGCAAAACGTTCTGGGTGGATGGAATGCGACTGCAAACTGTACCAGCATCTTTGTCCCTCTGCTCAATATTCACATCCACGGACGGAGCATCTGGTTGGCCAAGCTTGGGTTGTGCGTGCACTTGGCTGGGGAAGGCGTGGTAATGGACTGCAGACCCACCAATCTGGACCCAGTGGGAAAGAAGTCAGGGGCTGTTAAGAAGGAAAAACAGACATTTGCTGAGCAGCAAGTGTCCACTACCATGTCCCTGCTAGTCCCACTCTGGTCCCTAACCCACTTCTCTCCACACAGCCTTGGGGCCCATGCTCGCCAGCTGGATGTCCAGGCTGACCCTTATTTTCAGTGACTTCTGACTCCTGCTGACTAGTGCAGGCTAATTTCTGGGACAAGCTCACGTGCTGCTCTAGTCAGAGCAGTTTTCCAGTTTAAACCCGCAGCAGAGCAACCGCCACCACACACCCAAGGGCTACCCCGCACGACCCAAGCAGAGCAACCCAAGCGTTACCCCCTCCAAGCTCACTGGCTACAGCCACGACTCTCCATTTCCGTGTGCCAAGAACTGCCTAAGAAGCTTGTTAAAAATGTGGTTTGTCGAGCTGCATACCCAGAAATTCTGACTCCGCGTCGCTGGGGTGGAGCCCATTAATCTGCATTTTTAACAAGGGCCACCAGATAGCTCCAATGCAGATAGCACGCAGTCCACACCTGAGTCCGGCCTGCCAGTGGCTTCCAAACCTCGCTGGCCGGAGACAGATTTCTTAGGCTCTCCTCCTGGAGGCAGAGACTCAGACAGCTGAGCCCATACCTCAATGACCGCACTCAATGCGCAGGCCTGGGTGATTTGGACACAGTATTAAACTCCACATGTGCAGAAACATCCCATCTACTCAGGTTGGCAACAGAAACCTTGTGAGCCAAGCTGATTTCCAACCCTCCGCTCCCACACTGCATGCTCACTCCACACACCCCACGAGCTGACTATCCCTCTCTCCCTTGGAAGCCCCTCCGGTTCCCACCCCTGCTCGACTGTTCCCCTACCTTCACTGGGTATGTAGTTCCGCTCATCCTTTACGCCCAGTCACCTCTGCACCTGCTTTAACCCACACCATCTTGCCTTTTAGGAACTCCCGTCCAGACTGTGTGTCGCCGCTCTCACTTGGCATTAAATTATAAACTCCAAGTACCCCCACTTAACTCTTGGTCGATGCCGGTTTTGCTTCCCACCGAGATTATCGGTGCTTTGAGAAGAGGGACCAACTTTTATGCTTTTTTCTATTCTCTAGGAGACCTGGCATGGCTACCTCATATTTCAGGGTTACTATCTCAAACCCCTCCTGAAGGTAACTGAGCTCAAAACGAATCCACTCTAGTCTGTAACTTAACGTGGAGTTTCTGGCCTCACATCCAGACACTGAATCTGCTAACTCAGTGGAGTCCTGCCCTAACGTTGAACCACATGCAATTTCTGGCATTCTATTTTTTCAAATATCTTGACATTTTCAACACACAACAATGGCGATTTCAGGTGGCTTAACTGAATATATCCAACTCATTGTGGCACACACAATGTCTGCCCAGTTGCGTATGCTAAAAAACCAGCATTGGGTGGCGATGTGTGGCAGTCAAGCCCATTGGCCATCTTCAGGCCACATGAGTCACACAAATTACACAGAATATGGAGAAAAGTATCCCAGATCGGAGCTGGTTCTAACTAAATATCAACAAAGATAAAGTTCCCATTCTTGCCCTGAAATTTCTTTTGGATTCTCTTCGTATCGTAACTGTTTAACATCTTATAAACCATCTGAACTCTGGGGAGGTGGGCAATGAGCGCTGGGCTGGAACCACATAGTAAAGGGAAGAGCTTGCAAACAAGGGGCCAGGGGCCGAAGGGGAGGCTCAGGCTTCTCCTCCAGGCAGTGAGGAGGGGATGGCTGTCAAAACAGCGGAACGGGGCCTGTATAAGGGGTGCGGGCTCCTCACTGCCCATAGATACATAAAACATGCAACACACTTTCATAGCCACGTCTACTCAGGCTATTAGCAGATTCCGGAAAGGGGGCTGAGTAAGGAATCAACTCATTTTAATTTCCTAGAATAGCTGACAAGTACCAAGACTGTAGTCTCTGGGTTTCCCCCAAGGAAACAATCCGGCCTGGGCCCTCTATGTTCCACATGAGCATCTAATTGGGGACCGTTTACAACGCGCTCTGGCGACTAAGCTTCCAACATTATGTGCATTTATCTCGTGGCTTCAACAAGGAAACTCTGGGGGCTGCCCACGCTCATGTCCCGTGATGGGACAGGACCGTGAGCCGGGACACTTACAGGGTTTTAAAGGTAACGTCAGGGAAGGGGCCACAGCGGCGTATGAATCCACGCTGGGCTTCTGAGCTGGGCAATCTTGGGCAAAGCCTCTCGCTCCTTCTGCGAGTCTGTGTGCAGCATCTGCTACTCCCCATGCCGGCCTGGGCGCGGGGAGTACGGGGAGGTGCTGCTGACACTCGGACCTCCAGCCCCTCCTCCGGAAAGCCAGCAGCAGCGAGAGCGCCCACGGCAGGAGGCTGCGGAAGAGACTCCGAGAAAGGGAGCCATGTGAAGCCCTGAGGACCACCACTGCCACACGCTCAGCACGTGACAGATGCCACCACCGCCACAGCACCAGCACCATCCTGGCGGGAAGCTAACCCCCAAGTCATCACTGAGACCAATCTAAGACCACTGTAAGCCTCCAGGTGCGGCCTCTGCCTTACGCGAAAAGCTGTTTAAGAAACCCAGTGCGAAAACAGAACACTATGAAGACTGTTACAGAAAGACAGAAAAACATTCCTCGCAGAATGTTAAATAAAAAGATGTTTCTGAAAGTTTCTGTTATGAATAACACCAGCAGCAGAAACGCCGTGTAGAGCACCTACTACATACCAGGCACTGTTCTGAGCTCTTCAAATGTTTAAGTAAGCGAATAATCCCCAAACCCTTGAGGTATGTGACGTCACTACCCTTGTTTTACAACGGATGAAACTGGGACACAGAGACGTCCAGTCATTTGCCCAAGGCCATCCAGCCAGGAGTTGGCGGAGGCAGGAGTCAAGGCCAGGCTGGGGTCTGTGCTCCCACGTACCTGCCTGCTACGGCCCCAGGGGGGCAGTGCTCCGTGCTGCGGCTGGATGGGTGCCGTGGCAACAGAGGAGGGAGGCAGGCCCTGCCACGGCTCCCCTGGAGGCAGGGGACCAGCGGTGTGCTTCAGTAAGAGCGCTGGTGCAACTCCACTCCCAGGTGTACACCCAAGCACACCAAAGACCTACGTCCACGCAAAGCCTTGTACACTCAGGTTCACCTCAGCATGATTCCTAATCACCACAAAGTGGAAACCATCCTGATGCGTGTCACCTGATGAACGGAGACACGGGAATGTGCCATGTCCGTACAATGGAATATTATTTGGCAATAAAAACAAAGGACGGGCGCATGTGACTACTGGCACATGGGTGAAGCTTCAAATTACCACGGGAGTGAAGACTAGTCACAGCAAATCCAGAACAGGCAAATCCATAGACACGACCCAGATTAATGGTTGCCAAAGGGGCGGGGGAAGTGGAGAGTGGCTGCTAACGGGTGCGAGGATTTCTTTGAGGGTGACGAAAACGTTCTGGAATTAGACAGGGGTTACTGCTGCACAATCCTGAGAATATACTCAAACCCTGTGAACGGTATACTTTTATGCTATGCGGATTTTATGCTGTGTGAATTATGTTTTTTAAAAGGAACATATGAAAAACTGGTCCCCCATGAAAATCTCCAGAAGGAAAGGACTGATTTACCTGTCTACTATGGCAAATACAATCACGTTAGCACTGTGACTTGGCTCTCAACTGCTTCTCCTTACAGTGTTTTAAATGTCAGTATGTTAACTTTTGCATATCAATAACAAACAGCTGGGAACCCCTAAAAACATATGACTTTAAAATAAGTATAATTTCATTTGTGATAATACATTAGGTTTTGATAAATCTGCAATAACATTCAACCCAATGAGAAAGAAAAAATAGATGACATTTTACTAATATGACTTTTTCCTTCAAAGTGTATTTCACTTCCTGCTTCCACTGCAGCTTCCTGCGGTGCCCGCCGGGCCTCATCCTGGCAAAGAGCCACCCTGCCCCCGACACATGCCGACAGATGAGGCCACTGCCCTGTGTCCCAGCTTCTCTCCTTAAAACGGGTATGGCAAGAAAGCACTGTGTTTGCTTTTGTTTCGTTTGAGGACAAAGACTTAGACGAGAGCCCAAGGTGAGTCCCGTCCTGCAGCCCAGAACTCACTGTTCATTCTGAGTGTTGACACGGATAAGAAGGAACATGACACCTAAAACGGGGGGAAGTGACGGCGGGGGTACTGATCGGCATGAAGGTTGGTACCAGGACCCCAGAATGACTAAAAGCACAGGACGTGAGGGAAATCTCAGCTATACTGAATTTAATATTCTAATTTTTATGTCGGCCTGAAACAAAGACGCCTTCTTTTTTCAGACTTTTCCCTTGAGAACACAATGTCTGGACATCAAGGTATTGGTGTGTCCCCCAGATCTGTCCAGCGCTAGGGGGTGAGAGTTCCGGGGTGAACATGGTTTGACCTTCCTCACGTTAAGAAGGCGTCCGAAACTGAGCACCAGGCAGATCCATCTACTTTCACCCGAAACACGAGGGCGTTTTTGAAGTATGTCCATCTTCAAGCGGGGGTCAAAGGAGCCCAACCGCAAGAACTGTGGACGGAGACAGTGGCAACTGGGACCGAACAAAAGTCCTTTTGAAAAGGGCTATTCTGAAGACTACGATTCGGACTTTGGAGGAACTAAGGTGATCGGGAGTGGAAGGAATCACATGTGAAACTCCTTACATAGTAACGTACTGACTTTAAAAAGAAACAAACCAGGGATGGCAGGAAGCGTACTTACCTCGTAAGACTGTGGAGATGACATACAAATTTGAATCTGTAAAGCACTCAGAACAGCGCCTGGAACATGGCAAAGGCTTTCCACGCGTTCCGCATTGTTAGTGACGCGGCAGGAAGGCGCTCCAGACACGACAGGTCTACAGCGGAAACGCCACAGAGACCCAGGCGAGTGAGTCTAGAACTCCTGACTGCACCACCCCTTAACATGCATGAAATGTGTAAGTCCGCTCAAAAACATGAGCTGGACGATCCGGTAAGGTTACTTACACAGCACGACACGGCCCGCTCCCGCGGCCGCACTGGACACGCGGTACACGCGGGATGTCCGTGTAGATACACACACAGACAGCCCCCAAGACCTAGGCACTTACAGAGAAAAGCAATATGCAATGCTCCAGTCGTTTTAAATCGAGGGGGAAACAAAACGGAACAAACCACCTCAGCTGACAGACACTATGTGTGTTCACCGCACAGAGTGTCTCCTCTCCTGTCCATCTAATCGGGTTTCTCCGCAAACACCAATAAACAAGGAAAACGAATGGGTCTGTCTCCACCACCGACTCCAGTCGTGCAAACTGGCTCTCAGGTCAGGCTCCTGAGCCCGGGATGTGGCACTCGGACAGAGTACGAAGGACACGTTCGCTGTAAACAGCTCTTCGGAAACAACGTGCATTCACTCCCCTCGATCCACCACAGTAAAATTAACGGACGACAGAATCATTGTCCCAATCTGTCCCGAGGCAAAGAGAATACCTTCTTTAATATGAGAAACTGTGTTCGGGAAAAACATCCTGCAAAAACTACTCTTTACAAAAATTAACGTCACTACGTCAGTTTTGACTCTGAGGCAAAGAAAGGGTGAAGCAGCACTGCCCCCCCCCCCCCCCCGCTAAGGAAGCTACTATGGTCACTACGTCAAAGCAAGCACAGTTCTGATCCGTGAAGTGCTATTAAATGTTACAAAGCAGAAAACCTCCAAAGCAATCCCAGAGATTTGTCTCTTATAAATACTCAGGTTACAATCTTATGAAGAAACTCACGTTAAAAATTTATTAAAAGTAAAAATCTAAGCCAAAAGGATTCCTCTATAAACACGGCTCCGTTTTTTTCAGCTCGGTCTTTCCTGGTATCTGATGTCTGGGTGATGCAAGGACAGCCTCGAGCCACTCACGAAGCAGCAGCACCAGCGGCACCAGGGAACAGGTCAGAAAGGCAGAATCTCAGGTCCCCCCAGACCCACTGTACCCAGATCCGCATTTTTAACAATGACCCTCAGGTGCTCTGTGCACACGCTAGTCTGAGATACACTGAGCTAGGTGTTCTCTATCTGCTCACACCGAGGAATACAATGATGCAATAAATATTTTGCTTTTCAACAAGGGTTTTTTTCAGCTACTCCAACTATTAAAATGAAAAGGAAAAAATGTCGTACAAAGAAGCCACAAACCCCTCTTAGCTATTAACACATTTTCAGAAAGCCTCAGCTATAATCTGAATGGGATATGTGAAATGCTTCCCATCCAGTCCACATTTATCAATCGTAAGATAAAAGCCACGTTCATACCTGTGAATCGCATAGGTGCGTCTTTATCCAGGGCAATCAGAGGAGGGTCGAGGAGCACTGCATTATCATTTTCTGTGATTATGCCATGATAGGTGGGCTCAAGCCATGGTTTGTGCTTGTTAACTGTGTTTAAAAAGAGAAAAAAAGAAACAGACCAGATTAGAATTATTAAACTCCACTGCTTTTAAAGATACACATCTATTACTAAAATAATAAAACACTCATTAGTCTGGAAGGCAACACTTGTATTTTTTTAAAGACTTTATTTATTTATTTGAGAGACAGTGAGAGAGAGAGCACAAGCAGCGGGAAGGGCAGAGAGGGAGAAGCAGGTTCTCCACTGAGCACAGAGCCCGACATGGGATCATGACCTGACCCGAAGACAGACAACCAACTGAGCCACCCAAATACCCCAACAGTTGTATTTTTTGTTGCAAAGTTTGATATCGAGACCCTAATGGGATGAAATTCTTAATTCCAGAGTAAGTACTGTAGAAACGGAGTCTATGAAGGAATCAGAATTAAGAAATAAACTGCTCTAGAAATTAAAAGAAAAGAGACTGATGGCTATAGACAAACCATGTTTTAACCCATCACAGAAAAGTTACAAAGAAAAGTATACTATCACTTCCTTATGGCAATAATAATACAGTACTGCCTATTTAAAACTAGCATTACAAATAAAAATGTAAAAGAAAATTTATGAATGTAAAATTACAGAGTATAAATAAAACTGAAAGCAAATTTCTGAAAAACTTGAGTGAAAACAGTGTTTACAAATAACCCACTTTGAGGGTCAGGCTGTGTGGAGGTCAGACTCCAGCTCCCTTCTATTATCGGCTACATGACCTTGAGCACATAACTGGCCTCTTAATCTCAGTTTCCTCATCTGTACACCAGGGACATGCGCACGACCCACAAGGCTGGGGCAGATCACCGGAGAAGTGACCTGTGTCCTTCTCGGTTGGGCACTGGCACGGATGCTCCGGTTCCTAAGGCAAGAACTGCCGTGCTGGCGGTCCGCTCACCCGATGAAATCCAAGTTTCGTTCGTCTCCATTCGTTTTGCCTGGGTCTTGGCTCCCAGCGGGCCTGTGCAAGACCTTCTCCCGCTCCGAGCCGGGGCCCTCTCTGAGTCCCCGTTTCCCCCAGCACGGTCTGGGCGTTTGTTTTTACCTTCACCTTACGAGCGCTCACATTATAACCTCGTGTGGTATTCACCGCGGAGCGCCCCAGTTGAGCCCATCTGAGCAGAAGAAATGGTATGAAGTTTTATTTCCACGTAGATGGTGCCTATTTGTTGAATGAACTACCCGATTCTTTTCCGTAAGGCCATCTTCAGAAGGAGCTAAAACTGAGATCCAATGTTTAGTCATGATGTGATATTACGTGTCTGCGGTCACGTGTCTGCGGTCACGTGACGACGGAGCCTGGGCTTCCCTGCATTTACTCTGACGAGGCGCAGGGGGGAGCGGCGCTCACGTGCGCCTTCTAAACTAGAGCGATCGCGGACAAGAAGCTACCGCCTCGCTAACTGACGGCGCATTTACCAGACAGTCACACAGTCACATCCAAACCAAGAGCAAATCCCGTTGTCTTCACTTTCCAAGTAAATCCAGGCCCACGGGAGTTGTGGGTTCATGGATACAGAGTTTCGGTTTTGTAACAGGAACACAGGTCCGGGATTGGCCACAACGTGAATGGATGTACTTGACACAGTGTGCACTTCCGACGGCAGGTGTTAGTGTATGTTACCACAATTAAAAAAAAAAAAATCCTGGGGTGCCTGGGTGGCACAGAGGTTAAGCGTCTGCCTTCGGCTCAGGGCGTGATCCCCGCGTTATGGGATCGAGCCCCACATCAGGCTCCTCCGCTGGGAGCCTGCTTCTTCCTCTCCCACTCCCCCTGCTTGTGCTCCCTCTCTCGCTGACTGTCTCTATCTCTGTTGAATAAATAAATAAAATCTTTAAAAAAAAAAAATCCACACACAAAATCAATCCGGACGGAGCCATTTCTCATCGTCTGTGCTGCTCGCCTGGACCATTCACAAAATCTAGCCAACCTCATCCTTGCCCCCAGCACGTGCCCTTCACACGGCAGCCAGAAGGACGCTTCTCCAGCTCTGCTCTCGAGCCCGCAGACACCACATGTTACTGAGGACCCCACGTGGCTTTTCTTCTTGTGGGATCTATCTATTATCTGGCTACCTAATCAGCATTTACTGCACTGGGAATCAAAATCAAGAGATATTATTTATCAGTTCATTTTTAAAAACAATAGCCTATTATGTTATTATAAAAAACATTTTTGTGGAAGTGACTATATTTTTTAAAACAGAGTTTACGAAGAAGAGTGGCAATGTGTTACATGTCTGCAAAGCTTTCTACTGTCAGCCGAGTCCTAGCTTCTCATGCAGCCAGAGGGCCACACTGTCACATGTCACGCAGCCTCTAGGGAGCTCCAGCAGACACACAAGAGAAGGAGGAAAAAGGCAAGTAACGGCTTCACGTTATTAAAATAGCTCTGACCTCTTCAAACCCGACAGGGTCTCAGGGGACTCATCACCTCACTCAGGTCTGTTCAGACGTTCCCTCCTCTAACTACAGCACCTGCTGGTTTGGTCCCCACTTCCTCTTTTCCTTTTCTTCTGCTACTCGCCACACTGTAAGGGAGGGGGCAGCGGTGCCAGCCTGGGGCCTCAGGGCAGGTTACTTGGCTTCCTCCGTGGGCCTCAGTTTCCCCACTGATAAACTGAGGACGGCAACAGTACCCACCTGATAGGCTGGTTTGGTGAAATGCTTAGGACAGAGTCTGGCGCTCAGTAAATGCCATGAGGTGTTGCTGTGACTTCTTCTCCACTCATAGGTGAAGGAAAACAGATTCCAGGGGAGGGAGACCTCTTATTCTCTGTTAATTCCCAGCACTGTCGCTACTCAGGATTACTGGGTAGATGGGTGACTATATAAGGAATCTCATGTATGGTGCGATTAAAGTCAGTGCTCTGGTTTGTAAATTCTCTCACAGAGAAGATAATTTGGGTGCTGAGAACTGAAAAACGGGTATAATGTGATATGTGATATTTTAGACATTGGGAAGGTGCTTTTTGTTTTTTTGGTTTCTGGCATGTGGATGTTCCTTCCAAGGAAAGGAAACTAGAGAATCTGGAGGCACAGAATACATCAAAATACTGTGGGATCTGCCTGGAAAGGTAAGCTGCAGTCAGACGACAGGCGGATATGATGTGAAACCAAACCCCGATCATAAAGACCCAAAATTCAAGGGGCCTTTGGAAAATATCTCCTCCCCTCACCAAAGCTGCGGCCGGGACAAGAGATTGGGTAAAGAGAATTCAGGTGCTTATGCTCCACCTGCCCTTCCTCAGAAATACTCCCCAGGACAGAGGTGAGTTACCTGGGGGAGTAACTTGCAGGGGAGTAACCGCAGTTGGCTGCGGCCGCTGGTCAGAGAAGGTCCCACCGAACACAGGAAATAAGCTCACTCTGCAGTCAGGCTGGGTGTTTTACCCAGGTGCCGAGACTCCCATCCTCCCCAGATACCTCGTTAAACCACGAGGGCATGGCGCCTGGAAGGCCGCCTGCAGTTACAGATACAGTACCGAGAGATAGGCACCTGCAAGGAGGGAGTGCAAAGCCCTCCATTTTTTGTCACTAATCTCATTTTAAAACACAGAAGATGTGAGTTCGACCTATTATTAACAATGCACCATTAATAGCAATATTTGATTCCAATTTGTTTTCGTACTTAAGGTTTTATTAAAGTTATAAGCACAGCAAATAAAGCTGGATTATTCCAGTGTGCGAGTCCATAAAAGTCCTGACACTTAAACTGAATGACCGTATTCAGCCCAGCAGGAATGTGGAAATGCCAGGCAGAGCAAATTGCAGAAAGCCTGTGATGGGAAGGAGCACAGTGTGTGCCCTTCTGCTACCCTAACAGGAAGGCCCGTACTGGGGTGCTTGGCCGGCTCAGTCAGTGGAGCATGCGACTCTTGATCTCTGGCTTGGGAGTTCGAGCCCCACGCTGGTGTGGAGATTACTTAAAGATAAAATCTTGAAAGGGAGGAAAGAAAGAAAAGAAAGAAAAGAAAGAAAGAAAGACAGACCCGTAGCTGAAAATGGCTAATGGTTCAAGGCAAAAAGAATTGTATAGCTATATTCCCAGTATTCTAATTTTGTAATTCAGAATTTATAAATTGCTCCTTTCAGCTGGCAGTAGAATGAAGAGATTCAGCCAGTTTCAAGGACTGAACTTTTAAATATTTAATAAATGATATTTTTAATATTTCATCACATTCAATTGGCCTTATCAAATATTTATAGAAACAAGTGAATGATATTTCTGTAATCTTCCTCTCAAAAATCACAAATAAAGGAACATGTCACCCATGTTGAGTCTTCACCTGATTCTTTTCACCACATTCTAGATCATTAAAAAGCCAGCTCAATTTTGAATGGCACAGTCTTAATTGAAATCATGGAACAGCAAGGCTGGCAATCAGACCTTCCGTACACATAAGTTCCATCTGGGGACACACCTATGATTTTAGGACATGGCTAGTTTTTTGTGGTTGTGGTAGATTTTATTTTTTAAAAAAGATTTATTTATTTACCTGAGCGAGAACGTGAGTGGAGGGAGGGGCAGAGGGAGAGGGAGAGGGAGAATCTCAAGCAGACTTCCTTTGAGTGTGGAGCCCAACACCGGGCTCGATCTCATGACCCTGAGATCATGACCTGAGCTGAAATCAAGAGTCGAATGCTTAACCGACTGAGCCACCCAGGCACCCTGTGGTAGATTTTAATCATTAGAAATTTCCACCAATTTAAAAATCAAGAGGAGGGGTGCCTGGGTGGCTCAGTCAGTTGAGCGTGTGCCTTCGGCTCAGGTCATGATCCCAGAGTCCTGGGATCGAGCCCTGCACTGGGCTCCCTCTCTGTCAAATAAATAAATTTTTAAATCTTTAAAAAAGATAAATTAATTTAAAAAATAAAAATCAAGAGGAAAAGAACGCAACAATCTAAGGGTTAACTTCAAATATAATTCTTAGGCCTTCCCAGTACATCCCAACTCCGTGCGCTGAGGAGAGGCTGGACCCTCATCCAGGCCACACAAGTCACCCACCCGTGGAGAGGTGGTTCTGGAGCTGGGGTGCTGTGGCCTTGACATCAACCCAGCACCAAGCAGTTCCCCTCTGATTTCTTTTCTTTTACTATAAAGAGACATCCACTGTTTTCGAAAGAGAACTTGATGTGTGCCCCTTCTCATTCCCAGCAACCCAGGTTGGTCACACTGGGCCAAGAAGGACATAATAAACAATAACAGCTGAATGTCCGAAGAGACTGCTAGCATTTCACCAGCAAATCCTAGACGGTGTTACGTTTTGTTTACAGAATGAGCTTTTAATCTCGGGCCATCAAAAGAATCTGCAATTAAGGAGCGCTGCCACTAGATGCCGACAGCTACCGCTGATCGGCTTGCAGGAGAGCCTCTGGCCCTCTCCTCACTGAGGAAGGGAATGTCCCTGAGTCACCAGGCGCTCCGCTGAAGACGATCTGTGCAGACAAGTGTCCGACACTGTGTAAGTATACAACGTCCAGCTGATTCTTTTTTACCTCAAAGAAACGTTTAGAATAAGTATACAGTCCCCAAATCAAAATATAAAAAGGCATACATTTTCGCAGTCTCATAAATACAGTCCCCACTCATAAATTCTTCCTTAAATCGGACCAAGCCTGGTCATTCAAATCAGCTTAACATCAAACGTCCTTTCAGCAGCACATCCCCCTGACTTTTTGTTCCAAGAGATCCTTCCTGAATATCTACTATACATAAGCTGCAAGGTGCTGGGCTTTGGGGAATCAAATCACAGTCTCGCCGAGAACACAAACATAGCAACAGCCATCTACAAACGTTCCACAACGGCGTGGCTGTAATTAAAGGGTTATACAATGTGGTAAACAAAACAACAACAACAAACTATAGAAGGGGACTCACGCAGTCTTGGGAACTTCATCAGTCCGCAGAGACCACCATGACCAAGTAGCCACCATCTCAAGTGTGGCCGTGCCCTGTGCCAGAGGGAAAGGGTGGCACCCTGGAGGGTCTTCTCATGGGAGCTACACATTTCACTCATTCGGCCAGAACTAGTCACACCAAACCCACCAGGATGGAGAAGTGACATTCTACCATGTGCCCGGGAGACGGGCTGGAAATCCCTGAGATCGGCTCTAGGGTCCATCAAAGTACAAGCGGAGATCTCCCAAGGACATCTTTGAAGGGATAACTGAGGTCTCTTGAGTGTGAGGGAGTATTTTAACAGAATAAAAACGTGTATCAGGTCTAAAGGTAGTAAGGCATACGGCACATTCTGGGACCAGCAAGACTGTTGAATGTATGGCTCTAAGAGTGTAATGAGGTGTAGCTGGAGAGGGGCCTGACTTACGGTGAGCACCCCCCTTCAGTGCTACACCAAAGAGCTCTCTTGATTCTTTTTTTTTTTTTAAGATTTTTATTTATTTATTCGACAGAGATAGAGACAGCCAGCGAGAGAGGGAACACAAGCAGGGAGAGTGGGAGAGGAAGAAGCAGGCTCATAGCGGAGGAGCCCGATGTGGGGCTCGATCCCACAACGCCGGGATCACACCCTGAGCCGAAGGCAGACGCTTAACCGCTGTGCCACCCAGGCGCCCCTCTCTTGATTCTTTAGACAGCAAGATGCAGTTAAAAGTTTTAGACCATGCAGTCTAAGGCAGGAACTTTGGGATAGGATGGAACATAGTAAGTGAATTTTGTTCCTTTTTCTTTTCTTTTTTTTTTTTTTTTTTTAGATTTTATTTATTTGACACAGAGAGAGACAGCCAGCGAGAGAGGGAACATAAGCAGGGGGAGTGGGAGACAAAGAAGCAGGCTCCCTACGGAGCAGGGAGCCCGATGCGGGCTCGATCCCAGGACCCTGGGATCATGACCCGAGCTGAAGGCAGACGCTTAACGACTGAGCCACCCAGGCGCCCCGTGCATTATGTTTCTGACTCACTCTGTAACTAGGTGTGGATTCTTTAACCACCCCTATTTCTGCGTCGTAAGTCAGGAACGGGATCGCCTTCCACACCTTGTTTGACAGATTATAAATAAGTGAAGAGCCCACTCTGTGCCTGTCACACGGGGGCTCAACAAACATTTGTGGATAAATTAATTATAAGCAATAGCTGCTAGGGCAGAGCTAAGAAGACTCAGGAGGCAGTCCCGTGATGACCTCCCTCTCATCCTCGTCCTCAGTACAGCCCAGAGCTACAGGAAATCCCTACAGTCTCGGACCCTGTAGGGGCCTCACTTTATCCCTTTTATTCAGGAAAGAAAGGAGTATTATACACAGTTACGCTGTTAAGTGTAAAACAAAAAGCAAACAAAGTGGCATTTTTTTCTAGTGAAAGAAGAAACTTTAACCAAAGTAACACTGCATGATATTTACAAACAGTAGCTCCCCCTTTCAGCTGACATGTTCCCAGTAATAGTTTGGTTAACACAGCATCGGTTTCCTCTGACTTTGTAAAATACATTTTTTTAAATTACTCTTAACTGTTTTCTAAAATGGAACACTTCCAAACAACCTCTAAACAAAAACTGTCAGCACAGGTTTAAGGGCTTCATCACAACCCCAAGTATTTTTAATACTAAAGCGTTTGGGAAATCTCTATCACGTAGCTCAGGGTCTCAGGGTCTCTCAACCGTCCTGCACCAGATTATTCTCTGTCCTGGGCTCGGCATGTTTAGCCGCATTGCTGGGCTCCACCCACTAGATGCCAGCAGCACCCTCCCCAGGCCTGACAACCAAAAATGTCTCCAGACGTTGCCAGTGTGCTCAGGAGGCAAACGTCCTCCCCAGACCCCTTGAGAACCACTGACATACCCACTTCCTTAAAGAAAAGCAAGGTTCTCCACATTAAAATCATTTGCAGACTTCAAAACAGCCAACTTTATAATTTATGTGTATTACATTAATGTGAAGTTCATTTTTAAAATAAAACATTTCTGTGTGAAATAAATCCTTAAATTAAGCAAACAATTAGTCTTTTGAGTGGTACAGTGAAAAGTCTCCTGTGTTTATTCACTCTTCACTTGACAAGCATTCCACGTACTGCACGTGGCTACCAGGAGCACTCACGGTAAGCGCTACCATCTCACAAAAGGTAGGAATGGTGACCTGCCGGGAGGCTGGCTGGTCCCTCAAATAGGCCCTGGGTGAAGGTGGGCACTGTTGGGTCTGTGCTGGGCGTGGACTCTGTTAGCCACGCTGGCAGAGTGAGGAGTTCCTCGTGGTTCCATGTGGCCAGGAACATGGCCCACGGGGGCTGCCACAAGATGAGACCAGAGAGGTAGCAGAAGTGCAATGAGGAGGAGCCTCAATGCCCTTTTTTACAAGTTCAAATCTCACAGTGTATGCAAAGTGGGGAGGCAGTGAAGGGGGAAGCAGGGAGAGACCTAATGTTGTGCCTGAGGGAAGATTAGCTGCCTCACAGAAGAGACAGGAGGGGTGAGAGTGGAATCATTGAGCCAGTTAGAGATCAGCTACAGGAGCAAGATGAGAAACACTAAGGGGCTGAACCAAGGTTGTGGCTTAGTGTCTAGGCTTCTGCAGCACATGGCTGGTGGGGCAGCTCATCCCATCTGGGGCTGAAAGGTGAGGAGGGACAACAGGACTGAGGAGAACCCAGGGAAAGGGGCCTCTTTTTTCTTTCATTCCTTCATCCATCCACCCACTCCACCCATCCATCTGTCCATCCACTCCCCCATCCATTCGTCTGTCCGTCCATCCATCCATCCACTTGTCTACCCACTCTACCCATCCATCCACCCACTCCACCCACCCACCCATCCATCCATCCGTCTGTCTGTCCATCCGTCCATCCTTCCACCCACTTTACCCATCCACCTGTCATCCACCCATCCACCAGCCCACTCCATCCATCTATCTATCCATCCTTCCACCCATCCACCCACTCCACCCACCCATCTGTCCATCCATCCACTTGTCCACCCACTCTATCCATCCATCCATCCATCCATCCATCCATCCATCCACCCATCCGTCCATCCATCCTTCCACCCACTTCACCCATCCACCTGCCATCCATCCATCCACCCACTCCATCCATCTGTCCACCCGTCCACTCCACCCATCCGTTTGTCTACCCAACTTTACTAAGCCCCAGGTAGTTTCCTCCACGCTGAGGAGACAATGGTGATTTAAGAAGTCCCTGACCTTGTAGAGCTTATGTTATGGATGATTAAAATACTAATTTTAGGGGCACCTGGGTGGCTTGGTCAGTTAAGCGTCTGCCTTCAGCTCAGGTCATGATCCTAGGGTGCTGGGATCAAGCCTCGCATCAGGCTACCTGCTCAGCGGGGAGTCTGCTTTTCCCTCTGCCCTCCCACTCATGCTCACTCACTCACGCTCTCGCTCTCAAATAAATAAAATCTTTAAAAATATATTAATTTTAAGCACATTCTGCAAAAGAATTCTTAAGGAGCGAAATCACACTTTCTATAAATCCAACTTTTCAAAGATTAAAGAGGGCCTTCTAATCATTCCTTCAAATTCCAATCAAGTTTTTTTAAACTGTAGAGTCAATTACAACATAAAATTAGCCATCACAACCATTTTTAGGTGTACCATTCAATGATACTAGGAACATTCACATTGTTGTGCGGCCATCACCACCTTCCATCTCCAGAACTCTCTTCATCCTGCAAAACTGAAACTGTCCCCATTAAACACTAATTCTCCCTTCCCCCCTTCCCCCAGCCCCTGGCGACCATCCTACTTTCTGTCTCTATGAATCTGACTATGCTAGGTATCTCCAATAAGTGGGTATTTGTTTTATGATTGGTTTATTTCACTTAGCATAATGTCCTCAAGGCTCATGCATGTTATATATTGTGTCATGATTTCCTTCCTTGTTAAGGCTGAATAAGACTCCACTGTGTGGGTATCTACACTTTGTTTATCTTCATCCATCAATGGACACTTGGGTTGCTGTACCTTTCGGCTCTCGTGACTAATGCTGTCATGAATATGTGTGTCCAAGTATCTTCTCGAGATCCTGCTTTCAATTCTTTTGGGTATATACCCAGAAGTGGAATTGCTGGATCGTACGGTAATTGTATTGTTAATGTTCGGAGGAACTGCCATACTGTCTTCTGCACTGGCTGCACCATTTTACGTTCCCATCGCCAGTGCACCAGAGCTCTGGTTTCTCTACATCTTCGCCAGTGCTTGTTCTTTTCTGGTTTTTGATAGTAGCCATCCTAATGGGTGTGACCAAACAAGTTTTACATTGAGGAATTTTATCTTCTTATATTACATAAGATACAAAAGTAGACACAATAGAATAATGAACCCAGAGTGCCCATGACTCCACCACTACAATTAGAACACAGGGCCAATCTTGTTGATTTCTACACCCCTATTCCCACCACCAATTTCAAATATTTTGAAACAAATCCCAAACTTCGTATCACTTCACCCCTCAACACTTCAACATACATCTCTAAAAGATAATTAACTCTTTTTAAAACCATAAGGGCATGATCACCTAAATAATTCACACTTATTTAATAGCATCAAATACCCAGTCAGGATTCATATTTATCTGGACGTTTTGCTACAGCAATGATTTAACTCAATACATCTCTCTGCCATATTTCATCATGAAGTCTACTGCTATGAAAGAAAAAAGCTTTAAACAATAATGCTTCCGTGGTTTCCACAACTTTTTTCACCTATGTCTACTAACTAGGTTTTTCTGTTACAATTCTTTATCATGTTGAGCGCTCCCCTCTACTCTTAACTTGCTGAGAATTTTTGTCATGAATAGGTATTAGCTTTTGTCAAATGCTATTTCTGCTTTGATCGACATCATCAGGTGATTTTTCTTCTTTAACCTGCTGATATGGTGGATTATTGATTTTTTTAAAGATTTTATTTATTTATTCGACAGAGAGAGAGACAGCCAGCGAGAGAGGGAACACAAGCAGGGGGAGTGGGAGAGGAAGAAGCAGGCTCCTAGGGGAGGAGCCTGATGTGGGGCTCGATCCCAGAACGCCGGGATCACGCCCTGAGCCGAAGGCAGACGCTTAACCGCTGTGCCACCCAGGCGCCCCTGGATTATTGATTTTTTGAATATTGAAATAGCCTTGTGTACTTAGAATAAATCCCATTTGGTAGTGCTATATACTTCTTCTTATACACTGTTCGATTTGATCTGCTCATATTGTATTGAGGATTTTTTTTTTCAAACAGCTTTACTGAGATTGTCATTTTAAAAAGTATTTCAATAATATGGGGCGCCTGGGTGGCTCAGTTGGTTAAGCATCTGCTTTTGGCTCAGGTCATGATCTCATGGGTCCTGGGATCAGCCCTGCTCAGCGGGGCGTCTGCTTTTCCCTCTGCCTCACCCTTCCAGCCTCGTTTGTCCTTTCTCGTGCACGCTTACTCACTCTCTCTCAAATAAATAAATAAAATCTTCTAAAAAATCATATTTCAATAATATATTTCAATGCACTTATGTGTTGACCTGAAAATTCTACTGGCCTGAGGGGCACCTAGCTGGCTCGGTCAGTGGAGCGTGTGACTCTTGATCTTGGGGTTGTAAATTCGAGTCCCATGTTGGGTATAGAGATTAAGGAAAATCTTTAAAAAAATCCTTAATAATGGCTTAACAATGCCCAGTTTTGTATATTCAATATCAAATACAGCATGTCCTCATTGATATCAGCCACGTTCCAGGCACTTTGTACGCTCAATTTTGCTTACCATTAAGACTAATTTTCTAAAAGAGATTTAGCTACACGATTAGGCAAGAGACAGCAACAGTCACAATGCTGTTTTTGAGAAATCAGAGTGTGATGATCTCAAATGTGCTTTTAAAAATTAGGATTAAAAAAAAAAAAGTCAAGTGGAATGAATGTTTCTGATATTAAATCTGGCTTAAATATAGCATCCCCAAAGTCAGACGAATACCTGGAGAACTGTTTTGGAAGTAGCATGACCTCCTAATTCAAAGCTCATAACCTTTTCACATTATGGACTCTTTTAAGAACCTACAGAAAGGCACAAAACCCCCTCCCAAGGAAAGTATGCAAACATACAAAACACGTGGCAGGAGTTTTTAGGGGTTTCAGATTCCTGCTGAAACCAGTCCAGGTTAAGAATCACTATTCTAAACCATAGTGAAATCTCTATTAATGACCCTAAGAAATCTAGCATCTTCATCTGGCACCTCAACGTTAACTGGAAATCAAATTGTAACACTGTTTCTTTTATGCCTGCCGTTCTCAAATGTTACTTGTATTATCTTCAGCAACAATATCTTCACAGTTCACAGGAGACTTCCCCAAGTGCTACTCTGGGGAAACAGACCCCCTAGGGAGGAGATACAAATAAGGTGTGACGCTGGTGCTGCATTTCCAGAGGATGCATAGGCGAGTGACACAGGAGGGTGGAAAGCAACAAAGAAGTTAATGTGAAGCTGAAATGACAGCGTATGCTTTGAATAATGGTAAGAAGTAAATAATAAACACATTATGCTTTAATTGAGAATAATAATTTAAAAAACCCGATTCCAAGAGGGTTGCTTCCTTTTAGTTCCCCTAATTCATTTTATAGATGGACATTTTCGTTACCTTATTCAGCACGTTATCTAACTCAGCATTCTCACTTCACTGTTACGAGAAAGATGGAACAGAAGCTAGCTAGATGGGTGGGTAAATGGATATACACAGAGATGGACAGACAGACAAGATAAGGATTTCTTTCTTTAAACAAGTTCCAAGGGGCGCCTGGGTGGCACAGCGGTTAAGCGTCTGCCTTCGGCTCAGAGCGTGATCCCGGCGTTCTGGGATCGAGCCCCACATCAGGCTCCTCTGCTATGAGCCTGCTTCTTCCTCTCCCACTCCCCCTGCTTGTGTTCCCTCTCTCGCTGGCTGTCTCTATCTCTGTCAAATAAATAAAATAAAATCTTTAAAATAAATAAATAAATAAATAAATAAATAAATAAATAAATAAACAAACAAACAAGTTCCAGTACGTTCTATAGAGGGGTCTCTGAAGCTCTGCTCTGTACGCACCCAACCAGAGCACAGAATAACAACCTACCCGAAGAGCAGGTGGTATACTTTATTCATTGTTATCAGGAAAATGTGTATATTTTAAAGAAGTCTTTAATAAAGTTTTTTATGTTTACATTTAAAGAGGCCACACCTCAGTGGCTTATTGTCTCATTTTTCTACCACCCGGATTTCATAACAAGTTACACTTAATTTTCCAAAGTAACTCAGGAGCATACTCACAAACTTTTCTAGTAATCAAATGAGAACATTTCACTAGCATGAAGTGCAGAAATCAATTACTTTCCTAATCAAATTTTGTTTTACTCAATATTAAGATTTGCCACATCAAATTAAAAGGCCAGACACTAACCCAAAACATAACCATTAAGTCTAATAGGAATTTAATGTCCGCGTTTCATTCTTAGTCTCCTGAGCTTCCTGAGCCACTGTCCCACGTATTAACGGAGAGCCTCTCTTTAATGTCACAAATGTTGTGTGGCAGGCACGCTAGTATGGAAACCTTGCGTCCAGCTAGGTTTCCAAAGGCAAAAGCTCTCACATAACCCCTCCAGAAGTTCCAAAGGTGACGGGCAATGGGCACACGGAGGATCATTCTTAAACTTTTAAGGAATAAGAGGTCTCCCTCAGGACAAGGCTGTCCCATTTGGAGGGGTCCAGGTGGACGTGCTCCCAGAGTCCAGGATCCCTCGCAGGCGCTGGTAATTAATGCCCTGCAGCCAACCCCGTTGCCCTGGGGCCCACAGCCCTGCCCTTAGCTACAGTAGCCCTGGCAACAGAGCAGGCACTTGGCCCGAATCCCGCAATACCCCAGAAGGGATGCATAAAGATGGGTGCCTGAAAGAAGAGCGCTGGTTGCTGGTCTACATCCCCAGGGGTCTTGGAGATCTTTGACCAACACAGGTGGGCGCTGGGTTAGGTCCAGAGGGTCCTGAGTTTTTCTCAAGCTCTGTTCCCTCTGGTGGTGGCTGTTGATGTATGCATTTCAGAACGAAGTTTTATGAGGAGGAGTGAAAAGGGAGGAAGAGATGGAGCTGGAGAACGTGTCTTCCTCCTTCAGATGTTTATCTCTGCAGCAAGGAGAGGAGGTGTGAAACTGGAGACACTATATTTATTAAAATTAGTATCCTAACAGAGGAGGGGAGACCAAACCAGAGAGCAAAGAAAATGCGTCAGTTCATCAGCCACAGCAGTGCTCCTAGCCTGGCGTGAGGCAGAATCCCCTAGATACAGCTCCTGGGCCCCACTCTGGAGTCTGAGTCAGGCAGGCTGACCTGGGGCTGGGCAGGTTTGGAATGGAACATTCTCCAGGAGATTCTGACGCACTCCCCAACAAAGAACAAACGTATCACAGAAGGCTCATGAATAAAGGCATTTGGAGAGTTTCCTTGTCAGAGAAACAGGGCGATTTTCACTTTTGCTCTCTTAAATGCTTTTTTGCCCTTTGTCCTCCCCCCCAAAACGCCCCCACTTCCGAGCTATTTTGGTAGGGACCTGTCTTCGGCTTAGCTTTTCTAGGACACTTACTCATAGTACCAACTATGGCCACTGGCTCCTTATTTTAGCGCAAGAACCCCCCACTTAAGCAAAATCATCTCACGCATGACTATTAATTCTCGGAAATGTAACGTAGAGCATTTCTCACAGGCAAAGCGATGCGAAAGTACGAACCTTCTCTTCGGTGTCCATCCCCTGCCTTTCTATATGTGCTACTAACAGGTTCCCAGAGCTTCCCCTGGCGGGCCAGAGTTTCCAGGGTGTTCGACTGCCCACACCCCCATCAGTATGTGCTTCCGGATTTTCCTGACCTCTTCATTTGCACCAAATCAACACTTACCTGCAGCGACTTTCCACTTCCTCACAGTCCTGCTAAGACTGGCCAGCTGGTCTGAGAAACGGCCTTGAGTTGGGTGCTGATCAACGACAATGACTTAAGGTACCCACACCTGCACTTTGCAAAGAACTTCAAGGATTTAATATAAAAGTAGAAAGTAAGGTAAGAAGTGGAGGCAAGCTGCAAGCTGCTGGAGGAAAATATTTTTGGAACAGAGCCCTTTCACGCCTCTCAGTTCCTAGCTTATGAGCATGGAAAGGATTCAGAGTACATATATTTTTATGCAGCTTCTACAGAATTAAATATATAACATGACAGTAACAAAGTCACTGCCAAAACACGATCAGAACATTTCAAGTCGTTGGTTCGTATTCATCCATTTATCAATTAACCCTTACGACGCACGCTGATCGGAAACCTAGCGACACAACAAAGTGCAGGCCATGATTTCCTTAAATTTCCTATTCTGCAATGTTATCAGAAAATACAGGCCAAGTTTGCCCTTTCCTTTCTTCTTTATCATCACCACATTTGTCTCAAGTTCAAATAGGACAGGGCGCTGTCCCGAATCGTAATATAATAGTCTGGTGGTAATTTCCAAGTTCTGCGTGTTTTTTTAGTCTCCTGACCTTCATATACAATGGAAAACTTTATCATATGTGGTTCAGAAAAGGCCACCTAGCATTCAGGACCTGCTGACATTCACTATCAACGCAGAGTCCTTAATAGCCGTTACCCCAAGTCCTGTCATAAGTTGACTAGACCTGCCTAATAAATCAAGGACAGCTAGTCAGAAAAATGAAGATTCTCTCCGTGCTCCCCTATTTTTTGCTCATTGCTTACATTCTTACAATACTATCCACAGCAACATAAATGCTTTTACATAGAGTTCTTACATTACTTAAAAATCCATGTAACATTTTTATGATAAACACAGAAAATAGAACCGTTCCATCTTACTTTGCCACCGCATGTCTCAAGAAGCACGTTTATAGTAGAAAGAGCAGAATCGCTGTAATGATGAGAGATGCCCAGTCCAAGACTGGGGAAGACATACAGACGAAGAAGAAAAGGACACACTTCTCCTAATTTACGAGGGGTGTTTTAAGTCACAGGACACGGAGAAGACGTATGAACAGAACTGCCACACTATACTACAGTTTAACTTGAAGGAATTGCAAAGCACATAATACCTGAATGTTCAAAATGGGAAGAAATGGACAGTTCAAGACTGTATCTCAGTGAGCGTGACATTGATCATGAACAAAATTCTAGATTGGTTTGTGTGCCTTTAGAGAAGGAAAAGAAATCACAAAGAGCTGGTACCATTATTCCCAAGCACAAGTGATTTACACATTTCCTCTTTTGAGAGGGTTACTAGGAAAGTCACAGGGATGGTGGAAGAACGCCAGCTACAATCTGTGAAGTGCCGAGCACGTCCATAAAAACGATGCTTACCACAACTCAACTGAAACTCCAGGAAGAGTGTATTAAACTGTGACGAGGCATCTGACGAAGACTTTCATCTTCTTGTGACTAAGAACAAGATGGCAAATGGAAAGTGGATGGAAGTAAAGATGGGTGGACTTAAATGGGTTTAATGACACCCCAAAATGTCACTGAATAATGAACCTGGGGAAACCTAGCACAGTCTCTCGTAACCTTTCAAAGTTCATACTTGGTTGGCTGTCTCCAGCCTTTATACCAAATTTGAGAATGAAAAGATGGAATGTGGAGTCAGGATCAAAACTCACTTGACAGAATGGGGTGGTGGGTCACGCACAGCGAGATGTAATGTAAAGACCCGCACTAAAACAAAGCATCGAGTTAGAAGATGAGAAGCGTGGTTCAACACCAACATGGTGGAAGGACTTGGTTAAATAAAGTTGGTGTGACCGGGTGGCTGAAAAGCACAGACAGGGGGTGCTAGCCCCACAGCGCTCCAGCCCTGCTCCTGTGTGCAGAGCTCTGTTCAACCCTCTGCCCCATCTGGAAGGTAGTATCTACACCGTGGGGCACTCAAGGAGAAAGAGAGGAGGCTGGCAGAGAATTTGGAAATAAAGTCATAAGTGATACAAAGGACAGTTGAAGGAATAGACGATGCTTTACTTTGAGAGGTAAAAAGTTGATGTGCGTCGGGGTGGAGGGGTAGTAACACCCTCTGCAGGTAGGAATGCAAGATAATTCAGGCATGGTCGCTGGTTCCTCAATAAATCAGACAAAGAATTACCGTACGACCCAACAATTCTACTCCTCAGTACATACCCAAAAAACTGTTGCAGGTACTCCAATACTCATACACTAATATTCACAGCTGCACTATTCACAACAGCTAATGGGTAGAAACAAGCCAAAATGTCCATTGACAGATGAATGAATAAACAAAATGCCGGGGAATATTATTCAGCCATTAAGAAGGAACGGAGTACTAACACACGCTCCACTGGGAATAAGCCTCAAAAAAGTTATGCTAAGTGACAGAAGTCAGACATAAAAGGTCACATACCGTATAGTTCTATTTACATGAAATATCCAGAATAATTAAATCCAGAGACAGGAAGCAGATTAGTGGTTACCAAGGACTCAGGGGAGAAAGGCAGAGGAAGTGACTTGGGGTGATGAAAATGTTTTGGATTTTGGAATTGGACAGAGGTGGTGGTTACACAACACTGTGAATACACTAAATGCCACTGAATTGTACGCTTTAAAATGTTATATTGATGGGGCGCCTGGGTGGCTCAGTTGGTGAAGCGTCTGCCTTCAGCTCAGGTCATTATCCTGGGGTCCTGGGATCAAGCCCCACATTGGGCTCTGCTCAGCAGGAAGCCTGCTTCTCCCTCTCCTCCTTCCCCTGCCCGTGCTTTCCCTCTCTCCCTCTCAAATAAAAAAGTAAAATCTTAAAAAAAAAAAAAAAAAGAGAGAGAGAGAGAAGTGATATTGAGAACTTGTGGTTTCTGGTCCAGCATGTAAGGAATTTAGAAGTCACCACTCTGGGGGCGCCTGGGTAGCACAGCGGTTGGGCGTCTGCCTTCGGCTCGGGGCGTGATCCCGGCGTTGTGGGATCGAGCCCCACATCAGGCTCCTCTGCTATGAGCCTGCTTCTTCCTCTCCCACTCCCCCTGCTTGTGTTCCCTCTCTCGCTGGCTGTCTCTATCTCTGTCGAATAAATAAATAAAATCTTTAAAAAAAAAAGAAGTCACCACTCTGTCCTAACAACAAGCAAAAAGTTGGACTAACTGAAATATCAACAACTCTTCTTATGTCACCAGAGAAGTGAGGTCACAGGGCAGACCACTGCCCCCCTAAACGGTAGGGACAGGAATAGAGAGAGAGAATTAACAATTCCTCTGAGCAGCAACTTCCGCAGGAACCAGCGCGCAGGTAAGAGAACAGGAACTGATGAGAGCTGGAGGCTCAGTGTGGATGAGTCTGAAAGCTAAGAACTCCAGGAGCACCCAGTCTTCAGGAGGCCCCCACAGTTTTGTGAGTTTTATCTCCAGGAGCCCTACAAGATCCTCATAGTGAGTATCAGAGAAAATCCCTTAGTGCTTCCAGCAGAGGGAAAGGAGAAGAAGCATTTTGAAATATACCCGAGCACTCTGTGCTTTACGGGGCCTGCCCTTGGGGGGAACTACTTGATCAGAGCCTAAGCCACCTGGAGGAAAGCACATACTCACCTCCGGCCCACCCTACCACCTGTCCCACCTCAGCGGGGGAGGGATGGCTGAGAGGTGCTCGGGTCGTTCACAGTCCCAGGGCACAGGTTACTCGAAGACCGACTTAATCACAGCACTAAGAAGTACCCTCCCCCCACCCCTCACCACTACCTCAAGGGAGGCCTGTTCATGGCAGTTCCTTTCACCCGGCACATCATGTCCACTTTTCAACAAAAAACTACAAGACGTAAGAAAGGACAACACAGTTTGAAGAAACTGAACGGGCATCAGAAGCACTCACATACGGCAGCAGTGTGGGAATTAGGAGACCGGGAGTTTTTTAAACTAGGATAAATATGCTGAGAGCTTTAATGGAAAAAGCAGACAACGTGCAAGAACAGATGTACAATGTAAGGAGAGATGAAAATTCTATGCATAAATAAAAAAGAAATGCTAGAGGTCAAAACCAGTGTCACAGAAATGAAGAATGCCCTCGAAGGTCTCATTCCGACTGGACTGGGCACAGCCAAGGAAACGCTCTTTGAGCTTGACGATATGACAGCAGAAACTTCCCAAACTGAAAAGCAAAGAGAAAAAGGCTGAACAATCAAACAAACACAAGAAGAGAGTATCCAAGAACCACAGGACAGCTAGAAGGAGTAACACATGCTAAGGGGAATAACTGAAGGAGGAAGGACGGCACGGAAGCAATATTTGAAGCAATGACAGAATTTCCCCCAAAGACACCAAACCACACAAGCTCAGAGCACACCAACCAGGATAAATATAAAAACAAAACAAGGGGCGCCTGGGTGGCTCAGATGGTTAAGCGTTGGACTCTTGGTTTTGGCTCAGGTTGTGCCTCAGGGATGTGAGAGGGAGCCCGCACTGGGCTCCAAGCTGAGCGAGCCTGCTTAAGTTTCTCTCTCCCTTTGCCCCCCCACTTGTAGGCGTCCAAGTGTACTCTCTCTCAAATAAATAAATAAACCCCCCAAAACCCCAAGAAACAACAGAACCTCAGATGTACACAAAGAAAGGAAGGGCGGGCAATGGAGTACGAATAAAGTAAAATAACAACTTTTCTTTTTCTTACTCTTAATTGATCTAACGAATACAGTTTTTCAAAATAACAACAGCAACAATGTACTTGATAATGGAAGGCATAAAGAGGAACAAAGAACAAGACAACGAAAAGGAAACAGTAATTAAGACAATAGACATTAAACCAATTAAATCAATAATCACTGTAAACATCAAAGGTATAAATCCACCAGTTAAAAGACAGATTGTCAGAATGGATCAAAAATAAGACTCAACTATGTGTTGTCTACAAGAAAATCATTAAATATAAAAATACATATAGAGTAAAAGGGAAGGGATGGAGAAAGATATACCATGCTAACACTAATCGAGAGGAGGCATGAGTAGCTAACTAATTTCAGAGCCAACTTCAGAGCCAGGAAAGTTATTAGGAATAAAGAGGGGCATTACATAATGACGAAAAAGTCAACTGTCCAAGACTTAACAACCCTTAAATATGAAACGTTAGGCACACTTGACCCGCACCAAAGCCAAACAGCACATGCTAGTTCTCAAGCACAGACGATGGTTCGGGAAGGACAGCTAGACTAATTCTGTCCAGTAACATGTAATGTATCCTTCATAGGACTGGGGCTTCTAGGAAAGAGGCTTTCTCACTTCTCTGGAAGAGCCACCAAAAGGACACTCTCCCCTCTGGGCAGAGTGGTTTATGGGTAGGAAACCTGGGTTTCTGGATCCCTTCTGCCACTGAGAGAAGCCAGGTTTGGAGCGAGGCTGTGAAGCCTGAAGCAGAGCAGAGGAGCAGCAGCCAGGCCTCTGACGACACGGCTGAGCTACCAAATCAAACCACCCGAAGCCTCTCCTCCCTTGGACTTTTCAGTTCTGAGAGCCAATAAATCACTTTCATTGCTTAAAAAAAAAAAAAAAAAAAAAAAAAAATGTCAGGCACATTTGTATGTACCTAACAACACAGCATCAAAATAGATGAGACAAAAACTGATAAAACTGCAAGGAGAAACCGATGAATCCACTATTATAGTTGGAGATTTTAACATCCCTCTATCCAAAATAGATGGATCCACTGGGCAGAAAATCAGTAAGGACAGAGCTGAACTGAAAAGCACCAATAAACTGGGTATAATTAACACCTATAGACTACTTAATCTAACAACAGCAGATTACACATTCTTTTTTTTTTTTTTTAAGATTTTATTTATTCATTTGACAGAGAGAGAGACAGCCAGTGAGAGAGGGAACACAAGCAGGGGGAGTGGGAGAGGAAGAAGCAGGCTTCCAGCAGAGGAGCCCCACGTGGGGCTCGATCCCATAACGCCAGGATCACGCCCTGAGCCAAAGGCAGATGCTTAACGACTGAGCCACCCAGGCGCCCCACACATTCTTTTTAAGCTTACACGGAGCATTCACCAAGATATACCACATTCTGGGCCATAAAACACACCTTAACAGATTTAAAAGAATAAAAATCATACATCATTTACTCCCAGACCACAATGGATTTAAATAAGAATCAATAACATAAAGACAGCTGAGAAAGCCCCAAATACTTGGAGATTAAACATTGTAATTCTAAATAACACAGAGATCAGAGAAGAATCAAATGTGTGGAGTACAGCTAAAGCAGTACTTTGGGGGAAATTAATAGCATGGAATGCATATATTAGAAAAGAAGATCTAAAATCAATACTCTAAGCTTCCATCCTAGGAAACTAGAAAAAGAAGAGCAAATTAAATCCAAAGTAAGCAGAAGAAAAGAAATAATAAAAGAGCAGAAATCAATGAAATTGAAGACAGGAAATGAACAGAGACCAAAAACAACAACAACAAAACCAAAGTTGGTTCTTTAAAAAGACTGATAAGCTTCTAAAAAAGATAACGAAAGAGAGAGAAAGAGAGAGAAAAAACACAAATTACTAGTATTAGAAATGAAAGAGGGGATAGCATTATCTACTAAAGAAACTGAATCAATAATGAATAACCTTCCAAAATATAAAGCATTAGGCCCATATGGGTTCACTAAAAAATTCTACGAAATATTTAAGAAAAAAATTTTATCAGTACTCCATAATCCCTTCCAGAAGACAGAAGCAGAAGGAACACTTCCTAATTCATTCTATGAGGCCAGCATTACCCTAATACCAAAACCAAGCAAAGATATTACATGAAAACTACAGACCAATATCTCTTACGGAAAAATCCTCAACAAAACATTACCAAATCTATATCAACAAGTTAAAAAAATTATACAGCATGACCAAGTCAGATTTATCCTAAGTATGTAAGGCTGTTTCAACATACAAAAATCAATTAATGTAAGCCATCACATCAATAGGCAAAAGAAGAAAAACTACACAATCATATCAGAAGATGGAGAAAAAGCAGGGTACCTGGGTGGTGCAGTTTGTTGGGCAACCAACTCTTGGTTTAGGCTCAGATCCTGATCTCAGGGTCGTGAGATCAACCCCCTCAATGGGGCAATGGGGCAATGGGCTCTGAGCTCAGTGGGGAGTCTGCTTGAGATTCTCTCCCTCTGCCCCCCCCACCATGCTCATGCTCTCTCTCTCTCTCTAATAAATCTTTTTTTTAAAGATTTTATTTATATGCCAGAGAGAGAGCACAAGCAGGGGAAGCGGAAGGAAGAGTAAGAAGCAGGTTCCCTGTTGAGCAAGGAGCCTGATGCAGGACTTGATCTCACGACCCTGGGATCATGACATGAGCCAAAGGCAGACACTTAACTGACTGAGCCACCCAGGCGTCCCTCAAATAAATAAGTCTAAAAAAAAAAAAAAAAGATGGAGAAAAAGCATTTGACCAAATCCAACACTCTTTCTTGGGAAAAAACAAAAAACAAGACAAATGAAAAAAAAAAAAAAAAACTCTCAGCAAGCTAGGAATAGAAAGGAATTTCCTGGGGTGCCTGACTGGCTCACTGCACTCGGTAGAGCACACAACTCCTGATCTCAGGGTCATGAGTTCAAGCTCCACATTGTACGTAGAGCTTACTTCAAAATAAAATTAAAAACAAAAATTAAAAAAAAAAAAAAGAAAGGAATTTCCTCAGCTTGGTAAAGAACATCTACAAAAAACCTACAGCTAACATCATACTTACAAGAAAAGGACATGCCTTCTGACCACTGCTTTTCAGCATTGTCCTGGAAATCCTAACTAATGAAATGAGACTAAAAGAGAAAATAAAAGGTCTACAGACTGGGATGGAAGAAGTAAAACCGTCTTCTGTTCTCAGATGATACATGATCATCTATGTAGAAAATCTGAAAGAATTAACAACAACAACAAAAAACCTCCTGGAAATAATTAGTGATTATAGCAAGGCTGCAGGATAGAAGATTAATATGCAAAAATCTATCACTTTCCTACATACTAGCAGTGAACAAACAGAACAGAATTTAAAACACATTACCATTTACATTAGCACTCCAAAAATGAAATGCTTGGGTAAAAATCTAAGGTATTTATGCATAAGAGCTATATGAGGAAAAATCTAATTAAAGATATCAAAAAAAGAACCAAATAAATGGAGAGATATTCCATGTTCATGGAGAAGACTCATTATTGTCAAGATGGCAATTCTTCCCAACTCGATCTACAGATTCAATGTAATTCCAATCAAAATCCCAGCAAGTTATATCGTGGGTATCAATCAACTGATTCTAAAATTTATAAAGGGAGGCAAAAGACCCCCAACAGCCAACTCAATACTGAAGAAGAACAAAGCTTTATACAAAGCCACAGTGATCAACACAGTGTGGTATGGGTGAAAGAATGAATAGATCAATGAAACAGAACGGACAGCCGAGAAGCAGATCCACAGACAGTCAACGATCTTTGATGAGAGAGCGAAGGCAACACAGCGGAACAAAGTCATGCTGGAACGAGTGGACCTCCGCATGGAAAAGGACAAATCCAGACACAGACCTTACACCCGTCACAACAACTAAATCCAAATGCATGTAGGAGACCTAAATGGAAACGCAAAACTACAAAACTCCTGGAAGATAATGTAGGAGAAAACGTAGATGACCTTGGGCATGGTCATGACACTGATAACTGATGGGCATGGTCAAGAACTGATAAACTGGACTACATTAAAATTAAAAACCTCTGCTCTGTAAAACGTAATGTCAGGAGAATGAGAAGACAAGCCACAAACTGGGAGAAGATATTTGCAAAAGACACATCTGATAAATGACTGTTATCCAAAATGTACAAACAATAAGAAAACAAACACACAAACTCAACAAGAAAACAGTATGATTTTTTAAATGGGCAAAAGACCTGCACAGACACCTCATCAAAGGTATACAGATGGAAAGTAAGCATGTAAAAACATGCTCAATATCGTATGTCATTAGGGAATTGCAAGTTAAAGCAACTATGAGGGGCGCCTGGGTGGCTCAGTCGTTAAGCGTCTGCCTTCGGCCCAGGGCGTGATCCCAGGGTCCTGGGATCAAGCCCCACATCGGGCTCCCTGCTCCGCTGGAAGCCTGATTCTTCCTCTCCCACTCCCCTTGCTTGTGATCCCTCTCTCGCTGGCTGTCTCTCTCTCTCTCTCTGCCAAATAAATAAATAAAATCTTAAAAAAAAAAAAAAAAAGCAACAATGATACCACTACACACCTATGAGAATGGCCAAAATCCAAAACACTGATAACACCAAATGCTGGGGAGGATGTGGAGCATAAGGAACTCTCACTCGTTGCTGGTGGGAATACAAAATGGTACAGCCACTTTGAAAGACAGTTTGGCAAGTTTCTTACAAAACGAGTCATACTCTTAACATATGATCCAGCAATCACACCCCTTGGTATTTACCCAAACGACTAGAAAACTTACATCCACACAAAAACCTGCACATGGATGTTGACAGCAAGTTTTTTCATGATTGCCAAAACCTGGGAGCAACCAAGCTGTCCTTTAGTAGGTGAATGGAAAACTGTACTCCATCCAGACAAGGATTATTTAGCACTTAAAAAAAAAAAAAAAAAAAAAAAAAGCTATCAAGCCATGAAAAGACATGGAGGAACTTTAAGTGATTACTAAGTGAAAGGAGCCAATCTGAAAAGGCCACATACCATATGATTCCAACTCTGAGATGTTCTAGAAAATGCAAAACTATGGAGACAGTAAAAAGGTCAGTGGATGATGGGTTGGGGGGAGAAGGGAACAAACAGGTGGAGCACAGAGGATTTTTAGGGCAGTGACACTTGATCTTACAGTGCTGAATACATGCCATCACACATCTGTCAAAACCCACAGAATGTACAACAAACACCAGGAGTGAACCTTAACGTACACTATGGACTTTGGGTGATAATGATGTGTCTTTGATTGTAATACGTGTAACACTACAGATGTCAATAGTGGGGCAAGTCGTACATGTGTGAGGAACAGGGTATATGAACTCTACACTTTCCGCACAATTTTGCTCTGAACCGCTTTTTAAAAAAAAAAAGTTCATTAATTTAAATCTGACAGGGGCGCCTGGGTGGTTCAGTCACTTAAAGCATCTGGCTTCAGCTCAGGTCATGGTCTCAGGGGCCGGGGATCGAGCCCCACATCAGGCTCTCTGCTCAGTAGGGAGCCTACTTCTCCCTCTCCCTCTCCCTCTGCTCGTGCTCTCTCTTTCACTCGCTCACTCTTTCTCTCAAATAAATAAAGTCTTTTAAAGAAATTTAAATCTGGCAACGAAGGCTGCCCCCCAAAATGAAAGGAGCTCTCAGATTAGACGAACCCCAGCAGATACTAGCTAACTGATGCCAGTCCTCACTGTAGAGAAGAATCACATGCCAAGAATCCCTGTCAACTCTGACACTGATTTGGGCATAGTGTGCAAACTTCTGGCATGTTTGCACAAACAAGTGGTACAAAATTAAAAATGATGTAACTTTAATACAATGTACTTTCTCCAGAATTTTTAAAACTCTACTCCAATTTCATAATCATTACTGACTCATTGACTCAACTGCACATGAGAAGTTCCTAACTAGTCACTCAAATTTATGCTTTCTGAATATTCCTTATTACAGAGAAAAATGCAGCTAAAGACTGTAGATGGGGCTCCGCAATTCTGCTTTTCATAGGATAAGCTATAACATATCATCCTGACAACAGTAACTACTTCACCTGTTTCTTCCTTGGTAAAAATGGGCTGATTAAGCTAAATTGATTCTAAAATCCTTTACATTTCTAGAATTCTAGCCATATAATTCAAAAACTGACTTTTTAGATAGATGAGGTTTTTAGGCTAGGTTTAAAAAAGTACTTGTTCTAATGAAATAATATACAAGTAACCAGAGATTACTTAAGTGGGAAAAGAAATTGTCGGGTTTTAAAAGTAAAGGACTGGGGCTGGGGCGCCTGGCTGGCTGTTGGTTAAGTGTCCAATTTGTGGTTTCCACTTCGGTCGTGATCTCCCGGTTGTGAGGTCGACCCCCACGTCGGGCTCTGTGCTGAGTGCAGAGTCTGCTTAAGACTCTCCCTCCCTCTCCCTCTACTCCTCCCCACCCCCACTAAAATAAATAGATAAATCTTTTAAAATAACAAAATTTTTTTTTAAAAAGTAAAGGACTGGGACTGGGGCGCCTGGCTGGCTCAGTCGTAAGAGTACATGAATCTTAATCTCAGGGTTGTGAGTTTGGGCCCCACGTTGGGTCTGGACATTACTTAAATATAAAATCTTTAAAAGAATAAAAAAATTAAAGTAAAGGACTTTATCGTAAAAGCGGGGAAAGGATTAGATGACCTTTCAAGCGGAAACCGGATTTATGGAAGGTAGTGCCACCGAGAACTCGGTCATTGGTTAACCAAGAGTGCCGCCCAAACCACCAACCGACCACGGCCCACCAAGACACGCACGACAGGTACGGATGAAGAACTTATTTCAGATTCTGAAAAAACTACAAAAGATTTTTTAGGAAAAGAAAGCAAATAGCACTAGAGACTTCCTTTATTCGGGTCGTTATGAAAAGCATTTTTACAATGAAATCAGCCATTTAAAGGTCTCAAAGGGGCCGTCTTAGGAAGAAAAAGGAAGATGGTAATCTTTTTTTTTTTAAATATTGAACTTAAAAAAAAAAGCTTGATTTTTTTGTAGCTCTCATTCTAGAAATACTGATAAAGTATATACTCCCAAAGAAAAAGCCCAAATAAATCTGATTTTATCATCTTTCTCTACTTTTTCACCTATTCTTGCCTTTCCCTCATTAAAAATGTGTAGCAAAATTAAAAAGGAAACCCAAGTAATCAAGCCCAGGCACACAAGATCCCGATTCCTCACACACAGGGTATTAACGGCCCACCTGTAAAGGCCCCACACTGGGTGGCAGCAAGATGTGCTGTCCATCTGCATGTCACAGGCTAGCCCACACCTGGGCCCCAGAACCGCACTGTCCTCTACACTCAAGAAAGCAAACGACAATGTAAATAAGAGAGAGACAGGATTACAGGAATCAGCTGAATTAACTCTAATTTCTCTCTCTCTCTTTTTTAAGCAAATCCTTTGCAAGCTGTGCTTTCTACATCTATTATTTAGAAGCAAATTACAGGCGGCATACCCCTCAACTGTATTTTGACATCAACCACTGTTATCAGAATGTGGTGGGTCTGAGGGCTCCTGGGGTCCCCAAGACCCCTTCAGGAGGTCCACAAAGTCCTCCCTTCTCCAGCCACGTATTTGGTGAGGCTAAATTTTCTTCACCGACTTCAACTAAACAACAGGTAGCAAGGGGTTGAATACAAAATCTGGCTGACTTCCCTTAAACCCACATTACAGAGATTAGCAAAAATGTAAAACAATGCCAGTCTTCTAAATTGTTTTTTGCTTTGGAAAATACAGTGTTTCCTTAAAAATATAATGTTACCCAACTATATTTCAATTTTAATATAGTAAATAATGTTATCACTTAATGGGTTTATTACTGCTACTTTAAATAAATTAATAAATATTTTAATAGGTTCTCAGTTTAATTTCTAAGAGTAAATATTGATCGATAAAACCCACTTAAACACAATCTCTTTGAGGTCTTCAATAATTTTTGAGAGAACAGGGGCGCCTGGGTGGCACAGCGGTTAAGCCTCTGCCTTCGGCTCAGGGCGTGATCCTAGCGTTCTGGGATCAAGCCCCACATCAGGTTCCTCCGCTATGAGCCTGCTTCTTCCTCTCTCACTCCCCCTGCTTGTGTTCCCTCTTTCGCTGCCTGTCTCTATCTCTGTCAAATAAATAAATAAAATCTTTAAAAAAAAAAAAAATTTTTGAGAGCACAGACGTTCCATGAGACCAAAGAGTCTGGAACCCAACAGGATTAGTTAAATAGATCCTACCACATACATCCTTCTAATGGATATACCCATCATGCCCGGGACAAATGTTTAATGAATGACATTGAGAAAGTTACAAAACAACTCATATAAGATGAACTCATTTTGTTTAAAACTTTGACTACATAGATAAATTTTTACAAGAGAAAAAAATCTAGAGATATACACAAAAGGTTTAAGACTAGTGATCTCAAAGAGGCAGCATTTTAGGTCATTTTAACCTATTCTTTTTGCACGAAATCAGATTTTTCTTCTTCTACAATATGGAGGTGACAGCATTTCCCTAACTGTGTTCTACGGTATAGTGGTGTCACGAAAGAGTCCATGGTTGTTAGCTGGATGAATGTGGATTATACCTCCCCATCCCCAGCAATTCTTCAACACAGTCCGCTAAAGGTTCTGAGAAGTCCTACAGCACTGACAGCATCTCCCAAACTTAGGTAACCGACAGAGCTCTTTTACCACATAACACCCTTAGGGAAACACTGCCTCAGAGATCACCCTGAACAATGATCTGGAGAGGGGGTCTGCAGGCATCCTTTATCATTACTGTTAGAAGTCACCAGGTCACCACTATTTGGAATGGATGACCTCCAGTAAACAACACGTACACATCTAATCAAGAATACTGGGGGTTATGTAAACCACCTTTTTTACATTTGCTTTAGTAAAATAGCTCTTACAAGGGGTAAATTTAATTCGTATACATTTTGGTACTTGGACAATTCAAGCAATGGTTTTAAACGGCAATTCTTAAGTAAAATCTTCTTTGATGAAAAACACAAAGTACATCTGACTGTAAGTCATCTCTTTAAGTGACGCACATCGGTAAGCACTCTCTGCAAGGGGTGACCTGCACACTCCGGCGGTTCTCCGCGCCGTGGACACACAGCTGTGAGCGGAAGACCAATGGCACCCAGCCGGCCGCTGGGTCCCCCCAGGCAGCCACCCCTGCAGTGCCGCCACCTGGTCGCCAGGCGGCCTGCGGGCCCACGTCTCCCCGCTTCTGCTTCCTTCCTCTCCAAGATCACAGTGAAGGGGTCACATTCCCACCCATCCCTCTCACGGGCCAGGTCACTTAGAAGTCACCCTCTTCGGCCCAGGTGTGAGCCGAGCGTGACTGATCACAGCCGATGCTCCCCACAAAATCTTTAAGAGCTACTCTACCTACTTCAAGACCTACTTACCACATTTTAACTAGCACTTCATCTCTGGTTTATAAAATTAATACTGCAATGGCGTGCTGTATTTTACTACAAATTTGCCTTGTTTCCACTTGTGTTATGGGTCAAATTGGTTTCTGATGATCACTTTTAGAGCTTAAAGGGTGTATAACAATGTTTCCGGGGAAAATGCAATTTGAGTTCTAACTTGAATTCCTAATAGGTGGATACAAATTCCTTTTCAGGTCATCTGGGAATCAGAAATGGGCCCCAGGAAACAACACAGCCTGTCAAGGCTCGTTAACAACTGAACGAGAAGACGGCACAGAGCTGAGGTAGTCAAGGAGCTCGTACTCAGGCGTCTAACTGTTAGCGACCGCTGAGGGCGCTGGGGCTCCATCACGGCTCCCTGCACCAGCCTGCCTCAGTGTGCCTGCCTGTACTTGAATTCCCAGAAGATAAGAAGGTACAGTCAGGCCTGCTCTGTTCCAAGCCAAGGCTTTTGCCCCACGTCCCTGTCTGCTCTCCCACACCACGGAGCTGAGTTTCCAGATAAAACAGAAACTTCAGGAAACCCTTCTAGTGTTCTTCCTTCAGGCCTAAACCATCAAAGCCTGGTCGAAGTGGCCCATACTTCCTTTCTCACTGCCCCTGGTTTCACTCTGTCCATCAGTACTGAAAACCACATAAACATACACTTCATAGGAAAAGAAAAAAACACAACAAATACATACTTGCCTTATTCATTACTTTTTTAAAGTAGTGGTAAAAACCTCAAACCTTTCAAGAATACCCAACAATTCTAGAAAAAGTGGGGTTAATAAATTTTATCAACTGAATAAGCAAATATATACTAATCACTGGTATTTATTTAATTTTTTAAAGATTTAAGAGAAAGATGAAGATAGCAACAGCACGAGCGAGCACGAGCGGGAGCTGAGGGAGAAGCAGACTCACCGCTGAGCAGGGAGCCTGACTCGGGGTTCCATCCCAGGACCCTGGGATCATGACCTGGGCGGTAGGCAGACGCTTAACTGACTGAGCCACCCGGGCGCCCTGATCACTGACTGGCATTGATGACCTATCTAAAACATTTCATCAAACAAATATCAATACTGCAGTTGTTCTTAACCAAAGTCATCATCAAGGGGAAAAGGGACACTACGTTATGCAAAATCCCACTGGCACATGTTCCTCCAGGCTTAAAAATGATCGATTTCATATAAAAAAAAGCATGTAAGTCATTTTCTATTCTGGGCTTTGAATGTTTGGAAGATGCTTCTTAGTTGCTCCTCTTAATTAAACAAGCAGTTTCCTACACTTGGGCATGGACTTTTTAAACCCTTGCCAAATGAAAATGCTACATTCAGGAATCATGGGCAGATATTAATGGATATCTTACAAACATCTCAGAAGCAAGCTCAAGAACATTGCCGATTCAGGGCTTTATAACACAGGCTGGGGATTATCAAGGTACCCTGGCATTATCACAGCACCAGTAACCGAGGTGTTCCCATACCGAAAACAGCCACCGCCCACCTTTTAATCCCTACCCCGTTCCTATAATAACTGCAGCCCAAGTGAGTAGGGCCTAGGAAGAAAATTCAATTCAAGCCAGTGCATTTCACTACTTACTAGCTGCTCTGATAAACGTTTGAAAAGCGTGGCAAAAAAAGATTAGGGATTATCCAAGAATTTTAATTACTTCTGTGGTCCTCGTTACGGATTCCATAAGTAACAGGAAACTGGCATGAATTAGTCAAGGCATTTTAAAAGTAAACATAATCCGCTGACGCAAAGGCTTTAATCCCCCAAATCAAAAGTGACCCTATTCCTCAATTAGCTCCTACCTCTGATTTGCTGGCACTACTGTGAGCTGAGTATACGCTGTCCTTTGCTAGGTGTGGAGGAGAGAAGAGTACACACCCCCCACCCTAAGGCCACCAGAGAATGCCAGTCTTGCCACGAGGAGGGGGGCATCAGCTCATTCATCTGCGCAGGTCTAGAGGACCAAGCGCTCTGGTGAAAATCCCAGGGCCAGGCCCACTTTCCGACTATGAATACCCTGCCATGTAAGTCTATCAAACCTCAAGACAATCTTCTAGGTTTGCTGGGCCCCATGCTTGGTTTAATGCTCTCTGTCATCTTGAAATTATTAATAATATTTGAGCAAAAGGGCCCACACTTTGACTTTGCACTTGGCCCCACATATTATGCAGCTTGTCCTCTCAATATTCATCATTAACTACATCTGAAATATGTAAAATTAAATGTGACTGGATTCTGCATTTCAGATGGAATAAATTATGCTCTTTAAAAGCCACTTGACGGGGCACCTGGGTGGCTCAGTCGTTAAGCGTCTGCCTTCGGCTCAGGGCGTGATCCCGGAGTCCTGGGATCGAGCCCCACATCAGGCTCCTCCGTTGGGAGCCTGCTTCTTCCTCTCCCACTCCCTCTGCTTGTGTTCCCTTTCTCTCTGGCTGTCTCTCTCTCTGCCGAATGAATAAATAAAATCTTAAAAAAAAAAAGACTGGGTAAATAACAAATAGTTACTTAAAGAATAAAGTCAAAGGACCAGACAAAATAATTAACTTTAACAAAGCATGCTTGTTAGCCAATTAGCTGAATAATGTAATGAATGAAGGAATGTCATAAACTAATTGTTTAAGCATTTTGCATTTCGGGGGTTCCTGGGTGGCTCAGTCAGTTAAGTGTCTGACTCTTGGTCTCAGCTCAGGTCATGATCTCAGGGTCCTGGGATCAAGCCCCACGTCAGGCTCCACGCTACGTGAGGATTCTGCTTGTCCCTCTCCCTCTGCTCCTCCCCCTTCTTGCTGGCTCTCTCTCTCTCTGTGTCTCTGGAATAAATAAATAAAATCTTTAGGGAAAAAAAAAAAAGAATTCTAGCATTTCATCCAGTTCCTTTCAAAAAGTTGAACCCTGATCCTGGAAGCTGGAGGTTCACTCTGCTTGTCCCCCAACCGCAGAGTCTGCACCCTGAGAGCTCATCATTCCTCAACACAACCAGAAATCAGAGCCTGGGGTTGGATGCAGGCTGGAAAACGGGCTCAGCCTTCCTTAGAGTGAGAGGTGGTAAAACAGAAGAGCTGCAGGGCTGGACGCGGCAAAGATTTGAAGGATTGGTGGGGCGCCTGGGTAGCGCAGTCGTTAAGCGGCTGCCTTCGGCTCAGGGCGTGGTCCCGGCATTCTGGAATCGAGTCCCACATCGGGCTCCTCCGCTGGGAGCCTGCTTCTTCCTCTCCCACTCCCCCTGCTTGTGTTCCCTTTCTCGCTGTCTGGCTCTCTGTCAAATAAATAAATAAAATCTTAAAAAAAAAAAAAAAAAAAAAAAAAGATTTGAAGGATTGGTAAACTCCAGACCTAAGCCAAGCCAACTGAAGTCTCAGTGTTTTTCATGGAAGTGTTGCTTTTTGTGCTAGCAGGTGCCCAGGCTGAATGATCAAATGTCAGGGAAGTGTGGAGAAATATCTGTTTTCACAGGGAAGGCTACTTAGGTGTAGAGGGCAGACCTTTCAACGTTAGAAATGATGCGGGAGAGGGTGGTGGAGGAAGGGGCTGGTTAGATGAAACGCCGGTTTATCCCTAGAGCAGGAAAACGTCAGCAATTTAAAACCCTTGTAAGAAAACGTAGACAACTGTGAAATAGGGTCCTGATTAGACAAAAGCTCCCAGGAGCGATTACAGAGGTCAAGAGCGAGTGTAAGGTGGTGCAGCCACTCTGGGAAACGGTTCTGCAGATCCCCAACGTGTAAAACAGTGACCATGTGACCCAGCAACTCCACTCTTGGTGTACGCCCCCGAGAACCGAAAACACGTGTGCACACCGAGCCCGTACACAAACACGCACGACGGCATTATTCACGGGAGCCGCACGGCAGAAACCACCCGAACGTCCATCGACTGATGAACATACCAACAAAAGGTGGTCCAACCACACAAAGAAATGTTGTCTTAGTCTATTTGGGCTGCCAAAACAAAACACCATAGACTGGGTGGCTTATGAACAACCGAAATTTATTTCTTACAGATCCGGAGACCGGGAAGTCCAAGATCAAGGCGCTGGCGTGTTTGAGCTCTGGTGAGCTCCCTCTTCTGGTTTGCAGCCGGCCGTGTTCTCGCTGTGTCTCGCTTGGTGGAAGGGGCTGGTGAGCTCTCTGGGTTCTCTTTTATAAGGGAACTCACGCCATTCGTGAGGGCTCTACCCTCATGCCCTAATCCCCTCTCAAAAGCCACCTCCCAATACCGTGATATTGGGGATTTGGTTTCAACATACGAATCCAGGAGGGACAAACACCTATGGCGAATATTATTCAGCCGTAAAAAGGAATGAAGTGCTGATACACGTTACAACATAGACCAACCCTGAAAACATCAAGTGTAAGAAGCCAGTGACAGACCACACTGATACGAAATGTCCAAAACAGGCAAATCCATAGAGACAGGAAGTAGACCGGTGGTTGCCAAGAGCTGGGGGAAAGGGGAAATTAGAGGGACAGTTAAGGTCTCAGGGGCTCCTCTTTGGGGTGATGAGAATGTTCTGAAATGAGGGCACCTGGCTGGCTCAGTCAGTAGAGTATGCCCCTCTTCACCTTGGGGTCGTGAATTCAAGCCCCACGTTAGGCAGAGAACTTACTTAAAAACAAAACAAAACAAAAAAACCTACTAGGGGTGCCTGGCTGGCTCAGCCAGTAAAGCATGCAATCCTTGATCTCAGGGTTGTGAGTTCAAGCCCCACAAATGGGCATAGACAGTACTTAAAAATAAAATGTTTAGGGGCAGCTGGGTAGCTCAGTTGGCTAAGCAACCAATTCTTGATTTCAGCTCAGGTCATGATCTCAGGGTCATGAGATCGAGCCCTGCACTGGGTATAAGAGCCTGCTTAAGATTCTCTCTCTTCCTCTGCCCTTCCCTACCCCCCCCACCCCACCCCACCCCACCCCACCCCCGACCCCTGTTCATGCACACTCTCTCTCTCTAAAAAAAAAAAAAAAGTTTAAAAAATAAAAATTTTATGGGCATCTGGTTGGTGGCTCAGTCGGTTAAGCAGCTGCCTTTGGCTTAGATCATGATCCCAGGGTCCTGAGATCGAGTCCTGAATCGAGCTCCTTGCTCAGTGGGGAGTCTGCTTCTCCCTCTCCCTCTGCCTGCCGCTCCCCTTGCTTGTGCGCTCTGTCAAATAAATAAAATCTTTAAAGAAATAAAGTAAAATAAAAAAATTTTAAAAATAAAATTTAAAAAAACCCAGAATCTTCAAAACAACAACAAAAAATACCTTTAAAACAAGGGAATGAATGAAGAAGGGTGCCTGGGGGGCACAGTCAGCTGAGCACCTGACTCGTGGTTTTGGCTCAGGTTGTGATCTCGGGGTCCTGAGACTGAGCCCTGCATTGGGATCTGCACTCAGTGGGGAGTCTGCTTGAGAGTCTCTCTCTCTCTCTGCCTCTCCCCTCCACTGCTCACGCACACTTACACGTGGGCGCTCTCTCTCTAAAACAAATCTTTAAAAAGAATAAAAAAATAAATAAAAGAGGGAACGAAGGAAAAGAAAGTCTTTTTTTGCCCTAAATAATGAGTTTAAGAAAGCACGGATCAAGGTAGACTTGAAAAGCAGCAGATTCTAAAAAGTTCTTGTCACAAGAGAATCAGACTGGTCCAAAACAGGATGGCTGAAAGATAATATCCACTCTGACCTAAGGTAAAAAAGAAAAACACGATTCTTTCTTCCTACTTTTTATTGGGCTTCTGGAATAGACTTTTTTTTTTTTAAGATTTTATTTATTTATTTGACAGAGAGAGAGGCAGTGAGAGAGGGAGTGGGGGAGTGGGAGCAGGGGGAGTGGGAGAGGGAGAAGCAGGCTTCCCGCCGAGCACGAAGCCCGATGCGGGGCTCGATCCCAGAACACCTGGATCATGATCTGAGCCAAAGGCAGACGCTTAACGATTGAGCCACCCAGGTGCCCCTGGAATAGATGTGTTTTATAGGTTTTTAAGATGGTCTCAATTTGGTTACTTTATTTTAAAAGATTTTATTTATTTATTTATTTATTTATTCGACAGAGATAGAGACAGCCAGCGAGAGAGGGAACACAAGCAGGGGGAGTGGGAGAGGAAGAAGCAGGCTCATAGCGGAGGAGCCTGATGTGGGGCTCGATCCCATAACGCCGGGATCATGCCCTGAGCCGAAGGCAGACGCTTAACCGCTGTGCCACCCAGGCGCCCCTCAATTTGGTTACTTTAAAGTAAATGAATTTTCATTTAAACTTTAAAAATGAAAAAGCCTTAGCAACACATCTTGTGAAAAACTTGAATAACGATATCATCCTGCAGCTAAAGGAGAAAATGAACAAAAATATGCCTAAAACACAGAGAAGAAAGAATCTCTATAATCGGGGACAAATAAATGCAGTATCCCCATTGCGAGGTGGTGGCGGCCCTGCGAACGGATGGCCAGGGCACGTCACCAGCCTGACAGCAGGTACGGGAACATCGCCAGTTTGAGGGTTCCCATCTCTGGCTTTTGCACAGTCTCTAGTGCTATCAAAATGTCACTTTTGTTTTGGTTTGGTTTTTCACAGTGCTAGAACACAGCGCCGCATAAATCATTTCCCCCAATCTTGAATCCCTATTTCTGAAGCTGTATCAAACTCTGTATTTTATAACAAATCAATTATCTTAAATTCCGTTTATAAAAGACACATTTCTTCAAATGCCTCTGCTCTTACCAGATCAAGACCACAGAAAAAGCAAGATACATTTTTTTAAAAGCATAATAATCCCAAACCTCAGTTAACCAAAATATGTGAGAAATAGACTCTTGGTGATTTCCAGGATAATCAGACCTCCTATTTTGTTTCAACTCTTACAAGTGAAAACTTTATCTTTGCCCCTGAATTTATATTTTCCTGCCTTAGGAAGCAATAATAAAAATAACTCAATCCTTTTTTAAAATGTCTTAAAACTTTAACATCCTCACGTTAGACATTAAGAAGTGGTTTAATAAACGGCCCAGTCCTGAAACCAGTATCATGGAATTAGAGCATTTTCTAACTTGAATGCAAAAAATGTTATATTTCATTAAAATTTCATTTATGGGTCATATTCTCCATATCTAAAACCAAAATATTAATTGCTTTTTTTGGTTTAAAAAAATCAAATAGTACTGACATAGATAATGTATGACATGAACTCCTCAAACTTCCTTCTGCAAAAGAATTCCCATGAAACTGCTTGGTTTTATGCTTTTCCTCCTAAAAGGGGTCTGCAGTCAGAAGATGAACTCTAGTTAATTGAAGGTACCAGTTAACTGAGTTAGAGCTCTTAAACTGGAATACATTCAGAATTATTAATATTTTATCATTTCTGGGGTGCCTGAGTGGCTCAGTCAGTTAAGCGTCTGCCTTCAGCTCAGATCATGATCCCAGGGTCCTGGGATCAAGCCCACGTCGGGCTCCCTGCTCAGCCGGGAGTCTGTTTCTCCCTCTTGCTCTCCCCCTGCCCCTCTCCTCTGCTCCTGCACTCTTTCTCTCCCTCTCGAGAATAAAATCAAAAAGAAAAAAAATTAAAATTTAAAAAATAAAATAAATTATTTAAAAAATATATTTTTTTTATTTCTTTAGTAATTATAGGTCTCCTATATGAAATAAATGACATTTACTCCCAGCAATACAACTGTTAGATTAATAGTCAAAGGACTTTTCCTCAAAGTTACTTCTGAAAAACAAGGTAACAAATTAAGAAACCACCGTCCAAAAAAGCAGAGAATGACAGGATATTTAACAATGAGACTCAGAGTGGTAGCCAGAGCGCTACAGCCTTCACACAATGCTACGGATTTTTATGGTCTAATATCCCCAACACTGCAATCAACAGAACACACCCTTGAAAAATTATCTGCTAATGAATTTCTATATCATAATGCAGAATTTAGGTTTGTTTTATAGTCTGTAATGCCTTTTTCAGTATATAACGTTTATCTGCCAGATGAAAATTAGGACATAATACTATGCTGTGGAAGCTGAGATACAGTTGTCCATCCATTCAATCACTCAACAGATACCTACTGGTACTGTGTGGGCGTGCTAGCATTCACATGCGAACCAAACAGACCAAACACCTTTCCATCTTGGGGCCTATGTCCTAGGGAGGGGAGACAGACAATAAACAAAATGAGGCTGTTTGAATGGGATTAAGTGCTATGGAAAGAGAAAAGAGAAAAAGTGAGGCAGGGAAGGGAGGATTCAGGGGGTCAGAGAGAGATGAAATTGCCCATAGGACGGTATGGAGAGGCCCCACCGAGAAGTCTGTGTGCGAACAGGAAAATAACAATGAAAATTATTTCTTTGGCTTAGAAATGCAGTCTGTGCTTGCATTAAAAATATATATATACATATATATATATATATGTATATATATATACATATATATATATATATATATATGTATGTTTTCTATATGCTCTATTTCAATTTACTGTTTCCTGATCATTGACTGACTGGAGAGAAAGCAGGCAGCCTAGGGCATGCCAAGGATATGCCTAATATTTTTATTTACTCGGTGTTGTTTAAGAACTACAGCTACAAATTAAAGTGAAATTCGGAGTTCTCTATTAAACAATTAAAAGTCAAAATGCAATTTATATTACAAAACCTAACAGTCTCTCCATCAATTTATATGTGATACTTATTCCATGAATAATTATTAGAGATAGCTAGAGTATGGCCAGCAGTTCACGTCATACTGTCTCACAGCAATTTAAAAAAAGTCAGATTATTAGTTGAAATGATCACCTTCTAAAATAAGCCCACAGAAAGTGTTTCTACAAACTGCATATTTACACATAAAATCCACTTATAACCCCTCAAAATGAAACCATTTTATTAGCATTTCTTGTAATATTCACAAGACATTTTCTACCTTGCAGGCTGGGGAAAAGAAAAAAAAGCAACGGAATGATGTTTAGAATGTGTTTTTATTTTGAAGACTAATTATTCTTAAGTACTATAAACGCACCAAGAAAAGCTTAGAAAGTCAGCAAATTACAAAGGACTCAGCACTCAACACATCTTTCACATAAGATTAATGTTAGTCCACCACAATGAAGATACTTGACAGCTGAAATTTATATTTGTTGAATAACCCAAGTAATTCAATAATGAATAGCAAATAGAGGTGAATGGACAAACAAGAAAATACGGATTTGAACAAGAAATGTTATCACTGACTAAATATATTTGAGCTGTTCCCAAAATACTCAATCCAAGCACATATTTTTGAAATGTGTGGGTTTTCCCCAAGAGAAGCAGAACTTTGACATTTTCTCTTGGATATATTAGACTTTCAGACCTCCATTCCACATCTGGAAAGAACATTTCAAACTCAGCTTGATGTAACTTTTAAAATTCAAACAGAGAGCAATAGATACTTAGTGACTGATACTTGACTATGACAGTCAACAGAATGTTAGAAATGAAGTATTCAAAGTTTATCATCCCCAATGTGAAGAAAGGAACATGAAACAAAAGATGCATTTGCCTCTTCTGCCCTTTAATTTGTAAGCACCATACTTCTCTCCGTCTGTCATGCCAAGGAAGAGAAAATGAGGATTTTTTTAAAGCCAGCTAATAGGATGACCGTTTCATCTAGACTTTCATCAGCTCTCTCCCCCCAAGATTTTTTATTAAAAATCAAAAATCAGAAGAATAGACCTAAGTCTTCCATAGACTACACCTAGATTACTTTGCTCCAAGGCCAAGGAAAAGGTTTACGATTCCAAGATCCATTCGGAAGCATGTATCTGCAATGCGTAAGCTTTTCGTTGGCAAGATCAGTCAATATCAGAAAGCGGGTACTGTTTAAAAGGTTAAGTGGATGAAGGTTAAAACAACAACAAAACAATCAATTCACTATTATTATTTTTTTTTTTTTGCCAAGTAACCGTACAATAATGTCGGCCCTGAAGGATCAGAGAGGTTTCTGTTGAGGATATGTAAGCCCCTCGAACGATCTAAATTACCGTCAGAAAAACTGCACCAAGGTGTCGGGAGTGGAGGAGATGCAGGTTTCTAACGCGGGGTGAGACCGCGATCGTAAACCTCGTCACAATTTCACCTTTGGATGAAACGTGGGAGGGGAGCGAGAGAAGTTTCAGCTTCTGCTCCTTTGAAAACAGACAAGATTTAAAGGACCCCGGGAGGAGGCGGAAAGGGGCGAGGATGCGGTGTCCGCGGTGCAGCAGCAGAAAACCGGGATCCTGGAAAAGGATGCGGAGGAGTGGGCTCTTATGTAAGCACACACCAAAAACTGTGCGTGCACCCCAGCCTGATGCACATCTGAGCACACAACACACGTACACGGCCTCTCACCGGGGTGCACCCCCGCCTGCGGGCGCTGCGGAGGAAAGGGGACCGACCCTTGGGCCCGTCTGCACGTTCCCCTAGACCCGCGCAGCCTCCACCCGGGGGTCCGGCGCCCCGCCCGGGGACGGAGCCCGGCCTCCCCGGCCGCCCGCGCCCGCCCCGAGTCCCCCGCGCCCGCCGCGGCCCGCCGCTTACCTCGCGAGGCCCAGACCCCGCCGCCGCTCAGCAGCCCGGCCAGCAGCAGCCAGGCGGCCGGGGCCAGCGCGGGCGCAGGGCGGCGCAGCATCGCTCCGGCTCCCGGCGCCGCGGCCGGCCCGAGGCGGGAGCGGCAGGCACGCGCGCGGGGCGCCGAGCAGGGCTCTCGCGGCCCGGGACCAGCTGCTTCGCGCCGCGGCGAGTCTGGGGTCCGACGAGCCGCCGCCGCGACGCTGGGCCGCGCGCTCGGGCCGCGGGCGCCCTCCCCTCCGCCGAGGTAGCGCTTGGCTGGAGGCGGCGGCAGCAACTAAGATGGCGGCGGCGCGCTCTCTCGGGTCCGGCGAGGGTACCGGCGGGGGCGGGGTGGCGGCGGGAGGGGCGCGCGCGCGCGGGAGAGGCGGAGAGAGGCGCGCGCGCGGGAGGGCGGGGGCGGGGCGCGCGCCTCGAGTCGCCGGCGGAGCCCGGAGCGCGCCCGCGGAGCCGCGCCTGGGGTACCTCCCGAGCAGCGGCGAGGTGTCTGGGGGCTGCACCCCCTGCCCGCGCTGCCGCCGAAAGCATCAACCCCTCATTCCCGCGCGCCCCAGGCTCGGGAGCCAAGCGAGCGGCACCCTGGGGCCGGCGCCGGCCTTTCAGCCCTTCGCACCGCAGCCCCGCGGAGTGCAGACCCCGCTGGAGGGGGCAGCCCGGGGCGCCTGAGCGCCAACACGCCGGGCCGCTTCGGGCAAGGCACGTCGCCTCCCAGAGTCTTGGTGTCCTCTTCTGCCAAATAGAGGTGATGACAGGGAGCCTGCGGGGTCGTGAAAGGTTTTCAAGGAGATGGAGGTCAGCGAAACGCACTTTGTAAACAGTCAATGACCGCGCAGCACGTGCTGCCAAGGTTCAATCCCGGGAGGGGGCATTAGCTGCCCCAGGGAGTCCGTCCTGAATTTCTAAGTCCGAATTCCTTCTTTTGCTGGAGAAATCTGTGATGGCTTGTTAAAGGCGGCTTGTGCGTGCCCTTTGTGGATGATCTTAGTGCGATGCCAATGGTCCCTTAGAAATGCAGAGATCCAACTGGATAAAGAAGGGTTTCTCCCAGGGGCTTGAGCCCTCCCTTTTTGTCCCCCGCCTTCCCTCGGCCCCTGGGACCACCCCACACTACAGGAAAGGGCTGGCACAGTCATGGATGGGCTCCTGTGCCTGGCGCTATGAGACATTATTGTCCCCATTTTGCAGATGAAGGAACAAAGACTAAAAGGCAAAATGACAGCCCCAGTTGTGACAACTGCAATGAAAAGAACACTCAGCCCTCAAGGACAGGGAGGTGACGTTAGGGAGACCCCAACAGCAAAAGCTAGATAACAATAAAACGTGAATTATTCAAGACTGTGTTGGAAGAGCTGTGGAAGGTGATTGGAACGCTGTGATTGTCATAGCCATGAGAGCTAAGAGGGTAGGGCAGGCTGGTGGGCTTTGTGGAGGCCAGCTTGGGGTGGGGTTCAGGAGATGCACCCCTTTGGAGGCTGCGAGAAGTAAGAGGAGAGCAGAGGACTTATTTAGGAGGGTAGTGGGTGAAGAGCCCAAAAAGTAGACTCAGGCCAGAGTGTGAGGTTCCTTAAGTGGCCACAGGAGGACCTCAAACAGCAGTGAACAGAGGCATAATGTGACCTGATGGGGGTGTCAGAACATCCTGTGATGGGATATGCTCCTCCCTGTCCTTCGTCCCTCAAAGGCATCCTCTACCAAAGCCTGCAGACTCCATCTGTCCTTCCCCTGCCACCCCCCTTCCCTGGGTCCAGGAGGACTGGATTCCCCTTGGGTGGACCCCTCCCAGGTACCTGCCTGGCCCCTACCATCTCCAGGCCTCACCACGCCACGCCTCCCAGCCAGCACTGCAGAGTCATCCTCTCCAGGCACTCCTTTTGCTTCCCTCCCCCTCCGGCTTCTGCTAGCTCCTTGTTGCCACTTTATCTGGTCCAGACAGCTCTGCCAGGCTTCCCACCTCTCTCCCTCGGGTCCCACCCTGCTGACCTCAGGGCCTGCTCTCTCGACAGAGTCTGTGCTCAAGGTCATGTCTACCCGGGGCCAGCGCTACATAGCATATCCTCCCCCACCTTTGCTCTGAGTCACACCTGGGCTAGCTCCTGCAGGAAGTCCTCCTGACCATCAGGCCGTCCCTCCCCCATCGCCACCTGCTCTGAACCTGGCAGTCCAGGATCGATAATCTGCTACTTTGTGCCATTGACTAACTAACCCATGTGTGTCCTTCTCTGCTCCCCACTGTGTTCTAGGGGGAGGGACCCAGACAGTACAGTCAGACAGCACCAGACAGGAACTCTGGCTGCTTCTACTATGAATGATCTCGACAAGTCACAGAACTTTGGGTCTCTTTCCTCACCTGTGAGATGGGATAGCAATACCTATTTCCTGGAGTTGTCAGAATTAAATAAGATGATGCAATGAATGTGCCTCCCAGAGCCTAATATGTGGTAGGTCTAAACACATAGGAATTTCTCCTTTTCCCTTGGGAACCTTCTGGGCTGCTTGTGTACTGCCGAACATACAGTAGGCACTCAATAAATACTCCGCGACGAGCTCAATGACTTCCTGTATTCATTTTTATATTGTGGAGATCACACCTCAGAGAATAAAAAAACATACCCTGTAGGTTTCCAGGGACATTAACAAAACATAGAATCGGAAAGGTATAAATCTCAGAACTATGTCTTGAGTCAATAGGCTGATGCCAAGAGAGAACAGGTAATGTATTCGGTTCTATTAAAAACACAAACAAAAGCGCTTTGGTGTCTGGAATCCTGATCCCTTTATCTTCTTACCCTCACAGTCCCTTAAAGAAACAAAGAGGCAGATCAAAAAGGTTCAGCGGCAGGTGGGCAGACAGACGGCCAGTGAGCTCAGAGCAACTGCACACGCTGAGATTCTGCCCACAGGAGAGTTCGTCCAGCTGCAAGGCTCAGCTTGACTGTCTTGGAAGCCAGGGAAAGCAGTGAACTCAGTTTGCAGTCTGCCTGACAATAGCCTCGGCCATATTGGCACTTTTCAAAGGTCTCCACGTGATGGATTAGTTAATCCTCAAAATGGCCCTGAGACGGGGATCGATCCAGCCTTAACAGTTAGCAGAGAGGGGCCTCTCCTGAGCTAAGCCAGCCGCTGAGAGAGCACCAGGGGTCCCAGAGCAGTGGGAAATGAGGCAGCACCCCAGGCTTGTCCTAGTCAGGGTCAGGCGTGGGAGGACAAGGAGGAGGCTTTGGTGACCAGGCCAAGAAGTCTTGAGCGCTTGGGCATGTAGTCGACCTGTCTGTGAGATAGGTCGAAGAACACGGAATTTCCAGGGTGCTGCATCTTTTGTAATGATTCTTGCTAGTAGTGACAGTCTCCACTGAGCTCTTTACTGGGGACGTTTCATTTATGCCTCCAGCAACCTTTCCAGAAGGTACTCTGATTGTGCTAGATGAGAAAAAATGTAACATTTGATGAAGAGCCCGTTGCTAGAAAGCAGGACACCTGGGATTCAATGTCATGTAGGTCTGAGCCCCAAACAATGCCTCAGCCCCTATGTGAAATGACACCTCAAATACCAAAGGCGGGGGGGAAGCCCTATCCAGGATCCCGCAGCGTGGAGTCATCAGCCTGGTCCACCACAGTCGGGGCGGGGGGGGGGGGGGGGTTGGCTCCACCTGGCAGCTCTTCTGAAGACATGGGAGGCATCCTTATCCAGCCTGGGTTTCTCACCAAGACTGTCATCCCCAGGTCCAGAGCTGCCGAGAGGAGGAAACATGGTCGCATGAAGGAAAACTCTTTGCCGGGAAGCTGAGCCCTGTCAGGTGGCGCGTTAGGACTGTTAGCACAGTGTGGCCAGTGTTGGTGGGACCGAGTTAGAGGCAGTAAGCACTCATTGTGGCCACTAGGAATGATATGCTTGGAAGTTAACCCACTTTAGGGACGCAGCAGAAGGCGGCTGTGGGAATCTTGATGAGAGCCAGCAATCAAATGCCTCCAAAATACTAAAACCACAGCCCCCAGCTCCCTCTGGAGCCCCAGAAGGTTCAAGATCTGGCCCCGTCTCTGCCTTCTGGTGGCCTGGCCAGGTATCTCCATGGCTGTGAGAAGGGATAGTTTATGAGGGGCAAGAGCCGCCGGGCCTTCACTTGGCCCCTCCGGGCTCAAACCCATCCCTATCCATTTCCTTTCCTTTTGCAGAATTTCCACTTAATTCTCTTTTACAGCCGCATTAAAGACTTACAAGGCTCCAAAGGCAAATCCAGAAAACAAGGTGCTCGGAAAAGTCTAGTTCCATTCCTGTCTGCTCCTCCCTGTCCCTTCCTGCCTTTAAAATTACCGTTCTGTCTGTTTTTGGCTTATCCTTCCACTGTGGGTTTTTAAAATACAAGCAAGTATTCCAATATACTTCTCTCCTCTTTCTTAGGTAAAAAGAAGCATATCACATCCACATCTTGCTTTTTTTCAATTAATAAACTATCCTGGAGATGGCTCCATGTCAGTATCCCTTTCAGAGCTGCATCGCACTCCCTTATGCGGTGTGATATTCTGATATGATAAGAAATAGACAGTTGGTCTTCGTCTCCAATCCCTAGCACAGAGCTGCTAAATCCCTTGGAATTTCCTGGGCGAGAGGAGCATCTTTTGTTGCATGAGACAACTCTAGGCAGGTTCCTGGGTGGCCCCTGGTTGGGGGCTGGCCACCAGAATAACCAAGCCACGATTAGAAGCTTGGAACTTTCAGCCCCCACCCCCACCAATTTGGGGGAGCGGGGGCGGTTGAAGACCAACTTAGTGATCAATCATGCCAATGTGTGAAGCCTCCCCAAAATCCCTGAGCTACAGGGGTGCAGAGACCTCTGGGCTGGTGAACACATCCATGTGCCGGGAGGGTGGGGCACCCTAACTCCACAGGAACGTTGCTCCTGTGCCCGGGACCCTTCCACACACCTTACCCTAGGTGCTCCCCATCTGGCTGTTCCCTTGTATCTTTTATAATCGTCTTTAGCATAAACTGGTAAATGTTAAGTAAAGCGTTTCCCTGAGTTTTGTGAGCCCTTATGGCAAAATAGTGAACCTGAGGAGGGGTCATGGGATCCCTGGAAAAGTGGCCAAGTTAGACAGAAGTGGAGGTCACCTGGGAGCCTGCTGCTTACAACTGGCTTCTGCAGTGGGGGCAGGGGGAGACTGAGCCCTTAACCCGTGGGGTTTGTGTTAACTCTAGGTAGTTAGTGTCGGAACTGAATTTAATTGTAGCACTCCTAGTCAGTGTCTGCAGAGAATCAGAGAATTGCTTGGTGTGGAAACCCCACACACGTGGTGTCAGAAGTGTGACATACGTATAATGTTGATACGTCCAACATGTGTACATGTCATGTTTTCCTTCATGGGGACATACCGGAATTGACTGAATCAGCCCTGACTCTTTCTCCCACACTAATGCGCTGTTTCCAGTCTTTTGCTTTTACAAAGAGAGCTGCAGGGAGCCTTTTTGTGATTCTTGCTAACTGTGTGGATTTCTACCTCTTGGGTAAGGCACTTCATCTCTCCAATCTCAGTATCTCATCTGTAAAACAGATAAGTCGGTGCCTGCCTCACTGGGGGGTGGTGAGGAATAGATGAACCAACACACAGCAGTTGCTATCATTATTGTTCATTACTGTCCATGGCTCAGAGCGTCGTGCCTTTCTGGCAGGGGCAGAAACCCTGACTTAGGAAGGGACATCCCTGTGGTCTCCAGGGAGTCAGGTTGAGGCCTGACGGTTTGTTTCAGCCTCCCTCTGATGCTTTCTATGGCTCTCCATTTGCAAAGGAAGTAGGCATTCCCACGCAGGCAACATCAGCTATCCCTAGCTGCTGAGAATTTCCAAAGAAGGAAAATCTCACTTTCCCATAGAAGCCAGGCCGCTCGCTTTTGCACCCTCAAAAGGTGAGACAAGGATTGGGGTTTCCTACTTACGCTTTTCCCAAAGGTAACACAAAGCATAGTCCCCTACTGTCTTTGGATGGGCAGCTGGGAAAGGCACAGGACCTACTCCTCACTCTTCTGTGTGGTGGAGGGGAGGGGTGGCTCTGTCATTCTGCAGCATGAATTATACACCCAGTGCACTACCCACACACAACACATGGGCAAGCATGGCCCCTCTGTGGATGCACAAGCCCAACGTGATGTGCCCTGTCTGCACGCAACATCCCAATGGACAGGACTGGGCTAGGTGTCTGGGGAGGAGCAAGGGAGGAGAGAAAGGCAGGGGCAGAAAGAGCACTGCTTCCCCGGCACCACTGACGGAGAGCGGCCATTGCTCGGGCTCCGTGGAAGCAGCACCAATCCTAGGGTTCTAGCCATCGTTCCATCAGATTTCCCGAAACTGGACGGGAGAACTGGTGGTGGTAGGATAAAGTGGTTTTAAAAATATAGGAGAAATGTCTTACTCACATCGTCTGGATTCAGACAGACCTGGGTTCCAGTTATTAGCAGAAAAGACCGGACAACGTAATTACACTGAGCTTCAGTTTTGTAATCTGTAAAATGGGCATACAGTAATAATACCGCCTTTGCATTATTGGGAAGATTGAATGAGAGGAGGCGTATCAAGGGTTTAGCTCTGTGTGTGGCACATAGTAGGTGCTCAATTAGCAGTAACTCTTCTCACCATGATGACAATATGTGTGAATATGCTTTGAAAAGTCTGAGGAGATGATAATGGTCATAACTGCTTTCACAGGGGTGCCTGTGTCACTTAAGTCACTCAAGCACCTGCCTTTGGCTCAGGTCATGATCTCAGGGTTGTGAGATGAAGCCCCGATTGTGCTCCAAGCTGGGTGTGGAGCCTGCCTAAGATTTTCTCTCTCCCTCTGCCTCTCCCTCCCCCTGACCCTCTCACTCTCTAAAAAAATAAAAATAAAAAAAAAACAAAAAACTGCGTTCACACAGCACTTTACAGTTTGCATTTTTTCAGCATACTCCTTTTTTTTTTTTTTAAGATTTTATTTATTTATTTGACAGAGAGAGAGAGACAGCCAGCGAGAGAGGGAACACAAGCAGGGGGAGTGGGAGAGGAAGAAGCAGGCTCCCAGCGGAGGAGCCTGATGTGGGGCTCGATCCCAGGACTCTGGCAGACGCTTAATGACTGAGCCACCCAGGCACCCCTCCTTTTTTTTTTGGAAGGGCATCTATATGCTCTGGGGCCTCACGGGAATCTTCCTGGTACAGGTGTTCACTCATCCCTATTTAACTGATGGGAAGCAGGAGTTCAGAGGGGTTAAGTGACTTGTCAGTGGAGTAGTTCGGCTGGCCTCAGGTGAGGCTCCTCTGGCTTTTTGTGCTTTTTCCTTGCCCCTCAAACTCCCCGGGCCAGCAAGCACCGATGAAAGTCAAGAGTTCAGACTTTCTGGTCCTTTCAAGCCTCTAGCTCATTTACTTGCTCAGGATTTCTTCTCCTTTTCCTCCTTCCTCATCTGGGTAGCAGGGATTAACGGCCCCTAGACACCAGGACTCACACAGGGAGTGTCTACTGTGGGCCGGCCCTGCCCGAAGCCTTCTGCGTGCGTGGTCTGATTCCGTGCTCACAGCAATGACCACTGTTATTATCCTTCCTTTACACAGCACAACACAGGGGCTGAGAGAGATTAAGTGATTTGCCAAGGCCACACAGTTGAGTGGGAGAGTCAGGATTTGAACCTAGATCTTTCTGGCTCCAAAACAGAGGCTCTTACCCATGACGTTACTATCTCGCAGAAGCTGTCTGATGGCGGAAGTTTCTGCATGGCCCTGGAAGGTCAGAAGACATCAAGATGGGAGAATTGCTTGGCTGATCCCCATCTCGCTCATGGTGTGGTGGGTAGTCAGGAGGGAGCCAAGAAGTTCGGTGGGCCATGAGGAGAAGCAGATGCCCTGACCAAGGACTAGGCCTCCTGCTCCATCGCAAAGGGCAGCCAAGATGTCCCCTCTGTGTAAGGACAGTCCTGTCCTTATCATCCCAGGCGGGCTCCCACCCTCACACACCTGCAGCCAGGGCCCGCTCTCCTACCTATATCTCTTTTCAGATTACTCCGCCTTTCTTGGACCTTCTCTCATTTAAACCCAAAGTCTGCCACTTCCTGGTTTGGTGGCCTCTCCTCTGATTTGTTATTTATAAAATGAGGATCAGAATGACACATGCTGTGTGGATTAAATGAGATAATGCACAGAAAGGACTCAGCACTGTGCCCGGCACGTAGTCAGTGCTCAATCGATGTTCGCTATCATACCAGTGAGGATGTTTTTGGTCACACATGGATGGGGAAGAGTGTGGAGGGGAATTAACCCTCTTCCCTCTGCCTCCCCGAGTCCTGCTGGTTCTTTAAGGGCCCTGAGGCCTCAGCTCTTGCATGTCTGACCAGGCAGGAATTGCTAGGTGGCTTCCTCCCAGAGCCTCCCTTCCCTCTAGTCCTGACTCAGGGGCCCAGTCACGTTCAGGGCCCAGAACATCACAGCAGGGGAAGAGAACCTTACCTAGAGAAGGACTTCTGCTCCTGCCCCTTTTTGCACTCCCAAGAGCCTCCTATTTCCAGTTCCCCTTGGGCTCAAGGGGCAGCAGGAGAGGGGGAGGGGAGTCCTGCCTCTTCTCCCCTCCCAAGCCAAGCAGTGCTGGGCTTTGATCAGCTGAGGGCATTGATTTCGGGGATGCAAATGAGGAGGCTGTCTGCTGGAGGAAGAGAGTCTTCTCGAGGCTGGCAGATAGGACTCAGAGAATTCTCAGTGAGCCTTGCTGTGGCTGGCTTGGCAGGAGCCAGGGAGGAGGCCAGCACAGCCCGGGAAGGGCAAGGAGGCAAATTGCAGGAAAGCGCCAAGCAAATAGTGCCGTCACCCTCTGCCCAGGTCCAGGGAGGCAGGGGCGACCTGGTGGCCTAGAGGGGAGGGGAAGGGACCAGCAGAGGAGTCTTAATCCTACTGCCACCGGGCCCCCTGGCTTCACAGGCCCTGCAAGGCGCAGTGATGGGTGGATGAGGAAAGGGGGCTTGACCTGCAGGCTGCAGGCTGAGACCACGCTGCATCCGCGGTGGCAGGCCTGGGAGCTGGAGGAAGAGGGAAGAGGAAGACGGGGAGACCAAGGACAAGGAGGCCCAGACACGCGGTGGGGGGCGGGGAGGCTCTGCCTGGCACTAGCTGGGTAGACAATGGGACGAGCTGAGACTATAGCTCTTGCCGGCCGCCTCCAGGCCTGAGCAGGGCGCCTTCCAGCCGAAGGAGGCAAGCGTGGGCAGGGCAGGCCCCAGACAGCCCGTCCCCGGAGCCACAGAGACACAGGGCAGTCAGGCCTGCACGCTGAGAGGGCAGAGAGGCCAAGAGCATTTATCGGCCCTTCTGAGGGGGGTCTGCCCCCTGCCTCCGGACCTGACCGCCACCCCAGGAACGGAGGAGGAGACGTTGCAGCACTTAAGCCTCAAGCCTCCAAATGGACTCAAACCTGCCCCAGGGCCCCAAAGAATTGCAGTGTTCTGTGAGTCACTCCACACGCCCCAATCTCAGCAATCCCTGCCACCCCGGGGCCGGGCATCTGCCGAGGCCCAGACAGGTTGTCGTGATGTCAGAACTTGAGGACATGTCTGGATCCCTCACTCCTTCAAAGTCCTCACTTGCCTCCAGTTCTAAAAGGCCCGGGTGCTTGGCTCTGGACAGGATCTGACCGGGGTGCCCCACGAACCATTCCCCATCCCCGAGGTTCCCCCCATAGCTCCCCTCGGAGCAGGGTGAAGAGGAGGCGGATGTTAATTTGCTCATCTTTGCTAATTTGAAAAGGAGCATAAACAGCAGAGCTCAGTCGCACTGCTCTGCCGAGGGTGTAGTTTAGGTCCAATTATGTGCTATTAGTGCATTTGCTCTTTGTTCCCAAGGCATATTAATTGCAGATCTAGTATTGTGGCAATTAACACAATTATGGGCTCTCTCTTCCGGCAGGCCAGAATCCACATGCTTTCGGCCAAGGAACTGGGCTGGTGAGATGGAGGGGGTGCCCACTGGGGAAAGTGCCCACTGTTATGGGTTGGATGGCGAGCCCCCCCTCCCCGCAAAAACCGTATGCTGAAGTCCTAACCCCCAGTACCTCGGAATGTGACCTTCTTGGAGGAAGGATCTTTACAGACATCATCTGAGTTAAAATGAGGTCACTGGGGTGGGCCTAATCCAATATGACTGGAGTCCTCATAAAAAGGGGAAATTGAGCCACAGAGAGGGAAGATAGTATGAAGAGACAAGGGAGAAGCCGAGCAGAGAGGCCTAGAGCACGTTCTCCTGCACGGCCCTCGGAAGGAGCTAACCCGACTCCCACCTGATTTCGGGTTTCTGGCTTCCAGAACGTGAGATGGTTTGTTTCTGTTGGTTAAGTACCTACAGGGTTTCACTGAGGCAGCCCGAGCAAACTCATAGACCCACTCTGTTCCAGGCAGAGTCCCCGCCCTGGGGCAGGAGGGTGACAAGGAGAGGGGACACCAGCATTGCTGTCTGCTCAGAAGTCTCAAGAAGGGATCAGTAGAGATAGTCAGCACCTCCCTCCCACCAGGCACCTGTTCCCAGGGCTTGCCACCCATCAATGTCATCTCTGTCCTCCTGGCCCCTGGGCCTTCATTCTTTACAGTCCTGTTGCTAGAGCTCCTCCTTCCCTCGGAGCGCATCTCTAACCAGGCACCCGCTTGGCCAATCTTGGATGAATCACTTCCTTTCCCTTTGGCATCTCCTTACCTTGCAAGGTAGTGTATGCTATTTTCCAGGTTAAGCCAGTTATAACGGTCAGGTAGCCGCACAGTGCTTCGCAGCCTGGGAGACACTTACCAAAGGCCTGTTCTTGTTCCACACTTGCAACAACCCTGCGGGGGTTGGTATTACCCCTTATTTTACAGATGGGGAGGCTGAGGCTTAGAGAAGCCACACACAACCTGTAACGAGCAGGACTCGGAACTTGAGTTCTGATTTTACACCTTGTACTCTTACAAGAGCAGTTCTTATGGAATATTCTATGGAATACCTAAGAAACTTAAGAGTTCTGCGGTCTAATAGGTAAGGTAGAAGCTAAACGAAATGGATGTCTTCGTTGCAGGACTTCTCAGAACCTTCACTATATTGTGACTCTCCAAATGAACTTGTACAGCGTGCAACATCTTCCAGCCTTCTTTTACTTTTGTGGGACACCTGCCGTTTCAGACAGGGCTGCGTGACACCACAGCCCTGCTCTCGGATGGCATAACCAGGTCCGAATGGGGAAGAAGAAAGCTCTGATCTCAGGCTCCACGGGAGGGTCCCCTTCCTCCCCCTGCTCTTCCTCTCCCCCATGGCGGGCTGGCTGAGCACCAGGGTTGGTGTCACCGCGGGGTTTCCTGACACAGAGTTTCAGCCAGCACCAGAGCCCCATAGTGGACAGCTTGTCCCCGACCACCCAGCATTCTTCCCCTGGGACCGCTGCTGCCCCCTGCACGTGGCTCTGGTGGCCTGCGCCCGCGAGCTTACCTTCTGGTGGAACGAGAGAGAAACAAGCAGATGTTTCAGATAAAGAAAACAGAGCAGTCAGAGACTAGAAAGCAAAATAGGGCGGGTCAGTTAAGATCCTCTGAGCGGTTGGGGCGCCTGGGCGGCTCAGTTGGTTAAGCGTCTGCCTTTGGCTCAGGTTGTGATCTCAGGGTCCTGGGATCGAGTCCCCCAACTGGGTTCCTGCTCAGCGGGGAGTCTGCTTCTCCCCATTGCTTTTCCCCTCCCCCCTGCTCACACACACATGCTCTCTCTCTCAAATAAATACCTAAAATCTTTTTAAAAAATCCTCTGTGGGGGTGTTATGGTCTGAATGTTCGTGTCCCCCCCCCCCCCAAAATTCACCTGTAGAAATCCTAACCCCTGATGTGGCGGTCTTAGGAGGTGGACCTTGGGGAGGGGATTAGGTCACAGGGTTGGAGCCCCATGGGTGGGGTTGGTGCCCTCGTGAAAGAGAGCCCACAGGGCTCGCTTGGCCCTCGCATCACGGGAGGACACAGAGGGAAGACAGAACCTGGAAGGTGGGTCTCACCAGAACCCGACCACGCTGACACCCTAATCTTGGACCTCCAGCCTCCGAACTGCGAGGAATGAATTCCTCTTGCTTATGAGCCGCCCAGAGTGTGGGATTTTGTCAGAGCAGCCCGAGGAGTCTGAGGCAGGGGGTGACATTTAAGCTGACAACTAGAAGCTGAGGATTCAGGGGTGTGGGAAGAGCAGCGCAGGCAGCGGGAGGACACGCACATGAGCTCTGAGGTGGGGCAGGCTCGCGTGTCTGAGGGACGTGAGGCTGGGAGTGAGGACGAGGGGACAGCGGTGGGAGAGGAGGTCAGAGATCCCCAGGAGCCAGGGCCCTGAGGCCCCACGGCCGCCCACGATAGGAAGGGGAGGTTTGTATCCTGAGTGCAAAGGGCAGACTCCAGGGTGGGGACTGGGGCAGGAGGTGTTACTGGTGTTTTCTCACATCCCAGAAAGAGAGCGGCAGCTCCCAGACACAACCTTTCAGGGAAGCCGTGGGGCTGGGAGTGGACCAGAGTATTCTCAGGTACAACAAGAGTCAGAAGCCACATAGCTTCAGAAGCTTGAGATCCCTGAGGCCACGTAGTGGTCAGGGGAGGCCGGCCGATGGTGCAGACACAGGCAGACCCAAGACCCCCATGGCACAAAACCACACACTTCCTTGCTCACTGGCTGGGGCTCACTGGACTGGCTGGGGCTTGGCCAGGACCCAGGAGGATGGGCAGCAGCCTCTGGAATATTCCCAAGCGGCTCTTCAAGCTTCTACCTGCAATGACCCATCACTTCCACCCTTACTTCATTAGCTAAGGCCAGTCCTTATAAAAAAAGGGAGAGGGGGACACAACCCTTCCACGTGCCTGGAAGGTAGGGAGCCAGGAGGATCCAAGGAGCAGCACTGACTCCCACAACCCTGTTTTACAGCTGGGAAACTGAGGCTCGGACACATGGAATAGAATCAACCAAGATCAGGGGACTGAGGGTGGCCCGGCGCTCTGTCTGCAGGGCCCCACCCCCTCCTCACGCCCCCAGCGCCCCGGCCTCCTCTGCTGGCTAATGACCTTGAGGACCTTAATCTCCTAAGCCTCTCTGCCTTCCACACCCAAGCTTGTCCTGCTGGCGTCTCAGAGGGGGACAGGGTACTAAGACACCCCTTTTGTCTTTCCTTCCCCCAGGGACAAATGCTCGGGGCCCTGAGGAGATCGCACAGCCTGGGGAGGGAGGGGGGTGGCAAGAGCAGGCCCACCCGGCACCAGCAGGAACGCCCCAGGCCAGGCGGGTCATGGCGTGTGGCTGGTTTTCCCACCACCCCAGGCTCCAGCCTGAATCCGGGACTCGCCCTGACACATCGCTCCAAATGTTTTCTCCTGCTGAAGCAGCTTCAGGGGCCTCTGCGGCTGCCCTCTCTCGGTCTGGCTACTGGGGAGGAGCGAGGGACCAGCCAGGGCACACACAGGCCTCTGCCACCACCTGGCCCTGACCGCAGCATGAGCCGCACGGCATGGCCCGGAGAAGGATGGCCCACGGGCAGGTGCAGGAGTTCTGAGGGGCCCTCCTGACGACCTCAGCTCCCTGCGGACAAGCCTGGGGGTGCCAGCCCTGCTCCGCCTCCTCAGTGACCAGGGTTTTCCTTCTCCGCGGGACGCTGTTCTGTTGCAGCCTGTTTCCAGGTCAGTCAGCCCCGGCGGCCTCGGACACCACAGGGCCAGGCTGCACCCTCTCGTCCCTGCCCCCTCAGCTCGCACACGGCGGGTCCTTGCTCAGCAGCTCCTCACTGGCTCAGCGGTGCAGCTGGGCCGGGTTCACTCCCCGGAGTCTGGAGAAGTCTGGGGGTCATCCAGATGGCTCAGGGTTCGCCCACCTCTGGAGCAAGCCGCGTGAGCTGGGAGGATCTGTGGGAGCTACAAAGAAGGAAGGTTCCGGATAGAAACCTGGAGGGACCAGAGTCCAGGCTGCCCCTCCCAGGGAATGGCAGCTCCGGCTGGGGTGTGGGGGTGATTCAGCCGGAGGAAAGTCCACAGACCACCTTCTCCGGGGATGCTGGACCACCACACCCAGACCGGTTCCCGAGGGCCCAGCCAGCAGGAGCAGCGGGCTGACAGGGTGTTGCGGAGGGAGCGCGGAGGCAGCTGCGTCAGGAGCGGCCCATGGAGGCCCGCGAGGCCCGCGAGGCCCGCGAGGCCATTTCGAGCCTGAGCACTGTGGCGGTGGGAGCGTGTGTGGGAACAGCCGAGGGCGAGGCTGGCCCCCCGGGGACCTGTCTCGCTGTCCCCTCAGCCAGGCCCCCTCTCCACTCACAGCTGAGCCCCCCAGCACGCCCGGGCCCGGGGTGTGCTGCCCCGGCTCCCCGCGGTGGTCGGTGTTTTTCCTTCACACAAACACAAGCACACACGAGGATGTGCGGCCTGCGGTGACCAAAGCTATTTTGACCGCCTCATTGTTTCCGCTCTCGGCTCCTAGCTCCCAGGCCGAGGGCCACCTCAGTCCTCCCTCCTCGCAGCCTCCCCGGCTCCGGGGCCTGCCCGGCCACCACCGCTCTCCCCGCCGGCGCCCACAGCGCGGCCACCAGGCTCTCCCTCGGGCGGCCCGGCTGCGGAGGGGGCCTGAGGCCGGGAAGGGGCCCAGAGGGCGCCCGAGCCAGGCCTGGGGGCCCGCCCATGGCCACGGAGGGCATCTCAGCCTGTCTTCCCCCGACACCTGGCTGTTTCAACCCACCACGGCCTGTTCAGAGGAAACCCCTCGAGCAGCCCGGCCCCTGCCTCAGGGGAGGATGAAATTGGGGCCGCCCCCCTCCCTCAGCCCCCAGGGTTCGAGCGGCTGGTTCCTGGAGACGGAAAGGAGGAGCCTGGCCTGCCGATAGTCCTGTGGCTGTGAAATTCTCCCCAGCCAATGCACCCCCTATTGCCTGACGATGCTGGGGGGCGGAGGGGGGGCAGGCACCCCGGCTGCTCACGTGCCCACTCCAGGCAGCAACCGTGAGGTACTGACGTTACTACTCCCATGTTCCAGATTGGGAAGCAGGCTTGACGGTGTTGACTGCTGTGTCCCCATCCAACAGCTTGAACTAGGGGCGCCTCGGTGGTTCCGTCGGTCAAGCATCTGACTCTCGATCTCAGCTTGGGTCTTGATCTCGGGGTCGACATGGAGCCTGGAGTTGGATTCCACACAGGAGAGAAACTTGAGGTTTGCAAGGGGGAAGGGCATTAACTGGAGCAGTCCCTCAGCCCTCCAGCAACCACAGAGCTGAGCGGGTCCCCCAGATGGGCCTTGTCTCACACACACACACACACACACACACACACACACACACACACAGAGCTTATAACTGTCAGAGCCTGAATTGGAACGCAGGTGTGTGCAGCTGAGCCCAGAGCCCAGGAGGGCCTCCCCTGACAGCAGCCACTGCCTGAGGCCTGTAGCGGCTTCATCCCACTCCTTGGGGTTCAGTGCGGGAAGGGTAACTTGAGGCCCTGGGGGCTGAGATCTGTGACCTGGGAGGGGCTGAAGGAGGGCAGGGAGGGCAGGGTGCTGGGAGCTCAGGCCTCAGGGCACAGCAGCTCCCCTGTCGTCCTCCTCCTCCTGGTTGCTCGGAAGCAGAGCCGGCTGCAGTGGGAAGGAGCCTCTGGCTGTGGTGGGTTTTTTTTAACCACTTGATCATGATCAAGGATTTAATTTTATCCCCTTCTCTGGCTGGCTCTGATTCTATTTGGAGTTTAAGCACGAGCTAGTGAGCAGAAGGGTCCCTGGAAGACAGGACTCCCACCCTCTGGCTCAGCAAGGCCCCTCCTTGCCCGTCCAGATAAGACAAGGTTGATCTGGGGGACCCCCTCAGCCCTGCAGGCTTGAGCGAAGGCTGAGGGACTGCTCCAATCCACGCCCTCCCCCCTCACAAAGCTGCTGAGCAGAGGGAGAGTTGGGGTGGGGAGGGGAGCAGCTCTTCCCTCAGCCTCGATCAAGGGATCATCTCAGCTCTTTCTTACTCAACAAAAAAGTGTTTAACAGGGGCGCCTGGGTGACTCGGTTGGCTAATCATCGAGCTCTTGATTTCAGCTCAGGTCATGATCTCAGGGTCGTGGGGTCAAGCCCAACGTTGGGCTCTGTGCTCAGCAGGGAGTCTGCTTGGGATCCTCTCTCTCCCTCTCTGCCCCTCCCCCCTGTTTGCCGGCGCACGTGCTCTCTCGCTCGCTCTCTCTTTCTCTCTCAAATAAATAAATAAATCTTAAAAAAAACCCACCATTTAACAAGCACCTGCCTGGACCTGGGACCACATTCCTCCCCTCCAGGAGCTGCACGCAGGCCTTGCTCTGAATGACTTCTAAGTAGAGAGGATGGGGGTGGGAGACACCATCATGTGACTTAACGATGCCCATATGTCCCGACCACCCACTGTGGGCAGGTCTCTGCTAAACTTGTCATTTGCATTATATCATAATTCTCAGCAACAGCCTTATGGCATAGATGCTCTCATTGTTCCCATTTTTCCAATAAATTGGATAATTTGCCCCAAGTCACGCAGCTGCCGAGTGGCAGGGCCAGTTCTCAATCCCACCAGCTGGCCTCCAGAGGTCTCACTGTCTCCCCAGCCCCCAACCACATGGACATAAAGATTTATACTGTGGGACTAAACAGTATAAACCAAGGTCAAGAGAGAATCATGCTTATCTAGGGTTTTATTGGATTCAAAGCATTTTTTGTGCAGAATCTGTTAAAGGTACAATTGGTTTTATTTTCCCATTAATTAAGGCTGAGACCTGCCCAAGAGTCCAGAGCTCACAGTAGGGTGGCAGGGCTCCTAGCCTCGCCTGCAGTCCCCCAACTCGGAGCTCTTTCACTGACCGCCCATGGGGACAGGTATGCTTTGAGGCTGGACTGCCAGATGCGGGCCACGGGCTGTGAACAGGAAGGGGCAGGGAGAAGTGGAAGAGGAACCTATTCTAGAAAAACCAGCTTTGTCTGGAGAACTGCCATGTCCCCATGTGAGGCATCAGAGTGGGTGAAAGGTGAAGGGCAGCAGTTTCGATGGCCAGCTGCGGGCAGCTGCTGGGGCACCGTGAGTTGGTGGGAGGCCAGCTTCACACCCAGGCTGCAAAGGCAGCGGCTTCGCCCTGGAGGGTGAGGACTGGCCTGAGGACCCAGCACCTGACAAATATTTAACAACCTACAAGAGCCGGACACGACAGGAGAACAAGGACAAACCCCAGATTGGTCTTGGGGTCACAGAGAGGGCACCGGGCAACCAGGTGATGTAGCGTTTACTCTACCCCCACCCCGCTCTTCCTGCCTCCCCCGCCCCAAAGTAGTGGCTTCAAGCATGGAGTCTGGGGTTAGGCAACCTGGGTCCAAGTTCTGACTGTACCACGCTGACCATTAGCAAACTATGTAACCCCCATTCCCTCATCTGAAAAATGCGGATAATACCATGCTTACCTCACACACAACTGAAGTTGGTGTGTATGCAGTGTGCTCCGCACACAGGTGGTACTCAAACACACAGTCCTTGTGTTAGTATATTTTTAAAATTTTATTTATTTATTAGACAGACAGAGAGAGAGAGAGTGAGAGAGATGGAAACACAAGCAGAGGGAGAGGGAGAAGCAGGCTTCCCGCTGAGCAGGGAGCCCGACTCGGGGCTGGATCCCAGGACCCCGGGATCATGACCTGAGCCGAAGGCAGACGCTTAACGACCCAGCCACTCAGGTGCCCCAACATTCCTTGTGTTATTAAGACGGGGACAAGGCAGTTACCTGCATAAAAGATGTTTGTGAAAACCCAAACTCTTCAAGGAGGTGGAAACTCTCAAAGGTTCTGGGTCTGAAATCACCTCCTGGGGCCGTGTATGTGGGGTAGGGCTCCCACAGGTGTGCAAACAGGGAGGCCACCTGTTGCACACCCTGCTCCTTCCCTGGGGACTCAGGAAGACGCCCAGGCAGGGCAGGGTGTGGCTTAGCTCCTGTCAGCAGCTCCCCTGGCCTGCCCGCTTGGCAGGACTGGCAGGTCCCTGTGGGAAACCATCCATGAGGGAGCAGTTCCAAGGTCAAGGAGGAAAATGAAGGCAAAGCACTGGCTGATATTCAACAAGCATTTCACTGCCCTTATCCTATGAGGCCTTTCTTTAAATCAGGACTAGCAGCCACAGTCACCCCCAAGCCCTCCCCTCCAATCTTCTAAACACACAGTTATTGCCCAAGAAAAGTCAGTTCCTTCCTTGGACACAGAAGTGTTTCCTAAGCATGGCCTCAGGTCCGTCTGGGACTATTTCATCTTCTGGGAAAGGGGTGGGTGCCATGGGCAACAGGCAAACTGAGAGAGTGCCCAGGGCAGGCAAGGCAGGTGGGTAGTGGTGGGGTCCCCTGGAACCCCCGAGCTCCCGGCCCTGGAAGCTGGCTCCTATCCCCCCACCGAACCAGGTGCCATGGAGGGATCAGTTTCCCTGCTACAAAGGGTCCCGTTCAAAGGCTGGAGCAGCCTGGATTCTCCCAGCTGCTACGCACCTGCAGGATCAGGCAAAAGCTGCCCTTCATTCTCAACCACCCTCCCCCCAGGGCTGGGAAACACCAACAGAAGGCAGGGTGCCCTGCCCCCCTTCTCAGCCCATCCCTGGCCTCCCCCAGACTCAGCCTGGCCCCCAGCTGGTCTCAGGCCCCGGCAGTCCCAGTCCCACCTGTTGTAGTCAGTTCTGGCTGCATGCACCTGTACTTGGGAAGGTAAACCCAGAAGGTTGCCTGCTGTGCGGGATGAGGGACCCTCCCAGACTCAGTGCAGACTCCGTGCTGCCCCCAGTGTTTTCCCTTGGCCTGCTGAGGTGTCCCGACTCCTCTTTCCTGGTGGCCTAATTCCCATTAGTTAGACAACCCCAGCGGATGCCTGCCTCCCTCCCTCCTGGCTCCAATTCCAGGCTCGCTGCTGGGGGCTGGGCAGTGGCACCAGGGCCAGCCAGCCCTTCCCTCTGCTCTGTGGTTCAGCTTAGAAGAGCAGATTGGCTCCGAGGTCAACTCCCCGACCGTGCAACTCAGAACACAAATAATTTACCTAACACAAGCCCTTGGTGTGTCTCTGTGATGTTTGACTAACATAACTGTCTTTTTTTTTTTTTTTTTTTTTGGTCTGTTTCTCAAGAACCATAAAGTCCTTCCTGGAAATAGAAGTTACAGAGAAAGGCAGGTCAACTCAATGTAAAGATGAACGTAAGTTACCTGAAGGTGGAATGGGCTGACTTGTGAGGTAGCGAGTCCCCTGTCCGAGAGGGTATTCGAGCAAAGGCTAGATAAACCTTTTTCAGAGCTATTTCAGAGGTGACACACACATCTGGCCACTGCGTGGGCTGCTAGGCAACCGTCAACCTCTCTCCCAACACGTTCACAAGAGTGAATGATGTTGACTGTGCCATCCGTCCTCCTAGTCTATGAACCCCAGTGTTTAGCACCCAGCGAAACTCTTTGAAAAGAAAATAGAAGCAGTGAGTCCATGTAGCAGAAAAAAAAAAAAGACCTAAAATGGAATGATGAAAGGTGGAAATGATAGATTCTAGAAAATGCTTCCAAAGCAAAAATTCCTAAAGGAGAAATGATTTCAGCTTCTAAACTTGAACGTACAGCTGAACACCAATAAATCTCTCATTTCTGGGATGACGGAAGGACCGGATATTTTGTTTGGACTTTTGTTACAAGCAGCCCAAGACCACTGCCATCACACAGGATGCCGGGTGTGTAGGGTGGAGGGAGCACCTTTCAGGGTGCTCAGTGTCTGTCTGCTCAGGAGCATGGAGGGACAAGGTCACCTCTGAAGACTACTGACCTCAGTCCGATCTAGGATGATATTTAGAATCTCCCAAAAAGGGGGCTCAGCCTTCTATGAACCCAAGAGCTGGGCTAGGTAGATCTCAGAATACTTCCAAAGCCCGAGCTCCACTCCAGGTCGCAGACAATTAAACTAGCAAATGTGGTATTTTTGACCCTCCTTATGGTGCCTCCTTGAGGAGAGAAGGCCCGGCAGCAGAGCCCATGAGACACGGGGAATCAGTGAGTGCACCCAGCTCTGAGGGAGATAACTCAACTCACGCAACAAGCTATTAAAAATCTTTATTGTTAATTTTTTTTCTCTAACAGATAATATTTTTAGTTGAAATATGAAGCCACAGCAACACCTTCGTGTCTCCCGTTCAGACGACAAGACAGATCGGGCCATCGCTGTTACAAGAGGGAGGCCCATGACCTTGACAAGGGCAGGCTGGGGCAGAGAACACGCCGTTGGCCAGGACACGGACCCTTCGTGGGGGCTACAGGTACAAAGAGAGGGCAAATGGCAACACTGTGTTGGTGCCTGGTGACAGATGTCATAACCTGGGAGGTGGGGCTTCCCCAGGGGCTCAGCTGGAGCCGCAGGACACCGAGCTGGGAGTGTGTCTGTGAGTACACACACGTCCCACCTCTCCTGGAAGAAGATGCTCTCAGGCCCTTGCCGGAGTCCGCACGGTCCTCGTTCCCTGGGGATCAACAATCTTTGCAGGGTAGCCTAACCAGGTCAGCTAACTAGGGCCAGGCGCCTGCGTGTGGAGGATGTCAGGGCCATCTATGCTGTGATACACAGGTCCTCCTGGAGCAAGGCCCAGACGATGCTCAGAGCACAGCATGAACTGCCCATATGGTCCCAGGTCAGCTCCTGGGATCCATGACAGCCCCAGCCCTGAGAAGGCGGAAATTTGGCTCCGAGAATCTTCTCCTGGCTCTGGGTACCTGGGGCAAAAAAGGAGGCCTCAGCCATTTACTATCTCAGGAGGAGGGCAGAGGCTCCCATCCCTGAGGCCTAATCCTTCACCACCTCCCCACCCAGGTTCTGCTCTGGTGAGAGATACAGGGAGAAGGGCAGGCCACCCCCAAGGGAAGGGGGAGGACAGTTCGAAGACCTGGGGTCCTTCCAGCTCTTCACATACGGCTGCTTGGCAGTGTGTTTCCAGGGACCTGGGTTGAGGGCCAGCCTGGTGGGACCTGCTCAGTGACAGCCCAGCCAGCTGTCTCAGGTGGCACTTCATAAACAAACAACGACTCTGTCCATTCCAGGCTGACATGGAGAGAGACCCTTCGGAAGGCGGTGCAGTGAGGGGCTCGGGCCTGGGATCCGAGAACTCCGAGTGCTGCCCAGGGCCTACTGCCCAGCGGCCGGCACCCTGGGAGCCTGGCTGGCGGAGGTCAGGGCTGGGGGTTTAGAGCTGAAGGCTTCCCGGGCTTCGTGAGCCAGGCTTTGTGAGGCTCCGGGCTCCCAGGCAGAGACCTCTGCTACACGGTGGGGTCTCACAGCTGGGAGAAGCTCCTGCCCTTTACAGCAGGAACCCCAGACGAGGCCTCCAGAAGTAGATCTGGAGGAAAGGGCTGAAAAGGCAGCCGCCCAGTGTGGTCCTCCTCTGCTCAGCACGGGCAGGCCAGAGAGGCCCAGCCAGCGATCGAGCAATTCCATTCCCCCAACGGGGAGCTGGCTGGTTGCCAACCCTTGGAAGTGACGCACATAAATCCTGCCTAACGGTCACCTCTAAGCTCCGGTCTGCGCGTTCAGGACAGCACAAACCTCTTCGGGGGCTCTGTTTTCCAGCTGTAGACCTTGCATGGGGTCTTGGAGGTCCCCTCGCTGGGGGAGCCAGGTGTGGTCGTTAAAGCAAATGCACTCTCCAGGTGGATCCCCGGCTGGAGAGGGACTGCGCACGCGGCAGAGTGGGGGCAACCCATGGCAACGGGAGTCATGGATGAGCCAATGAGAAACCAAACACACGTATCAGAAACCAATCAACAGCAAACACAAACAAAACATGGGAAAGCAGCAGCAAGCTCTTTGTGTAATAAATATTGCAAAGCGCACTTGGTTTCTTTCTTTTTTTTTTTTCAAGTCAAATATAACAACCAATGTCCCGAACCCTGTTTTCAGCATTCAAGAGAGGAGCTGTTGCTATCAGCAGAACACCTGCAGCCAATCAAAGAAAAAAAACCGTTTCCCACTAGCCAGCCAATCAAAATCCTTTTCCAGTTTAAGCAGCCAATCGGGCCTCTTCACATTCCTAAAAAGTGACCTAAATAAAGCACCAGATCTCGGAGAGCTTCCTGGGAAGCCATATACCGAGGCGCAAATTAAAAAAAAAAAAGAAAAAAGAAAAAGTCAGAAATAAAAATAAAAGGTTTCTGTTGGTCAAGATTTAAAAATAAAAGGGTTTCTTTCTGCAGCCAATCATGAGTCCGTCCCTTTAAGCCAATTGTAACTGCACCACCGGTGACTCCCTCGATGTCAGCCCTGCTGAGTGACTGTGGGGTGGGGTTGGGGGGTGTAGGGGCCGGGCGAATCGGGAAGGTGATCTGCTGCCACTCAGCTGGCCGAGGTCCACACAGATCTCTTGGCCCTTGCCAGCTTCCAGGGTGTTCCAAGGGGTTCACCGCTACTGCCTCCGGTCCTCCGTCTCCGACCTGGAAAACGCCATCACCACATCCTCTGCACCTGCAGACCAGGGGAAAAGAACCGTTGGATGGGCCTCTGGCGTCGGGCTGCAGTCAGGACAATGCAAGTCGGCCGGGGCCCCTGTTTCAGCATTGGTCTGCCCTAGTGCGGTCCTTCCCAGTACCCAGTGCTTCCAAGGCAGCCTGGCCAGGGGACATGCCAGCAGCCCCACCGGAGGGTGGCAGGGGGCCCGTCGGGGTGAGGCTCGGAGGCTTGCTCAAGGCTATGCCACCGACAGGGCTGCTGGTCCTAGAGCAGGGCTCACATCCTTTGCTCCGTGGTCGCCAAAGCCAGGGGCACTGGGAACCTCTGTCTTTCTTCTCCAGACTCGGGTCTTGATCTCGCTGCAGGTTCTTGCTCACTGGGACTTCTAATTGCCATCCCTCTTTGCCCAAACCCGGCACCTGCTCAAAGGCGCACAGCCGGGCCCATTTCCAGCCTGCAGTCGGCCTGGCTCCGACAGAGAGAGATAATGGCCAGAATCTTTATTATTGTTATTTTTAATCATGGATTTGAGATTCTGGTCCAGGCACTCATGAAATCACTTCCTTTGTCTTGTTTTCCACAAGACAGGCTCTAACATGCAGCCAGAAAAGGCAAGAGCGGGGGGGGGGGGGGGGGGGCGGGGGCGGGGAGGGAAAGAGCTTAAAATATGAACCTGGAACCTGCCGCAGCCACCAGAGCAAGGTGAGCCGACCTGCAGGTCCCGCCCCGCCCCCGGGGCCCTGCCCTCCCTGGGGCCTACTGCTTTCTCCCTTTTTTCTTTTTCTTTCTTTCTTTCTTGCTTGCTTTCTCTTCTCGCTTTCTTTCTTTCTTTCAACATAGTATTTGTTTTTAAGCATTTTTAAAAAAATTTTTAAGTAATCTCTACCCCCAATATGGGGCTCAAGCTCACAACCCCGAGATCAAGTCGCAGCTCTACCGACTGAGCCGGCCAGGTGCCCCTCCCCTTTTTCTAAAGGACGGTTCTCGGTCACGCCCTGAACAAGAATCAGTGGCCTGTGGCCTCTCCGACATACTTCTCTTCTATACCGTTGGAGGGATTCTCCCCAGGAGGAGAGGATGGGAAGAGCGGACACAGGAAAGGCCACAGAAGAGGGAGCCAGTGTGCGTGGTGCATGGGAGAGTTTTCTGGAGTGTGAAGCAGAATCCGGGAAGGGCAGCATTCTGCCTGGCCAGCCCCAGCACAGAGTCGGCCAGCTTCCTCCACACCACAAGGGGGCTTCCCCCCTTCCTTCCTAACTGTCCCACTACACCTGCAGCTGTGGGTGCTGCAGGAGGAGGGCTCACCCACAAGGACGTGACATCGCAGAGATGGCCTTCACTCTGTCCACCAGCGCACCAAGGTGCCACCAAGGGAACCAAGCCCACCACTCACACCCCGATCTGCCTTGAGGGGTTCTGCTGTTGCCAGCATAACTTCCATTCCTGAACAGGGAAACAGGCATCTAGAAAGAAGCTCAAATTATCTGACTTCTTGGGATAGGGGCTCCTTTGCCTGGGAGGCCCTACAAATCCTTCCCTTGTCTTCTTGGGAACATTCTGTTCTCGCCTCAGTCCTAGGACCACGAAATATCACTGCAGGCAGAATTTTCCTAGCAACCACAGAATCCAAGATGACATCATACCCTGCATGGCAGCCGAGCTGGTTACCTACCAGATGCCAGCTCTTCCCGGGCGGGCGCCGCCTGCCCAGTGCACTCATCAGGAGGGGCTGGCGGGGGCTGGGAAAGGGGCGTGGTCAGCCACGAGCAGTGGCAGCCCACTTGCTTCCTTCCTTGCCTGCCTCGTGGGCTCTCTCACAGGGACCTTAGGCCTCTATACTGAGTTGCAGGCACAAAAATAGCACTGGCTACCCTAGGAGGGAATGGTGAGTCTGCAGGGGGAACAGACCCAGGGGCTAGGACTCCCAGCACTGCAGTCTGCCTGGCCTGTGTACCTGGGCTACGCTCTGAGTTGGGGAAGGAAGTGACCTCCTCAAGGTCACACAGGGACTCTGACGCCTCCTCTTTAGCAAGACACCTGAAGCAGAAGGTTTGCTAGAGTCCCACTGGCGCCACAGTGCCAGCTGGTCTCCCGTCCCCGGCTGGGGTGGGGAAATCGGCAGCTTTCATTTTTAGAGCCTCCCACCCTGCCGCTGGGGCCGGGTCTGGAAGGGCCCACAGAGCTGCTGCCCATCCTGTGCCCTGCTCCGTTCCTGAAGGGCTTGCTGTTTTCCAGGCCTCACCAAGAGGGGACAGGCCCTTGCAGAGCATCGTCTGACCTGTCCTTATCATCGGCTGGCTGGCTCTCGTCATTCCACGAGGGCCTGACCGGGAACTGTGCAGGCCTCTAGGCAAGGATGTTGCTTTCCTCTCTCCTCTTCTCCATGAAATTTGGCCCAACAGCCTAACAGGGAGGGTGAGCTGCTCAGTCAGCTGTTGTAATCGAGCTCTTAGAACTGTAGAGCTGGGGGCCTCAGGTGGGTCCCCACGGTCCCTCCCTCTTTAAAGTCCAGTAAGTGGTGGCTCCCTTGGGTGCTCTCACTGCTGGCCATCACAAGGCTCAGAACGGGAAGGCCCAGCCCACTGCCTCCAGGCTGTCAGCCGGTTTCCTATACCATTTTACAGACGGGGCTGTGTCCATCCCATTGTTAGCTCGGCTGGCCCTGTCTGGACTAGGACTCAGAGCTTCCGTCCATCCCTTCCCACCTGATGCAGGTGAGCATGGGAGGGGAGAAGCTAAGCAGCCTTTCCTGTTCAACACTCTCTGACACACCAAGAGATGAAGATGGCCAAAACCAGATGAGGGCATCGTGAGAAAAGAGAACACACACCCGTCTCTCTTACGAATACAGATATTCATAATACCTGTGATATCCAAAAATACTCAACAAAGTCCTAGCAAACAATACGGCAATATACAAATAGGATTCCATGCTCTGAACAAGTGAGATTTACCCCAGAAATGCAAGGGTGTTTTAACACCTGAAAATCAACTAATGTAACACAGACTATCGATAGGAAAAAAGGGAGAAAAACCATACAACTGTCTGAACAGGCACAGAAAACACATCTGACAAAATTCAACACCCCTTCATCGAAACACGCTCAACACACTAGTAATAGAAGGGAGGTTCCTCAATCTGATAACGAGCATTTACTAAAAACCCACAGCTACTATCATACTTAATGGTAAAAGGCTGGAAGTTTTCGCCGCTCAAGATTAGGAAGGAGGAAAGGATGTCCACTCCTGCCATTTCTATTCAACGTCGTGTTGAAAGTTCAATTCAGGGCAATTAGGCAAGAAAAAGAAATAAAAGGCATCCAAATTGGAACGGGAAAGAAGTAAAACTGTATTTGAAGATGACATGGATCTTGTATACAGAAAATCCTAAGGAATCCACTAAAAAACTATTAGAACAAATAAAGTTGCAGGATACCAGATCGACATACAAACGCCATTTGTATTTCTATACATTAGCGATGAATAATCTGCAAATGAAATGAAGAAAACAACTTCATTTACAATAATATCAAAAATAATAAAACACTTAGCAATAAATTTAACGAATGGAGTATGGAATTTGTACTCAGAAAAGTACAAAACATCACTGTGCGAAAACATCATAGAAAGAAATTCGACACAACTCCTATCAAAATCCCAGGTGCCTTTTTTGCAGAAATTGACAAGCTGCTCCTAAAATTTGTAGGGAAATGCAAAGGGTCCAGAACAGCCAAAATCATCTTGAGAAAGAAGAACAAAGTTGGACCCACACTTTTGGATTTTATATCTACTACAAAGCCACAGTAAACAAGACGTGGTGGGACTGGCGTACGGAGAGACGTGTAGGACGATGGAACAGAACAAAGAGTTCAGAAATAAACCCTCCCACTTAGGGTCAGTTAAGTTTTGACAAGGGTATCAAGACAATAGGGTGGGAAAGAAGTGAACAGGTGGTTCTGGGACAACTGGATAGTCACATGACAAGGATGAAGTTGAACCCTTACCTTGCGCCGTTATTTTAGAAATTAACTCAAAATGCACCAATGACCTACCTGTAAGTGCTAAGATTATAAAACTCTTACAAGAAAACACAGGAGTAAATCTTTATGACCTTGGGTTAGGACAGGATTTCTCAGAGATGACACCCTAAACACAAGCAATAAAGGAAAAAATAGATAAATTGGGCTTTCTCGAACTTAAAAACATTTATGCTTCAAAGGATACCACCAAAAAAGTGAAAAGGAGGTGGAGAGGCACCTGGCTGGCTCAGTTGGAGAAGCATGTGATTCTTGATCTCAACGGTGGTGAGTTCGAGCCCCACGCTGGGTTTACAGATTACATACATACATACATAAATGTAAATAAATAAACTTAAAAAAAGAAAAGCTTTAAAAAATAAAATTAAAATAAATTACAATGAGAAGACTTACTATTAAAAAAAAAAAGTGGAAAGGCAAGCAACAGGCTGGGAGAAAATATTTGCAAGTCATATAATCTGGGAAGGGACCAGTACCCAGAATATACAAATAACACAACTCGATAATAATAAAAAGTCAACTCAATTTTTAAAATGGGCAAAGAACTTGAATAGAGATTTCTCCAAAGATATAAGAATGGTCAACAAGCACACGCAAAGATGCTCAACATCATTAGTCACTATGGAAATGCAAACCGAAGCTACAATGAGACACTTCACACCCACTAGGATGGCTGGAATCAGAAAGTGACAATGACAGGAGTTAGGGAGGAGGTGGAGAAGTTGGAACCCTCACACGCTGCTGGTGGAATGCCAAGCGGTGCGGCTCCCAAGCCCACTCCACCCTCAGCCTTCCCCACCTCGGTGACAGCACCGCCATCCTCTAGTTGCTCAAAAACCCAGGGTGGGGGTACTTCCTGATTCCCCACCCCCACCCCGTCCTGTGCGCACACACTCTACGTATAGCACACCAGCAAATGTTCCTGGCTCTACCTTTATTATTATTTTTTAAAAGATTTAATTTATTTGAGAGAGACAGAGAAAGAGAGAGAGATCGGGGAGGGGAAGAGGGAGGGAGAGAGAGAATCTCACGCAGGCTCCACAACCTAGTGCGGAGCCCACGCGGGGCTCGATCTCACAACACTGAGACCACAACCCCAGCCAAAACCAAGAGTTAGACGCCCAACCGACTGGGCTACCCAGGTGTCCCTCTTATTTTTTTGAAGTGCTTTTGTTTTCATTTTGTTTTAGTAATCTCTACACCCAACGTGGGGCTCAAACTTACAACCCTGAGATTAAGCTCAGCAGAGCCCAACACGGGCTCAATCCCGTGACCCCAAGGTCACGACCTGAGCCGAAATCAAGAGTCGGACGCTCTGCCACTGGTGAGCGAGCCACCCAGGTGCCCCTGGCTCTACTTTAAAACGATATCCTGAATACATCGCTGTTTCCTCTACGACCACCCAGTCCAGGCTCCCACATCCCTCACTAGCTTCCTGTAAACCCTTTTCCTGGATCTCCCCACTCTGGCTGCTGATTGTCCATTCTCCACACAGCAGTCAGAAAGAAGTTCGTAAAAACATAAGTCAGACCCTGCCACTCCTTTGCTCAAAACTCTCCAAAGGCTTCTTAAGGCAAGATTTCTCATCACACTCAAAGTAAACTCCAAACCCCATACCTGGCCTGCAAGACCCGACATGCTCTGGCTTCTGGCGGCCTCTTCACCTCCTTTTATACATACCCCTCTCCTCACTCCACTCCATCGCCACGGGCCTCCTGGGCTCTGCGTCCTTCAGGCACAAGTAACTTGCACCTCAGGGCCTTTGCACTTGCTGTTTCCTTTGCCTCAGTGCTCTTCCCCAAGTTCATGTCATAGTTCTTGCACTTTAAACCAGTGCCTGGGCAAAATCAGCTCCTCAGGCCCTCCCAGACCACAGCTTCTAAAGCCGTGCCCTGTGTCAGTGACCTCCAGAGTTATATATTGACGTGATCTGATTCCCTACCGGAAAGCACATTCCACGTAATCAAGGACTTTATCTTGTTCACTCCCATATTCGCAGCACCTGGGAGAGTTCCTGGGACACAGGATGAATCCTCATTTTATAGACGGGGAACTTGAAGCTCAGAGAGTCGAAGCACCTCGGTGTGTCAGTGGCACAGGAAGGACCCTGACCTAGACCCTGAAGTCCATGTCTTCACCACCACCACACATCGCCGTTTCTCCTCAGGAGGAGGCAGGAACTGACCTGCTCCGGTCACCCAGAGCACCGTGGTGGCTCAGGCTTCCCATCAGAGACCAGACCCATCCCTCTGCCCCTATCAGAATGGAACCAAGACCCAGGATTTAAAAAACACCACCAAAACAGCTCTGGGAGAGTTGGAGAGAATTCAGCGTGGAGCCCAGAGCACCATCCCGGGAGGACCCCTGAGCCCAGACCCCTCCCTCCTGCCCCCAACTCCCCGCCCTGACCTAGAGCTCTGCCAGATGTCTCCCTAGTCCCATGGTTCACCTGCTAGGGCAACAGGGCCAAGGCGCTGGTGAGAACACAGCTCTCTGAACCAGGGCAGGGTACCCATCCCACGCCCAATGCCAGCTTTGCCCCTTTAACAGAGTCCAGTCAAGTGACTGGGCAGAGAAAAATGACAACTATGCAGGAGCTTAGAAAAGAGAAGCCGGCCCCCCGCCGGGGGCGGGAGACAGACAATGGGCTCACTGGTCTGTCTGCAAGCTCAGGATGAATTCACAGCCGCAGAAATCCCAGAACAGGCTCCACACACCAGCATCGGCCCCACCCACAGCCGTGTCCGGCTTACGGAGGCACCTGCACCCGGCCCTCAAGAAGTGAGGCTCCCTACAGGGGGCTGGGGGCAGGGGGCCCAGGGCAGCACGGTATGGACAACGCCCCAGGGGCACAGAGACAAGCCCCAGCATCTGGAGAATCTCTCTCGTTAATGGAGGCTCTAACATAAAGTCTTTCAAAGGTCTTTTCATCAATATGTAAGCACCTCAGTATGTTTCCTGAATTGCTAGAACACTCTCCCATCAGCCGTCAGTTTCTAGGCGGCTCAGTGATCATGCATGACAAAGAACAGGAAAGAGGAGCCTGGAGGTAGCCACAGCCCCGAGGCCGATGTGGAGAGGGTACACGTGGCCTGTTGCACAAACCCGTCTGGAGAAATCCTAGCAGAGCCCTTCACCCTTTTCCAGGAAAGGCGGAGCTTGGTCTTGGAAATGCACAGACCCTACCACGCAAGCCTCGGGCCGACAAGGACTGCTCCGAACCCCACCCTCCCTCTCCAGGAGGGACCCTGCCCAGCGAGAGGCAGGCATGGGGGAAGGAAGAGACCAGGCCTCCTAGGCAGCTATGACGCACTGACCATGCAGTTCCTGCCTGCGTTGCACCAAAGCGCCTGGCTGCAGGGGAACAGACGGACCCTGGGAGCTCTTCCAGCTCTGGAGGCTGCAAAGGCCACCTCGGCAGCAGCACTCACAGGTGGATGGGGAGGGGAGACAGCTTTTAGGGCAGACCCTGCCTAGAAATCGACACATGGTATGGAAAGCCTGGTCCAGCTCCCAAAGGCGGCCGGCCCCCGGCCCCATGGTCCAGGATACAGCCCTGCACAGGTGTCACTGGAGTGAGGGGGGGAGTCGCAGGAACAGCATCAGTCACTGGTGGGGGTGTCCCCATCACCCAACTTGGAGCGGTGAGCTCTTGCAGGCCCTGCCTCTCACAACCGAGGGGCGGGCTCTGAAGGCAGCAAGGCTCTCTGAAACCCCTGCGTCCCTCGCTGGCCGGAGCCTCCTAGGACTAGTCCAGTAGTCCTTCAAATCCCCATGGCTGCTGGAAGCCAGAGACAACAAAGGAAGCTCGCTTTGGCCAAGGGCTTCCAAACAGTCCCGGGCATCTGACCTGCCAAACCCTGGCCATCCTCCATGCACACGGCTGATGGGCTGGAGAGGAAGCATGACCACATGCTCCAGAGTGTCCAGGGTAACTCCCACCTCCTGGTCTGCCCCTTCTCTCACCAAGGCTCTTCGGTTGTGACACTTTCTCCTGAGACCCAGGAGCCTGCTGTCGATACGACAGGGTCTGCTCCCTAGCTACCCCAAGCGGCGTGGCTCAGCTACGAGCTCCGAGCTCCGGGGAGATGAGCCAGGCAGCCAGGCTTCTGGAAAAACAGGTCCCAGACCCTCCTCCACGGGGGACAGTTTCCATGGGGATGAGGCACCAGTGCCACCCTGGACGAGGGCTCCTCGCAGACGAAGCCGCTGGGCGGCACGCGCTGTTTTTAGCAGCCACGGCCCCGCAGCCCGGAGCCGGATACATCTCAGCGCTGATGCCTCAAGTTCCCAGGGGATGGCTTTTACCTAGAGACAGCACGACGCTGGTTGCCATGGGGACAGCGGCCACAGATCCACCAAGGTCTCAGCAGCCAAACCAGGCTCCGGGCTCGGGGGCGCCTCCCGGGCTCCAGGCTGACAGTCGCAGCACCAGGCACTCCGGCGGCCAGAAGGTGAGCACGCGGCACCAGACATGGGACGGGATCCTGGCAGAGGCGCTGGGCCTCCTGACCAGCCAGCGAGGGCCTCCCTGGGCTTAGGCGCCCTCAGGGGACACTGGCACCCCAGCAGCTGGGCCTGGGTCTGACCCCGCCCACCTGAGCAACCTGTCCGCACACCTACCTCCATTTTCTCATCTGTGAAATGTGACAAGTCCCACCTGGCCCACCCATCTGACCAGCCAGGATGACGTCTGCAGCAGAAAGCGTCATAAACAACTTCTGGTGTGTGTGTGGGGGGGTGTCACAACTTGGAGTTGTAGTACGCCTGTTCTGTTCTAGTCCCAGACAAGCTCCCTCAAACCCACCTCGTGCCCTCCCACACCCCCACTGAGCCCAACACACATACCCCCTACCTCTGGGCTTGTTTTCCCAGTGAGGTACTTGTTTTCCTCAAATTCTTCGGTTCCCCCCAAAATGTAAGCTCTCCTAGACCAGAGAGCTCGGCTGTATGCAGAAGGGACAGAATCTGGGAGGACTGGGTGTAAGGGGTCAGGACTGACCAGGTCTTCATCTAAAGCCCTGGTATATCCTCAAATTCTAGTGGGCATCAGAATCACCCGGGGGGGGGGGTTTCAAATGCAGATTCCCAGGCTCAGCTGGCAGGCATTCTGATTCAGTGGAGCTGGGGTGGGGCCCAGGAGTCTGCATTTTTAACAAATACACTCGGTGATTCAGGGGTCGTGGTCTGTGGCCTGTACGCCGAGAACTCAATGCTACAGACAGTCCCCTGACCCCCCACCCCACCCCTGAGCTGATGTCCCTTGTCCAACAGCATTCTGAAAGAGACCTCTCCTCCCACTTCCATTTCCTCACTGATCCCAGGCCCACGGCAATCTGGCTCCCAGCCAGGGCTCCGCAGAAACTGTTTTAGTAAAGTTGCCCCTGACCCTTTCATGACAAGCCTGGGGGACCCTGACAAAGACCCTGCTGCCCCTCCCCTCCTTCCGGAGCTGCACCACGTTCCCCACTGCCCTCACAGCTGTGCTCACTGGGCTCCGTCCTCCCCTCCTCACTCTGCCTGCTCTCCCTGTGTGACCTCCCTCGACTCCCCGCCTCCCCCCGGCCATACCCCTCACCTGCTCCCACCTTGAACCTGAGCCCTGACCTGGCTCCCACCCCGGCCAGACACCCCCAGGCACCTCCCCCTCGGAGCTCCCCTTCCTGCCTCTCCGCCACAGCTACTCAGATCCGGTGCCTCTGGCACTGGGCCACTGGGCCCTGGGTCTCAAACCCTGACCCCACCGGTTCACACAGCCTGCAGGTCCTCGGTCTTAAACGTCCTGCCTCTGAAAAATATCTGCATTGCCTCACATGTGGGGGAAGGTCACTGTGACCTTCCAACTATCGCCCTGCCTTACCCTGTGTCCTGTGACCTCTCACCAGCGCTCACCCTAAACGGATGACAATCTGACCTAGCCATCCCCCCCTTTGGATCCGTGGGGACCCCTTGCAGTCCTCAGGATGAACTCTGTCCAGAGCCCATGTGCCTTCCCAGCCACTCACCACCCACCTGGCCACCCCACACCCGTCTCTTAGGGGGACACAATGACGCCCAACACTCACGCTGGGCAGGCTCCAGAGGCTTCCTCCGATTTCCCCCCCACTCACATTCCCACACATCCATCAGGACTCCGGCAATTCTGGGTGGGCTTCCCTTCCCTCGGGATGAGTCACACTGCGATCTGTGCATTTGTTCGTGCGTCTGTCTGCCCTGCTGGACTGGCAGCTCGAGGGCGGGGGCTGTCACCTGGCACCATGCCCGGCCCATGGACTGATGGCCAAAAGGGAGCAACACTGTCCCATCCACGCTGGACCGAGCAGCCCCTTGACACCCCGCTCCAAGACAGAGACCTGCCTTTGATGGGGTGTTGGGAGGTCAGTGCAGTCCTGCAGGAGGGCTTTGAGGACTCTGAGGCCCTTGATCTGGCTCTATGCACTAGAACCCACTAGGCTGGGTAAAGAAGGGTCAAAGCAGCCCTTCCCAGGCCAGGACCAGAGGCTGGAAGGGGCAACCGGCCCTGCATTTCAGCACACCCCTGACCCGGTCTTGGGATGCTTTTTTCTTTTCCTGTGACCTGGGTTATCACGTACCCAATCCTTCTGATTGACTTTTCAGTCTGATTCAATGTTTATGATCTTTTTGGTTCACTTTTATTATTACTAGGTTACAGGTAATTCTCATCTAAGTGTTGATTAAAGTTAAAAAAAAAAATCATCTTCCTGCCCCATAGACTGGAATTCTCCCGAGGCCTGACTGCCATTTCAGTCCAGAGTTTGTCGTTGCTGGGAGCCTCTGGGAAAAGCCTTGGAGCCCCACCTGGGGGACGAGAGGACACAGAACCCCCAGCAGACGGTCCCCGCTCTTACAGGACTCACCTCCCGGAGGCCCGGTCTGTGCAAGTATTCAGGAAACCCTAGCTCAGGGCCAGAAGCTGGCCTAGGGGCTGAGTGTGTCACTGAGAACACAGCACAGCTTTGGGTCCCAAACGGCACAGCAGCTACACTGCAAGAACGGTCACAGGGAGCTGCAGAGCGAAAGGAGGGGCACGGGCTGACCCCGGAAGGAGTCCGAGAGGGCTCCGTGGAGGCAGTGAAAGAGCTGAAGCCACGGGGGGGGGGGGGGGGGAGAGCGCTCCAGGAAGAAGCTGGCTGGGAATGGGGCCTGTGATGCCAGCACCTCACCAGGGGCGCTGAGAGGGCCACAAAGGGGGGCATGAGTGGAGGAGGGCACTCCCTTGGTCAACCGTGAAGCCCGCGTGGTGGCAGGCCCTCCCCCGGAGTCGCTGGCTTCCTGCGGGTTTGCCTGTGACCACAACTATTTTAACAAGGTTCCCAGTGTAACCCTGAGACCAAATGACCTATTTGAGGCTCTCTGGCGGCATACCCTGAGCAGCAGCTCTGGCTTCCAGGGGGGAAAGCCAGAAGAGCCCTGGGACAGCCCAGCTGGCCCAGGCTGGGGACCTTCCCTGGAAAGTCTCTTGGAGAAAGAGTGTGATCAGACAGAGGCTGGAACAGCCCTGAGCGGCGGCCGCGCCAGCACTGTGGCTCCCACGGCCAAGGGGGGGGCGGCGGCCGACCAAGGGATGTCCTGGGAGGCCCCGGGGCAGGGAAGGGACAGAAGCTTCCTTCACAAAATGGGCCTCGTCTAGACCGGACAAGCGCCTATCCACGGCACCGCACAAGGACGAGAGTTCTGTAGACACCTTGTCACAGGGAGGCTTGGCAGAGTGCCAGTGGGGGCCGGGGCCTGGCCCTCGCTGGGCGTCCCATCCCCTCAACAGAGCGCTCAGAGAACCAGCACATTCAAAGGCACCTCGGGTGAAGGGCCTGGGATTAAAAGGCAGCGAAAAACTCCAAATGTTTTCTGCACCTTCCTGAAATACATTATCGCCTAAATCACGCCTGTTCCTCAGATAAAACAGCCCTGCTCAAACACGCACAGGACCTGAAAGCTACTCCTAGAATTCATCTTAAAAGAAGTGCTGAAGTGTGAGGATGGGTGCTCGGCGCCCACCTGCCCTCGTGGCTCTGCGGCCCAGCGCCGACTAACCCTCTCCAGGCCCGTCTTCTCCTCTCGAAGGTGGGGCCGCGACGGCACCTGTCTCACAGGACTGCCGCGGGGACTCACCGGGGTCACTCCTGTGTGCGGCTTGACAACGAAGCCGGCACACAGTAGGAGCTCAACCAATGTTTGCTGTCACTGTAATTAGTAGCAAAAATGAGAAAGAAAAACCCAATGGGAAAGGATTGGTCAACGAACTATACCACAGCCAGCTGGCCGCACGTCATGCGATCGCTAAAATGTTTTCCTGAAAATTGTTTGAAAATACTATAAAATTATTGGGGTGCCTGGATGGCTTAGTCGGTGAAGCGTCTGCCTTCGGCTCTGGTCATGATCCCAGGGTCCTGAGTTCAAGGCCCGTATCGGGCTCCCTGCTCAGCAGCAAGCCTGTTTCTCCCTCCCCCTCGGCCCCCTGCTCGTGCTCTCTCTAAGGCTCTCTATCTCAAATAAATACACAAAATATTTTAGAAAATACTATACAATTATCATAAGTGAAACGTGGATGTTAAAATGGATATTAAAATGTTCATACTGTATGGTCCCAAATTTATGATGTAAATACACGCCTATTTTTTTTTTTTTAAGATTTTATTTGTCAGAGAGAGAGCGCAAGTGCGAAAGCAAGCGCACAAGCAGGGGGAGCAGCAGACTCCCCGCTGAGCAAAGACACCGATGTGAGGCTCGATCCCAGGACCCTGGGATCATGACCTGAGCCCAAGGCAGACGCTTAACCGACTGAGCCACCCAGGTGCCCGATACGAGCCTATTTTTAAAAGGCTAATGGGAACTTGAGCAGGAGGTGATAGAGCTTGCAGCCTTGTGGTCGGATTCAATCCTTCCAGCTTTTCTGCTGCTTCTCCCTTCCCCCGCTTTCTACAATGACTGTGCATTATTTTATAACCAGGAAAAAAGATCAATATGTGTTATGGAGAGAGTAGCACCAGCGATAAGAAAGGAATGAACTCAGCATTCTGTCGAGCCTGCTTTTTGGAAGCTACAGCTCTCGACCCCCACGCTTCCAGCTGGCTTTCTCAGCACTGCGACCTTCCCAGAGCGGTACTGATCTCCTCTGGCTCAGAGTCAGCCCTGCCTGGCTGTCGGGTCTGCTTGGCCACCCCCGGGGAGTAGGAGACAGTGCTCAGAGAATTGGCTCCATGTTCTTGCCTTTCTGGGAGACAGTGGGCCCTCAGGCCCACAGCCTGGTCCATTCTTTTGTCCAAGCATGCCCTGGGGCTTATGGGGGCCCAGCCCCAGAAATACAAAGGGGGAAAGCCACAGTCCCAAGCTGAAGGGGCTCAGAGTTGCTCAAGAGACGGACCGGGAGACGGTGTGGGGAGAAGCACAGGTGGGGTGCACATGTGTGATGGTAATCACAGGAGGGCCTGGCCCAGCCTGCGAGAGGTAGGGGAAGGTTGGGGGTCAGGGCTGAGCTCCCGGCAGCCCACATGCAAATGCAAAGGCACAATGGCCAGCCAGCCCGAGACAGGAACTGAAAGCCATTTGCTATGGCTGTTCACGGTGCATGAAGTCACCGTGGCAGGGGGTCTTGCTTATCACGCAAGGGGGCTGGATTTCAATCGCAAGGCAGTAAGGAGCCACTGAAAGACTTTAAGTAGGGGAAAGACCTGCTGAGGTAAGGGTAGGAAGTGCACTGGAGGGGCGTGGTGGGAAGTCAAGATGCCAGAACCGTCTGCAGGGGTCAAGACAAAAATGAATATGGCTCTGGACAAAATGAGGCTTCGAACCAAGATGGAGACAGGGCGGATCTGAGGAGCACTGGGGCAGAAGGATCACAAGGGCTTGGTAACTTACTAGACACTCGGGTCTTCAAAGAGGAGTGCCGGCGCACTGGGCATTTGGTGGTACATCCGCCACTGAGAATACAGGCAGAAGAATAGGTTCGTGGGGGTAGATCCAGAATCTGGATCTGAGTGTGGGTTGTCTGTGGCAAGATGGTGGGGAGGGAGGGGAATGTAAAGTTCTGGCGGGTCAGGAGAGGGTCTGGGCTGAGGGTGTTTTTGGAGGACGTCGACCAGGGCCGGTGAGACCCCCCCAGGGGAAGGTGTGACAGAAGGGAGGGCAGAACATGGAAAGCATCAGTGTGGTGTGGGAAAAGGAGCGCTCACGGACAGTGAGCAGAGGGGCAGAAGATGAGCTGCGGGGGATGGAGAGACAGAGAGAGAGGTGAGAGAGGTGTATCACAGAGGACAAGGGAGGGGAAGGAGGGCTTCCAGAAAGAGGCCATCATGGGAGGTCTCGGCCCAACAGAGGCCAGGCAGGCCCAAGGCTCAGTGCTGGTTAGGGAGCCCCTATGGTGCAGGCCCATGCAGCACGGTGTCTGGCACCTGCCCGGACCCAGCAGATACAGCACAGGATCACACTTCACTGAGGGAAGACCGGGAGGCCTGGGCGTGGGGCGAGGGATGCCCAGCCCCCTCTCCTCCCTGGGGCTAGGGAGGGCCAGCAGCGCTCCTTGTACCAGACCCCTCCAGCCACAGAGGGGAAGCGTGTGTGAGTCTAATGATGGCAGACCAATGCCAAGCTCTGTCCTGTTGGTGGCTGGTCTCAGGACCCCACTGAGGGGAGCTCAAGGAGGCTGTTCTGTGTCTCTTTGCAGAGGACAGTGCTGGGCATTTGCTGAGACACAGTGCCACCTCGTGGCAGGAGGTGCTCACACCAGATTTCTGCCAGACTGTCACGCACCACGCTGACTGCTCTTAGGCCTTTGGCGGGGGGGGGGGGGGGGGGGGGGGGGGGGGGGGGGGCGTCGGGGGGGGGCGTCTCTTATGCTGGGATCCCACGCACTGGAAGCAATGATCCGGGACTTTTACCACTTGGACAGCACCCGAATCCCTGCCAGCAGCATCCCTGTGGCATCAGCTAACAGGTCCTGCCAACAGATAAGGTGGGCAGGCTAGGAAGTTAGCCAAGCCCCATTTGGCCCCACAGTATGGGCAGAGACGCAGGGTCCTGTTCTCGGGGTTGTGCCCCCAGCACGGGACAGACTTACTGATTGCTGTTTTGTTGTACATTTGTGCATTTGTCTGTAGGGTCCTTACGCACACAAAAATAATGCCAAGATCGTAAAGGTCTTCCACACACGGCTGCCCATTCGCCTCCTACTCAGTCCACAGGAATCCTCAGGACTTTCTGCGGCAGCGTGTCTTCCTGCGTGGTTCAGCTCGGGGGTGACTGTGGGGACCCGGGGGGTAGCAGGCAGGGTGCCCCAACAGCAGGGAACCACACCAGCCACCAGCTGGGTCCTGGTGCAGCTCCAGAAGCCTGCTCCCTGGGGAGATGTATCTGAGGCCTGCCTGGCTGTCCCATGGACACCCCACAACTAGGAAGGCCAGATTCTGGGGCCACACCCACATGCCCACAGCTTACTTCTGACTGCTCAGCAGTTTCAGGCCAGGTGAGGTTATCATGACCTTCACTCCACACAGTTCATTTTTATTCTCAACTGCTGGTTTAGCTAGGTGAGAGACAGAGGTCTCTTAATGCTTTTTTAAACTTCCCCTTATTACAAAAGAAATGCATGTGCAATGTAAAAATACTAGTTTTTCAAAAACATGTGACTTGGAAAGTTAAAGTCCCTTATATAGTTCTACCCTCTATTAAAATTTCCTATTAACAGCCTGGTCTATGTTCTTTCAGCTTGTTTTCCTATACACATACATGTGTGAGTGTGTGTGTGTTTGTGGGGGTGTTTTCCACAATGACATACAGTTCTACAACTTACTGATTTTTTCCTTTAAGAGCATCCTACTAGAGGCATCCTTATCACCCAGCCCCAATTCTGGTTAATTCAGTGACTTAAAATTGGGGTGGGAGAAAAAGCGATGTTCTAGGGACACAGGGGCTTGAGGGTTTCAGGGAGATATGGTTCAGGAGCCTGGGGAGTGAGGGGGGGCCCGTGCTGGAAACCCAGACCAGCCGTGGATGAGAAAGGGTCTCTCCCGGAAACAAAACCCCAGGAGGGGCGGACTCCACCCCTGGCAGTACCGTCGGTACAGAACAGGCTGCGGCAGGAGCGTGACCCAGGCAGGCTGTGCTTGGCGAGTGCCTGTCCCGGGAGCTGCCGGAGCCACGGGGACGCCCTGTACGTTTCTGCTGAGTGGGGTGCACAGGCCAGGTGACAGCCGGCGTCAGAGCTAGGGAGCCGGGCCCTGCGCCAGGGCTGAGGCCTGTGATCTCCAGGAGAGCAAGGACAGCTTCAAGACAAGCGGCCTCGAGTGCTACACCTGCTCTCCTCCTGGGCCCCACCGATCAGCCACACGCCCCTCGGTGCTCCGATGATGGGGGCCAGCTCACATCGGATGCCCCGCAGGCCAGGCCGCACGGTTTCATGGCCGATAATGCCAACGAGGAGAAAAATAAAAGGAAAGGACTAGATGGATGTGCTGGTGAGGACACTGCGGGCTCCAGGGTCAGAGTAAGCCTTCCAGGATGGGAAAGCCCATAAGTGCCCAGCCTCCTGCTGCTCCAGGACAGACCGCGTCGAGCCCTGCCCTGGAGCCGGGCAGCAGGTTGTGCATCCTGAGCCCTCTGGTGACGGGCTATACGACCAGGGCGACCCCTTACTGCTGCTGAACCCATTTCCTTGCCTGTGAAGTGCAAGTAATATCACCGGTTCCGCTCTACGATTAAATGAAATGATGTGTGTCCGGGACTCAGCAGGTGCCTGCTAGACAATAAATACCCTAGTGTCACCCGCCACCATTATCATGATCGGGTAAGGGCACCAGAATGGAAATGACTCCCCCGGGCAGATGGAGCCCTCAGGCATGCAGAGCCCTTGGAGCCTCTGGCCTGGGTAGCACCTGCACGGCTGGTGCCCAGGACAGGTCTAGCCCACGAGGGTGGTCTTCCTGCACCGGGTGCTGGGTGGGCGGGGATCAAGCCAAAAACAGGAAATGCAAAAACCAGAGCCTCTGCAGTCACAGGGGCTCCCCAATGCCTCTATCTCTCGCCTTCTCCAGGCTTAAAAAGGGGGATTCCCAACATTACCTGATGGGGTCCTCGGCTCCCACCTGGGGAAAGAGATGGGCCCAGGCCTGGGACTGAGTTCTATGGATGGGAGGCGGCTACACCCCTCCTGGTCCGCCCCAGGAACCACAACTTAGTGCCTCCAGGAAGGGCGCGGCTGGGCGCCCGGCTGGGACTCACCCTGGTCGATGGAGTGCTGGGGGAGCTGGCTGAGCTGGCTGCTGACTACCCCCGCATACGTGCGCAGGAACTCCTCCTCACTGGCCGTCAGCTGCAAGGGGGAGACAGCCACGGGTGAGGGGCGCCACGCACGGGCTCCCCAAAGGTACCTCCTCCTCTTACCCCTGGCATCCCGTCCCTGAGTCCTGACCCTTCAGTTCCAGAGCGAGAACCCCCTCCCCCCACCCTGAAGCCTGGCCCATGGTCCCACAGGCCTTGCCGCTCAGATCCAATCTGAGACTGGGTTCCGAGGAGCACGGGGCCTGCCCAGGGAGCCCATCCCTTTCTTGCTGAATAATGCTACCCTCTCAGGGCCCATCCTGCCCAGCGCCCCTCGGACACCTCCTGGGGAGACGGGAGGAGAGTAAGTCCAGGGCCTATAGGGGCTCACCGCCCTGCCCCCCCCCCCCGGGCCCAAGCTCAGCACAGGGATGGGAAGACCACCCCAGCAGTCCCCCCGGAACGGACGGGCAGGGCTCTGAGTGACATGAATTGGCCGAACCACAAAGCCAGCACCCCCCTTCCCAGAGCAGGGCTGTCACAGGAGGTGGCTGCCGCTCTCTGCTCTGCACCCTCCCTGGGGGACCCGTGGCTCGGCACCCTGAAGGCACTCACATTTGATCCCATCTTCCTCAGCATGAGCAGCACTCGGACCTTCTGCTGAATGTACATCTCTTCCGGACTCTTCCCGGGAGCCCCCTCACGGTTCATTCCCTGGCCAGCCCTAGGGACTCCTGTAGAGTAAGGAGAAGCACTGAAGTGGGGGTCAGAACGAGACACACCAGACTCAGACGGGGGCTCGGCAGGAGCTGCCAGGCAGCCCGCAGGGCTTCAGGGTCTCGCTTCTGAGAGCCCAGAGCAGCTGGCGAGTTGCACGTTCCTCCCTCACCCCTCCTGGCCCCAGACAGCCAGACTGAGCGGCTCGATCCTGGAGCGGCGCTGGCGGCCAGCACCCTCTGCGAGGAGCTGTCGGGCCCAGGGACACTGAGCTGACCCAGGACTTCTGGCCAGCTCAACCTTCCAGCCACCCCCTCAGCAAGAACCCTGAGATGAGCCACAGGAGATGTGCTGAATGAAGCCCAAAGTGCCCCTTGTGCAACTTCCACAAGGAGCAAAAGTGACACGACCAGAGGCAGCCAGCCGGCGCCTCTGGCTGGAGATACCGTGAGATCGGGACCCAGCCCCGAACACTAGGGCAGCCCCCTCCGCAAAAGCCCCTGACGACTTCAAGAGGCTGGCACCTGGGCTGGGCTCCAAGGAGTCCCTCGATGGGGTCAGGCAGGCCCGGGCTATGGGGCACAGATACCTACCTGAGCTCACTGCTGTCACCCTCACACGCCCACCCCTCGTCAGAGGGCAGCGCCTGCAGGCAGCAGCTGTGTCCAGGGACAGCAAGGACCCGACCTGCACAAAGGTCCCAGGAGAGAAGTCCCAGGGTTTCCCCCCTCTAGGAGGAGCCGGCCGAGAGGAAGCCGGGCGTGGAGGGGTTTGGGTTACACACTTGTAACTCCTGGATGAGTCAGAAATAACGCAGCAGCTGGTGGGGGTGGAGCCTCGGCAGCCCTGGCGCCAAGGAGCTGCACTTGGAGACCAAGGGAACCTGGCTCGTGAGCCAAGGACACTCCTCATGCCGTCCATCCAGGGGCCAGCAAGCCCTGGACCAGCAGGCTCTCCCAGGCCGGCCTGCTCTCTGTGCAGAGGGTGGACTCAGAAATGTGCCAGAGCCCTGGGCACCAGCCTCCCTGGAGGTCCCTGTCAACTGCTCAGTCCCCATAAGCTCACAGGGGCTCTGGCCCTAAAAGTCCACACGATGGGCTAAAAAGCTGGCAAGCTGGGGCTTACGTAGAGCTGTATACTGGATGTAGCATGTCTCCTTCTGGGGCCTTCCTTCCCCCCACATTCTTTCCCCCCCAGACTCCCTATTGTACCATCTTCTCACCTGCCACCTCCTCTGGGCTCAGAAAAAAACCTAATGAACACTGATAACCAGGAAAGACGGGTAAGCCACCTCCAGAGGGCCACTGATGGGAGGCAGCCCCGCCATGCCCAGTGGACAACACTAACTCCCCAGTACCACTGAGTGGGAGAGCCCTGTTGTGGGACGTCACTTCTCACATGGAGCCCCTCCTCACTTCCTTCCACTCCACTAAGCCACGCGAGTACCCACGAGGCCTGCACGGGCGGCCCTGCCTCCTTCTCACGCCTCCCCTCGCGTCCTGCCTTCCTGACCCCGGTCTATTTCTAGAACATACCAAGAAGATCTTTCCCCCAGCAGCCTTTGCACTGGGTGTCCCCTGAGCCCGGGCTGGCTTCTTTTCATCCTTTGACTTGCTTAAAGATGGCTTCCCAAGGAACCTTTCCTGACAGCATTAACTGAAGCAGGTTCTGTGTCCCCCCAACCCTTACATCCTCTGGGTCACATAGCCCAGGCTCATCCCAATTTTCTGAGAGGGTCTTGCTGGAGTACTTGCTTATCATTTCTCCCCTGCTCGACTAGAGGGCCAGGGCCCGCTTAGCTCACCCCATCCTCCACAGCCCAGCACTGTGCCTGGGAGGCCCTTAACAGATACCGCCGGCTGGCTGAGTGGAAAATCAGGACGGTCTGTGGGGTCTAAGCTTCTCCCTTCTACAGTATCCACACTGATTTAGGGCCAAATGTCGCCGTGTTGAAACTGACCGAAGTGCCTAATCCAGGCTCCATAACCAAGCTGAGCCGTGGCAGAGGGCTCCCGTTCAAGCGGGTGGAGTGCCGTGGGCTGTCCTGTTCCCCAGAGGACTTCTGACACACTCCACAAAGCCTTCAAACTGGGAGTCAGGGCTTCGGGGAGTAAAAATCTTCCACCCCCGTCCTGTGTCCAAGGGCTAAACAGTCAGTTTGCCCTCTCCTTGTGAAAGACAGCATCGAAGACCGGTGGTGACCTGCCACTAGGTGTCACCACACACAAAAGAACCAGAATTCCAGCAAGATTCCCCGCCTACCCCCACCCCAACTCCCCAACAGGCCCATCTGGTTCAAGCCCCTATTCTGATCCTATGTCACAAAGCACACCCCAGCCCCAGTTCCCACAGCGAGATCTAGTCATCATCCAGGGGCCGGCCCCACTCGGGCAAGGATACGTATCTGGTCATGCTGCATATCCCAGGACCTAGGGGTCCTGGCTTCCCAGGGGTTGGGGACCCCTTCCTCACTGTCCGTCCCTGACCAGCCAAGCTTCCTCCAACAGAGACGTGGGCTCAGAACTGCAGAAGTGTGTGAGCGTGACCATGAGCGTGGGTGTGTGTGAATCTCTACATGGTCTATTTTACAGAATTTGCTCTGTCCAGCAATCCTGGCATCACGTACAGATGGATGTCATCCCATTGTCCTCCACTGGAGCCTCGGTGTCCGGGGGACCTCCCACACTCAAACTGTGATTACGGGGGGTGGGGGGGTAAACGCCACCCAGCCATGGGCCTCAGGTGTCATGGGGCTTGAGTGGGTGTTTGGGGCCAGGTTACTCCCACTTCAGCTTCCTTGGCAGAAACAGTTTCTTAAACTGTCTGTTCTTGCTTTGAGGAAGAGTCATCATTTCTAAAAATTCTGGCTTTCTAGTATTCTTCGAGCTCTACGGGAGCTGTTCTGCCCTGCTGCCTGCTAGGGGAAACGCCCAGGGCTGGGTCTGGGGCAGAAAGTAGCAGCCACGAGCACACGCGCCCGCCCTTCACACTTCAATCCAAAACAGAGGAGGACATCATGACTGCTTTACAGGGTTCTGTCCTAAACAGAATCTGCAGCGGGGGTGTCCACGTGAAGAAAATTAGTAACTGAAGAGAGTAAATCATAATCACCCAAACAACACACACGCGACAGTCGCTGACAGGCGGCAAGTCTACTAAAGCATTCTTGGGTTCGGTGCCTATCCCAGCAAACATGCTATTCGATTTCCATCACCATTCTCACAAGCGTCAGATTAACTTCACTAGAAAACCCTCATCCTCCCCTGTAGGGATGAGGAACTGGGCTCCAGTGAAATGGGTCTGAATTACGTAAGTCCAAACTGCAAGTAATTTGGACAAAATAGTTGTGCAGTCCTGAGCCGTGAGGCAAAGGTGACAAGCCGTTCTCAGTTATGGTCTCCCAGCTGCTCTGGAAACATCTCATCATCTAGAAAGGCGGTACTTCCATTCTAAGTCCTGAGAAAATGTCTCGATGTTGACTGCCCAAGTCAGAGACAGACCTGCTCCCTCTCCTAGCCACCACTGTGGGAGCTAACTAGGGAAAATGTAGATGAGCCAGAAAATGGAAAACGGAAACAGGAAACCATCAGCTACCCAAATGAAATGGTGAGGGCAGAGGCCCGTGGCTACAGACGTGGGTATAAGTCCAGAAACTTACATCTGATTGGGACCGATGTGATTAAGGGAAACCAAGGTACAGACATATTCCCCAGCACACCCCCTTCGTTCCTGTTGGTTCTGAGCCCGCATCTCTGTGGGAGGAAGGCTGACTGGCACGGGGATCCCAACCACTAGGAGGGATCCATACAAAGTGACAAGGTGGCCCGTGGCCTAAGAGGCCACACTGCAGTCCGTGGGAAACATCAAGCTCACACGTGAGATAGCACGCTCCTGCCCTGCCCTGCAGGAACCCAGCCTCTCCCAGCACACGGTCTCCAGCTTGAAGCAGCGGCCGTCACTTCAGAAGAACCTCGGCGCAGAAGGAACCCCAGAGCAGGACAGCCAAGTGTTCCATGCAGCAATCAGGCCATTCTGATAAACAGCGTTGAAAACTGGCCTCCTTCTGATGGGCACGAATGGCCCTGCACACAAATACAGCCACCTGCGTGCATCCTTATGTAGAAACTTGAAGCTCATGCTGTTTGAATACCCACATTTATAAAACTGGAATATACATTTACACCCGGGGTGGTCTTACACCTGCTTGGAAAACAGTGAGTCACTTCAAGCTGGGGCAAGACAACAGGGGTGTCCTTTACCCACACAACCCACCTCTGCTCTGTGGGTCCCCACACTTGTCTTCGTTCTACCCATTTTTTTTAAAGTTGTGATATATTTTAAACGCTTACATTTAAAAAGGTACGTTTACATGTATGCAATGTAAAACAACGTTCTATAATTGTGTGATTCACAGAACTTACACAAAATATTAATTCAGACACTGCACACATCTTAGCCTAAAAGCAAAGAGCAGTGCCATAGCATTGACGGGCAGGTGACTATGAGCAGTATCGAGAGGAGCTCCCTTTGCATTCGAGCCCCGCAGCCCAAACCCAAGGCCCGCTCCCCAGCACTGCCCTACGGCCTGCTACCAGAGTCCTTCCCCAGGGGTCCTTACCTGCCTCTGGAAATTAACTTCAGGGAAACAGCTGCTCGACTGTGATGGGCGGGCTGTGGCCGGGGAGAAATAGGAAGGTGGGGCCCTGTGGAAACACAGAACACGGGTCATGGGAGGAGCCGGGACGGCCCGCGGGGCTGCGGGAGTCGAAGCTAGAGCACACGGCCCACGCCCATGGACCCACCACACTGGTGGGAAGCTCGTGGCAACGGGCTCTGCCGCGGTCTGGAAATACCTGTGTGTCTGGCCGGCCCGGGGAACCTGCACCAACACCTCTGGGATCAGGTGCTGACTGCAGCTAGGCTCGCCTGTCGTTTCCGGCTAAAGCAGGTCACCACACACCCTCCTGCCTCGGGTTAGTCACCAAGTCCAATGGAGAGCTGAGCTGGGAGATGTTGCCGCTAGAGTGAGTCACTCGAGGCAGCTGACGGGCAAGTCCCGCACCTGCACCAGAAGGCGTCCCACCCACTGCACGTCACCTGAGCCAGGCGCCGGGACCGCGTGCTCCGCCTGCTGTGTGCTCAGATGTGCATTTCTGTTTGTCCTGTGCCTGGTGAACATCTGTAGCTGGACGTGTAAACATAAACTAAACCCCCCCCACACACACACACATAAAACACAGCTGCGGGTCATTTACAGGCTGCCCGCCTGCCCACACGTCTCCCGGCCCCTAACACCCCTCTTGCAGGAATCAAAGAACACTGTCTTCTCCTCTTTCGCCTCTGCCGCACAACCTCATTGCGGAGGTCCCGTGCAGGTTACTGAGGCAGGTGGGGGGCACCAGGGAGCGGTGCCCACCGCGCCAGCCCGGCCACCTCCTCCGCTGTGCGCACTGACCTCGGAGCCCTGGGTTACAGGGGGACTCCCAACTCTCAGCCCTGCTGTGAGGACAGAGGTCTGAGGGTGACACTTTGAGACACCTGTTCTGCGGGAGGCGCGGGACCGAGGACAGCTGGGAAGCCCCTCTTCCACTATCTTTTGGCAAAGAAAGATGCTCACTCACCCGGGGAGGGGGGGTGGCCTGAAGAAAACGTGTTTCCCGGAGAAAGTGAGATTTCAAAAGCCTGCCCTACAGGTGGACGCTGCCCGAACCCTCCGGTCTCTGGTCTGTGCATCTCTTCAAGCAGCAGTGGCCCTCGGAGGGAGGAACCGTCACCCACCCCTGTGGGAACACTCCCTCTGCCCTCAGACTGCGGGAACAGCCGCCCCTATGGGAACAGGCATCTTTAGCGATTAATTGCTCTTTTATTCCTCTAGATATCAAAGCACCGAAATACCAAGGCTCCCTGGGGAACCTTCCACCCAAGTCCCCACGTTCCTTCAAAAAGAGATGAGAAGAGGCAGCCTCCTCCTACTTCTGAGGGTCTTTAATTTCTTCAACTACCACAACAGCCAATTAGCCTCCTACTGTCTACAGGACCCGGGTCCTTCCAAGAAGCAGAGAGGACCTTGTATTAGTGATTTTAAGGGGAGGCATCCAAAGGCTGCAGGTCTGTTCCAGATGGGACTGTCTGGGGATTGGTGACCAACTGTTCTATTTGCCATTTTTAGGATCAGGTCAATGTCCCCATTTTACAGAGAAGAAAACTGAGGCTCAAAGTTCTGGGGGCTCCTGAGCCAGTGGAAGGCAGTAAGCATGCTCCAGGAGCTGGACTGTTTTCAGTTCTGCTTTGTTGCCGATCAACTGTGCTCCCCGAGCTTGGTCACTGCCCTTTGGGCCCTTCATTTTGCCCACCATAAAAAGGAAATCATGACCTCTACCATGTCTCCCTGCACTGGCTACAATGAGATCAGGGCGGGCTTCATGAGCTGAGGCCTAGCAGGTCCCATCCTTGGTTTAGAGCTCGGCTATCACCATCTTGAAATGCTTAATCATTTTTGAATAAGGGGCCCTATGAGGGGCCCTGCAAATTATAAAGTGGTCCAGAATGAGAAAAAGAATGTCAAGGTGCCTCGCAAACTGCCGTGGGCCCCGGAATCTGAAGTAGATGCGACACTGACTCCAGCAGGATTCACTAACACCTTCCTTGGGGTATACAGCCCCGTGTCAGGCTCAGGGAACAGGAGATACAAAAGTGGGGCTGTGACATCAAGCCTGCCTTCCAGGAAGCCACCAAGTGGCTGAGGAAATCACACTACACAAAGCAAACAGAAAACAACACAAACAGCACGTAAGGACGAGCCAAAGAGATATATCGGGTTAAGACACGAACACTGCCAGAGAGCCAGATGCGTGCGTGGCCATGCCCAGCCCCTCCCCCAGAGCAGCTCAGCAGCCGCAGGGAAAGGCCGGGGGCTCGGGCCCAGTGCAGTAAGTGGCAGAATAGGAGTGTGCAAAGTTCTGCAAGAACACAGCGGAGGAGCTCCGGGGAGAGCAACCTGGAGCTAGGTCTTGAAGGATGAATAGGAGTTTGCCGGCAGAGAGGAAGAAGGGCACTGGAGGCACAGGGACGTTCTCTGAACGATTGCTGAGCGTCTATTCCATGCCAGGCCCCGTGCCAGGCATCGAAGATACACAGCTGAGAGAAAACAGCCGTGGTCTGCCTGTGATGAGGGGCTCCCAGTGAGTCACACCCAGGTGCGTGCACCCCCAGACACCGGGAGGGATAAGTGCGCAGGATAAGTGCAAGGTGCCCTGAGGACACGCAGCGGGGAGCCTGACTCAGCCCTGAGGGAAGGCATCCAGAGGAGAAGATGTAGTCTTTGGAAAACCTGGAGGAAGAAGGTGTCGGGTGAGAGGCGTCAAGGGGAGCTGGTACTGGGCCCCAAGGGGCTCTGAGAGGGCTGAGGAGAGGCACTGAAGCCGGGGTACTCAGTCTGAGCTTCACGAGACCACTGTGGCTGCAGCGGGAAGGAGACCGTGGGGCAGAGCTGGAGGGGAAGCCCCCTCTGGACCAGCAGGGAGCCAGGGCCTGGGCTGGGAATGCCGGCGAAGGGATGGTGAGGATGGGGGATGGGGGCATGCTGGCAGGCGGAACTGCAGGATGGCAGCTGGGTAAGAGTGTGACTGGCACGGCGGCCGCGGGCAGGGGTGTGGGAGGCCTGTTGGTAAGGGCCGTGAGGACAGGCTTTAGAGCGAGGACTGGGCTCCACGGGCCACGGAGGAGCCCACGAGGGCTGGCAAGTAGGGCGGAACCGTCCTTCAGAGAAAGTTGCTCCTACAGTGGACATCTGCAAAGTGTTCCGGAGACAGAGTCAAAACGTGGTAAGCAGCCAGATCTGGGAGACGAGGCCCTGAACGGGGTGAGGGGGACGGAGCAACATGTGTAAAGGTGAAGATCTGGCATCCTGGCGACCGCATCACCAGCCCGGTGGCCCTGGGGAAGTCATCAATCAACAAATGTATTTTACTACGTATTGGGATATATCAGTGAAAAAACAGCCCAAAATCCCTACATGCTCTGGTGAGAGGGGAGAGCAGACGAAACAAAATAAAAATCAATCAATGGGAAATAATATAGTGTGGATGGAAGAAGGTGACCGACAGGTGCTAGGATAAAAATCGAGCTGGGTGAGGGGACCAGGAATGTGGGGTGGCTGGGTGGGCCTTCCTTAGCAAAGACTGGAACGGGGTGACGGAGGGAGCTGTCGCAGAGCTGGATGGAGGCCCCAGGGTGGGTGTGCTGGAGGAATAGCAAGGAAGGCCCCGGGTGCCACAGGAAGGGAATGCGCACGGGGACAAGGGGCAAAGAGCAGTGAGGCCTCTGGAAAACCTGACCTGGACCTGTAAGAAGGGGCAGCAAGCAGAGGTATAGCCTGGCCTGACTTGGGTGTTGGCAGGACCGCCCTGAGTCTGACACAGAGAGGAGGCGGGAGGCTGAGAGCAGACGCAAGGGGAGGCCGTGGTGGGAATCCAGGCAAGAGGAGTGGACAGGACATCGGGAGGGCCAGCAGGCGCGGCATGCAGTGGGGGCAGGTGCATGAGACAGGGTCGCCCAGGCCTGGGGGCTGAGCAGCTGAAGGCGGCACTCCTATCAACCAAGACGGGAGAGACGCAGCGGAACAGTTTTGGGAAAGGACCAGGGGTTGAGCCGCAGACAGCTTAGAGCCTTCCCATCAGAAAGCCTCAGTTTCCTTATCTGTAGAATGGGAATGATAATGGCACCTGCCTATCAGGGCTGTAAATGAGATAAGGGAGAGAGAGAGCACTCGGCATAGTGCCTGGCACACAGCAAACGCTCTATAAACACTAGTTACTCTAATGAGATCACAAGGTGACAACAGACAATGTGAGTAGGTGATCTTTTTGTTATAGGATGGGGGGTGGTGGGAACAAGACTACACAGTAAGAATTCAAAGGCTTAACACACCCAGCTTCCCTTCTTCCCTCTTCCCTCCCAGTTCAACCATCGGTCCCCAACTGGCTCAAAGGAATGATAAGGGGTGAAGAACTACGGGGTTGGGTGGGGGGGGAGGGCAGGACCCCACCTCCATGTTCCACACAGCGCCCTAAATCACTGGGGTGCTTTCCAGCAGTTTCCCAACCTTGGCACAATGGAGATTTTGGAGTTCTTTGCTGTGAGGACGGTCAGGGGCATCATACGACATTCAGCAGCCTCCCCGGGCTCTCTCCGCGAGATGCCAGCGGCGGCTCCTCCTTGGTTGTGACAACCAAAATGTCTCTGGACATTGCCATGTGTTCCCCGGGAGGCACAATCACCCCGGGGTGAGAACGCCTTTAAAGAAATAGTTGACGCGCATTCTAACTATTGGCCAAGTGCTGCGCTCACCCCTTCGTGTACATGAATCATTCAGGCTTCAGAACAAACGTCATTATAAGGTTCAACAAAGGAGGACACGGAGCGGCAGAGATCACCCAGTGATCACTCAGCCAGTCCGTTCCACTCTCCACTGAGGCAGGATTCAAACCCAGACCGTCCAAGTTCTGAACCACTATGCGACATGCTGTCCAGGCTACATGTAAATGGGCAGAAAGCACTCAGGGCCAAGGAGAGGGAGGCGGGCCCGAGCCTGGTCTGCTGCTCCGTACCAGGCGGCAGCTCAGACCCTCAGCGACATCAAAACTGGGGCACTGGAGAGAATTTCCATAAGCTCTGCTCTCAGTAATTAAACTGCAACCTCCTGGACTCTGGGGCCTCATGAGCAACTGCCTTAATTAATAAATTCCATATTGCAGCCTCCTCAATCCAGAGCCAGGCTCAGCATTCTCGAACCATGTTCCACCAGGAGGAGCAAAACAGGTCTAATGGCAGCTCTGGCCAGTCCGGGAGTCTGCAGGACGCAGCATCATTCTTCCGGGCATGAGCTTGGGATAAGGAGTTCCTCCTGAGGTCGCCAACCCAAGTTAACCCTGACTCAAAGCTCCTTCCTGCTCTGTGAAGCCAGGCCATGTGGCAGAACAACAATGATAATTACTGCTGTTTCTGGAGCATTCTCCGAGGGCCAGGCACACGGTAAGTCACATTCACCACATTGTCTCGTTTAATTTTAGTACTTGCAACAAGCCTGCAAGGTAAGAATTATTCCCATTTGATAGGGATGGTAAGTAACCTGCCCAAGGCCACGGAGCTAAGAAGTGACAGGGCCTGGATTTGAATGCATGAGTTCCTTCCATCCTATCAAGCCCCTCCTGGCTCAGGAGTTGAGAGAAGTGTCAGTCATTTTAACTGAAATTAAAATGAAAATCCACTTTAGAGGAAAAAAAAAAAAAAAAAAAAGGCCAGAGCCCCAAACTCCTGCCAATCAGAAAAGAAGATAATACAGCATAACAACTAAACACAGTGAATGGTCCTTGATGGGATCCAGGGGAGGGGGACGCGGGAAGGAGTCATAAAGGCCATTATTGGGCAATTAGGGAAGCTTTACTAGGGAGTATTGATTCGATAATGGTATTGTATCAATGTTGTGTGTGTTGAATGTGATTTTATCCTGGTTGCGCTGGAAAATACCCTGGTCCTTAAGCCATACGGGCTGGAGTATGCAAGGGTGAAAGTCTCGAGGCTTGCAGCTTACTCTCAAGTGTACAGGGGGAAAATGCGTGCGCGTAAGTGCGTGCGAGCGTGCACTGAGTGCATGAGCAACTGTGGCAAAAGGTTAACACTGCTGAAACCAGGTAAAGGGCATAGTTCACTACTATTTCGACTTTTCCGCAGATTTGAAATCAAAATGAAAAGCTGTGAAAACACTGAAAAGCCACGGGGACATGGTCAAATAGGAGGGGCCTGCACTTGCTCTCTGGGGACGGCACCCCTGAGGGGTGGGGAGCTGTGTGTAGCCCAATCGGAAGGCCCTGCTGCAGTGGGGACTGAGGCCTAAACACAGCTGAGCCCTGCTCCTCTCTGGCTGCGGGCCCGTGGGCACAGGAGTGATGCCAAACTCTTGGGGTTCACCCCCCAAACACCTCCCACCTCAGAGCTGAACCTGCCTTTCACGGCAATGCGGTCGGCTCATTCCATTCCAGGCGTGAACGGCTCTGATGAAGGCCCCGGGTGAAGGTTCTTGCAGCTTTAAAATCAAACCGGTAAGACCCGATTCAAAACAACCCAACAGAAAGCAGAGCGCAGCCGCTGTCCTGACAACCAGGGGAAGGCAGCCACACAGAAGAGCACAGTTAGGCTGGGAGGGCGGCACCTGGAAGCGTCAGGAGGGCCTCGGGGATAAGACTACCCCTCAGAGCAGAGCAAGGCTCTCAGGCACATGGCATCCAAGGGGATGTCACATAAACCAAAGGCACTCTAGGGGGTGCCTGGGGGGCTCAGTCAGTTAAGCGGCTGACTCTTGATTTCGGCTCAGGTCAGATCTCAGGGTCCAGGGACGAAGCCCCGTGTCGAGCTCCTCACTCAGCAGAGTCTGCTGGAGATTCTCTCCCTCTCCCTCTCCCTCTGCTTCTCCCCTACTCTCCCTCCTTCTTTCTCCCCTAAATCAATCAATCTTTCTTTTTTTTTTTTTAAAGATTTTATTTATTTATTTGACAGTGAGACAGCCAGTGAGAGAGGGAACACAGCAGGGGAGTGTGAGAGGAAGAAGCAGGCTCCTAGCAGAGGAGCCCGATGTGGGGCTCCATCTCGGAACGCCGGGATCACGCCCTGAGCCGAAGGCAGACGCCTAACGACTGCGCCACCCAGGCGCCCCTCAATCAATCTTTCAACAACAACAACAAAGGGCTGCAGGACGGGCACAGACCTGCCCAGAGAGGGCTCCCCGGGACCTGCGCACTGGACAGGAGGCGAGAAGAAAGGGCTCCCCCACACCCCGCCTTGGGCAGGGGCAGGTGGTCAGACCCCAGCTGTCCACCACATCCCTGTGCAGCGGGTGTGCTCAGTCGGGGGCATCTGGCGATGTCTGAGACATTTCTGGTCGTCGTAATGGGGAGGATGCTAGTGGGTAGGGGCCAGGGATGTTGCCGAATGCCCTGGGATGCCTGTGGCAGCCCCGGCCCCTACACCCGCTCAGCGGCCACCTCCGAGTTATCAGCTGCACGGGGCTCCTCCAACACCTCTGGGCCTTAGCAGCTGCGGGTCCCTCGGCCTGGAATACCCTTTCCTACTTACTGTTCTCTGCTCTGTACCACCCTCCCTGGGCTGCCCTGAGCCCTGGGTTCACACCTGCCCAAGTTTCCTGCCTCATGGTGCCGCCTGACATTCCCCCCGGGGGGTGTCTGCACATCTCCTCCCACCTCCCAGCTGGAAGCTGTCTGTGGGCAGGCCCCAGGCAGCCTTATTCTCAGAGACATTAAAATGAACGCATGTATCTCATGACGTGGGATTCTGCTCTAAGTCATAGAGGGAGCTGATGCTTTTTCTTCAGTCTCCAATATTTTTGTGGACCCTCAGAGAGCTTGCAGGCCGTAGGCTGTGTGCTGAAGAATCTGGATGGGGAGGGGAGAACAGCGCCGCTGGTCCCATCTGGGGCTCTGTTATGTGAATGAACGGATTTGGGGAGCCTGTTAGAGTCACCTGGGAACCACAAAGGAGCTCCCAGCCTCAGCGCCATCACCACAGAGAATCTGAGGCATGGAGGAACAGAAGGGCCCGTCTGAATAGACTATATAATGTTGGTGCGGCTGCACTGATAGAAGCATCTGTTTAGACCTTCAGGCTCAAAAGACATTTTTCCAATGATTGTGGCCTAACTGATAAAAGTAAGTTACTCGGATAGTACTGTATCTTCAAGTCTTGACTTGGGTGAAACCCCCCTTTTTACAGCTAAGAAAGAGTACCTGGCAGGCCTGCTCTGACAGCCTCTCGCGGTTCAGCTGAGAACAATGCAAACAGGAAGGGAACGTGGAGCCAGAGCCGGAGGAAGTTTCCCCAGCTGCCCGGGGACACTCCTGATCCCCGGCTGAGTGACGAGACTGTGGTTCTGACCAAGGCACACGCAGGTGGTGGCGGTGTTCTCTCTGCACAATAGGGGAAGAGGACAGAAGGAAAAAGGCATCTTTTGACCCAATTTTAAAAGATTCTTTTTTCTTCCCAGAGAACAGCTGGAGCCCTGAAACCTGGCCAAGCCAGAGCCGGAGACCTGAAGTCAGGAACCAGCGCGCCTACAAAACCCGGCTCCGGATCTTCCTCTGATTCAGTCTGATTCGTGACCCTCGGCCTCTGGCAGGTTCCAGGGAGTGGGTAATGCAGACTCCAGAGCCCTGGTCTATTTATAAGTGATGGAAGAGCTGGAAGCGTCAGCTCTCAAATGGGTACAAACCCACTCTTCCCCCCTCCCGGGCAGGAGGTGTCCCAGGCTGGATGACCCAATCCTCACCACGGGCTGAGCACCTGGTGGTGTCCAAAGCCACCCCGTGCAGGCTGGTGACAGAAGGACCCTTTTTCTCTCCTGTGACCTAGATCAATATCTGAGATGTCCCCAGCTTGCTGACGCCCCTGCTCCCTCTACCAAGAGAAAACTCACTTTGCCTTGCCGGTCAGTCTTCCGAGGGAGAGAGCGGAAGTCCGCTGCAGGCCTAGCGGGAAGGAGCCTGGCCGGGAGGTTTCACAGACCTTGTGTCACCTCCAGAGAAGGAGGGAGGCCAGAGTGGAAATTTCAACCCATGGAAATCCTGTCAACCCCACTGCCCACAGCTATGCCAATTCTTACAGGGTCACCATTTAAATTTTTTAATTAAATTGGGAAATTTAAAAGATTTTTTTTAAAGAGGAAGGGGAAAGACTGCCAACGCTATTTATTTATCAGGAGCTACATGAGGTCCCTTCACTCAGAAACCTATGGACAAGTTCACACCACCCTCATAATGGCAGGGACAAGCCTCATTCCCAGAGGCAGGCCCAGGCATGGCCCGGCCCGGCCCTCCCCTCCCCTCCCGTCACCGGCCTCAGCAGCTCTTCTCCCTCTGCCTCAGCTCTCCCTCCATCCCTTCCCTCCATTAAAGTCTCTTATAATTGGTTCAAATAAATAAGCTTCCTGAACGGGTTCACTGCGTCCCCTCAGAATCCCAGGGCAGGAAGGCCTCCAACTTCCTGTTGTGAGAATTAGGTCATTAAATCAATGGGGTCGCCTGCCGGGCAAGGGCTCAGTCCCCTGGTTGTGCCCCCAGAGCCCGCAGGTCCTTCCCGCCCAGCTCTGGGATGACTATCCTTGGGATCCGCTGGGAGGCTCCAAGTATGGCCTCCTGGGTGAAAATTCTTCCTATAAATTCTTAAGAAAGTAAGTTCTAGGGGACGCCTGGGTGGCTCAGTCGGTGAAGCATCTGCCTTTGGCTCAGGTCATGATCCCAGGGTCCTGGGATTGAGCCCCTGCTCAGTGGGGAGCCTGCTTCTCCCTCCCCTCCCCCCGGGGTGCTTGCTCTCTCTCTCTCTCTCAAATAAATAAATTTAAACATCTTAAAAAAAAAAAAGAACATAAATTTTAGGATTACTGCCTCCTCTTTCCTGTAAGCTTTCAACATCTAGGTATGCATTGATTTGTATAAAGCATAGGTATGTTTGTTGACCTCAAAACCATACACATGCCATTCCCACAAATTGCAAGGATCCATTCTACCCACGCGTCCCATTAGCCACACTGTTTGTTTGGGTAACTGCTTCTGCTCTATGACACAGGCAGTGACCTCCCCTCTCCTTTCCCTCCAGCTACCTCTGAACAAAAAAATAATCCGAGGAGGGAGGAAACCTCCCCAGAAGAGGCTGTGAGACTCAGTTTCCTCCCTCTCTAAATGTTTAACAAGCTGATAATCAAAAACAAAAATGTTTTAAACAAAGACAACGCCAGAATCCACATGCGTTTATTCCATTAGCTCGAGGTGGGGGGGGATGGGGAGGTAACATGAAGATGAGAACTCCCCAGTGGGCCACAAAACTCCAGCCTGAGGGCAAACGTGGTGGCGGCTGGAGAGGTGAGGGGTGGTCAGGGAAAACACACGTGCTCCTAGGGGGTGGAAAAACGCAGCACGGAGCGCAGCAGGAATCCAGCCGTGCTCACCTAGAGGGTTTGCTCCAGGCCAGGGCCACCACAGAGAAGCTCAGAACAGTGGACCGAAATGGACTGGGGGCTGCTGGGGCCCGTGTGAGGGCTGAGAAAGAAACTGTCCCCATTCCCAAAGGGTGTAGGCATAAACACCCAGACGAGGCACACCCAGATAATCGAGTTCAGCCGCCAAATCCCCATCATCCATTTGTAATGACATCCTTCATTCCCAAAGCCACGAAACCATTAGTCACCAAGCCACGGACGGGGAGCAGAAGCTCCCAGCAAAACTGGCTTGTTACCACTCCCCTGACAAAAAGGCTCCTGGTTTTACAGGCCAGCTACCCACCCAAGACTGTCACATTTCATAAAATGAGACACAGGAGTCTTTTACAAGCCCATGTCCACGTAAGGCAAAGCGGAGCCTGACCTCTTGCAAAAACTCGCAGCTGAGAAGAAAAAGCTTCTATCAAGGATCGTGGGGAGAGAGGTTAACGACACTACATACTAGTTTGATGGTAATCTCAAGGACTGAGGCTTCCAGTCTCAGAGAACTAAACTTCCTTGCAAATTTACTTGGAGCACATAATGCCACGTAGGAACAAAACAAGAATACCAGCACCAATGCGCACTGGTCTTACCTGCTTCTAGAAAAGCCACGTAAGTCTGCCAGAAAGATACCAGGTCATAAAAATTTCCAGCTCCAAAAAAGAGGTTCCTAAGAGAAAGGGAAATAGACAACGGTATACGCTGGAAGGGAAGAGGAAAGAAGCCAGAAATCCAGGACGGTAACCCAGGAGCACCAGGCAAAGCCAAGGGAACCAGACCAAAATAGATTCCAGATGGAACAAAGTTGGGGTTTTTTTCCCTCACCTTTTTATTGTGACAAATGTCAAAGCCATGGAAAAGCTGAAAGACTGGTACAGGGAACGTCCCAATACCTGCCCCTGGAGTCACCGCTTGCTAACATTTTGCCACATTTGCCTCATGTCTTTCCATGTTGTGGGCATATGGAGATGTGTACCCTGCTTTTCTTCCTGAGCCATCTGAAAGTAAGCTGTGGACACCACAATACTTTGCTCAGTGTCTCATCACTGTCTCCTAAGGCCATCCTCCCACAGAGAACTGGGACACTATTTGCACCCCCCAGGAATTTCATATTGACCCAGTAGTATTTTGTGACGTATGCCCATGTCCCAGTTTCCCAGCCCCCCTCTGTGGCCATCACTGGTTTCCTTTTTTTTTTTTTTTAAGATTTTATTTTTAAGGGGCGCCTGGGTGGCACAGCGGTTAAGCGTCTGCCTTGGGCTCAGGGCGTCATCCCGGTGTTATGGGATCGAGCCCCACATCAGGCTCCTCCGCTATGAGCCTGCTTCTTCCTCTCCCACTCCCCCTGCTTGTGTTCCCTCTCTCGCTGGCTGTCTCTATCTCTGTCGAATAAATAAATAAAATCTTAAAAAAAAAAAAAAAGATTTTATTTTTAAGTAATCCCAACACCCAACGTGCAACTTGAACTCATGACCGTGAGATCAAGAGTCACACAATCCACCGAGTCCAGGCACCCTGGCCGTCCCTGGTTTTCAATCCAAGATCCAGTGGGGGATCTCAAGTGCATTCGATCTCCACGCTCTTTCACCTCCCTTAGCCTGGAGTGGTTCACTAGCTTTTCTTTGTCTATCACGACAAGAACATTTTTTAGAGTCCGGGAACGTTGTATTTAGGACGTCCCACAACCTGGATTTGCCTATCTGTTCCCTAGAATTAGAATAAGGCTAACTGTTGGGCAAGAAGCTATCATAGCTGTTGCCAACACCCCACTGGAGGCACCCAGGGCTGGTTCGCCCCATTTCTGGTGATGCCGGCTTTGATGCCTTCGCTTTGGAACAACGTTTTAAATGTCTAAAATAGAGAGTAAGTATATTGCATGAAAATGCAGGAAAGCGGTGGGACAAGAAAATAGTATGAAATGAAACCTAAACATTATAAAAGATTCAGAAATCTGATCATACAAAAATCAAAACTCTACGCATAGAAAGAAATATATAATCAAAAGAATAACGAGGAATTGTTGAGCTAGGTGTACACTATATCACAGCAGTAGGACAAACTTTCTTAATATATAAAGAACACCTGTTGATCCATAAGAAAAGACTGCCAGCTCAAGAAAGAAATGAGCAAACGGTGTAACACATTGCTCATAAATGGCTCTTGAAGCTATGAAATGAAAAATTCCTCTATTTCTTCATAAGGAAAATGCCAATTAAAACTATAATGACATACACTTCTAACCTATCAGATTAGCAGCAATCAAAAAGTTTGACAACTTCTGCCAAGGGATGGGGGAAATAGGTATTCCTGTACAATTTTCATGGGCACATAAAATGTTACCATCTCCATGACAGTGAGTTGACAATACTGCAAATCTAAACAGACGCACCCTTTGCTCTAGCGATTCAGCTAGAATTTGTCCTACAGATACCCTTAAGTGCGCAAAAATGTGTATAAGAATGTTCCTTGTTAATAGTAATAAAAGACGGAAAACTTAAATGCTCACCAATAGGGGACTGGTTTTAAGAAATTAAAATACGACCCATCAAAAGAATGCTATGGAACCATTAAAATGAGTAAGATAGTTCTAAATGAACTTAGGCAAGTAACTTAATCTCTCCATGCCTCAGTTTACTCGTCTGCCAACTGTGGACAATAACAGTACTTAGTTTGCAGGATTTTTGTGAGGAGTAAATGAGTACTATAAGTAAAGCACTTTTAACAATACCCAGCACATGTGGGGGCATCTAGCATGTGACTGCTGATCTCAGGGTCATGAGTTCAAGCCCCACGCAGGACGTGGAGCCTATCTAAAAAAAAAAAAAAAAAAAAGCAATACCCAGCACATGAGAAGTGCTCGAGAGGTATTAGCTGAATGATGACAACGAAGATGGTGCTGGGATGGAATGAGTTCCAGTATTTATTGTGAGGTGGGAAACAACAGGACGCAGAACACTGTGTATGACAGTGTGAAAACAGTGCATGTGTGTGTGATCACGCGTGTGCATGACACACGTGCACACGTGCAGAATGTCGCTGGCTAAGACGCACAGGACACAGGCTGACAGCGGTCTCTTCTGGGGCTGGGAAGCCAGGAAGGAAGACTGTGTAGCCTTCTGAATTCTATACTATGTCTCGCTGACCCAGGCCAAAAGAAATGAGTGCTTTTTTTTTAAAGGAAGGGGAATGGGGTCAGAAGACAGGAATAAGAGAGAGCTCTTCCTCTGGATGGTCCCGCCGGTCTAGGAAGTGCTTGTGGGGAACATTCAAGCTCCCCTGTCCTGGCTCTCAGGCCTAACGAGCCTCTTCTCTCCCGTGGGCAGCCGACACCTGCGGCAAACGTGGGGTGACGGGCGCACGTGGCCTCAGGTAGAGTAGCAGATTCCCCCTGGCGGGGGTGGGAGGACTCTGTACGTGTTTTGGCTGACTCCACTCTACCGTAAGCTCCAGAAGGCTGCCCTGTGCAAAAAAGCAGAGCCAGGGCCCTGGAGAGACACCCCCACAGTCGACCTGCTGGCTTGTAGGCCCCCCCACATCCTCCTAAATATCACTGGCACCCCATCTTCCTGCAACTCCAGCGATCGGCCGGAGGGACGCCGTGTGCCTTGAGAGAGGCCAGCGGGTAGTGGCAACAGCAGGAACAGACACGGGTCAGGGGACAGGGGGTTGACACACCCTCTGCCTCAGTCGGGAAGCTGAGCACACGGTCAGCAATGGCCCTCACAGGTCTGAGATCATGGCTTCCCCGAGCTGACCTACCACCTTTTGCCCCTACCTTTGTAAATATGATTGGATCATTCGGGGGCTCAGAACCACTTGACCCGCTTAAAATCCCCAAATCATCTCGGTAGTATTTACATCTCCATGGCTATAAATCGGCCTTCTTCCATCCCCCACCCCCACGGGAGAAACAAAATTACAAAGAGAAAATCATTCAAATGTTCTCTACCTGAAGAGAATAGAAGAAACCCGGAAGGTCCGAAACACGTTTCAGTTCATATTCCTGCAGCAGAAGAACATTCTGTGAGAGACGAGGGTCAGGAGGGGTCTGTGGGAAGCCAGGGCTGCCTGGAGCAGGGGGCTGTGAGCCCTGGTCTGGGTGGGGGCGTGTCAAGGCTAACGCCTGTCCTTGGCAACAGGGCCTCTGGTTTGCCTGGTGATTTAGCAGGAAGAACAAGGGTGGGGCCCACATCAGGAAAGGTGTTTGAACCCACGGGATCCTGATCTCCACAGGAAGCCTGGCTCGCGGAATCCAGGACTGCGGGATGACGAGGCGGTAACTTCATCTGTCTTGGAGCTGTTATTCAGCTCAGGGGCACGGACCACAGGATTCCAGCAGCAGGAAACATGTGGGTGGGACACTCAGGAGATAGTCGGGCCTGAAAAAACCTTAATTGGAGCTGGTCTCCAAAAGCCTCCCACCCAGCTCCCCACATGGGAGAGGACATGGAAGTGTCACATTCTCCTGGCTGAACCAGCATCACTGTGGGCTCCAACCACACTTAAAGAAGTCTGGGGACACTGAGGGACCTGGCCTTCTTGCTGGGCCGGCCGTTTGCTCCTGATCCCGGAGCGGATGGTGATGAGTCCCCAGACCAAAGGGGCAGCTGATTAGCACCAGGAAGGCAGTGACATGTCAGGGGCTGGTAAAAGTCACGTCACCCAGGAGTGTGCTGTCCTGGGTCCTCCTCTCACTCTGAATATGGGCAGATGTCTCTGCCAGCCCTTTGCCCTCTCCACCCCAGCCCTGCTGGAGGGACAGAGGAAGAACACTGTGTGCTTTCCCATGACCTGCTGGGCCTCCCTGACCTCGCTCTTTGAAGGGATCCCGAGGCCTGATGCTGGGAAGACTTGGGGAAGAAATAACCCTCCCCGCCCCCGTATCTATAAATTGACCCCACATAGGTGTCTACAGGCACCAGTCCCCTCGGGAACTCCGCGGGCCTGCCGGAGAGCACCAAGCAGCTAGCCCCACTGGGGCCTGCTGCCAGATGCCTGCTTTCCAGGGCTGGCAGAGGGAGACCTGACAGGCAGGAGAGACAAGGTCTAATGGTCATTTCTTAAGAAAGGCACCAGACTGGTGGCATAAACTTAAAAAAAGAAAAAAAAATTGGGAAGAACCTATGATCATTCCTTCCTGACTTGAATTCAAATAACAAAGGGTCAAGGCTCTCGGTGGAAATGTGCAGCTTTTGCTAAGTACGACACAGAGGGGCTCTAAGTACGACACAGAGGGGCTCTAATCTGTTAACACTTCCCTTGCTCTTCTGGGAAGCCAAACACCGTCCCACACCTTAAGGCCCACCTGGGGCAGGTACCCACGGGGAGCTGATGTACACGCCTGGAAATTATATCCTGACTCTTCCTTGAGAGTTCAAAACATTCACCAACACATTCTTTGTTTATTCCCATGGCTCCATCTAGATAATAAGCCTCCTGGCCCTAGACTAGAAGCTTTGCATGGGGAAGAACTATTTTTACTCTGCTCATTACCCAGATCATAATAAAAGTTCTGTAAATATTTATTAATTGAATCAGTGAATCATTAGAAGGAAGGAAGGACGAATGGAAAACCGCCATCACTTCTTGGTATCTCTGTGTTCTTGGCTTATCCTATAAAGACATCACAGCCAGGATTAGAAACCGAGCCCTTTATTCCCCTTCTCTGCCTTGCCATCGGTAGTCCTCAATCCTGTATGAGGCATAGAGACCTACTTACAGAAGCTTACACACTACAACACAACCAGGAAAAATGGAGAAACAGTCATGACCCTCGATCCTTAAGAAACTTTGGAAGGAGGAAAACAGTGCTTTGGTCCAGCTGTGTCCTCCACAAGGACACCTCTCCCTCTGGGGACTGTTGTCTTTCCCTTTTAACAAGCCTTTGTGGAGGATCAAGGCATAATGGGTCTTTAATAACTGCGCGTAACAGCAATTGGTGCTCAGCGCCCTTTCGTAAAACAAGTTCAAAAGCACTTTGGCTCAAACATCACAATGCCCCTGGGAGCTATGAAGGTAAAAGTATCATTATCCCCACTTACAGTTGGGGAAAGTAAGGTAAAGGGAGGTTAATTAGCTTGCCCAAGGTCAGATGAGACAGGGAAAGGGTGTAGGATTCAAACCCTTTGCAGCAGCCAGTCAGCTAACTCTGGCCAGTGTCACCCACACTGGGCTTAAGAGAGATTTTTCTCTTCTCTACTGTTTGTGCTGAGAAGCAGTATCTAACATGGGGCTCCGAGCTGGTGACCAGGAGACACACTGCCTGGGTTTGAATCCTGATCTGTTCCTGACTAGCTTGACCTGTAACAAATTACTCAACCTTTGCGGGCCTCAGCGTCTGAATGTGTAAAATGGTACTAATGGTGCGATCTCCAAAACTAGTGTGAGGATTAAATGAGACAATGTATGTAAAATGCCATTTTCATTCATTTTCTCAATGAGCACATATCACTCTCATTGAAAAAAAAAAAAGAAGTTACTTGAGAAAAGGGTTGCACCCACTCTGGGCTTAGTTTTTATAAGGCTGCAGATGACATACGACTAACAGGCATTTTGGATTCTGCCAATGAAATGTCCCAGGAGCCTGAAAGTGACTTGCAACACCAAGTTTAGATTCCCACCGACTTGTGCTGGCCTCTCAAGGTTAGCAGAGCAAGTGGCATCGTGAACACAACTGACAAGGCGGATGCCTGAATGAGAAGCCGGCCAACAGCACCCCGTCTAACGAGGCCAGCTCGGGGTTCCTGGCCAGCTGAACCCCTGGGTTCTAAATGCCACTTCTCAGAGTGCTCTGCTGAGCTTCCCAACTGCACGCATGCACTCAGCCCGGACCAAGGACAGCCAATGCCCTCTCGGTACCACCATGGTCCTGATCAAACAGGAGGTGTTCGTGGGTGACAGTGTGGCCAGACCCTCTACAGAGGGACAGCTGATACTGAGCAGGGGCCTGGAAGAGAAGTGGTGGTGGGCTGGGGGAGGACAGCGACGCAGTCAATTTCAGGATACCCCCGACAAAGACTCTGTGACATTCACGTGTGTGGCCATCCCTGACGCACACATGAAGGCCAGTCGCAAAACTCTGTTTTTTCAGTGTCACTGCCAAGACAAGAAGCTTTAACTTGGGGCGCCTGGGTGGCTCAGTCAGTTAGGCATCTGCCTTCAGCTCAGGTCATGATCTCAGGGTCCTGGGATTGAGCCCTGTGTCGGGCTCCTTGCTCAGTGGGGAGCCTGCTTCTCCCTCTCCCTTTGCCTGCTGCTCCCCCTGCTTGTGTTCTCTCTCTAAATAAAAAAATAAAATCTTTTTTTTTTTAAGATTTTTATTTTATTTATTTGACAGAGAGAGAGACAGCCAGCGAGAGAGGGAACACAAGCAGGGGGAGTGTAAGAGGGAGAAGCAGGCTCCCAGCAGAGGAGCCCGATGTGGGGCTCGATCCCAGGACTCTGGGATCACGCCCTGAGCCAAATAAAAAAATAAAATCTTAAAAAAAAAAAAAAAGTAGGAGAGGTATTTAATTAAAAAAACAAAAAAACAAAAAAAACCAGAAGCTTTAACTCATCCAGAGAGGATTAGAGAAATAGGACATGTCACGGTACAAGGCAAGATGCTAAGAGCTGGCAATGCTCATTCATTCAACTCAAGACTCTGATTACCCTCATTCTCAGGGCGGGGAAAGAAGGCTCAAAGGAATCTGCAGGACACACAGACACACACCTAGCTGATGGCTCCCCTATCTCCTGGGCACCTAGGCCAGAGAAATGAGGAACCTGATGGGAATGAAGCCAACACTGCTAGGCTGCTGGCCTCTAAAAGCCTTCCCAGGACAAGGAGAGCCCACTCACTGCTCTTCCTGCCATCCTGCTCTTTCTCCTAGCGTGCACCCTCATGGAAGAGTTCTCGTGCAGTGACTTCCCACTGTTCAGAGTAGGTGAGTAAGACCCAAACTCCTCACCATGGCCACAGGTCCAGCCCCTGTCAACTCGTCGCTCACCATGTTCCAGCCCCACTGGGCTTATGGCTCCTGCTGTCCTCTGTGCCCATCAGCTGGGCCCCCATTCAAAGTCACGTCCTGAGAGCAAGTTAGAGTTCTGATCCTGACCCCTATCCCAGTCATCTCCATCTTAGTGCCCTGTTTTACTCTCCCTGCCTCTCTTTTCACCATCCTGCATTATTTTGTTTTACCTTTTCACTGGTTGTCTCTCCCACCGGAACATAGTCTCCATTAGACCGAGGATCCTGGTCATCTTGTTCTTGGCTATATCCCCAGCACCTACCACAGGGCCTGGCATAAAGTAGGCATTCAATACGCGTTTCAATTCAGCAAATATTTACTGAGTGCCTACAAAGTTTAGACACCGGACTACAACAGTAGACAAAAAAAAAAAAAAAGACAAAATCTCTGCCCTCGAAGAGCTTCTGGTGGCAGATAAGAAACAGATAAATAACAGTGGGATGATAACTACTACTTCAACTAACCACATACTATGGGTTTGGAGCCATTCTAAGCATCTGATAGGTGTTACCTAATTTAATCCTCCCAACAACTCCCTAACTGGTTAGTATTTTACAGATGGGGAAACTGAGGCACAGAGAGGTTAGGTTAAGTTACTTGCTGAAGGTCACGCAGCTGGTAACCGCGGAAACCAAGATCCAAACCCAGATAGCCTTGGTACAAAGTCCATGCTCTGAGTAAGGGCTACACTTCATCTTTGCTGAGTGTTGAGTAACGACGTGGTCAGCGCCCCCCACAGCTGTTCTCTGTAGGCAGGGCTGGAGAGAGAGCAGATCCATCGAGGAAGGGCTGCCCTGTTCTGTGAGGTCAGTGCGGTGGAGACGGCTGGCTTAACCACTGTACTGCACCCTGGATGAGGAGGGATCTGCAGGGAAGTGTGGTCTGATGTTGAGACAGGGACAGGGCCAGGATTCCTGGCTTCTAGTTTCAGGTGCTGAGACACCCACACAAGTCAACTAATATTTGATGAGTTTATTTTTTGGGCAAGACAGTGATTTTGACATTGGGAGGGATGCAAAGATGAATCCACCACAGATCCTAGCCTCAGAAAGCTGAGAGTCATGCAGGTACACACATTTGGAGCTGAAATAGAGGTAGAAAGTGGCAGGTGCCATTACAAATGTACAAACTGCTATGGGATTCAGGAGTTATGTAGCCTCTAGGGGCCATAGGTCCCTGGCCAGAAAAGAGGGGGCTGGCCTACACAACCCCCAAGGTCCTCTGCCTCTGACATGTTCTGACAGCACAGATTTGGAGCAGCACAGAGATCAAGTTTTATTCTGGTTAATAGTTCAAGTGCATGGCCACTGACTAGTTGTCTCATCTACCATGAGAACAGTCCCAATTTCTTTGAGCATCTTATAGCATCGGCAGGGCAATAAAAATGCTCTCATTTAAATAATGCAGCCAGATATGGGACCGAAGCCCAGTGTGCTCTGCGCTCCTCCACCTCTAACTGGCTTTTAAACCCACAAGCCCTCTCCGTCAAAGAGGGGGTGACCCTTCTGTGAGCACGTCGTTATATTCCCTTGTTCTTGTCTGTAACGCTAGAGTCTAGCACAGTAGCTGACTCACAACAGGGGCTGAGCAGGGTTAGCTGAGCTAAACCTGACTATGATCCAGAAATGATCTGCTAGACGGGTAGATCTGAGTCGGTGTTTCCTGAAGGTGTGCTTTACAGCTCTCAGCCTCTCCCGGGCGGAGGAGACAGGTTCCAGCTCTTTACTATTACTACCACCAGCCTGGTCCCCCGAGCCACCACCATCTCTTGCCCAGAAGCTGCAGTCGTCTATCCCCCAGCTGGTATCCCTGCTTCTACCCTTGCGCCTTACAATCCAGTCTCTATACAGCAGCCAGAACAATCTTTGAAAACTTAGATCTTATCACCTCTCTGCTTAAAATCCTCTAACAGCTTCTAACTGCACTTGGAATAAGAGCCAAACCGGTTCTTCATAGCACTTAACGCCACTGAAATTATTTTGCTTATTTGTTTACTCCCTCCTCTTTAGAGTGTCTACTTCGGGAGGACAGAGGCTGGGTCTGTTTTCACCATCGGAGCCCCAGTGCTCGGCATGGTGCCTGTCACATAGGGAGCGCTCACCACTGAATGGATGAATCTCCACCTTACAGAGGCAACTTGTATTTACAAGGCCCACTAACTCCACCAGAAAACCATGAATGACACACTGACATTTAACAGCCAGCACCTTTTTTATGATTCAAAGTCCTGCTTTAAATCAGAGGAAACTAGTATCTCTGGACATTTTAATGGCCCAAAAGATGAGTATCACTTAGGGTCTAAAGCCAGGAACAAGAGCCCAGTAGTTGCAGCAGGGAGGTAAGATCCAAGGCACTTGGGAACAAAACCTCAGGACAAACTCTGACTTGCCTCCAGGTCCTATACTGGCACATTCCGTGCCTCAATTTACCCAGCAGCCGGCCAGGCACACTTCCGTAAGTTCTTTGAGTGACAGGAGACAAAATAATTAACAGCTAGAGCATACTTAGATTCTCAGATAGGAGGTGCTGCAAGCCACACATCTCATTATTCATAAAACTCTTGATTTGCTGCCAACGCAAGCCTCCTCGGCCTTCCCAGGGGCTAACCTGACAGCAGGTACTGCTCAGACAAGTTCAGCACACAAGAGAGAGGGAAGCATGTGGGGCCTAACAGAGGTTCGGTGTCCAGACCTATCTGTGTGCCTCGGTTACCAGGTTCAAGAATAAGGAAGGTGGTTGGGTGGGGGTGATGAAAAGGAGGTGACAAGTGCAGTTTGGGGCTCCCAGTGGTTCATTTTGCAGGCTCACGTATACACACCCGCCATACAGGTGAAACATGTGCCTGCAATGTGCACCTTCCAGGAACACTCACGGGGAGAGGTGGAAGGGGGAAGCGACAGTTCAATCACACGAGAGGGAGGAAGGGCGGCCCAGTGGCCAGACCTTGGCAGCATTTACTTTGGGGAAATATGGAGGGGCTCTATACAGAGGATCGGAATGCTGAGCGTGAGGAGCAGGTGAGGGGAGAGTCAGGAGGGCACGGGACCTGGAGTGCTGACAGACGGTGACAACCGCGCCGACGCGGTGGGGTGAACAACAGAGTGGGTGGCTCGGACACCTGTGGAGGCGACCCCTGGGCGAAGGTGAGGACGGCTGGAGGGTGGTCTGTGGCGGGGTCGAGGGCGGCGAGCGGCGGGAGGCGGGTGGCGGCGACGACCAGGCGGGGCGAGGAGGCCGGGCCCAGACCAGGGCGCCGCACCGGGGGCCAGCCAGTGGGTCCGAGAGGGGTCGGGGGCGCCCTCCGCGGCCCCTCCCCGGGAGACAAAGGGCCGGCGGCTCCCCCGAGCCCCGGCGCGGCGCTGTGGGCGCGGGGCCGGCCTCGGCGCTTACCTGGGCCGCCCGACCCAGCCGGGCCGGCGGGGGCTGCGGGTCCGTGCACGGCGCGCGGCGGCCTGTTCCGGGGCGCGCTCAGCCCGAGCAGCCGCGGCGGCGGCAGCAGCAGCAGAGGCGGCGGCGGCAGCGGCGGCGGCAGCAGCAGCAGCAGCAGCAGCAGCAGCGGGAGCGGCCGGTTGAGCCTCCGCCTCCCGCTCCGTGAGTCACCGCGGCGGGGAAGGAGGGAGGCGCCAGGCCGCCGGGGGAGGGACCGGCGGAGGGGGCGGCATCTGGCTCCGCGCGGGCGGCGGAGGCGCGGCCACCGCAACGCCCCGGGGAGGGGGAGGGAGTGGGGGGGAAGGAGGGCCGGGCGCCAGGGGAGGGTCCCGAGGGTGGGGCGGGGCCGCGGGGCCGTCGGGCGCCCATTGGTTAAATCGGCCCATGGGGCGGGGTCTCCTGCATACGGGGAGGGTGCTGGGGGGAGCGCGGGGACGCTCATTGGCCTCCGCAGGAGAAGGTGGGGCCAGGGATCCCGGGGCGGGGCCACGAGATGGGCGGGTGGAACAGGGTCGTGAGTAGTGGCCGAGCGGCGCTCAGAGCAAAGAGGTGGAGCGGAGGGTGGGCAGGGGAAGAGGGGCGGGGGCTCGGAGGAGGAGGCGGTCTGAGGGCGGAGCCCAAATTAAGGATGGAGCTGCCTCTGCGGTGAAGCGACTCTGCCTGTCCCTAGCTGCTCCAGGAGCACATAGATCCCATAAAAATAATGGCCTCTCCCACACACGAGTCTGTGTTTAAAAATGGGAGCGGTCAGACGGGGCGGAATCCTCGGTGAGGCCGGTTTCTCCAGGACCCCTGAAAAATTTGAAACGGACGAGGTTGCAAAACATTTAGAGGCGTGGTCTTCCTGCGCGGTGGAACTGGGAACATAGCTACCTTTGAAGCAGCTAGGCCCACTCTTGAATTGGATCCACGGAGCCCAGAAAGCTCAGGGATGGGCCTCCGTGGGCCCATTAAACTTAAAGTATCATGTGTTTTGGTGGGAAGTACAGTTTTCTGGGGAGAAGGGGTCCATGATTTAAAAATGTTAATCTGCTAGATGGCTCTGTCTGGATAGAGTACAGGGAGAAATAGCCCTTTTTGGGCAAAATATGAATTGCTTTGAACACCCACTTTCCCTTTTAAAGGGACGCATGTCTTTAAGAGTGGCCTCATTTTCAACATTTTTAACAGTTACGTAGTGTTACACTAACCACACTTAAGAAGACCTCCTGCCCAGCTTTTCCAGCCTTTCCTTTCGCCTCTTTTCCGTCCCACCCTTCTCCACTCCCCTCACATTTCTTCCCCATTCTTATGCAAGAATATGAGATATATATATTTTTTTACTTTATTGTGTTTACATTTCATAATGTCCATATTACTCTTTTTGAGTTAATGACTATTTTAGTTATAATTGAATATTTTAATTTTATCAAAATTAGGTGGACTTGCCTGTATCCCCAGGGCAAGGGCTCAACCAATATTTGCCCATACAGTGTACCAGCTGATCCTTCAAGTTTCCCAGTGCACACCAATGCAAAAAATGTACACATTCGAATTATTTTTATGTAAATATTGATGTTTAAACAAATGAATTAAAACTGAACAAGTTGCTTGGTGTTCAAGACATAATGTATAAATACATTTTTAAAAAAGATTTTGTTTATTTGAGAGAGCCAGAACAAGCAGGGGGAGCAGCAGAGGGAGAGGGAGAAACAGACTCCACACTGAGCAGGGAGCCTGAAGTGGGGTTCCATCCCAGGACCCTGAGATCATGACCTGAACCAAAGGCAGATGCTTAACCAACTGAGCCACCCAGGTGCCCCAAATGCATACCCTTTTTAAAAGACATGCTGGGGCACCTGGGTGGCTCAGTTGGTTGGGCATCTGCCTTCGGCTCAGGTCATGGTCCCAGGGTCCTGGGATTGAGTGCCGCGTCAGGCTCCCAGCTCAGTGGGGAGCTTGCTTCTTCCTCTACCCCCTGCTCTTGCTCTCTCTCTCTCTCTCTCTCAAATAAATAAATAAATAAATAATCTTAAAAAAAAAGAGAGACATATGCTTAAGGATAAAGGTGGGAAAGCAATGCATAAAATGCAAATGTGTCCATGTGAAATAATGGATGCTTTTCCTTTTCTCAAATTTTTCATAAATCTATTGTTTTTATATTTCAAAGTTATAATACGTTCATCACAGTCAGTCCCTCAGCTACCCTATCAGCTCATAGCAGAAAATTCTTCCTTTCTAGACAACAGTATTACTTCAGGATTACGCAGGCTCCACCTATCTGTAGGGTCTTAGAATGAAACACTGAAGGTTTAGAATGTAGGGAACATCTGTTAGTTCTGACAGCCCAGCACTGTCTCTTCCCCTTGGGAAACTGCTCCTCCCTACCATCTACCCTCCAGAGGGTCTGATGAGGCTATCAATTACAGTATTCTGCCCTCTCCGCTTCATTAAAAAAAGCCCACAAACAAACAGGGGAAACATGGGATGCAAGCTGGACCAGTTAAGTGCTACATTCTCTTGACTATTGGATAAGAAGCAGGATATGTCCCAAGCCGAGCCAGTTGGAGTCCTTCCCTAAAACTTTCTTTTTTTTTTTTAAAGATTTTATTTGGGGTGCCTGGGTGGCTCAGTCATTAAGTGTCTGCCTTTGGCTCAGGTCAGGATCCCAGGGTCCTGGGATCGAGCCCCACATCAGGCTCCCTGCTCAGCGGGGAGCCTGCTTCTCCCTCTCCCACTCCCCCTGTTGTGTTCACTCTCTCTCTCTGTGTGTCTCTGTCAAGTAAATAAATAAAATCTTTAAAGAAAAAAAAGATTTTATTTATTTGAGAGAGAGCGAGTGAGAGCACAAGCCGGGGGAGGGGCAGAGGGAGAGGGAAGCAGACTTCCCGCTGAGCAGAGAGCCTGTCTTGGAACTTGATCCCAGGACCCTGGGGTCATGACCTGAGCCAAAGGCAGATGTTTACCAGACTGAGCCACCCAGGGCCCCCCCATTGTCCTTTTTAAAATGTACCAATCTTGTGAGTCCTCTGCTCTTCAATGACTTCTCTTTGACTTTGTGATGAACTTCAAAGCTTTCAGCATGGCTGCGAAGCCCTGCATCATCTAGTTCCAGCCTGATCTTGAACCACGTTTGCTGACTGGGCTCCAGCCACACGTGGGCCTTCTCCCTGTCCATTGATCATAGGGTACTTCATGCTTCACGACTCCTAGGTGTGCAGTTTCCTTTGCCTCGGTAGTTCTTCTCCACTTCTCCCTTGTCACTCGACTGAATATTTGATCTTCTTTAAGGAGGCTTTTCTTAACCTGTGCTAGCCGCAGTCCAGCATGGCCATACTTTCCAGGGGGGCAAGGACGTCCCTGAAAACCACTGCCACCTAGTACAAGATCTGGCACACGCAGATGCCCTCCAAATAGTGTTGCATGAATGAATGAATGAATGAATGAATGAATGAATGAATAATAAAACCCGCTTAGATACCCTGCCCAGGACTGTCGTTTCTATTGGGCACCCACTCCTACTTGCCCAGCTCCACCCCCAACCCCAGTGCTATCAACCCTCTCCTCGCTCTTCACTCATCGAATTTATGATTCTGGATTTTATCCTTTCAGCTTTGGGGAGGGTCCCTCTGTGCTCCCAGACACGTATGTATCTTTAAATACTAGTTGTCCAGGGCCAAAAAAAAATCTCTATCCCCTCTGCCGAAGGGATAACTGTTAACAGTACAAAATTTTAGGCCACATGTGAAACAACAGCGGAGCCAACGGTTACAGGGAAGGAGACCTATTCTGAAGTAGGTTTGCCAAGAGCGGTCCTCAAGTTTTACCCCATAAGATGGCCTTGCTGTCTAGGTTAGCAAGTACAAGACGAGGACAGGAGAGAAAGGAAGAGACTTCGCGCTAAATAGGACGAGGTTTGATAGCACAGAAAAATGAGAACCCTTTCTTTTTGTATTTTGAGAACCACATTTCAAATATTAATTAATAATTTCCAGAAAGATAGAAGGTAAAAGAGTTTGTCTTTTGGTCCCGATGTTTGCCTTCCTGTTTACATTCGGTGCAGCTCTGACTTTTCAGAGGACAGGGTGATAAGGAGGCTAAGGGCACCGCAGGCAAGGAGCGCCGCAGTCATGCGCCGTTCTCCTGTGTTTCGCTTTGGCAATGACTTGTCATCTAATTTTACTTTGGAGATAATAAGGAATTATTAAACACAGCGATGAAAGCATTTTGTAGATCAGTGAATATACATATTTTGTGTCACGAGTGGGCTATGTGCAGCTGTGAACACCTGGCTCTCTGCCAGGCTGTCCCCAGAGCGATGGTTTCTGCATGGGTAGGTCCTCCTAAATCACAGAACCCTGTTCGTAGTGCACTTGGGAACAATAGAAAGAAATGATTATTCGTTTCCTTGGCTGAGTGTTCTGACAGAACAACATGTCTTGTAAGTGTATTTTGTCTGTGCAGAAACGTTTTAATCACCTAGTGAAGACAAACCGACATAAGACTTCAGTTTGGGGGCGCCTGGGTGGCACAGCGGTTAAGGGTCTGCCTTCGGCTCAGGGCGTGGTCCCGGCGTTCTGGGATCGAGCCCCACATCAGGCTCCTCCTCTGCTGGGAGCCTGCTTCTTCCTCTCCCACTCCCCCTGCTTGTGTTCCCTCTCTCGCTGGCTGTCTCTCTCTCTGTCAAATAAATAAATAATCTTTAAAAAAAAAAAAAAAGACTTCAGTTTGGGTCCAAATACTCAGCTTAATTTTTTTTTTAAGATTTTATTTATTTATTTGACAGAGCAAGAGAGCAGCAGCCAGAGGGAGAGGGAGAACCCGGATCCCCGCTGAGCAAGGAGCCCGATGCGGGGCTCGATCCCAGGACCCTGGGATCATGACCCGAGCCGAAGGCAGACACTTAACCATCTGAGCCACCCAGGTGCCCCCAATACTCAACTTATTATCCTTTAGGCATACTTGTCTGTTTGTCACCTTTTTCCCCTGCTGGTTATCGTCTAATTAAGTACTAAAAAATTACTATTCCCAGGGCGCCTGGGTGGCTCAGTCAGTTAAGCATCTGCCCTCAGCTCAGGTCATGATCTCAAGGTCCTGGGATTGAGCCTTGGATTGGGCTCCCTGCTTGGCGGGGAGTCTGCTTCTCCCTCTCCCTCTGCTCCTTCCCTGGCTTTTGGGACCTAGTTCTCTCTCTCTCTCTCAAAATGAATTAAAAAGAAAAATTACCATTCCTGAAAGCAAATAGCCTCTACTCTCTGGGAATAAACAATAAACAGCTCTTTCCCCCAGCGCATACCAGCAACACGCTTCCTATCAGCAGGTGTGCAATGCTACCAGTGTTCTCAGGGTGAGACTGAAGAACATTCTTGACAGGCCGTTCGTCACCCTGTTGAGGTACAGACTGCCCAGTAGTTTATTGTCGTGAACAAGAAGAGGGGCCTGTTACGATTAAATATGTGTAGCTTTGCTCCTACCCTGCACTGTGTTCAGAGCAGAAATTTTTAAACCTATCTGAGACTATAAACCCTCCTGTTTCACATTCATAGGTTTGCCAGGGGGTTCCTGAAATCCTTTGCTGTTTGTGACCCCGAAGTCTGGCTTTGGGGTAATGTAACAGACACTTAGATTTTGTGTTTTGATCCAGCAGAGATTTCTCAATCTAAATGAACTTCGTGGTTTTCTTTCCTCCCCGTCCCCCTCCCCTCACTGTCTTCATTACTGTTCTTCCGGGAAATTACTTCCCATCAGCAGTATTAGCCCCCAGCTGGTGCATCAGATGGGGCTCTTTTTTATAGTTAATAAACACGGAAGGCTGAGGGCGGCTCATGTACATGCCAGTGCCAGCTACCAAAGAGCCTCAGATGAAAGCTTATGCAAAGGGGACAGGCATGGTGCAAATGTCCTGGGATCCGAGATTACTCACTCTTCTCCCCCATGCTGCATAACAGATAGTAATGATTATTAATTATTTAAGCAAAGAACATGAGAGCCAACACAGGCAGGGGAGAAAAAAAAAAAAGGAAGCTGCACTCTAAGATCCTCTGCTGAAACCACTTTAATTAGCACAAGCTACAGAGCCAGGGGAAATAGACCAAGATACTTAATAGCTAAAGAAGTTTTAAAGATTCTTTACCACTTTTTGTCCCTTAAAAGAAAAGATACCTTAGCTTCCATTTGTGTATGTTGCTGATAAACTGGAACAGGACAGTGACATGGCTTCCGCAGGCTCCCTTCAGGGATGGAAGGGGGGGCAGTGGCGCGTGGGGGCGACTGGAAGAGGCTCAGTCGGGTGTTCGCAGGTGTTAGTGAATCCTGAGGCCGTGAGTCCCAGGGCTCCCCTGGAGACCTGTCTTTTGTGTTCATAAGCGGTAAGGACATTGAAACTCGAAAGTTGAAGCTCCCTCCACCCGGATTTTCTTTCCTTTGTACTTTGGACTGAAACCTTCATGAGATTTTCACTTCAAATTTCAAAGCTCGCGTCATTCCTGCTATGTTTGACTTTTTCTCTGTATCTATATCATGATACCTAGAACAGTTTTTCTCTCTCAGGTCAACCGTGACACGATTTAAAAAGTTAAGAACCCAAACGCTGTGAATACAGGAGGGCACAGGTCTGATTTTATTTTCAAATTCTTGGACCATCTTCACTCGCTTGAAGCTCACTGGGCGTTCTAGTGCGGTCCAACCTTCCCACATTGTCAGTCCCTCGCCTAATGACATTTCCTCTTGTAATCAGTTTTCTTTTCTAATTCAGTCCCGTTTAGAAATCCAACTCTCATCATGATTATAACAAACCTGGCTCTGTGACTAACAAGAGACTGTTTCCTCTGCAGGTGTTTTTTTGGTTTTTGTTTTGTTTTGTTTTGTTTTACCCTGTTCCAGTATTCACACCCTCTGATGCTCCTTCCTTACCAGATGTTTCCGATGAACTGATCATGAACATCACGGATGACCTGTCCTGTGTCCCCCGACTTCTGTTCAAGCACAGTCTCTGTACTCACTCACTCAAGAACGATGAACTGCTTCCCAGGTACATGTCCTCGAGCTCAGCGAGGGATAAAGCAGCACATCAGACAAATATTGTCCTTGCCCTCGAGATGGGTAAGATGAGTTACACAAGTGAATAATTCACCGCAACTGTAGTTAAGAGCTAAAAGCTGAAATACAACAGGCTGTGAGACCATATTATTGACCATCTAACCTTGCATTAGGGTCAAGGAGAACCTACTTGGCGAGGTAACATTTAAGCTTCCTCTTAACTAGGCATTAACTAAGCAGAGGGTGGGGAGGAGAGGTTAGCACATGTGGGACCAGTCCATAAAAAGGTCATGGGGAGAAAAGAAAGCACGGTGAGATCAAACAACTGAGAGAAGGCAGGGTGGCTGGAGCGCAGAGCGATGGGAAAGAGGCCAGGCATTGAGGGTACAACTCTTTATAGATCATGCTAAACATTTGGTCTTTATTCCAAAATAAGAACTACTGAGAGGTTTAAACAAGGACGTGATACGGGGGGTTTGTATTTAAATAGAGAACTATGGGGCACCTGGATGGCTCAGTTGGTTAAGTATCCAACGTGAGATTTCGGCTCAGGTCATGATCTCAGGGTCATGATCTCAGGATCGTGAGATTGAGCCCTGCACTGGGCCCTGTGCTGAGCGTAGAGCCTGCTTGAGATTCTCTCTCTCTTTCCCTCTGCCCTCCCCACCACTGATTTGCACGCGCTCTATCTAGTAAATAAATAGAGAACTATGGCTTTAACATGGAGAATGGACTAAAATAGAACAACAGTGATATATCAGGGCGTCTGGGTGACTCAGTCGGTTAAGCCTCTGCCTTTGGCTCAGGTCATGATCCTGGGATCCTGGGTTCCTGGGATTGAGCGCCACATCTCAGGCTCCCTGCTGGGCGGGGAGCCTGCTTCTCCCTCTGCTTCTCCCCCTTCCCCTGCTCATGCGTGCTTTCTCTCTCAAATAAAAACTTTTTAAAAAAATGATGTATCAGTCAACTATTGCTGCATAAAAAAACACCTCAAAAACTCAATGGCAGAAACAAGCGTTTATAATTTTTGTTAAGGGGTCTGTGAATTGCCTGGTGTGGGTCTGCTTCAGGCTGTGGGTTGACTGACTCTGCTAGTTCGGGCTGGGATCAGCAGGATTTAGCTTCAGGATGGGATTAAGTCTGTTCCACATGTCTCCTCATTCTCCTTCGACCAGAGGCTACACAGGACATATTCTTCTTACGATGAAAGAGCAAGAATGCCAAGCCAAACCGGGGATGCACATTGAAGACCTCCAAAGTTATATCCATAAACCTTCCATTGGCCACATGCAGTCTCATGGCCGAGCCCAAAACAGGGGGATGGTGAGTAATATGCCAACATAACGAAGTGAGGATGATCAAGGCATTTTCCATTCTGATGACACCAAATAAATGGTAGAGGCTATTGCTTTCCTCATCCTGAGCCACCTTGCTTTAGCCCCCAAACGACTGCTCTAATTTTCCCTGAATTCTTTTTTTTATAAAGATTTTATTTATTTGACAGAGAGAGACAGTGAGAGAGGAAAGACAAGCAAGGGGAGTGGGAGAGGGAGAAGCAGGCTTCCCGCCGAGCAGGGAGCCCGATGTGAGGCTCGATCCCAGGACCCTGGGATCATGATCCGAGCGGAAGGCAGACGCCTAATGGCCAAGCCACCCAGGCACCCCTCCCAGAATTCTTTAACAGGAGGGTAGGGTATAAAACTGGTGTATTACTGGCCTAGAACGACTTCAATCATTGACAAAACAGTTTAGGGTCCTCAACCCCAATTTTTTCACTGGATCTATGGATGCAATGATGATTTTACAAGTTTTCAGAAACAAATCGACTGCTTTTTGCACTTCTTTGTAAACATGACAGGAGTTTCTTCCTGCCTCCGCCTTGCCGGGGAACACTCCCTCTTCGTCAGCTACCACTTCTACAATGGGTTCCAAATGGACAGGACAGAAAGTCATAGTAAATACCTGATTTATGACAGATGGGTCTGGCACAGTGCTATGTACTCTCATCAGTGTTTATTTTTTAAAAGATCTTATTTCTTGAGAGAGGGAGAGACAGAGATAGCGAGAGAGAGAGCAAGAGCAGGGAGGGACCGAGGGAGAAGCAGGCTCCCTGCTGAACAGGGAGCCCAACACGGGACTCAATCCCAGGACCCCGGGATCACAACCTGAGCCGAGGGCAGATGCTTCACCAACTGAGCCACCCAGGCGCCCCTCGCTGATCAATGTTTAGATAGTTTTGTTTTTTGCTTTAAAAAAAATAATTTATTTTTTGTGGGAAAAAGAAAATCTGGGGGTTTGTTTGTTTTTCTCCCCAAAGCCCTGGTTTCTTATCTCATATTCTTGGGTTCAGCTTTAGCAGTTAGGCATGTATTCACAGCAATTGTCCTGGGTCTTTAAGAAGCTAGGCTTGTTATGGGCATCAGTATTTTTGGTGGGGTGTTAGGGTGAGGGGTAAGTTCGGGTTAAGTCAGAAGCAGCCCTGGGGAGTAAAAGTGAACTATTCTTAGCTGAATTCAAGTGGTGGCAATTCACTTAAAGAACCCAAAGGCTTTCGCAATATCTTAGGTTGACTTTAATGAGTAGTTAAGACTGAAATAGCTCCAGGCTCCAGGGGGTAGACCAAACCTATTGAGAACCTCTCCTGGGAGATAAAAAGGTGCTTATATAGCTTGCCTCCTGAAGTCCTGTCAGCTGCTTCCATGCCCCCAGCACAGGCTCAGCAAGGGAGCATTTCTGCTCATCTTACTAATTGGTGGCTAAGTACAGACAGAACAGAAAGGGACACTTATTTCACTAATAAGTAGAAAAGCTTTCTTGGGAAAGAGAAGACAGGCTCACAGGAGGCAGGGAGTCCTCAAGCAAACATACAGGTGACACTTGTGACTTTTTAAAACAACTTTGAGCAGGCAATTTCCATTTAATTTCTTTTCAGAGTAAGAAGAGACACATAGAAACAGCGTGCTAAAGGGGCTGCAGTGTCTGGAAAAGATAAAGAGGCCAGTTTTAATATGCCTTCCATTTCTTCAGCTAAGGACACCCTGCTGAGACAGACTATAATATTAACACACAAATTCCCATAAACTCCCAGGAACATTCTTTCAGTAGAATGTCTTGGGTTATTATAAGATCTCCTTAGCAGAACTTCTATCATTAAAAGGAAATAGAACAGAAAAGGTAATTTATCTCACGTCCAGGAAAGGAAAAAAACAAAAGTAACAAAGGTAGGCTCTTTCCCACATTAGGTACTCCCAGGTAATTTTATGATCTTAATTTCCCATTACTTCAAACATCTGGAATATGAACGTGAGCTTCCCTTAGTCAAACCAAACACAATGCCTCCATTTTATTTAGCATTTTTAAAATGCATGTTTTGAGGGGCGCCTGGGTGGCACAGCGGTTAAGCGTCTGCCTTCGGCTCAGGGCGTGGTCCCGGCGTTCTGGGATCGAGCCCCGCATCAGGCTCCTCCGCTGGGAGCCTGCTTCTTCCTCTCCCACTCCCCCTGCTTGTGTTCCCTCTCTCGCTGGCTGTCTCTCTCTGTCAAATAAATAAATAAGATTTTTTAAAAAAGTAAAATGCATGTTTTGAGATTTAAAATTTTATTCTAATAAAAGTGGTATTATTTAGCTTTTATACAGTTCCTTACACGGTGGTTTCAAAGCAATTTATACCTTTAGTAGCCACTCTTCACAAAATAGCTACCTGAATGTCTGAAAATATCTGTGTTGTTTTAGAGAATACTAAATGGAGAGAAAGGTGGAATACTTCTGTAGGGGAGGAAAAATATCTTTCCGCTACCCTTTAATGCTGTTGACTGGGACCCCTATTACAAAAGACATTAACAAGAGAAAAGACACAAATTTAATTAATACACATTTTATATGACACAGGAGTCTTCATAAGGAAATGAAGTCCCAAGAAATAGTTAAACCTGAGTGCTTTTATGCTGGGTTTGATGAAGAGTGGAAAGTCACATAAAGATGTTGATAAAGTGTAGTAAAGATGAGAGAAGTGTAGTGAACTGAATCTTAGCAAGTTGTTTTTGTTGGGATTCCTCTCCCTGTCCCTTGTCTTGGGAGATAAGGATGCTGCTGCTTCTAGGTACTGGAAGGGTGCCTCTCACATGCAAGGCAACGTCACAAAGTGGGACAGACATGAAAGAGTGGCAGAATTAGGACTAGAAATGGAGTGACAAGGCTTCGGGACATGCTTCCTCAAAATATGGTACCTTGGCACATGGAATATTTTAAGTCGAAGGAATTTGAAAAACGGCACAAATATTTTTGCGAGCTATGTAGTTTCCAAGATTGACCAAAAGGTGAAGTAAAATATTATAGATGAAAGAGATCATTTAGGTCAAATTATATAGATCAGGATTATTTCCAAGCATAATATTCTTTACAGTATATAGATACACATCGAAGTAATGTTTCTAGGGACCCAGCCAACTATGATAGAGCAACAAATATCTTTTTTTTTTTTTTATTGTTAGGTCCATTTAAAATCTAATTTTATCACTGTAAAATAAGCCTCTTGGTAATGCAGCTGGATATCTGAACCTCTATTTTTTTTAACAAGATTTTATTTATTTACTTGAAAGAGAGCACAGAGGGAGAGAGAGAAGCAGACCCCCGCTGAACAGGGAGCCCAACGCAGGGCTCAATCCCAGGACCCCAGGATCATGACCTGAGCTGAAGGCAAACGCTTAACCAACTGAGCCACCCAGGCACCCCTAAACCTCTATTAATTATATAAATACTAAAGAATCATTTTTTTAAAAAAAGATTTTATTTATTTATTTGACACAGAGAAAGAGAGAGAGCGCGTGCACAGGCAGAGAAGCAACAGAGGGAGAGGGAGAGGAAGACGGAGGTTCCCCACTGAGCAGAGAGCCCAACATGGGGCTTGATCCCAGGACCCTGGGATCATGACCCGAGCTGAAGGCAAAGGCAGTTGCTTAACCAACTGAGCCACCCGAGTGCTCTTAAACAGTCATTTTTTAAAAGATTTTATTTACTTGAGAGAGAGAGAGGGTGGGGGGGGGGCAGAGGGAGAGGGAGAATCAGACCCCTGCTGAGCAGGGAGCCAGACCTGGGGCTCCCAGACCCTGGCAATCATGACCCAGGTTGAAGGCAGATGCTTAGCAACTGAGCCACCCAGGTGCCTCCTAAAGAGTCATTAAAAACAAAAGACAAGAAAACAAGACACTAGGGGCGCCTTGGTGGTTCAGTCAGTCGAGCATCTGACTCTTGGTTTCAGCTCAGGTCATGATCTCAGGGTGCTGGGATCGAGCCCCTTGTCGGGCTCTGTGCTCAGCACAGAGTGTGCTGGAGATTCTCTCTCCCTCTCCCACTGCCCCCTCCCAATAAATAAAAAAAAATTATATTAAAAAAAAAAGACCCTATCCAATATCCAATTTAGAATATTTAATGGGGCACCTGGATGGCTGTCAGGTAAGCATCCGATTTTTGATGCCAGCTCAGGTCTCGATCTCAGGGTTGTGAGTTCAGGCCCTGCATTCGGCTCCACGAAGGGCATGGAGCCTATGGAAGGAAGGAAGGAAGGAAGGAAGGGAGGGAGGGAGGGAGGGAGGGAGGGAGGAAGGAAGGAAGGAAGGAAGTCAGGAAGTCAAGGATTTAACAAAAGAGACCCAAGCAATGTGTCTGGCATATATCAGCGCTCAGAAAATGTCTGAGGAAAGACGAAATGACATCATAGTGAGAAGAGGTAGCAGATAGAAACTGTCCTTGCTCCCACATAGTAATTACTGTTAAGTTTTTTCAAAACATGTTTTCTTCTCTCCAATCTCAAGACCTACTCCTCACCAAGGAAAAGCGCGTTTTCAGTTTCTCAAGCCCAAAGGGCCTAGAGTGCCCCATTTGCCCAGTGCTTTGATTGTAACAGAACTAACCAGCACAGCCAACCTCCCACTCTGGCAAGAGCAGCACTGTGGGAGGGCCTGAGGGCCTCAAGGGAGCAGACGTGCCACTGGTCCAGTCAGACTCCCAGAAGAGAGGCAGGCACATGAATGAGCACGGGCTCACATCCCTCATTTCTCCTCCAAGCTCACAAGTTAAAGACAGAGTCCGCATTTTCCTTTCTGAGACTGGAGAGTGGATTTGGTATGTCTATTACGTCCTCCTTTATACAGTCTTGCTCGTGGTCTTTTCTTGCAGAGGAACACACCACTCAAACTTCTAGAAAACAGGATGAAAAGAAGTGCCACAACACTATAAGGCTAAGGGACTGAGATTTTACCTGTTTGCTCAAAAAGTACAAATGCTCCTTTCCTGAGTAAATATGACACAGAATATTTAAATAAAAGGTGTAAGCTCAGAGCTTTATCAACCAAATCTAAGTTATAATTTACCAAAAGCTAGATTAAACCTGATGTAAAACTTGTGATAAGAAAGTTTCATTCTTTTCTTTTTAAATATATGAAGTAGTAAAAGCACCACATTTTCTAAGATCCTGGTCAAATCACAGGGTTAAGGCCATCGCTTATAATCTAATCCAGGCCAAATACTTGCTTTTACCTAATTACCTACCTCTTTGATTACCACTGCAGGTAACAGCCTCAGTTTCAGCTTGGTCTGGTTTATGTGTATTGGAGGAGTGACGCCCGGCCTGAAGGAACCAGGTTTTCACACAAGGAAAAGAAAAATCCTTAAACTCCTCTTCTAGGAAAGAACAGCCCCACATGACAATTTAGCAGTAACAAAGAACAGTACCTGACCTACTCAGGTGTTTTAGAGTAAACGTGCGCGATCGAGATAACCGAAGCCCTTAAATCATGCACTGAAATTACGACTATAACACAAAGTCAGAGGTTCTTGTGGGAAGGCTTCCAATGTTTCCAAAGTGGCCGGAAATTGGGGGCAGAGGATCTGTGGCTGGTGCATTATCTTAGAAAAAACACTTACCTACATTTTCTTCCTCTTTACTCAAAAACAAAACAAAACAAAAAAAATGAAAAAACTGTTGACTCTCCTTTACCCTCTTTATAGAAAATAATTTTTTACTTTATTTTTAATTGCAGTCCATTGTCTGAGGCCTTAAGGAATGTGGTCTTTCCCAGAGGAAAGCAACCAAGCACTATGAAGCTTCCAACGGACAGCCTCAAACCTCGCAACTTCCCTGGTCCTCCGCTTGGATGGCAGCCTCTCGGCTGAGAGCGCGGCGGCACCGCAAGCCCGCGCGGGAGGCTTTCAGCAGCTTAGTCTCCCCGCCTCCCTGTCAGTATGGCGGGGAGAGGGACTTCAAAAAGAAAGTGAGTTAGGATGTCAAAAGGCCGCACTCTAGGAGGATATCTAGAAGAACCATATTTTTAACCTGCTTTTTGCAATTTAATGAAAATATTAAATACTAGTTAACCCAGTTTCTAAATCTTTTTAATTCCAGGGCCAAACAGACTGGAAGCAATTACGGCTTGTTCATGGGGGTCTGTGGGAATGCTGACAGTTTTAATTTACATATTAATGCTGAAAACCATTTTGAGAGGCAAAGAAGAGCATTCTTTGGCCTCAGTAATGACTAGAGTAAGGGGGGGAAAAAAGACAGGAAAGTGGTTGAAAAACTCTGGGCTAAATGGTCTGGGTTTATTTTTTCTGTAATAATTTCAAACTATCCAACATTCACTGTAATAAGATACCATCCAGTGGTGGATTTGTACAGTCTTTTATTTTGCCTAAGATGACTACTCTTTGGCTGAGCTGTCTTCAAAAAAACGCCTAACAATCAGTGTTAACAATCTATCTGTCTCAACTCCAACTCTTTCCTGGGAACAACTCATTCTACTGCTTGGTTTCCTCTTTTACCGCCCACCTAGCATACCTATCTTACCACCGACAGGAAGAAACAAAGCACTGAAACATAGAAACTGTTTTATTTAAAAAAATTTTTAAAGACTTTATTTTTAAGTAATGTATATACTTTTGGGACTTGAACTTACAAACCCGAGATCAAGAGTCGCACACTCTATAGACTAAGCCAACCAGATGCCCCTAGAAATTGTTTTAAATTATTAACTTTTATTAAACAGCCCAGTTGTACATTTGCTTATTGGAACTGACTTCTGCTTCAACCCCAGTTCTTTGAAAAATGCAGGAATTTTTCTCATTAAAATATTAGCTTGACCTAAGGATATCAAAAAGTTAGCTGCCTTGGTATTAGTTATTGCAGTCTGAAACCTCCCAAGAACTTTAAAAAGCCAGAAGATTAAATATAGTAAAATATGAACAGGAAACAGTTTGCAAATCATTTAATAACTATAATTGTACAGAACTTTCAAATTATTCACTTTTCAATTTATTTCTCTGAATTATATCAAATCTGTGGAACAAAACATATCATATGGACCTTGAAAGAACTGTTAAATGGTAGATTAGCTCCAATGCAAAACTTCTTCCTGCATTAAGGAAGAGAGGGGAACCCACAGTAATCCTATGTGGTAGGTAGGTCCTACCCACTTATCCCCGTTGAACAGAAGAGGAAAATGAGGCTCAAAATGATTAAGTAACCTACCAAAGGTCACATGGCCATAAATGACAGTGTCTTGCTAGACACTGCAAACTTTGCAACTTTTTTTTTAACTTTGCAACTTTTAAAGGATGATTAATTTTAACTTGAGTACTAGTCATTACTTACAAAATGAATACACTAATGTGATTAATGACAAAATATTTCACTGATGTTAGTTTTATAGCAAGTGTAAGAGAAACCAAAATTAAGGACTCCGGATTCATCTAGGCCCTTCTCAAATACCAAATATTCCTAATTTTCCTTATCCTACTACTGGAAGGGAAGGGGGAATCTTGTTATGGCTTAAAAAACAACACAATAAATTCCCCCAAATACACATACAGACAGCAATTCCATTCCTAGGTATATAACCCAAAGGGCTGAAAACAGGTATTTAAACAAACTGACACAAATGTTCATAGCAGTCCTATTTGCAATAGCCAAAAAGTGGAAAAAACCAAATGTTCAAGAGATAAATGGATAAGCTCGATGTGGTATCCATGCAAGGAAGTATTTTCAGCCACTAAGAGTTTTGGTATGAAGTACTGGTATGTGCTACAACTTACATGAACCTTGAAAATATGAGGCTGAGTGAAAGAAGCCAGACACAAAAGGTCACATACTGTATGATGCCACTGATATGAAATATCCAGAATAGGTAAACCCAGAGACAGAGACAGAAAGCACATTAGTGGTTGCTGGAGGGCTAGGATAAAGAGGAGGGCATGGAGAGTGACTGCTTAATGGGCATGGGGTCTCCTTTGCGGTGGTGAAAATGTTTTGGAACGAGATGGTGACAGTTGCACAACTTTGCGAATATACTAAACACCCTGAATTGTACACTTTAAAATGGTGAATTTTATGTTATGTGAGTTTCACCTTGATTAAAAAAAATGTAGAATAGGGGTGCCTGGAGGGCTCAGTCAGCAGAGCACTTGATCTCAGGATCATGAGTTCAAGCTCCACACTGGGCATAGAGATTACTTAAAAAAACAAACAAACAAAAATGCAGAATAATGAAATAATGATTGACCATAAAGTCCTAGATGAATTACAGGTCATTTTCTTCTTGGTTTGTCACAATTTCAATGAGTTTTGGCCGTCGTAAACCCATATATAAAAAGTTACCCATTAAAAGTTCCAAATAAGGCATTAATGAAGCTGAGGTCCCTAATTTACCCAGTTGGCAGAGCACCTAGTAGAGTTTACAGTATACAAGAAACTTTAAAAATGTTTTTAATTTGTATAAAGTGCAAAGAAAAAGAAAACTGAGAAATACATGAAAAAATATAAAGTGGCCAGAGCCTAGAATATAAGCTAACATACACATGCATGGGGAAATCTATATATTTGAGCATGCAGAGAAACATAAACACTCAAGAGTATGCTTTTCCTCGTAACTTATTTTGTGTTTCTCCAAAAACTGAAGAGTAAATAATAGTTTACAGTCATCACCCTCTGGGTTTCAGCAAAGAGGTCATACACGGGGAGGGCCTCTAGCTGCCACTTTCAATTGCTTCCCTGCTGAAACAACGGCAGGAGGTTAAGTTACTCCAGGAGACTCTCAACAGGGCTCCCATTGTTTCAAGCTCAAAACTCAGAGATACAATGGGCCCCATTCATATGGAGGCCTTACAGGCTGGGGAACGGTCCCTTAGCGACAACTTTCTGTTGGGACACCAAATTTTTCATAAACACGGACTTGCCCAAGTATGTGTTAATTAGTTTTTAAAAACAGCACAAAATACAGAAATAAAACTCAATGGACTAAGCTGAGAGTCAGGACATCCACTTCTTATCACCAGCTCTGTCTTGGATGTGACTTTAAGCAAGTCAACTTGCTCTTTCTGAGCCTCGGTTTCCTTGTTTTACAATGAAAATGATTTCTAAGATCACTTAGAATAAAATCCTATGAACACACGAGGTCTACTGATGTTGGTACACTATTCACTCTAAGAAGTGGGGATAAATTATGAGCAGAAAAGAATCATTAGTTCACATCTTTTCATTTACTATCAGAACTTAAAAACAAGGAGGCTTAACAAAAACAGGCAGAGAAACTGTTTTCTGGTCTCTCAAACACACAAGACATAATGAATAAGGTCCAACGGGTCCCTCATGCCAACAAGTCTAGGATGACTCAGGCAGGCAGCCCTACACAAAGCACAATGATGAAGGGTACAACCAGAAGCCACAAGTGTTTTTCTGTCACCTTTTCTTAGGTTATCAATGCATTTCAAGAATCTCTTGATTTCTTTGCAATGATTCAAAATCCTAGAAGACAAACGCCATTTATAGCAAGATTGTGATCAATGTCCCAAGCCTCCACACCATGTCATTTTTTTGTTTTTTCAACCTCAAAACTTGCCAGGGCAAGAACTTTGTCTCCAGAGCCTAAGGAGGAAGACATACAATAAACAAAAGGTTATTTCAAATGTATTTACAGTTCCTGGTAACAGGGGAATATCTACCCCATAGATACTTATATAGAAGATAAAATTAACTTCTATTATCAGAGCATTACCCCAAACCTTCCCAGTGCCAATTCCCAATTTCCTTTCCCCTGCACAAACATCTGACATACACAGGGTGATCTATTGCTTACAAATCCTTACTCTAGCCTTAATTGCGAAATAGAATATATAAAATTTTAGTTTACTTTCATGTTTACATTTAGTTGATAAGTATTTTTAAAATATTAGGTTATGTTAATTATTTTTAAGTAAAAAGGATTAGGAAATAAACCCAATAAAAGGGATTTATAAAGAAACCACTTCTGGTTTTACCTTTAAATTCAAGAAAAGGCCATCCTGTTATCTCATCCACGGTATCCAGTAATCTGGAGCAATAATGCATGCTCAGCTTTCAGAAATACGAGGGTACTCACCAAGGTCTGTAGAGACTTTCTCAAACTGGCTGAGTATAGCACCTGCGTTTGCTGACAAGAAGGCCTCATCATCCGCAGTCAGCTAAATAAAACAAAACAAAGCCCAAGGGAGTGGATTCAAATGTTAACAAGTGGTTCTGAGAAAGGAACACTGTTAAGAATGTCTCAGGACCACAAACTGGATCACAGATCAAGAAGTTCTGTACAAATACTTTATACCTTTTATTTATCCCTAATTTATTAAATTAAATAGAGGTACCTTCTCTCCAAGTTTCCTGAGAGCTGTTAGTATCTCCACTTTCTGTTGAGTGTACAGGCCTCTGTCCAGCTTTCCTACCATGAGATCTCTATCCATCTGAAATGGATGAATGCAAAGTATATGGTACTTAAGTTAAAAACATTCTGCCCATAAAATAAAGCTTTTCAGATCTACTACTACTTTTCTTTTTTTTAAGTAATCTTTACACCCAATGTGGGGCTCAAACTCACAACCTCGAGATCAAGAGTTGCAAGCTCTTCTGACCACGTCAGCCAGGAGCCCCCAGAACTACTACTACTTCTTCTCCTTCGTCCTTCCTCCTTCCTTCTTCTTCTTCTTCTTCCTTCTTCTTCTTCTTCTTTTTTTTTAAAGACTTATTAATTTTAGGTGGGGAGGTAAAGAGGGAGAAGAATCTTCAAGCAGACTCCCTGCTGAGCTCCAAGCCCAAGGTAGGACTTGATCACAGCAGGAACCATGAGATTGTGACCTGAGCCGAAACCAAGAGTCCGATGCTTAACGAACTGAGCCACCCAGGTGCCCCCAAATCTACTACTTCTTAAAAAAGATCCTCTAGCTGACTAATATAGAGAACTACAGAAATTCAAGGCAAACATGTCAGCAATGCAATTACACAGCTCTAATAAATTTTTTAATTTTTTTTAAGATTTTAAGTAATCTCTACACTCAGTATGAGGCTTGAACTCACAACCCCAAGAACTAGAGTCACATGTGGCACTGACTAAGCCAGCTAGGCGTGCCCCAATTCTAATAAATCTTAATGATAATCATAACCACTGTCTTGATTAAAAACTCTACTGAGGAACTGGTAGGTCAACAGCTTCCTTTAGAGAGCAGCTGTCCTCTAAGAACTCATTCCCTTAAACTGAAGTGTGGTCTATAGGCTTGAATGAGATAACTGGTATCATGTCTCTAGGAATGCTGGTTAAATATCACCTCTATCATCAGAAACACTGATAGCATGTACCATGCCTGGGTACTATTCCACATACTTTACAGGTATTACATATTACACATAGTATGTGTTTCATACATATTACTTCATTTACTCTTCACAACAACCTTAAGAAGTAGGGACTACCAGTATCACCTTTTTATAGATGGGGAACTAAGGCACAAATAAGTTGAATAAGATAACTCATCCAACTTCAATAATATTTGTTAAAAAGATTCTTAATAGTGTTAAAAACGATTAAAAATAACTTTCCCAAGGTCACCTATCATCATAGTGGAGCAGGGATACAAATCCTGCCAATCTGACCCATGTTCATGCTCTTAACCACTATTCTACTGGATTACCAGTGGTTGCAAATAACTTGTTAAAGTCTTAATTATATTCCAGTCTATAAACAGACTTTCTCCAGTACCAGGTTTATAGAGATGTTTGAAATTCTTAGATGACAAAGGCCACATGTACAGAGAGCAATGCCACTAATGGATTCTAGATGGAATTTCAACTCAGGGCTCCAGAAGTATATGGTAAAACCTTATAGGTGGGGTCCAAGTAGAAGCAGTTAGTAGCAGTTTAAACTGTCATACACTGTTTAAACCTTCATACTCCAATAATTGCTCAAAAGACTACTTTTGTCAGAAAACTGTGAGTTGTGGCTCCAAAAACAACTGATCAATCAAGCGTGTGGCGCAGTCAATTAAGGGTCTGACTCTTGGTTTCAGCTCAGGTCATGATCTCACGGTTGTGAGATCAAGCCGCGCGTTGGGCTCCAAACTCAGTGAGGAGTCTGCTAAAGTTTCTCTCTCCCTCCCCCCTTCCCCAAATTCTCTCTCTCTCTAAAATAAATAAATAAACCTCAAAAAAAATCAGAGGCACCTGGGTGGCTCAGTCAGTTAAGCGTCTGCCTTCAGCTCAGGTCATGGTCCCAGGGTCCTGGGATCGAGCCCCACATCAGGCTCCCCACTCAGCGGGGAGTCTGCTTCTTCCTCTCCCTCCCCCCGCTTCTGCAGGCTCTCTCTCTCTCTCAAATAAATAAATAAAATATAATAATAAATAAATAATAAAATATAAAAGATTTTGTTTATTTGACAGAGAGAGAGACAGCGAGAGAGGGAACACAAGCAGGGGAGTGGGAGAAGGAAAAGCAGGCTTCCCGCTGAGGAGAGCCCGATGCGGGGCTCAATCCCAGGACCCTGGGATCATGACCTGAGCCGAAGGTAGATGCTTAACGACTGAGCCACCCAGGCGCCCCTCAAATAAATAAATAAAATATTTTTTAAAAAATCAACTGATCCATTTTTTTCTAACAGACTATTTGTCAGAACAGTTTTAGGTTCACAGAAATTGTGTGAAAGGTGCAAAGAGTTCCCATATATCCCTCACCTCCACTCATGCACAGCCTCCCCATCATAAACATGCCCCACCAGAGTAGTTCATTTGTTACAAGAGATGAACCTACCCTGACACATCATAATCCCCCAATTCCATAGTCTGTACATTAGGATTCACTCTTGGTGGTGTTATATGTTCTCAACTGACCAATTTTTAAATTTCAGAATAACATAATGAAATTCTGGAGCCAAGAAAACAAAAACACACAGCAATTATATCAATTTAAAGAAACTTTACCTCTGCTAACCTTGTCCGAAGCTGACCTGGTTGTTTCTTTGCAAATAACCTGATGACCTCCGGGGTTTTAAAGGCCTGGCTGATAGCTGCTTGGATAGCCTAGAATACAAGAAGATAAAAACAGCAAAATATTCCAATGAATCAAATATTACAATAATTGACTGACGAGTCTTCAATTACAAATAGGTCTTCCTTGTTCATCAAACACTGTTACATAATTTAGTTTCCACAAAAGCAAAAATGAACTATTGGGACTTCATCAAGATAAAAAGATGCCCAGCAAAGGGGGCGCCTGGGTGGCACAGTGGTTAAGTGTCTGCCTTCGGCTCAGGGCGTGATCTCGGTGTTCTGGGATCGAGCCCCACATCAGGCTCCTCCGCTATGAGCCTGCTTCTTCCTCTCCCACTCCCCCTGCTTGTGTTCCCTCTCTCGCTGGCTGTCTCTATCTCTGTCGAATAAATAAATAAAATCTTTAAAAAAAAAAAAGTTAAAAAAAAAAAAGATGCACAGCAAAGGAAACATTCAATAAAACTAGAAGGCAGCCTGTGGAATGGGAGAAGATATTTGCAAATGACATATCTGATTAGGATTAGTATCCAAAATCTACAAAGAACTTGACAAATTCAATACCCAAAAAATAAGTAACCCAGTTAAGAAATAGGCAGAAGACATGAATAGACACTATTCCAAAGAAGACATCCAGATGGCTGACAGACACATGAAAACATGCTCAACATCACTCATCACCAGGGAAACACAAATCAAAACCATGATGAGATATCATCTCACACCTGTGAGAATGGCTAAAATTAACAACACAAGAAACAATAAATGTTGGCGAGGATGTGGAGAAAAGGGAACCCTCTTACACTGTTGGTGGGAATGCGAACTGGTGCAGCCACTCTGGAGAACCGTATGGAGGTTCCTCAAAATGTTAAAAATAGAACTACCCTACGATCCAGCAATTGCACTACTAAGTATTTGCCCAAAGGATAAAAAAATACAGATTCGAGGGGCGCCTGGGTGGCTCAGTTGTTAAGCGTCTGCCTTCGGCTCAGGTCATGATCCCAGGGTCCTGGGATCGAGCGCCGCATCAGGCTCCCTGTTCAGCGGGAAGCCTGTTTCTCCCTCTCCCACTCTGCCTGCTTGTGTTATCTCTCTTGCTGTATCTCTGTCAAATAAATAAAATCTTTTAAAAAAATACAGATTTGAAGGGACACGGTACCCCGATGTTTACAGCAGCATTAGCAATAATAGCCAAACTATGGAGAGAGCCCAGACGTCCATTGACCAATGAATGGAAAAAAAGGATGTGGATATACAGGATATGTATACACGTATGATATATATGTATATATATGTGTGGATAAATGTGTGTGGATATAAAGGCTATATATACGATGGAATATTACTCAGCCATCAAAAAAATGAAATCTTGCCATTTGCAACAACGTGGATGGAGCTAGAGTGTATTATGCTAAGTGAAATAAGTCAGTCAGAGAAAGACAAATACCATATGATCTCACTCATACGTGGAATTTAAGAAAGAAAACAGAGGAACATATGGGAAGGGGGAAAGAAAAAAGGAGAAAGGGAAATGAGCCATAAGAGATTCTTTTTTTTTTTTTTTTTTAAAGATTTTATTTATTTGACAGAGAGAGAGACAGCCAGTGAGAGAGGGAACACAGGCAGGGGGAGTGGGAGAGGAAGAAGCAGGCTCCCAGCGGAGGAGCCTGATGTGGGGCTCAATCCCAGAACGCTGGGATCACGCCCTAAGCCAAAGGCAGACACTTAACAAGTGCGCCACCCAGGCGACCCGAGCCATAAGAGATTCTTAACGATAAAGAACAAACTGAGGGTTGATAGAGGGAGGTAGGTGGGGGAGGGGCTAGATGGGTGATGGGTACTAAGGAGAGCACTTGTGATAAGCACTGGGTATTGTATGTAAGTGATGAATCACTGAATTCTACTCCAGAAACCAACATTGCACTGTATGTTAACTACCTAAAATTTAAATTTAAAAAAATTTAGTTTCCATTTGCTATTTCTGTGCATGTCACTGGAGCCAAATACATAACTAAATGAAGACCTGGAAGCTTATACTGCCTTATCCATAAGTAGACACTCACCTAGAAGTCAAACCCCCAAACAGCGTTTCTTTTCTATCTCAAATACACTTATACAAAAAGAGAGAAAAACCACCTGTGTCACCGGTGTAAGTAAATCACGCTTACCAGTTGCATTCCACTTAGCTCATCTACCAAAGTCATATTTCCAGACATAATTTTCTTCAGTGAATCATTAAATTCACTTAGTTGCTCCAGAGTTTCCTTTTTGGTTTCTTCGTATTCATCTGTATCAAGTTCCTCTCTGAAGTACAGTGAACATAATACAGAAAAACACAAGAGTTCCAAGTGAACAAAGCAATCTTAATATTTGTACCCTATGACTTCAGATATATATATTTACAAAAAATATCTTGGGGGACAAGGCTGAAAGGAAATGACAAAATGCTAATAATAGATGTGTTCAGATGTTAGTAATATGGGCGTTTTCCTGCAATGTGGTTACTTTGATAATTAAACATTTTTCTTTTACCAAAATGAGGCACACTTAACAAACCACATAATAACTTCCTTTTAAGCAGTCTATGAATCAATGCATAACCTTGGGCAAAATACTTAACACAGTCAAGCCTCAGTTTCTTGATCTATAAGCCACAGATAATGACAGTACCTACCTTATAGGGTTACTAGGGGCATTACACGAACTACAGAAAGTCCCTGACAAACAACAGGTACCTGACAAAACAGCCATTACTTCTATCACTATCATTAACAGTAGGTAAAATTTTGCGCATCGTGAAATACAACAGCATTGTAGTACCTGTCATCTGAGCAAGAGGATATATTTTTTTTATGTTCAGTTAGCCAAAAGGCTATTTTTATTCACTAATTGAACAAGCCATTTATTTAACATTTACTACAAATAATGACAGCTGCCATTTATTAAGCACCTACTCCGGGCCAAGCATTGTTTTGGCCTCTTCACTTGAAATACCTACAACAACCTTTCAAAGCTGTTAAAAAAGGCATGAACAGTTTTGGTCCTTCGAACAGTTAAAGCTGAAAATACACTAGAAGTTCAAGTCCATACCAGGCAGGGCTATTTTAAATACTGAAGACAAGGTAGGTGTTACTATTTCTACTTCACACTCAAGGAAATGGAAACTTGAGGGGGTTACCTTTATGACTCCAAAGCTCGCACTGAGTTTATTTCTCCAACAGACAAAGCGCTGTGAAGAACACTACAGGGGAAACCAAAATCACACATGGGCCTGCACCCACCGCCTGGAACCGAGCTGTAGAAAAAAGCCACTTGACAGCAGAGCAACATTCAGTTATACTATTACCTGCATTCCTCCAGATCTTGTAATTGCTGCATTAGTCTATCCAACTGTTCTTCTAAATTCTGCTTTAATTTGCTTGTCTCGGTCTTTCCTCTGGAAGCCATTTTGATCTCTAAGTAGAACAATAAGCCCACATATAGTATATATTTAGTTATTTGAAATGATTCAACATACCAGTACAATTTAAAATGGGCTATACTCTTTCTGAACTACAGGTGTGGGAAAGACAGCTGTGCAAAGAGAATTTCATTTTACATATATTGGTAACACCCCACAAAAATCCCTGGCAAGTCTTCCTAACTGACTTGACAAGTTAATTAGAAATCTTCACTACTGGGGTGCCTGGGTGGCTCAATGGGTTAGGCGTCTGCCTTCGGCTCAGGTCATGATCCCAGGGTCCTGGGATTGAGCCGTGCATCGGGCTCCTTGCTCAGTGGGGAGGCTGCTTCTCCCTCTCCCTCTGCTTGCTGCTCCCCCTGCTTGTGTTCTCTCTCTCTAATAAATAAATAAAATCTTAAAAAAAAATCTTCACTATTGCTCCATTTTACTTTAAACAAATTTGATAACTGAAAACACAATTTTATAAAGAAATAGATCAGGTGTGACTTTGCTTTACAAAAAGATTTATAACATCTTTTCATTCTTATTAGGTACTCTCCAGGATTCCGAAGACTACTAGCCTTATCTTGTTGGTCTTACGTGCATTTACCTAATGATGTATGGCATTAACAACTTTTGATGTGAATTTCTTCTTTGGAAATGTGCCCATGTTTCTACTGGGTTATCTTTCTCTTATGATTTATAGGAGTATGAAGCCTTTGTAGTTATGTTGCAAATATTATCTCGTCTCTTGACTTTAAATTTTAATGTTTTTTGTCATGATAAATTATTTTTTTATTTTTAAAAAATATTTTATTTATTAATTTGAGAGAGAGAACGAGAAAGCACAAGCAGCGGGGGAGGCAGAGGCAGAAGAAGAAGGAGAAGCAGGTTCTCTGCTGAGCAGGGAGCCTGACGCAGGGCTCGATCCCAGGACCCTGGGATCATGACCTGAGTCAAAGGCAGATGCTTAACCGACAAAGCCAAATAGGTGCCCCATAATAAATTTTTTTTTTTAAGATTTTTTATTTATTTATTCAACAGAGATAGAGACAGCCAGCGAGAGAGGGAACACAAGCAGGGGGAGTGGGAGAGGAAGAAGCAGGCTCATAGCAGAGGAGCCTGATGTGGGGCTCGATCCCATAACGCTGGGATCATGCCCTGAGCTGAAGGCAGACGCTTAACCGCTGTGCCACCCAGGCGCCCCCCCATAATAAATTATTATTTTTAATGGCCAGATCTATCTGTCTTCTCCTTTAAGGCTTCCTAGTTTTATTTCCCATGAAGACAGGCCCTAACCATCTCAAGATTTAAATATATATACTATTTTGTATTCTAAGATTTACAGAAATTTTTCTCTTATGTTCAGCTCTTTAAGCCACTTGCAACTTTTTTTGTTAATGCTGTGAAATAGGAGTCTAACCATTATTTTCTTTGAAAGGGGAGCCAGTTGCCCCAACACTGTTTACTGGTCAGTATTTATGCCACTTTTATTGGCTGTTTGTTTAAGTAGGCCCCACCTCCAGCATGGAGCCCAACACAGGGCCTGAACTCACGACCATGAAATCGAGACCTGAGCTGAGATTAAGAGTGGGACTCTTGGGGCGCCTGGGTGGCTCAGACGGTTGAGTGTCTGCCTTCAAGTTCAGGGCGTGATCCTGGAGTCCTGGGATCGAGCCCCACATCAGGCTCCTCTGCTGGGAGGCTGCTTCTTCCTCTCCCACTCCCCCTGCCTGTGTTCCCTCTCTCGCTGGCTGTCTCTCTTTCTCTGTCAAATACATAAATAAATAAAATCTTAAAAAAAAAAAAGAGTCCCAATCTTTTTTTTTTTTTTTTTTTTAAGATTTTATTTATTTATTTGACAGAGAGAGAGGCAGCAAGAGAGGGAACACAAGCAGGGGGAGTGGGAGAGGGAGAAGCAGGCTTCCTGCTGAGCAGGGAGCCGGATGCAGGAATGTGGGGCTTGATCCCAGAATGCTGGGATCATGACCTGAGCCGAACGTACACACTTAACGATTGAGCCACCCAGGCGCCCCTAAGAGTGGGACTCTTAACCAACTGAGCCAACATGAGTGCCCCATGCCACTTTAAAAATATAGATTCAATAGAAACAGACTCAAGTCTGTTTCACTGATAATGTTCTGGTCCTAAGACATTAACTTGCTATTGTAACTGTTAGCAGTAGAGCTGGTGTACATTGATAACTGATAAGGAGTTGCCTTTATCATTGCAGAATCCCCCCCCCCCCCAGTAACTCTTGGCTATTCCTATGCATTTTCTCTTCTGGATGAACTAAAGAATCAGCTTGTCAAGATCCCTTAAAAATGCAGTTGAAATTTTGACAGGGATTACATCAAAATTAAAGACTAATACGAGATCTGTATCCTTGAAATTTGAATCTTCCTATTAAGCAATATATCACTCCATTTATCTTGGTTTTCTTTCATGATCTTTAATTTAAAAAGTATTGTTTTATTCACAAAGGCTTTGAACATTGGCTATTCTAAGACATTTTGTATTTTTTTGTTAATACTGGGAATAGACTTTTTGTTATTACAATTTCTAATTATTGTGTGGCACCTGGCTATCTCAGCAGGTGGAACATGAGACTCTTGATCTTGGGGTTGTGAGCTCCAGCCCCACATTGGGCACAGAGTTTACTTAAAAACAAAAATTTCTGGGGCGCCTGGGTGGCACAGCGGTTAAGCGTCTGCCTTTGGCTCAGGGCGTGATCCCAGTGGTCTGGGATCGAGCCCCACATCAGGCTCCTCCGCTATGAGCCTGCTTCTTCCTCTCCCACTCCCCCTGCTGTGTTCCCTCTCTCGCTGGCTGTCTCTATCTCTGTTAAATAAATAAATAAAATCTTTAAAAAAAAAAAATTTCTGATTATTGCTAGTGTAGAGAAAAGTTACTGATTTTGGTGTGTTGATATTGAGCGTTTAAGTTTTTCCATTTATAAAAATCAAACTTACGTTCCTTTCAGGAAACACATTTTGCTTAATATTAGATATAACCATTCATTAAAACCTAAATCCTGGGGCACCTGCTGGCTCAGTCAGTGGGGCGCACAGCTCTTGATCTTGGGATCATGAGTTCGAGCCCCACACTGGGTGTAGAGATTACTTAAATAAAAATTTCAAAAACCAAACCAAACCAAACCAAAAAAAACCCTAAATCCTAGGGTAACTTATTAAAGCATTTAAAATTTTCCTACACATAATCATTACCAGATGATCTGATATGTGAACTTCAATGAAGAGGATTCCTTACATTACACTCAAAATAGAATGTAATCAGTGAAAATCTATTCTTACTACTGTATCTTTTAAAACTGGCTTAACTTTTCTACAATGATTAATGATATGTAAATATAAATGAGCTACATTATAGCCAGAAGTGTAATTTCACGTATAATAGGTTAGCCAGAAGTGTAATTTATTACACATAATTTATTACAGCTACACTTCATGTATAATTCTCCTGGGAAACATACAACTAAACTTTATATCTGTTGAATTTTCCAGTAAAAGTAAAGCCAAACCTAAAACTGACAGTGTCTTTTCAGGCTCAATTTCCTACCGTCTAACCATGCTGAAGTACTTGCTGTTTCAATTTTAGTGTATGTGCTGCCGAAGCGAGCACTATTTGCTGTTTCAAAACGTGCCACGCACTTTCATCCTTCTCGTTTGAGCCAGCTTTTTTTCTCCCCTACCTATCAAGCCCTAATCCATTCTTCAAGGTCTAGCTCAAGGTTCATCTTCTCCGTGTCTTTCTTTGTTCCCTCCCAATCGCTAAATTGTGAGTTATTTGTGAGTAGGGATTTTACTTTTCATTTTTTAATAGATTTTATTTAATCACTTGAGATAAAGGAAGAGCGAGAGAGAGCGAGCTGGGGGGCGGGGAGAGGAAGAGGGAGAAGCAGGCTCCCCGCTGAGCAAGGAGCCCAATAGGGCTTGATCCCAGGACCCCAGGATCATGACCTGAGCCGAAGGCAGACACTTCACTGACTGAGCCACCCAGGCGCCCCTACTTCTTCATTGTACATCAGCATCTAGCAAAACCTTGGGCAGACAGAAAGTACTGGATAAATAAATGGTAAATGAATAACGAGAACTGATTGTTTCTTCCACAGCATTTCACATTTTATTCTCTATTTAGCACTTATTTCTGCCTTAAATTATATGTGATTTCATTATAGCACATTGTTTACTGGTCTTTCTCTCCAGACTATAAACTCTGGGAGAGGAGAAAATGAATCTGATTCCTCTTCTAGCATCCTCAGCACTTAATAGAGAATAAATATTCGATAACTGGATACAGCGTATAAAGGCACCAGATATTTTAAGGAGGTAAAACCATTTTAAATAAATTTCAGGGCAGATGGGGCACTTTGAAAGCCTTACCCTGGTGCTGCCCGTTATTTGAAATTTAAGCCGGAAAGATTAACTCGTTGGCACCACCTAGTATCCAACAAAGGCGGTGCAGCTTTCACAGAAACTGCCGAAATGGCACTCAAACACCGTAATCTGGAGCGGAAGATGTACTCATTCATGCTCACCTTGTCTCTTAGTGCTTTGAACTCTGCACACTGTTGACCGGTCCCAAAGTGCAGAAACCTCCAACTGCTTAAGTTCCAAGTGTCATAAACTTGAGGAAAGCGAAATTGTTCATCAGGACTACAAGAGGCTCAAAGTTCAAACCACTCGGAGGTGGGGTTGGCTGGGAAATAGGAAAGCAGTTACAAGTAGTTTCACTTACTTTACAGAAACTAGCCCAAAGCAGTCCAGATGCCTCCCACCTGAGCAGCCTACATCCGATACACACCCCTTCTCTTTTTAGGAAGACACCCGGGGGGAGAGCGGAGAGGGGCAAGGAGGGACAGAAGCCGTTTTCTCTCTTGAGGGCTCCTCGGGCAGCCTTGCTGAGGTGTCCCCTAGCGCGGCTGCGGGTGTTCCCGGGGAAAACCCTGTATTCCGTGTCCGGAGAGCGGCTGTCAAAGCCAGAAGCACGGATAAGATAAGGGCGCACAACACACGTTCTTCCGGCTGGACGTGAACAGCTATGGACCTCAACCATGGGGACCCGACACGGAGCAGCTCCCGCCACCGCCCCAAACCCCCGTTTCCACGGGGGAACTTGGAGCTCCCGGACTTGGGTCCTGCGGCGGCCCGGGTTGACTAGGCCCCGGCCGCCACCAGAGGTCGCCATGAATCCCCGCCCCCGAAACTCTTCCGGCCCTCCCAGACCAGAATCCGGACAACCTCCTGGGGCCCTCGGGGTCCCCTCTCCGCCTCCGCCACCGCCTTGGTCCCAGAGTTCGGAGCCAGGGGCCCCGCCTACCTGAGGGTCCCGGCCTGGTGGACGCTCACAGTAGGAGCACTTCCGCCGGACTCATGTACTTCCGGCCTCCAGGAGCCAATGAGGGGGCAGCCACGGGTGTTCCCCTGTCTGGCGTCCGGGCTGCGGGTCGTCTCCCGGAGGACTGGGGCCGGTCGACCCTCAGGCCTTGGTAAGCCCCCCGGCCCGACGCCCCTGAGAAACCAGTCTCTAGGCGAGTCAGCGCAGGACTCTCTGTCGCAAGCATGGGGGTGTCCAAGATGGGGGAGTCTTTGAGGGGCAGATATAACGGTCCCCGAGGCAAGGTCATATTCCAGTTTGGGGCAAGGAGTCTTGCCCCTTCATTCTTTCCAGCTGTCTGTGGAACCAAGAGCCTTCCGAACAGGTGATTCGCCCTGGAAAAAAAAAGAAAGAAAGAAAATCCCTTTCTAGAGGTTTCTTGAGCTCGGCGGAGGTGGGATGAGGGCAGAGGAGGAAGTTTTCCATTCCAAGAGACTTCTCTTTCCTCAGAAATCTGTCTTTCCAAATCCATAAAGACGGGGTCCGCCTCCCGGGAAGCGGTTTGACGCTCGCGGCCCCTTGAGGACGCTCACAGCTGTTGGGGCAGCATTTTTAAAGTTACTGAGGACCTGGGCGGAAAGCATTTTCCCAGCGGTTCCCGGCCCCGCTCCTTGAGTCCGTAGCCCCCGAGACAACATCGGGGTTGATGGTAAAATTGTTTCAGAGACGTTGCCTTTGAGGCTCAGTCTGTTCCAGCCGTCCCACACAGCCTTCCAGCTAAAGGTACCAAAGGAGTCTCGCAGAGAGAATTACTTCTGCCAGTTCTCACTGTAGGGTTTCGTACTTATTACCATGCGTTGTTTTTCAGAGTTACAGTGTGGATGTGAAACTGCTGTGATAGCCCAACTTAGAGAAACTGTTGACATCGTTGGAGTGGTTCCAGTAACCTACCTTGCGAAACGCTTCGGCTTCACAGAATTTCCTTTGGGAAAGTAAGTTGACTGCTGTGTTAATGTAATCATCTTTAATTTTCGATATGTGAATACGTGTGGACGGGTCAACGCTTTGAGTAATGTGGCACTCTCGGGGACAAACAGGGTCAGTGCCAAACAAAACATGACTGAAGAATATACTTCTTTGCTTCACCATTGGAAGAATTTGCTAAATACACACTTGCTCATTGTGTACTTCCCCTAATTTTTTCTTTAAAGATTTTATTTATTTGTTGATTTGACAGAGAGAGAGCACAAGCAGGGGGAGCAGCAGGAGAGGGAGAAGCAGGCTCCCCACTGAGCAGGGAGCCCCACCCACCGCGGGGCTGTTCCCAGGCCCCTGGGACCATGACCTGAGCCAAAGGCAGACACCTAACCATCTGAGCCACCCAGGCACCCGTACTTCCCCTACTTTTGAGGATGATAATATGATGCTCTTTTCAGGCATCCGTGTTGGTTTTAGTGTGTGCAATCGTAGGAGCTGTGGAGGACAGGCCTCACTGGAACCACGCATTCTGTTTGCCTGCTCTTCTTTCTCAGTGACTTGATACGATTCAGCACTTCTCTGCTGCGGATGCTCCTTGGGTTCTTGTTTAGATTTAATGGATAATGCAAAAGTATTCTCGTGCATAAGTAAGAGAAATTGGTTTGGGTTGCAGTTCTCAAACAAAAACAGAACCCAGGCTTTGGAGGAGCGTGGGGAGGGAAGAGAAGAAACTGGAAAAATGGGAATAACGTGTTAGGTAGATTGTCACTGGAGAGAGCATTGGGGAAAATAACCTCAGAGCTGGGAGTCATAACTGGGAAACCGTATAAATACTACTTGGCAGCTGGAGGGTTTTAGGACATTTTGACTTGCACTTGGGATGGAAGCCCAGAGAGTGCAGGTTGCTTCAGCTAGGTAGGGAAAATGCTGAGGCTGGGGAAGTTTGAGTGGCTAACAAGTACATGAGCCAAAGGCTCTCTGAATTGTAGACCTCTTTTAAATCTCTACCAGTAGATAGCTTGTGCCATTGTAAGCTTGTGTCATGGTTAAGACCATGAATTTTTAGTGTCAAGGTTGTTACACAAACTATGAGATCTTGAGCAAGCTAATCAATCTCTTTCAGCTTTAATTTTTTCATGTTTGTTTAAAAAAGGGATGGTCGGAGCACCTGGCTGGCTCAGTGAGAAAGACCTGCAACTCTTGATCTCAGGGATGTGAGTTTGAGCCCCACATTGGATGTAGAGATTACTAAAAAAAAAAATAATAATACACTTAAAAAATAAAAAGAGAGGGGCGCCTGGGTGGCACAGCGGTTAAGCGTCTGCCTTCAGCTCAGGGCATGATCCTGGTGTTATGGGATCGAGCCCCACATCAGGCTCTTCCGCTATGAGCCTGCTTCTTCCTCTCCCACTCCCCCTGCTTGTGTTCCCTCTCTCTCTGGCTGTCTCTATCTCTGTTGAATAAATAAATAAAATCTTTAAAAAAATAAAAATAAAAAGAGAGGGGTGCCTGGGCGACTTGGTGGGTTAAGCGTCTGACTTTGGCTCAGGTCATGATCTCAGGATCCTGGAATCTAGGGGCATCAGGCTCCTGGCTCAGCAGGGAGTCTGGTTGACCACCCCGCACATGCGCTCGTGTCTCTGCTCACGTGCTCTCTCTCTCTCTCTCTCTCTCTCTCTCTCAAATAAATAAAAGTTTTTTTTTTTTAAAGGAGATAGTACCTACTTCACTGGAATGTTGTACAGGTTATATGAGTGCTTAGCCTGTTGCTGAGCACAGAGGAAGAACTCCACGAATGTTAGTTGTCATTGTCATCATGATTTCAGTTTAATAAGCATAATTGAACATCCATTTATAAGGAAGAGGTCCATCCAAAGACAATGAATGAAGGTATTGCCACTCAGTGAGGAGCACACAGATCAGATGAGGATACCATAAGTAGAAACCCTATAGCTTTCTGCCCCTCTTCTGTCAATTTCCCGACCCCAGGCATCTGCTGATCTACCTTCTATCATTATAGATTAAGTAATCTATTCTAAAATTTCATATAACTGGAATCATATCATGTGTGCCTTATTGTATGTGGCTCTTTTCGTTCAAAATAATGAGATTCATCCATGTTGTTTATATCAGTAGTTCCTTTTTATGGCTCCATAGTGTTCTGTTATATGGCTATACCAACTTTGCTTACTCATTCATTCACTTATTCATTCATCTCTTTTTTTTTTTTTTAAAGATTTTATTTATTTATTTGACAGAGAGAGAGAGACAGCCAGCGAGAGAGGGAACACAAGCAGGGGGAGTGGGAGAGGAAGAAGCAGGCTCCCAGCAGAGGAGCCCGATGCCCGGCTCGATCCCAGCACTCTGGGATCACGCCCTGAGCCGAAGGTGCTTAACGACTGAGCCACCCAGGCGCCCCTATTCATTCATCTCTTGATTCACATTGAGTTGTTTCCAGTTTTTGGCTCTCATGTATAAAGCCAAACCATATAATTCTTTGTGTGGACGTATATTTTCATCTCTCCCCATTATTATTATTTTTTAATGTTTTTGTTTTGTTTTTGTTTTTGTTTTTTTAAAGATTTTATTTATTTATTTGAGAGAGAAAGCAGGAGCCAAGGGGAGGGGCAGAGGGAGACAGAGAAGCAGACTCCCTGCTCAGCGGGGAGCCTAACTCGGGGATGGATCCCAGAACCTGGGATCATAACCTGAGCTGAAAGCAGATGTTTAACTGACTGAGTCACTCAGGCACCCCTGTTTTGTTTTGTTTTTTTAAATAAACTCTACACCCAACCTGGGGCTTGAACTCATGACCCTGAGGTCAAGAGTCGTATGTTCCACTGACTGAGCCAGCCAGGTGCCCCTCTCCCCATTATTTTTAAGCTATTCTCTTACTTTGTATCTAAAATCCTTTCTCTGTAGTCTCCTTAAGGACCTTCCTCCTTCAATTATTCACTTTCTCGAAGCTTCTGTGACTTCTTCAACCTACCAATAGTGTAATTCTTCAAAAAAAAAAATAGACAACCTTCTCTTAGTCATGATATCTCCCGAAGAGAGTGTTTAATATCTCTCTGGGTTCTAGTCTCTCTAAGTTTGTCTGCCTGTGAGATCTCTACTTGGATGTCCAAAGTGTCCTCAAATTCAATACCCATAAAACAGTGGCCTCTATCTGCCTTCCCTCCACACTTCCTCTAGCATTCTTCGTCGACTAGTGGCACGCCATCTCCCCAGTCACTTAAGTCAGAAATCTCCTCCTCCTCCCTGCGTTTGCGTCTCTCCTCCATTCAGCCGGCCGATGCACTTGTGAACGCTTGATGTCATCCCTCTGTTACTGCCCTTCACTGTCTCGCATCTGAACTGACGGAGTGCCCCCAAGCAGTGCTTTGCGAACCTTAAGGAATCATCCAGATCACCTGGGCATCTTGTTAAGACGCAGATTTTGGATCGGCAGGCCTCGGGGAGGGCCTGTGATTCTGCATTTTTAATCACCCCCCAGGAGACGCCCATACTTGTGATCCATTCTGTCTTCACTCATGGGTAGTGTCATCCAGTCTCATGATTTAAATACCATCTATATGCAGATGACCCCAAATCTCTGGTAAATCTCTAGTCTACACTTCTCCCCTGAACTTGGCTCTGTTCTCCACTTGCCTACTTACCATGAGCATGTGGATATCTAGTGGACATCGCAAATGTAACTTCTGTATAAACTGAACTGCTGGTCTTCTCCCCTAAACCTGGCCATCTTTCTGTTCTCAGTGAAAGGTAACTGTATTCTTTCAGTTGCTTAAGCTAGATGTTTTTGGAGTCATTCTTGACTCCTCTTTCTCTCACAGCCCATATTCCATTCATCAGCAGTCGCACTGGCTCTGCGTTTATAATATTTCCAGACTCCGGTGCCTTGTCACCACTTCTGCTGCTGCCACCCGGGGCCAAGGCAGCATCAACTCTCACCTGGCTGACTGGAGTAGCTTCCTGTCTGGTCTCCCTGCTTCCACCCTTTTTTCTCTCTACATTTTGTTCTCAACTTCAACAGCCAGAAAGATCCTTTAAAAATCTGTTAGATCATGTCACTCCTCTGCTCAAAACCCCGTAGGGGCTCCCTTTCACCTCTTTGACTACATCTGCTACACCTTTCGTCTGTGAACTCTGACTCAGCCATTCTGGTTTCTCTCTTCCTGGAGTACAACTGGCATGCTTCTGCCTCACGGATTCTGCATGTTACCTTTGCTTAGGACATTCTTCCTTCAGAAATCTGCATGGGTCACTCCCTTGCCTCTTTTAATTCTTTGCTCAGATTTCACTCGTTGAGGCCTTTCCTGAGCACCCTACTTGGAATTGCACCTCTCCTCACCCTCTTGCCCTGCTTTGTTTTCCTCACAGCCCCATTATTTAGTATGCCGAGTGTATGTGTGTATTTTGATCATTGTTCATCTCCCAGTGCTGGCATGTAAGCTCCATGTGGATCAGGAATTTTGACAGTTTTGTTTACTGCTTTATTCCCGGCATCTACAGCAAAGCGATTGTTCAGAAATATTTGCTGAACTATGATGAATACATGAGAATGATTTCTAAAGTTCACTGGTACGTCACTTCCTGTTGAGACCCTCAAATACATCCCCATTCCTTATAGGATAAAATCCAAGTTCCCTAACATCACATCTGAGGGTGGAAAGACCCTGGAAACAGTATGCTAGTAGTTCCATGTTAACTTTTTTTTCTTTTTTTTTAAGATTTTATTTATTTATTTGGGAGAAAGAGCATGGGCAGGGGGAGGGGCAGAGGGACAAGCAGACTCCCCTCAGACCCAACAAGGGGCTTGATCCCAGGACCCCAAGATCATGACCTGAGCTGAAATCAAGAGTTGGTTGCTTAACTGACTAAGCCACCCCAGGGGCCCCTCCAAGTTTTTATTTAAATTCCAGCTAGTTAGCATACATATCTTATTTCTTTCTGGGGTATGTATGCTTGTTATTTATTTATTTATTTAATTTATTATTATTTTTTTTAATGTAAGCTCTATGGCCAGTGTGGAGCTTGAATTCACAACCTGGAGATCAAGAGTCTCATGTTCTACCAACTGAGCCAGCCAGGTGCTGTGAATTTGGACAATTTTTAAAAATTTAATTAATTTATTTATTTTAAAAGATTTGTTTATTTATTTGAGAAAGGGAGCACACAGCGGGGAAGGGCAGAGAGAGAAATCCAAGCAGACTCTGTGCTGAGCATGGAGCCCGATACAGGGCTCAGTCTTACAACCCTGAGATCATGACCTGAGCTGAAACCAAGAGTTCAACGCTTAACAGAGTGAGCCACCCAGGTGCTCCTTAATTTTATTTTTTACAGTACTCTCTAACCCTAGTGTGGGGCTTGAATTCATGACCCAGAAACTGGGAGTTACATGCTCTATTGAGCCAGCCAGGCATCTCCATCAGGTTCCTTTCTTTTCTTTTTTTTAAAGATTTTATTTATTTGAGATAGAGCAAGCAAGAGAGAGCAAAAGTGGTGGGGAGGGGCAGAGGGAGAGGGAGAAGCAGGCTCCCCGCCAAGCAGGGAGCCCAGTGTGGGACTTGATCCCAGGACCCCAGGATCATGACCTGAGCCTAAATCAGACACTCAACCGATTGAGCCACCCAGCCCCCCACCGCCAAATCAGGTTTCTAATTCATAAGTGTCCGCACTATGTCTGAGATGTGGAAAGCACTTAGAAATGTCAGCATGCTAGATGGGTAGTGTGTTTGTTAGGTAACTTCTCCTCCAGCAGGTGTCCCCTGAATAAAGAAGCAGGTGGAGAACAGTCATTCCCACTTGTGAAGGTCTGTGCCCGTCATAGATGTGTTGGGAGATGTTTATATTGAATTTGATCCTCCTGCCAATAGATAGTTCTTTTCCTCAAGAAATAGAGTTGTCTTCACTTCCTGAAAACATTGAGAGCATCTGTGATTAACTAGCTCCTACTTAAAATACCTCAGAATCTGTGAATACACACAGGAAAAGCAGGAAGATGAACATCATGTGGGTCAATTAGTTATTTTCTCTAGACAACACTGCCTGTCACGATGCAGAAGATTATTGTCACCCGTATGGAGAAGATTGTAGTTATTTTTACTCTAAAATTTCCCACTACATTTTTAAAGAACAAATTGTTCAAATATACCATCTTAATCACTGTATCCTTTTGAAACTATACCTAAACCTTTGTTCATTACTAAGATTTATATTTTCCTTCTTCCTTTTCAGTACTTGTTTCTGTAGCAACCATCCAGCTGATGGTAATATTTTCATGAAACAAGGAGATTCAGAAAGTCAGTAATCTTTTTTTTTTTAAAGATTTTATTTATTTATTTGACCGAGAGGGAGAGACAGCCAGCGAGAGAGAGAACACAGCAGGGGGAGTGTAAGAGGGAGAAGCAGGCTCCCAGCAGAGGAGCCCGATGCGGGGCTCCATCCCAGGACTCTGGGATCACGCCCTGAGCCGAAGGCAGACGCTTAACGACTGCCCCAGAAAGTCAGTGATCTTGAAAGTATTTAATAGAGTTTCTTTATTTGGGGTAAATTTGGTTGTGATGTTACTCCAGTGATTTGGGTTGAACTGTTCCTTTTTATCCATTGTCGGTGGTAATCAATACTTAAAGACAACTTTCTTTCAGATGACTGGTTTTGATGTGCTTCCTGTTGTCACAGCTTGATGTCAGCTAACCATTTCACTCAGGAGTAGCAGGGTAGGAGATGAGCTGCTGCTTGCCTGCAGCGGTCAGGTGGCAATGCTGCTGGGACTGGCTCACCTGCCGAAGACGTCTGTGTGAGGCAGGAGACCAGAGGGCTCACGTACCCGAGTCAGACCATTGGTTTAGTGTCTGGTTGTGTGCAGGCCACACTGGCCAGCCAGCTCAGCCCCAGGCCCGAGAAAAGCACTGCAGGATGAAGAAGGGATCTAATTAAACGAACTGGAAATCATGTGAAAAGAATGGCTTTTTACTTCCCGTTCTAACCCTCTGTGCTTTCTCTTTACTTTGCTTTTATACTCCTTTGCTTCTTGGAGCTCTTGCTTTAGGAGGAACCAGGGCTTCTGCTGGCACGGTGACAACCCTAGGGTAGGTTACTTGGGAAGTGTTGCTTACCTGTAGAAACCAAGCTGCTCGTTGCCAGCAGCACAGACAAGTAGTAAAGTTCAGGGGTCGTTTTTTCCTGTATTTGGGAGGAAAAAGCACTGTGAGGAATACTTGTCTTTTGATTGGAACCCGTATCGACAATACTTTTGCCAAAGGATTTAAACAGTGGCATCTGCTTATTAGCAAGAGCTATAAGGCTTGCTGCCCACTGCACCAAATGTAGGCCAGCACTTCCACTGCTGATTGATAGCTTAGCTTTTTCTTTTTCTTTTCTTTTTTCTTTTCTTTTCTTCTTTTTTTTTTTGAGTCTAGTTAAGTGGAATTCACACACAAAAAGAAAAATCTCTCATGGAATTTTTAAACTTCCCCTGGTGAAGTGTTTTAACTGTGACATGTGTCTAATTAGGAATTCTGTCTCTACATATCTCTATTTTTAGTGAGGAGAAAATAAATATTGAAGACTGATGGTGTATTATATACAGACATGCTTTCAGATTAAGATAAGCCCTTGAGAAATTCAGTATTTAAAAACACACACAGTCAGTTGCCAGAACTGTTAACACCATGGTACAGGCTCCTTCACCAAAGGATCCCACACCAAATACGGCAAACATCCTCTTTAGTGCCTGCGGGACTGGTTCCATATGCGTAAGCAGCACAGTAAAACCTAGAAGGACAGCAGAGCAGCATCCATTTACTGGGTGTAATTATCTCAGAAAAACATTCTTGAATGCAAACCTAAATAGAGGCTGTTTCCTCGCTTCCCTCCCATGGGACACAGATGCCCAAAACCCAGCCAGCCTAAGGTTTTCCTTTGACATGGGTTGTGTTCTTACTATTGGCATTGCTGGTGATAAGAACTCTGACTGCTTTTTTCACGATTCTGTTATCTCATTTAAACCTTAGCAAAACCGAAGCAGGTATTTTTTAATCTCCACTTTATTTTTTAAAAGATTTACTTACTTATTTTAGAGAGAGAGAGTATGGGGGGGATAGGAGCAGAGGGAGAGAGAGAATCCTAAGCAGACTCCCCACTGAGCAAGGAGGCCCACACAGGGCTCAGTCCCACGACCCTGAGATCTTGACCTGAGCTGACATCATGACCTGGGCTGAAATCAGGAGTCAGACACTTGGTCCGCTGAACCACCCAGGCGCCCTTATCTCCATTTTATAAACAAGGAGCAGGAAGCTCAGAGAAGTTAGGTAGCTCCTGTCGTGGAGTGAGTGTTTCAGCTGGCCTCCCTCTGTCTCCAAAGCCAGTACTTCCCACTGTCACATATGTTGCCTCTTGTGGATCTGGAATTCAGCAGGAGACTCTAGAACAGTGTCTAAGACATTCAACAGCTTTTTTTTTTTTTTTTTAAGATTTTATTTATTTCTTTGAGAGAGAGAGAGAGAACAAGTGGTGGGAAGGATCAGAGGGGGAGAGAGAGCAGCAAGCTCCCCGCTGAGCAGGAAGCCCAATGCAGGACTCAGTCCCAGGACTGGGAGATCATGACCCGAGCCAAAGGCAGACGCTTAACTGACTGTACCAAGTTTTTTTTTTAAGTAGGCTCCATGCCCAGGGAGGAGCCTAGCACAGAGCCCAGCATGGGGTTTGAACTCACAACCCTGAGATCAAGAGTTGGACACGTCACTGACTGAGCCACCCAGGCGCCCCTCAATAACTATTTTTTCATTAAAAAAATTTTAGGGGTGCCTGGCTGGCTCAGTGGGTGGAGCATGCGACTCCTGATCTTGGGGTTGTGAGTTTGCGCCCCACATTCGGTGTAGAGATTAAAAAAATAAAATCTTTAAAAAAATTTTTAGGGGCTCCTGAGTGGCTTAGATGGTTAAGCGTCCAATTCTTGATTTCAGCTCAGGTCGTGATCTCAGGGTCGTGAGATTGAGCCCTGCGTCTGCTTCTCTCCCTCACCCTCTGCCCCTCCACCTCCTCCCCTGCGCACACACTCTCTCTCTCTCTCAAATACATAAATAAATCTTTAAAAAAAAAAATCTTAGATGGAGCACCTGGGTGGCTCAGATGGTTAAGCATCTCTCTTCAGCTCAGGTCATGATCTCAGGGTCCTGGGATTGAGCCTCTCCTCGGACTTCCTGCTCAGTGCGGAGTCTGCTTCTCCCTCTCCCTCTCCCCTCCACTTGTGCTCGCTTGCTCTCTCTCTCTCTCTCTCAAATGAATAATGAATAAATAAAATCTTTTTAAAAATTAAAAAAAACTTAGACATAGTTTTTATTTCAATCACGCATTGCTCTTACAAGTACACACGTGGGAAAATATAATAAAAATGTATTAAGATATTCCTAAAACTTCACGTTTCAGAGTCCAGTGCTTCTCTGTCCCTTTTTTATTTCAAATCGTTGAGGTCCCTGGTTTTCTACACAGTATTAGCTCCTGTCAAGTAACCATTTATTAAATGAATCTGGTATTTTTTTATATTATAACTAAAGAATTTTATACTACCACCATAGCGTATTTGTATTTAACTTAATTTGGTTTCATACTCAAATTTCAGGACAACCAGAACAGTTACTAAGGAACTTACAAAAAATTTCACCTGAATTTTAAATGTGAATTTTTTCTTAAATTTCAGTCTGAGCTCCCTAAGAGCAGGAAGTCCTATCTTACCCATTTTTGGTTTGGTGATGTCCGGCAAATAATAGGCACTTAGTAAGTGCTTGATAAACGCACACTTACCAATTGTGAAGAAGGTAAAGATGATATTGCCAACCAAGTTGGTAAGAAGAGGTTGCGTGCAGTATCGGGAAGATCTGGGCCTAAAAGCAATACCCTGGGTCATACATTAATTTATCAATTATTAGAAGAAATTCACCCTTATAAGTACAATACCAGAAGGCACTAACCATTGAATTCTAACCCTAATTCTGGCCCGAGGTTCATTTGGCTGCAGACAACTCATTTAATAACCTTGGTTCCTTTACCATGACTGCAAATTAATAGTACAAAAACAGCCCACAAGTAATATGAAGAGTTGTTAATATTTACAATCGGTGGACAAATAGTGTTTACCATCTTTCAAATTCATGTTAACCAGATATTTTGGTAAGAAAATATCTTGTGGAGGGGCGCCTGGGTGGCTCAGTCATTAAGCGTCTGCCTTCGGCTCAGGGCGTGATTCTAGCGTTCTGGGATCGAGCCCCATGTCAGGCTCTTCTGCTGGGAGCCTGCTTCTTCCTCTCCCACTCCCCCTGCTTGTGTTCCCTCTCTCGCTGGCTGGCTGTCTCTCTGTCAAATAAATAAATTCTTTAAAAATATATATATATATCTTGTGGAAATGCTGGCCTTCTGGAGTAAGGAAGTAGGCCTTACTGCACACAAAACTCCTATGACAGACGTTGGCAAGTTTAAATTAGGCTAATTACAGTGAGTGTCACAGTTTCGCTTTCTTTCTTGTCACTTAAGTAGATTCTCCGTTTTCAGATTGTTTTAGAATTTCCACATTTTTAGAGCTGCAATTTTTTTTGAATGTATCAAATGGCATTTGCTTTATTTGTCCAGTTATTAGCTGACTTCTTCTGCAAGCCTAATGTCCTCCATAGAATCTGAAATAATATATCAAGTCATAATCTGGTCACATATGTCTGTGTCACCCTCAGCCATGCAGACGTTAGCTCATGCGGGACTGTCAGGACTGGTCTCTAGGGAATCCATAGATTGAAACGTTGGTGCCCTTGTTCTCCCATTTCGTGGCTTCTTGTGCTAGGAGAAATCGTGTTAATTAAGGTAAACTCAATCTGCCCTATTCCCAGCTATTCTTTTGGTATTGAGATTTTTTGCTTTTCAAAGAGGCGAAGCAGGTGACTACCACTGATAAGAGGGGCAAAAACAATGGGGCAGGCTGCAGTTAAACACATAACAGGAATCACAGAGCACATCCCAACCATCTCCAGAGGTAAGACTGGGCTGCCAGGTAAGGGGGTTGGCTGGTGAAAGAACTTACCTTAGCAGAACATACAACTGGAGGACCAGAGCGGTGATTCCGAACAAGAACACTGTCACTTGCCTGCATGGGACACAGCGAGTTATATTTTACATTACTTCTTTAGTGATAAAATGGCTTCAAGAAACCAAATTTACGGGGCACCCGGATGGCTCAGTCAGCTAAGTGTCTGCCTTTGGCTCAGGTCATGATCCCAGGGTCCTAGGATTGAGCCCTGCATCAGGCTTCTTGCTCAGCAGGGAGCCTACTTCTCTCTCTCCCTCTGCCTCTCCCCTGGCTTGTGCACTCTCACTCTCTGTCAAATAAGTTAAAAAAACAAAAACAAAAACCTGAAAACTAATTGTCAACTGAGAGAAACAGCAGCCACATCAACTGAAAAACACCATGTATTATTTAAAAAAAAAAAGAAAATACTAAAAAAAAATAGTTTTAGAATATACCCCCAGACTGGCAATGGCACGTTGTTACAACTAGAACTAGGATATAGTTACAGGCCTACTGTGACTATTTTGGAAGGGATAACATCTTTTTAGGGGTGTAAATTCTGATCAGTTGTCAAGTCAATCATACTATTTTAACAGCCGATATAGATTGAATCATTTTGAGCATTTCTGAAATGTGACAAGAAAAGCCAGCTATTTTTTTTAAATGTTAACGTTTAAAAAACCGGCTTAATATTTACGAAATGTTTCATTAATGTTTACATACTGGTTTTTAAAACTTAAGAGAGTCAGTAATTATTATGTCAAGTATACTTTAATTTTTTATAAAATGATTTAAAAATTGGAAGTAAATTTTAGTTAAACGTCAAGACTGTCTCAGGAAGAAACGAGCTTTTTGTAATTGCGATCTGGGGAGGGACACTTACAGCCTGAGCCGGCGTGACCTCGGCAGCCAGCAGTGCAGGTGATACGCTGTGTGGGCCAGACAGAAGTGAATCATGGGGACGCTGGTCCTTGAGCACCTGGAACAAGGCACGGAGGATCCAAAGCGGCCCTGTTAGAGCTCCCAAACTACTTCTCCACCCATTTGTCCCCAGCTTGTCCCCCTTCCCAGCACAAGTACTCTGGTACTCTGCAGTGATCCAGAGGAAGGACTTTTCCTTGGAGAGGGGCAGATCCTGTTCTAAAGCCAGCCTGGGCTATGGTGGACACTCACTGTAACTTAATTCTTCTGTGCTTTTCAAGGTCTGAGCTCAAGTTGCCTTGTTCGTGGGGAATTAACTGAGCTGGATATTTGAGATGGGTTGAATGTGACAAGGGAGGAAGCTTCCTTTAGCTAAGAGATCAGCTTCCCCGAGCCCCTTCCCCAGCCTTTCCCCTGGGGAGGACCTGGAAACCTGAGTGCATCTTTGTTCTGTCCTTCCCTGAACAACAGGCCGCTCCCTTGGGGACCCATACCTCCTGTTCTCAGCTTTATTGTTCTTGCTGCTCACAGCTCAGTCTCCTGAGGGGAGTGGTGCCTGAAACTGGAGGTGAGCAGGGCTGGAGCTGCTCTGCCAGGGGCAGGTTACCCTGGTTTCCATGTGGGCCAAGAATTTCTTGGAGATGTTGTATCCACCACCACTCCATAATCCCACGGCACTTCGTATGGGAATTAGGGGATAGTGATGGGAGGAGTGGGAACAAGCCTCTGGTGAACGCTAGCGTCATCTTTGAGCTGATAATTGAAAGGACATTTAAATCATTCTTACGAATTAACTCATTTTTTTAAGATTCCATGTGGAGCATTACTGACCCTTCTGTCCTTTATTTCTTAGCAACAATTAGCGTCTCTCTGATCCCTACCACTATGCTTTGTTGGGAGAAAGCCTCAAATGTTTATTGAATAAATGTTTCTTATTTCCATTCTCACTGACAACTTAAATTGAGGCACTCATGACTTTGTAACTGGCCTTCCTGTCTTGTTTGGCCCCATCCAATTAATCCCCTAGCATCACCATTATCAGTATTGTCACTTTCCTCATAAATAACAGCTAGCATTTATTTTTACACTGTGCTAGGCAATATGCTAAGCACTTTGCTGTTAATCAGAATTAATCCTCAAAGTATCTGAAATTGGTTGTCATTGTCTCTATTTTACAGATGAGGAGACTGAAGACACATAAGTGATTTGGTTAAGCTGGTAAAACTGAATAAAGGTTTTAAGTACCCATGTCTTCTTATTTTTCTAAAACAGTGTTTTTATAGACCCCTGTTGTCACTCCATTGCTCAGAAAGCTTCAGAGGTTCTCATTGCCTCGGGGGTTAACTGTCACATTCCTCAGCCTCTCAGCTTAGGAGGGATCATTTTCCAGTCTGCACAGCTCAGTGTAGCTCCTATTTTTCCTCTTGATGAGGCAGCCTGGGAGTCAGGACGCTGAGATGCTAGCCCTGGTTCCCCACTCCCTAGCTTTGTCCGGTGAGCATAGAATCTAAGCAGAAGTGAGTTGGTCACCCCGGCAGTTGGATGTAAACACTGTCGGGCTACAAATAAATGGTCCTGACGCAGGTCTTCCCAGCATTGGCACGTCTTAGAAGTGCACAGCGAGGTGCTGTATAGCCTTAATTTCCAGCTCATTCTCGACCCATTGTTTTCTCTGAGATGTTTGTAATACTGAAAAATTAGAAAAACCTAGATGTCCAATGAAAGAAGATTAACTGGAAAAATGAAATATCTAACAATAGCTTATTTTTTTGCAACAGGCCAAATGACTTTGGCCAAATTTTTGTGTGTTTGTGTGGTGAAGATTAAATGATCATGTGTGTGAAAGCATTTTATATGTCAAAAAGTGTCATACAACTGTTTGTTTATTGCCATTTATGGTATTTCTATGTTAATTATAAAAATAGTCTGACCTCTACAAGTCATTCCCCAAAGTTCCCAAAATGCTTTCAGCAATTTGGCATCACTGGAATTATATTTATAAGCTCTCAGAATGATTATTTTGAAACATAATTTGGATATATAAGAATATTTTTTAACTTTTTTAGTTTTAAAAACTATATTTTGATGGTTAATAAGGAATGCTGATCAAAAAAAAATAATAATAATAACCCAGAACTGAGTGATTTGACTTTGAGGGATGGGAAGGTCATGTGTCAGGGAGCAAGAATTCCTGTTCTCTCAGGTCTTTCTAGCTCGGGGACTGAGAATCAAATTGAGATGAGAGAGATTAAGAGGAGAAAATCAAATTTAATAGAGTACATATGGGGAATCCGTATAGACATGGCAATTCCAAAGACAGTCAGACAAAATGAGGCATAGTATGGCATTCTGAGCTAAGGAGAAGGGAGTGGGGGTCTGGGATTTCAGAGGAAAGGAACGCACCTCACAGGGTGGCAAGAAGAGCAGATGTTTGGTAATTAGATGTTTGCCCTGCCATGCAGATGGGTCCCTCAGATAACATTTATCTCTGCTAATAACCCTTATTCTGGGAAAGACCCCCAATTTAGATTCTTCTATGTAATTAAGGGAGGGGCAGAAGTTTCTCTTGAGCCTGCAGGGTCTCAAATGCCTTCCACTCAAAATAATCCACATGCCAAAGTGGCACATTCTGAACCCCTTCAACTGACCCCCAGCACAGTGAATGAAAAAGACCCCCCTGAAGATACAACATTTTGCCATTTCAGAGCACTGGCGATAAAGAGGACATCCCACAAATCTGCCAAAAAGGAAAGGTCATGTAAAAAAGGAACAAGAGTCAGAATGGCATTAGACTTTCAGTAGCAGTGTTGGATGCTAGGGAACAATGAAATGCATTCCTAATTTTATTCTTATTATTTATTCTTATTTTTTAAAGATTTTATTTATTTATATGACAGAGACACAGCCAGCGAGAGAGGGAACACAAGCAGGGGGAGTGGGAGAGGAAGAAGCAGGCTCCCAGCAGAGCAGGGAACCTGATATGGGGCTCGATCTCAGGACCCTGGGATCACGCCCTGGGCCGAACGAAGGCAGATGCTTAACGACTGAGCCACCCAGGTGCCCCTATTCTTATTATTTTTTTAAAGAATTTATTTATTTGAGAGAGAGAAGGAGCGGAGGAAGGTGAAGAGGGAGAAGCAAATTCCCTGCTGAGCAAGGAGCCTGATGCAAGGTTGGATCCCAGGACCCCAGGATCATGACCCAAGCCGAAGGCAGATGCTTAACCAACTGAGCCACCCAGGTGCCCCCAGACTACTGTTTTGAAGGGCAGGTTGTCAGGGAGTCCTATTTATTTGGTAGTTGATAATGTCATTATATCAGTTAACTGTGACCACAGTAGTGCATCACAAAAGTTTGGCAGCATACAATTATAAACATTCATTTTTGCTTATGAGTCTAGGGTCAGCTTGTGGTCTTGTTGATGTAAGCCCGGCCCAGCTAATCTCGCTGGGGCTTGCCTGTGTGTCTGAGCATGTCATCTGTGGTTTGGCTGGTGCAGGATGGCCCCTGCCACATAGCTGGTGTGGTTGGCTGTCCATCAGCAGGAGTACGAGCTCTCTCCCACGTGGTCTGTCATCCTCCAGCAGGCCGGCCCCGACTTGTTTTCATGGCAGAGGCAGGAGTCCAGAAGAGGGTGGAAGTGTGCAAAGCCTCAAAGGCCTGGCTCAGAACCGGCACATGGTTATGTCTGCCACATTGTTTTGTCCAAAGCAAGTCACAAAGAGGAGGAAGAAGATCCCATCTCTGTACGGCAGGAGCTGCAAATGCACTCTGAAAAGGAAGGGCGGAGAATGGGACTATCTTTGTCTTTGAAGCCACGGGTTTTTGTCCATCCCCTTGGAAGGTAGGACATCTAAAGGCCTAGAACTGAACTTGTTTCCTTTTTCCTTTGCAGACCACAAGCAAAGTGTCAGAATTTGCCATTCAGTTCAACAACTTCAAATTCTTAGCATGGATAATTCAGAGAAGACAGAAGTGGTTCTCCTTGCTTGTGGTTCCTTCAATCCTATCACCAACATGCACCTCCGGCTATTTGAGCTGGCCAAGGACTACATGAACGGAACAGGTAGGAACAGGGCACTACCCCAAAATATGGCACTCTGGCATGTTGGGTATTTTAAGTTGAAGGAGTTTGAAAAAATGGCAGAATCAGGAAGGTCCCTCTGACCTCCTCCACACTGTTCTCCCCTGAAGCAGCTCATAAAACCTTGATGTGAGAGGTGCCCTCCATATACTGGGAGGAAAAGAGCATCCTTATTGCTAAGGACAGAGGGATGCCTAGAAGAATCTAAACTAACGGGCCTTGCTAAACTTCCCCGAGTTTACTACACTTACCTCGTACTCTTTGCCTTATCATATTTCTTGATGACTGTCCACTCCTCACCAAACCTGGATAAAAATACTCAGGTTTGACTGTTTCTTGGGGTCTTCATTTCCTTACGAAGGCACCCGTATCACATAAACCTATTAAATAAATTTCTACATTTTTCTTCTGTTTTTCTGTCTTTGTCAGTTTTATTTTCAGACCCACCCAGGGACCCGAGGAGGGTTGAGGAAAACCATTTCCTCCCCTGCGTAATGTGTTTTGTTACATAGATGATCGTGCACGTGCTGCTAGATAGATCAGTGGGTGCCCAGACTCACTAATAATCCTAATACTCAGGGAACGAAGGTAAAAAACGAGATCTGTTTTGCCCATCACATCAACAAAAATGTTTAAACTTGGTAGTGTCAAGTATCAGGGTTGGGGTGGACAATACACATTGATTAAGGCTTTTTACAAGGCAATTTGGCAATATTGAAATTTACGTTGTGCAGGGGGATGGGGAGTTAGTGTTTCGTGGGGACGGAGTTTCGGTTGGAGAAGATGAGAAAGTTCTGGAGACGGACAGTGGTGATGACTGCACAGCAGTGTGAATGTGCTTGATGCCACTGAATGGTGCACTTTAAAATGGTGACTTCTATGTTGTTTTACCTCGTTGATAAATGAATGTGTGAATGAACCCGACTCCCTGTTTTTAAAAAAATGGTCTGGTATAAAACCATTTGATGATATGCTTAAAAATGGTCTGTTATACAATCATATTGATGATATTTCCTGTGCATAAAATCTCACTTGTTACACCTCACATCAAATCTGACTCTTTATCCAGGAAAATACAGAGTTATCAAAGGCATAATCTCTCCCGTTGGTGATGCATATAAGAAGAAAGGACTCATCTCTGCCCATCACCGAGTTATCATGGCAGAACTCGCCACCAAGAATTCAGAATGGGTGGAAGTTGACACGTGGGAAAGTCTGCAGAAGGAGTGGGTGGAGACCGTTAAGGTGCTAAGGTAGTCGTGGGGAATCAGCTGTCAGTTCCGCGGGAGTGGGCTGGGGGCTTCTTGCCGTCTTTCACTGCTGCCTGTGTCTGTGAAGTACAGATTTGCAAACTGTGACTCAGGTCGGGAGGGCTTGCGATGTAGGTTATTTCTTGGGTGTGGAGCACAGCAGCAGCCCGTGGGGGTTCCTTAGACTTTATGCCTTTCATCATGTTTTGAGATGTTTGCATGCTTGTTGCTATGTGTATCTCTACAAGAGAGAATACATAGAGAAGCTGCCTGGCCTGTCTGTGCCGTGGATGAGAAAGGCAAAGTCATGAGACGTTGTCATTAATCTTCTTAAGTCTAAAAGAGAGAAGCGTGGTGCATGGTCATGGACAGCCCTCCTTTTACGTGCTGCTTCCATGACCACAGACGGGGGTTGTCCCAGATCTCTGTGCTCGCACCTTTGAAACAGTTCCAGGTGAGGATTCAGAAACTAGAGTGAGTAACATCTGATTGTTACTTATTATTATCTTGAGTATCAAAGAGCTTTCTGAAAAACCTTCATGTCTTATGTCTGTTCTTAGAGCTCTGATTCCTCTGGTTCTAAACATATCAGTTAGGGTTTCAACAGGAAATAGAAACCACTCTGAGTGGTGTTTGTTTCTTTTTTAAGATATTTATTTGTTTGTTTGTTTGAGAGAGAGAGAGCAGGACTTGGGGGAGGAGCAGAGGGAGAGGGAGAGTCCTCAAGCAGACTCCATGATGAGCGCCGAGCCAGCCGTAGAGCTCGATCCCCTGACCCTGAGATCACAACCTGAGCTGAAATCAAGCGTCAGACGCTGAATGCACTGAGCCAGCCAGTGCCCCAAAACCACTCTGAGTGTTCTAAGCAGAAAGGCATTTAGGTGCTCGTGCAGGAGTGTCAAGGGGCTGGCGGCAGGGAAGTCGGGTTTGTTCCAAGGTCATACCTCCTTCGCTGCAGTCGGGTTCAGGAAGCTGTTTCTGCCTCTGCCACCACAAAACTGCGGTTCAGCTGCCCCGGGCTCCCAAAGTTGCCAATTGGACAGCGGAATATGGAGTCTGGCCACCACGCTTGCGCCGTAAGAGATTACTTCTCGGGCTCTACAGCCCAGAAAGATGGCTTCTGCCTCCCTTCTTCCTTCCGAGTCTCTCGTGAGTGCGTCTCACCAGCAGAGTCTCTGTCACATCGAGAAAATGCCACAAGGACCTCTGGGAAGTGTGTTTAGGGCAGGATTGAACACCGAGCCAGCAGACAGTATGCCACAGAGCAACTTAAGAAGAAGGGTGACTTTTCAGGATTGGCAGGGAAAAGAGTCTTCCCTCTTCATTGGCCAGCAGTTCTCCGTCAAACACCAGGCCTCTGCATGCCCACGTTACCCAGCCTTCCCTCTCTGGCTCCACAGCAGCCTCACTGTCCATTACATATTATCTCGGCTGCTCAAGAGGGCAAGGAGTTAGGGGCACAGAGGAGCCACACTTGGCTTCCCCAACCGTAGCTCATGTTATTTGGGTAACTTCACAGTTGCTGCCAATCCAGAAGCAAGCTGCACATAAGTCCTGCCTGGTCCCTTCCTTGCAGGCCTCAGGCACTTGTCCCCTCTAGGACCTTATCCTTGGCCTTGTGGCTCTCCATTACTAGGTCAAGCCACACTCCTCAATGGTCAGGAGTATAGGCTCTGGAACCAGACTGCTGGGGTTCAAATACTGGCTCTGCTACTTATAAGCTAAATGGCCTTGGGCAGGGGCACCTGGGTGACTCAGGCAGTTGAGTCTGACTCTTGATCTCGGCTCAGCTGTTGATATTACAGTCGAGAGTTTGAGCCCCACACTGGGCTCAGTGCTAGGTGTGGAGCCTACTTAAAAAGAATGGCCTTGGGGGCACCTGGGTGGTACAGCGGTTAAGCATCTGCCTTCGGCTCAGGGCATGATCCCGGCGTTATGGGATTGAGCCCCACATCAGGCTCCTCCACTATGAGCCTGCTTCTTCCTCTCCCACTTCCCCTGCTTGTGTTCCCTCTCTGCTGGCAGTCCCTGTCAAATAAATAAATAAAATCTTTAAAAAAAAAAAAAGAATGGTCTTGGGCAAATTAGAGTTCTCCTCTCTCAATGGGGATAATAATTCTGCTATAATAGTGGGCAGTGAAAGAGTTGCTTTATAATAACCAAAACATTCACTCAATCAGATTGTTAATGAATGCCTCCTATGTCCCGGGGAATCTACCAAGAGCTGGAGTTGCAGCTCTAAGCCTTCACTTCCCTCCATTAGGGGAATAATAATAACAATAATAATATTTATGGCACAGAATGTTGAAAAAATTAAATCAAGTGATCCATGCAAAGGACTTAGTGTAGTGCTTAGCACATGATAAAAAACTATTAGTTCTTGTTATTATGACACACACATAAAGCTTCGAATAGTAATAGCCACCATCTGTTGTTGTCCCAGGATCTCCTTGTTTTCTGTTCCCAAGAGCCAGTCCCCAGCACCGCTGGCCAGCATCCATTCTGACTGGTCAGGCATCAGGTGTTTCTGTGGTTAAATGTTTTTAATATCACACAGCCTTAACATTGGGTCAGAGGCTCTGAGGAATGTCCAGAGACACAGTGTTTCAGTTGAATGTTGTGAGAAGAGAAATGTTCTATTGCTTTGTTGTTTTATAGACACCATCAGAAGAAACTGGAGGCTGGGAGCTGTGATCACCAGCAGGACTCACCTATACCGGGAAGGCCCGGACAGAAAAGGAAGTGGGCTGAACAAAGGCAAGATTTCAGTCAAAAGAAATTGCTAGAGCCAAAACCAAAAGGTCAGTATATTTCATCAAGACTTACCAACTAGAGTAGATAAGATTCCAGAGCTGAGCAAGACCCCCTTTGTAATTTCATTTCATATTCAGTATGTGTGAGTGCCTGGAAAATGCCCCTTGTTAGTTTTTGAAGAGAGGGAGGGAAGGAGAGGAAAGGGCACCTTGAGCTTATTTCTCCTGCAGTGGTCCTTAACTGTTGTGGTATCTTTGATCTCTTTTGAGAATCTGATTCTGATCAAAGCTACGAACCCTCTAGCCAGGAAAACACATTGTTGTGTTCAATTTGATGCCGGGAATTATTAGCAAAGCAGACCCTGAGGCTGTGTTTTCTTCTTCCCAGATGTGCCAAAGGTAAAGCTGCTGTGTGGGGCAGATTTATTGGAGTCCTTTGCTGTTCCCAATCTGTGGAAGAGTGAGGATATTACCCAGATTGTGGGAGACTATGGGCTCGTATGTATTACTCGGGCTGGAAATGATGCTCAGAAATTCATCTATGAGTCTGATGCGCTGTGGAAACACCGGAACAACATTCACCTGGTAAATGAATGGATCACCAATGACATCTCGTCCACCAAGATCCGACGAGCCCTCAGAAGGGGCCAGAGCATTCGCTACTTGGTACCAGACCTCGTCCAAGAATATATCGAAAAGCATGATTTGTATAGCTATGAGAGTGAAGAGAAGAATGTTGGGGTCATCCTGGCTCCTTTGCAGAGGAACACGGCAGACACTAACTCATAAAATCCTACAGCATGATATTTTGGGCTTCCGGCTTGGGAATTTGAAACAGTCTGGGCGTTAGTAACTGGGAAGAGGAATTGTGATCCTATTTCATAAACTAAAGCTTTTTAAAAGTTTGGTAAAAATCAGTAGTAGATTAAAATCAGGTTTATCATTTTATTGGAAATTGCTAAGATGAATGTTTTCAATATGGTCTTTTTTTTTAAAACAATGTACAAATCCTTTAATCTTTAAAATGGGATTAACAGCACTAAAACCAGAAGACATTCGATTAAACTAACTACAAATAAGAAGTCAAAAAGGACATATTGGCTTTACCACATAAGAGGAGCAAAGTGGGAAAAGCAAGAGTCCATTTGAAATGCTAACTTTAGGAGCGCCTGGATGGCTCAGTTGGTTAAGTGTCCCAATTCTTGGTTTCAGCTCAGGTCGCGATCTCGAGATCATGGGATTGAGTCCCGTATCAGGCTCTGTGCTCAGTGTGGAGTCTGCTTCAGATTCTCTCTCCCTCTCCCTCCCACTCACTCTCTCTCTCAAAAAATTAATAAAATCTTAAAAAAAAAACTATTTAAAATCCTAACTTTAGTTATAAAGGGAATTAACGTTTTGTACATGCCTGTTTCTAGGCATTCTTCACCAAGGGTGGCCAAGGAAATAATTCTTAAAATAGTGATCTTGTAAAACGCACCACTGATCAGTCATCTTCAACTGTGCAAAATACACGTTGTGAATGTGCCTGGCAGAGGCTTGACGCTAATGGGTCAGTGTCTCTGGCCCACGTCAGAAGTCGGCCAGTTAAGCTTTGCCAAGACGCATCTGCCTGGAGCTCCACCTTTGGAGGTTGGGAGAAAGATCCAAGGCCTCAGATGTTCAGAAAGGTGCACCAGTGTTTCTGCTGCCCACACCAGAGGTAGAGAAGCAGTCTGGGTGTTAGTAATGGGGGAAAGGAATTGTGATCCTGTTTCATAAACAAAAGCTTAAGAGTTTGGTGAAAACCAGTAGTAAGTTAAAATCAGGTTACATGTTGTGCATGTTCTCAGCACAGCCTCTTGTGGCTGTGGCCATCTGCCATCTTGCTATCTTCAGGAACAGCTTCTGAGATGACATCACGCTACCTGGAACAGAGAGAACCACAGAGAAGGAGGGACCTTATTCAAGGATTTTATTAAATATCAGTGGTCTTAGCCTTTCTTTCTTTTTTTTTCCTCTTGGCCTTTTTTTTTTTTTTAATGTATTTATTTGACAGAGAGAGCAAGAGAGCACAAGCAGCAGAAGGAGAGGGAGAAGCAGGCTTCCCGCTGAGCAGGGAGCCCGATGTGGGGCTTTATCCCAGGACCCTGGGATCATGACCCAAGCCGAAGGCAGATGCTTAACTGACTGAGCCACCCAGGCACCCCCCTCTTAGCTTTTCTTGATAGCTTAATGAACCAGAGATGAACAGAGATCCTACAAACATGGGAAATGCCACACTGGGTGAGCTCAGCAGTTCCTCCCGCTCAGAATTTCAGGCACTGACAAATGGCTGGCTGGAAGAACGCTCCATGGTCTTAGTCTAAAACTCTTGAGTTTCTGAAGAGCCCTGCTGTTTCTGTTCCTGCCTGCTGGGAATCTGCCATTTGTGAATTTAAGCAGAAAAAGAGTCTATCTACTTTCTTACCCTTTTCCCCTTGTCCTTTTATGCGCACTTTAACCACAGTAGAACTCCCAAGTAATAATTGAGGTCATAACTCTTAGGTTACAAACACAAGCTTGTTATATAGTCGGATGCTGATTAAAACTTTGTAGAGGTTTTACCAACTGGTAAAGCAATAAGACCAGAAATAGCTTTTTATAAAGTAGTTTTATGATTCATGAAAATCATCCTATGATAGAAACAGAACTAAAGTTAAATTTCTCATGAAAGTAGAATAATTTACTTTTTTGCAATCTCTGTTTCATACCTACCCCATTCTAGAGGAAGGGTTTATGACTGCAGAAGGAAAAAATACTTAAAACTGTGCGGTTGGCCTGTCAAATCTGAATGCACAGTCTGAAAAGGGGCAATGTGAAAGCCGGCCAACGTACATTCTACAGATACTGACTTACTCTTTCTGAAGCCAGCAGGCGAACTTGACAAAGACCGGGAGGGGTGCAGAGACTGGCACCAGTAGGCTTCAGTCTCTGCTGACGGAGTGACAGGTTAGAGTCTCAGATCGTAGAGATGAGGGTCATTTCTCACCCTCCTTAGCTTTTTGGAGTTGAGAGTTGAAGCGATAGTGGAAAAGGACCATCTAGAAGCAGATGAAGGGGCTCCTGGGTGGAGCAGTCGTTAAGCGTCTGCCTTCGGCTCAGGGCGTGATCCCAGTGTTCTGGGATCAAGCCCCACATCAGGCTCTTCTGCTAGGAGCCTGCTTCTTCCTCTCTCACTCCCCCTGCTTTTGTTCCCTCTCTCACTGGCTGTCTCTGTCAAATAAATAAATCTTAAAAAAAAAAATATTAGAAGCAGTTGAAGCTACCGAAGTGTGTAACTTTGATTTCTTCTGGAAAACTGTGCTTAGCTCATCTGATGTGTGTGCAGACTGCAGAATGCTAGAAATGCTAGAAATGCTAGAAACTTCTCTCTTTTTTATTTTGTAGAAACTTCTCTTATACCGTGGTGCCTTCCTACCTAGAAGTGCCCACCCTGCTCAGCTGTGAGTATATTGACCTCAGGACCCACCAGGTAAAGCATTTGAGGACCTCCCAGGAGAGTTGGTAATAGTGAAATGATCCTATTGTTGGTCTATTTATGGATCAATACCTTTGTACATGGAACGTTAATGAGCTGCTTTTAGCTTTGTCCTAGTACCAAGGATGCTGCTGATGCCACAGCATAATAACATAGTTTTGGGTGACCTCGGGCAGAATTTCCTGTTTTGATAATGGAAAGTAGAACAATGAACTTCGCGGGGGAATAAATATTAATAATTGTTGTGACTTCCATTGAGGAAGAGGAAAATATGCCACTGTATTTCCTATTATGGCTTTTTCATAATCTGCTTTTGTAATGTGAATTTTGAGTTTAGGAGATGTGTAAGGCTGGTGTTTTGTGTGTTTGATGCTGGGTTTTTTTATGTGTTATACTCCTTTACCCCTTTCATTGTATAATTTGAGTGCAGTGAATGAACAAAAGTCCTTTACTGGCAGCTTAATTCAGTTGAATGTACAACATCTGGAGAGATTTTTTTTGTTGTTTACCTGTTTAAGGGACAAGTGTGAGCAGTAAACCATTTAGATAAGAGGAGTGGGTTCTCCTTGGTGAGCAGAGTAGAGGGATTGAGCCAGAGGCATGATTTAGGCCCATCTTCTTGCATCAGAGGATTCTGTTTCTTTTTCTGCCATCTTGAGGGTCTCCCCGAGGGTGGAAGGAAGCATTCTGGCAGGGTCGGCATGCATGGTAGTGGTAGGGGTGCTATTTTTCTTACCCCAACCTCTGATTCACTCCTGTCAGAGCCCAGAAGTCACTGTATTGTGAGATGGGCTCCTTTACCATTACTTCCAGGTGCCATAGGACATCCCTTCCACTGCCGTCCCTATATTCGTTCCCACAGGCCTCGTGGTCTAGAACACTCAGCATGGCATCCACCCACCTGTGTCTGTCTCTGAAATCTGTACCTCGTTTACCAATGGTGCTGTCTGAACTTCAGAATGCCAACACTTACTGAGCACTTAACATGTGCTGGGCGGGTGTGAGGTGTAAAGAAATGAGGCACAATTAGGTGACTGGTATAAATGACACACCCGAGGCTTGAATGAGCAGTTTGTCTTCAGAGGCTGGACTCTTAACCTCTTTACGCCTTACGTAACATACTACTTTTCAAAGAATGAAGTTTTTGCCAAATCTTGAAGTTTTCATCCCCCCCAAGTGGATGAGTACAAATAAAGAACACTTTCAACATGTGATGGTCTGACAGTGACGTGTGATGTGTTCTGTCCACACAGAAGGGCAAGGGGAGCCTGCCCAATGTTAACAGTTCCTTGGAATAGGGGCACTGAATGTACAGAGGGAGGAGGTGGTAGGAGCCATAGTTCACTCTTCGGCAGAAACAGAAAGAACGTCACCCAGATGCCCGTGCCAGTGCCACAAAGCCACCCTGCAGTACTGTTGCCTGCAAGACAGAGCAGAAGGCTTCTGCCCTGGAGGCGTGTCTCCAGCACCAGGCGCGCCAGTCAGCTGACTGAGGCTGAGGATGCGGTCACTGACTCCCAGAGTCTCTCTGTAGAATAATGCAGTGACCTCCGGGGTCCTTCGAGCTGTGAAATGTGACCAACCCAATGGAGAGTTGGCACTGGCTTCTCACCACTCTGAGCTGCCACCTGTCCCTTCTCCGTGTGACCAGGAAGCATTTCTTGGAACGCTATTATTATGTGAAATGCCAAGCGGAGCGCACAAGTACAAGACGGTCTCTGCCATCTGCAGTTTGCCTACAGTCAGGTGGTGAGAAAACCAAGACTCCAGCTTGAGCATCAGTAAGGGACTCCCCAGAATCACTCCCGATGGTTTCCTAAACACGAGCGCCCTGGGGCCCTGCAGGCCAGGAAACCAGGGTGGAGGGCGGTCCACGGGGAGCGCCTTACACTAGGAGTTGTTTGTCATTTATCTGAAGGTCAAGGAGTCCTATTTCTGTTCTGTTTGGGGGGCTTTTGTTTTTCTAACTTGGGCAGCCTGAGGTGGGAGGAGGTGCTGAGAACAGGCATGCCACCACGCGTTACAACAGTTGTACTAAAGGCTTGCGGGAGGGTCTCAGAAACGGAGGACAGGCAAGGAAGAAAGGAAGTTTGTGGTTTTTTTATCGCTTGCCCTATTTGGTCCTCCCCAGGGTCTCAAGAACAACAGCTACGTGGGAAATCCGAGGATGAGTGAGAGCCCCGGATTTGGATGGCCTCGTTGGCATTTTCACTCTGCGGCACAGCACAGAGGAACAAGGCCGAGGGGCCCGGCGGGCTGTGTTTGGCTCAGCTCATGGAGGCAAAGTCCCAGCTACCTTCTCCAAGGTAGATTCTTGGCATCCAAAGTTTCTCTTGATTAATAAGCTTTAAAATAGTGCAGCTAGAAGAATCACTCCCACCAAAGCAGAAGACCTGAGCTTCTGGCCACACTGTGCTTGTTGAAATAGTAGTATTCATGAAGTGGTGCTTTTTTTAATATATATTTTTTTCTATCTTTTTCTTTTTTCTTTTTTTTTATTTAAATTTTAGACAGTTAATATACGGTGCAATATTGATTTCAGGAGTAGAATTCAGTGATTCATCACTTACATACAATACCCAGTGCTCATCACAACTGTCCTCCTTAATACCCATTACCCATCTAGCCCATCTCCCCCACCCCTCCAGCAACCCTCAGTTTGTTCACGAGTATGTGCGTGCACAAGTAGGGGGAGGGGCAGAGGGAGAGAATCCTCAAGCAGACCCCAGGCTGATCAGGGAGCCCGACATGGCACTTGATCCCACAACCCATGATACCACGATCTGAGCCAAAACCAAGAGTGAGACGCACAACCGACCGAGCCACCCAGGCGCCCCATAGTAGTATTTTATTTAACATTTGCTCAGTACTCTCAGCAAGTTAAACATGCTTAGAACAGAACCATAATTAGCTCTTCTGCCCTCAAACAGGTTTATATATATATTTTAAAGTATTTTATTTACTTGGGAGAGCACAGAGGGAGAGGGAGAAGCAGACCCCCACTGAGCAAGGAGCCCGAAGTGGGACTTGATCTCAGGACTCTGAGATCATGACCTGAGCAGAAGGCTTAACTGACTGAGCCACCCAGACACTCCATGCCCTCAAACAGGTTTAAAAAGGCAAATAAGCAAAGAGTAATTTAATTTAATTTTCTATATCAGGATATTTTCCACTGCAGGTAAACAGGAATTTCAACTCCAGGTGGTTTAAACAATAAGGACACTTACACCCAGAAGTGCAGACGGAGGGCCAGATTCAGGGTGCCTGGGAACAGTGAACCAACGGTGTCATCAAGGACACAGGGGCCTTCCATCCCTCCACTCTGCAGCTCACAGTGTCCTGAGTCTGGTTCTCCCTCAGTAGTAGGATGGTCTCTGGTAGCAAGGCTTCCCTGCTCTTATTCACAAGTGGGGGAAAGGCTGGCTGCCTAGGGCTTTGTTAAAATCAAAGAAACATCTTTCCCAACAGGCCTATCAAACTTATCATCATATATCCTTGGCTGATTCAACTTCATCGAGACCTGCTGTCTCTAAAACCAATCGCTGCCAAAGGAGGTAGGATTTCTGTGATTGGCTCAGTCTTAAACTAATCCAGATCTTACTCCTAGAACTGGACCAAGTTCCTTGATGGCAATGCTTCCCTGCCTTAGGGGGTGGAAGGATGGATGGCATGAAGTGTCAACAGTGTCCACGCAATTCTTTCCCCAACCAGTACGAGACTCCCTCAGGCAACACGAGAGTGGAATCCGCGGCCAAGTGCCCCTCATTCATTCCCATCCATTTCCGTCAAGGAGGAGCAGCGTTGGTACACAGGGTTAGGATCTCATCTTGGCTATAATCTTACAATTTACTTTGCCAAAATCAAATGGAGGGAAAGAAAGGGCTCAAATTGGCCAAGTAAATTTCACCCTTCTTTCCAGAGAGAACTTTTGATCCTAGTCTACAAGAAAGGTCTGAGAACTGTGGAGGAGAAGATTACTCTTCATCCCATGGCCAAGCTCAATCTATGTCCACTTCAACTGAAATTCAACTCTATCCATACTAGATGGCCCTTGCTCAAGCTGGCCAACAGCCATACCGACCAGCACAGATGCCAAAATGTTATTAGTTATTTCTGTGACTTTCATTTCAGTCCAACAGTTAGAACAATAAGATATTAAGGGTAGGAAGCAAGTATGACTTCTCTGTGTCCTATTCACTTTGTTTTCCGGAATTTAAATGGGCTTCATGCTCCAGAAATCTGGTCAGAGTTCAACGTTCTGTGCTCATTAAATGGCAAGATAGAGCTAATCCAGGATTTGATATCAGCCTGTCATATTCCACCAAAGGAATCAATGTCTTATAGTTAGGAGAATCTGGGCAAGGCAGGGTCACTCTTGTTTCTCAGTAAAAATGGCATTTCTCCTTTGGAAAAGCCATTCATTCAACAAACATTTACGGAGCACTTGCCAGGCACTGTGCTAGGCCCTGGAGATGCTGTAGAGGCAAATGAGATGAACGTGGTCTCTGCCCTTGAAATTTTAATGAAAAAGGGAGTCAGTAAACAAACCAAAAAAAGATACTTTTGGATTATGATAATTATGAAAGAAGTAAGCAGAGATGTGATGCAGAGTAAATGGATATGAGAAATATATCAGAAGACTGTCTAAAAAGGTGACTCAGAGATTATTGAAAAAAGTCAAGTATTTTTTTGTCCAAGTTCTAAACCAACTGAAAAATAAGATAAAAAAGCAACAAATGAATGAAAATAACATTTAAAAACTTTTTTTTTTAAAGTAATCTCTACGCCCAAGGTGGGCTCAAACTCATGACCCTAAGATCAACAGTTGCACACTCCATGGACTGAGCCAGTCAGGCGCCCGCAAAATAGCATCTTTATGACTGAGAAAGTCTGATAAATGTTCGAAGTTGAAGCCTGCCTGAGGGTCAAAGCGGAATAGGTAACCGTGACAGACTATGTGTTTTCCAAGATGGCTGTTAGAAGATCTCCCAACCCACTTGCTCTTCTTACAATGTGACATTGAGAAATGAGGTCCAAGTTCCCTCCCTTTGGATTTGGGTAGGCGTGTGACTCTGGTGGAAATGACATTATGTGACTTTGGAGACTCGGGCATAAGAGACAGTACAGCGTCTTACTGGTTCTCTTGGGATGCTCCCTCTCAAAACCCAGCCACCCATGCTGTGAGGAAGCCCAAGCAGCTGGTGGACAGCCCCCCCACCCCACCCCATGGAAAGGAACCTGGCTTCTGGCCCATAGCCCTGGCTGGGCTCCAAGCTAAGATAGCCAGCATTAATTTGCCAATGGTGAGAATAAGCCATTTTGGAAATGTCTTCTCCTACCCTGCCAACTGGAGTCAAGTTATCCCAGCTAATGCTACATGGAGCTGGGATGAGCTGTCCCCTGTGAGCCATCCCCAAATTGCAGATTTAAGAGGAAATTAATGTTTTTTTGTTCTTTTTAAGCCATTAAATTGGGGGGGCAATAATAGCTTATATACCAACTCCCCTAGTCTAGACTTTGGAACAGTCTACCAGAGGGAAAGTTTCGGTTTGTAAAAAAAAAAAAAACAAACAAAACACTCTCAAGTCTGTATCAAAAGGGGAGAAGAAAAAAATGGAAATACCCTGCACCTAGAGAAGAATGGTTTAGTGGCTGTTGCCCTCAGGCAAGCAACACATTCTAGGTTTTCCTGGAACTTTTCCACTTGTAGCAGTGAAAATCCCATGTGTTGGGCACTCCTTCAGTCCTGGGGAAACCAGGATGGGTAGTCACCCTCACTGCCCCCAAGCAGAAAACTCATTCCACTTCCATGAGAAGGAAGTAGGTTTGAAAAGAGGCCGGGGTGTTTAGGGGAAATTCCTCTCCATGGAGAGCACGATTAGAAAAGGCTGTTCTCCTAATTGTGCCTTTTGAACTGGAAGCCAAAGGGACTAACCGTGAAAAACCAGGAGAAAAACATCCCAGAAAGAGGGGACACCATACACGAAGACCCCTGGTGTGACTGGAGTTCCTGAGTTGGGGGAGACAGAATGTGACACGGTTGTAGAAGTATCCAGAAGCCAAATCAGGAAGGGCTTTTTGAACCATAGGAGAGTACAAATTTCCTTTCAAGAAAGATAGAACACCACCAAAGGGTTTTAAGCAGAGGAATGATCAAATCTGAGTTACTTTTCTCAAAAGCTTGCCCTGGCTACAGTGTGGAGGATGGTTTGATGGGATCAGAGGGGAAGCGGCAAGTCCAGGCAGGAGGCAAGACATGATGGCAAATTGGGTTAGGATAGTAAAACCAACAGGACTGGCTGATGGATTGGAAGTGGATGAGCAGAGAAGAGAGAAATTCACAGTATCTACTTGGTTTTGGGCTTGAGCAACCAGGTGACTGGTAACCAGTCATGTGGTTTATGGAGATGAGGAGAGCGAAGACTATTCCATACCGTCCTGGATGTGTTCAGTTTGAGACGCGCTTCAGACATCCAAGTGGAGACATCACCTAGGCAGTGAGAGGTGGCACAGGAGCTCAGAAGCCAGGCTGCCTGGGATGAAATCCAGACTCTTCCCCCAACTGTATGACCTTGAACAGGTTCTTTGTCTCAGTTTTTGTCTCTGTCAAATGGATATAATAAAGTATTGGAGAAGTAGGATTTTGTGACAAATGATAATATACACAGTAAGCACTCAATCAATGTTAACTATTAATATATTTGAGTCTGTGGTGCCTGGCTGGCTCAGTTGGTAGGATATGTGACTCTTAATCTCAGGGTCATGAGTTCAAGCTCCACATTGGGTATGGAGCCTACTTAAAATAAAATAAAAAATAAAATAAAATAAAAAATAAAATCTTTAAATATAGTTGAGTCTGGAGCTCATGGGTGAGTCAGAAATAGACTCTAAATTTTGGAGCCGGCAGGTTAGCCTACATTTCCAGCCCTCTTCTCTGCTGTCTTTCTCCATTGTCAAGACTGAAAAGGAGATTCCTCAGGTTCCCTGCAGTTAGAAGTGGCATCTGACATAGCTTTGGCCAATGACTATAAATAGAAATCTAAGGAAGGGCTAATGGCAGGTGGTGCTTTCCCCCTTCCTTCTCACCTGGAACGGGGATGTCCTGGCAGGAAACCCAGCAGCCAATTCATGACGGCGAGGTAACCAGCGGGCATAAAAGGCCAGGAGAATCACGGAGATGCCGCTTCCACCTTCCCGAGTTGCCAACCATCACTCTCCCAGGACTGCTTGATAGGTAAGAGAAACTAACCTCTATGTATACTGAGACCACCAGAGTTGGGTTCTTTGACCGGAAACTTTATTAATGCCATGCATTTGAATTCCCTTGGTCATTATTACCGTGCAGGCAGAGAAAAAAGTGCGGCTCGGAACACGGTGTGGGGCGCGCCTGGGTTTAGAGTTCAAGAGGAGGAGGTGGAAGGCGCAAGATAGCAGGAGCGGCCGCGCGCGGGGGCAGAAAACCGGGAGCACGTGGCGGAGCAGGCGGGAGCCCAGAGGGTTTCCCAGCAGGTGCGTCCGAGGCTCGGCTCCTCCCGGCGCTGCTGTCACCTCGCGGTCCCGCCCCGGCCCGCCTCCCCCGCCCCGCACAAAAGCCGAGGCCCCGCCGCCCGCCGGCCGCTGTCGCCCTGCCCCGCCATGCCCGCCGACCTCAGCGGCACCTGGAACCTGCTCAGCAGCGACAACTTCGAGGGCTACATGCTGGCCCTAGGTAGGGCGGGGGGGTCCGCGCCGCCCACCGGCAGTCTTGGGGTCGGCGCGGAGGCCGCGGGGCTTGGCCTGGCAGTCCGTTTCCCGGTGCGGCCGTCTTCCCGTACTTGGTACCCCCGTACCCCCATCCCTCTGTTCCGCCCTCCCCCGTCCCCTGGTCTCCCCTCCCGCGTCTCCCCCTCCTCCATCCCACCCGTCCATCATCTCTCCTCCGCCCCGTTTCCCAGTCTCCCCGTCCTGTGTCCTACTCCCAACTATCCAGTGTCCTCCCCAACCCCCTGTCCCTACATCTCCCCGTCCTCCTCCCCCTTCCCCTGTACCCCCTCTACCGTTCCCCCCCTCGTCCATCCTCCGTCCCCACGTCCATCCTCTGCCCCCCCCCCCCGTTCCCGCGTACTTCCTTTCCCCCCGTCGCCGGTCCTTAAGCCTGTGCCCCCGTCGGTCTCTACCCGCCCCGTGGCCGATTCTCCGGCCACCTCTCAGGAGGACTTGGGGGTCCGAAGGGCGTCCTGCCGGCGAGGGGACGTCCCGGTCCCTCTGCGGCGAGGCTCTGGATTTCTCCCAAGTCCTGGGGCTCTGCTAGCGAGGTCGCCGGCCCTGGGAGTCCAGAGCTCCCGGCTGCGCTCAGGTGCACGAGGTCCCCGCCGCCCCCCACCAGGCGACTCTGGTGCCCGCTAGAGTTCGGGAACCGCTTTGGAAATCTTTAGTTTTCTGACTTCCCCTCTCCCCTCAAGGGCTTGAGTGGGGACAAGAAACCCAGACCCCTAGGTGGCCACCCCCCCCCCTGCCCCCAAGGACTTAGTGCCAGCCCCGGGGCCGGTGGTGGGTGACTGGAGGGGTCTCTTCTTTGCCTGGGCCCTGCTCCCCCCAGTGCGTAGCGGGGAGCCTAGTCTGCGCCCAGGGAAGGGGACTCGGTAGCCGCCAGGGGTGTATAAGGGGTGGTGGGGGTCTGACCCATGTCCTTGCTTCGCAGGGGGCTTGGAGAATGTTTCCTGCCCTTGAAGGTAGAACACCTCCCTTCCTTACTGATTCCCAGTTTGTCCTTCTCTTACTGTGGTTCTTCAGATGTGGGGCCTCAGAGCACCTCTGTGCCAAGCGCCTTCCCCTGAGTGACACCAATCGGTGGCTAGAGCAGCTGGGAGCATGGGGACCCGGCAGCTGTTCTGGCTTCTCCTTATCTGACACTGGGCCTGTTGCTGCATCTATAAATTGAGAGGGAGGGAGGGCCATTTTAACGCTTTTGAAATGTACAGTTCTGTGGCTCCAGTGGGTTCTTAAGAGTTCCGTGCTTTTGGTGGGCTTCCTCTCCGCCCTCCACACTCTAAGTAGGGAAGTCTGGGGCTTCTCAAGGTAAATCTGATTCAGACCACCATAAAACCCTGTAGCGAAGGAAAGAAAGATTTTGCACATCCTATCCTAGGTTCATTGGCTGGGGCCGTGTAAATTAGACTAACAAAGGACAGATGAACCACCAGAAGCTGGTGGCAGCTGCTGGTGAGGGCACCTGGGAGCACTCAGTGTTGGGCGGTTGGAACTTGAGCCTGTCTGTAGAACATCTTAGCAAAGAGCAGTAACTTTGTAGAGAAGGGACAAGACAGACTCTGAGTTTCTAGGGGGGTATTGGGGGGAAGGTAACTAACAATACAAGGGGCAACTAACAGCAAATAGGGGCTGGTTGGGAAGGTTTATTTTTATTATGTAGTTCTTCTGGGGCTGTCTCCAGGCTGCTAAGAGTCTAGAGTCACCTCCCTAACTGCTGCCTGTCCTAGAACAGAGGGGAGGGGGGACAACTTGACAAGTTTATGTCCTGGTTGTAGGCAGATGGGGGAGGGCCGAGAGCTTTGCTTCTGTCGGCTTCTTCCCGGTTGTCTTCGGTTCAATATAATCAGTATGCCAGCGTGGCGTATTTTGGGGTGCCGTATCCTGATCACCCTTCAACCTGAATCTCATTTCCTTTGCTTCCAATTCCTGAGTAGGAATGAATGCTTACGTTTCCCAAAGGCGGTGGGTCCTGATATTTTACTTATCTGCCCCACCTCCAAATGAGTGGTGACGTGTGACTATAAGCGCTTTCTTCCCTGGTTTATCTGGCTGTGATCTGGCCACTCGTGTGAGGGATAAAGGCTAAACGTCAGGTGATGGCTTCGAATGCTGCCTTGGTCTCTGCTGCGAGTGTGACAATCTCCATGGCTTTTATTTTTATTTTATTTTATTTTTTTTTTAAGATTTTATTTATTTATTTGACAGAGATAGAGACAGCCAGCGAGAGAGGGAACACAAGCAGGGGGAGTGGGAGAGGAAGAAGCAGGCTCATAGCGGAAGAGCCTGATGTGGGGCTCGATCCCAGATCGCCGGGATCACGCCCTGAGCGGAAGGCAGACGCCTAACCGCTGTGCCATCCAGGCGCCCCTCTCCATGGCTTTTAGGCAAACCTCTGAGACACAACAGAATGGAGTCAGAGTCAGCATTCCAAGTACGGGAAGACGTCCTGCGCGAAGTCTGTCTGGTATCACAAAGCAGCCTTCTGAATGTCGGGATTAGTGTTTTTCACATCTGCCTTAGTACCATCCCTCACCTGTCCCCACAGTCTTGCTTTTCTGTACGCTCTGCTAGGATCCCTTGTTTGATACTTTTTTTCCATGATGACAGTAGAGGCTTAACAATGATCTGCCACAGTGCGAGATCCTAGAGGTTAACAGAGGCCATTTATTTATTTACTTGACATATTTATTTTTGATCCAACTCGCTTCCCAGAGGACTAAGCCATGTAGCACTGAGTCAGCATCCTGCCTCGCAACCCTTAGTCTTACTTTTGGTTCAGGTTCCAGAAAGATACTCAATCCCGACAATGCACATAACTCTTACTTGCCATCTGTTTGCCAAAAGAAACGTAAGTGCGCTGAGGATTTCTGGAATAGAGAGGCTGTTTAGGGTAACAGAGCGTCACGCCGGAAACCCAGCTAGCTTAGCCGTTGACTGTGGGTCATAGAATCAAAGTTACGTAACTTCTGACTTCCTTTAGTTTCCCCTTTTGTCAAACGAGGTCGTTGGGCCAGATCTGATATTCTAAGTATCTCAAGTACAGACCAAGAGATCTCTTGCATTCTATACGATAGCTGAAATCAGACTTAAAACCTCTTGCCAGTTCCTCACTAGCTGGGAAGAAAGTGATCTGGCACCCACTGCAAATAACACGGACTCCAGGGTCAACCCGGTCTCCCCTGGACAGATTAGGGGCTCGGGACCAGATAAGGGTAGGGTTTTGTTACTCAGAGCTAGCAGGAGCCTCTTAGCTTGCAGACCCTGAGCCTCACCCCAGATCCCAGGTTCACAGCATCAGAATCTGCATTTAACCAGATTCGCAGGTGATTCAGATGCCAATTAAAACTTAAGTGCTGCTCTGTCATGTGTCAAGTCATCGGAGGGACAACTGCAGAATGTAACCACAGTTGACCCTGAACACACAGGTTTGAACTATGTGGATCTGCTTATATGAGGATTTTCTTTTTATAAATACAGTATAGAATTGTTCATGTATTTTTGCTACCGTATGATTTTCTTAATGACATTTTCTTTTTCTCTACCTGACTTTATTGTAAGAATACAGCATCGAATACACATAACATACAAAATGTGTTTGTGTTATTGGGAAGGCTTCTGGTCACCAGGAGGCTATTACCAGTGAAGTGTTGAGGGAGTCAAGAGTTACATAAGGATTTTCAACTGAGCACGACAGGACTCCCCTAACCCCTGTGGTGTTCAAGGGTCAACTGTACCGGAAAACCTATTGTCCTTACTTATGCATATTCTAATACCGACTTATGCAGAAATAGACCTTTCCTGAGAACTTTTGCCTCTGCTGATGGCAAACTAATTTATTTATACTAACTCTCCCAAAGAAGATAGCTAAATTAAGCTAGACCAAATATATATATTTTCTGAACAGACTGTAGAGTCACTGTGAATCATTCTTGGTGGTCCAGAAAAATCTCAAGACCTGAACTTGAATTCAGGTGCTTCCAGACAGCCAGTGGCCTTAAAAGCAATAATAACCACCCCCTCCAAAAAAAAAAAACAAAACAAAAAACAAAAAAAACACCCTCTTTGGAGGAAGAGAACATCATGCCAGCCCTACATGCACACTCTACAGAAACAGTGCCCAGGAAATAATCAAGTCAAGCAAGTACATAAGGAGATAAAAACGCATGACAGGAAAATTCTGGAAGGTGTTGGCTCTGTCGTCGTGATTGAGCAAACACCCCTGGGTGTTTGCTTAAGCCCAAACACACAAATTGCACATATTAAATACGTACTGGTTTTTATACATCAATTATACCTCAATAAAGCTGTTAAAAAATTAAAAGACCCTAGTAGCAAGAATCCGTAGAAACGACCAACAACAGAAACAGGGTCTAATCCCCAGATACTGGGATTAGCCGAAATAGAACAAGAAGCAGTTTATGCTGAGTTTAATTAAGGCAAGGAACCAGAATCTATACAGAGTAACATAGCAGAGTTGAGAAAGAAACAAATAGAAATTCTAGAATTGAAACATAACAAGCAAACTTAGAAACTTAGCAAGCTCTGTTCTTCAAACTCCGCTCTGTGTCCCATGTTTTCAGAGATAAGAATGCTCCTAACCTCCGTTGTAGAGAAGGCGCCTCTCGTATGAGGGTCTTGGGACCTGCTCGCGGGGAAGGTCAGAAAGCTCTTCTCGCACCTACCATCCCTCAAATTTCTTCAGCTTAAACTATTCAATACGCCAAGCTACCATATTTGGGGGGGAGCATGACCTAAGCCCCATCAAGAACAGAGTTTCCGCCCAGGAGGATGAAAAAATTCTGGAATTGGCTAATGGTGGTGGCTGGACAACATTGTGAATCTACTTACCACCATTGAACTGTATGCCTAAAAATGAATAAAATGGTAAATTTTATGTTATGTATATTTTATCACAATAAAAAAAAAATCCAAGAACCTTTTATTGTAAGGAGACTTTAGTAGAAAACCTACAACAAATCCTATATTACTTTTAAAAAAATTAGAACTCCTTTTAAATGCAGTTGTTTGAATTGATTAATAAGTACATGTTGTCAATTAGCCTTCCCTCCTATCTTCACCATGTCTTAGTGATGTGGGAAAGAAAGGCAAAAGAAAAATTAAATTTCCTTACTTCCTACAGCCATTGACAAGCCCTTGAAACAGGTAGAGTGGCCTTCCTCTGGGAGCTCAGTTACCTCGATGTTGACACTGTGCTAAGGGCAAAAGGCAATCTTAGCTCGACTCCCAGGATCCTGTAAGTGGACTTTAACATATAAAAATTCCTTTGGAAACTTCCTTTATCTCTACCCCCCAAGATACATATTGGCAGTCGTCCTCCAAGCATAGGACCCACCCATATACATCTGAAGAGTCTCATGACTGAGTTTTTACTAAACAGGAATAAATGACCTTTTCTTAACAATGGCTATGTCCCCTCGGGATCCTGGAAACCTTGTTTCCAAAATACCCGGGAGACTTACGCTATCCCTAACCCCCTCCCACCTTGAGAGCATATAATGGGCCACTCCTCACGACCCCAGTGCACCTCTTTCTGCCCATGGGTCCTGTCCCCAAGCTTTAATAAAACTACCATTTTTTAAATAAACATATTTTCCCCTTTTTTAAAAAAATTTATTTTTCATTTATTTGAGAGAGAGAGCACAAGTGGGGGCGAAGGGTAGAGGGAGAGGGAGAAGCAGGCTCCCTGTTGAGCAGGTAGGCAGACGTGGGGCTCGATCCCTGGACCCTGGGCCATGACTCGAGCTGAAGGCAGATGCTTAACTGACTGAGCCACCCAGGTGCCCCTAATAAAACTACCATTTTGCACCAAAGATGTCTCAAGAATTCTTTCTTGGCCATCGGCTTTGAACCCTAACATCTTTCCTGCATCGTTATGACTTTAGACAGTGGACTAAAACGTGTTTTTAAACCCAGAGTTTTATACTTAAGGGGAGTAAAGATAGCTCCTATAGTAAGAACCAGAGAATCCTTATCTTTTTCATTAGATGGAAGGAACATACAACCAGGAAATCTGTCCCTTTTGGTGAAAAACAGAGCTTGGGATCTCTGTCCTGGCTGAATATTTAACTTAACAAAGTGCTTAGTAAATTATACAATGTCTTACATTTAGATTCTTTAAAAAATAAGCACATAGCACATAGAAGGAATTTATGATTGGAATAATCAAGGTGCTTCTAGGTTTAAGAGGATTGTTTTCAGGGTGCCTGGGTGGCTCAGTCGGTTAAGCATCTTCTTGAGATCAAGTCCCACATGGGGCTCCCTGCTCAGCAGGGAATCTGCTTCTCCCTCTGCCCCTCCCCCCAACTTGTGCACGCTCTCTCTCTCAAATAAATAAAATATTAAAAAAAAAAGATTGTTTTCAATTTTCCTTTAATTGAAACAGATTCTCTTCTTAAAGGGAGACTTTGATTATTCTGTTTTCACCTTCCTTCTTGGTTATAAACTCCTTAAGTACAAGGACTGCGCATTTATGACTTTGATCTCTCTACCCCTACTCCCACCCCCAGTAAAAGGTATTTAAATATTTCATTTGCCTGAAGAGAGGGAAGGTAGTGCCACAGCCATTAAGAAAGTGTCTCTCCTCAAAGCTACTGCTCAACCAGCTCCAGGAATCTCCTCCAGCTTTAATCCATTAACGAATATCACTTAGGCATTTACTGTGTGTTAGGGGCTGGGGCGGGAGAAAGTATTTAAAGAGGCAAAGAAGGTGCTTGCTCTCTGATATTTCTTGTTCCAGTGCAGAGGGAGGGCGCTTTCCCTGCCCTAGGGCTTTGCACACATTAGGTGTGTGTTTCATAAATGCAACTTGACAGAGGAAAAAGCAAATGATAGGAGACATGAGTGTGGGATAGGACTCACATAAGTGTGGGGAGAAAACGCTATACTTTGGATAAAGGCAGACAGTGGAAAACTTCAATTCTAGATATTAAATAGTCACCAACTTAAACTTCCAGCATTTCACTTTCGAAGAAGTGAGGACAGTAGGACAACCTATATAGATTTCATGAGCACAGAAAGCAGGGCTCCTAAGTTAAAAAGGCAATTATGGGATTTGTGGGGGCAACTTATCTAAATCAGGAGGGCGTGTGCAGATTCTGTGCCTTTGTTTTAGGAGTTGTTTTTCTAATTAAAATATTGGCTTAAACAATAAGTGAGCCATGCAGTTTTAGAATTATTCAGGATTAAGGATAACCTTGCTTCTTTTTCTTTTACACAAGGATAGTTTTTCAGACCAGAACCTGGGAGATCAGTGTAATTGAAAATAATCTTCTGAAAGCCCAGCAACTCTGTTGAAGCCTCAGATCTGGCTTAAGTACTAAATCCTTACGTCGTACTTCTAATACTGGAATGGCTATTTACGTAATGCTATAAATGTTAAATTTTATCTTAAGAACTGAGCTAACAATCCTGGATATTACTGATCAACTTGAATATACAAAGTGCTGTCAATGGTTTTTGATGTTTTTTTTTTTTTCCATCTACCTATAAGGAAAATACATTCCATAAGAGAATCACAGACAATGGTGTAGGAAAAGTAGTGGTGGCCACTTTTTTTTAAAAGTAGAAGTAAGGTGAATGCCTGTTGGCAGAGGTAAGAGTCAAGTAAGGTATCAGAGAAGACCCAGCAACACATCTCGTGATGTGCCCCAGCCAGCAGCTCTCTCGAGGGGGGAAATAACTCCTCTTTGACTGGAACTCATCTTGCAGCTCCCCAGCCTGGTTCTAACATTGCTCTTCAAAGAAGTACGTTTGCCTGCTTTTTAAAGTCTGGAAAATGGGGTGCTTGGGTGGCTCAGTTGGTTAAGCGTCTGCCTTCAGCTTGGATCATGGTCTCGGGATCCTGGGATCGAACCTCACATCGGGCTCCCTGCTCAGTGGGGAATCTGCTTCTCCTTTTCACTCTCCCTCTGTGCTCTTCCCTCCTCCAATGAATAAATAAGATTAAAAAAAAAAATAGAGGAGCTAGCCTGGGGTTTGGGAGTTCCTGGTGGACTCCACCGTAGCCAAGGAAGACCCAGGGTGTAAAGCTCCAGGCAGGAAGGAACCAGCTGCTAAAGGCTGCGGGTGTTCACCATTTTGTCCCCATCACCCTCTTTAATCCCAATGAACATGAGAAGGTGGTGGTGTGACCAGCTTGCCCAAGATCACCACATAAGCTGGGATTTAAAAACCAATTTCTCTTGGCTCCAAAACCCGCATTGCCTCCAGATTAGAAGTGGCTTTGGGATTAAGAGTTAATGTGAGCAGCTGAAGTTTAGAAAAGTATAAGTCAGTGTTGGCTTCTCTGAGATCCTGCCCTAAAGTGTATACGCACACGCACGTGTAGTGGTCCGCAAAGTAGCTGCGTTATCCCTTCCTTCTGCATGGATGCCTTATTCCTACGTGAAAATCTAATGGTATGGAAAAGCATGGCTTGTCTGGATCAAAGCCCTGTGAGCACAAAGGCTAATTGGACCACTGAGGTCACAGCAAACATGGACTGGCAGAAACTGACCAGACCTTAAGCTGATTTAAATTTTGATCTTTAGGGGCAGCTGGGTGGCTCATTCGGTTAAGCGTCTGACTTCGCCGCAGGTCATGATCCTGGGGTCCTGGGATCGAGCTCCTTGTGGGGCTCCGTGCTCATTGGGAAATCCGCTTCTCCCTCTCCCTCTGCCCCTTCCCCCCTGCTCGTGCTCTCTCTCTCTCAAATAAATAGATAAAATCTTTAAATTTTTATTCATATATATATGAAGAGTTTTCTCAAAATAAGGACATTTATATAATTTTTGAGCTTAGAAATGGATGGGGCTATTGAGATGCTGAAGGAGACCTGCTCCGTGCTTGGCCACGTTTTCTGGACTGGAAGGGCTTTCTGTGAAGCCCTGAGCGGCAGTTCGTGTCAGATGAAAACAAAATCTGTCAGGCAAACAAATTAAAACGGGGACGTCACCTGGCCGGCTCAGTCAGTGGAGCGTGCGACTCTTGATCTCGGGGTTGTAAGTTTGAGCCCCATGTTGGATGTAGAGATTAAAGAGATAAAACCTTAAAAAAACAAAAAAATAAAAAATGAAACAGGGGTCAATTCTGGGACCAAACTACCTTCAATGAGCCATGTAAGCTGCTGAAATAAAGATTCCTGGAACTTTATTTTACGTAATAGGATAATCCCTAAATGGGAGAAGCATGCATGCCCTGTGGCTCATAGAAATGTCTAGGTGATGAGCCAGCCTACAATGGTGACTGACTGCCAATTAGACGGTGTCACCTGCTCCTAACAGTCCCGTGGCACCCATCCGACTTCATTTTCTTGAGTTAGAGCCCTATGGTCCTTCTGGCGCCCCCACATTTCATCTCACGATCCTCTTCCCTCCTCATCTCCGTCATTCTGCTCTGGTCACCCCAGGCTCCTGGCGGTTCCTGAAACCCTCTGGCACACCCTTCCCTGCTGTCCCTGGGCTCCCTGTGACCTCTGCCTTACACTCTCCCCAGAAATCTGCATGATTTGCTTCTGCACCTCATTTGGCTCCAGGTGACACTTGGCTGCCCTACCTAAGATAGCAGCAGGTGCCTGGCTGGCTTAGTCAGGAGAGCACGTGACTCTTGATCGTGGGGTTTTGAGTTTGAGCCCCAAGTTGCATGTAGAGATTACTTAATGTAAAAAACTAAAATAAAACAGCCACAGTTACCTCTAGCTACATAATGTGCTCAAAGCTACTAGAAGGGAAATGGGGTTCAAATCCACTGTCTATATCAAAACCTGGATCTTCTCAGCATTCCATGTCTCTGTGTGTGACTCTGTTTTAAAGTTTATTGAAGACTTCTAAATGTATTGTAGTATATGCATATTTACAGTGGCTTTTGACCTTTTTTGTTGTTGTTTAGAAACTGTTCAAAAGCTTTTTAAAAAAATTTTTTTTAATTTTATTTAAACTCAATTAATTAACATATAATGTATTATTAGTTTCAGAGGTAGAGTTCAGTGATTCATCAGTTGTCTATAACAAATGCTGTCTTAATCCAAAGTGTAAATACATAAAGGAGACAAAGGCTGAGTTGCTGTGTTTGAGTTTGGGTTGGGGCCTAAGTCCTTGTCCCCTTGGCTTTCTTGTCCTCTTCTCTGCCTCTGGTGGGGGGACTCCCAGAACAGCTTCTTCCAGGCCCAGCTTCAAATCCATTACCTAAGGCACAGCCAGCCAATGACTCTTCCCTGAAAGCTATTCAAGCTTTTTAATCAAGCCTCTGGATAGAGTTTTGCCCAGATAACTACCTACAGATCCAATTTTGGCAGTAAGCAGCACTGAAATTGTGAAAGACACACTAGTGATGAAATACAATGATTTTGAGGACAGCTGCCAAATTCTTAGCTTTTGCATCTTGAGTGAATGTTGAGACTTCTTTTCTTTTCTAAAAATTGTTTTTAAGGTATCGACTTTGCTACTCGTAAGATAGCCAACTTGCTGAAGCCACAGAAAGTGATTGAGCAAGATGGGGATTCTTTTACCATCCACACATACAGCACCCTGAAGAACTACCTTGTTACATTCAAAGTTGGAGAAGAGTTTGACGAGGATAATAAAGGCCTGGATAACAGGAAATGCAGGGTAAAAAAATTTTTTTTTAATTCAAATGATAACATAGGCTCTTGGTTTTGCAAGATGAACTCGGCCTTCTTAGTACCTGTGGAGGAGCTGTCAGAGCAAACCAGCCTCTCCTCCCCTCTCTCCTGCAGAGCTTGGTCACATGGGACAATGACAGACTCACCTGTGTCCAGAAAGGGGAGAAGAAGAACAGAGGCTGGACCCATTGGATCGAAGGGGACGAACTCCACCTGGTACTTGCCACATTTTGTTCTTATATCTAATGAGATGATACAGTGTTGCACCATGGCAGCGTTCCCACTATTCCAAACCACTGTTTTCAGTTTGGCACGTTACCTTCCGCTCTCTGACGGAGTATTCTGCTTTTTCACTTATGACAAAACACATTCCAGGTTTTAAAATAATTTCCCTGTTGAATTAATCATGTATTAATAGAAAAAATATAGAGGGGCACCTGAGTGGCTCAGTTGGTTAAGCATCTGCCTTCAGCTCAGGTCATGATCCCAGGGAGCTGGGATTGAGCCCCGCATCAGGCTCCCTTCTTGGCGAGGGGTCTGCTTCTCCCTCTCCGTGCCCCCCTCCTCGTCTCTCTCTCACTATCTCTCTCTCTCTCAAATAAATAAAATCATTAAAAATATATATATAAGAAATTTGTATATAATATGTATAAATGTATATTACATGTATATTACATGTATATTGTGAATGTATATTACAAGTGTGTGTGTATATATAAATATATACATATATATATAAATTAAATAAAGTAAGGTAGCAAACTGGCTTCATAATACTCTATCAGGTTGGTGAACTATCATTTTTAGAAAACATTTCCATAATCTCAGTGTCCAGGAGTATTGTTTCAGGGTGTTTTCTGCTATTGCTCAAATTCATGTGAACAGAGCTTTTTGCATCCATGGATTTATTTCCTTCGGAAGAATTCACGGAGAGGATCATTGTTAGAGGCACACACATCATTGCCGCTCTCTGCTTAGTTGCCTTACTCACTTCCGAAAGATCGTCTCCTTGCTGAGGCCACCAGCGCTTCATGAACATACAAGTTATAACTCAAGCTAATCAATAATTTCTAAATATAATTTAGAAGGTATGGGGAGCCTGGGTGGCTCAGTCGGTTAAGTGTCCGACTCTTGATCTCAGCTCAGGTCTGGATCTCAGGGTTGTGAGTTTAAGCCCCGCATTGGGCTCTATGCTGGGCACGGAGCGTACTTTGAAAAAGAGAGAGAGAGAGAGAGAGAGAGAGAGAGAGAGGGAGAGAGAAGGTATAAAATTGTACATCGAGGCTTAATTATGGCTTTTTACATGAAAATTGCTTCCTGCCATGTATATTATAATGGCTTACATTTTTCGAGTGATGATTTTGTGCTCAATTACTGTGCTAAATCTTTGTGTGCATGATCTCACTTGGTCTTCAAGACAGTCCTGTGATAGGGCGCCTGGGTGGTTCAGTCGTTGAGCATCTGCCTTCGGCTCAGGTCATGATCCCAGCGTTCTGGTGTTCTGGGATCAAGCCCCGCATCGGGCTCCCTGCTCTGCAGGAAGCCTGCTTCTCCCTCTCCCACTCCCCCTGCTTGTGTTCCCTCTCTTGCTGCCTTTCTCTCTGTCAAATAAATAAATAAAATCTTTAAAAAAAGGGGCGCCTGGCTGGCACAGCGGTTGAGCGTCTGCCTTCGGCTCAGGGCGTGATCCCGGTGTTATGGGATCGAGCCCCACATCAGGCTCCTCCGCTGTGAGCCTGCTTCTTCCTCTCCCACTCCCCCTGCTTGTGTTCCCTCTCTCGCTGGCTGTCTCAATCTCTGTCAAATAAATAAATAAAATCTTTAAAAAAAAAATCTTAAAAAAAAAAAAAGAGTGCTGTGAAAGGGACACTGTTTTTCCCATTTACAAATGAAGAGATTGAGATTTAGAAATTCCCCAAGGCTGCCAAGTAGAGATTCAAATCCAGGTCTGATAAAAATATGTGCTTTCAACTCTGTCCTTTTGCCTCGATGTACAGAAATCTAAGCCATACCCATGAAAACAAAATTAGAGCACTTGCCTTAAAATTGGATGTGGGTGGTCTTTGAGGGTCTGGGTGGTCTTTGATTACAAAGGCATTAAAGATATTTTGATTTGGGGGGCTCCTGGCTGGCTCAGACATACAGCATGTGACTCTTGATCTCGGGTTTGTGAGTTCACACCCCAGGTTGGGTGTGGAGCATACTTTAAATAAAAAAGATATTTTGATTCTAGATGGATAAATCTTACACTCTTCTGACAATAGAAACAAAATCAAGAAATTTGCTATCACAAAAGTGTAATGTGGAACTTTAAAGAAAACACCAACTGCATTTGAGGATATACAGATTAGTTGGCTCTAAGAAGTAAAGTTCAAATGACATGCATCCTAGCTTGGGATGTCCATGAACTCTGCCCAAGCAGAGGATGGAAGGACCCTACCTCTGAGGATACTCACAGGACAATCCCTCCATGCCGTGGTATAATACAAAATAAATATTTGGTCTTTGTACCTGGTTCCTAAAACCCTTGGAATCTCCAGAGTAATTAATGAGGGTCTCCTGTAGGCTAATGAGATGATCAATGGTTGGGGTCTCCCAGATGGCCAAAGATTTAATCAATCATGCCTACATAACGAAACCTCCACAAACACCCCTAAACGAGAGGGTTTGGAGATCTTCCTAGTTGGTGAGAACATTGACGCGCGGGGAGAGCGTCACTCCTGGAGGGGGCGTGGAAGGTCTGCACACACACCCCCACACTGTGTCCTATGCATCTATTGGGCTGTTCTCTAGTTGCACCCTCTATAATAAACCTGTAAATGTAAGTAAAGAGTGTTTCTGTGAACCGCTAGCAAATTGTTGAACCTGAGGAGGGGCTCGTGGGAATCCTGTTCATAGCTGGTCGGTCAGACACTCGGGTGGCCTGGAACTTGGGACTGATGTCTGAAGTGGGGGCAATTTTCTAGACGGAGCCCTTAGCCTGTGGGGTCTGTGCTAGCTCTGGGGCATTAGTGTCAGAAGCGAATTGTTGGACACCCAGTTGGAAAAGACACTGCGTATTTGCTGTCAGAAGTGTCTGAGTAATAATAATAATAATAATAATAATAGACTGCATGTCCACTCATCTTCTTTCTCCTGTTCCTCCTTATCCCTAGGAAATGTTCTGTGAAGGCCAAGTGTGCAAACAGACGTTCCAGAGAGCCTGAGCTGTATCCAGCCACAGAGCCCACATGTGACTGCAGCTTAATGCTGAAATCTGTCCCCAGATGAACAGATGTTCACCTGTCCTGGTTGGCGATGGGAACTTGTGGTCAGAGAGATGTTCCACAGCCGGTATCAGACACTATTTACTCAGATTGGGGCAAGATGGCTCTGTTTCAATAAACCCGTCCAACGACCCTGACTTTTGTTCCTTCTAAATGTAGTGTATCCCATTATTTGAAGAAGTATTTGAAAGCCTTCTAGGTGCACCATGGACACACCAATGAACAGGCTGTAGTTCCGTCTTCAAGGTCTAGTGAGGAAATGGACAGAACAATCATCGGAACAGCGGTGAGATGTACTGGCAGCTCTGAGAGCTCAGGAAGGGAAACCAAACCTTTGGGGGTGGGCAAGTGGCAGCAGGGATGGGGGTAGTGGAGGTGGTCTCTGGGCTCAAAACTGAAGCACAGATGGGCAGGAAGCATCGGGAAGCATTCTAGGTAAAAGGCTGGGGGTAGGTTGGAGGGATGTTTGAGCACCTGAAAGATTGCGTTTGCTGGATCATGGGCCTGTCTGGGTGGAACGGCCAGAGATATCAGAGGAGGCTGAAGGCAGGCAGGGGCCCTATCATGAAGAATCTGGAAGGCTGGGTGACAGAGCTAAGATTTGTCCTCAAAGTAATAGGGAGATAGTGCCTGTCTCTAAGCAGAAGATCTGCACAGCTAGATTGGCTCACGGAAGGGAACCCCAGCTGCACAGGGGAGAAAGGGCTGTAGGTGGGGGATGCAATTCAGGAGCCAGTTTAGAAAACGCTGCCAGAAATCCCAGCGTGAGGTGGTGCCAGTCAGGAGCACCCGGAGCCTGAGTCTCAAATACAGTGACTGGACTCGGGGCTGGAGAGAAATAACTAATCATGTAGGATGCAGACTCCATGGTCCCAGGTGGTCGACGAGCTGATGCGCCGTAGGGATGTTGGAAGGGGAGGAGTCAAGGAAGATGCCCTGTTTCGGTTCAGGCAGCTGTAGGAAGGAAGGTCGGAGCCTTCAGAAAGAAGGCAACACACACAGAAAAATGAGCTCTGGATTTTGAGGGGCCTGTGCCCGGTGTAAGCCTGGCCATCAGGAGATGATGTCAAGCACATACACTCTGCATATGGATGAGACTGTCTGGGACATTGTGTCTATTTATCTATCTATTTTATGAATTTATTTATTTAAAATATTTTATTCATTTATTTGACAGAGCACAAGCAGGGGGAGGGGCAGAGGGAGAAGGAGAAGCAGGCAGCCTGATGTGGGGCTCAATCCCAGAACCCCGAGATCATGACCTGAGCCGAAGGTAGACGCTTTTTTTTTTTTTTTAAGATTTTATTTATTTATTTGACAGAGTGAGAGATAGTCAGCAAGAGAGGGAACACAGGCAGGGAGAGTGGGAGAGGAAGAAGCAGGCTCCCAGCGGAGCAGGGAGCCTGATGCAGGGCTTGATCTCAAGACTCTGGGATCACGCCCTGAGCCGAAGGCAGACGCTTAACGAATGAGCCACCCAGGTGTCCCTACGATTTTATTTATAAGTAATCCCTACACTCAGGGTGGGCTTGAACTTACAACCCCGAGATCCAGAGGGGCGTGCTCTACCGACGGAGCCAGCCAGGTGCCCCAGAGACACTGTATTCCAAGTGAGAAAAGAGAAACCTGAGGCCCAATGGGGTACAGTAGCAGAGGTGGCCAGAGGGGGGCTGGAGAAACTGGGCAGCATCCACGAAGCGAAGGCAGGAAACGTTTCGGGGTCCAGGGAATGGTGGGTGCTCGCTGAGATGCCAGAGGCAGCAAGAAGGCAAGCGGGATCATTCTGTCTGGGTGAGGCTGGTCCAGGGGCAGGCTGGTGCTGAGCCAGCGTGCGGGGGGTGGGGGCGGTGGTGTGGAAGCAGGGGAGGCGAGCAAGTACAGACAGGGAGTGTTTGGCTGAGAAGTGGAAGGAATGAGTGGATAGTTTCAGGGAGGCTTGCAAGGGAGCGACTAGTTCAGACCCGTGGGACTGCTGGGTCATGGAGTCAACGCAGGGTAAGGGAGGTCAGGGGAGCTGATGGTGTGCTAGGCTCTAAGCTGAGCTTGGCTTTAGGGGAAAGGTCTATGCCTAGAAGGAGCTCACAGACTCCACATAATGACAGAATTCAAGGGGAAATTAAAGTCTGAGCATCAGATCTAACTCTTGTTTCAACTAACAGAAACCAACTTGTTCCTTTGACCTGAGACGCAATGACTTTAGAGCCCGAGAAAGTCAGAAGGCAATTGTGGACCCAATTAGATATGGTGACCCCACCAAACGACTATGAAATTGTTTCAGAATCAAATCAGGTATAAGTGGATTAGCTGAGCTGGCAGATGGACATCAGAGTTGAGAATTATGTGGTGAGTAATCTTTTTTTTTTTTTGGTGCAAAATGGTGGTTTATTAAAGCACGGGAACAGGACCCGTGGGCAGAAAGAGCTGCTGCCCCGGGGTCTCGCGGAGTGGTGATTATATGCTCAGGAGGGGAAGTAAGGCAAAGAGAGGTTTCAAAAGAACTTTCATAGGCTCAAGAGGACCGACCTACAAGATACCCGAGGCCTTGCCGTTGTCAAGTGAAGGTTGTTTTCCCTTCTAGCAAGGTATTAACATTTAGTTGGGAGATTCCTGGAAGAATGTCACACATGTCCCACCCAGGAGTGGGGACTGGGGGGAGGTCGCAGGGTGTCAGCTTGTGCTTGGTCTTCAGCCAGCCTTCTGCTCCCTCATCATTTCCCCCTTGAACAATTTTGACCCTTCAATCTTTAAGATTGTTGAAGGTGGAAGGTCTCATCTTCTGTAACGTCTTCCTGCTGAGGGGCGTAGAGACGTCCCCACCTATGGGTCAGTATTGGTCAGTTGGGGAACATACAGGGGAGTTACAAAAGGGGGGGGCAGCTGAAACCAGCGAGGTCAACACAGATGAACCTCCTTGAGAAGGGATCATCTGTTGATGTGAAGTCATTGTAGGGCTGGGGTCTCGACACCAAGCGGAGAGATGCTGAAAAAGACAATGCATTAAGATTAGTAGGGCTATAAGAATGAGAAGTCCGATAAAGAGATCCTTTTTTTTTTTTTAAGATTTTATTTATTTATGTGACAGAGAGACAGCCAGCGGGAGAGGGAACACAGCAGGGGGAGTGGGAGAGGAAGAAGCAGGCTCCCAGCAGAGGAGCCCGATGTGGGACTCGATCCCGGAACGCCAGGATCACGCCCTGAGCCAAAGGCAGACGATTAACGACTGCGCCACCCAGGCGCCCCTAAAGAGACCCTTAATAGTCACCCATAATTTTCCTCCAGTCCAGGAGTTAAAAGCAAAAAGCGTCAATCTGCGTCCTCATGCCAGTTAGAAACCCAGAAATATTTGTGGGATCTGGAAGGTATACCCAGCATTCTGTTTTTATGATAGTGCAAGTTGTACCTTGTGCAACAGTTAAAACAGCTAATGCTATTCTATTTTATAAAGCAGCTTTACACATTTGTATTACTCAAGTATTTAGTAGAGAAATGCTATTTTGAGTGTCATTTAGGGCTTTGACCATGTACTTACTAAGAGTTTCCACGTGCCAAACATCCTTCAGTCTCCAAGAGGGAACAAAGATGGATAGTAGGTGGTCATACCAATGCAACGCAGAACACGTCCACCATCATTTTAAATTTGGAAGGTTGGCTGGGTTGGTAATGGTTTTAATAATATGTCCGTGCGTCTAGGCAAAACCCAGAGTACAGCGGCCTATCCAGCCTGGGGGAAGCCAGGGCCACAAGTTAGCGTCACATAGCCATTGGGTCCCAGCCAGGAGCCAGCCATCTAATACTGGGCCTCCTTGAAGTGTAGTCAGCATACTAAGGGTTTGGAGCGCCATCCTTTGAATGTGTGAATTTCAGGTCCATATTTGATTGGGCAGTTATGGCTTGATAATAATCCTCTTGTCTTTAAATCGCTCCATGGGCATATAGGACTAGGACGGCATACTTGGAGTCATGATAAATATTTTTAAGGCTTTTGCCAATTGCAAAGCACAGGTCGGCGCTGTTCATTCTGCTTTGGGGGCAGGTGTGTTTGCTGACAGGGCTTTGGCCTTAACAGTCTGAGTTAAGACTGTAGCATACCCAGTTTTTCATACCCCCTTTTCCATGAAACTGTGGCTACTGATAAACCAACTGTCATCTGCATTTTTAATAGGGGCAACTTAAATCTGATCGACTGGAATAAACAAGATCACTAACCTCTGAACACTTTGCTCCATAGAAGTACAATGGTCAGGTCCAGCCATAAGGGTAGATGGGTTTTAAGGTTGACAGGTTTTAAATATATTTCAGGCATATCTATAAGCACTGCCTGGTGTTTAATAAGTCAGCCTCCCATCATACATTGGTGGTTTTGGTTTGTAAGACACGCTGGACCTGATGTGAAGTCATTACAGTCCGGGGACTGTCCCATTGTGAGCTTTGAGGCCCCTTTTGCCAGGAGGGCTGTTGTCTGCTCAGCTAAAGCCTTTGTTTGCGATTGCACCTCCCTAGAGGCGGCTTCGAGGTAAATATGACTATGAGGGATGAAACCATTAAGAAGCCCTTTTTGTTTGAGGTCCAGCCTTAACAATATCCTAATTACAAGGAATCACTGGCAAGTGGGAGAAAACTTGTCAAGAGCTAAGGGCATCCCCAACTGCATCATCCAATCTTATCACAAAGAAAGTGGGGCCATCCATTATCTCCACAAGTCTGTAGTTAGCCCCATGGAGTGAGGTATGCTCCGGGTTTGAAGGAAAAATTTCGTCATCCCAGCCACATAGACTTGGTCAAGGTGATAGCTGAGTTATACAGTTGTTGGGGGATTAATTCCATTTTCCAATTCTTTAAATACTCATATGCCCATGGGGTCCTGTTATCCCCACAGAACAACAAATAAGATTATCTAGACATGAGCTATTATGTAGAAATAGAAAAGTTATTTCTCTGAAGTTCCAAGGTGTCTGGCTTAGGCAAGCAACATTCAAAGACAATCAGAGCTAGAACTTAACATCTACAAAGGTGAGTTATTGAAACAATTTTTCTCTAAAATAACCCTCATTTTTAATCAGAAATAGCCAAATCAAAAGAAAGAAAGAAAGAAAGGGAAAAAAAGAAATAGCCAAATCAGGACTAATTTATTTGAAAAACAAGTTCAGTTTTAACAAACTTGGCCCAATTAGTGATTATCATATAGACCTTTTAACATCTGCTTTGCTGGAACTTTTTATAAAGAATCTCCAGGTTGAACTTTTAGTAGCCTCTCTGGGCCAGAAGCCAAGCCAAGTACTTGCCATCATACATGCCTGTAACACCTGTAGATTGGGTGCATTGCTTTTCTTGGGGTCCCCAAATATCCTGAGGTTCCTGCACCTGCCAGGAAGCGACATCCTTTACTCACCTGGTGAGGCCGCTGGGAACTCCGTAAAGCAAGGTATCAGGCCACCAGTTCCAAGGGGCTTTATGGCTCCAACTAAGTCAACCTTAGTTCCTCAAAGCTGTTTGGTCATATCCGAGTCTATGCATGTCTCTCTCAAATACGACATTCCAGTCAAAGCCTTGGGAAAATAGCCAATGTTTCCAGTGTCCTGTTACAAGGAGAACAGATTCTTAGTGAACTTATGCAAATGACTATGATTGCCATGAAAGAAAGAATACTCACTGAGACCTTTTTTTTTTTTTTTTAAAGATTTTTGTTTATTTATTTGACAGAGAGAGAGACAGCCAGCGAGAGAGGGAACACAAGCAGGGGGAGTGGGAGAGGAAGAAGCAGGCTCCCAGCGGAGCAGGGAGCCCGATGTGGGGCTCGATCCCAGCACCCTGGGATCAGGCCCTCCGCCAAAGGCAGATGCTTAATGACTGAGCCACCCAGGCGCCCCTCACTGAGACCTTTTGAATCAGAGGGTTCAGGTAGAGAGAAAAGTTAAATGCTTTGTTTACAAATGAATATTACACGTTTCTGTAAGTCATAGATATCTTAAGAGAAAGTTTCCTTAATCTGGAGAACCTGCCATTTTTAATCCATGGAGAACACTAGAAAAGTTTTACAAGGGGAAATTACCGAATTTTGTAATTTAAGTAGTTAGTAGTGGACATTCACGGAAAACAGTAAAGATAGAAATCCATCATGATTCTAAACGACATTAAACATATGTCATCCTTATAGCCAACTTCCCTAGGAAACGGTCCCCAGTTGGGTTTTCATTCAGTTGGGTACTGGTTTCAGCTGGCTCCGAGTGGAGGTCCCGTGGGCAGAAGTGGCTAGACCAGGGATTTGAAGGGAATCACATTAGATCAATCAAGAGGAAACCTCACACGAGAGTCTTAAGATTGGCAGCTGTCCTGGTGACTTAGGTGGCTGTCCCAAGTCCAAGACAGACCTATACAAGACCTTGTATAAGGACAGCAGTAAAGAAAGGGCATCAAGTTTTTGGGTCTTATTACCATCCCGGCCAGGGTACTAACTTCCAGCCAAAGGGCAGGCTTTCTCCCCCCCATAGAGTAGCCACAGGCTAGAGGGTTGCAGCCTAAGCAATTGGTGATTGACATGAAAGTGTTCCAGTAACACCGTCCTCCTTGAAGAGCCCCTGAAAGGAGAGTAAAGGAAGAGGAGAGAAAGTACTCATCAACTTTGCACCGAAGCTCAGAGTCCAGCTGTAAAGACTCAAAGCCCCGCGTTTGGGCGTCATATGATGGGGTGTTGGACTGTAGGTGAGGCTCGGTGGGGTGAGGTCTGGAGCCGATGACAAGAAAGAATTCTTGAGACATCCTGGGTGCAAAATGGTGCTTTATTAAAGCTCGGGGACAGGACCCATGGGAAGAAAGAGCTGCTGCCTGTGGTGAGTAGTCGAAATCCGGGGCTGTGGGTTGCGTGGACTACCGTTTTTGGAACTCTTCTCCCTCACTTCAGGTCACTGCTTTGAGGCAATTTGAAACAATAGGCTCTTGTGGGAGGCAAAATTTTATCAGCATTTATTAATTTTTCCAAATATGAGTAAATGTGTGAATTCCTGGAATTTAGCAGTGAACAAAAGGAAAAATTTCTCCCCTCATGGATCTTCCTTTCCCACGGGAGGAGACAGATAATAAACATCAGTGAAGAATAGAGTGAATCAGGGGCACCTGGGTGGCACGTTTGGTTGTGACTGACTCTCGGTTTCAGCTCAAGTCACGATCTTAGGGTCTTGGGATTGAACCCCCACACTGGGTTCCATGCTCAGCTCAAAGTCTGCTTAAGACTCTCTCTCCCTCGCTTTCTGCCCCTCCCCCTGCTCTCTTCCTCTCTCAAATAAATTAATAAATCTTTAAAAAATACATAATGCAGGAGCTCCTGGGTGGTTCAGTCGGTGAAGCATCTGCCTTCAGCTCAGGTCACGATCCCAGGGGCCTGGGATGGAGTCCTGCATTGGGATCCCTGCTCAGCGAGGAGCCTTCTTCTCCCTCTCCTCCCTGCTCATGCTCGCTCACGCTTGCTGTTCTCACTCGTGCTCTCTGTCGCTATCTTGGTCTCTCTCTCAAATAAATAAATAAAATCTTAAAAAAAAAAAAAAAGACAAGAAACTGAATCGAAATCAGCTTGTAAATCTAACCACTAGTTCATAGGGAATGTGGGGAGAAAGCAGGGTGTGTTACACCATCCGTCAAGTCCAGAATGTGGGGAATTCAATTCTATAAGACAAATAGGCGATTATATCACCAAATAACATAGCATGATAAAAATAGGGATAAGGGGAAACTAAAAGAAGGAAAGAAGTAGGGACCTTACCAATCAAATGCAGTATGTGGAGCTTATGTACGTCCTGCTTAAAATAAAGTAAACATATAAAGCCCTATGTTAGGGGGCACCTGGCTGGCTCAGTTGGAATAGCATGAGACTCTTGATCTCGGGGTCATGGGTTCGAGTCCCACTTTGGGTGTCGAGATTACTAAAAAATAAATAAGAACAAAACAAATACTTGAAATGTTTCTTTTTTAAAAAAAAAGACGAATTTAGATACTTAGGGAAATTTGAGTGGATGTTAGATGATAAAAAACGACTTCTCTGTGTATTAATGGGGTGTGTGTTTTTTAAACTTTCCTTTTGAAGACATACTGACATATTTACATGTAAAATTATATGTTTGGAATTTCCTTTGAAATATTCCAGCAAAAAAAAATCCAAAAAAAAAAAAAAAAAAAAGCAAAACATTAGGTGTATAGATGAAACAAGGGTTGCAAAGTTTTTTATGATTTAAAAGGAGCTGGGTGTATGTGAGTGCTGTGGACAGAACTGTGTCCCCCAAAACTCATGTTGAAGCCCTAACCACCAAGTGACTGTGTTTGGAGATGGACCCTTTAATGAGGTGGTTAAGGTTAAGTGAGATCACAGGGTGGGGCCCTGACCCTATGGAATCAGTGTTCTGGAAGAGACTCCAGAGAGCTTTCTCCCTGTCTCTCCCTGAAATGCTTCCTCTGTTGCTCCCTCCTTCCCCGTGCCCTTCTCCCTCATCCCCCTCCTCTCTTCCTCCTCAGGTCCAGAAATTTTTTTTCAAGACTTTATTTTATTTATTGGGGGGTGGGGAAGGCAAAGGAAGAGGGAGAGAGAGAATCATAAGGTGGATCCACATTCAGCGCCAGGGAGGAGGCTGAAGGGCCTCTAGCTCACAACCCTGAGATGATGACCTGAGCAGAAGTCAAGCCCCCCACTTGTGCTTGTATTAATCAAGCTGAACCACTAAGCCACCGTTATATTTTCTAAATATTTGTTTGTATGTATGGAAACTCTATGCCCAAGGTAGGGCTTGAACTCACAACCCTGAGATCTAGAGTTCCATGCTCTGCCCCCAGAGCCAGCCCCGCGACCCTAGAAAATGTTTCTTTTAAAATCAATTCCTCACTCGGGTGCCTGGGTGGCTCAGTCGGTGAAGCGTCCGCCTTCAGCTCAGGTAATGATCTCACGGTCCTGGAACTGAGTCCCCCATCAGACTCCCTGCTCAGCGGGGGGTCTGCTCCTCCCTTTGCCTGCTCCTCCCCCTGCTTGTGCGCGCTCGCTCTCTCAAATGAATGGATAAAATCTTAAGAAAAAAAAAGAAGCAAAAATAGTTAAAAAATAAATAAGAACAACTCACTTAAGCAGCACACAGAATCAAAGTGCATGGTTTTCTTTCAACCTTCATCCTTTACGACTGCTGAGATCTGTTTCTTCAGGCACCTTTTTTAGGAAACCGAGTGGGAAAATGCAACTTCCCGAGACTCTCACTCTCCTGCTCTCCAAGGAAAGGGCGGGCACCCACCTTCCTGTGGCCGTATTTTGGCCGCAGATACCGAGCGCTGGGGAAGCGCCGCACCGCGTTCGCCCCGACCGGACGCCCCCCAACCCCCTCTTCCCTGGCCCTGACGCCCCCAGCCCGCGGCCCCTCTCCCCCCGCCCCCGCCCGGGGTCCCCGCCCTAGCCCCAGACGCCCTGCCCCTGTGCCCCACTCCCCGGCAGGGCTGCGCTGCTCGCCCAGCGGCTCAGGCCCTGAAGGGGGCCTGCTGGTTGGGGGGCGGCGGCCCTCAGGCTGTCTGTCCCCAGCACCGCTGCCGGGCACCGCTGCGGGATGCGACGCCGGCTCCTCCCCGCCGCTGTTAGGCGCTAGGTGGCGGCAGGGCCTCGCCGAGAGCGCCCCCTCCTGGCCCAGCCGCACCTCCTCCGCGGGCCACTGCGGAGGGAGGGGCCCTCGCTCTTTTTTTTTTTTTAAGTTTTTAGATTTAGGGTGTTTTGTTTACATAACAACATTTTATTATTTTAACAGTTTTTAGGAGTCCATCGCATGTGCATTAAACACACACACTAACGTGCAGTCATCCCACCGTCCATCTGCGGAACTTTCCATCTTCGAGACTGAAAAGGTCCGCGTTGAACCGCACTACCCCACTCCCTTCCCTGGCTCCTGGCAACCACCGTTCTGCTTTCTGTCTCTACCACTCGCTCTGACAACTCATATAAGTGGAATCGTAATATTTGCCCTGTGGGGCTGGCTTATTTTACGTGGCTCACATCGTGGAGCTTCCTCTGTGCTGTAACGCGTGTCAGAATTCCCTTCCTTTCAAAGGCTGAGTGATGTTCCATTGTATTGTCGGGATATGCCACATTTTGAGGATCCACTCATCCCTCTGTGGACGCTGGGGTTGTTGTCCACCTTTTGGTGATTGTGAATAATGCCGCTGTGAACGTGGGTGTGCACATAGCCATTGGAATCCCAGCTTTCAACTCTTTTGGGTATCAGCTCAGAAGTAGAATGTCTAGGTGATACGGTGATTCTAGGTTTAACTTTGAGGACCTGCCACATCGTCCGCAGCAGCTGCCCCATTTCACGTTCTCACCCACAGAGCACGAGAGTTCCCCTTTCTCCACATCCTCCCCAACACTTGTTTTCTGTTTTTGAAGTTTTTTTTTTTTAAAGATTTTATTTATTTATTTGACAGAGATAGAGACAGCCAGCAAGAGAGGGAACACAAGCAGGGGGAGCGGGAGAGGAAGAAGCAGGCTCATAGCGGAGGAGCCTGATGTGGGGCTCGATCCCAGAACGCCGGGACACGCCCTGAGCCGAAGGCAGACGCTTAACCACTGTGCCACCCAGGCGCCCCATTCCGTTTTTGGATAATAGCCATCTTAATGGGCGTATTTTTTTAAATTGTGGTAAGATACACATAATGTAAAATTTACCATTCTAACTCTTGTAAAGTGTACAATTCAGTGGCAGTAAGTACATTCGCAATGTTGTACAACTACCGCCGTCCAGTTCTAGAATTTTTCGTTACCTCAAATGGGAACCCCTTTACCCATTAGCAGTCAGCCCTTCCCACAGCCCTGGCAAGCATTAACCTACTTTCTGTATCCATGGAATGGCCTGTTCTGGATGTTTCATTTAAATGGAATCATACAATATGAAAATCATGGCTTTTTGTGTCTGGTATCTTTTTTTTTTTTTTTAAGATTTTATTTCTTTGACAGAGAGAGAGAAAGCAGCAGAGAGGGAGAGGGAGAAGCAGATTCCCCCACTGAGCAGGGAGCCCGATATGGGACTCGATCCCACACCCTGAGATCATGGCCTGAGCCAAAGGCAGACGCTTCACCGACTAAGCCACCCAGGCGCCCCGGACCGATTTCTCTCTTAGTTAGCTTGGACTGCTATACAAAGTCCCATAGACGGGAAGGATTTAAACTGCAGACATTTATTTCTTACAGTTTGGGAGGCTGGGAAGCCCAAGATCAAGGTGACAGATTCGGTGCCTGGTGAGAGCTCGCTTCCTGGCTTGTAGGCAGCAGCCTTTTCGCTTTTCTCTGCTTCTGAGATTCTTTCCGACACAATATATGTGGAGTGTTTTCCCACAGCAACAACCAATTCTCGGAGTCCCTGACACTCACCAGGTGCACAACAGTTCAACTCAATTCTGATATTGAGCGAGCTTCAGACCCTGCGGGTTAAGGGGCTCAGTCCTACAAGACTGCCTCTACTTCCCATGTCAACTGCAGATGGGGTGCCCAGGCTACCTACACTTTGCCCAGCTGACTGCAAATTTGGAGGTTCCCATGACAGCTGCCTCGAATGACTCACAGAACGCAGGAAAGCGCTCTACTTACTATTACTGGTTTGTTAGAAATGATACAACTCAGGGTTGCCTGGGTGGCGCAGTTGTTAAGCATCTGCCTTCGGCTCAGGGCATGATCCCGGCGTTATGGGATCGAGCCCCACATCAGGCTCCTCCGCTGGGAGTCTGCTTCTTCCTCTCCCACTCCCCCTGCTTGTGTTCCCTCTCTCACTGGCTGTCTCTGTCAAATAAATAAATAAAATCTTTAAAAAAAAAAAAGAAATGATACAACTCAAGGATAGGCGAATGGAAGAGATGCTTAGCGCTGGGACTGGGGGTGGCGGGCTGATGTACAGTTTCCACGTCCTCTCCTGGTGTATTACCTGGTGTATTACCCTCCCAGCACTCTCATGTTTTCACCAGTCTGGAACCTCCCCCGAGCCTCGTTGTTCAAGAGTTTTCTCAGAGCTCCAACTCCAGTCCCCCGCCTTCTTCTGGAGATCAGTGGATGGAACAGAGGGTTCTCAGGCTCTAGTAAAGTGTTGGGTCTTCAGGGAGCTGCCCCCATCCTGAGGCTATCTCTGGGACCCACCTCAAGTCACTTCTTTAGCATAAACTTAGATGTGATCCAAAGGGGCCCCTTAGGAATGATGATAGACACTCTTACCATTCAGGAAATTCCAAGGGTTTTAGGAACACTGTGCCAGGAACCAAGGGCAGAGACCAAATATATATTTTTATATCACACTGCTTTAACCTCCGTTTGGAAAGGCATTTTGGAACGGAGACAGGAAAAGTATAGGGACCCCATGAAAAACTGCTTTTTTCGCTCCTTTTCCTGCTTCTGTTCTTGCTAGGACTTACACCCCCGCCTCACACATGCCTTATAGCACAGATAATGCATGTCCTCCTCATAGAAGATTGGATTTAATTGTTTCTTCCAGCGCGATAGATAACATCCAAGGAGTGACCAGGCAGCATCCTCGTGATCGTTTTCCAGACCACTGACTCACCAAGACCCCTGTCTCCAGGGCTTAAGTGACATATGGAGAACACCTAAAACTTGTCTTTTTTCCTGGATGCTGAGAAGACACGTCACCAGATCACAATCCTCAATAAACACCCTGGACCCCGAGTAAAGACCAGACTCTCTTCTTTTTCTCTCTGGTCTCCCAGATGCTCTGTCTGTATCCACACTCTCTCTACATCTTTAATAAACTCTGCTCTCACTTCCTCTCATTTGATTTCTATCCGGTGTGAAGCCAGGGACCCTCTTGGCTGGTCTGCCAGACCCCCGTCTTGGTCCTCAGACCCAGCCAGCCTGCATCAGAACCATCCAGTAAAACACGTGAGAAAATGTATTTTGTCAAGGATCTCTTTGTCATCTTAAAATGCAAGCGGCTGGGGCACGTGGGTGGCTCAGTCAGTTGGGCTCTTGCCTTCGGCTCAGGTCATGGTCCCGGAGTCCTGGGCTTGAGCCCCACGTCGGGCTTCCTGCTCAGCCCGGAGTCTGCTTCTCCCTCTCCCTCTGCTCCTCGCCCTGCTCGTGCTCTCTCACTTGCTCACTCTCTCAAGTAAATAAATAAAATCTTTAAAAAAAAAAAATGCAAGAGGGACCTAATGGTGTTTTACTACAGTTAACTATTGGAAGCATTTTGTCACGATTGCTTCAACTGAATTTAATTCAGCAGACATTCAAAGAGACTCACTAGGTTTAGAGAATATGAAACAAAAGCCATGCAAAATGAACGACGAATTCAATAGAAATTATTCTGACATTAAGAAGTGAATTATAACCCCCCCAAAATTTTAAGTCATACCAAAAGCAGTAATTCATTACGACAATTCGCGTTGAATGACTAGTGAGTAAGTTCTGGCATTGTTTGAGGATCCGATTAATGGCAAGGGGTGAATGAAAAGACTTTAATTTTTGTTAATTTGCATAAATACGCCAATGAGTTGATATGAAAGGTAACACATCACGACGACAGCTGATGCATGGCGTCCATTCAGAGCATTACCACTAAGCACGGGGTAAAAACAACTGAAATGCCCTGAAATCTTGCAGTTCATCTCTGAAGCTTCACAGAAATATCCACAAATGTAAAAACAGTCCTAAAAGTACATGTCCTTCCCCATAATGAGGGGTTGTTTTATTTATTTATTTATTTATTTATTTATTTTATTTTTATTTATTTATTTTTTAAAGATCTTATTTATTTTTGAGAGAGAGACAGAGCGAGAATGGGGGCAGAAGCAGAGGGAGAAGCCGACTCCCCTACTAAGAAGGGAGCCCCGATTCCAGGACCCTGGGATCAGGACCTGAGCCCAAGGCGGATGCTTAACTGACTGAGCCACCCAGGCGTCCCTTTTTTCTTTTTTTTTTAAGTAATCCCTACACCCAATGTGGGGATTGAATTTACAACTCTGAGATCAAGACTCACATACCCTACCAACTGAGCCAGCCAGGCAACCCACACCCCACCAACAGTGAGGTTTTGTTTTGTTTTGTTTTGTTTTTTTAAGATTATTTATTTATTTGACAGAGAGAGAGACAGCACAAGCAGGGGTAGCGGCAGGCAGAGGGAGAAGCAGGTTTCCCGCCGAGCAGGGAGCCCCTCTCGGCACTCGATCCCAGGACCCTGAGATCATGACCTGAGCCGAAGGCAGATGCTTAACTGATTGAGCCACCCAGGTGGCCCCCAGTAGTGAGTTTTGAAGCTACAAGATGCTTTCTGGAAACTATCAATAATAACAAGTAAGTTTTGTTCAACCATGCTAGCAGAAATATTAGTATTTGAACCTAAAAATTATCTTATGAAATTGTCATATGGAGAGGCAAAGCTGCAGAAAGAATTATTATAAAGGCAGTTAATAAAATTGTTTTTCTAAGTTTTTAAGTCTCTTTTCTCATTCTAAATAGTCATACTTGAAGCTAATTTTGTATTCGTTTTCTTACAAGAGACCACTCCTCCCAATTCATCCCTAAGGTGCTGCAAAAGCTAGGTCCGTCCCTGTACTGGAACAATCTAAAATAGCATCTTATTAATACTGTTTATTTAGCCACTTACTGCTCAGAAGCTGCCGCCTAAAAAACTACTGAGGTGGATGCTGGGACTTTCTTTTGGGAGGAAGGTATCGATTTGGTTCTGCTGAAGTTAACTCTACCCAAGCTCCAGACATGAAATTCATGACATGTGACCAAGACTAAGTCCCGTGACATTTCTTGTTGTCGCATGTGGTCCAAGGTTATCTAATCTGGGTGGATTTTAGGATTCTAGCTGGGAATGATAGGAAAAGATGATCGCTCTTCCTTGCAGGGCTTGGATGAGGAAATATGCCCCAGCCTGGGGGCCATTTGAACATCCCGAAGGAAGCCAGCCAGGAGAAGCAAGAGGTATGGCAGAAAGCAGAGGGGGAGAACCAAGAAGAAAATTGGGTCCACTCTTCAGCCCCTAGAACAAACCTGACCTGAAAGTCTGCTTTTGGACTCTAGTTCTGTAAATCAGTAAGATCCACTTATCGTTGAAGCCAGTTTTGGGTCTGCTTTTCTTTTTAAGATTTTATTTATTTATATTAGAGACAGAAAGAGAAAGTGTGCTCACAGGAGCAGGGGGAGGGGTAGAATGGGAGGGAGAGGGAGAGAGAGACTCTTAAGCAGACTCCATGCTGAGTGTGGAGCCCAAAAGGGGCTCAATCCCACGGCCCTAAGGTCATGACCTGAGCCGAAACCAAGAGTCAGATGCTCAACCGACTGAACCACCCAGGAGCCCCATAGGTATGCTTTTCTTTTACCTGCACAGAAAGTGTCCTAAAAATTAAACACAGTTTCGTTACAGAGAAGCAACTGGGAATTCCTAAGCATTTCTGAACATAAATGGTGAAAAATAGGCAGGAACTGATTCTCATTCTTCCTAGCCTCTTTGCCTTAGTTTATATGACCCAGATATTGATAAGGGGAATGATCATGATAAAATACAGATACGTTCTCAATATAGGAACGTGGTGAGGAATGCAAATATGACCAAATAAAATCCTTCAAGCCAGGGTTTCCACTCTGCGTGTCATGCCTGGTTTGTTAGACCAATAGGTACTTGGGTGTTGTCACATTATTCTTTGCAGATTTTGTTTATCTAAAATATTTCATAAGTAAGTAAAAAACACTTTGGGTTTGAACAATCATGCTCTGCTAATGGGAACAGACTCCAAACCCTGTGAAGTGTTCACGGTAAGTGTTATCCCTGTTGGACAGATGAGGGACACTGAGTCACTGAAAGGGTGAGTGATTTCCTAGGAGGGTCACGAAGTGGGTTAGTGACAGAGCTCAGAGCAGAATCGTAGGCTTTAACCTCTATACTAAACATCTTCTGGGCTGGTTTAATGTTCTCTTAATGGCGGTCGGCATTAATGTCCTTTGATGTAGCTGATCAGATCTTTCCACTGTAGACACTAGGAATCCCAAGACTGGCTAAGCGTCAGGCATGACTCACATTCAGAAGTGAGCACCTCAGCAAAGTACACGTATCTTTGGTAGTGAAGGATGGGTCGAAGTGGGGAAGGGTACGGTGTACAAAGAAAGGCTGGAAAGTGCTATTCGCTAAAAGGAAAGTTGAAAAAATAGGCAATAATAATAAAACACTTCTATGATGCTTACTATGGGTTGAGCAATTTTCCAAGTACTTTACAGAGATCAACTCATTTAATTTTCACAATATGTGAAATAGCTACTGTTCTTACTCCCATTTTATAGATGGGCAATTTAGACCCTGGGTATTGTGATTTGTAAGAAATATTTATCTGGTCAGTTGACCAAAATAGATTTCTTATATATATTCGGTCTTCATTCACAGTCTGGCTCACAGCTCCCTAAACCCTTGGAATTTCCTAAGTGTTGAGTGTGACAAGTGTGTCTTTTGTTGCATTGATGAAGGCGATGTTTGGATCTCACCCAGGGTGGAGGGCTGGTTACCGGGGTGACCAACCCTGTGATAGGGGAGTTGGAAATTTCAGTCCCACCCCAGACCTCCAGGGAGGGGAGAGAGACTGGAGGTTGAATCAATTAGTCAATCCTGACTATGCAATGAAGTCTCCATAAAAACCCAGAAAGACTGGGTTTCGAGAGCTCCTGGGTTGGTGAACACCTGGAAAGTAGGAAGAATGGTACTCTTGGAGAGGGCATGGAAGCTCTGTGCCCTTTCTCCAGACCTTGCCCTGTGCATCTGTTCATCAGGCTATTGATATCCTTTATGATATCCTTTAATAAACCGGTAACCGTAGTGTTTCCCTGAGTTCTGTGAGCTGCTTTGGTAAATTAAAGGAACCTGAGGAGGGGATCGTTGGAAGGTCCTATCTGTAGCTGGTTGAGTCAGAGGCACAGGCAACAGCCTGGGGCTTGCAACTGGCATCTGAAGTGTTGGGGCAAAGGTGCGAGGTTGGGGGGGTCAGTCTGGAAGGACTGAGCCCTTCACCTGTGGACTCTGATGCTATCTCTGGTGAATGGTGTCAGAACGGACTTGAATTGTCAAGACACCCCACTGGTGTCTGAGAGTTGCTTGGGTTGTGTGTGTGGGAACACCTCCTCCCCATCAGAATTGGGTCCTGGGCCCCAAAAAGAGACACAAATTACCTTACGTTAAGTCACTTGCTCAAGATCACCGTTAATAAAATGGGGGAGTCAGTTTGAAATCAGGTAATCCGGCTCCAGAGTGTGTATTTGTAACCCTATGCTGAACATACATATACTGTGTGCCACGTCATGAATCGTTTCATCCTGGGTCAATGCTGGGGCGTCATTAAATGCTGCAGCTTTGTTCCTCATATATGTTTCTCCTCTTAGTTCTGCTATTTGGGCCACCGGAACACAAGGAAACCATTTCTAGAGAGAAAACGCCTTCCTTCCTTCCTTCCTTCCTTCCTTCCTTCCTTCCTTCCTTCCTTCCTTCCTTCTGTAGGTTCCACGCCCAACATGGAGCTTGAACTCACCACCCTGAGATCAAGAGTTGCGTGCCTACCGACTGAGCCAGCCGGGTGCCCTGAGAAAACTTTTCAATTATTCATTTCTTCATTCTTTCAATATACCCTGTGTCTACTATGTGCTCACATGTGCGGGTTGTTCGGAGCCCAGGGACACTTCACGTTTCTAGTGAGTTATGCTTTGCAAATTCCAAAGCTCCCTACATACAGCAGTCTCATCCCTTTATCCCAGGTCACTGCTCCCAAATTCAGAAGTGTTGGGTCTGACTGTTGACGCAAGGTAAGGCAAGAACTCGACAACAAGGAAGCTGAAAACACAACTCCCCATCTTTGGATACTGTGAGTTATATGTTCTTTCTCAAGGCTTTTCACGTGGCAGCTTCACCCCATCATCTCCCAGGCTAGGGCATGACCTGCAGGGAGAGATGTTCTAGAATGTGCTTTGTTTGTTTTAAGATTTATTTATTTGAGAGAAAGAGAGTGAACACGAGTGTGGGGGAGGGGCAGAGGGAGAAAGAGAACCCACAGGCAAACTCCCCGCCGAGTGTGGAGCCCGACGTGGGGCTCAATCTCACAACCCTGCGATCATGACCTGAGCTGAAACCAGGAGTGGGCCGCTTAACTGACTGAACCACCCAGGCGCCCCCACATTCTGGTTTTGATCTGCCAGCCACGTAGGTCAAATCAATCACATGATCGAGGTCACTATTATAGAGGTCCATTACACCTCAATAAGGCTGAAGTTAAAAAAAAAAAGCCTGTCCCCCAAAATAGCCCTGGTTCAGAAATGTATAAACGCTCAGTGCTTCTGCTGTTCTAAGGAAGGTTCACACACTTCGACTCTGTCTATGTCTCTCGTGTTTTGGCTCCAAGCAGCCCTGATCAAAGATCCTTCCATGAAATCACTACCAGATGTTGGCCCCGTCAGACAACTAGCTGGACGGGCTCATCTTTAGCAAAGGAATGTCTCCTAGCAGGCACTCCATTATCTTTGTCTTCTGAATGCTCTTAAAAGAAAAACAAAAACCAAACAAACAAGCAAACAAACAACAACAACCACAAAACAAAGGAAGAGAAGAAGACGGGCAGAAGGAGGAAAAACAGCATTTCAGTGTTGCTGGTAATAAAAATGTAATTTCTTGGAATGTGACTTGTGTTCTTAAACATTTTAACAGCTTTATTGAATTATAATTTATACACCATAAAAATCCACCCATTATAAGTGTACAGTTTGATAATTTTTAGTAAATTTATGCCGTTGTGCAACCATCTCCACATACCCCGACATTCCAGAGAACGTCCATCACTCCAGAAAGTTCCTTCCAGCTTGTTTGCTGACTATTGTTATAACCTCTTTGTTTGGAGTCTCAGACAGTGAACTCAGTGAATATACTTATAATGGATGGTTTTTATTTTCCCCTTTTTCTGCCCAGGGCAAGAATCCCTACTTTATTTCCCCTGAGATCTTTTGTAGGATACTATTCCCCCTAATTTTCTTCCCCTCCCTTCATTTGAAAGGTTTTTAGTTCTCCACAGATGACAGGTTTACTTTTAATATTTACTCCGTGTACTCATTAGCATTTAATTATATCTTTGGGGTGCAACATTTTTGGCCCTTTGCAAAATAGTCTTCTAATCAGTAACAGCACCAGGTTTTGGTTGAGTGTGAAAATAACAGGTACATTCCCAGTCCTATTCATGCTATGAAAATGTTTTCTGCAAATATAAGAATCACCAGTCATGAAATTACAGGATAACCTTTTTTTTTTTTTCCATGAGGACATGTAGATTTATCCCACCACTTTGAAAAGTGCTTATTTGAATATGGAGAATGGCAGGGCAGATTATGGTGTTGGCAGCCCCTAGAACAATGAGTGCTGACAGAGGGCGTTGAGCCCCAAGCATTAGACTGAGCCCTGTACCTTGTTATTCGTCAGTCTGGTGGAGTGGACATTGTGGTTGCCTCCCTAACATCCATTTTGTCCTTTTCCTGTTTTGTCCCAGCCACAGGCTTAGAATGGAATTAGCCACCTAGGTCTGAGAGAGGGCCGTGATTGCTTTGATTGTAGTTGGCATTTCCCACGCCCCTAGTGATTGGTTCTTGGTTGGGTAATGGGAGCACAGTTGACCCATTCAGAGTGAAATATTTTTATTTATTGATGGTAGGAAGAAATTTTATTCTCCCTCTGTTCCCCTTGCTATTCCCCATTCCCTGCTTCCCACTTTTTCTTCAAGTCAGGTGGGTCAATAAAATCCTTTAGTATCTAACACGGGTTGAGTTGGACATGCTACTTGCATCATAAGGAGTCCTTGCGGATGTGCCTTACAATAACATTGTAAGTATTATTATCCAAATTTCATAGATTAAAAAATTGAAGATCGGAGAAGCTTAATTTGCCTAAAATTTGTTTAAAATCCACATGATTCTAGAGCCCACATTATTTACCATGGTGCTTTAATAGTGCTGCCCACCTGTGTAAGTGCTCCTGTTTTCTGCACATTGAATGATGTTGGATAGCATCACCAGATTGAGCAAACACGATATATATAATCCACATATTAAATATATGACTTGAGCTTTCTATTCAAGCACACGAATATCAATAAACTAAGAAAAATATTAGAAATTGCCAGGAAAAAAAATAGTTCCATTATAATGAAGAGACTGTTGTTTTCAAGTCAAGAGAAAAAGGGATGTATATGTGCATGTGTGCCAGGACACAAAACCAAAAATATTCATAACAACATTGTTTATAGTTGCCAAAATCTGGAAAGAACTAAATGGCTCTTTTCCACCCCGGCTGCCTGAGGATAGCCTGCCATCATGAATGATGCAGTCAGTGTCTGGATGGAAGTTCATGACCAACTACTACTTCAGCACAGACAATCAGTCATCGACATCCTTCATCCTGTGAAAGTGACAGTACCTACAAGAGAAATTCAGGGGAAGCTAGCCAAAACGGACAAGAGCACACCAGATGTCATATTTGGATTCTGCACCCATTCTGGTGGATTGCAGGACAACTGGCTTCAGCATTATTTACAATTTTTTGGACTAGGCAAAACAATAAAATGAACCCCACCCTGATTTGCAAGACACGGGCTGTATGAGAAGAAAAAGATCTCAAGAAAACGGTGAACTTTTACACTAAAACAGAAGGAAGAAAGTCAGGGGCACTGCAAAGGCCAATGTTGGCACTTGCAACAAGCAGGAACAATTCTGCAATGATTGCACCGTGTTTCAGGGAGAGGATTAGCAAACTGAAAAAAAGTAAAAAGAGTAAAATGGGTAAATAAGTTGTGGCATAGAATTCATGCAATGGAATATTTTACAGCAATAAACATGAATGGACTATGCAGGCTAAGTAAAATAACATGGATGAATCTTATAATGTTGAACAACAAAGAGGTTATAGAAAAAGACTATAGTGGGATGCCTGGGTGGCTCAATCAGTTAAGCATCTGCTTTTGGTTTGGGTCATGATCCCAGAGTCCTGGGATCGAGTCCCATATAGGGCTCCTTGCTCAGTGGGAAGCCTACTTCTCCCTCTCCCACTCCCCCTGCTTGTGTTCCCTCTCTCGCTGTCTCTCTCTCTGTCAAATAAATAAATAAAATCTTAAAAAAAAAAAAAAAACTTCCTGTGATTATTTGCTCTGCTATTTTACTGTTGGTACAAATTTTCAGAAACAAAGATACAATCTCTGTGATGAAGTCCAGTTGAACAGAAACACACCAGAATATCATTTGGAAACCTGTTTCTCAGAATAGTGTAAACTAGAACTGCATTCTGGAACCTCATTTTAAATATGTTGTCAATGTCAGCTATACTCAAATTAAAAAAAAAAGGAAAAAATATATATCAGCTAGAGATATAATACTAAATATGCTAATGGATATCAATGTTCAAATAACATAGTTTCATTTGTAAGTTTTTCATAGCTCTTTATACATATATAAAACATTGATAAAAACTTGGGATTTTTTGTCATGGGGGAGGGGCAGAAGGAGAGGGAGAGAATCTCAAGCAGACTCTGTGCTGAGCATGGAGCCTGATGTGGAGCTCAGTCTCACAACCCTGAGATCATGACCTGAGCTGAAACCAAGAGTCGGACACTTAACCGACTGAGACACCCAGGTGCCCCAGGAGAGAGAGAATCTTAAGCAGACTTTACTCCCAGTGTGGAGCCTGACATAGGGCTCAATCTCACAATCCTGAGATCATGACCCAAGCCCAAATCAAGAACTGGATGCTCAACTGACTGAGGCACCCAGGCCTCTAAAAGTTGCGATTTTTATGTGGTTGCATGAAAATAGAAATGTGCCTTATGTTCTATAATTTACATGGTTGACTTACCATCTTCTAAAGAGTTCTATCACCTCTCCAATTATGACACACACACACTATGCTGGAGGCTGGGGGCGGTGGGAATATGCTCTCTTTGTCCTTCGCTCACATCCAACTTACAACCTTCTAGAACAAAACAAATTATCTTTTTTTGGATGGCTTTCTAAATTCAGTGTACAACTTCTTCCTGTCTCTCTTGGATCTGCTGTGACATCAGCCAAGTCACATTTGAAGCTACTGGAAATATTAAGAGAGAAAGAGGGGAGTCACAATTAGTATTTTTTTATTTGTGATAATAGGTACCTCTCCTCTCTCCCCAAACCCCTCAAATCTGATATGATTGATTTACTCCCACGTGAGGTAGTGACCTTCCACCATGTTCCTTTCTTATGCTAGCTGACACATTTGTCAATCTTTTTTAGGCAAAGAGAGAGGAAGGTAAGTGACTTATGAAAATATAGCAAGAGGTAGTTTCCTTCTGATAACATTTTTTTCACTTGATAAGGAAATAAAGATATTGAGTTCGTAAGTGGGTTCAGCTGATTAAAAACACATTCAATCTTATTTTTATTAAAATGCAAATACTCATTAGGCTTTAAAAATTCAATAAAACTCTTCTAATGTTAAATTTTAAATATCATATTAATGGGAAAAACGTTATCAAAAAGAGGTGGAATCAGTCCATTTGGTTGTAAAATGAAAGTGGGGTTGGGGCACCTGGGTGGCTCAGTCAGGTAAGTGCCTTCAGCTCAAGCCATGATCTCAGGGTCGTAGGATCAAGCCCCATGTAGGGCTCCCTGCTCAGCCAGAAAACCTGCTTCTCTGTCTCCCTCTGGTCCTCCCCTGCTCGTGACTGCAAATAAAAAAATCTGAAAGAAAGAAAGAAAGAAAGAAAGAAAGAAAGAAAGAAAGAAAGAAAGAAAGAAAAAGAAAAAGAGAGAAAAAGAGAGAAAGAAAGAAAGAAAGAAAGAAAGAAAGAAAGAAAGAAAGAAAGAAAGAAAGAAAAAGAATAAAGAAAGAAAGGGGGGTCAAAATGTTCCTGCTTCTCAGGAGATTATAAAAAATGAATCATTGGGGTGCCTGGGTGGCGCAGTCGTTAAGCGTCTGCCTTCGGCTCAGGGCATGATCCCAGCATTCTGGGATCGAGCCCCACATCAGGCTTCTCCACTAGGAGCCTGCTTCTTCCTCTCCCACTCCCCCTGCTTGTGTTCCCTCTCTCGCTGGCTGTCTCTATCTCTGTCAAATAAATAAATAAAATCTTAAAAAAAAATGAATCATTACAATTTAAAATGTGGGGACATACTAATACAAGTTGAGCCCATTGGAAGAAAGGCTGATAGGTAGATTTCCTTAGAATCCCCGCCTGCTTCAGTGAGTCAGAGCTCCGTCCCCCAAACCAGAAGGAATAATCTCTTTTTCTTTTGGACTCTTCTAGTGCTTTCCTTGAATTTCTTTCATGGCACTTACCACGTTCTACCATGTGTTATAGTTCTGTATGTATTTTCTCTCTCTCCCTGACTCTATCTAGGACCTGGGGTATCCTGATTCTCCAGTTTGTCTTTGTGTCTTGCACAATGCTCTTTGCCCAGTTAGTGGTTACTGGATGGGAGAATAGATGAGAGACTGAGTCAGCGGCATTTTCCCGCCTGGCTTTGGCAACCACATCTGCTGAGCATATCAAACAACCCCAGACATTAGGCGTGGCTGTGTAATCCCACAGAAATCAAGCCCTGCGCCGAGCAAGAGGAATTCTGAATCCTAAGCCCAAGTCAGAGTCAGAATAAACAGATTTAGAATAGTTAAAGCTTAGAGGCATTAATTCGATCGCAGGCACTACCTGCGGTTATAGCCAAAAGGACATACAGCCCCCAACGAGGCCTCATAAAGCAGGAGGCAGCCCGTGGCAGCCGGCTGCAGCATTTTACGCAAGAAGAAAGTTAAACATCTAGAAAATTGCTAACATCAAGGTAACAGCAACAGCAAACAAGATCTAGTACTTAAAGGCTTTGTGTCAGAAAAAAAAATTGCTATTATTTTCCCTTCAAATAGCCTTTTCCAATTTATAAGATAAGGATATGCTTCTTAGAAGTAAAGAATTCAAAGACACGAATAGTGCACAGAATCTAACAGCGCTCCTGTTTTCTCTCTACTTTTTTCTAAATCTTCATATTTTCCCCTCTCTACTACTACTACTATTCTACTACTAATTCTCATGAACACACAAGAGATGTTATTATTTCTCCCAATCTTAAAAACAAAATACCTTTACCCACTTCTTGCTAATGTCCCATTTCTCTGCTCTCTTTTGCCCAAAACTTCTTGAAAGAGTTGTCTATCCTTGTTTGTTTATTTATTTATTTATATTTTTAAAATTTTTTTTAGGTAGGCTGTTAGCCCAACATGGGGCTTGAACTCACAACCCTGAGATCAAGAGTCACATGTTCTGGGGGCACCTGGGTGGCACAGCGGTTGGGCGTCTGCCTTCGGCTCAGGGCGTGATCCTGGCGTTCTGGGATGGAGCCCCACATCGGGCTCCTCCGCTATGAGCCTGCTTCTTCCTCTCCCACTCCCCCTGCTTGTGTTCCCTCTCTCGCTGGCTGTCTCTGTCTCTGTCGAATAAATAAATAAAATCTTTAAAAAAAAAAAAAAGAGAGTCACATGTTCTGCCAACTAAGGCAGCCAGGTGCCCCCCTCACGTTCTTTTTCAATTTTTTAAAATTTTATTTAAATTCAATTAATTAACATATGGTGTATTATTCATTTCAGAGGTAGAGTTCAATGATTCATCAGTTGCATAAAACACCCAGTGCTCATTACATCATGTGTCCTCCTTAATGCCCATCACCCAGTTACCCCAACCCCCACCCCTCTCCCCTCCAGCAACCCTCAGTTTGTTTCCTATAGTTGAATCTCTTAAGTTTGCCTCCCTCTCTGATTTTGTCTTATTTTTCCCTCCCTCCCCCTATGATCCTGTTTTGTTTCTTAAATTCTACATATGAGGGAAATCATGTGATAATTCTTTCTCTGATTGACTTATTTTGCTTAGCATTAATAATTCCCTCTAGTTGGGATGTCTAGATGGCTCAGTCAGTTAAGCATCAGCCTTTGGCTCAGGTCATGATCCCGGGGTCCTGGGATTGAGTCCCACATCGGGCTCCTTGCTCAGCAGGGAGCTTGCTTCTCCCTCTGCCTGCCGCTCCCCCTGCTTGTTCTCTCTCTCTGATAAATAAATAAATAAATAAATAAATAAATAAATAAATAAATAAAATCTTCAAAAGAAAATACCCTCTAGTTCCATCCACATTGTTGCAAATGGGAAGATTTTATTTTTTGATGGCTGAGTAATATTCCATTGTACATATGGACCATATCTTCTTTATCCATTCATCTGTCAGTGGACATCTGGGCTCTTTCCATAGTTTGGCTATTGTGGACATTGCTGCTATGAACATTGGGGTGCAGGTGCCCCTTCAGATCACTACATTTATATCTTTGTAGTGCAATTGCTGGGTCATACGGTAGGTCTATTTTTTAACTTTTTGAGGAACCTCCATACTGTTTTCCAGAGTGGTTGTACCAGCTTGCGTTCCCATCAGCAGTGTAAGAGGGTTCCCCTTTCTCCACATCCTTACTAACATTTGTTGTTTCCTGGCTTGTTAATTTTAGCCATTCTGACTGGTGTGAGGTGGTGTCTCATTGTGGTTTTGATATTTCCCTGATGCTGAGTGATGTTGAGCATTTTTTCATGTGTTTATTGGCCATTTGTATGTGTTCTTTGGAGAAATGTCTGTTCATGTCTTCTGGCTGCTTCTTGACCAGATTATTTGTTTTTTGGGTGTTGAGTGTGATAAGTTCTTTGTAGATCTTGGATACTAACCCTTTATCTGATAAGACATTGGCAAATATCATCTCCCGTTGTGTCGGTTGTCTTTCAGTTTTGTTGACTGTTTCCTTCACTGTGCAAAAGCTTTTTATCTTGATGAAGTCCCAATAGTTCATTTTTGCCTTTGTTTCCCTTGCCTTTGGAGACGTGTCTAGCAAGAAGTTGCCGTGGCTGAGGTCACAGAGGGTGCCGCCTGTGTTCTCCTCTAGGCTTTTGATGGAATCCTGCCTCACATGTAGGTCTTTCATCCACTTTGAGTTTATTTTTTTGTGTATAGTGTAAGAAAATGATCCAGTTTCATTCTTCTACTTATGGCTGTCCAATTATCCCAACACTATTTGTTGAAGAGACTTTTTTTCATTAGGTATTCTTTCCTGCTTTGTTGAAGATTAGCTGACCATAGAGCTGAGTCCATTTCTGGGTTCTCTATTCTGTTCCACTGATCTATGTGTCTGTTTTTGTGCCAGTATCATACTGTCTTGATGATTACAGCTTTGTAATAGAGCCTGAAGTCTGGAATCATGATGCCACCAGCTTTGGTTTTCTTTTCCAGCTTTCCTCTGGCTATATGGGTTTTTCTGGTTCCATACAAATTTTAGGATTATTCGTTTCAGCTCTGTGAGAAATGTTGATGGTATTTTGATGGGGATTGCATTGAATGTGTAGCTTGCTCTGGGTAGCATAGGCATTTTAACAATATTTGTTCTTCCAGTCCATGAGCATGGAATGTTTTTCCATTTCTTTGTGTCTTCCTCAATTTCTTTCATAAGTGTTCCATAGTATTCAGAGTACAGATCCTTTACCTCTTTGGTTAGGCTTATTCCTAGGTATCTTATGGTTTCTGGTGCAACTGTAAGTGGGACTGATTCCAATTTATCTTTCTTCTGCCTCACTGTTAGTGTACAGAAATGCAATTGCTTTCTGTATATCCTCACATTCTTTATTTTTTTTAAAGATTTTATTTATTTATTTGACAGAGAGAGAGACAGCCAGCGAGAGAGGGAACACAAGCAGGGGGAGCGGGAGAGGAAGAAGCAGGCTCCCAGCGGAGAAGCCTGATGTGGGGCTCGATCCCAGAATGCCGGGATCACACCCTGAGCCAAAGGCAGACGCTTAACGCTTAACGACTGCGCCACCCAGGCGCCCCCCCTCACATTCTTTCTTAAGCACACTCTAGTCAGGTTCCTGCTCCCTCATTCAACCAAAGCTGCTCTGAAGGTCACCAAAAAACGGCTTGCTGCTAAATTCACTGGACAATCTCCATCTTCATCTCACGGGATCTATCAGCAGCATTTGAAACACTGGATCATTCCTTCTGTCTTTAAACACTTTGCTCACTGAACTTAACAGGTACACAGCCCCCTGGTTTTCCTCCTAGTCCAGGCCAGTCCTTGGCCGTCTCCGTTGCTGCATCCTTAACCATTCTTTGCTTCTTAGGGTTGGAGGCCCCAGGGCTCAGTTCAGAGACTTCCTCTCTTGCTGTAATCACCCCTGTGGTGATTTCATTCCATTTCATGACTTTAAATTTCATCTATGCACCAAAGATGATCAGCTGATGTCTCCGGTGTGGACCTCTCTCCCAAATTCCAGGTCAATTACATCCAACTATTTACTTGACATCCTTACTTCCCATTCTCGTACATATCCTAGATTTAGTATGTCCAAAACTGAACCCATTATCTTCTCCTCAATTCTACTCCACCCACAGTCCTCCCCATCTCAATGAATGGCAACATCATCCTACTATTCACAGTTGCAGTCATCCTTGAGCTCTCTCTCTTCTATTTCATTCTCACAACCACTCCCAAATTCGGTTGGCTCTTCCTTCAACATATATCCAGAATCCAACCACTTCTCCCTAACCTCATTGCTGCCACCTTGGTTCCAGCCCCAGCGTCTCTTACCTGGGCCATTCCTCTCACCTGTATCATCGCACCATTTGCATAACTGGTCTCCATGCTCCTCCTCTTGCTCCCCTCCCATCTGTTTTCCACCTGGCAGAGTGATCCTTTTAAAACCTAAGGGGATCAGGTCAGTCCTCTGTTCGAAACTCTCCAGCAGCTCCCATCTTAGAGTCAAAAGCCACAGATATCACCTACTACTCGCTGTAACACTTATTCTGCTTTGGCCATACTTGGCCCTGCCGGGCCTATTCCTGATTCAGGACCTTCTATTCCCTCTGCTCTGAATGCTCTCCTGCTGATACCCGCTTGGCTCACTTCTTCACTCCCTTCAAGTCCTTCTTCAAATGTTACTTGCTCAGTCAGGTCTTCTCTGACCACTGTACTTAAAATGGAAACACCCAGCTGCAGCATTATTCCCCTTTTTGGATTTGTTTTCATCTACAGCCCTTATCACCTTTTAACATACTATACAATTTTTAAAAATATACGGCATAATTTATTTACTTAACTTATTGTCTGTCTCCCCACTGTAGGGTGTAAGCTCACAAGGGGAGGAATTTTTTGTTTTGTTTTCCCACTGCTACACCTCTTTACCTCATCAGTGTTCAATAAATACCTGAAGAGTCATGCACTTTCCTAGGTACTGGAATTTTGTCAATAAACAAGGCAGCCCAGGTCTCTGACCTCAAAGGATTTATTTTCTCTTGGTGGAGGATAGTGCGGGGAGGAGGGAAGGCTATAAATAAGTAAACAAGCAAATGAAATTATTTCGGATTTTGATTGAGTGCCATGAAAGAACTAAACAGAGGATATGATAAAGGAATGACGGAGAAAAGAAGGTGACTTAGGAGAGGATGGTCAGGAGGGCTCACTCACTCATCCCTAGAATGTAAGCCCCATGAGTATTCAGACTTTCCCTGTCTTGTCTAGAGTGTTGACGGGATTTTCCAGGGCGGGGGTGGAGCTTCTCAATTTGGAACCTGTTGAGGAAATAGGACCCAGGAGATGGAAAAGTAGAGATTTCAAAAATCGTCTTTACTAGGAGCCAGGGATGGCTCAGTGGGTTAAGTGTCTGACTCATGATTTCAGTTCAGGTCTTGATCTCAGGGTCGTGAGTTCAAGCCCTGCATTGGGCTCCACATCCCTTAAAAAATGATCATTATTACTAATAAAATAAGGTAAAACTTGACCCCTAAATAAGAAACATCAATGTTAAATGAGTCAGTGGCGCAGTTGGAAAACCATTGGCTTCCCCAGAGGGATAGAGCCTGCTGCCCAGTTTGCTTATCTCCTCAAGGAGAGTAGACCAGAATTTCCACTCCTTGCAGGCAGGCAAGCACGAGGGTATCAGAGAGAAAAGCCCTGTGGCACCGAGTCTAGCATGTGCAGTTCCTACTCCAAATTCGACAAGCAGCTAACTTCTTCCTGCCCTGGGGAAGAGTGAGTTGAGATGATAGCCTGCAGCTGGGAGTGGCATTCAAATTCTGTCTTCCATGGAAACAGAAGGAAGACACGCATTTCGTGCTAACAGGCTGTGGCAGCCGGGATACTCAGATTCGCTGCTGAGGGGAGGGAGGTGGATTTAGGACTCCAGCTGTTGCCCTCCAGACCGCCACAGTGTTTGCCAGAGAGGCCAAGCTTCCCCTGGGCTGATCCCACCTGCAGGGTGCAACGCTAATTCAGGCCCATTCCTGCAAGAGGTGGGATGGTGGGATTTTTCCAAGGGCAACTTTGACCCATCAGCTTGGCCAAAAACTTTCTCAGAACTGCTCTGTGGAGTGAGACTTTCCACCGGATGCTGCTTCCTTTCTGATGAGGGAGCAGAAGGCTGGCTGAAGACAAAGCACAAGCTGACACCCTGCAACCTCCCCCCACCCTCCACTCCTGGGTAGGACATGTGTGACATTTTTCAAGGGATGTCCCAATTATCTTAACGTTAATACCTTACAAGAGGGGAAAACAACCTTAACTTGACAACAGCAAGGCCTCCAGTATCTTGTAGGTCTGTCCTCTTTAGCATTTGAAAGTTCTTTTGAAACCTCTCTTTTCCTTACTTCCCCCAAGTCCCTCAACACCCCGTTGAGCAGCTCTATCTGCCCATGGGTCCCATCCCCATGCTTTAATAAGCCACCATTTTGCAACAAAGACGTCTCAAGAATTCTTTCTTGGTCGTCAGCTCTGGACCTCACCCCACGGAGCCTCACCTATATTCCAAAACCTCACCTCGTCTCTTTCCTCTCCCCTTTCCATGGTAGCTGACCTGTATGCAGTCTGAAAATTCTCCTCACCTTCTCCTTTACCCCTTATCCTTCACATATATTTCCCCAAATAAATCTCTTACACGTCTAATCCTGTCTGGGTGTCTGCTTCTCGGAGGACCCACGCAAACATGTGTGTTGTATGCTCAGCACCTAGAACAGGGCCTAAGATGCAAGGTGCTCAATAAATACTTGTTAAATGGATTAATGCACGAACAAGGAGATGACGTTTGAGCTAAGACCGGAAGAATGAGAAGGAACCAGCCATGCAAAAAGCCAGGGGAAGAGTTTTTCAGGCAAACGAGATACCAAGTACGAAGTCCTCTAGGAAAGAAAGAGTTTGTCTTACTGAAGAGCGAAAGCCACTGGGGTTGAAACACAGGTGAAGGGGAGTGTGGTGTAAGATGAGGCAGGCCAAGCAGAGGTGGCCAAATGCCACAGGATCTTAACAGGTCATGATAAGGAGCTTGGGTTTTAGTCAATGAACAATGGGAATCACTGAGGGATTTTGAATGAATGAATGACATGATCTATGGTTTAAGTGGGTCACACTGCCTGCTTTCTGAAGTGTAGGTTGAAAAGGGGCGGGAGCAAAATAGGACCAAGGAAATAGCCAGACAAGACATGATGGTAGCTTGGATTTTGGGGTCGCAGGGGATTTGGAGAGAAAAGAATGGTTAAGTCCCTGAATATCTGGAGTACAACCAACTCTAATTTGCTGATAGAATGTGAGGGGAAGGAGGAGTCAAGGATGATGCCAAGGTTTTGGGCTTGGGCCCTTGGATGGCTAATGATGACATTTGCTCTGGGGGAAGAAGGAGAGGACAGATTTGTGGAGACCATCTATTAGGCAGCCCAATACAAATATCAATTATGCAGCTGGACATGTAAGCGGAATTCAGGGAAGAGATTCTGGCTACGGATCTATCCTGGCAGTCAGCATATGCACACGCTCTTCAGAGCTGTGGCCCGAGACTTGGGGAAGGGGCGTCAACAGAGAGGAGAGGGCTCAGCACTGCACCCTGTAGCCCTGCAACATTTATGTATGTATGTATGTATGTATGTATTATTTATTTATTTATTTTTATGTCTTTGGGTTTCTGTTTTGTTTTGTTTTTTAGATTTTAAGCCATCTCTACACCCAATGTGGGGCTCGAAATTACGACCCCGAGATTAAGAGTCATATGCTCTACTGACCGAGCTGGCCAGGCACCCATTTACAACATTTAAAGGTTGGGTGGAGGAGGCAGCAAACGAATCTGAGGAAGAGCTTCGAGTGGAAAACCAGAGCGTGTGGCCTCACGGAAGCCAATATAGTGGAAAGGGTTTCAAAGGTGCTCAACAACGCTGGATGCTGTTGAGAAGGCCAGTAAGTATCGGACACAGAAAGGCAACTTGTCTTGGCCTGAGGTCGTTGGTGACCTTGACAAGAGGATTTTCTCAGAACCCTGTAGGAGTAAGGGAGGGAGTGGGAATAATAAAAGGAGTCTCTTTTGAGATGTTTTGCTGTCAAGGAGGCAAAGAAAGAAGGCATAGTTCGGAGGATGTAGAGTCAAGGTGGGGTTTTTTGGGTTTTTTGTTTATTTCTGAGAGAGAGAGTGTGAATGGTGGGGAGAGGCAGAGGGAGGGAGAGAGAAAATCCCAAGCAGGCTCCTGCAACTGAAGCGGGTCTCGAGCTCACAACCCTGAGATCATAACCTGAGCTGAAACTAAGAGCCGGTTGTTTAACCGACTGAGCCACCCAGGTGCCCCAAGTTTTTTTTTTTTTTTTGAGTTGGTCTCCCTAGAGCCAATAATGTGTCCATCAGGGAGGGAGAAAATGGTGCAGAACAAAGGGAATAAATCCCGGACCAAAGTCCTTAAGAAGGTGGGAGGAGAGGAATCCAGAGTCCAGGTGAAGCGGTTGGTCTTTGATGGCAGTGGAGAAAACGCGACACACGTACAGATGTAGGTAGCTTTGCAGGTCCAAAGGGAGATCACCCAGGAGTAGATCTAGCTTTGTGGTTCCCTAGGAAGACACGTTTGATCCAGTAAACTGTCTATGCTCTGGCACCTGAGTAAATGCTATGCTAGAAGATTATCAGTCCTAGAAAAACTAAAAACCCCACACAACTCCTCCCCCTTTATAAAATAACAAAATCTGCCCACAGTGTACCTTTATTTTGTTTAATGTTTCAGCATGTCCTATGGTCTCCTCCTTTATCTGTTACTAGCTTTAAAAAGCACTGTGGGGTGCCTGGGTGGCTCAGTTGGTTAAGTATTTGACTCTTGAACTCAGCTTAGGTCTTGATCTCAGGGTTGTGTGTTCGAGCCCCACACTATGCTCCATGCTGGGCGTAGAGCCTACTTTAAAAAAAGAAAAGTATTTTTGCTCACTTCCAGATAATTCTAAGAACGAATTTGTCTTGGACCCTGATGCTTGGTAGTTCCCAAGGGAGGCAGACATTATTTTGCATGGTCCAAAGGGGCTGATGTAAGGCTCAAATGGAAGACGCTGAACAGAACAATGAAAATATGGACTAAGTACCATGAACACCTCTGAGACACTGTCATTATACTACAGTGGGAAAGCATCCCCTAAGGAAGTGGTAGGACTCCAGCACTTAGGTTCAAACACAAATGTAAAAAGCACAAAACTCCTGTATTCATCCTGTAAAACACCCTGGGAGTATAGGAGTATGTGACCAAAGAGACTTCATCTCTAATTTTTTGATTCTATGAAGTTATTTTATATTGGCAGGAAGTATCGCAGAGCTGAAGAAAGAGAAAGGGAGTAGAGTTCCCTTGTAAATGGTAAAAACATAGATATTATGTTCTTCTAACACACAGAGATATTTGGGTGGCAGGGCGAGAATTCAAGGGAAGGGGCACCTAGGTGGCTCAGTTGGTTGGGCGTCTTCCTTGGCTCAGGTCATGATCCCAGGCTCCTGGGATCGAGTCCCATGTCCGACTCTCTGCTCACCGGGAAGTCTGCTTCTCCTTCTCCCTCTCCCTCTGTGTTCTCCCTTTCTCTTTCTCTCTAATAAATAAAATCTTAAAAAAAAACCCAAAACCCTATAAAAAAAAAAAGAATTCAAGGGAAGCAAGATTCCTAATCATTTTCCTGTTGGACTTAGGGCAGGCCCTTTAACCCTAACGTTTATTTTCTCCAACCACAAAATAGGAAGGATATATCTTATAATATTTCAATATTGTTATAGACTAAATATTTGCGTCCCCCCTAAAATTCGTATGTTGAAACCCTATCCGCACTCCCTCAAAGTGATGGTATGACAGTTGACCCTTGAACAATGTAGGGGTTAGGGGGCACCAGCTACCACCCCCCCATCTAAAATTCATGGATAACTTTTGACTCCCCCAAAACTTAACTATTAATAGCATGCTGTTGACCAGAAGCCTTCCCAATAACATAAACAGTTGACTAACATATATGTGGCATGTTATATGTATTATATACTGTTTTTTTTTTTTAAGATTGATCGATTGATCTTAGAGGGAGAGCACGCACGTGAGGAGGGGCAGAGGGAAAGGGAGAGAGAATCCTCAAGCAGACTCCCCGCTGAGCACGGAGGTGGTTGCGGGTCTCACTCTCAGGAACCTGAGATCACGACCTGAGCCAAAATCAAGAGCCGGATGCTCAACCGACTGAGCCGCCCAGGCGCCCCTCCTCTGTATCCTTATGATCAAGTGAACTAGAGAAATGAGGAAAATCATAAGGAAGAGAAAGTGCCCTCACAGCGCTTTCACTGAAAAAAATCTCCACGTGAGGGGACCGGCACCATTTGAACCCTCATTGTTCAAGGGTCAGCGGTACTTCCGGGTGGTAATCAGCATTAGATAAGGTCATAAAGGTGAAGCATTCATGAATGAGATTAGTGCCCTCGTAAGAGTCGCTAGAGAGCTAATTTCCTCTTTCTGCCCTCAGTCACATGGGGACACAGTAAGTCAGCAGTCTGTACCAGACCCCACCACTTTGGCACCCTGACCTCGGATTTCCAGCCTCCAGAAGCGAGTAGTACATTTCTGCTGTTTCTAAGCCACCGCCTCCCCCCCACCCCGTCCCAGTCCGTGGTGTTCCATGACAGCAGCCCAAACTGGCCAAGACAATATTAAGTGATTAAACATGCCTTGTAAAAGTGAATGTGTTGTATCAAAAGTGTAAATGACAAGAGAAAAAAACAGATAAACTGGACTACATCAAAATGAAAACTTTTGTGCTACAAATGACTCCCTCAACAAAGTCAAAAGACCACCCACAGGATGGGAAAACATACTTGCAAACTGTAATCAGACCTATAAGTACAGAGAACCGACTGGTCAGAGGGGATGGGCCAAGTGGGTGAAGGGGAGTCGGAGGTACAGGCTTCCAGCTATGGAATGAATAAGTCCCAGGAACAAAAGGCACAGCATTGGGAATACAGTCAGTGGTACCGTAATGGCACTGCATGGTGACAGATGGCAGTCACACTTGTGGTGAGCACAGTACCATGTACAGAGCTGTTGAATCGCTGCGTTGTATACCTGAAATTAACATGCCACTGTGTCAACTGTACTCCAAAAAATTTGCAAATTGCACATCTGATAAGGGACTGCTATCTAGAATATATAAAAAAAACTCTGACAACTGAAAACAATAAAAAGATGAGTAACTCAATTAAAAAATGAACACTATTTGGCCAAGGAAGATAGCCAGATGGTTACTAAACACACGAAAAGATGCTCAATTTCATGAGCCCTTAGAGAAATGAAAAGCAGAACCACAATGAGACACCAGTTCATATCTACTAGTGTGGTTGTAATAAAAAAGACAGACAGTAACAAGTGCTGGAGAGGAGGCAGATAAAAGGGAACCTCATACATCGCTGGTGGAAAGGCAAAACGGTGCAGCTGCTGTGCAAAACAGTTTGTCAGTTGTTCAGAAAGTCAAACATCTACGGGGCACCTGGCTGGTTCAGTCAGTAGAGCATGTAACTCAATCTGGGCGTCGTGAGTTCAAGCATGTTGGGTGGAAAGATTACTTACAAATAAAATCTTAAAAAAAAAGTTAAACATATAACCCGGCAATTTTCCTTCTACATACACACCCGAAAGAAATGAGAACACGTCTACACAAAAAACTTGTACAGGAATGTTTATAGCAGCATCGTTCATAATAGCCCGAAGGTGCAAACTACTCAAATGTCTATTAACTGATGAATGGATATGCAAAATGTGATACAGCCATACAGTGAATATTATTTGGCATTAAGGAAGCACTGATATATGCTACGACACAGATAAACCTTGAAAGCATATGCTAAGTGAAAGGGCTAGACACGAAAGGCTGCATAGTGTCGGATTCCATTGATGTGAACTGCCCAGAATAGGAAAATTCATAGAAACAGAAAGCAGGGGTACCTGGGTGACTCAGTCAGTTAAGCATTCTCCATTGGCTCAGGTCATGGTCCCGGAGTCCCAGAATCAAACCCCCGCTCAGTGGGGAGTCTGCTTCTCCCTCTGCGTGCTGCCCCCCTGCTTGTGCTCTCTCTGTCAAATAAATAAAATCTTTTTTTTTTTTAAAGATATTTATTTATTTATTTATTTATTTATTTATTTATTTGACAGAGATAGAGACAGCCAGCGAGAGGGGGAACACAAGCAGGGGGAGTGGGAGAGGAAGAAGCAGGGGGAGTGGGAGAGGAAGAAGCAGGTTCCTAGCGGAGGAGCCTGATGTGGGGCTCGATCCCAGAGCACCGGGATCACGCCCTGAGCCGAAGGCAGATGCTTAATGACTGAGCCACCCACGCGCCCCCAAATAAATAAAATCTTAAAAAAAAAAAAAAAAAGAAGAAGAAGAAAAGAAACAGAAGGCAGATTGCTGGTTGCCCACAGGGAGGAGAGGGGAGAATAGGGAGTGACTGCTAACAGGTATATAGTCTTTTTGGGGGGTGATGAAATTGTTCTAGAATTGCTGATGGTCAAACAACTGTGAATACACTGACCTTTGTGTACTTTAAATGAGTGAATTGTACGGTATGTAAATTATATTACAATAAGGATGTTTTAAAAAAGAAGTGAGAAGTGAACATATTTACATCAATGTCACCAGGAGTCCAAATTCTGGCTTCCACAGAATTCCTTTCCTGGAGAGCAGATAATATGCAAAGCCAGCAGCGGTCTCATTTCACTCACAAATTCCTTGCATATCTAGCTGTCAGGTTACTATTCTAAGCAAGTACCAAAGGGGGGGGGGGGAGAAATTCTTTTAAATCTGCAATACAATCGTTAAGATTATGGTTTAGTAAATCATCCAATATAATATATTCTTCAGTATGTGGCAAAATCTGGAATTTCATGATACCGCTATATTGACCGTTCAGTTTAGATTTCTGTATTACAAAATATTTCTATTCTTCAGAGAACAGATTGGTGATCACCAGAGTGGGGTACAGGTGGGCCAAATGGGTAAGGTGGTCAAAAGGTACAAACTTCCAGTTGTAAGTCCTGGGGATTTAATGTAGAGCATGGGGACTACAGTTAACAATACTGTATTATAGATTTGCTATATATATATATATATATATATATATATACACACACACACAATACTGCATTGTATATTGTATTGAAAATTGCTAAGACAATAATTCCTAAAAGCTTTCATCACAAGAAAAAATATGGTAACTATATGTGGTGACAGATGTTAACTAAACAATTTTAGTAATTATTTCACAATATATATACACATATCAAATCATTACATTGTAATGGAAATTGTAACTACAATGAGATATCCTCTCACACCTGTCAGAATGGCTAAAATCTACAACACAAAGAAACAACAGGTGTTAGTGAGGATGTGGAGAAAGGGGAACCCCCTTGCACTGTTGGTGGGAATGCAAATTGGTGCAGCTACTGGAAAATAGCATGGAGGTTCCACAAAAAGTTAAAAATAGAACTACCCTATGATCCAGCAATTGCACTACTATGTATTTACCCAACGAATACAAAAATACTAATTCAAACGGCTACATGATGTTTATAGCAGCATTATCTACAATGGCCAAATAATGGAAACAGCCCAAGTGTCCATCCACTGATGAATGGATAAAGAGGTAGTATATACAGATACATATATACGTATACATATATACACACACACGTATATACATGTATGCACACATACACACAATGGACTAGTACTCAGTCATAAAAAGAATGGTATCTTGCCATTTGCAACAACATGGATGGAACCAGAGAGTATTATGTTAAGCAAAGTAAGTGGGTCAGAGAAACAAACACCATATAATTTCACTCATATGTTGAATTTAGGAAACAAAACAGATGAGCAAAGTAAAAAAAAAAAAAAGGCAAACCTAGAACCAGACTCATGTTTTCCAACTATGGAAAACAAACCGATGGTTATCAGAGGAGAGGTGGGTGGGGGGATGGGTGAAATAGGTGATGGGGATGAAGGAGGGCACTTGTGATGAGCGCCACATGATGTATGGAAGTGTTGAATCACTACATTGTACACCTGAAACTAATATTACACTGTATATTAAGTAATGGGAATTTATGTATTTTTTTACTAACTGGAATTTAAATAAAAACTTGAAAAACAACAAAAAAACCCCTCCAAACCTCATGAATCATTATGTTGTACATCTAAAACGAATAGGATGTCATATGTCAATTATATCTCAATTTAAAAAAATGTATTCTTGAGCAGATAAAGATGGTTTCTTTTCAGTGACTCCAAAGCCTTTCTTGTATACGTGCAGACACGTCAACATTTTCTAGGTCTCCCAATCATTTATACTTTTAAATTTTACCATCACTCTGGAACACGTTTTAAAAAAAAGCCAAAGCAGGAACTCTCTAAAAGGCGAAAGTCGAATAAAATGAAGTTGTACTTGTCTTAGTTTTCTTCCAAATGGGCTTTCTCTGCGGAGGTGGAAAAGTGTCCAAGGGTTTTTCAGAATATGAGCGGTCAATCCGTTAGAGAACGTTGGCCTCAGAAAGAAGACGTGTTCCCTCTTTACTTGGTCTGCATCGTGGAGTGGCTAAAACGCAAGCGCCTGGGAACAACGGAGGAGCTGGGGGGTCGCAGCGCAGGCCGGCATCCCCTCCTCGTCCAGCTTCCCGCCCCGCAAGGCTCTCCCGGGAGCCTACCTGGACCGGCCTGCCGCGCCCGCCACCCCCCGGGCCGTCGCCATGGCACCGCGCCGCCCCGCCCCCCGCGCGCCGCCCTCCCGCCCGCAGCCCGCACGCCCCTCCCCCTCCCGGCGCTGCTGCGGGGGAGGGGGTGGGGCGGGGGCGGGAGGAGACGCAGGCGAGAGGAAATCGGCGGCGCGACGCCCGCGGCCCATTGGCTGCCTCGTCCTGGGGCCAGGAGCCCCGCCTCTCTGGCGGGGTCACGTGATCCCTTTCAAAGATGGCCGCCCTGTTGTTTTGATGAATAATACTTGGTGGGGCGAGGGGGTAAGAGTAGGGGTGGAGGGGTAGGAGGATTTACTCTTCCATCCAGAGCATCGCGAGTCCCGTCCTCCCCCTCCCCCCTGCCCGGGCTCCAGCGTGGAGGCGGGGCGTGGCCGGCCTGCTTTGGGAGGGGAGGGGCTTCCCTCTTCAGTGCTGGGCTCTGCCTCGGAGGCTCTGGGGTCGCCTTACCTCGGGGCATCCACTCTGCAGTCGAACAGTTCCCGCCTGGGGCAAAGGGTAGGAAGGAGAGCAGGATCTGCTGGAGGAAGCGCACCTGCCGCGCCACCACCACGAAGACACAGCAGGCTCAGGGCACGAGACGAGCTGGAGACCCGAGTCTCTGGTCTGGGTAACCTGGGAAGCAGAGGGCAATAGTGGCGCCTTAAGATAACCCTGCAGAGCAGCGGCAGTGGCGGCCAAAGGAGGCTGCTCGGGGCACAAGCAGCTGTAGGAGTCTCTGGGGCGATTGGAGTGACCGACGCCAAGGCGGTTCAGTGCCTCTCGTGTTCTTATTTTTTAACCTCTGACTATGCAATTCTGAAACCTCCCCCATTCGGGGGACCAGACAGCCCGGTAGACACCTTCCACTCTCCTCCCGCCCTGGTCTCAAGAACAGAAGGATCTCTCCCTAACGCCTTTCACCATTAAGAGGAAAGCGATGGAGGAGCTGAGCGCTGATGAGGTGAGAAGATTGGGGGACACCTTGGGAGATTAGTTGGCAACTCTTTGGCGCTTTGGACAGGGATGGTATTGCGCCAGTGGTGCCTGGCCTTTGGGTTTGGGGAAGGAATGGAGATGACATTTTCCAAGAATAAAATGAGTCCCTGAGAGGGTCTCCAGTTGTATTCTCCTGTATTACCTTGCCTTCTTTCTTCGTTCTGAACTCCATTTGCTTCTTTCCGAGTCTTCTAAGGTCTGAAGAAGAGGAGAGCATATTGAGGCGTTCATTCTTTTCCTCAGGGTGTTTAAGCAAGAAGGGCTAGATTTACATCAAGTTAAGTGTGTGTGTGTGTGTGTGTGTGTGTGTGTGTACGCGCGCCTTACTGCAGAGATTTAAAAAATAATTTTGGTTGGAATTAGAATGTATGGGTGTATATTTTTAAAGGCAGTATTTGAAATCCCCAATATGTGTGGCTATTGCATCGTATAAGTTGATTAAACATACGTTTGTGTTTGGGGGTGGCCTACAGACAGATTCTCTGATATTTAACAAAATATATATCTTCTCAAAAGCCTAGTGAATTCCAGTTAAATTCTTTAATGTAACAAGTACTAACGTCCCCTGACATACTTCTCTTTCATTCAGCCTTTTTCAAGTTTTTGGCCCTTTCAAACTTGTCTTTTGCTGTAGGAAACACTGAACAGGAAGCAAATGGTAGCAAATGACTTTGTAAACTCCCCCTATTATCATTTCTGAAAGGGGTTTTACAGATCTCTTTCTTGATGTCTTAAAGATTATTTAGTAAGGTTGTCAGAAAAACAGTGGCAGTTAGGGTACAAGGAATTTTCTGTGTTTATACTTACTTTTCCCTTCATTTTTACAAACGAGGAGCTTCCCTTTCAGTACCCTTGCTGGCCTCCCTCTCTTCAATCTACCTCGTGTTTCTTTCACCAGTTCATGTAATTTTCCCTACAGTACTATGAAAGTAGTCATCCACCAGGTTGGCTAAACTATAAAACTTACATGCTTCAGTTTTAGCTAGAGTAGTCAATATATTTACTTAGGGACTAAAATTCTCCAGGGATGGGGCTTGCAAGTGGTGAGCTCAGATGTCAGGTGGGAAAGGAAACAAATAATTTTGTGGGTTGTGATGCTTGGCTGTCTGGAGTGTCAGGATTGCTCATTCTGTATTACTGACTTTGTTTTCTCAAATACATCAGGAATGTAATCTAACTAAAATTAGAAGAATATTGAACGGTTTCCTTCATTCCGGTAGGAACTCTCAAGAGATCCCCTTAAAGGCACTTTGTCTTAGGTCATTTTTAAAAATCTGCCCTCCCTTTCTTTAATAGTAATTCTAATGGGTAAATTAAGGCAAAGAGTTTATGTTTTTTAGTAGTCCTTTGCTTCCAGAAATTCTTTTTTTTTTCTTAACGTTCTCTGAGTTGCTGCTGGTTTAGAGGTTTTTACATACTTGAGATTTCACCAAGAAATTGTCAAGTGAATAAAGCATAGAGACCAGTTAAAGATCCGGCATAATCTACACTGTGGCACTTCACTTTAAGCAGTCTTTGAGGAAGTTGTAACTTTTTCGTGACTGTATAGGAACAAATGTAATCGTTGTGGAGGAGATCGGAAAAACATTTTTCAAGGTCAACTGAATATTGAAATAAATGTGAACAATTAAATTCACTAATATTAGATCACCATAAAATTACGTTCGACAATTAGGAGGCCTGAACGAAGACGAACAGTTCAATAACTGGTAATGCACTCTCAGCGGAACCTAGATCAAATTAAGGTGGGTTTTTTTGTTTTTTTTTTTAAATCCATTTCCTTAATTCTGGGATTAAGTGAGCAGTTCTCAACAAAGACATTTCCAGAGCTTTTGCCTTTTTATTGTTACTCGCTTAGAGGAAACTGTGTCACAGGTATGGTGGGTGGTATTCATTTGGCTAGAAAATAAGACATTTTTCTTGCTGAAAATTCAGACATACATCTCAGGGCGAAAACAGGTAAGACAGTGATCTTTCCACTTAAATTAGGCAATTAGGTAAGGCAGAGTTTTATATTCGAACAAAATCAAAAATGTCTGAGAATACAGTCCCTGCAAAATAGAGGTTGGTATAACCAGACTGGTAGCTTTAGAAGAATTTACGTTATGGGTTTCTCTCATAGATCACCCGAAATTCTTACACTTGTCTTCTCTTGTGTACAGTAGTTCTTTAAGTTCCTTGTCGTTTGTTATTTATGTGGCACATTACAGTGAGTTCATTGCTCTATGGAGCAGACCCATGACTCAGTTCATTCTCTTCAGGAACCTACATTCCAAGGCTCCATTAGGTACATTACATTCAGTCTGTAGCCTACTCGTGTGTTGTTCTTCCTGGACCAAAATGTTGCTATGAGTAGGGCAGGACAGGTATTTTAAAACTGTGGTGATGAAACTGCATTGAAATGATTTGCTTGCTTTTTTTTTTTTTTTTTTTTTTTGGCTAAATCTTCTTTGTGACCTAGTTCATCTTCAAGATGGCTGGCTGGGGTAGTTAGGGTGTGGTCAAGGTTTTGGAAGAGTGGTAAGTCTTCCTTCGCAAATGCAGAATAGGTGACCTTGCCCTTTCTAGCAGTGTTCTTTAAGTGGAAAGGGACCGACATCTGTGAACAGCTTTAGAAACCGGCTCGGTGCCAGGCACTTTGCGACCGTTGTCTCATTAAATACAACAGTGAGATCAGGAAGGTCCTTCCGTTTTCCTTGTTTTATAGATGAGGCAAGCGAGATTTAGGTTAACGGACTTGTCCGTGGTGATCTGGCTTAGAAGTGGCAGAGTTGGAATTCAAACCCAAGGTGCCTAATCTGAAAACTCTTTTTACTACATTTTATTGCTTAACAACTGACAGTAAATTCACTGCAGCTTCCATACACATATCCTACTAACGTGCTTGATCTCTGTAGTTTTCCTGTAGGAGTGTTGTTTTTCATGAACGTGTTCATGATGGGATCGACTTTCTAGTCTTTTTGGTACTAACCCTTCCTTCATCAGGCCCCTCCAAAATTGTTCACTCCACAAACATTTTTTTTAAAGATGCTGTGTATCCCCAGCAATGTGTTAGGTAGTTTAGGAGAAAGACAGTCCTTTTTCTTAAAGAAACTGTAATTTAACGGTGGGGGGGGGGCGGTAGGGGTACAGACAGAGATAGGTAGCAAGTCCGGCAGTTACAATACAGGGTACTAAGCGTTGTTGCGGAGGGATGCACGAGACATTAAGAAAAACAAGAAGGGACCCCCGGTGGGGCAGTGCCGTGGTGAGGACTTTCAAGAAAAAGTGATATTGAATGCTGAGCAGTAGTTGCCAGGCGACAGACAGGCTCTTGGAAGTGGCCGTGAGTCTGGGGAGCCCAGGAAAAAGCCAGAATGAGGGCCCGGAGGCAGGATTTTGCTAGGGAAGTGGCTGCAGGTAGGCCGGCACCAGATCTTGGAGGGTCTCAGAAGTACTTAGGAGTTTGAACTTTGTCACTAAGACTGTAGGAAGCCTTTGAGGCATGTGAAGGGGTTAGAAAGATGACTGGCAAGGTGTGGAAGTGGGTTGGGAGAAGGCGGCTGCAGGCCGGGAGACAGACTAGGAGGCTCGTGTTGCTCTCCAGCGGCGGCGCAGTGGAGGACGGCATTGGCAGTGGGGGTGGAGGAGGGCAGACCAGAACTATTGAGGATCTAAGTTAGCCCACTTCTAGTGATCAGATTGATGTGAAGAAGGCGGGGCTGGGAGACGAGAGAAAAAGATGATTCCTTGGTTTCTAGCTTGAAAGAAGGATGGATTGAGGGAGGATGAGGAATTCCAGACAAGGAACAAGGAGATGTTTGGACCATTAAAAGATGAGCCAGGGTAGAGACACCCCCCCCCCATCCTGGCCTTCCACTCTGACCTCTCCCTCTTTGACATTTTCTTTCTTTGTGACAGGCCTCAGGACCTAAGCTCACTTTTTTCCCAGTAGGTAATTGCTGCCACTCACTTTATAACTAAGATTCTTCCTCAAGCCTTGTAGGAAAGTGGGATGTAGCCTCCCATTTTCCTTCTCCACCCTTTTTGTTCATCTTAGCCAAGAGACAGAGAATGATTATGATATCAGCTCACATTTATTGAGTGCTTAATATGTGCTAAGCATATAACTTGCTCAGCAAGTTTGGTAATATCACCCGGTTTTATAGATAAGAAAGTTGAGGCTGATAGAAATTAACTAACTTGGGGCGCCTGGGTGGCACAGCGGTTAAGCGTCTGCCTTCGGCTCAGGGCGTGATCCCGGCGTTCTGGGATCGAGCCCCACATCAGGCTCCTCCGCTAGGAGCCTGCTTCTTCCTCTCCCACTCCCCTGCTTGTGTTCCCTCTCTCGCTGGCTGTCTCTCTCTCTGTCGAATAAATAAATAGAATCTTAAAAAAAAAAAATTAACTAACTTGCTAAAAGACAGATGGCTAGGAACTGGCAGAACCTGGATTCTAATCCAGAGTTTGATTCCAGAGTTCTTTTTATTTTTATTTTTTAAGATTTTATTTATTCATTTGAGAGAGAGCACAAGTGGGGTGGGGTGGAGGGGCAGAAGAGGGAGAGGGAGAAGCAGACTCTTCACTGCGCAGGAAGCCCGATCGCAGGCTTGATCCCAGGACCCCAAGATCATGACCTAAGCTGAAGGCAGACGCTTAACCAGCTGAGCCACTCAGGCGCCCCTGATTCCAGAGTTGTTGTTGTTGTTATTGTTGTTTTAAAGATTTTATTTATTTATTTATTTGAGAGAAAGCAAGAACAGGAGGGACCACAGAGGGAGAGGGAGGAGCAGACTCCCTGCTGAGCAGAAAGCCCAGTGTGGGGCTCAGTCTCAGGATCCTGAGATCATGACCTGAGTGAAGGCAGTTGCTTAACCGACTGAGCCACCCAGACGCTCCTGATTCCAGAGTTTTTAAGCCCTTTGCTAAACTACTTGAAAACAGAATTCATCCAAGCAAGATTGTGATGTTTATAGCATTTTAACTGCCCCCTTTGAGATGGGAAGTGGAAGCCTCAATTATTTTTAAGAGTGGATTCATCAAATAGCCCCCTATTCTTGTAAGGGAAGAAGACAGAAAGACTTGTGATGGGAGGCCTGGGTCTTCGGGCCTTGGCTTGGTGCAGAGTGCATTTGCTCGCAAGGTGCTCGCAGTGCGTCTAGGTGGACGTGCCTTCCCAGAAGCAGCTCATTGAACTGTGTTTACTGTTTACACGCTGCTTGTCAGACACCACAGGAGCCTGCTTGCATGGAGTTTCATTCCAGTGGGAGGAAACCTGATAAACAAACATGTACCCTTAATGTCACGTGGTGATAAGACTACCAGGATAAACCAAATCAGCAAGAGGGGTGGAGAGTACTGGGGACGCTGGGTGTGTACCGTTTCAGGAGGTGACTTTTTTTTTTTTAGATTTTATTTATATGTTAGAGAGAGAGAGAGGGAGCATGAGTGGGGGGTGGGAGGCGAGAGGGAGAGAGAGAATCCCAAGCCGACTCCACCCTGAGCGTGGAACCCAGCGCGGGGGCTCCATCCCAGAATGAGATCATGACCTGAGCCGAAATCACGAGTCGGACGCTTAACTGGTGAGCCACCCAGGTGCCCCAGGAGGTGGCTTTTGAATAGAAATTTTGAGGCTAACAGGGAGCCATCTGGGGGGAAGAGTGTTCCCAGGTACAAGGAGCGGCAGGAAACGCATCCTGGGTCTGCTCCAGGAGCAGCAAGGAGGCACAGGGTGGTCGGAACCTGCTGAGCGAGGCCACGGGAGAAGTCAGTCGTGCTTTCAGCAAAAATTTGAGTTCTTATAACTGGGGTTCAGTCAATTGTGAGACGTCCTTCCCCACCCCTTTTTAACATCTATTACATTGGGATGCTTGTTAGAATGGTATCATCGCTATTGGCCAGGTGGCAGGTCTGACACACTTGTCATTTCCTGTTATGCGCACACCTGGTTATACCTGTTTCTATTATTGCCCCTTCAGTCGAGTGTCATGGGTGTTAAATTTAGTTGCCATTTTAAGTGCCTTCCCCAAAATCACACTTTGATCAGCAGTAATTAAAAGCAAATGTTACTTTGTATGCAGAGAGGAATGGCAACAGCAGTGGGGTCTCCGTTTGATACTAGGAAAGAAAATGTTTGTTGTTGGAGGAATGACTGCAATTCCATATATTATTGCAAAGCACCAACGAGGTGCTTTAGGGAGCTTTAGAAAGGCGGCAGTCCATACGCTGATGAAGCTGTGCCACGTTTCGAACTTGAACATGCAGTTAGAAGGATTGCCTTTCATACCTAGGCAGAGCAGCTAAGGGTCGCAGACACTCCACGTTCCTCAGAGAGAAATCCCAAACAACGGGAGGCTGGTGTAACTGTTTACAACTCTGTCCTGGTCTGTTGTTAAGGCATTTTGCTGTGATTTAATGGGCAGTACTTTTTCCTTGGCGGTGCAAAAAATAGTAGTGCATCTTCTAATCACTGATGTCTTAAATTTGGTGAAATATAATATATGTCCAGTCTTGTTCTAGACCATGAGGATATTCCCGTGAGAGTACAGGCAGAAGCCCTGCCTTCGTGGTCTTAAATTCTGATTTATTTATTTATTTATTTATTTACTTTATTTATTTAACTTTTTAAAATTAATCCGTATGTCCAGTGTGGGACTTGAACTCACAACCCCAAGATCAAGAGTCTTATGCTCCGCTGACCGGGCTAGCCAGGCGCCCCATTCTGATTTATGTTTTAAAAGAATTATATGCTGTGAAGTGCATAGACGAAAGGGGAAAGGGTGAAAGCAGAAAGGAGGCTGTCACAGGAGTCTCAGGACAGGGTTAGTGTGAAGAAGTAACAAAGGGTCAGATAGTGGTGGGTCAGATAGTGGCCGGTCAGATAGGGGCGGGAGCCCCTAGCACTGGGTGATTGGGTGGACATGGCATGTGAGAGAGTGGAGTGGAGAATAGCTGTGTGAGTTGGGGTATCACTGGGTGGACCTTTGTAACAGAGACGGGCAGTTGCACCTGCTGACGCCAGATCAAGCTGCTTTCTCTCTAAATAGGAGGCTGGGGCCACTGAGGCAGCTCTGTGCTCATTAGGGGCCCAGGTGCCTTCTGTCTCATTGTACCAACTTGCCTAACATATGGCTTCCATCTTTTTGGTCTATACATGTCTGCATTCTAGCAGGAGGGAAGAGAGGGGAAGGAGAAATCCTATTCCTTCTCTTGAATGGCACAACTCGGAAGCTGTGTGCTCTCTTCTGCTCACCTCCCATTGGCTAATGAAAAATACAGGCAGAACCTAGGGCACATGGCCGCAGCTCCTTGCTGAGAAGCTGAGAAGTACGGGCTCTCTGGGTAGCCATATGTTCACCTAAAAGTTCTCTTATGTTAGAAAGGGAGGACAGTCTAGGCCTTTCTTTCTAGATCCTTCTTCCCAAATCTAGAACACACTGTGCACTTTTCAAAGGAGACAGCCCTCAGTCAGCTTCAGAGCCCAGAATCTCTGGCTGATTGGTATATAGTCTAGGAACCTTTAGATTGAAATACAAGATGTTTACTAGTGCCCCCCAACACCCCCCCCCCCATGTACTGTGATTGAGTAGGATAGGATAATGGAAATAGAACTCCAGTTCAGGAAAGGGAAGAATGGGGAGTACAGACCCCTCGCTGGTCCGTAGCCATTATTAGCTCCTGCCAGGCCATGTTGGGGGGTCTTCCTGCCTTGGCAGTCGTAGGAGTTCCTGTCTGCTCATTTCGAGGCCCTTGGTCTGCTCTCTTGGAGGAACTCCCTTGTCCCTTGCCCTCTGTGGTGGTTTTTCATATCTGTTTTCCTCTGGGGACATGTCATTGGAGAATATCTCCTTCTGGGGGGATGAACACTTTCTCCAGCTTCTTTCGGGCTGGATATTGAAGGAGTTGGCTTTATGAACCCTGTTTAGCCCCTGCATTATCAGATTCTGAGTAGACTTAGACTGTAGGCTGTGGACATGCCTTAGGCAGACCTATATTCCCTTTTATCTCTGCGTGCAAATCGGCAGGTTGTAGCTTGAATCTGTCTCATTCTCTTGTGGGACTTCATGCTTAAAAAGGGGCAAGAAGCCAGTAAGCACCCAAATTCGGAATTGTTCGACCAGTTCCCCTAGAATTACAGGCCACGTTGGCATGGAGGCAATTTTTGAAGATGTCACAGGTTTTACCAAATATTTTGTTGTGGCCTAACAAGGGTTACCAGCCTTCTGTCCTGCAATATCTATGCCCATGCTGACCCCCAAGCCATTGTCACATAATTATAGTCTGTTTGGGTTGATTACTTCCAGATTCCAAATTCTGTGCGTTAGTTAAGATATTGGTTCGGCTGCTGGAGCCTAGAGATCCAAAATAATAATGGCTTAAACAAGGTAGAAGCTTATTTTTCTTTCAGGTAAAAATCTGAGTAGGTGGTTGAGAGCCGGTTTAGTAATTTCACGATTCCTAGGGAGCCAGACTCATTTTGTTTTGTGCTCTATCATCCTCGGTGTGAGGCATCTTAGCTTGTAGTCCAATATGGCGGCTCCAGCACCTACTCTCACATCTGCGTTCCAGTACTTAGGGACAAACGGGGAGAAGAGGGCATGTTCCTATCCCTTGAAGACATGATCAGAAAATGTCACACACCATTTCTGACACCTTCTTGGCCAGAACTTAGTCACATGGCCACAACCAAATGGTGGCTGAATAAATAAGGAGGAGGCAACTAGCAATCTCTACCACAGTCATATCAAGAGTTTTAGCCTACACAGCTTGAAAAGTGGAGTTGTCGTATACTGAAATGAGAAAAATTGAAAGAAGATCGGAGAAAGAAACCCAAGCTATGTTTCGATCATCTTATGATTGTACTGCTTAGCAGTTAGCCACATGGAGATGTTAAGTAGTTTGTTGATACATGTTGGGTTTGCAGCTCAAGAAGGAGCTTGGGGTTGGGATACCAATCAGGGTTGTTTAGAATCATGAGAATGGGGGCGTCTCGTGACACAGTCAGTTCAGATTCCGACTCTTTGTACCGGCTCAGGTCACGATCTCAGGGTTGTGAGACTGAGCCCCGCGCTGGGCTCTGCGCTCAGCACAGCCTGCTGGAGCTTCTCCCTCTGCCCCTTCTGCTTGTTCTCTCTCTCTCTCAAATATATAAATACATCTTAAAAAGAAATAAAATCATGAGAATGGACGGAGTACGTAGGGAGTGAGTGTAAATAGAGAAGAGAGGAGGTGAGAGGACTGAGCCTTGAGCCGCTGCAGCAGTTAGGGGTGGGGAGGAGATAAAGAGGACCCAGAAAAGGACTGATAAGGGACGGCCACTGAGGAAGGAGGAAGGTCAGGAGATCATGGAGAAGGAAGTGTTTCATGCCAGAGGGGAGTGTTCAACTCTGTTTAATGTCAGTAAAATGAGTTAGAGGAGGACTAGGCCTTGGCCATAGGGTTTGGCAACCGGGAGATTGTTGGGTGACTTTGACAAGGCCGGTTTCACTGCTGACCAGAATTGGTTCAAGAGAGAATGGGAGGAAGGAATAGGTAGCTCAGGAGTGAGGCGTAAGCTCCAGGGATAGGCCGACGAGCCCCCTGAAAATGGCAGAAACATGGGTTTGAGAAGTGGGGAGAAAATACTTGGTGAGGATCTCTTTTAAAATTTAACTTTTACCATTCTCTATTATAATCATCAATGCCTTTCTTCATTCAGTAAATATTTATTCAGTGTTTGCTCCTTTCTTGCCCTGAAGTAGAAAGTAAAAGCGTAGAAGTGAATTTTGTATATTGTTTCCAGCAGGATGCCTTGGGCCTGCAGAGTTGCACATACAAATTTTGAGTTATGACCAGAGGAACACTAGATCATATTATAGTTTTTAAAACCTTTAATAAAGGGGCGCCTGGGTGGCATAGCGGTTAAGCGTCTGCTTTCGGCTCAGGGCGTGATCCCGGCGTTACGGGATCGAGCCCCACATCAGGCTCCTCTGCTATGAGCCTGCTTCTTCCTCTCCCACTCCCCCTGCTTGTGTTTCCTCTCTGTCTGGCTGTCTGTATCTCTGTCGAATAAATAAATAAAATATTAAAAAAAAACAACCTTTAATAAAAAAAACAGTGGTAAATATGTAGATGGTAAATATTAATTCTGTTTGTTTACTTTCAGCAAGTGTAGGGGGGGTATTTAGTCTCTGCTAGGTACTGAGGGATACACATGTAGAGGTGGGATCTTGAGTATGAATAAGACCTGGTCTTTTCCTTCCGCGAACTCATACTCCAGTGGGGAGACAAGAACACAGGCAGCTAGAGTTCAGGTGCCACCCTAGAAATTTAAGTGAAGGGAGTGCCGTCGAGGGAGCACTTCATGCTGACTGTTTCCTCTAGGAGGATCGAGTTCGTCCTTAAAGATGGTCAGGAGTTTTGACATTGAGAAAAATCTGTGCTGAGGATAAACGTTTCAGTTATTTCGTACTCTGGGCAAACTCTATTAACATTCGTTCTTTTGAAATTGATTGTAGAAATTATGAGAACCACTGAGGAAAAACTGGAGATGGTGAAAAAATCTGATAGGGATTTGTATTTGCCGATCTGAAAGGTTTTATGATGGATCAGGCCCAGCCAGATATGTCACCCCAAACTCTCTAAACCACTAAGAGCCGGCGGAAGCAGAAGGAGGAGCTGCTGGGGGAGAAGTAGGGAAAACAGAAAAGGTGTTTCATTAAAATTACTTCTCCTATCCTGATGCCGGTCGCACTGCATTGGAATCGTCTGTGTGGGTGATGTACCAACTCGTGCAACCCAAGGTCCTGACTATCCTCATTCACTGTTTCTTACCAGCTCTTAGCACAGGGCTTGGCGCAAAGTGGCCAACACAATCAATATGTATTGAGGGGCTCCTGAGTGGCTCAGTTGGTTAGCGTCTGACTTCAGCTCAGGTCAGGATCTCAGGGTCCTGGGATCCAAGCCCTGCACTGGGCTCCCCGCTCGGCAGAGACTGTTCTTCCTCTCCCTCTCCCTCTCCCTCTGCCCCTCCCCCTGCTCATGCTCTCTGTCTTTCTCTCAAATAAAATCTTTAAAAAGAAAATATTTGTGGGACTCCTGGGGTGGCTCAGTTGATTAAGCATCTGCCTTCAGCTCAGGTCATGATCCCAGGGTCCTGGGATCGAGCCCCACATCGGACTCCCTGCTCAGAGGGGAATCGGCTTTTCTCTCTCCCTCTGACCCTCCCTACTGCTTATCTTCATGCTCTGTCTCTCTCTCTCTCTCAAATAAATAAAATCTTAAAAAAAAAAAAAAAAGAATATTTGTTGAATGAGTGAATTGAATACCAGGTGTCTTTTTGTGAGTCCCAATTCTTGTGTTGTAGGGTTTTTGTTTTTTTTTAAGATTTATTTATTTATTTTGAGAGAGGGAGAGGGAGAGGGAGAAAGAATCCCAAGCAGAGCAGGGAGCTCGGCATGGGGCTCGATCTGACAACCCTGAGATCATGACCTGAGCCAAAACCAAGAGTTGGATGCTTAACCGGCTGAGCGACCCAGGCATCGTAATTTGTTTTTTGCTGTTAGTACATTAAGTTGCATTAGTTAGGTAAAGGTAGGCACGTGAAAGAAACCTGATTGTCAGAATTGTAATTCAGAGTCACATAAGTTGAGTTTTAAGTGCATCAGCCATTTGGAGGACTCTGAGCAAAGGACCTTCTGAGCCTTGGTTTCTTCCACTTGTAAAACTGGGGATATGAACACCGATCTCATGACATTGTTCTTCAGGTTAATTGCAGTGGTATGGAAATTGTCTAGCGCAGTGCCCTGGCAGAGAAGATTCCTGGGACATATTAGTTCTCTTTTCTGGAGTAAGATTGAATTGTAAAAAATTAGAATTTTACTGGCTGCCCATACAATACTAAAAAAACTCCTCGCATGCACAGCGCACCTCGGAGACGTTGCAGGTTTTATTCCAGACCACTGCAATAAAGCAAATATCAGAATAAAGCGAGTCAGACAAATTTTTTGGTTTCCCAGTGCAAATAAAAGTTATGATTATACTACACTGTAGTCCGTTAAGTGTGCAACAGCATTGAAAGTATGTATATTTTTAAAAAAGTATGTATATTTATATGCATATAAATAAAGCATAAAAATGTACGTACCTTAATTTAAAAATACTTTATTGCTCAAACATGCAAACCATCATTTGACCTTTCAGGGAGTCATAATCCCTGATCACAGACCCGTAACAAATATGATAATAATGAAAAAGTTTGAAATACTGCGGGAATTACCAAAATGTGACACAGAGACATGAAGTGAGCAATGCTGTTGGAAAAATGGCTCCAGTAGACTTGCTCGATGCATGGTTGCCCCAAACGCTCCATCTGAGAAACGTAGTCTCTGTGAAGTGCAGTAAAGCAGGGTGCGATAAAACGAGGCATGCCTGTAATAATGCCAGGAGTGTAAACGGCCATATCTTAACTGGTTACAGTAGCAAACAGGCCCCGGCTTGTGTGAAAGGTTGGGTTGGAATTTTCTTCCTCTATCCCTGAAACTTCCCGAAGTCTCTTCTCACCCAGTATTAAGCCGTACGGTTATCGCTTGTCAGACTTCCTCCTGCCCGTCTTTTTCTAAAATCGGGAGTGATCTGGTGGCCTGAAGGTACTAGGGGGTGAAAGTGGAGCCAGGAGGTTTGAAAGAGGGGGAGTCAAGTGCAGACAGGACCTGAGGAGTCCCAGACGCAACGTCACACATCAGACCCAAAGTGACCCAGTCTACCCAAACTAGAGGACTGCCTGCCAGTCCTGCCGTGCTGGGAAGGGAGGGGAAATCTCTGACTGGGGGGTGTTGTGTTAACTGCTCACCGGCTGCTCTGTATCTTTGGCATCTTGTCCAAGATGCTTCTTTGAAGACAATAGTCAGACTGGGAAGAGAGGTATCTTTTGGGTCCTAGTATTAAGTGATGGGCCTTGACTTAATTAGCTTTCTAATTAAACACTGTGAAATGTATTTAGTGCACACTGTTCCTGTGTTCCCTGTCAGTGTTTGGTATAAATGTGAGATGTGTACTCGTGTCGCAATTTAATTAGTTCAATTTTCTGACAAGGCGAAGTCGTACTTAACTTTTAGGGGCCTGTTGGGGAGCTGAGCGGCTAGGACTTCCAAGCAGAGCGTAGTGAGCACCTGTCACCTGCCAGGCGTTCTTCTAGAATCCTGTCAGGTCAGGGTCTTTTGTTAGACCTGTGTCTATACTTGTCACCACGGCTGGTGTTACGGGCATGTGACCTGCAGTCAGACGGTTTAAGGCACGTGTGGTTCAGTGCTCTGCTGTTGCTGTCTTGTAATTCCTAATGAATTTTGAGCAAGAGGCCCTGCGTTTTCATTTGGTGCCAGACCCCGCCAGTTCTGTAGCAGGTCTTGCTTTGTCACTGACTTTCTCTGGGTAGGTGGATAGATGTCTGGGAAGAATTTGACCAGATCCAAGATTATAGAAAACCATATGAAGACTCACCAAAGAGAGATGTTCATGTTCTTATGGAGAAAATGTTAGTATGTGTCTGACTGTAATGCCATGTCATTAACAGAGTTTCTTGAAATTTTTACCAATTTTCTACTTACACGTGATATGGAATCTTTGGATAACTTATTTAACTTCATCCAGTGGATTCACTTTTTTTAAAATTAGGGTTTTTGACATAGAGGCAACTTCCGTATTATCTTTTTTCATGTTGTACATCTTATCTCTCCAATCTCAATAGAACTTCTTTTGTATTAAGCATCTTAGTCATGCTTTTACAGTATAAACACTTCCTTCTTTTTGTGAAATGTGAATTGTTGAAATATGAATTGTTGTATTTAAAGCTATAACTCATGTGGGGCACCTGGCTGGCTCAGTCGAAAGAGTGTGGACCTCCTGGTCTCAGGGTCGTGAGTTCAAGCCCCACATTGGGTGTGGAGCCTACTTAAAAAGGAAAAAAAAAAAAAAAAAAAAACTGCAACTCATGTTGGTTTTAACATTTTAAAAATTTTAAATTAAAAAAATGCCCTCCAAAGGCTGGTTTTTTAAAGTATTAGTGTTACTCTGTAAATATTTATTTGTTCTGGCCAATCAGGTATTATGACTGCCCAAAAATAATCATGTACAGGTGACAAGAGTAATAAAGTACATTTAATATTAGAGCTGGAAGATTCTGGATGTCCTGGGGGGAAAACTCACTTCTGAGAAAGAAATGAAAATTGACGGAAAATTTTAAAATATCTAGCAACCTTTATAATGTACTCGGTAGAACTTTCTGTGTATGATTTGATTTACTCATAAAATTGTCATGTTTAGGGTAGTGAAAGATATGAACAACCAGAAAAAAGCAGACAATAAATTTTTTTTGAGGCGAGATGAAGGGAAAAAATGCTAGAAGTTAAAACCAAAAACAAAACCAGAAACTTCAGCCACTTTTTCCGTATTGTATGTAGATCTACCAGAGGGATTTACACATCGATTTCGGCAGTAATTATTTTGTGGGCCAATTAAAAAAAATTATAGCCCTGTTGCGCTTTGAACACCAGTTACGTAAAGTAGATGTTTCGATTGTCGTTTTTGCTGTTTTGCCTTAGGTTGCTAATGTGTGACCGCCCGTATACGTTTGTGTTTGATGACTATTAATTAATGAATGAACGTTTTACTTTTACATTGTTAATCTTTTACTTACGATGGGTACAGACCAGATATCGTTTCTGTGGAGTTTCATCGAAAGAAGTGCCACATTTTTTTCCCCTGCAGGACAGTTTGGGGCAGATGAGGTGGTCATCTACGAGGGCTCTATCTGGTTTGTTCATTCATTTTTACTTTATTCAGACCACCTCACACTCCAAAAAGTTTGGTGACTGATGGCCTAGGGAAATGTGAATAAAGCAGTGTTTTTGCCTCGAGATGTTGTGATTAGAATGGCTTGTGAGTGGGAGACCTTTAGTGAATGCCAAGTGGAAGAAATGCTTGTGGACGTGTCCCTGTTGGACACCTCTTCATCCTTTCTTGATGTTATTGCCTATAGTAAGCACATTCACCCATCCTGGAATGAGATGGTTATGTGAAAATGCGGCCATTTCTGATTTTATTTATTTATGTAAAAAATGTTTAAAAACAATTTTTTTTTAAAGACTTTATTATTAGAAAGAGGGAGGGGCGCTTGGGTAGCGCAGTCGTTAGGCGTCTGCCTTCGGCTCAGGGCGTGATCCCGGCGTTCCGGGATCAAGCCCCACATCAGGCTCCTCCGCTGGGAGCCTGCTTCTTCCTCTCCCACTCCCCCTGCTTGTGTTCCCTCTCTCGCTGGCTGTCTCTCTGTCACATAAATAAATAAAATCTTTAAAAAAAAAAAAAAAGAAAGAGGGAGTATGTGCAGTTGCAGAGGAGAGGGGCAGAGGGAGAGGGAGAAGGAGAAGCAGACTCCCCACTGAGCACGGGGGCCCTGTGTAGGCCTCCATCCCAGGACCCCGGGATCATGACCTGAGCCAAAGACAGATGCTTAACTGACTAAGCCACCCAGGTGCCCCTAAAATAATTTTTTTTAAGTAGGCTCTACACCCAGCGTAGGGCTTGAACTCATGACCCTGAGATCAGGCGTTGCATGCTCCAGTGACTGAGCCAGCCAGGCGCCCCACCATTTCTGATTTTTGGAAGGGCCTGTTGGCATTGGTGGACTGATGATGCATACCCTGCAGGAGGAAGTTAACATTAACAGTTCACATTAGGAAGGAAACCTGCGTTCACACCAAGAACTTGATGGGCACGCAGTGCCCAGAGGAGTGTTTTCTCTCCCTGAAAGAGCGCACTCTGCACTGTTGCCTGGACCTGCTGGAATATTAGCTTTGAGTATTCAGACTGAGTGGGAAGGTAGAGCTTCGGTAGTGATCAGGGGGAAGGTGTGAGCCCTCCTGCAGAAGAATGTACACTTGGGTCTCAGCAGTAATTATTTCGTGAGTCAATTTAAGACACTTTCCTTATACCTGGGTTTAAAAAATTCTTTAAAAGTGTTTGATGCTGTCAGTTTCGCTTGGTCCCTTTCAAGTGACCAGAATCCATTTTATGGAACGCTGTCTGAAGTAGCCGCTGCTTGGTCTCGTCCTCTTGCCTGTTTAACCAGCTGGGATCAAAGATGAGAATGGGACCCACATCATCTCTTTCTATCACTTGGGATATTTTTGGTGAGGATATAAAATTGTAGTTGCAAGAATCATTTTTTCAAAAACCAGACGTAATTAAAGAGCATTTCCGGATGCTTCTCTGCTGTACGCTGTTGGTGGACTTAGGCTCCTGGTCCTGGTAGTTTCTCCTGCTGCCAGTGTCACAGTCAGTTAACAGATCTGATGCTAATTTTTAGTATCTGTGCTACATAGTCTTAGTATTTGGGTGAGACAGAACCCTGAGCCCAAAGAAGACAGTGTCTGGGCCTAAAAGAAAGATGGAGAAGAGCAAAAGGATGGAGAAAGTTACGTAAAAAAGTAATAACTGTTCATTGGTGTCAGGTAGACACTTGTCATTTGTTCAACAAATACTCACTGTGGGCTCTCTGCATCAGGCATTGTTACAGTTAGTGGGGAGCTGGCAGGGAATACAGTACATCAAGTGTTTGCCCTCTTGGAGCTTACATTGTGCTTGGGGGAGACAGACTGAAGACTGGTAAAAATTCATGTAGTATGTTACATTACCTTTATCTCTGATGGCTCTTGGTAGATAAGTGATATTTATGTCATCACCTTCTTCTAAATGGGGAAACCGAGGCTCAGAGAGGTAACAGCTAGAAAGGGATATAGCTGGGATTGTGACCAGAGCTGGCCCCACGATGGCGTGTAAAAGACTTTGTGAAAATGGGGCCACACAGCAGCAATTCACTCATCCACTTCTTGGTCCCTTGTCTCACTTTCAAGTGGAATGCTTTTTATTTTTTATTTTTTTAAAAGATTTTATTTATTTATGTGGCAGGGACAGCCAGCAGAGAGGGAACACAAGCAGGGGAGTGGGAGAGGAAGAAGCAGGCTCATAGCGGAGGAGCCCGATGTGGGGCTCGATCCCGGAACGCCGGGATCACGCCCTGAGCCGAAGGCAGACGCTTAACGACTGCGCTACCCAGGCGCCCCATATTTTTATTATTTTTTTAAGATTTTATTTATTTGACGCAGAGAGAGAGTACAAGCAGGGGGAGCGGCAGGGAGAGGGAAAAGCAGGCTCCCCACCGAGCAGGGAGCCCATTGTGGGGCTCGATCCCAGAACCCTGGGATCATGACCTGAGCCGAAGGCAGATGCTTAACCGTCTGAGCCACCCAGGCGCCCTGAAGTGGAATGCTTTTTAAAAAGATGGCTCTAATGGCAAATGTTGATGAAGAGTCTAGAATAAGTCTTTATTCTTACAAACTATTTATTCTAATTTGAACTAACAATATTAATATTTTCAGCTTTACAGGTGACTCAAGAAAGTGCCTTTGGTAATTAGGCAGGTCGTGCCTTCAATTCTCAGCCCTTGCCAGCTGGCAGAGTGTGGTTAGGCCTCCTTAATATTTTCCGTGTTACTATCAGGCAGAAAGTATTGGTGTGAATCATTGTTGCAGGTTATAAAACTGCTTGTAATGAAAAAAATATACTCATTGGGTTACATTGGAGAATTGTAAGGGCCACGGCCTTTTTTTCTCTCTAAGAAAATACAGTTCACAGTCTGTTTCTGATGACAGTAGAACCATTTCTTTGGTTCTGTTGCAGCCAAGGCAGCAGAAGTTCAAAAGATGACAAGTTTGAAAGTTATGTAGTGTGCTAGTAATTGCTAGAACTTGGCCTTCGTAAGAATTTTGTACTTTATTTTTGAGAGATTTATTCAACTAGAATAGGTCTTGTGGAGGAAATAAGGTAACTTGCCTTGTCTCCTTTCCTTTCTTAGGGAAGGGAAGCATGGCCACCGACTGAGGGTATGGGGCTAGAGAGAGGTGCTGGAGTATGGGGAGGACCGTCAGATGGATGTAGGATCATCTTGAAATGGTCACATCCAAACCAGGACTCTTCTGAGAGAGAGAATTTGACAGGAGCCCCCAGAGTCCCCCTGACACTTTGGGGCTGGTGGGAAGCATTTGGGTAAAAGCCCTAGTTGCTTTATAAAGGTTTTGACTTGGGGATCAGTCCTGGACATGGTCATAATATCCTTTGGAGAAGAAATCAGGCTCTTCGTAACTTCGAGGCAGCGTTGTTTGAGCTGGGTGAGTAATCTGGGAAGGGAGGCAGATGATTGGAAAGCCAAAGTTGCAGAGGTGACAGTGCTCCTGTGTTCTTCTCTTTCCACTGTGCCCTGGTGTATCCCATGGCAATTCTCAGCTGACTGGGGGGCTTGGTCCTTCCATGTGTCAGCGTGGGCAGGAGGGTTGGGGCTGTCAGATTCACGTGTGTCAACACTTAGGTGCACAGTTACGGGCTAATGACCAGTAGCCCGTTCTCCTCTTCCGATGTCGCCCTTTCACGCCAGCAGAGGCAGGATTAGAGTGCTGTGCAGGCTACAATTAGAGGTACTTCAGGTTCATTGTATTAAGAGGCAAAAATAGAAAGGAAAATAGGAAACAAGGTAAAAACAAAATCTTTGTTCAGAATCTCACCTTCCAAGGATACTATTTTTTTTTTCTAGGTTAGGATTTATTTTTTTCCAAGCTAAATCTTCTAATGTCTCTTTTTTCTTAGTATCACAGTTTTAGAACTTGAAAAGACTTTAGAAATCTTTGTAGCCTACTTTCTTCATTCTAATTGATTTTTTTCTGATTATGAATTCAGTAGCATAGATTCACTGAATTCGGTATGATTCTTTATAAGAAGATTTCCAAATCAGGAGTTAAGGGAAGAGCAAGCATTACCTGTAATCCTGTTATCCAGCGGTAATCATCGTTAATTTTTTGGCCTATTATTTTTTGGCTTTCCATTATTTTCTCTGTGTGTTGTTAAAAAACAAAAGTCCAGAGGAGTAAGTTTAAAGATCAGGTTGGTTTTATTCAGTGAATCATGAATCGGGCAGCACCCCATCTAGCAAATGGAAAGGAGTTCCTAAGAGCCAAACAAAATTGCAGACTTTTATGGGCAAAGGGGGTGTAGGAACAAGGAAAGAGTAGAGCACCTCATCTTTCCATGGGGCCAGAAAGGGTCTGTCAGGCAGATCACCTCACTAGTGCTGTCAGGAAATTCCAGATTTACTGGTTTAAGATTACGTTCCTGGGAAAAGTTGAAAGTGCTGTTAGGTGAGATATTAAGTCTTGGTTTGCTGATATGGGGCTTAGCACAAGTGACTCCATTATGGGCCTGATGTCTCTCTCTCTCTCTTTTTTTTTTAACTGTGTATATTTTATTTATTCTGATGTTCTTACTCCTGTATCTCTGCTCTTCCTGAAGCCCCCCCTCCCTGAGCATGACAAGCTCTCTCTCTTAAGACTCAGCTGCCTTGTCACCTTCGCCTGGAACCTTTCCCCCAACACGTCACATTCCTGCAGGCCCCCACTCTGGTTTGGCTTCACTTCTGCTCTTAGCATATTGCATTAGAGCAATCTGCTTTTGTGTCTGTTTCCCCCGCTAGATTGACAGCACAGAATAAGTCACATTCATTTTTGATTTCCAAAGCTCATTTATTTCTGTCTGAAACATTGGGACTTTGTCAAAGTTTGTGGAATCAATGAATAAATCATTTGAATCATATCGTATGCAGTTTTATATATTGCATTTTAACTTAACATCGCATTATAAGCATTTCCTTGCATCCTTACAAATTAAAACACCATTTTTAATGGTTACAGGTTTTTCCATCATTAGGTATACTGATTAAAAGTTTTTCCCCAGGGGCGCCTGGGTGGCACAGCGGTTAGGCTCCTGCCTTCGGCTCAGGGCGTGATCCTGGCGTTATGGGATCGAGCCCCACATCAGGCTCCTCCACTATGAGCCTGCTTCTTCCTCTCCCACTCCCCCTGCTTGTGTTCCCTCTCTCGCTGGCTGTCTCTATCTCTGTCAAATAAATAAATAAAATCTTTAAAAAAAAAAAAGTTTTTCCCCAAATGTAGGAAATTCAGGTAGTGTCAATTTTTTTTTTCTTTTTCCTTTTTCTTTTTTTTTTTAAAGAATTTATTCGGGACACCTGGGTATCTCTGTCGGTTAAGCGTCTCCCTTTGGCTCAGATCATGATCCCAGGGTCCTGGATCAAGCACCACATCGGGCTCCCTGCTCAGCAGCCAGTTGACTTCTCCGTCTCCCTCTGCCCCTGCTCCTGCTCCCTCGCACACACGCTGTCTCTCGTGTGCGCTCTCTCTTTTAAATAATAAAATCTTTCCAAAGATTGAAAAACTTTAAAATTTAAAATCCTTCTAAATGAAGATTTTATTTATTTATTAGAGAGAGAGAGTGTGTGCGCAAGAGAGCCCAATGGGGGGACAGAGGGTGAGGAAGAAGCAGACTCCCTGCTGAGCAGGGAGTCCTATGTGGGGCTCAATCCCAGGACCCTGGGATCATGACCTGAGCGGAAGGCAGATGCTTAACTGATTGAACCACCCAGGTGCCCCAGTTTTTTCCTTTTTTTTTTTTTTTTTTTAAAGATTATTTGTTTATTTATTTGACAGAGATAGAGACAGCCAGCGAAAGAGGGAACACAAGCAGGGGAAGTGGGAGAGGAAGAAGCAGGCTCACAGCAGAGGAGCCTGATATGGGGCTCCATCCCAGAGCGCTGGGATCACGCCCTGAGCCGAAGGCAAACGCTTAACCGCTGTGCCACCCAGGCGCCCCAGTTTTTTCCTTTTTAATGTATTTTTAAATGTTATTTCTTTAGTTTTGAACTTTTTTTTTTAAAAAGATTTATTTATTTATTTGACAGAGATAGAGACAGCCAGCGAGAGAGGGAACACAAGCAGGGGGAGTGGGAGAGGAAGAAACAGGCTCATAGTGGAGGAGCCTGATGTGGGGCTCGATCCCAGAACGCCGGGATCACGCCCTGAGCCGAAGGCAGACGCTTTAACCGCTGTGCCACCCAGGCGCCCCTAGTTTTGAACTTTTTAAAAAAATTTTTATTTTTATTTTTTAAAATAAACTCTACTCCCAATGGAGAGCTCAAACTTACCACCCTGAGATCAAGAGTCGCTCCCTCTACCAACTAAGCCAGCTAAAAGCCCTTCTTTTTAAATATCCTATATGATTTTGTGATGAAAGTTTGTATATGAACCTCTGATTTTCTTTTTAAAGATTATTTAGTATTTGGGGGAGAGAGAGCGCACGCGTGTGAGAGCGTGCACTGTTGGGAGGGCCAGAGGGAGAGAGAATCCCAAGCAGACTCCCTGCTGAGCACGGAGCCCAACTCGGGCCTCTGTCCCATGACCCTGAGATCGTGGCCGAGCCGAAACCAAGAGTCGGTTGCTCAACTGATGGAGCCACCCCAGTGCCCCTTATTTTCTGATAATTTCCCTAAGATTTCTAGAAGCAGAATTACTGGATCAGAGGGTGTGATGATCTTTTAAGGCTGTAGCCGGACTGTTTTCTAGAAGAGGGGTAGGGCTACTACCTCAGTGTCAGGGGGGTGTAGTGTTCAGGAGGGCTAGTGTTTTTGACGTCACTGCTTTGTGACCAAGCGTCATTTCCTGAAAGTGCAGCAATGCTGGCCTGGGGCCACACATGTTGGGGGGCTCCGTCCGAGTCTCAGTTAGGATTAGGGTAAGAAATAGGCTGTGAGGAGATGTGGAGAAAAATAATTGGAAGGAGAATGTAGTGTCATGGGCTACTTTTTAATTATATTTCAGAATGACTGACTTTGATCTGTCACTTGTCTTCTTTTTCTTTTTTTTAAACCATTTACTAATCTTTTCTAATCCAGCACTTATCATGACAAATTACCATTTTTTTGGCCTTTTCTTGAAGAATGTGGGGGTTTTTTGGCATGCCAGAAATGGTAATGATGGTAACAATAATAGCTAACGTGTCCAACACTTAGGATGTGCTAAGCACTTTACGTGGGCGATAACTGACCCTGTGAAGTGAGGGTATGGTCAGTGTTCTCCTTTTATGTGTGCACAAGGAAAGCGATAGTCACTTGCCCAGGGTCACCTAGCCTTTGCGGGTGGTCAGTTGAGCCCTCCCTACCTGCCTGATGGTCGGTGTCCAGGAAACAGGGGTCTTGCTAGAGCAAAAAGGAGTCTCAAGCAGCCAGAGTTACCTAGGAAGACACGAGGTATGTGTCTTTGCCCTTCCACTGCCCTCCAGGCTGCTCTCCTGCCCTCCAGAAATATTAGAAGTGCCCACTCCCCCCATCCCCTCACTTTGCTGAAGGTACAGCCCCTCCACATTCCCTGCAGGTGACATTGTCGTCTGCTTGTCAAGGAAATCATGGTAGTCCGGCACTTGGTGCCTGTTCCTTCTACCTCCCTCCTTCATTCCCTCTGACTTCTTTCCATTTTCATTGCATAAGGCTGCTTCTTCCTAATAAAAATAGTAGCTGTGGTAGGGGTAGAGGGGAAGTATTTATGGGCTACCAACCCCTGTTCTAAGTGCTGGATTTTTCTCTCTGCTACGTAGGGCAGCGTCTTCATCGGTGTTCTGTTCTGTCCCGTCTTGCCCTGTGCCGGGCTTTCTTGGTAATCATTCAATCTTCTGCTTCCCTTCTCTACTCCTTTTGATTCAGAAGCTCTCCAGTTCATTCCGAAAAACAGCAAGATGCCACCTCTGGTCCTGCTTTCTCCTCCACCTGCCGCTTTATCCCTGTCCTCCCCTTTCACGGACCAGACCCTTACAAGAGTGGATCTCCTGACCCCCTCATTTCCAGGGCCTTCCTTCCTAGTGCTCTTTTGGGTGCTTTTCCCTTCATCACTGCATCCAGACTGCTCTTGCTAAGATTGCCAGATCCCAGGCACTTCTCAGAACATGTCCTTTTAGCTCTCTTTGGCTTTTGACCCTGGTGATCACGTCTTTTGGAAAGTGTCTTCTGGATGCCATGGGTATACAGCTTTCTTACTTTCCTGTCTCTATTGCAGACTGCTCTTTCCCGATGCACCCTCGATGATATTTCTCAGGATTCTGTTCCTAATTCTCCTTTCGTTTCCTACCTTCCAGGCGCATTTGTTGAATGAATGAATGAATGAATGTCCTGTTTGGGGGCATTCGTTTTATTTATTCTCCAAGTACTTATTTAGCACCTCCTGTGGTCCATGCTCAGTTCTGAAGTGCTTGGGAGATAGCAAAGTTCTGCCCTCTTAGTACCTATCGTTATCTGCCAGTGCGTACTGTACTGAGTACATACTGATGACCCTCAAGTCCCCTCGCCAGTCGTATCCCCTGCTTGAGGTGTGCACCCAGATCTCCAGCTTCCTCAGGATGGTGGACAGAGCCCGGCTTCTCAACTCGCGGTGCTTATACACGTGGCTCTGCTTGGGGGTGTCACTGGAAAGCCACTAAAACTCACCATGGCTCAGCGCTTTTCAAGAGTAATGTTGGGAGCACGTTTTCACAGCGGATTGAATGAAGGCTGTGCAGCCCATGCATGCCCCAACAGAGTAGCTTTTAATCTTTTTTAGAAAGGGACCTCTTTGAAAAGCTTATGAAAACTGGAGGCCCTCCTGACCCCCCATTTTGAACCTGTCCTTGGTACTCTATCTTAAATCAGGCTGCACCAGCAAAGGTGATGTGTGGGTCTCCTCACTGGGGCCACTCTAAAATTGCTTTCTCTGAGTTGTACGGTGGCATTAAACCTCTGCGGACGTTGATATGTGGCTTACGTTGTCGGTCACACGCTGTGTTGATATACGCGTGTAATGTGTGCTTATCTCACTTCTGGTTTCGTCTTATTTCGTGTATCCTTATACTTCTCTCCTAATTTCCTTATCTATTTGATTTTAAGTTAAATTAAAACTATGTCTTATGTGTTGTTAATCACTTTGAATCCTTGCTAGAACAAGGAAATGGAAACCATTTCCATCCATCCATCCATATCCACATCCATACCTGTGTTAGCTGCCTGTAGGGCATTCTGTGTGGGCGTTCTTACAGGCGCCTCACCCCAGAGTGTAGTCAGAACTCCCCTTCTCTTCTCAAAATCTCCTTCCGTAGTCTCAATTTTAGGGAATGGTACCATCCACTTAGGTCTGAAATCTAGACTCCATTCTTCCTCACATCTCACTTGCAAATCATGATCAAGTTGTGGTGACTGAACACATGAAGTATCCCTGGAACTGTCCCTTCCACAGTCCCTGTCACCCAGGCTGGCTTTGTCCCGCCCCAGTCCATTCTCCACATAGTAGGTAGAGTGATTCGTTTTAAAAGACAAATCTGTCCCGGTTATTCCTCTGCTTAAATCCTTCAAAATCTCCTCCTTGCCTTCATGAAAAAGTTCAGGGAGGATGGTGTTCAGACCTCGTCGTGAGCGTGTCTCAGCCTGCCTCTGTCTTGCCGTGGCCCTACACAGTCATCCTTAAACAACTCGGAAGTCCCTAAAACACGGCATGTTCTCGTAAAACCTCCCAGCTTTTGACAGTGCTCCTCTGTCCCTTCACCTGGCTGACGACTCCTGCCTGTCCCGAAGAAGAAACTCCGGTCAGGTGAAGTGCACGCAGAGCGTATGCATTTGTATGTTGTTCGACTTTCCAAATTACGGCCTAGGATGATTTGTTGACATTAATATATAGTCAGTGTAAGTGAATTTGAATCCGGAAAACCCACTAGTGAGAAAAGCCAGGTGACTGTGTGCACAATCAGATCACTGAGAGTGCCTCTGGGGAGTTGAAGTGGTTACACACACATACACACGGTAAGGAACAGAACAATTTATGGAGCTGAAGCACAAAATGAGATTTATTTTAAGGATGCGGGGGGGGGGTGTTCTTTCTGAACCCGAGGAGAGAAGGATGGGTGGGTCACAGGACGAGACCGGAACCCGAATCCAGATGCCGCCTTTGCCTTGGGTTTCTGCTTCATGATACTCACGCCTTGTGCACTTTGCCCATTACCTTCCGCGTCCTCGCTTAGCAGCCCCGGAGACCCCAGCTTCGTGCCTACTCCGTGCAGCCGGGCCCAGCTAGAGGAAACACAGCCATGCTAATGGATCTCATTGTTCCCTCAACTTTTTACTCGGGGAATTTTCAAATCTGCAGAAAGGCTGATTGAGTCACCTAGATGCGTCAGTTTTTGGTGTTGCCTTCTTGCCACATTCACTTTCTCTCTCTCAGGACGCATGCGTGTATACACATGTGCACACGTACACATGCGTATGCGTCCGAGCATATGTACCCGTGTGCGTGTATACACGTGTGCGTACGTGCATACACGTACCTGTTGGTTTGAAAGTGTGGAGAACCATAAAGCAGAGATGGGAAATAGCAGGTGGTAAGGGAAGGCCTTACTGGGAAGGTAGCATTTGAGCAAAGAGCCGAGGAGGGGATGCCAGGCGGTTATCCTGGGGAGCCGTGTGCGGGGGCGGGGGGGGGGGGGCAGAGGCAGCGGTACGGTAAGTGACCCCCCCCTAACATCACGTATGTGGTGAATTAAAAAAGAGACTCTACTGTGTTCTTGTTCAGATGTTCCGTTCCCCTTCCTATGAGAAGGGTCTCTTTCTCTACCCCGCTGGCTGTAGGTGTGGCCATGTGACTTGTTCTGGCCAATGAAATGTGAGCAGAAATGAGTGGGTCCCGGGGCGTCTGGGTGGCACAGTCGTTAAGCGTCTGCCTTCGGCTCAGGGCGTGATCCCGGCGTTATGGGATCGAGCCCCACATCAGGCTCCTCCACTATGAGCCTGCTTCTTCCTCTCCCACTCCCCCTGCTTGTGTTCCCTCTCTCGCTGGCTGTCTCTATCTCTGTTGAATGAATAAATAAAATCTTTAAAAAAAAAAAAAAAGAAAAAGAAAAAAAGAAATGAGTGGGTCCCTTCTGGCCAGTCCAGCCTGCGCCCTGGGGAGGCTCCTTTTTCGTCCTGGGTGTCGGAGCGAGGATGGTCTGGAGCAGAGCTGCACTTCCATCTGAATGTTTTCAGGCTTTACAGGCATAGCAGGACATAATGGTGGTTCATTTTCTTCTTCAGAAATTGTGGGAAAGGCGAAGATGGGAGAAAATAGAAGTTTATTATGTATCATTGCCTTTTTCATTTATGTATAATTTGCACTTAATAATATCCATTGTAATGTAAATATGCCCAAATGGAATTATTGTGTGTGTCCTTTTGCAACCTGCTTTTCCAACTTAATTTTAAAAAGTACTGTCGTAAAACACAGATAAAAATAATTCTCTGTGGGGCGCCTGGCTGGCTCAGTCGGTGGAACTTGCAACTCTTGATCTCAGATATTCAAACGTGAGTTTGAGCCTCATGTTGGGTGTGGAGATTGCTTAAAAATAAAATCTTTAAAAAATAAAATCCTCCTTTTAAGAGCAGGAGATCTTGAAGTAAATAGAAAACACATTGGGGGTGCCTGGGTGGCTCCATTGGTTGAATGTGTGCCTTCAGCTCAGGTATGATCCCGGGGTCCTGGGATCCAGCCCCATGTCGGGCTCCTTGCTCAGGGTGGAGCCTGTTTCACCCGCTCTACCTGCTTGTGCTCTCTCTCTCTCTCTCTAATAAGTAAAATCTTTTTTTTTTTTTTTTAAGATTTTTATTTATTTATTTGACAGAGAGAGACAGCCAGTGAGAGAGGGAATACAAGCAGGGGGAGTGGGAGAGGAAGAAGCAGGCTCCCAGCGGAGGAGCCCGATGTGTGGGACTCGATCCTGGAACGCCAGGATCACGCCCTGAGCCGAAGGCAGCCGCCTAATGACTGCGCTACCCAGGCGCCCCTCTAATAAGTAAAATCTTAAGAAAAAAAAAAAAGAAAACACGTTTTCTTTTAAAGATACAGCATTATTGAGCTCCCTGTGTATCACACGTGTAGGTATGCGCGTGTGTACGTCTGCATCTGTAACCTCCCCGTGAAGCGATAACAGAGACCCCAGACTGAGTTTGGGTCTGAGTTGCCTCCTTTGTGTCTTTTCTACTCTCATTACATCTTGTGTAGACCTTCTCATGCTGTATCTTAATTGTTGGTTTTTGTCCATGTCTTTCCCCCGTGGATCTGGAAATTCTTGAGAGTGGGGATTACGTCTCGGGTGTTGTCTTTTTTTTTTTTTTTTTTTTAAGATTTTATTTATTTATTTGACAGAGAGACAGCGAGAGAGGGAACACAAGCAGGGAGAGTGGGAGAGGGAGTAGCAGGCCTCCCCCTGAGCAGGGAGCCTGATGTGGGGCTCGATCCCAGGACCCTGGAATCATGACGTGAGCCGAAGGCAGACGTTTAATCACTGAGTCAGGTGCCCCTTGGGTGTTGTCTTATCTTGAGTGCCTGCTACAGTGACTTCAGTGCATTTAATAAACCAATAAAGGACTGAATCTGGGAGGGGGGGCAAGATTATGTTGATAAAGTGTCATTTTTGTTTGTTTTATGTATTGGTAATCTACTTGGGACCAGAAAATAGAAATGTTCTTTATTTCATTGTATGCATTCATCAAAGAGGGAGCCTACTGATACTCCAGCGTTGATAGAATTGAATACAGTAGCTGAAATACTAACATTAATATATAAACTCATTAATTCATAACTGATATGAACAAGTACTGTGTCCTCAGGGGAGTGAGGCCGTCTCTGTGTGCAAGTCAACGTCAGCCGGGATTTTCTGCTGTAGAGACCAGCGGGTTGGGTTAATACAGGGCACTCCAGAGTTAGACTGTCTGGGTTCCGTCTCCTCTTTCATTTTCTAGCCGTGTCACCTTGAGCAGTCACCTAGCCTCTCTGAGTTCAGTTTCCTCATCTGTAAAACGGAAAGATAAATGTACTGATCTCTTTGGGTTATTAACCAGGTTTATAAACTGTAAAGTGCTTAGAATAGCCTCTGGCACATGGCTTAAGGGCTAGGTAAGAGTTAATCATATTATTAAAAATTCTTGTTTTTGTCTCAGAGCTGCCAGCACCCTTCTGGAAGTAGTTGTCAGCGAATAACCCAGAAAACTTTATTATCTGAGTGCTCAGTTAGCTTCCGTTTTTGCAGGACAGGAGGTGATGGGATTGTATTGAGAAGTAAGGAGACATTTACTTGTGTTCATTTGAAATCTTTGAAGGAGAATTGAAGTCATTTCTTGCCGTAATGTTAAGATTGAAGCAAAAATATTTTTGTAGGGGCACCTGGCTGGGTCAGTCAATGGAGCATGGGACCCTTAATCTCAGGGTCCTGAATTCAAGATCCACATTAGGTATGGAGCCTACTTAAAACAAAAGAAAGGATTTTTCTATATTTTTGGCCTCATGTATATAGATAGAGCGACAGTAGCAGATTGAATTTAATATATTTTTTCACATGAGGAAGGGATTTAGATGACAAGAGTCTTGGAGCTTTTGAATGAGGATTAATTTAAAATAGTGAATTTTTAAAAGTCAACTGGTGAATTTTTTGGTCACTGAGGTGTGATGTTCAGATTTGAATGCATTTACTTTGAGATACAAAACCAGCAATAATCAGAATAAGTAGTATCTCCAGGACACCATTCCGAAGAGTAAATATTCAAATGTGTTTATGTTGGAATTTAATTTTTTTTGAGTATTGAAAAATGCTTTTGTAGAATGCCTATTTACTAAATTTAAAACAATGTTTTTGGATTTACTGCTTCTCACCCCCCCCCCCAAAAAAAAAAACCCCGCTAAAAATAAGAGGAACAGTTTGGCCCATCCTGTCAGAGCCTCTGCCCCGCGCCAGCGCAGAGGCCCTTCTGTTTTGAACAGTAGCTGTTTTGAATCTATTTTTAGTTGACCAGGAACGTGAGAGTAGGAAATGCATCAGGATAGAACCATTCAGGTGAAAGCCCTATTTTAATGTCACTTGTGAAATGAGAACTCAAATAGTCAAGACCAGAAAAACTCTAGAAATGCGATTTCATGTCTGTATGTTTGGATTTGAATTGTAGTTCAGGACATAAGTTGAGGAATTGTAAGTTCTTTTTTTGTGCTTTTGGTATTTTCTCTTTGTGACATCTGGGAAAACCGAATTCTTTCAAAAAGGACTTGTTTAACTTAAGAGAGGTTATACCAATCTTATGTGCTTAGAGTTAAAGAGGCAGAGTAAGCAAAGAGAAAAAAGTTTAATAATATTTTTGATGTGTCGAGCTATTTTTAGTTTGTGTCTCATGTTGTGATGTTCTGTTTGTGATCAAGTGAGGTCACATCTCTTAATAGTCAAATTAATTAGATAAGCCCTTATACCTTCAGTTGCTCAAAGCCATCTCCTGGGAGTCTCCTGTCTAGATATTCCCTGGGTCCTCGGTCTGCTAAACCAGTTCATGGCCACCCTGTCATAGAAAGTGGTCAGTCCCCTGAAGGGCACTGTCCTCCATCGAGTGCTGTGCAGGCGGCCCAGAGCACTGGCCCTTTTGTGGCTCCTTCTCCTCTTCCCAGTAGGTCTTTAAGATGGGGGTGGATGAGGACAGGTTTTATCAGTCATCTCCTACCAGTTCGTGTCATGCACGGACCTGCCTGTGTCCCTTACTGCACTCCTCTGTCTTCGTTAATAGTCCATAGTATATTTCACAAAGTCCTGATTCTTTCTTCTTTCTTTCTTTTCCCTTTCTTTCTTCTTTCTTTCTTTCTTTCTTTCTTTCTTTCTTTCTTTCTTTCTCCCTCGCTCTCTCTCTCTCTCTCTTTTTCTTTCTGACCTGTGTTTGTGGAGTGTTGGGGGTAGGGATTGGGGACACCAGCACAGTGGAAATCTTTCTTAGAAAACTTCCTTCCTTCAAGCCCTCGTTGCAGTGAGTCAGGACATTTATTCTATGTTTGTTTCACCCAGAAGAACATTTAAATTTAACATCTCAGGCTGAACTTGGCACCAGATTTTAAAGTGGCTTTATATTTTTTTCAGTGTGCGTGCTTTTCAAAATAATGATAATATTAATTTGGCAACTATTTAGAGAGCACCTTCCATGTGCCAGGTACTCTTCTAGGCAGCGGTGAGGCGTCAGAGGAAAACCGAGAGAAGTCCTTGCATTAAGACACCCGGAGTCGGGGAATGGTGAGTAAGCAGTACATACACATTGCATATGTAGGAGGTCAGATACGAGCCATGGAGAAAAATGAAGTAGAAAACAGGGCATGGATGGTGGTTTTCGCACAACTCTGTGGGGGCTACAGCTTTCACCTCCGCTGTACAGATGTGGAAACTGAAGGACAGAGAGGGTTAAGTGACTTATCTTGATCCTACCAAGGTAGTAAGTAGTAAAAGTTGAACTTGAATTTGAAATCAAGCATGGGATCCTAAGTTAGCTGCCATGAAGGTAATGAACCTCGACTTCAAGCACATCTCCCCAAATGCTGGTTTCTGTGAAAATTTAAGTCTCCCTTCATCAGGCCTTCTGTTGTATTGGTGTGTATAGATAAACACATTTTAAAGATTTTATTTATTTTAGAGAGAGACAGCAGGAGGAGGAGCAGAGGGGAAGGGAGAGGGAGGGGGAAAGAATCCCAAGCATATTCTGCGCTGAGTGCGGAGTCTGACGCGGCGTTCAATCAATCCCACGACCCTGAGATCATGACCCTGAGATCATGACCTGAGTTGAAACCAAGAATCAGACACTGAACTGACCAAGCCACCAAGGCGCCCCTAGATAAAAACATTTTAAAGATTAAAGTACTAGTTTAATTTCAGTATCAGATATATAAGATATTTTAATTACTATTTATTTAATTAGGTTTTATGCTAAATGAAAAAAAATTTATAGAACCCACACAAAGAATGTAGCATTTGTAGGCCTTGAAGAACAAATAGGATTAATTTTTTATTTTTTTATTTTTAATTTTTTTTATTTTTTTATTTTTTTAAAGATTTTATTTATTTATTTGACAGAGATAGAGACAGCCAGCGAGAGAGGGAACACAAGCAGGGGGAGTGGGAGAGGAAGAAGCAGGCTCATAGTGGAGGAGCCTGACGTGGGGCTTGATCCCGTAACGCCGGGATCACGCCCTGAGCTGAAGGCAGACGCTTAACCGCTGTGCCACCCAGGCGCCCCAGGATTAATTTTTTAAAAATTATATCATGTTTGAGGCGCCTGGGTGGCTCAGATGGTTGGACATCTGCCTTCAGCTCAGGTCATGATCTCAAGTTCCTGGGATCAAGCTCCACATCGGGTTCCCAGCTCGTCAGGGGGTCTGCTTCTCCCTCTCCCTCTGCCCTCCCCCTGCTTGTGCTCTCTTTTGTCTCTCTCTCAAATGAATAAATGAAAAAAAAATTTTTTTAAATTATATCATGTTTGAGGGTCACCTCGGTGGCTGAGTCGGTTAAGCCTCTGCCTTCGGCTCAGGTCATGATCTCAGGGTCCTGGGATTGAGCCCCACATCAGGCTCCCTGCTTAGCGGGGATCCTGCTTCTCCCTGTCCCTCTGCCCCGCCTCCCTGCTCATGCTCTCTTTCTCGCTCTCCCTCAAGTAGATAAATAAAATCTTTATTTTTATTATTTATCTATTTATTTTTAAAGATTTTATTTATCTACTTGAGGGAGAGTGAGAGAGAAAGGGAGAGCACAGAGAGAGAAGCAGACTCCCCGCTGAGCAGAGAGCCCGATGTGGGGCTCGATCTCAGCATGACCTGAGCCGAATGCAGATGCTTAACCGACTGAGCCACCCAAGTGCCCCAATAAATAAAATCTGTTAAAAAAATAAAATTATATCGTGTTCGAAACATAGAAAAGACTGCATTTGACATTTAAATTATGACAAGATGAATACCCATGAACCCACTACCCACATTGAAAGCGTGCAGCCCAGTGAATTTTCACACAGTGGACATACCTGTGAAACTAGTGTCAGTTAAAAAACAAGACCACCACCGGCCCCCTCAAAGCGTGCTCACGCCTCTTTTTTCTTGCTTGTGAACTTGATACAAATGGAATCATGCAGTGTGCGCTTTTTCGCATCTCGCTGCTTCTGCTCAGTACTGTTGTGCGAGTCACCCGGGCTGGTGCGTAGGACACCAGCTCCTTCATCTGGTGGCTCCCCGGACTCCAGCGTAGGACAATACCACTGTTCACTTAGCCTCACCTGTAGTTTTTAGAGTACTTTAACATATACGGCCCCGTTTCATTGTGATGGCTACCTGGGAAAGCCGTTCAGGGCTGAGTTAGGGGAAGAGTGAAGTGTGTTACCCAAGATGCCCGCAAGCGTGGCCAGTCTGTGGCGGCACCAGAACGCAGGTTTCCTGACGGATCCTGGGTTCATGTCACTCTGCTGCAACCACATTTCCTGTCGCGTTGTGCATGTGACACCACGAGGGTCTGCAGCCCATCTGTCTTCAGACACTTTCATCTTTCCTTCTCTTCCTCCTCACGGTGAACTCACTCCCCTCCCCTCCCCCACTTACGCTTTTTTGGTTTTTTCTTTTTTTTTTTTTACAGTGATAAGTCTCAGAAATCAGTACTTCCAGTCTCCCATTCTTTGTGGGACCTGCTCCAGTCAAGCTTTCAAGCCCCTTCATTCCATCAAAATTGGTCATGATGAGGCCCTCAGTTCCCACCTCATTGCCAAGTCCAACGGGCAACTCTCCGTCTTCACGTTGCTCAGCCTGTCCACAGGGTGATGTTAATCGCCGTTGAAAGTCTCTCACTGGTTTCTAGGAAGCCAGCGTCCGTTCTCCCAGCGAACCCAGAGGCCTCCCAACACCGTTCTCAGTCTCCTTTATTGGTGTCGCCTCCCCTCCCCCACTCCAGTTGTTGGTGTCGTAGGGCTTCATCCTCAGACCCCTGAATCACTGTCTGCGCACACTGCCTAGGTGACCTCATCTCTCTCAGGCTCTCCGTGCTGTCTGGAAGCTAACAGCTCTCCAAGGGCCACCCTAGCCTGCCCTCTGTCCTGCGTGTCAGATCATATGTTTTCATTTTAATTGCTACTTATTTAATTACTATTTTATTTATTTATTTTTAAAAGACTGCGTTTATTTGAGAGCGAGAGAGAAAGAGAGTACAAGCCGGGGAGGGGCAGAGGCAGAGGGAGAAGCAGACTCCCCTCTGAGCAGAGGCTCGATCCCAGGACCCTGGGATCATGACCTGAACTGAAGGCACACGCTTCACTGACTGAGCCACCCAGGCGCCCCCAAATTACTATCTTATGCTCAATTAAAAAATCATGGAATTCACATGAAGACAACTCCAGCTGCATGTTTAATAATCATGTGTCTAAAACAACTTTTATCTCCTCTGTCCCTCCATCTTCTTTGTCTCAGGAAACTGATTCAGTAAGTTGCTCGGGCCCAAGGTGCTGGCGTCAGCCTTTTTACCTGCTTTCATTCTGTCCTTCTTACACCCAGTCCATCAGCAAATCCTGTGAGCTTGTGCTCTACCATCAGAGTATATCCCAGGTGACCACTCACCACGATCTTCACGGCCACCCACCCGAGCGCGGGTCGTCAGCATCCTCCTACGTAGCCTCTCTGCCTATTCCCTTTCTCCATAGCAGCCAAGATAATAATTTAAAAATATGAGTTGAGTTATGTCACTTTTCTGGTCAAAACCCCCTGGCGGCTTCCCAGTGTTTTCACCACGGCCTACAAGACCCCTTCATGCATCTGATCTCATCATCTGCTGTTTCTCTCTTGCTCATTTTGCTCTAGCCACACAAGGCTTGCTGACCTTGAGCATGAGCCAAGCACCCTCCCGCCATACTTCCCAGAGACCCACCTGGTTTCCTTCCTCTCTTCCTTCGTGTTTGCAGACGCCCCCTTTTCCAGAGAGGCCTTTCCATCCACCTTATATAAAAATCGAAGCACCCTCTCCCCAGCCTGCCCTGCTCTCCCTCCCTCCCCTACTTTATTTCTCTCTCATGGTGCTCATGACCACCTGGCATTCTTTTTGTCCATTTGGCTGTTGTTCTTTTGGCCTCCACTGGAATCTGTGTACCACGAGAGCAGGAACTATTCAGTTTACTTTCCCGTACTTGATGCGAATTTGTTGATTGAGTGGATATCTGAAGAGGAGTTAATGTCAGAAGTCTGAAACTCTATCTAGGCTTTGACTATTCAGTTAAACATTCTTCTGTGTGGCTTCAGTCTTCACCTGTCTTGATTCCATGTATTACTTTTTCCCGTTGTTCAGTATGTACGGAGCTGTTACGTGCCTGGCACTACACTCAGTGCTGGAGATACCAGTGAAAACAGCAGAGATGTGGTTTTCTCATGGAGCTTGCGTTCTACTAGGGAAACAGTAAGCAAGACAGTAAGAAATAGATAATGTGATTATAGGGGTGCCTGGGTGGCTCAGTTGGTTAAGCATCCGACTCTTGGTTTCAGCTCAGGTCATGATCTCGGGGTCGTGGGATCAAGCCCCACGTGGGGCTCTGTCCTCGGCGTGGAGTCTTCTTGTCCCTCTCCCTCTGCCCCCCCCCCGCTCGTGGGTGCATGCGCGTACACGCTCTCTCTCTGAAATGAATAAATAGATCTTTAAAAAAATCAAAAGAAATAGATAATGTAATTACAGACCATGCAGAGTGCTTGAAACGTGATTGGAGGGCTGCAGTATCAATGAGTGTGGAGGGAAGGATCGTGCTGGATAAAGTGATCAGGGAAGTCCTCCAGGAGGAGGTGACATTTTAGCTGAGAATGGAAGGAAGAGAAAGAATCAGCCATGCCGAGAATTAGAAAAATTGCTTCTAGGCTTAAGGAATTGCAAGTGGCTGAAGGTAAGCTAGAGTTTAGGGTACTCTAGAGCTTAGGGTACTCTAGGAAGTGTCAGAGGGCCAGCGTGGCTGCCGCCTAATGTGGTGTTCCATGGGCTTGGAGAGACAGCCGGTGGCTCCATAGGACACGGTGAGGACTTGGTTTTTATTCTAAGTGCAGTGGGAAGCTATTGAATGGTTTGAGCAGGGGAGGGTGGTTTGTGTTTTTAAAGAATTACTGTGATCGCTGCGTGGAGAATAGATTGTAGGGGAAAGTAGGATAACATGCTTTCTTATCACTTCGGATTTTATTCTATACTTAGATTTTGAAAATCGCCCCAGCCCTTGGCAACCGCTCTCCTACTTTCTGTCTCTATGAATTTGACTACTCTGGAGACCTTACGTAAGTGGAATAGTGCAGTGTCTGTCTTTCTGGGACTGGCTGATCTCACTTAGCCTCATGTCCTCTAGGTTCATCCGTGTTGCAGCACGTGTCAGAACATCCTTTTTAAGGCTGAATACTGTTCCATTGTGCGTGTGTGCCACATTTTGTTTATGCATTTATCCGCTGATGGTCACGTGGGTTGCTCTAATAATGCTGTTGTGAACATGGGTGAACAGCTCGCTGTTTGTATCCCTGCTTTCAGTTCTCTTGGGTATTTCCTAGGAGTGGAATTACTGGATCCTGTGGTAATTCTTTTTAATTTTTTGAAGAACCACCCACCTGTTTACAATGGTGGCTGTACCATTTGACATTCCTACCACTGGTTCACAAGGGCTTCAGTTTCTCCACGTCCTCATGAACACTTGTTATTTTCGATGGCAGCCATCTTAAGAGGTAGGAGGTGTTATCTCATCGTGGTTTGATTTGCATTTCAGAAACCTAAAACTTTGAAAGTGTTAGAAGAAAGGAATGTGGAGCCTTTGCTTTTACCAGGCTAGAGTGGACACAGATAGATTCATTGGGACCTTTGGCAGAGGGCCTGGTGAGAGAGGGTGCTGGCCTGGATAGGGTCGTGGCCGAGGAGCTGAGGGGAGAGGGTAGACCCAGGTCGAAGGAGCAGAGCTTGGTGGTAAACCGGATGTTTGAGGAGGTGAGGGGAAGTGAGGAAGCAGTGAACACAAATCCTGGGTCTCTGGCTTGAATAATTGGATCAGGAATTTCTGGTCCACATTCCCTACCCTCCACCCCAGGTAAGTGTTCATGAGAGAAACACTTCAATAATTTCTTTCAGTGAGGTTTTTCATCTCAGTCCCAGTTCTCCCTTGGATGATTTGTGGTGACCTTCACCATTCTGTGTTCAGCGCAGGACAGGGAGCACTGAGCACCTGTTACGGAGCAGGTGCGGGCCTTGGCAGTAGGGAGATAAGGGTGAGTAAGAGAGAGCGGCCTGGTTCTCAGAGTTTGGTCTCAGGACTCCTTTACACTCTTATGAAATGGTGACGATCTCAAAGAGCTTTTGTTTGCGTGGGTCCTATTCGTTGATAATTTACTGTAGTAGAAATAAAAAGTGAGAAACCTAAAAAAAATAATAAAAACATTGTATGTTAATATAAATAATGTATCTTTAATGAAAAAAACTACATTTTCCAAAACAAACACATTTGGTGAGAAAAGTGACATTATCTTCACTTCTGCGAGTCTTTTTCTTTTTCCTACAAGTCATTTAAATGTCTGATTTACTAGAATACAGCTGAATTCTCATATTAAATTCTGTATTTAAGTTGTTGCAACATGACATGTCACATAGTCTCTGGAAAGCTCCATATGGACACTTGAGAATGACAGCGAAAGAGGCAGATGTCTTAGTGATATTGTAAAAGTAGCTTTGGCCTCAGCATACCCTCTGCAGGGGCCTTGGAGATCCCCAGAGATCCCAGACAATTGGATTAGTCCTGAGGGCATAGGCTCTGGAGCCAGATTGCCTGGGCTCACATTCTAGCTCTGCCACTTACTGATCAGGCAAGGATGTAACCTCTGTGCCTCAGTTTGCTCATATATAAAATGGGCATAAGTACCCACAAAGGCTCATTATAAGGACTAAGTGAGTATGGATTTACAAGGTGCTGAGACCATTGCTAGAAGACAAAGTGCTGCGTCGGTATTAATTTAATTTTAATTTATTTTTATTTTTTATTTTTTTAATTTGTAATCTCTGCCCCAGAATTTGGGGCTTGAACTTAAAACTCCCGAGAATCAGGAGTCACGTGCCCAATCAACTGAGCCAGCTGGGCACCACTCACTGTTTATTTTTAATAATTAAGACCTGATCTTTCCTTTGAGGGATTTAATTCTAGTGAAGGAGATCGATGAACAACCAGACAACATCAGGATTTTGTGTAAGTTCGTTGATAGATGTATTTGCAGCAGGGGCATAGGAGTGGGCTTCTCAGCTTCGGGGTCAAGAATCAGGATGTCCTTGGTTGTCTCGAATGATAAAAGGAGCGGATTTTCTGCAGTGTTGGAATGACAGATTCTTAGCTCAGATGAGGTCCATCCCAGTTAGCATTTGTCACAGGTTAGCTTTTTCATCGTCCTTATTTGTAACGGAATGAGTGAAGCAGCCTCGTTGGTTTGCTTCTTTGCTGCCTGTGTCGAGCCAGAAGCCTTATCACAGTAGTTCGTGTCCTCACTGCCTGGGACAGCAGGTGGTCGGTGAGAGTTTACCGCCTGTTTATAATTTAATGATTATCCAATGTGAGGGAGACATTTCTGTGATCCACTGGGATTTTGTGGTAGATATTTGTAATCACTGGATAACTCTGGGGTGTTATTATAAGGGAGAAGTGGCAGATTATATTAAGTAAGAAAATTAAGTAAGAAAAATTGAATTGCTTTGCTCCTGAAAGTGATGGCAAAATTTGTGTCTTAGTGTAACGTTTGTTACTTTTGAAACTTTTGCTTTAGTAAATTAAATTGAGTATTTATTTAAAATCTCACCTATTTAGGGGTGCCTGGGTGGCTCAGTCGGTTGAGTATCTGACTCTTGATTTCTGCTCAGGTCATGATCTCAAGGGTTGTGAGATCGAGCCCCACGCTGGGCTCTGCGTTGGTGTGGAGCCTGTTGGAATTCTCTCTCTCCCTCTCCCTCTGCCCTTTCCCCCACCCCCTCTCTCTCTTAAAAAAACAAAAACAAAACAAATCAACTCACCTATTTAAAATAACCAAGTTACGTAGTTTCATTAAAATGACAAGCTTCGGTGTGTTTAAAAGTGTGGCATGTCGTGGCATGTGCATGCTATCTATTAAGGAAGTGTGATAAACAGGATTGTAAGGCAATAAGATGCAGGTTTTAAAAAGTGAGGTGGTAGTTTGTGAAAGTACTGCTATGCCAAGTTATTACTTGTCTTGAATGAGTCCTTTTTCTCAAGGCGTATTCAGTTGTTCAGCTCCAGCGTGATTTTCGATGCTTACTGACATCGTGAACGTTGTTCTTGGGCAGAATTGTGTTTCTGCGGTTGAGTTACAGAATGTCTTTTCTCCCTTCTTGTAGATCCGACGGAGGCGCCTTGCACGACTTGCTGGTGGACAGACCTCCCAGCCGACCACCCCGCTCACCTCGCCGCAGAGGGAGAACCCTCTGGGGCCTCCTATAGCAGCGTCAGCCCCAGGCCCCTCCCAGAGCCTTGGGCTCAATGTCCACAACATGACCCCAGCTACCTCCCCGATAGGTGCATCAGGTAAGCCTTCCCTTCAGACGCTTATCGTTTCGGTCGTAGCTTTCCAGGAGGCTTCCGGTTGTGACATTTTCACGACAGGGTGAAATGAATTGGACAGCAACTTTCTAACGTTCTGCAAGCAAAAAAACAAAACAAAAAAAATCCTGCAAGCAGTAGTTTAAAAGATTAAGATCATTATATTGTGTTTTGTTCATCTCTATTCATTTTGACGGCGATCTGTTAAAACTAATTGTTTTCCTTTTCCATAACTTTCATCCTTTGTTTCGAACAGGGTCACGTCTTAATTACTCTGATGGCAAAGCGATTAAGACTTCATTTGGCTCAGCTGATTTTATGAGTTTGGTTGGTGCTTTTCTTTTATGATAAAATCATCTGAAAATGCAAGATTGAAATAATGGTCGAAATAAGCCTCTAATTATGGATTTCCTTATCTTCATTTTACACTGTCTTGTAACTCTTTCTCTGAATTTTCAGGGTATAAAAGTTTGCCTGATGGGATGTTTTCTAGCTATCTCATTGACAATTATTTAACTAATGTGCAAATTTCTTTCTTTATAATTAACGGGCTCACAGTTGATATGCACGACTGTCTTTGTTGGGAAACAGTGATATTGACACATATTGTATATTTGAAAATATCTGTCTTTTATCAAGTGAACTTTTCTATTGAACATAAGAATTATTACCATTATAATAAGTATTATAATTAGGATTCTAATTTGACAAAGCAGGTGCATTCAGACCTGCATTCGTCATCATGTCATTGAATAATTTAATACGATTGTTGGTTCTGCAGTCATGTAATGCACTCCCTTAGTTGCCTTCCACGTAATCTGTCTTTCTGAACTAGGTAACTCCTCAGTTAAGAGTATTTGCAGAGTTTTACCATAGCTCTTGTTAGGCATCGTTGTGGACTCTTCCCCATGTAAATATAACTGCTTATACACCCTTCTGTTGATTATAAAAGTGAGAGATGCTTAGGCCGCACCATCAGTTAGTAATAAACAGTGCCTTTGCCTGAAGTGTCTCCTCTGTACACCTTTGAGAAGCCATGATGGTCTTCTGGTAGGGGAAAGGCTTGGGACTCCAGTTGGGTTTTTACCCTTTCCTTAGAGACAGTGCTACCAACAATGCTGTGTGTCCCACCATGACCAGGTCCCACCTGGAATGCTGGAGATTGTTGGGGGAGAGCTAGTGGGATGGGGAGGGGTCTAAGATCTCTTCGCATCAGCGGTGGGCTGGCAGGAGACCGGAGCTCCGCATGCTTCTGGTCGTAGCACCTGGTCATGGCACCGTGCCTCTTTGGGACCACAAGGAATCATCACGGCATGTGCCCTGTCCTGCTTATGTCACCCACTGAGTCTCCCTAACCCTAACCCTTACCTCTCAGTCTCTAATCTCTGTAAGGCTTGTTCTATACACCTCTCTCCCCCCACCCTGAGTTCTGAAATGCTCACGGTCAGTCCCTGGCAGAATCCTTCTCTGTGGACAGCCCTTCCTCTGGGGCTCCCACTGAATTCACACTCTTCCTCTGGTGCTTTCTCATTTCTTCTAGAGCACTCTTCCTCCTCCCTAAGAACACATCGATTTGATGAACCTTGTGTCGTCAGACTGTAGTCCCCACTCCTGCCCTTGTCGCAGCTGTCCCCTGAGCCTGCTCCCCCTGCCTCGTTTGGTCCACTGTCTCCCCAGCACAGCCCGTGTCATGATTCATGGTGATTTCAGTAGCCACGTGGATGACCTTCCAGGACTCTGCCCTTTCACTTTTTTGAGCTGCTTTCCCTTAGTGACCTTGTCTTCCATCCAGCATCAGCCACTCATGGCTGTGGTCATGCTCTAGACCTTTCCATCTCAGTGACTTTCTGACCACCACCTTCAGCTTTTTGGCTCACCCCCTCTGTGCCACTGTCTTCACTACTCACTCCCCTGGGGTCCCCACTTCCCTCCTTGTCCCATTTAAATTCCATAGTCATTCATTGTCACTCCTTTCTCTTGTCTCCCTCTCACTTTGTCTTATTTTCTTGTTAAACCGTGCTCCTGGTTGGTTTGTTTCATAAAGAGCTTATTTATTTATTTATTTATAAGATTTATTTATTTATTTTAGAGGGGGAGAGAGCAGGTGCGCACATAGGCAGAGGGAGAGCAGAGGCAGGGAGAGAGAGAATCCCAAGTGGATTCCTCGCTGGGTGTGGAGCCCGATGAAGGTCTCCATCTCACGACCCTGAGACCATGACTGAGCCAAAATTAAGAGTTGGACGCTTAACTGAGCCACCCAAGCGGCCCTAAAGATTTTATTTTCAAGTAAGCTCTACACCCAATGTGGGGCTTGAACTCACAACCCTGAGATCAAGAGTTCCATGCTCTACTGACTGAGCCAGCCAGGCACCCCAGTCGGTGCTCCTGGTTTCAGATCCCATTTCCTGGCTCCTTTCTGTCTCCTGCAGTGGAACAAGACTAGAGAAGAACTCAGAACCATGCTATCTGTCTCATTTCAGATTTGTGGTCACACACTCTTTTCCTTTTCACTCCCCGACTCCACAGGTCTGTCTCAGACCTCCTCCTTCAGTCGGCAGCACCTCGTTCTCTGTGCGGCTCTGGCCTGATGGCCTGCCTTCCTATTGCATGGAGAAAACAGACACCAGCGAAAGGGAATCTCCGTAAGCTGCCCATCATCGCATCCTCCTACCTGCCTGTACGCGTGGCCGGTTCTTGTTAAGCTTGAACCTCCACCCCTTACTGAATTCTGTCCGCAGATCCCACCTCCTCTGTCCTATTCAGAGCCACTGCCCCAGCACTTCCCATCTTCCCTGCTTCGTCAGGTTTTCTATCTCAAGTGGAAAACTTTTATTTTTTTTAACAGTCATTATACGTGCTGTTCCTTCTCCCATCGTGGGAATACATAAAAAGGAACTCTCTCGATCTCATTTCCCCTGCCAGCTTCCACCCCACCGGCTCTGCATCACAACAAAACTTCCGGAGTGACTTGCCTATGCTCTGTCTCCTTCGTCTGTCCTCGCACCCACTGCTGATTCGAATCCAGCTGAGTGAGGCCTCCTGCGGTCTGCTCTGAGTCACTGTCTCAGCCTCAGTTGATGGGGCTTTGGCCCTCTTCTTGAAGCACTTTTGGCTTCCAGAGCTCTGCACTCTCGTGGCTTTCATCCTGTCTCTGTTTCTTCTTGCTGCTCTGTATGGTTCTTTTTCATTTTTCTGACCTGTAAATGTCAGGGGTCTAGGGCTCAATATTTAACCTGTTGTCCTCTCCATCTGTGTCGGTTCTCTTACTGATTTTATCTGGTTTTCCAGGTTTAATTATTATCTCTAAGCTGCTGGCCCCTAGGTTGATTTCCCCAGCCCAGAACTGTTCCTTGAACCTCAGACTCCTACATCGTCTAAGAAGCATCTCACAGTTTACACGTCCAAGATTGAGCTCCTGGTATTTCCTCACATCTCGTCTTCTCCTAGAATCCCATCTCAACAAATGGCAGCTGATTTCTTTCTAGTTGCTTAAGCCTAAAACATCACCTCTTCTTTTTTCCTCCTAGTCTAGATCAGGGGTCAGTAAACTTTCTGTAAAGGACCAGGTAGTAAATATTTTTGGTTTTGCAGGCTATGTAATCTCCGTCACAGCTATTTGTTTCAGCCCCTGTAGCACAAAAGCGACCACAGGCAATGCATGATGAGCGTGGCTGTGCTTCAGTAAAACTTTATTTACAAAAACAAATAGTGGGCCAGAAGCGGGGTCCAAGGCACCAGCATGTCTTGCCTGGATTATCGGAGTGGCCTCCTAACTGCTGTCTCCATGCCTACCCTCGCTTCACTTGAGTCTCTTAGGGTAGCCCGGACTGGGTCGCACTAAAGCACAAGTACAATCTCGTGTAACCGCAGGGTTATTGTTCACAGCAAGCTCGTGACGCTGCCATCACAAACTCCTGGAAGACTTGGGCAGCTCTAGATGGCTAGTTCTGGCCCGTGCACTCTACGCTCTGCAGTCCTGATTATGTTTCTCACATAATCACCAAATCACCATTATTCATAATCACGGTTAGGCAGATATTATTAGCTGTGTGCCTGGCAGGTCTGATAAACAACTTTTCACCAATTTATTAAATAAACAAGTTTAAACAAAACAGAAAATAAGCACCTTGTAAGGTGGGCCACGTCAGTCTTCTGTTGGCTCCCTCCATTGGCTCCCCGCCTCATCAAGAATGAAAGTCACAGTCCTCACCTTGACCTGGGGCTGTGTGTGACCTGGCCCTGTTTTGGCTCTGACCTCCTTTCCCACTGCGCTCCTTCTCCTTGCTGCCTCTCCTCCAGCCATACTGGCTTCCTTGCTCTTTCTGGGACATTCCAGCCATGACCCCTGTTGGGGACCTTCCTATTTGCTGTCTCTGCCTGGAATGCTGGGGCCCTAAAAATCCACGTAGCTTTTTCATTCAGCTCTTCAGATGTTTCTGCAAGGGTCCCCTTCTTTGGCCACACCGTGTGAAGGTGCTATCTCTCTCTGACGTGGATGCTGCTTCTTTGAGCTCTGTCGCCAGCTGACGTAGCCCATACGTGACTTGTAGATCCCATTTTCTCAGCTTCCCCTACTAAAGCGTGAGCCACAGGGCAGGGGCTTGGGTCCATTTTACCGGCTGCTGTATCCCAGTGCCTTTAACCGTGCCGGGCGCGTTAACTCTGTTCGTCTAGAGAATTGATAAGTGACTCACAAGAGAAAATGGCCAAAACAACATGGCATGTATGACTTAAAAGAAAATCTCAAGAGGATGTGGTAGCTTTCCATTAAAAAAATGCGAAGAGTTGCCGTGAGGAAGCTGAAGGTGAGTGCTTGTTTTCTGTGGTCCTTGATGGTAGATGGAAGGCTCATAGGTAGATATATTGTCCGCTGGATATGAAGGAGAGGCTCCTGTTCCAGAATCAAGAAGTGCTTTCTGACAGACACAAATCCTGGGTGGACGGGCACCCGTGGGGAGGAGTTCCTCATCCAGGAGTGACATGGCGGTCACTTGGCAGCCTCCTTAGTTGAGATGCTTTCTGCTACAGGTCACTAGAGCAAGGGTGGGGAGGCTGCAGTGAGTCCTGCTACTTGCTTCTCCCATCGGTGGTCCCAGCTTCTTGCAATGCCCCCTTTCCTAGGGCTGCCATAGCAAAGTATCGCACACCTGATGGCTTGGAACGACAGGGTATTCTCTCCAATTCTGAAGGGTGGAAGTTGAAAGTCAAGGTGTCGGCGGGGCTGTGCTTCCTCAGAAGGCTCCAATGAAGACCCCTGGCCTCTTCCAGCTTCTCTTGGTTGCTGGCCATCCTTGGCGTTTCTCAGCTTGTGGCCACACCACTCCAATGTCCTCTGTCTTTTCATGGCCATCCCTCTGTGTGTATCTGTGTTCAAGTTTCCCTGTTCTTACAAGGACACCAATTATTGGATTAGGGACCACTCTAAGCAGCATGACCTCATCTTAACTTCATGACGTCTGCAAAGACCCTGCTTCCAGTGGAAATATCATTTATGGACTTTTTTTTTTTTTTAATCACCCCCCCCCCTTAGAACATAAGGTTAGAACAGGGACCTCGTCAGTGCTGTTCATTCCCTTATCCCCAGAACCATCCCCAGAACCACTCCCCAGTACCATGCTGGCACATGGTAGGTACTCTGTCGGTGTCACTAGTTAAATAACTGAATGAATGAAAAAATATTTTTTGTTGGGAATGTTAGATGCAAAATAAGACTCCAGTTCTATTGATCGATTGATTTTATTTTTAAGTAATCTCTACACCCAATGTGGGGCTCGAATTTAAAACCCTGAGATCAAGAGTTGCACGCTCCGTTGACTGAGCCAGACTGGCGCCCCTTGAGTTCTAGAGAACATTACTCTTTCACCATGACTAGCTGCAGCTGTCTCTTTGCTTTTCCTGGCACTCTGAAGAAGAATTTTTAAAATCCCTAAGCCTATTTTTTTCTAGAGTTTTACCAAAAAGTTATTATAGAATATTCTGGACATACGTGATAGATAACATCCATGAGACAGCACCGCCTGTGAACCCCTGGGGGAATCTCTGGCTCTCTGCACCTCTCTTCCACACCAGCAGGCCATTGCTATCCTGAATTTTGCATTTATCTTCCTCAGATATTTCTTAATTTTTTTTTTTTGCTTCATTGTTAATATGACATTGCTTTTGCCTGTCTGAAAACTTTAAAAGTATGGGTAATATTTTTCCTACAGCTGATTGCCTCTTTTTTACAGTCATCATTGATTATGTTGCTTTTACGTTTCAGTTCAGCCTGTTGATTTAGGGCCTACGGCAGGCCAGACCCAGTGCTAGGTCACGGGAATGCGAAGACGAGTGAGGCTCAGTTTCTTTCTTGGAAGAGCTTACCATCCAGTATGGGAGAAGGTGTTCTTTCATTTCCTTTTAAGAACCTATGCTTAATAAATTCCTGGGAGGACGAACTGGTTTTCTTAGTTCCTTCCCCCGTCTTTAGATCGGGTCGTGATTGCCCAGCCTTCAGAGATTCTTAACCCCCTTGGACGATTTTTATTTTACAGTCTTGTTTTGAAATTATGCTTCTCTTCCTTCTGTTCCCTTTGATGTCCACCCCTCGGACATCTTGCATATATCCGACTAAAGCCCTACCCTTCCTGGCTGTTGTGACCTCTCTGAAGATGTGGCCATTCTTGCACAAGAGTTCCCCAGTGAATCCTTTATCAGCTGGTTTTATCCTGACAGAATTCTTAGGTCTAGTGGAGCAAGTTTCCTGGATGCCTTTTCTACCCTCTCCAGCCGGAGTTCTTGAAAGACTGTTGTCTTTTCTTGAGTTCTTTTGGCAAACTGGGGAAGCCTGTGATCGGCATCTCAAGGTATATTTTTAAATGCAGATAATAAAATGTAGGATTACAAAGGAAACCAATAATATAGAAATATAGTTATCACAATATTTTTAAAGATTGTGACATAGTAATTTGTGTTTCTGTGTTAAATGCTCTAAATAAAAGATCTAGCAGCTAATCGAACAGCTACTATAATATCGACCCCCTGAATTCTGTTTCCATCTGTTGTAAAGAACCTCTACTCTGGGAGCAGAAATGAACGGCGGGGCCTGTTTGGAATGAGTAAGAAGCCAAATGATATGTTTGGCCTCTGGGCTAGTTCCAGGGTTTGGATTAGAAACGCAGAAGCCATTTCCTCTGTCTGACTGCTAGTCTTTAATATACTTAATAATAATTTAACCTAAATTCTTCTTATGTTTGAAAATGGTCTTCGTCCTGCTTCCATTTATACATTTAAACACGTGTTTAATGCCTTCTGTGTGCTAGGCACTGTGTTAGGAGCCAGGGCTGCAAGCCAAGACGGGCGGGCCTCGGTGGGGGTGTCAGAGGGCCCTTCGTCGGGCAGGAGTCAACAACTTAGGATTATTATTACTTCTAAAAATAAGGAACATCCTTCCATATCCCATTACATTTGTTATTCTAAACCCTCCAGATTCGTTTGACATGTTTTATGATCTGTTTTACATTTCATTTTGTACCGGTTGGTACCAGTGATCTACTGAACGCTGTGAACTCATGCTGCCCTATTTTACTGCCTGTTGATTTAAATGTTCTCGTGTGGGGCACCTGGGTGGCACAGCGGTTGGGTGTCTGCCTTCGGCTCAGGGCGTGATCCCGGCGTTATGGGATCGAGCCCCACATCAGACTCCTCCGCTATGAGCCTGCTTCTTCCTCTCCCACTCCCCCTGCTTGTGTTCCCTCTCTTGCTGGCTGTTTCTATCTCTGTGGAATAAATAAATAAAATCTTTAAAAAAAATAATAAAAATAAATAAATAAATGCTTTCGTGTGTCTGTTCGGTTCTGTTCTAGGTCTAGTCTAGTGAGAGAAGACAAACAGGTTTTAAAAACCATAAAATCTGTCAAGTGGTGAGAATTATTGTGGAGAAACCAGAGAATTATGTTGCCAGGGGAGGAAGGCATTGCTATTTTCAGTTAGAGAGTTGACGTAGTCCTCATTAAGAAGATGACATTTCAAAAGAAGCCTGAATGAAGCTGGGGAGCAAACCAAGTGGTTATCTGTTGGGCATTCTTTTCTGAAAGAAGGAACAACAGATGCAAAGGTCCTGGGGCAGAAATGGGCTTGGTGATGATTGATGCAAGGCCTGGGATGGCACAGTCATCTTTAGTTCTCCTCAACTTCCTTCTCTAGTTCTGATACTGAACATCATTATTAAAAAGCAGCAATTTATAGAAATTTCAACAAAACCACACTTTCATAGTTAATTGTCTTTGGCTAAGAATGCTATTAGCAATGACAAAATTATAACCTTTCATCCTACCCTTGATTGCTAATCCGGTATTTAAATCTTTTCTTCTTCTTCTTCTTCAGAAAGAAGCCCTATTGTTTCCACTTGGTCTGCAGCTTGGGAGAGGGCAGGAAAGAGGGCTCCAGGGTGAGTCAGAAGCAAGCCGGAGGCAGAGGCTCAGGCAGAAGTTCCAAGCCCCGGGCTGCAGTGGGACCCCTTGCAGACTGCAGGGCTTGGGAGGCTCCTGGTGGTGGTTGAAATCCTTTTCGCTGTAGTTGTGACCAGTGTATCCTCTGCTGGTGCGGGTATTTCATCTCACAGGAGTGGCTTTTTGGTCACCCAACGGGGTTGTATTTTACATGTATTTTGGCCCCCAAAGGGGCAGGATGTTCTGTCTGTTGGGCTGGCTGCATTATTATAACGGGCTGGATTATAGAGCGTCATTCCTAGGGTCGTGGTACTTACTTTGGGAGTCTGGGCAGAGTGCTGACAGCTTGTTAGAGGGATGTAGGTCTGGGAACCAGCTTCCTGTTTCGACCTGGGGTTGGTCCCTTTCTTCACCTCCTCTATCCCCATTTAGGCTAACCTTGTCCTTGAACTTCTTTTTTTTTTTTTTTTTAAGATTTTATTTTATTCATATGACAGAGAGACAGCCAGCGAGAGAGGGAACACAAGCAGGGGGAGTGGGAGAGGAAGAGGCAGGCTCCCAGCGGAGGAGCCCGACGTGGGGCTCGATCCCAGGACTCCAGGATCACGCCCTGAGCCGAAGGCAGAAGCTTAACGACTGAGCCACCCAGGCGCCCCATGGTCCTTGAACTTCTGTTGCATCTGACTCCAAACCTACCCACTAGCACTCTGCCCACACAGTGGGATGTGAACATTATGACACTACTACTTTCACTGCTTAGGTCATGCCTTCAAGTCCACGAAGAGCACAGAAGTCAGTAATGTGTGAGAGTGGTTTCCATGAAATGTACTTCCTGTCTCTTGGGGAATTTATGGCTTAGTAGGAGAGATCAGACATGTCACCTGCTCAGAAGTCTTCCTTGTCTCCGTGTTTGCAGCTGTAATGTAGTCCAAGAGCTTTGAGGGTCTTCTCTGATCAGGCCCCCCTTCATTTAACTCCATGTTCTGTTTTCAGAGCATCTCTGCTCCTATTCTAGTCACCATCATACTCACTCCAGACACTGATAACCCTTAGGAATCGTGCTGCACAAGCCGTTCGTAGTTTTGTGTGCATTTATCTTGTTTTCCTGACTGGATTGAAAACTCTGAATAAAGCCGTCTTGTATTTCTCTTCTATCTGTTGAGCTTATAGTAGGTATGTGTCCAGGAAGTAATTCTCTGCTTTTGATTTGGGAATATGCTAGCACTTTTTCTTGCCATCTGTCTCCAGTCTCCCAATTGGAGTCTGAGGGAGTGCATTTAAGAAAAATTAGTGTTTTGACATACAGCCTTCTAAGACTGAATCATGGAAAAAATAGAAAATCAGAAGAGACGGATTGCTAGTGAGGAGATCGAGTCATTAATCAAAAACCTCCCAACAAATAAAAGTCCAGGACCAGACAGCTTCGCTAGCGGATTCAAAGAATTAATACTGACCCTTCTCAAACTCTTCCAAAAAAAAAAAAAAAAAAGGGCAGAGGGAACACTTCCAAACTTATTTTATGAGGCCAGCCACTAGCCTGGTGCCAAAATCAGAAAAGGATACCACAGGAAAAGAAAATTGTAGACCAGTATCCCCAATGAATATTGGTGCAGAAATCCTCGACAAAATATTAGCTAACCCAAACCAACAGTACATTAAAGGATCTTATGTATGTGGTCATCATGTGAGATTTATTTCAGGGATCCAGGGAGGGTTCAACGTCTGCACATCAGTCAGGGCGATGAACCACATTAACAAAACAGAGGATAAAAATTATGTGGGCTTGCAGAATAAGGGCTCAACATCCACTTATGAGAAAAACTTTCAACAAAAGGGAGTATAGAGGACATGTACCTCAATATAAGAAAGGCCACGTATGGGAAGTCCACAGCTGATGTTAAACTCAGCGATGAAAAGCCAAAAGCTTCTCCTCCAAGATTGTGAACAAAAGAAGGTTGCCCGTGGTTGCTGCTTTTATTCAGTATAGTTTTGGAAGTCCTAACCAAAGCAATTGGGGGGAAAAAAACATCCTAAAAGGAAAGGAAAAAGTAGAATTGTCACTATTGTCAGATTTGCAGATGACTTGATACTCTATGTACAAAACCCTAAAGACTCCACCGAAATAATGTTAGAACTGATGAATGAATTCAGTAAGGTTGCAGGATACGAACTTAATATATAAAAATTTCTTGTTTGTTGGGTTTTTTAAAGATTTTATTTATTTGTTTTTGAGAGAGAGAGCACACAAGCAGGGGGAAGGGGCAGAAGGAAGGGGAGAAGCAGACTCTCCGCTAAGCAGGGAGCCTGACATGGGGCTCGATCCCTGGACCCGGAATCATGACCTAAGCTTAACCAACTGAGCCACCCCTACAAAAATCTCTTGTGTTTCTATACAGTTATAACAAACTATGGGGGAAAAAAAATCCCATTTACAGTTGCATCAAAAAGAACAAAATACTGAGGAATAAATTTAACCAAGGAGATAGGAGGTTTGTACGCTGCAAACTACGAGATGTTGATGAAAGAATTTAAAGAAGATGTAAATAAATGGGAAGATCTGTGCTCATAGATTGGAAGAATTAATATTGATAAAATGTCCATACTAAGCTAAAGCAATCTATAGATTCAGCGCAATTCCTATGAAAATTCCAATGGCATTTTCCACAGAACAAAGAATCCTAAAATTTGTGTGGAACCACAGAAGACCCCTAATAGCCAAAACAATCCTGAGGAAGAACAAAGCTGGAGGCATCACACTACCCGATTTCAAACTATTATAAAGCTATAGAAATCAAAACCGTGTGGCCTGGCATAAAGACATTCACATAGATCAATGGAACAGAATAGAGAGCCCAGAAGTAGACCCACCCATATATGGTCAATTAATTTACAGTGAAGGAGCCAAGAATGTACAACGGGGAAAGGACAGTCTCTTCAGTAAATGGTGTTGGGAAAACTGGACAGCCACATGCAAAAGAATGAAACTAGACTACCTTACACCATACATTAAAAGCTCAAAATGGATAAGGACTTGATTGTAAGACTGGAAACCGTGAAACTTCTAGCAGAAAACACAGGCAGTAAGTTCCCTGATGTCAGTCTTGGAGATGGTGTTTTGGATCTGACTAAAAGCAAAGGCAGCAAAAGCAAAAATTAACAAGTGGGACCACATCAAATAAAAAGCTTCTGCATAGTAAAGGAGACCATCAACAAAACGAAAAGGCAACCTACAGAATGGGAGAAGATAATTTGCAAATCATATATCTCATAAGTGGTTAATATTTAAAGTATATGAAGAACTAGCCCTAACTGTGAGGCCTGAAACCATAAAAATCTTCGGGGTACTACTGTTAACTAAAGATGAGTCTCCTTTGGTCTGTGACAGTTTCTTAGTCTTTCCGTGGTTTTCATTATCTTGACAGTTTTGAAGAGCTTTGTAGAGTATCTCTTAATTTGGCTTTGTCTGATGTTTTTCCTGTAATTAGACTGGGGGTTGGGGTTTTGAGGGAAGAGAATCACACATGCGAAGGGCCCCTCTCATCACTTCCTCTTCGGGTGCACACTGTCTATACCACACCCCTGGTGATGTTCACCTTCACCTGGTTAAGCTGGTGATCGCCAGGTCTCTCCACTATGAAGTCAGGATGTTTTTTTCCCTTTCCACACTCAATTCTTTGGAATCGAGTTCCTAAGTCCAGCCTACCCCACTCGGGCAGTGGGAATTAAGCTTCACCTTCTGGAGCGGGGAATGTCTACGTGTAGATGTGTCGTGTGGAATTCTTCTGTAAGGGACATTTGTCCCTTCTCCCTTACATCAGTATGAACTCATGTATATTTATTTTGTTACTTGGAGTTCTTTTTTTTTTTTTTATGATTTTTTATTTATTTACTTGACAGAGACAGCAAGAGAGGGAACATAAGCAAGGGGAGTGTGAGAGGGAGAAGCAGGCTTCCTGCTGAGTAGGGAGCCCAATGCGGGACTCGATCCTAGAACCCTGGGATCATGACCCGAGCTGAAGGCAGACGCTTAAAGGCTGAGCCACCCAGGCGCCCCTGTACTTTGAGTTCTAATTCAAAGTGCTGTATTTATCTTTGCATTATTATTTTACACAGATTGTTCTAGCTTTGGCCATTGGGTGCTCTTTTGGGTTGACTCCTCTGTTTGATATGCTCGTCTTTTTATTTTTTTGAGTACTGTCTCGTTGGCACCGTAAGGCGCTGCAGGCTCATCCTGTCCTTCCTGTGCACTAGCCCTCCACTCAGCCAGTTCTCTAAGGAGCAGTCGAGGTCTTTTGATTCCAGGTGTATGATTCTTTGCATGATTCGCCCTTCTGACACGAAAGAAGGGAAACTCTACCTCATAAATACGATTAAATCATCTTTCTAATTTGAGTTGTTGGTTTTCTTCTCTTAATATTTTAGGTACCACTCTATTTCTTTTCAGGTTTGAAATTTCATTCTATTTGTGTTAGTTCACAAGAACAAAATGTTTTCAGAGAAAGTTAGCTGCTGACTGAATGTATCAGTCGGCTTTATGGAATAGAATATACTCCTTATAAGTACTGTCGAGGGGTGAGGTTAGGTATTGGCCAAACTATGAGCGTTCTTTGTGTTTTCCATGAATGTTAACCCTTTAGCTTAGTTCATTGTCAAGACCTATGTAAAGTAGCCTTAGAATTTTGATCAGTAGTAGAGTGATGGTTCTTTTTATAACACTAATATCTTTTTAAGTTTTGCTTTTGTAATTTTAGAATGCATGAAGCATATAGCTTTGGTTTAAAATAGCTGTGATCAAAGAAGTATTCAGCAATTTGGGGCAGCAGAAATAGCAGCAGTTTCTTTACAGTCAGGAGACATGTAGTTTAATCCTGCCTCTGTTTCTAACTTGCTAATAAGGGAAGTTCTTAGACTTCATAGATCTCAGTATTCTCATCAGTAAAGGAAGAGGATTGGCCAAGACCTTCCAAGTCACCCCCCACCACACACATACCTTTTTAACAGCTTAACCTGTGTGTGTGTGTGTGTGTGTGTGTGTGTGTAAAATACTCGACTAGATCTAGTGTTACAGCTTAAATGGGCATTTGGTCTGGTTTATACCTGAAAGGGAATAGCATTCAGGAAATACTGTAGTACTGGGAGGAAAATCTTAGAGAAGCGAAACCCTCTTTATTTCCTTTAAAATTATGGCCTTCCCACCCAGAATGTATAATTTTCCTTTAACAAGCTCTTATTAGTAATAAAAGTTTGGACAGCTGCCATCTTGAAAGTTTGTAGTTCATCTTTTATTCGGCAGGCATGGCTTTCTCCATTCTTTGTTACACACACCTTCACTTTTTGAAGACTTGTTTTTAAGTTGATAATGCAGAGAATTTCTCATCTTGTAAAGGAGAATTGGAGGAGATTATGTCTGTTTTAATTCTTTAATACCTGCCTTTATGAAGATGAAGAAAGGGGGGAAATCTCTGTTCCTTGAAATTTGGCCTCCTGACAGCAGTTTCCCAAGTTAGGAGCGGGAGAGAGTGAGCACCACAGAAGCCACCTGTGCGTGTGCGTGTGTGTGTGTGCGTGTGCGCACGCGCGCTTTGGAAACAAAGCAGGATTTTGTGCTGTTGCTTTGATTTGGTTTTAGCCACAATATTTAATTTATATTGATTCTAAATAAAGTCAAAGACACCATTCCATTTTTTAAGTTTAAGGAAACAGTGGGGTCACGCCACCTTCTAGGTGGGATTGAGGAGCCCTGTGATACATCATAAATTCTGGGGAGAATTGCCCCGCTGGACCCAGAACATGAAGATTACATGGAGGGTTCAGGAAAAAAAGAATTCAGATGATATGCTTGGTGTTAAAATATTGCAAACACAGTGTTCTGTACTGTCTGGTGTACCCGGTGTTGTATTACCATAGGGTCATTGTACGCATAGCGTAGCGCAGTGTGCTGTGTTAGCGGTACAGGTTTGGTTTTTTTTTAAAGATTTTATTTATTTATTTGACAGAGACAGAGACAGCCAGCGAGAGAGGGAACACAAGCAGGGGGAGCGGGAGAGGAAGAAGCAGGCTCATAGCAGAGGAGCCTGATGTGGGGCTCGATCCCACAACGCCGGGATCACGCCCTGAGCCGAAGGCAGACGCTTAACCGCTGCGCCACCCAGGCGCCCCTAGCAATACAGGTTTTTTTAAACAACTTACCCTGTTTAATTTTAGAACTGGTTTTATTTATAAGCTAGAAATTTTAAAGCTGCTTAATTGCTATTCCATAAAAATTGTTGAACTTTATTATTATTGATTAATTTTATTTAAAGCTAGTAGGGGCACCTGGGTGGCTCAGTCAGTTAAGCGTCCAACCCTTGATTTCAGCTCAGGTCATGATCTCAGGGTTGTGAGATCGAGTCCCACATAGGGCTCTGAGTTCAGTGTGGAGTCTACTTGAGATTCTCTCTATCTCTGTCCCTTTGCCCCTCCCCCTGCTCACACTCGCTCACTCATGCGTGCACTGTCTCTGTAAATAAGTAAATAAATAAATCCTTTTAAAAAATTGTTAGACCTCTCATTGTGCTAGGTAAAATATTATTCTCCTGAGGACCTTGTTGAGGCTGTATTATTTATTCCTTCAGTAAATAGTTAGTGAGAACTTACTTTGGGTGACATTCTTGAATTCAGGAATTGGAGTTTTTCTGTCTTCTCCAGGCTTATTTCAGTGTTTTTACCACATTAGGTACTTTTCTGTATTCTCCTTGAGTCTACTTAGGAATAGAGGATTTAGTTTCTCTTTCACAAGTCCTGCAGAAGCTTTAATAAACAGGTTAAAACCCGCTATCAGGAATGGATGAATGTTTTCTGATCTTCAATGAGAGACAGGGAAGGGTGGCAAGTTTACTTTCTTGTAATGCTGGGAGTGTTCAAGTTTATCCACTTGGTACTTGTTTCAGCTATAAATGGTAATTCAAGTTGTTGTTGTGTTGGGTTTTTTTTTAATGTCTCATTTTTTAAAATTTAAATTCAGTTAATTAACATATAATGTATTATTAGTGTCAGTCTCATTTTCTTTTCAGCAGCATACGTATGTATTTTTTAAAGTACTTGCAAATGCCTGGGTAAAATTTGTTTTGTTTTGTTTTTCGTGGAAAGATATTTGTAGAGTTAGAGTAGTTTTTTATTTCTATGAGAAAAACATGGTTTTAAAGCCATTGGTAAGAAATAATCTGCCTTGGGGGCGCCTGGGTGGCTCAGTCATTAGGCGGCTGCCTTCGGCTCAGGGCGTGATCCCCGCGTTCTGGGATCGAGCCCCACATCGGGCTCCTCTGCTGGGAGCCTGCTTCTTCCTCTCCCACTCCCCCTGCTTGTGTTCCCTCTCTCGCTGGCTGTCTCTACCTCTGTCAAATAAATAAATAAAATCTTTTAAAAAAAGAAAGAAAGAAAGAATCTGCCCGGTACTCATCGCTGTGGCTCACTGTACTGTAGGCTCCGTGAGGGCAAGGGCAGCATCAGGGTTTTTATTTTCCCCAAACTATCATCCAGTGAGATGTTCAATCAATAAATGAGTTGATCTGTATTTAAGGACATGGCTTAGATGGCTCTGTTGGCATGTTTTCAGCATTTTGTTGTGAAAATCTTAAGCCTAAACCAAAGTGGAAAGAATTTTGCAATGGGCACCATCTATCTATACACCATCTAGATCCTACCATTAACGTTTTGGTATATTTGCTGTGTCACACATCTATCCATCTTTATATTTCTGTAGCCATTTATTAATTTATCTTATTATTGATACATTTCAAGGATTTTTCTGGACCATCATGGAAGCTAATTTGTATTCAGGGACCATATTTGAATTGGTGAAAGACGAATGATGAGGAGTCAGTTTGGGCTGTCAGATATAGCTGTGTCACTGACCTCATATGACCTATATGGATAAACTGTGATTTCTTGCTGTTTCTGTGATTTTAATATTAAACATTTAGCATGGTCTCCTGATAGAGATTCCTCATTTGCTGACTGTCATGATGGTCTGAATGCTGATTGTGTGTGTTGACTGTCGCCGTTACAGATGGCTTTAATGTTACTTCACAGGAAACTGAATTTTTCGTGTCTTTTCTGGTTAGGAGTAGCTCATCGAAGCCAGAGCAGTGAAGGAGTCAGTTCTCTCAGCAGCTCGCCCTCCAATAGCCTTGAAACCCAATCTCAGTCTCTCTCACGTTCCCAGAGCATGGATATCGACGGTGTCTCTTGTGAAAAAAGGTAAAGTAAGCCAGTTTTCCAATAAGCTGTTGGGATTATGGAAAGGGAAAGAGTCTAGTCCACTAGTCCCAAGAGCCAGCCCAGAGATTCATGCCAGTCCTTAGCAAATTAATGCGAGATGAGATTTAGGTCTTTGTATTATTCTGAAATATTCTTTATAAGTTTTTTGTTTTTGGTATGGAAATGTCTTTAATGAAATAATTGTATAAGTGGTAAAAAAAATTGTTTTAAATTTTTTCTAATGTCCTTGTTTTGTACATCCCATGTTGACAAGCATATGTCAGTCCCTAAATATTTCTTCAAAATTTTACTGATCAGTGAAATTGGAAAGTTTGGAACGGTACTGACAGGTAAGCCACATGCCTTAGGAGCTCCATAAGGGTCAGGATGTCCTAGAGCAGAGTCGGCCTGTGCTGTCAGGGTGCCATGAGTGGGTGACAGAGTGGCTGAGGTACTGATTACTTTATTGCTTAGGCAGGCCAGAACCCCTCCCCCCATCTGCCACCCCAGTACCTGTCTTCTCTGCCCTGAAGCAGCTCCCACAGTTTATGTCAGTGGACCAGACAAATACTATTTTCGATGTGTGTTATGATGTGGAAAAGGCTAAGAAGCATTGGCATAGAGCTTCAGCACTTGGTGGGATTGGGGTGAGGAGCCAGATCAGAGATCACCTCACATTAGGTAAGAATTCAGAAAGGACTACATTCTCAGGAAAAAGATCAGGTAGAAAAAAAATCAACCCTGCGGAGTAAAAATAATTGTGTTCTTATTAGCTTAGCTCTGAGTAGATATATTTTTAAAAAATCAAGTCATCTCTGCAATTTCATGGCCAGTGGGTGACTTCATTGGTTTAGGACCTAGATTTATACTATTGGTATAGTCTGAAAGTGTCAAGCTGAGAACTACCATATATATTGGAGCCAGGCCTATAATGCCTGTAAGGCCTCTAGCAGAAGCCAACATAAATCATCCATGTCTTCAGAGATTTCCTTAGAAAAATTCCCAAGAGGTGTGAGCTCATGGTCAAAAATCACAGAACACACTAGATAAAAGCCACCATGAGTAAGAATCAGAAACAACAGAATTATTCACCTAGAGATTTTGGGGTTTTGGAATTACCAGATACAGAATACAAAATACATAAGTTTAAATAAATTACAAAGGGAATTGAAAACATGAATGGGGAAAGCAACTATAAAAACAGCCAAGCACATTTGAAAAAGAACCAAATAGAATTTCAAGAAATGAAAAGATAATTCAAGTTGAAAACTTGACGTGAGAGTTAAGACCGTCGATTAGACATAGCTAGAGAAGTTAACGTACCAAATGGTAGAGCTGAAGAAATTACCCAGAGTGTTCCACAAAGAGAAAAAGAGACGGAAACTACGCAGTGCATTTAGAGATATAACGGACACAGAGCCCATATACACCTAATGGAAATTCAAAAGGAGAGACTAGGGAGACTTAGAGCAATTCCCCACACTCCTCTTTATTCTCTGCTTTTTCCTCTGCTGGTTTGGAAGCCATTATCAAAAAGATAAATGGCTACGAATTTTTCTAGAGTTGATAAATGATACGAATCCCCTGGTTCAAAAAGCCCAGCAACTCACATGCTGATTAAACGAACAGAATTTCGTGTCTGGACATTTTATAGTAAAGTTTCCAAACACTGAAGACAAAAGACCTTTAAAGTGGCCAGAGAGAGAAAAGAGATTATCTACCAAAGAACTATAGTTAGATGTTTGAATGACGGAAGTCACATGGAGGCAGTGTCAAAATAGTGTCAAACCCTTTTCTGGGAAGACTCTTTCCCTGGGTTTGTGAAAACGCTGAAAGTGTGTTAACTGCCCACTGGGAATTGTGTACCCTCATGCGCCTGTCTTTCAGGGGCAAGGGTGAAATGAAGACATTTAACGATTCAGAAAACAATCAACCAAACACAACCTGGTAGTCTGCCACGAGAGGACCCCACATTTTAGCAGATGTAGTTGAAGAAGGAGGACAGTGGTCCCAGGACTGATGTCTGAGATGCAAGCTGGAAGGATGAGTGGAGAAAATAATAAATGTGGTACATCTAAACAAACGCTGGCGGCACAAAACAGCTGTAGCGGTATATAAGGTGATATTGGGGAAGAGAAGGAAAGCAATGAGTTAGATGTAGCATGATGGACAGCGCAGCAGGGAAGCCAGAAGTGGGGTGATTAGAGCAAGCTCTAAGGTCCCTGTTTACTTGGGAGAGGGGTGAAGATACTGGCCAACTTTTAGATTTTGAGTTAAGGGTACTCGATAAAATTTCAGGGGTAGCCACTAAAAGAATGGGAATGGAGTCTATCTTCCTAACCAGTAAAGGGAAACTATGGAACGGGAGTTGGTAGCTTGGGGGGATTTAAGTCAATTCAAAAGGAGGGAAGAAAGAAACACAAGTTTTAGAAAAGGGACAAATAGCACAAAATAAGAAGGTCAAAAAAAGTGAAAATTGGTCAGTAATCACAATGAATCACAGTGAAAAGGCCTAGATTGGGGGAAAAAACAAAACAGAACTCAGCTTTATTATCCTTGTTTACAGAAGGCGCACCTGAAACATTAGGTTAGATCTTCAACCTTTCGTTGAAAGCGAAAGAAAGGGAAAAGATACCCCACACAGTACTAAACAAAAGAAAACCGGGGTAAACATATTCGTAAATTAGACTTTAAGGCACAAAGTATTATTAGAAATCAGCACTGAACAGTTTCTATGAGGACGGCAAGAGCAGTAAAGCACGTAATAGTAGAACTAGAAGAAAGTGACACATCGTTAATGGGAGATTTTAACACATCCCTTTCCTCCATCGACAAATCAGAGAGAATGAGCATCAGTAAGCATGTGAACAAATTAAACAACACAGCTAAAAGCTGAATCTAATGGACAGATGCAGAACTTTGCACATTCTCTCTTAATACCCGACGACCAGTGCGTTTCGGGAGGCAGAGTCACACAGATCATGTTTTCCGACGAGGACATGAAGTTAGGTAATTAATAGAAGAAAAAAAACTTAAAAAAACTCTGTCATACATTTGGCAATTTTTAAAACAGAGCACGCTTCTAAATATAGATCAACAAAGAAATTGTAATAGGAATTTGAAAGGATCTAGAACTGAACAAGAAATACTCCACTTTGCGAGCTGTATGTCGTAAAATGGTCCTCAGAAGAAACTGTAAAGCTATAATATATTATAAATGAAACAAGGAAAAGGAAAATATAAATAAGTATTGGAAATAAAAACCCTTTTCTGGGAAGACTCTTTCCCTGGATATGTGCACGGCCAACCCCCCTCCTATTTGTGTTCATGTGATGTTTCTCAGTGAGGCTCACCCATTTAAAATGGAAAGGCCCTCACTCTCAATTGCCTTTTCATTAGTTTTTCCATAGCAGTTATCATTATATGATAGGTTTTACTTGTTTATTATGTTTAGTGGTGTCTTTCTCCCTCTTAACTAGAAGGTAGGCTCCATGACACAGGGATCGTTTTGTCCCTTTTGTTTGTTCATCGACCTCTCTGACAACTAGAGCAATGCCTGCATAGAAAGGGGAATCTCAGTAATGTTTGTTATTAAAAAAGAGAATTCCATGAAAAAAAAAAGTAAATACGCAACATGAAATAAACATGAAAATCTGGATGAAAATCAAATTCCTAGAAAAACATGATTCTCCCAAAATCGACTCAAGAGGAGAGCGAAAACCTGAATGATCAAAAACCATGAAATACATTGAATCAGTATTTTAAAATTTTCCAAAGTAAGCCCCTCACTCAAATAGTTTTATGGGTAAATTCTACCATTCCAGTTATACACAAATTTTTCCAGAGAATTTTAAAAAATAGGGACTACTTACCAGCTCAATTTACAAAGCTAGTAAGACCTTAACTTAATATCAAAACCAGACAAGAATAACATGAAAGAAAAAGATTAGATGGTAATCATGCTCATGAACGTATTTGCAGAAATCTTGAGATACTGACAAATCAAACACTGTAACACATAAACAGCAGACAAAACTCGTGTGGGCTTGGATGCCAGGGTCGTGGCTACTGTGGGCTAGCGCAGTTGTGCAAGGGTCATCAGGGTGCTCTTGGGGTGCTGGTAATGCTCTGTTTCTTGATGTGGGTGCTGTTTACCTCAGTGTATTTCTTCTGTGAAGCTTTATTCAGCCAAACACACGTGATCATGTATGGATAGGTCCGTACAGATATTTCAATTGTAAGTTTAGTTTAAAGTAATAATATAACCTAAGGTGAGCCACTTGGGTTTATCTCAGGAATGCAAGGGTACAGCATTAGTGAATCCATAAATATCATTTGCCACATTCTATATTAAAGAGAAGAGCCATATAATCTTGGTAGTTGGGGAAGTTTGGTAAAATTCAGCATGAGTTCATGATGAGAATCTTCGCAAACAGGAAACAGAAAGATGCACCCTAAATTGACAAATAGCAGAGACAGAGTTCAGCGAATATTGCACATGCTCCCCGGCATTTACGGTTTCTTTTGCAGTTAGATGGGGGCCAACTAACTGGTTTTGTCCAGTAGACTGTGAGTGGAAGTGACATGTGTCACTTCTAGGCGAAGGCAGTTGAGCCGATGTTCCTCCTCCATCCCTCTCTTCTCTTGCTCCAGTGACCTTGGAGGCTGTGTATTGCAGATGGCATAGATTAAAGATGGAGTAAGGATGCTTCACTCTCACCAGACTTTGCGTAAGCAAGAAATAACCCTTATAGTGTTAAGCCTCTAAGATTTCCAAGTGTGTGTGTGTAACCTCAGTGTAGCCTGCCTTATTCTAATATAAAGGACGTCTCTCAAGAAACTACAGCAACTCTCATACTCAGGGGTGAGAAATTAGAAACACTCTCTTTAGAATCAGGAAAAAGAACAAAGATGGCTGCTATTTCTACGTCTGGTCGACATGGGGATCCTACCCAGTGCAGTAAAACAAATAAGGATTAGAGTGGAAGAAATAAAACAGTTATTATTTGGAGATGAAAATATTTTCTACCTAGTAAATACTACGTATAAGTAAAGAAGATGCTTCTAAGAGGTCTATATCAGTTACATGACTATGGACTAGCAACAAGAAATTAGGAAACTTAATTTTTAAAAAGGTACCATTCACAGTTTCGTTTAAAAACATATGGTACCTAGGTATAAATTTAGCAAAAGAAGTGAAAGACTTACAGAGAAAACTATAAAAGTTTATTGAAAGACCAGGGGCACCTGGGTGGCTCAGCTCAGTCAGTTGAATGTCCAACTCTTGATCTCTGCTCAGGTCTTGATCTCAGGGTCTTGAGTTCAAGCCCCACACTGGGCTCTGTGCTGACTGTGGAGCCTACTTAAAAAAAAAAAAAAAAAGGCTTATCAAAAGACCGTGAAGAAGACCTAAATACTAGGAGAGAGATACTTTTCTATGGACTCAATAACATAATGATGTCCTTTCTCCCCAATTTGATCTCCAGAGTCAATGAAATTCTGTTGAAAATGCCAGTAGGATTTTTAAGGAATCTGTGAAGCTGATTCTTAAGTATGTGTGGAAGAGCCGAAGGCCAAGAATGGCCAAGACTCCTTTGAAGTAGGAAAGTAAGGTGGAGACATTGACCTAGCAGATATCAAGATTTATTGTAAAGTTTTAGTAAGGTAGAGTGGTTTTTGTTTGGAGACAGGCAGATTATCTGCTGGAACAGAAATGAATATCCAGAAAAAGACCCGTACATACCTGGCCATTGGACCTATGAGAGGTGATCTCATATTAGCATAAAAAAGATGGTCTTTTCAATAAATGGTGCTGGGAAAATTATTTAATGTGGGGGAAAAAAAATAAACGTGCTTAACCAGATTTTTGTAATCAGGCTCTGATTGTATGTATACCATTTAAAAATAATACGTATAGGAGATATGCTCTAATTTGCTTTTGAAAGTGAGCTTAAGAAAATGCCAACTTAGGGAAAATATTTCCAGCAAATACGATAGAATGTCCTCATATGTGAAGAGCTCTTAGAAGTCAATCAGAAAAAAAGATGAATCTTTATTATTTTGCTTTCCTGACTGATTTTGACTGATACTTAAGAACTTTTCCTCAACCAGGAGCTCTGACATTGGGTGGATTTATAAAACGTAAAAGCCTTATTTGTCTTTTATACTTAAAGCATGTCCCAGGTGGATGTGGATTCAGGAATTGAAAATATGGAGGTTGATGAAAACGATCGAAGAGAAAAGAGGAGCCTCAGCGATAAGGTTGGTAAGAGATGAAGCCCTTGCTTCTGTTTTTAGCACAGGTAATATGAACAAACACCCTTTCAGCTCTGCGCACCTGCAGAGTCGATTAGAGTGCCCCACCCCAAATCAGCAGGTCCTATTTAGGTGAACCTTTTTTTTCTTTTGAGGAGAAATGGGTAGCCTAGGCCCTAGTGGAAGGAGAGCTCACATCTTTTCATCTGGTCAAATCCTTCACTTACCTTGGTTTCAGATCCACATTGAGCTTGTAATGAAAAAGAATTTAGCGCTAATTTGAACTTTTAGTGTTGGTCTTTCGTTTACGCAAGTAGGTCATCACATCTTCCGTAGGATTCTGAGGAAAGTGGCTGGGAATTGAAGCAAGAATACAAAAAAAAAAAAAAAAAGAAAAGAAAAGAAAAGATAAATGAGATGGAAATGCAAATAGGTTCTCAAATGGAAAAAAAAAAAAAGAATACATGAAATCCAGTAGGACGTAGACGCTCATTTAAAACATGAGGTCTTTATATTTTGTTATCATCGGAGCTCAGTTCCCTGTAGTTGGCCAAAGAGAGGTTTATTTTGGCGGGGGTCATGGGGTAGAACTGGTAGACACAATTGCGTCACTTCCTGTGCAGTGAGCAGCACATAGTGATGGTCATCTGTTGGACTACGGCCTTCTGGTGGCACGATGCTTTATTCGGTAGAGTTCTTGCGTGTTTCCAGAATTCTTTTATATATATGATATTTTCTCTGTGACAGAAACTAGTGAGTAACATTAAATTCTGGAAAAGTTTTTGGATGAAAATTAGTTCTGTGCTGATGTTAAACTGATCCTTTGGCGTTCGGGAAAGTAAACAAATAGAGTGTGTGTACATTCTTTATCACAGTACAGTGGTGTTCCTGCTCGTTTACCCTCCCCCTGTAGATCATCGTAAGCTCGTGAAACCTCCATGTTGGTACTTCAAAGTCATAGTAACAAGTTTATTTTCCCCTTAGTGGGGGAACGAACGGTTGTATGTATTTCTAAAATATCCTCATTAATAAAGGAATTACTCGAAGTTAACCCCCAAATCTTCTTCCTCACAAGGAGCCTTCCTCGGGTTCTGAAGTGTCTGAAGAACAGGCCTTACAGCTGGTCTGTAAGATCTTTCGTGTCTCCTGGAAGGACCGGGACAGAGATGTCATCTTTCTTTCTTCTCTTTCTGCACAATTTAAGCAGAACCCAAAAGAAGGTAGGAATCTAGCTTGGCTGAATGTAAGATCTTTGCCCTTCTGTTACCCACATTCACCTTCTCTTGCTTTGGGGTTCTATTGAATACAGCGATAGCCCTTCATGAGGTCACTGCTGCTTGGCCACTTGCCACTGATCTTATTGATGAATTATTATTTTTTTTTACGTTCATGATTTCTCTGGAAGAAAACTGTAAATGGTCTCCATTGTTTCAGAGTTGATGTTATTAATGTCTCTAATAAATAGGAGTTACTGGACAGTCTCCAGGGATCCTGGGAGAGGTGCTCTGTATGACCTATACTTGCTTTAAGTGCCTATCAGGTCATGTGCAGACAGTGGAGTAAATCCTTGATTAAAGTGCTTAGCAGGATAAAACATTGATATTTTGCTGTGTTTCCAGGATTCTATTTTCAGAGGCTACCCTAAACCACACTTTTATAACAAAGTAGTAAAGCTTCTAGCGAGATACCAGCATTTGGGGCACTGACACTCTTCTTTACAGGAGTCATCCGGAATGCAGAAGAGACAGGGGTGTTGTGCTGTAGGGTTCCTTTGCATATCACTAGAATACAACCCTGATGTCAGGGGCTTTTGTCTGTTTTGCTCCGTGCTGCATTCCTGGTGCCCAGAAGGGCGCCACCTTGCACTTAATCCCTCAGTAGATGCACTTTAAATGAGTGAATGAAAAGGAGATCATTTTTTCCTTTTTTGTGTTGCCCATCTTCCCTGGCAGGAAAACTCTCCTATGTTCCTGGCAGATGGATAGTGTACTTCTGATTTTACTGGGATCTTCAGATAAACTGGTTGTAGGTATGAGCCTAGCACCCATGTGTTTCAAAAGTCTGTCACTTGTTTTTTTTTTTTTTAAGTAATAGCTACTTTTTAAAAAAATATATATTTGTTCCAGAGAGAGAGAGAGAGAGAGAGAGCTGGGGGAGGGGAAGAGGGAAGAGGAGAGAGAAAATCTCTAGCAGGCTACACGCTCAGTGTGGAGCATGACATGGGGCTTGATCTCATGACCCTGAGATCATGACTTGAGCCAAAATCAAGAGTCAGACACTTAACCGACTGAGCCACCCAGGTGCCCCCTTGTTGTTATTCTTACTGTAAACCTTAAGATTCTTAAATCTGTCTTGTACATATATAAGTGGTAATTTTTAATAGCTGAATCAGATGAGGTTTACATGTGTTACAGCTCTCATTTATTTAGTGATATTTAAAATGTATCTAAAGACCTACAGTAGGGGCGCCTGGGTGGTTCAGTCGTTAAGCGTCTGCCTTCGGCTCAGGTCATGATCCCAGGGTCCTGGGATCGGGCCCCACATCGTGCTCACTGCTCGGCAAGAAGCCTGCTTCTCCTTCTCCCACTCCCCCTGCTTGTGTTCCCTCTCTTGCTGTGTCTCTCTCTGTCAAATAAATAAAATCTTAAAAAAATAAAAAACCTATAAAAAAATAAATAAAGACCCACAGTAAAGCATTTGGGAGCTTCAAAGAATAAAGGAAGCAGTTTGAAAATAGAATTTGCTCCAGAAAGCCAGATGGTGACTAATTTATTAGACCCTTCAGAAAATATGTTGAACCTTGCATTAAATAGTTTTACTGTATATAAAACTTAGGTAGAGATGTTAACCCAGCTTTATTTCTAGTATGATAAATGAATGTCTGCAGCTGGGAGTAGCAAGACCATAGCTATATGGTTAATATCAGCAGTGATTCTCATTGGGTGCACTCCAATTTTCTTTCTCTTTTTTTTAAAATAAGTTTTGTATTTTGGAATAATTTTAGACTGACAGAAAAGTTTTGGAGATCATGCAGGAAGTTCCCGTATACCCTTCTCCCAGTTTCCCTAATGTCAACATCTTATGTAACCATAGTCTGTCAGAACTAAGACACTACTATTATCTGAACTCAGGCTTCATTTGGATTTCACCGGGTTTTCTCCTCATGTCCTTTTACTCTTCCAGAATCCAGTCCAGATACCACATTAAACCTCTGGTTCAGCTTGGCGGATTCATTCACATATGAAGAAGTGTGTGTAACCTCTTCTTTATTCTGCCTTTCCAACAGTGTTCTCTGATTTTAAGGACTTGATTGGCCAGATTTTAATGGAAGTGCTAATGATGTCTACTCAGACTAGAGATGAAAATCCATTTGCCAGTCTGACGGCCACGTCACAGCCAATTGCCGCGGCAGCTCGGTCACCAGACAGAAATCTCATGCTCACTACTGGCTCCAACCCAGGAACGAGCCCCATGTTCTGCAGCGTGGGTTCCTTCGGTGCCAGCTCTTTCTCCAGGTCAGTGCGGTTCCTTTTGCACATCTAGTTTGGTTGTAAAAGGGCCATGAAGTACGTAAGGGAAGGGGCTGCTCACTCACGGGCCTTTGCCGGTCTTGTGGCGTGTGTTGTACGTGGGGGGGGTGCGTGTAGTCATGGCTGGAGGTCTTGTCTCTTCCAGATTGGTTTGTTTGGCTTCCCATGGGTAGGCTATCGGTAAATTTTAGAAGCAAATGGCTGTGTATAGTACATTATCCTTTGAAAAGAGGGCTTTATCATACTGTAAATGTAGCCCCTAGAGGAGTACAGAATTCGATTATAACCGTTCAGAAGAGTGTCTGAGAGATCTGTACACTCGAATGCTTAGAGATACAAAGTGTCATTGTATTATTCTTTAAAAGCTTGCTATTTTCCATTTTAGTTGTTTACTTCAAGTTTTTCTTCAATTTTCTCTTCTTTCCTCTTTTCCTCTTTTTCTCAACTGATTTAGCCTCTATGAAACTAGCCCAGCTCCCACTACAAGTTTCTGGAGCTCGGTGCCAATGACGAGTCCATCCTTTGCCTCCTCCCCTTCCCGCGCAGCCGGCCCGACGGCTGTGCCTTCCATTTCCCTCAGCCCTCACGGCGCGGCTTCTGGAACTGCCGCAGGAAGCCAGCCCTCATCTCCGCGGTATCGCCCCTACACTGTCACCCACCCGTGGGGATCGTCAGCTTCTCCCAGCCCGCGGTCCCCCAGCATCTCCATTCTGTCCAGCTCGCCCAGCCTCCCTGCCCTCGCTAGTAGCCCTCAAGCAGTGCCTGCCAGCTCTCCCAGACCGAGACCCAGCAGCCTGGGGCCACCTTCCCTGGCCGCCTCACCCAGTGCCGTGAGCAGACGTCCCTCATCCCTAAGGATCTCTCCTAGGTATTTATTCAGCAGGAGAGCTGGGTGCGTGTTTGCAGTGCAGGCAGAGGCGATTAACTCGGTTTGGAAGAACTGGTGTGTGACGCTGACCTCAGTTCCATGTGGTTTTCTGTTTGGGGTTATTAACCTGCGTGTCTAACTAGTTTGGAGGCCTCGTGCCCGGAGTCCATGCTTCTGCCAGGCTTTGATAGCCGTAGAAGGTGTGGGTGTTCCATTGTGCGTCCCGTGGTCTGTTCTTACCCCTCACTCTTCCTTCCTTCCTGCCCAAAAAAAAAAAAAAAAAAAAAAGAAATCACTTCATTTTTTGCAATCTAGTTCATGTGTCATTCCTCATGACAAATGAATTCTAGAGGCTGTGGGCACTTTGTATTTGAGACTTGGGGCTCGCAGGAGCACTTTTCAGCTCTTTGTACCGTTGTCAGTCGTAGCTACAGTCAGCCCGAGGGGCGGTGGGAGCAGGTCTGGGCCCGTGTCCCTTACCTCTCATCACTGGGCTGGGCCGGTCTTTGTGCCTTGACCCTTTGATATGAGCCTCTTAGAAAGAAGCCATATCAGAATTCCACTAATCCAGTGTTACCTGTGCGTTTATGTCATTGAGGTGAATTATTTTTCTGCATGTCAGTAATCAGAACTTTTAGCATAACATTTAATTAAAAAGGGAGAGCAGTTGCAAAAGCTTTCCACCTCTCGTTTTTCCTTTGTTCCCTGATGACCTTTTTTGCTTTTGTTGTGGTAGTATGTACGACAATCCTTTCTCCTTCCTCTTCCTCGCACTTTCTGGCGACAGTAGTGATGAAGATGAAGAAGATGATGATGATGGTGATGATGGTGATGATGAAGGTGGTGGTGGTGGTGATGAGTTTTCTTGTGTCCAGTTTGGGTCCAGGTATCAGAGGAATGGAGTCTTACCCCTGCATGTGCACAGGTGCTTAGGAACTAACTTCCATAAGCCCTCATGAGGGGCGTGCTTTAAATCTAAGCAGAGTAGGGTCAAGTGAGACAGCCTGGAGAGTCAAGATGTGGGCAACTTGCATGTACCGCGGCGTTAGGACCTTATCCTGGGGCAAAGTGGCACGTAGGAAAATCTTCATCGTTGTTGCCGATGGTAAGTTCGGAGGAAAACTTACGTGTAATCATTTGTCAGAGACACAAACAACAGATGAAAGATGAGTCATCAAGCTCACCCACCCCAAGCTCTGAAATGAGGGACCCTTCATTTATCTGTCGCGAGTGTTCTCGTGAGCTGCCAGATGGGAGCAACACGTACTTGGTGGGGCATGATTCCTTACGTACTGGTGCATGGATTGCTGCTACTTGGGAATGGCAGAGGGGCTGGGATCGTGTGTGCGTGTATGTGTGTGTTTCCCCACCCTTCCCCCCCAGCTCAGTCTGACAATCTGTTCAAGAGCATATGGGGCCATCCTGTCTGGTATAACTGATTCTGCTTTCACTTCTAACCTTAAATTTCCCTGATCACCTCCTTGACCTCCGTGAAGCTAGACCCTCGTTTAGATAGCCTCTGGAATGACAGCAGAGGCTAAAACTTAGTTCATGATGCTGCTGAATGTTCCCCCCTGAAAACCGTGTGAAAAAAGATTGCTTGGGTGTTCTAGGTGACTTTGGGCAAGAAAACATAATAGCACCTTCTTTTCTGAACCTCTGACTCATTGTCTTACGATTTTGCTCTTAAATCGAAGTTTCCACTGGACTGATTTGGTATTTGTGCTCAGCACTGTTCAAAAATAACTCTAGGCTATAAATAGAGATGGCAGTAGGAGTTAGGTACACTTCATTAAATTTGACAGTGTTCAGAAGAATCATTAGAGTACATAAAGAGAGAAAGGAATGTTGGTGCAAGGTTGAATATTGATTCAGGAAGGTTGATATTTGTATTAGGTTGCACATTGTGTTACTGTTTCTCAAGTAAATTTCCCAAAGGTAGAAGTGTCTTTTTCACGTGGATACAATCCTACTGCACGATTAGAGTAACGCAGCAGGCATCCTTTTTAGGAATCCGTTTCCATACATGATGAAAGTGCTCTGTTATCTGTTCTGTAAATTGGGAGAGAAATGCTCTCTCTCCCTGGCCTGTTTAATTCCAACTTGCTCTCACAAAGATACCAGATTGTGTGCTGCTTTCACTAGCACTAGACTCCTAGCATCCCAGCCTTGTCTCTGATCGAGATTCTGTAGCTGCAAGGAGAGAGAACTGTGTCATAATAGCTCCAAATACTTACTGAGCATCGTGGGCCAGATCCTGTGCCAGCAGTCTGCACGCATCATCCCTCCATCCTCACAGCGGCCCGCCCAGTTACTGGAAGGAACCTGGGGGACAGGAGGTCAGTCACATACCACGTACGTGGCAGGGCCTGAGTCCAGAACTCACCTGCTTCACCACCACGCTGTGCCCCCAACAGGACTCATGTTGTCCTCGTTCCTTACTAGTTATTTCGCTGCCGAGTGTTTATGCATCTACTCTGTTCCTTGGCAAGGAAGTGCCAGCATTTTACTCGGTAATTACAAAATTCCATTCAGTTGGCAGGTCCTTTGCTGGCTGTTAAAACAGAATCTGATCTATCCAGATTTTGGCAACGTACAGCTTTTGAATAGCTGTCAAGCAGAATGTGAGAGGATGTGTAAAAATACATAACTGATTAAGCAAATAGAGAGGAACTCAAGAATGCACATAGGGCCAGAACCAAGAAGAGGTCACAAAAAAACCTTGTTAATTTGAGTGATCAGGAAATAAGTTATTTTCTTGCCAGCTGATCTTCCCAGAATTTTATTTACTTTCAAGTCAGCAATTTCAACACCTACTCCTTGCCCAGTAAGATTGGTGTGGAAGATCAGCAGGGGCCACGTCTGTCCCCCTCCTGCCCCCCTCCTGCTCGCCTGGTGGAGTCGATACATTATGAATGTTTTTGGAAATAGCTGGGACGTGCGTTCATGTGTTAATTATCTATAGTGGGGACAAGAAGGATTAATTTAAGAAAGGTAGAACATTCCTTCTGTGATGTTCTGTAGCCCTCTGTGAAAAGAGTTTTATGAATTATTAAGGATCGACCTGTTGCAGGAGCAGAGTGAGTGAAGTGAGAGAATCCTCTTATAATAAAGATAACGTAGCATTTGCTCTGAGGAAAATTTTTCCAAGCGTTTCGTAGGAAAGAAATCTGTTTGTAACTGCTTAGATATTTCAGTGAAGGAGGTAGAATCTTCAAGAATGTCGTGAGCCTGTGTGAATAGAGAAAGGGAAAATTAGCAAATGGTGAAAAATGTTAACATTTACTCTTCGTTTCTGCTGCTCGTCACTACTTGGAAATGAAACCTGGAAACTGTCCCACCATGTGTGTCTCCAAACCCTCCACCGATGTCCCTACTCACACAGAGTAAAACCCAAAGCCTTGCCCTGGCGCGTGAGACTCTTCATCTCACATACACGTGTGCGCACGCACACACACACACACACACACACACACACGCATGCATTCCTCTTCTGACCTCACGTGCCTCCCCTTGCCTACACCCTCCGCAGCTCATGACCCTGTTCTTGACCTCACCTGGTATATTCCCTGCTGCCCTAGGCCTTCACACGTACTTCCTCTCTTTGGACAGCCATCCCCAAGATGGCTGCATGGCTTCTCCCCTAACGCCCTTGGGTCTCCACCTACGTGCCATCTTCCCAGAGGGTTGTGTTACACATTATATAAAGCACACACGCACGCTTACTGCCCGTGTCTGTCACCACGCCCCGCTTTCAGTGTTCTTCATAGCATTCCTATATTGTTATGGACTCTCCGCCCCTCTAGAGTGTAATCGCCACACCAGCAGGGTCTGTTCCATTCAGTGTGCTGCCCCCAGAGCCTACAACAGCGCCTGGGATACACAGCACACTGCAAACATTTGTTTGTGAATTCATGTTGCTCGAACTCGCACAGCCCTGAGAAAACACAATGTTCTAAAAGTCTGCATTCAAAAAAATGAGTTAAATACGGGGGGAGATTATTCATACCATTATAGAAGAGGTTGTCAAGGAACACATTCTCTTGGTGCATTTCAAATGGGATTCGGTTCACACAGATCTAATGCACGGCCGGCTCCCCAGGAAGATTTGCATTGTGTTTTCAGAAGGATTCAGGTGTATTTCTGTTAGGCGAAGTAATCACTTTATTAAATTGGACTGGAGATGTAGTTACCAGAAAACGGTTCAGGCGTTCTCCCAGAAGGAGGTATGAGTTTGTAGATACTCGTAGGACTTGAATAGGACATATTTCCAGTGTGGTATTCCATGTGTCACAGTTGTAAAAGCCTCATGAATTTTGGAATAACTTGTTTAGGGAAAAATGAAATGTTATTTTAAAACTTTAAAAATATTTATTGATAGCATGGACATACGCACACAAACACGACACCACTTTCTCCTTCAGTGTCGCGTTCAAAATTTGAGTCCAACGCTTTCACTTCGAACCTAAAGATCATTGTGTGTTTTGATCATTGAGACCTGTGTGTAGTGTTGTCGAGACGGGCCGCTTTTCGTGCTAGGAGATCATGGTTTACTGTAGCACCTTTACGACCAACCTAAAATTTGTAATCTGTGGACAAATACTGGAGTTTATTCTGCGTTTCCTGTTGGGTTAAATTCTGTCTTGAGAGTCAGCTGACGTGTTGTTAGGCGTCTGACAGATGATCACCAAAATATACCAACTTCTTTTGGCTTTGAAAATTCTCTAGTATATTCTGGGTGCCGTTCATTGCATTGCCTGGCACTAGACACGCAGTCTTCTACATACATTGTCACTTTTCATGTCTCAGTGAAATAGCTGTGAAGGTACCTCGGTTGGCTTTGAGGTGTTCGCATTTCATCGGAGACTCAGTGGGATGTGTCAGCTAAGAACGGAGCCTGGTTTCAGGGTGTGAGCAGCCACCATGTAAGCACGCTGACTTTATGTGGATTTTCGCCTGCTGGCTGTGGGTACTGACCCCTTACAGCTGGCAAGGACCTATCGGCATCAGATGTAAGATGCTTTTCATCAGAAATGTATAAATGTGAAAAATTTGGGCTTTATTATCAAGGAAATGTATAGTTGAAATTTTCAGTTTAAACATGAGGCAGATTGGTTTTCGTTGTCTTCTATCAGAGCCACTCAAAGGAAAATTAACCTTAGCTGTGTGTAGGGAAAGCCTGTGTTGGTCAAGTTCATCTTCGGCAGCGCAGTGAATAGGAGAGTCACTGGGTCACTGACGTCAGACAGAAGAGGAGAAAGTCGCAGATAGCTTGGAACGGAGATGGTGCAGTAGGAAGGTATCTCCCTTTCCCCTTTCTACTTTTGGAGATTCACCACACTTCTCATATTTGTGGGTGGGTTTTTCTATTCTGTTCTGATGGTTGCTTTTTTCCTTCCCCCTCTGCTTTCTTCTCTCTTCCCTTCTGTCAGATCTATAGAGCAGGTCATAGGGATTCAGATTTACTAGACTCTGGCCTGAAAGCCTTGGATTTAAAACTGGTATTGTTTTCATCTTTTTAATTTTAATATACTTTCATTCCAAGGTCAATTATATATCCAGTTGACCCCTGAACAATATGGGTTTGAACTGCGCAGTTCAATCACATATTTGGGGATTTTTTTTTTTTTTATAAATACGGTGAAGTACCGTAAATGTATTTTCTCTTTCTTATGATTTTCTTGATAATATTTTGTTTTCTCTAGCTTAAGAATAATACTTAAGAATATACTGTGAGAATACAGTACATAATACATATAAAAATATGTGTTAATCGACTGTTACGTTATTAGTAAGGCTTCTGGTCAACAGTAGGCTATCGGTCATTAAGTTTTTGGGGAGTCAGAAGTTAAATGCAATTTTCAGTTGCATGGAGGTGACACCCCGAATCCCTGTATTGTTCAAGGGTCAACTGTATTTTCCTAAAATTCTAAGTAAGGTCAGTCATGCGTATATTCCAGAATCAGTTACGTGTATCTGTGCATCTACCTGCATAACGTATTGTTCGTGGCTCAATCCCTGTTAGCCTGTTGGCTTCTAGACTTTAATTGTCTGCCCCAGTTGAAGTAGGGATGGGTCTTTCGAGATTGTGATATTCTTCCCATTCTTTATCATCTTTCATATGTAATTGTTTTGCTAAGTTTATGTTTTCTCATTTCCTTTTCATTTCAAAATTCCTGGCCTCTCCCTGTGCCATGATTACTCTCTTTGTATCTTTTGTGTATATCAAATAAATTTGTGAGTTAAACATCAGATTAGGTACGTGACTTGTTGATGGTTGATCTAAACTTTAATTTCCTCACACCTAACCCTTGAGATAATGATTGGCTTTGGTCTCGGTGAATAGTTATCACTAATCATAACAGTGCTTCATGTTGTGTCCTGCTTATATTTTACAAAGCACTTCCGTTTGGTTTCCTTTAAGCCTCACTCCAGAGGAGATGAGGCTCTAGGTTCAGGTAACAAGCAAGCAGTACAGTTGGAATAGAACCCAAGTTTGGATACCCCTACGCAGGAATGTTGTTTGGTTTGTATTTACTATACAACTTTGCCTTTTTCACTGAAAGTTTTGGAAATCTTTCGTTAATGACAGAGTTTTATATTTTTCTATAACTGGACAATTTTCCGTTTCTGGTCCTATTGCCAAATGCTAGATAAAGGCTTTTGAGATTATGCCAGAAGTCATGAGAAGGGGTTTTTTGTTAGCCTTTATAACTTCACTCCTGCTGACTTCGATGACAGCAGTAGTATAGGCTGGTTTCAACCTGCAAGTTGGCTTGAGTGAAGCTGGCCGGTTTGGTTAAGTACACGTGCTATCCCTTCAAATGCCCAGCACAGTAGCAGTTCTTAGTCCTCCTGGCTTTGTAAGTTGCCATTCCCGATAAGATAAGATGTTGAGTTTCTGATCCAGCTGTCTTCTTAGGTCAATAAAATGTTTGCTAAGAGTTACTGTTGTTGAACTTGGAGCAGGTGCAGTGAGCAGGTGCAGCGAGCAGTCAGCTCCGACCTTGGCTGCATGGGTGTCTGCGCTTTGTCGTGGGTGCAGGGATCCTAACAGGCTTTCTGCTGCGGAGATGCAAACTCTGTCAGAAATAATTCACTGAGAAGAGGTAAGAATCATCAATTTTCTTTTCTCTTCTCCAAAGTTTGGGAGCCTCTGGTGGGGCAAGTACTTGGGATTCCTACAGTGACCATTTCACCATTGAGACCTGCAAGGAGACAGACATGCTGAACTACCTCATCGAGTGTTTTGACCGAGTTGGAATAGAGGAAAAAAAAGCACCAAAGGTAACATGAAATAGATCCATTTTAAAAACCCATAGGAACCTGGTTATTTTTTGATAAATAATCATGTGCCCCCTTAAGGAACATTCCTTCCTTTATTCAATCAGGAAAATGGTTCTCCAGCGCGTATTATGTGCCAGGCACCGTGCTAGGAGCTCAAGGCGTATCAGGGAACAAAACAAAGATCCCTGCCGTCACGGAACTCACATTCTAGTGGAAGGAAGAGGTGACGGGGCAAGTGCAGTTGCCACCAGCGACTTACATGGCCCTGACAATTTCTGGTAGTCTGTGACAAGTGTAGTAATAACCCACATTGGTGGAGTGCCTGCGGATGGCCGACCCTGTGCTCTGTCTACAGGACCTCAGAGTCTCACGGTGGCTCAGTCACTCCAGTGTAAGATAGGCGTTGTTTTTATTGTATGGATAAGCAAATGCACCTCAGACACACGGTGTAATTGTCTGTAATCACGTAAAAGTTACAAAAACGTGTTTAAACTCCAGAAGCTATGCTTTTTCTCCTGTTTCATGCTGACTTTATTATTATTTCATCCCCACTTCATTGTCCGCTTCTAGTTTTCCAAACTAGTCCACTCGTCCACCTGTTAGTTATATATCTGTGAAGGGCCTCTCTGGGGTTTGTTGCCCTGAACCTCAGCAAAAGCGGAGAGCGAGCACACAGCTCTGAGAGTCCCACTTGGTCACCTCACTCTCTGACTGTAGACTCCAGCGGACGCAGCATACGTGGACGATGCAGTTACCCTGGTTTGTTCATTATGACTCAAGCAAGAGAAAAGCGTGCCATTTCCTGGAGATTGGTGTCTCCTGACTCTCGCCAGTTTTCAACAGTTCGGGCTTATTTTGTTGGTTTTTGTGGTCCTGACCTCCGCCTTTTTCTTTCAGATGTGCAGCCAGCCAGCAGTCAGCCAGCTTCTGAGCAATGTCCGCTCACAGTGCATATCCCATACTGCGTTAGTCCTGCAAGGTTCCCTCACACAACCAAGGTAGGAAAAACCGTGTGCGCTCATGTTAGCAGGGAGAGGACCCGATCCATTGGCGGACCTCAGGCTGTCCAGCCGACCTGCATCACCTGGGATAATGCACTTTCTCACCTGGAAGACCAAAGTGGATGACCCAGGAGGTCGCTTTTCCTGAAACACTCCGAAAATAAAACACTCCCTGTCTGCTTTACTTCTAGACCACTGTTGAAATATGTCAACGTCAAGGCAGGAAATTAGTATTGAGTTCAAAAGCAGCTCCTTGAAATCAGGGGAGATCTTTGAAAAAAAGTGCAGGTTATCACTTTCCATGTATCATACAGTCAATATCTGTTATTCAGTGATAAATAACAGTGGGAGAGCAGTTAGTTTGGGAATCACCCAAAGTATACTACATTATGGATTGTTTCGGAGGGTCCCATCAAGCTTTCCAGTTCGATAAAGAGTGTTTCTATATTTCATTTCTTTTATGAAAATATCTGAAGGAAAAGTGATGCAAAAATATCCAAGGAAGAAATGACAAAGTTACAACATTTTTTCGTTCTGGGTGTTCTTCTATTATTTTCTGTACCAGAACCATCTGTTTTTGAAACTTGTCAAAAAGAAGGAAAAGATGGGGCGCCTGGCTGGCTTAGTTGGGAGCGAGGGACTCTTGATCTCCCAGGGTTGTGAGTTCGGGTCCCACATTGGGTATAGAGATTACATAAATAAAGGAACCTTAAAAAGGAAAAAAAAAAAAAAAAAAGAAGAAGAAGAAGAAGAAGGAAAAGGCTAAACGTGGACCAAAACCTAAAAAAATATTCTGTGGTTAAAATTAACAAGAATTAAAGTCCTCAGCCACCACTGATCTTTTGTTTTCAGTTGGATACACCATAAACAAATGAGTAAAACAGATAAATAATGCTTCATTTTTGGGGTAATGCTTTATTATTAAAGGGCTTGAATGTAGGAAGAGATGGATTCTTTGAAACTTTCTATAGTCTGTCATTAAAAAGACCAAAAAGTGATTATGAACAATTTAAGAAGGTTGGTCTTTTGCCTCAAACTGTTGTGTAGAACATTCGGGAGATTTGAAGTGTGGTATTTGACTGGACACTTCTGCCGACGTGACAGCCCGTGTGCCGTGTTGTCACACACTGATGAGCTGAGCCATCGCGGTCCTTGACTTTTGTGGGTTTGCAGGTCCATGCAGCAGCCGTCCTTCCTGGTGCCGTATATGCTCTGCAGGAATCTCCCGTATGGCTTCATGCAGGAGCTGGTGAGGACCACTCACCAGGATGAAGAAGTGTTCAAGCAGGTGAGGTTTTGTGAATTTGCTTCCGGAACCTTTACCCTAGGAGCTTCTGTGCCAAGGCCGATTTCTAAAGACACCATATATTGAAAACTTCTGTTTCAGAATTGGAACATGCACGTGTTACTTGCTCAGAGAGACCTACCTGAGATTTCTTTCTTGAGATAATCAGATTCACAGCTGCATTGTTCAGCTCATTTGTCCATTTCAAGCAGTCAAGCATCTAGTATTTTAAACGGTGCTAAGTGCCTTGAGAGGGAAGAAGTGTAAGGCCCTGTCCGTGATTTCAAGGTGCTTTAACACAAGAATACTGAGAGATGGCATAAGACACGACGTGCATTGCCAGTTGAGTCGTGTTGAAAATTAGTTCTCCGAGTTTACAAAAAGGAGATTAGTAAACCCGAGACGAAATTAGCTCAGTGCCGTCTGCGTACCACACAGAATCTTTTGTCTTCTCGCCACTCAACTGGGAACGATGTCTCATATCTTGCTAATTGCTTCTTTCATTAAGTATTCATACAATTTTTATATCTCACTGTGTGAAGTCAAGTGAAAATGCAGATACGGGATATTTAGTAATAAAGCTGCTTATTTAGCCTTGCGGGTTTCTTGTGAGGTGACACTCCGGCATCACGTTTGGTTGCCGTATCCCGGCCCATGTTGTACGTGAGCACTTGGCCACAGCAACTCTCACGTAAGCCGTGGTGGAAGGATTTTTATGACACTTTCTTACAATTTACTGTAGGATCGTTTCTTTCGACACAGAACAGAGACAGTAGCTGTAAGTGATAAGTTTCCTTTTTGTTTGTTTTTATACCTAATATTATTTGTAACTAATAATTTGAAATCTCAGGAATTGTATTTTTAGCAGTTTCCAAGATATTAGTAAAAGAAGAATCCAGAAGCAAAACTCCTAGTTAGTATCATGACTGTGTTAGGAATTCATCGACTGCTTTTCTTAGATGATGGTCTTGTTGACTTGCAGGAATACTCAAGAGCTTTTCCTCTCTAGAGAGAGAGCTGCACTCTGATGAAAATAAATAACTGTCAGGGCACCTGGGTGGCTCAGTCAGTTAAGCGTCTGACTGGATCTCGGCTCACGGCTTGATCTCGGGGTCGTGGGATCAAGCCCCATGTCGGGCTCCACGCTGAGCATGGAGCCTACTTAAAAAAAAAAAAAAAAGAATAAGTAACCATCATGGAAGGTTTAAGTGGTGCCCTCTGTTGTGTATATGATGTACATTAATTAGAATATTTTCCCGGGGTGCCCAGCTGGCTCAGTTGGTGGAGCGTGTGACTCTTGATCTTGGGGTTGTGCATTCGGGCCCCACATTGAGTGGGAAAGAACTTAAAAAATAAAATCTTAAAAAAAAAAAAGTGAGAACACTTTTCCTGTTTTACAAGATATCATTTGAGCATCCCGGAGTAGCTTTAGCTCTGTGAGATCAGCCCGGCGATGTTAGTCTGTCTTTTTCATGAAGAAGCACAGACGTTATGAAGTAACCTCTTTTTTTTTTAATTGAGGTGAAATCCACATAACATAAAATGAACCAATACAGTGGCATTTAGTATATTCACAATGTTGTGCACCCACTAGTTCTTTTTTTTTTTTCTCCCTAGGGACAGAGACAGAGAGGGAGAAATGCGGGGAGGGGCAAAGAGACTCTTAAGCAGGCTCCGTGCAGCATGTGGAGTCCGACGTGGGGCTCAATCACACAACCCTGAGATCATGCCCTGAGCCAAAATCAGAGTTGGACGCTTCACCAACTAAACCACCCAGGTGCCCCCCACTATTTCTTTTTAATCATAGCATTCTGGTGCCTTTTCTGCCACTCGGTCCTGAACACTCCATCTTCATGTTACCATGTGTTTTTTCTAGAGAGAAATGACGAATGAATGGAAAACAGCACTTCACTTTTTTGTCTGAAGAGTTTGGCAGATTTGAATTATTTAAATCTTTTGACTGAAACTTCAGTCTCCTTTTAATGTTTGAGATATTCGCAGATAAATAAATAATAACAGCTAGAATTTAGGATCGGAGATGAATACTTGTATTTTTTTGGTCATTGCTTGAAGGTATTCATTTGAAAACAATAGAATCATTTAAAATACGTGTCACCCAAATAGGGGTGCCTGGGTGGCTCAGTTGGTTAAGCGTCTGCATTCAGCTCAGGTCATGATCTCAGGGTCCGGGGATCGAGCCCTGCGTCTGGCTCCCTGCTCAGCAAGGAGTCTGCTTCTCCCTCTGCCCCTACCCCCTGCTCGTTCTCTGTCTGTTTCAAATAAATAAGTAAAGTCTTTTAAAAAAATATGTAAGTCACACAAGTATTACAATGCTTGACTATTTGAAAAATATTATAGCTAGTAATACCTTGTCTATCATAAATTAAATCCTACCTGCAAAAGAGGGTAAGTCTACTAGAAAACATAAAGATGTTTTCTTTATAGCATTCTGGAAGAAAATGTTGAGATTATTCTAGACGACCAGTTGTGAAATTTATTTTGTTTTTCTCGATTGTAATGTTGTCACTCCCCCATCCCCACACGTGAGCTTTACCTGTCCATTTTTAGCTAGCTTCTGCAACACATTACTTCCACCCTGTTGGTCTGAGTTGCAAAAACTGGAGTGATCTCTCCCCGAGCTATCTTGTTATCTCAAGACACTCCACAGGCAACTTTATAATCCAGGGCACTTTTTTAAAAAAATCCTGTGCTCCTTAAATGACCAAGCTGCTCAATACAATGGGATGAAATTAGTCAGAAAGGGAATTTTTCAGATTTTCTAGCGGCTTTCTAGAGCACTCCCGTTTCAGCTTGCTGACATTCGGATTGTCAGCTGTTGTTTATACCATCGTCTACTGAATGTGATTAGTCTTGAATCTAAACCAGCTCCCTCAACGAGTCGGTCAGTGAGTGCACTGGGACATTTGTAGCTGAGCTGTGCTGAGCAGATCTCGTTCGGTGACAGCATGCCCTGGTGTTGATGGTAAACTTGTAGAAACAGACGCGGGCGTCCTCGAGCTCCGGCGTCGTGTTAGTGTGTTCATCGTACCCGGAATGGAGGTCGGTCATTCTAGTCAAGTTTTCTTTTGCATAGTCCACATTTACCAGCTGTCTGCTCTATGTAATTAAAGTTAACGTAATGATAATACCCATTGCTGGTGTTTTTTTTTTTGTTCTCTTCCAAATAAACAGGGAAGGACTGAAAGAATGAGATGGAGGTGAGAGAGTGGCTATGAAGACTTTTTTAAAATACTGAGAGTTGAGAAAATAGTGGAACGTTTAGTCCAGTTTCTTTACAGGTTGTAGGTGCTTGGTCATCAGAAACTTACTGTCGCGATGTAGAGAACGTAGTTGCCTAGCACGAGGACCCCTGGGGACTCCTGTAGCGGGCTCAAAACTGTGAGTTTTATGGAGTCACTCGGAGTCCTGCCAGAGAATTAGGGCCCACCAGATCCTGTTACCTCTGGAAAATTCAGCTGTATTCCCTTATGGTGAGTCTCGTCGGAGGACAGAGCCACACTCCGTGGCCGGATACTAGACTCCTTTATGAACAAAACAGCTTTTCCTGGGGGAAGGTGGAACTGCTTAGACATTCAGATTCAGCACTTTATTTTAACATGCCTCCCGTTCTTAAGTTTTCCTAAACTCATGTTTCCGATTTTCTTTTTTCTTACAGATCTTTATCCCCATTTTACAAGGCCTGGCTCTCGCTGCCAAAGAGTGCTCCCTCGATAGTGACTACTTTAAGTACCCCCTCATGGTAAACCGTTGTTCTTTTTGTTTAAGCCATTCCGTAGACGCTTACTTGCAGACGATGTTAACATGCACTTTTCTTCCAGGTGACCAACCGTGTTTTCACACTTAAAACCTGAAAGCATTGTGTTGGCCACGCAGTGTGGTGGGCAGTGAGCTGCACGAGCGAAGCGAGGGAGGTGGCAGCCCGGGACGCAGTCCGCGCGTGCGAGCCCTAGGCAGGAGTCAGTGACGCGGGCGCTGAAGTGTGACCGTGTAGCTTACCAAAACCGTGACTCTTGGTGGCATCCTTCTGATCCTCCTGGCAACTGGCATACCGTACTTGGAATGAAATTTGTTATTTATTTTTTTAACAAAGGAGCTATTACAGATGCAAGTAAAAAGGAAGCGTTGTACTAGGAAAAGTAATCCAGCTTTACGCAGTGACTTTCTACAGCAAAACCTCGGAGTAGTTTTCTCGTTCCCCTTCCCCGTTTCCTTCAAGCTTGCTGTGGGAAACAGACCTGCTTAGCTCCTTCAGGCACCTACAGCAAGCATCAATTGTGGGCAGACTTTATCCCCTAGACTCTCACGAAGGGCCTTGACTGCTGTGAACACACTGGAACCAGAAAGAAAAGAAAGGGCCCTTTTGTTTCCGAATTGGCTTCTTGGAAATTTGAGGAGAAAAATACTTTGACGTATGACTAAATATTTTTCACTCTAGGATATGAAGGGAAAGATATCAAAATACGAAATTCGCTAACTCTGTGAATAAATACAATCGTATAACTTGAGGTCCTGGTTAAATCGATCTTTTGACTATAGTTGTTCCTTGTACTCATTCTACTGACTTAATCCCACCTTAGCATTAAGTCAGTACTCACCGAGGACCTCTTCCGTGCCAGACACTGGGGCACCTCTCTACGACTTGCTCCTGACCCACTGCAAAACTCAAGTCTGCAACAGCGCAGATAATCACACCATGATAAATGCCAACATGGGTTACATGAACGGTGCATGTCTCCAGTTTAATCACTCAAAATGGAGCTCAGAGGTGAAGATAGTGCTGGGGAAATTAGCATGCGAAATGGGAATTCTTACTTTTAAAAATAACTTTGAATGGATTATGTCAGGACTCTTCCTACTGCCCATGCCGTTCGGGTTTCTGATAAAATTCTGTTAATCTTTATGCATTATTCTGTCTGTGCCAGATAAAAGGAAGTGAAGCCATCTGATTGTTTGAGTCCAGTGATGAAATATTCGAGTGCACATTCATTCTCAGCGGATGATGTAAATGTTCCCTCACAGAATTGTTAGCGTTTCTGTTGTGATCTGAACTGGCTCGACGTTTCAGTGAGGAGCTTTCAGTGTCAGATAGCAACAAAATGTTCTTCTTGGTCAAAAGACAAAGGCCTCCGTTATGACAGACAATAGCTTTATTTTATACCATTATTGCTGCTTGTAAGGCCGAGAGAGTGCGGTGTGAGGAAGGACAATGGGAGCAGGAAGAGGAAGACCACCAGAGCTGGAATCAGAAACAATCGCGATTGTTCTCTGGCTCCGTGCCTCCCAACATTGCTGTACCCTGGAATCACCTGGGGATCTTTAAAAACACCTGATGCCTGGCTCCCACACATTGTGATTCTGCTGGTCGCGGGTATGGTGAGGATGGGGCCTGGCGTTGGGTGTTTCCTAACGTGTGGTACCGTTTGGGAACCCCTGCCCTGTGCAGGGAGAACTCTTCCTTCTCAGCGGCACCTCCGAGACCTGTCAGAGCCTACGTGCATTGACTCAGAAGCAGCTTCCGCCGGCCGGCTCGGGAGCTTTGGTAGCTACGTTCAAATCACAGAAAATGAAGTTCAGTGTTAAAATAGTGTTCGACTGGAACACGCCGGCTGTGTTAAGCTGTGTTTATGTCCCTAAAACCTACTTTTCCTGATTCTCTAATGTGAGAATGATTGCAGCTCCAAAGGAAAATGTTGGAGTTCTCAAAAATATCTGAGATCTTGAAACCAAGTAATGCTTTTAAATATGTTCTGAATTTGGTAGCTTATTAGACTGTAATGATTTAAAGTCCTGTTCAGCACTGGCAAGAGTAGCCATCTCAAGTTTATGAAGCATAGCTTTTTTTTGACATGGAAAGATGTTAAGTGAAAAAAATCATTTTTTGTAAAAAATACCCACATTTATGGGTGGCTCAGTTGGTTAAGCAACTGCCTTTAGCTCAGGTCATGATTCCAGGGTCCTGGGATCGCCTGCTTCTCCCTGTCCCTCTCCCACTTCTGCTGCTCTCTCACTCGTGCGTTCTCTCAAATAAATAAATAAAATCTTAAAATATATATATACATACATACACATTTATTTCAGTGTGTATAGGCACAAAAATATGGCTAGAAAGCTGTTACCTGAGATATCAATAGAGGTTATCAGGGTAAAGTTTTTGAGTGATTCTTAGTTTCATTTTGTATTTCTGTTTCATGTGAAATTATTTTACAATGTGCAGGTATTAGCTACTCATCAGAAAAACAGTGGAACTCATTGTCTCAGAAGGAATGAGGATATATCTATAACAGCTTTAGAGCTATTCCTTGATATTACTCATGGCAATCAGTTTAAGATGGAATACATTTAAATGACACTTTCTGCGGGGCACCTGGGTGGCTCAGTCGGTGAAGCAAGTGCCTTCAGCTCAGGTCATGATCTTGGGTTCCTGGAATCAAGCCCATGTTAGGCTCCCCACTCAGCGAGGAGTCTGTTTCTCTCTCTCCTTCTGCCCCTCCCCCTGCTCGTTCTCTCTGTCTCAAATAAATAAATAAAATCTTTTTTTTTTTTTTAAAGTGACACTTTCTGATCTTATTTCTAGGCTTTAGGTGAGCTTTGTGAAACCAAGTTTGGGAAGACACACCCTGTGTGCAATTTGGTGAGTGCCTCCCTGGTGGACTTGCGCATACTCAGTGGACTTGTAACTCGGAAGATATCCCTTAAGTGACATTATGTGAAAAAAAACATCTCTTAGAGGACATTAGATTAGATGTAGGTTACATGTCTGGGTGGCTCTCAGTAGTTAAATTGGTTAACCCTGTATGTTATTGCTTGGGATGAAGCTATTTATTTTCTTCCATGATTTTTGTATAAGTATTGTGCAAGTAGGAAAACACGCCCTATGGAAAAATTTACTTGAGGCCTTTGATAGTGTAAAAAGAGTTTGTCTGAACTCTATCAAAGAACTTCTCGAAACATAAAAATCAAAAGACTATCTTGTGAAAATGTGGCGGAGATGGAGGCTTTTGCGCCTCCATCTGAGATGAGAAAATACCAGCGGGGATCCTAGCACGTTCGTGAGCTTTGGGTTTTTGTGCGATAACTGTCAGCCGTTGTACTGGTGGCTGAGCCCCAGCTGAACAGGTCGGCTGCTGAGAACTCTGTGCATTACATTTTCCCCTCACTTGCTGACTCAGCAGCTTGACTTGCCTCTTCCATTTTTCTGCGTAGGTGGCTTCTTTGCCGTTGTGGTTGCCTAAATCCTTAAGCCCTGGCTCTGGGAGGGAGCTGCAGAGACTCTCCTATTTGGGGGCTTTCTTTAGCTTCTCGGTCTTTGCAGAAGATGATGTAAGTACAGTGGCCATTTGTACTTTGCTGCCCTAATGTTCAGATTCGTTCCTAAATGTACATTATATATCGATGGAATTTTTCCCTTCTCTTCGCAGGCTAAAGTGGTTGAAAAATATTTCTCAGGGCCTGCCATTACCCTGGAAAACACTCGCGTGGTCAGCCAATCACTGCAGCATTACTTGGAGCTGGGAAGGGTAGGTGTTGGAAAACGAATTCAAAGGACGAGTAAGAGAGAGGCTGGATATAGGTAATCTGTGTCTTGAGTAATCACTGCCACAACGGTAGTATGTGGGATCACTGGGGACTGGTTCTGAGGTTAGTGGCCGTGCTCGCTCTCCAGGCTGCTCGTAGGCCTTTAAAACACGAGCGTGAGCGAGCGCTGTTAGTTTGCACGTGCTCCTCGGTGGCTCATGTGTCTCAAGTGTAGATTGGTATGTCTTCAGTTCTGAGACTTTTTGGCAGCAAAGTTAGAGACTAATGATGGCATGATTAAGGTAAGTCTGATCCTGTCCCGAAAAGGCAGTAGCAAAGGCCATTTTATTAGAACGATAACTACTTGCCTCCAACACCATCTGCTGTCATGCGAATTGTCTTGACACCGTTGAATTTGGACGCTTGTGTTCCTCTTGTAGTCAGGTTCTGTTAAAATGAGCAGAAGGAGAGGAGAGAAAGGGGGATGAAGGCCAGCTGTTCTTGAAGTCAAAAGGAATCATTTTTAAAGTCAAGTCTTCATTTTTTTTCTTCCTTTCTAAAATAAATTCCAGCAAGAGCTTTTCAAGATTCTGCATAGTATTCTGTTAAACGGTGAGACCCGTGAGGCTGCTCTCAGTTACATGGCAGCTGTCGTCAATGCCAATATGAAGAAAGCACAGATGCAGGTAAGATTCCTAAAGACCACTTTACTGATTCGCTAAATTCATTCATCTCATTTGTCTACAGTCAGTACCTGCCAGCCATCGTTCTAGGAAATGGAGACACGGTGTTGAGCCGGATAGAAAAACTTCTTACCTTTGTGCAGCTTCTGTTCCATAGGCTAAGTGAGGCGGCATATAAACGTATTATTTCAGGCAGTCGTAGAATCTGTGAAGCAAATAAAGCAAGGCGGAAATGAGAGTAACCTTGGGGGCGAGTTTCGATCAAGTGGTAGGGAAGACACCTTTAAGGAGGTGATGTTTGGTCAGAGACCAGACCGATGTGAAAGTCAGCCATTACAAGACTGGGTAATGACTTTTCTAGACACGTGTAAGGCACCAAGGTGGGAATGATCTAGCTTTGGAACAAGCCCCACATGCAGACTTCAGTGGCTGGGGAAAACTGTACAGGGAGGAGAATGGCGGGTCATGGCTAGCGGGGCGGGCAGAGGCTCCATCAGGCTGGGGCCGACGCCGTAAGAGCTGTAATAGGACGCCCCTGGGGGTTTTGCAGGAAGGAAACCACCAAATGTGCTGTGTGGAAAATGGACGAAAGTAGGAGGGACAGAAACAGACCCGAGGAGACCAGTTAAGAGGTTATTAGTGTATCAGATCTGGTGAGGAGCCTGGTGGCCTGGACTGCCTTGCAAGGATAGAGAAGTTAAAAGGGCATCTTTCCTATATTACTAATAAGGAATGAATGAATGATGTGACGTTTCTACTAAGAGGAAGAAAAAAGGTATCGAGAAGAGTGTGGGCCTGCATGAGACTGCCTGGGTTTCCTGCTGTGGTCCCACCGTTAGTAATTGACATTTATTGACATTTGTTTCTCTGTGCCTCAGTTTCCTAAGTGCTAAATGTGGGTAATAATGGTTCCCGACTGTGGCTTATTATCCATAAAGCTGTTAGAACAGTGCCTGGTGCACCGTGGACACACAACTGGTGTTAACTACCATTATTGTAATTGTTATGTTATTAATACAGGACTTCGCTAATGATGTCAGCCAGAGAAACTGTTAGTCATATCGTGCTGAGTGAAACTAGGGTTTTCGTGCTCTTGAGGGGAAATAAAGAAAGGAAGCAACATTTATTGTGTTTCTACTTACTTAATTTTGAAGATCTTGGGCGAGTCACTTAACTCCCTGAGCCTTCGTTTCCCCTTCTGTAAAATGTGAATGACAGTGTCACTGACTTCCAAGGGCTCTTCTGAACGTTCAGTGCCTGTAAAACGCTTCCCATAGGATTAATACTCCACAGAGAGCGCCTCCTGATAAAACGACGACGGTGACGTGTATGTCCTCTCACTGACTTTGGGACGAATGTCTGGTTTCCTTACTTACAAAGTCATGCCAGAATTTCCATTTAGATCATTATTTTAAGTACCTTTTTTTCATCTTCCACAGACAGATGACAGATTGGTATCTACAGACGGATTCATGCTGAATTTCCTTTGGGTGCTGCAGCAGCTAAGTACAAAGATCAAGTTAGAGACGGTGGATCCCACGTATATATTCCACCCCAGGTGTCGGATTACTCTTCCTAATGACGAGACGAGAGTGAACGCGACGATGGAGGACGTGAACGACTGGCTGGCTGAACTTTGTGAGTGACGTTGCTCATTGTGAGGTCATCAAAACGCAGCCCTTTTATTTAAAAACTTTCTGTAAACTTATTTTATTTGGATGCCAGTGATTCCTCACAAATTATTATTTTCTCCTCAGAAAATGAATTTATAAGCCAGAGATACACACTAAACAGTTAGCGCAGTAAAATGTTCTTATTTGGTTTAGCCAAAGTCAAATAGGTACATGTACATAGAACAAGTGGAAGGAAATACACTATGCAGAGTAAAACCAAAAAAAAAAAAAGGAAGAAAAAGAAATATAATAAAAATGATAGCAGAGACTTAATTATGATATAGATTTTATATATACCAATTAAAGTTCTCATGACATATTTCATAGATCTTGATTCATTGTTGGTATTAAAATATGAATATTTTAACGGTGTTACAATTGTTGATCTTTTTCCTTTCTGTGTTATAGAACATGTTATTGACAGGCGTCAAAACCGTATGGCATGTATTTCTTAATATTATAAAGTCGTTCATGGAACAGGATAGAGATTCCATGCCTACCTGGCAGCGTCATGATCAGATGCATGCACACATTCCAGAGAAACATGTAAACTTTAATAAGAACTAAGTATCTGATGAACAATAAAGTTAGTATTTGACTAGTGTCATTTTGAGTGAGTGGTTGCTGGTATCATCTTGGAATCATATCATGGAGTAGTAAATTCCAGAAGAATCAAAGGGTTAAACATTTTAAAAAATATATTCATGTATATATATTCTTTATACATATAATCTTTATATATTCTTTATATATATTATTTATTCTTTATATATGTATTCCTTATATATATTCTTTTATTTATATATACATATATATAATAAAAATAAAACATGAAAAAAGCAAACAGAGGATTTGACCCACCCTGAAGGAAACAAATTTATAATGGTGAAAGAAATGAAGCATATCATCAGAGACAATATGGATATAGAGTATCTTAATACATAAATATACTTTTTGTAGAGTGAGACAAAATGAGTATGTAAAATTTAAAAATGGGGCAAAATATGTGTCATATGTTGGATAGAATCATGCCTTTCAAAATGTAGAACTGTTATGTATAAAGCCCAAATTAAATTCTCCTGAAAGATAGTTTTGTTTTGGGGGGAAAAAGGTAAGCAGTATATATCATAGAAAATAAAATATATTTGTTGGAAAAATATACATACTAATACGAATTAGATACATATTGAAAGAAATTCAGGCTACTGTTGTATATCTGTAAATTATAGGAAAACGGGGGCACCTGGTTGTCTCAGTCAGTGGGGCTTGTGACTCTTGATCTCAGGGTTGTGAGTTTGAGCCTCACGTTGGGTGTGGAGATTACTTAAAAATAAAATCTTTAAAAATAAATAAATAAGTAAATAGACAGATAGATAATCCAAAAACAAAGTGATAAGATAGAATGTAAGTTTGTGAAGAAATAGATGGCATTTAATCAATTTATTTAATGAATTCTGATTTATACCAAAAATTATAACACTGTCATTCTCAATAATTTTACATTTTAGAATAGACTCCCAATTCCAGGGGGGAGGTGAGGGAGTAATATTTCCTACATAGGTCTTCTAAGCACTATTTATAATAGAGAAAAATTAGAAATGACAGACATGCCCACAGTAGGGAAATGGCTATGGAATCTGTAGATTATTAACATAGTCTAATAATGTTTTGAGTTTCAAGGTGACATTTCATGACCTGTGTTGAGTTATAGGACTGGTTATATAAAATACATCAGGAAGGCACATAACGACAGATTGTTGATTACGTCCACACAAACATTTAATCAGATGGGGCAGAAGACCTAGTTATTAAATGGAGCTCGTAGGAATTCTGTGCTGCTTATAACTAGTCAGTGTTTTTTAAGAACCATCTGTAAACTTCTTGAAAATTCAAGTGTAATTCTGTCTTAATTGTGCTTTTCCCCTGATTTAGTCTTGTTCGAGACTTTATTTAGGGAGTCATGTTATTTTTCCTAGATGGAGATCAGCCTCCATTTTCTGAGCCGAAATTCCCTACAGAATGCTTTTTTCTTACCCTGCACGCCCACCACCTCTCCATTCTGCCAAGCTGCCGTCGCTACATCCGCAGACTCCGGGCCATCCGGGAGCTCAATAGGTATGTGCGTGACTCCATGTCCCGGGATTGCCTGAGGTACTGCTTGTTCTCACAAAACACGCAGTCCCAGTGTGACCAGTGGATTTGAAGGCGGGGAGTAAATGTGTTACAGTGAACCATCTGCTTCTGCTTCCATGTCCACGGTCCTCAGTCGACCCGAGTTCTTTATGTGGCAGAGTAACCTGACCTTGGTTTCTGAGAGTTCTCAGCCCTCGGTATGTGGTTACTAGACTTCCGTTCACTTTTTTCACTGAGCATGGTATTGACCAGGAGGCCCTTTAAAGGATCTCCTGGGTTCCAGACTTCCTCCTTCTTCCCTGGACTCTGAAACAGTAACTCTAGTTTCCCTTGATAAACGAGATCATTAAGTTCTGCCACCATGGCATTCCCTTTTTTGCATGTTGTCCTGTGACATAAAGAACCCAGAATGGCCAGATAGCACCTCAGTTTCCAATTCATTAGCACCATTGTTGTGTTTCTTAATCTAAGCATTTTCCCCCCATGTACCAGCACCTCCAAATAAACAAGTCACGGGAACAGGAAGCAAACACATTTTGAACAGGTCCTCTGGAATAATAATAGTGTGGCCACTGCATTTGGTCCAGGACCTATGTACATGTCTGGCTATGAGAAAAAGTATGTCGTATCTGCATCCTTAACTCTATATCTCTGGGTATTTATCTTGCTGATCACCTCTTAATGCCAGTAGTTACTCTGTAGATGCTTTAAGATTTTCTTGCTAGACATATTCATGTTGTTGGTAAATGATGTCAGTTTTCTTTCTTATACTTTTTTTTCTGTGCCTTAATATGCTGGCTATAATTTCTACAATCTGGAATAGAGTCAGCTTTCTTGAAATTTTTCTGTTGTTCCAATTCAATAGGGGAAAGTTGTTTTTTATGTCTTCTATTACCAGATGAAGAACATTTCCCATTATTTCTAGTATTTTAAAATGTTTTATTCCTAAAAGAAGTTGCATTTTGTTATATGCTTTTTCCGTAGCTGTTAGAGAGAGCAGAAATTTTTTTCTCCTCTATTCTGTTAATGTGGTTGAATTACACCAACTAGTTTTTTATATTCTTTTTTACATCAACTAGTTTTCTTTTTTTTTTTTTTTAAGATTTTATTTATTTATTCGACAGAGATAGAGACAGCCAGCAAGAGAGGGAATACAAGCAGGGGGAGTGGGAGAGGAAGAAGCAGGCTCATAGCGGAAGAGCCCGATGTGGGGCTCGAACCCATAACGCTGGGATCAGGCCCTGAGCTGAAGGCAGACGCTCAACCGCTGTGCCACCCAGGCGCCTCTACATCAACTAGTTTTCTGATATTAAACTAGTCTTTCATTCCTGGAGTAAACTCAGCTTTTATATTATTGCTTTTATAACTCATTGGATGTTCAGTTTACTAATACTTGTGTTTAGGATTTTTGAGTCTGTGTTCAAAAGAAAGATTGACTTTATAACTTTCATTTCTTGTTAAGTCTTCCTCAGATTTTGGTATCATGCTTGCCATTTAGAACGAGTTGGGGAGTATTCCTTCTTTTTATTCTCTTTGGAAGAGTTTATTCTATAACAGTTAACGTTATTTCTTTCTTAAATGTTTGGAAACATTCATTGATGAAGCTGGACTTAGATTTTTTCTTTATGGAAAAGCTTTTAATTATGTGTTTTACTCAAGTATTAGATATATGACTATTTACACTTTTATTTCATCTTGTGTCAGTATTTCTATGACATCTAAAGTTTCAAAATTTCTAGGCCTGAAGTTGTTCTTAATATCTTGTTTTTATTATTTTAATGTCTGCAGGGTCTTCATTATTTCCTTCTACTTTCTTTTAGTTTAAATTTGCTTTTTTGTTGATATTTCTATTGCCTGTTAAGATTAGTACTTATATCATTCGTTTTCAGCCCTTATGTATGCATTTAAGACTGTTTCTTTCCCTCGAAGCCTGGTTTTAGCTGCATCCCTCATTTTTGATATGTCACATTTTACTCTTCAGTTCAAAATATTTTCTAATTTTTATTATTTCTTATTTGACCTGTGGGTTATTGAAAAAATGTGTTGTTGAAATTCTGGATTCTTGGGGGATTTGTCTGTTTATCTTTTGTTATTGATTCCTAGCTAAATTTCACTGTGGTCAGAGGACATGTTCTGATTTGTGTCCTTTGAACTGTATTGAAATTTGCTTTATAGCCTAACATGTACATGAGTGAATGTTCCATAAAGGCCTGAAAAGAATGTGCTTTCGGTGTTGCTTGTTGCACGGTCTCATATTTGTCGGTTAGGTCAGGTTTGTTCATCTTTTATTCATATTGTTCTCCTATCTGCTGATTTTATCAGCTTATAATATCAGTTATTGAGAGAGGCTTATACAGTTTCAAACTGTGATTTGAATTTGTCTGTTTCTTCATGTTGGAGCCCTGGGATCCCATCTCTTTTACTGACGTTGGATGATCCATTTCGATGGTACCATCGACTGCTTTCACTCCCAGCCTACTGTGGACGGTCACTATTGTGCTTCTCAAAGATGTCAGTGTTCCCCTCACCTGTGTACTTTCCAGAGCTGTAATACAAGAGATGTCCTCTAGGATATGGGGGACAAGAGGGCATATTTTAAGAGGAGGGGTTGAATGAGCCAGTCACACATAGTATATCTATATTAATATTCTCAGCTTCGTAAACTTTAGATTCCTTCCTCTGGATTCTCTCAAGGGATACCAGATCTTCACTCAGCATAGGTAACTGTCAATTCCCAGTTTGAGTCCACTAGCTGGGTGCACATTTCAAACCCCTCCCAGCTGCTCAGGATAATCTTGAATCCAGGATCTCTGGTAGGTGTAACCTTGTCGATGAATTTAGTCCTAGAAGGATGTTCGCGTGGTTTACTCTTGCTGATCAGGCATCTCCAGGATCCATTCCACACACACACTCCTATTTTCTCTCACCACAGATGTGGTAGGTAGAATAACGATGTTCCAAAGATGCTCATGTCCCAGCCCATAAAACCTGTAGCTCTGTCACCTTCCATGGTAAGGACCCAGGGATGTGGAAGGAAAGTAGTAAGTCCAAGTGCTTTGAAATCTACAGCAGTTTGAAAAACAAATTTGTCGCCACATTTGTTGTCATGACCACCCATTTGGAAGCTGAACAAGGCTGCCTTGCCCTTTGCCTCATTGTTCCACGAGCCTGTCCTGTGTGGCTCCCTAGAGGTGGGCTTTCAGGCCAGTCTGCCATCCCTCAGGGCTTCTCAGCATCTTCCAGTGCCGTCTCCTCCCCATAAGCTGCAGAGACAGGTGCCATGCAGTGGTCTCAGTGGCTGCAATCAGTCTGTCAGATCACCATCAGTTTTGGGGAGTGAGGTATGTACCGAGAGTTCACCTTTGAACCTGACCTGGCAGGAAGCTACTTCAGGGTTCATCCTGACTGTAGAGCCTCTGTCACTGCTTCTGGCAGAACTCCTCCACCGCTGTGCTTCCAGAAACACTATGTGGCTGCCATTCCCCAGGATTCACGTCTGCCTCCAACGAGGGTTCACCTCTTGATGGAAACTAGGTCATGAGCAGATTCGCTGGCAGCAAGGGAGTCTGGGAAAGCGTAGTTCCAAAAAATTTACCAACCTCCAGTTTTCTGTACGTTGTCTTGATAGAGAGGGGTTGATACAGCATTTAGTTAGCCAGTCTTTAAAGTGTGCAGCATATGGCCTGACTGGCAGGTGGTATTGGGGCGGGCATCCGAATGAAGTGAAGGAGCAAACCAGCCACAGAGATAATCTCAGAGAAGAGCATTCCATGCGGAGGGAACGGTTGCAGAAGAGAAAAAGGAACTGCCATTGTTGAACTAGACTTTGGTTTGGGGTAACTGACCAGGCATAGTAACCTTGAATTTTCACGAGGGACTTGAAATTTCTTGAAATTTCTTGAAATTTCACGAGGGAACAATGCATTTCTTTCCAGAAGAAATTATTATATTTCACTAAATCTAAAATACCATCGATTTTAAGACATTCATTAAATTAGGAACCAATAAGAAAGAAAAGTTCTGCCAATGGATGATAAGAAATACTCTGACTTTAAAGATGCTAAAATGGGGGCGCCTGGGTGGCACAGCGGTTAAGCGTCTGCCTTCGGCTCAGGGCGTGATCCCAGCATTATGGGATCGAGCCCCACATCAGGCTTCTCCGCTGTGAGCCTGCTTCTTCCTCTCCCACTCCCCCTGCTTGTGTTCCCTCTCTCGCTGGCTGTCTCTATCTCTGTTGAATAAATAAAATCTTTTAAAAAAATAAAATAAAGATGCTAAAATGTGGGAGGAAGTGTGTATCCGGCAGTCATTAAAATGGTCAAAATGAATAAATACGATGGATCCGCGTGTCCTCTTGTGTTTGACTGTTGGTCCTTGGTTTCAGAACTGTGGAAGATTTGAAAAATAACGAAAGCCAATGGAAAGATTCCCCACTGGCAACAAGACACCGTGAAATGCTGAAACGCTGCAAAACTCAGCTGAAGGTTTGTAAAGTTAATTGGAGTCATTCTAGATCAGCCTCACAGTAGTGATTTTTCCTGCCAGAACATGTGCTTTGAGTGAGCCACGTAGTGTCCTTTTGCCTTCATTGTTCTTTCCCCTGAAGATGAAACACGGCACTTTCAAACTAGTCGATGATCTCACCTGGGTCTACATACAGTATTTAAATCAGGACAGACCCTGCAGGTGCTTACGCCAGTGACAACAGGAATTCTTCCTGGTTTGCTTGTCCTCAGTTTGACATCACCTGCCTTTCTTAACCTTCTGCAAGGTTCTCCCCCTCCGCTGCCTCCCGGCCCTGTGACCCAGTGTGCCAGCCATGCATTTTCTTGTTGTGTGACCAAATGGATTTGTGGCAATGGGAAGACCCTCCCCGTTCCTTTGTCCCTCCTTGTTCCTTTGTCCCTCCCCCTTCATTTGTCATTAAAAATGATCCACTGCACAGAATCTGACTGTAGACAGGAAGATTTCAGCCGGTGAGACACAGCTGAAGACGGATGCCAGGCAAAGACTGTACAAGGGAGTGTAGACAGCTTAGTTAAGCATTTATCTTGTGTTTTTGTTCAAATTATAAATTATAAAACAATGTTAGTGGGTTCTGCTTTCTGTTGATTAGTAGGAGGATATGTGGACATTTTAACTTCGATTTCTGGTGCAAGTTAAAATAGATTTGTTTTATTTAATAGACTAGACCTGCTCGAGATGCAAAATACACCAGGGGCCCTTTTCTGGCATCTGTAGACCCCCGTAAGCACCCCACAGACATGTTAGAAGGAGCCTGGAAACTTTAAACTGACGTGCCAATGCGCATGCATGCGTGGGTTTCCTTCTCACAGCTGTCCTCTGAGGCGGGTGTGGGACCCTCAGTGGACAAGCATTTTGTCCAGGGGCAGCTCATAAGTGGTGACCTGGAATTCAGATGCAGATTTGTCTGGCTTCTTTCCACTAGCCATCTCTGATGCCCATCAGCCCTGTCCCCCAGTCAAGCTATTTAAACGTAACAATAACTACCTCTTTGAGCCTTAACTATGTGCTCAGCTTTCCACCCTGTGGTTTGCGTGGCATACTTTTGTTTTTCTCAGAACAAGGAAAGCTTTTGGGACGTGACCAGTGTATTATAGCTAGTTAGAGATGAAGCTCGGTGAAAACCCTAGAACCTTGAATTCCCAGCTCCTGGCTCATTCCCTGGCCAGTCATCGCTGCAGGCACTTGGCTACCAACTAACCTCTGAGTGGGGGTATACCTCCTTCCACAGAAACTGGTACGGTGCAAGGCCTGTGCTGACGCTGGTTTACTTGATGAGAGCTTTCTGAGAAGATGTCTGAATTTTTATGGCCTTCTCATCCAGCTGCTGCTCCGCATCCTGGACCCCGCCTATCCCGAGTGAGTGCGCCCCTTCCTCCTCACCTCCTCTCTCCTTGCCCAGGCTATGTTGTGTTCACCGTCCTTCAGTCGATAGCTAAAACCCAAACCGTTACTTTATCAACAAACCATTCTTCAATTTCTAGATTGTACCTGTGTAGACTACAAAATCAGTAATATTAATGTGTTCTCCCAGTGATTAGAGTAAGAAGAAGGAGTGTCAGCACCTATTAGTTTAATTTTGACCTAGTCCTTTTTCCAGATTGGCTATAGATTGATAGAAAAGGGAATCTGTAAATTGGAAACTAAAACCTGGAGATAACAGGATATTAGGCCCTTTTAAGCACTGGGTCCAGGAAAATACCCAGCCAGGTGTTGTTAGTTTGTTGTTACTACGGGATCTCTGGATCAACTGATGTTGGTGAGGTTGGCCCAAGGCCCTCTGCAGGAGTAGAAAATATTATTTGAAGTATATATGTTGTCACAAAACAGTTCGAATTGCGTAAAATGACCAAATATGACCCTCCTGTATCCTTCCTATTTGACTACCTTAACCTTAACAGAAAATCGATAAAAGGAGAAACATCTCCTATACACCCTAATACATTCACTGTCTTCATCCTTCCCTGCTCGTTTCAGGTTCTGGTCTCCTGGCTTGTGTATGTTTCTGTATTTGTGTTATAGAAGGTTTTTCCCCCAATAAAATACTTACTTGTAATGGCCATATCATAGTCCTTACAGTTTGAGGTGCCATGGTTTTGGTTTTATCGTTCGTTTGGTTGGTTGGTTTTTTGGGGCTGGGGGGGGGTGCTGTTATTGTTTTTTTTCCAAGTGCCATGATTTTGTTTTGTAACTTACGCTTTTATTCTCTTTGACAGTATAACACTGCCTTTAAACTCAGATGTCCCCAAGGTATTTGCAGCATTGCCTGAGTTTTATGTAGAAGATGTTGCTGAATTTTTATTTTTTATTGTACAGTAAGTGCCTTTGACGTACTACATGGTTCTAGTTTGTTTTTATACTTAGTGTGTACGTTGTATCATGAACTATATAGCAGCCCCCCATCTTATGCCTGAAATTTTAGCAACCGCTGTAACCGAACGCTGCCTGGAGACTGGAAAAATAAATCCAACTATGGCACCAAGCCAGTTCCAATAATATCTTCAAGACAGAAGCGGGATTAACAATGCTGATAAGAATGTACTCTCTGAAAATTGAGTTGAATTTCTAATAATTGAGTGTGTGTTTCTGAGAAACAGAAGGAGCAAACAGTTTATAAATATCTAAGTGAACATTCAAAAGCCAGAAATACCTGCATCTATATTTATATATATATATATGTAATTATATATATATATATATATATATATATATATATATATAATTATAATATTGGAGAAAGCTTACATAGAAATGGTTTGAGTTTATAATTGACGTTTGAAGTTTTGTTTTTGTTTTTGTTTCTCTTTTAATTAAAACAACTACCAGAAAAAGTTTTTAGGGATACCTGGCTGGCTCAGTCAGTGGAACACGTGACTCTTGATCTCGGGGTTTATGAGTCTGAGCCCCACATTGGGTGTAGAGATTACTTAAAAATAAAATTTAAAAAAAATTTTTTTTAAAGTTTTTCTGGTAGCAAAGCTCTTTTATGAAACTTACCTCATAATTTAAGGAGGCTTTGGTTTATTTCCTAAAATAATAGAAGTTAATATAACATGCTTCAGCCAACAGACACAATAGATTTTAAATCTGTCTAGTGATAAAGTAAACAGTCATTGGAAACTCAGCAAGTTCAAGGGAATTCAGTAGCTTGGCTCCTAGACCTCTTGGCCCGTTCCCTGCTTGAAGACCCCAGCACCCACCCAGCTCGAGTTTCCGGGACCTTTATTTCTTGCTCTTCTTGCCTCCCTCCAGATACTCTCCTCAGGTGCTTTATGAGCCCTGTACTCAGGATATTGTGATGTTCCTCGTTGTGATGTTGTGTAACCAGAACTACATCCGAAATCCGTATTTGGTGGCCAAACTGGTAGAAGTCATGTTCATGACCAACCCTGCTGTTCAGCCACGAACCCAGAAGTTTTTTGAAATGATTGAAAACCATCCTCTCTCCACCAAATTGTTGGTCCCTTCGCTGATGAAGTTTTATACAGGTAGGTTCCGAGTATCGGGTAGGCAAGGTCGCGTAAAGCCGGTGGACGGAGTTACTCTAAATCTGGTAGCTAATAGTCTGATGGCCGCTTACAAGTAGAAGCTACTAACGCCATCACTGGCAGCGCACGTACTGTTGCTCACCTTTCCCTGAGAGTGGGACCCATTGACCATTCTGCGCACTAGTCCCTGATGATGCGGCAGGATCCACTGTGAGTCAGATGAACTTCTAGCTACTTTTATGAATCTGTCGTCTAACTCAGAGTTTCTAGAGCATGGGTAAAACAAGGAGCTTATTAAAAATGTTTATTTTTGAACCCCACTCACATCAATGGAATCTGGATATCAGGGAGTCGTCTCTCATTCACTAGATCTACACATATTTATCGGGTGCCTGCTAACAGCCAGGCACCGTTCCAGGTGCTGGGTCACACTGGTGAGCAGACAGAGAGCACGTCAGACACTCTGCAGGGCGGTCCTCCACTTCTGGAAGAACTAGATTCCGAATTTTTATGCTTAATTTGGCTCTTGAACTACAAATGTGTTTTCATAAAGCTGATTACCTTGGGACCTGTTACCTGTCTGCCAGCAAAGGCATAGGATTGTACTAATGGCACATTTTCCTTCCAGTTTCTGCATGTTGCAGGAAAGGAAGTGTGTCTTGTCTGTCTTCTCCTGTGTTGAATCTAGCACATTCTGGGCACTCAGTATGTGTCTTTAGCACTTAGTAGAATGTACTTGCCATACTTTTGGGAGAAACACTGGCTGTCCATGAGCACAGCCACTTGCTGTGCACTGCAGCCACCGAAGCCGGACTCATCTGTGTGACAGCCATCAGTGATAACCATCCCTTCCCTGTTGACCAGGACCTGCTCCTGTTCATCTGGATTTGCTGCTGTCACCTCTCTCTTTACTTCTGAGGGTTCCGGCAGTCCGTCTAGCTCCTTTCTCCTTTGTCACCATTGCTTTGTAACATCTATTAAGAGTTTCTCTGGGGCGCCTGGCTGACTCCATTGGTAGAGCATGCAACCCTTAATCTCTGGGTTGTGAGTTCGAGCCCCACATTGGGTATAGAGATTGCTTAAAAAAAAAATAGAAAAGAAAAGAAAGAGTTTCTTTTCTTCCCAGCCTACCGATACCCTCTTAAACCTAAAGCAAGTAGATAGGCACCTTAGAGTATTAACTCCTTCACTTTGGCTACAGCAGAGAACACTCCTGGGTAAAAAGCCTCTTCTTAGCTCCGCAGTCCTCTTTCATTCCTTAGTCCTGGTAGGGAGGACCTCCCTCCCCGGTAGAGAGGGCCATTCAGGTACAAATGATGAGTTACATGTGTACGGGACAGAACCTCATTCAGTGTCTTGCACATATCAGACTCAGTTGAAGATAATTTTACATTTCTTAAAATAACAATAAGGTATCTCCTTTCACCCATTTCTTTATTTTTAAATTTATTTTTTAAGATGAGAACACCCAGTGCTTATAAGGTGGTTGTAGAGAGCTACACTAACCTGCAAGTGCCTATTTCACCTCCCTGGTAGCTGGTGTGCGGAATCCGTGCTATGAACCTATGAGAATGTAAATTGGTAAAACATTTCTGGAAGGCAGTTTGGTCTTTAAATGTGTATATCCTCTGTATCTTTTGGGAGAAACACTGGCTGCCCATGAGTACGGCCACTAAAATGTGTATATTCTCTGTATCAGTCAAGGTCCAGTAAGGAAAACAGAAATATACCAGTTATCTTAATAGAATTTAAATACAGTTGACCCTTGAACAACGTAGGAGTTAAGAGACGCCCCACACGCAGCCAAAGCCCACTTTTACCTTTTGACTCCCCCAGATTATTAACAGCCTACTATTGACCAGAAGTCTTATCAGTAACATAAACAATTAACACATCTTTTGTATGTTATATGTATCATACCACTATATTCTTATGAGAAAATAAGCTAGAGGAAAGAAAATGTTATTAAGAAAATGATAAGGAAGAGGGGCACCTGGGTGGCTCAGTCGGTTAAATGTCTGCCTTCAGCTCAGATCATGATCCCGGAGTCCTGGGATCGAGCCCTACATCTGGCTCCCTGCTGAGCGGGGAGTCTGCTTCTCCCTCTCCCTCTGCTCCCGCTCGTGCTCTCTCTGTCTCGCTGTCTCTCAAATAAATAAAAATAAAATCTTTTTTAAAAAAAGAAAGAAAATCATAAGAAAGAGAAAATACATTTACAGTCCTGTATATATGTTTATTGAAAAAAATGTGTAAGTGGGCCCATGCAGTTCACACCCGTGTTGTTCAAGGAGCAACTCTATAAGGAACTGGTCAAATAGATACTGGAGGACAGAAAGGCAAATAAGAGCTTTGGCGTAAGGCAGATTATAGGTTCAGGAAGCAGCCATCATCTGTCTCCAGAGCCGGGGGAACCCAGGGAAGAGGCTGGAGTTAGTAAAATCTGGCAACTCGAATGAGGGCCAGGACAGAGCTGGGACCTAGGTCTCTGAGGAAGGACACCGGCCAGCTCGTGTCTCTGAGGCTGGACACAGACTTACTAGTTCTGCGACTGTGGAACTGAGCTGGAAACTGGAAGTGTCTGCTGCTGGGAGGAAGAGCCATTGTTGACAGGAGCAGCCAGCCGACCGCTTGGGACCAAGTCCCTGCTCTCCTGTAGTCTCCAGTTCTCCTGCAGCGCCCCCTATTGGCGAACCCAACAGAGGGCCCCCTGGCAAGGGGAAACTTGCCGAGTCCTAGCCCCAGCCCGGCAAAGCCAAGTATAAAGGGTGGATTGGAGGCTGAGAGACAGCAGCTAAATAAACAGCTCACCCTTTTGCATGTAAACTTCATTTCTCGCAATCTGTTCTGTGGGGATAATTATAAATGGTGTGCGTGTTAACAATGATCTTCACTGCAGCGCCATTTGTAAGGCAGTGTAAGGAAAATACTAAAAACAGCCTAAATTTCCTCCAGCTGTGGATAAATTAAGTAAATTACAGTTTATCCATAAAGTGGGTCTATATGAGCTATAAAAAATAATGTTATTTACATTAAATGGTTGAGTAATAAGAAGTAAAGAGAATGTCAAGTAATGAACCAGTATGTACAATATGACCACGTGTCGGTACACATCTGTACGATAGAGAACAGCACGGAAGGACATATGTACCAAAATATTAACAGTGAGTTGTTTAGTTTCGAATGGTAGAGCTGTGAATGGTTTTCTTTCTTTCTCTTTTTAAAAAATTATCTGAACTTAATTATTCTGCAGTAAACACATATTGTTAGTATTAAAAGCAAAAAAGGATCAGTTAAATGTATTTTATACTAAGTGCGTGCCCTGGGCCTGTCAATGTGGCTTTGGAATAAAGCATGGGGGTGGGATATAGGCATGCAAGGGGTGGGCCTCTTCCTGGGAGACTAGCTCTGGGCCTAGCAGAGCCCCACTGGTAAGGTCCCTGGAGCTCCTTTTCCCCTTTGCCACCAAGCGATGTGCCCTCTGGCCCTGGACCACGTCTGCAGTCCTAGAGAGATGGTACCTGTACTAATAATAGCCACCACTTATCGAATCCTCACTAATCCTTTCACTTAATCTGCACAGCCATCGTCAAGATGGGTGCTATAAATATCTCTGTCTTCTAAATGAGGAACCTGAAGCTTAGAAAGGTCCAGAAGCTTGCTGAAGGTCAACAGCTAGTGAGTGGCAGCAACTTTAGCAGGTGGACCTTAGCACAGGTGCTCCTGACTGCTTCACTGTTACTGCTGTGGTAACAGGGGGACCGGTGCCCAGAGAGCCTTCCAGTGGGACACTGCAGACAGCCCCCGACTCGTGCATCAACCCCATACTGAGACCTGCTGACTTAGGTCCTGACTCTCAGACGTGAACTAGAGATGGGCATATGGAACAGGCTCCTGTTTTCTACCCCCAGAGAATATCCTAGCTTTGGAAATGCTTAAGATCAAATTTTTGTTTCAGAAATAAAATTAAGTAGCAAAATCAGAGTATTTTATTTGTACCAGCAGTCAGTTCCTTAAGGACCAGCTTTCCCAAGCTGGCTACTCAGCACTTAGAAGAAAACCCTGATAACTAAGACTTACTTCCAGGCTGTTCTCTTCCGCAAGCAGATCTGAATCAGCAAAGCCAGCATTAGCCCAAGTAGATTCAGTCTCTAATTCTACAAATGTTGATGCAGTTTCTGCTCTGTGTCGGCACTGGTTTTGATGCCAAGGCCTAGTGGTGAAGACGGCAAAGTCACTGCTCTTGTGAACCATGCGTTCTAGTTGGGAGATAGACACGGAACCAATAAATAAAATACTTTCAGATGGTGGGTGTGGGTGGAGGGCATGATGCTGCTTTAAGGAGCGCAGGCAGGGAAGGTCTCTGGGATGGTGACTTTGGAGTAATGTTGGAAATGAGACAAAAGAGCGGATCATACGAAGATCTCAGCCACAGTGTGGCAGGCAACCGGGATGGCAAGTGTAAAGGCCCTGAGGCCTGGGCGGCTTAGTGAATCGAACAAGAAGACCTGTGGGATGGAGCACAGTGAGTAGCTGGGGAGTGAGGCCAGCCAGGATCTGGTTCTTCTCAGGCCTCTTAGAACTCGGACTTGGAAAGTAGAACTCGGGCTGCTGCAGTTTTGAGGGAGCATGAGCAGTGAAATTTTTGAAACGTTGGCATTACTTGGTTTCTGCTGTGCGCAGGAAGTGGTACCGGTATTATGGGTGATTTTGAGGATATGAGAGGCTCTGTATCAGTCCCCCAGCGTCTTTCTCAAGTAGACTCTGTTTAAATCAGCTCTCCGTACTGTAGTTCACACTTAAAAAAAAAAGATTTATTTTTTTATTTGAGAGAGCGAAAGAGCGCACATGAGCAGGGAGCGGGGCAGAGGGAGCGAATTTTCAAGCAGACTCCCCACTGAGCGCAGAGCCCTACGCAGGGCTGTCCCACCACCCAAGAGATCACGACCTGAGCCGAAACCGCGTCGGACGTTTAAAGGACTGATCACCCAGACGCCCCAGTTCGCACTTTTCTACAGTTAACAAAATGACACTTAGTTCATTGTAAAGAAAGGTTGACTTAATGAATATGCATAAGTCTTTGTGTGGTAAGTGTTAATTATCTTATTCCTCTCATTTTTAAATAACCTTTCTTGTCACCAAAAAAGTATGTTCTTTGCAAAATATAGGAAATACCAGGAAGAAAATAAAAGTTATTGATAGTCTCTGCACTCAGAATCTCTGTTAACATTTTGCTGTGTTTTTTTAGCCTGTGTGTGTGTGTGTGGCTTTAAATATGATTGGCCTCATTTGGTAACCTCTGTTTTTCACTTCTATATCACAGATATTTTTTCATGTTCTCTGTTGAGCATTTGCATTTATATTTTTTCTCTAATACGAATAGTACCGTAGAGAGTACCCTGGGAGATCAGTCTTTGAACCTGCCTGCATGCGTTTTCTGGAATAGAATTGGCGGGTCAGAGAGATGGGCTCGTTGATGGTTTGTGACACAAGTTGTCACGTTGCCTTCAAGAGGTTGTGTCACTGTTTATTCTCACCAGCAGACAGAAGGTACCGCTCGCCCAGATTCTCACACTGGGTTTTGTCATTTTTGTAATATCCACTAAGTTGGTCGGTAAAAATGGTATCTTATTTTAATTTACATTTGTATTTTTTTCTTGGGCCTTATTGTCTTTACCTGACAATCTTCCCTCTCTTTAAAACTTGTCATAAACTCAGGAACTTCTCATGCATAAGCTGTTTGTCTTTTGGACAACTAAGTTTGATCTTTGTTCCATTTTAATTAATAGTACGTACTGGATGTTGATAATTGATAAATGAGTGATGCGTACATAGGATTTTACTAAGCTTTTCTCTACTTTGGTACATGTTTGAAAATGTTAATTATACAAAAGTATTTAGAATAGTACAGGCAGATTTTGGAGATATTGCAGAATCAGACCCAGACCACTGTAATAAAGCTAATATGAGAATAAAGGAAGTCAGATGAATTTTTTTCTTTCCCAGTGCATATGAAAGTTATGTTTACACTATATTATAGTCTTTTAAGTGTACATTATCATTATGTCTAAAAAACCAATGTATATATCTTAATTTTAAAATATTTTATTGGGGCAGCTGGGTGGCTTAGCCGATTGTGCGTCTGTCTTCGGCTCAGGTCATGGTCCCAGAGTCCCAGGGTCGATCACCACGCCAGGTTCCCTGCTCCATGGGGAGTCTGCTTCTCCCTCTCCCTCTGCTCCTCCCCCCATTCATGCTGTCTTGCCCGCTCACTCTCAAATAAATAAAATCTTTTAAATAAATCTTAAAAAATAAAAATATTTTATTGCTTAAAATGCTATCATCTCAGTTTTCAGCAAGTCATAATCATTATCACAGATCACCTATAACAAATACAATAATAATGAACAAATTTGAAATATTGTGAGAATTACCAAAATGTGATACAGAGACACGAAGTGAGCAAATGCTTTTGGAAAAATGGGGCTGATAGACTTGCTCGATGCATGGTTGCCACAGACCTTTAATTTGTTAAACAAAAACAAAACCACAGTATCTACAAAGCGCAATAAAATGAGGTAGGCCTGTCGTCACATTTAATAGGTATGTGGCCCTTAAGAGAATTCAGCCCAGTTTTTTTTCTGGTCATTGGCGAGTGTGTGCTGTGTCGGTGATGCCAACCCGCTTTCCAAGCCCGATTCATTCGGCGTTGTGTCATTGCCAGACCTTCACTGCAAAGCTTGTGTCTTCAGAACCACCTGCTGATTTCTCTCCTGCCTTACATGTGAGAGATAGGTGCACAGTCTTACCACATCTCTGAACTTACAGATTTGTACACACTCAATAACGTTGTGGGCTCAGTAACTGCTTTTAGGAAGGTAAGACCGTACCCATCCTTCAGTCCCTGTGTCTCTCTTCTCTAGATGTTGAGCACACCGGAGCCACCAGTGAATTCTACGACAAGTTCACCATTCGCTATCACATTAGCACCATTTTTAAAAGCCTTTGGCAAAACATAGCTCACCATGGCACCTTCATGGAGGAGTTCAAGTGAGTATCGGGCACCCGTTGTCACAGCTTGCTCTCTTGCAATTACACAGGTAGGGTGACTGCTGAAATCTTTCCAAGCTGGTTCTTCTGGACTGTCGGCTTGGTCTCAGCCTCCTTTAAGTTTTCTAGATGGTTCTGCTACACGTGAGCAGAGGTAACTAAATGTCTGTGCTTGCGAGATACTGCTAAACTTTAGATTTGTCAAGGCACTTTGGGGATGGTATGTGTACATAAAGAATCTATAAATATTCTGAGATGATTCGTGAAGGGTTTTTTGTTGTTTCTGCGATTACAGTGTTAAGTGAAGTTGTCGGAATGACTGGAATGAGATCGTAGAGTGTTCTGGAACATGATGTCAAGGTTTAGATGTGAAATGTTAGGAAGACTTAGATTTGGAAGTGATTAGGTTGGGGTTGTCATTTCAAATGTCATTCTTTGTAATAAGGACTTGATTAAGGACTTTTTGTTACCTACCTGAAATTTTAGTGGCTACTTAAATCTGGACATTAGTCATTTCATCTAAGTTATTTTAAAAAGAAAGGTGCTTTAAAAAGAAGGTAGATGAAAATATTGAACTCTTGAATTATTCTTCAGGAGAAAATGTATCCCATCCGCTTGGATCTTTTGCAACCCGTGTTAGATCAATGATCAAGTCTAGCTGTCACTTGTTAGCTGAATGACTAGTCAGTAGGATTTCGTATTACCAGTGGAATAACCGTTTGCTAGACAGGTTTCTGCGGAGTAAACTCATCAAGTTAATTCACTTTCTGAGAGTTGCTCTTGTGGTCAGAATTATGTTCCCACAAAGCCTGGCACGAGCTTAGACCAGACAGGCCCGTGGCTTGATCTGTGTGGTGCTGAGTGGGAGTGCTCGCCCTGAACTTTCCTTGTTCATGAAATCCAAGCTTCCCACCCTTGTTCACAGGAACTTCTCTTCCCCAGGCCCGGGCTTACCGCCCCCTGATTACACACCAGTAGATCCGAAGTGTACGTAGCTCCTCTTTGCTCTACTAACCTTGTAGTTAGAAAGCCTAACGGTGCTCCAGGACCTCAGTGCACCAGCGAGCCCTCCACTGGGACAGGGTACGCAGGGCAGTATTGGAAATTCTCTTGTCTCTTTGATGTGGATAATTGTGCTTTCTTTGTATCTCGGTGAGTTTAAGCATATCTTCTAGTCTGGAAGAGTGTCTTTTCTGCTTTAAGTCATTGAGAGAGTAAGCTAGGGACGTGTTGCTAAACCTGTTCTCTGTAGAAGGGGGAGAAATTCAGCATTTGCTGGTTTTCCGGGATGTAAATACTTCCACTGTTGCCAAATTTAAGCTGTCAAAGGAACCTGCTCATAGAATCCTGAAATATTAGCAATTGGCCCTCATGAACCGCACACTGAAATGAGCTTATCACACTTAATTAAAAGGAGTAAGAGAATCCAAGGAGAGACTCCGTAGTCCTTGACCTCCGCGGTCCCTGAGCGGTGCCAAGGTGGGCAGTCTTACGGGGCGACGTGGTTGGCACTTCGGGCGGGGGCCCATTGTCTTTGGGATCTGCTGCGGCGTTTTGCCTCAGGGAGCTGTATGACCGTGTCCAATGTAATTGCCGTTTCAGTTCGGGGAAGCAGTTTGTTCGCTATATAAACATGCTGATAAATGACACGACGTTTTTGCTCGATGAAAGTCTGGAGTCTCTGAAGCGAATCCACGAAGTGCAGGAAGAAATGAAGAACAAAGAACAGTGGGACCAGCTGCCCCGGGTGAGGACACAGTGCCGATGCCGGGACCGCTTGGCCGGGAAGCTGCCTTCGGCCCCGCGCAGAGCTCTGCTTCGGGGCTGCGTTCGCGGGCCCTGCCGACGTAGCGCTGACAGACTTGTCACTCTTGTCACCTCCCACCTGTGGCTTCCACAAAGTTAGATCCCAGGTCTGGGGTAGGAGAGAGCTTAGACACCTGCTCTAACGCCAAGAAATGAGTTGAGAACTCGTTCAGAATGTGTCCTGAAAACTTTCTTGCCTTCTTAATTTTAAAGGGCGTTTTTGAAGAAGAACTTTTACTGTCTGAATGTGTTGATGTCAATTTACGAAAGTAGCAAGTCAGTCTCTAGAACGCGGTGCCAGACAGGCGTTCGATTTGCTCATGTGATCTTTAGACAACTATGTGACTCACGCAGGATTCTGGTGGGTTTTTTCCTTCCAGTTGATCCTGGTTTTTATGTTCAGTTATTAATGGAAGAGAGGGTTGTTTTGGCAGGTTTCATGAGAAATTTACGCTGCGCCAGTGACGGCATGCTGACACGCTTTTCTGACGTTTGTTGCAGCCGTGTAGATGGTTCTCTGATCAGTTACTTAGCCCTCGACAGCTACTGGTAGCTTCATACATGGGTTCGTTCTGTGCCTGGTGGCCTCGGGCTCAGAATCAGAACACTTTCCAACAAGAGTTCTCACGGAAGAGTGGGGAGGACTGCTTTTTCCGGACTAGCGGGAGCACCCTCAAAACAAAACTGCTGTCGAGCTTCTAATGCCGTAGAGTCTTAAGTATCTTAAGATAAGGTGAGCACGTGTGAAAGCACACTTAGGAAAGGTTTGCATTCCCAGTATTCCTGCAGCTTTGATGAGAAGTCTCCATCTTGCTGTAGCCGACGTGCTTACACCACAGACGGAAACGTCCCGTCTTTCCCCAGGGCCCGTGAATGCTGGGTTGCCACACTGCTGGAACCCCCTCATCGTATTCTCGAGATGATGCGGCGGTTGTCCTTGGCACTGCACTGGCAGCTGCCCAAGTCCTACCCTCTACCCTCGTATTCATGTCTGAACACCCGTTAAACTGTTTTGCTACTGTGCCTGCAAAACTTCCCTCCCACACCTCGCCATGTCCCACAGGTGGGAGGCAGCCCGGACTTGATGCTCCATGCCCCCCCTGCGGTAGCTCTAAGAGGTCCTTCCAAACTTACCTCCTGTTCCCGTCCGCTGGCTCCAGTCGGGACCAGTCCCCAGGCCCTTGCAGAGCAGGCTGGGAAGCAGATGAGGCCGATTGAAAGAGCTCTGGCTTTGGAGTGGGGGGCACCTGTGTTTGAGAACGGACATGCCATGCCTTCAGAGTTCTTGAATCTCTGTTTCCTTGCTCGTGAACCAGAGACGATCCCTGCTTTGCAGAAAAGCAACGAGGAGGAATGGTAGATGTCACAAATGTAGTTCCGGACCGTGTAGCTCCTGTTGTTCTGTGTGCCTTGAGACATTCCTTCTGTCCGCAGTTCTCGACTTTCCATTCTTGGGTATTAAAATCCTACCCATTCTTTGAGTGAGGTCTTGTCCACATAGGCCCTCATGGTTGGGCTCCCCCGGTTGGTGCGGCTGCACATCCTCCCCTTTCTCTGCGCTTCTGTAGCGCCCACTTCCTCTCGCTTGGGACGCTCATCTCAGACCAGATAATGGCGCAGGTGTGGGGAAACAGGTTTGTGGCACATTGCCTCATTCACGGTCAGTGCTTACTAGCATTCGCTTATGAGACAAGCGAACAATTCCTATTGACTTTTCCATGTTCGTGGGTGAGAAGACGGCATAAATAATCGCAAACAGGTGCTGTTCCCGAAGTCATGTCTGTTTGACCTTGCAGTCCCTTTCTGCCATCCACCTCCCTGCCTGCTGCTGCTCCCCGCCCCGTCCTCTGAACGCTGGAGGGGCTGCTCGGCCCTCAGACTTCCCTTCTTCCCACGCTCGCTGCTGAGGTTGGTGTCTCTCGGTGAGGGTGCTGGTTGGAATTGTGAGTGCAGCGGGATTTTGCTGTAGCATTAATTCTTTATTATGAGACACTGCACCATATGTGGCAGGACACTGAACATCTCTGGCCAGCGACGTACCCTCCTACCCCTACCCCGAGTCGTCAGGCAGCTAGAAACACTCCCACACATGGCCTGAAGCCCCTAGCTCAGAATCACTGCTAGGTGAGCTCATTGGTTTAACGGTCTGTATTCTTTTTTTTTTTTTTTTTTTAAGATTTTATTTATTTATTCGACAGAGAGAGAGACAGCCAGCGAGAGAGGGAACACAAGCAGGGGAAGTGGGAGAGGAAGAAGCAGGCTCATAGCGGAGGAGCCTGATGTGGGGCTCGATCCCGGATCGCCAGGATCACGCCCTGAGCCGAAGGCAGACGCTTAACCGCTGTGCCACCCAGGCGCCCCTAACGGTCTGTATTCTAAAGACTCCAGAATGTAGGGTGCCTGGGTGGCTCAGTTGGTTAAGCAACTGCCTTTGTCTCGGGTCATGATCCTGGAGTCCCGGGATCGAGTCCTGCATCGGGCTTCCTGCTCAGCAGGGAGTCTGCTTCTCCTTCTGACCCTCTCCATTCTTTCTCTCTCATTTTCTGTCTCTCAAATAAATAAATAAAATCTTAGAAAAAAAAAAGAATCCAGAATGTGTCTCCTCAGCTCCTCTCTCCTGCCTACCACCCAGCTGTTGACTTGGTCCTCTGCCTGGTGGTCTAATAGTATCCCATGATGGGGTCCTCCACATCTCTGCTCCGGGTCTGCCCAGCCTCAGTGAGTGACAGCTGCATTCCGTTAGTAGCTGTGACTCAACACTTTGGAGTCTTCCTTGATTCTTCTCCCTCAACAAACACCTCAAGACTCTACCTTCAAATACCCGTATCTGACTTCTTGCCCCACCTCCAGGCCACAACCCTCTCTCGCCTGGTGTGCTGTGTCCTTTCTGACCCATCTCTTAGCCTCCACTCTTGTCCGTGTCCATACCAGACGGATGCTGTTAAAACCTGTTTGCTCATTATCACCACTTGACTCAGAACTGGTCCAGGCTTCCCTTCTCACTCAACATCCAGTCCTGAATTAGAGTGGGCCCCTGGCCCACCATTTTCCCCATCACTCACTCTCCCCGAACCACACGGGCCTCCTCGCCCTTCTCCTGACACGCTTGCTGTTCCCTCGACCGGGAGCACTGTTGCCCCAGATTTCTGCTGACTCTCTTCCTTCAGACGTCCACTTACATGTCACCTCCTCAGGGGCTGTCCCTGACCACTCTTTCTCTCTTCTTCTTCTGCTTTCTTTTTCTCCGTCACTACCAGACTTGGGATGGATCTGTGTGGGTGTTTATTGCTTGCCTCCCTGCCTGCCGCCTAAGCTCCACGAGGCCCGCGAGCCTCTTGGTCGTGTTCTGCGCCCCAGTGCCTGATGGTGGGCCTGGCCTGGACGAGGGCCCGGGTACCGTGAGCGGAGGATGCGTGTGACACACAGACACACATTGTACTGGTCCTCACCTCGGTCCTATGTCTTCCTGCTTCAGCGTGTGTTCTGTAGGCACATTCTTGGCCGGGGGGGCAGCGAGCAGGGTACCCAGCACCCCTGCACAAACCTCCCCCAAGCACCAACTCAGAGGGCACTGCGCCGGGGGGCCCTCGTGCAGCGGCATCAGCCCCTGCCCTCAACATAAAGTAAAACAGCCTCTGAGCCAAAATGGAAGAATTTCCATCTTTACTGCTGTTTCTGGGTGCTTTCTCCATCCCAGAGCCTTCATTGCTCCACCTTGCTCTACCCACGAGTCAAACACACCTTATTATCTTGTTTCCCAGCCGCTGGCAGAGTTGAAGGAGGAGGATGGGGCCAGAGGCAAGCATGCTGACAGTTGTCAGGGGCGACGGCCTGACAGTGTGGCGAGACGAAAACTCAGAACCTTAGCAATCTGTAGGCACTTGGTGTGGGGGCAAAACCTCTAGGCCCCAGTATCGTAGCATAGCACAACACATGCTTTTAAACTAATGGTGACTACAAGTTGCTATTATGGGAAACTGACTGTCCTTGATCGGCAGCCACGGGTATTGGCGTGATGGGAGATTCACTTCATGCCACGCAGAAGTTGAAGACTTCTTTTATCATCGAGGAAACCAGGTCTCACGGAAGTTAAACAACGTGCTACGGTCACCTTACTCAGTCCCAGAGAGTTCTCATGCTGAAAAGAATAAACTTCAGTTACTGGCCGATTCTCTGGTGTGGGTTGTTCGCATCCCCTCAGCGTGTGGGCTTTTTGAGCGCTTGTCCCATTTTCCTTCGCGCTCGGCGTGCCGGGGAGCTCGCGGCCGGTGCTGACTTTGCTTGGCCTCTGCTCCGTGTCCCCTAGGATCAGCAGCAAGCCCGTCAGTCCCAGCTCGCTCAGGACGAGCGCGTGTCCCGCTCCTATCTTGCCCTGGCGACAGAAACCGTGGACATGTTCCATATCCTCACCAAGCAGGTCCAGAAGCCGTTCCTCAGACCGGTGAGTAGAAACTTCGGGGCGCTTCTTTTGTGCGTCGGGTTCCACAGTCAGGTTCCAGCACCTGTCCCTAAAGGCAGTCGTTGAGATCCCGGCCATTTCAGCTCAGAGTTGCTGCTAAGCGAAGCCTGCTGCTGATGTTGTCCCCGGTTCTGCTGAGTGATCTAGCACGCTGGGGAGAGACCGACGTCTGCGAACAGTCTCTTCCTAGATAACGTAGTTCGCTTTCTGCTTACATAGCACGTGGGATTATTAATGCTGAAGCTGTGACATATTTTCTATCGTTATTGATTCCTGTATTTTATTTATAGGGTAAGTAGAAAGTAGCGTCAGTTGGAAATTAGAGTATAGTAAGTAGAAATCATTGATAACAGGTAAGATCTTTGGTTCTCCTGGTTGAAGCTTTGTTACACTCAAGAAGCCAAAGGGTAACAAGAGCCGTAATTGGGGTTTATGATAGATTGAAGCTGGTCTGAAATTTGGCCTTGATACCATCAATAAGACCTGGGTCCTGCTTCTGAAATGGAAACCAGGCGACCTAACTGAAGGTCGCTGCTTTGCGTCGACCCCCTGCCCTCCCAGTGCCACATAGCACACAGGCTTTATGGTGCGGCCTGGACACGCGTGGTGAGGAAGGCAAGGAAGGGGCCTGGGGAGCTGGTCGTAAATTGCCTGGAGATACGGAGACAAGTTTACGATGGAACGTAATTTTATTGCTCATTTCCTCCAGTGTCCGTGCTCACCATTCCTCTCAGCACTCTCGCCACACCCTGGCCTGGGTGCCTCTCAGCAATGAGTCTCCTCCTCTGTCCGTTTTCCATGTCACATCTCTTCATGAAAGAACAGAGGATCGTGAAACAAAACCGAGCTCACTACTGAAAGCACGCAGACGCCACAACTAATTTAAACGAGACAGTTCAGATCCTTGCTTCCCTGGGGCTTACAAATGGAATAAACTTTCCCTCCGAAGCCCAGATAGTAAATAGGCGTTGTGGGCCGCACAGTCTGGCACAGCTGCTTAACTTGGCTGTTGTAGCATGAAAGCGGTTACAGAAAAAATACATGGACAAGTAAGTGTGGCTGTTTCAGTAAAACTTTCAATAAAAGTTTCAATAAAACTTTATAGAAACAAGGATCGGGCCAGAGTTGGCCAATCCCTGCACTAAAAACATATTTTATGTTCAGGAACTCCCAATTCAGCAAGTCCTTGATTGTCAGGAAACTATAGTAAATTATTTGAGGTGTAATTATGAATGATTTTTCCTCTTCACCTGCTTCTCAGTGAATTTGGAGTGGTGCTCGTTTTTATCCTTGAAAGCGCGAATTTAAAGAAAAGGTTGCCTTCTGTTCCTATTTATAAATATTCCACCAACCTGTAACTTTATTATGTGTTAGAATTACTGGATTCGAGATGGAGAATAAAGAAAATGTTGAATATAAATGTCCTTCTTCGGCTTATGACTCACAGTACAGCTAAGGGATTCTTTGAATATCAATCCAGCCAGTTCCTGTTCCTCCACTGAGATGGGAGTTCTGATCCTTCTCGCTTGTCTCAACAGCATGAATTGTCCTCTTACCCTGTGATTTCCTAGGAACTTGGACCCCGATTGGCTGCAATGCTGAACTTTAATCTTCAGCAACTCTGTGGCCCCAAGTGCCGTGACCTGAAAGTTGAAAACCCTGAGAAATACGGCTTTGAACCAAAGAAGCTGTTGGACCAACTGACGGATATTTACCTGCAGCTGGACTGTGCCCGGTTCGCCAAAGCCATTGCTGACGACCAGGTCAGTGCCCAGGGGAGCAGGCCGTTTCAGGGGGACGCTGGGCCTCAGGCTGCCAACTGGCTGGCCAGAGCTCGCATCTCTCTGGACTTCCTGGCGGACCCATCTGTCCCTGGATTTTCCCCGCTTGGAATCAGAAAAGGCGATACTCTTCAACTTGTGCTTTGGGAAGTTTTTAGTACATAAATGGGAATAATCACCACACGGGCCAGGGGTACTTGTCCGATATAAATGAAGATGGATCAGCTCTTTTCCTTGGGGTATAAAAGAGCCGATTTGGCTCCCAGATCCTTCTGCAGATGGTTCCTAGCCCATCCTGCCAAGGGCGTCACGCAACAGATGCACGACCTTCCCACCAAGATCCCCCTTCCCGGGTCCAGGTCTGCTTCCCAAGCCCCCCACATTGGTGCTGCTGTTACTTCCAGTTTCAAACCTCCTGTGGTTACCTTCACAGTCTTCTCTCTGCTCTGTTCCTTGTGTCCACTGTGATGACACTGGTTCCGTGTCATTTCCACAGCCGCCAGTTTAGTCCAAGCACTGCCACCCCCTGACTCTCCGGCAGTCTCATAAAGGGCTTCCCCCACCCCCTGTGTTCTTCTGTCCTGTATCATGGCAGTGTCCTAAGAGCTGGCGTTTATCAATTGAATACCAAGTGTTAGCCACTTGGCTTGTTTTCGTTGACGTAATCCTCACAAAATCCTGGGGCGTACGTTCTGTTAGAGTCTTCGTTTTTACATGAGGAAACTGAGGCACAGAGAGCTGAAGCAGCTTGCTGTAGGCGGCACAGGGATTATGGGATAGAGGCAGGATTCACACCCAGGCAGTCTGGCCCCGAGCCTGTACTCCCAGCCCCTCTGCCGTCTACTTAAAATACCCCGAAAGTTCCATGCTCATCTGTCTTTCTGTCTTTGTTCATACTATCTGTCCAAATATCGCTCACGTTTCAGGTTAACCAGCAGTAGGGGTTCTAGAAGATTCTTCACCCATATCTCATCCAAAGGAATGACAGGAAAATAGGGGAATTGTAGGTGCTATTTTTTTTTTAATAACAGTTTTACTGAGATCCAATTCACATATATGGGTACTTTTGAATGTAAGCAAAAGAATCGGTCTTGACAGAGTGCCTACAAGGGGAGACAACACATATGTCTAAAGCAGTTTTTACAAAGTGGTGGTATAGGAAGGGGTTAAGAGTTTGCAGTTATCGTGGGGAAGTGCGCCGATGTTTTTCTAGCCTCCAGCTCTGTAGTACCGCGCATCCTTACCTACGGACGGTAAGTGGCAGCCTGCAGTCAGACGAAGGAACCGAAGATGCGGCCCCGTCCGGGCGGGGCGTCTGCTTGGGTAGCAGGTGCCCTGCGGCCAGGCTGCTGTAGCCCGGCCAGAGATCGGGGCGTGAGAAGCCCCCAGAGACTCTTCTGCTCTTTACCGTGAGGGACTTGGAAGGGTCACGTAGCGGGGTCTTGCAGGTAGGCCTTGCTGTGGCTGCCCCGTCACGAGTGTGAACATAACCGACTTGCGGTGTGAATAAACACAGCACACCCCGTGAGATGGCGAAGACCGAGTGGGGGAACGCCTGGTATCCCTCTGGGGTGTGGCGGGGGCCTGAGGGGGCACCGGGCTTGAGCCTCGGACCGCAGTTTCTACACTGTGGCACATGGGTTTCCTTGAATGTCTAAGTGGCCCTGCCCTTACAGACTCATGAAGCAAACACACACAAGTGCCAGTGTCCCCATGGACAGAAAACCATTTTAAGTGGGCTTTTGGCTTCCTTTTACAGTGTGACGTTTGTTCTGAGTGTTAGGCGTTTTCCGTTTATAGTGGCTGTAAACTGGTTAGGGCCCTGATGGTCGTCTCGGAAGAGGGCTTTGGGGGCTGGGGAAGGAAGGTTGGAAGTCTTAGAAAGCTCCAGAGGAACAGTAGGGGAATTTTGTTTTCTCCTTTGGGAGCAGCGGTCTTGGTTTGGTCTGGTATATCTGGGAAGACCAAGGAAGAAGAAAATGGTGGCCGTGCAAGGAAGTAAACTCAGAAGCATCTCTCCCCGTCAGCCAAGAGCGGGCTAAAGACAAGTGTCCGGAGGAGGTGACAGGAGGACCAGCACAAAGAGCCACTGAGCTTCATGCTCACAGACTGGAGGAGAGAGCCCCTCATCAGAGGAGAACAGTTGTCCTGGAGCTGAGGGAGCCCAGGACAGGGAGGCCCTAGGGGACTCTGTGTGCCACACTGACAGCCATGCAGGACTAGCTCTTGTGGACAGACTCCGTGCATGGACTGCAGATCTGATGTTCCTGAAACACTGTCTGTTAGCACTGGGGTCTGTTCAAAAATACAGAACAGAGGGGCACCTGGGTGGCACAGCGGTTAAGCGTCTGCCTTCGGCTCAGGGCGTGATCCCAGCGTTATGGGATCGAGCCCCGCATCAGGCTCCTCCGCTGTGAGCCTGCTTCTTCCTCTCCCACTCCCCCTGCTTGTGTTCCCTCTCTCGCTGGCTGTCTCTATCTCTGTCAAATAAATTTAAAAAAATCTTTAAAAAAAAAAAATACAGAACAGAGAGGGGCACCTGGATGGCTCGGTCGGTTGAGCGTCTGACTCTGGATATCAGCTCAAGTCGTGATCTCCCAGTCATGAGATCAAGCCCCACGTCGGGTTCCACACTTGGGTGTGGAGTCAGCTTAAGATTCTCTCCCTTCCCCCCTGTCCCTCCCCCTGCTCCCACTGGAGTGCTCTCTCTCTCTGAAATAAATAAAATCTTCAAAAAGTAAAATAAAATGAAAATAAAGAATAAAGAGCCCATCTGAAGTCACAGTTCTCCCTTCCATCTTTCCTGTTTGTTTTTTTTTTTAATCGAGGTGAAATTCACATAAGATTCACCATTTTAAAGCGTGTAATTCGGTGGCGTTTAGTGCGTTCCCAGTGTTACGCAACCTCCACCTCTCTCGAGTTCTAACGTCTTATCCACACATCACCCCCAGAAGGAAATGCCATGTTCATTAAGCAGGCACTGTCCATCCCCCCCGCCCCCATCACCCCAGCCGTGGGCAACTACTGATCTGCTTTCTGTCTTCATTTTACCGAATTTTGGATTTACCTGTTTGCCTCTTCTGGAGATTTCATGTAAATGGAACAGCACACTGTGTTACCTTTTGTGTCTGGCTTCTTCATTTAGCATAATGTTTTTGAAGTTTACCCATGTACAGTATCTATTCCTTTCCTACGGCTGAATAATACCTCATTACATGGGTCTACCATGATGCGTTCATCTCTTCACCCACTGGTGGACCTTTGAGTCATTTCTACCTTTTGGCTTAAAATCGGTGCTGCGCTGAGCATTTGTGACCAAGTATTGAATACCTGTTTTTAATTTTGGGGGGCATATACTCAGGAGTAGAATTGCTGAATCTTACGGTAATTCGATGTTGAACTTTTCGAGGACCTACCCACTGTGTCCCACAGTGGCAGCACCATTTTCCATTCCCCTCAGCAGTGGACAAGGGTTCTCATTTCAGTTTCTTCACATCCTCACCAACACTTGTTATTTTTTTCATTTTTTTCCATAGCCACCCTAGTGGGAGTGAAGTGGTACTTTGCTGCGGTTCTGATTTACATTTTCATAATGACAAGTTTCATGGGCTGCTCAGCCATCTGTCTGTCTTTTTTGGAGAAATGGCTTTTGAGGTCCTTCACCATTTTGTTTTTTTTTTTTAATGGATTTTTTTGTATTATGTTGTTCAGTTGCAGGAGTTCTTTATATATTCTGGATCCAAGACCTTTATCAGATAGATGATTTATAGATATTTCCATGTTTAATTTTAGAATGACTGTGTAAGATCCTTGATGACTTGGGGCGCCTGGGTGGCACAGCGGTTAAGCGTCTGCCTTCGGCTCAGGGCGTGATCCCAGGGTTCTGGGATCGAGCCCCACATCGGGTTCCTCTGCTGGGAGCCTGCTTCTTCCTCTCCCACTCCCCCTGCTTGTGTTCCCTCTCTCGCTGGCTGTCTCTATCTCTGTCGAATAAATAAATAAAATCTTTAAAAAAAAAAAAAAAGATCCTTGAGGACAAGAACAGCGTCTTTGCTGTGTGTCTCTGACCCAACCCACATCGGAGTCGAGGCAGCAGCTCAGTGATGTGCCTTTGCTCCATGCATTGATGCCATTGCTCCGTGAGGCCAAATGCGACGTCCCCTTATCACAAGTTGCCTTTGATTTCTGATAATGCCCACCACACTGCTCTTAGAAGTTGACTAATAAATAAGCACAAGTCAATTGGTTAAAAACTCATCACCGTTTGAGAAATAGGGTGGGTGATGTTTCATGAGGATCGCAAGTGGCTCCTTGTTACAAAGAGAAGTTCAAGGTGGAATCATCTCGTCGTGTCCAGCAATGCCCAACCCGTAATAAGTCCCTGTGCACAATATTTTAACTTTGCCTTTCCACCATCTTACTATAATCTTTTGGCCACTTACCCCATGCCCCTCCCCAACGGGACAGAGACCGTGGCTTCCTGACTTATAAGGAGGAGATGTCAAATAAGGTATTTGCTGGATCCATGTAGTAATTTAGTTTCAGCAAACTATACTGGAGGCTCTCTGAACTTTTCAGGATTGTGCAAGATGGCTTTCAGGATTTCTGCCAGGCCGAGGCTAGCTCGTGCCCTTCCCTCTCTCTTCCACATGGGTGCATGCAGAGAGGAAGCGAGTGTGTGCGCTTACGTAGAAACCGAAGTTAAGAAGAAAGGTTGAGGAATCTCAACCCCGTGCTTTGCGAGAATACAGGTATTGACAGGAATTCTTCCCATAGAAGTTCACCTGAGTCCTTGGCTGGGAAGCACCGCTCAGGGGTGACAGGGCCGGCATTCGGAGTCTCAGGCCTCAGGCTTGATCAGTCTTCTCCTCTGTTTGCATCACTGTCACTGAACCGACAAGTGGCCAGTGTTTTTCCGTAATGCAGATGAGGCTATGCTGTGGTATTTGAAACGCCTGTGATGTTTGTGGATTAGGCATGTGTGAGGTGGGTGTTACGGTCCCCACTTTACGCCGGAGGAAACTGGGGCCCAGAGGGTTTGCCTAGGACCACCCAGTGGGCTGACGGAGGAGCCAGGACTCAAGTCCAAGTTCATCTGGGTCTGTGGTGGGCACTTGTCTGCTGCACCATCCCTCGTGCGCCTCTCAGCAGAGCACCTGGCATTTCCCAGTGTCGAGCTGAGAGCTCTGGAAGAAAGACTGACCGTGAACAGGATAAAGCGCCTTTTGATTACGAACCATATTCGTTGTTTTCACCATGTTGACCTTTAGGGAAAAGAGCTGACATTTATTGCAGGGCACAGTGCCTTTCAAAGCCTCAAACAGACGCGATTTTCATTCTCTCTTTAATATTTAAATTTCCGGGACGCCTGGGTGGCTCGGTCAGCTAAGTGTCTGACTCTTGATTTTGGCTCGGGTCATGATCTCACGGTCCTGGGATCCGCCCGCGTCGCGCTCCGTGCTCAGCGGGGCGTCTGCTTGAGATTCTCCCTCTCCCCGTGCCCCTCCCCCGCTCGCTCTCTCAAATAAATAAATAAATAAATAAAAATGTTAAAGGAGATGCATGTTTGCTGTAAAAATAATTGCAAAACTTAAAAATTCCCCTCACTCGCCTGGACCCTGAAGCCCTCCTCGGAGTTAACGACCTCGTGCAGTTGGGTATGTGTCCTTCCGGTGTGCGTGTTTATAGCCAGGTGACAGTATTTGCATACACATTATCATTTTACGGCGTGTTTTAGAAAGACACAGGCATTTTCTGCAGCTTGCTTTTTTCCACTTTAAGTATATCGATGTCTCACATTGTCTTTCCTCATTCACAGAGGTCCTACAGCAAAGAGTTGTTTGAAGAAGTGATCTCGAAGATGCGGAAGGCAGGGATCAAATCCACCATCGCGATCGAGAAGTTTAAGCTCCTCGCCGAGAAGGTGGAGGAGATCGTGGCCAAGAACGCGCGCGCAGAGATCGACTACAGCGACGCCCCCGACGAGTTCAGAGGCAAGCGGGCCGCTGTTTTCGTGCCACATTCTTTGATTTGAGTGACCTGGAGACGCGTAACATGAAAAGACGGCGTTCTGTGCTTTTAACTACTGTCCGGTGTGCCGGAGTCACCCCTTGAGACGCGTTGCCTAAAATTACTTTTGCCTACTTTTAGTTCCTGTTATAAATTAAAAGGGGGGAAAAAGTCCTTATCTTGATTTCAAACCAAGTAACAACCGTGAAAACGCCAAGCCTTCCCTTTGCAAGAGGGGATTTGCATTTCCAAAGAAGAGTCCTGGAAAGGCTCAGATGAAGGGCTCGGGCCAGTGTCTTTCTTGCAGAGCCCGGGTCCTTTTCCTCTGTTCCCCCTCCCAGCTGTAGCTTCCCCCAAAGGGACCGTGTGCACCTTTATCTCATGCTGACTTGCGGCTACACGTGGAGGCCTGGTTGGATCGTACGAGTGTTGTGTCTGCGGACGGACCTTTCGCTGATAGAAGGGCCTTGCTTCGTTTTCCGTTTCAGTTTTGGGCGCTGTGATGAGTCTGCTTTGCTTTGTCTCCGTAGACCCTCTGATGGACACCCTGATGACCGACCCCGTGCGGCTGCCCTCCGGCACCATCATGGACCGCTCCATCATCCTGCGGCACTTGCTGAACTCCCCCACGGACCCCTTCAACCGACAGATGCTGACCGAGAGCATGCTGGAACCAGGTAGAGGACGGCGCGGCCTGAGGCCCCGCGCCGAGTCCTGTGTCAGGCATCCGAAGGGGGCCATTTATCAGATCCCGAAGCTCCCTGGCTTACGGCACTTAATGGAAAAGACACGAAACATTCTTTGCTGTGATTCACTGTGGGAGTCCAGTCCTTCTGTCTTGCTGCTTCCTCAGTCTTCGTGTCAGTGAGGGAGTGAATGGCCTTTTCTTTCCCTTTGTACCGACCCGCAAGCCGCATCTCCTAGGAAGAGCCCTCCCGCCCGGGGCCATTAATCCTCTCCTTTTCTTTTCCCAGTGCCGGAACTGAAAGAACAGATTCACGCCTGGATGAGAGAGAAGCAAAACAGTGATCATTAAACCGTCCCCGGCGCCCACCCTCTGCTCGACACAGCCAAGGCCAGCCAGGCAGGCGGAGGCTCGGCGGCGGTGGAGACGCCGTTCAAATGTTGGAGGCCCTGCACGGCAGAAGACGCCGAGAGCCCCCCCAGAGTGACCGGACGGTGGAGACCTGCAAGGACGTGGATGAGAAGAGGAGCCCCCTTCCTGTACATATATTTAAGTGACACACATGGTCAAAAGCTTGAGGGACACACTTTACGATTGCTCGAGTAATAAAGCTCGTCCTTCCTATGTCACCCTTTGGGGCTTTTGCAATGGAAGTCTTTTAGTGATTGATGACAAACGGCTCTGGGCAGCATCCCGTTCATCTTCCCCCCCCCCAGTCCAATATCCATTGATTTGATTGTGATTAGAAAACCTTGGACATTTTGCTGCTAAAGAATCCTCGCCCCCCTCCCCCCGGCCCCTTCCTGACCCTACTTGCACTGCTGTGGATTTTTTTAAGAGAAGCAAAAACAAAAATAAACTCCTTCCCCCGGCCCTCCAAACATATACTCTGTGAGATAACTGTGCCTGCAACAAAGTGTTAATCCTGGGATCGTATTTTTATATCATATTCACATATTTGTTTTTTTTAATTGGTGTTAGATGACATGATTAATAAAAAAGGCAAGATATTTTCAGAATTCGAATTTCAGTTTTTATTTTTTTTTCTTTTGAAATGTCCCTTTGAAGTTTTTTTATCCTGAACAAAGTGAAGAGAACGTGCTGCTCTGGCCCTTGTCGTAAGGCCGCTGTTAGGACCCTGAGGAACAGCTGCGGCAAAGGGAGTGTTCACGTGTGTCAGGGTTTACGTCACCGCGGTTTTTGGGGGGGGCGGGGGGCGGGGGGAGCAGTGCAAAATCATTGCAGTTGTCCTAGGAGGGAAAAGAAATTCCGCAACTCTGGGGTCTGTGAGTGCGAGGCAGGGGGTCATCTGCAGGACGTGTCCCTTGGGGCTTGGCCTTACCAAAGCAAAAACGGGGCGCAGGAAACGTGGACGTGTGTCTGCTTGTAAACACACACACACAAACACACCCACACATGCACGGAAACGTAAGACTTCTTGTATTACTGCTCCTGACTTAACATACTTGAATTCTTGAATTTCCTTTGGGGTAAAAAAGGATCTGAAACCATAAAGTGTTTTGAAGAAATTAAGCTACGAGAACATCCTTTTTCTTTTCCTTTTTCCCCCCTCTCCACAGACCATGTCCTCTGTTCGATTCCTAACGCAAACTACAATAAATGGTGATACACATTCAGAAGGAACCTTCTTTGAGTCTCTTCTTTTTGCGGAAAGCAAAGGGGTGGGTGAAGAACAAGGGCCAAATGAGTTTGCATGTGAACCCTCCTGTCTGCAGCCAATGAAGAGTTGCTATTTTTAAAATAAAACTTTCGCGTTTGTATCCGTCTCCGCGCTCCATTTGGTTCTGATTTCGCTGTTGGCGTGTGTGAGGGGGTTGAGCTTTGTCACGTTCGGTCTCTGCGATTCTCAACTTGTTCCCCATCTCCAGTACCTTCTCCCTGACTCTTCCAGTGCTTCCTCAAGGCCGGCCCGTGTCATCGAGCGATGATAAGAGCGAGCACCGACAGAGCATTCGCTGTGTGCTGGGTACTGCGCCAAGGGGCTTTGCACGTTCATGACTTCATCCTCTAAGAAGGCGATACTCTTGGGGCGCCTGGGTGGCTCAGTGGGTTGAGCAGCCGACTCTTGATTTCAGCTCAGGTCCTCATCTCAGGGTCCTGGCGTCGAGACCCGCGTCGGGCTCCGCACTGAGCGGGGAGTCTGCTTGAAGATTCTCTCTCCCTGTCCCTCTGCCCCTCCCCTGCTCACACTCACACATGCACGCGCTCTCTCTCTCTCTCTAAAATAAATCTTTTAAAAATAAAGAAGACAATGCTATTGTCCTAGGTTTTTTTTTAAACACATCAGGGTGGGAGGTGAGGAGAGTTTAGGCATCTTGCTCAAGGTCACCTGGTCGGTCAGTGGAAGATCAAGTGTCAGGCTCTGAAGCCCATGCCCCCAACCGCCATATGCACTACTTCTCTTGACCAAATTTGTACTAAATCACTTCCCCTCCCCCCAAAAATATAATGCATTCATTATCCCACCATGCAGATAATTCCATTAATCTAGTTCACTTTTTACTAAGCTTGCATATGTGTATGCCTATAACATTATGTCTCGGGGCTTCTATGCCTAATTGTTTATCTACCTTATGAATATGTATTATTATCTCCTCTTTAACCAGATTATAAAGTCTTCACAGGCACAGCTGTCGTGTTGTCCGCGTGTCCCCGTGAACGTGATAGGATGCTGCCATATCCCTCCGAACGCCCTCAGCGTTTTGAACATTCAGAATTCAGAGGTTTCAAGGATCGTCTGCTGGGTAGGACATGGCTCTTGTCTGTACTGTCTCTAGGTGCAAGATCATTCGTGTTTCCATTTGTTAAGAGTCTCGGGGTTACTGTTTCATAGAAGCTTCTGTTTGATGCAATCTGTTAATTACGGATAGTAAGATAAGTTCCAAAATATTTTAAAAGTAGGTCTTGGCTACAAGAAAGATGGTCAGACAAGGAGGATCTGAGTATCAGATGAGCAGAAGAGAAATAATCCTTGACAGATGATTAAAATAGCTTCTTGTTTTGTGACTCACTCCTGTGTGGGTTTTTAAAAGGAGTTGATAAAATATCTTCTGAAAAGATAGCTGAGCACATTATTTTGTGCACGTTTGTTAACCTTTGGATTTGGTGCAGAAAGTAGTGAATTTTGCCGGGTTTTGGTTGGAGTAGAAAAGACATAAAGAGGCCTGGTCTGACTAGGTTAAGTTTTTGTGGCAAAGAGACCTCCATGGTGGCCTCTGAGCTTGGCCTTGATATCCGCGAGTGTTGGGCTGAAGGAAACCATGTTGGTTGTAGATAACTTGTCTTTCGTGGGCATGTTCTGTGTGCAAGACACTCTTTCCTGGAGTAATTCACTTAGTCCTCCGAAGCCGTCTGAAGGAGATAGTGTAGTGAGACGGGCATGGGAATCCAAGCCACACGGGCTTCAGAGTCTGGTCCCTCCACCGTTCCTGCTGTACGGCAGTATTCCAGAATGGCCCAGCTTCGGAATGCCCGAGGGCATACATAGAAGCAGCATATGATTCTGGAAGGGGCTTTGGCCTTGGGGTCAGCTCCAGACCCAACCCTCGTGGGAAATGGTGAAATAACTTTAATCTCAGGGCTTTGCTTGCCGGCCACTCACTGTCAAGTCCCAAGTTTGTATCTCCAGCCCAGGCCTCTCTCCCGCGCTGCACACACTAGTCACCTCCAATGCCTTCAGAGTTCTGAGTTAAGTTCCTTCTGTTTCACCCCCGACCTGCAACTCTTTGTCTCTCCATCATGGTAAATGGCAACTCCATCCTTGCTAGGTCACTTGGACCAAAAACTTGAGAGTCATCCTTGATTCCTCTCTTGTGCTCTCCTCCTAGCCAGTTGGCACACAGATTTCTCAGCTCGACCTGCAGAATGTACCCAGAATTCAGCCACTTTTCACCAGGCCCACTGGTATGACTGGTCTGAATCATTAGCAGTGACCTGGCTTATTGCAATAGCTTCCCGACTGCTCTCCCTGTTTCCCTCCTTGTTCTCTCTCGTAACAGCAGCTGGACTGGTCTTGTTAAAACTTGCCTAAGATCAGGGGTGCCTGGCTGGCTCAGTCAGAGCATGCAACTCTTGATCTCGGGGTCATGAGTTCAAGCCCCACAATGGGCGTGGAGATTACAAAAACCAAGAAACAAACAAAAAACCACTTGACTAAGATCACATCGTTTCTACGCTCAAACCTTCCATGGCTTCCCAATCCTTGTAGGAACAAAAAAGATTTTACAGCAGCCTAGAAGGCAGTACGGTCCCTCTCCGTGATCTCTCTGAACTTAATCCTACAGTTGCCCCTTCCTCCAGCCACCAAGCCTCCCTGGCCTCCTTGCCCTCCTTAACCCGCACACCTGCTCCCCACACTGCGAGGGCCCTTGTAATTGCTCCCTCTGCAAGGAATCCTCTTCCCACAGATATCCACCTGAAACACAACTCCCTCATGGCTTTAGGTCTCTACTCAACTCTCACCTCCATGAGTCCTTCCTTGTCCTCCTATTTGCTGTTTAAAATGGCACTATTTGCTGTCCCTTGTGATTCCCTTTCTTTGCATTTTCTCCTTAGCATTTATCATTAGCTAACTTACAATATTGCTTATTTACAGTCTGTTTCCCCCACTAGAATGTGTGGCCCCAGGAGGGCGGGACTCGAATCTGTCGTGCAGCCCTAGCACCGGGAAGCGTGCCTGGCACAGGGTGAATGCTCGATCTATTTGCTGAATGAACGATCTCCCCATGCATTTGTCGTTCCAGGTGGATCAGTTATCTCTTGCTGCAGAACCAGATCACCCCAAAATTTAGTGGCTTGATACAGTAACGGTGATTTTATCTCCTTGGTCCTGGAGGTTCCAAGAGCAAGCATCCAAGACGGCCAGACCGAAGCTGTATCACTTCTTACAATTGAGGCTTGGAAGTCACACGCTGTGACTTCTGTCTTCGTCATAGGTCTGCCTGGATGTAAGGGGAAGGAACGTAGAAGCCACTTCACGGCAGGAAGGATGTGAGCATCGCCCGGTAAGAACAGCTTCTGAGATGGGAGATACCGTTTTGGTCGCCTTGCAAACTAAGATCTGCCACGTGCCCCTTCTGCCAACACTCTACAGTCTTCCTGTATGCAAAATACATCTCTTCCCCCAAAGACTCCCAAATTTCATCCCATTACGGCTTCAGCTTGAAGTCCAGTGTCTCATCATCCAAAACAAGGCGAGGCGCAGGGGAGGCTCCTCTGACGTGATTCTTCAGGTTCGGTCCCTGCAGTGCCACTTCTGATTTAAAGCTCTGTGAACCAAAGATACAAGTTATCTACACACAGGCACACACACACACACAACGTACAATGATGGGACAGCTATGGAAAAATCATAGGTGCTCCTATTCCAAACGTTGGAAAATGGGGACACACAGGAGTCACCGGCCCGTAGTAATTCTGAAATCCCGCCTGGCACGTGTTGCCAGTTCCTTCTACAGCCTACTAATTGTTCACCAAGACTCTCAGCTCCACCCTCGGGGGTCTTGAGTTTTGCCCCGGAATCCTTCCTCCCTCTTCCGTGACAAAACCAAATGGCAACGAACTAGGCATCTCAGTCTGTTTCCTGTTCATACAAAGAGGTTGGGCTCAGAGGTCCTTCCACGTCGTGCTTTCTCTGTCGCCTTCCCTCTAAGCCAGAGGTACTTTCCCCAGAACAATTCCCTTGGAACTTTGTGGGTTTTCTATGAATCTTCTTGGGCTTGACTCTATCAAACAAAAGCTACACCCACAAAGCTCTTCCAGATAAAGTCTTCCCTACTTGGGATTTCTAGTGAAATCCTTAAATCTTTCTGAGATCTTAAAAGGGTTTGTGGTCACGTTCTTGGCCTCGTTTTATAGATGGTTCCTAAAGTTCTAAATGGCTTCCGGAGGCAACGAGAAGAAGCCAAGTGACACTTTGCCTCGCAATCTCCCGGCCTCGATCACTGAGTTCACTCCTCCACAGTTACTGTTCCTCTAGCCCGGATGACAGCATTACCAAAACTTCCGCCACCACGTGACAAGGGGCCTCTTTCCCTCGGCTCCCAATAACATTTACTCACGTTCCTTTAAAGCCTTTCTGATGCCCTTTAGGCTAACAGCACCCTCAAGTTGTCTTCTGTCCACCATTCAGTCCCAAAGCCAAAGCCTGTTTTCGGCTTTGTTACACCCACACCCACTTCCAGGACCTAAATCCTGCTGCTAAACAGATCGCCCGCATTTAATGGCTTAAAACAGCAGCTATCAATTTATTATCATCTGTCATGGTTCTGGGGTGAACTGAGTTCGGTTCTCGCTCTCGGACTCCGTACAGTGGCAATCATATGCCAGCTGAGGATGAAGTCACCTGAAACACCTCCCTCCCTCTGACCGTCGGTGTAACACCTACACGTGGCCTCTCTGGGGCTCGGGGGCTTCCAGACGCAGCATGGTGACCAGGTTCTAAGAGCGAGCACTCCAAGAGGTCCAGGCATAAACTGGTCTTGACAACCTAGCGGCCTCGGGAGTCGCAGAGCGTCTCTTCTGCTGCAGACACAGGCCCGCCCGGGTTCCAGGGGAGGGACTGGAGACCCCAGCTCTCCGTGGGAGGAATGTCAGTGTCACATTTCAAGAATAGCACGTGGATGGGAGATCCTGTTGCAGCCATCTTAGAAAATAGAATCAGCCACAGCGTTTCTCCCTTCTGTAAACGGTCAGTTCTTACCTTTTTGTTTTCCTGCCCCTTTTCTTGATATTTTGCAGGCATTCTTATGTATTTTTCTTGGACTTACTCCCTAGTCCGTTTTAGTTGTTGGGGATGTGTTCTTGCCGTCTGTTATCTTTGATACCTTTGTTGTGATCTCTTTTTTGAAACAAATTCTGAATGTTAGTACTGTTATATTTATACTTCTGTTTATATATTTTTTGAGGTAGAATTAGCCATTTTAATTTAATTCAGTGTACAATTCAGTGGTGTTTAGTGTATCCACAGTGCTGGGCAATGACCAGCTCTCTCTAGTTTCAAAACTATAGATGTGGTTTTAGGGCTGTGTTTTTTTAATTTAATATTTTGACTAGGAAATAGGTACACATGGTTCAAGATGAAAAAAAAAAACAAAACCCAAAGAATATGGAGGAAAAGGACTGCCTCCTCTTCTCCACCTCCTTCCCCCAGCCTCCCATGACCCTTGCACTGATACCCGTTCGTTCGTTCGTTCTTTCTTCCTTCCTTCCTTTCTTTTCTTCTTTCTCTTTCTTTCTTTTCTTCTTTCTTTCTTTCTTTCTTTCTTTCTTTCTTTCTTTCTTTTTCTTTCTTTCTTTCTTTCTTTCCTCTCTTTCTTTCTTTCTTTTTCTTTTGTTTTTTGTTTTTTTTACCAGTTTTCTTTCTCAGTGGAAATGGCAGTCCTATGCTATGCTACACCTCGCTTTTTTCACATAAAACATGCCTCGGGATCCACTCTTCCAGCAGCCCCTATATCCTATTATTACTGATAGCACGTTAGCTGATTGCAATCTGGATTGCCTCCAACAGCTCTGCGGTGAACAACCTTATAAATACACCACGTTTGCACGTGTGCAAACATACGTGAAGGTAAATTCCTAGGAGTGGAATTGGAGGATCAAAGAACACATAGGATTTTAATTCTGCTACAGATTGCCAAATCGCCCTCCACTGGGTTGTACCGTTTATTTTCTTACCAGCAACGTACGAGAAACTCTTTTGGGAGGAAGTCAGGGACAGGGTCTCTGAAAAACTATCATTTAAATGTGGAGAAAGTGGGGCGCCTGGGTGGCGCAGTCGTTACGCGTCTGCCTTCAGCTCAGGGCGTGATCCCGGCGTTCTGGGATCGAGCCCCACGTCGGGCTCCTCCTCTGGGAGCCTGCTTCTCCCTCTCCCACTCCCCCTGCTTGTGTTCCCTCTCACTGGCTGTCTCTCTCAAATAAATAAATAAAATCTTAAATAAATAAATAAAATCATAAATAAATAAATAAATGTGGAGAAAGTAATGGTGAGAGGCCTGTAAAGATCTGTGGGAAGAGTGGTCCATGGGCACGGAAACAGCAAACTCAGAAACTCCCACAAGGATGCCTGGGTGGCTCGGTCAGTTGAGCATCTGACTCTCGATTTCAGCTCAGGGCATGGTCTCGGGTTCGCGAGATTGAGCCCCGCGACAGGCTCTGTGCCGGGCGTGGAGCCTGCGTAAGTCTCTCCCTCTCCCTCTGCCCCTCCTCATCCCTCTTAAAAAAAAGAAGCAGCTCCCTCAGGTGTTCTCCCGGTTTGTTTAAGGAGAGGGGGTGGAGAGATGATGGATTGTGAAGACCGTGCTTTTACCTTGAGTGAGAACCGTTGCGATTAGAAGGTGTGAGCAGAGGAGTGACGGGACCCGCCGCAGTCCTCTGATGTTCCAACTCTGGCTGCCGTGGGGAACAGCGAGTGGGCCGGAGCGGAAGCACAGACATGAGACGACCCAGAAGACGAGTGCAGCAATTCGGGAAAGGTCGGAGGAAGCTCAGGTCAGGGCAGTGCTGGCAGAGGTAGTGAAGCGTGCAGATGCTGATATAATTTGAGGATGGAGTCCAGAGGATTTGCCGATGGACTGGATATGGAGAACGAGAGAGGAAAGGTATTAAATTTGGTTCTAAAAGTTTTTGCTTGAACAACTTGAGAGTTAGAAGAGTAATTTGGGGGTAGGAGAAGTCAGTTGCTGCACTTATTTCATTTTATTTATTTTTTGTTTCATTTTTTAAAAGATATTATTTATTTATTTATTTGAAAGAGAGAAAGAGCACAAGCAGGTGGGGGGCAGAGGGAGAGAGAGAAGCAGACTCCCTGATGAGCAGGGAGCCCGGTGTGGGGCTCGATCCCAGGACCCCGGGATCATGACCCCAGCCAAAGTCAGATGCTTAACCGACTAAGCCACCCTGGCTCCCAGGTGCCCCTTCACTTAGTTCATTCTCTACTGAAGACGACTCGAATCATCCAAGTGGCCGTGTCAAACAGGCAGTGGCAGAGTTGAGCCTGGAGTTCATGGCAGAAGTACAGATTAGAGAGATGAACTTGGGAACCATCCCTGTACTTCACAGATGTTATTAAATTCTTTTTTTTTTTTTTAAGTAATTCTCACTTTCTTTTGAACTACACTCTACGCCCAGTGTGGGGCTCAAATTCACAGCCCCGAGTTCAAGGGCCGCATGCTCTACCGACTGAGCCAGCCAGGAGCCTAAATCGTCTTATCTATGAACATAGTAAATATTTTATTTTGTTTTGTTTTAAGTAAGCTCTACACCCAACGTTGAGCTTGTTTCTCCCTCTCCTGGCTGTTCATGCTCTCACTCACTCTCTCTTTCTCTCTCAAATAAATAAATAAAATCTTAAAAAAAATAAAAACTAGGGGCGCCTGGATGGCTCAGTCAGTTAAACATCTGCCTTTGGCTCGGGTCATGATCCCGTGGTCCTGGGATCGAGCCCCACGTCAGGCTCCCTGCTTGGTGGTGAGCCTGCTTCTCCCTCTCCCTCTGCAGCTCCCCCTGCTTGTGCTCTCTCTCTCTCCCTCTCTCTCTGTCAAATAAATAAACAAAAAATCTTTAAAAAGAAAAACTAAAAGAAGTAATAAAAATAAAAACTGCTATACAGGGATGCCGGGTGGCTCAGTCAGTTAAGCCTCTGATGTTTTGATCTCAGAGTTGTGAGTTCAAGCCCCACGTTGGGCTTGAATAACAAATAAATAAATAAAAGTAAAAAACTAAAAACGTCTATACACACATCTATGCTTATATTTAAGTCGACTTAAAATTTATTTGTCATTTTATTGCACCATGCTCTGATAACAACTGTCAAAACGGTGTTGACCCTTGGGAATCTCTGAGGCTTCCTTTGTGGCCTTGCTCATGATAAAGTTTCGTGACCCTTCCTGGATCTCCGTGTGTCTTCTCTGTCTATGAGGTACAGAATTTTACTTGTGTTTATTGTTTATAGCTTATTGATTGTATTATTGAAACCCTCTCTATTTTTGCTGACCTTTTGTCTGGCTTCTGCTCGATCTATTTATTTCCGGACTATATGAGAAAATCTCCATTCCTGTTGACTTATCTCTTTCTCTCTGTGGTTTTATCACTAATGGCTTTGTATCTTCTGAGTTTATGTTACAAGAGAGATATACTCATAATTATATTTTCTTGATTATCTTTCCTTTTGCCATCTCTCTGTCTGTTACGAAGATTTTCATATTAAGATTGTTACTTTGGGGGGCGCCTGGGTGGCACAGCGGTTAAGCGTCTGCCTTCGGCTCAGGGCGTGATCCCGGCGTTCTGGGATTGAGCCCCACATCAGGTTCCTCTGCTGGGAGCCTGCTTCTTCCTCTCCCACTCCCCCTGCTTGTGTTCCCTCTCTTGCTGGCTGTCTCTATCTCTGTCGAATAAATAAATTAAAAAAAAAAAAAAGATTGTTACTTTGGTGTTGCTTTGGTTGATGTTTGCCTAGTATATACATATATATGTATTTTTTAAAGATTGTATTTATTTATTTAACAGAGAGAGAGACAGCGAGAGAGGGAACACAAGCAGGGGGAGTGGGAGAGGGAGAAGCAGACTCCCCACTGAGCACGGAGCCCAATGTGGGGCTTGATCCCAGGACCCTGGGATCATGACCTGAGCTGAAGGCGGACGCTTAATGACTGAGCCACCCAGGTGCCCCTGCCTAGTATATATTTCTTTTCCCTTGTTTTCCCCCTACCTGTTTATTATGAAATATTACACCTATTTAGAAAATGCCTAAAACATAGATATACAAATTTATTAATTAATATAAAGCTTATACTGGTGTAATTACCACTTAGGCAAGAAACAGAACATTTCCAGTATCCCAGAAGCCCATTTACTGCTCTTCCCAGGCCCAACCCCATCCACAGGTAAGCATTATCCTGATTTCATGGTAATCATTTCCTCACTTTTCGGTATGGTTTGGTCACTTAGGTATATATTCCTAAACACTACAGTTTAATTTTGCCTTTTTTGAAATGTTATATTAATATATTTAAAGGTGGCGCACTTGGCTGGCTCAGTTGGAAGGGCGTGCAACTCTTGATCTTGGGGTTGTGAGTTCGAGGCCAACATTGTAGAGATTACTTAAATAGAAACTTTAAAAAAATATATACATATTTGAAGGTAATATGTTTAAACCTGGCTTTTCTTGTTTTGATCTTATATCATAGGAGTAAGTATAATCAGGGTTGCTGCATTACCTGTGACTCATGCACTTTCGTTGCTATATAGACTTCATTGTTTAAATATACCAAAATATTTTGTATCCATTTTACTGTTGAGGAACGCTGGGTTGTTACCAGTTTGGGACTATGACAGCTAATGTGGCTGCGAACATTCTTGAATATGTTTCAGGGTCCATTTGATGTTGGATTTTGGATTTTTGTCAAATACATTTTCTGCATCTGTTGAAATGGTAATATGGTTTTTAAATTTTAGGCTAATATGGTGACGTAACACCAATTAATTTTTGAAAGTTAAACAAACCTTGCCATTCTAGGAGGAATCTCACTAGAATATCATATATTATTCTATTTATATATTGTTGGATTCAATTTGCTAAAATATTTAGGAATATTTATTTGAGAGAGAGAGATGGAGAGAACGAATGGGAGAGGGGCAGAGGGAGAAGCAGACTCCCCGTGGAGCAGGGAGCTGGACATGGGACTCGATCCCAGGACCCCAGGATCACGATCTGAGCCCAAGGCAGAAGCTCAACAGACTGAGCCGCCCAGACGCCCTCAATTTGCTAAAACTTTTAAAAGATTTTTTGCATTTCTCTATATCCACCATTTGTGTCATAAGGGATATTGATTTATAGTTTTCTTTTCTTGTAGTATCTCTTTCTGGTTTTAGTAGCTTCCCCACTTTTTCTCACATGGGAGATGCCAATTTTCAGATCACTACATTGCATAACACATGATTCAGCATTATAACCTACGACGCCATTTCTACACATATATTAATGGTTCCCTTCTTGGTATCTTCTTTTTTTTTTTTTTAAAGATTTTATTTATTTATTTGACAGAGATAGAGACAGCCAGTGAGAGAGGGAACACAAGCAGGGGGAGTGGGAGAGGAAGAGCAGGCTCCCAGCAGAGGTGCCTGATGTGGGGCTCGATCCCGCAACGCCGGGATCACGCCTTGAGCCGAAGGCAGGCGCTGAACTGCTGTGCCACGCAGGCGCCCCCCTTCTTGGTATCTTCTGACGGAGTTTCTCAGTCTGGTTTTCTAGGTCACTAATTCCTTCTTTGTACGCATTTTCTGATCGAACCCTTTCTTTCCAATTAGCTGTTTGGTTTTTTAATAACTGCTTATTTCATGACCTGTTACCAATAGCCTATTCTTCGATTTTTTTTTTTTTAAGTAGGTTCCACGCGCAACGTGGAGCCCAGTGCAGGGCTTGAACTCACGACCGTGAGATCAAGACCTGAGCTGAGATCAGGTGTCAGATGCTTAACTGACGGAGCCACTCAGCCCACCTCTTTGAAGGTATTTGAAGTCCTTGTTGGGTCTACTCCATTAATTCTGCCTCCGCAGATATAAGCTTTTTAGTTTATTGTCTCTGATTTAGAATATGGCTGTTTTGCTCCTTAGATGTACAATTATTCTCACATGAGCTCGTCTTCCCGTGGGCGTCAGAAACGACCGGGATGGTAGTGGTCATGTGTAGTGAGCAAGGCTAAAGCCGGGCCCCAGTTTCTGCCCTCCTGGTGCGATGTGCGTGTGTGTTGGGGGGCTGTCAGAGGGTAGAGTTGGTGGCATTAAATTACAGGTCTCATAAGTCCCCATGGACCTTCCCTCCAGGTCACTGTGCCCTTCAAGAAACCTTCCTATATCTCTTTCAAGCAGTTTTTTTGTTTTAAATAGGCTCCAAGCCCAACATGGGGCTTGAACTCACGACCCCAACATGAAGAGTCATATGCTTTACCGACTGAGCCAGCCAGGTGTCCCAACGGGCAGTTCTTCTCTAGGGGTCTCTTCAGTCCTCACGTGGTCCTGAGCGAATGGAGGAGGAGAGGGGAACAGTTGGGATGTGGCCATCCTCTGCCTTGAGCCACCTGCTGCCCCCCACAGCCGGGCATCTGTGCCTCCCGCAAACTGCTCCTGCACCCCAAGCAGAGCCAGCAGAGACAACACGGGGAGGGAGAGGAGCACAACAGCCCTTCCCCAGCCTCCCCTCCCCCCGGGCCCACATCCCGGTCTGCTCCCTGCAGCCATCACCCTCGCTCCTCAAGCCCAACCCCCTTCTCTCCCTCTTGCATTTCTCCATTTCTGGTTTCTCGGCATCACCTGCCCCCTCTCGACTCTGGCCTCTCCATGGCAGGGTTCCGTGGCGTACGTGACAGCCTCATCCCATCGCCCAAGAACCCTCGTGGCGGATCCTATTATCCACGTCTTTCTCCAGGTTGAAACCGAACTGCAGAGGGCTTACAGTATTTGCCTGCAACGGCACGGCTGCTAAGTGCAGATCTGAGGCTCATCGCTTCCTCTCTGCCTGCGAAGGCTGTCACCCACTCTTTGGAGTCGTCTGTCCCCAAAATAAAGAAATGTGGACGAGAGCTTTGCTTCAGCCATTTCCAAACCCCGTGGGATCCTGGGATGGACAAAGGAACAGTGTTGTTGCTGATTTCCAGGAGACGGTCCCCTTTGAATCTTTTGCCCTTTTGTCTCATGTATCACTTTTTATGGAGGTTTAAATTATTTATACTGTTTTGTTGAAAGCTAAGCATGTTGGGTAAATTGCCACTCGTCGGAGGGTAGAAAGTGGATAGGCCGACTGGACTGTGATTTAGAAAAAAACGAAACATAGTATCTCCGACCCTGGTACCTTGAGGTTCTTTTCGAGCAAGCTGTGTGTGTGTGTGTGTGTGTGTGTGTGTGTGTGTATGAGAGAGAGAGAGAAGGATAGAACGAGAGAAAGGGAGAGAGAAGGAGAGAGTTGGTTGGTTGTCACAGCTGGGTTTATAGCCTTTGGAGACTATTTCTGTACCTTTCAGTTTCTTTGTAAAATGAGCATGTTACCTATCAACATTATATGGTTGGAAGGAAATTGCTGATGTAATGGACCTTTTTTTAAAGCAAAAAAAAAAAAAAAAAAAAAATTTGAGCCCTATAAAGAAAAGCACATTATACATAAATAGGGTTAATTTCTAGCCAAAACCATGGAGTCAGCTGTTTATATAAATATGAGAGATCTAAATGCTTCTTCCTTAGAGGCTGGCTCCTTGTCTTAGAAGGCTGTGCCTTATTGTCCTTTCAAACCACAACCTGCTGAGGCCGTCAGTGATGCGGAAACATTTTTCTTTTCCAGCTCATTTCTCTAGGATGATTGAGAAATACTGCGGCAGCCAAGAGGGTCCCATCCTCAGTTCTCTGCCCGCTCACTGCTTTAGGGCCTTACTTTTGGGAGGAGAACTTCTAATTTAGAGCACTGCAGACCAACTTATTATGACCATTCATCTTCAAACGTTGTGCATGTCCATTTAAATGGCCAAAGGGGGAGGGGGAGTGGATAAAATGAATAAAGTCAGTGGACTGCTGACTACTCCAGGCTCCGAGTATAAACTAGAAGGTTTAATGAGTGTTAGGAGTATGAACTGAAGGTCCCGTTCCTATAGAGAAAAATGTGGGCTCATTTGTAGATTAGGATTAAATTCAAACCCCAAATCCCGACTCTCCCATGAGTTGATTTGCCTGGGAACTCAAACAGTCGGAAAGGTAGAAAGTGAGGGGAATAAAAATCAAGTTCTTACTTCTTACTCCCTTTCCTTTTGAGAAAATCGAAGACAGAGTCCCAATTGTAAGGGGGGGAAAAAGGAAAAAAACTCTTTAAAAAGATAAGCGGCTTCTGCTTCTCTGATTGCCCAGAGTGGACCGGGTCCCAAATTGCTGCCAAGTAACCTCTTCGGCTATAAACTAAATATATCACCTTTTCTCTTTTCACAAAGTGTATCTTCTCGTTGAAGCACACACATTCTTGGCTGGGATGCCGGTATGACCTAATTCCGATGTCAAGTGTGTGGGAGAATCAACTTTTAAAGCAGTGCTTCCAAAGCCGAGATGTTCGCAGTCGCAGAATGAATGTGGTTGAATCCAGCACTTAGAATGCTGCCTTGCTACTGATAGAATTCCAGGGCTTTTTCCTTCTTTTTTCTTAGTTCATAGTTAGTGCATTTTCTGTTTGTTTTAGGTGTTCTAAGGGGCATACAGTGCTGTGCTGAAGAGCGTGAGGTTTGGAGTCAGATGTTCACGGATTTGAATCCTGACTCTACCACCACTTACTGGCTGTGACCTTGAGTAAATTACTTCATCTCGGTGTGAGTTTCCTGGGGCTGCTGTAACAATAAACCGGGTCACTTACATGGTGTCTGGGTGGCTCAGTCGGTTAAGTGCCCAACTCTTGATTTCAACTCAGGTCATGATCTCAGGGTCCTGGGATGGAACCCCGTGTCGGGCTCCACGCTCAGTGGGGAATCTGCTTGGGATTTTCTCTCTTTTTCTCCCTCTCCCTCTTCCCCCTCCCCAACTCTTGTGTGCAATCTCTCTCTTTCTCTCTCTCTCAAAAATAAATAAACACTTCTTTAAAAAAATTATAAACCACGTGACTTAAAACAACAGAAATTTTATATCCTTTCACATTTCTGGAGGCCAGAAGCCCAAAATCGGTATCACTGGGGCCGAAAAATCCTAAGTGTTGACTGGGCTGTGCTCCTTCCAGAGACTCTAGGGGAAAATGTGTTTCTTGCCTCTTCCAGCTTCTGGGGGCTGCTGGTGTTCCTAGGCTCGGGGTTGCATCCCTCCAGGCTCTGCTTCCCGTGGTCACACTGCTATCTGCACGTCTATGTGTGCCATCAAATGTCCGCCTGCCTCCCTTTTATAAGGATACATAGGATTGCAGTGAGGGCCGATCATGATAGCTCAGGATAATCTCTGCATCTTAAAATCCTTAACGGATCTACAAAGACCCTGTTTCCTTATAAGGTGATATTGGCAGGTCCCAGGGATGAGGACCTGGTATCACTGGGGGGCCATTTTTCAGCCCCCCACAACCTTTCTGAGTTTCCTCATATGGGAACAGTAAGAGTGCCCGTTTTATAGGACTGTGGCGAGGATTAAACAAGACAATGAATGTGGGGTGCTTAACGTAGTTCTTGGTTTAGAGTCCATGCTCGATAAATACCAGCTGCCATCATCCCTTCCCCTACATCGTCATCACCATCATCTACTTAAATTCTTCCCCTCACTTGGAGAGGATCAGACAAATCCAGTAAGCACAGAATGCTGAGAGAGTTGAACCCGGACACACTTTAGAATTCATCTCCTCTGACATATAGATTAAAAACTGAAGTCTAGAGGCATTGACTTGCCCAGGATCCCACAGCTAGAATGAAGCAGATTTATTTCATTGTAATATTTTATTCATTCATTCATTCATTCATTCATTCATTCATTCATTTAAAGTAGGCTCCACGCCCAGCATGGAGCCCAGTGCGGGCCTTGAGCTCATGACCCTGAGATCAAGACCTGAGCCGAGATCAAGAGTTGGGATGTCCAACCAACTGAGCCACCCAGGTGTCTTTAGTTGTAACATTTTATTTTATTTTTAATTTTTAAAAAGATTTTATTTATTTATTTGAAAGAGAGACAGACAGCACAAGCAGGGGGTGGGGCCATGGGAGACGGAGAAGCAGACTCCCCAGTGAGTGGGGAACCCAATCCGGGGCTTGATCCCAGGACCCTCAGATCATGACCTGAGCCAAAGGCAGACACATATCTGACACGCTTATCGCAGGTGCCTCCATTGTAACATATTAGATACTATGACTCTATAATCGGCAGAGAGGGAAACTGAAGGAAAGGGATGGTAGGGGATCACTTAGGGAAAGAGAAGGAGAGAGAAAATAAAGATTCAACGTGAAGAGAGAATTAGGTAGTATCTTCATTCCCGTTTTAGAGATGAGGACACCGGGGGTTACATGCTCAAGGGCACATAGCAAGTGAGAGAATCCAAACAGTTGGACTGTAAAGACTGGGTGCTCTCGACCCTCCATACTCCGTCTTCCCAGTAGATGCTTTCTCAGCATGAGTTATGTGTTCATCTCAAGTGCTTATGCTGTAAGCGAGAGTAAGAAAATGCAATTTCCAGGAGACACTGTCTGAGAGCCGGGGCTTTGGAGAGGGCTATGTCTTTAGGGTAGTCTCCGTGGACTGGGGATTTGGGAATGGTGGAAAAGGCAGGGTTATTTGAGATATCCTGACCCTGCTGAGCACTGTTCAGCTGTGGACATTGTGCTCCCAGCTCTGCATTCTGCCCAGGTCCTCCCTATTCTCGTGTCCCAGGCACCGTTCCTGACGGCTGGACTCCCTGGAGCCGTAGGAAGCCCATTTCAGGCACCATATTCTGCCCGTGTGTTCCGGGGCCATCTGTCACTGGCATGGCAATTCCCAGAAACAACAATTTGGTTTCTTTAATCATGGCTTTAAGACCAAAGTTAATTGATACAAGGTTGTTCCTAATTAGTAAAAAATGCCTGTTACAGAAAAATGATGTATACATAAACTACAATTCAGAAGAGGGGAATCTATGCAGAGTATTCTTATCTGGCTGAAATGATAGCTCCCCAGTCGTGACCAGGGGAAACAGCCAGACACGCTGATTATAGCTGACTGTGTTGGCAAAGAGCCAACAGCTGGTTAAAACAAAACCTCGCACTATTCGCGGGGAACTAAGGGAACACACCAAATTAAAATTCCCCATTCTCTGGGTCTTCACAAAAATATCAAATATCAGTGTTTGGTTCTTGACTCATTACTCCCGCACGGTAAATACCATGTTGGTACTTACCGTGGGGTCCTCGGGCCGTGGGGTCCTCGGGCCGTGGGGTCTCAGCAATTGTGCTAATCTGCCTTGTGATCTACGGATTCCTTAGAAACTGATACTCATTTCAATATAATTAAACACTGCAGGCAAAGAAAATAAATGACATCAATGGATTTTGCTACTGCCTTTAGGACTTGAGAAAACGTGGGCGAGGCAGAGACCTTTTTTTTTCTTCAAGGCTTCCCAAGAAGACTAGAAACTTATTTTCAAAGGCGTACGTTTTGTCCTACTCCACATATTTTTGAAATTACCTTTCTAGATTTGTGTTTGTATCCTGCAGCAGGATTTTGACTATTCTAGGCAGTACCAGAATTCACTTTTTGTATTAATCTGGCTTTTGGAGATAGCCAGGAGTCATGTAGATCCAAACGTTGTCAGGTAGCTACGTCTTCTGAGATCTTACACATGCTTTTTACATGTTTAATCTTTGTTGGAATAAGACTCACTTCTTCCAGCAGCTCACTCCCCTATTTCCCGTTTCCTATTTGTTCCTACCAATCTCATTAGCAAAGAATTCAGGCAGCCCAGAGCTTGTTAGAATCAGTGGTGAAAAGATAAGTTTAAGTGACACTGAATGCAGGCTTGAGGAACTTTGCAGTGAGTAAGAAGCATGAGTTTTATGACATCTATCTTGGCTGATTTTCTTTTCTTTCCTTCTGGATTCTGGGTAGTTGAAGCGACCAAATAAAGATCAGTCCTCAGCAAACTGGAGGCTTGCTGTGCTCATCAATTTCCTGACCGGGAGGGCCAGTCCCGTGCTAAAGCGTCTTCCCGTTTTGATTCTCTGATTCCAAATAACCTCAGGAGAAGTCGTGCCACTGTATGTTAATATTAATGAATTAGACCAGATCGCATCCTAAGTATTCACGGAAAAAAACAGAGGCTTTATTGATGTATCTCCAGCTCTGTGTTTTTGTTACTTAATACAGTGTTCAATAAATCTGTACACACATACTTCTATCAAATAGACATTAATTAATATTTACAAGGACTTTTGTCTTAAAAAACAGATACGTTCCAGCGTCAACCCAGTAGCCTCCTTATATGTTCAAATATATAAGCAATTCTTTTTTTTTTTTTTTCCAGCAATTCCTATTTTTAAGTATGCAGCATGATCCAGGACTTAAGTACATGTGTTACCTGACCTTGGTTAAAATAACCGGAAGATAATTCTCTTTATGGGCACAGACAGTCCTGCAGAGGACTGGGGGTCTTAATTCTCCCTACACTGTCATCAGTGCAAGTGGCGGCCTGTGGCGGTTTTGAATGAATATGGACTCTGAGTCAGGAAGGCCTCCTGTTTGGCCAAGATGCAGTGACCTTTCGCAGGGCAGGCTGTGGGACTAGGGCACCTTAAAACCAGGTCAGAGAGAGGATTATGGCTTATAGCCTCCCGCCCACTCAGCCCCCCAGGCTCGCCCAGCTGCCATGGGTGAGTCCTGGCCCCTCTGATCCAGCTGCTGACCCAGCCCGCAGAAGATTACTGGTGGGATCGCAGCTGGGATGCCTTTGGACAAATACCATGTTTAAACGATGAAATATTTTCTAACACGCAGTGTAGAGACTAACGAAACGGCACCCACCCATGTACCCATCCCACCGCCCCCCTCTCTGAACATTTCCATCCTGTGTCTGTGTCTTTTTTTTCCCCCCAAGAAATAAAATATTACAGAGACCTTGAAGCTTCCTGTGTCTTGCTTCCTGCTTCCTTTCTTTCTTCTTTCCTAGGGTAACCTCTATCCTGAATTTGTTGACGACCGTTTCCCGTGCAGGTTTTCCTACTTGGAATGTAGGAATTTTCCCAGGAATGTAGTCCTGGGCGCTATAGCGTTCTGCCGCATATGTTTTCAAACTTTATGCATAAATGGCATTATACCGCACACATTATTCTGAAACTCTATTTTTTCTGCTCAGCTTTACGTTTTTGAGATTTACTCATTGCACTGGCTGTTTGCTTATTCTTTCTCAGCCCTGTGCCCAACCTTCCATATTGTTTGTATTCCTCAAGCTTCTTTGCCAGTTGGTTTCCCTTTGGGTTCTGCCAGTAGGAGGTGTTGAGAGGTGGACAGAAGTCTTAGTTTTCCTTTCTCTTTTGCTCTTTCCCTTCTCCTGGTGATTTTTCCTGATGCTGCCGCCTCTTCCCCCCCGCCCCCTCCCCCAGCTCCAGTCCTGGCTCCTCCCCCAGTCTCCTAGCTTCCGGGACACTCCCTCCTCATTTTTTCTCCCAGTGCTAGGACTGTAGCACCTTCCTGCTCTAGTCTCCCAATTACCATCCCTTCTCCTTTTTTTTTTTTTTTTTTCCTCTTCAAGCTTGCAACATCTGCATAACCAGTTCCTCTAATCTCCTGCGTTTGTCATGACTACTGTGGTTTCTAACTGGGCGCTGACTGCTCCATTACCTTTAGCTGCTGGACCATTAATTGTAGTTGCAGCACGGTATTCCCTCCTGTGGCTCCGGCACAATTTATTCATCCGTTCTCTTGTTGATGGGCATTTCGATTTTTCCTTATCGCAAACAATGGAAAGACCACATTCTCGGACCTGTTTCCTCACTTAACCTGTGCAAGAGTTTCCCTAGAGTATCTCCTGGAGTCCCTGGTTACAGGGCTGTGCCCATCTTCCACTTGCCTGGCTACTAACAGGTTTTCCAAAATAGCTGTCCCATTGCCTTCCCTTCCCTCACTGGGTACTGTTACGCTTGCCATTGCTGGCAATCTGATGGATTTGGCACGGTATCTCATTTCCATGATTTACGTGTCTTTCCATTCTTTCCTCCGGGGATTGCCTACTCATCCTTTCGCACATTGTTTTTCTGTTAAGTTGCTTGTATTTTTCATATTGATTTATATTATTATAAATTGATTGGATTTCTTTATATATTCTGAACCCTGGTTAATAGGTGTTGCAAATATATTTGTCCAATCTATGGTTTGTTGTTTGCTTTGTTTCATGGTATGTGTGTGTTTGTTTTAAAATTATAGTCAAGTTCATCAGTCTTTTTTGTTTAGTGGTTTTTGTTTCTTGCTTAAAATATTTTTCTTTATCGGGGCCACCTGGCTGGCTCAGTTGGTGGAGCATGCAACTCTGGATCTTGGGGTCGTGAATTCGAGCCCCAAGTTGGGTGTAAAGTTTATTTAAAAAAATAAAGTAAATAAATAAAAATTTAGAAAGATATATTTTTCTTTATCTCAACATCATAAAATATTTTCTATTTTCTACTAAAATATTTAAAGCTTTGTTTTTCTGATTCAGGTGTGCATTCTGCCTGGAATTTATTTTTTATACAGTATAAGGAGCACATTTTTAACTGTATAGGTAAACAATTATTCCAGCATCATTTATTACAATGTATAGTTTACCATTTTCCCACTGATTTGTGATGCCAGTGCTGTCATATGTTGTGTTACCATATGCGTGTGGTCTGGACTTTGTTCCATTTCTGGACTCGTATATTCATGTGCCAATGCAACAGAATTCTAATTAGAATGATGTTACAGAAAATCTTGCTAACTTATGGGCAAGTCCCCACATCTCGTTCTTTTTTTTCTTTTTAAAGATTTTATTTTATTTATTTGACAGAGACAGCCAGCGAGAGAGGGAACACAAGCAGAGGGAGTGGGAGAGGAAGAAGCACGCTCCTAGCGAAGGAGCCTGATGTGGGGCTCGATTTCAGAACGCAGGGATCACGCCCTGAGCCGAAGGCAGACGCTTAAAGACTGCACCACCCAGGCACCCCCCCGCATCTCGTTCTTAAACATTGTCATGGATAATCTTGGCTTCATTCTAACATATGAATTTTTTTAAATGGACATGGGAGAGATTTATTATTTAATTTTACCATTACCTTGTCCAATTCCATGAAAAATCCTATTGAAGTATTCATTGAAATTAAATTAACTTTGTAAATTAATCCTGGAGAGGATTGACAACTTCATAATATTTTCTTCCTGTCCAAAAATAAGGACTATCTCTCCCTCTACTTTTTGGTGATAAGATGAATTTTTATTTTAATTAATTAATTTTTTAAAAGATTTATTTATTTGAGAGAGAGAGAGAGAAAACACAAGTAGTGGGGGAGGTGCAGAAGGAGAGGGAGAAGCAGGGCCCCCGATGTGGGGCTCGATCCCAGGACCCAGGGATCATGACCAGAGCCGAAGGTAGTTGCTCAACCAACTGAACCACCCAGGTGCCCTGATTTTATTTTTATTTTATTTTATTTTAATTCCAGTATAATTCACATACACTGTTAGATTTTCTTCAGTGTACAATGTAGTGATTCAACAATTCTATACATTACTCAATGCTCATCACAATAAATGTACTCTTAATCCCCTTCTCCTATTTCACCCATCCCTCAACCCACCTCCCCTCTGGTAACTATCCGTTTGTTCTCTATGGTTAAGAGCCTGTTTTTTCCTCTTTCTTTCTTTCTTTTTTTCTTTTCTTTCCTTTTTCCTTCCTCCCTTCCTTCCTTCCTTCCTTTCCTTCCTTTCCTTTCTTTTTTGTAAGCTCTACCCCCAACATAGGGCTTGAACTCATGACCCCAAGATCAAGAGCTGTATGCTCTACTGACTGAGCCAGCCAGGTGCCACTGTTTGTTTCTTGAATTCCACATATGAGTGAAATCATATGGGATTTGTCTTTCTCTGACTGACTTCTGTCACTTAGCATTATATTCTCTAGTTCTATCCATGTTGTTATAAATGGCAAGATTTCACTGTTTTTATGGCTGAGTAATATTCCATTGTATATATACACATATATGTGTATATATACATATACATACGCATATATACATACATATGTGTGTATATGTGTATATATGTACACACACACACACACACCACCTTTTCGTTATTCATTCATCAGTTGATAGACACGTGGGCTGCGTCCATAATTTGGCTCTTATAAATAATGCTGCAATAAACATAGGGGTGTATATATTCTTTTGAATTAGTGTTTTTGTATTCTTTGGGTAAATACCCAGTAGTGGAATAACTGGATCGTATGGTAATTCTATTTTCAATTTTTGGGGGAAACTTCATGCTGTCTTCCACAGTGGCTTGCACCAGTTTGCATTCCCACCAACATTTCATGAGGGTTCCTTTTTCTCTACGTCCTTGCCAATACTTTTTGTTTCTTGTGTTTTTGATTTGAACCAGTCTGATAGGTGTGAGGTAATATCTCATTGTGGTTTTTAGTTGCATTTCCCTGATAACGAATGATGTTGAGCATCTTCCCATGTGTCTGTTGGCCATCCGGATGTCTTTTTCTAAAATTTTTAAAAGATTTAATTTTTAAGCAATCTCCACACCCAACATGGGGCTTGAACTCACAACACCGAGATCAAGACTCAAAAGCTCCACCAGTTGAGCCAGCCGGGTGCCCCTGTATATCTTCTTTGGAGAAATGTCTGTTCATGTCTTCTGCCCATTTTGTGTAAGTTCTTAATGTATTTTGGATACTGACTCTTCATCGGATATATCTCTCCCAATCAGAGGTTGTCTTTTAGTTTTGTTGATTGTTTCCTTTGCTGTGCAGAAGCTTTTTATTTTGATGTTGTCCCAATAGTTTATTTTTACTTTTATTTCCCTTGCCTGAGGAGACAGATCTAGGATAATATTGCTACAATAGGTATTCTTTAAGTGTTTCATCAATACAGCCGTATATTTTTTTCCATACGGGTCTTGATCATCTTTTGTCAACCTAACCTTACATATTTAATAGTTTTACTGCCATATTTAATGATTTAATGAGATCTTTTAAAATCACATTTTCTAATTGTCTATTTCTATTGATTTTGGATTTTTGTATATTGATCTCGTATCCAGAAATCTTATTAGTTATAGTAGTATGGGTGTGTGCATCCCATTACTAGATCTTTTAATGTTATTTTCTTGCATTCCAGGGATAACCCAATGGGGCCATGGCTAAATTCAATTTTCTAGAACCTGACAAGTTTTAAAAGGTGCCTTTGGACAAAATCTGTAATCTTTTAGATGACAGAGAAATTGAATGGCCCTGCAGAGTAACTTCATCTATCAAAAGGGCAAAAGGCTTATGTAGAGCGGGCCATTTTGGACTTGAAAACTTGAACAGCCTTACCTGCCTCTGTTGACCCTTCTCATTGTGCTTTTGCCTAATTTCAGTGATGATTACCACCACATAACCTTCACTTCGTTTTAGATTCTTTTTAGAATGAGCTCCATTGAGAGCTCAAACAATATTAACTAACATCCAGGTTTTTGTAACTCTCCATGGTGCTTATCATAGTACTTACACAAAGAGCTCCAACCTAGGAAACACTTGGGGTCTACTGATGAATTGATGACCTTCTGTTCATTAACCCATTGGAATATCATTTTTGTTCTGACTTTCAGGAAGCTAAGAGCTGAGTTTTGTCCTCAGTGGTAGCACATTCCCTGACTCTGCTTTTTATTTTTATTTTTAAAGATTTTATTTATTTGACAGAGAGAGATAGACAGCCAGTGCGAGAGGGAACACAGACAGGGGGAGCTGGAGAGGAAGAAGCAGACTCCCAGCGGATGAGCCTGATGTGGGGCTCCATCCCAGGACTCTGGGATCACGCCCTGAGCCGAAGGCAGACGCTTAAGGACTGAGCCACCCAGGCGCCCCTTTAATATGACTTTTCTTTCTATGCACTGGGCTTATTCATATAGCCTTTCTCTCCCACCATATAGACTCTTATTATTTGTGTTTTTTTAAATTATTAATTTTACTCCTATGTTAATGTTATAGTTTTATTCCTTGTATGCTTCCATGGAAGTTACTTCAAATCCTTTTGTGGGTAGGTGGAGTTTAAATTCTACATAAAATGAGAAATGTTCGATAAATGTTGACCGGATGGAGAGTATGACGACTTTAGTGGGGATGCAGATTCTCCAAACTCATTAGTGTAGGAAATTAATTTTGATGTTTTAGTGTCTGCTTATAAGTAAAACACCCAAACCTGTACTGAATTCAGGGGGAAAATCCAATTTTACTTTGTTAGTAAATAAAAAAACATTTCACACCTTATAAAATAACGGTGCTTGGCACGATAATTGCACATATATGCCGTTGAATATTTTATTTCATTAGGTACTGAATTGGACCACTCATGAACAGTCGTGGGCTTTTCCCCTTTCGAGCCGTATCTAAATCTGATTTTTAGAAAATCGCTACTAGAGTGCTCGCGTTGTCCGGGTTGCTGAATTCCAACAACCCTCCTTCAAGGGCATCCTCCCGGAAGGGAGCTCGGGTCATTAGCTCAGGGACATACAAAGCGTTTTGTTCTTTTACTCACGGCCCTTACCCGGTCTCCCAAGGAGACAAGTTGAATGCCCACTAAGTCATGCTTTTCCATTACTCATTCCGCCTTTTCTCCCAAGGTGGCGTGTGGGAGGTGTTGTGATCGGGCTCGATAAGAATAGGCCGGGAAGCTTGCTGCGGGATAATACACTCATCCCTTTGCGTGTTTCAATTCCGACTGCGCCGTGTTTGGCGGCTTCACCCAGCGAGAAGCTTTCCAAACCGACTATGACTGCACACTCGGCCGCCTCCCATATTCATCTCAGCCCCTCCGCAGGCGCCTGGCCTCCACAGTCCCGCCCCGCTCCACTTGGCCAAGCTTTGTTCCCTTACAAGGCGGATCATCAGGTGGGCCAGGCGCGACTGCTGCCGAATAACGTCCTTCGCGGGTCACCCGGGAGGGGACTCTGGCCGCGGGCCTCCCCAACCCCGCAGCTCCGCACCCCCACACCCGCGCGGGCGCCCGGGCCACCAGGAGGCGCCCGGGCATCTCTGCAGCTCCTCGCCCCAACCCCTCTCTGGCTCTCCCTGCGATTGGCCGGCCGCCCCGAGCTCTAAGTCCCGATTGGCCGCCTCCCGCGTCAGTCGCGGACGTCGGGACGGGCCGAGGTGACGCACCGCGGCCGGGCTCGGGGCGGTGTCCGGCGCGGGCGGCTGCGGGCGGAGCTTCGCGAGGACCGACGCGGGGCAGTCAGACGGCGGCCGCCTTGGGAGGCGCCAGCGCGAGTCCGAGCCGCTCCCGTCCGCCGCAGCTGCCACCGCCGGCTCGTCGCCGCGCCCCGGCCTCCCGCAGTCCCGCCCTCCCCGCGCCGCGGCCCTAGATGCGGGGCCGGGCCGCTGCGTGATGGGGCTCCGGAGCGGCGCCCTGCGGCTCGCGGCGGCCGCTGCTCTCTCTGAGGAGCGTCGGTGCCGGGCCCCCCGCGCCCCCGCGCGCCGCGGCGCCTGCTGACCCGGCCCGTCCGTCCGCCCGTCCGTCCGCAGCGCGGCTGAGGTAAGGCGGGGGGCGGGCGGCGGTTGGCGCCGCGGCCGCCAGGGCTGGGGAGGGGGCCCTCTCGGGGGAGAGGAGGCCGGGCCGGGGCCGGGCGGGGTCCGAGCGGAGGAAACGCCGGGCCGGGCGGGAGCCGCGCCGCGCACCGGGGCGCGGGGTGGGGCGGGGCGGGGGACCCTCCCTGGCTGGCGAGCCCCGGCTTCGGGTCCAGCGGCCTGCTGGGTCGCCCGCAGTGTCCCACACCAGCCCTCGGCTGCCCCTGAGCCGCCGGACTCGGGCTGTGCCCAGCGGTCCGCCGGCCCGCCGCTGTCGGCTGCCTGTGTTCTCTGCGCACACTGCATCCCTGTGGAGCGGGCGCCGCGCCGTTTGGAAGCGCCGGTGCTCGTTTCCCCCCCATCCCCTCTCCCCCATTATGGTTGGCGTCGGAGCTGAGCCTGGGAATGGGATTATGCCCTTTTGCCAGATGAAGGTAGGAGGGGGCTTGGCGTGGCGGAGGGGAAGCCGATGGCGCGAGGACCGGAGAGAGGGGCGCGATGGAAAGGGAGGGGGCGTGTGGGATGCCGGCCAGCCGCGAGGAAGGCTGGTGTGGTCTCGGCGTTCAGCAGCTCAGGATCACTCTGGCAGCCATATTGGGAGGATGATCTGACAAATCCTTTAGTAGCCAAGTCCGGTTGCTGGAAGGCACCGAGTGACAGCCCTGGCAGCTTTCAGGGTGACTGGCCGCGCCAGAAGCCAAGTTGTGGGGGTTGGGAGCCTGCTCGAGCAAGCTAGTCATTGTTCGTGCAACACAACACATTCCGGCCCTAAAACCAGAATTGAACTCCCGAATCACTTTTTCTCCTTGGTGAATTGCTAAATGAGCTTCTGTGCTCAAGTGCCGTGAGGATTCCATTCTTGTTGGGGTGAAATACTGTGTTTCTCTGTTCATCTTGTATGACCAGTGCTGTGGACGTGGAGGCCTGATGATCATACCTTACATGTACACAGGCAGATCTGAGGATTGCTAAGGCCAGTTTACCAGTAGGGAGGCTTCGAGTTAGTATATTGCATTGGATGGGTAGATTTTCAGAGTAGCTCACCATGCAGAGATTTAGTAACCTGGCATATTCTGACAGTGGGAGAGGCATGCAGCAGTATTTCTGAGGATGCAGGTTGTCATCTTTGTGGAATCTGGAGGTAGCTGAAATTAGATTGTCAACAGATCCCTTGCTCACATATCTTACTGTTCTAGGCAGCTGTTCTGCCGACATTGAATATGTCGCTTTGTGTCATAGATGGGTCTGTCTGAGCCCCATGAAAGTGTGGTGATTGGATTCGAATAGCTCTTAAGTGATATCATGGTGGATATTTTATTTAAAGGCTGGCATTTTGTCAGCTTAGCTTAGTCATAATAAAATCTTAGCTTGTGTTCTCTTGAGGTGGTGCTTTCTAATTAACTTGGTGTGGCTGTTGGATTATGAGGCAGGTGGAGTTAAATAAGTACTGTGTAAGGATGGAGTATGAGGACTGCACACACCTTGGGGTTGTAAAGCAGATCTGGAAATGATCAATAACCGAATTCAGTGTGAGCCTGTAAATCTGCCTTCTCCTACATGCTTGATGTTTATAGGACCTGGAGAGTGGCATGCCTGTCTTTGTGCCCTTTGCTTTCAAACTCCATTTCTTAATGAACAAATTCCTGTAACTTAAGTTGAACTAGCTAAAAATTTTCAGTCAGGGTTTTCTAAGAAGAGTCTTAATACCCTATTTTTGTATTTCTACCGTTAAGCTTTCCTTTTAAAACTTAGTTGAATGAAAAATGGTGTCAGTAGAAACTAGTGCTTTTTGTATTACTTTAACATGAGAGAAATCCAGAATGTCTGTTTTAAAATTTCATGCCCCAATTAAAAACTATTTCTAAGTTTTAAATTTTTACAGTTACTTGATTAGCAAAAAAAGATCTGAAGAATTGTGGTTAAATATAATTTCAGCATTTGGTAAAATCAGACCTGATTGTGAATCTGATTTGGTGGCAGAGTCTTACGAATCCCTGCAGCTCTGCTCTGATGAATGTTTTTCCAAAATTTATCCAATTAAGTACAGCTTCGAAGGCTTTAAACAGACCATTTTTCCTTCCAAGACCAGATATGAATGCAGCTTTCCTTTTTTCTCTTTCCCACTTTGAATTTGTTCAGGGAATAAACTCTCAAGAAGAGTGCCAATAGTCTCTCCCAGGCCAAAGCTTTCTAGCCCGCTTCCCTGCCATGGTCTTGTTCTGGGTACAAAGTAAAGGACAACAATGGGCCCCTGCCTTCTAGTTTGTAAACCCCTTCTCGGGCTGCTAATCACAGCAGGACTTTTCCAGGAGTGAAGCATATCCTTTTGAACTTGTAAACTGATAGGATATAATTTTACAAGGCTCTGATGTGAAAGGTGTAGCCTGTCTACTTCATGTAGTTCTCTTTGAAAGATGGCCTTGTTGGAACAAACTAATGAATTTCTGGAGTTCATAAAAGTGTGGGTAAATATACATGCTTTCAGAACGTTTCTGCGTGCAGCTCATTAGAATAGAAGATAAATGAAGCGGATGTGACTGTGACAAGAAAAACCATACAGAAGGGTCCTGGGACTTCCCTTTGAGGTGGGCTTTCTGGTTAATGGCCCAGTGATTCATTTACGCTCACTTTTATGATCTGCATTACCAGTTTATTGACAGTGCATATAGAGATTTAGTTCTTCACTCTCAAGGAATTTACACTTTACCATTCGTATGCAGACATGGTAAGATAAAGTTAACTCAAGGTGTTTTCCGTTTCAGTACAGTTTAGTGGTTGAGTACAATTTAGTCCATACCGCGGTAGTTTCCATGGTTTTTATAGTCAGAGCCTTTTCCCTTTTGTATTGCCATATAATACTTACCTAATGGTCATTCGGTACTTTTATGATTGCTTTGTGGTTGTTTGTGTATGTGTTTGAAGTCAGAAGATTGTAAATGTCTGATGGATTAAAGAAATTTTTTAATACCATCCTCTACCATTGCTCTGTGTGATGTCTTTGATACTTGACTTAGTTCTCCCTCTGTCTGAATTTCTGACATCATCCTGGCAGATGTCAATGACTGTATAAACAATAACAACAACAATAGTGACAAAATAGCTCACTCATATTGAGCCCTTTCTGTGTGCTAGGCTCTTTTCCAAGTACTTTACATTGTTCGCTAATTTAATCCTTTTAACAACCATATGAAATAGATGCTCTTACCCCCTATTTTACAAATGAAGAAACAGGGTAAATGACTTCCCCCCAGGTCACTGGAAATGAGTACGTAACTACTGTACTAAACTTCTGTAACTACCTTTATCCATAAAATTCCTTGACTTCAGCTCAAGCAAACGTTAGCTTCATGCTGTTCCAGTAACTCAGTATTGTGGCCCCGTCTTCTACCTTGTCATCACCTCTGGATCTGTCTTAATGTCAGGTTGTTCTTCAGATCTGAAGCTCCGATCATTTATAGTTCTCACTTTTGTAGTCTCCCGTGTGCTCTCCCACATCGTCTCCTGGTCCATCAGCCTCTTCCACATTTTACTTGTCTTCCTTTAGTACGCTGTGACTTCTGGAGTGCACTGCTTCAGCTCTTTTCTTGCCAGCACTGGCAATCTTTAATTCTTTATTATTCTGCAAGACCCGTTATGCAGATGGCAGCCTTACATCCTTCCTACTACCCGTACCTTCTGTTTTTAGTCTGCCGTGGAGAAATCTCACACGGTGCTGGGGGTTAGTGCCACAATTAATGTGTAATCTTAGGTCTCCTCTAAATCTGTCTTTGGTGTTTGTTGAAGTAATTCTGTTCAGTTCCCTCCCCTGTTCTCCACAGTGACGTCAAAATTTTGACTGCTTTACTCAAGCCTCCCCACTGCTGCCCCATGCTTGGCTTAAAACCTTACCTAACATCTCATTGGGGAAAAAAGGCAAGACCCCCCCCCCCTTCCTCTTCTCTACGTAAAGAATTCTCTGGCTTCTTTCTTACCTTCTTTCCTCCAGTCTTAGAGAAAAGGTTACTCTCCAGACTTCAACTAATCCCTTGGCCTGTGTTCTGGATGTCATTGTCTTGTAATCTTTAGGGACTTGATGTATTTGGTTACTCTTTTCCCCTTTTGCTGTTTCCCTGTAGTCCCACCGTAGGGCCTTTGCTCTGACTCTTCTATCTAGAACCTGACATTAAGACAGATCCAAAGGTGATGACAAGGTAGAAGACGGGGCCACAATACTGAGTCACTGGAACAGCATGAAGCTAACGTTTGCTTGAGCTGAAGTCAAGGAATTTTATGGATAAAGGTAGTTACAGAAGTTTAGTACTCCTCCCCTGAAAGTCGCTTGGCTAACTCCTTCACCTTCTTCAAGTTTTTGCTTAAAGCCCACCACCTCAACAGGCCTACCCTAACCTCATTTATGCACGTGCACAGTGTTCCTCCCCACCATCCTCCTGAGCCGCCTGCCTTTGCTGTACTTTCTCTCCCTGGTAATGCTTATTATCACACTGCATTCTGGAGAAATTATTGTTTTAATGTCCCTACTTCGCCTACTAGAATTAGAATGTAAGCTCCTCCATGGCAGGGATATTTATCTGTTTCATTCATTGATTTATCCCAGACTCCTGGAGCTGCCTATCACATGGTAGGCACCTAATAAGTAGCTGTTGAATAAAGTATAGAAACATGAAGATCTCTCCTAATAAAAATGGGGAAGCAGGAAGAAAAATCCTTCCCTTGTTCCTGTTCCCTCCTAGCTGTCACTCTCCTGCCCCTCATAGCCAAGTTCTGGAAGCAAGAGGGTTCTTGTATTTCCATTTCTAGCTTCCTAATTACTCCCCAGCCCACCATCGATGGGCTTCAGTGGCCCTCCCTTCACCAACACCTGCTCTTGCCCTGGTTTCTAGCCTGTTATTGCTGAAACCAGGCGACACACTTCATGCCTTTGCTGCACTGGAAGCATTGCTTACTTCACACTCCCTCCTTCATTGACCTTTTGTCTGCTTCTGTTTGGTGGATCTGGTTTCAGATCTTGGCCTGCTTTTCTGGCCAGTCACAGTGTTACCAAATTCATTCAACACAAATTTTTGTGTGATTTTTAAAGTCTTTTGTTTTTAGGAACTAGAACTTTGACATATTTCTGATGTTAAGTAGCAGAATAGGTTTATTGCAGGAACTTTTTTGTGTATAATTTCTACTGCTTACAGCTTCTAAAAAGGTTTTAAGCAGCCTACCACAAATCCATAAATATAAGGGGGCTGTTAAAGTATTGATAAGAAAGAAAACTCTGTGTAACAGGAGGAAAAACTAAATAAATAAGTTACAGCAATTTGCGTAATGTGGTTATTATAATTTAGTTTTGAAACTTTTAGAAGTCAAGGTAGAAAGGGAAAGAAAATATACATATATATGTACGTATATATATATAATGGTTCATCAGGAGAAACTTTTTTTTTTTTGGTAATAAATTCTAAAACTGTAAGAGGAAAGTGTTACATCCTGATATAACGATGTACATACGAAGTGTTTTCAACAGGTCTTTAAGTAAAAGGAAAAAATGTTCTTCAAAGACCTTTTTAAAAAAAGTAATCCACCTGCTTTCCAAACGGAAGATACAACACTGAACTATAAACAGAGTCTTTTTTGTGAAGGGTATGACTAGTATGATTCAGATATTAACTCTGTATAAAGATAAACCTGAATTTCCCTGCAGAAAACTCATTATTTATCCCTTGTGAGAGTCTGGAATACTTGTATTGTCATCTAAATGAAAACATGCCTATTAAACTTTCTGTATCTGTTTATCATGTGGAAAGATTGACACATTGTTGACACATGGAAAAGTCTGACCTGCTTTCTTGCCCAGTTGGTGAGCTACCTCCCAGGCTGGTAGCTGCAGAGGTGTGGTCATGGGGAAGTTTTAGAAGGAGGGAACCTTGGCTCATACCAGATTTTTTCTTTACTTTTTTTTTTTTTTTTGGTCATGCCGTCTCTTTAAGGGCAGGGGCTCAGCTCATACCAAATTTGAATTAACCTCTGATTGAAACTTACCCTTTCTACACTATAGCTGAGCTGACTTCATTTTAGACTGGACAATTCCAGGAGAAGGTGTTGTCTGTCATCCACTTTGACAATAGAAGAGCTTCAGTGGAATGTGGGATTTGAGTGGCAGAATTCCCAGCAGAGCTGCTAAAATAAAATTATGAGACAGCTTCAGATATTAGAACGAATTGACTTACTAGATCGAGTTTAGTATTAACCAACTAGACTTTGGAAGAAAAAAGAAAAAAAAATCACTTTCATTTAGAATATTTTATGCCATAGGAGCTGTTGTCTCTTTTTAATTTATTTTTATTTTTTAAGCTGTATGCTCAGTGTGGGGTTTGAACTCATGGCCCTGAGGTCAGGAGTCACATGCTTTACCGACTGAGCCAGCCAAGTGCCCCTAGGAGCTGTTGTCTCTTGATGCACCTCCTGGTGTATGAATAAAATCATGTTATTGGTGAAAAGGAAGATCCTTGGTTTATTAATTTCAGTGACAGGACGACGTGTGTCTAATAAGTCCAAAACTGTATTTTAAGACTTATTTTAGATAGTGGTTTAAAGAACGCAGTTGGAGAGTCTGGATGAGCTAGTTTAACCCCGTTTGAGATTGAAAATCTGATCTGTCAGGAGACTTTTCCTGTGCAGTCTGATTCTTGGCATTGGGTTAAAATGCAGAAGGAAGCTTTTCCAACATGTGATTCATTTTGAGCTTTCACAGTTTGGCTCATGGCTGATTTTTATTCATAGAGTCGAAGACCAAGAATAGACAGGTAATTCATACACATAGAAAAATAAATTTTTACTTTTGAGGGGGGCATTTTATCAGAATAACCATGGCCAGTGACAAGAGTCCTAAAATCTGCTTGGTCCTCATGGAAATTATTGGCCTGAGAGATGCAAAACTTACAATAACGAAGTTTTCATAGCATCTCAAAATGGGCTCACTGGCTACAGATATTTACTTGTGGGGACCCATTCATTCTTTAAGTTATAGTTCATTTTTTAAGCCATAATTCATTGGAAAAGATCTTTTAAATAGACTGCTTGTTGCTATTGTAAATTTGATACTGTATAGTAAATTGTGTGAATATTGAATTTAAAAGACTGAGTTTCTTGGTTAAATTCTATTTTCATTTGTGACAAACATGTACTGAATACTGTTATCAGTGCATGAGAGTTAAGTGAACTACTGGCTGCAACATAGGGCAGATGGAGTAAGTAGGAAAATGAATCAACACGTTTTTAAGGAGCAAAGAGAAAGAAGGTATCACTTTTGCCTCAGAAAGGGGCACATTAAGGAACATGTGACTTAACGCTTCCTGCTTCGTGGTGATATTTGACCTTGTCCTCAAAAGATACGGACTTGTAATAGGTTGAGAAGCGAGATTGAGCTTCCAGGAGTAGTGTGTTTGGTGCAGTAAGAGGGTGCTTGGTGGAGAAGGCTTGAAGCTGGGCAATGAAAACGGAGGCTGGGGAAGAGGTTGGATTGTGGAGGCCCTTGAATTTTTAGGTTATGTTCTGAGGCCACGGAAACCAATGGAAGGTTTTTAAGTAGAGGAAATGACATGAACTGACTTCTGTTTTAGGAATATAATTCTGGCTGTTTTCTATAGAAAAGGAATATTACAAAAGCAAACCAACCAAAAACTAGTATTATTTCATTTCTGTTTATTCACTGCTGAAAGGTCAGTTTGAGAATTAATCTTCTCCTTAGGCTCCTAATTGTCCAGGGAGCCTCAGGGCAAGTTCAATTGCACAAGATCAAAGTTAAGCAATTGGGCAAAAATTCAGAAAAATTCAAATACATTTGGGCCTGTTTTATTATCCCTTCATTGTGTGAATGCTTCTGGAATTTTTGCTCCATTCCACTTTCCTGATGCTTCTAATTGTGTCATAGGAAGGAAAACTGGTCAGAGGAACAGTCTAGAACTGAGGCTGTGTAAGTGATTTAGAGTATGTGTGATTATCTTTCCTACCTTCCTTTCTTCCTTTGGCTGCTCAAAGCTCAGAGAATAGTTTTTATGCTAATTAAAACAAGTATTGTTTTCCTATAACTTCCTAAAAGTGTTCTGTAATTATTGTTTCCAACTGGAACTTAAGCCTGATTTCAGACTTATATAATTGGTAATTTTTCTTAAAGAGCCAGGGAATTTTGAAGCTGTAATTCTTTGCTGTAATTCTATTATACTGTTTATAGTAGTAGAGAAGTAACAAAGTAACACTTTCTGTGGTTTATTTAACTGTAGTTTCCTATTACTGTGTAAAAAATTTTTTTAAACATTTTATTTATTTGAGAGAGAGAGAGTGAGCAGGGGTGAGGGGCAGAGGGAGAAGCCGACTCCCCACCAAGCAGGAAGCCTGATGCCATGCCAGGCTCCGTCCCAGGATCCCAGGATCATGACCTGAGCAGAAGGCAGCGCTTAACTGACTGAGCCACCCACGTGCCCCTACTGTGTAAAATTTTAACTTACTTGTGAAGATGTTTGCAGGTTTACCTCAAGACAGTTAAATCAGAAAAAAAAAAAAAAAAAAAAATATATATATATATATATTTAGATTCAAATTGTTTGAGAAAAGTAATTTATTTGGGGGGAGTAATTAAAAAAATTTTTTTAATAATAATTCTTTATTATGTTAGTCACCATACAGTACATTTCACGTTTTTGATGTAAAGTTCCATGATTCATTACTTGCGTATAACACCCAGTGCACCATGCAATACGTGCCCTCCTTACTACCCATCACCGGCCTATGTACTTATCACTTCCAAAAAAGAATGACTGTTAGCTTTTTTAATTAGGAAGGAATTCGAAATCAATTTTATCCTTTTTCCTTTGATCAAATGACTTGTCTCTATTTTGGAACGACTTACGGTTTTTATTAATGCCATTCAGGCATGAGCCTATTGACACAATAACCAGGAATTCAACTAAAATATTTTAACTAGTATATTCAAGACCCTGTATCTAGGGGATTAGAAACATGACTAAAATTCAGTTCTTGTCCACGAGGAACTTAAAATATATAGTAGAGATAAGAAAAGTAAATAACTTCCTTGGCCTCAGGTTGGTGAGCTGAGTAGTAATAAATGGAGAGGCATTAGCATTTGGTTTGGAAAGTGGGGAGATTCTGTGAAGGCTTTAGAAATAGGTGACATACGAGTGGTCCTTAGAAGAATAAATTGGATTTTGAGAAGAATGGTAGACGACGAAGGGCACAGTGTTCCTTCTGGAACGTTGGAGCAAAGGCAGAGGGACAGAAAAGCATGAGATAATTTCAGGAAGCCCGTGGTGGGTGGTTGTTAAGGAATGTGGATGGAAGGCAGTGTTTTGTGGGCTTGTAAAGATAGGTGGTTTATGTCGCAGGACACATTGAATGCCATGTGGGAAGTGCAGTCATTGCTTGGGAGACAGTAGAGGAACTTTGAGGATTTTTAAGTGGACACTGATATGAACAGACCTGTGCTTCAGGAAGGCCAGTTTGTCAGTGCTGCGTGGTGTGAATGGAGTCGATGAATGTGGCAGTGTTGTGCAGTAGGGTTGGGGTAGAAGGAAGCAAGAGAAAGTGGTAAGGTTAACAGTCTTGGGTAAGAAATGTTGAAGATCTAAAAGGGATGGCAGGGATAGAAATGGAAAGAAATTTTATAGGTAGAAGCTATGTAATTTGGCAGTTGATTAGACGAATAGAAGAAGCAAGCAGGTGTTGGAGATGTTAGTGGCTTGGTTCCTAGTCACAAATGCATGGTTCTTGCTATCTAAATCCCCGCAAGGACGTTTCAGCCTTTGTTGTCTGTTTGTAAATCAGTCAGAAGCATTCAACACTTTGGCAGGCCTTGGATAGCATACAAAAGAAGAAGTTTTTGGTTTTTTAACTTAAATATCTACAGTATTCAATAATTGTCATTTTGGCAAACTTGTTTATTCTATCTTCCCTTACAAATTTCTTAACATTATCTGATACCCAGTCTATGTTCAGACTAATCTGATATCTAAGAAATGTTTTTTTTTTTGAGGAGTTTCTTGATTAAAAAAATCATTGCATTTGGTTGGTAACTAACACAAGTCTCTTTTATTACACCCCCTCCCCCATGCTATTTATTTTAAGAAACTGGGTGACATGACCTGTAGATTTTTCCATATTCTGGGTTTGGCTGATTGTATCTTTCAGGTGTCATTTAAATTTTTCATTTGCTCCCCTAAGTGTCCTGTAACTGGTAGTCTGAGCTGAGGCTCATTCTCTTCATTTTTTTTTTTTTAAAGGGGTAGGATAAGAATACTTCCTAGGTGGTGCTGTGTGTTTCCCATTATAATACATGTGGAAGCATAGACCACCCAGGTGTCCCATTTTTAGGGATGTTCAGATTGATTGTTTGGCTTAGTTACTGTCACCCTAATCCAAGCAATAAAATGTTCCCACATCAACCAGCCATTCATCTAAGGCTTTTTTTTTTTTTTTTTTTGTAGCTAGTGACAGTTGTTGCAGAGAGCCTTTATATCAGTAGGGTTGGAAAATGGTGACATTCCAATTCTGTCATCTCTTCTGCAGTTATTAGCCGGACTTTTTTTTTTTGTGAAAAGAACTTGTCCTCATTGACTATTTGGCTGTCCTGGAGTATAGTTTATACAGGATATACAGACTGGGCGTATGCTTACTTTTTTATTTGCCAGTTTTCAGAATAATGAGGCTTTTTAAAATATGAACTTGTGAATTTATATATTTGATGTTCTTCAGTCCATTTGTGGTTTGTATGAATGTATTTATTTTTATGCTCTAATTATTCCGTGTTTGGGAGCCCCTTTGAGTTGGCACTTGTGTCCTTTTGCCATGACTGTTTATCTTTGATAGATTTCGTGCTTATGATCACAATACAATGTCCCAGGATCATCTTGAAATTTCTTTTTTTTTTTTTTTAAGATTTTATTTATTATTTATTTGACAGAGAGAGAGACAGCCAGCGAGAGAGGGAACAGAAGCAGGGGGAGTGGGAGAGGAAGAGGCAGTCTCCCAGCAGAGGAGCCTGATGTGGGGCTCGATCCCATAACGCCAGGATCACGCCCTGAGTCGAAGGCAGACGCTCAACAACTGAGCCACCCAGGCGCCCCCATCTTGAAATTTCTTGCCCAGCCTTGGAATTAGCCGTTTTTTCAAGGAGCCCAAGTTCAAAGAGTTTCTTGAGGCAATAGGAGTTTCACTTTGGGAAGCTATTAAAGAACAGTTTGAGATAGAATGCAGTCACATGAAATGATAGCAGGGTTCTCATAATGTGTTTGGGGCTATAAGTGCTGTAGGAAATACCAGTGATTCCTGGAATATTTGGGTAGTCATTTAGTAAGAGGTAAGACTAAAGCTGCCCAACAAATAGAAGAATGAAAATTCATGTCCCCAATGTAGGGGAGAAATTGTTAGGAAATGTGAAAGAGCATGTGTAGGGGTTGGTAAAGGAGCTTGACTAGAACACCGAGTACCTCGACTTTGGTCTTGATGTTGTAAGCATGGGGAATAAGAGAAGGTTCTTGAGTTTGGAAGTGAATTTGAAAGTCATGCTTTAGAAAGGTTAACTTGCAGCAAGGTTAAGAATGTACAACATAATCTTTGGAAAATGAAAAACAAAAACTCCAATTTCAGAGCTGTTGAATACCAGGCTCATTTGTTTTTCATAAGACCGCTGTGTGGTTCCGTTTTGTGCAACCCTGTGTAAGGACTATTGGATTAAAATGAAAAGCTCAAAGATCAGTTCCACTATTCCAAGTATGGTAGGCATGAGGTAGTGAGGACTAGATTAGGCAGTGGCAGTGGGGGGGGGGGGGGTAATGGCAATGGGAATGAGAGGAAGGAATTGATAGAAATATGCAAACTTATGTTTTTAAAGTTTTGCTATGGTATATCATTAATAATGTTAACACTAATAAAAGGATTCAAAGAGAAAGAAACAAAGATGACGGCAAGGTTTATGATATGGGGTCAGATAAAAGTGGGAAGATTGGCAGAGATTGATAGTTTGGGGGAGAAGATAATGAGGCGTGTTGAGAGTTCAGATGTGGCTGTATATCACAGTGAACTTTGGGTGGGGATTGAAGTGTGTTCTGTGTCTTGCTTTTTCTGAATACTTCATTCGCTCTTTTGGCAGAGTACTCAGCTAGTGACTATAGGTGATGCTCTATTGACTGGGAGAGTTAATAACTCTAAACTTTCATTTGATAAATGTGATTACAATAAAGGTTTGATATATTAAGCAAGAACCATCTGTTTAATGTTAAATAAAATGGGAAACAGACTGGAAAAACATCACAGCAAATATAAAAAACATTAATATCAATAAATACTACAATTATTTGAAACAAAACCAAAAAAATGTCAGCAAACCAGGCAAAGGACTTGAACAGGTAATTCTCACAACTGGGAAATATACAGTTAACCCTTGAACAACGTAGGGGTTAGGGGTGCTCCCCCCCCCCAGTGTAGGGGAAAATACATATATAACTTGTGACTCCCCAAAATTTAACTGCTAACAGCCCACTGTTGACCAGAGCCCAATATAACGAGTTGATGAACAGATATTTTGTGTGATACATGTGTTATGTACTATATTCTTAGAAAAAAGAGAAGAAAATGTTAAGAAAATTATAACGAAGAGAAAATATATTTACAATACCTTACAGTGTTTGTCGAAAAAAATCCACGTGCAAGTGGACCTGCGCATTTCAAGCCCATATTGTTCATTGGTCAAGTGCAATTCATTAATTCACTCCTTCAACAAACATTTACTGCGCTCTTTCATCAGGCACTGGTCTAAGTGGTAGCAAACAAGATCTCTGAGGATTCAGATGGAGGCATGAGAGATGGACAATAGATGTGTTCCAAAAAAAACAAGAATTTCAAATAGTGCCGTTAGAAAATAAGAGAGGGTAATGAGGTGGAGAGTGGCTTTTTGGTTTTTATTTTGTTTTGTTTTGTTTTGATTGATTTTTTACTTTTCTTATTGGAAAGCAGTAGTAGTTGTGCTGCTGTAGTTTAGGATTGCTAATCTCTACTTAATTATGTGGGGAAAATGAGATTGAAGTTTTATTGGGGTTCCCTGATAATTGGACTTATATGTGGTTTTCTTTTTCAGTTTTTTCTTTTGTTTGGTTCCTCTTGAATACGTTTATATAATGGATAGAGTGCAGATTGAGATCTGTCGTTTCTTGTGGAGGTTACTTACGTGGGTTTTTTTTCACAGAATAGTGTTTGTTTTGTTCTGTTGGGAGGGAAACTATTCCCCTGAAAAATATTCACATTTTTTCCTCTGGCTTCATTTAATAGTGAAATGTAGTGATTTGATTTTGCCATGAGTCAGTGGCACATTCAAGGGTAGAACCTTCTCTGGAAACTTCTCTGCTCATTGTAAAGGATGTTTGTAAGGGTCACATGAGGTACATGTGGAAATTAAAGGAATCCCTGGGTACTTAGAAGTGGAAGGAGATGCTGGAGTTTATCTTTGTCCTTTGCTGTTTAATTATATATCATGTAACTGAATGTTTCAAACTGCAATTGAAGTATAGAAGTTCAGAGCATTTCTTTAAAGGAAGGTGATGAGTTTTGCAGATAGGAAGTTACTTGTGTAAGGAACTCTGTGTAACAGATAAGCATTTGGTACTTTTCATATATTACTGAAGATTGATCCAGAAAAACAGAGAACAAGAAAGATGCCTGTTACTGCAGTTATATTTATTATTGTTGTTGTTATTATTTTATTATTATTAAGTTTAGGGACTTTTTAGGTATGGGAAAGAGATAATGGAATAGGAAAATAAGTCTCAGTCTTTAATTTTCTATTTGGAAATTTTTGAGAATATAAGATCTATGGGAAGAAAAGGGACGAGATTTTTAGAAATGGAAATAGAAATAGTCCAGAGACGTAGGGGAGTAGCCTTTATGCTCGTGTTAGCCCATGCTTTTTTAAATTCTGACTACCTGTGTGGATTGCTTTCTTTTTAGAGGAAACTTGAACATAACTTCAAAAGAAGATTTGATTCTTTATTCCTGGACTGCATATATATAATAAGACCATCAGAATGTCGGGAGCCTCAGTGAAAGTGGCTGTGCGGGTTCGGCCCTTCAATTCTCGGGAGACCAGCAAAGAGTCCAAGTGCATCATTCAGATGCAAGGCAACTCGACCAGTGAGTACATGCTATTTTCTATTAATTATATCTCATCTTCCTGTCCTTTCTCTGTTCCCTTACTGTGAACAGAATAAACGAACACTTGTGTAGTAACACTTCGAACTTTGCTACTCTGATCCACTAAATGCTTCCCCCTGTGGTATTTGTGATAGTATATTTAAGTATGGACTGTTTATTTTGTTCTTCACAATTGAGAAATCCCTGGAGAACTACCCTAATTTAGCTAAAGTTACTACGTTGAAATCTTTATGATAATAAAGGTGTAAGCAGTGATTTTTTACTAAATCATGATATGAAATGTATCTATTGAGGCTCTAAAATTATTTTTCTTTCTTGATTTTAAATGGTACTTGAGCTTGCCAAGATGGTCTTAACTTACTCTCCTTCCTTACAGTAGTTCTTTGAGTTGAACAACAGATATAGCTGCAATCGATAATAAACTTGTAAATTTATTACTAAAGTTATAAGTAATAATTTGCTTATAATTTTTTTTACAATTAAGATGATTTATTAATGAAATTTGAGTCATTGCTTTTTAGCTTCTTTCTTCATATTTATTGCTTAAGTGAAAAATGACTTAAGCTAGTTTATTTTGTACTTGAATTAATAATGCCTTGAAATGGATTTGTAGGCAAATTATTAAAGTAGTGATAGGTTCTGCTGTCTTGAAACCTACAACTTTTTGATAAAGCAGAATCATTGCTCTTCCAGACACACGTTAATACTGAGTTGTTAGGGAAACCACTCTGATTTCATCTATTTGTGGGCCATTTGCCAGTGTTCTCTGTAGAGGATTCTATCAGTGGAAAATAAAATTGTATATATTTAAGGTGTACAATGTGATGTTCTGATATAGGTACACATTGCAAAATGATTACCACAATCCACAGTAATTAATGTATCCACCACCTCTGATAGTTGCCCTTTTTTTGTGTGGGCATGGTGACAACACTGGAGATCTGAGATGCCTTGGTGGCTCAGCCAGTTAAGTATCTGCCTTTGGCACAGGTCATGATCCCAGGGTCCTGGGATTAAGTCCCACATCGAGCTCCTTGCTCAGCGGGGCACCCGCTTCTTCCTCTGCCTGCTGCTCCCCATGCTTGTGTGTGTGCTCTCTCTCTCTATTAAATAGATAAATAAATAAATCTTAAAATAAAAACACTGGAGATCTATTTCTCAGCAAATTTTAAGTATACAATACTTTATTATTAACTGTAGTCACTGTGCTGCACATTAGGTCTCCAGGACTTATCATCTCAGGACTAAAAGTTTGTATCCTTTGATCAATATCTCCCCTTTGCCCCCATCCCTACCCTCTGGTAACCACCATTCTGTTCTCTGTTACTATGAGGTTGCCTCTTTATTTGATTTTTTAAAAAGATATGAGTCCATGAATAATAATAATAACAATAAATTATTAATTAATAATTTATTATTATTATTATTTAAAGATTTTATCCATTTTTTGACAGAGAGAGAGACAGCCAGCGAGAGAGGCAACACAAGCAGGGGAGTGGGAGACGAAGCAGCAGGCTCCCAGCAGAGCAGGGACCCCGATGTGGGGCTTGATCCCAGGACACTGGGATCACGCCCCAAGCCAAAGGCAGACACTTAACCACTGAGCCACCCAGGCGCCCCTGAGTCCATGAATTATATCCTATGAGTAATTGTAGAAGAAAAAGATGCAAAATGTAGTATTGAATTGTACACTTTAAATGGGTGAAAGGTGAACTTTGTAGGGTATGAAATTTTAAGTTTTTTAAGAAAGGGCAGTATTGATCATTTGCTCCTTAAAGTTTGAGCTAGATTAGTAATTGAACTAGAGAACAAATGTATGTTTGTTTGTTTATTTACTTATAAACAATTTTATTTATTTGAGAGAGCACGAACGGAATGGGGGAGGGGTGGGGAGGGGCAGAGGGACAAGCAGACTGCCTCCTGGAGTCCCCGAGATCATTACCTGAGCTGAAGTTAGACGCTTAACCAACTGAGCCACCCAGGTGCCTGAGAACAAATGTTTCTGGTCTTAAATGTCACTCATTTAAGCTATGTTATTATTTGTGCTTCATTTTAAGAGTTAAATTTTACACAGTAGATAACTGAATCTTTGCTCAGGGGCCATGCTAATTTGTAGCAGTCCAATTTTAGTATATGTGCTGCTGAAGTGAACCCACTAAATCCTTATTATTGAGCTCTTGTTTCTCTCTGCAAAATGTATTTAATTATAACTTAGTTTGGAGGCATTTTTGGCTGTTGGCATTGCCTCTAAAAATGCTGGTGCATATCACAAGTTCCTTTAAAACGTAGACTTTAGGAAATCCTGGATCAGGAGCCAGAATTAATCCTAAAAAGAACTACTTTTCTCTGTGATGTTTTGCATACTAAGCTATCCAGGAGAAATCCCAGTGTCACGGGTATCTGTTGCTACTTTCCTTATAGGGTTGCAAATCTTACTAAAAACTTGTAAGTAGAAAATGAGTATTAAAAGGCCATATTCATGAAATGCAAAAATCAATTTATTATATAACAAAAACAAATGGAAAAGTCTTATTAATATACATAATGATACTAGTGGTTTTTTCCTTGATGACAAATTGTTTTAGAATGCCCACATCTTAAATTGGCTTTATAGCCAATTATAAACTTATGTTTATATTCATTGTCAAAGTCAAATACATTGTGTTCATTTTCCCACAGTTTTATTTTTGTGATTAGGTGAAACCTTCATTCACATGGTATAAAATTCAAAAGGTATAAAGAATATACAGTTAAAACACTTCCTCTCACTTATCATGTAGCCAACCTGTTTCTCTCCCCAGAAGCAACTTGTGTTTCATTTCCTTCCAGAGATAGTGTAAGCAGCACAATATCTTTTTCTAAGATAGTTTTTTTTTTACCATTTTAATTAGTGACAAGTTATAATTTTAGCTTACTTTTCAGTCTTGACTGATTTGTATGTTTTATTTATTTATTTTATTACCCCTTCCCCCAGCAGCATATGTTTTAAATACCTGAATAATACAGTTCATGTTTATAATTTGTAATAGTTGTTTCCTTTGAGATTTTAGCATGAAAGAATATCCATGTAAGTTAGTAGGGTTTTATATCGACTATATATGTAACGGAATGAATACTAAATAGAGTATCAAAAAAAAATAATCAACTGACCATCTAGGAGAAGAAAACTATTACCGTATGCAGTAAAATTTAAAGTTTTTCTGTAGTTCTGCATAGTTTGAGAAATGGATCTGGGTGTGCTAGGTTTTCTGACTTTGTTGTTTGTTTGATCATACAGACTAAAAGCGCACTAAGAAATTATTAATGGATTACAAAAAAGGTGTTAGAGCTCATTGTTTCTAAGATACATAGATTTCTTTTTGACCTTGTTGTTTTGATTGTATAGAAAGTACTGTCGGTTTACGGGAAAAAATAAAATTATCCAAATATGATTTTCACTCTGGTTGAAAAATGTCAAATGTTTTCACTTGTAGTAGGTAGCAAACTGAAGGGGAAAATAAGATCCCTAGTTGTACACCTTTTGAGGATAGGGCCGTATATCTTATAGCTCATGAGGATGTAAGTTCTGTTCACCAGTCTTGCTTCTCTCCTACAAAAATCTCTCCAGAATTATTGGACATATTGATTTACCTTTTTATGAAATATTCATGAAGAAATGCCTAGTTTTTATCAAAAGTAATAGTTTGGTTATAGTAGGCATGGGCATCTTGTACTGGTCATATGAGAACCAGTCTTTGGACCATGTTAAGCACGGTGCTGAACTACCAAATGGTTTTTCCATCATACTTTGTTTAAAACTGTTGTAGACAACAGGCTGGGTGGCTCTGTTCTGCCTTACCTTTTTTTTTTCCCTCTTGCGAGTTTGCTCTAATGTGAATCTATAGGAATCACAGAGTTGTATGTGCTATAGGACCCTGCCTTTCAGGAGTTCTAAACGTGTGTAGTAGAAGACACAGGACGTATTGAAATAAACTCAGTACAAAGTAAAAGTGATCAAAGTGATAATTGCCATAAACAAGGGTTTTTAAAAAGTGCAGATGTGAGCTTGGCAAAGGACACATGTATGATAGGGCATTTCAGCTGGACCTTGTGGAGTAAGGAGGGTTTAAACTAAACTTTCGTCCAGTATGTTTGGAGAAAATTTCAGAACTGCAGCTTTTTAGAACTTGTTAGTGTTATGACTAGATATGGTATTCCTGACCTTCATCTGGCTGCACCACTTTGCCTTTCTGCACATAAACATTTAGCAGGAGAAATTTGTGACATTTATTTATTTATTTATTTATTTATTTATTTATTTAACATTTGTTTGAAAGTAGGCTCCACCCCCAGCTTGAACTCACAACCCCAAGACCAAGAGTCACACGCTTTACCAACTGAGCCAGCCAGGCACCCCCAGAAATGTGTGACTCTTAAATTAACATTAGTCTACTAAAACAAAAATCCTCATTTGATGAATTAGCTTTGGAAAAAGTAGGGTTGGTTTTCTAACTAAATACTTACTTTGTTATAGCTCAGAAATTTTGGGGTAATTTTGGTTCCTTTGAAAGGTATTTGTTCTTGGAAAACTAATTAATTGTATGAGAGACTTTCTCCTCTAGAATTTTTGGTGGCTTCAGTTTTCTACTAATGTTTTCTTTTTCTCTTCAATTTTATATGGCAATTTTAGTAATTTGACTAAAATATAATCCAGATAATTTTATATGAGAGATTTTAAGCAAACTATTTGCTCTGTTAGAAAATATTAATGGCTTATTAAAAAAAAAAGGCTGGGCCTAAGATTGGGAGAAAGCATGCATTCTGTTGCAAAAAATGAAATGAATTTGTGATAGCCACATGTGTTAGCTGCATTAAGAGACCGCTGTGCTGGCAAGCTGGCCTGGACTGTTGCTCACAGGGATTATAGCTGATTGCACATGGAATGCAGTGGAATGTTCCTGCCATAAGGTCTCCTATGAAAAAGTAGAAGAGGGTGAAGAGTACTTTAGGGAACGTGCCAAATCTGAAAACTGAGTAGTAGCAGTTTTATTTAAGCGCTTTCTGGTCTCAGAGAGAATATTTTCCGTGGCACAGATAAATGTTACTGCCTTGACATTTTGGAGATCCAAGTGCGTACAAATGGCTTTGTTTAAAAATACCCCATTATATTCCAAGGTTCTCCCACTTTGGAAGCATTCTTTTATTGTCTAATTACTCTATGAAAGGCAAGTGGGGCGGAATTAAGGGCTGAACTGCTCACATTTATGGTAGATCTGGAGACTTTGAAACTGCATGAATAAACCTCTGAAAAACAGGAGGGTGGGTAAAGCCAGCTTGGACACCGTCCGCTAGGTGATTACATTGTGAACATTTGCTTTGTCTTCAACCACAGGAATCTGTCTCTAGCTGGCCCTTTGGTAAGTCTCCTTCATGTATTTATCAATCTTCTTTTGCCCGGGGCCTTTTTGTTTTTTAGTGCCCAAATCTTAGTAGTATAGAAGGACCCGTTTAACCCCCTGTTAATTACTAACATGGTACATTTTTAAGGGCTTTTTCATTCACACATGTACATTTTTTTTTTAAAGATTTTATTTATTTATTCGACAGAGATAGACACAGCCAGCGAGAGAGGGAACACAGCAGGGGAGTGGGAGAGGAAGAAGCAGGCTCCCAGCGGAGGAGTCTGATGTGGGGCTCGATCCCATAACGCCGGGATCACGCCCTGAGCCGAAGGCAGACGCTTAACCGCTGTGCCACCCAGGCGCCCCCACACGTGTACATTTCTAAATGAAATGCTGCACATCACAACTGGTACAAAGAATGACTTCATGTCCATTAATGAAAATTTGGGATGGAGGAAGGAACAAAGTGGAGGTTTGGAAAGAAAGACTTTTGAAAGGAATTTTTTTAACTCTGTGTTTTCTAGGCGACAATCAGAATGAGGTCTCTTTAAGTCTTTTCTGGGATAAGCCGTAATCAGTTAGATCAGACTGAGGTGTAAACTCCGTAACACAGCAACCAGCGTGCTTTCCAGTGTGGCTGGAGATGTGGGTAAGGCCAGTTCTTCAGCAGTGCTTCTCCACCTCCACCCCATGTGCTCTAACCTTAGAGATGGAATGCTCAGTAGTTCTTAACCTACCCTTTCTCAGGGTGCATTCTCTGAGCTGCTTATCTCATTCATGCCCAGTCATCTGTCTCTGTAACCTGCTACCATTTCACTGAATCACTAAAACTACTGCTGAAGATTTGGGCGTTTAGACTTTATTTATTTATTTATTTATTTATTTATTTATTTATTCGACAGAGATAGAGACAGCCAGCGAGAGAGGGAACACAAGCAGGGGGAGTGGGAGAGGAAGAAGCAGGCTCATAGTGGAGGAGCCTGACGTGGGGCTCGATCCCAGAATGCCGGGATCACGCCCTGAGCTGAAGGCAGACGCTTAACCGCTGTGCCACCCAGGCGCCCCTAGACTTTTTTTTTTTTTCCTGGCATGTAAGCTGCATACCTGGCATGGAGCCCAACGTGGGCCTTGAACTCACGACCCTGAGATCAAGACCTGAGCTGAGATCAAGAGTCAGGTGCTTAACTGACTGAGCCACTCAGGCGCCACTTGGGCATTTAAACTCAGCAGCACGATTTTTTCTTAGAGCAAAAAACTGGAAACAACCCCAATATCCATCAGCAGGGGAATGGATGAAAAAATCATGGTAGATTTACATAAAATAAAATAGAGCAGAGAAGAATTACTATATGCACACACGCAAATAATAAACAAACTGTAACTATACAAGCAACTCAAAAAAGAAATTGGTGTATTTATATAAATTTCAAAGCATGCGGAGCTGTTCTCTCTACATCCGTGCTGTACAAACACACGGATAAAACTATGAAGAAAAGTAAGGCAATAATGACAAAATTCAGCATGCTTCCGAGATGAGATGGCGGGCAGAGAGATCTGGGAGGGTCAGACAGAGCTGCAGAGGTACGAATCCTATTCTGTAACTGTCTGGTGGGTACCTGGGTTTGTCCTATTGTCACAGCTTGTGCATTTTATTAAAAAAATAAATATATATTAAGATTTATTTATTTTAAGAGAGAGAGCGTGCACGTGCACGAGTGGGGGACTTGGGGGGGGCAGAGGGAGAGGGAGAGTCCCACGCAAACTCTGCGCTGAGCATAGACCCCAACGTGGGGCTTAATCTCACGACCCTGAGATCATGACCTGAGTCGAAAGCAAGAGTTGGACGCTCAACCAACTGAGCTACCCAGGCGCCCCTATAAATTACAAATTTTATGAATCTACTGTTTGTATACTAAGTACTTAATTTGAAAAGTATACAAACAAAGGGAAAAAACAAGGTCCTTACCTTGCAAATAGAGCTGCTATGTACTGTGCCTTTTTACATCAGTGACCAGGGCTTCTCATGTGATGGCACAAGCCCATGAAATTTTTCCTCTGCCCCTCTCTCTGAATCCTTCTAGACACTTTTCACTCCTTTAAGACACTTTTTCACTCTTTAAGTGGCATGTCCATATTTTTTAAATGACACTCATTTGGTCACTGGAGTGGAAGAAGGTAAGCAGCAACAAGGGGCCTCTATGGCACTGGGAGAAGAGCTGAGTAAAATCTACTGAAATCAACTTGGGTACCAGTGGCATTAAACTTTTTTAAAAATTTGAAATGAAACACTTTTCCTGTAGTCAGGACTTAGAGCTACAGCAGTGAGGGGGGTGGGGAAGGGAGGTGTGTGCTGGGGTTGGGGAACAGAGGTGCCCCAGAAATGAGACTACATTTACTCCGTTGGAGTTGACTGAGAATGAGTTTGTTCTTTAGAATGACCTTTAGATGACTTTTGAAGCTAGCCTTCTCAGCATAGCACTGGCCGCTGGCCGCTGGCTTTGCTGTGTACCTTTTCACACCCTGACCGTCTGCTGCCCCCTGTCAGCCTTTAAAGCAGCTTTTGCCTCCGTTTCCTCAGGTCCAAAACAGACTTTGTATTTTCTTCTACATCTGACACGATGACTTCTCATGTGGCAACTTACTAAGCTGACATCCTGGAATGTATCCCTGTATTGTACCCTCTTTATTGTATTAATAAGCCATAATTTATTTAGCTAATCCCCTATTATCAAACAATTGAGCTTTAAAACCGCTTCTTAGGCCTGCTGTAAAGAAGAGTGTAAGCCCACACAGGTAGGGAAGGGAATTGTTTCTAGAAGGCAGTTTATACGCAGCTGTCTACCTGGCTTCTCTCTCTGCCTGATAAACATGTTGAACTCAACATATTCAAAACTGAATTCCTAGTAGTCCTCTTCCAGTCCTGCTCCCCTGCACTCTCCTTCAGCTCAGTGGAAATTCTGTCTTTGTGGTTGCTCAGGGCAAAAATCATGTAATTGTCCTTGACTTCTCTCCTATTCTCCCTGTGTCAGAAAGGCCTGTGAGCTCTGCCTCAGAAGATATTCAGGATCTGACCACTCTTCTCCCTACTGCCACCAACCGCAGTCACCTCACAGCAAGTCTTCGGGCTTCAACCCTTGTTTTCTAGGACTCTCTTCTTGACAGAGCAGCTAGAGCAGTCCTTTTAGAATGGAAGTCCGATTGTTTTTTGGTTTTTTTTTCCACAAAACTCTTAAGATGGTTCCCATTTCACTCAGAATAAAAGCTAAAGTTTGTTCATTGGCCTCTCCTCTCCCTTAAAGCCCCTGTAGCCTCCTTGGTCTTTTACTTAATAGTGTATTGGGTACATTTCCCCATGTATTCTTTAAGAATGTGATTTAGTGGCTACATGGTCTTCTGTTGTATTTATGAAGAATACCTTACTTAGCTCCTCCTCTGTGATCAGACGCTTGAACCTTAAGTCTTTAGTTTATTCAGTGAGAATGTTGCTGGTGCCTATCTAGCCTAATATCCCAGGGTTGCTGTGAGGATCAGATGGAATCAGGTATACTGCATAAGATGGTATTTAAAAAGTTACTTGTTAACTTGTTTTTTTGTGGTTAGTTTTGGTACCTAAATTGTTATTTTCAACGGGAATATAAATTTAAAGGCAGAAACAATGGTACCTGTCCCCAAGTTGGAGGAGGCCTTTGGTATTGTGTATTTGCAACTGCTTTGTATTACATTTTATAATTTAAACTTCTTCAATTGCCTAAAAAAATCTGCCACCTAGATTCCAAAACAGTGAAGAGAAGACTAGCTGAAATCTTGTAGGAAAACTAGTCCTTTTTCTGTGCCAGTTAGCATCTTTCTGTTCTAGTCTTTTGAGGTTGCCTTCATTAAATCCAAACTGTACTTCTTGTGGCCTTAATATATTCATTTGTTATTGTTGTTGTTTTTTCCAAAAGGGAAAGCAACCATCCCCAGGCTTCCCTTCCTTCCTTCCTTGCAATTCTTAAGAGATGTTTTGGAGTTCATTTTTAAAAGTCCATGCTGATAACATGATGCTGATTGCTTTTGGTAGTTGCCCGGTGAAGTGTGAAGTGCTGTAATGGGAGCTAGCAAGGTGTGGAGAGCTGCTAGTGAGACCAGGAAAGGGCCTGCCACATTTGCTTGTATGGTAGGCAAGGTAGGTATTTAGATTTAATTTTTGGTAGTATATTAACAATTGCTTATTTTGTCAAAATCATTTCCAGTGAGCTAAAAAAAACCCAGTTCTTAGCTGCATTGCTTGGGAATGAATGTTCTGTACATACAGATGGTAAGAATAAGAAATATGACATTAGGTTTTTGTTACTCAGCAAGCATAGGCTGGGAGGCCACTAGGCCACCAGGCTCTCAGAGCCTGAGAGAGAAATAATCACAGCAGTGTGATGACTCAAGAAAACATCGAGGAGACACATCTGAATAATTGAGGGATAGGACCAGGAAAGGTAGGGAATGTCTGGGGAGACTTTTTGTTTTGGCAGAACAGAAAACCGTATGGCTAGAATTAGCAGAAGCTATGTGAACGACTGAACTACATTTACTGTCTCCTTATGACATTGTTCTGCTCTGATGCCAAGAGTTCATTTTGTAACTCTGAATAAACGTGAGGAGCTAAAATGGGTGAAGGAAGAAACAAAAGCAGCTTTTTAAATGCCTGTTAGTGGGGGAAAAACCAAACCATGATTAGTAATTAACAACAACAAAAACTGTAATAAACACTTAAGCTCTGCCAGCCATAGTCAGGCACTTACAGATTTTAACTCATTTAGTCCTCACAATAATTCTAGGGCTGATACTCCTATTTTCCCCATTTCCCTGATGACTTGTCTGGGGTCACGTGTCTTAAGAATTGTGAGAACTAGAAAATGAACTTGTGCTGTCTGGCTCCAGAACCTCTCTCTTAACCTCTGTCCAGTACATAGTGCCTCTCAAAATAGTAAGTTTTACTATTTGAACTTAACTGTTAGGTTAAAATGTATTTTGATGACCCTTCTTGATGCAGGGTAATTATGAATAACAAGAGCATGGTTATTAGTTCCACCATCTTTGTGCCACTTGGACTGAGGGAGAGCTAGGCCTTCTAGAGCATCTCCCTTCCCAATCATTCAATGTTTGCTTGGGAATAGTTGTTAACTGGGGGTTTGTTCAGTGTTTATTATAGCTTGGGACACCTGGCTGGCTCAGTTGGTAGAGTATATATGACTCTTGATCTTGGGGTTGTGAGTTCTAGCCCCATGTTGGGTGTAGAGATTACTTTAAAAAAAAATCTTTAAAACAAAATGTTTATTATAGCTAGCATATTTATTTTATATCCGGTTGATGACATTGTGACATTACAGAGTTGGTAGGGTTTTTTTCCCCTCTACTTTGTATTTATATTTAATACTCTGGGATTAAGTACATAGTGAATGCCTATAGTACATTTATATTGTTTATAGGATTTGGAAGCTAAGTTTGTTACTTTAAATGATGAAGGAACTTTAGATTATAGTTCTTCTGCTCAGTTATACTTTATGGCAATATGCTTTTCTGTCATTTTAATATGTTTCCAGAAATATGTTATTCTGAGTAGGGGAGAGAACTGCTTATGGGTTTTGGTTTTATGGTTTTGGAACAGGTGTACAAAATGGCTTTATTGTGTACAGTTTTTAAAAAATTTTGGGTATAGAAGGTTTTGGAAGAGGAAGTTTGTACTGAAGATGTCACTGGGATTTTTAACAAGCCCCAAACATTGCTGTTAGAAAAGTTAATATAAAGTTACAGTGTTGCACAATGATAAGTTAATTGTAGTTGTGGGCAAAATCTTTCATAGTTTGCCAACAACAGTATAATTGCTACATAGAGACTTTGAGAAATTAGATAAACAAATTCATTCTGGAGAATAAAAAGGGTTTTAAGTATAAATCTTGTTTTGACTGCCTTGTTTTCTAGGGCTTAGTAATTAAAACATTATGTCTGCATCTTTATGCTGAAGTAACAAAGTTGGGAAGAAGGCAAAGAAAAAAGGGGTAAAGTTAGGGCACTTAACAGACTTTGTAAGGCCAATTTTGACTGGAAGGGTCTCTAAGAAAGAGAAGATGGTCTGTCTTATGGTTCATCAATAAACTAATACCTATAGAACATTTTGTGATAATCATTTTAAAAGCATTTCCATTTTTCTTGGATAAGGGTCTTCAGGTAAACCTTCCCATGAAAGAGGCTGTCCTGTTCTTCACTCTTCTTTAGCTCTCCAGAGGTAAGGAGTGTCAGCTACAGCATGAGGAATAAAACCTTTGGAGACAAAGGGGAAAGGTGTGTAGGGCATAGGGAGAGGGAAACACAAGATCCTCTTCCCTGGACTGGGGAAAAGATCCAGTCAGACCTTCAGTGCTGAAGCTGCTTTTCTGATTTGTGAAGGGGCCTTAAGAAAAGAGCCTTGAAGCCGAATGAGATCTGGATGATGATGGGAACCAAGGCACAGAGGTGAGGGCGAGCAGAATGGAGTTGTTCATCAGGAAGTTAGGAGATCCCTGGAACAAAGACTCATTCCTCCAGGGGGCCAGAGAAGCTTGTGCTAATCAGCATTGTCATAATAATAGGTAGCATAGCTTGACTTCCTCCATGAAACATTTCCTTCTCCTCCCTTCGCTCTCAGGTCCCTGTGCTCTCCCTATTGCCTTCCTCCCTCACAGGCCCTTCTCCCTCCATTCTTCCTCACCTCCTAGGTTAAAAGTGTACCAGGATTTTGTCTCTTTTCTTTGATCTCTCCTATGTCTCCAGAGAAGACAGACCCCCTAGGTGATTTCATTCAGGCTCAAGGCTTTAAGGGTCATGAGGTGACAGTGACTCCCAGATTCATTTCTCCAGCCTGGATTGACCTCTCTGTAGATCTCAAGAATTGTCCACCCAGCTGCTAACCTAACCCTACTTAAAAGCCTAAGAACTGTCTTAAACTTAATATGTCCTCAATAGAACTGTTGTTTTCTCCTCCCTGTGTACCTCAAGTGGCCCTTCCATAATTCTCACCCATTCTTTTTAGTTTCTCAAACCAAATATCGGAGTCACTCTGGCCATCTCTCTCTCTTACAGGCTGCCTACCGCCCATCAGTAAGGCCTGTCCTCTCTGCCTTCACAGTGTGTCCCGAATCCAGTTACTTTTTACCATTCCTACTCTAGCCTGAGTCAGTGCAGCAGTAGCTTCTGCCTTGATTCCTATAGAGTAGCTGGAGACCTATTTGGAGTGTAAATCAGATTATGTCACCTCTGTGCTTCAAATCCTTTGTTGACTTCCTGTCACTTTTAGAATAAAACTGAAAATCCTTACTTTGGTCACAGGGCCCCACAGAATTTGTCATCTGGCTAGTTATCTGATTAGACATCTCATCATTATTTTTTTTTAAAGATTTTATTTATTTATTAGAGAGAGCACGAGAGCAGGGTGAGGGGCAGAGGGAGAAGACGACTCCCTACTGAGCAGGGAGCCCAATGTGGGACTCCATCCTGGGACTCTGGGATCATAACCTGAGCTGAAGCAGACGTTTAACTGGCTGAGCCACCCAGGCACCCTACATCTCATCATTATTTACTTTTTTCTGGCTACAGTGGTGGTCTTGCTTTTCTTTAAATGTTACTAAGGACACTGCTTAAATATTACCTTCTCAGAGGTGACAGTCTGCTTACCTTTAAAAGAAGAAAAAGATGATAGATAGATAGATAGATAGATAGATAGATAGATAGATAGATGATAGATAGATTTTAGGTGGGAGTGGGGGAGAGAGAGGCTGAAGCAGACTCCATACTTAGTGTGGAGCCCTAAGTGGGGCTCGATCTCATGACCCTGAGTACATGACGTTGAGCCAAAACCAAGAATTGGGATGCTCAACCGACTACACTGCCCCAGAGGTAGCAATCGGCTCACTTTTAAAAGCCACCTCTGCCGGGGCACCTGGGTGGCTCAGTCATTAGGCTCCTTGAAGATAAGAGACTGTTTTTCACTAGCTACTTCAGGTCTGGGGCAATGGTAGGCACTCAAATATTTGTTAAATGAAAGAATATTTTGAACATTTGCTTTGTGTTAGAATTCTTGACATGGACTAGTCATTAATGCCTACAACAATTCTAAAAAGTTAGGTATTATTATTATTGTACCCATTTTACAGATAAGAAAATTGAGGCTTAAAGACTTTGTTATATGCCCAAGTTATAGTTGGACACTAGGATAAATACTGGATACTTGGGGGAGGGTAGATTAAAGCCTCTGTAGTATTCTATTTCCTTCATTGCTAAAGTCCTTGAAAATGTCTTCTAAAAATATTTTCTGTTTCTAGGTCAACTTGTATTTTGATCATTGACTATTGAGTCATACTGTAAGACAAAATTCAGTTTTGGATCAAGAGTCACAATGTTTTTGTTATAGGAATGGACCTTTCTTTCTCCCTGCCCCCACAGATGCTACATAGTGGAACTCATGGATTTCTGATGCCAAATGCGTTCTCATGGGAGTCATTCTATAAATGGCAGGCAAAATTTCTCAAACATTCTGCAGTGGTTGCTGTGTTCTGTATAATTGGTCTCTATACTTTCATTCATGCCTTCCTCCAGTCCACTCTCCAAACTGTAGTCTATAAATGTAATCAAGTCATTCCAGTGGCTTCTTACTGTACCAGGGGTTCACCAACTCCTTGAGGTCCATTGATGATTTGACCTTGAGATTTTAGTGCCTTTCTAACCCTTTGTGTTCCTTGTACTTGAGCCACACCTGCCAAACCAGTGTCTAGATGCCACATGTGTCTTTTTGCCCCAGGGCTTCCTTCCTGGCTTGGGATGCGAATGGCCCAGTGGTTTGGAGCCTTGGAGCCACATGTTCCAAACTCTAGTCCAGCCTCTGGCCTTGGGCAAGTGCCTTCTTCTTTGGTGCCTCAAATGTAAAATGAAGATGATAATAATACCTGTCTTATAAGGTTATTATAAGGACTAAGTGAGTGAACATTTAATGTAATGTAATGTAATGTAATGTAATGTAATGTAATGTAATGTAATGTAATGCTTTAGCCCAGTGCTTGGAACATAGTAAGCATTGAATAAGTGTTAGCTGTGGTTATCTCTCCACTTTCCCTGGCTGTCTCATATTTATCCTCACCCCAGCCTTTTCTGTTTTATCAAATCAGAGTTTACTGACTCAAAAATCATCTCTCTTAAAAGTTTCTTTTTATACATACCTGTTTCTGTGTTCTTCCAGGACTCCATGCTTATCTCGCATGGCTCTTATCATAATTTGAAAGTGTTTATTTATTTTGTGTGATTATATGTCTGTATCCTCCATTGGCTGTTAGCCCTAGAAGGGCAGAAATAACTTGTTTGCTTGCAATTGTATCTCCAGTACATTGCCTGGCACATAGTTTGTGCTTAATAAATGTGCCCAGAGAATGAAAGTGCTGTTTAACTTTTCCTTTCTTAAAATAGAATCTTGGGATCTTTTGCAATAGTGCTGCTGCTGCTGCTTTTTTTTTTAGGGGGAGGAGGGGCCAGAGGAAGAGAGGGAGAGAGAATCTCCATTCCCATTGCGGAGCCCAACGTGAGGCTTGATCTCATGACAATGAGTCATGACCTGAGCCAAAATCAAGAGTTGGATGCTTAACTGACTGAGCCACCCAGGTGCCCCAATAATGCTTCATTTGAGAATGGTGAATGTTAGCATGGAAGCTAGCATTATTTCCAACTTGGGAGACTTGGAAAGCTGAGCACAGTGAGTAAAAGTACAGAAGGCAAAGGGGCAGGGTCCGTTGGAAGACAGGCAGAAGGATCAGGAAAATGGACTTATTCAGTTGAATGCCATCCAACAAAGTATTTTTGTTGAAGATCTTTGATTGATGCACCATCCTAGATACAATTGTATTCAGCAGTGACTCAAACAGTGCTTACTGAGTCCCTGCACCTCACCCTTCTAATTGACTGTATGTCTCAGAGGAACTGCTTGGGAAGATGAATGCTGAGAATATTAGCATTTATTTATGTCTGTTGGTGTTTATCATATGGCACGGCCTCTTGGGTGTGTTTCTTGAGTGTGAGGTCAAGAATCTGTTTCCCACCCATGCGAGAATCCTTATGCAGGTCAAGCTTGTCATATCTAGAACACTGGAGAAAACTTTACAGCAATAAATTTGAGTGGTAAGGTTTGTGTGTCTGATCTGAGATTCCATATTTCCTGTGAAAAGCATACTATAAGAGACAGTTCTAAAGACCTGGGGAAGAAGAGGGATTTCCAGTACCTCCCCACTCTTCTGCTTCCCATTATATTTTCCTTTACCCTTGTCTTTCCTGGTAACCCATATCAGCACATCTTCCTATTTAAAACCTGGACATCTTTCCTTCTGTCCTCTGTTTACCCATTACTGCTGTTTCCTAGAAGTTATGTTTCTACTCCTGAAATAGAAATTTAGATTCCTCTTCTCCCAGAGATGAACTTTCTTGCCAGAAGTTGAGTGAGTTGGCTGCTCAGGGAGAAAAGACTCAGGAAGCAAGTTGTGTTGGGAGAGCTATGTACCAGTCCACAAATAAGCATCACCTGTTTATGAAGTCAACACTGTGAGTGATGCAGAAAGAGGAGTCATGGTTTCCAGCTACAAGGAAGTAACAATCTGTAAGGAAAGATAAAACTAACATGGTCATTGGTTCTTTGGGTATATATTGAGTATCTACCATGTGGCAGGTGGTCTCCTTGGAGCTGGGATATAGCAGTAGATGAAACAGAAGTTCTTGTGTCATGGAACCTACATTCCAGTGACTCACATAATAAGTCAGGTAGTCAGGAGTGCAGTGAAGACAAATAAAGCAGGGTAAGCAGATGGAGAGTGAAGGCATGCTGTTTAAGTAGGATGATCAGAAAAGGACCATCTGGGGCCCCTGGGTAGCTCAGTCGTTAAGCATCTGCCTTCGGCTCAGGGCGTGATCCCGGTGTTCTGGGATCGAGCCCCATGTCAGGGTCCTCCGCTGGAAGCCTGCTTCTTCCTCTCCCACTCCCCCTGCTTGTGTTCCCTCTCTCACTGGCTGTCTCTATCTCTGTCAAATAAATAAGTAAAATCTTTAAAAAAGAAAGAAAGAAAGAAAAGGACCATCTGATATGGTGATGTTTGAGCAGAGACCTGTATGAAGTTTGGGAGTGGGCTGTTCAAATACCTGGGAGAGTAGCATTCCTGGTAGGGCCAAAGTGCAAAGGCCCCAAGATGAGAGTATATCTTCAACGAGAAGGGCAGCGGGGCTGGAATAGGGGATGAATCAGTCAGAGAGGGAGTAGAGTTTTCTTCAGTGTATGTTGGGAAGCTGTTGGAGTGTTCACCAGAGGCATGACGTAGATATGGTCTGGGTTAGTATAAGAAAAGGACCACTGTTTGCAGTGTGGAGATAAGACTCTCCAGGGGCCCAGGGGGAAGCCGGGAGCCCAGTTAGGAGTTATTGTCATCTTCCAGGTGAGAGAGGGGTGGCTTGGACCAGGGTGGTAATGATGGTGTGGTGAGAAGCCATGGGATTCTAGGTGCATTTTGAAAGTAGAGCTGAGAGGATAGATCAGATGTGGGGTATGAAATAAGAAAGTTAGAGGTGACTCTTATGATCATCTATGAAAAGTTACTTGTGGAGATGGGTCTAGGTCTGGAGTATACTGTGTCCAGAGAAGTCTCAATAGGAGGGGAGGCCTCAAGTGTGGAAGTTCCTTAAAAGGGACCTTGACAAGTGGCATGAAAGGTGTTTTTGTAGGAAATAAAGCAGTATGAGGGGTACAATATTTAAAATAGAGTTATGTTCTGACTCTAGTCCTCAAAGTACTCCTGGAGTCCATTCATTGCAGAAAAAGTGGTGATTTATCCTAAACAAAGCCTGCGCACTGATGACATGTGGCCCTGGGAGGCATGCTGCATTTGTAACAGCTTTTATATTGGTGAAAATAGTTTATATGTTGAAGATATTCATTAATTACTATTATTGCATTCTTACGTGCTTTCTTAGCTCAGTAGACTTGGAAACAGAGAACCATCGTTTTAAGTATTGCCTAATCTTGCAGTACTACAATTCTCTCTATATTCTTTCTGTGAAAGTTGATGGAATGAACAGGTATTTTATGTGTATATTGCATAGGTATGCACTGTTTTTATTTTTCTTTTTATGCTCCTGAAAATGGTATAGGATTTAATGAAATTAAAATTATACACAACAAAAGAAGGACATGCATCTGAGGGCCTGTTTGGTGTAGGGCATTGCAAGGATCCACAAGACATGGTCCCTATACTGAAGGGATTTGTAATGTGGTAGGAACACCAGAGATTTGGTGACCCAGCTGTAGGACCCCAATGTAGTACTTTTGATTCTTGCCAAGAAATAGAATTCTTATTTTATCAGTTAGTGGATGAACTTTCCTCACTTTGGTTTAAGGACCATGGAATAAGGTTAACATATCCACCAAAACACAGAGAGTTAAAAACAAGATGAAATACCTATTTTTGAAAATTAGCATTTGTGTAGTGCTTTACTCATTCACTCCTGTGAACTAGGTATTATCTCAGTTTTAGGGAGGACTCAAAAGTGCAGTGATACCTAAGGTAACAAAAAATTCTAAATATATTAAGTGTTCATCATATGTTTAGAATATTAACGTATTGTCAATGGTTCTTTGATCCAAATCCCATGCTCCTTTCCATTACATGTACTGTGTCCCTCTCCCCCCTTTTATTCATAGTTGGAAACATCCTGTTTCTTAGTTGGGTTAAAGGAAGTAAGTTAGACTTCAACTGTTACTAAGTCAGAAAGAGAAAACCTTTGGCACATTAGAAAACATTAGTTTGTTGTCCTTGGAAATAATGATGAAGTTCATGGGCTTCTGATGAGGTCAAGGGCTATTACTGATACTTTTATAACAGTGTTTTCATTTGCAGAGTTGGGAAGTTTTGAAAATTTTTATTAGGAAACATTTCATATATTCAAGATAGTACAATGCATGTATAAATACAAAGAATCATATAGAACAGACTATCCTATTCAGTACTCCCCAGCTAACATAGAAATTATCCATGCCTTCTGGGGCTTACACTACCCCCTCAAACAGGTAACAACAGTATTGAGTTACATTGTTCTAAGGTGTTTTCTGTCAATATCTTTCATTTAGGAATTAAAATCTTTTAAATATTGTGGGTAAATTTCATCTTGTTTGACATAACTATTACGAAAATAGCTCTTCAGAATTATATTCTGATTTGCTTATCTATGTTAAAATAAAAAGGGTTTTGTCTACATACAGGCAATTACTTGAAAGGCGGCTTGGTTTCAAATCTGTAAGTTAAGAGACTTTATTAGATTCAGAAGTTGTGAAGATCTGGAAGGTGGGAGTCTTGAGGAAGAGGAAAAGGATTTCCTGTGAATCAAGAAAATTGCTCGCTGGTGTAGTGTTTCTGCTTCTTAGTACTAGGGAAAAGAGAACAAAGAGGTGGGAAAACTGAAAACTAGCCTTTCTTAAGTTGTTCTTGGCGGAATTGTACCACCAGTGAGTAGCTAAAAGACTGAGTGAAATATGGCTTCAAAGTTGTATGACAGCAGATTTCCTAGAGGTTAGAAAGTGTTCATATTAACCCTGTTTTTGAGTAGCGAAGACTACTTTAGGGGTCATATCTGATGTCTTGTCATTGTCTTTATTGCTGAGCCACTGAAACCTGAATCTGGTGCACGTAGTGTGGCACTGATTTTCATTTGCTTGGTAGAGTTTGTGTGTAGTCATTCATCTTTGAGGAGCTGTAATCCTCATAGTTCTTAGTTTTAAATGGGTAAGGAGAGTTTTAAACAATGCCCGTGGTGAAATTTTAGCGGGGTGATCATATGCATGTGCATACATGCACACATATATATGCATATGCATACAAATGCCTTGCCGTGTTTGCCTTGGCAGTCGTTACATACAGGCAGAGAATAAGCCTATAGATGATGGCTGTCTTGGCTAAGAGTGGTGGCTCTGGGACTAAACTGTCCAAGTCCACATCCTGGATTCCACTAGCTAGCTCTGTAGCCTTGGTTAAGTTACTTAACCTCTTTGTGATGGTGTCTCTATACAGCAGTGGTAATAAAACTTCTATCTGCCTTAGTGGTAGGGAGGATTAGTACAGAGGAAGTTCTTAAGAGCTCAGCGCTTAGAGTGCTTACAGTGCTCCACGAGTGTTGGCTATTATTTAAATCTTGTCCCTAGTGCCTTTTGGTTAGAAGCACACTTCGTTGCTTAGGTTGCTGTTTGCGTGTGGGGAGATGTTCTTTCTGGAACCGTGTCTCCTTGTCACATGATGATGTGCAATGCAAACCTTATTCATACTCCGTCAGCAGTTGAGGTTTGAACGTACGTGTGTGGCCATACCCGGTGGAATCCAGCAAGAGCGAGAACTAAGCACCATAGCAACTGTTGCTATTTGTGTCCTGAGCAGCAGCTGCCCTGGACAGATTTATTTTTTAATCCTGATCTCACTGATAGCCTGGGATGTGGCCGTGCCTTAGAGAAGTGGATGGGTGGAGATGTCTGGTCTTTGAGGAGATTTCATGACCATATGTTATAAAGATTCTGTTCTTTATAGAATATGAAATATGAGGCGCTAACGCTTTGTGTGTATGAGAAAGTAGGAGAGGCTAAGCCTCAGCATTCAGACAGTCCCTGAAGTATAGTGTGACTGGATTAATCACACAAGAAATACTTTCATTAGGGGCAGTAAGGCTTCGTGCTTTTCAGTCAAAAAGTAATTTTGCTGTCTAGGGGCGCCTGTGTGGCTCAGTTTGTTAAGCGTCTGACTTCAGCTCAGGTCATGATCCCGGGGTTCTGGGATCAAGCCCAAGTCAGATTCCCTGCTCAGCGAGGAGTCTGCTGCTCCCCTTTGTCCCTCCCCCCTGCTCGTACTTGCACATGCTCTCTGTCTCTGTCTCTCTCTCTCTCTCAAATAAATAAAATCTTTAAAGAAAAAGTAATTTTGTCGCCTACAACATTCTGCAGATGATTTGTGGTCTGTGATTCCACTGTATACACTAACATAATACACACATGTACATGTATACATACATATATATAACATGTTTTTATCAAATGTGGATTTCAGAAAAAAGACTGTCTTTCTGATGAAAAAGATCTTTAAAAAGGGTTTATTGCAGGCAGTAGTTGTATTCAGTAATTCTCTAATTTTTATTTCTAATATATTGAAATATTTATGCAAATAGTTATGTGGCCCGTTTCTGAATTTTGGCTGCTTATTTACCTATGGTTCAGCCATAAAATATTTACTGAGCACCTGCTATGTGCCAGGCTGTGTTCTGAATCCTGGTGGCACCCAATGAATGTTGATGGTCTGATTCTTTTAAGTTCTGTATACAGATCCTGCCTATTACAAATGTGATTATTTTTGTTTTTTGATTGCCTTCTTCAGATTCAGTGGGATGAATTTACTGATTTGGATGTTTTCAACTTACAATATAATATCATGTTGAACTAAAGAACATGTAACTGAGTGACTTATAAAATCAAATCATTTTCATTCTCTAGGTATTATTAACCCAAAGAACCCAAAGGAAGCTCCAAAGTCCTTTAGTTTCGACTACTCCTACTGGTCTCACACCTCGGTGAGTATACTTACTAAGGTGTAGTGTAATACAACAGTGCAGGTTGTGAATAGTTTTGAAAGAGCTTGAAGGTCCAGGAGTACCGAGATGACCAACACCTAGGAAAATGGAGAGTACCTTTGCAGTACCCTTCTTAGTAAAGAACCCCAAATCTTGCTGGCTTCTAGGGATTGTTCCTGAACTACAGTTTGCACTGCTTCTCTTCATTACATGTTTTTTGTTTGTTTGTTTTTCTGTTTTGTGCTGGAGTAGGTAGGAGAGGTTTTAAACTATTGACAGAGCCTGATGGCCAACAGAAGGGCCTGTGAAGGGGATTGGACAACATTTGTCACTGAAAGCTAGGTTTATTGAGAAATAGCCATACTACCTGGAGTGAGTGCAGAGAAGTATTTTTATACGTGGACTTGACCTTTGAGCTTTTAGTACCATTTTCCATTAAGAAAATTGTCTTGCACCTTTCTATGAATGGAAGAGTGATACTTTTAAGGTTATGGAAAGTGACATGTAATCAACTGAGATAACGTCATGTAGATGTTTTTGTGTATGGCTGAGCTGGATGACTCTGTGTGTGTGTGTGTGTGTGTGTGTGTGTGTGTGTGTGTTTAATAAGAGAAAAATAAGCTATGTGTAGGAGGGACTTAAAAACTTTATAATGTATTTTAATAGGTGACTGTTGAGATTCCAAACACTTAAATTTATTATAGTAGTAATCAAATAAGCATAGGAAAGAATACGAATAAAATGCCATTTGTTTTTTCTTTTAATCTTTACAGCCTGAAGATCCCTGTTTTGCATCTCAAAACCGTGTGTACAATGACATTGGAAAGGAAATGCTCTTACATGCCTTTGAGGGATATAATGTCTGTATTTTTGCCTATGGGCAGACTGGTGCTGGGAAATCTTATACAATGATGGGTAAACAAGAAGAAAGTCAGGCTGGCATCATTCCACAGGTAAAAAAACAAAAAACAACAAAAGACCTCTGTTTAATATTACTCTTAGTCTTTGACTGCCGTAAGAGTTGTTTTTATTTAGCAAACATTTGTTCAGGGACTATCATATGCAAGGCACAAAAATAAATCACTTGTTCCTTTCCCTCAAAGGAGTTAATAGTCTAATGGAAAAGACTGACTTGTATACATGTCTGTTTTTAAAGGTGGGCAAGTTGCCATTCTGTAAAGGTTTTCCTGTATACCCCTGTCTGGGTTTGAACAGTGTTACCGACTCCTTAAAAAAAATGGTCGTATGTACCAGGCTTTGTTCTGAATCCTGGGAACACCTAACCCATGTTGTTGGTCAGATTTTTTTCCCAAGTCCCATTTATACATCACCTTTTAAGCATGTGATTATTTTTTAGTTTTTCGATTGCCTTATCAGAGATATTTTCCTTTTATCTTATTAATTTAATACTATCGTGTTAAGCTTGAACAGTCTGAGAATTCTTAAGAGCAGTATCTTTTGACCTTGTATTGTTTGGAATGGAGAAAAGTTGTGGCATAGGTATTTAGAAGGAACTTCTCTCATTAATAACAGAAATGTGGTTTGCTGTTATTGGTGTTATTTAGAATTAATTTTAAAGTGTTTTTTTGGTTTTTGTTTTTGTTTTTCTACTATAGGTCTAGTATGACCTCTCTGTATTCTGAGAATAAAATACATAAGAGAGCAATAGCTACTTTTTCTTTTTTTTTTTTTTAAAGATTTTATTTATTTATTCGACAGAGATAGAGACAGCCAGCGAGAGAGGGAACACAAGCAGGGGGAGTGGGAGAGGAGGGCAGGCTCACAGCAGAGGAGCCTGATGCGGGGCTCGATCCCAGAACACCGGGATCACGCCCTGAGCCGAAGGCTGATGCTTAACCGCTGTGCCACCCAGGCGCCCCAATAGCTACTTTTTCTAATGGATTGTTGGACTATAATTTTAAATTCAACTGTATAATTGAAATGCTTAACTATCAGTAAAGATGAAGAATTTTCTTCTAGAATATTTTCTTCTGTAAAAAATATATGTCAATATTAAGACATATACTTGGGAATTGTCCTTTATATATAGGAATAGCAGTAATTATAATTAGAGAAAATACTGTGTGCATTCACCATGTGCAAGCACTGGTCTAAGTGTTTTACAGATATTCACTCTGCTAATCCTCCTAGTTTGACCCTAAGAAGTAGATGCAGTTGTTACTTTTATTTTATTTGTTTCCCTCATTTTAAAGAAGAGGAAACAAGGCACAGAGAGGTCATGTCACTTGCCCAAGGGAGTGGCAGAGCCATAATCCAAATGCAGGCAAGGTGGTTCTGGAGGCTTTGCTCTTACTACTGTGTAATCCTTCTTTAGCAGTGAGATAATTTTTTGTAGATTATAGCAAGTTACATTAAACAATCCTGTTTATTCCATCATTATACTTAGTTTCTACTTCCTTCTCCTTAATTTGTTTTTGTATAATTACATATGTATCTCTTTCCTGGTAGAATTTTGAAACATTTTATTTTAATGCAAAAGCATAATTTTTTAAAACAGGATTATCATTTAGAAAGTGCCATTTATAATAAATTTTGAATTCTCTTTAGACTTCTAGGGAATCACATATAGTTCATTTTCCAAAGCTTTATTGATTTCCTAAACATTGAATGTATAGCAAATGAAAATTCAATAGGATTTTAGTAAGTATTCCTATTAAACTATCACATAGTTTGAATAAATTCAAAGGATGGGGAGAGTGAAATTTTATGATTTTCCTGATCTAGAAAAATTAATGTTTTCTATTGGAAATGTCGCTGTGTGATAGAGTAGCCTCTTATAAAGGGCTTGGAATCCTAAGACACAGGTAAAGGGTAAAATTTTAAACAGTCAAAATTCTTCTTCTTCTTCTTTTTTTTTTTTTTTAAGATTTTATTTTTAAGTAATCTCTACACCCAATGAGGGGCTTGAACTCACAACCTTGAGATCAAGAGTTGCATGTTCCACTGATTGAGCCAGCCAGGCGCCCCCATACAGTCAAAGTTACTCTTAAATACCTTCATTTACTCCCTTGAAATAGTACGCATTCTCTCTTTATACATATGTATGTATGATTTGTAATGTATATAGTAACTGACAATGTAAGATAAAATTTATGTAGCATGATAAATAAAATGCGTGCAAAATGTAGAGTTTTTTGTTGTTTTTTGTTTTGTTTTTTTTAAAGATTTTATTTATTTATTCGACAGAGATAGAGACAGCCAGCAAGAGAGGGAACACAAGCAGGGGGAGTGGGAGAGGAAGAAGCAGGCTTACAGCAGAAGAGCCTGATGTGGGGCTCGATCCCAGATCGCCGGGATCACGCCCTGAGCCGAAGGCAGACACTTAACCGCTATGCCACCCAGGCGCCCCTTTTTGTTTTGTTTTTGTCAGAGAGCAAGCGCGCGCACTTGTGCGCACAAGCAGGGGGAGCAGCAGGCAGAGGGAGAAGCAGGCTCCCCACTAAGCAAGGACCCGATGCAGGACTTGATCCCAGGACCCTGGGATCATGACTCCAGTCGAAGGCAGACACTTAACTGAAAGAGCCACCCAGGATCCCCAAATGTAGTTTAATAGTAGCTTGCTACATAATAATACTAATAGTAGAGTCACAGTTACTCTAGGATAGTGTGAAGAATTGAATTCACATAAATTTAATGTGCCAGGGACCTAACACAGGAAGAGACAGAACTCCTCCTCATCCCCTAAATGTGGCTTGCTTTCTAAGGAAACATTTCTGAGATGCTGTCATCAAGGGAGAATAAAGATGAGAGGAGGAGAATGCATTCACAACTGCCCTTTTATTTCATTCAGAGCATTCTCCTTTGATGTTGTTGCCATTAATATTTTGAGAAAGAGAAAAGGGATCTCACTAATTTGTTTAGCACTCATGGGTATCTTTGTACTTCTCTCATTTATGCTGTCCACGCCTCTCTCCTTCTGCTTCTGTAGTTATGTGAAGAACTATTCGAGAAAATCAATGACAACTGTAATGAAGAAATGTCTTACTCTGTAGAGGTGAGTACAACCGTGGGTTAAAGCCACAGGCCTCTGGACTCCATTCCCTCCAATGTTACTTTTCAGTGGTCGCAGATGAGGACTGTGCTGTAGATCACTTAACCACTCCCCCAGTTTTGTATTCTTCTACGTTTTGGTTCATCATGAATAATGTTGCAATTAAATCCTTGTTGGTAAGTCAGCAGCTTGTTCGTAAGCTTTATTTTTTAGTTGTTTCCTTTATCCAGTTGTCAAACAATACATGTAAATTAGCAATGGCTTTTTAGAAAGAAACACTGTACCAACTTCCAGTCCCATCAGTAGCGTATAAGCACCCATTGTGTCCTTCCCAACTTCTAGTATTTTTGTTTTTTCTCTGCCAACTTGATAAGGGCACTCTTTCTCACTTATTTAAATTAGAGTTTCTTTGATGATTAGTGTAATTGAACATCTTGTAAATTATGCGTATGCTTGTTTACATTTTGGGATTGCAGTGTTTATCTTAATCATTTGTGTGAACTCTTTTCCCCTTTCATATTTATTAATAGTGATTTTTGACAGGCATTGGTTTTTAAAATCTATATAAACAGATCTCTTCCCCCCTCCCCCTTTTATAATTGCTTATAGTCTTATTCTTCATCCAGTGTATACTCTAAGAGACCTATAGAATCACATTATATACATTAATTTATTTGATAAACATTTCTATTCGTTGATATGTGCTTTTTGAAGCTGTTGTTTCACTTACCTCCAGTTTTGATACTCAGTTCTGTGGTAACTGAAATTACTAAAATGTTCTGTTTACATGAGCCTGTTGTTCTGAGACATGAAGCTGTTTTTTAAGCAAACTTTTTTTTTAATGTATGTATTGTGATTTTCTATAGGACTTACACAATTCCTAGTTGACCCACTTAGCTGGTTTGGGTTTTTTTCTTTACCTATAAAGTGTTGCATACATTTATAAACTTTAGAGAATTCTGCCTTGTGACTATCATATACCAAGAGGGGAATGTGCTGCTCTAAAAATATTTTTTTGTTAAAATTAATTCTCTAAATAACTTGTCTCATCCTATAACTATTCTTTTTGAAGACTAAATGTATACTGAATGAAAATTCAGTAGATTTTTATTCTTACTAAAATAGCACATATTTTAAATGAATTCAGAGGATAGAGAGAGTGACAGAATGTGACAATTTTTTGAGCTTATAGATAATAAAAGAAGATGCCATTTCCTTTCGTATTGGAGTTCACAGGCTTGCTTGGAGTGCAGTGTAGATCCCTAGTTGATACTGTGGTTCCTTAGGTTTGTGGGGCCTTTGCCTCCTCTCCTGCCTCCCTCCTTCATTTGCTTCGGCCACACTGGCTAAGCTGTTTCTGGAACAATAGGAACTTTCCTACCTCAGGACCTTTACATTTACTTTTTTTTTCTACCTGAAATTTTCTTCCCTTGAATATCTTTTTTTCGAAGTGTTTCAGCTCCTTCAGGTCATTTGCTCAAGTCTTAACCTCTCAACAAAGCTTACTTTGACCACCTTATTTAATACTGCAACTTGTCCTCCACTCCAGCACTCCTGGTCTCTCTTGTCTTGTTCTTTTTTCCCCCATAGTACTCATCGTGTTCTAACCTACTTTATAATTCTGTTTATTTATGTATTTGTTGTTTATTTTATTTAGAGTCATAAGCTCGCTGGGGCAGGGATTTTTGTCTGTTTTATTTACTGACATATGCCACGTGCCTAGAAAGTGTCTGGACGATAATGCTGCTCAGTGAATTGAATTTGCCAAGTGGGGTCTGTAATGGTTGGCTCAGAAGGAAAAGAGCTAGTGCTGGCTTGAGGTGGGTTTGCATGTTCGAGAATAAGTAGCAGAGCACAGCAGCCTTTACCTAGGTTACTTGGGTCCTCATGCTCCCACACCTGTGTGAAAAGAGACAAGTTTTCCAAGAAGATATGGCATCTTTCTGGGATTCTGGAGTGTATGTCCAAGTTTCAAGAATGATTAAAGTACTATTTCACTTTGTATGAAGACCTGCTTTAAGAAGGAATACTTGTTATCCTGTTGTTTTAATCTCATAAGGGATCCATTACTTCAAGGGTTCTCAATATTTAAAAAACTGATTTAAAAATACAGTATAAATATTCAGTCAGATCTGAGACTGAGTGAAAGAAAAAAGCAATAGAAAAGGAGATTCTGTTGTTTCAGACGCTCCGAAATGTGTCTATTGAAATTTAAAGTTGACAAGTGCCGAAATTTTGTGTGCTTGAGTAGCTCGGTGTATGCAAGGGAAGACCATAATGAGGCTTCCCGTGGTGAATTTCCCCCAGTCCAGAGCCTTATTTGCTTAGAAGTCTGATTTTATAGATCAGTCAGGACCAGAAGCATCCTTCAAAGCCAGACTCTTGAGTGAAGCTCATTTAACTTATGTTATGAAGCCACTATTTTTGTTACTTTCCCTTGAGGAAAATTTTTCTCTAGATCAGAACACTCAACATTAGCAAGCCTGGTACATTATCTTCTTGCCTTCCTGTGGACAGACCTCTGTTGGAATCCTGTTGGTTTTTAGTGAGCATGGAATTAGAGAGGGAGGAGATGACTAGATGACTGAGATGTTTGCTTGCCTCAGGTAAAGAAAGGATAGTCTGAGACCTTCATCTCCACGATAGGTAGGAACGGTCCTGCTGGTGGGACGAGAGTTCCGGCAGTGTGTTAGCTGAGGCTTCCTCTTCCCTCACAAGTCGGGGACGGGTCCTGCCATGCCGTCAGGCTCCATGCTGACCAGTGCTCTCTCCTTGTGGCAGATACATGGTTTGTGTGTGGTCAGTCTTACAGTACTAGGGTTGCTGCTCTCTTTTGTCTTCCCTGCCCCGGAATATTGATAGTGTTTCATGGTTTTAACACTAATAGAATTTTTATTTCCAAGCTTTTAGAGTAACCTCACTGTAATCCTCAATTATTGACAACAGCATACATTTTTAGAAGTGTATTAGTTACTGGTAAGTTGCTACTAAAAATGGTATTTTTTCTGACTTAGACAAGTAGCAGCTACCAACTGCCAAGGTAGCCTTCTTACCTCCTTTTCTTTCCTGAGACCGTCAGAAGGCTGGTTCTAAGCTAGTCAGTGATGTCTTTGCAAATATTAATAGAATAAAATGGACTAGACCTGTGACATTTCCCTTTGTAAAGATTGCTGATCTCTCATTGTAGAGTTTTTATTTAAAGTAATCTCTGCGCCCGGTGTAGATCTCTAACTCCAGACCCCAAGATCAAGAGTTGTGTGTTCTACTGGCTGAGCCAGCCAGGTACCCCTAATTGTAGAGTTTGTTGTTGTTTTTTTTTTTTTTTTTTTTTAAAGATTTTATTTATTTGGCAGAGAGAGAGAGAGAGCGCACAAGCAGGGGGAGCCACAGAGGGAGAGGGAGAAGCGGGCTCGCCACTGAGCAGGGAGCCCGATGAGGGGCTCATTCGCAGGAACCTGAGATCATGACCTGAGCCGAAGGCAGACGCTTAACTGACTGAGCCACCCAATTGTAGGCACCCCAATTGTAGAGCTTTTTTTTTTTTTTTTTAAAGATTTTATTTATTTATTTGACAGAGACAGCCAGCGAGAGAGGGAACACAAGCAGGGGGAGTGGGAGAGGAAGAAGCAGGCTCCTAGCGCAGAAGCCTGATGTGGGGCTCGATCCCAGAACGTCGGGATCACGCCCTGAGCCAAAGGCAGACGCTTAACGACTGTGCCACTCAGGCGCCCCCCAATTGTAGAGCTTTTAGTAAAAGCTGTAAAAAATTTTTTTTAATGTGTAGGATTGCTTTTTCAAAGTCCTCCAGTTCACTTTAATAATTTGTTCCTAGGTGAGCTACATGGAAATTTACTGTGAAAGAGTACGAGACCTGCTAAATCCAAAAAACAAGGGTCATTTGCGTGTGCGTGAACACCCACTTCTTGGCCCATATGTGGAGGATCTGTCCAAGCTGGCAGTCACTTCCTACACAGACATTGCTGACCTCATGGATGCTGGGAACAAAGCCAGGTATGGTAGAAATAGACTAATGACTGAAGGCTTTGGCACATTTTCAGTTCCTTTGTTCCCAGTTAAGGATTTGAGACCACCTTTATTCTTATGAAGGTTGCTTTAATTGTAGATCCTCTGACCCTGTGGCTGTGCTGGGGTAAAAAGTAGGCTTCAGCATATTCAGCGTCTTCTCATCAAAACAATGCAGTGCTGAAACATATCAGAACTTTGGTTAAGTTTTAATATCAGGTTTTGATTAAGTCATGTAAAATGTTGGATAATCACATGCCTATGGAAGTAATTGCAGAATAAAGAGTACAGATTAAATGCCTCGCTGGTTTCTAAAGGGACAACTGAGGTATGAAAAATGATTCTGATGCAGAACCTTTGGAGTTGGGGATCACTTGATAGGCTCACAAATAAGGCGTATTGAGAACAATTTGTGTAAGTGACAATCTCATGATCTATGAATAAAGCTGTTGCCTGTGATTGTTATAGTTACGTGGAGCCTGCTGTCCGTTTGAACTTTCATCCAAGAATTCCATTGTCACATGTCACCTTTATGTTTATTTAGGACGGTGGCGGCTACCAACATGAATGAAACAAGTAGCCGTTCCCATGCTGTGTTTACCATTGTTTTCACCCAGAAGAAACATGATACTGAGACCAACCTTTCCACTGAGAAGGTAGGACAACTTCAGTGTCCAAGCTTGAGTTGTATAGAATGGGGATTTTCAGAACTCCCTCTTGCTACCCTCTGCATTTTATGGAGGGGAGAAAGTTGCCCTTTTACTTAACAGGGAATATTTTTTATTTTTTGCTTGTCGTTTTTATTCCCACTCAAAACCAGTTTTGAGTATATGTGTTTTTGAGTGAAATTGCAAGGTAGAAAATAGGGTTAAGAAAAAACAAAGCCTTTGGGTCTCAGAAACTACTCTGTGCAATAGAGTTAAGCAGTTCTGTGGGGGGAAAATCTTAACCTTTTTTTCTTCTTGACTAGAACCTCTTAATTGCTTGTTTGGTATGTAGGTCTTTTTGTTTGTTTTGAGCTCTGATAATGTTATTGTGGGATTAAATATTTAAGCAAACAATTAAGCAGACAAGATGTGTTTTTCCTTGGAAAGTAAAGGACTGCAGAGCAGTCCTGATGCTTTTCGAATAGCTTGCTAATGTCTCCTTTTCTACAGTAGTTAAATATAGTAGACTTTGGAGTTAAACTGCTTGGCTTTAGATCCTGCCTCTGCCACTTTACTGCACTATTACCTTGGGCAAGTTACTTAACCTCTTTGTGCCTCAGTTTTCCCAACCTCATTGGATTGTTAAGATGATTAAATATTGATACAGGTTAGTGCTTGTAATAGTGCCTGCCTCAGAGTAACCATTCAATAAATGTGAATTTTAGTGTTATTATCGTTAGTAATAAATTTATGTTGAATTCTTCTCTGCCTACATACCTAAGTAGCATGCAGCTGGATTTTTAAGCCTAAAGTTAGCTTTATTATACTGCAGTGATAAAAGATCCTTTGCCTTATTAAACTGAGTAGTTTGTGATACTGACATCACTAAAAACTAGGATCACGTTTTACTTGGTGACTTGTTTTTAGCTGAAAATTATTTTAATTTTTAAATTTTTGATTTAAATTCAATTTAGTTAACATATACTATATTATTAGTTTCAGAGGTAGAATTTAGTGATTCATCAGTTGCATGTAACACCCAGTGCTCATCATATCAAGTCCCCTGCTTAATGCCCATCACCCAGTTACCCCATTCCCCCACTCCCCTCCCCTCCAGCAACCCTCAGTTTGTTTCCTGTAGTTCAGAGTCTCTTATGGTTTGTCTCCCTAGCTGAAAATTATTTAAAAAAAAAATACCTTTCATATAGATGATCAAATAACCTGACACTGCTTAGCTGGTTACAGTATTAATGCTGTTTAGTACATCTTGTGTGAAAGCATTTTTTCCTTTTTTCTAAGATGTCACATCTACAAAAATAATGATGTTAATCCTGTAACCATAGCTTCTTTGATAATCCATTTTGGATACTTTTGTCTAATTTTCCTGAAGCTTTTTTTTTTTTAAACAACTTTATTGATTTGTTGAAGTACAATAGACCGCACATATTTAAAGTATAAAATTGAGTTACTGCATATGCACCTATAAAACCAGTATCATAGTCCAGGTCATAACCGCTTCCATTATCTGGGAAAGTTGCCTCATGCCGCTTTATAATCTGAAGTATCACTTCTTCCACCCTGGCACTTAGGCAGTTCTGATCTGCTTTTTGTCACTACAGATTAGTTTACATTTTCCAGAATTTTATATGAATGGAATTACATAGTATGTACTATTTTCTTGCTTCTTTCACCTAGCATAATTTTGAAATTCATCTGTGTTGTCTCGTGCATCAGTTGTTCACTTGTTTTCATTGCTGATTAGTATTCCATCATACAGATGTATCACAGTTAGTGCATTAACTCGCCTGTTGGTGGGCAGTGGAATTGTTTCCAGATTTTGATCATGAAAATGATGATGCAGTGAACATTTGTGTATAAGTCTTTATGTGGATATTTGCTTTTGTTTCGCTTGGTAAATACCTGGGAGTAGAATGGTTGAGTCTTATGGTAGGTGGGTATATGTTTAGCTCTGTAGGTCTGCAACTCTGCTAAACTGTCTTCCAGAGTAATTGTATCATTTTATACTCCCACCAGCAGTGTGTGAGAGTTCCAGGTGCTGGAGGCTTCATATTTAATATGCCATTTAATGGGTTAATGAGTTTTATATTTTTATGACACACTGTTACAAAATATGTCATGTGTATCTTAAAATTACTTATTTTGAACCAAGATAATTGCTGTGAACTTTTGTGCATGCTGTGTCTTCTCGTGCCATATGTAAGAGCCCAAACTAATATTTATAGTCTTCTTCATGCCTAATTTTAAATTTCCTGCTTCTTAATGTTTTCTGGTTCTACTTTGCTTATTTTGAATTGCCCCAATGTTCTTGACCAGGTCAGTAAAATCAGCTTGGTGGACCTGGCAGGAAGTGAACGAGCTGATTCAACTGGTGCCAAAGGGACTCGATTAAAGGTATTTATATTATCAAACAGTTGACCTAGTCAATAAATGTTCTGTAACATAGGTCAACAAACTATGGCCAGTAGGTCAAATCTGACCCACCACCTGTTGTTGTAAATAAAATTTTACTGGGACACAGCCACCTCTATTTGTTCATGTGTTGTCCACAACAGTAAGGCTAAGAGCTTGTGACAGAGGCCACATGGCCTGCAAAACCTTTACAGAAACATTTTGTTGATGCCTGATCTATAAGTTCAATGAAAGATTAGTAACGTAACGTAATAGTTAAGGAGGACTTGATGGTCAAGGTGAGAGCTGAAAGGTGTTTTGAGGAACGGGCTAGATGGAAGCGACACTAATGGGACAGGGATACATAAGATCCAAATGTGAGAACACACATAGCCCTCTCCAGAGGGACACTTACTTAACAAGAGCAGAAATTACATGTTGGTGAGTTGGGGGAAGAAGGCTGTCTGTAAGCTTTTGGGGCAAGCCGTCTTGCCGATACTTGGGACTGTGAGTTAGGCGTGTGGTCCTGGCATGGCATTAAATGAACAGGGGAGAGACTAAGAACTAAAAAATGTTTTTAGAACTTGTGGTCATAAGTAAACAAAAGTGCTAGCACAAGGCTTAGTTGTATCCTATGCATTATAGATGATGTGGCAGTAGAAGAAATTCTTCATCATAATTCTTTCATGTTTGGTATTGATTTCAGGAAGGAGCGAATATTAATAAGTCTCTCACAACTCTGGGCAAAGTCATTTCAGCCTTGGCAGAGGTGGTAAGTATTATATACTTGGTTACACGGGAAAACTTGTCTGTTCAGCAAATGCACTTGATGACGTTTTATGTGTTTATGAAGACTGACCTTTTTGGCCCTTTTGTGTAATCTTGCTTTTCTTCTTTTAGAGCTTTTCAGATAAGATACTAGGTATAACATACTTTGACTTTCTACTGAACGTAAAAGAGATTAAGGAGAGTGAAAGTGAACATGGATCTGTAAAGGCTAGACTGAAAACTCGCTCTTTACAAAGACCTAGGGTTTGATTGCTTTTTTGAGCCTTACTTCAGATCTCTCATCAAAACCCAGGGGCTTTGTTGCATATTCTTTTCCTGTACAATCTTTTTTAAGTAGGATGCTTTTGGAGTTTTTTAAGCATTCGCCTTGGTGAATGCTGTTGATTTGGGGGCCAATTATATATATATATATATAATTTTTTTTTTTTTTTTTTTAAAGATTTTATCCATTTATTTGACAGAGAGACAGCCAGCGAGAGAGGGAACACAAGCAGGGGGAGTGGGAGAGGAAGAATCAGGCTCCCAGCAGAGGAGCCCGATGCGGGGCTCGATCCCAGGACTCTGGGATCACCCTGAGCTGAAGGCAGACATTTAATGGCTGAGCCACCCAGGCACTCCCAATAATATATTTTTTTTAATTGTGCTATTCTTTCCTATTCTTTAACAGTGGGACACTAAATCTGAAACAGTTTTGTATCAGGGGCTGCATTTTTTAGTTTCAAGGCTACGGAAGTACTAGTCATTGTGCAATCTAGTTTAGTATGTCATTTAAATCCCTAAAAAGAATCAAATGCTTTCTTGCTTGTTTCTGAAAAGTCATACTCAGTTTATTACTTTAAAGTACTTTTTGTTTGAAGGCTTATCCTGTGTTCTCATTCTTTCTTTTCAATGCTTCATCTGTAGGATAACTGCACCAGCAAGGTACGGTGGGCTTTGGTAGGAACGAACTAGCTGTAGAATCAGTTGTGATGATTGTAAATCCTCAGCAGGATGTGTGGAGGCATAAGTAGGAACGGAACCATGAAAAATAGCTTTTTGTTACTTGCTTTCTGGCTCTGGAATTTAGAATTGCTGTTTAGAGTGACCATGAATCGTGAGACTGCACACCAAACCCTATTTAGGGAACATGATGTGCTTTGGAGAAGGAATTCAGAATAAAGGAACAAGAGAGAAATTGAGGAAGCTTCTATGTTGTGTTATTTTAATGATGTTTCTCCTAGTGATCTGTAGGACTGTCACTTGAAGAAGTCACCTATAAACCTTTTGAAAGGGCAATAAAGATATTTCTTATGGGTACTATTCTAAAACATAGCTGCCTTCTTGAAATTATTAGGGTATTTTTCTTAAACCTCTTTATGTAATCTTGTTTCCTGTCATGAAAAGTCATGATCATTTAAATTGTTAAAAAAAATTTTTTTCCTACTCTTTGGTTGTACATAAAGTGAAGGCTATAGAATCAAGTTAAACTCTCTATCTAGAGCACATGCTCTTTGCATCCTTCTAATCCAAATACAGTAGACTTTTCCTTATATTTCTATACAAATACTCTAAAATTTCTTGGTACTATTTTGCGTTAATAATAGAGCACTCAGCAGTTCTGGATCACATGAGTAACATTGGAGAAAAGGCAGTATCTACAATGAATTTTATTTTTTTAAGATTTTTATGTATTTATTTGAGAGCAAGAGAGACAGAGAATGAGCAGAGGGGAGGGACAGAGGCAAAGGGAATGGGATAAGCAGACTCCCCAGTGAGCGGGGAACCCGACACAGGGCTTGATCCTAGGACCCTGAGATCATGACCTGAGCCGAAGGCAGATGCTTCACTGACTGAGCTACCCAGGTGTCCCTGCAATGAAATCTTTTATACTCGTATTTTAAAATATATAGATTATCTACTTGTACAAAAATTACTTAATAAAAAATAATGCTTTTTTTCTGTTTCTTTTGGCTTATTGGAAGAAGCTGCCTTAGATTTAAAAAGTCTGTTATTTGATATTATGCATGTGTGGATATTCTTCAGATATCTAAGTCCCAGAACCATGAAAGCTGTTAAAATTTAGTGGTTTTTCTAACTTGTCCTGTCCATTTGCTCATTTTAACGCTCATTATCACCCAAAGGAAGAGTTTACAAAGTATTTATCTGCATTTTTCCCATATTGCTCCGTGCCACAATAATTTGCAAATGACTTTTTTAAGAACTGGTTTTGGAAAATCCAGTTTAGAACTTTGCATCTATGCCGTAACTATAACAGGTCAAAGACAAATTTTAGTTTTTATGTAATAAGCATAATTTTTGGTGAATTAAAATGTACTTTATTCCCACTGGGGAGAGAAACAGGATTATTACTGTCTATATTTGATAGTACTGCTTTTTAGAGGGACTAGTGATGTAAGTAAGTAAACCTTTTTAGGTAGTTACTAGGCCCTTATTTGTGAGAATAGATGAGATTAATTTGTGTAAGAGAGCAAATAGAAAAGAAGTGGCTAAAATTCTGAGATATTTTCAAATGGAAAAGATGGAAGTTCTATTTATGCTTCTTTATTTAGCTACTCCTTCTTAATTTAGTATAATTGACCAAAATGAAAATAGAACATTTTTTGGCAAAGAGACCACGCTTATTTTTGTAGTACTATTTGCAGTCCTTGTAACTGACGCACTTTAGATCTTGCAGCATTTTCGGTACTAACTGTAGGAAAAGTGAAGTGTTCAGGTGTGGTGAGGGGCTAGAGAAGGAAGAATTGAAGTCTCAGGCCTCAAGAATTTTGCAGTGGACTAATAGTCCCACTAAGCTGTGAAAGACTGAGAGGGTTAATTCTTCCCACAGGTCTGTGTCATTTAGAAATAGATCCTGCTATGGGAAATGACTTTCTCATTGGTGGAAAGTGTGTCTGTGGGTGGAATAGGATGAATCGGAGGGGACGTTTTTGGTAAGAGATAGAATTGAAGTGCTACTTGCCTACTTCCTTTCCTCCTCAACAGACCAGAGGTCAGCTACTTAGTACTCTTTTTCTGAATACTCATGCTTTCACAAGAACTAGGTGGTCCTTAGTTTAACCTCAGATTATACCAGGACTGGGGAGAGATGTGTATCAGTGAACCCTGGCTTCCCCTTGATGGCTTCTTAAATTATCACCACCTAGTCGTCAGCCAGGACGTACTGCAGTGGCTGTTATCTGCAAAGGGTTTGCATTAATTTTTACTTTCAAAGGATATAATTTCCTCCACTTTAGTACTGGCTTTGTACTGGTGTCTTTTGGTCTATCCCATGATAATGAGAAGGGTCACAGCTGTATAAGTAAATGCTTGATACATATATATACACAGACAATTCATCTTGCAGTCTTTACGGATCTCCAGATTAGCAAATCACGTCACTGTCTTAGACCTTTTCAGTCTGAGTACTAACTCTGTTGGTTGGATTTATTTGGGGTGTAATTTCCTTCTAAAGAAACCAAATGTATACTTTTACAAGAGTTGTTAGAGATGCAACAGTCCACTTGATGATTTGGTGATTGGCCAGGTAAATTTGTTAACTAAATGACTTACTATGCTACTTTCTAAACTGTTATGTGTGTGTTGTAAATTTTTCAAAATAAAATATAAAAAGAAAAAATTACTGCATGAATTTTGGGTATTGTGACAAGTTGAAGCTGTAAATGTTAAATTTCAACAGTGATGGGGTTCTATAGTTTACTTAGGAATTTTAGACTGATTTGCTTTTCATGTGAATTTTTCCTCCCTACTAATGCTAAGACCATTTCTTTTTGTTTAATAGAGTAAGAAGAAGAAGAAGACTGATTTTATTCCTTACAGGGATTCTGTTCTTACTTGGCTTCTTCGAGAAAATCTAGGTACGTTGATCACTGGTGTGAAGTTATCTTTTTAAAGCTGTTTACTGATTATCTTTTGTGGTTAATTGTCTTGTATGTTTGTTTTGGAGAAGAATAATCTCCAGACATCCGTGTTACTCTTGATTTAAACTGGTTGGATTTGCTCACTTTTTAATCAGGGTTTTCTCCCCTATCTTGTTGACCTCGGGACATGGACTGTGGTGTGGTTTTCTTCCTAACCACACCTGCTTCAAACTATCACTCCTTCTTCACACCTCTTTGGAAACTCCATGTTACCTTTTTGCTGATGGTTTTGGACCTTCAGGTCATTCTCTTTATTCTCTGTTCTGTTAGCCTCTTTCTCTCCTTCCTATGAGAGGGGAGTGATCAGCTATGTCAAATGTCGCTGATAGAAGGGAAAGACTGAGAATGGCCTGCTGGACTGTCCACATCACTGTGCTTTGACTCACTAAGAGCACTTTGGTGTAGTGGCTGAGGTCTTAACTGGAGTGGGGAGAGGGAAACTGGTCCCAGTAGATCCAAACACCAAGATTAACAGTATAACAGTGCATGGAGACATTCAAGACGTTTGTTGACTCTTGATTAAATCTTAGGATCTGAGATGGTGTTATCTAATTTGACATAAATTTAATAAAATTCTTCTTTCTAAAAGAAGTATGATTTGCGATAACCATGATTCATCTTCTTAGGTGGCAATTCTCGGACTGCGATGGTTGCTGCTCTGAGCCCAGCAGATATCAACTATGACGAAACTTTGAGCACTCTGAGGTACTCCAGTTGATCTCGATTGCTAAATAGAATACTGTGCCACCATAAGTCATTTTGTTATGCCATTGGTTTTCTTATGCTGTATGGATAATTTTTTATGTAGATAATGATCCATTCCTCTCATAACAGGGAAAACATGGGTTGGGGGAGATTTTTATTTTTATTTATTTTATTTGTTTTGGGCAGGGGAGATTTTTATTGTAATAGAATTTACCTGTTTATGGTTTTCAGTTTCACTTTGTTATGATTTTCATTTCTGTAAAAAGAAGTTCCCTTATGGTTTGTCATTATAGAGATGCTCAACTCTTAACGAGTAATACAATTATGAGTACACATAGTGTTAAAAAAATTACAGAATATTCATTAGTAAAATATAGTTGACTGTTGAACAACACAGTGGTTAGGGGTGCCAACCCTCTGCACAGTCAAAAGTCCACATACAACTTGACTCCCCAAAAACTCAACTATTAACAGCCTACTGTTGACCAGAAGCCTTACTGATAACATAAACATTTGATTAACACTTATTTTGTATGTTACAAAATATTTTGTATATACATATACAAATGCCATACTGTGTTCTTATAACAAAGTGAGAGAACATGTTATTAAGAAAATTGTAAGGAAGAGAAAATACATTTACAGTACTGGACTGTATTTATCGAAAAAAATATGATTCTAAGTGGACCCATGCCATTTGTTTTAACCTATGTTGTTCAAGGGTCAGCTGTATTTCTATATATAAATAGTTTTCATCACTTTAATGTGGAACTTTCTACTCTTATCCCAGTGATGGAAGGAACCCTATACAGTCTGATAAATGCATTTTGAGTCCCTTTTCTGGTATTTATTTCTTTTATGATTTTGGGTAAATCACTAAAATTCATCTGAGCCTTTTTCCTCATCTTGAAAAGATGCTATAAAACTTGCTATGCATATGTTATTAGTAAGGCTCATAAAATGTGTAAATACTCAAGCTGTTTGATTTAGAGAGAGAAATAATGGTATGTGACTTATGAGAAGTAGAGTGTCTGAGGAATGGCAAAAATGCGTGTTCCTTTTGGATATAGATATGCAGATCGTGCAAAGCAAATTAAGTGCAATGCTGTTATCAATGAGGACCCCAATGCCAAACTGGTTCGTGAATTAAAGGAGGAGGTGACACGGCTGAAGGACCTTCTTCGTGCTCAGGGGCTGGGAGATATTATTGATAGTAAGTGAATTAAGGATCAACATGATTTCTAATCTTTTCCTCTTCAGGGTTCTTCTATTTCAACTTAGATTCAAAGAACATGATGAAGTTAGATGGTAGAAAAGGGTTTTTTTTGGGTTTTGTTTTTTCTTTTAAAAAAATCCAACAAAAATGGTATCAGAATCTTTATGTAGTATGTACCAGGCTATCGAACTGAACTCATGAAATTAGTTTTTAAAATGTCAATATGTCACTGCTTGTATTTTTATTAGATTTTCATTTTAGATCAGCAGTGAAGTTTATTTGGAATGTTGAGTTTATTCTCACTGAGAAATTAATCACTTTATAAAATTGTTACTTAAAATTTTTGTTTTTGTATTAGGGGCTTCTCTTGATTAATGTAGTAGTGGTAATATATGTGTAACAAACCCGCTATTCTAGTCCCCTTTCAGGAAGGATTTACCTTTGAGTGGTATCTTCCCCCCCCTGCAAAATAATTGAAGAACACTCCCCACCTGGCTCCCTATGAACACACGAAGGGAAAAATACCATTTCCTGTCAATCCTTACAGGGAATATTATTTTACTATGTTGTCTTAAAATGTATCTTTTTTTTAACCTCTGTGATCTGCCCGCATAATGTCTAGTCAGAGGTTAACTGAATGATTCAGGTAGAATACTATATGGGTTTATTTGATAAAGCATATTTTTATTTTTGAGTGAAAAATTAATATTGTTTGAAATTCTAATAAGATTTTCAAAGTCTAGTTCTTCTTACTGATTAGCACCTGAGTTTAAGTGACTACAGTATACAAAATTACAATATATTCTAAGTGTTAATTTTTTCCATCTTCCCAAATGCCACGTGCTGCTCTGTTCCCTCTCTGTGTCATTGCTGAACCTGATCTTTGACCTTTCTTGTATTTTCCCTCCTGCTTACCTTCAGTTGATCCATTGATCGATGATTACTCTGGAAGTGGAGGCAAATGTGTGTATTTCATGTATTGGTTATTTCCAGTACTCTGATTTGCTAATCTGCCTCTGCTGGATCAGCTTTAAAATGAGCTTTGCATGCCAGCAATCCTAGCAGGGAAATCCCAGACAGAGCATACTATAGATTCAGAAATGATCCTGTTTTTGCCCTTCTCTATTTAGCAAACACTGCTGAATTTCAGTTTGTGAATTAAGTAGTCTAGAGGCTTAAGAGTCTCTTGATGCTTCTGCGCTTCAGTTTTTCCACTTATGTGATTAAACTGAATCCAAAGTCGTAGAGGATGATGATAGCGATGACAGCAGGTCACATTTCCTGAGTGTTTATAGTGTACTGGGCCCCATTCTAGGGACCTTGAATGTATTATCTCATTTAACCCTGTCACTGATTCTGGAAAAGGTTCTTTTATGCCCATTTTACCCATGAGGACTCTACTTGCCTGGGGTGGTTAATTTGCTACTGAGATCCCATGGTTTCTGTGTAGTTAAGATTGGATAGTGTAACTCAGAGCCCCGGCTTTTAAAATCATTACTATACCTTTTTGGCCTCTTGAGATCTTTCAGGGGTCTGATTATTTAATAGAAAAATCCTTTTAAATTAGCTGTGTAATTCTGAGCCTTGGTGTATGTACAATTAAAAACAATCACTTCCAGTTGGCTAAACTATCCGTTGCTGAGTAGTTCTGTGAGTACCGGGCTAGCACTCACCTGTGCTTAGGCTAAGTTAGTTTCCTCCGTAACTTGGGCCTCAGCTTACATGGTGGTTAGGAAATTTTTTTTCTCCTTTTCTGGAGTTACAAATTAAATTTTAAAAACTTGGGTGTCTAAAATGTGTGTTCGAAATGAGGACATTTTTATGAAGGATCACACCTCGTTGTTCTCTCCAGATACCATTAAGTTGGTGAGGACATGATTTCTTACCCTTCTAAGATAATTCACTAGGGGATTTTTATCTTAGAAGAAATGAAGAATCTTGACCTTTTGGTTAAGTTTTAGATTTTAATTGATTTGCTTGTTCATTTAATGAGGCATGTTAATAGGGCTTGAAGGGAGGAAATACATAGGAGAGAGCAAATGTAGCCCCGGCCGCTGTGATGAGGCTAGGCCTTGAAGACACATTAACACTCCAATACGGAGTGACTCTTGGACTGGAACGGCTCTGTCTGAGATTTCCAAAGCTGACCGATACTGATGTGAGAAAGACACCATCTTGTTGTTGCTTTTGTGCTCCAGGTGGTGCTGCTATCAGCTTGTTGCCTCACTCTTTTCTGAGCAGTTTTGGCATCTCCCAAAAAGCTATGCATGACTAAGTTTTAATTTTGTCTCCATGCAGGAAAGCAGCCCTGGCTACTTCTGAATTTCCATTTCAATCTACTACTCTTAATTTCTTTTAGGGCTTGCATGTGTCCATCGGACCTTCTAAACTCCACCCATTCTATTCTTTCCTACCTTGCTGCCGTCTCCTGATGGCTGATTTTTTGCTCCAGTTCCTATCCCCCTTTTAAAACTTGCTTGTTTTCCTATGTTCTATATTTGCAGATGGTGGTTTTCAAACTGTCTTGAAGCATCCACTGGTTTTAAGGGGTTTCAAGAACTGGCTTTGATGAAGTAGAGATGAGTAGACCCAGAGAGAGCATTAACTCTGCATTAACTCGTATCATTTAAGGAAAACTTAACTTAGTTTTGGTATGAATTTTAAGCAATGTAGGTTTTCCCAAATTTTTAAACATGAGCTAATTTTAAAATAGAAATCCATCAATACCTATGGTTTTTCTCTGGTGTCTGACAAGGATGACTAATGAAGGAAAGTACAACAGCAAATTAATGAATTTTGTTGTTTGTGGCTCTTTTTATCAAAACTAAATTTAAAAAACAAAACTTACAGTTCTATTAAAGACCTTAGTAAGTGAAAGTATGTCCTTGAAACTTGAAATTCATACTAGGAACTCAGCTTACCAGTGACTCTTGGTAGTACTGTTGGGCAGAGTAAGAGCCTTATTTTGCAATAATTAGCAAATAATCAGCCTTGATTTTTGTTTGCTCTGATAGATGAGTGTAAACTATACCAACTTCATTAATTTGCTAATTGTTCTTCCCTGTTGAGGTAATTGGCCCTGAGTTCTCAACCAGAACTTACACAAAATTCTTGTGATTTCTACATGGACCTCTACTGTTTAAAGACGCTGTTTGGCGTGTTGACATGTTGTTCTACGAAGGACACTACGGGTTTCTGTGTTAACCGTAGTATCTTCTTGGGAATTTTTGCTGAATGCCATAAAATACTGGGCCAGGTTGATACTACTGATAAATAAATGTTCATCTTTTTTCCTGTACCATTACAAACTACTGGGATTTAAGAGTAGTGAAAATCTAAAACATTGTAGTATTGGAGCTGTAGAAGGAATAGAAAGGATGTAGCGTGTCCTGTTTACGGAGAGTGCCTGAGCGTTATCCTTTGAGGCTCTGGTTACCCCCCACCAAATACCATGTTAACCCACCCTGAAATTTTTTAGTTTCTAAATTTTTTAGTTTCAGAAGTGGTTCTTAACCTCTAGGATACCAGTGTTAAAGACAGACGTGTTTTAGAACTGCCATCTAGAACAATTATAACTCGTCTTTGTATTATAACACGTCTTTGTCTTGGCGCTTTAATGCTATCCTTTCTTACGCTGGTGTTCCTTCCTGTCTTTTTTCTCCCTCTGCTCCTTTCCCTCTTTTCCACTTTTTCTGCCTTCCCTTCTTTCTGTCTCCCAGATCTGAAAGATTTTCAGAACAATAAGCATAGGTACTTGCTAGCCTCTGAGAATCAACGCCCTGGCAATTTTTCCACAGCATCCATGGGGTCCCTTACTTCATCTCCATCTTCCTGCTCACTCAATAGTCAGGTGGGCTTGACATCTGTGACCAGTATTCAGGAGAGGATCATGTCTACGCCTGGAGGAGAAGAAGCCATTGAACGTCTGAAGGTAAGTAATAATTCAAATGGAAGGGAGGTGTTCTGTGTAGCTCCACAAAGCAGAGCTGGTCTTAAAAATCACTGAGATTTTTGTTCAGGATACGGAACAACTTTCGAACTCTTAGAGGTGTTCTGAAAATGGAATTTGCTGCTTTCTAAGATAATTAATTTCTTTTTACCAGAATGCTTGAGTCTGACGTGGCCAGGCAGAGATTAGAGAGATGTGTGGCCAGATCACAGGTTGGCCACGAAAATAACTGATAAATAGATAATGTCCTTTAATTCCGAGGTAGTTTATAAGTCACAGGGAAATTGTTAGACATTGAGTTGGAAACTAATTTGTTAGAAGCACTTGGATTCATTTGAAGATGGAATTCTGTATAGAGCCATGTTTGTGTTAGTAAAATATATAGACAACCAAAAGAAGGTTTGAGCATGCGAGTAGCTGTACCAGGTTTATTCAGAGACATGTGAAATGATAACTTGTGGGAGCTCATAGGAAGTCTTGGACCCTGTTCTCTCTGCCATGGGAGGGCTGCCTCCTCCTGTGCCTGTGCCATGGGACCAGGGGCCTCCGTGCTGTGCTGTGCGCTCGGATCCTGCATGTGCGGGTCGACCTGCCATGGCCCCTGGCTTCGCTTTCCCAGTCTGTGGTTGGCTCCGGGGGGGACATTCTTGTCTCTCTTCGTGAATGAGAAAGTGAGCGGTAGCGGCACCCCCCGACTTCCGCTCAGCGACTGACTGCAGCGAGAACAGACGGTGCATCCATCCATCAGATCGCTGTGACAGTATCCCAGATGCTTTGTCTTTGCCTGTTCATTGCCTCCAGGGTGATCTTTTCACCCACACCTTTGGGCCTTTGTATTCTCAAGTGCCAGGGCAGGGAAAACTGGGAGGGCAGAGAAGTGTTCTAGGCGCTGGGAAATTGCCGTTGTGCTTGCGGCCAGCAGCCTGTCTGTGTTGCACACACCGCGCTCCACGGCCGCCGCTTGCTCGAGCGCTGCTGAGAACAGGGACACGCTTTGACGAATGAATGATGGAGGAGGTTTGCTGAGCTTTTCACCACTAAAAGGGAGTGAAGCTTAATAGTTGAAGATGGCAGATGCTTTCATTTCAGTTTTCAGGTGAGGCCAGGAAAGATTTTATATGAAGAATGGGCCTCTGCTTCTTCTTCAGCCTACTTTTTCCCTTGGCATTTTTTTACTCACTTCTAACCTAAGGTGCTTCAGAAACAAAAGTAATGATCTTGTTCCTTCCTTCAGAATATGTTTGTAGGAAGCGGGTAAAGTTCTGAAATACCTAGCAAAGGGAGAAGGGTGACAAATATATTCATTTCATTGATTGTTGCAGATCGGAGGGTAATTCCTGCCTTTGTAAAATTGCCTTTGAAATTGTAATAAAGACATTAGTGAAGCCTGTGCAGGACAGCTTTATGTGTGTGTGTTTTCACGATGGGCATTGGTGACAAAGTTGTTGTACAGGGTTCTGTTTGGGCCAGTGGGGGAAATGCAGGGGTTCCGGGGGAAGGAAGTGAAATTGCCTACTTACTATTTAATATAAAATGTTCTTTTTCTTTAGGGATTTTGAATCTTACTATATCTCCTATTAAAGCCTTGGTGTACAAATAAGATTATAATTTTCATTAACTTACATCTTGGTGTAAAAGAAAAAATTTTCCTAACTGCCAAGTGGGACCAACCGAAAATAACGTTGAATGTTAGGAGTCAAGATATTAACCAAACTCTTTTAAGAATTAGGTCACCCAATGCCTTCCAAGTAGCTTCTGGGGAATAACACTGCCATTATTCAGGGAACCCTCCCCCCAACCTTCCTACTTCGCACCAAGACCAAAACAAAACTATATTACTTTCATCAGAAAATAAATTTCTCTGCTTTAATTTTCCTTTAAGTCAACATAAGTGAAATTGTCCATTTTCCCTACCTTTAGAAAATTGTTTTTTGATAGTTTTGCATTGGATCTTGGGTTTTTAATGCAGCACGGCAGTCCACTGAGGCATAAGTGCCTTCGTTCTGCTCCTGTTTTGTGAATGGTGAGAATTCAGTCCAGCAGACCTGCATTGTCATGCCTCAGGCAGACTGCGTCTCGCAGGCCCAGCGCAAGGCAGTGGTTATACAACAGAAATGCTTGAGAATTCTTCGTTTTTGGACTCCTTCGTTGTTGAGTGTTTAGGAGCTGCGTTCCTGAGACATGATACTGCTGCGGGAGAAAACTGCCGTAGCAGAGGAGATTCATTCACTTTCCTAACGTTTCATTTCCCTTTGCTTTGCTTTACTTTTGACTTCAAAAATATGATATGTTGGTAAAATACTTTTGCACAGCGTGTTGCTACTGCTTCGTTTTTTGAATAGCTTTTTTCCATATGGAAGAGACTCGGGTACCCCATCATAAAGGATCTCGACTTCTCCACAAACCTCTCTGGCAAATGAGAGTGAAATGTAATTGCTTTCATTTTTTAATCACAACTCAAACTGAGTTGGGATGTATGTATCCTTGATTTGGATTCTTATTCAGTAAGGTTTGAAATTCCTAACTGTAGCTACTGTGTGGTGGCTCTGGCGTTTGTTTATTAGTCTGGCATCAGAGTCAGTACTATGAGTGCCATCGCCTAGGCCTGGGCTATAAATACCCGCAAGTATCCGTTACAGAAGCACGCAAGGGCAGATGCTGTGCTAGGCGGCCGAGGGCCCCACACTTGGAACACACTTGTGGAGCATACTGTGTTCAGTACAGTAAAACCTTGGCTATCTGATGGCTTCAGGGAATGTTCCATGTAGTAAGCATTTAACCTTTTAAATATGACAGTTGAAACTGTAATTTTTTTCATGGAAATATTTCTGACTTGTTCTGTGGATTCCTCTGCCACCTTAACCGAATCATGACAAAGAAATTAAATTGTGTTTAGCTGTGTGAACATAATTAGTAATGAGTGCTGCATAGATAACTAGACATTTGTGATGTGAGACCAAAGTTGAATGGTGCCTGAGCCCAACATTTCTTGGAGCTTTAAAAAAAGTTTCCTGATGTCACTTTATAAGAATTTGTGTGTGTACTACCTGTGGGAAGGAAGGACCCTTACAGATTGTCTGGACTCCTCATTTCTGAAGCATGCATCCCAATTTCAATTTAATCTTGTAAGTTGGGTTTCTAGAGTGCGTTATGGGCAGCACTGGGCACCAGTGTGCCAGGCCTGCCCGCAGAGTAAGTTGACAGCTCAGAGATCAGTAGTTATCTCCTGTTGGCATCTCAGTTTTATTTATGCTAAGTTTGCTATTCAGGCTTGAAGAAATAATATCCTTCACTCTTTCTTAATTGATGGTGAGCTGTTTTGTAGAATATTTTCTTTAAAGCCTAGTGATTCTGCTTTAATTGAAGAAAGAGCATCACGAGTCAGGAAACCCCACTGTAGGGTTTAGTGGCTCAGGGTGTAGTGTGGTCTCAGGTTAGTCTCTTAGCTTCTCTGGTCCCCAGTGTCTTTATCTCTAGAATGCTTCTGGAGTACATGGCTTTTTCTAGCACTGAACTTTTGCTTAATATCATTTTCTTTAACCTTTTTTCAGTTTTTTTTTTAAAAAAGAGCTTTTTTAAAAAAAGATTTTATTTATTTGAGGGAGAGAGAACAAGGGCGGTGGGGTGGGGGGTGCAGAGAGAGAGAAACAGACTCTGTGCTGAGCAGGGATTCTCGATGATGCGGGCTCCATGCCAGGAGCTGGGGATCATGATCTGAGCTGAAGGCAGACGCTTAACTGACTGAGCCACCCAGGCGCCCCTAAAAAATAGCTTTTTAGCCAACATAAAAATTGCAGCGTGAAGCTGTAATGAAAAATAAAAGTAGTACCATATTCAGCTAACTCATTAAATCTCTTTTTTACAAGAGATCATGCCCTAATTTACCCTCCAGGTGGGAAGTAACATTAGAGAGTTCACATTAGACTTGGCATCAGAGTGACAGCAGGATCCCTAGACAGTGATTTTGCTCCCTTGGGGTGAGTTTACAGTTGCCCCAAATAGAATAGCTTTCATACAGTCAGATAAATCTCTTATCAGACATGATCTTTTCCTGAAAATAACCAACCAGGAGAAAAAAAATATTGAAGTTTCTCCTGGGTTAGTTTGTATTCCATCACCAGCATCAGAGGCTCATGGGCCACTCTCTGTATGATAAGCACTAGTCTAGATGCTCGGGTTTGGGCAGCCTATTGTCCTAGTCCTTTCTTTTGAAGTTACCATTTTGAGGTTGTAAAGGTGTCTAACAGCTGTCTTTAGTAAGCCTTACTATCATATAGGATATGCTGCCGGCTTGTCTTGTATTTGCCCTCTCACGGTCCCATGCAAAAGCATTCAGTACTACTCTGTTAGCGTTGTTGGAATAACTTTTGTGGTGCTTCCTGACCACTTGGTTCCTGGCCATCTCCCGCCTTGCTGAAATCGTATGGCTGTTTTCGGCTGCTGGCCCTCTAGCGCAGCACGCCTGTTTCCTCTCTTAGCTTGGGAGGGGTGCGTGCGCCGCATGCTAGATCAGTCCTCTTGGAGGCCGCGGGAGAGATGCCCTTCAGGTAGCTGTTTCAGTCTTTCAGCCTCTGGGCGTTTGGAGGGTTCAGGATAGCCAGTTCACCTGGTTTTGTCTCTCCCTCTCCACGCTCCCCACTCCCTCTGCAGACTTGTTCTAGCATCTCCCACTTTGTGACTGACCCTTTTCTGAACGAGTACCTTTTCGGTGGCCCCCTTTATGTGGACCGCCCTGATGCCCATGCTGTTTCTAACTTTCCTAACTCGGTCATCAGTTTAGCTCTTCGCCCGCTTTGCTAGTTGTTCTTCACCGTCGTCATCGTGATGGTCTGCGGTTTGTTTCTCCTGACTCCTGTACTCCTCGCTTTTGCAGCTGCCGCCTGGAGTTTTCACTCGTGGCTTTTCTACATGCTCCCGTGCCTCCTTCCGGAAACCCGAATGGCAGACACCTTAGGATTGATTGTATTACATGCTCACTGTTTCTTTCTGTGTAGATAATTATGTTTTCAGATCCCAGAGGCTTCTTACAATGGCCTGTTAAATGAATCAAGCAGTGAGCTGTTGTGTAAACTGTGCAGGGTTTTCATCCTGAATCACTCGCACTGCTGTCATCAGAACTGTCAGCTCATCACTGTTTTTGCTCCTCGGCATCATCATTTGACTTTCTAATTTCGTCTCCATGACTAGATCTTCTTCTGCTTCTTGCATGTGTTCGTCACCCTTTCAGCTCGTCCTCCTCCCTCCATTTTTCACCGAATTGATCCCTGCTTGTCCTTCACTCATCCGTCTGAGCATCATTCTCATGCTCACCCCTTCCCCAGCGACCTGTGAACACTTCAGTTCTAGCACGTGGCGCAGTGTTCTGTTGTTGTCTCCTGCCCTGCCCATTCACAGTCTGCGAGCACGCTGCGCTGGCCACACTGTGGTTCCTGGAAAAAGCCAGGCATTTCTTCCCTCTTCCCTCACATGTCCATGCGGTAGCGCCTGCTCTTTGTCTCTGCTCACACAGAACCTCGTCAGCGAGCCGTGTTCTGACAACCCCAGACTTCTGACTACTCCAGAGCGCTCCCTCGTTTACCCCGTCCCTTTCTTGCTTTTCCTCCAAGGCGCTTGCCGCTATCTGATGTACTATATATTTGAATTACTGATTAAAATCGATTACCTCAGTCTCTTTACTAGAACGTAAGTCTCATAAAATCAGGGATTTTGTTCCCTGGCACATCCCTAGTTGCCCGAAACAGGGCTTGACGTGTAATGTAGTTATGTATAATTATTGAATGAATGAATCATCAGTTACTTCTCTCTCCCTCGTATACAGTAAACTCCTTGAGAGCAAGAAACATGTTTTAGTTCTTATATTCCTGGCATTCATAAAAACCCAGCGGGAGACTGGAAAACTGTCATTTCAGTGGCTATATGCCTTCGGCTGAGATTAATACTAACCCTTTCTATATTAGGTACTGGGGTTGTGTTCAGAAGGGTATTGTGTTGTAGAGAAATTAAAATATTCATTTACCCTTCGGGTTCTTGGCTGGGACTTCTACAAACAAAAGACAGGTTATTAAGAGAAAGGTATACAAATTTATTTAATATAAGTTTTATGTGACACAGGAGCCTTCATAAGGAAATAAAGTCCAAAAGAAGTGTTAAACCTGAGCATTTTTTTGCTAAGTTTGATAAAGAGGGAAGAGTCGTGGGAAATTATGGTAGGACCTGGGGGAAGCTTATCACGGCCTGTTTGTTCAGATTCCTCTTGGTGTTCCTCCATCTTTGGAGGTGAAGATGTTCCTTTCCTCCAGGTGTAGGGAGGCTCCTCTCATGAGGGTCTTAAAACTTGCTTGAGGAGCTCAGAGTCCTTCCTGCAGATGCCATTTCTCAAATTACTTCAGCTTAACAATAGTCAGTGTGCCAAGATGCCACATTTTAGGGGAACATGCTCTGAGCGCCATCAGTTGCTGTGGTCAAATTAGAGTGAAACAAAAGCAATAAATACCTTTGGTGGCTTTATTCTTTCATAGAAGTGGCTGTCAGAAATAGTGTCTTGCATACACTTTCTTACACATACATATACACGCTCCCTCATTAGTAGGTATTTTTATTAGGACTTAGGAGACTTTATATATATAGGGCTGATTTAATGTTAGACCTTTATTGCACATAATATTAAAGGAAAAAAATCCCTTTGTGTTAGATTCTGCCTCATACCCACAAAGGGCATCGTGTGCTTTTTGCTGTCCTTCCTAGACATAGCATGTTACATCATAAGGCTCTTCTCCACTTTAACTCTGGACTTCCTCTTAGGAATCGGAGAAGATCATTGCTGAGCTGAATGAGACCTGGGAAGAGAAGCTGCGTAAAACAGAGGCCATCAGAATGGAGAGGTCAGCAAGTTAAGCTCTCGGGTTGTCTGCACATTCTCAGGGGAACTGGGATTCCTTTTATAGAAGGAGAAGTTGAGCTGGAAGTAAAAATGAAGGGCCCCCTCACCAACCACAGAACAGAACAGAACTCAGCCTGCTTTGGGCCTTCCCCCAGCGGAGCTTACATAGTCAGATGTTCTCTAGGGAGTCCTGTGCTCATTACCATACTGCGTGGTGTTCAGTGTCCATGTCAAATGGAAGACATCAAAGGATAGAGGGTTTTGGGTTTTTTTAAAAACATTTTATTTTTTTAGAGTGGGGGAGGGGCAGAGGGGGAGAGAGAATCCCAAGCAGGGGATGAATATACCTTAAAAAAAGGTCAGGCCTGTCTTCCCCCTTCATGGAAGATGAAGTGGAAGTGAGTGCTGGTGTATTGATGCAGTGGATGGATCAGACAATTAGAATACTCTTATTATAGGGATTGTTGAATCAATATGTTGGGCACGGGAACATCATGTTTATAGACAGTCTTCATATATCCAAGTTACTTTCTGATTGCTTTCTTAGATTTTGAAGAAATCGTTCTTGAGCTTAAGGAATGGGCTTAAGGAATATCCCTGTCTTCCTTTTTTTACATTAATAGACCTATTATTTATGAATTACTGTCTGCCTCCAAAGTCAGATGAGACAAAGTTCTTATTTGGGTGAATACAACTTCACCTAACATGGGAACAGAACTTATTTTGAATGTGCTGTTTCCCTTGAATTCTCACGAATGATGGGATAGACAGATTTTTCACATTTGTATTACTGACGCAGACAGTAGTTTTGCTCTGCATGCTTTACTTTCCAGTTCATAGGAGACTGATTTAATTGACATTTTGGTATTGGTATTCTGATGTGCTTGTTGTTTTTCTAGAGAGGCCTTGTTGGCTGAGATGGGAGTGGCCATTCGTGAAGACGGAGGAACCCTGGGAGTTTTTTCACCTAAGAAGGTAGGAAACTGTTGTGAAACTCAACCCAACAGAAGCACTTCCTATTTGTCTTGGTCACTGAGGCACTTCTGGTCTTTTCGGGGCTGGCCCCTCCTCCCTTCATTTTATCTTGAGATTTGGCTTAATTTCAGACGTTTCTGGTTTCATCGTAAAGTACAGGGGCAGCCTATTTCTAAAATGCCTATCATGTTTGCTTTTTACAGAATAAAACCCACGGCAGTAAATCTAACTTTCGGTCACGATTCAGTATGTTTACTCGTCTGCAGTGTTGCTTTCTCTTAAATTCCCAGCCTCTCTCCTAGCACACCTTGCTTCAGTTTGGCTACTCTTTCCATGTAGATTTTCCCACAGATGCCCGCAGCCCTGATTTATAACTCTTTGGAAGCAATTTCAGCTGTTCAGGTTTGTGTAGAAAAATACCACGCAAGTTTGTTTCTGTAGTTTGTGTTACAGACAACCATTATAACTGAGTAAAAGCAATTCCTGTCCTCACCCTTCTAGCCTCCTCTGCTCCTTTCTTCGTTTTGTTTTGTTTTGTTTTTTTTTAATGACTCCAGTAGTTACCCTCACACTTACGTAATCTTAGTTGTTAGGTAGTAGATACCTTGTAGCTAATTAGAATAGTAAGGGAGGTTTTGTTTTTTGGGGGTTTTTGGTTTTGTTTTGTTTTACTAAGTTGCTTCCTAGTTATTCTTAGATATTGGAAAACTATTATAAGGTAATTATTTTTGTGTGCTTCTTATATGACAATAAGAAAACATACATTGATTTACAAAGCAAATATATTCATGCTGGTAATAAAGAGTTCTTCGTTTCGGGTGACCCCAGCTTGGCTGTCAGAGACTTACAGTGTTCTGCAGGGTCTGATGGTGATCTCTCTAGGTTGGCATAGATGGGCGCGGGGGCTTCCATTTTTGTTTTTATGGGATAGGAAATATTCATGGTTTTTACTAGGATTCTTTAGGTTTGCTTTTTCTGTCAAGGTCACATAACTTTTTTTTTAAGAATTCCATTGCATTATTTTCAACAAAGAAGATTGTTTTAAAGACATTTTCGGTACACACTGTAGAGCTAGAATCATAAAAACAGTATTTTGTATGCCTGTATTACCAGCGGTCTGTGATTTTCAGTTTAATAGTGTTTCCTTCAGGGAGGCATTATTTATTGAGATAGCATACTTAGGATTGTAGCATACTTAGGATTTTAGCAGTTATAGGTTTGATCAGGTTTGTGCCTTTGTGTATATTGAGATTTTACAACATCTTTGAGTGTTAAGAACTATATGGAAAATTTTTGTAACGACTTGTAAAACTGGCATTTAACACAAGTCATAAATAATTTATGTAAGTGTTGTGATAGAAACAGCATGGAATTCCACACTGAGATCTCTGTTTCAAAGCATTTTCTTACTTTAATTTTATGCATCTTGTTTTAACTTTCTAGACTTCCTCAGGAAAGGAAGGGATACACCACTGGCTACACCTAAATTCAGTTTTAGAACCTGTTTCTGATGTGTTAACTTGATTGTGGTAATCATTGCATGATGTATATGTATATTAAATTGACACATTCGACACCTTAAAAAAATCATGTTGTACAACCTAATTGTATACAGTCTTTACTTGTCAATCATATCTCCATAAAACCTGGTTGGAGGGAAATACTTTTAAGGCAGGGGGTAAACAGGCAAACTCTGTTTCCAATATTCCCTTTTTCTGAGGCGTCATGATGGGCTTTAAAGAACATTGCCCACAGAGGGCCTTGACTTTCTCAAACCAGCAGAGCTCTTAAACTACAGACACAGATGCTGATGTAGGATTTTTTCTAATTTGTTTAAGCATCTTTCTCATTACCTGTTCTTAACCCTCTCATCTGATTCTTCTTTCATTTTTCCACATTTGCTGGCACTGTCTTGAGTAGATTTTGACCCCAAGACCATGTGACTTATTTTTGGATTCCAGTGGGGTATTCTCACCAAAGAAGGTTGGTTTTTCAAAGATTTTAGAAATATTAGAGTTAGATGAAGAGGATTTTTACAAGAAGTGTATATTGTTGAATGTCAGTAATTTTAATTTCTTCTTTAAGGTAAAGACTAATAAACTAAAGACAATAACTGGGACCATGGAAGAAGCGATAAAAATTTTAGAGGGAAATACCAGGGGATGTGGGGACATTTTTTTTTTTTAAGATGTATTTATTTTAGGTGGAGGACGTGAGAGAATCTCAAGCAGACTCCATACCGAACACAGAGCCCAATGCGGGGCTCGATCCCTCAACTCTGAGATCATGACCCGAACCAAAACCAAGAGTTGGATGCTCAACTGACTGTGCCACCCAGTCACCCCATTTTTTAAAGCATTTTTATAGGGGTGCCTGGGTGGCTTAGTGGGTTAAGTGTCTGCCTTCAGCTCAGGTCATGATCTCAGGATCCTGGGATGGAGGTGCGCCCCCCCCCCCCCGCATTGGGCTCCCTCCTTGCCAGGGAGTCTGCTTCTCCCTCTGCGCCTCTCCCCCTGCTTGTGCTCTCTCTATCACTATCTCTCTCTCTCTCATGAATAAATAAAATCTTGAAAAATTTTTAAAAATAAAGCATTTTTATAAAGTAAATGAAAAATTAAGTATTTCTGGAGATTGTAGGAAGATAATTTTCCCTCTACTATTTTGAGTTCTTGGCTGAGAGCCCTGTAATAAAAGGTTAATAAGAGAAAAAGAAAAATAAGCTTATTAACTTGTCTGCTTCATGTATGTGTGGGAGCTACCCAAGGGAAAGTGAGTGACTCCCCAAGATGGCTTAGAATTCAGACTCAAATACCATCCTAGTATGGGGAGTGGGGATGTAGGCCTCTCAGGTGGCAATAAATGATTTTCAGGAAAGATGAAGGGGCCCTTGGGAGAATAGATGGGAGGTGTGATCGTTTGTGACAAAGTCTGTCTGAGTGTGGTGTCGACTTCTGGTTTCCTTTCCCGGGATATGAGTCCCTCCTCCCTGGTTGATGGACTCCCAAGGGGGCATGACAGCCGAGGCCATTTAGGAGGACCTGTCTTCAGGCAGGAGAGGGGGTTCAAAAAAAGCATCTCCCTGTGTTTGCTGTTTTTCAGGTGCCTTCAGCTCAAAATAATATGTCAAAGTGGCAAATGTTGGGGTGGGATATTTTGTTACCCTTCAAGATTTTTGTCCAGATAGTTACAAAAATTATGATTAACCCATCCAGAGAATCGTCCTGTCCTTATTTTTCTTTTGTATTCTTCATGCTTTGACCTTAATCAAGAATCGGATCTTGTTCTTTATCCCTGAACTCATGTTTTTAAATAGAATATATTAGTACAGTTAGCGAAGGCCTGAAGAGAGTGTTTTCTTTTTGTAGTGGAATTGCAGCTAGGAACTAGGAATAAAAGACATCCCTCTTCTAGGGACTGTGGATAATCCAGGAAGCCATTGGGCTCCTGTAGGTCACTGTTACTGTCACCACCCGCTCAGTGGTACGTGCTCCAAATTGATCATCTGTACCCTTTTTCAGACCCCACATCTTGTTAACCTCAATGAGGACCCACTAATGTCCGAATGCCTGCTTTATTACATCAAAGATGGAATTACAAGGTATATTTGTTTATTTTGGTCACTTACTGTTTTCTGTTCTCTTAAATGATTGAATAACTCCAGGGAAGTTGCTTGTTGAAAAATTTGTTATAATGATTTGCTGTTTTCCGTGTCTGAAATAACTACAACTATCCTGTCTGTCTTCCCAAATTACGTAAGTGCTTTAGCCATCTGAACCAGTTAACATGTAGTTTTCCCTAAAAACCCTAAGTAAAAAATTTTTTTTCTAACTTCTTATATGAATTCATTAGGGAGATTAGTTCACTTGTGTCTTTTTATAAAGCTGAGTGAGTTACACTGATGTGTCCTTGCTCCTTGGTTTCTTATTCTAATGTAGGGAGGTTGATCATATGTGAAAATAAAATTTGCAGTTGAAAGCCTCTAATAGAAAGAAGCGATACCTTTTTTGTACATACCAAAGAATATTCTTTGGGAGAAAGAGGTTCATTGTTTTCAGTGCTTTTTGTGTCTGAATTTCCCTGGGAAACACTTTCCCTTGTGTTCAGGGTTGGCCAAGCAGATGCTGAGCGGCGCCAGGACATCGTGCTGAGTGGGGCTCACATTCAAGAAGAGCATTGTATCTTCCGGAGTGAGAGAAACAACAGTGGCGACGGTGAGAGTTCCTGGCGTAGCTTTTCCAACAACCTTTTCATTCTATATTACTAGAAATCCCCAGGGCTTGCTATCCCCCGTCTCTCTCAGTGATACTTTCTTGTACAATCTAATATTTGAAAATGGAGAAACCTGGCCTGCTTACAAATGCAGGGACGGACATAGCTATTTTACATGAAAATAGCCTGGACAAAAGGAGCCCTTTTGTAACTGCCAAGAACTGAGCGGGACATAGGCAATTAGGCTTGGTCTTGAATGTTAATTATTTAATAGACAAGTAAGAAAAGAACAAATATCCTGGGTAGTGGGAGATTTGAAGGACCTCTAATCTTAACCCAGAACTTATTTTTATCTAAAAGGGAAGAAATAGTCAATCTTGATTTTTGCCTGGGTTACTAACAAAACAATAATCTAATGGTATTTTTGTGCTATATGACTCATTCCTGTAATCAAAATATTAGCTGCTTTTGATCTTACGTTTCTGGTTAGTACCTGTATCTTAAGATTTCTGATGGTTTTCAGTTTTATGGACTGAGCTGTCAGATATCACCAAAACTAACATTTCCCATCTACTTCTGAGGTTTGTCAAATTCATTTAAATGTTTCTCTTAGCCACGCCCCTGGTTTTGATGCCCTGAAATGAACTGTCATGTAGACCCTCTGCCACTTGGTTGGTTGCAGGACTGTATTCTAGTTACTCTGAATCCTCACGGTCATCTTCTTCCCGTTGTTTTATTCTAGTGGTTTGTGATGCTAATACTAATTTGTTCCTCTTAGTTATTGTGACCCTAGAGCCCTGTGAACGCTCAGAAACCTACGTAAATGGCAAGAGGGTGGCCCAGCCTGTTCAGCTGCGCTCAGGTGAAACTGGGAAAGTTGTTTTGTTTTGTTTTTTTAAAGTCCTTTGCTTCCCCCCCCCTTTTTTTTAAAGATTTTATTCATTTATTTGAGAGAGAGTGCATGCAAGTTGGGGGAGGGACAAAGGGAGAAGGAGGAAGCAGACTCCCTGTTGAGTGGGGAGCCCCACATGGGGCTCAATCTCAGGACCCTGAGATTGTGACCAGAGCTGAAATCAAGAATGCTTAACCAACTGAGCCTGAGACAACCAGGTGCCCCTGAGACTGGGAAAGGTTTGAAGTCTTCAGTAAAGAACACGTGGTTTGTGAGAGCAACTCTTTAATTTTTGACTGCTTGTTTAAAGACTGAAGTATGATAGTATTAGGATTTCTGTTCTTGTAAAACTCCAAAAGCTGTCTTTTTGCCTCAGGGAAAGGGAGGGAGAGTGAGATTATTAACCTAGATAGGTATACATTTTTTAAATGTATAAATGGCTTCTTAACTCTTTCTGTTTTGTGCTAGGAAACCGTATCATCATGGGTAAAAATCACGTGTTTCGTTTCAACCACCCGGAGCAAGCACGGGCAGAGCGGGAGAAGACTCCTTCTGCTGAGACCCCCTCTGAGCCTGTGGACTGGACGTTTGCCCAGAGAGAGCTTCTGGAAAAACAAGGGATTGATATGAAGCAGGAGATGGAGAAAAGGTAATGCACAAGTACACTGTGGCCCCCATGACCACCACCTCTTAAACATACAGTATATAACACTCATGGAACAGCCCAGTGATTTCACAATTCATTCTTTCCTCTCTTGTTTTCCTTTTCCTTCTAGACTACAGGAGATGGAGATCCTATACAAAAAGGAGAAGGAAGAAGCAGATCTTCTCTTGGAGCAGCAGAGACTGGTAGGAGTCCATCCTGAATCCTCTGTTAGGAAAAGGGCAGCTTGCTCTCATACCTTCCCTGTTCCACAGATGAGCACTCGCCCAATGGCTGGTCCAGCTTTCACTGATACCATATGCTATTCTCTCATTTCCTTAATGGAGAATGAACTTATGTCTCCTGGTAACCTTAGCCTGAAAAAGTATCCATAAAGGTACAGTTTTGTGCCTTTTATGTCTTAAAGTTAAATCTTTAGTTCTAGCAAAACCAAGTGCTTTTTGAGGAACTAGTGGGAGCCTTTCTGGTAGGCTTTGCCTCTTGATCGTGGTTTTTGAGAATGCATCAGTGATGATTCTTTTAATGATAATTATATTGAATATTGAATTTGGTGGGTGTTTGCCTTGGTTTTGTTTCTGATCACCTGATAGTACTAATTCTCTGCTCTTGGGCTGACTTGGGGATTTTTCTTGTGCTGGGCAGACTTTTTTTTTTTTTTTTTCTTTTTCTTTTTCTTTTTTTAGTTAAACTGTGTCTAAAAGTGTTGCTGCACAGTTGCATGTGTTAATCCTTTTCTGTTCCCTGCATGGAGTCTGAATTCTCAGTAAGGGTCTCCGTGGCGTGTGGGATGACAGTGGAAGCAGGGTCTACACAACCAACTCAGTTAGTAGAAAGAAGCCTGGTTTCTCCAGGCTGAGAGAGATGTGAGTGAGCAGCTGAAAAGTTGGTTTAAGGTTGCAGCTTATAATGCTAATGGGTTTAGCATTTTATGATGTAAATTGATTCTCTAAGTTTGATAGAAACTGAATCTCATGAATAAATAAGTTGACCCATTAGTTAGATTTTCATTTATAAAGCCATCCAGCTTTGGTTAACAAAGCCCTGGTTATAAAAAGCTGCTTCTTGGCATTCATTCGATGTGTAAGAAAAAGATATAATAAACCTTTGGGTACTGTGGATACAGTTTAGGATTTTTTAAGACTCATAGACTTCTTGTAAGATAAGGGGGTATTAGGGAGAAAGCTGGGATACTGATTTCTTCCCTTAGCATAAAACATAGCATCTAAAATACTGTGTGTAAACTGCAGCCTTCTGGTCATGCTCTGCTTTGGAGAAGAAAGGCTGGTGCTAAATGGGCCAGAAATGCCAAGGGCTTGAGCAAAAGCTACCTTTTCCAGGGCCACTCATTTCTTAGGCCTGGCAGTGGGTTAAACCAGTCAGTTTGTTATCTTGGAAGCTATAGTGAAGTCCAAGAAAGAATAAATCAAGTATTTGGGGCAAGATAATAGCAGTGTTCAAATCCCTTTACGAGGCCTAGTTGACATTTAGTTTTTAATGAAAACAGAAGGATTTGACTACAGTGTGATTAGGAGCTTGAAAGGTTTGTGACACATGAGGAGCCTTTTATCTTAATAATGTACAGTCTAATAACATGTCTCTGATGGTCTGTGACAGATCAGATGAGGACAGGTATCATTAAGTGTATATATCATTAACAGTAGTGCCTTGTATTTGTAGAGTGCTTTATAATTTACAGGGAGCTTTAACATCATCTTTTTTTTTTTTTTAATTCCCAGAACAGCCCTCCTTGATAGGTGTGTGTGTAAATAAAATGAGTAATATTACCTCCAATTTATAGTTGAGGAAACCAAGGCTAAAAAATGCTGTCTTGCTCACTCTTAAACACCTGTTAAGTCATGGGTCTGAGGCTTAATCTTGGGGCTTCTGAATTGCTTCAGTTTTTTTTCTGTTCAGTATGAGCAGTGTTTCTTCACCAGCTGGGAGTCCTATTAAAATGCAGATGCTGATTCGGTGGGTCTGGGGTGGGACCTGAGAGTCTTCATTTCTAACAAGCTCCCAGGTGGTGCCAGTGCTGCTGCTCCCAAGACCAGCCTTTGAATAACCAGGTGAGAAAGACTGATGATGGCTGGTGCTCTCCATAACCAAGAGCTGATGATCATTCTTTGCTCTGAAATAAAGATGATGACCATCAAATAAAGAGAAAGTAAATGTCTCTAAGACATACTGAGTTTCCAGGGGACATACTTAGTCTGCAAGTGATAAGGTTCTGGATGTCCTATGTTCTGTGTATCTGAAAGCAAGCTAGGATTTCAAGAGCAGCTGCTTAAAGTAAGAAGGTTTCTTTCCTCCCCTAAGTCGAACTGTCTGTTCCACTCAGATTTCTTGTCCTCCAGAGGAATTGATTTCTAATGTCTTAGCCTGAAGAATATCTAGCAGTAACAATACTGAATGGAAAATGTATTTTTATGACCCTGTATTGGTCGACCAACAACAGATACATTTTGAATGCACCCTATGAAAATAACACTGAGAGGATACAAAGGCGTAATTACTCAGTAAATATGTATTTAATATTTTATGTAATCATTTTTGCATAATGACAACATTAAAAAATGGAATTCAGGCTCATGACTTTTCGATTATGATAGTTCCCCGAATGCGTCATATTGTCGCACTGCTGCACATTCTCTTCTAGTTAGTGCTCTATTACACACCTGGTCCTTTCTGTGCCTGCTTTTTCACCTGTGTCTTTTAGGTACCTTCTTTCTTCTATCTGCACAAGCTTCTTGCAGAGTCTCTTCAGGAGGCCTTTGCATTGGGATTTAATAAAAACCGAAGCATCATTTAGTGACTTGAATTGGCCAGACCTGAGTAGTTTTTCCAACCCTGTAATAAGTGAATCTAAATATCTTTAAATCTTTTTTGCCATGAGATAGGGTGTACGTCTTGGCACATAGACTTTGCATACAGAATTTTTAATATCGTAGTCAGTATGTGATATGGGGGCTATAAGGAGAACCTATTCTATAAAGACAATATAGTAGTATTTTATTTTATCTTACTTTATTTTCTTTATTGGGGGGGTTCGGGAGGAGCAGAGGAGAGAGAGAGAATGTTAAGCAGGTTCCACGCCCAGCGTGGAGCCTGATGTGGGGCTTAATCTCACAACCCTGAGATCATAACCTGAGCCAAAATCAAGAGTTGGATGCTTAACTGACTGAGCCACCGAGGCGCCCCCAATGTGACAGTATTTTAAAAAGAGTGAAAATTATGGCCACTTAATTTAATTAGACTTTCTTATTTATTTATGTTTTATTTTAGAGTTTAAAGACCTAATCTCTGTCTCTCAAGCATGATATGAAAGCAGTGACTAGAATATTTGCTATTTTGTAGATTAGGTAGTATTCATTTCATCCTTGAGCAATCTTGAAAAGAAAAGAAGCTGGGTGGGGATACAGTGATAGTTGTCAGTTACGTCAGAACAGTCAGAGTATATTATGTTATGTAAAACTTAGTTTATACGTACTGGTAAGACGACCTTTTTTAGGAGTCAGACACATTTTTTCCTCTAATGTTTATTTATGTCCTCCTTTTCTTTTTTTTTAAGATTTTATTTATTTATTTGACAGAGAGAGAGACAGCAAGAGAGGGAACACCAGCAGAGGGAGTGGGAGAGGGAGAAGCAGGCTTCCTGCTGAGCAGGGAGCCCGATGTGGGGCTCGATCCCAGGACCCTGGGATCATGACCTGAGCCGAAGGCAGACACTTAACGACTGAGCCACCCAGGCGTCCCTATTAATGTTCTCTTTTATCACTTCAGATTAGACATTCTGAGGTTTAAACTAAAAATGAAAATAATAGTGTAGTAGAGTCTATAAATTAAACTCTTTCTGCTTTTTATTAAATTTCCAACTAGGTAGGGCTTATAAATGGACTTAGTACCCATTTATAGACCAACAGAAATAATACAGATCAACACCTCCAAATTCAGGGATCAATTTATTGTCATTATTGTTAAAATTTATTATTTAGAAATAACTGGTCATAGAAAGTAACTGTACATAGGAATCTTTGGCCTAGAAAGCAAGATACCATTTACTAGAGATAATTTTGGTGATCACAGCCAAGTAAAAGAGAGTATTAGATTTTTTTTTTTTTTTTTTTAGCTAGACTATCCTGAACTACTCTTCTAAGTGAATAGTTTCTTTTCCAAGGAACTTGTTTCCTGAATAGAAATTCTTTCTTAAGCCTTCCTTAATTCCATAGGGAATTCTAAATCTAACATTGTTTTCATGTAGATCCAGCATTGCTTTCATGTTATAAAGATGCGCTTGTGTTATTTAAGAACAACTGATTATTATCCAGATAGCCCTTTAAGACTAGTTAGTTGGACAGTCAGGCTGCTGTTTTGTTTTTGTTTTTAAGATTTTATTGATTTATTTGAGAGAGTGAGAGAGCGGCAGAGGGAAAGGGAAAAGCAGGCTGCCTGCTGAGCAGGGAGCCCAACTCAGGTCTCAATCCCAGGACCCTGGGATCATGACCTGAGCCAAAGGCAGGAGCTTAACTGACTGGGCCACCCAGGCGCCCCTGGGCTACTGTTTTACTTGGGCCTAAAACAGAAGTAAAACAGCAGCCTGACTGCCCAACTTAAGTTTTTTAAAAAATGGTTAAGTGCAAACATAGCCGGAAAGACAGAATTAGAGACAGCGTATTAGAGTAGATCTATTTTACATAAGCAGAATATAATCTTTCTGTTTTATGTGCTAATAGGAAGAGTTGTCACTTAAAGTGATACTCCTCAAATAGCTAGAAATGCCAGGGGTTTTCGTAGATAGAAAACATCTTTAGGTCATCTTTATTAAAATGTTGCTTGGGGAATTTTAAATGATGATTAATGAAAGTATATTTGCCTAGCTTAATTTATGTTCTGGAAACCTCTTAAAATTTTGGAGGTGAAGTGTATATTGGTTTACAGTGTGTGAAAACAAAAAAGCAGAGCCATTATGAGGATCCTTTTTTTATGCTTCCTTGTTCTCTGGATCACAAACGTTAATTGTACAGATGTAGCGCATCGATTTAGCATGACAAGAAAATAGTAAATCCAGTGTATGCTCCTGGAAGGACTAGTTTCAAAACTCACTTGTCTTCTAGAAAACACAGTTTGGTTGGTAAGAACCCCATGTGATCTGTAATAGGGATTCATTTTTAACATCATCCCTGTTTGACTGCTTCTTTTTCTACCTTCTCCTCTTCTAACTTTTTTCTAGGGCTGCTCTTTTTAGTAAAGCTAAACAAAACGTGGCATCCTACAGCCTTACTAACCTTTGTTAATCCGCCTGCTCGTCACATCTTGTATGGCATCTGTGCTCACTCATGGGGGAAAGAGTTTCTGGAAGAAGCAACAGCAATAACCAAGGCAAATGTGGGGACATGGCTGCATGCGGTGTTAGCATGTGTGGGGCGTAGGTTTTACTGCATTTCCACAGGATGGTGGAGGTGTTACTTCACAGCATTTTGTTAATAACTTCACATGACCTTAGAGGGAAAGGTCACTCTATCAATCCTCCTAAGAAATTGGATTGCAGATTTCATCACCTAAGCCAGAAAGTGGGAATTCACGTTAGTGTTACTAAAAAAGCAAATCTTTATATTAATGCCATATATATATATTACATAAGTCTTGATAAACTTACACACCACTTAGGGGGTTTTTTGTTTTATCTTTTTTTTTTTTTTTTAGTTTTATTTATTTACTTATTTTTTTGGTTTTGGCTTTAAATTTGGTTAAGGCTTTTTTGCTTGTTTTTTTCTTCAATTTGATTTTCCTTTTTTACATTTTAATTTTGGTTATTTTGGGGCCATTTTTTGATTTTGTTTTTCCAAAGGACGCGGATTCTGATAGCGGGGACGATTCTGACAAGAGGTCCTGTGAAGAGAGCTGGAAACTGATTACTTCTCTGAGAGAAAAGCTACCTCCCAGCAAGTTGCAAACGATTGTTAAAAAATGTGGCCTCCCTAGCAGTGGGAAGAAACGAGAGCCAATTAAAATGTATCAAATCCCCCAAAGAAGGCGCCTGAGTAAAGATTCCAAGTGGGTCACCATCTCAGATCTTAAGATTCAGGCTGTAAAAGAGATATGCTATGAGGTTGCGCTCAACGATTTTAGGCACAGTCGGCAGGAGATTGAAGCCTTGGCCATTGTTAAGATGAAGGAGCTTTGTGCCATGTATGGGAAGAAAGATCCCAATGAGCGGGACTCCTGGAGGGCAGTGGCCAGGGATGTCTGGGACACTGTTGGTGTAGGGGATGAGAAGATTGAGGACGTGATGGCCAGTGGTAAAGGTGGAACTGATGTAGATGACCTCAAGGTTCATATTGACAAGCTGGAAGATATTTTGCAAGAAGTCAAAAAGCAAAATAACATGAAAGATGAGGAAATAAAAGTCCTAAGAAACAAAATGCTCAAAATGGAGAAAGTCTTGCCACTGATTGGATCTCAGGAACAGAAAAGCCAAGGAAACCACCGAGCAAAGGAGCCTGTTGGTGCTGGTGTCAGTAGCAAGTCTGAAAATGACGGAAGCAGAGGGGACAGTGGAGAACTTGGGAAAGAAGAGCGTGTTTCCCAGCTGATGAATGGGGATCCAGCTTTCAGACGTGGACGTCTGCGCTGGATGAGGCAAGAGCAAATCCGCTTTAAGAATCTGCAACAGCAGGAGATAGCAAAGCAGCTTCGTAGGCAGAACGTACCTCATAGGTTCATCCCTCCTGAAAACCGCAAGCCCCGGTTCCCCTTTAAGAGCAACCCTAAACACAGAAACTCTTGGAGCCCTGGGACGCATATCATCATAACAGAAGATGAGGTCATAGAGCTTAGAATCCCAAAAGATGAAGACGGAAGGAAAGGAAATAAAGAGGAGAGCCAAGAAAAAGGGGGTAGAGCAACTTCTAAGGATCCCCAGTTACCATGGGGCGCTCAGGGCATGCGAAGTCAAGATCACATCCAAGTTAGCAAGCAGCATATTAACACTCAACAACAGCCACCTCAGTTACGCTGGAGAAGCAATTCTCTCAATAATGGCCAACCGAAAAGTACGCGCTGCCAGGCATCTGCCTCCTCAGAATCATTAAATTCCCACAGTGGTCAGCCCACTGCTGATCTGCAGACTTTCCAGGCGAAGCGCCATATTCACCAGCACCGTCAGTCTTACTGTAATTATAACACTGGAGGTCAGTTAGAGGGCAGTGCAGCCAGTTCCTTTCAGAAGCAGACGGACAAGCCCAACCACTGTAGCCAGTTTGTGACACCTCCAAGGATGAGGCGCCAGTTCTCGGCACCCAATCTCAAAGCTGGTCGAGAAACCACAGTGTAAATTACTGGACAAACTTGAAATCTTGGTGGAGGAAACAGGCAATGTTAGCTCATGATTTGAGTTGGTTCTAGCCTTGGCCTTGAGTTCCTACTCTTTACATTATGGTTTTAATGTTGCGTTCCTACAAATCCTAACTGATTTTAATATTGTTAAAACATAAAACACTGGTAGACATTTCAGCACCTCCCTTTTGTTTGTATGCCATAAATGGGCAGTTTCTGGAATTTTGGACAAAACACTGAGACCTCCCTTATTTTTCTGAGACTTTCCTCCTTTCTTGGTGCCTAGATAATACACTTACACAGACTGGTCTTGGTTTGGTGTAAGTTTGTTATGTTTTTATAATGCCTGTAAACTGATCTGATACCCAGAAAGCCCTGCCTCTTGGTTTATGCAGACATTCAAAAGGGGAATTTGATATACAGAATTAAGTGTCTATTAGTTCCCCATAAATGTTAGACATTAGTTTAATAACATTCGACTATGTGGACACAGCTTTGGATTTCTCATCCATGTCTGTTCCGTCTTTAAATATAATTGGAATTTTCATAAGCCAAAACTAAATGTCTTCGGACAGAGTTTATAGTACACAGCTTTGCATCCTTCCGCAGCATTTCCCCATCTTCGTCTTCTACCATATTTTACATAGAACTGTTTCAGTAGGTTTGTTTGTGTTTTTCTTCTGAATGTATGTGTATGAAATTTGTCATAATACTGAAATCTTTAAATTGGCACCGTTTCTGGATTTGTTTGTAGTTTGCTTTTTGAAGTTTAAATTATCATTTCTCACATACACAGACACACACGTGCACAGATGCGCATGCACACACACACTCTGAACCATTCACCAAAACCATGCCAACATAAATGCCAACAGAACACTTGTATGGCGCTTTGAGCGGTGTGTGTGAGTTCACAGGGAGGTTATTTGGTGGAGAGGGACGAGGTGGGACGTGGGGAGAAGGCCACAGCATATGGCTCTGTGCTGTTTATTTTCAGTAGATTGATGACATCATGAAATAAGTTAACTTTGGCTGGATTGAGAATAAAGGAGATGATGTATAATGAACGAGTCTTTGCGTAACAGTAGTAATGCTCGCAGATGCTCAAGCAAGGAGAGAAGTCCTGATGAACGTTTATTGTATCAATACCTCATTTTACCATGTCGTGGTCTCAGTTTGCCTCACTGGAGAATCCACTGAAAAAGATGGATATTAATGGGAAGAAAAGAATAGTTTTCTACATCCTTCCTCATCTCTTGAACTTATCAGCCACTTTTTTTAGAGGCGGTGTGAAGATCCAGAGATGTCTGTGATACTGCCTGATGGACGTCATTTTGATGACTCCTGTCAGTCACGGAGTCACCTGCCCAACACTTGTCTTCCAGACAGTGTGGAATTGCAGCCAACATAGCGAGTAGCGTTCAAGGAAGCCTTAAAGATCGTGATGATATGGTTTTCTTTTCCTTTGCCTGTGGGCTCTATGCCTAATTAGAACACATTATTTTTAATCATAGTTTTTTTTTTTTATTTTTAGTGTTTTTGCTTCTAAGAAAATGCTTTCTTAATGCACAGAAAGTTGCTTCTGATTAACTTCGGGAATATTTTTGCTTTCGTAGCTAGAATGGTTCTAGTCTTCAGCTGAGGTTTTATGGCAGATTAGATAGATTAGACAGATTAGGGTGAATGATGTTATAATGGGTGGACTTAATTGAGACAATCCTGTACCATGTGGTTTGAATGAACTCACTAGGCTACTTCAGTCACTTCAGTGCATCTTGTGTAAGCCCCCAGTTGTTCTTCTTTATGATTCTTAGAAACAGATATATTAATTGTTCCTTTCCTGCAAAAAATTCATTCTCTATGACAGGTTTATCCTGCTATCTGAAAGTAGAGTGTTTGTTTCTGTGAAACCTTTCATAAGCTGAAAATGGTGTAAAGTGCAGAAGCCATTACCATTAATTTATATGGAAAAAATTTTTGAGGGTTCTCAGACTCAAAAAAATAACCTCTCTTAGGCTCTTCTGATACCTTATGACACATCTTGCTGATGGATGTGCAAAATAAATTGAGATAAAGCACAAATGCCTACAGACACGGTTCAGAGCTCTCGTGGCTGGATGCTGAGCTGCTGTGTGTCTTTCCCGGGGAAAGAGCTGGGCGGGACCACTAGCTGCTCGGGGTGTGCCCACTAGCTCTACACTGGCTCACTGCGGTTAGTAAAACAGGTACTAACATAGGGTCTTTCATAGAAGCAGTGTGGCTTAACACACTTTCAAAATGCAGGGGATACCTGTATTAATACTAGTAATAATTGACTCAGCTTTCAACTCCGTAGCAAAAGTGGGGTCTTGCTTCCCTAACTTGAAATACCATAGGATGGGCCTACATATTTTCATTTTTATGGTGGCCTTTTAATCTTCTTTTCCACTAAACAATGGGAATGAGTTTCTGCTGGTGATCAGGTGACATTATAGAATGAAAAGTAATGCAGCATTTTCATTTACAGATGTGGGTTGTGGTAAGCACTGTGCCCACACTGATATTCCAAAGAATTAGGTTTGTGTTTGTGCTTCATCCGCTGATCTAGGTGCCCTCAAATTGCTAAAATGTTAAGATCTCTAAAGGAGCCCTTAATGTCAGATGACCTGAAAGAAATGAACCAAGGTTGGATTGATTGCCACATATGTGCCCTCCTGCGTTTCAGAGCAGATGCTTATCTTAGAAAATAACTTTGGGTGAATAAAGTGACTTCATTGACTTTTTTACTAAATAAGCTACTAGTGCCATGCTTTTTTGAGCTATTGGTATAGCTTATATTATTTTGTTTGTTTTTAAATTTAACAGGATCTCTCCCTAAGCCTAAATACTATGTGACCAAAGAGAAATGGTCATTATTATATGATTGAAGTATTCATAGCTATTATCATAGAAAAATGGAGAAGATGTGCTACTGAAATTATATAATGATCTGAAAATTATGAAAATGTGAAGGAGTGCTACTTAATTAGAATAATTTTGTATACCACAGTGGTATTCCCTGAAGAGTTAAAGACATTCTGTTCATCTAATAAGTCTAAACCAAAGGGCTTTTCCTTTATTTTTGCCTCTAATCCTTTCTAGCGCTTCAGATTGTTTTCTCCATTCACTGGAAGTGCAATGAATGGGGATCGTTTATTCCGTTGAAGTGACTTGAAGTGACCTCTTGTGCTTTAGGTGCAGGTTGGTGCTGAAAACAAACACAACACAGCACAGTTTGCCACACTGATGTCTGCATTAAAGGCTGTCAGACTACAGGAAGTTACAGATTTCCTCTGGTCAGCTGCTGTACCCCTGTGCCTGACTGGTCCGTTGTAGACGTGCCTTAATGATTTGTTCAGAAGCCTGGGAGGAGGGGAAGCTGCCGTGTCCTGGTGTGGAAATGTCCCGTAGTGAAGACACCTTCTCAGGTGCAGTGTAGAGCCAATGTTTGTCTGAAACTGTTAGAGCCAGAGTCTGCATTAGGAGCAGTATTCATAATCGTCCAGTTTATCTCATCTTTCCAAGATTTCGAAATCTGCTCTAGATAACTTAGTTTGAACCACTCTAGGTTGTGAAATGTATTGGTTTCCTGCCATCATTACTGTAAAAAGAAGTTGTGAATCTTGTTCATGAACTATGGATTTCTCCCCCAATTTCTAAAATTAAATGCTTGAAGATTGTCCTTGAGTGTGAGATCTACCTTTTCAGAAAGGGAGAGTTAGTTTGTAATGTTAGATAATAAAGTCCTTGTTCAATAAAAGCTGAAACCATCTTTTAAGAGTGTGATTTCTCTCTGATGTGGGAAGAAGGAAAAGTGAAACAGGGTGGTGCTAATTAAGTCTGGTCTTGACTTTTATTTATTCCTATTTCATCAGAAGATGTTTGCAAACCAAATCTTTTTTTTAATGTATTTCTGCATGAACTTGATTCATTTAAAGCTTTTGCTTCTGTTCCCTTTTCTGTTTATCAAAATTCTATCTTAAACAGGATCTTTACCCCCTACTTTATGCCACATTTTGTTTAAATAAAGACTTGTCTAGTATAAGTTGAGTTTACCTTAGCTGTGTTTTCAATCTTTTTATCATATAATCTGACGGTTTTTAAAATGAAATAGTATAGTTCCCTTCATATGGATAGAAACTGAATTTCTACAAAGCTTTCAGTAACAAAAAGAGAAGCTACTCTTTTTCCCTGGATTGCTGCTCTTCTCCACCCAGAGTATTCGTGGTGTGCTAGAGGTGACACAGGATAAAGCAGAAGAGTTTTCTGGAGTGGACTATCAGTCTTAATGGTCATTTGGACATGACATTTTTTATACTGAAAAATGACACAATTGTGTATTATGGAGTAGAATACAAAATCTACACGAGTCTCTTTTTTCCCCCCTGTGAGTTTATGATATGAAATTTGGAACTTGAGAAAAATGTTATACTTGGATTGGTATGCTTCGGGGCTTATACTCTGTCCCTCAGGGTGCTTTGTATTTCTGTGCTTTTGGAGAAACTGGTAGAAAAGTTGCCAAGATCTGACTGACCATTTCTAGGGTGACACAGATGATTCCAGTGTAGTATGAGGTGTGCGGTGATAGTCGTGTGCACAGGGGGAGGGTGGGGAAGGGTGTTTGAAGGAGGCGGCCCTGAACCAAGGGCAGAGTCCCAGAGTACAACTGGGAATTTATCAAGTGAAGAAGGGCAGGGTGAGAGAAGCGGCATGTCAGGTCCCACGAACTGTGAGTACCTGTGAGTAACCCGAGGTGGTCAGAACAGCAGCTGTGTGCCAGGGAGAGGTGACAGACGAGGAGGACTGGGGGAATCAGGGCCACATGATGGCATGCTAAGGAGTTGGGATTTTATCCTGAGTGTGATGGGAAGCTACCAAATGATTTCATACAGGAGGATTGCATGATTAGATTCACCTTTTAGAAATGGTTAAAGTTTGAGTTGGAAGGAGGCAAGTTCAAAGCCCAGTGACCCAGTTGAGAAGTTGCTGTATGGACTAAATTAGAAACTATACTTTCCAAAGGCAGGGACAAAGGAGAGAGGAAAAGACTCTGATTGGAGGTAGAATCAACAAATCAGTTTGTGGGTGGGATAAACCCTGTGTGTACGGCCCGAAAGGTGATGAATGCTCTCACGTGGATCATGGTTGGAAAGCGAGACCAAGAAGGCCCTGGGGGACTGCGAGAAAATAGGAGACACTCAGCTGTGTGAAGAGGTGTTGTGGGATCCTTGGGGGGAGAGGTCTGAGGCTGCGTCTTCACATTGCAGCAGGTGGGGAGCAAGGTTAGGTGCTGACAAGAACCAGGGTGTGGCTACCTCCCTTCTGGCTATTGCTTGCTAATTATAATCTGCCCTTACAAGAGGAAGGCAATATTAGCAAAAGGAGCCAAGTCTCTAATGTCAAAAACAGACCTAACAAGAAACAAGAATGGTGACGTTGATTTCACCTTAAATCCCAGCATCACCTTGGAGATGCTCCAGTGTGGCACCAGCCTCTCTTGGGCTTCCTACCTTGTCTCTTCGCTTCTGTCCTGGACCGTAAGCCGCTGTCCGCATAGCAACCAGCATCATCTTGTAAAAACAAAAGTCAGATCCTGTCAGTGGCCTTTGGTTTCTTCCCATGGTGCTTTCAGCTCTAACCTTCTTACCATAGCCTCCAGAGTGTTCCGTGTGCTGGCTGCTTGCCTGCCTCTCTGACTTCATCTCTTAACATTCCCACACTGCAAGCGTTTTGAACTTTTTGTTCCTTGAACATGCCAAGTGTGTCCCCACCTCTGGGCTTTTGCACTTTCCCAACACCGGAGTCCTTCCTCGTCGTGTGTGACTCCTTCAGACCTGCGCTCATAGGCGCTTCTGCCCCCGCCCACGCCAGGCCAGCTCTCACAGGTTAATAATGACAGTCTGTAGTTGTGTTTGTGCCTGTTTGGTTCTTCCGTGGGAACATAAACTCACCTAGAATAAATGCCTTACCTGTCTTGTTAGCTCCACCGTTCCCTACGCATTACCCAGAAGAGTGGTCTAAAACTGATGTGCATCAGAATTCCCTGGGGGTGCATGAGAACAGAGCTTGCTGGGCCCACCTCCAGAGTTTCTGGTTCAGGAGGTCTGGGGAAGGACCTGATCATTTGCATTTTTCTTTTTTCTTTTCTTTTCTTTTCTTTTCTTTCGAGAGAGAGAGAGAGAGAGAGAGAGAGAGAGATGGGGGAGGGCAGAGGCAGAGGGGCATAGGGAAAGAGAATTCTAAGCAGCACAGAGCCTGACGTGGGGCTTGATCTCAGGACCCTGAGATCATGAGCTGAGCTGAAATCAGGACTGGGACGCTTAACCATCTGAGCCACCCAGATACCCTGTAATTTGCATTTATGATAAGTTCCCAGGTGATGCTGATTTTGCTGGACCAGCACCCACCTCTGAGAGCCACTGATCTAGAATGGGGGTTGGCAAACCTTTTATGTAAAGGACCAGATAGTGAATATTTCCGGCTCCGCGGGTCCCATGGTCTCTGCTGCAACTGCTCAACCCCACTGTCACAGCTAAATAGCAGCAGTGTGCAAAGGCATGGGTGTGGCTATGTTCCAGTAAAAACTTCATTTACAAAAAATAGGGGGCTGGATTTGTTGCATAGCCTGTAGTGTGCCAACCCCGATCTACAAGATGGTCACTTTTGAGAACTTCCACTAGGAGCTTAGTGCGTTTTTGTTATCTGATCTGGAAGACAGATACGCACCAGCTGCTGGTGATTCCCTGGTGATTGGCAGATCCGTAGCCTCGGGAAGTTCACAGCTGTGGACAAGATAGCCATTAGACGAATAGTCACACCAATAGCTTTAGGATATATTTGTGACAAATGCTGTCAGGGAAAAATGCGAGATGCTCTGAAAGTTTACAACCAGGAGACTCTGGGAATGAAAGGTGGCCTTTCCTTGCTCTCAGCTGATGACCTCCATTTTGCCGCACTGAGGGAAAAGAAGTGATCCTAAGAAAACCTCCTTTTCTACCCACTTATAGTTTGTGCATCCATCATGCATCCTTCCCTTCTGGTGGTGGTTGGCCTGGCCTTGCTCCTACCTGAGCCCCGCCCATTTTCCCTGCATCCCATCTTCCAGCTCCCTCTCAAGAACCCACCGTGCATTTACCCTCCTCTTGAACACTTCCATTCGAGCATGGCTTTGTTTTACCACTTTCAAAACACTCCCATGTTGCCCGAGAGCCACCATTCCATTTCTCTGTTGTTTTTTATAGAAATGCTCCTTGAAAGAGTTTGCTCTATTATTTCCCACTCATCCACCCCCATTATTTTTTTTTATTGTTCTTCTGTTGTTTCTTTTCCCCATTCTTGCTTGAACTCACTCTAGTCAGACTCCTATTCCACATCACCACACTGAAGCCACTCTTCTCAGGGCCACCAGAGATCTCCACGGTGACAAACCCAGTAGTGTTTTCTCAGTCCTCTGCCCTGTCTTCAAGACGCTGACACGCAGCTATGACCTGACAGCCGTATAGCTGACTGACAACCAGCTCAGGCCCAAAATCCAAGAGCCAGCCTCAGTTTCCCCTTTTTTTCTCATACCCCATGACCACGTCATCAGTGAGTTGTATTTTCTTTACCTATAAAGCATACACCAGCTCCATTCTCAGTTCACCACCTTTACTACTGATACCCTAGGCCACCTACTACCATCTCCCTCAGCACTGCTGTGACAGCATCATGACTGCTGTCCCCAGGCTTTCCTCCATAGATGTTTTTAATGTTTTTAAAACATTTACTAGGGCACCTGGGTGGCTCAGTCAGTTAAGTGACTGCCTTTGGCTCGGGTCATGATCCCAGGGTCCTGGCGGGGCTGCTTCTCCCTCTGCCTGCTGCTCCCCCCGCTTGCGCTCTCTCTCACTCTGTCAAATAAATAAAATCTTTATAAATTAAAAAAAAAATGTACTAGACCCATATTACTTCTCAGCTCTAAACTGGCCAGTGGCTTCCCTTAAAATGAAATCCAGTCTTAACCATGTCCCATAAGGCCGTCCATAACCCAGTCCCTATCTGCCTCCTTCACAGCTGCATCTCCGAGCCTTCTCGTTCCTCATTCAACCCACACAAGTTTTCTTGTTGTTTTTTTTTAAAACACACCAGGCTCCTTTCCCTCTCAGGACCATTGTACTTGCTGTTAATTCTGTTTCGATTGGAATCATCACCACTGCCACCCCTCCCCCCCCCGAGATCTCTCAACATGCCTGCTTAGATCTCTGATTAAATGTCCTCTCTGCAGACAGACCTTTCCTGAGTACCTAATCTAAGAGTTCCTCCCGTTCCTCTCACCTCCCTGTCAGCCCCCATACCTACCAACCTTCATTTTCCTTCGTAGTACTTCTTGCTACTGAAATCATGGTGTGTCTTGTGTCTGTTTACTATTGATCATCTCTCTCTCTTTCACCAGTGAGACTTTTGTCTTATTGACCACTGTGCCCCTAACACCTGCATGTAGTAGGAGTGATAGTGGTTAAAAGAGCATGCTCTGGAGTCCAGTTGTCTGAGTTCAAATCCCATATCCATGCTTACTAACTCTGATCTTTGTAAAATTGCTTAATTTCTTTAAGTCTTTTTCTTTAACATCAGGATGTAACACTAGTACCATCTTCATAGGGTTCTTAGGTTAATCTATACAAGATATTAAGAACAGTTCCTGGCACAGAGTAAGCTTAAAAACAAGGATGGACGGGAGAGAGAGAACATCTAGAAGCGGGAACAGCCAGTGTGGTATCTTTAAAATATGGGGATTTATCTAACCAGTTGGGACTTCTTATAAACACAAAAGGCTACTGATAAATATGTTGTTATTTGGTGTGCTTTCCGTAATTATCCTAGTTTCCACCATGAAATCAACAGAACAATAGTATTTAAATCTATTTATCCATTTGTTGTAGGAAAACCCAATACCTAGAGTTTTTAGACATACAAAATGTCCTTGTTGGAGGTTGGTATACAGCCTGGTTCGGGGAAGAGGAGGACCAATTCAGGTTATAGTGTTGGTATTTGGACTGTCAACTGCTGATAGAAATTTTCCTGAGTCAAAATGCAGTTAAAATTCTAGGTCCATAGTGTTACAGGAAATCTTTTTATGTCAGCTTTACAGCCACTAAAGCAGAACCAGAGCCTTTAAAGGGAAGGTCATCTTCATACCTTAACTTTCAGAATCTAAGGATTTTGTTTTTATTGGTAGTTTGACCAGCTTGTAAACTTATTCTTGAAGAAAGCCTCAAAAAAAGCTAGTCGCTAAAAGCTAAAATTGGGGCGCCTGAGTGGCTCAGTTGGTTAAGCGTCTGTCTTCTGCTCAGGTCATGATCCCGGGGTCTTGGGATCAAGCCCCACGTCGGGCTCGGCGAGGAGTCTGCCTTCTCCCTCTCCCTCTGCCCCTGGTCATCTTTCTCTTTCCCTCTCAAATAAATAAAATAAAATAAAATAAAACTAAAATTACGTGATTCCACTTATATGGGATACTTAGAGTAGTTAAAATCAAAGACAGAAAGTAGAATGGTAGTTGCCAGGGGAGGGGGAAAGGGAGAATGGAGAGTTAGTGTTTAATGGGTATGGAGTTTCAGTTTTGCAAGATGGGAAGAGTGTTGCAGGTGGATGGTGGTGGTGGTGGCCCAACAGTGTGAATGTATTTCCACCACTGAATGGTGCACTTGAAAATGGCTCAGATGGTAAATTTTATGTTACATGCATTTTACTATAATAAAAAATTGGGGGGAAATGAAAAACAGAAAAAATCCTCAAGATAAAATATTAACATTTTCCCACCTGAGGATTTTTAGGTAAACCAGCCATCTTTCTCTTATTTACTGAAAGGATCCCATAGAACATATAGGTTTTCTAAGGGGAAAAAAGTACCCCTTCCCCAACCTTTTATTTTTAAATATTTCAAGCATACCAAGCTAAAAAGATAGTATAATGAACTTTCGTATACCCATATTTATGTATTTTTTCTGAATCATTTGAAGGTAAGTTGCAGGCATCATGCAGCTTACTCCTAAATACTGCCCTGTGTATCTCCTAAAATCAAGGATATTCTCTTAATACCATTAATCTATCCAAAAAATTCAGTACTGATTCAGTATTATATAATATACTGTCCATTTTCAAATTTTCCTAATTGTCTAAAAAATGCAATGGTTTAGAAATATATGTGTGTGTGTGTTTTAATCCCAGTTCCAAGCGAAGTTTGTGTATTACATTTGGTTATGATGTTTCTTTTCTCTTTTATTACATAGGTACTTTTGAATAGTCTTGGCTACATTTTGATTAGTCTGATTATTTCCTCAAGATTAGATTTAGGTTAAGCATGTTTGATAAGAAAGCTGTCAAGGTGACATTGGTATACTTCCCTCCTGTCACACTGGCAGACAAAATGTCCAGTTGTCCTGTTATCAGTAATGTTAAAGTTTATAAATTTAATGTGACGTTTCCCAGCTCTTTCTGTCTTAACAGGTATCTAGGGTGGCTCTTGGGATTGTGTGACTATTCTATTCTCCATCCACCTTTCATTCGGTTGTTTTGCATTTATTAATGATTCTTGCTTGATTCAGTCATTACATCTGGGGCTGCAGTGTAGTTTTTCTAATCTCCATTCCTTTGCATTTGTTTATTAGCTGGCTTTTGCAGGGGAGCTAAGAAGAGCTTCTTCTCCCCCCCCCCTTTTAGCAGCCCTGTGGACTCCTGGGTATCCTTTTGATACCCAGTGTGCTGTATCGTGTTTCTGTTATCATTCTAATTTACTGGCTATTGCGATTCTGTGCACTTTGGAAATGGCCCCCTCAGTGTTGGAGCACTTCTGTGCTTTTTTGGCACAAGATATTCTGACCTCACCTTGTACTTTCCTTGCTTCAGACCTGGAATCGGTTTTCCCAGGGAGCCCTGGTTCCTTTTAGTGAGGAATAGTATTTAGAAACCAAGATCTGGGTGCTGGGTATACGTAGGAAATAAACTTTTTATTTTTATTTATTTATTTTTAAGATTTTTATTTATTTGAGAGAGCTCAAGAGCATGAACGGAGGGAGGGGCAGTGGGAGAGGGAGAGGGACAAGCAGACGCCCCACTGAGCTCGGAGCCCAGTGTGGGGCTGGATCCCAGAACCCCAGGATCATGACCTGAACCGATGTGAGATGCCTAACCGACTGAGCCACCCAGGCGCCCCAGAAAATAAACTTTTTAAAACATGGCGTGTCACTTTGACATTGTCATTACCAATTAAGAGGACTTTCCCATGCGCTTTTGAATGGTTCATCTTTTTTTTTTTTTTTAAGATTTTATTTATTTATTTGACAGAGATAGAGACAGCCAGCGAGAGAGGGAACACAAGCAGGGGGAGTGGGAGAGGAAGAAGCAGGCTCATAGTGGAGGAGCCTGATGTGGGGCTCGATCCCAGAACGCCGGGATCACGCCCTGAGCCGAAGGCAGACGCTTAACCGCTGTGCCACCCAGGCGCCCCTGAATGGTTCATCATTTTGTTCTTCCTTCTGTCCTGTGTGGGAGGCAGGTCAGATACTAGAGTGCTCATTTTAAAGATGACACAAATGAAGTGTAGAAAGGATTTAACTTTCCCAAAATCATAAGACCAGTAAGAGCAGGGGTAAAACTTTTACCTGCAAGTCAAAAAAAAAAAATTTTTTTTTTTTTTTGGACACAGTACATAGTCTCCTAAAAAGTGTGTTTCGATATCACCGAAGCGGTGTCACTGGCTCCTGCTCAGGGCCAGCTCCACTGAAGAGAGAGAGCTTCTCAGTGAGACTAAGTGATAAATGAGGAGCCTTGAGAATGTTTGCATCCGTCTTAGTTAGCTTTGCCATTGGGAGCTCCTTTCAATAGAGTTCGCTAGGAGGCTTTCAGTGGTCCTTTGTAATGAAAAGAATATTTGACTTACGACTTGGGGAGAGCTCTGTTTGAAAACAGTACTTGGCCATACCTAATCCCTCTGTCTCACGACAGCCTCTAATTGGGTCACTCCAATGAAGCAGGACACCCAGGCAGTATATCTTAAAATACTCTGCTTATGCTGTGATTTGGTGTTTTATTATGTGAAGGTCTCTGTTCTTAACTTTACTTGATTTATTTCCAAATAATACAAGCTTTTTAAAATTACCACTCCAAGGAAACCTTTTTTTTTTTTTTAAGATTTTATTTATTTATTTGACAGAGAGCGAGACGGCCAGAGAGAGAGGGAACACAGGCAGGCGGAGTGGGAAAGGAAGAAGCAGGCTCCCAGCGGAGGAACCTGATGTGGGGCTCGATCCCAGGACTCTGGGATCAGGCCCTGAGCCAAAGGCAGACGCTTAACGACTGAGCTACCCATGCGCCCCACTGAGCCACCCAGGCGCCCCCAAGGAAACTTTTTAGATATTTTTTCCTTAATCTCCCCACCATGAAATTTTAATACCTCAGATATATAGTATATCTGTTTACATACTGTATGTATATTTGTGCTTTATGTATGAAAAGAATAAGATTGTTTGTATCCTTCGAGAACCATTTTTTTGCCCTCTTCAAGGTGATAGCCCCCTGACTGAGAATGTGTGGAGTGCGTAGCTGGAGAAATGAAGGATACATCTGATTGTATTATAATAACACATTTTGTATTATGATAGTATGTTTTAAAATATCTTTCTTGAATAACTAAATACAATCTATAGATTATTTTGGCCCTAATAGCACTGTGATCTTTCAGTTACCTGAAGGCTGTATCCTATAGCTGCAGAAATAGTAACATTTCATCCACAGAGAGTTCAGAGTCCACGGTTCCCATCCAGACAGCTAGATAATCAGAACTGTTGGTGGTATTGGTGAATTTTCCAGTATTGGGTTTTTTTCTGGAATTCCCTGATGTGTGAAGATACTACTTAAATACTACTATTAAATAAATTTAAGGGATACATGTGTTTTTCCCCTCAGAGCCCCCCTGTCTGGACCTCAACCCTAAATAAAGAACTCTTGAGTCTGAGGGAGTAGAAAGAGACTGCAGTTCGCTTTCCTCAGCATTTACCCCTTACAGACTATTTTGTGTGCTTTGTGGGTTTTTCCCAAATTTCTCTGTATGTCTCTTTATTGTTGTTTCCTGCCTCTGTCTTCTTTTTTATCTTTTGCTTTCTCTGCTTTCCCCAACACTGCTCTCATTCCTCCTCCCCTCCGTCCACTTCCTCCCTCTCCCACATGTCCTCTCCTCTCTTTTCATCCAGGACTATGAGAGTAAGTTGCAGGCCTTGCAGAAGCAGGTTGAGACCCGCTCCCTTGCTGCAGAGACAACGGAAGAGGAGGAAGAAGAGGAAGAAGGTGAAATCTGGAGATGGAAACTTCCTTCTGTATAGCTTTTGGTTCTGTACTATCAGATTAGCCTTTCACCTGTGATCAAAGCTGCATTTGATCATAGTTGACCCTACTACCATTTATTGATTTTTTTACCGAGCCAGTTTAAAGGTGATTCAAAAGATTCTCAATGCTGAGAACACAGGCTGTGCTCTCTGAGGTGGGAGTGGGGGCTGATTGTGTTCCTTAGAACACAAGATTTCTTAGCTTGGTCTTTATAGAGATCTCTTGGGCAGTTTACATACACTGTCTCAAATTACTGTACATGTGAAGCTCGTGTATGCGTTGCTGATAAATACAGACCTTAATCTTTGTTAAGATACTCTTTTATTTGCTGATCTATGATTTATGCCCAGGATTACCCAGAAAGGACTTTGGAATATATTAATGTATATTAAAGCCATTTCTGGCAGATTTCTAATCATACTGCTTAGTCATGCCTACCTGCCGTAAGTTTTTCAGAATTTCTTAGCTGAATCAGGACTTTAATTGTTTGCTATTGCCTTATAATACAGTATGAATATTGATCACATTTTGTTTCTCTACCCAACCTCCCAGTAACCTCAAGTCTTTAGATTAACTTTGGAGAAGCTCTAATTTATGTACTAAATTCATTATTTTTAATATCAAAGTAAAATATGACCTTTTTATTTCTTGTACTAGCAAGAAAAATAGATATATATGAAGTTGTACAATATACTGGAGGGTTCTTCTTTATTATAAGCCATGTATTAAATGTATATGTTTATTTAAAAAGAGAAGTCTTTTTCTTTCATGCACTGTTTTAAATAGGATTTTTTTAGGTTTTCTAAAATGTATATACTATCTTCATAATATCAACAGAATTTAGTGAGCTTTACTGAAAAGCAGAAAACAAAAGCAGCTGAATGGAGAAACATGGGAAATACTCTAACCTTATTAGAGAGATGAGGTGGAGGGGAGGTGTAATTTCTGCGTAGTTATGAGGTCACCATTTGTTACGCTCCATTTGCTCCTTCAGCTCCTTGGACACAACATGAATTTGAGCTGGCCCAGTGGGCCTTCCGGAAGTGGAAGTCTCACCAGTTTACTTCACTAAGGGACTTACTCTGGGGCAATGCTGTTTACTTGAAGGAGGCCAACGCCATCAGTGTGGAACTGAAGAAGAAGGTATGCAGGGCGGGAGGCCGTGGGTCATCTGGACTGCAGATGACTCTCGGGGGGCTCATGGCTCTCATCTTGAGCTAGCCTTTCCCTTGGGTGAACTCAGTGGCGGTTTGCTGTGAAACAGGGTGTTATACGCCTTTATTTACCATACATGCCTGGAACATAGTAGGTACTCATTAAATATTTATTACACAACATTTAAAAAATAATGTGTTTTCTATCTTATTTACAACTGAGGAAACTGTATTCTGACAAGAGCTAGGAAACATATTAATAGGAGAATGCTAGTCTTGCCTTCCTGAAAATCTCAATTTTCTTTTAGTTTTCTACCATTACATTTGCACCTGTAAGTCCTAAGTTCCCTTCCTGCTCTAGGGTCTGAGAGGCAGGTGTATGCAGTGGACAGGCCCTCTGCACTCAGCCAGGCTCCAGTTCCAGTGCTCCTCGTGTGTTGACCCTAAGGGCCCTGTGCCTCCATTCCCTCATTCCCTCAGGATGGGCTTGGCAGCGGCCCCTGCCACCTACGGTTCTATGAGGCGTGAAAGAAGGAGTAGATGTAAAGAGCTGAAATAGCTCTTGGACATGGTAAAAGGCAGTAAATGTCACTGATTTTCCTCATTACCAGAACGTCATGCCACATCTTAGATTGATTGTTCTGTACGTCCCACTGTTGAGTGGTCTGGAGGCTACAGGATGACAGCGGGGGGCAGTATCACATGGCAGGAAAGAGCACAGACTGCTCAACCTTGGGGAGATTCATTCTCTTCCCGTAGGGCTATATTCTGGTCTGTAAAATAGGGTAAGATACCTTCTTCATTAAATCTCAGCAACCCATTTCATTTTTACCCCTCTCTTCAGGTAGACGAAATGCAGGCAGGGGACTATGTGTTTTCTTCTTGCTGCTGTACTTAGCATTTGCTTAATATTTGTGGGTGAAAATATGAGGTGGTAGCAAGAAATCAGTGACATGGTGCACGCGAAGCACTTACCGTGTGGTAAGCACTTTCAGGAGCAGCACTTGTGATTCTTGAATTTAGGACAGAAAACCAACTGTGACATTTCCTCCCCCGCTCCGTGAGCAGCTAGAGATGTCCTCATGGGTCCGACTTTTGTTCTCTTGTGTAAATTCAGTCAACCAAAATATATGTACTGAGATTTTAGTTTGTGTAAAAACACTGCACCACACCAGAAGCACAAAGTCTGTAAATAGCTTAATTTGAAATTAGGATTATTCTCTACAACTAGTATACAAGTGGCCATTTTTCCCCCAGTTAATCACAAGCTGTTCATTGAGCACATACTACACATTTGACCTCTGTCCCGTGGGGCATGATTATATCGCCTCATGTCTGAAGCTGACTTGCTGAAAATATAAAGGCCATTTGGATGGTTTCTTCTTTCCACACAGGTGCAGTTTCAGTTTGTCCTGCTGACGGACACGTTGTACTCCCCTTTGCCTCCGGAATTACTTCCCACTGAGATGGAAAAAACTCATGAAGACAGGCCTTTCCCTCGCACTGTCGTGGCAGTAGAAGTCCAGGATCTGAAGAATGGAGCGACACATTATTGGTCTTTGGAGAAACTCAAGTATGAAAACATTCCTCATAAAGCCAGTTGTTTATTTAGGAAATAATAATGAATTGCTCAGGTGGGCTCTCCCGAGCTCTTTGCTGTTTGATGTCACTGTTGCTTCCTTTTCTGTGGTGCTAAATGCTGTTGCTCACCAGTGATACTACTGTCCGTCCATCTTCTTCCAAGTGAATGAATCCCACTCTGCTAGCACCGTTGTCATTTGTAGATAGGATTTAAATTTACCCTCCATAGAACCTCTTACATTTTAAATGTTCCAGTCTCAAGATACCTATTTCTGTCTTGGGTCTAGTGATTATTCATCTTTTTTGTTCTGGATCTGATGATCAGTCATAACCAGGGAAGTTATAATGTGCTTTCCTTTGCTTTTAACATGGTGAGGTATTTTCTACTGTTACAGTATATTTGAGATTATGGTTCGGTAGAGGTTAGGTGTCCATTTTTTTACTTTTGGTGGCTTGTCTCTAGACTCAGACACTTTGGATATTGAGTGTTTTGAGTTTCTGTACTTTTGGCCTTTTTCTTTTTTAATATCATTAAGTGGTGGGAGCAGCTTTTTTGTTTTTAATCTTGCATGGAAAATACTTCCAAAGTGAAATTTGACTGCAACCTCATGATATTAAGCCTGTGCACTTTATGCTTATGCAGGCAGAGGCTGGATTTGATGCGAGAGATGTATGACAGGGCAGGCGAGATGGCCTCCGGTGCCCAGGATGAAAGCGAAGCCACCGTGACTGGCAGCGATCCGTTTTATGATCGGTTCCATTGGTTCAAACTAGTAGGAAGGTATGTAATGATTGCATCAATGTCTTCTTTTTAAATAGTGAATGATCTTGTTAAAAACCTCAGCAGATATTACAGAAAGTTAAAAGAAAAGTGTGCAAAAATGCTCCATGTATAATCTTATCCACTCAGACACAGCCACTGTGTCATCTGGTATACTTCCCTTCGTTTCATTCAGTGTGTGTACTTAAGTCTCATCTTTCATCCAGAGTAATTGACAGCCTTCCCTGCCTCTTACAGTTGAAGAGGATAGATTTAAAAGAAAAAGAAAACCTGTGTCTGTATCCCGCACAGTTTAAAATCATAGTATGACTTACAGCTTACCAGCCTGCAACCTCTCCTTGATCCGACGTGTCCTCATTTTTTTTTTTTTTAAGGCAATTTATCTCACATTAGTCTTTGCCAAGGGTGAGCCAACTGCATTTCTTGGTCATCTGCCTGAGCCTCTTTTGTGTATACATAAATTTCAACATGTAATGAAAACAAGTAGTGCCCCTGTGAATCCATACTGAGTCCAAGTTCTTAGAGGTTTAGAATTTAAAAAGCAGAGAGATGTAGGTTTTGAGCTTAATTTCGGAATTTGAATTGTTTTTCAGCTGCAAAATTTTTCTGGCAGTTTTAAAGGAACTAGGAGGAAAGGAAGAGCTGAAGTCATAGTATTTTGTAGAAATGAAGTTACTCTGTTCCATTCCACTCTGATAGTGGGGTGTTTCTAAAGAGTTGAATTGGCCAAACACATCTTATCCAAGCAAGGCACATACTTGCTTTGCCATATACCATTCCATCCATTTTGTTTTCTGCTCCGAGATGAAGTGGGGATTGGAATAAAGATCTAAACCTTTTTATTTCACCAAATGTTGAATGGCTCCTTTGAGGCCTGGCTGCTGATCTTTTTGTGTGAACTGGAAAATACAAACATTTTTACAGCACACTATTTACCTGGGATCTTCTACTCATGTATTTCCTTTGCTTTTCTTATTCTAAGGACGAGTCCTTGTTCCCTTTCAACTGAACCAGATGATTTATGCTCATTTTATCCTTTTGCTTTTCCACTTGCTTTTATTGTGTTGATTCCCCAGTGGGTTCTGTCCTGTTGACACCTATAGCTTCCTGTTTAACCAACTATTCCTCTCTCCTTCCTTGGCTGTGTCCCTTGGCGTCTTCCCTGGTGTCTAGCTCCCCCATTTTCCACGGCTGTGTGAATGAGCGCCTTGCTGACCGCACACCCTCCCCCACTTTTTCCACGGCCGATTCCGACATCACTGAGCTGGCTGACGAGCAGCAAGATGAAATGGAGGATTTTGATGATGAGGCATTCGTGGATGACACCGGCTCTGACGCAGGGACGGAGGAGGGATCAGATCTCTTCAGTGACGGGCATGACCCGTTTTACGACCGATCCCCATGGTTCATTTTAGTGGGAAGGTTGGTGAGGTTATTGTGAGAAGGGCGAAAAGGGACCAGCTCTTGCTTTAAAGAGGCTCCTTGTGCAATTTTGGATGATCTTTCCTTAGCAGATTCAATTTGTGACATGCCGATCTGGCTAGGGAGAGCCCTGAGGCAGTGTTTGTGAGGTACGCAGTCTGCTTGGTACAGCATGTGGCAATGTGTGAAGGCTCTATGTGGAGGACCCCTTGTCTTAAACTGCCCAGTAATTTCTTCTGAAGGAGAAAACCCCAGAAGAGAAAGTAATTAAAGCTAAGAGTCTAATATTACAAGGTCAAAGAATATTACTATGTTCTGATGCTTCCTTTTTGTTGGGAATGAGTGAAGAAGCATATGGGGATGACGTGAGAAGGAGAGCAGAGCAAAGCCAAGGTTCGAGTAAAGGATGTGTGACACCAGCAGGACTCAAGAGGACAAAAGTGGAATCAGGAGTAGTGTTAGGGTGCTTAAAAATAAGATGTAGATAGATAGATAGATAGATAGATAGATAGATAGATAGGGGGCGCCTGGCTGGCTCAGTAGAGTGTGCGACTCTTGATCTTGGGGTTTTGAGTCCAAACCCCAAGTTGGGCGTAGAGATTACTTAAAAATCTTAAAAAATAAGTAAATATAAAGGAGTAGTGTTAGGTTTATTTTTTACTTTGAGTCAGAAAAAGAATCAGGAACATGAAGTTTCCTTTTGTCTGAAATGGATGCTTTTCTTTGGCCAGTTTCACTGAGCCTCTCTGTAGATCGTTGGCTTCTGTCAGAATTTTACCTATAGGTTTTGTAATGATGAATCTCATGAAATTATCTATTGACACCATCAACAATGGATATTTGTTCAGCACTCCATGAAACTGCTTTGTTTTAAGTCTGGTTTTCCAAACTGAGGCCTTGTCTCTGACTCCATCTGTCAGTGATGCAGGGCTCTCACGCACACACTCCTCATACTGGAGTCTTTGTCTACACCCAGTCTTCATGCTGAAGTAATTTTATTACAAAATCAACAGTGCAGCACTTGCTGGATTAACCAAAGGTATGTCCAGGTTTTAAGGTATGAAATTGAATCTTAACAGTGTGTTAGAACCACATATTGCTGAATCCTTTAAAAATAGGGAATTATGCCAGTGTTAAACAGATAAGCGCAGTTCTCTAAAAATTAAAGCGCAGCAAGTATCCTACCCAGTAGGGAGGTAAGGTTCTAACACTGAGCACCTGACAAGCACTAAGTAGCTACAGTAGCCTAGGATCACTGTAGTGGAAAGAAGGAAAGACCAGCTCTCTGGTAGACATGAAAGCCTCGATTGTGACCATGGGTCGTAATTTAATATTAGACCATCTCGGGGTTTTATGATAGCGGAGGGGCATCTCTTCGGTTTTTCCATGAATAAACATTAAGGGATTATGCAGCCATGAGTATTGTTTTCTATTGGTGTATTGCCAGGAATAGAGGCTTAGAATTTCGGAGAAGCTGATTTATATTAAAACTGAGAACAGAGTTCTTTGTGCAAATAATGGGACCATAGTGCTTTTTCTTATTTTATGGCTGTGTGTGTTCTAAAAGGGTTGGAAGTTAGAACCAAGTTTCTGTTCATAAACTGCTTGGTCCTGGTGCCAGTTGTGCAGTTTCCAATGCTGTTCGTCTGTGCTGTGCACCATCGCACAGGGAGGAAGATGCAGCTTCATCTGCCATGGCACATCAGGAAGAACGCTGAGGCGAAGAGATGTCTGGGGCCTAACGTCAGCTTAACTTAAACCGAGGCTCGTCGGATTCTCAAGTATAAATGAGGAGTTAGGAAAACAGAGATCCTTAAAGATCTTTTTTGTCTTTCAGATTCTGTCATCCACGCTAGCAAAGTGCCTATCCTGGTTAAGAGTTCTCCAAAGCATTTGTATTTTGAGTCACTTGTATGGAGAACTTAAGTCAGAATCCCACTTAATATGCACATTCACTGGCTTAAAATATATGCATTATTTTCTCTGTTGTTTTATTCATTTTAATCATATCAGATTTAAGTGTAGGTATAAAGCAATCAGGTCTGCTTTGATTTTCAAGTAATTTCCATATATATGGTTCGCTTCCCAGGTTCTAAAACTAAGTTTAACTTTCAAGGAAGAGGTTAGTGGAGGAGGTGAAATCCTGGCCATCAGTAAAGTGAAGGATAGCTCTTTACTTTCCACCCTTGACTACATCTCTCATCTACAATCAGAACTGATAACTGTGCAACATCACCCAGACATGTAGTGGGCATTGTGTGCGTAAGGGAAGTAACTTCTTTCCTGTTTTTGTGATTCACAGGATTGGATTTCCCATATTGGCGCATAATTGCAAATACAATTCACTTGTAAAATTTTTCAGTTTCTTGTGAAATTCCATTTGTAGGTTATGTTTCTTGGCCTTGGCTGCCTCTGGTGAATTTTTGTATGAAAATGAAAAGAGCTTGTCCCTTTAGCTATTCTCTTATGGCATGCTGGGATGTTATGAACCATCCAGTGTAATTTGGGATGAAATGTAAAATATTTAAGCTAGTTTTCTGGGTTAAGAGGGGGCAGATATGAGATGGTTATTCTGACACCTAAGCCTGAACTGACATTGTGTTCTGTAACTAGAACCATAATTATGCTGATTTGTCTTATCTTTATGTTGACCAAATTTGTTTCCCTTTTTGATGTAACTTCACAGAACTTATGCTAATATACCCTTTACATCTTCCCCTCTCTCATCCCTGTTCTCCTTCAGTCTGCTAGGTCAAAGTATAAGGACTCTCAAAAATGCAGAGTATTTATAAAAATTCCAGCTTATTAAAAAACTTCAGAGGAGAGCTTCTACGGCATTGACTTTGGGCTAAGGACTGTCTTCTGATAATAGGACAGGGAGAGCTGGCTAGTGACCGTGCAGTTGCGTAGCCCCTGTGCCAGTGCCGGAGAATTTCAGAAGTCTTTTCTAAAATGGGAAATACACAAGAATACTTTCTGTCCTTTCACCTTTGTAATAACCATTGCCATAGGTGGAAAGGAGGTTCTTGTCTTAAATGTGTGGTCAAACAGTACTTTGTTGTAATGTGTGTGTGAACATGACGTTCAGCGCCTTCAAGTGGGAAGGTTTTTGAGAATTAGAAACAGGCGTTCCTGATGTAAGTGTAAAAACAGCTATTACAAATTAAACATAGTTAGGAACCTAAACATGTTTTCTACAGTTAATATCCATCTTGAGAATATCTTAGAAAAATCAGCCTAGTATATAAAGTTGGATGGCTTTGCTTCTCTACTTCTGCTGTAACCCATTTTTCTGGAAAATGTTCCACTTCTACTTACAGGACAAATCATTTTCTGTTCACTTATGTACATAGAATGTTCAGTCATGTTGATTGAATGTCACGTGTACTTAATAAATATGCCAGACCCTCTGTAGACAGTGGCAAGCAAAATCAGGCATGATTCCTGCTCTCACCGGTTTGCAGTCTGGTGGGTGAGACAAGACAAATTAAACAGTCACATAAATGTAAATCATAGCAATGATGGAATCATGTGTGTTACTGAGATCACTTAGCACTGGGGGAACCTGTCATGAGAGCGGTGTTCAGAATAAGACCTGCAGATGTGAAATCAAAGGAAGTGAGGCGGGTAGTAGAGTTCAGGGAGGACTCGCGCAGGGGACAAGTCTGTGCTGTGACTCTGTAATAGCGAGGCATTGAAAGCGAGCAAGTGTGGCTGGAATGCCATTAAGAGACAAAGGTGGTCTGTATGGTGCTGACTGGGGAAGTGAAGCAGTCCATTTGGTACCGTATGCCAAATTCTTAGTCTTTAAACTCTGTCACAGTAGCTGATATTTGAGAGTCTGGTTTGTAATCTTTTTTAGAAGACTTTTCATTTTTTAATTTTTATACAACAAAGCTTTAACCTCTGTTTCTTAGCCTTTCCTTCCCCACCTTTGGAGCAGACTGAAAGGGAAGTAGACTTCATTTGATCTGATTCAGTGTTTTACTTACAGTTGTTTTTGTTTTACTTTTCATTCACATTTCATTTATGCTCTTAAAGTTTTATTAACATATGTTTTTCTGTGGCGTATTTTGTCTGTTTTCAGTATTTTTTTCATTACTTTGAGTTGAAATCCTGCAAATTCACTCCGCCTTCTGTTTCTCTTTGTTCTAATGTAGATACAGAGCAGGAAAAGCAGCAGACAGGCATACGTGTCACACTCAGTTATGTTTGATTTCTTGGTGCAGATGTTTACTCTTTGTCTTGCCTTGTGTTCAAAGATCAGCATATACCCAGTGGAAAGGCAAGAGTAACAGTAGGAACTAGATTCTGTATCAGATCCACCAGTTGAAATGAACACGCCCAAGCTTTGTGATCACATTTTTATTGTTAAAAAAAATCAATTACTACAAAATAATGAAAGAAGTAAAAAGAGTACAAATGGGATGGGACTCTGCTGGTTTGTCTGAAATAGACAATATCAGGTCTATAACTTCCTTTTTATGTTTCCATTTTTGAGTTAAGTTTTGGACTCCAGGAACAAAAGCAGTCCTTTAGGGATGAGCTGTCTTCTCACTGGATATTTGTCCCCATGTCCAGCTAGAGTCTCCTATAAGCTTGCTACTCAGAAACTTCTGGCTATAAAGCCTCTCTGCATGTGTCAGTCACCTGCCTGAAAATAGTAGTCATTTCCTAGAGCATTTCCATAATGCTGTGACTTGAAATTTTAGAGTTATTATAACTATATTTCAGGCACATTTCCTGCCTTTATTGTCTCCTGATTTCTGTTTTATGTCTTGGGAGAAATAAAACACCTTTATGTTAAAAGGTTAAGCTCTTCAGTGGGTTCCCTTTTCTCCACCCTTAGCAGTATCCATAGGACAGTCATCTTGAAAGTCTATTTCCAATTGATACTCTTCTACCTACACCAGTCATTTTTTTTTAACTACTCATTTTTATACAGAGTAATTTGGTGTAAGTTGGTCTTTGTCAACTGCATTACCAAGCATTTGCGTTTCTTTCTGTATTATCTGTGCTGAAAAAGCAACGGGAGGCAGTCTGGTAGTACAGAACAGAAAGGTGACCTTAAGACAGGGCCCAGAAGCCCTGAAGATACTCTCGGGAAATCTGAACGCCAGCTTCTCTGTCTGCGGGGTGCTCAGATGTTTGTCTCCCGGTTTCTGTCTCTAGGGCATTTGTTTACCTGAGCAACCTGCTGTATCCTGTGCCCCTGATTCATAGGGTGGCCATTGTCAGTGAGAAAGGTGAAGTGCGGGGGTTTCTGCGTGTGGCTGTGCAAGCCATTGCAGGTAAGTGACCCTCTTCTGGGTGAGAGCTGTGGGTTCTTTGCCTAGACACAAAGCAGGCCGGTTCTGTGTGGGCCACACTTCAGTTGCATGATGGCTTATCTGTCTTGGAGAAAGCTTTTATCGCTTCCTTTTAGTTATTATTCCCCAGTATCATAAATAGATTCTGTTTAGTCTGGGCCACAGCTATTTTGGAGTAATGGGATGAAGGGATTTCCTTTAACGTAAGGAACAACTCTTGGATTAACTTTATAAAAGTCATTTATAAAACTGCCTCAGAAGCAACAAAGGATATTCAGAACTTTTTCTTGCTTAATTTTCTCTCACGGTACTTGTACCAGACACGTCGGTCCTTTGACTACTATTTTGTTGTTTATGGATCAAGATTCTGATATTTTACACTTCTCCATGATCCAGCCTACATTCTGGGGAAAGAATGTGGCCATTTCCTGTAATTTTTCTCTTTTAATTTCCAAATGCCATGCGGTGTGGAGTGACATTGCAGCTTTTCCCCATGGAAATCTGTGGCACGGTCACCAGGGTTGAGTTTATGAAAGTTTCCACAAGTACAGTCGAATACCTTCAAATATTTGCTGGGAAGTATTGAACGTCATCTTGCCAAGTGAAGGATCGGTGTTTCTAGGTGTGACATTTGAACCATATCAAGAATAAAACCGGTTCTTTATTAACGAGTCTGAGCTAAGCAGGTTGGTAAGGATACCTGAGCAGAGTTGGAAGCAGCCCCTGTGACTTTCCTGCCTCCAGCTCTTCCTTCCTGTCTTGGCACAAGATTGTTCTTTAGCATCTCCTCGTACTAAAGTCCTCGAACCCTGAAGGCTCCGCTACTTTCCTGTTCATTTCATGATCCAACAAGAGCCATTCCTCTGGCCCACATTAGTAGTCTCATTTGATCCTTCTCTTTGTTGTTGTTTTTCTACTTAGCGGATGAAGAAGCTCCTGATTATGGCTCCGGAATTCGCCAATCAGGAACAGCCAAAATATCTTTTGATAACGAGTACTTTAATCAGGTGAGAAGCCTTCCAGGGAGAGAAAAACTCATAGAAGGAAAAAGTAGAAGACAGGTTTGTAAGGAGGACGTGCACTGGAAAACAGTTCTTCTGCCTAGAACCACAAGAGATAGGTAACCACGGGTTTGTTCCGTAGGGCACAGGACATGTCTAACAATTACAGAGGTAAAGCTACTTCTGTTTCATCGTATTGCCTTTTCTCAGGCACCTCTTACTCCACATAACTTTCCAGTCACCGTTACTTGTCGGGCAAATAGACATAAGTTGGGAGGTTGCGGGGAACGCGCTGTTGTGCTGCTGGATCGTCTACCTGCCCCTGCCTTGGTTTCAGAGTGACTTTTCTTCAGTTGCAATGACTCGTTCTGGGCTGTCCATGGAGGAACTGAGGATTGTGGAAGGACAGGGTCAGAGTTCTGAGGTCATCACTCCTCCAGAAGAAATCAATCGAATGAATGACTTGGGTATGTAGACAGTTTACTGTGACTGGGGACATTCTCAAAGGGGGCAAAACATTGACCACCGTCAAGGGAGTCGTTGCTGTCATTGACTAGGAATGGAAAGAATGCCCTCCTCTCCTCTTTGAAAGGTGGTCTGTGCCATATTTGAACCATATGTGTGTTCATTTGACCCTCTTTAGATTTGAAGTCAGGCACTTTGCTGGACGGTAAGATGGTCATGGAAGGGTTTTCTGAAGAGATCGGCAACCACCTGAAACTGGGCAGTGCCTTCACTTTCCGAGTAACTGTGCTGCAGGCCAGTGGGATCCTCCCCGAGTATGCAGACATCTTCTGTCAGTTCAAGTAAGCCCCCCTCTGCCTGCCTACCTAGCTCTTGACCCAGGGGACATCCTTTGTGCACCACCCAGTGCTCTACTTGACATATGTGAGGTGTTAACACTCTCAAGAGGGAAACAACTACCAGTTTCTGAAATAAAACGGCTTTCTTTACTCCAGGGGGGAGTAAGAACCAGAAACCTAGAATGGTACGAAATAGAGTTCACTGTGGAGAGGAGTGTGACCATGCATCCCGCTAAGAGGGTTCCACTGTGGCCTGTCCCCTTCTGCTGGAAATATAGGATCTGTGTAGATAGGCCTGTTTATTCGTCTTTTTAATGCTCTTCATGGGCAAATATCTTACTAATAAACAAATCTGAAGGCCATGAATTATCTAGGCACCAGTTATGCCTGTTCAATACTTGGGGGGAAAAATTTATATAATATAAACAGCAGTAAAATTCCAGGTCAACTGAAAAGTAACTAGTATGTAGAGAAGATGTGACAGGTTTCATTCCTTAGCCATTTACAAGCTCTTTCTATCCTATAACCGTCTGGAACTCTGGAGTTTTTCTTCTCATGAGCCCCCTTGGAAAACACTTTTTTTGACAGTCTTCAGTTTTAATATCTCCAGACATCAGTATATCTTTTCAGGCCTTGTGAAGGGCCACAGTCCAGAGTGCTGTCTCACTCGGCTCGTTCCTCAAGTCCGCATTTGGCCCCTGGCGCCACCAGGAGGCTGCTCTTGAGTTCTGCCATCCCTCTTTCTCAGAATGTGTCCCTCTGCCTTCCTAGGGGTCCTAATACAGTTGACAAAGCACTGCCTTTATGGAGATTTTTGCCAAGTCCCCAATCAAATGTGATTACTGCATAGTAAGCCACTAATATCATTTTCTATAACTCACAGTTGTTGAAGTATTATCGATTATCCAGTGTTGATTTTGCCCATTCAGTGTGTTTTCACTAGTAGCCCTAAATTAACATGGGGGGGTGGAGTTGGCTAGATGATCCATTTGCTTTGAGCTTTCATTATTATACTAGTTAGGCAACTGAAATATTTTTTTAAAGATTTTATTTGAGAGAGAGAGGGAATGAGCAGGGGGGCGGGGCAGAAGGAAAGGGAGAAGCAGACTCCCCACTGCACGGGGAGCCCGACGTGGGACTCAGTCCCGGGACCCCAAGATGATTACCTGGACCGAAGGCAGACACTTAACTGACTGAGCCACCCAGGTGCCCTGCAACTGCAATATTTTATGGAAAAGACCCATTTGGTTAACTGGCATCTGAAATGCCAGTAATGTTATGTCGATCTTTTGTCCTAAAATCTCCAGCAAGGGAGCACCATCTCCACCTGGTGTCAGCTCTGGAGAAGAGGGCATTGTATACTGAAAGAAGGCTCAGATTCTTCTCGAGCTTTTACAAACTCTCGTCTGGCCCATATAGAGAAGACACAGCTGTCGAGCAGTATGAATGATTTCATGCGTCACCAGTGTGGAGCCCCAGGATGTTTTACCTGCTCTAATCAGAGCATTGAGGAGTGAGGATCACAAATCAAGTAATGCCCCTGGCACATACAGCTTATGGTCTGGAGAGGAAAGAATTGGAAGGAAAAAAAGAGAGTAAGAAGTACAAGAAGGAGAGGGGCACCTGGGCGGCTCAGTCGGTTGAGCGTCGGCCTTTGGCTCAGGTCATGATCCTGGGGTCCTGGGATCGAGCCCTAAGTCAGGTTCCCTGCTTAGCGGGGAGTCTGCTTCTTCCTCTCCCTGAATCCCTCCCCTTGCTTGTGCTCTCTCATGAGCTCTCTTTCTCTCTCTCAAATAAAAATCTTTTTTAAAAAAAGTACAAAAAGGAGAGAGAGGCGTAAGAAGAGTGAGAGGAAAGAAAGCAAATAGAAGGAGGTACCTGTAGTACGGACTGCTTCAGTGCTAGTAACAGGTGGCATGGGACAGGGAGTGCGGGACAAAAGCACACTGCTGTCCTCAGACTCAGTGAACTGATGTGGAAGACAGGGAGTTCATAATCCTGGTTTCTCTACCCTATTCAAAGTATTCCCTTGTCCCCCTTTTTTCTTGTGGGGTGTGGGATGCCCTTCTGACAGATATTTCTCTCTGGGAGTAAATCTTTGTATTCAGTATTCTTTAATTCTCTACTCTGTTTATTTCAGACTAATAGGGAGGGAGAGAGAAGTAAAAAACTCACTTTCTGTGAGAATAAATAAACGTAGTTTACTGCTTCACAAATATTTCAGGACTATTTCTATATCTGGAGCACTATAGGAGATACTCACTGTCTTTCAGGGAGACAGGAATATAAATACATTATGACAAAGAGTGAAACCATTGCTGTTGAAGAAAAATGGGTCCCTAGTGCTGTGGGAAGACATGACTGTTGGGGTGAGTCAGGGAAGACTTCCAGGAAGAGGTGACATTTTAATCTTTGCAGGTCATCAGAGACTCTTCCTAGGCAAGAACACCAAACACAGGCTTTAGTACTACCTTATGGAAGCTTGAATCTGCCAGATCTTTTCTTCACGAAATGATTTCATAATTTTTATTCTCAGTAAAAAAAATGTTCCTACAAAGAGATAGGAATTCACTGAATTCGCTCTTGATGCTCTCTCAGATATTCTTGCATATGTGTCCATGTCATGTCGGTCAGGGTCAGTTAATATTTCAGCCATTTTTGAAATAAAATCTAAAATGGTATCTGAGTGATAATGGAAAATGTATATTACAAGGAACTGCAAATTACTTGACTCAGTTAAAGACTCTGCTTAAGTAGTCTGCTGCTTTCCATAGGATCCAAGTCAAGTTCTTTTTTTTGTTCTTTTTTTTTTTTTTAGGGGGGTGGTCGGAGGGGGCAGAGGGAGAGAAAGAGAGAATCTTAAGCAGGCTCCCTGCCCAACTCGGGGCTCTATCTCACGACCCCGAGATCATGACCTGAGCTGAAATCAAGAGTCGGATGTTTAACCGACTGAGCCACCCAAGCACCCCGGCAAGTCAGGTTCTTAAAACATGGATCTTGATGAAACTGTGTAATGCGAAATTCGTGTGTCTTATTTTTTTATTAAGCTTTTTGCATCGCCATGATGAAGCATTCTCCACTGAGCCCCTCAAAAACAACGGCAGAGGAAGTCCTCTGGGCTTTTATCACGTGCAGAATGTAAGTGACATGGACATTTTTGCCAAATGCACTGTAGGTCTGGGGGTTGTTTGAGAAGCTGGTGTTAGGCAGTTGTCCCGTGTGGGTGGCCGTTGGCTTTCTCAGCCCTGGAAGGAGGATTATCCAAGCTGCTTTGTGGTGAGAGTAGACAATGGAGGGAGTGGCCCAAGCAGTGAGGTAATCCTCAGTGGACTGAGCGGCCAGCCTTCTCCGAGTTACAATGGGCCCCATGAATGGTGTGGGGGTTGGGCTGCCAATAAAATGTTCCATCAGTTTGAACGTAGTGAGTTGTTTCTAGTGTTTCCTTCCTAGAAAAATAAGTGCATTTAGTGAGTTTTGTTAAATTTAACGTGTTGTCCTTTAAACTATAAGATTCTTAGATTGCTTAGCTGTAGAAAAAATTAAATTATCTTTCGTAGCTAAATTAAGATGCAGTCTCTTTTCCTTGCAGCTGATGGTATGATGAATCCATTAGTGCCCCTTATAGCTTTCATTTGTGGAGTAAGACAACAGGCCTTCCGTCTCTTCTAGGAAGGGTCACCGAGACTCTGTTCAAAGTCATGGTCCTCATCACAATAGCTAACATTCTTTGAGAGCTTATTTCGTGTCAGTCACTGTTCTGAATGCCTTTTGTGTGTCTTCATTCATTTAATCCTCACCTTTATACCATAGACCATCATAACCCCCGTATGACAGCTGAGATAACAGGCACAGAGCAGTTAAAGTCACTCACTACGGTGACAGAGCTAGGAAGAGGCAGAGTTAGGGTTTAAGCCCAGAGCAGTGTGGCTCTGGTGTCCAGGATCTTCACCACGACAGGAAACACTCTCATTATCTTGCTAACCATATCCACTCTCTAAAGTACGAGCAGAAAGGACAACACTGAAAATGGAACAGCAAACACAAAACACCCTGTTTTCTTTTTTAAGGTTTAATTGCATGAATATAAGCATGCATGTATCTGATAAATATTCATTGGGATAGTGTGCATAAGGACTGTGCCTGGCACGGCTGGGGAGTGAGGATGAATCACAGAGGACTATGCCCCCAAGAGCTTAGGGGAAATAAAATGCATATGTGAACAGCAGTAGCGCATGATCTAGAAAGGTATTCCTTAAATGCAAAGGGAGTAGAAAGAAGGGAAGGTTATTTCCATTAATAGAAGGATACTTTGAGTTATGTTGGGTGGAAAAAGGAGGTGGGGAACTTCCTGAAGGATATGGTGTAATAGTAAAGGTGGTTGAACTTGGTATTGTACCTGGTGCCTGGTCAATAGTCATGTTTTTCTCACTGTTGTTACTATTAAATCCGGGACTTGAAGTATGGGAATGACTTAGAGGCACAGAGACGGGGGCATGCCTTCCAGGCAGAGCTGTAGCCTGGGCCAGTCCTCAGGCACCACAGGGGAGCGAAGCGCAGGCAGGAGGAGCAGCGGGTGAGTTTGTGCCTAAACAGTTTAAGTGTGTGAAGGGGCAGATGATGGAGGGTCTTGAAGGCCTAGAACTCTGTAAATTTGCTTTAGAAGAAAAACCGGGGAAGAGCCCCTGTCTTGGTGTGGGAGGCCTGCAGAGTCAAATACCCAGCACATACTGGCTACTCAAAAGTGCTAAAATTCTGATTGCACCAAACGTGTGTGTTTGTTACAATCATTCTTTGCTTAATCTATCTTGGCTTTCTTCCTTACTAGATTGCAGTGGAGGTCACTGAATCATTTGTGGAATATATCAAAACCAAGCCGATAGTATTTGAAGTCTTTGGGCATTATCAGCAGCACCCACTTCATCTGCAAGGACAGGAGCTTAACAGGTTTGAACCAGAGAAGCAAAGATTCTTGTTGTTCGTCTTGTTGTTACTCCTATCCCCGCTTGCCGGGAAGGAAGAAATCTTTTAAGGAATTAAGATAACCGAAGAACAGTTTTCTATGTTACCTGGTGTTTCCTCTTTAGAAACATCACCACCTTTTTTGTAACCCACTGAACCACTCATTATAGGTAAAGCACATTGAATTTTGCCCAGCTGATCTGGAGTACCATCTCTTCTGTAGGAAGAGACTTCGAACAGCTTAGAAAGTGTGGGGATAAAACATGAGGCTTGTGTGTAATTATTTGTCATTACCCAGAACTTTAGGGAGCATGAGATAGGTGGAGACATCACAGTTGGTGAGGAGAGCAACAGTGGGGCCTTTGGGTGGTGGCAGAGTGTCGGTGTTAACAGAACATTTCTCATATTGCACTTACTAGCTAAGATCCACAGGGGACTTTTATTAAAATACCTGAGCCTCTGTTTCACTTTGTGGGATTATGTCTGATGTCTGATATCATGCCTTATCTGAAAGTGCAAATGATCTGTTTCTAGAGGGGTTTTAAACATGCCATTAATGTCAACATGGGACCCTTTCTCAGCCTTGAACTTTGTTTCCTTACTTTGCAGCCCACCTCAGCCATCTCGTCGCTTCTTCCCTCCGCCCATGCCACTCTCCAAGCCAGGTGAGCCCCTCTCTGGGTGACACGGCTCTTATTCTGATGGCTTTTCAGACAGAAATCATTTTTACATGCCCGTTCCACTCCGTGTATCCTTACATATTCCTGTGTCTAGCAGGAACTGGAATTCTTGGTTCCTGATTTAAATAAGTTAAGAAACGATAGGGCTCCTTCCCTGCCAACTCTCTGGTCTTCTTATTGGAGATTTTGATAAACTCCCTCTTCCTAAATCTCTCTGCTTTATATGCAACTCCTCCTAACTGTTGGGTGATTGGGCATTTCTTTGCTTATCAAATGTATTCTGCATGTTCATTCATCTTGTTTTGCTTTTTCTTTATTTTCATCCTTTTTCCTCATTGCCCACTTGCCACCTTCCCCCCCGCCCCCACCCTGTACTTGTTCTCCACCTCCGTACTCCCGCTCTCCATCCTGCCTTCAGACCATGAGAGAAAGATTGAACTGGTTCGGTTTCTCATAGCGGACTATGTGAATGCGCATGTGTTGGACGCATTTTCTGAGCACGCCAATGCACTTGCTTCCAGCGCTGTTGCCACCTTCCAGGAGGGGGCGGACCCAGGGCCGCCTTTTCTCTCTCTGCCAGTTCCAGGCTGCCAGAGTGAGAGGGCACCCAAACGAGATGGTTAGTAGCTGACTGAGCTCTGCCTTAGATGTAGAACCGTCCTCAGGGACTTACTCTGAAGCCTGGCTCTCTGTGTAGGAAACACTGGCACTGCTGTTTGCTGCTTGAACCGCATCTAGGGTCTAGCACATTGTCCAGAATACGTTTCCTTTGGAGAGATGTGAGGACACACCTTCTCTACTTGTGCCTTTTTCACATCACCCGAGGGTGCTGGCGGGAATCTCCCATATGTTTGTTCACTTGGATTCTTGGCAATGGTTCTTTAATTTTAAAGATTTTTACTAGTAGGTGGGTTTTTTTAATGCTTCAGATTTTGCTTTTTGGCCCTCCGATGACTACCAGAGTCAGTGACACTAATTTTTTTCTTGACTAGCAGCACCAACTCACGTGGAATTCAGCTGGAGTGAATAGTGCAGATAGGCTAATATTTGACTATACTATATGGGTCATAAGGTCCCTTTAGGTACCTCGTGTCAGTGGGTCATCACGATACCTTTTTAAGATGGCAGGCTAAATATTCGAATCTACTTTTTGTAGATGAGGAGACGTACTTCCAGAGATTAAGCGACTCAACCAAAGTCGCCTTATGGTTGCAGTTGAATAGTAGTAGATCCCAAGTCACTGGACTCTCACTCCAGTGCTCCCAGGTTCTGAGCAGAGAATGTGCACATTAGAATCACCTGGAGGGATTTCAGTCCTCTCAGCAGACTGGGTCCCACCCATGGAGATTGTCATTTAATTGCCTGGGCTTCGGTTTAAGATCCCTTTTGCAGGGAGGTTTGGGAACCACCAGGCTGGAGCACAGGTCTTCCCTCATGCACTCCAGCTTTGAGGAGACCCCGTGAGGTGTGAGGCTCTGCCCACATTGTCTCTCCCACATCATTTCCATGCTCAGCATGCCCCAGAATAGGAGAGTCTAAGGAAGGTTTTTGAATGGTTTTGTGAGCACATTTACTCTGCGCAAAACCTGTTTTCTTGTCAGTAGATACTGTTTGCTCAGAGGGAGAAAGATACCAACTCTCCATTTTCCGAGTTCTCTGAATTTAGAGGCACTAATGTCGTAGATGGTGACGTTTATCTGGGTCTTCTACTCTTGTTACCTTTCCCAAGTGTGTCCTTAAAGAGCTTATGCTTTTACTAAGCAGACTTGGACCATATTTTGACATTTTCTAAAAACTTTTTTAAGTTCCAGCTACTAAGTTAAACACCATGAGCAAAACCAGCCTTGGCCAGAGCATGAGCAAGTATGATCTTCTGGTTTGGTTTGAGATCAGTGAACTGGAGCCTACAGGAGAGTAAGTCCAACTTTTAAATTTTTAAACAAAAGCTAAGTTTTTCAAAGTTAGAAAACGTAATTTTGAGTTTCCTCATATTCAGGTTAAAGAATCATTGTCACTGTTGAATTCCAGTTTTGAATTGAATTTTTGGTGGTGTTGGTATTATTCTTTGAATTAGATGTTTGTCAAAGAAGTGACCGTCCAGAGTAAGAATTTGCCTTCGTATTAGCAACAGCAAGGACACAGAGACTGGCACTCCGTATGGGGAAAGAAAACTTACAGAGCGGATTCCATCAGCATCAAAGTAAAGGGAGTCAGAAGCATATTGCACATAATATAGTCAGGACTTACCTTAATAATCTCAGTGAGAGGATTGGGGGCAGAATGTTTCTTTAGACCAGGGCTTCTCAACCTTGGCACCGTTTTGGTCTGGATAATAACCTTTGTCAGGGGGGACTGTCCTGTAGGACATTGAGCCGCATCCCTGGCCTCTACCCACAAGATGCTGGTAGCACCTCCCCTCCAGTGTGACAACCACAGATGTCTTCAGACATTGCAAATCACCCCCAGTTGAGGATTTTTAACCTAGATCAGAATAATCAACATCAGCTTGCTTTCTCTGAGTGAGCTGTGTTAGAGTAAGGGGTGAATGTAATTGTTGTTCACAGTTGTCTTGAAAATACTCTTGGAAAAACACACAGAAAAGATCCCATTCCGAAACGGAGGCAAGGGGCTTTATCAGTTCATATAAAGGGTAGGGAATAAATGTTACCCTGATGATAATGCTGAGTACCGCCGTCACGATCATCTCCATGGAATATTTTTTGAGTTCCTACTCTGTGTGAGATATGGCCGTATCAGTCCTATATTTAATTGTCAGTAGTGACATTACTTTAAGAAATTGTACTTTTCATAGACAGATCTATAATGTGATTATAACTTGCATTATGAGGGAGACATAGTTATGGTAATTTACTGAGTGCATTGCGTTCTGATTCTTAAAAACTACCTAAAATCTGAAACGATTCCTTTCTTCCCTCTTGACACCTCCTGTTGCACTTGTACATTTATTTATGGAATATCTGTTACGCAAGAGGATGGGATGGAGCCGAAGGATGTTACTGTGCTGTGAGCCCTTCGGTCTAGTGAGGGTGGTGTGGCATGGATAAGCGAAAAAATTCATTAAATGCAAATGACTGTGTGGTGAAGTGCCCAGATGGCGAGCAGGACAGGGGAAGCAGAGACCACGGGGGCTGTAGCGACAGGGAGGACCTTGTGGATGAGGTGGCACTCAGCACAAGCTTCCCATCTAACTGCTTTCTCGTGCGTTTCTGTTTTTATAGGTACATCCCGGCTGTGGTTGACCACACAGCAGGCTTGCCCTGCCAGGGGACGTTTTTGCTTCATCAGGTACTAATGAGGGAGCCAGAGAGGGCACAGAGCTCTTTCTGTTTCTCTGCTTTTCCTCTCCACTTTAAGTGGATTTGGGGATTGAAGAGACCTTGTCCTTTTTTTTTTTTTCTTTTTTTGTATGTTTGTTTTTTAATGTTTCTTTCTCAGACCTTGGCTTATATTATACCCTTGCTTATATATGTAAATATATTTTTGTTTTATTCAATTACTATAATTTGTGCATGTCCCAATGTCATTTTATACAATTCTGTTTTCTTGTATACGGTTTTCATGTTTGGAAACTGTTCTTTCACAGTTAAAAGTTCTTAATGGAGGTAGAGGATTGAAGTTGCAATGGACTAAAAATCTGGCCATGAAATGTAGGTCCTCCTTTGGTAAATCAAAAGTAGATTCAGTCAGTGCTCAAAAATGCTTGACTAGGGCGCCTGGCTGGCTCAGTCTGTGGAGCATGGGACTCTTGATCTCAGGGTTCTGAGTGGAGGCCCCACATTGGGTGTAGAGATTACTTAAAAATAAAATCTTTAAAGAAAATGCTTATGACCCAGGCGGGCGTAGGAGCTGAGGTTCTCACATTCTGGGTCATACGAACTGGTTATCTGTTCTTAAAGCCATGTCAGAACCTGGTTCTTCCTCAGCCCCTGACCTATATCCCTTGTTTAGAGTAACAGTGGGGACAGCATTTCCCCCTCTCTCCAGACCTCTCCTCTTGCCCAGCCCTACACCATACAATCCAGAAAACAACACACAAGAGGAAATCTTAGATTGTCCCAGCTAAATTGCAGCCTTGCTCCGTTACCTAGGGCATCCAGCGAAGGGTCACGGTGACCATCATCCATGAGAAGGGGAGTGAACTCCATTGGAAGGATGTTCGTGAGCTGGTGGTAGGTGAGTACATTCCATCGGCTGAGGTTGGAGCCAGGCTTTTTCGAGGAATGCAGGGAATGTGGGGAAAGAGTACTGGAGAACACAGAGTGTGGAGAACATGTGGCCTTGAGTTTGAAACTACTCTTGTTTCTCAGCCCCCAGCCTTGGGGGTATGTTATTCAATCAGCCGTTATTTTACTCAGTTACTGTGGGACTGGTTCTGTGCTAGAGGTTTGGAGAGGGCATAAGAGAAGTTTCTGCTTATTGTGAGCTTGCAGTTTTGTTGAGGAGACAACGTATGTATGTTTAAAACAGTTCAGGGTACCTGGCTGGCTCAGTTGGTGGAGCGTGAGACTCTTCCTTTCAGCGTCATGAGTTCAAGCCCCATCCTGGGTGTAGAGAGTACTTAAATATATATACTTTCAAAAAAATAGCAAATAAATAAAGCAGTCTGATGAGTAAGTGGCAAAACGAGGGCAAGTGAGAAAGATCTGTGCTGAGAACAAACAACAAAAAGGATCCAGGAGGGTCTGAATAGATGCAGGAGGAATGAGAGTGTTTTCATCTGTTTTGTTTTGTTTTCCACACACAGAAACATCTAGAGTAAGAGAGTCCGGAATGTCTGTAGCATGCAAATGGCTAGAAACCCATGGCCCAGGTCACATGATGAAAAGAAAAAATTGACTAAACCATATAAGCTTTAGAGTCTAAGGCAGGGTTCTGAATCTTTTATTGCCCTGAACCCCTTTGGCAGTGGCGAATCCTCAGAATTATGTTTTTAAATGTAGAAAACAAAGTACCGTTGACCCCTGAACAACACGAGGGTTGAAGCACAGTTGAGTATTCACTTGTAACTTTTGACTCCCCAGGACTTAACTGCTAACAGCCAGCTATTGACCAGAGCCTTCCTGATAACTTAGTCAATTAACGCATATTTTGTATGTTATTATGTGTTATATACTGTATTCTTAAAGTAAGCTAGAGAAAAGAAAATGTTATTAAGAAAATTGTAAGGGGGCGCCTGGGTAGCTCAGTCGGTTAAATGTCTCTTGATTTTGGCTCAGGGTCATGAGATCAGGCCCCGTGTCGGGCTCTGTGGTGGGCTTGGGGCCTGCTTAAAATTCTTTCTCTCCCTCTTCCTCTGCTCCCCTCAGCTCAGGCAATTGCACTCTCTCTAAAAAAAAAGAAAAGGAAGGAAGAGAAAATACATGTACAATGCTGAGTGTATTTATCGAAAGAAATCTGTGTGTAAGTGGACCCCTGCAGTTCACGCCCATGTTGTTCAAGGGTGAGCTGTATACAGGATTGCACAGGGAACTAATGGTACTGAAATTGTTCAAATACGAAACAGATTTATAATATAAACTGCTCCTTATATTAATGCATTAAGTGCATTAAAGAAGCAGTGGGTCTAATTTCTATCATTCAGGGTGTGATGAATGTCAGGATATTTTACCTTAGTGTGATATGAAACCTTCTGTGATTTCTACTGTGGACAGAGTCACAGGTACTGCTGATTTTCCTGTGGATTGACCCCTCCCTTCATAATTGAAGGAAATGCGAAATTTCAGTCAGAGGTTCATGAAAATAAAGTTGTAATTTTTTTTCCCATTTAAGCACATGGACCTCCTGAATTCTATACATAGACTCTGAGTATCTATGGACCAGATTAAGAACTGCTAGAAGGGAGATTGTACTCTCTTCTGTCTAGGGTAGTTGTTTTCAAGCTTTTTTTTTAATGAACACTTAGTATAGTGCTTTCTCCGTAGCAGGTACATTTCTGAATGCTCTGAAAATATTAGTTTATTTCATATAACATAGCAAACATATAACATGGGTGTAAGAATCATGTGAGGGCAGAATTATTTTGTTTTTTTTTTTAAGATTTTATTTATTTATTTGACAGAGAGACAGCCAGCGAGAGAGGGAACACAAGCAGGGGGAGTGGGAGAGGAAGAAGCAGGCTTCCCGCCAGGCAGGGAGCCGGATGTGGGGCTCGATCCCAGGACCCTGGGATCACGCCCCGGGCTGAAGGCAGACACTTAACGACTGAGCCACCCAGGCGCCCCGAGAATTGTTAATCCCACCTCACAGATGAGGCTCAGAGAGGTTGAGCAATATGCCCAAGCCTCACAGCCAGAAAGTGTTGAAGCTGAGATGTGAACCCAGGCAGTCCAGCTCCATAGGCTGTGCTCTTGCCCTCTGTGCCGTACATCCCCTGGGGTCCCCTTAGTGTTCATTTGAAAACGGTTTTGAACAAGAAGGCGGTACAATGAAGGCAGGGGTTAAGAAGTTTATGTAACTGGAGCATAGCGTGGATTGGAGAGGGGGAGAGGTGCGCAGCCAGGAGACCAGTGCTATGGCCACCGCAGTGTTCTGGACAGGAAGGGGATGGCCTTTGTGAGCGGGTGGTGGTATTGGAAATAAAAGTTGAGATGAATATGAGAAACTTTTTGAACAGAGAATCAGCCAGGTTTCACAGTGGACTAAAGGTGGGAATTAAGTGGCAGGGGACACGGAGAATCGTGGGAGACCACTCGGTGGTGAGCCACGTGACCCTTCCAACACCCAAAGGTACCAGAGTTTAAAAGTCTCTCTTTGGCTGAATGAATTTCTGTTGTGTTTCTAAGTGTACCCTGTCCTAGTTTCTTTATTCTTCCTTGTAGGCCGGATCAGGAATAAGGCTGAGGTGGATGAGGCCGCGGTTGATGCCATCCTCTCTCTAAATATTATCTCTGCCAAGTACCTGAAGTCCTCCCACAACTCCAGCAGGTAGGGCCCCCGTGCAGCCCGATGAGTCCGCCCTGGGGGAGTTGGTGGCTCCTCCATCAGATTCCTTGTTCACCAGTGACTGTGCTTCAGGTGCAGAAACAAATTCCTTTCTTACTTCAGACATCCCTTTCCTCCCTGCTGCCCTGCTCTCCAAAAGTAAATAAGTCAATAGAGATCGGGGATGTGGGTCAGCTACCCGTATAGAATGAAAACGTTCTGTCCTGTGTGGAGTTTGAGTAGATGTAACACAGTCTGAGAGACAAGAACAGAAAAAGAAAATGCAGCATGCTACCCAAGGGTTTAAAAGTACAAATTAATCATTGCTGAGACTGAGTGTTTTCCTGTGAAGGGGTTGCTGTGGAGAAAGGTCTGTTGGTCCTGAGTGTCATGGAAACGCGCTCTCCCCAGCATAGCAAACCCTCTTGTGTTTAGCCTTGGCTGCTGCCAGCAGAGACTCCAGGAGTCTCAGTGTTTGCTTTTCATTTTCATTTACTCATAAAGGTGATAAATTAATATATATAAACTCTTCTGAACAAGGTTGTCTGCTATAAATAAGGAATTTTATTTTTAATTTTAAATTAGTTTCCCTTAAAATTCCATTTTATAATCAAGTGATGACAGTGCGTAAAGTACCTAGCCAGTCTGCTTTCCCATGTCCGACTGGAGATAAATCGACTGGGGCCCCCACTCCCTCCCCAGGAAAGAAGATATGTCATTGTGCGCAGACCCCAGTCCAGTATGTGGCAAGGGCTGGGAAGTGGGGTGGCCTCTGTGTTACATTAGGACTTCTTTATACCTCTGTCTGTTCCTGAAAAATGTGCTCACATCTGTGTTAGAGAGAGGAGAAAAATGAGACAAAAAGCAGAAACAGGATTAAAAGTTTGGGCCAAGGGGGCGCCTGGGTGGCTCAGTTGTTAAGCATCTGCTTTCAGCCCAGGGCCTGATCCCAGGGTGCTGGGATCGAGCCCCACATCAGGCTCCCTACTCTGCTGGGATCCTGCTTCTTCCTCTCCCACTCCCGCTGCTTGTGTTCCCTTTCTCGCTGGCTGTCTCTCTCTCTGTCAAATAAATAAATAAAATCGTAAAAAAAAAAAAAAAAAAAAAGTTTGGGCCAGGATTCATTTTTTTCCCCATTGTTTCCTTGTGTGACAGTTTTACATAGAGAAGAGGAAAAAAAGCAAATGTCTGCTTTTTGCCTGTAGGAGGAGCTGCAGGCACTGTGAGAGGGAGGGAAGGAATCTGAGAGTGTGCCTGCATGGAGGGGGGCAGAGGTCAAGAGGCATGCTGTGGCCCTGCCCGGTCTCTTCCTGGGCAGAATTGTGAACAAACCCGTTTCTCTGAAGTCAGCACTAACCCCACAGGGTATTTTCTCCAGCTGGACACCAATAGCAGATATTCAGCCGGCATTCACCATGTTTTCTTTGCAACTCTGAGAAATAGATCTTTAATTTCCCTAGAATACTTAGCAAAATACACAGAACAATGATGTTTGGTTGCCTACATTCGAGTAACCTTCAGAAGTCCTTTGATTCATACCCAGCCATGGATCAGATGCTGTAGGAGATTAATTTGGCCTTTGTTAGAAGCAGCTTCTTTCACAGAAGAAGTTGAGAGTTAATTAATCAAAAAACTTAGCTAAAGTCAAGTATAATAAAAGGATATGCACTTTAAACATTTTAATTTAAGCTATATAAATGTGCACTAATTTGTGAAGCTCTTAGTGTAGGGCCAAGGCCTTTCCTTAAATTGTAGCCTTACTTACTGAACTTCTGATTGTCTTTCTTGCAAGACCATGCCCATAATTCATCATCTGATTTTTAATTTGGTAGAACAAGAACTAGAAACCTATAAAGAATCTAAATGCAAAATCCTTTAAACTTTTTCTCATTTATCATTAAAATTTTATTATTTGCCCCCCCTTTTTTTATATTGATTGCACCCAGACTTAAAAAACAATTGTTTTTTAAACAACTCAGCGTTATCACATCTTTTAAAAAACGTTGAACTTGGGGCGCCCGGGTGGCTCAGTTGGTTGGGTGTCTGACTCTTGATTTTAGATCAGGTCATGAGCTCAGGGTCATGAGATCAAGCCTTGCGTCTGGCTCTGTTCTGACCCTGGAGCCTGCGTGGGATTCTCTCTCTCTGCCCCTCCCCCTGCTCGCTCATGCTGTCTTGCTCTCAAAAAACAAACAAAAAACATTCAACTTAGTTTTGTTTCGCACTAAACAAAAATTCCTTTTGCCCTCGTGTTTCATGGATTTGCCTAATATTTGATTAAATTAGATGATTATAGTAAGTACGATTTTATAAACAGGTTCAGGACCAAATACTATTAATACTTGATAAGCGCACCACTCAGCTCTTGGAAGCAAACTGTCTGGCATATGAGATACCACTAGTTTAGGATGCTCAGGGCGAAATGGACATCCTGCTTTACATTTTAGGAATACGGAGAGCATAAGTTAATTTGGCAAGTTGCTAAGTGGAATTTGGTTAAGAGAGCTTTTGTTCTGTTTGCCTAAGGTGTAATGTTGAAAGTTGACCTTAAAGAACTCCAGTGTGGGGGCGCCTGGGTGGCACAGCGGTTAAGCATCTGCCTCCGGCTCAGGGTGTGATCCCGGCGTTATGGGATCGAGCCCCACATCAGGCTCCTCCGCTATGAGCCTGCTTCTTCCTCTCCCACTCCCCCTGCTTGTGTTCCCTCTCTTGCTGGCTGTTTCTATCTCTGTCGAATAAATAAATAAAATCTTAAAAAAAAAAAAAAAACTCCAGTGTGGGTGTGCGACGCACATTTACCTATGAGAGCTCTTCCGGCATCCTGATAGTGGTGTGTAGCCCACAGGGGTCCACTGCTGCTTTTCTTCCCAGTCCTGCTTCTGTGTTACCTGATTGACTTGGTTTTCCCTTCACTCCACAGCAGCTTCCTACCGTTTCCAGTACTGAGTCGCCTGCAGACAGGGTGTTAATAGAGGTGGTGTCCACCATCCCTTCTATGCCCAGCATGTTCCTTAAGTAAATGTCTCAGGAGAGGGACCCATGTCATTGTAAGCTGTCTATCAAATTGTGCCCCATGGAGTTCTCTGTTAATTGTCCAGTTGGATTCACTTTGCTTAACAGCAAATTTGTCTTCTTTTATATACTGTTTTCTCTTTTGCTTTTCTTTCCTTTTTCCTTTGCTTTTTTGTTCTGCTACTGCACTAACGAAAGCCTTTTCTATGTTTTTGCAGGCTCTTTCTTGATAAGGATATTCCTAGGTATTTTCTGTTTGCTTTTTTGCACATAAAGATTCTAGTTTATCAAATGCTTTATGTCTTATGTTGCTTAGACTACTGTTTTAATTTAGTAGTTTTTCCCCATGCAGACCTAGGATAGAGCAGCCCCACCTTATCCTGTACCCTCTGTGCCCTGGCTTTTCCTGATGCGTGTACAATTTCACATACAGCTTTTTTAGTGATTGGTAGAGCTCTCCTTTTCTCGTTCCATGGACTAAACTTGTCCATTTCATTCTTAAGCACCTTCAGGTTTTCCTCTGCAAGATAACGAATTAGAGTGTTCCTCCCTCCTTTCATATGGAATCTCAGGCTGAGTCTTCTGTTCTTCTCTTTGTCTGTCCTCTCTCTGTCACAGGCTTGAAGTTTTGTTGCTCTGTAGCTTTGCATAATTATTCACTGTTTTCTTGGTTTTGTCTGTGAGGTAGTAGAGACCAGTTTGGCTATTTGGGCAGCTGAGTCTATGAGAAATAGCTTGTTTATTTTTAAACATTTCTCTTTCTGCTGTCAGAGCTGCTAGTCTCTATTTATTTTCTTCTTTCGGGATAGAAAAAGATACTGGTTCAGTAGTGAAGGAAGTCTTTTCCCATCTCTCATCATCGAGGGAAGTTATTTGTCATAGGAAATCTAGAAAAGACAGCAATAACAAGGCTACCATTTGGGAAGGAGTGAGGAGGAATGTGGAAGGAGGCAAAGTGTGCAGGAAGTCTTTCTCGCTGAACCGGGTGAGAGCCAGTAGTGATGGAACATGTGCAGAGTAGACAGTTCTCATGGGGCCCCGGGGCGGGTGGGGACCGCGGGCAGAGCTGGAAGCTGGGCTGTCACTCAGTGCAGCGCTTTGGACGAGGCTGCACAACGGATGTCAGGTCAGGTCTGCAGGGCTTTACCAGTAGGAAGAAAGGAAGATATTAGAACAACTTAAACAGTTTCTGGGTACTTACCAAGTCAAGCTTCTAGTTGTTATGGAAGCGTAAGATTGGTTTTCATGTGGATTTTTTTTTGAAAACTAAAAAATAGTAGTTAGCCAGCTTTCGTATTAAAATCATTCTTGGGGCGCCTGGGTAGCGCAGTCTTTAAGCGTCTGCCTTCGGCTCAGGGCGTGATCCTGGCATTCCGGGATCGAGCCCCACATCGGGCTCCTCCCCTGGGAGCCTGCTTCTTCCTCTCCCACTCCCCTGCTGTGTTCCCTCTCTCGCTGGCTGTCTCTCTGTCACATAAATAAATAAAAAAATCTTTTAAAAAAATAATAAAATCATTCTTTTACTGTAACATCAGCTGAGAATAGCCTCTTGTTCCTTTATTTAAAATTAGATTCTCTGTACTTAAATTGTTCTGCGTGTTTCCTCCGTCAGGCCTCACAGGTGTTGGTGACATCTCGAGGGCCCAGTGGAGCTGGACTGGGATGTGAAGATAGGCTTGCAGGCTCCTGAGGATTTGCTTTCTGCTCTTTGTTGACTGACAGAGGTGCTTACTTAGGCTTTCTTCCTTTAGTTTCTATCCACAGGCACTTATCTTTTTCATCTTAATCTCTTTGATTGATCTATTTTTATGTTTATAGGCAGAGAAGCAGGCTTGTCGAGAAAAAAAAAACAGAGCTAAGTGCTCCTGGATGGTGGGTGGGGCCAGAGACTGGGGGCCTGCCTTTTCCTTCCAGAGGATAAGGGCTCCACTGTGTCGTTAGACTTCGATATGTTGCAAGTTTTCGTTGGTGTAGAATTCGGTAGTGTTATCGACAGAGTACCTGGACTAAGGTGACTTCGCTTCTTCTGGATGACTCCCTCTTGCCTTTCTGACCTCAGGACCTTCTACCGTTTCGAGGCCGTGTGGGACAGCTCCCTCCATAACTCTCTCCTTCTGAACCGAGTGACGCCCTACGGGGAAAAGATCTACATGACCTTGTCAGCGTACCTAGAGGTGAGGAGACTCTGCGCCTACATCACCACAAATGGCTAGGCCTGGGCAGTGGGCAGGTTACCCCAAGAAAGGAGGAGGAAAGATTCGACTGATTTTTTTGGTCAGCTGTTTGCTACTGTTCTGATTGTATTAGCTTCTGTTCCTAGTCTCTGTGTAATCACGAAGTCCTACAACAGGGCGCCTGGCTGGCTCAGTCAGAAGAGTGAGCGACTCTTGATCTTGGGGTTGTGAGTTCGAGCACCATGTTGGGTGTAGAGATTACTAAAAAAAAAAAAATAAACTTCAAGAAAGTCATATGGCTTCTATTATAACTTCAGTTTTAGTAACCTAATCACCTTCTTCAAAGAAGGTATAATTTTAAGAAAACTTGGCCTCTTGTTTTCACGGCTGTGAGCAGAGCCTGTAGTGATTAACAGCACAGACCCTGGAACCAGCCTGTCTGAGTTCGGGTCCCTGTGCTGCCACTTACTGCCAGCGTGTCCCTCCACAGGGACTCTCTCTGTGCCTCAGTTCCCTCATCTCTTAAATAGGAGTGATAATGATGGCATTTACCTCAGAGGTCATATACAAAAGCATTAGAACAGTGCTTGGCACATAACAAATAATAACTATTAGCCATTATTTCAAAAGAAAGTTTTTTTAAAAAGTTGGGGAAAATAAAGCAGCTGCAAGGACTACAACCTGATCTTGCGCGTACTATCTGCTGAGCTGCTGTTGAAGTCATTGGTAGAGCTGAAACCGTCCAGCCCGCACCTCTGCAACCAGCTTTCCGACTATGCTGGTGCTCGGAGTCCTGCCGCAGATGCTCTGTCTGCATTTAACTGGAGGCCACTGCCTTGTGCTTTCAGTTGGATCATTGCATCCAGCCAGCGGTCATCACTAAGGACGTGTGCATGGTCTTCTACTCCCGGGATGCCAAGATCTCGCCGCCACGCTCTCTGCGCAGCCTCTTTGGCAGCGGCTACTCAAAGTCCCCAGACTCGTAAGTTTCTGAGCTACACTTGTGTGTAGCTTCCGGTTGGTTTGCCCACTATAGAATCAGCAGAGTCCTCGGGGTCCCTGGCTTGCTCTTTCCAGGTTGGCTTGCCATCTGCTACCGGGAGTGCGGTAACTTGGAGGTGTTGGCATTTACCAAAATCCTGACGGATACATGAGTGTGTGAAGGAAGGAAGGAGTATTACATTGTGAACACTCGCAGAACAGTTTTGCAGGGACTAAATGTTCTTTCAGATGTCATTAATTCTGATTACCACTGGGATTTTCTTCTTTTAAAGATTTATTCCTATTTAAGATATATCAAAATATGTCAAGACTAACACAGATTACCTGTGCCTCGCTACCCAGCCTAAACAATAAGTGTTACTAATACGTGGAAGGTTCAGTACCCTTCACAATCACATGCGCCCAATTCGATGCTCCTCATTTCATTCTAGTCAGACTTTCCCCCTCATCTCTTCTCTTGTGGTAAGGCAGATTTTTAATTTTTATATTTGTATTATAAGGTTTTGGTTTATCATTCAATTTTATTCCTCCTGTTGAAGTAATTCAAAAGATTGGGATGAAAACAAACTCCTTCTAGGAAAAATATGCTTCTTAAGTTCAGAATAAGAAATGAAACAAGAAATGTCTGTAATTATATTTGAGGGTGGGCTGCAGTCCCTACACAGGAGACAGTGTTTTAAGTAGAAGGAATTGAGATTTTCCTGTTTTTGTGCTATAAGAAGTTAAACAGTTGTTTGTTTTAATTTGAATAGCAATCGAGTCACTGGAATTTATGAACTCAGTTTATGCAAAATGGCAGACACGGGTAGTCCAGGTAAGCCCTTATGGATTGGGGAGGTGATAATTATCTTTGCCTGTGTTTGGAGTATATTATGTCAAAAATCTCTCCTACCCATGTGGGATAGATAGAAAATTCTTTAGAAACCAGATATATTTTATAAGCCAGTTTTTTGGTGGCAGTGAGAGTTACCTTTTTCTGAGTTACAACACCGTTTGGTTTGTGACCTGCGAAACTGTTATAAAAATTGTAGTGAACAAAATGTCATGAGGTTGCAACATATTATAAAAAATTTGGCTTGGCAAACTTCATAACCCTTTCCCTTTCCACGTTAGCGCCAAAGATACCTTGGCAGGGTAACTTTACAGGTGCTGTCAAGCTAGAATTCGAACTTCCTGTGCTCTAGGAAGACAAATTATTAAGTTGAATTTGTGCTGGTCCTTTTTGATGTCACTTTGGACTGCTGCTGTTCCTCTAGCTTGGTGGTCTTGAGCAGCCCTTTGCATTTCTATGTTTGTAAACCAGAACGTGGACAAAAGTCAGGGTTTTTAAAACACATTTGATTAAGGTGAGTTTAAATCATTTTAGAGAACACATACAGAAGAAGGTCAGGTCCAACAGGTAAGATTTAGATTAAAAAAAGAATTTGAGTATGAATCCAAGTCTCAATAGCAGCTAATTATAGTGTCCAGATACTTCCTTGAGAAACTTTCTTAATTAACATAAATTTGTGTCTTTGATATGTAAAAACGGTATAACATTTTTTTAAATTAATGGGAAATGATGGGGCTGAAACCTTCTGTCATCTGCAGTCCTGAGCTCCTGAATGTGGGGTGTGTGCGGGGGGTGGGGAGGATGGAGAATGGTCCTTTCCTACTTTTTTCATATGGGTGTATTTCCATATATTTGGAACCATAGGGTATAGACTATTCAGTCTTTCTATATTTTCACTTAACACAATAACTTGGGCATCTTCTCAAGTTGCATCTTCATAGTTATCAAAAAATATAAAACTCAGTTTTAAAAGAAGTTCAGAGAATTGCTTTGGGGGAAAAGGGGTGAATTTTTATTAAACAAAATCCCATGTATCTTGACTAAGTGTCTTGGTTTGCTGTGTATATGAATTATTTGTTTGTTTTGAGCTAAAAATGCAATCAGATTTTTCTCTTAAAAAAAAATTCCTCTTGTCTCAGGCATGCAGAGGAGGAGAAGAAAAATCTTGGATACATCAGTGGCGTATGTGCGGGGAGAAGAGAACTTAGCAGGCTGGCGGCCCCGAGGGGACAGTCTCATCCTTGAGCACCAGTGGGAGTTAGAGAAGCTGGAGCTCCTTCACGAGGTATCCAAGGGCAGGAAACGCTCAGATGAACCCTTGAGCACAACTCCCGAAGTATCAGACACACACTCACTTTCTCTTTGTGATCTTGGCTTTTCAGCTTTCAGTCATGATGGAGGCATATATTGCTTATTAGGATCCTAATGAGCTTTGGGGCACCTGGGTGGCTCATTAGTTGAGTGTCCAACTCTTGATTCCGGCTCAGGTCATGATCTTGGGGTTGTGAGATCGAGCCCCATGTCAGGGTCCTTGCTTAGCAGGGAGTCTGCTGAAAATTCTCTGTCCCTTCCAGTCTCCCTCTGCCCCTCCACCCTGCTCACATGTGCGTGCACTCTCTCTCTCTTTCTCAAATAAATCTTAAAAAAAAAAAAGAATCTTAACAAGCTTTATGTTTGCTGAGGCAGTTGTGTTGATTTTCTTAGGTGGAGAAAACTCGCCACTTCCTGCTGCTGCGTGAGAGACTTGGTGACAGCATCCCCAAATCCCTGAGTGACTCGTTGTCCCCCAGCCTCAGCAGTGGAACCCTCAGCACCTCCACCAGCATCTCCTCTCAGATCTCTACCACCACCTTTGAAAGCGCCATCACCCCCAGCGAGAGCAGCGGCTACGACTCGGCAGACATTGAAAGCCTGGTGGATCGAGAGAAGGAGCTAGCTACCAAGGTGTGACTCCCTTCCTATTTGCTGAGCACTTTCCCACCGTGAGAGCCCTGTGAGCTGGTTGGATTTTTCATTTTCATCTTTCTTTGAGGGCCTCTGTTTCAAGGCCTGTACTAGCTGTGAAAGTAGAAATAAAGAAGACTCCATTTCTACCCTTACTGAACTCACAGGTGACTTGGTGACAAGCATATAGTGGAGCTATGTGTCTGGAGTCTGGGGGAGCCAGAGGAGAGGCCTCCATGGGCTGGTGCTGGTGAGCTGAGCTCAGAAGGCTGCACCAGCAGGAGCCACGTGGGCTACACCTTCCGCGCTAGGGAATCACACGGGGGACGTGGGGAGAGGCAGGAGATGGAGTCTGAGACATGGGGCAGGAGCAGCTCTTGCAGGATCTGAGGACTGGACTAGATTGTAGCGTGTCCTGGGGGTGACGTGGAAATATTTTAAACAGGTGTTCATGTTTTAGGAAGGCTGTTGTGGCCGCAAGAAAGAGGGTGGGTTTGGGGTGACAAAGACTGGAGGCACAAAGAGCTCTTCGCTGCGGTGATCCAGTTGAATGGTGTGGGTCTCATCGGAGGCGGGAGGCTGCAGGGTGAAGAGGAGGAAGAGTCGTCACAGAAGAGACATTGGGGAGGTAGAGTCGGTACTCCTTGTTGCCTGGAGAGGGTGGGGGAGACAGAGGCGTCGCCGAGGATAACTCCCAGGCATATGGTGTCTGGGCAACTGGCTCACATGGAATATAGAGGTGAGAGGGCTTTCGTGTCGTGTTGTTTCAATAACCGAACAGTCTTCTAGTCAGTTTAGAAAAATGTGTCCATCCAGAAGTCTCCATGGCTTTTAGTACCAAGGTGAATCGGAAGGGACACTGCTGTGTTCTTGAGCACTTCTAAACTGTGGTGTTGGCAGCTTTTGTCGTCTTGAGAATGGCTTTTTTATCCACTTAATTTGTCTTTCTTAGGCGTACGCCAGGCTCCCCTTGCTGAATTCTTACTTAATTCTGGAGCTGTTGGGGCAGCACCTGAGCCCCACTGTGGATGTTAGCCTGTTGTTTTCTCTTCCTCTCTTGCATCCAGGGCTTCATTTAACCATCGAAACTCACACATTCCTCTCTTCCCTAGTGCCTGCAACTTCTCACCCACACTTTCAACCGAGAGTTCAGCCAGGTGCACGGCAGCGTCAGTGACTGTAAGGTGAGCAGCTCGGATTTCCCGTCCCAGGTTCCCTGCTTTGAGGTGGCTTCAGACGAGTGTACGGCTCTTGTATGTATTTAACTTTTCAGAGTCAGAACACTGACTTCTGCAGATAAAGGTATCACCCTGTGTCTCTTAGAGTGTTATTAGATGGGAAACATTTTGGCTTTTCCCTGAATCCCATGGAGAAAATCCTGTAGAGGCTGGTATGTCACTGCGTGGCAGGACACCAGAGGTTCCGAAGTTCTTGGTGGCATTAAATGTTGTTGCCTTCAACGAAGAATGAGGTGTTAAATTAGCTTTAGGCATACAACATAGTGATTGAACAATTGTGTACATTACCCAGTGCTCACCCCACGGTAAGTGTGGTCCCCATCTGGCACTACGCAATGTTATTACAGTATTACTGGCTATATTCCCGATGCTGTACTTCGTCCCCATGACTTATTTATTTTATAACTGGAAGTCTGTACCTCTTCATCCCCTTCATCTGTTTCCCCATCCCCTCACTAATCTCCCCTCAGTTTGTTTTCTGTATTTAAAAGTCTGGGTTTTTTGCTTTTTTTGTTTTGGTTTGGTTTGGTTTTTAGGTTCCACGTATAAGTAAAATCATATGGTATTTGTCTTTCTCTAATACACTTACCATAATACCCCGTCGGTCCATCCATCTTGTCACAAATGACAAGGTCTCGTTCATTTTTATGGCTGAGTGATATTCCATCATGTGTGTAGACCACATCTTCTTTATACATTCATCTATTGATGCACTTGAGTTGCTTTCACATCTTAGCTATTGTAGATAATGCTGCAGTGAACATCATGTGCGTATGTCTTTTTGAGTTAGTGTTCTCGTTTTCTTTGGGTAAATACCCAGTAGTAGAATTACTGGATCAAAGGACTACCTGATACTGCTCAAAGTGTTGATTTGTTTGCCTGCCTTCTCCACGTAGAACGTAAGCTCCAGGAGGGCAGGGCTTGTGCCATATTCTTAGACTAGTGCCTGTTGTTCTAAATAGTGGGCTCATAGAGATAGGCTCATTTAATTAATGCAGGACAGTCACAAAATAAAAAGCCAGTCTTCCCTCTTTTGTAAATGATTCCTACTGTGACACTCAGGCCATAAGTCACCTTCTTGAATGACCTGCAGCAGATTTATGAACATGAGGTCACTGGGTGTCAAAGCTCCTCGTTGCAGAGGCATTTTGGGCTTTCAGCTGAATCTCACTTGCTGTCTTCTGTTTGCCTCCAGTTGTCTGATATCTCTCCTATTGGACGGGATCCCTCTGTGTCCAGTTTCAGCAGTGCGACCCTCACTCCCTCCTCCACCTGCCCTTCTCTGGTAGAGGCTAGGAGCAACTCTCTGGATCAGAAGTAAGTACCCTAGTTTACTTAAAAAAAGTAAAATAAAAGAGGCGCCTGGCTGGCCCAGTTGGTGGAGGATGCAACTCTTGATCTTGGGGTCTTGAGTTCAAGCCCCACGTTGGTGGTAATGATTACAATCAATTGATTGATCAATCGATAAACTTGGGGGACAAAAGAAGCCACGAGTACCCAGACTTCACTGAGAGAAGCAAGTCTAAGAACCAAAGAAACACCAGGCTTCCTCTTGCTCAGTGGTTCTCCTCTGAGAGCAGGACTGTCCCTCTCGGCAGCACTCAGAAATATGTGGGGGCCTTTTCTGGATATCACAGCCCCAGGGAGATGCTCCTGTACCTTCTGACACCACGTCTGACCAGCTTTCTGCATGAAAACCCTTGGTTCCTCTTCCGAATCCCTCCCCTGCCCATTTTGGCCTTCTGTCCCCACTCCTGCTTGGTTCCCCGGTCATACCAGACAGAACAAGCCCCATCTTGGGGAAAACGGTGTAAAACTCATTTGGAAAAAATATTTTGATGGCACAACGAAATATATTGGTAAGAATAATAGAGACAAATTTAGTCTAGAGCCCATGAATTCATCACCATCATCACTTGATTGTGACCCACCATCACATTCCTGTGCCCATCTCTGTTCACTGTGCTCCCCTGTCAGAGCCCACCTGGGTATTGTCCAGCTGTCTGTCTTACTGTACCAACATGGGCACAGTTGAGTGTGGCTGAGAAAATAACACAACCAGGTAATTTAATTAATTTGGGATGTCATCAACCATAACATTATTTTATGTGCCACTAAGAAAGAAAAAAGCACTGCCAACCAAAATGGGACCTGTCATCAATTGTAAGCTGCATCCCAACTCAAGAAATGGTGAAGTATTAAAAAACGGGCTTTTTAGAATTGGGGAGATACAATTCATCAGGCTAAGCTGCTCTATGATAACACATAGTGCAGAGTGGAGGAAGGAGCTCCTTCTCACGTCAGGGTCCGGACTGCGTTTGGTCCCTGGTCGTTCGGGAAGCCAGCTTCTTCCCTGCCAGCCCCTTCTGGCGGTGGTTCTCGGATGTCAGCACACACCAGTGTCACCTGGGAGGCTTGTTAAAGTACAGGTGGCTGAACTCCACTCATCGTCCCTGATTCTGTAGGTCTGGGTTGGAGCCTGAGAATTTGAATTTCTAGCAAGTTTCCAGGTGCTGCTGGTCAGGGATTACACTTTGAGAACCACTGCCCTAGTTATGGCCTTGGAACGAAATAGAAACACGTAAGGAAATTGAGTTCCTGCCCCAGACACTTCCGTTCAGAGGGCTTCAGATTAGGAAGAGGGACTGCGTGACTTGGTGACTTTTGTAACTTCTAAAGGATGACCCCAGTTGAAGTTGGAATTAACTTTCTGACACCAGCTTGTCTTCTCAGCCGAGCTCTCTGAAACTGATGTTTGCAAGGCCCCTGCTCTTAAGGGGAGGGCTTGTTCCTCCCGGTGAGAGGGTTGTACACATTACGCGTTGACCTTGCTGAAGCTCCTGTTACCCCTAACCTTTCTCTTTTAAAGGACCCCAGAAGCCAATTCCCGGGCCTCTAGTCCCTGCCCAGAATTTGAACAGTTTCAGATTGTCCCAACTGTGGAAACACCCTATTTGGCCCGAGCAGGAAAAAATGAATTTCTCAATCTTGTTCCAGATATTGAAGAAATTAGACCAGGGTGAGTACTGTATTGACCAGAGATGCCAGGTATAAAAGACACATCGCGGTAATTTACTCTCTGCTCTTGTACTTGCGGTGACTGTTACTGTCTAATGCCAATGGAATCTGGAGGGAAGAGCCAGGCCGGGTTCCTGCCCCGCTTGTGTCCTGTCAGGCATCTCCACCACACCACAGTATGCTGTGGGGGTGGGACTTTGTGTTCTTTTGCTGTGTTATTTTAGCAGAGAAGATTCTAGGCCAAACAGATCTTTTGCCTGTTTTGTTCATCCTAGGGGCTGGGCCTAGGTGAGACGTATTTTCACGTTCCTCAGGCCATGATCACTTCTTTTTGTGAGAAACTAACGTCTCTCATGCTGTCCTTTTTAGCTCCGTGGTCTCTAAGAAAGGATACCTGCATTTCAAGGAGCCACTTTACAGCACCTGGGCGAAACATTTTGTCGTGGTCCGTCGCCCTTATGTCTTCATCTATAACAGTGACAAAGACCCAGTGGAGCGTGGCATCATTAACCTGTCCACAGCACAGGTGGAATACAGTGAGGACCAGCAGGCCATGGTGAAGGTCAGTCCTGCTCTCTTGGCTGCTAATTGCCACCTGCACCCTTCCCTTCTGAGTTCTAAATTCTCCGTTGTGTGGTATGGCATACTTCCTATGTGTCTGGTCTTCCTGACCCTTCAGTGTGCAGTGCTGTGTGCCTGGGAATATGGCAGGGTGGTCCCCGTTGTCAGGAGCCATCATAACTTTCCTGTCTCCCTGTGTCTCTTTCAGACACCTAACATCTTTGCTGTATGCACAAAGCATCGTGGGGTCCTTTTACAGGCTCTCAATGACAAAGACATGAACGACTGGTTATATGCCTTTAACCCACTCCTTGCTGGCACGATACGGTAAGAAGTTGTCCTCGTGTTTCCTTCTTCCTCTTGGCTTTTGGTCAGTGTTAATCGAGAAGGAAGTCTTGTTCCCAAAAGGTGGGTTGAGGATAGAGGAAGGACAGCGGTGTAAGTGTGGTTGTAAGGTGATGATGAGGCCTCCACTTCTTATAAGGTGTCACCTGGTGTCCTGAATGACTAAGGGAACCTGGTCACATTTGCATTCAGTTAATGTCCTGCTTTGATTTTTTTTTTTTTCCCAAGATTTTATTTTACTTTTTTATTTTTTGACTGAGTCAGGGGAAGGTGGTGAGAACCTTCGTGGTCTCCCAGTATTCCACTCTGTGATCCAGCCTCTGCTCTTGTGAGGGGCTTTTGTCCCAGGGGCCCCCACAGCTAAGCCTGCTTCTTCAGGGAGCCTAGAGACCTGGGCCTGGAGTGCTGAAGGGGAAGAAGCCCAAGAGAACCGCACAGGAGAGAGACCTGTGAGGGGGGGACATCTGCACCCAGCTTTCTAATCCGTCCTCTTCCTCTGTCACCTGTAGGTCAAAACTGTCCCGCAGATGCCCCAGCGAACCGAAGTACTAAGTGACTGCTGAGCACCCTCGCTCGCCTTCGAGAGATAAAGAAAGTGTTGCCTCTCACTTCTCTCTGTGATTCTTGATGGCCCCTCTCGTGTGTAAGCCTGTGGAGTAACTGCTTTCCCTCCTGTCAGCATTCTTTCTAGCTCTCCTGGTCCCCGTCTCCATTGCTGTGTACCCTTCTCTTTTTTCCTGTGCTGAGAATCTTGGTAGTAGCATGTGGCCTAACAAAAGGAAGAAAAACAAACAAAAACAACCCAGAGGGGATCCAGTGAATCTCCCAAGTTATTTTTCCATCTTTTGGCTTCCTTTTGTATGATAGGTCCCCATTGTGACCACCTGTGATGTCTGTACTGCTGTCTTTGGATATCTTTGTCTGTTTTTTAAGACAACATAATATTTTTTTCCTTTTCTGTATTTGTGATATCACTTTAATTTTGGGTGGGGGGTGGCTTAGAGACTACGGGAGGAAACATCTGGCTTTTTTTAGAACCTTAAAAGGAAAAAACTTACCTTTTCCCTTTCCATCTCTTTTTACCATTGCTAATCCCTGCATTTTCCATTCAGGGAAGAGGTTGTGGTGAGCTTACAAATGGCACAGGTGTGTTCTCTGAAAGCTTATGTAGAATATAGTTATGCGGTTTTCTTTTAGTGGAAGAGAGAAGGGAGGACTTCTTAGTGGGCCTGGAACTGTGGCTGCTGCTGACCTTGTAAGAAAGGGAAGAGCCAAGGATATTGCCATTGGATTTGAGAGGACCGTGGGATTTGACAGTGGGTCATGAAGGCGGGCGGACGCTGGGGTGAGGGTAGTTCCTCACAGCAACACTCCGTGAACTGCTTTTCTCTCCGTTTCTCATTTCTCTTCTCGGCATTAGTGATGGTGGTACAGTTTGGAATTAGCGCTCTGTCATACACAAAGGTCCCACAAGGGGGGAGTGACTCACTTCCCGGTATTGAACTTGATGGTCCTTGCTGTCATTATAATTATGGTAATGCTGAGTAGTGACCTTGTCATTGTTGTAGCTCCCTTTGCACAAAGAAATGTGACTTTCAAGGAGAGTCTTGGAAGTCTCCTTCTGAATCCAGTGGTCATTTCCAATGATCCTTGTCAAATTGAAAATACTTTCAGTAATGCTTCTCCCCCTATAATCATAAATCAGCAGACACGGCAGGCTTTGCCTTCTGGATCCTGGGATTAAAAGAATCCCCTCCCACCACTAAAAAAACCAAAAGGACACCTGGGGGCAGAGAAGAGCCGCACCTAAGCACCTAAGCCCGGGCCCCAGTGGCTTGCTGCCGCCTCCGCCTTGCCTCAGAGCTTGGTTATCTTCATGGGATGTGGAAATACTGCCAGAGGAGGAAGGAGGAAGCTCGCTGCTGACAGTCTCCTTCTCTGACAGAACAGGGTCATCTGCATGCAGACACCATCATGGAAGAAGATACTCTTTCTCCTTGAGCTGCCCGTTAGTTTTATAGGAATGGCCTGGGGAAAAGAAGTCCTGCAGGTTAATTCAGTTGCTTTGCCAGTTGACCTGGGGTATTTTGTACCATCCTTTACCTCCCTCACCACACCTCTGTTTGACCATTCCTCGGGCATTTAGGAAAGTGTCTGCCCTCTCCCACCTTGCAGAGACTGAGGGTCTCCAGCCTTGAAGTTGCTGACTCTTAGGAGGTGGGGACCTGCGGATTTTCTGCTTCAGGCAGCAGGGGACGGGGCGCATGCACGCTGTGGAACAGAGCTGGGCAGGTGCGTGTCAGCAGACCCTTGCTCCTGACTTCCTGGTTGGGCTCTTCTCTAAGAAGAGGTCTCCTGGCTTCGGTAGAGTTGCCTTGCAAAGAGGAGGAAAAGTGAATTGTGGCGCTTAAAAGGATAGAAATCCCAGGCTGTGACCTTAGCTGAAAAGTGATCAATAAAAATTCTACAGTAGGTTTTTTTTTTTTTTTTAACTTCCTTCCTCTCCTTAAAACATAGGTCATTAACTGTGATATTATTTGTTTTCTAAGCGATGCGTGAGATTTTTAATGTAGTTAGAGGTTCCTTCGTTGTCTAATGGACACAATATGCCCTTCTGGTGTAGACTCAAATCCAGGATCTGTTGGTGCTTCGAGACTGCTCCTGGCCTGGAATGAAATCTGATTTCAGGGAAATGAAGATGAAATTCGAAGGTTACATTTTAGAATGAAGTCACGGGTGCCACTGCTGTTTGTCACGAAGTCTGACAGAGGGACCCATGTCCGTGACAGAGGGAGGTGGGGAGGGCTGAGGGGGAGTAAAATCATGTGATACACTGAAATAACGTTTGGTTTTTCTTCTAACTCAAAACTGGCTTGGAAAGTCTTTGCTTTGGAGGTGTCAGAGATTAGAACGGGTAGAACTGGACTGTTGGTAATGCCCCTGGGTGAGAGGGCCCCTGAGGAAGCAGGACGTCTGCGTCCTACAGGGGTCTCTGGCGGGTATGCTTTCCACCATCTGAGGACAGCCCTTATTTGTTCACCCCTTTTCCTCTAGTGGCTCATGTCCAGGTCAGAGTTGGAACAGTTTCAGGATTAATGTCCCTTTCTGGACAGATCCATCCCCACCTCGAAGCTGAGAGAGCATTTATGGCAGGAACTACTTAGGCTTTAGCTGAAGCCATGGTGGCAGGAAAGTTGATATTTAATATTAATATAATATTAATATTATATTAGTATTTAAGGAAACTACCTTTTGAGGGTTTTTTACGTGTTTTTTTTTTTCCTAAAGCACTCCTTAAAACAAGCAAAAAACAAAAGGAAAGAAAAAGCTCTTACACAAATTAAGGAGAACTGAGTGCTAGCTGAAAGTAATCATGTCCTCCCCTCCTTCCTGGCCCTCCTGTCTCCTGCCAAAGCAAAACATGACCTCAGCCCACAGCAAACCAGTGCCCACAGCCTCCTCACCTCTGCGCCTGCCTGGGAGTCAGCCAGCTCTTGGGCCAGGCTGTGCAGGGCCGAGCAGCCGTGCACACAGCCAGGGGTGTGGGGAAGGGCTGCTATGGGCAGCGGGGTGGGCACCCAAATTCTAGTGCATCGTTAAAACCCCCGAGCCTTCACTGTGAGGGGAAGGAAAATGATTTTTCCCGGCTAAGAAACTACTATTGTTTTACATTTTTTTGCCCTTAAGTGCATTGAATTTTTACAACTACTCATATTTTCAGTGGGGTTTTTCAGCTCTTTTAAGATGAAGGAATAAGTTAAATCATTGTGAAAGATCTTTAGGGATCTAAAAATAAAATGACTTCTCCTGGCACATATTTCAAAGCAAAGACTTTGTTGCCTGCTGCTTGTTGTGATTTACAGGGATATTTAATTTTGTAAGGTGTTTGTATATTTATACAGCTGTAATTAATTGCACATTGGACTGGGAAAGAACGGATGACCGAGTGCATAGCAGCTCCGGTACGCTCCCATTTCCTCACGCTGCGTCCACTCGGGTCGTCCAGGATGGGGTCAGGGCTTGTCTGTCTGTGTGACTTGGGTCCTTCGTTTTCGCTTTGGGTTCCCTTTCTAAAATGTGATTATTAACCTGCTCCTTAAAAAGAAGACACTAATTCTGCTGCTGCTCTCAGAAGGTTTGCTGAATGTGTTTGTAAGAGGACTCTGACTCGTGTGCACTGCGCTGCCCGGCACGGCCAGTAACCACTCAGCCCAGTGTGCGGCCAAACCAGGACTGGGTAGCAGGGCTGTACTGATAGTGCTTCCTTAGGAAATGGAAATGTCAGCTGAGAGATTATCTACAGTTGTTCAAAAGGCCATTTATGAAATTCGGATTTGAGCCCCAAGAGATCTTAGGAAAGCTTCTCTGATCATTTAAAGGAAAGAATGAGAGTTGATACAAATGTCATGTTAAAAGCTGTGCTCAGAAAGTCCGAGCTGAGGTTGGTCTCTTGCCAAACCCTGGCTGTTGCGTGTCGTCTTCATGTCTTCAAGTTCCCTTTTTCCAGGCTGCACATTCTGGCATCGGTTTGCCTGAGGACTCCATCAGCCTTCTTGCGTGCAAGGCGCCACCCGGCGGGATTTCGGGTCTCTTCTCACCACCCATGTGTGCTGCCACGGAACCCGTGGAGCACATGTGGCCTTTTTGAACCAAGACTTTGCAAACTGATCTCTCCCCAGTAAGGAGTTGAGCACATTAGCAACAATGTACATTATTAATTTCAGATTTTCATTTTCATGTTTTATTATGTAAATATTATCTGATGTTTGGAGCTTGAGTATACAGAATGTAAATATAGTTCTTGTATTTGTACTAATTCTGGTTCTTTTGCTGTATAGCCTTAGATGTGCAATGCGGACATTATCTAACTGTGTATGGTAACCTTGCATCACGGAACTCTTAGTGAACGAGGTAAACATAATAAAGGTACAGCCAGTGCATCAGAAGGCTCTTGATGTGCATTTATTCTTGCACCCTTTGAAAGGCAGTTACACAAGATTTCTTTTCTTGACTTGCAAAGGTATTACTGTGGTGTGACCTACCTGTTCTTTTCTGATCATTCACAGTAGGGTTATTACAATGTCAGGTGCTGTTTCTTTGTGCTGTTTCTTTGACAGTGTTTTCCTCTCAAGTGTTGTCTGGGTTCTCCTGAAGCCTCTCCTTATATACCTACCAGTGATTCTCCGGTGGTGGTTTTCTGGGTGGAAAGGTTGAATCGTTCACACTATCTGCTTCATTTAACAAGTTCCCATTGTGAGCAGAGCATGAGCAGGGACCACTGACCTGGTTGTTTGGGGGGAGACAAGAAGGGGGGGGAAGCAGCGTTCAGGCAAAGGGCAGTGATTGGGTCAGTGCCCATCTGAGCGCCCATCCCATGCCCGCGCCCAGGTTGTGATAACTCAGCAGCAAACAGAACGTGCCCCAGCTTTCCTGCCCCCTTGAAGAAAGACTTTTGTGTCATGAATGTGGAATGTGTCATGTCAAGTGGTCGGTGACAGCAAATGGCAGCTGAATGGGAGGTGGGAAGGGATGGGAGGGAGGCATCCTCCTAGATCTTGTCGTCAGGGAAGGCCTGTGTTGCCAGAGGACTTTTGAATGAGGGAATGCATCTGCATGCAAAGCCCTGGGCAAGGAGGTCTCCAGGCAGAGAAGCTAAGCCCTTGGGGCAGCAGTGTCCTCTGTGGGTTCCAGAGATAGCAGAGAGGCCCTGCTGGGTAAGGGGGAGAGCACTAGAGCCTTGGCGGCCGCAAGTAGCCAAAGATCTGGTGGTTTAAGGCTTAGGTAACTCTAATTTCGTTAGTGTGAAGCAGGAAGCCAGTGAAGGGTTTGGGGGACATGAGTCACATGGTCCTAGTTGTGTTTTCAAAAGACCATTCTGACTGCTGAGTGAAAAACAGCCTGTGGGGGCAACAGATGGGAGACCAATGAAGGAAGGGAGACAAAATAAGAAATTGTTTCCCAGTGTCCCCGGGGGACGGTGGCAGCTGGGACCCAGGTAGCAGCAGTGAAGGCGGGAGATGTGGTCAGAGTCAGGACATTCTAACGTCAGCTAACAGATTGGCTCAGCCACTGCGTGCAGGTAACTCGGGACATGTGCCTGAGCGTGAAGAACGCGTGGCAATTGCCTGAAATGAAGGTTGGGAGAATGGGGGGGGGAGCTCAGTGAAGGATTTGGTTCTGGTCATGTTCACTTGGAGACCCCGACCCCGACCTTTCCACCTGACTTAACAGCTGCCGAGGCAGCTGGATTCAGGGGAGAGAGGTGGGGCCGGAGACGCACGTTTGGGAGTTGTCACTGTGAGGGTGACAGAGAAAGGCAGGAGGCGACGAGGCTTGGGAATAAGTAGCTGGTGAGAACCAAGGCTCAGGTCCCGGAACACCGCCACCAGGACAAGTCAGGAGGGAGAAGACGAACATGAAGGAAGGGCCATGGAGAGAGAGGGACATTTGGCAACCAGGTTGAGGACCTGTTTGAAAATGGAGGCAGTGAGAACTGTGTCCAGTGCAGCCGTGACAGGTTAAGGTCAGAACTGGGCAGCGACCACAGGTTTTGGCAACAGGGAGGTCTAGGAAGTTTAAGGGAGCCAGAGAATACCATCACATTTTCTGAGTTTCAGAGCCAACCGAGAAACAATAAGGCACATGGCAGATCAAAATAGTCTCCTTGATTACTATTAAAGGTTCGAGAACATGACGATTAGAGCGTTGGTGCGCCAGACTCGCCTGCGGTCACGCTGAACATGGATTCTGGCCGAGCAGTCTGAGGTGTGGCCCGAAATTCCGCATTTCTTATCAGCTTCCAAGGGGGACATCAGTGCTGCTGTCGTGGGTCTCCTCTGAGGAGCCAAAGGATAGAGGAAGAACAGACTGTTCTCGGGAGGCAGGTGAGTCTTTTTAAAGGGGAGGACGCGGCCAGGCTGTCCATGCTTTCCAAACTCGCAGTTATCACTTCTCTCCCGGGGGTCTGTGAGGGGCTGGCAGGAGCAGGAAGTTTCCAGTAATGGAGCCCTCTTCACATGGGAGGAGACATTAGGAGTGTCTCTGCCCTAGCAAGGTCATTGGTGGCTAGAGTGGCATTTTCTTGAGTGGTGCCACAGAAAGCATACCTGGGGTAGGTTCCAGGGGAAGGGGGAGGAGAGGAGGTTGAAATAGTACAGATGATTCTTTCCGAGATTTGTACCATACAGGGGAGAAGGATGAGGATATGGAGTCAAGGAGACGTTTTTGTTTAAAGAAAGGAAAGCTTTCCATATGAACGTGTGTGCGCGCAGACTGGATGAGTGAGCAGGAAGGGAAACCTGGCACGGGGAAGAGACCAGCGTGGAGCGCTTTGCTAGATCCCTACCCTGTAGGCTGGTGCGGTGGCGCACTGGGTCTCAGGTCCCCCGGGGGGCCCCCGGAGGCAAGGCGCGGTGGGCGGCAGACGCGGCACCCGGTGCTACACGCCCGGGCCTCTTCTGACGGCTACAGTTTCCCTCCGTGGGACTCCTCAGCCTTAGAAGGTAAGTCCCCTCGGGGGGTCATGTCGGGCCGTGCCTTCCCGGACTCCACTGGATTTGCGCCGACACTGACTTAGTCTTACAGAGTTGGGGGTCTCCTGCAACCAGACCTCACCCAAGCTCGCGTAGGCTTGGTCCCTCACCAAGGTCGCTCTCTTGAGAGTCGCCGTGTCTCTCACAAAGCTGATGGCTCGGAACATCACGAGGTCCCCCGGAACGGTGCACACTGAATGCATTACTTTCTACCTGGTATTTCTTGTCATTCCACTTGTGGTCAGGGCGGGGAGGGGGGGAGATTCTTCACGTCCCTTAGGAACTCTTTGTCTCTGCACAGTCCCTCTAATTTAGCTTTTCTGAGGACATCACCTGCTTGCTCCTCTGGCGTTTGAATATATGGTCTCCTGGTTTTTTCCATAGTTGCTCCTTCTACCTGGCAGCGAACGAGTCCTTTGAGTTCGTTGCACGAATTACAGCGAGTGAGTGGCAGAGCTGAGATTATCAAATCTGCCCCAACTAGTATGTTTGTTAACTTAGACACCCTCTTACGTAAGTCCAACAAAGGATTCTGTCCTGGGAGAGTTGCACAGAAGGGCTGTTTTTGTAGAATTCATGCCCATGTTTTGATTTGGGATTTGGGGATTTTAGGGCAAGGCGAAAAGTTAAGGTGAATAATAACGTGAGTTGATTTCCTTAAGCATTGTAAGCCAAGCATTTGAGGATTTTCTAAAAATTAAAGGTCAGCTTGCCCTGGCTCTGGGAAGCCTTGGCTCTACTCCACTCGTCTCTGGGAGAGACTTGCCTTTGTCCCAGCCCTGCAGTCGTGTGCTGGTCTCAGCCTATCAATAACCAATGTTGTGGCTAGACCAGCCCTGGGGTTATTTTGATTGCAAGGTGCCCTTCAGCAGTAACAATCAGGAAACTGGGGAACAACAACAAAAAAGGTTCATTATTTTTACAGGACTTGGAAATTACCTGGCACTCCACCCAGCAAGGTTATAGTTAGAACACCCAGGCCTGGGGTTCTGCTTTTATTAGGGGTGGAGGGGATCCAGGGTTTAGCTGGGCTCACTCTTTATTGGTGAATTTAAAACCAAAGCAGGAATTTAAAGGGGGAAGAAAAAACAAGTGGCCCGAATGGTCAGTTAACCAAGATCTCTAAAACAGAGGAGCCCGGGGAGTCGGGTGGGGTCGGGGGGACTGGCTCTTTATCTAGTGGCCTGGCTGGTAAAGCATTATTTTTGAGAGCGCCATCAAAGCTTAAGTGTCAGGCACTTAGAAAAAAGAGAAACCCCAATTGTCACTGTCCTGACACCTGCCCTCTCCTAAACGGGTTTGCGGTAGTTTGCCAACAGTCCTGGGAAACAGCGTTTTTTGCTGGTTATTAGCACCTTAGCAAAGAAATGGGACGGCTATGCCGCATGTAACATTAGTAATAGAAGGAAGCAGATGGGGGCTGTTGGATTAGATATTTAAACATGTTTGCCTAAAGCAACGCCTATTCAGTAATAACTTGGGTGTGTCCAGATGTTGAGTCACATTGACTCAGCATAATTTCTCTCGCTTGCCAAATCGCAGACTAGAGCAATCAATTTGTTCCTGCAACGAAACCTGGTGGTCAGCTTTCCTTGCAGCCGAGCCCCACAGAAAGGGGGAATCCTTGCAACAAAGCTGAGCGGTGTGCGGGCACCGAGGCCCTCTTGGAGGGAGCCACCGTGTCAAGTCCTACCTGTACAATTTCCAGAAGGGTGGTTTGTTCTCCAAAACTAGTCACAGAAAGGCCGTTTTGATTCGGCTTTCCTTTTAAAGTCAACTAAAGGTCACTAATATGCAGCTAAACCCAGTTTCGCTGGGGAAACGTATCTCTGTGAGCCTGCCTGACGATGGCCTGCAACTCCCATGAGGACGGAGTGCTGGGCTCTGCCTTAGCCGACTTGGCCTAAGTTCTGTTCTGCGTCTGGCTGAGGAAGTCAGCTTCCCCGCGCTGAGTCTCCTTGTCACGTTAGATAATAACGGCATCTTGAGGGCCGCCTGGGTGGCTCAGTCAGTTAAGTGTCCGACTGTTGATTTCTGCTCAGGTCATGATCTCAGGGTTGTGAGATGGAGCCCGATGTTGGGCTCCGCTGCCCTCAGTGAGGAGTCTGCTGCTCTCTCTCTCTCTCTGTCTCTACCCTGCCCCCCATGCTCTTTCTCAAACCCAAAACAAACCCTGTAGCAACTTGAAGTTTGCAAGGAACTTTCCTATATATTAGCTCACTTTGATCTGCCCACCCTGGGAAGGAGGCAGGACAGACAGGAGGTGGTACCCCTGCAGTCAAGGACCCTACAAGCTTTTTTTTTTTTTTTTTAATAAACTCTGCCCAGCGTGGGGCTCAAACTCACAACCCCAAGATCAAGAGTTGCATGCTCTACTGACTGAGCCAGCCAGGCACCCGAAGGACCCTGCAAGCTCTTGTTAGCCCCTGGAGAATAACCAGAATTGGGGGAGGTTCGAAGCTTCTCCCTGCATGTTCTGCTTCTTGGTGGCCCTCCTCTGCTATGAGGCTGAGGTGCTGAATGCAGCTTGCAAGAGAGGAATACCAGTGGAGGCAGCCCCAGCACAGAGTCTGTTTGTCTCAGTTTGCCCCCAGATCCGTGTCTGGAAAGTCCAAGGCCCCGACCGCTCTCTGGCAGACTCACGGTGAAGACCCTCACCGCAGACAGAAGGACAGTGCTGTGGAGGGACTGCGGGCTCTGGCGGTGTGGAGAGGATAGGCAGTGCTCTCTGCAAGAAAAATTTAAAAGCATAACATTTGGAAGAAGTATTAAAAATGTTTCAAGGTGGGGTGCCTGGGTGACTCAGTTGGTTAAGCAGCCGACTCTTGGTTTCAGCTTGGGTCGTGACCTCAGGGTTGTGAGATCGAGCCCCACATCAGGCTTAATGCTCACCACGGAATCTGCTTCAGATTCTCTCTCCCTCTCCCTCTGCCCCTCCCGCTTGTGCGCTCTCTCTCTCTCTAAAGTAAATAAATCAGTCTTAAAAAAAAATGTTTCCAGGCTCTGGAAATCAACCAAATGTAGACAAATTAAAAAACATTTATTCTTGGGAAAAACTACTGAGTCTCATGTAAGAGCAGTGGAGGCCTGCAGCCCTCTTGCCTGGGGCTGCCGCCCACCCCTGCCCTCTCTCTCTTGGTAAGGGAAGCAGTTTTACCAGATCAGGGCTCTGCTCTGAAGGGGGCATACTTGATCATGTGTTGTTTGAGGGTCACGGAGGAGAGCTGTAGGTTTTTTATCAGCCCAAAGCAGCAAAGGTGGTGAGAAATGAATGGGGAAAAACCCAAGGCTTGCTAGCCTGAGGTCTAGGCAGCCGAGGAGTCAGAAATTTATCGGGGAGACCATGGAAGCGAGAGTGCTGTAGGAATGGGTAAGCGCTCAGCACCTCCCAGGCTGCCAGGGATCTGCACAAATCAGTAAACCAACCCTCAGTACCTAACCTGAAACCCCCTAGAAATGTATCTGTTAACCAGTAAACGTGGGAATTTCCTGGTCAACATGACGAAAGGTACTGGTGGACCCTTGAGTTCCCCTTGGGAGGGCGACCTTGCCTAAAATAACAAATTCTTTGCTAACAATTTCCTTTTTTTCCACTCTCCTCTCTACCTTTATTTATTTATTTATTTATTTTTAAAGATTTTATTTATTTATTTGACAGAGATAGAGACAGCCAGCGAGAGAGGGAACACAAGCAGGGGGAGTGGGAGAGGAAGAAGCAGGCTTCCAGCAGAGGAGCCTGATGTGGGGCCCGATCCTGGAACGCCGGGATCACGCCCTGAGCCGAAGGCAGACGCTTAACCGCTGTGCCACCCAGGCGCCCCTCCTCTCTACCTTTAAAAGCCTTTCCTCTCCTGTAGCCCTTTGGAGCTCCCCTGTACTTGCTAGACAGGATGCTGCCGATTCATGAATCAATTAAGAGAGCCAGTTAGATCTTTAAAATGTATTTGGTTGAATTTTTGTTATTTAACAGATTTGGTGGCAGCAGTGGGATCCAAAGCAAACTTCCAGCAGCATTTGGGGACAACGAAAAACTAGTGTGATACCTGTGAACCGTTTGAGTTCACTGCTTTTCTCGCCATTTCTGAGGGCTGTTGGTGAGTTCCTCCGGATCTAAGCTCTGCCCTTTTTGTGTTCAGGCTCCCGATCTAATCAGCTTTTCTTTACAGGGCAGGTCCGTTTGAGTGGCGGAGAGTTATGCCCAGAGCCAAGCCCCCTAGCCTTTCAGGTCACAAATCGCCCTATGGATTTGTGGATGGAAACCTCAGCAAGTGACCACAGGTAGTGGTGGTGGTGTGCATGGGGCCATCTTGCGGCCAGGGTACTGTAACGTCTCTTGGTTACTGCCGATGCATTAAGATGCACATGTTTGTTTATCTGGTTTTATATAGATACAGGCTTACTAGTGGGGTTCTCAGAAGGGGCCCAAAAGGCCACAAAAATCAGTGGGCCCAAGGTGAACATTTGAAGACAGAGTACTTGCCACCTTCAAAAGACTCCCGTGGTAGGATAAGTTGGTCACAGACCAGGTTAGATTGACGTCAGGTCACCCACCAGCCTCAAGAAAACTTCCGTGCAACGAGGTACGCTGTCAAACACACACAGTCCTCAGCCTTGCCGCACACCCCATTTAGGCATCATTTTGGCTCCGAGAAACCCAAAGTCTTAGCTAATGGGATCCTTAAATTCTAAAGAGTCATGTGCTCAACCTTCCAGCACACCTGCTTATTTTATGTCTAAGAAAAACAGAAGGTTTTCTTAGAAGTTGCAGATGGCTAGCAAAAACAGCAAAATCTTACTGGGCTTCTTTTGTGTGCTGTGGAATTTGGTTCTGTAACCATCAGGCTGGAGGCCCCAAAACAAGGCCAGACAGAAATGTGAGTTGCCCCCCTTGGGCGGTTGGATATGGCTGTGCAAAAATGGGAGTTAACTCCATTTGCAGCCAGGGTCCTAGGGAGCTGCTGCAAGCTGTCAGAATTACAGCCTAAAAATCCAATGGTCCCATGGGGAACATTCCAATTAGAAAAGATCATTTAGGAAGCACCCTTGGAAGCAAAGGTTCCCCAATTAAGCCAAATGGGATACCTGTTTTAATTGGCAAACAGAAGCCTCTAAAAGGTTTCAAAACCCCAACGTGGTTTCTTTAAAAGATTTCATTGCAAGAGGCTAATGAAAAATTGCAGATGTAAGAGGGGCCTAAAACAAAAGCCTGGAAGACTGATAAAGCCCCCACTCCTCTGCTCCTGTCATCCTTTCAGTGCTCACTGTACTCATCCTCTGAATTGTTTTAACACTCGGAAAGGACTACAGAACCGTAAACAGAAGTCCACCAAGTGAAGGGCCTTACACACACCCCCATATCCACCTTCAAAGAAGGCCTGCCACATGGGTCCCTCCAGAGTTGACCAAACGGAGGGGTTTTCTAGGTAAACAGCCAAGGGGAAACTCTGGTAGATCCCAGAGCCAGCAGAGGGGATCCTGGAAAAACTGGCAGAAGCCAGCACAGGGTGGAAGTTCTTACCGAATCAGCTCTCCTGCGTCTCTGTCTGCAGTGCCCAGTTGTGAGGGGAAAATTTCACGTTGTCCCTTTCCAAATCCAGACCCGTTGGTCATTGATCCTTCGTGTCCCAGCTGCCGGCGCCTTGTTCCTCTTGTTGGCACAGCCGGGCTTGGCTTTCTGTCTGCCCGGGACTTTGTGGTTGTGTTTCTTTCTCTTGGCTCTCATTGGGAGTAACTCTGGAGCTTGGAAAGCTACTATCCTTTGCACCCTCTTTGTGGACCGTCTTACACCAAAGGGGCGATTACTGAATACTGCCAGAAATATTTAAAATTAGAACTATGTACCCAGGGGAGCCTGGGTGGCTCAGTTGGTTAAGCGGCTGCCTTTGGCTCAGGTCATGATCTCAGGGTCCTGGGATAGAGCCTCGATCGTATGGGGCTCCTTGCTGTCAGTGGGGAGTCTGCTTCTCCCGCTCCCTCTGCCCCTCTGCCCCCCCCACAATGCTCTCTCCCTCTCTCAAATAAATGAATAAAATCTTAAAAAAAAAAAAAAAAAAAAAAGAACTCTGTACCCAGAGGGAAACAAGCAAATTGAGATACTGTAGTTGGGTAGGTGGATGACCCATGATATCATTTAAGTTATAATCCGATTGTTTGAGGAACTGAAAGCAACTATCCTTATCTTTCAAATCTTCACAGAACTAGAAATGCAGCTCTAGAGGCAATTCAAAGTTCCCCTATTCCTTTCCCAATCCCCAAACTTCTCCTAACTATCTTAAACCCCTTGTAAACTATTGGCTTTAGGAAACCAAAGTCCTTCTAGAGGAACGTGCATTCTTTCTCTGTCCCTCAAACTTAGCACATCCTGTCAGGACTTTGAAATGTAAACATAGCCCACAATCACCTGAGATTGAGGGGGGAAAAGAGGGAAAGAGGCCTTTTTATAATATAAACTGCTAAAAGGGTTCTCCTGCCCAGACTCCAGCACTTCTTCCTTACCATCAATTCCAAGAACAAAGACAAGTCTTGAAAATCTTCTTCGCCAATATTAGAACTAGATTTTTCCACCTCCGATAGTATTGCTAAAATTAGTTTGTCGAAGAGCTCTATTTAGTTGGACAGGTGCTTGTAAGGATGGGGCATTCTAAAACTCTCAGACACACGAAAGCTAGTCCAAATGCTTTTTCAAGTTCACGTGACCTGGGAAAATATTCAGTTGGTTTAATTAAAATAGACTTGTCTCTAGAGTTACCAGCATTAAAATTAGAGCTTTCATTCTGCCTGGGTTTATGGAAACTCAAATAGGTTGATATCATGATCTCTTACACAAAATGGTTTTTGTGTATTTTTTAAATAGCTCAAAAGAATGATGAACTTTGATGTCTCCTAACGTTTCTATGTCCCCATAGAGATTTTGGTAATCTAAAATCTTGAAGTTTTGCTGAGTTAGGTTAAATGATGAAATAAGTTAAATTCATTAAATATGTAGATCGTTTCCAAATAAGACATAATACTAAAATACTAGTTACTAAACATAGGTTTATCTACTTCTGGCTTCCTTATTACAGAGAAACTACAGATAAGTTTGGGTCGCTAATAAACATGGGTGGGTTTTTTTGTTTATTTAATTTATTTATTAAGTTTATTTTGGGGGGTGCCTGGGTGGCTCAGATGATTGAGTAGCCGACTTCATTTTGGCTCAGGTCACAGTCTCAGGGTCCTAGGATTGAGTCCCACGTCAGGCTCCCTGCTCAGCTGGGAGTCATCTACTCCCTCTCTCTCTGCTCCTCTCTCCCCACTCATGCTTGCTCTCTCTCTGGCGCGCGCGTGCTCTCTCAAATAAACATCTTTAAAATAAATAAGGGTGCCTGGGTGGCTCAGTCAGTTAAGCATCTGCCTTCAGCTCAGGTCATGATCCGAGGGCCCAGGGATTGAGTCCCGTGCCGGGCTCCCTGCTCAGCAGCGAGCCTGCTTCTCCCTCTGCCTGCCAATCCCCCTCCTTGTGCTCTCTCTCTGAGATATATAAATAAATAAAATCTTTAAAAAAAAATGTACTTGGGGGCGGCTTGCTGGCTCAGTCAGCAGATCGTGCAACTGCTGTTCTTGGGGTTGTAAATTCAAGCCCCACTTTGGGTGGAGAGATCACTAAATAAATAAATAAGATCTTAATAAATAAATAAAAGTACTTGGTTGAATTTTTGTTACTTAACAGATCCAAAGAGGAACATTTCATGATGGTGAGGGATCGATGTATCCATCGATTATATCCATTATAACCATTATGTGCATCTAGCATCAGGGGCGTAATACGTGAGGCAAAGACAAGCGAAAAGAGGAATGGGCAACTGAAAATTCATGGTAATAATTCTCAGCAAATTAGAAATAGAAGAGAAATTTCTCAACATAGTGAAAGGCACCTACGAAAAACCTAAAACATCATACTCAGTAGTGAAAAATGGATGCTTTCCTCCTGAGATTGGGAACAAGGCAATGTATCTCCTTTTACTGAATCAACATGACATTATACTCGAGGTGGTCTCCAGTGCAAAAAGCAAGGAAAATAAAAGGCGGTCAGATTGGAAAGGAAGAATTAAAATTGTGTTCATTCACAGATAACGTGATCACAGATGACAAGGCGTCGGGACACAAGATCAACGAACAACAATTAGTTGTGTTTCTATGTACCAATAATGAAAACAGTCTAATACTGCACATGGGAAAGTCCCATTCACAATAAAACCAAAAGGAGTATTTGGAATTCAGTTAACGAAAGGGCAAAGCCCCTGCCCTGAAACTACACACATTGCTGAAGCAAATTAAGATCTGAATACATGGAAACATTATAACACATTCACGGCTTGGAAGACTCGATATCCTGAAGATGGCCATTCTCCCCAAATTAACTTATAGATGCAGCACACTCCCCCAGAAACTCCCAGGGCGCTTCTCTGTAGAAATTGACAAGCTTATCCTGAAATTTATATGGAAATGGCAAAAGAGCTAGAATAGCCCCCCCCCCCAAAAAAAATTGGAGAAGAAAAACTCAGTTGAAGAACTTAAATTACCTGATCATACAACTTACCGTACGCTACAGTAATCAAGGCAGTGTGGTGCTGGCATCAAATCAGTGGAACACAATAGAAAATCCAGAAACACAAATTCCCGTTTGAGGTCAACGGATTTTTTACAAAGATGCCAAGGCAATTCAATAAAAGTCTTTCCGACAAGTGTTGCTTGAACGATTGGCTATCCATATGCAAAAAATATGAACTTAGACCCTTACCTTACATGTTATACAAAAATTAACTCAAAATGGATCACGGATCTTCATGTAAGAGCTAAAACTAAGAATTCTCGATGAGAACCTAGGAGAAAATCTTTGTGACCTTGGGTTAGGCAAAGATTTTTTAGATATGTCACCGAAAGCATGATAAATTGGACTTCATCAAAATCAGAAATCTTTACTCTTCAGAAGACACCACTGAGAAAATGAAAAGCCCCAAACTGGGAGAAAATATTTGCAAATCATATATCTAATAAAGAACTTGTATTTAGAATACACAAAGGGGTGCCTGGATGGCTCAGTCGGTTAAGCGACTGTCATGATCCCAGGTTCTGGGATCGAGCCCCACGTTGAGCCTGCTTCTCCCTCTGCCTGCCACTCCTCCTGCTTGTGCTCCCTCTCTCACTATTTCTCTCTGTCAAATAAAATTGTAAAAAAACAAAAAATAGAATACACATAAACTTTTAACAGTAAGACAAGTGTATTTAAGAAACAAACAGGCAGGGGCGCCTGGGTGGCACCGCGGTTAAGCGTCTGCCTTCGGCTCAGGGCGTGATCCCGGCGTTATGGGATCGAGTCCCACATCAGGCTTCTCTGCTAGGAGCCTGCTTCTTCCTCTCCTACTCCCCCTGCTTGTGTTCCCTCTCTCACTGGCTGTCTCTATCTCTGTCAAATAAAAATAAATAAAATCTTAAACAAACAAACAAACAAACAAACAGGCAGAAGTAGGCTATACTTAGTGAATGGCTTGCAAAGAATAGAACATGGAAAGGAGGAAAGAAATAACTTCATAGTGGGGAAGCTGGACAAACTGCCTTGGCTAGTGGTCAGGAGTAGTATCATCCCCATTGATAGCATGTACCTCTGATATGATGTCTAGAGAATGGCGCTTGACCTCCGTGGTACTCTTCACAAAACCCACAATCCCAGGATAACCATGGGGAAAAAACATCCCCCCCAAAAAGTCCAAATTGAAGGACATTCTATAAAATACCTGACCAGCATTCCTCAAAATGGAAGGTCACGAGGGGCACCTGGCCGACTAAGTCGGTGGAGCATGCGACTTGATCTCGGGTTTGTAAGTTCAAGCCCCACGTTGGAAGCAGACATAACTTAAGAATAAAATCTTAAAAAAAAAAAAATGAAGGTCATTAAAAACAAGAAAAGACCAAGAAATTGTCACAGTCCAGAGGAAACTAAGTAGACAAGATAACTAACTATAACGTATCCTGGATAGCCCCAAACAGGAAAAGCGCATTTGTAGAAAACGCACTTGTAATGAAGTCTGGAGTTCGGTTAACAGTATTATACCAATGTTGGTTTCTTCACTGTGACAAATATACCATGGTGATGTCAAGATGTTTACCACAGGGCGAACTAGGTAAAGCCTGTAAGGTTACTCTCTGAATTTCTGCGACTTTTTAATAAATCTATTCTAAAATTTATTAAAAATGAACAAGGAAGGGGCACCTGGGTGGCTCAGATGGTTAAGCGCCTCTGACTCTTGGTTTTGGCTCAGGTCATGATCTCGGGGTCATGAGATCGAGACCCTCATCAGGCTCTGCACTGGGTGTGGAGCCTGCTTCAGATTGTCTCTCTCCCTCTCCCTCCCTCCTTTCCTCCCTCTCTCTAAACACACACACACACACACACACACAACACACACACACACACACACACACACACACACACACACACACACGGAAAAGATTTGAATGGATATTTCACCAGAGACAATATGTGAATAGCAAGCGAGCATTTGGAAACATGCTCAGCACCATCAGTCATTAGGGAGATGCAGATTGAAGCCACCATGAGATACCACTTCACAGCCACTAGGATGGCTCTAATCACACGGACAGTGTCAAGTGCGGCGAGTGGAGAATGTGGAGAAACGGGAACCCTCACGCACTGCTCGCGGGAGGGGAAAGTAGCTTAGCAGCTCCTCCGTAGTGAACCACACACCACAGGAGCCGGCACTTTCTCCTAAGGATCTACCCAAGAGAGAAGAAAACATGCCCACACAACAATTTGTACGTGACTGTTCAAAACAAGATTTATTCTTTATTTACTGCCCAACGGAGAAAGAATCCAAGTGTCCATCAACAGACAAACAAGTGATGTGGATAAATGATGTACAATGGAGTACCGCTCAGCAGTAAGCAGCAACGCACCGTTCATTTGTGTGGCATCACGGACAACCTCAAAAACACGCCAAGTGGAGGAAGCCAGACAGAAACATTACATAGTCCAATTACACGAAATTTCTAGGACGGGCAAAACTGTAGAGACCAGAGGTTGCCTGAGGTTGGGGGTTGGGAGCAGAGGTTGACTACAGATAGGCACAAGCGAACATTCTGGGGGTGACAGACTGTGGTGAGTGTCACACCACTGCATAAATTAACTAAAAGTCGTCGACCGTACACCTACAGTCTAGGGATTGTACAGCACGTAAACTATACCTCAGAAATCTTTGTTTCGGCTTTATTGAGGTACAGTGAGAAATGTACCGTGTACTCCTGATGATTTGATATACGCATACGCCGTGAAAGGATACGTCCCAGCTAGTCAACACATCCGTCATCTCATATTATTTGTATATGTATGTATCTTTGGGAAAACATTTAAGTTCTACTCTCTCAGCAAGTGTCAGTTATACAGTTTAGTGTTACCAAGTTTAGTAGCCACGTTAACATTAGATCCTCAGACCTTGAACATCTCATAGCTGAAAGTTGGTATCCTTTTACCGGTCTCTTCTTATTTTCCCCCACTCCCCTAGACTTCAATAGATCATTTCTTTTTTAGGGACAATACTATGAAGAAGTTGTGACATATTTTTTTTTTTAAGTAAGCTCTATGCCTAACGTGGGGCTCAAACTCACAACCCCGAGAACAGGAGTCACACACGCCACCAACTGAGCCCGCCGGGCGCCCCAGCATACGATTTTAAGGCAGGTTGCCAATAGAATTTATCATTCAAAGCAGAACAATTCTTTTTTTTTTTTAGATTTTATTTATTTGACAGAGAGAGAGATAGCGAGAGAGAGAGAGAGAGAGAGTGCGCGCAAGCAGGGGGTGTGGCAGGCAGAGGAAGAGAGAGAAGCAGACTCCCCACTGAGCAGCGAGCCCAATGTGGGGCTCAATCCCAGGACCCTGGGATCATGACCTGAGCCAAAGGCAGATGCTTAACTGACTGAGCCACCCAGGAGCCCCTCAAAACAGAACAATTTTGAGAGTGAAAAGGATTGCTACTAAAGCTATGCAGGAAAACAGGTGTGAATGAGAACCGAACCAGACCATCTGCATGAATCGTACCCCTTAACAAAACAAAAAAAACTGGTATAAACCAGACATCTGACAGCAACAGTTAGTGGCCATCTGTTGTGTAAAAGGCACAAGAAGGTGGCAGAAACACACAGGAGCAAGATAGACATGGTGTCTATGCTGGCGCGCCCTACTTAGGGTCCCCTAAAGGGATGTAGAGCAGAGGTAATGACTATGGAGAAGAGGATAGGATGCTTGGGGTAATAGGCATTTGGACGAGGAAGACAGGTATTGCGAGATTTATGGGTCAGTCATTGTCAAAGGGGAAGGTTTTCCATAGCAAACAACTCAATGGAGCATTTTATCACCAGCTGAGTTAGAACTGCTCAGACGCTTTGCTGCAAGCTGCAGAGTTGCTTTTCAGCTTCTGTCCCCAGAAGGTTGCACAGCGAAGCCTGGGAGAAGTGTTTTGATTCAATCCTATTTTCCTCTACAGTTTGTGTCTCTTCTGTGTCCTTTCCATAAAAAAGACAGAGGCTAGCATCTGGGTACTCAGTCCAGATGCAAGTCCTTGTCTGTGTCATTTCACCCTAGAGTGCCCCTGAGGTTTTGTCCTTCCTGTTTTACACATGAAACTCTTGAGAATCAGTAACTTGCCCCAAATTGCACAGCTCGAAAGAAGGGGAACCAGAGCACGCCAAGGACAGTGACACCAGGACCCATTCCTCCCCTTCTCTATCAAGCAGCTGTCTGATCTGACTTCTGCGATATGGTGCTGTCCTACCACTGAATCCGGCTCCAAATCCCCGGGGCCACTGAGAGGGACCTCGGAGAGCATCTAATCTGTCCCCAGACGGGCAGCTCTGATGTGCGTCCTCTGATTAAGCAAGCCTCAGCTCTCTGAACCCCAATTTCCTCCTCTCTAAAACAGAAGTTGGGCTAGATCTGTGGTTCGCAAACCACTGCTCTCAGACCCTTTTATACTCTTAAAAAGGACTGATGAGACAAAGAGCTTTCATTTTTGTGAGTTTTATCAATATTTACCATTTTAGAAATTGAAACTGAGAAACTTTTGAGTAACAATTTCCCCAAACAAAAGGAAATTCAGTGATATGTGTCATTGTTTGACAGTTTTGAAGTCTCTCTAATGTCTGGCTTACTACAGTTTAAGACAGCTGGATTCTCTTGCTTCTGCATTTAATCTCTTCCAGATCACGTGTCACAGAGCCTCTAGAAAACTCCACTGGACACCTGTAAGAAAACGAGAATGAAAAAGGCAAGTCAGATCTTGCTAGTGCTATTGAAATAGTTTTGTGCCCACTTCTCCCTGAAAGGATACCAGGGACCTCCAGGGGTCGTGGACCACCCTTTAAGAACTATTTCAAAAGGTGGCCCAGAGACAATCTGCAGTGAGAATCACCAGGGGTGATAAAACGCCTTCCTGGCCTACCCCAGATCTATGGAATCGGAGTTCACGTTTATCAAGCTTCCTTGCACAACTGGAGTGTGGAGGCACTTGGTTGGGAGAGCCCCAAGATTCCTGCCAGCCTGGGTCATCCAAAACTATAAAGTCGCCAAAACTGGGGTTAAGACCTAGGTCCCCATGCCTCAGAATGACCAGTGGCCAGTGGCGGAAGCAGCTCTGCTCTCCCTGGTTTTGCCTGGCTCCATCACCTCCCATATTCACTTCCTTCCCCTTTCAAGGAAGTATTGAGAGCAGCCAGGCATCTCGTGTGTAGCTTTAAAATACATTCTGGGCTGGGGGGCCTGGGGGGCTCAGTCGTTAAGCATCTGCCTTCGGCTCAGGTCATGATCCCAGGGTCCTCAGATCGAGCCCCACGTTGGGTTCTCTGCTCGGCAGGAGGCCTGCTTCTCCCTCTCCCACTCCCCCTGCTTGTGTTCCCTCTCTCACTGTCTCTCTGTCAAATAAATACATAAGGTCTTTAAAATAAATATATAAATTCTGGGTTTACTGGCAAAAATCAAAAACACAAGAAACAACAGGTGTTGGTGAGGATGTGGAGGAAAAGGAACCCTCGTGCATTGTTGGTGGGAATGCAAACTGGTGTGGCCACTCTGGAAGACAGTATGGAGGTTCCTCAAAAAATTAAAAATAGATCTACCCTATGATCCAATAATTCCACTACTGGGTATTTACCCAAAGAATAAGAAATTACTAATTCGAGGGGTACCTGGGTGGCTCAGTTCGTTAAGCATCCGACACTTGATCTCAGCTCAGTCTTGATCTCAGGGTCATGAGTTCAAGCCCTGAGTTGGGCTCCATGCTGCGCAGGGAGACTACTTGAAAAAAAAGAAAGAAAAAAATAATTAGAAAAGATGTATGCACCCCTATGTTTATAGCAGTATCATTTCCAGTAACCAAACCACTGAAGCAGCCCAAGTGGCCATCGATAGATGAATGGATAAAGAAAATGTGGTAAATATATGTTATATATATATATATATATATATATGAATATTACTTAGCCATAAAAAAGAACGAAATCTTGCCATTTGCAACATGAATGGATCTAGAGAGTATTATGCTAAGTGAAATAAGTCAGAGAAAGACAAATACCATATGATTTCACTCATATGTGGAATTTAAGAAACAAAACAAATGAAAAACAGAGACAAACCAAAAAACAGACTCTTAACTATAGAGAATAAACTAATAGTCACCAGAGGGGAGGTGGGTGGGGGGATTGGTGAAATAGGTGAAGGGGATTAAGAGCATACTTATTGTGGGGCGCCCGGCTGGCTTAGTTGGTAGAGCGTGTAACTCTTGATCTTGGGGTCATGAGTTCAAACCCCTCTTTGGGGGCAAAGATTACTTTAAGAAAAAGGGTACGCTTATTACGATGAGCACTGAGTAATGTATAGAATTATTGAGTCACTACGCTGTATACTTGAGACATATTATAATACTGCATGTTTGCTATACTGGAATTTAAAAAATGACTAATGTTGAACCAATAAATAGTCAGAATAAATTCTGGGCTTGCTTCCAGTTGTATATGTCTGCATCCAGGAAAAGCAAGAAGGAATGAAGGGAAGGGCCTCATGGGACAGGGACTTTGTTCTTCAGGAGGAAGTTCTGTTCTAATCTTGGCCCCACCTGGACATTGTACAGCGAGTCAACCACAGAGCCCATGAACACCGTGCTCCACACCGGAGAGCAGCGGAAGGAAAAGTCGACCTTCAGGAGTGTAAGCCCTGGTGGGTACAAAACCAGCAAATAGGGAAGCAACTCAAGGAAAAGAACAGATTAACAGAATGCCTTTAGTGCAGAAACAATACAGGAGCATTTTTACATGTAAGATAGATTGTGAGCATTTAAATATTCAGAGTGAGATTCCATACTGGATTCAAAAATATTAACTGTGATTTACTCATACCCAACTTCTAGTAGGAAAAAACCAGGATAGTGGGACACAGGCTTACATGTAAGTTACTGTAGTGTATCTGTTAAAACCTGTATTACAAAGTAACTTGTGCAATTGGTGTGATGGAACTAGCTTTGGCCTTGAATCGGGCACAACTGGGCCACTAACTAGCCATTAAACAGCTGTGTGACTTTTGTTTCTGGCGAGCACTTACTATGTGCAAGGGGCATGTTAGAGATATGAAGCATTTACAGAAAAAAAAAATCCTAAAATGGACTGGAGGCGCCAATCCTGGTTCACCAGCATCTGCTGTGAGAGGCAGGAGGGTTCAGTGCTGATGAGAAGATGCCTGGAGCAACGCGGGGCGGGGGAGGGGTGTGCGGGGGGGGGGGGGCTTCTGAGAGGGCTGTGGGGTCGCCTCTAGTGCCTCAGCTGTACGGGAAGTTCAGTGACGCCTCCATCACACCCCAACAAGTTCGTTCACCGCCCGCTCTGCGCCTGCTGCTTCAGGGTCTTGGGTGAGGAGCCACATTTCCTGGCACTCATTACACCCACATGCCAGAACGAATCCGGGTCCCCGACGGGATTGACCCCACAGTGCGCCGCAGCGTTGGGAGGAAGGGACGAGGGACACTCAGGCAAAGGGCGTCTGAGTGCCGGGACAGTGGAAAGCACAGCCCGGAGTGAGCTGCCATCCTTCCAACCGAGCCCCGTGTCTTCTGCTCCCGGGTCCGGGTGGAGCCGCCCGCCCGGCCTCCGCCGCGGCTCCCGGATCTGCGCCCGACCCCCTTCGCTGTCCCAGCGCCTCCTGGCTCGCGTCCCCCGCCCCCTCCACCAGTGATCGCGAGGCGCCGAGCCGCCCGGGCAGCTACGCCTGCGCCCCGCACCCCCGGCGCCCTCTGCCTGTCCCGGGCGCCCCCCCCGCCCGGCCCCCTGCACCCCGCACCCCCGGCCCCCTGTGCCCATCCCCCTCTTCTGTCCCAGCGCCTTTAGGCTCGCGCCCCCCACCCCCTCCATTTGTGCCCACGCCCTACCCGGTCCCCACTGCCTGTCCCGGGAGCCCCCCACTCCGCCCCTGGGTCAGTCCCGGGCGTCCCCGCTCCCGACCCGGCCCCCTCACCTGTCCCGGCGCCCCAGCCCCTGGCCCTGTGTCTGTCCCGGCGCCCACCGTCCCTCCACTGGTGCCCGTGCCCCGCCCAGGCCCCTGTGCCTGTCCCGGGTGTCCCCTGCTCTCCTCCCGGCCCCCCTCCTCTGTCCCAGTGCTTCTCGGCTAGCACCCCCAGCCTCACTATGTCCCTGGTACCCCCGGCCCCGCCCCCCTGTGCCTGTCCTGGGCGCCCCCCCCCGTCCCTCCACCGGTGCCCTCGCCCTTCCCAGGACCCTATGCCCGTCCCGGGTGCCCCCTTCTCCCTACCCGGCCTCCTCCACCTGTCCCAGGATCCCAACCCATCGCCCAGCCCCCCTGTGCCGGTCCCAGGCGCCCCGGCGCACCCCCTGCCTCGGCGTTGCCATCGATGTGCTCGGCACTCTTCTGAGCCGGCCCCCCGAGAGTGGGCGGGCCCGTTTGCCTCAGGTGGGCTAACAGGCGCTGGGGAGAGCCAATGGCGTAGCTGCATAGCTCCGCCCCTTCCTTCCGATTGGTCAGCGCCGGAAGGCCGCGGCCAGGGCCTGGGGGCCCTTGCGGGAGCGGAACTCAGCCTCTGTAGCCGCGCCGCGCGCTCTCAGTTCTTCGGCTCCGCACGCTTTTTCCCAGTCTGCCGCCGCTGCTGCAGCCATGGCCCAGTGAGTGACGGCCTGCAGACCGCTGGGGAACTTTCCGAGGGCTGGCGCGGAGGGCGGAGCCACCCCTGGCGTCGCTTTGACCACGGGGGTCGCGGGAGCCCGGCCTCGTGGCGCCCGGAGCCCCGGACCTTCAGGGTCTCAGCCCCGTCGGGCCCAGGCCCTCTGCCCCTCGCGGCGCCGCCGGGCGGATCCCCGTTTCCAGAAAGGGCTCGGCGGGGAGGGGACCGGCATGGCCGAGGGAAGCCAGGGCCCGAGCCGGAGGGGAAGTGGCTGGACGGTCGGCGGCTGTGCCTGCAGGGGCTTCTCCCCAGTGTGGGAGACGAGGACACCCGCAATGAGTCATTACCGGGTAGACTGGAGCGCAGCAAAGATTGCGTGCCCTCTTCCGTGCAGGATTAGTTGATCTCAAGAGAACCTGAGGTCCTTTGAAGTGGCAGAGTGTAGGGTGGCCTGTCTTTAGTGGCCTGGGAGGTGCGTGCCTGGGTTCTCAGAGGTGAAAGGGAGTAGGGGGACGGGAAAAGGAAGGCAGATGATTCATAGCAAGAACTAGGACACTCTTGGGTCCCTGAGTTGGAATGGATTAGGTGGAACTGATACATTTTTCTTTGTTTCCTTTCCTGGTCTTTTAGAGCTGACATTGCACTGATTGGACTGGCTGTTATGGGCCAGAACTTAATTTTGAACATGAATGACCATGGCTTCGTGGTAAGTCAGGAGGACACACACTCCTCTTGTGGGTTCTTGGTGTGCATTGGAGCACCGCTGCTGATCTCCAAGATCCTATACAACTTGAACTTATTTCTCTTGATGTATTCCCTGTTGCTGCCCATGAGGTTTTTGCAAAGGAAGGAGAAGCACCAGTTCACGGGGTGTGTGTGTGTGTGTGTGTGTGTGTGCAGCTCCACCGTTCTCTGAAGGACAGTCTTGCTGAATACATCTGACAGTTTTGTAAGGTTGCAGCCTGAATAAAGTTACCCAGATCTTTTTTTTTTTTTTTAAGAATTTATTTGAGAGAAAGGGAGAGAGAAAGCACGAGCGGGGGAGGGGCAGAGGGAGAGGAAGAAGCAGACTCCCTGCTGAGCTCCATCCCAGGACCCCAGGATCATGACCTGAGCCGAAGGCAGACACTTAACTGACTGAGCCACCAGGTGCCCCATCTTACCCGTATCTTAAGGAGGAGGAATCCACACTGGGTTCCTAGAACTCTAACTTTATTGCCTAATGAGAACTGGGGTGAGTGAAAGTTTAAATAGTATAAACTCGGAGCTTGTTTCGATACAAAGAGTATGGATGACAAAAGATAACAGTTTGCAGCAGCTGCTTCCTTGATTTGAGTGAGTCCCAATCAGCTAGTGACAGACTGCAGCCTGATTTTCCTCGGGCAGCTGACCTTTGCTTATAGTCATTTCTCTGCGTGGGTATGAGTAGAAGTTTCATTGTCACTTAATCCAGGATCTGAAGTTCTGGGTTCTGGATCTCCTAATCAGACCTTTTGTCCTTCTAGGTTTGTGCTTTCAATAGGACAGTCTCCAAAGTTGATGATTTCTTGGCCAATGAGGCAAAGGGAACTAAAGTGGTTGGTGCTCACTCCTTGGAGGAGATGGTCTCCAAGCTGAAGACCCCGCGGCGGATCATACTGCTCGTGAAGGCTGGTCAGGCTGTTGACGATTTCATTGACAGATTGGTGAGGCCAGCTCTGCTCCCAGCTGCTGCTGGTGGGGCAGCTTTTCTCCTTCAGTCCTACAGCTGTTTCACCAGTTTTTCCTTAAGAGATTTTTTTTTTCTCTTCAATGTCTGGATGTGAACTGCTTAGTTCAGACAAAACAGTGCTTCAGTGTCTCAGTGTTGGTTAACTTGATTGGCACTAAGTAAGTCCACTAATTATCCTCAGGTGGTAATAATGCCATATGTATGAATTTCTGGGACACCAAGAGACATTTCAATTAGAATTCATTAACAGTAGGAACAAAAGAGTAGTAACCTCGGTGTCTATCTTTGATACTCCAAAAAACTTACTGTTTGGGTGTGCATTATGCATGTTTAGTGCTATTCACTAATAAACTTAGTGTCCAAACTTAGGCGTAGATTTCACTTTTTTCAGCGTTTGTATGAAGTAACAGTATGTAAATCGTTGTATAATTTAATATTTATAAATGATGAGATCCCCTTAGGGAATCCTAGGAACTACGTGCTCGGTACTTATTTCTGAATGATTTGTTGGCTCTAGAAAGTATATCTTTTTTGGAAGAGAAAACATATGTGTATGGGCTGCAGTGGGCATGCTAGGGCAGGCGGGTGACCCGGGGCTGAGTGCCCCAGAGCGGGCCTTTGTTGCACTTCTGACCCTGAGCATTAGCTGAAGGGGCCGTGCTTTGTGTAGGTGCTAATTCTGGTTCTTTAACACATCTTAGTCTGACCCCTCCTTTAGTCTCTCCCCCACGGCCCTAGGGCTAGGGGGTGGTGGGCTCACTCTGTCTTCCCCAAGCTGTCCTCTCACAGAAGGGCCGATGGCCACTCACCCACCGGGGTGGCAGTGGGAGAGGAGGAGCCAATGACAACGACAGGTTCTTCCCAAGGGAATGTGCCCGGCAGCGTCTGGTTGAAGCGCTGTTGCTGCGCGTGGTTTCTGGGGCGCCTCTGGGGCCCCTTCCCTCAACACACCTCACTGACAGGCCGTCAGTGGAGACAAGCTCACTGCCAGTGCCCTGCGACCTTGGGTGCTTCTCCCTCCAGCAAAACCCACAAAACCACACACAGCATATGGGTGAAGGGGAACGTGTGGAAATAACTTACGGAGATACGCAAAACCATTCTCAGTAATAGCTCCGGAGAAACCAAAGCATTAGCTGATGGGAAGAAACGTTTCGCTGTGAGAATGTAGTGACAATACACAAAGCCAAGGGATGAACATTCCTTTTCTACGGGAGTCCTGTTAACAGTGGGCGTGACTCTGCAGGGAGAGGAATTTGTAACCAGTGCCCTACCATTAAGAAAAAATGACCTAGAAAGGAAGAACACTGTGATAAGGGAAGGACGTACCAAGCTTTTTGTGTAGCGACATGTAAGCTGGTCACGATTAGCTATAGACGGAAGGGACTGGAAGGTGGTAGCTTATTCTAAAGCATAAGAAAATATGAAGTCATGTTCACCGGATCCTTGTGCAGGGAGACTGAATAATAACTAATAAAGTCAGCCTCGTTGGGCACTGCAGGAAGATGTGCTTGTTCGCGGCCTGGTCTCCTGCCATCTCCAGACAGGGCTGATCACGTCACCGAGTCAGGCACCAAACCAGCTGATGGCTGCTTCTGGAGCCCTACTCTGCTCTGGTCAGATGTTATAGGAAATGATGGGATCCTTTAGAATGAGTCCCGTTCCCAGTGTTCGGGACTGGAAAGCAGCCAGTGGCACACAGTGGAAATACAAAATTTTTCAACTAGGTTTTGGTTGTCGTAAAATTTTAAAGAGAACCATCTTCGTTGTGGAGAGTTCTGACAGGGTAGCTAGCCCCAACCTGGCGCCTAAGGCTCAGCTGCAGCCACAGGGAGGATTACTGAAAATGAAAACAACATGTGCTTTTAGATTGGATTTATCTGGGAGACAGTCTTGTTTGTTTTAATTGGTCAAGATACGTTCTATTTTGTCTTTCATTTCTTTGACCCAACTTAATGCTAGCGTCTGGTTACAGGTACCATTGTTGGACACTGGTGACATCATCATTGATGGAGGAAATTCTGAATACAGAGACACCACAGTAAGTATTCTTCAGTCTAAATTCTTCCCAGTTCTGACAACATTCTAGAAAAAAGTATCAACACACGTGATGAAAGAGGGGACTGTCCTTCTGCAGTGCTGATCCCGGGGCTTTGTGCGGACGCTGCTGTCCTCAGCCTCTGCTTCTGCTGAGTCGTACCTGAGGTCTCCTAGGAAGGACTCCTGCTTAGATGCAGCAGGCAGGCGGTTTGTGCTTAGCTCTTCCCTCCTCCACCAGCAGCCCACGCCACGTCAGCGCACAGCGTGGTTGAGAACCACGGCTTGAGTGGCCTCGTGTGCTGGAGGGAGACCCTGTACCACCTCAAGTGCTGAGTGGCAGGAAGTCATACTCGTAGGAAACCAGCTCTTAAAAACCAAAACACCTTCCCCAAATCCACCAACTCTTAATGGGGTCCTATGGTCCTAGATCTTCCAGGAAAACGAGGATGTATGTTTGGCTTTATTTATTATTTCCCTTTGGGGGAAGGGTAGCTATTTTAAACTTCCATAGATTTATTTTTTCTTTTTATTAAGTAATCTCTGTACCCAACATGGGACTCAAACTCACAACCCCGAGATCAAGAGTCACATGCTTTACTGACTGAGCCAGCCAGGCTCCCTGGATTTTTTTTTTTTTTTTTCCTAACTCCCAACTGAGAGGATTAAATTTCTTTTTAAAATTATTTATTTTAGTATTTATTTATTTTTTTAAGTAGGCTCCACACCCAGTATGGGGCTTGAAGTGAAGACCCTGAGATCAAAAGTTGCGTGCTCTACCACTGAGCCAGCCAGGCGCCCCGGGATAAAGTTCCCTGAATGATCAGGTCATTCTTGGATCCTTGGGTCATTTCAAGTCCAGCGTGGGTTCTCCATACCTGTCTTACACCTCCTCTCATTCATTGGGAGAAACTGTTCTGTTTGTTTTTTTAATTTTTAAAGATTTTATTTATTTATCTGACAGAGAGCACAAGCAGGTGGAGGGGCAGAGGCAGAGGGAGAAGCAGACTGTCCGCTGAGCAGGGAGCCCAATGCGGGGCTCGATCCCAGGACGCTGGGATCATGACCTGAGCCGAAGGCAGACACTTAACTGACTGAGCCATCCAGGTGCCCCTGGGAGAAACTGTTTATGGAAGCATAATGAAATTATTTTTCTCTCGTGTAGAGACGATGTCGCAGCCTCAAGGCCAAGGGAATCTTGTTTGTGGGGAGCGGAGTCAGTGGTGGAGAGGAGGGGGCCCGGTATGGCCCCTCACTTATGCCAGGAGGGGACAAAGAAGCCTGGTGAGTATCAAGGTGCCACCCCCATTTCAGCACAAGGGAGCCTGAGCTGTGGCGGGGGGGGGGGGGGCTGTGGGCATTTCTGCCGCCCTGATCTCTGTGGGCCGGAGCGGTGGAGAGGATGGAAATTGTTCCTTTATCCATACATTTTGCTGCTTTGACATCATATATGTGTGTGTTCTCTGTTATTCCCTCCAAGACTGATACTAGAAGTTTTGCACAGGCTTACAGAGTTCAGAGGCTTTAAGGAAGCTGTTCGAATAATGTCCTAGGCACTGTCTGGACTTAGAAGTCAAGTCTGCCTCTCTCAGTGATGTAGAACCCTAAAATAACTGTTTATTTAATAATCGTCTGAGTAATGGAAAAATCTGACAGGGCCTGTTTTGTCCCTGGGAAAGTGAGGTGGAAGTTTTGTATCTGACTTGGGGAGAAAACAAGTTTTATACTGTTCACTGTGCTGTACATAAGAGGAAGTATTGGTCACGGGGGGGTGGCGGTGATGTAAGAGCGGGGGTGCATAAGGCATAAGGGTAGGGGGCTGAGCGGGACAGAATCAAAATGAAAGGTGCAAGGAATAGTCACAGCCGACGCGCAGACTGAGGGAAGCCGCTGCTGAGACTGCAGAGGGGGCGGCCGGACGGAGGGAGGGGGGTGAGCAGAAGAGAGAGAAACAGAAAAGGAGGCATCCTTCAGAGGGACACGTGGAGAGGTACCATTCTTTTCTGGAGGAGTTTGATTTCCAGATGCGCTAAAACTGTGGTATGTGTTGAAGTAAGGAGTGGTCAAACCTAATTCCCAGAGGCGAAGGGTTTCCCGGGGAAGGTTATTCTTCAAATGACCTCTGATGAGTAAGTCTGGGGATTCTCTGCAGTACGTGAAATCTAAAGATTTTATTTATTTGTTTGTTTGTTTGAGAGAGGGAGAGAGAGAGCGCGCGCATGTCAGCTGGGGGGGGGGATCCCAAGCAGACTCCCCGTTGAGTGCAGAGCCCAACATCGGTCTTAATCTCACAACCCAGAGATCACGACCTGAGCTGACATCAAGAGTCGGAGGCTAACCCCCTGAGCCACCCAGGCGCCCCTGCAGTATGTGAAATCTAGAAGTAGATAGAGGCCTTCCTGCTTCTCAGAAGTTTACAAACGTTTATCTTGGGTGGACACGCAGCCGATACACATGAAAATATTTGACAACACAGAGGTGCTCCAGGTGCTCATTGACTCAGTTTCTCAGACTGTCTGGCAAACTTGAGCATATATAAGACTCATTCAAATCGTTTGCTAAAAGTAACAGGAATGATGGTTAGTACAGTGCTTAATGTGGGGTCGCCTGGGTAGCTGAGTCGGTTAAGCGTCCAACTCTCGATTTCGGCTCGGGTGACGGTCTCAGGGTGGTGAGATCGAGCCCCAGCGGAAGTAGAAGTGGCGCCGTTACCTGAAATGCTCAGTTCGAGTTCAGTGAAGTTCTAAAGCTTCACGCGCAGCTGTCTTAGCTCTGACCCTGAGCAACCCCGGCAGTCCTGTGTCTTTACCAAAAACTTTTCGCGAAGAAGCCTGTATTGGTCAGTAGTGAGGAGAACAGAAGCAGAAAGCCTCGTGGGGCAGTGGGGGGGGTGGAGCGCAGCTGCTTTTTCTCTGGGAAGTCTTGCTGGGTTCTGCGCATGCGGAGTCATGCTGAGCCTGATAACACGCTGGCAGACCGAGGAAAGGCGTCTCCACAGGAACTTCCCTGTTGCTTGCTGTTTGGAGTCACAGCTCCTTTTATAGTGCAAAAGAAATTTCTCCTGGCTTTGATGCTTCCAGCTGGCCTTTCTGTCTTCTCTAACCAGATAGTCTGCAGCCTCTGAGGGCTTACCTCGGGCACTTGGCACAGTCATTACTTTTTTGAAGGTGGGAGGGCACTTGCACCTCCCATTTGAAAGAAAAAGATTGGGCGGGGGTCCTTGAGTATTTAATTGAGATCTCAGTCCCTCTTTTCAGCAGCTAAACTACACGGTTCCTTCCCACAGGCCCCACATCAAGACAATCTTCCAAGGCATCGCTGCGAAAGTGGGAACGGGGGAACCCTGCTGTGACTGGGCAAGTTCTGGCTCTTCTTTCAAGCCAGCCGGTAACACAGGCACAGACATGACAAAGTGCGCAGAGCCAGGACCACCTTGGTGCCAACAGTTAGTTTTGTGACAAGCTTCTCAATCTTGAAGTCGCTAGCACAGCTGAGGCCTAAGATTCATGCCTGTTTTACGTGTCCTTGCGTCTTATCTGACTATTTCAGAGCCTTGAGGTTGGTATTAAAAACAGCCCTCCTCAATTCATGTAAGAGTTGGAATTCTTAAGAAGGCACAGCAGGGATGAGGTGAAGTGAGACTTGTTTTATTAGCAGTGTGACTTCATGAAAATGAAGAAAATGTCAGAATCAAAGGTGGGCTCTGACGGCCTGCATGGAAGGAGGACTGAATGGCTGGTGCTGTCCGATGTCCTGGCCACGGATGTGGAAAATCTCTTTCCTGTAGCTTGGGACGCAGGTATTCTGCGCTGGAACAGAGTATGCGGCGCATGGCCTTTTGCCTTCACAACACGGGAGGGAGGCCTGTGCTCATTCCTGTAGGCCTCCCTTCCTGCATTTTGTGTGGCTGCTGAAACCAGTTTCATCCCGACTGCAGCCTCAGTCCAGGCCGTGGGCGGGAGGAGCACTAGGCTGAGAGACCTGACCTGTGACTCTGGCTCTCTGTTCACTGTGGGACATTAGCGAGTCAGTCAGAAAAGTGTTCTTGTCCGTAGCATATGAGGGGTGGGCTGGGTGGTCTCCGAGGTCTCTTTAGCTCCTAATCCCCTTTATTAGTTTTATTTCGTATGAGGGGGGTAAAAGATGGAAGAAGTCCTGAGGCGTACGAGGAATGAGGGGAGGCCTGACCACACCCGGTGACGGCAGCTGTAGCCCCCGGTGCTGGTCCCTCCATCTTAACCCGTGGTTCCTGAGTCGGGCAAAGTCTGCTTAGGGTGGAGAGAGGCTGGGCTGGATTTGGAGGGTTGAGGATTTTCTCATTAGTATGAAGGACTGGGAAGGGAACTTTCAAGCCTCGACAGTCGATTTTACTACAGTAAAAGGACAGCCACGGTCACTCCTTTGTAGACACACTTAGGACAGAATCATGAAGGAAAACCAGGACTGGCCCTGCTGTGTCTTGATCGAGTCGGGGGTTGACGTTCCATGGCCTCAAGGCTCACTCTCAGGATATTGAGAAAACGGGTACAGATACTGAAAGCAGGCACTCCTTCGTTCGTTCTTGAAGTTACAGGAAGGATGGGGTGAAGTAAGATGTTATTAGCCATGTTGCTAAGCAGCCACAGAGGTGTCAGAATCAGAAGGGGGCAGGTCGGTGTGGAAGCTCGGACGGCGGAAGTCTCTGATGTGAACTCCACCGTGTGGACCCCGGCGGTGACAGCAGAGACGCTCGGGTCAAGCCGAGCCCGGGTCCACGGCGCGGGTGGACGCCTGTCGTGGAGATGGGTGTGGCTGATGCAGAGCCCGCTGCCGCCGAATATTTGACCCCGATACTCCCTTTGTTCTGATTCCTGGCCCACTAAGCGATTTTCAGAGGATCTGGTTCCCCGCGTGGCTCGTCTGTAGGGACAGAATGTGCCGTCGGGCTAACACTTGTAACTACTAAAATCCATAGTTAAGTTTCTTACCCTAAATTCATAAGCTGGCATTCTGACTGTAGACATCTTGCCGACTTTATTATAAATCCGTATCTTGTCAGCTGTGAGACGCTGGCACGGACACGTTTCTGGGCTTACCAGGCTGCGGGCCAGACCGGGGTCTCAGGTCATTTTACCCCTTGGTAGCCATTAGAAACAACTACAGCACATTTATATATTTTTAACAGTGCCAGTGGTTTAGTTAGCCAACTTACCGTAACCCCCGGTGGCTAGGAGAGTGCTGACCTCGGGAAGAGGAGGCCTTTCACTTGAGGGCAGGGCTGGGAGCCAGGGGCCTTCATAACGAGGGAGGGTGGGACAGGCAGGCTGCCGAGCTGTGGGCCTGGAGGCTTGGAAAAGCCTTGGGAGGAACGAATTCAGAGTGAGTTTGAAGGAACACTGGACGGGTGTGAAGCTTGTATTGAATTGTTACATAGTGATGCTTAATTTTAAAAATACTACAGATATTTGCTTCCTATTTGTTATTTTTTGTATGGGGAGGGAGCCTCGCCAAAGAATTTGATGCGGGTGTTTCTGGGGTGTTCCCTGCCTCTGAAGGCCCCCTGGTGCCCGTTGCCCCGACAGGTGGGAGACGAAGGAGCGGGGCATTTCGTGAAGATGGTGCACAATGGGATCGAGTACGGGGACATGCAGCTCATCTGCGAGGCGTACCACCTGATGAGGGACGTGCTGGGCATGGGGCACGACGAGATGGCAAAGGTGAGTCCTGGGCCCTGCCTCCGGGCTGCAGCAGCCGAGCCCTGCTCAGGTGAGAGGGGTTTGCCGGTGACAGTGAAGCCTTCTGCCACCTCCTTTATGTGGTCGTGCTGGTGGCAGGATGGACTCGGCCCCAGGGGCGCGGGCGGCTCAGCGGGTGAAGCGTCTGCCTTCGGCTCAGGTGGCGATCTCAGGGCCCTGGGATCGAGGCCTACGTCGGGCTCTCTGCTTAGGCGAGAGCCTCCTTCTCCCTCTCTCTCACTCTCAGTCTCTTAAGTAAATAAATTAAAAAAAAAATAAAAAAAGATGGACCCAGCCTGATTTAAGGGAAGCTGTCCCATAGGATAGCGAGCCCCTGAGCCGGAAGTCCCCAGAGAATCGTGGCGGTGATCATTAACCACCATTTAGTGGCCCTTCCGGTGTCAGGCCTGTGTCCTTTTATGGTCATTACCTCGTTTGGTTCCCCCCATTGTCCTGTAGGGGAGGTGGCAAAGAAGCTCGCTTTCCTGGTCAGGTTGGGACTGGCTGTTTGACAGTTAATCAAAAGTTAGTCAGAGTGGGGGAAACAAACATTCCCCCCCAACATTTTATTATGAGCCCGATGTTCAAACACACAGCAAAGCTGAAAGAACTTGGTAGTGGACACTGGTGCACACGCCCCCACATTCTCCGGCTAGCATTTTACTACTCGTGCTTTATCGGATGTCTGTCCCTCCCTCTATCAGTTGATCTTCTAAAAATACATTTCAAGGTAAACACCAGTACTCTTTTCTCTGAAGACTTCAGCATCGTTCCTAGGTAAACATTTATTTTAACTGAAAATAGAGGAAGCCACATTCATCGCCAGTCCAGTCCTTTCCTCGAAGTTTGGCTCTGCTGGCCATCATCGTCCTCTTTCTCATCATCTAGAATTTCCACTTCTGGTGACTTTGAGTGGAACATGATTTAGGGACACTTGTTTGCAAGGTGCACACTGCAGAATCCTTCCTGGTATTTTACAGCTTTTCCTCCTTATTTTTTTGTTTTAAAGTTTATTATTTTTTTAGGAATCTCTACACCCAGCATGGGGCTTGAACTCATAACCCCAAGATCAAGAGTTGTACCCCCGACTGACGGAGCCCCCTGGGCGCCCCTCCTCCTAACTTTCAAACGTGTCGTCCCCACTTCATTTCACTGGCTTGCCTTTACTCTTCTTTCCAAAACAGTTTAACTTTATTTTCATAGAAACAGTGCTTTTCTTTTTGTGTGTTCAAATGTAATTGATTTACTTAAAACGTAACGTATTTTTATATACAAGCGCTGTTCTGTATGCCAGGAACTGTCCTAAGTGTTGGGGATGTGGTAGCGAGAAAACCCAAGTCCCTGCCCGCACGGAGCTGGGAAGACATGGTGGTAACTCCACGGACAATGTAACACTAGCTGGTAGTGACTGTTAAACAGAAGAGGAAACGGGGGTGAGGAGTAGGTCAGTGAGCAGGGAAGGCCTCCGAGGAGGCGATGGTGTGGGTCTGAGGGGAGAACCGTGCTGGTCAGCAGCCAGCATCACCAGGCTCAAATCAAATCAGACCGACTCGTGGGGAGCAGAAAACGCAACCCGGGGAGCTGGGCTCAGAGCCGTGAGCCTCGAGGGCGGAGCAGACCGTGAGCCCGGCCAGCACCCGAGGGGAGGGCGGTGAGCCAGGTCGGGGGCCTCCGCGTGGCCCGGCTCCGCTCACGCTGTGCGTCTCACGCCCTGCACTAGGCGTTCGAGGAGTGGAACAAGACGGAGCTCGACTCATTCCTCATTGAAATCACGGCCAGCATTCTCAAGTTCCGGGACGGCGACGGCGGGCACCTGCTGCCGAAGATCAGGGACAGCGCGGGGCAGAAGGGCACGGGGAAGTGGACCGCCATCTCAGCCCTGGAGCACGGCGTTCCCGTCACCCTCATCGGTAACGTGCGGCCTCCGGCCGAAGCCCCTCGTCTCGCTGTTTCGCTCTTGCTGTCCTTCTGGGGGTTGGTGTAGACCGGCCGCCGAGGACGGGGCCTTGGGGAGGACGTGTGCAGCCTTCGTCAGCGCGCGGTGCCTTCTGCTCCGCGGCGTGAGAGGCGACCCTCTTGAATCTGTTCCTGATAAGCTTCTCCCAGTCACGCGGGCTTTGAGGTGCAGGTGGGAGCTCCTGGCTTTCTCATCCACTTCGACCTTTGGGATAGCTGTGGTCTTAGGATTGAGCTGTGGTCAGTGACCTCCATGACTTCCTAATGGGGAAGGTCACGGTAACGAAATTCTTCATACCAGAGTTCACCAGATGACATAAGCTCACGTCCTCAGCATTAATTGTTAATATTTTCATTAGGTTCCCCCCCAATATTTTATTTATTACTTTATTTTATTTAAAGGTTATTTATTTTTAAGTAATCTCTATACCCAACATGGGGCTTGAACTCATGACCCTGAGATCAAAGTCACATGCTCTTCCTACTGAGCCAGCCAGGAGCCCTTCCCCCAGATATTTTTAAAATAAAATATTACCTATACATTTCAGGTCCTTTAATATTCTCTTCCTTCTTTCCTTCCCCCCCCTCCTTTTTTTTAAAAGATTTTATTTATTTATTTGACAGAGAGACAGCCAGCGAGAGAGGGAACACAAGCAGGGGGAGTGGGAGAGGAAGAAGCAGGCCTCCCAGCGGAGCAGGGAGCAGGGAGCCCGATGCGGGGCTCGATCCCAGGATCCTGGGATCACGCCCTGAGCCAAAGGCAGACGCTTAACCACTGAGCCACCCCGGCGCCCCTCCTTCCCCTTTGTTTAGAAGAAAGCCACTATCCTGACCGTTGGTGTGTGTCCTTTCCACACATGTTGTTTCTTTTAGAGGAGCGAGCTAAGCAGTAAACTCAAGAAGACGTGGGGCGAAGGAAATCTTAGAAAGTAGAAATAAACAGAGAACAAATAATAAGAGGATTTATAAAACCACGAGTTGGTCCTTTAGGAATAAAATAGGTGCACTTCTGGCAGGATCGAAAACGGACAGTGAAACAAGGTGCCTTGCGTGCTGAGTGAAAGGCTCATCTTTGCTCCTGGCAGAATGGCTCCCCCGCCCATAAAACAGAGGTTTTCCTCCCTGCTCGTCCGGTTGCAGTTGCCTTTGTCTCCCTGCTGCCCTCCCTGCTGCCCTCCCTCCTGCCCTCGTGCGGTAGGGCTCCCTGCGGCCAGGGCGCCGTGAGGAGGCGCGCGTTGCTGAGGCAGCTCTGGGCCGCGGGCAGGGGACCGAGGGCACGACAGTGGCAGGAGTGTCCGCTGACTGCTCTGCGACAGTATGGTAGGTTCGTGTGAGGGGCTCCGCACCCCTTCCCCCAGTGGAAGGCAGGCCAGGCTTCATCCCCGGGGGGGCGCCCTTCGTGTTCGTTGAACTCATGGGGAAGCACGTCTTCGAGCTGACGCTTGGGTAACCGGGAGGGTTGCGCCACCCCGGCCTCCTTGCACCAGCTGTGTGACAGCGACGCTTCCGGCCCCGGCGCCCAGTCATCGTGAGTGTGCACGGCCGGGGGGGGGGGGGTGCTGCCCGAGGACAGCGATGGCGGCTCGTGGGTTCCGAGTGTGGGCAGTGCTGTCAAGTGGATGGCCGTCCCCGTTCCTCGAAACCGAAGTCCGGAGGTTTTACTTCATTTTGTTTGCAGGGGAAGGATTAGTTAGAGTAATTTACTCTGATTCTATAAATTATCAGTTGAGCAGGTCGCCTTTTCCAAAGGCTAATTTTTGAAGATGTTAAGTGTCTTGACATTAAAGTACTGCATTGAAATGCTTACTCAAATGAAACAAAATTGTGGTCATCGGCGTACTGGAAACTAAACTTCAATAATTAGAAAATGGAGCTTTTGGGGTGCCTGGGTGGCTCAGTCGGTTAAGTGTCTGCCTTCGGCTCAGGTCATGATCCTGGGGTCCTAGGATCGAGCCCCGCGTCGGGCTCCCTGCTCGGCGGAGAGCCTGCTTCTCCCTCTACCTCCACCCCTCCCCTCCTGCTCATGCTCTCTCTCTCTTTTTCTGTCAAAAATTAATAAAATCTTTTAAAAAAAGAAAATGGAGTTTTTGAGGGGCGAGTCTGTTATTTCTCAGTGTCCTGCAGTTTCAGACAACCCCATGTCAAGGCAGGGCCACCGTCGTTGAGCATCTGGCCGAATTCCAAGGCTGCCTGTTACTAACTAGTTTTCAAGGGGTAGTGAGTGCTTCTCAAGAAGAGTCTTTGGTGAGCATTTAAAAATTAAAGTCCTGTCAAGTGAAATTATAATTTTACGTGTGGACCAACAGAGTAATTCTGAATAATAGTGGTTTTGCTTCCTTGTTTTTTCCCCAGAACTCCTCCCTTTTATTTTTTTTTTAAAGATTTTATTTTTAAGTGATCTCCACACCCAGCGTGGGACTCGAACTTACAGCCCCAAGATGATGAGTCACAGGAGCCACGACCGAGCCTGCCAGGCTCTCGGAACTCCCCTTTTGAATTTCATGTTGGTCTTTGGGATTGATATCTACATTTATGTTGGAAGATTGACTTGTTTGGAGTTTTAGTTACCAAATTAACTGTCTAGAGGTTTTTATAAGTTCAAAACTTTTTATAAGTTTAAAAGTTCTTTCTGAGCCAGGTTAAATTTTGTGGCCTAACGCTGACACTTCCAGCTCTTTGTACAATTGGAAATCCAGCTCTTTTTCTAATTTTCCTCATCCTCTCTGGCTTGCGTGTACTCTTTTCTCTCCGGTTTTATGAGTGACCTTCGATCCCCTCCCCTACGCAGGAGAAGCAGTGTTTGCTCGATGCTTATCGTCTCTGAAGGATGAGAGGATTCAAGCTAGCAAAAAGCTGAAGGGTCCCCAAAAGATTCAGTTTGAAGGCGATAAGAAAGCATTCCTGGAGGATATTCGGAAGGTGGGGCCCAGTCCGTTCCGTGGTGGTCTTGGGTGCCTCGGGTGGCAGTGGGGGTGGGAGGACGCGGGAGGCCTGGGCGGGGGTGGCAGAGTCCTGCCCTGTCCTGGTACCACTGTCCACGCTAGGACCCGCACTGCCGGCGGGGAGGACGTGGCTAACTCCAGCTCCGGGGTGTCCGTCCTTCTTCAGGCCCTCTACGCTTCCAAGATCATCTCGTATGCGCAAGGCTTTATGCTGCTAAGACAGGCGGCCACGGAATTTGGCTGGACCCTCAACTACGGTGGCATCGCCCTGATGTGGAGAGGGGGCTGCATCATCAGGAGGTGAGTGCGGGCCACACGCCACGCCACCGTGCTGAGAGCGGTGGTCTCTGCGTCTGTGTGGACGGTGGCCCTGGGACTGGCGCCGTGAGTCCCCTAACTGGCGACAGGACAGGTGTAGGTGGTCATGTCCCACTTTTTTCCTGTATGTCAGCCGTTCTGACTACATTGTCTACACCCTTTAAAGTAGCTCCGTGAGAACCGTCGCGCCCTCTGGCCTTGCGTCTTGGGACTCTGGCTCCCTGTTTTCACTGAGCGAACAGCTGGCTCTGAGGGGTGAGGAGTAACTTGGTGTGTCGCTAGGGTGCGTGTCCGCTTCCGGCTTGTCCCCCTGCTTTCTGCTGGGCACTCAGCGTGCGGAGGTTAAGATTCATGATTTCTTCCCTCTTGATCATTTCAGCGTGTTCCTAGGAAAGATAAAGGACGCATTTGATCGGAACCCACAACTTCAGAATCTGCTACTCGACGACTTCTTTAAGTCAGCTGTCGAAGACTGCCAGGTAGGCCGCGCAGAGCTGGGTGCTGGGAATTTTGTTTTTTCACTTCCCTGCCTCGGTGCACATGGGGTTCTGTCGCTTAGAAAGGAAGCGGATCTCGTCTCCGTGGGCTGACCCCTCGTCTTTGGCTTGTTTTGGCTCAGGGCTCGTGGCGGCGGGCGGTGAGCACCGGGGTCCAGGCGGGCATCCCCATGCCCTGCTTCACCACGGCCCTTTCCTTCTATGACGGCTACAGACACGAGATGCTCCCGGCCAACCTCATCCAGGTGAGCTTTCCGAGCAGGTGGTGGACGGTAACCCGGCTGGTGCCTCACGGCGGCCTGTCCACGCGTTATTCCAACCAACCCGACTTCTCGTTTTCCAGGCTCAGCGGGATTACTTCGGGGCTCACACTTACGAACTCTTAGCCAAACCCGGACAGTTTATCCACACTAACTGGACAGGCCATGGTGGCAGCGTGTCGTCCTCTTCCTACAATGCCTGATCAGGCCGGTCCCCCGCCACGATCCCCCGGACTGGGACATTCCACTGGCCGCACGACACTGCTTACACAGCCCTCCGCCCTCCTCTGCTCAGACCTCAGAAGATAAAGTCCCATAAGAGATCCTGAAAGTCACCGTGCGCGCACGTGTGAAGGAGCTCTGCAAGGAGCACTGTGCCCTCTGCCCTAGCCTCCCGGGGCCGAGCAGGAGGCGAGCATGTGCGCGCTGGCGTGAATCAGCTCCGGGGAGCCGTTTTCCACGCGTCCCTGTGCTGAGGGAGGCGGGGCGGTTCCCCTGCTAGAGGCACCCGCAGATGGGAAGGGCTTCTGTGGGATTTGCTCAAACTGGAACCTTTGTATCACGTCGTAGATTCCCCATTTTTCTCTACTTAATAAAAGGTACTTTCAATGTCTGCTTCTTCTCTAGACTCTTCTGTATCTCCCCTCGGCCACACTGAGCCATTCTCGCCACTGGCAGAAAGGTGTGCGGCCCGTTTCGGCACATGGGAGCCTGTTTCCTTCTAGCCTTGTTCACTTTTTCCTCTCCATTAAAACAACAACAACAACAAAAACCCCTCCAGAACAATACGAGAAACACCAAAGTTAGGATCCTGATGAACTGTGCCGGGAAGGACGAGGAGGCGACACAGGGACCCGAGTGTTTTCTCAGGTTGGGCGCTGGGTCCACGGATGTTCACCGACACAGTCTTCGTGCCTTTTGTGTGTTGTGTGCCACGCTTCGTACGAAATGTTTTAGGGAGCTACATTTCAGTGACACGGGGGGCTCAGTGTGCCCTGCCTCATTCCCCCTCCTGGGCCCGCCTCTTTCTGTTCGTCCCTAAGCCCGGCGCAGGGGCGTGGGGTGGGAACGTTAGCAACCTAAGCCTACTCCTTGAATCCGGCCTTTTCACTCCATCTTGTTTACTTAAGACGTCCTGCTGGCGTGCTTACTGATAGTGTCGTGTGGCCTGGCGCCAGGTAATTGTTTTATTCCAGCAGCTTAACTCCAGAAGACTTCTCTGGAATGCTTACAAAGTCCTGCGAGTATCCTAGAATAGAGCAAAGGGCTTCCTTGTTTTGACAGCTGGTGTGTAATCTGACCTCTGACCTCTTTCAGAAAGTGCAGGGGCTCGCAGAGCTGACATGGGAGGCGATCCTTTTCATTAAATGTTTAGCTTTTGAAGCTCTCAACCTGGATGTGAGTACTTAGCTGGACGCGGCTCTGTCACCCTTCCCCACCCCCGCCTTCAAGTAGAGGTGCTGCGTCACTGCTCAAGACAGCATTTTGTTTTTCTTTTGAAGATTTTATTTGTCAGAGAGAGGGAAAGAGAGAGAGCACAAGCAAGGGGAGCGGCCAGCAGAGGAAGAAGCAGGCTCCTCGCTGAGCAGGGAGCCCGACCTGGGACTCGATCCCAGGACCCTGGGATCGTGACCTGAGCCGAAGGCAGACGCATCACCAGCTGAGCCACCCAGGCACCCCGACAGGGTTTTTTTTTTTTTTTTAAGGGATGTGAACCCCTCGATGCAGCTTTCCTCCCAGGTGATCTCTGACCACTCGCTCTGAGGCGGACAGGCGCTGCTAGGATGGAGAGCGCGTTCCTCCGAAGAGACGCGAAGTGCGGGGTGGGAGGCTAAGCGTCGAAAGCGTGGAATGTAAAGCTGGACCGTCTGAAATCCTACCGATCACGTGCAATAGAACTAGGCTCTGCTCAGCATCCAGAAGCTATGAAGCCTCAGATCAGCAACCCCCCCACTAGCTGTAGGGCTTTCGGCAAATTATTTACCATCCCTGCTCCCAGTTTTCTCATTTGTAAGACGGGATAATAGTACCTGTCTCCTCAAGGCTGTTTTGTGCATTCATGGAGTGAAGAACAGGCCAGGGCCTGGAGGTAATAAGCACCTCTGTGTGGCGTTATTGCCACTGCAGGCCGCACCTGTCCCTGAAGCAGCGGGATTTCTGCGGTTTAGACACCAGTTTACGTCTCAGCGCCCAGCGGTGAGTTCGCTCTGCAAGCCCAGCCTCAGGACGGTCCTGGTGGCGTCCTCCGTGTGCCACACGGCCGGGCGTGGCAGTTGGGACAAACGCCTTCCAGGGGGCGGTGGAGGCCGGGGGAGCTTCTCAAACTACACAAGCCCCTAGCGCCGGGGGTGGGTCTTGAGGAAAAGGGCAGATTCGGATTCAGCAGGACGGGGTAAGGCCCCGCGCTGGGCATTTCTAACTGGCTCCCAGGCGATGCCACGCGGGCCACGGACCAGACAGAAGATCCGAGCGCACAGGTGGACTCGGCAGCAGCGCCCAAGGCCTCCACCTGCCAGTTCTTCATCTGCACAGCGGGGCTGGGAACGACTTCCCCAGGTTACCGGGGCGATGAGTGAGATCACGCAGGTACTTGGCACAGCACCCGGCACACAGCGAGGGCACAATAAGAGGAAGCTGTTTGTCCTGTTAAGGAAAGTGACAGTCTTTTGCCGAGGCCCTTGCTGGGGTGACTGTTTTTACTAGAAAGGCGCTCGTGCTGTTTGAGTTTTACATCCTGGGACGGACCTGAAAAACAGATCAGTGAAACCTCGGTTCGCCCCTGGAAGGTCAGCCCCGCCGTGACCTCTCCGTTGCTCTGCACATCACTGCCCCTCTGTGCCCGTGTACTTTCTCGTCTGCACAGAAGGGGCGGTGAGACTCCCTCACAGAGCTGTTCTGAGGCCGACATCAGTGCCCGCCCCACAGGGACAGCTCTGCAGGGTTGGCTGTCACTTACCAGCTCCTGTGCCAGGTGGCGGGCCAGCAGCTCTGAACGTGCTGGAGGTGAGCACACAGGGGTTCTGGCCCATGCGGGGACAGACTGGTGGCTACTCCAGGAAAGGGCCTCTCTGGGCAGAAATCCTAGGCCCACTAATGGCTTCAGCCACAGCTTCTGCTTCATTTGGGACAGAGAGGTTGTTGGTAAAGACCGATGCATCAGACATGGGAGCAGACAGGATTTCTCAGCAAGGGGACTTCAGGCAGGGGACTGACAGGTGTTAGACATTCACCGACGCCGACGTGGAGCCCCTCCTTTCAGGAGAGGCAGAGGGGCTTCAGGACAGGTGTCCTTCTCTTAGCACGTACATTAGTATATACGTAACATGTCCACAGTCCAGGAACGCTGCACGTTGCTCCAGTTACCGCTGAGCGGTGTATAGGAAACTGCCCTAAACTCAGGTAATAACCATCTTTATCCTAATTCTGTGGCTTGGGAGCTGGAAGGGCACAGGGGCATAGCTTGTCTCTGTTCCACAGTATCTGGGCCTCAGCAAAGGCTTGAAAGCTCGGGACCACTCCGTGGCTGCGGTCACTCGGAGGGGGTCTGTCCGCTTCATTCATCTGGTGGTCGATGCTGGCTGCGGGGACCTCAGCTAGGGCTGAGATGTGGCCTCGCCGTGTGGCCTCGGGCTGCCTCACGGCATGGCAGCCTCCGGCGCGGCGACCTTCTTCCCCGGGGGCTCGGCTCCCAAGCTGGGTGTTCCAAGTAACAAAGCAGGCACGACGTTGCCTTTGAAGACCGAACCGTGGGCGCCGTACAGCGTTATTTCCGCCACTTTATGTCAGTTACAAGCAAGTCATAAGCACCCCAGATTCAACGGGTGGAGGACGAGACGCTACCCCTCGATGGCAGCGTGGGCCACGTTCTAGAGGAGCACGTGGGTCAGGAGATATTGGCTCGATTTTTCGAGCCGGTATCTGTCACCTATGCTTCCCCGGAAAAAGACCATTTGTGACATGGAGGAGTCAGGACCTCTGGCCCTATTTGGGCGTTTTCCTGAGTGTCTCCCACTGTATAAATGGCACATACAGGAATAGAATAATAACTGTGCGCCAGGCGCCGTTGGAGGTGAACTCCATCAACACCACGCCCTCTGAAGCAGGTACTGTCACTCCGCCCAGGGTACAAACCAAGCACACGGATGGTCTGGTTACCCCTGACGCACTGTAACCAGACCACGGCCGCCAGAGCCCCTGCACTCGACCCCTGCACCGCCTTCCTGCTCGCGTGCACAATCCACACCTCCGCTCGGCCACCGGCACGCTTCCGGAGCACCTGCCACGTGCCGAGCGCTGGGCCAGGGACGGCGTGTCCATGGGGAGGGCAGCAGTCCTGACCTCGGGAGCTGACAGAATCCACATGACAGCCAAAGGAGATTGATTGTTTAAAATCAGCATTTTACAGGGCAATTTTAGAGGAAAAAAATGATGACCGTTATTGAAGTTTAAGTCATGGCCCCCTTTTTAATGCAGCTGAAAAGGATCCAGGAAGCCCGCAAATGTCCCCATTTTACCTACGCCGAGGGCGTGCGCTCGGAAGCCAGGCTGCGGCTAACCCGATCTGGGCTCCACCACTTCCCAGCATGTTAATCTCTGTGCTCTGGGACCAAGTCCTCTCACCTCTGTGACCTTGTTCCCTCACATATCAAATGGGGTACCAGTACCTACCTGTGAGGGCAGCTGAGAGATGAAACAGGCGTCTAGAACAGCCCAGGAGCTAGTAAGCCCTGGGGAAGGTAGCATCACTGCCGGCAGGGCCAATCTTATTTCACAACGTGGCACAACGCTGACATCTAGTGGCCAGTGGGCGTGGCTGGTTCCTTACCGGGCAAAATCCCTCCCTCCAAACAGATCCATTCTCGGTGACGAAATACCTCAGCTCTGGACCTTCCTCTATCAGACTCTGAAGTCCGTGGGTATTCCGCAGACCACTAGAATAACTAGAATAAAGCCATTGCTTTATTTGCACATATATATGTGTATATAATTTTTTTTTAGAGAGGGCGGGGTGGCAGAGGGGGAGGGAGTGAGAGAATCCCAAGCGGACTCCCCACACAGTGCGCAGCCCGATGTGGGTCTCAGTCTCAGGATCCTGAGATCAGGACCTGAGCCAAAATCAAGAGTCAGATGCCTAACCGACTGAGCCACCCAGGCGCCCTGGGAAGCAACTGCTTTAAAATGAGATAACATGCAAGGTACAAAGCATAGAAACTGCCCAGGAGATAACCGTGACTATTTTTGAGCACTTAGGTGCAATTTTGGCCTCACAACCACTCTCTGATGTTAGTACTAGGGCCCCCACTCTGTAAATGCAGGAACTGGGGCTTGGAGAGTTTCTGTGGCTTGCCCTGGCTCCCAAAGCTCGTGATAGGGGCTGGGCTCCGAACCCGAGTTCTGGGCCTACAGCTGGAGCTCTCCACCTGCTCCCAGCCCACTCCATGCCTGCCGGCTCCCTTCTTTCCTGCTGGAGACCAGAGAGTGGCAGCGTGAGGGGCAGAACTGGGCCTGCCAAGGCACAGGCTGCATATCAGCGACATACCGTGAGAGGCCTGTCCTGCATGGCACTGGGAACCATCCCAGGGGACGGGACACCGGGACTCTCTCAGGGAGCAGTGGGGAAAAGAGGCCAGAGGCACCTGTCATCTCAGACGCAGTGGAAATCGATCAGAAGGCGGATTCCTCCAAAAAGAGTTTCTCTGGGTTTTGGCCTTCGGCACACTTGTGAGGCTTGGAGGCACTTCCGTGGAAGAGGAAGACCAAGAGGGGCCTGTGGGCTTCCCTTTAATTGTAAAAGACACACACACACTAGTTAAGAAATGCAGAATACAGGGGCGCCTGGGTGGCTCAGTCGTTAAGCATCTGCCTTCGGCTCAGGGCGTGATCCCAGCGGTCTAGGATCGAGCCCCACATCAGGCTCCTCTGCTGGAAGCCTGCTTCTTCCTCTCCCACTCCCCCTGCTTGTGTTCCCTCTCTCTCTGGATGTCTCTCTCTCTGTCAAATAAATAAATAAAATCTTTAAAAAAAAAAAAAGAAGAAATGCAGAATACAGGAATATATTAAGTGAAAATCTGAGTGTCTTTATTGCCTTCTCTTCAACTCACTGCTCAGAAGTTAACTGTATTTGTCATGTATCCTTCCAGCTCTTTCTATTCCTTTCAAATATCCCACATCTCTATATGGATGCATATGCTCTTCTTTTAAAACAAAAAAAAAAGGTTAGTCGGTTCATACCGGTCTGCAAGTCTTCTATCCCTTAATGTCCTCATTCTATAAACTGGCAATTAAAATATGTTAGCGCTTCAGGTTTCTAAGAACCCTTTATAGATTATTTTGAAGAATAAAATCTTCAGGTTACACAAATAATCACCCCTAATAACTTTGTATGTCAAATCTCTGCCTCCTCGACCCCCCCACTTAGGATTCAGCAAAGATGTGGGACAGTTGCAGGTGAGGGGCCAAAAGCAAATCCTTGTGGGATTCTGCCCCCACAATTTCTCCCTTCACCCCCGCCCACCCCTTTCTCCACAGAGGTGTCAAGAGGGGAGGTTGCCTGTGGATTCTTTCAGTTGAGCACCCTTCTTTTCTTCCTTAGTTTCAGATTAGTCAGGAAAGGCCGATGATTTTCAGGGCACTGGAAGGTGTTCGGAATACCCTCCGGAGCTCTCAACGCTCGCCTCCCTATGCAGTCAAAAGTGAACACAACCCTAAGCCCTAAGTGGGAGGACGTCCAAGGAGTGTTGTTTTCTCCCTGATGACTGCAGCGAGACTTTGGAAAATACATAAGCAAGTCAAAGCCCTTTTTAAAAAACTGGGGGCCCTGGGACACCAGGCTGGCTCCCTCCATTGAGCATGGACTCTTGATTTCGGTGCAGGTCACGAGCTCAGGCTCTGTGGGGCTCTGACTCGGCTTTCTCCTTCTCCCTCTGCCCATGTGCTCACTCTGTCTCTCTCTCTCTCTTTTTTTTTTTTTTAAAGATTTTATTTATTTATTCGACAGAGATAGAGACAGCCAGCCAGAGAGGGAACACAAGCAGGGGGAGTGGGAGAGGAGAGCAGGCTCATAGCAGAAGAGCCTGATGTGGGGCTCGATCCCAGATCGCCGGGATCACGCCCTGAGCCGAAGGCAGACGCTTAACCGCTGTGCCACCCAGGCGCCCCCTATCTCTCTCTTTTAAATCAATAAATCAATAAAATCTTAAAAATAAATCTTTAAATAAAATAAATCTTTAAAATAAATAAATAAATAAATAAATAAATAAATAAATAAATAAAATCTTTTTTTAAAATGTTAAAAGAAAAAAAAAAAGTTGGGGGCCCTGGAGCGCCTGGCTGGCTCAGTTGGAAGAGCAAGCATCTCTGCGTGTGTGAGTTCGAGCCCCATGTTGGGCAGAGCTTAAAAAATTTTTTTAATTGGGGGCCCTGGTACTGCTGCTGAGTGAGTGAGCCTCGCTGTGTCACCTACTCACTGCCTGCGCTGCTGAATGGGACAGTCATCCAGCACTTTCCTGCAGGCTGATGCCCTAACACTACTGTTGGTGACACAGTTACAGACACTGGGTGGCTTTTGCAAGGCCTGCGGAGGTTAGAGCCACACGGAATTTACAGGGAAGGGTGCCGCCCGACAACGCTGTCCCTGCACACACGCCTTCTTTCCAAGGAGGGCTCGTGGGAGCCTCAAGCCAGGCGCTGAGCCCCGGGGAGCCGGTGGGGTGCCCGCCCCCGACCGCGAAGGGCCTTTCCCGGAGCGGCCGCCAGAGGGCGCGCGCGGCGCGGCGGCGAGGAGCTTCGCGCTTTGTCCCCCCGCGCGGCCCGTCGCCCAGCGCCGCGGCGGGAAATACGACAGACTCCTCCCGGCCGCCGCCTCCTTCAGCCCTCGCGCGCCTGCCCGGGTCGGCCCTGCTGCGATGGAGGAGGACGAGGACAGGGCGGCCGAGGAGCAGCAGCAATTCTCCTACCGACAGGTACAGGAAAGTCGGGTCCCTGCCGGGCTGGGGGAGGACGGCGTCTAGCTTCTGGAGAGGGAAAGGCCTCGAAGCCTCCGCCGGGCGCTTCTCGGGGCGCGTCCCCCCGAGCGGAGAGCGCGCTCCGGCCGCCTGCGCCTGCGCCAGCTGGCCTGGCCTGCCGCGGGGGGTGCTGGGAGGCGGTCTCCAGGGTAACGCGGGTCGGAGTCTGGCGCCCGGGGGCCACCTCGGGCTGGGAGCGGCGGTCTCCCTTCTCAGACAGGGCTGTCGGGAGAATAGGGTGTGCGCCCTGGAAGGGGATTCAGGCAAAGCACTTAGCGCGGGGCCCGGCGCGTGGCCGCCGTGAGGTGCGCGCTCCGCCCTGCAGACGCGGGGACGCGCTGCGAGCCCGGATGCCGCGCGGGCTCCTTCCCGCGTGGGTCTCAGCCCTGGCTCCGCAGCCCGGGCGGCGCGCGGCTCTGCTCCAGCCCAGCTCTCCCGCATGCAGAATCCGAGTAGTAGGAACCTCCCAGGGCGGTTGCGGGCAGCGCCTGGAACAAGCGCACCGGGCGGAGTCGTGAGAACGAGCCAGAACGCCCTGAAGAGGTAAAAAGCAAGAACCAGGGCGGCCACCTCAAAGAGGGTGAAGACCGGGAGTGAGCTCGGTGCACGGGAGTGTCCTCCTGCCAGGGTTCGTTTCAGAAGCTGCTTACCCACCGCCTCCCTTTCTTTTGGGAAGCGCAAGGTTTCAGGAAAAAGCTGCAAGGATAGTGCACTCAGCAGCCATAGGCTCCTCACCTGGATTCACCAGTTGTTAACACTTGGCTATATTTACTCCTTTGCTCTCTTTTTTTCCTGAATCATTTGAGATTTAATTGCAGGTACCTTGACACTTTCCCTTTAAGTTTTAGTACTTTCGTATGCCTCTCGCCACAAGACGGGTATTTTCGTACATAACCTCAAGTATCACACTCAGAAAGTTTAGTATTGGTAAAATCCTATTACCTGATGTTCAGTCCATAGGCACGTGTCCCCAGTGTGTCCCAAAGCTGTTTCTTCTGGTCTTTTTTTCTTTCATCCAGGAGCCAGTCAAGGGTCATAACTTGCATTTAGTAGTCCTGTCTCTTTGATCTTCCCTGGGAGTTCTCCACCCTTTTTGTCTTTCCTGACATTGATGGTTTTGAAGAGTCCACTGATGGCAAAAGTAGTGGGAGATAAACCCTGAGAGCTGAGGCTGTCCTCATTTTCGTATTCTCAGCTTACTGAAGCAATGAGTATGGCTGCAAAGATGGGCTGAGAATTTGGTGAGCAAGTTGAGGGTCCCGTCACTCATTCATGCAGCTGTTCTTGGCGCTAGGTGGACAGTAGGGAACAAAACTGACAGGGTCCTGCCCTTGAGGAATTTGGGATCTAGGGATTGAGCCTCGAAGTGCAGTGTTGTCTGCAACATTGAAGAAGGCACTTGGCCCGGTCCAGGAGGCGGGCAAAAGGAGGGACAAAAAAATCTGTGGAACGTTCAGAAGCCTCCCTGTCCTGTTCCTCTAATGACAACACCACACATACCTAAAAAAAGATGACCGTGGGGGCTCTTTATCCCTTCCCAGGGCGATGGTCCCTTTGTCTCCTTCTACCACAAGCCTCAACTTACCTTGTCTTTTGACATCTGAAACCAAGAAAGGTCATTACCCTTGCTTGTCTGCCTGGCCTCTACTCTGGGCTCCTGGAGCTGTGTTTCTCTAGGTCCTCCTCATCCTGTCTCAGCTGTGAACACTTGCTGTTTGGGGTTCAGCTGTCCCCTGTCCAGTTCAGTTCTGTCTCCAGCATAGAGGAGCACCCCCAGGGGCGCAGTAAGTTTGTTGACAGCATGCTGAGATCTTGGCTTGGCTTTGTTTTGCTTCTTTGCTTCTCTGCCTGGGAAAGCTATGTTCTTCAGTATCTAGAAGGGTTGCTAAGGAACAGCGAGGGTCCTAGTGAGGTGGGCTAGCAAGCCAACAAATCAAAGGAGGGTCAGACGTGTCCTCACAGGCCTTTCCCGGCATGGTCCCGAGCGTTTGTCCTTGGTCACGTGCAGGCCTGGGGCCCCAGTGACTTAGAGCAGAGGGATGGGATCCTTTTGCATTTCACTAGAGTAAGCCCTGTCTGGTTTTTCATTGTTCCAGAAACACCTAGCATGTGCCTTTGCTCAGTAGGAATGGGTACACATTTGTGGACTATCTAAAGTCATGCAGATACTTTGCAAGTGCAAGTCTGACTTTGCTCCCCGCTGACCTGTCGTTGTAATTCCTTATCTTTATTTGACCTAAATCATAACCATTAACAAGGAAGTAATGTTTCTCCAAGTCACACTCCAGAGGGCCTCATTAATTTATTAGTACACTTGAAAAGTCACTCAGCCATTGTGGAAAGTGCTGAAGGAATTAGGCTGAGCAGACCCTCTCCTTGGTCTTAATTTTCGAAGATGTGGAAAGCTCTTATTTGCAGCCTCACCCATGAAGTATTTTGACTTTTTGCTTCAGAGGCTGAAAGCAGCCGTCCACTACACTGTTGGTTGTCTCTGCGAGGAAGTTGCATCGGACAGAGAGATTCCATTCAGCAAACAAACCATCGCAGCGATCTCAGAGCTGACCTTCCGGCAGTGCGGTACGAAGCGGGGCCTTTCTCTCTGTGGGTGGAAATCCCCCAAGTTGTTTTTGCCCAGGAGAAACGTGTGGCCGGGTACCATGGCTCGTCTTAGCAACAGGCGGAGAACATAACCATAGGGCGCTATTCATGAAACATTTCATTTCTAAGCTGTAAGATTCGGATGTTTTATGGAAACATCTGTTTCTATTACCTAACACTGGGCATGAACCCCTTTATTTTGTTCTGTTTTAAACTGCCTGGAACATTAGACATTACATTTTTATCTCGTTGCTTTATAACATTTTTATATCGCCCATGCCATGGTTTCTATGACAGCCGAGCTTGTGACATTGGTATCTGCTTGACGTCCAAGGAAATTAATGTCCTCTCAAGCCATAACTTGTAGCAAAATTTAAGATTAAGGGCTAGTGTCATGGAAGGAGAGGTGTGGCCACAATTACCACACTTATGACAGGGAGGCCATATGAATAACTCACACAACCTAGGCTGAAGGCTCCCGTCCGGGGATGGGGCGGCCTGAAGTGCATCCTCTCTCCGCAGAAAGGGTCTGTCGTGTTAGTCACTGGGTTGTGGGAACTGAGGTTGCACTTGCCCTCCTTCTGAGATAAGATTGGCATGAGGATAGCTAAAGCACATCTTCTTCTCTTTCAGAAACCTTTGCCAAAGACCTTGAAATGTTCGCAAGGTGGGTAAAGAGTTGCGTGTCTGATGCTGTGTGCGTCGACGTGCTGTGCCTCCTCCCCGTCCGGCGGTGTGTTCGGGAGAGCTTTAGGCTTTTGTGTGCGTGGGTGGGTGGGTTTATTGCAGGCTCCTCTGCCGTCATGATTCCGCAAGAATATAACATCTGCTGTAATCACGTCCATTCAGACTTGATTTGGCACTTTTGTGACATCTTCTGAGTACTTTTTGTCAGAGAAGCGGAGCTGCTCGGCTCCCGGCTACACGAGGGCTGTGAACGTGCAGGGCGTGTGCGCGCTGCGTGCCCGGCGGTGACCGTGGGCGGCCGTGGGGGCGGTGACAGCACCCAGCACCCAGCACCCTCAGCCTCGGGGTCGCAGCGTCCGTCACCAGAGGCACACGCGCCGTGAAAGGCGGGTGACTTGCTTCCAGCGGGGAGGCTCGAGCTCTTACAGGTGATTTACGCTCATCTCTTCGATTAGTACCTCAGGTAATTGAGAACAATCGCGCCCAATTGCTTTTACGAAGCAGTTTGAATGGCGGAGGCCGGAAAGGGCTAGAGCTTTGCAGTCCGCTCGCACGTCCGAGTCGGTGCCAGCCGCTCCGCACCCGAGCTTTTCACCTCGCCGCCGCTAGCTCTTTGTGGCTCGGTGAGTGCTTTGGATGAGTTAGAGCCATAGGTTCTCAGAGGGCGGACTCTACATCTGTCCTGTCCCCGTGTATATGAATCCCTAAAAACCGCTTAGCATCGCCAGCTTGGCCGAAGGGTAGGGTCGTCTCACGGGATACTAATAGCTCCTGTGGTTTCTTCACTCTTAATTGAGGTGGTGGCTCCTTACGTGGCGCCCATTAACTCCCCCGAAGCCCCCGCGCCTCGTGCGAAATAACATTTGTCACCCCTCTTGCCACGTCTTTCCTTTTTTCGGAAAATACAACTTCTTTTTATTACAAAGGATGGCACAAAAATGTAAATATGTAAGCCCACGATTATTTGATTTGAACGTGAAGCTTATCAACATCGAGCCGGGTTTCTCCATCTCAGCACCGTGGACATTCTGGGCCGGCGCCTTCTGGGTTGTGGTGGGGACTGTGCCGTCCTGTGCAGGGCGCTGATGGGCTTCTCTGGCCTCTCCCTGGTGGACGCCAGCAGTAAATCCCCGGTCATGACTTTTCCTGCCATTTCTGTGTTAGCTGTGGGAAAGACAACACATGTTTTTAGGTGGTTCTGTAAAGATACTAGAAATAAGAACGAAATTGGAAATATTTAGCACATAATACACTGAGCTTTCAGGTAGTCTGTTTTATGATTACGTTAAGAGGTTGGGTTTCCTTTGCTGGGTACTTGCTGGGTGAGGGTACTTGCTTGCTGTGTGCGTCACTTAGCCTGTAAGCTCCCCAGGCAAGGGCATCATCAAGTCAAGGCTGCCAAGCTGCTGTTGTCTAACTGAGAGAGGCAGAGGCTTACTGACGACGAGATGCCTCCCCTTCCGCGTGTCCCGGGGTGTCCTCTGGCGCTCTTCACGCTCCCCCCGCCCCCCGAGCCAACACAAGTGCAGATTTACTTTGAAGACTCCCCCTTGTCTAATTTCACACTGATCTTTGTAATACTTCAGTTTGCAGTCATTAAAAAAAAAAATCCTGTTTGAAAGTTTATCGTGGGGTAGGGGTTGGGGGCGGGGCACCTGGGTGGCTCAGTCGGTGAAGCGTCTGCCTTCGGCTCAGGTTGTGATCCCGGGGTCCTGGGATCGAGTCCTGCGTCGGGCTCCCTGCTCAGTGGGGGGAGTCTCTTTCTCCCTCTACCTCTGCCCCTCCTCCCTGCTTGGGCTTGCTTGCGCTCTCTCTCTCAAATAAATAAAATCTTAAAAAAAAAAATAAAGTTTTTCACGGAATAAAATTGATATTCCCAGAAGGTCAGCTTTGTTTATTCTGTGGCCTTGTGTTTTCCCCGAGGCCACTGTCTAGAACTGTGAGTCCTACAAGCAGTCTGAAGGACTGTTTCAGGCCAGCTGTATATTAAATGGTCTTTGTAGGCTGGCTGGGAACCTAACCAGTATTTGTAACATTGTTTCTATGAGAAAATGTGTTTAAATTTGAGCTAATTCACCTGTAAACTTTGGAAAATCATCTCCCAGTTTAAGTTGCAAATTTCCTTTAATTTAGCTCTGAAATCTCTAGTCACCTAATATTGTTAATATATTAAAGATGTAACGTTCTGAAGAAGACAGATATTAGTAAGTTGATTCTAGGAACATTTTGGGAAGAGTCTTCAAAACCTGCGTTGCTAACAGCGTTACTTGAAAAACGGCTTCGTAATTTTCCCTCGAGTCGTTTTCTGGGGTCAGAGGCCTGATTTAGGTGTGAGGAGGCCAGCCTCCGATATACCTGCCCCTCCGGTTAGGGACGTGTTGGCATGAAAACATGGTGCGGAGGGGGCAGATACCAAGCCGAGTAGTTAGAGGCTTGGCTTTGCCGTTTCCTGACCGCTGCCTTGTGAACAGATCGCCTCTTACTCTGTGAACAGGTCACTGTGCTGCTTCCTTCTGTTCTTCTGTTTGTGGCACTTTGCGAAGAATGTGAAAACCGGCAGAGCGGCCCGATCTTGTGACTCAGGTCCACACTGTGTCCGTGGCACCTAACCGCCTCCCCCTGGTACATCTGTGGCCCGGCTTCTACTCTGTGGCCGCTCTGACCTCCCCTTCTGACTGTTCCCCTTCTCTCCTGGCCCTTGCGAATGGCTAATGAGAAGTTGTCTCCTGCAGTGGATACTGTTGGCACAGGCAGTTGCTGTCAGTCGTGAGGAGACGACACATGCCACCTGCACATTTAGCAGGGTGTGAATTAATTCAAATTATGGAGTGTAATTTCTGTGTGATTTTATTGTTAACAGAACAGATATTTGGTGAGGACTGTGTGTTGGCCACTTTACTGGTTATTAAGGATACAAAGATGCCTACTCACTCCTGTGTACAAAGTTTCTACTTACTTTTGGAGGAAGTGAGAAATGGCAAGAAATGGTGTAATTAGAGCAATAAGTTATTGAATAGAGCTTATCTGAAATTACCTTTTATTTTATTTATTTTTAAAATATTTTTTTTCTTTATGTGTCGGAGAGAGAGAGAGCGCGCACAAGCAGGGGGAGCAGCAGGCAGAGGGAGAAGCAGACTCCCGGCTGAGCAAGGAGCCAGATGTGGGGTTCCATCCCAGGACCCTGGGACCACGACCTGAGCCAAAGGCAGACACTTAACCGACTGAGCCACCCAGGGGCCCCTAAAATTACCTTTGAAAGCAAAGATAAGAGGACTGGAATGAGAATAGGAGTCCAGGTTGTAAGCAAGACACAGACTCCAGTTTAATGGATGTTCTTTGTTCTGGCTCGGCTGTTGTTGAGGGAGCGCATTACCTCCTTGTGGGGGGGGGCATCTGCCTGTAACGTAGCCCTCGGAGAAGAGCTTCGGGATCTTGGTATCTTTGTTGTTCTACTTCCCATCTGTTTAAGCAGAGGCAATCTTTGTGGTGTGAGATATTGTGCCATTTTCTCTTTTCACTAAAGGGGTGTGCGGACGGGCTGCGTGCTCTTTCTGTGGTGTTCGCTGTGACCGTTGTGCCTAAGCAAGTCCCCGCTCAGGCACCCGTGGCCTCGGTGGAGGTGGACAGATGGCTGCTGCTTTCCTTGGTCTCTTTATTTAATTAGTATCTTGGCGAAGTCACTTCACTCATTTTTATGTCATTGTTGCGTAATGAATTTAATCTAAAAAGATGGGCTACTTAGAGATCCTTGCTAGTTTGGAGTCTGACCGTGAACTTTTGGGTTTCATCAAAACTTGAAGTGATACTAAACATTTTGGTGAATTGTTCCTGCCCTTTCTACAGACATGCGAAAAGAAGCACAATTAACACCGAAGATGTGAAGCTCTTAGCCAGGAGGAGTAATTCACTGGTGAGAGATGAATTTCTTTCCTCACTCCCCTTTCCCATCAGAATACATTATTCCCAATTAATCACTTGCAGCCATGAAGCGATTCCCCAGGGCACCTTGCATTAAAAACGAGAGATGGTTGAACCATTCAGACCTGCCCACAATTTATAGTCTCTCTTTCATCATGATGAATCTCGCTAAGCCAATTTGAAATTTTCTAATCAGCACTCTCTGGATTTCATAATTTGCCTTTTTCGTAACATCTCAAAACTTTGGCCCTGAGTTTCATTTACAGCGTGGTGTCAGAGACAGGCCACTGGCTGGAGCGTGTGGGGAGAGTTGTGTTGCTGTGTGCACAGCTCTCATGGGCCAGGTATGGAAGGAGTGTCTGCACGGCTGGGATGGGCAGAAAACGGAGCACGTTTTCTGTCTTTCCAAAGAAATCTAGAAGTCATCTTGACCACGCCCTCATTTTACAGGTGATGCTGTGGTCATCCCTGCCTCGTGGCCATGGCCCGGGGCAGACGCAGGGCATCTGTGAGGTTTTCTGACCTTGTCTAATCCTAGCAGTGAGAACACTTTCTGTCCCTCATCCTGTGAGCTCCACCAGGACGGGGACCTTTGTCTCATCTCTGCTTCATCTGCCCTGCCTAAAATACGGCCTGGCATACAGCAGGTGCTCAGTACATAGTTGCTGAAGGAGTTTGTATAGCACTTGACAGTTTACGGGGGGCTTTTATAGTTATTATTTTACGTGTATTATTTCAAACCTCACAGCCTGCCTCCGAGGGTTTTTCATAACATGATTGATTAGCCCGATTTTACAGGGGAGGCCGCCGGAGTTAGGAACTTCGCAGAGCTGAACACGGAGCACTCGGGCGGGTGGCCGAAAGCAAACCGTCTAGGCCAGGCTCTAGCACCGCTTCCACTGGGCTCCCTTTTCCCCCTCCTCTTCTAATACCCTCCCTCCAAAGTCGAAGTCAAGGTTAAAGATGGTGTGATTGCTAAGGAAACAGCTAAGGTGGCTGGCGGTGCTGTGTATCCGCGGGGGAGACACTTCTCTCTCCCCATCCGTTCTGTGCGGGTCATGGCTGGGAGCTGGCTGGCTGCGGTGAGCCCTTTCTTCCTTTTGCAAAGGAATGGGCAGTGCCAGTCATCTTAGAACATTAACTGGGAAGTTACCTGCTTATTGCACATTCGTTTACTTCCCAATCGTGTGTTTATTTGGGGCTCTTAATTTTTTTTTTCATGACAGAGTTGCAGCTAAATTTATGCGTTTGATAAAATCCTCCCCGACGGCAGGGACCTGCATTATTTACCCTGTGTCCCTAGGACCCGGTGCATCGTCGCTGCTCAGCGATGTTAGTTGGATACATTTCGGGGGGCGTTCATTGTGCTGGTGCTTGGTGGGGTATATTGAGGCCTGGCTTGTCTTGTGCACGCTCCACAGTTGAACTCTTGATTACTCAAGAAACTCCTGCCTGTTGGGTAGGAGTGTGGGCAGCAGTCGGTTGATTTTTGTAGATGGTTGCTTCTTCCAGGAAAAATTGGAAGATCTGTTTCACTCTCAGGAACGTAACCAGGCTTTTCCACCCAAATTCCTAGGGGGGGAGTGGTTAGGAGGGGCTTAGATTCCCCTCTGCTGCCCCAGGTTTGTAGAGTGGCTTCGCAACCAGGTAAAAATGTGATTCTTTAATTTTTTTTTTGGTAGCTAAAATACATCTCAGAGAAAAATGAAGAGCTCACTCAGTTTAACACAGAACAAAAAGCAAAGAAGAAGAAGAAGCTAGAGGATGACAACACAAAATCAGTGGCACCGGCAGAGGCTGCAGCGGCCGGAAAGGACGGTTCTTGACTCTGTCGCCACCGGCAGAAGCAGCCTTGAGCGGGGAGGGCGGCCGGGAGCCCCGCTGCCACAGAGGGGTTTTCGAAGGGATCAGTAGAGAGTAAAATAAAAAGGCTAAAAGGCTTGCTGGGCTGTGTTCTCCGAGTCATTGGCTGCAAAAGCTCGTGTCAGAGAGCCCGAGACGCTCGCGCAAACGCTCCGCGTGTCCCCTGCGCTAACACAGGAGTCTGGGGGCAGGGCTTGGAAACGGTATCTGTTGCCATTACTAAGGTTGTGTCAGCAAGGAGATGTGGCCGACTTTTCAAGGAAACATCTTCGTTATCTCTTCATTCTTCTACGTGGTTCTTCGGGCTGACAGTCCCTGAAAGATGAACAAAGCTCTTTCGATCTCCAGTGCGGTTTTTAAACCTGTATCATGTGTGACCACAAGGTAGTGTGGTGCTCGCAGGTGCATGTCCGTTTTACTTTCTGAAGGTGATTTTCTCCAGAAACACAGTTTATGCAACTTTTCTTTGGCTATTTTGTAATTTAACTATGGTTCTGTGGGGCAGAGGTTTTGCTTGAGAGGAAAACCCGCTCTCTTCCCAAACACTCCTGTGTGTGGTGCCCTGGCTCGGTCTGTGAGGCCTGGAGCTTCTAGTCCTGCTGTCTTCTCTGTGGGGTGTTGGGGGGCCCAGGACATGACTTTCCCGGCTGGGGCAGGAGGCATAAGGGACGGCACTGCATTTGGGAGCCCTCTCTGTGCCAGGCTGCCCCAGGGCTCCATATAGGACCTCAGTGCGTCCTCCCAGCCTTATGGGGCGGATCTGATTCTCCCCGTTTTACTGATGTGCAGACCGAGGCTTGAAGAGGTCTGTGCGCTGCCCAGGTCTGCTGACCAGTCGAGATGGTATTCACCCTGGGGGTGCTGACTAAAGAGGGGGTGAGAGAGAACAGGACAGGGGTTCTGGGTAGAACGGATACCGATCAGCAAAAGACACCCCACAGTGTGGCTCTCGAGGGGCCATGATAAGCTGGTCACGGGAAAGCTCTGAAATCAAGCTTCACAGTCTTAGGGTCTGCAGATGCCTCCTCCTTTCACCTCAGAAAGTGACTGTGACATCCATGTGTCACGTCAGGTAAGAAAAGGGAATCCTAAAGCTTCTGTCCTGACAGTCCCTTCCTGCCGAGACCCCTGTGTGAGCACCTTCCTTTTCGGGTAAGCTCTGTAAGTCCACGTCAGGCGAGGTTGGACCCTGGCCGCCGTGGACTTGCCGCAGGTTGCCAGACGCGGATTTGCTTCCGGGTCCTGCGACTCTAGTGGCGGTGTGACTTTCCGTAGCTTTGTGTTCTCATGAGCGACATAGGGCGTATGTGACAGGAAGAGGAAATGGGGAGGACTGTTGCCGTGGGTCTTGTTTTTATGGATTTCCGTAGCTCTCCAAACTCGGCACACATGGGATTGGAAGTGGCGAACTCCGTGTGCGCCACGGTGTCCAGTCTGGTTCCAGGGCCGGAGAGGCCCCCTGTCCCTGGCCTGGGTATTTGATGTGGAGTTTTCTAGCCAAATCAGAAACTCGACTTGATGTTCATGTAATCTTTGGGTGTATTTGCATATTTATGTACGATGTGTTTATACTTTATTTTTTAAAAGATTTCATTTATTTGAGAGGGACAGAGATAGAGCGTGAGCGGGGAAGAGAGGGAGAAGCAGACTCCGCTCGGAGCAGGGAGCCCAGTGTGGGACTTGATCCCAGGAGCCTGGGATCATGACCTGAGCCGAAGGCAGACACTTCAACTGAGCCACCCACGTGCCCTGTTTATACTTCCGGTGAGCAGGCTTACGACACGTGTTTCAGGGCTTGTGACAGGAGCGGTCGGACGGTGAGGAGGAGCTGACTCCATCTCCTGGGTTCTGGGAGCTGCCTCTTCCCCACTGCATGCTCCGGGGGCGCTTCGCTCACTCTGGAGAATCCGCAGTGATGTCGGTCATCCTGTGCGAGTCCATCTTTGGCGACAGATGGCAGAAAGGACCTCTGGAGGGCCCTGTTTGTGGGCTGGCTTCCTCAGAGTCCTGGAAGCTCCTCTAAACTTGAACCTATTAACCTTTACCAGATGACGAACCAAATAAAGAAGCGGGTGTCTTTGGAAGGAATGTGTCCTGGTCACATAGACGGGGGCAACTTAACGTTTGTAGTATTTGTCATCTTCTTGTCACAGTGGTTCCTCGAAGTGCTTGAAATAAAGGGCCCGTGGTAATGTGTTACTACCGAAATTAACCGGAGCCAGGGAGCTGGAAAGCATCCCTCTCCGCACGCAGCAGCAGCTGGAATGCCCTGGAAAGGTGTGTACTGGCTCGCACACAGCGGATACTTCAAAACCTGGATGTCCCAGAAAGGCTGCATCGGGACATGCTTCTTTCTTTACCGAATTGTTGAATTTCTGAAGAGCCCCTAGGGGTCGTTTAGTCCAGGCTCCCCACCACCTAGGAACTCGTGCAGCGTTCTCCAGGGACAGAGTCCGTCCGGTGACGGGACTCTCACTGTTCGGTTTCTTCTGTACTTAGAGAAAAGTCTTCCACCCTCTAACCTCTCTCTTGGTTCCATTTGGACCTTTAGAAGGAGCACTCTTTGTTTTTCAAAATAATTCAGGACTGAGTTCCTTTTAATCGAAAGTTCCCATTTGATGTCTTTTCAGGAACACGTTCTTGCCTAAGACCTTAGGTTATCAGCTCCCAGAGGGCAGGCTCTAGGCTGGAGTACGTGATCGCTGGTGCCTTGTGCAGTGCGGCGCTCGCGGGAAGCACCCCGAGATACTTGGACCCTGGCGTGTAAGATGTGCTGGTGGAATAAGTGGGAGCCCTTGGGTTGCATGGCCCCTGTTGGGGGGCCCCCACGTGTTGTGGTGCGCGGCTCTTCTCTGTACCCTGGGGAGCAAGGAGAAGGATTGAGGATGTCGTCTTAGCGTTGCTGGACGTGCGTGCCTGCTGTGAGCTCCACGTGGGCCGGGTGCTTTACGGGACCCTCTTCAGTCCTCACAACAGCTCTCTGATGGGGGCAGTAGGTCCAATTTTTTCTTTTATCCCCATTTTACAGATGAGAAAACAGCCACAGAGAGGCCAGGAGCAAAGCCAGGGTTTTAGTCTTCAGCCCTTGCCTTGAAGTACCAGACGGGTGGCCGCCTGCTCGAAAGCAGCCAGTAATAAGAGGGCGCGTGGCCTTCCTCCACCCGCGGCACCCGGCCCTCCTTGGCCCACTCCCAGCGCCCTGGTTGCCCTGGAGATGTGCTTCCATTCCTAGGCACTGAGTCTTGCCCCCTGGCTAGGCAGGCTCTCACAGCCCTGCTGGCGTGGGTCCTTTGTAGTTCAGTGTAAGCTCTGGGTGCTCAGAGTGTCTGAGGAGTCCGTCCAGTAAAATCTGCAAAATATACTAAGGGTATAAGAAGCTGGCTGAGCTGCTGTCAATTTTCATTTGTGAGACTCTCCTTTTTGGAGGCCCCTGGCAGGCTCAGTTGGTAGAGGAAGGGACCCTTGATCTCAGGGCTATGAGTTCAAGCCCCATGTTGGGCATGGAGTCTACTGAATTAAAAAAAAAAAGTCTCAGTTTTTAATACCATTTATAGGAATTTTCTTAGGCTAAAAAATTATTTTCGTATAGAAAAAAATGACGAAGCAACATGCAGTAATGAGCCATGACTCCTCGGGCCATGCCCATTTTGCCTAGAATCTCTACAAGCCTCTGCTGGAATTTAAGATGGAAATTGCCCTTGGGGGAGGGGTGTGAGCCAGGAAATTGGAAAACTGAAAGGGTCAGCCTTCACTTTTGGAGAGAGCTGTCAGTTCGGTTGCTTTACTTCTGCTTGGAACTTGCCGTGGCTCCTGGCCCCAAGTGGCAGGTTTGTGGCCAGTGACTCAGTTTACCGGCTGTCTCAGTTGGATGAAGAGGGTCTGCGGCTTTGCTTGTGGGATTCTGAAACTGGGACCAGGGAGGGGATGCCCTGGGGGGCAGCACGGAGGAGGCCTCCACGCTCCGGCCTTCCCGGGAAAGCGGGGCAAGTGCAGGTCCTTGAGTCAGAAGTAGCCAGGCCCTCCAGGGCCAGCATCCCCAGGCTCTCGGCTCCTTCCCGATCACCCCGTGCCCAAACCTGCCCTCTTGCCCCGGTTTTTAGCCTCCTTGCCTGCGATTCGGTGAGAACCGGCGGGTTCTTGGGGCGCCCCCCTGTACCCCCCTCATCCCCCTTGTCTCTTGGGCCCACGGCGGAGTCCATCAGACCTTACACGGGCAGAATTTCAGAGCCTCAGCTCCTCACGCACAGCGAATTTTCTATTGTGTGAAATCGCTTGGCTTTGTGCTCCTGGCTTCTGCGGACTGTGGGCGTGACCGTGAGGACGCGGGACTTCAGGAGTGAGCGCACGTGTCCTCCAAAGTAAGCAAATCTGCTCTAAACTCGGAGACCGTCGGAGGCGTTAATGAAGGGGTTAACTCTGATCCAAAAGCGCTTTTGTGGGCTGCTGGCTTAGGCAGGTGCAGCACTGCTTGAGAGGGAGGGAAGTGGGGGTACAGGCTTTTGACAGGTACAGAGACAAAAAAAACAGCTGCAGGTGGAGCTTAATTAAAATGCCCCCCACCCCTCCCCTCCGCGAGACCCAAGTGCACAAAACAGCGATTTCGAGGCTGCCGGAGATGAGCAGCGGAGAGAAGTGCTGGTCAGCCCGCAGAATGCCGCCGCCCCTCTGCCTGCTCCTGCTGCTGCTCTCGGGGGCCACGGCCACCGCCGCCCTGCCCTTGGAGGGTGGCCTCGCCGGACAGGACAGCCGGGTGAGTAGTGTGCCGGGGCCGCAGGCTAGCCCACTTTCTGGCTGGCTCGTTCCTTGGCCTCTCTGGCCTGGGGATCGCCAGCGTCTCCAGGGCCGAGTGGCTGTAGACAGAAGGCAGGGCTGACCTTTGTGCGGCGCCCCGCAGCTGCCACCCGTCCTGGGATGTCCCCTTTAGACCACGGGTTCTTGTTTACCCTCAGTGGTCCCAACAACCTGCAGAGAGCTCTGAAACTCAAGGGGGGGCTCCCTGCCAGCGATCTCCATCTGCTAGTCTTTGAAACGTTACGCGATCGTGCCAGTCTATCGCAGGGCGGTCACGGGGCCGCCGACGGCCCGCGTTAGTCACACGTGCTTCTAGAATCTTAATTTATAGGTATGGGACTCTTCACTGGCTCAGATTCATTGACATCATTATAGTTTCCGTCGTGAGAATTCGTAACTTTGTGAAGTGATTTATTTTTCTCTTTTTTTCCCATTTTGAAAAAGTTCCAAGAAAGAGTACATAAAGTTGGCCATTAAAAATGGATTTTTCTCTAAAATTACCAGATGAGTTTCAGACAAGTCATTTATCATCAGGTTACTCCTAGAAGCTTTCTAAGGAATTTGAAAGAGGGGAATATCACGTCTCAATCTGATCTGTCTCAAAGAGTAATTTGTGAACCTTCAGGAGTCAGACCAGGCACTTGGCGGCAGGGAAAATGATAGATTTCCTGACCTCAGCCAAGATTATGGGCCAAACTAGCCGTTTTTTTTCCCTGACTGAAAATTCTTAGCTTTTCCCTCTCTAACTAGAACAATTTCATTAAGGTGCTCTCTTAACTTTCTCATCCTTTATTTTATTTTTTAACTTTTTCTTTTCAGATTTTTTAAAAATTAATTTTTATTATGTTATGTTAGTCACCATACAGTACATTTTTAGTTTTTGATGTAAAGTTCCTTGATTCGTTATTTGCGTATAACACCCAGTGCTCCATGCAATACGTGCCCTCCTTAGTACCCATCACCGGCCTGTCCTAATCCCCCACCCACCTCCCCTCTGAAGCCCTCAGTTTGTTTCCCAGAGTCCATAGTCTCTCATGGTTCCTTCCTCCTTCTGTTTACCCCCCCTTCATTTTTTAACTTTTGCATCCTTTAAATGGAAATGTGATTTATTCTTCTGAAGCATCTTTTTTTTTTTTTTTGAGGAAGGAATTATGGATCTTTCCATGCTGGCTGAACCAGATGGTTGATTATTTTTCTTTCCTTTGTCCTCTGCTTCTTTTTAAAAGCATCTGCAGGAGGTGGTAGAAATGAAGAAAAACAGCCTCTTGACTTTCCTGGCTGGGTGGTACCAGTGGGTCTCCCGGGCGGGTGCAGCACCCTTCACAGGAGGGGCAGCCGGGGAGGCGGCCAAGCGACAGGAAGTCCCCCCCCCTCTGCGGTCCTTGCGGGCGAAGACACCCTGCAAGGATTTCTTCTGGAAGACCTTCTCCTCCTGCAAATAAAATTCCAACCCCGATCAATCATGCAAAGGAGTGTTAAGGATGGATCTGAATAAAATGTATTAACAGCCGTGATCTTTCTTCTTCACACAGTTGTCTTCTCCTTTCCGTGTAATTTAAAAAGCTTTATTTATTTAAAAAATATTTTATTTTTAGTAATCTCTACACCCAGCCTGGGGCTTGAACTCACAACCCTGAGATCAAAAGTCCTGTGTTCCATGAGCTGAGCCAGCCAGGCGCTCCCCAAAGTGAACGTTTTTGATTAAGATTTTTGTGTTTTTTGCTGTCGTGTACCCACTGGGCTTTCTTTCCACCTTTGTTATGTGCTTGGAAGTTCGCCCTTGTCTCCCTTCCTTTGATTTAAGACGGCTAAAGGCAACATATTTAAGAATCCAGAATAACATCTTATTTCAGTTTTTTTCATAGAAATCATCTAATTTAAAAAATATTTCCCTCATATTAAAAGCTAATTTTTAAGATTGTGCTCAAAGAGCAAAATGATTATTCCTTGTGTTTTGGCGAAAACCAATTTAAAAACAGATGTCATGGTCTCAAACATGATCTCATGTTCACATACTTGTAAGAAGAGTTACATTCAAACCTGCTCTGATAAAATACCTGTACTGGATTTCATTAGTAAGTTAATTTTAATTTGTTGCAGTTCTTTCGTGGATCAGAGCGTCTATGTTTGCGTCGTGAAGAATGAAGTCTGTTTGTTTAAAGGCCTCATTTCAAACCAAATACAGAGCAGGGCTGCTGTCGAGCCTGTGGCCTGCTTGCCTCAACTTCTAATTCAAGACTTTCAGGATGCCAGGATTCAGACTTTGTTCCATGTGTTTTTTTTTTAAAGATTTTGTTTAGATAGCGCGTGCACAAGCAGGGGGAGCGGCAGGCAGAGGGAGAAGCAGGCTTCCCTCTGAGCCGGGAGCCCGAAGCGGACTCGATGCCAGGACCCCGGGATCATGACCTGAGCCGAAGGCAGATGCTTCACCGACTGAGCCACCCAGCCACCTCCCGTGCATGTATGAATTATATACATGACACGTATAATTGTGATATTTTCCCATTCCCCAAGCATTTCCACAGAAGGGTCAATGAGTGACGGCTACACAGGAGGGGAGTTCCTTTTTCTGTGAGATAAGGCCGAGCAGCCGTCAAGCCCCATGTGGACCAGGATTTGGGGCTGCTCAAATGACATGAGGAGTGAACAAGTCACTCAGTTTCAAAACCCTGATCAAATCTTAGTTCTCCCCCACAGCACCAAAATCCTTCCTTGATGACATATTGTTTATGGCTCTCGAATGACAGACTCTAAAGAAAAGTTCCAGGGTCAAGCTGTTTAGATGCTAAACTTTAAAGTTCAGAGATCATACCTGGAGTTACCGGAAGTTTCTGAGGGTCAGGCCTAACATGAGGGAAATTGGCAAAGGCTGGCTGGAGTAGCACAAATCTTCTTTTCTCTGGACACCGGGGGAGCAGACGCGGAGTATGACTGCTGACCGTTCTGTTCTGTTTTCTGCAGAGCTGAGCTCATATTCATAATTACTAGCTGAGTAAAGTATAATGTGATGGAGGAGACTTAATAGCACCCTCATTTCCAAACACAGCAGCTTTAAGAGACCAGTAATTGGGTCAGTGCACTGGTGCAAGATGCCGGCCTGAAAGGCCAGCTAACCTTCAGAACTTTGTCTTTTAAGATTTTTCTAGAAGAAAAGCATGCCCATTGTTTTTCAGTTTCAGTTGGGGTCATACATACACAGTCCTTAGGATTGGGGACTTACAACTTTGAACTAAGTAATATCTGAAGGATAATGAGGCTATGCTAATGAGACTGGCAGGAAATCCGTCAAGTCTAAGCTTACCTTAGTTCAGGGGGCTTGATAAAATGTTAACTGGCATCAACTGCGTGGCAGACTAGATTAATATGCTCGTGATGAATACATTAGGGTGAAATGGGTATATTAGGGTAATTTTCTACCATCCGGTTTTGGGTACTTTTCTCAGAGCATACCTTGGTGTAGTTCAATATAGACAGCTACGTAGATGTGGTCGTCGGCACCTGGACAACTTGCAATTCATTCTTGCACGTATCTTTTTTAAAGATTTATTCATTGATTTGAGAGAGAGAGAGAGAGAAAAGCACACATGAGCAGGGGCGAGGGGCAGACGGAGAGAATTGCTCTTCTAACTGAGCCAGCCAGGAGCCCCTGCGTTCCATTTTGAACAAATCAGAAGAGGGAAAGGTAGGTATCAGAAAGAAGGAAATTTTCTGTTTCTAGATGAGAAAGGAAGAGGCAAAGGGCAGCTGGGCTACCCACTATTTCTAGCTTGTCATAACCCTAATAAAAGTAACGCTAATTTGTCTTTTCCACTTATAATTAGTTAAGTGATCAAAAATACGTGTGCTTGTCTTGTTAAAATAATTGTAAACTGGAGGAAAAGCTAGATTTTTGGTGACCGATCTTGGAACGTGGTATTGGGGATACTGAGGAAAATCCCGTGTCTATGCATTAACCCGTTACTTCGCTTCCTTGTGATTGCAAAGTGTGTTCTTTTAAAAAAGATTTTATTTTCAGGTAATCCCTACACCCGGCGTGGGGCTTGAACTCACAACCCTGAGATCCGGAGTAACATGTTTGTTTGTTTTTTTTTTAAAGATTTTATTTATTTATTTGACAGAGAGACAGCCAGCGAGAGAGGGAACACAAGCAGGGGGGGTGGGAGAGGAAGAAGCAGGCTCCCAGCAGAGGAGCCCGATGTGAGGCTCGATCCCAGGACTCTGGGATCACGCCGTGAGCCAAAGGCAGATGCTTAATGACTGAGCCACCCAGGCGCCCCCAGAGTAACATGTTCTATACCGACAGAGCTGGCCGGGCGCCCCTGCAAAGGGTGTTCTGATTCCATTTGAGCAAACAATGAACTCTGAGGTTCTGCAATCTAAAATTCAGTGCCATTTCCTGGGAACGAGTCTTTCCCCCTCGTTGGAGGCCTTCCAGCAGGACGGGGGACCCCACTGTCTGAGGACTCAGGCAGTGGCTGGGTGTTCAGAACACATCACTTACAAGGTCCTTAAAAACTTCAGGTAATACAAGACACAGCAAGATAACTTAAGGCAAAACCGTACAAATAAAATAGAATGGAGAAAAACCCTGAAGGCAAAAAAATAAATAAAAAATAAAAAAATTGAGTGGATAGCTAAGAAATAAAACAGCTAAACAATCTGGTTACTGAAGTCACATTAATCATTTTTGTAATTAATGCAGGTTTTCTTTTCCGAGACTACTATTATTTTATCCCTTTCTCTCTGGAAAATGAAAAACCCATTAGTTTTTTTTCCTTTTGCTTTTCCCCAGAAATTAAAGGTTGGTAAGTGGTAATTAGCACAGCTCCTGTCAAAGCCAATTGCCTAATGGGGACCGACATTTGACTTGAGTTGAAAGAATGGAATATGGCTAATGCGGAGTTCATTAGTCCCAGCTGCTTCCGTCGACATTCTTTTCTCCCACCGTAAGAACAGGCTGCCCTGCTCGCGCTCTCCTATTTTTAGACATATTGCTGTGCTGCTGCATTTCTATTCTAGAAGGCCTGGAGGCACGGTGGCGCAGGGAAGGTAAACGGCACCAGGGGCGATATAATGTGTTTGCAGCCGCACGCGCTACACGTTTTGGGCCCGTTTGCGGGCTAAGGTCTTTGCCTTGTAGACCCATAGATGGGGGCCTCCTCACACAGCTGTTTCGCTCCTGCTCCCCCCATCCCCGAAATCGCCCTCTGCAGCCTGTGCTAGGTACCCGGCTCCTCCTCAGACACTACTTCATTTAACCCTTTCAACCGTGGGCTTGGCTCCCTCCAAGCCTGCAGTACTTTCTCCATTATTCTATGCAGCCAAGATGCTTGGTGGATCGGGTTCTAGTAGAGCGCACCAATACCCACACCCCGGCCAGCCAGCTCAAGCGCTCCTGTGTATCTGACAGACGCGATTCAAGACAGTATTTTTAATTCAGTAGGGCGAAGGTGGAGAATGTTGTTAGAATTGGTGAGTAGAGGTACCATTCTGTTTCTGGAATCCAGGCTTCCTTTACCACTGGGCTAAGTGTACAGTGTTCACAGGGCTATTTACTTCTCTTATACCACCGGCACTGTGCCTGCGGTCAGAAATCTTTTGGCAGTTACGTTGTAGACACAGGAGGTCTTTTCCGGTTCTGGTTGACTCCAGCTTATTATGTTGATGTGACAAAACCAGTGATCTGGAGGTGGAAGGGAGAAGAGTGTGTGGACCTAAGAGAGAACACACATGAGTGGGAAGAGCGCTGAGCGCCTCAGTCGGTGAAGCGTCTGCCTTCGGCTCAGGTCATGATCCCAGGGTCCTGGGATCCAGTCCCGCATTGGGCTCCCTGCTCAGCAGGGAGTCCGCTTCTCCCTCCCCCTCTGCCCCCCTCCCCTGCTTGTACGTGTGCATGCGCGCTGATAAATAAAATCTTTTAAAAATTAAGTGGGAAGAGCACTGGAATTAGAACCAGGATCCTGGCCCTCCAATTAGCCTTGTGACATGGGGCAAATCTCTGCACCTCACCGAGCACCACTTGGCTCATGTTGCGTGAGACGACAAGCCACGCCCTGGCCAGCTCACTCAGGCTCCGGTACGGTGACTGCTAATGTGGAGCAGACGGCAAACTGCTAGAAAAATCCCCAGCTGGCATTAGTGACCCTCCAGGGGGATTCTGAAAGTGCGCGGGGATGTTTTCAGTTGTCGTGGGGCCTGCAGGCTGCCACTGGCATTGCGCGGGTGGGGGGGCGGTGCCAGTTCTGCCACGAACAGGATGACCCTGCGTCATGAAGAAATCAGCCCGTATCCTGCATGGATTTGAATGTCACGCTGGACATTCACCTGGATGAAAATCTGTTCCAAATTAGAGGACAAAACCCAAAGACCAAGTTTGTACAGAAACAGGAAGTCTATAAACCAGAAGGCTCTGCTTTGTACCCAGAGAGACTCACAGTCACATCACATGGAGATCAATTTAATGACCTTTCATCCCCCCTGCTGATAAAACATATTAGAAAACTGGAAACAGTCTCACAGTGGTAACAGATATAATTTCACAATTAGAAATGGCGAATTACACTCCCCGTATGTCCCTGCGGTCTGCAAACTTAATATGCGCCTTTACACAAACCAAAAAACTCATTAACTCGAGACACAAGTTTGTGGCCATAAATCAACTCTGTTCTGTCACCTTCTTGACCATCATTTGTGTTTAAAATTCTGCACTTCTGGCTTCAGCACACGGATAGTGAGTCTGAAATGCGACAATTGCTCTTCACTGTCCTTGACAGTTTCTTTCAAATGGAGAACGTAAGAAGGGGTCATCAGAAGAGGTGGGGTACTGTGGATACAGCCTCCTCATTCAAAACAGGTGGAAGGGCTCTTCTGGAAGGGACAGGAGGCTGGTCTTCCAGCCTGTTCCAGGAGAACGTGCTGTAAGGCAGGGGGGCCAGTGGTAAGGCGGCAGCTCGGGTAATCAGGCTGACGGTATTTACTGCGAATACGAATAAGGTCGCAGGCTTTCTGGCGGCGGCGGCGGCGGCTACGTGGGCTCTTGTCTGGCTCGCTTGGGCTCCCGCGGTTCTCCGGGCAGCGAGCTCCTCCTTGCTGACACGCTCCGGAGAGAACGTAGGCTCTGCACCTGCTGGAGACGCAGGCTGAGCTCCTGGTGACAGGCCTGCTGCACTGTTTCTGTCTTCTTTAGGCCCCAGTTCAAGGCAACAGCGAGCGCTTTGGGGTCTTCCTTGGTGACCAACTGCGGCAAGAATAAGAACCTCTGAGAACCATGACCTCTGCTCTACTCACCTACTGCTCTCCGGCTCCCTGAGTTTCTTTAGGGGAGCGAGACCAGGCAGTACCAGCTTATGTTACATCCTGGCGCTGAAATGCCAGAGTTCTTTCACCTTCAGCGGTCACGGGCCTCTTCTTACCCTCCAACACCGCCAGGAAAGATCTCTAGAAAGTAAGGTCCTCCACTTACAGGAACCGTAGCCCTGCCCAAGTCAGCAGGTTTCCTCCCTCCCAGCAGCACGGGGGACAAGGATGAAGCAAGAGAAGCGGCGCCCACTCAGGGATTCTGCATCAGGCTTCTGGTTCCCTGGCTGCGGAGCCAGCACGAGAGGACCCCCTCAGGCGCTCCTTTCACTATGACCGTGCATGTGTCTTGATGGACTACAGATCCCCGTCGAGGGCCGACAGAACCAGAGGCTTGAGCCCTGCCACCCCTCCCTATCTTTGCTCGTTCCATAACCCGCCGTGCCCCAGAGAATAATGTTTGACATCGAGGGGGTGCACCCCGTTTTGTTCAAGCCATTTTGATATAGATTAAATGAGATGTTTCGTAAATGGGCAGCTGTGAGCCAGGGTCTGCCGAGGTGAAAAGCACTCTGGCGCGTGCCTCTGCAGGGCAACACGCACCCCCAGGGGGAGGGCTCGGCGCAGCTCAGGGTCCCTGGTTCTCGCCCACCTCCAAATCCCGACTAGACAGACTCAGCTCTGGGGCCGGCTTCTCCTTCAGTGCCGTAAGGACCTGGCTGGCAAGGGTGATTCCGGAGGAGCTCTTGCGGTTACTCCCCGCGTCGACTGCATCCATCTTGTCACTGAAGCCAGCGTCGGACTCTGCAAAGCAGACGTGAGACGGAGCTGAGACACGGTGTGAGCGCACCGCCGCGCACACCACAGTCAGTCAGGCAAGACGCCCGCAGCTGTGGCTTCCTCCTTGTTTGATCCCGTTATAAACACTGGTTCTCTCCCCAGGAAAAAGGCTGGCCAGGCCCTCGGCCCTCAGGGGGACTCCCCTGGCCAGGGAGTCCTACCTTGCTGCTTTGACAAGACGCTGCCCTCCTTCTCCAAAGCCTGGAGGTAAAGCTCCAAGAGCTGCTTGGACTGACGGGCTTCCTCCCTCTGGTCAAGTACCTGCTGGAGGGTGTTCTGGAGCCCCTGCACCGTGCCGCAACTTTGGCATAGTTCCTGAGCCAGGTCCGAACACGGAACGTCAATGAGCACCTAATAAGCAAAGACGGACTTTAACAAACCTAACCATCTTTCAAAACACAATGGCCCCGACCCGTCCACAGCAGGCTCCCTCCTTCCTTCAGCAATCCGTGTCCCTGCCGCCTCTAGGGAACCCGCCAATGTTTGCCAGCTACACTTCTGGGAGTTTATTCTACGGACAAGCACGTGTGTGAGATGACACTGGTCTAAGTTTTTTGTCGCGCTGTCTGGGATCAGCAGGACTGATGACAACCCAAAGGTCCACCAATGGGGACGACTCTTTAAATAAGTCACGGTACATGCACAAAAGGGAGTACTATGCAGTGGTGAAAAAGAAGTGTCTTTTATATACTGATCTGGAATACTCTCCAAATATTTTTTTAAAAAGATTTATTTATTTATTTTAGAGAGAGAGTGCACACGTGGGTGCGTGAGCTGTGGTGGGGGGCATAGAGAGAGATGGAGAGAGAATCTCCACCAGCCTCCCTGCTGAGCACGGAGCCTGTAGCGGGGCTTGATCTCATGACCCTGAGATCACGACTTGAGCCAAAATCAGGAGTTGGAGGCTCGACCAACAGAGCCACCCAGGTGCCCCTCTCCAAATATTTCTTTAAAAAAAAGTAGGGGCGCCTGGGTGGCTCAGTCGTTAAGTGTCTGCCTTCGGCTCAGGGCGTGATCCCGGAGTCCTGGGATCGAGCCCCGCATTGGGCTCCTCTGCTAGGAGCCTGCTTCTTCCTCTCCCACTCCCCCTGCTTGTGTTCCCTCTCTCCCTGGCTGTCTCTCTCTCTCTCTGTCAAATAAATAAATAAAATCTTAAAAAAAAATAAAAAAAATTTTAAAAAGTGGATATGCTTACACTTGTGTAATATAGGGAAGGAGAAAAAATATTTTTATTTGCTGGTACTTAAAATATCTCTAGAATGGGAAACTGAAAGATTGGTGACCTCTGGGAAGGGAAACCTGGTGGCTAGGAGCAGGAGTCAGATTTTTCACGTAGCTCCTCCCTCCCGCCTTGAGATGTAATTCACACACCACACGATTCACCCATATGAAGGGTATACCTAGGTGGGTTTAGTACGTTCACAGAGTTGTGCAGTCATCGCCAGTTTATACCATTTTCACCAAGCCGAAAAGAACTGTACCCATTAGCAGTTACTCCCTATTTCTTCTCAAAGCTGCCCCAACCCAGTCCTAGGCAGCTGCTCACCTACCTTCTGTCGCTATGGATTTGCCTATTTCGGCCACGTCATATAAATGTACCTATAAAATCTGTGGCCTTTCATGTCTGGCTTCTCTCACTTAGCACAATATTTTGAAGGCTTATCCATGTGACAGCATGTGTTTGTACTTCATTCCTTTTAAGGGCTGAATAATATTCCATTGTGTGGCTAGACCACATTTTATTGAGCAATTTATCAGTGCACGGACATATGGGTTGGTTTTGCTTTTGGGCTACCGGTATAATATCCTTCTGTACCTCGTGGATTTTGAGCCATGTGAATGTATTCATGTTATTTATTCAAATATATAAGTTTGTAAGTTTAAAAAATTACCAAAAAGCCACCTCCTTGGAGGGGACTCCCTTGACCTCCCAATCGAGACTACTAGCCCTGCCGCTCTCGGCACACTGCCTCACCTACTACCCACCTAAGATGCTTCCCTCCATCAGAATTCTGTGTCTGGCTTGTCCACCACTGTACCCCCCTGGACAGAATCCTGCCAGGCACAGGGCAGGGGCTCAAGAAATATTTTTTGGAATTAACACATACTATTTTTATCCCAATTTTACAGGACAGGAAATGTAGGCAAAGAGGCTAAGTTACTGGCTCAAAGTCATAGCGATAGAGCTGGGATTTAATTCGGCTCCTCCCAACTCCGTATTCTTTGGGACTACATCCTTAACTCCCCCCGCCCCCCGCAGTAAGCCTAAATAGGTGGGGCCTGCGCATCTGTATTTTCTCCCTCCCTCCCTCCCTTTCTTTTTTAAAAAATATTTTATTTATTTATTTTGAGAGAGAGAGCAAGAGAGCAGGGGGAAGAGCAGAGGGAGAGAAAGAATCTCAAGCAGATTCCATGCTGAGCACAGAGCCGGATGCGGGGCTCCATCTTACAACCCTGAGATCATGACCTGAGCCAAAATCAAGAGTCGGACATTTACCCGACTGTGCTCCCCGTGCGCATCTGTATTTTCTACCCTAGGTGTGAGAACTAGAAGAGCCTTGCTTGTCATCAAAGCATTGTTTGAAAATGAAGAAATAATGAAATTATTGTGGCAAGACGCATGGAAACTAAGGGGCTGGGGGTGGCGGAGGCCAGATGAGCGTGGCTGCGGGTTGTGGAGGGGGCTTACCTGGAGGTCTTCCTCAGACAGGAGGATGATGCTGGACAGATCTTCTTTCAGCTGCCTGGCCACATTCTTCCACTTCAGCCCTCCCCCACTGTCTGTTTCATCCACATCAAAGGACTCCTGGGAAATCCAAGCCGTGCCTCCATCTGACAAGGGGAGAAGAAGCCAATCACAGGGTAACCTAAAGTGCTAATCTAGGACCTACATTTTCCCTTCTCTTCCACCTTCAATTTATTTCTGTGTGAAACTGCTCTGTACCTTTCTTATGGGAAGAGGCCACTTTAAACCTGATGCATGGTCACGCACACCCAGGATCCTACCGACTTCCCTTTAGGTGAGTTGTTGTGTCTCTGGGTGTGCTCCGTTTTTGTACACAAAAACACTCATTGTCAGCAGCACTTCTCTTGTGCTTGGGGATTATTCTCATCCTTGACTGGAGGAGCTGTAGCCAGTGTTTGCTGTCACTGGGGCTGAGTACAAAGGTGGCTGGCAGAGCCACTGCTGAAGGGTGACTTCCTCAATTTAGTGGCATGGGGACTTTCTAAGGGGACACTTTTTTAGCCTTTGATCCTTGCTCATCACTAATTAGTTCCCTTTGTATCTCCAGTAGTGATGATGGTATAACATTTACTGAGCCCTTTGTGTGTGTCAGGCAAGATCTAAATGCTTTTTATCAGTGGTTCTCAACTGGGAGTGATTTTGCCTCCCCGCAGAACACATTTGACAATGTCTGAAAGCATTTTTGGTCGTCGTAACTGGGGTAAAGAGATACTACCAGCATCTAGTGGCAAAGGCCGAGGTTGCTGCTGAATACCCTGCAATGGACAGGACGGCCCCTACAGCAAAGAATTCTCCAGCACGAAATGTCAGTAGTATTGTTGGGAAACCCTGGTTTGATATATATTATGTTCTATCAGCCCTACAACACCTGAGCAGAGAGAAGTACTATAATTATTACCTCAGTAACATGCTAAGAAGTTAGATAACTTGCCCAAGGTCACATGGCTAGTAAATAATAGTCTGGAGTGAAACCAGGCAGCCTGACTCTGCCTGTGGCACTGATCTCTCTGCCATGCTGCATTTTAGTTACTGTTGGTCTGTAGTTATTTGAGAACCAGGCCCGCGTCTCATTCCTCTTTACCCCGAGACCCAGCACCATGCCTTGGCATGCAGAAGGTGCTCAGTAAATGTTGGTGGCATAGATGCTGAACCAGACAAACAGCAACCTGGTGCCTGTGCAGTAAGAAGAATCACGGTGGATGCTGTATTGCAAAGATAACTTTGTATGTGGCCAGAGTTTCTTACCTGAATTGCTGTATGCCCACTTCTCATTACTGGCCAACGCTACAAACTTAGTATTGGAAGGTAGACACAGGAAGTAATCGTCATCATCAACGATGGTGCCATCCTCTGCCAGGACCAGGGTGACTGGTGCCAGGGACTTGTCAATGGCCAGAATGTCACAGGCTGAGAGGAATAAAATATTTGGCAATTGACAAGTATCCATAAGGAAATTACATCTATCCCTGTACTCTCACTATACACACACACACACACACACACACACACACACACATGCTCCCAGAGCATAGCAGAATTCCCGGTAGTTAATAGTAACTACAACTACTAGCACTAATATACCACTTCCCACATGCCTGGTACTAAGTGCTTTTTGTATACAGTATTCTCCTAAAAATCCTATAAGGTATGTACGATTGTTATTCCCATTTTACAGATGTCAAACCCAAAGCTCAGGGAGGTTAAGTAACTTGTCCAAAATCACAAAGTAAGTGTCAGAGCTGAGATTTAATCCCACAGCCTGACTCCTGAAAAAGTCTCCTGCAGCTGCTCTGCCTCCACATTAAAAGGCCTTCGCATCTTTACTTGGATGAAAAACAAACCAAAGGCTGATCTGATTCCTTGTGAATGAGCAGTCTTTCACTCATTTACTCAGTGGTCATCTTAAATTCTCCTGTGTCAAACATCAAAAGAAAGAAGGAAAAGAATAGAAAAAAAGGAAATGCTTTGTGTTCTTTGTAGCCTCGTTCTTTGCAGCCTTTCTAACCTATAGGAAGGCACAAGAGAAGTACAAGTTTGTGTCGGTAGCTTCTCATCTTTATTGTCAAAGGGCAAGAAGCTTGTCCGGGGCAGGCCTGTACCATCCCATTTAGTGATGACAAAGCCTAAATTGCAAATGGGATAAAAGAGAGCAGCAAAGTAGCCACGAGACTACATATATGGTTGGGCGATGTTGTCCAGCACCCAAATAGAGCAGTAAGCCTTGCAAAGGCTGAGCTCCAGAGAACATAAACACTTAACACAAGCTCTGTGCCAAGTGCATACAGCCAATGCGCTCAAGGGGAACAAAAACTTCAGTACCCTAATGCTAAGAAAAAAAATACGTGAATGTTAATATGGCAAAAACCATCTCACTAAAGCATTTATAATGCTTTGGCTGCTCCTGGGTCTCTGAAAGATTTCTGTCTGGTACCTTTTGGGTCTTGGTGGCTCTGAGAGGAAGCACTGAACACTGACACCCCCTTTGACTACATTCCCGGGGAACACTCGGCCCAGTAGAACTTCTGTGGATAAACAATCCACAGAGCTACCAGCTCCTAATACTTTTAAGTCCTGTAAATATAGCATCTGCCTTGAGAGTTCCAACAATCCTGTAAAGCAGGGCTGGAAATATTATACCCATTTTGCTGATGAGAAAACTGAGGGTCATGGGCTGCTTAAGTACAAGGTCAAGCAGCTAGTAAGTGTGGGGCCGGGACTCAGAACTCTGGTCACTCAAAGCACCTGCTCCTTGTCTGGAACTCCGGAATGGTCGGCAGCAGCTCCCTCTTCGCCGCACAAGTGCCTGCCAGAACTGACGGTGGAAAGGCGCTCCCACCCCGCCGGGGGATCAGCCAGGGGGTGGGGGCGCCGGTATCACCGTAGGGAGCCCGGTGGCTGGGTCTGGTCCAAGATCTGAGTGATTTTTAGGCAAGGCACCTAAGTCGAGTCGGTCTTAATTTGCATATTGCTTCCCGTCTACCTTCCCACCATTAGGAGTCTCACACGACGTAATCGCTTTGAAATTTGTCAATCGCTCTGCCCACGTCGGTTATTTCTGTCCCAAGTCGCTCCTGCTGACCCCTCCTTGCCCCTGCCAGACATCCTCACCCTGCCCGGCTCCCCGCAGCCCCCGCCCCGGCCCCCACAACCTCCGCCCGCGCCCCGCGCCCACCCTTGCTCCTCAGCTCCTCCAGGCAAGAGGCCGCCACGCCGTGCTGCTCGCGGCTGTGGTTGCGGCGCAGCAGACACGGTTTCAGAGCCCGGGTCTCAGTCTCGGCTTCCTCAGCCACCTCCATCCTCTTCAGGGTGGAACCTGACTGACTCGGGGAAGTCTAGGCGGCTCTGCGGGGCGCCCTCCCCGGTCCTGCGGCGTGCCGGGAGTTGTAGTTCTCTTTGCGGCAAAGCACGCGTGGGACCAAGGCACGCCGGGAGATGTAGTTCTAGTTGCCGCTTATCACGTTCGGCTCCGGGGGCATGCCGGTAGCTGTAGTCTCTGGGTTCGAAACCGACTATGTTATGTTGCTCAAATCCGCCCAGAGGAGTGTTTTTCTACTTTATATTTAGGAGTTTCAATAGCGGGATCAAAATGAGGTCAATAGGGATTTATTTTGCATTATGAAAGACACGCATGTATACTTCCTTGGGTTTTTAGAGCACTCCTGTTTACATATATAGATGCATATTAATATTTAAACGAAACAGTCTGTCTTTGTACTGTATTAATTTGTTTTCCCTCTCCAAACTGAAAATATATGTAAGACGTCCCAACCCTCAGGATAATCTGAAGGAAGTCAATTTTTAAAATTGATGAGTGTAGTTTTCAGTCCTGCTGAAAATGTGACAGAGAAGCATAAGATACTCGCACATTTCCACCAGTTCGATTCCCTGCTTTAGCTGTGCAAATTGGGTTGGGATCCCAGAACAAAATGCTTACATAACTAAATTAAACATTAAGGTCTCAAAGAAATCAGAGGGGAAAGGGAAAATGAGAACCTCATCACTGTTTGAGACTGTCCAGATGCTGCTTGGTAATAAATTCATCTTCGTTCTAATACTTCGTTCTAATATTTACCGCCTCTGAAAAAATTTAACATTAAAATAATAATTAAAAAATCAAAAAGGTTCCTCCCTTAAAAGGGGGGGCATATTACGTAAACGAGAAATAGCCTATATTCATTCAGAGTCTCTCATATTTTGTTTATAAGAAAATAAGATATTACCTCATAAGAAAAGGGTAGGCATTTAAAACAGCGTTTGGTAGGGGGAATTGTTACTTGAGGCAACCCTTTTGAATACTCCATAATCAATCAAAACACAACTGCAATACGAACTGACCGGTAGTTCTAATACATGCAAACTTTTCGTGTAATTTTATACTTAGCTTAAAATTTAACAACTCAACCACTATAAAGTAAGAATGTAGAAGCCTCTCTTCTGTTAAAAGCCCCGTTCAGTGTCCTCCTAATAGATCTGCAAACCGTTATCAGACTCCTATCTCCAAGATGCTGTAATTATGTGTGCAGGAGCTGGGTTTTGGATCTTTTTATTTCTAGTGGCTACCAAAGTGCCTGGCAAATAATAGGCGCTCAACAAATGGTACTGAACTGAACCATTTATTAATTAATTTCCAAGTTTCTTCCCATTCATTCATTTATTAAAGACTTAGCGAGTCCCTGCTTGTGCCCAAGGCACCGTGGGGATGGACAGAGATTTAATTCAATGAGAATAATACACATATAAAAATGCAAAAAGGACGGACTTAGGATCTTCCTGGCCAGCGGAGACCGAACGGCAATAGTGCGAGGTGACCCAGACGTGGGAGTTCGCTCATCTTCCCTACTTGCCCGCCATCGACCGGCTCAGTTCCGGCTACTTTGGTCTGGGCGGGTGAGAAAGAGCGAGGGCGCTTGGGAGAAGCCTCGCCCAGCGGCGATAGATTAGTTAGGCCTCAGAAAGATGGCGTCCTCGGAGCAGGCAGAGCAGCCGAGCCAGGTAAGGGGAGTGGGACTGCCCCGCCGTAGTGGCGGGCACCCCGGCTGGAGGGGGCGCTCGGCGTGCGGTTAGGAGCCGGGCGGAGGCCCTGAGCCTCCCTAGCCGGTGGCCCCGACCTCTTGCCCCCTCCTGGGCCCCGCCCCTCCCCAGGTCCTCGCCTCCAGGCCCCTCCCCCGGTGACCCCTCTTAGACGACATTCCCGAGCCAGGGCTCGGGGGCGCCCGCGGGCCCCTCCTTCCAGCCTGAGGGCCCCTCGGGCCCCGCTTGCACTCGGCCGGGACGGTGGCAGGACCCTTGAGAAGCTTCCAGCCTTGAGCTGCAAGGGCCCCTGCTTGAGGAGAGAGGGGTGAGAAGCTCGATCATTCTCGGTTGTCCCCTCCCAGGAGGGCCCAGACTCCATCAAGGTTCCCACTCTCCCAACAGTCTCAGCCTTCCTGAGGTGGCCCCACTGCCAGCCTCTTCGTCACCTTTGCGCCTTCTCTGCCAAATTGGGAGGGTCGGAAATGTACTCGGACCCTCTCAGTGCGTTGGTAGGAAGGGGACTCACTTGTAAACAACAGACGCCGCCGGGCTTTTGGCTGAGGATCCGTCCTTGCTTCCCACAGTTTGGTTTTCTTGACCAAAGGACTCTGCTCTAGCTTTTCAGCCACAGATTCAGCCAAATCCCACTCCATTAAGGGGACCTTGAGGACCAGTGTTCTTGCCTGTACGTCTGCTGTCAGGAAGCAGTGGATGATAAGGCCTATGAAAGGATGTGAAATTCAAAGGTGGGGTAGGCTGGAGTGAGGTGGATGGGGTAAGCGGTACCTTGCATTTACTGAGGGTGTGCTGTGATGCTGGGGACAAATTAACGTTTACCATCTCATTTAGTGCTCATTACGACCTTTATGAAAATCAGGCTATTAACCACCATTTCACAGAAGTGGATGCTAAAGGTCTGTAACATGCCCTAAATCATGTGCCAGATTGGGTCTGGATTTAAACCCAGATGTGCGTAACTCCACCAGTTAGCCACACATGCTTAAATTTAGTTAAGATTAGACAGAGGAAGAAGAAAATGGTTTCAGTCTGGACTTCATCATTCACCTCTCACCTCCTTGAAACACCTGTAGTCTTTTCACAGCCTACTGGTATTTCACTTCGTTCCTTGGCAGAAGAACACTCCTTAAAGTTTCTTGCTGTTGTATTCTTCATGATACGTCTATTACAGGAATAGCACTTAAAGGAGCTGTGTGTTCCCCAGACCAGCTTCTGTTAGCAGAGCGGGTGATTCAGAAAGAAGATGTCTGGATTGTAAAATAAGGGAAATAACTAGGGCTGATTCTGGCCTTCTCACTGTCAGAAATTCTGGAGTGTGGGAGTGTCTCAGAGGAGGGGCCCTCCTTTCTTGCCTTATCCCACTTAGCTTGCTGCTATGCTAAGGCTCCTCAGAATCTGGGCTTTTCTGAACTGTTATATGTTAGGAATGCCCACAGCCAGGGATTAAAGGTGCCTTCCGTCCCTGATTCCTCTAGGACTTTTAATTTGCCAGTGCTGTGAAGGTTACTAAAAAGCTTGCCACTTGGAACCATTGTAGTGCCGAAGGATTCCTTTGGTTCTGGAAATTGTCCTCTGTACATGTGGAAGGGACCTAAGGTCCTTTGAGGGTGTTTGGCCAGCACTTGTTTGGTTTTCAGTTCTGCTTCTCCTTTGCCCTCTTTCCCAAAGCTGGTAGAGATGGGATTGCATCAGAGTACACTGACAGTTTTGGGAAAATTTGAGTTCTTCATGCCAACTTCTGTCACTGTCTAACAATAAGCTGCAAATGCACACTTATGAAGTGAACCAGCTCTCCTCAGCAGTTGATTATCATTTTATTTTCAAGTCCTGATCTACTTGGCTTCCCATTTCTCTAGTCAAAGCAGAGTGGAATTGAAGAACTATTTGGAGAATTTCCCGCAAACCTGGTTTGTAAGAAAGAACACATTTTGCCTTTGGGGCTGAGTCAGTATTTGTTTCATAGAAGGTTTGTTGGTTGGCCTTGTGGAGCCTCAGTCTCTCATTTTGAAAGATACAGGGTGATAGCCAACCCTTTCTTCCTTTGAGAGGCAGTGTAGAACAGTGGTATGCGCTCCCAGGCCATCCCTATTGGCTTAGAATCCCAGCCCCACTACTTACAGCTGGGTGATCTTGGACAAGGTAATTCTTTGGCTCTCGTTTCTCCAGTTGCAAACCGGGAATAATACTTGTGCCTATCTCATAGGGTTTCTCTGAGGGTAAATAAATTAACTTATTTTATTTTATTTATTTATTTTAAAGATTTATTTATTTGAAAGAGAGAGTGTACACATGTGTGTGCAAGCAGGGGAGGGGCAGAGGGAGAGGGAGAAAGAGTCTCAAGCAAACTCCCCACTGAATGTGGAGCCTGATGGAGGCTTGATCCCATGATCCTGAGATCACGATCTGAGCCAAAACCAAGAGTCGGACACTTAACCAATTGAGCCACCTAGGTGTCCCTAAATTAACTTAATTTTAGAACAGTGCCTGACATAGTGTGTTATCTGTTATTATTGGATTCATTAAACTCTGGATTTTCACTCACAAACGAGAAATCTTTCTTTAAGCCTTATTATTATAATTTTTGGGGGGGTATTTTTTTTTTCATATATTGACTACTGGCCCACTAAAATTTTTTATTTGTTCCGGAGTAACTTCCGTCCAATTTAAAGGAATACCCTGAATGCTGGTGTTTATCCTAGTTGTCCTTTGTGACTTTTAGATATCAGTGACATACTTGCTTTTTTCATGATGGCGGTCTTTTTAGTCTTTCTTCAAGATGGTCTGTTGGAGTTAGAAATCACATTTATTGCTTCCTGTCCTTGTTCTGTTTTCCCCATGTTACTCTAGTTTGCATGGTTGATCTCTTATGAGAGGCCCTTTCTAGTCTGTACATGGTATGGCCCATTGGAATGGGTGCTACTATCCCTATTTCTGTACTTCTCCACCAGTTGTCGTCAATGAAGAGCTTGTTTAGTGGTTATTGAATATTGAATATATTAGAGAACATAGATTTCAAATCTGTTGAGATTCCCTGGATATAGTGCATTTGGGATTGCGAGAACACAGAACCTGGGAAGGGAGAAGAACACGGTGAAGACAGTAAGGAGTAGAAGAGCATGGCCTTGTATCGAGACAGACTTTGAACTCCAGCACTCACTCGCTCTTGGACTTGCCACTCCACATCTCTGACCCTGTTTTCCCCTTTGTAAAATAATAATTACCCTAAAGGGTTGTTCTGAGGGTTGACTGAAATCGTGGATGTAAAGAGCATCTGCTGCACAGTCAGTGCTCGGTGAATGTTAGTTTCCTTCTCCAAGAATCTGTGGGCAGTTTTGGAAGTCTGCTGAGCTCTTGAATAACGGTAGTTCAAATGAGATATTTTCCCCCTCAACTCTTTTCTATTTTGAAAAACTTCCAACCTTTAGAAATGTTGAAAAAATAATACAGAGAGCTCTTGTAAAACTCCTATAAAAACTTCAAGATACACTGTTTACATTTTGCCAGATTTGCTTTATTTCTGTCTCTTTACATGTATTTTTTTAAAGATTTGAGAGTGAGTTACAGACATCACGGTACTCCATCCTAGAATACCTCACCTTGTCATAAGAGTGAGGTTATTCTCTTATATAACCGTAATACCATTATCACACAAGAAATTTAGTATTGATAAAATATTATTTGATAATACAGTCCACATTCAGATTCTCCCAATTAAGACAAATCCAAATCCAATCAAGAAATAGGGGTTGATTTTTCTCTTTAGTATGCTTTAATCTAGAATGATCCCCTCGTCTTTAAATTTTTTCTTTTTTTTTTTTTAACTGAAGTTTAACATATACCCAGAAAGCACACAAATTATGTGTCCAGCTTGGTGAATTTTCAGAGGGAACATACTTGTGTAACCAGTACTTACATTAAGAATTCAAACATTACCAGGACCTCAGAAGCCCCCCTGGTGTCCTTCCTGTCACTGCCCAACCCCCTAAAGGTTGCCCCTATCCTGACTTAAAAGTCATAGATTAATTTAGTAGCTTATTGAGTGACAAAGTCCTTATGGCCAAAAACTTTACTGCGGAATTCTAATAGGTGTGTTGTGGTCAGTTTAATGAGTTTCGACTTGTATATGTATATACCTGTGTATGTATATACCTGTGTATATGTATATACCTGTGTATGTATATACCTGTGTATGTATATACCTGTGTATATGTATATACCTGTGTATGTATATACCTGTGTATGTATATACCTGTGTATATGTATATACCTGTGTATGTATATACCTGTGTATATGTATATACCTGTGTATATACCTGTGTATATGTATATACCTGTGTATATACCTGTGTATATGTATATACCTGTGTAACCACCACCACAGTCAAGATCGAAACAATTCCAGTATTTGTAAATGTTCCCTTTTGCTGTGTCCCAGTAAGCCCTAGCCTTTGGCCTCAGGAAATCTGAACTGCTTTCTGTCACTATTGATTATATTTGTCTTTCCTAGAATTACATATGAATGAATTCATAATGTATGTATTTTGTGTCTCACTTCTTTTGCTCAGAGTAATGTTTGTGAAACTTAACATTGTTGTATCAGTAATTCATTACTTTTTATTGGTAATATTCTCTCATATAGATATATCACAATTTATTGATCTGTTCACCAGTTTATGGACATTTGGATTCTGTTAATTATCTATTGCTGCATAAGTATTACAACAAATTTACACAAATTACCAAAAAGAGCACACATTTTTTTTGTTTCAGTTTCTGTGAGTCAGGACACAGTTTAGCTGAGTCTGACAAGGCAAGAAATCAAGGTGTCTGCTGGGGCTGTGATCTCATCTGGGTCTCGACTGGAGAAGGATCTGCTTCCTAGCTCATGTGGCTATTGGCAACATTTAGTTCCTTGTGGCCTGAAGACTGAGTACCTCAGTTTGTTATTGGCAGTCAGCCAGAGGCTGCCCTCATTTTTTTGCCACAGGGGTCTTCCTAACATAGTCACTTGGCTTCCTCAAAGCCAGTAAGGAAGAGTCTCTTAGCAAAATGGACATTACAGTCTTACATAGTGTAACCACATACATGTAATTACATTCATCCTGTCATCTTTGCCATGTCCGGTTGGCTGGAAGCAAGTCACAGGTCCCGCCCACACTCAGTGGGACCACACAAGGGCAGAATACTAGGAGGTGGGGATCCTGGCAGTCACCTTAGAGTCTGTTCCCCCACATGATTGGTTCTAGTTTGGGGCTACTATAAATACTCATGTATTGTGAGGAGATATATTCTCATTTTTTTTCGGTAAATACTTATGAGTGGAATTGCTGGGTCATATGGTAAGTATACGTTTAGTCTTATAATAAATTGCCTAAGTGTTTTTGCAAAGTTTTACTATTTTTTATTCTCACCAGCAGTATATGAACATTCCACTTGTCCTACATCCACACCCACACTTGGTATTGTGTCTTTTTAATTTTAGCCATTCTACTGAGTGTGTAGTGGTATTTCTTTGTGGTTTTAATTTACATCTTTGTGATGACTAATAACATTAGGATCTTTTCATGTGCTTACTGGTAGAGGCTGGGGTTCATTTTTTTTCCCCCATATGGATATGACTTATTCCAGTATCATTTGTTGAACAGGTTACCCTTTCTCCATTGAATTATCTTGCCACCTTTGTCAAAAATTAAAAAATTGGGGGCACCTGGGTGGCTCAGTCGGTTAGGCATCTGCCTTCGACTCATGTTGTGATCCTGGATCCAGTCCAGGAATCAAGCCCCACATTGGGCTCCTTGCTCAGTGGGGAGTCTTTTTCTCCCTCTGCCCTTCACCCTACTCTTGCTCTCTCTCTCAAATAAATAAATAAATCTTTAAAAAAATTAAAAAATTGTATATACATAGGTCAGTTTCTGAGCTCTGTTTTGTTTCATATCTCTGTCTATCCTAATGCAAATGAAACACTGTCTTGATTGCAGTAGATTTATAGTAAGTCTTAAAATCAGGTAGTGTAGTGTCTTTTGACTTTATTGTTTTTCAGAATTGTTTCAGCTTTGGTCCATTGCATTTCCATACAAATTTTAGAATCAGTTTATCAATTCTTACAAAAAAGCTTGTTGTGATTTTTATTGGGATTGTGTGGAATCTATAGATCAATTTGGGGGAGAATTGACATCTTTTCAATATTGATCTTCTAATTCATTAACACGTGTCTCATTTATGTTGTCTTTTAAATTTTCAGTAGTGTTTTGTAGCTTTAAGTTTGGAGGTCATGTACACATTTTGTTAAATTTCTCTATTTTGGCATGCTGTTTATGGATGTCATGCTGAAATTTCATTTTTAATTGTTGAATGCTAGTGTATAGAAATAAAATTGTATCATTGTTTACAATGGTCGTACTATGGAAACAGCCCAAATGTGCACTGATAGGTAAATGAATAAAGAAGATGTGATATATATTTATATATATATATGCATTTTATATATATACACATACACACACATATGAATACATATAATGGAATATTATTCAGCTATAAAAAAGGATGAAATCTTGCCATTTGCAGCAACATAGGTAGAGCTGGAGAGTATAATGCTAAGTGAAAGAAGTTGGAGAAAGACAAATACCATATGATTTCCCTCGTATGTGGAATTTAAGGACAAAGGCAAAGGAAAAACTAGAGAGACAAATCAAGAAACAGACTCTTAACTATAGAGAACAAACCGATGGTTGCTAGAGGTGAGGGGATGGGTGAAATAGGTAACAGGGATTAAAGAGTGTACTTATCGTGATAAAAATAAATAAAATTGAGTTTGTATGTTGGTCTCGTATCTGTAACCTTGTTACACTCACTTTAAAATTCTAATAGCTTTTTTTTTGTAGATTGTGTGATTTCTCTGTAGATGATCCTGTCATCTGCAAATAAAGATAGCTTTGCTTACTGCTTTCCAATCTATATACTCTCTAGGACTTCTCATACAATGTTAAGAGGAATATTGAGAATAGACATTCTTGCCTTATTCTTGATCTTTGGAGAAAATTCAGTCAGTCTTCACATTTAAATATGTTATTAGCTGTAAGTTTTTTTGAAGGTGCCCTTTATCAAATGGAAGGAATTATTTTTTTTTCAACTTTTTAATTTGTTGAGTGTTTTTAAAAAAATTATATGTGTTTTGACTGTTGTCCCGTGTTCTTTTTGCTGTCTGTTGATCCTGTTGTTTTCTTGATTAATATGATGATTCATATTGATTGATTTTCAAATGTTAAACCGACTTTCTGTTTGTTGGATAAATTCCACTTGGTTACGATGTATGATCCATTTTATATATTGCTGGATTTGGTTTGTTAGTATTGTTAAGGGTTTCTTCATTTTTGTTTAAGAGAGGTATTGATTTGTAGTTTTGTGTGTGTCTGTGAAATCTTTGTCTAGTTTTGCTATTAGGTAATGTGGGCCTCATAGATGGAGTTGGGAAATCTTACCATTTTTTCTTTTTTCTGAAATAGTCTGTAAGATTGGCATTACTTTTTCCTTAAATGTTTACTTGAATTCACCAGTGAAGCCACCTGGGCCTAGAATTTTCTTTTTTAAGTTTCATTACATACTTAATTTATTTTTAATTTTTTAAATTATTTATTTATTTATTTTTAAAGATTTTATTTATTTAGAAAGAGAGAGCACAAGAGCAGGGGGAGGGCAGAGGGAGATAGAATCTCAAGCAGACTCTTTAAAAAATCTAAATAAGTAAGTAAACGAGAATTGATAATAGGAAAAAATCTGGAAAAATCCCAAATGTTTGGAAATTAAACAACAGATTTCTAAATTAAGGGTGAAAGAAGAAATCATAGGGGAAGTAAGAAAATATTCTGAGCTGAACAAAAATGAAAACAATATAATTTAAATTTGTGGACTACAACCAGAGCGGTGCTGGGAAGGAAATAACATTTTGAGTACCATACTAACTTTAGAAAATATGCTAGAGAAATAAGAGCAAATGAAACCCAAAACAGAAGGAAAGAAAGAAATGAAAAATTCTACACATTACAAAAAAACATGGAATGCTTCACAAATTTGCATGTCATCTTTGTGCAGGGGCCGTGCAAATCTTCTCTGTTGTTCCAATTTTAGTATATGTGCTGTTGAAGCAAGCACATATTTTATTTTGTGTTTATTTTTGAGATATATTTTCACTGGCTATAGAATTCTAGGTTGACAGGTTTTCCCCTCACAGGCATTTTAAAGATACAGTGCTACTGTGTTTTTTATTGGGCTTGCAGGTCTTCTGATCAGAAGCATGAAGTCATTCTTAGTCTTGATTAATATTTGTAGGTAGTGGTTCTCTTTTTTTCTGGCTGCTTGTAAGATTTCCCCCTTTTCATGAGTTTTTAGCAATTTGATTGTCTAGTGCGTTAGAATGCTTTTGTGTTTGCTTTGCTTAGGGTTTGTTGAGCTTCTTGCATTTGGGAGGTTGTCATTTTCATCAAACTTGGAAAATTTTCAGCCATTATTTCTTCAAATATTTTTCATTCTTTTTCCTTTTTTTTCCCTTTGTCCTTCATTTTGGTCAGTTTCTGTTGCTGTTTCTTCAAGTGCACTTACCTTTTCTTCTGCAGAATCTAATCTGTCACTCCCATTCAGTGAAATTTTTATTTCCGATATTATATTTTCATCTCTAGAAGTTCTGCTTTCTTTTTATGCGATATATTTCTCTCTTACTATGATCCAGTTTTCCTTTGAATTTTCTTTTTATTGAGGCATAATTGACATGTGTATATTAGTTTCAGGCGTGTAACATATTGATTCAGTGTATGTGTTTTTAAAACTGCATTAAGTTCTTGAATAAGGTTGTTAACGCTTATCTTAATGTTGTCTGTGAATGATTTCTTCTAATTTTTCTTACTATTATGGATCACACTTCCCTGCCTCTTGATGTCTTTGAGATTATTGAGTGGGTGCTGATGCTGTGAATTTTACATTATTGAGGGTCTGGATTTTGTGGTCTTACTTTAAAGAGTGTTGAGATTTGTTCTGGTGGGTAGTTAAGTTACTTTTGGTTCATTTTGATTCCGTCAAGTCCCGTTTTTAAGCTTTGTTACGGTGGATCTAGGGTGGCCTTCACCCTCGGGATAAGCTGCCCTTCCCCTACCAGGATGTGGCCCCTCCAGGTCTCTACTGAGTGCTCGGACGGAGCAGTGAGCACACCCCACTCTGGTGCTGGTGGCTCATGAGGCCTTTGAGGGCTTTGGGAGCCATTAACCTCATGGCTTCTTCACTGCTGTTTCTCAGCCTTGTGGAGTTTCACTCTGTGCGTGCACACGTTTTACTGTGCAGCAAGACGTAAGGGAACCTCTGTGCAGATTTCTGGAACTCTCTTTGGGCATAGCCCTCTCCTCTCTGGAACTCTGTCTGCAGCTCTCAGCTCCCTTAGTCTCCCTGAACCCTAATCTCTGTTTCCTCAACTCAACAAGAGACCGCTATGCTCTGCTGGGATTCCCTCCCTCACACCCCCTTTCTTAGTCTGAAACATGCCTCTTGGCAGAAAACCAGAGTGACCTTAGGGCTCACATCATTTGTTTCTGTTCTGTCAGGAATCACTACTGTCCAGTGTCTACAAACAGTGGTATCATGTATTTGGTTTAGTTTTCTAATTGTTCACAGTGGGAGGTTAAGTCTGATCCTGATGACTCCATCACAGACAGAGCAGAAGTCTGTAGGTCGATTTTGAGCAGAGGGGCATTAGGATATAACTTCTGTCATCTCACCCTGAACGTGAGGTGGAGGTATTTTTCCCATTATTCCCACGGATGGGGAGACTGAGGTTCAGGGAGGTTGAGTGCTGTACCCACAGTCGCTCCGTTCCTGGTGCCAAAGTTCATGCACTTGCCTCTATGCCAGTGCCTCTCAAAAAATAACTGTTGAATTGAACCGTATTCTACTCTGCGAAGAGCTGCAGGCCAGACCGACACAGGACATACTCGGAGTTACACAGCCACGTGGCCGGTGTGGGACGGGATGTTCTGTCAAGTGCTCGGATCTGAGCTGCGTGTGCCGTCGGTCTTTGCTGTGCCTCCGGGCCAGTGCTTGGGGACACCTTCTGGCTGGGGAAGGTCAGCGCCTGGGCAGCAGGACTGAGAGCGACTTTGTGCCTAATAAACTGGGAGCATTTCTCTCTGCCACTCTGGTCTTTTTCTGTCTGTTCGTTTTTTGTTTTTTTTTTTTAATTATTTATTTGACAGAGAGAGACAGCCAGCGATAGAGGGAACACAAGCAGGGGGAGTGGGAGAGGAAGAAGTAGACTCCCAGTGGGGCAGGGAGCCGGATGTGGGGCTCGATCCCAGGACTCCAGGATCACGCCCTGAGCCGGAGGCAGACCCTTAACCACTGTGCCACCCAGGCGCCCCTGTGTGTTCGTTTTTTAACACCGCCTTACGCTCCTGCTCTTGTTTCCTTCCTGCTGTCTGCATTCTGGCCGCTAAGGATCCTGACGGTGCATTGCTTTAGAGCGTGTTTCTTACACCTTTGCAGTGGGCTTCAGCTGGTGATTTCTAAGCCTTACTATTAGTATTATTTTTAAAGTCAAGACCACCCTGTCAGAATTTCCAGGATCAAGGTGAAATTTAATTTGTAGAGATTTGTCTCAAGCCAGAAGATAGACTTGACCACTTAAGAGGGGTTGATGCAGGGGTAGGTGTTTGAGAAGTGTTGGGCTTTCATAAAAGCTGGGTTAGTGAGCCGGACGGACCTGCACGTGCTGGGGTGGAGCTTCTGACAGGCAGTTGTCTGCTCAGACCTTTGCCCTTCTTTGAAGCGACACCTAGAGCTGCCTGTGAAAGATGGTCAGCATTCTCCAAGGGGTCCTGTTGGTGTTTGGATGGAACAGTTCTTCATTGCATGCAGTCCTGGACATAGAGCCTCCCAAGCCTCTGTCTTCTAAATGCCAGTGAGAGATTCCCTGGCATTGTGACAGCAGAACCCCCCCCCCCCCGACATTTTCAGATGCCCCTCTGGGGTGTGTGCGTGGGGGGTGATTCTGCTCTGGGGTTGAGAACCACTGGACCACAACACTGCGCTGGGGAGTAGGCCAGGTTTGTGTTAAGTTGCAGAGGAAATGTCCCAGGGACGGACACGTGTCCTGCTGTGGTTCTCTGCTTGCTTCTTTTGTGCGTTTGTATATGAAGTGATCGCTTTGTTTTAGCTTTTTTTAGTTAAAAAAAGCTTAAGATCATATTTATTGGGTACTGGTGATATTTTAAGTGCCGAAGATCAGCCTTCAGTAAGATGGTAAAGTGCCTTCCTTTAAGGAGCTTAAAATCTAGTGGGGATAGAGAGGTGATAAACTAGTTATCAAGTGAAGAATCTCAGATTGTATTATCAAGGAAATCAGTGTGGAGCGTAGTAAGGATGAAGGCTGTTTTGGTTATCAAGAAACCATTTTCTAAAGAACACTGAGATGAGAAATGGGGCGTGGTCCATTCTAGACTGCAGGTCTTCCAAAATGAGCTGGAGAATCATCTAGAATATAATCAGTGTTGGGCAATTCCCAGACTGTGAGAGGTCCTCTGTGAGCTCACTGATCCGGCCTGACAGACCTCAGTAGTCCTGTGAGTTCAAACAGGGTGCGGGGAAATGTTGCTCCTCTTAGCAGCCCTGAGGCTGGGCTTGGAGTCCTGGCTTTGGTGTGCAGAGGAAGGCTCTGGAAGTCAAGACTTCAGGAGTCTGGAGAGTGTCGCTATTCAGATTCCTTGATCGGGGTATGCCACACATGTGGGTTCTTAAACGCTTTGAATGTCCCTGGAAGAATCTGTAAGGAGCCAGCGTCAGTGGTGGGTCCCCCAAGGAAGAGGGGAGTGTTGGAATGAGAGAGAAGCTTTTTAAAAATTTTAGTATATATATTTTTAAAACAGAGAGTTCACTTCTGTGGCTCACAGTTTAAAAAGATACAAAAGGGTATATGGTGAAAGAGACTTCTTAGTACCTCCATTTCTCTCCACTTCCACTACAGTGCAGTAGTGTACTGTTTTCCCTTTATTCAAGAGATGAACTAATCTTAAGGGAAGTTCCTTGGTGATAATGATTCACAGTGGTGAGTTGTATTTCAGGAAGAGGAAAACTTTGGGTTAAGTCAGAAGGAGGCTTCGTAAATATTAAAGCTGTTTGAGTTTTGTTGAGTCAAATAACTCACATTATTATTTGGGGGGTAGCATTAAGAGTGTCGCTTAATGAAATGTGGTCTAGACAAAACTCGATGATTTTAAGTAGAATGCTTCAAATCCCTTCAGTCCCAGGTACTGGCTGAGTCATTACGGGCACATAATTTAACCTCCTGTGCCTCAGTTTCTCATCAGCAATAATTTCAGACACTTATTGTAGAGCTAAATGAAGAAAGAGGTAAAGAAATGTTAGCATTTTATATTTGCCAAGTGGAGTGGAGGAAGCCCTCAGGGAGATAATGAACTTGAATCTATAATGCATTCAGTTGAGTAAGAACCATGTTTTATTCTTTGTTGCCTTTCATTCATTCAGCAAATATCTGTGGAAGGCCTAATCGGTGCCTGATACTGTCCTCAGCCCCCGGGCTGCAGTAAGAGGCACACAGTTTCTGCCCCTGCAGAGTCCTAATCTGGTGAGGGACACAGACCTCAGTCAGATAATCACACAAGTCAAGCTGCGGTCCTGCTCAGTCCCTAAAAGAGAGGTGGATGGTGTTAGCATATAGTAGGGAGAGTTCAGCCTGTCTTGGATGTCGAAGACGAAATGCTTCCCCAAGAAAGTGACGTAGCTGAAATCTGAAGGATGTGTTAAACTGTCAGAGGCACGGGCAGGGGTAGCATGTGCAAAGGCCTGGGTGTCTGGTGGGCAGAGCTGGGCAGCGTGGTGTCACACACACCTGAACTGCAGCCAGTGGCTATGTTGAGAGGGTTTTCTGTATTAGAGCCGTTGTTATAGTGGTTTACTGGGGGTGTGTGGGGGGGTGAGATCTGATTATTACCGTTTTGAAATGATGGTCTGTTTGCAGTGTGGAAAATGAATTAGAAGAGAGCCAGCATGGATGTGGGTGAACCAATGTGAAGGCTCTTGGCAGTGGTCCAGGGAGGAGATTTTGGAAGCTTTGACCCAAGTGATGGTAGTAGAAGTGGAGAGAAGTGGATGGACTGATTCCATGGATATTTACGAAGGAATGTTGGCAGAACTTGATAATGTGTTAGCTCTGGTGAGTGGGGGAGAAAGAGCTGTCCAGAACGTTCCTTTGGACTCTGGTTTGTATATTTTGGTGGAGGGTTGTGCCATTCTCGCAGATAGGGGAACACTGGAAGAGGATACGTGTGGCAGAGGGAGGAACTTGTTGAGTCCAGAGGAGGCTGGAAGGCCGCTGGATGGAGAACTCTGAGGTGGGGCCTGGGCTAGAGATCTAAATGCGGTAGGTTATCCCTGCTGCCCCTTACCGCTGCCTGCTGGGAGCCTCAGGAGGGAGGGAGATGGTGGGGGGAAGGGAGGCAGGGAACACGTGCTCAGATTCCCTGAGACTTTCCACTTGGTTTCATGCAGGCTGACCTCATTCTGGGACTTTGGATGAGGGGACAGAGTCCTTCTCCCGGCAGAGTTCTTGTCACTGTGCTGTGTGCCAGCCGTGCAGGGGCAACGGGGTGTGAGGAGATCTTTGGGGACCCTCCGTGGACTGGACTCTTTCCTCTCCCACCTTCTTTGTTCCCCGCACCAGAGGCCTGGCACTTGCCATCTGAACGAGCTGGGAGGAGTATCGAGGCTGGAAGCTGGCTCCTGAGACCCACAGATCAGCTGCACTTGTCTGGATATTATCTGTAGATAATTGGAAATTGGCTTGAACATCAGTAACAGTAAACTAATCATAACTCTCTCAAACTGCTTGTTCTATTCTTTTGGAGATTTGTGAGTTTCCTCCGAGTCTGTCTGTCTCTGTCTCTCCCTTTCTCTGGATTTGGGCAGATCATCAGCCCTGGGTTGAAGGCAAATGTGAGATCCAGACAGAGGAGAGGGTAACAGAGTGGAGCCAGGCGAGGGGGCCACAGGCTCCCTACCTGCCGGTTGGTCTTTCGGCCTGTCACTGGCTTGTTTATACAACAGATTCAAGCTTCCTTACCACTGGGGGTTGGTGTCCTCCGTGACGGGTGATAAATAGGAACCAGTGTCCATAGTTTCTGTGCTTCCTGGCTCCAAGTAGATGCCCGGAGAAAATCCAGAGTGTGGGCACCTGGGGCCCCCTTGTGGCTGGATCTGGTTCTCCACTTCGGCTCTGCTTTTCCGGGGTCAGTCAGTCGGTGGGAAGATGGCAAAAGGGAAGTTTTGCTCTCACATGAAGCCTTTCCTCTGGACTTCGCTATTCCTGTGAATCTTGTGATGGACCCCAGCCCTTGCTGCTCAGCTGCTGACCTCGGGCCCTCCTAAGCCAAACCTAGCCTTCTCCTTGAGGTGCTGTGGCAGTGAACCCAGAAGCAGTCTCTTCACGTTCACTGGCAAATTCAGACTCCACGGTGGGCTGCTTCTTACAGGCAGCCCACCATGGAACATTCTGCAGTCTGAGAAGCTGGTGAGAAATAGGAGGAATAGGTGTTGGTGTGTGTTGCTTGAGAATGGAGTGATTTTGGTTTTTTGATGTCCATTGGGTGGCACTGTGATCTTATTTTTGTTTCTGTTTTTCTTTGCAGCCAAGCTCTACTCCAGGAAGTGAAAATGTGGTGCCTCGAGAGCCTCTGGTAAGTACCCAAGATATATAGTATCATTTTCTAATCATGAAAATACTGTGTGAGTGTGGAGAAACCCTAGGACCCTATAGTTTTGCATCATTAGTGTCTCTTCAAAAGGAGGTGCTGTGTGGAGACTAACCTAGTGACCTTTGACTTCTGACTTCTTTTCTGGCATGCAGGGGTTAGTGGGCTCTCTCCTTAGTAAAGACTGGTCTTTTCTGGAACAGAAAGCATCTAGCTCAGGGCGTGGTGCAGCGCTTTGTTTGTTGCTGATCAGTAGTAATCAGTGGGATGCCTGAACCCTTTGAAAGTGGGCTTGGGACGAGGTTGCTGCTTGATTGTCTGAAATAGCCGTTTTGCCCTTCAGGGTGAGAGCGCTGTCAGGTGGCCTTTGAGGAACAGGTAAGGCAGGGAGTTCTGTTTTTGCCTGGTCGGTAATGTGTGCTGCTCGCTACCAACATTATCTGCTCACGGTATTGACGGGAAACGGCCTCCCGAGCACTGAAGGCAACTTTCTTCACGAAGTGCTTTTGCTTTGGTGGTCTGAGCCCCAGTCCCTGCCAGCACCCCCCACTTTCATCCTAGCTTGCATTGCAGGGCCTGCCACAAATCCTGTTGGTTGGGTAGCAAGACCTGTTCTGCACTAACCAGAGAAGTTTTAGGAGGGCCAGCTTTCAGAGCTTTGTCTTTGTTTGGATGGCGATAACGAGCTCAGGGTTGCACCGCCCAGCTTTGGTTTCCCAGGCCTCGTTTTCTTGCCTCTCCTCCAGCAGTAGTGGGAAGAGGTGATGTGAGGTCCTTAGCTGGCATGAACAGGCCTGAATTCTAGCCCGTACTCAGCCTTTCCAAGGCAGAAGGTGAGTTGGATTTGGCTGAGGCTGAACGACCAGGGTGACGCAAGCCCTGTTGGGGCTGTTTCAGGGAAACGCGGTTGTCTTCTGTGACACTCGCTGTTACTAAGTGTTAACCAAGTCCGGCTCCCTTCCCACCACGCCCCACAGTGGCTTCATTTCACTCTTGGTGTTGCCTGGGTTTGTCCTGGAGGTCAGGGTGGTGGGAAAGCCAGAGGCTTCAGAAGGGCTTTGCTTTGCCAGGCCCTTAGCTAGGGAGCTGGAGTGTTCCCCTGGGGCCGTCAGTGCCCCAGGGCTGGAGTTGTGCTTGGTTTTGGACTAAAGTCCAAATCGAATGCTGTAGTCCTCTGCAGCCCTTTACCTCCTCGGTCTCCTTTTACATTTTATCTACTGACTTAACTTCTGATCCCCGGCAGAGCTGGCTGGTCCTTCTTCTGCAGCATGATTGGCTAAACTCTGGGGGGTTCTTTCTAGCAGCGAGCCCTAAGCAACAGCAGCCTGGCTGATTTCTGGGTGTTTGGAGCCCTGCAGCCCCTTTGCTCCACGAACGTTTCTGGATGCTGCTCTTTTCCTGCTGTCCTCTGCATCTGCTTGTTGTTTGGTTGTATTTTCTTTTCTTTCTTTTCTGGGAGGCCCCGAGCAGTCTTCAAACCCTAGTAGCCTGTGATCGTCCAGAGTTCAGACTCATTCTCTCCAGGCCAACTCTACAATTACCTTATATTTAATTAATATTTTTTCCCCTCTTTACGTACTTGCTACATAATTGCTCAGAGGAAAGAAAACACATAGCAGCAATTTATATATATATAAAAAAAACAATAATTAAAAAAAAACCCCGAAATAAACTCCCATCTCATTTGGGCTGATCCTATGAGTTGGGTAATTAGGGCCCTATTAAAAGGTGGACCCTTTCTCCTTCCCTTCTTTTTTTTTTATATTAATTTTTTTATATTAAACTCCCACAGTCTCTCAGTTATGGCCTTATTGCTTTTGGCCAACCATTCGCAGCAGCCTGATTAAATGAGGGCACCAGCCGCGTTGTATGGTCTTGTGTGAGCTACTTCTGTCTCTTGAGAGCAGCGGTGGGAGGGTGCCAGGCAGCAGGGCCCCCCAAGCACTGGCGAGGACTCGTGGCGGGTCAGGGTATAGGACTTTAAGCGGGCAGTAGGCTGGATGAGAGTCACAGGGTGCTGGCGAAGGGATGGAGTGGTATCCCCCACCCACAGAAAGCCCACAGCCCTGGGTCCGAGGCCCCCTGCCCTAGGGGAGGTTTCTCAGGCACGTGCATTAGCCGTCTCTTGGATGCTTAGAAGGAACAGACAAAGAATAAAATTAAGCCTCCTTCTTAAGTAATTTATGTATTTTATTGGGGAAGAAAAGGCATTTGTACACATGAAACAATTAGCAGACAGCACAAGACCATATATAATTTTAGCAAACGGTACAAAATCGCATATAATTTGGTGCAGAATTGCCTGGCTGGGAGTATAAGAGCCCTCATTATTCAGAGAAGGAAGAGTTCTGCCCGGGGTATACTTAGGGATGTTTTTTTGTGAAACTTGAAGCCAGGTCTTGAGGAATAGGATTTTCCAGTGTTGGGGGAACACCCTGCTAAGTTGCTTTTGTTTTTGTTTTTAACTGAGAGCATATTTTCCCTACCGTTGTTTCGTGGAAGCTGCCTATTCTTTACACCGAAAGGGCTAAGCATGGGATACTGAAGGCGTATCTTATTCCTGGTCTCCCGAACCAGGTGATCACTTCGGAGTAATTTTTCCCTTTATTAGAGAAGTGAGTTCTGACAAGAGAGGCTCCATAGAGTGGTCAGTACAATGCAGATGGCATGGACGGGTGATATTTGGGGGTTCACATTAGTTTTCTGCTTTATCTCCTAGAGCAGGAGGGCCTGATTTTCGTTTCTGCCCTCTCCGGACCAGAAAAACGGTCTTGTGATTTGGTGGTGAGGAGCATTGTCTTGTAGTCTTGAGATGACACACTGGTGTCTTTAGTCACCCCCTTGTCTGGGTTCCACCCACATAGTGACTACATGTTACCTTCTCTTGCCCCTCAGGCCTCCCTACCATGAAAAAACCACCCCGGCAACCCTAGCCATATTAGTGAGATGGTTGCTCTATAATGTTGTAATGCCCTCAGGGCTGGAGATTGGTGAACAGACCGGTCTTGATAAATTCTGTAAACTCCCAGTTGAAATTCCCTTATTATTGATGATAAAACTCTGCCAAAGTTAAAATGGCCGATTGCTTTTTCTTTTTCTTTTTTTTTTTTTTTTTTTTAAGATTTTATTTATTTATTTGACAGAGATAGAGACAGCCAGTGAGAGAGGGAACACAAGCAGGGGGAGTGGGAGAGGAAGAAGCAGGCTCATAGCGGAAGAGCCTGATGTGGGGCTCGATCTCCTAACGCCGGGATCACGCCCTGAGCCGAAGGCAGACGCCCAACCGCTGTGCCACCCAGGCGCCCCAACCGATTGCTTTTTCTTCTTCCTTACTTTTCGTCTCTGAGCTTTGCCTCCTGGGGCAAGGAGTTTTGACAGATTAGCCTCCAGCTTCCCTGCCCATCCTCCCCACCATGACCTGTTGAAAACCTTCTGTAAATTCTCTCAGACCTGAGTTTTCTGGTCCCCTGTGTGGGCATGTTCTCGGCCCCGGGCGGGGTCCTCGCGCAGGATCAAGCCCCACCTGGCCGATGGGTCTTTAAATGGGCGGACAGTTGTTTGCCTGTCCTGCTGGGATTCAGAAACTAGGGTTAAGTAACCGGCTGAGAGTCCTTTTAGTCATCTGAGTTGAGGTTATTTGAAGTGAGCAATAAATAAGGTTTCGTTTGCACCGTGCTCACTGGTTTCAGCACAGGTTCCTCAATATCCAGCAGTACTGCAGGCCACCTGTTTCATACAAGCTTACGCATTTGGGTGAAACTAGCATTTTGGCTTTTTGCCCTTTGACACCAGGTTCTTCCTAATGGATGAGTCTTCTGCCAGTTCTTTCTTCCTCTGACTTAACAGGTATAGTTTTTTGGTTCTGTTTTGGTTTTTATCCTTTCCCTGCATCCCTCCACCCCAATAGTCCCAAACTACAATGAATTTATTTTTATAAAATATGATGGTCATTTCTACTTTATCACCTTCCCTAGGATTAATCTTTTTTAGTAGGCTGAATTATTAATAATAAGGATGCTCTCCACTCACAGAGCCAGGCCATGTCTCAGCTTTGCCCTCTAAGTACAGAAGTATCCTGTGGCCTCTGGTTTCTCCCTGAGGCTGACGGAATCTTGTCCAGGGCGGGGGTGTCCTACATCGTGGATCTGATCTTAATCCTTCTTGGGGAGCTCATCTACCTTATGCCTGGGTCACCGAAGATTTTCTCTTTGGTTTTTAAGTCAGTTAACCAAAGGCCGGTAATCAAAAGGCCATTAATATCTTCATGAATTCAGGGTGTTAGTCCGTGAGCTCTTCTTTAAGAATACCTGTGGCTAGTTGCCTGTCTCCTAAAGACCTTGCGGGTGTATTCCTGACACTCACCCTGTATTTGTATCTTTAGTGGCTGGCGTACTTCGGTCGTACTCGCTGGCAAGCTCACCGGGGACAGGTGCTTCTTGTGTTTTGTCCCCACCAAAAATCTCTGAAGGATGACATTCACATGCTCAACCCATTTCTTTGTGTATAGCGTGTGCATATGTGTGTATGTGTATGTACATGTCTAGAACATACGATGCATGTATTTCGTAAACTTCAAAGCAATTGGTGGAGAGATAAAATGGATTTAAAAAAAAAAAGATTTTATTTTTAAGTAATCTCTGTACCTGATGTGGGGCTCAAACTCACAACCCGAGATCAAGCGTCGCATGTTCTAGCGACTGAGCCAGCCAGGCTTCCCAAATTCATTTTAATGTCATATTCATGAAGATGTATCCACAAGCACAGGGGTAATGAAACTGGCCTTTTTTAGAGATTTCAGAAATTGTCATTTTTTTTTCAGGAAAAATAAATCAATATGGCAAATCTAAAGTAGTAAGCATTATTATTGTAAGAATCTGTCGTGGTTGATTCCTGTGCTGAGTTAGGTTACTCAAGTGAGCTGTAATTTCCACTCAGGGACCTCTGTCTGGATGCGGATGAGTGGGGGTGACATCATAGGGATAATCCTAAATCTCTTCTACTTATTTATTTTTAAAAAGCGAATCATCTGCAGATTTTAGTACTTAAACCACTACTAGCAGCACATGGCAGGGGTGAACCCCTCACAACTGCTGCTGAGAAACTTGGGACTGAAATCAAGAGTAGACAACTGAAGGGTGGGGCTGGTGGGACACCCCTCTGAGGACGCCTTGTCCTGGGAGCAGGCCTGAGGCCTGGTGCCTTTCAGATAGGGAAGGTGGTTGGCTCTCCTCCTTCCCCACTCTTATCAGTGGTGGAAATCCTTCAGTGATGAAAATGCTCTCTTTTGACACCCTCCTTCTGGGGAGGGTGCCAGAGAGCCCCACAGATCATGTGGGGAGGAAGCTGTTGAGAGTCCTCCGAGCTGGATGAACTTGAGAAAAGCCTCATTCCGGCTCTGGGTGGCTTGTCTATAATCTCTAGGCCACTTACTGATTTTGAAATTACTGTCTCTCCCTACTTCGTCCCTCCTGTTCTGGACGAGGTTTATTGAATAGACTAGGTGGGGCCCTTTAAGTTCTTTCCTCTTTCAGATAAATGAAGAGGTGGTTTTCTTCAGTTTTAAGGTATCCTTTTACAAATAATTATTAGACGAATCGAAACTCTTAGGAGTAATAATTAGGGCAATGGAATTTGAAATAGTTACTCAGCTTTGTTTATACTTTGGGTTCCTGGCTTTCACAGTAAGTCTTGCTAGTTGTTATAGTTCCTGCTGTCAGAGGCCCTGACTGTCGGCTGACCAACCCGGCGAGGGTCCTGGGGACTCGGGAGCCAAGCGCCTCTGCCTTGTGCAGAGCCGGGCACAGGTGGGGCGAATTCAGTCTGTAATCTCGTCGCCCGCATCATTCTTCCAGAAGGCCAGGCCACGGTTGCCCCCTGTCTCCTGGAGATGGTCTCAGAGTTCTTCAGGTGCCTTTGGTCACTGCTGAGGAGGGGGGAGAGGAAGCTCTTATCTGGGCGGAGGGACGTTCAGAGGTTCTTCTTTCGCTTAAGATCAATCATCTTATTTGAAAGACTTTTCACCTAGAAGCGTTTTTTGTTTTTTTTTTTTAAGTGCCACCTAAAGGATGGGTATTCCCTGCGGCAAACTGTGACTCTCCCACGAGCCCCTGGTTTGAGAACCGCTGAATGTCATGTTGTGCCGAGGACTGCCAGGTGCCCTGCGGTTTCCAGGATGATTTCAGTTGAAATATTTTCACGCGTTCTCAAACCGTGCAGACCAGTTTGGGTTTGAAAAATACGATCTTGTAGTTAATCCCACTTCTGTGCTGTGAGAAGCCGCAGGAAGATGAAGTGGTGCTTTGCAGGAGGACGTGTTCGCCGCCCTTCCTTCTTCCCTCCCAGCTCTCCTTTCTTTTATGGTTTGTAGTTATAACCAAGATTTATGCTTGTTGCTCCACAAATCTTCTCCCTGCCATTATGAGTTTGTCTGAACAGTCTAGAGATGGGGCCCACACTGAGTGATTCTTGAGGTAAATCTACCCGGGGGCACTCTCTGACGCTCAGAGTCACGGAGGAGCTGACTCATAGCCCCCAGTGGATCGGATAAATTGCCCCTGTCGAGAAAAAGACGTGCTGCCACCTTTGTGACCTCTTGCCTTAGCAGTGTCCCTGGTGGCACAGGGGCCTGCTGGTGCTTACTGAGTCTGTGGGGTGGCGCTCTGGGTCACAGTCACACCCTTCACCCCGCAGTGTCTGTCAGGAGGCCTTTCTCTGTCTTTCTCTGTTGCTGTCCCTCTCCCTCCCTCTCCCTCCTTCCCTGTCGCTCTCTCTGTCTGTCCCCTGTGGCCCCGGGGCCACAGCAAGAGGGTCTTTGGGCAGGGCAGCTTTCTGCAGCCTGGTGGGGAGGAGCTGCTAACAGGATCAGCCAGGCAAGGTGATGATTTGTATCGGTGGTTTAGCTTTTCCACACTTCACTGCAGTTGGATTTTGATGGAGAAGGGGAAAAAGAAGACAACATATATTAAACAGCTTTTCTCCCGTTTCCTTATTTCTTGTTGCTTCGTCCTTTTGGCTTGTGTGTACTTTCGAGAGTTATTTCAAACCTCTTGTCACATGAAGCGGCAGCATCAGTAAATACATATTTTTTTAAAGTATCAAGAGCTCACATTAGACTCACTCCTTGAAGCGACGGACCCGCTGTTACGGCACCGTGGAAGCCGCTCCAGGAGGCCCGGGGTGCTCTCAGTGGGCGGCTCCCGGCCCATTACGTTCACCCCTATTCTGCAGACCAAGAGGTCATCAGCCGGTGTATTTGTTAGTGAATGCTGTAGACAGGTGAGATACAAAAGTGAACAGAGGGAACTACAAATATAGTGTGTTTTATAAACATAAATGTGAAAAGAAGTTTCTGTGAAAGCTAAGCTGAATGCTCTGGTAAATGTGAATTGCAAGTAGAATGTCTTTTCAGGTGTGAGCAAGATAGACAGTTAAACTAGGGGAAGGTCATAAAAATCTGGAAGTATTCAGTACTTTGATTTGCGTTCCTACTGTTTTTAAGTTCTCACTTTGCTTTAGAAATTGTGAAGGGTGTGTCATGGGTGGGGTTTATGCAAGAAAGACGTCTGGGAACTTCAGTCTGTGGGCCCACACTCAAAGAGAAGGTCTTGGCTCCACATCAAAAGATTAGCAAATGACTGTACGTTTATAGGTTTTAAGTTAATGTAAAATGTTTAAGGTATGTAGAGTAGGCTCCATTTTTAATGATGCCCGGCTTTAACCGATTTTTCGATTAACTGACCAATTACCAGCTCTGATGACCTAGGTCAGGAGGGCTTCTCGGGTGCATTTTGCTGGCCTTGGCGCTGGTCTCTTTATTTTTGTTAGCTTATTTCATCCTAACGTGAAACGGGTGGGAACTACTGTTTGCCTCAGTTTACGGCGAGGAAACCAGCCCAGGGCAGTCCAGTTCCTACAGTTTGTGAGGGGCAGGACTGGGATTGAAGCCCCAGGTGCGGACAGCCAAGCCTCTCTCGTCTGGGTCACAGGCAGGGACCGCCAGAGGGGCTCCGGCTCTGGTCGGGGGCTGCCTGGTGAGGCTGCTGCCTTCATGCGCTCCCCGGTTGGAGTCTTTTGTACGCATCTGAGCTGTTGAAAAGGCACCTATTAATTTATCACAGGTGATGTGGGCCTCCTCGTGCTGGAGGAGGCGTCTGCACCCATGTACCTCACTAATGACAGGTTAAGAGATCGAGGCGAGATAATAGGATCTTTTCATCTGCGTCTCTAGAGCAAGGTGCTGTGTCCCTGCTGGCTTCTAGGGGGCAGCAGCTGCTTGCCGGTTTACCTCCTGCGGGCGGAGGGACGCCGCCACAACTGAGCGCTTGGCTTCGGACTCCAGCTCTTAGTGGTGCCGGGGCTGTGCAGGCCTTCGGGGAGTCGCCGGAATCCACACAAGTAAGGAGACGGCAGGATCCAGGGTATTCCATCCTTGCTCTCTCTGCCCCGCTGGGGGAGATCCTTTATCTGCGTCCCCATCAAGGTCCATAAATCCGTCACTGTCAGAGTTAACAGCAGAGTTCACTTGCTTTGAAGATAAGAGACGTAGAGATGTCTTTAAGAGGGTAAAATCTCTTTGTCAGATCTCACTTGTTGCCATTGATAACCCACTCTAATCATGTGTAGCTGTTTTGAAATTTTCGCCTGTGGGCACGTGTCTTTACTCTGTTGGGAACACGACTGTCCTATGCTTGATTACCTGTTCTTCCTCTGGGCGCTTCCCTCCCCTTCTCTCCCGCACCCCAAGCTGGGTTTACAGAGGTGTGTTTTCGGTTCTAAATGACTCACTTCTGGAGCACGGTCGAGCACATTGAAGGGAGACTTTGGATTTGCCCGTTGTTTTAGACGTTGGGGCCCAAGCCTGACGCAGGGCCAGCTTGGGCCTTGTTGCAGTGAGTGACAAGCAGCCTCCCCCCCACAGGCCCTGGCCCTCAGATCTCCCAGCTGTATGGCTCCCTCGGGTGACAGAAAGGGGAAGGCTTGGTTGCAGGCAGAACCGGATGGTTGCAGTACACACCGAGAAACAAATTGGCCACGACATTTCAGCCCTGGGAGGTTTATTTAGGATTAGCTAAGAATTCTCAGCCCCGACTCCGCTGTGGGAGGAGCTGGTAACTGATGGCCGCTCTCGGGCGCTGCCTGCTTGCAGGCTTTCATCTGAGGACCCCTGAGCCCCGGGGAAGGGTGGGAGTTTCCATGCTCTGAGAGTAGCTTTCCTCAAAGACAAAGGCATGCCTCTTCACCTCACCTCCCCAGCGCTCTCTCTGTTGTCTCTCTCTGAAAAATGGCAGTTAATAGAATCTGCTAATGAACAGAAGAAATAACTAGAAATAGTGGCAAGTCGTTTGACAGTGAAGTGGTTTATAACTTCTGTTTATCAAGTGATTATAATTATTATTATTCTTATTTCTATTGGATTTTTGAAGAATTCAGCCTGGTCTCCAGAGCCCCATTGATGCAGCATTTTATCTCTTTCTTCGTCATGTCTAGAAAATAACTTTATTCCAGTGAAATCCAGATCTGTAGTCCTCCCCCTGGACCGCCACCCCCAGATCTATTCTCTCCCCTTTCTGCTTGTCTTCCTTGGCCTCAGCGGGCTCCATCAGGTGGGGTATCCCCCACTGACCAGCCTGGCAGAGCTAATACTGGCTGGAGGAACGCTGTGGTGTTTGTTTTTGCAGTTCCTGGATTTGGTTTAATGTACAATTGATTTTTTTAATGTATTTAATCATTTTTTTCTTACCTCATAAGGATTAACCTGCACAAACCTCATTTTATCCTAAGTGTGGCTTTGGGAGGAAGGGAGAATAAAATTGAGTTTCTCTAGCTTATTTTATTCTTTCACTTTTTATTTTCCGAATGGCTTTTCCTGCCGAAGCAGCTCCGTAAGATACAATGTATTTTAGTGGCCATTACTTACTCATTACTAACTGGTCTCTCCTGCTTCCCTTTGTCTGTGAACTAAATACAGGGGGCCTAAAGATAATTGGTAGCTCTATCACAGACTCGCCAATTATAGATTAACAGGGAAGACAGCCCAGTGATGGTTTGTGGCTGGCCCTGGCTGCCCACCTAGCAATGTGAGCTGTCACTCTGTATCTGCCACCGGGCTGGGCTGGACTGGATCAGGCCTTTCCTAATTTTGTACCTTGGCTTTCCTAATTGCTGCGCACGGTCTCCCTGATTTACAGATGTCAGCCTCGTCTTATTCGTCCCTGTGTGTGGTTCTCATGCCCCTCTTGTTCTTGCTTATTAGTTCCTGCCTCTTTGTTATGTCTATGAAGTGTTAACATAAGTTTTGTTTCTGTTTTTCTTTGCAGTTCCCTGTGGGCCTAGAATGGTTAGGTGGCAGGCTGCAGATGAAAGATGCTCTTGAAATTAGTGGTTTTCTGTAGTTTTGTCGGCTGAGTCCAAGTGAAGGCAAGTCTTTGTGGGTGCTCAATTCAGCCGGCTTTTCGAGTGTTTATCTGATTCGTATTGTAGGAGGTACAGGAGGGGAAGAGTTGCATCTCGCCGTTCGGTTACCAAGCTCTGGCGTAAGGCTGTTAGGTGCACACGTAGCAGAGGAGTCCCCGTGTTGTATGGCCATATTTCCAAGCAGAATGCATGTTTCCTTAGTTTGTCTCCTGGGCATTTGGCACCTAGGCATCTTGCTAACCCCTCTACAGGATGGGAAAATACCCTTCTAGCTCTGCTCTGGGTAGGAAGTAGGCGCTCAGTATGTGTTTGTGGGATGTGGAAGTGTGTGTGTGCGCGAGTGTGCGTATACTCACTTTGGTAGATAGCGATGAGGGGCCTGGGGGCTGGAGAGCACAGCTGCCGCCTGGCTCCTGACTGGGGACTCAGGGTGCGCGGTTCCCACTGGTGCCTACGTACGCGGGTGCGTAGTGTATCATTGCCACGTAAGCAGCAGAAAGCGGGCATTTTATGACAGGGAACATCAGAGGAAACATTATAGCTGAGACCTTTATAGCCTTTCCATTACTATGGTTTAAATCTTGACAGTCTCTATTCGCAGTGACACTGGGACCAGCAAAGACAGCGCTCACTCCCACCTCCCTGTCCTCTCTCCACATCCTGTTCCGCCGCTGTGATGGGCATCGTAAGTGTGCCGGCAGCAGAGCTGCTTTGCAGTTTGTCTAGAAACAACCCCTTTTGACTCAGAAGTTGGAAACCAGATGACTCACCGTTCTGTTTGTTTTATTGCAACTGTCATTTCGTAAAATGCCCTGAAAGCTTTAAACTCTAAATGCCAAAGTGGGCTTTTCGCCTTTCTTTTTCATTTTGTTTCCTCTTGTGTTATCTCTCATCTTTCTCTCATGCCTCTCCTTTCTCCTTCCCTTTCATACTTTGTTTCTCTTTCATTACTCTCTCTACCCCTTCGTGCCTGCCTCCCCTCCGCCTTTTGATGACTGAAGCAGTCTGCTAGCATCATGCTGCGCTCTCCCCAGCCACCTGATTGAGAGTCTGCACCCTCCAGTTTTTGCGTGGGGCTTAGACTTGGAAACAAACGTCCGTGCACGTCAAAGTTTATAAAGTACTCGTCGGCGGCAGCTCTAGAAGCTAAGTGCCATGTCCGATCATAACAGCTACTCACCTTTTTGTGAATCTACATTTTGTATGGTTGTGGGTGCATCTGGGTCTCCCCACGTATCCATCTCCGCCCTTGTGGCTGCCACGATCACGGTGAGAGCGCTAGGATTTCCTAGGACGGACTGGAGGACAACATACCGGTCTCCCTCCGCAAAGTGCTGATTTCCGTGAGAGGGCCTTGAGCAAGCATGCCAACCTTCTTTGCTCTGAGAGGTTATTTAACTGGAATTCCTGAAGTCAAGAGCACCTGCTGAGTCTTACAGCTTAGGTGGGAGGTTGGGATCTAAATTTTTAAGGACCCGAGCTCTCAAACCAGGACTTGCAGGATCTTTTTTTCCAGCAGTTTCTGACACTGTGGCACTTGACTGAGTCGCCTGATCGATGACATGAGCGTCACTGGGTGTTAAACACCTGGCCAGGGAAACAGGGACCCTCCGTGGCTTTCCCCAAAGGATGGCAGACAGATTGTGGAATTTTAATGAAGCTGGGGTGGGTCCCCGATGTTGGTCTGCTTTGGAGCATAACAGAATCCCAGCATTAACTCCAGGCTGTCGGTTGGAAAACGTATTGGTGTCAGTGTGGTTCTAGTCTCCGTTTGTCAAATCCATAAACCCAACTGAACTAATTTTAGAAGTAGCTAGTTAGAATGAACAAGTGAGAACTTCAAACACGCAGGAACCTTTCTTAATCGAATACTCCTTGTCATTTTTCTTTTTCTTCTTCTTAAAGGCTTTTGGTCTATCTTGGCCTTCAGAGCGAGCCATCCTCCGAATTCTCTTATAATTAAACTTCTTTCCTATATGTCTCCAAGGAAGGAGAGTGTTTTCCAAGTTGTGAATCAGGGCGGGGCAGAGGGAATAGGATATCGTTACAATATTTAACAGATTGATGGCTGTGAGTTTTAAAAATGAGTTCTGTGTATCTATTGCTGGGCGGCATTCAACATAGAATGCTCGGTTTCTCACCCACTTGGCTGGATGTCTGATTCTGACACAACCGCCATCCCTGCTGCTGGAAAACAGAAAACCACAGGCTGTTAACTTAATACTCTGCCCTTCTGGGGCTAGGGTGGGAGCACGGTGGGGAGCAGGGTGGGAATAGGGCGGGAGTGGGCGGGCAGGAACGGGGAGGGGGGCACGGGGTTCACATCAAGATTCTCTCACTCCCCACTGGAGACAGATGTTCCCCTGTTCCAGCTGACCATTGGAGCAAGGATTCTAGAGTTTCTGGCCATTTTAATTAAACTTCATTGAAAGGTGCCCGGAAGCCTGCGTATGACCTGGACACTTACTCCTCGGGACCAGGAGCAGCCTGCCAAGTGTCCGTTGCAGGCTCCCCCCGGATTCCCTACCTATGGATGTTTTCTCCCTTCCTGGGCAGGGCCTGTTGGAGAAGCAGAAGGATCATTTAGTGCTCATGGCTTCTCTGCTGAGCTATCCAGCAGGGGTGCCAATTCTTCCATTTAGCTGACTATTATATAGCCCTTAAAAGGGAAAGGTTTATTTTAGCTGGCTGCTATATTGATTGCTACAGGGACGTTTCTATTTTCACTGGCTGCTATATTGACTGGGAAAGGGAAAGGGGCTGTATTGCCGGGAGCTGTCATATTGACTGTTACAGAAAAGATCTGTATTTAAGCAGTACCAGTGCACTGGGATCTCCCAGGCAGGATATTAATGCTAATTCATCCGCTCGCCCCCTGCTGTGAGCGTTATTTGTTTAAATCTGTAGATTCCCACAGCGCGTTTATATCCTCACTAGAGTGAGCTCTGCTCCCTGTAATTATTTAACATTATATGCTGATATAAATTGTAACAGTTAAAGAATGGTAATGAGTAGCCAAAAAAGAAAAGAAGAAAAAAGAAAAGAAGGAAATGAGGAAAATGGGGAAAAAAAGAAAGGGGGAAGATATATTAAAAACACATATAACGTATACGTCTAAGAAGCGTGTACGTGTACACGTATGACATTAGAAACAGAGTCGGGTTCTAAAACAGCAGCGAACAATTTCTGGCATCCTTTCTCCCGCTTCAAGTCGACGTGTACAGTGTGGCAGAGTCCACGTATCGTGCACCGGTGTGTGTGTGCGTGTGCTCGTGTGCTCACATCTCCTGTCTGAAAGCGACTGTGCTGGTGTGTGTTCTCCTGGGCAGTTTGCACACACGTGTATCATTACATACGGTGTGTGTATGTACTCTCTGTAGCGACAGGACATTTATCCATTAGCAATTCACTTTCTTGACGAGTACCTGATATCTGAGTTTCTTTCGAGCTTCCGTGTTCACGCAGGAACTCTGGGCCTGAGACCCATCTCTGGGAGCGCAACGGGGAATGCTCAGTTGGGATTGAATCAACAGGCCATTGGGTGTCACTGTCGCTCTGTTGGCTGTAGTTGAAAGAGGTCTTTTCTGCGGGGGAAACTGGATCTCAAAAGAAAGAAGTTCTGCTCAAGTTGGAGGTGTTGTCTTTGAGATGTTTGTCTGCATTTTGAGACACCCGTTTTAAAAATAGTTGTTTTATTTGCTTGTTTTTGCTGTGCTAAGCCCTGGCATTTATATTGTTCTTGAAAACTGGGTGCTGATGGCCAGTTTGAATATCACCTGGAGCGTGCAGGATGAGGACTTCCCATAAACAGAAAACTTCTGCCTTACTCGAAAGCTCAGCAGCATTCTGGAAACCCTTCTTGAACAAGGAGACGGGGTTTGGGCAAGAACTTGAAAACGGAGGACGAGAAATCTCCTTGCATAGCCTAAATTTGGTGAGTGCCTGCAGCTCCTCTGCTGCCTGTCCTGGCCTCGCGGAGGTGGGGAGTGTGCTGTGCGCCACGCTGCCGCCTGGTCTCAGAGGCGCGGGCGCGCTGCTCCAGCTGGCTGCTCCGGCAGCGTGGAGCCGTGCCAGGCTTCACCACAATTCATACTGTGTCAGTTTAATAAATGCACTACTTAAATTATGAAATTACAAAAGAAAAAAGAGAATGCACTTATTCAGACTCTTAATACATTAAAAATAAGGCATTAAAACTCTGACTTTTTTTTTTTCTTCCAGAATCAATAATGAACAGGAAGGGTTGTAGACATTAACAGTCATGGACATTCAAACTCTTATACATAAATTATCTCAGAAAAATGCACATAAGACTTGAATAATGTAAATACATTAATGCATTTAATAATTTAAACATTAAAGCTCAAGCAGGAATTTGAGGCAGAGGCTGTTCTGAGGTAAGGGATTGGTCCTAGAATGCGTGTGTCCTAGGATCGATGGGTGATTTCCCCTAGAGACACCCTGGGAAGAGAGTGCCTGGACTGCTGGTGTGAGCTCCCATGCCAAGAATCCCTGGGCATTTCTGATCTCAGTTGCCTGCCAGCCCCGCATTTTCACATGTCCCGACCTTCGTCCTCAATTCCATGTCTCCCTAGTCCCGTGCTTCTAATTGCTTGTTTGTTTGAAAATCAAATGCTTCCACTTGAAAAACCAATGGACTTTGAGAGTGTCTTGGTTGGAAAGCCAAGCCAAATTAAAAAAATCCTTCACCCGGCTCTGGCTGCTGGTGTCTGGGAATACGGAAGCGGTTGTTCCGTATCATCGTCGGTGGCACTGTCAGCCTGGAACTCCCCCGCAGCAGCACCGCAGTCAGTGGGTCCGGGTCGCAGTGCGCTGATGGATTTGGAGACAGGTCTAATGGGAGTGCAGAGATGATGTACAGTGTCAGCGGCTGCGTGTCGGGCGTAAAGGCCGCAGGTCACCACGCCAGGAAGCAAGACAGGGGCCGTGGAGTTAGACTCAGGGGTCGGTGACTGATCGTGCCTCACTCGGATTTGAGATCTAACCATCAGAGAGACTGATGTTACTGTTTGTTCCCCTGTCTTCCAAAATCGTTTTCACAACAGCAACACTGGAAAGTTAAAGCCCCCTTTTCCAGCAGAATACAGAATGACTGAATTCAGTCTTTGACATCTGTGCTGTAGAGTGCCCTAGAAAGAACTAGGAAGCCGGGGCAATGTGCCTCGAGATTTCATTTGTTAGCCCCGGTGCTATTTCCCGGTAGCTCCCCAACATCGTTTTATAGCCCGAATCACATGAGAAACTGGGAAAACCGCAGCAAATGTGTTACTGGGTATGTAGTCTGAGAACTTTTTCTCCACCTGTGGAGGAGGTGTGTTGCCGATTTGCTCCCCTGGGTTTGCCGTGGGCCTGAGGGACCCTTGGGAAATGGTTATCAGATGGTAGTGACCAGGCAGAACCTGTTTTCATGATTGCCAGATCCCGTAGAGTCTCTTACCGGATCTCAGCTCTCCTACCTGAAACTTCACCTGGGGTCGTCTTGATTTGACCTAGGCCTCGTCTGTTCTGGCCTCTGTGGCTTTGTTTGCAGCCATTTCCAGTCTCTGTTGCAGCCAGAGGCGGCCTGCTCTCCAGCGAATGTCGTTACAAGCCAGCTCATAACCATTCTCAGGAGCGGCGGTAGGCTGGCCTGGTGTGGGCACCATACACACAGTATTGGGCTGTGCTGCCCAGATGGCCGGAAGGAAAACCAGTCCTTTAAAAACTGGTAATCAAGTGTTGGTTTAGAAGGGAGTAGTGTCAGGAATGGGTGAGGACCCCCCCGGGAACAGATCTTGAGGTCATTTTGTCATCCTTGGGGTGTGTGCGGATTCCTCTCCAGACCTTATGAACAATCTTCATGTCATGACCCCTTCCCCACCTGTTTGCCTTAAAGAGGCATTTCGCCTTGGGATGAAATGTCAGTCCCGGGTCTGTTGTGTTTATTTCCTTTCCAGAGTTTTTCAAAGCCCAGGCCTGCTCCCTCTGTTACTTGTCGACCCTTGAACAGTGGCTGTCTTTCCTGCCTGCACTCCCCACTTCATCCTGGCAGAGGGAAGAAAGTGAAAGCGGGGAGCACTCGGACCAGGGGGAATCTAATTCTCTTTGGGTTTTGCTGGTCACACCCAGGAAAGCTTGCTTCTCTTCCCTTAAGTTCCAAGAAATGTTTTATGGCCTTAACCGCATAATAGGCTTGTGCCAGATTGGGATGTGGGGGGGAGGGGGTGGGGACAACCTCACTCTCCTGTTGGAGGCGCAGAGTGCTGGCTGCCATCAGGCAGAGTGAGCAGATAGCGCTGATTGGGGGTCAGTTCACCCCTGTGATATATCCCTTATGCAGATTTCCTTTGAAGAGTGAGGAGTCAGGTTCATTAATTAAAGGAGCCTGGCTCGAGCGCCCTGTAATTATAGGTGCTAGAAATCTGAATTTTAAGAGGTCTGTGCAGCTGCATTTTGAAAAATGTTAGGGAGGCACCGAGAAGTACAGGCTGTGGGCAAGAATGTGGCTGAACCAGATTTGGGAGGTTCAGGTTTTGGCAGAATTCCCCTTCAAATTCATATTTATTCTATCTTTTTTTTTTTAATGGGAAGCTGAAGCTCTGATTTTTATTTATTATTGTTATTGGCATTATTTTTTGGATGAAGTTTACACCCTGTGACAGGCTGCTATTGTCAGAGAATGGTGGGCAAAAAGTATAAACTAGAAGATGCTTCATTTTCAAGGAAGCAAGGGGTATCTTTGGGTTCTAGGGATGCAGTGTTTGAAAAAATTAAGTAACTTCTTTCTTGAAACGAGTGAGGGGGAAAGGGAACAGAAAGTTATTTTGAATGCGATGTAGGGAGAGAAGTCCCAGGCATGTGCGGGACTCTAAAATCTTTGTGCCTACTTCTCTTCCCCAGAACAGTGTCCCCTCTGCCATAAATCGTATTTTGATGTGAGCCCAGGGGTACAAACAGAAAATTTCAGACCTTTGTGGGAAGTCCTGACCCGTCCCTTTTCTTTCTCATTTCCTTAATTATTTGTAGGTTGACCTTTCGCTTTGGGTGGTTTCTCTCTCCCTCTTTTTTTTCTTTTTTCTTTGTTTTTCATTTTTCTCTTTGATTTGTAAGGTCTCCTTTTACTCCTTGTTAAAAATCTTTATTTTAGACCGTGACTATTTGCATCTCTGTTAATTAACATGGCCAATTTGGAAGGTGGATAGGAGGGGGAATGAAGATGAGTGGGGTCTCACCAGAGACCTATGTGGCCAAGCACACGGTCAGCACAGACCTGATGCCTCTGTGAGCCTCTTTTGTCCTTGTTGGCTCTGTCTTCTTGGGGGTCTTGCAAACATTATCCCATTTCACAGTGTAGACCCTCTGCCTCTCCTTTGGGGATTACAAGGGGCTGAAGAAATATTATAAATGAATAAATACACACACATATATACAAATATATATGTTAAAAGATAATCTTCTCTACTCTTCCATGCGCTTATGTGTGTATACTGGGAAATCTTCTACTAGTGAACCCATAAACTGTGGAGTAGAACAAAAGTCTCGAAGGCTGTCATTTGCTGCATTTACAATATGCAGATTGCAATTCCAATTAGATTGAAACCTCTATTTAGCAGAGTGGTTTTGTGAAATAAATAACTTTTGAAGAAGGCCTACTACATATAATAAATACCTATTTTTCCTTCACTTGCTGGCATCAAGCTTCCTGCCTTCCAAACACTTGCCGTGAAGTGCTGATTCAGAAGCAGGCGGCATCTTTGGGCTCTTTACAGAAGAAATGCTTCTCCTTTGCTTTCCTGGCACAGGGATTTCATCCTTGATTTACAGTGCTCAGCTTGTTAGCGCCGGCGAAGGGGAGATGGTGTGAAGGTCATGATGTCCGTTGTGTCCTCTTGGAGAGAGAGTGAGGGGTGTGTGTCTCCCTGGGTGCTTGTGATGGTAGTGGTGGGGTTCAGGTGCCCCCTGCCCTGTCCAAATAAGTCAGCCAGAACTCTTGTGTCTCTTTTCCACCCTCTCTACTACATGTCATCCAACGGGCGGGTGAGTGATTTTGAAAGCCTAATTCAGAATTTCAGGAAGAGTAGCGCACCACCTAGTAGAGAGCTTCCTCCGAACACCCCCCTTTTCATCATCCTCCCCTTCTCAGCCCAGCCGTGACAAACTGGCGGGTAATGAACATATCAGGTCCTCCTATTAGGCGAGTCCCGATGCTGGAAGCTGCTCTCGCTTTGTGCAGGTCCTTTCACAGCCCTGCGCTTGTGGGTGGTGGTGCTCTAAGTGGTCCTAGCAGAGGGCAGTGAGTGCTTTGGGGAAAAGCGAACAGAACGCTCTTTGGAAGAGAGAGTGCTTAAAAGGGAGAGAGGGGGCAGTAAGGTGCCCGGCTTGAAAGCACCTGGTGAAAATACTTGAACTTGCAGGGTTGCAGTCCTGAACACCACCGCCTGTCTCAGCAGCGGTGCTCTGGGTTATAATAGGGTGCCTGATTACAAAGAACATGTTGAAGGCCACTTAGTCCCAGGTCGGGCTGTGCATTAGGCGGCTGGCTAATCCTTTGCCGTAACGCTGGACTAGAATCGCAGAATTGGAAGTAAGCGGTCTGTTGTGTTCCAGCTGTGGCAGTAAATGATTCTGTTACAGGTGCTGCCCTGTGTGGCTTTTTCTCAGCTCCCCAACTTTTCTTTCCCCAGTGGAAAGAAAAATTTGTTGTGAGAGCGTCCTCTTCTACCTGCCAGTGACTTTTAAAAACGACTTTTCTGCTTACCTTATGTGGTCTCTTTTCTCATCTTCATGATTTGAAATTTTGACATGTAGATTAATATAGTAACATGCAGGGGCTACACATAGGCTCAGGTCCTTGGGCCTGGCATGTTGGAGCAGAAAGAAATACCTAATTGCATCAAAACCACTCTAAGTTCATATATGTGGAGCCCATCAAGCTGAAAGCATCCAGACAGCATCTGCTGTTATCAAATCACTCGCGAATCCAGCTAATTAAAATAGAGCTTCATTTTTCTGAACCATTGTTTGGCAGGAATTCGAAACGGGTCTAACCCAATTTCTGCGTGTTTATGAGCCTTTATTATATCAGAGGTACTTTTCTGTAAATGTACAGGGCAGCGTTAAATGAATTGACCCGCGCGGTATTGCTGTAGACGCGCTGTGGACTTGCTAATGATCTCTCCTCCAGCTTTCTGGTTTCCAGACAGACTCCGGAAAGCTTCATGCTCTCCCTTTTTATCCTCTGCTCTTTGTCCTCCTCCTTTTTTTTTTTTTTTTAATTTTCAATTTTAAACTTTTACTTTTGACCATCTTGCTTTCTTTAAGAAAACAGAACACACTTTTTATATTTGCTCCCTCGATGTTTGCTTTTTCCATTTCTCTGTTTTTCTCTTTCTTCCTCCCTTCCTGTTCTTGCTGTGCTTCCGGGGGATGGGGTTTGCCTGCTCTTGATTTCTCACTGCTCCCTATTCCTTCTTCCCCCTCTCTCATCTCTCCTCTGGTCTCTTCCCTTTGACATTCGCTTCAGTGCCTTTCCTCAAACCTTCTCTTTCTCCTTTCTCTCTTCTTTCCACCCCCTCCCATTTTTCCTAATAAAACGTTCTTATACCTTTGTCTCCACATGCAGATGCAGATTAGGGCAGAAAGTGGTGCCCGTGGAAGTAGAGGCATTGGCTGCTGGGAGGTGACGTCAGCCTGTTTTGCTTCTCTGAATTTGCTTGCATGCTTTATTTTCGGTTTTTAAAAGATTTTTGAAACCACATCTACTCTAGTTTATAGTCTAATAATCTTACTTTGAAGATCAAAAGGGTGGTATAAATGCTAACTAATTCTTCCACGTGACCCTTTGGCGCGTCTCTCGGCACTCTTAGTTCCATTTTACAGATGAGGAAGTAGAAACAGGAAAGGTAAGCACCTCTTGGAAAGTTCCCGAAGAAGTTGGTGACTGAGTTAGAATTAGGACCAGGTCCGCTTTGGCTTTGCTTCGTTGATGATCCCCTCCTTTTCGGAGCTTACCCTCCTCCCTGTAAGAATCGTCTGTCTGTAAGACAAGGGTGAGGGGATACTACTACGCCTTTTGCCCTTCTCTTCATGTACTTACTTTTAGCCTTCTGAAGTTGTTTTTTTTTTTTTTTTTTTAACATTTGTAGTCTTTTAGACGTTAAATGAATTTCTAGGTAATTCCTGGGGAAGGAGGAGGCCAAACCACTTATGCGCTGGTAAAAACCCGTCCGTTACAGTCTTGAAGCAGAGCGCTCGCTTTCTGCTTCCAGCAGCTTCCAGTAAGTGGGCCCACGTCACACGCGCTGGCCCCAGTGATCAGAGCATTGTAGGAAGCATTGCCATATTTGATTGAATTTAGCCATTCGGGAATGACGTGTATATGAAGTCGTCTCTTGCATTACTGTGGCCTTTATTATTGCTAATGCATTCTGACATTACAGGTGTAGCCTTGGCCCTCCCACAAAGGGCAAGGCTGCTCTTACCAAGCTTAAGAGCAGAATTCATGAAGCTGTTATACAGTGAAACTGGTGTTCACATTTAGTTAATAAGCAGAGTAAGGGAAATGCTTTTATAGAAAAGATAGCCAAGTGACAGAGGCCTTTCCTAATCCTCACCCAGCATTATTTCAAAAACTGGATCTGTTACTGTTCTCTTGCAGGGAACTGGGGCCAATGGATAGAAGGCTCAGGAAAGTAGATTTCAGCTCCGTTTAAAGAAGGACTCCTGAGGGTCACCAGACTGGATCAGTCAGTAGAGCATGGGACTCGATCTCAGGGTTGCGAGTTCGAGCCCCAGGTTGGATATAGAGATTACTGGGGGAAAAAAAAAGAACTCTTGAAAATGAATTGACAGTCTCTTGAGAGTGAGTTCTCTTGTTTCTCTTGTTATATGTGTAAGCATTGAAGGGGAAGCCCACTGATCATTTGTCAAGGTTGTTAAAGAGGGGGGAGTCTTAGATCATATGTGGGACCGGATGGCCTAAGATCTCTTTGACTCCTTTCCTTGTCCTGGATTGTAACAGCAAAAGCAGCATCTTTGCTTGTTGTACCTGGTTTTATAAGTGCCTGCTGTACTGTGTGGACCCGGGGAATGCTCAGTAACTATTCATTATTTAATCTTTGGTTTCCTGCTTCCTAATCTAACTTGAATAAAAACTGTTCTTGTTCAGTCCAGGAAAACCATCATCTCTGGCTCCCTCCTAGATGAGTCATTTTGGATAGGCACAGTGAGATGGCCATCAAGATCTGCGTGAAAACCAAACAAAACACTTTGAAACTTTGGGCTGGGAATTACATAAAATGGGTTATATACTTTCTTACTTTATTAGGCAGAGTATCTGGAATATAATTGAGTCCTCATGACTCAGTATTGTCATTGTAGACATAAATGTTTATATTGTGTTGTAAGTACAGCTCTGTTTTCAAAAACTGTTGGAATATAGATATGTTGTATATTTGCCCTTATTCGAAATGACTCCACCTAGGCCGAATGAGCCCCAACTAATAAACTTTTGAGTTTTTTGCTTGCTTTTCATAGCTGTTTCTCTCTTGACATTTGTTGCTAGGTTTCTTTCACTCTCTGGTCTTTGTTTCCTAAGTTATCTCTCTGTTAGCTGGCTTCTTTCTCCTTTCTCATTTGTAGTTTTAATCTTCTGTAATTTGGATATCAGATAACTAGCTTGTATGTAAAATAAGTTGTAAGTAAGTAGCGTGAGTAAAGCTTTGCTATGTGCAAAATATGTGGAATCTGTCATTTCTTTTTTGGCAACAGTGATTTTTTAAATTCTCCCTTTCCTTCTCTCCTTCCTCTTCTCTGTTGGTTTTCTCTCTCTCTTTTTTTTTTTTTAATTTGGGTGAGATTGAAGAGCTGAGCTCCAGAAGGGTTGTGTCTTATCCTTGACCCTCTTTGGCCCGAGCCCATATCCCTGGTTGAGGTATCACAGGCTGCCTTTGGGAGTCAACTTAGAAATTATAGAGTGGACGGTTGGAGGGTCCAGAAGGTCATTTGCATTAGCTCTCATTTTACAGAAATGAAGGAATCTGTGGCCCAGAGCAGGGACGTGAAAGGCTGGGTCTCAGGACGTGTTAGTGTCAGGGCTGGACTCCGTGTGCAGATGTCTTGAGATCCAGCCAGCTTTCTGTCCTGCCATCCCACCAGGTTCCGTTCCCTACCAGTTTTGAACAAAATCTGGGTAAATGAGGAAATACAGGGTTTCTGTAAGGTAAAGTTGTGGAGAAAAATTCTCTGCTGGCTAGGGGCAGGTTCAGAATGAAAGTCCATAAACCAAAAAAGGTTTCTGTTTGTTGCAGTGTTTGGCTGTGTTTGCACTCAAGGCTGATATCGATATTGTAGGAGAAGCTTTAATCCTTTCATTCAAATTTACAAGAAATGCTGTTTCCTTTTAGTTAAAAAAAAAAAAAGTCCAAGAGAGCATTTGATTTGAGGAACCAAAAGTCTAGAAAATGTATCCGGGAGTCCTCGTCAATTTGGGGCATAATGAAATATAAAAAATACTCAATAAAAGCTCCTTTATTACTTTAACTGTTTAAATGTGGAGTTTTTAGCCATCAGGTTAATGTTTTGGTATCATTTTTTTATTTGATTGTGAGCACTTTTCCAGGTAGCTCTGCCACTCGAGCGCTAATCAGATTCCCACAGATGAATGGTGCTCGCTGCAGCCTGACATCACCGCAGTTTTGCTTCGACATTATTTTATTTGGTTTTCCTGTAAAAGTTAATAACTCTGTGTCCATGTGTTTAAACAGGCAGGAAGAGAGAGAGAGAGAAAGGACAGTGAGCAGAGAATGATGAGCGAGGTCTCAGGAAGCTTCTGCCAAATTGAGGAAATGTAGGGATTTTTGTGATTTCAAAGTATTTCAGCCTCCTAGTGGGATGTGGAGAATCAAGAAGGTTGCAGAGCAAGATGGTCATTCCTAATCCTTCAGATAACAAAAAGTGAACTTCTCTGTTTCCCAGACAGAGCTGGAAGGAATTGGAAATGAGTTACTATTGATTTAGAGGAGGGGGGCAGGGTGCTCAATAGAACTGATTTGCTTGATGGTGAAAATTGTTTAAATGTTGCGTTAATTATAGGTAAATTACGTGCTCATTTTAGATGACCAAGATCGGTAGGAAGTCAGATGTAGGGTGTAGAGACCCTCCTTCTTGAGATCTGTAATGAGGGCCTCGTGGCCAGGGCGGCTGTGATGTCTAATAGGCCTCTCTCCAGTCTTTTATCTTTAAAGGTGTATTTTCTTTATTGGTAGCTGTGGTTGTGAATAATAGGAATGTTCACCATGTTTAGTGAAAGATTATGGAACGGTTCAAAGCCATGATGATTACCATTTGAGTTCCTTGCTGAGCTACAAGTTCCTAAATTGGGGTTTATCAGAGAAGGCAACTGGAGTGATAGTGTTTGATTCACTCTCTCTTCTGAATTTGCACCTTGGTCCTGTGGGTACAAATCCGATAGTGGGGGATGAGAGTCAGTTCCACAGCCCTTGTTTCAGTGCTTCCGGAAGATCCAAGAAAAGAGTGATGCCTCTTTCCCCATCTGTGTCCGAGGCATAGCTTGACTTGCTTCTCTATTCCGTACTCGTGGTGTGGGTAAGTTCCTCCTAAGGTCAGCTACAGAGGCGTGACCTAGATCAGATAGATACCCCTTTCTCAGAAGATAGAAACTGGCCACTGAGTTTCTTAGTTCATATGGATGCCAGATAGCCAGAGTCGGTTCCACCAACGTGGCCCATCTCTGTAGACAGCCTATTTCTGGCCACTCTCTGGGGCTTATGTGCTTGGGGAGGAGGGCGCTTTTCCTCGGAGAGGAGCTGATTTCATTTCACTAGTTGAATGGAAACCGTTTCTGATCCCTATTATCTTACTGTAAATTTGAAGATTTTTGAGTCTGCCAGTGTTATGAATCATACTTTTGGATCTCATACTTTTATTTTTTTCCTCTTAGGCCATAAAAGAACCTAAACTAATAGCAGAAACTAGGACTTGGTGGTCCTTTGTTAGTGCAGATACTGTTTACTTTCTTGGGCTCTCTGGTGGATCTAAGGGTGACTTAAAGGCTGTCCACGTTTGTCATTTTATATTTCTTTCTTAATTGTTTTGTACACAAAATATTTTACATTTTTAAAAAAGATTTATCTATTTTTTAGAGAGAGAGAGCACAAACAGGAGGGGCAGAGGAGAGGGGGAATCTGAAGCGGGCGCCGCGCTCGGGGCTCGATCTCATGACCCCGAGATCACGACCAGAGCTGCAACCAAGAGTAAGAGGCTTAATTAAGACTGTACCACCTGGGTGCCCCTGTATACAAAATATTTTAATAACATACTATCCAGTTAAGCGATATCCAGCCTGGAGGCCAAGGCAGTTGCACGTGAGCTAGAATGGAGTCTAGGCGGGCCTAGCCGAAAATTCCTCTTTATTTATTTTTTCTTTTTTATTAGCTTTAGAGGAGTACAAATTAATTCAGTGGGTTAAGGAGGGAACGCTATGCGCAGAGAAGGCAGATCACGTACAAAAGCAAAAAAGTATAGCAGAATATCCCAGTATGGAAAGAGCCAGACCTTGTCTCTCCTTTTGTCTGTGGCACAGCAGCGCTGAAGAAGTGCTGGATGTGTACTTGCTTCTCTTTATGAGAAGAATTTTATCTCTTCTTTCTACCACTGTCCGTCATCTGTCTGCTTATTTGCTCAATCCCAGTACGCGTGTACAGCGGTATCAGGATTGTGGACTTGTGCTCCCCTGGGAAACACCTTTCTTAACTACACGCCAGTGGTTATGTATGGTTCCTTTAGTGCTCAGGCTACAGTCTCCACTCGTTTCTTAAGGTATGTACGTAATTTCCCCTTCCACGTCTTTGAATGAAGTTATGTCCTCTACCTGAAACACAGATTCTTTTTTTAAAATAAATTTTTACCCCCTTCACCCTTTCTCCTACCCCTCAACCCCTGTCTCTGGCAACTACCAATCTGTTCTCTGTATCTATGAGCTTGTTTTTTTTTTTTTTTAAGATTTTATTTATTTATTTATTTGGAGCTTGTGAGTGGTCGTGGGGGGGTACAGAGGGAGAAGGAGAGGAAGAGAGAATCCCAAGCAGACTCCCTGCTGAGCGTGGAGCCCAGCAGGGGGCTCCATCCCACGACCTTGAGATCATGACCTGAGCTGAAACCAAGAGTCGGATGCTTAACTGATTGAGCCACCCAGGCGCCCCTTATTTGTTTGTTTTTTTTAATTCCACATATAACAGAGATTATATGGTATTTGTCTTTCTCTGTCTGACTTCACTTAGCATAATACCCTCGAGGTGCATCCGTGTTGTCACAAATTGCAAGATTTCATTCTTTTCTTTTATGGCTGAATAATATTCCTCTATGTGTGTGTGTGAGAGAGAAGGGGGGGAAGAGAAGGGGAGAGAGAAAGAGGGAGAACACACATAATAATTTATCCATTCATCCATTGGACACTTAAGTTGTTTCCATATCTTGGTTATTGTAAATAATGACATTTGTCATTTTAAATTCTTTTCTTGCTGTCTTTGCATTCAAACTGTTTCTAGGCTATGTCTGTTTCTTTTGTATTCAAATCTATTTTTTAACATTTAGTCGCTCTCTAGTTTTTTTGTAGGATGTCTGGTAGGAGTGTCATTTAGTGACGCCTCAAAGGTTTTAGTATTGTGTTGTATGTGGGGTGACTATAGACAGAATTTCTTGGTCCTGAGCTTATTTTCTATGGAATCCAGGAGCCCATCTCTTTGCCCTCAGAGCCCAAGGTGCTAAGCCATCCCGAGGGGACCCTGTCCTACACTGACTGGTCGTCCGTTCAGTGTCCAGCCCCTACCGTCACTGTCCATGACATAACCTTCATCCCCTTCCTAATCGTCCCACATCTTGATAGCGCATGACCAGAGAGGGCTTTGCCAATCTCTGTGTGGCCCCGACTTCAAAAGAAGTGGGACACAAAGCACTGTTTCATTTGCTGAGCATCTGAGAAGTACTGGCGTTGGAGAGCCGTAAACTTCAGAAAGCAGAAAATTCAGCCTGCGGCGGAGAGAGGGAGGGACAGGGAGGTAGAAGCAGTGGTATCATTAGGAAGGTCCTGGGGACTGAATGCTACATATTTTTAGTGTTGGAGTCACCAGCTACCGTCACTGAGTGAGCTCACAGTTCTCCTAGGGAGCATCTTGGACACTGAGTCATTACATTCCTTTGGAGTGATTCAACTCAACAGCTTGACACCTTCATTAATTTTACAACACGAAGCCTGGGTGCTCTCTGCTTCCTCTTTAGCAGCGCAGGGAAATTAGAGGAATATAGAAAATGCAAAACCGAGGGAAACTGGCAGAAGGAGCAGTCGAGGAGCTGTTGAAAGACACCGTGTTGAGGAATTGAACTCCTTGCCTTTTCTTGGTACCTCCTGGGACCGAGCACCCAACTCTTGCCACACGTCTCTGGCACATAAACCTTTTATTTCTGTTCCTGGCATGCCGGCCGGACCTCCGACTTGCAGCCAGCTCGTTTGCTTCTCCGCTGAGGTCACTGCTACCGTGATCCGTGTATAATGGCATTTTCCTCCTCTTTTCAGTATGGAGGCTATTACAGTTTCTTCTCTAAGCAGGACTTCAAACAATTTGCTGCCAGTTGGATTTCAAAGCCAAGGGAAAAGGCAAATGTCATCCTTTTTTCCTCCCCTCTTTGGGTAACTGCTTTGTTGGTCGCATCAAAAATTAGAGGGGCTGCTATCTAAATTCAGGTGGGGATGCATGGGGACAAGGCATTTAAATTTGCTTTTCTTTCTCCCTGAAGGAGAAAATCCTTTTCCTTCTCAACCTTTCCTAAAAAGGAACTTTGATCTTCTCAACCCAGAAGCAAGGGTTTTCTTTCCTCTCCGGCAAGTGTGTGCACTCCGGCCCTGTTGTGTGGCGCGGTGACAGGCGAGCCCTGCAGCGGCAGCTCCTCTGCTTTTCAGCTTTGCCGCCCCAACTGCACCAGCTCCCCTTGGGCTGCAGGCTGGCACCCAGAGTACCCTCCGGAGTCACCCTCGTGCCCCTGAAATCACTGTCACTTGATATTAAACAGTGCACGTTGGCTTAAGATGCTTTTTATTTCCACACACATTTCTAGAAGAACAAGTTTAATCAAATTACAAAACAATGACATTCTGACAAGCAGTTCGTGCAATATTTTAAACTCGGGCCAAGAAGAAAAATTTAAATGCAGAGGTATTTCACTTTGAAAGGTAGTTTTGGTGCACACGACGTTGCCACTTTTCATAAAGGCTTTTACTACATATATCAATGTGTTTGAAGAGAGACTAGGGTCAATAATGCGTGCTTTGGAATTCCCTAAATACAGATTTGCACAGTAGACCTTAAAAATATTATGTTCTATCATGTCAACTCTTGTGCACTCCTACCAGAGATATTTTATTTCTTTAATGTGAAAAACAAAAGGACAGAGGAAAGTAAAACAAAGGAAATTAGGGCCCACAAGCTTAATTAGTAGAGGGTTGTAACCCAAATCAACAATGGGAAGGACACAGTGACAAAAACCAGGAAATTCCAAGTTGAAAGAGAGGCTCTTTCCTTTAACTCCTCGCGTGCTGGGCCGCTTGCTAGCGCACTCCTCCCCAGGTGCAGGAGGCTGGCTCCAGTAGGACGCGCGGTCTTTATCTTTGAACTTCCTGGCTTTTCTTGACTTTCCTCTCTCCTTTCCCCTCTTGATGTAAATGAAACATACCTCTGTGTGTGTGTGTGTGTGTGTGTGTGTGTGTGTGTGTGTGTTAACCGTAGATAAACGGGCTAAAAGTACCTCTTGATTTTGTAACCCTCAGAGAAGGAGAAAGAGTAAAAAAAAAAAAAAAAAAAAAAAAAAAAAATTCCTGTCACTGTCATCTGTTCATTTTTAATGAGCAATTTTAAAAAATTGAAAATAAAAGAGGAAAATGAATAGGTGTTGAACCAGCCCGTGATATGTAAATGCCAACTAGTAATTACCTAAAACCTCAATTTTCATTCTGTTTCATCTTGCAAAACATTTCATTTTCCCTGAGTGAAAACACTTCACTGGGGCTCTGCGAGTCAGCGGGGCGGCCGCCCCTGGCCTGCGTGGCCGCCGGCTCCGGCTAGGGGGCACTTTGGCTCTGCGCTTGGGCTGCCCGAGCCTCGTCCACCTCAAGGTTATTCCCCTCTTGCCATTCCAGTGGTTTTGCTCCGAGCGTTCAGTGGCGCCCCTCCCCCCACTCCCACTAGTCTGGTTTCGGGGAGCCTCATTCCTCCTTGTCCTTGCGCGGGATCGTATTGAATTTTGGCTGACCGAGCCTTCCTGCGCATATTAACTTTCCCCTCACCTGCCGGCGAGCCCCTCGGCTTCCGAGTGGCACCTCACACTCTTGAGAGCGGCTTTCTGCCAGGCCTTCTTCCTCCCTTTGGGATTTCAAACACAACAGTCTCAGTTTTTATGTTTATTGCTGCTGCTTTTTCTTCTGTCTTTTCATTTTGGCGACTGCCCGGGGGGGGGGGGGGAGGCGGCCCCCCTCACTTGAAGCTCACCCACGGTTGCTCCCCTGCCGCACTTAGAACGAGGGTTCTGACATTTCTTTTGCGGGCTCATAGATTTCCTTTCATTCTGGTTTAGGATCTGACTCCTTCTGGGTGCATTCGTGCAGCGTCTTGGTATGTGGCTCGTGGGTGCCCCTGCTTCCAGAGCGGTTACCCTTCTCAGCCCCTTCCCTAGCTAGAAGGAGAGCAAGGAGGCTTGAAAGAGAACGAAGAGCCTGGGATAGGCTGCCACAGATGAGGGAGGATTCTGGATGCAGAGAGCCAGAATTATGTTGTCCTAGGACCCTGGATCTGAGAGTGCTTTGCCTGGAATCTCAAGGAACACGGCCTCTTTAGTGAGATATATAGCTTCATAATTAGCCCGTTGCATTTTTTCACGAGTGCTAGCATCAGCGTTCTACGATGTGTTTCTCTGATTAACAGCTGCTTTGCAACTATTTCCTTGTGCCACCGATGACCGTATTTGTCAAGGAACTCCTGACAGAGTACTGATTTCTTACTAAAATGCAGCATTTCTGTTTGAAGAGGGTGCTTTCATTCTCAGCACTGCCCGGCTTTTAAAGTCAGTCCTTGTTAAAACTCGAGTTGGCTTTGGTCTAACGCTTGTTAACAGGATTCTGGGTATCTATCTACTTTAGAGCACGAGCATAGGAACCTTTCACAGGCAATTTAATCTTCTGAGCAGCGCACGTGCGGCGGTGCGGTGTCGGGAGTGGGGTTTCAGGCCCGCTCATCGGTCATTTCTTCTGTCCTCTGGTTGTGATCTCTCTGGGTTAAAAAGGACTTGGCTTTGGTTGTTAGTGTCATTAATTTTTGAATATTTTTAATATTTTAGAATGGCTAATGAAGGCTCACAGTTTGGGAGATAGATGTGTATGTAGCACACAGGAGTGCTGGAATTGGTGGCATTCCAAGTAAGTGTCACTGGAGACAATGCATCCGGTTTACATGTCAGGTGCAAAGTGCTCAGGCTTCCTCACACCCCAGGCTCGTTATTAGGCAAGCTCTGTTCTCCTGTCCCCCTTGTGCAGAAAATAAAGTGCGCGTTCTGAAGATTACAGTGTGCAGGTCTTTTGCAGGAGAGTGGGAAGCACATAGGAAGCACCCCTTCAGCGAGGACTGCCAGAACTCGATTCCTCTCACCAGGGATTACTTACCCTACACAGTGCATTTAACATTGTAGATAGCCCCCGAGTATACTGTATTCCACTGATTTACAGTTACAAATCCTGGGCTCTCAAACAAGGATCTCTCGCGATTGGCCGATCATCTGGGGTCCAAAGGTGTCCTTCAGCCCCAAGTCTCCTCTGCCTCCTGGCTGCAGCGGTCCCCCCGCACGTCCATTGCAGAGGCGGGCAGTCACTTTAGTGATAAACACGGAAAATGATCAAATTTCCTTAAGACTGAAGAGTTGATGGTGCCAGGATGGTTTTATTTTGCTTTTTGGGGGAGGGAGGCAGAAGATAGGGTCACAGGAGTAGGGGTAGCGAGAAGCTTTGCTTCTGTTTTCTTCTGAGTTCATCGTCTGTATTTTTACGACTCCAGCTCCTGGTGATTCGAGGTGCACTCATTAGGAACTGTCAGTGCAAGAGGAGGGGAAAGGAAAACCGAGTCCACGTTTCTCGTGGACTCAACGGCGAGTGGCTTCCCACAGCGGCATCAGGTGCTTTGCGCCAGAATTTTCCCTGGCTTGCTGCACTCCCACAACATGTGCAATAAAGTTCCTGTCTCCGTTTTACATCTTTGACATTGAGGCGGAAGATTTGGCCTGAATTTATGTAATTTAGTTGGGCACAAATACAACCCATGAATAGTCACATTCATCTCCTAATTAGAAAATCAAACGATAATACAGGACAGGCTGCAGGCACCCCATCACGTCGGCCAACAAAAGCATGCTGTGTGTGTTGGGCCTCTGCAGAGGAAGAGTCAGCTGAGTTGTTTCATGAAGTTAATGAAAAGTGTCCAACAATGGCGCTGGCAGTTACTTAGTGGCTAAAACCTTTGCATTATGGGTAAAGATTTGCAGGAAATCTTTTACCATCTGTGGATGAATCCCCGGGCATAGAAAATTCCAGATTGGACAGGCCTTTCCCCCCTATTGTAGCGCCAGGTTCTCGGGCAGGGGGGCCGGGGGGGAAGTAAAGAGTGGCTGAAGAAATAATTACTGAGAGGCGGAGAGAGGTTTTCATATGTTCACACTTACATGTAGCTGCTTATCTGGGTATCTTTCTTATTCAGCACATTATGTTGAGGCTGTTAGTTTGGATGCTTTATATTTTTGCATCTGGCGTAGTGATATCGATGCTGTTAAATATGTGATTTGCCTGTCGCCTGCATTTTCAGACAAAGATCAAGAGGGACATAAACAAGCCCCAAATATACTTTATGTAGGTGTTCGGCAGTATGGTTTTATATGGCTTGAAATTAGTGAATGGAAACTTTAAAAGAAATTGTTCATATTTTTGCAAGTTTGAAGTGTGCCGGGACTTTGTCAAATTCCCGTTAAAATAAATATGTCAATTTCATCTCCCTTCCGAATTCATTTATCTTGCTTTTTTAAAAGGTGTTTTCTACTTTACCTGATGTTTAAATTGGATTCGCTCGTTTATGCTGTTCTTTGCTATATCCCCCACGTTTTTCTTAAATGAATTACTAATGACAGAGCACTCCATCATTCCCTCTCTACAGCCACTTTAAGGAAAGCATGGTGATCTAAACCTTTTAACCTATTAAAGATGATTTTTCCCAATTGAATCAGACCCACCACAGGTGTAATAACTAATCATTTAAACTACACCTGCTATTATGTATTTTTAAGCCATTATGCGTGTTGGATAGATGATAATTCATGTTTATTGCATTGTCCGATGGATCCGTTTTGCCTACACTAGGCTGATTAATGTATTTAAAGAAATAAGAGATGCAATTTTTAAAAAAAAATTGATGGAATGCGCCAAGCACTGCATTGAGTGCACCATTAAACCCATCAGAACTTTGCTCTCTGACCAGAAATGCATATACCAAGGACTATATTAAAAAAGCAAGGTGAAACCTGTGCGTTTTAGTGGTGGGATTCTGTTTTCTTTCTCTGTCATGGAAAATTTTGGAAGGATGAAGGAAAGGTCGATGCTTCTATGGGTAAATGAGAGGAGCCGTGCTGTTAGTATCTGCTGCTTAAGGCCCGCTCATCCGCATTCCCTCTGACACCTGGTGCACACCACCGCGTGCGGACACTGGCGCATGGTACTGGTGCCGGAATTGTCTTGTGTGTGGAAGGTGTGTTTTTTCTCTAGGTGAAGAACAGTCATCCCCGAGCCATCCGAACCAGGCCAGTGGCCATTGACCCTGTGGGGCCTGTGACTGTGTAGCCGTCCACTCCTTCCTGGACATGGGCCTCTCTTCCTCTTGTCTCTCTCCCTCCCTCCCCACGTCTCCTTCCCGCTTCTCCTGTCCCCACTTCTTCTGCCTCTCTTTCCGGTCCAGCTCTTCTGCTTTCTCCATTTGTCCCGTGGCCACCTTCTCCCCTGCCGTTCCCTCCTCCACTCCAGTCCCTCTTCTGTTTTCCTCTTTTTTTCCTCCCTTCTCCCATCTCTTCATTAAAACACATCTGTTTTGTAGATGTCTGTCACATTTTTCTTAAGTTTGGTGCGACCGGAGGAGATGTGGTTGAGGGGCCGAGGGGGTGCGTGTGGAGTTTGGGGGTCTAGAATCTGGAGCATCGGTTTCTCTCTAGTCCAGAGCTGGTTGGTTACCACTGCAGCTCATGATGGGGGTTAAGAGGTTTGCAGTGCTGGACGGATTACAACCAGTCTCCAGGAACACGAGTGGGTCTTATCGCTACCGGGCCTGAAGCTAAAGGTCTGAGACACCTGAATTCATCCTTGAGGGAGAATGTCTTAGGCTAGCCTCCAATAGAGGGATTATGGGAGAAGATACATATGGGAATTGACCTGGCTTTTTTTTTTTTTTTTTCTCATTTATCGTCATATCTTTGTTACCAGAGAAGTCTGGCTGGTGTCAGGATTAAATTCATATAAGGTATGAGGAGGATATTTGTAAGATGTATTCCACTGATAGTCACAGCACTTTGTGCTCGAGTCTCTGGATAGCTGCTACCCTTAGTCTGAAGGATCTTAGAAAAGTTTCTTATATTTGGTCCCTTAGAAATGTTTTCTTTCAACAACTTAGGAGTGAACTCCAGGGTCTGTTGACTTTACCTGTAACACGAGACTATATTATTCTTTTGGTCTTGATGAGATGAGTAATGCCAGGCATTTAAAACGGCCCCTTTCCTATTTGGGGCAGGTTGGCGTGTCCCACCCATTGCACCAGTGCCTGGGACGGAGAGCACACAAGCGGCGCGCAAACACACGCTTCATGTGTGCTGAGTGATGTGAAGGTTAATACCTTCAGCAGTTTTCCTCCACCCCCTCTTTGGCTTATTTGTAGATAGAAGATTTCATTAAATAATATTATTACCAGAGGTAGGGGGATCATCTGTCAATCTGTCAGCTTTTAGCCATGAAACCCCAAACTTTGTCCTTTGAAGTCTCTTCAGGATTGAGCTTCGTTGCATAAGAGGGACCGGTGTGAATGGCTGTGTGCGTTGTCTCTTATATAATCCTTCCCAGCCGGTCTGTGCTCAGCACTCTCCACTCTGTGGAAGCAGCGTGGTCTTTCTTCTCCTCAGATGCTTGCAGGGTGGTTGGGGAGGCAGCCTGAACATTAGAAGACAGTATAATTATGTCTTCAATTATATGGTACACACTACGAGCATTAAAGAATTTAAGAGAATAGGGAGATCAGAGATGGCTTGCTTATTTAGGGAAGGCTTTGAGGAGTTAGCACAGGCTATAAAAGGGCTGTGTTGGTGTGCGTGTGTGTGTGTGTGTGTTTGTACACATGTACGTGTGTGTGTGTGTGTGTATGCAATGTTTAGACAGGTAGAGGCGGGAAAGGGAGGCCTTCTAGAACAAGGGCATAGCCCGAGCACAAGGATGGTGACGTGGGTGAGCATCGCCAGGAGAGGGCTACCTGCCGAGGAGTATGAAGATTCAGCTTGAACAGGCAGAAAAAGGAAAGATTACTGCAGGTCTTAAAAGCTAGGCTGAGGGGATTAGGTTTGATAGAATCAGATACAGGAAGCCAGTTGGAACTGACATAGTCTTTTATTCAGGTAGATTTTAAATGTGAGAAATAACTGGTTATATATTTGACCACAATGGTGTGCTTATTTCTATGGACCTGGGATAAACTGGTAGGATTTTTAATCTTGACATTCAGGCTATTGATGTTTATTTTTCTTCTCTCTTTTATCTCCCCGACCAGATTGCCACAGCAGTGAAGTTTCTACAGAATTCCCGGGTCCGCCAGAGCCCACTTGCGACCAGGAGAGCATTCCTTAAGAAGAAAGGTACAGGTTCCCCATGGCCATGCAGCGTGGCCTGCAGAAAGGGACTGGGGACGGGGCAGATGGAAGCCACGGTGTTGCTGAAAGGACCTTCCATACTGTCCCACTGGTGTGGGAGTGAGGGGAGCCCCCTCAGGGGGAATGCGGGCTTCTTTCCTTAACAGTCGAACAGAGAGATGATACTGTCTGGGTGATCCAGCACCAGGTGCAAGGCTGACATTTAGCCCAGGACAGCCTGGCACGGGCAGCAGGAAGAGGCCCACTGGATAAGACTGTGGAGGACTTCTGCCTCTGGTCCGTTCTTCTGATAATATGACCCTGGTTACACAGTGACTGGCTTCAGGTTAGGAGGTCAGCTGCCTCAGTAAAGAATCAGGAAGAAAGAAATTGAAGGACGAGGGAAATGAGATGACTAAACAAGGTCGGGTTAAGGTCAAGCTTGGGGTCAGTCTGATTTACGGATTGAAGTGGTAAATTACTGGTTTTATGGTATTTCTGTAAGCAGGGATTAAATGGATCTTGACAAATTCAATATTGTCCAAAGCAGAAAGAATCTCTTTTGGCTCTGTTGCAATTTAGGATATTTTTCTTGTTCTGTAAAATACAAAACAAACCCCAAAACAAACAAAAAAAAGAATTTGACTTTTTACTCTTCGAACATCTTAATTTTCTAGAAAGCTGGAAAGTTGCATAGAGGCCCTTACGCACCATGGTGGGGGGAGTGCGTTTTCTTTCTCCTCTCCACCTCCCCCCCCCCCAAACAAAACTCTTTTTCCTTCAGGAGCTGGAGTGTCAGCTTCAAAATTCGAGGTTGTGAGCTTTAAGTCATCTGTGGCTGGAATAGAAGACGGAGTGGTTTGGTGGTGTTTCCTCGGTCTGCTCTGTGGCCTGCTCCATGGCGTCCCACCATAGAGATGCTTGTAGGACCATGTCCCAGGCCTGCACCCTTGGGGTTTGGGCAGAATGAGCCTGAAGCTCTCCATTCGCAGGCATCTGGTCCGAGGCAGCCTCAGGGCTGGCCCCTGCGACGGCGCCGGTGAGGGGCTTTGTGCATTTGCTGGCGGTATCATGCTCGCCCCCCATCAGTAGGAGGTTATTACAATTTGGAGCGCGTTGGCCGGCCTCTCCACTGCGCAACCATCATGCCATGAAAGAGTTTTTCCTTGAAATATGTGTACCTATGGGGAGTAATTAATCATAAAAGCTTGGGGATTTCAGCTCTCTCATCAAAGCATCGAAGCCGGGGAAAGCTGAGCCTAAAAGCCGTGCTGATTACCCGGGGTAACCCGAGACAAAATCTATGGTTGCCGAGAGATCCTCTGCCCCAGTATATTGTGCGGTATTATAACTGCCTGATCTTCTCTTCCACTGACAATGACCAGTTATTCCTCATTTTCTCTCAAACGCAGCTGGGTTAGAATTTCATTTGCAGAAGGTATTTAGAGCAATTTAGAGACAAATGTCTCTGGTGTTTGCTCGGCGCTTCCCCACCGCAGGCTTTGCTGAGCAGTTTTAGTATCAGGAGCTCCATCTAATCTGTGTAATTTTAATAAATCCCTGACTGGGAGAAGGAGAGGAAAAAAAGAGAGAGAGAGAAACTCTGGACCAAATAATACTTCTTTTGAGTTAGTTGGCTAATAATTACTGTGGAGAGGAAACTGTTTTGTGCAATTATTATTTGTTGCTCCTTTAAAAATAACGCAAAACAAAACCAATCGATGAGTTAATCCATCGCCGAGTATTTGCCCTGCGTATGCCCCATTCTGGGCCCCGGGGACCCTGCAGAGAAGAGGACAGACAGCATCCCTGCCCTCGCTGGGCTGACATTCTTAGGGGGAAAGGCAGACAATTAACCAGTGAGAAAACGAGATCCATAGTCTGTCGGGCGGCAAATGCCATGGAGAAAAATAACGCCGGGCACGCGGGGTTGAGGGCACCGGCGCTGGGGTGGGGACGGCAGACGGGATGACCCGAGCATGTCTCTCTGAGAGGGCGGTGTGAGCGCAAGCCTGAGGGAGATGAGTATTGGTCAGTGTGGAGTGGGCACAGTTCCTCTTCGACCCCTAATGTGGGCAAGAGTTTGTAGAATTGCAGGCAGCAGGACCCCGGAGAGGCCTCCTTCCCTTTTTCCTCTAAAGAGAGCCGCAGGAGTCTACCCTGAGCCTCAGTCCAGAATCACTGGCCGTAATCACCCATCTCCATTATCCTGTAAAACGCTGCTTCAGTCAGTAATTATCTGTTTCCGAGTTGAGTCCCAATAGGGTAAGTTCTGGCAGGACCTTTTCTGGGCAGAGGATTCCAAGGTTTGATTGGCGTCTGGGGAAGAAGCGCCCCTTCGTGGATTTACACTTCACTTTTTAAATTTCCGGCTGTTCCTTGGGTCAGGTGTACACGGTCTGCGGAGTTTGGCACCGGCCCCAGTGGGGTGAGGGGGGAGGGGCTTTTGCAAAGGAACCAGCGTCTCCCCTGTCCCTAACTGTACTTGGGAAAGAAAGAGAGTTGGCTGGCTGGTCTGTGGCGGTGGGGAGGGTGTCCTGAGGGGAGGGACCAAGGTTCTGGCATCCTCCCCAAGGCTCCCCGTCTCCCGTCTCCCCCGCAGGACTCAGGACTCGTTGCAGGGGTGGGTTTGGAGCGCTGGCTTTGGGCGAGCTTGCAGCTACTGTAGTCTTGGCTTTTCCTAGCAAATGTCACTTCAGGGAATTGCAGTGGAGCACTGCCTTGAATTATAATCTTGACTTTCTTTTTTTTAATAAACATCTCTTTCCTGAAAAGGCAAATCCAATTTTGTTTTTCTTTTAATATTATTTAATATTTAATATAGAAATTGAGGTCCCTGTAGTGCATGTCAGTTCAGTGGAAAATGAGGGTTACTTTAGGCACATCAGCTGAGTTTGTTTTAATGTGAAACCACAGCCTGGAGCAGGGCTGCAGCCTGCCTCTGTTACTGACAGGTTAAATGTTGTGCTGTCTGATTCGGGGCGCTGGGGGGACGGGGGCAGGCTAGTGGGGCTTGGATGGGATAGGCATGCAAGAGCATTGGTTTGCAAAGGTCTTCTGGGTTTGTGGTGTTTTGTTTTCTTTTTGTGTTTTGAGTTCTCTTTTGGATGCTTTAAAGTCTGAACATGGAGTCATTAATGAGAAACATGAAGTTATTGGAATCATTTATCATTTTCCTTGAAGTTCGTACTGCCATTTTGTGTAATTTACAACATTTCTTTATTTTATCTTGGATTTTTTGGATGGAAGAGAAAAGCAGCTGTTCACCTTCGGAGTATTAGAATAGATGTTTTTGTTTTCCTTCCAACCACTTGATTCCGCAGATGGCACGTCAGCTGTGTGGTCAGCCGCACATGGGCACCACTGGACTGTGCGTGGGGTTTAAGCCCTCTTGGAAGTGGACCGCATACAGAGGCAACGCTCACCAGGCAGGCATCACGTCTGGGCTTTAGGTGGGCTGCAGTCCAGGAGGTTAGAGTAGCTTAAAAAGAGCAGTAGAATTGGTCCAGAAAGTTAGAGGCTTGGACAGCGTTGTCAATAGGCTTATGTTGATTTGACACCCTATCCAACCACAAAGTGTAGGAGGCAGGCTGCTTCCAAACACGTTGGCAGGCTGAGCGTAAGGTGGGTAAAAGTGATGCCTGTTCGTGGAGGGAGGACGGGAGACGGGGAAGATAGGGGAAGATAGCGTTGTCTGTTAGCTTACTCCTAATCTATCTGTTGCAAATCAGGCTTCTAGAAGAACGATGAGCATCACACACTTCTCTGTATAATCCTGCATAATGGGGCCTGGGTGGTGTTGGCTGAGACTTTTGCTTATTGTGCCTTTTCTCAAGTGTGTAAGTAAAGGGCTGTGTTCTCGCTCATCTAATAAATAGTCCAGGGGGAAAGGAAAACTAAACAAACGAGACACACCACCATCCTTTCTCATTCTGAAAGGTGAAACAAGATCTTATCTTTCTTCTGTTCCTGGAAGCGGAACCCCCGGTAGCAAAGCCGCCTCCTTGCTGGAAATGAACTTGAGGAAGAAACCTGATGGTCTCAACCTTGGTAGTGGGGTAGAGGTGAAGGGCTGCTCTCGCTGGAGTATTTCAAGGGGGAGTAAATTCTTACGCAGATTTCAATTTAACTCTCTTTTATTACTTTTCTTTTTTATCATTTACGTCCATTTCATGAGGTAGTTTGCATGTCCTTGAATGGAATCTCGTTACCATGAAAGCTTTTTTAGCATTGATTTCATAACAGTCTTAATTTAATAGCTCCGTCATTACTGAGAAGCTCTGGGAGTGGGGCCCTGGCTTTCCAGGTCACTGACCTTTTAATTACAAACCTTGTTCTGATGGCCAGGTTATCGACTGGACAGCTCCCAGCTTGTGCCCCCAGGATGAGAACGAAAATAACTGTTTCCTCCCCCATCTCCAGGAAAAAAAAAATTGTAACCTCATGTGTTTCTAAAATTAATTTTCTCCTTCAGCTTTACTTTATAATTAATTCTTTAATGTGTCTTAGTGAAGCCAGAAGTATTTTTATAATGCTGTTTTTTCAAGAGCTTGGGTCCAGCAAAGAGCTAGGAGGGGACAGGGAAGGGAGACCCCATGCTTGGCTGTGGCCCATTTCGTCACCCTCAGAAACTGCTGTGGCTGAGCTGGAAGGAAGGGTATTGGCTCTGTGAGGGGCTGTCTGGCCCTTCTGATTCTTTGTTAATGAGATGTGGATTGTGGCATCAAGATTGAGATTCATTCCTGCATTTGCTGGAGTAATTGTGCCTTCTCTGTCATGGACGTTTTATTTTATTTCTTTATTTTTTTAAACTAATCTCTACCCCCAATGTGAGGCTCGAACCCATGACCCTGAGATCAAGAGTCACACGCTCCACTTACTGAGCCTGCTGGGTGCCCCTAAAATGGATGTTTTATTTTGTTTTATTTATTTAAAAAATATTTTATTTATTTATTAGAGAGAGAGAGAGATAGCAAGAGAGAGCAGGGGGAGCAGTGGGCAGAGGGAGAAGCAGACTCCCCGCTGAGAAGGGAGCCTGACAAGGGGCTCCATCCCAGGACCCCGGGATCATGACCTGAGGACCTGAGCCGAAGAAAGATGCTTAACTACTGAGCCACCCAGGCGTCCCTAATATGGATGTTTTAAAAAGATGCTCCCCTCCTGGGCAAAGACGAGGGTTGGGTGATTTTTCTTATTGTCTTACCTCTCTGTTAGTCTTAGATGGTGGAAGAAACAAAATACCTGACCTGAGGAGTTCTCCTCGGTCATGAGGTTGAACCGAATTAGGTGATCTAGGTTCTCTCTCACTGATGATGAAGAGGGGAAGAAAAAGGAAAGGATGGTGGCTGGTAAGTAGGGTGGCCACTGGTTCCGGTTTGCCCCACACTGTCCTGGCTTTAACACTGGAATTCCTATGTCCTGGAATTCCTGTGTCCCTTCGGCCTGGGCAGACAAGTCACCCCACCCTGGCAGGGCAAGCCATACCCCAGAGTGTGAGCTATCCAGAGAGACAAAGTGGGTGTGATTTTGGAAGCTGGAGGAAGAAGCTCACCAGCAGTCAGTCCCTGAGAGTCCCGCCTGCAGTCAAGTGGCATTTCCTGAACCACTGCCCTGGTGTGGGTCCCGTGCAGAGAGCCTCTGGGCTGGGGCTGCGCCCTGCAGGTGAATGAGGAGCTGCCGGTGGCGGAGCAGACAGGACTGTGTACGGCAGCCTCGGGCTTGTTCCTGAGGATGATTGAGCACCTGCATCCATCTGTTGTGAACGGACCGTCTTCCTTCCCTGCCAGTCTTGCATCTGCATATCCGTCACCTGCTGTTCCGGACCAGCCTATTCATCACCCTGACTGGTGTTCCCCCCATCAATTTTCCTGCTCCCCTTGTTATCCAAACTTGTCTTGAACTCCAGAGATTTTTTTCAGCATCCAGGATGAGAGCTGCAGCAGCTAGACCGGCTGAAGGCCATGGAAATGGGGATGCCATGGCTTCCCCGTTCAGAGGGGGAGCTGGTAGCACTTGCTCTCCCAAGAGGGCTGAGTCACGTGGGTTCCTACACTTCACCCTACCACGGGGGGACTGTGGCCCAGAGGAGCTGGGGGTGGGGGACAAAGCTCTTTTGGATTTACCCAGTTGCTTTGAGGCTTTTCCTGAAAATGAAGAATGATTCCTCTTTTCTTAACCTTGTGTGCCTGCGACAATGCTACGAAGAAAAAGCGAAGTGACGTTGTTATGTATGGTAGTAGTATTTTTGAAGGTTTTTTTTCTTTCTTTTTTTTTATTTTTTGGAAAGGTAAGCTTTATACGTGGCTTCAAAAATTCAAACCGTAAAGAAGGATATACAGTGAAAAGTTAGTCTTCCTTTCGTCTCTTGTTCCTGTCCCCCTCGCATTCTCTTTCCCAGAGGATGCTTCTGTTTATTCACAGTTTCTTATGTATCCCAAGATCATCTGTCCGTATAAAAGCATGTTAATATTTATTCCTCCTCCCAGAGAAGCACACTTTTTAAGTGCAGTAGTAGCATATTTTGCACTTCACCTTTACACTTGACGTTACATTTGGGCATTCATTCCACAGCAGCGCCTGCAGATCGGATTCATTCTCGGTGGCTGCGTAGTACTCCAGGATGCGCGTGTATCAGAATTTTTTCTAACCAGTCCCAAAGCAGTGGACATTTAGATTGGTTCCAGCCCTCTGCCGTTTCGGACAACATCCCGGTGAATATTCTCGTGTGGACGTTGCTGGCCCTGCGTCAGTTTGGCACTACGCTGAAGTAAAAGCGTTTTGCATATGTGAGTAGGCTAGGGTATATTTCTCTTGCTTAGAATTTCGTGAGACTTTGACTATAAAGAGTATAGAAAGAATATAAAACTGTTTTCTAATATAAACGTGACTATAGGTAGAAAGAAATTAAAGAGAAAAAAGGCTGCATAACAAATTATCACTAACGCTTAGCACAGATTTGCATTCTAAGGGGACGTTCTGGTCACTGGTTACAGGAAAAATGCTTTCTTTCTGAAAGAATACTTTTTTTAGCCCATTTTTGAAGGGATATGGGCTCATAAATTTAACTTTTGACGCAAAGAAGTGTTCAGATAAATGGAAAGCTTCAGAAACTTGGTTGCAGTCTGTTCCAAATGAAATACGCGGCTTAGTTTTCTTTTGTCGTTATTCGATGTTTTGTGGGTCCTCAGCCATTGTTTAGGTGGTCAGTCTTTTTTTTTTTTTAAAGACTTTATTTATTTGAGAGTGAGAGGCATGAGAGGGGGAGGGTCCGAGGGGGGGATGGTCAGAGGGAGAAGCAACCCCCCCCCCCCCCCGCTGAGCAGGGAGCCTGATGCGGGACTCGATCCCAGGACTCTAGGATCGTGACCTGAGCCGAAGGCAGTCGCCCAACCAACTGAGCCAGCCAGGCGCCCCTGGTGGTCAGTCTTTATTCAGTACCTGGTGTGTGCAGAGTATTATCACTCCAGGCACTTCCTGAGAGAAAAATGAAGCACCTTTCTTTCACAGTGAAGAGGCTCATTAGAAGGAGGCAGGGGTGGGGGCGGAGTGCCTTTGCACAGTGTCTGCTCGTATCCACAAAGGGCACAGTGTCTCAGTTAGAAGTCGGCCCTGTCCGACCAGGAGACACTGGAGTGTAAAGCTCACTGGGCTGTGAGTCCCTCGAGGGCAGAGACTGTGTCTCACTCTTCCCAGCTTCCTCCATACCCAGCAGAGCCAGCCCCAATGAGAGTAGGCCCCCCTGGTGAAGGAGGGCCTGGGCAAACTAGAAATAGAAGGTGCTTACCAGGAGAAGTTGCAGAAGGAGTTCGGTTTTTCTGGAGTCAACACTGCACATATCTGTCCATCTCAGGCGCACACACGAGGTAGTTTCAGAACTGCTAGCCTGTACGCCATCACCAGCTGGAGTGCAGGGTTGGTCTGCAGTTCTTTGTCGTCAGTCTTGCTGTATCCCGGGAAAATGCTCTTTTCCAGTTACTTAGGTCAGCAGAGCTCCTTCTTAACTGTCTTAACGTGGACAACGAGGGAAGCAGTGGGTGTAGGTGGTCAGAGAAGAATGGAGAAGACAGTGTTAGTGAGGGAGGCTCATGCAGAGGATTACGTGCTGTTAGCTGGATTGATGCATGGGCTCTGCAGAAAAGAGAATTGAGGTTGGTGAGATGGGCAGCAAGGAAGGAGCCGGCCTTGGGACTCAATATTGTAAATCGTGCTTGACAGCATTATTGGAACCAGTTGAAACTCTGTCACAGTGCTATCGAGGAAGTTAACTCTGGGCTCTGTATTTAAACGGAAAAGGCCTGGCAATAGTAGAACCAGCCACAAAGAGGGCACTGCCAAGTCCCTTGTCAGGTGTGGAGGATCTGGGCTGGGAAGGTGGCAGCAAAGATGGAAATAAAAATGCCAGCAGAGAGGCTCCTGGGTGGCTCAGTCAGTGAAGCATCTGCCTTTGGCTCGGGTCATGATCTCCGGGTCCTGGGATCGAGCCTCCGGTTGGCCTCCCTGCTCAGCGGGGAGTCTGCTTCTCCCTCTGCCACCCCCCTGCTCAGCTCGTGTTCTCTCTCTCGCTCTCTCAAGTAAATAAAATCTTTAAAAAAATGCCAGCATATATATGTAGAGAATTTTATGGTTTACAAAACACAAATTCATTTCTTCTTCACTGTGGTCTTTTAGTAGGCAAGTTAATCTATTATTTGTTGAATGAATGAATGAATACATGATTTAACGAATCTCCCATCTTATAGATGAGGGCGCAGAGGCTCAGAGAGATTAAGTAGTGCACATATGTGGCAGAAGTAGAGGTAGGACCAAGTCTTCTGACCAGAGTTCTTTGAACTCTACCACTACTTTCTGGGAAGGAAGGACAGAGCCACAGACGCTGTAGAAAAATGAGTGAGCCATGCTCAGTAGTAGATTGGGTGTGTGAGGTGAGGGAGACAGGACTGAATGTGACTCTTAGGGTGGTTTTGGTGTGTTAAGCAGCTTTATAGAGGTATAACTGACATACAATCAACTATTTATATTTAAATTGTGCAACTCTCACAAATCTGACGTGTATATAGCTGTGAAACCATAGTGAGCACGCTGATCACCCCCAGATGTTTCCTCCCGCCTTCCTCCTGCCACACTCCCCACCCCCCACTCTGGTTCCCGTGCAAGCACCAATCTGCTTTCTTTCATATAGATTAATTTGCATTTTCCAGAATGTGTTATAAATGGGATCGTACAGTGTGTATGTGTTTTGGTTCGGCTTTTTCACACAGCGTGATTACTCTGAGAGTTGCCTACATCGTTACGTGTATTAGCAGGCCATTCCTTTTTGTTGCTGACTAGTATTCCATTGTTTGGATATAGTACAACTTGTTTATCCATTCACCTGTTGATGATTATTCGAGTTTCTGGTTTTTAGCTATTGGTATTTTAGCGGTGTGTAAATCTTTGTAGGGACATATGATTCTTTTTCTCTTGAGCAGGTACTGAGGGGTAGAATGTCCAGATCATATGGTGGGTGTATGTTTAACTCTTGAGCAAATTTCCAAACTGTTTTCGAAAGTGGTTGTGCCATTTTATGTTCTCCCCAGTCGTATATGAGTGTGTAGGTTTGGAGCCTGGAGAAGAGGAAGATGCAGGTGTCATATTTGTAATGTCTTTCCAGTAGTAAAACCTCTTGGCTTTGTAAGCATTGTTAAAAGAGACTAAATGATAGGTCACGTTTGGAGTACTCCAGCGTGGGAGGTAACAGTGCACAGACTGTCTGGGTTGAAATGCTAGCGTCACCACTTTCTGGCTGTGTGGCCCTGGATAAAATACTTACCCTCACTGTGCTGTGTTTTATCTATCTGTGAAATGGGGTTAATGGTAGCATTTACTACAAAAGGTTCTTGTAAGGATTAAATGAAAATGAGGTGAAAAGTGCTTAGCACAGTGCCTGGCACTGAAAAGAAGGGCTTAGTTGATGGTGACCATGATATGACAGGGTATTTCCTCTTAGAAGGCGTACTCTTAACGCGCTGTAGTCAGTTTGCTGTGATGTGTTAAAAAGACAAACGTGTTGGTATGACAATTCAGGTCACAAGAACCTCTAGGAATTTTGAGCAGAGAGGGATTTAATACAGGCAGTTAGGAGCTTGCTCACTATAGAAAGGGCTGGAGGAGTGGAATCAAGGCCAGGCCTCCAGGAATGACTTTCAGAGCACGGAAGGAGTGACTTGCCAGGGAGCCGCTCTGCCGTCTGTCCCAGGCAGGAAAGCAGGGAATCGGGAGGCTCCCACTGGAACGTTTGAGTTTAACAAGCACAGCCTTGTCGCTGTGACTCGGGGATCAGGAAGTTGCTGCTGCCACCACTGCAGCGTGTTCTGCATCCGTACAAGCAGTGACAGGACATTGGGATATGAACTTGGCTTCTACCTCTGTAAAATTGCCCCTTGACCCCTGTGAGGTGAGGGCTAGAGATTGGGCACTGTGATAGGGAACCTAGGTATTTCCAGCATCCTGCTTGCCCATTGGCCCGTGTTTGCCACAGTCAAAAGCAGCGGGTACAGGTCTTTTATCTCGTTTCCACTTTCCAGATCACCTGTGAGTGCTCCTAACCCCTATCCAGAACTCTCGCTGCCAGGGAGTCTGGGAAGGGTAGCTGTTAGCATCCGGCTTCTCTAGTGGAAGGCACACCAGGAAGAGGTGGGAACGAACGCTGAGTGCCATCAGAGGAGCCCGCAGAAGAGAAAAGATTCACGCATACAACGTATTTGCCCTCAAACAGCGTCTAAGCACCTCTTTCACAAGGCTCTTTCTTACTGAAGGCTTAACTTGGGATTTTTCAAGCCATTTAGATAAATGGTCCACAAAATGAGGGAGGCATTCATTTGGCTCCAAAACATGCTAATAAAAAAGGCCGCCAAAAGAGAGAGAGTTCATGTTTTCAGTCTTTAGGCAGGTGGCAGTGGTTTAGTTGTAAATCTAAAGTATTTCATTCAACCAAGAGCAAATGGTATGTATATGTGAAGGGAGGGATATTGTTTTTAGTCAACTGTTTTTATTGTTTTGGGGAAGAGCTGGACCTTTAATTGTTAACAAAGCTGCATGGTGATGTATCTTCAGTTTTTCCAAGAGATAAATATTGACATGTTCTTTATCACCACTGGCTTTCTGAGCTGGTTGTAAGAATACTTGTCAGTCTTTTCTGGCTCACTTAGGCATGGGAGTTGTAATGAGATTTAGCTGCTAAGGGTGGGCAAGCCAGTTTTCACCAGAGGGACTACATGATATGTGGGTTTGTCTGGAAAATGTTGGAAGTAGAGACTTCTGAAACTTAACCAAGGTATGACATTAGGCAATCTCTGCTTTACAATATTTTATGTTGATTGGACTATAGTGAGAAAGATTTTAAAGTAACTTTGAATAGTATTCATTCATGTTCCAGTCCGTTATATTAACACTTTCAAGCCTCTCCTGCTGTGTGTGTGCATGTGTTAAGAGTATCTGTATTTGCGAAGCATGAGTTAGTGTGCTTTTATTTTAAATTTACTTTTAACTGTAGGCTTGCTAGGTTGGTCAGTCGACAGCTTAATCTTTTTTCCACTTGTGATAGTAAGTAGAGGTCACTCCTAGTGGTCCTCAGGCAGTGGCATGATGGGGCAACCAGGCTCCTGTTTAGATTGAACAACTTGACTACTTTTTCTCTTCCAACTTTCCACAGGCCTGCATCTGGTTTCTTTTTTTTTTCTTTTTTCTTTTTTTAAAAGATTTATTTATTTATTTATTTATTTATTTATTTATTTATTAGAGACAGCCAGCGAGAGAGGGAACACAAGCACGGGAAGTGGGAGAGGAAGAAGCAGGCTCCTAGTGGAGGAGCCTGATGTGGGGCTCGATCCCGGAACTCCAGGATCACGCCCTGAGCCGAAGGCAGACGCTTAATGACTGCGCCACCCAGGTGCCCCCTGCATCTGGTTTCTAAACCATTCTGGTAGGAGCTAGTCTTCTCAGATGTCGCCCCTTTCATCAGACAGAAGACTTGTGAATGCTCCAGTGTCTTACTGTTAATTATTCTTTTTAGTTTTAAAGCCCTTTCGAGCAATCTTTCTGTAATTAGATTGTTGAGGAGATTGTAGTAAGACGGTGGTCTTTAAATTTTGTGTAGATTTTCAGTTTGTTCAATGATTGCAAAGGCTTTCATTCATAAAGTTGAAGTTTACCTTATCATGGCATTTCAGGGGAAAAAATCATGACCCTCTGTGATAAATTAAATATCACAACCACACAAATGTCATCTTTTCAATGAAACCTAAAAGTGCAGAGGAACAGGACTCTCGTCCACTCTGTTTTTGGCTTTAAGCTGGATCTGTACTCTGAGCCGACAAGGAAAATATTTTACCACTGACAGGGGTGAACCTGTGAAGCTACAGAACAGAGCCATACCCTCTCCTGCTTTGTGAGTCACAAACAGAATTGTCAATTACATTATTCTAATTGCAAAATTTGGGGTCTTGGCCGAAAGAACACAGGTTGAGTTTGAAGAAGAGGCTGTTAGAAAAATCGGTTTAACTTACAAACGGAGCTAATTTGTACAGAATGTAATTGAAAGAGAATAAATATGGAGATTCATGATGACCTCTTTTGAGTCCATTTCTGATATTTACTTACATTTTTTTCAGTCAGAGCCTCTCCGTGAAGCAGTCCTGAAAAGAGCAGACTAAGTACTAAAATAGAACAGAAAATAGTGCCGTTGTGTGCAAGACCTGAATACCTGATTTTGAAAGATTTTTACCATTCGTTCATGCATTCATCCAGCAAGTATTTATTGAGCATATTTTTTATAAGTCATTGTGCTGGCTCTAGGACCAAGAATATCAGGGTTAATAAAACGCAGCCTTCTGGGGTGGAGACAGAAATGTGAAATGTGCAGAATTGTCGCAGTTAAGCCAAGGTTGCTCTGATAGAGGTATCGGGAGGGTGGGGGCAGGAGGGGCAGGAGGTTTGCACTGGGAGGGTTGCTGCAACCAGGACACAAAGAACAAGAGTGTTGGCAGCCAGCTCAAAGGCTCCAAGGCAGAAAAGGAGCCTGATATGATCCAAGAACCCATCGTAGTCATGAGTGAAAAGAAGAGTGACATCTTGCCAGCTTCCATCTAGAGATGCCATTGAAAATAAAAGTTCCGTTGGATTTCGTATCCCTCAGTCTGTAGTTTTCATGTCCTCAGCGACACAAGTTCATCCCTGTTCGCCAGGCATTCCTAGCGTGCAGTCTGCTGAGCACTACGCTACGTGCACGCAGTGGAGACGCAAAGGGAGAACTCGGTGCCATCGGAGAACTTGGTGCTGAGACCGTAGACACTGCTAGTGATACCGTTACTGTGACTCATAAGCAAGCCCAAGGTGATTTGATATAGACTGTATGATTGCCACTAGCCTATGTAGATTGCTTTACGTTTAAAAAAGTGTTCTCCCATACATTTACTCATCTAATCTTCATGGTAACACGAATCAGTTCCTCAAAAAAAGTGCACGTGAGCATGAAGGCTTTGGGCAGTCCACTGAAATTGAGGAACAGGTGTCTGTCATCATTGAGCCATTGAATTTCAGGGCACCGTGTGCTCATGCGGACTAGGACGCGCTCCTTGAAGAGTCCCGTTACTAGAAATGAAATCCGGAGTGACCACAGAGGTTATTTATCTCATGCACGCCTTTTCACATACATTTCTATTATCAGGAATAGAAGAGGAATGTCATTTTAGTTTTATTTAGTTGTGGAGATTTTCTTGCTGCCTTTGCCGAGGGTTCTTGCCTAGAGAGCTCGTTCTTGTGTTCGAGGAGAGGAAGGCTCGGGTTTGAGAGGATGGCCGTGTTCGTAAATGCTGTTGACTTTGTTGTTCTGTATGGAGGCTTTTATCAGGACAATAAAGGGTAAATAGGGTGATCTCTGCTCCAGTGGAGAGGTCGAATGGTTACATTACACAATCTTCTAGAGCATCTTGCAGCAAATACATGGGTTATATTAAAAATTGCAATCATATCATTTTTTATAGTAAATTGCTGACCTTATGCAGTAGAATCAGCTTTATTGAATTTCGCCAAAAATGCGTTTATAATTCTGCCATACACACATGATATTCATGTCCTTGCTGTCCATGTGGAAATGTCCCTTTTTATGATGTTAAACAAATTAAATCGACTTTCTCCTGAGCTGCTGTGCCTCACCTTTAAGATCCACTCTCAGGAGTTGAACATCCACGGAGCCGAGCTCACCTCTATCAGCTCGGGTGTCATTACATTACACAGAACGCGAGAGTCTGGTGCCCGAGGAAGCCTTCCCCCAGCGACACACAGCTGGCTTTGAGATTAGTTCGAGGTGGTTCCAGGGCCGTTAATGTATATCGTGTGTACAGCTGAACGCTAACAGGGCCTTACCATAATTACTCAGTTTGTTTTGAGGAAATGGTCGGTATTTGTTTAAAAGCATTTCACGATGAACCAAGAGTAGTGCACACGGTATGGTTGGTTCTCAGCTGTTCGCTGGTGGATATTCATCGCCAAAGTTTAATCTTAGATCAGTTCTTTCATTCTCTGTAGCTCTGCTCCCTTTCCAACCAGTGATGGATCAGGGATGCAAACTAATTTTCATGTCAGTCTAACAACAAACACAGTCAGGAAGTTATAATGCATATTTAGGTGAAACAAGCATTTTGAAGTTATCTGCTTCTTCGAATCATTGCTCCGCATTTGTTTCTCCGTTATATGGACTGTTAGGTATATGTCTATATATGTGTTTGTGTGAACTGCTAGTTCCCAGTTTCGTACACAGAGACGGTATGATATGGTGGGAAAATCCATCCATCCATTCTCTAATTTATTAAATGCCCAGTTCCTCTGTGGCCAACATTTGTGCTAAGCACCGAAAATATAAAAATAAGATTCAATATTCGTGGTCTCATGAGGTTCCATGATATGTATGCAGGTGTCGTATGGGTGATAACACATTACAGGGGCTGTAATAGGTGTATGTGTAGGGGCCCAGAGGAGGGGGTGATCAGTTCTGTGGTGGGGGAGGAGGATTAGAGTGGAAGGGTTAGAAAAGGTGTCATTATAGGGGAGGTTACCTTTATAGGTGTCCCCAAAAGGATTAGCTGTCTTTAGGGTTCGGGGAGCAGTGCCGACTTTAATCTATGCAGGGATGCGATGGGAACATCGTCTCTGAGATCAGGAATGGCCTGGAGATTCAGGAAACAGGCCGGAAGGTTGGAGAGGTAGGCAGGGATCAGACCTTAACGTGTGTTAACTCAAGGGTTTGGATTTTATTATGTGGACAGTGGGGAAGCTATGAAGAGTTTTATGTAGAATAACGTATTCTGTTTGTGTTTGAGAAAGCTCTCCCTGAAGGCAGGTGAGCAGTTGGGAGTTCGCTGCAGTAATTCAGGTGAGAAATGATGGATGGACGAGGGCAGTTGTTGTGGGGTTGGAGAGGATGGATTAGGGACGGTGTGGAAGTCGACTTGGCCGGCGTTGGAGGCTGAGTGACTCAAGGAGTGAAGGCAGAGAGAGAGGTGTCTGCGCTCACTGTCAAGGTTTTTGGCCTGGGGACCTGGATGGAGGAGAACAGGTAGAGTGGAGACAGTGCCAGGCCGGGAGTCGGACAGCATGGGGTCCAGAGAAGGCCCCTGTGTGATTAGTGCTTACACTGGTGGCTGGACCACGCTGTGTCACCGTCAGACACCTGTGGCGTGGTGTGGGTCTCCTGACTTTCATGTTGCTTCCACGGGGTGACTGTCAGGTGTGTTCTCTGTGTGGAGAGACATTGGTGAGTGGTTTCACTGAAATTTGAAGCTCTCTGAAGGTAGAAAAGATGGCATTTGTGAAACAAGTGGTATTTTATCTGGAAATGGCTTCTCTGTGAGAAGGCTGTCACTGCTTCCTGGTGAAGCCTGCCTTTCCTTTCCAAGAAGAGGGTCCCACTGAATCTGACCAGGATCATGGTGGGCTGCCGCTGGAAACGCTTCTTCCAGAAAGCTCCTCTCTCCCCCTGCCATCTGCCCAGAGTTTGACCATTTGTTTTATTTGTTTATCTGGTCCTTTTATGTTGGTATGTATTTCCACTGATCTGCTCATGATGACCAGTAGGCTCTGCTGATGTGGCCCCCACAGGGGTCAGGGCCTCCCCGCACAGTGTACGACCTGATGGTTACAGCTACCTGACCCTGCATGTGCCTTGGTTTTCTGGTAGCAGATGGCCTTCTCGGTACCTTAACTCTTATGACTCGATGAGTCAGAGGGTAAGAAGTGTGTGCTGCTAAGGCAGAAAAGCGTAAGGCAGCAGCTCCAGTAGGAGTGGGAGTGAGAGACCCAGTTAGTGCTGTTCGTGATGGACGACGTCCACAGAGCTCAGGGCAGGCCCCCTGGAGGAGGCACGGCGAAGAGCATATCGCTTCCTCAGACTCTTCCTCCGGTGCTGGTCCAGCTCCACCCCAGGCCCAGACACTCAGCTCCGTCCGGACCCATGCTTGGGGCAGAGCGCACTGGTTTCGGTGGGGGATTATGGTCTGCAGCTTTAGAAAGCATATAGGTTGCACTCCTTTTTTAAAAAAAGTGTATGTGAAAGCAAGTTTCTTCCCTGTAGGCATCTTGCTCAGTTGGCTTACGTCCAGCCTTTTCATGGAAAACAGCCTCCTTGTTTGATTTGGGGCTGCTTTAAAGCTGGACATCTCCAGAATTCACCCCTCCGGTCCCCGGCATTAGAGTCACCCATAGGACGGCTCCCTGCGCCCCCCTCCAGCCCTGTCTGGTCTCTCACTGACCATTTCTGTCTGGGGTGGTCACTGTTGTAGTCCACTTTGGTGGCTTTTGCCTCTTCCTTCTGCCTTTTTTTAAATTAGGATTTTTGAATATATAAAAAAGAAATCGTTAATGAATGGTTTGGATGTGCAGTATTGCCATCCATTCACCTCTGGTAACTTTTTAAGACGTTGACCTAAAGAGCCTTTCTCCTTCCTCCTTCCCTGCGTACGTGGTAGGGGGGAGGATGGGGAAAATTACGGAGAAAAACATGTTAAAGATGACTTCCACTGTAAAACGAGAGGGAAAAATCAATGTTTAAGGAAACCCAAAAAAAGCACCTCTCATTATAGTAATTAAATGGCAGCATTTAACCTATCAGAATGTTCTGCATGTGTGAGAGACAAGCCGAGGAGCTGTGGGTTTGAAATTACAGCTCTAATCCTCAGGGAAGAGAATAGTTAAATAATTTGTTTTTGAGGTGCGAGAGCAGAGCTGGGGAGGTTGTGAGTGTGCCTGTGCGCGTGCGCGCGCGTGTGCCCCCGTGAGGGTGAGGGGCCTCGGTGCCTGTGTTTACCGAGAATACCCTGGAGGTCGGTATTTATCAGCACCTGTGTGCTGTCAAGAAGAACACAAGCTGCTGTTGCCCGTTCATTAGGTTTCCAGAAGTGTCCGGGTCTCACCTGTGGCCAGGCGTTGCATCATAACCGTAGGACTTGCTTCACTCTGGCCCTCTGGGACACACAGGAATAGACTGGAGAGGAGGCCGGGTGAGACAGAGAGAGACACAGGAATTAGGGAAGGAAGAAAGCGGAATAATTTTAAAGAATGTGCATGGCACAGACTCTCAGGACAAAGCATTCCGACGTACAGGGCTGGCACTCACAGACCAGGCTGGCCATGCTGCAGAGCTCTGGCCAAAAGGGAGAGGGGCCACCTTCTCCGGCCGGCCTCCTCTGCCAGCATTCCCTGCCCCTGGCACGGTTCCTCCCATGCCGGGATGCGGCGTTGGGATGTCTGTGAATGACGGGGATTAGCCGTGTGTCCTGTCTGCCCCGTCAGTGGCGTGACCTTGGTCTCTGTGTACCCCTGGCTGGAGTTTGTGGTATTGTTAACGCTCTGGCCCTCTGGAAGCTGCTCCGTTTCTCCCTAGATATTCCCAGAGCTTGGCAGCTGCACTCAGAATTCCACAGGACAGGCTGACACATGGCAGAGGGGAGCTATGCACATCTGTCCCTGTGCCCCTCATTAGGGGACGAGCTCTTCAGTGACTTGGGATGGGGGTGCTGATACACTGTGTTCCATTTAGGCACACAGTCCCCGCCGGTCTCTACGAGAGCATGAAGGGTTTCTATTATACTAATAAGGAGCCCTGGGGACGCTGGTTACAGTGTGATAATCGTCCCCTTGGAGGGCCTGAGGCAGTCTGTGTGCGCTGACCTCATCCTGGGGGAGAGCTGATGAAACCCCGGCTGCTGCCGCACTGCCTGCCGCACTGCCTGCGTGGAGGGGGAGGGGACAGGGTTGCCGGGTGCTTCTCCTCCTGCTTCATTATTATCCGTCTTGCTTGTCTTTGGGGCATTTCATCAAAACTTCTTCAGTTTTGCTTAAGAACTTTAAAGAGCTGATGAACCCAATGGAAAATTTTCTGTAATAACTCACTACAGCAACTCACTTCACAAATACCAGCTAATTAATCCTTAGAGCACCCTGGGGATAGTGGAGGGGATCATAAGGGCAGTGACATTTTTAAATTTCCATTTTATAGACCGAGAGACTGAGCCACCTGGAAGAATCTGTGACTTGGGTCCGAGGGGCGCACAGATCTAGAACTGAGATTAGAGCTCTCTGCCTTTTGGCTTCTGTTGGAACTGTTGGGTCCCACCTTAGAGGCATTTAGAAAATCACCTGGGTTTTGCTTCTCCTCCCGTCCTTCCCTCTGATCCCCACTTGACGCTCTGTCTGGGACCTAGTCTGTGTTCCTACATACAGATCCCTGTCATCAGTCGTAACTGCTGCCTGGTGTTCAGCTGAGAGTCTATACTGTCATTTATTTTAGCCAGTCCCCTTGATGGACATCTAGATGATTTCTGTTTGTTACCATTAGAGCAACTCTTCTTTAATATCCTTGAGAAATACACATTTTCTTCCTTTTGTAATCATCTTCTTAGAGTAAAAATCTTTGAGTGGAACTCTGGGTTAGGGAAATGGTTTGTTTCTGTCCCCTCGTGCACCGCTGGCCTGCGCTCTGACAGCCTGTGCCGGCTCCCACGTCAGCAGCTGCCATCGGTGCTCCTGAGCCCGAGCGTGAGCTCCATGTCGTCAGGTGTGTCGTCTTCACCGTGTCTTCTTTCGGTCAAGCGTAGAAGCCGCCGCCCAGACACACACACACCTCAACAGCACAGAAATACTTCATCTGCTTCTTTTCTTTTATGGATTTAGTTTTCTTGTATGGAATTTGATTTGTTCTTAGTAGAGCAACAGGGGATATAACTTTCTTTTTTCCTACTGACCAACTTGATTGTTCTAGCACCATTTTTCAAATGATTTCTTTTCCCCCCCGCTCATGTCACATGTCACTGTTATCATATATGAAGATCTTAAATAGGCTGATATGTGGTCAAGGACATTCTGTTCTTGTTCTCAGATACATGTATTGCTTGTTGTATCTTGATTGTTGTAGATTTGATACATTTTTTTATCCGCGAGGTGTAAGTTGTACACTTCCTTTGTTCTTTTGAAGAATATTCCTGGCTTTTCCGGCCCTTGTGTTGTTGTTGTTGTTGTTGTTCTTCTTCTTCTTTTTTTTTTTTTAAGGTTTTATTTATTTATTAGAGAGAGAGAGCGAGCACAAGCAGGGGGAGTGGTAGGCAGAGGGAGAGGGAGAAGCAGGCTCCCTGCTGAGCAGGGAGCCTGATGCGAGGCTGGATCCCAGGACCCCAGGATCATGACTTGAGCTGAAGGCAGACGCTTAACGCTTAACCGGCTGAGCCACCCAGGCGCCCTGTGGCCCTTGTGTACTTCTAAGCTTATGTCAGAATCACCATATCACGTTTCCTCCTCTCCTCCTTGATCCCACCCCTCCCCTTCCCACTCCAACCAAAAATAAAATCCTTTTGGTATTTGGATTATTACATCCAACGTAGAAATGGCTTTGGGGAGAATTGGCATCTTTGCAATGTACAGTTTTCCTCTCATGAATGTGTGTATCTTTCAAGTGAAGTACATTCCTCACTGATGAAGTTTGACACTGTTCTTGCATTTACACTTATAGGGCCTTTATTTTTACTATATTTTCTTTTTTTTTTTTAAAGGGGTATTTTATTTTAAAGATTTTGTTTATTTGACAGAGATAGAGACAGCCAGCGAGAGAGGGAACACAAGCAGGGGGAGTGGGAGAGAAAGAAGCAGGCTCATAGCGGAGGAGCCTGATGTGGGGCTCGATCCCATAACGCCGGGATCACGCCCTGAGCCGAAGGCAGAGGCTTAACCGCTGTGCCACCCAGGCGCCCCTATTTTTACTATATTTTCTAATCTTTGCCAATATTTAGGAAAGTGATGGGTTTTTATGTTTTAAAAATTATCTTACTGTATTCTGTTTAATAGTCCTAATTGTTCTTGTTGGTTTTCTTAGGTTTTCTCAGTAACACATTATGTGAAAATAACAACATTTTCCCTTCCCAGTGTTATATGACTTTGTTATTATTTTGGCTGGGGCTTCCAGAACAGGATTAATTAAATACATATGCTCAAGGAACTAAAATGCTTCTCTTCAAAGCATCAGTTTAGAAATGAAGTGCATAAGAATATGAAAGAAATTATAATGATCCCTAGACTTTTTACCTGTGTTGGCCAATATGTATTCTTTGGCCAAAAACGTTTGACATGCTTATGACAACTTTGTATTAGACTAGAAAGTCAATGTTATTTCCATTTTTTTTTTTCAGGCAGAAAAGCTGAAAGAGAGTGGATATGATTTCCAAAGCCACTTGGCCAGTAGATCAGGCACCAGACTCCAGAATTGTTGTGGAGGGGGAGGCGGGGGGTTGGTGGTTAATAGTCAGAGCTGCTGCCACTTGGCAGCACCGCCGCAGCCCTTCCTACAAACAGTGTGAAGTCTGGGGCAAAAAGGGCAAGTTTTTGACTTAAAGAGTACGTAAGACAAGAATACCGTGGGACATCAAAGGTGATCTCTCCTGTCTCAAGGACATGAGCACTAATGGCAATGTCATCAGGCTGCTGCTACCCTCACCCCGAGATAGATTATGGCAGTGGGTGGAACACGGAGTCATTTTGTTAATGTGGGGCTGGGTAGCTGCAGGGTAGGGCACTTGGGCTGCCATTGTCACCAGATCTGGTCCCTCTGGGCATTGTCACCAGATGATAAGATTTGAACTCTGCTTTTAGCTCTCTCTTCCCTGCACGGAAACTTCAGGTAGTTCTTCTTCTTTTTTTTTTTTTTTTTTAAGATTTATTCATTGAGAGAGAGTGTGCATGCGTGTGCGTGCCCTAGAGGGAGGGGCAGAGGGAGAGAGAGAATCCCAAGCAGACTCCCCACTGAGCACCAAGCCTGACTCGCCGTTCGATCTCACAACCCTGAGATCACGACCTGAGCCAAAACCAAGAGTTGGAAGCCCAGCTGACTTGGCCACCCACGCGCCCCTGTAGCCATTTCTTATAGGATCAAATCCTGTCTGTGTATACTCTTTCCAACCTCAGGTGTGTGTTTGTTTGTTTTTGCCGTCTTTTTATTTTGAACAATTTCAGAACTGAAGAATTGAATGGTGCACTGAACATCCAAATACCTTTTACCTAGTCTCTCAGTTGTCAACATTTTGCCACATTTGCTTTATCTTTCTCTCTCTCTGTCTTACTCTCTACACACATCCTTTTTTTTCTGTTTTAAAAAAAAGTCAGTTGCAGATACCATGACACTTCAACCTCCGTTACATCAGCATGTCTCCTAAAATAGGGCATTCTCTCACATAACCACGCCACCTGTCACACCTCAGAAATTAACACTAATTCCATAAAATTCTCTCGTGTGTAGTCCATACTGAAATTTTCCCAGTCCCCAAATTTCTTCTGTACTCTGCAGTCGGGGCTCATGCGGGGCGTTTTACTGCTGCGTCTCTTCATCAGGAAGTGTCCTCCTGCCTTTTCCTGTTTTACTTGTCATTGACTGTTTTGAAAAGGTCAGGTCGATTTTATAGAATATCATACATACTGGATTTGTCTCATTGTTTCCCCTTGATAAGATCAAAATTAAACATTTTGGGCAAGGATCCTTGATAAGCAATATCATGTCCTTATTATCGCATCACATCGGAAGGTGAGAAATGTCCGATTCTTCCTGATGGTGGTGTTGAGGCGGTCGCTTGGTTTGTCAGGTAGCTACCAGATTTCTCCACTGTAAAATTCTCCTTTTAAACGAGCAAGTCACCTGAGAAGTGGTTCTTCGAGAGCATGTTCTCTTTTTGCTCAACAACCTGTCATTCAGTGGTTTTAGCAAGCCTTGGAGATCTTTGCTCGAATCAGCTGTTTCTTTGGGATTTTAAAAATAGTGATTTCCTAATTTTATATACATTTATTGCTTAGTATTTTCTACAAAGAAGAACTTTCTCCCCTTGCCTCTTCTGTCGGTCTCTCTCTGGTTCTCACTTTCTTTTGAGTATCACCGTATACTCTTTAGTTCAGGGTATTATAGTCCATTATTATCATATTTCATTTTAATGCTCACATTGTTCCAAGTTAGATCAGTGGATGTCTGTTCAGGTTAGCTTCTGGGTCCCTTGCGTTTTGGCACAAATGTCTCAGGTGCACCTTTTACTGCCTGTGCCCTAAGCCAGGCATTAGACATTTTCCTCAAGTTTTATTTAGTAGGAATGTTATTTAGAAGCTGGGATCTGGACACTGGTTTTACACACACACACACACACACACACACACACAGAGAGTTTTATTTATTTTTTTCACATGACACGTATGTGTATACATATACACACAATTCAAACTGAATATTACAGGAATTTTCCTTTCATCTCTTATTTTGCATTTGTATCTTTTCTTACACTGAAAAACTGGATTTTTACGAAGTTTAATATGGTTATCATTTATTGTCATATAGAAAAATGGTTTTTAAGTTACAAACTAATGTTATCGTCAACATTTCTCTTACTGAGGAGTTTAAGAAAGCTTGAGTTATCTTTGCAGTTCTTTCTGGCTTTAGATCAGCTTAGAAGTTTTCAAAGTTTTAGGTCTGTAGAGCTCTGCCCCCCCCCCCAAACCCTTTCAGGGAGTCAGGTCAAAATGGTTTTCATTGCCAGGAGTAAGATGTTATTTACCTCTCTCACTGTGTTGACATCTGCAGTGACAGCGCAGAAACAATGGCGGGTAAACCTTCTGGCCTCCCGCTGTAATTTTTTACTGCTGAGCACGTGCAGTTTTTTTTTTTTAAAGCCATTTCATTGAAGACTGTCCTTGATGAAAGAGTAGAAATGATTAATTTTATTAAATCTTGCCACTTGAGTATGCACCTTTGTAATATTCATGTGACGAAATAGGAAATAGGCGTAAAGTACTTCTGCATCCGCAGCAGAGCGGTTGCCCGAGGAGAGGTTCTCGTGTGATCATTTGCGTTATGAGCTGAACTAGCTGCTTTTCTTCTTGGATATCATTTTTACTTGAGGGAATGACAGAGAAACTGTGATAAAGTCAGACTTTAGTATTTGGGAGACGTTTTCTCAAAAAAAGAATAAAGTGAGCCTGTTGTTTTGTTGAAAACATGCTGACAGTGTTTGTTGTCAGTAATAAAAGTTGAACTTTCAAATGACATTAGGATTTTGGAAAAATGCGTATCCACCACCGTGAACTGGGCAGTCTCCCCATAACTGACGAGTTCTGAGGAGGTCATGGTGATGCTAAGGAGTGTGCTGTTTCGATGGCGTGAAAGAAGTATGTCAGCATCTGGAAGCTCTGCATACCTTAGTGAACCAGTATTTCCTAAATGATCAACACATGATTTTATAAAATTACACGAGTGAAATGTCCATTCAAAGTGCAAGGTAGACCAATGGATTTTATTGGAACAGGATATAAAAGTTTATTGATATGATTTCAGATACCACATTGCAACAAATCCTTAAGAAACTGCCACGTGTGGAGTTCTGGTGTAGTGTCACAGAAGAATATCCACAGTTACCTGAGAAAGCTGTTACAAGACTCCTCTCGGGACGCCTGGGTGGCTCAGTAGGTGAAGTGTCTGCCTTCGGCTCAGGTCATGATCTCGGGGTCCTGGTGAGCCCATGTTGGTCTCCCTGCTCAGCAGGGAGTCTGCTTCTCCCTCTCCCTCTGCTCTTGACTTGTGCTCACTTGCTCTCTCTCAAATAAAAAATAAAATCTTTAAAATAAAATAAAAGACTCCTCTCTTTTTGCACTGTATATTTGTACTAGTCTGTGTTTTCTTCATTTGCTCTAACCAAACCAACATATCATAACGGATGGAATGCAGAAGTAGATATGAGAATCCAGTTGTCTTCTATTAAGCCAGACATAAAAGAGATTTGCAGAAAAGTTAAATTGTGCTACCATTCTCACTAATTATTTTTTGTTCTGGAAACTAGTTATTTCTTTTTTTTAAGATTATGTATTTGAGAGAGAGAGTACGATTGTGCGTACAAGTTGAGGGAGGGGCAGAGGGAGAGAATCTTCAAGTAGACTCCTTGCTGAGCATGGAACCTCACACAGGGCTCGATCTCATGACCCCTGAGATCATGACCTGAGCCTAAACCAAGACTCAGACGGTTAACTGACTGAGCCACCCAGGAGCCCCTAGTTATGTTTTGTTTTAAAATAAAAATGTTATTCATATTAACATGTTATAAGTGTATTACTATTATTTTTAAATGAATTATTTTTAAATTTCTCAGTTTTTTTTTTTTAATGATTTTTTATTTTTAAGTAATCTCTACACCCAGCGCAGGGCTTGAACTCACAACCTTGAGATCAAGAGTCGCATGCTCTTCAGACTGAGCCAGCCAGGCGCCCCTTCAGTTTTGATTTCTTTTTTTTTTTTTTTAAAGATTTTATTTATTTATTCGACAGAGATAGAGACAGCCAGCGAGAGAGGGAACACAAGCAGGGGGAGTGGGAGAGGAAGAAGCAGGCTCATAGCGGAGGAGCCTGATGTGGGGCTCGATCCCATAACGCCGGGATCACACCCTGAGCCGAAGGCAGACGCTCAACCTCTGTGCCACCCAGGCACCCCCAGTTTTGATTTCTTAATTGAAGAATAATTGACATACAATATTGTATTAGTTTCAGGTGTACAACATAGTGACTCAGTGTTTATATACATTATGAAATGGTTGCCAGGACAAGGCTGCTTACCATCTGTCACCATCCAAAGTTGTTAGAGTATTATTGACTATATTCCTTATGCTGTACATGACATCCCTGTGTCTTATTTATTTTATAACTAGAACGTTGTACATCTTAATCCCCTTCACAGATTTTGTTCACCTCCCCCCGACCCCTTCCCTCTGGCAGCCATCAGTTCTGTCTCTGAGTCTATTTCTGCTTTATTTTTTAGATTCCTGTATAAGTGAAGTCATACGGTATTTGTCTTTGTCTGATTTATTTCCCTTAGCCTAACATCTTCTAAGTTCATCCATGTTTTCAAAATGGCAAGATTTCATTCATTTTTTTCATGGCTGAGTGATATTCTGTTCTCTATATACCACATTTCCTTTATCCATTCATCTGTTGCTAGACGTTTAGCTTGCTTCAGATCTTGGCCATTGTAGATAATGCTGTAATGAACATAGGAGTGTATATATAGTTTTGAATTAGAGTTTTCATTTTCTTTGGTTAAATACCTAGATGTGGAATTGCTAGATTGTAGGCTAGTTTTATTTTTAATGTTTTGAGGAACCTCCATACTGTTTTCCATAGTGGTTGCACCAGTTTACATTCCCACCAACAGTGCAGGAGGCTTCCACTTTTTATCTTTGCCAAACTTGTTCTTTCTTGTCTTTTTGATAACAGCCCTTCTGACAGGTGTGAGGTGATATTTCATTGTGGTTTTGATTTGCATTTCCTCGATGGTTAGTGATGTTGAGCATCTTCTTTTTTTTTTTTTTTTTAAAGATTTTATTTATTTTTTGGACAGAGAGAGACACAGAGAGAGAGGGAACACCAGCAGGGGGAGTGGAAGAGGGAGAAGCAGGCTTCCCGCCGAACAGGGAGCCCGATGCAGGGCTTGATCCCAGGACCCTGGGATCATGACCTGAGCCAAAGGCAGATGTTTAATGTCTGAGCCACCCAGGCCCCCCTGAGCATCCTTTTTATGTGCCCATTGGCCATCTGTATGTCTTGTTTGGAAAAATCTCTATTTTTAGGTTATCTGTCCGTTTTCTAATTGGACTGTTTGTTTTTTGATATTGAGTTACATAAATTCTTTGTATATTTTAGATGTTAACCACTTTTTGGATATATCACCTGCAAATATCTTTTCCCTTTCAGTAGGTCGTCTTTTCATTTCCTTGAGGGTTTCCTTTGTTGTGTAAAATATTTCTAGTTTGATATAGTGCCATTTGTTTACTTCTGCTTTTGTTGTCTTTCTCTGAGGAGACAGATTTAGAAGAATATTACTAAGATCAGTGTCAAAGAACTTACTGCCTGTTTTCTTCTGGGAGCTTTATGGTTTCAGGTCTTAATTTAAGTCTTTAATCCATTTTGAATTTATTTTTGTATATGGTGTAAGAAAGTGGTCCGGTTTCATCTTTTTACATATAGCTGTCCAGTTTTCTCAGTACCGTTTCTTGAGGAGACCACCCTTTCCCGATTGTATATTCTTGTCTTATGTATTGTAGAGTATTTGGCCATATATGGTGGGCTTATTTCTGGGACCTTTGTTCTTTTCCATTGATTTTTGTGTCTGTTTTTGTGCCAGTCCCATACTGTTTTGATTATTGTAGCTTCGTAGTATAGTTTGAAATCTGGGAGCCTGATATATCCTCCACCTTGTTCTTTCTCAAGATTGCTTTAGCAATTCAGGGCCTTTTGTGGTTCCATACAAATTTTAGAATTATTTGTTCAGTTCTGGGAAAAATACCACTGGTGTTTTGAATACGGATTGCATGCAATCTTTAGATTGCTTTGGGTACTATGGACATTTTAACAATATTATTTTTTTTTAAATTTATTTATTTGAGAGAGAGAGAGAGAAGGAAAGATAGAGAGCACAAGTGGGGTGAGGGGCAGAGGGAGAAGGAGGAGCAGACTGCCTGCTGAGCATGGAGCCTGATGCAGGGCTTGATCCCAGGGCCCTGAGATCATGACATGAGCTAAAGGCAGACGCTTAACTGATGGAGCCACCCAGACGCTCCTTAATGATATTAATTCTTAATTTTTCCAGTCCATGAACATGGTGTATCTTTCTATTTATTTTTGTTGTCTTCAGTTTCTTTCATGTGTCTTTCACCTTCTTGATTTAATTTATTCCTAGATATTTTATTCTTTTGGATGCAATTGTAAATGGGATTGTTTTCTTAATTTCTCATTCTGGTAGTTATTGGTGTATAGAAACACAACAGATTTCTCTATATTGATACTGTATCTTGCAACTTTATTGAATTCATTTTTTCTGATAGTTTCTGGGTGGAGGCTTTAGGGTTTTCTATGTATCGTGTCATCTGCAAATAGTGACAGTTCTCCTTCTCCCTTACCAACTTAGATGCTGTTTATTTCTTTCCCTTGCCTAATTGCTGTGGCTAAGACTTCCAATTCTGTATTAACTAAAAGTAGCAAGAGTAGACATCCTTGTCTTGTTCTTGATCTTAGAGGAAAAACTTTTAACTTTTCACTATTGAGAGTGATACTAGTTGTGGGTGTTTGTAATATATGGCTTTTATTATATTGAGGTACAATGCCTCTCTACCTACTTTGTTGAGAGTTTTTATCATAAATGGTTGAATTTGTCAAATGCTTTTTCTGCATCTACTGAAATGATGATCTGATTTTTTTTAAAGATTTATTTTAGAGGCACCTGGGTGGCTCAGTCATTAAACTTCTGCCTTCTGCTCAGGTCATGATCCCAGAGTCTTGGAATCAAGCCCCATATCAGGTTCCCTGCTTAGCAGGAAGCCCGCTTCTCCCTCTCCCACTCCCCTACTCATGTTCCCTCTCTCTCTCTCTCTCTGTCTCTCTGTCAAATAAATAAATAAAATCTTTAAAAAAGATTTAGAGCGAGTAAGCATGAAGGGAGGGGCAGAGGGAGAGAGAGAATCTCCAGCAGACTCAGCACTGAGCGCAGAGCCTGACGTGGGGCTCGATCTCACAACCCTGAGATCATAACCTGAACTGAAATCAAAGAGTTGGATGCTTAACCGACTGAACCACCCAGGCATCCCAGATGATCTGATTTTTATCCTTTGTTTTGTTGATGTGATGTGTCATGTTGATTGATTTGTGGATATTGAACCATCTTTGCATCCCTGGATTAAATTCCCCATGTTCATGGTTTATGATCCTCTTAACATATTGCTGAATTCAGTTTTGCAGATTTTTGCACCTTTGTTCATCAGGCATATTGGCTTGTGTGGGTTTTGTTTTGGTTTGGTTTGGTTTGGTTTTTTTGTTTGTTTGTTTGTTTTGTAGTGTCTTTGGTTTAGGTATCACGGTAATGCTGGTCTCATAGAATGAGCATGGAAGCATTTCTTCGTCTTGAGTTTTTTGGAACAGTTTGAGAATAATAAATGTTAACTCTTAAAATGTTTGGTAGAACTGACCTGTGAAGCCATCTGGTCATGGACTTTTGTTTGTTGGGAGTTTTTTGATTATTGATTCAATTTCATTACTAAATCAGCTGTTCATATTTTCTATATCTTCCTGATTCAGTCTTGGAAGATTGTATATTTCTAGGAAATATTTCTTCTAGGTTGTCCAGTTTGTTGATGTATAATTGTTTGTAGTAGTCTTTCTTATCCTTTGTATTTCTGTGGTATTGGTAACTTCTCTTTCATTTCTGAGTTTATATTTTGGGGCCCTCTCTTTTTTTCTTGATGAGTCTTGCTAAAGGGTTATCAGTTTTATCTTTTCAAAGAACTGACTCTTAATTTCATTAGTCTTTTTTCCTTAGGTTTTTGTTTCATTTATTTCTGCTCTGATCGGTATTATTTTCTTCTTCCATCTACTTACTTTGGGCTCCCCCCCCCTTTTTTTTAAGTTCCTGTAGGTGTGAGGTAGATTGTTTATTTGAGATTTTTCTTGTTTCTTGAGGTAGGCCTCTATTGCTATAAACTTCCCTCTTAGAACTGCTTTTGCTGCATCGCATAGATTTTGGAACATTGTGTTTTCATTTTCATTTATCTAAAGGTAGTTTTCCATTTATTCTTTTTTTTTTTTAAAAGATATTTATTTATTTATTTATTTATTTATTTATTTATTTATTTGACAGAGAGAGACAGCCAGCGAGAGAGGGAACACAAGCAGGGGGAGTGGGAGAGGAAGAAGCAGGCTCTTAGCAGAGGAGCCTGATGTGGGGGTCGATCCCAGAAGGCTGGGATCACGCCCTGAGCCGAAGGCAGATGCTTAACGACTGCACCACTCAGGCGCCCCTCCATTTATTCTTTGATTTCCTCATTGACCTGTTGATTGTTTAGTAGCATGTTATTCAGTCTCCATGTGTTTGTGTTTTTCTTCCAGTTTTTTTCTGTATTTGATTTCTAGTTTCATAGCATTGTGGGCAGAAAAGATGCTTGCTATGATTTCAGTCTTGTTAAGTTTATTGAGACTTACTTTGTGGCCTAACATGTGATATTTCAAGAATGTTCCATGTGCACTTGAGAAGAATGTGTATTCCATAGTTTTGGATCGAATGTTCTATATCTATCTATCTGTCAATCAAGTCCATCTGGTCTAATGTATTGTTCAAGGCCAGTGTTTCCTTGTTAATTTCCTGTCTGGATGATCTAGCCACTGATGTAAGTGGGGTGTTAAAGTCCCATACTATTGTGTAACTATTGTATTTCTCCCTTTACATCTGTTAATATTTGTTTTATGTATTTAGGTATTCTGATTTTGATTTCTAATATGGTAAGTATCAGTACATCTGATCTTTACTAAAAAAAAGTTGTTTGAAATCTTTAATAGTTTCTAAGAGTGTGAAGGGGTCAGGAGATCAAAATGTTTGAGAACCACTGCCCTTGAGATTGTAGTATGCATCTTTAATTTACTGAAGTCTCATATCAGTGAGGATCTTTACTGCTTCCCAACGTGCTAGCTCCTTAGAACACTTCACTTCTGTTTACTCTCTTCCTGCCTTTTGTGTTATTGTGGGATTTTTTGAAGATTACTACTACATAGATTTCAAACCCTATAAGACATTATTATTTTATACAATCAGTATTTATTTATATTTGGTTTTTCCTTTGTTCCTCATACCTTCCTGCATTTCTGCCCTCTGTCTGGGATCATTTTCCTTCTGTCTGAAGAACTCCTTGAGTGTTTCATTTAGTGCAGGTCTGCTAGTGATGAATCCTCTGATTTTGTCTGCCTGAAAATGGCTTCATTTCTCTTCATTTTTTAAAAGGCTTTTTATTTTTGGAATGATTCTTTTAATACTTAATGTATATTTTTAAAGATTTTATTTATTAGAGAGAGAGAGCACACGAGTGGGGGGGAAGGGTAGTGGGAGAGAATCTCAAGCAGACTTCGTCCTGAGTGTAGAGCCCATCATGGGGCTTGATCTCATGACCCTGAGATCATGATCTGAGCCAAACCAAGAGTTGGTCGCTCAACTGACTGAGCCACCTGGTTGCCCCTCCTTAATTATATTTTTAAATAAATTGCAGTAGTAGCACAGTGAATTCCCATATACCTTTCACCCAGATTCCTTAAATGTTAACATTTACTTCACCATATATACTTTCTCCCTACTTCCTCTCCCCTTCCTCTCTCCCTTCCTGTAGACACGTGGGTGCATGCATCAAAATAAGGAAAGTAATTTGATAAAGTTCTATTGTGTAATCAAAATACCTTGTTCAAATATAGTCAGTTGTCCTAATAATGTCCTTTGTAGCAAAAGAGAAATTTCTTTCCTGGTCTGCCATCTAATCCATAATCATGAGTTGCTTATGACTGCTGCTGTTATCTCATTAGCCTCCTCTAACTTGGAACGCAAAAGACTTTGTCTTTTGTGACCTTGATATTTTTGTATGGTATTTGACTTAGGACATTTTATAGGATGGTTTTGCACCCTGTACCTCAGTTTGGATTTCTGATGTTTCCTGATGACTAGATTTAGTTGCTGCACTTTGAGTGGGAATACCATGGTAGTGGTATTGTGTTGTTCTCAGGGCATCGTGTAAAGAGGTGTCTGACATTGGTTTGTCCCACTGTTGCTGGTTTCACTTTGGTTTGTTGGTTGAGGTGGTGCCTCCCAGGTTTCTCCACTATAAAGTTAATATTTTTTCTCCTTTGTAATTAATAAGTATCTTTTGAGGAGATATTTTGAGATTATGTAAATATCCTATTTTTCATCAACTTTCATCCACTCTTTTTACCACCCATTAATGATTCTTAATCAGTTATTGTGGGGATTGCTGAATCCTCGAATCAGTAGCCTCAGATCAGTTGTTATGAGGATTGCTGAATGGTGATTTTCTAATCCTTTCTTCTGAAATATGTTCTTGCTGGTACAGAATTCTAGATTGGCAGCTGTTTTCTTTCAGCACTTTGAAGATGTTATTTCATTATTTTCTGGCTCCCATTGTCATTTATCAGTCTTATTATTGCTCCTTTGAAGGTAATACGTCTTTTTCTTCTCTAGCTGCTTTTAAGATCTTTCTTTTTATTTTTAAAGCAGTTTTACTGTGATTTGCCTAAGGTGGTTTTCTTTATAGTTATCCTGCTTGAGTTTTAGAGAGCCTTTGAATATGTGGCTTGATTGCTTTCTGTTAGCTTTATAAAATTATTGACCATTATATCTTTAAATATGGCTTCTGTCTTGCTCTTGTTCAGTTCTCTTTCTTGGACTCCACTTATAATTATGTTAGAGCATTTTTTCCATGTTCCATATGTCTTTTATGCTCTATTCTGTGTTATCTACCCATTTCCTCTTCTTTCTCTTTACCAGCCTATCCTCTAGTTATCTAATCCTCTCTTCTGCTGTGTCCAGTTTGCTGTTAAACTATCTATTGAGTTCTTAATTTCAATAAGTGCATTTTACAATTGTAGAGTTTCCAGTTGATTTCTTTGCATCTACTCTGATTGGTCTCTTTGTGTACGTGTCACATTATTATAGAATATGTTTTATTAGCTACTAGGGTTAATCTTCCTTCATTGTTTTTTAAATTATTCACATTTTTTTTTGGCTATTATTATTACTTTCTGTGTAATTTCCAAAATTAGCTTGCCTAGTTAGAAAAGAAACATAAGACTGTTGATGTTTTAAATATTGGGATCACATTAAATTTATAGATTAGTTTAGGACAGGTGAAATCTTTATAATGTTGACACTTCCTATTTGAGAATAAGGTAATCCTTTCCAAGTGTTCAAGATTTCCTTAATATACCTCAGTATCTTTTTATAGATCTTGCCCATTTACTTCTTAATTTATGTTCTGATATTTTGTCTTTTGTTACTGCTTAGAGTGGTAGTCTGTTCTTTCATCATATCTCCCATCCAGCCTTTAATAAATTTATTTTTATTTTTTATTTTTTTAAAGATTTTATTTATTTGTTAGAGAGTGAGCATGATCAGGGGAAGGGGCAGAAGGAGAGGGAGAGAGAGAATCTCAAGCAGACTCCCTGCTGAGCACGGAGCCCAACACAGGGCTTGATCTCATGACCCTGAGATCATGACCTAAGCTGAAATCAAAGAGTTGGACACTTAACTGATTGAGCCACCTAGGTGCCCCCGGCGTTTAAATTTGAAGGTGATTTTCATATACAGTTGACCCTTGAGCAATGTGGGGTTTAGGGTTACCACCTCCGTCCTTCCTGTGCAGTTGAAAATCTGTGTGTAACTTTTGACTCCCCCAAAACTTCCCTACAAATAGCCTACTGTTGATTGGAAGCCATACTGATAACAGTTGATTAATACATATTTTGTATGTTATATATATTATATACTGTTCTTACAATAAGGTAAACTAGAAAAAAGAAAGTGTTATTAAGGAAATTGTAAGGAAGAGAAATGTCATTTATAGTACCGGATAGAAAAACTGCATGTAAGTGGACCTGCTCCGTTCAAACCCGTGTTGTTCAGAGTCAGCTGTACTAATTTTGAATGTAAACACGTAACTATATAGTTTATAAAAGGTGGCTTTTTTCTTTTTTTAGTTGACTCATATTAGTTTTCCTGGTATATCAGTTTTCCAGGTACTATTGGGGAATCACATATTTACCTCTTCCTTTACAGTGTTGCTGTCTCTCCTGTTCTTGTCCAGTGGCGTCAGCTAATACCTCCAGAAAAGGGATAAATAACGTGATGCTTTGTGAACAGCTTCGTCCTAGTCTTGGCTCTAAATGAAATCCCTTTATGTCTTCTGTTAAACATAATGTCAGCTTTGGAGAGTGACACTAACCCACGTATATACAAGTACTCCTGCATCCGTCTGCCTGCCTCTCCCCCTCCCTTCCATCATGTTAAGGAAATATTTGTTAAGAGTTTTTACAATTTCTGGGGTGGGGCAGATTGCTCAGCACTAAGTAATCCTCAGAATTTGTGCTGGAGCTGTAAAATTCCCCTCAGTATCATCAAAGACGTTAGGTGACTTATTTTTTTCTTGGTGCCATTTGCTCTCGGGCTCTAGTCTGAACTTTTTGCTCTCTAGACCTGCTGGGTAGCTGTCATCCTTCGGCCATTATTCTGGGTAGTCCCTTTATCTCTCTCTTCTGATCAGTTTTCTCTTGTCTGGCTTCTTTGTGTTCTTTCTTGGATTGCTTCTTAGGTTTGGTGGAACAAATCCTTCAGAAGCGTCCTAAGAAGCATGTGGGGGAAGGGGAGTAAACATTTTTAGACGTAGCTTTTCTGAAAATGTTCTTAATTTTACCTTCATGTTTCGTGGCGGGTTTAGAATTCTAGATCGGAAATAATGTTACATCACAATTTTGAGAGTACGGTTTTGTTATCTTCTAACCTTCCAGTGTTGCTGCTGGGAAGTCTGATGCCATTCACATTCCTGATCCTTTCTTTGTGAAGTTTATTTCCCTCTGAAAGGTTTACTTCTTTTTTTTTTTTTTTAAGAGTTTATTTATTTGAGAGAGAAGAGAGAGGAGAGTGCACGAATGGGGTGGGGGAGGGCCAGAGAGAGAGGGAGAAGCAGACTGCTTGCTGAGTAGGGAGCCCCATTTGGGGCTTGATCCCGGGACCCCGGGATCATGACCTGAGCTGAAAGCTGATGCTTAACTGACTGAGCCACACAGGTGCCCCTGAAGGGTTTATTTCTTATCTTTCTTTATTCTACATATTCTGAATTTCACTGAAATTTTCCCTGTGTATTAGGCAGTGTTTGGTTTTTTTTTTTTTTTTTCTTTCCATTCACTGTGGTCATTTGCTGACCTTTTCAATAGAAAACTCATATCCTTTAGCTCTGTGGAATGTTCCTGTATTATTTCTTTAATAACTCCCCCCCTTGTGTTCTGTGTTTTGTTTTCCAAGAATTCCTGTTGGACGTTAGATGTCCTGGGTTGACCCTCACATATTTTAAAAAAACTTTTTCTTTCCTGTTTTCCATCTTTTTGGGTTTTTTTGCCCTACTTTATGGATAGTTCCTTCCAATATTTTATCTCCTAATAATTTTGTCTTCCAGTATTTCTTTTGAAAAAGCGTTGATTTTTTTTCCCCCCTCAGATCTTTAAGTGTCTTCTTTTTCTCTGAGTGTTCTTTTTTTCTGGCATTCTGTTCTTGTTTCTTGGATGCAACATCTCTTTTTTTCTCTAAGAATATTATTATTATTTTTTCCTGTTGCCTAAATAATTTATTTCCTCTGAGTTCTTTTTTATTATGTTTTCAGGGCTCTGATTTTCATTTTTGAGATCTTGCCCATTTACTTTAAACGTCTGGTGATCCTTTGGTGTCTAATATTTAAGACAGAGGCTGTAAAAAAAAAAAAATAATTGGAAGGTCCCTGGGCATGAATCCTTTTTATCATGTTAATGTAGAATAAGTTAAAATCACAGTTAGAGCTGCCTGTTCAAGCTGCAGTATCCAGCTGGAAGTCTCCTTTAAAAGGGATTTCAAGGGCTATTTTTTGACTCTACAGAATTTTTGCTGTATATATAACTAAAATCTCTGGCTATGATGTGATTTCATTTTATGTTCAACATATTAACAGTAATTGCTTCTGGATGGTAGGCATGTGGGTGATTTTTCTCATTTGGCTTCTTTCAGCTTTTCTCTGTTAAAATAGTTGTTTTCAGTTTTGGAATATTACTTTCATAATCAGAAAAATATCAAAAGGAGTGAGTTTTCTTCATGTTCCTTCCCTTAAACACCATCATTCTATAGGATATTTGGAAAAATTGAAGCAGAACATGGAATTTAATTAATTTAGTGCAATCAGGTGGGTAGATCCTGGACAGAAGTTAGAGATTTTATTCAGTTGTTTCCTCAGATCAAGAATTTTCTGAAATTAAGACCCAACTTGTTAAACTGCACACTAGATTCCATGAGGATAAGATGATACCTTTCTTGCTTACTGATTTGTCTTCAACTCCAACATAGTGTCTGATTTAATAGGCTCTCTATAATATATGTTGATGAATAAATAAGTTAACAAGATGTGCCATTGCTCCAAAAAACGGGTTTGGAATTATCAGGTACTCATGTGAAAGAATCATCTTTGATTCTTACCTCACAACATACATAAACAATAAAGGTAAATCTGTGAAGTTTCTAGAAAAACCCAGCAGAGTATCTTCATAATCTTTGAGTAAGCAAAGATTTCTTATTTAGGCCACAAAACCTACTGTCATTAAAAGGAAAAAAAAAAAGCTACATCAAAAGTAAAAATTTCTATTCATGAAAATAACAGAGCAAAAGGACAAATAATACATCTGGGAAAGGGTATTCATGATATATGTATTCAACAGAAGTCTTGTATCTAGAATGTATAAAGAACTCCTATAAATCAATGAGAGAAAGTCAAATAACCTAATTTTAAGAAGTGTTCAGAAGGGGCACCTGGGTGGCACAGTCGGTTAAGTGTCCGACTCTTGATTTCGGCTTAGGTCATGATCCTCAAGGTCATGATCTCGGTCGTGGGATTGAGCCGTGAGTCAGGCTCCGTGCTCAGCATGGAGTCTGCTTGTCCCTGTCCCTGCCCCTCTGCCCTTCCCCCTGCTCATGCTCGCTTGTGCTTTCTCTTGCTCTGTCTCTCTCTCAAATAAATAAAATTAAAAAAAAAAGTGTTCAGAAGATTTGAGCAGATGTTTTATTAAAGAGCATTTCCAAATGCTTGACAAGCTTATAAAAAAAGATGCCTAACATCATTACCTACTGGGGTAGTATAATTCAAAACCGCAGCAAGTCACTATTATATGCCCACCAGAATGACTAAAATTTAAAAAGCTGAGAATACTAAGTGTCAACACGAAGGTGGAGCAGCTGGAACCCTCATACATTGCTGGTGGGAGTATAGCCACCTTGAAAAAAACTCACTCTCCACTAAAGTTAGATATATCCATGTTCTGTGACCTAGCAATTCCAGTACCTAGGTATAGACCCAAAGGAAATGAATGTGTGTGTGTGTGTGTGTGTGTATGTGTGTGTCCATGGAAAGACAAGTACATGAATATATATATATAGCAGTTTTATTTCTATACAATATGTCGATCAACAGAATAATGGGTAATTTATGGTATAGACACATAATAGAGTATTACACAGAGAGAAAAAAGAATCAGTTACTGCTTTGTGCAACCAAGTGGATGAATCTTAAAGCATTTTGTCAAAGAAGTCAGATATAAAAGAATATATACCATTTATATGAAGTTCCAGAACAGGGAAGACCAATATTAAGGATCAGAGTAATAGTGTTGCCTTGAGGAGGGTGTAGATGAGAAGGGCTGCCTTACGGCACACTAGGAAATGTTCTAGGTCTCCCTCTGAGCGATGGTTACACAGTATATGCGTAAGTACAAATTCTTCAAGCTGTGTACATAAGATTAACTGGTATATTATCTCTCAATTAAAAAAAAACAGGGCTCATTCTTATTAGACTAGAGGAAAAGAGGATTTAGAACTTTTAAGTCACATTCAGAGGGAAGAAAGGATGATCAGATCAACAAAGGTCAGGAAAGGAAAAACAAAAACTATTAAAAGAGGCAGTGAACACAGTAAATATTTATGGATTAAAACAATCCCCTATTAAACAGCAGATCACAGACCCCCTACAACCTGAGGAAAAAACAAAGGCCAGTTTTATGCTGTTTACAGGAGAAATACCTGAAATGAAACAACGTAGGAAAATTGAAAACAAGGGATGGGCCAAAGGTAGTGAGCAAACGCAATCCAGAAGAAGCAGAATTGGCAGTACTCATATTGGGCAGATTAGAAATTCCAGGTTTGAAAATATTAAAAAGAATGGTCAATTTATACCATTATAAAATTCACTCCACCCAGAAGGCATAATAATCATGAAACTTCATGCACTTGGAAACATTTTATAAAACTATATAAAGCAAAAGCTATTAGAAATACAAGAAGAATTTAAAACCACACAGTTGAAGATATTAACATACTTCAGAATTTAGAACGCCAGCCGTCACAAAATAAATAAGAATGTGAAATAATTGGATAACAATGAATAAACTTCTGTGGTATATAAATACATAGAATTTTGTGTCCACCAAACAGGGAATATTCAGTTTTTCAGTGCATATAGTACATTTATAAGAAGTTAGGTAAATTGACCACAAAAAAAAATCTCAAAGTCCAAAGGCAGAAATCATATAACAACCCCTTCTCTGACCAGAAAACGATAAAAGCGAAATTTACAGTAAGAAGACCTGCAAGAAAATTTGGTCACTGGAAAATTTATAAGATTCTTCTGCAGAATTCCTTTCATCTACCTTGTTTGGATTTTTCTGACGTTCTTCTTTTAGCTTCTTGAGATGAGTACTTAATTTATTTTCTTTCTTAGGTTTTATTTTTAGGAATTAGAAAAAAAAACCCATAGATGTCTAATATTCCCTTAGCATAGATTCCTGAAATGAGGAAGTATTGAATCACAGGGTATGGATTTTTTTAAGACTCTGGATACATAGCAGTGGTTTTCCACATAGTCCTACCAATTCCTTCACCAGGGTCTGAGAGTATCCGTCTTAATATACTAAATGTGTCTGGTCCCTAAAAAACAACAAAACAGGAACAAGACCACTTTCTCAGATTACTTTCATTTGCATTTATTTGATTAATAACACAGTTGAACTTTTAAAATATGTTTATTTCTTCTCAGAAGTGTTTATTCAATCCTTTATTTTCTGCTGGGATATTAGTGCTTTACTTATTGATTTTTAAATGCCCTTTATATATTAAGAATATTAATTCTTTGTCATGTTTGCAAACATTTTCCCTATTGTTCCTTGCCTTTTATGTTTTTTAATATATAAAAGTGATTATTTTCACATAATCAAATCTATCAATCTTCTAATAACTTCTCTATTATTTTTATGAAAGAGATTCCTTTCCCATAATTATTAAATAATAATAATTATAGTAACAACAACAGCAACAGCTAACATTTATTGAGGGGTGATTATGTGTCAGGCAATGGGCTAAGTGGCTTTATTTAATCACAAGAACCCTGTGAGGTGGGTATTTTTTTATTATCTTCTTGCATTTGAGAAAGAAACTAATGAGAGAGGTTCAATAGTTTATCCACAGACAGAAAACCAGCAATAAGTTAAATATTCACACACAGTTTATTTTAGTATATGGCTTATGTTTTATATTTAACTCTTTGATTCCTGAATTTAATGAAGTGATATGAAGTGACACTCTTCAAACATCAATTTTCCCAAAAATGTTCTTCAAATAGTTTTTCCCCATTTGTTTGTTTTGCTTCCTTTATTATATATTAAATTTTAGTATATAGCAAGGTCTCTTTCAGGGATATCTATTGTATTTATTGACCTATACACTCTTACACAAGTGCCACAACGTTGTAATTTCTGTATCTTTATCTTCAATATTAATATGTATAAGAACAAAGTTCACTCCATCATTTTTCTCTTTCAGAAACATTCTGAGGGGCAACTGCGTGGCTCACTCGGTTAAGTGTCTTCTTTCAGCTCAGCTCATGATTTCAGGATTGTGGGGCTCCATGTGTGGGGCTCCATGCTCAGCAGTCTGCTTGAGATTTTCTCTCTCCTTTTCCCCCTCCCCCACTTATGCATGTGCACACTCTTTCTCTCCAGTACATAAATAAATCTTTTAAAAAAACCCCAAAACGTTCTGAGTGAGAGTTCTGGCTTTCAGTAATAACCAAGTAGCTTGTATCAGAATAACATTTCCACCAATAACAGATAGAAATTCTGGACAAAATATTTTGAAAATGTTGTTTGAAGGCACAAAAAAGCAACCAAATACAATCAGAAATTGGAGTGGACTTGATTCTTGAGAGAAGGAACCACTTTGGGTGAGAGCCAACTCTGTATGACCTTTTCCTTGAGGTATTCCATCCATCAGGTTGTAGCAAAAAGAAGTTAGAAAGCTGCCACCATGTTGGTTTGAGGAATGGGGGATGGATTTCAAAGATGCCAGAGTGGCTAGAACTTAAAATGGAAATTATAGGAAGAAGAACTTTGGAGGGAGTAACCCCAGCCTGCATAGAAACACCCTTCACATTGTAGGCTAACTCCTGAACTGCCCATGCACAGGGCAGGTGTCGCAGGTTCCAGGCTGGTTTCAGCAGCTACCTACTGTAGGAAAGGCAGCATTTAGAGCTCGAGTCTTATCTAGTTAGAGGGGCTTTGTAAACCCTTTGGACTTTCATTTGAATCCCCAGAAGGAACATCCATAAGGAGGAAACATGTAGGAAATGCCTACGACTATGGCATTTTCCCCTAGGATTAAGGATTAAGCACAAAAAAGAAATAAAGTATAAAATGGCCTGCCCCAAATTAAGGTGATCTGCCAGTAATTTAACTGCCTACTGGCACAAAACTCAGGTCTTTAGAAGGAGACAGTAGGATCCAGAGCCTCAACAGGCTATCATCCACACTGTCCTGTATAAAATAAAAACTTTCTAGACATGCGAAGATGAGCAGACAGGAACCTGTGACCCTTACTGGACGTGAAAATCAATAGAAATAGACTCACAGACACACGCAAAAAACCTTTAAAATAACTGAAAAATATATTGAAAGAGTGTATGTGAAAAATATGGGTGAAAGAACGAAGAGGTGGGGAGTTGTCATATAGATATGGAAGCTGTAGGGAAGAACCAGGTGAAATGTTCGAGCTGAAAAAGATAAAACCTGCTACTGAAATTTCACTGGATGGGATTAATAGCCAACTGGGCACAAGAGAAGAAAGGATCAGAGATGTTGAAGACAGGTCAGTAGAAATCATCCAAACTAAAGTACAAAGAGGGAAAAAGGATTGAAAAAATAGGAACGGAGCTTCACTGATCAAGTTGCCTAACATTCTAGTAATTATAGTCTCAAAATCTGAGATGAATGAGACTGAAAAAATATTTGAAGAAATGTTGGCTGAAAAACTTCCAATTTTGATTAAAACACACACACACACACACAGAGCAACCAGGAAGCATGGCCAACCTCAAGCAGGTTAAATACAGAGAAAATTACATCTATTATTTTAGTGAAGCTGCTGGATGCTAAAGACAAGAAGAAGGAACAGTGATCAGAATGATGGCTGGGTTATAGTCAGAAGCCAGGTAGCCCACTACACAGTGGAAAAACATCTTCAAAACACTGGAAGAAAAGACTGTCATCCTAGAATTTGATACATAGTAAAAATATCCATCAAATATGAAGAAGAAATAATGGTATTTCTGGTAAAAACTGAGAGAAATTGTTGCCAGCAGACATGTATTGTAACAAATACCAATGGAAGATCCTCATACTGAAGAGAAAATAATACCAGGAGGAAATTTGGATCCTCAGACGGAATAAAGAGCATGGGGAATGTGAAATTTGTGGGTGAATATAAAATACTATTTTTATTCTTAAATTTTGTAAAAGTAGTCTAAAGCAATAAGATATTTTTGGATTTATAACGCATACATATATGTGTATATGTGGTGAACATTAGAACAACAGCACAAAAGGCACAAGGAGGTGTAAATGAAATTGACTCTTAATAAAATGTGTTAATATATACAATATGACACATATAATCATACATATCATATTAAGGTCCTTAATATGTAAAGTGTTAGAATGTTAATGCAGAGTAGACCCTGATGAGTTACAGAAGCATACTGAAATCCCTAGAGGTTTAAATAAATTTCAAAGAAGTATATTTAAATATCCAGCAGAGAAGACAGAATGAAGTCTCAAACATTCCTTATTATTCTTATTGTACCTTCTTCTTCTTTTTTTTAAAGAGACCCATTTTATTTTATTTTTTTTTAAGATTTTATTTATTTATTTGAGAGAGATAGCCAGCTAGAGAGGGAACACAAGCAGGGGGAGTGGGAGAGGAAGAAGAAGGCTCCCAGCGGAGGAGCCTGATGCAGGGTTCGATCCCAGAATGCCAGGATCACGCCCTGAGCCGAAGGCAGACGCCTAATGACTGAGCCACCCAGGTGCCCCATCTTATTGTACCTTCTTATGTACTTATGCAAGATAAGCTTTTGGAACTTTTGAAAAATTTAAAATAATTGGAATTTTTATTGGATCAAATCTTCCGAATTAATTTGAAAAGACTGTTTCATTTATTTCAATATTTTTTTGAGAGAAAGAGATTGGGGGGAGGGACAGAGGGAGAAAGGGAGAGAGAGAATCTCAAGCAGGCTCCATGACCAGTGCAGAGCCCAACGTTGGGCTCGATCTCACAGCCCTGAGATCATGACCTGAGGTGAAAGCAAGAGCTTAACTGACTGAGCCACCCAGTTGCGCCATCAACATTCTTATTTCTCTTTCAAGGTTTTCTGTATATAGATCTAACATACTTCAAGATTATTCATAGTAGTTTTATATTTCTTGTGGCTATTGTGAAAGGAATTTATTTTCATTTTATTCCTTAATTACTTGTTGCCGGTGCATAGGAATGCTCTTGAATTTTTTAAAAGTATGTAAGTCTAGCCATCTCATTAAACTTTTTTATTGAATTGATTTTTCTGTATGTATATATAATTCTATTGTCACATGACTATTTTTGTGATCTTCTTTCCAGTTCTTAAATATCTTAATTTTGTCTTGCCTTATTGCATGGGATGGAACTTCAAAAATAATGTTACTTGCTGATTATGGCAGTGGTAATGAGTTTTATGGTGAATAACTTTATTTTGAAGAGAGAAAAAAGAGATCCCCAAGTGTTACAAATATTATCTTTCAGTTATTAACAATCTGCAATCCATTAGATACCAGTACACTTTATTCACATTTATTCACACATTGAACAAGTATTTGGTGAATGCTCACTCCAAGTTGATCCATATGTTAGGCTTTGGGGATACAGCAGTGAATAAGACAGTAAAAGTTCAACAATGTTAGAATCCTTAGAAAACCGTACAAGACAAAAGGGAGGTTACAAAGCTATCTATGTTTGGCAACCAGAGGAATATTGTATAGATGGCTATCGCTACAGACAAGTGATCTGGCTGGGGTGACCAGAGAAGACTCTGGTGGTGGGAGAGATAACCTAGGACAATGGACAAGATCGGAGTAGGACTGTAGGGAGTCTGCAGTGGGTGGAGCATCAGGGTGGAGGACTGAAGGCCTGTTGGGCTGGGGAATGAATGAACTAGTTTGCCTTGGTGCAGGGTGAATATATGGCTACAGTTTTACACTCACCTCTGGGGCTCCTTGGAGGTTCTAAAGAGATGTTGCAGGGGCAAAGAGGGATCAAGAAGGTGGGACTCTGGGTTTGCTCTGTGCGCCAGCTGGCTCTCCCCAAACCTGAGTAGCCGTTTTACATATTGGGTTTCCATTTATTTATTCCTTCCACACAGTTTTGTTGAACACGTACCAGTGCCAATAGAATCTAGGCAGTATCCTAGGTACTGGGAATATAGCAGTGAATAAAATAGCCCAGTCGCTGCCTTCATGGAGTTTACATTCTAATGGTGGGAAGGAAAGGAGACCATTAGGGGAATAAAATGTAACCGTAATGTAAGTGGAGTAAGAGCAATAGAGAGTTCTTGGAAGGTTGTGATTTTAAATGGAATGGTCTGGAAAGTCTCCACTAAGGTGACATTTAAGCAAAAACTTGAAGAAAATGAGGAAGCAAGCCATGCAAATTTCTGGGCAGAAAGAGTTCCAGGAAAAGGGAACCACCTGTACAAAAGCCTGAAGAGAGGGCTTGTCTGGCAAATTCTAGGAACAGAAAGGAGGCCAGAGTGCAGGCAAGGTAGATCATAGTGGGAGCTGAGGATGCAGCATTAATAGGAGGTGAGGTTGTATAGAGCCGTGTTGAACCATGCGAGTTTTACTTTTAATAAAATCCAAGACCATCATAGGCTTTAAGCAGGGGACTTACATGACCTGACTTAAGCGTTTACAGGATCACCCTGGCTGCCATGGTAAGAGTAGACAGTTGGAGAACAATAATGGAAACTGGGAGAGCAGTCAGGTGATAAGTTCCCAGTCACATCCCGGGCTATTATGTGACAGTAAATCCAACAGAATATCCCAATTTGTTGGATCTAAAGTCTGAAAGAGACGCAGAAGTTAAGGATGACTCTAAGGGGTTTGACCTTGTGGCTAGAAGGATGGAGTTGCCATTGATCTTGGCGGGGCAAGATGAGGAGCTCAGCGTTGGACATGGTAGGTTTGAGATCTCTATCAGGCCTACAAGTGGAGGCTCTAGGTGGGCAGATGGATTAATGTGAATTGAGTTCAGAGGAGAGGTCTGAGCTACAGATAAAAATTTAACGTTAACGTCTTGATTTTGATAATGGTACTGTGGTTATGTATGAGCATGGACTCCCCGCCCCAGAATCAGGAAATGAATGCTGAAATACTTGAGGAGGAAGGGGCATCCTGTTTGTAACTTAGTCTTAAACAGTTTGGGGAAAATAACTATATAGAGAGATTGATAGAGAATAATAAAGCAAACTTAACATTTGAAGAATCTGGGTGGAAGATATATGAGAATTCTTTGTACTATTCTTGCACCTCTTCTGTAAGCCTGAAATTATTTCACAATAGAACACTTTTTAAAAGCGAAGGAAAATGTAGATATTCCAGATAAACAAAACTGAGGGAATTCATTGCCAGCACACCTGCACTGAAAGGAACGCTAATGGAGTTTTCAGACGGAAAGAAAATGATCCTACCTTGAAGACACAGAAAGGCAGGCAGGCAGGGGGAGGGACAAATAGAAATGGATATTGGCTGTATAAAATAACAGTGTCTTTCTTGTGGGGTCTAAGACACATGTATAATTGAGATGTGTGACAGTAGCACAGGCAGAAGGTTGAATGAAAGTGTTGGACTTGTTGGCAAAATGGTAACATTTCTCATTTATATGAAACGATAGTAAGTCCAGGGTATATGGCGGTATCTAAGGCCTGGGTTCTCATACGTTTCTAGCCTAGGACCCCTTTCACTCTTAAAAATCGAGGATCCCCCATTAGGCAGACATGCCAGTAATTATCATTGCAGACACACAATCCACTGATGGATGCTGAAATTAGAGGTGAAAGTTTGAGTCTCTCCTCCAAGCTATTTAGTAACTACAAAAGGAAAGTTAGTAACACTACAGTGAAGAAATCCATTGAAAACCACCTTGACTACAAGCCAATGGAGGGGAAAGCCGAATTAAAAAGTTGGCAAGAAGAGAAAGGAGGGCATTAAACAGATCAAAAGGAAAACAAATTGTGAGATGAAAGACATAAACCCCCAAATTTCAGTATTCACGTTAAATGTAAGTAGACTACTCCATTAAAAGCAAAGTTTGTCAAGATTAGATTAAAAAAAAAAAAAAAAAGCTAACCCCCATTCAGGCTGCTTATATCAAACACATCTTTAATGAAAAGACACATAGGATTAAGAGTAAAACGATGGGAAAAGATACTATGCAAACACTAACCAAAAGAAAGCAGATACGAGTATCAGAGAAGACAGACTTAAAAGTGGAGTGAAAGGGAAGGACATTTCAGAATGACCAGTTACCAGGAAGATTTGACATTTCTAAGTACATATATACCAAAGAACATCACTTCATTATACAGAAAGCAAAAATGGACAGAACTGAAAGGAGAACTAGACAAATCTGCTATCACAATGGAAAGTTTTAAAACCTCTTTCTTCATAATTGGTAGGACACACAGGCAGCGGTCAAGTTTCTCCCAACACAGTTAACGGGCTTACCATATTTATGCACCTGCGTATGAGTAGTGTGTGTCCACACACACATGTGTATGCCACTGTACCCAGGAAAGACACGAAATCTGCACACAGTTCAACCTCGTTAGTCATCAGGGAATGCTAATTAGAATCAGAACGAGATAATCACTTCACACCCACCGGAATGGCCAGAATGGGAAAACCCTGAGCTTTGGTGTTGGATGTAGAACAGCGAGAACCCTCCCGCACGCCTGGGGTGAGGTTCATTGGCCTGACCGCTTTGGAAACTCGACAGTGTCTGCTCCGCTGAGAATGTGCACACCCCACCGGATCCAGCAGTTCCCCTCCGAAGTCTGTGCGTACGATGCGATTAGCAGCCTTCTGTGGAACAAACAGATCCGTTATAGTTGCTGTTTGTCCTGTGTCAGAACACTGTTCGCAGCCAGACGGAGTGAACCATGGCCACACACAGCAGCATCACACAAACATCACGTGGAGCAAAGAAGTCTTCTGTGAAAGAATGCTTTCGGAATCGTTCCATTTCTATAGAGTTCAAAGATAGGCACATTTCGTCCGTGGCAGTAGAAGTTCACTGGTGACCGGGAGGACACATGAGGGCTGCTCCCACAGGCTGTTGTTTCATTATTATTATTTTTAATCTGGGTGGTAGCTACATAGAGATTTTCACTGAGTGAAAATACATCAAGCTGTCCGCTTAGAATGTGTGCTCCTCTCTATGTATATTGAACGCCAACAGAAGTTTACTTAAAACTACAATGAGGCCATTCTTTTACCTTTTAGGATGACAAAGAAAAAGCTTGATAGCATCATTGTGGGCAGAGTTGTGGGAAACACACGCATGCTGGTGGGAAGTTAAATGGAAACCACTCTCAGGAGTGTTAGTCAGTGTTTATCAAAATTAGAACTGCGCATATCTGAGCGTGCTCCCGGGGACACCTTACGCATGTACAGATGGTACGCACAAGGACTTGTTTTGGGGTTTTGTAATATACGTACAGTAGGAGAAGTTCAATAAATTATGGTATGTCCACGAAACGGAATGCCTTATGGTCATTAAGTAGAATGAGAGAGCGCTACAGATGCTAATAAGGAATATCTCTAAGATACAGTAATTAAAAATAGCCACTTGTAGAGTGCTGTTTACACCATTCTGTTATTCGTACAAAAAATATGCATGTGCATATATACGCTAATATATAAAATGTATATTATATGGATATAGAAAAGCATTTCATATTCATAGACCATCTCTAGAAGAAACTAGTAGCAGTGGTTGCCTCTGGGAAACCTAACCGCATGGCCAGGTGGCAGGAGTGGGAGGGAGACAACTTTTCACTGTATACCCTTTTGTATCTTTAGAATACAGAATTATATTATGGAAATATATCTGTTAAATATTTTTAAAACAATTGTTAAAAGTCCCATAGAAAGGTGTTTTTCAGTGTACCACGGAATCGCTTCTCAGTAAGTCTGGTACGGCCACGTTTTTCTTCCCATTGAAGCAGAGCTTTGGTTTAACACCAGATGACATGGTTGGCTTTGTATATGGGTGCCAAGATGTATGGGGAGAAGTTCCCTGTGGCAGGATGCTTGGACTGCAGGGCGTGTGGGGATGAGTTGATGAGCAGACAGCAAATTCAGACGTCCTGTGTCACGCCCGCTCGCAAACACAACACTCCTTGAATGGAACAGTGGGCCCTCCCCGCTGCTTGTAGTGTAATTTCCCTTCTCTCTTCTGAACGTGTATAAGTTGGATTCAGATTAAGTTAAAATGATGTAACTCTCCTGCTTCCTTTTGTTCTTTTTTTAAATGTAATTAAGATCAAGCTATGAATATAACATCTGCTTTTTATGTCTTAATGTATCAAAGGCATTTTCCCATGCCATCAGAAATTGTTCATGAGAATGTGCACAGTTGAATAATATCGCATTACTGAAATGTGTCCTAATTTGTCTAATCAGTCCTCTTTGGACATTTATGTTGTTTCAATGTTTTGCTTTTCTTAAAAATACGGTGAGGAACCATCTTTGTGCATTAGTCTTATACTACATTATTTTATTATTTCCTAGAAGTAAAATTATTGAGTCAAAGGGTTATGAACATTTTTATTTTTATTTTTAAGATTTTATGTATTTTGAGAGGGGAAAGGGGCAGAGGCAGAGGGAGAGAGAGAATCTCAGGCAGATGCCATGCTGAGCACAGAGCCCAACACGGGGCCCAATCTCAAGACACTGAGATCATGACCTGAACTGAAACCAGGAGTCGGATACTCAACCGACTGAGGCACCCAGGTGCTTCTGAATACTTTTAATACTTTTGAGATAGAGTGTGGAATTATCTTCTAGAAGCTTCTCAGTTTGCACTTCCACAGCAGACTTCTCAGTTGGCACTTCCTTTGCCAGCTTTGGGGTATTCTAATGCCAAAAAGTCATTTTATTTTGAAAGAATTCAGTCTTAATAACTTTACCAACACATCTGAATGATACACCAGAAGTGAGGGCAGGATGTCAGTGTCTCCTTTCAACATGAACAGAGGATCGGAGTATTTCCCCTGTGTTGTCTGGAGTCGTGCGGATTCCTGCCCGTCCCGACCCACAGGCACTAGAACCTGAGATAGACTGCTTACTGTCCCTGTACTTCAGCTTCCTTCCCTGTAAATTGGGAGCCAAAGGGGCCACCCTGCCACCTCTCGACACATGGGTTACACGCCGCACAGGCCCACGAGATGTCACGGGCACAGTGATGTATGCCTGGAGTTGCGCCCCTTGGCGGCCCTGCTCCGGTTTGGGATTCAAACAGTTAAAAAATATTTAAAAACTCCTTAAATTATTCTTTGACACTTGGGCTTCATAAATTTTGGCTGTTATTTCTAGGTGGAGAGTGGAAATGTGAATGATTTTTACTTTCCGTGTTTTTATTTTCCGTGTTTTCTGCAGTTGACGTACTATTTTTACTATCAGTAGATAGATATGTCTGTGTATTGTAGATCTTATGTTTATATATTGTACAATATTACATGTATTATATTATACATAGAAGACAGACAAAATACTCTTTCAACATAAGAAATGGCGGGGAGAGGTCTTAGGGAGGCTGCCATTTAACAGGTAGGGAAGGTGAGGTCTTGGCTCTCACATTGCCTAGCAAAATAAGCACTCAAATATTTATGGATTTGGTTGAGTACTAAATATTTATCCCTACGCTAGTAATGTTGACTATAGCAACCAATACCAAAGTCATTTGAGCTACACAAATAGGTGGTGACAAAATAATTTATATACTGTATTGACCTATTAGGACATAGAATGTTTTAGTGTGTTAATATCAGATTAATATGAGGACTTTAAAAAAAATTTGATAGCTGCGTGGTAATTTAAAACTTTAGGAAGTAAGTTGAATGCTAAATAATAAGCCTTCTGATCATATATTTAAGATTCAAGATGTTAGAGAAAACCCCAAACGGACATTGAACTGTCACAGCATTCAGCTGAGTGAAGAGTGTATCTTGGTACACGGAGCTCTTGCACCAGCGTTCCCCTTACGGAACAAAAATCTCCACCTTGGTTTGGGTCCCACAGTAAGTTGGTTCTCAAATCAGTAACATATGAAACAGCGTATGGCTGTCCCTACCATCCCAAAGCAAATGTTTGTTTTGTTGCAGTGATGGAAACATTTCCATTGGTGAAGCAAATATTTAGAGCTGAAAGAAACATTTGGGCGGCCAGGATGTGTCAAAATAGAACAGATGCCTGCCTTTTAAAAACACACATTAAAAAAAAAAAAAAAAAGAAAGAAAAAAAGAAAGCCACCTTGTACTTGGCTGCTGTGGCTAGAGCCACAATGGGTTAAGGAAGAAATTAGAAAATGTGGATATCATTCTAATCCCAGTTTCTGGGATCATCTCTGTACCTTTTTCTGTCTTGCTTTTTCTCTTCCAGAAAATGGGGTAACCATTTTAAGTGATTTTGCTCAGGAGTCAGGGTTTTTGTGGGTTTTTTTTTCCCCTTCCAGATATTCTCTTTGTTCTTAAAAAGTAATTTATCCTTTTGAATTGGAAATATATTCACATGGAATACAGTTCCTAAGGATAAGACAGTGTAAAGTCTGCCTTCAGTCTCTGTCCCCAGCTACCAGTCCCCGCTCTGTCTGTGTCCTCTCTGTCTTTATTTTATGCCTGTACACACAACTAAATAGATGTGTTTGTGTGTGTGTAGATACATATATTCTTTTTTTTTTTAACATAGAGGTTCCGTATACCGTTTACCTTGTTTTCACCCTATGCTCCATTTATATTCTTTTTTGTTTTTCTTCTTTTTCAAGGCAATTGATTCTAAGAGTTTGCTTATTAAAAATGTCCTAGCTGTGTCAGATAGTAGAGGGGAGCAGGCATGTCAGGCTGCTCGTGCTTGACCGCCCCCCCTCCCCCGAAAAAGAACTCAATGTTGAGAATCCAGTTCTGCCTCTGGGGCTCACCAGGGGCTGTGGGTGAGTCACTGTCCCTCTCTCTGTCCTTTTCTCTTGATTTTTAAAACAGAAGAAAAAGGAGAGGAAAAGAATAGGAGATCAACCAGATGAGCTTCAGCTTTTCTTGGTTTGGTTGTCAATGGTGAAAAAAAAATTTTTTTTTTTTTAAAATACACTTCTCTGCCTCTTCTAAAACAGGAGCAGGATTCGAGAATAGTTAAAAGTGCGTATTAATTTGGCTTTTCTGCATATACACAAACATACCTTTGGCTTACCCTGGCCCTTGGCATTCAAATAGCTGTGATTCCTGATTATCACACCCTTTGGTCTTTAAAGACACAGTTCCTTCCCCAGGATTTGTTCAGCACACCGGGGCAGGGCTGACTTCTCAGCCTGTTGCCAAGGACCTGCTGCTGGCTTAGATACTGCCGTCCCCAACAGCCGGCGACAGTATTTGCCGTGCTATTAATCCTTTGGAATTGATGATCAAATAACAAAATCAACTCCTCTTTGTTTTTGTTTTTAATCTAGTGGAGAGGGATTAAAAGAAGAAAAAAAACCTTTAGACTATAGATCTAAAAATAGACATCGTGGCTGCTGATTGGAAACCCTCCCAGTCTTTCATATGAGAGATCTCAATTTGTGTTACACAGAGGGGCAGCTCACTTCTGTCTTGTTCACCAGTTATACTACTCCCCAGAGAAGCTCAATAAATTTTATAGGGAAGTTTCCTCCTTATGCGGAAGGAGCTAAGCTCAGTGACTGGTGTGGCTGAAGTAATTTAGGGCTCCCAGGGAGTATGTCTGCCTGTGGAATAACGTATCTGAAGTAAATGTATAAAACTTGTGATCCTGGTCATCGATGCTGCTGAGCACTAGGTCCCGTGGCCCCAGCCTGTCTGATTGGGAATGAAATTGCTCCCCGAAACTTGCATTTAATTCACGGCTCAGACAGTCCTCCTGCAGGCTTCCCTGGTAGTGGCTGCGAAGCCTGTGTGCTGGCGTTTTCACCGCCAACTGTTTGAAATCTCCCAACTCGCACTTGGCTGAGTTTGTACATCTCTCGTCTGCCTCTCGGAGACGCAGAGGGACCCCCTTCCATTGGCATCAGGAGAGCAGACCACCTTCTCTTTTCAGACTCAGAGCAGAGCAAGGCTGCCCGCTTCCGCAGTCTCTAAGCTAACAGTGCAATACATTTTGCACTGGCTTTTTACTCAGTGATTTATACTAGGAGACGTGGCTGGGTGATAACCAGTGTCCTTTTGTCTTTGTATTTATTTTTCTTGCACATTTAATGTATTTAAAGGATATATTGTCTTTATGGTTCACTGGGATAAGGAGGGGGTTGGTGCAAATTTTAATGAGAGGTCCCTGGCTCTCTGTGTTGAGATGAGAATTATATTCTTGGTTAGGTATCTTTCTTTCTTTCCTTAGGTGGCAGGAGGCAGTGTTTTGCTGCTTTTTGAAATAGCATTTCTACCTAACAATTTTTAGAAGGGTACTGAGAGGACATTCAATTTCAGGGCATCATCAGCAACTTTTCTCCTGTTGTTTGAACTTTCCTCATTTAAGGAGACAGGAAAGTCTCATGTCTTGTTCCTGATTTTACATGTTAGTATCAGGATGGTGGGGACCAGCCCTACCATCAGATCAGTTTTCATAAAAACTCTTTCATTCAGGGGGTAATGATATTTGGAACTAGTTTTCTCAAAAACTGTTTTCGCCGCTTGGGAATAGTTAATCAGTAGAGGAGAAAGCACTTGGCTTATTTGCTTAATATTTTAACCAAGTGAATTAGACAGGTTGGGGGGGGCTGGGGGAGGGGATAAGAAAGTGGGTGGGGGAGGCCCCATAAACAAGGTGATATATAATATTTTTTTTGTTCTCCTTTTAAATAAATACCGATCAGCTTTATGTTCAGAGACAATAGGAGCCGTTGGCTTAAATTTGCAGTTTACTGTATTTATGGCTGTAATATCAAGGTGCTGCCGTCGTAATTTCATGCCCCAATGAGAAGAGCAAGGTCGAAGCAAATGCTTCCATCGGCATCTGCTAACACACTAACTCATAAACAAGGCCCGGCTGGATCAGGTGGCACGGAATAATACAGGCTAATGAAATACAGCACAGCTTTCCATTACTGTTAGTTTTTACAGTGTCGTCATTACGTGTAATTTATGTTTAAAAAATTCAATTTTATACAAGGCACTGGGAAATAGGGGTCTACAGGTCATCCAACGACTTTTAGAGGCTCTGAGAGTCTTATTGTACTCTACTGTTCCAACAAAATGTTAATAAAATAAAATAAAAATACTTTTTTCCCTCCCCCCCCCCAGCCTTTTCTGAGAGAGTTGATTTTTCTTTTAATTTGGGGAGTATTTTTAGCCAGCTGTCTTCTCTGCCTCATCTCCTCTCAGAGTGTGCATGGGGAGATAACTAGTTGTGTTCTCAGAGAGGTGACCCCCGCACGGTCTCCACACGTCCCAGATGAATCACCCAAGTGCTGTACATGGAGGGACTGTGACAGGGGAGGGAAGATGGCCCCAGTGGCTAGCCCACAGCTGCCGCCCTTTGCTGCTGGCCCTCTGGCCCTGTTCCCTAATCCCAGCCAGACTTGACATTTTTACTATAAAACTCAGGCCTGGCTGGAAGGTGCCGTCGGGTGTTCATTACCTTGCTTATTTCCAAACTATTCCCCACCCCGCTGTCCTGGTTGTTGTTTGACCTACAAGATGCAGCGAATGCTGCTGTCTGCTGTCACCTGTCTTTCTGCTTCACCTGCATAGGGCCAGGCCCCGTGGCGGTGCTCAGCGGTCACTGGGGACAGCACCGAGGTGACTTATTCTGAGAAGCCCTTGCAGAGCCAGTCCCGCAGGAACAAGTCAGCTCTTCCCAGTGCCCAGTTTTGTCTGAGTCCGTGGGAAAGGACCTGCAGCGTGGTGCTCCCAGCCAGTAGGCTGCCGCTCACCAAGTCAACCGGTTTGGTTCTGTTTGCATTTGAACCGAAACCTTTAGAAAAAGAAAACAAATCTATCTTCTAGGGGATACAAGTAAGCAGGTGTGGCAGCCTCGAGGCCATTCACTTCAGTTGCCCGCAGCAGTAACAAGGGGCTTTATTAATCAATAGCTTGTAGCTTGCTTGGTCTGTTCTTTTAAAAGAATCCCACCCTGGGGAAAGTTGGAAAAGAATCTTCGGGGGCTTCTGCACTGGGGCAGCAGCCGTCTGCTTGTAAAGGGCACTGGTTCTGGAAGTAGATTCCAGAGAACTGAGAACTAGTAGTCCACCCTGGTTCCTGGTGCTCGGGACCTTCATTTACGCGATGTGAATGACCAGCTCTCAGTTTTGCCAGTCAGGCAGCTGTGTTGTTTTTTTTGTTTTGCTTTGTTTTTAAGATTTTATTTATTTATTTGAGAGAGAAAGAGAATGAGTAGGGGGAGGGGCAGAGCGAGAAGCAGATTCCCCGCTGAGCAGGGAGCTGGACGTGGGGCTCCATCCCAGGACCCTGGGATCCAGCCACTTAACCAGCTGAGCCAGGCATCTCGGGGTAGCTGTGGTCTTAAAGGTGAAATGACACTGTCTCTCAGAGGCAGGCGTCCTGGCCCCTTCACTTTGGACAGGTGCCCTCGCTTCTTTCTCCTCCTCTTGGTTAAAGCTAGCGAGTGGATGGACTTCCTTAGTTTTATTCTCTGTCGATGATATGTTTTAATTGTCACAGACCAGGGGTGGTAGCTGTTGAAATTGGCACGTGGCAGAGGTTGACGTTATTGAAAGTGTCTAAATGCAAAGTGCTAGTGATATCAGATAATGCAAACTGACACCCCAACTAAAAGAAAATCTTACGCTTTATTGAAATTGGCTAATTTCTCCAAAGGTGGTGGCTAAAGAAGACTTGAGGGCAGGAGGTTTGCCTGCCACAGGATGGTGACACCCTTTGCCCCCGTCTCTGCTCTGCTCAGCCCTTGCTCGGTCCCTCTGCGGTTAGATTATTCCTTGCAGATAGCAATCAACTGGAAGGAAGTGTGTGTGTCTAATTTGCATGAGATTATTTAAAACAACAACAAAAAAAGGTCTGCATTAGTCGGGGTGATGGTAAACAACGCAATGAGACGCCTTTTATAATATAGCCTGTGCCTCAGCTTTCACAGCCAAATATAATCCACTTCCAATTGGCGGTTTCCTTTATTATTCCTTTTAACCTTTGGGATTCTGCAAGGTCTCAATCTAAACTCTGCGCCGTCTGGCTCATGGGGGCGGGTGGGAACCTGGATGTCCTGTGTGTGGGTCTTGTGGCTGTCCCTCTTCCCTGAAGGCAGGGTCGGCTCAGCACCAGGAGCCCACGACTGCGTAGGTCACTGTTGTGTTCTGAAGGAGATGACACCCCTTCCCGCCGAGGCTCCGTGCGTCCCAGATGAGTCAGCTGAGTTGGGAGAGTACTGAACCTGGCTGGCCGTTGCCCCCCGAGCTGGGGGCGCACTGAGGAGGAAGCCTCCAAGGGAAGCATGGGCACCTGTCTGTGAGAGGCCTGTGGATTTATTGGGAGTTAGAGTATTAGAGCGAGACGGGGACACTACCTTTGTCACTGTGGAGTTGTTCAAAAAGTTGTCCCACTGTCATTTGCAGATAGGATTGGGGGGTTGGGTTCCTGTTGGTCTAGCCCCCAAGTGCCATTTGTCAGCCCTCCCCTGTAGATGGGGTGCCAGGTGGGGCTGAGAGAGACCATTTAGTGCTTCTCTCAACTTCTCACAAGGTTGAAGACTTAAGTCGTGTTTTCAGAGTCTCACATTTGTTGTGCTAGAGGGGGAGGTCACCAGGCCGCAGATGGAGGGCCGTGGGTTGTCGAGCCGGCAGCACCGTGACCTTCCTCTTGGGATCTGAGGCACGTTTTCACCTTCCTCAGGCCTTAGTTGTTGTTCTTAATCTGTTAAATGAACGCAATGGCTGGGATCATGGTCCAGCTCTGAAATTATATTATTCAGTGAGATCATGAAAATGCATTTTTTTTTTTACAAGAAGAAAAGTGATTCATTTTATGTAACTAAATCAAAATCCTGACTCTCCAGAGGACTGGGGATATCAGAATCCCAGCCAATGTAAATTTAGAGCATCAAATGATAAGGTCTCTGAAAACCAAGAGCTTGGAAGGAAGTGCTGATGCCCTTTAAACCGTGGCCTCACTAGTGGGCTCGGCTGCAATAATGCAAGGAACATGTTTTATTAGGAAAATAGGCTTCGTAAAAGCTCCGGGCCAGAGGGCAGAGCAGCGGGCAGGGAGTGCTGTCCCTTTAACCAGCTCCGGCTCTCAGGGCCGCAGCACAGCCCGTGACTTACGGTATATTTCCCCAGCGTTAAACATTATCGTACTTGTTTATATTTGAAAGAGCCAAAAGGGAAAATGAGAAAGCAACTGAATGCTCCTTTTGGGAAAATTATCCTCATTTGCAGCCAGCAGCTGACAAGGCACACGAACCACCAGGTTTATGAAATTCCATAGTGTCCATCCACCCCCGCTGATGCGTGCACCGGCTTCTCCCGTGCTGATGATGAACTGGTTAAAACCGGGTCTTTCCTCCAAGAACTCTGAAAGGGATTCCCCTTCCTCTTCGGAAGTTGACTGGCCGTCACTCCTGAGCTGGGAGCTTGATCGGCACATGCTCGGGTACCTGAGTTTTCCTTTTTTGCCAGGCTTGTCCCTCTGTCCTGACCCTGTTTCTCTCGGGAGGCCTTTGGCGCAGCTGGGGAATTTGGGAGGAGGAATGGCCCAGTGTAGCCCAGCATACTCGAAGGTAGCTTTTGTGTTGGAAGGTGCTCAGCGCCAGCCTTTTCATTTGCCCCATCAGTGCGTTGAGAGTGGGGTGCGCCGGCGGTGGGGGCAGCAGCAGCACTCCAGCTTCACAGAGGGGCAGCCTTGCCCACCACTGGCTGGCTCCCCTGTGTGCCGAGGGAGAAGGGCAGGGCTGCGGTTTCAAAGGGGACACAGCCCTCAACTGCTCAGCATAGGGAGGGGAACAGAGGGTCCAGGGCCGTTTAGTTCAGGCCTTCTCCCTGACGGCTTGCACTAGGGCCTGAAAAGTTGCAGAGGCACTCCGCCAACTACAGCCAGTGCGCCGTGGGCCAGCGCCGTGCTTCGGAGCATTAATGCGCCCCATCTGTTAGCCCCTTGGCACCGAGCGTGCGGCACCATGCTCCGGAAGATGCTGACCCTCAGAAGCTCCGTGTACTTCATCTGCCCCCAGGGGCAGATACACCGCGTCGTGGGCCTCTGATGGAGAGCTGCCGAGCAGATGGGGAAAAGCTCTCGGCCCTCGTTTAAAGGCTCTGCGTGGTGGCTGCACTGGATACTGGGATTCCTAGAACAGCACAGGCCGGCCGGAGCGGTCTTGGCGACTTAACAGTGACCTCCGCACTGCTGCTCCCACTCTCGGCAGCCCAAGCACTTTTGTACCCACCGTACCCACCTCTCGGACCGGCCCTGCGGGCAAGTCGTTTGGTTGGCACCCTCGTCCTCTTCCCACAGGGCCAGCGTCTCTAGTCGGCCGCGGCCGTGTGCCCACTGGAAATGGGGTCTCCTGGGGCCCTCCCCGGCCTGGTCCTCTCCCATGGGCAAACCCTCTGCATACGCCGCAGCCACTGCAGATGGCGCCCTGCTCTTCCCGGCTGTCCTGAGCGCAGTGCACTTCAGTGTCGCGAGGATTACAACAAAGGGAGGCAGAAAAGCTAGCCAAAGGCGATGCAGGCAGCCTGTGCTAGGCTGGAGCAATAACCATCTGAAAGTTTGGGCCTGGCCTTGTTTTGATCTGTTTTCTTGTTTTATTTTCTTCTTTACATTCTATATCCCATTCATACTAATCACAGTCAGTCCTGATTTTTCTTTTTATTTCTGCATTTGTCATAAAATAAAGCAAATTATTCCCGTCTTCGGAAACGATCGAGACTAATTAGTCGTCTCACCCAATAATTAGTTTTTTGTTTCCCTGTCTGTTTTCATGCATTATTGTTAGTTTTTCCCCCTCTTTTTTTAACACCATTACAGATTAAAATGAGTCACATTTGCAGTTGATGGTATCTGTTTTCGGGGGAAGAATGGAGAATTGCAGTACGGAGCGACTTCAAAAGCAGCAATAAACTCAAGGATAAATTAAGGAAATTGAATGAGCCACATTTGGAAGCAGTGTGGAGGCTAATATTCTGTCGCTTAAGGTTAAATTGCAACTGAGAGAGGTTCCGGAGAATCCGAAATTGGGGAGGAAACTTACCAGGATGCTAGGCACTCTGTGGCTCTCAGGGTCCTTTCTCAATGAAGATTTCGAGGCGGCCAGGGACAGTGGCAAAGGTGTTCACCTGCAATTATGTCCTCTTCTCCCCCCCAGGGCTGACAGATGAAGAGATTGATTTGGCTTTCCAGCAGTCGGGCACGGCTGCCGATGAGCCTTCGTCCTTGGGCCCAGCCACACAGGTGGTTCCTGTCCAGCCCCCTCACCTCATTGCTCAGCCATACAGTAAGTCACCCGCTCAAACTCCTTCTTTAACCTTGACTGGGGTTCGGGATACCAGCCAAAAAAGCAATGCCTCCCATATCCCAGACTCAGCAAGCCGGGAGACACTGGGACTAGGAGACAGCTCTTGGGTTTTTCCAAAAGAATGTGCCACACCCAAATCCTCTCCTAGACAAACTTTTAAGTATGTGACAAAGGTTTAAGAAAAGATGAGGGACCAGAATAAATGAGTGTATTGTGTTGTTTGAAATATTTTGGTTACAAGTAAGACTCTATAAAAGTATTTCTCGGTTCTGTTTCTGTTTTCTTACGTCGTATCACTCTTTCATGAAGTACATGAACATCTGATTCATGACCGCGTTCTCGTTTGCTCACTGAAATGACTCCTCTCCTAATTTTATTTTTTAAAGTTAATATTAGTAGATTTGAGGTGGCCTCTCCCATCCCCCTTCTCCCCTTCCTTCCTTCCTTCCTTCCTTCCTTCCTTCCTCCCTCCCTCCCTCCCTCCCTCCCTCCCTCCCTTCCTTCCTTTCCTCCTTTCCTTCCTTGTCCTGGCTATACCATGTATATTTATGTGGTGACAATCTGTTAGAGAATTTCAGATTAAATGTAAAGGTCCTTTTTGAATTAACTTTTAATTATTACATGAGAACATGACCCATGTTGTTTTTAAGTGAAGCTGTTTGAGGAATAACAGTTCTTCAAACCAGTCATAAATGTACAATCTCCCAAAATACAGCCAGAACCTTTCGTTAAGTCACTTATAAAAAGTCTAAAAAGATTAAAATTCACTTCAAAGTGATGGAAAATAGCTCAAGTTTCATGTCTGTAACAACTCAGCCTTGGATCTGTTGTCTTTCAAAATAAAATGCCTTTTCTGTAATTGTCTTCATTTTAATTGTCTCAGAAGTTTTATTTTTTCAAAACATGTTAATTTTAAACAGTGTTAGATGTCAGATTTTGGAAGGCATCACAAAATGCCAGGCTTGTTGACTCCTCCCCCCCCCCACGTGGTCTGGAGCTACCTTCTGGCCCTGGCTTTGCTGCCCTCCCTCTGGCTCAAGACAGTGCGGGGGGCCAGGCGGTGGCTGTGGTGTCACAGATCTCAGATATCTCCTTTCTTTTGCTTTCTGGTTGAGGCTGAATGGGCGAGGCCAGGTAACAGGAATTCAAGTGCACCTCATCCGTGGTCACCCTGTCTCACAAACCACTGGAGTCCTCTGACCCCTGAGACCTGAGAAATGGCGCTCAGCGGGGAGCCTTGTTTTGGCGCTCCGGAGTCAGTAGCAGCTACTGTGAGCCTGGGACTCACGGCCCCTTCCTGGCCGGCATTCTTTCCGACCCATTGTGTTTGTTTTGGGTCACTAGACATACTCTCCGTGTTTCCTTCTATCCAAAGGCTAGGTCTCCACACTTTTTTTTTTTTTAGTTGTGTCCCTCGGCCCAGCCATTTAATGGGATCTGTTGAGGACAGGCAGTGGCAGCTGGGGTGCAGAATTTTCTAAGACGCACATCTGTTCTATTCCAGCTGTTTCCTCCATGGCTTAAAACCAAACAGGTCTCTTGGCTACTTGGAAACTTCTTGCTCAGAACAGATTGTTCTGGTTGGTCACAGAGTTGGCCTAAAACGTCATGCGTGTGCCTACTTTTGTTAGGCACAAAGGGTTAAACTGTTGTTCTTTCTGAAAGAGGCAAAAGAAGAAGGGGGAGGGGGACAGTGCCTTCGTCTAGATTCTTCTGTCCAGGTCTCTCTGAGAAGAAGCATTACACGTTTAGGTATTTAGGTAGGAGTATTTTTAAGAGTCTCCCGGCCCTAAAAATAAAATACATCTTCCTAGAGACAGACTCCTTCCTGCTTTGACGCTAGTATAAAAACAATGGTAATGGCAATTTTAAATCCCTGAAGTTTCTACTTGTCATTGGTGAGCTTCATTCCTCTTGTACTGTTCCACTGCTCCTTTCAGCTCCGGGGGTGACTCTACCTCTTCACTTCTGTACTTTTGCCAAGAGGTGTCAAAACTGCTCAAAAAAAAAAAAAAAAAAAAAAAAAAAAAAAAGCTTGATTTTGATTAATATAGAGAAACAAGACTTTGCCTGACTGATAATAAAACTGATAAATGACATTTGAATTACTTGTAGCGGTAATTTATTACATAAAATATCTTTTATTTGACATGCGATTAGTTGCTGGAAGCATCACTCAATCTGACTAGTTTAAACATGCTCTAAAATGAACCCCAGTAAAAACCAGGGCTGTCTGCTGCTGGCGTTATGAAATATACTAATCCTGGAGTGAGGAAAAAATCTGACTTTAAATATTTAAATGATTAATTGGGTTTATATATTTTTTTTACCTTTCTAACCCCCTTAATTACAAGCAAACTCAGGGGAGTTTCTGAACTAGGTGTGCAATCTGCATGCTTATCACTGAGGCATTGTCTGCGTCCTGGGAGGGATTTATGGCCTCCACTCATGTGTGTTCCTGCCCATTTTACATCTAGAGCCCTTTCCTTCCCATGTCTTGGCTCTCTAAGGACAGATATTCCATCTCTGAACCCAAGTCTAGAAAATGGGATCCTCTGGGCTCAGCCCCAGATGCTCATGTCTCGGGGAGGGGTGAGCTTTTTCAAGACTGCCCCAGGGAGCCTAGTGCTCTTGGATGCTCACCTCTGGACTTGCTGGCCCTTCTGCTTTGGCGGCAGGTGTCCCACTCTGTGCTGCTTTTGGTATCTCTGCTCTCTGGTGAATGTGGTTGACCTTGAGATGGTAGCAAATGCCTGTGTCAGCAAAGAGGACTTGGACACCTGCCAGAAAGGTACCAGGTCAATCCGTCCGTGTTTATTAAGCATCTACTGTGTGCTTAGTATAGAATCGTCAGAGATACAAAACGAGATCCTTAAAACTCTTACAGGCTCTCTGGGAGAGAAAAGATAAACTCTTAAGAAAAGGATAATAATATAAGACATTGTGATTTAATGCCAAAATTAATTATACAGACAAGAAATTCCATAAGAATACAGAAAAGAGAAAAATTAATGTGGGCTAGAGAAGTCAGAGAAGGCTTTGTAAAAGCAGTAGGAGGTCGACACAGAGGGGAAGCTTGATGTCACCTAGAGTGAGAATAAACCAGTGTTGTCAGGGCTCAGAGGAAAGTCAGACAGAGCTCAGGAACAGTCAGGCTGGGATTCGAGAGGAAATCTGACGTTCTCTGCTTCTCGTTTTGCTTTCTTTTTGTTTGACTTTGAATCAGGAATCAGTATGTGTATATACCCGCGGTGCCTACCCAGTCCTGAACATAAAGTTCTGATAAGTGCTTGATTGATTGATTTGTTCCAAGCTGATTTTTCTTCTTTCCAACCAAAGAAACAAGAAGCAAGGCAGCTTTGGGATTTAGGCAGGGCCATTGTAAATTTTGTAAGATGGTATTTTTTTCTTAGGCTTTAATATTTTCCCTCACTGTCTTTGATAACCAACTTAGGTCTTTCAAAGATTGACCTGTTTAGCAACATATACTTACCCTTGATTATCTTCATTCACTAAGCAGGCATTTATTATTTTATTCCTGCTATGGGCCGGGCACGGTGCTAGACCCCTGCGGTGAAAAGATTAATAAGGCCTGGTATCTCTCTCCAGTTTTCCCTGTCGAGTCGGAAAGGCAGTTAAGCAACCAGCGGTGCCTGTGAAGTAGGTCCAGGTGAAGCCAGTGGCACAGACGGGCAAAGGGGCACTTCAGACAGCAGGAGATGCTTACCTGGATGGGGGTAGGGGGGACATGGTCAGTTCATTGACCAACCAAGATGGACAGGAGCAACCAGGCTAAGGCAAAGGCATATGGACATGACACTGTGCAATGTCCGGTGGCTGGAGCCTGGGATGGCAGGGCCAGAAGAGAGGCCTGGAGAGGGAGGTGGCAGCCAGGCCATCGCCCTGATGGAGCACAGTCAAAAGTACATTGATTTTTTTTTACTTCAAAATGTGTCATCTAATCATTTTTGAGGCTGTATTACCTATTTGACCACATTATTCTTAGACTATACCAAAATTACTTGTATCATCTGAGAAGGTGCTGCGTGGAGAGTTAGGGAAGACGTTCCAGGAGTGTGCGAGGCAGCTGTCCCGATGCTCTGCCTTCCCCTCTTCTTTGTCCGGCCAGGTCATTGCTGTCCCTCAGGGTCGGGGGCAGCCGTCAGCTCCTCCAGGGACTCTTTGAGATGCCTCCGTTCCAGAGGGATGGAGGTTCCCCCTGGCCTGCTCAGTTCCCTGTTCCCTGCCGTACACCCTTCAATGTTTATTCGCTTGTCTTTTCTATTACATCGGAATTTCTTGAATTAGAGGCTTTTTTTTTTTAATTTATAACCCAAGGCTCTGACTTAGCAGGTGCTCTAGAAATGCTTGTTGAATGGATAGTTGGTGGTGGAAATGTGCTTGGGAATTGAAAGGCTGTCCTGTAATACCCCCAGCCGGTGGGGGGAGGGTGGGGAGCTTCCCTGGGAGCCATTGAGTGGGGCATCCCGTGTGCTCGGCCATGCAGGCTGTGGGAGTGGAGGACAGGCCTTGCCTACAGGAGGCCACCATTTGACCATTTAGTGGGAATCCCAGTGCTTGGGGGAGTACAGCGAAGACAAACCCATGCCATCTTGCTTGGGGTAATGGTGAGAGCTTTTGGAATTTATGAAGGCAGATCTCACTTTTTACTTACATAGAAGTTACTGTTTTGTGTATTGAAGAAAACATTTCTCTAATTTTTCAGAAATTGTATTTTTTCTTTTGTCCATGTGACTGGTTTAGAATAGTAGCTTTTCGGGGCGCCTGGGTGGCACAGCGGTTAAGCGTCTGCCTTCGGCTCAGGGCGTGATCCTGGCGTTATGGGATCGAGTCCCACATCAGGCTCCTCCGCTATGAGCCTGCTTCTTCCTCTCCCACTCCCCCTGCTTGTGTTCCCTCTCTCGCTGGCTGTCTCTATCTGTGTCAAATAAATAAAATCTTTAAAAAAAAAAAAAAGAAAAAGAATAGTAGCTTTTCAAGAGCTAGCACCCTGTCTGTTTTGTTTGCTTTGTGCCAAGCCCGTTGTGGTACCATGTGGGTGCCACATTCATGCCATTTGTAGATATTGAGGCAGGCAAGTGTCCCAGGTTTCTTAGGCCATTGAAAGAATCTTTGGTGTTGGTGGTAGATAGGATTATATCTTTGCCCACGGTGCAGCCTGTGTTCATTTCATAAGATTCCACAACAAATAACAGAAAACCCCAAATAAGAATGGCTTAAACGAGATGGAAGAATATTTCTGAATTCTGTAAACGTGGGCAGTCAGGGCTCTATGCTCTGCACCCCTGACACCTAGCCAGCACCCGTCCTGTGCTCCAGTGTGACTGCTCCAGCTCCAACTGTCCCAGCTGCTGTCCAACCAGCAGGAGGAGGGACAGGAAGGAGAAGGGCCAGCCTTCTAAGGACACCTCCTGAAAAGTGCCCACATCACTTTGATTTTCTGCCCGCTGGCTGGAACTCAGTCCCACGGCCACACCCGTCTGCACAGGAGGCTGACAAGTGCAGTCCTTGTCCTGGTGGGGCATGTTCCCGGCTTTTCATATCCCACAGAAAGTTTGAGTTAGAATAAACACTAACTTCAGGATGATGGTTTCCCCTGGGTGGAGAGGAGCACATGGCTAGTTTCAGTGGTATTTGGAAAGCTTTAGCGGGTAAAGTAGGTGGGTTTAGGATTGCTAATTTTATTATCATGCTTCATAACTTATATAAATGTTACATTCTTCTGTATGTGTCAGAAATTGCAGGGGGCATTTTAAAAAGTTGAATTTGAATTCTCAGGTCTTGCTTTTCCCCTTGGTGTCAGCTGCTAACTGAGCAGAGAGAGAACCTAGAGCCCACACTGCTGGGTGTTGTTCTCAATCACTACTGGCTCCCTTTATCTCTTCTCTTTGTTTTAAAAGTTCTAACGGCTTTTTTCCCCTAAATCGGCTTTATTGAGGTAAAACTTACCTAAAATAAAACACACCTATTTTACTTGTACCATTTTGAGTTTTAACATGTGTATGCTGCCATGTGGGCACCACCACATTGTAGAACACTTGCAATACCCCAGAACATTCCCTTGTGCCCTGTTCCCAGCCAGCCTGACTCTGGGGCAACCCTTGGTCTGCCTTCCGTTGCTTCTGACTAGACTTCTCTTTCCTGGGATTTTACATAAATGGAATCATACAGGATGTACTCTCTCTCGTCTGGTCTTGCGCTCAGCATAATGTTTTTGAGCTTTATTCAAGTCGCTGTGCGTAGCAGGGGTTCCTTTTTACTGCTGAGCGATATTCCATGGTAGAGATGTACCACGTTTGTCCGCTCACCGGCGGGTGGGCTGCGGGCTGTTTCCAGTTCTGAGCTGTGACTCTCAAAGCTCTCGTGATGTTCGTGGACAAGTCTGTATGTTTTTATATCTCTTGCGTAAATGCCTAGGAGAGGAGTTGCTGGCTCGGATGTGAAGTCCATGTCTATCTTGGTAAGAAACTGCCGAACTGGTTTTCAAAGCGGTTGCACCATTTCACGTCCCCATCAGCAACGTGTGAGAGACGTGGTCGCCGCGTAGGCTCACCGTTGGTGTTCTCAGTCTTTTTTAACGCCAGCAGTTTTCATGCGTATACAGTGGTACCGCTTAGTGGTTTGAGTTCACGTTTCCGGGATGGCTAATCACGTTGAGCGTCCTTTTACGTGCTTATTGTGCATTTGCATACACAAATTTCTTTTGTAAAGTGGCTGTTCCCATCTTCTGCCTATGTTTAGTTGTCTCCTTGAGCTGGAAGAGTTCTTCACATCTGGATGCCTCTGCTTTGTCGGTTGCGTGTTTGTTAGTTTTCGTCCTGGCCCGTGGCTTTTTCTTTCCCTTGACACACTGCCTTTTGCAAAAGATTTTAAAATTGATGATGTCCATTTGTCTTTGGGTTTCTTTTTTTTCTTTTTTTTTTTTTTTTGGTTTGTTTTCGTTTTTGTTTTTACAGTTTATGGTTTTGGTGTCCTATCTGTGAAGACTTTACTTCCCCCAAGGTTGGAGAGGTTTTCTCCCTTTTTCTTCAAAAGTTTTAGAGCGTTTGCTTTAATGTTGAGATCTGTGATTCATTTTTAGTTAATTTTTATGTGTGGTGCGATGTGAAGCTCACGGTTCAGTTTTGCCTGTCTGGATGTCCAGCTGTGCCAGCATTGTACGTACAAAAGATCATCCTCTTCCCCGTTGAATTACCGGTCCTTCTATCAAAAATCAATTGTTTATATACGCATGGCTCCGTTTCTAGACTCTTCTTTAAAAATTTTTTTTAAAAACAAAGCTACTGAAGTACATTTTATATATCATAACACTCACCCGTGTCAGATGTACAGTTGCTGACGTTTAGTATCTTACTGAGTGATGCACTCATAACCAGTGTTAGCACTTTCATTCACCCAAATAAGATTCTCTGGGCCCACTTACTGAGAATCTCACCTCCCACCCCAGGTAAGCACTAAACTACTTTGTCACTCTAAATTTACCTTTTCTGGACATTTCAGGTAAATGGTCCCTTGTGCCTGCCCTCTTTCAGTGAGCACAGTACTTTTGAAGTTCTTCCATGGGGTGGCAGATAGCAGCACTTTCTTTTTATTGCTGACGAGCACCCGTTTATGGGCGTACCATCTCGTGTCTAGCGGTCTGCCGGCTCACAGACATTTAGGTTATCTCCAGTTTTGGCTGACCTGAATCACACTGCTAAGATCATTTGTGTGCAAATCTGATGTGGATGTATGTTTTCAGTCCTTTTGCATAGACCTCCAGGAGTTAAATTGTTAGGTCATCTGGCAGTTTTATATTTCTGGATTTTCTTAATTTTTCTTTCTCATCTGCTTTTTTGAAGTATAATTTATACACAGTAGGATTAATCAACTCCAGGGGCAGCTGGGTGGCTCAGTTGGTTAAGCGTCTGACTTTGGCCCAGGTCATCATCTCGGAGTCCTGGGATCCAGCCCTATGTTGCACGTGCACGCTCTCTCTCTCTCTCTCTCAAATAATCTTTAAAAAAAAAAGAATCAGGGGGCGCCTGGGTGGCTCAGTCGTTAAGCGTCTGCCTTCGGCTCAGGGCGTGATCCTGGAGTCCTGGGATCAAGCCCCACATCAGGCTCCTCCCCTGGGAGCCTGCTTCTTCCTCTCCCACTCCCCCTGCTTGTGTTCCCTCTCTCGCTGGCTGTCTCTCTCTCTGTCAAATGAATAAATAAAATCTTTAAAAAAAAAAAAAAAAGAATCAATTTTAAGTGTATAGTTTGGTGAGTTCACAAACTATAATTCATTTAACTCACGTAACCTACACTACAATCACAATATAGAAAATTCCCACGACCCAGAAAGTGTCTTTGTGCCCCCTGCAGCAGTCCTCTCCCCAACATCAGGTTCTTTTTTTTTTTTCTTTCAGCCACGTAGGAGAATTTCAGCTCCACATCCTTATCTGCACTTGGTATTCTCAGTTTTCAAGTTTAGCCATTCTAAAAATGTGTATGTAATAGAATCTCATTGTACTTTTAATTCATATCTCTCTAATGACTGATATTCCCATGTGCTCCGTGGCCACGCATGGGTCTCGCGTGGAGCATCTCTTCCGATCTTCTCGCACTTTTTTCTGAATCGTGTCATTTTATTGTTGAGTTGTGTGTAGCTCTTTATCAAATACGTATTTTGCAGATTCCTCCGCCCCCCCCCCCGTGACTTGCCTTTTTGTTTTCTTGGCAGTGTCTTTTGAAAAACCGCAGTTAAAGCTTTTGATCATGTCCATTTTATTCTTTTTTACCCACTTTATGGCTCATTCTTTTTGTATTTTAAGATGTCTTTGCCCACCCCAAAGATTTTCTCTTCTGTGTTCTGTTTTCTCACAGTAGCTTTAGAGTTTTTGCTTTTTGGCTTCGGCGTGTGATCCGTTTCGAGTTCATGCTTGTGTAGGATACGAGGCGAGGGTCGAGATTCCGTTTCTTCCCCCTGTGGCTCACCACTTGTCCCAGCACAGGTGTTACACGGGTTATCCTTTCCCCATAGAATTACCTGGGCCTCTTCATCAAAAAAATCCCTTGACCACATAAGCCTAGGCCTATTCCTGGGCTCTTCTGATCTTACAGTTTAATTAGAGCTCGAATATTTTAATCTGTGAGTGAGGATATAGATGTGACTGCCAGTGTCCTTCCTGCCCAAAGATGACACTAGCGATAGCATAGCAGCCCGTGAGAAGTGGAAAGATTGTCTTTCACAGGGTGTTCATGTGAAGACAGGCCTTGAACTTCCCGATGTGACCGCTGTGGGGCTGCCGTGGTGTCTTTGCCTCACAGCTGCCCAGGTGCTTCGGTTCAGAGCAGAGCTGTTGTGTTCTCGTTGCTGCTCTCTGGCCGGTGTGTCCTTCCGGCCGCCGCCGGCCGCGCTCAGCCGTGTGCCTCAGTGAGCCCCCCACACGGTGGCCCGCCCCCCGCGGCTCTGCCTGTGATAACCCTGCAGCCGGTCGCCGGTCTGTGTGTGCCGTTAGCCCCGCCACTCTGTGCCGTAACAAGCACGGGTTTAGCAGGCTGGCTTGATTCCAGGACCGCACTGTGGAAGAGCCTGTCTTATTTAATTTTCAGGGTGGCTTGTTGGGATGACTTGAGCAGCTAGACATGGCACCGTGAGGAGTCACAGCCCCAGCCTTGGGGAGCATGGAGGGGACCTGGCCCTGCGCTCAAGCTGTCGGCCTCCCCGGACTTGATAGTTTCTCCGCGTCGACAGCGAGCGCCTCCGACTGTCGCAGCAGGACGGTTCTGTGACGTTTCCAGCTCTGTGTTGATGAGCCTCCGCTGGCTTGTGGGATTTCCATGTACCAGTGAGTGCAGGCACATGACTTGGCGGCTTCAGGTTCAACGCTGCTGTGCTGTGTGAGGGGTTCCCAGCCCCACACGTGTTACTTGACCTTTATTCTCACCCGCTGGGTGAGCATTTCTTGGTCATGGAGGTTTGACTAAAGGAGTGGAGTCCTCTTGGTTTAGTTGTGTTCAGGGAATGGTTAAGGAGGCACAGGGACGCACCTCTCCTGCCCCTGACAGGGCCACCGTACACCGTGGGTTCGCCTTCGGGCAGGCGGACCTCCGTGGAGACTGTCCGAGCTCAGGCTATTCGGCAGAGTCATTGGGAGGTGAAAGAAGGCACTGAGTTTCGAAGAGCCCTGTGCTCTTCTCCCTGCAGTGATTTGTCCCTAGACCTCGTTGCAGCCTGGGGCGGCGGGGCAGTGCCAGCAGTGACCGGCTGTGCGGGGGGGGGGGGGGGGGCACCTGCTGCCACCGTTGACCGTCTTTGTTCTTCGAGAGACGCCAGCGGTGAGGTCTTGGTAAAGTACTGGACCATTCAACTCGTTAGCTGGTTGGGCCCGTTGGGGAAGTGCCGTGAAACAGCTTGAATCTGAGTGACAGTAAACATATCCTTGTTCCTCCGTTCTTCCAACGTAACAGAGCTCTGCCTCCTTAGTCAAGTGGCCTGTGCTTGATAAGAGAAAAATGTCCTTGGGAGCCATCGGGTTGGTGGTGTGGAACCAGGACCTCTCATCTCAGGCTTCGTGTCTGCTTTGGACGTAGGCGGGCATCTGCTTCCAGGCTAGAGGCTCTGAAGTTTTTAAAAAGCTCATTCATTCCACTCCCCTTTCTTCCGAGCGAGAGCAGAAAAGTGACCGGCCCTGTTTTCTGCCCGTGACTGTAAAACTCTGGACCTTCTGGGAACGTGGGGGCCCGGTGCCCTGCTCTCCGTTCCCTCGTGGGGGTCTGCACTGGCTCTGGGGAAGGTGGGCCCCAGGGTGGGTGGCAGAGAGGACTCCAGGGGGTCATGGCTGGGGCCTCGAGCCAGTCTGGGATCACGCCGAGTGCTTTCTCAGTAGCCCTGGTCTGTTACCCTTTGAAAGGCGTACGCCGGGTCAGGGTTCCCTCCATCTTAGTTTCTCTCTTTTTTCATTTTGCCACAAGACAGAATTGTATCACACATCTCCAAAACGAGTAAAATGGCATTTCAGCTTCTTGTCTTTATAGACTCTCTGAACTTTAGGAAAGATCATTCTGGTCCCTTTTCATTAATAATGAAAACCAAGGGGCAATAAAATGTTCTTAACGCGAGCATGTCAGGAGCGAGTGGCGGTGCGGGGGGTGAAGGGTGCGGCCGGCAGGGAGCCACAGGTGTTGCTTGCTGCTCAAGGAGGTCAGAGCTCTGGAAAGGTGGCTGCAGCTGTCGCAGGGGGTTCTGGTTCGTGGACCCTTGAACTGCCCGCACCTGTTCAGCCTTCCAGCTCCAGTGCCCGGAACGAGAGGCTGCGCTTCTCAAGACAGCATAGGCTTGCGGGAAGGAAGGAGCCAAGCACACTTTGGGTTCTGGCCCAGTTTCTTGCCCGGTTGCAGCTGTTTTCTTGCAGGTTATTGAGTGGGGATTTGAGAAGGCAGTGGTGAGGATGTATTCTGGACGCGTGCCGATCCTGGAGGTGTCCTGTCCAAGGACTCTGGCAGCCCAGGTGGGTGTTCTGGGCATGGACGGAAGCCCTCCTGACCAGGGCCTCTCTTGAAGAGTGTTAAGCTTACTCTCTCTCCACTTTTTCCTCCTGAAGGTGAGCTTGTACTGGATGTTGGATGCTGTGTCAGGGCACTCAGAGCAGAGTGGGCTTGGAATGAGACAAATGAGAAGGTTGCCCGGAACTCAGAGCCTCCTGGCTCCTCCAGGTCAGGGTGAAAGGTCCATCTCCAGCAGTGGTCTCAGAGCTTTTGATTTTCAGAAGCCACGGCCGCTTAGCCTTGTACATGTTCGATGGATGGGGGTGTTCACGACAGCAGAGCGGCAGAACTGTCCTTCTTTCTTTTTAAGAGAGGGAGGAGGGGGAGGGACAGAGGGAGAGGGCGAGAGAGAATCCCAAACAGGCTCCACGCCCAGAGCCTGACACGGGCTCCATCCCAGGACCCTGAGATGGTGACCTGAGCCGAAATCAAGAGTCGGACGCTTAACTGACTGAGCCACCCAGGTGCCCCAGTAGAGCTCCTTTCTGGAGACAGTCTCTGTGACCCTGAGTGTCGCTGCACAACCCTGGGAGGAAGTGGGGATGTCCTGGCTTGCCAGAGCCCACACCCCAGAGCCCACGTGAGAGTAGACGGCTACATTTACATAAACATGGATATGCTACACGCCAGGAGACACTGTAAGCAGAATCAAAAGAAAAATATACTGGGAAGAACTTTTTCAAATTTTTTAAAAAGATTTTATTTGTTTGTCAGACAGAGAGAGAGAGAAAGCACAAGCGGGGGAAGTGGCAGGCAGAGGGAGAAGCAGACTCCCCACTGAGCAGGGAGCCCGATGTGGGACTCAATCCCAGGACCCTGAGATCATGACCTGAGCTGAAGGCAGACGCTTAACTGACTGAGCCACTCAGGCGCCCTGGGTTTGTGCAACTTCTGTCATAGACAGAGGGCTCATGTTCCAGGCTCCTCCATCACTGTCCCCTCTGCCTCCCGAAAGCCGCATTCAGCTATAGAAGAAGGTTCTATAAATTGATGAGGAAATTGATAAAGGAATTGAGTAGAAGAGTAGGGATCATACACAGTAGCCAAAAAGGACATGCAGTGCAGAGATGCTCAGTCCTCACTCACAGTAAGATTCACGCAGATGAAAATGGGTATGAAGTCTTCTTTTCCACTTTTTTGGGCGGCAGTCCGGGTGGGATGAGCCCGCAGTGTTGGTGGCCGTGAGGAAATAGGCACTCTGGGACGTGGCTGATGGGAGCGAACTGGGTCAGCTCCCATGGAGGACTGTTTGAAAATATCTTTCAGAATTGTGAATTCCATGTACCTCCGACCCAGGCTCCTAGGAATTCATGTGTACAGGTGTCCGTGTACGTATGTGTGAGGTGACATATGTACACGGTCCTCGGGGGCAGCACTGTGTGAAATTGTAAGAGGCCAGAAATCAGTGGGGAATGGCTTAACAGAATATTACGCAGCTATGGAAAAAAAAAACAAGATGAGAAGTAGGGGGAACGAGAAGGAAAATAGTACATATCTGTGTTGTCTTATATGTGCATAAAAAGTCTCGGGGCGCCTGGGTGGCACAGCGGTTGAGCGTCTGCCTTCGGCTCAGGGCGTGATCCCGGCGTTGTGGGATCAAGCCCCATATCAGGCTCTTCTGCTATGAGCCTGCTTCTTCCTCTCCCACTCCCCCTGCTTGTGTTCCCTCTCTTGCTGGCTGTCTCTCTCTCTGTCAAATGAATAAATAAAATCTTTAAAAAAAAAAAAGTCTCGGGCAAGACAGGAAGCTGTTCACAGCGACTCTTGATGGTGGAGGGAGCCTCTTGGCAGTAGACTGACAGATGCTATGCGCCGTTTACACCACGTGCATCTATGAGCCACTCAGAAGCTCTAAAACAGAACAGGAAGTTGAGAGCTGAGGGAAAGGCCACCTGTTGATTACAGTTTGTGCACGAGACTCCAGGGCTTTGCCACGTTGGGAAACTGGCTTGGGATCCACAGGCCGTGCTGGCAGTGGGGGGAGGTGGCCAAGGAGAGATACCTCCAGGCCCCTGCATCACCTTCACGTCTGCCTCCTGAAACCCGATTCAGCAGCTCGGGGAGGAGGGAACCTCTCCCTCTCCCCCCTGAAAGTCTTTGCCCCTTGGATCCCCCTGGCGGCCTGTGCGTCATCAGGCCCTCCTCACTGTGCCCATATCCTGCCACTGAGCCTGGAGAAGGTCCCTCTCCTGCTCGCCTTTGTCGGGAGATGCCAGGGCATGACAAGTACCTGAAGAGCCCGCAGGCACGGGGAGAGGTGAAGGCGGAGACACGCAGCGTCTGTCCCTGCAGTTGGGGCTTCGCTCTGGGAGCTGTGGTGCTCTTTTCAAGAAGCTTGGGAAGGCCGTTGCTCTTCCTTCTTCACCTTTTCTCTCCCAAATGCATGTCCAGACCCCAGCTTCCTTGTCATAGCAGCATGCCTCAGGTGGGTGCCTTCTGGATAACTTGCCTTGGGCACTGTGGTCTGATTCTGCAGACCCGATTAGTGTCCCACACCGCTGATCGTTCTGGAAATGGTGCACCGTGCCTTCCACGGCAGATCCCTTGAGAGGAGGCAGAGCGTCAGAGAAGATTATGGACATGCAAGTACTTTCTAAACAGTCGGTCGGAAAGATTACGAGATAGAAAACTCCTTTCTCCTCCTGTGGGATTGGAATTCCATTCAGGAGTCGGGGCAACTCCTGAAATGCTGTCCTAGAGCACTGGGCCGGGGGCTGCTCCTGTGGGAGGCCTGGCTGCCCGGGTCTGGTTCCCGCCCAACAGCAGCACGTGTTCTCCTGGGCCACTTGTTCTGTGCCAGTCCGTCTTACCTTTTGTGGCCCCCAGCAGGAGCCTCCTCCCGCCTCTGCCTCCCTCCCCTCCCGCCTGTATCTTGCCCTTGAGGGTACCCGATGTTGTTCTCCCAGGATATAGAGCTGACTGGGTCACTCCCGGATTCAGAGCCTTCAGTGACCCTACTGCTTGTGACTGATGACCGGGTTCCCCGGCCATGCTCTCCACCTGGCCGCTGCATGTCCCACCTCTTTCCCCCCACCCCACCCTCCACCACTCCCACTTGATTGACCCCCTCTGTTCTTCCTGGTCTCCCCTCTCGGGTAGGCCCAGTTGCTCACTCGGGCCACACTGGCCGCCTTCTCTCTTTTGAGCACAACCCCTGCCTTGGCACTTGCTCGTCCCCTGCCTGGAGCTCTGTCTGGGACCCCACATGTTTCAGCGTCTGCCTCCTCCAGTCCTCCTCCTGCCGACGCCTGGCTATCCTCCCTGGCCCTCCCCCTGGCTACATTGCCCCATTGGGCCTTCTTTTTGTTGTTGTTTAAAGATTTTATTTATTTAAGTAATCTATCCACCGAATGTGGGGCTCGAACTTGGGACCCCGAAATCAAGAGTTGTACGCTCCACTGACTGAGCCCGGCCAGGCACCCCACCCCGTTGGGCCTTCTTGATCACGGTCTGGAGTTACCTTGTTCAGTCATTTGTAAGCTGTCTGCTGCATGGTTCAGGACGAGAGCAGGCCAGGGCACCGGGGTCTCATCAGCCCAGGCCCCTGCGCCTGCAACGCTGTCGGGCACACAGATGCTGCTTCACGACGTCTCGAATACACAGGTGATGCAGCCCGCCCCCCCCCCCCCCCCGGTTCTGAGGTGGCTCTTAGCTCATCACTGCGTGTAGCAGGTTGTGGGGACGTGTATTTGTGCACACCTAAGCGTGTTTGTGTCAGCCTCACAGGACCCTTTGTTCCGTGAGAGTGGAGACCATGCCCTAGGTCTGCAGATCACCTCTGCCACCTGACTGCCACCCTGGGACTTGGCTCACGGCTACCCTTCTCTGCACAGCAGGTGCGCGGTTGAGGCGGGTCATTCCGAGAGCCCGGACAGAGGAGGGAAATGCAGCCAAGCCGCTGTTCCCACTGTCACACGCTGTCTCCTGCAGTTGTGTGTCACAGTTGCCGATCCTTCCAGATTAACAGACAGTACACGTGCCCTCCCCTGCCCGGCAAGGACGTGTGTGCTTCTGCTGATATGCCTTTTCCTCCCAACCTCAGGCCCTGTGGGGTCCCGATGGAGAGACTACGGTGCCTTGGCTGTCATCACGGCAGGCATTGCGTTCGGCTTTCACCAGCTCTACAAGGTACGTCCGCCCTTCCCTGTGCCCCCCACCCTGGCATTCAGCCCCGTTCTCCCCCGTCCCAGCCCTGGAGCACGATGGCCCCCCACCCTGGCGTTCAGCCCCGTTCTCCCACGTCCCAGCCCTGGAGCATGATGGCCCCCCACCCCGGCGTTCAGCCCCGTTCTCCTTCGTCCCAGCCCTGGAGCGCGATGGCCCCCCACCCCGGCGTTCAGCCCCATTCTCCTTCGTCCCAGCCCTGGAGCGCGATGGCCCCCCACCCCGGCGTTCAGCCCCGTTCTCCCCCGTCCCAGCCCTGGAGCGCGATGGCCCCCCACCCCGGCATTCAGCCCCGTTCTCCCTCGTCCCAGCCCTGGAGCGCGATGGTCCCCCACCCCGGTGTTCAGCCCCATTCTCCCCTGTCCCAGCCCTGGAGCGCGATGGCTGAGGGGTGTGTGTGGAGGCATAGCGTACGCATGATCATGCACGTTTTCTGCGGGGGGGGCATCTGGTTCAGTCTCCATCCTGCCTGCCCCCTGGATGGCTGCCCTTGGCCACCTCAGACCCTGCTCATCTGCTACACTGGGCTTCTCTCCTCAGAGTCCCTGCTGTGCAGGGTGACTGTGGGGCCCGTCCATCAACAGGCCATGTCGGGTATTTAGGACAGTGCCCGGCATATGCTGAGTAGTCGGGACATTGAGACAGAGACATGAGAGACAGACTGACAAGGCGCTTGAGAGCAGGGACACTGGAGCCCAGCTGCTGTGTTGCATCCCAGCTTTGCCACTTGCCAGGAGTTCAGCGGTCCCATCTGTAAAATGGGGACAATAGTACCTACCTCACAAGGTTGTCGTGAAGCTCCTTTGAAAAGTGCTATGTGCCTGGCACACAGGAAGTACTTTCGATGCTGTTATTCTACTTGAGTATTTGGAACTGGCTTTGAGAATCTCAGTATCATCTTATTTATGGGCTCTGCTTTTGTTTCCTACATACCGTGTTGGCATCCACGTAAATCTAGGATTTTTTCCCCAAACTTCATAGCCGACCCTCAGGATCCCCGTCTTGGTTGCTTCTAACAGAACTGCAGGCATGAAATGAGCACATACTTCCTTGATACCAAATACTAACCAGATACGAACTACCAGATGCTGACTTTGATTTGAAGCAAGCGAGTCTTATCTGGAAGTTTCAGAGCCAGGGTAGGCCCCAGAGACAAAAGGCAAAACAGTGGCCAGAGGACTTACTCTCTCTTGGTCCTGGAAAGAAGGCCTCTTTCCTCCCCATGCCACTTGCAGCTCCACCCCTTAGGTCTGAATGAGTACCCAGACTCACTGTTTGTAACTTTCAGCACATGAAACATGTTTAAACATTGTGCCCTGGGATTCTTAATTTTTGACTTCATGCAAAAGCTAGTGACAGAGTTGTAACAGGGTATGATTTTTTCAGTGGAACGTCTCTTCTTGGATTTGGAAATTTCCATGTCAGAAATCCAGAAGCAAAATGTTTAGGTCCTGGGACTTCTCCCCCTGACCCGATGCCCTTCCCTTACCCTGTGTGCCGAGAGCCCATTTCCAGTCGCTAACTGTATACAGTCACCAAGAAGAACAAAATGCTGCGATGGAATTCTCAAAATAATGCCCCAGCCCTACCAAATGGTAGCTAATCGTCACGTGACTGCCCTCGGACAGCTGTGGTCTGCGGGACGTGGGCATAGCTCCTGTTGGAGCAAAGCAGAGATAGCATCGGTTTTTCCCATGAAGCTCTGATCTTTACTCTGCCTTAAAAAATAAAAGAGACGTTGAAAGATCAGTGGCAGTGGTGATGAGAATTTCTTTAGTTTCTTCAAATGTAAAAAAAAAGAAGAGTCATCACCTTGTTTTATAAATATGTAACGATTTAGGCTGGGAGAGTGTATGTGCTCCTTCCCTTGGCTTTTCTGATCTCAGAAATAGAAGTTTTCGTTTGTTACATGTGTAAGAATCCCTTGACTTTCATACTCAGGAAACTTTCAACCCCAAACGTAAGGCTACATTTGATGAGTTTCAGCTCAGTTGTGGGTAATAACTCACATGGGTTGAAAAGCACTTTGCAAAATAGGAAATGCTTCTGTGTGTTTGCTAAATAATGATCTTCACTCCGGAGTCGCTCCTGAAGTGAGTTCTCCCGCAAACGCCTTGTGAAAGACCTCCTTCTCCTTCCCCAGTACAGAACCCTTAATGGAGAAGTTGCTATCTTTTTTCCCATCTGGGCCCCAAAGGGAGTAGGAAGCCAAGTGCTTTGGTCCCACCTGCCTGTTACCACACTTGCCAGCCTGTGCTGCCTCCAGTGCCCCCCGCCCCCATTAACGCTGGAGATGGGCTCACGCTTCTAACACAAGAGGCTCCAAGTTCCGAGCTTCTGGAGTGCAGCACATGTGTTCTGTCACCCAGCCCTTCCAGCGGCTGCCCTGCTGCCCACCTTCCACCCCTTCCCACCTCAAAGCAGGCAGCCAGTTACCAGGTACACTGCACTTGCCTTCTTCCTGAATATTCCAAGCCCCTCATCCTTCCCTGGGCTTCTCGAATTCTGGGCTGCCATGTTTGGTTGCCCCTTGGCATCTGCTTCCTTCTCGCCAGGGTCAGTTTCTTCAGGTTCTGCCCCTTCCTCTCCCTTCTGCCCTTGTGTCTGGGGGAATCTGACTGCATTTGACTCTTACCCGGAGGATGCTGGTTCTGAGGCTTAGTTTAGAAAAAACTTGAGGTGTGACCTCTTTGGATGGCCTTGGAATACCGTGTATTATTCCCTAGGAAAAGGACCAAAGACCCAGAAATCTGAGGACTTTCATCTGGTTTCTCAAATAATTTTTTTGTTTATTTTATTTTACTGCTTCGTCTCTGAATGGTGATTCATTCACGCGGATCGAAATGTTGAAAGGATCAGAAAAGTGTCCAGTGGAAGGCGTCCCTCCCGCTCCTCCCTGGAGGCCACCAGTAGTGTCACCTTCTACATGTTTAGCTTACAACTTTTAAAGCAGAATTTTAAATATTTTTTTACAGAAATATACATAGCATCATTGAGATAATTAAATAAAAGGAGCAAAAATAGACCGAATTGACTTTAACTTGTCCCTACTTCCTGGTCCATGTCCTTGTGCAGGATCTTAATCAGCCTCGTAACTTTCAAGTATCTCATTTCTGGGGTTTGCGTCGGGTTTCCGAAACCCAGAGGGGACAGAGAGAAAGTGGGTGGGCAGAATTTGAGCGATGGCTGGAGAATGACCCCAGGTTGTGCCCGCTGCTCCCGCCCGCCCCGCTCCTTGTAGAGATACCTGCTCCCGCTCATCATGGGGGGCCGAGAGGACAGGAAGCACCTGGAGAGGATGGAGGCGAGTCTCTCGGAGCTGAGTGGCAGCGTGGCACAGACAGGTAAAGATTAATGACTCCATCAAGTCGCCCCTTCGAGCCTTCGTGAGCAGCCCCTTCTCTGCCCCGCCCCTCCCCCTCCGTCTCCACTTTATGTGGTGACTTCATTTATCTGCTCTGAGAATCTGTTCACATTTGCAAATGAAGCCGCCGTCATTTCGGTTTAATTTGAAATTGCTTGTTTACTGTCGGCGCGGCCTCAATTAATTATGTTTTTACGGAAAGGCTCCCAACCTCAGAATATTAATAAGGGGAATAAAATGACAGCCTTTCTAAGGGCTGTAAAGTTCATTTTTAATTTCTGCTTCTGTGAGGTTTTCAGGGGGGTTTTCAGTGATTTTTTCCCCCTTCCCTCTAAGAATCCAACACAGGGTCAAGAAAGGCTGTAATTACTGCGGCTCCGGGGACCCCAGCCACCTCCTCTGTCATCGACTCCACGGGGCTGGCGTTCATTACCCGGCGCCCCACCGATGGCCCAGATTAGCTGGGACCTGTCGCACTAGAGGTGGCTTTTCCTCTTTATAAACTTGTTTACTAGACGGAGGCTCTGAATCTAGAAACTCAGGCAAGCTCCAGAGCCACTGTCCCAGGCAGGAGTCTGTCCCCCCTGGGGTGTGTTTGCAGAGCCACCGGAAACACTGCGGTGCGTTGGCCCCCGGGGAGGCTGACGCTGGGGCCCGTGGCTCCAACATGGTCCTGTGACACTGTGACCCGGGCGCACACTGGCAGCCTCGGGACTGGGTGTGGAGGGCGGGGAGGAGCGGCAGCGGAGCCCGATTTGTAGTCTTGAACGAACAGGTCCCAGGACCGCGGGCCTGAGATGTGTTTCTGCGAGCATGGGAGAGTCCAAGAGTTCCACAAGGACACAGGGAGGGGCTGAGATGAGGGACCTAGACGGTACCGAAGTCGGGAGAGCCGAGCAAATCATAAGCACATGTAATTGGAGGGGAGAGGTTTCGAATGGATACACTGTTGACCACGGACAAGTGCACAATGGGAAGATGGAGTGGGACTGCTAGGTTAGACGCGGTGCAGGTAGATGGCCCAGAGCGCAGATAAATCACATGCATTGGGGGTGGGGGGTGTCTGCAGATCGGTGAGATGCGGCAGCTGTAGGTGTGTGGACGGAGAGGGGAAGAATCTGTGTGTATCATTTAACAGAGATGCGACTGCTTTCTCCTCCCAGTGACTCAGTTACAGATGACTTTAGCCTCCGTCCAGGAGCTGCTGATCCAGCAGCAGCAGAAGGTCCAGGAGCTCGCCCACGAACTGGCTTCAGCCAAGGTACTTGTCCCTGACCCCCTCCAGATCCAGATCTGCCCTGCTCCGGGCTCCGCTTGGGGCCTTTGTGCCTAGTTCACTGCATTCCGTTCCATGGGGGCGGGGCCGACTGTCTTTTCTCATGTCCGTTACACGACAGGGGCCCACACTACCCTCCGCAGAGAAAGGAGGCAGTCACCGTCTCTGTGTCCCCTCCTAGCAGGACGGAGGAGAAGCAGCCCCTTGCCTGTGGCCCTCCCATGGCAGCACACACCCAAGCTCTGGACGTGGTTGGTGTAGACACAGGATGGTCTTCACGAGCATGTTAGGTCACAGGTCAGAGCATGACCAAGAGTGAGTCCAGGGGACAGGGAAGTAGGGGGAGTGTGCCGAGGCACTGGGTGAAGTCTGCTACAGTGGGCAGGTTCTCTGCACCCAGCTCTTGGGAAGTCAGGTGACCCGTGAAGGGGCGCCAGGGGCAGGTACCATGCCTCACTTCCCACATCTGAGCTGTCTTGGCCAGTATGAGATCCTAGGATCAGACCCAAAATCTGCGTCTGTCACCGGCTAGCTGTGTGAGCACAGGCCAGTTACTTAACCTCTGTGAGTCTTCGTTTCCTCATCTGTAAAATGAAACTGCAATCCCGGCTCCTTCGTTGCCTGTACGCGCTTAGAACAATGCCCGGCTCCCGTCGGCTCCCAGGACGGCAGGATGCTGGCCTGGGTCTGTGGGTGCGTGACAGGGTCATTCCGCGGGGCACTGTCTTGGACAGACCCAGCCCTGGAGACAGTGGTCCAGGGGCTCCAGGACGTCTGCTGTGCTCCCCACTCCATCCCCTTCCCCATGCTGCTTTCTGGTTGCTTCCACACAGCCCGTACAGTAAAGGAATCTTCTCTGAGTGGCTCTCCCAGGAGAAGCCCCACCCAGCGCAGAACCAGATGGGAGCCCCCGCTCAAATCTTCTGCATTTGTAAAACCAAGGGAAACAGGAATCTTTCCATTTCCGATGGAATCTGGGGTGCCTCCTGTGAAGAGGGTCCCCAAGAATCCCCTTCTTGGATAACCCCCCCCCCCCCCCCCCCCGGCGCTGCCTGTACTTCCTCCTCAGATGGCTGTGGCTGCCTGTGGCCACCTCTAGCCACCGTGCGGTGCGTGCTCCCCGTGGGCGGGCGGCCCGTAAAGCAGCCGGGAGGGCCGGGTTCTGGCCCCCGCCCTGCTCTCCTCTATTATCTTTGGGAGTGGTGGCCTGCCAATGGCCAGAAGCCATTCCGGAAATTGGAAAACTGTTTGCAGACCTTAAGCATTAAGATTAAGACCACATGTTGCATTTTAAGAGGGGAGGGGGCTGGAGATTGTGCTTGGCGGCTAAGAGCTGTGTCTGTGAGCTCCTCGTGCTCGCTTCCCTGATGGTCCCTCCTGCACCCTCTCTGCACCCCCCCCCCCCCCCGCCGTCCCTAGCCCCTTTTCATTCTCTCTTCTGTACTGGAGCAGGGCTCACTGGTGTGGTGTCTAAACCCAAATGCATGAAGACTTTGGTTACCCCATAAACCAGCGATTCAGAGCTGTGTTTTCTCAGCTGTGATGTAAGTTTTTATATCTGGCTTCCAAGCTCCTACTGCAGCTCTGTAAAAAATTAAAAAGAAGAGCGTTAAGTAATTAAAAAACCTACATAAAACTGAAGGCTGGGAGTTTTCTACAACTGTTTTTTAAAGAGACTGGCTAAAAAGCCCCAGATGTCAGATTTTATTTCTAAATCCTGGCATCTGGCACCATATGCGTTTGGAAATTTGAGTCCCTTGTAGGCCGGTGAGTGGAAATTGCTCCCTTGTTAATGGGCTGCTGTGGCTTTCAGGGTCTCCGAGAAGCCAGAACAGTGGCTCCTGGATCTGTGCTGTCTGGTGGTCTGGAGTGAGGACCCCGAGGGGATGTGTGTGCGGGCGACTGGTGCTTGCAGGGGGGTTGCATGCACTCCCTCCAAGACCTCCAGCCCCTCTGCAGGGCTTCTCCCTGTAGAGGAGTGCTCGCCTGAGTGGGGCCCCCACCCCAGGTCAGAGGCCCCCCGCCAGGCTGGCGGGAACATCTGGAGCCCCTCCCCTCTGCCACCCTGGGCCTCCCCACGTTCTCCTGAACTTATGGTTCCGGTTTTCTGGGTCAGGCCAGGGTAGGGAAGCTGGGGCCTTGCACGACTAATCCTCGCTCTCGAAGCCACGTGGAGGTGGCCTCCAGCCTGGTGGATCCAGGCCCACACACCGGGCCTGTCACACCTGGAATTGGCCCATAAACACTTCACAGGCCACTTGGCCACCACCAACTACCACTTGGGGGACCACCATTTGGACTTTCCTCTTCTCCGTCTGTCCCAACAAGATTTGCCAAAGAAAGGTGTAGTTCTCTGAAGTTTATTTGGAAAATGGTCAAGGATGGCATGTGTCCGAGGGGTTGTGGCAGTTTCTCCTGTGGGCTGTCTTCAGGGAAAGAAATAGCGTTAAGTCCTAGGACAGCTTCTTCCTCTCTGCTGAGCTTTCAGAATCATCCCAGAGCAGTGGCTGTGGACAGATGGCGTGGCCCACGTTGTCGTGGCTTTGCAGATAGCGGGGTGCCGCCTGGGGGCCTGACCTGGCGGCGGTGGGAGCCGCAGGCTGCCCAGCAGCGTGGGAAGTGCTCCCGAGGCGAAGCCTGCCCTCTGGGCCTGCTTGAGATTGGGGGGGGGGTGCCAGGCCGGGCAGGTGCTCAGCGGTCTCCCTGGCCCTCCAGCACAGGCACACCTCAGAGATACTGAGGGTCTGCTTCCAGACCACCACAGGAAAGCCAGTATCGCAATGGAGCAAGTCAGATTATTTTTTTAGTTACCCAGTGCGTATGAAAGTAATGTTTACACTATAGTCTCTTAAGGGTGTAATATCATTATGCCAAAAAAATGTGCATACCCTAATTTAAAAATACTTTATTGCTAAAAATTGCTAACCATCATAGGAGCTTTCAGTGAGTCATGTTCACTGATCATAGATCACTATAACAAATATAATAATAATGAAAAGTTTTAAAATATCGCGAGGATTGCCGAAACGTGACACAGACAAAGCGAGCCAACGGTGTTGGGAAAAGGGCACCGACGGACTTGGTCGGGACAGCATTGCCACAGCTTCACTTTGTATTAAAAACAAAACAAAAACCAACAAAACCAAAAAACCCAGTGTCTGCGAAGTGCAGCAAACCAAGGTAGGCCTGTCCGGCGTGGGTTGTGGCTGCGGCTGGTCTCAGCCCCAGGGTTCCCTCCTGCGTGTGGTGGGATTGTCGCTGCAGGGAGAGGGGCTCCGGTGAAGCAGTTGGTGTGGGGATGGGATTCACTTAGGTGATGAGTGTAGTTCTAAGGGGACATTTCAAACACAGGCAGAAATGGAGGGCCACAGAGCGGAGGGCGTGCTCCCGGCACCCCGCGGGGCATGGTCTTGGCCCCCCGGCCCCCGGCCCCCCCCCCCGGGGTACATGCCGGACGGTGGATCATTTCCTACTGCAGACACTTCCGTTTGCATCTCTTGAAGGGGAAGGGCTCTTGTGTGGCTGTTATTTTACGGAGTTGGAATACCATTCTTACTACCTGAATGCATGTCACGATCGCTTACTCTCGTCAGATGTCCAGAGTTGGGGGCGTGTTTGTTTTGAGGGTGCCATCACTGAAGCAGAAAGAGGCAGACCCCTGAACAGGCAGTGGCAGAACCTTCCCAAGGGATCTCCAGGCTGGCAGCCAGGACACAGCAGGCCCTGGGTGCCACACTTGCCCCCGGGTCCTCTGGAAATGACAGCCCCTCCTGCCACCCTGGCCATCTGAGCTCCACGGGGCAGGAGGGAGATGCCACGCTGATCCTTGTTCTCCCGTGTTTTGACTTTCAGGCCACCACGTCTACCAATTGGATCTTGGAGTCTCAGAATATCAATGAACTCAAGTCGGAAATTAACTCCTTGAAAGGGCTGCTTTTAAATCGGTAGGAGGAGAGAAGGCGTGGGCTGTGGTTCTGCCCCCAGCCTGGGACTGTGGAGCCAGAGCTCCTGGGGCCCAGCCAGGTGTCATGGGAAGGGGCGCATGTCCCCGAGGGGCCCCTGTCTGTCCCTCCCCTGATGGAGCTGGGCGACTCAGGCACTGAGTACGGGAGTCTTGGCAGCTTCTGCCTTCCCTCCACGGGAGACCCCCTCCCTCTCCACTCCAGGGGGGACAGTCCGCAGTGCCCCCGAGTTCCCGAGCATGGTTTCTCACCCTGTCAAGACCCGGTCAGGGATAGCGGGAGCCAAAACACAGGCCCTGGAACAAAGGGGAACATCCGGACCTGAAATGGGGCCTCCAGACAGGGACACCGCCTCCTCCTCCCTCCATCCTGAGCCCCAACACGGGACCTCTCGGTGACAGTTTGGTCCCAGAGAAGTTTCTCGAAGAAGGCCAGGGAGTCCTTGGTTGGAAGGATTCTACGACTTGAGGCAGCGAACAGAAACAGTGCCTGCCGCCCCCACCCCTAGCTTCTCTGGTCTCCTGCTGTCCCTCTGCAGTGAGAGCACCTTCCATGAGCCCCCACAGGGGGGGCTGTGTCACCAGTGCAGTCCTGAGTGGAGGGTGACCGACTTGTCCTGTTTTTAAAACCTGGGATGGATATTGGGGCGGTTGGTCACCTCACCTCAGGGCGCTTCAGGTTGACCTTGCCTGCGTTCTCATTTCTCCGGGGCTTAGTGGGGGCTCTGTGAGGCGGTCCAAAGGCACAAAGTGGCCCTTCACTTGGGGTCAGAGATTGGGGGCTGCAGGGGTCTTGTGGCTCCAACCAGGGGATCCAGTTCTCCAAGCCACCTACTTGTAGGTGATCTCGGGAGAAAAGAATGCGGCCCTAAGAGACGTGTGTCCTTAGGAGAAATTCTTTGTTTCTGAACCTCAGAGACAAGAGCCTTTGAGGTCAGAGGGACAGAGAGCAGGCATTTGGGTAATGTTGGAGCCAAGAAGAGTGCAACGTGCATTTCCTGCTAGCATCCAGGCCGCTTTCGCTGCGTGCACACTGTGCTGTGGGATCCGAGGGGAAGAGCTGTCCCGGGACCAGCGCTGGTGGACGGTGGGCCTCCCGGGAGAGAGCAGGCCTTTGTTCTGTTGGCTCAGGAAGAGATGGGCCCGTGTGTCCTCGACCATTGCCAAGTGGACCTGACCTCCCCGGTCCCTCCTGGAATCGGCTTTGGTCCAGGCTGGCTGCTGGCCCAGGGCTCAGGGCTCAGGGCCCAGGCCGGGAAACGGGAATGGAGAAGTGACTTCCCTGTCGAGTGTTGGGCTCAGAGGTTTTCTAGTAAAGTGCACCAGTGTTACCCTTCTGGTTGTGAGGTTTCTGACCCCACGACTGGTGGCCAGGTCTTCCCACTTCTGTCCAGGCTGTGGACAAGGTAGATGGAGTCGAGGCCGTGTGGCTTGGGTTCCCAGTTCTGTGGCTCAGTCTCAGTGCCCTGCCGGCTCCCCGTCCTCACCACCCCCTCGCCCAGGTGCGAGGGACCAGGAGGGAGCGGGCTTCCGCACGCGGCAGACCCTGGGGCCAGCTGGCTGGTACCTAAGGATGGCAGGCCCGATCCCGGCAGGGAGGGCCTGGAAGGCACCCCGAGTGGGGCGGGGCGGGGCGCTCTGCAGCCGCACAGGGCACCCCTGGCTTCCACCTCAGCTGCTCCAACCTCCAACCGGCCAAGAGGCCTTGTTTCTGGGAGACTGGCAGGGAGGGAGGTGGGCTGAGTGCTTCGGATGGGGGGTGGGTGTGGCTCTGCTGAGGGAGGGCCCCGGGGTACTGGCACCAACCCTGCTTCTTGTCCCCCCTGTCAGGAGGCAGTTCCCACCGTCCCCCTCGGCCCCGAAGATCCCGTCTTGGCAGATCCCGGTCAAGTCCCCGTCACCCTCCAGCCCTGCTGCTGCCAGCCACCACAGCAGCAGTGACATCTCACCCGTCAGCAACGAGTCCACGTCGTCCTCGCCCGTGAAGGAGGGCCACAGCCCCGAGGGCTCCACGGCCACCTACCACCTGCTGGGCCCCCAGGAGGAGGGCCAGGGGGTGGTGGACGTCAAGGGCCAGGTGAGGATGGAGGTGCAGGGCGAGGAGGAGAAGAGGGAGGACGAGGAGGACGAGGAGGACGAGGACGTGAGCCACGTGGACGAGGAAGACCGCCTCGGGGTGCAGAGGGAGGACCGCCGGGGCGGGGACGGGCAGATCAACGAGCAGGTGGAGAAGCTGCGCCGGCCAGAGGGCGCCAGCAACGAGAACGAGCGGGACTAGGCCCTGGGGCGGTCCTCGGCCGGCGGGGCGCAGGGGCCCGGCTTCTTCTCTGGCTCTGGGAGGGCGGCCTCGAGCCGGGTCGGGGCAGAGCCGTCGCGGCCTCCGGGGGGCCTGCGCCCTGTGCGCGGGGTCACACTTCTGTGCCGTCAGCCTCCCCTCGCCTGAACGCCAGCCCCAGGCGCCACTTCTCGGCTCCACCCCAGCCAGACGGGCCCTCGACCTTGTGCTCACGTCAGGCGGGGGCCCCTGAGCCCCGGCTCCCGGACAGAGGTCTCGTCCAGGGCGTGTCTGCTGAGCCTCTTAGCTAACCCAACACCGTGCATGACAAGAGGTAGTTTCGTTACCTGGCTCCCGCTCCTCCGTGGAGGAAGGGCTGCGTCCGCGTGGTATCTGCCGTCCCGCCTCCCTCCTGTCCTGCCATGGCCTCACAAGGGGCCGGGGGCCATCTTGTCATGTTTCCAGAAGCCACGGCCCCGTGCTCTTCTCTCCCAGCCGGGGCCTCCCAGGGCCCCACAGCCGGGTCTCGTCCAGATGATGCTGCCCCCGTGCACTGTCCCTGCCCCACGTGCCCTGTCGTCCTTCCAGACAAATGAAATCATACTGCACTTCGGCCCTCCTCGCTTGCTGCGTCGTGACTCAGCTAACCCCGTGGCGAGACGCGGTTCTCACTCCCACGTAGGAGCCTGGCGTCAGGGCCTCCCTGTCTCCCTTCCCACCCGGAAACACATGTTCATTGTGTGGTCAGGTGTAGGTTTCAGAATATAAGATACTACTGTATATAATTGTAATAAATACGAGTTGTCACTATTTAATTCCTGCCTCTGGCTCCCTGTCTGCTCGTGGTACCCTGTGCCCGGAGGCGGGGCCCCCAGGGCTGTGCCAGGTGCGCCCTGGGGGCGGGGGCCGGGTGGGGGCCGGCCTGGGCCGCCCTGCTCTTGGGCCCGGCGGGTGGCGGTCCCTTTCCCGAGGCGGTTTCGCGAGCTGCTCACTGCGAGCTGGAGGGTTCGGTCCTCGGTGCTGAAGGGCGACATCCTGATGCAGGAGGAGACGGGACCTCATGTTACTGTATATAGACCTGGTGTTGAGTGTGATGAGCTCTCCTTCCTTAAATGGATGAATGTGCTCCCAGGAGAGCGTGTGTCTCGCTCTGTCTTCCTCCCCCGTCTCCTGCGCTCCCTCCCTGTCTCCGTTAACCTTCACACAGCGTTCAGCTGCGCCCAGAAAAACAGCGCACGACCCTCCTTCTGAGGAGCCCCCGCGCCCTCAACCACCCCCCCCCCTGCTGCGGCCAGGCGTGGGGACAGAGGGCACGGCCACCTGCAGGTGCCTTGTGTAGATACAAAGTGGGGACACAGTGCAGGGCGAGCGGCCGTGGAGGCGGAGCCCCGCAGCGCGGCGTGTCCCCCTGTGGGCGCGGCGGCCTGCTGACCACCGTGCGCGCGCCACCGCCCGGCCTGGCGCCCGCCAGCACCCCTGGGGAAGGAGGAGGCCGCCGATCGACGGGTGAGAGACTCGGCACTGGGGCTGTTTTGTCTCAGAAGACATTTCTTCTCCTGCCTAGGCCCCTTTTGGGGGCTCAGAGCCCAATCCCCTCCCCGCTGCTGCAGACCCGTTCCTGGCTCCATGGCCCAGGGCACCATGAGGGCGTCAGGTGATGGTGACTCAGCTCTTCCTGACCCTCCTGAGTGTGCAGCCCTCTGGCTGACTCTCAGGTGTCACCTTTGATGCTCATCATCTCCCATAACATCCCTGTGGTCCCTTGTCCCCACCATGTGCTCCCTAGAGCCAGGCAGATCCTGCATTGAGAGTTCGCCCCCCCCCCCCAACCGGCCTCCTTGCTGCCCCCGAAGCAGCCAGGCTTCTCAGTCTGCTGGGGCTACCAGCCTGTCCGGGCCAAGGACTCCCCTGAGTCGGGGAGCCGGGAGGGCAGACCTGAGACAAATGAGCAGAGGGCTGGAGGCCTGGTCCCAGCCCTCAGCCTCCGTGGGACGTGGCCGGAGACCCGGCTGCCTGCTGTCTGACCTGCTGGGCCACCACCTCTCCTCAGTGAATGGAAACCCCAGGTCCTCGGTGGGTGCTTTGGGGTCTCCCCATTCAGGTCTTCAGCTTGGTGACCGCTGGTCACCGTCTCTAACTTGGTCTTGAACTTCGCAGGGGTCCCTCCGGCGGCACCAGAGGGGGACAGCAGAGGGCAGAGCCTGGGGTGGGGCTGGCCAGAGCGGTCAGGGTGGGTGCGCTGGGCGGCGGCCCCCCAAGACGCCGTCGCCATCCCCAGCCAGGGGCAGTGGGGTTCAGTGGGCCGGCGGGGCCCTGGGGCTCATGTGCGGGGAGGTGGGGCAGGAAAACTGGACCTGGAGGCCTTTTGCCCTGTGGGTCCTGAGCTCCAGTGTCAGCTTTTGAGGACAGAGTCTGGCGAGACTTCAGGGAGGGAAAAAACCCCTCCCCAAAACGGCGTGAGTGCTGCCCTAATAAAGGCAGCTGCTGGACGGAGGGAAAACAGCCCTTTGAAAAAAAAAAGCCTTTCATTAGAAAAATAATGCATTTCATCCAAATAAGGTAAAAATATTTGGAATGGGGCAGAAGTGAGCAGCAGGCAGCGCCCGTCAGGCCTTTCTGGAAGGGGGAAGATTATTAAACTCAATGACAATGTAGTTTTGTAAAGTGTCTTTTAGGAAAGAAGCAGCCCCAGCTCTGGGAGGCTGCGGGGCCGCCCTCCTGGCCCCGAGGTCTCCCCAGCCGCCCCCCTGTGACTCCTGGGCTCTGGCTCTGCTGTGGCTGAAGCCCCCCTGGCCAGCCCGGCCTGACGTTGGCACTGCTCCAGGAGGCTGCTCCCCCACCTGCCTGCCCAGCCTCCTGCGCTCCGTGGCCCTGAGCCTTGGGGCTGGGAAGGAGAGCTTTCTGGGGGCGGGAAGGGGCTGCAGAATTTGCAGCGTTCGGTGTTTTTCATATTGTGGAAGCACATTGAAGAGGTCTGAAAAGTCCAGTCAAAACAAAGGAATAGCACAAGATCTCCCCTCCTCTCCATCTGGGTTTGTGGCTGTGCTTGCTTTTAATAAAGACGGGAAGCTCCTCACCTAGAGGTCCTGTGACTTGTCTCCCTGAAAGGGAGTCATGTGTCTTGGGGGGCTCACACCAAATGCGAGTGGAGGGGTCCTCTAGAAGGTTCCTCTCCCACCCTTGACCTTTGCCCATCCAGGAGCACTGAGGTTGGTTCTGGGGTCTGGTCCCAGAACCTCCCTCTCCTCTGGTGACTGCCCCAGCCCTGCCCCGGCCCCTGCCCTCCTCCTGCCCCAGAGCCCAAGAAGGAGGAAGGGCAGGCAGGAGTCATTTTCCGACAACCCTATCCTCAGGAGTTTACTTACTGCTCAGCGTTTCTCCGTCTGTTTGTTTAAGCTAGTTTCTGCCAAGGCACCCAGGGAAGAGGGTCGAAGGCTCCAGGCGGCAGATGTGAAAGTGCTGGTGAGACCCTGCAGGTGTGGCTCCAGCCTCAGGTGAAGTGTTCACCTGGGGGTGGACCCCAGTCCTGCCCCTGCTCCTTTGCCCTGCACAGCTGTTTCCCACCCAGGGATCAGCCACCTCTGCTGGGGGGGGGGGGACAGTGGGGAAGAGCCACTGGACAGACACCCTCAGGGTGTGGTGCTGACATGGGACTGCGACCCTGTCCATGTGAGGGCCTGAGCCCTCGGGGCCCCCCACCCCACTCCAGCATTGTTGGGTGCCTTTCACCTGAATTATGAACAAACCTTAGTAGTTATTGAGCACTTGAAAGTTCAAGCTCTTCTAGAAGAAGAGAGAAGGTTTTACTGTTTCGTAAGGGGAATGCCTGAAGCCTCTCCTTGCTCCCTGACAAATCCTGGAAAGATCTTTCTGGTGGCGGCCACACTTGCAAATCCACCCCGTAAACTCAGGTGCCGGGCCCTCTGCCTCCCTAGCCAGCGGCCCCGGGAGGGTCGTTTCCGGGCACTAGCAGTTCCTGGGATGCCTGAGGGATCCAGGGGGCAGCCCCCAGGCTCGGGGGGCGGTGGGGGCTGCCCTGGCCAGGGCTGAACAGGTTTTTTGGCGGGGAGAAAGCTTTGGACTTCCCGAGGCCATGCGTCTCCCCCTGAGCGGCCTGGGGTGCGGGGCTCACAGCAGCAGCAGCTGGGCCAGGCTGCTCCAGGCACCATCGGCCTGGTGCTGGCTGCAGGCCTCCTGGGAGCTGCTTCCTGTCTGGCCCAGGAAGGTGGGGCAGCTCCTCCCAGCGAGGGTGGCACAGGCCTGGCCCCGCAAGGTCCCCAGGGCTCCAGCCCGTCTGAGGGGCCCTGCTGTCCGCCCTGCTTCCTGGAGGCCTGACCCGGGCCTTGGGGCAGCCACCCTTTATCCGCCACCCGTTGTGCCCTGGTCCCGGGCCAAGACCGCCTGTGGGGCCGGGGCCACCTCGTGGAGGCTGGCGAGCAAGCCGCCTTTGCCCGGGGTTGGGGCATGCTGGCGACCGGGCCCAGGGAGAGGGCCGGCCTGTCCCCGGGTCCCGGTGGGCCTGGGGCAAGGCTGCTCGTGAATGCCGGGGCCCGACTCCCATGGATGACTCAGCCGCTGGTAGCACCCAAGCCGGGCCAGGTCTGTGGGAGGCGGGCAGGCCGCTGAGCTCAGCGTGAGCCTGAGCAGCTGGTTCTGGCTCTTTCCAAGAGGTTACAAAACTCTCGAATTCGCCCCAGTTTGGGCGTAGGCGCACCGCCCCGCCGCGGCTCCTTAAATCCAAGAACGAAGAGTGTTTTACTGCATTTCCTACTGAGTCCAACAAGCCATAGGGAGTGTGGTGGGGCCCGGGCCCACTCTGCACTCCCGGTGGGGGGAGGGGGCGGTTTGCAGCTGCAAGCCCCTCCCTCTTGCGGTGGGGGACCTGGTCGCAGTGGGCACTGGCTCCTGGTGGGTGATGTGGTCACTTCTCTCTGCTCTCATCTGGGGCAGCGCCTGGGACTCAGGGCAGTGAGCTGGCCTGGTACAGCATCCTGATGGGTCACAGACCCTTGTCCCCCTTAGGCTGTTTGGGGGGGCACCTCGAGACCCAGTGCCCCCCTCCCTGGGCCCGGTCCAAGGCCCTCCTTATCTATCCCCCTCGGCCCCGGTGCCTGCCTCGTCCTGAGTCTAGCTTGGAGGCTGGCTCTGCCCACAGCTAGGCTGGGCCTCCCTCCCGTCCACTGTGTGTGGGTCTGCCGAGGTCCATTTGGGCCGGGAAGACCTGGGGGCAGCTGGCGAGGGGGCATTTGTGCGAGGGGGGGTCATCTGCTCTGAGTCGCTCCTCCCTCCCCTGGGCCCCTGGAGTCCCTGACAGGCAGCTGACGTTGGAGCCCTTGAGAGCTGGCCCTCCAAATCCTCTGTGGGCCCTGCCCCCCTGCCCCCCGCCGCAGCACCCAGAGGCGGCCCTGTGGTCACCCACTCACCCAGCTGAGGCCCGGGCTTGGCTCCGCGCCGCCCCTGAGGCCCCATGGGAGGGCTGCTCGGCCCACCAGGGCCTGTGAAGCTCCAATAATGGTTTTAATTTGTTGAACTTGTGTTTTATCCCATAAATTAGTCACTGTTTTATTTAACAGAATCGAGATATCCACAAACAATAGGCGAGTTCCAACTTGAACATTTTAATAAGACAGAAAAAAGTATATATTTTCGCGTCTGTTACAAACATATTTATGTAAATAGCCTGTGGGCTGCGTTCCAGGAAGAAAGAAGAAAAGGAAAGGCCTTCTGTGCTGGGGCTGGGTAGGAAAGGCGGCTTTTGTGGTGGGAACGACACCGAGCAGGATGCTGGGCGGGTGCAGACCCGGGAGACTTGGAGGGAGAGGCAGCCCCTGCGCCTCTCCTCCTGCTGGCCCTGGCCCCGGCCGGCTGCTGCCCAGCCAGGGGAGCGGGGCGCGGTGGGGCCTCACCTTCCCGGCCCCTGGTTTCCGCCTCAGGAACGTGGGTGTGCTCAGTGCAGGGCCGTGACACGCAGGGAGATGCTCCTCAGAGTGGAAGAACGTGGTGGGTCCCACACACGTCCCTCCCGCGCGGGGCTCCGGGATGCCTTGACCACCTGGAAGGAGGTCGGCTCAGGGCACGGCTGACAAGGTGGTGCTGAAGATGAGGGTTAATGGGGAGTGGGTGACCATGTAGAAGTGTCAGGGCGAAGGAGGCATGAGGCCTGCACTCTGGGCCAGGCTGATGGCGGTGCTACCACCACCCACACTTGCGAGGTAGCCCCCCCCCCCGCCGCCGCCAAGGGGCCACCAGGGCCTGCAGCCCAGGCCTGGGGTTGGTGGCTGCGGACCTAGGAATCAGCCCCCTCTGGCTCTGCCCCCATGTGCTCTGGGCAGGAGCCGAGCCAGCATCCGGATCAGATCCGGGTACGCGCCGTTCCCAGCCCAGGCAGGTCCCTGCAGGAAGGAGGAAGGAGCCGAAGGAGGAGGCAGAGGGATGACCCTGCCAAGCGCCTGCCCAGTAGCCCTGGCTGCCAGAGGCCGGGGCTGGCCAGGGTCTCGGGGGGCCCGGAGAGCCCATGGAGCCTTTGCCTGAGGCCAGATGCTTCTGTGCCAGTCGGCTGTGCCCTCTGGCAGCCCCTGAGCCTCATGCAGGGGCTTCAGGCAGGTCTTGGGAAGGAGGCCACCCTTCGGGTGGGCAGGGCCTGAGCTCCCCGTCAGTCCTCAGCAACCTGGAGGAACGTGGCCTCATCCCCGGGTGATACTGTTCTGCCCCTTTCCTGCCTGGGTTGAGGGGTGAACGACTCCCTCCACTCTCCCCTGGCCCACAGAGCCCGGCCATGGCCCTGCACAGCTGGATCCCCGCCAGCCACTTGGGGCTGATTTTAAAAATAAAAGATAACTTGATAGATTTTTTTCCAGTTTTTATTGAGTGAAAATGTCAAACCTTGCATCAGTCATGCAAAAAAAAAATCAAATAAATAAAACACATATATTAAATTTCTAATAGCACTAAATTCAAGTGGAAAAATATTCAGTTAACCAGGTGCCGAGGAGACCAGATTCAAGTAATCAGAGCACACGCTGTTCAGTTCGGTTTTCACGTTCTGCATTTTTCGTCTCAAAACCTCTCTCTATATCTCTATATCTCTATATATGTATATACATATAGATATAGACACATATGTGCATACATTATTTTATATTTATATATATACACATACATAGTTATAAAACATTAAAAAGAGCATTGGTGGATCAAGCATTGTTTTCCCCACAGAAAGAAAATAAAACAAAAATTACACATTAAAATTCAAAATGAGCTAGCAATGGCTTATAGTCCTAGTGTGCAATATGAAGGTTACAAAAGGCTAGACTTCGCACTGTCGGCATCTTCGATTTTCTTTTTTCTTTTTTTTCTTTTTCTTTTTTTAATTTCGCTACATTGAAAAATGTTTTTGTGTTTTGTTGTTTTGTTGTTGTTTTTTTGTTTGTGTTCCTTTACAAAACCCCCTCCACACGCCCAGCGGTTCTGCGGTGGGGCGCAGAGTCTGGGCCAGTGCGCAGCAGCAGCAGCGGGGCCCACAGAATTCAGGAGGGTCTGGTAGGGGTTGTTTAGACAACGGCTTGCTGCCTGTTGAATCGGTCCGCTGACCGCTCCTCCCTCCCTGCTCCCTCTCCAGTGCAGATGATCCTGGCTCTCTGGCTGTGGGCAGCCAAGAGGGGACACACACACACACACACACACACACACACACACACACACACACGGACAGAAAAAAAAAAGAACCAGCGCCCCCTGCCATCGGGTGGGGCTCCCCTTGGTGATGTGTGGGGAGGCGGCTCTGGGTGACAGGCCTCCTCCAGGCTGGGCTTGGCTCTCTCCCTGTGGCAAGTCTCAGGGTCCCACCTGAGCCAGGCTGGTGGCCAGGACTGGAGACATGGGAAGCTCGGGCAGTCTGCCCTCGTCCCTGTCGCCATCACAACCACTGGCCACCTGGTGCCCCCCCCCAGAAGCTGGGCTTGGTGACCTCGTCCACTCCGGGAGGGGGGAGTGTTTTGCAAAGGGAAGCAAATCTGGGTGGGTTGCACCAGGAAAGAAGCATCCCAAACAAAAAAAAAAAAGAAAGAAAAACAAACTGGAAAAAAAAAAAGCCCTATAAAGCCACACGCATAACCAATAGAGAAAAACTCAAATGTTAACTACAAACTTGTATCAACAGTAATAGTCCTTTTTCCTTGTTTCTACAAAATTCAAGTTAAAAGTTGGAATCACGCAGCTCCCGCCAGTGCTAGTGTAAAGACAGACAGCCTCAAACTGGTAAGGCCTCTAAAATCAATTCGAAACGAAATCCCACGTGAGCGATTGCACTCGGTCTCCAACCTCAGGGCTGGTCCGAGGCGGGCCTGTGCTCTCGCGGCCCGCCTGCCTTTTTTTTTTTTTTTTTTTTTTTTGTTCTATGTAGAATAATAACCTTTACAGGAAAAATACTGTACAACTTTTTCGCATTTTTCCCCCCATTTTGAATATTAAAGCCCCAAACAGTGGTATCTTTCCTGTTCCCACCACGTGGGTGGCTGAGACCTCTGCAAGGCCCAGCACCCCAGCACCGGCTGCTCTTGGGTTTGGAAGCGGGACCCAGCCTCGGCCTCCCCCGGGGAGAGTCCGGGGCCTGGGAGTCACCGAGCGGCAGGCCGAGGCGCGCCTCCTCCGGGCTCCAGCCCTCGGGAGCAGACAGCAGGGCCCCGGCCTCCCGGCTCGCTAATTCCGCGAGGTTCCCTCCGCAGTCCCTGCAGTGTCGCCGGCGCTGCCGCCTCTGCCCCGCCCCCGCCAGGGCCGGGAGGGAGGGTCTTAGCTGCATGAATAGAAGGCCCTGCCAGATGCTACTAGGGCCCGCCTCTGGGGGTGAGGGGTGGGGGTCGCGGTGACCCCCAGCGCCCTTCCCAGTCCTGAGCAATGAGGAATCCCACCGGCGTGGTCGTGGGGCCCGGGGTCCGGCCGCGGGGAGGGGCGCGCGGGGCGGCTGCCCGGTGTCTGCGCCCGCCTCGCCCTCGGGGTCCCCTGCTCCTCGGTCCCACCCGGGACAAGAGCACCTTCTGTTTCCCTGAAGAAGAAGATCCCCGAAGTGCAGCCAGAGAAGGGTCGCTCGCAGCCTGTCCTTCCAGCCGCTGGCCGCGCGCCGCGGGCGGGGCGGGGGCGGCCCCGGAGCACCAGAGGGAGGCCCCCGCCTCTGTCCTGAGACGGACTCGGGGTCCGGAAGCACCGGCGGGGCCGCCCCGAGCCGGGCAGCGGGGGCGACCGTCTCGCTCTGGACCGAGGGCAGCGTTACACATAAATAGCATCTCTTACAAAAGGGATCGCAGCGGCCACCACGGCAGGGGGGAAGGCGAGGCGGCCCCGGCCCCGGTGCCCGCGCCCCCCCGACGGCCGGCTAGGGCGAGGCTGCGGCGGGCGCGGGTGCCGCCAGCTCCGGGCTCCGCGCCCCGGGCCCCGCCGCCTCGGGCAGCGACTCCTCCGAGTCGGTGCGCAGGTCCTCGTCGTCGTCGTCGTCGTCCTCGTCGTCGTCCTCATCGTCATCGTCCTCGTCGTCGTCCTCGTCGTCGTCCGCCTCCTCCTCGGGCAGCTCCAGCTCCTCCTCCTCGTCCTCCTGCGACGACTCCCCGGTCGGGGGGCCGGGCGCAGGCGCGGCGAGGCCGTCGCGGGGCCCGGGGCCATCGGGCGGGCCGGGGTCCCTGGGGTCGCCCGCGTTGCCCATCCCCAGCCCCCCCGGGCCGCCAGCAACGGCGGCGGCGGCGGGCGGCAGGAAGAGCAGGGCGCCCCCGGGTTCGGCGCCCAGCGACAGCGCGCCGTCCAGGCCGACGGCGGGGCCCGGGGACGCGGCGGGTGGCTCCCCGCGCTCCTGCTTCTCGTGCTTGCGCTTGTGCGAGTCCATCTGCGACATGCCCACCACCGTGTGGCGGCAGCCCGGGTAGGTGCAGTGGAAGTGCGAGCACTTGAGCTTGTACTTGCAGTCGGGCACGGCGCAGTCGGCGCTCGAGCTGAACTGGCAGAAGCCGGCCGCGCTGATCACGTCCTGCTTGCCATGGTGCTTGCGGTGCGCGGTGACCTTGGTGCTGTCGGTGCAGCGGAAGCGGCAGCGCAGGCAGTGGAAGTGCGTGCTGGTGCCCGAGAAGGGGCAGTCGGCGAAGTGGCAGCTGAGCGAGGCCTTGAAGCGCTTGAAGTCATCCAGCACCAGGTTGTCCACGCGGTCGTGGTGCTGCGCGTGCTTGTACATGTGTGTGCGCCCGCAGAACTTGTAGCCGCAGTTCTCCCGAGTGCAGTGGTAGTGGGTGACCTTGAGCGAGAACTGGCACGCCGCGTCCTTGCAGTCCTCGTAGAGGTCAAAGCGCCGGAAGCCCTCCAGCATCATGCCCTCGTCCAGCATTTTTCGCGAGGAGGCCGTCTTGCGCCGCTTGCCGAACGGGGACATGTCCTCGATGATCCAGAAGCGCTTCTTGGCCCCAGAGGCCGTCGGCATGGAGATGGTGTTCCCTGGGGTGGGGTGGGGTAGGTCAGTGTCCCTCTAGGCACCATTCCCAGGATTGCACCCACGCCCGGTCCTCCCCCCCCCCCCCCCCGGCCCCGTCCTGGCACCGTGGCCAGAGGGCGCCCCTTGGGGTCAACTCCTTGGCTTCCCTGGGGCTCTGGGGGCCTCTCCCACTCCCCCTTCCCAAAAGAGCCGGGGAGCCCCAGGCTTCCCCTTGCGTCATCCCATGTCTGCAGGACGACCGCACAGGCATCCGTCCGGGGTGGCAGAGCAAGCAGCTCCAGGGGATGTGGTGGCTGCTTCCTGGCCAGTTTGGGTGGGAAGTGAGGACACGTCTTGGTGCTAATTGAAGCTGAAGGGGGAATCTAGGTCGGCAGAGTATAATTACCCGGGTTGGATGGGGGCCAGGACGCCATCACAGACCCACCTCTAATGAGGGACAGGCCAGCTCCTTCTCCGGCTGGCTAACCAGTTTCTCCAGCTGCCCACCTGTCTGCACATGGGACCAGCCTACTTGCAACAGGGATGCCAAGCGCCCCGGGGCTGTTTGGGACTGTAACTCCCTGCCCCGAGGGACACCTTCCCCTTCGTACCAGAAGGTTCTTTAAGGTCTTGTTGGGGAGAGGGCAGCTCTGCTGAGGGGCCAGGGCTGCAGCAGAGGCTCAGCCAACAGATGGGTGCCCACCTGTGCCCTCCCTACTGGATCCGGCTCCTTCCCTACACTTAGGATGCCCCATTGCCAGGGCTGCCTGACCGGCAGTGTGGTTTTGCGTCCGCTACCCCCTTGCTGGGATATGCCGTGGCCCCCTACTGCTGCAGGGTCAGGGGCGAGCAGCCCCCTGGCGTGGCACGGGCCACTGGGGAAGGGGCAGCAATCCTAGTGCTCCCTGCTCCACACCCTAGAAACCAGAGAGAAAGCTTCAGGGCCCGGCCCTAGCCAGGGTCAAGGGTGGGCAACCTCCAGCCTTCTCCCACGTGGCTGACCTGTTCAGCCCTCCCCGATCCTGCCTAGAACACCCAGCCTCCATGGCGCCACTGGGCTGCATTGTCCACTAAGGGAGGACACCCAGTCACCCTTAGCAGGTGAAACCAAGGTCTGCCATGGGGTGGGGGTGCCCAGCAGAGGACAAGGGAGGGTCTGGGGCCTGGAGATCCAGGTGGGTGAGGAGTGGCTGCTGTCACAGGGGTCTGTCTGGTTATGCCAGTGACAGCTTTCCATGGGCTGAATTCCACAAGTGGGGGACCCTCTGCCCTGCTCTCTGCCGTGCCCCCAGGCCTGGCACAGTACTGGCCCGGCTCTCAGGCAGAATGTGAGGCACAGATGAGTGAGGGGAGGCGCAAAGCTGGGGTGATGAATACTGCAAAGGGGTGGGGAGGGGAGGGCAGGTCTCATCCCTGCAGGACAGCAGATATTGGGGGCGGTGAGGGGTGGGACCAGGAGGCACCTCTGTCACGGAGCACCGCCTGGGACCTGGGCCACACAGACTCCCGCCCTCTCCTGCCTGGCCCCAGGGATGGGGGTTCAGGCTGAGCAGGGGTTGCGAGGAGCTGTCCGCGGGGCAGAGACTAGGCTCTCTGGTCTTTGGGGGGGGGGTGCTGGGCGGTGAGGGGTGCAATGTGGCCCTGTCCTCGGCCCAGCAAGGCCACAGAAAAAGGTCAGGTCCTGGATCACGGCCTCAAGGGTCCACTGGGGTGACAAACACTGGCGAGAAGACGTGTGCGAGTTACCTGCGGCATCCTGAACTAGGGGGACGTCACTTTTTACTGGAGTTGGAGTGGCAGTGGCGGGCGGGAAGCGGGGTGGGCTGCTGACAGGGTGGCCCAGGCCCCGAGTGGCTCCGAGAGTGGCACTGAGCAGAGAGTATGAGAGACAGGGCGGAGAAAAGAGGCATGGGAGGGAGGGGAGGGGCGCCCGGAGCACGGCCGCCGAGAAGGATGGGGTCAGTGGGGGCCGCGGAGCCACGTGGGCAGCCTCGTCGCCAGCGGCAGCAGGAGGAGGAAGAGGAGGAGGAGGAGGAGCCGGGCAGCCTGGAGAGGGTGGAGAGAAGCAGAAAAAAAAAAAAAAAAAAAAAAAGAAAACCAAAACAAAGAAAAAACAAACAAAAAAGAACCCAAATGAGAAACCCAATGGCAGAAGCAAGTATGATATGAAAACATGTGGACAGAGGAGGAGCAGAGAGGCGCCAGGAGAAAGTGGGGAAGGAGGTGGCAGGGGCAGGAGAGAATGGGAGGGGGAGACTGTGCAGGGAGAGGTCACGGGGGGCGGGGGGTGCTGTGGCCGAGTGGGAGGGTGGGCCCGGTGCCTGGGTCCCCCGGGCTCTGGCAGGTTCCCGGCCTACCTGCCCTCCTGGCGGGGGGGTGGGCTGGGGCTTGCTGCTCTGTTCGGTTAGCGCTCAGAGAGGACAAGCCGGGGTCCTCTCCTGGAAACTGAGGCCAAGGGCTGAGTGCTGGCAGGAGGTGGCCTCCATGACCCACATCCCACAGACCCGTTGGCTCTGCCACACCCAGAGGCTGGCTCTGTCCCCCTTTGAGGCCACTTGACCATGACCCTCCAGTCCTAAGTCGGACCCAGCAGTGCCTTGGGTCTCGGGAGGACGGGTGTGGCCCAGGCTGGAAGTTCCTGGGCCCCCGAGGTCTCTTCCTGGCCTGCTGCTTGGCCGTCCCGGGCTTGCTGGCCGCACACTCACCTGCCGCGGTGCTCTCGTTGCCCACAGGGGTGCTGGAACAGCTTCGGTCCATGGTGGACGACTCGGAGGACACGGCGCCCGGGCTGCAGCCGGTGTAATCCATGTACTCATCGGTCTCTGTGTCCATCAGGCTCGGGGGGCCCTGAAAGGAAGCAAGGGGGACCCTGAGGAAGCTGGGCTGGGGGCTGCATTGCCCCCAGAGGGGCAGGCTGTCGCTTCAGGGAGGCGAGGGCCCCCCACCAGGAAGCAAGAGCAGGGACGCAGGTAATGCCCTGTCGCCACCCCAGGTGGAGGAGGGGACGGCGGCCTGGCTGCCCGGGGCTCTCACCTGGGAGGGGGGCACACGATCGAAGTTCTTCCCCAGCATCCTCCGCATGTGCTTCCGGGCGTGGGAGGTCATCTGGTGCTTGAGGAGGAAGGAGAACTGGCAGCCCTCCCGGATGCAGTGGAAATGGCTGTTCACCTGGTTGTACTTGCAGCCTGTGGACACAGCCCCACCTGGCGTGAGCGCCCCGCGCCGGCCAACGCTCACCGCACCTGCTGCGCGGCGGCCGCGCTCTGGGCTCCGGGGCAGTGTGGCCAACCGGGCAGACGGCGTCGGGGACAGGGCATGCTCCCCACCCCACCCGTGGGGACATTCGTCTGAGGAGGGCTTGTACTCCACCCCACCCCCCAGGTGGCAGGAGGGCACGTGACGTGGCAGGCTGGGCCCCATCCCCTCCCTGCCCCTCCAACAGAGAGATCCTGGGGCTCCAGGGCAAGACCCTAATGACCCGTCTGCCAGGTCAGCCCCCTCCCAGCAAGCAAGATATGTCTCCATGTTTCCTCTGGGGAGCCCAGGTGCCTGTCCCTGGACCTGTTTAGACCTCTGCCCTGCCCCCACCCACCTCCGCTTGGCTCTGGGCTGAGAACAAACAGAGCGGGCAGGGCTGAAACAGTGTCGGCACAGGGCAGGTGAAGGCCTGCCCGTCGCCATGGCACTGGGGCTGGCCAGGTGTCTTATATCATCCCCCAGCTTTGTTTGGCCTCAACTACCACCCAGACCCCCCAAAGTTGAGTAAATACAGACAGCTACAGAGAACCCCGACACCCGTAAGCTGAGCCCGAGGACAGCATGGGCCACGGAATGTTGACATCTGTTGCCACGGTTACCAACCCTCTCCCAGGCCGTGAATTCTTTTTGAATTAATACTTGAAAGAAAGGTTTGTTTCCTGCCTTTTCTGGCAGTTGCCCTGAGTATCTCACCCTTTCCCTCTGGAAGGGCCAGTCTGCAGCGGCAGCGGCCCCACCTCTGCTCCCCCGAGGCCCTGCTGCTCCGGCCACCTGAGTCACAGCAGGCCCGGCCTGCAGTCCAGATGTCTGCCCCGCCCGCCTCGCGGCCACCTGCCTTCCACTCTCCCATTTGTTCCTGGCACATTCCTGCCCCACATCTGCAGGCCCGGGAACACGTGGCTCCATCCTGAGGCAGGCGGGTAGGCTCTGCCCTCTGCCCGCTCATCCCGGAGCCCCTCCCCAAAAGGCATCCCCAGGGCGAGCTGGGGCCAGGGAGCGTCTCGGGGGGCCCTGGTCAGGGGCTGTGGACGGCTTCCCAGCCGAGGGACCAGCTCTCACAGCAGACTCCGCTCCCTGGCATCTGCTGCGAAGCTCAGGGCCACGTGTGACCTCCCTCCTGGCCCCACGGCCACCTCCTTCTGGGTCACCCAGGTCACAGATGCTCTGGGCTGATCCACAGTGTACCTGCTCGTCCCACCGGATCCCCACCACCAAGCACGGTGCTGGCCAGAACAGACGCTCCAAACCCTTACTTCCACCGCCCGCCCCGCCCCCGCCCCCAGCAGCACGCGCCGCACGCAGCTGTTCCTCAGTAAGCAGCTGCTGCATGAACACACGAGTGGACGAAGCAGGGACCATCCTGGACGGAGCCCTTGTAGCGCAAGCCCTGGAAAGAGATCCCAGGGCGGGCCGCTGCGGGAGCTCCTGCGTTACCTGCACGGCCTCGAGGGGAAAGGAGAGAGCACCGGGTGCAGGGCCTGACTCTACCCATGTGGCGTTTCCCCGGGGGGGGGGGGGCTGGAGTGCTCCGAGTCACCCTCGCCCCTCTTCCTGGGCTCTTTGTGTTGGACAGTTTTCCCTGCGTGATGATGCCCAGCCTGTGAGATCTGGGACATTTTTAACGACAGGCGGAGTCTGAGAGGCAGGGACAAGAGGTGGGTACTGGGAGAGGGGGCCGAGGCCAGCAGGGCCTCAGGGGCCAGAGCTGTGCCCCTGCCACCTGCCGCAAGTTGCTGCCCCCAGCCCCAGCCGCCAGTACCTAGCCTGCCACACTCCTCGCGCTTGGTGAAGTACTTGAACCCGTTGGCTGCCCGCCGCTCGGCCTTCTCATGCTTCTTTATGTGCCACGGCAACTTGGTGGTGATGTTGGTCACGAAGCAGCAGCCAGTCCGGAGGCAGTGGTAGTGTCCGCGCATCCGGAACTCGCAGTGCTGCAGGGATGCGGCAGGAGGGTCAGGAGCCGGCCAACAGCCTCCGTGAGCTCCCACCTGGCCCCCTGCCTCTGGCCCACGGCAGGCCCTCTTCCGTGCTCAGAATCAGGAAACACGATTGGGTACAGGCCTTTCACGTGTTCAAAAGCAGTATGTCCCTTTTGTCATTTGCCTGAGACATCCGACCTGGCGATCTTGCCAACTGCCTCTGAGCCCACACCCAGAGCAGACATCACTAATCTACCCTCGCACTCTTCTCTGCATCGCCCAGCTCTGGGATCAGACTCCTCCTCAAGGCGCTCTGCCAAACAGCCCCCACCAGTCTCCGGACAGGCCTTTGTGGTGAATGTGCTGTGCCCTTCCTGTCTGGGGCATGGACAGCTCAATCTCTAGCTGTCCAGTGGGCCCAGAATTATAAAATTCTAGGCCTCTGGGGAAAGGGAGCACAGTTCCAGGATGGGCGGAATGACGCCAAATGTAGAGCGACTGTCCAACATGTCGTCCCCACCCAGGGCTGGGGTGACATGACAGACCTCAGCAACGGAGCCCCGATCTGGACACCTGCCCAGGGGCCTCCAGGGGCCCAGGGGCCGACGGTGCCCTTTCCAGGACGGGAAGAGGCCAGTTCAAAAGGGGCGTGAGAAACGGAATCCCTGCCAGGAGCAGCTGGTCCCGGGCCCTGCCCTGTGCCCTGGCGCCCCCACCCCGCCCCTCCCCCACGCTGACCTGGTTGGGACAGAGACACTGAAGGGAGTAGTACGCAAACTGGTCTCGCACGTTCACCAGGTTGTTGTTGGGGTTGATGTGGTCCAGGCAGTGCGACTCCGCCTTGCCGGAGGTTTTGCAGACGTACTTGCAGTTCCCAAAGAGACAGTGGAAGTGGAACTTGTTGGCATACTTGCAGTCCGTCGCGAGGCAAGGATCGCTGGAATGAAACCACAGCCCAGAAGGTCATTGGCATTCCCAGGGCCCTCCTTACTGACATCCTGATATTCGTCGTGTTGGGGTTCTGCTCCCTAACCCCCTGTGGTGCGGCCCAGAGGAATGGCCCCTGGGCTGCCCTCCTGCCCAAGTGGCTTCGGCCAGAGGAGACTACAGATCCCAGCATGCATTCCTGCCTTCTTTTTGGAGCTCAGATGGTGCAGGAAGGATTGCAGTGTGCAGGCTGCCCAGAGCATTGCATGCTGGGACACGTAGTTTCCATGGCCACACCTCAGGATTATAGATAAGGACGGCTGCAGTAACCTCTTGGATGTGAAAATGAGAGATGGCGCTGCCAGCCCTGGCGGGGGGCCAGTGAGGGCCTGGCTGGCCTGGCACGGACACTGCCCTGGGTGTGGCTGACTGACAGGGTGCAGATGGGTGGGCAGCCCTACCAGGAAGCCCCGCTACCACGGGGCCTTGGCCAGTGGGAATGTGTGCCTGGTGTCGGGTCCTGCTGAGGTGCATGGTGGCCGGGGCCCCCAGGGTTGGCCCAGGGCATGGGGATCCCGTCCACTCAGAGAACCTCACAGGCCAGCTGAGTGGTGGAATTTGGGGGGTGGAGGGGTGCTGGGCCGAGCCCCCATGCCGGCCTGCCCTGGGAGCAGCAGCCCTGCCCCACAGCCTGCCCCCCAGGCAGCAGACAGGTGCAGGGGACGCTGTGCCCCAGCCTTCGGCCCTGGCCGACAACAGGGCTGCCCCCACGGTGGCCCCGGGGCGTGAACCTGACCACGTTGGGGAAACTAAGAGAGCTGCCACTGAGGGGAGGTGGAACGGAGGGAGGGAAGCTGGGGAAGGGACGGAGAGGAGCGCAGGTGCCCTTCCATGCCATAGGCCCAGCCGCAGGTGCTCAGAGAGGGAGGACAGCTGCCACTCAGGCGGTGTGTGTTCACGTCCAATTTATTACTTTTATTGAGAACAGGAAGCCGCACACGTAACGATACAGAGTCACCGTTCTCGCCACAAGGCGCCACCACCATCCAGTAAGGAAGGGCCCTTCCACCCCTGAGAGCTCAGACCATCGTGCAGATGGGTGCGGGCCTGGGGGGGGGAGGTTAGCCCCCTCGCCCCCCACCCATGACTTCGCTTGTTCTGCAGCGGCTCGGCCGTGGGCGCGAGCCACAGAGATCAACAAGGAGGCCCAGGGAGAGACGTAGCCCTCCTTGCCGGGCGAGGACCACCACTCCCAGCCCACCTAAGGTGGTCCTCACAGCGTCAACACTGCCCCTCTGGAACAGCGGCCACGACCACCACCATCTCCCCCCACCCCAGCTGGCCGCTCTGGGAACAGGCAGGGGGTCAGAGCAGCAGCATCTTTGGCTAGAAGGACATTGCCCGAAGACGGTGTCCCAGAGAGGCTGGGGACAGCCGGGGCTGACTGCAAGGTGAAGAGCAGGGCCCCCTCGCCGCCCTTGCTAGCACCTACTCCCGAAACACGCGGGGGACGCGGGACTCCCGGCTCATCGAGGGACTCACTTCTCCTGGAACTGGAGGAATCCGGGTTTGACCTGGGGCTTGGCGTTTTCTAGAGAAGTCGTTGCCAAGGGCGAGGTGGGCAGGTGAGGCACCGATGCTGGGATCTGAGGCAGCTGGGGTATGGCAGAAGCCAGCTGCTTCCAGGCGAGCAGCGTGGGGGTGGACGGCACAGCGGCCGGGCTGGGAGTGGGACCCTCCAGAGAGGAAACCGTGGCTGTGGTGACAGGAGGCGCTGGAGGGGACGAGGGGGCCAAGGCAGGTTTGGTCTCAGCAGCCGAGGCGGGGAAGGAGGCCTCTGTGTTTCCCTTCACTGCTCCTCCCTCCGTCCGGAAGTGGAAGCTGCAACACGCAGAAGCCACGTCTCAGGTGGGGAGTGACAAGGGCCCTGAGCAGGGAGCCTTTGCCTGGGTCTGACCCCATCACAAGCCTAGGGGCCCAGTGTTCCCTCCCTAGTCCCCAGCTCTAGGCGTGACCCTACCAGGGAGGAAGGACTGACAACAAACGGCTGTATCCTCTGGTCCTGAACTTGGGCTCCTGGCTCGGCTCTAACTGTACCTTCCTACCTGTGACCTTCCTGCTGTCCCTTCCCTAGCTCCTCCCTACACAGAGCGGGAGGAGGCAGGGACAGCAGGCCCTGGTGCACGAAGGCTGTGCTTCCAGAATCTGCTCCAAGAATTAAAGGTGGGTCTCAGCCTTCGAAGTTGGTTCTTCTGCAGCCTGGCAGCTGGGGCTGCCTAAGCAGTGAGCAGAGCCTGAGCTAGGGCCTGGCCGCCTAGGTCTGTTTTGAATGTCTGCAAGTTCTGGGTTCAATTATGATAGGCGGCTGGCCTGCTGCTTTTCAGCTCAATGGGTTTACAAATTAATTTCATTATTTTTAGGTCAAAGAGAATCTACAAATCTACAATACCGTGGCTTGGAAAGGCCTTCATGTAGGGTCCCTGCCTGGGTCAGAGTGGGGTCTCTCCAGCTAACTCTGCAGGGAACATGTGTGGTCGGGCTGTCAGCTGCAGAAGGGGGGGGCAGAAGCAGACCCTGCTCCGGGTCTCTAAGTGTGGCTTGGATGGGCTCAGAGGACCCTGCTGGGAGCCGAGCAGGTGGAAGGGCGGGGAAGCCCGCCTTTTTTTCAAGCAGTACCTTCTAAGAAGCCAGCTGAGCTTCTGAGGTCTGGTGGGAACTACACATGGGTCCTGCTGGCAAAGCAGCTAGAGGCCTGTGCAGCCCCCAGCCCCACCCAGCCCGGAGCCCGGAGCCCGGCTGGAATGAAGGAAGCTAGGTTGCCGTGGACCCCGGGGACCCCCACTCACTTGGCGTGCTTGATGGCCCCGTCCAGGGTGCTGAAAAGCGCGCCGCACTCCTCCACCACGCAGTGGAAGTGGGCCTTGTGAAGGAAGTCACACTGGGCATCACAGAAGTCCTTGGTGCCAAACCTGGCAGAGGAACGGGTGGTCAGAGGAGACCCTGGGGCACTGGCCACCACGACGGGGGGTGTGGCCCTCACTGCTCCTTTGCTCTGCCAGGAAGCCCCTCACCTTCGAAGGTACACCTTCCAGGGCTCGGACAGCTTCTCCTGAACCAGCGCCTTCACAGCCTTGCCCAGGAAGGGTGAGGACTCCACGGCGGCGCTGCCCTCCACTTCCGTCTTGATGTTCAACAGGCTGCCGAGGTTCGGGTTGCCCTGAGACATCTGCGAAGGGGACAGGGGCCGTGCTCGAGGTTGGGGACCTCAAGACACAAACCTGGCCGCCCTGGGAGCAGCAGCAGCTCTGGGCCACTCAGGCCCCTCACAACGGACCAGAGCTGCCGAGAGGAGCTGAGGCCCGGCCATAGCTGAGCCCGCTCTGAACAGATGCTGCTACAGGCCACGTGCAGCTCTACCCTGGCCCCGTGGAGATGCCAGAGGTCCTCCACGCAAACCCAGTAGTGCTAAGATCCATCACTCAAGCTAAGGCCGAGACTCTGGGCACACACTCCAGCCTAGCTTTTCCCAGACTTCGTGGCTCCCTGGTTATTTTCCTGCCAGGTTTTCAAAAGAAGTGCAGGAGGAGGAAGGGGGGGAACCCCTATGAATTCCTTGAGAACAAGAGAAGGCACACAAAGGAGGAGCGGAGAGGGAGGGAGGGAGGCTCACGGGGTGAGATCAAGATGGCTCACTGCTGCTGGGCCCAGAGGGGGAGTGCGGAGGGGGAGCCCGTGTAAAGGCTCGACCCACGTGGGGCGTGGGGCCCCGACAGGAAGGAATGAGGGGGTGCGGGGGGCAGTGACCCGAGAAGGGAAAAGGAGAGCAAGAGAGCTAGGAGGGAGGGAGAGAAGGCAGAGGGCACAGGGCCTGGGACGGAGGGCAGAGGGCAGCAGGAGGCTCCTTCCCCGCCAAGGGCTCAGCCGGGACCCCCGCCTGTGATGTCCGGCCCAGGCCCAGCTCCCTCAGCAGTCACTTGTGTGTGGTAACCAAATTAATCTTGCTGTAGTCAAATTTATCATGTGAAGGGGAAAAATATATTTGAGATGATGTATAATTTACAAAGACCCTGCATTATTTAAAATAAATATTCTGGAGCGACCTCTGCGGAAGGCGTCTGAGACCATTACTCAACCCGAAAAGTGGAAATTGATGCTTTGCTCCCACTTTAGGGCCCCTCCCCCACCTCTTTTTAAACAAACAAAAAATATATAAAATAAATAAAATTAATAACGGAGAGCGGAAGAAGTTCGAGGGCTCTGGAAAAGCTTTTGGAGCCCTCCATCTGAGGGGAAAAAAGGGTGTCAGAGGCTGGAATATATTTCTTCAGCCAGTTCATTAAATTAATTTGTAAGCAGTGGCTCTGAAATTATATCCGATGAAAAATGGCCTCAAAATTTAAATGGTACAAACTCATCTTATTAGAAGCAAAACATTAAAAAACAAACACATCCCCCCACCCCCCAGCATAGCTTTAATTTCTCTGGGTGGGGGAATGGGAGGCGTGTGATGGATGGTTCTTACCTTATTCATAAGCGAGGATAAAAGAGATGAATTTGCCGGGACTGCGTGGCCATTTGATTCATTACTGGAACACACAAACCAAGGGGCTTTAGCTCGGATGTATGTGGGACTGAGCCCAGATACTTCCCAGCCCAACCCTCGGGCCCCGGCCCCGCCTGCTACATCCGCCTGGCCAGGAGGATGACCCCCACTAGAAGGGGTCGGCCCCTGGCATCTGTGGGGTCCGCCTCCAGGGTGCCGTCCCAGAGCCTCCTGCAGTGGAGCAGAGCTGGGAGGCCCTGGCCTCGCCTCACCTGGGCTCCTTCACAGTCAGGTCTACACTGCGGTCCTGGGAGACCTCGTGGGGAACCGGGGTGCCAGCGTTCTCACCGGGCTCCTGCTTCACCGGGGCTGGGGGGAACCTGGCGGGGGTGGCCTGCTGCCCGTTTCCTACAGGGGAGGGGAGGGACGACGGTGTTAGAGGGGCTGAGGGCTTCCTCTGGGCACAAACCGGAACCCCCCACCCCCCGGCAGGGAGGGCAGTGGGCTGGGTGGGCTGGGGCCCTGGGGGAGCCCTGGCTGCTGGTCAGCGATTCTCCCCACTGACATGATCGCTTGTGATGCTTACCCCTGTGTGGCAATTCTTCAAGTGATAATTATTGCAAAATTATGTCAAAGTTGTCCTGGCTCAGGGCCTCCTGGAGGAGAAGGGCGGGAGGCTGGGGAGGGGGCTGGCACGGGGGTGGGGGCCCTTCATTTTCTCCACCAACTGTCACAGTCAATTTGTGGGGCTGCCGCTTAGGCTTTTATTAAAGACTCTGTTAATGCTGAGGGAAAGTGGCAGATCTAGACTGGGAGCTGCGCCCCCTCCGCAGGTCCCGGTCCCACTGTTGCCGGGGCGACGGCCCTGCCTTCCACGGAGCATGCCTAGGAGGGGCATCTGCTGTGTCAGGGCTATGGAAGCTGACAGCCAATCAGAGCGGTTCAAACTATGTGACCTCGCCCGTCAAGCTGTCCAGGGCAGGGATATGAGGCCCACCCTGGCTGGGTTGGGCTGGACTGGGTCTGGGGGGGAGCTGGCAGGGTGCAGCCCATTGGGGGAAAGGCCGGAGCTGGGTGGGCAGAGGATTGGGGAGGCCGAGGAGAGCAGGGGCAGAAGTTGCTGACAGGAACGTGTCCACCGAGCCCTTCTCTACAATCCCCAAGTGGCTGAAATATTACTCTGCCCCAAGGCGCTGCGGCTGCCCGAAGGCTGCCGCACAGGCAGCAAGTGGCATTTTATTAAAAAAGAAAGGAAAACGGACCTCCTCCCCTTCCCTTGACCTTTCTTTTGGGGGAAGGAGATTTTTCTAATGAAAAGGAAGAATTTGACAGTCTGGTCACAGAGCCCCGTGTGGCCCTAAAGTGGGCCCCACCCCAGCCCGCAGGCAGCTGGCCAGGGAGGCATGGCCCCCAGGCAGTCCTGCTGTCCCTCCCACACCTGGAATGGAAAGTGGGTCAGTCCATTTCCAGCTGACAGGAGCGTCCCACTGGGGACGGCAGAGTTTTCGGAACTCAGCGTCCACATCCCAGTAGCTCCCCGAAGTCACTCGCCCAAGGTACCCCAGGAAACAGCCCGGCCAAGCACTGGCGGGCCCTCCGGGAGGTCTGGGCGGATCCCTGGGGCCATTCGCAGGGACCTTAGGTCTTGGCTGGTCTCGAGATGATCTCATAGAGGAGCGGGGCGCTGGGGCTCAGGAGCTGGACCACGGAGGTGCAAGTCCGGACTTCGCCGCCTCCTAGCTGTGTGCCGGGGGACAGACTACCCCCACTCGTCCTTCAGCTCCACAAGGCAGGACTCTGCCCCCCTGCTGCATCCCCAGCACCGGCCAGGTGCCTGGCCCTCGGCAAGCCCAGTGGTTGCAGAATGAGTGGATGAAGTGACAGCTGACTTTAGTCAGCCAAGTACCAAGGGGGGAACAAGGGAGAAGGGCCTGATAAACAGAAAAGCCAAAGAGCTCCAGAGACACAGAAGACATTTAAAAAGAGTAGAAAATGTGAGAAAGGAGAACCGCGCCCCTCAGTAAGCCAGAGAGAGGGCAGCGGTGTGACCGGGAGGCTCTGGCTGTGCTGTCTGACATGGCAGCCACCGGCCAAGTGTGACTCAGTTAAAGTAATTCCAATTGAAATCCAGTTCCCTGGTCACAGAGCCAACTTCAAGCCCTCAACAGCCACCTGTGACTAGTGGCTGCCATTCCAGACAGCACAGAACAGAGCGTTTCCGCAGTCGCAGAAAGTTCTACCGGAAGGCACCGATTGAGAGGGAGAGACTGGAAGATGTCCTCAGCCTTGTAGGGCTGGCCAGGCACGAATCCCAAGCACCCCTGAAGTCTGGCCACCCCACTGGACTCTGGCCCCCTCCATGTGACACAGAGGGGGCCCTAGGGAAATGCAGGGCTCCGGGACTGCTCTCATCAGGGGCCGGAATTGGGACGAGGTAGGGTGAGAAGTCAGGGCAGTGGGTGAGGACCCGTTGCCCCCAGGATGCCAAGGCTCCCCATAAGGCCGGGCTTAACTACGTCTACTTCACAGATGAGGGACCAGAGCTGCCTGGGGTGGAGTGGGCAGGCCAGATGAGGAGTCCCGAATAGCAAATAAACAGGAGGAGGCAGAGACCAGGCAAAGGTGGGGGGCTGGGCGGGCAGGGGCCATGGGTGCTCCACCCTCACTCCCACTCTGCCCTGCAAACCGAGGCTGTGGGCTCCCGGGGTCTGTGAGCCACCTGCTTCCTGGGCAGGGCCCGGCCTGCTCACCTGGGTCAAAGGTGGCAGAGGGCTTGAGGGCGGCGGCGGCCAGCCTGGCCATCATGGGTGAGATGAGACCCTTGCTCGCTGAGATCCTTTCCATGATGGAGGCGGGGGGCACCGGGACAGAGGTGGCAGCTGCTGGGGCAGAGTCACCGGCTCCCGAGGCAGCTAGAGTGGGCGTGTCAGCGGCTGCTGTGGCCGCTGCCCCAGATGACATGGCACCCAAGAGGCCAGGGGCGCCCACGGGCAGGGAGGCGCCGCTCCGACCCGGCAGGATGGGGAAGTAGGGGGCGGTGGTGGGCAGGCCCGAGTTGGAGAGGGCCAGCGCCAGTGGGATGGAAGCGGGCAGGCCCTGGGACAGCAGCCCGGAGATCTTGCTGTTGGGAGGCTTGGAGGCGCAGGGCACGGCCTCGGCGGTGGCGGTGGCGGCGGCCAGGGAGGCGGAGGACTGCTGGCTGGTCGGAGAGGCGCTCAGGCTGGAGTTCTTGCTGCTCAAGGCCGAGAAGTCGACCAGGTCGTCGTTGCTCGACTCCTCGTGCTCCGTGTCCTTGGCGCCCAGCAGCGAGGACGGCAGCCCCAGCGCGCCCGAGGAGCGGACGTGCCTGCGCTCGTGCTTGCGCTTGTGGGAGGTCATCTGGCTGGTGGAGGTGAAGGTGAAGCCGCAGCCCGCGCGGATGCAGTGGAAGTGGTTGGTGGCCTTGCTGTACACGCAGCCCTCGTACCGACACTCCTCGTACTTGTAGAACTTCTTGAAGCCGTCCTTGGCGTACGCGTCGTCCTTGATGTGGTAGCTCTTGTGCTTCTCGATGTCACACTTGTTCTTGAAGGTGAACGTGCAGCCGGGGCGCCTGGAGGGGACAGCGGGAGCCTGTCGCAGAGCGTCGGGGGCCCGGGACGCGGCCCTGCCCTGCTCCCGCCGTAGCCTGGGAGGAGTTTCTGGGCGGCCCCCACCCCTGTGCACACTGCCTTGAGGAGGCAGGACCCCAAGCCCCACACAGGCCCACGTCCCTGTGTCCATCCCTCCGCATGGCCAGGAGGCCGCCCCGGCTGGCGCCCCGCTCACCTGCAGTGGAAATGGGTGGTCTTCTGCCCATAGAACTGGCAGTCGGCCGTGCCGCAGTCCTCGGTGGCTCGGAAGCGCTGGAAGCCGTCGTTGATGAGCTGGGTGTTCTTCTTGTGGAAGTTCTCGTGGGTCATCACGTCTGACGTGCTGGTGTACACCTTGTTGCAGCCCACCTGCAGGGGCAGGACGGCCGTCAGGGCCACTGAGGCCACGCACCCCGGGGCCGAGGTTGGAGCAGCCGTGCTGCCGGCCACTGACCTCCCTGCTCAGGGGAGCTTCGGCCCCATAAACGTCCACCTAGGGGGTGGAAAGCCTCTAGCGACCCCTCTGGCCCTCCAGGCCTCGCCTGTGCCGAGGGCTGGGATGTCTTCGGGGCCCTGGATGCTCCCGGAACAGGTGAGGCAATCCTGTCCCACAGGAGGGGACTTTGGGGTCCTCAGCGGTGGCTGTACCTCCAAAGCCCCTGGCGGTGGGCAGGGCCGGACCCGGGGGCCTGGCGGTCACCCTCAGCCCAGGGACTGGCTTAGTGGACAGTTCCTGGCACGGGGCCCTCCCCACCCCACCCGGGCTGGGCCAAGGCAGGCAACGTTGCCATATTGAGTAAAAACCAGTGGAATCTGAGCACTCTTGAAGGCTGGGCCGTGCCAGTGTCTGCACCATCTCAGGGCCCGGAGAGCGAGCCCCCCTCTCCTCCCAGCCCAGGTTGTTCCACGGAGCCCATAACAACCCCCTGACAAATACCGGGGAAGGCGCGCCGGCTGCTATTTGCAACCCCCAGCTGCTCCCCCTGGACCTGACACCTTGAAAAAGCCCAGACTCTGCGTGGCATTAAAACAGAAAATTAAACAAAATCCTCCTCAGGAACCATTTGCAACGTGGCTCTTGGTGCTAAAGCCTGAAAACTGTCGGTCTGTATAAACAGCTCCCTGAATTTCACCCGCACCAAGTATGGCCATGGGGCCGGCCCCGCGCCCGCGCCCGCCCGCCGCCCCGGCCGGCGGGCACCTGCATGCAGTGGTAGTGCGTGCTCTTCCCATTCAGGTGGCAGCCGTGGTAGTAGACGCTGCAGTCGTCCAGCGGGCTGAAGCGCATGAAGCCGTGTTGCAGGGAGTTGTCGCGTTTCTTGTGCATGTTGTAGTGACGGATCACGTCCTGCTTGCTCGTGAACCTCTGCGGGACGGCACCGCGTCGGGCGGGGCCCAACGCCCACCCCCTCCCAGCCGGCCCAGACCCCTGGCCCCTCGGCTTCCCCGGGAGTAATCCTGCCTGGGCTGGAGGTGGCCCACATGGCCCCCGGGCCAGCACCACGGACCGCAGACGGGGCCGTTCCAAAGGTTCTGGAGCCCCCGACCCTGCCCTGGCCTCCCGCCCGGCTCCCCGCAGTCACGCCCCGGAGCAGAGACGCTGAATTGGGCCAGGCCCTTCAGGCAGGGGCTCTGATGGCTGATGACTCATTTTGCCCAGGACTGCCGACAGGCGGTGCCAGCGTGGGCTCCCCGGTGAGCAAGAGGGGACAACGCACGTTCCCCTCTCGTTGACCCACTCTGCACGTGCCAGAGGTGGTTTTGACCATAAGTGACAATCTATCTGAGCCTCAGTGTTACCACCTGTTAGATGGGGCAGGAGTCCTGACGCGGGAAGACACTGGGAAGAGTCAGATAAGGGGCCTCCGCCTGCGGGCCTGGTCCCTGGGGGCAGGGCAGCTCCCAGAGATTGGGAGCTTCAGTTATCACCCTGGGGAGGCAGATGGCTCCTATCAGATGCTTTTTTGCAGCTGTTGGTTTTCTGGGTTCTCTGTCAGCTTGAGTTGAGCGCCCCCATCCCACTTGTGAGGAGCTCCTCTGCCGCCGGGCAGGCACGCCAGGGTGGGGCTGGGGCCCACCGGACCCTACCTGGTAGTTGCACTCGGGGTCCAGGCAATGGTAGTGCTCGCGGTACTGGTAGGCGCAGTGGATGTGGCCACAGTGCTGACTGCCCGAGAACCTGCAGGGAGAAGGGGTGGGCTCAGGCCTCGCTGGATAGCAGCCCCAGGGCAGACTCTTCCCAGGCTCTCGGCAGGAGCAGCCCAGAAAAATCTGTGCCCATATCTCAGGGAAGTGCTGCTGGGGTTCAGGGGGGCTCTGGGCCCTGTGGGGGGGCGGGGGGGGGGCGGCAGAGGTAGTCTGTAGGGGTGAAGTGGCTGAGGCCTAAGAAAGCCAGGGGGAGTGATTGCACCTGTTGGGAATCCCAGAGCCACCAAAGCGCAGGGCTGTGCCACCTGCCGGGGGAACAAGGGCCCAGGGAGGCACACAGGCCTAGCACCAACGTGGGGAGGAAAAGGCCGGGGCAGGCCAAAAGTCAGAGCAGAGACGGGAAGAGGCCTGGGATGGGATGGGATGAGGCGATGAGGTCAGAAGTCCCCCACAGTGGCCCGACTGCCTTTCCTGCAGGTGCCGCCATTGCCCTCCCCCCCCCCCCCCCCAGGGCTAAGCCAGGTGCTGCAGATACGGGCTGGGAGGGCCCAGCTGCTGAGAGGTGTTAAAGCCTCTCTCTGTCCTGGGCTTTCCTGACACTTGAACAGCCCAGGGTTATGAATTTTTAAAGCACAGCATCTGTTCGGCTTCCTGAGGCAGGGAGTATGCTCTCCAGCCAACTCGGCTGCCGGGAGCCCCATGCGGCCTGGCCGCTGCCTGCCTCCCAGGAAACCCCGTGCCTCTTCCAGGCCCCGAGGCCGCCGGGGTGTGGCTCTCGGTCTCCGTGACAGCTACCCTGGGGAGGCTGCTCCGGGGGAGAGCCCGCAATGACAACTGGGGAGGAGATGGGCCTCAGGCTGTAGGACAGAGACGGAGACCCCCTTGTAAGGGGAGAACAACTTGCAAATACACATTTACGCCGAAGCTGCCAAAAGGGCCATCTGCGGAGGCCCTAATAATAATGATAATAATGATAATAGAATGGAGTGAAGCTGAAAAGAGAGGGGTGGGAAGAACCTAGAAGATCAGCAGAAAGACAGAGGCCGGGGCGCAGCCCCTGCCACGTGCTACCCCATCGGGCGCTGGCAGCGAGGGGCCTGATTTGGGGGAATCTGAGGCGAAGTTTCTTTGCCCACCTATCCTGCTGCCTTAGACATGTACAGAAGCAGGTCTGGAGTCAGGCGGTGAGGATCAAGGCCCGGCCCAGGGAGCACACTGAGGCCAGGTCAGGGAGGACCATCGCCCACACCCCCCCTCATCCCCACCAGTTCTGCGCTGGCCTGCATCTCACCCAAGACTCCGTGTAAGTGACAGCAGTGCTCTGGGCTTACGTGGGGCCTTTGGACACCCTGGCCCAGCCTAGGGCTTGAGGGCTTGTGGCCCAGACCACATCAAGGGGGCAGGGGCTCTGAGATGGGGCGTAGTCCCTCGGGGGAATTTGAGGGCAGGAGTGCACAAGGGTGGGGAAGCAGTAGACACCTTGGCACTGGCGGTCAGATGGACCTGTGGTCCCACAGTCCCCAGGCGTTCCTGGCACCATCCCACCTTCTCTCCATGGCCATCTCCACCCCAGGGGCCTACCTGGCAATATATTTCTGGTAAATGTTTACATCCTCGGTGACAGCTGGTTTATCTGTGGGCAATCCGTTCCTGGCGAGAGACACACAGGGCACAGCCGATTAGCGGACAGGGGGTAGCCTCACGCCCCAGGAGCGTCTAGGGGGCAGCTCCCTGCCCTGGGGCCCTGGCCTTTCCCTCCCTTGCTCTGTCATGTTCTGAGGCCCTCGAGGTAGGACTGAAAAGCCCTTTTGGCAGAACCTTGTCGGGTTCAATTAGCCCAACTCTGGCAAAGGCAGGGCCATCCCAAGCTGGCAGGCTGGAGGGCTCCACCTCAGTCGTGGCCTGACCTGGAGTCCAGCTGGGCAGGAAGCTTCGGAAGCTGGGGCCTGGCCCTCATTGCACACCAGGAGTCATGAGGATGCTGGGAAGACCCCAGGGGAAGGGGCGAGGGCAGTGCCAAGCAAGTGTGGCCAGCTGGTCAGAAAAACCCCACTCCAAGGCCATTGGGCAGCTCCCTAGATCAGCTCCCAGGTTGTGGGCTCTACCTCAAGGGGGAAAGGGGCCTGGGGGAGGGGGTCTCCCAGCCCCACACAATTGATCCACAGAGAATTTTACCATTGCCTGGGGGTTAGCAATGAGTGTGCTCGCCCCCACCCCAGACTCCTGCCTTCTCTTGCTGCCTTCCCCAGGGCCCAGGCTTTAAGCCCGGGAGCCGGGGCCACCAGCTTGGAGCCCAGAACTCCTAACCCGGACTGGGGCTTCCCCAGCCAACCACAAGGCTGCCTCCGAGGCAGAGAAAGCCTGTCATTGGGAAAGCGGGAGTCGCAGTAGTCCCCGGTGTGCATGTTAGCAGATGAGCACACGTGAGAGCAAGTGTGCACACTGTAAGATGTCCATCCCATGCACCGGGCATGAGTGATTGTGTGAGTATGTGAGTGTGTGTGCGTGCAAGCACGTGTATGAGAACCTGAGCGTGCCCCAGGGTGCGCAGTGGATATGCCCAAGGTATGAGTGGATGCGTGCACAAGCATGGGCTTCAGAGGCAGAGGAGTGGGGCTCCCAGCTACTCTACTCCCGAGCTCAGGATGGGGGTGCCTTACTTGACAGTGGAGACGGTCCCCGTGGTGATGGAGTCTGTTTTGGAGAAGGTTGACTTCAGGTACTCGGGAGTGTTGAAGGGCAGGGAGGCAGGTGGCTCAGGCCCTGGCCCAGGGGCACTGGGAGCACTGGGCACGCTGGGGAGGGGTGCAGGAGCCAGGCTGGGGGTGGGCGGGACCTTGGCGGGGCCCGGCTTCTGGATGGCCCGGACGTCGTACTTGGAGGGGCGCCCCACCTTGCCTGTCTTGAAGGCAATGGCCCCGCCCATGTCGGGGCTGCCCTCCCCAGGTTTGAAGAGATGGAGGTATTTGACATTCTCCAGGTCGTACTTGGATGGCTTCTTGTAGGTGCTACCGTTCTGGGGCCGCAGGTTCTCGCCTGTCTTCAGTTTCTGGATGAAGAAGTCATACTTGGAGGCGCGGGCCACCAGGCCCTGCATGGGGACGCTGCTGTGTGAGGGCAGGGGCAGGATGGTGGCCTTGGTCTCCAGGTGAGCCGTGCTGCTGGGCAGCCGCAGGCCAGGCAGGGGCCCCGCCACCTCCTTGCCTGCCCGCTCCTCAGCCTTGGTGCTGTGGGCCGGCCAGGAGAGCTGCTCGCCGGCCTTGAGCTTGCGGATGTACTCCTCGTATTTGGAGAAGCGTGCCCGCTTGCTGAGGGCGTCCTCGGAGGCGGGCAGCATGGAGGAGGTGGCCACTTCGGGGGTGGAGCCCGGGTGCAGCTTCTCGAAGCTGATCTTCCTGGCTAGCTCGTCCCTTGTGTTCTGGTCATCATAGCCAAACATGCCGAGGAACTCAGTCATGGTGGAAGCCGCGTAGTCCCGGAGCGAGGAGGCCTCTCCTGCAGCGCGGGGAGAACCCAGTCACCTCTGGGAGGGAGCAGGGTGGCCAAGGCATGGGGGCACCCCCTCCCCAAGAGCCCCCACCCACAGAGGGAGGAGGCTGGCGTGGGGAGGGGGCGGAGCACGACATGATCTATGGACATTTGGCTCACTTGTTAGGTTTTACGACTCTTAAATTAATTTGTTTAAAAAAAAAGTAATTAATACCGGGGTAAAATAAAACGAGTTCATCAATGCCAGGAAAATCAATTTCCTAAATGTTCTGGCCGATGGCTTTTCAGTACATTAAACAAAGTTTCATAAATGTCTCCTCTCTCTCGCCTTGGCCTAATATGAAAGAGAAGTCACTTTACTGGAAGTAAGGCCAGATCCCAACCTGCCTCCTCGGGGTGGGGTGACACGGGGGCTGGGGACAGGTATGGATGTGGGGCAGCGGCCGGGAAGTCAGGAGGGACCCCAGGAGCTGAGGGAGCCACTGGGAATAGGGTTGGGGCGGGACTGGCTGAGCCCACCTAGAAGACTCTCCCTGACCCCCACAAGTGGACACACAGCCCTGCATCCCTGGGAGGTGGAGGGCGTGCCCCCAGCCTCCCCAGGAGCTGGCCTCTTGGCTCCCCACCGGCCCCCCAGTGGCTGAGGGTCCCAGACAACAGGACGGAGGGGGGGGCAGGGGCTCTGCTGATGTGTTTACTCAGACACACTCAGGGCTCCTTGCCCCAGCGAAGACTGATGACGTGGGGAGCCCTATGACCGTCCCCCCCGGTCAATCCTCGTGCTTGTGTGAGGGTGGTCACCCTGAGGAGAGGCAGGGCCTGAGAGGTTGGCCCTGCCAGCCCTGGCAGCGGACTGGCTGCAGCCCATCTGTGGGCCCCCCCTGTGCCCACTGCAGGCACACTGAGATCCCTGGTGCAACTTCTCCACAGGGACCTGAGCAAACACATGTGCACATGTGCTCTCACACACACACACACACACACACACACACACACACCCAGCTACCTGCCCAGCTCCACAAACACACCCGCACATGGACACAAACCTCCCCAAATCCTACATGCATCTCCCAGGATGAGTCTCCTGATGGTGGAGGCAAGCTGATCCCATTCTGCCTGGGCTTCTCCTGTGGAGACCCGCCTCCTTGCACGCACGACCTTCCACCACAGCCCACGTGTGACTTCCCGGCGCACACACACTGACTCGTTTCCGTGCAGAGACTCGCTAAACACCTACTATGTGCTATGCCCTGAATCGGGTGGGGGCACATAAGAGGGTGAGACCCACATGGGCCTCAGGGACACACAGGTCCTCTCCGTTCCCATCTGAGCCAGCAAAGCTGGGCATACTCAGAGCCGCGGGACGCCAGGCTGGGAGAACTAACAGCGCAGCAAGGGAAGGTGGGGCTGAAGAAGGGGAGGCCCAGGACCCCAGCAGGTGGCTGATGGGGGTCACTTCCCAACCCACATCCCCACCTACCAGGTCTGCGGGAGAAGGACAGTCACAGGCAGCACCTGGCACCCCCCAAGGTGGGCAGAGTGACTCCAGGAGCCAACAGATGGCTGTTCCCTGGGGCGGGGTGGCCTGTGGGCCACTGTCCTGACCTCAGGCTATGTGGGATGGGGGGCGCAGCCTGGGAGGAGTGGGCTCTGGCTGCTGGATTCAGTGGTTCAGGGACCAGGGAAAGGGGCTAAAAATAGCAGGAGGGAGCTGAGCCCTCACTATATATGGCAGAGAGACAGAAGGCTTTGAAGGGCAGGCAGCTTAGTAGAGGGAAGGGGCCCGGCGGGGGTCTGGGGCAGCCCAGAGGCCTGCATTCCCGAGCCCCCAGGCCCAGAGAAGGTGGCCCGAGCCCGGTGGGCTGCTAGGGCTCCAGCTGCTTCTCTCTGGTGTCCCGGGCTGAGCAGGCTGCCCTGGGTGTCAGACTGCAGTCCCACGGGGCCTCCAACCAGAGGAGCAATGCCTGGGTCATGAGGCCACTGGCAGTTCCAGCCCTGCCCCCTATGGTCCTGGCTCTCCACTTGGGGTGAGAGAAGGCAGGAGTCAGGGCAGAGCTGGGCCTGGGAGGGGCTGGGGCCCCAACGGGACAGCGGCCCTTGTCCCTGTCCCTCCCTCTCCTCTGGCTCAGCACAATCACCTTGTGTCTGGGAACGGCAAGGGCTTTTCCTATCAGAGGAAACTGAAGGTCACACTTTTCCTCATTGATCTTGCAATGTTTGTTAATTACTCTGTCACTGATGTGGCGAAGGATAATTAAACAGCTCTGTTTATATCTTATATGCATAATTATGTGGCTGCGCAGGGCTCCCCGCGCAGGGAGGAGATGCGCCCCTCGCTGCAGGGGGAAGGGGATCGGGGAGCAGGCAGGGGAGGCTCGGGGCACCAGGCACAGGCCTGAGGAGGAGGCTGGGAGCTGGAGAAAAGACCCCAGACCTGGGGTTCCATCCTAGTGGTGGTAATCCCCTTCACCCGAAACTGCAGGCCCTCCCTTCCAGGAGGGGAAGGAGCTCCGGGCTGCTCTGAGTCGTAAGGACAAGGAGACAGCAGAAAAGCCGGGCCTTAGCCATCTCGTGCACGGGAAAGAGGTCAGCCAGAGGAGCACGTCCCGGGCAGGTGGGTATAATGGGATATGCGGGCTGGGCCAGGTGGGGCCATCCTGCGGCCCGGGGCCTCACCCCTGAGAGGTCCCGCCTGGGACAGCCAGTGTCCCTGGTGAGGGGAAGGCTTCCGAGAGGGGGCAGGGGAGGGTGGGAGAGCAGGCCTATGCTAGAGCTCTGCTCCTGTGGTTCCTGGGGCTGACCAGCCCTGCCCCCCCAGGCTCCTCTGATGCAGGTGTGGAGAGACAGTCCCACAGTCTGTCCTCCGTCCCGCATCCCCGCAGCCATCAGACCCGCGGTGCTCATAGCTGCCCCTAGCCCGGCTCACACTGGGAAGCTCCCCTTCCAGCCCGAGCAAGTGTCCCCTGTTCTTGCCACTACCTTGGCCCCAGGCCCCCACATCAGGAGAACTGGCGGGACTCAATGAGGTACCGGTAAGTGGAGCACGTGTGGGGGAAGCGGGCAGGCTCCGTGGACCCCCCACTCCTTCCCCTCTGGCGCCCCCCACGAGGTCATGCCATCCATCCATCCGTCTGTCTGTCCGGGGCTCAGACACCTACCTGAAGCCTGCTTGGCACCGGGGCCGCTGTCATCCTTGGAGGCTGCGCCATCAGGCTCCTTCTGCTCCACGACACCGCTGCCATCCTTGGGGGGCTCTTCGCCGTGGTCTTCCTCATCGCTGCAGCCCTGGGGCTGTACCATGTACACGCCTTCAGGGGGCAGCTCCAGGCCCTCGCGGCCGATCCGCCCCAGGCCAGGCGCGGGCGCGGGCTCCTCACTGTACTCGCCGTTGACCCACTTCTCAATCACCGCCCGCCTCTTGTCTTCCTCGCTGCGGGCGCCCCGGGCCACGCCGGTCTCTCGGTCCCGTGGCCGCAGTGAGCTGCCCTCGGCCGGGGGGCCCGCCTCCGCCCCCTTCTCCACCACCACCTGGCGGCTCAGCTTGGCACAGATGGCGTTGAGCTTCAGGCCGCCTTTGCGCTTGGCCGCCATCGCCGGCTTGCCTGCGGGCGGGTCGGTGCACCGGGTGCCTTCAGCTGTGGGGCGGACGGAGAGGTCAGAGGCTGGCGTGTGTCAGGCTCAGCCCCCCACCTCGGCAGCCCAGGCCCTAGGTCTTTCCAATCCCGCCTTCCTCACGCTGCCCCCAGCCTGGCTGGCGGGGCTTCGGGCCCCTCACCAGACCGTGAGCCCCAGGGGCCCGGCTCGCCCAGCGCGCGGGCTTGTACCGGGCGGTCAAGGAGAGCTTGTTTGTAAATGAACATACGAATGGGTGATGTGCGGACACCCGGGGCGGGCTTCTCAGCACCTGGTTCCTGGAAGCATTTCCTACTCTTGCTTGGCCCTAAATTCCTCTTCTGAGAGGCAGGCCAGACGTGACCCCAGCTGGAGGGGGGGGTGTGTGCTCTGACACTCAAGGATACTGAGGCACGCGCGCCGGCTTAGGGGCTGGCCATTGGGTGACTCCAGCAAGTGACAGCAGCCTGACTACCTGTGAGCATCTGTCCCCCCCCCCCCCCCCGTGGCCTGCCACACAGGGAGGTGACCGCAGAGAGCCAGGGAGCAGCCAGCATCCACCTCCTGCCTTCCTGTCCCAGCCACGGGGGCGGGCACCCTTCTCCACCTGAGCGTCTCATCCCTGGCACCACTCGGCCAGACCTGGTCCCTGGGCCCCACCGGACTCCTACCTCTGCTCCCTGGAGAGCCCCGAGATCTCTTCCTTCTCTCCTAGCCACCCAGGGCCTCCGAAGGCCTGTTTTTCCTCTCTCCCCTCCCCTTCACAGACCCGCTCGAATTCTCTGGCCATTTCCTTTCCACAAGCCTCAGTGAGGGCCATTCAAGGGCAGAGCTCCTCACAGTCCCCCTGAGAAGCGCTCATCCCTGTCCGGGATCTCACTGTGCCTTCTCGGCCTCGGCCGGCTCCTGTGGCCCTAGAAGGCCCGGCTGATTCTGGGAAGCCCACTTCCTGGCCCGGAGAAGCCACAGCTGGACGGGGTCGGGATTCCTCGGATCCCCAACAGAGAGCCCCAAAGCTGCAGTCGCGGTGCCGAAGCCCTGCACGTGACAGCCGACAGAAACTCTAACTCAGGCTGCCCGAGGTCTCACCACCTCCCTCACGGCTGCTGAACAGGTCACCCAGGGTCTGGGGTGGGGGTGGGGGGATGGTGCACGGCAAGTCCCCTCACCACACAACCTGGGCCCTGCCACAAAGGCCAAGGGTGGACACACATATACATGCTGGCATATCTGTCTGTCTGTCCACCTTTCCATCCATCCATTTAGTCAGCTCCCGTTGCATGCCAGACCCCGTGGTAGGCTTGGCAGAGAGGCTCAGCCCACATTGGTTTTGGGCACAGGGGACCCCACTGGGGCCCCTCAGTGGCAGGGCTCCCTCGCGCGTACCTCAGCAGAGGAATGCACATGTCTGAGTTCCCACCTACAGAGGTAAGAAGCTGGGGCAGGGGCTCTGCTCCCAGGGCCGTGGGAGGAAGGAGCTTCCCTATAACGGGTCAACACCCTAAAAACCCCCACACCTCGAAGCCCCTGAGAGGCATGCTCAGACAGGATGACCACACCTGGGCCTGCCTGGGGACCCTGTCCCGCAAGGAGACCAGGCTTTTGCACACGGGCGGCTGTACGATGCCCCAGACCTGCCCTGAAGCCGGCTGCCAGTGCACATGGCCTCACTTGGCCCAGCGGCCCGGCGACCTAGCCCAGTCCAGGCAGCGCACTGCCAGCGAAGGCTCTGCTTGGCTCACACCAGTCCTCCCGGTCCTGGGGCCCTGGCTCTGCTGGGCCCCACCCTTGCCCAGGCCAGGGGCCCGCTCTGCCCAAGTTGACCCACACCTCCAAGTCTGTGCTGCCTCCACCCAAGTCTCCAAGCACTGACATGGGTTCCTCCTCAAAGCGCAGCGATGGGTCCCCTAGTCACGCCATCCCACCCAACTGCTGGGCCGGCCGCCAGGCTGCACGACACCAAGTTTCCTCCAACAGAACTACAGGCAGCAGGCCTCACCTGGCCCCCTCTGTCCCCTGCCCTAGTGGGGAAGGGAAGGGGGGAGTAGGGGAGCCTGCTCTATTTTTACCAGGAGGTAAGCAGCCAAGTGTGTATGGCAGACAGCAAATGGATCTATAAATATTTATCCCAGGGAAGAGGGAAGCAGAAGCTCCCAGGGCTGCCCTTGCTGCTGGTGACACCCCCTCTCTGGGCTCCCACCCATCCTGGAGCCTCCCGGCACTTGGGCCCACCCAGTCCAGCCCACCCGCCCCTGGTCTCGGCCGTGTGCCTGGCTCGGTCCCTCCTGGGCCCCCACCAGCTGCGCTGCAGCTGTGCACCCAGGGCCCACCCCCAGCCCACAGGCCCCTTTGCTCCGCCTCCACCCCCACACCTGCCCTCCAGCCGCTGCTCTGCCCCAGCCCACCTGCCTTCCAGATGTTGCCCTCCCTCTGACTCTACTGCAGGTCCCAGGGGTAGAGGTGGAGAAGGCGTGTGGGCCTGGGGTGCAGGGCAGGAGGCAGAGGCTAGGGCAGCGGTAGGGAGTATGAAAGAGCTAAGGTCCAAGTTGCCTGCCCATCCGCCTTCCGGCCCACTCTGCGGAGCCCTTCTCCCCTCCCCCTCCATCAGGGCCCTGGGACATACAGACTACCCCCCTCGTGGTCTGACCCCAGGCTCCTGTCCATGTAAACATTCCCCCGACTTTCTTCCCTAAAATATAAACGCCGTGGCCAGGCCTCAATGGGAGGAAGCCATCCGTCCCCGGCCCTGTCACTGCCCCTTTCATCTCCTTCCCGCCACCAGCCTGCCCGCTGCTCTATTTACACTGGACACTTCCTCTGGGAACAATACTGCCCAGGAGGCAGGCTTGGGCCAGAGGGTGGGAAGGCAGGGGACTCCTGCACTGCTTACTCAGGGACGGGCTCCAGAAAGGAGGCAAGGGGCAAGGCAGCTGAGGTGGGCCCCGTCAGGCCCCGGGGGAAGGAGCAGCCAGGGCCTGCACGCAGGCAGCAAGCTCAGCGGCTCTCCCAGCCTCTAGCCCCCGGCCCCGTGGGGTGAGCTTCAGGAGGTGGCCCAGCACCAGGGCACAGCCTGGCTCTCCCCCTGGCTAGCTCAGGGCCCTGGGCAGCTCTCGCCCCATGAAAGGGCCACAGGACGGCAAGGTGGGAGGGTTCTGGAAAGCAAGGACCTGAGAAAAGGCAGCTGAACCCTGGGGGGGACAAGCAAGCAGGTGTGGGGCACATCTAGGCACAAGATCCCAAGACGTGGAAACCTCACCCGGCCCAGGAGAGAGAGGGGAGACCAGAGAGCCTGGGGGGCCTGGCCGTGGGCAGGCCGTCCCCTCAGCAACAAACACCCCCCTCATCAGCTCCCAGGGTCTGAACCTTCTCTCCCGGGGCTCCAAACTCCATCAGCCCACCTGCAAGCAGCTCTCCTCTCTGAGATGTGTAGATGCTGGTGGCAGGCAGGTGGGGCAGAAACCGGACCTTCCATGTACATTTCTGGGTACTATCTCATGATACGCTCAGGATGACCCAGTGAAGCAGGGACTGCCATCAGCCCATCCGATAGAAGAGGCAACTGATCCTGAGCCACGAAGACACCCCAGAGCCTGGGCTCACAAAGGTCCCGGGCTCAGCAAGGCCCTGGAGCGGCCATCATGGCCCCAGTTCAGGCTCTTGGGTGGGCTGTAGGAAGTCCCAGGCCTCTCTGCCCCGTCTCCTCCTCACCCCCACTCCCGGTTCCCATAACACGGAGCCCCCTAAAGTGTTAACTGCAATGGGTAAAATGGTGCAGCAGATTGCTACAATAAATAATTTACTGATATTTATAAATATTCAAATCAGCCAGCTTCAGAAATCAAATGAAGGGAGGGCCTCGGGAGAAGGGCCCGTTATGGCAGGAATCTCATCACTCCCTCCAAAGGCTGAGGAGGCCAGGGCTCCTGCCAGTTACGGGGGAGACAGGGGGGCTCCTGTAGCTGCACCTGGGCCCCTGGGCCCTGATCTCTGGGGACTAAGGGGTTGGGGGTGGCTGGAACGGCTCCACCTCCTGGCCAGGTTGGGGCCAGGGCCTCCCCTGACCTGCGCAGCCCCTGTTCAAGGGGATGAGAAGCTCCAGTGCCCAGCGCCCACTGCCTGGGTCTCCAAGTTGCTTGTCCTGCCATGTGGGGGGGGGGGCAGTCCCTGGGGGCTGGGCAGGCCTGGCAGGCCCCCCCCCCCCACTCGTGAGTAATGTGTTTCGGGGCCGGGCGGCCTGTCAGCTACCAGGCTCCCAGTGCTTTATGGGCTCTGCCTGGTGGCTCTGAACTCCCTGGTAGGAAATAAAGTTCTCCCTGTGCGTCCCTTCTAAACATTTCACTCAGTGGAAACGGTGTTTAAGAAAAATGAGGACATATTTCTTCCTAAGGATGCAGTGTCCCCTTTGGGCAGCCTAATGCCCGCTGTATATCAGGAGGTGGGGAGGCAGGGGCCAGGCACCCGTCCCCTGGGGTGGGGATGCTCCAGGGCCCACCTGCCTGCGGCCAGGTGGCTCAGGGGCCACAGACACTGCCAGGCCACTGGTGGCTGCCCTGTCCCACAGCCCGGAGTGAGAGGGCAGCTGGCGCCCTCCAAATTACCTCCCTTGTGCCAGGGACCGCACTGGGCACTTCATGGTGTCGCTTCAGTGACCCTCCCCTCCCCACAACATCCCCATGAGGCCTTGACCTGTCCCCCTTTCCAGATGAGGAAGCAGAGCTTGGTGAGAATGGTAACTGCCCACAGTCACACAGCATCAGTGCTGGAACTGGACTCCCACGGGGCTCAGATGTCCAAGGTCACGGTCTAACACCCCACACACGCCTCCCACAGCCTCCCAATCAGGGTGGTGGCGATGTTGGAACCTCCACCCTGTCATCCCTAAGAACTTGAACTTGATGGGCTACAAGCCCCAGTTTTGGGGGGATGTGTCTATGTTTGTTCAACACCCCCTCTGAGCTGCTTCTATAGGCCAGGCTCTGGGCTTAACCTCAGGATACGATGTGAGCAAGACAGACTGTCCTGGTTCCTGCCATCCCGGCCAGCTCAAATTTAGACGAGGAGGCAGACGTTCACGTAATTACAAGTGCAATCACTGTGGTGAAAAGTCCAGGTGCCCACAGGGGCCGCGAGGCTGGGGAGCCAGGAAAGGTCCCCCTAGAGACAGGTGCCCCATCCCCTGCTCCCCCCAAGCTCCCTGACCATCCCTCCCACCACTCTCCTCGCCCCCACTGCCAGCACAGTTCACTCCCCTATCTTCTACCTTCTCCAGCTGTGACTCCCTTCCCCAGCCAGCACCTGTCCCCTAGGAGAGGGTGTCCTCTCTTGGGACTTGGGCCTGAGCCCGCTCCCAGCTCGGAACAGAAGGGCTGCCCAGCTTCTGTGGGTGGGAGCAGTGGCCACTGCTCCCCAGGGCTCTCGGCCAGGTCCCTTGGTCCCCAACAGCGCTAAGACGGGAAGTGGGGGGGCCCCGGCCACCGGGCCCTACTTGCCCCCCTTTGTTTATTTATTTATTATGATTTTTTAGTCCAGTTAAAAGGTTTACTATCCAGACGCGTCTAAGTGGCCTCACTTAGCGTAAGTAACTCTATAAATCAGGGGAACTGTTAGCATCCACCGCACAGGCTGGCTATCAATCTCCCCCAGGTCACAGCCAAACAGGAAGGGGAGAAAAAAAGAGCTACCACCCAGGGGAGATTTAAAACACACACACAGCGCACACACAGACTGTGCACGCGCACACACACTCGGGCGTCTCCGTACTTGTACAATCATATTAGAAGTCACACGTGCACATGCAGAGCGGCCCGGAAACCAGCCGTGCCGCGTGTGGTCATGATAACAGAGCATAAACAGGGCTCCTGCAGCCGAAAAGGGAATCAGAGCCCAAGGGCGGGGAGCCTCCAATGCCCCCCCCCAGGGCTGGGCGCTCATGCCTGAGATGCCCTGCCTGGGGAAGGGGCTCTGGAGGGCCAGGCAGGGGCTCCGCTTGGTCCCCTCCACTCTCTGTGGCCCCTGCCTCTGCAAACCCAAAGGACCAAGCTTTCCCCTTCTGTGTGGCAAGGTAAGCGTTCAGCGGGGAGGTGGAGCCAAGGAAAGCAGCAGGGAGGCACGCAGTGGTCCCACGTCTCCGCCAGTCCTGCCGACACAGCACAGGACTCAAGAAGGGTGGCACCATCTGAAGGACTGACCAGCCGCCTCGGAGGGTGGCAAGGCTCGGTGAGCGCCCAGAGCCACCTGTCCACAGGGATGCCCCACCTTTTTACTCCAGTAGGTGCGGCCGGATGCGCAGGCGGCTTGGACACAGGCGCCCACCCCCATCCCCGGAGAGGACCTGGACCCGCAAGGACCCACGAGCTGGGCCACACCAGGCAGCGGAGCGGGAGAGGCCTCTCGTGGCCTCCTCTGCGGATGCCCAAGGCCAGGCAAGGCGGCCTGAGGGGGGAAGGCCTGCCCGGGGCCCACCTCTCCCACCTGGCCCCAGAGGCCTCCCGGCTCACCCGCCCGCCTGCCCGCCGCATCTCCCGTGAACTCTATTTCTCTTTCCTCTCTGAAAACAACTGAGCTGTAAATACTGTTTAACCTTCTCCCCCCCTCCCCCCACCCCCTCCCCTCCGCACTATAAAAACACAAATATGCCATAACTCAGCCGGCCCGGCCGCCCAGCCTCCAACATGCCCCGCGCCCGGGCCTCTCAGGAAGGTCATTACAAACGACTTTCCGATTCACTGCTCCTGAAATAATTTTGTGTATTAAAACCTGAATCTGCACTTTCTGGGGCCGAAAGCCTCGCTTAATTATGGCGGGTGTCCTTGGGACGGACAGTGATCCTTCACTCGCCAGCCCGCTCCAGCCCTCCGCCCGCCAGCCCGCCCCCCTCCCTGGGCCCAATCTGTTTTCAAAGTGTGTCTGTCCTTTATTAAATTGTTTTCTTTTCCACATTATCAGTTGCCATGGAGACCTCATCTCTCGGATTATTTGAATTTCATTATATCTATTGATTTGGGAGCATTTCATCTTTTTTATTGTTTTTCTGTCAATTTTCAAAACGAATAACCATCTAATTTGCGTCAGTGCTGATTATGTTTGTCCCTCAATAGAGGTCGGCAGCTGCGCTGGGGAAACAAATCAATGAAAAACCATCATAAAACTCCCCACTCCAGTCTCCGGGATGTGTGGGTGACATTCCACGCCTGTGAGAGACACACTCATCAGCTCCAAGTTCGGCTACGGTGGCAGCGGCTCCGCTCCACGTCCGCCTCCTCTGGCCTTAATATTTAATTTCGCGATTTGGGGCATTATTAGTGGTGTTTTTATTAGTGCGTGTGCATGTGAGTGTTTGGTGGTGGGCCGGCTGTTCCGTTAATTTGTGGGTGAGGCTGGGAAAGCCCAGAGGAGGGCAGGGCGGACGGTGCTGGGGGTGCGGTGGGAAGTGGAAGAAGCAGGAGGGGAGCCCTGAGGAGGGGGGCGGGGGGGGCCCCGGGAACGGGAGGACCATGCCGAGGGGCTGGAAAAGGGGGGTCGCAGAAGGGGGACCAAGCGAAGGGGAGGAAAAGAGGGAATTCAAATTGCTTACTTTGTTGGTTTTTTTTAAATAATTTATGCAATTTTAAGCATTTATGTATAAATTTTTTAATAAGCCACCCTGGAGCAGGATGGCCATTAACATCCCAACGTCCTTCTGTCCAATGGGCTGGCGGAGAGGATCAATTTCTGAGAGTACTTTCCCTTTTTTATGACATGATAAAATGCTTTTAAAGCAACTTACACAAATATGGAAATTTTTTTTTCTTTTTTTCCCTGTCCCCTCTCCCTTCCCCTAACAGCCTTCTTATCCACCAGGGAGAGGGGTGAGTGTGTGTGTGCGCGCACACGGGCACACACACACACACACTTGTGCTCCTCCTGCTCCCTCTCCTGCTGGGGAGGGGGGCTGCGGGGGGGCTGGCAGGGAGACAGCCCCAGTTCTCACTAGAACTGGCCGCCTGTCCTTCTAACAAGGGCATAAACTTTCATTACCCATGCACGCAGTCAAAGACAATTTAGGGAAACGCGCTGCTCGGAAAAGGAAAACCTCAGCGATTCGTGACCCACACCGCTGCCATCTGGGGGGCTCTCGCCTCCAGCTCCAGGGAGCCCGGGCCCTGAACCTCTGGCCCTGCCCACTGGAGGGTTGGGGAGGGGGCCCTTGTGGGGGCAGCCCGCAGAGGGAGGGGAGAGAGCGGAGGGAGGGCAAGGGTCTCTACCTTGGCTGGCCAAGAGCACCTGGGCAGGCCAGGGGACAGTCCCCCTTGTTGGGCTCTCCCCCCATACCCCTTCAGTAGCCTCACCAGGCATGGGCCCTCCAGGGCAAGCACGGGGCTCATGCCATTTTGCGACCCAGTGCCAGCACAGAGCAGAAGCTCAGCTCTGTGGATGGATAGATGGATGGATGGATAGACAGAGGGAGGGACTGAGTGAAGACAAAGTAGGAAACCAGGCCCAGATGTCCTCACGCCCCAGCAGGAGACCCACAGATGCTGGAAAAAGCTCCCTCTCCAGGTATCACCTGCTCTAGAAGGGGGTCTGGGACAGGAGTGCCTCTGGGTAAGAGGATGGGGGACACCAGAGCGAGGGGGGCGGCCCGGCCACCATCACCCCCACCCTGAGCCCGAGCCTCAACTCCCTGAGATGGAGCCAGGTCTTGTGAGGAAGAGGACAAGTGTCCTATGCCCAGGCTTGGGGACAACCCTTACTTCCATGTCCCCTTCACCTGCAGCCCTTCCTCCAGATGGGGAGTGGGAGGAGGGGCCCAAGGGGTGAGCCCTGCCCAAGGGCTGAGGGAGATGATCCAGGTCCCCAGCACAGTGCCTGGAGCCTTTCCCTGCCTTGCCATCGCGGGACAGTGCCTGGCCCTCCCATACCATCCACGCTTGGGGACCGGGACTTTGGCAGCACCAGATCAGACAAACTGACATTAGAAACTTGGTCCTCCTCTTAAAGCTTGCCACTTTAAGTCTGGTCTCTGCTCTGGGCCCCAGAGTCCTCATCTGAAATGAGCCTGTTGAAAGGATGGCGTCGAGTGACATGTCTGACACAGCGCCATGGAGCACGTGGGGCCTGCCCTTCTACTGGCTGGTGACTGCGGGCAGGGTCCCTGCCTCGGGAGGGCGAAAGGCTGCTCCCTCCCAGACCTGGGGGCTGGTGCAGGCAGGGCAGAGAGTCCAGCCTCCCTGAGATCTAGGAAATCTGGGTCTTCCTGCTTCTCCCAACCCCCCAAACCCTGGTTTCTCCTGGGGCCCTCAGCTGTCTAGGCTACTGAGACCCAAACGCCCTCCCGCCCTCGAGTCCCAGAGCATCTCTTGGGAGGCCTCCCTCCCTCCGGGTGAGCCTGACCCTTGGCAGTCCAGGAAGGGCCCCTCGGTGTCCTTGGTGGCGGCAGCAAGGGAGCACCCCTGCTGCGCCAGGCCACCCCAGCCTTCGGTGGGGACCAAGGGGAGCCCACCCTCCTCCCCTTCTGTGTTCAGATCCCCCCCCAACTGTCATTAAAATAACAAGTTTCTGTTACAATCTAAACATTCCCACATCGCATAAAGGGTTATATTACACCCGAGTCACTCCCGGGCCCATGTTTGCACAGAAAAGCTCACGGCAGGTCCCCCCTCCTGACGAAGTGACTTATTAAAGTTTAAACAGTAATTAACAGAACAATAAAAATAAAGGGATGTTTGGGGAGTCGTAGTGCACACAGGGTTTTTGGCAGTGCCAGCAGTTTCTCAGTGCCCTGTGCTGGCAGCAAAATGCGACTGTGAAGCCAGGGGGGACGGAGGACGCGGCCGGGACTGGGCCAGGGAGGCTTCAGGCCTGAAGGGTGAGGAAGCGCGGCCAGACCGGAGGGAGGGGAAGAAGGGCCTGGGAGGTTCACGCAGGGCTGTGCGGGGGGGCCACCAGCCGCACCCCCCACCCCCAGGATCTGGAGGAGTGGGGTGGGTGCCTCATGAGCAGGAGAGAAGGCCTGACGCCGGCAGGAAACCACCGATACGGGTGGCTGAGGCTTTGCCCTGCCAGAGCCCAGCGTGGCCCCGGGCACTTCCAGGAGCCCGGTGCCTCGGTTACATCCAGCCAACTCCGGCACGGCCCTGGCTGGGGGAGCACCGTGGGCATCGCCAGACCCTGCCGTTAAGGGTTCCTGGGGCTGGACCCCAGCCACTCTGGGCTCCTCTCCCAGTCAGCCAGGTACCTCTCCTGGCTCCTGTGGCTGGGGCACCATATACCCCTGAGAACTCTCCTGAAGCTGGGGGCTGGTGCAGGCAGGGCAGAGAGTCCAGCCTCCGTGAGATCTAGAAAATCTGGGTCTTCCTGCTTCTCCCAACCCCCCAAACCCTGGTTTCTCCTGGGGCCCTCAGCTGTCTAGGCTACTGAGACCCAAACGCCCTCCCGCCCTCGAGTCCCAGAGCATCTCTTGGGAGGCCTCCCTCCCTCCGGGTGAGCCTGACCCTTGGCAGTCCAGGAAGGGCCCCTCGGTGTCCTTGGTGGCGGCAGCAAGGGAGCACTACGAAGCATGAGTAAGGACTCAGGGGAGAGAGACTCTTCTCTGCTCTTGGCGGCGGGAAGATTAGCCAGCCCCATGCACGCTGGGCCCCATGTAAAGGGAGGAAGCAGGGGGCTGGCTAGGCCAGGGTGGGCCCCCGCTGGTGGGAGACCTCACTCACAAAGGGTCTCAGGGAGCCGGGCCTGGAGGGCTGGTCCAAGGTCAAGCCAGTCATCCTTCACCCTCTCTGGTTCTCCCTCCACAAGCTCCACCTAGAGGCTCAGACACCTGGCTATAGGGGATGGCAGGGAGCCAGAGAGGAGCCCTGGAAAGAGGAGGGGCTCCACCTGGACAAGGCCAGTACACGCTGCTTCTTCCTAAAGCCTTGGGAGCCGAGGAGGAAGGGTGGGCGGGAGCACTCGGAGGCCACAATGCATGTGAGTCCTCAAAAGGCAGCCAGGTGATAGGTACCAGGTACTGCTGGGTGGGCCTCGGACTTACCAGCCCCCAAATGCCCTCACTTCATCCCTCTCCCAGACTCCTTGGGCTGTCCTGGGCTATGTTGTGGGGGGTTCTCTCTCTGACCTTACAATCTCAGAGCCCGTGGCCAGTCTTGTGGCCCTCGCCTGCCCACTACCAATGCCTGTCCTTCTAAGAGAAGCCACCGCACACGGCTCTCTCCTCACTGCACAGGATTCATTCCCAGAGTGGTTTGGGGTACAGCACCCCCAATTCAGGTTCTTCCCACCAGGGCAGAGCAAAGGGCCAACTTGGGGACACCATGAGGACCTTAAGAGCACTCTTCACCCTTCTCTTGGCCTTCCCCACCTCCCTGTGCCTCCGTGAACCAACCTGCCCAGGCCTGTCTGGGCATCTGAGTTCTGCTGTAGCCGCTCTCCACCTTGGTGCCCACCAGCAGCAGCGTGGACCAGATCGTGCCCAGAGACTGGCCCCTGGCCCAGGGAGAGCAGCCCCGCTGGGTCCCTGGCACTGGCTCCCAGGCTCGTTCCTCCACATCCCAGCTGCGGGGGCTGACGTGAGCAGCTGACAGCCACACGTGGAGGTGAGACGCTGGGCTATGGCCAGACATGCTCTTTTAGCCCTGTGTCTCCTGGGATCTGGTTCCTGGGCAGATGGCGGGCACAAAGGGCAGGGACTCTGGCTGGCCCCCATGGTGTCCGGCCATGCCCCTGCCTCTCACCAAGTTCTTGCAGGCACAGCCAGGGGAGTGCTGTGCCCAAATGACCTCTGGGTGCCTGGGCTCTAGGCACGAAGAACTTTGCCCTTAAGACGTGGAGAAGAGCCACTAGGAGAAGGACTCTCCTCCCCCTTTCCTGGGCAGGGTGCTTTGGGGCTCCACCCCCTCCCCCAAGATGAGTGACTCACAGGTGCAGAGAGTGGGGGGGTCAGGCAGAGAGAGCTCAAGAAGGGGGCAGGCGATGCTTCCCAATCCCCTAGCTGCTCTGCTCGGAGGGAAGTCAGGGGCTCAACCCTCCTTGTTGCTGGAGGAGGCCCCCCCACCCCGAGTCACCCAGCACCAAAGCTGGAGTGGGAACGGGGAGACACACTCAGGGTTAGGATAAGGACTGGCGGAAGGAGGGCAGGTGGGGACAGAGGGCTTCTAACAGGCGTGCTGTAACATGGGCAAACGGAGCAGGGCGCTCATCCTAATCCACTCTGTTTCTAGAACCTTCACCTTCTCCCGGTCCCAGGGGCATGGCAAGGAGCTCTGGCTGGACAAGGAGCTCCCAAGGGTGGTAGTGATCAGAGCACAGGTTGGCCCAGATTTGCATAGAACGTTAGAACTGGAAGGGAACTGAGGCCCAGGAGGTTGAGAGACTCGTCAGAAGCCCATGTCCCTAACCCGTCAGGACCAGACAAATCCGGAGCCTCACACCGCCCCCCCCCCCCACCTGGGCCCTCTCATGACCAGCAGATCAAACTACTACACATTTGTGCTTTAAGGGGAACCTTCTGTAGCCCTTGCAGATTGCTCCAGGGCCCACTGGCCCCAAACCCCACGAGGGTTCCCTGCTGGAAAAGCTTCAACCCCACACTGGCCCACCTGGGCAAGGACCCCAAATGGCTCTGAACCAACACTTCCCAGGGTACAGGGCCTGAAGTTCAGGCTCCAAGCAACCCAAGGAAAGCACAAGAGGACTCTGCGGCCTGGCTTACCCCCTGGAAAAGGGGCAGGACATGTGGGTGGGTGGCCATATGAGGGAGAGCCTGCCTGGGCGCAGGGCGGGAGCATGTGTGTTGGAGGGAGGGAACCTTCTTCTTGCAGAGACTGAGACCCCCAGAACTTGTGAGCTGTGCTGTGAAGGGGAAAACAGGGCAAGGCACCATTCTGGGGTTAGACGAAGGGCCTGGGAGAGAGGCAGCCCCGGGAGAGAAGGCAGGGACGGCAGCAGGTGGCAGAGGGGTGTGATGGTTGACGCTGCCACCCCACCCTCCCTACAGCCCATCTCCACAATCCCCTTGCTAAGGCCGCCAACGACATGAGGGGACTAATTTAGGAGTATTTTTAAAACTGTGGCCCTGGTGGAGGGGTTTAGCAGTTGTCAGCCATCTGGAGTAAGGAATTACCGTCACCTCCCTGATCCTATAGCCCTAAACCCAAAGCTGGTTACAGCTCGAGGGGGAGGCAGCAGGTGGGTGGGGCGGGGGCCTGTCCCAGGGAGGTGCCCGCAGGCCTGGGGAGCCCCTCCCTTTGCCCTGGGAGGGGGCCTGGGGCTGGGGAGGGGGCTGGAGAGACTGGTGTCCTCTGTGCCCACTCAGGCTCCCCCGCCCGCTCACGCACGCTCACTCCCCGGGCCGCGCCGGCTCGCGCAGGGGCCGTCAGGTAAATTAGATCTGAAAGCTGACAATTTCTGACCATATTTCCTTGATTATTTCAAACAAATGCACAGCAGCCGCTGTAAGGAGATTAAAGTGACATAAACGTCCCGAGTGGGAGGGGGGAGGGCAGAGGATTCAGGTCACCCCCATCCGTCCCCCGCCTGACAGACGCTATATCGCTATCCAATCCAATAAAAAATCCCCCCCTTTTGCTTTAATTAATTTTACAGCTAGCTTGCTTAATTACTTTCAATCAAAATCCTCCTGCCATCGCAAAATTAGAGATGGTTGAGCTCCATTAGCCTAAATTCTTCATTTCCATATAGAAAAGAGGCTGTCTGCATAGCCAGCCTGGGCCCCTGGCAGGACAGACGCTGGTCTGCCCGCCCGCTGCCAGCCAGCCCACTGCTGGCCTGCACTCCATGGTTGTCTCTGGCCTGGGCATTTCCCCCCATCCTGCTCTGCCACTGCTCCTGGGGGGAGGGGATGGAGTTAAGGTCCAGGAGGAGTACACTCCCCTGTGCCCCCAACCCTTCCCCTGACTCATGCAGGGACTGCGGAGCCAGGCTGGACGACCAGGGCCGGCTGCTCCTGGCTGAAGGAAAGGCTGATCCTAGGAGCCTGCTTTCTTGCTCAGGGGCCCCTGCTGCTCCCCAGAGGAGCCTAGTCCCCTTGGCTGCCCAGGCCCCCAGCAGGACAGTTCTGGGTCCCCTGCCTTAGCCCTCCTCAGGAAGCAGAGCTCCTAGCAAGGCAGGGGCTCTTCCCGCCTTGCACTTAGGCCCTGGTCGGTGTAGACCCCTGAAACCCACAGCACCCAGGGTCCCCTCTCTGCTGTTTCCCCGCTGGAGCCCTTGTTCACTAGCTGAGCGACTCCAGGGCCAGCTGTCTCAATGGTGCTAACAGGCAACGCGGGCAGCCCCCACAGACTCTGGTGTTCTCCAGGGGGCCCCACGTGGGCCCCTCCTCATCCCCTTATATCCCTGGTTCCCAGCCTGCAACAGCTGCTCCTCCACCCCCAGCCTGGGTCGGGTGGGTGGCGGCTCTGGGCTCTGTCCACATCCTGTGCCTGCACTGGCTCTCTTCTCCTCCCTTCCACCTGCCTCTTCCAAGCAGCCCCCAACCCCAACTCCAGAAGTTCCACTTCAGGTTTTCCATCCTACAGCCCCGAGTGTCACCACAGGGTCCGGCCCAACCTGGGCTCCAGCTGATTAAGGATCTGCAACAGGATGTAGGGATTACAGTAAAACCTGGCTCCGGATCTGCAGGGGCAGGGGGCCAAATCCTGGTTCTGGGACTCCCCTCCCCTCCCATTTCGGCACGCCTCCTCCCTCTTGGCTGCCAAGGGCCCAGGAAGGCTGAGCCTCTGGGGCCTTCCTGGGGTCTTGGCTGGACTCTGAGAAGTGGATGACAAGGGGTAGCATGATGCGACCCAGGCCAAATCTGGCAGAAAGGCGGGCTCAGAATGGGGTGGGGAAGGGGAGTTATGGCTGAAATCTGCCCTGGACCCTTTAACAGGGACCGGAAGTTAACCTGGTCCTCCTCAGGGACTCAGTATGGAGGCAGGATGTCCTGGGTCTGACCTCTGAGCAAAGGCAGAGCAAGGTGGGGAAGGAAGCACTCTAAAGGCTCCATGAGGCCATTCTAGGCAGCAGGTCTTATGGCTGCCCCATTGCTCTGGCTGAATGACTCTAGGGTGAGGCCAGCTCGGGTTGGGTGGGGAAACTGAACCTGGACCCCCAGAGCCTGGCTTCCTGGACGCCAGGGGCCCCCTGGTCTGTCTTCAGCCTCCTCACTGCTCTTGCTCTAAGGGTTAGGTCATGTCCTCCTCTTCCGGGGCCCAGGTGAGTTTCTCAAATACATCCCAAGTACCTATAGGCAGATACTTCCCAGGGTCCCGCTGACCCTAGGAACTCGGGGAGCATGGTTTTGGGTGTCAGAGGGCTCAGAGTCTACTGGGGAAGACACACCAGTACTGGAGCATTCCGCACACCACCGAAGGCACGGGAGGGAGGCCAGCTGTGAGTCCGAGGAGGGCCTCCTGGAGGCCAGCAGGTGCAGGAGGTAAAGAGCGGGAGTAAGCAGACACACATGCAACACTGTCCCAGCTGGGCTCCCCTGGGCTCCTGCCTCCACGCAGTCCGCACACTCACTCCTGCCCTCTCTCCAGTGAGTCATCAGCAGAGAGGGGCCTCCCGGGAGGCACAGTGGGAGCAGCCCACTCCTCCGTGGCACTTGCTGACTTCCTGGCGGCTCTCCCTCCCACAGGGACAGGGCTGAGCCGCGTTCCTGCTCTGCCTCCAAGCACCGTGCCTGGTGCAGATGGGTCAACTTCGTAGAAGGGTGGCTGGAAGAGCAAGTCCCAGGCCAGTTAGCCAGAGCTCGAAGGGACACGACCCTAGTGGGCTGGCACAGCTCATCACCCCTGCCAGCCAGCACCTGTGGAACCCCCCCCACCCCCTCCAGTTCAGGGCCCAGCTAATCCCACCCAGACCCTGATGCATCCTTCGTGCGTGGGGTCCCAGGTGAAATTTCATTTCCTCCTGGAAGTCCTCCGGGATCACCACACTCTGGAGGGTCCGGTCCTCGTCCTCTCCTGACACCCTGCTCCATGTGTCCGCGCTTAATGACCCTTCTATCTCCCTAGACCGCAGGATCCGTAGGACGGGACTACTGTTTTAGCAGAGCGCCTGACCCAAATAAATATTTACGGAATGAATACAGAAAACTAAGTGCTTCTCAAGTTCATTAGGGGAAGAGCGGGGATCGGGGGTGCGGCCTGGCTTCTGCACTGAGCACGGCCTGTGGAGCTCTAGGAAACTTTCCTCCCTTGGGTGGGACTGAGGCTGAAGGTCCTGGGTCTCTGACCCTCTTGTGCCTCAGGCTCACCTCCAAATGCCCTTTGCAGGGCTCCACCTCGAGAACAAAAGAGGCCCCAGTTGTTCCAACATTTCTCTGGGAGAGGAACAACTGTTGCCAGCCAGGCCCCTTCGGAATAAATCCAGCAACTGTTTGCACTGTGGTGCAGTGCTCTCCCTCCACCTCCTGTCTCTGTCCCAAAAAGGAGAAAAGGAAATTGAAAAAAGATGGGGGAAAATCCCATCCCCAGCCCCACCGCCTCCCTACAGCCCCTCTCCAGTCTGTCTGAAAATGTTATTAACACAAAGAGGGCACAGGGACAGCCACCTGCCATTGCCAACAACTGGGACGGCCACAGCAGAGGGTGAGGCTGTGAGATCAGGACCCAAAAAAAGGAGAAGGGAGTGCAGACTGTGGGGAGAGATCAAAGCGGAGGGAGAGGCTGTGGAGGGCAGTGGGAAAGCTGGGAGATCTGGCCCTGCCTCGGAGGAGAGCTGCAGGGTGAGGGAGGCAGAGCCCCGGGGGTGTGCAGAGACGCAGGAATTGGAGGCTCCCTGAGGCCAGGCTCCTGGAGGCCAGGCTGAATAGGGAGGCAGGAGGCTTCCGTGGGGGCAGTGGCCACAAGTGGTGGGGGGGGAGAAGAGGGAAGGAGAAGTTGACTGGGGAAGAGGGAGAGAGGTCTATTAAAAACCTCTCAGTGCATAACACAAAATGTCAGGGTTTATAGCTTCATTCTTGGCATTGCCGGGACTGAGAACCCTGCACAGAAATGTCACCGCTTGTCATGTTTAATCACCTGCTGTTTGTTAACACCTTCCCTGCAAGGAGCCTGTCTCAATCTGCCCCTGGGCCCCCAAGGGACCCGGAAACACAAAACATCCCTGGCTCCTTCTCTGGGCTCTTGGCCCTGCCCCGGAGTCTCCACGGAGGAGCTCCATTCACCACCTATCTAAAGGCCTCCCAGGAAGCCCCCCAGTGACCCTTCCTATCAGGCAGGCCCGGGAAAGGGGCCCACGAGGACCGAGCAAGGGGCTGCTTCCTTCGCCTGGGGCCCGGGTGCTCCAGGCTGTCTATTTGGCTCTTGCTCCTTCCACCTGCCTTTCTAGGGCTGGCTGGCTGGCTGGCTGTCCCCTCTGTCTAACCCAGCCTCGCTCCCCCACCCTGGGGGTGACACAAGATGAACAGAGGAGGGCCCGCTCCGATCCCCGCGGCCTGGAGTTCACCAATCGACTTGAACGGCAACTGCCATAGGACACGGAACATTCGTAGCCACTGCCCTTGTAGTTACAACCCAGGCTCACAGCATCTGCGGTTCCGGCTTGGCTCACTCTTGGAGCATGCTTTCCTGAGTTGTTTAGGAATTCTCAGTCCTACTGCCCCATAATTCCTTCCTCTGGGGTGGGGGGTGTAGGTGTGCGGTAGGAAGGTAGATGAGGCCACTCAAGCAGCCTCAGTCGGCCCAAGAACATCTGGCTACTTCCTACTTCTGGAAGCAGTGTGGTCAATATGGGGGAAGGAGTGGGGTCCTCTCTAGGATTACACCTGCCACACTCAGTACAGCGCCGGGGCTCAAACCCCACGCAGGGACAGCAGCAAGGTTATCCTCTACGGTTGCCAAGGAGGCCCCATTACTTCTAGAAGCCATGAGGGCCAGTGGTGATATGCCCCTCTTAGCCAAGCTGCAAGGGTCTCCCGGTGAACCAGGGGAAACGTCCCGATCTTCCCCTCCAGCAAAGTCTATGCTTGCACAGAAACACATCCTATGAACACGCGCCTGTCGTCCTGTCTCCTAGGAGAACACCCATTCATTTCGCCTTTCCTCCTGAAGGGCCCTGGGTCCAGTCCGCTCATTTCCATTTCACCAAAGAGACAAGTCAGAATGTTTCCCAACTCCCCTTCGACCCTTCCCCGAGAACAGAAGGGGATACCCCTTTCTGAGGAGAGAGGCAGTAACAAGGGCCTTGAGGGGAGGTGTCCTGCAAAGAGCTCCAAATGCGACCGCCTGAACAAGTACATTTTATCTTGCAGGGAAAGCCCGGGGTGTGCCCACATGTTGCAGGTGGGATCCGGGGGGACCCAGAGATGGTTGGGGCAAGGGGCCCAGCAGCACGGGAAATATCCAGGACGGGGCGGCTAGTGGAGGGGTCCTCCAGCAAGTCCCTCTTCCCCATGGGAGGGAGTCCCTCTCCCTGACCCATCTCTGGGTTTCCTGTTCCCCCCCCTGCAAAACAGAGGACAACTTCCTGTCTTTCTCCCGGGGAACTGGGATATTAAACGTGGCGAGCTCTGAATCTCTCGGAAGGCAGGCGGGGTGCTCTGTTGTCCTGATTCTGCCCCAGGTGCCCATCCTCGCCATAGGGAAGGGCTCAGCGAAAAGGGGCGGGGCGTGGGGTGGGTGCACGGGGGCAAGTCCCCTCCTACGTCCAGCAGAGGCTCCCAGGCAGTGCCTTGTCCTGCCCGGGCAGGTGTGGGTCACACCCGCCTGAGCTCGCCCGCTCCTCGCCGAAGGCAGCAGCCCACGGAGCTGGGTGTTTTGGTGCAGCCGGTTGTTAAGTCACCCATCCTGGACAGAGAGCATTCTAGTCCATGAGGTGCTTGGGCTCTCCGGGACCCCAAGGGAGGGGCCGTGTCAATCAGCCTGTCCACCTGCCCCCAGAACTGAGGTGTTCACAGGACGTGGGTCTTTCCGGTCCTGCGCAAACCAGGACGGCTGGTCACCATGCTGGTGACTCTGCAGTGCGACAGCTGGAAAGTGCTCCCGAAGTTCTGTGCTCTTGGCTGTCAAGAAAGGTGCTCTCTGGATGCCCAAGACGTGCTCCCAGGTGAACAGACCACCCAGGGCCTTCCCATGCCTCAGGGACGTCAGACTGGAGCGTCTCCCACCTGGGGGCTTTGAAAAGCTGGTCCCCACCATTGACAGGGACCTTGAGCACAGGTGGGATGTGTCCTCTCAGCTCAGCAGGCCATGGTGGAGTCCGAGAGGAGCCAGAGGCGGGGGCTGGCCTGAGGTTTAGGGGAGCCCCGGGTCTAGACCTGTTCTGCCCAAGCCACGTGGATTTATCAGATGAGCACAGCCTCCCAGCCAGCTCCCTGGTATAACCCTTCCATTAATTTACTATTCAATGGGAAATTACTCCTCACCCAGGAATATAAGTTTTCATCTTATTTTAAGTTAGATTCTTAAAGCAATTAGCAAGGCATCTGGCGATGACCTCACCACTGTGGCTGGGCCCTGCAGGGGAGAAGGGCCGCCCTGAAGCTGCACAGACCCCGGCTCCAGGCCCACAAGGGGAGCTTGGGGAGAGCTGGGAGCCCCTAGGCACCTGTCCTGGGTCCTGGGAGGGAAGTGGAGGGGGGGGACGCACGGTAGTCTTTGATATTTGCTGTTTGTGGAAAACCGCCTTTCCAGCACCACCTGCCCCGTGAACCTGCAGTTGCCGAAAAGCCTCAGCAGCTGGGGCCGCGGGCACATTTTCTATTTTTAATTGTTTGATCGGAATATTAACTCATCTAGGTCCACTCCCAAGACACACTTCCCAGCCAGAGGGTTTCCCCCATTTCCCAGACCTTCCTCTCTTTCTCTCTCTTGAGTCAGAAATCAACTTTGAAATTAATAATTGGAGACACAAACCTCGGTGAGTTTGCAAAGGATCAGAGCACTGGGGAGAAAAAGAAAGTCGATGCCCCTCACCCAGAGGCGCCCCGAACGGACCTCTGCTCTTCTCTCCGAGCCACCGAGCCAGGGTTTCAGGGCAGCGGCGGCGGGCTCAAGCACACATCGACACTGCCCCTCCGGCCAGAGCCCTGCTTTTCCTGGCTGAGGAAGACTCAGTCTCTCCCACTGACCGGCTGCTCACTTGTCAATCTCGAGGGCCACCCAGAGGGGCTGGGGCCACTCAGGAGGCCCCTAGGGAAGGAGGCACGTGCCCCTGGGCTCAGACAGGCTTGGCAAGAGGCTGACTTTCCTTTTAGCTTCCATCTCTGAAAGGAAGGGAGGGCCGCGTCTCTATGGAGCCCAGAGGAGAACCTGCCAGAAACTCCTCTGTGGGAGCAACACCAAGGGCTCCCGGCCCAGTCCACCAGTAGGAAAGTCACACAGCCCAGCCTGAGCCAAGTGTCACTCGAGCTTGAGACGGACCACACTGCTGGGAAGAGACTGTTAGGGCCAAACCCAAACACTTCGGCCCCCTCACCCCATCCTAGGGGGCCCCCCAACAGCACCGGGGCCACTCGGTCTCCTTTCTCCTACATGCCCTTGGCCCCCCTGCCACGCTCTTCCTTCTCAAGGTCACGGGGCTGTCCACACCAGGAATATTTACTCACCAGACTGGCCCTGTTAGCAGCACTCACCACAAATATGCTTTCTGATAAAGTTGGCAGAAAAAAAGTTCTAGAGCTCAAAACAATGTCAGAAATCATCCCCCACCCCCACCAAGCGCGGGTGAGGTGAGGCCAGCAACCAGGCTGCGAAGCCAGCCGGGAGGAGTCCTGGGGGGGCTTTTGTCACTCTCACTGTTCTCCTTCCTGAGCTATTTCCCAACATACAGCCTGTTGCCAGGGCACCGAGGGCTGGGGTTGGTTCTGAGCTAGCCCTGGGTCTTGGCCCCCAAAGGGTGCAGCTCAGAAGCAGGGGCATGGGGAGCGGTCCTCTGCTTCCACTGGTCAGGAGCCCTCTTGGTGGCCTCTGGAGGACAAGGCTGGCGGCCTCTTACCTCTGCTTCTCCCCGGGCCGTCTCACCTCACTGAGCCCCCTTCCCACCCACCCGCCCTCCCTCAGTGCACATGGGCCTTAATGTTTTTATTACCTGTTTGACTCGTTGCCTTATTGCTTCTCCCCTTAATGGGGCCGTAACCGTGGAAACGAGGAATAAACGGCCACCAGAAAATGAGATGATTAAACAGGTCACCCTGGCAAAACAAACTCAGCCAAGGAACCTCTGGGGGTGGGGATGGGAAGCTCCCCCTCCCCCCACCCACGGCCAGAAGGCTTGGACCAGACCTGGGACCAGCATCCCTGTCCTTAGAACTGGGGCAGATACCCTGGGGCGCCCCCTGCTGGGCAGTGGGGCACCTGGCCACCCCCTCCCCAAGGCAGCCCACCTGGCTTGCTGTGCCCTTGGGCTCTCCAGCCAGAGGGGATGACAGGGAGGCAGGCCCTGGTCTGCAGGGAGCTGATGATCTAGCCAAGGAGAAGATGCACTTCTGGTGATAGTGATGTGGTGGAACCCCCGCTTACTCATCGTCAGTTTTCACGCAGCACATTCCCTCCCAGGGGTCCCCCGAGTTCACGGAGAAAGCCCTATAAGAAAAGGCCAAAGCAGGCCAAAGCTCAACCGGAGAAGGCTTCCTCTGGGAATCCCTGGTCTTTGGAGACACGAGATGTGTCCACTCCCCTCCTCTACGCTGCTCCCCCAAAGCCAGGCTGTGCCCTAGCCTCAGGCCAGAAGGCAACAGGGAGGGCCCTCCTGGCTTTCAGAAGAGTCTCAGCAGCCTAGAGCCCATGGCACTGGCCAAGACCATGGAGCCAGAAGAACCCCCAGGAGGCAGCCTGTGGGAAGCTCTATGAACCGCAGCCAGCTCAGGAGGAGCCCAAACGCCATGCCAGGGGACAGAAGGCCGAAGTCTCGGCCCTCTTTCTGTTTCTACTGCAGTCTGGGTCCTCTTTCTGGCACTGGGTCTACCTAGTTGGAGGGGTCCTGGGCCTGGGCCTGGGAGCAGGACCAGAGAGGATGGACATGCTACAGTGAGGTCTGCTTGGGGGAGATGGAGATGGGCAGGGGAGGAGGGGGAGGAGAGTCCCATGTATCGACCGTGCATCGGCCACTGCCTGCTTGTGCCCCACAGGGTAGCAGGCTACAGGTGCCAAAGACCCTTCCAGGCCCAAGCCGGAGTCACAGTTAGTAGCTAACACAGGCCCCCATCTAACCATACAATGCCTACCTCTTTCATTGGGCCCCCTTCATGTCATCCTTAATCCCAGCCCCACTCCTTCCTGTAAACCAGGCTATAGAAAGCTCTCAAGGAGCTAAAACCCAGGTCCCAAGGGAATCGGCCAACGTTTCCTGCCTGCCTCCTCCTGCCCCCACTAAGAAGCCGGGAGGCACTTGGCGAAGAGGCCCATCAATCAATCAATTCCACCAGCACTAACAGTGGGAAGGCGCGAGACCAGCCCCGGACCGAGTGCTGGGAGGGGATGTCAACACAGAGCTAACTCTAATGGTCGCCATTAGGAGCAGAAGTAGCAAAAGAAAGCACTTTGCTGGCCTTGACCTTCTGGGGGCCAGGGTACAGAAGTCTGAGTGTCACCTAGACACACCACTGCCATGGGCCTAACCAGATCGTCAGAGATGCAGGACCCCAGCCAGCCTCTTATCTCCTATCTCTTTCCAGGGCCAACTGGGTACGAGGCTGTAAGGAGGAAGGGCAAGGTAGTTGGGAAGGCCTGGCTTTAGGGCGCTGGATGGCCTGGAGGAAAAGGGCAGAAGGCTATGGTTGCACGATGGGAAGCAGGAGTTCTGTTGGGGGGTGGGTGGCCGAGGATTAGAAGGCAAGAGGGAAACAAGGTCGTGTGAAGTCCAGAAGGTGCTGGGCGGTGCAGGGAACGTCTGCCTGCCTATCTCCATCTGTCCTACTACTTCCCACCCTTTATCAGGTTCAAAGGCCACTCCTTCACAGAGTCCCTGGGCTCCCCCGCCCCGTGCTCCTCTGCCCCGTGTGGCTGATGAACACATCTGTCTCCCTCCACTGGGCGGATCCAAGGGACATAGGCCATCCTCTGCCCCCTGGGACCGCCAGCCTTCTACCCCTCCCCTCCTTCTTCCTCCTGCTGTACCCTGGCCCAGTTACCCCGAAACAGCTGCTGCTTGCCTTGGGGACCCACAGGCAAGGAATTACTATAGAGCAATGCCCCTCGACCCCACCACAAAGATAAGGAGGAGGAGAAGGAGATGTGGCAGACGCCAGGGTGGTCAAGGTTTAAAAACCAGCTCAGGGCAGTGGTAAAGGACAAGCCTTGGGGCCCTGGGTTGGGGGAGAACCGGCCTGACCCCTCCAAGCGTGGTGGGCCAGCCAGAGGAGGCTGATGGCAGGGCAGGCGCACCACTAACCTGGCAGGGTCCAGGCGGAGGGGCCGGCGCCCAGAATCTTCCCGGGCCCCACCCGATCCCCAGCCCAGGGACTTGAGACAGGGGCAGCAGCTTTAATGAGGAGATGCTGCTGCGTGACTCAGCTCTCCAAAGGTGTCTCCATTTATTTTATTTTTCCATCATAAAAACCCAAGCTGCAACTCAGCCAGATTCCCTGGCCGTGGGGGATGGGCCAATGGCTGCAGGGATGGCGAGGCCGCACGGAGGTCTGACTAAGTGGCCCCAGTGCCCTTCTCGGAGAGGAAAGTTAATGGGTTCTCCTGGCTGGTCCCTACAGGAAAAAAGGGCCCGGGGTGGGGCCCCTCTAGGGATCCTTCCAGATCTGTCCTTGCTGCCTCTGCCTCCTGTTGCAAGAACGGCTACGCCTGGGCTTTTATCCTGTGTTCTGCTCTGACGTCTCATGCCAGGACCAGGGCTGGTTCGAGGGCCACTTCTCAGTCCAGAGCCGCCGGTCTCAAATGTCTTCTTCCAAAGAGAAAGCCCAAACAATGTGCTTCTCACCTCGTCCCCTCAACCCCTCCCCCACGAACTGCCCCCACTGAAGCTCCCCAGTAAAATCGAGCTGGGAGCTGGAGAGCCAGAGACCTTAAAGGTCATCTGATGCTCAAGTCCCCGCACACGTCACAGCCAGCCTCTGTTTGAATGGTACCAGGAAACTCGCTACTTCCGAGACAGCCCATTCTGTCCTTGGCTCTGACTGCTCCTTCCTGCCAAGATGGCACCTACCCCCTGCAGCAGACTGGCAAAACCGGTGCCCAACCTGACTGCAGGGACTGGCCCCAGCTTAGACTGGTCGAGTAGGTGTATCTGGCCAAGTGAAGGCTTGAGGAAGGAAAATCGAGGACAACCTGCTCAGGCTTCCTCCACCGCTGAGGCCAGGGCTGGGATGCAATGGCGGGGGTGTGTCTGTGCACAAGGCCAGGGGGTCCTGGCTCAGAGTTCCAGCAGAGCTCATCCCAGGGAAAAAGAAGCAGGTCTGGCTCAGCGAGGAATGCCGATTCCTCTCACTGACCTCACTTTGACACCATGGCTACCAAGTGGACAGTGCCACCCCTCTCTGGCTCTCTGTCCATGGCCATCCCCTTGAAATTGCTCTCTTGCTTCTTTGGCCCTTGACCTGGCAGGGCCTAGCTTGGATCCTGATAGACAGCTCTAGCCCTGGACAGCCTCTGCTCTTCTTCTCACGCTCTCCCTGGGGAGAAGGGGGGCAGTTACAAGCAGACCCTGAGAATCAAGGGCAAGGTCCTTCTCAAACCTCCACTGTTGCTTCACGGTCCTTGCACCCCTGCCTCCTGTCTTGTTGGGGCCTAGCCATCAGCCGAGTGGGGCCTAACCCTGGGGAGCTTCCCAACTGCAGGATGGATTTACCTGTGTCTGAAAGCTCTCTCCCCCTCTCCCCTCCCCTGCCTGGCTCCCTCCCCCAGGGAAATCACTCTAAAAGGGCCTAATGGAACTATGTCCTCCTCTCTTCCTCTCTCTCCTCCCTCCCTCCTCTCTTTCCCTTTCCTTTTTTTTATTAGCATTTGTGGAATTTATTCCCAAACTCTCCTAATCTTCCGTACACAACCATTTGATTTGCATAACCCAACCCCCTCTCATAAAAACTGGCTGCTAGTTTAATTAAAAAATGTAAATTTGCTGTCATCTCGGGGCCTGGTGAATTAGGACGACATCGGCATTTTTTATTGCTAAAGACGTCCAGATTGATCCAGCCCTTGGCTGAACTATGGTGGGGGAACAGGGGTCCACATGGCCCCTGAGGGTCCTGAGGTCCCGCTATCCTCTCCTCAGAAGCCTAGGTTCTGCCACCACTGAATGGCGTCTGGACGGAGTGCATCAGGACCTGGACCTGTCCCAGGCTGGAGAGGATGTTAACCCATGAGCCAATGCTTAGAGGGTCCCTGGCGCCAGCAACCTCTCTAGGGCCTGTGCCTCCAGCCCTGTCCTGTGCTAGAGGTGGAAGCTGTCCATGGTCCCGCCAAAGAAGAGAGCCCCTCACAGTCCCAGCAATGAGCCCTGGCCAGTGATGAGAACTTCGGCCATGGCTGGGTCCAGAAGTACATTCCAGATGTTGAGGGAAGATGAACATGGAGTCAGCCCAGAGATGGGCTCCGAGGGGGATCTCAGAGTTCCCACCTGCTTCCCTTTTTTTGTGAAGAGGGAAAAAAATGTTTTTCTTCTGAAGTTCTGAAATTAAGCGAAACTTCCAAATTCAAAGAAAAGGCTAAGATGGTATCACCAGATGACTCCTCCAGGAAGCAGTCAGAACTCTGACACCCCGACCTCCTCTCGCTGAGTGGCCAGAATCCAGGTCTGGGTGCTGCTGGGAGAGCCCTGCTCCAGCTAGAGGAGGGACCAGTCCACCTCAGTGGCTCTTCCAGCTTCTAGGAAAAGCTTCCAGGGCCGATCCCTGGAGTACTGGGAGAAGTAAGTCTCCCGAAGGCCCAGGAGAGAGGCTCTAAGAGGTTCTGCCACCCACAGGCCCGGGAGGCCCTCTCTCCCGTCGGGGACACCCTCCAGAAGGGCTCTAGAGTCGTGTGCCCACAGCAGACTGGGAGGGACTGTTTGGGGTAAGGCAGGAGGATGGACACCAGCTCCAGCTGGCAACCAGGTGAGAGGGAGGAAGACGAGGAGGGCCCGCCTTCCCGCTGAGTAATGCTCGGTCCGCTGTGCCCGCCCACAGGCAGAGGCTGGTCTGCCCCAGGTAGGGGGTGGTGCACACTGCCTTGCCCATCTGTAAGGACTGCTTCTTGGCTGGGTTGGGTGGGGGCCCTTTTTCTGAAGAAAGGGGGTGGGGCTCAGGGGAAGGAGGCGATGAGACACCTGATTAGAGTGGGGGTGGGCTGCTTCTCTGTGGGCGTGGAGGCCAGGGAGGGGCAGGGTGGCAGCAGTGGCCTTAGACACCTTCACCACTTTGCCCAGCAGGGGGTGTCACACCTTTCCTGGGCACAGAGGTCCTGAGGATCTCCACATCACATTACCCGAGATCACACCTGGCTGGACACTGTCACAAAACTCTGAGCCACCTCCCTCCCCACAAACACACACCCACTTCCCAAAGCTGACGACCATGTCACCCACCTGGGACCCCAGTGCTGCCTCCTTCCTGCTCTCTCTGCCCACTCCCCTTTGACCTCAGAAGGTCAAATGTCAGCTCATGGGTCCCAAGGGGCAATGCCATGAACTTGGGCCCATTATACATAACAACCCTAACCGCCACCTATTCTTCTATAAATGAGACACAAGGGTTCAGAGATCAGCCTCAATGAATTACCAGCCTGTTTATTACTGACTTCTTTCAAAAACATTTAAGAAGGCGACAGTGGCTTTTGTCAGGCTAGGATCTGAGGGTCCTGGTCAAAATGTGGTTTCAATAGAGAGGACTAATTGAAAGCCTGAGGAGCTTATGGTAAACCTCACTCGGGGCTCAGGTTGGAACCCCAGATGGGAAGAGAAGTGAAATGTTGAAAAAATTAGATTAAAACCAATAAAAACACCAAAATATCAGGATAAACTGCCCCAGGCCAGCATCATGCTATCTGGACCCCTAGCCTCACTGCCACACTAGGTCCCCCAAAACCCAGAGTCCAAATCTAGTAGTTTGCCTGATGTACCCCTCCCCCGGGGTGGGGGGAGGAGGGGAGGAGCTCAAAAGGGGGATGGGAGAGAGTCCTGGGCCCCTCACTTTGAACTGATAACAGCCGCCTCATCCCACGGATTCTCAGGTGAAAAATACTCATTAGCCATAATAAGCAGCCTGGTCATGCGACACAGCCTTGTCCCAAATAAATTAAATTCCTTTACCTTGAGACAGTCGCCCCGAAACCAGACTAACCACCTTTCCCAACAGGACGCTGCTTTCAAAAACTAAACCACCCCCCACTAAAAAAATAAAAACACACACCCCACAGCCTGACACACAGAGATCTTTGCAGGGGAAAAAGAAACACACAAACACACACACACACAGACAGACACACACACACCAAACACGGAGCCATTCAAAAAACACGGAGAACAAAAACCCCCACAAAAACCCCCTAAATCCTCTCTCTGGGTGCCCCCCAGCTCCCTCTCCCCTCGGTTCTTTCATAATGACAAGCATCAAATTAGTCACAGTCACTAAGCAAGTAACAAATAATAACAATAATATCATCAGAAGCCTCGCAATCCAGAAACCAGGGCGAGAAGCGCAGCGGGCGCCGGACCCTCTCCAGGCCAGCCCCCACCCCCTGCTCAGCTGCTACCTCATTGGGCTAAAAATACTAACTTCCGTAAAAGAACCGAAAGAAAAGTGAAAGAGCCTCCCCTGGTTCCCATCGCCGGTACCTGTACCAAGATCCATTCTCCTCTCTTTGGTCCCAAACTCTTCGAGGAACGCCAAAAACAGAAGGGGAAAGAAAAAACATCTGTTTAGTCTCTCGCAGTGCCCCCCGCCGTCCCCCTCCCGCCCGCCTCCGCTCGCCGCACCCCCCAGCGAGGGCCGGACAAGTCCCCAGGACCCGGCGAGCAGCGACAGGGGGGCCCGGGAGGGAGAGCGAAAGTTTCTCCCTCCCTCCCCTGTCGCTCTCACGCTCCGGCATTGCACACTCGGAGCAGCTCCTCTCGGCTCTCGAGTTTATTAAACTAAAAGAGAAACTATTTATAGACGCGGCCCGGGTCGGGGGGCCCCGGCGGCCCGCGAGGCCGAGGGGGGCCCCCGCCCGCGCCCGGCCCCGCCCGCGCCCCCAGCCCGCGCCGGGGTCGAGCCCCGCGGCGGCGCCCCCTGCCCTCCCCCGCCCCGCTGCCGTACTCACCATAGTCGGAGAGTCGAAAGCCGAATTCACTTAAATAATCAACTTTCATAATACTTAATTAATGCCTAATTGCAACTGATTACTCCCCGAATAACAAGTTGTTTTAAAGCCCTGATGTCATTGCTCCTGACGGTAACACTCAGGGTAACAGTTTGGCAGGAGGGAGCGGGCGGGCGGGAGCGGCCGGGGGCGCTGCCAGGCGCCGAGGTGATTGGCAGGGCGGCCACGGCGCCGCCTCCTCCGGGCCCGGCCGCGCCGCCCCGGCAGGTGAAAGAGCAGAGCTCGGCCCGCCCGCGCGCGCCCGCCCGCCGCGGTGCTGGAGTGAATGGGCGCGCGCTCGCCCGCCTGCCGCGCCGCACGCGCGCCCCCGCGCCGCGCGCCCCCCCGCGCGCCCGCCGCTCCCCCCGCGTGCGCGCGCGCGCGGATCCAGTACACCCGCTCGGGCGGCCCGCCTCATTGGCTCAGTGATTCCCCAAACCTTAAGACTTCAGGAGGAGGGAGGCGGGGACTCGGCGCGCGGACCCCGGCGGGAGGGGCGAGGCGGGAGGCGCTCGCGTCCCCGCGCCAACTCTGGCCGGACGCCGGCGGGCGCGCGCTCGCACTCTCCCGCCTGCGCCCCGGCACCGGCCCCGCGGGCGCCACTCGACGGCGGCCGCGCGCGGACTCGCTCCGGGTGCCGGTCGGCCCAGGGCTCGCGGAGTGCGCGGCCGCGCAAACTTTTCCGCGAGGGCGGGCGCAGGTGTGAGCGCCGCGGGGTCGCGCCCGCCGGGTCGCGCGCCCTCGTGCTCCCTCTCGCGCGCCCTGTGGACTCCGGGTGAGGCGGTACCAGGGCTTGTGATTCCCCTCATACCCGAGTCTCACGGTGAGGGTGGTGGCGGGGCTGTTTAGTCCCAAGGAGGAAAGGCTACCGGGTGGTGGGCCTGGGAGGAGGTGGGAAGGGGGATGGGACACGTGTATCGGCCTCACCCAGCTCCGCCTGCCACCCGCGGCAGGTTCCAAGGAGAGCCCGGACCCCCGGCTTCCACCACTTGGGCTTGGCTGTGCCTTGAAATGGGCCCCGGTGCCCTCCCGACCGGGCCAACCCAGGCTGACCCAGGCCTCCTAGACATCCCTGCTCTCCGCCCGGGGTCTTTCTCCTCCTCCTCTGCCCCCAAGTTCGGCCCCGAGCCGCGAAGTTGGGCCATGAGGGGCGTCCAGCACCTCCTTCCCTCACTCTGCCGGGCAGCCTTTACTCCGAGCGCCCACCATAGATCCATGCCATCACTTGGGCTTCCCTCCCGCCCTCCTGCCTCTGCCGTGCCCCATTAAGGATCTTGGCATGGAGGGAAGAGGCACCCTTGAACCAAAGAAGGAGTAGTCCTGCCACCTGCCCCTCCGTCAGCGGCCACATTTCCTGTCCGCCAGCTTATCTCTGTGCTCTCTTCGGCCCTTCTCCTTTTCCCTCAAAGAAAGCACTCTGGTGGGGCTCTCTGTCCCCAGACGTCCCTACTATGGCCAGAAAATTCCTTAAATTGTAGTGATCCAAGTTACCCATTGGACTTGGGGGGGCCTCAAGAAAGGAAGCAGCCAGGTAAGCAGGAACATGGCCAGCTTTGCTAGTGCAATACCTAGATCTCACTAGCTCTCCCTCTGTCCCCTGTGTCCCCGTGCTGCCACCTTCCTCTCCTCCTGTTTCAGGGAAGGCCACACTGCCTCCAATTAGGGGAGCGGAATAGACCCCAGGTTTTCTCTGGCCTTTGAGCAGCATTCAGCAAAATGGCACTGGCCTATTTTTGCAATATTTCTATTTTGCAAAGGAAGTGGCTCAGGGAGACCTTGGGGCAAAGAAGTCAGAGAATAACCAATCTACTCGTTCTCCCACTTTCCCCTTATTTTTCTTCTTAGTCTTTTTTTTTTTTTTTTAAGTTCCAAATGGCTTCACAGGGAAGAGGTTAGCCCCTCTTCCCTATTTGACTGCCCTCCCCGAAGCCTTCTTGGCAACCCCCTTTCTGGTCGCCACACACAACCTTCCGCCCTTCAGGCCTGCCCTGTTCCTACGTAGGAAAAGTAGCTAGAGTGGCCCACACTCTTTGCTGAGGGTCCCCTGACCCTAAAACACTGAATAAGGGAGCAGAGCTTAACCAAGCCATGTGCCACCCGGAGGCCAGGACAAGTGTTGGTATAAGGCAATCACACACAGAAGGCCAGGAGCTCTGTTCCCCACGTGGGATCTCAGAGAGGGCATCTCCGTGCCCAGGACTGCTCGAGGACACCTATGCCTCCGTCTGCTCTCACCTATGACTCTCCAAAGCAAGGCTTACAGCTTTGGGCTGTAACAACAGGCAGTCAAACCCAAACCCCAGTCCTAAGTGTCTGCTTCCCCACTCGGCAGCTGGGATGTGGAGGAAGCCTGTGAGACATAAGAGTCACTTAGGAGTGCAAGGGTGATTTCTGGGTTTATTTGATGATGCACGTATGGGGAGCCCCCTGCATATGTGACCCACACGGCCTGCTGGCTGTCTCTGAATATCCTTCTGGGCTTCTGCTGATGGTGGTCAGGGCATGGGAGGGCATGCCTGCCAGTTACCTAGACAAGGCCAACTGGATTGGCTGTACAGTGACTTTGGGGCCTGTGGTGGACAAAGGATGGAGAGCTGGAAGGACGCAGGGCAGACAGGGCCTGCCAGAGGGACCCGTCAGGCAGTGGCGGAGGGAGGTGTGGGCTGCCTGAAAAGCTCTGTTCTGCCAAGGCGATAGCCGCAATCAGCCACTACAGGCTTAAGAGGGCTTGCCCAAGAGCAGAGGATAGGCCAGAGAGGTACAGAGAATGAGGCCATCTTGGCGTGTTATGATTTAAGAAAGCTGGAGAAGAAGGCTGAGGCATCGAGGTCATGAGATGTGTCAGAGGCTGCATAATGGAGGGGTCCCCAGATTTCTCTTTCTTTCTCTTTGGGTGTGTGCTCATAGGAAGGGGAGAGGCCCAGAACTCTGGCATCTCTGAGACTATGGCCCATTTTTGCCTTGAGGACCCCGATGTGATGACATGTCTTAGACCCTGAGGCCAGGCCACAGTAAGGACATTTGTGCCTCAGCCTCGGCACAGAAAGCCCAACGCCTCAATTCCTCCCGGTCTCGAGGCCCTGGGCCCAGACACACCAGTTCCTCCTTATGCACCCCATCCCATCCCCAAGAGAAAATACGGAGCCGTGCCCAGTAATCCCAGCCACCAGGCCCCTCACACGAGTCCAGGGAAAACCGTCAGCTCTCCCCAGGCCGGCGTCCATGGTTGGCTCCCGGTCCCCTCACACCCCCAGAACGTGCCCACTCATTCTGTCTCCCTCCCGAGCCCGGGGCCTTCTCACTCACCAGCCTGTTTACACACCAGGTATCTCAGGCTTTATCTGCTCTCATTCTGAATTTGTAACTTTCACATAAACTTGAACAAAGCTCCTTTTGTTCCTGCACCCCACCCCAGGATCCCAATAAACTGGTTCCCTCTGAGGCGACTGGGCCAGGGCACAGAAGCCTTGGCCAAAGGACTGTGTGTGCATGTGAACAAGCATGTTCGCACCTGCGAGGGAGTCTGTGTGTTTGCGTGTGAGTGCACTGCTTGGGCTGACAGAGGGAGGGTGTCGGGGAGAGCGTCAAGTGAGCAAAGCGTGGACAGGAAGCACCGCAGCACAGGGATGGGACAGTCTGCCAGGACGCAAGAAGTCGTGGGCCAGGGACAGGTGGGTGTCTGGGCAGGGGGCACACAGGGTCGGAGAAGGTACAAAGGGCCGAGAGGAGCAGGAAAGTGGGTGGTGGAGCGAGGGGCTGAGGCCAGGCTCAGGCTAAGTATAAGGCAGATACAGGGATCGCATTATGGCCGTGTAGGGGCTGGCACAGCCGCGCGCTCGGCCCCGTAATCCTGTTAGCCAGCAATCTCCATTCCGAAAGAGCTTCATTTCTTTGTGAATATTTGTAAACTAGATATCTAATGGAAAATTATAGGAAAATTATAGTGAAATTCATGACGGAGAAATCCGATTATCCCTAATTCAATTATGCCATCTTAGCCCACACAGCACATTTCCCATTTTTTTCCCATAAATACCGATGCCAGGGGTCCCGGTAATCAAATAAAATTGAAAATCATCTTCCCATTAAATTCAATTAGCCGCAATTTCTAAAGCCTATCAGAGATTTTAATTACTAAATTATAAAATTCTCCAATGCTAAATTGAAACCAAAAAAATTGCACATCCTTATATTTCAGAGAAAAAAAAAAAAGGGCCAGCAAAATCCTTGAAAAAAATGCCCTGCTTTCTGTACCCAGCTCCAAAGTGGGTTCCCTACCTGGAGGGACCTCACATTGCTGCCTACTTGTCCAGTTGGGGATGAAGCCAGGGGCATGGAGGAGAGGTCTCTGCCAGGGGAAAGGCTGAGGCATATTCATTTAGCAGAGGGGCAAACCACACCTCCAACCCTAAACTTCAGCTTGGCTGGCCCCTGGAGAGGACCTGCCTTCCTCACTGGCTGTCCCCGCTCCTGAGATACACTCAACTCTGTCCCCCCATGGAGAGGACTAGAACTGCCACCTTCTTGGCCCACAGACAGGACTCAGGCTCAGGTCAGAGCCTGGCCTCAGGGCTCTGCATGGTTCCAGGGCAGCAGGCCAGAGGTGGTGCGGGCTCCCTAAGCACGCTGCAGGGCCCCCAGATGGCCTGGGCTGGGTCAGAGGTGGGAGTGGGACGGAGGCCAGTGTTGAGGGTAGACGGCAATGGTGGGATGGTTCTGTGGCCCTGAGTCTCCTCCAGAGCGTTCCCAAGGCCCATGGGTCTTGGCAGTGTACCAGCCTCCTAGGAGAGCTGGGGGTAGGCATGGCCCAAAGCTGGCCTCTCCTCCACTTGCAGCTCATTCTCTGTTCTCCTTGCCCTCTTCTGGAAAGCAGACAGCCCTGAACTGGCCAGAGGGCATGCTCTGGCCCCATGGTAGGACTTGCTTTTTCACCGCTTCTCCTTTCAGGGAAGTGCTGGCCACCACCCCAACGGTAGCCCTCCTCTCTCTCCCCCGCAGGCCACTTACCCAGCTCTAAAGGCTGCTCTAGAAGTCAGAAGAGCCTGGGGACATGGCATCAGCGGCAGCATAAAGTGACCCTAGGCCTGGCACCAGAGGTGGGTGGCTGGGTGGGCGGCCGAGGGGCCCGGTGGATCCAGGGCAACCGGCAGCCGAGTTGCCAGCAGCCCAGCACCCAGGGAGCAGGGAGCAGGTTTAATCTGCCAGGCAGTCAGGAGTGCCAGCAGGGGAGGCACCCGCAAACAAAACAAAAACAAAAAAGTTAATTATCTTTGGCTTTTTCTTAATAAATATCCAAACTGGCCGGGCCGGATCCTCCGCTTCAGAGGGAGAGAGAAGAAGGAGGAAAAAACCCCAAACCAAATCCAGCAGACTCGTTCTCCGCTCTACCTTTCCCTTTGTGTCTCCTCCTGTATTCATCTCTTATCAGAGGCAGGATGAGTTTCACATTAATGCCCACATTTTTCAAGTCAAGAGTATGGCCACACACATACACACACACATAATTTTTTTTTTTTTTGAAGTTTTGGGGTGGGACAGCAGGGGTGTAAAGAAGAAAGAGGCAGATGGGAAGGACAGGACAGAAGCGAAGGACAGAGTGAGAGTAGGACAGAAAGAGAGTAAGTGTGATGTGGGTGCTAAGCTTCTCGAGTTCCCCTGTGGGCACCACGCAGCCCAGCCAGTGGCCCCAACCCGGGCGGGACCTGTTCTGGAATGTTGTGTTGGCATTGGATTTTAGCTACGATGATCAGCTAAAGGTGAGATGGAGATTTCTTCTTTTAAAACTCTGAAACCATGGAGGTCTCACTGGCCACTCCAGCTCCCCTGCTGCTGCTGGATCCTGTGCCAACCCTCCCTTCCAGGGCCTGGGCTGGGGAAGAGAAGGTACAAGAGGAGGGGACATTAGCTGTCCTTCTGCAGGGTGTGAGATTTTTCTGTACGGATTCGCAAGCGTATCTAGGGAGAGAGATGCGTGTTGCCGCCTGGGCCTACGTGTTTGGATGGTGCTCATACACGCCTGAGCCTGGGCTGTTAGAAACGCGTGGTGGGGCACGTGGGGGTGGGGGTGGCTGGGGCAGCCAGGACATCGGGCAGACAGTCCCTCAAGGGGCACTGACTCTGGAGTCCCACTACCTGGGTTCAAACCTCAGCTCCCTCCCTCACTGGCTGTGCCACCTTGACCAAGTCACTGACCCTCTCTGAGCTTCCATTTTCTCAACATCAAAGAGAATAATTAGTGATTGCCTAGGGCTGGGGGTCGAGGAGGAATGTGGAGTGACTGCTCATGAGTATGGGGTTTCTTTCTGGAGTGATGAAAATACTCTAAAATTAGCTAGTGGTCGTGATCACACGATATTGGGAATATACTAAAAAACCACCGAATTGTACACTTGGCATGTAAATTATAGCTCAGAGGAGTGGATTATCAGAAAGTGGTGGTACAGGGCACAGCACATAGCCTGGCACAGAGTGAGCGCTCAGGGGGGACTAGCGAGCAGAGACGAACACGGACCCGGCCAGTCGGGTTGGCATCCTGGGGGCTGGGCTAGGTGCCCACAGACGTTTACCTGGGTCCCCAGTGCTGGTCCAGCAGGTCGTGAAGCAAGCTGAGCCACCCCCTATACGTGGATGGGGTCCCCGGCAGCTGTTCCTTGGCAGGCATGGGAGAGGGCACGGCCCTCCTCCTGCCTCTCTGCCTGGGTCCCTGGAGAGGAGGCTGCCCACCGTGGCAGGCAGACTCTGCCGTTCACTCTCCTCGTCTCACAGAGCACTCATATTTTCCATGTGCAGCAGACCGTGAATTCACCTTCATACTAGTTACAGGGTTATTTAGCTTCTCCTGACACTGACAATCACCAAACTTTAATTCGCTGCTTGGCTTCTCCCTGCTGTGCCCTCTGCCCACCCCCAAAATCCCTGGGAGAGGGTGGGAAGGACCTAGTCCGGCCCCCTGTTGCCAAAGCCTGCCCTTCGGAATGATGGAGTGATGGCAGGAGGGGGATGCTCGGAAGGAGGAGATGATGGGCAGAGGATGGGGGCGGGGTGGGGGGGGGAACAGTGCAGGAGAAAGGAAGTCCCACCAGGGCTAAGGGGAGCTTCCGTCCTGCTCCTCCGGCCTGACACTAATGTATTCAACCCGGCATCCATCCTATTGTGAATGAAGATCTGGCTGACGGGGCTTCGGGTCTGAGGGCTGGCAGCCCCAGCCAGGACCTACAAGGCCAGGGCTCGCTGAGCTCCCCGGACCAGGCAGCTGGCATGGACGGCTCCTCTGCCCGATGCTGGACAGGGAGGTGCCCGTCTGGGAACCCACCTGAGAGAGCCCACTCTTACTAACCTGAGAAGCCAGCTCTCATGTTCTGCTGCTCCCCCCATGCCAGGTCTCCTGGGAGGCTAAGCCAGCCTGCCTTGCCGAGCCTTCTCTCCAGCTTTATTGTTCTGCTGCCTGCACCCCACCTCTCCGCCTCCCCCAGTGGTCACCACCATCTTTCCCCAAAGCCTCCGAGGCAAGCGAAGGAGTGACGGTTTGCTCTGAGAACCATCTGGTGGGACCAGGGGACTCTCTTATTCCCCAAATCCAAGCTGGCCCCATCAGCCACTCATTAGTCAGAGTCCCAGAAGCCGACAGCCGAGCCGAGAGGATTCTCCAAGACCAGAAGCCTGGTGAAGGACCCGGGCCGGGAGGCTCGGAGAAGCAGAGGCAGAGTGGGGGGCAGAGCTGGGAGGACGGGAGGTGCAGGGAAATCCACAGGGTGTGTGTGGGGGGGGCGTCCAAGCTGTGTCTGCTTCCACCCAGCCTCATTCCACCGCCCCACCCCTGCCGGCGGCGGGGGAAGTGGCCATGGTGGCCGGGGCCAGAGAGATGTCACAGGGCCAATGGTGGAGAAGGGAGAAGGGGCTTGTTGACTGCAAACTGTCCATTATGGCTCAGATTATAAGCATATTGCGCAGGGCTCTCTGCACGATGCCGAGGAATCCAATACGCTGAAAGGTTAATGCAATCAATTAGGGTGACAAGGAAGTAAAGTAAAGCCTTCGGAGTAGATGAAAAGGAGAGAGAGAGAGAGAGAGAGAGGGAGGGAGAGAGAGCGTGCGTGCGCCGTGGAGTTGGGGGTAGCAATATGGGTGGTGGGAAGGCCAGGAGGAAGAGAAACTAGCGGGATGCTGGGAGGGGGAAACAGATACACAAAAGGCCAGGAGCCCATGGAAAGAGGGCAGGAAGAGAGCTGGCAGCAGAACCAGCAGGAGTGGGCGGCCAGTGGCCACAGCTCTGGCCTCAGACCTCCAACTGCTGCCCAGCTTCATCTTCCCTCCTCCTCCCCTGGCTCCCCTCTCCACCAGCCACTCCTCTAAGTCTTGGAGCCCGGCCGGATCAGCTCACAGCACCAGTAACATGTCAGAGCAGCCTTGGTCCCTGCCCCCGTACAGAGCAAGGGCCCACCACGTAACTTCCGGTGCCTCCTCAATTGGACCTATGGCCTAGTTCCTACCTCCCCCAGAACGGGCCCAGGTTCAAACTCAGACTCTCCCCTTGGCCAGCACCCCCTAACACAACCTTCACGGCTCTTCCCCGAGCACCTAGTTCCTACTTGCAACAGCCTGGGAAGCAGACAGCATGGTGCAGGATGCCCTTTTACACAGAGACAGAGAGAGAGAGAGATGCCCAGAGAACTTACGTGATTTCCCAGAGCCCTGCAGCAGAGGACCCTGAACTGACCTGAGAACCCCACTGCCCCTCAGGCCACCGCCTGTGGGGCATTTCCTTCCATGGTATCCACTGGAGTGAGGAGACTCACCTTCCCCAAGAAGTCAGCCTCACAAGTCCCTGGGCAGGGGTGGGGAACCCCTTAGAACCTGCCCAAGGATGGCTAGGGCTCTGGGAGGGGAAAAGGTATAAGAGAAAGGAGGGAATGTGAGTTCTTCCTACCTGTCAGGCCCCAGGCCAGACACCTTTGACCACATGCACTCATTCGTCCCAGTAACTTTGTCTGCAAAAGTAGCTGTTCCGGGGGTGCCTGGGTGGCTCAGTCGGTTAAGCATCCGACTCTTGATTTCGGCTCAGGTCATCATCTCAGTGTCCTGAGATCCAGCCCTGTGTCAGGCTCTGCACTCAGTGGGGAGTCTGCTTGAGCTTCTCTCTCTCTCCCCTACCCCAACCCTCCCCGCAATGGGCACACTCTCTTAAATAAATAAATAAATCTTAAAGAAAAAAAGTAGCTATGCTCACTTTACAGAAGAGGAAACCGAATGTGAGAGCTTGATAAAGGCTAAAGGCCACGCAGGGCTTCTGGGATGGAATGCCAAGCTCTCAGGAAATGGTGGCTGTCAAAGGAAGACAAGCCTGGACTTCTAGGTGGGGGGGGGGGGGGGGATTGAGCAGAGACGAGGCCCTGAGGAGGGCGGAGAGAGAGAGGTTGGCCCCTAACAGACCAGGTCTGCAAGTAGCCCGCAGCCCCCGGGACAGGCTCCAAGACAACTGCTCAAGCCTCTCCGAGCATCCCATCGAAGACAAGAGCACAGGGCTGGATGACAGTCAACAGTGTGGACATACTTAATGCCAGGAGACTCTACACTTAAAAGTGGTTACGATGGTAATTTTCATGTTAGGTATATTTTGCCACTTAAAAAAAAAGCAGAGGTCAGGAGACAGCAAGATTTTCCTATAAAGGGTTAGAGTGTAAATATTTAGGCTTTGTGGGCCATTCTCTGTTGCAGCTGCTCAGCTCTGCCACTGTAGAGTAAGAAGCTGCCACAACCAATATGCAAATGAGTGGGCGTGGCGATGTCCCAATAAAACTTTATTTACAAAAACAGGCAGGGGGCCTCCAGAGAATAGAAGCACCTAGGGCTAATTCTCAAGACCCAGGATTGCTGTCCCAACGCCTGGGGACAGGAATATCCAATATGGACCTTGCCGAGAAGTGGAGGGAAGGGCTGGGCAGAGGCCTCAGGTAGAAGTCAGGCTCTCATGACCAGCAGAGGACAGATAAAAAGAAGGGAAAGAACAAGCACTGATGGGGGAAGCCGATGTCCAAGAACTGGCCCCAGCACCTCGCCTGCCGAGAAGCCCTTCACTTTGCTTCCCATCCTCATGAATGACATGAAGGGCTAAGCGGTGGTGACCTGGAGCTCTCAACATTCTAGGAGTCTCGAGGCCACCAGAGAGGTGTTACGCTGTGGTGAAGAGGGGATGGGAGCGGGCAGCAGTGGGCCAGGCTGGCCAGAAGGGACGCCAGGGGAGAGGAAGGCGAGGAGAGAGGCCCGGGGAGCAGAGCTGTAACCAGGGTGGAGCTGGCGGCAAAGGGAGGAATCTATGGGCCCCAGCGAGAGCGCAGGGCGCGGGCCGGGCCTGCCCTACACCGGCCGCCTCTGATCACGTTTTCAGGGCCACTGCCCGCAGGCACAGACAATGCTGGGGGAGCCTTTGAAGTCCAAAAGGGATGCCGCGGTGGGAGCCGCACGAATGTCCTCCCTTCCCCCCATCGTCCCGGGGGGAGGGGGCCAGCAGGACAAAACCCGGAGCCGGTCACAGCCAGGCCCGAAACGCGGGAGACAAAGGGAAAACAAACAGGTTTGGAGCCAGGCGCACGGTGCCGTGTCTGTCCCCCGCCCCGCCGAGCGAGGATGATGGATGGCTGCAGCCAGCCAGCTCGCCCGCCGGGCAGGTCCCGCTATTTACATAACACTGGCGTTCCACCGGTCACCTCTGACACCGCGCTGCCTGGGGCCGAGGCCCGGTGGCCCCTAGGTTCCTCGAGCCACTCGGGGACTGAGACAGCCTGTGAAGGCCCAGCCAGACCGCGGAAGTCCCAGGCCTGGGAAGGGCAGGTCAGCAGCCTGATCAGGGCTCACCGTCTACAAGCCTCCTCCCTAACCAGCCACTCATGGAGGCGGGAGGAGCCCACTGGGGACGGGCAGCTCTAAGGAGAGAGGCAGGGCCAGAGTTCTAGGGCTTTCAAGTCCACGAGGCTCCCCAAGAGCTAGAAGCCGAGCTTCCAGGGACAGCCAGTAGCTGCTGCCACAGTGGGCAGACGGCGCTTGGGAGAACGGGGATGGTACTGATGAGTGGCCGAGCCCAGGCACCAGGGAGGCCTCTGCCCCACGCTACCTTGAACACATTCCATGCCCACAGCCCACAATCCACATGCCCCCAACCCATTTCCAGCCTAAGAGCCAATCTGACATGTTCCTACTAGAGCCATCTTTTCTGGCCAGGTGCAAATGGGCGGTGCAGCTCCAATCCCCAGTCTCCTTCTTCCCAGTCCCCCCTGGGTGCTCTGCAGGACTGCACCCAGCCCAGAGTGACACCTGTTCCAGGTCACCAGAGCAGGGGCGAGGACACAAGGATCAGGGAGGGGTCTCACGCCTTACCTCGTAGCGGGTCCTGGAGGCTCCTCTTTCAGAATAAGGGCGTCACTTCATCCTGGGGAGGGAGAGAGAAGAGCCCTGTTAGTCTTTCAAGGCAGGATAACCAAAATTCCCCAGCGCATGCCCTCCGTCCTGCTGTGCACGCAAGGGCTCCCTGCCACCTATGGGCCAAGGCGCTGATGCTCCAGGACTGGTGAAGGGGGGTCAAAAATGGATTTGGGCTCATTTAAGTATACGCCAGCCAAAACTGCAAAAAGTTCAGAAAGCAGTAGAAGCTGATGCCAGGGGAAATAGGGTCCTCAGGGCACCCTAACCAAAGAGAGAGCAGTCAGAGCCCACTGCACACATGTCTGCAGAGGCAGAGATAGAAGTCTGGGGGGGGATGGATACAGTGGCTAAACCGAGGGGCCTGGGGACCACAAAATATAGCAGCACCCATTCCTTCACTCTCTTCCACAGGCCCTGGGAATAAAAATGACAGATGCCAAGCTGTTCACTACAGTAAGTGAGAGACAGAGGGGCAAGGGTGGACCAGGGGCCACGACACCAAGAAGCCTCACCTCCCAGGAACAGGCTACGACCTCACCTTCCACCCCGAGGTCCTCCCAAGGAGACACAACAACCCACGCCGGGGGCCCACGCAGGGAAAGGGACACGGTCCAGCAACACAGAGGGACTTCAGCCAACAGGTAATTCAGCCCAGCTTGCCAGGCTCACACCCTCCTGCCCAGAGCTTGAGTTTGGGGAGACAGACTCCTGATATGGATAGAAAACCCAAGGAGCCCTCGGTACCCCACCCTGACTCCCACCCCCACCCCCTGCCCCGGGGCCTCAGAACCCTACCCAAACTCAGGAAGACTTTTCTGTTTATTACGTTTTTTCCTCCCCACTCCCTCATTTGTGGCTTATCAATGATGCAAGAGGAATAACACCAATTTCCTTAGGCTGTGTAATCCCCAAATCAGATTGGGGGGATTGCAAGAGGTGAGGTGACCTTGTACAGGGCTCCCGGAATGCCACCCAAGTCCTGCCGCCCGCCCTCTGTTTCCCAGGACATATTTAGACAGATAATGCTAATTGTACTTGACAAGTCCTCCTAAGGAGGGCTGGGTCTTCTGCCAGCTTCTGCGGCCTTAGCTGGGCTGCCTGGGCAGAAGTGCCTACCCGGGCAAAGCCCACCCTGCCAGGCACAGCGCTCTGGGGGGCGTGGGGCAGTTGGGGAGGCTGCCCCCCCACACACCGGGGCGGGCCTTGTATGCCCACCTGACCCAGAGGGTGAGAGGCTGGGTGTCCGGCAGAGGGCCGAGGGCTGGGCTGACTGAGACAGGGGGCAGTAGAGAGGAAGGGGGAGGCTCATGAGGTGGGAGAATGGAAAGAAGAAGAAGAAGAAGCTGGAGAGGGGAGCTGGGGGACAGAGAGGCCAAGCAGGGCAGGGCTGCAGGGCAGAGGCTGGAGAGCGCAGCCTCTGCTGAGAGGCCCTGGGTAGGCCTGGCTGTCAGAACCTGCCTGTGCGTCCATCCTATGCTCACTGCCTGAGATCTCTCTGGGCGCCCTGGCCAGCCTCCCTTGAACCCCCAAAGCCCCCCAACCCCATAACTCCAGTATCTCCCTTCCACCACCTTTTTCTCCCCTCCCATCCTCCCCTGCAACTGTGCATTTATTAATTCATGAGGCACTAATTAGTTCTTTGTTTAATTTTGTGTTAAACAGACTGACCGGAATGATAACGACTTGCAGTACGGTGTTGCCGTCCCCAACCGCCCCTGTTTTCTGACAACAAGGGAGCGAGGGAGGCCAGAGCGCTGAACCCAAATCCCTCAGCAGTTGCACTTCATTAAGTCAAAATGTGACAAGAAGCTTAGAGAGCAACTTGCAGATCCGATCGCACACAACAATCGCAGGAAACTTTGCGGGAGTTGGCCCGGGGGGAGGAGGGAGGGGGAGGGGCAGGGATGCTGGCCGAGGGGCCAGGACCGAGGTGGTGCCTTTCACGGGCCCCTGGGGCAGGTGCCCTGGCAGACAGGAGCAGGGAGGTTGGCTGGTGCATTCTGGAACCCCAGCGGGAGCCCAAAAAGTTCAGCTTCACCTCTCTTTTCTTCCCCCTGGGCATCTTCTCCTGTCTCTCTCTGCCCACCCCCCTCACTGTCCCTGACCTCTGGTCTGACCTGTGTGAGCTGGTGGCTGGGCACACCCAGGGCCCCGCAGAGGACCAGAAGAGCTGCTGGGGCTCAGGAAGGGCTTCTGCAGGGCCAGGGGATAGACACAGAGCGGGAAAACACAGAGAAGAGCAGGAGTCCATACATTTAGCTAAGAAAGAGAAGTAACATGCTCAGGGACCATGGCCAACGCATCTCTTCTCTGCCAGCTGTCCATCCACCGCCCCTCTGGCCCATCCACCCATCCGACGGTCTTTACCCTAAGTACCCTGACCAGAAAACTGAGGACCGAAACGTTGCCTTCTGTGCTGACGTGCACGGCAAATCAGATGCAGAACCAGGTCCTGGAGCATCCAGACTGGAGGCTGGAGGCAGGCAGCTGAGCTAACCAGGCCAAGAGCGCGGTGACCGGCTCCCTCCTATCCACGTGAAAAAGCCGAAGCTTGGCCCCAGAGGTGTCAAGCCACTAACCCCATTGGCCCATGGCGTGAGTGAGGATGGGTGGGACCGCCGTCAAGCCAGCCCTGCCCCAGTCTGAAGGCAGGGCCCCTGCCCTCCTTTTATACTGGCCCTAATTCCTGCAGATGTGGACGGTGCCTTCTGTGAATGAGAACACGGGAGGGGTGTGAGGAGGAGAACAGAAATGCTCAGAGAAAGTTGCCGATTATGTGCCTCGTGTGCCAAGAGTCTGTTGCCTTCTTCCCATTGGCCACTGTGCCCGCCAGGTGTGGCCCAACCCTTGCTGTGAGAGCCGTCCCTCCGGAGCCTGCCCAGCTGGCCCACCGGCCCTGGGTCGGCCTGGCCTGCCTTCGCCCAGCCAGTGCTGGAGTGCGGTGGTCTCTTCCCGAGCCTGGCAGCCCTGGGCTGGCTTCTGTTAATTTGCTGTCAGGCTGCCTAAGCAAACCAATTAAAACTAATCATTAATTATAAAAGAGAGTGAGAAGAGTAGAAGAGAGAGGAGAAGGTGACAGTCTGAGGTGGGAAGGAGGAAGAGGGAAGTGGGAAGGAGAGGGGAGACCCCGAGGGCCAGCGGGGAGCTGGGGGGGGGGGCGGTGGGCCGGGGCGTGGGACGCTGGAGGCTCAGCCAGGCACAAGCAGGGCTGGGGTGGAAGGAGGGCTGTGTGGAGGCCGGAGCCCGGGTGAGCGGGTGGAGGGAGAGGCCAGGAGAGGAGGGAAGGGGCAGAGGGAAGGGTGAAGAAGCTGCTGTGCCCAGCATACCGGGACCTGAAGAGGCCTCATCCAGCTGCAGTCCCCTCTGGCTGGAGCCACCGACTATCCCGGACTTGGCTTCGCAGTGTCTCGCCCACGGCTCCCCAGCCCCATATTTATGAGGCTCGGCTGATTATGCAGCACCAGGCCAGGCTCCTCGTCCCTGCCGCCCCTACCTGCTCCCCAACCCTCTCAGGCCATGGAGGCTCGGGGCAGCTGTCGGCCGCCCATCTACCCCCCAATGCTGTCCCCTGCCCCCTCCCCCATCCTCACACACACCCTCTCCATGGCCCTTTCACAGGAGCTGAGGCCATGTCAGCCGGCAGCTTGAGGAGGGGGGCAGCACAGACAACAAGGGGCAGTGTCATGGAAACGGGCACTTTCCCCAAGAAATATTCTGTTTGGCCTCCTTCCTGCATTGAGGAGCTGTCAGGAGCCTGAGTGAGAGCCACACCACCCCGGGACCAGGCGTGACAAAACCTATTTTCTGCCTCAAATTTGATTGATTAAAAAACTTTTTAGGAAAACCATGTTAAAAGAGTGAAAGAGAGAGAGAGAGGGAGAGAGAGAGAGAGAAGGGAGGGAGGGAGGGTGGGAGGGAGGAATAGAGGGGGGAAAAGAAAGAATAGAAAGTTCTACCAGGGGAGAAGGGCCAGGGAGAGAAATGCTGCAGGCAGGCAGGGGCTGAGCAGTTACCCCGGCAAACACGCCTGGGGATGTGTGTCAGTGGGACAGCCGCAGCATAACCAGGCAAAACGGAAAGGTCAAAGGAAGACTGAAACTTTTACACAGTGGTTAGCAGGACAAAGAGGGGTCCAAGGGCTCTGCACAATCCAGCAGGTGCCTGTCCCCTCTTAGGGAAAGGGCCCTAACACCCCAAAGCAGGCAGGGGACAGGTGGAGCTGGCCGCCCAGGACCAGGAGTCAGAGCAGGTCTCTGGATTGGCCCCGGGGGTGGAAGGGGGGGGGGGGGGGTCCAAACACAATCTGGGCTGGAATTTGGCCAGAATCCTGAAAAATCTGTACAGGGTCAACAGGGAGAGAGGGTCTAGTAGTCTGGGGGCAGGAAAGGAGTTTTCCCACCTTGTTCTGTCAAGTTCTGGCTCAGGAAATGTGTTTAATAAATACATAAATGAAAAAGCAGGGAAGTACTCAGCTGACTCCCACCAGCCCTGGGGCTTCTCGTTCGCACTCTCTGCCTTAGACATTCCCCACCCAGACCTTCATCCCTTTGCCAGATGCTGCCCTGAAAGGTCCCCATTCCTGGCTTGTCTTCTCTCTTTTTTCTGTCTCAGAAACTGAGACCAGCCCGGCCGGGTCTCGGCCTATGACGGGAGGCCCTGTCTTACCCTGTCTTCTCTCAGGCTTCCAGAAGAGGAGCCAGACTCCCCAACCCATCTGAGACCCCACGGGAGGAAGAAACTCTTCCACTTCCTAGAGGCCCTGCCTGATCACTCAAGGCAGAAGTGCCCGAGACCTTCCTGGTGGGACCCAGCCTCTCCCTAGTAAGAGGGATCCAGGTCAGTGGCTGGGTTTGCTCTCTCCCCCACCCAAGAGCCTTGAAGGTCAAGGCGAGGAGTGATTCTGGCCAGACTGTCAGCAAGAAGGCTTCCTCAGGATGCTGGGAGGAGTGCTCGGCAGTGTCCTATCCAGTCTTTGCCAGCTTGGGGCTCAATGAGGGTAAGGCAGTGCCTCCTTGGACAGACCGTCACATTCTGCCAGATAGATGCACAGAAAGACACCTGCTCTGGGCGTCGCCCAGCCCCTCCACCAGGTAAATCGACCCTAGATCTCTCTTTGGCCCCTGCTCCGTGGTGGCCTTAGGTACTCAGTGAGCGCATACTGTGTACATGGCATGGTGCTAGGCATGAGGAAGAGAAAATGTCCAGCATATGGGGCAAGAGCAGAGTCAGGGAGGTGGGGCTGGAATCTTGCCTCTGTCACTTAACAAGCACGGGATCTGGTAGGGCAGACTGCTTCACCTTTTCCAGGCCTCGGTGTCCTTAATGGAAAAGTAGGAGCAGAAGCCCCCACCTCCAAGGTAGCTGGTTCAGTGAGTCTTTCTGGACTGTCTGCTGTGTGCTGGATACTGTCCTAGGCCTAGAAAGAACTGTGGGAGACCAAAGACAGTCCTCACGGAGCTTCTGCCCTCCTGGCTGTGGCAAAGATTCGCTGAAGGCACTTGAGCACTGTGGTCCCACGCACAGTGAGTGCTCACTGTACCTTCCCTGTCACTAACCTTCAGGGTCCCCACCTTGCAGAAGCTGGGGGGAGATCCGGGTATGTACCCAAAAGAATGGAGAATGGACCCAAATAAACCTGGACACGGATGTTCACAGATGCTCTCTTCACAAGAGCCCAGGGGCGAACAACCACCCCAACGTCCGTCATCGGATGACCAGCCAAACAGGATGAAGCAGAGCCCCGCCGCAGCGTTAGTCAGCCACAGAAAGGAATGAAGTTCTCGTACACACTACAGCACGGAGGCCCCCCGAGAACACGCGAAGTGAGAGAAGCCAGACGCAAAGGTCACACACTGTCCGACTCCACGTACACCGAATGTCCGGAACTGGCAAAGCCACGGGGACAGAGGGCAGGTCAGGGGCTGTCAGGGGCTGTCAGGGGCAGGGCGAAGGGGGCCTGGGGAGTGGCTGCTACCGGGCATGGAGTTCCTTTCCGGGGTGATGAAAAATTTCTGGAACTGGATGTTGGCAAGGGTTGCACAACACCGGGAAGATACTGAATGCTGCTAAAGTGGACAGTTGAAAATGGTGACGATGGAAAATTTTAGGTGACGTGCATGTTACCACAACGAGGTAAAATAAGAAAGCCGAAGACACGGCGGCAGAAGCAGCCCCAGCAGCTCGAGAAAGGGGAGAGACATTCCCCACGTGGCGGCTCAGATAGGTGTTAGACGAGCCAAGCAAGGGGGCGGGAAGGGGCATCATGACAATTTCAGCTGTGCTCTTCGACATCGGCCTGCACCACGGCCCAAGGAAGTGCTAGGCCTCTGCGAGACGTGCTGCGTGACCGCTGAGGGAAAAAAGATGCTGTGGGAAGGCGAGGGTTGGCTCCAGGGACGGGCCTCCCCGCAGCCTACGTCACTCAAGAGCCTAGGATTCCGCGTCCCCGGTGCTACCATTCCCCTGCGCACACGCAGCGCATCCCGTCTGGTGCGGGGATCCCAACGCGCACGGCCCCGGCCATCCGTCTCTGCCAGGCTCCCCTGGTAACTTTTGCTGCTGCTCAGCGGCTTGGTGCGACAAGCTGTCCTCCGGGCGGGGAAGGAGGGGTCTGGATCAAGGACTTCCCCACCCACAGGGCTCTGGGGCCCCCTCAAAGTACGGGGTTCCACCTGGCAGGGAAAGCCTAGGATACCGAGAGAGCCAGGCCCGGGGGGCAGCCCCCCAAGCCCTCTCCCCGCCCTCCTGCCCGCATCCTGAATGCGTGTGCACACAGAAACCCCTGCCTTGGCCCGGGAACTGTCAGGAGATCAACAAACAAAAGCTGCTTCTTGACAGGGAGTCATTTATATTTTAGCTTCGTTCCATTATCCTAACGAATCCTTCATCAGCAGATGCAATATTAACAGCAGAAAATCAGCTCATTACATCCGGGGGGAGTTCATCAAGACGGCAATCATGTATGCAGCTCCCCAAGCCTGCAAGCGGCCAGTGTGGCTGTTATTTATTTATTTTGTTAGTTATTTATTTAATTTTGGGGGTTCTTTCCACATAATTGCGCCGCATCTCAGATCTTTAATAAATAATTTGTAGGTCCTGAACTGCAGACAGCTTTGCTCTCTGCTATGAGAGCCTGCATTAGCCAAAATATTTACCAATATTTAGAAGTCATTAGAATTGGGAGGGAAGTGGGGAGGGGTACTGTGTTCTTCCACAAACAGCCTGGTTTGGGGCTAAGGTGCTCAGTCCTCACTCCGGTCCTCTGACCCCATCTCTTGGTCTGAGAGGAGCCGTTCTGGATGGGATGCTGCCACAGGGCAGGCCCGAGTCACTTGCATGGGCTCACTTGGTTTGAGCAGGGGGTTTCCTGGGAGCTCTTAGACACACAGGGCACAGATGTACCAAGGACTGTTCACAGCTAATGGGGCTGGCTGCTGGAAAGGCCCTCCTTGGGGCAGGGGCGGGCACCTTCGCATGGCATGGGGCAGCACCCTGCAGGGGATGCCACTCCCTGGGTCCTCCCAGTGCTGGGGAGCTCAGCGTGGGAAGCCTGACCTCTTCCTCTCGGCTTTCCAAGGCTATGCCTTCAACATCAAAGGACAGGAAAGTTCAGCGGGTCCAGAAGGCAGACTTGTCCCATTTTACAGATGCGAAAACAGCTTCAACCAACTTAATTAAGCTCTCTTCCCAAGGCAGCACCACTAGGCAAAGGCACAGAACCAGGGTTCAGACTCAGAAGGGGCTCTACTGTGCCTCCATTGTTTCTGCTGGCCCCGAGGCTTCCAACAACACAGGGTGGCCTTCCAAAGGCTCCTGGCTCCAACCCACAAGGCCGAAGTGGCCACTGGACCTGACGGGCACCCCCCCCCCCCACCACCCCTAGGCTGGCCATGCTTTCACAGGTTTTTCCCAGCGGGGGCTGGATTTCTGCCCAGCCAGGAATGTGCTCCCAGGATGTCAATTCTAATCTCCCCAGCGCTCTGACAGAATTAAGCTCCAGTTTGTCCGACAACATCCCAAAGTTTCAGAAATCCAGGGCAGACTCTCTAATCAGGCTGGAGGACAAAGGTCTGGCCTGACCCTGTCACTTCCATTTACTCCTCCTGTCTGTCTCCCGGCTGCGGCCTTTCCACAGCTTCCTCCACCCTCTGCCCTTCCCTGGCCAGCTCAGCCCCCACCCTCTCCTCTGAGCTCCCCTGTTTCTCCGCCCAGCATTTCCCCTCTCCTGGCAGTTGGGCTAATCCTGGGGCTCCACTATCTAAAGCCGAGGAATTCCTAGGAGACTGACCTGCCATGGCACTAGGCCTGGCTGGCCTCACCTTGGCTAGGGCTCCCTGCAGGTCACTGCCTCTTGAGAGCACACAGGCTCGGCTCTGTCTCGGCTCCAGGGAAAGGGTGCTTAGGGAAGGGTGGTTCTCAAACTCTGCTTACCCTTGCCTCGGGTCAGCCTGACTTTGGGTTCCCTGTAACTGCTCCCTGTAACCGAAGCATTCTCTGGCCTCACCGAGCCCCTGCGCTGTTTGAGAGGTCAGCTCATGGGCCCTGGAAGCCTTGGCCCTTTAGCCATGTTTGGGGACAGTCATGTGGGCAGAGATGTCCCCGCCTCAACCAACCCCCTGAGGCACCAAGAGGGACACTGGGTAGAGGAAAGTAGCAGCAGCAGCCCTGGACTGGGATAAGCAGGGCCCATGGTAACTACCCTGAGCCCCTGGCTCTGCCAGGCTGTGGTGCCATTAGAAAGGGGTGAGGGGCCCAGGAGCTAGGGAGCGATAGCCAGGCAGAGGACAGCCCGCAGGAAGCCGGGGAAACAGAGGTGCCTCCTTTTCCACTACACACAGCACCCAACTCACTCCCCTTCCCCATGGCTCTCATTGGGACCCAGAGAGGTGGTACCTGCCTCGGTTTCTGGAAGAAGTCGGAAGAGGCACAAGCTTCATAGCACACGCAAAGAGGCGCTGTGAGGAGCACAGCTTAAACTCGGTCTGCTCACATTGAAAGGTTTGCAGGGAGCTGAGGGCAAAGGGGGGAGCAGGGACAGTCAAGAGGAATACCGGGTGCTGTTGCCCTTGAACCTGCGCACTGGCCAGAAAGCCAGATCAGGTGAGGGGCTCTCCAAAAGAAAGGGGCAAGAAGAAACATATGGGGTGCAGAGAGAAGGCTTGAGGAGGAAGAGACAGAAACGGTAATGTTGTTCTGCTCTTTTACTGACCCTCCAGAAGGTACAGAAATCTAGAGTGGCCAGGATAGGGGGCTCCCCCAGAGCCACCCAACTGGCAGATAGCTTGGAAAGTCCTGGAATGTCACAGTAGGCGGGGCCTGCCAAAGGGCCTCCAGCTTCCTCCTGTGACCTGGGCAGAGACTTGACCCTGGGCGTGGAGTCACAAGCCCTCCCCTCCCCTGATGCCTCAGCCACACTTTGCTTTACGGAGGGGGGATCCCCTTTCTCAGAGTTGCAACTCCCCATGCCTGATGGTCTCTCCTGCCTTCTGCCAAACGTGGCCCCTCCCGAGGGTGGCCCTGCATTCGCCAGCTCAGCCAGCGGGGTGGCCTGGAAGATTCACCTGGAGACTGAGGTGGGCTGGGACGGCAGAGGGACAGGAGGAGCAGATAAAAGCAGCCAAGGGTAACGAAAGGTCTCTTTCACCAGCCCTTTCCCTGGAAGATGAAGATATTTGCTGTGTTTTTTTGCCGAAAACCAGAATAATCTACAAAGGCCACCAGTGGAGAATGGAAGAACGCCTGCCTGTTAGCACTTTCCAGAAAGCCCCTGGGGCTCCCACTGCACCCATCACCACTCCCAACTCCTGCAACTCCACATCCCCCCAAACTTCCAAGTTTGCTTCTCTGCCCTTCCGCCTGCCTTGCCTTTTCTCCCTTGCTGTGCTGGGTGTTGGTGAGATGTTGGGTTTTTTCTTTTTTGCAATTTATCAGCAGATTGTGTGGAGCTGAGTGGTGTGAGCCTCACCCTGCTAAATAAAGCTTTGGTATTTCTGATAAAGCCATCAAATTCCTTATCACACTGACACAAAGTGCATTTAAAGAGACAGACACCCTGTCCCTCCCGCCCCACCAGCCCCTGCCCCCTCCACTCAGTTCAGATTTCCAGCTGCTCAGGCTCTTCGGGATCAGACACCAAATACAGCTCCTGAGGATGTGGAGGGGGGCAGGGGGAGAGGGGACAGGGTGGAAGCCAAGGGGCCAGCTGCCCTCTCCAACTCCCACCCACCCACCCATGTTGGAGCTGCCGGCACCCAGACCAGGGACCCTGGTCCACAGGGAGTGGCATGTACTTCCTGCCCCAATTCTGGAAGCAGAAGGAAGCTATCAATAGAAACGTCCTACAACAGGGGATGTCCTCCTAAACAGAACAATCCTGTGTTAGGACAACAGCCGGCAGCTAGAGGAAGAGCTCCTGGTGAGCTGCCGGACCCGGCAAGGCAGCTCAGTTGCTGTGAACGTGTCCAGTCACCTCGGGCACAGCAGTTCCAAAGGGGGTGCCCTGGCCGTGGCAGTACTAAAGGGGATGCCCTGGCTGCACCAAAACAGGGTGCCCCAGCCGTGGCACTGTCCAAGGGGGGGTGCCCTGGGAGTACCAAAGTGGGGTGCCCTGGCTGCCGCACTGCCAAAGAGGGGTGCTCCAGCCACAGCAGGACCGAAGCAGGGTGCCCCGGCCACAGCACTGCCAAAGGCGGAGTGCCCTGATCATGGCACTGCCAAAGGTGGGGTGTTCCAGCTGCAGCAGTACCGATGGGGGGGTGCCTTGGCTGTGACACTGCCAAAGGGGGGTGCCCTGGCCACGGCAATGACAAAGGGGGGTGGCCCAGCCATAGCAGTGATAAAGTGAGGTGTCCCGGCCATGGCATTGACAAAGTGCAGTAAAAGGAAGACCGAGAGGGGCCACTGGGGCCCACTCAACACGGGGCTGACCGGTGTTCACGTCAGGCTTGACTCCTCACACAGCCCCATGAGGCGGGTGGACGGATGAGGAAACCGAGGGTGGCCCAAGGCCACAAAGCCGGTGGCAGGCCCCAGTGGGGGCTCCAGCCCAGGCTGGCCAACAGCTCTGCAGAATGAAAGACCCTCTTCCCCTAATTGATTTGCCAAGCTCACGTCCACCTCCTCATTTATGATCCCACAAAGACGGGCCTTCCTGTGTCCCAGGGCCCCCTCCCACCTCCCTGGCCCTAGCTCGGCAGCCCAGGCCCTGCGCCCACACACAGCCTGTTGGTTGAGGAATCAAATTTATTATTTTTAATTATTTTGATTTATCAAAGCAGCAGCTACAATCATATTAAACCAACTTGGCTTCTTGGCATTTAACAGATACAGCTGCTGCAGGACTCCCTCAGACTCCATAAAACACCGGGCCTGTCCACAGGCTCCCCAAGAAGGGCACCCAAGGCCCCTTCTCCAAGAACCTCAAACTTGAGGACCACCAGGCACCCCCACCTGCCTTGCAGAAGCACATGCTGACAAAGGTGCTGAGGGCCAGAGACGAAAAGGAACAAGTTGGGCAGAGCTGCCAGGTCCTTTGGGAAAGGATCACTTCCAGCCCCCAGTCCGGGAGGCCCTTGCAGCGTCCTGAACCCCTGGGGAGGAGGCAGTAGACCCAGCACATGCCCCCTGAGCTGGCATTCGTGCGGCCTGTCCTAGCCCAGGCCTGTGTCTGGGCACTCAACAGAGATAAGCCAAATTACCCCTCAGACCTTGCCCATGGGAGGAACAACAGCCTCCTTTTTGCAAGGGAAGAAATCCTGCCCAAGATGTGCAGCTCATAAAAAGAGCCAGGCCAGAGTGCAAACTGATCCATTTGAATGAAAAGCCCTGGTTCTTTCTACCATACCTCCCTGCCTTCCCCTCAGACCCAGGAGCAGGGCTCCTGCCCAAGCGCCGTGGCTAGTGGAGGAAGGTGGCGAAAGTGAAAGAACCCTGAAGTTCAAGGTGATGGCCCAAGGCTGCGCACACCGAACATTCAGAATCTGGGTGCTTGAGAGAAGGGGTCCCCGAGAAGCAGCACTGTGGGGCAGGCAACACCAACCCGACAGCCTTCCACCGGATGCTGGGGCCCACCGCAGGGCACAAGGAGAGGCTGGCCTGCCTTTCGGGTGGGGTGGGGGGAGTTGCACAGGTGAGCGGCTTCACAGCTCAACCAGGGAGCTGGCCACGCCCTCGGGGCCAGCCCAGTCCCTAGGGAGCCCAGGAGCCCAGGGCATTGCATGGCAAGGACCAGCAGGGTGTGGGAACAGGGAAAGTGGGCACTTCACTGTTCTGAGCAAAACCCACCAGGAGCGTGGGTGGGCCTGGAACAGACCCCTCTGGTTCAGGGGCCCACAGAACCCACGGGAGTCAGCTCCCTGCAAGTCTTGTGAACATGGGCAGGGCTTTCTCGGTGGGGTGAGAGGAGGCAGCAGTGCTGAGAGAGTCTCAAACCCCGTCCTCTGATTTCATACTCGGAAATTCTAGTCAGCTGCCATCAAACCAGGAGCCAGACCTCACTGGTCCCCACGGCCCAGAAGCCCTGCAGCCTTGTGTGAAGAGCACGGCCATGGCTACAAGTTCTGAACCCTGATGGCACCAGTGGGCACCTTATCCGGCCCCTCTGAGGTCAAGTTTCCTTTTCTATCAAATGCATGCACTGATCGTGCCTATCTCAGAGGGCAGTGGTGAGGACTCAGGCAGACAATGAGTACCGAACTTAGCCAAGTGTCTGCACATTTCCTATGTGCAAAAAGTGGTGGCAGTCATCGTTGTCGCCGTCTTCATCATCACCTGAACACCTAACCAGGATAAGGCACAAAATCATCATCATCACCCAAACATTTAAGCAGGGCAGAGCACAAGCGATTGTGGCTTTAGGTCCAGAGAGGGCAGGGAGGCTGGGGAGCAAATCAGATGTTGCTGACCGGCCTCACTGCTGTGCTCCTCAAAGAGTCCGGGGAGCTCTGAAATGTCTAGAGGAGGCTGTCCCCTGGTGCCTGCCCAGCACACTGGCATGAACAGCCCACAAGGACTTAGAGCTGAAGGTAGGAGGGGGAAACCAGGATGAGTTTTGGCAGTCGTATTTGCCTATCAAAAACTCACTCATTCACTCAGCTTTCCTGGGGGACTCATGCCCTAATATGGGCCCAGCAGCTTTCTGGGTTATTTCGAGTGCTTGTGATAATGACTCCAGGCTTTGCTTCTACTGCCCTCAGAAAACTTTCCATGTGGGGACAGGGAGGATGGCAGGGACAGGGAAGCCCAAGGTCAGAGAGCACGAAGAAAGGGGGTGCAGAAGAGTAAGCCAAGGGGGAAGGAAGAGCAGGAGGCTGGAGGAGTGGGCTGACCCCGAGGTCAAGGTGGTGGTGGCGGGAACAGAGAGCTGGGCAAAGCAAGCTGAGAGCCCCCAAGACACAGGTGGGCACTGAAACAGTCCCCTTGCCCACTACTCCCTGCCCTCGGGAAATGCACCCAGGACAGCAGTCAGGATGGCACCCTGCCTCCTCACCCACATCTCTGGTTGGGGTCCCTTTAGCACAGGGGCCAAGCTGGGCTCCTGGGCAACCTCTTGGTGCCTTGGGGCCCCTGGGCTCCTGGACTGATTTACATATTAATGATCTTCTGCCCAAGCTTGGCCCATGGACTCCAGACCGCACAGGGTTAACTCAGACAGAGGGGCTGCTCTGCCTTCACTCTACCTCAATTTCTACTGCACCCATCACCTACCTCCCCCACCCCCTGATCTTAGGAAAAAAACCCATCAAAATAACTATTTTATGTCTCCAAATATGCAGATCATTTTCTTTAATGAAAGATGCTTGACGTCTCCGATCCAATTAATATGCAAATGCAGGAGAGGATTTATTTGTGACATTCTGTCTGGGTGAGAGAAAACAAAAAAGGCCTGTTAACCAAAACACTAATTGCTGTGACTGATTGTCACATATCATCATTTTCATAGGATCTCCTCCATTCCCAGCTCTCAGGGAGCTCGAAACCAGGACTCCTCCACACAGGCACCCAGGAGAAGAAGGGCAGACCAGCCACCTGTCTGTGTGGCCCCTCCCCACCAGGCCTATGTCAGGGGCCAACGGAGGGCGGATGCTCTGCCTGCTTCTGTTCCCACGGGGCGGCCACTGACCCTGACCTTCTACGGGACTTTGCCAGTGGCTCTCCCTTCCTATGCTGCACTTCATTCAGGCGCCGGCCCGCAAACCAGGGAGAGGGAGGCTCGGTGTCTGCTGGGTCTGACAGGCTGGGGGAGGCCTCAGGCAGCACGTCTTCCTGCCTCACTCCCGGCCGGTGCTTTTCGGCCGTCTGTGCCCCCCTACTAGGAAGTGTTCAGAGGAAGGAGAGGGAACCTCTTTGGGTCCTCTCGGTGACCACCCCCCACTCTCTTCCCCTGATTCTCCAGCTGTACCTCTCACAGCACTTGTTCAGAGAAGCCACCTGGGGAAACTGAGGTATGGCGTCCTCCCCTTGGATGACACAGGGAGTCTATGGGAATGTGTGAGGATGCCTGGGCACCATGCGGGCTAGGCAGACACCTGCATGTCAGCGCCCACCCCGTGACTGTGCTGAAGGGCGTGGGTTAGCTGCCACAGTCCGGGCACCCCTGAGCTGCTTAGATCCCTCAGTAGAACCACAGGGCTTCCTATTCCTTGAGGGGGAATGGGGAAGGGCATCCTTATTCCAAAGGCCAAGAGGAAACTGGAAAAGACAGTTTTTTGCTCAAGATACCAGGTGAAGGACAAGAGGGTTCCAGGTGTGTCGCAGTTTCAAACTCAAGGCCAAGAGGGAGAAGGAGAGTCACAAAAGCACTCTTCTTTCCCACACGAGGGGCCAGCGGACAAGAGGGTACAGCCTTGGAGCTCGGGAGCTTGGAAAGCTGGTCTCTTACCATTTGGGCTCAAACATTCTGGACACTCAGAAGGCCTCTACCACCTTCCTGCCTCCTCCCTAGAATTCCCTCGAGTCCCCAAGGACATTTAAAACGGGGGTTGGGGAGCCAGTGTGGGCAAGGCCAAAGAGCCACAAGGGTCCCTAAGCGCTGCCGTAGGTGCTGGGCATAGCTGAGGGCATGGTGGGGGACTCTGTCTGCATCTTGCTGGGCAAATCCCACTGAGGGTCAGTGAAGCAACAGCCACCTAGTGGCACCCGCACAGATCTGCCCAGGGCTCTGAGGTTGTCCCCAGCGGGACCGTGGTGGTGGGGGTGGTAGGGAGGTGGCTCCATCCCAGTTGACTCCCATCTCAGACGGCCCCCTCTCCTGCCCTGGCCCAGCTGCCTGCCTCTGGCAACTCCAACAGGGGCCTCCAGGAAGAGCTGGCGCCAGGGCCGCACAGGGCAGACACTCTCCCCCCAAAAGGCCTGCCCCCGCACCCCAGGAACAGGCTCAACAGGATGCCGTGCGGGGGAGCTTGGAAGCCTTCCGGGAAGAGCGCAGCCCTGGCACCAGTCCCGCGGGGAAGGAGGTGAGCTGGGTCTGCCACTCTGTCTGCCGCTCACCTGACTCGCGCCCACGGCGGCTGAGCACCAATGGGGTGTGCGTGGGCGCAGACGGGAGGCGCGCATCATGGCGCCAGGAGCCAAAGGGGGAAGGGCAGGCGGCTAGGGAGTGGCAGCAGGTTGGACAGTGCTCTGACTGGAAGCCCCAGGTGGGAAGGCCCCACCTGCCAGTGCAGCAGGAGAGGAAGGGTCTTCCGGAACACTGGGCCTGGCTTTCCCCCGAAGTGCCCACTTTCCCCTTGGCCTGTTCTCCACTAAGGCCTCGGTGAGAGCGGACAGGCCTTGTTCCTACTTTGCATGTGTCTACCCTGCAGGGGCTCCCAGTCACGGCCTATAGGGCACTGGGCTACGGGGAACATCTATACGGTCTCACGGTGCCATGACTTAGAGTCCCTTTAAAACCAACCCATCCGTCCAGTAAACCTTCCCATAAAACAAAGGAGTCCGTGGCCGTAGCTCTGAGCAGTATGCTACGGCCAGGTGCCCGCCCCTATCCCACTGCCTCACCCTTCCCCTGGTGCCCACCCTGGGAGCAGCATGCCCAGAGGGACATGGCAGCCTGACCTATGGCAGGCGTGATGACCAAGTTCAGGTCAAGCTAGACCAGCTTCCTGGCATTGGGCAGAGAGGCCCTGCCTGTTGCAGGTGCCCTTGCCGGGAAGGTCAAGACCCCGGGGCACCACACTGGAAGATCCTTCCCTCCCTCAGTCTTCCTTGGCCCCATCTCCTGGTTTTTTTTTTTTCCCCTGTGGTGTGGGTCCAGAACCAGATGCCTAGAAAACTTGTCTGATTGTTGCATTTCCCCCAAATTCCTTCCGCAACCTGGCTACTCCCACAGTCTCCTTTACGCCAGCTGCCGCAGGTGTAAGCCCATTCAGCACGGCCTTGGCTTCATACACCTCCTTCCCCAAAGCCCTCTTTCTCCCGGACCTTGGGGTTCTCACCAAGTCCAAACCACATCAGCCTGGGTCAACCCCAGACTCACACCCAACCCTGGGGTCTCCTAGGGTCTCCCAGATCATTCAGGTTCTTGGTGGAGAAGAGTCTAGAATCTGTTTCCCAAATCCGAGACCTAGGAGCTCTTTCACTATGGGTCACTTTCAGAGAGGTAGAAGCGTCCCCCCATCTTTGCTGAAAGGGGTAGAAGGTTAATGCCATACTAGCTTTAAAAATACCCCAGCATACACTCCACAGGGTTAGAGCAAAGGCCACATGGTCAGAGCCAGACTATAAATAACCAGCAAATCATTTCCCAGAGCCGCGGCCCCCTCCCCAGCACCAAGAACCTTTCTGAGGAAATCAGAGTGAACACAACTGTTACCAAGTCACTACTAAAATATTTACCAGCCTGGCAAAGTGCCGAAGGTGCTTGGCACCGAGTGTTTGCTTATTTACAAGGCTGTTTTAAAGGGTAGAAAGCAAAATAAGGTAACCTGAGCTATTAAATTGAGGGGCCAGGTGGTACCTACCAGCTGTCAGCTGTTCCAGGCCCACGGGGGCTGGGGGAGCACCGGCGCAGAGTCCCCCAAAATGGGCTGGAAAAGCAAAGAGACAGGCTTTGGAGCTCCAGAATAACCCAACCAGCAGGGGGGGCTCGGGGTTTTAAGTTCGTGGGGGGAGGGGTTCTCCTTGGCCCCAAACACCAGCTAACACAAGCCCCCAACCTCTCTTGGACGTCCGCATCCCCACTCAGAGGGGCAACAGGGGTCACCGCCCTAATCTGGGGGGGTACCGGGCAAGGAGAGGGGAAGCAGAGGAAGGCGGGCGCTGGGGCCCCCAGAGGATGCCATAAGGGGACCCAGGGGACCTGCGGAAGAGAACGCAGTCAAGTGTTCTTGTCTTCCTCCTCTTCCTCTTTCTTTGAAGTTCCCTTGTGGTTTGAATTTCATTTTGATTTTCTCAACTTTGGCAGATTGGAGTTGAAATAACCTACAAATTACTTAATGTGTTGTAAATCTGGGGGAATTCAGGAGTAATGGGGACCACATGTTGGCCCAGAGGAAGCCCACGGAGGGCTGAGGGAAGACGGCCGTGACAGACACACAGGTGGCTGTCCCAGGCAGGGACACTGGACGCCCGTGGCCCCTGGAAGGAGAGGGCGTGGGCTCCCCTAGGGGTGGGGTAGCATTCCCGAGTGGGCCAGGGAGCTCCGGATGGACACAGAGAGAACGTGTTAAGACTGCAGACTGACCAAGTCACCGCCTGGGGCAGCCTGGTGACCGTGGACAGGGGGCAGCCAAGTAGGCCGCGTGCCAGGTGTCTGCCAGGCCCCTCGGCTTCACCAGAGCCGCTGTGCTGGCCCTGCTCCCCTCTGGCCTCCCGCTGCATGTGTGTGGCTGTCAGCTGAGCTCCCACCGCCCTCCCCCCCCTCCCCCCTCCCCCCTCCCTCTTCAGCAGATTTCTCTCAAGTACTAAGCCATATGGTTCCAGTTAAGCTCCATATTTTTCCTTGTCGATTGAAGAGACACACTTTCCTCTTTGCCAGACAGTTTGCAGATTGCTCTGTTGGCTCAATTTCTTATTGGATTTCTCAAAAAACCTGACATTTTAAATTAATTTACAGCCACAACAAAAAGAGTTCAGAATTTTAATGGTGTTGTAAGTAATTTTTAGGTAATCCACTCCAGATTTTGATATTAACCTTTGAAACTGGAGTTCATTCAGCTACTATGTTACAGTACCCAGTCAGATTCCAGGCCTGGGGGAGGCCAGGCTGGGATAGGAGGCAGAAGCGGGGTTCTGGGGGAGCCCTTTCTGCCAGGAAACCCCAGAGGAGTGGTGCCCGGGGAATCCTAGACCAGTGGGTAAGAGTGACAGAGGGCAAGGAGGGCCTGGCAGGGGGCCTTGTTAGACAGCGGGGCAGGTGCCGGAGAGTAAATATGGGGGCAAGGGGACCTACTGAACATTCTAGAAGGACCAGCCAGACTCAGCAGGGGGCAGCATCCTCAGAATCCCTCAGTAGGAAGAACAGGGCTCACAGAACGGGGTGTGCCGTATGAGAGAGGCCCCACCTCAGTGCACCAGGAAATAATAATGATAATAGTAATAATAGTGGTGACAGCTAACATTTGCTGAGCTTGCTGTATGTCAGGCGGTGTACTAAGTGCTTCACCGGCTCCAGCTCATCCGACTCCTCAAAACCACCTCTGGGGTAGCCACTGTCACTACTCCTCCGGCTACAGACACCAATGTGCCTTGTTAACGTGCATTGAGGGCTTACCATATCCCAGGCAGGGCAAAGCCCTTTATACCCACTACCCCATTAAATGACAACAGAAACCCGAGAAGGGAAATAGGCTATTCATATCCTCCTTTCGCTGAGGAGGAAATGGGGCTCTGAGAGGTGCAGCCAGGCCTCCACCGTTTGACGGCTACTGACCAACAGCCAGAGGGTTCTGGGGCCCCACCCTGCCCTGGCTGCCCCTGCACCTTGCTGCTTCTTTCCCCCGGTGCTACCAAACAGCACCATCGTGGTCCTTCCGGCTGGGGCTGGAGCGAGGTGGCGAGGAGGTGTGGCCTCCAGGCAGGCCAGGCTGGGGACTGCCGGACGCCACCTCTTCCCCGTGCTGCCTCAGGCTCGGCTGAAGGCCGCACGCCAATCCGGACGGAGGAACTCCGGGCATGGGAGAGGAGCCCTCGCCAACGTCTTTACTAGGCTCTGGCACCGAGCGGCCCCTGCCTGGGTCCGGTGCCAGCTTACTACACCAGCAGATTGTTCGCATTCCTTCCCTGCAAGAGCTTCCCAGGGCACCCAGGAAAGGAGATGCAAAGACAGAGCCCCGGCCAAGGCTGTTCCCGTCCCTGGAGGGTCCTCATGCCAGCAGCGATCCAGAGCTCTGAAGGGAGGCCGAAGACAGGCTGGACAGGGCCTGCCCTGAAACCAGGGTGTCCTCCTTGGCCTTCTCCTCATCTTGGGGCAAAATGGCTCAGGGCGGGGGAATCAGCCCCTGCCAAGCCCACTGAGATGTCCTGTAAATAGTGCTGTATGGGGCCTCGGGGAGCTTCCTTGTCATCAAAGTGAGGAGAAAGGAGAGTTGACGGCTGGGTGGGGGATGGGATGGAAAGGTTTTCACTTTACTGGCCCTGTGCGTGAACAGAGTACACGAGTTCAAGTGCAAGGGACCAAGGACCGAAGTGAAGGCAACGAGGGGAGCGGTGGGAGCCAGTGTCAAGACCTACAACCTGTCAAGGAGGGCAGAGAGGGAAGCGAGAGGGCTGTGGGAGAAATGGGCAGAGGCAGTGGGTGGCCCATGGCAGTTCCAGGTCTGGGGGGAGCTGGGCATCCAGGGTGTCACGCAGAGCACTGGCTACGAAGCCACGAGGCATACATATGGCTTTCAAGCCCAGCCCACAGCCCTCAGGACAGGAAGTGGCCCTGGGACCCCATGTTCTGGCCAGGTTATCCGTCCGTCCATCTGTCCGTCCATCCATCCATCCATCCATCCATCCACAACCATCGGCTGTTTGCTTATTCTGGGTGCCAGGTTTTCGCAAGGCTTTGGAAGTCCAGAAAAAAAAACTGGCCTCCTGGAAAGCCACAGACTCAAGAACCTCAGCCCTTTTATCCTCAGGGACCTGGGGATTCAGCAACGCCTAACAGGGCCAAGCAAATGCAGACCCGATGCCCACTCTCTGACAGGCTCTGCCCTCTAGGGTCCCCTCCTCTCTCCCTTCAGACCCCTAGTTGGATTCTTTTTCTCCAAGAAGGAGGAAAAGCTCCTGAGGTGCTGGGAACCATGAACGTCTGACCTTTCACCACTTCCATGAAGCAAGGAGGGCTGGCCCCCAATTTCAGGGTGGTCAACGGCCCTCAGAGATAAAGGCTGGGCCTGGAAGTGGACTTTGCCTACTTTCCGAATACAGTTCTCAGAAGGGCCAGGCGGCAGCTGCCAGGCTGCCTGCTGCCCGTGCCCAGACTGCGCCCGTGCCCAGACTGTGCAGACCTTGGAACCTGTGGAGCCCCTGGCTAGCGGCCAGACAGCATGTATGAGTATCAGGGGGTGAAGTGGGGGGGTTGAGAATTCAGGCTTTCCGTGCCCCCGGCACCGTGCCAACACGTGGAAGGTTGAACTCACCCCTGGCGGGATGCCACGTGCCCAAGGAGTGGGCATCTGCTGGCACGGCATCGTATGAAGAACTAGGGGTCCTACCACTGCCTGTCACTCCGGGCTTTCCCTGACACGTCACGGGTAGGTCTGCTCCTTCCCTGCATGGCACGGAGTACGGGGGCCCCCAAATGTCCCTTTGGCGCCATGCCCACCACATACCATGGGCCATCCCCATTGGCACCCGGCCGCACATGGAAGAACTCAGACGCTCTGCTGGACCCCAGCCAGGCTCGGAATGGTTCTCCCTGCTGGCTCGAGGCCATAAACGGCTCATCTCTGGGTTTGGGCTCATGGTACCATCTATTCACTACGACAGCCCATAGGACTGCCCCACCTCGCACTCTGTTCACAGACAACCATGTTTGGTCATTTTATGGACCATGGGATAACGCCAGAAGCCTTTGTAAAATTAGTTGCAATATACGTACTATATGTAAAAATTAAAATGAATGTCCCACCCCTGCGGTCACTGGGACGGTCCCATCCATCTGATTCAATTTTCATTTGTGCTCCGACCATGGGATAACGCCAGAAGCCTTTGTAAAATTAGTTGCAATATACGTACTATATGTAAAAATTAAAATGAATGTCCCACCCCTGCGGTCACTGGGACGGTCCCATCCATCTGATTCAATTTTCATTTGTGCTCCGATTGAGGGAGAAAACCCCAGAAACTTTCTGAATTGTCCCCCCCGCGCCCTCCCCCGAATTGTCTACTGGCCTCTCGCTCTCTTTCCAAGTCTTTCTTCCTTGGCTTTATTTATTTATTTATTTATTTTATTTTTTATTTCCCCCTCTTGGTCAGGTTAAAGCGCTCCTGAGGGGTGACTGACGGGGGTTGCCATGGAGACCCTGGCTTGAAAAAAAGCCTTGTTAGTTGCCAACTCTGTGTGTTGTTGTTTTACAACTGTGACCGACCGTCACATGAGAGGGGGGACAGCTGGGGGCCGGGCAGCACAAAGGGGAATGGCTTTTTAATGGAGTGCCTGGCCAGCGCTTGAAGACTCAATAAAGAGTTGCTGGTGAGTCCCCTCACTGGGCCCGGCCCAGCACACGGGAGCCGGAGGCCCTTTGTTCCTCAGAAGCTGGGATGGGAAAGTTGAGAAAACCAGCCACTGGGAGGTGAAAACAAGAGGCCTTCCCCCACCACTCACAGGACAGCTATTTTCCCTCACTCTCAGGGTGCCGGGATCGAGGGGACAAAACCCAGTGTCTCGGACAGGCTGCCATGCTGGGGGAGGTGGCTGGGAGGCAGCTGGGGGAAGCCGAGTGGGGAGCAGAGGGAGGAGAAGGGGGCAGCAGGCCTGCCTCTGGCTCCTGCATGCCCCCCCCCACCCCCAGCGTGAAGGCAGGTGGCCTCTGGGAAACTGGGCCGCTGTGGGGCGGGGGCAGGGGAAGCCCAAGCTCAACACAGGCTGGGCCCTCATGGGAAGCCAGGGGGCTGCAGGAGGGTTTTCTGGGGGGGGGGGGGGGACAAGACCCTGCAGGAGTGATTCAGGCCACGGCCAGGAGGGTGCCAGTGCCCACGGAAACAGAGTGCAGGGTGGTTCCTGTCCTACTCCCCAGGCCACTGGTGAGGACCTCCTCGCTGTCTCTCCCCACGGCAGCTCTCCAGGGGGGCCCTGTCCCCAGACAGACACCAGGGGGCCCAAGGGAGGGGCTGAATCTGGCCAAGACCTTAGCCTTTTCTGAGGGCTGAGACCAAGTGCCAGAGCAAAACACTTCGCTTCAGCCCTGGCCAGAGAGAGAGACAGAGACGGAGAGCGAGAGAGGTTGACTGGGGTGGCTTAGGGTGGCAGTTCTCAAAGTGTGGCCCACGGGCCTCTGGGGATTCCTGAGACCTTTTCATAATAACGCTAAGGTGCAACTGCTTTTCTCACTGTGGCAACCTGGGCACTGGAGGGCGGAAAGCAATGGTCAGTAAAACCTCTGGTGCCCCCACACCAACCAGTGTGTCGGCGGTCACTGTGTCTGTCATTGCCATGCCCTTGCAGGGAAAGAAGAGCCATATTCGCTTAAGAATGTTCTTGATGAAGCTATAAAAATTGTTAATTTTTATGAAATCTTACGCCTTGAGTACGTGTCTTTTTAACATTGCAGGACGAAAAGGGAGGTACACACGAGGCTCTTCCCTGTGTCCTGACATCTAGTGCCTGGCCTCGAGGACGGGTACTCACGTGCCTGAGCCGAGAGCCACTTTCTTCACCGAACACCCATTTTAACTTGAAAGAGCGACTGACAGACAAACCCTGAATTTTCAGATTTGGGTATCTGGCAGACACTTTCTCAAAAGTGAACAAAGTAAGACTGTCCCTTCAAGGGGGAAACAAAACTGACAGTATTTGTTGCCAGTGATAAAATCGGAGCTTTCAAGTGAAAATGAGACTTTTGGAAAAAATTTCTGCCCCCGTGACTTTGACAGCGTCCTACAACTTAACAAGTCACTCATTCCGATGAGACTGGTGATGATACCAAGGAATGTCATCTTCTAAAATGTCGTGGCATGAAACGTGTCGACGTTTGGAAGATCTGCATTCCTCAGTGAACCAGTATTTTCTGAATGACCCACGCGTCAGGTTACAAAATCACGCGTTGGGAAATGATTCATTCAAAGCACAAGGCAGACCGGTAGGTTTTAATGGAAGAGTGTGCAAAGTTCATAGCTGCGGCTTCAGATTCCACTCTACAACTGACCTCTGAGAAGCCATCACTTGCCGAGTTTTAGTGTAATAGCAAAGAAGGATATCCACCATGATCTGCAAAGTCCACTTCCATGGTCCTCCCTTTCCCAAATACATATCCATGGGAAGCTGGATTTTTTCCCACAGACTAACCAAAACAATGTATCAGCCAGGATTGAAGACAGAAGCACAGGTGAGAGCCCAGCTGTTCTCGGTTAAGTCAGACATTAAAGAAACGTACAAACATGTAACGCGATTGCCACTCTTCTCACTAAACTTTTGCTCTGGAAAATACGTTCTTACTGTTAACATGTTATCGCTGTTATCTTTACAGAAATTAACAAGTTTTGAATTTTTTTCTCAGTTTTAATTTCTCATACACTAAATATCAATAGCTATACCCCACATGAAGACAAAGCTCTTTGGGGTCCTCAATAATTTTTAAGAGTATAAAGGGGCACGGAGACTGACAGTTCTAGAACCACTGGCTTAGGGCATGGGGAACAGAGAAGAAGAGGGCAGAGGGCATGTGTTGTTGTGCTTTGTGGAGCGGGGCTCCAGCAGGGATAATTCTCTGCCCCCACAGTTGCCCTTGAACTCAGTAAGGGCCTTTGAGGAGAACTCCACATTGCATCATATGGCGAGAGATACAACCTTGGACAGGATGGTGACCTGGGTGAGATGGTACCGGCAAGTATTAAAAGAACAACCCAGAGGTCCTGAGTGAGCAGAGGGAGAGGAGGCGGCCACTTCCGAGTTGACCCGGGAGGGGGGGATGGCAGTGGGGGTGGCAGCTCGGGAATGCAAGCTGCAAGGGAGGTAACATGCCCTGGGCCCCAATACTCCATCAGAAAGTAAAGAGGAGCTGGTGGAGGGGGTGCCCAAGAATTTAGAGCTGTACAGGGATTCCTGCCACCAGTGTGCAATTCACAGGATGCCCCGGGCCCCTTCCCAGGGACGTGTTAATTACCTTCCCCCACTGGTCCCCATGGGTAACCAGGCTGGAAATGAGCAGAGGCAGGCTCCAGCTCACTTTGCTCTGTTCTGGCTGGGAAAACCAACGTCCTCAGCCCCAAGCTTGGCTCTGGTGCGGAGATGTGGAATTTTCCAGGAAAACTTCAAAATCATCACTGAGAGGGGAAGACAGTTGGAAACTGATCTCGAAGAGGAGGAAGAAAAGAAAAGGGCAGGCCAGGTTCCCCAGGTATCCCCAGAATACAGGGCACTGGGGATGTGAATGCTGAAACTATGTGTTTTCATCTCACACACAAAGTCCCCAGGATAGCACCCAAACTTGACCTGGTGCCCCAGGTCATCACCTCCTCCCAGGATTTGAAGCTCAGAGACCCACAGGTCCTATGGCTTCTGCTGAGAGCAGCATCTTAGAGGGAGTCTCCGGACATTCAATCAGCCAAACGTCTAGGTCCAGAGTCCCTAACACCTGATACCCTAAACAGAGGCTAGGGTGTAGCACTCTACCAGGCACACCTGCAGGCCCATCCATCCCACAGACAGCATTGAGAGAGAGCTGGCTTTGCACCAGGAACCATATCACCCACGGCCCAACAGAAGCCCATCAGGGACAACGGCAGAAAGCCCTCCGCCCTCACAGGTCTCACTCTCAGAGAAGTAACCAGGCCACTGGGGCAGGCACCTTGACTGCAAAGCTGTGGGAACAGAGGAAGAGAACCCTAACGCAGCCTTGGGCAATCTGGGAAGGCTTTGGGGAGGAGGTGGTATTTGGAGGACCTGCTCAGAAGAGACAATACAGTGTAGGTGGTAGGAGCCTTGGGTTTGAATCCTACTTCTTAACTCCATGATTCCAAACCTTGACTCCTCCCCTATAAATCAGAGATGATATTAGTAATCTACATCCTAGGGTTGCTGAAGAATTAAGCAAAATAATGCAGGTGAAGAGCATGAGACGGGGACTGCCACATAAATGTTAAGTGTTCTATTTATGACCATCCCAGGTCTTATTCTTACCCCTGACGGGTCCACCCAGGGCGGACCCCCAGACTGGCCCACACCAGGCCAAGCTGCTAGCATGGTAAGAGCACTGATAGACCCCCCTGGCCCTATCAGCCTCAGCCCTGACCCTCTCTACATACCAAGCACACATGGTTTGAAAGGGGACAACCCCAGGGCCCGGTCCAGCAGATGACAAGCAGAGGTGGCAGCTGCCCACCTCTCCTGGGTCTGGGGAGTGTCGAGCACGACTCAGTGCTGATCTTGATGAGTGTTATCTTCCAGCATGGAAACTCCAAGTCACCTGCCTGGGAAGAAGCAGGGGAAAAAATCCCACGGCCATGCCCTCCCCTGGAAAAAAAAAAAAATTCTAGGAAACAAAATACAACGACATCTTTTTATTTTGTTTTTTTCGGTAATTATACTAAAGATGAAAAACTCATAATAAACATCTCCCAGTCCCCACCTGCTAACAGTAATTATAATAGACTCAACAATAAATGGTAAAGCAGGGCAGAGCTGCATCTCGGGAATTCTCTAGGGCATGTGGATTAGCTCGGAAAGCCTGAATGATTAAAATACACTAATTAAAATTTTGTGTTCCTTGGTAACTCGTCTGCCTGGGCCCCTGGTGTTGGCAAAATGGGAATTAACGTGACAAAAGCAACACAGAGGGTTTTTGTTTTAAATAAAGAAAAAAAGAGAGAGAGAGAGGGAGAAGGGAAGATCTATATAAACAAGTTAGACACCAGGAGAAAAGAAAGACGAGGTGATTTTCTCTCTTTTTCTAACTGGAGCTCCAGGATGTTTGGGACAGGAAAGTGTAAGGGACGGGGTCCGGCGCCTGGAAGGGAGTCCCTCTGCCTGCTCTGGGGTCCTGTGAGGGGCACGAGGAGCATGTGTCCAGGGGTCACTGTTTAAAAATAATTACTGGAGAGAGGAGGGTGGGAGGGAGAGAAGTGGGGGCAAGCAGGCGCCCACCCAGTCCGGCTTTCCAACGACATTCCTCTAGGGCGGGCCACATACCCCCAACTCCCCGCCCCACGGCCAACGGGACCCTGGGAGGACGCAAGGGAGCTTCTACCCCATTGCAGTTGCACAAAAGAAATTGAACACTTTTGAGTTGCCCTTAGCAACCTAATTGCATCAGTACATTGCACACAGGAGCCAAAGTAACTGAATTTTCATGAAAAGACGGCGGTAATTTACGGCATCACAAAATTAGTTGTCATGGCGACGGGTTAATTACATCTCAAATTAACAATGCAAGTGTGGTGAAATTAAATATAAATCATATTTTCTGCATAAATTATAGGGGTTGATTAGACCGGGGCTCTGGGAGAGGGAAAGGTTGAGCCGCCACGGGCCCCAAGCTGCATTCTGAGCTGCCGAGAGAGGCGCCTGCAAATGCGGGCGCGGATGGGGAGCTCTTGGAGGGGACGGGGGACCAGCAGAGTCAGGCGCCAGGGCTGCCGGGGCTGCCTCCCTCTGCTGCCGCTGCCACTCGCAGGCTCAGCTGGCTCCATGCAGCACCAGCGCTGTCCCCAAAGTTTGCTTCTGTTTGGATCAAACTTTAGCTGGGGGAGGGGGCAGGCGGGCAAGGAGGAGGGACGGCAGGTGCCTCTTAGCTGAGTGCCGGGGACAGAAGTTCTACCTTCAACCATCCCAAATGACTTTCCCGCTTTCTGTGCCCCGAGCCCTCAGAGAACCCTCCACAGATGGCTGGCTTAACCTCACTCTTTCCAGTTAAATGGGGTCAAATGGTTTCCAAGTCACGAGCATCTGCCTACCAGGGGACAGGCCCCATGCCCCCCGACAGGCAAACCGCACACGGCCAGGGCTGCACCATGTGGGCAGCACTCATGGGAGGTGTCCGGGGTATCCAGAGACAGACCATGGGTGGCAGCAAGCACATCTGGCTGAAGAACATGCTTTTCCGGCCAGCTCTGGTCAGGCAGCCACACTGTTGACACTGCTCCCCACTACCCAGGGCAGGGCACTTTGACCCTGCCTTCCTTGAATGGGGGAAGAACTGCAGAGAGCAAAAAGCAAAAGAGACCCCAAAGAGCACCACACGAATGCCCCCAAGGGGGCTCTGCCAGCAACGCGCAGCCCCGATGCCACCCACCTGTTGAGGAGGGCCTGGCCTGCTACTGAGCACTACTGGGCTGAGCTCAGCTCGGTCTCTGGGAACCCCCAGGCCAGGTGTTCATCGGAACACCCAGGTGATAGATGCTTCAGAATCGTGCCTCTCTCCTCCCGCTCCTGGCCTTGTTCTTGGCTTCTGGGGAACACGTATGCCGTAGAACCCCGGCTCACAGATGAGAGCCCCATTTGCTACCTGGACAAAGGTATTCTGAGGCAATAAACCAGGAGTTCAGAACTTTGATGAGCAGCAAATCGATGGAGGACCTCCTTAAACCCGCAGAGTGGCCAGGCCCCGGCTTCCGAAATTCTGACTCTGCATTTGGAGGGAGCGGAATCTGCGTTTTTAACCTGCTCCACCCGAGAGTCTGAGGCAGGCGGTCCCAGGCCCACACCGAAGAGGCACTGGCCCCACGGTGTGGGATCCCAGTTTGCAGACGAGGAAATGGAGGCCCAGCGGGGTTAAGTCACTTTTGAAGCCAGGGCAGGACTGAGATTCAAAGCCACCTACGAGCCGTCACCCTTCACGTGCAATGCCCCTCTCTCAAGGCTGTGTCGGGCACCGTGCCAGGCCACGTGGGAAACACAGGGACCAATGGAACCACAAGGCTGTCCTTGAGAAGTGCACGGTCTAGTGAGGACACAGAGGGTCAAGCAAACAGACACGGCTCGACATGTCTAATCCATCACTAAGGGACAGGGACAGGGGAGCAACGATGGGGACAAAGGGAAGGCAGGGATCAACATGCAGTGAGTCAGCCAGCCCCAGGTGGGAGGCCCTCCCCCCGGGGTACCTGGCTGGGCTGAGTGCCCAGTCGGGCTGCGCCACACTTCACCTGGCCCAGGTGGGAGGAATTTCCTGAAAGGCCCCTGCAGAGAGATGGGGCGGAGGAAGGAAGAGAAGGCCCTTGGCGGTCCCCCTGACCACGGATGTGCATGTGCAGCTCATGAATATTTCAGTGGCCATTTATTTATCCCTGCACCCTCCAGCTGCTGGGGCCACAGACCCAAGGTGGATAAATATAGCCACTGGGCGATCAATGAGGCATCCGCTCCCCCCCAGCCACATCCATTAGGCCCCTCGTTCCCACAACCTGCTGGCTGGGCACCTTGTCCTGCTCAATTGGTTTCCGATTTTCATTAGCGGTGGAGGCACAGCCCCGCTCCAAGCCTGGGCGTCCCCCTCACCCCTCTGGGCCCTCCCCCCTCGGGCTGGGCATGGAGCCCGAGGCTGCCTGCCGTCAGCCTGGAGGGGCCTTTCAGAGAGCCCAGCCCACCAGAGTGGTGAAGCTGGGAGGTGAAGAGCTCAGCAGCCAGACCTCACTTCCCCGGCTGGCCCCTGTGCAACGCAGAGGGTGGCAGGGGGTTTCCCTAGGACTCCGCCACCCACATCAGGGCCAGCCGGTGAGCGCAATCTGGTTCTAGAAAGCTGAGGGTCTCATGTGCTGGCTCTGAGGTTTCCGGGGGGTCTCCACTTCCCACACCTGGAGTGAGGGTGCCTGAGGGGGAGTCTGGTGGCTATAGGGTTGGGCTGCCACAAAGGGACCCCTAGATCCATCGGCCCCTACTCCTCCCCTGAGCTAGAAGTTGCACCCGGGCCATCCTGCCTCCTGTCCTCCAGGGTCAGGTCTGGCTCCAACCTACTGTCCAAAGGAATAAGAGTGGGCTACCATGCTCTCTTCGAGGGCCTCATATCAGACTGAAAGGTGCCAACCAGTTCCCAGTCCCCTCTCCTCTTGCCAGGCTGAGTACCTCTCACACAGGCTGGGGTTCGTCACCTGGGGGCACTGTGCTCAGCCAGGTAGAAACTCCAGGGGTGGTCGCAGCCCTGACCGGAGTCCTAGCACCCACTTCTTCATCCGACAAACAGTTCCTCAACACCGTGATGTGCCAGACATTGTCCTGGGGGTACAGGTGTGAACGGGACAGACCCAAATCCCTGCCTTCATGGGGCTCAGCCTCGGTGGGGCCAGGGTGGGAACAAATAATCTGGAAAACGAAAAACTACTGAGTTCTGGATGACAGTAAAATAAGGACCGTGACACACAGTGACAGAGGAGAAAGGTGGGGTTAATTGAGTTGCCTCTGAGGAGGTGACATTCGAACCAGAGACCAGAAAGATAAAAGGGAACTGGGCAACCTGGGCCTTCCAGTCGAGGAAGGTGGGGAAGGTCAGCCATAAGGAGCTGGCGCAGCAGAAAATACCAGGAGAAGGACCCCACCCACCCCTTCCTTTGGTGCCAGGTGCCCAAAGGCTTAGGCCAGTGGCTGGCAGGATCGGTGTCCTGAGGCAGGCTTGCAGAGTATCCGCATGGGCTGGGGAAGGGTAGGAGGGGCAGCATGGAGAGAGGAGAAGGACAATGGCTGGCAGAGGACCAGGGGCATGAGGCCACCTGCCTGGTTGCTGTGAACACAGGCCCCTCCCTCCAGGGCCACAGCCAGGACAGAAGGGAACCCCGGGCGGCCTGTGCGGGGTCCTGCCTGCATTGGACAGGCTGCAAGGCCACGGGCTGACCAAGGGCCTCTTGACTCGACCAGGGGCATGAGGCCACCTGCCTGGTTGCTGTGAACACAGGCCCCTCCCTCCAGGGCCACAGCCAGGACAGAAGGGAACCCCGGGCGGCCTGTGCGGGGTCCTGCCTGCATTGGACAGGCTGCAAGGCCACGGGCTGACCAAGGGCCTCTTGACTCCACCCTGAGCCAGCTCCAGAGACAGAGGGCCTTGACCCTCCCAGCCGCTCACAACGAAGACACAAAGGGTGGGGTGGGAGGTGAGAGGCAAAGAGTGAGCATAAATTCTGGAGGGAGCGGGAGAGGGAGGCAGGCCTGTGCCTTTAAAAGAATTTTCATTTAAAGGCTCTTCTCTCTTCCACCATTTCAGTGATCTATATGCAAATATGCTAATGCATGCAAATTAAGACACCACTTTTAGTCCCAATTTAATAGAAAGCATTAAAATACCATTTTTTTTTTCCAAAAAACTCCATATGCATGAAGGAAGGATTTTTTTTTCTTTTTTTTTTCTTTCTTTTTTTTTTTCACTTTTCACTAAAGTCACATTCCGGCAGCAATTTTATGCTGTCAAAATGTTCTCAACGAGGGGAGACTTGACTGGCTTCCCTGAGAGCCAGTCATAGCAAGCTTGGGCTCTGCTTCTTGTTGAGTTTTTCTTTTTTCTTTTTTTTTTATTTGGGGGGGGTGGCAGGAAAAAAAAAAAAAGAAAGAAAGGAACAACATAAAACAAGACACCCAGGAATTTTCTGAAGGGTAGTTTCTAATTCCAGGGTCCAGTCCATTCTGCATCAAGTGTGTCACTAAACCACAGCCCCCAAAGACGTGCACGGGCAATCTGGGTGTGTGTGCGTGGGTCACGGCTGCTCTCTGGTGCAGGTAAAGATAAAGCCGGCGGGTGCCCCTCTGTGGGTGCCACTTGGCAGGAACATCCTCCCAGGGGCCCGGAACCGCCAGCCATGCACACCTTGGGAGGGCAGTGCCCTTGGAAAGGAGAGGATGGCGGAGGGCACCGGGGCTGGGGGAAGGGCGCGGGGAGTGTGGCGTATGCCGGCCGCTCAGGAGCCCCAGCTGCACGTCAAGCGCTGCGTATTTTCACTCCACTCTCTGCTCTGTAATTAAACTCGGCTGCTCCCACTTGGGCTAACAGACCTTTTCCAGAGCGTCCCAACCCCCCCCCCCATGGGGCCCATTCCCCCTTTACCAGCTTTGCTGGCCCCCTGGTCTTCCCATAGACCCTTCAAGAGACTTCAAATTCTTGATCTGAAAGGACTTTGTCAAAACCACAGGCCCCCAGCCCCTGAACAGACGCTGCAAGGGTCATCTCTCCCATTTCCCTAGGCCCACTTTCTGGGGTTCCGGCTCCTGATTAGAGCTCCAGACTCCAGCATCTGTGCTCCGCCAGCTCCTCCATCGTCCCTGGCTTTTCCTCCTGGGCTGAAGTTAGTCAGGGCCTGAGCTCTGGGAAGCTGCAAGGTGCTCTGATCCCAGCTGGGGTCCCCCTGAAGGGGTGACACTCAGCCATTCAGGGAAATAGGGGTAGAGGCCATCCTGCTGAGTGGGTGGCTTGGGCAAGGTCTCAACCCCATGTCACAACGGGTCCTCATTTTACAGTTAGGGCGAACACTGACTACCACTACCTTCTGTGGAAGGGCACCTCACGGGCCGAGCACCCACCCAGGTCTCATCCTGTGTTGGCACATTTATTCTTCTCAGGACCCTATGGCCTCAGAATGACCAATTCCAAGTTACAAATACAGAAAACAAGGCTAAGGGAGGTGAGGCCACTTGCCCAAATTCTCACAGAAACTACTGCCAACTGGCAGTGGGGCCTGTGGGTCTTTCACACTCCCAGAACCAGCTGGAAGACGAGAGGTCGCACTCCCCACCCCAGCTCTGCCCCATCCCAGTTAGGAACCCCACCTGCCCCACGCGGGCTTCAGCTCTCCATCTGTATAATGGGAGACAGAGGCTGCGCTCGTCCATGGCTCTTTGGGCTCCATCTGTTACACGTTTGTGAACAGATGGAAGAGAATCGGGGAGGGGGCGGGTGTTCTCCCCAAGCTGAGGCAGTAAGGCAGACTGGCTCCCCCAGGCCGCTCCGCGCTGCAGAAGAGGCCCTGAAGGCAATGGGCCAGGAGGTTAAGCGGGGTTCGGGAAAGTGGGGAGAGAAGGGTCTAGAAGCAGCAGACAGAGGAAGAGAAGCTGAAAACTGGCGGTAAGCGGGGCTTAATGAAATCAGAAAAATACTTCGATGGGGCTTTAAGGGATAATAAGGCAGAAGCCCCATTCCAGAGAACCGTTCAAAGGGAAAAAAGAGCAAAGAACAGAGAGAAGACCCACGGGCAGTGGCCCCGGGCTGGGTGAGGGCAGAGAATGGGGACACGCAGCAGACAAGAGGTGCGCAAGTGCCCACGCGGGCCCCAGGTCAGGAGCTCGGGCACGGCGTGCAGGGAGGGGGGGCTCCACACACACGCATTTCTCCAGCGCGCACGAAAGGGCAGGAGGGAACAGCAGAGCTAGGCTGACGTGACGGGCCGCCTAGCAGAAGCCACGGTGCGAAAAGATTGAGATATTTACCGGAAGTCCATCGGTTGGTGCCAAAGCCCTGGTTTTATTGTCAGGGAAAAAACAAACCCAACCACCGAAACTCATCCTCAACTGAGAATCCACACAGAGGGAAACGATTTCCCCATCAAACCAGTTTTATTGGATATAAATATCTAATTATTTGTACCAGGCCCTGGAATGCCAGACGTTTTGCAGCTTTTATAACATGTGTAGGAGTCTTTACAAACGACATATATATAACTATACACACACATATATCTTTATATATATAGTTATATATATATGACTATATATTAATGAACCTGATTTGAATTTCATCTGAATTTTTTGCTTAGTGAGCAGTTTTTTTGTTTTTTCTTCCCAAACTGGAAAAGAGATAGAACATTTTGGTGCTGCTCAGACCCTCTTTGGGGGGGGGGGCATTTTCTGAGACCTAACATGCCTGATCCAGAAAGCTCAGGGGAAAGGGACACCGCACCACTCTGCAATGACACACGTGCCCGCGCCCCCCACGGCCACTCGGCGGCTCTGAAACGCACAGTGGCTCACAGCCCTTCACCACCACAGGGCCCACGGCTGCAAGTCAGTGCCTCACACATGACACAAACACCATGTCCCAAACAGACAAACAACAGTATTGACTTTTCAAACACAAAGCACACGATTACGCTTCATAGCAACCCCCGTGTCAGCTTTGCACAAACCGTGGAGGGCGACAAAGAACCGGGCAGAGGGGCAGGGAGAGGGGAGGGGGAGGGGGAGAAAGGGGAAGTTGTCTCGTGGAAAATAATGTGGATCAGCCTGTCATCTGGAGACCCATCTTCATCTAGAATTAATGCACTAAAGTTCTTTTGTTTTTCCCCTAAATGGTTTTAAAGAGACAGCGAATGCTCCGTCCGGACCCGGGGGCTTGGTGTGCAGCTGGTCCAGGCTCTGGAAAGTGAACAGGCGGCCCATTCTAGCCAGGCCTGAGTCCATTATCTTTCCATCCCTGCCCCACCCTGGGGCCGCCTTGTCTTCTCCCAACTTCTAAAAAGAAAGTTACAGATCTCTGGCTTTCACGGTTCCCGGCCAATAGACCGTATCACACAGAAGAGAGCAAGAGCCCACGGCTGGGCAAACTGGGGACAGGAGAAGGGGTGCGGCGGGCAGGGGCTGTGAGCAAGGTGCCTGGGTCAGTGCTGGGGGTAGGGGGGCGGCTGGCAGCAGTCTCCTGGAGGCAGTGCTCAGAGAGCGTGCAGGGAGGACGGCAAAGGCCAATATCCCCCAGACAGGAGTCCCCCAGACAGGAGTCCCCCAGACAGGAGTCCCCCAGACAGAAGTCCCCTGAAGCTGAGGACAGAAGGGCAGAGGCGGGGACAGGAGGAGCCTGGGCATCAACCACAGAATTCCGGGGAGGCCCTGAGGGAAATCACGGTCAGGGGAAACTGTCCCTTGAGGCCCAAGGGCCAAAGGAACCATTCCAGTTTGAGTGATATTTGGGGAGACTCTAGCCCAAGGCTGGCTGTCCGCATGGGTGGCGAGAAGGAAACCAACCACATCTCCAAATGCCTCTGTCTCACACCTACAGATTCATGGGGAGAAAGGGCTCAAGATTCAGCAGAGCTCTAGGCCTCTACCGAGAACCTTCTGAGAATGCCGCACACCCTCTGCTTAGAGACCCGTACTCAGGGGGCTGGGCTGGGGGCCGAGGAGCCGAGAACAAACAGCAGCAACAGGAACAGAGTTGAGCCATTTCAATTATTCATATGCCAGATGGATTCTTTTCCTGCCTTTTTTTTTTTTTCTATAAAAATAAGGAGGATGGGGGGGGGGGGGGAGTAGGTCTTACGACAGTCTCCCAAATGGGGGGAGGAAGGGGAAAGGGAGAAAACATAGAAATCAAATCCCTCATTTGTGCCCAGCCCCTTCCCTGGAGACCTCTGGTCTCCTGACGGGAGGGCAGGAGGGACGGAATGCCCTGTCAGAGAGACATCAGAGGTGTCATTTAGGTTCTCTACGAGCAGAGAGCAAGAAGCAAGGAAAATGGTTGAAGGCAGGGAGGGAGAGAGAGAGAGAGGAGCACGGAGCATGGGGTGGAGGGGGGAGGCAGGCAGAAGAGGGTTCCGACCTTCTGTGAAGGATATAAAAAATCCAGCCGCCTCAGGGGACACCCAACTATCTAGCATATTGCTGTTAAAATGTCTGCAAAATTTAATACACTTGGCATGCCATCTAATCAGTCCTTGGAAACTCGGGCACTCTCTCCCTCCTATAGTCAGACCGCCTCAGACCTCACGCCTATGGGGTTCCCACCCCCACCCTGTCCCCCGGTTTTAGATAAAATTCTCCCTGCCCCAAACCCAGCTGCTGTGGCTTTCGGGACACGTTTCATCCTGAAGTTCGTCCAAGGTCCAGAATCTAGAAGGTTTTCTAGGAAGCAGGCGGTGCCACAGAGCGAGCCAGGGGTGGGGTCCTGGGGCCAGGACTTTGGTTCCCAGACTTCCTGGGGGTGGGGTGGGGTGCCTCAGTAGGAGAGAGAAAGAATGTGAGGGGCAGGCATGTACTGCCGAGGGAAGATGGTCCCAGGTGGCCAGGCAAAGGCTGCTCCATCCAGGGAAGCCAGCGAGAGCCATTCATTCAGCTCTTCTTTAAGTAGCTGCCCAGCATACAGAGAGCGGTGGCCTCACCAGAATGCACACACACTCCACTGTACGTGTGGACATATGCCTGACTGGGCGCTCTATCAATCTATCTGATATTGCGAAACTTTGGTGAACCTCACAAGATTCTGTGGCTACTCCAAGTCCCCAACAAGCAACCAGGAAGTTTCCAGATCAGCCCCAGGAATGGCCGCCTGACCTTCTACCCCAAGCACGGCAATTGGAGCCCAGCAACACTTGGATATCTTGGCAGGTCACCACCTGTTTCAACTTGACAAGGAGAGATCTGTAGAGATCCTACACGGGCCTGGAGATCAATCCCCAAAACCTTCACCCTCCACCCTATGGAAATGGAGTTCGTACCAAATCCTCTTTATTCTTTTTTTTAATTTTCCTCACCTCTGACTGACTTAAAGTCTCAGGAGGTCTTAAGGAGGTCTGGAGGACCCTAAGAGACTCAGGGAACCCCAGAAAGTGCGCACTGTGGTAAGGCAGTGGTTCTTCATAAGGTAGGGGTCAGGCGGGACAGGCCAAGAATCGGGAAATCCCAGAGTCCCCTCCATCTGCAGGAGAAAGCCACAGTGGCCAGGGACCCCGAGCACAAGTGACCCCTTGTGAACTTCCCTGCCCCTCACCATGCAGGTGGGATGTTGGCAAATAAGAGAAGGGAACTCAGGGTGTGGAGACAGGGGATGCCACCTGGGCGGGCAACCCACACGGTTACCCAGGGCCCCACGCTCAGCAGGGCACGTGCTATCACTGTTGTGAATTTTTTTTTTTTAAGATTTATTCGTTTATTTGAGAAAGGGGAGGGGGGAGGAGCAGAGGGAGAGAGAGAGAATCCCAAGCAGACTCCCTGCTGAGCATGGAACCTGTCATAGGGCTAGATCCCAGGACCCTGAGTTCATGACCCAAGCCGAAACCAAGAGTTGGACACCCAACCAACTGAGCCAGCCAGGTGCCCCTGTCATGAAATTCTTAATGATTTAGAACAAAGGGCCCCATATTTTCATTTTGCATCAGGCCCCGCAAATTACGTAGCCGGTCCTGGGTGTAGGTTTTGGGAGATCAGAGGATCTGGATTTGAATCCCAAGGCTCTGCCCTCTATAAGCCAAGTGACATCAGAAAAGCTACTTATTATCTCTGGCTGCAGGGAGCCTCGCCTATCAAGTGGGGTGATCACACCTGCTCTCGCGGTGGCTGGGGGAACCAAGAGGGGCAGAGTGGGGGAAGAGCTTTCGGAACATGATTACATGCTCCTATTCAAACACAAGGTGTGCTGACCAAGAGGGAAAAGTGAGGCCAGTTAGTTCATGTTGGTGGTGGCTTCCTCCCACCCCAAGGATGACCTTCCCCCTTGTGGCAAGATGTCTGCTTTCAAAGCAGTGTGGTAGGGAAGCCTCTGGCATGCCCAACCGCTGGCCCCATTCTCAGTTGAAGAAACTGGGACAGAGTCAACAGATGACCGGCCTGTTGTCACAGAGCCGCCTCCAGGCAGGGCAAGGCTGAGGACATACTGTTCCTGCAGTCCAGGCTCTGCTTTGGCCACAGGACACTTGAGATGGGGACAGTGAGAAGGAGAAGGAGGCAGGATTTGGAATGGGAGGACGGAAAGTCTTCATTCCATTCCATCGTACACACACACACACACACACACGCACACGCGCAACTTGTGCGTGCATGTGTACGCGTACACACAGCAAAATTAAAGCTGAGAACTTGGCCAAAAAGAAAAATCCTACCCCTGTTCCATCGAAACTTATTTTAGGGCGGGAGGTAATTGCCAAAGACCCAAATAAAAAGCCAACCACAGGCTGTAAACGGCTCCAAGTCTTTAATTAGACCCCAAGAAAAAATAGTGGCAAAAGGAAAATGAACGTAGGAGAAGGCTCCCCGAGGAGGGAATATGCATGTGGTCCCTTCCCCCCTTCCCAAGGCCAGGGGCTTCGGATAAAGGCTACCCTTTCTGTGGTGGGCACTGGAGTGTTGGCACTGCCCATTGTGAGGGCAGGCACGAAGCCAAGCACGGCACACCCTGGGCGAGGGCCAGGCTTGGTTTTGGGTCCTTCTCCCAGGGCCTTCCTAGGTCCCATTCTGAGGAGGCTGGCCCAATGTTGGGGCGCCATGAGGCCAAAGGGAAGGGGAGCTATTTCTACCAGCCCTCGAGGTGAGGGAGCAAGGAAAGGGGAAAGCTTTGGGTCTGGAATGGCCTTTGACTCACTGAAAGATGTGCCCATCAAGTCACAAGGCCCAGCTCCTTGGCCACCGACCAATCTACCCACATGCCACTGCTCCCATTCCCTGGAGCTGTCCTCCAAGCTGTGACTCTAGACCCTTGTCCCGGGTCCATGTGGAGTTGGGTGGCCCTAAGGTCATGTAGGCAAAGCAGATGTCCCGAGGCCTCTCCTCACATGGTCCCTCCCTGTGAGGGTATGCTCTCAGGAACCCTCGGGGTGACAACATGCCCAGGCAAGGGAAGCATGCATAGCCCCTGGGCTCCAGGTGGCACTGGCCACCCCATGATCGTTCCCTGAGCCCCTACCCAGCCCTGGCCCTTGGAGGACACAGGGGACCATGGACTAGGGGAGAGGCTGGAAAGGTAAGGGAAGATGGGGGTGTGCAGAGAGAGGTATCTACACTCTTACCCTTCATATAAACAGATGCAACTCAGCAGACTAACTAAATCCCACGGTGGGGGGATCTTGCTAAGCGTCAAGACCAGCATGAACCACACCACGACAGAAGCCATGGCCTGCATTGATGTCATAATGACAGCTGGTCCCAATGGCAGAAGAGAGGCATTGCACCCCGAACCTGGGGAAGAACCCGGGAGAGGAATGAGCCCCAGCCTGCATCAAGCCAGCGGGCAGAAGAGGGAAGCCTGGCCCCCCCACCTGTGCGGCATGGCAGGATGGCGAGGTGGCTTTGCCACTAAAGCCAGCCTACTACAAGTGGGCGCGTCCAAGGGAGGGAGAGGAAGGCCCTGCCTTACTGCTGGCATCAAAGGCAGCAGGACAACCATGTTGAAGACCCCCGTCCTGCTTTGTCTCACGTCACCCCAGCTGCCACACCCACACCTGGCTCCCCTACCAGAACGGGCACTCACTGTGAGTGGGGTGCACGGTGCTCCCCTGGCTCTCCTCTGCCTCCTGCCTCTTCTAAGCCTAGCCCAGGAGGACGAGCTCCAGAAACTGCACTGAATGGATGGGCCAGCCCTAACCTGCTGCCAACACTACCCTCTGCCGGCGTGGTGGGCCCGGTTCCAAAGCCTGTCTCTCACCATCAGTCCCTTCTGCCACCCAGTTCTCTAGTCTGACCACTAGTTCTAGGCCTGGCTGACCCCTCCCCGCTGGCAGCTGGGTTCTGATTACTGGTTTAATGCATGTGCCTTGTGCACTCAGACTGTAAAGCGGGTGATAAGCATGACCCCATTCCTAGCTACCCACCATGCCCTGTGGTGAAGGTCAAGGCCTGCATGGCCAGAACAAGCTGGAAGGTCTTTCCAGGAGGAGAAGCAGGCATGAATCTGACCTTCCAAGGCACCATCCTGGTCAAGTGGGCCTCCCTGCTGGCCCCCTCCTGCTTGCCTTGCTCTGTGAGGCTAGACAGGCTTCCATCCATCAGGACAGGTGGAATTCCTCCCGGACGAGCCCTATGGCCACTGCTTCCCAACTTCCTTCCTAGCTTGGGAACGGGATGGGAGAAGCAGTACAAGCTCCTGGCAGAGGCAGCAGGAGTCCTGCTAATTAATTAGCTCTCCGTCTTCCCCGAGTGTTCACCAGACACGACCAGATGGTCCCAGCAACGTGCCCTCTACTCCCGTCCTCCCCTTAAAATGACATGACATCTTCACCTTACACCCCACCTCCATCTTCCCCTTCTCTATTGCAAAACCCCCCAAAGCCCTTTCTCTCCCTCAGTCAGGCCTGGGCCCAGAGAGCCCCAGAAGGACGGGGAGGATAATGAGAACTCTGGTCCAGGTTTGCGGTGGAGAGAGTTCTAAGCAGAGCCAAAGTTTAGACAAGACTCCACTTTCTTTTTGCCATCAAACAATTCAGCTGGGGGGAGGGGGGGAGGGGACCCGGGCTGAGTCTGCCCCTATTTCTTGGAAGCGTTAAGAGATGACTCTGTGTCCAAAAAACACTAACTCAAAACCCCAGTCAAGGTTGACCGGTCCCCCCCTACCCTGCCCCAGAAGGACACCATATAAAAGCTGCTCCAATCAGAAGCCAAAAGCTCACTGGGGCCTCTGCAGTACCACGGACTCCCATGGGCTCTCTGCTGACATCTCTGGGTCCTAGGTAGGGTGGTGGCCTGCAAGGGACAGAACTGTGCCCTCCAGGTGGCCAGGCTGTGTAGACACACTCACCCAGACATCAAGCAATGGAACAGCAGGGCCCCAGGGCAAGGAGTGAGGGTCAGTCGAGGCTGGAGCCACAGCTAGAAGCCCTGGTGGGTCCGAGAGGCCCAGGGATGCGGATGGCAACAGGCCCTATTTCGGGAGGCCCCCCAGTGCCCTGGTGCTAGCACCTGTGAGGTGTAGGCTCCAGCCAGTGAACCCAGCTCACTCTTCTGGGCCTTGGTTTTCCCACTTATAAAACGAACCTGAGCTGGATGACCCCTGGGGTCCCAGGAAGCCGGCCGGAGCTGCTGCACGGAGAGGCCGGTAGCAGGCCAGCTCACACGTAGCCCTCGGGAGCTGCCCGCTGCGATTGTTACTGTCATGATTATTAATATTAGCCTCGTTCTCAGGAGTGTCGCTCTTTGTGATTCCAAACATTCTATGGGCCTCCTTTCAGACAGAGCTACAGAGTAACGGGGTAGATATGAGCTTATGGCCCGGAAAAGCCATATTTCCCAAAATGTTTAGCCCAGAATTGAAACTAGCGAGGAGAGAGCGGGTAATGAAGATTTGATTAGAGACTGTGAGGGGTCTGGCCAGGTTTCACGAGCCTGAGCAATCCCGGACTGGCCCACTCGGGCTCTAGGACGCACCTTCCTCGGAGCGGCCAGAACTCAGACACATGGCTGGATCTTCCAGGCCCACCGTGGAGTTGGGGGGATGATCTTTGGGACGAAACATGATTATCTAGGGCAGCAAGGGTTAACGCTGGGGCTGGGAGAGGCCAGGCAGCACGGAGCACTCCCTGTTTATTAATAAGCTATTTATCACCAGCTTTGCTTTTAATGCCATTTGGGCTTAATGTCGTTAATGAAATATAAATGCCCATGCTAACGATGTGGGTCAGAGGCAGCACGGGCAGCAGACGGCTCGCGAAACAGGGCCAAACCGCCGGGCACGCTGGGGAAGAGGCTGAGAGCTCGGCAGGAGGAAGAGGTTCCCACCGGCTCGGCACCCCCAGCCCCCTCTGCTCCTGCGCGCCGTGGGGCTGCACAGCTGGCTGTGCCGGGAAAGGCCGGGAGGAGGGCAGCCCGGGGCTGGGGGAGAGGAGACCTCGAGGGCACTGATGCTGTTAACTCCTAGAGAACGGAGCGGGAGTGAGAGAGCTCCCACCTCGGGGGCACCCCCTGCCTGGCATCAGGCCCCTTGGCTGCAGGAGGCTGGACTACCACCAGCTGGCAGTGGGCCCCTCTCCCCGCCCTGAGCGCCCTGACCACTGGGAACAGAGCCGGGGTGAGAAGGGTCATGAGAGGCAACAGGGAGGATGCCGCAGTAAGGACTCCAATAACGACCACCCTTGGCATGACATCCCGGGCTGCCCGACCCTGCTGGCTCGGGCTCTTCGGCGGCCTTGGGGGTGGGCGCTGAGAGGTCAGCAGATGGGTATTTCTGTCCAGTGCCCCGAGGTCTTAGAACCTGGAGGCGGCCCTGCCTGGCAGGCGGTTGTCCCTGACCTCCTACCTGGCCTGGCCTGGCCCTGCCCACACAGTGGGCCTCCCTGCTGACCTCTCCCTAGGCGCAGAGCAGATAGAGGCCCTTAGCAGAAGATGATCACCTAGCACAGGTGACCCAGCAACTTCACCCCTCTGCAGAGGCCCCAGACTCTTCCCAGACACCAGCACCCCTCCCTGCCATTCCCCCCCACCCCACTGGGGGAGGCGGCCCTGGGACTTCCTTCCCAGCCTGGAGGCCACAGATCCTTCCCGAGGAGACTTGGACTCTACAACGGCCAAGGGCCACCTGGACCCAAATATAGGCTAGAGACTCCTGTAAGCGGCTGACCTTTGCTCCGTCCTCCTCGTCCTGCAGCAGCACGCCAGTGGAGGTCTCTGTGCCCTGGCCCCGACTTGCTCCCCAACGATGCCACCTCTTCCAGAGGGAGCTCCAGGCTGTTCTTGGGAGGGAGCCCAGCAGCCTCCGTCCCTCCCCACTCAGGACCGGCTGAGAAAATGGCAGGACGACCACCGGTGGAATCTGCATTTCAGATAAACCTCGCATGCTTTTTTAGTGTACATCCCCGATATTACATGGAACATACTTCTACTAAAACTTACTTGTGGTTTATCTGAAATGCAAATTTCACTGAGCATCCTGTATTTTTTTTTTCAGTTTTTATTTTAATTCCAGTTCATTAACATACAGTGTTATGTTAGTTTCAGGTGTCCAACACGCAGCCTGTATTTTGATTTGCTAAGTCTGGCCACTCTCTCTCGCTTCTCAGCAGGTAACACCTGGCAGGTGGGTGAGCAGGACTATAGGAGGCAGTGAGGGAGAATGGACATCCCCACCCATCTCGGACAGCAGTCCTCCTTTTAAGAGGCTCTGTTTGTCACTGTCCCCTGCCTCGCCCCGCCCCCACCCTCTCCCCTCAGTGGTCACTACGGCACAGCCCGGTGCCACGGCTCACCTGTGGGGGTCCCCTCTCCCTGCACCCCTCAAAGTCACCTCCGTGTCCCCAAGGAGTACAGGGCTCATTTGCTGGGGCTTGGTGGAGCTCAGCTCAGCGGCTAATCCCCTGGGTGGCTCCTGTCAGATTATTAATTAGCTAAAGCGGATCGGTCCTGGAACAACACGCCTTGGACTTCAGATAAAGCAGGCCAGGGAAGCTGGGCGGGGGGCTGCTTAAAGTGACACGAGCCTGTTTCTGAACCGCTCCCTGAGGAGGACTGAGGGGGCGGGCAGAGGCTAGGGCGGTGGTTTGCAACAGAGCCCTCAGCACTCCCCTCCCCTGCTCAAGCGCCCACACCCAGGAGGCAGCCGGTGCCACGCACCTAGGGACCTGCACCTAACGACCCAGGAGAGGAGGAGTTAGGGTTAGGGTTAGGGTGACAGCTGGGTCTTGCTTTTTAATAAAGAGCTTGTGCCGAATCAGATCGAGTCACCCAGAACTCTTCCAAAAGATTCTTATTTCACTTGGGGTAATGGTGACGAGGCCTGCAGGATCTGGGGTTCCCCCCCCACGTACCCCCATGACCTCACGCAGCATCTCCCAAGTCAGGCTGCTCTTGTGTCTGGGACCTCACACTGGCTGTCCCCTCAATGGGAACGCTCTTCTCCCAGGTATTAAGTAGAGGGCTCACTCCCTCACCTCCGTCCTTACCCAAATGTCACCATCCCAGCACTGTGTCCCCCAGATGCCACACCTAGAATTATAAACCATCCCTTCTACCGCTGCCATACACTCTCCCCATCCTATCCTCCAAACCTGCTGGTTTTCTCCTGGACACATGTGGCCATCCAACAAATACTGTATTTCTTTATCTCATTTGTCATTTGCCTCCCTCCCCTAAAATGCAAATCCCACAGCACTGGAGTCCTTGCCCTGTTCGTTCACTGCTGTGGTTCGGATCCAGTTCACTGTGTCTCTCAGTGAGACTTGATGAATGGATGAAAGTAAGAAATGAATGACCGAGGTTGAAGGTCAAGATTTGGACCACCACCTCTTCCGGCTCTGAGTCAAGTGTGGCTGAACCCTGGGCTGCCCTGGGGGCTTCCCAGGCACCTGTCTCTCTGAGTCCCCCTTCCTCAGCTCTGCCCCCACAGAGGCAGGTGCTCCTCTCACCTGGTCCTATCATTTCCCCTAAGATGCACTTCCGGCTCTGGGTCACCTGAGGGATGGCCTTGGGGACCCATCTCCCTGCCACACAGACCCTCCCCTCCCAGCTGGGCCTGCTACAGGTTCTGCCCCAGAAGCAGGGGTGGGGGGTGGGGTGGGAGAGAGGGGTGAGGAGAGGGAGCCGGCACTCCCAGCTGCTGCCCGAGCCCAGCTCAGCTGCTGGCAAACTCCTGGGCTTGGATTGTTTTGACTTGAGTCGGTGAAGCTGAAATATTGAGTCACGACGGCCCTAAACTTCATTACCAGCTTTTAGCGCAGATTACTAAGGGAAAAAAGTTGCTTTTAATTGCTTCTCCCGATTAGCATTTCTGGAGAAGAAACTAGTGATTAATTACACCTTCCCATTTCCACTCGCCCAGGCCACAGGGGTCCCAACCCCAGGCTGCCATATGGAGGCTCAGGGGCAGGAAAGGCGCCTGCTCCCTAGGGGCCAGGAAACCAAATCAGAGAGAAAACTCGAGCGGGTAGCGGAAGGTGAGAACATGCCCAGAGTGGACTTACTGGAGAAGCAGTAGCCAGTGGTGTGGCGTGGCCACGCAAGGGTCCCCACACTGGGCTGCCTCAGGCCTCCGTGTGGTGTCCTCTGGGCTGAAGGGCTTTCTATACCAGCTCTACACCTGGGTGGATTCTGGACTAATAGGGGCCAGGGAAGCCGGGGGAGACAAGCAGGAGCCCCAAGATCTGCGAGAGGACGACGTGTTCACAGCCCCTGGAACGCCTCTCTGGGGACAACCTCATGGTGCTCCTCCAACAGCAGCAGAGTGCGGTCCCCAAGGTCATGAGGCCCCAAGGTCACGGGGATGGAGGCAGAGCAGAAGTGCTTCCCCCCCTCGTCCACTGGACATTACCCCTCCCAAAGCCGTGGGCCACCGTCCCTTTGGAGCAACCGCGTCACCAGATGAAGAGAGGTCCCGAGGTAGTTCCAGGCAGGCAGGTATGGCCGGCCCTTCCCGAGCCCTCTCCCCTTGGGTCTGTGCCTGGTGGGACCAGGGGCTTCCTCAGTCTGCTAGGAGATAAGGGAGAACTGAGGAAGGAGGCCCAAGGCCGGGGCATCTGCAACATCAGGGCCAAATTCTCACCCCGAATAGAAACCAGAAGGATCCGTGACGTTTCCCAAGCCTTGTAGTTCAGCCATCCCCCCCGAGCACGTAGTTACCCAGGGGTGGCAGAGGGCTTGGGCCCCCAAGTCCCGCAGCCAGCACCTCTCCTGATCCCCGCCCCCCGGCACCCCCACCCCAGCTTGCTTGCCTGGAGCCACCAGCCCCGCATCAGATCAGAGCCTGGGCGGAAGGAGTTAGAACTGTCCAGTCCAGTTAGGAGTGAAGGCCGTGGATCTAGCACAGGCCATGGCGGCAGAAAGCAGAAGAGCCTCCCACGCACGCACAGAAGCACGCGCCTGCCCACCCAGACACACCCTCCCCCGGGGCTCAGCCCAGTGTTCTCATGCTGGCAGACACACCCAGGAAGGCTGGCTGACACCCCCTCGGAGCCAGGCAGAGGCACCAGCTGCCCGCTTGGGACATCCCTGTCACCCCCTGCGAGACGTCGCCAGCCTGCCCTTCTGCTCCCTCCTGTCACTCCCCCTGGAGGTCAAGCCTCCAGAGCTTTCCTGGAGGGCTGAGCTGGCCCATATGGCTGGGAATATGTTGCCAACATGGGCAAGTACTCACTGGGGCCCCCACAGCTGGCTGTGACAGCTCCATGCTCCCTCCCACCAGGACTCTGACTTGCTGTTTGGGACACGGATCGGTTCACTGTGATAGCATCACTGTTTGGGGTTGCCCTCCCCGTCTTAGCCCACGCAGATGACACCAAGACCCAGGAAAGTCAAGCCTTGTAACAGAGGCCCAGGAAAAAGGGACAGTGGCCCAAGTCAAATCTGATGGGGAACCTATGGGAATCTACACTGTGACTTGTGAAGAGATTTTTCACGTGCAAAGACTGCTAGGATCCCTGCCCATACATTGGGGCTGGAAGCTGAGCTGGCCCCAGTGGAAATGAGGAGGTCTTAGACGAACCCTCTTCTCGGTCCTGGGTGACCAGATGCCCAACAGGAGATATGCAGAGGCTCAGCCCTTGAGAACACAGATCACATTTAAGACCGCAGTGACAGGAACTATAGGAACTAGAGCCAACCTCAAACCCAGCACTGAGCCCACGGAGCAGAGGCACGAAGCAGGCTCCGGTGTGGTCTTTGGGCCAAAAGGATGGTGAGCTTGGAAATCCCTGCTGAAAACGATGCCAGAGACGAGTGGACCTCTGGCCTTCCCTCCGCACAGTGCCGGCCAAGAGGTGCCTAACCCATTCAGCCACGCTTTCTCAGCAACCAACACTGGGCCCCGGGGGGTGCTTCTCCCTAATCCACAGAACATATGGCCTCTGAAAGCCACGGATAGTTCCTGGCACTGGCAGGGTGGGGGTGTGAGAGGGGAGGAGATGCAGGGCCACATCAGGGCGCCCGGAATCTGGGGCTGGCCTGGCTCCTCTCTTCGCTGTTCGCTCCCACAGCAGGTATTACTCACCCTCCCTCTCTACGCACGGACTCTGCATCCTTCTGCGCTGGTCCACCTCCTCATGTCAGTGCCCACAGTGGCCTCCCCTCTGGCCTCCTGCTTTCTCCCCTTGCCCTTGTGTAATCCATTCTTCCCACTGCAGCCCCAGCCAGCCTTCCAAAGCAAAACCCAGATCACTTTACCTCCATGTGTAAACCCCTCCCGTGGCTTCCTGTCATCTAAAGAATAAAATGCCAACTTCCCCGGGCCCACCGACCCCTGCAAACCTGGTCCACCTCCCGACCACCGGGACCCTCTTTCTGTTACCAAATGTACTGAGCTCATCCCACCTCAGGGCCTTTAGACCAGTTATTTTCTTTCTGGAATATTCTGCCTGCTCCTCAGATGACTGTTCACTTCCTCTCCTTCCACCTCAGCTAACTGTCACCTCTTCAAAGGGGCCTCCTCTGACTGCCCCCTCACCTCACACCATTTCATCCTCTGTCCATTCTGCCCTAATGGTTTCCTTGTTCCTTTTTTTGTGGATTCCTTGTCTGCCTGCCCAACCAGAGCTCCATGAGAGCCAGGGCTGTCTTGTCCACTCTACCCCCAATGATTGGCAGACACCAGGCCCTTGGTTTCCGCTGATTGAATATAACCAGATCTTATACAGCACAGCCAGAAATGCGGAGAGTCTGAACTAGACAGGAGCAGGCTTGTGGATCAGGCCCAAGTGTAGACTCGCCTCTGGCCCACACTCTGGGGTGGTGAGGAAGGACACCTCTGAGACCACGGGTCAGCCCTGCCACAGACGACGTGGGCCTGCAGCCAAACCCAGTACCTGGGAAGGGGTGGGTGAGCGTGGAAGGGCTTGGCCACGACATTCCCTTTCAGGGCCCTCGGAGTTCCCAAGCCTCGTTATTAAGCCTTAGACGGCCGATGCCAGGATGCAGGAGCCCCACAGGACTCGTGGAGGCCGTTCCCTAGGCCAGCACAGCCCCTGGGAGTCAACAGTGAGTGGAAACTTCAGACAGGGAAAAGCTAATAGGCATGTTTTGCCGAGGGAATGAAGAAAACAAAAAGCCTGCCTCTGAGAACAGAACGGGCAAAATTCCCCCGTAAGGGGGCTCTGCACGCACTTTGGCACCCTGCTTAAGTGGTGGGCCCAGGCGGGGCCAGGAGACCAGCCTGAGGCTTGAAGACACATGGGCCTGCCTTCCCGGGACTCACGATCATCAGAGAGCGGAGTCAAGCAAGAAGAGCCCAAGAAGTGTAGAGACATACAGGTGATTGTGCCGAACACCCGGCAAGACTGCTGCGCCAACAGTCTCAACACCGCCATCAGGGGACGACAGCGGCACGTTTTAAATGTGGACAGACCAACTCCTGGAGCGTGATTGCATTCTAGACACCAGGAAGAAGAGTTTCCGCCACCCAGTTGCTCCACCACAGTAACCCAAGGCGACATTTACATCTGATTTGCAAATCCCTGCCCTGTATCCAAGGCTTCTGCTAGTCCCTGAGGTGGCGCGGCCTGGACTCAAGCAGGCCCACAGCTTTGGGGACCTCTCAAACCCCAGTGGGCACCAACGCACCCATCGCTGCCAAGTGCTTCCTCCCTGCAAGTTCAAAGTCCAGAGCTGCAGAGCCTGGTCACGGAGGGAGGGGCAAGACACACCTGCCCATGGCGCCCACGGGAGGGCACGGCGCTGGTAAGTAAAGTTGGGGCTGCTGACTCCTGTCTGGCGCACACAGGAGGGGTGGCTTGCGGCCTTGCCCTCCCAGACATTCTCTAGACCCTCCGCCTCGGCCCTTGTCCAAACACTGTGCCCGTCAACTTCATCAGCACCCTACCCCCCTGGACTGGTTCCCCCAAAGGAACACTGAATGGCGACCAATACACGGTACGGCACCTGCTGTGTGTCAACCCCCCCGCCACAAAAACCGCCACGTCTGCTACCTGCCCTCAGATATCTGACAGTACCAGCCTCACAGACTACCCATCTCTGGCGTCAGTGACCTGCCTTAGGGGAGGGACAATTTCTGAGCCTGGATCAAAAGTCACCTGCGGGCGTACCTGGGTGGCTCAGTTCGTTGAGCGTCAGACTCTTGATTTCGGCTCAGGTCATGATCTCAGGTGGTGGGACTAAGCCCACCCTTGGGCTCTGGGCGCTACCCTCAGCAGGAGGTCTGCTTGAGACTCTCTCTCTTCCTCTGCCCCTCCCCTGGCTCGCATGCACACACACTTGCTCTTTCTCTCTAAAAAAATGAATAAAATCTTTAGGAAAAAAAAAAAAAGACCCCTGTGGCTTTTCCTCTAAGGAGGGTCCTGCCTGGGCTGGAGGACCACCCAAGAGAGCTCCAACAAGTCCCATGTGAACTCAGAGCAGCGCCGTGGCCTCTGGACATGCAGGTGGACTGGACCCACTGCTCGCAGAGAGGATGTGCAGAAATGACCCAGAGCTGAGCTCCAGGAGTACTGTCTGCTAGGGCACAGGTCTCGCCCAGAGTACCTGCCTGCTGCTAGCACAGTTTTAATGTCATACAATGGTAATGCTGGGAGCATTCTTAAAGGCCGGTTATTCCAATATCTTTGTTTTACCTGTGGCAAAACCAAGATCCGGAGAGGAGAAAGCAGTGACTCAACGTTAAAGCCAGGGCCAAATACACAGGGTCCTGTTCCTAGGCCAGGGCTTTCACCTAGGGTGCCTGAGCTAGGGTCAGAACCCTCTGAGAAAGGCCTCCTCGGTCCCTTTCCTAAGAAGAAGCCCCCAAACCGGCCAAGCACAGCCTCCCCCCCCCATTTCCCAGATGTATCTGGGGAATCAGGAGCAGCTACCTTCGCATCCCAAGAGGCCGGGGTCCGAAGTCCACTCCAATGCTGGAGCTGGGGGTCCCCTTCTACAGGAGGGCTCGACAACCGTGGCGGCCGGAAGGGCAGGTGAGGTGGAAGGGGTCTTTGCCTTCAGTCAGCGAGGTCTGTTTGCCTGCCAAAATGAAAAGGGAGAACAGACTATCAGGCTACAGAGGAGATGCACAAAGCTCCTGCAGAGAGGAGGACAACAGATGGCGTGGTTCCGACATTTTGCACCATAACCAGCCGGCGGTTGCTGCTAAGTGTCTCGGACCCTGCCTGCCGGTCAGCAGACGGCGTCGCTGTGCTGCGTGCCATGCCTGACCCTACAACCAATGCACCCTTTGCACAATCGTTAGCCAATTGCTAAGCAGTTGTCACACCTAACGAAAGAATCAGACAGGTAGAAACCATGATAGGCCAATCAGATGCCACCCCAGGTAGTAACAGAGGGATCACACCCAAGGCTCAGCACCCCGGGTGAAAGGTCAGCCTGACAATGGATCATGCGGACACTGGAAGCCAGATCAGAGCCACGCAACCGAACGAAGCCTTGGGCTCCCCAACCTCCGCTCCCTCCTGACTTTCCCTAGGCCAGCTCCCAGCTGCTCCCATGACCCCTCAGTGGCCTTGTGGGAGTCTCTAAAAACGGAATCAACAGGTGTCTCTGCAGCGACCCAGGATGGTCAGTTTGGTTTCTTCTGTCCCCCCCTCCCTCCCTGCCATCCATGCGGGTCCTGTGCCATCTCATCCCCTGGAACAGAACAGAGGGTGCAGGCCCTACCGAGAGGGGGCTGCTGAGATTCATGTATGATAGGTGTTGGGCCAAAACACTGTGGCCAAAGAAAGTTGGTGCCCTGCTACCGGCAACCTTTGTGTCAATTTAAGCAAATATTGTGGTGTTTCCATGGTGATTCCTGTTTTGAATATCCACTACACTCACTTTTTAAAGGGCTTTTCCTGTTTGTGTTTCAACTTCAAATCTGTAAATATTTTCAGCCTTTTTAGAAAAATCAGCCCATGCGCGTGCAAACACGAATACCGCACCTGACCTCGGTGCACAAGCTCCCAGGCCCGGAGGTCCGACCTCATGGATGGGAGAGTGGGGTGTGGAAACCCCAAGGGGGTTCTCTATCGGCTCCCACACTGCCTCTGCACATGGGGCTGGCATCAGGGAGGGTGGTGGCTGAAATTCCGGTCCTTTCCTTCCCCCCTCGGCCGGGGGGATGGCAGCATCCATGGCGCCTGTGTGCTCCCGGAGCGTGTGAGCGGGCTCAGCCTGACTCTACGGTGTGGCGTGGTGTGGGCAGCGACCCAGCAGGTTCTCAGATGTGGCCCAGCCCTCAGATCCCCGAGCCGCCCTGGAGGGCAGGAACCCCTCCTCTCCTGCCTCCCAAGGTTGGGTTCTAAGTGGAAGGAGTTGTTGGGCTGTGAAGGTGAGAGGTTCCAGCAGCAGCTCCCCCCACCTCTGCTCTGGGGCACTGCCACCATGATGGGCCAGTGACAGTGGCCCGGGGCTTGGATCAGCCCGACTCCCACCCCACCCTTCAGCACCATACAGGGTTAACAGCGGGTTTCCTGGTTTCCATGGATTCCCGCCAGGCCCCTAATGTGAGTTTCGTGTGATTTGGGGGAAGTGGATTTCCTTTGTTTTCCAGTTTGGGAATATTTTTTTCTTTAAAAAAGAGGAAAAAACACTTTAATGGGAACTTCAGGGCCACTGGGAGACTTACTCTTCTGGGCTCTGACATTCCCCTGCCTGTTGGTCCAGAATCCCCCAAACCCCTAGGCAGCCCACCCACCAACCAAATATCTCCAAGCCAAAGAGGAAGAGGTACCTCAGACCACCTACAGCTCCCTGCCCCCAGAATATTCTTCTGCTGGTGGGGCGGGGGTGGGGAGCTCTCTTCCAATATCCTATCAGAACCGCACCATCCCACCTGAAAGCGAGCGTCTTGTACAGGTGGCTGACACTCTCCCCTTGTAGACAGACACATTTCCCAGGGAAAAGGTCAAGAGAAACACTCCCACCTCCCTGACTCCTGGCAAGGAGCTAGAAGGACCAGAGCCTGACCACACACAAATGGGAATGTGAACGATACCATGCTCTCACGTCCTGGCTCAGAAGGGGATTCCAGCTACAGGAGAAGAGGGTGTTCCAGGCCCTGGTGGGGCCCTTGTCCGGCCTCTTCCAGCTGAGAGAGGGACCTGTCCAGGGCAGAGGGAGCTTCTCACATTGGCAGCCAGAGCAACTGAGGAAAGGGTGTGGCCAGGCCTCTTTCTCCCCCTCCTCCTCAGTCTTCCCCATTCCTGCCATCCTCCAGCCCTGCCAGGGTGTGGCCTTGCTCAGGGACTGTCCCCAAGCAAGTGGCCTGACCTATTTACCAAACCAGGGCACAGGCCTCGGGGCCTGCCATGGACGGGGCCCTCCCACGGCCCAGGCCCCCGGGGCCATGGCGGCAGCAGGAATCTCGGTCAGTAGGTAGACAGTCCAGAGGACAGAGCTCTCTGGCCAGCAGCTCTGGGGTGAAGGGGTGAGAAGCCATGTGCAGGTACAGAAATAACCCTGGGCCGAGAATCAGAAGACATAGGTCTGAGTCCCAGCTGGGCCACTGAACTCGCGGAGGGCTCTCGGACAGGCCATAAGATTACACCAGGGCCCCACTTCCTCACAGATGGAGGTGACACCTTCTTCCCTCCTACCTAGCAGATGTGGGGTGTCCCCAAGAGATGAGTAAGGTGTTAACAGCGCTCCAGGAATGTTCTTGACTACCACCACTTTCTTCTTCCACACCTCTTCAAGGTAACCTTCCAGAATCCGCTCCAAGCAGGCCCATATGCCTCTCTGCTCTGCTCCTCACGCATCCTTCACTGTGGCATTTAAATCTGTACCGGACTAAAGTAATTTGTTCACGAGTCTGTCTCCACCATTGGGTTTTTAACTCCTCAAGGGCAGAGACCAGGTCCTAATTATCCCTGCGTCCCCAGCACTTAGCACAACAGCTGGCCCAACGGTGGGCAGCGTAAGTGTTTGCGGAACTGAACTAGTCCCTGATCTCATGTCACAATCAGACAGGCCTGGCTCAGCTTCATCCCTTTCCAACGATAGAATACTTCACTGGCCGTTCTTCCTTCTTCACTCCCTCTGGTTCCCCTAAGCCCCAACCTGCATCTTGGTCTTCTCACTCCTCCATTAGCATCATGAACGAATAGCTTCCAAATTCAGGGCACTACTTGGTCACCTGATCCTCCTCTAATGCCCATAAGAACTGACTGAGCACCTACTATGTGACAGAGAGCATGCTGGGAGTGGAGGGCACACCAGACGAGTGGTTTCCGCCCTCTGCCAACAGGCCCACGTGATGCCCTCTATTCGCCAAGCACCGTGCTAAGTGCTGTACATATGTGATCTTGCCAAGTCTTTACAACACGAGGTAGGAAGGATTAGGGTCCCTGTGGATCGATTAGGGAGGGGAGGTACAGAGATATGAAGCGACTTGCCAAAGGTCACACAGCTCAGGCCTGGACTCGGGGCTGACGGGTTCTCAAGCCCAACTCACATGCAAGTTCCCCTTTGTCCCCCCGCTCAGCAGCGACCCACACCTAACGCTCTTTCTGCTCCTGCATCTCAGTACTCTTGCCCCCCGACAGGTCTCCCTCAAACCCCCTAGAGCCAGCACAAAGCACCCAGAGATCACAACCAGAGGGAAGACAAAGGTCATGCTTAGGTGTTTCCTTCTGGCTGGGCTGCAAATGGAGGAAGGTGGGGCCTATGGTGAGGTGCCCGGGGAGCAGGAGAAACCCCTGAACCTCCTTGGTAAATGGGGTCCCAGCCGAGGGCATGGCCTTCTGGAGGGAGAAGGGGCCGAGCCATCCACTGTTGTCATTTGGTGAGATGGGGACAAGAAGGCCACCCAGAAGAGGGCCAATCTGGGTCAGGAGGTTCTGTGGGAATGGGACAGTTTCCATTTCTCTTCTCCAGAGCAGGGGCAAACTAAGGGGCTTCACCGTAGGGAGGGAGCGGGGTGGGGGGTTGGGCACAGAGATTTCTGCTGCCTCTTCCACACTGGGACCCCCTACTACAAGGCACGTCTGCCTCAGAGATGTGGGACTGAGAAGCAAGGACACAGGAACCCCTGATTTTCATCTGGGTGAACGCGTGTGGCGAGGGCACCCAGCATCTCCCCAAAGGAGAGAAGACAACAGGAGGTGACAGGGAAAGATCTACACCCGAGAGGATAAAGGGTTGAAAGATCAGGCCACGATGGGAAGAGGACAGAGCCCTAATGAGCAGATTTCATAAACCACCCGGAGTGAAAACAAAAACACAGACGTGTGCATTGCCCAACTTCAGGCTGTATGGAAAAGGGGAAAAAAAAAACAATAAAAAAATCCACATCTTAATACAAAAATCCTATGATGTGTTGTGGCACGAAAGTGTTTTTCACTGCATTTTTCCTCTGTGATCTCACGCAGCCTACGACGGGTCCGCCCAAAGCAGCAGGTATCTGACGGTACACAAACAGCAAACACACACGCCACGACCCAAAACAAGGGCAGCATATATTCAAATTGGTCCACGCTGGCATCGCAGGGCTTCGGCTGGCCTCCGGAGATGGCTGCGTTGGCTCTGGGGATGGGCCCCTTGATTTCTGAGGGAGAAAGAAGGCGGGATAGGAACACAGCTGAAATGGAAAGAAACGTGGGGTTCTGAATTCTCAGAACTCCGCAAGCGGAACTCCGGGCCAGCTGCTTATGTGACACTGAAGGTGCTGTCCTGGTGCGGGCTGGGGACAGAGAGGGGACCCACACCCCAGAGGCCCCTCCTGACTCTCACTCACCCCAGTTACTACCCGTCTCCTTTTTGTTCCACCCCTCCCCCCTTTTAATTGTTGGATGAGTTTACAGAGCTGTGTGCCAAAAACAATCAACTCTAGGGAACAGAGTTCTACAAAAAGGGCGTGTCGCCAGAGGGAGACGGATATCCATGGAAACCACCACCTTTTCAGGGCAGCCTAGGTGAAGCCAGGAGGAGGGGGATGGTGCAGTGGTAGGGAGAGACGCTCCATGCAGAACAGGGCCCCAGAAAATGCTGGGGTCGCCCATGACCCGAAGGAGCCAAGTGAAGTGTGGAGGGTCAGGAGGAAGGAGGGCTGGCCGGAGAGCGCCATGGGGGCAGGGCTGTTGGAATCGCGTGAGCGCACATGTGCAGGCTCACGCACACAGGCCACCCCTGCCAGATCCTGGGGGCAGTGCGACACGGTGGTTTAGTGTACAAGCTCCGGAGCCAGACCATCAGGCATGAATCCAGGCTCTGCCATTTACAGTTTGGGTGACCTTGGGCAAATAACTTGAACTGCTCCGTGCCTCGGTTTCCCCATCTGTAAAATGGAATAATAAATCGAAAAGGCTAAGTGAAGGCGGGAATAAGGGTTTCTAGACCCTGCCACGGTACAGGAAACTAACAGTTGATGTTTATTAAGCAGTACGTACTAAGGCTTTTAATACATTAATACGTTTCATCACGGTAAGAAGCCAATGAGGTGGGTTACTATCTCAACTGGATAGTTGAGAAGCTAAGACTCAGAGAGGGATGTGACCCACCCAAGGTCACACACTCAGGAGTGGTTTGAACCCAGGCCCGTCTGCCACCCTTGCACTATACTGCTTGGCAAGGGGAGGCAGAGGGAAGAGGTTGGGGAGGGAGCGAGGGAGGGATGGGCTTTCAGGAGGTTCTCTTTACAGACTGGACCTGGGTACACAGCAGTGGGACCCAGTCGTGTTTTTCTCAAGCAGCCAAAGGGAAAACAGAAATCCTCCAGTGACTGCAGATGGAAGGAACAAGGAACAGGGAAAAGCTGAGGTGGCCACGTTCTTCAGGAGTTCCCATTCCAGTCCTAACTCGAAGAGGCCCTCTGAATCTCCCCAGTGCCCAGGCGGGCATCTCCAGAATCAAGAGATCTCTAGAGGGAACACAGCAGCACCTCCCAGCCACAGAGACCCAAAGCCTGGGAAAGGTCTTCCTTCTGGGTCAGAACCCTGTGGACAACCCAACAGTCTGCCTTCCCAGAAGCTGGCCAGACCCCTGGAGGGGATGGGACACAGGCAGGGGGAGCAGAAGGGAGCACAGGCCTCCCCTATCGCGAGGCCAGGCCCTGGGAGGGGGTAAGCTGGAGTCACAGGCTGCCTGCCCTGAGTGGTCTGGTCTTCACCCTGCTCGGAGACGGAGGCCATGCAGGCTTGGTGGCTCAGCCCTTTCTGCCATCGACCACCCAAACTCATTCAGATATTTCCTCTCTCACTTGCTTTTTAAAAAAAATTTAATGTTCTCTATAATTCATCCGTCCCAGAAGATAATCGATAGAGCCCGTAATGAAAATCTGAGCCATATTTTATGATCCGCTGCGAGCAGAAAGGGCCACATCAGCAGGTCCGGTTTTGGCTCTGCCTATCTGTCTTGCCCACTGCTCGGGGGATGACTTCCCCAGCCGGTCCTGCCCACCCACAGCCCCCCACCCAGAGCGCTGCCCTCAGCCACGTGACCAGGGCATGGACCGCCCCGCTGGAGAAGAGGCTCGGGCCACAACCCCAGCACCCCGACACTCATTCCACCACCCCACTGCAGGATGCCACCTGCCATCGCGAGGTCTTCCTGAAGCTGCCCTGGACCTGGGACCCCAGCACCCCCGCCCCCTTGCGACCTCACCACCACCTTTAGCCCTCGCCCTTCCCGAAGCCTGAAGACCCTCACTAGAATCTGGAGGCCTGCACCGGCCCCCAACCACGGCATTCATCCCCACCAAGAAAGGCTGCCCGCTCCCTGGGGACTCCCTGAGTGGGGGGGGGGTGTCCCCGCGGGGGGGGGCGGGCTTCAAGGTCAGTGGAGGGTGGGTCATTATTCATTTTTACTACCTCAAACACGTCCCTCCTCTCCCTGGTCTGGGCCGTGTGAGGTGATGATGTGGATGAGCCATCCTGAGGGGGACAAACTGGGAGCTCAGGGGAGGCAGCCTCCTCCTGCTCTGCCGGGGCCAACAGGGGGCAAGCAGAGCCCCGCCCCTTGCCCTGGCACTACCACCGGGAGCCAATCAGCAGGCAAGGCTCTGCTCCTCCCAGAACCCCTTGCTGCCTAGCACCAATCAGAGAGTGCCACAGCACCAGGGCCGGGCCAGGCAACCCCAGCAGGCCCAATCAGAGCCCAGAGGACGCTCCGACACCCCAGGAACAAAGCCTCAAGCCAATGAGAAGGGCCACATCATGAACTACTATGCAGCCATCAATACACATTTACCCAAAGCAGGAAAACTCAGATGACTCTGTTGTTTGGAACGCTGTCCAGTAGAACTTTCGGTGCTGTCCGGTGTGGGCTGCCACTGGCTCCGTGTAGCTGCGGAGTCCTTGAATGCGGCGGGGGTGGCTGTGGCACTGAATTTTTTATTCGACTTGATTTTACTTAATTTAAATAGCCGCACGTGGCTAGAGGCTACGGTATTGGGCGGCGCAGGGTTTGAGAATTTCATCGATGTAGGAAAAAAAATTCTTAATAAAAAATTTAAAAGTCTATTATCACAAAGCAGTGGAATAATCATTATTAACTACAATAACAGAAATAGTTAATGTTTACAGGCACTGTGTGCCAGGCTTGGTGCTCAATATTTTATACGGATCCTCACACTGAATCTGACCACCTTCCAAGATGCTGACGATCATTAGCCCCACTCTATAGGTGAGGAAACAGATTCAGCAAGCTTAAGTAACTCACCAAAGTGGCATTGCTGGGTGGCAAAACTGGGCTTCGAACCCAGATCTCTCTATTCCCCTAGCCCATGTGTTTAACGAGCACACTGCATATTTTTAAAATTATTTTCTTCACACTTTCTTTGTATTTTCCAATGAGCCATAAGCATGAGTTACAATCAGGGAGAAAATGTGTTTTTTAAAAAGACTCTAAAAAGAGGCAAATCCTTCCTTCCCTGGTGGGGAGTATAGAGGGAGGTTTCTGGGACCGCTGGCCAACTGGGCCTCCTGCATTTGGATGGAGAAAGAGAAGGCAGTGTGGTCATGGGTGCCCCCTGTCCCTCATGCTCCCACTGCCCAGATGCCAGCCCTTAAGAGGCCAGGGGCCCACAGACGATGCGGGGCCTAGGATTCTCCAGCAGCCAGGCTGCCAGCGGCATCCAGTTTCCTCCCAGCCCCACCCGGGAGTCAGTTCCTGACAGGTTTCTCAGCAGTTTTGCAATCACCACCCAGGTCTGCATCTTAAAGAAGGCGGCAGGCCATGGGGCTGTCTGCAAAAGACAACGCACACCATTCTTACCATGGACCACCTTTCCCACTACCTTCTAGGAGAGCCAGGAACTCTGGGCCAGCGGCCCAAGCCTGGGGACATGCTGTCTTCCCTCTGTGGGCATGGAGAGGCTTGTTTTTCCCGGGGGGGGAGGGGAGCAGTCATTGCCTCCCCACTTGGGACTGCATCTAGGCTCAGAATAAGGGTGACGACGAAAATCCTCTTGAAAGGTCTGTGATAAAAGAAGAAGCCCCAGCAAAGAAATGGAACCAGGGAAGATTCCAAGTTGATTTTGCTCTTTTTCCATAGCACCAACTAGGGGGTGCGGAATAGGGAGCGATTACCCCATTCAGTCTGGTTTCCATTTCAGCTCCCCCCCACCTCCTGAGATGCACAGACCGGTTCTCCTTTCGGGGCAGGCAGAATAAATATCCTTACTTAAAAGGGTTTTTATTATTATTATTATTACGGATTTTTGGTTCCCTGCTATCTGCCGTTCTCTGTCATTTCCAATCTACCTTAAGTTCTCCCTTGGATTTATATATTTATTTTTTGGGTTGGTTTCAGGTGCTTCTAGTTTATCAAACAATCAGCCCTGTGAGGTACACTGGGTGTTTCCAGAAATTACATCACAAAAAATCATGCAATTAAAGTGTAAGGGAAAAAAAAACATAGCTGTTGCTTCATTTTGTATTTTAATTAGCGACTTATTGTAAACGTAGACTTTTAAAATGGAGGCGCCTAAGCAAAGCCAGTAAACAAGTTTTTCTAATGAATTAATTTCACCTCTTCCCTCCTCCTCCTCCTCCTCCTCCTCCTCCTCCTCCCCACCGGCCCAACTGTCATCTTCCAGAACTTCTTGGCCCTCTTTTTATCTATTCCACTTCTTCATCCTTGTCCAACATATACCAGAAAAGGAGTACCCCAAAATAAAATTAGGAGCCCCGGCTTGTACAATCACAGAAGAAGCCTCGATGGTGAGCATCTTGGCTGAGGACCCAGCGTGCCGTCTGCCACTGCACCCCTGGCTCCGTCCCCAGCCCTGCAAACCCCTCTCTGCCGGGCCCCAGAGATCCCTCTGCTCCTGTCGGTGCCCTACGCTCAGAAAGGGAGAGAGAGGAAGCCTAGCGCTGTGCTGACTGCCCAGGCAATGGGGAGAGGGTGGAGACACAGAACACCTGTGGCTGCGTATGGAGGGTAGACCACCTGGAGAGCGAGGGAAACCCAAGCCCTGTCCCATCGCCCAGAGGAAGGAAAAGAGGCACAGGGGACAGAAAGAAGAGGGAGCCCGTAGCCAGGGAAAGAGAAGCTGAAATTAGAAGGCTCTGTCTAGGTCACATAGCAGCTCAGAGAAAGGACATCCATCAGTCCCAGGCACCTCCACCCCTGAAGGCTAGATCCAGGCTGCCCCCACTGGTGAAGAACGTTGCTTGCTGTAGAGTCTTGCTCCTCCCTTCCTAGAAAGTTCCCAGCCGGGGGGGGGGGGGGGGGGGGGGGGGAGTGGATGGGGAGAGTAAGTTAATCTGTGCCTTTAGCCTAGTTTCTCAAAGAGAAGGCTGAGCATGAGGGACAGAGTTCGCAGGGAAGGTAGACAAGCCCCGGATGTCCTAGAGAAGGGAAGATCCCTGGAAGTTGCCTCTGCCCCAGATCAGAAAGAACATCACTGGGCTCTTGAATGTCCCTGTTCAAGGGGAGTCTCTGAGCCCTCCAGTCATTCATCCTGGAGGCTAGGCCAGCTTAACAAGGGCAGTCAGGAGCACACCGCCACCCTAGTCCTGCATGTCCAGAACCAGTGCAGAGACACCGTGGAGCAACAGGTTTGCCATGCCGACTCGCTCCTGGGGCAAGCCAGGGTTCTCAGCATCATGAGCAAAACTCCACACTGGCCGTTTTTATTTTGAGTGGGAAGAATCCTAATGATGTCCTCGGGAGGGGCTGTCATTCACCTGCTCATTGCCATCTCAGACCATCCTCAAGCTGGGGTCCCCCTTGCTTCTGACACTAAGTCCACTCCAGGGTCCCCTCCCCTACATTACAGCAGGTGGCCTCAAGACAAAACTGGTGGGGAAAGGGGCACTCAAGAAGGCTCTAGAACACCTGGTGGCAGGATGCTGGCCCCCACTCACTCAGATTCCCAAAGAAAGGAGGAGAGGAAGGAAGAACCAGAGAGGAAGGGGCTGGACCTCCATGTCATCGTGCACCGGTGGGAAGCCAGACCCAGCCTCACGACAGATCCTGCTCGGTTCAGCTTCAATCGGAAAGGAAAGCTCCCATCAAACATGGGCTGGGCAGGGATGTGGGCACCGAGATTAGGAATTTGGAAAACCATCTGAGGAACCTGGCCCTGGGAAGACAGCAACAGGATTTAATACCTTATCCCTGCTGTCTGGTAAACACCCTGAACCATCCCCACACTCCGTTAGGCGGCCTCGGATCCTCAGGTGTGCCGGCGACGGGCAGGTAGAGACAGACGTGGGCAGAGACAGGAAGGGAGGGAGTGTGGGCCTGGGGGGGAGGGGGGCGGGGGAGGAGCTGGCCTGGGAGGTAGGATGGGTGGCAGCCAAGCCAGACAGTCAATGAAACAGCTGACAGGTGCAGGGAAGGGGGGCAGGGAGAAGAGAAAGGTGAGCCGGGGGTTTGGAATACTTGGGGATGCCACCGTCACACCCCAGGGGGCTGAGTAGGATGACAGGAAGGGTCACAGGCTTGTGGGCCAAAGACCTAGAAGTTCTGGGCACCTTTTCTCCCAATAAAAGGGCAACTAGGGCGGTGCTGTGGACCAGGCCACAGGCTCCCCCAAACCCAACAGGACAGAGCAGCAGATAGAGTGCTACCTTCTGGGGCTTACCATGCGCACCTATGAGAGCAATCTGCAGTGTCCTCTAAGGTCACGCTCTCTCCAACACACATGCATAGACCTCATACGGAAAAGAAAGTCCAATCAATCAAAGTGGAGCTTCTTTCTATTCCAGGCTGGAAATGACACGGGAAAGCCAGCATTGAGAGGAAGCAGGGAGGACGAGGAGCAGCCCTCCAGCTGTGCAGAGGAGTCTCAACCCTCCAGGGGTGGCCTGGGGACAATTAAGAGTAGACAAGCAGAGGGGCGCCTGGGTGGCACAGCGGTTAGGCGTCTGCCTTCGGCTCAGGGCGTGATCCCGGCGTTATGGGATCGAGCCCCACATCAGGCTCCTCCACTGTGAGCCTGCTTCTTCCTCTCCCACTCTCCCCGCTGTGTTCCCTCTCTCGCTGGCTCTATCTCTGTTAAATAAATAAATAAAATCTTAAAAAAAAAAAAAAAAGAGTAGACAAGCAGAAAAGAGGTGCCCGGGGTCCTGGTGGTTCCTCGGGGTGGTCGGGGGTGAACCTCCTTGGCTAGGATCCTGGCACAGAGGTCAAGCCTGAGAGGGGCTCCCGGAGCCTCCTCCACCGATAGGCCCAAGCGGGCCACACCACTAATCCGCTTTTCCCATTTCTGTCTGCTCCTTGATGTAATTACAGTTTTGGATTGAAATCCACCCGGAGCGTAACCACCCCCCCCCCCAACCTGATGCACTCTCTAAATCCTTGGGTACACAGCAGTGCATCTCTCTGCTCTCTGAGAATTGGAAACTATTTCGAAAGTGAAAAGTTGCACCCCTTTTCAGTGTCCTCATCTCTGGTTTCTTTCTGCAACCCTCTCAAAGCTGTCCTCGCCTTGGCCGCCTCGGCCAGCTCAGGTCCTTCCTCTCTGTCCCCTCGGCCACTGGGGCCTCCTGGGCACCTAGCAGGGGAACAAAGAGGTTCCTGGCCTGTTACGGGGCTGGGCCTGGAGTCCCTTGTCTTCTGCACGAACCCCACGATCCCAAGAAATGCCATCCACAGGATCCAAAAGGAAGCTGAGAGGCCCACATGCAGAACTTGTCCTGCCCTAACCATAACAATGTGGGGTGCTGGCTTTGCTGCTGGAAGCCTGACCCTTGGCAATTTCCCAGCACCCAAGTCTGCTCCAAACGTGACCCCATAGGCCCGACTCTAGCTTGTACCCACCCTCCTTTGCTCTGGTGCCAAGTTCCCTGTAAACCCACAGAGTGCTGACACCTAGAGCTCACACCGTCTGCAGTCAAGGGAATCTTTGATTGCCTTCTGCCACCATTCTGCTCCAGTTTCTCAGCTCTGGTCTTGCCAGTATCAACACTTTGAATCTTTGCATCAAACACAGACACACAGACACACACACACACACACACACCCCCCGCACTCCCAAACAAAGGAGAGAAAACACACTGACAAAAAACCCAAGAGACCTAGGGTTGGGACTGGAAACCGGTGTCACCAGCTCACTGTTTGCCCCACATCAGGCAGGCGGCCAGAGAACCCTGGGCAACACGTGTCACAGACCTCGCCAGACATCGGTACACTTGTTCGGGTCCCTACCCTTTGGAAGCTGGTCCCCCAATGCATCGCTTCGGGCCACCGCTGCTGATAATTTCTCAGAGATAAACAAACCGGTTTGGATAAAACAAGAACCAACCTGAATTCTTCACCCAAAACTCAAAATGAAACTCTCCAATCTCCTATCTCCTTCCCCTCTCCACCTTCCTATGCCATCATTGGGTTCTCTAAAACTCAGACAACTGGATTCTTTTTTTTTTTTTTAACTCAGTTCTCTAGCCTTTTTGTTCATGGATATGACCACATCTGGGACCACTGGGCTCAACCTGAAGGGATGCTGGCTTTTACTGAAAAACGTTTTGCTTCCTGTCTCCTAAGTATGAACAGGTCAGAAGGAAGAACAGACAAGGGGAATACGCTTTGAAACCTCTGCTGGGCTGCCATCCTGCCTGGGTCCTTTTCCCCAGCTCCTTTTAGGTTCGGGGTCTTCCTTCCACACTCCTACGGCTCCCCTCAATTTTCAGGCCCTTTAAAAAAAAAAAAAGAAAAGTACCGGACATCTGGTCTACCCCTCCTGTCTGGGAGCAGAGGAAAGAGTTGCTCAGTTCCCTTCGAGGAGTCACCTGGTTAATCGAGGTTCAATGTCAAGACAGGAAGGAGGCCAAAGGGCAGAGAGGAAAGACGCAGCCCTGAGGTCTGTGGCCACGTGTGTCTCCCTGCAGGATCAGTACATGACATGCTTGCCCACCCCCAGAGTCATTCGTACCTGATACGCCCTCACCCACCTCCCCATCCCACCCAATAAGACCCCTGTGCCCCTCCAGCCTCTCTGTGGAACACTCTCTGCTTTCTGCTCTGAGCTAGTCTGGAACCTCTGCCAGGGCTCCCGCCTCCCAAGTCCCCATCAGTGGGGTCTGCTCGGTCCCTGTAGCTAATTTACACCCGTCAGGGTTTAAAATAGCAGAGGCATAAATGAAAAGTCCAATTTCTTCAAATTTGCATTGTAAAACCATCCTTCAACTTCCTTGAAATAAATTTTACTATTTTATTAGTGCAAACAAAATGGTAATAAAACACTAATACAGCGCCTTGTATCCAGGGGAAGAGCTAAAATTAACATAGAGCGAGCAGTGTTTGCTATTACATTCAATTACCTTTTTACTTGAGATTTACATTCTCATCCCCTTAATCTCCATAGTAGTGGCTTCAAAATCATTCCTCCCAGGCTCTGCCCTTCCGGAGCCCCCACAGCTGGAAGCCAGGCCTCCTGCCCAGATGGCGCTCACCCTGGGCATGGCGCCTACCCCCTTTACCACAGCTGCCTCTTGTCAGAGGGTACCACTTCTCTCCCCTGCTCGCAATTTCCTCACGTCTCGGCCTCTCAGTTCTCAGCAAGTTCAAACCAAAGGGCTCTGACACAAGGCACATTCAGACACGCAGTTATCAATAAGCAGGTGCATGGGGCATGGGCCGGGGGGCATTGCTCCACAAGCCTGCAAAGGCTCTCCTTGGCATAAGAAAGGGGCAGGGAACTCATGGGAGCCCTGAGGAAACTGGCGCCTCTGGTTTGACAGGTTGTGGGAGAGAGTTTGCTGCATGGCACAGCTGGGGACTCTGGATTGTGACAGGAAGCTCAGCTGTCCTGACATGGGACAGGACAAGGAACCACTGGGGCCAGCCTCTTACACTGTACGCAGATAGCAAAGCTGAGGGCTTGGGATGAGGCTGCTCACAGGTGACAGAGGCGGGGCTAGCACTCCCCGTGTCCTGGCTCACCATCCAGTGCTCTTTCCTCAACAGAGACAGACCCTAAAACCGGGCCACTGACTCCAACCACAGCCACAAAACATCTGATGCCCCAAGAGGGTCCCTTTGTTTCCTGGAAGAGAAAGAAAGCAGAATTCCTTGTCTGGGACCGTTCAGCCTTGCCCCAAGCCACTGGCAGAGATGACCATGTTTCCAAGTGGCCCCAAATTTGTCCTGATTCCAGGTCTGTCACTGACTAGCTGTGTAATCATGGACAAGGTGTCTCTCCTCTCTGGGCCTCAGTTTCTTCATCTGTAAAACAGGCACAATAACCTCTGGACTGGCCTCTTCTCAGGAGTAATCATCATGACTGAAAGATCAAGAAAGGCCCATTAAAGCCCACAGAGCCTCGGAAACTCAACAGCAGATCTGTTCCCAAGACGGCCTGGACAAGGTGCGACAGGGGAGGCAGGGCCAGAAGCCCCAGCAGGGCCTCGGACATGGACGCCTGAGTTCCAGGCCAGGCCACCACAGATCTCTGTGTCTTTGCATCTAACCCAAAAGACTCCTTTCTCTTCCTAGTCAAACCGCTGCCAAAGACCCTGGATTATGCCTACAGAATCCTTTGAACTAATCTTGAAGAAAGACTCGCCAATCCGCCCAGGGTTCAGGCCGCCTGACAGGTTCACTAGAAGTGGTTTGGGGCAGGGAGACAAGGTAATACGGGAAAAAAATAGATGTAAGGCCCCCCATAAGCTTTGCTCAGCCCAGCTATTACAACTAGGGAAAAAATGATCAAGGGGACACACACTCACACACAGTCACACAACCACACACACAATCACTCACACCCTATTACATGCACAATTTCACATACACTTACCCACGCCACCCCCCCCCCCCATTCCCCACTCGACCCTCTCAAGGTCTTTCTTCCTAAATCTCACTCTTAAAATGTCTTCCAATGGGCCCTGGAAGGAACATTCTGGTCCAAGCTGGTAAAAGACGAACTCATCCTTATTCCCAATTCACATGGAGTTGAGTCCCACTGGCACAGAGCTGCTCTGGGACACCAGGAGGTAGGAATCTTACTTAAACCCAACCAGCAGTGGGCGCAAAGGCTGTTGGCAGTCGAGCATGATTGGCCAGAACAGCCAAGTGAAACATCAACGTTCACCAGAGCCCAATCTGGCTGTCCTTGCTCCAGCCCTTTCTGCTCAGGCCCCTCCATTCCTACCCTCATCATGTTCTGGCCCAGAGATAAGCTTTATGAAGTAGCTTTCTTATTCAGCAAACAACAGGCAAACCCACTGCAAGAAACAACCCCATGCACAAAACACGAGGAGTTTTATTTGGTTCAAACTGGTCCTCTGCATTTTTTCCGCCTTATTTTTTTCTCCCCATGGGGGAAACAAAAGAAAGGTTGTTGGTGAGGCTCAAACGTTTCTTGGGCCTTGTCCGAGTTCTACCTTGTTTTTCTTTTCCTTTCTGTCTGCCCCCCACCCCCACCCTGCCTTCCCTGCCTCCCCACCTTGAATAAATAAAGCACCCAAAGCTGGCACAGGCTGGGAAGGAAAGTACAAACTATCTCATAATTTTATAATTTTTTTTAACACACTGGCCTAGGGTTTTGGGCAAAGGACAAAAGCTATTGTTGAACAGCATAACACGAAGGTCTGAGTCACCGATACGCCTCGGCTTCTGGAGATCTCATAGGTTTCTGTGGCTGCCACAGCCGGTGAGCTCAGCACCCTGCGGGGGCCGTGGGTGCAGGCGCCCTCCCGCCTGGCGCTGCCCCACCCCCTCCCCCTCCCCGGGCTCCCTACTGGGCCGCCACGTTGGCTTTGTTGGTTTTTAATCATAGGGGGGAATTTAAAGAAAATGTTGTGAAATAAAAAACAAATCACCGTGGTCCCACCGTTCATGCTATAATTTTCATTTTGGAGGATTACCTTTCAAGCTTTGTCCATACGCATTTGTGATTTTTATATAGTTTCTATCGTGGCGTTCACTTGGCCTTCGGTGTTTTGTTTTTTTCACTCACGTAATAAACATTTTTCCATGTTTCGAAATCATCTTCAACATTATTACTTGTATAGGTGACACAGTATTTCTTCCGCCCTGTTATTCTTGGGCTGACGCTGTGAAGCCAGAGGGGGAGAAGGGGGCCCTCGGGAGACCTTTCCATGAATTGAACCATGTAGCCACATGCTTTTGGCCGAGGTGGGGGCATTGCCTGAATGATCTGGATCACCCTGGCCTTGGAGTGTGAACCTGGAGGACAGGCAGAGGCTCCACTAAAACCCTCCCCATCCTGTACCAGGCCACTCACACCCCTGCCCGTCTGCCCAGAGAGACGCTGGTTCCAGCAATGGCCTTCATCCTCACGCTGACCTTCACCCCCACAAGCCGTACTTCCTCTTTATAAAGCGCCCTGGCAGCAAAAGGCCCATGACAACACTCTGCTCTCCATTTTTATATCTGAATATCTCAAAGCACTTAGCAAAGACTTTCATTTTCTCATTACCCCAAGGAGAGGAGGTCATTCGGGAAAATGGTACAAATATTCCCATTTGTCAAAAGCAAGAAGGAAGTGAGTTAAAAGGAAAATTCTACCACTTAACTGCGCCCGACTAGCCCAGGAGGGAACGCAAGGGTCTTCTTTGCCTCTCCATTCACCCAGTTTCCTTTTTCCAGTGCAACTTCAGGAACCTCGTTACGGAAAAGATGGCTCAGGGCCAAAACCAGGTTTCCATTTTGCTGAGAATCAATCACTCCCCACTGGCCCCAGCTCAGGAGACCCTCTCACTTCTCAACTAAAACCATATTCTCTTATGATTATAATTAAGTAAAATGTATATTTTACAAATATAGACAGTCACCAAAGGGGGAAAAATACACCAGAATACACTAAATACTAAAGGAGGTGATATTACAATAGTTAAATTATGGGTGAATGTTTTCCCTTTATTTATTCTCAAAAACTATTTAAAATAAGGTTATAGTCTCCCAGCGCATGGAGAATAGTAATGCTTCAGAGTCGTATCGGCCTGCGTTTGAAGGCTGGCTCTCCTTTAGCCAGCTGGGTGAACTCAGGTAACTAGCTTAGCCTCTCTGAGCCTCATTTCCTGACAGGTAGAGCAGGAGTCGAACCCACTACCTGCCCTGTGTCCTTCGGTCCCACAGAAAGTCATGGCACAGCATCTGACACCTAGTTGGCACTCCGAAAATGTCTATTTCCTTCTATTTTCCTTCCTCCTTTAATAAACTGAAAAGGTAGGGGGCACCTGGGTGGCACAGTCGTTAAGCGTCTGCCTTCGGCTCAGGACGTGATCCCGGCGTTCTGGGATCGAGCCCCACATCAGGCTCCTCCGCTGGGAGCCTGCTTCTTCCTCTCCCACTCCCCCTGCTGTGCTCCCTCTCTTGCTGGCTGTCTCTCTCTGTCAAATAAATAAATAAAATCTTAAAAAAAAAAACACAAAAAACTGAAAAGGTGACATCCCCTCAGCTTGCTTGCTGCCCCCCAATTTCCTCCTATATCCTTCGTCCCTTTTCGTGCCTCCCGTCAGTCCCCCAGGAAGCCCCCAGCACACAGCCCCCTGCGACCCTCCTGGGACTCACCTGGAGGGCTTGGAGGTAAGGGTTGGGGGGGGGGGCGCTCTGGGACGACAGCACAAGCCTTGCTCTGACCTCGTCCACCAGGTCAGGCCCAGGCGAGCCCCTCCAGGGAGTAAACAGGCCTCGTGCAAGGACTCGGCAGACACACTGGGTGATCCCCAGGTTTGCGCCTTCCTGGCAGCCGCCCTCCAGGAACAGGTGCCAGACTGCAAAGGCCACCTGCTCCTGGGGGAGGGCAAGGGCCACGCTCCCGACCGTGGAGGGGAGGCCAAGGAGAATCAAAATGGCATCAGCGTCTGGGATCCAACCCTTCCCTGGGCCAGGCAGGCCAGGCCGGCCCAGGGGCTGCCACCTTGGGAGTCTGTGAACCCAGCCCCGGGCATGGCAAGCCTTCTCTCTGCTCCCCTCCAGTGCTCTCTGTTGGGCCGACACTTTCGTGTTCTTCATGTTCACTCTGCTGGTTTGGCAAGGACGCTTCAGCAGAATTCTGGTGGCCACAGCCTCTGGGCTGGGGTGCCAAGGCTCCAGCCTGGCCCGGGGCGTCCTGGAGCCTGAACATGGCGGCAGGCCTGAGCCCTCCGCCTTCCTGCCTTCCTGATAACAGGCGGGGAGCAAGGAGTCGCAATAATAGCTACCCCTTGAAACCATGCACCAGGCCTCGCGCCAAGTGCCTTACTAGCATTATTTCATTTAATCCCAACAGCAACCCCATGCTGGAGGCACTATGATCTCTCTCCTTTTGCAAGGAAGGAAACTGAGCCTCGCAAGGGTTAGGGAAGTGCCTAAAGTCATAGCACTCATAAAGGAGGAACCAGGAATTTAAACGTGTGCACTCAATTATCCTTCGGTGCCTCTGCACGGGGGCCATTCTCCCAGGACAGCTGCTAGAGCCCACACTCCACGGGACCTTTTCCAGAAAGGGACCCCCTGAGAGGCATCCACAGCCACCGCGGGACACATGACACCCCACCCCACCCCCCACCCCGCCAAAAGCAGGCGGGAATCCTGCCAAAATGAGTGCTTCTCCTTGCCTCTTGCCCCTGAGGAAGAATAGGGACTCCACACCTCCACCGAGAGAGGACGGTCAAGCTAAAGAGCCGCCATTTTACAAACATATCGGTGACTGGAGGAGCCCCTGTAAAGTGCCACTGTTTCCCTCCCTGGCTCTCTTGGGAATGTTTAAGTGGGGAGGTCTAGGGACATGGGACCATTGCAACGGCCAGGGACAAGTAAATGTCTGTTGACCAATTTACTAGTGTGGGCATGGTGGAGAGGGGAAATATGGCGGGAGGAGGGGGTAGGGCAGGGCCCATGGCATAGACAAACCCTCAAAACTGTAAGCCTTCTTTGCAAAACAAGCATGATACCAGCTCAAGATGAGGCACCCTTTCTTTTAAAACTAAAATAGGCCTCACATGGGAGGCTGGATGTGGGGACCCCCGGACAAGGCTCCCCCGTTGCCAGCAGTGGGTCCCATGCAAGCTGGTGGAGCCTAGCAGGGTGGGGGCCGGGTGGGCCACCTGGGGCAGACAGTCTCCAATCGTGCTGAGCACAGCATATCGCTTCATTCAGGAACCCAGAGTAAAATGTACAGCTGGGTCTAGAGTTGATTCAGCCTTTAACTCGTTCGGGATTGCTGGCAGAGCCACCGAGGCGACGGGGAGGGGGTTAGGCCATCCCTGGGGAAGGGGGCACTTTGGGGCAGAACCCCTGCTAATAACATTGATACATACAAAAAGAAACCTAATGTGTTTTTTTTTCAAAACTCTAAAAACCCGACAAGCATTGGGAGTTTAGGGAGGGATGAGTGAGTGTGTGTTAGGTGGGGGGTAGGGGTGGGGGAACTTGTTTTCTACCCACTGCCAAATTCTCATTTACTGTCAGCTCCAATCCATTCAGAACTCACTGACTCAATTGCCTTTTCACGGGGAAAGGAGCCTGCACAATGCAGGGGACTTTTCAGTTCCACATTAGCACACGGGCACTGGGCAATGTCCAGGAATAAACACACACGTCCCTCCCAGAGGCCACCACCCCCACCCCCAGCCCCAAACAATCCAGCCAGCCCCGCCTGGGCCACATCTGCTCTTCCCTATTTTAATACGTTGGGTTGTCGTTTGATTTTTTTTTTTTTAATGTAGTTTGGCCAGTAGAGAAGTGTGTGTGTGTGTGTGTGTGTGTGTGCACGCGCGCGTCCACATGCACGTGTATGCATGTGTGTGTGTGCACACTGGCACAATTTTCTGTGTGCTTGGAGAAGTAGGGGCTCTCACAAGTAGAACGGCTTGCAAGACTTAATTCTAGGGCTGTTCCAACTCTTCTTTTTGCCCAAAGAAAGAAGGAATGGGGAGAGATGGAAAGGGATCCAAATTAGGCTCCCAGAAGGTAGGGATTTGGGGGGGTTGGGGGGGGACTCATTTAACCTAATTCTGGAAAGTGTTGATTACAGAGAAATTAGCATTTGGTCCGGGGATGTCCCTAAGAACTTGGCAGCCACAAAAACTCTTCAATAATCACATTAAAATAATATCAACAATAATAATATAATTATTATAAAAACTGTGGTCCCCATTTTCCGAGTGTTCACGATGAGCCTAGCACTCTGCTTAAAGTGCTCACATCCATCGGCTCAGGCAATGATCACAGAGACCCACTGAGCACTAACCCTCCCGTTAGCCCACGTCCACACAGTCAGACAGTTAACGACCCCGGCCCCAAGTCAAAAAAACAGCAAGTGAGAAAAGGATCTAAATCCTGTTCTGCTAACTGTGGACCCACCATCTCGCCCTGCCCCCGGGAGAGACGAAACCTACAGGGGATCCTAAAGAAAGAGGAGGCCCCAGCACCACACAGGCCTTGGCTGCAGGCGGGGAGCCCATCCCCTGCCTCCATCACTGTCCCCTGGGGGCTCGCGCCTCCCTTTAGCACAGGCTCTAGGAGGGAAGAACCCGCCCCTCTTCTACCTCCCTTGTCCCGTAGAACTTGATGTGATGCTGGAAACGCTCTGTATCTGTGCTGCCCAACACGGTAGGCGCTAGTGACTATGGAGTACTTGAAATGTGGCTAGTTCACTGACGAACTGAGTTTTTCATTTCAGTTCCTTTACGTTGCCACATGGGCTAGTGGCCACTGTACTGGACAGTCCAGATCCAGAGCGCCTCCAGCCGCCCCTTTCCCTCCCAGCCCAAGAGAGATGTTGGAAATAAAAGCTCAGAAGGCCCCCATCCCAGCCACCAAGGCTCTCCTCCATTCTGGCATAGCCTTCCAAAAATCACTGGTCTGCCTCCAGCTTCTCTCTCTCCTTCTCTCCCTCCCTCGCTCCCATCTTTCTTTTTTCTTTTCTTCCCCTTCCTTTCCTTCCTTCCTTCCATCCTTCCTCCCTCCCTCCCTACTTCTCATTCCATCCTTCCTTCTCTCCCTCCATTTCTTCTTCCTTCTTTCCTTCTTTTCTTCCTATCTTTCTTTTCTCCCTCCCTTCCTTTCTTTCTTAGAAAAAAAAAAAACATCAGTTTAATTAGATAAATCCTCAGAGCACGTGGCCTGGAGTTCGTCATGGAAATTAACCTGCTCCCAGATCTCAGATAGTGAAACAAGAACTGGGGTGTTTTGGCATAGCACAGTGAAATGGGAGAGGCCGGTGGCGATTCATCTTCTGTAAGTGCCCCTCGCCCCTCCAGTGCCCCCTGCTTCACAGCCCCATGTCCTTGCCTCCTTAGGTCACTGCCTCCAAGCCACCTCTGCTTCCTCTCCTGGCCCCTCCCTCCCCACCTCCGCCCAGGGCCCGGGGCTGCTCCCCGGGGTAGGATCACCCAAGGGTAGGGGGGAAGCCTGGGCTCCATCCCCACCATGCTCCGCTTTCCCCCTCAGCTCCGCCCTCTGGCTGAGCACCGAGCTTAGCACTTAGTGCCAGAACGCCCAAGGATCGGCACAGGCTCGGCCCAAGGCTAGCCTGTTACTCCTCGAATTTTCACACCGCAGTCCCTACTGTGTGTTGCTCACCGGGCTAAGTGATTTCCGGAAGTAATGCTCCAAGTCAAACCTCAGTGAATGGGAGTTACGACCACCGTCCTCCCTGTGCTCACAGGTGGAATTCCAACCCCATCGTACAGATGTAGGAACAAAGCATTAGAGAAATTAATCTGCTTAACCAAGAGAAACATGGTTCGCATTGGGTCCAGCCTGACCCCAAAAGCAGGCTCTTACCCCTCTGCTGGCCACGCCGTCTCCGCCACAGCAGAGCCCTCACACGCTGGCCTCTGGGGTCCGCCGCCAGCACTCATGAAACTCGAAGGCCACCAGTACCTTGCAGCAGCTCCCAGGGGCTTCCCCCACCAACCCCCTTGCCTCCCGTCCCAAAAAGCTCCTGTGATGAACTCCCTGCCTCCCCAGCTCCGGGAACATCCACTCTGGCCACAAGGCAAATGAGAGACCAATGGCCCCTCTCCCATTTGGGGTGACTCCAAAGGTGGGAGCACCTTGCTTCTCGACGCCTTCTGACTCATCACCAAAAATACCGGAAACCTCAAGGTAGCCCCGAAAGATAAAACACAAAATCAGAATTTCCAACCAACAGCATCACACCCCACACCTTCCGGAGTCCCAGCCCCCGGATATACAGAATGGGTTCTCCCTTCTCTCTCGTCCACAGCACGCCCTGGTGGGCAGCAGCTGTGTCCACACTCCCTCCCACGTGAGTCTGAAACACACACAGATGCCAGGCTGGTTCTAAATATGTCACAAGTCCCAGCTCATGTGATCCTCACATCAACCCCACAAGGCAGATAGTGTTATCCCCATTTTACAGATGAGAAAACTGAGACGCAAGCCAGTTAAGTAACTGATGTAAGGACACGACTCTGATCCCTAGCTAACTAGTTTCAGAATGCATGATCTATAATATACACAGCTCCTCAAGGGATCCCGCATACTGCGTGAAAAAGCAACTCCCCCCTCTCCCAACTCAGCCCCAAGCTCCCAAGGATGAGAACCAAAACACAACGTGATACAAAAATGCAGCCCCAGCACCACACACACCATGTCCAGGCCCATGGCTTTCTGGACTCCCTGATACCATATTATATGAAACTGGCTCATCTGACGCTGGGGGCACCCTGCACTTGACAACGTGACCGCGATGAATTCTTCATTACATTTCACGATTTCAAAGAACATGCACAGTTACAAGGCCAGCCGACCAGCAGGGAGACCCTGTCAGGGAAATCGGGTCAGAGGCCATTTGATAAGAGAGGAAACCGAGGCCCGGAAGGTCAAATGACTTGCCCAAGACCACACAGCGATTTACTGCAGAGCTAGAACAGGAACGTGGTCTCCTGACCCCTACAGCTAGACCTCAGTGGACCCCTGGACCACCCAGGTCTCACCCAGTCCCCTCATGCCAGACCAGGGATGCTGGGCTTGGCCCATGGTCTCCCCCCAGGGATCAGATTTCACTGAAATTCCCAAAGGAGCCTCCGGGACTAGTGGGCCCGGAAATGGCCCTCACATAGCGAGCTGCACAGCTGAGCTCCCCAGGGGCGAGGGGGGCGGGAGGAGCTGGAGACGCTGGCACAGCCCCCGTGGGCACTCTGCCAGCAATTAGTGCTGGGGAAGGGTGCCAGCCTGGCAGAGCTGATGCCCCCACCCCTTCTTCTCATCACGCGCGCGCGCGCGCACACACACACACACGTGCGCACACACGCACTTACCCACCCCAAGACCAGCAGAGAGGCAGCGCAGCTCCTTTCGGTAAATCTCGTCAGCAAGCACGCACAGGGCATGCAATTTGGTCATTACTGCTTTTAAACAACAGAAAAGCAGAATCCACCCGCCATTAACCCGTCCTGCTCTCCCGCCGGGTTTCACACCGGCTCAGTCACCAGCCTTCATCTCCAACTCCCACGCACCCCCTTTTGCACGCTCCCCAGAAGTTGCTTTCCAAAAGAAACACGGAGTTAAAACACACACACTCACACACACACACACACAAAACCTGACTACGGTTAAGTCAAACCTGAATTGTATCTCCTGCCCGCTCTGTCCCCAGAGAAAACCGTCTAGGGTTTGGACATGACCTTGGCTAAGACCCTTCCTCAAACAACCCCAGGAATCCTACAGAATGCCCCCCAGACGAGGGAGAGGCTGCCTTTGTCCTGAAGAGGGGCATCTCCCTGAGCAGGCGTGGGTTCTTCAGACGGGAATTTGAGAGTTGGTCCCAATCCAGCTGCGAGGGACCCTGGATCACAGGTTGACATGGCTCTTCTCCCCCAGGACTGACGCAAGCAGGGGTGCGAATGGACATGAGACCTGATTTTGCCTCCTCACTTCCTTACCTCACCCCCCCACAATAGTCCTGGAGAATTGGAAAGAAGCCCACCAGAGCCAGGGACCCTAGAGGGTCCTTAGCTGGGTTTATAAGATCTGTGAAACCCCTCAAAGAATTAGTAGCATTTATGCTTAGGAGACCTTTTTTTATTAAGAGGATTCTCAAAGGAGGCCCATGAACTCAAAAGAGGAAGAAGTAGAGACTGCCCCCCCCCCCCACTACCACCAGGGGCTCGGCAGCGTCTCATGCCCCCAGTGTCCTACACCAGTTGCCCTGACTAGCTGCGTCTCTGGCCCCCAGGGCCTCCTCCTCGCCTGGCCTGGAAGCCGGTCATCGGGAGCTGTGCCATGCCCTGTGCCAAGGCCCACTCACCCTCCTGCCAGCCGGCCAGGGTGGCTGCAGGCCCGAGAGAGGACAGGCACGGCAGAGCCCACCAGCGGGGAGGAGAGAGGAAGCCAGCGGCTGCTCGTCTTGGGAAACCTCGAAGATCCTCTAAGCCACCTAGTGTCCAGAGCTGAGCTCTGGCCGCTGCTCTGTCCCTCCCGCTTACCAGAGCGGACAAAGCGGGGGAGCCCAAGGGAGCAGGACAAGTCACCCTCCCCCCTTCTCCAGGAACCTGAGGCCAGGGGGCAGGGGCTGAGCCTGCTGGGGGAGACAGTGCTCAGGGAAGAAGAAAGGCCCTGTGGCCCCTTCTCCCTACCCCAACCCAAGGCAGGGCTGACCCAGGGCAGATGCTTTCCTCACCCCTGCTCCTCGCCTCAGCGAGTCACCCTCTCCTGGAGATCCCCAGTGTCATCTCAGACAACCGGCTGGCTGGGCTTCTCCAGGCTCCCCCCACCCCAGCCTCCAGGCCTCCTGTAGAGCCTCCCAAACCCTGGGCCCGCCACTCCCCCAGGACTGCCTGCCCCCCTCCTCTGCTCTCTCTTTTCTCTGTGTCCTCAAGACTCCTCTCACCTTGAGAAGTGTTAGGATTACCCAGCATTTACACTCAACGCTCTTCTTTATTCCTTAAGGCTTATTAAGAATGATAATGAGTTCCAAAGGAGCCACACGTCTCTCTCTCTCTCTCTCTCTCCCTCTCTCTCTCTCTTCTCTATCCTTCCCTCTCTCTCCCCACCCCCCTCCTTTGCTCTCTTTCTCTACGTGTCTTTTCCACCAAAGACACACAGGACAAATCCAGACCAAAAGGAAAAAAAAAAAATTCCAACAATATGGAACAAGGGCACTTGAGGATTTATATTCAATAAATCCCTCTCTCTTCTTCCCTCTCCCTAGTTTTTCTCAATTATTCAGATTAAAAAAAAAAAAAACTCCCCCTTCTCTTCGCCACCCTCCAGGCCACCCCTCACTCTGCTGGACTTTGAGCAGGGGGAACTGGAGAAGGGCCCGGCTTGCCTGCACAACCTCGTTAACGTGCGGCTCTTAAACGGTTGATTAATTTTTGCAGAATTTATGACAGGCGTCAGCTTCCCCCCCACCCCCCAGCGACCCACACGGTGGCCTCAGCACCACCGCAACTTAACTTGGTGAACTTGGTGGGGGAGGCAGGGCTGGGGTGCCCCCCTGGCCCCCGGCTTCCTGCAGCCAGAACCGCGGGCAGCCCAGCGCCAGACGGAAGACACACAGATGCCAAAGGCCAGGCAGGAGACAGACCCGCTCGAGGAACGGCACGGCACCCACAGGGGAGATCACCGGGCAGCCCGAAGCCATGGCTAACTTTGGGCTCTACGGGACTTTTTAATTCCAAAATAAGGAAGCCGTCAGAAAATGGACAACGAGCCAAGGAACCCGAGGGGCTGCAAAGGATGCCCAAGTTCGCGCCCACCGAGCACACCATGCATCCCAGCGGAGGGACCGGCCTTGTCGGTCTGCCGGGCTGCCCTTCAGAGAAGGGGAAGAACAGATCCTAATGAAATTACAGTTTTTAAAATGTCTATAAATTAAATCTCCCCCCCCACCTCTCTCTCTCTCTGAATCTCCCCCTGAGCTCCCTCCTTTACAAGGCTTGTTTGCCTCTCCTCGGTTCCCTCTGCTCATGTCTGCTTTTCTGATATAGACATCAAGAGGTTACGGGCTCAATTACAGCTCCGCCGGAGTCTCAGCACCAGACTCGCCTGGCCTTCTCTTCTGCTCTTCAGAAACCAGATACCAAAGAAATCTCTCTTCTGTCTTCATATTTTTATTTTTAATGCCAAAAGCCTCAAGATTCATTCAGTTGACTCACGGCCTTTTTTAACTTACTTCAAATGGGAGGGGGGAGAATATCCTTTTTAATTGTGTCCAAGTATAAATATAATAGAAATGCTTTTCTGTTTATCTCATTCCCCTTTCTTAAGGACGCACACAAAACCTCAGCAATACGTGGAATTTCAAAAAGGGTGGGGGACAGAGTATAAGTGTGCTTAATTAATGCATGGCTGTTGGGGGGAGGCAAGAGAGCTGCTGGAGAATATCAGTTGGACATCTAGTGTATTTCTAAAGTTAAGGAGTGACATCATAAGACTTCTTATTAGCAAAAAGTCCATTTGAAAAGGGTGGAATGTACATGGTGATTTTTTTTTTTAAAGAAAAACATTTCTTCTACCTTCCACAACACTGTCTCTTGATACCGAAGCAAGGTAGGCCGTCTATATAATGTTACATCCTCAAAAAGCCACCCCCCCCTCAAAAAAAGTGGAAAAAAAAATCCAAGTCATAGTCAATCATCATAGTTGATTCCTGAGAAGCAGAAACCAGTTTTGAATTGTGGGTCCAAGGGAAAAAAACAAACAACCCCTCCACTATAATTCTGGAAATAGTAACCAGAGGGGATTCCAAAAGGTACTTTTCCAGGAAAAAACACTTGAGACAAAGGCTGGAGAAAGCTGAAGCTCAAGGTGAATCAAAAAAGAAAAACTTTGTCTTTCCAATTAACGAGCCTGGGAAAAAGAAGGGGGGGCACACATTACTACCAACTCATTAATTCTTTCCTGTAAACAATTTAATTAAATTCTGCTAAATACAGGAGAAATACTCATTTTGGAGTGCTCCCCCCCACCTCAAAAACAAATTCCTGCAGGTTACTCCCCCCCATGCCAACACTTCCCCTGCTGCACAACCTTCCAATGGATTTCCAACCCAGGCGTGGACTGCACCACTCACGGCTGCCAGTATGACAGCCTCATATGTCTGAAAGCTGACACTTCAGCTTTTAAAAGAAATGGGGGAAAATAAGCTGTTGACTTCTTGGTTAAAGTATTTTCTTGTTCTAACTCATGTTCTTATGTCACTGGGCTAAAAAAAAGAGAGAGAGAGAGAAGAGAGAAGAGAGAGATATGACTTTCCTTGAATGATCTGTTTAACCTAAGCCAGAGGAAAAAAAAGAAAGTCATTAATTACTTATGTGAGCTATTGCTTCAGAAAGACAATAAACCTGCCCGGTCGCCATGGATATGACATATTTGCTCTGAAAACAACACAATAATTAGCAAAGGGGAAAGATACAAGGAGAATATGCAAACTCCTGAGTTTAAAGCCACAGTGCTCTTTTCTCCCGTAAGCCTGTTCTGTTTGCAATCCAAATCAAACAAATTTTTAAAATATAGCGAAGGGGAAAAGAGCAGGAATGGCTCCTCTCTCCTCTGAGCTAAGAAGCAACAACCACTCCACCCCCTTCCAAAATAAAATAATGTAAAAGAGAACCAGGATGGCATAAGGAAAAAAAAAAAAGTCAAGTATTGACTCTGTTTTATTTCCTATAGCAGGGGTGGAGTCTGAGGTTTGTTTTTGCTTCTTTCTTTTTTTTAATTGTGCTCTTATTTAGCTTTGGACCTTCTGGCCAGATATAAATTTATTTATGAAAGCCAAATGCCCTGTGTGTGGCTCACCCCTCCCCAAAGTAAATGGAAATGTGAAGCGGTGGAGGTGGGGGATTCTACTTCAAAAAGCAAAACAGTATACTCAGAAAGCATCAGCTCTAGAGAGGGACATCCACTCCCCCCACCTCCAAGAAAATGGAACCCGGGCCTTACTTTAAAATTAAAAATGCATTAAATGGTTTTACCTACAACTTAGTCCCAGAGGATCATTAGGAAATGCAATCGCTTTGCATCATATCTGTCAGCGTGATAAATATCTGAGTTCAGAGTAGGTTTGCAATTTTTCAGAGTGTCACAAACCAAGATAATTTTTTTTTCTGCCTTACTTTCTTAATTCACTGCACCCACCCCCTCAAAGTCAGGAGTCTACAGAAAAATACCTGAAAAGAGGACAGGAGGAGAAAAGGAGAAAAAGTTGATATGCTCTCATACAGGGGACAGAGGTTACTGATCTTCCCCCCCAAAAAAGTGAGGAAATTAGGACTGTCAAATATTTGGGTATTTTTTTAAAAAAAATTTTAAAGTACTCAATTAAGTTTGAGTAAAAACTTTCCCCCTCTTCCCAGAGGCTAATTTTCCAAAAACAGATGGTCAGGATCTAAAAGAGAAGCAAATATACCTCAACCCCCACAGGCAGAGAAATCTAACTTTGAACTTCTTTTTAAATTAAAAAAGGGGGGGCAGATAAACTATTAATAAGTATGAAAAATTAGCTGAGCTACAAGTTTTGTTTTTCTTATTAAAAAAATTCTTTCAACACAAGGGGAACAGATACAAAGGAGAGGTTCACATTTGACTGACTTCCTATTTTTTTTAACAATAGTTGTTTTTTTTGTTTTAGATTGGACTCTTTGATCTTGAAAGAATTTTGCTCTTATACGATGGGGAAGAAGGGGGTGGTGGTGAAATGATCTGTTTTAAATGATGATGCAACTTAGGGATCAAAGCCTTCGCTCTCTTCTAGCCATAATAAGCTGTACTTGCCACAAAGCGCGAGTCTCCGGGCTCCTCTCCTTCGTAAGAAGGAAATAAAATGCACCGAGACTCAGGGAAAGACGCGAAGTCTCTGCAAGGTGCAAAGTCTAAAAAACAAAAATCAAAAAGACGGGGAGAGAGAGAGGCACTGCCCCTTTAAACGTTTTAGTGCATATGGAGTTTGATTTCTGAAAGAGATCAGTTTAACATCTCCATAGAAACCAGCAACAGATTATCATCAACAGAATAAATAACTAGTCTAATAAATTAAACAGGAGGCATAAGATCGCTGGAAACCTGATTACTGAAGTTCAACAATATTCCCCATAAACTCTCGTTAACCGCCTCTAAGGTGGCTAACAAGATGGGGGCGCGGGGGGGGGCAATCTCTCCAGCTCGCGGGATCCCGGAGAGAGACGGTGGCCGCCGCCGGGAAGGGAAAAGTTCCCCACCCTGCCCTGCAGAGGGTCTGAGAGCTCGAGTGAGGTGCAAACCATAAAGCCGAAGTTTGGCAAGTGGGAAAGCGGCTGGCGTTGAGGGTGGTAGCGCGAGTCGCCGGAGATGGCGCGGGACGCGACGCCCGCCCGGGACGCACCTCCTGGCCGCCACCAAGGCGCAAACCCCGAGCTTTGCGCTCGGGCGCCGAACGGCCCAGCGCCCCCTCTGGGCACGTGGAGCGCAGCCCGGGCGCAGCCCCCGGGGACCAACTACCCCCCCCACCACGCCCGGCGCAGCTGCTCCAGCTCAGCCCGGACAGCTCCCTTTAGGACGGCGACGTGTGTGGGGGGTGTGTGTGTGTGCGCGCGCGTGTGTGTGTGTGTGTGTGTGTGTGTGCGCGCGCCGTGGGGTGGGGGGGGGGCGCGCCAATTTACCCGGCGATCTGTTTTCCAGTCCCCTCGCGCGCTCTTACCGAGCGTCTGTACCAGCTTCGAGACGTCCTAAATCTACCAACTTTGCTCCACAACTACCCTTGGCCTTTTCCCCCCTCGCCGCCCCCATCTCTTTGGGGTGTTGGCGGGACAACCACACACTCTGGGGGTCGTGCCCCCACACTCCTCTGGGACAGCAACGCATAAACCCGCCCCCCAGTCGCCCCTTAATCCAGCTGGGTTTGGGGGAGCTCCAGGCTTGTTGGAGGAGTGTTTTCGCTGCTTCCCTGGTGGACAAATCATACGCACCCGCACACGCACCCGCACCCTCCCCAGCGTGACTGGAAGGAGGTTCTCGCCGCACCCAGGGCCCGCTTCCCAAGCTGAGGCTGGGTCCGGAAGAACTTGTGTAGAGGGAGAAGCGGGCCCCTGCCTCCCTCGGCACTCTTCTCCTCCCCCAACTTCGGACCTGGGTCGGGGACGACTTGGAAGAAGAATCTGCGCCCACCCCCTAGAGAAAAATCTATTATTATTATCTTAATCTACGCCCCCAAAGTGTCCCTCCCGCCGTGATTGACGGCGCATACACCTGTTCCCCTCGCCGAGAAGCTCCCAACGCAGGGGACAGACATTCGCCCAAATGCTCCGCAGCGACCCAGCGCCCGCTCGCCGCCCTCGCCGGCCAGCCCCCGCCCGCCGCCCCAGCGAGCCCCTGCCCGCACCTTGCCACCCCAGCAGCCGCCCCCTCCCCTCCCAGGCCCGGCTCCCCAGCCCGCCCGCTCCCGGCCGCGCTGGCTTCGGGAAGAGAGAAAGAACAGAAAGCAAAACTTCCTGGCGGCCGACGGCCATCAGCTGCACATTCTGCAAATGCCACCGAGTAAAAATAAACCGGCCGCCGCTCCGCCCGGCCGGCTCACCCCGGGCGCACGACTCGGCCCCCTGCCCCGGGAGCTCCCCGACTGTCGGTCCGACCCGATCCCCCATTCCCGCGCGCCCCCTGGAGCCCCGCTTCGCGACACTCCTCCGCCAGCCACCACGCGTTCCCTTGCCCTGAAGGTCGACCCCAAGTGACCGGGTGGTCCGACCCTCTTCCCTTCGGTGCCCCCTGCTCCCCTACGAACTACTCTTCTCTCTGTCCTCCGCCTCATGGCTCTTTCTGCCGCGCGTCCCTGGATTCAAGGTTTCCTTTCCCTGTTAAGCCCCGAGGTCACCCTCAGCCCACCCTGGAGGCACAGACCCCGCCAGACCCTCTCCCACCACAGCCGGGCCCCCCGGGAGCGCACCGCTCTACCCGCCTGCCCGGCCGCCAGCCCAACGTCCCACATCCCCGGGCGCAACTTCTCTCCCAGCGCACACAACAACCGCGGCAACTCCCCCGAACTTTTCCCCGGACCCAGGCGGGCTCCGGCGGACAGCCGCATGGCCCTGAGCCGGTGCCCCGGCTCCCTGTGCCCAGCACTAACAGCCCTGCGCCCGGGGAGGCTGGGGTGGGGGTGGGGGGAGCGAGGAGCGCCACTTGCCGCGCCCGGAGCAGCGCACTTGAGACAAACTTCCCAGGCACAAATGAAAAAGGGGGCGCCGCTCCCCCCAGCCAAGCAACCCTTCGCCTTCGTTTTCCCACCCGGAGGCACCCCTTGGCACCCCGCACCTAAGTGAACACTGCCTACCTCTGCCGGCAGCACCTACACCCTGGTATTGGGGCACAAGAGTCGGCTGGAGGGGTTCCCCACCCACCCCTTCCCCTGGGCAAAGTCTTGCAAAGTCACCCCAGGCACCCCTCACCCCTGCCTCCTTCTCTGCCCTGGCGGGCGCTAGTACCCCTGCAGCCGGGGGTGGGGGGAGCGTAGGGGGAAGGAGTGATTACCCGGTATTGGCGAGCACCTGCCCCCCCCCCCAGCCTGCAGCGCGGGGGGCGCCCCCACCCTATTTGCAAAGTCCTGCACTCGCGCCTGGCACCTCCCCCTCTTCTCCCCTACCCCGCCGCCCCCTCAGCTGAAGTAAGTGACCCCCAGGAGCAGCAGCCCTCCCCTCTCCCGGAGCCGCGCGCTGGGCATTCCCCTGGCCACGGCGGGCGACGCACCGCCCCGCGCCCGGATGCCAGCCCTCCGTGCCCCCTGCCTCCCGCACTGCCGGAGTTGGGTGGCAGCCGCCGCGCACAGGCAGGCTGGCTGGCTGGCTCTCTCGCTCGTTCGCTCGCTCGCCCGCTCCCTGCTGCAAGCGGCAGCCCCGGGAGTGGGGGGCTGCACCGGGACAGGGGGCGAGGCGGGGAAGCACCTTGGGAGGCCCCCGGAGCTGAGGGGCGTGGGGGGGCCGCGGCGGAGGCAGCGCCGAGTCTCTTACCTGCACTTGGGGCGGCTTTGGGTGACTTTCCAAGTCCGGGGGAAAAATGTGTGTGTGTTTGGGATGGAGCGCCGCGGGCGCGCATGCGCTGCCCAAAGTTGCCGGATCCCGGATTTTTCGCTCCCAGTCTCCGCTCTCGCCCGCTGTGATTATGGAATTCTCCGCGGCCGAGCGGGCGAGTGGGTGGCATGCAAAACCCGGGCCGGATTACTGGGCCGGGCTCCGCTCCACCCTCACACCCCCAGACCTTCCCCTCCCGGTTTCTTCCCACCCACCGCCCGGGCTGAGCTCGGCTCGCGAGCGCAGCGAGACCGGGCCTGCGGAGGAGCATCTGAGCTCACGGCTCCCTTTTGCGGCTGGAGACGCTTTCTACACCCCCCACCCAGTTGAGTGGAGCTGAGGCTAGGGGACAAGAGAGAAGAAACAGGAGTGGGTTACTTTTCACCTGTTCAGATCCCCGAGAGCCAGTCTGCTTCCCACTTTCCCACTAAAGACCTAGCTCTTTTCTGCAAGTTAGAATGTTAGAATTGTCGAACCCAAAGGAACGTGATGTTCTCACTGTTTGATATCTGCTTTGCACTTACTCTTTGCAAGGGAGTTTTTCATTCAGTCCATTGTGCAAGAAATAAATCCTTAAGTGCGCAAGATAGGCCGTGAAGAATGAACCTGGCTGGGGGTGGAGGGGGTGCGAAGGTGTAAAGGTAATGAACATTAAAACAAATGAATAATATTATTTCAGAGAGTGAAAGGATCCGTGAAGAAAATAAAGCAAGGCAATTGGATAACGTGTTTTGGGAGAGCTCATTTACCCCTCCCAGTTGACGGAGGAGGGCCTCTTTGAGGGGGGGATCCTTCCAACTATACTGGAGAAGCCCCCCCTTTTCTCCTTTTGTCCCCGTTGCCCACCTCCCAGTTGGTCTGAGGTGGCCACACCAGGCTGAGCCTGGAGGTCAGCTGCAGTCTTGACACCGTGGTTCGGGTCCTGCCTTTCTCCACCAGGCCACCCCTGTCCCAGGACTGAGCTAGTCACTGTACCTGTTTTTCCTTCTTAACAAGGACATGATGGAAATAACATCAGACGTGAGAGAAATGGGTAAACACTGGGATGGTGAGAGAAGTGAAAAACTGACCACAATAGTAAACGAAATAGCTAAATGATTTGTTGAATAGCTGAATACAAATTCAAAGTATGACCCACCGTTTGAAGAAGTGTTCAACAGAATGCATTAAACTAAGAGGAAATGCCACAGGCTGCTAAATGGTGTTGCAGGCTGGTAGACTTTGGGACCAAATCTGCAAGGTTTCGGCAAAGCATCTCAGTACCGGAAGTTTCCAGAAGCCCTGGATGGTAATTGCCCAAGACAGACATCCGCTGGGATGCGTTCCATGCCCCGCCTTAAGCTGGAAGTTAATTGGTAAATGCATAGAGACTGGGGACTCCATGGCCCTCTGGCCCTGAGGTGGCCAGGATTTGCCCTGTCCCCTAATAAAGCCTCCAGATTTGGGAGAGGAGGCCCAACCATCCCCTTATCCCATAGTTGCTGAGTGATCTCTCCTTGTTTTAGACCAGCTGAGGGAAAAAACAAAACAAAACCAAAAAACCTCAAAAATACAGCTTGTCTCCTTCCCACCTAGAATGGGTCTGAGAATCCCATGTTTGGGATTTGTCCACACAGGAAGGCCAGATTTGGGGGTGAGACACACCTCAAGGTTCAGAGAGTTTTCTCCCCTCTTTAATCTCGTAATTAGCGGGAAGCGGCAACACATTGATGATTAATCAACAGTCCCCATGGACCACTGACCCATTACTCTCCATCGCTGCCCCACACCATCAAATCGGTCCTCGGTTTCAGGAGTTGGCTTGCTGGCCTACCTCACATAAGATCCTTGTGTCTGGTGACTCAGCAGAACACACAGCCCCAAAGATCTCAAGGCCAATCCTGCCATTCTCCAGAAGGAGAAACTGAGGCACAGTGATGGTAATGACCTGAGTAGTGGTGAGGGAGGTTTTCTAGCTTTTGATTTGAGGTTAATTCCACTCCTGGGGCTGCATGAGGAAGTGGGCCACGGCTTGTGCTTTGGGGTCAGACCCTAGCTACTCACCAGCGGGGTGACCTTGAGTAAGGTATTTGACCCCTCTGTGCCTCAGTTTCCTCAACCGTAAAATGGGGATAATAATAGTACTACTGTCTGGGCTTGTTGTGAGGCTAAAATGAGTTAATGCAGGAAAAGTGCCTGAGCCAAGCGAGTGATCGATAAATGCCAGTAATTGTCATTGCTCCTTGGGACATCCGGTGCTCCCTCTACTTCTCATTTCTTCCAGTCCTCTCTCCCTTCCTTCTCCTCCGTCCTTTTCCTCCTCCAGAGGGGCCGAGGAGTCCTGCATGCACACTTTCATTCAGCAGGGTTTCCCCATGCCCCGGGTGAAGAGCAGTTTCTTTTCAGGGAAGACACAAATGAAGGAGACAGGCCTCACCCCCCTCCCAACAGTCATGTCTCAAGCACCAAACTTTTATTAAGACATTTATTTTTCCCTCCATGTTTTCTCAGATACTTTGCAATTCTCCCATCCTCCAGGGAGTCTTTCTACCTCCTCTGAAGGAACCTCATCTGGGACGGGGAGGGGGAGGCTGGAAACCGTGGCAAGAGTGGGAGGGGGAAGAAGACTTTGGGGTGAGGTGAACAGGGATGCTAACTCTTCCTTTCCCAACTACCACCCCCCTCAACTCAAAAAAAAAAAAAAAGTTGTTTTAAACAAAGCAAGGGACTAGGAAAGAACACCATACCCAAAACATAGCCCCTGGTCTCCAAGCCTCTTGCCGTCTTGTTCCCCACCCCCCGCTCCCGTTGCAGAGCCTGAAATCACATGCTCTTTTCCTCATTTGCTTCATTTTAGCATTTCCTGAGCTTTCCCTAAAATAAAATACAAACTCTTCCCCCCGAGGCCCTGGGCCTCCCCTCAGTCACATTGTCCCAACACACTAGCTTCTTGAAGTCCTGGAAAACTAAGCCTGTCCCTACCTCAGGGCCTTTGCACTTGTTCCCTCTGCCTGGAAGGCCCATTCTGATGCTTCCTTGGCATCACTCAGGTCTCTGCTCACATGTCACCTCCTTGGGGAGGCTTTCTCCCTAAAGTAGTTCTCCAGCTTTCTCTCTCACTTTACCCTGTTGGAGTGTTTACAATGATTTTGCTTATTCATTTTGTTCTCATATTTCCTGTCCAGTTGCCCCTGCTAGAATGGGAGCTCCTTGGAGGCAGGGACTTTGTTCTGTGTCCGCTCATGTCCTCAGCACCTCAAACGGTGCCTGGCACATAGTAGGCCTTCACTCTCTGTGAGTCAGACACCGAGTCAAGATAAGCCTACATGGCCCCTGTCCTCAAGGAGCCTATGCTGCAGGAGAATAACTACAAGGTTCCTAAGACAAAGTTTGGGGGAAGAAGGAGGAGCTGGTATATCCCAGGAGTTGCCAGAAGTTGCCAGGTTGGCACAGGGGCTTTGCTGAATTTCCTACTCCCTGACCTTAGGCCAGGGGTCAACAGTGAGGATATAGCTGGTTCTGGTGAACCACACCCCAACAGAGGAGTCTCCATAGGCAGGAGGGGAGGTAGGGTCAGCGAAGGACCCTGTAGGGGTCATCTATCTAGCCCCCTGCCTCCACTGAGAGCCTCTTCTGTTTCTGAGTCTCGGGGTGGGGGGAGAAGACCCCCTCCCCCTTCCCTTGCCACCTTCCCCACTGAACTGGGAGCTTCCTGAGTGGAGGGTCTGTGCCTTTGTGGCAGAACCCAGGGTGACAAGCCCGGTGCCTGGCACCCAGGAGGCTCCTGATGATTGATTGTTGAACAAAGAAATGTGTGTCTCAGTCTGTGTAATTGGGAAAGACCTGAAAGCAATTACAGCTCAGTTTCCTGGCCACAGTCTTTTGGTTTCTGGTCCTCTGCAGTGACGGAAAGCAACACCTAGCCAGACGTCAATCGTTACTATTTGCCGAGTGGTTGTTAGGCACCGGGCACCAGGCTAAGCACTTGAATCATCTTATTAGACCCTCACAACAACTGTAATGAGGAGGTATATATAATATACCCATTATACAGATGAGGAAGCCAAGGCATAGAGTAACTTTCTCAAAGCTGAACTGGGCTGTCTGACTCCAGAGCCGATGCTTTTCACACTTGGGCCGGGAGGTGACTTAGCCCGGAGCAACAAGCATTTTTTACCCTTACTCTGAGCTCATAAAGAGATGAAACTTGAAGGTGAGTGTGTTGGGAGAGGAGAGAGGAAGGAGAACAGATCCGTCCTTTAACTGTAAATCGTATCTCAATGTTGTAAGAGACAAAAAAGGAACCAAAGAGATTCAGGACCCGGCACCAGATTTTGTATACAGTAGGCACTCAATAAGTGTTGACAAAGAATGATGATTTTTCAGTTAAAAAATTACAGACTAAGTGCTCTGTCTCCCTTTTTCCTAAGCTGCTCCTGGTCTTGAGACTCTCCTCAGGTGAGGTCTCTTTTCTGGGGTCCCTGGGCCTAGCCTGGTGCTAGCATCATAGTAGGTGCTCAATAGATGCTTAGTGACTGAATAATTAAACAAACGCCCGGGATAAGTGATTATGGTGATTACTGGGCAAGTTGTAATTAAAAAAAAAAAGAAGAAGCTGAGTGCATTTCTTTTATTTACGAATGCCTCTCTTGGGAATCCTGGGAAGGGAGAATGGGAGAGGGGCTTTTTCCCAAAAGCTAAGCACTGTTCCTGAATCCCATCCAAGTCGATGAACTTGACAAATCCTTCCACCCCACCCCCCACCCCCAGTTTCCTCATTCTTTTTGCAAAGTCCATGATTATTTGTTTCTGATTATATATATGAAATACGTGTTTATCGTAGGGAGTTCACAAAATACAGATAAACAGGAAGAAGAAAATTTACATCATCTGTAATCCCACCATCCATGAATAATCACTGTTGATGTTTGGGTGTACTTTCTGCCAGTCCTGTTTTGTTTGTTTGTTATATTTCGCTGTGTTTTGTTTTATAAAATCAGAATCGCACCCAACATACCTGTTGTGGGCGGCCGTGGCGTGTTAAGTTGCCACGTGTCTGCAGCGTGGACATTTTCTCACGCCATGGGCTAGCCTTCCACGCCAGGATCCTTGCTGGCTGGATTGTGACGTTTGTGATCATTTGCTTAACCAGTCCCTCACCCTGGGAAATTTTGGACATCAGACTCCTTTCCAAGACTTCCCATGATTCTAAAGAACTCTAATGAATATCCTTGTCCAGAAAGAATCGTGCACCGTCTTTAAAATGGCAGTGTTGAGTCAACAAGGTATATGCATCTCCAAGCTTTTCAGTCCTGTTGCCGGTTGCCCCTTCCCGGGGAAGGCTGTGTGGATTTGCTCTCCCACTGGCCGTGTTCTGTCGGTAAGCTCTCCAACCTTTGGTATTCTCTCCCCCCCACCCTTTTGAACCCCTGTTAATTTAATGGGTGAAAGAGTCTGTGATTCTAGTAATGAATCCTTATTAGAACCACGCTGGCCACAAGCAGGGGCTGTTTCAAGGTTTGAGCGGCCTTGTTCAGACCCGCAGCCTCGGGCAGAGATGAGCAGAAGGGCAGCCTCCTGGAGCTGAGAGCACAGGCCTTTTGCAGAACACCTACCTGAGCCCAGGCTTCTTGGGCAGCCACTCAGCTGTTGGGGGTGGAGGGGCGGGGTCGGTCTCAGTCTTTCAGCCTCCACAGAGATGAGCTCTGGCTTCCTCCTACCTCTCTGCGCCCACACCTTCCAGAAACCTCTCTCGACAGAAGAGCCTTAGGGATTTCTATGCCATAAATACTGTCTGTTTTCCAAGCTCAGGATCAACCCTTTGTACCTGCTTTCTCTTTCCCTGCCTGGGCTCTCACTCAGCTCCCGTTCGAGCTTCTCCTTTCTAGTTCGTTCTAATTAGTTCACTTTCGGGGGGGTTTATGTGTACCCCTGCCTGGTCACGAAGAGAATGGCAGGTGACTAATTCTTTCCCTTTTAGGAAATATTTCTGGTCCCAGGGTTTCTGGTCTCTATGGCCCTTTTCAGTTTGAATATCCTCTGAACCATCTAACTTAAAAAAAAAAAAAAAGCTTTACATTTCTGAAGAAAGGGGTAATTCACATTCCATGCTAACAGTTCAAGAAACAGAGAGAAATACAAATATAAATATAATTCAGAAAATTTAAAACAACAACAACAACAACAACCGTGATCAGAGAGTTATGTATTTGGGTGTGAATTGGATTTAAAAAACTAGAAGAATGAATTTAAATGAAACCCACCCAGTACCTCTTTTGGGGCCCACCCCAGGGGTTGGCCTGGGCGATTGGAGGGTGTGTGTGGATAGGAGTGACTTTCATGCCTAGCAGTGAGGTGTGCATCTGATTTTATCTGTGACAGGAGAGTGTATGTCTGAGTGTGTCCACACGTGTGGGATTCCATGTCCCTTTAAAGGAGGGTTTGGTCATGGAGGTATGGCCGCGTGCTGTTTGCACACCGCAAGATCGTGCTCATGCTGTCAGCAGACACCTGAATGCAGAGAAGTACAGCCAGGTGAAGGGCAGGGCTGACTGCTGACATCACCTCTTACCCAAAGATCCACGGGCAACACCTGACCCCTCCCATGCCTGCCAGGGAGGGGCAGGCCTGGCACTGGGGCTCTGGTGAGCCAGGGAAACCCAGTGATGGAGAAGCGGAAGGGACCACCCGTGCTCAGAGCAAAAGCCACGCTCCCACGGCCACCACGGACCCCGTTCCTGCCACAGACCACGTGCACCCCTATCGCCCCTGCCCCTTCCTCTCCGCCTCGCCCAGATCTGTAATCGGTGCAGAGCTCTGGGGGCAGGGGCAGAACGGACTGGTCATGGTAGTGCTGCCTCGGCCCCGGGATGTAATCCCGCCTGAGGTTGGCGTGGCTCAGCCACGGCCAGAGGAACCTGCTCTGAGACTCCGGAAGTAGCCATCTTTCCTCCCGACTGGCACCTGTGCAGGTGCCAGCCACCGCCCATGGCACGCTGTCTCACAGAGGGCGGGGCTGGCCGGGGAGGCAGAAAAGAGCTGTTTTGCTGATGAGGTGCCTTCGTGTCACAAGGACAGGAGTGCCAGGTAGCTGAATGTGGGTGGGGGAGGGCTGCCCCGCTGTGCCAGCCTGGCCGGGATGTGAGCGACGGCCCGCCCACCTCTCCAGCCTCACCTCTCAACATTCTCTCTATTGCGTACTTGCACACCCTCTGCTCCAGCCACACGGAGCTGCTTAGAGATCCCCCGGGCCTTTGTCCAAGCTGTTCCACCTGCCCTGAAGGCCTTTCTTCCCTTTATTTACCTGTCCTGCTCCCACCTGCCCATTAAGACCAAAATGATATCACCTCTTCCAGGAAGTCTTCCCTGACGTCCCCCTGTCCCAAATTGGCTTGGATGCTGCTTTCTGGGCTCCCACCCCGCCCCTTGTTTCTCTGTCCCAGCACTTATCACACTGTATTATAATTATCTCCTCATAGCCGACTGTGTGTGATTTTTAAATCTATGTTTAAATAATATTGGAGCGTGGATTTCTGAATTGGGTAAGGTGGCTTCAAATCCTGGCTCTGCTACTTACTAGCTTACTACATACTAACCGTATGACCTTGGGCAGGTTCCTGACCTCCCTCAGCTCTACAGTACCCATCTGTAAAATGGCAACAAAATCAGTATCTGCTTCACACGGCACTGTCAGAAGAATCAATGGAGATAATTCATGCAAAACACTTAGCCTGGATTCATACATAATAACTGTTGTTTTTATTATTCCCAAAATCTAGCAAAATGCTCAGAAAATGTCAGGTGAACAAGCAGCACCTGTGTTTGGTGTACGTGTGTGTGGCTGTGTGGTATATACCAGAGCACGGGGGGAGGACCGGCCTCTGGAAGGAGGCAGGTCCTATATGGATATGTGTGTCCACTCTGAAGGGTAATGGGCTGGTTATTTATGGTCATGGCTTAAGAAAAAAAAAAAAGACAAACCAGTGTTCAGTAATGACAAAGTAATTACCTTTTTATTATTTTTTCAATAGGATTCAGAGGGAGCGTGGGCCTTGGCTATGGCCAGAACAGCCGGCTTTGGGAATATCCTGATGCTTTGATCTACCCCCATTCCAACTGCCCAGCCAGGGAAATGCTGGAGAGGGCTAGGGGTCCTCCAGAGCCAGGGGGGCGGGGAGTCGGGGACAGACGGAGAGGGGCTGCCCAGACTACAAAATAAGGAGCTCCAGAGGTAGAATTCTTCTGAGTTCCGGCTGAGTTGTCTGAATCGAAGGGACAAGACTTTGAGCCTAGAACATTTAATAGAGAACATTCCAGAGGAGGCCATTGAGGCCCAGGGAGAGGAAGCCACATATCACCTGGGACCATGCAACAAGTTAGTGGCAAGCAAGTTAGAGCGGGAGCAGAGCTCCGGTCCTCCAACCCCAGACCAGTGCTCTTTCCCACATGACTCACTTGACCATAGGGCCTTCTTGGCCCCAGAGCTCTGCCTCAAATTTCTACCTGGAAAGGGTCTGATTTGCCAGAAGGTGATTTTTCCTGGGTCCTTCAGGAGATTGTTGGAGACGCCAGATGTTAAGTAACCTACACTGTGATTGGCTTATCTATCGGGTAGTAAGCTAATGGCCAGTAAGGAGATCAGCTTTAGCCTCTATCCATCCGCCCATCCATCCACCCCCCACTCACTGATCCATCTATCTTACAGCTATCTGGTGAGTGCCCCCGTGTACCAGGGACCTTTCTAGAACCTGAGTATCTGGGGATGCTGAGATGTACAGAACGAAATACCAGGAATAGGCTGTGAAGAAAAGTCAGTGTCCCGGGAGGTTTCTCAAAGACACCTAGAGATAAGTGCAAGTACATGACGGTGGCCCGAGAGGGAGTCAAGCCCCCAGAGTTCCAGGTGCAGCTCTGTCACTAGCTTGCTGGGGTGAATTGGATGTGTCCCTGCATTCTCTCTTTGCTATGGTTTCCTCCTCTACCCTTTGAGAGGGTTGGACTAGCTCAGAGGACAGGCAGACACTTTACAGAGAAGATCCCTTGGATGAGTAGCCTTTTGAGAGGAACACTGTGAAGCTCCAGGGGGCAGGGGACAGGAGTTAGTTCCCTTGGTTTACAGTGAGAGGATGAGGAGCAGAAAATTCTGGAAGAATAAAGAAGAGGCAATAAAGGATAGAGAGTGTGTTCCAGCTCCACCCTGCTCTATGGGTCTTCAAACCATTGCTCTGCTATTCTGACCCTGCCTGTGGGTCTCCTAAAGCTGGGTGTCTGATCCCAGGTAACTGACAAGGCCCCTGTCCCTTTGTCCTCCCTTCCGCCCCACCTCCCAGCCCCTGCCTCCTCACAGCTGTGATAACCCACACGTAGCACTCTGCCCTCTGGAATTTATTTTAAGGTCTTGGCTGTTTATTTATTTTATTTAGAGATTTCTCGGTGCTTTGAGGGGAGGAAAATTCGAATGGGGTGATTATGAAATACTATTTCACCTCGCTGTTCATTCACAACAAACAAAGAGAAATGATTGGTGATTAAAAATGCATTCTCTCTGCTTGTTTTCTTTTGTTTTACCATTATGGAAATATTATAAATACTGAATACTAATCTGGACCTGCGGGGACCTCACAGACCTTCCAGAAACCAAGGTTCCTTCCTGCTCTTCCCTGGGACAACCTCATGCTGTCCTCTCAGGCGCAAAACTATGGCTCGAACCCTCCCCAGAGGGTCCCAGGCAGGCCAGGAGGCCCCGGCGCTCAGTCCTCACCGGACACATGGAAGAGTCTCCCCCATTTCCTTGTCCTGGCTCCCTGCTGAAGCAGAACCAGTCAGAGAGGGCAGAGCCGTGACTATCAAGAGCACTTGATATCGATAGTCCAAAAGTCACGACCGTGGGGTTTTACTCCCAGAGTCAGGCTGCCCGAGCCCCACTCCCTGCCTCACCACTTCCTGGCTGTGTGACCTTGAGGACGTTGCTCCACCTCTCTGAGCTTCCGTTTTGTCCTCTGTAAGATGGGGGTGAAAATGGTACGCACCTCAGGATTGCTTTGAGGATTCGATGGAATCATACCTTCTTAGCACAGGGCCTGGCAGACCAAAGTGCTTCTAAATGTTGGTTCCCAGAGTGATTAATACTCTTTACCCTTCTTTTGGGGGCTCAGTTTCTCCCTCCAGAAGGGGAGAGAGCTGCGCTGGTGGTCATCTCAGTACCCCCAGCTCCGGGGGGCGAGGCTCCCGCCTCCAGGATGGGGTGCAGTGGGGACATCCTCACCCACCTTGACTCTCGGTCGAAGGCCTTGGCTCCTTCCTGGGAATGCAGCCGGCACCTGTTCGGAAGTCGCCTAATCAGAGCCTGCTTTCCGCGGCCTCTTTTTGAGCCATAAACCCAGCACTTCCCCATTTATATCAATCACAAACAAATAAATAAGAGCCAAAGGGCCCGATCCAATTCCAAAGTGTTACACCAAGTCCAGATAAACAGCGAGCTCTGTGGCGTCCGCGTTTCTTTTATCTTTCACTTTATTTAACCAAATTAACTGCTCTCCATGTCCCCTGCGTGTGAGTGTCTCTCTCTGTCATATAAAATACAATCACGCCTGCTTGCTACATGTTTCAGATACTTTATCATTAACATCAATTCCAGCCAAATTAGGAGTTTCTCCCAACATAATTGCCCTTCCCATTATCCAGCACTTTATTTTTTCAAAGCACTTTCCAACCATTAATTAGTTAACCCTTAGGACGCCCCAGAGCCGGAGCTCAATGTCACCCTCCCTGTCTCCCAGCTGGGAGGGGGAGGTGGGGGTCAGGTGGTTTGTTGGAAGTCACCCTGGATGTGGGGGCTGGGGGCTAGGGTGGGACCTTGGAAATCCTCCCTCCAGCCTCAGACACTCCGTCTCAGCTGGCCGGGTCCAGGCCGGGGCTGCAACCGACTTTCATCTGATCTGAGCTGGCAGGGCCCGGGGGTCCTCAACACCTTTAAGTCTGCAGAATATAAAAGAGTGTGGCTGGTGGGTGGCACCTTCTTTGCAGTGGGGAGCCCCAGGGCAAAGGGAGGAGAGAACAAGACACCCTTTGGAATGTCCAGGAAGTGAGGTGCCTTTGGCATTACGGTTATGGTTGCTGATAACCAAAGTTAGGGGGCTGGGGGGGGGTAACTGGACGATGGGCTCTCTTGGGTGCCCATTCCAGAAGTGGCTGCGGCTACCACAGGGGGTCCAGCTCTCTCTCATTCTGCCAGTGCTTTGTCCCTCCCTTGGCTGGGTGTAGCCACGGTCTCCATGGGTCCCAGGTAGGTGGGCAAATTAAGATTTGGTGCAGATATCCTGGGAAGATTCAGGGGGAGCCATCTGGGGAAAACAAAATGATTTATTTCTTGGACCGTGTTCTGCCTTGTCAAGATGAACTCTGCCGGCGGCTGTTAGGGATACGCTGTCGAACCACCAATATTTTACATTTACAGCCTCTCCGTCGTCCTAACTTCTTTAATGATTTTTTTTTTCTTAAAATACATGAACTGGCTCCCACAGGGACATTGCCAGGAACCTTCAGAGAGGTTGTCCAAGCTTCTCGTTACCTCGGAGCCCAGTGAGCTTCCCAGTGCTTCTGTTCCCGCAGCTCCCCTTCCTTCCCGTTGCCTCGAGGCTGGGGCCACGCTTGCTAAGACAGTGCTGCAGATAGGACACCAGCTACCAGCCTGGGGGCTTGCCTCTGCCCTCCCCCCACTTTTCCCGCGCTACCGTGCTGGGTGCAGGGAGATTTTCCAGGCCGAGGAACAGACTCCTCAGAGCGCACACCGACTGCTTGGTCCCTGCGGTCAGACACCTTGGGGTCTGAATCCCAGGTCTGCCCCTTACTAGCAGTTTGACCTTGGGCAAGGTGACCTCTCTACGCCTCCGTGTTTCAACTGTCAAGTGGAGTAGTTTGGAGGGCGGTAGGGGGGAGAGGAAGCCCTTGAGGGGCTCAGCACCCCGCCCTTGGATGTGAGCTATCCTTTTGGTCGAGGAGCAGATCATAGGCTGTATTACGACTTTCACTCTTCCAGCCTCCAGTCTTTGGTTGTGTCTCCATCCACTTTCCTTCAGGCTCCGGTCTCGATCTGTAAAGCAAGGTGATGGGATTAGACCATACCCTCGTTCTCAAACCCTTCATCTCCTAGAAGAGAGTAGGTACCTAGAGCGGGTGAGATGTGGTTGGCCCCCATGTGTTCCCTTCCATGAGGCCCCCCTGCACAAGGGCCCTCCATTGCCACTTGCCAGAAGCACCTTGAGGGCAAGGACGATGTCTGGTCCGTCCAGCGTTGCACCCCGTGCCGGGCAGGCAGCCGCTACTCCATAGACACAGTGAATACTCAAACTGACCATGGGACACTGCGCTCTTCCTTCTGAGCTGGGCTTTTTTTTTTTTTTTTTTTTCCTTTTCATCTCTCTTAAACCTCTGGAGCTCTGTGCAATAAAAGCTTGAGACCAACATAAGCCATGGGGGACTCTTTCCTCACTCCCCCTGCCTTTGTAGCTTCACTGAAAACGAAGAGCCCACTCATGACCCTCTAAGCACCAACTTGCCTGCACCTCGCCTTCGTCTGCTCACTTAGTCACTCAGTCAACTTTCACCAAGTGCTCGGGGCAGCCGGCCTGGGTTTGAATCTTAGCTCGACCCCTTTGCAGCTGGAAGAACTTAGGTAAGAGACTTCACCACACTGTTCCCGGGATTCCCCATCTGTAGGAGGGCAGAAGAGCGCCCATCTCGCCAACAAGCAGGTCCATGGTGAGAAGGAGCTGAGATAGAGGGAATGCCCGGTGCTTAGCACAGTCCCTGGCTTGTAGTAGGCCCTGCAAAAATGGCAGGGATTTTTATGAAGGGTAAGACTCAGTGTTAGGACCACAGTGGCTGCAGCTGAATTTGAGTCCCTGTCTGTGAAGATTGCTGTAGCGGATAAAGATTTCTGTAGGACCATCAGCCAATTTTGGTTCCTAAATAACACAGTCCCTGAAGTTTTATGACCTGCTATCAATTTACAGAGCACTCAACTGGAGACACTGTCTCCTGCAGGACTGCCTTCCTCCTTTCACCTACAAAAATCAAAGCTCAGAGAGGTTGTGTGGCTTTCTTCAGGTCACGGAGCAGAGACATGTGTTTCGTTGGAGAACCTCAGACTCCACTTCTAGCACCTCCCTCTACCACTCCCCTACTCTGCCTACAGCCCACCTCCAACCTCTACCCCTTGATAATACCTTTCACTTACACAGGTGTAGCCTGGGACCTTCTCTGGCACCTTTGGATGGTTGACTAGCATTCTAGGGGGCTGAGATGCACCCCCCCAAGACCCACCACTGCAGGGGGGGCTATGCTAGAGACCCCACCGATGCCTCTTCTGTGACAGCAAGCGATGAAAACCATCCCTGGGCCCCAGCATTTCCAAGTGATGCTGAGGGAGAATGAACATGCCAAAGGGTTTGGAAAAGAAGGACCAGATTTGGCTATACCTGCCCTCTGGCTCCCCTGACAAGGACCCGTGGAGATGCTTAGTCATGTCCCTAAGTCCTGGCACAACCCCAGTGGCCAAGGGATGGAGCCACCTTTCCAGGTGGGTCCTGTGAGCAAAGCTGGGCTGTGAGTAATGGAGGTAGGGCCACCTGCCTGGCCAGGAGCCCCCCTCCCCCAGTTCTCCTGGGGCCCCTGCTTCCCCCCCCTCCCACCAATACCCAGCAGTGTGGGGCTCAGCCTGTGGCAGGCCCTGAGCTGAGGTTTTTGACTTACAGCATCTCACTGAAGCCTCCCTCTTCCCCTTTGAGATAGTCTGTCATCATCGCCATTCTACCGATGGTCAGACTACAGCTTAGAGACGTAGAAAAATTTGCTCAACCCTGCCTGCAGCACCCAGGCCTGTGCTGAGCAGTACCTAGTAGACACCTGATAGACATCTGTGGGAGTAATAAAAGCACGACCAAGAGAGTGGATAAATGAAAGAGAATAGCTCCTTTCACTTCGGGGCCAACCACAGGCCAGCCACGGTCTACCGAATTTGTACGAGTTGGCTTGTTCGGTCTCTGCAGCAATCCTACGGGTAGGTACAACGATCATCACCTCCGTACAACACAAAACAAGACCCAAGGAGATTAAGTGACTCCCTGGGGGCACACAGGTAGCAGTGTGGGGCTGGGAGTCAGGCCCAGACCGTCTAGCTGCCGAGCCCGCCTTGTTACTGCTCTCGGCCGTGGTGGGTGAGTGGGTGTGATGGTGGATGAGGGTTTAGGGGTCTAGGAGCTCTGCCCCCTGGGTTTCTCTCTGCCTCTGCAGCACCGGTGTTCCCAGCTGGCATCCAAGCGAGGGGAAGCGTTTCCTCTAAGTCCTGACCGCTCTCCCAGGCACATTCCCACCGTTACCTACACAGGGAATTAAGACTCAAATCCTCGTTTGACACGATGCAGGAGGATGCTAAGTACTTAAGCACTAATTAATTAGTGAGCTGTACCCGCCGCCACCAGCCGCTGGAGGAAACCTCAAACAGACCCCCAGAGCGAGCACCAGCGCCCTCCCTGCCACAGAGGCCAAGGCACGGGCCAAGCACAAGGGACAGAGAGGAGGGGGCCACACGGGCAGCCCCAGGCCCAACCTCTGCAGAGAAAGCGGTCCAGGCCAGCTCTGACACCTGTCTTCTGGGCTTCAGAAGCCCGTGGGAGCTGGAGTTCTGGGACCCTGTCGTGGCCAGAGCCCTGAACGTTACTCTCCCACGATGAGCAAGCATGCATTTGTCTGACTTCATAACAGGCTCTCAAAGGAAAGCAAGATTCCAGGGGCCACACTGACCTCCCGCATCTGGGGCAATTTCTGGGACCCTTTAGATAAGCCAGAAGCATCTTCCTGCCCCAAACCAGCTGGTATGTGTTTTTCAGGGGTGCGGCCACCCACCGGGCATCCGGGTCCCCCAATACTGGTAGGCAGGGGCACTGTAAAGCCCGCCACACAGAGGGAGCACGAGTTGAGGATTGGGCTATCTCCACCTCTCTTGACCTTGGTCTTACCATCTGTAGTCGGCCAAGGTCTATCTCCCAGATGGGTCTGAGAGTAACTGAAAGCTAGGGCTTTGGAAACCCACTGGCTTTACCTCGCTGCACCGCCCCTTCCCAGCCGCATGACCTCATACAGGTCAATTTCTGAGCCTCCATTTTCTCAGCTGTAAAATGGGTCTCACGGTTGTAATCACTCCATCAATGGTGGCGGTGGTGGTGGTAGCAGGTGCTGTTCACATCATCATCCTCATTGTCTCCAAGGAATCTTCCTTGTTGACTCTCAACTCTTGGAGCCCTGTAGGGCGACCAATCATTCTGTTTGCTCAAGACTGTCCCAGTTCTCGCACTGAAAGTCCCATCATAAGAAACCCCACGGTCCAGAGCAACCTGGGGCAGTTGGTCAAACTCCCTCTTGCCCTAGAGAGGATGGGGGGGGGGAGGCCTGGCGTTGGGGGACAGTCCTGCTTTCCATAACAACTTCTCTCAAGTCAGGACTCCCTCGGACCCCAGTCCCTGAGGGCCCCTCCCCAGAGGTGGCTGGACTTGGGAGGGGCAGACAGGGGGACCCAGAGTGCCCGGCGAAGAACCTGTGGGTGACAGGGCCCCGGGACTGGGATTGCAGCTCTGATAATACCCCAGCCTGCGTCAGCTGTGGGCCCGCCTCCTGCTGTATTTGCTCAGCAACAGCCCAGAAACGGCATTGTTCAGGACAAAAATAAAAAACACTGGGCTGGGGCTTGTTGTTTTTTCTTTGCTGTCCAAATTCCTCTGGGCCCTTGGGAGGGGAGCCCGTGTCTCGGCGCTGCCACCCCGAGGACAGGCAGAGGCAGGATCTGGCCCGCCCAGGTTCTGTTCCCCACCTGGACCCCCAGGAGCGAGGGAACAGGTCCTTAGGCTCCCCGGGTGCGCGAAAGGAGGAGCTTCAGACTGGCAGCAGAGGCAGGACAGTATCTGGCTAAGCTGAAATAACCATCAGTCCAGGCGCTACTGAAGCCTCCCAACTGCGCAGGAAGGAAGTCTCATCCCATTTCACAGAGGAGGAAGTTGAGACTCAGCTCAGCACAGCCAACGTCTAAACCAAAGCCGGGCAGGGAAGGTGGGAGAGGGAATGGCTTCTGTGGCATCTGAGGGGGGGCAGTCTTCCCAGAAGTGGGCTTCCTCTTTATGCCTGTGTTTGCTCATGAAACACCTTCTCGGAGGACTGAGGAAGCAGCCTGGGGGAATGGGGGGGGGGCAGCTTTGCCCTTTCTCCAGAACTCTCAGGCCCTCAGAGAGCATGGCTGCCCTCTGTGCCCAGCGCCCACTCTCCCCCAGCTCCAGCCAGGACAAGCCGGAGCCCCCCGCCCAGCGCCCAGGTGGGACGCCCCATGGCCCAGCCCTCTCCCCGTCACTGTGCACAGGAGGGAGGGCAGGAGGTGGCCCGGCTCACCGGCCAAGGCTGGCGGCTTGGCATGCAAATGGGCGTGGGGCAGAGACTGAATGTGCCCTGGGACAGGTGCAGGCACCGACGGAGGCCGGGCAGGGCCAGGCTGGCTGCCGGGCCGGTGCTGCCAGAGCCCCTCCTGCTCTGGACACTTGGAAAGCACCCCTCCCGTTGCCTTCAGATCGGCTCCTCGAGGTCATCTCATCCTCATCCCCATGTTCTGGGAACAGAGGGAAGAAAACTGAGGCTCAGCAGGGGGTAAATGGCAATGGTCACTTAGTGGCAGGGCTTGGGCTCAGGCCTGACTCTCAACATGGCATAACCCGGGTCTGCCCCTTGGTGCGAAGAAGTTGCTCTGGGGTCAGGCCTCTCGGGGTCCAATCCTGACTCGCTCACGGCTGCCACATGAAGGATGTCACTGGTCTGTGCCTCTGTTTCTTCACCTGGAAGATGGGGTGATGACACAAGCTCCTGACGTTGATCACGAGGGCTCGACAAGATAGCGCCAGGCCCGCGGGAGGCGCTCAGCGGAGGGTGGGCCTGTTCTTACCACTGCGGCTGCAGTAATCACATTATTACTTTATGACTCAGGCTGCCTCTTTGAAAGCAGCCAGGCTGGCAGGGGTCCCCCCAGGGCTGGGGGCTCAGTGGGCTTAGGATCCTGTGTCACACTCAAACCCTCTACCTGTTTGTTCTCCCTCCCCCGCTTCTTGGAAGGATTCTTTTCATCCTCAGCCCCCAGTTCTGGACCATTCTAAATGCCCCGGTCTCGCCAGGACCACTCAAGACTATCTTGCCTGTGGCCTGAGCACGTGCATCCTGCTCTGTGGTGGGGGGGGGCAGTGGGGGACAGTGGGGGGACCCTGGCCTGAGACCCCAGACCCAGGTTCTTGCCCCAGCTCCTTCTCACACTTGAGCAAGTCTGGCCCTATTTCCGGGCCTCAGTGTTCCCATTTGGAAGTTGAAGACAAGATTGAACAAGGTCCGGCGGTCCCCAGAGGCTAAGATCTGGAAGCCCCAGGCTTTCCCAGCTGAGGAAGGAAGAGCAGAAGTCCAGCTGTCCTCAGGCTCCTCTAGAACCCTACAGCCGCCCTACAGGACACTGGCCCCTGGCTGGTCCTGCTTACCCGCTGTCCGTGCAACAGTGTCCAGAGCCCATCAGAGGCTCCCTGTGGCCTGGAGGACGATCTGGTCCAGACTCCTTCACACGACTCATGGGGTCCCCCCTAGTGGGGTCTGGCCTCCCTCTCCAACCTTGCCGTCTCCTCTTTCCTCTGTGCCTTCCCCATTCCAACGCTGACCACCTGCTCTCCCTCCAAAGTGCCACGTGATCTTGGTCCCGGCCCCGGCTCATGGCGTGGGTTCCCAGGAATGGCCTTCCTGCCTGCTCCCTGCCCCTACCCTTCCATTGACAGCTCCACAATGAGACGGCTCTGGCTACCTGCCGTAGCCTTGGTTACCCGTCCTTCCTCCAAGCTCCCGGAGACACCTGCTGTTCCTGAACGTAAGACCACCTGGTCCCTGCCCTCAAGAAGCTTAGAATCCAGGAGAGGAAACGAAGCCAACCCACAGGTACTGGATCCTTCATTCATTCACTTCGTTCTTCATCCAGCAAGTACTTTTTGCGGACCTACTATGAGCTGACACCAGGGCTGAACCTGGGGCGGCTGCACCCCTGGGGACTAGAGACCTGGGACCTGGTGGGTACGGGTGGGGGGAACTCGTGCTATTTAGAAAAGTGCTGTGGGAATGTATGAGGTGATGTCCCTCCCTTACGAGGCTGGGCTGTGTGTTACTACTGTTTTCTCTCCCCCCACCCTACATAGCGCGGCACCGGCACCGGGACTGCTCCGCGGGAGGGGCTCAGTCAGCGTGGCTGAAGAGGGCCACACAAGGCACCAAGTCTCCATTAGAGCTTCGCAGGCTCTGGGGGGCTGGGGAGGAGACTGTGGTGGGCTGCAGGAGCCAGAGAGGCCTTTCTGGGGAAGGCTCTAGGAGCTGGGCCTTGAAGACTGTGCAGGGAGGAGGACAGGTGCTCTCCAGGTATGGTGGGGGCAAGGCTCAAGGTGGGGGAGCAGCGGCTGTGGGGTTTTAACAAGGTGGGGGGCATGGGGGCATCGGTACAAACTGCGGGGGTGAGGGTCTTGTCTGCGAATTCTATTTAGGAAAGATCCAGGCTGCCCACCTGGCCACCACCATGCCTGGGAGCCCCTAAGCCCCACTCTAGCTGGGGATGACCGGGAGCCCCAGCTCTTGGGCGCAAGGAAACCAGTGCCTGCAGTCAAAGATGTGGGTGCCCTCCCCCGAGCCCCAGCACATGGGGAGTGCCCTGGGCAGGGCTTGCCCAGGCCTGGCACTCAGGCTGCGCCCTCTGCCCTGGGACGTCCTGTACCAAGAAGGACCTATTAAAGGGACAAAGGTCCTCACAGGGTACAGGCACCCCAGCTTAGCCCTGGCAGCTGGCCCAGGCTCGGGCTGCAGCAGGAACCCCCACTCTCTCAAGGCAGAGAGAGAAAGAGCAGGGTCCTTGGGCTGTCTCCCTGGGGCAGAGCCACACGGTTATGTGAGGCTAGGATGCTGCTTGGCAGGTGCGCCCCGCCTGGCAGAGCACAGGCAGGAGGCAGGAGGCAGAGGACTCCAAATCTGGACCCTGGAATCCAGCAGTCTTGAGTCGGAATCCTGACTGTGTCCCTAACCCGCTGTGTGATCTTGGGCAAGCTGCTTGAACTCTCTGAGCCTTAGTTTGCTCACCTCTGAGTAAAATGGGTTAAGAATAATACCTGTGAGGGGTGCCTGGGTGGCTCAGTCGTTAAGCATCTGCCTTCGGCTCAGGGCGTGATCCCGGGTTCTGGGATCGAGCCCCACATCAGGCTCCTCCACTGGGAGCCTGCTTCTTCCTCTCCCACTCCCCTGCTTGTGTTCCCTCTCTCGCTGGCTGTCTCTCTCTGTCAAATAAATAAATAATATCTTAAAAAAAAAAAGAATAATACCTATTAGTTAAGATTTATCGGGAAAATGGTTGGAACGCTTGCCACAGAGCCTGTCCCCAAAATAGGTGCTCAATTAACAGTGGCCATTGCTTGCTGTTATTTGGAGAGAGGGATGGACAGATGGACACCACAGGTGAGTCTTGGGTGTGTTGTATAGGTTCGCGGAGAAAAGGGAGCAGCTCTGAGATAACTTCGAGAGATGGGAGGCTTCCTCCTTTCCCAAGAGGCCCGCAGGGAGCCAGCCGGGGGCGGGGTGATGAAAGTGGCCGCAGACGCTGTGGGGCTGTCGCACAGAGGTCTCCTGCCCTGGACACCCGCTGCGGTATCGCCGAATCAGGGCGTGGGGCAATCAGCTGTTAGAAAGTGGAGTCGGGTTTATTATTGCTGAATGTTATCATCCCTGATAAGAACTAGATTAAAAGGAGGGAGGGGGAGGCAGAGGCGGGGTGAGGGGCGGGGGAGAAGCAAAGTGCAGCATTGGTCTTGCTGAGCAAGCCCTCGGTTGAGGCCTGGGGGCTTGGCCGGGACCCTGGAGCCAAGCCCCTTCCTGGGGACGCTGGGAAGAGACAGGGGGCTGCAGAGACGGGCAAGGGAGCTGCCGGCACCTGCTGGTGGAAAGGGGCGAGGGAGGGGGGCAGGGACTTTGCAAGCTGAGGGCTTGCTTGACACAGGGACACAACCCCCCCCGCCCCCACCCCCACCTGGTCCTTTCTGCTGCCAGCCATCACCAGGGGCTGCCTGCCAAGAGGACCCAAAGGAGGGACAGATCTGAATGTGAATCCCAGCTCCGCCCTCTTAGCCGGGTGACCGTGGGTGAACCCCTTCAGCTCTGCCAGTCGTGGTGTCCCCATCTGTCAACCACGTTGATGACTGCTCCTACTCCAAGGCTCAGGGGGAGGATTAAGTGAGGTAAAGGAGGCGGAGCGCCTGCGACACAGAAACACTTCCTCCCTCCTCCTGCCAAGTCCTTCAGCACTGCGGGACCGACTGAGGCTCTGACAGTGACACGGGCCTGCTCACCTTGTCCCTGGTCCCTTTCCCTCTCCCTCTTGCCATCCCAGGGTTCTGGCCATGGGACCGCTGACCCTCTGCCCCAGTCATTCCAAAGCTTCCTGACCCTTCACCGCTGCCACCCGAGACAGCAAGGCCCAGTAGTCCCATTTTACAGATAAGGAAGCTGAACCTAGACAGGATCGTGGCTCGCCCCAACACCACAGTTGGAACTGGGGACTCCTGGCTCTCTGTCCAGGGCACTTTGCCTTTTCTCAGCTAGCCTCCCTGCCCCTTTGACACCTGGCAGTGGAGGGATGCCTGGCCTGGGAGGGCCCCAGACTCCTGGGGTGTCAGGCTGGTGTGGCTGTGGGGCCCCCAGCCCCTGGAGGTATTTCTGCCCCAGGACAGGACTTCCCAGGACGGGCCCCGCAGGCATTCCTTGCCATCAGGGAAGGCTATAAAAAGCAACACTTTTCAGCCCCAGAGTGTGACCTATGCGACTTCACAGAATCCAGAGAAAAACAGAGATAACCTTGGGAAGGCCCGACCTTCAAGAGGAGCGGGGACAGGAAGGGGGCGCCCCTGGGCTGTAGCTTGGCCCGGGTTTGGGGCATGGGGGCATGGTCTAAAATGAGAAACAGAGCTTCTTGGTGATAGTTAGAACAGTAATTACTATTATTACTATTAATTATTAGTCAAATTATTATTAGTAGTAATAGTATTGCCCCTGCATATTCAGGACTGGCCGAGGGCTGGCCCTGTGCGTTCACGCCTGGGTCCTCCCAACCCCCCCTGAGGTGGATCCTTTTCTTCTCTCATTTGACAGCCTGGGAGAGTCAGAGAAGACCAGGAACCTGTCTAAGGTGTCACCGCGTCCCCCTGCAGCCACACCTGCCTTGTCCCAGCTCTTCCGACACTCACTCATTTGGGTTCAGCTTGCCTCAAGACCTCCGGCTGTGCTGTTCCCTCTGTCTCGAGGGCTTGTCCCTTCTCTCCCACCTGCTTATCCTTCAAACCGCAGCTGTAACGTCCCTTCCCTAGACAGGCCTCCCACATACACGGAGCACCTACTGTGTGACAAGCACTGTTCCAGCCACCGATGACACGGCAGCGAACAGAACTGACAGAATCCTCTGTCCCTGAGGGGCTGGTGTCCAGAGCGGACCGGTAAACCCCGAGCTTCTCTAGCCGGGGAGCTGTCCCCCCCGCGGACCTACTGCCCCGTGCTTGGGGGACACGAATCGGCAGGATAAACCTGGCCCATCATCCCAATACGTCACTTTCTTTTTTTTTTTTTTAAGATTTTATTTATTTATTTGACAGAGAGAGACAGCCAGCGAGAGAGGGAACACAAGCAGGGGGAGTGGGAGAGGAAGAAGCAGGCTCCCAGCGGAGGAGCCTGAAGTGGGGCTCGATCCCAGAACGCTGGGATCATGCCCTGAGCCGAAGGCAGACGCTTAACAACCGAGCCACCCCGGCGCCCCAATACATCACTTTCTTAAATTGGCCTGGGGTGGGGAAGGATGGGAGGCAGGGGGATGGGACGGGGAGCATTATCCTTTATTTAAGCAGCACAGATCCATTATGGGACAGCATCTCAAACTTCTGTCAACTTCTTAAGAGAAAGCCAAGCCTGAAGGAGACCCCTAGGGCTTCACCATCAGCATGCCCAGGCTGGGGGTACTCTTCGTAGCCTTTTGGGGGAGAAGGTTGAAGACCTCACGTCCCAGGGGTTCAGCTGTCCTAGCCTGAGAAAGCCAGGAGTCCAAAGGACTCTGGATTCCCCTGGCTGAGCCCAGAGCAGGAAGGTGAGGAAGGCGTTGAAGCTGAGGGCCCAGGTTCAAGCTGGGGCTCTGCTCCTGCCTGCTGTTCAAGCCACCTCACCCCGCCGGGTCTTCTTCGTCTTGTGCATAAAATGACGAGCTTGAATAGAGCTTCTCCAGGAGTCCAGCAGGCCCGAAAAACCTGTCTGACTCTAAGGCCAGAATTGGTTGACCAGCTTGTCCGGTCCCGTGCCACCTCCCAGACCCCTCCCCGTGGCCTTCTCTCCCCCCCTCCCACTGCTTCCCCATCCTCACCCCCGACCTGGTGGTACCTCTTGCCTGAGACCCAGCTGAAGGCCAAGACCCTGCCCACCCCACCCCAGGCTCGGAGAGGAGAAAGAGGAGAGGCAGGAGGAAGGTCACATTTCTGACTTGGCCCGCTGCCTGGTTTTCATTAGGCCCACTGCCTAATTTTCCTGGGCGGCACTTGCTTTCTTGGCTAGTCTCCCCTCTTTCTTAACCATTTCAGAGGAAAGAGCTGTCACACCCCGGTCCCCCTCCCCGCTGCTGGTATCGTGGCCTGGAGTGCTTCCTGCTGGGTCGCCTTGGTGCCTCTCGCTGCCACGTCAGCCATGTCCCCTTTACCTGGAGTCCTCAGGCACAGAGAACAAGCAGCCCAGATGTACCCAGACTTGACTAATAATAACACTAATTATGATCATTAGCATTTATTGAGCACTTACTATGGGCCAGGCCCTGTGAACTCGGTGACTTCCTCCAACGACCTCATGAAGCAAGGACTATTATCATCACTCCCATTTTATAGATGAGGAAACTGAGGCTCGGAGATGTTATGCGGTGGAGCTGGGACCCAAAATCAATGCTACTACCCACCATGCCCTAGGGACTCAGAGAGCCTTCAAATATCCCTCTTCTGGTTAAGTGCATCCTTCCCCCACCCCTACACCCTTGTCTTCTGGATCTCTCCCTATCTGCTCCAGAATGGGGTTAAGGGTCAGGGCCAAAGCCCCAGACACAATGCCTTCAGGGTACACACAATCCATTTTAAAGGTGAAGGAGGCGAGGCTGCCCAGGCAGGACTTTGGGGCCCAAAAAGCAGTTTCTGGGGACTCCATAAGGTGGGCCTCCTTCTGGGAGCAAGATCGGCTGAGGATGGCCCCAAGGGGAAATCAAGTCACCTGGGAAAGGGTGAGGGGTGTCAGGGGCTTCATGGGGAGAAGCAGGGCAGCAGTGATGCTGGAAGCAAATATGTCCCACCGGTGGACTCAGTGAGCATGCAGTGGGGAAGGGGGCACTTGGAACTGCAGTTGATGTCCTTGCTAGATGGGGGCCGCAGCCCTTCCATCTGAAGGGGGCGGGAGTATGCTGCCCCCACCAGCCACAATACAACCCGCTCTCCCCCAAGGAAGACATACCCAGCTCTCCTGGAACCCAGCACTTGGCTCGTACCAGTGGGGCTGCCCAGCTCCTCTGGCCAGGCCGGCGATAAAAATCCTGCAGTGATCCGAGTCAGAGAGAGAGAGAGAGAGAAAAGGGGAAAAAAAACCCTCCAGTGCCTGACATTCTTTTTAGGATGCCCATAAAAGATAATGTGACCTGTAAAATCTGCAAGCTGCTTCCCAGCCTGTGGCACCCGGGGCCCCCACCCCCCGCTCCCACCCCCCAGGTCCACTCTCTTGCCCTCAGGCCGAGGGCACTACCCTGGTCGTCCCTGAGGGTTCAGGCCTTCAGAGCATTGGGGACCCTCAGGCTGGGGGAGACAGCAGCCCCAAACCACTGTGGTCCGCCCAGGTGGGGCCACTTCCTCCACTTCCTCCTCTCCTCCCCCCCTCCCCGCCCCTTCCCAGGGCCCTCGGGTCAGCAGAGCTGCTGCTGCCAGGCCAGGGGGCGGGCATGTGCCAGGACAGGTGCGCTCCGCTCTTGCTCTCTCTCTTTCTCTCTCCCAGGTGAGTCACCCCGTGGGAGTGTGTTGACGAATCTGAACCCCGGCTCTTTGTTTGCAGCTCCTGGGGATTCGCGCACTGGGGGCAGACACTGTCTGTGGCCAGGCAGCACTGAGAGATGGGAGGCGGAGGTTCTAGTCCCAGCCTCGCCACTAGCCGGCTGCTTGAAACTGTCCGTTCTGAGGTCACTTAGGTCTCAGTTTCTCCACCTTGAAAACAGGCATAAAAATCGTGTCCCTTGTGAGTCTGCTGGAAGGTAATAAAGCAGGTATGTCCTAGCAAGGGTAGTCTCTGGGATGGTGACCCGAATGGCCATTTATGGAGTGTCTACTATGTGCCAGGCACTGCACTGAGTGGTTTACAGTCCATTTTTCCTGCAGCCGGAGGGGGTCTGTGAGATTATCATCCCTTCTTTTAAAGGAGGGAACGGAGGCTCAGAGAGGTTAAGTAACTCCCCTGAGGCCACAAGACATACACCCAACGACCAGGCTCCCTGGCCACCCACAGCGGGAATTAAGGATATCCCTGCAAATGCCAGGCACAGTGATCACTGTGTTGGCTGAGCCCCTCCCCTGTCCTCCAGGTGGAGGCCAGTCTGGAATGAAACTAGGTGTTCCCCTCCCCAGCTTCCTCTCCACATGACCCGCCCCTGCCCCTGTCCTGATGGAAGTCACAGCATTCTGCTTGGGCCATGCCTCCCCAGCCCTGCCCCAACTCCCAGAGGCCTTGGCTTCTCCCACCTCCCTCCCGTGGGCGGACAGGGCTTAACTCTGTGTCCCAAAAGCCAGAGGTACATGCGTCATGGCCAGGGAGCCTTCCAGATCTGCACATCTGCCTTAGGAACGGCCCACCGGCCAGATTTCCCAATTTCCTGGGCTCCACATCCTCCCCCAGCCAGGGGAGCGAGGGCCTCCTTGGGTCCCCAAGGCTGTCTGAGGATAGACCCTGGGAACCCCCTTCCTGGGTGGGGAGAGGAAATCTGAGTTCCTCTCCTATCCTCCCCTCAAGCACCTTTCCTGGGGTTTATCAGACATTTCTGAACCCTTCAGTTGGGCAGTGAGGCAAGGCTTTAAATAAATGCTCCCCCCCTGGGGTGCGTGGGCAGCTCAAGCGGTTAAGTATGTGACTCTCGATTTTCTGCTCACGTCGTGACCTCAGGGTCATGATCTCAAGGCCTTGAGATCAAGCCCTGAGTCTGGCTCCACGCTCAGCAGGGAGTCTGCTTGGGAGTCTCTCTCCCTCTCCCTTTGCCCCTCTCCCCTCTTTCCCCCTCCCACCTGAGCATACACTCTCTCTCTCCAAAATAAATAAATAAATCTTTAAAAAAAGAAGCCCTTGGACCCATGCTTCTGTCTCCCCTTATGTTTCTCCAAGCATCTCATTCACATTTTCAATTCCCTATGTGGCTCGGGAATTCCACTGTCTCTCTGTGTCCTCATAGTGACAAAACGACAATGGCAACGGGTGTCATGTGTCGAGCACGTGCTCTGTATTAGGTGCCCTCCAGACAGTCACTCATTTCCGCCCCATTTTACAGATGAGGGAACGGAGACTTCCCGAGGGCAAAGGACTTGCCTGAGGCCGTAGAGCGAGTCAGTGGTAGAGCCAGGATTCAGAACCCACGTCTCTGGGCACAAAGGCCCCAGCTTTTAACCACCAGCTCCACCAGTTTGCAAGTCTCTTGCTGACTCTGTCTGTGTGCAGAACAGCCTGGAATAGAGTAGGTGTCCGACGGCTGCTTACGGAGCAGTGAATGTATTGAGAGGTGTTTGAATGCGCACAGATGAGCGAAGGAATCAGCAAGTGGATGAATGAATGCCCTCAACTCTCACCACAGCCATGAGAGATGGGCAGCATTTATCCGAGTGCATCAGATGAGAAAATTGAGGCTCAGAGAGGGAAAGCAACAGGCTCAGGGGCACACAGTGAGCTGAGGCAGAAATGAAAATCAAGCCCCGTGACCCCCACCCCAGGACTCTTCCCCCAGGAAGACACCTGGCCGGCCCTTCACACCTGTCTCCTCTCGTTGTCCCAGCCGCACTCTGGGCCCCGCTCTGCCTCCCATCTCTGAGGCAGGCTGCGGACACAGCGTCTTTAAGCTGCCCTTTGAGGGACGAGCCAAGGAGGGGGCTGGGGAGGGGCCTCCACCCAGCACGCAGGGCAAGGAGCCCAAACCCGTCTGTCTGAGATGGGGTCAGTGCGGGGGGTCTTTCTCTGCAAGCACTTACGGCACAATTGATGGGAGAAGCTCTCATCAAACGAGGGACAAATCATAAAGTTCGGGAGATGGAAATTAGGCACGGACAAACGATCCAGGTGCAGGGGAGATTTATGGGGGAGGCTGTATTCTGGCTAATGATTTCTGCTAATGATTCTCCGAAGTGTACAATGGCACGGAGCCCGCGCTCCATGGGGTGACATGAACCCTGCGGGCCGGATGAAGGACATTCCTGGGGAGACGGGGATGGCAAGGGGATGATGAAGAATGATGGAGGCACCCCTAGATCCCCGGCCCCCCCCGGGGGTGGCTGGAGGAGACGGGGTTCTTGGGGTGTGAACAGGCCCTGCCAGAGATTTATCGCTCGACCCGGTTCTTTGGCGCTTTCTTCACTTGCCCTGAAAGTGCCTTCCTGCCTGGCAGCTCGAAGTGTTGGCGGGGTCTGCCCACTGCTGACACACGCATTTTCAGAGCCCACCACCATCTTTCATCCCACCAGCCCCCTCGCAGACGCAGGGTTCTGGCTGCAAATGGTCCCTCCCTCCTCCCCAGTCCTCCCCTCTGTAAAAGACATGTTCTCCAAAATGCCACCTGCCCCAGCATCACGGCCCTTCTCCTCCACCCTCATGTGTCAGTGCCATGGGGGCTGCGACCTCCAGAGGACCCTAGCCGGGGACTCTGCCAGCCTCTGGTCCTGAGGCACCCGGTCCTTCTCTGTGTTCCTCCATCACCTGAGCCGGTGATGTTGACCCTCTTGGCTGGGACAGTCCCTCCCCAATCTCCCTTCAATCCTACTTACTGCCGAGCACGTCCTGACCTCCTGGTTCTGGAGTGGAGAGCCCCCGGGGGATTGGCAAGGCTCTGCCTTTCAAATCCATGACCAGAAAATGTTCACAGTAGTTAATTCACAGGGGTCAAATCACCAGGGAATTACATTTGCTTTCTTAGAATCCTTCTGTGTTTTCTGACTTCTCCTCGATGAGCATGTGTGTGCCGTTTTTTTAAAGCGAAGAACGAAAGTGAGAAGATGAGTGGGTGTGAGAAAGAAGGAATGGAGTCCCCCCCACATCTCTGCTCAGCCTGCCCCTGCCTTGGACAAAGCCGCCCCCACCCCCAGCCTTGGCTTCATCTCAACCGTGCTGAGCCCCCACCATGTGCCCAGGACTGGCTCACACCCACAAGCTCACAAATTCCTAACCCTAAAAAAAGGGAGTTTATTATTTCCCCCATTTTTCAGATGGGAAAATTGAGGTCCAAAGGTAAAGAGCTTATTCAAGTCCTCATGGTTCTTGTATGGCCAGGGCGACACTTCAACCCAGGTCTCTTGCATTCACACCCAGGTTTCTTCCGCGGCCTCAAACCCTGCCCAACGCCTGCACTTGCACATGCCTGTGAGCTGAGACCCTCCTCGGTGGATGGAGCTGCGGGAGCGCAAAGGGTGGTGGAGGCCGAGAAGCCTGGCCGGGAGGGCCAGGAGGGAAAGCAATTTCCATGTGCAAGGTGGAAGAATTGGTTGAATACAGCCCAGAGAGGACTCCTGTCTGGTGGTTGAATGTAGCTTTCAATGGCCACGGAGAAGTGTTCAGAATACATCGGAAGTGAAAAAGGCAAGTCTGAAAACTGTCTCAGGCAGAGCACCCTGTTTCCCCCAGTGGGGGAAGACCTCTGTGGGCACGGAGGCGTAGCTACAGCCCCCTCCTTCCCCTGTCAGCCACGGGGAGGGACGATTTGGGGAGTTCTCTTCTGTGTTGCCTGAGCCTCGTACGACAAACATACGTGGCCTTAACAATCAGTGGGGAGCTCCCCAAAACTACTTGCATCTGGAAAACAAGAAACGAAGTAGCCCCAGGAGTGCCCAGAGGCGATGTCCGCCTGGGGGCCTTGTGTTGGAGCCGGGCTCCCGACCACGCTTGTCACTTGTCCCCAGAACATCACTCCTGACCGCGGGGGAAGGTTTTCTCCTTGGAATCCACTCTCCCCCACACGCTGTCCTCCCTGGCCCACCTGCCAGCCCCTCTGGGTGTGAGCAAAGGCCAGAGTGAAAACGAGACATGAAACTCGAACCTGAGTAACCAGCGTGACTCTGATGGCGGATAAGGAGGGCTCACCGCTCACCAGCTGGGCGCCCCCCACCCTGCGAGCCACCCCTTCCCTCTCGTCACCTTCCCCCTGCATCCCAGGCCCTGTGTGGGGATGTGACCCCAGGAGTCCCCCACCTCCTCCACTGCGAGAGCAGACTGAGAGACGCCCCTGATCCTGCACAGCCCTTTGGACTCGGGGAGCGTCTCTAGAAGGCTCCTCTGACAATAAGCAAGTTGATCCATTTAACTGGAGGAAGTGATCGGAGTGGCGGCTGAGAGAACAGAGCCCTGATGGGCTTGGACCTGGGACAGGGACATGGGGGTTCCCTGGCCAGGGCACTCAGACAGGAGGGAGGACCACTAGAGAGCTGGGGGGGCACGATTCTCACCAACTGTGCAAAGCATCACGGAAAAATCGCACGCTCTGGCATCAGAGCAGCACAGCTGAGATCCCCGCCTGACCACGGCTAGCTCTGCAACCTCGGGCCAGCGGCTCGCCTTCTCTGAGCCTCCTTTCCATCATCTGTAAAATGGGATAACAGTCATAGCAACCTCGCCCGGCGTGTAGAGTGATTGGATTCGATGCACACACAGCAGGGCATAATTGCTAAGTGCTCAACGAATGGCAGCTGTCACTGTTGTCATCGAACTTAGAGACAGAAGGCCTAGGAGAACCAGAGAACCTGTCTGGCGTAGGAGAAATTTGGGGATGAGTAGTCGCAATGTCGGCCTGGCCCACCCAATGACTGGAGGAGGGGGATGAGAACAGGAAGGGGAAGGGGAAGGGGAGTCACTGGGGAGATGGTAGAGATAAAGATATGTCCTGATCTTGCCCCATCTGGGTCACCAGCTGCACCCCAGGGCGATGACTCAGCTAGTGAGGAAAAGTCCCCACCCAAAGACTGGTCCCACAGGCTGTGGCCCAGTCCCACGGGCGCAACAGACACACGCCGGGGAGGCCCATGGAGCCATGCCCAGAGTCACCCATCTGCACAACGGCTCACGCACCCCCCGTCTCTTTACACCCCAGCCCGGGCTGAGGACCCAGAGCTAGCTGAGTGACTTCCCTGAGACAGGGCAGACCCAAAGACATCAAGGAATTTGCTAGACTACTTAGCAAGTCCCATGAGCTTCATGCCAATCCAACCCAGAGAGGTCAAGTCACTTGCCCAAGGTCACAGAGTCAGGCATGGTAGAGCCAGGAAACCCAGATCTTGCCCGTGACAGCAGACTGCTCAGGTTCCGGCTGGAGATGGTGCGGATCTGAGTTTTAAGGCTTTTCCTCCTAAAACCCAAGAACCATGGAATGATCAGGAAGAGCGGCCCTGCGTGCCCGGGCGCTGAGAGGCGCCTCCCCAAGGCTCCTGAGGACCAGATTCATGGGTGTTTTCACAGCAGACCTTGTCCCCTGGGAGTGAGAGGTGGGCAATCCCACTTATCTATGTGCCCTCGGGGACTCGCCTCATCCCTGAGCTCCCCAAACACCTCTCCTTCCACTGGGAGCACCTCGGTCTTGCCTCCACAGTCGCACTGCACCCCTGTTTAAAGCTCTCTGTCCTCCTCCAGGCAGCCTCCCTGCCCCACCCTGCCTCCCTGAGCCATTATGGACCTCAGGCCCAATGCCCTGGACTCAGCCTCCCTGACTCTGGGGGCCTGGGTTACTTCTCCAGTCTTGTTTCTCTTTTTCTTCAAGGTGTGTGTGTATATGTGTATCACCTTGTTTGTTTCTTCGTGGCATTTATCACTGCGTGTGTCTGTCTTGTCTCCGAGCTGGGCTCAAAGCTCCCAGAGAGCGGCAAACATAGTGCCCTCCATCCCCAAGCCCGCAAAGGGCTCTTGCCCACAACAGGAGGGTTCCAGCACACTCCTGAGAATCACAGAGCAGGCCCGCCGTGCTGTGAGCTAAAGTAACTCTTTGAACTTGCTCATCTACTGCCCAGGGACCGGGAGGACCACTCAGTTTAAGAAAGTCTTTGCTTTAGAGACGGATGCTCGCAGAGTCCCTCAACAGCCAGCTCTCCCGGTACCTGCAAAATGGACTTGTCTCCAGCGGTCCACCCTGCCTGCCCTGCTCTGAGCATCTTGGGCTGGGTTCACCGGCAGCCTGAGAAGCCCACATACCTACCTGCTCTTTGGTGTGGCATTCAAGGACCTGGGACATTCCCCAGTCTAGCCCCAGCGTGCCTTTCCTGATAGAAATAAAGATGATGGTGGCGATGGTGGTTGACATTCGCCAAGTGCCTGCTCTGGGAGGACAGCTGACACAGTTGTCACTCATTCATTCCTCAGATGACTCTCCAATGGGTTGTCAACTGTCATCCTCGCTGTAGAGAGGGTGACAGAAAATCTAAAATGTCCAGAAAGGGGCTGGGACTTGAGCCCCAGGTCAGCGGGGTGCCCCAGGGCACATCCCTAACCCCAGGGCCACACGAGTCCCTTCAGGGGCAGCCTCTCCTGCCAGCAAGCTGGCCAGCCCTGTCATCACTGACCACAAACCTCTTGTCCACCCGGCCCGAGAGTCCTCCCCCGGCTTGTCCTGGGGTCCACCTCCTCCTTATCTTTTCAGAAGCAGCTCCAATGTCAACTCCCCCACCCGCCACCCAGAATTAGGACCACTCTGGTGGCCCTGAGTTCAGATCCCTGTGTGGCCCCAATGACACGGCCTGAGGATGGTCGATGTCTGTCACCCTTGCTGAACCAGGAGCCCAGCCATGCCATCGGGCTGGATTGGACTCACTCGGCTACTCAGCTGGTATTTGGCGAACACCTACTAGACGCCAGGACTCGTGGCGAACAAGACAGACGAGGCCTCGAGCTCTTGGAGCCCAAATCAGAGGAGAAGAGGCAGACAATACATGTGTCGACAGACACACGAACAAGATCGTTTCAGATAGCGATGAACAAATGAGGTGATGTTCTAGAGAGAGCCTCGGCCGCCGTGACTCTCGGTCTTCAGCAAGTGAGTCCTGCTCTGAGCCCCACTTGGCTCTGATGATTGGCCGCGTCTGTTACTCACTCCCTTCCTCACTCACTCACTCCCTCGCTCATTCGTGGACTCATTGAATCACTAGTCCGCTGAGTGTCCTGTTGTCTTCCAGCGCCCCGGGGCTCTCCGCGGGAGGCAAACCTGCTCTGAGTCCCATGAACCCAGGGAGACTGAGGCCAGGGCGGGGAGAGAGCAAGGGGGTGCTCTGTGGTAGAGACCATTTCCACTCCCTCTGATCAGTCATGCTTCCTAATTCAATAAGGTGAGAAGGAGCATAATTTGATCATATTTGTTTTGCATCACTGCAAAAACAGAAAATGAAGGGCTGCAGAACCGCGCCAATTTACTTCATCCGACCTTGATTAAAAGAAAATTAATTGTCGCATCTCTCAGGATATCACAGGCAGCAGCCAATGGCTCTCCGGGATGCCACAAAGAGAGGGAAAGGCAGTGAGACATGCTCCGTGCCCTTTCCTCTAACCACTTCCAGCCCGCCTGCCAGCAGACAGCCAAGCTGCCAAGGCCTCGCGCGGCACAGGCAGCGGAGGGCGGATGGGGGGGACGGGCAGGGGGTCCCTGAGCCCTTCCTCCTGTCTCCCACCCACTCGGGGTTCCATTCAGCCCCATGCCTGCCCATCGCCCAGAGAAGATTCTGTGGGCTGGAGCCCTACCCCAAAGGCCCTCAGGGGCTCCCCTCCTTCTCCAAAGTTGGGAGATGCCCTGGGGAGGAGCCCCTGGAAGATGCCCCCCAAAGAGCCGGGCCCCCTAGGGCTTACCCCACCCCCACTGCAGGCTGCCCAGCCCAGCTCGGAGAGGGAAGGAAGGAAGGAGGGGGCTTGGCGCTGCCCGGGTGAGCCAGGGCAGGGGGGGTGGCGGGTGTCAGTGGGGAGAGCATCTCATGAAAAGTTAATGCCCCCTTGCAGGTTGTTGATTTTTGTTTGTTTTTCTCTTTTTGCCAGAAGAGAAGCCTCTTTCATTAGCCCAGACTGTCATTACCCGGCATTAAATTTTCATAGAGCGGGCGGGAGGCCGGGCAAGGGGAGGCAGGCAGGGGGGTGGGCTGGGGGCTCCCTTGGCTGGGCCTGCTGGGGGCTGAGACTGGCTCCCCTGGGTTCCCGTCTGCACACTACCAGGTCTTAATAATAACAATGGCTTTTCTCTGTCACCACTAGGTATTCAGAGTGGCATGGACTAGATCGCCTTTGATCTTCCTAATGCTCCAATGGGGTGCATCCGATGATTATCCCCATTCCACAGATGAGAAACTGAGGCTCAGAGACCTTGTGCCTCTTGCCCATTACAGCCAGCAAGTGGTGGCGTCGCCGACATGGGCTCAGAGGCAAAGACAGGACCGGGGAGCTGGTGGGTTTGCAGGGGCTGGGGAGACAGACCCGAGTGGGGCAGGGACTCAGGGTGTGGTTGGGGTGCTCTACCCTGGGGGGAGCAGCAGGAGCCTAGCCCCCAGCTCGACCCCTGGCGGCGGGTGGGCGGCTCCTCTCAGCCAGGCGAGAGTCCGTGCAGGCAGAGCCTGTGCCCCACAAGGCAGGTGTCAGGGCCTTCACAATGGTGCACCTGGCGTGGGCGCCAGGCCTGCCCATTCAGCCCTGAACAATCACTGCTCCACAGCCGCAGGCCCAGCGGCCTCCAGGGGCGGGAGGACAGGAGGGCAGCAGATGGGCCCCGGGTGTCAGATTTCTAGTCCCGGGTTTGGGGGTGGGAGTGAGGCACGGGGACAGCTCCGGATGGGTGGGGGGAGGGGGTCAGGTCCTGGGTCCCCGAGGGAGGGTGGGAGGGACAGAGTTGGGGTTTGGGGGGAGACTGTCTGCCCACCACCGCTGCCACCTAGAGCAGGGCAGAGGGGGAACACAGGCCCCAAGCCAGACGGAGCTGACTGGTGGAACCAGTGGGCTTCTCATAGTGCTGGGGAACCCTGAGAAAGTTGTACTCGGGCCCATGGTACCACCCATTGGAGTAGGGCACAGAACCTCTCTGGGCCTCAGTTTCTTCATCTGTAAAATGGGTGTCTACTTGCTAAATATATACTGAGCACTTGCTATGTGCCAGCCACTGCCCTGGGCACTAGAAAAGCAATAGCGCGGGAAGGGGGGCGGGGGGGACAGAGGCAAATCCCTGCCCCACAGAGTAGGAGACAGACAGCAACCAGGATAAAGAAATTAAATACTTAGCAGGATTAGAAGGGAAGCAGAGGAAGTACAGTGAGGGGTTACAACTTGACAGGAGGTCAATCCCAGAAAGAGGTCTGGAGTGACCCAGGCAGATCTGAGGGAAAGGCATTCCCGGCAGACGGAACAACAGGTGGATGATAAGAGTACCTGCCTCATAGGATGTGGGGGCGGGGGGAGCTAGAGTGCTTAGGTAAAGTGCTTAGGACAGGGCCGGACTCACAAACAACACGCTAACAGCAGTGCTGATGATGTTGTTTGTCACACTTCTTTGCCAATTTATTTCTCCACCCCATAGCCTCTGAGCTCCAGAAATGTAGACTCATCACTCCCTCTTTACAGATGAGAACACTGAGGGCTGAGAAGGGGAGCATCGTAAGTCATGCCCCGGGTGCTGGGCGCTGAGCTCTCCTGCCCCAGGTCAGAGGTGAGGACGTGGTGCAGTCAAGACACCATCGGCTGGAAATCTCACTCCAGCGCTTTGGCACCAGACAGGCAGAGAACAGGATGGGGGAGCTGGGGAAAGACCAAGTACCCCATCGCTGGTGCATGGGTGGCCCATCTTTGCAGGGGTCTGGGGTGAGCTTACTCCCCCTGCAGCTTGGAAAACCTTCCTTGTCACTCTGAGCTTGCCTTGGAGGCACCAGGTGCCAGTCGGGGTGGAGACAGGAAGATCTGAGAAGGAACGGGAGGGAGTCCAACCTTCTCCTGTTACAGAAGGGGAAACCACAGCCCCGAGAATGCCTTTGGAAAAGCCCCTGCCCATCCCTGGCCTCAGTGATGGCATCTGTGCAATGAGGCTGGGGCCGTCGTGTATACAGTACCAACGGCTGGAGGGGTAGAAGGGATTCCCTTCATCCAAGGCCTGGAAACGGGAGCCTCAGAGATCAAGGGGGAAGAATCTCTCAGAGGGTCCTTGGGAGGATGAAGCCCTCGCGAGTGTGTGAGGATGCTTGCCGCAGAGGCAAATGGTCGCGCGCCTGGCGGGGATGCGGCTGGGGACGCAGGAGAGGCTGGAGAAGATGGCCTGCCTGCCCCTAAATTGGCTGCAGTTGCCTCATTTCCTTGGGGGACAAGCCAAGTCTCCTTGGAGGGATGTCAAGAAGGCTGGGGGGGCCCTTCCCTGGACCCGGGGAGGGCCGCCGGCAGACAGGGCAGCAGGCTGTGGCAGGTAGAACTCTCATGTCCCAGAGACCTGGCTTTAAACCCAAGCTCTGCCACTTGCTCACGTGTGACCCCAGCCATGTCTCCATTTCCTGGCCTCGTGGGATCTAGGGGAGGACTTGCTGAGAGTACACACATGGCCCTCGCACAGTGTGGCCTCAGGGTCAGCGTGGGCACTGCCGTGAGCCGAGCAGTGCCGTGCCAGCAGGAAGGGTCCTGGGGCTTCAAGAAGGCAGGACCTCACCCCAGTGAAAGAGCCAGGATTTGAATTCAGGTCCATGTTGTTCCTGGGCCCTTGGCAGTTTCTCTGGTGCACAGCGTGGAGGACAAGGCCCAGGGGAAGGCAAGTGCAATGAGGCTGCTCTCAGTCCTGTCCAAGGCCCACCTGGCTCCCAGAGAACTCCCCCCCAGTGGGCTTGGGGTCTGATGGTGCCCACCTTACGCCTAGCAGCGGCACCCACCGGACGGCAGATGAGGGATGAGGGCGCCCTGCTCCCCCTCCCCGCCTCCCCGCCTCCCGAACTTGGCTGGCTTCCTTCTCTCCCATCCCCCACGTATTCATTCTAGGAACAAAGACGAGGCAGGCACATCCCCACTTCCTGGCGGTGCTGATTATCTAATTCTCTACCCCGCAATTACTACTTCCTGAGGGAGGCATTATCCAGGGAGCACCCACCCTCTTGTCTGTCCCAGAGGCTGTTGGGGTTTGTAGTGGGGGTCCCCATCCATTCAGGGAAGTCCATGGGGCACTATGCTGGGCCCTGACAGCTGGCCTCTTGGGCAGCCTCCAGGAAGTGGGCCCTCCTGCTGGTGTTGGTGTCCGTGTCAGTAGGTCGGTCCTGTCGGTTGGTAGGTTGTTGGTCTGAGCACCCAGCCTGCCCCACAGCCCCACCCAACTGCCTCTCTCAGGACCCTGGACTCTTGGCCTGGATGGGACACAGGTCCACAGGTTCCCACGAGTTCAAGGTTCCCACGAGCTCAAGGATAGGTGCGTGCAGGCGTGCAAGTGGGTGTATGCTAACATGTGCAAGTAATATGCATGTGTGTGAACACGTGTGCTATGGGGTAAGTGTGGATGTGCAAATACAAAGACGTGAATGTAGGTACACATGACAAAGTGAAAGTGTGCAAGGATGAGTGTGTACAATGAGTCTGAACACATACGTGGGCAACGCAAATTCCTGCATAAAGGAGGGTGCAGATGAGTGGGATAGGGTGTGGCTGAGTGTGGACAGGGTCAGCTGAGGCTGGAGCAGGAGGAGGGGAACCCCACTCCCTAGCAGGGGAGCTAGTTGGGCCGGGCAGTGGGGAGGAGTGGGGGGGAGCTTTGGCCCCCAGGCTCATAGGCAGGGCCCTCGGAACTAACTCCAGCCAGAGGCTGCTTCCTACAGCTCCTGGAGCTCCCCTCCTTCCTGTGAGAGGAAAGGAAGTGCTCACCTAGGGCAGGTCGGGCTGGTTGCAGATGCAAAAAGACTCGGTGCTGATTTGCATCTTTCATTTGCATACATTTCCATAAGGCCCACTGATTGGTTATTTGGAAGCCCCCTCCCCAACCCCTACCGGCTTGCAAGGGCCCTGCTTGGAAAAAAAGCAAGGTTGGGTTCTGCTTGCCAGAAGGCTGAAGCGACCCACCGCAAGCCTGGTCTGGGTGGGACTGGGTGCTCCCAGAGAAACGGGCCCTTAGGGATTGCTGCTCACTAGCACAGAGCAAGTCACAGTCCTCGGGTCTCCGAACACCAGGAAGGTGCTCGCCAGCTATTCCCTCTAAGAATGAGCAAAGGCATGAATGGGGACAAAGCAGACACCACCTACCTGGGCTTAAATCTTCAGGTGGGGTCTTAGGTGATGGGATCCGCAGAACTTCTAAGGGGCCTGGTCCCCTGGGCCAGTGAGGCCAGCCCTGAGGGTGGATGCCAGGGAAATCTGAGGGCTGCTAGTCAGGATCCTGCCTCCAGCTTTGCCTCCTGCCCCCCACCGTCCCTCCCCCTTCTACCTCCAGTCCTAGCTACTAAGATGGGATCCAGAGCCATGACTTCCTCTCTCCAGATCAGGGCCAGATGCCTGGTCATGCATTTTTGGAAACCCTTTCTGTTTCCCCAGGCCTCTGAGTCTCCCAGCCGCCCAGAGGGCAGGCAGCAAGAGTGGGCAAATTCTCAGAGAGGAGGGAAAACCTGAGATGCCCAGCAGAGGTGCGTGTGTGTGTGTGTGCGGCGTGTGTGTGTGTGTGTGTGTGTGTGTGTACATGAGTGCATATGCCCGCGAGCAGGAGAGTGTGGCCAAAGGCACCCTGACAGTGGGTGTGCGTGACACAGTGTCCGCAAAGGAGAGCAGACATGCGTCTCGGGCATGGCACGTTCGTGGACCTGTGGGTCTGTGCGCACGGGGGTCCATTCGTGTGTTGGGCATGCGTGCTCGATAACATGTCAGGGAAAATAGAAGTTTGTAATGTGAAAGCCTTGCACGCCCCTTCCCATCTGTCTTTTCACCTAAATTGCCGAATTTTTCCCTGTAGTGAACAATTCAGTTTGACAAGGATACAACTTCTGCATTTTTCTTTTCTCAGCAACCCATCACACACGCGCGTGTAAGCACGTGCCCCTGAGCAGCTGTATCACTGGTATGTACACCTCTGTGTAAGCACATAATACATGCAAGTGTACACACACCCACACTGAGGGACCGTAAGCACGCTCGCGTTAACACCCACGTGTGCTCCACCCGTGTTTGGGCACACGCTTGTCCGCAGGCACGATTTGCCGTGTACCTCTACGAGGCTCCTGGGCGCATTGTGAGCAGGTGTGCACACGTGGACACGGCACTGCCCCGGCCGGGTCTGCCTGCGCCTGCACACGTGCGTGGGCACACAGGGTGTGCGTGACCACGGACAGTAGGCGCGTGTATGGTGCAGCATGTGTTTGCATATCGGGAGTTGGGGATGTTTAGTAATGAAATCCCTTTTCATCCTTCTGCACCTGTCTCCTTCTGAAAGCTGAGAGAACAGACGTCAAACGGGACAAGGGCTGGATTGAATACAGCCAATTCTGAAATATTTATTAGCTTGCGACTCCGCTCAATGGAGGAGAAGGAATGCCAGCTAATCCACCCAGCAGTGCTCACAGCAGGGACATTTTTCAACAGGGACTTCTTATATTTCAGCGACTGCCCACTCCGTCCAAAAATGGGGTAGTTTTCATCTGGGCCTGTGTGGGTTTCTCTAGGACTCTCGTGAAGGACTCGCAGCACAGGGATCAAACCTGAGCGCTTACCCTCTGTTGCCTGCTCCCTCCTTCCTGGGGCCCCTCCTCAGGCAAAGTACTGATGAGCCGGGGTAGTGAATCGTGGTGGCCTCTGCGAGGGAGCCACCGTTCATGGGGCTCTCACTAGGTCTCAGGCGCTGTGCGTGGGGTTGTCCATACATCCTCTCATCTGATCTTCACAAAAGCGCAATGAGCTACGTGTCAATTTATTAAGCAATTAAGGAAAGTCAGGAACACTTAACAGGCAACGGAACTGAGGTTCAGACAATGAAGTGACTTGCTCAAGGTCACAAGCGGCTTAGTGGTGAAGCCAGGATTTGAACCCGGGGACTCAGGCCCCCGAGTGCAAACTCTCAGCTGCTACACCTGTTGCCTCCTGTGCGAACTACTGAGGGCCTACTGTGTGTGCTGTGTTGGGAAGCGTCCCGAGGATGTACCTGACATCTGTGGGGAAGAGTGAGTGGCCCCTCAGGGATGTCTGCCGTGGTGACAGGAGATGGCTCTGTGTTTGCTGTTCCCGATCCTCACCTCGCCCCAGACCTGCTCGTCATGACGTCTTCCCTTCCTATAAACGGTAACTCCGCGCCGGGACCACCAGACTAAAAGCTCTACTGAAGTCTTCCTTTACTGTCTTTTCTCTCTATCCCACATCCAAGCCCCGGGCAAATCCTGGTGTCTCTACTTTCAAAAGATACGTATCCAGACTCCGGCCACCTCTCACCATCCTCCTGGATGCTGCCGCAGCCTGGGTCGCCATCATTTCCCCCTTGGATTATTGCAGTGGCCCCCTAAACATCTCCCTCCTGCCAGTCTCACCCCTCGAGGTCCAGAGCGAAACTTCTGAGACCCTATTCAGATCTGCCCCTCCTCAAAGTGCTCCAAGTCTCCCATCTTCCTCAGTGTAAAAGCCCGCAAAACCCAAACTCCCTGACCTCATGTGCTGATCTGACCCCAGCTCATTGGCGGGCTTGTTCTTCCGTGAACACACCAGGCACGGCCCCTTCTCAGGGCCTTTGAGCACACTCTTCTTCTGCCTGGAATCTCTTTCCCCCGTCTGGGGAAAAGAGGCCATGCATGCCTCTTGCTCTCTTGCCTCCTTCAGGCTCTGCTCAAATGTCACCTTATCAGACCCACCCTATGGAAAACTGCCTTCCCCTGGGTCTGGCACTTCCTTTTCCCCTTATCTTGTTTAATTATTCTCCCTCGCTTTTATTTGACATTCGATGTATTTGTTCATTTAATCCATTTCAATAGTTGGCAAATCTTGATTGAATATTTGTGACAGGTGGTGTTCCTCCGTCACACATTGGTTTTCAGCAATCTGCCTATGATGTTCCCAGGTGTGGTTTCTCTTGGGGTTCATGAAGCTTTGGGGATTGGCAGGTATAAGGTTTTCGTCAAAATTTGGAAAATTTTTAGCAATATTTTTTTCAAGTATCTTTTCCCACCAACTCTTTCTGGAACTCAATTACACATATGTTAGACCTCTTGATGTTGTCCCACGGGTCCCCGAGGCCCTGCTACATCCTCCCACCCCCCAGTTGTCTTCCCCCTCTGCATTTTATTTTAGGACATTTCTATTGCTGAGACTCTAAGGTCACTGAATTTAAATAGCTGTGTCTAAACTGCTCTTAATCCCATCCAGTGTATTTTTAATTTCAGATACTGTCTTTTCCACCTCTAGAATTTGAGAGTCTTTCTTACATTTTTTCAACTTCTCTCATCATGTTTCTGCTTTCCTCTACCATCTCGAACATGGAGAGTATTTTAATAATAGTTATTCTAAATATCCTCATCTGCTGATTCTACCACCTGTGACATTTCTGAGTCTATCTCTATTGATTGGCCTTTTTTTAAGATTTTATTTTTAAGTCATCTCTACACCCCATGTGGGGCTCAAACTCACAACAAGGTCAAGAGTTGCAGGTTCCACTGATTGAGGCTGCCAGGCGCCCCAGAACTTTACTGATTGCATTTTCTCCTGGTTATGGGTCATATTTTTCTTCTTCTTTGCTTACCTGGTAATTTTTATTAGATGCTGGATATTTTTGAAACAGATTTTTTATTTTGGAATAACTTCAGACTTCCGGAAAAGTTGCAAAGATGGTACAGAGAGTTTGCATATGCTTCCTATTCAATGTCTCCCTTTGTTGACATCTTACATTACCATGGTACATTAGTCAAAACTAAGCAACTGACATTAGCACATTACAATGAACTAAAATCCAGACCGTATTTGGGATTCACCAATTTTCCCATTAATGCCCTCTTTCCAGTCCAGGATCTAACTCTGAACATCACATTGTATTGAATTTGTCACGTCTCCCCAAAGTCCTCTGGTCTGTATCAATTTCTTAGTCTCTTCTTATTTTTCATGACCTTGACGGTCTTGAGGAGTACTGGCCCAGGTATCTTATAGAATGTCCCCTGAGCTGGGTTTGTCCGTTGTTTTTCTCATGATTAGATTGGAGTTATGGATTTTTGGAAAGAGTATCATCAAGGCGAAGTGCCCTTCTTAGAAAATCATAGTAGGGGTAGCTGATATTCACGTGACATCACCAGTGTTGTTAACCTTCGTCGCTTGGTTAAGGTGGTGTTTGTCAGGTTTCTCCACTGTAAGGGTACTGCCTTTTCCTTTCCCTGCTCTATTCTCTGGAAACAAGTAGTAGGTCTAGACAACACTGAAGGCTTACGTCCTGTAGGAGGAACGTTGACATATATTTTGGGGAATTCTGTAAGAAAGATTAACCTAGTCTCCTCCCACCCTTTCTTTGGTCAATCTTATATTTATATCAGTATGGACTTACATATTTATTTTATACTTCTGGGATTATAATCCAATATCATACTATTTATTTTATTGTCCAAATTGTTTTTGCTTTGGTTCGTGGGAGCTCGTTCACATTGGTTCCTGTGTCCCTTTGACATGCCCCATACTTTTGGTTTTGGGGCACTGCCTTCCTTTCCAGGGATACAAGATGGTCTGGCTCATCTTGAGTTTTCCCTACTCTGGTCCTAAAATCTTTCATTTCTCCTTTTTTGGGGGGATGGTATTAAAAACCAAGAACTGGCTGGGGATGCCTGCTGTTACTAGCATATCAGTGCTTCTAGGCCCTCCCATCAGACGCAACCCACATAGATGCACGTATCGATAATTGGTTCTGCATCTATCCGTCCATTACACTAAACGTGAATTCGTACTGATGTCTTTAACTAATCTCACCCACAGATTTCATTCTAACTCTCCCTCCTTGCTTATCTGTAACTCCCTCTCCAACCATGAGAAACCTGGCTCCCAGCATCCACCATCCATGTACTGTTTATTCCACCAACATTTTAGATTTTACATGGTTGAAGACTGGATTTGGTTATATTCCTTTAAATATGACTGGCTGTGTTCCAAGCTGAGTTAGGCCACGGGGAATGGGGTGGACACCGTTCAGGAAGGCTTGCTTTTAAGCTTTGCTAGTGTCAGTTTGGCAAAGCCTTAGTCTGGGGCTCAGCCGGCCCCACTGCTAAAGCAATGCCCTTCCAATGACTCTGCCTGACGTCCCACGTAGCGGGAAGTCTTTCCACTCTGGGGGGTGCATGATAGGGCCTCTCCTCACATCTCTGCATAGGCTTCCTCCTCAGCATTTGGCTCATACATTCAGCCTCGGAATCCAAATTGCATCTCTTCAGCTCAGTGACACCACCAGGCTCCCCTTGGCTTCCTCTTTCCCTTCCCTGTACCCGTACCTTCCCTGGCCGGTACTTTTCTCTAGGCGGTACGCTGGGGGTGATCGTAGCGCTCACTTCATGTTTTCCTTCTCTTAGGGATCACTGTCCTGTGCCATCTGTTGCCCAATGTTGGAAAACCATTGTTTCATAGATTTTGTCCCGTTTTCTAACACTTTAGGTGAGAGGGCAAATCCCAGTCCTGATACTCCATCGGCCCGGAGCATAAGTCCAATCGCTGTTCTAGATGCCGGGGACGCAGGAGCAAGTAAATAAACAAAAGTCCCTGCCTTGTGAAACTCGCATTCTAACGCAGGGGTCAGCAGACTTCTGTGGAAGGCCAGATAGTAAATATTTAGGCTTTGTGGGCCAAGAGGCAAAATCGAGTTGTAACCATGTCACTGTGATTTGTGGTGTGCTGGGCAGCAAGCAGAGATGCCACATACGGTCTCAGCCACAACTGCTCAGCCCTGCCATGACAGTGTGAAAGCAGCCAGAGACTGTGTGTAAATGAATGAGCATGGCCATGTTCCAATAAAACTTTATTTATGGGTACTGAAATTTGGATTTTATATCATTTTCGCATGTCACAAAATACTATTCTTTTTATTTTTTTCTTTAACCATCTAAGAATGTAAAAACCATTCTTAGCTCACCCACTGTGCATAAACAGGCAGCGAGCCAGATTTGAAGGACTGTGGTTTGCCAGCCCCTGATCTGGTGGGAGATGGAAAATAATCAAGATAAATACGTTACGTATACGGTATTTTAGATAATCAGAGCCAAGGAAAAGCAAAACCCGGCAAAGCAAAAGGGGGCAGGGGCAAATCTTGGACAAGATGTCAAGCTTCACTGGGAAGGTGATTTTGTGTCAAAACCTTAAGAATGTGTGAGAATGAGCTACCTGGTATTTATAGGAAGCGGGAGGTCAGGCTGTCAGCGGTCTAGCATCTGCCACTCTGATCAGACTGAGCTCCTTGAGAGCGGAGACTGCTTGTGTCCCTGCCTCTGTCCCTGCCTGGCTCAAAGCAGATGTTTAGTTAGTCCGTGTGTGTGTGTGTGTGTGTGTGTGTGTGTGTGTGACTTGACCAGATGAATCCATAGGCATCAGGCAGGTCCAGCCACCTTCCCCCTGTGAAACCTGAGGCAGGCGGCTTTACCTCTCTGGGCCTCAGTTTCCCACTGATCAAACGGAGGGCATCCCACCAGATGGTTGTGGGATTTGCATGAGATGGCATACGGAATGTGCCCGGCTTGCCCTGATGCTCGGTAACAGGCTGCCATTGTATCAGAAAGAGACACAAGTTGTGCCCCTGGAGCAGCCTCTGGGCTGAGTCTGTGAAGCCAGAGCCCTGGGCTCCCTGCTCCCTGCCCATCACCTCTGTCCCCAGAGGTCTTGGACGCTCCACAGCTGGGCCCAAAGCCTAGGGATCCCCCCACCCGGTCCGTTGTAGGGAAGTGGACAGGGGAAGGAGCAGTGGGCCCGGAGTCCAGAGCCCCGAGTTCTAGTCCTGCCTGCATCTCTGCTTCCTTTGAAACTTCAGGCAGGTCTACACCTTTGACTGGACAGTGATCCCTGAGTGAAGGAAAATGAACAAGGTGGGCCCCACGACTGTCTCAGCTTTATTGTCCGGAGAATAAATAAACAAATAAATACCATAAAAGAGTAAGCAGTCGAGCCAGGATTCAAAACGAAGCCTCAGGCTTAACCAGCACGCTGATCTGCTTCTCCTGATGCCCAACCAGCTTTGGCCCAGGCGGCTCCCCTGGAAAGGGATGGGAGCCGGGAGACTCATGGTCAAGTCTTGCCGCTGTCACTTCCTGGCCACGTGACCCCAGAGGGTCTGAGTTGAGGGCGGCTGCGGCCTGCAAGCTGGGCCCTTCCTCGGCTCATGTCATCCAGGCTAATGGCAGCTCCCCAAGAGTTTCCCAGCACCACTCCACGGGAGCCCCTGATCACTGTCCCTGCCCCTTGTCCTGTTGCCCTCACTGGGCTGATCACCACCCGCTTTCCCTTTCCTCGGTGCCTCCTGCCTTCCCACCAGCCCGTGCCCGCCATGGAGTCGGGGCTCCTGTTGTTCCCCGCGTCACCGTGCTCGAGCACCCGGGCAGTGTCGGGCAGGTTATAGGTGCTCAGAACATGCAATTATTCAATCCCGTGCCCTGCCTTCCCCTGTTACACAGATTTGGGGGAGCTAAGGGCTGCGTGGGGCCAGGGCCTGCCGAGGGAGGCTGGGACTTGGAAGCTGAGCTCGGCTGGTTCCCCCACTGTGCACTACTCCTCTCTTGAGCCTCAGTCTCCACATCAGGACAATGGGTTGCAGTGGGCTGTCAGTGAGTGCTGGGCCACGGCAACTGGCTCCAGCAAGCCGGGGCTGGGAGGTGGCAGGGATGACCCGTTCAAAGCCACCAAGCAGGACACCTGCCAAGGGGGAGGATGCCTGAGCCTTGGAAGACCCAATGGGCCGGGATGAATCACTCAGCACAGAGCCTGGCGCGGAGCGGAGCTGCAGGCCGTGGGGCCATTACCGTTACTATTATTAGTGTTATTGTCCTGCCTGCTCTCGGGGATGTTCTAAGGCTCAAATGTGATAACATGCGTGAAAGCACTTTGTTCTTTGTGGTTTCACAGCACGGTGCAAAAGGGGAGGGAGCCCTCCTTTATTGTTATGACCAATAATGATATCACGGACTTGCATTTTCCTGGGCTTCCCCCCAGAAGGTATAAACGGGATGGTATAAATCTGCTCTCACTGACAGATCCTGAGAGGTAGGAAAGCAAGGAGGGTTCTAATCTGATCATCCAAGACCTGGAGAGGTGAGGCTACTTGTCCTGGGGCTCATGGCCAGTGGCCTGGCTGTACCCACCCCAGCCACTCACAGAGCCCAGGGAGCTCTCCCTCTCTTGCTCCCTGGGTCTGTTGGCCAAAATCCAGCCCACGCCCCCCCCATCCTCCCCCGCCCCCCGCCACTTCCCTGAGCTTGGCTGACTCTTCCAAGGCAGGTCCCCGAGGAGGCCCCTGTCCCTGGGGGGGGGGGGGAGGGACAAATCAAGGGCAGACAAGGCTGGTTTGGTTCTGATGCTGTTAAATTCACGGTGCCCAGTCAGCCATTAGCCAGCCCCTCGGGACAGACAGAGCATTAAAGGGGGCTCAGCCCACAGGAGCTGCACGGCTCTTACATCTCAGCCCCAAATCCTCGCTTCGCTGGCCCTAGATTGGCAGCCGAGCCAGGCCCGCCCACATTCTGTCCTCTCTCCTGCCGCCCTGAGGCCTGTGCCCACCCGAGTGTTGAACGGCAGAGACAAAACCAGGGGTAGGGGGGACGGGGGGCGGGGGCGCAGCAGAGGGACCTTGAATCGGCTGTGACCAAGATCAATAAATGGCATTTCCTGAGCACTCTCTGAGCCAGGCCCCTGCCGGCCCCTGGGGCTGGAGGTAAAGGCAGGTGGCTGCCCACAGCAAGCTCACACTCGGTCTAATTGTGACGTGACGCAGATCGCCAGGCCACCGCACCACGGCATGGCCATCCCAGGGGAGCTGGCAGAACCCACCTGAGTCTGGTCAGGTGGGTCCTAGAGGAGGTGACCCAGCGTGCTAGCCAGAGGGAAGCAGGATTACTAAGGGGGAGAAGAGGAGAGAGTAAATCCCGGGCAAAGTCGTTTCCTCCCCCGTAAAATGAATAACAGCACCCATCTCCAAGCGTTGCTGTGAGTTTACAAGAGAGGAGGGAGGGGAAAGTTCCTTTTAAACAGTGAATCGCAGGACATATGGGAGGAAGTAATAGTTAGGCCCTTCATGTAGACAAGGGTCCCAGGTCCCCCAGTTCCTCCATCAGACCCCCCAGGCCTTGTGTCCCTGAGCTACTCTCATTGCCATGGCTCATGCTGTCTTCCGTGCGGAGAGCCCAGGCCCTGCAGGTCCTCCAGGTCAAAGGCCCACCCTGAGCCCAAGCCAGGCCCTAGGCAAATACCAACTCCCACCCAAGTCCCCGTCAACAGTCCTGGATCTGCGCCCTGTGCCCTCAAGTCCTACCTTTGTCTAGCATTCAGTCCTCCTGATTTGAGGCCTTTTGCTTCTTGCCCTGTTTCCATTCTTACCTTGATCGCCATACTTGACATGTAGAACCGATCTGTGACCTCAACGGCCTCTTACAGGCATGACTGAGATCTACCACCTTCCTGCCTCGGGCTACACTGAGGCAAATAATCCTTTTGGTTTGATTCAGCTATCACCATGACAACCATCAAAGGCTCGCCATCTTTGATCACGGTGACCACCACCGTCACCATCACCACCACCGCTAGCCTCGCCACAGCCCACCAGCACTATCCTCACCGCCACCATCACCCCCACCATGACCACCATCATGGTCACCACCACCATCACCCCCACCGTCATTGCCACACAGCCACCACCATGATCACTGCCACCATCCTCCCTACCATCATCACCACCCCACCATCACCACCCCACCATCACGGGTATTATCCTATCAGCATCTGCATCCCCATGTGCCATTGGCATCCGCGTCTCATCATCCCCCCCCTTCTCCCTCATCATCTCTCTCGGTCATCATCACCATCTTCATCATCCTCCCACCATCTTGTCATCTTATGTTACCTACAAAAGAAACTTGTAAAAACCCATTTTCCCCCCTAGGGGACCAGTTATCATAGGCCTGGTCCCTGTTTTCCGGGGTTTCTAAATCTAAGCCCTGCACCGCTCTGAGGGACGGGCATGCGGATGGCAAGGTGTAAGAGTCCTCCTTCCCAGCCATTCCTGCTGAGCTCAGCCAGATGAAACTCTTAAGGGGTCCCCAGGACTGTGTTCTTGTTTGCCTCTGTGCCCCTGCCCTGTCTGTTTCCTTTGCTTGCAATGTTTTTCCCCTTGACACGTCCATGAACCAGCTCCTGGTAACTCAAGGAGCAGCCCCTTCAGGAAGCATTTTGCCCCAAGACCAGGTGGAGAGCCCCTTCTCTGCTCCCAGGACTTGTTCTGCCCACGGGGATCCGGAGCCTTGGCACCCGTGGCTCACTTGTCTTACCGCTCTGCTGTCTGCCCCACTGGGTGGTGAGCTCCTTGGGGGTAGGGCTGAGTGTCCTTCAGCTCTGTAGCCCTGGCCCAGAACTGGGCTCCGAGTAGGAGCTCCAGAAGTATTTGTTGAATAAATGAACACTTGTGAAGTAAATGTATGCAATGCCCACCCATCCCCTGAATCATGAATCAGAGAGCTTCTGGCAGGGAAGAAGAGGGGACCGTGTTCTATATTTCTCAGGGTGGGGCCAAGGAGGGGAGCAAATGAGGAGCAGACCCTGGAGGGGTGGGGGGTGAAGCTTGGTAAACCTTCCCTGGAGCGAAGAGGCCTGACAGATACACTCCATCAGCTGAAGAGCCCTCTCCGGCCACAGCCTCTGGGCCGGGGTGTTTGGGGAAGTGGGGTCAGGGGTTCCACTGCCCACCAGCCCGGCCCTCTCCTCTGGGACCCTCTGCCAGGGGAGGTGGAGGAAGAGGCAGGCCAGCACCCCGGCAGCCACGCGCACCGTGGCCTCCACTCGACCCCTTTAAGACAGCCTGGGCGGCTTCCCTTTGCTTGTTGAAACTGTTCAGTTTTCGGACAGGACAGAGGAGGGGGGCGGGGGAGAGGTCACACCTGTTGTGGAACTTGAGAGAAGGCTTATTTATAAATGTTCAGGGCTCGGGATTCTTGCGGAGCTGATGTCCGGAGGGGAAGGTCACCAAAATGCTTGTTTATAAAAGCAACAGCAACTGGGAACACCATAAACGGGCTAAACGATGAAATTAACAAGCTACCCGAGGCGGGGCTCGCTGGGGCCTCCGCTGGCCGGTGTGCCGCCGCTGGGCAGAGCCCCAGGCCTGCCTCCAGGCCAGGTCCCTCCCCCGGCCTCGGCTGCCCTGCCCGCCCCCCAAGGCCCAGCCCCGCTCCACGGACACCCCCAGCCCACGGCCGCCCTTGCCCCGGCCCCACCCAGGGACATGCAGCTCACAAGGCCACTCTTCCGGGGCACGGCCTCGCTATGCCACTCCAAAGCGAGCACTTCTGGGCCCCCACTGTCTCGAAGCCTCCCAAACATGTCACATCGGTGCCAAATTGGGAAGTTTTTGGTTTTTGTTTTTGGTGGAGTTTGTTGGGTTTTTGGGGTTTTTTTTTGTTTTGGGTTTTTGAGGTTTTTTTTGCTCTCAGACCAGACACCGGCCTCCGGCCCACCCCCTTGCCCAGGGGAGGGCCCCTGGAAGTGGCAGAAGGCAGGCATTTCCCCCACGCGCACCCCCTCCCAGGACTGTCTGTCCGATTCCCAGTTTCAGGAAAGCTGTGTTTTCCTTGGGTGACTGATGGCTGAACAGGTGGCTTCTGGGTTAGAGAGTGTCAAGTGAACAGCGGCCAGAGAAGTGGCCCTTTTACGGTTCACTTTCACTGCCTGCCTGGTCCTTGGCTGCTGACGGCTCTCGGGCCTCCCCCTCCCGGTGAGGGTGTGCGTCCGGCTGCCCACCCAGCCCGGCCCTGCAGCCCTCCAGCCGGGGCCATCTGCACACTGAGTCCTCACCGAGTGGGCACGGGGACAGCTGAGGGGGACACTGAGCCCCGCCCCCGCCCCCTGTGCACCATCACACGCTCACATGCATGCACACCCCACACATGTGATCACAGACTCTCGGGAATGGTAACATGAGGAGGACACGCGTTCTCTTAGATGCAGAACACCTGCCCCCCCACCTCTCAATTTTCCATCAAATTTGAAGTGTTGGCCAAACTGCTCTGTGCCTAGCAGTGTGCTGAGTCCTTGGCCCGACACGCGGACACGCTGAGCCCAGCGCTCGCCGTGTCTCTCCGTCTGCCCTGCACACACACACGCTGCACGCTGGCCTTGCACTCTGGCTTCTTGGCTTCAGTCTCCCCCATCGTGGGTCTGTCTGTGTCTGAGGAGTCACTCGTGGTCGTTCCCTCCTTCTCTCCATCATCTCTCAGAGTCCCTCTGGCTCTGCTTCTGATCCCTGGTGCTTCTCTTTTCTCTCCCCTCCTCTGCATCTTTTTCTAGATAAATCTGTCTCTTTTTGTCTTTTGCTGCCTCTGTGTCTGGCTGCCTTTCCCCACTCCCTCCCGCCTGTCTGTCACAGAACCCCCAGCTCCCCCAGCACATGGCCTCCCGTGAGCTGGAAGGCCCGTCTTCCAGCTCAGCCCCGTCAGATCTATTTTCTCCCTCAGCCTCACGACGCGGAATTTTTGAGAGGAGCTGCACGTCAGCCTGGCCCTTGCTGAGGGCCCCGCGGGGTGGGGCAGGCAGCTCTGGAGGGCCACTGGTGTCCTCGGGCCCACATGCCTCCTCCTCCCAGGGCTTGGCTCAAACACCCCTTAGCATGAGCTGTGAGTGGTCTGCCGGCCTCCGGCCTCTCCTCGCTGCGAGTCGGTGAGGCCCTGAGATGTGGGTGACTCGCGACCAGCGGACCATGGCAGTGGGACTGGGGCTGTGGGTGGGGGCGCTGCTAACGTTTCTTCCTCATCCTCCTTGGCCACTATCATGAGCTCCCCGAAAGCCCCCAGCACCCTGCAAAACCTACCTGAAACGCCGGGCTTCGGCTCTCTGTTCAAGGGCTGCGGCCTCCAGCAGATAGGGGGTCAGGCCACTGTTTAGACCCTGAGGAGGGAGAGCTGAACTGTGCAGGGGAATCTTCAGCCCCAGAGGCTGAAGGAGAAGCTTGCCAGGAGGTGAGGGGCCCTAGACACCTCCCATAGCCTCAGGCAGGCAGGGAGGGAAGAGCCTGGGAGCGGACACAGGGGGCACCCAGCTTGGAAAGGACCCTCCACCCCACCCCGATGTCCCCCATTGGCACCTCACACCAGCTCCTGAATCCACAGGGAGGCAGGAAGGGTCCATTCGAGTGACCGAATGAGAACAGGACCATGGGGCAGGACAGGGTTTGTTCCTGAGACCCAAGACAGAAGTAAGGTGGGCCCAGAAGACCACCCCAAGACCCCTGAATCCCCCCTCCATGTGCCGTTTGCCTCCCACTTCTCTGCATGGGCCTCCTTCATTCAGCAAATACTCATTGAGCGCCAGCTATGTGCCAGGCGCTGTTTCAGGCACCCTGATAAACGCACAGCCTAGAGAGAGACAGACAATAAGCAAGAAAACAAATATTTAGCTACAAGCTGGGATAAGCTCAGTGAAGGAGCAGAGAGCATGCTCCCATGGAGATTAACGGGAGAGGAGGTGGCAGAGGCCTCCCCAAGGAGGCGTCATGTGAGCCTCAGGGCTCTCTCCTCTCCCGGGAGCACTTCTCCTCCAGGTAGGAAGCCAGGAGTCCCACACTCTGCCTCACCGCAGACTGTGGGCAGAGCCCTGTCAGATGAATAGTTAGAAAAACTTCGGCAACGAGTTCACCTGTCGAAGACCTACGTGAACCAAGCGCCCTGCAGTTTACCTTTACGTACGGTCTCTTTTAACGTATAGACCAACTTAGAGGTACAGACCAGTAAAAAGAAGACTTTTTTTAAAGATGAGAAAACTGAGGCTCAGAGAGGTTGAGTGGCTTGTTTAATGTCACCCAGCCTGTGGGAGGCAGAAGCAGGATTTGCGTGACCTCTGCCCTCCCCCATGTCCATTCTCCCAGATTCTCCTTCCCTCCAAGGAGCTGTCTCCTCCCAGAAAAGGAGATCGGCTTGTGCCCTGGTGAGGTATGAGGAGTTGGGGGGAAAAGAGGGTCCTGGCCCCCTTTCCAGGGCTTCTGTCCCCAGTCAAACCCTCTAGACTGGGACCCTAGTCCCTCTCAGCTTCTCCTCTCCTGTAGACGGTGGACCCCGCAGTCCCCAGATGCTCCCAGCTGGCTCAGGGCTCCAGCCTCCCCGACCCCAGCTTGGGCTCCCCAACCCTGCAGGCTCTCTGAGCACAGAGAAGCCCCCAGTCCCAGTTCCCCAGTCATCATTGTCTTCTCCAGACAACTATTAGCATATTGCAATGCAATTACCCTTCAGCTCTCCTGGCCTGGACTGACATGGAGGCCCCATCCCCGTGATTTGGGGGATAGGGGGGTTATTACAACTCACAAAACCTTAAATTAAGAATGAATAAGGGAAGCGTCGCATGCCACTTCTGAAAGGCTGCCAGCCCAGGCTGAGGTGGGTGACGGGTGTATTATATTCCTCGTCGATGGAGGAGCTGATGGACGGGAGGATGGTGGCGAAGACAGGAGTTCAGCTGGTACCTGCCTGTGGCGCGGGCCCTGCACATGCCCAGGCTCGCCTGCTGGGTGCAGACAGCCAGACCCCAGATACCCCCTTATGGAGGTCGAAGCCGCAAAAGGCAGAAGTGGGGCTTGATTCAGACCGGATTGGGGGAGGGGTGTGGGATCAGAGGTCTTCCCAGGAAAGGTGAAGCAGAGCCTGAGGGTTGAAAAGAAAGGGAGTAGATGAAGTGGGAAGAGCAGGGATCCAGACAGAGGGCCCAGCTCGTGCTGAAGTTCTGTGGTGGCGGGACCATGGCACATGGCCGGAAAGGCCCTGGAGATGGCCGGAAATGGAGCCGGAGAGCAGCGGGTGACCCTGGGGCCGTGGGCAGGGTCCCGTCCCTGAGGAGCCTTCTTGGCCAGCACCCAGATTTGGGATCAACCCTAGCAGCACGAGAGGAGCACGAGACTTAGCCACGGGGCCTTTTAACACGGTCTCTCTGGCCACCGTGCAGAGAACAGACTGGAGTTGGCAGGGGACTTCGGGGACACTCCAGGAGGCCCTGCAGCGTTCCAGGAGAGGGACGGTGGCGATGGAGAGAATGTTGCAGGATGGCTGGTCCTGGCGAGGTGGGGGGTGCTGGCAGGGACGCGTGCGGATTTGGGACGCACAGCTTGGGGATCCCAGATGGGCAAGCCCGTGGGGGCAGTTTGAGGCTGGAGAGACAGAACAGGTTCACGTTTGGATACGAATGTCACAACCTTCCTGAGCTTCAATTTCCTCAAGCTGTAAAGCACGACAGCAGGCCTGGCTCCCCCGTGCGCAGATCAGCACTAAGCTAACAGGAGTGGGAGTCCTAGGAGTGGGGTGGGGGGCCTGAGCAATCCAGAAAGCACCATGAAGGTGCAGGTGCACAGGACCCCACTTGTCTAATGGGGCTAATGGAGGGGACCGGTGTGGGCAAGACCCCCGTCCTCCCGTCCCCCCCCATGCACACAGAGCTGCAGAGCTGGAGGTTACCGAGTTCAGCTGCTTCCCAACTACGTATCCACAGACTTGTCCTTTGCCCCCCGTGAGGCTGAACTTCCTGGAGAGGGGCCGCCTAGCTCTAGCGCCCTTGGAAAAGGAAAAGGCCCATGGGCTACCCCCAGCCCAAGGTTGGGGGAGGGGAGGCCTGGGCATGCTTAGATCTGACCTGCCCATCCCTGTGAGATTGAGCCAGAAGCTTCCACTCACCAGCCGAGCAGCCCGAAGCCAAGTGATCTCCTTCTTCACTGGAGCCTGGAGTTGAAGGTGGGAGTCCGGAGGCCCTCTCCCCTCTGATTCCACCCCCTCTCCTGTACCTCAGGCTGGGCCCTCTGCCTCCCACAGCCCCGGGGCCCTGTGCCTGGGGGTTCCTTCCTCCTTGCACACACCTGCCGGCTTGCAACTTGGCCCTGGAGCCGGGAGAAGCAGCGGCTTCAAGGTCAGTGGAGATGAGCTCACAGGCAGGAGAAAGATGGGTCTGAGATACCCCCACCACCCTCCACAGGTGGGGGGCAGAGAGGGCTCCCTCCAAAGCCCTGTGCCCCCTGGCTGCAGGGGAGTGGGGGGAGGAAGGAGAGAGCAGCCCCCTTCCCCCAGCCAGGAGCCCCGGGCCACTGCTCGTATATCTGTCCCTGGCTAATGTATATCCAGCTTATGGAAAATATTCATAATGCTCCTTACACCAAACTGGCCCCCTTCCATAGTGCGCGATCTAAAATTAAATCCATTTCAAATATACAGTAGATCGAGTCAAGCTAATATAAATGAAACATGATTAATAGGCAGAACGCTGTCCTCCTTCACAGGGACAAGGAGGCAGGGCCGGAGCCCCTCTGCCTCTCGCTCCTTGCAGCTCCTAAACCTCCCGAGGCCTCTGAGCCCCTGTGTTCATCCCACACTCTCCCCCAACCTGAAATGCAAACCACCCCTGGAATTCACCCAAACGGTGCTAGGCCATTAGAGCCGAGCTGTTCAGAGGGTGGACTTTGGTGTCGGCACAGAGCTGAGACTCGGAGCGCGTGCTCTCCGTCACCGAGCTCGGTTTTCTCGTCTGTACAATGGGATATTGACAACCCCTGCCTTGTGAAGCTGTGGTCGTCTTAAGCGAGATGAGAACGCAGGTAAAGCCTAAGAGAGCTGGAACCCCCATAAGGATACCAATCTTGGTCATGTCTGTCCCCCACCACCACGGCCAAGGTCTGCTCCTTTAGCCCCCAACGGGAGTCGGGATTTGGGCCCCCCACTGGCCCCCTGACCAGCCGGCAGAACAAGGGCCAGCCAGAATTCTTGCCATTGCAGGGATACGCTGGGCGGGTTATTTTTAGCTCATTGGCAAGTGACTGTTACTGACCAAATGTTCCCACCACTGGGGACAGACTCTGTGAAGAGGGCACTTGTGTGCTGAATGCAGGGCGGGGAGGGGCGTTTGTGGCCTGTCCCCAGGGGCTCCACGAGTGTCCCTTGGACACGGGTCCCGTGACCACAGAGAGAGTGGGGAGCCGGAGGGCCTGGCTGGGTCGGGGAAGCACGCATGCCTGGCCTCTCTGGCCCTCCCAGCTGGGCACGTGGCCGCCTCCCACTAAGGGCACGAGAAACAATATCACCCTTGGAGAGGAGTGTACCTCTCAGCCCTTGGCCGGCACTTCATGTTCCTCCCTTCAGGAAAGACCCAGGCTTGCACTGGCTGAGTGCGTGTGCACATGTGTGCGCGTGTGTCTGGTCACTGCCCTCTCGGCGACATCCTCTTCCAGGGATGGGGGGGGCCCTTCCTACCTGCCTGCCCTCCCCCATGCTCTGTGTTCCTGGGTCTTGGGCCCCACACCATAATCCCCCCGGTGGGTGGTCTTCTTAACTTCCTTCTGTACGTTCCCCAGTGGGGGAACCGAGCCTTTCCCGCAAGCCCAGGAAGAGTTCTCCATCCATCCATCCATGCACTCACCCCTTGGCTGTTCTTTTCTCCTCCCCAAAGGGTGGGAAGGGGGCGAGCCCCACGGAGGGGGGCTGCCGTTGGCTTTTTCCTTGTCATTGGCCATTTGCTGCCTGCTTCACCAGGCGTGTTTTGAGCGTGTTTGCATAAAGTGGATGCAGGCTGCAATTCCGTGATGAATTCTATGAATACTAATCCGCTACTACCCTTGACCTTGGGGTCACTGAAAGATCAAAACCAAACCATTTAATATTTTCCTTTTGCAGATCAATAGAAGCATAAATTCCCCCTCAATGACAAGTATAATTTCAAACAGATCTATGGGAGGCATGCATGCATTTCCAGCCAGAGAGACGCTCGCCGCCTGCTTCGCCTTTTGGGGAGCAGACGAGGAGTTTCTTGCCTTTTCTACCATTGAATTTCTTTTTGCCTTTTTTTATGGCTCTGAAATGCTATTTTCAGCAGCTGCTGTCATATAAATATCTCTTGTTTTTCTTCTCCTCTTTCCCTCCTGGTGAAAAGGGCAGGGGACCTATTGAAAATTCTGCTTTATCTCTTTCAGTAGGGTTCAAGTACAGGTCGAATAATCGATCCCTCCTCCTTTTCTTTTTTAAGTTTCCTGTCGTTCTTTTGGCCGGATCAGCAGCGGAGAGGCATAAGGAGAGGGCAGCTCTCTCTATGCAGATCCGAACCCGCCGTGTTTGTGTGTGCCTGCACGTGCACGCGGGCGGTCTGCGATGGCGTGGGGGGGACTGAGCGCGTGCGTGCACGCGTGTGTACCTCCGTGCACACGACAGGAAACGCTCGTGCCGGTTCAAACTCTCACTCAGAACTTGAGGAGGGAGGAAATGGGAAATCATCGAAGAGAAGAAGTGAAGGGCACAAGGGGGCACTGTTAACCCTGCCGTTTCCAGCTTCCAGGCCGAGCTGGGGTGGGGCCGGGAGTGTCTCCCAGCTGCCCGGCAGGCCACGCCGTGGCTCCGTGGCTCCGTGGCTCCATGGATCTGAGGCTCCAGGTCCCCCTCACCCAAGCGCCTGTCTGTTTATGAACACAACTCTGAGAAGGGAAAAGAAGATGCAAAAGGAGGTGGGGGGTTGGCGAAACAAAACCAAACAAAACAGGAGGCAGAGGGGAAAACGCAAAAGAAAAGAGAGAGAATTAAACCATTAATCTGCCCGGATTTTCCACTTCACAGAGTAATCAGTCTGGAAGTGACTGAAATAAAGTGGAATGCACGATTGCTACCACCACCTCCCTCCAGTTCACATTGCTTATTGGCAGAAAAGCGGGGAGCCAGGCGGGCGGCCTCCCTGTCCCCCACAAGGGCTCCCCCCGGGTGTGCGCTCCAGAGGAGGACAAGGACCCCCGGCCCTCAACGGTACTCGCCCCATGCCTCGACACCCAGGCGACGGCCGCCCTCAGCTAGAGGTGCAAAGCCAAGATGATTTAATTTATAGAAAGGACAAGGATGTCGTGTAGCAGATTTAATCATCGGAGAGTTTAAAAAAAAATAAGGACCGGGCTAATGTCGTAATTTACATTTCAGGATAATAAAGAGAGAAAGACAGAAAAGGAAGGGCCCACAGCCTTCAAGAGGGAGCGAGGAGGGAGGCCGACCAGGGGGCCGAGGGAGCCCAATAGATTTGCCTGAAATACCAATAAATTTAAAAACAAACCCAGAAAGCTAAAGACAGCCCCTGGAAAGTGCTGGGAAAATGGACCATCGATTTCAGACTTGATCTGCATTTTGTATTTTAATAATGCTCTCTCTGTCTTTCCTTTTCCCTCTCTCCCTCTCTCCCTCTCTCCCTCTCTCTCTTTTGCAAAATATAAAAGCTGATCTGATAAATATTAATTTGAACCATCATAATGTATTTGAAAATTCCAGCTAAAATGTCACCACATGGAACATTAATGTAATATTTCAAGGCCCTGAGAGCAATACTCATATTGATTGCATTTATTTCACTCTGGGGAGGAGAGATAATTCTTCAATGTGGGACACATCTGGGAGCCAAGGAGGCAGGGGCTGAGGGGAGAAATGCGAAATTATATATGGTCATAAAAAATACAAAACAGAAAATCCTCCCCAAAACTCTCCCCTCTCCCACGGCGCCCCACACCCAAACTTGGCTTTTTAATTTCCCTGCATGGTGCAGGGCAGAGGGAGGCGGAAGCTGGTGTGCCTTTGGGCACAAGGCACCAGCCGGGGTGTGCGTGTGCCTCAGGGGGCTGTGGCGGCAGGATGAGGCTGCCTCTCCCTGGGCCCCACTGCACGGGCCTGCCTCCTGGGAAGGCGTCGGGGGCCCAGCTGGGGATGGACAGACAGACAGGGGGACTGGCCAAGCTGGGGCCCCCTGAGCTGCGGGGTGAAAGTTTGCGAATGCGGGAGAGCTGTGGGGTCCTGGGAGGGGGAGGAGGAGAGGGAGAGGAGGGGAGAGGTGTGGAGGGGAGGCAAGGTGAGACCCAGAAGCAAGGATAGAAGAAAGAGAGGAAAGACAGCAGGACAGAGAGAGAGGAAAAGAGAAGAGAGACAGGGACAGGCACGCGTGAGAAAGGAGGGAGAGAGGACACAGGGAATGAGGGAGAAGAGGAGGAAGAGGCAGCAGGGAGGGGGGAGAGTGAGGGTGGGGGGCGCGGGCGTCTGCAGTCCGGCTCCTCTCACTGTCATTAAGGATATTGATGTGCTCAGGCGTCAACGAGTCTTTGCACAAGCGAAAGGAAATCCGATGCTGGCGATGACCCCGAGCCCACGCCCTCCATGCCCCCTGCCCGCCGGCCCAAAGCCAGCTGGGGATCTGGGAGGCCGCCAGGAGGTGGGGGCAGGGGATGGTGAGACCCTCATGGAGGGCTCCAGGCCGAGGCTGCCCCGCCCAGGGTCTGTGCAGGGGTGGGGAGGGGGCACCTTTCAATACAGATGCCCCTGCTCCGGGCCAGCTGCCTGGCCTCCTGCCTGGGCTTCAGCCCAGAGGAAGGCTGGGAGGGGATGCCCTCCCGCCTGAGCCCCTGCCCCCTCAAGGCCTCACCCTTCACTCTGTCTCTCAGGATGGTGGGGGGTTGACCTCTCTATAGCACCCCTAGAAGGCCAGAGGTGGGGCAAGGAGAGGCAGACCCCAGAGGTCCAGGGACTGGCCAAGGTCAGGCTCACCCAGGCCGTTCCTTGGGCCTCTACACGAATGTCACCTTCTCGCGGAAGCCCTCCGTGACCACCTAAGCAGCCCCCAACACCCACTCGCTATCAGGCCTGCGTGTTTTGTTTTATTCAAAGCACTTGTCATTATCTGGAATTATCTTAATTATGCGTTTACATGCTTTTTATCTGTCTCCCCCCCACCCCCCACTTGGAGATTAAGTTTTGTCAGGATAGGGACCTTGCCTACCTTGTTCACCCTTCTAGCCCCCCACACCTCGGGCGCACAGAGCAAACGCTCCCTTAGGTGCTGCTTGACTCGATGGAAGGAAGGAAGGAAGGAAGGAGAGACGAACGAACGGACGAACGGACGGATGGACGCACGCACGGACGGATGGATGTATGGATGCTAAAAGCTCTGCCCTACGCGAAACCACACACCATCCCCGCCTGAGCCCCCTCTAGGCCGTGTGACCCAGCATCGCCCCCACCTCCGACCCCTCCCAGCCCCAGCTCCCGCTGCCGCCCGCCGCCCGCCGCCCAGGCTGCGCACCCCCGCCTCCCCTGAGCCGTCACTCGCGGAGCTGCCACAATATTGTGAAGGCTCCGCGCTCCCGCTCCTCGGCGCAGCCCGCAGCCCGCAGCCCGCGCGGGGAAAGCGAGGGAGGCGGCGGCGGCGCGGGCGGCGGGCGGCTCGGCGATGAATAATGCATGACCAAGGCGCCCCCTACCGGCGGCCGCGGGCTCCGCGGGGACACGGCCCCGCCGCGCCCGGGACCGAGCCTGGACCAGGCGGACTCCGCGGGTCTCCCTGCCCGCCCCCGGCCTCCCTCGCCGGCCCAGCCGCCCAGCGCTCGCCCTCCCCGGCTCGCCCTCCCTCGCTCAGGGTCTGGGGGGCGGCCTCCACCCACCCCGAGATTGAGGACCGAGTTTGGGGAGGTGGCGGGGCGGGCTGCCCAGCGCCTGGGGCCTCCCACGTCGTGATCCCGGGGTGCGGGGAGGATGGGGAAGCCCACTCCCACCCACCCCAGAGCTCCTGCACCAGGGCTTGCACCACGGGCCAGGAGTGCAGCCTCGGGGAAGGACCAGCTGGAAGGCAGGAGAGAGCAGAGGACGTGACTTAATTCATTTATAAAAATTAGCACAACTGATTTGGTGACATTTTTGTCTCTATAGCTCATGATAAATATCTAAATATATAATTATCTGATTAAGTTAATGATATTTTAAAAAATAGTGCAAACAATTTCACAAGTGTTTCCAAGTTTCTGTAGAACATTTAGAACATTGAGATACCTTTTTTAAAAAAAAGTTAAAATGAAACACAGGAGAGCCCACTGTGTACCTGAAGCAATCTGTCAATTTAGAACAAGGGTCCTGGCAGCGTCTTCCTGGGGGCTCCTCTGTGGGGGGATGGACCTTCTTGGCTGTCCTGTGCCTGAAAATGCCAGGGGCCGGAGGACACAGGCCAAGGGTCGTCATCAAGAGCAGGCCCCTGCCAGGCCTGGAGTGTCCCCCAAGATGGCTACGGTCTCCGGGGGTCCACTGCATGACTGCGTGTTCTCTGGGCCCACTGCCTCCTCCTGACCAGCAGGTAATGAGAAGGGGAGCAGAGGTCTTGGCTTTGCTTTCCAGCAGCCGATTGAGCTCCCAGTCATGCAGGCCCCGGGGGACATTGAGAACAGATGCTCCTGAAAGCCACACTCCCCCAGACACTCCTGCTGTCGCCTGCCCCACTGTCCAGCCTCAGTCAGCCAGAAGGGAGGGGCAGCCATTCTAGAGGCTGGAACCTTGGGCCTCTGGGTCACATCTCCAGCCCATCTGTTGAGCACATGCTGAAAGACTGGCACGTGCTGGGATCTCTAGTCCCAGCAACACCCGGCAAAGTAGGACTGCAAGCCCCATCTGCGTGCTACGGATGATGAGACTGAGGCTCAGAGAGGCACAGTCATGAGGCGAAGATCACACGGCAGATCTGAACTCAATCTTACACTCTGCAGAGCCTGAGGTTAGAATGGAGCAGGACATCTGGAGCAGGGAGGAGGAATTCCACCCAGAGACCCCTCTTGTGTCCTGGACCCCACCCCCAGAGGTCAGATTTGAACCTTGAGCTGGACCACAGGCCCTCTGGGTTGGGCCAGTGCTTGGTCTGGGTCACTAGAAACGGGCTGCAAACTCAAGTGCCCTGGGAGCCGGTAACACCACACATGGGACATATACAGTCTCCCAGGAACTTCCTGAACAGTCTTGGCTCTGAAGAGAACAACAGTTCAGAGCAGTGAGGACAACCTGTAAGTAACCTTCACTCTGGAATCTTGCTCCTTCGAGCACGGCCCAGGTTCCTGTCCCCAGCTTCCTTCTGCTCTGTTAGCTCAGCTGAGGAGTCTGACGTCTCTGTGCCTGGCTTTCTTGATCTGTAAAGATGGGAAGGAAAGCAGTGCTCGTATCACAGGGGCTGCATGGGCCGAGTGAGATGAGGGAGGAACAGGGCTTTGTAGGACAATTTAGTCTCTCCGGGAGAATTCTGGTGAGCAAGCAGCGGTCCTCCTTGGGTTGCTCTTTTAGTTTGGGCTTCCCTGAAAGTTGTCCAGAGATCTGGGTGTGTGACATTTGGGAGGGCTTCCCAGGGAGAACAATGACCGAGTGGGGAGATAGGCTGGGGAAGGGGGGCTTGGCCCATGTGCAGTCACTGCTGTGGACAATTGGGGTTCACTTCAGCAGGGGATCCCACACAGACTAGAGCCCATCTCAGGACTGTCCCAATGAGTGTGAGTGTTGGCGATAGGGCGGCTGGGGTATTTATCCACCAACCTCCATCTGTCGTTGGTTGAGAGGAACGGGGGCCAAGCTTGCTCCTATGGCCAGAGAGATGTCCTTGGGGTGCTTGAGTCAGAGTGATGGGGACTATCTATAAAAGCAGCAGGTCCTTCTGGGACAGACTGAAGGATATGACAGGGGCCCAACTAACACTTGTCATCATCAGTGCCGACCTTGGGCCATACCGAAGCTCTGGAGTTGGAGAAGGCCAGACTCAGCCCTAGCCCTGCCTGAGGGTAAAGAGGAAGCCCACTTTTCCGGAGAATTTCCGGGGGGGGGGGGAATTGGTTATTTAGGAGCCCAAAGATGGGGTACTCAATTAGTCTGGCAGCTGAGAAGGCTTCCTGGAGGAGGGGACATTTTCCTGGCAGAACTGTGAGTCAGAGACTGTGCTGGGGCCTAGAGGGGCCATATCCCCCACTGTCCCCTGTGCTCCAAAGCTCCTCCGGCTGTGGTAGCTGATGCCATGTCGCTCTGCTGGACCAGCAGCCCTGCCCCCTTCATCACCCTGGACTCTAGGACAGCTGTCCTCTGGTCCAGACTCTGTCCTGCCCCTGACACTCATAGCGGGTAGTAAGGAGAAAGGGTAGTTCTGGACCAAGGATCTGACAGACTGCCTGAGATTAGCCAGTGAGAATTTCCGAAAGCTTCCAGAATGCCTGGAGAGCTTGTTTTAAGTAGGGACACAGGCCCATTCAGACCTCCTGACAGAATATTCAGGCAAGGATGTGAGCTTCTGCATTTTCAAGCAGCACCCCAGGGTTTCGTCATGAGGCTAGTGGACTTGGGTTGAGGACCCATCCCCTGCTCCAAGCTGGGCTACTGGTCACCTTCTCCAAAACTGGGGGAGTTGCCACCAGACTTCCCAGGGCTGTGAGTCCCTGAGAGCGTCCCTCCTGCCTCGGGCTTCCTTGCACCGTCCCTCCAGCACCTTGGGCCTGCGGAGCTAAGGCCGAACAAAGGGGCTGGGAAGAGTCGAGCGCCTCCCCAGGGATGTCCTCCCCACCTCTGGGAGCTCCACCTGGCAAAGACCCCCCACCTCTGTTCCCTGCAGAGCATAGAGGAGTGTGGGGCCCTGAATCCGTGACCTTCCATTCATTCATATGCACGGATCAAATTTTGGAAATGCAATTAATTACCTGTTGTTGTGTCTGCTTTAATTATTGTCGTGTTTTCTATGCACTTTATACAACCTAATAAACAGTTGGGGAAACAAGATCCCGGTGGGGGCCGAGGCTCAGGAGAAACTGGGCTCTGCCCCCCACCCTGGGAAGCTCTTTCCACCCGTCCTTCATGGTGACATCCATTCATTCTCTTGCTTGTGTATTCATTCACTCTCCAGTCAGTCATTGATTCGTTCACAGAGTCCCTCATTCATTCAGAAATTCATTCATTCATTCATTCATTCATTCATTCATTCATCCAGTGAATGCATATCAACCAAGCCATGTGACAAGCTCCAGGAAAGTTGCCAGGGAAGCCATGGTAAACAAAACACGAAGATTCCTGCCTTTGAGGAGCTGACAGTCTGGTGGGAGAGACAGACAATGTACACATGCAACGTATACAACTAGAGCTAGGATAGTCAGGGAGGACTTCTTGGAGGAGCAACATTCAACCCCACTTCCTGATTTATTCATTTGCTTATTCATCCATTTAGGCAGAGCAGGCTCTATTCCTAGAAAGGGCTAGAGATGGAAGGCTCGGTTCTGAGCCAAGTCCTAGGGCAAGAGACAACCAGGAGTCAAATTATTACGCGGCACTGGAGAACATGGTGGTGAAGGAATGAACCAAGGGAGGTGGGAACATGGAAGCTGGAGAAACAGCCAGAAAAGGTTTTCCTTGAGAGGAAATGGAGGGGGTCTTCCAGGACCCACGAAAGCCTCCAGAGGACAGGCTCATCGGGGTGCAGGCACCAGCTGCTTTGAATAAGGACTGACTGACAGGTCCCCGTTATAAGTGCTGGGCGGGGTGGCGGTGGCAGAGAAGAGGAGCGGGAGGTCAGGTGACTAAAGCTTCCTGGTTCCCAGTCCCCTGGGCTGACTCTGAGGCTCCCTTGCCGTGTGACGGGGCTTGGTAAGGTTGGGCCTTTGCAAAGGAGCAGAAGTTTATCAGCCTGAGAACGACACCCAGAGATGAGCCCTGCATTCACGAGGCCTAGGGGCAGGAGGGAACTGGCGTGCTTGGGGAGGGAGAAGCCTGGCACGTGGCAGAAGATGGTGCCTTAGGCCCGGCAGGTGGGAGGATAGGGAGCTGGAGCACAGGGGGGCTGTGATGACAGCGCTGGGGAGAGGTAGGAGCGAAACTGTAAGCATTCAAGAGCCACGGATGGTCAGATGGTCGGCAAGTGGGGGCAGCACATGTCAGAGCTGAGTATCCCATGTTTGTTTACAAATGTGTTTGCCTGCTGTGGCCAAGGGATAGGGCAATAAGCAAGACGTGGTCTGGACCGGTGCAGAGCCAGTGATACCAAGGGGGCTGGCTCCGGGGGTGAGAGTGCCATCAGGGTGACCGTCCCAAGTGCCCAGGAGCCCAGAAGAGCAGCTTGGGCTTGGGACAGGAAAAGTAAAAGCCTCGTATAAATACCTTGTATTTATCAAGTCCTCCCTCCATGCAGGTGGGTCCCATTCATTATCCACTAATAGTAACGATAGCAGGAGCAGCAGCGAAAACGAACTCTTATTCTGTGCCGGCCTTTTTCTCTTTCTGTTCCTTGTGTTCTTACCCACATTACTTATCCTTACGTTATCGTCACTGTCCCCACCAGACACACAAGGACCTGGAGGCTCAGAACGGGGGGGACTTCTCCGAGGAGCCGGTGGCTGGGCCAGGATATGAACTCAGTCCGTGCTGGCTTCACCCCGCCTCCCACTCCATCAAGGGATGGGCTGGGGGCACAGGGTGCCAGGCGGGCCCTGAGGATGAGCCCATGGCCTGGTCCTCTCCCCTCAAGCGGCCTCGGGCTGCCGCATTCCCCTTCTGCCGACCGAGGCTGGTGTTTTATGAACCCAGAACCGCAGCAAGATTCTCCTATTAATTTATTGGTATTGCTAATTAAACATCATATTCGCAAATGTAAATTTCCTAATGGCCTCCCTTCCATTTCCGAAGCTCCCTTAAAGAGCCTTCTTGTTATGCTTGTCAATTGAAACCAATTAAATCTCGCCGGATGGGTGGGCTGTGGCTGGCTCAGGGGTCACCGAGGGGCCCCGGGGCCTCTGGACAGGGTCTGGCTGGGGCCCTTCTTCTTGACCTCAGAGGAAAACTGGGCAGGCAGTGTTGGGGACAAGGGGACAGAGAGCTCTTGAGGGCCAGCTACCTTCTCCCTGACATGCCCTGGCCAAGAACAGTTTCCTCTTCCCTGGGTGTGCCTGCTGGCTGGGGCCTGTGGCTGTTCCCAAGGCTGGGTGGGGGCGGGGCCAGGACTAGGATGAGGAGTGAGGGTGGGAGAGCTGGAGGGGGGGAAGAGGATCCAATGGGAGGATCCAAGGGGTGAATAACAGGGCTTGGAGGGGCCTCAAAGAGTTTTCCAGTCAAACCCCTAGTCTGAAAAATGAGGAAACTGAGGCACGTGGGAGAAATTGACTTGCCCAAGGCCCACAGAGTCACGAAGTGGAGGAGCTGGGACTTAACCAGAGGTCTCTCTCTGATCTCTTTGAGAATCTGGTGAGCTATGTGCTTTCACTCCAGAAAAACGTACGCAGAGATTGTATAATTGTTGGGACCCTGCTACCCCAACTCGGTCATTGCATAGTGTTTGAAACAACAGCTCTTGGCTCAGAAATACTGCTTTTGAACTCCCATCCAACAGGCTTTCTGCCTCCATGGACCTCAGTCTCCCTATCTGTAAAATGGAGCAACAGTCTTTCCCAACCAGGGCTGCCAGGAGGATCGTTTGACAAGGCATGTGAATGAGCACTCGAACGGGTGACCCATATCAAGATGAGTCTTGCCACTACAGAGCCCAGTGGGGCAGGGGCACCAGCTGGCCTGGGAGAGGGTGCCAGGTGGACCCAGGGAAGTTGGGAGAGGGTGAGCCACACAGGCCTGAGGGCTTGGCCTTGTGTCTGGAACGATGATCACTATTTGCTCAGCACTGAGACATCACACGCATCATCTCTAACCCTCCCCAGCCAGTGAGGTAGGTGTTGTCATTGCTCTCTGTACAGGTGGGGAAACTGAGGCTTGGAAATTTGGTGACTCACCTGGCCTGGGGTTCCCTGGGGGAAGGTCTCTCTGGCGGCTGCTCCGTCTGTGCTGAGCAGCGGCATGAAATTTAAGAACTAACAGTGTCAGGCCTAGTGTCCCCTCCCACTGCTCCTGAGCACAGCCTCTGGAAGGACAGGCAAGGAAGAGAACCTAGGGACAACACTGAGTCCAAGGGCCAAGGCATTTGGCGAGAACCTGGAGGGTACAGAAGACCCCCTCCTTTGCCTTTGTCCTTGGTACCCTGGATAAAGCTGGGGAGGGGAGCTGGTGGGGGGCTGGGATAAGGGAGGGGCGCTGCCCCAATGCCAGGAAACAGCCACCTCGCCCCAGCCCTCTGTGGCTCACACAGCTTTTATGTGTCAGTATCTTTAGGGGATCAGCGGGTAGTCTGAGTGTTTTGGTTGCTGCTTGGGAATCTCCATTAGGGAAAGTTTTAAAAATACACTCTATTGTTGTTTATTATTAATGGTAATGACACAGGGAGGGAGGCTGCCCATCAGCTCCCTGTTGTCCCAGGCTTCCAGCGTGCGGGGTTGAGCAGCCAGTGCCAAGAACCCTGCACAGAGCGTGAGGCCGGCTCAGGCGCAGGACTGGGCCCTGGGGTGTCCAGACATTAAAAAAAAAATTGTTTTAATTATGATGAAATACACAGAACACGAAATGTAATCTTATAAGCATTTTAAAGTATATGAATCAGTGGCATTAAGTACATTCACAATATTATGTGACCATCCAGTTCCAGAACTTTTTTATCACCCCAAAAAGAAACCTCCTACCCATTAAGCGGTCATTCTGCCTTCACCCTATTCCCCAGGCAGCCACTAATCTGCTTTCTGTCGCTATGGATTTCCCTTTTCTGGATTTGCCTACTCTGTATCCATTAAACGCTGACTCCCTCTTCCCCCTGCTCCTAGTCCCTAGTAACCACCATTCTACTTCTATGTCTCTGAATTTGTCTATTCTCCATACTGCATGTAAATGGAATCATGCACCATCTGGCCTTTTGTGTCTGGCTTCTTTCACGGAGCATGATGTTTTCAAGTTTCATTCGTGTCGCAGCATGTACTAGTACCTCATTCCAGTTTATAGCAGAATAATATTCCATGGATATATTGCATGGATATACCACATTTTGTCCATCCATCCATCCATCCATCATCCAACCATCCATCCATCCATCCATCCATCCATCCATCCATCCACTCATCCAACCATCCATCCAACCATCCATCCATCCATCCATCCACTCATCCAACCATCCATCCATCCATCCATCCATCCATCCATCCATCCATCCAACCATCCATCCATCCATCCATCCATCCATCCATCCATCCATCCAACCATCCATCCATCCATCCACTCATCCAACCATCCATCCAACCATCCATCCATCCAACCATCCATCCATCCATCCATCCATCCAACCATCCATCCATCCATCCATCCAACCATCCATCATCCATCCATCATCCATCCATCCATTCATCCATCCATCCATCCATCCATCCAACCATCCATCCATCCAACCATCCATCCATCCATCCATCCATCCATCCATCCAACCATCCATCATCCATCCATCATCCATCCATCCATTCATCCATCCATCCATGGACATTTAGGCTGTTGCCTCCTTTCAGCTACTGTGAATAATGCAGCTATGAGGTGTCCAGATCTTGAGCATACAGTTATCTGGATTCTGAGCAGGGAGATGTTTTGATTCTGGCACACAAATATCTTGATAGCAGATATAAGGACATCCACACACGCTGAATATGGGAGTGTCTGGGTGCTGGACACGAAGGTGTGAGGGTGTCCAGACTTCAAATTCCCAGCTCAGGGGCCCAAAGGACCACTTTGGTGCTCTCATTAGGTAGGTAGGCCATCATAGAGCTCTTCCCTAAGCCCCAGGGAAACTATCTGCAGCTTGAAAAGGTACAAGTTTAGGGCGCCTGCCTGGCTCAATTGGTAGAGCATGGGATTCTTGATCTCAGGTTGTGAGTTCAAGCCCCATGTTGGTTGTAAAGTTTACTTTTTAAAAAAATGCGGGTTCCTTGAGGTGGGGGAAGAGGGGCTGGGGAGCACCCCTCAGACACCTAAGCCTGTGGGAGGGTGGGGCTGGATGAAATAAACTTCTGAAGGCTCTTTGTGGGCTGGCACACAGGCTGGAGTCTCCCCCCACACGGCAGAAGCTTGGTGCCTAGATCATAGAACACATAACGTCAGAGAGAGACAAGCCTTGCCATTGTCCAGTTCAAGTGCCCCACCTAGAGCGTTTTAGACATGGGGAAACTGAGGCCAGGGAAAAGAAGTGACATCTTCATTAGTGTCACCATTACCTTCATAGTTACTGCCGACTGGCACTTCCCGTGTGCCTGGTAATGCGTTCGGCATGAGCTCCCTTAAACCACACACTTAGTGAAGGGCATTCTAATGTTATTCCCATTTTACAGATGAAAACATGAAGGTTCAGAGAGGTGAACCCGTTATCTAAATTGTAGGGAAGGGGTGGAAATTCTCAGGTGTCCTAAAGGGAACCAGAGGTTTTCTGGCTAAGTCCACACCACTGTGGCCAGTGACAACTGTCCTCGAGGTTGGCACTGAGTCATTCTTGCCTGGTGGGTTCAGCACCCCTGTAGCCTCCTGCCAGCATCCCCACCGCTCAGCCTATCCCCTTGGTAAGTCTAGCCCCCTGAGCCTCAGTGTGCCCATCTGTAAAGTGGGGAGTCTTGCCGACACCCCCTGCGGAGAGTTGTTTAAGCATTAAGTGAGTTGACAGATCCATGGGGCTTGCGCAGAGCTTGGCACACAGTGAGTGCTTCAAAAATGTAGCCCAGAGAAACACGGCCTACCTCCGTGGGCTCCCCCGGCCTCCCCACCAGGCCCCATGCGGGAAGAGCTGGACGGGAGAGCACTGGACGGGAGATCAGGGAGCCTGGTGCTGCCCCTGGGATTCACAGCGGAGAAGGAGGGGCACTCACGGTCTCTCTCGGTCTCCACGGGATAATCAGAGAGGACACCACCTTAATTCCACCTCCATCAGACCTCCGCCAGAAGACACGACCCTTTCCCCTCATCAATATTCAAGAGCTTAACAAAAAAAGCTATAACTAGGGAAGTCAGAAATAATGGAATGCAGTATTGATTATTTTATGGTGCGATTAGGGGTAATTACATCTCTCAAATTTTATTTTAATGTTACTTTCTACTACTTTTAGCCTTTTAAAATTATCCCAAACATCCCCATTTAATGGAACACACATGCCTTCAATTTCAATGTGAAATACTTTTTTTCTGCTAAAGTGTGACCTCAATATATTTGAAAACATAAATTACACCATGTATAAACCATAAAAAATGAATGATGAATTTAATTCTGGTGAAGCGTGAGGGATGGAGGAGGCAGGCGGGCGGAGGTGCTGTTTATCCAGTGCGGAGGGGACAGTCAGAGGCGGGAGGGGGCAGCGGGGGCCAGAGGGGCTGCCTGACCTTCAGGGGCATCGGAACCGGGCTCAGAGCTCTTGGGACACAGGCCAGGGAGGGACTCCGGGGCCGTGCCTGCCCCAGCACCTGCCCAACCTCCCTCAGTGACCTTGTAGCCAGTTCCTCTGCCCACCTCCCCTGGGGGACCAGTTTTCAAAACACCTGCTATTGCCTGGTCCAGCTCGAGGCTCCCAGCCCTACTCTGTGCACAACGGGCAGTGTGGAGTGGTTGCTAATGAGCTGTGCTCTGTTTGATTGGTCCATTAGACAGATGAGCAGACTAAGGCTGCAGGGAGTACCCTCAGGGAACTCGGCAGAGCAGTACTGCAGTGCTGGGGGCTGGCTGCGGAGCCAGACTGGGGACTGTGCAGCCCAAGAGCTTTGAGCTATCAGAGAGAAGAGTCTGTGGTCCCTGCCCACATCCCCACGGACATCCGGGCAGCGAGCAGAGTGGTTGAGGACATAGGCTTTGGGGCCAGAGAGCCCTGAGTTCAAATTCGGGCTTCTTATAGGAATGCTAGGAGGAGTCTCTACCCCTGAAAAGCTCCTAGCAGGATATCCCTGTTCTTCCCTTGTCCAGGATCTATGCTGGGGGTGGGGGGATGGGAGGCTTTGGACTCAGGGATGGGGGTTTTCTCCCGAGCCCTCAGCCAGAGCCTCTGCACCTTTGTTCTAGGCTTTTCTGGCTTTCTTTCTTCACCTTTCTTCTAGGTGACTCGCAGCTCATTATTCGGGGCCCCTCTCTGCCACATCCCGGGGTACATGGTGAGCCCGGGCAGGGCAGGGGCCAGCTCGCCTTGTTCACTGCTGTACCTCCAGCCAACAGCAGTTGTAGGAACTCGGGAATATCGTAGGAATGAAACGTTCTTGTCACCCGGTGACCAGGTTGCCAAGCTTGGGGCCTTCCCCAGCTCATCAGAGCCTTTGCCCCGGGGCGGGCCTCCCTGCTCCCAGAAGCTCTCAGGCCCTGGTTTCCGGGACAGCCCCCTTCCTGCTCTTCCTCCAACCTCCCTCATTGCTTTTTCTGGCCTCCTTTGCGATTCTGCCTCAAAGTCTTCCCCCTGGGGGGCCCACGGCGTGTCCTTGGGTCTCTTCTCCACCACATTCACTCCCACGGCCACCCCATCCTGCTGACCCCTTTTACTCAGCATCTAGACCAGCGCTGTCCAAAAGAAATATCACGCAAGCCTCTTAGACAAGGAAGCATTTTCTCAGTAACCACATTTTTTTAAGTAAAAAAAAAAAAAAGTGAAATGAACATAGATACTGTATTTTATCTAACCGAATGTAGCCAAAATATGATCATTTCTACTTATCAATGGAAAAGAATCATTAATGGGCTGTTTTACTTTTTTTTTTTTCCATCCTAAGCCTTCGAAATCTGGTGTGCATTTTGCACCGAGAGCACATCTCAGTTGGACTGGCTGCATTTCAAGTGCTCACTAGACGCACGCGGTCCACAGCTGCTGCGCTGGCAACGACGGTCCGCGCACGGTTTCCAGCCCCTGTGTCCAGCCCAGATCGCTCTTCGCAGCTGGGGACAGGAGTATTTCCTCCGATTCAGCATCTCCATTCAGAGGTCTGACAGCATCTCCAACGCCAAATGTCCAAAGCTGAGCTCCCGATCTTCCCCACAGCCTTCTTGCCCCTGTAAACGGCGGCTCCCGCCTTCCAATGTTCGGATCAAGACCCCTGAAGTCATCTTTGGCTCCTCTCTTCCCCTACCCCCCAACCTATCAGCAAATGCTGTCTGTCTTCAAAATACATCCAGAATCTGACTTCTCCCTTCTTCCAAACCTCCACCCTGGTCCACCTGGGTAACTGCAGTTGCCATCCTCCCAGTCTTCTTAAGTCGACTCTTGCTCTGGACCCTACCATCTATGCTCCTCCCAGATCCCAGAGTGGTTCAGTTAAAGCATAAATGGGTTCTCACACTTCTGTTCGCAGCCCTTCAATGCCTCCCAGCTCCCTCAGGGTGAAAGTTCAAATCCATACATTAGAGTTCAAAACACACAAACATGTTCCTGCCCCAGGGCCTTTGCACTGCCTGTTCCCTGAGCTCAGATGGCCTTTATAGACATCTACAAGGCCAACTCCCTCATCTCCTTTGGTTTTGACTGAAATATCACCTTTACATTGTAATCTTTCCTGCCCTTTCTATTTTAAATTGCCATTTCTCTCCCCATCCCCCTGCCCTTCCTTTATTTCTCATGGATCATATGACTTACCTATTTATTGTATTGATTAACTGCCTCTCTCACCAGAATGTCAGTTCCATGAGGCCAGGAATTTTTGTCCTTTCGTCTGTTCTGTTCACTGCTCCCCCCCCCCCCAGTGTCCACACGCCACAGGGTACCTGGCCTGTGTTAAGCATTCACAAATATTCAATGCATAAATGGATAGATATTCACCACCAAATGGTTAGCAGTTTGAACCAGGACCATTTGTTGAACTCTGCTTATTTGAAATGTCACCTTTATCATAAAGTAAACTTTCATATAAACACGGACCTGTTTCTTTCCATTGATCAACCTACCTGATCTCATTCCAATATTATACTGCTTTTTAAAGTCTTTTTTTTCTTTTTTAAGTAAATCTCTATGCCCAACGTGGGGCTTGAATTCACGACCCTGAAATCAAGAGCTGTATGCTTTACCAACTGAGCCAGCCAGGGGCTCCTCCAATACCCCAATATTTTAATTACTATGACTCAACAGTGTGTTTTGCCAATGGTTCAACTATTCACTTTGGAATTTTTTAAATTACGTGTTCCCTTTTCTTTTTTTTTTTTTTTAAAGATTTTATTTATTTATTCATTCGACAGAGATAGAGACAGCCAGCGAGAGAGGGAACACAAGCAGGGGGAGTGGGAGAGGAAGAAGCAGGCTCAGAGCAGAAGAGCCTGATGTGGGGCTCGATCCCACAACGCCGGGATCACGCCCTGAGCCAAAGGCAGACGCTTAACCGCTGTGCCACCCAGGCGCCCCTACGTGTTCCCTTTTCATATAAACTCTATCACATTTGATAAAAGTTTCCATTGGGAACGTCACTGAGATAGCATTAGATTTATTAGTTAATTTAAGAAGAACTTATTTTATTTCAATATTGTCATCATACCCAAAATGTATCTCTCCATTTATCTTTTCATATGATAATATTAAAGGAAAATGTTTTCACAACCTTGGGGTAGGAAAAATAAAACACGAAATCCAGGAGCCAAAAAGGAGGGTTGCACTCTTTACAGACATCAAATTTTAACATTTCTATGTGACTAAAGACCAAGCCACGAGAAAAATAATCCACATCCAGACTTTTTAAGCCTGGATTTCCACCTCTAGGGCTTTAAAAAAACTCACTTGGGTACACAAAGATGTGTGTAAGGATGTTTACCTGTTTCGTAAGAGAAAACATTTTTGAAAACCGTGTATATCCATCCATCCGAGATGGGGATAAATACTATAGCCCAGCCCCACTACGAAACCTCGAATAGTTACTTAAAAGTAGTGGGAGGTGGGGTCCCTGGCTGTGTCAGTCGGTTAAGTGTCTGACTCTTGATTTCAGTTCAGGTCATGATCTCAGGGTTGTAAGGTCGAGCCCCGTGTTAGGCTCCGTGCTGGGCGTGGAGCCTGCTTAAGGTTTTCTTTCTCACCCTCTCCCTCTGTTCCCCCCCAAAATAATAATAATAAAAAAATTTTTTTAAATAGTGAGGTCGATCTATAAAGATCATGGAAAGATCTCCAGAGCACACGGTCAAGCGCAAAGATGCATTTCAGAACGTTAAGTGTGCTGTGATGCCATTTGTTTAAAAGATAATTAAGACGTTTGAAAAATGGGCAAAGAGTTTGAACAGACATTTCTCTAAAGAAGATATACAAACATCCGAAAAGTATGTGAAAAGATGTTCAACATCATTAGCCATCAGGGACATGCAAATTAAAACCACAATGAGCTCCCACTTCACACACACTAGGAAAGCTATACTCAGAAAGACAGATAATTGTGGGGCGCCTGGGTGGCGCAGTCGTTGGGCGTCTGCCTTCGGCTCAGGGCGTGATCCCGGCGTTATGGGATCGAGCCCCACATCGGGCTCCTCCGCTGGGAGCCTGCTTCTTCCTCTCCCACTCCCCCTGCTTGTGTTCCCTCTCTCACTGGCTGTCTCTCTCTCTGTCAAATAAATAAATAAAATCTTAAAAAAAAAAAAGACAGATAATTGTAAGTGCTGGTGAAAATGGGGAGAAATTGGAGCCCTCAGACATGGCTGATGGGACTGCAACAGAGCTCAGCCGCTTTGGAAAACAGGCTGGCAGTTCCTCAAAAGGTTAAACACAGAGCTACCACATGACCCAGAAATTCTACCCTAGGTAGACACCAGAGAGAAACGAAAACATATGTCCCCAAAAATCTCGTACGTAAATGTTTGTAACAGCATTATTCATTACAGTCCCAAAGGAGAAAGGACCCAGATGTCCATCAACTGATGAACGCACGGGTAGAATGTGGCGTGTCCGTACAAGGGCAGATCCCTGGGCAGGAGGAAGGCACGGAGTACTCACACACGCCACGACAGGGATGAGCCTTGAAAGCTGCCGCGAGAAAGCCCTACGCAGGAGACCGCGTGTTGTATGGTTCCATTCATATGAAACACCCAGAACAGGCAAATCCGAAGAGACCAAAACATTAGTGGTTGCCTAGGGCTGGGGAAATTGAGGGGAACGGAGGGCTGACACCAGTGGGGACAGGGATTCTTTTAGGGGTGATGCGAATGTTCCAGAGTGGGGGTGGTGATGGTTGCACAACTCTGGATACACCAAAAACCATCGAATCCGACCCTATACATGGGTGCATCGTGTGGTATGTAAACGATCGAAAAGCTAATGAATATGCTCGCCCTTGAAACTTTCTCACTGGTCAGTGCAGGTCCTGGGTGTGCATCCCCGCCCACAGTCCCAGTACCCTTTCTATCAGCCTCCTTTAAAGTCAGCAACAATCGAAGATGGACAAAATACCAACATTGTATTTTTCAAGATTCTATTTTTAAGCAATCTCTACACCAAACGTGGGGCTGGAACCCACAACCCAGAGACCAAGAGCCACACATGCCACGAACTGAGCCAGCCAGGCACCCCAAAGCACCAACATTTTAACTAAAACAGGATCCCATTCCTGACTTTTCCCTTGCTGCAAGGCCCAGCTATGGCTCTGCTTGCGTTTAAAAACGTTGATATTTTGTTCACCAAAGAATTTTTTGCATTAAGTTCGCTTTTTAAAAATATTGCATTAAAGTATTATTTCAATCTTGATTTCTGAGGGGTTTGGGGGGGGGGCGCTCGTCAAGTTTTGCAGCCCAGTGCCTCATGCGCCCCACCCTGGTCCCCCTGGCCTTGGCTTTGTCCCCAAAGAAGCCACCTGGGATTCCCAGGCTCCCAGCGGCGAGAGGGGCGGGAAAGCGGAGCCCGGGGGAGGCGGGGGGCAGGAGGCCGCAAAGCCACTGGCCCCAGTCTGTGGACAAAGGCCACAGCCTCCCGCCTGGGGCGGCTGACCGGTCCTCCCCAGGACCCGGACAGGGAGACACGGAGACTCCGAGAAGGGAAGGATAGGGACGGACGGGGGCCGCGGACGCAGGACAGGGGCCGGGAGCGAGAGATTGGAGAGAGAGAGGCGAGCGCCGAGCGGCGGAGAGGAGCCCCGGGCGACCCCCGGCGGGGCGCCCCCTCCCCGCTTCGCCCCCCCCGCCACCCCCTGCGCGGGAGGCCCCGGAACGACCAGGCAGAGGCGCCCGGGGGAGGGGGCGCTCCCGGCCGCCCGCCGCCTGATGCGTATCGATCGGCGCCCGGGGTCGGCGCGGGGGCAGCAGCTGCCGGCGGGCGGGGCGACCGCACATTAGCGCGGCCGGGGACCACTCCCCGGAACCCGGGCCGCGCAGCCCATTAGACGCCCCCGGCCGGCCGCGCGACCCCCGCGCGGGCTGGGCGAGCTGGCTCCGCCGAGGCGGCCCCTGTGGCGCGCGGGGCCGGGCGGGGATTCGGAGACCCGACACCCCCACCCGCCCCGGTCGGCCCGCGGGCCCCCGGCAGCCCCCAGTTGGCCCTGATGCCCGCTCCAAACGGCTGGTTCCCTATGGGTTTGGCGGTCCAGCCTCGAAGTCTTCGCACGTGCTGTGCCCTTTTGCAGGGATGCTGGTCCTTCCACTGCTCCTCACCAAGCCTCACCCTGCTCATTTTTTGGCTGCCCACTTTGAAGTAGATTCCGGGGAGGCCTTCCTGACCACCCTCCCTCCCCACACCTAGTGGGGTCCCTGTGCACTTCTCACCGACCCCCTGAACAGTCCTCAGGACAACTGACTCTCCCGTCTAATAATCAGGACCGTGGGTGGATCTCCCCAGGTGGTCTGTGAGCCCTTTGGGGGCCACTCCTTCCTGGCCATTCTTGCACCCCAGTACGGAAGGAATAAACACAAACGCTAGTGGGAAGCGGAATCCGCAGAGCCCAGAGGGTCTTATCCTTGAGTATGGGGGAGGGGGTTGGGCAGAATTAGGCTAGATAGTTCTAGTTCTGCCACTTAATAGCTGTGTGACCTTAGGCACATTGTTTGACCTCTCTGGGCCTCTGTTTCCCCATCTGTACCTTTGTTCAGGTCTGAATCCTAATTCCTGCCCGGCAGGGGAGCCCCTCCCCACCCCAGGGATTAGTACCAGGCCTGGGAAGGGGAGTGAAAACCCCATAAGGTTTCTCAAGCAGAGGGCATGAGATGCTCCAATGGGGATGGGGTGTGCAGGGAGGGTGGGAACAGGCCATCCTCACACGCTGTTGCCGGTGGGGGTCTGCGACCAGAACTTTCTGGCTACAGGGACTCTCTAGCCTTCAGGCTCTATCTCATCAGCTTCGCCTTCCTCTTGCACGTCACTTCCTCCTCAACCCCACTTGCCCACCGACTACCACCCTATCCTCTGTGCCTTGCCCAGTAAGATTCCTTGAAAGAGGCACCTGACCTCCCTGTTCTCCAGGCCCCATCCCACCCCATATTCTCTTGAACCCGTTCCCTGCAGCCACTCTCGGCCAGGACACCCGTGACTCCACCGAGCTAAAGCCCAGTGGTCAGTTCTCAGCCCTCGGTTTTGCGGGAGCGGGCTGCTCACTGCCACTCCTTGGAAGCCTCTTTGGACTTGGCTGGTTCTCCCCCGTGTCCCAGCTGCTCCTTCTGCTCTCTGCGGCATCAGAGGCTCGGTCTTCTGCCCCTTCTCCATGTAACCCTCTCTCCTTGATCCCCCCCAATGCGATGGCTCTTCAAACACCAATATATGCTGGCAATTCCCAGATTTGCATCTCTAGCTCAAACCTCTCTCCAGAGCTCCACGCTTGCCTATAATCTGCCTTCCTTCGGAAAAAAGGTGACTTCCTCCAGAAACGCAGCAAAACTTTTTTTAAAAGCTTCCCACTGTCTATTATTCTGTAGGCAGGCCACGAGCAGAAAGCAGAATGAGCGGCCCTCTCACTCCAGGCCTCGCTGGGCGACCCCAGACTGGTCCTTCTAAAAAGGAGGGGGAGGGGAGGAGAGCGAAGAGAGGCAGGAGGGGAGAGGTAGAGGGAGCACTAGCTCTGGGCCTTAATCAGTAGCATCCAGCTTAAATTCCTATGAATGGCAGTTCCATAAATCAGACTTCTTATTAAATCCGTAGCCAGAGCGTATGTATCCCGTTAGGAAGCAGTGAAGCTTCTGGAGCATGGCTGTGTCCCCTCACTCACCCCCTCAGCTTGGCCCAGATCTGCCCGGGAGGAGCTTTCCAGGGAGCGGTAGCCCTCTCTGGGCACACACTCATATCCACGCTCTTGCTCACTTATACCCAAGCGCTAAGGCAACAGTCCCACTCAACACTCCCACCACCCCCGCCCTGTGAGGTGGCTGTGGCAGGCTTAGGGTTGGGTGGGAGGCATGGGGGGAAATCAGTCCTTTGAGAGAGCCTAGTAAACAAGAGGGGCAGCCTCGGGGGTGCCCTGAGCATGGTTGCAACGGGACACAGTCCTTCGCATGCGTGCAGGATTTAGAAGTGAGGCAAGTCTAGGATCAGAAGGAAACCCCCTTGGGGATGCTTCCCTGGTACAGTGTACAACCTGTGCAACCTTACATAGCAATCCTACTAATAAGTGCCTGTATCATTCAGGAGAGGATCAATTATGCTGTGATAACAAACAAATCAAGGGGTGCCTGGGTGGCTCAGTTGGTTGAGTGTCTGACTCTTGATTTCAGCTCAGGCCGTGGTCTCAGGGTTGAACCCTGTGTGGGCTCCATGCTCAGTGGGGAGTCTGCTTGAGGATTCTCTTTCTCCCTCTCCCTCTGCTCCTCCCCCCTCTCCCGCTTTCTCTCTCTCTCTCTCTCAAATAAATAAATAATTCTTTTTTAAAAAATCAAAATCTCAGTGTCTTAGTACAACAAACATTTATTTTTTTTTTAAAGATTTATTTGGCAGAGAGAGAGAAAGCACAAATAGGCAGAGTGGCAGGCAGAGGCAGAGGGAGAAGTAGGCTCCTTGCTGAGCAGGGAGCCTGACACGGGGCTCCACCCCAGGCCCCTGGGATCATGACCCAAGCCAAAGGCAGACACTTAACCGACTGAGCCACCCAGGCACACCCAAACATTTATTTCTGATGAGGTCTGTCCAGGGCAGGTGGGCAGAGGGCTTTCCTCCATGAGTCACTCGGGGGGCCCTGGCCGGTGGAGGCTTTACCTCAGAGCATGCTCCGCAAGGGACCAGCGGAGGGATCAGAACCCCAGCCCAGGAGTCACGCTCATCACTCCCACCCACAGCTCTTTGACCAGAGCTCATCTGCGGTCACATCTCATTCCAGGCTGGCAGGACGTGCCGTCCTCCTGTACGCCCCCCAGAAGACCACGGGCTATCGGGCTAGCAGCGATGTCTGCCTTAGTACCCGGTTACAACTCGACCAGTTCCAACCAAATCCTCTCCCCCCCCCCCAGTTTTCTCAGCTGTGCTAAATGCATCTCCCCCACTCCAGGGCTCAAGCTCCAGAGAGTGGAGACATTCCTGGATCCTTAATGTGCCCTAGCCAAGCGATTTGTAAATCCTGTCAACTCCATTTTTAAAAGATATCCAGAAGGAAACCCCTTCTTTCCACCCCACACTACAGCCTGGTCTACACCGTCCTCTCCAGCCTCGATTGTCGCAGGGGCCCCCCGGCTGCCACCTTTGTCCTCCATAGAGGTTCTCCAGCCACTAGCCAGAGGGATCCTGTTAGATTAGGTCCTGTTAGAGTAGGATCACTTCACTGCTCTGCTCCCAAACCCTCCATGGCTCCCACCTCTCTGGGAGAAAAGCCCAAGTCCTTACAGTGGCCCTTGGAGCCCTGCGATCTGACCCTCTGTGATCTGTTTGACCTCACCTCCTCCCACACTCCATCTCTCACTCGACTCCAGCCTCACTGGCCTCCTTGCTGCCCTTTCCACAGTCAGCTCCCTGTTGCCTCAGGGCCTTTGCACCTGCAGATCCTTCTGTCTGGAGTGTTCTCCCCTCAGATCACAGGAGAGCTCCCTCCTTCACCTCCTTCAAGACTTTGTTCTAGGGGCGCCTGGGTGGCTCAGTCGGTTAAGCCTCTGCCTTTGGCTCAGGTCATGATCCCAGGGGCCTGGGAACAAGCCCCCTCGTCCGGCTCCCTGCTCAGTGGGGAGTCTGCTTCTCCCTCTCCCTCTGCCCTACTTGTGCGTTCTCACTCACTCTCTCTCAAATAAATAAACAAAATCTTTTTAAAAAAGACTTTGTTCTAATGTCTCTTTCTCAGTGAGTCCTTCCCTGACCCCTCCCCCCTGACATTTTATTTTATTTATTTTATTTTATTTTTTGAAAGATTTTATTTATTTATTTGACAGAGAGACAGCCAGCGAGAGAGGGAACACAAGCAGGGGGAGTGGGAGAGGAAGAAGCAGGTGCCCAGCAGAGGAGTCTGATGCGGGGCTCGATCCCAGAACGTCGGGATCACGCCCTGAGCCGAAGGCAGACGCTCAATGACTAAGCCACCCAGGTGCCCCCCCCCCCATTTTAAACTGCACACCTACCTCTGCATTTCCTCTCCATTTTATTTTTTGCTGGGAGACTTACCACTTTCTAATAATCTGAAGATTTCACTTATTGTGTTTACCATCTGTCTCCCCAAGTGGAATGTAAGGTCGAGATTTCCATCCATCTAGTTCATGTACTTGTATACGTATCAACTGTAATAGTGCCTGGCACATAGCAGGTGCTCAGAAAACAATTTGTTGAATGGACGACCAAACCAAAGCCTGGCATAGTGATGAAGGGCTCAGCCTTTGGAACCAGGCTGCAGGTGTTCAAAGACCAGCTTTGCCACTTACTACCATGTAATTTAAGGGGATTCGCTTAGCTTCCCGACCCTCAGTTTGCTCATCTGTACAATGGGAATGAGGATAGTACCTACCACTGGAGCTGTGTATTTCAATGAGTTAACGGATACAGAGCAGACTCTACGAAGCCCGGCAAAGAGACGCTTAGTATATATCGGCTGTTACTATTTCACAACGCTGTAAGTCTACTTCTATCCACTTTAATAAAGAAATCGAGATTGTTCTGATTATGGGCAGATTTATGCCTGATAGCGTTCATCAGTGTTTTTTTAAACATATAAAATCGGAAACAATCTGAATTTCTAAGAAGACGGGATTTGTTAAATAAAATATGGTACAGCCTTTGAAGGGATATGAGGCAGCCATTAAAACTCAGGTTCTCAAAGAATATTTAATGGCACGGGAAAATGTCCACAGTGTAACGGGAAGTGAAAAAAAGTGGTATATAATTCTTAAATGGAGTAGTGGATATCTGCCTGTTTTATTATTGTTCTTTAAACTGTGCATATACTCTTTAATATATTACGTGATTCATAAAAATGCAGGAAAAAAGCAGGATACAAGACTATAAGATCCCAATTTTTTTTTAAGATTTTATTTTTTTAAGTAATCTCCACACCCGATGTGGGGCTCGAACTCACCACCCTTATAAAGTCGCACACTCCTCTGATTGAGCTGGCCGGGTGCCCCTCCATGATCCCAATTTAGATTTCCATGTTTTCATGCATTTCCCCACAGGCCTGCACATTCACAGGGGAAAAAAAGACTGGAAAGAAATAGACCAAAACATTAACAGTGGTTCCCTTCCGTGTGATGAGATATTAAAAGATCTAAACAACCTTTTCTATTCTTTGTTATATTTTGCAGATCTCTTACAATGAACAGGGAAACTGCAATGCTCTGGTAATCAGGACAAAGGGGGTTTTAAAGAGGCAGGGCAGAGTTTTCCAAATTCTGGTGCCACAGCAGGTGAATAGGTGAAGGTTCTGTGGGCTCGGGGAAGTGTGGCTATGGCACAAGCAGCCTCACCTCTGCAGGACTTGTCAGAGCCTCTACTGTAGTGCCCATGACAGCTGTCGGTAAGAGGGAGCCCCTTGCCCCACAAGGGATTCGTGGCACATCGCTGGATATGAAGTGGTGTGAGGAGTGCTTGAGGGCCGCCTTTATGCACCGTGGGGCCTCTGGGGGCTGTGCTGGTCTCCCTAGGCGCCCTCGGACAGGGTCTGGAGACTGGAGTCTGCCTCTTTGCCTTTTCTCCGTACTGACCTCAATGCACCTGTCTCTGGGCCACTCTCACCCTGGAAGCCTGAGGCTCCCCAACTCCCTTGAGCTCCAGGGGCCCTGACTGAGTGGCTAACTTGGGTGCGGAGTTCTCAATGCCCCCATGATTTCATGATTGTATTTGGATGACAGAAATGACCTGTCTTCCCAGCTGCCCCGCAAGGTGCCTGGAGGTGAGGCTGCCTCTGAGGGCCTCCCTGGGTCTCACTGGGCACCCAGCACAGCCTGGCTGTGTGCAAAGATGCCATCAAGAAGCCCACCCCAGCCCCTCTCTGCTGCCCCCTGCTCCCAGAGGCTGCCTCCCTTCCCTTACCCAAGCCGAGACAGCCAGCATACAGCAACTCTCCCAGGGCCCGTCCCCCATTCCTGCTCCCCTCCTTTCTGAAGACCCCCTGCCCGTCCCCTCCTCCAAAAAGTCCCCCATGATTCCCAGCGCAGGCGGAAGTCATCTCCTCCTCCACCGTTGCTAGAAAGAGCTGCTTCTCCACACGCCCACCCGTGCCAGGCCCAGGGGCATGGAGACCAGTGTGACAAATGGAGAGGGATCCAGCCTGTTTGTCTGGAGCGTGGGGAACCCAGGTGCCTTCCTGGGGTTGGCTGCCTGAGGACGCGCCCAGAGTCTGAATCATTTCTCTTTCCTAGGTTTTGGTGTGCCTGTCTCTCCAATAGGAACAGGGAAAGAAAAAAAAGTTCCTGCTTCTAATCATTGGAGAGCATGTTGTCCCCGAGCACACACCGGGGACGGCTCTGCAGCAGTGAGGTCACTCCTGCCACGTGTTTGCTTGGGGCACATGCCTCCAGGCACTCCTGCGCCGGGGCGCACCTGTGTCAAGTGTTCGCTTGTGTGGGTGTGAGGCCTCGAGGGCCTGGCTCTGTCCCTGTGCAAGTGTGCATACGTGAGTGTGTGCGTCGTGAGGAGTCGTGCGTGGAGGCAGAGGACATGGGCATCGGAGGCATGAGAACTTGGTGGGATCTAGCGGCCGTGTGAGCCTTAGACTATAAAACACCCATGCCCATGAGTGTAAACGCCTGGAAAGGTGCATGGATTTGTGAGTATGTGTGTGTCTTTGCGCACGCATACCCGTGGCCCTCGAATAGCTCAGGGGTCCCTCCTTCCCCAGTGGCCCTTAGTGAGCTCCGTGGTCTCTGGGCCTGGGTCACCAGGCGGGCATCCCAGCCATACAGGGGTCTGCTCAGGGGGATGGGGCAGAAGCTTCCCCTCCCCCTTCCTCCACTCCCAGCCCCAGGAGTCACTGCAAAATTCAGACCAGGTAAGGGACAGCTGAGGAGTCCATCCCTCCCCGAGCCAAGTCAGCCACTCTGAGGGGAAGGCCAGGACCCTGAGGGGTCAGAGGACCCCTCCCCCATGTTGCTGGACCCCCAGGGCCCTCTCTGTTCCCCCCACCGCAAGGCTGAGCAGCTGGGGAACACCTCACGTCCTGCCCAGAGAGACCTAACTTTGACTCACAGCCACAAGCAAATGGAGTGAGGACCCCTGGCGCCCCACACCACTCCCCTCGTGGCCACTCTTCCTGCAAAATCAATCATCCTGCTGCTTCATTTGCGGGAAGTGGGGGCAGGCAGGAGGGCTCTCGGGGCACCTGCTGCCTCGACGGGTGGCAGCCCAGTGGGGGTGGAGGACAGGGTTTGCGGGCGCTGGAGCAACAACTCCCAGCAGACTCCCGTCCCAAGTTCTCGGCCCCTTCCCTGCCAGCCAGGCCCTGAGCTGAGAGGGTGGAGAGGGTGGGAGTCACGCCCGGGGGCTCTGCCAAGGGCGTGGCAGACATGGCTGGATACAGAACAGCCCCCAGGAGGCTGGGGTTTGGGGGGGTGGGGAGGCGAGTGTAACTGGCTTCGCCGTGTTAAGTGCCTCCTGAGTGGGACGTTGGACCGGATTCATTCCTCTGTGTTCAGGAGCCTTCCCCACACCCTGATGGGCGGGGCGGGTGACGGAGGAGCCCAGTGTGATGATGCAGGCGTCTCGGGTGTGGGTATGGGTGTGGGTGGGCTGCGAGGGGGAGGAAGGAGCCCCAGGCACCTGGATTCAACCATTAGAGAGCCATCTCCCCACCCCAGAGAGGATGACCTCCCCTGCCCCGCTTTGGTCACAGGGAAATGCCCCGGGTTGGGGCACCGGTGAAAAGCTGCCAGCTCCACTACGCCTCCCTTCTCCCTGGTACTGCCAGTAAAGACGGCAGTTAGGGCTTCCATGTGCACGGGGCTTTAGCAGGTGGGACTGCCCTGTGAGGGCGGGCAGGGGGGCAGGCATCATTGTTTTCATCCCCATTTTACAGAGGAAGTAACTGAGGCTCAGGGAAGTCCACCTGTCTGAACAATGAGTAAATGGCAACGGGTCAGGGCTGGTGCGGCCAGGGGCACAGAGAGGAAGGCCGGAGTGTGCAGAGTGTGTGGTGGGAGGTGGGGAGAGCTGAAGTGGGAGGGAGGAGGGCAGTCTCCCAGGAGATGTGTTCTCGTGGGAAGAGCACTAGACCAGGAGTCCTACCGCCTGCGTAGAGGCCTGGCTCCTGCACTCGCTCGCCTGGTAAGCCGTGTCTCCTCCCTGGGCCTCAACTTCTCCCTCTGTAAAATGGAGTTAATAATCCCTGCCCTGCCCTGCCCTGCCCTGCCCTGTGGGGTGTTGTAGGGAGCAAACCAGTGCTACTGGACAGGACAGCTTTGGAAACTGCAGGAAGCTAGCTGCCAGTGTGCGGGAGTCATCAGCCCACGGCTGCCTTCCAACAGCGCTGTGCCCAGGGGGAAGCACCCCAGCTGGACCCTGGGTTCTAGAGCCTGGCACTTGGCCAGCTTGGCGTTTTGGAGCCACATACCTGGCCCACCAGCCCCTTCTCTAGGCTTCGGCCGATGGACCCCGGGGGCTGAGGAGGGAACAGAGTACCGCAGCCCAGGATCCACCGGGAGCCGCCTCCGCCCTCCTCGGGCCAGGCTGCCAATGTGAATATTAGCTGGTGTGAACTAATTTGATGGTGCTGATAAAGGCTAGGCTGCCTGGGGCCCCTGAGCCCCACCCAGCACCCCCCTCCGCCCTCCCGATAACATCGAGGCTGAGTTGTCCCGGCTCCCCATTCTCGGGTGACGAAATCCCCTCCCCGACTCAGTTGGGCTGGCTAGCTCTGCAGTTACCAAATCGCTGTAATTGAGATTAATTTGGGTGCTTGATTGGGTCAGCCCTCACAGGCACCCATTAATTAGTGGGGGGAAGCTCAAAACCCCAACAGCTGGGCCCTGCACCCAGCAGGGGCTGGAGCCACTCTCTGGATAGGGGCTGCTGAGAGATGCCGAGGTGGGTACGTGGTGGGGGGCACGCCGGGCAGATCTTTCACACCCCACGCCCCTCCCTCAGCCCCCTCCAACCCGAGCTCTTCCTCCCCTGCTCCTTTGACTCTGGGCCCTAAGGCAGCTCTGGGTCTCCAAGGGTTAAAGGGCTCATTACAGGGGTGGGGAGAGGTGTGTGTAGGGGGTGCTCAGAGGCTTCTTGGACATCAAACAGCTCTTGCAAAACTTCTAGATGAGTTAAGTGCAAATGAATTTGAAACAGACAATGAAGTTCCCTTTAGAGACACCTGGGCAGAAAAATGAAGGGAAAAGTGCCCCAGGGAGAGCTCATTTGGGGATTTTTTTTTTTCTCCTGAACCCAAAACATGCAGGGAAAAACAAACCCACCCGTCTACACCGGGTGCCAGAGGCGGGCTGGCGCGCCCTGACTCGGTGCTGGCCTGGCAGGGGGCTGGGCACGCATGCCAGGCCGGGGCGCAGGTCTGTGAGCAGAGAGCTCCAACCGGAAGCTCTGGGCACACACGCGCGGGGGTGGGAGCGGGGGGGCGGGGAGGGCCGCAGTCCTGGAATGGAGCAGAGCCCAGCTCGCTCTGCTCCGGGAGGATGAGGACACTCGCGTGTGGGCAGCCGGACGGAGGCTCCATGGAGGTGGGGAGGGCAGGGTCTGTCTGTGGCAAGGGGCAGAGCCCCGGGTCCCCGAGGGTGGCAGCGGGCAGGGCTCCCCCAATCACGTGAGTGCTCCTGGCCTGGGTGAGGTCCTCCAGATTGCCGGGCAGGTGCCCCGCCCGCCCGGTCCCACTCACCTGACTTGCTCCGGTTAATTGCCGGGGTGTTTTATTTTTTCCCTGTGAATCTCACAGAGGGACAAAAGCAGGTTCTGAGTCACCAGGAACCGGCCCCCACTTCCACCCACTCTGGAGCCTGGTCCTTGCCCCCGCCCTCCCCGAGGCCCTCAGGACCCTGAGGCAGCTGGGGCCTGGCCCGGGGTGACTGCAGGGAGCCCCAGACCCTGCTGGGTCTTCTCGCTGTCCCTGTCCCTGTCCCTGTCCCTGTCCGGCGCCCTGGGGCGCAGGGCGTGTGGCCTCCCTGGGGGGCCTAAAGGAGCAGCCTCTTCGCCTGCAGCGCATTTGCAATTCATGGCTCCAGCCGAGATTGCATTAGGGCCCGGCTGTCACTAGTGATGAATGTCGCTTGTTTTCCAGAAAAAAACGGACCCTGGATGCAGAGTGACAGAGCCCAGGGAGGCACCCGGCCCTTCCCTGGCCTGATCGCCAAGCCATGGCCAGAGTCCATCGTCCGAGGCCCGTCAGTGGCCTTGGAACTTGACTCCTTCTTACGGCTCTCAGGGGTTGCACACAGACTCTCCTGTTCAGCAAGCCCTTTGCGGTCCCTGCCCCACAGGGTTCTCGCAACAGCCCTGCTAGAGAGGCTCGCCTCGAGTGGCTCCACTCGGCAGATGAGCTGACTGAGGTTTGCAGGAACATGGAAGGTGGATGAACGCGTGTTGGCTGGAGGTGAACTGGAGAGTGGTCCGGGAGTTTGCAGGCTCAGGGGGGCTTCCCGAGGGAGAATGTCTGGGTGATTTTGGGGGAGGCCGGTTGAAGGGGGAGAGAAGAATCCTCCGCAGACCAGCCCTCCCTACTCCGCCCTAGCACAGAAAGGAGGGCCCAGCCCTAGGGGCCCAGAGCTGCTGCCTGCCCACTGACTGCCAGCATTCTGTCTTCTCTGTCTCTGGCAACTCCCTTCGTGTCCAAAAGAGGGGAGTCTCACAGTTCGGAGGCTCTGGGCAGTGCCTCTTGCTAGGGGCTAACTCTGATGGGGGCCCACAGCCTACTCTCAGGGAGAGTAGGGTATTAGGGCGCAGGAATTAGCTGGACGTCTCATCTAGCCCCCCTGCCCCTGCCCCTCGGCTTCTCCCCAGGCCTTTTGGAACAGACGAGCCTGGATAGGCCTCCTCAGTGACTTTTTCTGGCTCAAGAACCCACCATGGCTCCCACTTTCCCAAAGTCCCTCATTTACTTCTGTTTCCCCCTCTGCTCCTGCCCTTACGGTCTGGGAGCCTCAGCCTAGCAGGGACAGAGACAGAAAAAATAATCCCATCCCTGAGTGTCTTGTCAGGTCCTTTCACTGGAAAAAGAACAGTAGCTCGCTCGAGGGCAGCTTTTATCATGTGCCCGTTCACCTCTGATTTCACACAATTTAGCCAGAAGTAGTTGAAACAGGCCACGCTAATCCCCCTGTCACAGATGACAAAACCGAGGTAGAGTACTCCTGGCAAGAGGCAGAGGCTCGGTCTTGGGCTAGGAGTGCTGCTTTGTTCGCTCATGTATCCCTGTCCCTGGACTAGTGCCTGGATTACAGTAGGTGTTTCCTGAAAGAGCGGAAGAATGCATGAACGCTCAACAGGAGTTCGTGGAAGCCGTGGGCTGCTGGAGACGCTGAGCCGAGGGCCGGGCACTTGGGCCCCCGTGCCGCCCCCTCCCCTGACACTCCTGCCTCCCCTGTACCCTAGGTCTGGGGAGAGGCAACCTGCTGACACAGCCTTAAGGGTTTCCCCCCTGGCAAAGCCAGCGGATGGGGGTGGGAGCCTGACTGTCCCTCAGCCGGAGGCCTGGCACGTAGCCCCACAGCCCCGAACCCACCCAAAGGGACTAGGGCCATGCGGACCAGAAGAAAAACTCTGCCCTGGAGGTCTGGAGCCCAAGCCTGACCCCCAGATAGGCCATTATTATAGCAGCTGCAGTAGACATCTACCATGTGAATGGGCACTTCTATGACAAGCCCCCCAGGTCGGTACTTTCTGCCCATTTCACGGATGCAGAATAAGGACTCAGAGACTGAGAGGTGTGTTGGGACCAGCGCACATGTACCTGACCACATCCCTGCTGGTGGTATGGCTCCTCCTGACGGTCCCTCCTTGGCTGGGCTCATGAAGCAGCAGGTGGCCCCCCCTTCAGAGGCCCTCCCCTCCCCAGTTTGAGCTCCTGTCCTAGTATTTTTGTCCGATGTGGAAAGGCTCCCCTCCTGCCAGCTGCCTGCCCTCTCTGTTCTAGGGTAGCCCCAGGGATGTCCTCGGGCTTCCCTCCCTGTCAGTCCAATACTTGGGTTGTCCTTGGCAACAAGACCAGAGGTCCTGCTCTGGATCCATCCGAGCGACCCTCTCCTGGCTTCAGAGTCCAGGGATCATACAGGTTTCCAGAACCCAGATGTGCCAAATCCTTGCCCCTTCCCCGTGGGGGCAGATGTGGGGCTTGCCTCCCTGGGCTATATACTCCTACACAGCTTGGGAGCGTGCCAGAGGCCGAAGCTCAGGGTCAACATCACCTCCAGCCTCCAACTGCACCTTCCCAGAGAAGCAGGGAGCTATTGCAAGAAGAATGTTGGTTCTAGAATGGGCTGGCTCTGCCAAATCCTGCCAGTGTCCCAGCTGTGTGACCTTGGGTAAATCGCTGTATCACTCTGAACTCCAGCTTTCTCATCCATAAAATGGGCGGGACCGTGCCTTACAGCGAACAGTGGTAAGCAGGGCTCATGCGAGTTGTATGCAAAGCACTCGGCACACAGTAGGTCCTTTGAGAAGTGGGGTCGGTGATGCCATCCTGTCTGTAACTGGGCGGGGGCTCGGTGCTCTGAGCCAGTGGGGCATCATCTCTCCAGGTCCCTGGGTCCTATCTACTCCTGTCATCCATCAATGCTGCTGTGCCCCTTCCATGGCCATCTGTCAGCACCAGCTGCGGCCTGCTGCCATCAGGGCACCATGCGAGGCCCCAGATACCCCCAGGGGCCCTGCCACACCCGGTCCTCCCCAGGGCTGACTGCTCCAGCCCGCCTTCAGGCCCCCAGAGGAGGGGATGACAGCAGGCACCCCTTCCTCCACACCCTGGGGGCCTTCCACACCCGCCGGGGCTCCTCGCAGAGGTCTGGGGCCCAGGAACAAGCAAGGAAGCCCCTCCGCTCCCGGCGCACGGCCCCCCTCCCGCCCCTCCGCCAGACCACATCCTGCCGGCGGCCCTGCGTCTATTTCATCAAGCCAAGGATTGCTTTTTAAATAAATCTAAAAAACTCCACTTCCTCCTTGGCAAGTTCATTTTAAGTCATTTTATCTCTTTCCCCCCTATATTTTTCCCAAATAATGTGATTAAGTGACTCAGCGCCGGCTGCCTCTGGCAGGCCTGGCCTCTAATTCAGTTTGAGGACGGCCACCTTTGACCCCACTCCACTCAGGCTAAGAGAACACTTAAGCGCTCTTCTACCGCTTCCTACGGAGAGAGGCTGGGGGGGGGCGGCGGTGAGGGGTGGGGGGCGGCGGCGGGCGGGGGGGAAGCGAAACAAACTTTCACATAAAATTATGGTATATGGATAATTGAGAAGTTTAAGAACATGAATCTAATTGTACAGTCCCCGGAGAAACCCATATCGAGCCACCCTATAAGAGGCCTGGAATCTCCCGATGATGATTTATTGCTAAATCCTAGTATTTTTCAATACATTATAGTTTTTAAATTGTGTTTAAATTGAGTGTAGAGGAGCAGAGGCCATTAGGAGATGCAGAAATGATGATTATATTTAAATATTCATGCACGCAGTACCTTATTATTGAATCTGAACACTAACAAAATCAATATTAAGTGCGGTTTGACATGAATTTATTTATGAATTTCGACTTTCTAAGTACTGTATTTTTTCACTCAAAAATTGTGAGTATAATGTAGTAATGATATCAAAACACAGTGTCAGAGAGCATTAGCTAGGGAGGTTATAAACCTCTGGATTAGGGGGCCCCAGATTGCCCTCAAAAGTGCTTAGTACACAAAACCCAATTCTTTTTTTTTTTTTTTTTTTCCCTTCCCTGTTTCTGAATCGTGCAAATCCACATATACTGCGGGGAGGGCGAGCGGGGAGGGTGGGGAGGAAGGAAGGCTCGGCTGGAGTGGCAGGCGGAGCGCGGGCACTCGGCTCATCTTAGCCGCGGTGTAGGGGATCCGTGGTTCTCTGCCGGGTCCTCCCCTGAGCTCGACACCCAGGAAGCAGCACCTCTGGTGGGGGAGGGGGGTGCCCAGGTGGGGAGGGTCTGAGGGTCTCTTTATTTCCCCAACTTTTGATCCTGGGGGCAGGGTGAAAACTGGTAGGATCTGGCCCCAGGACCCAACCTATAAGGAGCTAGAAAGTGAGGCTTTGGCCCCCAGATTCTGGGTCCTGCCCCCGGAGGTGTAAACAGGGCTGAGTGTTAAGGCCCCCACCTCTTGCTCGGCCCACAGGACCTACTGCCCACACTTTGGCAGCGATGTTGGCGAAGATGCTGAGTGGGTGGCTTGTCACCTTCCCCGGGGGGCCCTGCTCCTCTCCATCCACAGCTTCTCCATCCTGTGCCTGGGACCCTTCCCCCACCTGCTGCCCCTACACCACTCCTGCCCAGGAGGCCACTGCAGTCAACCCTTCCAGAGACCTGATGTCTGCCTGTTGACTTAGCCCCTGAGCCCCGCACAGCCACACCAGCCGGTGGTGGTCCCTGAATACGTGGAACCGCTTTGCCGTGCCTTGTTCATACACACCCAGACCTCACAGAGCCCTGTGTAGACACCCATGACCCCCAGGATCCCCCCCGCAGAAACGTTCACATGGACAGGTGTCCCCAGCACACACGCTAGCACAGACTCTCGGAACGCAGTCAGACTGCAATCATCTTTACACACAGCCCCACGCACCTCAACACCCAGACGCCCCGACACAGATACACCCCCACTTCCCAACACCCAGAGTGCTCAGCACACACACACCCCTGCCCTGGAGCTGGCTGGGGGCCAGGTGAGCAGCGCAGCCATCCGACAGCGACAGCATGGACACAACCTGAGCCCCGGGTCAAAAGCACTTAGAAGCTTTGATTCAGAATATTCATCAGCCTTTGGGGGGGAAAAAAGGAAGCCCACACAAGGGGAGGGGCAGAAAAAACTCAACCCCGACCCTAAACTCTTTTCCAGTAAATCGATGTATTTTGCTATAATTTTATTAGGAATATAAAAGGAGCCTTTTCAAAAGTGCTTAGGACGCAAAAAAAAGAGGCGGGCGATGGAAACATTAGTCTGTCTGTATTAGCAATCCCATAGTCACATTTTATTGTTACTGTCAGGATGCAAAAGCTGTGCTTAAAACAAAATAATACATAATGTATTACTGAGGCATAAACATCAGTGAGCTGCGAGCGGCCGGCGTTTTTATTTTAAAAAGGAGATGCAAGGGGAAAAAAGATTCAGGGACATAGGGTGGGGGAAGGGTGCGGCAACCTCTGGGGATCCGCGAGTCGCACGCTGGGATCCCAGGCTCGGAGGACTGGGGCGCCAGAACAGGGGCGGGGGCTGACCCCCAGGGATGATTTCAACCACAATGTCATCCTCGTATCAGCTCCTTCCAGAAAAAAAAAAAAAAAATCTGCCTCTCAAAGTAGCCCCAGGCTCAGGGACCTCCCATCTTCTAGCTTCACCCTCAGCATCTTCTGGCTTATAAAGCTCTGGCCCTTTGTCCTGTCCCAACCCTGACCCTCACTGCATCCCAGGGAAGGAGGCTGGGAGGCTGTTCTTGTCTACATTTTGCAGATAAAGACATGGAGGCTCAGAGGGTGACAGTTACTGACTCCGGGTCACACAGCCAGTGACCCATGTGGTCTGGACTAGCATCCAGGGCAGAGTCCCAGAGATCCAGTTTCGTGCCCCGTCTATGGTACCCAGCTACCCAGGTGCTTGGCAGTCTGCAGACTGGGCCCCTGGGCCCCTGAGCTGGTCTATCTGCCCCACCCTTGCCCCTGTAATCCATATGCCAGCATCGACCGGTGTCATCCTCCAAAATGCAAACCACACCTTGTCTAATACTCTCCAAGCGCGTTCCATCCCACCCAGGGAACATTCTGGGCCCCGGGAGGATCTTCCTCAGTCTGGCCCTGCCCTCCTCCGTGGCCTCCTCTCCCACCCCCTGGCCCTTGCTCACTCTGTAGCTCAAGCTTCCTCCAGCCACTAAGCTCACTTGGGCCTTAGAGTCTGGGCTCCTGCTGCTCCCTCGGCCTGAAGGCTTTTCTGGCCCTTTTCATCAAATACCGCCTCCTCCAAGAAGTCATCCGATCTAAACTAGAATCTGCATTACTTTTGGTCTTAACCTCTCTGTGACATTTACTTGTCTCTTGCCAGTTTCTCAAGAACTAGAGCATAAGCCCCCAGGAGGCCAGGATCTCCTTGGTCTCGTTCACTGCAATGTCCCCAGAACCTGGCACTATCCATGTGTAGACGGAAGGGTGCATGGATGGACCCAGCCACTTGGCTGTCATCGTGGGCCAAGTCTGGAGCACATCTGAGCCCCAAGCACATCTGGCCCATGGCCTACCCTGCTCTGCTCCCCAAAGCCCCCAGGGCAGGCCCAGCTTCCCACATTTGGGGGTTCTATCACTCCACCAGAGCCAGGGCCTCCAGTCTGGGCCTGACTCATCACAGCCTGCGCAGTTAAAGACAGGGCCTCCCAATTCAGCGCCATATGGACCCGGCACTGCCTGTAACATCTGGAATGACTCCTCTTCCATCCTGTGCCCTCCCGCCCCCCGAGTTTCTCCCAGCTGTTCTTGGCACTCTGGTTTCCCTCCCCACGTCCCCACCTCCCCACCTCGGTTTCCCTTCCAGGCCCTGACCCCTTCCTGGTACTCCTGCCTCCGTTTCCTGGCCCCTTGGTGGGACAGCTGCCGGGGGATCGGGGAGGAGAAGGGGCTCTTCTGCCAAATCCTCCATCCTGCTCTGAGGCCCTTGTTTCTCCCTCCACACCCACCGCAACCCCCCAAGCCAGTATTTCCGGCTCTGAAGACCTCCTCCGAGCCTCAGACCAGCTCCAGGACACCATGGTTCACTCAGGGGGACACGGAGCCTTAGGAGAGAGCTGCAGGGAAGCATCAGTGTAGAACAGAATGAGCCTCTGCTTCTTATTAGCTATGTGACCTGGACACATCGCTTCGACCTCTCCGCGCCTCAGCTTCCTCATCTGTAAAATGGGGCGAGAATGGAGTCTACCTCCTCAGGCCTTTGTGAGGCTTGTGGGGGAATGCGAGGTCGTGTATGGAAATCCGCTAGCACAGAGCTCAGCTTTAAGGGGCTGCTCTGCCATTCGAAGGAAGGGCCACAGCGGCAGGAAGCCCAGCCAGCGCCAGAATGGGCGATTCTGCGACCCACCTCCACCCGTCCCCACCCTGGAGGCCTTGGGGGGGGCAGCTCCCCACTGTCTCAGAGCGCTTGGTGCCACCTAGTGGTAGGCAGGGGCACCAGGGGGCCTGGCCGGGGCAGGCGGGGCCTTGGGGCAGGACATGGACCAGAGAAGCAGCCAGGAACAGGGGTCCCCCACCTCTCCGGGCACTGCCTGGGCTCAGTGTGCCCCCAAGAGGCTACCCCTGCCCCAGGCCTGGTGTCTGTGTGGGAGAGCAGAACATGCAGAGGCCACCTCCAGGATACCCAGTGCCCAGCTCAGGAGTCCGGGGTGAGCCGCCCCAGCCACAGCTCAGATGCCTGTACTTCCAACGAGACATGGAGAGAAGGCAGGCAGGAGCTAAGAGTGTCTTCCGCAGCTCCCCAGTGGCGGCAGCCTCCTGCCTCACTGCCCTCCCTCCTCGGGCCCTGGGACAGCAAAGGCCACGTGTGTCCAGGCTGGGTGACCCTGTTCATTTATGCACCAGTCCTTCCCTGCCGCACATACCTGCGGAGTCCTACTAGGTGCCAGGACATGCAGAGGGGATGAGACAGGTGCTCATTTGTAAGTCTGTGGGGTTTGCATTGTGCATGGGGTGGGAGCGGGGAGGGGGGGGCAGGTGGGGAGAGGGGGAGGGGGGACAGGAAAGCAAATAGCTCCGATTCACAGTTGATTAAACCAGCAGAGATGGTTAAAGTGCTGGGGTGGGGGGGCGGGGTGCCGAGCGGGGGAGGTTGTGATGGAACAGCAAAGGAGCCCCCCGCCGCCACGGCCGCAGCATCGCCGGGCGAGGAAGGCCTGGGGCTCGGAGCTGCCAAGCTGCCTGACTCCACCCCAGCTGTGTGACTTTGCGTGACCTATTTAACTTCTCTGAGCTCTCTGTGCTTCATCACTACTGAAACGAGGAACAGTAAGAGCTACGATCTTGGGACGCCTGGGTGGCTCAGTCAGTGAAGCGTCCGACTCTAGGTTTCAGCTCAGGTTATGATCTCAGAGTCATGAGATCGAGCCCCGCGTTGGGCTCCCCACTCAGCAGGGAGTCTGCTTGAGATTCTCTCTCCCTCACCCTCTGCCCCTCCCACCCCCAGCTCCCGTGCTCGCTCTCTCTCTAAAATAATAAATAAATTAATATTAGAAAAAAAAAAGAGCTACTCTCTTATTACCTGATGGGCGGGTTTTTCCCCGGGACTGAATGACAGTCGGGACACAGGGAGATCTGTGGCTTTGATGGTAGCCTTAGCTCCGGACCCTCCACTTCTCAAGACCCCGCCCTGCCCTCTTCATGACAGACACGCATACGCGTTCGCACAGAGCGGAGGGACACCAGGAGCTGTGGGCCTGCTGCGTGTCCATGGAGACGTGCCCAGGGGGTCTCAGGAGTCAGCGGCAAGCCCGGACTCGTGGGCAAGGACCTGAGTGTGCCAGGCCGTGCGTACCTACGGTTGCCCGACCCAGGGAGCCGTCTGTGCCTCTTTGCACATGGTAAGCATGCACTCGTGGGCTGTGTGTGCACCTGTGTCTGCAGGGCTGGAGTTCCATCCCAGTGGGCATGTGCGTCCTCACGTGGGGTCAGGGTTGCACAGGGCAGGACTGTGCTCATGTAATTACCATCCATTACCAGTCACTGGGGGAGAAGTGTCACTCACCCGCTCCTCTCAGCTTGTCCCCGGCTCTGGCAGGCAGAGGCCTGCGGTCACCCTGCCAGGCTGGGGGGGAAGGGAGCTTCGAGCGCCCCCACGGAGCAGGCTCATGGCCTCATCTTGATGCCCATTCTGGGATCCCTTCACCTGCAGGGTTCGGCCCCTGGGAGGGGGGTATCTGCTCTAAGCAGGGATGGGGAACAGAGCCCAGGGAGGCCGTATCCCCTTCCTCTGCCATCATCTTCCCTGGCAGGGCTGAGGTTGGCTCTTTGTGCAGTGATGTCAGCTGTCACAGCTCTGCTGGGCCCTGCCCTGCCTGGAAATACGCAGGGATGGGAGGCCGGGAGATCTCCCAGGTCAGTGGGACCCGGGTTCTAATTTCCAGCCCCACCTCCCCATGGCTGTGTGGCCTTGGACAAGGCATACAACTTCTCTGAACCTCATTCCCTCCCCTATGAAATAGCAATAAAGATATTCACCGCTGCAGGATTCTGGTGGGAACTGACATCCTGAGAACAGGGGACACCCAGCCCATTGCACTTGGCAAGTTCCCATCAATGGCGGCTTCTATTACATGAATGGCCTCGCTGGGGGGAACACGGAGCCCTTGGCATGTACCCCCCCAATCTTCAAATCCTCCGAGCAGCTCCCCACAGTGTTTGCTTTATTGCTATCCCCATTCTCCGGATGAGGAAACTGAGACTTGCTGAGTGATTCCCCTGAGTCACACGAGTGAGGAAGAGAAGTGGGACTAGCAGGCAGGCGGGCAGGCAGGCAGACTCCAGACTTTTGCCCTTGCACCTCAGCGGTCCTGGCCCTGCCCTCAAGGTGCACCTGCTCCCGGCAGACCCTCCATAGTCATAGTGCCCCCGTTCAGGCCCCAGGGCTGCATTTTGCTGAGTGTCACCAGACTTCAAACAAAGTCCATGAAAAGGAGCCGAGATGGCCAGACAGAACTTCCTTCCCATAGCCATTCCTGCCCCATTCCCTGTCCGCTTATTATCCTGTACATCTGTCCCAGGGAAAGCTGCCTCACCCGTCTCGGAGGCTCCCAGAGAAAATGAGCTGGATGAGCCCCCTTCTCCTCTTCATCCAACATTCTCGTTTCGGGGGGGGGGGGATCTGAGGTCTGGAAATGGAAAAGCCCAACCCTGGGTCACCCAGAGTCCAGATCAGACCCTCGTGTCCAACGGTGACCCTTGCAATGGGAGCCCAGGGGATACAGGCAGGGGTGGTGCCCAGACTTCAGGGAAGGACCGCCAGGCTCTCCAGAACAGCATCCATTCTCCGTGCCTTCCAGTCAGTCAGATGCCGGGCCTTTGCTGAACACACGGGCCCAGGTGCTGGCTGGGGCAGGAGGCAAGGGTGCCCGGGAGGAACAGGACTTGCTGCTTGCTCCCCAGAAGCTCACAGCCCAGTGGGGGAAACTGGGACCCCCAAAGTAGTAGAAATCAGGGAGATGAGCCTTGCAGGGAAACAGAAGAGCACCTCACCAGCAGCAGGAGGTCAGTGAAGTCTTCCTGGAGGAGGAGGCTCTCAGCCAAAGTTTGAGCTACTTCTTAAAGGAAGAGTCAGACATTTTCCAGAAAAATGAAGATGGAAGGGCACTCCAGGCCCGGAGAAGAGTGCAGCCAAAGGCGGGGAGTGTGGGAAAACATGGCCTATTCCCTCCATGGGGGGAAATACACGTGGGAAAATGGAGAGGTCCAGGTGAGATTGTTCTAGTAACTGTGGTTGCATAACACCCCACTCCCAAAGCTTAGTGGCGTCAAACAGCCCTCTTACTAGGCCCACAGAGTGCAGGGCAGGAATTTGAATAGGGCATGGTGGGAATCCGCTCCTTGACCCCACAGCCTCATCTGGAAGACCCGAAAGCTGGACTCCTTGAAGGCTTGTTGTTCACGCATCTGGCTTTGGCTGAGGCCTCAGCTGGGCCCTTGGCCAGACCCGCGTGCACCGCCTGTCTATACGGTCTCCCCTTGTGGTCCCTCCACAGCGTGGCGCCTGGACCCAAAGGCTAGTGTCCCGAGAGAACAAGACAGAAGCACGTGGAAGTTTAGTGATCTAACTTCGGGAGTCACGGAGCATCACTGCCGTCATGTCCGTTGGTCGAGGCGTTCACTGAGGGCTGTCCACGTTCAAAGGGAGGGACTCAGACCCCAGCCCTGGAAGGCAGGACCTTGGAAGGCTGTGGGCCCGGTACCTCCCTGGAGCCCCTCATTCTGGGCTCAGGGTCCCTGCTTGTGGGGGCCTCACCGGGCACGGGCGAGTGGGGCAGCAGCAGCAGGGGGCTGTCTGCTTTCACACCCCTGCCACCTGCGGAGGCCCAGGACACATCCCAGCAGGTGGTAAACCTCACCGAGGGGCCAGCTGTCCTCTCTGGAGTCTGAGACGGGGAGCGGAGGGGAGAACAAGGAGGCGTCTCTCCTAGACCCTGCCAGGCCGGGCCTTGCCTCTCCTGCCCCCGTGGGCCTCAGGGCCGGGACGGGGCTGGCCTGTGAGCTGCAGAGCCCTGCCTTGTCATCAGCCTCACAGGCCCAGGCCAGGGTGCTCACAAGTCATCAGGGTCTCCCTCCCTTGACTGGGCAGCCTCCATCCGCAAGGGGATAACTGAGGCAGGGCTTGGCCTCCCAGCCTGATCAACTCAGTAACTCGTTATTTGCCTAGAAGTCCGTCTCCCCAGCTGTCCTGCGAGCTGAGGGTTGGCACAGCCTGCTTCGTCTCTGTGGCCCCGCACTGAACCTGGCACCTGTTACGTGAACAAATGAAGGAATGAATGAATCTTTGTGAAGTCTATATTCCTGGTGCATAGCTCTGTGCTTGGCACACGCAGGTGCTCAATTGGCATTTACTGGAGGAACGAAGAAATGAATGAATGAATGAATGAATGGGTTTTATTCTTCTCTGGATCCCAGCACAGAGTAGATACTCAGGATTTGTTGAAGTGAAATGACAAAGCCATCCCCTGAGGGCCTGTCTGATTGGAAGGGGCTTCAGTGATGGACCCTTGCTTAGACTGACCCACGGAGCCCCAGCCTTGACACGTCGGGAGGGCCTGGGATCTGGGTGCTGTGGCCATGGTCTTCCTGCCCCCACCCTCCACCCTGTCCAGGGCAGGGAGGAGGGTGGGGAGTCTTCTTTCCCCCAGCACAGGACAGATGGGTTGGAGGCAGGAGGGAGAAGGGGGAGAGGCAGACAACCAGATGGACCCTTTCCACAGAGGTGACACCAGGGCCCCCCCACCCCCGGGGCGTCTCTAGAGGCCCCTCCCCTGCCAACCAGGCCATCCCTGTGAGTGCCGCCAGTGGGAAGGGCTCCCCACAGCCCCCCACACACAGAGCCTGGCTTCCCGACCCGCAGTCGCTCAGTGAGTCGGGGGCGGGGGGTGGGGGCAAGTCGAGGGGGAGACAGAATTCTTCCTGACAGTTTAAAGAGTTTTGGCATTTTCAGGAGGGCACATGTAATATTTAAATTACTTCCCCTCAGCACGCCCTCATGCCTGCCTTGGCTTCCCCAGGTGAATTTGTAGGCGCTGAAATGGTCTAATTTCCCACACAAGCCATGTCAAATATAATTTGGGTGCAAAGTTGGTAATTATACGTAACATCAGTCTGATGTTAAAAACACTGAAAAATTTAGCAAGAAGACACTACTGGAGAGACATAAGTCTGAGGCCCAGCCAGAAAAAGGCAGGCCTGGGCCCCACCGAAGCCAAAGTCTTTAATTAATAATGGCATGTTTTCAGGGACTCAAAGGACGCAGGTCCCCAACTGTCTGAAACTCCTTTGTCTACCAATTACCAGCATTTGGGGGGAGAGGCAGAGAGGAAGTCGCAAGGGGGCACCCAGATCCTGGCTGAGAAGTTGCTGAGGATTGGGCCGGGGCTACGCCTCACCTGTGGGCCAAGGTCCTGCTGCCCGGTGACCCCACTCAGCTCACCTGTCACCAGAAACCAAAGCCAATGAGTCCAGGGTCAGCGGCAGGAGGGGGTTGTCTGCCCTGGGCTCCATGGGTGAATTGTGGGGAAGGGGGGAAGTTTGGCTACAGGCCAAGCAGCCCAGCAGGGCTCAGAGGATCCCAAAACAATGCCTGTGCCCCTCTTGGTTTGGAGGGGGGGCTTTTTTCTTTTCTTTGCAAACAGTTTAATGGGCTGTCTCTGTGAGGACAGGGATCACATCTTGTTTGCTCGCCCCTAGGTCCCTGGCATCTGGCACACAGTAGGCGCTCAATAAACATGTGCTAAAGGCAGGTACTGTGTGAAGCAAGCTCTAATTACTCCTCACTCTAGCCCCCTGTGGACCGAGTGAGACCCGGAATTCCTGCCGGCCCTGAGGAAAACCCACAAAACAGGTTAAGGGGACAGGCACACAGCCTGGATTAGAATCACACAAGTCCACACTTACAAGCCCCGTGACTTTGGAACAATCACCCAAACTCTGCCTCAGTTCCTCACCTGTAAAATGGGCATAATAAGAGATCTACCTCCTAGGAGGACCGTGAATTCATGGAAAGCGCTGGCAGGTAGCTCTTGTTTTGCTAAGGGACGGGGGTGAAGCGTGGTTTTGTGAAATTTCTCTTTGGAAATGGTTTCCAAAGGCTGTCCAAGGATGAGGAGAGAAGGGGCAGCCAACAGGGCGGAGAAGCCCAGGGTGAAGAAACAGATTGCAGCAGACAGTTTAGAATCATTGCTGCTGTTGGGGACATGACGAAAATACCTTCTTCCTTGATTGCTTAAGAACCTTCGAGAAAATAGCCTCTGTCTCGGGCTACACGCACGGAGTTGTGTCTGTTGGGGTCTATGGCCTCAGGCGAGCAAGGATGTGAGCTTGAGGCACCTGTCGGCGGGTGGGAGGGGCACACCCCGAGGTGGGCACTGTTATTATTACCAACATTTTCTTGATGCAAAAGCAAGGCTCAGACAGGTTAAATGATGGACCCACACGTCACACTTTGGCATGCTGGCTTTCCCTGCAGGCTCTCTGCTCGTAACCCTCTGGGCTCTGCTGAACTTCATACCCAAGGATTCTGCCCAATGGTGAGAAGAGCCACAGCAGACACGAAGCACTTCCCGAGAGCCAGACGTCCCAGTGTACCCCACTTCCTTCCGAGAACCCTGGGAGGCAAGCATTGTTAGCATCTCCCTCTCACAGATGAGGAAGCGGGGCCCAAAGGGCTTAAGTAACCTGCCCCGGGTCACAGGACGTGGGAAGTGGAATGAAATCCAGCCTGACCCCGAGGAGCCCCTAACTGGGAAGGGATTACCTCCAGCCCAGCTACGCCTTCCACGCAGGGGTTCTCAGCCCTGCACATTGGAATCATCTGGGGACCTTTCGAACCCCTGACGCCCAGGTTTTAAGGGGCCTGGGGGCTGCCTGGGCAAGAGGATTTTTTTTTAACCGCCAGATGATCCTAGTGTTGGGACCCCCCCTCATTCGCTGGGCTTCAGCTAAGTCCTCTTAAGCTTCTCCAACTGTAACATGTATGCAAATCCTGATCCGTGCAAGTTCGGATCCAGCAGGTCTCAGAGGGTTGGAGCTTGGGGTTCTCTTTCTAACAAGACCCCAGGGAAGGCTGAGGCTGCGGACCCCATCAAGGCTCTTGAACTTGTCTGCACATTGGAATCCTCTGCGGAGTTTAAAAAAATCCAAATGCCAAGATCGGAGCCCAGAGATTCTGAGGTCATTGGAAAGGACAGCCAGAGATTTTTGGGGTGCTTTGAAAAAAATGCCAGTGCCCAGGCCACATCCTAGATGAGGGGGGAGGGCTTCAGGCCTCTGGTTGGCTCAGTCCGTAAAGCACGCAACTCTCTATCAGGAGGTTGTGAGTTCAAGCCCCACGTTGGGCATGGAATATACTTTAAAAAATATAATAATAATAAATAAAAATAATTTGAAAATCAATCAATCAATCTATTAGAGTCTCTGGGTGGCACCTGGCCACCAATATTTTTTTAAGCACCCCAAGTTTGAGCACAATAGCTTTGCACCGCTATGGCCAAATCTTACCAAGCCTGGGCTTTGATTTCCTTCTTTAGTGGTTAACGCTCCCTGGGTCTGGGGTGGAGCCCAGGGGGTCAGCATTCTGAACACACTTCCCAGGGGAAGCCCAGACAGAGGGACCCCAGGTCATGTGTGAAAAAATGCCCTTTTATCTTCCTCATCCTTAGCCCCTGCTCAGCGAACCCCTCTGAACAGCACCCCTCACCCAAGCAGCAGGAAGTCTTCGCGGGGCTGTTGGGGCGCCATTCCCTGGGGCACCAGGACACGGGGAGATGAGAAAGGCCACAGAAGGAGACCAGAGGCAAGGCTGATGAGGGGTTAGTCCCGGCTGTAGGCTTCCGTCACCGCTTCTGTGGCCGACCAGCCCCCTCAGAGGTCAGCTTCGCCCTGGAACAGGCAAGGAGGCAGGACTTCTGGCCTCCGAAGAAGGCGGGGTGGGGCAGCGGCTGGAAAACCAGACAGGAGGACTCCTGTCTAGCCAGTTCCTCCCTCTGGCTCCCCGAGCCACCCACTTGGGCAAGTCAGGACAGCCCCCCACCCATGCCTCCATTCTTGTATTTCTAAAATAAAGGGAATAATCTCACCCCACCTCACCTTGTATGTGTGATTGTGTGTGTTTTATTTTTAGATTAAAGTAGTAACTGCTTGAGGCAATGTATTCAAACAGATCAGAAGAAGCCTGTGAGGGAGAAGCCTCTTTCGGAGGTTCCACTGCTAATAGTTTCTTGTGTGCGGTTCCAGACATTTTCGTTGCATGTACAAACATACTTCTATATATATATATTTTTTTAAAAATGGGATCCTATATGTTGCAATTTGTTTTCTGGACTTAGCAGTATATCGTGGGTACCCTTCCATGGAAATCCATTAAGATCTACTCATTCTGTTTGAAGTCCGCCTAATACGCCACAATACGGACTTATCGTTGTCGATTTGGCCATCCTCCTCTTGGTGGACATTTAGACTGTTTTCATTTCATTTTTTTCCCTACAACTGACACCACGTATGGGTGCTTCCAAAAACTTCTACAAGTATGTCCGCAGCACATTTTTTGCAAATGGCATTGAAGTTCACCTGACTTTCCTGACTTTTGTCTTTCCTTTTATTAGAAATTATCAAGCAGGAAGGAGTCTGTAATAGGCATGGATCCTTAATGAGAAGGGACAAGTTGGTGACAAGTTGCAACTCTGTCCAAAGTGGACAGTGCTGCCATGAATTTTGTATCGCAGTAGGATTTCACCTGGGAACTAATCAACAACACCTCCCTCGCTCCATTGTTACCACCAGCACCCACGCTGTCATAGATCATAGCTATGAGGACCACTGTCCCCACCAGCCAGACCGTTGACACCCTTGCCCTCACCATCACCACCAACACCAACGTTTCCGCATCAGCCCGAGTTCTCAGCTGCAGGTAGCAGAACCCACTCTGATTTGAGTGAAAATGGTATTGGGTAACTGCCTAAATGTAAAATCTAAAACTATAAAACTAGTAGGAAAAAGAAAACATAAGAGAAACTCTGTAAGACCTTGAGTTAAACAAAGTCCTTTTTCTTAGGACAAAAGCACAGACCATAAAAGAAAAAAAAAATGATGCATTTAACTGCACCAAAATTAAAAATGACTGCTCTTGGAAAACACTGTTAAGAAAATGAAAAGACGAGCCACAGACTGGGAGGAAATATTTGCAAAATGCATATGTGATAAAGGACTGGTAACCAGATATACAAAGAACCCTCAAAAGTCAAAAATAAGAAAAGAGATAACTCAGTAAAAATATGGGCTAAAGAATTGAACAGACACGTCAGCAAAGAAGATACAGAAATGGAGAACGCCACTACACACCTGTTAGAATGGTTCGAATTTAAAAACTGAACAATATGGGGTGCCTGGGTGGCACAGCGGTTAAGCGTCTGCCTTTGGCTCAGGGCGTGATCCCAGCAATCTGGGATCGAGCCCCACATCAGGCTCCTCCGCTATGAGCCTGCTTCTTCCTCTCCCACTCCCCCTGCTTGTGTTCCCTCTCTCGCTGGCTGTCTCTATCCTGTCAAATAAATAAAATCTTTAAAAAAATAAAATAAAATAAAATAAAATAAAATAAAAAATAAAAACTGAACAATATGAAACGTTGGCGAGGGTGCCGAACAATAGAAAGCTCGTGTGTCACTGGTGCGAATTCAAAATGGTGCAACCACTTTGGAAAACTGTGAGGTAGGCAGGTTCTTATAAAGTCAAACATACACTACACATACAACACACCAATCCCACTCTAGGTGTTAACCAAAGAGAAATTGAGATACATAGCCTCACAAAAACCCGTGTGTGAATGTTCATAGAAGCTTTCTTCATTATCAAAGATTGGAAACAATCCAAATGTCCATCAACAGGTGAATGGACAAGCAAGGATGGTACATCCATTCAACTACTACCCAACCATAAAAAGGAACAAATCACGATATAGGCAATAACATGACAATCCTCAAAGGCATTATACTAAGTTAGAGAAGGCAAACCCCAAAGGCTACCTATTGTGTAATTCAATTTATATGACGTTCCAGAAAAGGCAAAACTATAGCAACAGAAATCAGATGGATGGCCACAGAAGGCTGGGAGTGAGGGAGAGCACATCAGTGATGTGCTGTTAATGTTTAATGACCAGCTCGTGGGAGGTATATACACACGCATATATGTAAATGTATACTCATGGATATGTGTTTATTCATGTAGATATCTGTAGATATGTTGCTATGTGCACAGCATGTATACACACATACATGTTTATTATAAATCTTACTGATAGAGACGATTTTATATTTAGGTGAAATTCACATAACATACAATTAACCATTTTAAAGTACACAATTCAAGGGCATTTGGTGCATTCACAATGTTATACAACCACCACCTCTCTCTAGTTTCAAAACATTTCATATCCTATAAAACCCCATACCTGTTGGGTGATCACTCCCCATTCTCCCCTCCCCCATTCCTTGGCAACTACTGCCTTGCTCTCTGTCTCTATGGCTTTGCCTGTTCTAGACATTTCATGTAATGGAATCCTTCAACATGTGAACTGTGTGTCTGGCTCCTCTCACTCAGTGTGTTTTCAAGGCTCACGCAGGTTGTAGTATATATGAGAACTTTGTTCCTTTTCATGGCTGAATAATATTCCATTGTGTGGATGTACCATGGTTGGTTTACCCATTTATCTGTTGATGGATATTGGGTTGTTTTCAACCTTTGACTATATGAATAATGCTGCTGTAAACATTCATGTACAAGTTTTTATGTATACATATGTTCTTATTTCTCTTGGGTCCATACCTAGGTGTAAAATTGCTGGGTCAGATGGTAATACTGTACTTAACTTTCTGAGGGATTGCCAAGCTGTTTTCCACAGTGCTGCACCATTTTACATTCCCACAAGCAACGTACAAGGGTTATGATTTCTCTATATCCTCATCAATGAATGTTGTTTTCCTTTAAAAAAAATTTTCAGGGCCACCTGGGTGACTCAGTCGGTTGGGTGTCCAACTCTTGGCGTCGGCTTGGGTCATGATTTCATGGGTTGTAGGATAGAGGCCTGTGTGGGACTCATCACTCAGCAGGGAGTCTGCTTGAAAGATTCTCAAAAAAAGAAGGAAGGAAGGAAGGAAGGAAGGAAGGAAGGAAGGAAGGAAGGAAGGAAGGAAGGAAGGAAGATTCTCTCCCTCTGCCCCTCCCCCTGCTCATGCTAGCTCTCTCTCTCTCTAAAAAAATAAATAAATAAATCTTTCTTAAAAATTGCAATCATTCTAGTGAGTATGAAGTGGTATCTCACTATGGTTTTAATTTGCATTTCCTTAATGACAAATGGTATTAAATACCTTTTCACATGCTTGTTGGCCATTTGTATATCTTCTTTGGAGAAATGTCTGTTCTATTCTTTTGTCCGTTCTTAAATTGGATTGTATGTCTTCTTCTTGTTGACTTTTAAGGGTTCTTTAGATGTTCTGGATATAAAACCCTTATCAGATACATGTTTTGCAAATATTTTCTCTTGTTCTTAGGTTGTCTTTTCACATTCTTGATAATCTCCTTTGGTGGGCAAACATTTTAATTTAATGAAGTCAAATTTATCTATTTTTTTTCATTTACTGCTTGTGCTTTTGCTGTCAAGTCTAAGAATCCATTCCCAAATCCAAGATCATGGAGATTTACTCCAGTGTTGCCAATAATAGTTTTATAGTTTTTGCTCTTATATTTAGGTCACTGGCCCATTTTGAGTTAATTTCTGTATAAGGAGTGAACTTGGGGTCCAATTTCATCCTTTCATTTATTTATTTTTGAGATTTTATTTTTAAGTAATTTCTACACCCAACTTGGGCCTCAAACTCACAACCCTGAGATCAAGAGTCACATGTTCCATCAACTGAGCCAGCCAGGAGCCGCATCCTTTTACATTTGGATATTCAGCTCCCTCAGCACCAGCGGTTAAAGAGGCTATTTTGCCCCCTTGAATGGTCTGGGCACCCTTGTGGAAAATCAATTGCTCTAGACGTTCGGGTTTATTTCTGGACTCTCAATTCTATTCCCCTGGCTTGTATATCTATACTTATGCCAATACCACACTGTATTGATTACTGTCACTTTGCAGTAACTTGAAATTGGGAAGCGTGATCCTTATTATGAGCTGAACTATGTCCTCCCCACCCCCAAAATTCATATGTTGAAGTCCTCACCTCCAGTAACTCAGTTTGTGACTGTCTTTGGAGATAGAGTCTTTGGAGAGGTGATTAAATTAAAATAAGGTCACTAAGGTAGCCCCTAATCCAGAACCACCAGTGTTAGAACATGAAGAGGAGATTTGGACACAGACACGCACAGAGAGATCACGTAAAAGCACAGAGAAATGAAGATGGCCGTCTACAAGCCAAGAAGCGAGGCTGCCGAGGAGACTGAACCTGCCTAACACCTTGATCTCAGACGTCCAGTCTCCAAAATTATGAGAAAATACATTTCTGCTGTTCAAGCCATCCATTCTGCAGGACTGGGTTATGGCCGCCCTAGCAGACTCGTACATCCCTTCAACTTTGTTTTTCTTTTCCAATATTCTTTTGGCCATCTGGGGCCCCTTTCAGTTCTATAGGATTCTGATGATTGGAGTTTCCATCCCTACAAACAAGGCTATTGGATTACATTGGACTACACATCTCTTTGGGGAATATCGCCATCTTAACAGTATTAAGTGTTCCAATCTCTGATCTTGGGATGTCTTCCCATTTATTTAAGTCTTTACTTTCTTTCCGCAATGTTGTGTAGTTTTCAGCATGCAAGTCTTTTCGCCTTCTCGGGTTTTTTTCTAGGTCAGTGTTTCCTAGGTACTGTAATCTTTTGGACGCTGTTGTAAATGGAATTACTTTCTTTATTTCCTTTCCAGGTAGTTTGTTGCATTTCTAGAAACACACCTGATTCCTGTGTGTTGGTTCTTTACCCTGCAACTTTGCTGAAGTGATCGCTCACAATTTACAAATAAAATTATACATTTCATACAGCCAAATGATTCTCATAGAATGCTTTAGTTAATTTGACCAAACTCACATGTCTGTAGCCAACCCACAGCTGCAATTAGCAAATACATGTGTTTCAACATGAATATCAGTTGGTATTTTCTTTAAAATTAAAGAACAAGAACTAAAACTACGTGCCCTCATCAAGTTTGGACTTTGAAGCCTGAAACTATCTCCCCGAACACGAGTTAATCTCTACATTAATTGACCTTTTTTTAAAAGATTATTTATTTATTTATTTGAGAGAGAGAGAGAGAGAGAGAGCATGAGCAGGAGGCGGGGAGAGGGAGCGGGAAAAGCCTGACATGGGGCTCGATCCCAGGACCCTAGGATCATGACCTGAGCTGAAGGCAGACCCTTAACTGACTGACCCAACCAGGTGCCCCAATAACACTTTTTTTTTTAAGTTTTATTTATTTATTTGAGAGAGAGCGGGAGCATGAGTGGGGGGAGGGGCAGAGGAAGAGCCTCTTCAAGTAGACTCCCCACTGAGCGTGGAGCCTGGCATGGGGCTTGATCTCAGGACCCATGAGACCATGACCTGAGCCGAAGGAAAACAAGAGTCAGATGCCCAAGCAACTGAGCCGTTCAGGCGTCCCTACATTAATAAGACTTTTCTATTCTGTTGTCTTCACGCTATTCCAAGAGACTTGCTCAGGTGAATGACTTGACTATTCATTATATAAACTTCCCAAAAACCCATCAGTTCTTCCGTGGAAAGCACCAACAGTTTGCACCCTTAGAGTCCTTGACTCCCTTGCGTTAAAAAATCCTTAGCTTGCTGTCTCTACCAACTCTGGACTGTTCTCTTGTGACCCTAACTCAATCCTAATCAAACCCCTGCATTGAAAGACCCTCCTTAAGGGGCGCCTGGGTAGCGCAGTGGTTAAGCGTCTGCCTTCGGCTCAAGGCGTGATCCCAGCGTTCTGGGTTCGAGCCCCACATCAGGCTCCTTCACTGCGAGCCTGCTTCTTCCTCTCCCACTCCCCCTGCTTGTGTTCCCTCTCTCGCTGGCTCTCTCTCTCTCTCAAATACATAAATAAAATCTTTAAAAAAAAAACTGATTGTACTTACCAAAAAAAAAAAAGAAAAGAAAAGAAAGACCCTCCTTAAGCCAAACTCACAATTCTCAACAAATTTTGATTGTGCCTCCGCACCTGGAGATACTGACCAAGCCCTGGTGTGGTGTTCTTCCTAACCATGGTAAGCAAGAAACTCAGCTTCGTCTTACCAACAGGTTGTACTGGGGTAAGATTTGGGGGGCCATCACTTGACAATCGTAAGACAAAACCAAAACCACTAAGACATACGTCAAGAACTTCTTTCATTCATCAATGATTGGGTGGCTCTTTTGCTGACCTGGATAGTAGTTTTTAAATACCGAAAGAGTATTCCCTTGATTCTTGCATGTGTGATTTACAAAGTAATGGCCCCAGACACAAAACGCTTTTAAGTTTAACCTGCATTATTCACATTTTCTCCATCACTTTCTTATGTCTCGCCAATCGACAAAGCAAACCCTGATTTGAAGCATTTGCCAATTTCTCTGGCATCAGTACTCCCACGATGGCCAATTTCACGCTACCAACACGAAGTCACTGGACTCCGCTGAGAAGAGCTTCCCAACAGCACATCATTAGCTAGTATTTCTACCTTACAGATAGAATAAACACCATCTCAGGGGCATAAATAGTAAAGCGTAGCAAAATAATTAGGACGTGATGAGTTTATTACCTTTGTTTTTAATATAAGTTATTTGTTAATTTATATAATTTAATACTTAATAATGGCTACATTAACCAACCAGCTTGCAAAGTTTCTGAAAATTCAACAATTGCCTCTCACCAACTGGAGGCAGCCAGCTTCAGCACACCACGGGGACTGGCCACAGAGTGGCACTTGGGGGGCGCCTGGCTGGCTCAGTCAGTGGAGTGTGCAACTCTTGATCTCAGGATTATGAGTTCAAGCCCCACGCTGGGCGTAGAGCTTACTTAAAATAAATAAGGGCGCCTGGGGTGCTCAGTCAGGGGAGGGTCCGAATCTTGGTTTCAGCTCAGGTCATGATCTCGGGGGCTCTGGGATCAGGACCCTGCACGGGGCTCTGCACTGGACTCCGTGCTCTGCACTGGGTCTGCTTGGGACTTTCTCTCTCTCTCCCCCTGCCCTTTCCCCACCGGTCCCCCCCTCCGTGCTTCTCTCCCTCTCTCTCAAGTAAATGGGTGAATCTCTAAAAAAAAAGTTTAGGGGCGCCTGGGTGGCTCAGTTGGTTAAGCGTCTGCCTTCGGCTCAGGTCATGATCCCAGGGTCCTGGGATGGAGCCCCACACTGGGCTCTGTGCTTAGTGGGAGTCGGCTTCTTCTCCCTCTGCCCCTTCCCCCCCTTCTTGTGCTTTCTCTCTCTCTCTCTCTCACTCTGTCTCTCTCAAATAAATAAATAAAATCTTTTTTTTAAAAAGTTTAAAAATAAATAAATAAATAAAATAAACAAAGTGGGACTCGGGAACTTTTGAGGGTGACTGAAATGTTCTAATCTTGATTGTGGTGGCAGCTGTAAGCCAGTGTAAGTTTGTCAAGATATATAGAACAGTACATATGAAAAGGGTGATTTTACTGTATGTAAGTTATGCTTCAATAAGCCTGAAACAAGGGGGTATTTGGTAGCCTCTCCATATTCCCCCAGAGCCAGACCCGGAGGCTGGAGCAGCACCCAGCACTGCCCTAGTGGGGAGGCTTCCGCTGCTGTCCCTGAGCAAAGGCAGCTCACGGCACGGAAGCTGGCTGGAATGCCCCTGCCAGGCCCTCGCTGCCCCGGCGATCTGGCAGTCTCGCCAGCAGGCTCATCAGCACTGAGCCCGCCCATGCCTCTTCCAAATCGAAACCCTGTGCCTGCACGTGATTGGTGGAGGCAAGGTCACATGGCCACACTCTAGCTGCAAGGGAGGCTAGGAGAGCGAATTTCTGAGTTCTCCTTTGGGAGGGCAAGATTCATAATGTGGGAAATGCCTCAAATCTGGGAAGAGGGTTCTCGGGATGTTGAGTGGGCCCAGGAGCACAAAAAATGGTCCCCTACAATGACCACCACTGACTGTCACCAGCACACTATCACTGATACCGGCAGCAATACCAACCCCGTTATTGTCAAAAGCCTGGCTCTGGCCCTTCTGTGGGCAGGCGCCCTGTTAGAACCCATAGGTGGGGACAGGTGTCAGCCGGGACCCTTCCTAGAGGACCTTGCTGTCTGGTGGGAAGGCCTGGGGACCTACCCTGCAGGGCAGTCTGTGCACTGGCAGGGAGGGGGAGGGCTTCCTGGAGAAGGGGACGTGTGAGCTGAGTTTTGAGGGTGGGAAAGACCTCGACAGGAGCAATCCAGAAGGAGGGCACCTCATCGGAGGACCCATGTGGGCAAAGGCTTGGAACAAGAACATGCTTGTCGTGCTAGGGGGCTTGGCTGGTACAGAAATGTGGGCAGCATTTCTCAAAGTTCTTGACGGCAGCTTCCAAGTAAAGAACACATTTTACATTGTAGCACACGCATAGACACGCATAGACACACATAGACACACACACACACACACACACACACATACACGCATATAGACCAGGAAAAAGTTTCACACGGTGGTTCTCACCCTACCACATGAAATGCATCTGATGTTTTCCACACTAACTTATCCTGCCTATCTCATTATTTTTTTTCAAATGCTAGTCACCACTCATGAAATTGACCTCATGACCCCTCAGTGGTGCAGGGGCCACGGGGCTAGGGGGCAGAAGCAGGAGCAGGGCAATGGGAGGCTTTGAACACCAAAACCGCAACATTTGGACTCTGCCCTGTAGATACTTGAGACCAGAGGTCATGTGTGGCGTGCTGATTGGAAATGATCGATATACACCATCTATCAATATTTAAAATGTACATAACTTTTGACCCAGCAATTCCACTTTGAGGAATGCAGCCTAGAGAAAGACCCACTGAGGAGCTCAGAGAGGCACAAACAAGGTGTGTGCCACAACACTGGAAAAGTCGGAATCACGTAGAGTGGAACAGTATGCAACCCTTCCAAAGAGTGAGGCCATTCTCAGTCGTGGAGAGCTAAATCTCCAGGACACTGGGGAGGGGAGACCGAGCCAAGTCACAGAGCCAGATGTGCCTGAACCACACCTGTATATGTGTGTACATTTACGTGTATGGATGCCTTTTAAAAAGATTTAGAAGGAAATTTGGACACATGCTACGTGTATGAAGCCAAAGATAGATAGATAGATAGATAGATGATAGATAGATAGATAGATAGATAGGTGATAGATAGATAGATGATAGATAGATAGATAGATAGATAGATAGATAGATAGATAGATAGATATAGATAGATGATAGATAGATAGATAGATAGATAGATAGATAGATAGATAGATGATAGATAGATGTATGTGTGTGTATATGTACATATCTATCTATCTATCTATCTATCTATCTATCTCCAAGTGGCCCTAGGAGTAGAGAGGGTTGGGGGGGTATGGGGAAGAGGTTGGGGTCTGGAGAGGCCTAGGGGTATTGGAAGATGTGGGCAAGGAGGTTTCCCCATTACTACCAGTGCCGAGTACAGGGGGCAGTAGGTGGGGTGAGTGTCTAAGTAGCTCATTGGAAAAGACAGTTATAATCCCCCACCAGAATAAAGAGTGGGGCCTCTGGGAACCCAGAGAAGGTGCTTCGTCCAACCAGAGAATCAGGGAGGGCTTCCTGGAAGAAGTGGCTGGAGCAGGAGTTTGGAGTATGTATGAGTAATGAGACTGAACAGGAGTTGTGGGAGATTAGGAGGAAGCATCCTCTAGAGCCCAGAGCCTGGACCCTCAAGCATCCCCTGGGCCGAAGCCTGAATGAGGAGAGGGCTGGGCCTGGCTGGGGGCTGATAGCCAGACCACCACCCCCCATGAGGTTTCTGTCCAGCCCCCTCCCCAGAGACTGGCTGCAGGGCACTATGGGAGCAGTTATGCAAATCACCTTCCGAGTGTGGGTCTCATTACCTTTCAGTGACTGGCAGTGGCAGAACCTCACTGGCCTGGAGGGGGTTGGCGGGGGGTGGGGGGCGGTGGCGAGAGCAGACTGCCTTGCCCCTTCTCCTACCCCACCCTCCCGCATGAGCCCCCCACCCCAATCACATCTGGTCCACGTTGGCCCTGTGTGGTTCCAATCGTGCCACTTCCTGCTACTGTCTCTGGGCACCTCAACCCCCGCCCCTCCTGCTCCCCTCCCCTCAGCATTCAGCAAGTTCTGCACAGTGAGGTCCCTGACAGTCTCATGGGTCTCCCCTTGAGCCCTACCATGAAAGAGATGGGTCATCTCCCTCCCCCAAATGTGCCTGCTGGCCATTCGCTACTCTGATTGTCCCCCTGGTCTGGGGTGTCCTGGGTTCTGATAGCATGCGCCCACCTACATCCTTCCAGGTCCAGCCCAGACCCCTAGGAACCCCACTCTCCTCTCTGCCGGGTCCCCCTCACCTCCTAGGGAGGGGCCTCCTCTGTCAGGCATCGTGCTGGGCTCCCCCGAACCCCACCCAGCCCTCCCTGGAAGTCCTTGGTAAGAGTGAGCAGAAGGAGGTGCGTTTACTGGAGGGCAGTTCTCTCCAAAAAATAAGGTCCTAAAGCCACTTCCAGGGGCCACTGGAACTCAGGGACAGAGCTGGGAGAGGGTGGGGGTGTGGGTGTCGGGGAACAAAGGGATGAGGGGACAGGAAGTGGGGTGGGGTGGGGGATGGGGGGGTGCTTATCTCAGAAAGCAAGCAGGTATTCCTGGCACCAGGTGGGCCCAGAGAAGTGACTTGGAGGGCAAGGGTCAGCTGGGAGCGTGGTTCTCTCACACGCAGGACCGTGTCCTGCTGATACCTACTCTACGGCATTTGTCCTGCATCGTTGCTAATTGCTGACACACAGCAGCAGCCCCATTTTACAGAGGAGAAAGCTGAGGCCTGAAGAGGTCAAATAACTGACTCAAGGTCACACACTTAAGCAATGAAGCCCAGATCTGAGCCCAGGACGCTCTTACCCTCCCTGCTGTTCAGAGGTCAAGGCATGCCCCCCCACACACGCCGCAGAGCTGGGTTCTCTAATTCCAACCACCCCTAACTGGACTAGACTCTGGACTAGGAGCTCCTTGAGGGCAAGGAATGCGGCCAGGTTTCCTCTGGGTCTCCCCTGCAGCCAGCACTAGAGAGTCATCCATTGACTCATTCATTCCACAGGTTTTTACTGAGTAGCACATCGGAGTCCTGTGCCAAAACCCCTCTGAGCCTCAGATCCCTCATCTGCAAGACGAGAACGTTGTCTGGAGCTGAGAGGCCCGCATCAAAGAACACGGGCCACATCGGTACTTCTAAATCTAGTAGTCATACTTGAAGGAATAAAAGTAACAGGTGAACTTAATTTTAAAAACATACGTTGTAAAAAATAATAATAATAAAAGAATGAAAAAAGGGTGCCTGGGTGACTCAGTTAATTAAGCATCTGACTCTTGATCTCAGCTCAGGTCTCGATCTCAGGGTTATGAGTTCAAGCCCCACACTGGGCTCCACGCTGGGTGTGGAGCCTGCTTACAAAAAAAAAAAAAAAAAAAAGAACTTAAACATACCTTGTGAACCCAATTCTCCAAAATATTATTATTTCCACACGGAGCGAATGTAACATTGATAAATGAGAAATGTTATATGCTTTTGCTCATATTGGGTCCAAGGTGTGTATTTTAGCCTTCCCAGACATCTCTTTTTGGACTGGCCCCATAATCCAGTGCTCAGTAGCCACATGGGGCCGTCATGCTGGACCGCATGGCTCTAGATGGAAAGGTTCTAGAAAGATCAGATGGCAAAGGGTACGTAAGCCCCAGCTCCTAGCCTGGCCCACGGTGGGGACCCCAACCCCCTTCCTCCTTCAGCTCGGCAGAGCATTCCCTTCCCTCCTGCGTGGCCACAAGTCGGGGCCCCTGTGGGGTGCCCCTGGGACTGAGGCGCTGCTGGCTTTCCAGGAAGGAGCAGAAGGGAGGGAGCGCACAGGCTGGGGCCTCGAGGAGGGAGCTGCTGCCGCCTGGCACAGGGACAGAGTTTGTTTGTACCTCTTTGAAGCCAGAGATGAAAGTGGGGCCCACATGGCTGCCTTTGATTCCCTCCTCCCTGGGCCCCTGCGCAGCTGCAGCCGGCCTGGCCCAGTTCTGCGCTGCCCCAGGGGGAGCAGAAGAGGCCCCAGGCCAAGGGCCTTTCTCCCCTGGGTGGCTTGGGAGAGAAGTGGAGGGAACACCCTCCATCCTGGGGGATCTGTCCTGCCACAGACGGACCCACCCAGGAGGGGGGACAGGGATAGCCTCCCTGGAGAAGAGGGACCAAGATGTGATGTGTAGAACTTAGGGGTACCTGCCGCCCCAAATCTCTCTTCTGCCAATGCCCAAGTGTCCACCATGAGAGGTCAGTCCTTACGAATGAACACAGGAAAAGAGAGTTGGGTGAACCACTTGATCTCGTAAGCCTCTTTAATTCAACAAATATTTACTGACGGCCTACTGTGTGTTAGGCACTGGTCTAGGTGCCCAGCTGGTATGTATCACAGAGCAGATGGAATGAAATGGTGCATGTCAAGTGCTTAGCATGGTGTCTGGAACATAGAAATTGCTGAGTGCACGTCACCCTGCATCACCATCACCATCATCACCATCATCATCATCATCATCATCATATCATCATCACCACCATCATCATCACAATCATCACCATCATCACCACCATCATCACCACCATCATCACCATCATCACCATCATCATCATCATCATATCATCATCACCACCATCATCACCATCACCACCATCACCATCATCATCACCATCATCACCATCATCACCACCATCATCACCACCATCATCACCATCATCACCATCATCATCATCATCATATCATCATCACCACCATCATCACCATCACCACCATCACCATCATCATCACCATCATCACCATCATCACCACCATCATCACCATCACCATCATCACCATCATCACCACCATCATCATCATCATCACCATCATCATCATCATCATATCATCATCACCACCATCATCACCATCACCACCATCACCATCATCATCACCATCATCACCATCATCACCACCATCATCACCATCACCATCATCATCACCATCATCACCACCATCATCACCATCACCATCATCATCACCATCATCACCATCATCACCACCATCATCATCACCATCATCACCATCACCATCATCATCACCATCATCACCACCATCATCACCATCACCATCATCATCACCATCATCACCACCATCATCACCATCACCATCATCACCATCATCACCACCATCATCATCATCATCACCATCACCATCATCACCATCACCATCATCACCATCATCACCATCACCATCATCATCACCATCATTATCACCATCATCACCATCACCATCATCACCATCACCATCATCACCATTATCACCACCATCATCATCACCATCATCACCACCATCACCACCATCATCACCACCACCATCATCATCATCATCATCATCATCATCGTCATCATCATCATCACTGTGAAGTTCTGCAGGGTCTCTTAACCACTCCCAGGCACTGAGGGAAGAGAACCAGCTGCTAGAACAGTGCCCACCCCCCGGGGCTAATCCTTCAAGCTCTGGCCTGAGCTCTGCTTCCTCCTCTCTCCTAAATCCCCTAGGGGCAGCCCCTGGTCTGGGGGGAGGCAGAATCCTGACCTTGACCAGTGACCGCTGTGGCCCAAGAATGGCTGCTCAGACCAGAGATATGCTCAGAGGAGCTCCCGGCCACGATGGAGGCAAAGCCACATATGAGACGTGGCAGGCCCCTCCCCTGTCCCAGGCCAGCAGAACCTCCAGAACCCTCCTCAAGCAATAGGGCGGCTGCAGAGCTGCCATTAGGGGTTGGGGCATCTGCTGTACCACGGGTGTGGCTTCTGCAATCCCAAGCCCCATATCGTCCCAGGCAGCACGGTCCAGGTGTCCTCGGTCCTAACCCCTGTCCAGCCCCTGGCGTCTCTCAGCCAGCCCACCTCGGAGGAAGAACCACCCTTGTCCTCCTCCTGCTCCTGGCACAGGGTGCTGGTGGCCCCGCCGCTGGTACAGGGTCCTTGCACACGCATGGGAGGATCAGTGAGCCCCTCCAAGGCATGCCCCTCTCTCCTGATCCTCTTTGTTGACATCTTGCTGCTTCTCATGAGTCAGGGAGGAAAGCTGGTAGAGCCAGGGCTGGAGATAGGAACAAAATGGGGAAGAACCGGGTCCAGAACGCTCATGACGACCACTGGGTTTGCAGGGGTGCTGATGCAGACCCTTCCCAGACGTGTCTCTGACCCTCGCATCATTGTTTCCAGGCAGGTACGGTTGTCCCCATTTTACAGATGGGGAAATGGAGGCCGGCAGCGGTGGAGACACTCGCCTATAGCCGCACGCTTGGGAGGGAGGGAGGGCAGCCAGGAATCAGACCCAGGTCTGACTGATTTCAAAGTTTGTTCTGTCCGTTCAGGCACACTGCCGAGGAGCTCAGCCCTCTTCACCAGGAGCTCAGAGCAGCCCCAGGAGCTCCTCCAAAGCCTGAAACTTTAAACCAAGAAGCCTGCCCTAAGGACAGATGTGATGGAGCAGGAAGAAGTCTGGCCTTGGAGACAGACACCTGCTGGGACTCTCACCAAACCCTGGGACCTGGGGCGGGGCACTTCACCTCCAGACCTTCCTCTTCTCTCCCAGGGAAAGGGCTCAGAGAACGCAGGACGTCTGGAAGCATGCACAACGGGCGGGATGACTTCAGGTGCCCCATCGCTTGCTGGTTTTTTTTCAGTGGTTGTAGATACGTTGATTGTGTGTTAGACCACGTAGATAGGACCTGCACACGGAAGTCACAATGTCATGGACACTTTTGCTTAGGCAGTGTCTCTGTACGTGATAAACAGAGCGCTGACTTAAGGGACAGCACTAAGTGAAAACACAGGCGGGGGTGGGGAGGGGAGCACGGCATACAGCATGCCACTTCTGGGAGGCCTGCGCAGTGGGGATGACCAGTGTCAACCAGAGGGGGACCCCAGGCGGTTAGGGGGCTGGACACGGGCTATGGTGAACCCCACGAAGGCCTGGGTGTGAGAGAGAGGGAAGGGGGCAGGGAGGGGGGGCAGAGGGACAGAGGCGAGCCGGGCTCAAGGACCGGCCCCACCAGCCAGCCGTCTGCACCCGCCCAGTGCCAGTGCCGCCGAGCCTGGAGGCCACATTGCCGCCTCCCCTCCCCGGGCCGTGCGGTCCGCAGCTGGCTGATTTAAACACACATGTTTTGACTGAAGCTGCTCTCCCCCCACCTCCTGAAAAACGCCAACATTAAAGGGAGCGTAGCTTTGTAAAACTGAAACTGTAAAACGCTTCTGAAACCCAGCCCGGGGGATTAAAGAAACCACATGAAAAGGGACTAGGGACGACCTGGATGCTGACTTCCTGTTCAGAAGTTCGCTCAACATGTGCCGCCCACCCGGCCAGTGGCGTGTAGCGAGGAGGAGGGGGAGGAGGAGGAAGGCCAGGGCCAGTGGGGCCTTGGGGGGGCCTCCAGAAGTCCAGCGCTCCCAAGGCCCAAGGCCTGACAACCTCGCCGCTTCTGACCTCCGGGAGCTGAGAAGAAGGTGCCGTGCTGCCCTTGGCCTTGGGACCCCGCCCTACAGTGACAGAGGGATAGGGAGTCAAACAGGCCACAGTCCCCTCCCGTCCTGCTTCCCTGCCTCTGCCAGTCCCCCCCTGCGGCTCCCGACACGGTGTCCCTGGCCCTGGACCCTTGAACCCCGGCTCAGCCTCCCGTTCAATCCTGGTTAAGAGCCTCCCCCAGGCACCAGGGCTGCGACTGCAAGTTCAAGTCTCAGCTCTGCCCCTTACTCACCAGGGGACACCCAGGGAGCTACCCTTGGGAACTCCACTCCTTTTCCCTCCCCATGTCACCAAGCAGGGGAGAAGAACAAACAATGTGTGTGCAAGGATGCTGTGTGTGCAAGGATGCTGTGTGTGCAAGGACGGCACGGAGTGGTTCTCACTCTGCTCTCACAAGCCTCAGGCTGCAGTTGCCCCCATGGGTCTCCCTCTTGCTACACGGAGTTGGCCAAGTCCCATCCCCTGTCTGGGCTCAGGACTCTCATCCTTGGAAAAAGAAGGTGGGGCGGGCTGAGTCAGAGGGAAAGCCTGGGCTACGGACGCACACTCACACACCCGTCATATACACTCCCTTATGGACAAACACTCACCCCCCATCACACACACACACACATATCACATAGACACAGACCCGGAGACACAGACACACACCACGGGCCACTTGGTGGCCACCACCGCCCCCATCTTCATTACCACCCTCCCTCCATTATATAAACTCCCTGTGCCCTCCAGTGTCCCCCGCAATCACTTACCTAATATTAGGATATTAAAAAATATGGCAAGATTTTAAGAGACTTATTAAAATGCAATTAGCAGCGTGTACGACTTAAGCAGGAAGATTATTTTTAAAAATGACTTGATTGTGCAGAATACCACGCACCTTCCCGAGGCCGTAAACCTGCCAATCACACACATGCTCAAAGGAAGAGGTTTCCTCGCTTTCTCTTTGTCCTTCAGGGTTTTCTCCTGCCCCCGGTGACCATGAAGGCTGTGCTCCCCACACACACCAGAGCCACACGTGAGCGTGCGCGCACGCGCGCACACACACACGCACGCACATGCATTCTGAGCCCCCTCAAGAGACCCCTCAGAAGGAAGCTGAAGGGTTAGTCGGGTCCAAAGTCAAGCCCGGAGAAGGTTGGAGAAACCCGCCAAAGAATAGGCAAGGGATGGAGAAGACCCCACCCCACGACCCCCACCCCCATGGTGATTTGGATTAGCAGAAGCTGCGACCAGAGTAAGGACGACAGACAGTCCTGGCTGCGCAGGGGCTGGGGGTGGGAAGGGCTGCAGGGAGGAGGGAGAGGTCCCAGGTTGTGGGTTACAGCTGACCCTCTCCGAGCCTCGGAGACCCCCTGCCCGCGGCGCCCGCGGCGCCCCCAACCCCCGCCCCCGCCCTAGCTGGAACGGTGGGTTATGCTGCCCCCTGCCGCCCGCTCTCCACACTGCAGCCCCGCTCCCAGGACCGGGCTGCGGAGCGAAGGACCTGGCGTGGTCCAGGGCCAACCCTTCTCCAGCCCCGGGGTTCACGAGAAGGACCCCGGATCTTCCAGGCTCTAATCCGAAGAGAACCATGCATCGGGAAACGAAACGTGGGGACAGTTCTCCGGCCGCCCCCTCCCCGGCTGCCCCACCCTTGACTGAAGGAGTTTATCAAATGTGCTTGCTACTTCCTGGCATTAGGCTCCCGCTGGCACTTTTATTCCAACCATAAAAAGGCTATTTCATTGAGAAATAAAGTCCCATCTCCCTGACGTGTGACTCCTTTCAGAGCTCTCAGCCGCCAAGCAAAATTTATGTTTCCCGGATGCTCTCTCCTGGGATTGCAACTAGAAATTGGGGAGAGGGGGCTGGAAGGGGGAATTTCCTCTCTAGCTGATGGATTTGTGCTTATTCCTCTGGTCTAAGGAGCCCTGGAAGCCCAAGGTGTCCAGGAGAGAGCCCTTGCCTTGAAGTGAGGGGACCGGTGTTTGGGCCCCAGGCTCTGCGACCTATTAGCTGTGTGAACTTGGGCAAGGTCCTGGGCCTCAGTTTCTTCATCCATAAAATGGGAAGAGGAGTTCCTCTCTTCCTCAGAGAGATGGAGCTGGATATACTGAGTACTTAGAAGCTGTAGAAAGGTCAAGTAATGCTATTATTGCAGAGGCAGAGGAATTCTCTGATGGAGGGGTGAAGCTGTGGCTGACAGATTCTCCCAAGCAGGGAGTGGTCCTCGGCTTCCATGTGCATCGGATTCTCCTACAGGGCTTGTTAAAATACAGATTACCTGTCCCCACCCTCAGTGTTTTGGGATCTGTAAGTCTGGGATGAAAACCAAGAATTTGCATTTTTTTTTAACAATTTCTTAGGTGATGCTTATGCTGCTCGTCTGGGGACCCCGCTTTGAGAACCATTGTTCTGAGGGCTTTAAGATCTGGGATGTAGGACCCCTCAGCCTGGGCCTTGAGAGAGGAACGAGGAGCTGGTGGGAGGTCGCCTTTGGAGCATGGTAACGGTGGGCTCTGGCCAGCTACGTGGGAGTGAGAATCTGTCCATATTGTCCCATCTTGTCCCCCCACTGGCTTGGCCTGTGTCTCTGGCGACCCCCACTGCCAGAGACCGGACCTGTGGGCAGCAGAGAGGTCAGGCAGCGGCCCGGGGCTAGGCTGAGCTGGACTCTCTGAGGATAGACTCTCAGGGGTGAGGGGTTCCTGCAGACCCACACGGGAGAATCTTGACTTGTCGTCTTCCCAGGAGCAGAATTTGCCTGGCCATCCGCTCCTGTTCCCTGTTTCAGCCTGTGGCAGAAACAGAAGCACAGAGAAATGAACTGACTTGCTCAAGGTCACGGCTTGGGCAGGACACCCAGAAAAAGCCCTCCCCACCGCACTACCTCTCTGGCGATGCAGTAATTTGGAGGATTACGAGGTTGATGATTCCAATTCCAGTTTTAGCAATATTCAAATACCCAAACGGAGACTTGCCGCTAAAGCCAGAAGAGCGTGTTCATAGAAGTCTGCTGTGGGAGCGTCTAAAATCTGGGAATTCAAGACCTTCGATGAGGGAACAGCAATGAGCCTGGATGTCACAAGGCATGAAAATTGGCTTTGTTGGTCAGAGAGGAAAACCCAAAAGGGGAGCTGGCCCATGGCTGCTCTCTGTAACAGGACAGAGGGGCAATCGATGCATCACAGACCCTGATGGGGTGAAAAAGATGGAGATCCAAGCTACTGGGGTGGGGGGAGAGGGACTCAAGCAATGTCTGACCAGCCGCAATCCCAGATTGTCTGAGATCCTGCCCCACAGGATGCTGACCTGGGGGGGGGAAGGGCCACTCCTTGCCAGGATCGCACTGATCACAGATACATCAGTCATAAAGAAATGACAACGAGACCTGGAAGGTCCCAAGAGGACGAGTGGGGGACACCCAAGTAGGGAAAACACTCATGCCCGTGCCCACGCTGCCCCAAGAGTCCCACAGGGAGACCCAGAGCCCTGGTCACTCCTGCATCTGGGGCTGTGCTGTATTGAGGGAGAACAGCAGACTCCCCAGAAGCCTGGCACTGTCTAATGCAGCATGACTTGTCCCGGTTTTGAGTCGGTGTGGAGTGGAGCAAGGGGAAGGAGAGGAGCAAAGTGCCTGGCTGCAGCCGCGCCTCCCACGGAGCTGGGCCAAGTGCCCAGATCCGCGCAGCCTTGCTGCTCGCTGCCCGCTGGGGGGAGAGCCATTTATGCCAGGTAAAGGCTGGCCATTTCATTAACTCCCTTCCCTCTGTCTCGTCTCCAAGGGCGCAGGGTGGTTAAACATGACTTGGTAAAGGGTCAGCCCCGGGTTATAGGGCTCTCTCGGATGGGGGTGGGGGAGTTGCCCCTGGTCTTCGAGGTCCCAAAGCTGGGTGGTTCTGCAGAGATGAAGAAAGGGAGGAGGGAGACGGGGGTCCGGGAGACAGACAGACAGAGACTGACGGCCACCGTGGTGACATGTCTCACACATCACACCTTCACCACGTCATCTGGATGGAGGGTAGGAGTGGCACAAGCCCTCGGAGAGGGGCCTTTTGAGTCACTTTTCCTTCCTCTCTTGGCCAGGGCCTCCCTCCCCCATCCTCTTTCAGCTGCCCCTGCCCTCTGATGTCCACTTTCCAGCAAGCTTTTTAAAGCCAGAATAAAATCTGGGCTCCTGCGTGCCCGCTCCTCCCTCCCACTCCCTCCTGTTCCCTCCACCAGCTTCCGTGGCCTTCTTTCTGTCCCTCCACACCTCCTCAGAGCCCTTGCACTTGCTGTCCCTCTGTCTGGATGCCCCGGCTCCCTGCTCTTCCCTGGTTTCCCCTTCAGAGGGACCGCCCGGACCGTCCCACCCCAACCTATGCCCCATCCAGGTTGCGTGTTTGGGTCTCTTCAGAGTGCCATCTGAAGTTGTCCACGCGTGGCTTTATTGTCCGTCTCCAGCCCCCCGTCACACAAGCACACACTCACACACGCACGTGTGCCCACGAGAACGTTTGCTCCCACACTTTCTCTGTTCAACTCACAGTTCCCTTCCCAGAGCTGGAACAGCATCTGGCACAGAGAACGCACTCCATAAACATTTGTCAAGTGACGGGGGCCGTGATATGCACTCTGAGAAGGCGACTGGGGGTCTGGAGAAGCAGACAGCGGTGAGCCCACAACGTCAGCACTGGGCTCTAACCCCCTTCCCCACCGGCCTATGAACATGATCTTGCCTGGAAGCCATGGGCTCCTGTGAGGTGATCCCAGCCTAGGGAAGGTCAGTCCTTCTTTCTTCCCCCAGGCCGGGCCACCCAGCCGGGTGCTCTGGGCAGCCGCCACAGCCTCGGGCCTTCTTCTGCTGGCTTCCCCTGTAGGTGTCAGGCTTGCCTTGGCATGGGGGCCGCCGTCCCTGGGCAGCGACTGCCCGCAGGGGAACCGCCTGGCAGGGCGGGGGGTAGGGGGGTGGGGAGGGTTGGCCTTGGAGTCACGGCTCTGATTCAAGAAGGGAAATCATCCGAGCTTTTAAAAAATTAAATGGAGTCAGTAATTTGATTTCAGAGAGAAGCTGAAAACCTCGTAATGGCAGGAGCAGCTCAATTCCGTGGTGAAAAGGAAAAGCCTTAAATGGGGCTATTAAGCTTTTGCCTGGGATGGATCTGCCCGGAGAAGGAGGAAGGAGGGGGGCAGGCAGCGGGGAGAAGTCGTCCTAGAGGTAGAGACCGTTTATCAGCCAAGACAACCCTGATTATTTATTTATTTATTTGTTTCGCGTTCCGGGCGTTGCCCACGGCCTCCTCTCCTTGGCTGCGTTTCAAATCCCACTTCCAGCGGTGAGCCGGCCCGGAGGGGGGCGGGGGGTGCCGCCCTTCCAGGGAAGCACCCAGTGCTGCTCCCACTCAGGCCACAGCTGGGAGCACTGGTGTCCTCGGAGGTCGATGGGGGTCACCGGAGCTGTCCAAGCCAGCGGGGTACCAGCTGCTGCCATGGGAACCAGAGGCAGAGAGGAGTGAGTCATGAAAACAAAGCAGTAACGCTCCCGTTCTCCTCTCATGGGGTCCTTGAGAGACCTAGGGTCGTGGCCCCTGAGGCCCAGGGGACGGCATCTCTCGCTATAGGATCTTATCCTCACCCAGCGCCCCCAGAGATGTCTGAGCGACGGCTGAAGGCCTTCTGTGCTCTCCTGGACCGAGCAGACGTCCCCTGTGCCTGGGCCTGCGAGCCGCACAGTTTGGCCGCTCTGATTTGCCGAACAGCAGCCAGAGTAACCGCGGGAAGAGCTTACGGTTTCTACTCATACGCTGTGTGCAGGGCCCTGCGCTCAAGGCTTTCCGCTTCCTCGCTTAGCCCTCAACAGCCCCAACTATTCTCACCCCCGTTTGACTGATCAGGAAACTGAGGCACAGAGAGGTTAGCGCCTTGCCCAAAGTCACACAGCCGAAGAGAGGAGAGACCACAGCAGCCTGGCTAGGGAGAGTGCGTGCCTTCCTCCTCTCCGCACGCCCCCCCCCCCCGCCCCGCGTCAGCAGGGGGAGGCACGCCCAAATACTGTTCTCCCCACTCTTTTGTGCTTGGCATCCCTGGGGCGCTCCCAAGACCCACTGCAGCAAGGGGCCCCTCAGAAGGCCCTCCACGTTGTTCTGAAGCTGAGGAGGCCTCTGACTGTCAGGACTGGTCGCCACTGTGGGCTGTGTCGGCTGCTGCTAGGGTGTCCCCTGGTGAGAAGAAAGGGTCTCCAGGTTTGGCCGGGCTGGACCAGGAAACGTCTGTGGGATCCCACGGGCTCTGGGTTTGCTGGACATGGGCGGGGCCCCCCACTGAGTCTGCCTCACTGGCTGCCTCGAGGCCGCGGGCTCTCTCTCACCCTCCCTCCGATGAAGGCTCCTTAGAGGTGCGGGCCAGCGAACTCTCCAGAAGAGCTGTCAGGGGCTGCCTGCTGCTGGCAGCTGCTGGGCCCGCCCTGTGCCTCCCCGGGGGCTCAGGCGGACACTGGGCCTGGCTGCTGCCACTGCACCTTAGAAGTGCTCACGGCAGGGCCCAACTGTGGCATCCGTTCCCAGTAGGAGTCCCGGCCCCACCAGGTCCTGACTTGGTCCTGGGATGGCGGGTCTAGGTGCCCCTTAGCCTCCTTCCCAATGGCCCTGAGGCCTCCATCATGGAGGATGCTTCCTGGGGCTCTCCGGGGGAACAGCAGGAAGCCAGGCTGGTCATGGAGGGCTTTGTCAAAGGCCTTCCTGGCTGGCCTGACCAGGTCCCCCCTCGCCTGGGCTAGTTGGCAGCCACATCCCACCGACAACATTCCCAGCAGGAGGAGACCTCCTGGTGGCTGGGCGGGGCCCTGCTCAGGCCTTAGAGCACCTAGACTGTCAGGGTAACAGGTGGCCTTGAGACCAGGAACGCTTCGGACTGTTCAGACGCCCAGAGCGGCAGCTGAGGAGAGGAGACATCTCAGAACAAATGCACGGTCAGGCTCTGGGGGCGAGGGACACTGGACAAGGGGGCCGGGGCTGGCCCGGCCAGCTCCCATGGACCCTGAGGACAGCGCGGCTGATGGAGGGCCGGGTCCCGGTAACCCCACGTTCCCCGAGGGAGCCCAGGGCCATGCTTCTTCAGCATGTTTGGCTACTTGCAGGAACGGTCCCAGCCCCTTCTTCAGCGAGAGAGCAGTGGAGAGAGAGAAAGCGTCAGAAGTAAGGATGTGAGCTTCGGCCGTGCGGAGCACGGCAGCCCAGAGACCACCCATGGGAGCTGTGCCCTCAGGCTGGTGCCCCAGGCCTGCTCCCAGGCTCCAGCCACAAGGCCTTCGAAGCACCCTTGGTTTTCCTTTCTCCATGTGCACAGCCACTGACCCCACCCACCACCTTCTTTTGCCGGGTCTCAAGGCCCCACCGGCCAGGAACCAGGCAGGAGAGCTGGAGGGGAGCTGCTCTCAGATGGAAGCTCTTGGAGGCTCCACTTTCTCTGGGGAATGTTCTGAATTTGAGGAAGAGACTTGGCCAGAGTTCAGAGGGGGGCTCCCTTGGGATAATGGTGGTGAAGAACAAGGGTCTCTTGCCTGGCTGTGTCCACCAACACTCGTGGGGATGGGGCCCCTCAGAGGAAATTGCGGTGAGGAGGCCAGGGATGAACCGGGCTTCGGCAGGCTCGAGAGTGAAGCTCTGACAAAGCCCTTCCCAGAGGCCACCCATAGCAGCTGACCCTGCAGGTTAGAACTGGGGAGACGCAGCAAATGGCATTCCTGCTGGAAGGGTCTCCTCTCCTGGGAACAATGGAGAGGGAGCAGTCCTCAGCATGGCAGTTCAAGCAGACAACTCCCTCCCAGAACTTTCCAGAAAGGAAGCAGGGGTCAACTCTCCTCCCAAAGAGACAAGATCCTCCCAGCATCCTGGTGAAAGGGCCACACATGTCCCCCTTTTACAGATGGGAAAATAGAGGCTTTGGGATCTCACATTCAAGCACTGGGTTAGGAACCAACCTTCACTGGCTGAATTTCACAGATCTTGGATCTGGAGTCCTTGTTGAGAACACATGAGTGTCAAAATCTATTTTCGAAATTGAATCACAGAATTGTACATTTTCTGTAAGGACCTACCTGGCCCCAACTCCTACCCCTGCTTGATGCCACCAGCTGGTTTCATCTTTGAGCCTTTCCCTACTTTGAGGCCACATACATCCCCCCAGCCCCAAGAACCACACAGGACCAGACTCTGCCAGACCTGCTGGGCCAGATCATTCTTTCCTGTGGGCTCCCGTGCACCATGGGCTGTCTAGCAGCACCCGTGACCTTTACCCACCCGATGCTGGCGGCCTCAGGCATGTCTTCAGACGTCACTAAATGTCCCGTGGGAGGCAAAAATACATGCCTCGTTGAGAACTGCCAGGTTAGAGCTTGCCAATTCTGGTTCATAGGTCAAGGACAGCCTCAGACGTGTTTGGTTTGGCCTGCAACAGGTCTTTATTATTATTATTATTATTATTATTATTATTTTATTTGAGAGAGAGCACGAGAGAGAGAATGAGCAGGGGGAGAGGGAGAAGCAGGCTCCCCACTGAGCAGGGAGCCCCTCACGGGACCCCTGGATCATGACATCAGCCGGAGGCAAACGCTTAACCGACGGAGCCCCCCAGGCGCCCCGATTTGCAGTGGTGTTAAATATTTTTTAGATTAACTGATGACATTTTGTAACCAGCTTCTCCTGGAAAATCAGAAGATTTGGCAGGGTGGTCTGGTGGCTACCAGCTCACCAGTGTTTCCACCACGCCCTGTCCTCCCCGGCCTTCAGCACCCTCCCTGGGGCCCTGGGTTCGCTTCCCCTCACTCATTTACACTCCCTGCCTGACCCCTAGAGGCATTTTTGTCAGAACCTCTGCTTTAAAATGTCAAACAGCTATAGTTTAATCATCCTGCTGGTTTCTTTTCTCCAAGCTGGACAGTCCCTTGCTTCCACTGACCTTGACATCTGCGAGCTTAAATAATTAGGATTTCTCCTATAGGTTCTAACCATTTTGGGGGGGCGGGGAGGAAAAAAACTCTGTAACCACAGAGTGCTTAGGCAATCCCGGTCCATTAAACATTCCAGCACGTTAGTCATATATTTACACAGAGAAATGTTCTTTGCCTTAAATGTTTTTTAAAAAGTCCTGGTGAAAATGTAGTCCGACAAGCATCTATTAAGTGCTTACCAAGGGAGAAGGCAGTATGATAAGTCCCAGGAAGAATAAAATGCTGACCAAACATAGCCCTTGACCTCAAACGGTGCCCATACAAGAGGGAGAGACAAGAGGGTGAGCCAAGAACCGTAACAAGAATAGAAAGACCTAGAGACAACAATACAGAGAAAATTAGCATGGCCCGTGAGCAAGAATGACACACAAGTTTGTGAAGTGTTCCATATTTTGAAAGAAAGGGAAAGAGAGAGAGAGAGAAAGAGAAGAAAGAGAAGAAAGAAGAAGAAGAAGAAGAAGAAGAAGAAGAAGAAGAAGAAGAAGGAGGAGGAGAAGAAGGAAGGAAGGAAGGAAGGAAGGAAGGAAGGAAGGAAGGAAGGAAGGAAGGAAGAGAGAGGAGGTGCAGGGAAATTGTGCTGGGAGCCAGGGAGAGGAGAGATTCATTCTGGCTGCTGATATTAAATTAATAAAATGAGGAAGAGAACATTCTTTCCCCGTGTAAATCTTTCCAGAGAGGCCAAAAAGTCTTCCTAAGTTGTTCTTATTACTGTTGCTGAACTATTTTTGTATTTTATTTACTATGTCCCTATCGAGAACCTGTCCTCTCTTCAAAGCCCGGGACAAAGGTCATCTGCCCCCTCGGCCTCTCCCCCAAGCCCGCCTGCCCTCCTTTATAACTCTCCAGACATTTCTTTCCTCCCCCCGGACTGGACGCCGCTTGAGAGCAAGGGCTGAAGCTCGTGGGCTCTGTCCCCTTCAGAGCCTCATACGGGCCCTCCCACGGGCAAGTGCTTAGTGAATATTTGTCGTATAAAGATCTAGCCCTCCCTTTCCAAAATCAATGTCAATGCTGCAGGAAACTGTTAAAATAAAAACAGCCAAAATGTGTAAAACCTTTCAAGAAACATTTCCATTCTTAGCAGACTGCTAGAACTCATCCCCCACCCCGCTTTTTCCCTTTGTTGCTAATTCTGAATTTGGGGCTAGATGTGGTAGGCAGTCCCCCTTTTAATCTTTAAATATAGTTCTGAATATAATTACATTTTTATGCAGCACCGAAACATCATATCCTGGTAACGGGGCGTTCTTGCGCTATTAACATCTGCGTTAAATCTCCTTCGCGTCTGTCTTCCATTGAGGACGGTTGTGAAGTCTAAGATGAAAGTGATCGACATCGTTTGTGAATTATGTGTATTTCCTTACGCTGTATATCAATGGGTTTTGCTCCTGGTGGTTTTGCGAATACCAGGTTGTCTGGTAGCCGGGCTTTCGCCGAGAACCCCTTTCAAGACAGGGATCCCGGCATCCTGGCACAGAGGACACACACCGTGTTTAGAAAAGCATTCGTCCTGCATTAAGAAATAAGTGGCATCACGCAGCGCTCTTTGCCAAAGAGCCTGATCTGTCTAGTAAGTGACCAGAGGAACTGGGGCCCACACAGATGGCTGGGCGGATCAAAATGGAAATGGCTCATCTTGTGCTGGGAACTCTGCTAAGCTCCTACCCCTGCCATCTACGGTCCCCCCCTACGGGTACCCGTATTCCCATTTTGCAGATGAAAACACTGAGGCTCAGGAAGGTTAAGGGACTTGCAGGGGTCCTGCAGCCAGCCAGGAAGGTGATGGGCCCCCCCCCACCCTCGGGGCCCCAGCAGTTTGACTCTAGTGCCAGTGGCCACATCACCGCTTAGCAACCAGGCCACTGCTGGTCCCGTGCCGTTCCAGCCAGCGCGCCTGACAGCACGGCTTACAGTAGGGGGTGACACCAGTCACGCCCAGAAAAGGAAGTCTTGTCACGGGAGAAAGAACCACAGGGCCAGGGACAGAGGATCCGTGTGGCGTGCGCCCGTTACCAGCAGGCACACCCGAATGGTGACTCATTCACTCACACGCTGGAAGAAGCTCTCCGCTGCTCAGGGAACGGGGCAGCCCTCTCGGTAAATTCCAAGCTACCCTATAGAAAGCTTGCTTTTCCGAGGCTGCTTGGGCCTCCGGGCATTGCTGTGGGGCCCCAAAGGGTTAGTTGCACACAGCAGGGTGCACCCTGTACCCCACGGTCATTGTCCCGGGGGCCACCCTGGCGAGAGTGCCAGGCCCCAGGGGGTACCAGCGGCAAAGCTCCGTCTTCACCTGGCCCCACAGTTCTGCCTTCCACGTCTCTGATTCTGCTTGGTGTCAGTGGTCCGAAGAAGAAGGGGCCTCCAGGAGGGTCAGGACAGCCGATGCCACCATCGGGACACTGAGCTGGACCTGGAGCACCCTAGCCATCGTGTGGCTGGCCACCACAAAGTACCTGTTTTGGGTCACTGTGAAGGTGCGGGCCGGTGGACTCGGAAATTTTAGGCTCAGGCTTTCCCCCCGAGTGGGAGCCTTTTTCTTTGAGCAGACCCGGTCTCTGTTTTGGGATGTGAAGCAAGACCTCTGACTCTGGCTGGGATGACCATGGACTGGGGAAGGATATGTCACACAGAAAAATGCACACTTTGGGGACACCCGGGTGGCCCGGTCGGTCCAGCGTCCGACTCTTGACTTCGGCTCGGCTCTGGATCTCAGGGTCGTGAGTTCAAGCCCCACGTTAGGCTCCATGCTGGGTGTGGAGCCTACTTGAAAAAAAAAAAAGGAAAAAAGAAAAATACACACTTTGCAGGTATGTGGACAAAAGGGTGGTGTCAGGACCTCAGCAGGGGCCGGGCCCGTGGCCAGCACAGCACACTTCCTGATCGGTGACATGAGATTACTTGGTGCTTTGTGCCACTGCCGGAGCAGAAGAAAGAGCCATCCCCAAACATCCAGGGGACCCTGCCATCTGTGAAGGCCCATAAGGAAGCAGATGCCAGGAGCAGGACTGCCCCCCAGAAGCTACAGAAACGTCTCTACCGAGACTGTCTTAAGCTTTAGTGACCCAGCCCAGTGCCCGGGGCCTCGCCAAAGCCGCTCTTAAGAAACAAAGCTCATTATCAATTGTTTACACTTTAGCAAGAATTTCATGTGTCAGCCTTCTCGTGGGGGCAATTGAAACCAGCTCTGCAGTGGCTAAATGAAAGCACCTGGTTCCAAATAAAAGGTATCGGGCATCAGGAACAAGGAAAGAGATGTTTGGGGGCTTGGCGAGGCCATCCCTAGTGCCTTGAAATCACCAGAGCCCTGTCATGAAACTTGGTCCACGATAAAATTCTATCACATGCAAAGCCTTAGTCCTCGTTCTGATCTAGTGCTATGGGATGAAGTCTTTGCTCCACCCAACTTTGCATACAGAGTTCCTTAGAATTTAAACTTCCCAGAAGTAGGACATGCTCTCCCAGGTTCTAGGCCTCTCTGTATTATATCCCGGGCTGAACCAAGTCGTTATTACATACGGGGTCTAGATTGGGGTCTCAACCTCTAGTGGATCATGGAGCCCCGGAGGGCCTGATGAAGGCTGCAGACCTGCTCCCATCTTTGTTCTCAGACCCCCGGGAGCCCATCTCGGGACCCCCCCCCCAGGAGTGTAGAGACCCCAGGTTTGGAAGTCTCTAGTAGATAATGCCACTTTGCATCCATACGCCACACCCAACCCGTACTCCGTACACACTCATACCCTCAGGACAGCAAAGGTCTCTTTGTTCCTAGCAATTCAGGGATACAAGGTCAAGGTTGGGGCTATGGCGAGGCAAGGTGGGGCGGGGCCTTGGGGATAAGGTGCCCAGAGGAGGGAGGAACCCAGAAGGGACGGGACAAGAGAGAGAGATGAAGCCAGAAAGGGTGGCCTTAGGGGTGCTCCTGGGCCTTACCCTGTGGGCAAGCCTCTTCTAAGATCAGGCATAAGAGCCATGCACCAGCCGGACTGGCAGGCGCTCCTCGGAGGGGTTGAGCACCTGGTGAGGCAGAAGTGTGCCCCTGTGGCCTCTGAGCCGCTCCTTCCAGAAGCAGACTCCCCCCACAGGGGCCCCCTCCCACTTCCAGACTAGCCTCTGGACGAAACCCCCAGGTGTCACAGAGCTCGGGTCGGGGACTGCTGCTCCGATGCAACCAGGAAATATTATTTAGCCCGGATATTTTTAGCAGGAATCGAGCTCCGAGCAAATGTCACGTGAACCGTCTTCTCTTACACCGCGACTCTGGGCTATTTAAAGAGACGGTAATTATGCTCCTGCCACCATGATCAGGACGGGCTGAATGCATGATTACGGGAGCCCCTCATGGGCCATGCGGAGCACTTCACGCTAATGCAGCCCAATTTTTGAAGCTGCCTGCCTAAATCTGTCCGGCGTCTCAGGCGGACATCTGAGTCGGCATCCGAAGGGCAGCACCCTGCTCTTTGGGGCCTCGGAGCCGCCCCCCGCAGCGGCCCCGAAGGTGCTGTGCCACAGGACAGGGCACGGCCTCTGCCCGCCACTGACCTCCCGCCTCTGAAGCCGGTCTCGCCTTGGGCTTTAGATGGTAACGGGGGTGGTTTCGAGCCCACCTAGAATCCCATCAGGCCGGCATCTTTCAGGGGATCCCCCAGCTCCCCTTGAAGAGAGAGCAGCCATAGGGTCTGAAGAAACAGGACACACTCATCAACGGTCTGACCAAGGAGATGTGGTCACTAGGGTGTCAAGGAGAAGGCGCACTGAGGGGACACCCAGGAAGGTGACAGGGCCAAGGAGGGGATGGGCAGGAGCAAGAGGCAGGGCAGCAGGCCACTTGGGGAGGAAGGCAAACTGGACACTTGAGGGGAATAGAAGCCTCGCAGGAGCGCTTGGCACATAGTAGGCACACTCATTAGGCGGCACAGGGGTGAAAGAACGAGCGTGTCGTTACCCCTGCCAGCCATGTGCCAACCAGGCGGCCTGTACTCTGTCTGGCCGGGCACAACCAGGGTCCTGTTTTCCGCTCCCCTGGCAGTGCGATGGGGGCCTTGAATCCAGGCGGGAGGGGGCCAGGAGGGAGTCCCCAGACCCTATCCCAGAAGGACTGGCAGGAAGAAGTCAGGAGAAGACTTGAGGAAAGGAGACTAGCTGACTTCAAATATTCGAAAGGATGTAAAACAGAGAAGGGCCTGGCTCCTTCCAGGAGGCTGCTGAGAACAGACCCAGGACCAGCCGGAGGGAAGTAGGGGCAGACAGCTCTGCCAAAGAAATGGGGTGGGGGGGCTTGCAGAGGAATCAAGCTCCCCGGCACGGGAGACTTTTCCGAGAATCTCGGCCCGGGAGGGACCTCAGAGGGACCTCCTGGCCAGTCTCCCACCCAAAGCCGGGATCCCTCCTCAGATTTCCTCTCAGATGGCCTCAGGCCTCTGCCTGGAGGGCACCAGGGGAAGCTTCCAGCATCAGCTGCCAAGACACGGGCCCAGAAGAGTTGGCACCGTCCACCAGCCCCTCTCCAAGGGAGAACAGAAGTCAAAACCTTCTGCCTCGGAGTGTCCCCGAGCACCGGGCCTGGCAGAGCCTTCCAGAAAGTTGCTCCTGCCCCACGTACCTGGCGAGTGGCGCTTCCCAAGGGCAGTGTCAGGGAGACTGCAGAACAAAGAGGAAGCAACAGACTCCTGGCAAGCAGTGAGCAAAGGTGAGTGAGTAAACATTCTGCCAGAGCAGAGAAGCGCGGGCAATTACCCCAGCAGGAGGCCGGCGAGAGAGCGGTGCCGGCTGCGTTGTTTGCTCATTAAGACAAGAAAATCATTTATGTTCTGGGACTCAAGTGTCAACAGACCCAGAGAAATGTCGTTGCCTCAGCTGCCGCCCTGGGGCCGGCCAAGGGGGCAGCTGGGGTCCCGGGCACAGCTGGTGGGCCGAGAGTGGGTGTGCGTGGCTCAGACTTGCTCCGGGACCCACTTTCCATCAGGGTTGTCTCCCAGGCCATCCCGTCTTGTTTCCCTCCCTCACCCTTTCTCCTTCCTTTTCAGATCCAGTAAGCAAGGGCAGAGAGAGGGCCACGATGGGCCACGCACACGCACCAGTGGCGCCGTACTTAGGGTGACCACCCATCCTGGTTTCCCCGGGGCCCAGGGGGTTCTCCTGCTATGGGACTCTCAAGTGCCCACACCCAGGGAATCCCAGGCAGACCGGGACGGCTGGTCACTGTGCGGCCCAGGAGCCCCGCCGCCACTCCCTAGGGGGACACCGTTCTCCCCATTTCGCAGAGGGTGGCGAAGGTGACAGCGCGGGAAGAGAAGGAAGGTTCTGGAGCTCCTGCTGCAGCCACATCCTCGCCCCCCACCCAGCTGTTCTCCCACTTCTCTCTCCTTTCTCCAGCCCCCTTGCATTTGCTTCAGACCTGGGCAGGGAGGGAGTCACGGACCATGGGAAATCACCTGACCAACCCCTGCCCTGGAACGAGGTGGGGAGATGGGGCCCCGAGGACCGACTCACCTCAACAACACCCTCCCCAGACCACCCCCCACTCCTCCAGATGGAGGGACGGACGGGGGCTCTCGGGAGCAGAAAGAAGCAAGCAGGTGGCAGGAGACCCCAGCCAGCTCAGCCTCCTGGGTGCCCCAGCCTTGCTACCCCTTGGCTCCAGGGCGTCACTGGCGGCAGGCTCAGGGCACCCACGAGCCCCTCTGTGTCCTTGCCTCTGGAAGGGCCGCCTTTACTTGGGCAGCCCAGAGGCTGCCATGGGGAGGATGCCCGAGAGGTGGTGAGAGGATGAAGAGGATTCGCCATTTCCCCTGGCCCCCACCAAAGCCGTCCTGCTGTTCCCACACCCCGTCCCTCGTCCCTCGGCTACACCCTGGAATAAGGCAGGGAAGCCCCCGAGGCTGGGCTTTAAGGAGGGAACCGATTTCGCTTCAACAAGGAAGGGAAGTAGCGATCAGCACCGTGCCCTTTAAGGCCCCACACAGAGGCTATATTTAGGGCCGAGGACATTCCGCAGGACCTCGGGCAGCCTTCACTGGGAGCAATCGCTAATCACTGCATTGAGTTTACGGGTGCCCCTGGGCACACTTAACCCAGGGCAATGAATAGTTATTGCCGGCCTCCCGCTCGGGGCCTGTGGGCACACTTAAGCAAGAGCGTGGATCGCTGCTAGCAGGCACGGCTCGGGTACACCCTTGGGCACCCTGCGCCTTCAGCGGGGAGAGCCAGAGTATTAAATATCTATGTGCCCTGTGCCCACAGCTGTATTTAGCCAAGGGCAAGGCCGGTGAAACGGCTTTAATTAAAACTTAATGCAAGTTCAAGGTGCAGCCACGGAAGCAGGGGCTGCAGAAGTCACCAGGAATGAATCAGTCACTTCGATGAGGTTCTCAGGTGGGAGAGAGGGATGGTGGGGAGGGGGGCCCGGGCATCAGAGACCTGTCTTCTGTCTCATGCCTGCTGCCCACCGCTCTGCATCCATGTTCTGGGATGTGGGGCCACCGCATGCTCCCACACCTCACTCGGTGAAGGATGCTGGGCATCCTGGCTTCGAAGGCAGGTCGTTGGAGACCAAGCAGGTGCCTGGGCCAGGAGCGGGGCTGCTTTTCTCAGTAGCTCGGCCCAGTGTCAAGTGACACTGGCCACACCGTCCCCCTGGTGGTAGCTCCCAGAATTACAGGTCCAGCGCAGGGAGAGAAGTGACCAGCCAGAAATGTCAAAGGTCATTGCCTAGCGGCAATGCTTGGGGGTCACGGGGTAGGGCCCAGCGATTCTTAGGAGGACCAACAGCAGAACAGTGGGCAGGGAAGCTGTGTCCACTCAGCCCCTGCTCCTTAAGATTGGGAAGCAGAGGAGTATCCAAGGAATCTGCCCATCTGCCTGGGGTTCCAAGCTAGAGGACCTCAGGTCTCCCATCCTGAGGGGCGCTCCCAGAAGTGGGGTTCCTCCTGCCACAGTGCCCTTGTTAAAATTCAGACCAGATGGGAACACAGCTAAAAGCTCTTCCTGGGGCAAGAGTCGACAACCCATTAAAATCTGTTCCCCTAGTAGTAGCGCACGGCTGGCATACAGTAAGTGCTACATAAATGCTCGTTGAATGATCAGCGATAGTCACAGGTGGCCTTCTCTCTCCTCCTATCATTTCTCCTCTCCTCTTCTCTCCCCTTCCCTCGCTCAACGTTCCTTCCCCAGTCCCATCTTCCTCTACTCCCGGGCAGGGGGTCGCACACCACTATCCCCCAGGCCAAATCCTGCACTGTTTTTTTTTGAGCCACTTCATGTTTACAAAATTCAAGTCAACTTGTTAAAATTAGAAGATTTCACATATAATTACAGATGTCCAGTTTCTCATGAAAAGGTAGAAAGTCTGGCAGGAAGAGGCTGGGGTGGAAGGGAGGCCGCCCCTCTGCAGGGGTTGGGGGGCGGGGTTGTAGGACGGGAGGCTGTGCCTGGTTCACAGCCCCCGCTGCTCCGCCTGGTTCACGGCCCAGCTCCTCACACGCCTCCTCATCTTCCTGCTCCGTTCTCTCATCTGTAGAAATGGGACAGTAACGGTACCCATTGCCTAGGATTGCTATGAAGATGAAATGAGTTAATATTTGCAAAGTGGTTAGAACAGGGCCCAGCATAGCACGGGTGCCACGAAAGTATTTGCTATATAAAGCCATGAGTAAAATTCTTTACGGCCTCCTCAGCCCGGCACACTCATTTCTGGGGCGGTTTTGGCCCCCCGGCATTTGCGTCTGTAACCACCCACCCATCCACGTCTTGTTCAGCTCACAGGACTCGAGAGAAACCTGACTGCAAGGGGCCGCAAGGCAGTGAAGAAGCTCACCTTGGGGGGAACCTCTATGTCCTGGCCTCTAACGTGGAGACATTGCACCCAATTGCACCTGACATCCTTTCATGGCTGAAAGTCTGCAATTCCTTGACTTCACCCAGGTCAAGCAAGGAGCATCCGAACTCACCATTTTTTTTCAATCTAGCAAGGGGAACACAAGGACACAATGTTGCAGTGTCAGTGATCACCCCAGTGCTCCCGCTGCCCCCTGCGCCAGCTAGCTCAGCGACCCTTCACACGCCCACACTCGTCCATCCCATCCTCTCCCAACTCACTCGGACAAACCCAGTGGGACCGGGTATCTGCGGGGGAGCAAGGCCACGTGGCACCTGCAGCTGCCGCCTCTCTGCCTGGCCACGTCTCAAGGCTCAGGAGTCACAGCCTTTGCAGAGAAGCCCGGTCTGGGGTATCCCCCCCAGCCCATCCCGTGTCCCTCTGGGCCCTCTGAGCCTGTTACCTGGACACATGTGGGCTCACAGTGGATGCTCTCCTGGCCCAGCCTGGACGTTATCACTGGACACTTCATTATGTAGCAGACACGCTGCTCCAACCTTTTCACCCCTGTTTGAAATATTCTGATTTCCAACCTGTAATTTGCTTTCTGGAAGTAGGGCAAAATTCATGTGTGCAAATGGAAGAGAAAAGCACAGTTAATAGGCTGCAATTATAGGTCAGTGACTATTCCCAGCAAGTATGGTTAACATCAATGGACTGGAAGCTGGGCAGGTCTCTTGCAAGAAGGCTGGGCAGTGAGACCAGGACCTTGGGACTGGGGAACCTGGGTCCGGTTTCTGGGCTCCTGCAGCACAGCCCCCACCAGGAAGGCCTCAGGGCTGCGGACATTTGTGGATTTCAGGAAGGTCAGACCTGGGCGGAGAGAGCAAGAGTGTATGGCTTGACAGGTGACAGATGCTGGTTCACACCTTGTCTTCTTCGACCGCTACGAGGGACTCCTAAAGTCGGCTGTCCTATTCCCATTTTATAGATGAGGCAGGTGAGGCTCAGAGTAGGTCAGGGACTAAGTCAACATGGTGATGGGGTGCAGTAGGGAGTTAGGGGGTGTCAAAGAGGAGAAGACCGAAAAAAGGAAGAGAAAGAGAAGGAATAGGTTAGTTTCTGTGATTTCTGCACCCACCCATCCCCCCGCCCCGTGACCACGGCCTCCTCGGGGGAAACTCTGCTTGGTCAGGGAAGGGAGGACAAAAAAAGGAAGGAGAGAGGAAATGGATGTGAGGAGAAGAGGAAAATATGAGGGGTCTGGGGGGCAGGGCGCCCCCTCTCAGGGACCAGGCCGGGGGTTTTAAACAGCAGGAACACCGGGAGGCTGTGTCCGCCCCCCACCCCCAGGCTGGCAGCGGCTGCCCATGTCAGGGCAGCTCCTCGTCCTCTGGCCCTCAAAGGCAAGTCCGCTCCCTCGCTGACGGGCACCAGCCCAGCCCTCGGGCCCCAGCCCCCAAACCCATCTCTCTGTATCTTCCCTGGGCGGGGTCCAAGCCGTGTGACGCCTGAAGCTCGTGCAATTTCAGGGAAGGACCTCTTTAGGAAAAAGACTACAAAAATGTCTTTTGCCAACTTTACAGAGTCTTGTGAGCACATGAGGGACCAGAGCAAGAGAGGCGCCCTGGGGCTTACGCTCCATCAGCTCCGAGGTCAGTCAGCCCCTGCGAATCCAGCAGCACCCTTTATTCACGTGATTAAGCACTCACCGAGCACCTACTGTGTGCCAGACCCAAAGGCAAACACCGTGCGTGTGCCCCCACCCCCCACCCCGCCAAAGGCGCTCCAGATCCAGCCGGAGGTGGCTGCGTGAGCACAGCTGTGGGCGGGTACGTAGTCACAGGGCAGCAGGTGCACCGAGAGAAGCAGGTTTAACACAGAGCTGGTCAGCTGTCAAGAAGACTGCCTGGAGGAGGCAGCTTCTGAGCTGGGTTAGCACACCTAGCAGTCCTATTGACCTGCAGAGGCTACTTCTCTACAAGGTCAGAAATCTCAGATACCCACGTATAAACCTAGAAGCCCCTTATCTGGAGTAGAGAAAAATAGCAGTCATAGGACAAGGCTGAAAAGGGATACGCCAAAAGGAAATCCTCCCGGTTCTACCTTCAGAATATATCTAGAATCCCACCCCTTCTCCCTATTCTGGTCCCTGGCCTGCGTTTCTGCCCCTGCCTTCCTTACCTCCGGAGCCCTGATTGTACTCCACATAGCAGCCATCTGGATCCTGTTCCACACTAGGTCAGATCATGTCATGCCTCTGCTCAAACCTCCCCATTTCTCACTCCGAGGAAAAGCCAAAGTCCTGGAAGGCCCCACATGATTTGCCTCTCTCCTCCCTGACCTCCGCTCCCACTTCCTCACCACCTTCCCTCTGCTCCAGCCACACTGGCCTCCCTGCTCCTTCTCAAGCATGTCAGGCACACTCCTGCCTCAGGGCCTTTGCACTGACTGAGTCCTCTGTCTGGAGCTGCCTTCTCTTAGATACCTGCATGGCTCACTCCCCCACCTCCCTCAAGTCTTTGTGCAAACATCACCTTCTCAATGATGCCTGCCCTCTTCTTGCCTTTATCCTATGAAAAGCTGCTTCCTTTTTCTGTAACTCTTATGTCCTTCTAACCTGCTGTCTCATTTACTTATTATGTTTCTTGCTCCATGGGCCAGGAGTGTTGGTTTTGTTCATCACGGCAACCCCAGCGCCGAGAGCAGTGTTCTGCATATAGAGGGCTCTCAATAAATATTTGTTGAATGAATGAAGCAGAAAGAGGGAGAGCTCTGGGTAGAGCAATCTTTATTGTCTTCTTTGGACTTTCTCTAGTTTCCGTAATTATCTCGTATTGCTTTTGTCATGATTTTGTTTTCAAGTCCCTTTTTAGAAGCTCGCAGTTTCACTTTCAAATTCTTGACTCCATTGTGCATTTGGTGGGAGATGAATACACTATTACAGAAAACAGCCCTGGAAGCCTTTATGTGGGGGATTCTCTGGTGACATGCGTTCCTTTTAAAAGCACGCGGCTTCCACCTCTATCTTTAGCAAGAGATCAAGGCCGTGCCTCTGGCAGAGGGAGGCTCTGGGAGGTGGGAGATCACTGGGGAAATAAAGTGTCTAAGCCTGGATGTGCAAATTGACCTGGATCGTTTTAGTTTTGCATTCACGTTTGCACTTTGTAAATATTTGCCTGGCATCCCGCTGCTCACACCTGCTTGCTGTCCCCTCAAGTTTATGGAAGGCACCAGGCACCGTCATGTCTCCGTCTCCACCTGGCGCTGCTGGCGCTGCCGTGAAAAGAAAACTCTCCAGCGAAAGCCACAGGTGTCTCTGACAGCGCCTAAAACTAATTGCCTGTGGCTGGCCGCTGTGACTAATTCTCTGATTATTGACTTTATGATTTTACGCTTAAAACTTCTTTATAATAACACACAGAAATGTTTAATGGGCTCTATCCAGAGCCATAAAAATTACTTATTGAACAAGCGTTTTTAAACTATTAATCTATTGTTTTCCATTAATAATGGCTCTCCAAAGAACAGGCGACAGCTTAATGTATCCACAGCATTTCTCCCCGAAAAGTGGCCTTTTAATACAGAAACGCCGCTCCCGAGGCTTCGAGGGTCGGCTGGCCATCAGGCAGCTGACCCTCCCAGGACAGATTAAGTCTCCACCAGTCCCCGAAAGTGCTTTAAGGATTTCCCTATAAAATCCGTACGGGGGCCCTAGGAGATTTTCCTAGCATCTGAGAGAGATGGAAAAGACCCTCTCCCCAGTCTCTCTCAAGGGCCTGTTCTGCAGGGCTCACGGTGGAGGACACAGAGGGAAACAGGCAATTTGCCCATCTCTCTACTCTTGGTCCCTCCAGAAGGATCCAGGGAATGACCTCTGGTACCCACCCCCTTCCTACTTCCGTCGGCAAGCCCACGGCTAAAAGGCCCGTGTTCTGCTGCGTCACGGGAGCAGTCCCCTCACCAAGCGTGAGACGGCTCCCCACCTCAGGTGTCTTCACCCCTGTAGCCCCACATCCATTTATTCTTCCAGGTGATTTAGATTTTTTTTTTTTTTAAGATTTTGTTTATTTATTCGACAGAGATAGAGACAGCCAGCGAGAGAGGGAACACAAGCAGCTGGAGTGGGAGAGGAAGAAGCAGGCTCACAGCAGAGGAGCCCGATGTGGGGCTCGATCCCGTAACGCCGGGATCACGCCCTGAGCCGAAGTCAGACGCTTAACCGCTGTGCCACCCAGGCGCCCCGTGATTTAGATTTTGAAACACATCCGCACCGGATGGGCCTTTCTTCTACGGTTTCCGGCTGTTCATTCATTCAACAAGTGTTAATTGAGGGTCTACTAAGTACCAGGCAGTGTTCTTTGTTACAGCAATAAACCAGGGCCTTAAACATGTGGACCTTGTCCTCATGGAGCTCCCCTCTGTGGGGGGAGCACAGATGACCAAAGACCGTAGAAGATCGTTTTAAGTAGTGGTGAGTGCTGAGAAGTAATGGGGTGAGATTGTGACCAGGGATAGCCGGGGACTGTGTTTGATGGAGAGTCAAGAAGGCTTCTTGGGGAGGTGGCCTTTGAGCAGAGATGTGAGTGACGGGAAGGAATCTGCAGTGAGAAATGGGGGAGGAGAATTCCAGGCAGGGGAAAGGCAGTTCAAAGGCCCTGGGGTGAGGTATACAGATAGGCCTCTCTGCCCGGGCGAAGGCTTACCCAGCCAACAACTGTTCCCTACACGGCAAGTGCAGAATTCTGCTCAGCCACCGCCTCAAACTCTCCATGTGGTTCCTGGGGATCCAGAGGGCCAGCTAGTCTGAGAAGCACTTGACCTTATCTGTGGAACAAGAAGACACTTCTGAGAAGGAACGAAGAATTTCTCCTCCCAGCCCTACTTTCATGGAATGGTTAGGAAAGGGCACATAGGAGTCATCTTCTCAACCCTGAAGGGACGCTTTAGTCCATGCAGAGGTCACAGTTCACAGAATGTTAGAGGAGAATTGTCTTAGGGTCGGGCTGCTCAAACTTCAGTGTGCCTACAACTCACCTGGAGGTCTTTTTAAAATACAGATTCTGATTCAGTAGACTCAAGGTAGGGCCTGAGATTCAGAGACTCTAACAAGCTCCCAGGTGATGCCGATGCTCCCAGGGGATGTGGTTCAGGGACCACACTTTAAGTAGCAATGTCCTGGAGGTCATTAAATCTAACCACTGGGTTTTACAGGGGGAGACCAGGAGAAATAGGACTTAATGATGAGAGTGGAGCACTGAGGTCAGAGCACCTGGGTTTGAAACCCTCCTCTGTTCTGTGTGTATATGCATGTGTGTGTGTGTGTGTGTGTGTGTGTGTGTACTGGTTGCTTAGTTACAGTGTCTTCCTGTGAATTGATTGTATGATGACAATGGTGGTGATGATGGCAAAGATGGTGATGATGATGGCGATAGTGATGGTGGTGATGATGATGGTGAGGGTGGTGATGATACTGATGATGGTGGTAATGATGGTGGTGATGATGGTGATGATTGGACTTTGTAGGGTGGATGTGAGAGCTGAATGAGTACATACAGCTTTGAGTCTTTACAGGGTGCTTATCCCAGAGAGTGGTGCCTAAGGATGACAGCTCTTATGTTGGCAAGTACTGTCATCCAGAGATAAGAGGACTTCTCCATGGCCCCAGAGCAGTAGGACCAGATCCCCAAACATTCCTACTATCATTTTTCAACTCATCACATAGTCAAACAAATTAAGAGTGTCAGAAATCAAATAAATGTTAGAACACACAGGACCCTGAACCAATATTGTACCATTGCAATGTTCCTCTGCTGGGATAGGAGGTACATCTGGCCTCTGGCAGGCCTCAGGATCATCACTGATGATCCCATTGTCTGGAAGAGTCAGGAGAGAAAAATGGGGATTCTGAGCTTAATCTGCACAACACAGACATGGGATAGCCTGGTGTGGTTTAAAAGATATGAGTTGGCCCTGCATAGGAACATGTTTATCAGTCACTTGACTCATAAAAGTTTAGTAGGAGGAAGCCAGGGCCATCCCTGGAGCTTCACAGCTCAGTTGAGGACTCTAGGTAGAGGGCACGGCCTACACACAGGCTAGAGGTAAGAAGCAGTACACAGTGTCCTGGTGGCACCCCCACTCCAACTTCTGCTCATCCCATCTCAACCCAGCCTCCCGATAGAAGGATCTTGAAGATGTGAGATCATGCTGGTCCCTTCTGAAAATTCTTCAACAGCTCCCCACTACCCTTGGAAAAATCCAAACACTTGCACAGCCCACATGACTCTGCATACCTCTCTGAACCTTCTGTCACCACATCCTGGCCAAGCTGGTCTTTTCTCTACCACAGGGCCTCTGCTCATGCTGTTCCCTCTGCCTAAACACTGTTCCTCATTCTTCACATGGCCAGTTCTTCATGCAGTAGGTCTCGGCTTCAGTGTCGCCCCCATGGAATACCCTCCCTGACCACCTCCACCTAGTCTCTACCCTGGCCTTGTGTTTGTTTCCTTCCTGGTTCACATCACTGTTGGGCTCACAGAGATTTCTCACCCACTACGCTCATGCACTTGAGTGAAGAGAAGTGCAGATAAGCTTGTCTCCCACTCAAGTGAGAATGAGCTCAAGGAGGGCAAGGGCCACATCTGTCTGTCCACACTCTGCTCCCAAGGCTCTTCCACTGACCTGTGCCCGGTACCTAGTAGCTGTTCAGTAAATATTTGACCAGGAAATGGCTATGGCTGGATCCTAGCATGCCCAGGAAAAAAGGAATGGTGGAAATAATTTGTAGGGATTTGTCTGTTTCCCTTCTTCCCACAACACATAACCGATAAGCTCCATGGAAAGACACAGACTATGTCTAACTCACTGTAGCACCCCCAACACCTTGCCCAGTGCCCGGCATCCACGGGCCCCTGATAAATATGTATTAAACATGTGTTTTCATCCCAAGTGTGCTGGAGTTTCCTGTAATTACACTGAAGCAACCATATCAAGTGAGATAGTTTGGCCACAGTAAGTAGAATCTTGTTGGATGTGACAGTTTCCCAAACCTCCCACCCATGCCTCCCTAATGGTACAGAGTTGATAGAGACCTTAACTCCAATGTACTCTAGACATGACTTCTCTGACATCCAGAGAAATGGGAAGATGGAAAAAATATCATCTCCTGAGTTAAGGTCTCTCTCAACAGAGACATTAAAGCTGCCAGGAAGAACACAAGATGCGTGGGCTCCTTGAGCTGGGATGTCAGGGGGCTGATTCCGGATCTAGCTACATGGCCTGGGCAAGTCACTTAGCATCTCCAAGACCCGACTTCCTCTTCTGCGAAATGGGCACATGTGCAGTGAAGGACTAACCTTGCCTACGGAAAGATCTGGCCCTTTGCCCCCAGCTCCCAGGAGGCAAACGCTAAGCTTTTGGAAAATACTTTGCCTGATCAGTATCTTTGTCTACCTGGAGGCCTTGAGCTGCATGGGAGGACCCATGCTAACGACGTGATTTATGGACCATGTGGTGTCACCTCAACCTTCGGAGAGCTAGAGACCAAGGTCAGCCAGGCAGATGGTCAGCTATGGCCCCATGACCGACCCCTAGTGAACACTCTGGACCCCAAGGCTCAGGTGAACCTCTCCAGTTGGCAATTCTCTGTATCTATGTCACACATTGTTGCTAGAAGTTAGCAGTGTTTGCACACCTCCCCTGGAGAAGGACAAGCAGAAGCTTGCCCCTGGATGTCTCCCGGATTCGGCCCTGTGCACCTCTTTCCTTGGCTGATCTTACTCTGTATCCTTTTGCTGTAATGAGCCTTCACAGAGGAAAATTGAGCCTTCACAGAGTGTATAGCGACTTCTCTGGGTTCTCCGAGGCCTTCTTGTGAATTGTGGAAACTGAGCGTGATCTTGAGGACCCCTGAACTTTGAAGTTGCTGTCAAAAGTGAGGGTGGTCTTGGGGAATCTGGAATCTTTCAGGACAACAAGACCACCTCCCTCACTGTGTATCAAGAAAATGCAATGAGACAATGCAGGTGAAACCCTTAGCTCGGGGCCTGGCCTGGAATGCATGTCCCACAAGGATGTGCTCCTCCTCCTAGTGTCTTCTTGTTGGTGCAGTGGCTATGTGCAGAGACTCTGGAGATCTCCTGCCTGCGCTGAGGTCCTGGCTCTACTCCTCACTGCTGTGAGACCTGAGACTCGTCACCCGCTCCTCTGGACCTCGGTTCCCTCCCCTAAAAGTCGTGCTGTCCTAAGGCTGAGCTCATGGACACAAATCCCTGAAAGCAGGCCTGGCGCATCTCACACTCCGTGTGCAGGTTTTTCTCATTGAAACAGTGCAAACTCTGAGTCAGAGGATCCCAGGCCCAACCCTCTGTCTGGCACCAGCTAGCCATGTGACCTCCAGCACTTGACCTTGGGGAACCCCCATTCCTTGTTGGGAGGATGAGAGACTGAAATCCGCACTTCTGCGGAAGGCTTTCTCACTCCCAAAGTTACCCAGTCTCACCAGGTTGCTTATCAGGCTGCTCAGTGGGGAGACGCCTGAAGCCAGACGCAAGCTATAAACACGTGATTTATTTACCTGTCAGAGACGTCAAGTACAGGGCTTGGCCTGGCCTTGTTTAGCCTCAAAGGGAGGATCCACGGGAACAGCAGGGGTTGAACACAGACAGGACAGATGGCCCTGCGGGAGAGGATGGACAGGGGAGAGGAGTGAGGGTGGTCTACGGCTGCTGCCGATTCACCTGTCTTCGTGCAATCCCTTAGGTTGATCCAGAGCACCGACCCCATGCAGGGACCAAGCAGGGAAAGACCCCCCGAAGACGGGTAAAGAAATAAACGAACAAAGTCATCTCAGATGACCATCAGCCCTGAAGGAAGTAAAACAGCAACGAGACACAGAGTTTGGGCTGGAGAAGGTCCGTGTTAGAAGATAATTTTCAAAAAAAGGTAACATCGTGACTCTTGTGCAGATTAAAAACAAAAAAATGAACCCGTGTTAAAGACTTTACTTAACTCGTTATTAATGAGGGAACCAGGCAGATGTTACAACCCGTTCAAAGGAGAAATCAAAGAACAGCACATTTATAGATGAGGAATGTTAAAATGAATTTGCAAATAGATTTGAAACTGGCTTCTTCCTTATTCCGGAGAAGGGGATGGAAGTCAATTGAACCGCCCCTGATGCAATTTATTTGCCTGTCCAAAGACAAGAATCATTTGCATTGCCGTAGGATATCTACAACTTATAACACCATAACCCAGCTCAGAGGCAATGGTATCAGAGGAATCAGACAGCGGCAACAGTGTCCTATAAACAATGCGATTTTCCACTGGAGGCAGGCAATAACCTTTTTTTGCTCATTCCAATTTTTCTTATGTCAGGTAGAAAACATCACTGAGAAGTGACATTTGAGCCAAGATGGTCTGCCAAGGAGTTCCAGGCAGAGATTTGGGGAGGGGCATCCCCAGCAGACAGCACAGTAGGTGAAAAGACTGTGGAGCGGGGGGGAGTTTGGTGTGTTTAAGGAGCTAAAAGCTCAGTGGGACTGGAGTCAGTGACAAGGGGCCAAACGGTGGGCAGAAGGTGGAAAGAGCAGGAGGGGACCGGAGCCACAGAGTGCAGACTGAGATGTTATCTTCAGAATGAAGGGAAACCCTAGAGAATTCTGAGCAAGGCAGGAACAGGATCTCCCTTATATTTTAAAAGACTCTTTTTGGCCACTAAGAAAGTAGCTATTTTAAAAATGTCTTGTAGGCAAGAGTCTGAACTTCTCAGGAAGAAATGTTTTTGGGGGGAGTTCAGGAAACAGTCTTGGAGCCAGAAGCTGGAAAGAAGGACTGACAATAGGAGAAATAGGAGGATAGGAGCAGTGAGAAAGCTCCTTCCTCCTGGGGGGAATGACACGGGTTCAAGCACTTTGGGAACGTGGTCAGATCTACTAACACTCACACGCCTCCATCCTCTGACCTGCCGCAATCAATTTCACTCCAACAGAAATGCAAACACATGGGCACCAAACACATGCTCAAGACTGTTCACAGCATTTTATTTCCCGAAACTGGGAGCTGTTCAAAAGCTCATCGGCAGTCGAGCAGAGTGGTCTCTTCACCCAGTGGGCTCCTGTAAGGCGATACAGATGCGGGGGTTCACCACGAATGAGCCTCGGAAACATTTTGCTGAGTGAAAGAAACCGGACACGGAAGCATACACGCTCGCTGGGCCCGTATAGCGTGAGTTCCAAAATAGACAAAACTAGCCCTTGGGTTTGGAAATCTGGACCGTGGTGACCTTCGGGGAGGAAGGCAAGAGTAATGAATGGTTGGGAAAAAGCCCTAGAAGGGCTTCCAAGGAGCGGATGTTCTATTTCTTGTCCTGGGCGGTGGTCCTAAGAGGGTTCTCCTTGGGACAGTGAACTGAGCCGCACCACAGAGCTGAAGAGGGAAAACTGAAATTCTTAGAAGCGGCTCCCCCAAAGCACGAGGTTTCTTCAGCAGAAAACTGGGTGTTGTGTAGTGCCCCCTTCAGGATTATTTTATTCTGTGCACTTTTCATCATCTGAGCTATTTTACAACTCTATTGTTAAAAAAAAAAAAAAGGGACAACTCTCTAAGTCGTTGACCTTTGGGAATAATGCAAATGATTATTGTCCAGAAACATACACACGGTGTCCGGCGGAGTTGCCGTTGGCTACGGACCTCTGGGTGTTGACCCACGTTGTGTCTACGAGGCCGATTGGCTCCAGCCTTCCTGGCTGCCTTCACCCCCATGGTAACATGGTACTGGCTCCATGAGCGAATGAGTTAAATGAAATCCCTGACACGCATTCATTTCGTATGTGTAGGGAAGTCGTGCTGATACCCTTTTAAAGACCTTCTCCTTTCACAAAATCTATAGGTTTTCCCGTATGAGTGTTAGACTTCCGTTAAAAAATAAAAAAAAAAAGTTAATTTAAAAAAAGTTAAATTCAAAAGGGCAGGAAAGGTCACCCTGGTTCTGTGTGAGGCTGCTGTCCTCAGGCCCTTCAGTACCTGGGTGGGACAGGGCAGGGCCAACTGCCAAGAGTGGGTTGGCAAAGAATGACAGGGGGTGTCCCCAGCCTGGAATCTGAGCCAAAGCCTGCAGCCTTAGAGCCCGAGGAACCCGAGGCGGGGCTGCCCGCAGCCTAATTTCATTCACTGAATTCAAAAGTGCGGAGTCCCTCTCCTAGAAGGCGGGCTGCCCCCCTCCTCCTCCTTTGGCTACCGTCGGACTGGAGGATGCTGGACCTGCTGGGGCCTCCCTCCGGTTCCCAGCAGGGGGAAGCGCTATTATTATTTGATTAATTCACAAAACAAAGACCTGGCTGGGGCAACTGGGCTTGAAGTAAGGTTCTCGGAGGGCAAGTAAATCTGAAACTGGAGCAGAGAAATAAACCGGGGGAGGAGAAGTGGCTGTCCCTGACATTTAGCACGATCCTCGCCGGGGAAATTCCCACCTCTGCCTGCACATTAAGGAAAGCTGCACAAAATCCGACCTTGCCAGAGGCCACGGGTGCCGGGGATGTGGCAGACGGCCACCCCTCCTTCCGTAGCTTCTCCACTACTCCTCCTTGAGCTCCTGACCCCGGGTGAAGATTGACACGCGGTTGGGAGAAAGATGTGGGTTTGGGGTTTTGCCCCCTCACTTCTGCAACCCAGCTGAGGTGGCCCCTGAACTTGCCTGTCCAAGCCTTGGGGTGGGGACGACACTCCATCCCAAAGCTGAGCCCCCTTTTTGGGCATCCTTGAGAAGTGGGTGGGACCCAGGAACTGCGGGAAGGAGGGAGGGGGACAGCACCCAGGCTACGGAGCTTTCCCCCCCCCCCCCCCCCCCCGCCCCTGTGGCTTCATTGTCATTAGACTTACAAACCTCCCACAGCTGGAGACAAAAACCCTGCGGTAAACTGCCAAGCTCCCCTCTCACCTCCTCTGCTCCCCCCCCAACAGTGGCAGCCAGATATTGTTGACATTCAAGTCTTTGGAGGCCTCCCTCCCCACTCCCCAGAAGGAGCTGTTCAAAGTCTTTCTTAAAAGTGGATGTCAGCTGGAGAAGACAGGCAGCAGTTCCGTTGCAAAGAAAAATGAGATTTTCTCTGTACCCTCACCATTCAGTAGCTCATGAGCACAACCCCGTCATTTGAAAACTCCTTGAAATTAAGCATCTCTTGGTCAGCTTGCACCCTCATTTGTCTTAAGAACCCCTCCAGGAAACACAAAGAGTCTTCTGTTTCCTCTGTATTCTGAAGAACTCGATATCCGGGAGGCCGGTGCACCCGAGAAAGCCCGCCCCTCCCCGAGGCACCCCCAGGCCGGGTCCAGCCTCACACATTTGGGCTTCTCTTCCCACTATGAGAAAGGAGGCCATGAGGCCCCGCGGCAGCAAAGCAAGACTTATAGCCTCACCTGATGGCTCCTTAGAAGGGCGACCTTGAACCAGCCTGGGGGGGTGGGGGGGGTTGCCTGGCCCACCCTCGGGAATGACCCACAGACCCTCCGTTCCTCTCAGGACGTGGGCCTTGCCTAAGTGCGTTCCCTGCTAATGATTTCCTCTTTTCTGTTCCTTCTCGGCCTTAAAAGCCTTTCCGGTCCTTCCGTTTCATTTGCGAGGTGGGTGCTGCAGGTTCATGGATCCCTGCATGGAGCCAATTAGACCTTCAGATCTACGTGGGTGAATTTTGGTTTTCTAACACCACTTAGACGTGAGGTTTCAGGCTTCTGATGGAAAATATGTGGTCTCTGCTCCAAGGCGTGCAGGGAGGTTCAGTGCTCCTCCGGCTTCTCCCAACTCCCACAGTGCCCAGGTAAGGCCTTCCTGGATGGCTTAGGTAAGGGACCCTCAGCAGACAACTGCTGGGGACCCCCACATCCTCAGGCTCGGCTGCTCTCTCCTGCCCTGGACAGAGGCATCCAGAACGAGAACCAAGAGCACAAATGAAAGGTCAGCCTCTTTCCTTCCCCTCCAGCACGGGTCTCAAGGGGCACTGCGGTGCCAGAAAGCCCAGGCGGATGCCACCATCTCTCAACCCCCCCCCCACGGCCCCCTCCTCTGGCGAGATTAGCTGCTGCAGCCCTGGGATCTCCAAGTAAGAACGGATGCCCTGGAAAGGCAAGGCCCTCACCTCAGCTTGAAGGAGAAGGTTCTGTAGGGAGGAGAAAAAATGTTCTCCACTTCTTAGGGTCCCTGGCAACACTAGGGTCTGCAAATCAACCCAACAAAGACAGATTAGAGGAGATAAACACACACATTAATTTAATGAGTTTTACAGGCTGCAGGAGCCTTCATAAGGAAATGAAGACCTGAAGAAATGGCTAAACCTGAGTGTTTTTATGCTAGTTTGATGAAGAGCGGATGGTTGTGGGATATATGACAGGGCAAAGGGGTGCGTACTCAGGGTAGCCAACTGGGGGAGACCTAGCAAGGCCCGTGCACTCGGATCCCTCCCAGTGTCCCTCTGTCCTGGGGATAAGGACGCTCTTTTCCTCCAGGTCTAGGGAGGGCCCCTCTCCCACGAAGTTTCTGTGACCTGCTTCAGGAGAAGGCTGCAGGGCCACCTGCACCTGCCATGTTCTCAAACTCCTTCAGCTTTACAATATTCAATGTACCAAAGTGCCACGTTTTAGGGGAGTGTGTCCCAAGCCCTGTCAGCTTCTTCCGGCCAGATGAAGAAGCTCAGAAGCCGCGTTTAACTTGAGGAACAATCACATTCTCTTGACCCAACTTCCCAGAAACCTCCCCGGGGCCCCTCCGTGGAGTCCAGAGTTTTGCTGAGAGTAGCCACACCAGCCGGCTGAGGCTTGGAGGGTTTCTGAGAGAATGAATGGAGAGTTTCTGAATGAAGCAGCCGAGGCGAGAGACATCACAAACAGAGGAGGGAAATGAACTGACTTGAGTTTTTTTAAGGGTCACTGTGGCTGCTGGGTTGACAATAGCCTGGAAGGGGGTGTGGGAAGAGGTGAGGAGACCAGCTGAGAGCCTGCTACCACCATCCATCCAGGAGACAGTTGTCTCCTGCACACACGTGGCCCCTCCTGCCTCCCAGTCGTGCCTGGTGCAGTCTGCGCTCTGCTCTCCCACCCACCCCTCCCTGCCCTCGGCAAGGCGCAGCGGAGTGTCCTCTGAGCTTTCCAGGACTAACAACGTGCGCCTGGACCTCCTTGTAGGATCGTCTTGAGCCTGTGGAGCTTCAGTCCCACAAAGCAAGGTCGCCAATAAGACTGGAAAGAAGAACCAGACCAGAAGTTGGGAGACGCATCATGGCCCCAGTTCTGCTGCTGATGAGCTTGGGCAAATCGCCTCATGTCCCCGTGCTTGTCTTTCCACACCTGCTCCCGCAGGCTGAGCTGTGGCCTTCCAAAATGCATCGGTGGGGGTCCTAATCCTCAGTACCTCAGAAGGTGACCTTATTTGGAAGTAGGGCCTTGATGGTGGTAATCGGGTCCTGAGCTAGTCTGACTGGTGTCCTTATAAGAGGAGTTAGGACCTAAATACACACAAAGGGAAGACCACGTGAAGACACAGAGAAGACAACCACCCACAAGCCCAGGAGAGGGGCCTCGGAAGAAAGCCACCCTGCAGACACCTTGATCTTGGACCTCCAGCCTCCAGACTGAGACCATAAATTTCTGTTGTTTAAGCCGCCTGGTCTGTGGTCCTTTGTTATGGTCCTTTGAACTCACGACCCTGAGATCAAGAGTCACATACTCTACCAACTGAGCCAGCCAGATGCCCTGGATCTCCTTTTTTAAATGAGCCAGAAGAACATTATCCCAGCTACATCAAAACTGGGGGGTCTTGGGACAATATCCTTTTTTAAAAAATTAGATCTCTCTCCTTACCCAGAATTTCCTTATGATAATTTTTAAACATACAAACAAGTCAGATGTGTACAATGAACCCTCGTATGTATCCCTGCTACCTAGACTCTAGGTTTCTATTTTGTCTGTACCTATACCACCTCCCCCGCGCTCCCAAAATCTTGCCATCATTGAAAAGTCAAGGAATGACCAACCCCAACAGGGTTCTGGCCACACCGTAGCTTTCAGTAAACACTTCCTTAATGAATACAGTAACAACAGGGCAGATATAGTAGGGAGTAGCGCAATATAGTGGAATGTTCCCTGAACACCTACTACGTGCTAGGTCCTGTTCTAGGTGCTGGGGTCACAGCTCTGAACAGGAACTATCTTCTCTGCTATCATGGAGGTGACATTCTAGAGTGGAAGGAGCAGAAAACAAACCACAGGCACATGACATAAGTAAATTATGTAATACTGCTGGTCCGTCATTGCCAGGGGCTGCCCCAGAGGGGAACAAGGCCGTCCTCCTCTGTTTCAGCGACAGCCCAGATCAGCCGCTCTATTAGTGTTCGAGGGTGCCACAACCTCGGTGACTTAAACCGAGATCGATTCTCACCATTCTAGAAGTCAGAAGTCCAAATTGAAGCATCAGTAAGGCCATGCTTTCTCTGAAGGTCCTGGGGGAGGATCCTTCCTGGCTTCTAGCTTCTAGGGGCTGCCAACACCCCTTGGTGTTCCTTGGCTTGTGGGTGCATCTCTGCTTCTGTCTTCACACGCCGTTCTCCCCATGTGTCTCTGGTCCAAATTTCCCTCTTGTAAAAATGCTAGTCATCTGATGATCAGATCCCACCTTAATCCAGGATGACCTCATTTTACCTTGATGACATCTGCCAACATCTCTTTCCAAATACAGTCCCATTCACAAGTACCAGGGGTTTAAACGTATCTTTTTGAGACACACAAGTCAACCCACGAAGCCACCATCACGCTTTGCTTGCTTCGTGAGCAAGATCGTGGCAGAATTTAAAGATCAGGAATATGTCAACTGTATTTTAATTTAAAAAAAAAGTCAGGAATATATCAATTCTTGGAATGTAATTAATTCTGTTCATCATTTTTGGATCCATTTTGGGTTTTGGTTTTGTTTTTAATGTAGGCTCCAACACCCAACCTGGGGCTTGAACCCGCAACCCTGATATCAAGAGTCACATAGTCTACGGACTGAGCCAGACGAGCTTTTTTAAATGAGCCAGAAGAACATTATCTCAGCTACATCAAAACTGGGGGGTCTTGGGATAATATCCCTTTTTTAAATCGGATCTCTCCCCTTACCCAGAATTTCCTTACGATAATTTTTAAACACACAGAAAAGTCAGATGTGTACAACGAACCCTCGTATATACCCCGGCTACCTAGATTCTACTTGTTGAATTATCTCTCCCTCTAACTCATCTCTCTGTTCATCAACATTCTTTAATCCCACGTTGATGCGGATTTCTCATGAGCCACCTGAGCAGACGCGGGGTTGGCAGTCGGGACCAGCGCGCTGTGTGGAGCTGGGCGTTGGCAGGGTCTCTTCACACACAGGTGACATTCAGCAGAAGCAAACAAGGGCAGAACCCACAGCCGCCGAAACCCTCCCGGGAACCGGACGGTGCAGAAGGCCTCGCACAGGAATGCCAACGCCAAGTACACAGCCCGCGGAGACCACCCCTGAGCACCTGTGGAAGCCTTAAGGAGAGAAGAGGAGATGGGAATTGAAAAGCAGATTTTCTTGCCTATTTTGACAACCTAAAGCCCATCCCTCCTCCTACACACACACCCCTACACACACAGCTGCACACTCCTACACACTCCCCTGCACGCACTCGACACACACAAACACACAGGAAGGGCTCCTGGCTCGGATATTCTTAGAGAACGCAGTTTCACTTGGATTTTTTTCAGCGGGGCTCAAATTTCCTTTTTCCATTTGGGAAAAATCATATTTTCAAAACTGCTTTTGCTCAATAGATTGGAAGCGCCGGGGACTGGCTGACTCGCAGCCCCTCCACGGTTTCCCACAGTTTTATTTATTCACACCCTCCCTCTCTTGCAAATGAGAAATTGCGAAATCCTTTTTAAACTGAGGGCTCTTATACCTACTGAGCCGGTTTTTCAAAAAAGCAGAAACCACTGACCCACTGACGGGTTTCTTTTGATACTTAGAGGTCAAAGATTAATAAAACATACTTAACTCCCATTGCCAAGCTTCCAAGGCATTTTAAATGTGCCCATCTCGGTGAGACCTGGCACCATTATGACCACTTTATAGATGTGGAAACCAACATTTAGCCAAACAAGGATCAGGCTTGCTGAAGAGCTCCCCGATGAGTCAAGTATAAAACACACACGGCCTGGGAACCGAGAAATGAATGGTCAACTAGTCGTGATACAGAAACACGACTTTCTTCCTGGCTCTATGAGGAGTGACTTAATCCATTCTAGGGAACGGTTCCTTCTCCTCCTGGAACAGAAAGCAAATCTTTGACTCTCCTTGCCTCCAAGAAGGTGTGCCCCCAGAGCCAGACGCAGTTCTAAGACCCAGAGCATCTAATTTGGGGATCCTTACCTAGGGTCCACCCCGAGGCCTGAATAGAATCTGGGGGTCCTTGAATTTAGGTGGGGGAAAAAAATTCCGTCTTTACTTCCATAACTTCTACCTGGAATTAGCATTTGCTTCTGTTACGAAGGTAGGCAATAAGCCACAGCATTACTGGGGCTCTGTCCCTGACCAAAATCCCAAATATTTTTGTACCACAGGACTATCGTCATGGAGATCTCCAGAAATCTTTTACGTGCGTCATTATTTTTGATTTAAAGTAGCGAATTGACGCACTGACATTTAATTCCTAATAAAACAGTGCTTATTACATCATACAGCATACATTTGCTTGATACTTTAATAAGTGAGTTTTGATAGAATTCTTTTCTGTGAAGCACCTCTTTTTATTATTTTTACACGTGGTAAAAACCACGTAATATAAAATGGACTCTTCTAAGCATTTTTTTAAAAGATTTTATTTATTTATTCGACAGAGATAGAGATAGCCAGCGAGAGAGGAAACACAAGCAGGGGGAGTGGGAGAGGAAGAAGCAGCCTCATAGCGGAGGAGACTGATGTGGGGCTCGATCCCAGAACACTGGGATCACGCCCTGAGCCGAAGGCAGACGCTTAACCGCTGTGCCACCCAGGCGCCCCCCTATGACATGCTTTTTAAAGCGTTGTTTAGATAAGGGGTCCATAGTCTTCACCCACCATCAGAGGGATGCATGTGAACCCACGAAGGGTGAAGAACCCCGGGGAGACAGACATTAGAAAGATGGGCTCAGAGAAGTTAAAACACTGCCTGAGGTCACCCAACTGGGATTCAAGCCCAGCTCAGTCAGGCTCCAGAGCCCACCTGTATGATGTGACTTCCCTTTCAGAGATGAATTAGACTCTGATTTTAATGGACATTCGGTGCCTTTCCAGATAAGCCCTCAAGGGAACAAAGATATCTTATATCCCAGCAGCGACACCTAAATGTCTGTGAGCTTCTCTGTTAAAACTTTTTTCCACCTTGTTTAGAAAATAGGCTAGTTAGATTTCAAGAAGCCAATTAACAGTCAAGAGCCCCGATTCTAGAAATATTCAAATTCACTAGAGATCAGAGAAATGCAAATTAAAACCACATTAGGAGAGAGCATTTTACACTCATCAGAATGGGAAAAATTAAGAAGGTGGAGATGAGAGGGTGGAGTGTTGGCAACACTGTGGAGACAGGCAGGAGATCGAGATGCTGAGAATCCAGGAGCCACAAGGGGTCAGGGGTGGAGCTCACAACCCCCCACCCCCCGGCATTTCTGAGCCGGTTCTCTCTGGCAAACAGAGATGACATTACCTACTTCACGGGATTGCTGTGAGGGTTCCAGCCACTGTTGACACCAGGTGCTGGGAAGGACACCTGAGTCCAGTAAGGGCTCCACAAACACAGCACGGGCCACTGGAAGCTCCCAGGGGTCAGGGATTTTTCTCTGCTCATTCGCTGTTATCTCCAGCGCCCAGGATAATTGAGCACTCCGTAAGTCAAGTGCTCGATTAATAGTTGCTGAATAAATGATGCGTTTGTGAATGGTATGGGGAGAGGAAACATCTCAGCACTGCTTGAGGGAATGTCGAATGGTGAAAAAATGGAAAATTCTTGGAAATGGTGACAACACAGAAGGAAGGGAACCTAAGTGTGTGTCCCCTGCCTGAGCCAGCCGCCTCACTCAGATGTGGCTCAGAGGGGCTCTTCCTCTGGTTCACGACACGTAAACCAGGGGCAAGCCGGACATTTGCAGGGGGATGAGCACTTAAAACAATAGAACAACACAGTAGTTAGACACGGTCACCCCGGGGCGCCTGGGCGGCTCACTCGGTTGAGCGTTGGACTCTTGATTTTGGCTCAGGTTATGATCTCGGGGTGGTGAGATCGAGCCCCACCTCAGGGTCTGCACTCAGTGCGGAGTCTGCTTGAGATTTTTTCTCTCTCCCTCCCTCTGCCCCTCCTGCCCCCCCACTCTCTCTCAAATAAATAAATGAATGTTATTTTTGAGAGAAAGAGAGCAGGAGGGGGTGGGGGGAGGGAGAAGCAAACTCCCTGCTGAGCAGGGAGCCCAACACAGGGCTTGACCCAGGACCCATAGACCATGACCCAGGCCAAAGGCATTTAACCGACTGAGCCACCCAGGCGCCTCAAAAAATAAATCTTTTTATTTTTTTTATTTATTTTTTTAAAGATTTTATTTATTTATTCGACAGAGATAGAGACAGCCAGCGAGACAGGGAACACAAGCAGGGGGAGCGGGAGAGGAAGAAGCAGGCTCATAGCAGAGGAGCCTGATGTGGGGCTCAATCCCATAACGCCGGGATCACACCCTGAGCCGAAGGCAGATGCTTAACCGCTGTGCCACCCAGGCACCCCAATAAATCTTTTTAAAAAGGGGGCACCTGGGTGGCTCAGTCGGTTAAGTGTCTGCCTTAGGCTCGGGTCATGGTCTCTGGGTCCTGGATCAAGCCCTGCCTCCGGCCTCCTGCTCAGCAGGAAGTTTGTTTCTCTCTCTCTCTTTCTCCCTCTGTCCCTCCCCACCACATGTTCTCTCTCTCTCTCCTCTCTCAAATAACAAATAAATAATCTCTTTAAAAAATTATTAAAAAAAAAAAGAAGCAGTCATCCAGAGCACGGCTCAGTAAACCTTTTTATAAAAGGCCAGATAGTGGGGTACCTAGGTAGCAGAATCAGTTAAGTGTCTGCCTTTGGCCTAGGTCATGATCTCAGGGTCCTGGGATCAAGCCCCACGTGGGACTCCCCTGCTCAGTATGGAGTCTGCTTTTCCCTCTCCCTCTGCCCCTCCCCCTGGCTCATGCTTGCTCTCTCTCTAAATAAATAAATAAAATCTTAAAAAAAAAAAAAAAAAGAAAGAAAAAGAGAGAGAAAAGAAAAGGCCATATAGTATGAGGCACCTCCGTGGCTCAGACAGTTAAGCATCTGACTCTTGGTTTTGGCTCAGGTCATGAGCTCATGGTTGTGGGATAGAGCCCCACATCAGGCTCCACACTGAGTGCAAGTCTGCTTTGGATTCTCTCTCCCTTCCCTTCTGCTTGTCCCACCAACTCACTCACACTCTCTCTAAAATAAATTTAAAAATATAATGTTAAAAAAAAAAGCCAGATAGTGGGGCGCCTGGGTGGCTCAGTCGTTGGGTGTCTGCCTTCAGCTCAGGTCATGATCCCAGGGACCTAGGATTGAGCCCCGCATCGGGCTCCCTGCTCAGCGGGGAGCTTGCTTCTCCCTCTCCCACTTCCCCTGCTCATGTTCCCTCTCTCGCTGTGTCTCTCTCTGTCAAATAAATAAAATTAAAAAAAAAAAAGCCAGATAGTAAATATTCTAGGCTTTTGGGACCAGAGGGTCTCTGTTGCAGCCTTTCATGATATGCAAATGAATGGGCAGGGCTGTTCCAATGAAACCGTGGACATTGAAATTTGAACTTCGTATAATTTGTATGTGTCACAAAATACAATTCTTCTTTTGATCTTTTTTCTCCCCAACCATTTAAAAATCTTTGATTACGCAGAAACCATACAACGTCGTTGTACAGAAACTGCTGTGGCTCAGATTTGGCCCTGGTTTGTTGAGCCCTGTTCTAAATGTATATCCATGACATGACAAATTCTAAAAACACAACAAGCAAAGCCAGTGAGTTCAGGCAGGATGACAGTCAGAGAGAGATGACCACACATCCTAGTTTTCCAGGGACAGATGGATGGTTTACCCCAAGTTGTCCCAGGAATTAATAGCCTCTCTTTCACTCTCAAAGGTCCCAGATGGGGTGATGAATTATATGCACACTTTCACACCGTTAGACCATCACTCTCTTTATATAAATTTAAAACATGTGTTCACTACTATACCCTAACATTTAGAGCAGGCTCAGCAATTATTTTTCCTGTAAAGAGCCACATAGTAAATATTTTAGGCCTTGTGCCACAAAGCGATGCAGTGCGAGAACAATATATAAATGGATGAATGCGACCGTGTACCACTAAACTTACTATGGACACTGAAATTTGAATCTCACATATCACAAAATATTCTTCTTTTGTTTTTGTTTCAGCTAATTACGTAAAAACCATTTTTAGCTTGTGTGTCTTACAAAATCTGGCAACAGGCTGTAGTTTGTTGACCCTCGGTCAGGAATCACACCTAGCACCTGGCAGGCACTACATAAATGTCTGGTTTTGCTGAGTACACTCACTGAACAACCGTGCATGTTTTGCAAAGACAGGTGCAAACTTAAGGACAGATAGCAAATACCTGAGTGACGGTCCTGGGGGAAAATGGGAGGGGATATGTGGTTAGGAATAAATGGGGAAAATAGTGAAATAAGAGAGACTTTGCTCCTATGGAAGAGGATGGTGGATCACGAACCGCAGGGGGTGGTAAACTCAACACCACTTCCGAGCAGAAAGACAGAGACAGAGACAGAGACAGAGACAGAGACAGAGACAGAGAAAGGAGGGCCCTGAAGCTGGATAGCCTTGATTTGAAATCCTGGTGCTGCCCTCACTATCTGGGGATCTTAAGTTTAACCTCTCAAAGGTTCTTTGTACAATGCAACTAAATACAGTACCTACTTCATAGAGCCATTGTGAGGATTACATGAGCCCATCCACGTAAACTGCTTGGCACAGTGCCTGGCACTTAGTAAATGGTCAATAAATGTTATAATGTTGTGGTTGTTTTCTATAAAGAATAGAAAAAAACGTGTGCGGGGAGGGGCTGGGCAAAATGGGTGAAGGGGAGTGGGAGGTACAGGCTTCCAGTGATGGAGTGAGTAAGTCATGGGCATGAAAGGCACAGCACAGGGAATATAGTCAAGGGTATTTGCATAGTGTTGCATGGTGACAGATGGCAGCTACACTTGTGAGCACGGCACACTGTAGGGTTGTCGAATCACCATGTTGTACACCTGAAACTAATGTAACATTGTGTGTCAACTATACGCAGATAAAAGCAATTGTTCCCCAGGGTTCCAAATGAGGTGATTGATTAGAGATGATTAGGGGACAGGTTCTGGAGCCAAGAACCCCAGCTCTGCCATCTACTGGCTGTGTGACCTTGGCCAAGTTACATGGCCTCTCTGTGCTTCAGTTTCCTCGGCTGGGAAGGGCTAATAATAGTAGCACTTGCCTGATAGGTTTGGGGTAAGAATTGTCCAAAACAGGGGCGCCTGGGTGGCACAGCGGTTAAGCGTCTGCCTTCGGCTCAGGGCGTGATCCCAGCGTTCTGGGATCGAGCCCCACATCAGGCTCTTCCACTATGAGCCTGCTTCTTCCTCTCCCACTTCCCCTGCTTGTGTTCCCTCTCTCGCTGGCTGTCTCTATCTCTGTCGAATAAATAAATAAAATCTTTAAAAAAAAAAAAAGAATTGTCCAAAACAGAACCTAGCATATAAGTACTCAAATAAATTAGTATGTTATCACTCTGGACCCACAATTTCTGCTCCAGGAAAAGTAACAAAAGGAGTCAGAACAGAAACCCCCTGAGAAATACTCCAAAAGGTCCCAGGAGGTGGGCTCTGAGCAAAAATTCTGTTGAGAGGGGGTGCCTGGGTGGCACAGCGGTTAAGCATCTGCCTTTGGCTCAGGGCGTGATCCCGGTGTTATGGGATCGAGCCCCACATCAGGCTCTTCCGCGATGAGCCTGCTTCTTCCTCTCTCACTCTCCCTGCTTGTGTTCCCTCTCTCACTGGCTGTCTCTATCTCTGTTGAATAAATAAATAAAATCTTTAAAAAAAAATTCTGTTGAGAAAACCTCTAACATGAAAGACAACACCAAAATAAACAGAAAATAATTATCCTGATGAAACAGACATAATGTTGTGTGCACAAAAACATCAAGGAAACTCTCATTAATGTCCTCAGAGAGTTAAATAAAAATATTACTTCTGTGCAAAAAGAACAGTTGCTATAATTGAGGAGAAATCAACAGATAAGAAAGATCTCTGGGAAAATAAAAATATAGATGCTAAAAATTTTTTTAAAAGCAAATAGAAGGATTGAAGGTAAAGTTGGAAAGTAGAATGTAGTGAAAATACTTTCCTACTTTTTTCCTAATACTTTTCTACTTTCCACAGAAAGTAGAATGAAAAGGAAAATTTGCACAACAGAAGAAAAAAGATTTTTTTTTAATGGTGGGTCATTGCAGCAACAGCTAGCTAATAGAAATACCAGAAAGAGAGAACCAAGAAAACAGTAGAGAAGTAATTGTAAAGTAATGCCACAACAAATTTTCCAGAACTGAAGAACAAGAATATCTAGAATGAAAAGATTACCATAGGCCCCGGATAATGAACAAAAAAAAGATCTCCAGGAAAACAAAGTCATCATCTTCAATTTCAGGATATGAGTGACAAGGAGAAGATTATGAATGTTTCCAGAAAGAACATGCAGATCATATGAATGACCAAGAATGCAATAAACTGCTTAAAAGCAATGAGAGAAGCTAGAGGGTGATAGGAAAAAGTCTTCAAAGTGCTGAGAAAAAAAATGACTTTCAACCTAAAATTCTGTATGCAACCAGACTATCAGTCAAGTGTGATCCTGGAATAAAGACCTTTTCAAACATGTAAGGACATCCCAGCTGTCATCATGACAGCTGACAGATTTGACTATAAGGAAAACTTTGAGAGGTTCATACAGCTTTTTGAGGGTGTAGGGAGATTTGGATGTTCAAATCCGAAAGGAGAACAAGTGGGGAAAAAAGGCAATTATTAACTCCAGGAAAAAGAAAAAGTTGCACAAGAAAGAATACTTCTTGGCTCAGTATTGAATAAAATTTATTTAGTTATAATAATGAAAACATTGAATGTGTACTTACCTTAAAATTGTGATATATTAAGAGGGTGGAGGAAATGATGCAGGAGTGTTTGTGAGATGAAAACCTTCACTGATCATAATAAGAAATCAACAGATAATCTCTAAAATGAATGTATCAGAATTTTGCAGAATAGATTTATTATTTAAATATATGTAAGTATATATATGGGGAGAACAAGGGACTGCAGTTTTTTTTGTTATTGATATTTTTGCATTTGTTGGCTGCTTACAAAAAAATAATTTTAAAAATCTAAGACCTAGGCCAAACAGGGAGGCATATCTTATTTTGGCAGGTTCTCAGGCACTTAAATTAAAAGAAAGTAAATTGTGGGGCGCCTGGGTGGCACAGCAGTTAAGCGTCTGCCTTTGGCTCAGGGCGTGATCCCGGCGTTGTGGGATCGAGCCCCACGTCGGGCTCCTCCTCTATGAGCCTGCTTCTTCCTCTCCCACTCCCCCTGCTTGTGTTCCCTCTCTCGCTGGCTGTCTCTGTCTCTGTCGAATAAATAAATAAAATCTTTAAAAAAAAAAAAGTAAATTGTGACTAAATAAAAATACCTTGCCTTGATATTATGTGTTTTTACCTTTCAAAAATGCTTGTGATAACCACAGCAGCAATGAGTACACCTAATGCCCAAACTCTAGTTTCTAAATGTCTTTTCTGACTAAAAGGAATCAGAGCTCTTTGACGAATGGCTGGTTCCAGGGCTGGTGCAGGGAAAGTATAAGGTGAGCCTGGAACGTCTTGTACCAGAAAGTAAGAACATGCTCAGAGACTAATAGGGACACATTAAAAGGGCGCAAAGCTAGTTTAAAGCGCTCCCCAGGCCACCATTAGGACAATTTGATCATTAAAAACACTAATGACTGTAACCTATTGTAAATCATTGAATAAATAAAATCCAAGAGTTCATAATGACTATCAAAGAGAGAGAGAGAGAGAGAGGCACCTGGTTATCTCAGTCAGTGGAGCAATCCTGACTCTTGATCTCAGGATTGTAAATTCAAGCCTGGTGTTGGGTGTAGAGATTACTTTAAAAAATAAAATCTTTGGGGTGCCTGGGTGGCTAAGTCGGTTAAACATCTGACCCTTGATCTCAGCTCAGGTCTTGATCTTAGGGTTGTGCGTTCCAGCCCCATGTTAGGCTCCATCCTAGGTTTGGAGCCTACTTAAATAAAATCTTTTTAATTAAAAAAAAAAAGAAAGAGAGAAAATAAAATTTTTGTGTTCGCATCGGAGGTGACTATTATGTCAGCTCATTCTGAAAATTGGTAAAAGGGTAAGTATTTAGAAGGAATTGTAGTTCATCCCCAGTTGATAAAGGAAAGTTCTTTACAGAAGAATGTAGAGGGAATGATAGCATTTAAAAATTTGCCATTTTGCAACCCCAACGAAGTAACGGAATCAGGCAAGTATCGTCAGTGGATGCTAAACCCATTAAGTGAAAGGTTGTAGGTAAATGGGATATTTGCCTATGCCAAAATATCATCCAGAGATTACTTGCAAGTTGCAAAGAGGCCAGACGGAGAGGCAGCTTCTAATTTTGGTGGGACGTAAAAACACAGGGATTAAGAGAAAAGTAAATCTTGATAAAGTTACTCTTATTTAAATACTTTTATTATCTTGGTATTTGGCACAGGGCTGGATGAGGCGTGAGAGCTCCGTCTATCCTTTCTGACCCATTGTCTTCAGAAAGCATTTAATAAATGCTCAGAAGAGAGGAGATGGGTCAGAACAGATACGTTTGGCCCTCTAACGACCCTCAGGCTTCATGTCTATGGGCTATGAACTAACAAGCAAACCAACCAGGAGAACTTAAAAAACACATGCTGAACAAGTAGAACCTTTGACAATCATGGCTGGGCGGCTGAAACCCAGAGATGAGCTCCAGTTAGAGCAGGAAGACTGCGCTGTTCAGCCTCCCTCTGGCCTCATTGTTGATTCTCTTTCTGAAGGAGTGTTTGCTCTCTTCGAGACCATGTTTGCTGCTCTTCTCGACTGGCCTGAACATTTCTGGGGGAGGGCACAGCTTTTGTGGTTTTGCTCCTGCTTGACATTTCTCCAGCTTCTGCATACTCTGCTCCTCCCGCCTATGGCTGGCATTCAAGGCCCACGGAGCTGCCCACACTAAATGCCTCAGTCTCAATCGTGGCACAGAGAGTGGCCTAGGGAGGAGGATGGAACACAGCTTCAGGGACTGATAGACCTGAGAGAGGAATTTATGCGCTGGGTGATGCATTTGGGCAGTGTTTGACCTCAGGCAAGTCACGCGGCCTCTGAGCCTCAGTTTCTTCTGCAAAGTGGAGAGATAATAAAACTAGCTTCTCCCCCAGAATGGCTGAGTGGATTAGTTCAGACGACTCGGGCCTCCATGCTTCAACCAGTGGTTCAAAATGTGAGTGACCATCAGGGGCCATGTGCCCAACTCTGCCGTCCCTTGGGTGCAGGGCCGCCCCTGGAGGCAGGTAAAGGTTACTCAACCTGCCTTCTTCCACTCTCTCTTCCCTAATCTTTGCAAACTGACTCAGGCATAATCTGGTTAGTACAAACAGCACCCATCTGGACTTGCCGGTCTTAATATTTATTCCCTAGGAGGCTGTAAGGAGGAGGCAGTGGACCTCCTCCACTCCAGAGCCAGGCTGCCTGGGTTCAAACCCGGGTTCCATCATTGACTGGCCCTGTGAGCTTGGGGCGAGGCGTGTCCTATTACAGAAGCGCATTATTATTATTAGAGGCCTGGAGCTGGAATACGTTAGCATTAGGGTTAGGGTTCAAATCCCAGATCCACCACGTACTACCTGGGTGACCTCATGCAAGATACTTAACTTCTGTCTGCCTCAGCTTCCTCCTCATCTGTACATGCGAATTGTATCAATAGTACCTTCCACATAAGAGACTATCGGGGTAGATAGTAGGCGCTATCATTTGTTTATTTGAAACAAAGTCATTCTTTCCAGGTGTGGAGGTTGGTTAGGGGAGGGAGGAGAGGATGCACCAGCCGACTTTTTAAACAAAGGGTGCTCAGCTCCCCTGCCCGCTCAAGCGTCCCGAATGTCAGGAGACCCAGGACCCGGCTCCCCGCCCCCGTCTGGCCCCGCCCCGCCTCGCCCCGCCTCGCCCCGCCTTGCCCCGCCTCACCTGGCCCCGCCCCGCCCCGCCAAGCCCTGCCCCTGCGCTAGTCTCGCGCTCTTTCAGAGTGCGCGAGCTCGGGCCGGGACGCGGGGCCGACGGTTGGTCGGGCGAAGCCATCTGTTACGCTACGTGGGGGGGAGCCGACAGCCTAGGCTTCCTTGTTTTTTCAATTTTTAGCTTTTCTCGTCCATATTTCTGGTCTTATCGTAGCTTTTAAATTCTCCCCGTTTGCTCAGCCTCTAGCAGGGATCCGTGACTCTCTGGGGAGAAGGTCGTTGCGTCTCCCTGCGGCGTCCTTCCCCTCCTAACGCGGAGCCGGTGGGAGAGGACGACGGCCGGCGGGGGGAGGAGGCGGCCCTAGCGCCATTTTGTGGGAGCGAAGCGGGAGCTGGGCTGCTCTTGGATCCCTCGCTGCTTCGGTTTCCCTGTCGGGCTTCCTAGCAGCGGCCTAGCGGGTGAGTCGCGGACGCGTCTCACTGAGGACGCCCTGGGTGTCTCGGCTTCCGCGTTGCGCGGCCCGAGGCGGACGCAGCGGGGTCCGCCCCCGCCGCGGGAAGCGAGCCGTGAGGCCGGGCCTGTCTCGTCCTGCCCGAGTGGGCTCGCGCGGGCGCGTCGTTAGGGCCTGGCGCGGGGTGGCAGCCGGCGCCGAAGCAGGGACGCTTGGCCCGTGGTGCCCTGCAGCCCGAGGCGGAGCTTTGGCCTGGCTTGCGGGCCCGGGCCATGCCCTGGGCCTCCCGCACTCGGCACGCCGGGGGACCCCGCCACCCTAGGCCCCGGGTCCCCGCGTTGCACCTCGGGCCGCGTTTAAAAACGCCTTCGGCCGCCACGCACTGGCTTCTGGGAGGTGGCGACCCGCGTCGCGAAGGACCTGTCGTCGCTGTCCTTGCTCAAGTTTGGAGAGCCCCCCCCCCCCGGAAGTCCCACAATGAAGAACAGGGAGGAACTTTTTTCCTGCTCTCTTCACCTGGCTCACTGCTTCTGTTCCTCCTCAAAACAGAGCTTCTGCATCGCGTTCTTAGGGAAACGTGCTCTGATTCCCCCACACGTCTCAGCTTAGGTTCTCCTCGGCCCCCAAGATGATTGACTTCTTTCTAGTAGCATATATCACGGTTGTAATAAATAAATGGCTTATTTGCTATCATCTCTGCGTCCGCCACCCCGCCCCTTGTAACCAGCATGCCCCCTGGAACTGACTGGTTTCAGTTGCAGCATCTGAGGCATAGTAGGCACTCAGCAAGTGTTGATGGCAGGAATGAACTAGCAAGGCACTGTCCTTGCCTTTGCCTCATTTCAGTGATGACCAACACGTATAAGAACCCAAACCCTAAAAAGTTTTTCTAGAAGTCCTAGAACATTGACAGGGTAGTGTTTATTAATCGGGTGATTTTTAAGGAAACAGTTACTTTGACTCGAGTGTCTGTCATTAATATTTCTTTTCCCTTTAAGAAGAATAAGAAAAGATGTCTGAATATATTCGGGTAACCGAAGATGAGAATGACGAGCCCATTGAAATACCATCAGAAGACGATGGGACAGTGCTGCTGTCCACAGTTACAGCCCAGTTTCCCGGGGCATGTGGGCTACGCTACAGGAATCCAGTGTCCCAGTGTATGAGAGGTGTCCGGCTGGTAGAAGGAATTCTGCATGCCCCGGATGCTGGCTGGGGAAATCTGGTATATGTTGTCAACTATCCCAAAGGTTTGTTGCCATTTGCTTTTGCAGTACTAAAGTATAGTCTTGTCTGTCTCTTTAGTTGGATCGTGACTTCATTTCACGGTGAAACGTCTCCTATAACCCAAGTATTTCTTTAAACGTTACTAATAGACTAGTTTGGAATGCCATTACTCTAAATTAGAGAAAATTGGAAAAACATTTTTAAAAGAGAAAACTATGTATTTAATTATCTGAACAAGTACTGCCAAGTTAATGCCAAATTTAAGGAACAACTAAGAATGTTTTGCAATGATCAGTCTGTGGTAAATAGATTCTTTTAAAGTTTCCCTATATTTTGTTCTGGTTTTTGTCCTTGCAGGCTTATATCTTTCATTCAGTTAATCTGATTTTTCCCTCCTTAAATGATTTGTCAGTTGCAGTAACCCAAACCTTGAATTAGTACAATTATAATTTGGGGTTTGGGTCTTTTTCTCACTGCCTCTTATCACTGATGTTCTGATTTTTTTTTTTTTAAGATTTTATTTATTTACTTGACAGAGATAGTTAGAGCCAGTGAGAGAGGGAACACAAGTAGGGGGAGTGGGAGAGGAAGAAGCAGGCTCATAGCGGAGGAGCCTGATGTGGGGCTTGATCCCATAACGCCGAGATCATGCCCTGAGCCGAAGGCAGACGCTTAACCGCTGTGCCACCCAGGCGCCCCTAATGTTCTGAATTTTTAAAAAGGAAACAAGTTTGTGAAGGAAAGGGTCCGTTTTAGCAGTAAGAATTCGCGTTAGTTGATATATCTGTTACTTTTATTATAACTCGCATGTTGCAACAAAGTATCATATTTGGTAAGTATGCGAGACATTAACTCACACTCTGAGAACATTTTTAACAGCATCAACTTGGTTTTTCTTCAGTTTGCTGTTCCCCGAACCTGAAATGTCATTTAGATGATGGAATGTTGGTGTAGATTCATCGGTTGTAACAAGTGTACCATCTTGGATGGGGCAAGAATATCATGATAATGGGGGAAGCTATGCACCTGTGGAAGTAGAAGGGTGGTATGGGAAATCTCTGCCTTTCCATTTTGCTGTGGACCTAAAACTGCTCCAAAAAATAAAGTCCAGGGGCGCCTGGGTGGCTCAGTCAGTTGGGCATCTCTCTTCAGCTCAGGTCATGATCTCAGGGTCCTGGGATTGAGCCCTGCATCAGGCTCTCTGCTCAGTGGGGAGTCTGCTTCTCCCTCTCATTCTCCCTCTGCGTGCACTCTCTCTTTCTCAAAAAATAAATGAAAACTCTTTAAAATAAAATTAGAAAGTCTATTTTTAAAAATGTCAGTTAGTTCCTCCTCTATCCTTCCAAATACTCTTTTTTAAAAATAACCCAAGACTTTCTGTATAATTACAAAATCAACTTGAGTTCATGGTTGAAGGTTTAGAAAAGAAAGAGAAAATTGAAATCACCCTTAAATCCACAGCTGGAGATAAAAGTTTGATCGTTTTTTGGTATATAACTTTTTAAGTTACAGGCATTAAAATAATGAAGCAAAGCTATTTAGTAGGCACAGAGATAGTACAGCACAGTTTTTTAGCCCGTTTTATTAATTTCCTTAATGTGTTTTTGAAGTCGAAGTGAAGTGGAATTATTTTTGTTTTGATGTGCCTTTTGAGGGGAGAACAAACCATCATAATCTTGAGATCTCACAAAAGCAGAGGTGGGAGTCTCTGCCTTCACACCAGCAAAGCCCCTCAGCCACTTCCTCATTCCCCCAGTCTGTGAGAGCTGACTTCACTCTTTTCCAAAAGTTTTCGGTATCTTATTCTTAGAATCTTTTTGCTTATTGTTGTTAGATATAGGGGCTAATGTGTTTTAAGACATGTTAAGTGAGGAGTTCTGAAAGGTTTCTGCTCATTTTGTTTAGATAACAAAAGAAAAATGGATGAGACAGATGCTTCATCAGCAGTGAAAGTGAAAAGAGCTGTCCAGAAAACATCTGATTTAATAGTGTTGGGTCTCCCATGGAAAACGACTGAACAGGATCTAAAAGAATATTTTAGTACCTTTGGAGAAGTTCTTATGGTTCAGGTAAACTTTGATTTCATATAACGATTTCTCTCTTCCCACGAACGAACATCCAGAATTCCTGCAGTTGGTGACACTGCCCTTCATGCTCAGCAGACGGTATTTTTAATATTGATTACGTGCATGCGTAGGGGATGCTGAAAAGAAATTTGGGTTGGGGTGCCTGGCGGGCTCAGTGGGTAGAGTACACAACTCTTGATCTCAGGGTCATGAGTTCACACCCCATGTTGGGCCTAGAGCCTACTTAAACAAAAACAAAATTTGGGTTGTACTGTTTCCCTTTATGCATATATCCCATATTTTTGCCTTTGATGTCATAAAATTCTGCTACATAAAGGCTTGAGGGAACAGGGTAATACTAGCCTATTTATTTTTATTTTTTTAAGATTTTATTTATTTGAGAGAGCGCATGCACACAAGTAGGGGTAGGGGCGAAGGGAGAGGGAGAAGCAGACTCGCCACTGAGCAGGGAGCCTAACACGAGGCTCGATCCCAGGACCCTGAGATCGTGACCCAAGCCGAAGGCAGACGCATAACTGACGGAGCCACCCAGGCGCCCAGTAGCCTATTTCTTTATAACTTACATTGGTGGGAGATTAAAAAACACTTATTTTTAAGGGGAGGGGGCACTTGGCTGGCTCAGTGGGGGAGCATGTGACTCTTGATCTCAGGGTTGTGAGTTGGAACCCCACATCGGGTGTAGAGATTACTAAAGTAAATAACTCTGAAAAGAAAAACTGCTTTTTCCCCCCTTAAGATTTATAAATGTTAGATCTAATTTATCTTTGCATTCTAAAACATTTTGTTAAAATTCTGTTTTGTGACATGATTAACTATTAATATGATCTGAATTCAACATTTACCCTCCTGTTCCTTTTACCTCAAGAGTAACTTGGTTTAAGTTTTAATTAGGCAACTCCATCAAAGTGAAGCCATTAAAATTACCAAGGAACTGATTTGTTTGTGTGTGTGTGTCTGTGTGTGGTTCTAGTCAATTTCATTGATTTTTGTTTTGTTTTGCTTTGCTTTCTAGGTCAAGAAAGATATTAAAACCGGTCATTCAAAGGGGTTTGGCTTTGTTCGTTTTACGGAATACGAAACCCAGGTTAAAGTAATGTCACAGCGACATATGATAGATGGACGGTGGTGTGACTGTAAACTTCCTAATTCTAAGGTAATTTGCTCTTTTTTCCTGCGCTTTGGGAATATTTGCTGAAAAACTCCCTTAGAAGACACTGTAAAATAATGCTTAATACGCACTTGGATAAGGTGGTGGCTGGGTGGATTCCTGAAACCGTTTGCCTTGTTAAAGCCTTAGGACCTTCATGTGTGCTGAATATGTTTGTTTGAAATCTTCAGTTTATTACCCCTCTAAACTAAAAGTTCGTTTTATTCTTTTTTTTGTTATTTCTAGTGAGTGAACAGTTTATTACGTAGTTACATGTTAAAATGCAAGGCCAGTCAGAATACATTAATCTTGTAGCAAAGACCTGAGTGGTTCCAAGCAAGCAAGACTGACTTGGAGAGTTAGCATCTTTGCCAGGGCGTTTCTGTCGTTGACTTTCCTTAATCCAAATACACAGTCTTGAACTTTAAACTTTAAAATGTGGGGGCGCCTGGCAGGCTCAGTCAGTAGAGCATGTAACTCTTGACCTCGGAGTTGTGAGTTCCAGCTCCATGCTGGGTGTAGAGGGAACTTAAAAATTAGATTTTTTTTAAAGATTTTTATTTATTTACTTGACAGAGAGACACAGCAGAGAGACCGGGAACACAAGCAGGGGGAGTGGGAGAGGAAGAAGCAGGCTCCCAGCGGAGGAGCCCGGTGTGGGGCTCGATCCCAGAACGCCGGGATCACGCCCTGAGCCGAAGGCAGACGCTTAATGACTGAGCCACCCAGGCGCCCCAAAAATTAGATCTTTAAAAAAGAAATAAAATGTTATTCTTCACTGAATTCTTAAGAGAAGTGCTAATTAAAGAGAAAATTAAGTATGTACCTACTTTTTAATGACTCTAACTCAGAAGGCAGGTAACTTTTGCTACATCCTCTTCATGGCTCGTAAAATAGTTCTCCAGTTTTTCTTTTCTTTCGATTTGCCCAGCAAAGCCCAGATGAGCCTCTGAGAAGCAGGAAGGTGTTTGTCGGTCGTTGTACGGAAGACATGACTGCCGACGAGCTGCGCCAGTTCTTCTGCCAGTACGGGGAAGTGGTAGACGTCTTCATTCCCAAACCATTCAGGGCCTTTGCCTTTGTTACGTTTGCAGACGATCAGGTATTTTTCTCGTTAATAATTTCGTCCCAGCTCTGTTAGGTAATTTGTCTTGAACTTCTCCCATCCAGCTAATTGCCATCCTTAGCTAAGCTTTCTGACCTTGTGAGCTGTGGGATATATGGGTCTAGATAGTCATGAAAAACCCTTGAGATGTGTCAGTATGTGGCACTTAACTGGGCGTGTTCTGTGTCTTGAAAACAAGCTGACAAACCCCTGCTGCCTTACTAGAGCTAAAGGTGATTTTATGGGTTTAAATGAAATGAGCGTTCATTGCTTATTTTTCCTCCAGCTTAGACAGTGGCTTGAAATCTAAGTGTTATTGCTACTTTGATGCGTGAGTCAGTGGTTTAATCTCCTTTATTTACACCCTTATTTCTTATAGGTTGCCCAGTCTCTTTGTGGAGAGGACTTGATCATTAAAGGAATCAGCGTACATATATCCAATGCTGAACCTAAGCACAATAGCAATAGACAGTTAGAAAGAAGTGGAAGATTTGGTGGTAATCCAGGTGGCTTTGGGAATCAGGGTGGGTTCGGTAACAGTAGAGGGGGTGGAGCTGGCTTGGGAAACAGTCAAGGTAGTAATATGGGTGGAGGGATGAACTTTGGCGCCTTTAGCATTAATCCAGCCATGATGGCCGCGGCCCAGGCGGCGCTGCAGAGCAGCTGGGGCATGATGGGCATGTTGGCCAGTCAGCAGAACCAGTCGGGCCCATCAGGTAACAACCAAAGCCAAGGCAACATGCAGAGGGAGCCAAATCAGGCCTTTGGTTCTGGAAATAACTCCTATAGCGGTTCTAATTCAGGTGCAGCAATTGGCTGGGGATCCGCATCGAATGCAGGGTCAGGCAGTGGTTTTAATGGAGGGTTTGGCTCAAGCATGGATTCTAAATCTTCTGGCTGGGGGATGTAGACAGTGGGGTTGGTAGAGACTGGTGGGAATTCAAATTTTTCTAAACACATGGTAAGTATATTGTAAAATACATATGTACTAAGAATTTTCAAAATTGGTTTGTTCAGTGTGGAGTATATTCAGCAGTATTTTTGACATTTTTCTTTAGAAAAAGAGGAAAAGCTAAAGGAATTTTATAAGTTTTGTTACATAAAGGGTTGAAATATTGAGTGTTTGAAAGTGAACTGCTGTTTGCCTGATGGGTAAAAACCAACACACTACAATTGATATCAAAAGGTTTCTCCTGTAATCTTTTATCCCTGGACTTGTCAAGAGAATTCTTTGCATGTTCAAATGGAAACCATTGATTAGAAATACATTCTTTTCTCCTTGTTTTAATTTGAACCCCACCATATGGATTTTTCCCTTAGGAAAATCTCCTTTTTGGAGATCATGGTGTCACAGTGTTTGGTTCTTTTTGTTTTTGTTTTTGTTTTTTTTAACACTTGTCTCCCTTCACATGCAAAAGTACAATATGAAGCCTTCATTTAATCTCTGCAGTTCATCTCATTTCAAATGTTTATGGAAGAAGCACTTCATTGAAAGTAGTGCTGTAAATGTTCTGCCATAGGAATACTTCTGTCTGCACGCTTTCTCATTCAGGAACTCGTCAGCACGCTGCACAGGCTGCGTCTTTGACGGTGGGTGTCCCATTTTTATCCGCTACTCTTTATTTCATGGAGTCGTATCAACGCTATGAACGCAAGGCTGTGATATGGAACCAGAAGGCTGTTTGAACTTTTGAAACCTTGTGTGGGATTGATGGTGGTGCCGAGGCATGAAAGGCTAGTATGAGCGAGAAAAGGAGAGAGCGCGTGCAGAGACTTGGTGGTGCATAATGGATATTTTTTAACTTGGCGAGATGTGTCTCTCAATCCTGTGGCTTTGGTGAGAGAGTGTGCAGAGAGCAATGATAGCAAATAATGTACGAATGTTTTTTGCATTCAAAGGACATCCACATCTGTTGGAAGACTTTAAGTGAGTTTCGTTCTTGGGTAACCCACGTTAGTTGAATGTGTTAAGTGAAACGATACTTGTACCTCCCCCACCCCTTTGTCAACTGCTGTGAATGCTGTATGGTGTGTGTTCTCTTCTGTTACTGATCTGTAAGTGTGGTCATGTGAACTGAAGCTGGTGGGTTGAGAACATGGACTGAGCTTGTGGTGTGCTTTGCAGGAGTACTTGGAAGCAGAGTTCACCAGTGAGCTCGGGGTGTCGCAAAGAAGGGTGGAAGTTCTAATGTCTGTTAGCTACCCATACGAATGCTGTTTGATGCAGTTCTGTGTCCTGTGCTTGGATGCTTTTTATAAGAGTTGTCAATGTTGGAAATTCTTAAATAAAACTGATTTAAATAATATGTGTCTTTGTTTTGCAGCCCTGAATGCAAAGAATTCATAGCAGTTAATTCCCCTTTTTTGACCCTTTTGAGATGGAACTTTCATAAAGTTTCTTGGCAATAGTTTATTTTGCTTCAAATAAACTTATTTGAAAAGTTGTCTCAAGTCAAATGGATTCATCACCTGTCATGCATTGACACCTGATACCCAGACTTAATTGCTATTTGTTCTTGCATTGTCCAAAGTGAAAGTTTTTTTTTTTTTTCTTTTTAAATCTAGTTTTTAATAAGTCTGGGTGACCGCACCTAACATGGTAAGCAGTGCCCTCCGGCTTTTTATTAGTGCCTCTGTGCATTTGGGTGGCGTTCTATTTACATGGCCTGTATAAATCTCCATTGGGAGTCATGCCTTCTAAAAATATTCTTATTTGGGGGGAGTGGGGAAAAACAATGTTAATTATTTTCAAATGCTTTGTAGCAAAGCATAGCAGTCGAAAAGAAGGGAATATCAGCACCTTTCTAGTTTGGGATTTGAAAAGTGGAATTAATTGCGGTAGGGATAAAGTAGAAACCACAAATTATCTTGTGCCTGAAATCCATTACAAAGCCTGATAGCTTTAAGAACTAGCAGGGTGGGTTGTCTGTCTGGAAGTGTGAAGTGAAATGGGCTTTGTCCTCCACAAGTGGGGGAATAGAGTGATATGTTGAATAAAATTGTTTACAAACTCAGATTAGACTCTCACGACGCATTGTGAAGTATGTAAAAGCAATAATTATTGATTCTCTGTTGTACTTTTTATGTAACTACTGTGAGAGTTGAGCTTGTTTTCTGATGGAAGAATGTTAACAGTTTTTGTGTTGATAGTTTTACCTGATGCCCTTACCTGATTAGATTATGTTAACTGGGTTTGTCATTTTGCAAGTTACGTGTTTTAAACTTTTAGAAATGAAGTCGTCCTTTAGACTTGTGATCGCCACGTTGTTTCGTTATTCAGTTTCCTCTGTAAAAGGATCTTGCGTTGTTTTAATTTTTTTTCTGCATCTGAATGGCATGATTTCCAAACCCTGTACCATCTGAATTTTGCATTTTAGCACTTGCCCTATTACTCAGCAGCAGTAACATGGTAACACTTAAAATGCTATTCGGGGACCTCCAAAGACTAAACTGACAAGCCTCCAAGGAACCCAGGGGTAAGTTCACTTGTCAACGGCATGGTTTTAATCCCTTATTTACACTTGTTGTAAATCTAGTTACCAGTCTTAGAAGGCTTTCCATGTGGAGCAGCCTTCTGTTAACATGTTTGTGGTACCAGTAGCTGGGGGAATTTAATTCTACCCTTAAAAAAAAAAAAAAAAAAGAAAAGAAAATGAAGTCTAGAAGTAAACTATTTGGCAAAGATTTGTTTTTAAAAGTCTATTTGGTCATCTCAATGCATTCATTCTCAAAACTTTTTTGAACCAGTTGAATAAAAAATTTGTTGCCACCACAGTTTAGTGTCTGGAGTCTTACTGGAAAAATAAAATTTCTTTTTTTATATGTGACAAAGGTGATGGAAAGTTACCTTTAAAAAGTGAGTCTTGAGAAGTTCCCCTTTAATGTGCACAAGAGAAATTGGGAAAACTCACAATGAATTTTTACGTGAATGGTAATTATTTGGCTAGAATAAAACCCTTTGTTCAGTGTTAACCTATTAAAACTTAAGAACAGCCAACAAAAATGACATGAGATCTTTAAGGTTAAATCAACTTAAATTGTGTCCTTAGGAAAAAGATGACATGTGATAATTAGAATAATTTGTTGTTGAGTACTAGGTGAGTCGCTCTTAACCGCGTATGAGTTCTATCCTTTACTCAGCTGTTGTATGATTGGTGATCGTTGTTCGTTAAGCGTGCCCGAGTACTTCCATGTTCATTGTAAGAAGGAAGAAAACACTATAGATTGATCTCTGACACCACCACTTAATCTTCATGTATTTCTCCTTAAGGAACCTGCTACATTTGATTCTGCTGTTTGCTGTGTGTGAACATTATTCAGGTTATTTCCAAGTGCCAGGAACATCCTCACAGCTCAATTCTTAACATTGGAATTACTAGGTCAAAGACTATGCATGCTCTCACGGTTTTTCAAATATATTGCCAAATTGTCCTTTAGAAAATGTATGCTGTCTTCGACAATGTGAAATAGTGCTATTCCATGTTCTTTTTGCCTGCCAATTTGATAAGTGAAAAATTAAATCTCACCAATTTGTGGTATTAGTTTTTAAACATGGGAGTCAGTCAATACCTAAGCCAGAGTATCGATGTATCCAGTTTATTGACCAAGAAAAGTCACAATACAAGGTAATCTCTGAACCAATACTGCTATAATATATAAAGCTGTGTTAGAGATCGATGAGAACAAGCCCCCAAATGGTGGAAAAGTAGAGAACATGAACAGGCAAATTTGTAGAAATGTAGATCCCCAGTACAAAAGATACTAGACTTTGTAAGTAATTAAATGCAGATTAACCAGCAAGTTTCTGTTGGATTGGAAAAGGCGATCCCACCCAATCATCTGTGTCCCCTTGAATCAAAGAGTAGGGGGCAAAAAACTGGCAAGTGAGAAGCGCCTGGAATGGCGGTCTGACCCCGTAGTGTGGCGGTGGTTTGGGGGTTAGAGCAACAACTGCCGTGTTCATGTCTCTTAGGCCACGTGACTGCTAAGACCTTTTACAGGGATTTTTAAAACTAAGGAGTCATTCATTGGCTGAAGACCTACAAATTAAAAATTATTAATTATGTTCTTGATCCAGGGAATATAGTTAATAACTTTGGTGTAGACTCCATACTGATTTGCTTCCCCACAATTAATGGAACCCCAGGACACTATTCCTCCCACAAACCATCTCTGTGTGTCATTATCTAGAAACACTAACGCCCCCCCACTGTCCCCTCTACAGCTGTCCTTGCCCCCGCCTTCTAAGCCCGCACAAAGCATGTTCTCTGTCACCCTCCCCCCTGGATAGGACTGCTTCTCATACGCAGCAGTACATTTCTGATGGTCGACAATTGGTATGTCAACAAACATTAGATTTCTGGCAAGAAAACCCCTGTGGGTTAATCCCCATCCAGATGCGGTTCCAATGTCATTTGTCCTCATGAAGGATTCTGCTTCCTTTCCTGGCAAACAGATAGGCAGGATGTTGCTATTGATTACAACTCTGTTCTTCAATTTAATCAGTGCTATGTCGTTATCAAAACCAGCATCATGAGTGTAACCTTCATGTATAAAAATGGCCTCGGCCCAGGCTCGTGTATAATGAGCCGACAGTCTCTTCAGGGAACCCATTCTGATGTCTAAGGAGGAGGCAGCTTCTTTCTGCGTGTATACAGCGTGAGCAGCTGTAAGGATCCAGTTGTCCTGCAGGAGTGCACCTGCTGCCGTAGTTTGACCCAGTAACAGGACTTGCCAGGGGAAATCACCAAGCTTTGCGTTCTGCCCTCCGTATATACGACCTCCTGTGGTACGAGTTGATATTCCACAAACTGGGGAAAGAAGCAGAGCCTTTACAGAAACCCCACGGTGGTTTTTCCCACAATTACTACAACTTTGGAATTGTGTCTAATGTCCTCCAAAGGTGACGTCGGGTTGAGAGGGCGTCCACCTAAACAAGCAGGTGAGGCTGCTTTAAAACACAGTTCAAAGACCCGATAAAACCTCTCAGTATTAGCTCCTCAGAAAATGAGGTGAGTGAAAATTAACTTTTAGAAACTAATTTGTTTTGCTAAAATAATTTGGCCTACACGATTGGGAAAATTACTTAGTAGGGCAAACAGAAATTGTCTGAGCTGATGTACTGGGTGATGTGATTAGAAAGTGAAAGGAAATGACCTTTTCATTGCTTCTGTTTTCCTACTGGAAAATGGTGTATTTACCATGTAGTTCTGGGACAGCAGGAACTAAGGTCACTAACCCAGGATTTGCAAAATTCTCTTCACTTTTGAACATTTAAATGTTTTCAAAAATCAGAATGTTGCAGTTGTAGCCAGGAACCTTCAGGTTCAGAAATTACTATTTTTGGTCTAGTTGATTCTTCCAAACTAAACTTTACTGTGTATGGCTAACTGAATGTGCTCATTAATGTAGCAACTGTGTTTCCTGTTGTGGCAGAGTACTCGCATTAAAACTTACAAATGTTGTGTCAGCTAAGATGTAGGGTTTGTTTTTTTTTTAAACCACTATAAGCCAGATAACAAAGGAGTGATGAATATATTACCACCTTTCTGATTTTTTTTTAATCGCTGTACTCAGCTGTATCTTCAGAGCCAATTCTGGTTTAAAAAAAAAATTTTTTTTAAGTACTATTAAAAGGCAAATTGCATTAATGTTTAAAAACTAGATGTCACTGAAAACAATTGCTTAGGGAAATAATGAAGTTATTAGCTTTGGGTTTTAATAGCAGTTTTACAGAGAAGAAAAGTAACTCCGCAGCAGACCTCGTGTTTCTAAATGTATAAATGGTTCAAGATAATTTTTAAAATCATTTAATTTTTTATGCTTACCTAGTCGTAAGGTCAGAAATAATCAAGTGACTGATGCAGTCAGCACCTAGCCACCTCTCCGTCCGGAAAGGGGATAATGAGAACGTATTATTTGGAAATAACAACTTGGTGTAAGAGCCCAGTGCTGAAGCTGCATTTCTGCGACCGCAGCCGAAGCGCCGCCGATCGCCTCCCGCCCACTCCTACTTTCCATCAATTACCAGTCTCGTGTATGAATGTATCCATTACCAGGCTCACAGACTGGGAGTGATTTTTCTCCTTTGGAGCTCGTCCAGAATCCATCAGCCTCACACACATATTTACCTGCAAATCATTGGAAAAGCAAAAATGTCTAACTGCACGTGTGAGGTGTTGTCATTTGCTTGAACACCCCTGAAAAATGTTGATTCTGGGGCATCGGTGGGAAATGGAGGCGTGTGAATAACCATTTTACATGATTTCATCAGTAGGAGGGCTCTGCATTAAACCATGTTTGCTTGCAAAGTGGAAACCTTTTAGATGTGTAACTTGAATATGTATCAGGATCTCAAGTGCTTAATGATAAGGTTTTGACTTGTTAAATTAAACCATTTGGAATATATTGTGTGTTTGTAGTAGTCATTTACCAGATAAGATCTGTTTTCAGATTCCTGCAAATTGACATTAAAGTCACTTCAGCTGTAATATTTCACTTAGCAGGTGGGAGAAGTGCCTTTTAATCTTTTGTGTAGCCTTAGCCAAAAATGTCGGCTAAAGTTTATTTTCAGATCGTGAGGGCTTTGTTTCCAAATATCACGCACCCCCAACTTGGAACAGTTTGCTTACCGTCGTTCGGGGTCATTGTGTAGAAGATGTCATGGCAGCGGTACTGAATCACCGCTTTGTACGTGGTCACGTCAGGGCCTGTGATGTACTGCACTTGGCCGCTGGGTAGGTCATCAGGGGGGCCACAGTCCACAACTAGGAACATGGCAGGAGGAGGACGGTGAAAAGACGGGACTGACAGGTGGTGGTGCTTGGGGTGCTGTAGCTCGAAGCTGTATTCATCCCCACCCCCCGCCCCCGTTTGCGGTAGACATCCTCCCTCTCTGATAAGGGGGGGAATTGCCTCAGTGTGATTTTTAAAGCCTCGCCTTCCTCTCTGTTCTGAACTAAATGGCTAGAGTGAGGTGAGGCCCCTGCGGTAGGAGCCGCGTGATTCCTTTCATACAGGAGGGAATTTAAACCACTTGGACTCCTTAGCGCCCTGACTTCTATTTTTTTGTTTTTTTAAGATTTAGTTTAGTGGAGAGAGAGCACAAGCAGGGGGAGCTGCAGGCAGAGGGAGAGGGAGAAGCAGGCTCCCCGCTGAGCAGGGAGCCCGACCCGGGACTCGATCCCAGGACCCTGAGATCATGACCTGAGCTGAAGGCAGACGCTTCACCGACTGAGCCACCCAGGCGCCCAGCGCCCTGACTTCTAACCCCAAGGTCTGCCGCGGAGCAGCCACACGTGCCTGCCCAGGCTGGGTCCCCTGAAAGTGGCCCTGGGTCTGCAGTCGTTCGGTTGGCCTTAAAGGTCGACGAACAATACAAGAAAGGACTTGGCTGCTGCTAGGTTCCGCTTCATAGACGTATAGGAGACCCGGTAGTCCTAATACCTTGAGTTTGCGTTAGAACGCACACCTGTGAGCAGGTCACTAACGTGAAACAACTGCCCAGTTTCCGAGCCCAAGTGACCGCGGTCTAGAAGTCCTGGTTCGCGCAGCAGAGCTAGAAATCCGTGTTATTTCTCTGGATATTTGAAAAGGTTACATTTAAATAGTTTTCAGCAACTTCCTAGCTGTGTGCCTGGTTCTGTGCCAAGTGCTTGTCCCCTTCTCCGTAGAGGAGATGCCCACACCCACCTCGCTTAAAGCGGCCGAGCTGGGGTTCAAACCTAGACCTCTCGCTCCCAGCTCTACTGCTTTCAAACCGAGGATCCACAGTCTCCTTGGTGGGAATGTAAAATTATGAAGATAAATTCCCTAGGAATTCTGTAGAGACCTTTGCACAAAGTATGCACAAATATATTTACAGGGGTGTTCGCTTCGGCAGTGGAGGTAATGTGAAAATCTGAGCGCCGCGGTGGGGGCGCCAGGCTGTCGTTATTAAGGATGAGTGAGCGGCTCTAGCTAATACTTGGATAGATGTGGAAAGCAATCCCGACGATATGGAGGGAAAAAGCACAGTGCAATCAGACTTAGTATCCCATTTTGGTTAAAAAGTATATAATAGTGGAGTCACCTGGCTGGCTCAGTCCATGAAGCATCTGCCTTGGGCTCAGGTCATGATCCCAGGGTCTTGGGATCAAGCCCCGCATCAGTCTCCCTGCTCAGTGGGGAGCCTGCTTCTCCCTCTGCCCCTCCCCCTGCTTGTGCGCTCTCTTTGTGTCTTACTGAATAAATTTTTAGAAAAATCTTTAAAAAAATAAATTTTAAAAAAGTATATAATAGTGAAATAGCTTAGTGTATATAGCATAGGAATGAGGGAATGGGCCCCACGCCCTCAGTGGTAGTTTGGGGATTTGGGCAAGAGAGGCTCTCACTATGTTTTTGTAAATTTATTTTTTCTAATTAACATGTATTTTATAATTGAAAAAAATATTTAAAATAAGGTGTGATGCTTACAAGATGGTAACGTACCCCCTCACCCTGGTTTGGTATGTAGTGTTCACACACAGCGACCCCATCCCCGCAGGTGGCGGCCTATGTATGTTTATGCACAGGTGGGAGGTGTGTGTGATTGGAGGGATATGATAACAGTGCCATGGTGGGAATTAAAATGTCTCATTTTTTCTTTCCCATCCTCAACGAATATCTTACATTTGGAAAAACATTTTTAAAGATTACGCTTTTCCAAAGGAAAGACTTTTCCTGGTAGCTTGGTTCCGTCGGAAGCCGTAAGTGCACAGAGAGTCTGGGGAAGAGAAGCAAATCTGGAATGCAGTCCCTGATAAGGAGACCATTTCAGAAAACACCAGAAGCAGCAAAGCGGACAAAGCAGCGCAAGCGGTCCCAGGACCCGGGGTCACGTGGCCTTACTGCTGCACTTGGGCATCGGCTGGTCCCAAGAGCCATCTCTCTGACAGACCGCAGCAAAGGATTTCAGGGGCAAATAACCCTAAAGAAGGATTCAGCAAATATTACTTACCATGTTTGTATCCTGATAGCAGCCCCAAGGCTGTGCTTCTATAGCGGTTCCTGGGCAGGGGGCAGGGGGAGGTTCGGGGGTGCCCGGAGCGGGGTGCCACACCCACGTGACTGGACTCACCCCAACAGCTCTGCGGGGTTTGTCCCCTATGGGACAGACTGTAGGAATCAAATGGGGGGCCTCTGCTGCAGGTTATGAATATTTCCTGCTTTCCCCTGAAATCCAAGAACACATCAGATCTCACAAGTTCCTGCTGATTTTCCACCAAAGTGTGGTGGTGGGAATCTGGCAAAGGCCAACGTGCTCCAACACGGAGCGAATGTGCCTGGATTTTTCTAGCCTGGGGCCATTAGCTGCAGGAGAGTTAAAAATACTTTGATAGGCTTCACACGTGTGTTCTCCGTTTTTATTGCTAGTATTGTTTACGGAGAAACATTTTTCTAAAGTTTATGAAAGATCACTTTGGCAGAAGAAGCCTTTATGCTTCAAAAGAGAGCAGGATGATTTTTGTCCTCCCAGATCAGAAACTGAAGAGGTTTGCAGTCCAAGGGGCTGCAGGAAAAAGCTTGCCTGGGGAACTTTGCAAGGTGGGAAAAGTGGTTTTTTGGGGTTTTTTTTTTTTGTTTTTTTTTTTTTTTTGGATTTGTCCCTCCACAGGACTGGATTGAATAGCTAGCTATCATTTCAATGTTATTACTTTTTACCACTGGGATTCAGTGACAATTTTGAAGAACATAAAGAGGACGTGTTAATCTCCTACCTGTGTCCCTAAAGCAACACACTAAGCATTTTTAAAAATTACCCTCCCTCTCCCTTAACAGAGGTCACTATTTATAACTTTGCAGAGTATACTGTTTCCCAGGGCCGTTTAATTTTGTTGTGGGCCCAGGAGTGTGGCCAGGAAAGGTCATCACCTGGCCAGGGGGTAGGAGCCTAACTTAATGCCAGGTGGTCTCCCAGAGCAGGTGGAACCAGGATGGCGAACTCATCGAGCTGCTGTGATGTGCGAACAGAGAAAAGGCCATTGGAATCACCAGCTTTCAATCAAAGGCCTTGTTAAAGCTTTTTGTTTAAAGGCACAATTCCTAAGAATAAAAAATTCTCCATAGCCATCTCTCAGTTTTCTGATTTGTGTTATTCAGTCATAGGCAAAAGAAACCAGCACGCCGACCACAGCTATTTTCGCACTTTCGCACGTTTGCTGATATAAATACGTATGCGTATCAGACCGATCGCGATCCTGCTGCCCTTACCGAGCTGTGTTAACTTACTTGGAGAAGCTCATAACCGGTCTCGCAAAAGACGGCGAAGCGGTCCTCCAGGATGTACTCGACTTGCACCGGCGCGATGTGGCCATTAGGTGGCGCCACCGGACCAGGGCAGGGCTGAGCTGTTGGGGGTGGGGCGGAGAGCGAGCCGGGCTGAATGAGGGGTTTTGATGCGGTGTCCAGCAGGCCGCTCTGAATTTAGCCATTTAAAGTTCTTGATTTACACATGGAACCCCCAACACATAAAAAGACCTCGCCACAAGTGGGGTAGAGTTCATCGGATTTAACACCAAAGGCAAGATTACACTGGGTCGCTTACTGCACAATTAGGATTTGTGGCCGGGCCTGGGCCTCGGCAGGCGCTGCCAGAAAGGCAGGCACGCGGGGAGCCGGTTCGGCCACCACACCCGCAGCGTCTGCTGGGCGACGGAAACCTTACCCACGCTGCTGGAAACCAAGACACAGTTGGAGCTAGACTGCATTCCCAGCAGTTACTTTCAACTCCCTGTGCCTCAGTTTCCTCATCTGTAAGATGGGGAGGTGAGAATAATCACTCACCCTCCAGGGCTGTCGTGAAGGCCAGACACCTGGACAAGAGTTGGGTGCAGGTGACCCCCACAACAGCCCTGTGGCACAGCCTTCGCCGCTCGGGGAAACCTGGGGTTCAGACCCCCTCCAGCACCCAGGAAGCCTCCTGCTTCCCCTCGAGAGTACGTGCCCAGAGTATGCAGGCCTCCGGGGAGACTGTCCTCCACTCTGGCCTCCAAACCCGGCCTGTTGTCACCCCAAGCCTTCAGCCCACCGCCACGGCTACCCTTCGGCCCGCACCAGTCTTCTGTGGAACCCCCTTCTCCCTCCAGCTGCTGGGCTCTGTGTCCCAGGGAGGCTCTCAGTCCCCTGCGGGCCCAAAGTCCCCACCTCCAGGGACAGCCCTGGCTGGTACCCGGCTGGCACCCTCCCTCTCTCGCACAGGCCTCAAGGCTCTGTCCTGGCCCTTCCCCCACCCGCCTGGCAGACCTGACGCCCCCTTTGAGTCTTCCTGAAACCAGCACTTCAGTTATAGAAGTTTTATTACTTTGACCTACAGGACAATGAAAGACTTTCAAAAATGAACAGGAGACAAACGAATTGTCCTCATAGTGCTGGGCTCCTTCCTCCCAACCAGTCTCTCCCCTTCCCACATTTCCAACAGAGGTGGCCCAAGGGTTAATCTTTTCTAATCCAAGTTTCTAATTTAAAAAACTACCCCAATCCCTATAATCCAATTATCACTTCCTCCATGCCACACCCTGCACCCAATGCTTTCCCTGCATTAGCCCATGAATCAACACCTTTTGAAGGAGACATTGTCCTTAATTGGAATAATTGGGACATTAAAGGTCAGAAAAGTTATGTGAGAGGTTCAGTGTCACATAGCCAGGAAACAGGCTGGACACAAACCTAGGCAGCCTGACACCCAACCCCGAGCTCTGAGCTTCCTGAATGGATGGTTGGTTAGAGAGAAGGATGGATAGATGGATAAGAAGAAAGGATGGATGGATGAATGGAAGAAAGGATGGATGGAAGGAAAGAAGGTTGGAAGAAAGGAAGGAAGGAAGGAAGGAAGGAAGGAAGGAAGGAAGGAAGGAAGGGAGGGAGGGAGGGAGGGAGGGAGGGAGGAAGGGAGGAAGCCAAGGAAGGAGAGAAGTAGGGAGAGATGTTCTTTCCCCAGGAGAAGGTGATCTTGCCTAGAACAATCTTTTCTTTTGCTTATTACCTTTCTTGCCCCACCTTCCTTCCTATGAAAACCCTCCATTTTGTACAACTCCCTTCAGAGCTCCCCTCCACCTGGTAGATGGGATGCTGCCCAATTCACGAATCGTTTAATAGAACCAATTAGATCTTCAAATTTACTCAGTGGAATTTTGGGTTTTTTTGTTTTCAATGGTGGCAGAATATGGCACTCCAGAATATGCCTCTTTGGCATACGGATTACTTTGAGCTGATTATTTTCAGAAATAGCAGACACAGAAGAAGATCTGAAAACAGAGTGGAAGTTATCCTTTTGTAAGGGAACTTTATATTCACAAAAGAAATGTCCATTTAGAGTGTCTCCTCTGTCCCAGGAGAAGGATGACTAAATCACTAGAAACTCGTCCCCAGAGAAGGCAGGACCTTACATCTGTATAACAAACCTTACTTTTGTTTACCGTACTTTTCCCAGTCGTGGGCACCTCCTCATAACTGGCTTCCCCCACACCCTTCTCTCTTTTGTCTCTAGCAGAAGATGGTACTGACGCCTTGAGCTGTAAGTCCCATTCTCCTGTGGGTCATCTCCCACGTATGCATGAGACATACACCTTAACACACTTGTCTGTTTTTCTCTTGTTAATCTGTCTCTTGGTCCCAGGCAAGAATTTAGGAGGGCAGAGGGAAAATTGTTTTTTCCTCTCCTACAGATGGAAGGACTAGTTGAGTGGGTGAGTGGATGGAAAAGGGGAGGGAGGAGGAGGAGTGAGGAGAGGGATAGGTGGGTGGAAGGCATTTCCCCTTAAGAACCACTGTCTCGCAGACCACCCTCACTTAAACCTTGTTTGTCTTCCAGTGGAGTTCAGGACACACTACCCCAAAAGACAGCACCTGGGTGTGTTGAATATTTTAAGCGGAAGGAGTTTGAGAAAACAGAAACAGGGAAATACCTTGGACCTCCACTCCCTCCCCCGACCTTCTTCCCCACCACAGTCAGAAGACCCTCATGTACCGCCACGTGACAGGTGCCCTCCCTACACCAGGAGGGAAGGAGCATCCTTATCTCCAAAGACAAAGGGGGCCAAGAAGAATCCAAATAAAGAGGCTTTGCTAAGTTTCCCCCATTTACAACACTTGCCTTAACCTGTCATCTTTCCCCATGACTGTCTCCTCTTCTGCAAACCACCACCGCACAGAAATACACAAGCCTAACTGTTCCTCTGGCTCTTTACTTCCTTGCAAAGTTGCCCATGCCACACAGACCTTACATTACATAAGTGTGGATGTTTTTCTCCTGTTGATCAGTCTTTGTCAGTTTACTTTCGGACCCATCCAGGAATCCTAGAGGGCCGAGGAAAATTTTCTCCTCCCCTACACTTCCCGGGCCTAGCCAGGAAGCGTTCCATCCTTACGTATCTCCTTGACACACCAGGAAGAGCCTCCTGCTGGGATCCAAGGCCCACTTGCCCTCACCTGTGGTGGTGTAGTGGATCTTCCAGCCAGTGTGGTCCCCTGAATGGTCAGTGACAAACGTGATGGTCACGGCATTGCTTTTAGTTTCAATCCTAGGGGGCAACGTTGTCCCACAAAATGGGCCATATTCCTCTTTGTCTGTTTGAATCTGAAAGCAGAAAGGGCCCTGTCACCTCAGGACCCACCAGAGCCAGACGAGGTCTAGATCCCGGGAACCAGACCTTGAGGGAGTCGTAGGGGCACAGGGTGTCCGGGTGTGTCTCCACATCGAAGGACCCCACGAAGTCCAGGATGATGCTGAACCCCTCCTCCAGGTGGATGCTGTAGGTGCAACTTGAGAGTTTGGGGTACGGCTGTGGGTATTCAGGGCTGCTGAGCACCCCTGACCGGTTGGTGAAGACCTGACCTGAACACAGGGCTGAGAGAGGACCAGACGTTGTGAGATCTTGACTCCAACCCCCTGGCTGCCCTCACTGTCCTCTGGCCCAGTCAGACCAGTCACCCCACCTCAGGGGTGAAGGAACAATCTAGAGTTTCTTGGGCTTCCTGGCTTTGGCTGAAACAGGTAGCCCTTGGATACATATTTTCCAGGGCCCCACTCACACCCCCAGGGGCTCCTGGGCCAGAGTCACAACTCTGGCGGTGATGAAGTGAGCGAGGTTAGACTCTGCTGAGGGGGAAGAAGACAAGGGGGTCCTTCATCCACCCCTGACCCCAGCAACTCCCAAATTCATCCACCATGGGGCTCCCACTCCCACCCAGCTGCGACCAGTCCAGGCTTCCCTGGGTCCCCACGGGGAACAGAGGGGCCTCCCCTTGTCCATTTTCCCTCCCACCCTAGGTCTGGGCACTGCCCTGGGGATTAGTTGAGGGAAGTTCAAGTTCACACTAATCAAAAGCATGTCTGGTGCCCTCTTTCCCCACAGGGCCACCTGGTCGTGCACTTGAAGGGCGAGCTTCTGCACCAGCCGTGGGAGGAGTCCGCCCCTCCCCACCCCAGGCTGCAGAGGGCATTTGAGCCGGGAGGCTTCCAGAAGTGAGGAGTCCCAGCACAGCCGGCCTTTCTCTGTGTGCCTGCTCTCCACAGGGCACAGGGAAGAGCCCCTGGATGTGGGGGGCCAGACTGCCCATCGACGGCCAGCTCCCTGGCCTCTCTGCCCTGGGTCAGGCTCCCCCAGCCCAGCACACCTGGGACATGAGCCATTCCCCGAACAGGAGCTGGTCCAAGGGTGCTCCCAGCTCAGCCCCTGGGGACCCGGTGGGGGAGGAGAGAAAGCTTGGTTTCCCTGTGTGAACTCAGGCAAACCCTCGTCCCTCCCTGGGCCTCAGTGCCCCATCTTCAGAATGGATTGGGGGATGCTGAGCAAAGCTTTCTGGCAAAGGGGCCTCTGGCCCCATGAAGGGGGCTCCCACCAACTAGAGTTCATCCAGGCTGTGATGAGGGGAGGGAGAGGCAGAGGCGGCCCGGGTGCGCACCACTGCCCTCTCCCCACCGTGCCACCCAAGAGACACGAGCAGTAGGTGGAGGTGGAGGCAGCTTTATTGTTAGGTCCACAGAGGGGTGGATGGGGTGGATGGGGGGCTGCAGGCAGCAGCAATCTCGGCCCGACCCAGACCGGAGCTAGAAGTGAGGCTAGGGGCTCTGCTCTGGAAGAGAGAACAGAGAGACAGGGAGAGACACTGGGGGAGAGACACTGAGCAGAGGGAGGCAGGGGCGGCCCTAAGTCTTGGGGCTGTCCCCTCCCCAGGGCACCCTCGAGTTTCCCATCTGGGCACCAGGCACCTGGCAGGGGCTCAGACGGGGCGGACAGTAGAGGCCAAAAGATCAGCCTGCTGGGGAACCAGCCACTTTGAGTACGCCCCGCCCCCACTGGGAAGTTTTGTGCAGGGAAGCCTGTGCGAGCCGGGCCTATGGTCCCCATTCCTCCAACCTGGGAGCCCAAGGAGGGCGAGGTGGCTGTATCAGGGGTCCAGAGCCCAGACAGGGTAGGTACATAGTGGGGGCCCAACACAATGTGATTCAAATAATGGGCTGAAGACCCATGAGAGGGAGCTGAGGATGGAACAGAGGAGGGAGAGGGATTACAGAATGTGAATGGATGGACAGACAGCAGGAGGGGACAGAAAATCAAAGATGGCAGGAGGGGACAGCCTGCCAAGAGGAGTGCCCAGTAGGCCAAGGTCAGTGGTCCTCCAGACCCCTGGGCAGAGCACTTATGGCTTTTAGGAGCTGGCTGTGTTCCGGACCAAGGTGGGGGCTGGGCTGGGCACAGTGTCCGCCCCGTACCTGCCCCGCCCCGCTCACCTGAGCAGGTGCGCTTGTTCTCGTGGAGCACGTAGCCCCTGCGGCAGGAGCAGTAGAAGCCACCCAGGTGGTTATGGCAGTGGTGGTCGCAGGGAGGGGCCTGTCCGGGGGGCACCTGGCACTCATCGATGTCTGGGGGAGGGGCGCGTCAGGCAGGTGGTCAGATGGGAGGAGATGAGGCGGTATTGGGGCCCGGGAGCAGACTCAGCCTCACGGCTGACCCAAGAGGAGCCCCATGTTTGGAAGTGGCTGGTACCCCGCCAAGCATTTTACAGGCCTAGGGTCATTATAACCTCCTCAGGGCCCTTGGCGGTAGATGTCAGTACCCCCTTTCACAAACGAGTGATGGGTTAAGTGTCCTGCTTAAAGTCACGCAGCTAGTGGGCGACCAGCAGGAGCGGCCAGCCGTCGACCCCAACAAGCAGGGCTATGACCCGGGTTCCAGCAAAGCCTGCTGCAGCCTCCTGAGGAGCACAGAGAGGTGGAGCCACTTGCCCCAGGTCACACAGCTGGTCCCTGCAGGAGCCCCTACCTGAAATCGAGTGTTTGGCTCGAAGCCCACGCACAGGGAGCACTGCACAGGGAGCACCGTGCTGCGTGTTCTCAGAGGCACTCAGGCGGGCGGGGCTGCACTTCCCATCCGGAGGTGGGCTCACTGGGCCCTGGCCTCACGGTGGGGTGGGGGAGGCTAGGAGCAAGTCCCCGGCTCAGCAGCCCACACACCACCGGAGGGCGGGGGCACCGGAGGGCGGGGGTCACAGCTGTTACTGATATTTGCCCTGCGGCCAGTGTTGGACGGAGGTGTGGACTCCTCTCCCGCTGGTTCAGCAGGACCCAGCCTCAGGGAGGTGATGAGACAGAAGGGAGAGCTGGCCTGGCCTAAGACAGAGTCACCCCGTGGGCAGATGGGCCATCTCCTGTCCCCCCACACCCCACCCCACCACCGCCCCGGCCTCCAACCGCCTCACCCTCGGCTGCATAGAAGGCCTCAAAGCCCGTGAACGGCTTCTCATTGGAGTAGTCGGAGCGGAAGGTGACGTCCAGCCTGGAGGCCGGCGAGTAGAAGGTGTCATTGCCGGGGGCGCGCTCGGTGTCCGTGCTCTCGTGCCCGCACAGCGTGGCCAGCACCTTGGTCCCTGAGCTCAGCTGTAGGGTTGGAGTCACGGCAAGGGAGGGCGAGACGCAAGGCCTGCCCTCCCCCCTCCCTCCCTCCGAGGCCAGACCCTGCTCCCAGGGGTCCCTGTCCCCCAGCCCTCGGGAGGGTCCGGGTCGTCCCCCTCGTCGGCACCTTGACGTAGTCATACTCGCAGAGGTAGGAGAGCTCCAGGTGGAAGTGGGTGAAGTAGAGACGCAGGCGGTAGCCGGGGGGCGCCATCAGGGTCCAGCGCTGCTCCTGGTTGTTGGCATACTCCCCGGGGAAGCCAGGGGATGCCAGGCGCCCGAACATGGGCTCAGGCCACTGTGGGTGTGGGGCTGTGGCTGCCGAGCCCCACAGCAAGCCCAGGAAAACCAGCAGCCTGGGGCGGTGGCAGATGGCGGGTGAGGGCCCTGCTCTAACATCTCGTCCCTGGGGGAGACGGTGGGGGGCTCCCACTCACCTCATTGCGCTCCAGTTCTGCTGGCCAGGCCCAGTCTGGAGCCACCCGGTGTCTCACCTTTGATCTGTTTGTCCAACGCCTGGCCCTGCCCCCAGCCTCCCTGACCCTGGGATTCTGGGAGTTGACCCCATGAATCCGGCTTGCCCCAAGTGTCAGGCAGGGAGGAGGGGTTGCTCCAGGAGCCAGGACCTGGACCTGGATGACAGATAGCCCTGGAATAAATCCTGCTCCGTCCCTCACCCTTCACCTCCGGTCTTCCCCTCAGTGTGGGACTTCCGAGGCCAGCTGGGGTCTCCACGACCATGATCAAGACAGTGATGGCTTCTGGGGAGAGATGCGGATGCGTCTACTTTTGCTCCCTCCCTCCTGCATCTACTTTTTCCCTACGCAAGATGGGAAAGAGAATTTTTAAAAACACATGCATGCGTGAGGATGGGAGGCATGGGAGTGGGCGATATGGGAGAGGAGGCAGCATCACCATTTTGCAAGCCGGAAAAACAGATGCACAGGTGAAAACTGCCCTCTGGAAAGCAACTCTGTTGGCAATGGAATCAGGAATTGGCTTGGGAATGGACAGCACCACAAGTCCTTCCAGAAGCATTAAGAAGCGGACCAATCCTATTTCCCATCCCCTGACCCCGGCAGAAACAGGAGGGAGTAGAAGGAGGGTCCCAGGCTCCACTGAGCAGGGAGGGACAGCCAGAAAACAGGGTGTTAAGCAGACAGACCGAATGTTGAGAGCCCCAGCCTTCCTCCCGAGTCAACTCCTACAACCAGGCAGCCCCCTGGGCAGACTTCTCCATTGTCGCCGGACAGTGTGGCCAGTCCAGGAGGAATACCTGAGGACACTGACTTGGAAGGTTCTCCCAGCAAATGGGTCAGCCGTGTCACCCTTGATGAAAACTTAGCGGACAAGCCCCGGTCGTGTGCTCAGAGCTTCCAAATAGCTTTTTAGTCCCCACTCTTACATATGAGCAGAACATTCAAGGAAAACCTCAGACACAAGAGAGAATACTCCAAATCAGCCAACCAACCAAAGAGTACAGAAGCAAAGCAGGGAGGAGAAAATGCCCCAAACCAAAGCGAAACAATCATTAACATCTTCAGAGGGAAAAGAGAAGCAAGGACAAGAAGCAAGAACAGGAAACTATTGATTGATTGATTTTTTAAAGATTTTATTTATTTATTTGACAGAGAGAGAGACAGCCAGCGAGTGAGGGAACACAAGTGGGGGGAGTGGGAGAGGAAGAAGCAGGCTCGCAGTGGAGGAGCCTGATGTGGGCCTGATCCCAGGACCCTGGGATCACGCTCTGAGCCGAAGGCAGACGCTTAACGACTGAGCCACCCAGGCGCCCTGAATGTTCTTTTTAAATAGTCTCCTGGGGCACCTGGGTGGCTCAGTCGGTTAAGCGTCTGCCTTCGGCTCAGGTCATGATCCCAGGGTCCTGGGATCAAGTCTTTCATCGGGCTCCTTGCTCAGCGGGAGCCTGCTTCTCCCACTGCCTGCCACGCGTGTGCGTGCTCTCTCTCTGACAAATAAATAAAATCTTTAAAAAAAAAAGAAAAAGTAAAAGAACATTCAGAGAACAAAAAATAGTTTAAGGAAATAAAAAGTATGATAGAAATGAAAGGCTCAATCAAATATTTGGAAGATAAAATGGAAGAACTCTTCCAGAAAATAGAGCAGTAAAGAAATAAAAAACAGTGAAGACGAGAACATTAACAGATTTGCACCATATGTCATAGACTGAAAAAGTGGAATTCCAGACAGAGATAAAGGAAACAGAGGAGAGGAAATTATAAAGAAAAGAATGCAAAGAAATGTCCCTAAACAGAAGAACATAAGTTTGTTGACTGAAAGTGTCCCCAGTGCCCAGAACAAAGAGATGAAAATAGAACTTTACACATGAGATCTCAAAAGGTTGGAGAGAAAAATAATTTTGCACAGACTGAGAAAGAAGGATCGAGAAAACAGAATAACGCATACAAAATATCAGGAAAAGAATTGTTTTAGAGTTCCCCCAAACAACACCAGAAACTAGAAGCCAGCGTCCGAGATGGTCTTCAAAGATTCCTGCTTTTGGGGTCCTCGCACGCTTGTATGCAGTCTCCTCCCAACTGGAGTAAGGCTTGTGGGGGGATATGGCTGAAGCAGTGTGTTACTCTGGGGCTCAGCCATATAAGACCCTGCAACTTCCGCCTGGCTCTCTTTGGGGTCCGTTGCTCTGGGAAGCCAGCTGCCATGTTGGGAGGATACTCGGTATCCCTATGGAGAGGTCCACATGGGGAAGAACGGAGGCCTCCTAACCACCACCGGTGTGATTTGCTGGTCATGTGAGGGAACCGTCTGGGAAGCGGATCCTCTAGCTCTGGTTAAGGTCAGGTGACCGCAGCCTTGGCCGACAGCTTTACTGCAACCTTACGAATGACTCTAGGTTGGACCAACTGGCTGAGCCACTCCCCAAATCCTGACCCACAGAAAAGACGTCACTCTGCTACGTTTGGGCTAATCTTCAACACAGCAACAGACAGTCCATAAAAATGGAAAAGAGCAACTCTCAGAACGCTAAAGAAAGATGATTTCCAACGTAGAATTCTATATGCATCCAAATGCTATACCGGCCAATTAAGCACGAAGATGAAACAAAGACATTTCATGGGTGTCAGAGTTTTAAAACTTTGCATCCCCTTTCCCTATCCTCAGAAAGCTACTACAGAATACGCTCCAGCCAGACAAGGGAGTAAAACCAAGAGACAGGAAGTTATGGCGTCCAAGAGACAAGACTTCTGATAGGGAGTTCCATTGGGGGTAGTCAGAAGGCTCAGGACAGAACACATGTAGTCTAGAGATTAAAAAAAACCTCGTTCAGTAGTTTTTGTTTCTTAAATGAGAGTGTTACATACTTTCTTTTACAAGTCATAACGGAGAAACACAAATTATGAATATTAATATTTCCTGTTAGTGATTATTCCATTCAATGTGATCGTGAATTAACTATAAATTATAATGGGGCAGATACTAGGATCTCATAACCAAAAAATTGATTGGCATCCTGTCCAGATCCTCACAACATGTATTGAGTCCAAAGATCTTTAAAAAAAGAAAAAGAGCTTTCAAGATTTGGTAAAAAGTTCAGGGCTAAACTGGTGATGAATGTATTAAAAATTAAGCAAATGCCAAACACCTCCAGGGGCAAGCCGCGGCTGCGCAGGGGATGGAGTTAGGCTCCCTTCCTGGCCGAGAGCTGTGATGGCACCAACAATGAACACGGAGCTGACCGAGGTGATCATTTCGTTGTGGAGAGTGTGGCTGGGTCAGGGAAGGAAAGAACGAAACCCTCGGCTTCCCTAGTGGAAAGTCAACAGATTAGGACTGAACCTGACAAGCATTAGCGTGGTAATTCAAGAGGATACAGACCTGCGGGTAAATACCAGAACCATCAGCTGGGAGGGGTACACGTGGCTGAGGAGGCCACCATTTTCCTTCGAACTATCCACCCATAGCTACTGGAATCCTTAAACTGGGGCAGGGCGAGTTTTGATAACTAACTAAACTTCAAAAGTCTAGACGGGGAGGGGGGCGCCTGGCTGGCTCAGTCAGTAGAGCATGCGACTCTTGATCTCGGGGTTGTGAGTTGGAGCCCCACGTTGGGCATACAGCTTACTTAAAATATCAAACAAAACCCAACAAAATCCAAAAAGCTCTAGGCAGGATTGATTTTATCCTCAGTGCCGTAGGCAGGGCCTGTTCATGGCTCTCTCTGGGATTTCTGGGACCTCGGGGCTCGGGCCATGTCTGCACTGAATGCCCCGCTTCTGCTTCGGGCCATCAGTCCGTGTCTTCATCACATCTATCTAGATGTGGGGTCCAGTGCGAGTCCTTAACATGCACCCTTCAAGGAGGCTTTACTAAAAGCTGGGGAAGTGGAGGGATTTACACTGCAGGCAACTTCAACGTCCAGGTCAGGCATTCTTGTTTCCCCAGTGACGCCACTCTTCCTACAACTTGGGGCCTCCTCTTCCCTTCCTCTGCCCCAGTGCGCAATCCTGATTCCCACTAGCTCCACAAGTATCACTTGAGCTACACTTAACTGAGTATCTCACAGGGGAGGGCCATTGCTCTCAGAGGCTTTACAGACAGGGCAAGCAAGTCAGGAGCTGAGCAGCTCAACACCACAGAGCTGATGGGAGGCAGAGCTGAGACTCAGACCCAGGTCCAGAGCCCTGCCAGCAGCATTCCTGGGGTCACCCTGGGGATGGACCTTCCTGGAGTTTGGTAAAGATGAGCTAGGGGAGGAGAGTGGACATCTAGTGATGTCCCTGTTAGGGCCCAAGGGTGCTTGGGCTGAGCTGCAGAGGACGCACGCAGGGCAGGTCGAGTGGAGTGGCTCTCCAAAGGCCAGCTGCCTGCTGTCCTCCACCGTGTGCTTACTGTGTGTGTGGCCTTGGTCGTCACTACCTCCCTGTGCAGTTAACAGTACCTTCCTCACAGGCAGCTATAAGGATTAAGGAAGGAGACCTGGGTTGGGTCAGGGCCTCCTAACTAGCCACTGTATCTTCCTTTAACTGACACTCTGCCGTGTGGCCCACACGTGTCATGACCCCACCTGGCCTCCCTGGGAGTGGGGAAACAATGTCCACCCTCAAGGCCAGGTGTAAGATTGTTCTAGGGTTTGGGGGGGGGGGTGGAATGGCAAAGTTAGCTTGCGATCACAGGTCAGAAGGTGCTCCAAGTCCAGTGAGGGAACGGGGGTGGGGTGTGTGGAGCCCAGAGCCCAGAGAGGGAAAATGACCTCCCTGACGCCACTCAAGAAGTTGGCTGTGCAGCTGGAGCCTTGCTCCCGACCCCCATGACGACTGCAGTTCCAGCCCCCTGGAAACTGTCAGGTCCAAGGTAGCTGCCCAGAGAGATGCAGGTGGGGGGTGTTCTGGCACCCCCCACCTCCCTGCCGGGGCCACTCCCTTGTCCCCTTCCTGCCAAGTCTTTCAGTTCAACCCACCTTCTGGCAGTACTTCTGTCCCAGGTGGAGAAAGAGGTTGGTGAGGTCAGCTTTTCCAAAGAACAGGGCCCTTTCCTGCAGACTCTGAGACGGGAGGGGGCTGGAGGCCCTGTCCCCCAATCTGCACCCCGTTATGGTGGCTCCTCTCCTCCCAGGAGCGCCTCAGTCCTGGTTGTTGGGGAGGGCGAGGTGCCTGGGGCAGAGGATGGAGGTTCAGGACCTTGGAGAGGGGACAGTCCTGTGCCCACGGAGTCCTGGGCCGGCCACCCACACCTGCTTTCTCAACCTCTCAACACTTAGTGGGGGGGACTTCTGGGAATTGACCAGAGCACGCTCATGGGTTGGCAGGCAGGATGGGAACCTAAGTCTGAATCCTGAGCCAACTCAGGGCACCTGATGTGCTTAAACAGGCCCACGTAACTGGACCCCAATGACGCACCAGCCAGCCACCTCTGGAGTACCTTCCGGCACCCCCCAACCTCCCAGGATGGGACCTGAGAACCCTGTGAGTGACCCTAATTCTTCTGAGACAACAACGCCCCTGAGTGGCCCCACCATGATCTTCTCAACGCCCCAGCCCTGGCCCCGGGGCTGTCACCCCCACCCTCTGTGGGGCTTGGTGAAGGAATGACCGCGGCAGGGTCTCAGGACAGACTTGGGCCCCGTCTGATAACCGCTGTGTCCCCTGGTGCCACAGGTCAAGAGGCCAGTCCCAGGTGACACAGGAGGGCCGGGTCTGCCTATTCACAGACACGTGGCGGACACCCGCAGGCCAGACGCCGGGGCCGACTCAGAGCCCGATACACAGCAGCGCCCGACGGTGGCTGCCACGGCACCTGCCTGGGCCCATTCAAGGTCTGGGGACACACGATTCAGAATTTGTTATAAATACACGTGTTTGGTGAGTGAGGGCGACAGAGGTGGAGAAGGTGCTGTACACAGCTGTAGAGGCTTGGAGGCTGAACGCCACATCGACAGACAGACAGTCCGCCCAGCAGGGCAGCCCGGGCAGCATTCTGGGGCCTGTAACACTTGCTTGGTGGGCACACCGGCGGGGCGGGGGGGTCGTCCAGGGCTCGTCGTGCCCAGGCACCCCGGGGGCTCCCTGGCCTGAGGTCCTGGGCAGCGTGGGCAGCGGCACCTGGGCTCAGCTCACATCATTCAGGGCCTGGGGGGACAGAAGGCCTCGTCAGGAGGACGCTGGGTCACGTGGGGGCTCAGGCGGGGCCCCAGATGGCAGGCGGCTCACCTTGCGGGCGAACTCGGGCAGGACGAAGGCGGCCTGGTGCACATCCGAGTTGTAGTACTTCAGCTGCATCTGCTCTACCTGCTTCTGCGTCAGCGGCTGCACGGGCTTCCGGAAGTCGGTGCTCTGGGGGCGGGGGCGCGGGCGTCAGGGACGTGCTCTCGGGCCCGCCTGCCCCCCGCCCCCTGGGCCCCCGCCCCGGCCCCCAGAAGGGCGTGCAGCTCACAGGGTTTTTGCTGCACAGCATGAAGCCTATCTGGCCGCTGGGGTAGGTGGGGATGGTGCAGTAGGCATAGGCCACCACGGGGAAGAGCGACTTGCAGAACTGCCGCATCTGCTTGATGAGGTCCAGGTGCAGCCACTGACACTCGCCTGTGCGGGCAGAGGAGGGGCATCAGCACCAGCAGGTGGGCCGGCCGCACCCCCCCTCCCATGCTGGAAGCCTGCTCACCTCCTGCCCACGCCCCTGCGTCCCCCCACACTGGCCTGCTCACCCTGCCCATGCTGGAGGGCTGCCCCTCCTGCCTGCCCCCTGCGTCCCCCCACGCCGGCCTGCTTACCCTGCCCACGCCGGAGGGCTGCCCCTCCTGCCTGCCCCCCGTACTCCCCCATTGGCCTAACCCCCTGCCCCCCCCGCATCTCCCCACGCTGGCCTGCTTGCCCGCCCCCCACGTCCCCCCATGCTGGCCTGCTCACCCTGGCAGCAGAGGACGCCATTGTCCTTGAGGGCCGTCTTCATGAGCTGGTAATAGGACTCCTTGAAGAGACTCTCTGCAGGGCCTGCAGTGGTGGGGACAAGGGACAATGAACGCACTCTGGCTGAGACCCGGCGCCGGGCGGGGGCGGGGGCGGGGGGGGGGGGGGGGAAGCAAGCGCCGCTGCTGCACCACTGCGGACACGCACAGCTGCCGAGGGGGCAGGGCCGGGACTGGAACCCCGGTCTGTGGATTCAGAAAGCAACCATGAAGAGGCTGCTTTTGGGGAGTGTGGGGATCCACTGTCCCAGTATCTGAGAGGGCCCCATGTTCCCATCCTGTTCCTGGGGTGGGGGGTTCTCATTGCCACTCTGTCGGGGGACTCTCCACCCCGGGCCTTGGGTTGAGACTAGATCCCACCACCCGCCCCGATGCTGGCCTCTTAAGAGCAGGGAGGAGACTGAGGAGGAAGCTGGAGCCTCCGGGAGCCAAGGCCAGAGCACCACTCTCCTCCAGGCCCCCAATCAACTTGTAACTCTGGGCAGTAGCGCGCTCTCCCTCCGCTGCTGAGCCAGGCCCAGGGTGAGCGAGGGAGTGACCAGAAGAGAAAGCTGCAGCTCCAGCTCTGGACCCCCTCTGCCCTCCACTCTGCAAATCAGCTGTGGGCACGGAGGGAAGGCTGGCTTCTGGCCACTGGCCGCCAGGGGACCCGAGGCCCATCCCTTGCTTACCCATAGGGTCTGAAGAGTCAGTGATGATAACATCGAAGGCGTCCTGGTTCTGTTTCATGAACTCAAAACCGTCGCCCACGTGTAGGGTCAGCTTGGAGCTGGAGTAGCCCACAGCCATGCCCGGCAGGAACTTCTTAGAGACCTGGATGACATCCTGGGGACGGAGGAGGGACCCGGCTGGGCTGTGGGGGTTGGAGAGCCCTCCAGCACTCCGTCTCATGGCCTGGTCACTTGGGCAAGCCATTCATCTCGTGGAAACCCAGTCCTCTGCTGCCTCCTCCACGATGGGGGGCCGGCTCCTGCCTGCTCCTCAGCCCACACCCCACCATCCCTGTGCTCTGTTCCTGGACCAAACCGCCCCACCCGAGTGACTTTCTTGCCAGGTCAGAGGAAGGGGAGTCCAGCCTCTGCCTCCACATGGCCAGCTGCTTCTCATCCAGGCCTCAGCTGAAACCCATCTCCTCGAGGCAAGCGCTGACCAGCCTTCACCCCTAAGCTCTGAGCCTGCCTTTGCCTTTCATGCCCTGCTCCCGCAGGGCCTTCATCGGATCACCTCTGAGGTCTCCTCCTCTCTAGAATATCAACTCCAAGGGGGCAGGGACCGGACCTGTCCATTCACCACTCACCCAGCACCTAGAGCACTGGCTGCCCCATAACAGATGCTCATTAAAACATGCCGAGTGTAAAGGGCAGACACACAAGTAGCTGCAATGCTCCTGGGTCTTGCCCGGGACTTGACTTAAAAACCAGCTTAGTCTTACGAAGAACCAGCATCGGGGCACACCTACTACGTGCCAGGCCCTTTACTACCCAGTTTTCCTCGTGAATCCTCCCAACACGTTTTTGAGATGAACAAAGAGGCCGAGCAACGTTGAGCCACTCACCCAAGGGTCCACAGCCAATTCAGGGCAGAACTGGAATTCGAACCCAGAACCCGGCACTCACCTCGTCAATCTCACACTGGACCACGGACTCCACGGAGGAATGCTTCAACACCTCCCGCAGGACACCTCCGTCCCCACCCCCGATGATCAGCACCTATGAGGGGCAGGATCAGTCAGGAGCACGGCCCCAAGCCCCAGTCAGGCGCACGGCCCCACCAAACAGGCTCCAGCAGGACTCAGGGCCTGGGCCCGCACGGGGCACATGCACTCACACAACACCATCCCAACAGGGTAGGTTTCTCAACTCTTCCGATGCACAGACCTCATTACTTCATTTGCTACTCCCAGAAATGCTTTCCTGCCTCAGGAACCTGGCACGGGGTGTCCCCTTTTCCTGGAAACTCCTCCCAGGGCTGCTCCTTCTTATGAAGCAGGCCTCCGCCAGAACTGTTTGCTCCTAGGGGCTGTGGCAGCCCCCACCCCTTGTGAAGTTAGCCACTCGCCCCACTTACTTCCCCTGGTGTTGCTAGCACTTTCTGACCACCATTTAGGAAGCCCCTGGGCTGAGCACGGGCACACCCGGGACCTCCTGCACTGTTCTGCGGGACAATGAGCATGGGTTTCCTATCTCCGGGCTGAACCTTGGCGGGAGCTGGGGTACCTTGCGTGGGTTGGGGTGGCTGCAGAGGGGCAGGTTGGCTATCATCTCCTGGTAGGAGAACTCGTCCCTCTCTGTGCACTGGATGACGCCGTCCAACACCAGCACGTTGCCGTAGCTCTTACTGAAAGCAGGAGTGACAGTCAGGGACCTGGGTCCCCTGGAGTGGGGGCAATGTGCCCCCACTAGCTCCCGGTGAGAAGAATCTCTCCCAACCTGCCAAGGGGTTCCAGGGGTGAGTGCTGGGGGCGACACGTGGCGAGGATGGGCAGGCAGGCCCGCTGGGTGGGGGGTGGGGGTGGACTCAGGGTCCCTGCTCTGACGTGTCCGGGACTGACACGTGGAGCTCGGCGCGTGGGGCCAGCGCAGACTCCGGCTCCCTCCCCGCCCAAGAGGACCGCCCGAAACGCCGGCCCCCTGCCCAGGGAGACGGGATGCAGGGTGGGGAGGGGGTCGCGGGAGGGCACTGGCCTAGTTCCCCAGAACTTCTGACAGTTTTGCAGGGGGAGGGGCGGGGGCAGAGACGGCCCGGGGGGGGGGCGTCCGGAGGTAAAGGGCGCAAGACAGGGGTCCGGCAGGAAGAGGGGCGGCCGGGGCTGAGACCGGGTTAGGAGGAGTCCCGGCTGGCTCCGGGCGGCGGGCAGCGGGCGGTCTGGGCTGAGGGCCGCCGCAGGCGCTCGGAGGCGCGGGCCCGGGCCGGCGGTGGTACCTGCGGAAGACAAGGATATCCTGGTACCGCGAGCGCTGATGGTGGAGCAGCTGCTCCACCTGCAGCGACAGGGCCTGGCCGGGCCACAGGCTGCACGTCTCGCGGAACCAGCCCTCGTGGATGTCAGCGGGGCCGAAGGCGGCGGGGCCGTCGGGGCCGGGCTCCATGGCGGGCAGGCGGGCGGCGCGGGGCGCGGGCCCGGGACTGCAGGCCGCGCGGAGCCGCAGCACAACGGGACCACCTCCGCCCGCCGCCCGTGCGGCAACCTAACGCAACCGGCGGGGCAGGGCCCACTGGTAGGGGCGGACCCAAGCCCACCAATGGAGGCGCGAGCGCCGGCGCGCGGCGACCCCCGAGGCCCCGCCCCCGCCAGCAGTCGGAGCGCGCTCATTGGCCGCCGGTCCAGAGCGCGGTGCCCAGTGGCTGGGGCGGACCGTCCGTCGGCGGCAGCAGGGTAGTGCGGCTCGCTCCGAGGGGCCACGTGGGGGCCGGGGCCGGGCGGCCGGGCCCGGGTTCCGGCTCGGGGCGGGCCGGGCCGGCGGAGGGGATCCGGGTCCGTCCCCGGGCCCCGCGCCGCCTGCGCGGTACAGCCTCCGAGGTCCGGGAGGCGCCGAGGGCCGCAGAGAGGGAGCGAGGGGGTGCCCGGCGCGGACTCCCCGAGCGCTGGGACGAGCGGGCCGCCGGCTTGAGCCTTCGGGTTGCAGAACCCGGAGCGGGCGGCTACACTGTCGGGCGCAGTTACGTTGTTGCGCCGGGGCGGTAGGGTAGAATGTATCTCTTGCCGCGTCCCTAAATGTAGCTCCTTGTTGGACTTGAGCGGAGCGTGTGGCTAGTCGGGGGCGCACTGAGGGTTTTTATGTACTTAAAAGGACCAACACAGCTCCCTGACTTGAGCGAGATCTAGCCATTTTCTCCCGATTCTCCGACCCCTGAGCCGTGCGGGCTGCTGGATAGAGTTCTTTTCTAAATGAGTTTCTAAATTTACCAGCAGTGTCCCGGAAGAGGCCAACACATGCATATTCAGCACCAAATAAGACTGGCACGCGTTTTTTTTTTTTTTTTTTTTTTTTTTTTTTTTAACAAACGGCTTTGCTCTTTGAAGGGTGGGCGGGAACGTGCTGTTTTTAGAAAAATGTCAAGGAACTTCTCTGAATCACATTAAGCATGCTAATTACCAAATATTAAATGCTAATTGCTCTACACGCATAGTTCTTCGCATGCCAGGGAAGGGAGATGAAACTGGTATAAGCTACTGGGGACATGACAGGGATGTTTTTTGACTGATGTTCTGCAACCTCCACTTGGAGATGGGAAGCGTGTTCTCTGTAACCTCAGACGAACACACTAGACTTTATCAGTTAGTGCAAGCCTCAAGGCTTGCAGCAACAATGTGTCTTGGTTGACTTTAAGCTCCTTTTCCAGGGAAGGTGAGCCAAGACAATAAAAGAATTGCTAGGAAATGTCTCATAGGGAGCTGCTTCGGGAACGAGGTCATTCAGGTAAGATACAGCCAACCCCTCTGTCCAGTTACTACAGGCTTGCCTGGGGTCAGTCCTGTACTTCCTCCCTCAAGACATTTGCACCTCAGAGCTGTGACTGCCTGTTCACTTGTGTGTCCCCTGAGCCAGACTGTAAGCTCCATGAGACTAGGGATGGTGTCCCTAGCCAGCAGCACTGGAGAACAGGCTGAGTTGACGCTGGAGGCCTGGGCACTGGTCCAGGCACCTCGTAGTCAGCTGTCTTGGCCTTCTTCCATGGATTGCACAACCGAGACCAGACAGGGGCCCTGGCCTTCCAGGGGCACTGGAAGGTGGGGGTGGGGGCAGTGGAAGATCAAGTCCATCCCATTCCTCCCGCAAGCTGAACAAAGCTGCTCCAGCATGTATATCCTCAGTGGAGAAGGACTGTAAATGAAACCATTTCCCCTCCTGTAGAGGAGGGGAAACCAAGGTTTTGGCTTCAACACCAACAGTGAATGGGATCCCTGGGATGGGGTGTATAAGCAGTAGCTCAAACCTTCCCAGCCCAAAGAAAACAAAGGCCCTGAATAAAGAGCAGGCAGAAAAGTCCCTAGATGTCCAGGGCCACGATCCCATAAATGTCACTTGGCTTCGGATCACAAGGAGCAAAAGTGGTGGTTCTGCCAGAAGTAGCTAGTACACTGCCTGGTTAGGTTAACAATGGATATGGAACAGCAGGATGGAGAAAACCAAGGTATAGGATGAAACGTTGCCCCGAATTCAGACCCACGTGCATTTAAGATTCAATTGTAAAGCATTCCTGTCTAGTGGGTCCACTATCCCAACCTGCTAACGTGTAGACGATTTGTCCACGGGGAGGGGAGAGGTGGGCGAATGGCTGCTGTCCAAGGCAGAGGCTGCAGTGGGACCGCCGCAGGGCCGGTGTGTGTGTCTGTCACTGGGGAGACTTCCAGCAGTTAGCACCCAAGTCCTGTTTCAGGCACTGTTTCAGCCAGGCAGACGGCGGTGGCTGGGAGTGGGAACGAATTTGGCCACGGCATAGGGTTACTTATTGAAAATGTTTATGGCAAGCTAAGGTACCACCAACAGCAGTGTGCCTCCTGGAGCAAAGAGCCCTTCTCATCAATTCTCTCTCCACCCCCAACCCTGCTGGCTCTGCCACACCCTCTTCTGGGGCACAGAAGCAGTCCTCCACGACTCGGCTCGGACTGACACATGGCCCTCGGGACACTCACCCATCCTCCCAGGGCCCTGGGGAATCCCAAGTGCTTTCCCCATGGTGTCAGACTCCAGTGAACAGAACTACAGCTGTTTCCCAAACATCCCCAAGGCTCTTGTCTCCATCCCGCGGCTTAGCAGTTCTGGACTTTTGGTTTCAGGGACCAGTAAAATTTCAAAAAACACATTTGGGGACTGACATTAGGTTGCCAACTCTTTCTGTTCCAAGGAAGGACATTTAAAAAGACCTCAACTAGTACTATGGTCCCCATCTTTTTATAAAGCAAACGCAAAACGTTGCCACAAAGACAAAACTAATAAGAGTCATTTCTAAATAAAGAACAGGGAATCACCTACATCTCTAAGGAACTTAACACACTGTCTTTGTTCTGTCCCCTCCGGCCAGTGGTGAGCCCGCTGTGGCCCACTCAGCAAGGCCTGGGGCACACTGCTGTGCTTACTCCCCGTGGTTCTCAGACTTCAGCCAGCAGGGGAATCATCTGGAGAGCTTGCTGAGCCCGGCTTCCCAGGCCACCGCCCCTGCTTCCTGGTTGGCAGGTGTGGGGTGGAGCCTGGGGTTCTGCTCCCAGCAGGTCTCTCGCAGAAGTCCACACTTTTGAGTAGCACTAATTACAAGGTTCTCTGGACTTTCTCCCTTACTCTTCAAGGTCCAACCCAAATGTACCTTTCGTGAGGCCTCCTTAGTAGAAAATCATTTCTCACTCTTAAAAATTCCTATCTGTCCGTTTTTTTTTTTTGTTTTTTTTTTTAAATAGCAGAGACTCCGCCATGTTTGGGCAGACTGCTTATCGTGCCTCTGTGTCTGTTCTTTCCCAGCTCTGTACCAGAACCCTGGGCTTTTAGGGGCCCATGGACACTGAAATGACTTTCCCAGTAGCCTTTGCTGTGGTATGTGACTACATGCTGGCCGATGGGAAGTGGACACGGGCCGTATCCTTTCAAAGGGAGACTGGGTGTGCACCTCTTCCCTTCCTTCCAGCTGGTGGAATGCGGATGTGATGGATGGAGCGAGGCCGGTTACCCAGCCCATGAGGTGGAAGCCCTGGGTTCCAGTCAAGGGTGGTAGAGAACTGCCAGTCGCCATACTAACTCTGGACTAACTAGGACTGAAGAGAGAGAGGAAAAAAACCTCTGTTTTGCTAAGTCACCCAGAGTCTGGCTTTTCTGTCAGTTGCAACCATTCTAGTCCCAACTAGTCCAAACTTCTGCCCATCTGGGCCCTGGGCTGTTCTCTGCTGTTCTGCTTGACTGGCTGCTCTCTGGCAGCAGAGCCACGTCTGGGTTCATGGCCCCTCAGGGTACCGCACACAGCCAGCCCTCTCAATGGTCTGTGAGAAAAACTTCTAAGAAAATAGGCTCCTTGTTTAAGTATTTGTGAAAACAAAAATAATGGTATTTTGTGCTTTCTGGATTTAACAGCCCATCCCAGGATTAAAATCAAATGGAATTCTGGAGACGTTCAATGCTACATTAATATAAAAATGGGAATCTCGATGTTCAAAAATGGCGGAGAGCTAGAAGGAATTTCAGAATGAGAAAAGATAAAAAACTGTGAAAGTGTGAAAAACTGTAGGAACATAAACCCAGCTTTGGAAATGAATAGACATGTGGTACAAAGCCTTAATACCAAGGTGTGGAAGTTTCTCTGTGTGTGGAAGGGCTACAGATGATGTCATTTTTCTCCTTTCCTCATTTCTGACAATGACTGTGCTATTACTTTTCCAATTGGGGAAAACGACCTTAAAAAGAAACAAAAGGGAGCGAGGCAGGAACAGGGAGGAGACCCAGCCCTCTAGAGGCCAGGGCTGGCTCTAAAGCTCTCCCAGCACACCTTCCCGAGGGTGTCCGTACTGTGTGGCTTCACCGGCATGACCTGAGGGCATGTGACGGAGGCAGAATGACCCACAGACCCCCCTGAAAATGGAGAGTCAGTGCTCTGTGCCTTGTGGAGGCCGCCCTTTTCTGAGTCACAGGAGACTCTCCTGCATTCCCTCTCAGGAGTGATTCTGGATCTCTCCAGAAATCGCGGTGTCCTCCAGGGCGCACTTACCCACAGACAGCTGAAACTGGGGATGCGAACAGGGTGGGGTCTGTCCTCTCCTGTGGCACTGAGGTGGCAGCAAAGGAAAAGTCAGGAATCCGCTTTCTTCCAGTAAGAATTATTTTTAATGGTTTAAAAAGGAGTCTGTACAAAACCAGCGCCACCATTTGGTGCTTCCAGTCCACCGGGGAATTCCAAGGGTCTCTGCCAACACTATCTCTTTGGCCAGCTGTGCCTGAAACCCCTGCAGAGAGAGACAGTGTGAAAACAGAAGAGTTAACTTCTCCCAGTTTGGCTGGAGGTTTGCTCTCAGCCGGTTTACAAAACGCTGTAGACCTTACTGACGCACGACTGGAGAGGCATGGCTCGTCCGGGGCGCCTGGAGAACTGAGCTCGGCAGCAGCGTGTCCCCCACACTCTGGGAGACAAGAGGGGGCGGGGAGGTGCCCTGGGGCCCCGCGAGGGTGGCTGTGCTCACCAAGATCTAAAGGCAGATTCCCCCCCCCCCCCATCAGGCCACACCCTAGAGGTGAGTCCTCTGGCTTCAGGCTCTGCCCTGAGGACGAGGCTTTCATGTTTTTAACAAAAATATTCTTAAATGACAACCCACATTTACTTAACTGATCCCCCCCCCCCCCCCCGAGAAACGGGAAGATCTGGGAGAACTCCAAGTCTATTTACTCAGAGGTGACCCCGGGAAGCTGTACGATAATAGGCGGTGAGGGACAGGAATCTGAGTCCTGGAACGCAGGGACCGTGGGGGGGATGGCACTGGGCAGGGCCCTCCCCTCCTCCTATCTCAGCTGCCCCAAGCGACAGAGAGGGATCTGGTTGAGAAAGGCTCTCTGAGGCTGTTCCAGCGGGGCCCTCAGACCCGCTGTCGGGTTTGTGGGGCCACGCGGGCCTCCCCCACATACCTGTCTGACTTTCCGGTTGGAAAGGACATGCTTTTATTTCCCATCGACTGTTTAAGTTTTTTGGGTGCAACGCATTTCTGTCAAGATAAAAAGCCATTTCAGCCGAGGGATAACCTGACCACAGGACACGCACAAGATGCACACAGGAGCCCAGCTGCCCCGTCCAAGACTCCGGCGCCACCGGGGCGACTGGTTTTCTTGCAACTGGACCTTTCTGGGTGCTTCTGAAGGCAAGGCTGTCGGGATGAGCTACCAAAGGTACAGGAGGGCTCCACACAGGCCTCAGCCTCCGCGTGCCAAACTTGCGGCCACGTTTGGCTCCGCCTGGCAGCAACGCCCACGGGGGCAGATGCAGGCTTGTGCGGGCACCCGAGGGAGTGTCTGTGGCCTGCGGCTCTAATTCCCATGGCAGCCAACAGCAAACAGCCCTTCAGACCACACGCCAGCCTTCATAGCCTCCTTAAAAGTCCCTTCTTATTGCTGGAATAGCTGATGGGTATTGTCTGTACTTGGGGAGAGACGAGGCGAGGGAAAGGCTACGCAGAGGGAGATGAGTCCCAGCCAGGCCGCCTTCGCCACGAAGGAAGAGGGGAAAAAAGCACCACAAGCAGGCGAGCGTTCTCAAGATTCTTCTTTCTTTTCGCTGGTATCTTGTATTTGGTTTTTGAATTTGGAATCAAAGCCTAGTTAACATATACAGTCCCACTCGTTTAACGCATCAAGTATATTTCTTACCTTGACCGACTGGGTCTGCTTATTTGGATCAAACTGGGAAGCAGGTTTCGATTTGCTGTTTCCTGGAAGGTGAGAGAAGAGAACGCCAGTGAGCGTGTCCGTGAGTTAATATACCCAGCAGGCTGACTGCTGGGCTGGTGCACAATGTTTGGGAAGGGTGGGCTGTCAGCTCGCTGGCCCCTGTAGAAGGAGGGACTTAGGCTGACGTCAGTTCATGTGTGTGTCCCCAGTCCGGAAGGGCAGCCCAAACACCAGGCTCATCTCTCCCAGATGTAGTCTCAGCTCCGGGCAGGTGGCTGGAGCACTAGCTGCTTTAAACCAAGGATATCCGGCCTGGCGTCTGCGTGCCCGTCCGGAAGTGCCTGACAGTCACTTGGGGCCTGGGGTGACCACCGTCCTGCCTCCCTGTCTTCGAAGGGACGTGTTGCCACGGAGGCTGCTCTATAGTCAGGAGTGCCGTCTGCCGCCCCTCCGAGGCGGATGGCCTCTCACCGGCGAAGAGACCAGAGAGCAGCCCCCGGGCGTCACGGTGCTTCGTAAACTCCTTGCCGTGTTTGTGGCTGAGAAAATGTGTTTCTGGGCACGAGCTACTGTGAGGAAAGATGGAGCCCCCATGGAAATGGACGCCGTCCTGCACAATGACCAGTGTGGCCGTGACCAGGTAGGTCCAGCGCAGGAGGGGGTGATGGGTGGTTTCCCTGTGTGGCTCTGACAGTGCCTGGGTGGGAGCCGCGTCTTTCTTGGCCTTCGTCCGTGCCTTGGTCATGCTTTCTTTCCTCTACAGCTTCCTCCCTCCTAACAGGGCCAGACATTCCTTAAAGGGCACCAGTCCCGGCCTCACCAGCAAAAGCCTTGAAATCCGACTTGCTGTAGTCGTAAGGGGTGAAATCTTTTTCTGGCGGATCTGAGTCCTTTGGCTTCTTGGAAGTTTTGAATCGCTTCTTCTCTTGTTTCTGTTCTGTGGTCCTCGGGTCACTCGTGGTTCGCTCTCTCTTCTTGGCGGCACTTTCCAGCTGTAGGGTGAACACACCGTGGGAGGGAAGCACGGGAGTGCTTCAGAGAGTGGCAGCCGGGCCTCGAGCCTGCTGTGCTGGCATCCGTGGGCTCGGGGACCGGAGTGCTGGCGGCTGTGGGTCTGGGCAGCGCTAGCGCCAGGTGGCACAAGTTCCTCAGTGGGGAATGACATCGGGTCATTACGAAAGGCACGACAGGCTTGGATATTAATAATATGACTGAGCTTCAGTACCTTGTCTATTACTGGAGTCAGGGGTACGGTCTCTTTACCATAAATTCATCACAAAAATTCACCTAAGAGGTATTACAGTATAAACTTTTTTGAGGTGAAAGGAGGCAGGCACTGACTGACAAGCCCTCCTGCTATTCGAGGAGAATCCTGACCATGACCAGGGGCCCCTCCTCTCTCAGAAGAGAAAGCAGAAGGGCGGCACGTACGGCAGCCTGCTGTCGGACGGACACGGCCTGCTCCGCGGTCGCTTGGTACTCCTCCTTGGCCTGGTCCCGAGCAGCTGCAAGAGAGCACGGTCTGTGGGGCTGCTACCTCCAGCAGCCAAGGCTCCCTCCTCATCTGGCTGCACCGTCTCATCTGTGGCAGCTGCAGCCAGGCGCCCTCCCTGCTCCCCAGTCCCCTGCGCCTCGCCCCTTGATCAAGGGTGGCCGCCTTGCGGCTCAGGTCCGGATGCTCTTTCCACGCTCTCAGTCTGACAGCCCACCTGCCCCGCCCAAGAACCTAAGCCAGACACCCGCCAGCCCACATGACGCCTCTGTGAGGACATCTCAAAGGGGCTGCAACCAAAACACGTCAAGGACGAGAACAAAGCCACTTCTCCAACCGGCTCCTCATGCACGCTCACTCTGTTGCTGGCCACCCTGTCTTTCCAGTTGCTCAGGACCAGCCCTTCTGGCACCCGCGGCCCCCCTCTTTCTCTCATGTGCCACACACAACTTGTCATCAAGTGCCATCGGGTCTCTGTGGGGTACGTCAGCTACGGGCCACTTCTCACCACCTCTGCTACCGTGCTGTCTGAGCCAGCAGCCCCTCACCTGGCCTCCCACCCCTGCCCTCTGTGCTGGACTCTCCACGGTCTCGGAGTGAGCCTTTCTGGTCAGTGCAGGCCACTGCTCTGCTCAGAGCCTCCACAGCTCCCTGGCCACTTGGAGTACAAGCCACATCCTTACAACAGTCCTGCTCTCCCTGCCTCAGCCACACTAGCCTCCCGGCCGCTCTCTGTGCATGCCCAATGATCAACCACCCTGGGGCCTTGGACTCGCTGGGGCCACCGTATAGACCACTCTTCCCCTAGAAGCAACCAGTCTTTGCTCAATGTCACATTTATCTGACTGCCTTCCCTAAACACCGTAGGGAAGTAGCCCCCCGCCCCCGGCACCTCCTACCCCTCTCCCTGCGGAATTGCCTACTGCCATCAGAAAGAAGGTACATTTATGGGTACACTGTCCGCTACCCCCCAGGAAAAGGCCAGCTCCACAGGGCAGGGGCTGTGCTTTGTTCACGGCCATATCGCCACTTTGTTGAACAAACAGAAGGATGAAAGAGGCCTGTTCGTTGACAGACACCCCAACGGGCTGAGTTACAAGGAAGTGAGGGCTACCTGTTTGCTCTGCTGCCTTCTCCTTGGCAGTTTCTTTAGGTTCTTTGTGTACCTGTACCTGGGTTGCCAGCTTCCAACGGTTGCTGATCTACAATGAAAACAAACAAAACAAAAACACTCCAAAACTCAGCCACCTAGGAATGCTTAATTGTTTTAACGAGGGGATGCTGGGCAGGCTAGCCTAGTAACTACACACATTCTTAATCATAAATTCCAAATCTGATGACACAAAAAAATAAAATCTCATGCTGGCTTTATTTATAAAATACTCATCAAGAAGGACGAAGTGCAGCTGGATTCCAGGCACGGGGCGGATGCCCTCCTGTCCATCATCTCATTCAATCCCTTCTATAATCCCGGGACAAAGGCAACCTCATCACCCCCGCTTTGAGATGGGAAACAGGCTCAGAGAAGCTAAATAATCTGTCTGGGGGGACATGGTTAGCAAATGGTGGAGCTGGGCTTCAAGGCAGGACTTCTCGCTGCTCTATGACGCCACACCTGTGTGTGGCGTCGGAACGCGTCCCGCTGGTGTTAGACAGGCACACGGTCAGGGATGTGTGGCTGAAGGAGCCATAACCCATGGGGGAAAAAGAAGAGAAGGCAAAAAAATCCACCTGACTCCCCATTTCTAAAGACAGCAGGCTAACCACTAGAGACAGGGAGGAGGCCTGTCAGGGTTCTGGCCTGACCCTTGCTGCCTAATGAAAGAGCGGGGGGCAGAAGGAGCCAGGCCCCCGTCTGATCAGAGTAGGTCCTTCCTGCAGGAAGGAAGAAGGCTTTTAACAATTAATACGCTGGCTCCCAGGAACAACTCATGGGGCTCCAGGGAAGGTGTTTCCTTATTCTTACCCATAATGCTGTTAAAAACAAACCAAACAATAGAAGACAGAGTGTTTTAAAACTTATGCTGTCACCTGTGAGAGCCTTACAGTAAAATTCACATATAAAAATGCATCAAGCTGAACACCTAACACCTGGGCACTTTGCTACGAACAAACTAAGCTTCAATTAAAAACAAACGCAAAAACCAAAGACCTGTTTCTTAAAAGGTTCCCAAATGCTTCTGAAAATCAGAATAAAGTTCTGGCCCCTTTCTCTAGAAACAATGCTTATATATATTTATATATAAAGCATTTTCTGTATTCATTTTCGGGAGGCTCAAGATAGGCTGAAGACAGAAACCTAGTTCAGATAATTAAGAAGACCCCTTTTCTTAGAAAGTCACTCCGGGAAAGAGTGACAAACCCACTGACCTCGTAGATTTTTGAAGACGGATCGCACTTTGCTGCCTGAGAAACGTGAGCGCGGTGTTCGAGTGAAGGCAGGAACTGGAGGAATGGAAGGAAACAGTCGTTTAAATGCGCTCGGGACCTGGACGGGGGGTTTTCTGGTGGGGTTCATCGTGGGAGGCCTCATTCAGAGCGTCCACCTGGCCACGTCTCACTGGCACTGGAGCAAGGCATCCTTGCTGGTTTCATCTGAGCAGACCCCGACTCCGTCCCTACCTGGACACCAGGCACAGCTGACACATGCTGGATTCAGAGACTCTCTCTCTCCAAAGACTGTTGGCTGCTTTTCTGGGCAAGAGACCCCTACAAGCTGCAGAAAGCTCTGCCTATTCACAGCAGCCCTGAACACACGCAACGCCTACTTACCATCTTAAATGGATTTTCGAAGGACTCCATTATGTTCTGGGCTTTCTTCTGTGCAACTGTTAAGGGGCTCTTTCTACTTTCTTCGGCACTGGGTTCCTGCAGGGACGGACAGAAAGTGAGCAACTTATCCTGTAATCATCCTGTGGCACTACGATGCAAGGAATGGTATAATTGTAACAGTAGTAAGAAGGGACGCCTGGGTGGCTCAGTAGGTTAAGTGTCTGCCTTCAGCTCAGGTCATGATCCTGGGGTCCTGGGATCGAGTCCCATATCGGGCTCCCTGCTTCTCCCTCTGCCTGCTGCTCCCCCTGCTCATGCTCTTTCTGTCTTTTGCTCTGACACATAAATAAATAAAATCTTAAGATTATTATGGTATTATTCTCACCATCTTACAGATGAGGAAACTGAGGCACAGAACGGTTAAGTCTTCTAGAGCCTGACAGCGAACAGGGGCAGAAGAAGACTTCCACCCACGTCTGTCTGGCTCTAGAACTTGAAGTCGTAAGCAGACACGTACAAATTAAGACTTATAAACCGTTATGGGGAATCAGTACAATTATGCGACAGGGTGCTGCTTCCAACTGGGTTCAGACTGTGTGCTGTCCTTCTGCTTCCTCTGTGGTGACGGTCCTGCCACACGGAGCACGGGACACCAGCGCCTGGTAGAGCACAGTGCTTCCGGGCTCACGCGGCCCAAAGTTCACGCTCATATTTTTAGCTGCCGATTCACCTTGATGGCTCAATTAAAGCTTCCAGACTACTCTGCTCACGAATTACTGAAGCAAGACCCGATCTAAATTTAAGCGATGACATGAAAAAGAAAGTTAACCCTTAGGTAGTCCACTTTGCTGGCAGCGTTTCGCCTTCCTGGCTTTGGCCCCGCACTCTGGCGTGATGGACCGGCGGTGACCTGTGATCCTGGAAGCTACCCACCCGCCCAGCTGTTTCCCACGGGAACACCTGCTAAGCTGGAGACTCGTCTTTATCCAAACAGATCGTATGCCTGCTTCTCTTTCCAGAAATTATTTTTCCTTTACCACATCTGTTGTTTGCACTATTCAGAGTTTTCTCTGTGTATTTTCCTTTCATGCTGGTCATTTCAGTACCTACCCATCTTGACCAACAACCACACCCTGGTCTTGCTTTTGCGAAGAACCTGTAGTTCAAGCCCTGGCAGAAACACGACACTTGCCAGGTAGGACAAACTGGGATAAGTTCTGTCACAACTCAGTGCATAGTCCTGGAACACCGCTGAGCCCAGGCTGGCCACGCGTGGTCCCAGACTGGACACAGCCCCCGCCTACCACGGCGCAGCCCCTTCGGCATCGGAAACAAATTTCCACCCGCACAGTAGTGCTGTCCCATCTTGCATCTTGCTCTTCCCTTGCCCTGATCAGCCACAGTGTAGAGAAACGCTTTTCAAAGCCTCTTTTTCAGCCCAAGCACGTGCAGATGGGGCTGGCGTGGGTTGCAGAGGGATGCGTGGTCCCTACAGTTGAGCAGAGCACTCAGCCCGCCCCTCAGAGTCAGGATGGGCTGCGCCTCCCCTGCAGCTGAAGGGGAAGGTCCTGCTTCTGAATCACTGCAGCCCACACCGTCCTCCCTGCTAGGCATTAGCGAGGGCCCGGACGTCAACCCTTCTTCACACGGAGCTCCTGAGAGAATCCTCTACCCACCTCTCACGGACTGCCTCTCAGATCTGTCTCCACGCCTGTCCCCACGGCTGCTGGGTTTTACTTCTGGCACTAGTCTCAAAGGTCGACGCGGAACGCTAGGCAGACAGCCTGTTTGACAGACCCAGTCACTCCTCACGGGTCTACGTCCCCCACCTGCGTTTCCTCGCACTCACGTTAAATAGCGTGATGACAGCAGTAGCGATAAGGCATCTGGTATCTGGCAGGATGTCGTCTTCTCTTTGGTCGGGGAAGAGGCTTGCCTGTTTCTGCGCTGGCACAGGCCCTAAAGCGATGGAAGTCAGGGAGGTCAGAGCCTCCTGGAGAGTGCGCCAGGCAGTTCCCAGAATGTTCCAGAGACCTCTATATTACCGTTGCTTGGGACGACAGGGTAGCCATCTGAAGAGGCGTGAGAGCAGTCATGGGGTCCAAAGAGCACATTCTCCAATCTCTACAGCAGAAAGAAACCAAGAGGCCTCATGAAGGACTCGCAAACATGCGGTCGCTTTCTGCTGCAGGGCTGGGGGCTGCCTGTGACAGGGAGGAGTCTCCTGCACTGGCTCCGACTGGTGCCCCCCGCCCCCCCAGACAAGACACGTCAGATACACACTCTACCTCGGGACCGGGCAGCGGGCCGCTCTTCCTCACGCCAGTTCCAGCTTCAGACTGGGGACAAATACAGAGAATCTGAGGAAAGGTGCCTCAGCTCGGTGACCGCACATGTCTCCCCCACCATAGACCCCGTCCCTTCACTACATATGTTTTACAAGAGCCCCGAGATGTTCTCTCGTCCTTCATCCCTCACAGTGCCTCGCACTATAATCACTTAGTGCTCAATAATTACTTGCTGAATGAAAGAACGAAACCCTTTATCGTACCAAGGCACAATGCAGAAGACTTCCAAGAGCTTGAAAGAGATTCTCCTCTAGAAACCAGGGTTTCTCTCTTTATTTGGCCAAACTGTAGAGCTAACAAAAGATTCTTTTTAAAGAAATTTTAACATGAAGACTGAAATATGTTTATCCTCAGTCTCTCCTTTATCGCCCTAAAGGAACTGATTTTAAGTTTTTCTGGATCCATACTCTTGCAAAAATGGGCAAATATGATTGACCATATACCACTATTACTACTAAGGCAACACAATTAAAAACTGTCCCCCCAAATTCAAATTGAATTGGGTGGCTCAGTCAGTTAAGCATCCGACTCTTGATTCCAACTCAGGGCATGAGCTCAGGGTCATGAGATCGAGCCCCACGTTGGACTCCATGCTCAGCGCAGAGTTTGCTCGAGATTCTCTTTCCCTCGCCCTCTGCCCCTCCGCACCCCAAATGGTGCACATGTGTGCATGCTCGCTCTCGCCAAAATAAATAAATAAATAAAATCTTAAAAAAAAAAAGGGCAGGACCTTTAGCTTTTGATAATCATAAAGAAGACATGTCAGGGCAGGGCGCCTGGGTGGCTCAGTCAGTTAAGCGTCTGCCTTTGGCTCAGGTCATGATCCCAGGGTCCTGGGACTGAGTCCTAAGTTGGGCTACCTGCTCTCCCTCTCCCTCTGCCCCCCCCCCCACACTCTCTCTCTCTCTCTAATAAATAAATAAAATCTAAAAAAACAAAACAAAAAACAAGACCTGTCTACTGGCTTTCCTAACCCCTATTATCTTCTTGGGTTTTTTAGAATGGAGACCAGCTCATGCACGGAGAGACCACAGGTGCCAGCAGACAGCCGGGTGCGCGGAGCTGGAAGCTCCAGCAGCAAAGGCTTCCTACCTTGAGCAGGGGCATCTCCCGCGCCTGCTGGACTAACAGATGCATCTCGTTGATCTGCTGCCGCACGAGAGGTGGTACGGGGTTACAGCAAGCTATGATGCCCTGAGGTTCCCTGAGGACCAGAAAGAACACTTTGAACTCATCATTTAGGGACACAGCCCCCCCCCTCCCGGCTTCCAGCCGAGAACAGAGAGCTACGGCTAAGGCAAAGACCCGGGAAACATTCCTATTGGGGCGGCCTGGGGCCCTGGACACCAAGCTTCGAGTAGGCACCTCTTGCCGGTGGCCTCCCGCTAAGCGGGAGAGCTGGGGAGGGGCCCCCCGCTCCGCCGAGCCGTACTGCTGCAACGGGCTCAACGCAAGATGGGGAAATTCAACTCTGCTTATTCTTCAATGAACATCAGAAAGCGTTCAAAATCGTAAGGTGCCTTGGTGTGGAACAAATTACAGCTGAGAGACTCTGAGACACTTTCCTTCCTTCCAAGCGGATGCTGGAGGCTCAGACTTGCACCGGCTCTCATCGGGGGCCTAGCCTCTGAAATGCCTGCAGCTCAGGTCTAGTTCCTACAGGGCAGCCCGAGGGCAGAAATTCTGAATTCCCTGGACTTGTGAACTTCCTTAGGGCACTAATCTCTGAGTCGACAGCCTTGAGGTAATAACTACCAGAGAAGCTGATCTGAAGGATAAAATTTCTCTATGGAGAAAGTCAGGACGTCGTTATCAGTTCTCAGACTCACTTGGGCAGTTCTTCAGCTATCTTCAGCATCATGTGGTTTGGCAGTACGTATCTGCAACAAAACACAGTGGGGTCACGTTGGATTCAGCGAGCAAGCCCCGGTAAAGGCTACAACCTGGGCGAGAACGTAACCAACTTTCATGGTGAGAAAAAAAAAGGCTATTATTTCCTCGTTCCCCGAGCTGCTCAGTCTAGAAAGCAGATAGTAAAAGAACGTCTAATCCCTTACCCGTAACTTTCATCTTCCCTGCGGGCTGTTTTATCCCTCCAGGCAAACAGCAGCTGAAAGGCTGTCAGCTGCTGTGTGTTGAGATGCTTCTTCTGCTTCCTGTACAGCTCAAGGTAGGACTCGTCCGTGAAGATGGGCTTGACGAATTTCTGCGAAATTTTACAGAACATTCCATATCAGTGGGGGTCAGCATGGCGCCCTGGGCTCTTCAGAACATTCGGCTCTGTTCCGAAATGTAAGGAACCAAGTGAAGACCCGGGCCGCGGGCCAAGGCAGAGAGGCGGTACCTTGAGGCAGATGTCCCTGCTGCGCTGCCAGGCCACCTGCAGCTGCACGGGCTGCTCGTTGCCTCGCTCCCACAGCTCCAGTCTCATTTTATCATAAATGTAAAGCAGGTAATGGGTGTCATCCCGGGCGTAGTTGAGCATTTCCTCGGGCAGAGGCCTAGAATCGCAAGGAAGGAAATGAGTTTGCGGCTCACCCCTAGGAGCAGCCCTGTTGTCTGTCCGCGCTGTGCGTGCGAAGGCTTGGGCTCCCTTTGCCATCACAGCCCTACTACACTCACATCCACAGGCCCTCCATCTTAATACGATAAGCCATTGTTTTCCCAGCTGGGGAGAAAGGGCAGCAGGATCACAATGTGGCTGAAAAGAGAGGCCCTGCCATCCGGAGTTCGAATCTTAGCTCCGCACACCCATCCGTGGACAAGTCACGTAAGCTCACTTTCCTCAGCTGTGAAATGAAAGCCCTCACAGGCTGCTGTGGGGACCACCCAGCACAAAACCCCGGAAGCTCTTAGCTCGGTGCCTGGCACATGACAATGGCTCAATGACAGGGAGTGGCTTTTAGACTGTCAATTTTCATCTTCTATCCGGGCTTTATCAGATTCTCTTCAGAAATTCTGGCCTGCAGAACTGGAGGAAAGCGGAGTGGCTTCTTCCGACAACAGCTGCAACCTCAGGGAGGAAGCCGGCCACCGGACAGTGACCGAGCGGAGCCCAGACTCCAGAAAGTGGTGCAAGACCCCGCCACGCTCTTACACCACAGTACACACACATTATAAGGCGCAATCACCTACGTACCTCAGAATTCTCTCGAACCTCTGGGAGATCACCTCAAACACACACACACACACACACACATCCCTCCCTCATAGGGAGATCCAAGTTTCAAACGAGAGACTGGTCGGGACACAAACACTGACACGGCACACCTCTTCCAAACACTATCTCCGTGAAGCGTGAAAGCCCAACACACACTCCACGTGGTCACCCTAAAACTTCCGGTCGTGCTTCTGCTGCTGCCAACAGCTGGAGGAGAGACCGGCGCCAGTCAAGCCAAGGTTCTACTACCGTCACCACCTGCACGTGGGTCTGTGTGGCCCACAGGCTCAGGAGTAGCCACGCTTCCTGCTGCCATCCACACGTCCTCGTCAGCCACAAACCGTATTCTCCAGTCGGCCAGCTGATACTGCTTGTTGGATTCCACGCCGCAGTAGAGTTTCAGGAGATGGTCCAGCGAGTGCCGGCCCAGGTTAAGGAGGCGTGCTGCCTGATGGGTATCAAACATGTTCACCACGTACAAGCCGAAGTCCTTCTGTAGCCATTCGACGTCCGAGTCAGCACCGTGGAAGACCTGAAAACGAAAGCAGAGGCATGTGGAGCAAAGCGTTCAAGGCCACTCGTGCTGAAACAGACTCTGCCTCCAGGTTAGCACGACACTGGAATTTGAAGCCAGAAGGAAGATTAAGATGGGTTCAGTTTCAAAAGCTTCTTTTAATTTGGACCGATGGCACTTCCACACTCCGAACTGCACATCTTAAAGTCTGGAAGCGCTCACAGCCAGTGATTCTAAGAAAGCAGTTCTACTAGCTTCAAGGATAGTCATTAAGTGCAAAGGATCCTGATGGCGCGGGCTCACGGCAGTTGTCATTAACATGATGGAACGTTTCTCTGGGTGGTAACGAGCTACCGCGTAAGCTGTTCTAATTGGGGCTTAGAAACAAAAGCAGTTTAGCCTGTGGGGCCGGAATGTAGGAAATTACAATTATTTCTCTCAACTTCACCAGGTCTATACTGAAATAATGAAATAGTAAACCGAACGGCACTTAAATCCTAGGCTCACACGCAAGAGCTACAAAAGGCTAGCTGACCTTAACGATGGTGGGGTCCGTGAGGCTCTCGTTGAGAATGTACATGTCGCTTCGAAGCTCCAGGGTGTCGACGATGAAGTCTTCTGTTCGGGTGGAGATCTGCATCAGGCAGGTCAGCCCCAGGAAGCTCCTGTACGAGTGGTGCTAAAACCCAGAAAGAGGGGAGAACAGGGAAAAATCATCACACCAGGCTTTCCTTTACTGATTTTGGGAGGGCAGCTATAAAAGCCAAGTTATATGACTGATTGGTTTTCACCGAGAAAAGCCAGATCTGTTAGTCTTAATTTTATACTCCTCAGGTAGAGAGGGACTTCCTAGAAAATGTAAAATTTCACTCCAGGTCATTCACAACTTACCTCTAAGTCTACTGCGAATTCTTGACAGGTCAAGAGCTTTTCATTGAGCTCCACTAGCTCATCCAGGGAGGACACAAAATGGCAGGGGGTCTCCCCCACAGGCCTATATAACTGAAGCACGAACATACAGGTAGAAAAAGAGAAGAATGTTAAGAATCACCCTTCACTAAAGCACAAATGAATCAGGAGTTCAAGAAGTGACCTGAAGTTGCAACCTTTTACTCTGAAGTTATTTAAGGAAAGCCAAAATTGCACTGATTTGATTCTCCCTGGGCTACTTAGATATCACCCATAAATTAGGTTTGGGTGCTAACCTGGGGCTGTGGCTTTTGAAGGACTGAATCTGGTGGAGTGAAGTGATCTAGTTCATACTGGTAAGGATGTGCAAACCTGAATAAATGAAACAAAAAGAAAAATCCTCTTGATGAATTCCGTAATTCAAGGGAAAACAACTGCTTTATTTATTTATTTTTTTTTTTAAAGATTTTATTTATTTATTCGACAGAGACAGAGACAGCCAGTGAGAGAGGGAACACAAGCAGGGGGAGTGGGAGAGGAAGAAGCAGGCTCATAGCGGAAGAGCCTGATGTGGGGCTCGATCCCAGAACACCGGGATCACGCCCTGAGCCGAAGGCAGACGCTTAACTGCTGTGCCACCCAGGCGCCCCGAAAACAACTGCTTTAATCCAATTTGTAAAAACAAATGAGAAGCGACCACTGTGAAAATATTTTCTCGCTAGATAAAGTACCATTATTTTAATGATAATTCAAGGGCATCAGGAAAACCCACATCAGGTCAAACTGGTTCACCCTTACAATGCGATCATTAAAAATCTACTCATCTAAGAATCTGAGCTCTTATTTCAAAACACTGCACGGCTGTCTTTGTGGAGGATAGAAAAACGTACAATGTGCAACTCCTTGCGGTCTGGCAAACAGACCTGTGAGGTGAGATAGGATGGGGCCGCTACTGCAGTTGGTCGGATGCCAAATGCTATATTTTTTATTCCTCTATCATCTACCTGAGTAAAAATCCCAAGTCTTTGAGTTCCTTGAGGGCAGGGCCGCCTCTCCTCACCTCTGCTTCTTTAGCACTTGGCCTGCGGCCTCACAGTGCGGAGCTGGGCCCGAAGGAATGCTGCTCAGGCCGACTCTGGCTACACGACTCTGGCTACACGTGACAAAAAGACCAACGCCAGCCAAGTTCTTACCACCCTTTTCCTTCAGGCAAGGTCCATTTGTCTGTTTTAAGGATTTTTTTTTTTAAGATGCTTATGCTGCCAGTGAAAATGCCCTTTCCTTGCTGAATTTATTAGGGGGCCCCTACCTCACTGTTTGAGTCCCTACCCGCTCAGAAAGGCAGAATGGCAGGAGGAAGGAGAGTTCTACGAAAACCTGGGGTTTCAGGTTCTGATTGTGTGGGAAGTCAGCATCAGCACCCCTTGTTTTGTCTTTAAATCTAGACAAAGGGGGTGAGAGCGACTGCTCCCTCTCAAGGCTGCCGTGAGAGTCGCCTGAGACGCCGCCTGTGCAGGCCCTCCGTGAACACAAACAGGAGGTTTTACCAAAGAGATTCACATTAGGATAAGGATAGCAATCACCCATTCCTCACATTCTTTGTTTACATTGATGTATTTTACAAAAGTGAAACCGAGGAAGAATGTAGAAAGTTCTCATAGTAGAAAGTTCTGACAAATACTTACATGTCCTGCTCCACCTGCTGAGTTCTCTGCTGATGGATGAAATCAGCCAGCGCAGGGGGGACATCCAGGTCCTCTGGACGATCCTGTGGGCGCTCCCTCCTTTCTTTAGAGAGTGCTGGAGACCCAAGCAGTGACAACAACACCATCACAAAAGAGGTGAACACATTCACATCTTGTCTAGTTACGGGGTGGGTAAGTGGCTCCTTTTGAAGGAAGGAAGGAGGGAGGGAGATGTTTTTCCCTTTACTTAGGCAGGGTTCGCATGCCTTACCTTGAGGGAGAGGTTTCTGAGCATTGGGCTTGATGAAGATCTTGGGAAGAAATGGAGTGTTGGAGTTGTCAATCTTTTCTCGGAATTTAAGCTGAGGCCGGGCGATGTTTTTTGCATGAAGCAACCGGAAAGTTTCAGATTTTGTTTTTTTGCTATATTCTCCTGCCTATGATAACAAATACAAAGAATTTATAACACAGCCACTCAATGAATTAGAAAAGTAAATTCTGAAAAGATGAAAAAACAAAAAAAAGAGTAAAGTACGTAAATTCTCATTTGTGCCTTCCGAGAGCATTCACTTAAGAATGTACGTGTGTGTGAGGTTGCGGGGTGCAAAGAAGACAAGAGGTAATTAGTTTGTGCCGGTTTAGGAGAACAAGTAAGGCAGTGGCCAGTTCTGTGTCCAATAAAAGAGAACAGAAATGCAGAACAGAACAGGCAAGACCGTATTATAAAGCTGACACTTGAAACTCCAGGCAATCAGCAAAAAAGCCCTCACCTTACGGTTCCAGCTGGACACTATTGTTTTAGGAACCTGCAAACCGGCTGGGAGGACAGGCTGTTGATTCTTATTCACACCTGATGCTTCATCCAGTAAAATACCCTAAGGGCAGAGGACATAATAGTTTAGCATCTTCCTTTCAGGGTTAACAAGTTAATTACCTAAAATTCTTAAGAAACAGATTCAGAGAATTACGTGTGGGAACATATATATGCATGAGGGAGTCATCCCAAGTAATGAAAGCATTATTTGCTCAAAGACAGAGCAGTAATTGGCCACTCCTTGATCTACCCTCGATCAACTCCCTTTACAGCTCTCAGGCTGAAAATTCAAAAATGATTTAACAGTGTGATGTGGCTCACCAAAAGAATTAAAAAGACCCTAGACTGTAGCTATTAAACATAGAAGGATGGTACTCTGAGAATGAAGGGTGTTCTCATCTACTCTGTCCCATCGAAGCAGACATGCAGTATCAGTTTGGGCCTCCAGGTGACAAAGAGTAGCATGGCAGGACTTGAAATCATAAAATATGAGAAACTGCTGAAAGACCTGTGGGCATTTAGATTATGAAAGAGATGACTTCACGGGACAGAAGAGCATGATTTAAACATTTGCAGGACGGTCACATGGTTGAGGGATGGCTTTGTTTTGGATGATCTCTATGTATTTCTGTAAATAATGTTCTGTAGAATTAGGCCTAAGTAGACAGTAAGCTAGATCATATGATACACATCTCCTTCCAATCATTCGAGTCAGGCTGTTTGGCAGATTACAGATAACAGTTAAGAAAAAAAAAAAAAAAGACTAAATTTTGGTTGGGCTCTGTACCGAGAGGCCTCTTCTCTTGCAACACAAATAGGATTTGCAAATCTGGAACACAGATTTGTAATAGGTCTCCACTGAGCGGTGATAAGTTAAAGTAATATATTTGAACACAACTGTGTTATCTTTGGGAAAAAGAAGCCAACTGTCAGGAAGGGAATGTTGTTGGAACAAGATATATTAAACTTTTCATTTCCTCAGATGCTGGAGTTTCTTTTCATATTTTAATAATACAAAAGCTCTTCATTTGTTAATGATCTTTTTTTTTTTTAAGATTTATTTTTAAGTAATCCCTATGCCCAACGTGGGCCCTGAACTCACAACCCCGAGAATAAGTTGTCACCTGCTCTTCTGACAGAGCTGGCCAGGAGCCCCCATTTGTTAACTATCTTAAGAGTAAGGTGATGGGGTACCTGGGTGGCTCAGTTAGTTAAGTGTCTGCCTTTGGCTCAGATCATGATCCCAGGGTTTTGGGATCGAGCCCTGCGTCGGGCTCCCTGCTCAGTGGGGAGTTTGCTTCTCCCCATTTGTGCTCTCTCGCTCCCTCTGTCAAATTAAAAAAAAAAAAAAAATCTAAAAAAAGAGTAAGGTGAAACACTCACCACTCTTTCCAGAATGACATCATTGGTATCAACTAGTAAATCAAACTTGTCCTCCAACTCGGTCACTTTACTTCGGTCCTTAATGTTGCTTCGACACCCATGGTACTGCATTACCCTACTCATGCTAGGAAGGACAAGAAAACCAAGGTTACTTTGTATACGTGTATTCATTTCTTCCCAATCTGGGAGAAAGCTTGAAAGGCTTGGCTCAGACTGTTCCCAATATTCTTTTTGTTTTTTAAGATTTTATTTGTTTTAGAGAGAGACAGAGAGAAAGAGAGCATGTGCGCACAATCGGGGGAGGGATAGAGGAAGAGGGAGAGAGAGAATCTGAAGCAGATTCCTCGCTGATCTGGAACATGACGCGGAGCTCGATCGAGCTCATGACCGAGAGATCATGACCTGAGCTGAAACCAAGAGTCGGAGGCTTAACTGACTGAGCCACCTGGGTGCACTCCCCCCAGTACTTTTTGATCAAACTAGTAAAATTTGCACCCTTATAGCAGAAACACTGCTATTTGTTTGGTCTTGGGCAATTCCCTAAATCTAAGACTCCCTTTCCTCATCTGTTAATTGAAGGGTTGGAAGAAATTACCTCAAAGCTTCCATTAAATTCTAAAAGGTATATCATACTATGTGAATAATATACTTTGCATTCATTGCTTTATCATGAAATCTAAAACAGATGCTCTAACTCTGTCACGCAACAGTTAAAATCACTGTGTACTGTCCTCATACACTTATTAAAAACATAATACTCAGGGCTCTGCAAACTGTAAGAGAATCTTGGGGGCGCCTGGGTGGCGCAGTCCTTAAGTGTCTGCCTTCGGCTCAGGGCGTGATCCCGGAGTTCTGGGATTGAGCCCCACATCAGGCTCCTCCGCTGGGAGTCTGCATCTTCCTCTCCCACTCCCCCTGCTTGTGTTCCCTCTCTCGCTGGCTGTCTCTCTCTGTCAAAATAAATAAATAAAATCTTAAAAAAAAAAAAAAAAAAGAGAATCTTGGATCTAGGCTTTCAAGTCCCATATTAATTCAGAAAGATTCACTGTCTACATATAGGTGCAAAAGTCAATATATTTTTTAAAAGTTAAACTCAAAATTTACCAAATAACATTTCCCTAATCAAAATCCATTGTCTCATTTTTTAAAAAGATTTTATTTTCTTTTTTTAAAGTAATCTCTACACCCAACTGGGGCTTGAACTCACAACCCTAAGATCAAGAGTCGCATGCTTTACCGACTCAGCCAGCCAGGCACCCCCACTGTCTCATTTTTATATTTTATAGCTCTACTACTTTTTTTTTTTTTTAAGATTTATTTATTTGAGAGAGAGAGAAAGAAAAAGTGTGTGGGCACGTGCGACTTGGGGAGTGGCAGGAGAGAAGCAGATCATGGAGTCAGACTCAAGGCTCAGTCTCACAACCCTGAGATCATGACCTGAACCAAATCAAGAGTCAGATGCTTAACCAACTGAGCCACCCAGATACCCCTATTGTTCTTTATAGCACAGAAAAACACAGTTAAGGAAAAACTAATTTTCAGGAAAAATTACCTATTTCATGAGGCGTATGAAATAACATGAGAAACATGTTATTTCTCAACACGAGAAAATCATATATAGTACGTACCACTGAAGCAATCTGTCTCCCTGTGTTTCACAAAATGCCTGGAAGCCAGGAAAACTTCGGTAGAAATCATACTCATCGCCAAACTGTGGGAGACCCCCAGATGCCTTGGTGACAGCCACCACTGACCCAAGAGCAAACTGTAAAAAACCAGAAAAACAAGCATGTTTTAAACATGGATCCCCATTTGTTCAGCAACTCGCTTTTCTCGAGATCTACTACATATAATACACTGTGCTAGATGATGAATTTTACACATTCAACAAATATTCATTTAGTGCTCGTTTTACCCTACGTTCTGAGGATACAATAGTGAGCATGGAACCAAGTTTTGGAGCTTACATTCTTGGGAGAGTGGGGAGAGAAAGAAAAAAATAAATGTAAGACAAATATTCAAAATGGCCTGGGTTTGAATCTTGGCTCTGCTACCTATTAACTGTGATCTTGGGTAAGTTATTTCTCTGGACCTAAGTTTCCTCCTCTGAAAAATAGGCATAATAAAAGTGACCATCCCATAGACTTGTTGTGAGGATTAAATGAGCCAATAAAATCACATTGGGTAATGCCTGGTAGACACATAAGTGCTATTATTATTACGATTCAAATTCAGATCCATGAGCTTTCTACAAGAATTTACTTTTGTGTTTTCATTTGGGCAAGCATCTAAAACATAAGAATACTCTAGATCCTTTGTTGACCAAATTATAATGGCCACTGCCCACGACTGGACTTGTGTTTATGTTTCAGTTAGTGCCAAGTAGTTCTCTACTTTAATTGTTGTGTGGTAATGAGAAAAAATCTGAAGTGGCTGTCACAAAGAAATGATGGTCATGTGAAGGCCAAATGACATCACTGAGAGTTGTGTAATCAATGTTTTCCAGGGGAAGAGAGAGAAAGGAAGTGGGAACTTGCGTCATGGTGGGACACATGGTAGCTGGTGAGCATGAATGCCACTAAATCAGGACCATGGCTAGTGGTCCAGAACTACCAGAGCCAAGCAAAGCAACAATGACATCTACTAATGATGACCCACCTGAGTGTGGGGGAATACACAACGCTAATTTACAAATTACTTTAGTTTCCTGGTTTTGTAAGAGCTATGCATGAGGTGTTTAAACCTAGTTTTGTTTGTTCATATAAAAAGCATTACACAAATAATTTAGACGAATCCTCTCTGTGCTCCCTCCAGGAGGCATTGATAAACGTTCTAAGGCACCTAGAGGAGGCCGGCTCGGTGGTAGCTCTAACAGGTGACATCAAACCCAGGGTTCCAGATTATGTGGGACTGCACCACACAGGAGGAAAAGGGAACCATCCTGGCCGCGCGGGAGGGGAGGACGCCGACTGGTGTGGCGTACAGCAGCCGAGCCTCTCCGGGGAGTTAATTAGGTGGCTCGGGCCTGGGCCGGGGCGACGTAGCGAGGTCTGGGAACATCAGGGTGACAAGAAAGCCCTTCCCACGACGCGGACATGGCTTCCACACTCCATACATTTGCATGGGCTCAAATGTGAGAACGAGGGCCCTGGGAAACGAGGCGTCCCTCAGTGTCCGCGTGAGATCTCCGCCCAGGAGGGGAAGTGAGAGACTGTGCTTTGCGCGGGCAGAGACCCCTAGACCCCAGCCCCAGGCTCCGCAGCGGCGCGCGCGCGGCCGGATGGGCGGCCGCGGACAGGGCCCCGGTCCGCTTCCGGCCGACCGCGGGCGGCTCCCTGTGCCCCCGGAAACCCCACGAACTCACCTTCACGAAGCTGTCTGCGTCCGGGAAACCCGGCAGCACCATCTCCCCGTCGGGCTTGGCCGCGCTCGTGGCAGACGGGAACTTGGGCTCTCGGGGGCTGGGAGGCGCCATTTTTCCCGGCCTGCACGGCTCTTCTCGCGAGAGTGCCTCAGGGCGACGCGACGTGTGCCCACCGCGCATGTGCAAAGTTCGTCTTCTCTGGGGAAGAGCTGGCGAGGGGTGAAAGTTGGTCGTCATACCTGAGCGCCCCCCCGACCCGGGGAAGTTTACATTTTCTCTTTAACCTCACATTTTATCATCTGGATAACCTTGTGATTTACGGTGGGACCCGGGGGGCCCAATTAATCTCATATTTAAGGCCAGTCTCTCCCAAGCTCTTCTGGTGCCCACCTCACCTGCTTGATCTGGGCTCCAATGATCCCCTCTGACATCGTCTATCTTCTCCCTCGCCACTGGTTTATTCCTAACGGCCTACACGTATGCTGGCATCGCTGCCAACTACAGAGACACAAAACATCACCGCACACTTCCTTCCAGCCCCTTCTAGGCAAACTACTAGAGAAGGCTCTCCGTGCCCACAAGCTCACGAGGTCTCTCGGACCCCTCCAATTGGACGTTCCTGCCCGCGTACACCGCTGGAAACACTGTTGCTGAGGCACCTATCGGGAACTCACAAAATGAATCCGGGAAGAGCTTGTGTTCTGAGGGAGGTGGCTCAGGCGAAGGCTGGGAAGCTTACTGGGGTGTGGCCTTTCTCCTAAAATCAGGAGTGGCACACCCTTAATTCATTTGGCTTAGTAAGTGTTCAATAAATGTTAGCTGTTCCCGTTATTTAAATATCGTATTAACAGGAATATCCTATTAACAGGAAACTGTTTTCACACTCCCCACCCTCCCACCAGCACTCTGGCAGAACAAAGACCTAGCCTAGCTCTAATTTAACAACAAATATTTTTGAGTCTTATTCCGTATGGGTCAACCTAATACCACATCAGGCAATGCTGTGTGGTTTACATGAATTATCTCAACCTCAAAACAACCTTTTGGGCTAGCGGATACTATTATCCATACTTTCAGAGGAGGAAGCAAGCACAGATGAAGTAATTTGTTCAAAGTCATACGGGTCGTATGAGGTGGAGTTGAGATTTGAAACCAGGTAATTTGACACCACAGCCTTATTTCTTTCAAACTACTTTACATGCCTCCAAGAGTTTTAAGGCCTAACCTATAGAACTGTACCATGTGATAATTGTCTTTCTTTGGTTGCGTTATCTCGCTTAGCACAATACCCTTTAGTTCCGTCCACCTCATTGCAAATGGCAAATTTCATTTTTTGATGGCTGAGTAATATTCCATTGAATACATATATGTATTCTTTATTATCTCTTCTTTATTCATTCATCTGTCGATGGACATCTGGGCTCTTCCCATAGTTTGGCTATCGTGGACATTGCTGCTATAAACATTGGGGTGCAAGTGCCCCTTTGGATCACTACATTTGTATCTTTGGAGTAAATATCTAGTAGGGCAATTGCTGGGTCTATTTCTAACTTTTTGAGGAACCTCCATACTGTTTTCCAGAGTGGTTGTACCAGCTTGCATTCCCATCAGCAGTGTAAGAGGGTTCCCCTTTCTCCACATCCTTGCCAACATTTGCATGGAATTTAAGAAACAAAACAGAGGAGCATAAGGGAGGGGAGGGAAAAATAAAACAAGACAAAACCAGAGAGGGAGACAAACCATAAGAGACCCTTAAACATAGGAAACAAACTGAGGGTTGCTGGAGGGGATGGACGGGGTAACTGGGTGATGGGCATTAAGGAGGGCACGTGATATAATGAGCACTGGGTGTTATATACAACTGATGAATCACTGAACACTACCTCTGAAACTAATAATAGACTATATGTTAGCTAATTGAATTTAAATAAAATAAAATAAAATAAAAACTGTACCAATGCATGCAAGGATCCCGAAAAGCATTCTTGCCACATCTCTCCCTTCTCACAGGGATACATGAAACCATCCTGGATCGGTAGGTTAATGAGACTGTCCTTAAAGGCTTCCATTAGTTCATCTACCTTTGGTAATTCACCTCAACAAAGTTGGAAGGTTTTGTCTAGATGTAACTTGAAACCCACTGGATTCACTGACGATATTAATCCCAAGGACTCCATGTCCTAAGGAGTATGTCTTTCCCATTGATGACCACCATTCATTCCAGAGTCCATTCATTCCCATACCCTTGATCTTTCCAGAGTCCATTCATTCCCATACCCTTTATCTTTCATGAGTGGAAACATCACTGGTCATCGATAGTTACTTCATGTAGAACCAAAAAAGTTATGGTGATCGTATTTTCCAGAGCAAAAGAGTTGATGCATGGTTTAGAATTATAGAAAATCTGAGACAACTATGAGGGTTAAAACTTATCAGTATTACTATTGATATTTAAACTCATCTTTGTTTTTAATAGAGGAGTCCTCCGACAAATGTGCATGGAGCAGCACCGTCCATGGTCCAGGCAGATTTGGGGGCTACAACGTCATGTGAGACGGGGTTCCTGGCCTTGTAATGCTCATGCTCTTCCTAATACAAATTCTTTGAATAGGTTTTTTTTTTTTTTTAAAATCAAGGGTCTTTTATTTTTTTTTAAAGATTATTTATTTATTTGTGGGAGGAGCCCGATGTGGGACTCGATCCCAGAACGCCAGGATCACGCCCTGACCCGAAGGCAGACGCCTAACGACTGCGCTACCCAGGCGCCCCGAACAGGTTTTATGATTCTGTATTCTCACTGGGTAGCTGTGGCCCACAGGAATTTAGAAATAGAAAATTTACTTGAACTGAAAATGCTGTTCTTTGGAAGCACTCCTTAGGCGTGCTTTCTAAAGAGGAATCTCGGCATAGCACTTGCTGGCTCTATTCAGCATTCTCTCCTCCCCATTATTGCAGGCCTCTTCCCTAGGTCCTGCAGCGTCTAGTTTTCTCTTCACCTGTTTGACACTGGTTATCTGTTTTAAAAAACACTATTAAAAATACTACTCGGATTCTACTTCTCAGTTTTAGAACTTTACGCAGTTCCCTGTTGTCCATGCTTCAGGCTCAGACTCCTTGCTGTTGAACTGAGGCAGGCGGCCCCCTTCTAGTTGCTATCATTCCCTTTGTTCTCCACTGACTGTTCAGCCAGCCACGCTGAACTGAGGTCCAACTGCGTGAAACTGCCATTTTACATATCAAAAATGGTCTGAGACTTGCAATCAGATAGGGTTCAAGTTAATACTCGCCATTCCTGCACGATATTGTGCTTTCAGATTGACTTTCTGCTGAATGTCCTCACGTGCTTCATCTGATAAAGTCCCACTCGTCCTTTAAAACCCATGGCAAATGTCCCCTTTCCACGAGGCTTTCCTGGCTTGGCCAGTGGAATTCAGGCCTCCCACTGAGGCTCAAACCCTGGGTGTGGTTCTTCTCCCCACTTAGCTTGGGGAGTAACCAGTCCACTCCGACATGATGCCGACCCCACCTTGTCTGCCCTGTGCATACCCTGAGGAAGGGGACCATGCCACGTAGCTCCAGAGCTCTACGTAGTCCCTAGTATCACAGGCTTAGTGAATGCTGGCAGTTGAAGGATACCTGCTTCCTTTGGAAACTCGTAATTATGAATAAAAAGGCACCCATACACGTTTCTAAAATTCTGATGTCATTTATTGGCACAAAAATTATTCAGATACAACATGGTGTCTAGAATGGCTACACTTGATACTTTGTGCATTTAGTTTAATATTTCTTTTGCTCAGAATTCCCAGCAGGTACCAGACCTCCCTCTCTGTGGTCAGCACCTCCAGGACAGCATTTGTTTCCAAGCCCTTGCTCTAAACACAGAGCGTTCAGACTTCACTGAAAACATCCCAGGACCGTGCTGGGGAAGGCTGCTGTGGGCCGCCCTACTGCACTGTGGTCTCTCTGCATCTGCTCGGCAAAGGCCACCCAGCCATCTGAAGAAACTCCCCTCCTAGCATTCGGGTCTTGGATTGAAGTGTGTAAGTCGCAGCATCATGGGTGAGGCAGAAGACAGACACTTTCCACCCATTTTGGCCCATCTTACAAATGATGCTGTCTGTGGACCAGTGAGGTAATGGGATGGGTGGAAGTAACCAAGTCAGCTTCTCCCGATTCCTAAGACGTGTCCTCCATGGCCTGAGGCTTCTTGACTGTGCTGAGTTTGCTGTATCCTTGTTGAGAGGAATGACTAGGCCATTCTTCTATCAGCAACACTTATGATGAGTTCTCTTGTGAGTTAAGTCAAAACCCGTATTTCTAAGTTATGGATCTTCTGTTCCCCCAAATCAATGGCTTGATTTGTGTAGTATTACTGTGTTGACTGTCCTGGGAACCAAATCAAGCCTTGTGTTTCTCACAATATATTCTTCAACAGCAGCTAGAGAGTTGGTTCAAACCAACATTTAATATACAGTAGTACTTTTCATTTACATTTCAAAATATTTAACAAAGTCGAGCTCTCTGACTGTGGTTTCAGTTTAGTGGAAGCATATACCCGAGTACAAAAGCCTCAAGAGAAATGCTGTGGGCATGTCTGGGCCTCGGGTTACCAGAAAGGACACCTAAGATGACAGAGAGAAAAGGAATATTTTAATAATTTGGGCTATTTCAAAGCTTTACACGGATACACTGAAAATGGAGAGACCAAGGTCTGACAACCCCCGGGGACATTCCTTGAGATCTCCTACAACTAATTGTGTCGGACACACTCATCATTTCCAGTCAAGGGCTGATGCCTGCTGCGGCCCCAGAAGGACACTTCCCCATCAACCTCCCTCTCAAGTTTCTACCTTCAAGCATGCCTCGGGCAATTAATCAAAGCAGACCCCAGAGTGGTCCTTGAGGTGACAGTCCCAGATCATAAATTTGTCTCTGCATCTCCTTCTCTCTGTTGGTGCTCTGGCTTCTTTTCCTTCGCCCTTCCCTCTATCTTGGAATTGACAGCAGAAATCCAAACAGAACTCACCTACATTTCTACGCCATTTTTAAGGTGATTTTAATCTATTTTGGTGCTTGCCTTCCAAATATGAACCCACATTTCTCAAGTTCCTCCCTTTTCAGAACTGTGAGCGCACACGGCGAATACAAACTTTTAAAGAGATCTGACACTATGATTCCCCTTTCTGGGTACCCCCCAGGTCTTTCCTGCCACACCGGGACCAGGACACGGGACGGGGCCCTGAGTGCGTGTCCGCGCACAGGCGCTCACCAGCCGATGTAGCATTGACAGAGGTTCTCGTGGGACGTTGCTTGTTTGATGAGCAGCTCCACCTGTGTTGGGACATCCAGGGTTTCGTCATGAGAAAAGTCCCGACCTAGGACAGGAGAAACACACAGTTCTTCTGTACCTGGTTTTCCACTCCGTCCTTGCCCCCAGTTTGGCTGGCCTATCTATGCAGCTCTGCTTAGTTTCTCCTTGTCTGTGACTATGAAGGCTGCCCAGCAGCTGGGTTTTCCTTTTCTTTTAAATTTTTTATTTTTTTTTAAAGATTTTATTTATTTGACAGAGAGAGACAGCCAGAGAAAGGGGGAACACAAGCAGGGGGAGTGGGAGAGGAAGAAGCAGGCTTCCAGTGGAGCAGGGAGCCTGATGTGGGGCTCGATCCCAGGACCCTGGGATCACGCCCTGAGCCGAAGGCAGATGCTTAATGACTGAGCCACCCAGGCGCCCCAGCAGCTGGGTTTTAAAATTCACCTCCATGTGACATGAACACACACCAATCTCCTCCTAACAGAGACTTGGTTCAAAGAAGGGAAAGGCCTGCAGTTGGCCGAGCTCAGGAGTACCAAAGATCTGGCCACTGGTTTGTAGAGATTCCTTCATCTGTTGCAATCATCAGGCAAGTGAATGAGAAACTGTGGTGGGTTTCAGTCCTATAACCTCCAATGCTGGGCCTTTCCTCCCACAGGAACTTCCATCACAAAGCCATTATCTCAGCCCGGAACAGGCATTCATGGCCGGCTGATGGAGCCTCTTTGGCACAAGGGTCATTTCCCGTCCTCCCCGGCCCCACATGTCCAAGCCTCCCTGCTGGCTTCTCACCGCTAGCACGTGCCTTCGTCTCCTACTTTACAAGTTCATCCATTCACTGAGCTCATCGTTCTGGACCCCTGATGTGTCAGGCAGTGCTCGAGGCTGGATTTGTTCTACAGAAGCTCCCTCTTCGGTGCTGCTGCAACCCTTGGGAGCCGTCCCTCCTCCAGCTTAAGGCTAAGTTCACCTACGCTCCAGACCCCACAGCCCCCTGCTTCCTAGGGTGCCTCGCACAGTGCACAGTCACCTACCCTCCTCTCACTTCTGTTTTCAAATGTTTGTAAACTCGGTCCCCTCGCCCATTAAAGAACAAAAATCTCTCACACGCTACTCCTGCTGTAGCCAGCCCCACCCCGCCTCCTCTCGGAGCCAGGTTTCTCACAAGTTTGAAACTCGCCTCCTCTGCCTCGCTTCCCTCTCGTACTTCACGTTCTCTTCAACCCTTTCGGTCTGGCTGCCAGGCTCAGCACACTCCCAGAAGGCCGCCAGTAACTTGGAGATGCCATCGGTGCCTGCCATCCCTCACGCCTCCTCATCGATCCTTTGGATTTTACCTCCTGAAGATCTGGAGGCCACCTCCCTAGCCTAGTCAACCGTTCAGCTGCAAATTGGCAGCAGCTTCCTCCCTCCACATAGCCCCCAAGGCCAGAGCAGGGAGGATTCCCCAGTGCAAACCCACCGGACCCCTCCTGCCTCCCTCCTTCCCCTTTATGCCCTCAGGGCTTTCCCATTGCCTTTAGGGCAGAGGATGAAAATGTAAGGCCCTGTATGATCCCACCCTGGCCCACTCAAGAGTGTGGGCTCTCTGTCTCTGTGCTCCTCCCATTTCACTCCCTGAGGTAGTCAGACTCATCTGCAATTCAGACCATTTTTTTTTTTTTTTTTTTAAAGATTTTATTTATTTATTCGACAGAGATAGAGACAGCCAGCGAGAGAGGGAACACAAGCAGGGGGAATGGGAGAGGAAGAAGCAGGCTCATAGCGGAGGAGCCTGATGTGGGGCTCGATCCCATAACGCCGGGATCACGCCCTGAGCCAAAGGCAGACGCTTAACCGCTGTGCCACCCAGGCGCCCCAATTCAGACCATTTTTATTGCCAGATTCCCTCCCACCACAGGGCCCTTGCATGTGCTGTTTCCTTTACCTGAAACAATCTGCCTCTAATTATGTCCTCCTTCAGATTTTAGCTCAAGGGTTGTTTCCCAGAGAAGCTTTCCTGGAACTCTGGCACTTAAATTCCCTTGTGACTAGCATCACAGCCCAAGCCCTTTCTTGCACCTAACACTGCCCCTTTAGATGATGACCCCACGAGGGAAGGCAATCTGTTGGCTCTTACCAGCCATTTCTTCAGCATCTAGTGCTTATAGGTGCTCAACAAACAAATACAACTTGACTACAACACTTCTGTGCCAGGCCCCACGTGTCTTGTTTGAGCCTCACCACCTTTTGAGAGAGGCATTCTTCCAGATGAACAGACAGAGAGGCCCAGGGGTCACACAGGGTGCAGTAGAGCTGGGGTCTTCGGCCCCTCTGACTCTCACCCCTCCATCATACCATCTGGCCTAACAGGACATGTCTTGTTTTCAAAAGTGTGCATTTCTCTCCTTCCACGCTCTCCACTCCCGTAATAGCCCCCGGAGTGCAGGAAGGCAAAGGATCAGAGCCGTCAGGTTTGCTCCAATATCAAAGCTGTGACGATAAGAACTTCCCTGAATTTGGCTGACTTTGGACCCAAATGAACTTTACTCACCCCCATCTGTTAAAATGAGATTCACACTACTTAAATTGAGTTTAACGGTTGTCAGAGAATCAGAGACCCTCCAGTTAGCTGCAGAGTCAAAGTTTAGGTACCAACATAGCTGGAAAGGGGCTGACCTTCCACTCAAGGAAAGAAAAATCCCTCAAGACTTTATGTTCCTTTTAAGTAAACACATACGCACACACTCACCAGTGAGCTTGTCTCGAACCCTGTTAATAATTTGAATAGCTTTCTTATTTAGGGCCTCTGGTTTCACCAAACCGTCTCCAACTGGAATACACAAAAGGAGAAATGACAGTAAGAAGGGGTCGTCACAACAGGTTCAATGGGTGCCCGTTTTTCGCAAATATTCGCTTTTGTAAGTGTTGAATAATTCTTCCTCTGTGTCTATCTTTGTCTTCAGAATAGAATGAGAAATTCACAGACCCTTATCTGCTCAAAGGCGGGTTTGCTGCTTTATCTTACTGACCCCTCTCGCGGTAGGGCACAGCTGCTATGTTCTTAACGAGCTAGTCACTGGTACGAGTCCTCCGAGGGCAGACTTACTGAAAGAATGAATAGATTCTGGCACTGTGGTCCCCGTTTTCTTATGGGCAGGTTCCCCAAGTTCCACACCGTCCAAAATTTCTAGGAGGAAAAAAAATTGATTGGCAGAAAATTCCAACACCAAGAAACCACTGCTGCAAGCATTAGCCCTACTTCTTCACACACTATATTCCCTTGAACACTCACCCTGCTACCTCTGAGGCGAAAGGAGAGGAAGAATGTGTTTAAAAGATTTTACATCTCCAAAGTAGGAATTTTCAAGCAAACAGCATTTATAAAATGTTCTGACATAGAGAACAGGAGTGTGAATCAATCCCTGGTGACAAAACTTGTCAAAACCATAACCGATGATAATACAAAGAGCACTAGCTTTCAGTGGGTCACACTCATGACCAAAGTGCTATTTTTCGGAGGTATTTATACATCCTTTCTGGGCAGGAAAAGTCCTCAGGCTTACAGTCACCCTCCACTGATTGTGGCCTTCAGGAGAGAAGAGTCCAGGAGCAGAAGTATGAAGATATTTACCTATTGTCCTTCTATACCACAGGCCTTCAAAATGAAGCCAGGGATGATAACACTTTTATGAATGACCGCTCAGAACTTAACTTTCAAGCCACAGAAAACCAGCCAGGTCTACCACCATCTGGGGCCACCAGAACCAGCTGTCCTGGTTCCTCTCGGCATGCCATAGCCAGTAGACAGGAGTCACCCAACAATGTACCAGTGAGGTGGACCCTGAATATGAAACCCGTTAAGTCTCACAGACTTTGGATGAGACCAGTCACCCGCACGAGGTACCCCAGACACCATGAGTAATTCAGACATCAGTCACAAATCCTGTCATGGTGTCCAGGCTAGAGTCCACACCTGTTCACAGACTGCACCATAAGCCGGGACCTCAATTTCCTGCTCAGAACACCCTCTTCCTTCCCACTCACCCAGTAAGGCCAGCTTATATCCCACCAACCCAGGAGCTCCCTTAACGACTGCCGTTCAGAGCGGTACCTCCTTCCTCTTAGCCCCACGGCCTCTCCTCGGAACCAAACTGCGAGCTGCTGGATCACACAGTGGACTTGACTGTTCTCTCATTAGTTCATGTGCTATACAGCTTGGTCAACTCTATGTCATTCTGGGCTTCTCCACGGTAATCTCTGCATATCACATTCTTTTTGCACCCTTAAACATTATTTGGCTTAGCTAAGCAACTAGTTGCAAATGTTCCATAAATGTCTGTAGAGAATATTTACTTTTTTTACACCCCAACAGTATTTCCAAGGTGTGAACTATGTAGGATGTTGTTAGATGTTATGAGGGAAAAAAGAGTGGGCTGGGAAGGGGGGGCGGGGGGTTGTGTGAAATAAAGTTAAACAGCTTTACTTTAAGACCTTTGAGAGGTTCCATACACAAACCCTGTTCTGGCTCTTGGAGGGGCATTATCTTCCTGGGACCCTATTCTGTGGACCCACTCTTGGAAAGTGTTTCCTGTGGCTTCCCGGCTCCTCAGCCAGCAGCGTGAATACACTTCTACCTCTTCCGTCCTATTTCTGAGCTATTAACAATGCTCTAGAACCATGTGATACAGCTAATAATTATCCCGGGCTAGACACCACTAAAGGGCATAGTAAATACTGGCTAATATTCAGACATGCTTTTAATTGTGTGGTTTTGTTTTAAAGGTTTTATTTATTTATTTGTCAGAGAGAGAGCGAGCACAAGCAGGGGGAGCGGCAGGCAGAGCTAAAGGAAGCAGGCTCCCTGCTGAGCAAGGAGCATGATGCGGGGCTCAATCCCAGGACCCTGGGATCATGACCTGAGCCAAAGTCAGACGTTTAACTGAGCCACCCAGGCGTCCCTAATTGAGTTTTTTTTTTTTTTTTAAGATTTTATTTATTTATTTGACAGAGAGAGACAGCCAGCGAGAGAGGGAACACAAGCAGGGGGAGTGGGAGAGGAAGAAGCGGGCTCCTAGTGGAGAAGCCTGATGTGGGGCTTGATCCCAGAATGCTGGGATCATGCCCTGAGCCGAAGGCAGACGCTTAACGACTGCGCCACCCAGGCGCCTCCCCCAATTGAGTTTTTATAGCTTAAGCTCAGGTAGTTTGATCAAAATTTCTGAGCCTTAGGTATCCACTCCATCCTGAGAGGCATGAAATTAAAAAAACACGTGCTCAGTAAATATTTCTAGACCAACTTTCTGAAGTTAACTACATGCCCATTAGATGCTATTTTAGCAGTGACAGAATCGCCGCAGGGCTGCATCAGAGCCTCTAGAAAACACCCTTCGTGGCATGTTACCGCCTCCGCCACGCCTGCTAATGGCAATCGTAGAGCTCGCCCTGTTCAAGACACACTCTGGACAAAAGGGGGCAGAAGCTGCAGCCTCCCTGGGGATGGACCCACCTACTGACTGGCCAGCAGAGTAGGAATCCGTCCTTGTTCGGGACCGCTTGTTGCCTTTGGTATTTGCTAGGGGAAGAAACAAAGAGAGGATAAAAAGGGCTTCAAACTTTCACTTGAAAGAAACTTGGTTGATATGATATTTTCTTACAACCATAAAAGTGCAATTTTGCTAAAAGCTAAAGCCCCTAAGAGGGAGCGAGGATGGATGACTCAGGACTCGGTGGGTGAGTGTTAGCATGGGTGTGCAATCCTGCGGGACACTCTGTGCCGCTGAGCTGAATTTAGATGCTGTGGACCAGATAACAGAAGGCGAGAGCAGGACTGATTGGCAGTGGGTGAGACACCGGGGTCGGTCACCCTCTTCTAAGGAGGGGGAGCAGAGAGGAGATGGAGATGCTGCTGCCCCCAGATCCCAAGCGTTTGTGTCTCCCGTCAAGATTCCAGCTTGCTACTCTTTATGAAATCCAAATAAACAAAAATCACCAGGCTTTATCCTGAAAGTATTTTAATTAATATTTAAATTAATGACTGGTGTTTTTCGTTCTAGTTAATAAGAAAAAATACTTGAAATTCACTTCTGGCCACTGGAACAGCTCTGTGAAAATGTAACGCAATAGTCCAGTAATACGGCTCAGGCTCCAGGCTGGCAGGGGGCAAGGTTAGTGAAATGTAACGTGTCAGACAGTCCCAGTTCAGAGGGTGTGGGCTCCAGCTCCCGGGCACTTGCTAATACTCACTGTCCATCAGCCTCCAGTTCAGCAAGGGGTCATAGACAAAGGCTTCCAGCACGGCCATGACACTATCCTTGTGTTCCCGAAGCACTTCCATCACCGTGTGGCACGTGATTCTATAGTTGCCATCCAGACCAGTAACCTGCAGGACCAGAGCCACTCACCACAGAAGTCAACGGCCCCGGCCCTGCCCCTGAAGGCCTCAGAACCAGAAGTGAGTCGAGAGGGTCTGTCACCCGCACTTCAAAGCAGACACAGGCCATTACTGATGTGGCAGGCTGGGAATGTGTTCAGAGCAAGGGGTCAGGTCAGGCCTGTGATTCATAGGACACAAAGTCTGACGTGAAGCATGGTGAGACTCTCAAAGGTCGATCATTTCTAACATAATGGAAAATACCAGGAAACAACCACAGAACCAACCCAGGCCTTCTGGGGAACTGATGAGACCGAACAAGCCAGTCTGTGTGCAGAGCCGGTCCTGACTGTATTGGCCCCAGTCCAAAGCAGCTTGTTCCCAAGACCCACTCACCTCCATAGCATTGGTCAGCATTCTTGTTAGTCTAAATGGAATCTTCTCTGGGAATTTCTCCCTGGTCATAGCAACCTATGGGGAAATAAAAGAGAAAAACCAAGTCCAATGGCGAGACTGTTTTCTTTTTTTTTTTTCTTTTCTTTTGTATTTTATTTTATTATTTTTTTTTTTCTAGGCTAGGTTATTTTCTTTAGCTAAAGCCAGGCAAAGGCAGGTAGCTGTTCTTTGCACTGATTTCAGTTAGGGCACAGAAATGAACTAGCTTTAGTTTAGTGAGGGGACTTGTCACAGAGATTCAAAAGGTAACTAAAAAGACACACACACACACACACACACACACACACACACACAAAGGGACAGGAGGAACAAAGGAAAAGGACAAGTGTGCATGACACCCAGGCCTTTGACCAGCAGGCCAATGCAGGGATTGGCATTGATTGGCAGAAGATTCCTGAATCAGAGGGTATGTGAACAGTGGGCCCTTGCCTCAAAAGGGGTTAGAGTCCAATTACAGCAAGTATCAAACGAGCATGGCCTTCACTTCTCTATTGCTTTGGTAGGAGAGGCAGGGATCAGGATAACGCACTTTGAGCTTAAATTTGCCTGAATGGTCAGAGGGTGAAGAATGGTCATCCGGAAAGGTGAGCTTTGCACAGTGTTCTGGAGCACAGGCTCACCTCAAAGCAGTCCCCAAAGTCGATGTGCAGGATCTTCCCACTCAGCCGGTCCAGCATTAGGTTGGATGGGTGTCTGAGAAACAGGAGAGAAACCAGAGGGCTCACTAGCGCTGCACTGATGAATCAATTGACAAGGATGTGGTAGTCTGGGCCCTGCCCACAGGCCAAAGCCCGCCCCCCCGCCTCTGTAAACACAGTTTTTCTGGACTCGGCCCTGCCGATTTGCAATGTATGGTCTCAGGCTGCTTTTGTATCACAAGCAGACATGAGTAGATATGAGATATCATATGGCCAGCAAAGCCCAAATTATTTCTTATCTGGCCCTTTACAGAGAAAGTTTGCTGATCCCTGCTCCGGGTCCGCAAGGAAGATTGATCAGCGTGAATGACGAGCTGCATTCCTGAGGTCTCTGGTCACTAGATGAACCCTGCCTGGCGGTGCCGGCATCTTGGAGTGACGAGGCTCTATCTTCACCCCTCAGCACCCAACACGGGGTTCCATCTCCTGAGCCCCCAGACCCATCTAGGAAGGGTCATCTGGCTTTTGTCACCAGGAATTCTCCTGGCTCTTTTTAAAAACAATAATTCATTATTTTTATGGGAAAAATTATTTTTACTCTCAAATAGTTGCATGAGACGTGAGCCCAGGAGAAAGAGCAGCCGCTAAGGAACTAGTTTTTTCAAGACTTCTAGAGAGTCAATTTCTGAATATTCCTTAACTACTTTTTCGGTCAGTACTGTGGATAAATTTATTATGCAAAAATATCAGAAGGATCTACTTTGGTTGGTTTCAATTACAGAAATAGAATTATTTATCTCAGCACAGTGGTGACTGATAAATGTTTAATGAATCAGTAAAATCAATCATATTCTTTAAATTTTTATTTATTTATTTACTTACTTAAAAAATTTTTTAAATTTATTCATTTGACAGAGAGAGAGAAGAGATACCAAGACAGAGAGCATAAGCAGGGGGAGGGGCAGCAGGCAGAGGAAGAAGCAGGCTCTCCGCTGAGTGAGGAGCCTGACACGGGCCTCGATCCCAGGACCCTGGGATCATGACCTGAGCCAAAGGCAGATGCTTAACTGACTGAGACACCTAGGTGCCCCTTTTTAAGAAAAGTAAGCTCTACACCCAATGTGGGGCTTGAACTCACAACCCCAAGATCAAGAATCACATGCTCTACAGACTGAGCCAGCCAGGCGCCCCTGTATATGGTTTTTAAAATATTAAACCAGCCTATAGAGAAAGTAGTACCCAAGAACTAGGTTCTAGTTTGCTCGGCTGTTCTGTTCCATGGATAAATAAAAAGGGACTACGGCTGATGCTGCAAACAAGACCCGAAGGTACAAAATACAATTATTTACCAGATGGTCATAAATCTTATTGGAAAACAAGTGGGAACTGTTTAAGAAAGGTATAATGTAGAAAAAGACTACAAAACCCAAATCAATTTACTCACCGATCTCCCAGGCCCAAAATATACCCAACCATGGACATGACCGCTAAAGAGCGGGTATAGTTGGTTCTTCGGTCAAACCACACCTGGAACACAGGAGTGCACGTGAACCAAGGCTCTGGAAGCTAACTGGCTTCAACATAATTACACCTCAATCAGTTGTTTTCTTATGTTCCATCAGTAACCAGTTAATAACATAAAATGGAATAAAGATCTCATTTATAATTGTAACAACAGTAAACTATGCTTAGAATAAACAGAACCCAGATGGAAAAAAAAATTAACCTTTGCTTAGGAATACAAAGACCCGAGTAAATGAAAGTATCCATCCAAGACCATAAAAATGTAATAACCTCCCAAATTATTTGATACATTTAATGTAATTCCACTCAAAATTCAGTAGCACTTTTTTGGGGGGACTGTGACAAAATGATCCCAAAATTTATCTGGAAGAAGAAAAAATTAAAATAGCCAATGAAAAGAGACTCTTTATTAATAGTTGTATTAACAGTGTGGTACTTGAGTAGAAATAGGCTTTAGAGAGATCCACGAAATAAAACAAGAGCCCCAGAAAGAAATCCAATGGCACAGAAAAATTTTTTGTATTATAAAAATGGACTCTCTTAAACAGTAGGAAAAAGATGGATTATTTGGTAAATACTGTGGTGTTGGCTAATCATCTCAAAAAAATAAAATTTAAATCTTAAAAATCAAATTCTGAATTGGGTTGAGGATTTAAATGGAAAAACAAATTTTATAATCAGTACAAGAAAATGAATGTAGAAAGATACATAATCTTGAGGTGGAGAGGGCTTTTCTCAATATAAAGCCAAAGGTAGAAACTTCAAAGAAAAGGATCAAAAATTTGGTAACTCCTAACTTTTAAAAATGTCTATATATCAAAAACAAAAATCCCAAACCAAGAAACATACCCTAACAAAAATTAAAAAACCAAATGAGCAGGAAATTTCTAACATCTATGAAAAAGATTTAATATCTTTAACCTAAACACAACTCAAATACTATTATCAGAAACGGGAGAAACATGAAATTACTAAATCTATATCTGCTAAACTGCACGGCTCGCCCACTTAATTTCTGTTATTAAAGATGGTACATCATCTACAGCTGCTCGTCACCAACACAAGTCCAGGCGCACATGAACAAACCAGAAAGCCAGCCCCGGTACGAGTGCGTGGGTCAGGGGGCAGAGGCGCGTGAGGAGCCCAGCGCGTCCTACCTCGGAGCTGGGGCTCTTCAGCCACAGCAGCTTGGCCAGGTCGTCGCCGGCCGTGTTATTGACGGCGTGCTCGAACACCTCCACCTTCTGCATCAGCGTCAGGTGATCGTAGTCCGGTGCCATCTGCGTCAGGACACAACCGTTCTGAGAGCGGCCCCAGACTGGCAGCTTCCACCCAGGAGGAAACGGGGCTCTGGGTCCAGGCAGAGCCGGGTTCGGATCTCACCACCCCAGCCCAAAGGAAAAGGAAGTAAGAACAGTGCAAAAGGAAGGAAAAAGGGGGTGGCCAACGGAAACTGATGACCACGGGGACTGCCAGGGCCGAAGGGTGAAACACCAGGTCCCACCTGAGTACAAGCCAACTGGTGTGAATGAGAGCACTGGAGGCATCAAGGTTCTGGGTAACAAACACATCTCTTTCTCACTACTTACACCTCTACTAACATCATTTCCCCGTGTGGCCAGTACCCCGTATACAACTGGCGTTCGGTCGATCCACGTTGCCTGAGAAATAATACCGTCCCGTCTCACCTAGAATGCTCAACACCTAACTTCTGGGCTTTAGGGTCCTGTTTGTTAGAGGTAATCTGCTTTAGGACCCCCTTCATGAAAACTTCTTCAGGAGAGAATCCTCCCAAGTAGATTTTTCAGTGACGTACACACACAGAAGAGCGAGAAGAGCAGCTCTGTAGAGATTTCCCAACTTGCGAGTTACGTCAAGACATGAAAGCACTGGGTTTGGCAGCCTCCTCACATACCCGCAACATGATGCGATGCTCGATGTTGAGAAGGATCTTCTTCTTCTCTCTGTAGTCCCGGATGAGGGCGTGCAGCGTGTCGCAGTGGGGGACCCAGCCGATGAGGCCCGAGTTGGTTGATAAGGGGATGACAGCGTATCTCTGGATGCTGGCACCCGCAGGAAAGCAGGGTTATCGGATGGTAAACAGAGTGCACCTCTGACCCCCTCACAACACACGCAAGCCGGTTCAATGGCGCCCCCCGCACAGGGCTGCCGTGAGGTGCGCACGAAGGCAGCGCGCTACTGGCGGGAAAGCACCACCAGCCTCCTCAACCTGCCTGACCGACTCACTGCTGTCGGGGAGCAGCCCAGTGATTGTTTCTAAGCCAAAAACAACCTCCAACTGAATATCCGTGTTCTTAACAGAAAGAGGAGGAAGGAAGCAGGGCAGACAGGGAAGGGAAAACACACCAGACGTGCAGCATCTCTAGTCTAATGGCCACGGTCCAATGGTCCATTCTGGACCCTCCCTTGAAACTACGCTAACAGGATGGACGATTCTTCTTGCTGTGTTTGACACTTTGGCTACTGATGACTTCCTGTCAGGTTCATAGGTCAACAACCGATTCCGTGAAGGGACAGGACCACAGGGGACGGAGGTAAGGAAACCCTAGACCAGTCAAATCGCTGCCGTGTCACCCCCCGCCCCACCCCGTGTCCTGAATACCTGAGGTTCTTGCGAAGAGACGTTGGGTCGTTGGCCAGAAGGGTGTTCACCAGGCCAAAGAGCTGCATCACTCGCTCATCCTGCCGCAGGTCTTCATGGCCCTTCAGGAGGAAAACAAACTCATGCCCGTTGCTGCCTGTGAGGAACGGTGGGAGCAGTTAGCACAGACCAGCCCTGTACTCCCAAGCGCCCAGAAACTACGTGTACCTTCCCAGTCACGCTTCACACACACACAGAAAAGTATCCTAGAACTGACAAAAAGAATGGCCCTGTTTTTGATGGTCCCCAATGAAATGCTGGTCAAATTAAAAATAAATAAAATTAAAAACAGGTCTGTCTTTGAAGATCAGGAATGATTCTGCACAGAAATGGTCATTCTGTATGCTCCCCTCACAACCCACTCTCTGCCCTTCTCTGTCTTGCTCAGGCAACCCCTAGACACTGCATCACCTGGGCTCCCAGTGGGGCTTGGACAATGGGGGCACTGGCAGGAGGGAAGTCAGAGGGCGGGAAGAGGGAGAGACCAAAGGGTTTGCCTCTGACAACATGCCAGGCTCCAGTTCTAGAAGTGTTCAGTGTCCCTCCACCTGGGCTACGGCTTCTGGTGGATGGCCTCTCTTTCCAGGTTACGTGCTGTTGATGGGCTCCTTGCCCTTTCGGGTCTGGAGGGTGGGGTGAGTCATAGCTTCTCCCTGTTGGCTCTCTTTACTCTGCTCACGGCTTTCCCTGGAAACAGGTCCTTCATTCAAGTCTCTGATGAAATACTGTGAAGAACCTCACTGACCCATGTTTTAGTATCAGGAGACGCCAGCCCATGGAGAGAGGATCACCTGGGAACCACGACGAACTGGTGCTGGTGAATAACTACTGCATTTGAAAAGCATGAGCCGTATTAAAGAGAGAACCCCTGAAGGGCCACCACAGCATCCAGGCCTCCTGCAACGACCCTGGGTAGGTCACAGAGCTCACCGTGAGAACTCATTTCCACTTCAGTGTGTTCCTTTCACACAGTCACTTCCCACAGAGAGAGACAGTGATGGTGAAAGAGAACATCTGAGAGCCCAGGAAACCTTTCTTCAGCCCTGCTTGTCACCTACCACACCTGCATCCGGATGTCCCTTGGCCCTGTCAGCCTCTGCAGCTGCCTGCCACCCCCACTTGCCCACGCCACACACCCTGACAGTTCCCTCCGCCTGTTCCGCAGGGCGGTTAGGCGTTAAGCACGCGCGACGGTACGAACAAACTAGGAGTCCTGAGGAGGATGTAACGAGAGGCCCGCTTGTGCTCTATTTCTCTCTCCATAAACACGGGAGAGATGAGGCATGGAAAGATTCGTGGTGTGAACGGTGAGCGGTGATTTCAGAAAAGGGGAGGGGTTCAGCCATGGTGGGAGGGAGACGCAGGCGGCAGAAGCACAGGGGACCTTACCCATGAGCGTCAGCTTCCGGGGCCTCTGCTTGGAGGTGATGACCTGCAGGGACGGCGCTATGGACTGAATGCGAATGATCGGCTGGTTGGGGTCGTACGTCCCTGGCACAGCCAATTCAAGGTCCCGGCACATCAGAAGTTTGGGGGAAACATACTGCAGTTCTAAGGAGGTGAGCTGTGAATAATTACCACAGGGGTTAGTTTTCTGCCTCCAGGGAAGAATTTAAATGCAATTTAGGTATCTTTCAATAGATACCTAATAGCAATGACTTGTCCCACAGTTTGCAGATAGAAGCAAAATCGTATGCTTTAGAATTAGTGTCAGAACGTTCACAAAAAGGAAAACATAAGGGACGATGACAGTTAACGCTGCTAGAACCTGAAGAGCCTACCTGAGGCAGCTGCTTCGAGATTCGTCTGAACACATGATAATAGAGGTCCCAGGCTTGGGTGAGGTCCTTGACGTTCCCGGATTTCATGTACTTCCTGCACCACTCTTGGGCCTCCATTAAGTCTCGACCATATGCCTGAGTGGGGAAGCAGAAGTGCGCGAGTCGTCAAGGTGTGGACTACGCCACAGGCTGAACCCCCAAGCAGACAGCACAACGGCTCGGCCACACGCTATGGCTGGATGGCTCTGGCCCTCGGCCAGGCTTAGCAAGGGCAGCGTGCTGGCCCAGTCCTGGAGGCCTCAGTCTCGGGACGGCTTATGGGCAAAGTAAGGAGAAGCAAGACGTGCGGGGGAAGAATCTCATGGTTTTCCAGTTAAGTTTTGGGAGGGTTCTCGTAAGTCAGTGACAATTAAATTGCTGGTGTTTTTATATTCCATGACCTCCGTCAGAGGACATTTTATTCAAGTCAGCACAAAAGCCAGAGGGAAAGGGCTCTGGTAAAGGCTTTGGGTCAAGTCACGCCATGTTTTCTTATCCCATACCTGATTAAAAGATGTTTCCTTCAGAGTCTGGGGGCCCCGTTCCATCATAGCATGCAGGGGCTCCAGCACCTCAAACATGCCTTTCACGTTCCTTTCCCCAAAGTACAAACGAGACGCTTCTTCCAGGCCTTCGTGCCACATCTCGTGCCAGAGGATGGCCACGCGGATTAGCTCCTCACTCACCTGGACCAAAGAGGGCAAAGAGAGAAGCACTGAGGATGAGCTAACCTCAGAAAGGCCTCTGTCTGAGACAGAGGCCGTCCTCTCGCCAGCAGCACTGCTGTGAGGAAGACTCACCATCATGGCCTGCTGGACCAGGGTGTTACTGTGCTCGCACATGTTCTTCAGAATCTTGTTGGCTGCGTTGTGGCGGGCCGTCGTGGTGGACTTAGAGGCCACGGTCAGGGGGTAGATGAGGGCCTGAGGCAGACACGGAAGGAACACTTGCAAACTCCGACTTTCAGGAAGATAAGAGAGATGGAGAGGATGCTTCTGACACTGATTTGAGTCCATCACTCAATCCTGGGGCGGGTGGGGAACTCCTTCTCTTCAGGAAGGGCCCTGGGCCCGGGACTGCTGGCCGGACAGACGGGATGCCTGGCTCCCACTTCCTGCACTTATGTCTCTAGAGCAGCTTAGGAAAGGCTGAGATCCAGATCAAAAGGTCAGCTGTTTGAGGAGAAACTGCCCAGGGTGCCCACATACCTGCGGGTGGTACCGGCCAATGTCAGTGAGAAGCTGGTGAATGAGGCGGCCCACCAAGGGCCTAGGAGTATCGATCCTTGCGATGAGCTGCGGTATAACCTGGTGTTCAGAAAGACACGGTGTGTAGCATGTGAGGTGTGGAAACAACCAGTTATTCTGCACAATGACCAGCTCTTGAAACTTGTTGTGGCAGATGCTATTAAGCTCTAAAATGGTTCATTCCTTTCAGTTCCCTGGGAGAAACTAAAGAAAATATGGAGTCTTGACCTTGGGACCTTCTTTACCACTGTTCACTGAACACCGCATGATCCCAGGAGGAGACAGAGCAGGAGTGAGACCTGAGCCAGCCTTACCTGTAACCAAGTGTCAATCTGAATTGCTTTCACCCCCTCCACTAAGGCTTCATTTACGTCTGGCCAGTGACCATAGTCAAACCATAAGGTGAGGACTCTGGCAAAGAAAAATGAGAAAATCACAGAAAATTGAGTTTCCTAGCTTTTGTCCATTTTGTTTGTTTGTTTTAAATCTTTAAGACTCCTGAGAAAAGAATAACTGGCAAAGGGGCGCCTGGGTGGCTCCGTCAGGTAAGTATCTGCCTCTTGATTTCGGCTCAGGTCCTGATCTCAGGGTCCTGGGATCGGGCCCGCGTTGGGCTGGCTTCGCACTCAGCAGGGAGTCTGCCTAGGGAATCTCTCTCTCTCCCTCTGCCCTCTCCCTGCTCGCGCTTTCTCTAAAATAAATAAATCTTAAAAAAAAAAAAAAGAAGAAGAAGAAGAACTGGCAAGGCCTGAAATCAGTGGTTCCCCAGTGTCTGGTCTTGGGACCACCTGGGAGGGTCGCTGGTGGTGGTTGTGAGTACTTGGCTCAACACAAGGAGGGGCATCCCAAGTGAACGCTTGTTTTATTCCAGATAATGTAGAGGGTCCCAGAAATCTAACAGATGAGCCCAGGCACAACCTATGGATAATCTTTGCACATACAGAAAGCCACCTGGAGACCAGCGGCAACAGGGTAAACGTAGGACTTAGCTGCCCTTGTCACCCGTAGTCTTCGGACTGGCTGGCCTGAGCCATTTGTTTCTGCCTAAGTGGCCTCTCCAAGCTGAGGGGATTTCGGCACTACTGCACAAACAGATGTGCTTCCTCCCTTTGTGACAGAGAGCGCATGGAGCGTTCTCCTCAGTCCTGGCAGGTGGAGGCTGGTCATCGGTTACTCTTGGACAGACTCATGAGGGGTGGGTTGGGGGACATCACGAGTCATCCTGTGTCCTGCTGCACACACAGCCTACCAGGGGCCCCACCCTTCTCTGATACCTCAGCGTGTCCTGGAGGTTGTTGCCTCGTGACAAGGAGATGGAACGGAAGAAGCCCTGGACCGCAGGGACGGTGTACATCAAGAGGGTTTTGGATAAATCCTGTTGGAACACACACATGTTAATGGACACTCTTACCTTCATTTTCTCATCCGTAAAAGGGGCTCACAGCATACTAACAGGACCTACCTCAAAGAGAGGTTATGAAATTAAATCAGTTAATGCATGAGAAGCTTCTGGATTAGTACCTGGCACACAGCAAGCACTCAGGAAATGCCAACTGTGTCATGATCGCTAGCACCTTGGGCTAACGGCGGCTTCCTAAACGGGGGGGGGGGGGGGGGGGGGGGGCGAGACTGAACATGCTGCTCTCCAGGCCTGCCAACTACCCCGGTGCACTCTGAAGGGACAGCCGGAGAGAGGCGGGGTGGGGGGAGAGGAAAAGGCAGAGGACAGATCCTGCTAGCCTCTGTCCTCAAATGGACCCACAGATGTGCACGGCCACCCACACACACAGGTGCAGGCTTTAAGGGGATGAGCTCATTCTCATGGGAAGAATGACCAGGAACTCAGTTGTCAGCTTGGTGGCTAGAGCAGCACCTCGAATACAAACACGTGCACAGAAGCACCGTCTCAAACAATGCTGGCTGGCGAGTAAGCCACGCCGTCTAGCTTCTTCCGTTCAGAGTGAAGCCCAGGTTCCTCAGCGCTCCGCCACCATCCCCCTCTTCAGAGTGCCTGGTGCCTGGCTCAGTCCTCGCTGGGGAGGAAGGGAAGGGTACCTCAGTGACCTTCTTCTGCAGAGGAGATGGGGTGGGGCTGTTCTCGGTGCTCTCGGCCTCACTCTCGCTGTTGCTGCCCTCGGTGCTGGTGGCGGTGGCGGTGGCGGTGGCCGCTGTGGTGGCGGCAGTGGTCGTGCTGGTGATGTTGGCCCCGCTGGCGTGCCGCAGCTTCTTCTTCTCGTCCCGGGCTTGGTTCTGATGTTTGTAGTGCAGCACAGCCTCAAAGTTCATCACTGCCCACGCGTGCCAGGCCTGGGAGGGGCGAGAGTCGAAGATGAGGAGGCTGGAGCGCCAAGGCCTTAGAGCAGCGTGAGGCCAAAGCTGAGGAAGAGTGCTGGGACCGCCCCTTCCTCTCGTGGCCGGCAGAGGAAAACTGCACCGACACACTCAGGCATGGGGCCTTTTACTAGATTCAGCCTGATTCCTTCATTTCGTGGTGCCCTCACTGTATCAGGACTGTGGTGAGGCCTGCAGGGGAGGGGCACCCGAAGAGGAGCAAGCCAGGTGCTTATTTCAGGGGCCTTCTGGTCTGGTGGGGGGGCCCAGCAACCCAAGGACAGGCAAATGTGAGGGGCAATGAGAGATGGACAATGGGCAGGCCAGGGTCAGGGAAGGCTTTGTAGAGGGGAGGTTTCTGGGGTAGGGACTGAAGAGCAGCCTTCGATGGGCAAGGCGGGGACAAGAGGACAGCAGCAGGGACTTCCCGGCCTGGAGGTCAGGGACGAAGATGCAGGGTGGCCAGCACAGTGCAGTTCATAGGAAATGAAGAAAAAGATCTGACTGGAGTGCAGTCCGTGAAGGAGAGTGGTGGGGGGAAGGTTAGCAAAGGGCAGGGTCAGATTGTGGACAGGCTAACATAATAGGCCAAGGGGGGTCCCATTTCATTCTAGGTTTTAAAGATTTCTTTGGCAGCCGTATATGAAACATTATTTACGAGAGCACAGGTGTAGGGGAGTGATGGTCAAAGTCTTAACCAGGTCCCAGGTCAGTGGGAAGGGAGCACACCAAGAGCACGCCATGGGGGAATGTCGCTCATCTGTCCAGCTCTCCCATCTGGCCCACGTGTGGCCTGTCAGAGAGCCGGTGCCCAATGACTGTTTGCTGGGAGAAGCCCTTGGTGCTTATTTTGGTAAAGGAGGAACTATCCACACTCTACGGCCTAGAGCTGCAGGAACCGAGGGTGCAGCCCTGCCTCGTGCAGATAGCATGAGGCACGCTTTGATTTGGGGCCTCGTAAGTTTGCGGTGATGGCAGGACACTAAATACTCCACTGGATATACTTTCTGCGCAATCGGGAAATTCCTTTGCATCCCTCGCTAAAAACCTTTCTTTAACATAAATGTGTCCATTTTTCTACCTAAGCAGAGTAGGTTGATCATAATTGACCTTTTATTTGGTGAGTCACAATTCTGTAATGGCCCAGGCTGTTTCCCCACACCCTCATTTATTCAACAGCTCTTCTTTATTCACTACGTGCCAGGCATTGAGCCAGGGGATGTGGTGAGCAGGACAGAAATAGTCTCTGCACACACACAGGACCACACCATTACAGTAAGATAGCATAAGCCCAAAAGGACCCATACAAAGAAAAACTTAACATTCCTAGGTCCCATTTTTTTCCTCGTGATTTGTTTCTTTTCTAAAATTTGAGTGAAGGAAAGTAATCTGGTGAGGAGACACTTCCAACTGGTAAGGTTCCAGCTAATCCAAGGTTTACTGGATATGTTTTTCCAGCCTAGAAATGAAGCTGTCCTACGTAGAGTCATTATTGCTGCTATCACGAAATGGGCATTTTTCAGATCAGAATGAAGCATGCTTCAATCAGGGTAAGATTTTTACTGTAGATGCTTCTGTGTTTTCAGATATACGTTTTGATCTCGGAGGGATTCATTCTCAAAGTATTAGCAAGTTAAGGGGCGCCTGGGTGGCTCAGTGGTTAAGCGTCTGCCTTCGGCTCAGGTCATGATCCCAGGGTCTTGGGATCGAGCCCCGCATCGCGCTCCCTGCTCAGCTGGAACCCTGCTTCTCCCTCTCACACTCCCCCTGCTTGTGTTCCCGCTCTCGCTGCCTCTCTCTCTGTCAAATAAATAAATAAAATCTTAAAAAAAAAAAAAGTATTAACAAGTTAAGGAAATGCTGGAAAGAAGTCGATGACACCTGCTATACCGAGCGGCTATTACCAGGAGGTGGGTCCCTCAGGGAAAACCTAAAAACTAAGGCTATGTGCTCTCCTCAAAGATGCGTTCTCCCCCCAATTCCTCCTCTATCAGTCAACCGCATCTTTGATACATTTTCAAATTCTGCTTATCTTCCTGAAAAGTTTCCCCTATGCCGTAACAGGATGTTACCCAGAGCTTTCCAATAAAAACAGAGAAGGGAAGTTCTTAGATGAGGAGCAGGCAGGGAAAGGAAATCAGGAAGAAGCTGGGAAAGAACAGATGACCCAAGGGAAGATAACGTCCCAGAGATGACCCGTGTGTCCAGATGCTCGTCCCACACAATCAGCTAAGCGTCTGTAAGGCAGCAGTGCTCCCCGTGCCACACACGTAATAGTGTGTGGTCAAGTGTTCCTCCCATGTAACACTCTATCACCCTTTCTGTCTCCATGACGCCTGCACGGGGCCTCTGACAGTCTGGCTGCTGGCCTGCGAACAAGCAAATCCCCGGCACAGGACCCGCAGCTGCAGGGCCGTGAGGGGCTGGGTTCTCGCCGGGGCAGGCGCGCTGGGAAGCCTGGGGTTACCGGGGTTACCAGGTTACCTTGTACCAGCTGCGGTCGTGCTCCGTGGCCGCGCTGTAGTACTGCAGCACTTTGGGGATGGTGCTCTCGTTGATGCCCTGCAGGTTCAGCTGCCACTCCCCGAGCTTCAGGAAGCACCTGCACACAGGGAAACAACCCCCACGCTAGCTCCCCTGCCCCCCCACAAGGGGACCAGCCCACTCTGTCGGCAGAGCACGAAAGCCTCCCCGAGCTTCACGCTTGCTCCCAGGAAGAGGCGTGATGGAAGCACCAGGATTCTCAACCACATAGAAGGAAAAAAACGGGTGTTAGGGCTGCATTCTGAATGTATCATCTCTTCTCCTCGACCTGTCCTTCCATGCTAGCGTCAACCAGGATCCGGTATGGGCTAGGTCTGTAGGGACCGACCCACACCGACTTCAGTTTTTGGGGGTATCGGCTGCTGAGGAACTTTTCCTATTGATTGCTACTGGCTTCCCTCACTTCTCCCTTCTCCTCCATTTCTAATGATAAATGACAGAATACATATCAACATATTATATCATGCATTATATTACGTATTATGACATAGATCATTCATCATAGATCATATTTATGATGATAATATGAGCAGCCAACATTTCCTGATTGCTGCTCTCTTCCAGGTACTGCTCTGAATGACTGACGTGTTTGTTCTATTAACCCTCCTACACCGCCTTCGACCAGCCTAACAAATAGGAGCTCTCACCATCCCCTTTTTATACGATGAGGAAACTGAGGCACAGAGCGGTTAAGTAACTCATCTAAAGTCACACATCGAAGCAACAGCATAGCTGGCATTTGCAGACAAGGGGTCTGACGCCCAAGCCAGACACCAGGAGCACGGGAGCACATGGATTCTGTGCGGCTGAGTCCGGGCAAACAGCAGCAGAGGCTCAGCGCAGCATGATGCGATGGCTGCCTGGGGTTCCCACTGCACAAGGCGAGAGCGGCGTCGGCAGCTCGCCGCTCAGGGAGCGCCGAGCACTCCCGCCACGCCACAGAGGCTGCTAGGGTTGGGGGGACTGGAGCACGACTGGCCCCAGCCAGCGGGGACACCTCACCGGGCCATGAGCTTGTGCAGCTCTTGCTTGTGCTGCTGGTCCTCGGTGGCGATGGCGTGCTGGGCCTGCTGCTGCACGGTCTGCACGAAGTGCTGCATGTGCTGAAAGGCGTCGATCTGTACCGGACAAAGCACGGGGAGCCGCTTGGCATTCGGCCTGGCCTTGCGGGAGAGAAACCCCCGTTCCTCTAATGAGCACGCGAGCCGACCTCCCTCCCAGGAGAGCACCCTGGAGCACAGCGTGAGGGGCCCCTAGGACAAGGGGCAGGGCATGACGCTGGGAGATGGTTGGGCTTTTCAAGAAGACTCCTACTTTTCCAACTCAAGCCTCAGCTCTCCTTGGCTAACTGTACTGCTCTTTTGCTAAGCCTTGGAAAAGCTACTTGCCTGGTTATCCCAAAATAACAATTCATAGGAAGAAATGTGAAACAACTGCTTACTTCACGGTACCCATATTGCCCCGGGGGAAACCAGGCTTCTGCGGGACTGTTTCGGGCCCGTAAAACTTCAGTACTTGTTTAGAACTCTATATACCTTGGACACTCCAGCAGAGCCCAAACTATAGTTTTAAAAATCCGACAGAACCCTCAGCACCCAAATAAGAACACAGAGATGGGGTAAAGCCCCTCATCCAACCATCCAAGTGAAATAGGGGGAAGACAGGAGCTGAGCAGACATCTAGGTGAACGGGGTGGCTTTACGGCATCCTTAAGCTGTTCGATTTACACTATGGGACTTGATATACAAGGGAGCAGAGGCACTTGGGTTAGGAAAAGGGAGCGGAACGAGGGAAGGGCAGAGATGCAGAGTCAGAGATCTGGGAATAGGGTACCAGCCATCTGTAATAGCCCACAAGTCCACACACACCAGCATCTTGATAAATGGGGTCCATACTATTTTTAAAGGGCCTCATGGGTGAAGATCGAGCATACAGACATGAAAGCTCCAATGGAAAAAATGGTGGAATGTAAAGCCACCAACACAGAGAGGGGAAATTGTATGTGAGAGAGTGAAAAAGAGGTGACGCGTTCTTGCTACAGAAGAAGACGGGGGAGAAAATCAACACTTCAAATAAATAAGGTCAGAATGGTCTCCTTCCGTTTTTTTTTTTTTTTTAAATAGAAACGTGTCAGTAGTGATGGTCTTGAAGGAAAATACAACTCCCTGGCTTGGGGGCCAGGACCAACCTCAGATACTTTTCAACACGAAGAATTATTTGGCATCAACAGCCAGGGCTCACCCCAGAGCCAGAATGACGTGACAATTTATCAGGCAGCGAATCTGCGCACGGGGACAGGGCCGACACGCAGATGTTCCAACAGTTAACAAGACGCCTGTCCCCCTCAGACAGCTGCCTTCACGGGGTTCCATTACTCACCCCGGCTTTGAAAAATGAACGACATTAGCAGCCCACACCTGAGAAGTGATAAATGTTCCTTTAGTTTTTCCTCTGCGAGAACTGCACTGACCAGACTTAAAGCTGATTAAAAAGGAAAGAAAGAATTAAGAGGCAGCACTGGAAAAATCAACCATGAGAAGAGGGACTGATAAGCTGGTGCACCCAGCGTGTCCGTCAAGCACGTAAGAACTAAAGCGGGAGCTCTGACGCCAGGGCTGTTCGGAGCACCCGTGCTCCGTGTCACTGGCGGTCCAGACGCACAGTTCAGATTCCTTTCAGGAGACTCAACCAGGCGCAGAACAAAATATAAATTGCCCAAACCGGGGAGGGCTGCGTGGTAGTTTGGATTTGAAGCTCATTATTAAGTAAATTTATCCAGCACAAGAGAATCTATATCTTTATACTCTGTGGCGTGGAGGCCACTTATTTTCAAGGAATTCAAAGTGCTCCATTAAAATACCCTCTTTTCTCCACATCCGGGAAGCGAGGACGGAAAACCTGATTTTCTCTCTTATGGATGAAGGACTGGCCATTCAAGGGAAGGGGCTTGTCCCTCGCTCAGAGTTTCAGCAGTGTGTCGTACTCCTGGTTGGTGGGCGAGATTGATGTTCTCAGTGTAGTGAGATTTCACGGAAGGATCGGCCTGCCTCTAGGTTCTGGGAAGTGGCTTGTCTACGAAAACACTGGACATACACCTTCTGCCTGACACCTTCCTGCAAAGCAGGCTCTGCTTTTCTCAAACTCTTTCACCTACCTTACCCAAGGCAGAATATGATTGCTTACTGAATTGTTTGTAGTGGAGGAAAGTAAAGCTCAGAGAGGAAAAGGGACTTGTTCAGTAGCACGATTATTATTATGCAGTTGGACCTCTATGAGTGACTCCTGAACTCCCGTGAAGCTGTGACATCTCTAGCTCTGGTCCTGAAGTTCAGGCACCTAACTTGGAAGAGGTTTCTAAATGTCTAATGCCTGTTGTTTCATGGTCTCCCATCAGAATCTGGGCTCCTAAGAAGAGGCCATAACGTGTGGACAGGTTGGACTGTGGTCATATGTTGAAAGAAGCCACTCCCTGGTTGAGACATTAGCCAAGAGGCTCCTGCTGCCTGCCTTCGGCACGACGTTCAAACACTTGGACGCTGTACACAGGAAGGAAACCAGACTACACTCAGATCCAGCACTTTCTGTTTTTCTCATTTGCCTGGAGGAAGGTCAGGCTTTGAATGAATGCCCCGGGGAGTTTGCAAAGACTTACAACAAAACCAAACCAAACCCCCCAAAACAACAAAAGACAACAAAACTCCCAAACGACACACGTGGAGAATGGAGCTCGGGCCGTTCCTATTGAAGTGAACCCCCGTCGAAGGCCCAGTGGTGGGGTGCAGGGTCCCGATCCCATTCTGGGTGGCTTTCGTAGTCACAGAGTCAACCACCCGAAAAGAAGTCAACTTCTAGACACGGCCCCGGATTTCCTTAAGCGTGCCTTCCACAGCCTCAGCTGCAGTGGTGCTCTGCCCTCCTTTCTCCCAGCAGGCCCTGCCGTGGGGACCACAATGGCGCGAGGAGAAGAGCTGGGGTGCTCCTTCGGTTTGGTAAGGGGGATGAGGAGCCAGAGTGGGTGCTGATTTTGCCTCCAGGGCCAACTTTTTGTTAATCATCACCATCATCCAGGGTGAGCGTTTCAAAAAATAAAACGAAAACCTCCACCCAGAGCCACATCTATTTCCCTATCCGGGGAAGGACCTTTCTGTCAATAAAGTAAGAGGAATTCTATGCTGGCTCCAAGAAAAAGCTCCCTACTGGATTCAGCACGACACGCTGGGTGTTGCTGCTTCTGAATCCCAACTGATGATTGGAAAGGAGACGAGAAGTCTGAAAAACCAAACTGGTCTTATGAAATTTCCAGTCTATGTTTTCACAAATATGCTGCCTTTTGGGTACCGAACAGCCCACTTTCTCTTGGGAGGCTGGGAGGTGGCGGGGGCAGAAACTGTGCCCTTCCTATGTTCCAGCATACTCTGTCTGCTAATAAATACAACTGTCACTACACTCAAGAGTGCGATCAATGGTATACGTGCAGGCCCTCGAATACGACTCTCTTCTGAAATCAGGCCAAGCAGCTTCCTAACAGGAGCAAACTCCCTGACACAGTGGTTTGGATGCGGTTTCCTTCTGGGCCCCGGGGCGGTGAGAAGCCGGTCAGTGAGCATTCTGCAGAAACGTGGTCTACTGCTGAAGGATTCGGATACAGACCTTGCGAGCGCTCTTCCACATGTTTTTCATGTAGGCGTAGGTCACCTGAGGGTGAACTGTTGGCAGAGGGTGGTCAAGTTGCCGAGATGGATCAACTCCCAGGAGCAACACTAAGGTTTTATGAGCAAGGGCCTTAAAAACAAGAGAAGTTGGGTTGTAAACAGAACGGGACCAGGAGGGCCGTTTCCTCCTCAGCCTCCCACCCCACCCTGCGGTGGGGGTTACTCACCAGCCTGCCACTCTTCCCGCACAGGCTGGCATACTTGAGCCAGGTCCTCATATCCTCATGAGGGCTGACCACGAGCGACCGCACCATCAGGATTTTCTGCCAGTCCTCCACAATACGCTGGCAGCCCTGGAACATTCAGGAGTGAGAATTAGGCATGTCCTCTGCTATAGTTTTAACCCCCAACAAGCAACAGCAAAACCTTCCCTGAACAAAAAAAAATTCATTTTTACAACCTTAGCTTTCTCAAGTGAAGGGTACTATGAAAAAAAACACTTCTTAGGAACCTCTCAAAATCCGAGGATCAGGAGAGTATAGGCTCTGATGCGTGAGTCCTGGCGCTGCCGCTTTCCATTGGGGGGACGCCACACATGTTACTTAACCACTAAGAGGGGGTAAAGATAGTACCAACTTCAGAGGGCTATGATAAAGGTGACATGAATTAAACTATTTAAATTTCTTTTCTGGATTGTAAATGCATTTTTTTTTTAAAGCCAGTTTTTTTTGTTACAGATTTTATTTATTTATTTTAGAGAGTGAGCACGAGTAGGGTGAGAAGCAGAGGGAGAATAGACTCCTCATTGAGCAGGGAGCCAGATGTGGGGCTCGATCCTGGGACTCTGGGATCATGACCTGAGCCGAAGGCAGATGCTTCACCAACTGAGCCACCCAGGTGCCCCAATAGTGCATTTTTAACTTTGATTTTTTTGCTTCAGCTCCTCTGGCTGAAGAAGACGATCACTGACAAATTCAATTTATTTCGAATGTATCATTCCGGGGTGCCTGGCTGGCTCAGTCGGTAGGGTGTGTGACTCTTGATCTCAGAGTTGTGAGTTCGAGCCCCACGCTGGGTGTAGAGATTACTTAAAAATAAAATCTTAAAGAAAAGTATTACTCAAAATTTGAAAGATGAATAAAGTATAAAAGAAGTTTAAACAAATTCTCAAATGGTGCTGCTTGTAGGTGGTGACGTCGACAGTCCTGAGGTTATTAACGCCGGAACCCGCACGAACACTGGCCTAGACTCCTTCTGCTTCATTTTCATTGGTCTCAGATCAAAAAGTGCATATAGAAGGAAAAGCGCCTCATTCACTCACACATATAAATTCTTTTTAATTAAAAAATAGGATGAATTCATTGTTATCAAAAGAATAGGCTAATTTTATATCAAAGACTCCTGAGGGTAAGTAGGCCTCTTCTCTTCCACTTTTGCTGTAAGAAGTCAGACTCAGAGACAAACCACCAGGGGAGCGGGGCTTGTCTCTCCATCGGCAAATCTGTCCGTTTGCAAGACAGACAGAACCAAAGGAGCCGTCCTCCATGGAGGTGAGTCTGAGAGTCTAGCAACAATGGTTGCAGGCTTTTAAATATGACAGGATCCAGGGTGAACCTAAACAAAGAACCGAAGGCAAGTAAGGCTGAGCCCTCAAACTGCCCCATGGGAGACTCTGGCAGGGGATTTCAACTTAAATGACTTGACCACAAAATGGCAGTTCTCCAACCGAGGCGGCTCATTGAGTGCTTTGACAGCAAGCCAACCACGAGAGCCAAATTTCTACCACAAACTTAATGCTTTATTTTCGGGCCTTGGACCATATCTTTCCACCCCATTAAGTGTGACAACAGTGATTTGGAAAGTTATGAAAACAGGAAAAAGTACTTTGAGTGACTATTTTGGGAACTTCTCATCATCTGCTAGTTTCTTCCAGATGCTGGAATAATCTGGCTCCCTATAAGCCAAAAAGCATCTTGTCTCAAGGCAGGAAAGTCGTGAAGGCCTCAGATGCTGACAGGGACATGATAAAGTCAAACACGGGGTTCCCCTCTCCAAGATGCGTTTACTCCACCCCCGTCTGGGTCTCTATCTGGATAAAGCCTCCCTTGTTAGAATGGCAGAAGACTCATCAGATCTCTGATTTGGAAACTCTTCACCCCATTATGGGCACTTAAAAAAAAAAATGGGGTGTGTACAAGTCAGGTGGGAAATGCTTGCTTTGTGGAATTCTTTTCTGGTGTCCAGTAGACAATTTTCCACCAAAACATTCACCGGGCATTTCATAATTGCTAATAAAACCTATGAAAGGACCGCATGTGCTCACTGCAGAGCACAAACGACTGTATTCACACACGCTCCTTTGCCCGCTGCTCTTTGCCTGCCAGTGGAATGTGCCCTGAGCTTCCCAGACAGGAATGCAGCCTGGCTTGAAAAGGTTTTGTCACAGCCTACCGAGGGGCTTGGAACCACAGACCCTGATTGGCCTGGAGACGGAATCTGGAAATAGGTGTGGATGGGCCAAGAGGAACAGTCTAAAACCGAGAAGGCTGATTACGATGCACAGGGGACAAGCGGCTTCCGGAGTGGTGAAGGCTTTCTCTCCTTTGCACATGAACTTACCCTCCTCCCGACTAAAGGAATGGGAGAACTGTCCTTTCCAAGAACACTTAAGACTGACGACTCCCATTTCTGGAACTGACTGTGCCTCATGCTCAAATGATCAGAATGTACAATGAAAACACTGATGGAGGACTTGGAGAAGTTTCTCCAGGAGGGAAACTTCAGTAGAAAACAGTCTGAAGAGAGACTGTGCATGACTGTGACCGGAGGAACTATAAACGGTGGGGGCTGGTCAGCTGAAACATGAGGCAGCCCCATTTAAAAAGCTGGAGGCAGGCAGCCAATAAGTAGATTTAGAGCAGTGGTTCTATGTTGGCCACACGCTGGAAGCATCTGTGGCGGCTGAAGAGATACTGATCCTGGGTCTGTCCTCAGAAATGTTGTTTTATTTGGTCTGGGAAGTGGCCGGGGGATCCAGATTTTAAAAATCCCTGCAGGTCATCCTATTGGGCAGCTGAAGCCGAGAACCACTGATTCTGAGGCTGTCTGTTAAGTGTCACTTACTAAACAGTTTCTTGTGTTCCTAGAGAAGGCTAAGAGGAGCGTGGAGAACCGGTCATTCGCTCACAGCTAAGGGCCGAGGCGCACAGCCTCTGAGCGCTTTGCCTTGAATGCCACCCCAGCCTCTGTGGGGAGGCAGGCAGCGTGTGCTGAGCAAGAGCAGGGGAGGGAGAGCGGGCGGGCTACCTGGGGCTTTCTAGCAGCCTCACCTGCAGTCTCTCCCACCAGATCTGGCGGATGATCTCCCGTCGCTCGGGGACAAGTTTGTACTGGATAACCTCCTCCAGCTCGGAGAGCATGTGGCAAGAGACCATGGCCTGTTGGAAGCAAATCACATTCCAACTTAATACTGCATGAACAATCCAAAAGCCAGGATTCATTTCAATCATTCCTTCTGGTGGCAGGGTATCTGCTGAGAATACACAGGCATGTTCCCAGCAGCCTGGGAGCCCTCAATTAGCCACGCTGAAAAAAGAACTGAAATGAGCCTCTAAAACGACTCTGTGCAGAATGTTCGACACTCACCCCATATGCCCGACTGTAGCTCTCTCCTGCCATAGCGGTTAACTCGGCATCCAGCAGGTCTCTGGCTTTGTCGATGCACTAGAAGAGAAACAGGAGAAACACAGAACTGAGCTGTAGGCTTAGGGGTGGGGGGGGGGAGGTGCTGTTTTTTTCAGGCTTGCCAGCTGGCTGGAGGTTATTCATTTCGCTTAAATTCTAGTGACAAAGAGAAAAGTTCACTGAAGAAGGGAGGAAACCTTTTACCAGATCTGTAAGGCTAAAGAAGAATGTTATCCAATTTCTCAGAACAGACAGAATGTATAGCAACTGCAAGCTTACCATCCTGAATCCTGGGACTAGGGAGCGAACATGCAGGCTTAGAGACGGAAGCACTGTGCGTCTCCAGAGGACAGCCTGCGGACCTGCTTTCTTTCTTCTTTTCCTTGCTGGACACATTTGTGAACCTGAACTATCCACACTCTCAGTAGCCCCATGTGGTCGACATTGGCTTCTAAGCATCTTGTCCTCATGAGGGAGCGCCTCTGCTCCTGGCAGAGGAACACCCAAACCTGCCCATGTCATGGGGGCTTTCGTGCCTGCGACTTGGACGGCCCAGGCCTCAGCTCTGGTCATGTAAATCCCAGCTCAGAGGATGGCCACGGGACTGCCGTTTGAGTCTTCCGTTTCATCAACTAAACACCCTGCATATGGAACTTTTCTTTCTCGAATGTTTGAGATTGAGGACCATGTCCCCATCCCTTAAGTGCTCAGGTCATTTACCCCAGCACCCCATCCAAGACAGTCCAGTGCCCGTCAGGATGTGGTTACTTCATTCTTTTATTCTGCAAGCCAGCACGGGATCTTCAAATACACTGCTAGCTCTCCCAGAAGGTCATCCCTGTGCGACACCCCTGCACAGCCAGGAGAGGCTCGTGACTGACCCCTCCTGTGGGGGGGGAGGGGCTGCTGCTGTCCCCATCCTCCTCGGGTGAGACAGACGGTCTCTCTCTACTACGAGGAATGCTAGCAAAGTGCTCAAAGCATGCAATGATGACCTGAGCTCATTCCAGAACAGTGTAAATGGTAACCTCCCGAACTCCTTTGTCCCTCTCAGAGCAGAAGGTGGCCCTGGCGGATGTGCTGGCAGTCTTCTTCTGAGTATTCTGCTCCCAAGCCTAGATGCCCGTGAGCTCACAGGGCGGAACACCACAGCGGAAGTGCATTAGCCCTTTTCCACAGGCACGGTGTGCCTAGGAACTGACAGGGCAGACATATTATCTTTTCTTTGCTCGATGGTCTGAGTACACGTAAGTTTTTACCTGTTGCGCCAAGGAGAAGAGGTCCTGATGCAGTGCCAGCACGGCTCTGTAAAATGCCCCATCGTGGGTGTCCCGAGGGATCATACAGGTATACTCCTCCATGCTGTCCCACTGACCTATACACACACACACACACACACACACACACACACACAGAGAAAAGCATTAGGGTGGTCGGCTTGCTGGGCTAAGGCAGCATCTCAAATAGGCCTTGTCATTGTTACCTGCATTTAGTTTGGGGTTCAAACAAGACAAACTTGTGCCTGACGTATCAAAACCCTACAGAGACTCTCTATACTCTATGGGGTTGAGCGAACCAATTTAACAAACAAAGCCACATCTGTCTTCCAAACACAGGACTCCAGTGCTGCCCCAGGGAGTTCCATGAATGATGGGAGAAACCGAGTGAGTGCAAAGCCTACAAGTCAAGAGGCTTTAATGTAGCACCTCATTAACCCAGAGAACTCTCTCAGGTTTCTCTAGGTGAGATGGAATGGCTTTCTTCCCTACTAGCAAAGCAGCTCACAGTTCAATGGTACGTTGGAAATTACATTTTCCCCTAAACAACTGAAAGTGGCTATTACCCAGACAGGGGGCAGGATTAGACAAACAGTTTGCCCGCCTCACTCTGGCAGTACCTGTGCCTCAGGAGGGAGGACATAAATATTTTAAGAGGCTCTGTTATAATAGAAAGATGGGCTATGTCCTAGTCTCTGTATCGGGCAGACTGGGGAAATGGCTGCATCCGGGAAGAGATACTCACTTCCCCTGACGGGGTGAGCACGTATCACATGCCAACATTTCCAAGGCCATCTGCAGAAAAGATAGCAGCCTCATTAGCTGCAAACTGCAGGGCAGCTCATTTTACAAGGCATTTTCCTGCTTTTCACTCCAGATCATCGGCTCATTCATCCTCTATGCCTCTGGGCAAAAGCAAATGGCAAACAATGACTCCTCAGGAAGCAATTTGTTTTTGAAAAATGTTCTGGATCCAGCCCAGAGCTCATGAACGGGAAGGATATAAGCTCTGTGACTCAAGAGGGATGGAATGGAGGTAGAAGGTTATGTAACCTTCTTCTGGACTCCATAGGTGAAGCTCTTCACTTGGGACAGCCTGTGGATTCTTTCCCCTCTTACTGAGAACATCTCTGGAATAGATGGTAATCCTCTCAGCTGGGGCCTGGTGTCAGAAATCTACACGTCTGTGGGGACTAAGAAGAAATCTCTGCCTTAAAATACTCAGGGAGTCGGAGTAAGGTGGGTGAGCGTTGGGCAGCAAGGAGGAAAATAGAAAATACAACTGTCAAAACATTTATAACTGTTGGGAGAAGGAGAGGGCATATGGGGAGTCATTATACTATTCTCTTCACTTTTATATGTTTTAGTGAAGTTCTAAAATAATAGTTAAGAGATAAAAGGGGACAGAAAGTTGTCCTCTCTCTTTATTCCAGCTAGGGGTACAGACTTGATGGGTGGAACTCTAGCAGCCATACCAGATCATGAGGTAGACCCCAAGATGGATGTCTCATGCAAAGCACAAAATATGGACAGAGGCGAATGACAGTGGAACCAGGACACTAGGTTGGAAATTTCTACTTCTAGATTTTATTTATAAGAGAAAAAAATGAACCAGTAATTTGTTTAACATAAACAATACCAAACAAACCTCACTAAATATCTCAATTTCAATGCTTGCTCACTGGTTTCCTTGGCTTCCCCAGGAAGAGCCATTTTTACCTGTGTCTAACAAGTTAGTCACGGTCATCAGGTAGAAGGGACAGGTGGGAGAGGTACATGTGGATACAAATTTCTGGACACTTCTGTGGACCTGATGTCTCTACCCGGAGTCACAATGCCTTCCTTTATGAATGCGAGCCGGCAGCCTCCCTCTCCCTACCTTGACCAGGGTGCCTGCAAGGGAAGCCTCACCTAAACCCCACGCAGCTGCGGCAGCCATGCGGGCCATCTTGGCTTGGGTCTCATCATTAACCAGGGTCCACTTTTCACAGCACTGCTGGTGGAGCTGGCCCCTGAAGGAGAAGAGCCATACAGTCGGGTTAGCTGAAGTCATCTCCATAACCTGTTCATCTTCCTCTCTAGCCCCTTGGCTTAAGCTGGAGCTACACAGGGACTGGATGACAGGGCCTGCCTGGAACTGAGAGCTTGAAACAAAAAACACTTTTGACTGGATCCTACGACACCAGAGAAGTGGTCAGCGACTTGTTTGTATGGCCTGGTGGCCCACCATTTGTCTGCGAGTGACTTTATCAAAGACAGGGACTGTGTCTAACTCTATGTGATCTGAAATGTCCTGAACATCTGGCCCTCTTCATAAATATTAAATAGCTTCTGTCCTATGCCAAGGAACTGCAGGCTCTTCCCCCCAGCAGGCCTACAGAGAAAGCAATCCTAAGAGACACATCTGGACACATTCATTTTGGGCTCAAAGCTGTAGGGAGAACGGGCTCTTAAACGTGTGATACGAATGGCTGCAGTCTGAGATGAGACTCAAATGAAATCAGCCAGCACAGAAGAAAGAAGGCTCTACCATGGTCACACCCCCCAGAAATCCAGATGCTCACTCTGAGATTTTGCACGACCATGAGTGTGGGTCAGGACTAGGGAATATCGCGATCAGAATGGTGCTCCACAGACTTTTAATACCCAGAGAGCACAGACAGCCTCTCAAGAAAGATGTCCTGTTGACTGCTGATGCTGTTGCCGTCCCATGTTCCCCTTCTGAATGAAAGGAAATGAGACCTTGCTAGTGGGCGAACAGGAGCGTGTTTTCCTGTGAGCTTTGAGACTCAGCTAGGAGGGTCTAATCTTTCCTGTTTCCTGAAAGAGATGCCGCAGGATTTTTTCTTAAAAGGATGTTTTAATTTGGTCTTGGCAGTGGAGTCAAGAGAAAAGGTACAAGTTCCGAGTGGCCCAGCTCAGAAGCTGTGTGGGCCGTGAGCTGCACCGCATGTGACAAAGATACGGAAGTCAGTCGGTGCTGAAGGGCTCTAGGCGGAGCTCACCGAGAAGCGGACCGGTGACCACATCTAGGACGACGGCTCGGGGCCGTGATCCAGCATCATGGCAAGGCAGTCATCAACTTCACCATCTCTCTGGCGCATGATCAAGAGAGCCAGGGACACCACATTCTAGTTCAATACACAGCTCAGATCAAAGAGAGGAAGAGGAAGAAGGCAGCCTTCATGCCCTATGCACTTACTGAAGCTCAGTGACGGAAGCAGGATGGAGGGGGATGTCGGCTTCCTGCCATCCACCCCCAGAAACCTTCCACTACTGGGCCCGTGAGGGCTGACCCGAGAGCAGCGGTTCGCACACTGCCCGTGCATCACGATCCCCTGGAGGCTCCTTCAAATGGATTGCTGGGTATCACCCCTTGAGTTTCTGACTCAGGAGGTCTGCAATGGGGTTAAGAATGTACGTATCTAACAAGTTTCTAGGTGATGCTGCTACCCGGGGGCCACAGTTTGAGAACCACTGGCTCAGCAGCAGATTTTTGCTGGGATCCTTCCTGGACGTAGGGGAGCAAGCTACCTGATCTCCGAATGGTCCTTCCAACCCTAGACTTCAAATGTGGATAGCTGATGGCCACAGGCAACTCAGCATCCTCTAATCTTCTGTCAGGAACACCCAGTTCTGGGCCATGGGTCTGGGGATTTAGCTTTGCTTTTCATCTAGAGGCAGGGAGAGAGTTCAGTATGAAACACCACAAACTGTGACCCCAAAAGACAAAACAGGGAGCAGCAGAGGAGCAGCACCCCAGAAATGCGGCCCCGACACAGAGACACAGGCACCGCCTTCAGGCCACAGCTATGGCGAGAGCTACCAGGACACACAGAGGTGGGTTCCTTTCCCATAAGCACTCGTTACCAATAAGAACACAGCATATACGGAATCCTAACTCTCCAAGGCAGGGGGAAAACAAAATCAAATAAATAAAAACTATGAGACTATTTGTGGGGCAAACACGAGGCTCTGTTTTCTGACACCTCTCACAGCGCACCAGGGAACACTGGGTAGAAGGCCCGCGCCCTCCAAGACTTTGACTTTCCCACCTAGTACAGCAGCAAAAAGCTCAGCATTCTTTCCTGTGGAACCCCTAAGTGCTTGGCTGCCTGTGCTCTTGCTCCTGAGCAATCTGTTCTCCCGGACCCGGAGGCTGTATTATAGAGCAGGGTGGGGAGGGGGTTGACTCCCATTCGCTGTGGCAGCAGGTGAGGCTGTGTGTGCCATGCGGCTGGGCTGGGGCGGCGGGCAGATAGCTCTTGTAGTTCGCTTCCTGGAGAAGAGGGTACGTTCTCAGCTCACTGGTAACCCGATTGCTGCGGACACCACCTCTGCTGAACACCAGCCTCAGTCGGGCATATACTCAAAGCAAAAGCCATTTACAAATTGCACACTCAATAGAACTGACCAAACAAACCGTATGAGAACCCTGCAGACGATCAGGAAAAGAATTCTGCTTCTTTCAGTCTGCTGCATTTCTAACTCCCCTGGTCAGCATCACCAGCCACTCACACTGTACAGATAATTAGGAAACTGGAACGAATCCAAGAGAGCAGAGGTAGAGGGGGCCGAGTCCTGCCATGGCAGGAGACCTGGATCATTTGCTCCTGGGACCCCTCAGGCAGGCCGTGTCGACCTTACAGAGTCAGCTCCCCTGAGTGTCACAGGCGATTCGACAGAGTCACATCTAAAGTCTCTTCAATGCACCCAAGCTATCCCTACGTAACCCGTGGAAGGAAATCTTGTCTCTAATTTCTAGAGTGACGGAGGGGCTGGGAAAGGTCTCAAGGAGGAAGCAACAGTCCAAGTGGACTCTGACAGGTGGGGAGAGTGTCAAAACGTGGAAAAAGGAGAAGAGGAGGAGGAGGTGGGCACTTCAGGAAAGTGAATGAACAAATGCAGACAAAACAAATTCTGTGGGGTTTGGACAAGAGCCAAGTTTGGGCAGAGTTCAGATTATGAGGTAAAGTTCATTGAGAAATGGGTTGAAGTCACAACACGAAAGACTTGGATGCTAGGCTGTGACATTTACACATAAACCCAAGGGCAACAGGGAGACACTAAAACATTTTAGGAACTGGTTAGAGTTGAATTTTAAGAATGTTTACACCTTGTTCTTTTATCTTTCTCTTAATAACACAGTTGCACGAAAAAAATGGTTTTTGAAATAATGTGGCTAATTCTCCACCCACTACTCTTTTGCTTTAGATCAGTTCTGACCAGCAGAAGTTTCCAGAGTCATGGAAATGTTCTGTATCTGCACTGTCCAATGCAGCAGCCGCTAGCCACACGTGGCTACTGAGTACTTGAAATGTGGCTAGTGTGACCTGAATTACTAACTTTATTTACTTTTAAATAGCTACACTTGGCTCATGGCTACAGTGCAGTTTTAGATACCTGTTGGACGTCAAAAAAACAAAACCAAAACTCAAAAACCTTAGTTGTGCAAACTAATGAGGCAGATGTGATAGGATACGCTTCCTCATGGAGGTGAAGGGGTATGGCATGCTAATTACAGAAATAAATAATAGCACTTGAATCTCCCTAATAATGGTTAAACCAGACAAGCCAATTTCAAGTAATTTTGGACTATTATCTGTATATATGTGATCCAATGCCTAAGGCTAAAATCACTGACATTAAATTTTCATGCAGTACAATTACATCTTTTATCTTAGGAATACAGTAATAACTTTATATTAAGAAATAAAAATAGCAATCGTTTACTGAAGAATATAATTAGGTACAGAAAGAATGTGTAGTCGGAGAGCATTCTTTTTAGAAGACTTCCTTTGATTTTTTTCCCCAATAATATTCTTTAAACTGTCCAAGGTATAAAATTTCAAAACAAATCTAAAGTTGCCTATTTCGGTAGCCTGAGGTTGACTAATCCAATGGAACGTTACGCAGCCCTTCAGAAAATGAGGCAGCACCGGTAGGCAGCGATGTGAAGGGTGGTTATACAGGTTCGGGGAGAAAACAAGGTACAACCAGTGTACGGAGTTCACCGTAATGTATACGGATGCACAGACGCGGACCATCGCTGCAAGCCTACACGGGGACCCGGTCTCAGTGGCTGGGGGGCTAAGGGGTTGGTCTGCACAGCTCTGACATGGTTTTGTACTAGTGAATTTTGTGCCATGTGCACATTATCTTTTCTAAAAAATAATGGCTTAAAAATAAAAAATGAATATAAGAACGTAGATTTAAAAAAAAAATCCTTCAGGGACTGAGGTCCCGAATGCAGATCCAAATGGGAGGACACAGGCCTGTGGCATTCTGCCTCCCCCAGATGGCTCCTCGGAGGCCTGCTTTCAGGGGAACCCTAGGCTTTAGGTTGATCTGGCCTCTGAGGAGCTCTGGGTATTCCAGCCTCGCCTTTATTCTGGAAGCTAAAACTGTAATTCCTTCTGCTCTCACTTTCACCTCTCATCAGCCTCCAAACCCTGTCAACACCGCCTCCTAAACAGCTTGGGATCCAGCCCCTTCTCTCCACCCCTTCCCTCTCCACCACTATCATCTCTCCCTTTGGGCAGCCTCTTAAGTGGTCACGCCGTCCCTTCTCCGGTCTCCCTTCAATACACTCCAGACTTTGCTCCGGAAAGGGTTTTGTATATAATGCCAACCTGCCAACCACGGCCCTCCAAGTCTTTAGGCGTCCTGTCAGTAGCCCCAGCTCCTCGCTTGGTGCATAAGCCCCATACCATCTATCTGGGCCCCGGCTACCTCTCCTGCCTCACCTTCTACCTTTCCACATCACACCTGACCTTCTGAGCCACACTGAACTTTCCAAATGCAGAACACACTGCGCTCGCTCTTTCTCACTGCACCTGTTCAAGTTAGGTTATCACTTCCTCCCAGAAGCCTTCCAAAACCTTCTAAACCTGGATTAGGGCCCCTTCCTATTTCCCACAGCCCCCTGTGCTTCCACTTTTTGACTGTATTCACTCTCTATCACAGCAGCCCAGCTGTCCGGCCTGCGAGCTCTGGGAAGGCAGGGGCTGTGTCCGTCTTGCTCACTGCTGTGTCCTTGGGGCCTGGTGCAGATGAGTAAGTGCTCAGCAATTACTGGCTGAGTGGATAAACAGGGGACCTCTGGTCTCATGTGTCTGGATAATGTATTCCCGGGCAGGCAGTATGGCATTTTAACTATTTAAAACTGTACAATATTTCATCACCGTACTATGGCACTTTGTTTCACCTATTTTAAAAAAACTGCACTAGATGCTGGTGAACAGAATAGGGGCCATTTTTCCTTCAACGTCCCCCCAAAACTCCCCAGACCAAGACCTGTGCAAGCGTTCTCAGCTAAGCATTACTGATGCTTCTACCTGGGGTAGCCCAGCCCCAGCTGTCCCCCAGTCTTAGTCCTTCCTCCAGGGAGAATGGCAAGGCCACCCCGCTTCCTCCAGTGGCCTTTCAAAGTTGTTCGCTCAGACCATTGTCACTGTCCTCTCCGGCCTTAGTAACTATCTACCACGTGCTTGTCTCATGAGCCTCACGATGGAGGAAGGCCTTTGTTTCTGTCTTTTTATTCTCTGGAGTCTCGTGGAGTGCTGGGCAGGTAGTAAGCATTCCACAAAGATGAAGCATCTGAAGAGGGCAGAGATTTGTTCTTCTTTTCCAGAATCATTAGCCAGAGCTAATAAAGAAAAGAGAAAACTGAGGCTTCCTCAGAGGAAGAACCTGAGGTCCTCATAGTCGTCGGTCAAGAGGCAGACAGAGGGAGCAGGTGTAGATCTGGGGCTCACCCGAGCCTATCCCGTCCTAGAGCATTCCAAAGTCTAAGTTTGAAAAAAAAAAAAAAACCCAAATACCCATGTGGTAGATGATTATCGGGAAAATACTAGGTAAAACATAAAATGAGTGTCTTGGGTGAGAACTCTGTGTGGTGGAAGCCCTTTGAATCCCCGAACCCCAGCGAGGGCAACGCTGGCAGTCACGCGGCCGCCGGGGCTCACCATTCCCCCAGGGCCTCGAGGCAGCGCATGCGGCCCAGCATCAGCTCCGGGTCATCCTTGTTGGTGTCCATCTTCTTGTCGTAGGCCACGAGCGCGTCCTCCCACTCGTGCAGTTTCTCGTACCAGGTAGCCTGGATCTCCTGCCAAGGGGAAAAGAAAGAGGACTGTTGTGGGCATGGAGAACACGGGGGTGCATTTTGTAACCCACACACTGCCAACACGGGGGTGAGTTTTATAACCCACACATTGCCTTTCCTAAGGCGCTAGATGCTTCACCTATCCCTGTTCGGCTTGGCTTTGGTTGAAAAGAACTTCAGAATATCGGGAGGTATGTTTGGTGGTGGTGTGAATGCTGGTGACTTGGCATGTGGATGGAACAATGCTGGGATGATAATCTGAGAGCAGATGGCAGGCCGTGTCCCCACATCTCCAGCATGTGGGGATGCAACGACAGGGGAAATCATTTGGGACGGTAGGAAGCCCTGACCAGAACTCCCGCAAGGATGCCAAGGCCTTGATCTGCTGGAGTGTGGATGGCGGGCCACAGGACCGGGACGGCAGCTGCCTCCCTGATGGGGCTGGAAAGACCAGGCATATCTGCATAGTTGCTGGAGGAAAATAACTGGCTTTTTAAAAGCTCTTGATTCTCTGCGTTTTTAAACTTTCAGGAAATAATGATTTAAAATACAATATAACACTACACTTGAAATTCTTTGGAAAACCTTTCCTCCTTCCATCCAATGTTCCCTCCTGCTTAGCGCTTGGCAGCTTTACCAGTGTCAGGGGCCAAAGGCTGGTTTCCATTCCCCGGGCAGATGGTGAAATGCCACGCTGAATTGCAGTGCTGGCCACGTGAGGAAGAGGGGCTGTAGTCTCAAAGCTGCAGACCCCAGCTCTCTAAGTGCTCAGGGGATGGACTGTATTACGTCTTTGCCTGCCCCCCCCACCCCCCTCCTCCATCTGTCTTCTGGGCTTCTCCATCACCTGCTTAGTAAGTGGCTATTTCTCTACCAGGCCAGCGTAGTGGCTCTCCAGGGATTCCTCTAACAACAAGATGATTCCGCAGTGGAATCTATAGGATATAATGCAGGGCCCACATGAGTTTCCCCCATTACCCTCCGCCCCTTTCTAAATAAAACTGTTATTTGAGTAGTATACATGCTGACAGCTACTCTGCTAAGCTCTCTGAAAGGACCTTTTCTTCCTGAACCTCTGTAAGGACATCATGTCTCTATTCGGTTGTGAACTTGTGCCGAAGTCCCCTCATCTGTTTTCGGCAAGGCCAATCCCTTCTGTGGCCCCTGCACGAATTCTGCCGTCCAGCAGCCCTTTCCCCAGTTTCAGTGAACGGTAGGGTTCACCAATATGGGCATATCTGGCTCTACGGAAGATCAAACTACCTAAACTACATCTTCCAAGCTTGCTGAAAAGAATACGAAAGAGAAAACGTAGGAGTCACTGTCTAAATTTTAGAGGAGTCACTGTGAAGACAGTGTCCCATGAAAAATGCTTAAATTGAAAAGGAACACGTCTTTTCCCATTTTGGATTTCTACCCTGGGTGGGCAAGAGAAAGGGGCTCGTGACTGGCGGCTGGCTCAGGCTCGGCACGAACGAGCGGAAAGCAGAGGGAGCGGCATATGGAGCAGGTCAGGCAGGGGGCAGGATATTTTGAATTGCAATAGCTTGCAGAAACTATAAGGTTTAAGCAATGAATCACACAAGATTCTAATGAGATTGCTGTTACATAAATTGTGCTGAGAAAGCGCAGACTCTGCCAAGAAAAGGCAAACTGTTGTCAAGCTTAGTATGCTTCAGCTACCTAAACATAACAGAAAATCCACCCTGGGTTTAGCAATAATCCTGGCATGGAGGGCCACCTTTAGAACCTGGAGATGGAGGCACTTTCCCTGAAGGTTGGCCCTCTGAGCTGCTGGGTAGAAGCTGTCCGCTGGCAGATTACCTGAGGGCCAGAAGGTGGCGAAGCCTTGCTTCTCTGGGTACTGACTGCGGCCCAAGCTCTACGGACATCGAAGGAGGGGGCGTCTTTGTCTGGGAGGCTACGCTAAGTGGCCCTGTGGCTGACTTTCTTCCCTCTACAGATGAGGATGCTGGCAAAGGTGGATGAGACACAGTCCCTTCTGCTCTGTCATCGGGAGAGTGGCCGTCTTGGTCTAGTTACAGATCTGCACTCGCGATGGCAAAGCATTCCCTGAAAGTTTCAGTCCAATTTCCCAGCCCCTGTGCGAGGCAAAAAACCTGTGAAGCAGCCCTGAATTTCTTCACTCTAACACACTGGGTCTAGATTCTGGCACACCTGAGTAAGTGGCCTACACAACTAACGAAAGGTTCCTCATCAAATACATGGACCCAGAACTTCTTGACCTTCCGGGAAGTCAATGCCGAGCTGATTAAGTCAATGCTTTATATATGGTTAGGAAGTTACCAAAGCACCCTCCCAGGACCACAGAGGGTAATGGAAACATTTTAATATTGATAAGGCAAAGATGGCCGGAGAGAAAAAGCTATGTGAGCAATAATGAAATGGAACAATTCCTCAACAGCACGTATAAATTACAGTATGCTGTTTTCTGGAGGATTGGCTATGGTTTCGTCTGAGGCACGTACTGAGCATTACTGTGCACCCGTGGCAATGCTACTGCCACAGACAACACGAAATAACTCAGGTCAGGGTGATACAGATGATGCCAGACTGCTTGGGTTCAAGTTCTGGCTCGGCCACTGATTCACTGTCTGCTCGGGCAAGGCTGTTACGCTGTTGGGACCACAGGCCCCTTTCCCGGAGAATGGGGTAACAATCGGACCTCTGTCCAGAAGGCCGTCGTGAGGACGGAAGGAGATGGAATATAGAGAGTATGCAGCAAAGTGCCAGGCACACGCCAAGAGTTTGATAAATACCAGCTATTACTACTCATCAGATTCTGTCCTCACGATCGGTATTTGGTTTGAGTACAGTCCACAAAGCCACTGTCTCCTTCATCCTTACGATACAGGAAAGTCAGCATCGGACATCCCCGATCGGGGAAAAAGCAGAAAAGGAAAGTAACTTTCTCAGGGTTGTGGCCGAGGGCCTCCCTAGCCACGTTTCTACCTCTTGCTCTTCCAAAAGGAACGAGGCACTTACCAGCTCTCCGAAGTGTTTCATGGCATACTCTAACACCCCCGCGGCTGCCTCCGGCTGCTGGAGCTTATTATTGATGCTGGGAAAACAAAAGGAAGAGGTGGTTACACTCAACACGTCAGAGGGCAGGAGGTGCAGGGGTCATCGCGGGCAGATGGCTCCCTGGCACGTTGGGGACCACGTCTTGCAGATGCAAAGACAGCCGTGATTGTGTATGACCACCCAGCAAGCTGAGCCCGAATGACTTCATCGGAGGGATGACTTCATCTTGATCCCACACTCCTGGTTTTGAGGGGGCAGTGTCTGGTAGACAGGAAGCCTCGCTGGCTCTGCGGCCCTTTCTCCAGCCAGCACAGACTGGTTTCCCCTCAGAAATGGTCAGTCGGGCAGCATGTGCCTGTTTTCTAAAAACTAGATTCCCTGGGTCCCAAATTGGCCCAGTTGTAGAACATAACCAGATGAGGTCCCTCTGAACTTTTAACTTTCACTTCCTCTCATCAGTTGCCTCCAGGAATAAGACACAGAAGTGGCGCTGAGGCTGGGTCACTCCTATTAGTGACAGAGCACCCCAGGAACTGTGGCTGTGCAATGACTGCTCCCCTGATAGAGCCCATCTCCTTTGAAGCTGGACGCTTCCTTAGACCCTCTTCAAGAACCACCCCCTCCCTCTGCAGTGGGCAGCAAAGGGACCCCACCCGGGATCACGTGCCTGGTGTCTGGCGGAATGATGTTTTTCACTGACAACACAACTCTGCTGTCATCGGTGGGCAGCACACGGCCACTGGGGCCGACCGGGAGACTGCAATGTGTCGGGACAACCAGGCAGTAGCAGCGACGGTCTGTGCCTGCACCTGGTTCACCAGAGAGGCTGCGGAGAGGTCCTGGAAGCTGGACAGAGCAGGGCTGAGACCCTTGTTCCAACAGGAACGTACGTACGAGGGGAAATGGCAATGAAGCCAACGCTTCTGTTCAGGAAGGAAACGAGGGACGAAGCAGGCCTGAGAAAGTCATGGGCCAACAGTGATGTTATCTGTTCACAGGTGGGGAACAAACTCTGACAGTCCAGCTTGGGAGTCTAGACTGTTCTAATAAGCAAGGGATCCAGTTTACTGCCCTAAGTACAAACTGTCTATTTGACTAGAATTAATTTTTAAGTGGTTTTGGGAAATTCCAGATTTGGGTTTAGTGTGGTAATATGGCAAGAGATTGCTGGGATAAATATTATTTTTAAAAATTCAAATTCCACCACATTTATTCCAATAAAACCATGAAGGAACTGCCCATAATCTGTCAAACCAGAGAAGTTAACATTTGTGAAAGTAATAACCTAATGCCTCATGTTTACAAAACACATTTCAAATAATCGTTCCAACCTGTCACTCCTTTGACCTCACACATCCCTGAGAGAGTGGGCAGGAAAGGTATTACCAGTCTTGTTTCGCTCCTGGGGAGACTCAGGCCCGAAAAGCCAGCAATTTTCCCTCAGGCCTACGGTGCACAGGGACGGTCCCTGGATGATCTGAAGCAATCTTGTGACTGTCCTTTGCTGAGGTGAGCGCAGGGCGAAGCAGCTCTGCATGTGGGGCCAGGAAGCCTGGGCTACATTTCTAGAGGTCCGGCTGTTCTACCTCTAAACCGCACGACCATAGACAACTCTTCTTTTTTGAGTTTTAAACTTCTCATCTATAAAATGGGGCTAATCCCACCTCTTCCACAGGATTTTTCAGGGAATGAAATGAAATAAGGGGTATGAAATTGCTAGGCAGATCTTTATAAATGCTTCTTCCTTCATCTGATTTTGTCTAAGAGTAAAGGTTGCTAGAAACACAGCCATAGGCTTGTGTACAGAAAAAAACACACATCTAAGGTTGAGACTCAAGCCAGGATTGGGAAATCATCAGTGTGGGTTCCAAATTCACCCTGACAAGGACTATTTGAGGAGGGTGCCCAGGCTCTAGGCTCTGCAACTGGAGGCCAAGGTCACTGTACGGATGTCCCACTCCTTTATTTATAGCAGACAGGTGACTCATGTGGGATCTACTGGGCAGACCCACCTGTACTTCTCTGCTGGTCCTAAGCAAAGCAATGAGCCAGAATGTTCTCTGTAAGTTAGTCTGCCGCAGGACTCAGAAATGTTTCTGATTTCAAAAAGAAGTCATAACATCATAGTTTCTTTCAGGAAGTCCTAAATGAGGTTATTTTATTAATTTAAAGTAAGCTCTACACCTAACATGGGGCTTGAACTCACCACCCCGAGATCAAGAGTTGCATGCTCCACCAACTGAGCCAGCCAGAAACCCCGTACAAGTCTTTCTAACAAGCTCACTCACGCAGGGCTGGGTAAGCTGTATTAATAATCAATATTACTGGGTACAGATTTGTGATTATCTAGTTTCTTGAACCCAAATAGAAATTTGGGAAGCATAAAAAGACAGGAAAAAAGAAAGCCAAAGTATATTTTATATATTATCATCAAATATGTAACACACCATATGTAAATATATATAATTATATAGTCCATATATTCTTTCTGGTTCCAGTGTGGACTATTGGGATGGCCGTGATAGAAATATTAACTGCTCTGGTGAGGAAGACAATGTGTTCCCTGCCTAAAGCAAAAGAAGTTAACTCTAAGAATCAGACATAAAAATCCAGGAGTTTCACTAAATGTCTTCCAATCTTGTATTCTGGAGCATATGCTATTTTCAAGAACAAATTACAAACATTGCCACAGCTTGCCTCACTCAGGACAAAGCAACACAAAACCAGAGACAAGCAAAAGGTTCTCCCCACTCCACTCTCCCACTCATCATGCATAAAAAGGAGAGCTTTACAACAAACTGGCCCAAATCAGGAAGCAGTAATTAGGAACCTCAGAGGAAAAATATGAATTTTCCCTTCATATTGCTACAGCTTTGATATCCCTCCTCTAAGGACAGACCAACTTAGCTTTGCAAATTAAAAACAAACACACACAAAAACAACCCAAACTCATCATATGGCCCCCACTCCTTTAAGGGAAAGTCCAAGTGAGTCACCTCACTTCCCACCTAAATGTGGGCGGAGGCAGGGGAGGCTGCAGACAGAGCCCAGTGGGAAGGAAAGAGAGGGGCTGAGTTCCTTGGAGGAACCACCAACCAGGCCTGTAGCAACTGCCAGGAAATCTGGAGGTGTGCCACGAGACTCCTGATAAGCTCTGTGCAGGAGTATGGACAATCACGGCAAAATTACAACTTTGACTAAGTGGACTAAAACATAGCCATGAAAAAGGAGTGGCATCAGTCTGAGAAAGGGTCCCTTTCAAATATGAAATCCCTGGCCTCTGAATCGAGGACCTGAAGGAAAGGGGACGGTACACACCTACGGCTGATGGTTCAGAGCAGGGATTTTAAGTTAGCCAGCTGCTATCCTGTTTATCCTTTCTTCCTCCCTGCTCCCCCTTTATTTTCCTATAGGATTTTCTCCCCAAGCTACTTTTTCTCTTCCTGCCTTCCATGGAGTCCCCCACGTGCGCTGCAAGGTTGCTGGAGGGCGCGACCGCTCATGCGGAAGTTCGAGAAGTACGTCAATAAAACTCTTGGTTGTTTGGGACCTTAACTTTTTCTCCTTCCTCCATGACTTCTGGTGTTCCATTGTGGGAGGCAATGTATTATCATAACAACGAAAAGAAACCTCAATTTATTGAGAGCTTACTGCATGTACCAGGCACTGGGCTTACTGCTTATATGTATTATCTCAACTCAATGAAGTAGACACTAATATTAATAGTCCCGTTTTACATATCAATCACCTGTGGCCCAGGTCACAGGCTACTGTACCGTTACAAAAGATCTTTAGTAATAACTAAGGGTGTGCTGTAAGCTCTGCATTGTGAGGGATAGTGCCTTAGCCTTCTACCCTGGCATCAGCAGGCACATGTGAACAGCTGTGCAGGGAAGGAAAGCAGGCACTGGACGGCGTGTAGGAGCTAACTCTCTCTACGTAATTCGCTGTGCAGGAGAAGGCAGCCCTGCCAGGCTTTCATTTTAACTTCCTCAGGGATGCCGTGGCTGACACTCCCCTCTGACCCCCGAGCTCCCATCTCTATTTCCCCTTTCCTTTCAGAAGCTGTTGATATGCCTTGAAGCCTCCCAACCAGGCCAGCCAGGTGGCCAGAGCGGGCTTTTCCAAGGCAGCCTGTTTGAGGCTGCCAGGCTCACGGACATAGCCCAGACTACAAAGCGTGGGACAGATAAGTGCCTGCTGGAAACTCAGCAGCTAAGCGCCCAATCTCCTGGCTACTTGCGTGACACGCAGCTGTCCTCTGAAATACTTCCCGTTTAAACTCAGATGTGGTTTTATGAGACTGAAGGGAGAGACTGTATGTTTGGCTCGTAGGACAAAATCACCTTTACTCAAAGCCCCCTTAATGAGGAGCTCTTGTTTTATGGGGCAGCTGGGAGTCTTCTAGAGTCCATTCTCTAAACGCTCCCTTGCGTGGCCCTCAGTCTCTCCCTATTACTGCTGCAGGCTTAAACAGGGCAAACTGCGCCAAGCCCCGGCTCAACGACACAAACCAGACCCCACTGACATCAGTCCAGGTAAAAAGATCTCACAACAAACAAGCTGAGAGAGTTGGAGGTTAGGCAGCAACGTGCCCACGAGAACGGTGTGCTGGGGTGACATGTTGACGGATTTCCCACCTCCTCTGGACAAGCGCTGAGGCCCCAAGGAAAAGAGAGCTTTGTCATCTGGTGGGTGGCGAATCCCACAGCCGTCTTCACATGGCAGTGGGGTATATCTGCATTCTGCTCCATCTTCCGGCGGGAGCAGCCAGTTGAGAACTTACAGTCACGAATCTACAGAGCAACCAGAAATGGCCTATCCACGTAACAAATCCCAGCACCCACCACTGAACCCGGGGTTAGAGAGACTGTGAAGAGACAGACAAGCAAACACAGTGAGGGAGGAGAGCAGGGGGGGAAGAGGCAATGATAGCACTTTCACTCATTCCCCACCTCCCCTTTCCCACCCCAAGATTTAATTTTTATTAAGGGAAGCTGAGTTGAGAACTAGAAACTGAGAAAATTCTTGCCAACTAAGGGAAACGCTTTCTAGAGTTGGGCCGAATTAACAAATAAGGACAAGAAACTGCTTCAACGCCTTCCCTAGCACACAGATTACACCAAACATCTTTTCTCCCCACTATCCAAAAATTCCTCTTCGGAAGCAGGGAAAGTGCTAGGGTAAGTGACGCCGACGTGAAGGAGCTTGTCCCATGGCCTTAGCAGGCGCCCCAGCAAGAGTGATGGCTAAGGAGCTAGGGCTGGGGGGGCCCTGCTTACTTCTCCATGACTCTCCCTTTCGAGCCTTTCCTCAGTGCTTTTCACGTGCAGGATGCGACTAACCGAAACGGTTAGTCGCTAACTGCGCAAGGTCTTAGTGCTGACCACAGCAGTAAGAGGGTTTCTGCTTGGCATCCAAATGACCTGAGGAATTCCGCTGTTTCCTGAAGGGGTTTCGAAGTCATTGCTCCACAGGCTTCTAGACTGATGTCAAATCCAAAGTAATTTGGCCTGATAACTAATTCTTTCTTGTATGGCTCATCTGGTTATCGATCGCATCTCTTAGCCTTGGTGCCTCGGTGACCTTTAGGCCATTAAGAGCAAAGCCCGAGCCTGTCGGAAAGTCAGTCAAATAAGGAGCATCTGCGGTCACATCTGGGGGACCACTTAGGCTTTCCTAGTGCTCCCATCAGGAATTTATGAGAACATTATGCACTCGTTTCCCAAATGGCTCTGGGCCTTCTTTCTCCTGTCTATTTCGAGTGCAGACCAGAGTCTGTGTTTTACTTGGTTCCCTGTCAAGTAAGAATTCCCTGAATTCCCTTAGCGCTACGCTGGTGACACATGCAACACAGCCGATGGGGACCCTGGCGGGTCTGACGAGAAGCTCCTGACCAGCTGAGATGAGGCCAAGCTGGACACTGCTTTGGGTCCTTACCACTGCATCGAGCAGTCTATCTTGCTTCTCCTATAGAGGGGTAACTGCTTCAGACCATTCCCTGACCCTTCTCTGAGCCCCGAGACTTAGCTCTGTGCCCCAAGCATGATTAAAAACAGAACAGCTTGATTCCTGCACAGAGCCAGGAAGATCTGAAGCTGGCTGGGTCCCAATGTCTTTATCAGGCAGTTACCCTGGGACTCTGGGGAACTCAAGGATGCAACAGCCTCTCTCTGAATAGGGTAAGTGAAAAGCAAAAGGCCAGCAGTGAAGACAGAAGGCAACGTGAGAGCATCTGAAGTGTGACACGGAGAGAGGCCATGAGGGACAATTTAAACGCAGGCAGGCGGAAAGTGAAGGCAGGTGGGTTGGCCTCAGTCATCCACCGAAAGCCAGAGTCAGGGATGACAATAGCATCCCTGGCTCTGTTAGGGTCAAACTTCCCTTTTCTGCTTCGGGAACTCAGGAAAAGTCACTTGACTCCTTTCCTACATATTAACAAAGGGAAGGCCAGCCTCGTCAGGAGGTTTCAAAGCTGGGACATTTGGTGTTCCTGGTGCTCTAAGGCACCTAAGGCATCAAGATAAAAAAAGATTTGATGCAGAAGAGGGGGCCTGCCTTGGACAATCAAATGGGTTCCTGAGTCTTGCTTGGTCTTCACCCTTTCCCTCGGTCACAGTTTAAATGGTACGTCTGTCACAATACCTAGAGGACATGCTAAATCTGTATGTGAGAAAGTGGGGATTTTCAAGAATAAAAAAAGACAGAATGCTAACAACTGTGTAGAGACAGAGATTAGGGTCAGGGGAGACAAAAAAATCCTATCTTTCCAAGATTGGAGAGGGGAAGTATGTCTTTCACTGCAACTTAACCACCTTTTAAAAAATATTGTTTTCACCTATAGCTATTCTATATAATTAAGTGGTGAGCAGAACATTCATATAATTTTATATTTTGCTTTTTCACATAACAGAGACGTTTCCCACTTGATCTAGTCTTGGTAATTACTTTTAACAGCTCCACGATCTCGTCCTGCCCATGGCTCCCATGCCTGTGATCAGTCTCCCGGGCGCACTTTCTTGGCTGGTGGCGGACAGACCCGCATCAGATTAGCGGCCCCCGGGCGCGCTGCTCAGGAGCACACACTCAGCGCTCTCCCACGTACAGTGAGTGACCTGCCCAGCAGAAGTCTGCAAGGCCGGCTCTGGGAAGCAGAGCGCCCATCCCCTGAGGACCAACACAGTGCTGAGCGAGAAGCCAGGCAAACTGTCCCACGTGACACATCACCTCCAGGCACCCCTGTGGCTGGACGTGGGGCCCAGGTGCCCAAGCACAACCCGGTGTAAGGCACTGTGAGGCCGTGAGGCCCCAGAGTGTCAAGGCACACGATTTGTGCTGGCCGGGTTTCCAACCCAGGGGCCTGTCACAGGCGTGCTGTAAAAATGATGAATGGCTGTCACATTTCCAAGGCTCCGGCTGATTTAGGGAGCCATTGGCAGACACATCACTCCCAACATGTCGGCCAGTTAATTACTTCCAACTTTATCTTTCTTGTCAACACTTCTTGACAAATTGGCCATTATCTTTTTATTCTACAACAATGAGCACTGCTCCTTTCCTGGTGATGCCTGGAGGTTTTTCTCCTCCTTTCCGCTTCTTCATATCCAGAGCGAAATGAAGAGCTCTGAGAGAGACGAGCAGAAAAAGGAGCTGTCAGGAAGGGAACAGAAGGGGGCTGGGCTGCTTGGGTGAACCCAAAGCTCATTTTCAACTACCCTGACTCCTAAGCCGAGTTGACATTTGGGCTAACATCCTGACTTCCTGGCTTCCCGATGTCCACGAGCTCTGACCCAGTCCCTTATGGGGATGAAGCTGAGACACAAAATGTAAATGACCCGGCTCTAGTGACCTGGCAGCGTTGAGCCCTCCCCAAGTAACTGGGTAAGCAGAGGAGAGATGGCCACCTGCTCCATTCAGGAGAGAGGCCACACTGTAGAAATGCCAATGCCCATTCTGGAATGAGGGAAAAGAGAAAAATAAGCCTACTTCCGGGTCAGGACAGGCTGACAGAAGATGACCGTGACATGCTATCAGTGGGCTACCAAGATTCATAGCCTACAAGACGACCAAAAGAACCTGGAGAGACGCGTTGTGTCACCACCAGCACAGGCGGCCATCACCAGACAGTGTCAGAGGCGGGTTTGGGGCAGAACCCAGCACCTACGGCATTTCATCAGTTTTAAGACGCGCACTTTAACATCTCTGAATCACGATATGGCAACGTCATTCAAGGTTTCAGAGCACTGGGACATGGTTTAATTGCCAGCGGTAAGCCCTGTCTGCGCTGCCCCCCGTGGTACACGGAACTCAGAAGCAGCTTCTCTAACTCACCATAAGAGAGGTCCCATTAAATCTCAAGGCATCCCGGAGGGGGAGCGAGATACAGTGGAGGGGCAGACATTTACTACTGTACTACCACAAGCTTCCCCCTTTGGTCTTGGGCTGCAATGAAAGACCCGCTGTCCTTTTGGTCATCTTTGGGAGAAACCCCAGGACTCTTCCCTTTGTCCCGCTCCTCGCTGATGGCCAGCTTTCTGCACTGAAAAGCAGCCTTCCTTGGGGTTTTGAAGGTGCTCTATAAAGACAAGCTGTTGTACAGGGAAGCTGTAGGAAGTCTTCAGAACAGCTGGGAATACATGTATGCTCTACCGGTGACTGGCGAGAGACCTGACCTCTTCGGTCCGGCTGCATGTAAGAGGGCATTACAGAAAAAGACGGGGCTTGGGAGATTCAGTCTGTGCTTGTGCTCTGGCTGCATGGGGGCTTACCCAGTCCGTGCACCCTCTGCTGCAAGGAGCTGCCCCATGAGGGGGACAGATTCCTAGAGGCACACTGCGCTTCTGAAGTCAGCATGAGCCCAGAGGTTTGGAATGTGTTTTTGTCGAGAAGTGAGGAGCTTTGAGCAAATCCTCACCTCTCTGGCCTGAGGGCTTTTTCTTCCAGCAGAGGTAGGGGAAAAGAACAAGACTCTGTACCTTTTCTGGAAGCCAGGAAACAAAGGGAAAAGCAAGACTCATACTTCCAAGCAACACGGTGGTGACATCTTGGGGACATGTGTTTAGAATTAAGACACAGAGTGGGTTTTATGCACCCTTCTAGCCCCTCGGCCGTAGACTGCAAAGCCCAGGCATGCTTGCCGTTAACTGGCTGCTCTGGCACAACTGGCTCATTTCTCTAACATTCTCGAAGAATTACAGTCCTCTTTTCTCGTTAGTGCGGCCTACGTCAGGGTGGCGGAGGTCCGGCCCAAAGGGAAGCTCTGCAGTCCCAGGGCGGCTGGGTATGAACGTGTGGTCTTATCCTGCATCTCGGACAGGGTCTTGTCTCCAGCTAAGAGGGACTTTCTGCTATTGCAACATAATGGGCATTTCATCCCCTTTCGGGACAGCAAGATGTGCCAGGTTCCTGGATAAATTATGGGGAATACAGCTGCCCAGAGATGCAGCTGTTTTTATGAGGACATGTTACTTTGTTCTGTCTTCAACATGAGCTGCTGCACCTGGCCCCCCCAGGCCACGATGACGGTTCAGTAACAGGCTGATGCAGGTTGAAGTAATCAGATACACCAGTTACATAGGCCTCCGCAATAAGGTAGAGCAGGACAAAACGCTGCCCCAAATGCTCTGTGATTCTCCTGCTGGTCATCGTCAAATGTAAAGAAAGAGGGGTGAGACACAAATCAATGGTTTCCAGGAAGACAAAGTGATTATACACTAAGGACGCTGCCTCCAGTTATTGATTAAAATACAAGGTTGAACCAAATGATCTCAATGCTTCCAGTTCCCACCTCCTCTGATTCTGTGACTAAGACCTACAGAAGAAAAATGGACTCGGAACAGGACAGAATGCGGTGGCCAACGATGAAGGCGTCACCATGACAAAGTACTGCCAATGACCATGGAGAGAGACTCTAAGTCTCCGTGACAGTTGTTTATTTAGGCAAAGAAAACCTTTTGCTAGGAATTCATTCTTTCACTTGACAAGTTCCAATGAAGGACATCTTTGGCCTCAGGCTTTATGCTAATAGCTAAATGTTAGAGATACTGTGGTAAATAATGACAGATAAGGTCTTTGCTTTTGCAGAGCTTACAGGTCAAGTAGATACGCAAAACAAAAAAACCCCAAAATAAGTGCTGTGAAGGTAAATACCATGAAGAAAACAGAGCGCTTGGATGGAGACTAATGTTGGGGGCCTCCTTGAGATTCCGGAGGGCAGGGAAGGCTCTTCTGGTGAGATAACTGTATACTTAAATAATGGTACCTGTTTTTTTTTTTTTTTTTAAACATTATTTGAGAGAGAGAAAGAGAACAAGCTGGGGGGGTGGGCACAGAAGGAGCGGGAAAGGGAATCTCAGACTCTCCACTCAGCACAGAGCTGGATATGGGGCTCTATCTCACAACCCTGAGATCACGACCTGAACCAAAACCAAGAGTCAGATAAGTAACCCCCTGATCCACCTAGGTGCCCCTAAATAATACTACTATTTGCTGGACACTACGTGTCTGCCACTACTGTTTCGTGTGCCCTACCTATTTTTGAATCCACTTCTAGTTGAAGTATAACACACACATATATACACAAGTATACATAGGATACAGCTTGACAAATCATCACAAAGTGAACATACCCTGGTAACTGCTACCCAGACCAAGAAACAGAACACAACACACAACAACAGAGGCTTCGCCCGACCGTGGCTCCCTCCCTCATCTCCACAGGCAACAATTATCTGACTTCTGACACAACTGGTTCGTTTTGCCAGCCTTTGAACATCACCTAAACACTCAACATGACGTTGGGAGATACATGTATGCTGCTGCACACTACGGGAGTTTGCCCTTCTACTGCTGAAGACGACTTCACTCTGAATGTACCACAACTTAGTCATCTGGTCGCTTATGGGCATGTAGGTGGCCATTGGCTCTTGGCTAGTATGAGTGTGGTGTTCCTACAAACATTCTTGTATGTGTCTTTGGTGCACGTGTGTTCGCATTTCTGTTGGGACTATGCCTAGAGTAGAACTGCTGGGTTATGGGGTATGTTCAGCTTTCGAGGACACTGGCAAATTGCTCTCCAAAGTGGTTTTTCCCAATTGACATTTCCATGGGAAGTAGATGAAAATCCCAGCCACTCCACATCTTCGTCAACACTGGCTACTGTGAGTGTTTTCCACTGTAGTCATTTTAATTGGTGTGTAGTGGTGGCATGCAATAGTTTCAATTTGAACTGCCATCATGACGAATGAGCTTGAGCAGCCTTTCCTGCGTTCACTGGCCCTGTGGAGATCCTCTTTTGTGAAATAAGTGCCTATTGACATCTCTTGGCAATCTTTAACTTGGCTACTTCTAAAAAAAAATGTTTGGTAAGAGTTCCACATATCCTCTGGAGACAATGTACACAGAGATATGCACCGGAGATCTCTTCTTGCCTTTTTACTCTCTTCATAGTGTCTTCTAATGAACAGAGATGACTCCTTTTATTGCATTTGATAATGTTTTTTTGGATGGTTAGTGTTCTTTGTATCTTGCTTAAGAACTCTTTGCTTATCCCAAGATGCCAAAGATAATTTCCTATGTTACCTTCTAGAAGCTTTAGTCTTTACCTTTCACATGTAGAACTCAAACCTCCTCTGAACTTGAAGTTTCGTGTGTGGTGTGAGGTAAGGGTCAAGAGCCCTCGTCTCCCCATAAGGCTACCTAGCTGACCTGGAAGAACTTACTGAAAAGATCGTCCTTTCCTCCCCGTTCTGTGGTGCCCCCTTGTCCTAAATCAAGTGTCTACATACGTGCGGGTGTTTCTGGTTATTCGATTCTGCTCCATTTATCTATGAGCCTATCCTCGTGCCAACATCACACTGCCTTAATTACTTGTGGTAGCTTTATGATAAATCTTGATTTCTAGTAGTTTAACTCCTCCAAATTCAGTTTCTTCTTCTTCTTCTTTAAAGATTTTATTTATTTACTTATTTGTCAGACAGAGAGAGAGAGCGAGTGCACAAGCGTGGCGCAGAGGGAGAAGCAGGCTCCCTGCTGAGCAAGGAGCCTGATGCGGGACTGGATCCCAGGACCCTGGGATTATGATCTGAGCCGAAGGCAGACGCTTAACTGACTGAGCCACCCAAGCATCCACAAATGTAGTTTTCTTACTGAAAAATGCCTTAACTATTTTTAACCTTTGCTTTATTTAACCAAAAATCCTGTGAGGTAAAGTAGTTATGATTTTCATCTCCACTGCACAGATCTGTAATCCCAAAGAAATAACTTGCCCAGGGTCATATAACTCTCAAGTGATGGGAAGGGACTGGAACCCAGCTTTGCCTGATTCTAGACCCAATATTTCAAGTCCTTCATATACCGCCTCCTTAATCCTCAAGCCAGATGATCCCTTCGGGGCATTTAATATGAATCTGTTACAATTTCAAGAAATTCTAATGTTCTAAGCCACCCATTTCCAGTTAAAAATCTTGTTTGCCAACTACAAAAGGCCACTTTCCCGGTGAGACTCAGGAAAACAGCAACAAGAGGTAAAAGCTGCTTAGATTCCTTTCAGAGCTCCCTCTGTCTCCACAGTAGCAATCCCGCCCCTCATGTGGACTCCTCAAGTCCCTCAGGCCTGGCTCCCCTCCACCTCTTAGGTGGGGAGCCCCCACACCCAACTCTTAAGCCATGCTCAAATACTTGGGTCTTCCTACTAAGTCAAGGTCTTTCACAAAGCTGCACCCTGCTCACGGTGCCCCCTCCCACCCCTGGCTACCTCCTCCTTTTTCTGTGAAACCTGGGGGTCACTCCCTTTGGGAGGCCTTCCCAAACTCATCTGGGTTAGGCACTCCTCCTCTGTGCCCCCGTCCTCACATGTCACACTGCCCTAGAGCTCAGCTGTCTGTTTCTCCAACTAAACTGTGAGACAGTTGAGGCTGGGCCAGCACTGTCACCGTGCTCTGAAACTTGCATGCTGGTTCATAGAACCGGTGTTTGCTACAAAGTCTGAAGGGGAGCGGAGACAGACTCTTTGGCTGGGTGCTACAATGAATAACAGACTCTAGGAGGGGGCCGGAGAGAATGATTTCTAACCTGTCCGGAATGCACTCTTCGGTAGAAGGGGCAAATGAGAAGCTTCGGGATGAGATGGAGGTAGCTTCTGGGATGGATGTGGGCTTTTAGCTGAGACAGAAACAGGACTGAGTGACACAAGGGTCAGGTATGAAATGGCTGCATATAGTAAAGCAAGCTGTGACTCATTAAAAGACGTTAGGAGAAGTAAAATATCCCCATTTAATACACAATTAAACTAAAAACAAGGCAGGTTCTTCTGAGATGAATTCATTCAATAAACTTGAGTGTCTGGGTCTGAGAGTAGCTGTGTCTCTTTCTCACCAATTTTGCAAGTGACGGTTTAAGAGCAGGCAGGGACAGGAATACATTAGAATAGGGGTAGTCTCTCCAACCGGGACATTTTCAAGAAAATGAGACCTGACACTCCCATTTGGGTAGAACGAGAGACCACCTTGAGGCCCTTCCCTGCTCTGTAATCCCCGGGCTGCTTGAACGCCTCCAGCCCTTGGTGCCAGCCCAAGGCAGCACAGCCTAGACTGTGAAGTCTTTGAGAGCTTTCAGACTAAGTGAAAGCTCACTGGCTTTTCTCATTAAGAATATAAGCTTGATTTTCATAAACATCTTTCCCAGGAACACCAAGCTGACCCTCTTTCACCACAAGCAAAATAGAGAAAAGGAAAAACTGCAAGGTGTCCAACACAGGCTTTCCAGATTTTCTCAGTTAATTCCCATTTTTATGGTCACTTTATTCGCTGAAGGGCAGAGAAGGGAGTAAAAGCCTTTTGGAGAAGGAAAACCGGTCTAGTCTGCCACATCCTTCCTGGTTTTCTCTATTGGCTTAGCTGTACTCAAAACAAGGGTTTACTTTTCCTTCTTTCAGAAATTCAGAATCTAGGACATCACAGCGTTGCGGATGTTTGGAGGACTGATAATCTTCTGGCATGGGAAACACTCCTAATTTGCTAAATTTTTTAATTTGGGGTGGGAGTTTACTGACATTTGGGCAGCTTAGGTGATGTAAGAAAATCTTCAAATAAGGAAAGCCTCTGTCTCCAACTTATACCTCATGTTAGAAATGGGTTTTCAGAACATAAATGTCAGAGAGCAGGCATTCATGCAAACAGCTAGATGCTTCTGATCCAAACTTACCTAGAACGGATCGCTCCATGGGTTGCAAATACAAATGACTGATTCACTTTCTGCCCAAATACGAAAATCTATTCATAACAGTTTCCTGTTTGGGCCGGGGAAGCGGCCACTGGGAAGAACAAACAAAAAGCTGGCTGGGAATCCATAAAGCCCCACTGTTCCTGGGTCTAACGTGTTGCTGCAGGGAGTGCTAAGACGGCAGGGTCACACGTGACGCTCCACGTGGCTATGTGGGACGCAAGGCACAAGCTCAGTGTTGGCTGTTGGCTAGGAGATGGACTTGAAGATCCTCCCTGGGTTCAGCAGGCTGTCGGATGCTGACAGCTGGGGCCGGGTTCGTGTTAGTGAATGCCGTCGGGCAGACCGCAGCACCCGGCTGGGCTGGGTATTGGTGTCAAGAGAGCGGACACTGGCTCTGAACAGGCTCTTCCGAGAGGGCCGACAAGCTGCTACAGGGTGCCAGCCACGTCCTTACCCCTCAGTGGGCAAGGACACTAGCGAGGGGAGAAAACAAACCCTGACCTAACCGAGTCCCTCCCGCTTTTTCATTTAGAGGGGAAAAAACTGTTCGGAAACTTGAGCCTCCTGAACAGAAGTGGCTTTCTGGAGAGCCAGAAGTCCCAACTGGAAAAGGACTCTGGGGGATCGTGGCAGGGAAGGAGGGTAGTCAGGTGTAAGGCTCGTGTGTGAAGGACCCACACCGGATGGCAACAGCACGAGGACTGCCCCGGTGGCTCTGTAACACGGAAACAGCAAGAGTATGTTCCAAAGACAGAGTCTGTTACCATCTGAGGATGGAGGGACCTCTGTAGACATTCTCAGTGAAAAGCTCATTTTAAGTACTTAAGGTTTGCTGAATCCCAGGTTTTTCCCATTTGTTTTCAAAGGAGTAGTGCCCTTCAAACACAGTACATGAGAAATGACAGTAACCCTATTTTCAGGGATATATATCACAGAGAGAGAAGAGCTTCAGATCTGCAGACTATATTCCATAGGAAGAGGGAAATGAGACTATAGATATGGATTTATTAGGTGACAGGGATTCCTCTCCCTATGATTTAATGTACTTTCCAAGTTTTGAATCACAGGCCAAGGATGGGCCTGTCCTCTGTTGTGTCTGCAGATGGATGGAAGCGTGAATGACCATCCCAGAGTCATGTCCGTCACTCCTGAATTTTTGTCCCTGCTGTCCTCTCCGGCACCTCCTTGTCAAATGCCAAGTGGGAGAAGCTAATGCTGGCCCACTTGTTGACGGGAGAAAGTACGTAAAAAGACAACTGAGCAAATCCTGTGGATATAAACTACAAAGTCTTTTTCTGCTTCCTAAGAGGCTTGTTCTTTCTATTTCTAGAGCTCTTCTAAGTTGGAGATTTTCAAACATGACACAGTGTCAGATCTAGGTGGAATAAGGGTTTTGTAAAACACTGAATGATGACCAGAGAAAGGAATAACCAGCCTTGTTAAAAGCACACTCAGCAGGATGCCAAGATATACCAGAGCCTCATATAAACAGTGTGGATTACATTAACAGGCCTCCCTGGGTGAGCAGGGAGTCTTATTCCCAACTCTCTCTGCCTACCTTAGACTCACCCCACGGTTATGTAACTTTTAGAATGGAATTTGGTAATTCTTCTGACCCTGCCCTGCTCACTGATAGAGCTTAGCCAGTGGCTGGCAGGGGCATAATCTAATAGGCGAAATTGGAAACACACAAATTCACAGTCCTCTTGTCTCAGCCCAGAGACTATGCAGGCAAGGAAAGAAAGACTCGCCCCTGTCTCCCTCCTCCTCTCTGGCCTAAGTTTACGCTGACTTCACCCAACAGGCACCTGACCCTCCCAGATGAGCTGGGAGGGGCTAAAGCACCATGCACGGCGACAGTGGGGGTGGAGGTGCAGGCAGCAGATAATATTTAAGATGCTGAGTCTGTAGAGCGTTTGGGGAAAGGAAGGAAAGGTACAGGGAACCCAGTGAACTTGCACTTGTAAACTCAAGCTTTGAGAAAGGCTACGAAATAGTAAGGGAAGAGAAAGCAAGAGCGTGGTGAGCCCACCCAGAGAGAAAGTGCACACTTGTAATTCGCTCCAGCTCTGTAGACCGCAGCTGGGCAAATCCAGATCCCTAAAAGGAAGACCCTGCCTCACCCCGGCCCAAGAAAGATGCTGAAAAAGACTCTCTCAGCGGTGACCTGGCTCTGCATTTTCATCACGGCCTTTGTCAGCCACCCAGCTTGGCCACAGAAGCCCCCAAAGCGCAAGACACCTGCGCAGCTCAAAGTGGCCACCTGCTGTGAGGAGGCTAAGGAGCTCAAGGCCCAGATCGCCAATCTAAGCAGCCTGCTGAGTGAACTGAGCCAGAAGCAGGAGAGGGACTGGGTCAGCGTGGTCATGCAGGTGATGGAGCTGGAGAGCAGCACCAAGCGCATGGAGTCACGGCTCACAGATGCGGAGAGCAAGTACTCGGAAATGAACAACCAGATTGACATTATGCAGCTGCAGGCAGCCCAGACTGTCACCCAGACCTCGGCAGGTAAGGAGAACATGTTCTCATGCTACTCATCACCTTCTTGCTCAAACGGCTGAGGTCTCTGTCTGTAGCATGGCTTCTACATATCTTGGCCAACAGATCGATGACTGGGGGTTCTTTGGGGTATATTTTCCTGGGTTTGTGCCACCAGCTCTAATGTTCTGTAAATTTCTGTAAATTTACCCAGTGCCTGCACCATCTCTTTTACTCACAACATATTTCAACATATGAAAGGTGTAAGTTACTATCCTGGAGCACAGAGAGATGACATGGTTTGCCCAGAGTCACACCGCAAGTCTTAGAAACAGGGTTCAAGTCTCCCTGACTGGTCCACTTCCTTAGCCAGAGCTGACAGGCTGTACCCGCAGTCCCAAAGAAGCAGGAATGAAACCAGAACTGTAACATCTGTCGCTCTAGAAGCCAAGTTCTGCTAAATGCAGTTCTCTCATGTCCCTAAGGTTTAGTGGTACAGGCACTGATGGATTCTGTGTCCTGTTTGCAAACCTGACTCTTCCCACTGGCTCAGAATTAGGCGTCGATGCTGCCTAGAGCCAGATGAAGAATTCCTTTGTGTTCAGGAAAGGACAGGCTCCTTGAGGTTCCTTGCTTCTGAGATTTCTACTTTTTCCCATGGTCTCAAATAAAATTCTCCCATGACAGGAAATAAGAAAATGCAATGCTGAGATCTGGATTTTTAGTGGCCCCAAAATAAGATACATTTAATGTTTTCTAACATAATTTTCAGTGTCTAGTTAGATTGGCTCAGACTGGCCAAGGTCATTTTACTGTTCAGAGAGGAGAGATCTGGGTTTCTGAAATCATCAGGAAGTTGTTACTTGTAAGGAGAATATCCTATAGCTATGTCACTTATTGTTCTGATATAAAAACTTTTGGTCACATCACAGACCAAGTCAAGAAACAGAACACACTAAGTCACTGGTTACTCTCAGTTCAAACGAAGAAAAAGCCTCAACACGAAATTAAGCTTCGACATCTCATTGTTACTAAACCGCCATGTGTCAATTGCTTTCTAAGCCGGTACTTCCTGCCCCTCAGTGTGGGACTAGAATAGAAAGGTATGGTATGCTCAGGATATTTTCCAGACAAGTGTGTCCTGATCTGGCCTGTGAGAGGAAACCAGACCCACGGGAGAGCAGGCCAGCCGGGAACCTGCCCATGCCACCCCCAGCTCCTCCAGTTGGGATTTGCTCTCCTCCCAGCAGGGAGTTTCCTGGGGGTCAAACAAAGGCAGCTCTCCTGCTGCGCCTCCTCCTCTTCTCGCCCAGGACATTGTTCCTCATTTTTCTTCTCCATTACCAGGTGCTGGGTCACCTTCATACTGTGTTAGCAGGTAGGCCGGCGGAGAAAGCAGTAAGTTGATGCTTTCGTCATTACAGAAAATGAAGGGGTTGATGGTGAAGGCACGCACCTCCCCGCCCCCTCCTGCAACACGCTCTGCCTGGGATGGCTCTTGGAGGAAGTGCCACCATCGGTGTGGTCTTCTTGAAGGCCCAGTGCAGGGGCCGCCAAGGAAAGAATCTCAGACACAGAGGGTGGGAAGCCTCTCCTGGACAGCCAGAGTTCCCGCTCTTTGAATCCTATCAGGAAAGGAGGTTTCTACCATGGTGCTCTTCGAGATTTGCAAAATGGAGACCAAATCTGGCATAAAGCAATAGCCCCGGGCAGCCAAGGAAGCATTTAAATCAACCCGAGTGAAAACCAGCCTGTCCAATGCTCTCGTTTGCTTGTTTTAATAATGCTGCCAGGGAAGGTCTCCAAGCGTTCCTCAGGGTGTGTGCATTTCCATTTGAGAATTGAGCAGTGTTAGATGAAGGGGGGAATAAGATGTGAAATCTATCTCCCTTCACTGGGGTCCTAATAGGCCATCTACATAAAAATAGCTATTCTCATAGGTAAAAATAGCCATTACCTTTGAAAAACCACCACCGTCACACAAATCAACCAGCCAGGCAAACAACCAAACCAGACCCTATGAGATACTCATGGCTTATGTGGTAAGAGAGGCTGGCTGTCCCAGAAGCTGAATTTATTAAAGAGTAGCATCTGTGATGTAGCCGTCACACATTGGAATATTTCCAGAATTCATGGCCTAGAACCTCAGCAGGATAATTGATTTCAGAGTTAATCTGAAACCACCTGATTGTCCCATTGATGCTATCCAGGTGAAGGGCTTCCCTACTCCACAGCACCCCCCCCAACCAGTGAAGCCAAAATACACCCCCTTTGGGTCTCCCAATGCCCACACCTCTCCAAAATCCAGACACAGCCTAGTAATGAACACTCATATGATTGTTGTGGTAGAAAAGTCTCAGTTTTGAAACTCTCAACTGAGATGCAGCACAAATGCCCACGTGCCATGGAGCCCCCGGGTTTGGATGCTCACCCCTGTGGTTTGCTTCTGTTGTAGATGCCATCTACGACTGCTCGTCCCTCTACCAGAAGAACTACCGCATCTCTGGAGTGTACAAGTTGCCTCCTGATGACTTCCTGGGCAGCCCTGAGCTGGAGGTGAGGTCAGCAGAGCCCACTGCCCAAGTGCTGCCATCTGTCCTCTGCCCCCTCACAGGGCTGGGGGCAGCAGGACTCATCATAGTTGAAGCAAAGGGAAACTCAAGACAGAGAATCAAACACACCAAATACCAGAGAGCCAGCCACACACTCAATTTGGGGGATCTGTTTTGCCCCTTCAAATCATTACCAACAAAACACCAAATCTTCTAACATAGATTAGATAATTCTATAACCTCCACCCAACTAGTTGACATATCTTGCCATGACCTAAAGCAGTTATTCTTTGGGGAAGGAGAAAAGAGAGAACATGTCAAGAGTATACATGGAGTTTCTTTTCTTCCGACAAGATGTGCACTTGCCCCCACCCTCAATTTTAACAATTCTTCCCCAGCAAACCACCACCCTGCTTAACAATTCTTCCCCAGCAAACCACCGCCCTGCTCCTGCTTGCCAAACACGGCAGAATAGTGGCTGTAGAGAGCCAGCATGATTATGGATGTGCCCACGTCCACTAGCTCTGCAGAAATGGGAGGGAGGTGGTGTGGCCCGCCGCCCCCACACTCCTCTGCCTGCCTCTGTGGGTCCCTGACCAAAGCATCCTCTCTGCCACAGGTGTTCTGTGACATGGAGACGTCAGGTGGCGGCTGGACCACCATCCAGAGACGAAAGAGCGGCCTTGTCTCCTTCTACCGGGACTGGAAGCAGTACAAGCAGGGCTTCGGCAGCATCCGTGGGGACTTCTGGCTGGGGAATGACCACATCCACCGGCTGTCCAGACGGCCAACCCGGCTACGCGTGGAGTTGGAGGTGAGCACAAGGCCTCGGTCCCTAGGACTGGAGCCGGCTGCCACACACACAACCACGCACAGTTCCTGGCGGGGGGGGGGGGGCCTTCCCACTCTTGTTCACTACAGGCTTGTGTATCTGTTATGATGGTTTTCCTGCAGGTTGCAGTACAGTTGAGGGGGAAGAGGCCTTTTCCTGTTTTTGTTTTGTTTTGTTTCCACAAAAGCGAGGTTGCAGATATATAAGAGGCTGGATTCGGGGCAGAGCAGAGGAATTCCAGTCAGCGGGGCTGAAACGTGGCAGTCCCTGCTCTGGCCTGGGGCACAAACCGTGAGGGCCATGGAAGGCCTCGGAGCACTGCTCTCTTCGCAAGCCACTCTAGGACATCTCCGAGTGGGATGCAGCCAAACATACACCTCCACCTTCCAGGCAGGGGCGGAAAGGGCCACAGCAAGAGAGGCTCATCAAGGCCAGCTGGGGACTCAGGAGAGACGTGTGACCTAGGAGCCTGGTTCTTTGACTCCCAGCTTAGTGTAGTCAACTGAAGGCAAACACGCAGGAAAGTCTTGCTAGGTCCGCAGCGGGAACCGGATGCACGGCTGCGAGCAGAGAGAGGGGAGATTGGCAGGACAGGCGGGAGCGAAGCCCCGCTGCAGCTCCCCTAAGGCTCTGCGACCTCCCTGACAGGACTGGGAGGGCAGCGTGCGCTATGCGGAGTACAGCCGCTTCGTCCTGGGCAATGAACTGAACAGCTACCGCCTCTTCCTGGGAAACTACAGTGGCAACGTGGGGAACGACGCCCTCGTCTACCACAACAACACGGCCTTCAGCACCAAGGACAAGGACAACGACAACTGCTTAGACAAGTGTGCACAACTCCGCAAAGGTGAGATCTGGGGGGGCTGGCGGGGGCAGAGGGGGACATTCCCTTGTGGGAAGAATGGATGTAGAGCCACAGAGCTGCTCTTCTGGCTCTGATACTTTTTCTAGGACACTGGCTCTAACTGCTTAGCCTCTGTTCCAAAAGCAGCTTCATGAATCCTGCTGTCTAGTCTGTCAGCTGTTTCCAAGGGGAGGACGAGCTCGGCTTCCCAGCCCCGATCTGTTTCTCGTGCCAGGTGGCTACTGGTACAACTGCTGCACAGACTCCAACCTCAACGGAGTGTACTACCGCCTCGGCGAGCACAACAAGCACCTGGACGGCATCACCTGGTATGGCTGGCACGGGTCTAGCTACTCCCTCAAACGGGTGGAGATGAAAATTCGCCCGGAAGACTTCCAGCCCTAAGTGGAGGCCTGCTGTGGGGCAGGGCTGGAAAAATGGGGACAAATGGAGGCTGGGTGAGGACGGGGAAAGGGAGGAAGAGGGGAGAGAAAGGTAGGGATGGAAAATAGCCTACAATCACCAATGAGAGAGTCAGGCTGTAAGGAGCACAATGAAATGGAAGTACAAAGGTGTCACCTAAATGGGACCAATTATTTGAACATAATGGGTTATCACACATACTTCTCAGGGGGCTGGCCCGAGGGGGCTCTCTCTGCCTGTGATCCCTGACAGACTCACTAAAAGCTTCTCCTTTCCACTTGATTTTTCTGCAAAAGAAAAGTAATTATGAATAAAGTAAATATCACTTTACCTATTCAGTTGAAGGCCTGGGTTATGTGAGGGCAGAAAACAGACTCCTTGCCTAAAAAGAACCCTGTGGTTTTGATCCTCAAGGAGAGATCTTGGGTGTTAGAGAAAGGCGTGAAAGAGAGTGGTGGTGGAGAGTTATGACTTGTCAAATCCAACGAAATTACCTTCGGTCTACCTATTTTTTTTTTTTAAAGATAAAAATTATTCCACTGGTGGTGGGCTGAGCCAGGTTGGACTTGCTCAGGGGGATCTCTGGGGACCCAGGCCTGGTGGCGGGCCTCTGGCACCTCCCTGCTCTGCCTCAATTGGGGTACAGTGCTGAATGGCAGAAACAAGTCTACTGGTGGTTGGGGAATTCCAGCAGGGGGTGGGGAGAAGTCCCTTGTGGATGCTTGCACAAAACTGCCTTAAAATGTTCAGTCAATACAGATATATCTATTTTTATTTTTTACTTTGTAAGAAAAGGGCTCAAGGAGCTTTCTCTTTAAACTCATCTATAAAAAGTGGCTGCAAAATGAAGGTAGATGACACTATGGTTAATAATTCATGCTGTATATAAGTATTTTGCTTTGTAAAAACAAAATACTGTAGTATGTTGTAAACATTCGAAGTTTCTTTTTCCTTCTACAATAAATTCTTTTGAAACCTGTTGGTTTTTAAATTATTGCTGTTATCATTTAGAGCAAGGTAAAAAGCTTCAGTGAAAAATCAGACGGTGAGCAGTGAGAAAGAGATTCTGATTTTGTTGCAGTCAGGGAAACCAAGAGAGGAGGAGGAACCCAAAGAGCGAAAAGGTGGCGGACAAAAAGGGCAGCAGCCACTGGGAGAGGTCAGATTTACCCCCGCGGAGCCCAGTGCCACCACTCGGCCTCAAAATACTTTGCAAACCAACACTCTTCCTTTCTACTTGAGCAAACTAACACATAGAGAGGAAGCATATCTTTAGCCGTAGCAGATGCCAAATAATTTTGAGTATCAGGAAGTCATTTTTTCCTCGACAAAAAGAACCATTCCCTTGACCCAGTCAGTATGAGGTAAGCCATTATTCTTATTCAGTGTTTCCTATTGTACTTACAGTCCTTGGTTTGCTGGGAACCTATTTAACCTTAAAAACAAGAACTCGGGGATTTTCAAAGGAATAGAGTGAGCAGAGAAGTGCATTGGAGCAGGGCATCCCACAGGACAGGTATTCACACAGAAACTTCCTGAAGCAGGCAGGGAGTCTGAGATGCCCAATAGCCAGCACAATACTGCCTGGAAAGGGAGGTTAAAAAGATCAGGGGATTAAGAGAAGAGGAAGAAAAGCACAAATGCCTCTGGCAGAAGTAGCTAATAATTCTCTCTCTCTTTCTCTCTCATCTCCTCTAACCCCACAACTAAAAAAACACCTGAAGCTCTAGGCACCAAAGGCTACAATAAACAAGTGGGACTGCCTCAAACTAAAAAGCTTCTGCACAGCAAACAATCAGTATATTGAAAAGGCAACCTACAGAATGGGAGAACAGATCTGCTACCTATAACCCCTTGTAAGGAGTTAATATTCAAAATATATAAAGGATTCATATAACTCAATAGCAAAAAAATAAATAGTCCTATTAAAAAGTGGGTAAAGGACCTGAATAGACATTTTCCCAAAAAAGACATTCTTGGAATGGCCACTAGATACATGAAAACATACTCAGCATCACCCCTCATCAGGAAAATGCAAACCAAAACCACCCAATGAGATTATCTCCTCACACCTGGTACAATGGCTGTTATCAAAGACGCAAGAGACAGCAAGTGTTGGCAAGGATGTGGAGAATAGGGAACGCTTGTCATTGCTGGTGGGAATGTAAATGGTATAGCCACTATGGAAAAGTCTGGCAGTTCATCAAAAAATTAGAAATAAAACTCCCATATGATCCAGCAATTCCACTTCTGGGTATATATCCAAAGGAAAAGAAATCAGTATCTCAAAGAGATATCGGCACTCTCATGTTTACTGCATCAGTATTCACAACAGCCAAGACATGGAAACAGCCTGTGTCCAGTGACAGATGAACGGATAAAGAAAATGTCACACACACACACACAAAGTAACATTATTTAGCCATAAAAAAGAAGGAAATGCTGTTATCTGTGACCACATGGACAAATCTGAGGGCATTACACTAAGTGAAATAGGATAGAAAAAGAAAAATACTGCATGGTATCACCTACATGTGGAATCTTAAAAAAAACCCCAGAACAACCACCTGATTTCACAGAAACAGAATAGAACCACGGTTGCCAGGGGATGCGGAGAGATGGGGAAATGGGCAGACGGGGTTGAAGGGCACAAACTTTCAGTTGTAAGAGGAGGAGGTTCTGAGGATCCAATATACAGCACAGTGACTACAGTGAGAAGACAGCGTCGTCTGTTTGAAAGCTGCTGAGAGTAGGTCTGAAGCGCTCTCATCACACACAAAGGTTAACAGTGTGAGGTGATGACGTGTTAATGCTCTCCAGCTTGAGAATCACTCCATAATGTGTACCAAGGCATCATGTTGTACCTTTTAAATATATACAATTATATTTGTTAATTATTCCTCAATAAAGTCGGGGGGGAGGCATCTAAACTTTACTAATCAAAACCTATAGCTGCTGAAATTTACTCATAGTTTTACATATACACAATCGAGTAAATAGAGGATAAACATTCCGTGACAACGTTCATGTTGAGGAAGAAAATGTTACCATAAAACAAACAACCCCCCAAAACACTGAGGCTCTAAGTTGGCATCTATGGCTCCCTTCACCCTTCTGGGGGAACTTCTCAGAGAGCGCGGCCGAGGGAAAGGGGAGAGCAGGACACCCCAGCCACATAACATATGGTGTGCGGATTCTGGGCAGAACCACTCCTCCTCAAGCACCTCCTTCTGGGGCAGCTGAGGTTGGACACTCAGGATTCAGAGATGAGCTCGGCACAATCTCTCACCTTAAAAGAGGACAGAACCGCCAGGAACCAAAGGAGAGCTCAGTGTCACCCCTGAATGTACAGAACGTTTTGTTTCATCCTCTACAATGTGAGAGAGAAGAGGGTACAAGAGCTGCATGTCCACCTCGGAAGCACTGGCCCCCGTTTTTACTTTTCATTCTGCTGATCTTAATCAGAACATTTTTTAAAAATGGGATTACTTGTCAGGGGCTGGGCAGTGAAAGCACCTGGCTTTGATGAGACCCTTTCTTCTACGTAAGGTGAGAAAGAAAGAAAAGCAAGTACGATGGACTGAATGTGTGTGTCCCCCTTAAATTCCTATGTTGAGGCCAATCCCCAAAGTGACGGTATTTGGAAGCGGGGCCTTTGGGAGGTGACTGGGTCACGAGGGTGGAGTGGCTCATGGATGGAATAGGGGCCCTGATGAAAGACACCCCAGAGAGCTGTGCTTTGCTTTCCACCATGAGAGGACACAGTGAGAGGGTGGCAGTGTGGCAACCTGGAAGAGGGGGCTCACCTGCACCTTGGACCCTGACCGTGGACCTCCCAGCCCCCAGAACTGCACAAAACGAATGTTGCAGGCCCTGGTTTGTGGTATTTTGTGAGAGCGGTCCAAACTGACTAACGCAGGGAACTGGTACTGAGAAGTGAGGTCCTGCTGCACCAGACACACGTAACGACGTGGGGCGGCTCTGGAACAGGGTGACAGGCGGAGGCTGGGTGAGTTCTGAGGTGTGCACTCGAGAACGCACAGAGCGACACAAATGGACTCTCACAGGCACATGCTGGTGAGAGCTCAAAAAGAAAAAGAGAGCTAGAGAGAGAGATTCTGTCTTCTGAGAGAACACCTATGTAACCGTGAACAGAACGGTAGCAGGAATACGGAGGATAAAGGCCATTCTGATGAGTTCTCAGACAGAAATGAGGAACGGTTATCGGATAACATGGAAATGGCAACTCTTGTTATCAAGTGGCAGATAATCTGTCTGACTCGTGTTTGTGTTCCAGTCTTTTGTGGAAGATAGAACTTGCGAGCAGTGACACTGGGTATTAGCTGAGGAGATGGCTAAGCGAAGTGCTGAGGGGCAGCCTGGTTCCTCCCGCCTGCTTACAGTAACACGAGAGAAGAGAGAAGCAACGTGAAGGTGGATTGAGCAAAAAGGAGCCAGAACTTCAAGATGTGGGAACTTCTCAGCCCACCCATACTGTAAGAGACAAGCACGTGTGTTTGGAAGAGAACACGAGGGTATGGGCACGTGAGGCTTTGCTAAGGGGATTAGTGTGATGTGAACCACGGGCCACACCAGCTACTCCACCAGGAAAACCACGAAACTGAAGAGAAGGGGAAAGAGACAGGAAGGAATGAAGGAAGGCTGTCGAAATCCTTGAATTTTACAGGACAGAACTACAGAGCTATTTGGCTGTGAACATGCACCATTCCACAAGCCGAGAAAAGACAGATCCCAAAGGTGGTCCAGAGATCATCAGGGCTGCCTGCTTGTTTTCAAAAAGGAGGACCACTGCCTCGCTTTTAACAGGCCTGGTGACTCTGCCCAAAGCTGTGGGGATAGAGCCACAGGCAGGGACATGTGCTTGGCAGAGCTGCGGGGTCAGGACCTCTCCCCCAGTGGGTCTAGAAGGCGGACCGTCCCCCAGAGGGCTTGGAGGGCAGAGGATCCAGCTGAAAGGGATTACTCCCAAGTCTAGAGAGCTCATGAAGTTTGCTTTGCTTGGTTTTGGACTTGCTTGGGACCTGTCACCCTTTCCTTCTTCCCCATTTCTCTTGGAATGGGGATGTCTCTCCTCTTACTGCCCCAGCAGTGTATTCTGGAAGCATGTAAGTTGGTTCGTTTTCACAGGTTCGCAGCTGGAGACAAATTTTGCCTCAGGATGAATAGTACCTAGAGTCTCATCCCTATCCCTATCCTAGATGATATTTACATGACACTTTAGAGCTGATCCTGGAATGGGTTAAGACTTCAGGGTGGCTGTGATGGAATGAATGTATTTCACATTTGAGAAGGACATGCATTTTGGGGGGCCAGGGGAGGAATGCTGTGGACTGAATGTTTATATCCCCCCATATTCCTATGTTGAAGCCTAATCCCCAGTGTGGGAAGTAAGGTCTTTGGGAGGTGATTAGGCACGGGGGTAGAGCCCTCACGAATGGGATCAGAGTCCTCATTAAAAAGAGCCCAAAGAGCTTGTTCTCCGCTTTCTATCACCTGAATACACAGATAGAAGTCGTCCACTGGGAAACCTGGAAGAGGGTGCTCATCAGAACTCAACCGTGCTGGCACCCTGATCTTGGACTTCCCAGCCTCCAGAACTGTGAGAAGTGTTCGCTGAAGCCCCCCAGTTGATGGTGATTTGTTACAGCGGCCCACACAGTCTAAGTCAGCAGGCCACCAGCGCTTACCTTAATGCTACAGGCTAACCAAGTAAAAGCTAGGTGTGTGTGTCTGCATGTGTATGTTTACAAAGAATTCTATACCCTTTAGCCCTCTGCTCCCTTAAAAAGCAATTACACTTACTGATACGTGCAAGCTTTGAGGAAATGGGTGTAGTTTGTACTACCTCAGTGTTAGCCTGGTTTGGAGGATGAAACGTGGGATTTAACTGGCCTGGAGCAGACAGGTAAAAACATCAATAGGTAGGGAGTCAGACAGATCGATCCAGTAGCAAGAGAACAGAACTGTCAGCATAGCACAGCTTTTTAAAACAAAAACCGAAAGTAAGAAATAGCTTTGCAAAGATGTTTTTATGAACCTGATTATTTAACCTGATTATTTCAAAGAGAATCTGAGGCAGTTGACTCAAATGTATATACTAGAATAAACGTTTAAAAAGTGGGCAACCAGTGGAGGGAAAGTAAGAGTGGGAAAGACAAAATAGAGCTGGAAGGAGGGAGGGCAGCAGACAGAAGAGGTCAGGGGTCTGTATCTGTTAGAGGTGGGCCAGGCCTGAGCTGTGAGCTTCCCAGTGGCCACTGTGAGGAAGGGAGCTCAATCTATTACGAAGAGCAACACCTCCAACATGGGACCCAAGTGGTAACTCAGGAACATACGACTCCCCGCCGTGGTGACCCCTGGGGAGGAGTCTCCATGAGGCCTACGCAGAGGACTGGGGTAGCGGTGAACACACATTCTCTAAGAGCAGCTTTGTCTAAGGCTGTTTCTTAAAACTTTCTGTGGTGACAATGATGGCAGGACATTGCCATAGTGCTTAGGAAAAGCAGTTTCACAAAAGCAAGTAGGAAAAGCCACAAACGGAGAAAGAAGCACAATGGGAAGATGGGAAGACAAGTGAAGGGGGTAGCACTGCAAGCGAGCTCAGTCAGGCTGGGACAAAACCACACGGCTCAGAGCCCTGGCTCTGACTGGAAGCACAGGCTCCCACTGGTTTGTGCTTAAAGTCCAGATCAGTTTGCAGGAAATTCTGGGGACATATTTTCTGTTATATTGGCTTAAGAGGTTAATGGCCTTCTCGAACATTTTTGCAGGGCTCTGACTATATCTTCCTGTTCCACATGTGTATATACATTAATGCTTCCCTGATTCTTTCAAATATGGGGACAGCCCTGGGGTGGGACGAGGGGGCTTTCAGAGAGGTGTCAAACAAAAAAGGTCAGCAAGGAAATTAACATGCAAAACTAGTTATTTGACATGAAGTTACTATATTCCTCTGCCAGATTTTCTATCAATTATCAAGAAAGATGTTTTACCCAAGCCAGAGATGGGAGGAAGAAATGCAGGTTTTCGTATCTGTTGAACCTGAATAGAAATGGAAGGCTACTCCATAGGATGGCATGTTCATAACTGTGGCATCTAGAAATCAACGGTCTCTCAAAGCTCACTTTATTTGGGAAAAATACGATTCTATTTCTACCTTTTTGGTCACTTTTTAAAGTGTTTATAGGAAAACTTTTTGCATTTACTCAAAGGCAGAGTTGGCAGAGAAGCTGGCCATTTGATGATTCCCTCAAATGGAAGAAGGGCCATACACAGCAGACTGTTTCAGCCACAAAGGAGGTACTTATTAGCTGGCTGACTTTCCCCTCAACTATCTGTAGTGAAATAATCAACCATGTTAGCATCTACATGAAGATAATTAGATCCCAGAGTTAATATTCTCTGATACTCATTAGGGGAAGCAAACAGTTCTCTGGGAGCTGGAGCTAACATTTGAGGCTGCTTCTAATTTCATAACAGCAGAAAATTGATTAAACAACCTATTTTTTCCATACCCAGAAGACTCAAAACCATCTTAGCAGAGGAGAGAACGTAGTCAAAGCCAGGGAAAAGATCACTGAATCTCAGACTTCGCTCTGCCTGTGCTATTCGCAGAACGCCAGAGGACGAGGACTCGGGCAGTAAAACCCCAGAGGCCTTTGAGGCACCGCAACCAGTACTTCCTACTCCGACCCGAGAGTGCGATCGAACCCGGGCGTTAACATCTATCGCTCCTAGGCTGCTGCTGCCTCAGAACTGCTTCGGGACTGATGTCACTGGGACAAGCCAGCACAGGTTGGAAAACAACGGGAGCCCGTGTACTGAGGGTCAACAGAAATGCCAATTACGGCTCCAAGAGTGGGGAGAGCCATCTGCAACCGCGTCTCATTTAAATGTGTTGGCCGGACCCGACGGCAGACTTCACAGAGCAGAAGTCTCCACGTGAGTCGTGATCTGGCAGCAGGCAGTCAGGGGACAGAGGTCATTTCAGATGAAGGCAGCAATTAAAAAGGGTTTAGAGCCTACCTGATGAGAGACTCTAGGATGGCAGGGGTGGGACCTTTCTGGAACTCCAGTTCTTTGTAGTGGAGTGCTTTGGCATATGCTCGGCACTTGGCAGCCCTCTCACCCAGCAGGACGATGCCATTGTCGTCTCTCAATGGCAGAGGGCCCTAAGACAGAGCAGAACACACAGCATAGGAAAACAGCAGCCGGGCATGAACGGGAGTAGGCTGCCTGGGGGCTTCTCCCCTCCTGCCCATTTTCTGTCGGGCTCCATCTGGATGGTGGGGCAAAGTCTCACCTTGTCACTGTGTTCCATGAATTCAGCCAAGTTTAAGAGGGTCTGCGTGACTTCAGCGATGTCCTGCGAGGTGAGGGCCAACTCGATGCTTCTGATGAGTTCATCCTGCTGGTCTTCATTCAGTTCAGACCAGCAGGACACAAATGCGGCATTAAAAAGATCCCTGAAGGCAGAGAGGAGTGGAAAAAGATGTTGGAAATGCCTCTCGTGCCTCTGCCTGGTGCCACAAAGTCACTTATCAACCTACTCCTGGCATCACTGATTTTGCTCATACAGACCACTGCTGTCCAACAGAACTTGCTGGGAATGGTCTATCTTTCCTATCTAATACGGTAGCTATTAGTCACTGAGTACTTGAACCGTGCTAAGTGTGACTGAGGAACGGAATTTTAAGTTTTATTTAATTGAATTACCTCAACGCAACCATGCGTGGCTAATGACTACTGATTTTACAGCTCAGGTATAGACGCTGTGCTACACGGGACGCCGTGTGAGGGCGAGGGAGGAGAAGGAAGAGCAGAGCTAAATAACCTGTCTCCCCAGGCATACTTCTTGGTAGGTCTTCCATCTTTTCTCTTCACAGGAGGGGATGAACAGAAGGGGGACTTCTAACATAGGAGCTGGCATTAACAGATTCAGAATAGAATCATCTTCAAAGGATTCTTGGGATGCTTCTCAAGTGAGACTGGAAGTGGCAAAGGCAGCACTTGTCACTGCTTTTCAAAATATAACCAGAACCCTTAGCTGATCTTAAACAACACGACAACACAACTTAAGAAACTAGAAGTGTTAGGAGATGGAATCCTGATCCATAAATTCTCCAAGCCAGTGCAACTGCTGGAGACTCACAAGACCTAGAGCCAGAGGTGCCATTGCTAAGATTACTACAACCTATTTTCAATCATTAAAGCATCACCTGGACTGGCATATTTGCTATGCCCAATATCTGAACTTTAATCCCATCCCCTCTTTTTTGGTGAATGTTGGGGGAAGGGGGTTGGAAACTGAAGATACACTTATCATGTACGGGCTAAGCATTCAATGTCTCTACACATACTTCCTATTACACATTAAAAAGGTTAAGCCAGACCAATGTATATAATTTTGGAATCTGCTGGAAAAGGCAAAATTTGAAATGCAAAGGATAACATGAAGACCAAAAGAAGTCCTGTGTAAGTTAAGAAATAAACTTTCTGGCCTACATCCCCAGCCACACTGGATCCCAAATGAGCACATCTGGCAGCACGGGAATAAACACATATGTGCATGTCTATCACAAGCCTCTTTTGACATTGTGCTCAGAAGTGACTTGGAGCAGAAGAGAGGTACGCTATGTCAGCTGAGCATATGAGATCTGCACACTGTCGAGTCAGGGAACTCCTAGGAACTATTTTTAAAGCATAAAAAAATACCATTTTATGCCTCATTATAAATAATAATCATCCATTGTAGACAAATTTGGAAAACGGGAAAAAGAATAAAGAAAATAACTACTCCTTAGACCTTCCAACTTAATCACTGCTCTATTACTTTCTAGTCTTCTTCCACGTACGTGTGTTTTTAACAGTTGAAATCACACACTTCCATAGTTTTGTATCCCATCTCATTTATTTACGTTATACTGTAAACCTCCATTATGCAAAGATTATAAACCAAATCTTTAATGACTTAAGATTTATTATTTAAAACAGTATTATTTTATGGCAAATTCTATTTTCTGAAGATGGCTGCAGCAGTATCTCCTGTTCCACGTGCTCTTCTAGAATCTTCCTATCAAAAGATGGCATCCATATCTCCTTCCCTTGAATCTGAGTGGGCTTCTGGGACTGTCTTGAACAACAGAGTGTGGCAGAAGCGATACTGCGTGACTTCCAAGGCCAGCTCATACAAATACCATATACCTCTGCCTCGTTCCCTTGGGGACGTTCACTCTTGAAAACCTGCCAGTATTCTGTGAGGAAGCCCAAGCACCCCACAGAATGGCCCACATGGAGAGGAACCAAGGCCCCTAGTCAGGGCAGTTCCCATTTGAAAGCCCCAACCTGCCAGACATGTGAATGCACCATGCTGAAGTGGGTCCTCTAGCCCTGGACACACACCCCCACCGACACTGAAGCAGAGACAAGCTGTCCCCACAGGTCACTTCCAAATTGCAGATTCAGGAGCAAAACAAACGACTGTTGTTGTTTAAGACCAGTTAAGTCTGGGGGGTATTTGTAATACAGCAGTAAATAATTAGAGTTCATTATTTTGGAAAGCAGTTATACTACACCATTACATGGTTCTTTTCAGAGCTATAAATGACTTTGTAATTAAAATTTCAGACCCAAACCTACTAAGGAAAGGTCTCCTAGCAAGGTTAAGATGCTTGCTTTTCCTATAACATGACCTTGTTCAATCTGCTTTTTCTTTTTTTTTTCCCTCAGCAAGTTGGCAAAATTAAAAATACCAGCCCTTTTTACAATTATCGCCGATAAGAAAGAATTCTTATGTATCGTCTTCTCTGTGCCGATCCTCTTGATCCCATCCTGAAGGGGGGGACGCACCTGGCCATTGGGTTGTAGGCCTGAGCCAGGGCCCAGCACGAGCGCAGGGAAGGCGACGAGGAGTCCTTCAGGAGCTCCAGACTCAGCCGCCTCAGCCATTCCAGCCAGTCATCTTTGGAGACCCTTCTGGCAGCTCCCCAGGCCTGTAATCCCCCCAGGAGACAATGGAAAACCATCAGCTTCCAGGGTCAACTGTCAAGAGCCCTCGTCTATTTAATGATTATTCTGTCTTTGATTTATAAAATCATACCTCTCACGACAAAATTCCCTCAGAGCACAAATATAAAAGAGTAACATTTAATTAGAAGCCATAAAACAAAAGTAGCAACCTCTGGAATAGAGCACGATATAGAAAAAATGACTGTTTTACAAATCATTTGTGCTGGACTCTATCAGCAAAGCAGAAAGCTCTACAGACGCAGAATGGATGGGCCTGTCACACACAGGGTGCCTTCAACAAAGCCTAATGGCCCCTGCAGTGTGTGACGGGCCCTGGGCACTCTGCATTAGGACACCGGCTCATTCGACAGCAAAGAGTCGTAGAGGGAGAGGGAAAATGGTCAGGTTCACAGCACCGTGAATCGCATTACACTCAGGCGAGCCAGAGCCCAGAGCACACGGCACTGGTGGAAGGAGACAAAAGGAGTTGAACAGATTTAATTTTTACTTTCTGATTTATCCCCTCCAACACTCCTCAACACTCTGAGCATTCCAGGCATCAAGAATTCCGGCCAGGGGAAGCAGAGGGAGGTGGATGGGAAGACCCAGGCTCTGGAGACGGGCAGGACAGTGTCGTGGCCCCAGCTGCACTCTGGAGCTCCACGGCCTGAGGTCAAATGGCTCTTATCGAACTCACTGGCTGTCTGACCTTGGGCCAGTTACTTCTCTTCTCTTGGGCCTGTTTCCTCACTTGTAAAATGAGGACCATAGTTCCACCTCCCAGCGTGTTTTCAGGATTAATTAAGTTAATGTGTGTCACAGATTTATACCAGCGCTCGGCACGAAGTTAGTGCTTCTGTAAGCGCCTATTCCTGTGAAGTCAGGAAGACCAGTTGGAATCCTGGCTCTGTCGCTCGCCAGCTGCAGCACTCTGGGCAAATTACTCGTGTGCTGCATCTGAGCCTCCATCTCCTGCATCAAGGGATGACATATCTAGAGAGGCCAGCTGGAAGAGATGAGCAAAAATGGTTGCTCTTATTACCAAAACAACATCTCTTTGAGCTGGCCTAGCCCTAACTTTGAAAATACATTCTTTTTTTCCAGCAGAATAGACATGTGTCCTCCCTAAACTAGGGAAACTGAGTAAGTCAGAGCAGAGGTTCTCTAAGGAAGTGGTCCAGGGAGTGTTAGAGATCCCTGTGTGCTATACCGCCTAACTATCGATGACTCAACCCATCACTGCCCTGGGATAAACTGGAGATCTGCTGCGGCTTCTGATGAGTTAGAAATGAGTGATACCATCCAAACTACTGTTTTATGTCAGAAAGTGAAGTAGAGACGTTAAGGGGCAAACTGAAAAATTATGTCGATGGTTCTGACGATACAATGAGCACCCTGAACCAGGAGGAACAGTGACACTAGTTACTTGGCTTTTAAACTTTGTTCTGTTGAACAAAATAGCAACAGCAAGTCCTTTTCTATCCCTACACGAAGGGTCTCCGGATAGCCGCTCTATAGCGCACGGCATTTCAAAAGTGGTACACATACACAAGGGAGAATCACGAAGGTCTTCTCCCTCTAGTGCTGTGAGGCTGAGCCTGGGTAAGGCGGAGGCAGTTCAGCACAGTGGTGAAGAAACTGGGCTCTGTAGTCATGCTACCTTGGTCAAACCCTGGCTCCACCACTTAGCCAGCTGACTCTGGGCAAATCACTGGGCCTCAACATCCGTATCTCTGCAAAATGCCGACAGTAACGACAGCACCTAACTCACAGGGTGAAGGGTAAATGAGTCAATATACGTAACGTGCTCACATCAGTGCCTGACACGTGGAAAGCACCCCACAGATGTTGGCAGTTGTCAGTGCTATTACTGTCACCGTTTCAGAAATGGTAGCAAAGAAGTCTCCGGAAATCTTAGCTTCACAGACAACTGCACGATCTATCAAACAGGGTAAGTCCCCCATGTGGGCCCTTCCCTGCTGTTCTTTCATTTAAAACCTAATCCTCTCTCGCTTCTCTGGATTCTGCGGTGACTGTGTCACCACCAGCCGGTTGCCTTCCGCCACCAGCACAGCTGCCCGCCTCCTCCGGTGGGGCCGGCGCTCGCTGACAGAACGCCAGCCTATTCATCAGAAGGTAAGCCCAGAGAGCTTCTCCTCAGACGGGAAAGCGCCGAAAACCCTGGCAGGCACTACGGAGGTACGGACGAACGGTTTCTACGTTTCCTGCCCCGTGTAACTCCCCCGTTAGCATTGGCAGGAGAAAGGTGACCGAGGTGGCGCGCTGCTGCTCTGAAAGCGGGTCAGACTGGTCGCTGCACCGACCCCGAGTTACCTGCCCGCGAGTGTGTGGAAGTCCAAACGGGGCTGAGAGTCCGCACTGGAGATTCTGCTTAGGGTTCCTGGATTGGATCTGTTCTCTCAGGTGAGATACACTAGAGACTCTTTTTTTTCTGTTTGGCAAAGGTCATGCTTCTTTTTCCAAGTCCTGGGTAGAAAGCAAACCTTCCTGGAAGCAACCTAGACTACCGGGGAGTTCCCTAAAATAGTCAGGACACGGCTCTAAGAGGGTGGACAGCTGCCTGCTTGGAAGGACATTCTGAACCCAGGTAGGTGGAAAACATCTGGGTAGAAATGTGCATGTGGCTTCTCTGCCCGGCCCCTCCCTGAAGGGTGAGGTGTCAGCAGGGTGGCCTCAACGGGTGCCCGGTGGCCTTCTTCTCCTGCAGTCTTGGACTAGCAGTGGCACACTCCACGGAGGGAAAGCAGCATCGCTCCTGCCCCAGGGGTCTTTCACCACTTCCCTCATAAATCACCCAACCCTTCTCGGCGGCGGCCACTTTACAGCTGCGTATGTGGGTGAAGGCTGGTTCAACAGTCAACGATAAGCTCCAGTGGTCCCCAGCTGTGTGTGAACACACACACATACACACACACACACACACACACACACACAGGTCTGTGCTCAAATCTTTATGGGCTTGGCCAAAAGAAGAGAACAAGTCAGCAGGGATCCAGTCCTGCCCAGTTCTCTATCTCGGTCCACTGCTATCCTTCAAGTGCAGCTGCTGTGGGTCAACCGCTAACAGAGGAAGAATACCACCACATTGAACTCCAAACAGGGAGCTGCTCACAGTCACCAGAAGCACTAACACTAATGCAAAACGTGGGAAATAAGCAACGTGGTATATTTATTTAAAAGTCGGTGACATAACTACGATTACTCTGCTCAGATCTACTAGCGATGCTTTGGAACTGCCTGTTTTTAAATGGATGGCTGGTGGCATACGTGGTGAGAAGCTGTTATATCCCAGGCTTTTGTCAGCAGAGAGAACTCAGTATTTATTTGCAAAGATCTGAAAACTTGCTACTCAAAGTGTGGTCCCTGGACCGGTAGCACTGGCATTACATAGGACTTTGGTGGAAATACAGAATGTAGGCCTGACCTCGGACTGCCCCCATTCAAACAAGCATCTTCGCCAGCCCCCAGCAGTCAGTAAGCCCCGTGAGTCTCAGGAGTCTGAGAAGCACTGCTTTAAAGGGCTGGCACAGTCTCAGTGCTAACTAGGGGGCTCACTGGCTTTGTTCCATTCATGTGAAAAATAAGAATGTTATTTATAACAAAGGATTCTACTATGAAAGCTCCAAGGAACCTCAGAGCTTCGTTCTACAATTATCCTTTATTTTTAAAAATGTGTAATTTGGACACCTGGAAAAAGACAAAATGACCTAAGTTCAGGGTAGCTAGAGTTTCAGAAAAATGGTTGGGCTGGTCTTTGGTTGTTTTAAACTAATGGTAGCAAGAGCTAAGAGTTCTGAACGAGAGAGAAGAGCGGGGCTCTCCTTCCCAAGTCCCCTCCGGAAATTACGGACTTGCCTTTTGGAGGTTGATGGTGCTGACATGCAGTTTCTTCATGGGCCCTGTTTCTACTGGCCCACTAGCCAACGCATCCCCCTGGCCACTCCTCAGCATTCGATGCTGGTAAATCAAAGGGTCCTCTTCTTCATCAGCAAGGGTGTATCCCTGCAACCAGAGATTTACAGAAAAACCCCACAACTCCGCTAGGGTCCTCCCAGTTTAGAAAACCCCCTCAAACCTTAGGAGGGTCACACCTTCTGGAAAGGTCAGGATGTCAACAGGAAGGAAAAAGTTACATGCGTGGACAAAATGAACCACAGGTGGGCTACATTCCCCACTGCAGACCCCTCTTTGCTGGTCACTCTCGGTCAGTGACAGCACTGACTCTGTACGATGAGCACGCAGCTGGCAAAGCTAACACTATGGGCAGTGATCCAAGGGACCAAGTGCTACGAGCCAGGGGGCAAAGAGCCCACTGGCTGGCTTTGTGTGGCCTGGGAGCCAAGACGGGTTTCTGTATTTTCAAATGATTGGGGGAAAAAAAAATCAAAGGAAGATGACAATTTTGTAGCACATGCAAGCTATTCGAGAAGCACCCCGTGGTGTCCCTCAGTGCAGCGCACAGGCAGGCGGCCAGGCTCACGCTCTTCCATGAGCGGGCAGCTGCTTTCAGGCGGCAGGGCCCAGTCACTGCCTCAGAGCCCAGGCTGCCTACAGAGCTGAGAAAACCTGCTATCTTTACAGAAACTGTTTGCCCATCGCTAGTCTGGAGCTAAAAAGCCAGATGTGATCCCATATCCATGAGGAGAGACAGCGGGGGACTTTGGGACAGAAACCGACCGCAGTTCACCTTGACGATTCTGCAGATGAGGACGTCGTAGCGCTGATGGTTGATTCGGTGTCGCACCAGGACTTTATTCACCATTGGAATGAAAATTTGGTACTGTCGAAGGAGAGAGAAGAGGTCGGAAAAGTTACTCTGCAGAGTGGGAGGCAGATAAAAGACTACCACCACCGCTAGTTATAGCTAGTTCTCCTGGGTTTGGGGTGGCTCTGTGTTATTCAGAAGAATCACCCGTCTGTCTCTCTCTCACATGCACGCGCACACACACGTACACACACACACAGACACACACCCCGCTACAATCCGAGTCCCCATCCCCTTCCATCTGGGTTACTGTGATGGCCTCTGACCGCTCTCTCTGCTCCCACTCTTGGCCTGGTCTGCTCTTCCACACAGCACTGTGAGTCACCAGGTCAGACCACAGTATTCCTGCGATCAAGCTCCTCCAGAACATCTAGTCTTGCTCAGAGTAAAAGCCCAAGTACTTACAATGGCCCACAGCAATGATGTGCAAACTTCTGTGGGCACTGGAATCACCTGGAGAGTTTATGAAACCAGAGACTGCTGGGCTCCACAGCCAGTTTATGGTTTAGGTCTGGGCATGGGCCTGAGAATCTACATTTCTAACAGGTTCCCAGCTATGCAGATACTGTCCAGGGACATCTGAGAACCACTGGCCTACAGCACCTAGTCTCTACGTCCCATCCCAGCCCCACCTTACCTCTACGACCTGAACTCCAAGCCTTTCCCACCCCGCCCAGCTCCCTCCTCTGAAGCCACACTGCTTTCCTGCTGTTCCTTGGACCCTTCCAGCATGCTGCTTCCTCACACATTTGCATTTGCTACTCCTTCCAACTCTACTCCAGCATCCAACTCTCTGGGCTCAGACCTTTATTTGGGTCTCTGGTCAGATGTCAATTTATCAGAGGTCTTCACTGTCCACCCTAAACAAACAGCATCTCTCCCCACTCACTCTATGCTCTTATGAGACAGACTGTGTTTGTTAGCTTTGCCTCACTGGAATGTAAGCTCCATGAGAACAAGGACACCGTTCCGTTTACTGCTTTATCCCAGAACAGCATTTAGCCCACATACATGGCTCGAGAAATACTTGCTAAATAAAGGAAGGGACAAAAAAAGCAAATAATTCCTAGTTCTTTGAAGGCATTTGAGAGCTACAGACTAACAAATAGAGACGTTCACAGACAAAGTCATCTTCCCCAAGCCAGGCAGAAGAGCACGGCTGTGTAGGACTCCTGCCTCACCTTCTTCCCCAGTTGGAAGACCAGCGAAGACAACGTGTCCATGGCCGTGGGACGCAGTTCCGGGCTCTGGTCCAGCGTTCGAACAATCGGATGAATGATCCGGGAGGCGTAGTCAGTGAAGTCCAGGGACTCTGTCAGGCGGTCCACTGTCTCTAATGCTGCCCTACAATAACCACGGACATGCGATAATTGTTAACACATGGTCCCAAAGTACGAGAAGTGGCTGAGGGTTATCTTAACAATCAGCACCAAATGGGAAGGCACGGCCTCGGAGGTACCTCGGGTGACATGGATCCAACATATGTCCCAGTGGGATAGGGATGGTTAAGATTTCCAGAAGCCTGGGGCATTTCTGGACTAAAATAAAGAGAGCGGAGGTAACAAAAAAAATGGGAAGATGGCCTGGGAACTTGAGAAAAGGACATTTTTAACAAAACGTGAAAACCTTGACGGCTGCTTAGTCCCAAAGTGCAGGTGCTTACTTCCGAGATGGCAGGGGGACTTCTGGGGCGTCAAACAGCTTCACGATAGGGGGCAACAACAAATGCAGATAGTCATCCAGGTTGGCGCCAAACAGCTGGATGGCGGCCAACAGCTGCAAAAGGGAGCAAAAGCCTGGAGATGAACAAATACAGGCAGGTACCAAGTATCTAAGCACATGGAGTGGGGCAAGGGTGTGGGAAACTCTGAATTCTGTGGGGACTCTGAAAAGCCTTCAGTAAGTGGCCTTGAGCCACATTCATTTGGTGGCACTCCCCCTTCCCATTTTATTTTGCTTGTGTATTATTTTGCTTTCTCTGAGCTTATTTCAACGGATAAGGAATCAGTTGCTAGATAACAGAGAGAACGGATCGGGGATAAAACATTTACCAAGAATAATCCAATAAAAGAGAGAAAACATAAGGCCAATCAAGAGAGGACTGTAAACATCCTATCAACTGCACACATCGGGTATTAGCATTCTTTGGACTTGATCTTATGGATCGAGCACCATCCTGTCACTCCGAACAGGGTCTTGCCTCTTAGCTGATCATCCCTGGACTCTGATGGATGCTGGCAAACTCTCTAGAGGACACCCTTCTGGACTCACCTTGATGGAGACGATGCGGCCTGGGCTGTTGTCATGCATGAAGACGCGTAGCATGTGTGGGATCAGCTGGGGCAGGTAGAGCTTAAATTCACCCCCAAGAGCTACCACTATTTGCTCAATGAGAAGGATGATTGTGCTCTGGATCGAGGTGTTCATGACCCAGAATTCCTATAAACAGGGAAGAGAGAGAGAAGCAAAGCCAGGTGCTCTTCAGCTGAACTAGGAATCAAGGAGCAGAGATGGCCCAAAAGAAGCAAAACTGTAGTGAGCACAGTGTGCCCCAAGAGAGACTCCTTCTCCAGCCCCCTCTCCCTGGGCCTCTTTGTATCCTAGGTCACAGTCACAGTGAACAAATGAAATGGCATTTCCCCGAATGCACCAGGCTCCTTCTCGCCTCTGTACTTTGCTTGTGCTGAGCTCTGCCTAGAATCCCAACTCTTGCTCAGCTAAGCCCTATCTGAGTTTCTAGACCAGCTCAAGCCTCACTTCCATGAAGGCTTTCCTGTTCTCCTTCCATTACACACTTTGGATCCTTCTGCCCTTCTCTTCTAGCACCTGTAGTAACTTTATTTTCTTTGCCACCTTCTCTCTACTAGACTGTAAACTAGTTAAGGGCAAGGAACCCCTTTGAGCCATCTCTGTCTCCCCAGAACCTAGCACAGCACCTGGCATAGTCCAGCCACTGAACGCATGTTTAGAGAGTGAATGAGCGACTAGGTTTATTTCACTCAAGGGCCTCTCAGGCTTCCCACAGTGGATTCTTCACTTTAGATACCAGCCGCTCTCTACCAGAGGGTGAGTCCAGTGTGAACAAAGTTTCCGGCCCTTTCTGGCTTTAGACTTCGCTAGATATAGATAACACCTGACATTTGTCCCAAATCATTTTCAGGCCTGGATAATGCCACAAAAGGGGCACTTTTTCTACACCCATGTAGTTACGTTTCAGTAAGTTCCTAAAGTGAAAATCTGGCCAATCGGCCACAGAATCTGCCTCGGTACCCCAAATAGGTCCGAGTTTCTGAATCCAGGAAAAGCTATCATCTCAAATCAACTCAAAAACAGAGTTAACTACTGCCTTGTTTGAAACCTCCAGAGAAGGAGACTGGATGATGATAGATTAGCCCTACTAATGAGGTAACCCATGCATATTCATACTTTGGGGCCCTCAACGAATTCAGAGCAAAGTCAATGAAAAAAAGAAAAAGAGAGAACTCCTCAGAAGAAAGGCTTTACAGAAGCATAAAGTATTTTTATTAAAAAATGTCTTAAAAATCATAATAGTTTAGAAAGTAAAAACCATACTACAAGATGCTGGTAAAACTTACTTTCTCTCTGCTCGGAGAGAGACGTATTCTCTCTGGAAAAGCTATTTTCTCTAGGTAAAAACCTCTGCCAAGGAAACACCTCTGATTTATAACCTCCACGGTCCGTCTGATGTGCATTCACTTGGCCCGCACTCTGCCTTCTTTAGAGAAAGCCCACCTACCTCTCCACTGTATTACTGTAGGCTCCTTACAGGAGTTTCTCTCCCTCAAAGAAGCCAGGCAGCCTGCCCAGGGATCATTGTTAACAGAGACTGTTCTCATCCCAGGCCCAGGGGCGCTCATTAAAATGCCCAGGATCAGCAGTCAAGGAAAGAGCCCCTGGTGCACCTTACCCATCTTGGAGGAAATGAAAGCTGCATTTTGCAGGTATGAAGCTCCCTGCCTCAAACGTCTGTGTTTGGTCCTAAGTTTTTTTTGGGGACTAAGTCTCCGATTAGTTCTGCTTCCAACCACGAGTACACCGCTTGCTGCCTGCCTGGCCCCTCCCCCACACAGTCCCCGGGCTCTCCAGCTCTCTGCTCAACTTCCTTGTACAGAGGCCTCCGTGGCAGGAGTCGGGGAGCAAGCGGTTTTAATTATTTGTACAGACAGGAGTTTTTCAGTTCTGAGACCCAGTTTCAGGGAAGTTCCAGCTTTGAAGTCAGCCACTTTGATTTTAGTCCTGCTGCTCCCTCCAAGCTAACTACAAAGGGCTGGCAGAGAAGAGCAGAAATCAGTGAAGAATTGTCTTCCAATTCTTTGAGAGCACAGCCATCTCTGCAAAGCAAGCTTCCCAGCAGAGACACTGAAATGATACAGAATAGCAGGAAGCAGTCCTCCCCCCAAACAGAAAAACGATATTGCCACCGACGGGGAGTCCTCCGCACCTGCTTAAAGCACGTCATAAAATCTGGGACGGGAGCCTGTCCTCAGGTGCTGCTGCAGTCAGAAGGTGGCATTTATGCTCTTAAAGGCGGTGGGGAAAAGCCTTGCCTTCCTCCTCGGGGCCTGACAGGACTGCGTCGTATTTAACAGCGCTACCAAAACCTAATCCCCAAACCTCTCTTAAGGCCGTGGTTTTATGCGCCGTAAGACAGAGGGCTTTCGTGGGAACAGTAAAACACTGTTGTGATATTAAGGTGAAATTGCTTTGTTGTGTGTGAGGCAAAGAACTCGAGAGTCTATTTCTGGCAGAACAATGACTTCAGGATTCTTCCTCCAACTTCATGCCTCGCACTCAGGTGCTGAAGCCCCCGGCAGCAGCCCCCCTCCCGTCATCACCCACCGGGGAACCCTGCCCCGCATTTTATACTCCCGTTGTAACAGCTCTACAAAGACCTGTGATAAAAATGTCCATGCTCGCCACACCTGCCTCTGAATGTTCCTTGACCCAAACGCTGATGAACCGGCCAAAGCACTAACTTCTACTCACTCTCATGAGGGTGACTATTTCATCCATGTAAGGTCGGATGTGGCTCTTCACAAAGGACACCAGCATTCCCAGCTGCTGGAACAGGAACTGGAATGGAGAAGAGGTCAGCAAGTTGGCATCAGGAAGGATGGAGAACTCCCAGGGTTACCCTAAGTCCGTGGGAACAAACGAACACGACTATGGAATCGGTTTCCACACCATCCCTCTACTGAGAGTAAGTCTAAAGAAATCCGACTGAAAACCTTTGGCGGGGATCATGGTGGGGGCTAAAAACAACTCTCTGTGGCTTTACACCCCAGCCAGGCGAGCCAGGGCATAGCAAGGGCTTCGGGGCCAGAGCGGCTGTCGTGAGCCACGATGCTACCTCTTGGCTCTATGACCTTCATTTAACCTCTCTGTGCCCAGCTTCTTCAGGGGGAAGATGCAGATAACAGTACTCGTCTCCTGGGCTTACTTTAAGTTGAACGGGATAATACCTGCAAAGCACTAGCAGCAGATGTGAATACCGTGAAGTGCTCCGTGAACACCAGCTATCACTGAAGGATGTGCGGAGGGACTAAAGACTTCAAAGCGGACATGAAAATTTTTTTTTTTTAAAGATTTTATTTATTTATTTGACAGAGAGAGACAGCCAGCGAGAGAGGGAACACAAGCAGGGGGAGTGGGAGAGGAAGAAGCAGGCCCTAGTGGAGAAGCCTGATGTGGGGCTCGAACCCAGAACGCTGGGATCACGCCCTGAGCCAAAGGCAGACGCTTAACCGCTGCGCTACCCAGGCGCCCCCACGGACATGAAATTTTTAATCAACTATAAATGTATCTTTTGTCTCTTCAGTTCTAATTCACTACCACTTACTTCCAAAAATAAATACAGCTAACTATTATGGGTATTGTGGTTCATTTATAGTAATTGACTCAATTAATTAGATCTTAATTCATTAGGTAACTGTTTATCTCTGAGAAACCGTGCACCAAAACAGTAAGCAAACTGGGGAAGGGATGGGATAAGGAGATTCTCTTCAGGTTGATATGATGCAGCTGTAAGAAGGGATGTCATCCACTAAACCAAGCTGGGAATACAAAGGCTTGGGTAAAGGCGATCCAGCTACTTTCTTGGCTAAAGGTGTCTTTAGGGTGTGGTTTTTATTTTGTAATGATCTTCACATAGTGCTACATGTCAATATGCAATAGCAAATCATATTCTAAATCCCCCTCCCCGAAAGATTTTCCTAGCTCTCTATGCCTCTGCCTCCCCCCATTAATAAGGACAATTAAGCAATGAAATACATATTTTCACCGTTACCTGCATTCTGAAACTTGGGCAAGTCAGGGATAAATACAAAGTGTTGTTTCAAACAGCATGAGTCACAGACTTACGGACTCACTACCTGAAGAGGTGAGACTCACAGGACATACAGGGATGGGCTCCAAGGGAGTGTGGATGCATTCTCTAATGACAAGGACACCAATGGATTCTAAGGTGGTTAGAACCTGCCCAGCACATGGCACAGGTTCGCCTCAACTCAGGACAGCATTCCCTAACTACCTCTTGGGAGCCTCCTCACTGAATTGCTGCTGGCCCTTTTTGTGAAATGGTCTCTATGACAGGACACTTCAGAGACCAAGGAATGTGAGACTCTAAGTATAATTTTTTTTTAGCTACATTTTTGTTATGCGAAACCTGAAAGAAGGTAGAAAATTGAAGCTGGAGGAAAAGCAGGGCATTGGGGATGGCAGGAAGATTAGGAAAACCAAAAGACAGAAAGGACAGAACCTCCTGACCCCTGCTGTCATTTCACATTAGGTGTAATGGGGAAGCCCAGCAATGCTAAGCCATCTGCAGCGGCCATAGGACAGATGCCCACAGTAAGTGCCTCCCTCACAGCGAGGAACCCAGCAGCCACCACCACCCCGCCCTTCTTCTCCCTTAGATTCTTCCCCAAGCTTTTCTTCTCTTTTTTCCCTGGAACATTAGTATATTAAAAGAACACATAGTTTTGTTCTTGAAAACATGGTGAGTTAGATACCCCTGATATGAAAAGCCTGAAGATAATGCATAAACAGTAACAAATACTATTATTGGGTTATCAGAACTGAAACCTTTTACAGAAAGCCAGACCTTCAGAGGGCTATGTATTAAGAGAAATGGTGACCATCCCCCTCCCCCCAAATCTGTCCACTGGCAAAAGGAGACAAAGACAATTGTCAGTCTTGACATGGAGTCTAGGTAGGAAAAAAAGTCTCCCCCAAGAGCTTGTAATTTCAGGTCATTCTCATATGAGTTTAGGAGGTTATTCTGACTATCTGTGTGGACTGAGAAACTCTAAGACAAGAAATTAACTTAAAGTTCTCCTGGGTCACATGGCAGAAGCAAAAGCAAATCCTCTCCGGAGAGATGCAACTTGAGAGCGGATTTTCTAGTACTGCTCCGGGGAATGCCCAGCTGAGTAGGCTACATGATCCAAAATTATAAGACACATAAGGATAGACCATTGCCAGTGTGACTCGGCAGAAACAACAAATAGCAGGATCAGACCCATCAGGGATTTTATAAATACTGGAATTATTGATAAAAAATATAAAATCTGTTTAAAATGCTTAAAGAAATAAATGCACGAATTAAGAAAATGAGCCAAGAACACCACCCAAAAACACTAAGCATACTTGAAAGAACCTAGTATAACTTTAGATAATAAAAAAATGTAGTTGAAACTAGAAACTCAAGGACAGGTCAAAAAGACACAGCTGAGGAATTCATGAACAGAAAAGAGATGTGAAGAAATATCCAGAATGGATCTCCGAGAGATAAAGATGAAAAATATGGACAAGAAACTAACATGCATTAAGGACAGAGTGAGCTCTACATGTGAATCAAATTCTGAAAGAAAAAACGGAGGGGTGGGATCCTCACATTCAGGAAGCCCACAGACTCCAAATAGGATGTGAGAAAGAAATCTGTATCAAGATACACAACAGCAGAACTTCAGGGCAACAAACACAATGAGATGATGTGAAGTAGCCACTGAGAAAAGTGAGGTGAAGTAAAAAGGAATCATGACTTCTCAACAACAAAAGAAATCAGAAACCATGGGATCATATCTACAGTTGCAGGAGAACTCAGAATCGTTATCCTCAGCTAAATAAAGATTTAAAAGGAGGGTGAAATAAAACTTTTCTGGACACACAGAAACAGAGAGATTACTTTGATGGATGCTCACAAGAGGAATGTGCCCTCATTTTAAGAAGGATGAAATCCTAGGAGGAAGCCCTGAGGTGGGAGACAGAACACTGAGAATCGAGACGGCAAGTGTGTCTGCACAAAATAGCGATGATATTTAGTTTGCTGGTAGAAAAAAAAAAAGTGATACTACCTAAGACGGAAGGAGATAGTTTGAGCAATCACTCTAAGTTTTGTATGTTATTCAGGAGGACAGAGATATGGATTAATTTTTAAAATTAGATATTAAAGTTAGGTATGTGAGGCAAAATCTAGGGTAAAAAGGATAAAATGAATCCATCCCTCATCCTGTACAGGGGGATAGATTCCAAAGAGCTCAAAGATCTGAGCGTAAAAAATCAGGGGGTGTCTGGCTGGCTCAGTCAGAGGAGCGTGTGACTCTTGATCTCGGGGTCGTGAGTCTGAGCCCCGCATGGGGCATAGAGATTACCAAAAAAAAATATTAAAAAAACGTAAAAAGCAAGGCCAATCAAATACAAAAAAAGGTAAAAAATGATGTACATACAAAGCTTTTTGTTACAGGATTATTTTGAGTATCAAAAGAACGGGAAAAACACAAACGTTCATCCACAAGGACGGGTTCAACAGCTGTGGACCGCGCACACGGCGGGGTGCCGTCACCTCTCAGGGAGTGCAGGCGTCCTCGGTGCTGCCGCGGCAGGAACTCCAGGGCATGCTGCTGTGACAGTGAAAAAAAGCAGGGCGCACAAGAGTGTTTACATTACGTTCTCTTCTGAGGGAGGAAGGCGGGGGAATATGGATTTCCTTACATTTTCAAAAACAAACAGTGGAAAGATACATTGAAAAATGATCAAATGGTTACCTTAGGGGGGAAGTGTGGCAGGCAAAATAACGGTAAGCCGAAGATGTCTGTGCCCCAATCCCTAGATCCCACGAATAAATGACCCTGTATGACAAAGGGGACTTCTGAAGATGTGATTAAGGTTCAGGACTCTGACATGTGGAGATGATCCCTTAAAAGCAGAGAACCTTTGCTGGCTGTGGGCAGAGAGGAGGATCTGGCAGCAAACGAAGGGTCAGAGAGATGCTGCTGCGTCTGAAGGCAGAGAAAGAGGGCCAAGGAATGCGGGCAGCCGCTGGAAGCCCGAAACAGCAAGGAGACGGGCCCTCCCCAGAGCCTCCAGAAAGGACCATGTCTCAACAGCACCCTGATCTTGGTTCAGTATGACCTCTGTCAGACTGATGACCTACGGAGCTGTAAGATGATAAAGCTGGGCTGTTTGCAGCCATGACGTTGCTGGGGATCTGTGACAGCAGCAATAGGAAATGCTACGGGAAGAAACAGGGTAATACGGATGGAGAGAGAAGCCAGACTTCGGTGAATGTATTTCACAGCTTTGGCTCTGAAACTGTGTTAATGTCTTACATAATTAGAATAAAAGTTAAGTTAGAAAAATCTCAAAGAAATTTCTAAAAACTGAAATAAACAGAAACTAATTGAACTGTCAGTCAAGTTGGTTGCACAAACACTCATAGACGAATTTCAAGCGACTTTAAACACGGTATTTTGGTGTGTATCCCCAAAAGGACACAGCCTAACAACAACAAAATCACAAAAAACCTTGAACTGCATTCAGTAACCTTACTGTTATTACTAATACTGATCATTTACCATTTACATGTATATAAGATACATGCAGGAATGTATTCTGCAAGATAAAGCAAGTAATTATAGAAATGTCAGAACCAAGTAACGAGTTTTTCAGTGTGAGAAACAAGAATAAAATCAAAGTAAAAACTCTTAAATCTTAAATTTGCATTGTAAAATCTGTATTACTTCATGACTTATATTTCCTCTCTCTAAAAATCACTTATTTCTAGTTCTGTTCACTGAAATGGCCGAGAAACAACAATACGCCAATAGCAATGAGCACCCCAGCACACCAACTGCAATCTCTAACTACCATCTTCACTTGAAGAAACCACAGCTCCTTGGAAGCGGCCATGCCCAGGCTTGAGTGAAATGTACCTGATAAGCTCAGAATAGTTTTTTGTTTTTTTTTCCCCAGAAAGCAAAAAAATACAATCAAAGACTAAGACCACTGCCAATGTAAAAGGAACACAACAGCCAGACTGACTGGGATAAGTAGATCATGAGAAAGAACAGTGCCTTCAAATGAACAAAAATACCATATAAAGCTCCATGAGCTGATAATCATACTCCAAAAACAGCAGGGGTTGTGGGGTGGTGCCTGAGTCACCTTTGAGAAGTTGCAAGGGACTTGATTCATGACTCTGGAAAGCTGATAAATAAAAGTAAAGAATCATGCATTTATTCTGCCCTCCCTGTATGAACTATACTTCAAATTAACCGAATAACTGACAACATAAATTTCTTTACAGACAATTGCTAACTAATAAATCCAGGAATAATATAATTAGAAAATCACAGCTTTCCAGTTGCTAATTCAATAATCATTCTAGAACACAATCTTCAATGAACACTAAAATGATTAGGAGAAAGGCTGACATGGAACACAGGATCACAGTAACTAAGCCCACTGATAAACCTTTACACCACTAGAAATGGATGATTTAGAAAAGATTTGCTTAGTAACTGTTCAAACAGGAAGTATTCAGTACTGCCTATGAAGTATTTCTGGCCAAAAGAAGGAACCTGAATTTAATCGACTCTAAATCTAATCAGTTTACAAGAAGTTAAGATACCTCGAAGATACAACCAGCCAAATTCAGAATGGGAAATTCTATAGGACAAATGACCTGCTTTCTTCCACAAATAAATGGCATGAAAAAAAAAAGTGGGAGAAAAAGGAGAACAGACAGAAAGAGAATTGGCTATATCGACCGAATGCCATGTGCATAACTTAACCAGATTCTGATTTAAATAAAACCAAATATAACAAGACATTTTTAAGACAAACAAGGACATCTGAAAAAGGCTTGGTATTAAAAATTATTAAGGAATTATTCTTACTTTTGTAGGTGTTGTAATTTTAGTTATATGGGGGAAAAAGTATTTTTTTTTATAATGATTTTTTATTATATTATGTTAGTCACCATACAGTACATCCCCGGTTTTCGATGTAAGGCTCGATGATTCATTAGTTGTGTATAACACCCAGTGCACCATGCAATATGTGCCCTCCTTACTACCCATCACCGGTCCATCCCATTCCCCCACCCCCCTCCCCTCTGTAGCCCTCAGTTTGTTTCTCATAGTCCATAGTCTCTCATGTTTCATTCCCCCTTCTGATTACCCCCCTTTCTTTATCCCTTTCTTCCCCTACTGATCATTCTAGTTCTTATGTTCCATAGATGAGAGAAATCATATGATAGTTGTCTTTCTCTGCTTGACTTAGGAAAAAGTATTTATTGGTAAAATAGTACAATATCTGGGATTTACTTTAAAATACCCCAGAAAAAATGTTTGTGCACGTGTGTGTGGAAAGAAATGGTGGTGGTGGGGGGGTGTAATAAGATGAAACCAAATTGATAAAATGCTAATAATTACTGATGAGTATGGGAATTTAATAGAAGTTGTCTACTTTTTTTTAAAAAAGATGCGCTTATTTATTTTAGAGAGAGAATGAACACATGCATAAGTAGGGGGAGGGGCAGAGGGAGAGAATCTTCAAGTAGACTCCGCTGAGCACAGAGGCCAACATAAGACTCAATCCCATGACCCGTGAGATTATGACCTGAGTTGAATCCTCAACTGACTGAGCCACCCAGGAACCCCAGTTGTCTACTTCTGTTTACGACTAAAATATCCCATTACAAAACATTTATTAAAATTAAAGGTAGCAACAAGTAGAGGGCAAAGACAAGAAAATGAAAGCTCAACCAAGCTCAAAGACAGAAAAGAAAGAAAATAAACAGATAAAGCAGGTCAAAAATAAAGCACTAAAAGTCAGATGGTGGAAATAAACCCAAATGTATCAACAATCACAATAACTGTAACTGGACTGAATACACTGATTAACAAAGATTTTCAAAAGAGATTAAAGGGATAATCCAGCTCTATTATCACCATGAGAGACCCACCTAAAGCAAAAAGTCACAAGATAATTAAAAGTAAAAGGATAATAAAAGACATACACCCTCCAAAAAAGAGTTGTTGTCGCTATACTAAGGCAAAATAAATTTTAAGGTATTTTAAAGATAAAAAGAGTCCTTGCAAAATGATAAAAGATTCGAGACTATGGACTCTGGGAAACAAACTGAGGGCTTCAGAGGGGAGGGGGGTGGGGGAATGGGATAGGCTGGTGATGGGTAGTAAGGAGGGCACGTATTGCATGGTGCACTGGGTGTTATACGCAACTAAATCACGGAACTTTACATCAAAAACTGGGATGTACTGTATGGTGAATAAAATAATATAATAAAAAATTATTATTAAAAAAAGAGATTAGATTAAAAAAATGATAAAAGATTCGATTTACCAGGAAGACACAATGATTTTAAATTTGAATGTACCTAATAATATATCCCCTCAAATATATAAAACAGAACTGACTAAACTATGAGAAATTAATAAATCCACCACTGTAAAAGGAGATTATTTCACTTCTCTCAGTGATAGATCAAGCAAACAAAAAACTAAGAAGAATACAAAAAATTTGAATGCAGTAAGTAATAAGTCCAAATCTAATGACATACATGGAACTTGGCACATAACATCAGCAAATACCCACTATTCCCAAGTACAGAGGAAACATCAAAACGGATCAAGCATTCGACTGTTAAGGCAGTTTCAGCAAACATCAAAGAATCGTCAACCCAATGCAATTAAGTTAGAAACAGATATCCAAAAAAGAAATTTGAAACCCTGTAAATCTGCATATTAAAATATCCACTTCTAAATAACTCAATGGTGAAAAAAGAAATCATAGGAAACATTAAAAACACTTATCTCTGAGCAATGACACTAAATTATTATTCAGTTATGAAGAAGGAATGAACTACTGATCCATGATGAACCCCAAAAGTATTATGCTAAGTGAAAGAAGCTAGACACACAAAAAAACCCACATATGGTTCCAATTCTATGAAATGTCCTGAAAAGGCAAATCTATAAAGTAAATAAAATGAGTAATTTCTTAGGGACGCCTGAATGGCTCAGTTGGTTAAGCATCTGCCTTTGGCTCAGGCCATGATCCCGGGGTCATGAAATCGAGCCCTGTGTCAGGCTCCCGGCTCGGTGGGGAGCCTGCTTCTCCCTCTCCCTCTGCCCCTGCTCATGCTCTCTCTCTCTCTCAAATAAATAAAATCTTCAAAAAAAAAAAGAATAATTTCAAAACAAATGTGACCAAAACTGTTTTAAGAAGAAACTGAAAAGCTAAACTCATCTTTGAACCTGTAGTTAAAAAAAAAAAAAAAATAACTACAGGCCAATTCCACTCAGGAATGTAGATGTAAGAAAATGATATTAAATATTAGATATAAAGTCAATGTATCAAAAAATACATCATAACCAAGATGGTTTTAAAACAAGAATTCAAAAATATTTCAACATTAGAACAACGTATCAATGTAATTCAACATATTAACACTGAAAGAGAAAAAATTTATGGTCATCACACGAGACAATCAAAGACATCTGATAAATCCAATACCCATTCATGATAAAAATTCTAGCAAATAAAGACCACAAGGAAACACTTATAACCCTTAAAAAGCTACCTGCCAAAAACCTACAGCAAACATTATACTTAGTGGGTAAATCTTAACAGCAGTCCCACTGAAATCAGGAGCAAGATTAAAGATTTCCAGTTTCACAGAGTCTCATCAACCTTGTAGTGAAGGTCGTAGAAATGCAAATGAGGAAAAGTACTAACTGGCTTACAGATTAAAACAAAAAACTAGAACTATCTTTCTCTTTTTGCAGACTACATGATTATCTACGGTGAAAGCTAGGAAAATTTAGTTAAATTATTAGAATTAGTAAGAATTCGATGAGGTTGAGTACATAAACCACTTCCATACTCCAGGCACGAAGTTAGAAAATACACTTTCTAAAAAGATATTATTTCCTCTAAACGTACATCAAATTGAACACATAATCACAGAGGAAAAAACTGGCTAAAAAATTAATTAAAGGGGCACCTGGGGGGTTCAGTCGGATGAACGTTCAACTCTTGATTTTGGCTCAGGTCATGACGGCAGAGTCCTGAGATCAAGCCCCGTGTCAGGGCTCCATGCTCAGTAGGGGTCTGCTTGAGATTCTCTCCCTCTCCCTCTCTCTCTCTGCCCCTTCCCCTGCTCATTCACACGCATGCTCTCTCTCTCTCAAATACATAAACAAATCTTAAGAAACAAAAAAAGCTCCCTTGAGCTTTATTTAGCAGGTTTGCTGCCGGTAGTGGTAAATAATCACAGAACCACTCTGCAACTTGTGTAGTTTAGAGAAAGAAAAGAGCAAAAGGGAGAAACAGGGAGGGAAAGGGGGAAATTTCTACTTTACAGGAGGGTCAGCTGTTAAAAGGAGAAGAAATGGTAGAACTAGAAAGTCCTTACTTTGCAAGCAGTGTGACAGCGGATTCAGGCAAGGATCACCCACAGTTGTTCAGTCATTGGGTCCAAGATAGTCAAGGAACAGGACAGTCACAGTCTCAAAGCATCACCCCCAGATTACTTACTGACTCAGAAAAAAGGCCCCTTACGATGGAGAGCTCTGACAGAGGCCAATTTAACCACGTGCTCAAACTCAGGATCAACACTAATGGGAGAAGCTGACATTACGAGATCTGGTAAGAGGTATGCAATGTCACCTCTGTAATATTCTCACTAAAAATGATGGACTTGATGGACTTCAAACTAATCACAAGGAAGCAGCAAGTTCACACGGTGGGACATTCTTCCCGAGAACCACACTGAACTCTAGGTACATCCCCACCCCCACCCCACTCATCGTTTAGCCATTCTGAGGGGATAACTCAGGAAACTGAACCTGTACCCTCAGGGGTTAGGAGTTAGGGGGAGGAGAGGTACTCGGCCCAACAGCCAACAGGGGGCATCAGTAGGAAGTGGGGCTCAGGAGCAGGGGTGGGGCTGTAGCTACTTACTTCCCGGATGGCCCCATCGCAGACCCGAATGACATTGAGGAATGTGGGCATGACCTGCGGCAGGAACTGCACACACTTGAGGCCCAGAGACTTGAAGATGAAGGTGATGGCCTGGACAACCATGGTGTGATGGTGCGAGAGGGACTGGTCTCGGAAGATCCGCATCAGCGCCACCATGGACACAGCAGGGTAGAACTCATCCAGGGGCAGGTTGCCCATGTTGACCAGCATCTCGCTGGTGCTGTAGTCCGCTAGGACAAAAAGATGGCGAAATCACGAGCTCTACATGACATGACTCTGACTTGGAGCAGAACCTGCCTAACAACAAACAGCCTGACCATCATTCGGCATTCATGGGGAATACAGGATATGTTCGGAACCCATGAACAGGCTCTCACCATGAAGAAATTCAAGAGCTTTAGGCTGTTCTATTACCCCGACCACAAAAGCCTAAAACGGTACATGATGGGTTTTCTTTAAATTGCTATGTTAAACTTCGCTTCTTATCATTACAGTTGACAACTTTGTAGTTGAAACCATCAATAAAAATAATTACTCCCCCAAATGAAAGTAAAGGAAATCAGATTAGGCTAACATCTGTTCAGCAGCTGCTTGATTCCCCTAGGGACTTCAGAAGAGGGAGCGGCAAATGTTAGCTGACCTGAACAGCAAGGATCTCAAAGACTGGGTGAGGGCGGGTGAACGGTGCACTGAAGAGGCCAAGAACTAGACCAGTCAGGAGACTGGACTGGCGCCACTGAGCAAGGATGAAACCTGCAGGGACCAGGCTCAGACTCTGTTCCTGACCAGCCTGGTCTGAAGGGTAAGGTCAGAGCTACGCTTCTCTACTATACAGAAGAACTGGAAGCAATAGGATTCCATCTGTAGAGTTTAGAAACCAATTATTTTGAGGAGAAGACTCCATAGCTCAGGGGTTAGAGCACTGGTCTTGTAGAAACAAATTATTCTGGGAAAACAACATTTTGCTGGAACGGCTGGGAGAGCCACTGTTGAACTTTCACTCTTTCGAAAATAAAGCCCGCCTTGATGAACAATGAGTTAAGCCTAGAAAAATCTGCAGTAGCCCCATACCCTACCCAATCTCTCAGGCTACTTGTCAAAATGCAGAGGGGCTCCAAGGCCAGACCAGCTGATGAAAAAAAAGAGCCCTGGATTCTGATTGCTACCAGTTTCTCTATGTCCCTGAGCCTGGCCTCAGGTTTCCCTAGCAATTAAAACCAGGAGAATAAATTCTACGCCCTTCCTTCTTGGGTGCCATGAGAATAGAAAACATCAAAGAAGCACTAACAAAGAATGAGAGATGAACAGAGGTGATGGGGTGATAAAACACATCTCTCTCATCAGCACCAAAGGTGGGTACAGACTTGGCCTGTTGACCCTTGACAAAGAATGTGGACAGATGTAAGGACTATGGACATACTGGGAAGCAGCATCCCTATCGTGATTCAAGAGGAAACTTGACCTTCCATTCAAAAGTCATGAAGTGAGCCAATATGCTATAATTTGTTATCCAGCCCAAGGCTCTTTCTAACCACAGCCAGCAAGGGCTTTGTGAGGCAGGAACTTGGCGGGTCTTTCACGGTTCCCCTCAACTTACAGGAATCCTGACTTGACTTGGATTCAGATAGGCTGACAGCAGAAGCGTCGCGGGACTGGTCAATCATGCCAATGTTTACTTTGTGCTTGTAGGGATCCAGGGCCCCCAAAAGCCCCAACACACGGATAGCCTGGGTGGGTAAGGGGAGGGGGAAAAAGAAAATATTCATCACAAGATCTGATGACAATAGGTTTCATGACTATTACTCTCATGTTCCATGACACCCAGTTCATACCTGAATGACCAGCTAGAAGAACAAAGCGGACATCTAATCAACACTCCGTCAGAGCGTATTAATGCCACAATCTCTTTCCATATTTTCAGCAAAGTCTTTAAAGAACCAAGTTTGCCATGTTTCGTACCTCTCTCCGTGTACCCTGGTTCTGCTCAGTCTTCAGAAAATTCAGCAGGACCTCAAGCAGAGTGGGGTACTTCCTGTAGGGCTCCACTACATAGCCAGTGCTGGCCACCAACTGTCCCAGGGTCCACAGAGCCACCTGGACAAGCAAGAGATCATGTGGTTTGTTGAGCCAGTCAGAGAGAAGAGAAAGCATGGTTTGTACTCTCCGTTTAATGATTGCAATGACGTGTTAGAAGCTTTTCCAAGAAAAGAAGTTTCCAAGAGAGGCACTAACCATGAACAGAAATCCTTGAGAGTCTGGGCGTAAAAACAAGGCCACAAACCAATGCAACAATCACAGGATAAAAAGATAAAAGAAGAGCCCCGCCGTTCTCAAAGGAAATACACAGTCCTTCCACATCCTGAGTGATTAAAGGGAGAAATCCAACTTAAAAGGAAATTAAGAATGTTCTTAATTTTAGTCTAGTCACCTAATGACTTCGGTAACCAAACGAAATGAAGCCAGGGCTGGGAGAGGGTGTGCTGAGCTCTACTTGCCACCATAGCCACAGGCCCAGGCTTCTTCTTTCCCTCTAGGGGCTGGGGCTCTGACAGATGGTCTGGATTTTCTTTTACCTAGAGGAAAGGCCACTGGCCAGCCCTGATGATTACTGAAAGTGGCTCTAGGTCAGGATGACAGCTGATTCTGACTCCAGATCTTCCTTCATTCTACTCAACAGACACTTCCGAGTACTTACTATGTGCTGAGCTCTGGGTTAGGTACTGGCTAGGGACACTAAGTGACGAAGAGAGGCAAGGGTCCTGGCCTCCCGGGGGCCTGTTCTGCTCAGTCCAGAAGAAGCAGTACTCACCTGCCTTTTGGCCAACAGCGAGGAGTCCTGGAGCATGTCCATGATGATAATAAAGAGTTCATCCACCCACTTCCTCATTTCTAGGCCACTAACCTACAAAATGAAAAAGAAGGTGAGAGGTAAGATTAGAAATTACAGCATTACAAAGTATTTTGCTTTCCTCAGAGGCTAAGCAGTATTCTTTCCATCCTCTGGAAAAAGCAGTTGTTCCCTTACCTGAGCCAATTCTCCTATTGTAGCTAAGACATTATTGATCACACCTGGGTTTGGATCAGGGTCCGGATCTTTCAGTTTCAAAATTAAAGCCTATGAAAAGAAGGTACGATAAAAATGAATGCAGAACAGAAACTACTAGAAACCTTTCTTTTACATAAGTAAAATTCACCAGAGAGACCATTTCAATCCTAGATAAATTACTTCTAGGCTTTATGAATCCAGGATTTCTCCAGAATGTGGATTCTAAAACTTTTCTCCATACTGAGCCCATAGATATACGAGAAAGCTGAGAAATGCCATGATTTAAAAATGTTTCCCATGCCTTCTCAAATGGTATCTGATCATTTATCAGATTCATGTAAGATTTCACAAGCCTCTAACATGCTCATTAAAGCTAAATTTTTTCTTCATTTTGAGGGAACTATTTTATGCCACTATCTACCTACTTCTCCTTTCTAAGCACATTTGATGATGTGCTTGAAGCATTGTATCTCATCTCTTATAAGGAGAGCCCTTTCTTGCAATCGGTGAGATTTTCACTATTCTTTCATGGAGAATGCTTGATGTGGCTCTTGACCTGGAGCCTGGGGCCGAAGAAATTATCGATTGAAACACTCCCATTGTCTCAAAGGAGCTGGCATAAGATGACCCGGGAAGAAAGTGCCAGTGTCTCTAGCTGCTGGGAGTTACCTTCAGAATGGGCTCCATGTAGGGGCGGATGAGCCGGGGTGCATTGGAGACGAGGTGTCCCAGCATGCGGGCACTTTGCTCTTTGATTCTTCCAATGCCGCTGTGCTCCAGCTCCGTCAAAATCTGTAGGGAAGAAAGGCCTGTAGGTAGAGGAAGTTCTAGAGAGGAACGGTGTGTCGAAGGGGAAATGTGGCAGGGAACTAGAGGAAGGAACTGGAACTGCACTGAGGATCAAGTAGCTGCTGGATCCTCCACAAAGGCCAACAGTAGGGGACATAGCAGGGGTGGAAGAAAGACTCGGAAACCAGCCCCAGTCCCCACGGTCCACCAGCCGTCCCTGAGCACAGCTTTAACAGTACGGCACAGGCCCAGGGGGCCAGGAACACCAATAGGGACATCGAGAGCAGGGGTCTGCAGAAATGAGGAAGGAGGGAAGGGCTCTCTTCGAGAAGAATCTTTGTCCAGACAGCAAATCACTAAGGGGGCCTATAAATAATGATGAAGAATCAGAGAATAGTCAGAATAGCTATGCTGCTGAAAGAAATATTAAAACTCAGTAGTAGTTTCAGGGACATCTAGATAAACCCAAACAGTGAGGGACTGTATCAACAGAATCCCCTTGGACCCTGATAAACAGAAATAACATGTTTGTTCTGACATCCTTAGAACACCAGCAAATCAGCATGTTCTACTCATAGTGACACAGATATAAACAACTTAATATAGACAGACTTCTGGCAAGCTCAAGTTGCCAGAAGGAAATCTCTGAACCGTGAGAAAAGTGCATGTTAACTCAGCTACCCAGAGGAGGAGTCTACGATTTAATAATACATTTAGTCTTAGGTTATTGATTTAATAATCCTGACTTTCTGGATTCCCCCGGCAGCCTGTTTTCCTCCATCACAGCAGATAGCAGTGAGAGGGGGCAGAGAGGGATGCTGAGAACCAACCCACACAAGCCAGGAGATGGCTAGCAGGGAGGAAACATGCCCGCGAGGAGAGCGCCAATCTCTGGAGCTCCAAGGGCCAAATCAAAGATCCCCAAATTCACTTCCAGAGCCAGCGAGCAGCACTGTGCCCTCGCAACAATACCCAATGCCCACTCTGATGATCGAGAGGCCTGAGGAAAAGGCCAAAACACATTTAGGTAATGTCCCTTAACCAAGGTATGACAACGTGCAATTCAACTTGTGAAGATCTATATCTACACTTGAAAACAAGAAAAATTAAAAATTTTGGAGATTCCAGGGCTAAGCTCAGTACATGGTAAATTCATTCAACGGTGCTTCACATGCTCCAATATCAGATAAACGAGATGGCCTGTGAGCCCGGCAGCTTACTGCAACCTTCTAGAGGACACAGGCCATGCCTGGCTCATTCACTAATGTTTCCAGCACCCAGCAGGACCTGGAACGTGGAAGATGTCCAAAACATCTATTGACTGAATGAACACACTGATATTCTCATTAGGAGGTATTTCTCTACCAAGCTTCTTTAAGCAGGATTTGGGCTGGCAGGCTCAACAATGATTTGTTTTCCTTCCTAAAACCTTAGGTATTCTAAAAAAGAACTTAAAAGGATAGGCACTCCTAACACAGGCCAGCAGCTGAAGAAATAAACCATGAGGCTACAAACAGAAGTGCCAAGGTAATATAATCCTCTAATTTGTTGACTGATGATGTAACTTACAGTCACTTTAGTTACGACTGTGAATACACATTTCTCTAGGATGAAAGTTATGTATGTTAATGATTTTTCTGTGTTTACGTTCTTTATGTGGGTGGGTCAGGAAGCAGAGCGGGAGGGAGAGACAGGGTGGAGTCAGGGGACAGGAAAGGACCGGGTGAGGCACACTGAGACCCAGAAGAGGTGGGTGGAAAGAACTCGAGGCAGGAAGGACTGGACCATGCCCCACTCAGGAGGCCAGAAAACTTATGTGGGAAGGTGGAGACAAAAACTGGGGAGCCAGGTTTCAGCAGGAATTGAAAATCCTGGGGCACCTGGCTGGCTCAGTCTGTAGAACATGCAACTCTTGATCTCGGGGTTGTGAGTTTGAGCCCCACATCTGGCATAGAGTCTACTTAAAAAAGTCCTAGTAGATTGAGGAACAAGGCCAATCTGAAGCTACCTTAGGCTCTAGTCCAACGGCTTAGCTTGGCATCTGACATTATTTAAGAACAAACTCCAGGGACCACAGACCAGGGGCAATGACTATGAGAAGCAATGCTGGAACCATTCTCATCCTTGGCCTCTGTGCCTGACCTGGCATCAGCAAGAGCAGGAGAGCGGAAGGACAGAGAGGTGCTGGGAAAACTGACACCATCTGCAGCAGACTGAGTGGAGAGGGCCAAGAAGTGCAATCTCTGGTAACTTGCCAGGAACAAGAGAAGAGCTGCAGAAGAGGTTAGCCTGCGATAAGAGGCCCCCTGGAGTTACACTGCCAAGAGGCTTACAAGGTGATCAGCACTGGAACTGCGACTGTAAAGTTGGGAAAACATGGACTCTTAGAGCCAAAGGTGGCTTTTACCAGGTATCTCGATCTTTCTCCCCATCCCTGGTCCTCATCTCTCTTTCCCCAAACTGCTCTCACAATGACAGTCCCTTTCCCATTGCCTCTAGGTCTGACTGTCACACATTACCTGGATAAGCATCTTGCGCAGGAAAGGCATGACGAAGGCTGGGTTCATGCTACTGAGCCGGCCCACGGTGCAGATGGCCAGCTCCCGGATCTCAAACACCTGGTCGTTCAGGGCCACAAACAGGGCCTGCAAATTCTCTGCCTGGGCCAGGTGTGCATCAAAGCGCTCATCCAGGGATGCCAAGACACAGTAGCGGATGTCAGGGTCTGCAAAAGCAATTATGCCTTTGAACGCCTCTTCAATGCCATCAGTCCTGTGGTCTTTTCCCAGTTTCTGTCCCCACTGCCTCCGGCCTAGTGAGAGGATGCCAGCATGTACCTTTCTCTCATCTCACCTCTCAAGTCTTTTCTCTACTCATAGGAGCAAAGACAATAGAATTAAAGACAGATTCTTTTACACCAGCAGGCTGGAGTAGCCAAGCCCAATGCTTTGGCAGAGATATCAGCTGGCTGAGGCCGAAAGTCTCTAGAGAGGCCATGCAATGTAACTGGCTAATTCCAACTGCCCCGGGTGCATAAACTCCCCTAGACTGTTCCTGTCTCATAAACCGTACCAGGATCTGTTATCCCAACCACGAGCAGCTTGCTGAGCACGTCTGCCACCACTTGTACTGCAGTCTGGCTAACCACGTGAGCGTGGCCACTGATGAGGTGGACAGAGGGCGTGAGCAGGCGGGAGCAGGTGCGGGCAGCTTCCATGCGGATCTCCTTGTGCTCGCTGTTTAGGAAATGATCCGCACAGTGGCGGACGAACTGGGTCAGAGAGTGGCCTGGATACAAAGGCAGAGAGAAAAAATAAACACTGCTGCTCTGGACAGCAGATCTACAACTAGCTAGCTGCATTTTTCATTTCATGGCTACGAATTCAATTTTCAACAAGATATTGACCTAGAACGCTTCTCTTAAAAAAGGTAACAAATGGGTTTCTGATCAGCAGAGAGGCAGAAGGGAGGCAGAGGAGTGGGGAGACAGAAAAAAGGCATTCCAGCCACCCCCCCCAGTCTAATCCTTATTTTATTCCCTTCAAAGAATGAATTATTTCCTTTTATTCTGACCCAAACCTTTATATTCCCAGAGAGTAAAACAATTCTTGATCAAATTTACTTGTCTATTTTAGTTCCCAGATTTGAACACCAAAGGAGAGTCTGATGTAGGCGGGGTTTAAATATAGCTACTTTCTATTCATTAGAAATACATTATCCTGAGTGTTGATCAGCGCGAGTGGAGGAGCTACAAGAGGGAAGCCGCAGACAGCTATAAGCACTCAGACGGCACGTTTAGGCTTTTTGTACTTGCTTGTTTCCCTGCAGTCTTGATGGCTGCCGCCTACATGATTTTAAATTTCAAAAGTATCCATTTTTCTCTCCTGAAATAGATCTCCCTAGGGCACTGATGTGGGTTTATCTGCAGCTTAGAACTCCACACTGAACTACACAGTACAGCGCGCTTGAAAATCACACTGCCATAGGAATGGAAATACCTAAAAGCCTCTGGCTTAAACATTTTAAAGCATTAAATACCATTTCAGCTTCACAGACCAGGGGGGCTGGGGGGGGGGTCCATCTCTGACTTTCTTATCTCTGAAGCATTAATTCCTTGGATCAATGCATAATTTCCCTGAACACCATCTGCCCCCAAACTCAGGATGGGAGAAGAAACAGAGGAGGAATTAACAATACATGCAAAGGGGGGCGCCTGGGTGGCACAGCGGTTAAGCGTCTGCCTTCAGCTCAGGGCGTGATCCCGGCGTTATGGGATCGAGCCCCACATCAGGCTCCTCCGCTATGAGCCTGCTTCTTCCTCTCCCACTCCCCCTGCTTGTGCTCCCTCTCTAGCTGGCTGTCTCTATCCTGTCGAATAAATAAATAAAATCTTTAAAAAAAAAAACAAAAAAACAATACATGCAAAGGGCCCGGGAGGCTGAGCTGCTACCGGATCAGCTACCCGGTCTCTAGGATCCCCGGCAAGATCCAGGACTTCTAGGTGCCTTTTCTTGGGGTTCCCAGCAACACTCACTGTCTTGGCAAGATTGGCTACAATTTCTTACCTTCAAATTCAAAGCTGCCAAGTGTTCGCAGGGCAAGAGTAATGCTGCCGACATCGCTGGCCTCAGGCAGGGCTGTGAGGCCAGGGGAAGCTAGCTGATGGGCCAGGCCCTTGGGCATGCCCGGATGCCGGAGGGGTTTGTGCATCAGGACCAGGGACAGCATCTTCAGGAGCCCATCCTGGATGTCCTTCTTCAGCTGCGGAATCTGACGGCTCAGGTCGTACAGCACAGCAGTGAGGGCAGGGCTGAGGGGAAGGAAACCAGGCACCTAGGGCGCTGGACAAGATATTTGTCTGTTCTTGTGAAGAAACAGCCCTTCTTGTCCAGCAAGGGGATTGGGCCCATCACTGCTTGGTCTTTAAAGTAGAAAGGACTACAGAATAGAAGAAATGTCTTGAACTCTCTTGGCCTGGTCACAGATTACAAAACAATCTATGGATTTCTGGTCTTTGCCAGAACTTGCTTAATGTAATTTAGCCGCTGCTGAAGACTGAGTCTCAATAAACAGTCTGGGAAGCAAATGGACAGCATCATCCTTATTTTACAGATAAAAAGAACGAAAGTGAGAAAAGCCAGGCAGTTCCCCGATGATAACATGAACAATAGCTACAAACACCAGCCGAGCACTTCTCACGTGCAAGGCCCAGAGCCCAGAGTTCCTGTTTCATGAACTCTTTCACTTAACCCCCTCGACAACTTTGGACAACAGGAACTGCTACTGTGCCTGCTTTTCAGGTGAGAAACCTGAGGCTCAGAGAAGTTAAGTAACTTGGTCAGGAGCACACAGCTAACTAGAGATGGAACCAGGATTAGAAACCAGCCTGTGTGTTTAGCGTGAGCTCTCCTGCCTATCCAATTTAACGAGGAAACACCCATGCCCCAGTCTTTCAGTGCTGTCCTGATGCTGTGGGTCAAGGCTCTTACTACCCAAGACGGGAGAAGCTCAGGTTTCTGACACCCACCTCAGTCCCACTGCCAGCATGGGCTCCAGCAGCTCCTTGATATCCTGTTGGATGCCTGGCCCCATTGCCCGGGCCAGCATGCTGATGCAGGTGAACACTGTGGCATCCACCTGCATGGCCTTCTGTCTCCTGCAGGGGACCGAAAGAGTGGCTACTTCAGACATAATGACATCGTGCGATGCCCCACCTCAAAATAGCCTTGGAGCAAGGAGGGCAGGTGATTCAGGCGGGGCCATGATTTGCTGGTGCGCAGGTCATCTACTGCACAATTCTAGGGGGCCCACCACACCGGAGACACTGTAGATTTGAATTTACAACAATCCAGCAGATGGCAGTCATGTGTCTTGAGGAAGGGGCCCCTTTCCCGATTTTGCACACAAGGCACCATATGGGTTAGCGTGGCGCTGGCCAAGGTACCTATTTAGGAAGCAAACTGAACAATGTGTACATCAGGGACCAGGGTGTAGGGCACATCCATCACATGGAAAGAAATTCTTCTCCCCCATGATGAGAAGGCTGGGCTTTAGAATGTGGAGGCTTATCCCTTCATTTGCTAATAACACAGAGAAAGATCAAAACACAGCTTTAGTCAACACTGCCCTCCTAGCCTTAGAGGAGACACCCTGGCCTCTCCAACTTGCGGGGTGCTGAAGGTTTTTCTCGTATATTATTCACTGGAAGGTTTCAAGGGGTGGGAATAATGCATCCAACTCCAGCGATAGGGAAAAAGTGACCATTAGGTCCCTTCAGTTCCAGTCCAGAAGCTCTCTTTCAGTCTTACATCAAAAGAGCTTTGAAAGCCAGAGAAAAGAGCAAAACTAGGAGATTCCCAGTTAATAATAATATTGAAAACAGCACTGGCATCTAACGCGTTCACAGGGTAGTCAACCTCCCCAAATGTCTGTACATATATCACTTCATTTGAAAAAGCCTAGCACTCAGCTGGGGAAGGGTTGTGCTCTGTATGATCTGCTACTCTCTGGAGCTTAATGACGCAGAGATCAGGCTCAAGCTCCATGGAAACTGGGATGGAGCATCCTTCCTTCCCAACCAAATGGGGCGGAAGGTGAAATCATAACAGAGATGCTTACTTATGGGCAAAGTCCTTAGGGGGTAGGGCTGCACGGATGATGTCCAGCACACGAGGTAAATAGACCTTAAATTCAGATCTCACAGCCACAGAAAGCAGCCCCAGGGCTTGGAAGGCTGCTGTACGTTCCTTCTCCTTCTTGACACAGCTTAAGACATGGTTCATGGTATCTTGGAGGTACTGGGTATCTGATCACAAGAAACACAAAGCATATGGCTCAGGGTCAGGGTTGGTATATATATATCAAAGGTCAGAGTTCCTATAAAGCACTTAAATTTAAGAATAAGTTAAGAGAGGGGCGCCTGGGAAGCTCAGTTGGTTAAGCGTCTGCCTTCAGCTCAGGTCATGATCTCAGGGTCCTGGGATAGAGCCCTGCGTCAGGCTCCCCGCTCAGTGGGAAGTTTGCTTGTCCTTCTCCCTCTGTCCCTCCCCTTGCTTGTGTTCTCTAATAAATAAATAAAATCTTTAAAAAAAAAAAAAGAATAAATTAAGAGAGCCTGTTGAAAAAAAGTAAAGAAGAATTTAGAGGATATATTAACCCAAGTCTTCTGCTTGATAATCACTCCTCAGATACATCTTTTGGAAATATTAGAAATGTAAGACTTTTTCCCCTTTAATTAAAAAAAAAATCTTAAAGGGTCTCCAAAACAATAACATTGCATAATTGTCCCCATTTGTGCTATATTTGGAGGGAAAGACTACATGGTCTTATATAAGAAATATATGTTAAATCTTGCTTAAAAACAAAGAGACGATCATCTAAACTATTTTATGTTATATTGAAATTTAAAGTAATATTGAATACTGTTTGCAATAAACAGGACATTCTATTCAGCTTAGGCCTGGAAATCACTTTGATATCACCCAGAGATTTCTGTTATAGTTATATTTAATAGAATAAGATTTAGTCTGTAATTTGGGAAGCCACAAGTGTATTTTCATTAAGTTTCCATCAGCCAATGTGCACGGGTAGGTGATTCTTGGGCAATTTAAGCCAAAGTGTTATTACTCCCCTGAAGGTTGGAATTTCCTGATTTTTGCCTCTCTTCTATTCCTTCCCTTCCATCTTGCTGGCCTCAAGTCCGTGCACCTGCAGAACATACATAATAGCAGGGGAGGCAAGACCACACATCCATTAGAAAGTGAGGGATGCTGAAGGCCCCCGGAAGCTCATTTAGGAGGTGGTAGAGTCCCAAACAGCACATATGCCGCCCTGCATTTACTCTAACAAGAAAGGTCTTCTCTCACGGCTCTCTTTGACCAAAGCACCCTGGGGCTTGAAAACAGAAGAGCAAGGTGTTGTAACCTTAGAATAAGAGCACATCCATGAGGAAAACGGGACTTCTGCACGGGGACAGCATTTCAGCCGGAAAGGAGCTTCAATCAAGAGGGTGACGTCCTTTGCCTGATGTAGCACCCTAAGAGACTAGGAATTGTTAGAGGTTCCAGCCCAATCTTAGCGTGTTTTTGATATGGCCAAAGCTTACATCATTGTGAAGTTCAAGCAATGACTTCAAAACCACAAGCTTTAAAAAAGTGGCACTTTCCCCATGAGGTTGCTGTATGGGGGCTGCCCAGGCTGAATTTCAATGACACATTTTAGTATATTATTTAATAAAACAACAAAAACCCACATCAAAAGAATACACCCAGGGGCCCTCTGAGCCTTGGTATCCTGCTCCTAGGCGGTCCTTGAACTTACTGGGGTAACTGCTTCCACAACGTGCCAGACTTTGATCAAATTCGGCCTAGTTATTACTCTCTTCTGAACCACGGACTTTCAAACCACAGTTATTTAAAGCTCTACTGAACAGGGGCATGTCTGGTCATTAAAAAGGAGAATAGCTGCTGGGTACCAGGTAGGAAGAATGGGAAACTGAAAAAATAAGAATGATTTTCATGATATCATTTCCCTCCAGTTCATTGATTTTATGTGGCTAATTGTCTCGTCCTTACTCAACACATTCTCATCTCCCACAGCACATTTAATGCCAACCATGTATTATTCCCATCTCGTCTGGACTGGGTGGTGCGAAAGGAGTCTATGTGCTAGGGAATGGCATCTGCGGAGAGTCGGGCTGACCTTCCACTTCCACTCCTGGCTCACATTTGCTCCTGAATGCTTATTAAGCACAGGCAACGTGCACTGCAGTGAGGTGCAAAGAGATGTTTGAGACGGGGTCTCTCCACTCAGCAAGTAGGGAGGTAACAGAAGGATATTAAGTATGAACAGGCAACTGGAGTATTATCATTTCTAACCTTGACCTTACTTCTAAAATGGATGTGAAGGGTGGAGAGGGGGAAGTAAAAGCCGAATGATGGTTTCCATCTACTGGGGCTTATTCTGGCTCTCGGACGAGGTGTTTAGCCATTAATGCAGTTCACCTTGCAAGGCAAGGACTGTTATTCTCCGTTGTCAAGTCAGGAAGTGGAGGCCCAGGGAGGTCAAATAACCTGTCTGAAACCTCCCAGTTAGGGACAGAAGCCAGATTCATCCCAGGTCTGATGGCAAGCCTTCCCACAGCTGGGGGATCTGAAGGAAGGGGGAAGGGAGTACTCCCAGCCGGAGTCACCCAGGCAGGCCATGGGGAGAAGCTGGCACCTGAGCTGGGGCAGCTCCAGGAGTCAGGGATTCTCACTGCCCAGTGAAACCAGGACAGAAATATGGGAGCCCACAGTCTATCATCTCTGAAACCTGCCTCTGAAACCTCCAGACCCTCCTCCCTGTGAGTGGTGAGGCAGGTGGGTGACCAGGGGGCTGAAACGGGACGGTCACCACATCGTCCCTGCCCCACAGAGAGGCTGCTGTGGAGAATCTAAACCCGAATTGTGCTTCCTTTGGTCTCTTCTAAGCCTGTCATGAACTTGTTGTCTTCCATACACTCAAAGCTGCTTGGCTCCAGAACTGCCTGTCGGTCGACACACTCTGATTTTTCCTGTGACATCTGTAGCAACCCCTAACGAGGCCCGGCTGAAACCAGACAGGAGGCAAAGACGACAGAGGTGAGCCCCACAGTTGGCGTTGCTTCAAACAAGATGCAGACATGACCGCTGGGAATCACTTTTGCTGGGATTTCCCTTCAACAGTGAATGACACGTGTCCGTGGACATCCTCACCTGTGAAGGCGGAAGGTCGAAACGCGGCCAGGCGGGGCAACAGATTAAGGATTGTCATCTGGATCAGCGAGTTCTTGCTGTTCCTGCATTTCAGCACCCACTGGCACACCTGAGGGAGGAGGGCGCAGGGGTGGTGAGGGAGAGGGAGCAGGAGAGGGAGCGTGGAGCTTGTTGGGATGGGGGGGGGCTCTCGCCACTTACTTGATCAAATTTCTCCTCCATCAGGTCTCTGCAACACCGACTCTCCACCAGGGTGGACTTCGCTGGGCTGGGGGAAGCCCCGAACCCCATGAGGCCTTGGTGAGAGCTGTACCCCAGCAGTCCCACCAAGGCATTGGACTGCGGGGGCTGGACGGCCTGGAAACTGGTGAAGGGGGTAATGTGGCGAGGTTTCGTCCCAAAGCCCATGAGGTCCTTGCAGTACTTGTCATGCACGAGCTGCTGCTGTGTGATTTCTTCCATTTCTTCTCTCAGGCGCTGTATGGTTGGGGGAGGCAGGAATCAGCTTTACTCACAACGACCCCGCCCTGAAGGGGAACTATTTTCAAAGTGGGGGGTGCCTGGTTTTGTTCTAATTCAGGCAGAAGAGCACCACCTACCGAATGATGAAGCAGCAGCAGGGGGCTGGCTGCCAACGACCCCTCCCTTGGTTTGGGAAAGCTGAGTTGCAAATGGCCGTGACTCCAGACCTACGGTTGTGGCCAGGAAGCCCTTGGCAAAGGTGACGGCCAGCCCCATGCCAGGGTCCTAACAAGGACAGACTCCTTTCCTTCTCGCCAGAAACCCAGGCAGAAACAACCTGGGCAAGTAATTTTCTTGGGATCCGAGGAATTCCATGGCAGGTGGTGACTAACCTGACAGGCTGAGAATTCACATCTATGTCCCATTCAAAGGGCTGCTTAATTACGGTCCAAACTGAGAAGGACATAAAACAATTCATTTCTCAACTTCCATACTGTTCTCGACACATTCTCACTTTCCAGAAATGTTCTGCACTATTCTTACCGAGGTCACCAAGGACTCTGACGCTGCTACATTGGATGGTCCATCCTCAGTCTTCATCTTAACTGACTCACCTGCAGTGTTTGATCCAACTTAGTATTTCCTCCTCTTTGAAAACTTTCTTGGCTTCCTGGATCCTGAGCTTTCCTGGCTCCTTGGATCTCCTCCCCTCCCTGCACTGGCTGCCCCTTGGTCTCTCCCCTGGTTGCTCCTCATCTCCTAACCTTACGTACCAGGCCCCACCTCTTCTCCAACGACACTAGCGCTCTGCTGGGGAACTAATCACCCGGGTCTCGGGACTTGAAGTCATGGCTATGTGCTGATGACTCCCAAATCCGTGTCTCCACCCAGATCCCCCCAGAAAAACTCAGTTCTCTGCTTAGATACCCAACAGGTGCCTCAAACTTAACATACTCAGAAGCAAACTCCTGACCCTCTACCCCAAACCTGCCCCTTCCACCTCAGTCCTCCTGTCTCAGCAAATGCCACCCTATCCTCCCACTCAGGCCAAAAACCTTGATTCCTCTCTTTCCCATCAACCCCTAAGTCCCAAATTCAGGATCCAGCCACTCCTTGTGCCTGCACAGTTCCCACTAGGGTGCAAGCTGCAAAAGTCCTCTGTTAAGGTTGCTGCAGTTCCTTCCTAACCGGACTCCTGGCACCAGCCTGTGTCCAGCCAATAATCCACTTAACATGGCGGCCACGGCAATCCTTCTGACACGAGTCAAATGTTACCCCCACTGCTCCAAATTCACTAACAGCTTCCCGCTTCACACACACACCGTCTGTACGGTGGCTCCTGAGACCCCACACAATGTGCCCCTTTCCTTACCCCAGGGATTCCTCTGACCCCATCTCCCACCACCTCTCTGCTGTCACACAGCTGAGTCCCAATGGCAATCTCATTCCCCTCCAAAAGCATCACGCTCCCGCCTTGAGGCCTTTGTGCCTGGAGAACCGGCTGTCTGGAATGCTCTGCCCGGGTATTTATTTGTATGGCTCTTTCTTACCTCCTTCACAACTGTACTCAAATGTTACATTCTAAAATGCAATCCTTCATCCAGGCTGGCACCTCCTGGTCCCTTTCCCTGCCCTACTTTTGTCCAGAACATTCATCACCATATGATATACTACAGCTGAACCTTGAACAACAGGAGTGTGAACTGCACTGGTCTACTTATACATGCATTTTCTTCCCATAAATTTAGTACAGTACTGTAAACGAAGTTTCTCTTTCTTATGATTTTCTTAACAATATTTTCTTTCCTCTAGCTTACTTTATTGTAAAAATACAATATATTATATACATAACATACAAAATGTGTGTTAATTGACTGTTTATGTTACTGGTATGGTTTCTGGTTAATAGTAGGCTATTAACAGTTAAGTTTGGGGGAGTCAAAAGTTATATGTGGATTTAAACTGCATGGTGGGGGGGTTGACGCCTGAACCCCCACACTGCTCAAGGGTCAACTGTACATATTTACTTATTTGTGTATTGTCTCTCCCTGCTAGAATATGTTTTATTCACTGCTGTATTATTCCAGCTCCTAGGACTTGGTGCAGCTCGCCCACAGCAGGTGCTCAATTAATATCTGTTGAATGAATTCATAAGTTACAAAATGATAATACCTTACCTTTGGATAGTTCTTTAGAATTTACAAAATTTACAAAGTTCTATTTCACTTAAAACTATTTAGGTGAGGGGCGCCTGGGTGGCACAGCGGTTAAGCGTCTGCCTTCGGCTCAGGGCGTGATCCCGGCGATCTGGGATCGAGCCCCACATCAGGCTCTTCTGCTATGAGCCTGCTCTCCTCTCCCACTCCCCCTGCTTGTGTTCCCTCTCTGGCTGGCTGTCTCTATCTCTGTCGAATAAATAAATAAAATCTTTAAAAAAAAAAAAAAAAAACTATTTAGGTGATACTGGTCTGTTTCCCGGGAGAAAACAAAGATCCCACAGCTGTATAGGCTCCAGTGGAAAGCCCATGTTATACTGGGGTGGGGGAATCTGTGCGGGCTACCATTCACGGAATGCCCACTCCATCAGGTGTTGTGCTAGGCACTTCACATACACAGTCGACCCTTCAATAATGTGGAGGTTAGGAGCACAGACATCCTCTGTGGTCAAAAATCTATGTGTAGGGGCACCTGGGTGGCTCAGTCGGTTAAGCATCTGCCTTCGGCTCAGGTCATGATCTCAGGGTCCTGGGATCGAGCCCCATGTCAGGCTCCCTGCTCAGTGGAGAGTCTGCTTCTCCCTCTCCCTCTGCCCCTCCCTTGCCCCTATATGTGGGCGTGTGCGCTCTCTCTCAAATAAATAAAATCTTTAAAAATAAATTAATAAATAAATTAAAGAAAATCCATATGTAACTTCTGCCTCCCCATAACTTAACTACTAACAGCCTACTGTTGACCAGCAGTCTTACCGATAATAAACAATTGATTAGCATGCATTATGTATGTGTATTATATGCTATATTCTTATAATAAACAAAGCTAGAGAAAAAAATGTTATTAAGAGGACCACAAGGAAAAGAAAATATAGTTATAGGACCATACTGTATTTATCAATATCGTAAGTGTATGACATCTACTGATAAGATGAATCGTCTGTCAGTACCTACATGAGTACTGTCTTATTTGGAGAAAAACAATGTAGATGTTAATATGCATTCCTAACACCAGACAGCAAAAATGAAAAGATAATGTGAAAAAGAAATTCGTATTTATTTACAGGTACAACGACTCAGGTACCGATAACGAGGCAGCAGTAAGATTGTTTTACGGCAGCTTAGTGTAATCAAGACGACTGCTTCACGGCAGTCTATACTCTAATGAATGAGGCATTATCAAATTTTTACGGCGTACAGTATTATAGTCATATCCATACTACAGTATTGGAAAATACAGTATTTTACAGTTTTGTAAAAACCCACTTACCTGCAATGATAAGCTGATACGCAGTTTCTCCAATTACGAGAGAGGCATACTGTACGGCCATGAAATTCTTTGAAATCGAAGTTACAAAACAGTAAGAAAACCAACACATTATTAACTTTAACTTTACAGTAAACATGGCTCACCTTCCGCCCACACATGGGCAGTGTCCACTTCCACACGAGCTTTGCACGTGAGGTTCCACATGATCGAGTCTCAGGCAATGATGATGACACAAGAACATCTCATACGGTCTTGCTGTACAGTCAACAGATTTTCCCACGAAGACTCAAACACACACTAGGTAAGTTTATTAACTGTATGGCACGATGATCCTTTCCTAGTCGCTAGCGGGAAGCGGCTCATTGGAATGGTCTGCATCCTCGCGGGTCTCACAGCGAGGAGACGGAGGCAGAGGAGGGGCCAGCTTGCTGCTGCAGGGGTGGCAACGGTGGGAGAGGTGGGAGGGGAGGCAGGAGACGCGGCACACTCCATGCAACTTTATAGAAATACATCATAATTTCTGTTTGACTTTTTTGCTTTTTCATTTCTCTAGAAATGTCTTTCTGCAGTACCAATCCCTCTTCCACGGTCTGCTTCGTTTCAGTGCCTGCATCATGGAAGAATCCATGTCGTAAAAGAAGCCAAGAGCAGTCTTGACTAATCAGACCCCTCCTGGTGCCTGGCGCTGTTTCTTCTAGGTCTTCTTCCTCATCGTCTGGCACCAGTTCGGAAACACTCACCTCCCTCAAGTCATCTTCTATTCGTTCCTCTGGTGTGGTGTCCATTTGCTCTTGAAATTCTCTAAGGTCCGTATCACCCTTCAGCCCCCACCTTTTTTGCCATATCCACTTTCTTTCAATCTCTTTCATGGTGTCCTCTGTCACAGGTCCTGCGAAGTCATGTGCACATCTGGCCACGGTTTTCTCCAGCAGGAATTATTGTTTCAGGCCTGATGGCATTTGTGGCTTTTTCTACAACAATGGCATTCTCGATGGTGTAATCCTTCCGGACTTCCCATCGGGGTGTTCTTCCACAGTGCTGACAATCCTTTTCACAACGTACCATGTGTAATGAGCCTTAAGGGTCATGACCCAGATCTAGAGGCTGAATTAGAGATGTGTATTTGGGGGCAGAAAGACCACTTTGATGACTCTGGTGTTGAACTCACGGGGTTCTGGGTGACCAGGGGCATTGTCCAATATTGAAAGAATTTTAAAAGGCGGTCCCTTACCGGCAAGGTCCTTCTTGACTTCAGAGACAAAGCATTAAGGGAACCAACCCAGAAAGAGTGTTCTTGTGGTGTTTTCTTCCCTTCAAAGCTCCGGGGTTAGCAACTTACAGATAAGGGCCGTCCTGATCCTAAACTCGACTGTGTTACACAATGAGAGAATTAGCCTGCTCCTTCCTACCTCAAATCCTGGTGATTGCTTCTCCTCCTAATAAATGTCCTTTGTGGCATTTTCTTTTCCAGAGTAAGGCACTTTCGTCTGCATTAAAAGCCTATTCAGGCAGATATCCTTTCTCTTCAGTGATCTTCTTTATGGCGTCTGGGAACTCATCTGCTGCTTCTTGGTCAGCAGAAGCTGCTTCTCCTGTTATCTTGACGTTTTGTTAAGTCAAACCTCTTTCCGAACTTATCAAACCATCTTTTGCTGGTATTCAATTCTCCAGCTTTCGGTCCTTCACCTTCCTTTTGCTCTAAGTTGTCAGATAATGATTTTGCTTTTTGTCGAATCGTATTAGTCTTTAAGTATGCCTTTCTTACAGCAATCCTGTACCCACACAAAAGCTGCATGTTCAACATGAGAGAAAAAGAGATTTCTCAAAAAGTGCAAGATTTCTGTGCCCGTTGGCATGGCTGCAGCAATAGCTTCACAGATTTCCTTTTCTTTTTTTGCAATGGTCCTGATGCTGGGTTCGTTTATCTTGCAATGGTGGGCAGCCACAGCCGCAGACCTCAATCTGTGGTGCATATCAAGAGACTCAACTTTTTCTTGTGACATCATGACTTTGCTTCTTGGGAGAACCTCACTAGTGGCACTTCGTACGGGTTCCACAGTACTATTCAAGGTTTACAGTACTGCACTAAACACGATGAAAAATACATGAGAAGTTCGACAGAGCACTTTTAACTGAGACGCGCAATTTACTGGAGGGGCGAAGAGTGCACGCAGAAGACGAGCCTCGCAGTGTTTCAACCAGATGCTCGCAACACTTGAGCTCATGGCAACAGCAACGGGAGGTGGCCACGAAATTACTCAGAAGACAGTGTGTTCCACAAATCTTACGCAGTTAGGGTTTAATATCGTACCTTCACATTTGTTCACATTTCTCTCGACTGTGAACGGCGCCAATTATAGTCTGTTAATGCTGGTGTGCGTGTTTAGGTAAATTTTTAATTTTTGCAACAGGTTTATGTATATTTTGTGGTAGTAAATAATGAAATAGACTAGTATCTACATATATTTTATGCATTTGTGACATACCTAACTTCTTAATTTTTTTACTATTTCTAGGCTATGCAGTCATCTGCTGAGTTTGTTTCAAATTGTCACAAACCTCTAAAAAATGTCCCAACATATTTACTGAAAAAAATCCACATATACGTGGACCCATGCAGTTCAAACCTGTGTGTTGTTCAAGGGTCAATTGTACTTAGAAACCTCACAGGAGCCCAAGGAGGTGGATGAGAGCTCCATCAAAAGCAACAAAAATGAGGCTAAACGAAGTAAAATAATGTACCCAAGTCACAGAGGAGAGAGAAGGCAAGGATTCCAAGCTAGACTCCTGGGTTCCACACACAGAGCAGCAGGCGCTGCCCCGCGCCTACAGCACTGCCGTTACCAAATGACCACCGGCTCCGTTACAGCAAGAAGCCCTGGGGCAAAACTGCACACCAACTTGCTTCCCGTAGGAAGACTCAAGGCCAGAACTCTACTCCCAAATATATCCTGCATCCAGCAGACTAACACTGAATCTACTCCGCCGTGTCTGCACTGCCAACACCAGTGGAGGCCACCACCATCACCCGCCCAGACTACTTCCATAGACCCCCTGGCAACCAGGAGAATGGGACCCCCAACTACAAGGAGTACCGTTGACCAAGGGCCCCTGCTGCAACTCTGAAAATGTCACCATGTTTGTGCCACGGCCACACTTGCCATGGGTTGCCTCTAGCCAATGACAGCACGTGGGAGGAATGCTGGGGCCGGCCTCCCCTGAGAGCCAACTGTGGCCTGAGGCCCCCACGGCAGCTCTGCATGGTAGCCTCACATGCTTCCAGCCCACTTTCCTTCGCTGTCTTGTTCATTCAGGGCCAGCCTCTCCCTGCTCCCTCCCTGTTTTCTCTCCCAGGCCATTTCCCTAACAAAAATGCTGGCACTTTTAACCATATCCCCTAACGAGTCTCTTGCTTTCATTCCTGCCACTGCACAAGCTTTGCCCCACAAGTCGCCAATGATTACTAAAAATGGGGCCCTCACACCACTCCCCTGTGTACACACCTCTGATGTTTGCAATGAGAATAAAAGCCAGTGTTTACCACGAACCGCGAGGCCTCCAAATTTGCGTCCCCCCTTGCTCTCATGCCCCAGCCACATCGCCCTTCTTTCTGTTCCCTGAACTTGTCAAACTCCCTTCCACCTCAAAGCCTCCACCTGGAACACAAACTCCCTCCCTCTGCAAGGCTCGCCCCCACATCATGCGGCTCTCAGCTCAAATGGCACCACCCCAGAGAGGAAGTCACCCTCTCCCCCTGCTACCCTCCATCCCATTACATCGTAGGACTTAGTGCTTTTCTGAAATGACCTTGCTTACTTGCTTATTGCCTGTGTCCCTGACATCATATCCTCTGTAAGGACAAGGATCTCACTTGCCCTGTTCACAGAATGGCACGCGGGAAGCCAGACTCCCTTCTGACGTAGCTGCTCACCTCTCCCTCCATGCTGCTGATTCGGACCAACTCGTTGAGGATCAGCAAGGCTCCATGGATGCGATCATCCCGATTCATGCCTTTCTCCTTGGCCAACGTCTCATCAAACCCTTTCTCTGCTTCTTCAAACGTATGCTATTAGAGATATAGAATGTGTTAATTACCCAAGGTCCAAAGGTAGAAAGAACACAGGCCCACCCCCTCTACACAGGGGGGCTCTGTGGTGTGACCAGGCCTGCTCAGTGGCTTGTGCCAGCAACATCAATGATACAACGTTACCAAGCTCTCTTCTTTAACTTAGCTTCAACCCGCACAATACCATGAGGCAGGGACCATGACCATCCCTATTTAACAGATGAAAAACACAGGCTCATGGAAATTAAATGACTGTCCAAGTTCAAGTTCACAACATGGCAAAGTCAAGCCTAGAACCCGGGTTTCCAATGCCACGTTCAGGGCTCTCTTTGTAGTACAAGCTCCTTGGTTAAGTTTTCTTGGCAGCAGCAAGTGGCACAGGGCTTATGACACCAAAGGAGAAAGAACCAGCCCTTTCAGGGGCGCCTGGGTGGCACAGCGGTTAAGCGTCTGCCTTCGGCTCAGGGCGTGATCCCGGCGTTATGGGATCGAGCCCCACATCAGGCTCTTCTGCTGTGAGCCTGCTTCTTCCTCTCCCACTCCCCCTGCTTGTGTTCCCTCTCTCGCTGGCTGTCTCTCTCTCTGTCGAATAAATAAATAAAATCTTTAAAAAAAAAAAAAAAAAAGAACCAGCCCTTTCGAAATTAGTATCACTGCACGTTGCTGCTTCTCAGATACCCATTTTTCTAATATCTCTGAGAAGAGAGCTCTTACGATTATCAATAAGAAGACAGTGAGTCACAGCTTAACTGTATCATGTTTTCATCCTTAGTGGTACGTAAAATAATGGTGTGGCTACCAAGAGATCTTGGCTTTAGTGAAATACAAAGAAGTAACTATTGATTCGTATTGAGCTTAAGAAGCCACTGGAGACCCATGCAAACGTGCCACTTGCTGTGTGGCAAGGCCCTGCCGCAGCCCTCTCGGCCGGGCAGTGCTGTATGTACTCGTGCTCTGCAGGGGACGGAACGGTGACACGCTCACCCGGTACCACTGAGGCTTCTGCATCTCCTTCGGCTCACGCTGAGTGGTGAGAATCAGGCAGGCACGAAGGGCGGCCACGGCTCCCTCACGGATGGCCTGTTTGGGGTCCCACACGGCCACAAAAATGTTGTCAAAGAAGGGCTGCACTTGCTGGAAGAAGAAGGTGGGGACGCTGATGGCCAGCTCACGGAGAACCAGAACCTGGGAAAGAAGAGCACACAGAGGACTCTCATCTGAATCAGAGACTTTGGTTCTGGCACGATATGGCCTCTTGTCATCCTGCAGCGTATATATACATCAGGAAGAGAGCAAACTTGTCCACCCTCCTAGCTACGAATCTCTGGGGACCTAGGAGTAAAAGTAAAATTGATCAAACATCTCAGTGTTCATTATCCTAGGGTGTTCACAAACATGGGATGCTCTCATGTTAGAACATAAGCTCTGGAAGGCAGACGTGTTTTATACTTAGTATACTGCCCCCGACAGCGAAACACCATCCCTGGAACACAGAAGAATTCGATAAACATTTACTGAATGAACTAATAATCCTGTTCGATATTTAATCTTGCTATTATGTTTGTCTGACAGTGGAAGAAACTGAAGGTCAGAGGTTACTCCGAGTTTCAGAGTCAGGAAGGACAAAACCGACTTGAAGTAGGCTCCATGTGTCTGTCCCTCACCCAGTACCAGGATCCCCCCTCGCGGGGCTGGCTCCTAAAGAGGAAGCCGACAGGAAAGGATGCAAATGGCTCTTTGATCCCTAGCATACTCATTCCCAGATCCTCTCTCTCTCTCTCTCTTTTTTTTTAAAGATTTTATTTATTTATTTGAGAGTGAGTGAGAGAGAGCACAAGCAGGGGGAGCTGAAGAGGGAGAGCGAGAAGCAGGCTCCCCGCTAAGCAGGGAGCCCAATGCGGGGCTCAATCCCAGGACCCTGGGATCATGACCTGAGCTGAAGGCAGACACTTAACTGACTAAGCCACCCAGGTGCCCTCCTCCAGATCCTCTCTCTTAAGCACAGAATCTCCCTCATCTCACAGCCTGAAAGTCTGGTCCTCCAAACCAGCCTTTTTTAAGGACAAGCTTCAAAAAGCAGTGGGGATGTTGGGGTACCTGGGTGGCTCAGTCGGTTAAGTGTCCGACTCTTGATCTCAGTTCAGGTCTTGATCTCGTGGTCATGGGTTCAAGCCCTGAGATGAGCTCCACAATGAGCATGGAGCCCACTTTAAAAAAAAAAAAAAAAAAAAAGGCAGTGGGGATACACCACAAGAGGAGGAAAAGAGGCTCCTATTCCCCAAAACGCAGAACAGCCAATGGGGCAAAAGGAAGTTTGGGCTAGGTGCCAACCAATCAATAAATGCCTAAAAAATAAACAAGAGGGGCTCCTGAGCGGTGCAGTCGGTTAGGCAGGACTCTTGGTTTCAGCTCGGGTTGTGATCTCAGGGTCATGAGATTGAGCCCCGCCTCAGGCTCACATTCAGTGGGGAGTCTGCTTGAGACTTTCTCTTCCTCTCCCTCCGCCCCTCCCCTGCACTGACAGATGTTCTCTCTCTAAAATAAATAAATAAATTTAAACAAACAAATAAATAAAATAAATAAGAAAGGCCTGAAAGGAGGCAGGCCCCTGCTCCTCTCCTACTCCTAGTCCTTCCGTACTCCCACGATACAGCAGGGAGACCTTGACAAAGGCACTGACGGGGTCATGCAGACAGACAGTTGTCTGGGGCTTTGGAAGCCTTTTGCCCTGTGGCTGCTCCCCCTGCCTATGGGTGAGGGGTGCCTTCTGCTTAGGAGGCAACTTTGATTCTAGAAAATTAGAGGTCAAGGTAAGCGCTGCACTTAGGGCTGCCTCTCAAGCAACAAAAGAGAACCTTTAAGTTTCCTCTTCAGGTACAGAGCGCAGGGCAGAGAAAGGGATTCAGGACAGACCCAAGGCCCCTGGGAAGCACAGTGCCTTAGCCTGGAGCATCCCCTCATTGTCTGCCTTTCAGGGACCTGAGCGCACTGTGTGGAGAACCCCTCCCCGCAGGCACTCACAGCGGCGTGTCTCCGGCCCTCGTTGCGGTCGGCGCCCAGCCACTCCAAGGCTCGCTTCACCTCAAACTCCACATACTCAGCCGTAAAAGTGTCCCCTGCCATGGCGAGGCGGCCAATGGCCTTGGATGCCATCTCCATGACAACTGGGTCATTCGAGGGGAGGAGGTTCCGAAGATAGTTAGCGAATCTGCCAATCCGAGTGGCATTCCCGCCTTCCACTCCTATGAGGCTGGCTGGGAAAGAGAGGAAGGCAAAAGGTGAGGGTGGGCGCATCCTTCCAGGACAGCGTGCTGCCCTGAAAGGAAGGCTGGCAAGTGACCTCTTCCTTCTACTTTGAGCACAGAATGCAACTTCCAGACGGGAAGGATGCAGATAACTTTCATTTTAAAGCAACAGATTTGATATTTGTGCCAGAACTACTTACTTAAAGCAAAATAACCTCATTTTAGTACAGATAATTTGTTTTCCCAAGAAGAAAAAGAAAACGAACTGAGAATGAATAGGAATTCACCAGACCAGTCCCTGGGATTTGAGAATTACATGCTTTTTATCACTGTTCCCCACCTTTCCCTTTCCATTCGTGAGCCCCGCTATGCCAAACTGCTCCACAGAGACATCAGAGCCTGCAACAAGCAACCTGGGGTGGCAGAAGGAAGGCTGGCTTCTCGTCTCAGCACGGCCACTCTCTGTCCCTAGAAAAGCTGCGTCACAGTTCTCAGACTCTGTATCTGAAAATACCAGTTTTGCCCACATCCCAGGACTGTTGCTTGAATTAATACCTGAATAAGTACACTGAAAGCCATAAATTCCTTAAATAGATAAGAACGAAGCATCAGTATGCAGCAGACACAGGTGCAGTGGACACAAAGGTGAACCACCCTTTATTCCCAGTTATTGCTGTCACCAGAGACGCTGTCCTTACCTATGGCCAAGATGCCACCTTTCCTCTCATTGGCATCTGAGCTGGAAACCAGTTCAAAAATGTGATGGTTCAGCTGATCATAGAATCGAGTAGACTCCTCTTGACTCATCTGCAAAGGAAGATGTACTCAGAACAGCTTCCAATGACTCCCTGATGCTGGGGCAGGGGTGGGGGAGGGGGTGGCTTCCAGAGGGTAGGACTGAGAGGTGGCCAGTGGATACAACTCAACCCAAAGAGGACAGAGCTGCTGCCCACTTTTACAGTTGTAAACTGTTTAGTAACTGAACTTGCAGTTCATCTGTTTATGGAACAAACACTCGTTGAGCCAGACACATCCAGGGTTAAAGGATGAACGAGACACTGTCCTGACGTCACATGGGCTCTCTATCTAGAAAGCCCCAGGCTACCAACTCTTTAAACCTATCCCAACCACTGTGATCAGATAGAAAGAACTGAAGGTCTGGAATACCGTGGGAAAAAGAAAAAGAAAAACAAAGGAAAAAAGAAAAGAAACGGCTGACTCTACATGGACTCCTGAATGCCATCGCAACACAAGACATGCCAAAGAACCGTGCAGCTGGTGCAAAGGAACCTGCAAGGGCTACGGACAGGGGGATATTGGGGGCCTTTGTGTTCCAAACCCTTACTGAGCTGTCAAAAGGAATCTAAACCGGTGCTGGTACATGTGGGCCAAACACTCCCCAACAAATCACAGAAGCTCCAACCTCTCGAAGCTCCATGGTGACATAGTGCTGGAGCTCCTTGGCAGCTTTGGCCCTGGTCTCCTCATTCCGGCTCTTCAGGCCACTGGCGAACTGCTGCAGGACGCTCACGTTGCTGGACGTGGTGGTAGCTGCGGTGGCGGCAGCGGGTCCAGTTCCCAGCATCTTGACCTGAGGTTCTTTGGAGAGAAACGTCCTTTAATGTTCTGGATAACAAACCATGGTGATGAATTTCTTTACGGCCGCAGTTCCTCAGCACAGGTCTCTACACTGCCCGTGTCAGGAAGGGGATCCTAAAAAGGCTCGGAGACCTCACTGAGGAACGTATAGAAAGCCTTGATTCAGTCCGCAGTGACTGGCGTTTAAAACAGGCAGCGTAGCAGACAGGGTCAAACTGTGGGCTGTGGAGCCAGACTGAGCTCGAATCCAGTCCAAAATTATAGGGCACCTAGGTGGCTCAGTCGGTGAAGCATCTGCCTTCAGCTCAGGTCATGATCCCGGGGTCCTGGGATGGAGCCCCGCATCGGGCTCCCTGCTCAGTGGGGAGCCTGCTTCTCCCTCTCCCTCTGCCTGCCCCTCCCCCTGCTGGTGCGCTCTCTCCCCCTCTCTCAAATAAATAAATAAAACCTAAAAAAAAAAATCATATCAAAATTACATACTTTGAGGAAGATACTTAAAATGTCCCAGTTTCTTCACCTGCAGCAGGATAACATTACCTAACTCATAGCATTGATGTGAGGGTTAAATGAGTTAATAAATGTTAAAAAAGTGCTTAGAACAGTGCCAGGCACACAGTGAGTGCTTAAGTAATTGTTAGCTATTATTATCATCATGACTACTACATATGTGGCCCAGTGCCAGGCACTAGAGATGGGGAGGTAGAAAGAGAATAAAACAAGCCTAAGACTGTCCCTTTCTTCAAGGCATTCAATTTACAGAGGGACATTGACTATTATTCTATAGCAGCTCTGGCCAGTAGGAAGACAATACAAGCCGTAAGTATAATTTTATATTTCCTGGTAGCCATATCAAAAAAGGTAGAAGGAAACAAGAGAAATTAATACATTTTTTAAAACCCAATACACCCAAAATATCATTTCAACATGTCATTAACATAAAAAGTATTGATATATTTTCCATTCTCTTTTTGTACTAAGTCTCTAAAATGTGCTGTGCACATGGCAATCTCAATGTGGACTAGTCACGTTTCAAGTGCTCTAAGCCACCTGTGGCTGGTGATTATTGTATTGGACAGTGAGGATCTATAAAATACTAGTACTTGGAATGTGAGCTAAGAGACTGACTAGTTCCTGAGATCACACATTCATTCCTCAACTAAGTACAATCCTTTTCCTCAATGAGCTTACAATCTAGGGGGAAAGTGGCCATAACAGGGCTCAGCCCAGACGGCTATGGGAGTAACATACATACCTATCCTACGGATGTCCAGATTATATTAGAAATTCAAATTTTCAAAATTCTTTTTTGAAAGTATTTGTGAGATGCAGAGAAAAAAAAAACAACAACAACAACAACACAGGGAATAATTGGTTTTGTAAAGCTATTAAATGCTCCAAAGCCAAGAAGAGACTGCAGAAGGAAATACCATCCCACTGGGAGAGGAAATTCAAGGATACCTGACCAGAAAACTAACTATGGGGTGTTGGCCTACGGGTCTGTGATGAGGGGGAGGGAGGCTGGCAAGGAATTCTCTTTCTCAGGGAAGAACGAGAGTATTTTCGCTGGGTCTGAGGCCCACAGGCCCATCTGCTGCAGGCACAATTCAATGAAGATATTGGAAGCCAAATATCCTAAGAGTCTTGGTTAGGGCTTGCAAAGTTAAAGTTGGGGTGGCTGAAACTGGGGATGGGGGCGGGGAGGGCAGAGAGGATGAAACCCAAGGATGGAACCCAGCTCAGTTCTGGGGACTGGGTCCTTGAGAGGTCCCCAGGGTGCAGACTGAGGGGTACACACTGACGGTGCTCCTCTCTGAGGTCAATCTGTTGGTGGCTCGGAAGAAGGGGCGATTGCGGGACATGGAGACCCAAAGACGCCCCGGCAGTACCGGGGCTGATGGGCCGCCCTTCGCGGCGCCAGGGACGCACGGCAAGCTGAAGGGTCCGGGGGTCTCCTGGGGATCCGGGAGGAGGTGGGTGCTGCCTTGCCGGGTGGGGGTCAAGGGTTCAGACGGCGCCCAAGCCCCTGGGCCGGTATGGAGGGGACCCCACGTCCCAGACGGCTGACTTCCCGCCCCCCCCCCCCCCACGGACCAGGCTGACCCTGGGCCTGGACATTCCTCCGCCTTGGAGGGGTCGGTGCCAGGCCCCAGACTCACCGCGCGGCTTCGGCCAAGGCCTCAGCTGCCGCCACCAGCGCGGGTACCGCTGCTTCAGGCCCCCGGCCCCACCACCCGCCTTCCCCGCTGTCCTCTAAGCCGGGCGGGTGAGAGGGCGGGTTCCCAGCTCTGAGGACCAATAGACAGGCGTAAGAAGAAGATGGACTGGAACACAGACCAATAGAAATGAAGGAGAAGTTAGGCTTGGGGGACCCGGCTTCTCTAGGGGGCGGGGATTGTTCAAATAGACAAACCACGCGGCCAGTGGCAGGCGAAAGGAGGCTTACGTCAATTCGGGAGAACCAATGGGTCCTGAGTTGATGTCAGTCACTTCCACGCGCACATCCGGTGCATCGCTGCTATTATTCCCCTCTGCATCTACACAGTGGCAGTGTGGAGCCAGCCGTCTGGGTACCACGGGATGGGACTCGGAGGGTGTGCGTCCTGCTCGCTTTAACCGGAGTGGAAGGGACGTCGGTGCCCTGTGATTACTAGAGCACAGACTTAGAACTTTCGGACTAGCGTTACGCACCCGTGATTTCTCTTTTGTTAAATGCAATTTGCATTTTAAAGCGTTTTTACTTAGAATTTCCCAGTTTTCCAAAATTATCTAGTTCACAAGATCCTTCGCGGGAGACCATAGCCAAGTTTTAACTAAATGACCTACTCCTAAATCAATAATTTCCAAACATTTTAAATCATCCTTCCAGGGACGCCTGGCTGGCTCAGTTGGTGGAGCATGGGACTCTTGATCTCTGGTGGTGAGTTCAAGCCCCCGGTTGGGCGTAGAGCTTGTAAAGCTCACATACATATATACGTACGTACGTAAAATAAAAACAGCCTTTGGAACAATCAATAGCAAAAATGGAATCTGACTACATCTCAATTTTTTTTGGCCATGGTTATAATCAACAAAAATTCCTCAATGTCTTCCAGTGGGGGGTCTGATTAAATAAAATATGATACATTCATATTAAGGAAAATGTATGGAGCCATTAATACTGGTAGTGTAGATTAATATTTGCTAAGAAGGAAAAAGGTTCACGATTTATTAAAAAAAATACAAGTTATACAACAATGTAAGTATAATATACCCCCTTATAAAACATTTATATATTTCTTAGGTGTCTAGATTTGCAGAGGGAGGAAATATACAACTAAGATATAATAGAATATGGAGAAGTCATACTTTTTTCTTTATACCTTACCATCGATTACTTGAAGAAGTGTCTGTTGAAGAGATGTAAGTTTCCAGAAGTTCTAAACTGCCAAATTAAAGAGGTTTGGCGATATTCTGTGGCTAACAAAATGCTTTGGCAGGTTCTTTTTTTATTTGATTTATGGTTACTACTTTAGGTTTAGAATCTTTTCATTGCATTGTTTCTTCTCTGAAATAATTGTCCCTCTGAATTTCACATTTTCCACTTCTGTTCAACATCTCTATATTTAATCATCAAACATTTAAAATATATGATATATTCACTGTTCAAATCCCAAAATAAATAAAAATTATATTTATCATGAAAAAGGTCTTGCTCCACTCCTTCCCTTTCACTATTTTCTTCGTTCTTATGTATCCCTAGAGTTTCTTTATGTAAATATAAGCAAGTATAAATGCGTATTCTTATTTTTCCCTTTTGTTACTATCTATACTGTTCTGGACTTTAAAAAATTTTAGTAGAGCTTGGGGTCCCTGGGTGGCTCAGTTGGTTGAGTGTCCAACTCTTGGTTTCAGCTCTGGGTCATGGTCTCAGGGTCTTGGGATCAAGCCCCGCGTGGGGCTTAGTGCTCAGCATGGAGTCCGCTTGTCCCTCTCCCTCTACTCTTCCCCTCACCCTCCCCCTGCCACTCACACTCCCCCCGCCACTCACACACACTGTCCCTAAAATGAATAAATAAATAAAATCTTTAAAAAAAGTTTTAGTAGATCTCGGAGATCTTTCTTAATATATAGAAAGCTAGCTTGTTCTTTTGTTGTTGTTATAGCTGCATAGAATCCCATCACATGGATGTACCATAATTTATTTTTTCAGTCCTCTGTTGCTGGGCACTTGTGTTGTTTCCAAATTCTTGCTATTACTAATGATGCAGCAGTGAATGCCTTTGTACATATGTAATTTTTTCCCCTGGCAGCTATACCAAATAAACACCCAAAAATGAAATTACACGGTCAGGGTAAATGCATGTGTAGTTGATGGACAACGTCAACTTGATCTCTATAAAGGGAGGTACTAATTTTCATTTCCTACTGGCAATATGTGATATTTTTGCCACCCTAAGATGTGATAAGGCCCTGCTTTCTTTTCTTTTCTTTTCTTTTCTTTTCTTTTCTTTTTTAAGATTTTATTTATTTATTTATTTCACAGAGAGAGAGAGAGAGGGCACACAAGCAGGGGGGAGTGGCAGGCAGTGGGAGAGGGAGAAGCAGACTCCTCCGCCTAGCAAGGAGCCAGATGCAGGAATCAATCCCAGGACCCTGGGATCATGACCTGAGCCGAAGGCAGATGCTTGATGGACTGAGCCACCCAAGCTCCTCAGGCCCTGTTTTCTAATTAACAATCAAAGATGTTTTGAGGGGCGCCTGGGTGCCTCAGTCGTTAAACATCTGCCTTCGGCTCAGGTCATGATCCCAGGGTCCTGGGATCGAGCCGTGCATCGGGCTCCCTGCTCGGCGGGAAGCCTGCTTCTCCCTCTCCCACTCCCCCTGCTTGTGCTCCCTCTCTCGCTGTCTCTCTCTCTGTCAAATAAATAAATAAAATCTTTTTTTAAAAAAGATGTTTTGATAGCAATAGTAATCAATGCATTTGTAGGTCTCTTTTCAGTTTACAAAAAACTTTCTTATGTTAAATAATAGCTAATATTTACTGAGCACTTACAAAGTGGGATTATAAAGTTTTGGTTAGGGGCACCTGGGTGGCACAGTGGTTAAGCGTCTGCCTTCGGCTCAGGGCGTGATCCCGGAGTTCTGGGATCGAGCCCCACGTCAGGCTCTTCCTCTATGAGCCTGCTTCTTCCTCTCCCACTCCCCCTGCTTGTGTTCCCTCTCTCGCTGGCTGTCTCTCTCTCTCTGTCAAATAAATAAATAAAATCTTTAAAAAATAAATAAATAAAATAAAGTTTTGGTTAAAAGCAATTTGGAGGGGCGCCTGGGTGGCTCAGTCATTAGGTGTCTGCCTTCAGCTCAGGGCATGATCCTGGCGTTCTGGGATTGATTCCCGCATCAGGCTCCTCCGCTGGAAGCCTGCCTCTTCCTCTCCCACTCCCCCTGCTTGTGTTCTCTCTCTCGCTGGCTGTCTCTCTCTCTGTCAAATAAATAAATAAATAAATCTTAAAAAAAAAAAGCAAATTGGAGTCTAATGAATCTGAAACTTGGCTCCAACACTTACTAGCTATGTGACCAGGTACTTAATCTCTTTGTACGTATTTCTTTATCATAAAACTGAAAGGATTATAATGTGCTTACCTCCGTAGGCAGTGCTGTGGGGTTAAATGCTAATACACATAAAGTACCTACAACACTCTATGATACATGTGAGGAGTCAATAAGTGATATCACTTATTCCTGAACATTTCTATGAGACACATTGTATTGTTCCCAATTTTTACTTGAGTAAATGGACACAGAGAGGGATTGGGTCATAGAATTGGTCAGTGACAGAGCCAGGATTTTGAAATATCTGCTTCTTCCTCTTGTCCAGTTTGGCAGCATAGAACACTGGGTTTGGCCAGCTTTGCAAGTGTGTGCTGGGTGGTAGAGTTGTAAATGTTTAACAACCAGCTAGTCAATAAGGGAGGGGGCTGTATGTATGTACAGGGCTGGCTTCATGGCTGTAAGAGGTCATATTGCTCTGTCTTGAAATTCTTAATGATTTTTGAACAGGGGCTGCACATTTTTATTTGCATCAAAATTATGTAGTCTGTCCAATGTACGTATATGTGTATTATAACTTTCACCACGTAAAGGAGGTATAGCATATAACTTATAAATAATAATAAAATGCACAGTGCTTTTTATTGCAAATCCCCCACGGCAAATCGATTCTAACAGTATGCTTTTTTTTTTTGGATACTGTATAGCCTCTCTAGGTTGCAACTGACCAATGAGTTTAGTTCTGATATGAATGTTGGTTGGTATTTTCTTTTATGTTAACTTGTAAGAGGAAAGTGAACCGATGAAGAGATACTTTGAAACTTCACAAGTTTGTCAATGACATGAAGGGCTTCTTTGCCGCATTGGATAATGATTTTTCAATACTGGAAGAATACATCCTCAAATTCCTATTGCTATTCACAACGTAACAGCTACAGAGTTGACACACTTTTAAGTTTACTCTGCATTGTTAACTTATCTCTGTCACTTCTTAAGTTCAGGTGACCAACAAAACAACTAACAAGCATCTGCTGATTTGTGTGGTTTAAATATTCACACTATGGGGGCGCCTGGGTGGCACAGCGGTTAAGCGTCTGCCTTCGGCTCAGGGCGTGATCCCGGCGTTATGGGATCGAGCCCCACATCAGGCTCCTCCTCTAGGAGCCTGCTTCTTCCTCTCCCACTCCCCCTGCTTGTGTTCCCTCTCTCGCTGGCTGTCTCTATCTCTGTCAAATAAATAAATAAAATCTTTAAAAATAAATAAATAAATAAAAATAAAAATAAAATAAATATTCACACTATGGCAAATTTCAAGCTACCAGCGGATGTCGCTGAATGAAAAGCTGGGAAGAGATGAGCATATCATATTTCCACAAACGCAGATACAACAGACATAAACAATCTGAAGAACATAAATGATAAAATGGAGTGAAATAATTAGGAAGTAACGAGTTTTGTCCCCTTTGTTTTTAATAGAATTAATCTCATAAGTTTGTAAAATTTAATTTTTAATAATGGCTGTGCTTGAAGACCAGCTCAGAAAATTCTTAAAAAATTAACAATTGGCTCCCTCCAGCAGGAACAAGTTACAGATACGGACCGTAAGCTTCTAGAAGGCAGGCAGTGAAGACACAGAGCCGGCCACGTAGTAGAGTGGGGAGGAGGGCGGTTATTTGCACGAGTAAGTGAGTAACCTAGACTATGGATAAAGACGCAGGCAGGACAGTATATGGCAAATGGTAACTGCACAACAAAAGGGGGGAATTATTGCTGTTGTGATTATTACTAGAGCTAATAATTTCTTGGACTTCATTTCCCATTTCAGAGCTTGGTTTCCCATTTAAAAAGTGGGAGGTAATTATACCTTTCTCATCGCCTTCAATGTGCTCCCTGATTTTTGCCCCTTTTGTTCACTGCTGCCTGCAATATAGTAAGTGCTCAGTAAATGCTTGTTGAGTGAAAAAATGAATGAGTCCTATTTTGGTGAGTGGAAGCTCTCGGTAGGTCGTAAAGCGACACGCAATCGGGGTCGTCCTTGTGATACAAAGTGAGGCTGAGTGTCTGGGGGCAGCTGCGGGGTTCGGATTCTCCACGAGAGAAGGGCTGGACCGCTGGGTCTCCGCCGGCCCCGCCCCCAGGCCAGGGCCCCGCCCTCAGCCCCTCGGGCCCCGCCCCCGCTCCGGCCCGGCCCGCGTCGTCTGCCCCTGTTTCCGGGCGGGCCTCGGGAGGCAGGCGCACAAGATGGCGGCCCCGGTACCCAGGGGTGTGCGGTCGCAGCTCGGTCTTGGGCTCTAGCCCGGGACTGAGGTCCAGAGACAGGCTTTGCCCGGGTGACAGGAGGTCCGGGCGGTGCCGCCGGGCCTCGTGGGCTGCCAGGTCCGCTCAGTGCTACCCCCGGGGCCCGCCGCCTCCCCAGCCCTGCCCCGGGGCGGAACCCGAGGAAGGTCAGGTCTTGCCGGCCCACCCCGCACCCCGTGGCTGTTCCGTGGGTGTTCACTATAGACTTTGACTTCAGCCACGTGTAGCTTCCATGGCGGCCTCACAGGTTCCGGGGGAGATTAACATACAGGCGGGAGAGACGGCTAAGTCCGGGGACAGGGACCTGCTGGGGAACGACTGTCCGGATCAGGACAGGCTTCCCCAACGCTCCTGGAGGCAGAAGTGCGCCTCCTACGTGCTGGCCCTGCGGCCCTGGAGCTTCAGTGCTTCACTCACTCCGGTGGCCCTGGGCAGTGCCCTGGCCTACAGATCCCAGGGCGTCCTGGATCCCAGGCTGCTGGTGGGTTGTGCCGTAGCTGTCCTGGCCGTGCACGGGGCTGGCAATTTGGTCAACACTTACTATGACTTTTCCAAGGGCATTGACCACAAAAAGAGTGATGACAGGACCCTGGTGGACCGAATCTTGGAGCCCCAGGATGTTGTCCGGTTTGGAGTCTTCCTCTACACTTTGGGCTGTGTCTGTGCCGCTTGTCTCTACTGCCTGTCTCCTCTGAAACTGGAGCACTTGGCTCTCATCTACTTTGGAGGCCTGTCTGGCTCCTTTCTCTACACAGGAGGTAAGAGTTGGCCTGTTTGCTGGCTGCATGTACTAGAAACTCCTGCTTCGCATAGGAGTTACAGGGCTGGAGAAGAGGTGTCAAAGGTTTTTTTTTGAGTTAGGCCGTTTACGTGGAATCTGTAATGTGTGGGTCGTGTGGATTTTTTGAGAACAGCAGTGACTTGAGAAGACCCTGGCTTGGTTTATGGATGTTAGGAATCACATATGTGGACGTTTTTCCATCTAGTTTCCTTTCGTTGGTCGTATCTTATAACACCACCATTTCAAATTTTAGTGGGATTAAATTTGAAGAGCTCAGCATTAGACAGCTAATTACTTTCAGCTAGTTTGCTGTGTGACTCCTTGCAACAGCTTATTAAGGTAGCGATGGGTGGGGGTGGGGTGGAGGTGGGGGTGGTGGCCAAGTCCTACTTATTGAGCACCTATTGTGTGCCAGGCACTGTTCTGTGTGAACACAGCGTCACAGATCCTGAGCAGGGGCTCTTGTGGAAGTTATTTTATAGATCTCGAGGAGAGAGAGAAAGTAAAAGGAGTAAATTCTATTCAGGATGACCAACGTCCTGTTTTGCTCAGGACTTAAGACAGTTCCCAGGATGCTGGACTTTTGGTGTGGAAATCAGGAAAGTTCCTGGTAAGCCCGGATGAGTTGGGACCCTGATGATAGTATATAAAAACATGATTAGTGCTATAGGGAAAACATAAATAGAGTGAGGAAGGAGGACATAGCTGTTTGAAGAAGTTTGATCACGGTAGGCCTCCTCAAAAAGGTAATGTGAGCAAAGATAGAAGGAAGTTGGCTAAGCATGTATCTAGAGGAAGAGTGTCCGAAATCTCAGAATGGCAGTTGCCAAAGGCCTTAAGGCAGGCATGTTCCTCAAAAGTTCGAGGAACAGCATGAGTCCGGTATGTGAGTGAGGGAGAGAGTAAACAAAAGGAGTTGAAGCAAGGCAAGTAGTTGTGGGGAGGGCAGAGAAGCGCAAAAGTTATGTGGGCCTTAAGGTTTTCAAGGAATCAGTCTGGCTGCGGTATTGAGAATGGATAAAGGTGAGTGGGCAAGGACTGAAGCAGGAAGACGAGGCTATTGCGCAATCCAGGCAAGAGAGGTTTGGCGGCCTGGATCAGGGTGGTGGTGGTACAGAAGGGAAGAGGTCGTCAGATTCTGAATATATTTTGAAGGTAGACGCGGTTTGCTGCTGGATGGGACGTGAGGCAGGAAAGAAACAGAGGAATTCAACGTAACTCAATAGCTTTGGCCTGAGCACCTGGAATGATGGAGTTGGGGTCAAGTGAGATGGAGAAGGTCGAAGGTAGGGTTTGGGGGAGAAAATTGGGAGATTGACTTTGGACATCTTAACGCATTAGATCTCCAAGCAGAGATGTCAAATGGATGTCTGGACCTAAGCATCTGAGTTCCAGGGAGAGGCCTGAGCTGGAGATGCAGATATCTGGGGGGTCTCTGGCACCTAGATCAAGTTGTATGACTGGGTGAGATCACTGGAGAGGAGGGAGTGGTGATAGAGACACGAAGGGACCAGGACTGAGCCCTGGGGCACCCCGACATTAAGAGGGGGAGAAAAGAAGGAACAGGCGAAGGACAATGGAATGGAGCAGCCAGCTGTGAACAGCTCAGTAAAGGAACTCAGTAGAGTGCTGTGGTAGAACGCACATGGGGCAGCGGCAGAAGGATGAGGCCCTCTCTGTGAAGGCAACTCTTACGTGAAGGATAAGGAGCAAGCGACAGGGAAGAACTGGGTCTGATTCGGGTGCCGAGTGCTCCAGGGCTAGAGGAACAGCGCATGCAAATGCCCTGGAGTGGGGGAGAGCTTGGCCTGTTCTAGGATCTATGAAAGGCCAATGTGATCGAGAGAGACAAGGAAATACTGTTGGGGAGGCCGGTCAGGGCTGGATCATGTTGGTCTCACAGGGCCTCCGGCTCCGGACTCCAGCCTGAGTCCTTGGACCCCTTTCCTCTAACCCCATCCACTCCTGGGTGATTTTAGCCCATCTCATGGCTTCATATGCCATCTGTTAGCCACATGACTCTCAAATGTGTAGCTCTGGCCCAGATCTCTGCACTCAACTCCAGACTCTTACTCCTTCCTCACTAGCTTCTCCTCGAGGCCTTACGGGCATCTCAAGCCAATGTGTCAGAACCCAAAGTCCTGATCTCCGCTAAGAAACCTGCCCTACCCCAGCTTCCCCCATCTTATTCCAAGGCAACTTTCTCCTCCTAGTTTTTCAGGCTAATAGTCATGGGCATCATCCTGGACTCTCCTCCTCCTGTCTAGTCCAGCAGCAAATCCTGTTGACTCTACTTTCAAAATGCATTTGGGATCTGACCACATCCCACCACCTCCCCCCGCCCCCCCCCCCCGCCACTATCATCTCGATTATCGTGGCAGGTTCTTTATTGATCTCTGTGCATCCACCCGTGTCCCTTTCAGGGTGCTTACAAATGAGCAGCCCGAGTAATCCTGTTAAGACATAAGGCAGCTTCATCAGTCCTTTGCTCAAAATTCTCCAGTGGCTCCCATCTTGTTCAGAGGAAAAGCCAGGGTCTTCACAGTGACCCCCAGGATGGGGCATTATCGGCTCACTCTCTCCCTTACCCCCTCCCCCTCAGCGCTGTTGCCCCCTTCTTCTTTCCTCCTGCTCACTGTGCTCCAGCCACACTGCCCTCCTGGCTGTTTCTGGTACAGCATGCTGCTGCCACACGTCCTTTGTAGATGCTTTTCTTTGGCTTGGAATGCCCTGCCTCCTTCTATCTGCCTGATTTACTTTCTAACCCCCACCCATTTGCTCACTTGTTAGCTATTTTGTGAGGCCTCACTTTCTACCCTATTTAAAATTATAAAACAATAAAATTTTTTTGTAGCAGCTGAAAATAAAATAAAAGTGCATGTACACACGCTCACACACACACACACCCGTGCTTTCCCCCCCAATACCTTCCCTGTTGCTCTTTTCTGCTTTATTTTCCTTCACAGCACATACTACTTCTAACGCAGTATCTAAAGTACTGACTTGGTTAATTGTCTTCCCTCTTAGACTATAAACGCCCTCGGATTAGCGATTTGGGTGTCTGTTCTTTGCTGAACCCATGGTGCCCAGAACACTGCCTGACAGGTAGTTAGTACTTAATATTCATTGAATGAACAAATGGGGAGACACTGAAACACATCGAGCAGAGTCACAACATAAGCTGATTTATGGTTTGTTTGGTTTTTTTAAAAAAACATTGACCTTTATTGATGTAATTGGCTTACCGTGAAATGCACAGATCTCAAGTGCTACAGTTCGATGAATTGCGACAAATGCATACAGTTGTATAACCCAACCCTGTCTGATACAGAACATTTCCATCCCTCTCAAAAGCTTCCTTCCCTGTCAGTTCCCACTGTCCCCACCCCTATCCAGAGGCCACCACTGTTTGGTCTCTTTCACAGAGATTGTTTTGCCTGGTCCAGAACGTTACGTAAATGGATTCGTTCCGTATGAATTCTTGTGCCCGGTTTCTTTGGTCAGCGTGGTGGTTTTGAGATTTCATCATGTGGTGGGCATCAGTAGTTCCTTTTTATTGCTGAGTAGTATCCATTGTGCGCACAGAACCACTCTTTGTTTATCCTCTCTCCTGTCCAGCGACAGTTGGGTTGTTTCCGTATTTTGGCTGTTATGCCTGAGCACTTGCGTTGAAATCTTTCTGTGGGTATCTGTTTTCATTGTTCCGGGGTGAATGCCTGGGAGTGGAATCGCTAGGTCAGAGGGTAGATGGATGTTTAACTTCATGGGAAGCTGCCAACGTGTTTTCTAAAGTGGTGGTACTAGTTTTATGTTCCCACCGGCAACGTGTAAGAGTTCCATCTACTCCACAGCCTTGCCAGCATTCTGATTTCCATTTTAACAAATTCATGCTGGCTGCTGTGCTGAGAACTCACCCAGGGGTTTGCTGTGTTGGCTCATTTGGAAAGTGGTGCTGGGAGGGGTGGGAGTGCCCAAAAGGAGAGGTGGGCCACATTCTGAGGCAGGTGGAGCCGGTGAGCCCTGGGCCATACTCAGGAAGCAGCTCTCTCCCCGAGGGCTCTGTCATTTTCTCATGTCAGATAACCTCCGGAAGGTTACCAGACCCCTCTCAGCCCTGGAGCAGGCTTGTGGTTGGTTTCTGTGTAGGACCTATTCAAGGTGGAGTCGTATCCTTGCAGGTACAGGTTTCTGTTCAGCTTTGCTCACATCGTTTTTTTCCAGGTAATCTAAGGAGATCCAGCCAGATGGGTAATCTAGCCAGATGTCAAGGCGAAAGAGCTCTTGTGTCTTCTTCATAGTGACAGCCCTGATGTCTGCTTGGAGAACTGGGAATGTCCGCAAAAAAGGAGGGGGCCGCTGGGGGAGAAACTTGCCAGGTCCCCGCTGGGAGTATTCCTGCCTGGCACCTTCCCTGGGTGGGGGTTGTTCCCTCAATGTGTGAGATACTGCAAGAGACATTGATTTACTAATTTGTAACGGGAACCAGTGTTCTGCTTGAGAGAGCTTCCTCCTGGAGGGCATGTCCTCAGACAGCCAAATAACTTGTCACAGCACTGCTTGGAAAGTGCTGAATGACTTTGCCGAGTGTTGATGGCTGCTGGGGGCCATGGCTATGACGCTTCCCTGGGGACACTTCATTCTGAAAAACCAAGGGTGGGTGCTTAGCACCAGAGCTCCCCGGCTAATGCTCTCGTGGTCCTCATCTTGCAGTATCTGAATGGATCAAGTGTGCCGTGTCAGTTATCTTTCAGTAAAGGTGGAAAAGAAGCAATACCGCAGAACCCCAGCTACCAGTGTGAAGGGAATCTGGAGCCCAGTCCCGTTCTTTGGCTGCCCTCGCTTTAGCTCCTCTGCACACCATGGTCGCTTATCGTTTTCGGCTGGTTGAAGTGCAGTTGATGACCCAGTGCTTTTCTTTATCTCCTGAGCCTGAGGCCACGAGTTGGAAGCTTGGTTAAACCAGGAGGTTTCCCAGGCCTCTGTAGCAGTCTGCGTGGGGCCCACCTCTCCACTGCTGCAAGTGGCCTCACTCTGAGTGGGACATTTTTCTTCACCTCGGCCCCAGATTCCAGGTGCTTGTTACTGTAGCTCTGTGTTCAGTGCAGCTTTTGTGCCACATGTTGGGGAGTGAGCTGTGAACAAACCAGACCCAAGGCCCTGCCCTCATGGAGCTTGTGGTTTGAGGGAAGGACGGAGACCGAGTAATTAGAAGCGTGATGAATTTTACAAAGCTGGAAATCTGGGTGCTCTGGGAGCATATGTATCGCAAGGGGACTGGATGTGGCCTAGGGGTTGAGGGAAGGCTGCCTTGAAGGGTCTTTAATGTCTCCAAGGGTGAGTAGGAGTTAGCCAGGCAAAGGTGGGGTGGGGTGTCTGAAGGCCCTGAGGAACCAGCAGAAGTATGAGTGGAGGAAAGGGGAGCTCAAGGCGAGGCGGGTGGGAGGGAGGCGGGGCAGGCCCAGAGGTGAGCTGATGAAAGATCTGAGGACAGCCTGTGCTAAGGGTTTTCAGGTGTATGTTGGGGGACCGGCATGATCCAGTAAGTATTTCCGAAGGGCCTGTATGGCTGCCCAGGGAGATTGGATGAGGGTGGGGAGGGAGGTCCTGAGAATGGACGTCGCAGTGTTCCCCACATAGGGTGACCATGACTCAGATTCAGGGATGGAGTGAGGTCCGGTGGAGTGAGGCATCGCTGGAGGGAACTGGGCAGGTTTGAACGAAGCGGTTTAGACAGGATTTGAAGTGGATTGGCAGTATAGAAAGAGGAGTTTGGGGTGATTTAATCGTAATTTCACGGGAACCAGAGAGGGGAAGCAGCACTGTAACTTTGCCATCTTAGCTGTTTTACTCATCACGTGGTTGGAAGTTTCTTTATGTGGAGTTTGGGCACCCTGAAATTTCACTGAGATGCCCTGGGGGTTTTCAAAAGCAGATGCCCCTAGAGGTTGTGGAAGCAGGGAGGCAGCAAAGTAAGAGACTGGGATGGGTATTCTGTGAGGGACTGATCAACAGAAGCCATATCTCGCAGGGGTCTGTGACGGGAGAAAGAATCCAAAGACCCGGATTGTAAGACCTTGTGGAGCCTTCACAGGCTCTCCGGTCGAAGCGTGTGTGTAGTGGGAACCCACTGCTCTTTGTTGCAGGACTTCGCTGGGGACAGTAGGAAGGAAAACTTGGGTAGGACTCTGAAGCCTAACTGGGTGCGAAAAGATGAGTGTTCTCTGCCCCTCTGTGTCATCGGAGACAAAATCAGGTTTGCTCTGGAGGACAGGGAGCTCACTGACTGGCCATTCTCACCATCCGAGAACTCACCGCTCCCGGCCAGCAGTAGCCTCTGGACTGGTGAACAGCCCCTCAATTTCCAGCCCTTGATCTCACACCAGCTCTCTGGGTTTTCTGGCTGTAGGAATTGGATTCAAGTACGTGGCTCTGGGAGACCTTGTCATCCTCATCACTTTTGGCCCACTGGCTGTGATGTTCGCCTACGCCGTCCAGGTGGGGTCCCTGGCGGTCTTCCCACTGGTCTACGCCATCCCTCTCGCCCTCAGCACCGAGGCCATTCTGCATTCCAACAACACCAGGGACATGGAGTCCGACAGGGCGGCCGGCATCGTCACGCTCGCCATCCTCATCGGCCCCACCCTCTCCTACGTGCTCTACAACACGTTGCTTTTCCTGCCCTACCTGGTCTTCAGCGTCCTGGCCACACACTGCAGCATCAGCCTGGCCCTCCCGCTGCTCACCATCCCCATGGCCTTCTCCCTGGAGAGGCAGTTCCGAAGCCAGACTTTCAGCAAACTGCCCCAGAGGACGGCCAAGCTCAACCTCCTGCTGGGGCTCTTCTATGTCTTTGGCATCATTCTGGCCCCCGCGGGCAGTCTGCCCAAACTGTAAGGGGACCTGGGGCTCCCCCGCCCCGCCCCCGGTCTTGGAATGTGTTTGTTGAAGGCAGAGAATCCGAGGAGGGAGCGGCCTGAGGATGGCTTCTGAACTCCCACCTTTTTTATTATTATCTCTCTAAAGATAAGGTTATGTGTTTCTGTTACTCCGTTTTATGGTGAATCTCAAAACCACTGGTAGCAGAAGGTGACCTGGATGCGTGGTCCTTGTTTTATTTATAACTTCCACTAGGGGGTGTTGTTAGGTCACTTTAAAGCAGATGAAAAGGCCCTAAGACTGTGAAGGAGCTGCCGGCTTGGCCTCCTGTCCTGGAAGAGCCCAAGTCACTGGGCTCCTGGTTGCCCTGCTCACTTACCGAAAGTGTCCTCCTGGTAGCTCGGTCTCGCAGAATGCGCCCGCGATCGGTGCCAGGCCCCAGTGACCGGGGCGCATCTGTCTCTTACCCTGAGGTCTTGGGGGCCTGAAATACACTGCTTGAGAGAGAAAGTCCCTCATTAACAGCCTACCATGGCTCCCGGCTTTTTTCCTAGGTCATGATTCGGGCACTTATGCCCTTCATCTCTCCTTCCACTTACTGTCCCAGCAGAGAAGTGGCAGATCACCCTGCAGCCAGTCGAGCTGAGGGCTGGGGAAGGGAACAGCCTGCACCCTGGAAGCAGCTGAGAAAATCACTAGAAACTGGTCATAGAAACTGGTAGGGCTGCTGTTTTCCCTTTGTAGGATCTGCTGGAATGACAGGAAGGACTCCAGCCCTTTCAGTAACTATTAGGAGCCCTGAAATAGGGATTGCAGACTCCCTAAAGCCCCCGAGGCAGCTTCTCCCCCTACCCGTCGCCTTTCCTCCTGCTCCCCTGTGCCCACCCTCTGTTTATGTCCAGTTCCCATTTCTGTGTCTCCCAGCCACGGAGCCTGACTATTTGGGTTGCAGCTTAGCTGAGTTGGGGACAGTTGTCATTTTCCATAGAGCCACAGGATGAGCAGACCAGGGACATCCGCTCATCCATGAGCGAATAAGCTGATAGACACAGTCCTGACCCTGTTCAGCCAGAATGGCAGGCCCGGCCAGAGAAGGCACTGTGTCTTCCTCATTGAAGACAGACGTGCAGTATTGACCCCGCTTCTCCCAAAGGCTTCCGTTGCCTTGTGCAAAGATCATTTGTTCCTCGAATGGGGGAATTCCAATGCTCATCATAGCTGCTTCTCACTTCACTGCCTGTAAAGTACAATTTCCGGGTGAGAGTCACTCAGTTGCACTTGCTCCAAGACTGAAATAGATTGAGACCATCGTCATTATACTTCTCTGTTGTGATTATAGCCTTTCTGATTGGCGTTTCAGGGTCTCGGCCACCAAAAAAGACAAGAACTAGTTCTTACCCAAATCAGGCTAATTATGATTTGGCTCCTGGAGTTAGAATTGGTCAGTTTCCTTGGAAAACAAACATATTTGGAAAATGCAAGCATTCCTCCCAAGTTAAAGGTGGTTTGTCTGCAGAGCTCCGGAATCGTCGAACGGTGGTCAGAGCCCAGTAACGAGGGAAGGAAGGACGGCCCACCTCTCCTGCCTTTCTTCCCAGCACCATTTTTGTTTTAGGCCAGGCCTGTGACATTGTGCTCATAGGGGTCCTGCCTTCAAAGCCAGCCTCTTGTGGCTCCTTTTGAGAGCAGGCCTTTCTCACACAGGGCTCCCTCCTGCAGCTCTAGGACCGCAGCTCCCTGTATCCCCAGACCAGACCCACCTTTGTAAGCACTAATGTCGGGAGGTGTCGGTTGGCCTCTGCACGCCATCAATGGTACAGATTTTAATGCATATTTTTATATATAAATGTTTCTAAAAGGCCAAATTTAGTGTCAGGTTTTATATACAGGCCACCAGAATTTGTATTACATCTGATTCAACGAAGGTCTTCTTTAGACTTGTTAATAAAAACAATGTTTATCAGTCGTCTTTGCTTTCCTCCTCCTTCTTGTCTTACTGTGAACTTGGATTCGTAAATCTCAGAAGACCAGCGCAGGAACACGGGAAGATTCGGTGGGGGTGGGGGTGCGTCACCTGGTCTTTGGTATGAATCTGGGGAGGGTTTGACCAGATTTGATGAGCCTTTAGGAAAGACAGGAGGGACTGCTTAGAGCCAGCCAGGCCGGATTAACTTCGCTCTCCCTGTCCTCAGATACTTTCGTTTTTCTCTTTTCTTGCTAGGGTCACTGTGCTGATGGATGGAGAACATGTAGGAGATAGAGTATGTTTGGGTTTCAGCGAGGCATTTGACAATATGTCCTTAGGAACAAAGCAGAGATACGCAGAACGGATACCAGTTTAGTCGGAGGACTTTGCTGGGGACTGAACAAGCTCTGGGAGAGAGCGGGCTGGTTAGGGTGTTGTGCCAATGAGTAAGGAGGCCTGTAGCAGCCCGTGGGTGCCTGGCTGGGTCCAACACCTGTTGTCCGACTAGAATTAGTCCAAATCACGGGTTTTGTAAATCTTGGAGGAAGAGCTTATAAAATGGCTGACCGTTAGGACCCTCATAAATCAAAAGGCTGCTTTGACAGGTCAAAGGAGAAATTGAGCATGGGTAAATATAAATACACTCGGGTCCCCCAGATCAACTGTGTGACGTCAGTGGGAGCTCATGGTGTGGCAGCGGTAGATGTGGCAGGCATGAATTTTTCCAATGGCCCTGGGATACTGTATCATGAACCTTTATTTCTGTGAGTCCGATTTATTCTGCTCTCCAGTGGGGTGTCTGGAAATTCAACCTCAATCTCACTTCTTGGGCTCACTCCCTTCCCTCTGGATCACCCAGGACTGCAGGGTCTCCGGGGGGCAGGAGCCAGGCGTGTTGGCTGGGTCCTTGCTCGCTCACGATCTGTGAGGTTGCTTTTCTTCTGGTTTATGCTGGGGTTCCGCTCTGGGATCCACTCTTATTTCTTGGACATTGCTCTAGAAGGGTTCAAATGCCCCTGACAGCAGGTCCTCCTTGCTAAAGGGTACTATGGGCCTGCAGGGTGCTCCTTCCTTCCACCCAGTCCCCATCTGGGCCTAGTCTTGGGGAAGCACCTGTTCCCTCCATGATCTACTTCGTCCACCTCCCGTATTCAAAGCATCTCCCTGCTTCCCCACCCCTTGTAGGACCTTTACACAAAATCCACTGGGGTGGGTTGGGGGAGCTCAATGCTGGCCTCTCTGGAGTGGGGCAACAAAATACATCACATGCTATTAACTCCTCTGTTAATCTTGTATCCAAACAAACACACCAAAGTCTGAGTCTGTTACCTGGCCCAAAGGTCAGTGTGAGTCTGTAATGAGTTCTGACTTCCATGAATGTTAACGGGGTCCAAGGCAGAATTAACAGGTGACCAGTGTCCAGAACAAGGAAGGCACGAATCCCGGCCATCCCTGTGTTGGGTCACACCAGGGGGGCTGGGTCCCTTTCTGACCTCCTTTCCTTTCTTAGTTTCTGTTTTTTTTCTTGAGAGTTAGTGTGGGCATGGGTCAAAAACATGCCATGGATATAGTATACTTGGATTACAGCAAGGCATTTGACAATATGGCATGAAATGAGAAATGGATGAAAATGCAGTCAGAGGAACTTTATTTCTGTGTGCGTGTGTGTGTGCACGTGCCCATGCATGTGTGTTTTCACACTGGTAACAGCTGCAGCAAAGATTTTTACATCTCTCAGGATGAGAACTGCATTTTGAAGATGTGATTCACAGACCGGTCTTTGTCAAGAAAGCAGTAGGCACACTGGTGAGGGCACTTAAAACCATGTTGGTGTGGCAAGGAGACTCAGGAGAGGGCTGTTCTGGGGAAATAAGTGTGTGTGTGTGTGTGTGTGTGTGTGTGTGTATGACTTCAAAAGGCAAACCTAGGACCAGTGGGTTGAAGTTATGTGGCCCCAAGTTTAAGCTCTCAGGTCAGGAAGAACTAGCCACTAGAGGAATCGGCAAGTGGGGTGTTGAAAACATCGCAGTGGCAATGAGTTCCCTGTGACCAGAGGCATTCAAGTGAAAGGATGGCTTGTCAGAAACACTGAAGCAAAGCGCTGGACGTCAGAGAGGGGTGGACAAGAAGGCCTGAAGGGTCTCCTGATCCTGTGATACGGTTTTTCTGTTTTTCTGCGATTGTCTCTCAAAGCTGCCCCCAGGGATCAGGAGGACAGAGGACAAAAACTATGTCACCATTTCCTCTCTGTGGTGTCAGATTGTTGTCTGTGCCTATTTTAATAGGCACAGCTGTGATTAATATTCCTATTTTTAGAGACGTACACACACATGCGTGGGCGCACGTGGGGACACACACACACACACACACACACACACAGTTGATTTTGCCCTTGAAGTGAGGTGGATGACAGACAGCTCCTTTCCTCTGAGCCCTGCGGACCACTCTGCTGCTAATGGACTGTCAGCCTCTTTCATTACGGGCTCCAGACGGTGCAGGCTGGCGTAAAAGCAGTGCCTCTGGCGAGAACCTGGCACTTGGGTCTCAGCCAGCTGACATTTGCGATTTGCCCTTCTTCAAATTGGTCCAGCCCTCCCACCGCGAGTCACGAAGCCAGGATGCCAAACGGTGGTGTAAACCGAGTCAGGTCCCCTGCAGAGGTGACATGGGCTGAGGCCAGGCTCTTCAGGAGGACCTGCAGATGGTGGGGGAAAGGCGATTATGGCAAGGCACAAACCCCTTCGGTGCCCCTGACCTACTGGATACCCCGAGGGCTCTGGGAGGGTCTTGTGGACAGTGAGGGTCTTGATCACATGCTCTCAACCAGGTTTTAGGCGTCGAGGGAAATTTGGTTGGGGTGTACTATGATGCTAATACATTCAGAGAGGCAGCCCTCTGTGCGGTGTCACTTAAGGGGCACCCCGAGTCTACACCCTTGCCCTCCCACCATATCCCTCCCCTGCTCCCCCCAGCCTGCCTCAGCAGCGCCCCCATTAGGGTCACAGTGGGTTTCACAGGGAAGGCCGGGGTGTGGGGTCGGTGTTTATGTGTGTGTGTGTGCGTGTGTGTGCATGTGTGTGTGTGTGTGTGTGTATGAGCGTGTGTGTGAGTGTTCCCTGTCTGTTAGTTTGTTAACATGACTGTCGTCAGTCTCCCCCAGTAGGTGGCAGGACTGGAGCGCAAGGACCATCCCTATTTTACTTACGGTCCTAATTCAGCCCGAGCACAGTGCCTGGGCCCACAGTGCAGGTGCTCAGGCACTGGTCGTCTCCTGACCCAGTTCCTTGCAAGCGGCTAGACCTTCCCCGGCTGCCTGGTGGGTGAGAGCGTGCACTGCCGCGTCTCACCCACTGACCCTGAGCAGTAGGGACAGGTGCGATCTCCTCGGGGTAGGGAGTGGAAGGAAAATAGCTCGGTAACTCGTAAGCTCTTTTAAGATCCAGCTCGTCTTCTTGGTACATGAAAACCTCTACATGAATAAGTGTTTGCTGAGCGACTGCGTGAATGACAATAATAAAGCTATCACTATGTGCTAGGCATTGTTCTAAAAGCGAAAATACATTCTTTTAATACCCCATGAGTGGGGTATTAAGGTCTCTCTTGCAGAAGAGAGGAAACTGAGGCTCAGGGAGTTTATTAAATTTTCCCAGGGTCACCCAGCTGGTAAGTGACGGAAGCACAAGGCAAACCCCGCACCTCATCTCCGTCCTCTACGCCCTGTGGCACCTGGTACACTGGGGACTTGGCCTGTTGGTCTGCTCTTAGCAGTGGGGGTGATTGAGGAAGCGGACATAAGGCTGGTGGTGGGGGTGCCCCAGAAGGGGGCTTCAGAAGCATCAGAGAGGGACTGGCCTCCACGATTTCCCTGACCCCACCAGTGCTCATAGGCAGGGGTTCCTGGAGTTGCTCCCAAGAGTGTGTGAGTGATTGGGCCAGCTGCAGGCCCACAGAGGTGGCCCAGGGCCCAGGGAGGCGGTTCCCAGCATGGAGGGATAGCCACCTCTTGGCAGGGGGGTGCTGCAGCGAGGCACGCAGAGAGCCTCGGCCGGCAGAAGAGACAAGCAGTCGGAGGGAGAGGAGGCACCATGGACTGGGTTCTGCCCTCGGCCTCTGCGCTGGTCCACTGCCCTCTGGGCTTCAAGCTGAGCTCTGTCCTGTTCCCCCCCCACCCCTGCCCAGGCCTGCTGCCCTGCCTCCTCCAACACCTCCAGGGGGCTGGCTGTGCAGGCACGGTAATGAAGCAGCTTGCCTCACCTGCTCTGGTCAGTCTCTCTTTTTTTTTTTTAAGATTATTTATTTATTTATTTGACAGAGAGAGACAGCCAGCGAGAGAGGGAACACAAGCAGGGGGAGTGGGAGAGGAAGAAGCAGGCTCCCAGCGGAGAAGCCCAATGTGGGGCTCGATCCCAGAACCCCGGGATCACGCCCTAAGCCGAAGGCAGACGTCCAACGACTGAGCCACCCAGGCGCCCCTCTGGTCAGTCTCTTATCCCCAGATCATGGAGAGTGGCCGCTGCCCACCTATGGTGACATGGGAAGGTCCATTCGGGTTAAATTTCTACTGCTGCGCCCACTGGCTCTGTTCATTTTCTCTGTTTCTTGCAGTCCCCACCCAGCCACTGACTCATGAGTGCCCACATCAGGAATGTGGGTGACTCTGCTTCCTGGGAATGTGGCTGGCTGCCGGAGCGGGGGGAGAAGGGAGTGGGGGAGACCGACAGAGCGTCTCCCCACCTTCAGGGTGGGATGGCCCCTGGAGCTGACAGTTATACCACGTTCGGGACACAGAAGACTCAGTGTCGTAAGGCTGATGCATGTCACCAAAAGGATAAACACTGGCAGCCATGGTGCCCTGCGGGTGGAGAAGGGGGAGCTGGATGGAGCTAATCAGGAGGGCTTCCAGGCAGGCTTCCCGGAAGAGGTGATGATGAGTTGTGATCAAGGCTTCTAGGAAGAGGCGGCCATGAGGCTCATACTTTCCCTGGAAGTGGACCCCAGCTGGAGAAAGTCCCCTGACAGCTGCCTGAGAGTTTGGCTGAAGCTTCCCTCATGAAGCTCTCTGGCGGGGCAGCCAGACAACCCCAGCACTGAGGCAGGTGTGCGAAGGGCCATCCCACCCCTGCTAAGGTCAAAGCCTGAAGAATGAAACACCCTGACACCTCCTTGCTGAGAAACAAACAGGAGGGAATGGTGGGGCATTTAATCAGCCAAGGCTGCCAATACCTAATCAAGATGAATGGCCTTGAGGGACGAGGCCCAGGGAAAGCATCGTGTTAGGGGACGGAAAGACTGCCTCGGCTCTGGGCTGCTCGGGGACCCCCGGAATGCCAGCGGCGGGGTCCAGGTTCAGGAGAGATGCCCAGGTGGTCGGAGGTCACCACTGTCACCAGCTGTCCCCACCCAGGGCCCTCCAGTGGACACTTCCCTGGCCAACAACCTTTCCTGAGCCTGCTCTTGCACCAGCTGTGTCTCAGGACTAAAGATAAACGGGGCACGCCCCTGCTCTTGGAGACTCACAGTGAGCTGGTGGAGAGAGCACACACACATCCATTATTCTCATGCCATCGCAAGTGCTGTCATAGAGGCCCAAAGTGTTGTGGGAGAACGAGGGTGGCAGAGATTAATTTCTCCACGCTTCATTGTTCCAGACCCGGATGGTCAGTTCACGGCCTACAAGAACCTCTTTGACCTGGGCTTCTGACGGCGGGTCTTCTCTGGCGCCACCTGCAGGCGGCTGCGCGGCCAGCCAGTCATTCACGGTTAATTGAGCAAGTGCATGCTGTGTTAACAGCCCTGGGGTGTAACGGTGAATGAGACCTGGTCCTATCCTCAGGAACCGTGCAATCCCAGACGAAAGACAGACAAACAGGCACTCCTATCACTCATGGAGTCTGACAGCACCGAGTTTAGTCAAGTCCAGGCTGTATCACTTGCCCACCACGTGCGCTCAGCCAAGCCATGTAACCCTTTGAAGGGGGTCCTTTCCCCCAAATGCACTGTGGAGAGAGGTAACATCATCTCCTTGAGCTCCCCTCAAAGTTCCACAAGGGAAGGCCACTCAGGAAATGTCTGAAGTCTGTCGTTATATTAAAAAAATTTGCCCATATGCACATGTGTGTGCGTATGTGTGCGTGCGCCTACATATGGGGGGGCATCTGCCCTCTGCCCCCTCGCCAACAGGATAATTATTATTCTAGGTATTCAGGAAGAGCTGAAAGTTAATGGAACCCAATGCAATGAGCGACACCTTGTAAAACAATCTCAATTACCAGGTAACCAATCTCCATGCAATTCCAGAGAGGATAAAAGGAGACCACGGTGGTTTGAGCAAACGAGAGGCAAATGAGAGCCCAGAGCTGCGGGCAGAGGCTGGGAGATGGAGCTGTTCGTTATCTTGCCAGCTCAGAACAGAGGTTGGGCACAGGGGCGGGCTGCTGCGCTAAGAGCCATTCCTTTTCCAAGGGACGAGAAGGGGATGGTGAAGAGCAAAGATAACCGAGTTAGTCAAGTGGGAAAGAGAGCTGTGTACTCTGTGCCCCTCCCCCGGCAGCTGCAGCTCAACTTTTCACCTTGCCCTGCCGGACAGCTGGGAGACCTGCTTCCCGGGGAGGGGCCGTCCGTCCCCTGGGAGAGGCCAGGTCCTGCCCTGGAAACCCCGCCCACTGCCCAGGAGACCCGTGACACTCATTTTCTAGCCTCTTTGGGTGGGTTTAGTGAGCTGGCGGGGTTGGGGGGGAGCTCTGAGGGGAGGGTGTCCTTGCATTCAAGCCCTGGGGTCTGTCCTGAGATGGAGAAGTTGAGGGAGCGGTGGCAGTTTCAGCAGCCCGTCCACACCGCCTAACCACCGTCAGAGGGAGAGTCTCTGTCCTCTGGGTCCGGGAGACAGGCTGGCCTTCACCAAGCCCTTCTCCATGCGTCTCTCGGCCCGGCCTCCCTGCAGCCCTGACAGGTACAGCCTCGGCTGGCTTCACAGGCTGAGTGGTTATGTGGCTCGCTCAAGGTCACAAGGCCACCCAACAGCAGACCGGAATCCTCTCTTCTCCGACTCTAAACGCGGCACTCATTTGGTTAAAAATCTCAGCTCAACACTTCTCCTTTCTTGTGAAGGGGGGAAAGCACGATGGGTTGTTTTTTTATAAATCTCATTTTGAATTTAAATCTCTTTAAAAATGTTGAAAGAACCACAGCTGCCTGTCTGTCATTGTCTTCCGTTCTCCTTCCTGTGCCTCCCCTCACTCCCCTCCCCTCCCCGGTTGGTTGCTCTGAGCTCCCCCTGCACAAGCTGGCTGCCCTGGCTGCCGCAGGAGAGATAGAAGAGGTAGGGCCGGAGAGATAGAAGAGGTAGGGCCGAGGGCCTGTCAGAGAGAGGGTCTCGGGGTTCCCACTGTTTGGGAAGGGGCTGGGTGATCCCATGCTTTGTGCCGTCTGTCCCCAGAGATCGTCTTAGCCATCCCTCCGATCTGGAGCAGAAGTGGGGCTCCTGCAAATTTGGTAGCCGTCATCTTCAGGCCAGAGCATCCTCAGACGAAATTGCCTAAGGAAAACCAGTCTGCAGGGCCTCTCAGCCTTGCTCTCGCTTCTTCGGCCGTCTGACCCGAAAGCGGCTCACACGTGTCTGTTACCGCCCTGGAGACTCATAGCAACTCCATGATGGAGTTGTAACTGTTCCCATTTTAGAGATGAAGAGACTGAGGCTCCCGCGGCAAGATTAAGCACCTTGCTCTCAATGCCCCCAGGCAGATACAGCCATTCACGGTCACAGAGCCGGTGGCCCAGCCAGGATTGGAAGGCAGGTCCTGTGAGTCCAAATCTAGTGCTCTTCCCGCCCTGCTCTCTGGATGCCAGCCTCGGTCCCAGCCTCCAGAATGCAGGGGTGGGATTGGAGGACTGGTGCCTTCCAGACCGCTCCCGAAACCCGGGCCCGGCCCACGACAGAGACAGAACACAAGCAGAGCGGCAGGCCTGACCCTGCGGAGAGCAGGGAGAGCGGCGATGGCTCCCTGGGTGGGAATAAAGCAAACAAGCGAGGAGCCGCTGATTGGGAGATAATCTCGGAGAAATGATCAAGTGCCAGTGGCTTCCGCAGCTGCAGGGCTGCATCTGGGCCCAGTGCTGACGTGAGCTCCGCCCCCAGATCCGCATTGTCACCGCTTGTTGGAAAAACAGATGTTATTGTCCTCTGTTCCCATCCCTTTGTCCCTAATAGGCACTTGAACGCAGGAGGGGGAACGGAGAAATGGGGACGGAATCGTGCGTCTATTTCAGGCTGGTTCCGGAAGCTTGCACTTTGGTGGGACTTGCGGTTTGGGATAGAGTGGGTGCAGGGAAGAACGTCCTCCCGCTGCCCCACATGTTCAGGGCTGGCAGGTGCTGGGGGCTGGTTCTGGGAGGAGGGGCCTCCTTGACTCTCCTAAGTGCAGTACTTGGATGTTAGAGGAAGGACGATGGACACCCCTGGCCTTCTGCCTTGACTCCCAGCATTTGGGAGGTTGGATGAGGTCAACGGCTGATGGGGTCAAGGTCTTGAGTCCTATTCTTGTTTGGGATTCATTCATTCTTAAAGGCTTCCCCTTAACCCGAGGCCTGACAGCAGCTTGCTGGTTTGCAGGCGAAAACTTCTCATGGAAGAACAGAACATCCTCTTCCATCAGGTCACTGTGGCTCTGACTTCATGGGAGCTCAGAGGCTCTCCTGCACCGAAATAGCTCTGCAGCTACCTGCCCAGCACCTCTGCATCTCTGCCCGCCATCAGTCAGTCCTCCAGATGAAGGCGTTCTATTCCCAAAGATCCCTGCCAAAATACAAGTGCATAACTGCGGAGGGCTCAGAGGGGTAAAAAAAAGCCCTGCCCGTCACCAGGGAGAACAGAGGATGGGGCCCAAAATGAATGCCACACAAGATGGGTGAGTTTTGGCAGGGGACAGATGAGAAGAGAGATGTCCAGCCCCTGGGCTGCTGCCCTGTGGTGAAGGCTCGAGGGGCCACGTGAGAAAATTAGGGATGCAGGAAAGCAGTTCCCAGAGGGGCCTGGTCCCGTGCCTCACTGGTTGCCCCGCTCTGCTGAGACCCGCAGGGTAAGACTAAAGACCCTTCCCAGCCTTTCCGCTCCTGGCTGGAGTGGGGGGAAGTTTTTATGCCCTGCTGACTCTCAAACCCTCAGAGACAGGGGCCACCTCTGTCCCCGCAGGTACCTCCTCCATATCTCAGTGGGGTAGAAGGACAGAGATGGGGTGGAGATGGACCCACGCCCCTGCTGCCTGGCCTCTGGCCACCCCCTGCTCTGTGTGTGTCTCCTCCAGAGACAGGGGGCTGATTCCAGGTGAGCTCAGGCCCCCAACAAGCCACTTCCCAGGGGCGGAGAATGCCCTGGGCCATCCCGATGAGTTTGATGAGAGAAGAGAGAACGTCAACATTGATGGGGGCAGGGGAGTCCCTGTCCTGTCATCCTCCCTTTACCTGATGGGTATTAGGCAGCTAATTAACTGGGGATGTGCCCACCAGGCAGAGGTGCCCTTCGTAACCTCTTAAGTACTTAATATTCAAAACCTATTGCACCTCCCTGTAGCAGAACTTCTAAAAAAGTCACATAATTAAAGCACATTAGAATTCATCTGAAATGGTTTCCATAAAGACAATGATTACCTAGCGATGATTCTAGGTGAGTGCATGGGCTTACCTGAGACGAGAGCGGAGGGAGGGCTTGCCCCCTCCCCTGTGGCCCACCCACTTTGTTCTGCTCCAGGAAGCACTCAGGAGCCTCCTGGGAATGTTTCCTAAGACCCTGGGCCCCTCCCCGCCTCACTGCCTTTGGCACCAGGGTGAATACACCATCTGACAGCTTGCCCCCAACCCTCCCCCTGCCCCCCAGTGACAAGGGGTTGGAAGGGGAACATCATCCAGAACAGAATGGAAGGACTCTGGTCAGAGCCCCCAAAGGCTTGCTTACCTCCGGTGTCTCTTTATTCCCTCCCCAGACTCTTCTGTGCCCCCTCCATACTCACCCCCATCCACCCCTGCTCCGGTGCTCAGATGTGGTGTGGCAAAAGAGGTGCTCCTGGAGCAGAGGGTTTTGCCGTAAGGACACACTAAAAAGACTTAGGATGGAGAGGAGCCCTGGGAAGTTGGAAAGCCACCTCCTTGCCCCCAAGCAGGGACTTCCGATCCAACAGCCCTGAAGGCAGTGACTCAGCCTTTTCTCATGGACTTGGGCTGGCCAGCTGGGCCTCTTTAAAGCATGTTCCCTCCAAATACACTTTTGAAAACTAATCCATGGTGTCAGAAGTCAGGAGAGTGCTTGGGGGAGATTCAGGGCACATAGTACACAGATGCATTCACTTCGAGAAGATTCATTGCAGTATACACTTGCAGCTTGTACACTCAGGAGATCGTGCCCCAAAAGCTCTTTGTCAAGTAGAGATTAATACTTCCGTAATTATATCATCCAAATTCAAGAATCTCTCTCTCTTTTTTTTTTTTTAAGATTTTATTTATTTATTTGACAGAGAGATAGCCAGCGAGAGAGGGAACACAAGCAGGGAGAGTGGGAGAGGAAGAAGCAGGCTCCCAGGAGAGGAGCCTGACGTGGGGCTTGATCCTGTAATGCCAGAATCACGCCCTGAGCCGAAGGCAGACGCTTAACCGCTGTGCCACCCAGGCGCCCCTCAAGAATCTCTCTTATGGTGAGATGACACAACTAGTGGCAAGCCGTGGATAATCCACAGTTGCTTTGGACTTGGACTTGGAATGAGTGCATTACACGCAACATGCATTTGTTTGCAAAAGATTTGCTTCTGTAAGTGTGTAATACTAAAAGTACACTATTTTGTATTGCATATTAAATATTAAAGTGGGAATTTCTGAAGACATACTACTCAGCTTTGGGGGTGAGACAGTCCAGAAGCTTCCAGGTGGCAGGGAAGTCAGATTGAGTCAGAAGTAAGAATTTGACAGAGGTCATCTCCTCCCTCCACCTCCTGTCCCTTCGCTCAGTGTTGGATGTGGTTGCTGCCAGGTTGCTGGAAATGCACGTTTCTCTGCTGCTTTGATGGGTCCCCATGCCAGGTCTTGAATAAGAGCCACCTCCTCTTGGTCTGAAGGATCAGAAAGGAACTGCCCATTGGAGGGCTCCAGAGGCTGATTCCAGATTGGTGACTGGTACCCTGTGTGCCACGAGTCCCCCTTCCCCCTGTGGCACACCTCTTTGCAATGTGTCTACTCTCCAGTCTCCTTGTCAAGAGGCAGAGTCTCTTTCCCATCCCCTTGAATCTGGGTTGATCTTTGGCTTACTTTGGCCAACACAATATGGTGGAAGTAACGCTTCCCAGCCTAGGCCCTGACAGGCCTTGCAGCTTCTCCCCTCTTCCGCTTGGGACTAGCCTGTGACCTCCAGGTGAAGGAGTCAGGTCCAGCCTCCTGAAGGGTGAGAAGCCATGTGAAGCAGAGATGAGCTGTCTCAGCTGAGGTCCCCAGACCATCCAGCTGACAAGCCAGCACCAACCACCAGACGTGTGTGTGAGGCCAGTTTTAGATCCTCTGGCCATGCCAGCCACCAGCTGCCTGCACATGCGTGAGTCCAGGAAGGACCAGCCCAAGACACCCACCCACAGAATCACGAGCTAGTAGTCGTTCTAAGCCACTAAGTTTGGGGGTGGTTGTCACATAGCAATTCATAACCAATACAATTACTGACACCCTTGCCTGAGCACCTGCTGGCCAATGCCAGCATCCCAGGGGACAGGATTGTCCCCTCCAGGGCTCTGTCTGTTCTTCCATCTAGAAGCCCCGGAAGCAACTTTTTGCCCAAGATTTGTTTCTTTGCTCATCCCCACCAGTTTCTAGGGCTGACACGGCAGTGCCCATTGCTCTTTATTAGTTTAATATATGTTGAAGCCTCCAAATAGATGCTGGGGCCCAGGTGGAACAGATGAAATGTGACGAAGTTCTGGGGGATGATTGATAATGAGTAGGGACTGGAAAATCAATTGTGTTAATTCCTAGTCTGTCACTGGGACCGAGAATTAATGAGAAAATCTGTCTAACTTAATGGTATTTACACATTATACAGAGTGTGATAAAATTGTCGGCAGGTGCTGCCTGGCATTCCAATTATACAAGGCCCGCATAGCCCGAGGGGCAGGCAGGTCTGAGCTGTCCAGGACCTGGGCTGGGCATATGGAGACATACCCCAACTACCACGCTAACCTCTGAGTAGGTCCCGGGACCCTGTGTGGATCTCAGTGGCACTGCTGGTCCCTGCCATGTGGGGGTGTCCAACCGGCAGTGTCTCTGGGATTGGCTGGAGGGCACATTTCCAGTCCTGCTCTGGAGATAAGCCGCATGGGCCGTTGGACAATGGCCAAGGGTGGGTTCAGTCTCATGTGTTGGCCTGACTTGAGAGACACAGAGGGCCCTCCTGACCTACCTGACCCCTTCTCCGTGGGGAAGGCATCAGCCCTGGCCTATGCCACACCCACCTGAGCAGTCACTGCTGGAAGGCACCTTGAAAAGCTTCATGGAAACCGATGGAAGAGTCTGCTTTGGAGTCTGAGTGTTTGCTTCCCTGAATTTCTGTAGACCAAGGCTTGTCCTGGCCAGGGACATGGAGGTGTCCCCAAGAATGCTCAACTCCCGGTATTCACACCCTCGTGTGGTCTTCTTTCATACTGGATAAGGCCGATCTGAGGGTCCAGTAAGATCCTGCAGATAACTGATACAGGTGGGAGGGAGATGGCTGGGCAACGCTGGGGGTCCCCCACGTAGGGGTGTGGAACTGAGGGAAGACATCCCCATGTGTCATCCCTTTGCTCCCACCCTAATTCTTATTCAAATGAAACCTACTTGTGTGTTTCCCTGCTTCCCAAGCACACCCTGCCTCCCTTCCCCCAACCCCTGCCCCGTGCCTTGAATATGCTGCGTTCTTGGTGACTCAAGGCATGAGTGGGGTCTCAGCCCTTCTCACCACCAGAGCCCGAAGCCAGCGGGCTGTCTAATAGAGCGATCACAGCAATGTTTGCAAGGGAGGCTCCGCAGAGCACAGGGAGCCCTGTAGATCTTAATCCTTTCCCTGCTTAATCTTCGCTTTCTCTGGCTCCCACGTATACGCGTGCACTGCAGAGTTTCAAAAGACAAGCCCCACAATGAGATATGGCAAACCACTCTGCTCTCCTCCAACGGGAGTAGAATTCAGCCAAGCAGGAAACCACAGACTCTCTGGTTGGCCTCGGGGAGCCAGAGGAGCCTGTGGGAGTCAGAGGGCTGGGAACCTCCACGCCAGGCTGTCCCTTCCTTCAGCCTCTGTCTCGGGCCTGCTTGGATCCCATAAGGCCCCTGGATGGGCCGGGAGCTGGAGGGGCCTGCGTACCCCTGGTGTGCTTGGTCAGCCTGATGCAGTGAGGCCTCACGGTCATAGGCAGGGGTCTCCGAGATCAGATAGGCCTGAGAGCAAATCTCAGCTCTGCCACTTCCTGCCGTGGGACTCGGGACCAATGACTTACTTCTGGGGGATCGGCTTTTGCTGGGCACTCAGTAAGTATGAATGGCCTGCAGTGAGACTCGGGTCTGCAGGTGAGCCCTCCCTGGTCTCAGCCCCTTGGCCTTCCTCTCGCTCAGCGGGCAAGCGAGGCGACTGTCTCGCCTCTGAGCACCAGCCAGCCAGGCTGGGATGCCGTGTGACATAAGGACATTAAGCAATCCTTCAAGCCAAAGAATCCCCACATAACAAATTCATTCTATGTAATAAAGAACTTGGCTACACCCCTGCTCAGAGCGTTGGAGATGCGAACTGCTGCCTTGGCACTTCAGAGAGACAGAAAGAAGAAATGAGCTCAGGGTCTCTGGGAAAAGACCTTTAAACCTGTTTTGGAAATCAGATTTGTCTGACTGTGGCACAGCTCCCCTCTAGGTCTGGATGAAGGGAAGGGACTCTGGAGGGCTGCCCATGGGGCACGGGAAACAGTGGGCAAGGAAGGACAAGGTTTAGGAAAGGAGTGTGACAGGGACATACAAACGCTCTTACACAACCAACGGCTCTTACCACCCCCAACCCCCACCCCGGGGAGCTCTGGGAGCAGGAGAGAGGGGCTCCCTTGCTGGTGTTAGAAGGAGCAGACTTGAAATTCACAGACGGAGACACAGCCCGCGCCCCTTCCATTCACCCAGGCCAAGCTCTGCCCTCCTCCCCACCTCACATGGACCTTCTCTTCCTCCCCAAGCCTGCCTTCGATGCTTGCTCGTTCATTCATTTATTCATTCAACACCCTTACGTTGAGCAGCCTCTGGGTGCCAAGGAACAGGGAGGAAGGACAGAGTTGATTCATGAAATTTAAGTGCTAAATTCCAGAGTTCCTGGAACCAAGCCTTGCAGTCAACCCCCTCAGGTATCTACGAAAATATAGGTTATCACAGGGGTGCCCAGAAAGGCGACAAAAACTGCCCATGAGAGACTGGGATGCGAGACTGGACGAGAGACCGGCAGAGAAAGCAGCACATTCAAGGTGCAGAGGTGGGAGGAACATGGGGTATTTGGAAAGGAGCAAAACACAGAAGGGGACGTAACTTCAACTGTGTGGAGAAGGTACACGGGGATGTCTTCCCTCAGCTCCACACCCCACGTGGCAGACCCCAGTGCTGTCCGCCCCTCTCCCTCCCACCTGTATCAGTTATCTATCACTGCACAACAAAACACCCCCAAACCTGCAGCTTCGAACAATAATAAACATCTAGATCTTTGATCCCTCCCAGTTTTGGGGGGTCAGGAATTCAGGGGCAAGCTCACTCGGGGTCTCCCTGGAGGTTGCAGTCAAGATGTCAGCTGGGGCGGTCATCATCTGAAGGCTTGACAGGGGCTGGAGAACCAGCGTCTAAGACGGGTCACTTCTATGTGCTGGTCGTTGGCCTCAGGAGGCCTGGGTTTCTCCCGACACGGTGGCAGCTTCCCCAGAGTCAGTGATATGAGAGGACGAAGCAGAAGAAGCCATGGTTTTTAGGAGCTGGCCTCAAAAGTAACAGCTTCCCCCACACTCCCTACCACCTCTGCTTCCAGCATGGCTACTGGGGGGCCCCGGGGTGGCTGTGTCTGCCCCCGGTGTGCCCAGCCCCTAAGGATGTGACGTAGGTGTCCACAGGACTCTGTTTTGGAAATCCTGACCTGAGCACCTGCAGTCTGGGAAGGGAGACCCTCGCTGTACTCCCACTCCAGCCCCGTCACCATCCCGTCTGCTCTGCGCATCTTACCCTCTGCTTGCTGCACCCACTCCCCTGCTTTATCTTTCATATCCGAAGACGGTGCTTTCAGCACGACTGGAGCCAAGGGGGAGCTGGGAACAGTAACAGCCCATCTTTATGGAGAACTCACTGTGCGTTAGGTTGGTAGCGAGCACCGTCAAAGGGCTGACTTCTTACGGCCTCTCCGTGGGCTTGCTACCCCCCATTTCGTAGATGATGAAATTGAAGCACAGAGAGGGTAAGTAGGCTTGCCCAGAGCCACACAGCCCTTAAGTGGGAAAGTGACGATCTGTCTCCAGAGCCCACTCTGCTAACCTTATATTTATTGCATCTGTGACGTGAGGCACCACTCCCTCTCCATAAGGACGCCACGGTTCATCGGATAGAGCTGGGGTTCGCCGCACAGCAAGGAAGTCGGAGGTTAGACATCTAGAAGGTTCTCTAGGCCACAAGTCGCAAGGCCTCAGAGTAGCTCTGTGCCCTGTGCTCAGGAAGGGGGGGGGTCTTCCAGACTACAGTGAGCCCTGAGGCAGCAGCCAGACCAAAGGGCTTTGGCCTTTCTTTTTTTAATTTTTAAAAATTGTGGTAAAATATACATAATGTAAAACTTTCCATTTTAATCATTTTTTAAGAGTACAGTCAGTGCATTCACATGGTCGTGCAACCATCACCCCCATCCATCCCTGAGACGTTTTCGTGTCATCGTGAAGGCCCTGCTGGTCCCCAGTTCTCCTGCCAACCGGGGCCCCCTCCCTCCCTGCTCCCCCAGGCCGGGTGGGACAAGCGGCTGTAGGCACAGGCTTCCCTCTTCAGAGGCGAGGTTGAACGTGATGCACCCGAGGTCTGTTCTGCATCAAAGGGCCACAGCAGCGTGGATGACGGGCTGTAACGCCGCACGAAAGGGCGTTTATCAATAGTACCTGGAGCTCGGTAACTCATAAACCTTTCATTAGTTTTACATCGATGACGGCTCAAGTCCTCGGAAGTAGATTTAGGCTGGAAGATAGATGTCTCTATAAATCATCATCTCTGAAAATTAAGGAAACGGAGGGAGCCTTTTTATAGGATTTCCCAGCAGCTCGCGTGGGGAGCCTGCGTTCATGCTCGCTTTCTGAGCTGATGGGGGGGATTCCAGCCTCGTGTCCTCAGATGGAAAACACAATCGGAGACTCAGAGAAGGGACTAGAAAGGGCACCAAACCGCTCTCCCTTCTCCTGGGGCACCTCCAAACCTGGAGGCTGCAAATCTGGTCATATGGGGGCCGTCTTATTATCTACACAGAGGCTCAGGAAACAGCTTTCTGGAAGGTGTTTCTGTGGGAGAAAGAAATGAAGCAGCCGCAGGGGAGCAGACAGAGGCGCTTTAAAATCTAGCTCTCACCAGAAATGGGAAAGAAGAGGGAGGCCTTTGCTTGCTAATGAGCATAATAGTAATAATAATAACAACACTTAGAGCAGTCTCTGCCACAGAGACAATTACCAGTATGTTTTAGGTATTATTGGGAACATTTCTTATTTGCCATGTGCTTTATTAATGACTTAAGATCACTACTCTTCCACTTTGCAGATAAGGAAACCGAGGCCCAGAGAGGTTAAGCGACTTGCCAAAGATGACACAGCCCAATGCATGTCTCACGGAGACTGGGCAAATGTTCCCATTTTACAGATGAGGACGTGCAGCCCTGCCCTCTCCCTTCCCGCCACCCCTCCAGCCTCTGTTTCAATCTCATTTACAGCTAGTCAAAGGCCGAGGCAGGCTGGAAGCGAGTCCTGGCTTCCACTGTGGTGTCCAAAGTGGGCGTATGAGCTTAGCCAGCGCAGATGAGCTCTGTGAAAGGCCGTGTCTCCAGCCAGGATGTCAGGACATGGGTCCCCGCGGCTCCCTTTCTTGCGGGCAGGGGTCCTCCCTTCTGGTTTCCTTCTGTTTGCTCTGCAGCCGCAGCCCCAGGTGCTCCTGCCCCCACTCCCCACCCTGCCCCCGGGGCTCTGCCCTACAATGTTCAGACAGACTAATTACAAGAAACCGCAGAGAAGGGCTGGCAGGGAACCGGGCTGGTGATTTGATGAACCGGGTGGGCCTCAGGACTCAGTGATGTTCACCAGGTGCTGTTAGGCTCCCAACAAATCAAAGACTTTTCAATTTCCTTTCCTCGCCCTTGCTCTTGCCGGGGAGGCCAGCTGTGATGGAGCGCAGGAGGGAGCCAGAGGGGCGGTGCCACAGTCTTCCCTGCGTGCTGGCTGCTGAGCAGTGAGCAGCGAGAAGGCTCCCAGCAAGGAGTGTCCCAGGAGGACTTTTACTCAGAAATAATATGCATGAGGATTTATTTCCTCATCGCTGGGCTTCCAGCTAAGTGCAAGCTTGTTTCCGCTCGGCTCCGGCAGGAGAACTCCCCTCAAAGGTTTCGGCGAAACAGCCCGAGTCTGATTCAACTAGCATTTACTGAGCACCTACTGTGTGTGGAGGCGGCGCCCATCGCTTTGCTCACCCCACTGAACCTTCAAAACAACCTTCCACGTTGGGGATGCTTATTCCCATTCTACAGAAGGGGAAGGTGACTTCCGCAAGATCCCCAGTTGGTAATAACACTAGTGGCCGACATTTACTTTCTACGTGGATGTGCCAGGTACAGACTCAACGAGCTCTACCCATTGACCTCACTTCATCTCCACAACCCTGTGAAGTAGGGGCTGCTATTAGCCCATTTTGCAGATGAGGAGACCAAAGCCTGGTGAGGTTGAGTCATTGCCCCAGGTTACAGAGGTTATAGTGGAGCTGGGATCCAAATCCGGGCCAGCTGGCACCAGGGACCACGCAGCCGAGCTAGAAATCAGGTCCAGTTCTTTGGTTCATGCCCAGTTCCTAAAAGCCACAGTGATTCTTGGCGTGGTGCCCTTCCTGTCCGTGGGAGGGATAGAGTTTGGAGGGACTGGATCCAGGTACCTAAGGATCTCGGCAACTTTAAGGCTGAGACTCGGCTGCCCATCTTGATCAGGACATTTCAGCAGCGAGTTACAGAAACCCAGCTGAAGTGGCTCAAGCAGAAGAAGGGCGTTTTTGACCGCAGTGACTGGGGAGTCCGCAGGTGGGTCTAGGGATCAGATGCCGTCATCAGGGCTCAGTCTGCCTGTCTCTGAACCTCATTCACCAGCAGCTCTCTCTTCTGTCCTCATGGCAGGGAGGGGTGGGGGGGCTACCTATGTTGGCAGTGCGGGCACTGCTCCAAGGCTCCAGCGAAGAGGATGAGTGGGAACCGAAATACACTCAATGCTCTGCTTGCCAAGCTCTGTGCCCTGATACGCAAAGCGGCGTTGGCCCAGAGGGGCAATTTTCCTAATTCCTCTCCAGGAGGACTCACCTCTTCCTAATACATGTAAGATCTGTAGAGGCTACTGGTAACCCTGACCTGTTCTCTTGGTGCCTGAGACCAACCGCACACCAGCACCCTCCCCCCACCCACCCGGTAACTCTACCAGAGTCATATACTCACTGAACCTTATGGAACCTCTACCAAGGGCCTGGAGCTGAGTGATTCCTGCAAACTCTCTGTCCTCCTGCCGCTTGCATCCTGGTAAGGGATCCGATTGGCTTCGCTCAGGTCACATGACCGTACTTGGACCAATCCCTATTGCCCAGCGCACTTGATTGACAGCCTCACCAGGACCCCCCAGAACCCTGGTGGCTTCTCAGAGGAAATTGCAGGACTAGGCTGCAGAAGTAACTGACGTCCGCTGAACCCAGCAAAGTCATAGCCCTTCTCTTCTCCGGCCAGTAGCCTCCCTACCTGCATTGGGAGACACCTGGGCCCCAAGACTCAGAGAGGAGTGTCGTCCCTAAAGGGCTCAAGCCGCGTGCCCATCACAGGTGAAAACTCCCTCAGATCTTGCGTAGAGAGAAAAGTCAGGAGTTAAGACTCTTTACCCAACATCATCGTCGCCGTGACTTTCAGTTTAGGGGAGAAGAAAAATGATGAAGCCCAGGGGGGTGTCCATGTCAGGGTGCAGGGCCTAAACGGGGCCCCCAGTTCCGCTGTCTGTGGGTTGGCGGAGGGCTTACTGGGGCTGATGGAGATGGAGTGCTAGTTATGTGCCAGGAGCCTCACCTGCTTTGTCTGTCTTAAGCTCCACACCCACCAGGTAGGTGTTATTATCCGATTTTGGGGTGAAGAGACTGAGGCTCAGAGAAGTAAAGTAACAGAAATATGCTCATTCTGCTGTGCTGACTCCAAAGGCCCCCCCACTGAGCCCACAGAGGCCCACCCCACGCAGAGGGCGCCCTCCCTGAGCCACCTCCCACATGCCCAACGAGGGACCTCTCGCGGACCTGGTTTCAGCTCCTGGTCCCTGCCTCTCCTCCAGCCCACCCGCCGCTAGAGACTCAGCACACCCTCCTGCAACCCCACCTCGGACCATTGCCCCTGCTCCCAGTTACGTCTGGGCGGCATCTCCAGGTTCCCGAGCACTTCCACGTGCTCTCACCGTCAAAGGAACATCATCTGCTCCCCGAGGCCACCTCATCCTCTCAGGACACCTGCCAGCCCATCCCAGGCACAAAGTCAAGCCCAAGCGGAGCCACATGGCCTGTCTGCCGCTAGAGGGAGCTCCCAGCGAAGCCTTGTGCCTTTCTCAAGTGCTGAGGAGTGGGGCCCTGGAGAGGGCCCTAGGGATGCCTTGCCAAAGGTCTTATGGAGACCAGGATGTCCTGACAGGATGATCCCACTGGAGACGGAGAGGCTCTGGTTTGTGCGCTTGGCGTCTCCTTTATTAAAGCACAAGGCTGGGGAGGTGCAAGTGGCTGAAAATGGAGCCCCGCATCCAGGGCTGTGGGCTGAGGCTCTGCCTTTCCTCTCCTCTCCACCGCGGCTGCTCACGTCCACTCGAAGTCAGAGAGGAGCATGGGCAACTCAGCAACCCAGCAGCAGCTTTCCCGTGCCTCGTTCATTGATTCACTGACTCATTCAAAAAATCTTTAGTGAGCACCTACTGTATATAAGCATGGGGCTCAGCCTCGGAGATACAGACCCTGGTGACCCAGACTCCGCCCCTGCTGTCATGGGGCAGTTAGTCCTGTGGAGGGGCGGGGAAGGGAGAGATGCATAAACAAGCAATTGGGGGCGCCTGGGTGGCTCAGTCGCTAAGCCTATGACTCTTGGTTTCGGCTCCGGTTGTGATCTCGGGATTGGGGGAATCGAGCCCCGGGTTGGGCTCCGTGCTCAGCAGGGAGTCTGTTTGAGGATTCTCTCCCTCTCCCTCTGCGCCTCTCCTCAAAAATAAATAAAATAAATCTTAAAAAATAACCCAAGCAATTGCGGTGTTGTGTGTTAAGTTCTGCAAAGGCACGGGAGACTCTAGGGGTAAAAGGGATGTACTTAAACCTCTACCTGGGGCACAGGAAGGCTTCTCAGGGGAGACATAACCTCGAAGCTCAGAGCCAAAAGAGCTGAGGAATCAGCTAGGCAAATGAAGAGTGTTCAAGCAGAGTGATCGGTTTGTAAGAATGCCCAGACACCAGGGAGCATGCATGCATGCTTTCATCCCACAAAGACCTTACTAGCACCTACGGTGTGCCAGGCACTCTTCTAGATGCTGGGGCTGGCTACAGTGGTGAGCCAGGCAAACAAAGTTCCTACGTCAGGGTGCTTACATGCTAGTGGAATGTGGCCATTCAGGTAATCCAAAGAGGCCATAGGGAACAATGTGGAAGGGACAGTGGTCTCTCCCCTGCTCAGAGTACCTTGGGCCCCATTCTCCATCCTCCTCCTGCCAAGCCTGGTGGCTAGCCCCCAAGCCTTCCCACAATGGTCAGTTGTGAGGGGGTTACCCAGTGCGTGGGGGGCGGGGACGCCTGGGCCCAGCCCAGCTGAAGGCCTGCTGAGCCATTCTGCTAATTATAGTGATGAATGGGTTTAATTTACTTAGAAGAGTAATGTGCTGTCACTCTGTTGTCAGAGCTCAGCCCCAGTGTCTGCTCCCTCCCCTCTCCCGTGACAGGTGCCTGCCCAAGCTCTTGTAGCCTCCCCACTGGTGGCCCAGGCACTTGCCTGCTCATCACCATGCCTGCTTGGGACAACTAGGGAGGAGAATTCGTATCTATCCCCACTGTTGAGAGTTGTGGGGCCACAGCTCGTCGGGGGAGGGTACACCTTCCCATTCTCTGAATCACCGCTCTACAGGGCAGAGAGCCCCTGATCTCTTGTTCCCCCCCTTCCCCCACCTCTCTATGTCTTTCCTAGCTGAAGTCATTTTATGTGGTTCCCTGTTCCATGGCCACCGTCCGGCTCCAGAACATGAGTGCTCTCGAGGGCAGTGACCTTCTCAGCTGCTCTGTTGAAGAATGAATGAATGAATGAATGAATGAATGAATGAACAGTCCATGAGAGCCTCACTCCCCCACCTCATGTGCCTGAGGCCTGGTAATAGGACAACTTTGGATCTGGTGATTTTTTTCCCCCAAATCTCGTGTGTCTCCCTTCTCAGCTCTCCACCCAGGTGATGTCTCTAGGTGACAGGTGGCCTGGAGTCTTCATCCTGCAGCCTGAGAGGAGCGGGATCATCCAAACACAGGGGCTGAGCCGAAGTCGAGCCCAGAAGTCGAGGTCCCTTGTGGGCAGAGCAAGGACACCGAGATGAAGGTGTTCTTGCCCTGCATCCAGAGATGCCCAGGTCCCCACTTTCAGGAGATGGTTTCCAGCCTCTAACTCGAGCTTCCTTTGACTGCTCTCATTTTTACAGTGATTCCAGGAGGGTCAAAACTTCCTTGTGGTTGACAGTCTTCTCCCGCTGTCTGACCCGACTCCCTCCTTTGCACCCGATACTGCTCTGCCTCAGTGCGGCGGGGTGGGGGGACCCGGGCAGGGCTGTCTTCTCAGAACCAAGCTAGGAGCTTTCTTCTACTTTCCAGGCCAACCCTGAGACCATGTCCAGGTTTCCCGGTTCCTCCAGGCACGAGGACCGTTATTGCCAAGACTGCCCTAGCCTGGGGCTGTGGCATCAGCCTCGCCCCTCCCCTCCATCTCCCCAGGGCAGCTGGGACGAGCGTGGCTGAGTGGATGGCCTGGGTCAGGGGAGACAGGGGTGGTATTTGTTTAATTCATTCACTGCCACGCTTGCCCGAGTAGGCAGCGGGCTGGCAGGATGCTCTAGGGAGCCCTTCCCCGACTCCGCCAGACATGACTGGTGCTGGGAAAGGGGCAGGGTTTGGTAGGGGTAGGGCTGTGTTTCCACCCACCTATGGGGGCAAGAGAGCTCTCCTGTCAATGCTTCCATCCTGTTAGAATGGGACAAAGGCAGCAAGGGGGAGTGTAGCCAGCCTCAACGGGAGAACACATCCTCCTGGGAGGGAAGCCAGTGGGAAAACCCGGATGTCATGTGGGAGTGAGAGCCCCAGCTCTGCCACCAGCGGTCTGTGACTGAGGCTGGTCACATCCTGCTTGGCCTCCGTTCCTCCATCCGTAATGGAGGAGGGAGGACAAGGCCTCTTCTAGTTCTGGACTTCCACAGCTGTAATTCCTGCCCTGAGACACAGCCGGGAATGGAGCAGGATGGAGCCCTGAACCCTCCTGGGATGTCCAGCGCTGGCCGGAGTGCTGGCGCTGGAGCTGGTCCCCCCGCCCGGCCGGCTCCCTGCAGACGTGGCAACGGCTGGGTCTCAGCAGGCAAGAGGCCACACTGACCATCGACTCCCGCAGTGGAGGAGCTAGCCTGGCCTCATCAGTATGCAGTGCCAGTGCAGAGTGCTTAAGAAAAACTTATTAATTTCCCCTCCACAAAGACTGAGGGCTCCGTAGTAATCACAGTATCAAGTCGTAATAATAATAAAAAAAATCCCTCCATTGAAAATAGCAGTTGGGACTCTGGAGAGTTCAACAGGAAAAGATTGTATTAAGATAAAGGAGATGATCGCAGAGCAGACATTAAAGGTTGTCATTGTCTGGTAAATCACATCAGGGAGGCCCCAGCACTGCTGTATCCCCACGAGGGAGTGAGGACCCCGCTCCCGACTGGCTACACACCCGCCGGCCCACCTCTCGACCGCCTCCCGCCTGCCCTAAGGGCTGGAGCCAAGGCAGGAGTCCCAAGTCCCTGCAACCTACAGCTGGCCTGCGGACCCTCCTTGGGGCAGAGGGAGGGACAGGCTGCAGATTCTGGAAGACAGATCTCTGCCCTGGACACTCTTACCGTCTAGCCCAATGGTGGGGACTCCGGAACATTTGTTAGTAGCAGAGGGCCCTGGGAGAAAGGGGGTGCTTCTGGGTCACCTGTCCTGTTGGCACGTTCCTTGTGGGGACAGGAGTTACCCGGGGCCTAAAGGCCCTGGACACTGCCCTGACCTGTCTCCTAGAGCTAGGCTGATTCAGAGAGGGTGTCCCGATTTGCCAATGGGGAGGGCAGTCCAGGGGGAAGAGCCCAAAGAATCCTAGTGAGGAATGATCAGCATGAAGCTACATGCACTCAGGTGTCAGATGGCCATTGCCCCACGGGGCTCTCACCAAGTAGTGGTTGGGCTGGATGGGGTGCAGTGCAGAGCCGGGGGGGGGGGTCCTTGCTCTTTGACATCTTCACTTGGCCAGATGGGAGGGTGTACAGGCTGTAAAGATGCAGTCTGATCTGAGAGTTACGCTGGACTCAGGACAAGAAGTTTCCCCCTGCTAACAGCTGGGAGTCCACCTGGAAGTGTGGGGTGACGATGGGCTTCCCCTGTCATTACAGAGGGGGCATTGCAATGTGAGGTTAAGAGGACAGATTTCTCAGCTTTGAGTCCTGGCTCTACTGTGTATTAGCTGTTCATCCTTGGGCAAGCGACTTAACCTCCCTGTGCATCAACTTTCTAATCTAGAGAAAGGTGCGAGAGTATCTACCTCATAGGATTCTCACGAGGATTATTATTCATGAAGAGCTCTAAATAAAAATCTGCTCTTACCCCCCAGTCGTCCTTACCTAAGGTCACGTAGTCCATTGGTGGCCAAACCACATCCCTGGACCACCTCTGGCCTATCACCTTCTTTCCACCAGCTACTTCTCGGGGAGCCCACAGTGGTGGCCAAGGACTTGGGCTTTGGAGCCCAGAATGCCTGGGGTTCAGATCTCAGGTTCGGTTCAAACAAGTGACTTGACTCGTCACACTCTCAGCTTCCTCTCCTATAAGACAAGGAAGGTGAAGCTGGGGGTACTATGAGTAACTCAGAAAGGGGTGGCCAAGGCAGGCCGCTTCCCTGAGGTCTTTGCCTATGGATGGCAAGCGCAGCAGGGCAGGGCTCCCTCCCCTGGCCCTCCAGGTGCAGCCGTAGGCCTTGGGCACCAGGGACCGTCCTGGAGTTGCCCCGAGGTTGTGAGGCTGAGCGTAGAGGACCAGGGGGATTAAGTGTGATGGGGTTGCGTGGAGATTAATGTGAGGCTGGGTGAAGTAGTGAAGGCAAGTCGTTTTCTCAGTTAATATGCACATTTAAGGAACGATTTGAGAGTGTGAAAACTGAAAAGGAATGCGAATTTCAGCAGGAGAGATAAATTCTGGGAAGGAGACCTTACAGAGAAGGGAGTTGGGCGAGGTTGGGGTGCTGGTGCCAGGCGGCCCTGCTCCAAATTCAGCCCCACGGGGTGCTTCTCTGAGGACCTCTCTGTGCCCATCTGTCTCTAGGAGCACACGCCTAGGAAGACCCAAAGCAGAGACTGGGGTTCATGGGTGACCCTGGACCCTGGAAACTTCTGGAAGTAGGGGTCCTGATCTGCATTGTCAAGAACAGAAGCAAAGCCAGGGTAGAGGGGTAAAGTCAGGATAAGGGCTGGGAGGGCTTCCTAGAAGAGGTGTTGCTTGGACTGAGCCTTAAAAGATGGTTTGGGAGGAGGATGTGGGACCTTTTGGATGTTGGACCATTCATCTGGGAAGTCCAGGTGGGATGGGGCAGCCCGAGCACAAGGTGAGGCACAGGCTTCTTCAGGCTTATGGCCAGGCTCCAGAAGGGTCCTCATGAACAAGCTAGAAGGAAGCCGGGGAGGAGGCTCGTCTTCCTCGGGGAATTCTCCCTCTCCTGGAGGCTCTGGGTGGGAAATGTGGATTCCCTGCTCCCACGTGCTGCAAATGTCACATGCCCCCTAGCCCTGGAGGCTGGACATGGTACGTATCCCCATGCACCCCACTCCCTGCCGAGGGCTGGCTCTTCCTTCCAGAGTCTCACCCTTCAGCACTAGCAACTATGTCACCCAGGATCTTCCAGGGACCCTGAACCTCCAAGACTCCAGCCCATCGCATCCACTCGTCCAGCTTAAAGGCGGAGTGAGCCCTTCCCCCAGCTTCTTGCTCCTTCCATCTCCGCCAGAGACCCGCGTGCTGAGGAGGGAGTGCTTGCAAAGCTAGCTGGGATGAAAAGCCTTTGCAAATGCCCAGTGTGGTTATTAATAACGTCTCTCGGCTCCGAATGCCTCTTTAATTCCTCTGCTTAAACCACTCAGGAATCCATAACACTTGCCCCTTAGCCTGTGGTAATGGCCTTTTATGGAGGGACCTTATTGAAAGCTTTTCCCCAGCCTGAGTAAATCATGTCCTCTGGGTCATCCTTGCCTGCAATTTTATTAACTTCTTACGAGAAGTCAGAAGGACCAGAGGGAGGCCAGGGTTTCCTCTGTGTTCTGTCCTGCCCAGACCCAGCACTGTCCCTTACCTGGCTGGGGTCCTCAGAGGAGAAGGTGGTTGGGGCCAGACCCTGAAGATCAAGAATGGTTGGGGTGTCCCAAACCAAGGCCCCTTCCTCCTGTACTTTTATCGGTCAATCTTTCTAGGTGTGTAGGGGCTGGGAGACTAGGTAGTATGGGCTGGGCACAGGGGGAAAGCAGGGGCAAGCACCAGGAAGGGCAGTATTCACATTGTTGACCTGGTGCATCGGTCACCTGGCATGTCTGCCATTTAGTGAGCACTAGATTTGACAGCAGGGAGGGGGAAGCAGAACCAGAGCAGGACACTGGGGCCCCAATTTGGGAACTGGAAAGGGTAAAGGACCACACTAATGCAAGATGTCAATAATAGGGACGACTGTGTGCAGGGGGAGAAGGAATATACAGAAACTCTCTGTACTTTCTCCTCCATATTTCTCTAAGTCCCAAACTGCTCTAAAAAAATAGTCTATTAATTTTTTGAAAAAGGCAAAGGAGACCCCAGGAATTGGAGATGCCTAGAAAAGATCAGGGGTCCCCCTGGGGGTCTGGGATGACTTTCAAGGAGCCTGTGTGACTCTCTCCTGCCCCAGGAGGGAGGGGGGAGGTGAGTCGGGGAGGGCTAGGAGAGGTGAAGAGGATAGAAGTGGGGCTGAGGTGGGACTGGTGTATTCCTGGGGGCAAGAGGGGGTGTCTTAAGGGAGCCTGAATCCATCTCTCCTGTCTGTTCCTCGGGCTGGGGGCAGAGGCACCCAGAGAGAAGGACCATTTCAGACTGATATCCAGCTGTTCCTTCTTGTCCCAGCTCGAAACCTCCAAAAGATGCCAGCTCATCCTTTCTGGGCTGGTAGAAGTTCTGGGCAGCCACCCCGGCAGCTCCGGAGCTCTGTTGAACTTTCTCCCCACCGAGTGGGTTATAAACCATCTTTACGACTACAGCAAAAGGAAGGCTGGAGGAAGGGGGAAGGGCAGGAGGCAGGGCTGAATCCCACTGCGGGAGGGGTCCTGTGTCTTCCTCCAGCTGTCCCCAGGAGGGTCTCAGAGAGCTTTCCAGCCCTGGATGACCAGAGGAAAGAAGTTTTTGCAAATTCTGTCTGGAGCCTAGAGAGACAGATTCCCTGTGAGCGACTCTGTGAGGAGCCACTGTCCCTCATATCCCATCATCTGGTCATGGGGGGAGAGGTCTGCGAGTCCCCTGTCCCTCTCCGACTCCAGGAAGTACGGTGAGCACCAGACCTGGGGTCGGGAGTTGGGCTACTCCTGCCTCCCCAGAAGAGGGGCTGGTTCTGAGATCTGGCCTGTGGCAGGGGAGAAATCAGCCTCCGGCTGTCCCTGGTGCCTGCTTTGGCCAGCTCTGAGCTTGAGGCTGACGGCCCCTTCTGAGGCGCTCACCCTCTCTCCAAGTCCCTAGCGAGAGTGGCCTGCAGCTGGCGATATGTCAAGGGCTTTCCACGTGTGATCTCATTTCAGCCTCACAACCACCTTCTCTGGATAGGCCCCCTCTTCCTAACGATCATCTCCTGCTGCACCCCTACTCTCTGCCTCTTAGCACTGATCCCAAGTCCTGATGGTAATTGTTGACTTGTTGCCTGGCCTCCCTCTGAGACCGTAAATTCCTCGTGGTGGCTGCAGCATCGCCAGCATCCACTCTAAGTCCTGGCATGCAGTAGGTGCTCACTAACTATTTGCTGAACACAGGAAGGGCTTATCTAAGTGGATAGGCTAAGAGAGGTAAGTCGTTTTTAAAGGTCACACAGCTTGCTTCTGGCAGAGCTGGAATTCACACGCAGGCGGTGGACGGCACAGTCTCGAGTTCCGGCCCGCTTCCCTGTGCCGCTGGAGGAGCGGGAGCCCCAGGCCCAACACAGAAGCCAAGAATAACCCACACCCCGTGCCTTCCTTCTTCTCTGCAAAATGGGTTGGGCTCCTCCGTGGCGCTAGGAGCAGAGTAGGAATCTGAGCTGGAGCCGAGGTCCCTCTCTTGTTCCCTCCAGATAGCGGAAGACGCGGCTCCCCGATCCAGCTGGCAGTGAGAACGAGCCTCAGCCTGGGGAGGCAGAGGGACAGCCCAGGACACAGTCCCCAGATGGGTGGCTATGGAAAGACAGGCCACACTCATCCCTGCTGGGAGAGGAGGAAGGGGGAGAGGCCAAGAACATCGCTGCCCGCCCAGCCTGCTCTACCCGCGGGATATGCCGGGAATCCCAGGAGGCTCACTCCCCTCCCCACTGGTGAGATTCCCCACCACCCTGCACCTGTACGGCCCCGCTGGCCTCCCCGCCCCGTGACCCAGTGGCCAGAGTGATTTTGGAAGAACAAAACTGCTGAAAACTTCCAGTGGCTTCCCCTTCTACTTACAAAACAAACCCAAAGTCCGCTTCGTGTCCTGTGCCTGAGCTGGCCCCTTCTTCCTTCTCCAACTTCTTCTCATCCTGGGACCCCTCCTCCACCTGCCTAGTGGCCCAGCCCTTTCTGCCCTTTCTGCCCCAGTACAGCCAGGTCTCCATGCTACTTCCCTCCCTTTGCCCTTGCTGTCCCCTCTGCTGACACACGCTCTCCTCAGATCCTCTCAAGGCTGACTGCCTGTCATCACTGAGGTCTGGGCACAGATGTCACCTCCTTGGAGAGCTCTCTCTTGACCTCCTCGTCGAACAGAGCCCCAGGCACTCCTGATCTGCTCTTCATTTCATTTCATTTCATTCACTTATTTGTAGCTTCCTCACTCCTGTCTGTCTCCTCCACTGGAATGTCAGCTCTACGGGGGCAGAGACTGTCTGTCCATCGCTCTGACCCCGAGGCCGAAACCAGAGAGCACATCATAGTCAATGCTCAATAAATGTGGAATGAAGGAATGAGCCTTTCACCTCTGGTGGGGGGCTCCTCTGGGGCATCCCTGCTGCTCAGCTCCTCCCACCCCAAGGCCTTGATATACTAACACTGGGAGATGGGGAAGGTGGGTATGGAGGAGGAGCAGGACTGGAGCTCCCAGACCGACTGCTGCGCCCATGGGTGCTGAGCACTCCAAGTGAGATGGCTACTCCTGCAGCAGCAGCTGCCCGGGGAAGCAGCTCCCTGTTAACAATGGCAGGGGCACATGCCAGCAGTGGGGGGGGGGGACGGAGGCGGCTGGGATGCAGAGGGAATAATCCCCCCACTCCCACACCCCGACACACACACAAGCCAGGCTGGACACCAGTGGGGAAATGGCACCATATTTTCTAGAGGACAAGAATACCTCTTTCTTTCTTTCTTTCTTTCTTTCTTTCTTTCTTTCTTTCTCTCTTTCTCTCTTTCTCTCTTTCTCTCTTTCTCTCTTTCTTTCTTGGGATTGGCTTGTAAGTGGGTCTGTGGATGATCCTGGGTCCTCCCTGGAGAGTTCTGCCCCAACTGGGTGGACCCCGCAAACCAGTTGGGGAGAGGCAGAGGGATGCTCGCTTCCCATGTCTGTCCTTGGCTGACCGGGTCCCCACAGAGGCCACAGCTGAGAAGGGAACAGTCTGGGCCCTGGGACTGGGGAGGGTGAACTTTGCCCAAACTCCTCTTGACTTCTGCCTCTGGGGGTGGAATTGAGGGACAAAAATAAAGCTGAGTACGGGAGGGCGGAGAAGGAGAAGGGGGAACGGGAAGAGTGCTGGCTGCTTGGTGGCAGCTGGGGCGTGGGCAGGAAGGCCTGAGTCAGACCCCACCTGATACCTGGCTGAGCCCTAGCCCTCGAGTGGGCGTGGGGGGAGTGCTTCAGGGACCCAGCAGAGCTACTGACAGAAGCAGAGCTGAGCTGTTCTCTCCTGACCAGAACCCCTGTCACTCTTATTTTTAGGGGAAACACAGCACCCTGTCACCTCCTGAGATACCTCTTGTCCCCAGCAGACAGTCGCTCTCACTAGCTGTGAAGTAGGGGTGCTGTGGGCAGGTCTGCCCCCACCTGAGGCTCTGGCTTCTCACCCTGACCCAGATGCCTTGATAGGACCCCTCAGTGGCCCAATCTGTGGCCGTCCTGGTCCTCTCTCCATTGCCTGCCTGCCCGGAGCCCCCACCCCTACCTCTGTCCCTTGCTGAGTCCCTCCTCCCTGGGCCTTGACCCCAGCTTAGTCTATCTTTAGACCCCCCTGCCTCTTACTGGGCCTGCTGCCCCCCAGCCCTGTCCCTTCTCTGAGCACTGATCCTTCAGCCTGAGTCCTGCAGCCCTAGGCACGTCTACACTCCATGACCAAGGGTCTTTGAAAACCCTTCAGGTGCTCTTCAGAAACCCCAGCGTCTCATAAAAACAGCCTCTGAACACACCCACTATCACCATGCCTGCAGCCCAGCGCTGTCCCTCAAACCCAGATGGGCGCCCAGCACCGCCCACCATGACCTCCCACGGCCAGGGGACCAGGGGCAGCCTGAGGTCAGCAGGCAGGTCTGGAGCTGCTCGTTCCGTCCGGAGCTGACAGGGAACGTCATTATTGGCAGTTTCCTAACTGGGCCAGCCTTCCTGGCTGGGGGTGGGGGGTAGCTTGTGCACCTGTGCCAGAGAAACACCACACTCCTCACACCTCCCTCCCTTGAGGGGGGGCGCCTGGGACACCCTCTCGTGTGCTTGTGAAATGCCCTGCTCTTCTGGCACCTTCCAGCTGCCCCTCTCTGGCACCCCTCTCAGCTGAGTTGGGGTGTAGGTGTCTAGGGGTGTCACCGAGGGGCCTTACACATCATTTTCAGGCCTCATGCCCCTTCCATCCATGGAGATGTCGTCTCTGAGCCTGTCTGCGAGCTGCTGTGCCTTCGCCCAACCCTAGGATAGTCCCTGTGACCTCATAGGTCGGAGCTCCCGTTACCCCTATTGTCAGCCCAGGAGACAGGGATTCAGAGATGTCAAGCCATTTGCCTAAGGTCACAGAGCTAAACACTGGCAGAGCCGGGATCAGGATCTGGGTTTGGGTGGCCCTGGCCTGGGTCTTTGGGGCTCACGTTGCCCCATACCTGATTGGGGGAGCCTGTGTGAGCATTTCTAGGTGGCAGAGCCTGGATGAGAGGTGCAGGGGAGAAGCCGGGTCTGGAGCAGGGCGTGGGGCGAGACACAAGATCTCCTCCCGCATGACCTAATCATTGCCCAGAGGCCTCACCTCCTAATACCATCACCGAGGGGATTAGTTCAACATATGGATTTTGGGGGGACACATTCAGTGTATAGCATACAGTGCACACGCACGTGTACATATGGACCGCACGTCGGGTACACGCAACACACACGTAGTGTCTATACGCACGGTTAGCGTGTGTACAGTGCAACGTAGTCCGTATATATGGTTAGCGTAGACAGGGATGCTCCTCCTGCCTGGTTTCTGGGGCCATCTCCACACTAGGGAGGTACCCCCCTCCTGCCAGAACCACTAGACCCCCCACGGAAGCAGGTGGAAACTTCGCTTTTTATTCAGACTAATTTGTTATTGAAACAACTTGAATCAGCTTCAAAGTAAGTTAAATGAGCAGAGATCGTCTTTCCTCGTCTCATCAATCAAGGAGGGTACAAAGAAGGCGGGAAACAAAGGGATCACAGGAGCCTGGCCACAGATGGCTTTGTGGGGTGGCGAGTTCCCGCCTGAGGAGGGGGCAGGTTTCCGGGCCAACGGTGTGCTGGGAGCACTTCCCTTCCTTCCTCTAGCTGAAGAGGCCGGTCCAGCAAGCCATTCCTCCTCCTGCTTCCGTGGTTGTGGGGAAGAAGCTGGCGTCTCCAAGGTGTGGGCGGGTGTGAGTCTGGGCCCCTCGTCCCTCCTCGGCAGGCAGTGGACATGCCCAGAGCGCCTTCCCTGCTTGAGGGGCGGGGGGGGACATCTCCACGGTGGGTGGTTTGGGGGTGGCAGGGTGGTGTCTCTGGTGCCTGGACGCCTGTGAATATGACTTTTCAAGTGTCATTTGGAGGCCCAGCTGGCCGAGACTGCTCAGTGCTGGTCCATTGTGCTCTGGGCCCCACGTGTGCGCACGAGTGTGCACGAGCACGTGTGAGTGCCTGTGAGCCTCTGAGCATTCAGTGGGGTCTGGCCTGGAATAGCAAATCCACTCCTGATAAAAGGGAGCCGCTGGTTGCCTGCTCTGTTTCCCCTAACTACGGGCTCTGCCTCGCCTTTGTGCCAGGTTGCCTGCTACTTGGGGAGATGTGGGGGTTCCCTCTCCTGTAGCGGCTCTTGGCAGGGAGACCCCATCTCCCACTCCCCAGGCTGCCTGGACCCACTACCCAGGGCTGGGTCAGAGCCTCTGTGATCGGTGGGCATTAGAGACTGAGGCCTATGCCAGCTGAAAAATGGGGGACCAAGGACAACACACGAGTGAGACCCAGGGGTCACACCAGGAGGGGACAAGTAGGGAGAGACTTTGTGAAGGGGTAGAAAGTGCCAGGGGCCCTGAGGCTGACTGAGAGAGCAGCTCCCAGGGAGGAAGATCACCTGAGAGGGAGGCAGGAGGGCCCAAAGTACTGAGCAAGAGAAATCGAAGGTGAGGGAGGCCAGCAACAAGCTGGGAAGCAGCAGGGACAGAGAGAGGAGCCAGGGAGCGAGGGACAGAGAAGGACAGCGGGGTGTCTGGCTGGGCGGGACGCGTAATTTCGATCCCTGCCACGGCTTCCTGCACAGGAGAGCAGCTGGGGAGGCCTGCTAGGCTGTGATTTCTTTCTTTCTTTTTCTATTTTTAGAGATTGTTTTATTTTTATTTCACAGAGAGAGAGAGAGAGAGGGAGAGAGAACGAGCGGGACAGGGAGAGGGAGAGGGAGAGAGAATCCCAAGCAGACTCTGCACTGAATGTGGAGCCCGAGGCTGGGGCTTGATCTCACCACTCTGAGATCATGACCTGAGCCGAAACCAAGAGTCAGTTGCTTCACCGCCGGAGCCCGCCAGGCGCCCTCAGGTTGTGATTCCAACCAGGTCCTAGGGACGTCTGCAGAGAAACTAACTAACGCCTCTCACCTGCTGTCACCTTTGTGTCGCTTTTGTGTTTGGAAGAAAGAGAAGTAGGAACTCCCGAGGTGGATTTCTTCACGTATTCCCCTGTCTTCATTGTTCTCCGCTTTCTGCCAGTCTTTGTCCCCCAGCTACAGGCCAGCAGGGGGGTGGCCTGTCTGACCGTGCGTCTCTGGCTATACCTAGGTCCCCCTCCTATGTCCTACCCGCATCTGCAGTATCTGGGTCTCTGCCGCCTCACCCCTCACTCCTGACGACCCCTGAGCTCCCTGTGGGCCTCCTCTCCCCGTCCCACCCCACCTCAGCCTGGCGGTAGCTGCTCTTGACCCTCGCAGCTTCCTGCTGTCTCCTGACGCAGCCTGCACAGTGACAGAGCCCATAAATCACCGTGGCGGGTGGGGCCCCGAAGAGCTGGCACAGCATTTGCCTTGGGAACCGGGGTTCTCGGGTGTGCAGTGAACTGTAGGGGCGCAGAACCCGGGGCTTCCCTCCCTTCCCAGTTCAACCAAGCCTCTTGGTGACGGTGCCTTGTGGGAAGCTGTCCAGCTGGCCTTGCCCAGGAAAGCGGGACGAGAAGAAAGAGGTCAGGTAGGAAGCGAAGGGGATTTAGGTGAGCCTGACGGAGATCGTACTGCGGTGAGGATTATCATTGGTCAGGCGAGACGGGAAACAGCGAACTTCCTCGGCAGGGAGTTTATAAAATTTGGAAAGTTTCTGTCTGGTGATTTAGATACAGTGCTGCCTGGGGACAGGGGGATGGACTCCACGATCCACTCAACACAGAAACCTCTGCTTGATTTGAGGGGACACTGGGGGTCCAAAGACCTCGATTCCAGGCGCTGGAGGCCACCGAACAAGAAGTCACGCAGTATGGCCTCGGACCCGAGCTCCCCTCTGGCCTGCTGTGTGCTTTGAGCGATCACTCCACCTGGCTGGTCTTCCTCTGTAAAATGGGGACAGTCCTGCGTCATAGGGGGTCGCTGTGAGGGTTTAAAGGACAGCGGATGTAAAGCACTCTGCATGGGGCTTGGCTCAGAGGACTCTCCAGAAAAATCCTCAGCCTTTCTAAGCCTCAGTTTCTTTCCATAAAATTGAATGCCTGACCCTCACTGACCCATTCAATGCACATCTGCTAAACCCCTACTTCATGCCAGGCCCTGTTCTAGGCACTGGAGATGTAGCAATTCACACAACAGACAGGATTCCTAAGCTCGTGGAGCTAATATTCTAATGCGGGGTGGGGGGGTGGTGACAGACAAGAAACATACGTACTATGAGAAAATGAGGATAAGGGTGATAGAGAGTGATTGGGTGGGAGAGGCGATTTTATAAAAGGTGGTCAGGACAGGCCGCTCTGATAAGGTAACATTTAAAACAGAGACCTGCAGGAAGTGAGGGAGTGAGCTGCAAAGATACTTGGGGCAGAAGCTTGCAAGCAGCAGGAACAGCAATTGCAAAGGTCCTGAGGCAGAAGTGTGCCTGGTGAGAATGAAGAACAGCAGGGAGCTGTGAGTGTGGCTGGAGTGGAGCAAAGGGGAAGAGGCCATGGAGGAAACGTAGCCCACTGTAAGGACTTTGTCTATTGCCCCAAGGAAATGCCATGCTTGTGCAGAATTTTGATGGTGGGGTTCACCTGCATCACGAAGCCCTTTGGGTCCAGCATCCTGGAGGAATTGAATTTCTTGCTTCCTCTACTTGTTCGGGACCTGGAGACGAGCAAGTCAGAGGCTCTGTCCCCCGTTTCTGGCCAGTAGAATGTATGGTTTTTTAGCAACAATTAAAAATAACTAAATTCTTCATTGCCATAAGCGAGAGAGGACTTTAATGCATTCAACCTTGTCCCAACTGGCAGCTTCACCTTCATTTTGTAAATGCGGCAATAAGATTCTGGAACATTCTGTGTTTGCTGGAGGTCATACAGGCCATATGGTGGCGGAAGAAAGGGATTTCGCTGACCATTGATTTATGAGCAGCTTTGTAAACGTGAATCTTTCAAAATTACACACACACACACAGAACCCCCAGCCCAGAGTGACACAATCCCACGGTCCCTCCCCTAACGACCATCCATTACCAAAGGTATCATAAATGCTGAGAAAGTGAACACATGGCTTGAGCACCGCCGTCTCCCAGGCCACAGCCGTGGCGGACACCCCTAATCAGTCACAGAGCTCTTCTTGCTGAGCTCAGACGCAGCCCCAGAATTCTGGAAGCTGACATGCGGTTGGTTCATAAAAAGAAACATTTTTGTGCAGGGCGTTGGGAAACAGTAATGGCCTCATCTCTGGCCTCGGGACCCCATTCCTTGCACTCCAGGCAGCTTTCCCTGCCTGATCTATAAACTGACCACAACTCTAGGATGTGAGACAGAATCAGGGCAGCCTCCGAGGGAGACGGGGCTTTCCAGCTCCGGGGGCCCCTGCCCTCCCCGCAGGTGCTCAGAGCAGCTGGGGCTGTTGGAATCCCTCCTGGGATTTGTTCCAGCTGTCAGACAGGGATCAGGCTTGTGATTGGTGAACCCCGACAAGAGTACCTGCTGTTTAATGAGCTGGAGATAGAGGTGGCTTTTGCAAGCAAGTCCTGTCCTTGGCTCAGGTGTGCAGATCAGATACGAAACCAGGAGAGCTGCCTCGCCAAGCACGGTAACCAGAGGGAAATGAGCGAGGCTGATCTGACAGAGAAGAATAAGGACAGGGAGGAGGGGGCGCAGGGGGGAGCAGGGATGGAGAGATGAGGGACACGCCGGAGCAGCGTTTGGCCAGATCCCAGGGCTCTGCTGCAGGCTTCCCAACCCCTAGTGTTGTTTCAGAGGGCCCCTGGAGGTCCTGAGCCCTTATTTCTGGGGTCTGTTGAGAGCAACAAGAAAGGCAGAGTAATGAAGTGGAGACAGACCTGGGTTCGAATCCTGGGTCTACAGTCACAGCCTCAGATGCCTCATCTACAAAATGGGCTTCATATTTTCCTGAGGAGGGTGTAAGGCTCCCAGCCTTTCCCTGCTTTGTCACACATTCTGCAACTGAGCTTTTGGCAGGTGCTAGACCTGGCGTTTGACTTTTATCGGTGGGGTTCCAGGGTGTCTCTCTCTCAGCTGGATCTGAACTCAGGTGGGGAAATGGCAAGTTTATTTATGAGGACCTATTAAACTTTAACAGTACTCACCCTATGAGCTTGGTGTGAGGATGGAAAAAAATGACGGGATATTTACAGCTGTCTCCCCATTTCTCTCTCTACCATTGTCTATCTGTACCTACATGGTCCTTCTATACCCTCTATCGTCACCACTGTCTCTAGCATCGACACCACCTGTATACCTTGGGACCCAGCACAGATCCACACTCAGCTTCATTTCATGGGTCCATCTCTTCCAGGCTCTGCCTCTGATGCCATTGTGGGAGGGGCCGGAGAGCATTGCTGCCTTCCTGGAAGAACGGAGCCACTTACCATGTGCAGGGACAGGGCAGCAGCTCCCTGCCCCTCAGCTGTGATTTGGCACAAGAGATTGGTTCCCTGGGCAAAACCAGTGCTCAGACGGGCCAGAAGACAGGGCTTTTTTGTATTTTTTTTGTTTTTAAAGATTTTATTTATTTATGTATTTGAGAGCGAGAGAGAGCGCGTAAGTGACAGAGAGCAAGAGAGAGAGAGGGGAGAGCGGCAGGCAGAGGCAGAGGGAGAAGCAGACTCCCCGTTGAGCAGGGAGCCTGACTCGGGACTTGATCCCAGGACCCTGGGATCATGAACTAAGCTGAAGGCAGACGCTCAACCAACTGAACCCCCCAGGCACCTCAGGAGACAGTTTTAATTTAACCCCACTCCTGCTACCAACAGCAAGGAGCCTGGGGCTGCAGGCTCCGAGGGAATGGGCAAGAGGACACAGTCTCCCAGAAAGTCAGGGAAGCAGGACTAACGCCATCGCTATCCCAACCATTTCCCGGTATTGACGGAGGGCTGCTCTGTGCCAGGAGCTGGCTGCCAGGTGCTGACTAGTACTATGCTCTGAACAATAAAAATCACGAGAATGCTGTTGGTCCACAGTCCTTCTTAGAGAACTTTGGGTTTAGATGCCTTTCAGATTCTGAAAATCTTCCAGATTTTAGAAATGTCCTATATATTATGGAACACTCCAACATCTTCATATTTCTGTAGCAAAATACATATGAATAGTTCCAGCAAGTGGATAAATAAAGACCATAAGTACTTCCAAGGTCAGTTTAGTTCAGGTTCTGCTGCCAAATGAGTTTTGAAAAGCTTTTTGGTTTTCAGAGCTTTGGGGATGTTGGAACCATGGAGCTGGAACCCGGGCCCGACCGCTTACTGAGCCCTGGGCAGGCGCTGGGCCAAGCACATTCGCTGGATGAATGCATTAAACCCTCCTACCCGCTCTAGCAGGCTGGCTCTGTTTGTGCTGTTCCAGCTTTACAGAAGAAGAAATACAGGCACAGAGAGGTTCAATAACTTGGGTAAGGACACACGGCTAGCAGGTGGCAGAGCTTGGACTCAAACTGAGGTCTGTGGGGTGCCAAAGCTCGCCACCATCCCAGAGTTTACAGTCCAGTGTGTGTTGCTGGGGCAGGGGGGACATGAACAAAGAGATCCTTACAGGAGGCTGGAGTCAGTGTGGGAACAGGGGGGTCCAAGTCCCCAGGCCCTGAGGACGGGCCTAGGCCAGGTTGGGGGGTTAGGGAAGGTGACTCAGAGAAGCTGGCATCTACCTATCTACACCGAGGTGGAGACCTGAGGGATGAGTAGGCACTAGCCAGGCCTTGGTGGGACATGGAAAAGTGTTTCAAGCAGAGGGAACAGCACACACGGCAGGAGAGAGCCCACTGAAAGTCAGAGAACTTAAAGAAGTTGCAGCCTGGAATGGGAGGCAGGGTAGAGGCGGAGAGGCAAGTAAGGGCCAGCCTCACGGTGGGTGGGGGCTTGGAGGTCAAGCTGTGCCTCCCCCAACCCCTGCCGGGCCCCACACTGGGCAGAGGTCAGGTCCTCCTGCTGGAAGATTCTGGACAACAGGAACCATGCAGGAATCTGAGTGTGCAGCACCTGACTCCGAGGGCCGAGGGCGGGGGTAGGGAGGGTCTCTCCGGCACACGCGCGCAGGAAGGATTCCTGATCCCCTGATCTTTCCCGGGGAGCCCCTGGTTAATCCCTGCTGGCTGGCGAGGCTGTCAGGGGGACATCTCCTCTCTCTGCGACAGGCGACAGACCCGGGCGCTTGGCTCCTGACTCTGAGAGCGCGGGCTGCCTCCCTCCCATCCTGACAGCTGAAATCTTTATTACCATGAGTTTATTTGGGGGCGCGTGTGAGCGTGTGCTTGTGTGAGTGCGCGCACATCTGCGGCCACCGCCGCCACAGCCACAGCCCGGGAAACGCGGCTCATGAATATTCCACGGCGGTGCGCGCCACACTTTGCAATCATCGATTATTTATACATGAAATAACGAAAGCTTTATAAATAATGAAAGAGCCTGCGTCCCAGAGGCCTCTGCCACTTGCCTCCCTTCCCTCCGCCTGGCCCAGGTGAGGGGATGGAGGCAGCGAGGAACGAGGACCCGGCAGTCACACGGGGAGCGGCCTTGGCATCCGCACACGCCCCTTCTTCCCGCAGAATCCGCGTCCTTCTTAGGAAAGAGGCGGTGTGGCCCGGGAGTGTGTGTGCGTGCGTGCACGTGGGCGTGCCTGCACGTGTGCAGACTCACATGCACACCCAGGGAGGGGGCTGCACGCACAGGGCAGGGCAGCTCGGTTGTCCGCACTGCAGACTCTACAGGAAGGCTCCGATCAACACAGAGAGAGGCCTCGTATTATATTAAGCATGAGCTGGGAAAACATCAGACCCATCCTAGTTAAATTCACTTCCAACCTCACCTCTGGGGCTGTAGGCTTGGAGTGTACCAGTGTCTGATTCAGGAGGGGAAATCGTTTTAGAAGTTCTTCCCTGTGTTACCCCTTTAGATACACAGCTGGTCTTGCAGACACAGAGAAACCTTGGAACCCACCTTGACTCCCAAACTCTGGACCCGGAGGGTTGGGGGGTAGGGGTCCAGATGTGGCTGCGCGCAGGTGTACCCGTGCCGGTGGGGGGTAAATATGGCAGGTGTCCTCATTCCTGATGGAACAGAATCACTAGAGGAGCTTAAAGAATGTTTTTTTTTGTTGTTGTTTTGTTTTTAAGATTTTATTTATTTATGTGACAGAGAGACAGCCAGCGAGAGAGGGAACACAGCAGGGGAGTGGGAGAGGAAGCAGCAGGCTCCCAGCGGAGTAGCCCGATGTGGGACTCAATCCCGGAACACCGGGATCACGCCCTGAGCGGAAGGCAGAGGCTTAACGACTGCGCTACCCAGGCGCCCCAAAGAATGGTTTTTTTTAAATTAAACTTTTTATTTCGATATAGTTGTAGATTAGTAAGCAGGTGTAAAAAAGAATACAGAGAGGTCCTGTGTACCCTTCCCCAGTTTCTCCTGGTGTTAACGTATTTCAAAATTGTAGTATAATATCACGCCAGGAAATTGACATCACTATAATCTACCAATCTTAGATTTCTTCAGTTTTACATGTACTAATTTGTGTGTGTGTGTTTATGCAATATTATCACACTTGGAGGTTTTCATATTCACCTCCCGTCAAGATACAGAATGGTTCCATTGGCACTCGGTCCCCAAGTTGCGCTTTTGTGACGACATCTACCCCCAACCCCATCACCCCCACACCCAACCCCATCCCTGACCCCTGGCAACCTCTGATCTCTTCTCTGTCTATAATTTTGTCATTTGGAGAATGTTAGATAAATGGAATCATATGGTGTGTAACCTTTTGAGATTGGCTTTTTTTCACTTGGCACCATTCTCTGAAAACCCAGCCTAGCTGTTGCATGTATCACTAGTCTGCTCCTTTTTATTGCTGGCCATCATTCCACGGTATGGATGTGCCAGTTTGTTTTGTGAAGAATGTCTGGGTGGTTTCCAATTTGGGGCTATTGCATATAAAGCTGCTATTAGGGAAGCTTTTTCAAACGTCAGCTAACAGACACCTCCCTTGGAGATTGACTCAGCTGGGGGTGGGTCTAGGGTGGGACCTGGGATTGTGTGAAAATGTGCAGTCAGTCACTGATGATGGTGGTGGCATGGACGTCTTGTTACGGGAATAGGGTTTGGTTGTCATAGGGTCCTCAGCATGCCTCCAAAGTGTAAAACAAAAATGTTTTTGTCAAAATAAAAATATATATACGCTGCAGGAGCAGCTCCAGATTTCTCTGGGATTACGTCTCTCTTCTTTGTGTACGAGTAGAAGAGGCAGTTTGAGTTTGGGGAGAAAGTTCTGGTCTGGATTTTGAAGGTTGTGTGTTCCATCACTCTCCAGAGTGTCACTTTGGCCTCATTCCTGACTCACTATAAGCCTCAGTCTCTCCATATGCAAACTGGGCACCATATTTCACTCCTCCAGTTACCAAAGGTGGAAAAAGGCTGTTGGTGCCATGACATTCTTGGGATGTCTCCAGCAGAAAGACCTGGGTTCATCTGAAGAAGGGTGATGAGCTTCCATCTCCCAGTGTCCGAGGGCTAGAAAGGCAGGGTGCATCCTGGGAGCAGCTGGTCCCTGCCACCTGGGTCCCTGTGCAGCCCATGCAACTGGAACTGCTCAGATGTGAGCTTGTCACTTGCAGCCCAGGCCCCAGCCTCTGTCCCTGTATCTTAGAGAAAAGACAACTTCAGGGTGAACTAATGAGGCCAGATTGCACACCCGCTCCTCCCTCTACCCCTCCCATCTTCCCTACTCTGCACGGTGGCCCCACGGCCCCCTTCTCTCACTCCCCTTGGCCCCTCCTTGGGCAGGGAAGTCAGACCCTCTCTCTGCTTCCAGACCAAGGCTGGAATTATTTAATGCCAAATCAGTAAAAGTGTCAGCAGCTTGCAGCTTAACTGCTAAAAGGAATGATTCATCACCCCATGCCAGGCACCAAGTATTTCCTCCCCATCCCCATGGCCCACCCCTCAAGAGAAAGGAGATAAATTACTGTCATTGCTTTTTATGGTACATATAATCGGGTGGCAACATGGAGCCTCGACTCATCGCAAAGTCATTTACAATGAATTATTCATTTGGCTGAAGACGTCTTCAATTGGAGGGGAAATAGGCTCTCTACTCTCAGGGTTCGGCTGCCCTCTCCATAGCTAGGGAGGGAGTCCTGGGCTTGGAAGACCCTGATTCTCCTTGGCAACCTCTGGACCTCAGAATCCTGTGGTGTGGGGCTGGGGAAAAGGCAGGGGGAGGGTGTCTGAGCTGCAGGAATCCACTTACCTAATCTATTTCTGGAAGATTCCTCTGGGGTCCGGAAGTATCTATCTCTATCACTGTTCAGAGGACTATAGGTCCTTGTTCACATCCCTCCCACTTTCCGCTCTTCCTTTCCTCCTTCCCACTCTCTTCTCTCTCTTCTTTGTTTCCGTCTGTAGAGATTTATGAAGTCTGTATTAATATGTGCCATAGCAGTCAGGATTATGGTAGGTTATGGTGCAGTAACAAACAGCCTCCTAATTTCGGTGGCTTCGGATCACAGGCTTATTTCTCGCTCAGGCTACACAGATGATTATCACAGATCATCCAGGTTCTGTTCTGTGTCATCTTCACTGGGGAAACAGGTTGGGGGAGCAGCCGCTATCTTAAACATTGCTGTCACATGTACCTTCTCTTAAAGCTTCCGCTCAAAAATGACACGTCACTTCCACTCCTATTTCATGGGCCCAGACAAGTCATATGACTATGTCTACCCTCAAGTGGGTAGGAAAGTGTCACTTAACCGTGTGCCCGGAAAAGGACAGAAAAGGAATATTGGTGAATGCCCTTCATGACTTTCTCACAGGCACTGGATCAGTCCTGGAGGACAATAGTGAAAGGGACACAGTCTTTCTTCTCCATGAGCTCATGGTCAAGTGCAAGAGGCAGACGGAAGAGGCAGACGCACGGTCAGTGGTGATCCAGGGGGGCCAGCACCAGGAAAGAGATCTCCAGGGAACTCGCAGGGGCAGAGCGATACAGGATCTGACATCAAGGAGGTCTGACCCCTTGGGGCTCTTTGATGATGGGCAAGGAAATTCATTTTTCTGACATTTCTTCCTCCTTCCTTTGGCGATGATGATGGCGCCGCAGTAACCCCCCTACACACTGGGTGATTGTGAGAAATGCATGAGGTAATGTCTGTAAAAACCTTTGGAAGGTGAGATACCCACACTGTTTGCCCTGAATTCACTGACACTTTTTTAGAATAACAACGCTGCGTTGTTTCCCATGGGTACATTCAGTTCTTGAGCTTGGCCCTCACACTCCATGCCTCTGAATCAAGGAGCATCCCTGGTGGGTTTGGGTTGCTGGGAGCTCTCTCCAAGGGGTTGCCCCCAACTCTGTGAAGACAGAGCGATTACCCCCAGAAAACTAGTGTGTGCTGGGGCTGGGGGCTGCCTCCTGGAAGGAGAGGCTTTAGGCTGAAAAGGGACACGAGGATGGTGAGCCTGGAGCTCACCTAGTGAGCTTCTCTGCTGGGAAGACCCCAAGGCCCAGCTGCAGCTGCCCGTAAGCCCCAGACCCTGGAACATTCATTCATTTATTTAATGCATATTTACTTAGTGGCAGCATGTGCGAGCATTGTGCTGTAGCTTGAAAACACAGCTCATGACAAGACAGAGCAGCTCTCTGTTCTCGTGGTGCTTACATTCTAGTGGGGGAACAGGGCATTTTTGTGGTGGCCACTGTGGGTTGACCAGATGCCCCTGGCATCATTGTTGCCATTTCTGTGTGTGCCTTCCTCACCTTCTGCATGCATTGCCTCTAAACCCAGCCTGGTCTTGTGACCCTCTTCAGAGGTCTGCCACTGGGCTCTCTGAGCTCGTGAGCCCACATGTGCAGAGAACTGGACATGCCTGGAGTTCACCTTTCCCTAGAGGTAGCCCTTAGCCAATGATTGATGAGTGTGGAGAATCCAAGTCCCACTCCCTTGCCTTGAGCCGGAACAACCCCTGAGATGTGATTTCTGTTCCGGAGCTCTCCCAGACAGCTTCTCTGTCCTTTCCGGTTCCCTTATCAGTCCTTTAAGAACATTTCCTTAAATCACTAGCATGCAAAGCTACATCTCAACGCTTGTGTCTTGGGGGCCTCATTGAAACCCTTCCTTCCTCAGTGTGCCGATTGTCAGTTTTGTTCTGGGGTCCTTTCCTCCCCACCCCAGTGTGAGTCAGCGTGAATACCAGGTCATCTGACCAGTCAAACTCACCCCCTTCTCCCTGGACCTAGGTTGGGTTAACAGGAATCAGGTGACCCAGATGTGGCCCAGGACACAGGATGAGGTATCTCCTGGGGGCTTCCAGCAATAGTTTTCTTAAAATGAGAAACAGAAGACAAATCCAGTTTCCCTGCTAGATATACTGCACGTGATGGCTGGGACCCTGGGCCACACTGAGGAAGCTAAATGGACACAATGACAGTGGCCCAGCTCCAAGGTGAAAGGCACCAGTGTCCTGGATGATGCCAATAAAGGTCAGAATTCATCCTACCTCAGAGTAGGATGAAGTCTTGTTCTGCAAAATGGTAAATCCCCTATTTGGTGAAGTCCTTTCGACCTGGGTCTGCTGTTATTTGCCACTGAAAACATCCCAATGGCTATAATTTTAGACGGTATTCAGTTGCTTTGCAAAGTGGATCCTCTCCAGGTCTGTATTAATCCTGTCAGATGGGTCCCATCTAGCTTCCATCCTGCACCAGGCTTGGGATGAGTCACACAACATTGCATGGCATGGGTTAAGGAAGAGGCTTATTGAAAAAAGAGTAAACTAACAAGGCGGGGCCAACAAGCAAAAAAAGTGAAAGCATGGGGGTCAGATGCCAGCAGGGAGGACTTCAGGTCAGCTGGGAATGTAGACTCATATTATTCTCTCTATATACAATGCTTCTCCCAAACCACCTCTCTCTTTTTTTTTTCCATTAAGGGCCGTAAATCTTGTTTCCTTCTTTGCTATGGCCACCAGGCAGCCCAGAGATAAATTTGTGGCACCTCTCACATATGATTTAGACCTGAAAACTTGCATGTTTGTGTTCTCCCTTCAGCCTGGCATTCTCTTCCTTCCCCTTTGCTCCCCGTTCCTCAGTCATTTGTTCTTATCCTGTTGGTCCTCTGTATATTTCTGTAATTTACATCCCTTCTTTAGAGTGAAGCAAGGAATGCCTCAATCAACCCTTGCCATCCCCTGAAGCTGTGCTTAGAACCTCCCTCAGGACGGTGGCTGCTAAATGGCTCTTGAGAGCTTCCTCAGGCATCTGGCAGACGAGGAAAAACCCAGAAAGGCCTCTTTCTCTGCAGCTCCGAGGAGGTATTCAAGGCCACCCTTCAGCCATCTTTCAACTGTCAATCCTGGCATTCCTCGACCTTATTCTCCTTTTCTAGGGCCTGGGGACGAGTGATGTTTCCATCCCAGTGTCCCAAATACCAGGCCTGAGCAAGCAAGTGGAAAATCCTTTGAAATTCCCAATAAATAAATAAAAATAACTCCGAGGGCTTGTCACCATGGAGACCAAAGGCTTGGTTAGTTGTCATGGCGACCCTTGGGTAGGCTTTCTGCCTGAAATGATCAGCATCACTGAGCGAGAAGGGCTAAGAGATGGAGAGACAGGACCACATGCCATGGATGAGAGCTGGGCACCAGCAGATTTCTAGAGGCAGGTCAAGAACAGGGGCAGTGTGTTTGTGTGTGTGTGTGTGTGTGTGTGTGTGTGTGTGTGTGTGTGTGTTGGGGGGCGGGTAAGGAGAAGCAAAGGGGAGAGCACACTGTCTTCTGGAACTTTCTTTTCTGGCGAGCTGCCACTCTGACATCCACATTATTCCAAGATGCTCCTGATCCCTTCTTCTCCTGTGCCCCATGCCCCCAGGCCTCCAGCCTTGGCAATGCTACCAGGGAGTCTCCATGACAACATCAGCCCCCACCTGTGGGAGCAGAGCTCTTGGCTGGGACCTTCAGAGAGTTGCCTGGGTAACCAGGCTCCCTTGCCCCACTTCCCCACCAACCAAACCTCCTCAGCCCTTCCCCCTACTTCGTGATGGGAGGGTGCATGGATAGGGTCACCATGGAGACTCAGCTTCCTCCTACTGCCCCCTTTCCAGAGCATCTGTCTCAAGATGGCCATTGAGAGGAGATCTCTGGGTGAGATCCTTGTCTGGCTAAGCACAAGAGGTATACTAGATGTCAAAAGTTCAGAAATAACACAAATAAAACCAAGGAATCACAGAAGTAGTAATTAGTAAAAGTTAAATGTGCACACACCAAAAAGTTTGCAAACCAGGAGCGCTCAACCCAAAACATGGAAAGAGGCTCAAGAGGTATATGGCTCTAAAGCAGCTTGTAGGGTGTGAACGCAGTGGCTGTTTACTCTTCACAGGGATTGGTTCTAATACTAGAATTTTCTCAAATGATAGGAATCGGTCAGCGGTTACCTCCTATCAACCTTGGGAAACAGTTTAAGCTTTGCTTATGATGTTTGGAGGCATAAGCAAGAAATGATGCAGGTCCAGTTAGCCTGTCAAAACAAGCTAAGTTAAGCTTCATTTGCATGACTACACGGTTTCATCTGCTCAGAGAATTTTCAAGGGTGGTCTCCATTTTGTTCTTTGTTTCAACATCCCCCCCCCCCCCCGCTTTTGATCCTTTTCTCAGCAGGCTTAGAGTATGACCAACCAGTATGACATGATGCTGGGCTACTACCACTGACGGAGCCGGGCTAAAGAATCAGACATTCTGTGTTTTCATCCACTGGAGTCGCCAGGCTGGAGGGCCACGTAGTCACTATCCTCATCATTTCTGTGGCTGTTGTTGATTTCATCCAGTCGTCTGATCCTGAGGGATACCATTTGGCAAGTGAGGGGCTGCTGACAGGCGTTTAGAACCCTTGCGAGTATACGATGCATGGGAGAGCTTGCTATGATGCGTATAAGGAGAACAGTAGCCAAGCACTTCAAAGTTCTACAGAGCAGAAGCTCCCGGGAGGCAAGATTTAACCAGTTAAACGGGTCATAGGGGTGACATGATGTCTTAGCAAATGCAGACCCTCGTGACTGCCAAGGACAGGATGAACTTGACGATGTTGTATTTTGGGAAGTGGTGTTGCCGATGAGGTTTCACCTAAATTAGGTCTCTGCGCGATATGAGCAATCAGGTAACTTCATAAAAGGCATCTCTATGGAAACAAAAGAGAAACAAAGGTTAATAGTTCAAGCAAATTAGAAATTCAGTTTCTGAGTTTGGAGAACAGCCAGTTGAGATTTCTGGATGTTGGGTTCTGAGCACCTGCAGGTGGAGGGAAGGCAGGCAGTGGCAATCTGATGCCCCTTCCGGGCGTGTGTGTGGTTTGAACGTCTCTGGTGATCTTTCTGAGCGGCCACATAGCAACAGGCACGAAGATCGTCCACACGTGAGCTGTTGGGCTGATTGCTCTGAAGTTCATATCAAGTTGTCCGAGTTTAGCTTCCACAGCTTTGGGAAGAGGGTGGTGTAATTTCATAGTGATTCTGAGTCCCAAGAGTGGGAGCAAATTGGAAATGTTCGTTTGCAAAGTTCTAACCAAATATTGGGGGAAAATAGAAGAATTCAGGTCCAGCCCAGTTTACAGGTAGAAAGCGAAACCTCAAAGACAATGAACAGCCCTAGAATCTGATATCTGCACAGGTATGTTACTGAAACATACTTTTTCTCTCTATAATCATCTCCATTTCTATGAAATACAACCACAGTAAGACTAATTTGTTTGCAAATTAAGCCTAGTTTCAATAAACTTGGTCTGATTATTTACATAAGTGCAGCAAAAATCGTGATTGACTATATTGGCTCGTTTTTTTTTTTAAGATTTATTTATTTATTTGAGAGAGAGACTGCAGGGGGAGGGGAGAGGAAAAGGCGGGGAGAGAGAGAGAGAGAGAGAGAGAGAAGCAGACTCCCTGCTAAGCCCAGAACCCTGAGCCCCACATGGGGCACCACACGGGGTTCAACATGGGGGCTCAGACACAGGGTCCCTGAGATCATGACCTGAGCCGAAATCAAGAATTGGACACTTAACTGACTGAGTCACCCAGGCACCCCTACATAGGCTCTCTTAACTCTACTTTGCTGGAATTTTTCATAAGGGCTCCCAGATGCACCTTCCAAAGCCTCTCGAGGCTGGAAAGCCAAGACTTGACTATGTCCTGTTACAAGAACAGATTTTTTATTGCACTTATGCAAATACATACATTGTCATGAAAAATAAGAATATTTAGTAAGAGTTTCCGATTCTGGAAGGAACAGGTAAGGAGAGAAAGAGAAATGTTTGGACCTTTGTTGCAAAGATACACTTTACCAAATTGCTGTAAGTGACAGGTAGCTTAAAAGACAGAAGGAAAAGGTGTCCAATAAATCTGGAAAACAGAATATTAATGAACCAGCAATGTTTTAGATGAAATAATAAAAACCGTAATCACCTTCATCAGTTCGTTCAGTTTTATGTAATTCATTCTTGCTTTGCTGCATCTTGGGCTAGCAGCTTTACGAATCGAACAGTTTTCCATTAGAAAATGTTCCATTCTTACCCCCAGTTTAGTGTGACGATCTTAAAGTTATCAGAAACCTGCCTTTTAGAGCACTTGTCAGGGTCTTTTCCGTGAACCTCTTTGAAGACGAAACGCTTTTGTTTGTAGTTGATTGTAAATACTTTCCGAGAAGAATCAAGAGTAAAACAGTAACTGTGAGTGAGAAGACTCAAAAATGGTCGTGGCTAAAGGTCTGGTCTGAGTTCGCACACATGTGCACACACACACACATAGGCACACACTTGTGTATACACAGTCACGCATGCACACACGGAGTGATGTAATTGACAAGTACATTTGATTACTTTTGTGATATGCAATATTTTAAGATAATAACTGGAATTATGACTGATAACATTATACCAGGACATGTGAGATATTTAGGAATTTCATATAATTTCCGAATCACTTATTTTAATGATATACATCCTATATAAATATGATCTAAGAAGGTTAAACATTACTTTTTATTTGACAATGTTTCCTATGTAACTTAATATACCAAATAAGCCTAAGTAAGTGAACATTTCTCTTTTTACTTCATCCAGAATTTGGTTTGGGGAAGTTTATTAAAGATGTCAAAAGAGGGGCACTGGGAGGCTCAGCCATTAAGCGTCTGCCTTCGGCTCAGGTCATGATCTCAGGGTCCTGGGTTCGAGCCCCATATTGGGCTCCCTGCTCAGTGGGGAGCCTGCTTCTCACTCTCCCTCTGCCCCTCTCCCCTGCTTGTGCACGCTCTCTCTCTCAAATAGATAAATAAAATCTTTTTAAAAAATAAAAATGTCAAAAGATTTCAAATATGATCAAATGGGATCGTAGGTGAAACAGTACTGAGTTACCCATTCAACTGAAGTGACAAAAGATTTCAAAAGCAAACACAGAAAGTTACATAGTTGTATAAAACCTTAGCTCTTTTAATAGAGAAGACTCAGGGTTTTTTTTTTTTTTTCCTAAGTCGTCAAAGACCTGCCAAGAACCACATAGAGTACAGGAAATTATCTTTACAAGATACAGAATCATTGTTTCCTAGGCAGGTTATATTAAAAGTACAGAAAAATCTTTGTTTACAGTTTTTTATTAAGAACAGACCAATAACCTTTTCTTTTTTTTTAAGATTTTTATTTATTTGTCAGAGAGAGAGAGAGAGCGCACACAAGCAGGGGGAGCAGCAGTCAGAGGGAGAAGCAGGCTCCCTGCTGAGCAAGAAGCCCGATGCAGGACTTGATCCCAGGACCCTGGGTTCATGACCTGAGCTGAATGCAGATGCTTAACTGACTGAGCCACCCAGGCATCCCAAGAACAGACCAATAATCTAAAAAATTTTGTGATATGGGGGCTCCTGGCTGGCTCAGCTGGTAGAGGGTGCATGTGACTCTTGATCTTGGGGTTGTGGGTTTGAACCCCCCACTGGGTATAGAGATTACTTAAAAATTTTTTTTGTGTGTCATTTTAACAGAGAGAAAATCAAATCCTAATTTTGCACCAATATACTTTTGATATTAAAATTATCTTTTTTAAAACTTAAATCCATTCCTATCTAAGTCAGCTTGACCACGTGTTACATTCCTTTTTTCGGACGCCTGGGTGGCTCGGTCGGTTAAGTGTCCGCCTTCGGCTCAGGTCATGATCCCAGGGTCCTGGGATAGAGCCTCGAGTCAGGCTCCCTGCTCAGCCGGGAAGCCCGCTTCTCCCTTTCCCTCTGCCTGCTGCTCCCCCTGCTTGTGTTCTCTTGCTCTCAAATAAATAAATAAAATCTTTAAAAAAAATTCCTTTTTCAAGATTCTCTTTCCACAAACTTTCTGCAATTTCCTATATCCATTTAGGTTTTGTCCTTTTTCTTTTCTTACTCTGATGTGATCATCATACTTTAGGACAAAATTACTTTCTTTTTTCTCTTTCCAAAATGACAAACAAAAAGCAACCAGAAACCCCATACCCTTTATACCTTTCCTTATCTAAAAAGCACAATCTAGGGGTGCCTGGGAGGCTCAGCCGTTAAGTGCTGCCTTCCGCTCAGGTCATGATCCCAGGGTCCTGGGATTGAGACCTGCATCAGTGGGAGGCCTCCTTCTCCCTCTCACACTCCCCTTGCTTGTGTTCCCTCTCTCGCTGTCTCTCTCTGTCAAATAAATAAATAAAATCTTAAAATAAAATAAAATAAAATAATAAAAAACACATTCTGTATTTCTTACCTACTTTTCATATATAGGCATTGTCTTTCATCCTTGTTATTTCTGGTAGTTTTATTTTTACATATTTAGTATAAATTTAAATATCAGTAATTTTTGCTTTTCAGTGAAAATTAGGAAGCTGGAACTTCTTAATGATCACATATTAGCATCCTGTAGGAGATTAACAATTTACAAATACATTTCATAATTTCTAGAAATACGTTCTTCCTCGTAGTAAATTTTTCAGTGTGGCACAAAACAGGTTTATTAGTAGACCCAAATATCTTTTGTCTGTCTGTAAAAAATTGAAAAGCCCAAAGCAGATAAACTTATGTCTAACATATAATTGTTACCTTATTTGGAAAAGATTTAGATATTCAATGACTATCCATTATTTAGTTTAACTTAGTATGAACTTTTACCGCATTTACATTTATTTGAATTACTTGGTTTTAAAAATTATGCTTGGATTAGACATTAAACAGGTAATCCCGGGAAGAAAGGGATAAAGAAAGGGGGGGTAATCAGAAGGGGGAATGAAACGTGAGAGACTATGGACTATGAGAAACAAACTGAGGACTTCAGAGGGGAGGGGGGTGGGGGAATGGGATAGACCGGTGATGGGTAGTAAGGAGGGCACGTATTGCATGGTGCACTGGGTGTTATACACAACTAATGAATCATCGAGCCTTACATCGGAAACCGGGGATGTACTGTATGGTGACTAACATAATATAATAAAAAATCATTAAAAAAAAATAAACAGCTAATCCCCACCTTATTTTTCTCATCGACAAATGTTGAAGTCATGCTTGCTTTTATTAAACTAACAGGCTTAAACTAGCTTTTATTTATCAAAGATTATCCCAGATCATGTGAATTTGAAGAATATTTGGATTAGTTCCTATATTTCTGAGAGTATACTTTCTTGATTTATATAAACACCTAATTTTCTTTAAGCCACTTCAATAGATTGCTCTTTACAAATTAATTTTGGCAATATCATCCAAAGGTAGAAAAAGATCACGGCTGCCTAACATATATACATGCATAGGCACGCACAAACATGCAGACAGACACATACAGACGCAACAGAGATCTCACAGCTTTTGTTTTTAAAAAAATTGTAGCCGTGTCCCAGGAACAAAACTCAAAAGAACAGTTGGATCCAAATTGTGTTTCTGGCAGTGGACCAAGGTTACCTGCACAGATGGGCAAAGTTTTTTACTAAAGATCTTTTATTTGCATGCTCTAGGTGTCTTTTAGAGCTGTTTTGGGAAACATTTTATCTTATAGAAGCTTCTGTATGCCAATCAAAGAATTCATTCTATTGTCTCTGAGAGGTTTAGACCCCCCCCCTTTTAAGGGTGCTCCTTGAAATTGACTTATCTAAGTTAAAGTTTCCCTAACGTGGCCGCTACAATTCCAAAAGGTCACTCATTTTTCCAAAAAGGTGCAAGAGCCTGGTCCCCAGACTGGGTGGAGCCCATCTTTGTCTTCAGACTCCCCAAGGTGTCTTCCCTGCCAGGGGCCTTGTTTTCCATCCGCTGTTCCAAGACACGAAGCATCACATGTCCCCCACCCCTCCCCAGCCCTTTTGAAAAGAATAGTGTGACCTACCAAGAAGCCTCAACAAACAAAATACAGATATGTGCAATAAAGCCGGGAGCTCAGGATGCCAAGAGCGCTCAGATCCAAGAGGTACTTCTCCTGAAAGTCCGGGGTCATCGAGAAAGCAGCCCAGCGGGCCGTGTGGGTACCAGCACCTGTCCGCTCACCAGCCTCCGAGTCATTGGCGGTCGTGTTTGGATCCCACTGCCGACACCATGAGATGTCAAAAGTTCAGAAATTACACAAATGAAACTAATGAATCGCAGAAGCAGTAATTCGTAAAAGTTTACTGCGTGTACACCAAAACGTTTGTAAACCAGGAGCGCTCAAACCAAAACGTGGAATGAAGCTCAGGGGTGTATGGCCATATAGCAGCTTGTAGAGTGTGAAGACAGGGACTTTATTCTTCGTAGGGACTGGTTATGATAGTCGAGTTTTCTTAAATGATAGCAGTTGGTCGGCGGTTACCTCGTGTCAACCTTGGGAAACAGTTCTGCTTAGGGTTCTCACAGGCATAAGCAAGAAATGACCCAGGTCAAATTTTCTTGCAGAATAAGCTAAATTAAGCTTTGTCGGTATGACCACACTGACTTTATCTGCTCAGCGAATTTTCAAGGCTGGTCTCTGGTTTTTGATTTTCACATGGGTGAGGAGAGAAATGACTGGAAGGAGAGAAATGGCCAAGGAGGGGGGTGGACCTGAGGGGGCCGCCCACATCTTGGTTCTTCAAGAAGTGTCACTCAGGGTTGTTTGTGGTCTAAGGGAGGGGCTGGTCTCCTCCCAGCCCAGCCCTCTCCTAACCCTCTCTCCTCCAGGCAGGTGCTAAATGACTAAATGTACATCCCTGTGGTCACCTCCCGCCCACCCCTGCTGGAAGTCCTGGGCTCAGTGGAGTGGCTTTTGCCTGGTGTAGGAGGTCAGGAGACTGGCTGGGTGACCTTCCTGCCTCCTGCAATCCTATAATCTGCTGAGCTCTGGTCCAGGGCTGTAGCTCGTTCAGCAGCCAAGAACACTCAAGTGGTTAACGAGAATTTATTTTCCAGACAGAAGACAGTTATATGATTAGTTGTTATTTTATCTTGCTAATAAAAATACATAAAAAACAAAATGGCCAATTAGCAAGGCCATTTATTCCCCAGGTCTTGGCTGTTTCATTTTGGAGAGCACCATTCACCGGGCATGCGGCTGGTTCCACAATCAACCGCCTGCTAACCTCTGAGTTTTCTTGTCCCCACCCCTGCCCTTGTGCCGCCACCTTCCTTGCTGTGATTCCTGCTGCGTCTGGTCAGCATCGAGGTGAACCCTGGCGGCCCCTCCCCTTTTCCACAGGTGATCAGACACACCTCATTTCTGTCCTTTCTCTTCCTTCTCTCACTTCTAGCAGAATATCTCACTTTCACCACTTCTTCCCCAACCAGACTACCTCACTATTCCTACCTTCATTTCAATGTTGGTTTAAATCCCTCCTCTTCCAAGAAGCCCATCCTGATAGAAATGCTTTAGGCCAGCTAAGACTTGTCACTTGCTCTCCATTCAACCAAGCTTCTACAAAGCTACCTCCTCAGCCCTTGCTGCCCAGAAAAATTGGAAGAATCCGCCTATTCCCCCCAAACAGTCAGAAATATGGAATTCAAGCTGCAGTGCTGGTGGCTTTGGGGTCTGTCTTGAGCTTAGATCTCTTGTACAACCTGACAGCACCTAGACCATTGAAAGCAATCAAGTGGATGACTGGAGAAATCACGCCTTTTCCATGGTGGGAGATCTGTTGCTGGATACAGAAAAATGAGATTGATACATTCCATATTTATGACCTCCTGAATTAAAGGGAAGAAGGTGCAGAGGAGAGAATAGGCAGTTAGGGAGGCACTCTGAAAGGGACCCCCAACTATCCCTGGAAAGCGTGGGGAGCAGTGAGCAGGACAAAACCTTGCAGTTTGACTGGTTCCTGCAAACACAGGGAAGCTTCCTTCTAGGGAGGTGGGGAGGTAGCCCACAGCCATAAGCTAGAGAACCCAGAAAGACACACTCCCTGGAAGCCTGAAAGTCACAATGGCCCCAGCTCAACCTTTATATGTGCAACCCACAAAGTAGGTGCTGTCATCCCCATTTCATGGATGAAGAAACCAAGGCTCAGAGAGAAGGCAGTATATCCACAAGCAGGTTGTAAGCCACAGCGGTTAAGAGTATGCAATCCAGAGTCGCTCACTCTGCTTAGCTTTGAATTTCTGCCTTCACATTTCCTGGCTGTGTGACATTGAGCACACAGTCTCAACCTCGGTCTTCTTGTCTTCTCATCATAAATGTGCTTGTTACTTAACTCCTAAGGTCACTGTAAGAATTAAATGACAAAAATATACGTCTAAAGGACTTAACATGGCACTTAGCACTTAGTAAGAACTCATAAACGGTAGCTTTTATCATAGTGTGTCTCCTGGACAAATCTCATCCCATCCATCCATCCATCCATCCATCCATCCATCCATCATCCATCCATCCAACCATCCATCCACCCATTCATTCATCCTTCTAATCATTCATCAATCCATCCATCCATCCATCCATCCATCCATCCATCCATCCATTCATCCATCCATCCCTCCAATCATTCCTCAATCCATCCATCCGTCCATCTGTCCATCCATCCATCAAACTTTGATTGCCAAACACCTGGTAAACAAGTGATTAAGGAATAGTGCTTACAACAAGGTGCTTTGCAAACTAGTAGAAGTGATAGACACACAGACACACAATCGAATATGCAAGAACCAAGACAGAGGTGTGAACAGAGGCTGTGGCTAGGGATGAGGGTGGGCCTGAGGAGGGGACAGTCAGTTCTACTCACAAAGGGGTCAAGGAATGGAGAACCGACCTCAAAAGGGAGGATTGTGAGACTCCTCTGAGCTGGGAAGCCTTTTCTTCTGGAAGTGTCTGACCAAGCCTACCTCACCTCCTTGGCCTTCCTATTCCACCTGTTCCCGAAGTCCCTTGGATATGGAAAGTGGCTCATGAATTTTGTAAGCAGCTTCTACAGTGTAGTGTGGCCTTGCCACGGCAGCAGTGGGCATGCTGCAAGCCCCAGATGCCTCCTGATGAGGAGGGGCGGGGGCCCCCAAAGACTGCCCTCTTGTCTCCACCTCCTACACTATGTCCTGGTTTCTGCCATGTCTTGAGGGCTTCGTTCTGTGGGTGTGAGCAGGTTCAATTTTAAGTGCAGGGACTGGGGTTGATGAACCTCAATCTGGAACACAGGGTCCAGTGTGTGCTTTGGCGATAGGACAGAACCCCAGGATTGCTGAGCAAATGGAAAACACACAGCTGGTGGGTCATCCCTGTGTGGTGTGGTTGAAGGGACTGCACAACATGCCCCCCCCCCACTGTCGCTACCACTGCGCACACGCCTACCCCCCACCCCTAACTTAGATCCCAGTGCCTGGAATTTTACCATCAGAGATGCATTTTTCCATCTACTGTTTATTTATATGTTCAAGTCCCTGTGCAAACATGGGTGCTTTCGACAAATATCTATTGAGTTCCTCCAGAGTGCCAAGCCCTAGGCAAGACACAGAAGACCAGAAATGAGCAAAATCCAGTCCCTGTTCACCATCATGAAACTCACTCTCAGCTGTAGGAAGACTCACAAACAAGCAAACAAAACACAGCAAGGCCTGGGGCGCCTGGGTGTCTCCGTCGGTTAAGGGTTAAGCGTCTGGCTCTTGATTTCTGCTCAGGTCATGAGCTCAGGGTGGTGAGATCAAGCCCACAAGCTGTTGGGTTCATGCTCAGCAAGCAGTCTGCTTGTCCCTCTCCCTCCCCCTCTGACCCCCCCACTTGCACGCACATGCTCTCTCTCTCTCTCAAATAAGTAAATCTTCAAAACACAGCAAGGCCTGAAGTGAGACCTCAGGCATGAGGTGCTAGAACATTGTTGAGGACCATCTAGCATTGTTGAGGGCCAGCCTTGAGGGTTGGGGAGGGCAGGGAAGTCTTCTTAGAGGAGGTGTCTCCTCAGTTGGGTATTGAAGCTTGAGTAGGGGTCAGCTTAGCAAAAAAGATAGGGTCATGGAAGGGGGTGTTTCAGTCAAAGGTGAGGTCTGGGTAAAGGTGCTGTAAGATGTCCATGGCATGTGGTTTTCTCAGCTGCCACTCCTGGGTGTACGGTGGCAACTCTCCTGAGAGCACATGGAAATGGAGCAGGGAAGGAGTTGATGGTGGATTGGGAGGGCCCTGTGTAGCACAAAAGGGGTGAGGGCAATTTCCTTGGGCTTCAACACAGAGGGGACAAGGTGGGGAAGAGGAAAGGAAAAGAAACACAGCCACAAAGCACCTAGACTTGTGTTAGATCTGACCCTTCACACCTGTATGATGAAACATGGGTATTTTATCTCCCCCTTGTTTGGGGGTATTTATCCTGAGCTCCCTTCAGCTGGCTGACTGAACAGGGCCTGAGTCTTCTATTTCTTCTGCTTTTATTAAAACTATTTTTAAGGTTCTGCACATTGGCACTGCTTAAAAAGTGATGACTTTTGTCAAAATATGGGGCTGTAGTTGGGTTTCCAGAAAATTTGCCTCTGGCATTCATAATTCCTGCAAACGTTTTTGGAATCGTGGGAGACAGGTGTTCTCGTGGGAATCTGACACCGTAGGTCCTAACCATCGGGTGAGTCCACGGACCTCTCTGGGCCAAAGTTTGCTCATCTGTGAGACAGTGGTGGGGCTTCTTGTGACTTCTGAGGCTCTCGAAGTGGGATGCTCTGTGGCAGCATCCCTGTTTTCTTTTTCCCCTTGCCATCAACCATATCCTCAGAAATTGCTACATGGGGTCAACCGTTGGATCAGTGGCAGGTTCTTTTAACGAGTTTATCAAGTTGCAGGAAGGCTACCCTGTCTGTCTGCATGTGTGTGTCCAGCTGCTGCCCTCAGTCTCCGTCTATCTTGTAGGTATTTCAGAAACTATTCCCATCAGCCAGCCCAATGTGGCCAGCCATCCAGGGGGAGGAGCCTGGGCTTTCACAGTCTGGTGTATATAGGGGGAGGGAAGAGAGGAGAGGGAGAAGACAAGAGAATACATAAATAAGGGCGTTAGAAAACAAATGTACTAGTCAGGGAATCACAGGTTAAGCTGCATAACAAATGAATCACCAAACCACAGGGTTAACACAAAGAAGGTTTGTTTCTCACTTTATGTGGCCAGTGTGGTCTAGAGGGGAGATGCTCTGCCCAGCACACCCACTCAGGATTCAGGCTAACGGAGGCTCTGTCATCTTGGGACTCTGACATCTGGAAACGCGGTCCTCATAGTTGCCACAGCAGCAGATGGGAAAAGTGAAGTTTTCATATTGGCTCTTAAATGTTTTAGCCTTGAAGGGACTCATGTGACTCTCACTTACAACCTTTTGGTCAGAATAAGTCACATGGCCCTTCGTGATTATAAGGGGTCTGGGCAATGTGGAGAAGGTGGATTTTTGGTGGGCTGTACAGACATCTCTGTTACAGTGACCCAGTGGTGGAAGGAGGGAGGGAACGATCAGCTGAGCGAAGAAGTGAATGAGGTGAGCAGTGAATGAGCAGGTGAGCGAAGGGTGCGAGTGAAGCCTTGTTTCCAGCCTGCGAGCCCTCTCCGGCCAGAGAGCCATTCCTCCCTTGGGGGCTGTGCCAGCTGCAGTCTACCTGTCACCTCCAGGATTACATTTCAGAAACTCATTTTGAGAAAGATAGGCTGGGCCCAGGGGGGCTGTATCTCTGTGTCCTTGTCCTTGGGAGGCAGAGAAAGGAGAAGAGGAGGAGGAGGAGGAGCAGCGGGAGGGATGGGCCAGGCTTCGGAAAGCAATTAGTCGAGAATGGGAAATTACTTCTTCTGTGTGAGTTTGGCTTTGGCAGCTAAGCTGCCACCATTCCCCAGGGGCTTCAGTAGGGCTGTGCTGAGGGCCAGGCTGGTGTACCTTGGCCAGGGAATCACTCTGGGGTGGAGGCTTAGGACTAGGAAGCCCGAGGGCTGTCCCCTGGCCTCTCCCTGGAAGCCCGTTTAAGTGGCCTTGGCTGCCCCATGGCATAGAGTCTTTCTGCAGGTTTTTATACTTAGTGGTATCAAGAGCAAAGAGCCCTTACGCAAAGCAGAACTTGAAATGAGGACTTCAATGCAGGTAGTTTAATTGGGAAGCAGACAGGAGGGGGCAAGGACAGAGTGACAGGGAGGGAGGACAATCCATATAAGGGTGCCATATTGAGGGTGCAGTGGGCAACAGGTGGAATGCCTTCCATCATGCCCAGCTGAGGGACAGGAAGTCTGAGCGCTTATCCACTGGCTCCCTTCCCCATCAGCTGTGGGTTGCCCTGGGAGTGTCAGCTCCTCTGACTCTGGGCAGCATCCACCTGAGAAGGTCTTGGCTCTGCAGGGCATCCAAGTGGGAGGCTGCCAGCCTGAGGTGTCTGAGTCTTCGTGGATGTATCCTGTGAAGCTGCAGCTAACATTAGAGGTGAGCTCTGGGGACACAGCCCTGGGTACTGGAGACATGGGCCGCACACCACTTGTCAGGTAGTGCCCGGAGTTGGGCAGCCTTGGGGGACTGGAGTCAAGGACCAACCCCTTCCCCTGTTTGATGCCAGTCCCACTGACACCTTCTCCACTCCCCACTCTACTCCTGCAGGCTGTGAGTTCTGGAGAACAGGGAACCTGCCTTTTATACTTTTTGGGCACCCAGAGTCTGGTCTAGAGCCCAACATGGAACTCAGGAAACTCATGTCATGGGGAAAAACAGATGCTTGGGTCTCCCTCCTGCTCACGCACATGGGGCGAGTGGAGGGGGTTCCCAGACTTTCCCCTCCCCCCTGAGGATGTGGCTCCTTCATTCCACTTCTGGTTCTGGTATAATGAAAGGCTAATGTTCAGTGTGCCTTCACACATGGGGAAATGCAACCCAAGCTGGTGCTGGGGTTGTAAGGGTCTCAGAGCTACTGGAAGGGGGGCTGACCTGTCTGTAATTTTTGTTTTCTGTCCTGCTTCTCCCCTTTTGCTGACAATGCCCCCCCCCCATTGGAGAATTGCTCTCTTCTCACTTCTCTCTCACTCCGTGAGCTTCTGGAGGGGCTACCAATCACACGACCCCATGACCATGTGACCCAGCCACAGCCACAGTGATTGGCTCAGGGGTGGACGCATGACTCAAGCTGGGCCAATCAGGATCCTTCCCTGGGATTGCATACATGAACACTTGGAGAAAGAGAAGCCTTCTCTTTCCCTGCACACTTGGGGCTGGGAGGGCAACTGCTGAAGTCCAATGGCGGTGTCCTCCCGGGAGAAGTGGCAATGCAGACAGAGGGGGAGAGGAGAACAAGCTCCTGGTGTCTGGTGGCCTGCTGTACCTGGATGGACCCAGGTGGGGTCCTGTCCTCCTGTGGGGAGACTCCAATGGGCAGCTTCCATCCCAGGATGCTGCTGGCTGCCTCAGGACCCTCTGGCCTTTTCTCTATGCAGTTGTGATTGGCTGCTTGTTCTAATGTAGGCAGCCTGGCTGTCATGAACAAAGTCTGACTGCCTTGTAGGTAGAAAGGTTAGATTTGCATGAAATGGCCCATCTGTGTAAATCCCACTGGTTTTCTGTTACCCTTGTGTGCTTCTGACATCACAGGTTGGGGCCTGGTTGAAATATGGGCTGTCCAGCTGCCTGAACATCTCTCCTCCCTTGGGTCCAAGCCCGGCTCCCACCTTGCTCTCCAGGCTTCAGGGCAGGACCCTCCTCTGGTCTTGACAGCACCTCCCTCCCTCTAGAGGTGGCCCGTAGTAATATAGCGTGCTGGTCAGTAGTAATATAATTTGTGCCACGTAGGCAATTTAAAATGTTCTAGAAGACTAGAAAAAGGAAAAAAAATGGATGAATTTAATTTTAATATCCAACACGTTATTATTTCAATGCATAATCGATATAAAAAATCACTAATGAGCTATTTTACATCCTCTTTTTCCTGCTGAGTCTTTACCTTCACCGTGCATGGCAGTGTGGACCAGCCACATTTCAAGTGCGTGGCAGCCACAGGTGGCTGGTGGCGTCACCCTGGACAGTGCAGCTCAAGGCCACCACCTGGTGTGGGGAAGCAGCCTGCTGCCTGAGTTTGCCCGCCTTTGGCCTTTTCATTCCAGCTCAGCTTCTCGTTTGCTCGAAAACGCTGTTGTGTGTTCACTTCTTGGAATCTGTGGTCAGATGTTGGCAGTTAGCCTGCAAACCAGAAGAAATAAGGCAAGGCCTCTTAGGCAGAAATTCCTCACCCCCCACGGTAGGCAGAAGGGAGCGATGCGGGTGTTGTTTGTTTTTAACTTTTGGGGGGGATAACTTTAGATTTACAGAAAAGTTGCAGAGATGGTACACAGAGTTCCTGGACACCCTTTGCCAAGTTCCCTGTAATAGTAACATCTTATATAATTACAGTGCGTTTATCAAAACCGAGCAATTAGCATTGGTACAATCTGTTCACTAAACCTCAGACTTGGGACAGACTTCATCGGGTTTTCTACTTGAGTCTTTTTCTGTGTCAGGATCAAATCCAGGATGCCAAAGTGCATTTAGGGGCCTCAATTTTTAATAAATAAATACATCTATCTGTCTATGTGGTCGTTAGCTAGCTATTTATAAAATAGCTTTATTGAGGCATAATTGACATACAGTGAATTGCACATGCATGAAATACACATTTTCCTAAGTCTGACATATATATACACCATGAAACCCACCATCTGTCTGCAAGCCAATCAGAAGTAACAGTGAACTAGGGGAGCCTGGGTGGCACAGTCAGTTAAGCGACCGACTCTTGATCTCGGCTCAGGTCTCCATCTCAGGGTCGTGAGTTCAAGCCCTGCGTTGGGCTCCGCACTGTGCATGGAGCCTACTTAAAAAACAAAAAAAAGCAACTGTGAAGCCATCATATGGTAGGGATTTTAGCTGAACCATACAGCAACAAATATCCAAGCTTATTTAGAGTTTACTAAATGCCAAAACTATCTTAAACATTTTACATGACGCATATATTTAGCCCTTATACCAACCTGCGCTAGATAGGATTACTGCTGTCATCTCTCCACTCCCTCCTACATAATTGTGCTCCTACGCCCTCTGTCCGGTGACTTGGAGGAGCGCCTTCTCTAGGGGGAGTTGATTTTTCCATCTGTTATGGACTGAATTGTGCTCCCCCCCAAATCCATATGCTGAAGCCCCAATCCCAATGTGACTGTATTTGGAGATAGTTCCTTTAAGGAAGTAATTAAGGTTGAATGAGGTCGTAAGACTGGAGCCCTGATCCAATGGGACTGGTGTCCTTATAAGAAGAGGAAGGGACCCCAGGGGTGCATGTGCACAGAGGAAAGGCCACCTGAGGACATAGTGAGAACGTAACTGTCTGCAAGGCAACCAGAAAGCAAACCCACTGGCACCTCCTTCTGGGACTCCCAGCCTCGGCAACTGTGAGAGAATGAATGTCTGCTGGTCAAGCTCCCCCCCGCCCAAGTCTGTGGTGTTCTGTTAGGGCAGCCTGAGCAGACTCATACACGACCCTGCTGACCCAAGGCCTTGTGACTTGCCTTGGCCGATGATGTGTTTGCTGAGTGACTCTTGCAAAGGTCTTAGTGGGCTTGGTGGATCTGGCTTGTCTTTCCACACTCCCGTGCTTCTCTGTGAGACGGACAGAACCTGGGAAGCCACTGGTCCACGGAGAATGAGGATACACATGGAGCTGATCTGAACCCATTTAGTGGCCTGGACCCAGGCAGGGCGGATCCCCAGTAAGCCCAGCAGAACCTCAGCTGACCTGCAAACCTGTGCGAAAGAAAATGAATATAGAGGTTGTAAGCCACAGAGCCTTTGAGTTTGCTCGCAATGCAGCCCAAACGGACTAATAACCCAAGACTTGAGATACTCTTGTTATTCCGCATTTTAACAGTGAGGTGAGGCACAGAGAGGTTGAGTAACTTGCCCAAAGTCACACAGCCTACTTTGTGGCCCATTGAGGACATGAACCCACGCAGCCTGGTTCCCAAGTCCATGCTCATAACCACTACATTATAACTGGCTCTTACATGCTCAGAGTTCTTCACCAACCTCTGATGGGGTGATTTAATTCCTGCCATTCTTTGACTTGCCAATTCATCAAACACTTTCTCACAAAGTAGTCTCCCCCATTAGTTTCTCTCATAGCATCCCTATCTTTTTAGCAGTTATCAAAATCTGTCACTGATCCATGTCTATCTCTATGCTGGTCGGTCTGTTCCTCTTGCTAGATGTTAAGCTCTATGAAGGCAGGACTGTATCTTTTTTGGTTCCTACTGGATACCCATCAATACCAGTCATTAACTGCTCATTAATTAAAAATGAGCTAATTGTTAAATGCCAGCCTGGCCCAAATCTTGGGGATGTTGAAATAAGGCACGTTACCTGTCCTCAGGGAGTTCCTAGACACCTAGAGCCAAGACTGCCGTGGGGGGAGCTGGAGGATGATTAGGGCGTAGAGGCAGTGACACAAAGATAGATCCTTTATCTTGCTATCAGGGGGTGCATCCCAGAAGGTTCCAGAAGAGATAGATAATTGGGACTTGAAGAATAAGGGGGAAATTCTCTGACTCACGGGAGAAGGCAACCCCTAGCAGAAGAGCCAGGGGCAAAGCATGGGGGGTTAAATGTGTGCTGGGTGCTGGACCCTGCAGGTCATTGAGGGTGGCTGGAAGGGAAGGTATGCGGGGGAACTGTCTGAAGGCTGCTGGAGGAGTAGGCAGGGGTCTGATCTCCAAATGCCATGCCAAGGAGCTTGGACTCTCCCTGCACGCCACGGGAACCGTCAGTTGCCTGTCCCTGGAGGGGTTCAAGCCAACACTGCAGCTAATTTTGTTAGATTGTGTGGAGTATTTACGCAGCAGAGGAGGGTAAATGCAAAGATCGTGCAGCTCTGAGACTTGCTGATTGGTCTGATCAGGGTGCCCAGAGCGGGGAGCAGACAGGGCTGGAGAAGCAGCTGGGTGGTTGTCGCAGAAGTTGAGCTGGGGTGGGGTGGGGGGCAACCACAGGGGGAGAGGCTACTAGGGCAGGTGTTTGAAAGAAAGGCGACATGAGCCTACAGCCTGCCCAAAGAGCAGAAGGGGGTGTGGGGAAGGGGGCTGAGTCAGAGGGTGTTCCAAGTTTAAGCAAGGGGGTGAGCATTGTGCCCTTGGAGTGGAGGCTGGAGGGAGCTCAGTCAGTGGTCATTATTGCTTTGGTTGTTATGGGGCGGGGTGGGGGTGGGATTGTAGCTACTGAGGACCGGTCACGAGGATTTGGGAACCAGTAGTGAGTGACAGGCAGTTCTTCTACATTTCCGTTGGGAAAGCAGGTGAGCTGGGATCTAATGAACGGCACAGCACTGACCGCATGCAAGTCCTACAATGATGTTGTTAAAAAATTTTTTTTACTATGGTAAAATACACGTAACACACAATTTTAGCATTTAACCTTCTTTTTTTTTTTTTAAAGATTTTATTTATTTATTTGACAGAGATAGAGACAGCCAGCGAGAGAGGGAACACAAGCAGGGGGAGTGGGAGAGGAAGAAGCAGGCTCACAGTGGAGGAGCCCGATGTGGGGCTCGATCCCATAACGCCAGGATCACGCCCTGAGCCGAAGGCAGACGCTTAACCGCTGTGCCACCCAGGCGCCCCAGCATTTAACCTTCTTAAGTGTACAATTCAGTGGCATTAAGTGCATCCACACTGTTGTGAACCATCACTACCAACCATCTCCAGAATCGTCTTTCGTGTCTGGCAGATGTATCCACGAAACAGTAATTGCTTACCCCTCCTCCCCAGCCCCTGGCAATGTCTACTTTCTGTCTCTGGGGATCTGCCTATTGTACCACGTGGCAGAACTCCGTTTTCACGGCTGAGTAATCGTCCACGGCATGGCAACACCACGCTTTGCTTATCCACCCATCTATGGAGGGACATCTGCTGACGGACAAGCCTCCTTTTGGCTCTTGTGAACAATGCAGCTACGAACATCCACGTACAAGCATCTCTTTGAGTCTGAGTCTCTGTGTTGGATTCTTTTGGGGATCCGCCTAGGAGTGAAATTGCTGGGTAACTATGTTTGGCCAGCGATTTGCTACATGCGTTTGGTTCACTTCTACTCTTTGGCGCTATTTATTTCCTCGTATCTTTAAAGTGTAGGTTCCTCTTGGGGAGCCTGGGTGGCACACTCGGTTAAGCGCCGGACTTTTGATTTCGGCTCAGGTCCTGATCTCAGGGTCCTGGGATCGAGCCCTGCATCGGGCTCCGTGCTCAGCAAGGAGTCTCTGGCAATTCTCTCTCTCCCTCTCCCTCTGCCCCTTCCCCCGCTCATGCTCACTCTCTAAATAAAAAGATAACTAAAATCCTTAAAATGTGGGTTCCTCTTGATTTTGCTCAGCTTTCCAAGCCAGGGGATTGGCTGACTTGCAGGGAGATAAAAAAGGATGGTGTGTGAGGAAGGCTGAGGGTCAGCCTTGGTGGGAAGCCCCCAGTGACAGGGGAGGACTGGTGACAAAGACGAGCCAGCCAAGGAAACAGAGGAGTGCCAGTGGCAGGAGGAAGAATGTCTTCTCTAGAGGTCGGGACAGAAGGCTAGGAACAAGGGAGTGGAGAGAAAAATCATAGCCTCACCCAAAGGAACACTCAAAATGAGCTTGCTAATTTGATTTGATGAGATGAGGTTGGGCTCAGCAAAAAATCCAGGGTGAGAGTCAGCGGCCTTATCCTCTGGGAAGCAGGAATTGTGTGGCATGAAGGGAGGTCACCTGTGGCTGGGGAGGGCAGGCTGGGCTGGGGGAGAGGCTGGAGCAGCTCTTGGGTGGACCAGGGTGAAGGCGGAGAAGTAAAAGGGCAGGTAAGCCAGGCTTTCATTACTGAACTCATGGTAAAGAATTTGTATTTTCAAAGGGAAATCAGTGTTCATGGTGGGTGTATATATTACTCTACTTGGTTCCATATAAAATTTGAAGACGACACATTGGGGAAAAGATTGTAAGTAGGTAGAATGTGATAAGTCCTTTTCGTTAATGTTTAATAGTAACTATTATTTATTGAGCTGCAAATGACCCAGTGTTATCTCAACTAATCTTCACACCAACCTGAAAAGACTCGGTTACCTTTTTTAGGTAACCATCTTACAGATGCCCCCATTGTGCAGATGGGGAAACCGAGGCTTGGAAGGAAGTGACATCGCCCTGAAGGAAGAGCAGAGAGGAGATTTGAACTTAGTCTGCCCAGCTCTGAAGTGCATGCTCAGAACCACCATGCTCTGCAACCTTTGTCCTTCTGGGGAGGGCTGAGTAGGACTTTATCCTTGATCTCCACTGGCTCCTTTGCCTTCTTGAAGATTTCCAATAATGTAAAAGAAAAGGCTGCCAGAAGACTGGGTGTTGGGCGGGGGGGAGAGACGCGATGACCCCTGGTCTCCTCCCACGGCCTGATTTCTCTCCACTGGCGCCCCCTTCTCAGGCCTGTGCAGAACGCAGGGATGGAAGGAGCACTAGACGGAAGTCCGTGGAGCTGGGCGACCCTGAGCAAGATGCTTGCCCTTTCTGAGCATCCGTAGCCCAGCTGCCATCTGGAGATAAAGACGCCCCTTTGCAGGGCTGCTGTGAGGATCCGGCCAGTTGGGAATGTGACGGGTTTTCTGAACAGCCAAGGCTGGGGCAGAGGAGGGAATGTCCGTGTTGACCACACTGCCCACAGGGCTCAGCTTCACCACCATCCTGCTTGCTCTCTGTGGTGTTTTTAAGGGAACAGAGCCCTTTAGCTTTGAGCCAGATCCAGGCTTCGAAAAGACCCGGGAGAGAGGAAAAATTAGGAAGGGTTGCAGAAGGCTTCTGGAGAAGAGGGGCGCGAGGTGGGGGGCAAATCCTTAGCCAATCAGTGCCTCCCCTGAGCGTGTGTGTGAGTGTATGAATGTGGGGGTGCATGTCTGTGTGTGTGATGTGTATGGGCTTATGTCTGGCCATGGGGTGTGGAGGGGTTTCTGTGTATGCCTGGCACCCCCACCCCACCTGCTTTCCCGATATCCAGCCTGGGCCGCTCCGGGCAGCACCTTGGCTGCCACACGATGTGCCAACCGCAGCCCCAAGGCATCCCCCAGTCTGTGCTCTCTGCCTCTGCCCCTACCCCAGCCCAACCCCTGCTGGGGAGCCCCTAGTCTCCCTCTAACTGGGCCCTATCCACGAGGGTGCTCTCAGGATGCTCCCTTCCTGTGTGGTTCCTGGCGCTGCTGCCGCCCGTACTCAAAGAGATCCTTGAGCCCCGGCAGGGACAGGTGTTGGGGTTACAGTACCTGGCCTGTTTCAGCCCCTGGCCAGGTGCATCCCATTGCAGCCCTGGACAGGAGCTTGAACTCCAGAACTGCCCAGAGCGAGGGGTGTGGATCTCCCTCTGCGAGGGGGTTAGGGGCACCTACCCCGTAGATGGCTGGACTTCACTGAAGGGTTTACAAGGTTTACCATCCTCCATGGTCAGGGCAGAGAAGATATTTGAAAGAATTCACATGGAATTTGACTAGGCACTGACCAGTTAGGATTCTGTGCTTGATGAATGAGTGATCTTCTCCGCCCCGCCCCACACCCCAGAGGCCCATCAATAACCATCCACGGAAGGACGAGGAGGGAGCAGGCCTGAGCCCTGGGGAACTCTGGGACTGTCCCTGGTCTCTGTTTCCCTTCCTAATAGCGATGACTGCTATTCACTGAGTAAGTGAGCTCCACGGTGCTCTGTGCTAGGCACCGTGCCCAGCACTCTGTACCTACTACGTCACATAACTCCCACCCAACCCTTTGACGTCGGTACTATGGTTATTGTTGCCATTTCACAGATGGGAAAGTGGAGCCCAAAAGTTAGGTCCCTTGCCCAAGATCACTCAGCCAGTAAAAACCAGAGCTCAGACTTCATCCAAAGTGGTCTGGACTCTCCCACTCTGATCAGTGCTCCCATTTCCCTGCTGGGAGTGGGTGGGGACTGCCTTGGAAGGTGGCTGCGGCAGCCCTCCCGGCTTCTTGCAATAGAATTCCCTCTAATTTCGTTATAAATCATATTTCCAACCAAGCTGGCTCTGAAGGTCGCCGGTAATCAAACTGTCAGCAGGCCATCTTCAGTGGCTGCCACAATCAGGGCCCTGAGCCAGGAGAGCCCTCGGAAATCAAGCTTCCTGCCGGCATTGCTGGGGGTGGGTGAGAGGCCTGAAATGGAAACAGGTGAACAGGGCTGGGGGCAGGGCGCCGAGGGCCCGTGGTGCTCTGGCTTCCCGATAATGAGAGGGGAGAGGGCTCGGGGTTGTTCCCACTGTTGGCAACACTGGGCGAGCTGCACTCCTGGGCCAGGGAAAAATTTCTGACGACATCACCTGGATGTGAGTCAGGGGTCTTCCCTGGGACAGGGAGCCCTGGGGAGGAGGCAGAGGCGTTATACCTTTTCTGACCACTGGCTGAGTGGCCGACACACAGGTCACCCTGTGTAATTCATAAGAGAGTCCCTTGTGCCGAGCAGTTTCCCACATTCTATTTCTTGGAGGTCCAGATTGGCAGAGGGGCCAAAGCTTGCCAGTGATCAGGTGGCATTTGGACTTCTACCCAGGTTTTTTCTTTTAACTGTAAAGGTGTTTTCCAATCTTGAAACTAGGTGGGGAAATGCTGGTTAAACGAAGGGAAACCGGTTTCTTGTCTGCCGGAGTTTTCAGAGCCTTTAGCAAACTGGATCATATCTCTTCCCAGGAGGAGGAATGGGGAGCAGCCTGGGACTTTGGAAGCTCTGGCAAGGACAAGATTCATACCTCACCCCACTTCAGTGTAGGCAGGAGCCTAGCCCCCCAGGGGAGCCCAGGCAGACTTCTCTTTTAGTCCCTGCCCCCCCATCTGGATGCAGGCTGCAGCGGGGAGAGCTGAGACCCAGGCCAACACACCCCACAGGAACCGCCTAGAGCAAGGCAGGCTGATATCGGTGCATGCTCTCCTCTCCTGGACGGCTTAAGGGCTCACTGGCTCACCCAGTGGCAGGCGGGTCGTGCTGTTCCACGACTTGGCCACTTCTCACTTCTGCTAGGGCCGCAGCAGCCTCTGCCCTCCGGTCCCTCTAGACACTTGGACACCTGGATTCCAGGCACAGCTTCCTCTGAGGTGGCTACACCTTAGATGCCCTGGGACAGGGCTGGATGAGCCAGAACTCCCAGACACCTCCCAACTCACTCTCCATCCCTGCCCTCCCAGTTCGTTCCTAGGCTTCCCCACCCCAAGAACAAACAGCAAACTGATGAAACAGATGGGCCCCGTCTGCTGCACGTTCTTAGCCCTGCTCCCTATTTTGACAGCAGGAGCCCAGCTTCCGTTCTGTGGCTGAAACCGTCCTAAAGGGTCTCTCCTACGCTGCTGGCGCACAGCTAGACTACATTTCTCGGTCTCCTGTGTAATCGGGGTGGGGTGGGGGGGTGTTGGGGGCCATCCCAGCAGAGTTCCGGCTCCTGAGATGTGGAGGAGCAATGAGTCCACACCCAGACCCCGGCCTGTGAAACCTCCATGCAAGCGTTTTTTTTTTTCTCTCTCTCTCCTACTGGAGAGATACAGAAGATCCACCAGACAAGCCCAGTGCTGGGAGACGGCAGAGAACAATCTGGAAGGAGCTGTTCAAGTGAGAAAGATCTGGGCAGAAATCCGAACTCAGCCATTTGCATCTCTGGGATCTTGAGCAAGTCACTTATCTCTCTGAGCTCATGCGTAAGTAGGGGATGACGATAGTGCCTTCCTTGTGGGGTTGCAGGTGCTTCCTTGATGTAGGACAACCCCGAAGGGCCGTCTGAGCCCCAAGGCTCCCTGTTGTGTTGGCTGTGGTCTCTGCATCATGGTGCAACTTCTCTCTCTGCCCAGTTCCGTTTTGTTCTCTGTTACAAAAATCCCTCCCTCTGAGTTTGTTTGTTTGTTTTTAAATCCATACCCCTGAGTTCTGATTGAAGATGATTAATATTGGAAGAGGTTGTAGGAAATAGACTTTAAAATGGGATTTTCGAGTTGCATGACTTGACATTCAGCTGGTAATGAGAACTCCATGTCTGGTGGTGGTGGTGGTACTGCTAGGACCTGCCATACTGTCGCAGCACAGTAACTAAGCCTGTGCCTGGTAGGGAACCGGGACGGAGGATCCGAGGAAGGGGAGGCATTGGTGGATAGAATATCCCGGGGATTTGAGAGCTTTGGAGGAAGTAATAATTACAGGGACTGTGGAGTCAGATAACTATTGCTGGGGACGAGGGAAGGCTGAAAGGCTGGGGGGAGTTAATCATAAATGTAAGTGAGGAGTAAGAGCCGGAGAGCCTCCTTGGCAGCACATATCAAGAGGCTCTCATCTCCTACAGCTCGAGGACAACAATAGCTAAGGATCAGGTCCAGAACTCAATGATAAGTGGAGCTGCAGGGAAGGATGAAGCCTCAGCTCCGACAAGTCTGCTCCTCCAAGGTCAGAGCCTGGTTGGAAAGAGTGGGACGCTGATGTATGACATATGGATGGGGACATCTGAGTTGATGCATTTGAAAATCTCAAATCACCCAATTCCCCAAATTCCCCCGCACCCCCGCTCCTCCTTATTAAAGACAGGTGCTCTCCCCTTGCTAGAAGATGTTGCAAAGGCCTCTGGTTTTTGAGGTAAGTACCTCCTCTTCCCGTTGTGGCCATCAAACCTTAGTAACTGGAGTCACGTTATAATATAATCCAGTGATGCCGACGATGGAAGAAAGGGACCACATGCCGAAGAGGCTGCAAGAGCTAGTCAACGTGTACTGGCAGAAATCAGAAGAGTATTATGGGATTAGACCACAGGGGTGCCGGGATCAAAGTCAAGGGAACGCGAAGTTGGATAGGGAGACCTCATCACCATGGGAACCCCTCCCAGGATGCAGGGTTAACAGCCTGGCAGGGACCCCAGGGGATGGTGCTAACCCGGTGTGAGAATGGCTACTGGAAGCTTGGGAAAAGCCAGCGCTCACACTAAGCGAGCTAGAAATGGCAGAACTGCTGTGGCAGATGGTGAAAGCAAATCTCAGAGGGCTTGGAGAAGTGGGCAAACTATAATGGATACACGAGGGAAAGCCAGAAAACCCGCCCGCTGTGTGTGTCTGTGGGAAGGCCCAGAGGACAGTCCATTTACCAAAATCACGAGGCGTGCACTGGTGGGAGGAGGGGCAGCATGGTTGGAGAGCTCAGGGGCAGCTGTCCTTCATAAGCCAAAGGCTGACAGCAGGAGACGCTGCAACAGAACCGGGCCTCCTGATGGCAAGAGAGACGAGAGGACCCTCCACTAACGGTGGCCCGGTGGTGGAACTTATGCATCGTGCGCAAGGCGGGCAAAATTACCGTAATGAGCCACAAGGTCAGAGGGGCAGGAGGGGAGCCTGGCTTGCAGACGCTATAAAGGCAGTTAATAGAACACGGTGTTCGCAGAGGCAAGATGGGGGGCAGCCAAAAAAGAGTATTACTAATTCTCACAACTAAAGGAACTCACGATGAATGCTCAGGAGGCTGAAGCAGCTGGCCGGCTAGAAGGCGAGTGCTCAGACCAAGAACCTGGTCAGTGAGGAAGAGGCAAGGTCCCCAAGAAGAAGGAGCGGCTACACCACAGTGCATGTGCGTGGTAACGATGCCCCAGTCCTTCTGCAAAGGGACCTATCGTTATTTACCGGGGCAATGGTACGCTGGGGAAAGGGTTTCTAACACGGTGGGTTAGAGGGTCCCAGATGACATTGATATGTGGCAACCTGAGGTGTCACCATGATCTCTGGTTAGGGTAGGGGCCGATGGGAACCAGAAAGTACACAGAATCCTGGCTCAAGCTTTCGCTGCAGTGATCCACTGAGTCCGTGACCCCTCCCGGTTCCCCGAGTCCTGAAAATAGAATTCAAATGGACACATGAGGTTGACAGAGCTCCCAGGAGCTCCTTGGCCCGAGGGCTGAAGCTATGGGAGTGGTGAAGGCCGAATGGAAGCCTTTGAAACTGTCTCCCATCCTGGCCAAGCAAAGAGCAAACTAACCAAACAAAAAAACAGGGGGGATGGCAAAGTTTAGAGTCACCTTGAAAGACCCAAGATGCCTGGTTGATGCTCTTCTTAGTCTCATACACGTCATTAGTTTGGGCCCTCCAAAAACCAGATGAATCCTGAAGGTGAGAGCAGACATCCATAAACACAGGCAAACCGTAGCCTCAACACAGCTGCTGAGCTGCACATCCTCTCTCTGCTCAGGCAGATCAAGGGCCCCAGGTACCCGGTACGCGGCTGCCGACCTGGCAAAGGCATCCCCCCCCTTCCATCAGGAAGGGAGCTAGAAGCAGTTTGCATTCACGTGGGCTTGGATCACAGTATACACGGATGGTTCTGCCTTATGCATATGCTAACTTTGCCACACTCTGTCATAAAAGAGTGTCAAACAGTGGGTTTTAACGACAACATTTGGCAACGTCTAGAGATATTTCTGGTTGTCACAACCGAAGGGGGTAGAGGGAAGGGATGCTGCTAACTCTCCCTGGGACAGCCCCCATGCCAAAGAATCACCAGTCCAAAATGCGAGCGGTGCTGCAGGTGAGGGAGCCGGAATGTTCCGGAGCACCGCATCATTCCATGGCGCACCTGTTCTATCAGCTACATCGCGGCGATCGGTCTGGGCGAGCGCACTGTGGCAAGGGCTTTGGAGGCCCTGCTGAGGCCGACGTGCTTCAGAAGGTGGGGATGGTGTATCAGTGAAGTTTTAGGGGAACAGCCAGGACGTGCCCTCCGGTGGAAAGGACGGATGATTTAACCTTGCATCTCCCGTACATCAGAAGAGAACACAGCATCTGATAGGCCTTTTTAGGTATTTTTAAGCAACGTAGCCTACACTTGACAAATACGGCTCCAGCCCGTTTCCCCAAGTGACGGGGAAGGCAGCCAGCTGTGGGAGGGGCCCGAGCCAGGAAAGGGTCTGCAGCAGCTCTGGGCCACCTTGCAAGCGTGTGACCCGGCAGACTCTGATAACAGACAGTCTGTGGTGGGAAAAGACACAATGCGGAGTTTATGGCAAGCCTCGATAGAAGAATAACAACACAGATCCCTAGAGTTCTGGAACAAGGCCATGCCATCTGCAGTGGAAAATTATACCCTGTTTGAAAAATAGCTTTCATGTGCTTCTGGGTTTTGGTAGAGCCAGGGCACCCGATCAGCCTGATAGAGACCGCTGACACGTGACACCCTTTGAGGATGGAGAGCCATCCCCCAGAACACAAGACACAGCCCAAGTTCACGGTCACTATTTGGTGCTATGTCCCCAGTGGGCAGAAGAGATGAGTCTGGAACCTATGGGGTGCAGGTAGGAGCGGCTTTGCTTACCCGTCCCTCTCGGTGACTCACTTAGCAGACTTGCTTTCTGTCCCCACAAGGGTAAGCTCTGTGTGTCTAGAGGTCTGTTCGGGTTCCCAGATGGGGAGTACTTTGTCCAGGGGACAGAGGACGAGTTCCGTTAAACTTTAGCTGTTTCCGCCTCTTGGTCGTTTCAGATTCCTTGTCCCAAGGCCAGCAGGCTAGGAAAGGAGCAGCCCACTGGCTGGAGTAGTTGACCCTGATCAACGGGCGGGAGAAGGTGGGATTGCCATTACACAATGCAGGCAGAGAGGAGATCCACTCTGTTACTTGAGGGATGTTTGACATCGTCCATGTTTGACAGTACAAGGTCAAGTGTGGTAGTCACAAAGTGAGAAGGGCACGGTGACCAGGGGCCCGGATGGGTTTGACATGGGTCTGGGTCATGCCACTAGGCAAACTACCTAGACCAGCAGAGGTGCTAGCTGGTTCAGGGGAGTCTAAAATGGGGAGGACGATGGGTATCAGTTACAGCCCCAGCTCTAGCTGTCATGACAGTGACAGTAGTCGCTGTCGTTCAACCCGCTAGCCATCTTCCTTTGTGTTTTTATAGGGAAAAGAGACCAACCAGAGTTCTGGAAAAACTGTCCCTGGATGGGTGGGCTTACTGGATGGAGCAAGTGGGTCCCAGCAGAACAAGGGGTGGGCTGCCGTGGATGCTGTGGCGAGCCTCACAGATCTCCCGCTGAGGACCACAGCACCACCCCAGGGGCTGCTGGGAACGTTGGCTGCCGATGGTCCCTTCCCTGGAACTGCCCTCTGCCAGAGGGCATTGTCCCCCAGGACTGTGCTCCTCTCCAAGGGCTGCCCGGATTTACTGACTGGTCGATGCAGGGATACAAACGTTTGAGCCCCTTGCTTTGATTTGGGACAGCTTCAGAGGGCCAGCGCAGCTCCGGGTCTCCCCAGGGGCCTGGCTCTGCATAGCGGGTCACATCTCCGCATCTCCCTGTGCCTTATCGGCTGCCCGCCCACTCTCAAAGCTGCAGTCCTGGGAGGCTTCTCCCTGATGAGCCTCTGTGAGGCAAATCGTGCAGATCCGGTCCAGAGTTCGTTTCCTGGGGATGCTGACCTTAGACACTGCAGATGGTGAGGCTGGGGGCATGTTTTCATTCCCGTCCCAAAGGTGTAGCGAAAGGGAAGCCACACAGGGCTAAGCTGTGTTGAGGTGCTGCCCCCTCTTACGTGCCAGCCCCAGAGAGGTCAGCAGGCAGCTCTTACACTCCTTCCGTGCATTTGGAAATGAGCACAGAAGTCTGGAGGGACAAGGGGGAGGAGGTGCCGGGGCTCCAAAGTGCAGCCCAAATGGTTAGGTGGGAAATTTGAGGATGACTGTTCAGTACACACAGACCTACAGCCCGAGTACGAGCACCCGGGCTGGCAAAGCGGGCACATCAGGGAAGGCCATTTTCTCCTTATCAAAAAGAATCAGGCCAGAACTCACCTACAGGGGATGCTTCCACCGTGTTTAATACGTACTCCGAATAATGAAACAATAGGAATGGGCTTGTATATGGTGTGGTTAATGGCCCTGCTCTCTTGACGAAGGCACATGGGAGCCCTGTGAGGATGGAATGCTCCTCTCTCCCTCTCACATAAGGGGAAACTGAGGCTCAGAGGGGCTAAGTGACTGACCACAATGACATACTAAGGAGCAGAATCAGTTGTCAAACCCAAGGTGCCATGGTAATGAGTGAGGCTTGCTGCTTTGCGGCCGCTCTCGGGGGGACGTGGCCTTTCTCTGCTCGCCATACGGATGGTCCCATCTCGTGTCCTCTTGCCGGACGCTCTGGTCCTGCCCAAAGCCCAGGTCATGGGGCCGGGGAAATGGCCCAGAAGTAGACTTGCGGGTGAGGTCCTGGTCCACCTGCCTCCCTCTGCCTCCCTCTTCTTACCTCCCTGTCTCTAGGTCCACCTGCCTCCACCCCCTTGTGCTCACATGTGCTCAGACCTGGCTGTTGGACTCAGGTTGTGGCCTCAGGAAGTCCTCTGTCTCCCCCTTCACTGACCTTGTCTTAGTGCCAAGAGCTTAAAGGGAACCCATTCTGATAGTAAGTTCAAAATAGATGCCCAAGTCAGCCCAGCTTGGGGTTTGGACTCAATGGCCCTTTCACTGTGTGCCTTTGATGGGTAATGCAACCTCTTTGAGCTCAGTGTTCTTATCTGCAAAAGGGACACAACAGCATCTTCCTCTGGAGATTACTGTGGGAGAGGACGTGTGGTTCTCCCTGCACATTCTCTGGTTCCCCCAGACGGAGGTGATCTTCATTTGCATTTCAGAAGAAATGCTGGCCTAGATCTAATCCCTCCCAGGGACCCCGGACAGTGCAATCCTTCTGGACATAGCCTCCCCGCCCTGGCTGGCCCAGGGGTCTAAACTGGCCTCTCCCCAAGCCTCTCCCCTCCCCTCCCCTCTGCCCTTCCCTGAGGCTGGGCCTCCCAGGCCTCAGCCCTCTGCTGCTGTTCACAATCGCCTGCAACTCAATTGCCTCCTGGTTCCCAGGCACAGTTCATTGTTGCCACTTTTGATTACATTTCCAGTCTCTTTTCAAATTTATTTCCCCTGGGGCTCCTGGCTTGCTTGGAGCTGAGAGGGAGCAGAGGAGCCTAATCTCGGGATGGTCGGGGAGTCAGGAGATGATGGTGGAGGCAGTGGGGAACGGCCATTCCCACTTTGGGGGAGACACTCCCATAGCCCCCTGATGTCTGGTATCCACATTCTGGACTGGGGGACCTGAGATGACCCACCATCCTAGACTTTCTTTCTCTAACTTCTGTCTACTCCCCACCACCCTAGTCCCTTCAAATCCTTTCCCAGCACTACTTGCTAGCTCTACCCAAAGCCTGGGACCCAAAGACACTTCATGCAGCCTGAGGCTGGGCCAGCCCAGCCCCACCTACTGTCTCCCTTGCTCCACCTGGAGTCACTGGAGTGGATGCATGGCCATTTGCCAGTCTCCACTCCGGGCCTCTCTGACACATGAGCTTCTCTCCAGTTATCACCTGCAAGAGCAGGCCTTTGCCCTTCTGCAGGAGGGACGGTGCCTAGTTTGGACCAGTAGGTGAGGACATAGGCCTAGGCGTTAGCCTCCTGTGTCCCAGCCTTGCCTCTTTATCTGAGCCATGGTGCGACCTGTGGCAAGCCGTGTACCCTCTGCCTGTGGAACACTCATTGACTAAGTTGGAAAGCATCTTAAAAGGCCCAGATCAGAAAGCATTGCTCCATTTGGTAGCTGGTTCATCAACCATCCTGAATCTCAGATTCCTTAGTGCTGCCCCCACCCCCCATGTGGGGCTGTGGGGGATATTAGAGGTGATGTATTCAACTCAGTGGCCGGCACATGGTCTGTGCTCAAAGACCGGTGGCTGTTATTTTTTCTTTAAAGATTTTATTTATTTATTTGAGAGAAAGAGCGCACACAGGTGCGCATGGCAGTGCATGGGGAGGGGGGTGGAGGGGCAGAGGGAAAGGGAGAGAGAGCATCTCAAGCAGACTCCCCATCGAGCGTGGAGCCTGATGCAGAGCTCCGTCCCACAACCTTGAGATCATGACCTGAGTTGAAATCAAGGGCCGGATGCTCAACCAACTGGACCATCCAGGCGCCCCTTGAGTTTTCTTGAAGGATTGAGTTTAGGGTATGGAAGACTAAACTTGGCTTCACCAAGAGGAATTTGGGTGCCAAAGTTAGGGGGGAGCCTTACCCAGCTTGGGCTGGTCCTTGGATCTCAGGCCAGCAGGAGTCCTTCAAAGAGATAGAGAAGCCCCAGGACAGAAGAGAGGAATAAGGAGAAAAGGAGAAGGACAGGAGGAGAGAGGGAGGGAGTGGAGTGGACAGTTAAGCCTCATGGTGGCCGCTGCAAGTGAGTGAGTGGTGAGAAGCACAAAGGTTTAAGAAAAAGAGGCCAGGTCCTCACTTCCCTGCCTTCCGCACCTCCTCTATCCCCAGACCTTCAATACAGTGGTCATTCATCATAAATCTCCCTGGGAAGGCTGACTTTCTCAAAATCCAGGGGGGGAGCTAGCATAAACCTGGGAAAGCCCCGGGTGGGATGGCAAATGGTCCACAAACAACTAATTTGAGTGAAGCCAGAGCTTGGAGCCCGAGTGACCGGGACAGAATGGAAGAGGCCTCCATCCCTTGCCACAGAAAGGCCCGCGAAAAATTGGGGTGGATATGGAGTCATTTGACTCCCTTTAAAGAGTCTTTTCCTCTTAAGTGTTTATTTTTAGATTTCGAAAATTTCAAAAGGACAGAGAAGTTGAAAGAGTAGTCCATCCAACGTCTCCATGCCCTTCAGAGGCGCCGATTCTTGATGCTGGCTGCTTTTACTTTCTCTTTCTGTTTTCTTCTGATCATTTGAAAGTAGCTTATAGCCATCACAACTCCTCGTCCCTACACACATCAGCACGTATCTGTGGGCAAGGACCTTCTCCGACATTACCATGATGACACAGTTATCATACCCCAGGACTTTAACACCAGTCCAATAATGTTATCTGATCAAGTGTTCATATTCAGATCCGCCAATTGTTCTAAAAATGTCTGTTATAGCTGTTTTCCCCTCTAAGGATCATGCCTTGCATGTAATCGCCATGTCCCTTTAGTCTCTTTTAATCTAGTCTTTTGGCTTTCTTGTAATTGACATTTTGAAGAGTCTGTATCAGATGTCTTGTAAAATGCCCCACAGTATGAATATGCACGGTTGTTTCCTCCACTGATTTGATTCATCGAGAATGCTGCATGAGATCTGTCCTGTACCCATTAGTGCATCACCTGGAAAGTCATGGGATGTTAGTTTGTCCCTTTTTGAGGGACCCTTCCATTTGATCACTTGGTTAAGGTGGCATATGCCAGATTTCTCCATTGGAAAGGTGTCTTTCCCCTTTTGTGATGAGTAGAGATATTGCAAGGCTGAATATAGTACTGCATCCACTGATGATCCTTGCCTGGGTCAGTTATGACCCTGAAATTGCAAAACCCATTTGTCTCTTGAAGACCCGAGCTTGTGGCTTATAAGCATGGCAGTGTGAGTTCCCTCTGTGCACTGGCTGTGGGTGGTTTCATGAGTGTGACAGCCAAGGACTGTCCTCAGTGGCCTATCTCGGCTCCTCTTCATCAGCCTTGCCCTTTGCTGTCCTTCAACACTGGCCAGAGAGCTGGTCTTCCCCCAGCTGGAGAAACGTGGTCCTCTGGGACAGACCAGTTAAAAGGCTGCCAGTCCACTGGGTCAGCCAGCTGACTGTTGGCAGTGTGTGTGTGCGCATGCTGGGTGGGAGGGCTGTCTGGGGACTTGGAACCCAGAGGTACTACATCTGCTATTTGCCTGGGAACTCCAGGGTGCTGGGCTCTGGCCTTGGTTTCCATGGCAATGGGCAACCTCATTCTGCGGTCTGCTCTTCTCTGGACCAGCTGACAGTCATGGGGCCGGGGCTTTGGGCCAGAGACAGAGAATGGAGAGGGGGCACCGTCAGACTCTCTGAATATCTTGGAGAAGAGAAGCACCAGAGCCTGCTTACATATCTTGGAGATGAGAACTTCAGGCAACTGCTGCCTTCACTGTGTTGTAGAACTGAATTTTCCAGGGGGCTCTGCTGTCCTCTCCCCCTTTGCTGTAGCATGGACTCCTCCATCAAAAAAGTCTGTGACAAGACCTAGGTGGCAGCAGAGTCCAGCCCCTTTCTTATGAATTCAACTCAAGATTAAACAGATTCAGATCCCTGATTCCTTGATCTGATACGTACACGATCTTGACCTGTTTACATGCATTATCTGTCTTGTTCTGCAAGTCTTTGTGGGTGGGTGTTAATATGACTCCTATTTTAGAGGCATAAGAATCAAGGCTCAGAAGACTACGGCCACATGACTGGTAAGGGGGTGAAGCTGAGCTGGGACTTGAGGAAACTGTGTGGTATATCAACCAAGAGCATGAGCTGCAATGACGGGCAGAGCTGGTGTCTTCTTGACTATTTCACTTATTAGCTGGGTGATTTGGGCAAATATGGGGGCTCCTTGGGGCCCAGGATCTACTCTCAGACTTACAAGTTCAGATGCTCCATGTTCTCAGTTTACCCAAGGCTCTCAAGGGAACTTACACCAATCATAGTCCCCAGAGATGGATGTGTCCATGTGACTAAACTCTGGCCAGTGAAAAGTAAGCATAAGTGATAGATTGGACTTCTAGGAAGTCTCTTTAGAAGAGAGGGGCTGTCCCTTTTGTTGCTTTCTCTCTTCCTCCTTCCTGTTGCCAGAATGTAGTTGTGATTGATGGAGCAAAAGCATCCATCTTGGACTGAGAGGTAAACTTGAAGAAACAGAAAGATCCTGGGTCCCTGAGGACTTCATGGGAAGACCCTATCAGCCCTCTACTGGGCTGGACTTTCTTTGAAAACCTTATTTATTACTGATGTATAGTTGACATACATACATCTGGACTTTTGTATGTGAGAACATAAACCCTTGTGCATTTAAGGCTCTAGTTCATGGTGATCTGCTACTTGCAGCTGAATGTTATTCCTGCCCGATACACTAACTGGTCAATCTACAGGGAGAAAAAGCCCTTCCAATGACCTTGACTCCTACTCCCACTCACCCACCATCTAGGATACCTGGACAGAGGTCACAGCTAACCTGGAACCAGCAGAGCATGCCCTGGGAGGTGTCTGAGTCTGGTCAGGGATGAGCCTGGAGTATAATCCCTGCCCATAGCAAGGCTCACCTCATGCCTAAGCAACTAGGATGCTCATGCTCTCAGATTTGGTGGCCCCTCTCTCCGGGACAGCAGAGGAGGAACACTCTTTGCATACAATAGGTAGGTCACAGCATGGTTGGTTAGACTCAACTCTCCAACCCCATGGAGAAACTTTCAGATGTTCCCCCCCACCCCAGCCTGACAGCCACTCTGCCCTCCATTTGGATGCAGGAGATATCTGGCCTACTTTCTTTTCTGCAACTCTGACCCACCATCTCTGAAGATGGTACATCTGCCTGTTCTTGGTTGTTAGATTTTAATTCTGGAGGGTGACGTGTCCTGGCCTTAGGCTCAAGAAAGGTCTCTGACTAGTGGTGGACAGGGTGGGCAGCTGGCTTCTAGAACCTCCCACCCATTTGGTCCTGTCTGGGTGGACTGGCTGGTTTACTCTGCATTGCGTGGCTCTCTTTTCTGCTCTGGCTGCTCTTTCTTGCAGCTCAAGCCATTGGGTTGTGACTTGCAAATTTCCAGCCCCAAAGTGTCAGTCCTCCCCTCTGCCTTTGTACTCTGGCTTTCTCTGGTGCCTGTGGGGAAGAGGGATTCGGTGTCATATTTTGGTAATGTCATCTAGGGAATCATGTAAGCACTGGAAGGGATGCCATCAGCTAAGCTGAAAGCACATTTTCCACAATGCAAAAACTCATTGTAAAAATTCATCTGCCCATCCATCCATCCACCCAAAAACCCATTCATTCACTGAGCCAACATTTATTGAGGGACTCCATGTTCCTGGCACTCTACCAGGCATTATAGATAAAGAAATAAATAGGAGATGGTTCCTTTTCTCAAGGGACCCACAGGCACACAGGCAATTATAACATGAGTTGTATGTGCTAGGAGAGGGGAGAAGTCAGGTCCCTAGGAGCACAGAGAGGCAGCTACTCCAGCTGGGGGTAGTCTTAGAGAGGGGTCTTAGAAAGCTTCCAACCCAAGGTGATTTTTCAGCTGACACCTGGAGAAGGAGGAGGATCTGGTGAGGGGAGCAGGGGGATACCTGACAGAGGCAGAAACACTCGCAAGGGCCTGAGGCCAGAGCATGGAGTGTTCACTGTGTTTCAGGCAAATGGGTCTGGCAGGTGTGCGAGGTACCAGAAGTCATGAGGGGAAGGTGAGCAGCATGTGGGTCTAACCTATCTGAGATGCTAGAGGCACTTTTTCTACAGAGTTTCACAAGTGTTTGGTTTGCTCAGGGAGGCAAGAGGGAGGAAACAATTCCTTATATGAGTGCCCTAACCCCACAGTCATTCTCCAGCAGGTGTCCTATTTCTGGCCCAACATTGGTTTCGGGCCTAGCTCATTCCCAAACTGCCCAATGTTGGGAGAGCTCCCCTGTCCTTCTCTGTCCCAATGGAGGAAGCAGCCAGAGTCATGTGCCTGTCCTGCTTGCCAGACAGCCCATGACTCAGCTCAGCTCTCCCCTTCCCCTGCCTGGCCTTTGACAACCATCACCATCAGCCCTGCTTCCTGCTTCTTGTCCCTCCAGCAGAGCCAGTGACATTTTCCTTCTGGTTTCTCAGGAGTGTTCCAGTCTTGAAGGCCTGGGAGTGGCCTGACCCGGATCAGGACATCTAGAAGGGCTGGAGCGGCCACTCCGCCAGGCAGGCTGTGGGGCAGCCAAAACCCCTCAGCTCCCTCCCCGCCTTTCTCTGCCCCTTCTCCGAAGTGGGGCAATCCCCTGGGAAATTGATCATCTTGGGTCCCCTGCATTAGCCCCACAGAGTTGGCCACTATGGCCATTTTGGCGGACAAGGGGCTCCTGTGGAAAGGGATGGACAGCTCAGGACTTACCCAAATGCTGGGTCTGGCTGTGCCCTGAACAGAGGGGGCCCTGGAGGCTGGTTTTCCTACAATCTGAACCAATTCAAGGGCAGGGCATTCATGTACTTGACACGACCCACAAACCACCCAACTCACAGAGTGCATAAAGCACACCATAGACAACACACAATGTACACATCCCCTATACTACACACCCACCAAACCCACGCACACCACAACCATGTGACATGCACTATGCAACTTACACAAACACAGAAAAACGCGCAACCCAAAGTCAGTGAGTGCGCACGCACACACACACGCACACCCATATACAGCGTACATCCCACACAATACATCCACGGCAATACATGCAGAGCTTTGCGCTATTGATCACGATAATAGCCAGTGTTAATTGGGCACATACAGTGCCAGGCACTGTCCTAAGAACTCCCCATAAATAAACAAATGAAATCCTTACAACAACTCTAGGAAGTATTTACTACCACCCCGATTTTACGGCTGTCACGCTCCAGGAGAGAGCGATGTCCTTGTCTCCTGTTGCCTTGACAGGATGCATTCTCTTCTGCTGCAGATGACCTGTCAGCCGCCGCCTCCTTCTCCCTCCAGCCCCAGGATGGGGCACAGTGACAACAGTGCCTCATCCAGGCCCCTTCTCTCCAGCAGAAAGAATGTGGTTGCCACAGTGATGATTCTCTCTGTTCCCAGTTCCCCCAAGGACTCAGCCCACCTGTCAGGGCTCCCCGGCCTCCTGCTGTGCTCAGTGTGCGTAGGCGATGAAACCATCAGGTACAGCAGCCCAGGCTCGGAGACCTCTCAGTGTCCCCTCTTCCTCTTCCTCCTGGCCCACCCCCCCCCGCCCCTCACTTCTCCCCAGGCCAGAGGGACCTGTCCACTGGGGTGCCCCAGCGCTAAGGTGTCTGACTAGTTGACCTTGCCCACAGCCCTCAGACCCCAGCCCCTCTCCCTCTGCTACCTGCTTTCTGTCTGGGGAAGTGGTAGGGTATGGCTGTGGGGGTCCTGCCAGGGGCAGTGGAGTCTCTGGGGACCCCAGGGCAGTGGCCACATCAAACCAGAACTTTGTACTTGGCAGAGAGCCTCAGGGAGGTCTGGGGGCTTATGGGCTCCTTCAAGTGGACCTGCCCGTATCCTGATGCGTTAATGATGGTCACAGTGTGAGACCTGGCTGGGTGGGCTGGCCAGTGTTTGTGAGCTTCCTGACCCATCAAAATCCCGTCAGTCCTCCAGATAGGCAGAAGGTAACTGTCAAGCCTTCCTCAGCCTGCACCTCCCCTTGGCAGAGAGCCTGGGCTGGGCAGGTCAGCAGGGAGTGGTCTGGGGTTGCCCTCCGGGGGAGTCGGGGACGCCCCATTAAACCATCCACCCCATCTTGGGCATTGTGTCCAGACAGGAAATGCGAAGATGTCGGCCAACCCCTCCTCTCCCATTTCGTATATAAAATGTAGAACTTAGGCTTTGTGAGGTGCAGAAGTGGGGGGGCCAGTTTGAAGGAGTAAAACCAAAGCACAGCAAGGGGAGGGAGCAGCTCACAGACACTGCTCTGTCTTGGGTCACAGTGTCAGGGTTTGGTGGTTACCGGGTGGGAGCGGTGGGCTTGGGGAGTGGAGGCGGGAAGTCACCTGCACTGGGCAGTGGGCGAGGTCTTTGTGAGGCCTCTTTCCCAGATGGGTGAGTCCTGGTTGCAATGTCTGTGGTGGGCCTGAGACAAAGTCCCAGGGCAGACCCCACTCTCAGATCTGAGTAACTGAGTAACTGGGTGGCAGAGGAAATCCACCAGGCGCTGGCCACAGTCTGTGGCTGAATGCCTGCTTCTCTACCTGGCCGTGCTTAGAGGAAGGATATGCAGCATGTTTCCCCTTCCCCACAAAACCATACATCTTAACTCTCTGAACAGCCTCTCTGGCCCTCTCTGGGAACAAGGACCCCACCCCCAGCCCCCAGGGATCCCACTGTTACTCCAGCCCCTTCCCTTCCTCTAGGGGCACTGAGAGCTCCATTGCCTAGGTTGGGGGGTGTTATGAGAGCACAGGCTTGCTCTCCACCATCCTTTTCTCTCTGTTCTCCCTCCTCCCTAACTCCCTATCCTGCTTTCCGCCTGGCCTCTCTGAGGGAGAAGGAGGGTAAAGAAATAGGAGAAGATAAGGGAGAGAGAGCAGGAAGGTGGGGGAAGGCATGGGAGTAGCAAGTAGGAAGGGATGGAGGGTGGGGAAGGGGGGGAGGGTGTGAGGAGGTGAAAGAGAAGGGGGTACGTCTGGGCAGGAACCCCTCCCTTACCTCCTCAGGTCTTTGTTCAAATCTTCCTGAGGGATCCAGGGCAGGCCGCCCCAAGATATGCCACTGTGGCATATTGATTATTTTGAATTAAAGTAATTTAAGAAACAGCCAGTATAAGGACACTCTGATCCTCCTCTTTCCACTTGAAAACAGGAAATAATCTCCCATGTGAGAGGTACCCTCCCTGTACCAGGAGAAAGAGAGACATCCTTCTCCCCAGAGACGGGAATTCTGGGCTGAGAAGGCCATGTAAACAAAGCTTGGTTCTTCCTCTCCAATTTCTACCCCAAGCCCGAACCCCATTTGTGAATTCTTCAGAAATGTATTGTTTCCTTGTCAAAAAAGAACATAAAAGCTGCCTGCTTTGGTTACTTCTTTGCGTCTCATATTTTTACTTATAACAGATTTTTACACACACACACACACACACACACACACACACACTCTTATACCCAACGTGGGGCTTGAACTCACGATCCCAAGATCAAGAGTCACACGCTCTACAGACTGAGCCAGCCAGGTGCCTCTCCTATTACTATTTATTTTAAATTTATTTTTCTCCTGTTAATCTGTCTTATGTCAATTTAATTATTAGAGCAGCCTAAGGATCTAGAAGGGGAGCTTTCCTTCCCTACCTGGCGAGCTGGCCAGGAGACTTCACTGTCTGGACACTCTGCTTACTGGGGCTGCCGCAGCTGGGAGACCCAGTGCTTCTGATAAGGTAAGAATTCTCTAGGATCTCTACCTGCGGGGGTCTTTTTCTAAATATAGATTAGTAGGGGAAAATACTTGGAGAATTAGTTCCTGGGGTATAGCAACTCTGCTAAAGATGTGGTAATGAGTACACTTACTTCCTACTGATCCTTTTTCCTCCCAGAGACTGCGGTTATTTTCTTTGGTCTACTTTATGACCAGTGAGAATATTCTCTCGGGTTTCTCCCAGCCAGAGGATACACATGTATTTGAAAAAAAAAAAAAGGCGTTGGTGGGGGGAGGTGAAATTTTGGTTCCGTAAGGCACCTTATTCTGTTCAAAAGGGTGGGGATGGGGGCGCCTGGGTAGTGCAGTTGCTAAGTGTCTGCCTTCGGCTCAGGGCGTGATCCCAGCGTTCTAGGATCGAGTCCCACATCGGGCTCCTCCGCTGGGAGCCTGCTTCTTCCTCTCCCACTCCTCTGCTGTGTTCCCTCTCTCGCTGGCTGTCTCTCTGTCACATAAATAAAATCTTAAAAAAAAAAAAAAAGACTGGGGATGGGGGGACAATGTGATTGCCTGCATTTTGGAACAGCCGTTTAAAAACAGAGCTCTTGAGGGAGGGGAGGATATAGAAAAAAAAAAATAAATAAAATAAAATAAAATAAATAAAATAAAATAAAATAAAATAAAATAAAATAAAATAAAAACAGAGCCCCCCCACTTGGGGGAGGCAGGGCCCCTACAAAACTGGGGCTTTGGGGCTCAGGCGGGAGGGTGGGGTCACTCTCTCCTTCTACAGGTGCCCATAGCCCTGCTGTCTTCGGACCTTGTGGATGAAGAGGTGCTGGTGTTGGTGGCGGAACTGGAATAGGATGGAGCCAATGAGCTTCTGGACCTGTCTTTGGGGTACAATGAGTTTGACTTCACCGTGCACATTCCATCTGGCTGCCGATGCTACCTGTCCTTAAAGATGGAGGAACAAAGCCACCTGTTCCGTTGTTGATAAAACGAAAAGTTTCTTTCAAAGAGAAAAAATAAAAATAAACACAGAGCCCTTCACGGTTACCGCCTTTCCTTTCTCGGGAGAGCTCTGGCAGTGAACTTTCTGGACCTCGTGAGGGCCGTATCTTTTGCACCATTTTGTGGGACGCCTCTTGCATCCTTGGTTAAAAGCCATGGAAAGGTTTACTGATTTGAGTTGTTATGGAGATGAATATAAGATCTTATTCATCAATGGCCAAAGGATCAATGGATCCTTTGAATTGGCTATATTTGAAAGAAAAAAAAATTTTTTTTAGAGAGAGCTCTTATCCTAAACAATTGTCTTATTGGTACCTTTGGAAGGACCAAATTAAAAAGCAGACACAAGGGGCGCCTGGGTGGCACAGCGGTTAAGCGTCTGCCTTCGGCTCAGGGTGTGATCCCGGCGTTATGGGATCGAGCCCCACATCAGGCTCTTCCGCTATGAGCCTGCTTCTTCCTCTCCCACTCCCCCTGCTTGTGTTCCCTCTCTCGCTGGCTGTCTCTATCTCTGTCGAATAAATAAATAAAATCTTAAAAAAAAAAAAAGCAGACACAAAGAAATGTAACAGCTAGCCTTAGAGACTCCCTTTCAACAAGATGAAAGAAGAGAAATTAGAACAAAAATTGAAGTCCCCATCCGACATAAATTCGCGTCCTAAAACTCCCCCCCTCCAGCATATTCCACCCAGCCCCCAACTCCTCCACCTTTCTCAGAAAATCCCTTAAACATCAGCTGCTTATTTCAGCTTCCCTTTTCCTACAAGATTTACAGAGAACAACCCAGCCTAATCTCCAGGCCCAGGGTATACAGGTTACTCATGCAAATGCTAAAAGCCAGGAAATAAATTTAACAGAAGCACCCGAGATGGACAATAAAGCTTGTTTTGCTGGACTTTATAATCAGTCTCTGCCAGATGCAAGCCTTCCTAGGCAAGGTGCTTTGTGGATCTATTCTAAACCCCCACCCAAAGAATTCATGTCCCCTGGACAGCAAAACATAGAAATCTTTCAGTTTCCATCTTAGTTGGAAATTTTCTCCCTGATAGAAAAAGGTTAATTCAAGAGAGTGTGATTCAGCGAGCACATCAATGCTTAAGCCTAATGATGGAGAAGACACCCAGTTCTTTGAAGATGTCGTACAGCAATGAAGACTAAAAAAAAAAAAAAAAAAAAAAAAAGAGTGAAGATCAACAATTCTTAATTTACAACTTGACTCTTTAGAAAAACAAAAGCATAACTCTGAAAAGCAACTCAAAATCCATTCAGAGCATTTCCTAATTGCCTCCAGGCATTTGCAGATATTATAAAAACTCAGGACATTGAAAGAACAGTTGTCCTGCGCTTAAGAAAAGGAAAGAACATTTTAAATAGGATTTACCCTAAACGTCTGATAATAGAGAAATATATGCAAAAGTCCTAGGGAAAACTTGGATACTCTTCCTGTCCCTTGAAGATGTAAATCTTACCATGTCTTTGGAATGTAAATACCCCAGGAGGTCATTAAAATGGTCCAGATGGAAGAAAAAAGAAAAAAAGAAGGAAAGAGGCCTTTTAAAAATACACACTACTAGAAGGGCTCTCTTGCCCAAACTCTAGACCACAGCCTCCTTGAAGTTACTTGTCAAGAAGAAATACAAATCTTAAGAATTCTTGACAAATATTAGCATGAAAAACACTTCAAGCAAATTATCTTAACTTGTTCCACCAGCCGGAGACACTATTATTTGTAAACTCATGAGTTTTGTAATGTACTAGTGAATTTTGTATTGTATTATACAAATGCTCAGGGCTTGATCTATGGCTAAAGTTTTGGAACGAAAGCTATGACATCTCTGTGTCTGTCTGATGTTCGTTATGCCAATGTGTGTACATTATAAATCTGAGATTTTTCTCCCTCCCGATGGTACCGCCAGAATTAATGAAGAGAGCTCTATATAATTGGCTTAAAAATAAGTGCTTATAAATTAAGTATTTCTAAACCTCAGAAATAGAATAGAAACTTACCCAACTGTTTTTCAAGTTGGCATGATCTAGGATAATTTTTGGTAAATAGAAACTAGTTTAAGTTTGTTGGTTCAATTAATACAGACATGTCTTTAGGGTTATTGGCATTAAGCATAATAATTTTATTTTACCTAGATTTACTGAAAGTCAAATTAGCTCATGTTGTCTTTGTTATAAAATTTGTCAACAAGACAAATAACCTAAGATGATGGCTAACTGCTTTAATGTCTCATGAAATCATCGTGGGTGATCTAAGTATGACTGTGAAGAACAAATGAACTAAATAGACATATATAAGAGTTTTCAGGTGAACATTCTAGCAACCATCACCTTATGATACATCTCTTTAAATAGTTTCCCAAATCTCTTTGATGACTTCCACCCTTAGAATTTTGTTCAGTTAAATTAAGTGATGGGAATTCACTGAATGTCCGGATCATTTCCAAATAAGAAAAAATATTAAAACATAGATGGCTACACAAGTCTACACTCACTTACCTTCGACCTCTTATCACAGAGGATCCGTTGGTGAATACATCTTATGACCCATTGAAAAACTAAACTGTGAAGAAGCCTATGCTTCTAGAAATTGTCAAGTGTATTGGCCTGGGGTGCCTGGGTGGCACAGTCAGTTAAGTGGCTGACTCTTGATTTTGACTCAGGTCATGATCTTAAGGTCGTGACATTGAGCCCTGCATCAGGCTTTGCGCTGAGCGTGGGGACCACTTGAGATTCTCCCTCTCCCTCTGCTCTCTCCCCCGCAACCCCCCACACACACTCTCTCGAAAGAAAGAAAAAGGAAGAAAGAAAGAAAGAAAGAAAGAAAGAAAGAAAGAAAGAAAGAAGAATGAATGTTGGTGTAACAAATAGCTCACAATCCTTTACTTTTTAGCTTCTACAAATTAAGGTGTCTAAGGGCTAAGAATTCTAACTAATATAAATCTGCTAGACATAATAAGGGAAACATCTCTGTATACAAGGCATGTAGAATATATGTTTTTGGCAATAAAAGGTATGAGGAATAGGGATGCATTTTTGTTGAGGGAAAAGAAAGTAATTTTGTTTTAACGTAAAACTGGTTATTTCTGAATGGGAAAGAAAACAAGGGACGAGCTAAAATAGAAAGTTGTAGAACGTTGTGAAAACGGAATCCTGGGGAAGGAATTTTACGTGTGATCAAGCAGGATAAAATTAAATGAATTTGTTGTAAGGGTTCTAAAAATAAGCTTTAATATCCGTAGTGTACTTACGTAAAACTGGGACTTAATTTTCTTCCATCTGCTTGAGGGAAGAACTTGTTTGGGCTTTGGTCTACTCCTGATAAGAGATTATAAAAGGCTTTTCCTCATTTTTTAAGTAATCTGTCTAAATAAGCGAAGAATTTGTGTTTTATCCAAGTAACTTCTTGTGTTGCTTTTATCAGATTTTTTCCTATTTAAAGATTTTATTTATTTATTTGAGAGAGAGAGAGTGCACAAGTGCAGGGTGGGGGAGGGGTAGAGGGAAAGGGATAGGCAGACTCCCCGCTGAGCAGGGAGCCTGATGCATGCGGGGCTCCATCCCAGGACCCTGGGATCATGACCTGAGCTGAAGGCAGATGCTTAACTGACTGAGCTACCCAGGCACCCCCAGATCTTTGATTACTTAAAAAAACAAAATGAAATTGAGTCTTCTCTATCAAAAGAGCGAAGTTTTATTTACAACTATTTAACTTTCTGTGTTTACCTGCAAAGTCTTTAATTGTCACCATGATTAAATGGATAACCAAGTTGTTTCATAGAGACCTATGATCCTCTTTGACCAAGTGTTTTAAAACCTTTTGATATTTTGACAAACTTCCCAAAAATTAAATTTGAAATAAAGTCTTTTGACCTGGAAGTTACTTGGGATTTTCCAAAGGGTCCCTGGAACATCTCAAAAGATTTGTTCTCTTTCCTCACACAAGGAATTACACTAATTAGGCTTATTTTGTATGTTAAATTACGTGGGAAGCATTGTCAGATAAGTGATGATGAGCCTTCTTAGATTATAGTCGGTGGGTGAATGTTATTCATCAGTGTTCTAGAAATTGCATGAAATTCCCAAAACTCAGATAGGTCCTGGTATGAAGTCATCAGTCACGATTCTAGGTTTTATCTTAAAATGTTGCATGTCACAGAAAGAACCAAAACTCCTTGCTTATTTTGCTGTAATGAACTCTAATCAAGTCTTTAGCCACTGGCATGTTGAAGTCTTTGGTCATTCATTCACAGTTACTGTTTTACTCTGATGCTTTCATAGGCTTGTTCCTGCAGAAGTGTTTGGTCTTCAGAGAAATTCATGGGGAGGACTCCGATAAGGGCTCTTCGTAACTTTCAGATCACGCCACCCAACTGGGTAAGAATTTACAGACTCCTAACGGAGAAACTAATGTCTTCATGACTTCTAACAAAAGATCAACAAGAATCAATTACATGAGGCTGAATTAACTGATGAGGATGATTATAATGTTTTATGGCTGTTTTGTTTGGAACACTGCTGATTTTTAAAAATGTTTCGGTTTTTCAGATTTAAGGAAAATATGTTCTCTTCTCTCTCAAGCTATCTATGAAACATTTAGCTTTTTCTCATTCCCTAATCCCTCCAGAATTCAGAAACCCTTCAGTGAGTATTTTTATTTTTATGGCAATGTGGTGATTTGCATAAGTTCACTAAGAATCTGTTCTTCTCGTAACAGGACCCAACAGGAAACATTGGTTATATTACCAAGACTTTGACAGGAAGGTCATATTCAGGAGAAATGTACAAAGGCTCAGGTGTGACCAGACAGCTTGAAGGAACTAAGGTTGACTATATGGAGCCAATAAAACCCCATGGCACGTTGCTTACAGGGCTCCAAGCAGCCTTACCAGGTGAGTAAGGAAGGTCACTTCCTGGCAGGTGCAAGAACTTCAGGATATTTGGGGGATCTCGAGAAGAGAAATTCACCAAAATCTATAGGTATTGGCTCGACTTCTGAGCTTTGACAGGCTTTTAAAAGTCCAATCTGAGATTCCTTTTAAAAAGTTCTAGCAAAGCAATTTAAAAGATTCTATGTGGTCAATATATATTCTTGCCGCATTTATGTAAATAATCAAGCTGTGTTTAAGATGAGACTTATTTTGTAAACAAATTTGCCTCTTATTATCTCTGATAAAAATGGGGGTAACCGTAGAGAGAAATGTTGTGTTTCAGCAAAAATCTGTAATACACCCTGCGTGTTATCTGATTAAGGGCTGTTCATTGTCTTTGATGTTTTGTTTTCTGCCTGTAACCCAGACTAGATCCCAAATCTTCTAGGTTCCTCCAATATCTTGCTACAACTCTCTAGACTAATATTTCCAACTTTTCTCCCACTCTTCTGACTTGGAATCATCAAAAACTAAAGCAGCCTTTTTCCAAAGCCACACAAGCCAACTTGACAACTGGATATGAACTTCAGAGAAAACAATTATGACAGCTCACGTATGGAAGATCTTTGTGCCTATTGGTTCTGTTTGCTACTCAGATCCCCAGAGACGTTCAAACTGCAAACTAGGAAAATCTGTTAGATGGCCATTGCCTTGCCCTCACTCTGTCTGAAAATACTTCAAGCCTGACATCTAGAAATCTTCCCAACTGGCTACCCTCAAAACTCAGAAACTAATTTATAATTTGCTCCCATCTCTAAGCATTGTTTTTCTTTTGTTTCCACAGAATTGCCTCTTATTAAATACCCGATTGCTTGTGTGGTTGGGGCCTCCCTTTGGGAGCCCACCTGCATCACTGCCTCCTGACGTGACTCGCAGCTGTTCTCGGGACTAGGAGACTGGTTCAGTGCAATACAGAGTAATCGGCCACGCCACCAACCTGGCTCCTCCCTCCACAGCCATCTACTCAGCTTTTAATGAGTGAAAGAAAATTCCAGAGGAAGGGAACTGATGGGGTCCAGGGTAGGCCACCCCAAGATATGCCACTTTGGTATAGTGATTATTTCAAATTAAAGTTACTTAAGAAACAGCCAGTATAAGAAGAACACTCTGTTCCTTCTCTGTCCTTCCTGAACGCAAGAAATAATCTCCCATGGGAATGTTACCTTCCCTGTACCAGGAGAAAGAGAGACATCCTTATCCCCAGAGATGGGAATTCTGGGCTGAGAAGGCCATATAAACAAACCTTGGTACTTCCTCTCCAATGTACTACACCAGATTTGTCTTGTCAATTCTTCACAAATGTCTTGTTTCCTTGTCTAAAAGGGATAAAACCTGTCTGCTTTGGTTACTTCTTTGAGTCTCCTATTTTTACGAGCTCATGTATGTATGAAATTGCTTTCCTCCCGTTAATCTGTCTTATGTCAATTTAATTATCAGACGAGCCTAAGGATCTAGAAGGGATTACCTTCTGCAAGAGATCTCCTCTGCCCTCACTATTTGAAGTGACAACTGCTCACCCCAATCCCAACCTCCTAAATCTACTCTGCTTTTTTTTCCCTACAGGGCCTGTACCCTCTTCTAGGACACCATCCGATTTACTTACTTACTATGTTTTATTTCGTTATTGTCTGTTCCTGCTTGTCCCACCCCCACCATTGGATTAGATTTTGTCTATTTTGTTCACAGCTGTATCCCAAGTGCCTGTAGTGACCAGTACCTAGGAGGCCCTCAGCAAACGTGTGTTAATTGAATGCATTCATACATGTCTTTGAAGCTGAGGAATAGGTAGGCTGCCCTGCGGAGGGGTGACTCCAGGTCTGCAGTGCTAGAAGTTTCTATCCAGGTACATTTCCTTGGCATGTTCGGTCTCTGCAAGGGCCTGTGGGGGCGGGGGGACTCTCAGCACGGGCAGAGCCAGCTGTATAGGCAGTGGATGATGGCGGGGGCAGGGGGCCATTGCTCCATCTTCCCGGCCATTGACCCCCTCCCCCTTCCTCCCCCACGGCTGCCTCAAGGGCTGTGTCCAACTGGATACAGGCTGGTTTCCTCTCCCTCCAGTCCTCCCAGGACCAAGCAAGCAGCCTCTTGGGATCCTTCATCTCAGCTGTGATAGGGTCCAGTCCCAGCTCCAGGGCATCCTGGGAAAGCAGGTGCTTGGTGTCTCACTCCTGCAGCCAAGATGGCAAGGCCCCCAGCTCCAGGAGCTGGCTCCTCAGACGCCTTTGTCCACATTCATCTGCCCAGCAGTGGTGTCTGCCCCAGCCATGTAGTCTCCCCAGAACCCCACGGAAGCTTCTCTGGAGAGGCCCAACGGCTGTGCTGGATGTGGGGAGGCCTTGCTCCAGCCTCCTGCTTGAGACAAGGCCACGCTGCCTCCACCCCAAGGGGGAAGGACCCAGGGCTCTTTTTACTTACTGTTGTTCATTCTTCATCTTCAGGGAGTGCTTTTGTGGTCAGTCCCAGACCCTCCAACATCCTGGGAATGTGGATCAGGGACCCTGAAGCTTTCCTACCTCCTGCGTCCGCCCTGAGGGTTCCCAACAGGCTTCCCAGATCCAAACTGCACTCTGTCACTCCCAGCCCAGTCTCCCTGCCTTAGTGAATGGCACCTCCGGTCTCAGAGGTGCTCAGCCCTAAAACCCCAGAGCTGTCCTTGGTGCTTCTCACACACGTGCTACCCCTCAAGAAGTCCCATGGGCTCTCCCTCCAAGGAACAAGCAGAATCCAACAACTTCTTACTGGCCACTGCCTGCCCTGGTCGGAGCCACCACTGAGTCTCGCCTGGAGTATGGTCATGGCCTCCTAACTGGTTTCCGTGGTGCCACCCTTGTCCCCTCTGACCTATTGTTTGCCTGGCAGCCGGGGTTCCTGCTAAAACCTAAACTGGTTATGCCCCTTCTCTGCTCACAGCCCCGCCAAGTCTCTGCCCCCAGCCCCTGGTCCCACAGGATTGGCTCCGCTCCTGCTCTCTGAATTCAGCCTCTGCCCCCACCCCACTCCCCTGCCCTCCAGCTACACCGGCCCATTGGCTCTTCCTTGCATTCAACAAGCAAGTTCCTGCCTCAGGGCCTTTGCTCTTGCTGTGTCCTCAGCCTGGAATTCTCTTCCTCTAGATAGCTGCAGGGCTCAGGGCACTCCTTCCTTCAGATCTCTGCTCAAGGGTCACCTCTTCAGAGACGCTTTTCTAGACCACCCTGTGTAAATAGTCCCCACCCCCTCGTTTTCAGCCCTCCCACCTTTATATATGTTTCTACATAGCTCTTTCCAGCTTTACATTTTATAAATACTTGTCTGTGTGTCATAATGTCAGCTCCATGAGAACAGGGATATTGTTTGGTGAGAAGCTTCATTTCCATTGCTTAGAATTTCATAGTCCAATGTGGTAGCCATTCGCCACACGTGGATATTTAAATGTAAATTAATTAGGGGCGCCTGGGTGGCACAGGGTTAAGCGTCTGCCTTCGGCTCAGGGCGTGATCCCAGCGTTCTGGGATCGAGCCCCACATCGGGCTCCTCCGCGGGAAGCCTGCTTCTTCCTCTCCCACTCCCCTTGCTTGTGTTCCCTCTCTAGCTGGCTGTCTCTATCTCTGTCAAATAAATAAATAAATAAATAAATAAATCTTAAAAAAATAAAATAAATGTAAATTAATTAAAAGAAAAGAAAAAAAATCCAGCTCTCAGTCACACTGGCCACATTTCAAGTGCTCAATAGTCGCATGTGGCTGGCAGCCGTGTACTTGACAGGGTAGAGCTAGAACACTTCTGTGTCAGAGAACATTCTACCACGCAGTGCTGCCTTAGAACACAGGGGGCGCTGTGTTCAATACAATTCATTTGTTGAATGAATTCATGACCAAGCGGTGCTCTTGAGAACATCGTCCTACGGGAGAGTGGGAAGTTCCTTCCACGTGCGGGACATTTGGTGGGAAGGTTTCCCACATTAACTCAGCTTTGTAACAGTGGCATGAGATGGTTCTCGCAATCCCTCGTTTACAGGCAAGGAAATGGGCTGAGAGTCTAACAAATTTTTTTTTTTAAGATTTTACTTATTTATTTGACAGAGATAGAGACAGCCAGCGAGAGAGGGAACACAAGCAGGGGAAGTGGGAGAGGAAGAAGCAGGCTCATAGCAGAGGAGCCTGATGTGGGGCTCGATCCCAGAACGCCGGGATCACGCCCTGAGCCGAAGGCAGACGCTTAACCGCTGTGCCACCCAGGCGCCCCGATAGTCTAACAATTTTTTTAACAGCTTTATTGAGAGCTGTTAAACTACATTTCACTTACCGTAAAATCCTCCCATTTAAAGTGTCCAAATCAACGTCGTTCAGTATATTCACAGAGTTGCGCAATCCTTACCATAATCAATTTCAGAGTATTTTCATCACCCCAGAAAAGTACCCCTCAGCTGTCACTCCCCATGCTGCCATGAATCTACTTTCTGTCTCCGTGGATTTGCCTACATGGGACATTTCACAGAAACGGAGTCCTTCAGCGTGTGGTATGGTGTGACCGGTTTATGGTGTGAGTGGTAGATTCAGGATCTTGTTATGAAACAACCAATGGCTACACCACACATTTTCCATGTCTTAGAAAAGAATGATAATAAATAGTTGAAAGACAGTCAGTGAGGCAGAGTGATAGGTTAGAAGAAAGGCCTGGGTCTTGAAGAGATGTTTGTATGTTACTGTTCACAGCAGCGATATTAGCAGGAGCTCAAATGCAGAAGCAGCCCAAGGGTCCATCGGAGGATGAACGGAGAGGCAAAATGATGTCTATAGATACGATGCAATATTACTCAGCAGGAAGAGGAAGAACATTCCGACGGGTGCCACAATGTGCATGGACCTTGAGGACATCATCCTAGGACTTTGAAAGGAGCCAGTCCTGAAAGGCCCCAGGCTGTGTGAGTCCACTTACCGGAGGCACGTCAAGTAGTCAAACTCATGGAGACAGAAAGCAGAAAGGTGGCAGTCAAGGCCGAGGGAGGAGGACAAGGGGAGTTATTTCTTCATGGGAGCAGAGTTTTAGTTTCAAAGATGAAAAGAGTTCTGGAGATGGATGGTGGTGGTGGTTCCAAATGTTACGAATGTATCTCATACCACTGAACTGTACACTTGACATTGGTCAAGGTGATAAATCTTATGTTACGTGTATTTTGTCACAACAACAACAACAACAACAAATTGGGGAGAAAAGAAGAAAGACCCTGGGCTGGGAGTCATGGGTCTTGAGTTCTAGTCCTGATTCTGTCTTTAAGTGTGTGACCCTGCACAAGACAGCAGACTCTCTGGGGATGCTGACAGGTCCGTCCAAGTCACACGGTGACCTAGGGGAAGTGCACACAGTTGCCGTTCTTCCTGCAGGCCATGCAGGGTTCTCCCGGGGTAAGCCCTCAGCCAAGGAGGCTGGGGCAAAGGCTGTCCCAGCAGCAGCTGTGGGACTCCTGCTGCCATCTGCCGGAAGTTTCTCCGGTTTCCTGGGCCAGCTCCTAGGGAACTGAGGAGAAGTCATCGTCAGGAGCATCTTGAATGGGTTCCCAAAAGACCCATGTTCAAATTCCAGCTTGCTCCCTACCAGCTGCATGCCTGACCTCTATGATCCTTGGTCCCACACACGCTTGCACAGCGCGGGGTTGCTGGAAACGAAACGTGAGGAAACACGTGGGCACACAATGAGTACATGACAAACCATCTACATTTGCTGTCTTGGGCTAGAGGCTCCTTCTGAATGACGGTAGCAAGGCTGGAGGAGAGGCAAGTTCAGATGTTCAGGCTTAATTTTTTGCTTATCCGCTGGCTGTCCAGCTGGAGCCCCTCCCCCATCCCAGTGCCAAGGCTGCCAGGCGGTGTTGGGGGCAGGGCAACACCGGGTGGGGTGGCAAAGCAGGTGCAAGGGCTTATTTTTTCTCCCCGCCCAGAGCACAGTGGTCTCCTCGCTGGACCATCTATCTCAGTGGAAACCTTTGCTGAGATTTATCGTCCTGTTCCTGCTGGGTACGGACTGCGGGAAGGTAAAAAATGTCCTTTTTGAGGCAATAAAACATGAAATGGAACCCAATTTCTCTCCAGGGTAAGAATCATTATGTTTGACAATGGCCGTAAAGTGTGTAGCACTGAGGAAAGGGGGTGGCTGGGGGACTTGGTGGAGGGGGGGGGGCAGAAGGCACCCTGCAAGACAGAGCTGTTGTGTAGGCAACAAAAGGGGGCCTGGACAGAGCCCAGGGACCAGGATGCCACCCCACAGCCCATCTGATGCCCAAGTACACTCACGGTCCCCCGCCCTTGAGGTCCCCACGTGGATTCAATGCATATTTATCAAGGACCTCTACTGGGCAGGGGGCGATAAGAAGGCCACCCTGCTTGCTGTACCCAGCACTTTAGAGAGAGAAGAAGAAACATGTGCTGCATTGAATTGAATTGAGTGTTAAGGAGTCTGGGTCTTATTCAGGGGGAACCAAGAAACCAGGTTTGTGTGTGTGTGTGTGTGTGTGTGTGTGTGTGTGTGTGTGTTTACATTTTTTGAGCTAACATAAATCTTTCAGGTCTTGGGGCTCCTGTGTGGCTCAGCAGTTTGAGCATCTGACTCTTGGTTTTGGCTCAGGTGACGATCTCAGGATAATGAGATCGAGCCCCAAGTCGGGCTCTGTGCTCAGAGGGAAGTCTGCTTGCGATTCTCTCTCCCCCTCTCCCTCTGCCCTTCCCGATGCTCTGCGCTCTCTCCCTTCCTCTCTCTGTCTCTCAAATAAATAAATAAATCTTAAAAAAAAAAATAAAGCCCTCAAGTCTGAAGTGTACAATTTAACACATTTTTTCACATGAACACAGCCACGTAACCACCACCCAGATCAAGAGAGAGGACATTTATGGCCCTCCAGGAAGTCCCCTTGAGCCCTTTCCCAACAGAGTCTCCTCAAGATAACCGCTGCCGACGTGTTTCTCTCTTCCTGCACGTCATGTCGTTGGAAAACATACGGCGTGCAGCTTCCCTTCTTTCACTCATGAGTGAGATTCATCCGTGTTGTTGTGGGTATCGGTGCATCTTCTTCGTCACTGTTTATTACTGCACGTTAGATACCACGTTAGGAATACGTCATGATGTATTGACCCGTGATGATGTTGACGGACGTCATGGTGGTCTCACGTTTGGGGTTTTGCCTAGCAAAGCTGCAGTGGACATCCTTGCACCTACCTGCCTTACAGGGGACGTAGGGAAGAGTTGGAGCAGAGGAGTGACAGCATTACATTGACTTTTTTTTTTCTTTTGTCCCTGGTGATGGTTAATTTCATGTGCTAAGTTGACTGGGTCATGCGAGGCCCAAATATTTAGTCAAATGTTGTTCTGGGTGTGTCTGTGAGGGTGTTTTGGGTGAGAATACCATCTTACTGAGTAAAGCAGAGTGCCCTCCCCAGTATGCTGGGACTGAACCTATGGGGTAAAGGCCTGAATAGAACAAAAACCACTGACCCTCTGTGAGTAAGGGGGAGCTCCTCCTGCCTGATGGCTTCCAGCTGGAACATCAGTTCTTGCCTTCGGACTTGAATGGAAACATTGGCTCTTCCTGGGTGTTGAGCCTGCCAATATTCAGCCTGGAAGTACCCCACCAGCTCTCGGGGTATCCAACTTACTGGCTGCGGACCTTGGGACTGCTCAGGCCTCTATAATCATGTGAGCCAATTCCTTATAATAAATCTCTTTTATATATACACATTCTTTTGGCTCTATTTCTCTAGAGCAGTCTAATACATCCCTCTAACTTTTTATTTTGAAAGATTTCAAATTTATTGGAAAGTTAAGACAGTAGTACAATGGTGGCAAATCGACTGCAGCATTAACCACGTTTGCCTCCCCGGGTCACGCTCTTTGGAAGTACCTTCTGGTGCTGATGCTGGGTTTGGCCACGTGACTCGCTTTGGCCAATGGGGCAGCAGTACAACCAACGTGAGCTGCAGCTTAAAAGCCTGCATTCCTTCTCCTCTTCCTCTCTTGGACTCCTGCCACTGCAGGGAAGACACTCTCAGGCCAGCCCGGCTGCAGGAGGTGAGGGACTCGGGGAGGAGAGCTGAGCTGTGCAAGCCGGGGTCACCTTTGTCCAGCCAGGCCACAGCCCACCCACTAGCCGCTGACAGGTGCATAAGCAAGGCCAGGGGCTTGCAAAAGGTCAGAAGTAGCTGTTGTTTTAAGTTTGGGGATGGTCTCTAAACACAACCAGATACGACAATAACCATTTATTTATCCTTTACTTAGATTTACCGATTATTTCACCATAGTTGCTTTATTCTTTGTATACTTCCGAAACACTGGAACGTTGCCGACATCATGACACTTGCACTCTCTCTACTTTGGCATCTGTCTCCTAAGAACAAGGTTGTCCTCCTGCATAACCCTACTGCTGTGATCACACCAAGTCACACTTAACAATATTGTTACAGTGATATCTCTTTGAGTGCCCGTATTCAAATTTCCCCAATCACCCAAAAATGTCCTTTGTAGCTGTTTTTTTTTTTTTTTTTTTTTTTTTACCTTTTTTAGATCCAGGTTCTAATTAGAATCATTCTCGTATACTGCCCACTTCTACAATCCTGTCCCCATACACAGAAGTTTATAGGCTCAGCCCAGCACCCAACCATGAGGAACGAGGCAGGGCAGGCACACTGCCTGGGTTCAGATCCCTGCATTGCCACTTCCCAGCTGTGTGACATTGGAAAGTTACCTCATGTTCCTCGTCCTTGAGTGGCGTTATATACAAAATGAGTATGTTATCAGCATCCTCATGGGCTTATTGTGAGCATCTAATGAATTACACACAGAGAGGAGTCTACATGGTAAGCCACCGCACTTATGTTAATGATTTTGTCACAGAGATGATCATTATTACTCTTTGTGTCTGCTGATCAAAGCATGTCTTATCATACACCTTTCCACAGGCTTCCTGAGTGGTAGCGTGTGGTTCCATTGTAGCCGGGAAAGCAGGGTTGAGATGCCCGCTCTGATAATCCCCATGTAGACCGAGGGAGGCTACACCGTTCTGGGGAGAAAGCACCCTAGTCCTTGCTTTGCCTCTAACTTGCTGTGTGGCCTTGGTCAAGTCACTTCCTCTCTGGTCCCCCCAGTTCACTCCCCTCCCTCCCTCCTTTCTTCCCTCCCCCCTTCTCCTTTTCTCTTTCCTTCTTCCAATTGTATTAATGGAAGCTTCTCCCCATTCCATTTTTTCCTCTATTAGTTCGGAAGCTGTAATGCATGCTATTTTTATTCTCTCGTAATTACCCTAGAAATGCCTCGTGCATCTTTGGGTTATAATTGCCAGCCATGAGTTCTGTCTCCGCATTCCTCCTACACAATTCCACGGACCTAAAATGCTTTAACTCTGGTTGCCTGTATTTTGATTCTCTCTTGATTTTTTTGTCTTCACCCCACAAATTAAACATTTCAAATCATCAATGTTTATTTAAATTTACCCACGTGTTTACCATTTCTTCTGTTCACTCTTCTATCTTGCGTCTCAGCCCTTCCTGCTGGGCTCATTTTCCTTTCTTCCTGAAATCGATGCTTTTAGAACTTTCTTTAGGGAGGGCCCCTGTTGTAAACTCTGACAGTTTTTGTTTGTCTGAAAATGTCTTTATTTTGCTTCCAGTCTTGAAAACTAGTTTCAGAGGTTATAGAATTCTCAGGGGACATCTTCTCTCCAGTGTTTGAAGGTGTTCCTCGACTGTCTCCTGAACTTCCAGAGTTTCTCTGAGAACCCTGACATCAATCTATTTGGTGTTCCTTTTTAGGTAATCTCTCTTTTATTTCTGGCTGCTTTTAAGATTCTCTCTTCGTCTACAGTACTCTGTGGTTTCCCTGTGGTGTATGGAGGTGGAGATCTCTTCTTATTCATCCTGCTTGGGATTCATCCAGCTTTCTGAATCGGAGGGTTGGAGTCTTTCACGGTCCTGCAAGACTCTTAGCTGTTTTCTCCTGAAATTTGGCTTTCCATTATTCTGATATCTCCCAGAATTCTGAGGAGACACATGTTAGATCTTCTCCTTTTATCTCCCATATTTCTTAATCTCTCTTCTGTATTTCTCCTCTCTTTGTCTCTCTCTCTGCTTACTGCCTGCTGGAGAACTTTTCTTACCTCTTTTCCAATTTACCAATTCTCCGCTCAGCTTTGTCTCATCTTCTGTTGTACCCATTTAATGATTTTACTGCTTATGTCTAGATATTTTGTTTGGTTCTTTTACAGATCAGCCTGGTGTTTTCTTATCATCTCAACCTCCTTTGTCATACTTTTGGTATCCATGTTTGTGGTTTAAATACACATATTCAATTTATATTCACAATCTGACAATTCCAATGTTTTCGGTCTTTGTAGGTCTGAGTTGTTGTTTCTGCTGACTCTTGCTTATAGTTGCTTGTTTCCTTGTGTGTTTTTGGCTTTTTGAGGGGGGGGGCACCCATGTTTCTTGGAACTTGTTTTCTGTAGGAATTCTTTCAGGACTGCGTTTAAGAGGGTGTTTCTTCGAAGAAGATTTGTTTATGCTTCTGTCAGTTGCCATTACCAATGGCAGGCCAATTCTCTGCTTGTGGAATTTTAGGCCACATGTGTAGCATGAATTCTGACCCCAAGCCCAAGTGAGGGCAAGCTTGTGGGTAAGAATTCTCACAGGAGGAGATTTTTTTTTTCTCTCCATTTTCCTCCTCCCACCAGAGCCACAGCAGGCTTTTCTTTGTTCATGTTGAAAGGACCCTACTTTATGCAGGGGCAGCAGATTTGATCTCCCACCTTGCTCGGGCTCAGACCTTGTCTCCTGTCCCCTTTAACACAGCGTGTCAAGCCCAGGCTTTGGGTTGACCAGATGCCCCTAGGGAGATGCTCACTCAATTCTCTGGAACTGCATTTCTTATTCTTTCTGACCTCTCAAGATTTTCTTTACTTTCCCGCTAGCCTATCCATTAACTGAAAAATCTTTTCATTTGTTCAAGCAGCAATTCTAAGTGTCCTGTATTGAGACGACATGTTGAGATTAGAAGTCAGTCCTAGCGTCCAATTTTATTTGTTCTTCATTCATTCCTTTATTAATGCAACAACTATTTCCTTGAGCACCTGCTAGGGGCCAAGTCCTGGGTGAGGCAAAAGGGGTACAGAGATCAATGAGACACATTGCCTGCTCCTGGGAGCACACCATGAAGTTACAACGTGACTGACGGTGTTTGGGGAAATCCTTCAAATCCTACAAATAAACATCTGCTGTCACTTACCAAGCACCTGCGTTGTGCCAGGCACTGTGCCAAGGACTCCACATGTATCATTTTCTCAGCTTCTCTTGACAGCCCATAAGGGAGCCACTGATGAGGAAACTGAGGCACAGAGAACTTAACTTGTCCAAGGTCACATGGTTGCAAGATAGTCAAGCCATAATTGGAAACCAGGCTATTTGGCTTAGGAACTAGGATCTTAACCTCCATGCTAAGGGATGGTTCCCCACCTTTCTACCCTCCTGCCTTGAAGATGTTCCAACCCCCAATCCTTAACTCCTCCCTCAACCACCTAGCCTTGTCATGGAACCTGGTCCAGAGCCATGCTGGGCATGACTCCCTCCGAGCCTGTCCTTAGAAAGACCTCCTCCCTGCCAAGAAGCAGCTCTATAAAAAGGATATGGCGAGGGCAACCTCATTAATATTCTTTCCTTCTGTCAAGTTGGCAGGGAACAGTAAGCCACTGGGGAAGGAGGGTTGTGCACCTGGCAGGAGAAAGGGTCTTATGGCATCATTGTGAAGGTGGGTTTAGCCTAGCAGAAGGGTCAGGCTTTGTGGAGGGATGGGAGGGGTCCTCAGGAGGGGGTCTCCAAAGGATGGGGAGGATGGCTTGGAATAGATGAAGGGTAGAGGGACCGGGTACCCACCCTCCGGGAGGTCAGAACCAGAGCCACCTCCCAGCTGAGGCTGACTCCTTTGGGCCCACAGGGGTGGGTTAGGAGATACCCTTTACAACCAGTCCAACATGCTCACACCCACAACTGGGTACTCCCTAAGGAAGGGCCTGGACAGTCTGAGTCATCTCTTTGCCCACAGCACCCCGAGCCAGAAGCATGGGTCTTAAGTATAAATACCTGGAGAACAGATCTGGCTATATGCATTATGATTTTTTTTAATTACATGTGCTGTATCCGCGTATATGTTCATTATGTAATCCGAGCCCTAAAGAAGCATATTATGGAGAAAAAGTGAAATTTCTTCCTTTATCCCACCCCCTTCTCATCCCCTCACAGAAGTAACTAACCACTGATAGCAATTTGGTGTGTCTCCTGCCAGATGGCTTTCCAGAATACACGAATTTGTACTCTGACGGAGCAGACCACCACACTCCCCTGCATGTGCATGCACGCACGCACACACGCACATACACACTCCACTCCCGCCCTTGCTTTGGCACCCACCAGTCCGGAAGTCTCCCCCTTCTCCCCCGCCTCCTGTTGCTGGTCATGTTGCTCCCCAACTGTTGCTCTGCTCAGATGTCCTGGGTTCGCAGGGACTCTGAACAGGATGGCCAAGGTACCCCGTTCCCAGCATTCCTCCCCTGCCAAGAGGAAGGGGATGGGACAGGGGAGGGGGGACAGAGGAGGTTGGGGGGGTCCTCAAAGGGTAGGGAGAGAAATCAAAAGACCCAAGAGTGTCTGCATAATCAACAAGAACCTCCTCCCCTCTCCCCACCTCCCCTCTCCCTCCTCCCCATCAGCCCTCTTGCCCCCACCCGACAGGGTCCCAGCCTCGCATCCTCTGCTCTGATCTGGAAGCCTGCATGGAGGTCTCCGCTTGTTCTGAAGGCTTGTCATGTCTGCGTTTAATGAAGTTTAATTATCTTCCAAGATTCAATGAATAATTATAAATCTTTTCAAGATGCAATCACACGGGTTCATGCTTCATTAACGGTGGAAAATCAATTGTAATTCGTGTAATTCCTCTCTTCTGGAGATCAGTCTGTTTGTACACGCTCTCCCCCTTTTCATCTGCTTTGTCTCCCCCAAGAAGTACATCAGATGCCTGGCTTTTTCCTTTGGAATTGATGAGCCTTGCTTGGGGGGTGGGAGGGGGGAGGAGAGCAAGGGCCAGGTGGAGGAGGGGAGGGGAGGAGAGAGAGAAGGGAGGTCCCCGTGGGGCACAGGTCTGGGTAGATACTTATAGGAGGCAAGATTGCTGAGAAAGGGGGGCGAGGAGATGAGAGAGAGGTCTCTTCAAGGCCACAAGAAAGCAGAGTGTTTCTTAACCTTTTTACAGGGAGAGGTCACAGACCCATTTGAAAATCTGATAAACATTATTGATTGATACCCCTTGAAAATGCACCCAGAGCATCTTGCTGACAGTTCAGGGGGTTAGGTCCCAAAACCCTTCCCCTCAGCCACTGTGGCCTCCTAGGTGTCCCAGATAGCTCAGAAAAGACAAGACAAGGCTGCTTCTTGGTAACTTGGGATCTTCCTCTATCTCAGAGAGATTGAGGGGCTCTCCTGGGAGCTGGGTGCCATCTGAAGTTCATCTCCAATGGACACTATAACCTGGATTTTTCCAGACCACAGAGAGCCCTGGTCAAGGGCAGCTTTGCTGGAGACTCATCTTTGAGACGCCTGTGGCCCAACCTCCTCTGACCAGCCCAGCCTCCTTGCAGCCAAGACCCGCGTCTTGCTCTTGAAGGTGGTAGGTTGCCCGCACGTACACAGCAGAGGGGAGTGGGGCTCTGTCAAGACTTTGAGGGGCCACAAAGACACAGGGAAGTCCTCACCCAGTCAGCCAGACCAATGGTGAGAGCAAAAGGAAGCCTTTGTGCAGAGGTCCGGACTCTCTCAAATAAGCAGAGGTTGAGGGATCCGTGTCCCTCACGGCTGGCCTCGTTTCCTCCCCTGAGCTGTAGATGGAAGCCTCCAAGCAGTGTTGGCCAGCAGAACTCTCTGGAATGTTGGAAAGGTTCTCTCTCACACTGTCCACTACAGTGGCCACCGGCCATATGTGGCTATTTAAATTTAAATTAATTGAGATCAAAGGGAATTAACGATTCATCTCCTCGGCTGCATTAGCCACATTTCAAGCGCTCACCCATCACACGTGGCCAGTGGCTGGCCTATCAGACCACACAGATAGAGCACATCCCCCCATCGCGGAGAGTGCAACACGACAACGCAGCTCTAGGGGCCTCGTGCCCCCTAGCGCCCATCGGATTGCTCGTGCTGCCTCGGGGCTTGGTGTTAAACGTCTGCTGATATCAGTTTCCAACTGTTGCTGCAACGAATTACCAGAAACTCAGTGGCTTTATTATTTTTTTTTGAAGATTTTATTTATTTGTCAGAGAGAGAGGATGAGAGACAGAATGACAGAGCACAAGCAGGGGGAGCAACAGGCAGAGGGAGAAGCAGACTCCCCACTGAGCAGGGAGCCTGATGCGGGACTAGATCCCAGGATCCTGGGATCATGACCTGAGCAGAAGGCAGACGCTTCACTGACTGAGCCACCCAGGAGCCCCCACTCAATGGCTTTAAACAACGCAAATCTCTTATCATAATTCCGAAGGTCAGGAGTCCAACGTGGATCTTACTGGGCTAAACTTACGGTGTTGGCATGGCTGTGTGCCACCGGCCTTCTCGTCTCTTCCGGTGTCGAGGGGCCACCCCACTGTGTTTGGCTCTGTCCCCATCTTGCTTCTCTCTCAGCACAGCTAAGGCAGGGTCTTCCCCCTCCCTTTTTGAAAAAGATTTATTAATTCATTTTTGAGAGAGAGAGAGAGAGAGAGCGCCAGCAGAAGGAGCAGAGGGAAAGGGAGAGAATCCCAAGCAGACTTCGTGTTCAGCATGGAGCCCGACACGGGGATCGATCCCACAACCCCGAGATCACAACCCAAGCTGAAACCAAGAGTCAGATGCCCAACTAACCTCGCCACCCAGGTGCCCCAGGGTCTTCCCTTTTAAAGACATGTGATTAGATTGCCCCCCCCCAGATAACCCAGGATAATCTCTCCAGCTCCAGGCCCCTCCACATCATCACATCTTCAAAGACCCTTTTTCCGCAGACGGTAACATATTCACAGGTTCCAGGAATTAGAGCACGGGCATCGTTGGGGGGTGGGGGGGCATCATTCTGTCTTTCTCAAGTCCCAAACTGTCATTTTTCAGATGGGGACCCTGAGATCCCGAAAGGAGACTTTCTCATGTGGTGGAGATACAGAGAGTTCTGGCCCTTTGTCTTCATTTGGGACACTTGTTACCTTCAGGCACAGCGTCCTGCCCGGAGTGGATGCTCACTGAGCATTTGCGGACTGACTGTGACCTCGGCCAGCCCAGTGAGGTGTGTTCTGTCACCCCCATTCACAGAGGAGGCGATGAGGTTGAGAAGGGAGGGAGACTCAGGACTCAGCCCCATCCAGAGACTCATTTTCCTAAGAAAAGTCATCCTGGCAGCTACCCAAACTCCAACAGGCCAGGATAGGGCTGGAACTGCTGACAGCTGCTTGGATCCAGACTTAGACGAACAGGAGCCATGAGTCCTGCCTGATGAACGACTCCTCTCCCACACATATGTTTCTGCTAATCAATTGGCACGTCATTAGCCCATGGCAGCAATTGTCTCAACTCCAAATGCAATGCAAATGTCATCGGTTTCCTTAGGTCTGGTAGGGAGGCTCCTGACATCCTCAGGCTCCCCTGCCAGGAGGGCCAGCACCCCTCTCCCAGATGGCGGACTCTCAAGACAGGAGGGCCAGCCAGTGTATGGGTGGGCGGGGAGAGGGGGTAGGCTGGGGGAAAGAAATAATCCACCCACGCTCAGCCAGTGTTTGGGGTAGGGCCCTGACTCCAAGCTGGGAATCTGCAGGGAGGGGAGGCAATGAGGACAGGAATCCCTATTTGCTGCTGGCTGGAGCAGAGGCAGGGCCCAGGGTCCTCTGATGCCTGAGGAGCCCTTCCACTGACACGGCCTTGTGGAGACCCCAAGTGCCTCACAGAGAAGCCACGTGAGACCACAGAGTCTGGGCTCATCTTCTGCCATACCACCGACCAGCTGCACCCCTTGGTCCCTCACTCTGTACGATGAAGGGGCACAACCTACCTCACAGGAAGGCTGTGACGATAACATATGATGTGCCGGGGTTCAGGGTTGGAGCTTAACAGTAGACGGGATGATAATATCTCACGTCTGTTAATTACATACATGCGCCAGACCTTGTTCTGTTGTCCCCATTTTACAGATGAGAAGGTCATTTACCCAAGGTCACATAGCTAGAGAGCAGCAGAGCCAGGATGAAAGCCCGGATGGTCTGTCTATACAGTCTGTGCTTGTAATCCTCAATAGACTACATTATTTCTGAACGTGCATCCTCCCTCTGGCCCTCCTAAATGTCCCTGCCTTCCCCCTTCCTCCCTGAGGACCACTGGGCTGAAGCTGCCTCCTCAGCTCTGGTATCTGCCCCCTGAGAAACAGGTAGGAACCTTCTTGTTTCTGGAGTCTGGTCGGCTGGCCCCATGCATGGCACAGCCAGAATTCAGTCCTGCCCAACTCTGTCTCTCTTCAGCTCTGGGACATTCGACCCGTCACCTAACCTCTCTGACCCCATTATTCCCAGCTGTGACACTGCAAACAGTAGTGTCTTCCTGGAAGTTGTCGTGAGGGTTGAGATTATGTGATATAGGCACCCGCCCCTCCATCTACAATGGAGCCAGCCCAGGGACAGGTCACGTGTGGGACTTCCTAAACGTCACTGCAGCCACAACTTCCACCGCGACCTCTCCTGTGCCTCTTCCTCCACTGCTGGGCACCCCCTGGGTTAACCGGACTTGTCACTGGAGGTGAATTATGTCATGTTTCCAAAATGGTAGCTGTGGATTGATCAAATTCTCTCTCTGCCCCAAGCCCCTTCCGCTGAGTGGCTTGATAGGGCAGCGGACAGTGATAACGTCTGGTGATTATTTCGGGAGGGTGAAGGTCAGAGCTCCGTGGAACCCCTGAAAATGTGGGTCCCTAATATGGTCCCTGGGGAGGAGGAAAGTGGCTCTGGCTGGCTTAGTAGGTGGTCAAACAGGACAAATCCAATCAGATCCATTTGCTCAGTTGTTTGCTAAGAAAATACACACACACATACAACAGACCCACCTGATCCCTCCTCTCTACTTGGCCAAAGCCTTCCTGTCTTAAAGACTCACTGAGGGATTGCCTGCTACAGGAAGCCCTCCTTGACGGTCCAAGCTCTTCTCAGGTTTTTGGTGCGTTGGTGTGGTTTTCCCTAACTAGCACCACAGTCGGCTTGCCACCTGGAATGCAGTTCAGTTGTGAGTACTTTCAAGCAACGTGTCACTAATAATCATTGAAGTACCAACCCCTGTGAGTAATTTGCTTTTTTTAAAAAAAGATCAAGCAGAGTGGATTTAATATTCTCTAATAAGGTCGCTGTCACTCATCCCATGTGCTTCCTTGCAGGGAAGAAGGCAGGGGCATTATATCTGGGAACAGCTCGGCCCCCAGGGCTGTCTCATCACCATGGCAGCCCGAGGGTCATAAATGGCCGGGGCAATTGTGAGCGACCGTGGGGTGTGCACTGAGATTTTATGGCTCCATCCACTGCCTTTTACATGCCAGATTTTATTAAACTCTGGATGAGCTCGGGTGGGGGAATTATTGAACTGCTTATAATGAGGATACTTAACCCCCGTGGAGCACTTTGCCATGTCCCAGATCCTACATTCAGAAGTCTACATGAACGATGAGCTGCTTAATCCTCCCACAAGCCTGCAAAGCCAGTGCTGTCAGTCTCCATTTCAGAGAGGAAAACTGAGGCTCGGAGAAGCTGAGAAACTCCCTCAGCTCCTCACAAGAAACTTGCTCAAGGTTGCACGGTTGCTGGGTGGCAGAGCAAGGATCCGGACTGTGGTTCTGTCTGAGCCCAGATTTGCTTTTTAAAATTCTTGCAAGACCGGGGCTCGTGGGCGGCACAGTCAGTTAAGCGCCCAACTCTGTTTCGGCTCAGGTTGGGATCTCGGGGTCGTAATCTCGGGGTCGTGGGATCGAGCCCCACGTGGAGCTTTGTACTTGATGGCGGGTCTGCTTGGGATTTTCTCCCTCTCCCTCTGCCCCTCCCTCTCATGCAATCAATCAATCAATCAATCAATCAAATTCTTGCAAGACCTATGCCGAGCGAGTCCCCTCATATCCACTCGCTCACCCACCACCTGGGAACCAGGCATTGGGCTGGGTGCTTAGGAAAATCAGAAGGCAGGTCGCAGGGCGAAGCCCAGCACCCGCAGGGGACACTGCCTCCCCTGGGGAAAGTTGCTATGTCCCTGCTCAGGGATGGTGCTCGCTCTCTCCTGTATCATTTGTCTTTCCACTGGGTCCTTCCCAACACTTGAAGCATGCCATTATTTTTCCCTGCTTATACCATGCTTTCCACTTCCCTGCCTCCAGATTTCTCTCTCCCTTTACAGCAAAACTCCTTGAAAGAGTTGTCTTGCTGTCTCTGATTACTTTCCTTTTGAATCCACCCAGTCAGTCTCTCACCCCATCGCCCCGTCAAAACGATTCTTGCCAAGTTCACGAATGACCTCCTCATTGCTAAATGCAGTGGTTGGTTCTTGGCTCTCCTTGTGCTTGTCCTACGTGCTGCCTTGGATGCCAGCGGTTCCCTCCTCCACTTTGAACCCATGCTCTTGGCTTCTGGGACACCTCGTCTCCTGGCTCTGCTCCTATATGTCCCAGGTGCTCCGTCTCTGGTCCTCCTTTTGCTGGTCCTCCTCATCAATCTGACCTGTCCGAGCCCTCAGTCTTCAGACTTCTCTTTAACTACACATGCCCCCGAAATGTTGCTTCTGAGCCTAGAGCTCCCAGCACGTCAAATCCGATGACCCCAAATGTCTAGTTTCTTCCCTGGGATGTCCCCTCAACTCCAGACTCATATGCAGCTGCTCACACAACATCTTTGCTAGGAGGACTAAAAGACATCTCAAAACCGAGTAGCTGATCTTCCCCCAAACCCTTTCCACCCCCTTCTTCTCCAGCCCAGGTGATGCCAACTGCATCCTTCCAGCTGCCGAGGCCAGAAGCGGGGCAGCCACACTGGACTCCTTTCCTTCCCGTACCTTCCATACCCAATCCATCGGCAAATCTTGCCGGCTCTACTTTCCAAATGTATTCGGGACCCAGTCACGTCTTACTACCTTACGGCCCTCTGAGTATCCATCATCTTTCTCCTAGTTTATTGCGATAGCTTCCTGACTGGTCTCCCTGCTTCTGCCCTTGGCCCCTTGGCTGTATTCTTTGCCCAACAGCCAGAAGGATCCTGTTGAAACATAAATCAAACCATGTGACTTCTAAAAACCCCTCAAATGGCTTCCTATCTCACTCAGAATAAAAGCCAAGATTCTATTATGACCTGTGAGGCTTCAGAGGGTCTGACCTCCCCTCTCCTCTCTGACCGTGTCTCCTCCCACTTGACCCCTGTTTGCCCCACCTCTGCATCCTCTCTGTTCCTCAAACCGCCCTAGGCATGTTCCTGCCCCAGGGCCTTTGTACTGGCTGCTTTCACTCCCGATGTCTGCTACTGTCTTTCCCAGAAGTCCATGGGGCTCCTTCCATCCCTTCCTTTAGTTTTTTACTAAATGATCCTCTTCAGTGAAGGCTTTCCTGGCCTCCTCCTAAAATGTCAACCTCCTCACCATCATTCCCATCCCTCTTCCACGCTCTGTTTTCTCTCCTCAGCACTCACCACTAACACAACATATATTTTATTTACTTGTGAGGTGATTGTGTCTCCCACTGGAATGTCAGCTCCATGAGAGCACGGACATTTGTGTTTGTTTTTTTTTAACTGCCACACGCCAAGTCTCTGGCACACAGGGATCAATAAATATTTGTTTAACGAATGAGCGAATGAATCCCCTCTCCTGTCCAGTATGAATGGACCCAGTTATCCACAGCGACCCCGTCACCCAGGGGTGGATGGTGTGGGGTGTTTGAAGAGAATCCCAAGCCAGCAAATGGGCTCTGAATACAAGCAGATTTTCCATGCTCTCAATGAGAACATTAAAATAGTTTGTTGGGCCAACTTGAATTTATATTTTCATATGCCACTGGAAAAAGTGGTTAAATATCTACTTATAATATTTAATTTATTAGTTTAATTACATGTGTCTATTTAAAAGCTCTGATCTGAAATCGGATGTGCTAATTTAGGAACGTGGATTTTCCACCCAGTGCGTTTCATGAAATTATTTTACTCAAGCTCCTCTCCAGGGACTCCCCCATCAAGGGGTGTCACCAGAGCCCTGTTTCCAGGTGCCTTGAGAACACAGACATTGCTCCCATCTGGGGCCTCTGAGATTTGGCACCTTTTGAGTCTCCGTGTGTGGCTGTCACTGGAAGTTTCAGCCAAGCTACAGATGCCCGTTCTCATCAGAATAAGAAAATTTTTGTTTTTCCTTCATCCATGGGGTGTGTGTTACGCCCCCCACAACACAGCCAGTGGTCTGTAAATAGGGTGACTGTCCTGGCTTGTCTGGGACTTTCAGTCCTGGGAAAACCAGCCCAAGTGGGTCAGCCCACCGATAAAGGGCTTGTTCATAGTCCTATCCTCATAGTTCTGAGGTCACCCCCCCGGGAACAGTGAATACATCTGGGTCAACTTACTTTCCTCCTTTTTATAAAAGCCGATTCACCACCAGGAGATTCTGTAAGGGTCCCAAGGTAGATTTTTTTTTTATTAAGATTTTTGTTTATTTATTTGACAGAGAGAGAGATAGCACGGGCAAGCACAAGCGGGGGAGGGGCGGGCAGAGGGAGAAGCAGGCTCCCCGCCGAGCAGGGAGCCTGATGTGAGGCTCAATCGCAGGGTCCTGGGATTGTGACCCGAGACGAAGGCAGGTGCTTCACCGACTGAGCCACCCAGGCGCCCCCCCCCCCCAGGGTAGCTTTGACTGGGGCCAATGTGTTTTACCTAAACAGTACCTGTGGTCCAAGATAAACAACTGAGAGGAGCCCAGAAAGAGGCTTTGTTGGAACCCTGATACAACCCTGTAGCCAGGCCTTCTCAGGGTTGTTGTAAAGCTTCAATAATGGGAATTCTCCCTGTTTCCTGCTACCCTCCCTGTCCCCACCGACCCAACAGGGTCTGGAGTAAGTACTTCGCTCATCACCGCCCGGACCCCACCCGAGGGGCCAGAATGACAGCTACTGTGTTCCAGGCTATGAACACCATCTCTAGTGCTTACAATGACTCATCCCCATTTTAGAGTCGGGAAAACTGAGGCTCTGTGAGAGGGAGCCATGCCTCTAGCACCGTCCCTGCCACACACCTCTGCTGTGGAACTCCTGTTCAGAGACTCTCCCTAACCCCTCCCCCCACCCCTGACCAGCATGTGGGTGATTTGAGGCTTGCCCAGATTTACCCTCCTCCAGCTGGAACAAACGGTTATCCAGGTATTTGTCCCCCATTCCTGGTGCACAAGCCCATGACCCAACCCCTCAGACTCTTTGCCTTCTGGACCCAGACCCTAAGCCTCAGCTTCCAGAGGCCCACGCAGGGGACAGGGCGGAGGAAATGTCTTTTCCGTAAATCTGCTTCCAGGTCCGTGGCCCCATGACCTGCAGCATTCATTCTGAATGTAACACAGAAGAGCAAGTTAAATTAGCCCTGGTTATCGTAAGTGCTTGTAAGTTGTAACTCGGCTCAACCTTTTGCACCCACAGCAGATTGGCTCCCTTCTGCGGGGGAAGGCTTGGGAGCGGAGAGGCCGGACCAGCGGCCTCAGGGAGGCAGGGGCTGGGGGCTTGGGAACACAGCTGAGCCTACCTGCTTCTCTGCAAGCATTTCTCGAGCACCCACTAAGTGCCTGTCATGTGCAGGGTGCTGAGGACTCAGCAGTAAGCAAGGCATGGACCCCCTCCTCCCACACTCACCCCAGGCGGAAAGTGGGGTTTGGCGAGCTGAGAGGGGTATTATGACTACCCTCAGGCCTGATCTTCTCTCCATGGTCAGCCTCCCCTCAGACTCAGACTCTTCCTGCTTTTCAAGTCCCCCCTCCTCCAGAAGCCCTCCCTGACTGGCCCAGCTTACAACTCTCCTTCCTGGGGTCTCTACTACATGCTTGAGCAATGAGCCAGAGACTAGCGAGGTCTCCCGGAGGGTGGGGGCCAGGTCTCTTGTTCTCTTTATGCCCAGAATGTCCTTGATAGAGGGGAAAAACTGAAGGTCAGAGAGGGACAGTAACCTGCCTGAGGTCACACAGCAGGTTAGTGGCAGAACCAGGACTAAAATGCTTCTCTCTAGGGTCCTTTCCCCTCGTTTTGAAAATACCCAACCTTGATGGAGCATCTTTTTACTTGTCTAGATCTGTACTAAACACCAAGACACATGAGCTCATCTGGCTTGTCAACAGCATTTCAAGAAAGGCATTAATATTACTGCCCCCCCCCCCCTACAAACGTGCTATGTGGGGCTGGAGAAGCTACAGAACTGGCCCTCAGCTTTTTCCTAGTCCGTAAATGATGGAGTCAACCTTCCAACATCCCAGCTCAGCCAGATGGCCCTCAATCCATGCTTTTCACCACCATGTCATGTCACCGATTCAAAGTTCATTGGGGAGCCCAGAGAAGCATCAGGGGCTGTGACCCCCACTGAAATTTCATGTGTGCACATCCTTCCGGGGGAGAGAATCTATAGCTTTTTTCCAGATTCTCCAAAGGGTCTTACCTCCCCCTGAAAACCAAGGCTCACTGTTCTATGAGACATTTACTAGATGGTTACTTATGAGGATGGGGTGGATGTGAGCTTAGTGAAATAAGGAGGTGCGTGTGTGAAAGAGACACAGACAGACAGACACACACAAACACACACAGAGGAGCCCACTGGGGTGGAGGTGCGTGGGGCAGGAACCTACTCCTTCCACCTTCCTGTCCTGCCCTCCGACGTTCCCTGCCCACATGCTCTCCCGGGACAGCAGCCCGTGGACGGCCGGGCACACGCGTGTGCTCCCACATGCAGCAGGCTGGACTCTCCGCCCGCTGCCACGCCATGTTCCATTTCTCTCCTGCCCGTCAGCCGGGCCTCCCCAGGGCCTGATCTCCACGGTTGTTTTATGGAAGGTGTCAGCTCCCCGCTCCACTCTCTGGCCTGATGTAGTTATTAGAACAGCTACAAGAAGAGACAAAACACCAGGCGAGAAGGCGGGGGCTAGGGTTCCCGAGGCTGCTGCCGAAAACGAGAACGTGTAATCCCTCATTCCTCGTGTCACCGAAACCGACTCTCTGCTCCTGCCATCACTTCCTGTTTAGAACTGCATAATAATTAGGATGCGTATTTGGAAACAATTAAAAATAAGCTGCCAGCATGTGGCTAATTTTGCTCAGGCTGCGAGGATAATATCAATGTGGAAGAAGGTGGGGACCCGGAGCCCCTGGAAGTCATCAAGACCCAGGCGGCTCTTGGTTCTGCTGCTGGTCTTCTTCTGAGGGCCGCTGGCTCTCGCTGGCCATGCTGGCTGGGGTCCCAGGCCTGGTGGAGGTGGAGAAGGCTGGGGCCAGCAGCCAAGGACCCTGGTGGTGAGTGGGCAGGGCAGGAGGTCCTGGAGGAGTCAGCTCTTGCAGTTCCCTCTTGTCACCCAAGGGCTGAGTCCCATGTGCCTGGAGGAGATGCCTTCCACCCACACTTGACCAGCTCCCGCATGCCTCCTACTGCTCTGGGAGGTTCCCGTTGTTACTGGGCAACATACACGTATGAACCGTGCTCTGTGAACCGCGGAGGACCTGGGTTCCATTCCTGATCCTGCCTCCTATTGCTTGGACCATCCTGGTAGAGTGTCTCTGCTTCTTTTCCCACTGCTCTCCCTCTGCTGCTGCTGCACGCACAAGAGGACCTCAGCTTTGGCCCCCGACGGAGCTGGTTCAAATCCTAGCTCTGCCCTTCACCACTCTGTGATTTTGAGCAAGCCTCAGTTTTTCCCCCTGTGATATGGGGACAACAGTACCTACATCCTATAGTTCTTAGGAGGCTGAAACGAGAGAACACATGAGAAGGACTTAGCCAGGAGCCTGGCTCGTGGCAAGTGTTCCAGGAATGTAGGACTTGGTCACTATGCTGTTTGCAGTGTTCTTACTAGCATGGTGGCGTGGTCACCATGTGAGCCCCTCCACACAAGCCACTTGTCTGTAGCTCCCTATCCGTGCTATGTCCCTGGCAGTGAGCTCAGAGAGGGCAGGGGACAGTCCTGGGGCATTTTGTGCCCCACACAGAGCCTGCCTCTGTGCCCTACCCTCAATACTTCAGATTTAGCAAGTGCCTGTCCCACTCCTGCCATGGCGCTCTCCCCTCCCCTCACCCCTTTTCCCTCCCCTCCCCTCCCCTTCCCATCTTCCCCCACCATCTCTACTCAGTAACACAGACTTCAGCCTCCATGTCCCCTCTGCTCAGAACCCTCCCCTGGGTCCTGTTTCCCAGTGAATGCTGGAGAACTTACTATGGCCTCCATGGTAGTTTTTTGGGGCCACGGCAACAAATTATTACAAATGTGGGGCCTTAGAATGATGAAATTTATGCTCTCACAGTTCTGGAGACCCGAGATCCAGAATCAAGATGTTGGCAGCACCCCACTCTCTCTGTAGGGGCAAGGCCTTGCTGGCCTCTTCAGTTCCTGGGCTCATGGCCACACGTCTCTCTCTGTATCTACACGGCTTCTCCTCTTCTGTCTCTTAAAGGACATTTGTCATTGGACTTAGGGCCACCCAGATAATCCAGAATGATCTCCTCATCTCAAGATCCCTATTTAATCACACACAAAATCCCCTTTTCCAAAAAAGGTCACAGTCACAGTCCAGGTCCCAGGGATGAGGATGTGGGCAAATCCTTTTGGGGGCCAGCCCTGGTCCCACTAGAGCCTCATGGAGATCCCTCTCCTCTCCGCCCCCGCCATGCCAGCGTGCATGCTGTCCCTTAGCCCTTCCCATCTCAGGCCGCCCTTGGCCTTAGGACAGCCCTGAGGCCTGTGTCCTCATTTCTTTCAAGTCTTTGCTTAGATGTCAGCCTTTTAGCAAAGACGGCCTTGCCGCCCTGTTTAAGGACTGTTGCAAGCCCTCCCTGTTCCCTGCTCTGTTTTCCTTCACAGCACTTAGTGCCTCTAACCCGTATCATTGCACTGATTTGTTTCTCCCCCCCCCCCAGGAGAGCGGACCTCCATGAAGACAGGCACTTCTTCTGTTCTGTTTGTCGTATATCCCCAATGTCTCAAACAACCCCTAGCACACCCCTGGTTTCGTGCTTAAAACCCATTTGTGGGCTAAGCAAGGCACTGGGCTGGGCTGGGAATACCAGGCGGCAAGACAGCTGTGGCCCTGGGGCCCTGGGAGCTCATCATCCGGGACGAGCTGGCCTTGCTCGGCTCTCCCACGGGCGAGCTTCGACGGAGCACCAGGCGCACTGGCCGAGGGCGCAGAGATGGGTTTTCATCTTCTTCAGCCGGAGTGCCGGAAGTCCCACCTATTGGCAGCCCCGACGCTGCGGCAGGGTCTTCAGAGGTAAATGAGGTGTGACCCAGGAGGGCAGCCGCCTGCTCTGTCCTGCCCACTGCTGTGTCCCTCGCACCCAGCACGTTGCAGGTGTCAGCGAAGATTTTTTTCAAATGAGTGAATGGCTCGTCTCTGCCCTGAACCCGAGACAACACAGTGGGGCTAATCAAGAGGAGGGTTGAGTATTGGCCCATAAAGGAAGTCTCTGGTCTGTAAAACTGGTGTGCCCAGGTGGAGGAGCCCGGGGTGGGGGGGCGTGGCAAGCCTTTTGCCCTAGGTGTAGGATGGGGCAGAATGCTTGCAGGGACTGTCAAGGGGTCTCAGCATCAAATTCCCCTGAGAGCCAGCCAATGTCCCCCCTGGGGCAAGGCTGGCCACTGACCAGACCCTCAGGCTTCTGGGACCCCTGTGCCAGTTGCCCAGGCACTTGGAGGTGGCCCTCCATGTTGTACTGGCTGGCCAGCCAGTGTACCCACACCTGCCAGGAGGCCCATCATGGCCTTGGAACTAGTCTGTGAGGGGAGGATGCTCCGAGAGTGATTGCCAGGCTGTTGAGCCAGGAAAAGCAGACTGAAGGGCATGTCATCCATTAAGGGCCCAACCTCTCACCCAGGAATGCACAAATCACCGCGTCATCTGTCACCCTCTCCACTCCCTGCAGCTCCAACCTGGCCTGGCTGCAGGCTGCCGGCTGCACCCGATTCCCAGGGACTTTCTCCCGCAGCTCATGGAGGCAGGTGCTGGGAGCCTGTCTTCGCTCCCTAGGGAGCAGGGAGCAGATGGCTGAGGCAGAGCCATGGTGCTCCGAGCAGCTGCCTGTGGAGGGCACTTCCTCCACCCCTCCCAGGCCTACATCCAACACGGATGCCCGAGGAAACTGAGGCACCCCTTCACCCGAAGCCCTGGGCCCAGAGGTCCAGAGCCAGACCACACGCCCACACTGGGGGGCCGCAGGGTGAGGGACCCTGGCATCTCTTTCCTCCTAAGCACCCTCGGGCTCAGAGTCTGTCTCACAAAATCCCAGACCCACCTGGCTTCTTAGCAGCAGGTGGTCGTCCTCTTGGCACATGGGGGCCTGGACACTGGGCTTCCCACCACCCTCACCCATCCTTTGTCCTGCCTCTGAAAGGGGGCCTGGCTCTGTGTCTCCCACTGGCAGGATGTGAAGGACAAGCTGCCCGCCCGCTTGCTGCAGCCTGGCAGGCTCGTCAAAGGCAGTAATTGTCGGGAGAAATTTGCCAGCACAGTGAAATAAAGGGCCTTGAAGGTATAAAGAGTCGAAGCCGCCGATAAGAAGCTATTTTATATAGACTTTCATTCCCCAGATCGGAATGAGAACGCAGGGTTTTAGGTCTTTTTTTTTAATGTGAACCAAAGCCTTTTTGCCCCCAAGAAGTCCAGTTTGGGTATAAGAGAGATTAATGGTGGGACGGATGGGGCCTGGAGGAGGCTGGAGGCACGAGGCTCCCATGGTGTCCTGAGGGATTCCTGTCTTCTTGGGCTGCCTCTGAGAGCCCCCTTGGAGTGACCTTGTGCCTCAGTGCCCCCTGTCCGGCAGCTGCTGGCCTGCGCCCCTCCCTCCCACTCAGCTCTGGGACCAGGGGGCCAGGGCGCCCCCAGCAGGACCCGAAGAAGGATGAGTGGGTCTCTCTGCTGGTGTCCTGCACTTCTTGCTCCTTTTCATCTTGAGGCCCTCTCTCCTTTTATATAAATTGGTTTAAGTGACACATATTCATGGTAGAATATTGAGAAAAGAGATTGAACACAAAGAGAAACATTGAAATAGCCTGTAAATCCTTCCGCTATTTATTGTGTGTTGTGGTTTGCCGGTCCTTTCTCCCTATATATTCACAAACACGGGCTCTGACGGTACATGTTTCTTTGTACGCAGCTTTTCTCCACTGTCTAACAGTATATAACGAGCACATTCTGTGAAGTCTCTTGATTCAACCGGCAACTGGTCCATGGGGTCCCACCTGATGTTAGCTGTGCTTTTCCACTCATTGATTGAGAACATTCTATATGACAACAAGTAACTATGAATCCAGCCAATGCACAAATGTATCCTTTACGAACCACAACAGCGTCTCCCTGGCCTTGACAATGGTTTTACGTAGATGGCCAAGACACATTATTTGTTTAATCTGCAGGTAGTCTGTGAGTGTATGTGTAGACTCCTTGTAATCAACTTGTGGCCCCTTGGGATCTGTGGCTGGCATGGTCGGGAGGAGCCAGGGGAAGGGTCTGGGAGTATGTGCTGGGGTCCTTTGTACTGGCTGTCCCCTCTCTCCAGGATATTCCTGCCCAGACCTTCGCATGGCCACTTCCTTCCCATGATCCAGATTTCTCTTTACATGTCACCTCAAAGGAGCCTGCCCTGTCCACCCAAGGTAGTGACCCATCCAGTCCCTTTTTCCCAATACTGCCCTACCTTATTGGTTGGTACCATTTTTACCACCTGAGATAGTCTCCCTTTTCCATTTGCTTGTACCTTTCTCTCCCTTCCCCAAGAGCCACCAGCACTGCCATCTCCCTAGAACAGTGCCTGGCACAGTGTAGGTGATCAGCAAACACCCATTGACAGAATGAGCAAACAGGGATGGGGTTCTCATCCCCAAGGGAGGCAGCCCATTGCATTTGGGGAAACTGCTGTTGCTTAGAACCAACCAGAAATGTCAGGGAAAGGCTTCATTTCATGTATCAGGGCCAACTGACGGGTAGTGGCTGCCTGGAACACTGGGTTGAGAAAGGGTTTGAGGTCACGTTCAACCTCTGCAGGAGGGAGGATCGTAACTGATCAGTGATAATCCTCCACGGGCGTAATGGCAGGCATAGTGGTATTTGTGCCACACCTGGATTAGACTAGAAACCCCCTTAAAAGAAGGTAGGGCTTTGTTATTCTCCTTTGCAGCCCCCTAGCACCTGGCACATTCTAGGTGCTTGGTCATGACTGCCGTTGCCTGGAATCGCTCAGCTTTGAAGCCCCAGCTCCTAAAGAGATAGGAGAAAACATCTAAGCCAAAGGTTTTCCATTTTTTTTTTAAACCTGCGGCATTCTTTCTTCAAAAGAACATCTTACGTGAAGCCCAGGATATATTAGCAGACAAAAGCAAAGCTGCTCCGGCTGAATCTGGGTTTGAGGCCTGGGGCCCCCACTGCCTGCACCCCCACCATCAGAGGCAGCCCTGAGACACTTTTCAAGGAACGTGATGGCTCCACAGAACACAGTCTGAGAACCCTGGACAAGGAAACCAAGATCCAAAGAGAGGAAGTGACTTACCCAAGGTCACACAGCGACTTAGAACTGAAAATGGGGTACCAGCCAGGGGACTCCCAGTTCAGTGCTCTTCCTGCCACATTTCCAGGCTGTCCCGCAGGGCAGGTGCCCTCAGTTCTGAGCTGGGCCGTGAGGCTGGGAGAGGACATTCCCCACATCCTTGGGCTGGATGAACACCTGAGCAGCTCAGTCCAGACCCAACGTGGGAGCATCCACCCTCCCGGCACGGGCGCCCGGACTGCCGCATCTGCTTTGTTTATCTTGCTCTTGGAGCCCCGGGGCGCAGTGTCGGAAAACAGCTCCCTCTCCCTGACTGTGCTTTATTAATTAAAGCATTTCCCCTCTTTGGTAGCAGCTGCTTCGAAGAGTTCGGCGAATGTTTAATTCATCGTTTCAGAGCTGGTCCCCCAACTCCCCCCAGCACCGCCTTCCTTCAAAGTGCTTTCCCGGGAAACCCTCCCGGCACGAGGGCTGTTTCCCTGCTTTTCCACTGCTGCCAAGCTGCCTTTCGCTGAGCTGCTCTGCCGGCTAAAGGTGATTTTTATGCAGCACCAGAAATCTATAAGGAGTGAGCGAGGCTGGGTGCAAGCCCAGGTTCTCCTCCTCGAGATATTTAAAAGGCCACGATTTGTCGAATTACATGAGTATTTAATGATCATCTTCCTTGGCTGTTCAAAGACAAAAAATGAGGGCATTGATTACCCAGTGATGCTGATTAGGGGCTGGGGTTCCCCAAGGTGTGTGCGGGGGGGTTGCTGCTGGCACAGCACCAGGTCTCTAGGAGGGGACCGGGGGAAGCATCACTGGGGGGGGTGTCCCCATCCTCTTCACAACTGTGATCAGTGGAATAAAAGGGTCCCATTGCCCAGGTGGGGGGCTCATTTCCATTGATGGGGCTACACAGGGCCAGTGAAAGGCTGACTATCTCAGGTGGGAGCTCCGGGTCCACCCATGCTCCCCTGTCACCCAGGATGGGCTTGTCTGCTCACCAGCGCATGCACTGGAGCCCCACCCTGCCCCAATTTCCTGAGCTCTGGAAAAATCCAGTTTGAGCTTCGTGGTTTGATGTATATGAGCCCTCTCAAGATTCGGAGACATGAGCCTCTTTTCCTCCTGCCTGAAGGCTGGTGGACTGGGAGAGATACATACAGCCTTCCTCCTCTGCTCCCTCCTTGAGCTCCCTTAGTCACTGTGGCTCCCAGGCACTACCCCTTCCACGAGTGGGTCCCAGGGTTGTGTCCAGGTCCACTTTCTCTCCCACCCGGGGAAGTACTACAGAATGTGGTGACATCATAATGCCAAGCGAATTTATAACAAGAAGTGGATGCTGTGAAAACTTGGGAATTTGAGGGTATCAGGAACAGACTACCTGGGGCACATCTCCCCAGGGACAGGGACCCAACAAGGACCTCAAACCTGGGGTTGGGACTCAACAAATCAGCTAGCCTGGCCCATGGCCTTGCGTTCTGCACGTGGGCTCCCCAACCAGTACATAGGATCTCACCCCTGGCCAGGTCATCACCCCCTGTGGGTAGCCCAACAGAGTCACCTGGTGTTCCTCGAAACACTGAGAAATACTTGTTAGACACCCTGCAAGTGGTAATAAGAGCAGCCAGCATTCCCTGAACACTTGGCATCTGTGGATGCTGTATAGTCTAGAAGCATTAGCTCACGGAATCCTCCCCCAGCTCTAGGAGGTAGGTGCCATTTCGTGGATGAGTACACTGAGGCAGGTGTTAGGTAGCAAGTCCAGGTTTGCACCCAGGTCTGTCTGACCCCACGTCCATGCCACCAATAGGGATTATGTCATTAGACCTGGCAGGACAGCTTTGCATCCACCCCAGCCAAACAGGGGGGTGGGGACCCTGGACAGTGTCAGATGAGGGGAGTATAAGAACATAGCTCTGGGGTTGGGAAGACTAGGTGCAGATCCCGGACCTGACACCTAATGCCTGTGTGGCCCTAGGCAAGGTACTGAACTTGCCTCTGCCTCAGTTTCCTTGTCTGTAAAGTGAAGATAATGACAGTGCTTACCTCCTAAGGTTATTGTGAAGATTCCTTTATTCAAACAATAAGTATTAATCAAGTGCTGAATATGACTCTAACGTCAGTCTAGTGGTGGGAGAGACTATACGCGTACTAAGTGAGTTAAGGGTAATGGTATGGTTGAGGGACAAGAGAAAGACCAGGACAAGAAGGATCTTGAGTGTTGGAGGGGGGTGGAGTCTTCTGTGTGTGCACACTCTATGCACAATGGAGCCGGTTGCAGGATTTAATGAGCGAGGGGGTCAGGACAGGCTGCACAGAGGAGAGACTGAGCCCAGTGGGCTGAGCAGACGTCGAGGGGAAGAGTATCTGGGCCAGAGGGGACAGCCAGCTCAAAGCCAGAAGGAGCATGCCTGCTGTTTGAGGAAAAACAAGGAGGTCGGTGTGGCTGGGGCCAAGAGAGAGAGAGAGAGAGAGAGAGAAAGAGAGGGAGAGAGAGAAAGAGATAGAAGGGCACAGAAGACAAGGGCAGATCAGGCAGGGTCGCAGAGGTCTCTGTGAGGACTCTGGCTTCACTCTGGGTGGAATGGGGACAGAGAAATCCCAGAGAATGGCTGATCTGAGTGCTCAGGACACACAGTGTCCACTAAATATTATTACTTGATATTCCTGTAAAATACTTATCATTTTTGCGATGGGGCCAAGTGGGGTCCCAGTGTGACCTTGGAGAGAAACCCCCTCTTGCTCCTAGAAACAAATAACCTAATTGGATGCTGGAGCATTTCAAGAGGGTTTATTTCCCTGTCCTTGCAATGGAAACCCCATTCCTTGTCCTGCTTCCCACTGAGAATAAATGGACTTAGCAAAGTGAGGCTTCCAGCACCTTGGGCAGGAGGGAGGAAGCAAGGAGGAGGACAGGGGAAAGGAGAGGAAGAAGAGAAGGAGGGGAAAGAGGGGAGGAGGACGGAGAAGAAGGGGGAGGGAGTATAAGGTGGAGGAGGGAGATGAAGGAGGAGTAAAAGGAGAAGGGAGGAGGAGAGTGGAGGAGGAGGAGGAAGAGGGAGAAAAGGGAGGAGAGGAAAGTGGTGGAGGAGGAAAAAGAAGGAAGAGAGGGGAAGATGAAGGAGGAGGAAGGAGGAAGGCAGGGAGAGGCGGGAGGGTCAGAAGGGGAAAGAGGAAGGAGGAGGAAAGAGGAGCACCATCGCAGGGTCAGAATGTCCTTCAGCCCCCTCAGCTCTGGGATCTCCACGTGGCTCCCTCCCAACAGGGCTCTGCCAGAGTCTCAAAGAGGTGGTTATTTTGGGTGGCAGCATGATTAGGAGCTTGGAAAGCAGGAAATTGAGTGGTGATTAAGGTTGTAATAAGTTGACAACATCAAATATCATTACCCTTAGAACATGCAAATGATCCCGTCTTTACCCAAGATTTGCCATGCAAATACCAATTAACAGAAAAAGTATTTGCCTTGATAGGGGGAGGCTGGTTCTCCTTCCAGTGCCTCCCCCCCCCCCCCGCACTGCCCCTGAAAGAGGGTAAACAAACAGGAGGGGCTGTGCTTGAATGTCACCAGCAGAAGAAAGTGAGGATCCACAGCAGTGACAATGGCTCTTGTGAAAGGCTGCCAGAAACTCTGGCCTAGACCTTCCCTGCCACAGGCTTTGCCTTTCGCACTGGCCCGGAGGCTGCTAGAAGCTTCTTGGACCAGCTCCTGGGGCAGCTGGTCCCTGGGCTGATCTTTGTAGCCTTTGTTGTCTGGGCATACTACACTGTCAGAAACCCGTTTTCCGTGGCTGGGAGCTCCCCAGCTGATAGTGCCCTGCAGAGGGGGGATCTGCAATGAGACACGCGGGGAAGTTTTGAGACTATGGCCCCAGAGCACTGACACGACTGTGTCTAGGGGATTGACTTCTGGAAGGTCCAGGACAGATGATTGGGGAGTCACTGGGTAGGAGCCCCTTCTCTCGGCCTGATATTTACCCCTGCCCCGGATGTACTTGGCACTATGGAGGCACCATCTCTCATGCTGAGATGAACACAGCACAGCGCCTGCCCTCAAAGAGCTTCTGGTCTCTTTTGGCAGGTAGAAGGAACCAAGGCCAGAGGGTACAGAAGGTGAGACGTAAAGTGAGTGGTACCAACAGAGCATCTTTGTCTGTTTCCAGAGCTAAACTTGCTTTTTGTGATGGTGGCATGAGAAGATGGCACAGAATTTGGGCTGAGCCTTAAAAGAGGAGAAGAGAAGGGGAGAAAAGGAGGGAAGGAGTTCTTGGTAGGGAGAATGGCAAAGCTGAGATTTGAAGGTTGGGAAACACATGCTGTGTTTTAGGGTCAGTGAATCCACCATCCATCCTATCCAACCACCCATTGTCCAGCCCTAATCCAGCCATCCAACCCACCAAACCAACACCCAACCCATCACCAACCACCCTTCTACACACCATCCAACCAACCACATCAATACCCAACCCATCACCAACCATCTTCCTATATGCCCCTCAGCCCTCCAAACCAACCCAGCAAACCAACAACCAACCCATCACCAACCACCTTTCCACATACCTCAACCTCCTAAACCAGCCCACTCATCCAAGCCACCAACTTACCCAACCCCAAATCCATCAACCCATCATCCACCCTCCCAACCCATTGTTCAAGCCATTGTTCAGTCTACCTCACTAACATGAATCAGTTCACCCACCCATCACCCAACCTACCAGTCCAGATGAAGATCATAAACTCCAGAGCCAATGGCCAGGGCTCTTTAAATGAGGGCAACGTGGGGAGTTACGAGAAGTGATGGCCCCTTGTACTAATGTATGTCAAAGGCTTGGCCTGGTGTTTGGGATATAATAAGACATATGGTAGCACTAGCTGTTTGGGTTGATGTGATTTATTCCAAAGCCAAAAGGGTCCATTATGCAGGGGAGACCTGGGGTTGAGCTGAGCTGGAGAAAGGTTAACCTGCAGGGAGATGTAAGTGAGATCAGAAGAGACATACCAGGGAGCTGGGTGCCCAGTAGGCCATGTGTCCCCACCTGAATCTGACTGGGAGGAGATGGATGCTTGGGGCTCCTCCCACCATACCGCCCCTCCACACTGCCTCAGAGGAAGACCCACTCAGGAAGTTGAGCGCCCCAGAGTTTGTCATCAGGGAATTTGTTCTTATTCTCAACTCTCACACCTGAAACGTGTGCTGATGGGCACAGCCCCAGCAAGCTGGCCCAGACAGGGCATCAGGGCTGTGGATTTGTAAATCTTGCTGCCCTCTGGACGCCCCTGGCCCAGTCCCTCTTCCACCCTCCATCTCAAAGCAGGCTCCTGCAGAGGGGCAGGAATTCTCCCTGCAGCTCACATCCAGCCAGTAGCTTCCAGCGGCTTCCATATGGCCGCCTCTCCAGAAATGCTTTGATCATCTAAATCCAGGTTGTATTAATTCACCGAATCCCTTAAACTCAAAGGGATTTTTCTCTGATGTCCCTTTCCTGGCTCCTTAGAACATGCCGTAGCCACTCGGCGTATGGGAGGTGAGTGAACTCGAGAGAAGCTTCACTGGGCAGCTACCCCTCACCCAGCGCTACGCGCTTCTGTCTGGCATGGTCGCGTGGGGGTTGGGGTGCCCACCTCTCAGCTCCTGGGCGGGTCAAGGCTGCCCCAGTGGGTTATTAGCCCCTGGCCTCCGGCTGGCAGAGCTATTACAAGGCACAGAGCAATTTCATGCCCTGTTTCCTCCTTCCTTGGTCTGCAGTTTCTGCTCTATTTGTCCAAAATGAACAGAGATGAAGTGAAATGAATTACACTCTGTCCTTCCCCCCTTTCTGCCCCCTCCCCTCTTTCCTTCTCTCTGCCTCCTCGGTATTCCCCAGCCAGCCCCCGGCCTCTCCGCCCCATCCCCCCCCCCCCCCCCCCCCGCCATCTCCTCTGCCCTGGTTTTCTCTTCTGCTTCTGCTGTCTTAGGCTCTGCCTCCCCGCTCTGTGCTTCATCTCTCCTTGTTTGGTGAAAATCAGCAACTCTACCCCTCCTAGCCATTCATTCATGCAACCATTCAGCAAACACTCATGGAGCACCAGCTGCATACCAGAGAAGGTGCCCTGAGCTATTTGCCCGGCTCCCACCCTCCCTTCCTCTACACCATCCTGCCTGGCAGGGAGGTGCCTGGGCTCAAGTCAGGCAACGAGGGTGCTGGATGTCTCCAGGAGCCCCCCAGGAGCCCCATCTACTACCCTGGAGAAAGGGGGGGCAATCAACTTAGATCTGAGCACCACCTCCCTATTTCAGCTCAGGGGGTTATGGCAGGACGGCTGGCCCTATGGTACCCCTTAAATGTCAGGGTCACCTGCAGTGCTAACAACCCAGTGGGGGCTAACTCCAATCCCCAACCACAGCCTCCCAAGGCCTTGGAGACAATGCATCTCAGGGTGGGTCCAGGCCAGCCCCTCTTCTCTGAGAAATGCATTGCCACCTGAGAGCTAATGTTCCACCCAGCCACCTGGGCAGGCTGGACCAGGAATTTGGGGGCCAGACCAATCATCCTCTGTGCAGAGATCTGGAGTGGGCCACCCAGTGATTCCAATGTCTCCAGGGGGCAGACACTTGAACTGGACGTGGTGGGAAGCTGGGGCCTCCGTGGTCATATCTGCCCCTCTGCATGGGACAAAGGGAGAGCTATGTGCTGACGGAAGAACCAAGTGGGCAGACCGAGAGACACTCACAGAGAGAGACAAAAACAGACACAGAGAGGTGGAAACAGTACATTGGGAGAAGCGGGGAAGCAGGGACAGAGACACACAGAGAAAAAAAGAAAGGGACAGAGACATAGAAGCAGAAAGAGCAATGAAGAACAGTCAAAGGACAGAAAGAAGGGTTGATACACAGAGAAAGACATGGAAGCAGCCCCTGGAATCTACCATTTTGCCATTCAGCCCCACCCCCACTCCTCCTGTTCTTGGGGGCCACAAGGTATCCTTAAGACTGAATAACAAGCCCCCTTTCCTCCCAGGTCAGCAGAACGTGTCTTGACGTGACCTTGGTCCCTTTGGGCCTGTACAGGGAATGCAGCACCCCCCCTCTGCTCCCACGGCCCCTCTGGCACTGTCGTCCTGTCCTGCTGCTCCCCCACAATCCCTCCGTCCACTCCCGCCCCCATCCCCACCCCCGCAGCTTCCCCAGCACTCTCGCCCTTACCCGGAGTCATTCTCCATTCACGCAACACCTCGATTCTGCTAAGTTCATTTCGCCAGAAACTGTCCAGCATTTACCGAGCACCTGTACCATACGGAGTGTTGAGCTTGGGGCTTAATTTATTCCTCCCAACACCCTTGTGAAGTTGGCACCATTTCTCTCCTTTACAGAGTGAGAAAGCGGGTGCAGGAGGGCTGAGTAACCCGCCCGGCTCACGCAGCAGGTAAGAGGCGAGGCAGGGAGCTTGCTTCGTTTCCAGCCCGGGGTCCAGAGTTTTCTCTACTGCAGTCAGGCTGAGGTGCACCGGGCCGACAGTCTCTTGCTTAGAAGAGCACAGAGTGACCCACTTCCACCCCCACCCCACCCCCAGCCAGAGCCACCTCCCAGCAGCCGCCTTGGCCCTGGGTGAAGAGGAGGAGGCAGAGCGGAGTAGGCACATTTGTCCAGACAGGCCGAAGCTCAGCGGGGCACAGGACCTGTCCAAGGACACCCAGCAGCTGCCTCACCCAGGGGCCACGGCGCTTGGCTCTCACTCTGGGCTGGAGGTCGGGAGGGTTCAGGGATGATGGCAGTGGCGGCACGGCAGGAACCGAATTACCTGTGAGAATGTCCAGCGAAAGCCAAGACTCTCGCCCCCGCCCTCCCTGGTGGCAGCCCCTGGTGAGGAGGCTTACCTGCTAGAACAAGTGTGCTTTGGGCGTCATCTAAAACACGGGGGCTGGGGCTTCCCCACCAAGGACGCCTATGTGCTGGCAGGACAGGAGAAGGTAGGAGCTACCCCCTCCCCAGCATGCCCCTTCTCCTGGGTCAAGAGCTAGCCCCCACCTGGGCTCCCAGCTCCTACTTCTTAGCTCTGCGATTCCAACCCTCTTCATTTCTAAGCTTCCCAAAATTCTAAACCAGGAGCTACAACTTCAAGTACCTCCAGGACCCACACAGGTGAAGTAAATGGGCCAAGTGGGCTGAGCATGGCAGGCGAGACGAGTGCCTGTCTCTAGTGGGACTGCCACCCCTCAATGCAGCCTGCTATCCCCATGGGGGATCATGGTCCAGCACAGCCAAGCTTCTCCATTGCTCAAGAGAAATTAGAAATCTGGGTTATTCTCTCTGTTTCAACATAGTGTGGACCAACGTTTAAAAACAGGTGTGCAGGGCGCCTGGGTGGCTCAGTCAGTTAAGCACCTGACTCTTGATTTCGGCTCAGGTCATGATCTCGGGGTCATGAGATCGAGCCCCATGTCAGGCTCTGCACTGAGCGGGGAGTCTGCTAGATATTCTCTCCTCCCTCTCACTCTGCCCCTCCCTACCCTTTCTCTTTCAAATAAATAGATAAATAAATCTTTTTAAAAAATTCAATAAATAAAAATAAAAACGGGTATGCAGGCCAGATTTGGCTCTCAGGCTGTCAATTTATATCCATTGTTCTAAATGCCCTGGGTTCTAAGTGCTCCAGAATTCTCCAGAATGCCAAACTCTCCCCTACGCACATTGCCATCCAGGATGGATGGGTCCCATTTGCTAGGCTGAAACTGTTTCCAAACCACTGCCTTCGACAGAAGGGGTAGTAATTACACTCTGACATTAATATTTAAACCACAAACAGAGTTAGCGTGCTAATACCGTCCCCAAAGGCTTCGGACTTGTTTAAGTTTTATCCTTGTGAGACCTAATTATTGTCAGCAATGAATCCTGTAAGACTGCAGGATTAGGGCGGGGGAAGAGGAGCTAGACAGATCCCTGGGACCCGTAACTTACGGGGCTGAGGCATGGGATGGCCTGAGGGCTGGGCTCCATGCCCACTGGTCACGGGGATCATCTCAGATGCCTATGAGGGGACAAATGTCTCCACTGTGTCCTCCTAACCATCCTCATAATTAGGGAGCTTGCTCCTAATACTTGCCCCGTGAGGACGGGGACATCTATGCCTCACACTCTAGGAAGTTCACAACAATCTTTGACCTTTGCCCCATTGGCCCAACCTCATGAGAGACACCCAGCCCACTTGGGAGAGATCTTAATGGAGAAATTGGCATTTTGTGTTTTATTTGCTTGTCTGGAGAGAAGAAAACGGGTCTGTGTAGGGGTTGTTAGTTGGGGGCAAAGGGCTGGAGCAGGTGCATAGTATGAGAGGAGGCCAAAGCTGACTTTCCAGAGACTGGTTTCCAGAAGCTTCCACTGCTGGACTGGTGGATCGCATTGGACAGGAGAGGTATCTGCTGTATACTGCCTTGGCACGGGTGAGCTAGTGGCCGAGTGGCCATGCCAGCCAGGGGACCTGTGCAGCACCAGTTCGGAAATTTCCCCATCCCCATCTGCAACCAGTGGGTCTGAGTGGGAAGGAGGGGAGGGCCATGGAGCCCTACACAGGCAGGACCTAGGTCTCTGCCAGGAAAGCCAAGGTCCTCTCCCGCTGGAGGTTAGGTGCAGAGAGGTCAGCGTGTGAGCCAGGGAGGCCTGAGCTGGATCCTACCCTGCCCCCACACCAGCTGGGTGATAGTGGTGGGTCACTTAGTTTCCCCTCTGTAAAATGGGATCATTTCTGGGGTTTAGGGTTTGCAGGAGCGTGGAGTGAGAAAATGTAAAAATAAGGCCAGTGTGCAGGGAGGGCTTGGTAAGTAGCAGCTGCTAACCTTGTTTTGTTGCTCGGGGCTCTCTCCTGAGGGGCCGTGCTCTCTGCCGAGCACCCTTTGTTGGGAGCAGAGGAAGTGCATTGGGGCCCTTCCGCTGCTGGTCCCTGTGCCCCATCACAGCACACGAACCCTCCCGCACATGCCTCTCCACAAGGCCCTGGTGTCTCTCCGTGCCTCCCCCATCCCAGGCCCTTCCTCTGGGCTCATAATGCCTTCCCGCTCCCAGCTTGCCTGGAGGATGAATGGCAGGCTGTGAATTTTCTGTCTATCTCGGGGAAAGAAAGGCCCAATCTAAAGTCCCTTGGACGAATGCCCTAGAAGGATGGAAGGGGCTCTGACTCAGCCAGGCCCCTCTGGCAGGGGTGGCAGAGGCTGAGAACCCCTGGGGCAAACTGGAAAAGGGGCTGTCTCCCCGACCTGGTTTTCTGGCTCAGGGACAAGAGTCAGAGAGCTTCCAGAGGCATTCATGCCAGCAAGGAGGACAGTGGATAGGGAGTCACCACTTGCTCCCCTCAAAGCCAGGGAGAAGCCACTGGAGGTCCAGAAGCAAGTTGGGCTCAATCCCTTAGCCCTGTTCCCCCACCCAGAAGGTGGCACTTTCGGTCCTCAAAACAGCATCTGTTGTGGGCGGAGCCACCTCTTCTAAGAGCCACTAGAGGCATCTCTCAGGATTAAAAATGCACAAACCCTTTGATCCAGCAGCTTCAGTCCAAGGAATGCACCTACAGAGAGATTCAGCATGTACGCCCAGAGCTGCCAGGGGCCGGGGGGTGGGGGCTGGAAGCCACAAGATTCCCACAAGCAGGGGACAGGTTAGATACATGGTGGCCCAGCCATGCAGCGTTGCAGCCAGGTTCAGGAGGGGTCAGGAGGCTCTGACGTGCAGGTGGGGAATCATCACCAAGATCTGCTGAGGGACTGGAGGATACGCAAGGGACAGGGAAGAGCGGCCCCCTAAGGAGGGAGGCAGAGTCACAAAAGGACGAATCCTGCGTGGTCCCCCTCCTCCGAGGCTCCCGGAGAAGCCAAATTCAGAGACACAGAAGCAGAATGGTGGGAGTCAGGGGCGGGGGGCGGGGGATGGAGAATGACTGTTTAGTGGGGCGGAGCTGCACTTTGGCCGGACGAAGAGTCCTGGAGCTGGACGGTGGCAGCAGCTGCACAACCGTGTGAACGCGCTGTAACTTAAACACGGTTACAACAGTAAATTTTCTGTCATGCGTAGTTTACCACGATGAAAAGAAGGACAAGGAAGAGGGGCAGGGGAGAGTCGAGGGGAAGCTCACTCTTGCTGTGTGTTCGCACTGCTTGGACTTAAATAAAACCACACACACGTATTACCAAATGCATTTTAGAAATAGTTCTGCCACGGAGACCCCTCTTCTGCCCACACCAGCCACACTCTGCACAACCCATCCACGCACCCAGGGCCCAGGTGATAGAGGTCAGCGTTACGTGGTGGCTTTGGCACGTGGCTTGATGCTCTGGCTCGTGCAACGCTTGCTGGGCGGGCTGGGGGGGGGGGGCGTGGTCCTCTCTGGGCCTCCGTCGACATCCCCACCTGTGCAAAGAGGAGGCTGAATCTCGTCCCGCCCTCGCTGACCTTGGGCTAGTGGCCTCCGGGGCGTGGCTGAGCAGGACAAGGACAGACAGATGGCGTCTCGGCCGGGCAGAGCATCCCGGGCAGGACCGATGTGCTGCCCTCCGTGTTCAGGCCGGCGGCGGCCCCTGGGCGGGTGCTGGAATGAGAAGGAGGAGACAACCTGAGCCATCTGCCCACGCCACGGCGGTGCCTCATCTCTGCGAGCCGGCCGCTGCCTTTCATCTGAGAGCCCTCCAGCTCCTGCCGAGCCCCATCTGTCCCCTGCCCCCAACAACAGAGGAGACAAGCCCCTCTGCCTTCCTGAGCGGCTCCTCAGGGCTGGTCACGGCCACCGCCCACGCACACAGCACTTTTGAGTAAGATAGAAACAGGTGTCGTTTCCACGGACCAGGTGCTGCCAGGGTGTGAGTTTCCTCCTCCGTATAGGCGGGGCCGCCGGGGCCCAGGGAGGGAAGCACCCGTCCTGGGGGGCCCCGTTCTGTAGCCAGGATGTTGAGCGGGCCCTGGGTCACCCACCCCCTGGGCCAGAGCAGCTTCTCCTCCACCAGGACAAGGCTCTGCTGAGCAGCGATTGGACAAGGAGACAGCAGAGCCGTTGCACTTCCTCCAGAGAGAGGCTGAGGACCTGGTCTCTCTCGGGCGGGGAAGTGGGAAGGGGACAGTGGGGGAAAGCAGATTGAAAAGGCTCATCACCTGAAGGGAGAAAAGGGCAGGAGTTGGACGCGGCGAGAGGAGCACCCACCACGGGGCGCAGAGCTGGCTCGGGAGCCCTTCTCGGCCTCAAAGTCACTGCTCCTCTCTGAGCCTCCGTTTCCCCCTCTGGAAACTGACACTGAACTCACACCTACCACTTAGTGTTGGATGAGACGAAGGTGCAAAGTGCCTGGCAGCACACCTGTTCATTACGGGGTGCTAAGGGGTGGGGGTGGTTGTCACTGCTGTCGAGGCCACTACCTGGGATGGTGGGTAGTCTCAGCCTGAACACCTGGAAGCCTGGGTTTTGAAGGCACATCTGGAGAAGAAGGAGAACAGAAGGGAAGAGGTAGGTTGGGGCTGGAATGGGACAAGGGCAATGGCAGGCTAGGGAGGGCTGGGAGGGGGATGGAGAATTCGACTCTGGCCTCAGGAGCAGCATCTGAGAAATGGGCCACAAGCCCCTTCTCCTCCTTAGGTACCCCCCACTGGTCTTCCCAACCACACCGCTAGGCTTCCTGCCTTGTCTTCTGCACACTCTGATTTGTCTCCTTCCCAGCATCCACCCACGTGCAGGGCCCCTACTTAACATTCCCCAGGAAGGATTTAAATTGGAGCAAGAATTAATTATGAGAGAGAGAGAGAGAGGTTGCCCTGTGGGCTGCAGTTAGGAACCGGAGCCTGAGCTGGCAGACAGGCTGACAGCTAAGTGGGGACATTGTGGGACTCCCTGGGTGCCTGGCTGCCTTTTGTCTCACCTGAACAGTGAGAGAGAAGACAGTCCTCCAGAGACCAAAGACCGGCTCAAGGCCGAGAGACAGAACCATGGTCCGCCTGAGTCCCGAGCAAAGCAGCTGCAGCGTGGGGCATGGGGTGAAGGAAGGGAAAGCAAGCTCTGGGCTGGGGCGTCTGACCCGATAGCCACAAGCACCTCTCTCGCAGATCTCAGTGGTTGTGGACAGTGTGTTTTGGGGGTTGCTGACCCAATTCCTCATAAAAAAGGGAAGCGCTGATCTGTGAACTGCTGGCTCCCCCAACATCTCGAACTCTGCTGCGTGAACTCAAGAATGGAACTGAACCTCAGAAAATGACTGAGGAGGGTGTGTCATCCCAGACCCGTACACGGCTAACCCTTGCTGAGTGCGCTCTGGGCGCCCGGCCCGTGCAGGTGCTTGACGAGTGGGGCATCGCAGGCTTGGGTGAGCCCTGGGCAGACCTGAGTTCAGACAGCAGCTCTGTCACTTTCCCCAGACAGGTTGCTTCTCAGGGAGCTGGTGCCTTCCTCATCACCACTTTACAGACAGGGCAACGGAGGCTCCTCGAAGCTGATGGCCGGCCGATCTGAGGATCCATGGTCAGCGGGAAAGCTTGGACCGAACCACGGTTGATTGGACTCCAGAGCCTCTTCCCTTCACCAATGCACTGTCTGGTCATGAGGGTTAAAGGAAGCTGGTGACATCTTTGGCAGAGCACAGTAGGGAGGTGGGTGTCCCTGGGTCCCATTTCTCAACTCCTGCTCCTGAGTCCAGAGCCAACATCATCACTGTCCCTGCCCACTGTCACCCCTGCCCTGTCCCAGCCCCTTACCAGTCTTTCCTTCTGTACCTCTCCCTGATGTGGAACAAACTTGGATATGGGTAAGAGTCAGGCACCTTGGGCTCTAATCTAGGCCACAACCATGACCTTGGATAAGCTGCTTCCTTTCTCCAGCCTCATCTGGGAAGTGGGGATCTGCCTTTGACTCAACCAGCTTGATAAAATTGAGCACTGTGAGAAGGGAGATGACCAAAAGATGCCTCCCCCATCATGAGCAGCTGTGCCTCAAGCAGACACGGTGGGAGGTGGGGCAGAGGGGACCCCCACTGGAGCTCTGCGGCCTGACAGGTTGTTCTTACTCCAAACCTGGGAAAGGGAGCTGGCTTGTGGACCAGCCCCAGATAACCAATCACTCTGGCTGAGCCGGAGGATGCATTCCACTGTCACTGTCAACACCCGAGTTACCCCCTAATCCTCCAGACTCAGGAGGCTGTCCAGATGAGCCTGCCTTTTCTGAGCAATCATGGGAAGCACTGAAAAGGAGCAGGCTGGGGAGATCAGTGCGTGCCGATGTGATGTGCTGGGGTGAGGGCCTTGGCAGGCTGGGAGGGAAGGATGGGGGCCCAGCTCCAGCGTGGCCACGCGTTCCCTCGGCAAGTCCCTTCCCTCTCTGCTGTCCTGGGCCTCTGCCAAGGACTCCCCCTGCTCTGTCCAGTCTGGGCACATACCCAGGCATACAGCAGGCACCACACCTGTCTAGCTCACTGCTGCAACCCCTGTACCTGACTCTTGGTGGGGTCTCAGCTTACCTTTGCCTCCTGTGTTCCACCTCTTCTCTTCCACCTCCCCATCCCATCCCAGGCCATCCCATGCTTCCCACCTGTCCCATGGTCCGTCTGCATCTCTGTGTGGTCCCAACAGAGGCCGAGGCACCTGCCCTTTCCAGTACTCCATTCCTGGCTGACTGTTCAGGACTGCCGGGCAGTTGGAGCCTCAGGGTGGGGTGAGTTGTGCAGCCGGACAGCGACAGCAGGAGGACTAGACGACCTTACCCACAGCATCCCGAGCTGCGGAGCTTTAATTTATTTAATCAATTCCGGCCCCCAGGCTGGGGAAGGAAAACGGCAGGATATTAAATCTGTCGCTCTCACCAATCTGTCATAGGGATGTCAGCACACATTGATTCTTCTCCTCCCGCCTTTATTAACTATCTCCTCCGGGGGCCACTGGCTCTGCCAGTTCCAGGCTGGACCCTGCCCGGGAGCAGGGAGCAGATTGCAGGTGGAAAGGAGGGGTGTGGGGCGGGGGCAGTCACAGGAACCTTTCGGGAACAATTATTACAAGAAAATGTTTAGCATTAGGAGGCGAGACCTTGAAGATCATTTGTAATCCAAACCCTCGCCGGAGAGCAGAGGGGAACTGCCCCAACCAGTGCAGCCAGTCAGGGGCAAGATAGGAACTGGAATCCAGGGCTCCTGACACCCAGGTCAGGGTTCTTTTTGTTCATTTAATCAACATATTTTTCTTGGGTGACAGCTAAGTAGTGATAGCATTGATTGCTCACTAGGGACTGCGTTCAGTCCCTATTACTGCTATAATACATTCCCAAAGAAGTAGTGGCTTAAAACAACACGGATTTATTACCCGATGGTCCTGGAGGTCAGATGTCCAAGATGGGTCCCCCGGGGCTAACACCAAGGTGCCGGCTGGGCTGTGTTCCATCCTTCCACGTTCAAAGCCAGCGATGGCTGGTCAAGACTTTCTCACGCTGGGTCACTGTGACATTGACTTCCTGCTTCCCTCTTTTACTTCGAAGGACCCTTGTGATTACACTGGGGCCACATGGCTAGTACAGGTTCATCTCCCCATCTCAAGGTCGACTGATCTGTAAACTTAACTTGCCCCCTGCCTTGGCCCACAGAGCCAAGTGAAGGATCTGCACTTTTAAACGGGGGTGGGGACATAGACATGCCCCCACCCCAGCCTTTGGGATGCACTTTTTGCACTAAATAATTGAGCATCCTGCCCCCCTCCCTCTTCCCAACCCACTCTCCCATCATATGATTTATTTGCTCATAAAATTGAAGGCCTTCTTCTCTGGCACCATTTTCTATTCGGCTTAGACAAATATTTAGCAGCCAGACCTGACCTTAATTTCCTTAAATATCAGGGGCCCTGGAAGATGGAGAGTCTGGCCAGTGGATGAGGACACAGTGAATCCGGGGTGGGGAGAATGACTGGGATGCTTCCCCTGGTAGGGACTGCCTCTGCCCATGACCAGGCAGGTCCACAGCCTCTCCCTCTCCCCCCACTGTCAGGTGTCCCCACTGCTGAGGCTGCAGGAAGAGGCAAGATGCAGATGACAGGGCTCCAAAGACTCTTGTGCCCGCTGGAGCTGGCATTCTGGGCCGGGGTCTCTCTGCTGGAGGTGATGGGCAGAGCTCCCCTCTAGGGTGTGGGCTGGGCTGTACAAGGGGGAAAGAGAAGGCAGGAGTGGCCACAGAGGGTGGGGGTGCCTTATGAGGGGCTGCCAAGACTGGCGACCCTCTCATTTGTTCCTTTCCCACACACTGACTCTGTGACTCATTCATTCATTGATTCCCAGAGATATGTTTCCCATGTTAAGCCTGGGTATCAGAAGTCAAAGCCCAGGGCTATATCCCTGGAGGCTGACCAGTGAAAGGAGATGCAGGGAGTTTTGGAGGCAGGAGGATGGGGGGCGAAGGAGGAAGATCAGGACTATCCTCACAGAAGAGAAGTTGGCCAACATGAGTCCTGGAGAATGAGCTGAACAGGCTCCCTGCACATGTTTGGATGTGTGAAGGAGTTCGCCGGGTGTGCAGGAAGCAGGCTGGTGATACTGTCAGGACCTGGGGGGCAGCTGGGAAGACAAACGATTGGTGCCATTGGGAGTCAGGGACCCGTGGGTCCTATCCTCAGACCCTACCTCTGAAGTCACTCCAAAATCCTTGTCCCTGTCCCGAACCTGTCCCTGCCTTCTGTACTCCCTGTTTGTGGAAGTGGGGCCACCAGCATCCTCCCAGCTGCCCAAGGGGGAACCCCCACCACCTCCTCCAACGTATAATGATGGTACCAGCCACTGTGCTAAACACTCATGATCTCACAACCCTCTCACGGCCACCCTGGGAAGAAGGCGTGCATATCCCATCTTGTAGAAACTGAGGTCTACAGAAGTCAGCCCCTCTCCAGGGTCACCCACCAGCATGTCATAAAGCTGAGAGTTTGCCAAGAGGACCAAGCTGGGGAGAAGGCACCCAGGCACAGAGATGAGAGCATGTGGCCCCTTCGGAGGACAGCAGGTGGCTGGCATAGCTGGAGGGGTGGGGTGTGCCACGGGCGGTGGGCAGGAGCAGCGTCCCTACGGTCAGACCTCACGTGTCGTGGATTAAGTGGTGACATTTCCTGAAGGCCTTTCCATTCCAAACCGCCTTCACTTCTATCAACTTTTGACCTGGCTCAGTGGCTGTTGCGCTAAGTGGCCCAGAGAGGTGAGGGAGGAGTCCAAGAGCACACAGCTGCCGAGTGGCAGAGCTGGTTCCCAGCCCGGTCACCATTCCCCACCCTCCCCCCCGGGCTTTCAGGGGATGGCCAAGACCACGAGGGCCCCTTCTGGGGAACTGGAGTCAGACCAAGTGCCTTTCACGGCGAGGGGGAGGCAGAAGGGGTCATGGGAGCCAGGGCCTCTGGCCTTTCCTTTTGCGAGGTTCCTCTCCGGAGTGCAGAGGCTGGAGCCTGTCACCCCCAGCCCTCAACACCTTGTGACCGAAGGCCTGCTCTTCCCTCTTCTGGGCCCCAGTCTCCCTGTCTGTAAAAGAACACTCCCCAGATCTCTGCTTCTGGGTCACTTCCTCCAGGAAGCCTCCCTGTACCTGTGCCTCCATCACATGTCCCTGCTGATTGCTCTCAGAGCTCCAGATACGCATCCCCCTCTCCCCCTGTCACTGCTGTCATGTTCCAACTATGCCGTGACTCTGTGCAACACATTCCTGGGTCTGGGGCAGGACTTGGGGCCTGCCACATTTCAGCTACGTGTCTCTGAGCCTCAATTTTTTTCCCTCAATAGTCTGGTTTCAAAAGTGGGCCTGGTAACGGTACCGACCTCATACTTCTGTTGTGAGGATCCGATCAGACAGCTCATGTGTAGCTCCCAGCAGAGTGCAGGGCATCAAATATGCTGTCCGCAAATGTGGGGGTTGAATTGTGCACCCCCCCCAAAAGGTATGTTGAAGTCCTAAGTCCTGGGACCTGCAAATGGGCCCTTATTTGGAAAGACGGTCTTTGCAGATGTCATCGGGCTAAAATGAAGTCCTAGTTGCTGAGGGTGTGCCTGACCCAGTGACTGGCGTCCTCAGAAGAAGAGGGAAACCTGACCTTCAAACACAGAGGCAGAGATTGAAACAAGGCGTTGATGAGCCCGGGGACACAGGGATGGCCGGCTGTCAGCAGCTAGGGGCGAGGAGGGCACAGACTCTCCCTCAGAGGCTCCAGAAGGAGCCATTTTTGCCAGCACCTTGATTTTGGACTTCCAGCTTCTAGAAGTGTAAGAGAATACACTTCTGTTGTCCTAAGCCTCCCTGGCCCCCATCTGTGTTAATGTGTCACAACAGCCATAGGAAACAAACACATGTTAGGATACAGCAACAATTCTCAGCACAGGTCTGGGTATACAGTGGTGCTCAATAAGCTCCAGCTCCCTTTGGTCTCCTTGGTGCCACCCTCTGCCTCCACACTCCCCTCCTCCCCATCCTGGCACCCACGCCCACCCTCCTCCCCAGCTCCCCGGCTTCTCGCCCGGGCAGTCTGGGCTGGGGATGACCAGGCCGGGGATGGTGGCCAGAGCGGGTCCTGGCCCCGCGCCCGGGCCCACAGCACCTCATTACCAGGCAGAATGTAAACGCAATTTCACCCATGGGCAGCGCTGAAAGCTGGGCCTTTGCTGGGGTAATGGATGGGCCGGAAGCTGCTCTTGGAGCCTCCCGCCACCTCCCAGCCCTTCTTCCCGAGCCTGGCAGATCTCTGACGCGCCCCCCCCCCCCGAAGCTGGCACGCAGCACACCTCACAGCTGAGGCACCCAGATAAACCTGAGCCGAGCGCTGGGCTGCTCGCTCCTGGTCCTGAAGCAAACACCAGGAGATTAATGGGTCTCTCCGTGGGCAGCGCCTCTCAACTGGCCCCCATTCCCCCACTCCCCCACTCCCGGCTGGGGGCCTCACTCCTGCCTGCCCATCTCCTCCCCAGCCTGTCCAGGGCTTTGTTCCCTTCTTCCCTTTGTTTCCTGTTTGCGATACACACGATTCCTGCCAGCCCAGCCAGCCCGTCTCCCCGCCCGAGGACAGCTGCCTAGCTCAGCAATGAGCCGCGGCGCCTCTGGCCATTGGGTGGCGGTGGGAACCTGGAAAGCAGCACCGTGGGCCAAGACAGAGCTGATGTGGGCGCCACCAGGCCGGTAGCAGAAGGCCAGGTCTCTGGGAGGGGCCCCTGTGTACCAGGCACCCCCAGGGCTCAGAAGAGTAAGCATGGCGGGGTGCTTTGAGATTCACCCTCTCCACCCTGACAGCTGGCAGTGGCTCAGCTCCTGGCTAGAGTCCTAGGGTTCCTGTAACAAAGTATCACAAGCCGGGGCCTTAAAAAGCGGGGAGTTTATGCTCTCACAGTTCCGGAAGCCAGAATTCCAATATTGGGGTGTCCGCAGGGCCATGCTCCCTCTGCAGGCTCCAAGGAAACTCCTACACTGCCCCCTCCAGCTTCCGCTGGTGGCTGGTACTCCGGGGCGCTCCACGGCTTCACACGGCCTTCTTCCCTCACATGTCTGTCTTCACATGGCATTCTCCTCCCTGTGCCTCTCTCCTCTTCTTGTAAAGACACCAGTCATATTAGAGGAAGGGCACACCCCACTTCAGTGTGACCTCATCTCAACTAATTACGTCTGCGATGATCCCATTTCCAAATAAAGTGACTTTCATAGGTCCTGGGGGTTAGGACTTCAACACAACTTTGGGGGGGGGGGTACAGTTCAAGCCATAAGAGCTCCCAGGTCTCCTGGGGGTCTGGCCCCTCCCTCTCTTACTCAGATCTCATTACTGCCTGTCACACACACCCGTTATCTGGCCATTCTGGGCTACTTGCAATTCCCTAGATATGCCATGCTTTCTCTTTCCTCTGAGCCTCTGTGTGCACTGTTCCTTCTGCCTGGATGCCTGACTTGTGTCTAATTGCCCACCTGTCCCCCATGAGTGTCAGTCTTGGTGGACTCCTTGATGAATAACTCTTCCTCCATCAAGATTAAGCTTAGCTATTCCCTCTCCAGGAGCCTTCACTGACCCTCGGCCTCTGGGCTCCCTTAGTGCCCCATGCTCCCCTGCACTGCAGCTCACAACCCACGGTGGGGGGTGGGGGGGTCCTTTATTCGTTTGCCACTCCTCCTGAGCCTCTTAGCTTGTAGGCTTCGAGTGGGCAGGGCCGGTGTCTCAACTGCATCCCCAGGGCACAGGTGCCAAGTAAATAAATTACTGAACGAAGAATACTATCTATCAACCAGTATTTATTGAGCACGTACTAGGTCTTAATGCCACTCACTGTCCTAAACCCTTGACTTGAATTAATTCATTTCATCCCCACAATAATCTTACAAGGGAGGTCCATTGTTATCACCATTTTGCAGATGAACAAACTGAGCTCACAATGGTTAAGCAACTCGTCCAAGGTCTAATGATTGATAAATTACAGAGGCAGAGATTTGAATCCAGCAGTCTGAACGAGGACCCTAGTTCTGCCTTGAAGGGCCATGCAGCTGAGCCTCAGGGAGAGGATCACGCACTTCAGGGTCCAAGGAGAGGCCCAGACCATCAGTGCTGTGGAAGCCAGGACCCACAGATGTGTCCTGGGATGAGGGTGTGGCACTGTTCTTGCACCTCACCGTGCAGGGGCCCTTCATCTTCTCCCTGAGACTGTGGCTCCCCCTGCATCTGCCCTCCCAGATCTGACAGAGCCCACAGCAGGCAGAGCCTGGCATCTCCAGGCCGGGGGCTGAACCAGGGGGACTTCTGTGTCCTCTATGACAGCAGAGCAGCCGTCCAGGGAGTCTCAGAGACAAGCAGCTGAAAAGTACGCCAACTCGCCACAGGAAGCAGGAAAGCTTGGCTTTGGGGCCAGCTGGTACTTCTGTGGTATCAGCTGTGTGACCCTAGCCCAGTCACTTGAGCTCTCTGGCCCCTCGTTTCCTCATGTGTCCAGTGTGACAGACAAGGAGGGAGCACAGCTGGCAGCTGGTGGTGATCACCACGCCTCCCTGCCTCTCCTCCACGGTGCTCCACACCATCCTCCCTGGGGTGATGGACGCAGCCTCCCTTCCCCCAGCATTCAACTCACATACTCAAATTCTCACCATTTTTCTTTTAAAAAATGAAGCAAAACACAGATAAACAGCCATTTAGAATCATGACTCCATAATCCAGGAATTCTCCTTCCGGTGCAATCTGTTCAGCAATTACTCTGTGAAGTGGAGGGAGAGCATCATGGGTAACAGCCGCACGCCAACTCCCGGGGGGGGGAGGTGCAAGCCCGGCTTCTCCAGATTGGTCTTTTCTCTCCAGAAATGTCAGCAGGTGCCCCAGTTTGGGAATACAATGTCCCCTCCTGGTAAGCCCCAGAGGAGGGGGTCTCTGCCTGCCAAGGCGGGTGCAAGCAGGGAGTGGCGTGAGTGGCGTGCGGGGCAGCCAAGTCAGACCCAACACGCCTATTCACTGCTGTGAAAATGGCCAGTGGACATCCTCTGGGGGCAGCCACACCTGGGGCCCCACGAACTGAGAGGGGAGATGCAGGGGGAACCACAACCCTCACCTCCCCTGGGGGAGTTCACCCAGCAGCCATGGAAATGCCCGGGTTTATGGCCAAGCTCTGGCTCTGTCACCCGATGGCTGTGTGGCTTTGGGCAGGTCCTTTAGCCTCCTTGGAGCTCAGTCTCCTTGGCTGTAAAGTGGGTAACAGGCATACTTACCCAGTAGCTGGTGGTGAGGACAGAGAGGGAGTCTGGCGGTGGTCAGCATCATTTCTGGCCCACGGGAATGGCTGCACACATGGCTGTCTGGCTGTCCACCATCCCAGGCAGACGAAAGGAGAACTGCCTTGACGTGCTGCTGACGGACAGCAGAGAAAAGAGCCTAGAGTTCTACCCGACAGATTGGGAAAGGCTTCCCTTAGGAGATGGCCTTTGAGCTGGGCCTTGGATGAGGCAGAGCTGGATTCCTGTAGGGGAGGGAGACACAGGCACGAAAGCCCACTTCCTGAACCGGCATAAGGTTTAATTGTGTAGGAGGCTCCGTTCACAGAGCTTGGCCCGTGGGACGTGTTCAACCCACGTTCCCCCATCTTGGGGCCCTGGGCTTAGGAGGTATGTGCGTCCGCCTCTCATGGGACTTGGCACACAGTATGGGCTGAGTACATATTCCCCTCCTGAGGTTGGCACATGGTAGGTGTTCTATACATTTTCCTCTCCCTCAAGGACTGGCAGGGTGCCCAGTGCACGTCGTCCTCTCACAGGACATGGCTTACAGCTGTATTCATCATACACCAGGATCTTTCCCTTTCTCATCCCGGTTTAAGAGCAAGGACTGTGCCTTCTCCTTGCTGCCCCACTGCATCTCACCCATGGCTGAACGCACAGTAGGTGCTCGTACACGCACACTGAATGGGCCTCCTCCCTACGAGCAGGGCTGGGCACAGCAAATGGAAGCGCGCAGACACGCTGAGAGAGGGCAGCTTCTCCAGGTCCCTGGAACTCAGCGGGATGGGGGAGCATGCTTACAGTCCCAGCGCTGCCTTCCCCGCCTCTCTGGGGTCAATAATCTGACTGCAGTCACTGCCCCACTAACCTGCCCCTTGGCTCCTCGCTGGAGACCGGGGGTACAACACTGTTGCCTGTCCACCTCCCTCTCTTCCTCCTTCCTACTTTGCCGGGAAGCAGTCAGGCCAGACAGGCTCTGCAGGACAGCCTGGCAGCTCCCTGGCTCTGCACCTCTCAGCCACACACCAGGGCAGCACCAGACTGTGAGTGTCAGAGGACTGGCAAGCGGGAGATTGGCCAATATGCTGGTAGAGTGAGGTGCAGAAGGTGCCGTTAGCAAGAGCATACTGGGGCCCCTGAGGACATCTTGTCCCTGACACTGGGAATCTGGGTGTCTCATTCAATCACATCTGTCTCGAGCATTTATCCCTACCAAGCCCAGGGCTTAGCGTTAGGGATCCTGACAGGTCCCTGATCTCCAAGGGCCACAGTCCACCGGGGGAATTAGACTGTAACGCAGATGCGTAGTGCAGGCAGGTCACACTCCCTTCTCCGGGCAAGTTCAGCTGTCCCTGCCTGGAGGCACAGGGGACTTCATGGAGAAGGTGACATTTGAGTTGGGCCTCAGTGGCTGCATTAGGATTAGTCCAGAGGAGCACATCAGGGAGTGGGAACGAGCTATACAAAGCGTGGGAGTGTAGAAGGGCATGAAGGTGGGGACAGGTCCCCTGCCCCCTTGACACACCTTTCTGGCCCATGTGGATACACCAGCTTCTCCATTTCTCAGAGCCTGAGGAGGAGGAGGAGAGAAAAAGCACTGGGTTCCAGGGTCCGGGGCCCGCACCTGCCACGAACACTGTGGAAGGGCCTCAGGTATCAGCCAGCACCTGGGATGGTGGAGAGACTTAAATGTCAGTACCAACCCTGGCCACCTGGGTGGGGGCAGTGCTGAGAGAAGTCCGGGGTCAGTCCAGGCGCGGTGGGGAACAGTGCTGTGGCAGACGGGCAGTGTGCAGGGGACTCTATGGAGGGTGGCAACCCCGATCTCCTCCACCCCTCCCTCATTTACACATATGGAAATGGAAGCGTAAAGAGTCCCCCACCCAAGGACACACAGAGCCAGGACAGATGCCAGAGCTCCTCTCCCAACCCTGAGCCTGCCCCAGAATCACCGGAAAGGCTGCTACAACACAGATTCTGAGCCCCATCACCAGAGTTTCTGATTCAGATGTTTGCATTTCTAATAAGCTCTGAGGCGATGCTGCTGGTCTGGAGACGTGACTTTGAGAACCACTGTTCTACAGCAAACTGCTAGGTTGAAGAATGAGGGTAATGCCATTTCTGAAAGATGGGGACAACCAGGACCTCCTGAGCTATCAGGGTTGTACTGAAGGGCCCATGAGGTCAAGTTTCAGGATGTACTCTGTGAAGTTAGAGCAGTGGTCCCCAGCCTTGGCTGCACATTAGGATCACCTCCTAGACCCTAAAAAGTGCTGCTTGAAAAGGGATGATAATTATGTGATGTGATAAAGGTGTTAGCTAATCCTGTGGTGGTGACTGTTTTGCAAGATACAAGTGTATCAAATCATCACATGTACACCTTACACTTATATACTGTTACATGTCAATTATATCTCAATAGAGTCCTGCTACCCAGGCCACAGCCCAGACCAATTAAATCAGAATCTCTGGAATAGATCCAGGAGCCAGGGTTTTCCAAACCTCCCTGGGTGATTCTTTTTTTTTTTTTTTTTTTTTTTTTTAAGATTTTATTTATTTATTCGACAGAGATAGAGACAGCCAGCGAGAGAGGGAACACAAGCAGGGGGAGTGGGAGAGGAAGAAGCAGGCTCATAGCACAGGAGCCTGATGCGGGGCTCAATCCCATTACGCTGGGATCACGCCCTGAGCTGAAGGCAGACGCTTAACCGCTGTGCCACCCAGGCGCCCCTCCCTGGGTGATTCTAATACGTGGCCAGCCTTGGGAAACAGTGGAGAAACTTGTTGACATTGCAGATTCACATTCAGTAGCTGCAAGATGGGACTGAGAGTCTGCATTTTTAACAAATGCCCAGATATCACATTTGGATAATGCAATAAATGCATCTGCATTTGCATAATGCAAAAATGCGCCTGAATTTGCATAATGAAAAATGCACCTGCATTTTTAACAAATGCCCAAATATTGCCGATGCTGCTGGTCCACAGACCACACTTTGAGTAGCAAGGTCCAGAGGAGAAAGAGAGCCTGCTGCCATCATCTCTGAAGCTGGTCCATCCTAAGTGTTCGTCCTCATATTTGCAAACCCTCCCTCCAGGCTACCAGTGTACCAGCAGGCCATCCTGGTTGCATTGCTTCCATCCTCTCTGCAGTCCTGACTGGGGGGATCTGGGGACCATTCCAGAGCCCTGCAGGCCCCCAGCTGCTTTTTCAGGCAGGAGCCAAGCACACCATCCGCCACTGCTCATTTCCTTCATCTCCATTCTAGTCTTTAGCAAACAGCATCAGATATGATAGATTTTTTGTTTGCAAACCTAGCCTCCAGGCTGGAAATTGACATCTCCCTTTCTCCTGATGCATTCTCTGCATCCTGCTGTCTTTTTGCCCATGATTGCTCCTTGTCAGTTGCCCATAAAGCATTTCAGCCAATTCATGCATTGATTGAGTACCTACTGTGTGCAGAGGAGATGACAATTTGCTCTATGCCCTTCAGCAAGTGTGTTACTCACCCCGACTGAGTAGCTTGTGGGTCGGGACCTTGTTTTCGTCACCTTAATGTCCTGCGAACTTAGTACAGTGCCTGGCAAGTAGACTGCTCAACTAGGATTTGTTAAATGAGACTGCTGAATGAATGGCATCAGGGACCCTCAGAGCCTTGGCTTCTTTGCCTGTAGAATGGGAGCGTGAAGGCCCATTTCATAAAAGTGTAGTGAGGCTAATCACTATTGGGGAAGCCTCCGCTTTTCAAGTGGACAAACTGATGCCAATATATATAAGTAGCAAGTCATTGGAGGAAGTGGAATTAGAACCCAAATTATTATCTTAGGAAGCCCATGCGGGGCAGAAGAGCTGTTTGCTTTCTGAGGAAGAGTGGCCAGGCCAGAAGTGAAGCTGGATCCAGGAGCAGTGGCCAGGTGGGAGGCCCTGTGGGTTGGAGGGGAACACAGCCAATGGCAGCCCAGGTCCTGGCAGAGAGAAGTGGCCCAGCAGCCAGTTCAGCCATTGGCACCTTTGAAGATTGTCTCAGCAGGTGGGGAAGCCAGAGCGAGGTGTGAGCTTTCATTCTCTTTCCTGAAGTATCTGCTCAGAAAGGTCAACCAGCAAGAGTGGGCACTGATGCCAAGATGGAGGTTGGCAAACTGGGCCAGGCGCCTGCCTCAGAGCAGTCCGGTGTGAGGCAGGCTTCTCTGCTGGCCAAAGGCAGCTCTTCTAAGGGGTGCACCAACCACCTCTCCCAGTACTGTTGTTTGCAGTGGCCTCTCCCAGCAGCACTGCTCGCACTGTTCCAGGCCAGTTCAGACCCCATCTCCTCCCTGGATGGAAGGATAAGAGGGTGCCATGTTGAAACACAACCACGAAGGGCTGTTGCTGACACAAGAAAGCTGGAATTATGCATCTCATTGCACATGGCTCACCCAGGCCAATCTACAGTCTAGTGCTTGGAACCGCAGGAGCTCCTGGTATGGGACAAATGAGCTGGGACCAGCGAGGGTGCGTAAAGGGAACTTGGGTCTTCCCCTGCTTCACACCCATAGCTTTGAGGCCCTCTCTATATTCCTTTCAGTGAGGCTTAGTCTCTAAGGACAACTCTATGAGATTCAACAAATTTAGTATTTTTTAAAAGATTTATTTATTTATTTTAGAGAGAGAGAACATGTGCAAGAGAGCATGAACAGGAGGGACAAAGGGACAGTGAGAGAGAACCCCAAGGAGATCCACAGTGAGCATGGAGCCCAATACGGGACTCGAGCCCATGACACCGAGACCATGACCTGAGCTAAAACCAAGAGTCAGATGCCCAAACAATTACACCACCCAGGTGCCCCAACAAATCCTTGGCTTTTGCTGCCCCAAATTCCATGATTATAAGGTTCCAAGATAATTTAATCAGGACTCCTCCACTTACAAGTGACAGAAAACTTGTTCTACCTGATCACATAGCTGAAAAGTCTCAAGGTAGCTCTTCAGGCATAGCTTGATCCAGGAGCTTAAGTTAAGTCTCTCTTTGTCCCTCAGTTCATGGTAGGGTTGGCACACTTTATTCTTGGAATCAACATGGTGCTGTGATGACTGTTAGTAACACAGAGTCTATAGCTTTCCAGGTTCAAGTTGTGCAGGAAAAACAGAGTCTCTTCCTGGCTTCCTCTCACTCCTCATGTCATGCCCAGAAATTTGACAAAAGTCCAGCACTGAATTCTCATCGACCTGGATTTGCCAGGGGTCTATTCCTGAATCACTCACTGTAGCCAAGGAGACAATGGGATGCTCTGACTGGCTTAGGTGTAGGTCACATGTGCATGCATCCCACCAAATCACATGGTCTAAAGGGGAAATGGTGGTTCTCCATTGGAAATTGGTATGCTGCTATAAAAAAACAAAAACAAAAATAGGGAACTGATAAAATAGATAAAAATTGCTAAAACATATCCCCACACTGAGGTTCTGAAGCTGTGTAGCTGAGTGGTCCGATGAGAACTTGACTCAAAGCTTTGAGGGGTCCCTAAATCTCACCTTTCAGATTTGGAACAATGGGTAGTGCTGGAAGATGGGGGTGAAGAGAGATCTCCCCCAGTCTCCACCCTTCCAAAGTTAAACTATGTGCCTCCTTCCTCTTCCTTTACCTTCAACTCTCGGAGCCTGAGTATTCTCTTGACATTTCTTTTCCATCGCTATTTTGCAATCAACATGGCTAAGTTTCAGATGGGGAAGGTGGAGCATCGGCTGAAAGCTCTGTGGGTAGTAGCTGCAGGGAAGGAAGCTAAAGAGACCTGTCTAGTGGCTTGGGGGGCAGTCAGCGATCAATTTGAATCTGTAGGAGGGAAGGTAGAGGCATAAACTGAATTATTGGTCTTAATTCTCTAGTCTCCCAGACTGGTATTTTATATTTATAGCCTTGCCATGGCTATACTGTGAGCTGAGTCTCCTTCATCACCAGTTGGCTTTGGGCTTGGCCAGGGGACTTGCTCTTGTCATTGGGATGGCAGCAGATACAATGAGAGAAGAGACTTGAGATGTGTTTGTGTGGTCGTGCTTGCATTCTTGCATTTCTGCCACAGCCACAAAAGGAACCCCATCAGGATAGCTGCAGCCCCTTCTAGGACACAGGGAGCAGACATGAGCTGGACCACAGCCTGAAGCAGAGTTCTCCAGTCAGGTTCTAGACCTGTGAGCAAAATACACATATTAATGTTAAATGCTGCTGAAATTTTGAAGTGGTTTGTTACGCAGCATTATTATGGCAATCGCTGACTCATAAAAGTAGCAAGGAGGATTAGAGGCTCTGGGTGACAGACAGAGAGAGTGTGCATCAGCCCAGCTGTACAATGGGGACTTTGGGAGACCCCATAGAATCAGAAATCGGGAGCCCATGTTCTATAGTTCCCCAACAAAGTGCCATGTGATCATGGGGAAGTAACGCCTGACCCCAGCTTCTGGCCTCAGTAACTAGGTCCTGGAGCAGATGGTCCTAGAACTCCAGGCTCTGTTGCTGGTTAAGATCTGCCCTCCATGCCCCCAGCCCTTGCCTGGGAAGTGGCCCCCTCTGCAGAGTCTTCATGCACTCTTACACCTCGTATGCCCTCACGCAACAGACTCTATATAGAAAACAAGTCAGACTGTGACGAATGCAGAAATAGATGTGTGAAATTGTTCCAGGAGCAATGAAGAGAGAGAGCTGAAGACTCTGGGGGAAGAGTGGGTGTAGGGTTGGGGGGTGGCTCCATCATGGAAGGGATGAGTTGGGCCTTCAGGATGAGTAATATTTCTGCTGGTAGAGAAGAGGAGAAAGAGCCTTTCAGACAGATGGAGTGACGTGAGAAAGGCTGAGAGGCATGTCTGAGCCATCACAGGCTCTTGGGGGAGGAGTGGAGTTGAGGCTCCTGGGGGCGGGGAGGGGCTGCAGTGACAGGGTTGGAGAGAGGCCACTGAGGAGGAAAGGGCCTTGGGTGCCATATTCAGTCAGGGCTGTGTCCTGTGGGAGGAGCCATGGAGCACTTGGATCAGCAGACCCTTCAGTGGGGAGCAGAAGGGGCTTCCTGGATGCTTAGGAGCTCTCCTGGCTTCCACAGCTCATGCCAGCCCTGGGGGAGAGCAAGGCTGGATTCTGGGCCTCTGCAAGCTCCCATGGCCTGGGGGCCCTGCAGAGTGAGCAGATTTGGGAATAGGAGTAGCCAGGAAATCTGTCATAGTTAAACAGGAGTCTCTTTGAAATAAACGACTGAATGGGAACGACAAGAGGAAGCAAGAGGGTGGCAAGTGAGCTCATCTGGGTCACGGCATTGGAGGAGCTGACTGAGCCTCAAAGCCCCATTTTCCTCTTCCCTCCCAGACATGGCTGCAGTGCGAAACCCAGAAGCCTGGGAGTCAGTCAGAACTGGGTTCAAATCCTGCCTCTGCCATTTACTAGCTATATGACCTTGGACCAGTGACTTAACCTCTACTGGTTGTAAAACAGCGATGATAATATCCACTTTCGGAGACTGGTGTAGAGATTAAATAATAGTGGGTGACATTTATACCAAGCACTTATCAAGGCTCAGCACTGATCTCGGTACTTTCCATGCACCCCTAACTCCTCATTGCAGCTTTAGGAAGTAGGTACTGCTATAAGCTCCTTTGACGGATTAGGACAGTGAAGCACAGAAAGGTTAGGTGATTTCTCCAAAGTCACACAGCCAGTAAGTGGCAGAGCCAGGATTTGAACACAGGGTGTCTGGCTCTAGGACTTATGCTCGGAACGCACACATTCTATATGAGATGACATTACCAATTCACGTGTCACACATGGGACACATACAAAAATGCCAGCTATGACCGTGCTATCTAAATCCTACCAAAAATATTTGGAAGAACAATTTCTGGGGAATGAGTACCAGGGGGACTGCCCTGGGCTAGAGGAAGTATGTTTCTCTAATTCTCTTGACCCAAAATGAGGTAGAGAAGGCCATGGCCTGCAGACTGTGTACCAGACACACTATATACACAGTCTTGTTGATCCTCATGACCACTCCTCGAGGTGAGAATTGTCTTTGTTTTACAGGCGAGAACACTGAGACGCAGACAATTCAGGCAGCTTGACCACCATCACCTGGCCAGTGACATAGCTATAAATGGACTCAAGACTCTGACCCCAGGCTCCATGCTCCTAGCCACCTGCACCTCAGGCCTTAGTTACCCATGGATTGAAATGACCATGATCATAGGGTCCCTGGGCAGTTTAGTTGGTGAAGCATCTGACTCTTGATTTCAGCTCAGGTCATGGTCTTGAGGTCGTGAGACTGAGCCCCACGTCAGGCTCACATGCTGAGCGTGGAGCCTGCTTGGGATTCTCTCTCTCCTTCTTCCTCTACCCGCCCCCCGCCCCAAAAGCTTTGAAATGACCATCACCACAAAGTCCCCAGGGGAGGACAGAAGTCCTCTGTACGAACGCCTGGTCCCACGTGGGTGTGGTGGTCTGGTTGCGTTTTCCTGACTTAGCGAGGATGATGAACAGCTGACTCTGGGCTATCCAATCCCCTGTGGGAAGGGAGGGATTGGAAGGTGCAGAGAACACAGCAATCCAGGGTGAGGGGATGAAATCAGCTCAGAGCTTTAAAGGAAAATCAAAAGACAAAAAAACACATCTACCAAACAATCCATCCAAGGCCAAAGAGAATGGATCACACCACCTCTGCCTTTCTTGCCCTGTGTGTGTGATGAGGTGCTGTGTCCCTAGCAGAACAAAGGGACAGGAGAGTGTGGGCCTTACATCCTGACTTCTCTGAGCCATACTTTCCTTATCTGTAAAAGAGAGATGATTATTCTCCAAGGGCCTGTTGTGAAGATCTAAGAGGATGGTGCAGGAAAATGGGGTTTATCACACAGTAAGTGCTCAGCAAATGCTGACTGTGGTCATTATCAAGGGAAGGAATAAGTATAAAGGAGGGAAAGCAAGGAGCTTGGAGGTGTTTGGAGGTGTGGGGGTAAAGAGAGGAAGGAAAATAGGGGGAGGAGGAGGAGCAGTGGAAGGGCAGGGAGAGAGGAGGAGGACAGGGAGGACAAAGAGGAGAAGGAGGGTAAGGGGACATGCCACCAGCACAGCTCCCCAGGCACAACCAACCATGCGAGCCTGGCCCAGGCTGCTCCCCCACGTGGTCATTAAGACTATTCACGCATTCCCCCTGCATCCTGCTGCCACATCTGGCAGATGTGGCCCTGGATGCCAGCGAGAACAGCTGTCCCCAGACGTGCCCAGCTGCAAAATGAGGACTCAGAGGCGTTGGGAAGGACACAGAAGCCTTGGAGGGATGGCCAGAGGGACAGTGCTGTCAGGAGGCAACCACACCACTGCAGTCACCTGCCCTGGGCTTTCGTCTTCTCATAAATGAGAAGCTAGGAGTTGGCCTGGCATTTTGTGTCAGGTGACGGCAATCATGTAGTGTGTCTGCAGCCAACGGCCCTGGCCCCTGCATCTTGTCCTGGAAGGGATGAGTATGACCCTGCCCTTCTGGGTCCTGGGGGCTGTCCTGCCATTTTGCAGGATAGCCCTTCTAGTCTCCATGGGGGACTATTACCAGATGAAGAAATTCTCAAATTGGAATGTAAGCTCTGTCTTCGCATGTTGCCCTTGGTAGATTGGGGCTCAGAGAGAGGCAGTGACTTCCCTAAGGAAGAACAGGGAGATAAGCTTAGTTGTGTCCCCTAGGAAGGGGGCTCTGGGAGTGAGCACCCAACAGGGACCTAGTTCAATGGGGAGCAAGCAGGATGAACAGATAAATGTGGTATCTCTAACAGCAGGCAAATCTTGGTTCAAATCCTCTCCGTCACTCACTCTTCTGTGACCTTAACCAGGTCCCTCCTCTCTCTGACCCTCAGTTTCTCCATCTGCAAAATGGGAATAATAATGTGGTAAAGAATCTGGGCTATAGAATCAAACTGCCTAGAGCTGAGTCCTCAGTATTTACCTGCCGTGTGACCTGAAGTAACTTAACCTCCGGGCCTCAATGTCCTCACCTGGAAATGAGGATGATAAAGGACTCACCTCTTGGGGTGGTTGTGAGTTTAGGTGAAGTAATACATATACAGGGCCTGGCAAGCAACAAATGGTAGCCATTAATTATTAATGATGCTGATGTAGTCAGTAGCATCCCTTGCTGCCTGAAAGGTATATTAACTGCCTGAGCACTGATGATCTCTCTACCAGCCCTTCATTCCAGCTCAGGGGCCCTGGCCACAGAGTTCTCTGCCACAAAACATTCCCCACCCTGCTCACACTGGATGTGCTGGAATAGGAGCTGGCACTGGGGCAGGCCATCAGGGCTGCACAGATTTCTGACTGGGAAAATGCCAGAAAAGCTCTTCCTTGCTGTCACTGCTGAGGCCCAGATGGGGCCTGGTGGTCAGGGTTAAAGCCAGCTTGGCTTCTGGCGCCAGTGGGCCAGCCAGGCTGAGGCAAAGGGAAGCACTGGCCAACTTGTGCCAGGAAGCTGAGGCCAAAGGGACAAAGGGTCAGCACAGGGTGGGGTGGGGCGGGGGAGAGAGATGGGGCTGGAATTGCATGTTTAGTCATTAAAGAGCTCACACACAGGCAGGTGCACCAGGACACTTAGATGTTCCTGGAGAGGGACTGGGAGAGAGGCTATACATGACCCTACTCTCTTAAAATTTAGGGAATCCCGCTGGGCACTCAGAGCCCCCCACCAAGTATAACTGAGTTATTCTGGAATGTCAGCATCATCACACCATCTCTGAGGATCCAACTGAGTGGCCAAGTCCCTCCTCCCTTTGCCCTCATCTCAATCATGGCCCAGGTGTTTGGAGGCGGGCATGTGCCACTGTTCATGGTCCTGAAACACTCTGCCGTAAGAACTGTGCTGGGGACTTCTACCCAGCCTCTTCCAAGTAGTTTCGAACCAGGTAATGATCTTTATTCCCTGTCTTGATAAAAGGTAAGCAGTTTCTTTTACTGTTGCAGAACCAACAGATTTGTGACTCTAGGCTTAACTATTTATGTCACCGGTTTCATGTTCTCTTGGCAGTTCCATCACATGTACCACTACTGCCATTCACCCCTGAAAAATTGGGGATTCTACACTCTCCATGGCCTCCTACCCATTCTAAACTCATTCCTTCTGCTCACACTCTCCTAAAAAATCGGTTAGAGGGGCTCTAGAGCTCACTAGATTTGTGCTCTCATTTGTCAGGTCAGAACAAGAGGCCAGAGTGGAAAGGGCACCAGGACCACAGTGGAAGTTATAGCAAACCTGGGTTCAGCATCCAGGTCTCTTAACTCCCTATCTATCTCATTCCCCATTGCCTCCTATGTCTCCTATGCCAAGGCACAGGGGACCCACAGGCAGCATGGAATCTCTTGCCAGGGCTCTGTCCATATAGAAGAAAATAGCTACCATTTATTTCCAGCTCATGCCCCCCACTGTGTTGCTTTGTGTTTCTGCACAACATTCCCTGAATCTCCCTCCATGAAGAGGTGTGACCACAGTTCCCAGTTTATAGATAAGGAAATGAGCTCAGAGTCATGAAGGGATTTTCCCAAAGCCATAAAGTGATTGAACTGATTCAAGCCAGAACTTTCTGAGGGGCATTTCTGACCCCTCGCTTGCCAGGACTAACAATGAGACCCTCAGGAAATCTATTTAAAACCTTCAACCTGAAGGTTGTACTCTCTCCTACACAGTGGGATAGTCTTTGCTAGTGCCACACTGTCCAGATCTTTGGCAGGGTCTTGCCCTTCCTTGCCAGTGCTTTGGCCCTGCTATGTGTAATACCCCTTAGGGTCTAATCCTTGAGTGACTTCCACTCTTGAAGACCTCAGGAAAACTCGGTCTTCTCCAGATGCTGGGATCAGAGCAAAGGCCCCTAGAAACATGGATGGGTAGTAGGGTGGTGTGGGGGGGAGGATTATGCAGCAGAGTGAATATTGATAAAGCTGTAATTGGTTTGTTGTTTGTTGTTTTTTTTTTTTTTTCAGAGTCTGCAGGCCCAGGCACTAGGGCTAATTGTTGCAGGCAATTAATAACTTGGATCGTATTCACTCTGGTGCGGGCTGCTTGCTTCCTTGGAGGAGGCAGGCAAGGCTGGGAAAGGAGTGTTAGGTCTGGCTGCTTGCAGAATTCTGGAGGCAGGAGTAGAGGGTTGCCATCTGTCCAGCCTCCCCCAGGCCCTATCTTATAGCGCCCCTATCCCAGTCTGGCCCTATCACCTTTCTCCAGAACTTCCTCTCTTCTCTTGAATTATTGACCCCTCTACCCTGTGGCCCTCCCCCATAAACTCACACTCACCTCCTGAACAGAGCTCCAGGGAGAAGGAGGAAAGATGGTGCCTTGGTAGAAGCTCAAGACTGAACCCGGGGAGGCCTGGGTCCAACCCAACTCTTCCACTAACTTCCTACATGACCTTGAGTCGGAAATTTGTTCACCATGAACTTGGGCAAGTTTCCTGAGATCTTTTGCATCCATTATAACAAATGAAGTGCAGTCAACCCTGAAAGTCATGGAAAGAGGGATTGATCGTTCTACCCATCTCTCTATATAACTATAACAACATGTAACTAAATATGTAACTAATTATCAGATGGTTGCCTATAAGTCTGTGCTCCACCTCAGCTGAAAAGATAATTGCAGGCATATTATAGGCTCAGATCATTATACTCCTATTTTGCAGTTGAGGAAACTGAGTCTCAGAGAAATGAAGTGACTTACCCAAGATCATACAGTTAGTGAAAGACTTCTACATCTAGAGCTCTTTCCAATTCACCCAAGTCCACTTTCCTCTACTCCATGGTTTCCTGGAGAAGTGAGACTAGAGGTTGGGGCCAAGAGCTCCAAAGTCAGTGTGTTAGCAGACTGAAGAGAGAATTACTTTTAAATGTAATTATTCTATTCCCTGATGCTAGAACAATGGAGCAACTGTCTTAATCTACTATATTTTTCAAGATAAACAATTCCAACCCTCCCCATATACTCTTCCCCTGAGCTGCTCAACCATCTGGTGAGAGACTTGGTTTGGATGCAGTTCATCTCATTAGGGGTGGGGCAAAGAAGTGGGAAGTGTTATGGTCATCTCCAGCAACACACCTCCAGGGCATGTCTTGCTCAGCAGGCCACCACCATCATCATCACCATCATCATCATCGCCACCACCACCTAACATTTATTTAGAGCTTGGTTTGTGCCATACACTGTGCTAAATGCTATTTGTGCACTGAGATTTACTCATTTAATAAACTCTTTATAACCACTACTATGAGATAAGTGCTTCTTTCATCCCCATTTTATAGACAAAATAACTGAGCTCAGCAAGGTGCAGTGACTTTCCCAAGGTCACACAGCTGGTAAGGGGTGGAACAGAAATATGGCTTGACTGGGAGTGGTGGACTCAGAGGTTGGGCTCAGAGGCCCTGCTTCAGACATAGTTGGAGAGAAAATGAAAACAGAAATAAAGGGATGGGAATGAAGGACAAAGCAGTCCTTTATAGCTCAAACCCCTTACAAAAGAAGCTTTTCAATTAGTCGTGAAGACAGAGTATAAGGGAAGCCGCTTATCGGCACCAAGAGGCATTTAAATCAGACCCAGGAAGAACTTCCAGCAGACAGCATTGGAGCAGGGGAGGGGTGGTAAGGGGTAAGGGGGGGTATAGACTGTGGGGGATGGAGAGTCTCAGGCTCTGCCATCTTTCTGTTGGGCAGATCACTGGGGTAAAGGAGGGTTCAGGGAGGTGCCCTGAGGTTGGGCAGGGATCTCTGAGTCCTGCATCCCCAGTCCCCTATAAACACGCGTCCTACAGGTAGAGTGGGGAGTGGAGGGAAGGAAGTCTGAGGATGAGGCCCTGCGATGAGGCTTCTTATGACTTTCTACACCCGCGCCAGCTCCCGCTGCCACCACCAGTTCCACTTTATGGCAGGCATATTTCAAAGGCCCGGTTCCATTTGCATTTTTAAAACTCTGCTGATGGCCTGGGAAAATTGCATCCTTTCAGTGTTCTTGGGCACTACGCTCCCTATCTCCTCCCCCACTCCGTGGGCCTCTGCCTCTGCATTCTCGGTACCCAGAAATCCCCAGATGAGGGCAGAGCAAGCCCATCCCCCACTGGAGATCATCTGGAGACCCCCGGAGGCAGGGAGGGCTTGGAGGAGGGTGTGGCCAAGGGGGTCACAGCTGTGGCTAGCTAGGTGGCATGAAGCTAGGACCCTCATCCGCTAAAAATATTTCCCAGGGCAGTGGGGGCTGTGTCCCCAGGTGCGGGCTGAGGGTGGCACAGCACCATGGAGGCTCCCCAGTGGCATTCCCTGTGGATCTGTCAGACTGAGAGCAACAGTGCAGGAGGCTTGGAGAACTTTGAGGAGGCTCCCAGAAGCAGCCATCAAACCAACTGAGAACAGTAAGCCATTCACCCAGCAAAGAAAACCCTTTGCTCTCAGCTGGGCTTGGGAATACATTTTGTATCTCCCCTATTGCTCCCTTAAAAACCAATCTTTTCCCTGTTTTCCTTCCTTCCACCCTCTCCCATGGCTCCACATTTTCTGGCTTCCCTCTGGGGTGTGGCAAGAGAGACCGGAAGTGTGCACGGTGGTGCTCGGTCTGTTCCTTTATACTCCTATGTCAGATTTGGCCACCGATCTTGGGGGGCAGCAACACACGTACTCCCCACTTCTCGGGAGAGGCCTCCCATCTCTGTCTCCCTCCCTTCACAGCTCAGGGTGGCATCCTTCGAGTCAGGAGCTGCTTCCAACCCTAAATGTCTTCAAGGCCAGATGAAGCCACTGGAGTCTCTTAACAGGCTTGGCCAGTCTGGCAACGGCTCCCCTGAGGATCCTGAGCACATGGGGAGTGAGTGCTGGGGCAGGGACACTGGCTCGGGCCATTTGCTTCTGCATAGATGAGCCCTCAAGGCATCCAGGGTCATAAATACCAATGTGTCCAGTTGGCAGCGAGCCAGCGGGTACAGCTCCCAGGGACTGGACACCACAGAGCGGGAATGGCAGGTGAGCCACAGAGCGGGAGCTCCACTCAGCACCTTGAAGTTAGAGGTGCCCTCAACTCTTTTAAAGAGAAGGGCTGGAGAAACTGGCATGGGTTGAGTACCCGGGTGTGGGTGTGGGACTTGGTGTTTCTTTTTAGAACTCTCTCCTGTCCTTATCTCCCCCAGAAGCTGGGAACTTGCTGCAGGCAGAGTTGTGTTTCCCCGGTCTCTGTCTTCCGTGCTCCTCTCCGTACACACTCTGAGGACCTATGATAAACTGGCTCACCCCTCACACAACAGTGGCGGTGGCCTCCCTTCTTCCTGGCTTCCGTAAGTAAAACCTCTCCATTCTGCAGCTGGGGTCCTGAGGCTACTCTGCTTTTGAGGCTGCCCCACCAGTGCCGATGCCTTCTGAGTCCTGATGGAGAGAAATGGGCCAGGCACTGGCCTTTGCTGCCCGGCCCCTTCTCCTTGTGGCCTCTCGGACAGGGGTGTCAGGCAGACCACGTGCTAAAGCTGGAGGGATGCCCTGTCCCAGGGGTTGGCATGGCTCTGGGCTCTGGTGCCAGAAAGGTGAATGGAGAAGGAGGGAAGAAGGGTCGGAGCCAGGAGCCCGGGTTTGGCAGCTCCCTCCGGAGAAGACCTGGGGATGCCCTCGAGTGTCCAGGCTGCTGGTGACCTGCCAAGGCTGTGCGGACTGGAAGACAGGAGCACAGGCAGGAGAGAGACCTGGGGACTTAGGAAACTTGGGGGCGGGGCAGGAGTCACGGCCTGGGCCTTTTGCAGAGGCGTGCATCGACCCCCAGGGGTCGCTACTCCGCTCGCAGCCCCGCCCGCCGGTATTGGGAGCCCGGTTGTACCACGGCGCGACTCCCGCAGGGGGAGAGGCGGCCACCGCGGCGCCTGGCGGCGGGCTCCAGAGACGGCAGTGCGCGGCGGACCGCAGGCCCTCACTGGACACTGACGCAACGCCAGGCGGCTCCGAGGCCGGAGGCGCCAATGGCTGGGGGGCGGCTCAGCTCCAGAGCCTGTCCCGGACACCCCCACATCCCGTGGTAGGAGCCGGGACCCAAACAAAGGCGGGCGGCGAATAAAAGGCGGCGGCGGCGCTGAGTGCTTGGGTTGCGCGCTGGGGACCAGAATCAGCACCAGGCTGTGCGCGGTCTGTGCTCTCTGGAGCGGAGTGGGGAACCCCGGCCTCCTGCAGCTCCGAAGAGCTTCTGCCTGAGACTCCCGCGAGGGGACAAGTCCTCACGGCGGGGTGGCCGCAGCCCCCAGCCCCTCCGGTGCGCCTCCTTCCCGCGCCCGCGGCTCAGCCAGCTCAGCTTGGCCAGCCGAGGTGAGTGCGACGGCCGCTGGGCGCCATCCGGGTCGGGGCTGGGGGGATGCATTCCTCGGAGGAAGGGGCAAGCCCTCCGCGCCGCCCCCACCCCGCCCTGCGCGGGGCTGTGTGTGAAGTTCTCTAGTTCTCCAGCCAGCCCTGGGTGCAGGCCTTGGCATCTCCGGGAAAGCCAGCTGGCGATGGGCAGAGCCCGGAGCTTGCCCCCGCCGCCGGGCCCCAGCTCCGCACCAACTCCTCCCGGGGCCGGAGCAGCTTCGTTCTGCCTGGGTCACTTTGATGTCCACAGTTGGCGAGGTTTCCGATCTCCGGGGAGGCTTCCGACCTCCAGCCCCCTGCTCGTCCTCGCGGGTGGATGACTGATTCCGTAAAAGTTGAGTGTCGGTCTAGAAGCCGCCCGGGATCCGGCTCTCGGCCGGGCTAGAGCGGAGGGACGAAAAGGTTAATGACCTCCTCTCCATCCACTCCCCACCTTAGCGCACTCCGTGCTTTCGGCCGGACATTTCCCGAGTCCTGGAAAGCAAATTAACCTGGCTGCAGGTCCAGTCGGGTGCGCGGGAGACCCGGCGGGCGATGGAAGCCGAGAGCGATAGGGTCCCCGGGCCCTGCCGAGACGAGAGTGAGGGTGGAGGTGGGCTGAGCGGGGGGGGGGGGGGGGGGTAGCAGTGGCGGCGCTGAGGCTTGGGGTAAGATTCCTGGTGCAAGTGGCGCGGAGTCCCATGAGCCAACCCCGCCGCTGGGAGAACTTTTCCCAACTCCCCGGGGAGACCCGCAGCTGGACTGGGAGAGCGCCTCCAAGGGCAGACTTGGAGACTTCCTTTCCGAGGCCCCTGTCTGCTCCAGAGCTGGCACCAGATTCCTGCAGTCCCCCTGAGGCTGGGCGCAGGTGCCCTCCCGTCCACGCCCCGGGTCAGCACCGCGGACAGCGCCGCGAGCCGGCCTTGGAGATCCACAACCCCCGCGCACGCCCACGGACCCACGAGCCCACTCACGCAGACCCACAGACCACCTGCAAACAATATCCACACAGACTCATAGTCCACTCATGCAAATATATATCCACTACAGTCCATACACAGAGGGACGATCCGTCCACTCACACGTGGACAAACTCAGGTCTTCCCACAAGCGCTAGCATCTGCGCGGCGTCTTCCTCCAGGTCCTGCTGTCTCCGGACATCTTACTAAGCCCCAGACTCCAGAGCTCCTCTCTGGATGCTCACAGGGATACCCAGTGATTCACGGAGTTGCTCAGACTCCCCACACAACACACACACAGAGACACACGCTTCCTTGGTGGGGGGAAAGAACACCCCCCAATGCAGACCTGAGCAGGAAGCCAGGCATCTGCCAAATGGAAGGAAGAGGCTGTGGCCCAGTGGAAGCTGTGGGCAGAGGCCCGGCCTTACAGAATCTGGATTTTAGGCTCAGAGTCCATTTTGCTCAGCTCACCACCCCCATGCCTGCTCCCCTTCCTCAGACCCTACTCCAGACAAATCTCCTACAACCAGGGTACACACCCCTCTTTCTGCATCATTTTTTGCTTGCACTTTCTCTTTGTTTCCCTGCTCTGTTCTCCTCCCCCATGTATCTCCTCTCTTTCTCTCTCTCTCTCTCTCTCTCTCTCTCTCTCTCTCTCTCTCTATATATATATATATATATATATATATATATATATTTTTTTTTTTTTTTTTGTCCTTCCCAGTTCCTCCTTCTGAGCTGCCTTCACTCTCTCACCAACTTTCCTTCAGCCTGGGTCTGACGCCGTCAGTCTTCGCTCCAATATGGACACAGCTGACCCTTAGGGGGAGCCGACTCCATTCTCCAGGCAGATTCCATGCCCCCCACTCCCCTCTCTCTGAAAGTCTGACACCGCCCCCTCCCTGCCCATGGCCTCGGCAGCTTCCCGCCCCTCCCTGGGAACATGTCTAGGGCCAGATGCCCCAGAGCCCCAACAGTCTCTCCAAGGGGCCAGGATTCCTCTGTTCTAGAATCACAGCAAGCCCCCACCCCATGAGGATTTTGAAGGATCTGGTACCCATGTTCTGGCTTGCCCTTTGATACCTCTTCTGCTATTGCCCTTAAAATCCAAAACTCTGTTGGAAGAGGAAGAGTCCCAGTGTGATGTGGTGGAAAGAGCACTGGAGTGGAAGTAGGGAGACCTGCATTCTAGTCTCAGCTTGACCACAGTCTCCTAGTGTGTCCTTGGTCAAGTTATTTCCCTTCCCTGAGCCTCAGGCTTCCCAACTGTGCAAGAACAGGGTTGGCTGAAGTGACCTTCAAGGGTCCCTGTTTGGTCCTAATAATGTGGAATATTAACTCACTCTTGAGTGGGGGTGGGATTGAAAATCAGGGTTTTAATCTCAGAGGTTACAGTACCTTCCCCCCTGCTCTAAGTATCCACCACTGGTGAATTCATCCTGACCCTGAAAGAGGAATGTTCAGATGATTTCCTTTATAGGACCAGAGATGTCAAGTAATTTTGTTGAGGTCACATTGCTGAAGTGCATTCTCCATTGAGGCAGACATTGATTCTGCCTCAGTTCTGCTGGTGGATGCTTGGTGAATGAATGAATGAATGAATGAATGAATGAATGAATGAATAGAAGAGTAGGAACTTCAACCTGGATCTTCTGACTCTCAGAGCCTTAGAATTATGATTTAAGCCCTTTTCTCTGACAGTTTAAACACACTTCTCTTGTCTCCTCATCTCCCCTTCACTCATCTGGTCATCCAAAGGCAGATGGAGTTGTCTGAGTTAAGGTCCTTCCTCCCTGAGTTAAGGTCAACTCTGGGCTGGTTGTAAATAACCACAGAGAAGGGACTCACTGAGCGCACCTTTAGAGGCCTGCCTGGTGGGTAGGGTCTTGGCAATCAGCCCCAAATCCTTAAGAACTGGACCAAGTCAGCTGTCCATGGGCAGCTGGCCAAGATCTGAGGCCCGAGGGAAGACAGTCACTGCTGCCATTTGACTGAGTGGCCACTTGTTACAGCCCCACGAGCTGAGTACTGCAAAACGCCTTTACAGATGAGCACAGTGAGATGCTGAAAGATGGGGTGGTTTCCCTAAGGGCAGTCTTCCAGGCCACTGTCAGTCATAAAAACAGGCACCCAAAAGTGGTGGTGGTGGTGGTAACAGTGGTTGATAATAACGTTATTGGTATTGATAACGATCAGCCTCTTTGGTTTTTTCTCCCTCTTTGAAATTGTTTCCCCACCTGAACCTCTTCTACTCCTTCCCCCACTCAAATATGGAGAGACTGAGGGCTGGACCAGTGAGGCAGGGGTGTCTGATTGTTGGTGGGTCCTAGCTGAGAGAAAGCTTGTCATTTTAAATCCTCCTCCCCCTGCCCACCCACCCCCAACCAGAGCATGTCTCCTGCCAGAGGAGCTGGGAGCAGTGTCAAAGTCTGTCAAAACACCCTTTCAAGCTGGGTTCCAAATGCAAAGCCCAGGGAAAATAAATAAAGAGGGCAGTGTCGGCCCGAAATAGAAACATGCACCAACTCACAAATATGCATGTTTTCTGAAAGTCGCATTTCACGGGCAGACAGTGCAGCTCACACTCCAGCTGCTCGACAAAGGCCAGAGGCATGGATGCTGCCAGGATAGCCCAGGGAAGGTGGCAGAGCCTCCCCCAGCGAGCCAGCTCCCTGCCTGTCCACTGGGAGACCAGACGGCCACTCCTGCTCCTCACCAGCTGGAAGGCACATGGGTGGGTGGACGGCAATTAGCGTGCGTCTGTGTGGTCATCAAAGCTCTTTGGAAATGGGCACCATTCAAGGCTGATGACCTCAGGTCCTCTGCCTTCCAATGGGAACAGCAGGCTGGTAATAATAATGCTGACCATGATGCTGCCATTTGTTAAGTACCTACCAAGTATTTACATATACTATTTCACTCAACCTTGTAACTACCTCATGGAGTAGGGGTCATTATTCCCATTTAATACGCAGGAAAACCAAGGTTTGGAGAAGTGAAGAGGCTTGCCCAAGGAAATACACCTAGAAGAGGCCAAACTAGGGACAGATTTTTATCCAATAAACCTTAAGTCCCTATTTTGCCCAGTACTCTGCATTGTTTCTGGTATTCATCCATCCGTTCATTCATTGAATGAACAGTTTTTGTCGAGAAACCATTTAACATGATGATTTTCAAAAGAATGTGAATTCCTCCACTGGCCCCACCAAGGGTGAAGGGTGAAGGGCAGTGCTGTGGCCTGAGTTTAGCTCTAGCCATCTCTCAGGGACCAGGGGTGGGTACCTGAGGTTTCTGGGGTAGGACTGGGACTGGGGGCTTTGCCTCAACGTCTTGGACTCTGTCCCCAGCCATGGGAGCCCAAACCTGTCTGCTTGTGGGTGGGCTCAGTTGGGAACCCCCTGTGAAGCTTGGACTAGGAAAAATGATTTAACTCCATGAGACGTCAGGGCTTTAAGAGGCCTCTGCAGATGGGAAAGTGACTTCCGAGAGGGCGAGCTGCCCAGCCTCACACAGCAGCACATTGATGGCAGACCCTGAATGCCAGGGAGCCAGGCTGGTGAGTGTATGGGAAGCAAGCATCCAAGGGACCCCAGTGAAGGCGCTGAACCGAGGCAGGCAGTAAACATAATACTTCCTTTCCAAGCGCAGGGGTGAAATGCAGCTGGCTTTCACTGCATTTCACACCAAGTCCTCTCCTCTGCACCCTGCACCCCTACCTCAAGTCTGACCCTGCTGACCTGCGCACGTCCCCACCTCTGCCATCATCATAAACAGCAACACTAGCAAATACAGAACATTTGTCGTGTGCCAGGCACTGTGCTAAATGCTTTACACACATTAATTGATGTAATCCCCACAACAACCCAGAGGTAGGTGTACTTACTGCACTTCACGGCTGAAGGGACAGAGGCTAAGAGAGGTTGACTAACCTGCCCAAGGTCACACAGCTAGCCAGGAGGTAGGTGGAACCCACTGAGCCCCCGTTAGCAGGTTTATTCTGGAGGTAAGGAAGGGGAAAATCCGGAACCAAAGCCAAGGGGAAGGAGGAGCTGCTGGGCAGCAGCAGGCTATTTATATTATACCTCCAGGTCTTGTCACGCTTGCCAGCATTTGTGCCAGGAGGAGCTGTGTCTCTGCCAAAACCTGGAAAGAAGAAGCCTGGTTCAGGGTCCTGGGACCATCCCCTGGGGGACTTTACTGAAGCATTGGGTCTGGGTATGTTTCTCCCTGAACTCGGAGGAGAACCCACCGGGCAGGCGGAACCCCTGGAGCATGCCCTTGATTGTGGCATCCTGCTTCCTTCCTTTGTCGTCCTTCTGAGGGAACTAGACTGGGAACCTGGGAAATTCAGAAACAGCCATCACATGGCAGATCTAGGGTCTTGCTGTACCCAGTGAACCTGACCATTGGACATGAGAAGTTGGTGGGGTCAATGAGAAGGAGCAGCTTGGATTCAGATGCCAGTGGGTGCCATCTAGGTCTTTTATAGGGGATGCTTCTTGGAACCAGGGAATGATGTCCTGGGAGACAGTGTCCAGAGGCTTAAACCTTCTCTACCAGAAAAAGTCTTCTCCTTAATCCCCCGTCCCACACATGTCAACTCAGGCAGGCCCATTGTGTGCCAGGTACTGGGTGCAGAGATGGAAAAGCCTGTCTTTGTCCTTGTAGGGCTCACCAGAGTCTCCCATTCCTGCCTAGCATCTCCTGCCTGAAGCAGAGGCGATGACTGAAAGCGATGGCTTCTCTAGGTCCCCTACCAGAAGTAGAAGAGGGACCCCAGTGTCCCTCAGACCCCGGTGGCTCAGAGGACATGATCCAAGCAAGCAGTCATTCTAGGGTCAGGAGAAAACCTTCCCACGGGTGGTGCCTGCAGCACACTTGGGTGCTCTTCCCAGCTTGATGTCCTGGTGGGAGATGGGGTATTGTAGGGAAGGCTCATGCCCACCCAACCATCTGCCCGAAGCATCTGACATACATACTGGCACCTGGACAATGTGTCCTTTGCCAAACCTTAATAGAGGAGACATGACTGCCAGCTGGCAGCCACTCCTATCATGGAGGAGAATGTGGTGATCTTCTTGTCTCTGGGTAAGGCAGCTTAAATGGGGCTGAGTTGGGCAAAGGGTTTGGCAAACTGGTGTTCCTGGGATGTTTGGGGAGGAGTGTCCCTCTCCCCCATCCTGGCCTTTGCACTGTGCTGGAGGATTTCTCGTGTCCTTGGCTGGGAGAGCTCTGTGAGGTGACCACTCCAGTGATGATGATTCTAATAACAGCTCACATGTTTGGAATGTTTACTACTTGCCAGGGACTGGGCTTAGAGCTTTATTGGTATTACGACTTCATCTTCATACCTTCCCTGGGAGGGCATCACTATTATTATTCCATTTTAAGGATCAGCAATGTGAAATGCAGAGAGACGAAGCAGCTTGCTGGTGAGGAGTGGAACGTGGGCAGGCTGGCCTCAGGTGCTGTAAGCACAGCCACCATATGATGACTGAGGCTCTGCTCTGGCCTTGATATTAACTTGATTTGGGTCTCTAAAGATTGCAACCAAAGTACCTTTGGTTCCTTCAGTAATCTGAGCAATTTGTACGTATGGGGCTGTGTCCTGGTTGACAGGGCGACCTGGATAGACCATTTGCTTCTTGACTGCCAAGCAGCCAAACAGATCATGTTTCAGATGTCCAGATGTGCACAACATCTGGCAGACTGGCAGAACTTATCTGGCTTTCCTCCAGATGTTTCCCCTTTTCATTCCACGTAGACACAGCTGGGACTTGGATCCCTCTGGACACGACTGCATGTGTGAAATCCCTGGATGAAAAGTATTTCCTGGCTTTAAAGCATCATCTTATGACTTCCCATAGGCAGGATGTTGGTTTTTGTTCCTCTCTGCTATCCAAGCCTGAGACACATTAGGCTAAGCTAGAGAGAAATCAGGCTTTGGAAAAGTGTCAGCAGCCAGAGGAGAAGACCTTGCCTTCCCTTCTTCAAGCAGAGAAGCTGGAAAGAAGCTGACTGGTGAAGAGCATGGCAGGTAGTAGGTGTTGCATGTTCCTTGCAAGAGTTCCTGACTTTCTGACCCAGTCTTCCAGAGACTTTGAGCAGATGGTTCCAGAGTAACAGAGCCAGGAATTCGTGATGAACAGGGACGTGTCAGCCAAGAGGCACTCTTGGGCATGAATGAGCTTAAGAATAGATCTGGGGTGGGAAGTTTCGTAGAGCCTTCTGGGGAAAAGGAGTTCCAGATAAAGGCAATTTAACAGAAAGTGTTTATTTTATGTTGTGAGCACCAATGAGTGAAAGAAGGAAGATAATGAATGACTGAATCAGGGAGTGAGTGAATGAATGGCAAGTGGCCTTTGACAGTCAGGTCCTGGATTTGACCGAGCCTGATCCCAAGTACTGACAAAGGGAAGGGACCTGTTCTTGTCCCCTGAAACACCATTCAGCTCAGAATCAGCTGAGAGAGTCTGAGTCCTTGAAACTTGCCCTCTCACTGCACACCGCCCCCCCCCACCCATTCTGCTGGACCCTCTGGTCACAGGACCCCTCTGGCTCTGGCCATGGCAGGGATTAGAACCAGGGGGCTGCAAAGCTGATGGAGGTGGCAGCCCCAGCACCTTCACAAATCTGCAACGCTCTTCACCTTCCCAGCTGCTCCCCAAGCCCTAAGCTGCCCCATTTTCTCTCTTGTCACACTTCTGTGTCCTGGCCCTTTGAGGATTCCAGATGACAACTGGGTGGTGATCTGAAAGCTCATTGAGTCCAGCATTCCCATTTGACAAAGGGCAAACTGAAGACCCGGGAAGGAAGACTAGCCCGAGATCACAAGCAGATAGGAGACAGAGCCTCATTATTGTGGCAGGATTTGGGGAGAGTTGCCACTGACTTAGGATAACACTGCACCTTTGAACAGAGTGGGGAGGGGGGCAAAGAGGGACTGAGATTCTCGAGCCCAGGTAACTTTACTGGGGTCTCTCCTGGCCTCTGGGGCTGGGAGCAGCAGTTAGTTCCTGGGGCCCTGAATCTCCCAACCCTTTTATGGGAAAGGCAGCAGAGTTGAGGAGGGATGATACATGGAGATCTGCTCTTCATCCCAGGCCCTCTGCTCTGACTGCTCAGCTCCGACCCTCAATTCCTTCTTTGTAGGTAGCTGCACCTTCACGGAGTGTGGGCTGAGGCTAAGAGCCAGTGTCAGACTCCCCACTCTGTCAGGGGCCTCTGTGCTGGCCTCATGTGCGTGGGGGTACCGGGTACCCCTCCTAGACTGACCGCTCAACCCCCCACTATAGGCACCAGAGCTGTCCATCATCAGTGTAACCAGGAAGCCCTTCCCCGGGGCCACTGACCTGTGCGGGAGCTGTGAGTGCCTTTCCACTAGACACTCAAGTTGATGAACTTGCTTGTTAGTCCCTGATGCTTCTCTCCTCCCTTCCCTGGGGCCAGAGCTGTGCCTAGACTGTGGCCAGAAAACTCTGGGGACAGACACTGAGAGAGACAGGGAGAGAGCAAGAAGGAGCTCACATGTGTGCACACCAGTGGGGATCGGAAAGGCTGACTCCACGTCTCAGAGAGTTTTCAAACCATGTAAGACTCAAATAAAATCAAATATAGTGAGAAGAGTATCAAAGCTTATCAGGAATCTGGTTCAAATAAATCCCTTTACTTCTTTTAGCCTCCGTTTTGTTGTTTGAAAATTAGAAATAATTCCTAAGACTTGGAAACCCATATGAAAATGATCTACAAGCTGTAAGTTGCTGCAGAGACGCAAGATCGTTCGGTCCTCCAGGATGGGAGGGGCAGGGAGAGCGGTGGCTCTGGCCTGGGAATACAAGGGCCTGGGGACACAAGGGCCCAAGCAGCCTCTGTCATCTCCTTGCTTCACTTCTTTCATCTGGCACTGACCTCCTTGGCTCTCCACAAGCCCCGGCAGCAGGGGCTGGGAGAGCCCTGAGGGTTCAGAGGGGACATTTACCCTGAGGTTTCTCCCCTTTTTTTTGGGCAATCAGGCTGGGGTCCAGCCTTCCTAGAGCTCCATCCCAAACCAGTCATGGTGGCCTCTCTGTGGGTTTGAGCACACATTATGTGCTTTGTATCTTTCAGCTTCCAGTTTACCCCCACGCTTGTCTTTTGTGGTGTGGGGCTGAGAAGGGTCTGGCAATGTCCCTAGACCCACAGATGTAGTCTGGGTGTGCTGGGGGGAGGGGAGGGATAGATTCTCCAAAGCTGCCCCCGGAGCTAAGAACTGACGGGCTGCCTGCTGTGTCCCAGCGAAGCTGATGGCACACAGCACACCCTGCTTAGCTCATGTCACAGCAGGACCCTCCCTGCATGGCCCTGGGCCCCCAGTTATACAATAGCTTCCCAATGGGATGAAAGGGAGCCCTCTCTCTGTCCTTTGTTTCCCTGTCTTGGGCAGATGCTGAGAATCCAAAGGGGGAGGGTTTGAGAGCATCTCTCCCCAGATGGGGGACCACCGTTCAGGGGTATTAAGCGATTTGCTCTGAGTCACACAGCAGGCCAGTGGCAGGGGGCGTCCCTACTCCCAGAGCCCGGGGCTGCTTTTACTGCCCCAGATGGGCATCCCCTGCTCCTTCCTTGTCCCTGAGCTTTGAGCTGCAGGGAGACCTGGCTGGAGCCAGAGATGGTAGGGGAATTGTTTTACATATTTGTTAATCAGATCTCAGAGAGAGAGAGAGAAATGGACCCCAAGCTCATCATCCACGAAGGAATCCAATTTGGCTTTTATGGCCATGGTTATTGGTCGTATTTTGTGGGGATCTTTTTATTTTTTTATTAACCCAGCAGTCTGGGGGCTGGGGAGCTGACTGGCTACCGAGCCCAGGGGGTCCTCCGGGCTCACACTGAAGTCCAGACAGCGGCCAGGACTTGGGACTGGGGGTGGGGAAGAGATGGTGGGAGGGAGACGGGTTGGCCAAGGCATGTAGTCAGGGTTTTCAGGAACCTTCTGACCCTTCACGCAAGGGGCGCCTGGGGACTGGCTGTATTTTATGGGCTCTGTAAGTGTTACTGGTTTTACTAAGCTTTCATTGCCTTTTCTTCAGAGATGCCGAGGCTGCTTGGAGGCTGCAGGAGCCAGGACTGATGGTTCTGGGCTGTGAGGCCTGAGTTCCTAGGTGGCAAGAGGTGGGGGTGGGGGGTGGGGGGCAAGAGTGAGTCAGTCTGGGTGGAATTCCTCCTGTCAGTAGAGCACAGAGGCTAAATTGATGGGCTCTGACATTGGCCTGCAGAGGCCCGGACCCCAGGCCCCCACCCCTGCACACTGCCTCATAGAGCTGAGACTGGATCAGAGATGGCATAAATAAGTGAAGTGGCCAGCACTGGGCACGTGGCAGTGCTTGGTAGATGCAAAGCTCCCTGCCTGAGCCCTTCGTACAGCTTCTGCCAGACAGTAAGCCCTTGGCCTTCTGTTTTCTTTCACTGCTCGTTGAAGAGCTGGTTGGCAGATCTGGGCAGCCTGTTTGTGTCCCTCTCTCTGAACATAAAGTCCTGGCCCAGATGCCATCATTTCTTCCCTCCCCACGGCTGGAGGAAGAGGCGCTTGGAGGAGTGAGCCCTGGCCGGAGATCCAGGAGCCTGAGTCTATCCTCTGGACCAGGGGTGTGGTGAGCCTGCAGAGAGGCAAGTGTGAGCCCCAGGGTGGGGAAACACCAACGGCTAGGCCACCTGCTGGAAAAAGTCCCTGGGGACTGGGGAGGGTGACCAGGGCAGCAGGGTCTTTCAAAGAAAGCCAGGGTTCAAACCCAGGTTTATCCGACTGCAAAATCCATGCTTAGTTAGCTCCCCACTGCCACCCCCCAAAATCAGGCCCTGGTGCTCTCAGTACCCCACATCCTTCTTAATGTTGGGGGGATGAATTCTGTCCCCCTGAGCCCACTAGAAAGAACACAGAACGGGAGAGGGTGGCCGTGCTCTTGTGACCATTAATACTGGATTCCTCTGGTGCTGGCTGGGACGTTTCCCCGGGTGATATATTGACCAGAGCAAAGCTTGTTTGCCGGATATATATTGAGCTGTTGGGCTTATGAGTCAGTGCCCAGTTTCCTCACCAGCTGTCAACCCAGGGAGGCCAGCTGTCCTTCACAAGCTCCATCTCCGCAGTCTACCCTGCTCTGGGAAATGACGGCCTAGACAGCCTCACCGCAGAGCCCCTGCCGACTCTCTCTCCCACCCTCCCGGTTCCCGATAGATAGGTGCAGCTTTTCTTTGTGGGAAGTGGTCCTGTGCATCCCTCTGAACTTCCTGCCCTCTGCTGGCACATCTAGCTAATGAGGCTGGTGTTCATTGGGGGGCAGGAGGTCTGAAGGGGCATAGGTGCAGGTGCTTGCTTCTGCAACAGTTGCAAAGACAGGTTTCCCCGGGGCTGGGGCTGGGGCAGGGAGGATGGGGCTGAGAGATTTAAGGACGTCTTGCTGAGGGAAGGGCTCCGATAGCCTTAAACACGTCCCTCCCTCTACAGATTTGGAGGGCATTCCCTGGCTCTTTAGCCATTTTCATTTGAGATGCTCGGTAAGCCTTGGGGCTTTTTGAGAGAAGACTCTAGGAGACACCCAAGATTTAGCTGCTAGGATGGGGCTCCCTGCCTCACCCCCACTTTTGCTCTGGGGAAATTGTATTAGAAAGAAAGAGAACCAATAGGATATAGATAGCTAGGTGGTTGGATGGATAGATAGATAGATAGATAGATAGATAGATTAAGATAGATAGATAAAGATAGATTAGATAGATAAGATGATAGATAGATAGATAGATAGATAGATAGATAGATGATAGATAGATAGATAGATAAAGGTAGATTAGATAGATAGATAGATAGATAGATAGATAGATAGATAGATAGATAAAATAATTGGCTCACATAAGTATGGAGACTAAGAGGTCCCACGGTCTGCAGTTGGCAAGCTGGAGACCCAGGAGAGACGATGGTATAAATTGCTGCCCAAAATCCAGCAGGCTTGAGACCCAGGAAGAGCTGATGTTTTAGGCCGAGTCTGAGGGCTGGAGAAGACCAATGCTCCAGCTCCAGCAGCCTTCAGAAGTTCCCTCTTACTCAGCCTTTTTAGTCTCTTCAGATCTTCGACTGATTGGATGAGGCCCACATTAGGGAGGGCCTTCTGCTTTACTCAGTCTCCACACCCACACATTGGTCCAATGTCTGGGCACCGCATGGCCCGGCCACATAAAGTTAACCATCAACCCATGTTCCCATCAAAGGGAAGACCAGGCTTCTGAGATTGGTGAGGACATCCTTTAAGTCATGCCTTGAGCTGTCATGTACCAGAAGCAGAATTGACGACCCCTGAGTGATTTTGGGTCTTGTGGGGCTGGTGTAGGCTTGCTAAAGAGCCGTAGGTTTCCTCTCTGGGTATTGACATCTCAGCTCTCAAGGAACTTAAGGGCTACCTGGAATGGAGAAAACATCGTGGACTTCAGAATCCGAAGACCTGAGGTTCAAACTCTAGTTTCAACCATTACTAGCTGTGTGACCACAGGGGAGTCACTTAACCTCTCTGTTTCTCATGCTGTCAAATGGGGATGCTTGTAATACCTCCCTTGCAGGGCTGATGCGAGTATGAGAGAGGGTGGATAGAGCTCCTGCACATGGTAGTCACGCAGCTGATTGTTAGGCTATGATTATCTTGATGGGTGCCAGTTTCTGCATTGAGCCGGTTGGGCTCTCGGTTTCACCCCATCTGTGTGATTCGGCCTCAGTTTCACCACCATGTCTCTAATACTTCTGCAGCCTCCTGGCCCGAGATGGAGTGCCCTGGTGTCGGAGAAGGGCTTGGGATTCAGGATGGCAGGCACACAGCAGGGGCGTCGGGAGGATGACAGGCTCTCAGAAGATGGGGCATTAAGACTTAGGACATCACTGCCCAGGAGGGACCTGCTGTCCTCCCTTCTCTGCCTCAGATGAGCTGAATTCACCAAAGAACCAGACCCAGAATCAGGAAGCAGAAAAAGACATAATGTCCCCAATCTAGCGTCAGGTGAAAATGGGACTGTTCAGCTCAAACTATCTCATTTTGAACTTGCGCCCAAATCTCTCAGCCGAAGGGTAGGAGAATCAAAGACCCCGAGATGTTTCCAAGGACCAGCGCTGCACCAGGGAGGCAAAACACCCCGAGACAGGAAGAAAAAGCTGATTAGCTCCTAATTGCCGTTAAATTATATATACATATACGTATTTTAAGTTGAATCTGCATGTCTAATGTGATCTTTTTTATTACATTTTAATAGTCTGGCTGGGATAAGGGAATGAAGAAGGAAGGTTTCTGTCACCCGTCGCGGGGAGGAGGGAAGTTGTAACCAGGGCTGCAGGCAGCCTCTGGCGTGGAGCCACATCCCTGGGAGCCACTCTGCAGGAGAGCAAGGAGGGGGCTGGGGATGTCTTTGAGGCAACATCGCCTTCTGTCCAGGTGGGGCAGTCCATCTGGCCTGGGACTTGAAGAATGTTTCTTTCCCTAGACCTTAAAAATAGCTTCCCCATTTGGCTCTTTGGGTGCACATGCCTGGTCGTTCCCCAGGACTGCCGACCCCCCCCCCACCAGCCACCCAGAATCCGGTGATGGAGCAGACTGAACACTCCAAGCCGAGAGTCCTGGCTCTGCCACTGAAATAAGACCTCGGGTAAGTCCCTTCTTTTCTGTGGGTCTCAGTTTCCCTAGCTGGAGGATGAAGGAGTTGGACTGGCTGTGCTCTGTTGTCCCTTCTGGGCTCGGTGAGCCATGATCTATTCCCTGTTCATTTTAAAGGCCCCTCTGTTCATCTCAGGGGAGCAGGAGATTTCCATACTCGCTCACTCATCGGGCATTTGCCAGGTCCTTCTGCTGTCTAACCAGGGTCTCTCCTGCTGCAACTCGGTCACCCCTCCTCATTTTCTCTCCTTGGCGGACAGAACCCTCCTCCCAGGCCGATTATAGTAACTCCTCAAAGAGTTGAAGGCTGTTAGCAAAATCCCTTCCACACACATACACACACGTTCTATTTTTAAATAACAGTTATTTCTCACTCTAAAAGTAAGGCTGCACCTGATCACTGCAGAAAAATTGGAAATAGACAAGAATAAAAGAGAAAATAAAAATCACCCATAATCCTCCCAGACTGAGATAACCACTGTAAATGAGTTTGTTTGTTTTTTTTAATGCATATACACGTGGAATTTTTTTTCTGTTATAACATTGAGATTATGTTTCAAATGTGGCTTGGGTTGCCCCATGCCTGGCCCTTACAACTGGGCCAGGTTCTTCCTTCCCAGGCCCTGAGGGTCTACCATTCCCTTGCAGGCAGCTGCCCCACTCACTTCTCCCAAGAGAAGGGAAGAGAGCTTGTTTTGTGGATGTATGTCCACTTTGGTTCATGGGCTCCTGGGAGGCCCGGAGTTTAATTCTGGCCACCTCTGAGTGTGTGTGTGTGTGTGTGTGTGTGTGTGTGTGTGTGTGTGTGTCTGTGTGTGTGACAGAGACAGAGCGGGCAAGAGAGAGGATGTTAGTTACTGAGCAGAAGCACCCCCGAGGGCCCACCCTGATGGGAGACCATAAAGGCACGATGGAAGTCGGCTCATGACGGGCACTGTGGGGCTGTCCTTAGCTCCTTTCCACGGAGCAGCTGGAGCTCCTTGCGAAGCTAATCAATTCCCATCATTTGAGAAAGGAAAATAAATGTGCAGTTTGCTGCCGGCCCTGTGGAAGGGCCTGAGGAGGTGGTTACCCACTGAGGCGTTGCTGTCAGCCCCCAACTGCCAGCTGGGCCTCCCTGGGTTTGGGGACGGTCTCTCAGATCTCACCCACCCTTTTTGGCCTGCAGACTAGGGCTCCTCTGCAATTTGCAGAGATGTCACCACTGGAAGGATCTGGGTCTTCACCATCCCCATGCCAGATGGGTGAGACAGGGCCCCACGAAGGGAGGGACATGCCCAGGGCCACACAGAAAGTTGGTGGCTGAGCCAGACGTGCAGCCAACACCAATCTGGTGTCATTGCCCACATGGCAGCTTTTCTTTTCAGGGGTGGACTGAGAAGGTGGGCACCTGTGGGAGGGGGCACGATAGACAACTCATCGAGTCCACTTCTAGCTGGTCTGTTTCATCCTCTTCAAGATCCTTCCCCACTCCCTCCCCAGGCAGCAGTAACCACACTCTTGGCCATATGTTTGTACTGTTTGGTGACTATCCTCTGTCCAAGGGGATGTTCTACCTAACACCTAACTCAGATTCTACAGAGATTTCTTTGCCTTCCTTCATTCAACAATATCTGCTAAGCACTGATCACCACCCCACACCCCACACCGAGTACTTTAGGCCACATGGAACCCAGCAGGGAACGTAACAGCAAAGTCGCTGCTCTCTTGGAGTTCATGTCCACCCAGCTGTGAGGCTCTCACCGGGAGGCAGAAAGGCTGTGCCCAATTTTCTGGTCACTTAAATCCAGCAAATGTTGTCTGCAGGGCATGGAGTCACACATAGGGGACAGGGCTCCACTGCAATTGTCCCAGTTACTGTTACTATGTCAGCAATCATCCCCAAGCTTGGTGATGTATGACAATCAATGCATTATGCTCATGGACTCTGCGGGTCAGGACAGGGTACGAGAGAGGGTGGCTTAGCTCTCCTCCACGGTACCTGGGTCTCAGCTGGGAAGACTTGAAGGCTTGGGTTACTCCTTGACCAGAGCTGTCTTTACCCATGTATCTGGTGGTTGATGCTGTCAGCAGGAGCTCCTACGTGTGGTCTCTCTGCCTGGGCTCGTCTGGGCTTCCTCCCAGCATGGCAGCTGGGTTCCAAGGACAAAGTGTCCCAAGAGAGCCCGGGGGGAAGCTGCCTCTCCCTTTGCCTCAGAAGTCTCAGAGCATCACCTCTGCTGTGGTCTCAACACCACCACAAGGGGAAGGAATGCAGACATTACTTCTGGATGGGAGAAGTCTCAGTCATATCATGAGAAAAGCGCTTGAAATGAGAGAGATTGCTGTGATCATCTGTGGCAGATGCAATGGGCCACGTGGGTCTTGCAGGAGTTCAGAGCCTTTGGGGAGAAGGAGAGTATAACAGAACATTAGCAGTCATTTCCCAGGCACTGTGGTCAGCCTGCTGTGTACGTCATCCAGCCATCTCTATGAGGAGTACTGTTAGCCCCATTTTGCAGATGGGAATACTGAGGCTCAGGAAGGCTACCCTGCTTGCCCTAAGTCATACAGCTGAGATCGGTACCCAGGTCTGTCTGCTTCCAAAGCCATAGTTTTTAACATTCTGCCTCTCCCTCCTTCTCCCTAAGTAATTTTTACCCCCAAAGGGTTGTGAGAAGCTTACACAGGCAGCTGAGGGCTTCAAATCTGGGAAGGCTTCTTGTCAGAGGTGACACTTGAGCAAGACCTTGAAAGATGCCTTAGACTTGGACACCTGGGGAAGGGAGTGGCATTCCTGGTGAAATAGCAGTGGGTTGCAGGATCCCCCAAATCACTCAGGGAGTGTGGCTGTGACGCAGAATCCTGGCCTTGGACCCCCAACACACACACACATCAACATATTGTAAACTGTATACCCCAAAAGGCTGAGGACAGGGTGGATGGACCCCAGAAAAGAAGCAAAAGTGGCCCCAGTCCCTCCATCATACGCCATCAGCATCCTCCTTCCAAGGGTGGGAGTGGGGTCGAGCTCCCACCTGCCCCTCCCCCCCCCCCCCCCCCCCCCCCCCCCCCCCGCCTCTGCAGGCAGACTTCGTTCTGCCGTCTGGACGCAGGGTGAGTCTGAGCTGTGTCTGGTTCACACTCGGGGCTTCTGCTAATACAAACTGGGCCCCGGAGCAGATAGCATTCCTTCCGCAGACTTGCTTTAGGGCATGGCAAATGCAAAGTTTGATTATCTCATCATAGGAATCTTGCATATTACCAGGAGCAGTTCCCACCCCTTCTAGGCCTTTCTCCCTTTCAAGTCTTCTGCTTTGCTCTCCTCCTCTCCTACCCACCCTTGTCCCACTCTGTTTCTCTCTCTCTTTGTTTCCCTATTTGCATCTCTGTCTGCCCACCCCCACCCAATTCCACTCTCCTCTCTGTCTCCTCTTTCCAACTGTCTCTGTCTCTCCTCTCTCCCATTTCCTGTCTCTCTGTCTCTGCTTCCCTCCTTCCCCTCACCCTCTCTTCCTCACTTTCTTTGGGCTGTTGGCAGCCCCCTCTCTTCCTGGACAGACCGCCTAATTGAAATGGAGCACTCTAGAGAATGTTAATAGGAAAGGCAGCATTAATTAGCCAGCTCTGGCGTAATTAGCTTCCTCTTCTCAATGCCTGGCGTCTAACTGGATAATGAGTCTCTCTCCGTCCAAACAGAGGACAGGAGGGACAAGGGGGACAGGCCATGCCCGGGGATGCTGGAAGGCCTCCTGCCTTCGGGCCACCCTGCTGGAGTCCTCAGGCTGCCCAGCCTGCCCTCTCCTGCCAGGCCCTCCTGCTGCTTGTGCCCAAGTCTTGGGGAGACAGTTGCCTGGCCCCTGCTCATGCCCAAAGGTTTGACGTTGCTGGAGCTGCATGTTAAGTGGTCCGAGTCTGACAAACAGTGGCTGCAGCTGCAGCGTCCCAAAGAGGGGGTGGGGAGCTATTGAGAGTTCTTGAGGAGAGCCATGACAGGCATCTCGCTCTGGCACAGCCCCATGGGCAATGGATGAGCACACGACAGCACCCCCAAGGGGAGCAAAGAAATCTGTTTATGTGAGAGATAATAACTAATCTACTACACAGACTACAGTCTGCTTCCACCCTTGACCCTCCTTGTGATTGTGTGAAGCAAGAATGGCCACCTCTATTTTACAGACAAAGATTCTGAGGTTCAGAGAGGTTTCCCACCTTGCCAGTGTTCATGCTACCAGGACCCAAACTCCGGTCCATCTGATTCCAAAGATCACGTTCCTTCCCTTCAACCCTGATACTTGTGCAAGGTACTTCAGAGTCACTGATTAAATAAAAGTGATTATAGTGGAGTAACACCTCACGTTGGCCTTGAGCTCTAAAATCAGAACATGAAGCAAAAGTTGGGAAATCATGTGTAGTCAAGTTCCCCTCTAGTAGCCCTTACGTAGGGAAGAATGTCTCCTCTGTTTGCAACTGGGCTGTGACTTTCCCTTTTCTGTGACCTTGAAAGCCAAGATCTAGTTGGGGGAGGTGATGGACAAATAACATATTTTTTCTTTCTCTTTCGTGTATGAGTGATCAAATTCAGTTGAGTTAAATGCCTGCTCCATGCAATGCCATCGTAGTATTTGTGGACGGGGTTGATACCCAGGGCAGGGCAACTGCAGCCCCAGGGCACCATCCTCTCTCTCTCTCCAGCCCGCTGACCCTCTCCCTCTCCTGTAGGCTATGGACTCGGAGGATGACCCCTTGCTGCAGGATGTGTGGCTAGAGGAGGAGCAGGAAGAGGAGGAGGAGGCAACGGGTGAGGCCTTTAGGAGGGCCCAGAAGCCAGGGCCTCAAGCTGGGGAAGGAGGGCAGTGTTGCTGGCGGCGTTGGACCTTGCCTTCCCGGCCCCCCGCTTCGGGCTTCTGGAGTACCCTGGGCTGGGCTTTCACAAACCCGTGCTGTGCGGGGCTGGTGCTCTTCCTGGGCTGCAGCATCCCCATGGCCCTGTCGGCCTTCATGTTTCTCTACTACCCGCCGCTGGACATTGACATCTCCTACAACGCCTTTGAGATCCGCAACCACGAGGCCTCCCAGCGCTTTGATGCCCTCGCGCTGGCGCTCAAGTCCCAGTTTGGGTCCTGGGGGCGCAACCGGCGCGACTTGGCCGACTTCACCTCTGAGACGCTCCAGCGCCTTATCTCAGAGCAGTTGCAGCAGCTGCATCTGGGCAACCGCTCCCGGCCTGTCAACAGGATCCCACGGGCGGTCCTTGAGGCCCCAATGCATGGCCCAGGCCTATCTCCCGACACTTTTGCGGACCAGAAACCAGGAGCCAATCGGAGTGGGCGTCTTCGGCGCGAGGCCCCACCCCCGGCGGATCTGGCAGCCAACCAGAGTGAAGGCCCAATAAACCAGAGGCTCAAGAAGAATGGGCGGTGCCAACCCAGCGCCCCACCCCCTGCTGTGGCTGCAGCCAATCAGAGCCGAGCCCGCCGAGGTGCCTCGCGCTGGGACTACTCCCGGTCCTATGTGAGCGCCAACACCCAGACACATGCGCACTGGCGCATCGAGCTCATTTTCCTGGCCCGCGGCGACGCAGAGCGCAACATTTTCACCAGTGAGCGGCTCCTCACGATCCACGAGATTGAGCGCAAGATCATGGACCACCCAGGCTTCCGGGAGTTCTGCTGGAAGCCCCATGAGGTGCTCAAGGACCTTCCACTAGGGTCCTACTCCTACTGCTCCCCCCCCAGCTCGCTCATGACCTACTTTTTCCCCACTGAGAGAGGCGGCAAGATCTACTATGATGGCATGGGCCAGGACCTGGCTGACATCCGGGGTGAGCAGACCTGTGTGTGGCCCGGGGTGAGGCCCGGTGGGTAGGGAGGGGCTTGTAAGAGATGGGGCCCCTGGGTAGGTGGGGCTTGTAAGGGGCAGGGCCTCGATGAGGCTGGGGGTTGGGTCTTCTGGGGTTGAGACAAGGTACTTTAGAGGCCCATAGGAAACCTGGCCTTGGATTCACACCTGAAGGAGGATGGGGTGGGACTCAGCTGTGGGGCGGAGTCAGGCTGCAGCTGACTGCTGGGTGTGACCTGAAGGTGATAGGTCCAAGGGCTGGGAGCAGGGTTGGGTGTGAGATGGGATCTGAGGGAGGCAAGGAAGGAGGTTTGGGCACACATCGCGGTTGAGGGAAATTGGGAGTTAGAGAAAGCATGGGCTGGGGCTTGGGCATGAGGTTGGTTAGAGGGAAGCCCGGGTGTGGTGACAGAAAACTGGGCATCTAATCAGGGGAAGATAGGGGGAGAGACTGGGGTTGAAGGAAGACCAAGGTGGGGTAAGTGCAAGGTCATTTAGGGATGAGACTTGAAGGGGGCTAGAGAATGGTTGCGGGTCTTGGGGGCTTAGGTGTACCTTTTAAGGGACACGTGGACAGGGTTCTGGGCAGATGGAGGGGGACTGAAATGGGAAGGTGGAGTTCTAAGACTGCAAAGATTGAGACTTGGAATTAGGTGAAGTTCACATGCCAATAAAATGTGAATTTATTGGGGCCTGCCTGAGCAGGTCTAGGGGGCTGTTGCTTTTGGGCAACCCTCTCTCTGTCCCATTAGGGACAGTTGGAGACAGCCTGAGGGGGAGTTTCTTACCCCCTTAGAAAGGAGTCAGATGGCAAGCGAGGGCAGGGTGACACTGATGGAGGGGTTGGGGGGACTTGACCCTCTGAGCTCCTTGGGCCCCCACCCCTGCCCCTGCAGGCTCCCTAGAGCTGGCCATGACTCACCCCGAATTCTACTGGTATGTGGACGAGGGCCTCTCCGCAGAAAACCTCAAGAGCTCCCTCCTGCGCAGCGAGATCCTGTTTGGAGCACCCCTGCCCAACTACTACTCGGTGGATGATCGCTGGGAGGAGCAGCGGGCCAAGTTTCAGAGCTTTGTGGTCACCTACGTGGCCATGCTGGCCAAGCAGTCTACTAGGTAGGAGGTCCAGCTGCACCCAGCGTGTAGTTTGCCCTTGTGTATACCAGGAAAGGGCTGTGTTAGGGCAAGAAACTCTCTTCCAGGTGCTTCTTTCTCCTAAACCCCAGATCACCTGCCCTGAACCATCTCCCTGGGAAGTCTTTCTACCTGAATCAGGGGCAGAGCCAGTACATCCTCACTGTCACTCTGACAGCTGAAACACTGGTTTTCTTGATCAGTGCTAATGGGTAGAGAACATGACAGCTTTGGCGAAGGCAGGAAATCCCACACCTCTTGCCCCTGGGTGTGTGGTGTATTGCTTTCCTCCTGAGGTGGTGCTAGAAGGCTTTCTGGAAAGAGTATTGACCAAGGAGTATTGGCCCCTCTGCCTCTACTACCCAGGGAGATAGTTGGCAAGTCACTCTTCTTCTCTAGGCTGCAGTTTCCCTACTTGTAAAGTGGGGATGGTGAGTCCTGATACCCTTCTGGAGGCATTAGGAGTGGATGAGCCAAGAGATGTGAAGGTAATCTGAGGCAGTGGGTGCTTTGGTTGTACTGGAAACCTTAGGATATGTGTCTAAGAATATAACTAGGCCCTCCCTCACCCAAAAAAGGCATTAAATAGTTCATCTGTCAGTCCTGATGGACAATAACTGGAATGCTTCTCAGTCCTCTGCCCTGACAGGCCAGCCCCAGACACAGGAGGAATCATTTTGCCTGAAATGCCCTTGTTCCTTCCATTACTCATCCATTACATTGAGCAACTACATTGTGCAACTACTGTGAAAATCAGAGCTAACATTCATGTGGCACAGAGCATGTAGAAGCCCCTTATACACATTATCTCATTTAATCTTCACACTGACCCAATGAGGTAGGTGCTATTATGATTATCTCCATTTTACATTGAGGAAATTGAGGCACAGCACAATTAAAGAAGTTGTCCAAAATGATAAAGCCATAAGTGGTGGAATGGCATTAAAATCCAGGCTTTCTGGGGCACCTGGGCTGCTCAGTCAGTTAAGCATCTGACTCTTGATTTTGGCTCAGGTCATGATCTCAGGGTCCTGAGACCGAGCCCCACGTTGGGCTCCGCACAGGGTGTGGAGCCTGCTTAAGATTCTCTCCCTCTGCCCCTCCCCACTTGTGCACATGCTCTGTCTCTCAAAAAAAAAAAAAAATCCAGGCTTTCTAATCTGGACCCCTTATCCTTTGTGCTTTTATGCCAGTCGCTGCACTAGGAGCCTTCTCCCAGCCATGCTTCTTTGCCAAGGAAACTTCTGTTCATCCACTAAGATCCAGCCTGGGCAGTTTCTCCCTGAAGCTGGATCAAAAGCCCACTCTGCCCCCTTCCACTGTGCCCTTCCTTCTCCCTAAATGAGGCAGGGAAAAGCATACGTTGAGTTAGATATACCTGGGGTCGCATACCAGGGACTCCACTTAGTTGTGGGAGTTTCAGTGGGCTCCTTCATTCTCTCAGCTACAGTTCCATCATAGCCCTTGGCAGTCTGTATTTTAGTTGTTTAATTCCTTGTCACTCAAAGGGCAGTCCTCAGATCAGCCGCATCAGCATCACCTGGGGGCTTGTTATAAATGCAGAATCTCAAGGCCTTTCCTTGACCTGAAGGATTCCCAGGTGACTTGTTTGCACTTTAAAGTTTGAGGAAGTCTAGTTTCACTATGTTTCAGTAGAGTGTGAGTCTGTTGTGGCCCGGGATTGTTCTTGGTTCACTTCCATAGGCCTAGCCCCAGTAGGGATTTGTCTTGGGAATGAATGAGTCTATGAGTGGATGGATGAATAAATGGAGGTGTTCCTGAGATAGGTACTTGGCTGGGTTGGAAAGGCACTGGCAGGGGCTGGCTGCAGGAGGATCTTTACGGTTTCAGATACCGACAGTTACCTCTGCGTAATACGTTAGCTGCTGACAAAACCTCTGCCTGCGTGGAAAAGCCTCGCTTCTGCTTCCCATCCGCCTAGACCTTCACAGGTGTGCTGACAAGCAGAGTCCCTATAGACTTGACTTGAGTATCTTCTTGTGGAATAATCAGATCTTTTTATTATTCTATTATTGGTTACCCAAGAGATGACAACATGCACCTTGACTTATTACAGGATAATACACATAATCACTTTTACTACTTCCCTGATAATACTAGAATCTTAGAACACGTGCACTGCGCTTATATCCCTTCAGGCTTTTGCATTTTGTTGCATGCATTTTAATTCTATATACATCTAAACCCCGTAAGACATTACATTATTACTTTACTGAGTCAGTACTCATTTATATTTACTCACTTATTTACTTTTCCTGTTGCTCTTCATTACTTTCTACAACTACATGTTTCCCTCTGGAATCATTTTGCTTGTATCTGAAGAACACTCTTTAGTAGTTTTTTGGGGGTTTTTTAGCTCAGGTTTGCTGGTGATAAATTGTGTTGTTTGCCTAGAAAACATCTTTATTTTACTTTCATTTCCGAAGTCTATTTCTGCTGGTACAGAATTATAAATAGGTAGTTATTTTCTTTTAATACTTTAAAGCTGTCAATCCATTGTGTTCTGACTTCCATCATTTCTGTGGAAAAGTCAGCTGTAAATATTTTCGTTGCCCCTTTGAAAACTTATCTTTTTTCTCTCGCTGCATTTAAGATTTCTTTTTGGCTTTGGTTTCACCGAGGCTATGATTTATGTTGGTGTAGTTTCCTTTGTATATGTTCTGCTGAGGGTGCACGGAACTCCTTGAACCTGTAGGTTGATAACTTTCATCAGTTTTAGGAGTTTCCTGGCTATTCCCTATTCAAATATCCCTTCTTCCTTTTAGGATTCTTTTTTAGGATTCTAATTACACAAAGTTAGATCTTTTCATGGAGTTCCATGTGTTTTAAGTGCTCTTTCCAAGGTTTTAGGTTTTTTTCTATGTTCTATGTTTCATTTCTTTCTGTTTTAGATATCCCAGTTCACTATTATACTCCAGTCTTCTGTCATATCTAATCTGCTAATTAATGTCTATTGAGATTTTAATGTTAATGTTATGTTTTTCTGTGGAGAATTTCCATTTGATTCTTTGTTATTGATCTAAATTCCTGGTGAAATTCTTCCATTTTATTTATTTTGTCCATATTATCCTTTCTGTCCTTAAACATATTAATTATCATTATTTTAAAGTCCTTATCAGCTGACTTTCAATATAGGGATAACCTGTAGATTTGTTTCTGTAGTCTGTTCTTTCACTTGGTTTTTGGTCGTGTGGTCCTGCCTATGAGTATGCCTGGTAATTTTTATTGGGTGGTGAACATTGTGTATAAAAAACAGAGGTGCAGATGATATTTTTTCCTGCACAGAAAGTTTATCCTCCTCTCCACTAGGCAGACAGAGTTGTGACTGATCACCTTACGTAGCCAACCATTTTGCTGAGTCAAGGCTGTTTTGCAGCCCTGCGAAGTCTCAGTCTGCTTCTTGTTTGCCCTTGGTTCTCTAGAATCTTCAACTGAGAGCCTGGTGTGTTCTGCACAACTCTTTCCCCTGACAGATTACAAACTCTAATATTTGTTTCTCAAAACTACAAAAACAAAAACAAAACAAAAACTCCATGCCACTCCATGTTCATAATATTCCCTTATTATCTTTTCAGAGGCCTTCTGCTTAGACTTTTAGTCTAATGCTTCATGCAGCTCCAGTACTCAGCACAAGTACTGAGGGAGAGACTGACCATATACTCTACTGGTCTACAAGTTTCTGCCCAAAACTCTGCTAATTCATCTGACTCCTAGCCTTGATTTTCAGCCTTCTGCCTGTGTTCAGAATCAGCAGATGCTTCCAGGATGAAAATAGCTGTAGAAGGCAACTTACCTTTCCCAGGTTCTTCTCTTTCCAGACTCTTTCTGGAGTTCCTCTGCTTCTCATTACTTTAGGAACTCTCCACTGTCATCAAACAGATGATTTCTGAATTTTATCTGACTTTTTGTAGTTCGTGGCAGGAATATTGTCTTCCACGAGCTATTCCTTTATACCTGAGAGTAAAAATTTGGGCCTGTGTCTTTTTATAACCAGCAACTAAGATAGGACCTAGAACTTCAAAGGCACTCTATAAATGCTGTACAAATGAATGAATGAATGAATGAATGAATGAAAACAGTTGCTTGAACTTTCAGTGTTCTACTCTAATGAAAGATCAATTAACCTATTTAGTTCAACAAAGTAGACAATCCAAAGATCTTTTCTACTTGGCTTTTAAATGTTCCATTTGGTTTTTTAAACAGCTTTACAGAGATATAATTGACATACAACCAACTGCACATACTTAAAATTTACAGCTCGATTAGTTTTGACACATGTATACACCATAAAACCTTTACCATAATCAAGATGGTGAACATATCCATTTCCCCCAAAAGTTTCCTCCTGTACCTTGGCTGATCACTCTATCCTGCCCCTTCTTGTCTGTCCACCCTTACCTCAGGCACCACTTTCTGTTTTCCCAGAATTTTATATCCATGGCATCATATAGTATGTGCTCATTTAGTTGACCGCTTTCAGCCTAATTATTTTATGTTATATCCATGTTGTTGCAGGTATCAATAGTTTATTATTTTTAGATGCTGAGCAGTAATCCAGTGTATGGAGATGCCACACATTTTTATACAGATACCTAATTGTTCCAGCATCATCTGTTGAAAAGATTATCCCTTCAACAAAGATTGCCTTTGCACCTAGGACAAAAATCTATTGTCCATATATATGTGGGTTTATTTCTGGACTCTTGATTCCATCAACCTATTTCTTTATTTGCACACACACACATACACCCACAGGGCTATTTCAATTTTTAAAAAATTAATTTAAAAAATATACTTAGTGCTTTTAATGTTGTCTATTTCTTCTTGAATGAGCTTTGGTAGTTTTGAGTCTTTCGTGAAATTTGTCCATTTCATTTAAATTGTGAAATTTGTTGGTATAAAGTGGTTCATAATATTCCCTTATTATCTTTTAAATATCTGTGGAAACTGTAATGCTGTCACCTCTTTCGTGTGTATCTTCTCTCTTTTTTTATGATCAGTCTGGCTAGAGGTTTGTCAGTTTTACTCTTCTTCTCAAAGAGCTAGCTTTAAGTTTCTTTGCTTTTTTTCTCTTGGTTTTGTTTTGTCCTTCATGAACTTCTTCTCTGATCTTCATTATTTCCTTTTGTCTGCCTACTTTACCTGCAATTTTCTCTTGTTAGACTTTTTTGAAGTAGAAGCTGAGATCATTAATTTGAAACCTTTCTTCTTTTCCAATATAGGCATTTATTGCTATAAAATTCCCTTTCAGAACTGTTTTAGCACATTCCACAAATTCTCGTATGTTGTGTTTTCATTTTCATTCAATTCAAAATACTTTTTTAAAAAAGATTTTATTTATTTATTTGAGATAGAACACGAGCAGGGGGGTGGGGCAGAGGAGAGGAAGAGCAAGAACTAGACTCCCCACTGAGCAGGGAGCCTGACTCAGGGCTCGATCTCAGGACCCTGGGATCATGACCTGAACCAAAGACAGATGCTTAACCTCAGAATACTTTCTATTTTCTCTTCTGATCTCTTTTTTTGACCCATGTGTTATTTAAAAGTATGTTATTTAGTTTCCAAATATTTGGTAATTTTCTAAACATCATTTTGTGGCTGATTTTTAATTTAATTCTTTTGTGGTCAGAGAATATACTTTGTATGACTTCAGTCCTTTTAAATTTATTGGGTCTTCTTTTATGGTCCAGATTGTGGTCTGTCTTGCCAAATGTTCCCTTGTGCCCTTAAGAAGAACACATATTCTGCTATTGTTGGGTGGGGTGTTTAATAAATATCAATTAGAGGGGCGCCTGGGTGGCACAGCAGTTAAGCATCTGCCTTCTGCTCAGGGCATGATCCCGGCGTTCTGGGATCGAGCCCCACATCAGGCTCCTCTGCTATGAGCCTGCTTCTTCCTCTCCCACTCCCCCTGCTTGTGTTCCCTCTCTCGCTGGCTGTCTCTATCTCTGTCAAATAAATAAATAAAATCTTTTTAAAAAAATAAATAAATACCAATTGGATCAAATTGGTTGATGTGTTGTCTGGATGAATTGAACCTTTTATCATTTTGAAATTGTCTTCTTTATGCCTACTAATATTCTTTGCTCTGAAATTTACTTTCTTTGTTACTAACATAACCATTCCCTCTTTCTTTTGGTTTGAGTTAGCACATCTTTTTCTGTCCTTTTGATTTTTAACCTATTTGTGTCTATGTTTAAAGTGGATTTCAGAGGAGCATGTGACTCTTGATCTCAGAGTCTTGTTTTATATTTTTTCTCTTTTTCTTTTTACGTTAGTCTCATGGGGAGGGTAAATCTAGATTTCGTCTTATCACTCCATCATGGCAGAAGCAGATGTCACTCTTGTTTGTATTTTAAAACTCAATGTAACCAGCCCATTATGTTTTTGTTAAGAACAGCTTGTGTTACCTGCACACTGAATAGCCGTGTAAAACTGCATATGTGGAAGCTGGTTTGAATTTAGGTTTTTGAGGGAATATGGAGAATTGGGAGATGACAAAGGATTTGACTGTAATTGATTATTATCTGTCTCGAGCAGGGTCTCAACCTTGGCCATACATTTGAATCACCTGGGAGATTTTTAAACACTGATGACTCGGCCCCACCCCAGAAATTCTGGTTTAATTGGTCTAGAGTCCGGCCTGGACATCAGGATTTTTGGAAGCCCCCAGGTGACTCAACGTAGAGCCAAGGTAAAGAGCCACTGCGGAGGTGGACAGCTCCTGTTCCTCCAAGCATCAACAGCCATCTGCAACCCACTTCCGTCTTTCCTCTCCACCCCCCCCCCCAGCAAAGTCCAGGTTCTGTATGGGGGGACAGACCTCTTTGATTACGAGGTGCGCAGGACCTTCAACAATGACATGCTCCTGGCCTTCATCAGCAGCAGCTGCATCGCGGCCCTCGTCTACATTCTCACCTCCTGCTCAGGTAGGCCTCCTCAGAAGGTCCAGCAGGAGCCAGCTCCCCCCCTCCCCTCGTGCTCCTGTTCCACCAAAGCCTGCCTTCTCCAGAATGCCAGAAATCATCTCAAATCTGCCATGTCAGAGCTGGTGGGGCGGGGTGTGCAGAGATCACCTTCCAACCCTAGGCAGGTGGACTGAGGTCTAGACACAGCTCGGGCCATACCTGAAGGCCCCCACTCCCGGGACCTCACATGGTTAACCTTGTGCCCTCTGACCATCGTTTCCTTGCTAAAAATTTTGTTTTGGGGGAGTCTGGAGTATTGGACCCTCCTTTATGGATTATTCCGTAGCCTGTTTTATAGTCCCAGGTCAGCTGCCCTTGTTCCTCAGTTCACTTTAACACTGCCACCTTCCCATATCCTGGCTGCTTCTTACTGCGTATACAGTAGGTACTCTCTATTGCCCGAGTGAATGACAGATTAGTCATACCTTCAAAAATGGAAAAGACATTCATTCATCCATGTAACAAATAGTAATTGGGCACCAACTATGTGTCGGATGCTCTGAGGTACCAGAGATCCAATGATGAACATCACAGACACATTTACTACGCCCATGGAACCTCTAGTCTACTGGGGTGACAGACGTTAAATATATGATAATTCCCTACTAGCAATTGAGGTCAGTTCTATGAAGATGAGGGCCTGTGAACCACCCACCCAGATGGCACCCTTTGCCATTCTGGCCTCCTGCCTGGCCCCTTCTCTCTGGGCATGAGAACTGTTCAGGGCATACCCAGGGTGGTGAAGGGCACTCTGAGGGGACAAGAGGTGTGAGACAGGACCCAGCTGTGTCCCTGAAGGGTGTGTGTTCTGCTGGACCCTCCCACTCTACCCCATGTGCTTCTTGCCCTGCCCAGTGTTCCTGTCCTTTTTCGGGATTGCCAGCATTGGCCTCAGCTGCCTGGTGGCACTCTTCCTGTACCATGTGGTCTTCGGTATCCAGTACCTGGGCATCCTCAATGGGGTGGCCGCCTTTGTGATCGTGGGCATCGGTGAGCTGCCTCTGTGGCATGGTGGGAATGGTGGAAAGGAGGTGAAGATTTGGACTAAGGGACCTCATTCTGGGGAAGGAGTAGAGCCAGGGAGCATGGAGGGTAGGGCTTGGATTCTTGGTGGGTAGAGCCAAAGTCGGATGGGTCTTTCCAAATTTCGGGCTGAGAAGCAGGACTCCCGTGGAGCCTGACCTCTAGGGGACCACTCAGGGTTGGCGTAGGCCCAGCGTGGGTCTGATTCTGGAGACAGCAACATGATCCTGAGCCTGCCCCTGCTGGCCTGGGGCTCCCGCCCATAGGTGTGGACGACGTCTTTGTGTTCATCAACACCTACCGCCAGGCCACACACTTGGAGGACCCCCAGCTACGGATGATCCACACCATTCAGACGGCCGGCAAGGCCACATTCTTCACCTCCCTGACCACAGCCGCTGCCTATGCAGCTAATGTTTTCTCCCAGGTGAGAGACTGCCTTTGTCCCTGGCCCGGCCTCTCCATTCCTCCCATGGGTCCTGGGCTCTGCTTCTCCCACTCACCCCTTCTCTTGCAGCCATACAGCCTTTTCCTCAAAGCACCTGCCATGTCCCTAGACTCCGTTCTTGCTACTGGTTGCCATTACCAGAACTTCACAAATGGGAAAATTATGAAAATGCAAATAGTATTTATTATTAATGCTCATTAATAGTCATCCAACCTCTGCCCTGAAGGGTGTGTGGCAATTTCCAAAGCTCTTCCACGTTTAGTTTTCAAGACATACGACAAAGGTACGGTTACATCCCTATTTTCCTAATACTGAAACTGAGGCCCAGAGAAGTAAAGTGACTTCCTCAAGGTGACACAGTTGGTAAGTGGTAAGCCTGACCAAGTCCCCTGACCCCCAGTCCAGAGCTCTTTCCACCCACCAGCTTCACCCTGCATTGTCATCCTTCTGGTCAACGTCCCTCTCACTGGCCCCATGCTCCTTCAGGCCCCTGAGTTGGGCTCAGGAGAAGGGTCTGAGTTTGGGCCAGGTCCTTGGTGCTGACAGAACCTGAAAGGCAATGAGCCACCTGAGCCTTCAAAACATTTAATGACCTGGGCCAAGTGTCCCATCTAGAAACCACTAGATGCTTTGGGATTATCCAGGCCTTGCTAGCGAACTGCATCCAGAAAACAGGCAGAGCTGGGTTCTAGGTCCCCTTTGTGACTGGCCGTGTGACCTCAGGACCTCTGAGCCTCACTTGCTTTGTGTGTGGATTATCCAGGGACTGAAATGAGCTGGTCGTCAAAGTTTTTCACAAACAGCGAAGGCTTATGTGCTGCTGCTTACAGTTCCCTTCTGACTTCCACATCCCTATGCGGGGGTCCCTGCGACACCCTGGAGCACTCCCATTGCTCCCCAGCCCCAGGTGCACATGTGAGCACTCTTTCCCTTACTGTCACTCACCCGTGGCCTGGTCTAACGGGCTGTCTTTCTCTGACCCCACTTGGGTAATGACCGTTAGCGAGTGCTTGCTCTGTGCCAGGCAGCACGGTGGGCAGTGGGTTGCAGTGTGGACCTGAGCCTCCGCCCCTGAGGTGGGACTGTTCCTTCCCTCCTGTGCCTCCTTCCACCAGCCCTTGCCTTCCGATGTTCTCCTGGGCCAGCGGCTGGCAGCCTGGGCCTCCTCACCCTGCCTCATTCTAGGAGCCCTGCCTCATTCTGGGAGTGGTCTGGGGTCCTGAGTGCCTTTGGCTGCAGAGGCCCAGGCTCCCTGGACTCCGGGCCTGAGCGGCCTCACAGCCCACCGGTACCTCTCCGTTGCCAGATCCCGGCTGTCCACGACTTTGGCCTGTTCATGTCTCTCATCGTGTCCTGCTGCTGGCTGGCTGTGCTGTTCACCATGCCTGCCGCCCTGGGCATCTGGAGCCTTTACCTGGCCCCGCTAGAGAGCACCTGCCGGACCAGGTGAGCGGCCAGCAGGGGCGGGAGGGGCTGTGTCCTCCTCTCCCTGAATGTCCATAACAGGTCCTCCGGGGCCACTCAGAGCCCCACCCTCTCTTCTAAAAGCTTTGTAATCCCTTATTGAGCACCTTCTGTGTGCCCAGTTCTATGCTGGGCACTCCTGCGGGAGCAAGGAGGGAGAAGAGAGTCCTGCTGGGTAGTTACCCTTTGGGAACACCTGCTCCGTGCCAGGGAGTGGGCAAAGTACTTTTATGTAAGACCTTATTGCCCCCAGGACCCTCAGAGCTGGGTTCCATTGTTTTGCCCATTTTACTGATGACGAAACAAGGACTGGGGGAGGGTGGGCGACATTCTCAAGGGCACCCATTCAGGAGGCAGCAGAGCCGAGATTTAAATCCAGTGGTCTGACCAGCCCCCATGCCAGCCGCTATGTTAAATGCCTCTCGCATTCTCGCCTTGGTGGAGTAACCATATTTAGACACAGTGAGCTGTGTGCAGGGTTGGACAGGTCGGCCCATGGTTGCTGCCAGAGGTCAAGGGGTTGGGGTCTTGCAGGCTGGGTGGTCGGGGAAGGTGGGGAGGGAGGGAGGAGGGCCACATGGAGTCAGGCCTGGGTGGCTGGCTGGGCTTGGGTACTAGGAATGGCAGGGGCTCTGGGCTTGGGGCGGGACACACCAGCACAGGGCACCCTCTCCTTGAATCATGGTTGCCGTCACCCTCTGTCTCCCCAGAGGAAGAGTGGTGGCACTGGGGATCTGGGTGGAAGGGGCGGGAGACAGCCCCAGGAAGAAATCAGGCAACAGGCTTCTGGGAGCAGAGATGTCCACAGCAGTGTGCTGCCGGGGTTCATGGGGAGGCTGGGGCCTTGCCCCACCCTCCCTGCACACCTGGGGCCCTCGGGGCTTAGCCCTCTCCCCTACTCTCTCCATAGCTGCCACCAGAAGTGTGGCCGTAAGAGCTCCCTGCACTTCCCCGGGGATGTGTTCGCCGCTGCTGAGCGGGCTGAGGGCAGCCCTGCCCAGGGCCCCATGCCCTACCTGGATGATGACATCCCCTTGCTGAACGTTGAGGAAGAGCCAGGTGAGTTCTGGCGCCGGCCTGCCCTGCTGACCCTGGCGAGACTCGCGCCTGCATCTGCCAGGGAGGTCACTTTTGACGAGATGGTGTGACGACAGGCTGGTCCTGATGGCCTTCAGGGATCCTCGTCAAGCACTGGGACTTCCCCAGAGAGGACGGGGATCGGGGTGGGCTTTGACATCTGATGGGCCACTGCTCTGCCCTGGCAGTGTCGCTGGAGCTGGGAGACGTGTCCCTGGTGTCTGTGCCCCCCGAGAGCCTCCAGCCAGCCCCCGACCGGGGCAGCCGGGGCCAGCTCATTGCCCAGCTGCAGGAGCTACTGCACCACTGGGCCCTGTGGTCCGCTGTCAAGAGCCGCTGGGTGATTGTGGGTAAGTGGGGTCTCCGCCCTCCTTCCCCTCTGATTTTCAGTTTTTCCCCAGTGCCCGAGGCATGGGGTCAGACTCCCCCAAAGGACATACCGCCTCTGAGAGCCCAGCCCCCTCCTGCAAATGACCCTGGGTTGGCGTCTTGCTCCCTGGGCCTCACCCCCTTCCCATGTAGAATGGAGCTGCTCCCGCATAACTGTTGTTTATGGGGCACCTACTGTGTACCAGTCATCATGCCAGGCGGTAGAGCAGAGTGCTTAATGCTTGGACTCTGGAGTCCGACCAGCTTGGCCGGGTTGGAATCCTAATTCTACCGCGTACTGGCTGCGTGACCTTGGGTGTGTCCGTCAGTCTGAGCCTCAGTTTCCTATGCGTTACTGAGATTAAGAATAGTATCTCTAACAGGGCAGTTGTAGGGCAAGCCATGGTGCAGGGAAAGAACTCAGCCCAGTGTGTGGCATGCAGTAAGTGCTCAATAAATGCTGAGTGCTGTTATTATTATAATCACTGACAGTGTTTAGGATTGTGTAGTCAAGTGGACATGCCAGCTCTCTATAAACTGTTAAGTACTCTAAGATGGTGGCTGGTTCTTGTCCAAGAACATGAGCTTGTAGCTTCTAGTCTGCCCCCCAAGTGATATGAATAACATCCAAACCCAGCCCCCAGAGGACCAATCCCTGACTAGCTTCACCCGCAGGCTGGCATGCCACACCTTTGCCAGCTCTCTGGGGACCCCATGCGACACAGCTCCCCTATAAAGGGAGCAGCTTTTCCCCAGGGCTGTGAAGGCCCCCTGGGCCCCAGTCCCTCGGCCCAGCCTAGCGTGCCTCCTCTCCTGGCAGGGCTCTTCGTCTCCGTCCTCATCCTGTCCCTGGTCTTCGCCAGCCGGCTCCGCCCCGCCAGCCGGGCCCCCCTGCTCTTCCGGCCTGATACCAACATCCAGGTGCTCCTGGATCTCAAGTACAACCTGAGTGCTGAGGGCATATCCTGCATCACCTGCTCAGGTGAGCGTTCGGCCAGCGAGTCCCCTGTGGCTCCCTGCTCTCTTTGGAGTTCAGGTCTCAAAGACTGTTGGTCTACAAGGTGTAAGATCCGGGCTCCCCATCACCATGCGACCTTGGCCAATCACTCCACGTCTGAGTCCGAGGGTTTCCCCATTTCCTGAAACAGGTATTTCCCAGGTGCTGGGGAAACCGTCGTGGGCAGGACAGGCTTCCTGAGCTCAGGGAGTTCATTTGTCTGCTAGGCACCAACCTAGTAATAGTAGATCTGAGCTGTGATGGAGGAAGAATGGGGAGGCTGGGAAGCGCAGCATCATGGAAGGCTTCCTGGAGGAGGCAATGTCTAAGCTGAGACTCGAAGAAAGGGAAGGAGTTAGCCAGGCTGAGAGAAAGAGAGAGAGAAGAGAAGAGGTCTAGGCAGAGGGGAAAGCACCAGAGGTGGACAAGACCAGGGCCAAGTTTGAGAGAGTCGGTCACAGGAGCTAAGGGTAGCCAGGTAGGCTGGGCCAGGGAGTGGAGGACTGGAGTGGGGAGTCTGCAGTTGATTCTAATTGGCAGGGGGAGCGAGTAGAGGGTTTTAAGCAGAGAAGGGCCATGATCCGGTCTCCTAGGTGCTGTGTGGAGGCAGACGAGAGGGCCAGGGTGGAAGCTAGCTGGGAGACCAGGTAGGGGGCTGGTGCCCTCATCTGAACATGAGACAGTGCGCCTGGGGCCAGTGTGCTTATGGTGACAGCGGAGTCAAGAGGTTTTTAGGAGGTGAAATCCATAGGATTTGGTGATGGAGTGGGTGTCAGGGATGAGCAAGGAGCTGGGTTAAGGATGTCCCCTTGCTTTACAGGTCTGATCCAGGCCCTCATTTTACAGAGGGGAGCCTGAGGTCAGGGTTGGGGGTAGGGGAGGTTGGCCCAGGTCATACAGCTTTGCCAGGTCAGTTAGAACCAAATGAGAAGATGCGGGGCTAGTCCTTTGAGCTCCTAGGAGAAGATCCGCTGACTGCTATAATTGCCTTCATTTAATTAGGGCGGTGTTCACATTAACCTGGCCTTCCCCCCGGTAATGGCATTAGCCAAATGCATGATAATCGACTGCAGCTCAGAGAAGTGCCCGAAGAGTCCCTCCTAAATTGGAACCAGCCCCGGCCGCATGCCCGGCTCCTCTCCCGCCCGCCTGCGCATACACATTAAACTCCATTGCCACTGCTGCTATGAGGCCACCTGCCATCCCTCGGGGCTGGAGTCAAAAAGCCACTCCCCTTTCGTGGATGGACAAAACCCAGGATGGTGCCAAAGCTCCTGGAACTGTCCAGAGAAGGGCCAGGACGTGAGCCCAAGTCCAGCTACCGGCCCCTTGCCCCTCTTAGCTCTCTGAGCTGCCCTTAGGGAGGCCTGTTGGTGCTGTAGCAGAAAGGGTTTTCGGGCCGTCAGGACTGGATCCAAATGAGGCTCCGCTTCTCACTTCCTCTGCGGGTCACAGAACCTCCCCGAACCTCTCTGCTTTCTGCTCTGTCATATGAGGTTAATGATAGCGACCTCCGAGAATTACCGTGAAGATTGCGTCTTTGACGGTGTAGAATTTCTCTCGTGAAACAACAAAAGAAAACAGAAAATTCATCCCCAGTGGTTGAGGCGAAACAGGACAGTCTCCTGTCATCTCTGCTAGTTGACGACATCCCATGTCTAATTGTTCCCACTCATCAAGCATTTGTCACGAGCTAAATGCATGAGATGCAGTGTCCCGTTTGGTCCTTCCGCCACCCTCTGGCGGTTCCACATCACCCCGTTTGACAGAGGAGGGACTTGAGGCGTGGCGAGGATGAGGAGGGAAAGCGTCCGAGTGTCTTTCTCTGGATGGAGCTAACGGGTGCCTTTCTTTGGCCAAGATTCAGTATTTGGCTTCTTTTTTCAGTTCCATCCAGTTTCTTTCAGACCCCCGTCACCCCTCCCCCAAGCCGGGGGGCCCCATGGCCCTGGGGGGGGGCCATCTCTCTCCATCTCTGCCCTCGCCTGCTGGGCTCAGCCAGGAAGGCCCTGCCGTCCCTAACGAGGCGCGGGGGTAGGTCTGTTCCAGGAGAAGCCCCACAGCGTGCAGAACAACATCCGGACGTCCCTGGAGAAGAAGAAGCGGGGCTCGGGGGTCCCCTGGGCCAGCCGGCCTGAGGCCGCCCCACAGGGTTAGTGGGGAGTGTGGTCTGGCTGGGGTGGGGGGGCTTCGGGAGATCCTGCCTAATACGAGGGTGTTCCTATGGGAACAAGAGTCTGTGTTTTGGGGTCACTGAGGAGGGGTTGGGTTGGGGGGTGAGCTCGAGGCCCTCGCCCACTATTCTGCTAGTGCTCCTCACTAAGAACAGTGGCATCCCCTCCTGCCACGACCTCAGCCAGGCCTCTGACGCCCCATGATCATGCAGTGTGTGCCAGATCCATCCTGAGTGTCCGGAGGAGGGCAGAGGCATCCTGAGCCCTGGAGGCTGGCTTATCCCTGCCTGGGTCCCCATCAGAGGCTGGGATGTTGGGACATGTGCAGGAATGAGCCCCCCTATGGGGCAGTTCTGTGTGTCCTTCTCGCCCCATGGCTGTCGTCACCCCCTGTGCCTGCCGTGATCATTTGCAGCTCCAGCCCCTCCCCCTAACACAGTGGGACCGCCACTACCCTAGCCCAGATGGCACAGCTTCACCACAACTTGTACCATCATTGTCAATGCGCCCACCTATGCTGCCACTCCATCCTGGTGACCACCTCCACCTCCCACTTCATATATGCCACCACCCCGTCCCCACGTCCACCACCAGCACCCCCATCATGGCCATGGTTTCGGTCCAACAGAGAGGAACAGAGGCAGCATTTAGAGAGGAGCCCAAGTCAGGGCTCAGCTCCTCAGTCCACAGAACAGAGAGTGGCCTGCTCCAGGTCGGGGGAAGCCAGGCAAGGTGACTGTCCACCCCTCCTCCATCCTCCATTTGTCTCCCAGACTCTCCAGGAACTGTGTATGTCTCCAAGGTGAAGAGTAAAGGCCACCCGGCTGTGTACAGGTTCTCTCTCAACGCCAGCGTACCGGCCCCTTGGCAGATCGTGTCCCCTGGGGACGGGGAGGTACCCTCCTTCCAGGTGAGCCTGGGCTGCCGGGACATAAACCACCAGTATGGGGGAGGGGCCCTCAGAGCTGCATGGGTGGGCCCTCGCCATGTAGGGAGGGAGAGGCAGGGACTGTGAGGCATTCGAGGACGCGCTCCCAGCCAGGTCTTTGGCACCTACAGTGGTGACAGCATGGGCTTCCAAGTCAGCCAGACCTGGGTTCGAGTCCTGACTCTGCCATTTATAATCTGTGTGTCTTTGGGCAGATTACTTAATCTCTCTGAGCCTCAGTCTCCTCATCTGTGAAATGGGGTGCATGAAGCACAGCCAGGGTTGGAGGTACGTGGGGTAAAGCCGGCATGGTACGTAGGATGTGGGGCACAGGAAGTGCTCAGCAGGCAGTATATGGTTGGTCTTGACAGCTGCTCCAGCACCCCAGAAAACAGCCTCTGAGGGCCACCCCGGCAGGTCTCCTGTTTCTCCCTCTCAGAATCATGTGGTTTTTTGACAAGTTATACCCTGTGTCGACTCATTTGTTCAGGGTTTATATTTCTATCTGAACGATGAGGTTCTGAGGTGTTTTCTGACTCTGAGCCTTTGCATTGCCGTTCCCGCTGCTAGAAAGTTTTCCTTTCAGCGTAACGCATGGCAGGCCCTTCACCGATGCCTCAGCATAAATGCCATCCCCTCCTAGAGCCCTGCGCTGGCCCACTTCTCAGTTCGCCCTCGTCCTCCCCTGCCCCTTTATCCCGTGTCCTATGATCCTGTTACATTCCTAGCCCCTAAAAGAACCTGAAGCCACCGTGACTGGCAGCTCCACGGGGGAGGGACCAAGCCCATCTCACCCGCTGCCGTACGCTCAGAGCCCCGCTCAGGGCCTGGGCAGAGGCGATGCTCGCTGGAGGAAGGACTGAGGCTCAGACAGGGAGGGAAGCATTTGCTCCATCTGCAGACTCGAACCCAGGCCTCCTGAGCCACTGCCCAGGGCTCTGCCCCCTCCACCCCCCATGGCGGGGGCTGGGACAGGGTGGGGGGGCCTGCCTTGGAGGGAGGGGCCGGAGCCTGAGGCCGGGCCCAGGCCGAGGCAGCCCCCGGAGTCACCTGTCTTGTCTCTGTCGATCCACTGCTTAGGTGTATCGAGCGCCTTTGGGTAACTTCAGCAAGAAGCTGACCGCTTGTATGTCTACAGTAGGGCTGCTCCAGCCGGCGAGCCCCTCCCGCAAGTGGATGGTGACAACCTTGGCCTGCGACGCCAAGCGGGGCTGGAAGTTTGACTTCAGCTTCTACGCGGCCGCCAAGGAGCAGCAGCACACGCGGTAACAGCCTCGAGGATAAGCCCCTTGCCTCCAGCCAGATCCCCTCTCCCCCGAGAGATGTCAGCGGGCACCTTTAGGAAACTCCTGTCCATGTGCACGCATGCATTCAGAGAGTTCTCGGCCCAGGACTGGGGTGTGGGGGACCCCGGCGCAGAGGACAGGCCAGTGACCTGCTCCCCCCTCTACCCCTCTGCCTCGTGCGGGCCCCGCTGCTCCTTCACGTGCCAGCCAGGTGCCATCTTAGGCCTTTTGCCCTTGCCGCTCCCTCTGCCTAGAATGCTCTTCCCTAGCTCCTTGGGTACGATGACTTCTCTCCAGGATGCAGGTGTCCACTCCAATGTCCCCTCTTGGGAGAGGCTGTCCCTGACCGGAACTCCCTCCCCGTCCGGAAGAACCATGCCCGGTCCTGCTCCATGTGTTACCCCTGCTCCCTTTCCCATCCCCATCGCCACCTGGAATCACTCTGACCTGTGATTTATAACCTGTCTTTCCTTGGGAGCATCCTGCGGTGGGCACCTTGACCGTTTCCCCCGCTGTGTCCCTAGCACCTAGCGCAGGGCTTGGCACCCAGGGGTGCTCAGTCAACACTTGCCGAATGAGTGGATGGGTACGCCCTGTACCTTTTCTCCAAAGCACTATTGACTTTCTCTATATAATTAATTCAGCAAGTATTTAATTAATGCCACCCCCCCTGCCCTGCCAGACCATAAGGAGACAGGAGAGAGACTATGTCTATTGTATTTACCTACTGTATACTCAGGCCCTGCCTAGTGCCTGGCATGTAAAAGTGCCCCCAAAATACTTAACGGGTGACAGCACTCTGTTCCCTGAGGGGCGGGGGACTCCAAGCAGCTGGGGGCGCCTGTGTTCTGACCAGAGCCCCACATTCATGTGTCCATTGAGGCTGTATTTCATTGTTCATTGATCAAACATGCGGCACCGACTGTGTGCCGGCACCCCGCTGATGCTGGGGATACAAGACAGACGTGGCTCCTGCCCTTAGGCTGGCTAGCAGGAGACAGCAGCTACCAAGTCAGCCACAGCGTCGGTACACATGATGGCACGTGCTCTGCTCTGGAAGGGGGAGCGGTGCTGGGCCTAGAGAGCAACAGTGAGGGCCCTGCGCTGGTGACACGCAGGGCTCTGGCCTCTGACAGAGCCTGGCCTGCGGGCGCCAGGCACCCATAGAGGTTGGACGCCACTTGAGGCAGAGGGCAGTGGCATAGAGGTGGGGGCAGGTGACCAAGACGGGCTCACTGGGCCCTTCCAGCCCAGGGTACCTTGGCTCAGGGGGTGGGGGTCCCTCTGCCCATTCTCCCCTGAGCCCAGGGCTGGGCTCACTCTGCACATACACAACAGCAACCAGGATCAGGCTGCCTGGACGAGCTTAGAACATTCTAGAAAGAACCTTGAGGCATGTCAGGTGCAATGGTGAACAAGCTAACCATGGCACCCTGGCTTCATGCAGAATTTTAAGGCTCAGTAACTGTTCAGGTTAAGGCGGGGGTGCTCCTGAGCAGGGAACTGCAAGGCTGGCCTGGGGCCCCTCTGTGAACTCTTGCACCTCCTGAAGGACAGTTTGGAAACTCCTGGTCTCCACCCCTCATGCCGCAGGTGGGGAGACACACACAGAGCCACAGAGCCGGAGGCTGTGGAGCAGGCCACATGATACGTCCTGGCAGTGGCGAGATCAGAAGTGACCTCCAAACCCCAGCCCCCAACCTGAGACTAAATCCTTGTGCTTGGGGCCCCCCCAAGTCCGTCCCTGCATTCTTCCAGCTGTCGCACATAGCCATACGCGGCTGTGCTTGCCTCACCTCCCAGGCTCCTCCTGGCCTTCCCAGCCTCAACGGGGCTCCTTTGCCTCCACAGGAAAGTGTACTTTGCTCAGTCCCACAAGCCCCCTTTCCACGGGCGTGTATGCGCGGCGCCTCCTGGCTGCCTGCTCAGCTCCAGCCCCGACGGCCCGACCAAAGGCTTCTTCTATGTGCCCAGTGAGAAAGGTACATGCGGGGAGGCTGCACTGGGGCCTCGGGAGGCTGGGCCCCGCCTTCCCATACAGATGTGACTCCCTCTGCAGTGCCCAAGGCCCGCCTCTCTGCCACCTTCGGCTTCAACCCCTGCGTGAACACGGGCTGCGGGAAGCCAGCCGTGCGGCCGCTGGTGGATACAGGGGCCATGGTCTTCGTGGTCTTTGGAATTATTGGCATCAACCGTACGCAGCAGGTGGACAACCATGTCATCGGAGACCCGGTACGTGGACCCACTTTGGGCAGATGCCAAAGGGCCGGACAGCACCAGGCTTGCAAACAAGTACCAGCTCAGGTGGCCACTGGCCCAGCTCCCCACAAGCCCTCTTGCTCCTCTGACTGCTCACGAGGCCCAGACAGGACCATCGCGGGCCCTCGAGGGCACTGTTTCTCTTGAGGGCTGATCAGGGTTGAGCTCTTAGACTTGCCCAGGAATCTGGGTACATTGTGGGCCTGAGCTGGTTGCCCTTCACCATGAGGGGCTGAAATGGAGCTGAGGGAGATACAAGTGTGTAACTCCCCCCCACCCCACCACCCTCCTCTTTCTGCTGGAGGCCCCTCCCTGCACCCACAGCCCCAGCTGCATGCCTGACTGCGGGGCCCTCTTCTCTATGTGGGCTCCTACCCCTGTGGATCCTTGTGCCCTGCGCTGGGCTCTCGGGTGTTGGAAGGGAGAGAAACTGATGGAGCTGTGGCTAGGTCTGTCTGGCGTGGAATGGGTGCTGAGCAGGTGGTGGGAAGGACCGTAGGGTCAGAGCTCCTGCCTTGAGAAGTCAGTCCGGCTGCGTATACAGGATTTCAGACCCGAAGTAATTCGGGAGCCAGGACAGTCCGCGATCTGTGTGCACAGTCCCCAACCGAGAGTCCCCCAGGTGTTCGGAGGAGGGTGGGGAGGCAGGGAGGAGACAAAGCAGGTGAGGGAGGACAGGGAATTTGGCTGTGCAGAGGGAGGAGAGACAGTAGAAAGCCCAGGAAAGAGCAGTGAGTCAAGCAGGGGTGAGCCTAGGGGCCCTGTGCAGGATGGGCAGTGTTGGGAGCAGAAGGTGCTGGTGGGAGCAGGACAGAGTGGGCTCGGGCAGGGACCTCAGGCAACCATGCAGAGGCTCCAGCCTGATGTCTGTGACGGTGGCAGGGAGCTGTGGACGTTCTCTCCCTGGGGCGGGGCTCAGGACCGAGTTCCCAACTCACTGAGCGGCCCGCACCCACTTGTGTCTCCTTGGGAAAGGGCAGTGTCATCTATGACAGCAGCTTTGATCTCTTCAAAGAAATCGGGCACCTGTGTCGCCTCTGCAAGGCCATCGCAGGGAACTCGGCGCTGGTGAAGCCGGGCGGGGCCCAGTGCCTGCCCTCAGGTGCGCGGAAGAGCTGTTTGTCAGAGGGAGGACACGCTGGGGAGGCCACGCTTCTCGCAGGGTGGACAGCCACGAGGACACCCATGCCTGGCATGAGTCCTGCAGACACGCGTGTGTGCTTGAGTTTGCATCCACACTGGGGCGAGGGGAGTGTGAGTCTTTAGAGCCGTCTTGTGCACGGACACGCTTCGGTGCAGAGGAGCACGTGTGTGGGGATGTGTGCAGTGGGTGTGGGCACACCTGCTGGCGTGGCTTTTCCCACTCAGGAGCCAGGGCCGGGGCGGACACAGATAACCCGGGTGAGGTCATGCCAGGGCTCTGCTCAAGGGGCCACAAGGTGTCCTTTTCCACCCTGATGGCAAATGACTGCTGTAGGTTACCACTGGTGACAGACATGTTTTGGAGGTTGGGGGAGGGCTGTGCCCCTCCCACACGCTCACCCAGTGGGTGACTACACATGCCCAGGTGGAGTGGGGGGTGGGGAGGGGTGCTCTCCCAGGGTCCCCAGCCCGACCCCCTCTCTCCCCTTCTCCCCGCAGGCTACAGCACGTCCTCCTTCCTGCAGATGCTACATCCCGACTGCAGAGAGCTGCCCGAGCCCAACCTGCTCCCCGGGCAGCTGTCGCACGGGGCGGTGGGCGTCAAGGAGGGCCGGGTGCAGTGGATCTCCATGGCCTTTGAGTCGGTGAGCTCCCAGCGGCCTCTCCAGGCACAGTGCTCGCCTCACGGTGCCTGGCCCAGATCAGAGGGGTGGCTCTTAGAGGTGAAATTACTCCCCCCAGGTCCCCATGGTTATGAGTGTTGACATCAAGTGTTCAAGCAGGCACCAGACCGCAGGGCGCTGCCCTTTCTACCACGTAGGCTGTTCGCACCAGCCCAGGGTCTGTGTTGGTTTGTCACCTCTGGGCTAGGGAGCCAGTGGGGCTGGAACCTGGTGAAAGTCCAGGACGCTTCCCTCTGCCACTCTGGGGGGGCCGGGTTCTGGGCCACAGACCTGGGTGCTGGGCCTCCCCCAGGAGAGCTTGGTAGCCAGGGGCCAGCCATCCACACACCTCACTACTTCCTCTCAATCTGACACTCCCTGGACTCCGTCCAAGGAGGGAGGCCCACGTACACAAGCACGACTGACCTGGGCCTCTGCGGGGCCCCGTGGCCGTGACACTTGGCTCCAGAGGCTTGCCAAGCCTGCTGCTCTTGCCCGTGTGCTGAGACCCAGGGTCCAGTCCCAGCTGTGGTCCTGGTCCGCTGTGTCTCCTTGAGCCAGTCCCGTCTCCCCGCCGGCCTCCAGTGCGTCCTCTGAAGCACAGGGTTATAGATCCCTGCCCTCCGTCTGGCAGGCCCCGGGAAGCAGCAGGGCCATCACGTAGAGACACGGGGAATGAAAACCCATCCTTGTTCTCTGGCCCCCCGCCCTGCTTCCCTTCCTGCCATCTGCCACTTGCCGCATAAGCAGCCACACCAAGTCAGGAGGCCCCAGAGCCCCTCCTGGTCCTCCTCCAAGGGAGCCCCAGGCTAGTGTAGACACCACTTCAAAGCCCCGGGCAGGTTTTTTTTTTTTTAATTATGGTAAAACACACATCGTAAAATCGACCATCTTAACCGTTCTTGAAGTTCAGTTCAGTAACACTAAGTACATTTACATTGTTATGCAACCGGCACCACCATCCGCCTCCCGAACTCTGTCCCGTGAAACACGACCTCCCTCCCCCCCTCCCCCAGCCCTGGCACCCACGGTTCTACTTCGTGTCTCTGTGGACGTGGCTACTGTGGGCCTCCGAGGTAACTGGAATCCACAACACCGGTCTTTTGGTGTCTGGCCCATCCCTTTTGGCATAATGGTCTCCGACTCACCCATGCTCTGCCCTTTGTCCGAATCCCCTTCCTTTCAAAGGCTGAAGCCTGAGACAGTTTGAGAGAGGACAGAATCCCCTCTCGGGCTCATCCACACCACAGGGCGTCCCTTCCAAGCTGACCCCACCAAGGCGCAGACACACATGCTATAAGCGAGTCTGTGCGCAGGGAGAGCAGAAGTGGGCGTGGGAGCATACGTGTGAAGGTCCCAGAGCAGGGTGAGGGCCTGTCTCCCCGCTGAACGGCTCCGCAGAGCTGGGGGCTGGAGGTGGGTGGGTGGCTTGGCAGTGACAATAGCTCTGATGGGGACACGCCGAGGCCTGGCAGAGACCAGCAGAGTCCCGTCTTGGGGCTTCCAGGAAGGTTTCCTGGAGGAGACAGAACCCGTGAGAGCCTCGAAGGATGATGGGAGCTGGCTGTGGGGGCAGAGGGAACAGCATGTGCACAGGCTGGTGCACGAGAGCATGGGGGCCCTGGGGGCTGCCGCTGGTCCTGTTGGAAAGGGATGGGGACTTTGGTGGCATCAGAACCTGCTGCCCTTGTACCCAGAGGCCAGTGGGAAGTAATCCTGGACTGGGGCACTCTCCGTGTCCAGGTGGCCAAGGGCCGGCTGCACCTGCCACAGAGCGGACCAGCCGTCACCTGGGAAGGGTGAGTGGGCACTGCCCCCCACCTGTCTCACTGGCTCATGTGCCCCACAGACCACGTACAAGGGCAAGTCCTCCTTCCAGACGTACTCGGACTACCTGCGCTGGGAGAGTTTCCTGCAGCAGCAGCTGCAGACGTTCCCCGAGGGCTCGGCCCTGCGCCGAGGATTCCAGACTTGTGAGCACTGGAAACAGATCTTCATGGAGATCATAGGCAAGCGGCAGCCCAGCTCCTCACCCCCCTAACTCCCCAGGCCTGGAGGGGCAGGTGGTAGCAGGGGGGATGGAGAGGTGACCTGGGCAGGGAGGGCATGGCATGGCCTGTCTGAGCTGCAACTTGTCATCTTCTCCATTCTGGCCAAGAGCCCTGGGGCAACCGGAATGGCCCAGTGGCCAGGAGCCCCAGTCAGAAGCCGAGTGTGGGTCTCCTGCTCAGGGGCACCTGACCGCATTCTTTGCTCCTTAATTTGGCCACCTAGACAGTAATAGCGATCCCGTAATGGCAGTTCTCTCCCTGTTACCATGGGCCTTCCCGGGGCCACGCCCTTGCCAAGGGCCTGACTGTGTTCCTTAAACTCCAGAGGATGCGTGTGGGGTGGGTACTCTCACTGCCCTGTGTTGCCCAGGCAGCTCAGGGAGGTTCTGCGGCTTACCCAGAGTGACACGGCTAGCTGTGACGGTGCCCATCTGTGGGACCCCAGTAACCTGAACCACGGAGGGGTGGGGGGGGTAGTTATAGGCACGCCCCCCATGAAGCCCAGCTGCGTACCCTCTTCTCTTGCCTTCCAGGGGTGCAGAGCGCCCTGTACGGCCTGGCCCTGTCCCTGCTTATCTGCGTGGCCGCGGTGGCCGTGTTCACCACCCACGTGCTCCTCCTGCTCCCTGTGCTTCTGAGCATCTTGGGTACGTGGGCCTGGGGGGGGCGGGGCAATAGACGTCGGGCTGTGGGCCCAGGAGTGGGCAGGGGTCCCGTTGATGGCCTCAGGTCAGCGGGATCCTCCCCGTCCTTAACTGTCACATGTCCTTGGTGAAGGTTTCCCAGCCACCCCCACCCCAGGCAGAAAGACCCTCTGTGACGCTCATTCACAGGACAGTGCCCCACCAGCCTGTGTGTTCTCAGGAGGGACCTGGATGTCGCCAGGTGGTAGCTCCTGGCCCAGTTACGTTGCTGCACCTGTCCCTTCCCCCAGAACCCCCACTTCCCTCTGGCCCTGGTCCTCCTGGTTCCTCCTGTCACCAGAGGTGGGGGCTCCACTCTAGGCTTCGCCCCATTCCCCAGGGCCCCCTGAGTTCTCCCACCTCCCCTCCAGGACTGTGTGGGGGAGGCTGGGTCCAAGCCGCCTGCCCGCCGTCCCCTGCCCTTGCAGGCATCGTCTGCCTCGTGGTCACCATCATGTACTGGAGCGGCTGGGAGATGGGGGCCGTGGAAGCCATCTCCCTGTCCATCCTCGTCGGCTCCTCCGTGGATTACTGCGTCCATCTGGTTGAAGGCTACCTGCTGGCCGGAGAGAATCTGCCCCCCCACCAGGCTGAGGTGAGTGCCCTGCCAGCCCTACCCCATGCATCCGCTGTCCCCAGTGCAGCTGAGGGGCCGCCAACGCCAGCTGGACACCCCTGGTGCCCCACTCCCAACCAGACTGTGTTCTAGGGGCTGAGGTTTTCACGGCCAATCTCCACGCCCAGGGGATGTGGGTTCAAAGGCAGCTCCGCCAGAGCGGTGTCGTGGGCCTTGGGAGGGCCCGTCCCCCAGCCTGTTTCTCTAATGAGCATTAGGGGTCGGACAAGGTGAGGTCCAAGGGCCCTCCCTGCCTCCCTGAGTCCCAGTCTCCTTCTCCAGCCTGGGGAGCGGGGCGGCCCATTCTAGTCGTAACTTTGTGGCTTTGCAAGAACATGCTCGTAGACTCCGTGCCAGCCCCAGCTCTGGGTCTTGTAAAGTGTTTTGTTTTCTCCTAATTCAGAGTTGTGGTGGTATGGAAACGTTCATAAATACAGAAATTAAATCAGTTATGTTTTTAGCTGCTTTTGGTCAAAAGAAAGGAATCTGTTTCAATCAGAGCCATTTCTGAGGACCTACTACGCAAGCAGCAGCAGCCTGGTTGTCCTAGCAACCGCGGGGCACCTGCCTGTGCGCCCTTGTCAGGGAATCTGTCCATCTTCCCACCAAGCCCGGGGAGGAGGTGCTGTCACCGGCCCCATTTATTGAAGCAGAATGGGGGGCATCTGGGAACGGGCCGGCCCCAAGCAGGGAGGGACCCCACTGGTGTGTCAGGTTCCCCAGCCTCAGCCTTTGCCCTCACCTTGCACCCAGGATGCCCACTCGCAGCGCCAGTGGCGGACCCTGGAGGCCGTGCGGCACGTGGGAGTGGCCATCGTGTCCAGCGCCCTCACCACGGTCATTGCCACAGTGCCCCTCTTCTTCTGCATCATCGCCCCGTTCGCCAAGTTCGGCAAGATCGTCGCTCTCAACACAGGTGTGTCCATTCTCTACACGCTCACGGTCAGCACGGCCCTGCTCGGCATCATGGCTCCCGGCTCCTTCACCCGGACCAGGACTTCCTTCCTCAAAGCCCTGGGCGCCGTGCTGCTGGCAGGGGCTCTGGGGCTGGCCGCCTGCCTCGTGCTCCTCCGGAGCGGCTATAAGATTCCCCTGCCCACTGGGGCCTCCCTATAGCCCCGGCCCTGGGTCCTGACTGGTGCACATTTTGTCCAGCAGGTGTGGAACTAGGCTTGTTTTGACCCCAGTGGCACCTTGTTTCCCAGCTTGACTGTAACCAGTTCTGTTCCCAGGCCTGGGCAGGAAAAGCGCCCCATCGCTCAGTGTGGGAGCTGACGCCCACCTGGGTGGCCCGCACTGCCTTCGACGGTGCCCAGCCAGAGCTGGGTGGGAAGCTGGCCGTCACCCCATTCTGTTGGGCTGCCAGCAGCTGCGTCAGGCACCCCCTGACAGTGGAAGAGCCCAGCCCCCCTCCATGCCGGCTCACCACAAGGGTGTCCCTCTCGTACTGCCTCAGTGCTGACGACAGCTTTCCCATGGCGGGGGGTTACAGGGCCCCCATTCTACAGATGTGAAAACTGAGGCACCAGGAGGCCAATGGATTGACATGTAGCTGGGTTGGTGGCAGAGCCCAGCTGCCTCCTGAGCCCCGTGCCTCCCTCGGGGAATTTGCAGGAAGAGCACAGTGGGTTCAAGGGCAGGGGCCTTGCACCCCCTCCCCCCACCTCCCCTTCCCCCAGCTTTATGGCAGCCCATGCTGGGTGGTCCTGTGGTCCCTCCCAGGCCTTTTGGTCCTGGCCGGAGAGCACAAGACCCTGGCCTGGGGTTCTGCATGTCCTACCCCTGGCCCTAGCCTCAAGGGGCTCCTCCTCCCCAGGGGGCTGTGGGGCCCCAACACAGCCTTCCTCACTGATCCAAGCCCCCATCTGCCCCATTCGACTCTGGGGAGTGGAATTGGGGGAGGCAGTCCCCGGTGGGGGGCTGGCTGAGCCTGCTGCCAGCTCACAGCAGATGGTTCCTGGCCAATGACAGTGCAGACCGCCGTTAACACGAGCATTGTAAGCATCACTGGCTCCACCGCGTTCTTCAAACTGTAGTAACTAAGTGCTCTCAGGCCGCTTGGCCTGAACCGGGCACGACAGGTGGGCCGGGGCCTGGAAGGAGATGGAGGTGGGTGGAGGGTGCCAGATTCCCAGGGACCAAGGTCCCAGAGTGCTCTGCGTGCCAGGGTTGAGGGTGGGGGCCTCAGGTGGCACTGTGGGAGTGGGGCTCAGTACATGCCCCTTCTTCTAAGGGGCTCATCTGTTTCATCAGCTGGGGCACTTTTTTTTAAGATTTTATTTATTTGAGAGAGAGAGAGAGATGAGTGGGGGGAGGGGCAGAGGAAGATGCAGACTCCCCACTGAGCAGGGAGCCCGACTCGGGGCTCGATCCCAGGACTCCGGGATCATGACCTGAGCCAAAGGCAGACGCTTAACCTACTGAGCCACCCAGGCGGCCCAGTTAGGGCATTTTCGAGCACCTGTGGTGTGCCAGGTCCTGTCCTTCCTTGGGGCAGACATTGCCCCGCCCCCAGGCATTAGGAAGCTGGCCACGGACTGGTGGGAAAGATGTCCTGGGTGACCTCCAGGTTAGCTCACCTGGTCATCTGTAAATATTGACTGGGGGGCTAGGTCTGCAAGGCAGAGGTGCAACGGCGTGTCCCCACCTCGTGCTTGCCTGGGACCAAGTGGGGACTCAGTATTTGTATGGGGAACAGCAGACCTTTGGATCCGCCATCTATGGTGAAGCCAGACCCCAAGTAAGTCATGGTTCTAGTTACTGTGCCAGATGTTCTCAGGATTTGTATGTCTGCTGGGGCTGCAAGAAAATGCCACCAGGGGTGGGGGTGGGGGACTGTGCTTAAACAAGAAGTTTATTCTCTCAGTTCTGGAGGCTGGAAGTCCAAACTCAAGGTGTTGGCAGGGTGGTTCCTTCTGGAGGTTCCAAGGGGGAATCTGTTCCAGGCCTTTCTCCTGGTTTCTGCTGGCTGCAGGCAGTCCTCAGTGTTCCTGGGCTTGTAGACACGTCACTCCCATCTCTGCCTCCACCTTCACATGGCCATCTTCTCTCTGTGATGTTCACGTCCTCTTCCCGATACAAGAACACCAATGGTATCAGATCAGGGTCTATCTTAATGGCTCCAATTGATCATCTGCAAAATCCTATCTCCCAAGTAAGCTCACATTCATAGATTAGGTTAGGGTTAGGACTTCAGTGTATCTCTGGGGGGACACGTTTCAACCCACAACAGGCAGGGCTCAACACGCATCAGCTCATTCGTTAGCCTTACGGAGTGTGTGCTATGATACCCATTTTACAGATGGGGAAGCCAAGACTCTAAGAGATTGACTTGCCTAGGTCACACAGCTGGTAACACCCCCACCCCCCAGCCAGTCTGCCCTAGGGTGCGAACTCAACCTTTAAAGGTATATAACCTCTGGGAGAATTGTAACAAAGCCTGACAGATGGGGACATTCAAGGTTGGTGGTCAAATCAAGAGGCCTGTTCTTAGAAAATCTGGGATGGAAACCCTTGAATGTGTACAATACTTCACCCTTAAGTACTTTCTCGTCAGCCTTCTGTGAAACCCGAGCCCTCAGAGGCCCAGCAAAGAGCACTGAGGCTCAGGGGCAGGTCGTGGCTGGGACCACACAGCCCTGCAGGGGCTGCTCAGGGGTTCAGGCCGGAGAACCCAGGGCTCCGGCAGCCCTTCTTTGGGGGGCCAGTGATTGACGCTGTGGGAGGATTGGGCAAGCTCATGGGAGGAGTTCAGATGGGAGGGGGTGAGGGAGGCAGCTGGCAAGGTGATAAGACACCCTGGAAGACGCTCAGAGAAATGACTGCCCCGTCCAATAACCTCTCCAATAACCTAGTTTTAATGTGGAGGCTGAGTCGTTTGCATGTCATTTGCATACAAGCCAAATAATGCCCATTTGTAAAGAAACCCTCAGCCCATTTCCTTTTAAGAAACTGCTCCTCTTCCTTCCCCTTGGTCTCTGCCTTTTTCGGAGTATTGGGAGGTGTTGAGCAGGCAGCCAGGCCTTGGTGTCACTGTCACCTCCCCCCAGGTGACTAGGGCGGGCCCGCCCATGTACAACTCTGGTGTCCCTCACAGCTCTCCGGTGAGCTGGGTTCCCACCTTACAGATGAGCTCCTGGGGTCCAGAGAGGGGAAGGCAGTTTTGGGCAGCACCAGGCTGCTTCTCCTGCCCCTCCCTGCCACCCTGCCACCCTCACCCTCTGCAGGTGGCATTCTCAACTTTGCATCTTTATTTCCTCATCAAAACTGACCTGTCCTGGTCCCTCGGGCCCTGCGTCTGCTCAGCTCCTGGCCAGTAATGCTCTCCCTCCCAGGGGCAGGGGCAAGGCTGGGGGAAGGATGTGGGTGACTATCTGGGGCCACATAGCTTGGCTGTCTACTTGCCTACAAATAAATCCCCCTTTCTCTTGTTTGTGAATATCGGCACACAGAGTCCCAGAGGCACAAACTCCCATGAAAAGAACCTTGACCTTCCTTTGTTACTGATGCACAGCTCGCGGTCTTAATGAGCTTTTGCCGAGCGTTAATGAGATGGCCTTCATTAGCCCGGTAGCTCGGGCACAGCAGTTAGCCTGGGGTCTGCGAGGAGGTGCAGGCCTTCAGTAGGCCAAGGAGGGCCACAGGGCACAAGGGGAGCCCAGGGGAGAGACCCCTGTCACCTGCCAACGTTCCCTGAGCCCCTGCTTCTCTCCCTCCTTCTCTTGGAGGCCAGGAGATATTATTAATGAGAGCCAGCTTTTTTGGAGCACCTACTGTGTCCTGGGTCCTATCCATGCATTCTGGGGAATCCTCACAGCATTCCTTAGAAGGGAATGTTTTCGTGTTTGTTTCACTGCTAAGGGAAATTAAAGCTCAGAGACATGAAGTAACTGGCCTGAGCTTACACAGCTTGTGAGAGACAGAGCCGGGCTTCCCCCCCAGGGCTCTTGGCTCCTGAGTACATACTCTCTGTCCCCCACAGCCTCTCAGGATGCACCACATTTGACTGCAGGGCCAGCTGACCAGCTTCCCTCAGTTGCTGTCCCCTCACCTGCGTGCTACTCCTAGAGAAAGGAGCACCCGATCTGGAGTTGAGAGTCCAGTATCCGAGTCTCAGCTCCAGCCCTGCCCGGGTGAACAAGCCACTGAACACTGATTTAATCTGGGAAATGGGGCAGGGGACAAAATGACATCCAAAGCTCTGATCCACTGCTATGCTGGCAGGGTTTGAGTCTCTTGAAGTCAAGCTGCCCCCTGTGCCCGCCATGGGTGGCCGTCCCCTGAGAGTCTTGTTCTCATCATTGTTCACATCTCATAAGCAGAAGAATGCCCACTGGAACTGTGCGTTCATGGGGGTTCAACAACTTACTTACTGAGCACCTACTATGTGCCAGGCACCGTTCCAGGCCTCAGTGATACAAGGGAACACAAACACAGACCCAGACCCTGACCTCATGGACCTCACCGGTGAGGTGGGGAAAAGAACTTTCATAAAAGAGCTCCTCGAACATATAACCCCAAACCAGAGGGCAGTGAGGGAGAAGAGTGAGGCATAAGGGCACAAAGCCATGAAGCTGGGGCTGGCAGAGGGGTCCCTGGAGAAGAATGATGACCACTTGCCTTGCCTCTGGGGAGCTGATCCCACCAGCCACAGGCCTTCTGAGCCAAAGGACAGCCTACTGCAAGCTGACGTGAAGGCATAAAAGAAGAGAATCATTGGATCCTAGAGGGGATAAGGCCAGAGCCTTCTTGGTGCAGCAGACACGGAAACGGGCAACACGCTGGCCCAGGAGAGAACATCTGGCTCAGAGTGACACACGTAACCCACCAGGTGACTCAAGAGAGCCAAGCAAAGCACATGGAGTGGCCCTGTGCCCAGGGCTCTCAGGCCAGCCTCGGCTCCGATGGAGAAAGTTGCTCTGGAAGAACACAGTCTCCTTTGTCTCTTGGGGCCTCTAGAGGAGGTGGGGTGGTGGCCACACCTGCTCCAGCAGGCTAAATACCATTGCGTTTGGCATTCAAGGCCCAGCAGAGTGTGTGAAATGCTGGCCACTCTGAACGGATGTACAATAGGAGCCCACCCTGCAGGGGCTGTGGGTCCACACACCACTGTCCCTGGGGGGTTCAGACTGGCACAGGGCCTGATGTCTTTGCCCAGCCCTGCCCTCCAAGGCTACCTGGATTTGCCTTAGAGACGAGGTCTGCATCCTGAGACCAGGATGGCAGAGTGCACCTCCCAGCCACAAAGAAGCGCTTAGGCCCCCCACACCACACCTCCAACAGCGGGGCTCCAAGGGAGCCTCTTCCAGTTCCCCCATCCTCTTTTCAGCCTTGACTGTCTCCTCCTTAGTTTCCCCACCTTTAATCTGTCTCTCATGCAAACCTGTTCTTCCCTTTTCTGGTTGCTGCGCCTTGATTGATTTTTTTTTTTTTTTTTTGAGGATCTGCCCGCATCCCAGACCTGTGGTGCAGATGCAGCTGAGGCCACCCTCCCCCATACACAGTCCCGGGTTACCCCCTTACATTACCTCCCAACCAGGTGTACATGGCAAGTAACCCAGGGCTGGCCAATCAGTGCATTCCATCTTCTGGCCATTGTGATGGGTTGAGGGATGGAATGACCCAAGCCAGTCCAATGAATGTCTTCCTGGGGACTTGTGGGAATTATGGCAAAGATAGACTCTCTTTTGACTAATATTTCTAGGTTGTGGGAGGAAAGCCTGGAGCCTGCGTAGGAGTGAGGCCAAAACAGAGGAAAGCAGACCAAAGGGTAAAAGTCAAATTTCTGATAACATCACTTAAGCTACTGGATCCAGCCATGCCTGAAGCTAAATGCGCCTAGATTTCTTTTTTAAGCCAATAAATCCCCTTTTCCTTAAGCCACTTTGAGTAAGGTTCTTTTTCACTTTAAATCAAGAGTCCTAACTAAACAGTCTCCCCCAAAGGCTTCTAGCGTTTCTATCATTTACAGGTTTAAGCCCCAACTCTTAACACATGACATTCAAGGCCCATCCTGACCTGGCCTCAACCCTCCCTTCAGGCTCATCTCCTTCGAGGTCCTCCAGCCATCCTAGACTGCTCACCTGCCCCAGACATTCCCCATCTCCATTCTGGACTATGCGTATATGTCCCCCTCTCTTTTCCCCATTAACGCCTGTCAAACTCTGACCTGTCCCTCAAGGCTCAGCTCGGATGCTACCTTCTCCGTGAAGGCTTCCTCTTCTCTCTCATGGCTCCTTGATGGGACACCAAGCTCCATGCTGTCATGAGTTGTGTCCACATCTACCTTCCTGGATGACAATAAGCCCTTGAGAAAGGAAAAGGCTGTGCCCATCCCCAAGACTCCCCAAGAAAGCCGGACTCTATCCCAAGGGAATGGGAATATAACGGGGTTTTTTAAAGCAGCAGGGTTTTTTTTAACCATTTTAGGTTTATCCAATTGGTAAAAATCTATACATTCGACAACACCCTCTGTGGGCAAGGCTATGGGGAAACAGGTTCTCTTATGCGTTGCTGGTAGGAGTGTAACCAACCATCAAGGAGGGTAACTTGGCAATAACAAATTCACAACCGCATGATCCTTTTGATTCAGCAAACCCACTTCTGAGAATTAATCCTGAAGATAAACTTACACTGGTCAAGTGTAGATATTAATCACTGAAGCCTTGTCTGGTATAGCAAAGGACTGGGGGCTCCTAAATGTCCATCAACACAGGGACCAATGAAATAAATTAGTCCCTTCCAACAGTAGGATACTCTGTAGCTGCAAAGAAAGAACGAGGAAGCTAAGTGCCAGCATGTGAAACATTGCCCACCTATATCAAACAGGGCAATGTTGCAAAATAGTGTGTAAAATGTGCTAGCTTATGTGTTTAAGAAAGGGGGGGTAGGTGAGAGGATATATATACTGATTTTTGCTTGTGTATGCATAAAGAACCCCTGAAGGAAGAATACTAAAAGCTAAAACACTGGTTACCTGGCAGTATGGGGGGGGGGTGCTACGAGGCAGATGGCAGACAACAACTGAAGGAAGACTTTTTTATAAATCTTTTCACATTCTTGGATTTTTTGACTGCAGGAATATAGTACCTGGATGTTTTTTTTTTTTTAAGCAGAGGAGAGATGTGGCTTTCATTTGCTCCTTGGAGAGCTCACTCTGGCTGCAGGACAGAGGGTGGACTGGAGGAGGGTGGAGTGATGCACAGACGGCAGTGAGAAAGAAGGAGAGGGGTGCACCCCCCCACCCAGAAAAGGCATCAACAAACATCAGCTGAGGTTGTCTGAACCCAGGCACTGCCGGAGCTGGTGCAGCCAGCAGCAGCCTCCCTGCCTCCTTCTCTAAGCAGAAACATGGGGCAATCACCTGCTTTGGAGTCAAAGAGTTTAATCAGAGCCTTTGTAGTGATTGGGAGTGTGGCACTGCCTGTTGCCTCTCCCTCTCCCCCATGGAGTTGAGCAGGCAGAGGGAATGCTTGGAAGGGGCAGCACAGGGTGATAGGAAAGGGCTGGGGCTGGGCCCTGTGGCCGTGCCAGTGTGGAATCCTAGAAATTAGGGCTTGTGTCCTCATTCTGCCTTCATTAACTGTGTGAATTTGAGCAAGTCATTTGCTCCATCTTAACCTGTTTGCTCATCCATTAAATAGAATAATCCATGGTGCATGGTTGTTGCATTTTTGAATGAGGTAATATAATGCCAAGGGCTTGGCCATAGCGATACCTGCTCAACCATCATCACTACCATCGGCATTGTTATAAAACAGATTTCTCCCAACTCAGGGTAGCATTTATGTGCTTAGAGTTGCAAAGCACTTCAGCAAACAGGAACTATTTGCTCCCCAATTAGTTTTTCTCCAAATATGGGTGGAAAGTGTTTTCTTATTCCATTAATGCTGGGTCTAGCCATATGACTTTGAATTGTCTATTGGGATGCTGGCAGGAGTGAAACAAGCAAAGGCTTGAAATATGTCTGTCCAAGGGAACTCGCCCTCTGAGCTTCTGCTTCTCCAAGGGAAAGACATGCCCCAGGGAGCCCACTTGTTTCAGGAGGCAGAGAGGTATGTGGAATAGACCTGACCCAACTATAGTCTGGAGTAGAACAGAGCCAGTCCTAGCAGAGATCACCTGACTCTCAACTGACACTGGTGATTGTTATTTTAAGCCATTGAGTTTGGGGAGATTTGTTTTGCAACATTGTTGCAACAGTAGCTGACTGAAGCATAGGCCATGACTTCCACAATAAAGTTGAAGGTCCTTCAAATTCTTTTAAGATCTCATGGACAATTTTCCCATTTGTATCTCACACCACTGCCTCCACTTTGCTCCTCAGACCTCAACCGAACCAAACTTCCTTCAGTCCTGATGCATGTGGTGCTGTGGCTTACTCCAGCCTCTACACAGACAGTCCTCCCTGCCTGGAACACTCTTCCCCTACTGCACCTTCATAGCTCCTCCCTACCCTTCAGACTCAGCTTCCGCCAGGAAGCCCTCATCAGTGCTTCCAAGACTGGGTTGGTGGTCCTGGGATATGACCCCACAGCCCTTTGGATTGCTTCTGCCCTGATTTCTACTTGTCTCTCTCTCCCCACAAGGGCATACTCCATGAAGGCAAAAGACTGAAAATCCCCAGCTCCTGGCATAGAGTATATTCACTGTAAATATTTGTTGACTGAAAGAATTTCCTGCCCCTTCAAGCCTCCATCTGCTTGCCTGTAAAATGGGAACTATCTCATCAGAACTGGGGCAGAGCGATGCCCTTGCTTTGCTTCACTACAGGGGAATAAATTAACAGGTGCCTTTTACTCTCCAGCAACCCTGCATCCCTCCTTTCCTTCACCTCCTCCCCCACCTCTTGTCAAACGGACTTGAGGCGAAGGATGTGGTTTCTCAGCAGATCAGTGGAGCCTTTGCTCTGCACAAGCCTACCTGACAGAGACCCTGCTTGCACTTGTCGGCTTGTGTGCAGAGAGGAGAAGGGTTTCTGACCAGGCTGTCCCCAGAGTCACTCCACTCTGCCTCCCAGAGAGCCTTCAGGGCAGATCTGCCTTGCCTTGGTGAGAACAGGCAGAATTCTGCAGGGTGAGCGAGAGAGGGAGGGGTGGAGGGAAGTTGTCATGCAACCGAGTCCCTTCCACGTGCCTTGAAATCACTTCATCCCTACCACCCTCCCTGAAAGGAGGATTGTATCCCCACTTTTCAAAGAAGACAGTGAGTAACCCATCTTCACCCAGTGGTGGGATTCTAACCCAGGCTGGTTGATTCCAAGGTCAGTTTCTACTGCAGGCAGCTGCCTCCACACCGAGCAATGATCCTGAGCACCTCAATGGTGCAGGTAGCGTCAAAAGGGACAGAGAGCATCAATGACATTATTACAATAAAAAGAGAGATGGCCTAAAATGTGTACAGTACTATGCAATTCACAAGCCGCCATCTCACCGGTTTCTCCTAACTTTGCCAAGCAGGCCTATCACCACCCCATCTCACAGAGGAGAAAATGGAGGCTCAGCAAGGTGAAGTGATTTCTCCCAAGATCCCACAGCAAATAGCGAAGCTGAGGCAAGACTCCTCCCACCTCATCTCCTGGATCACTGAATTCCAGAGGTCCCACTCAGGAACCCTGGGGCCCTTGCCCAGGGGGATCTTGGGACACATCCTTTCCCCGTGATGTGGTAATCAGATCATCAGGCTGCCTAGGTTTCACCCATAGCTGTGCAACCTTGTGAAAGCCACATGAGCTCTCTGAGTTTCAATATACCAGTTACCTATTGCTCCCTAACAGACCACTTCAAAAACTAGTGGCTTAACACAGCAGCCATTTCTTTAGCTCATGATTCCGTAAACTAATTAAGTTAAGCTGGGCTCATCTGGGTGGTTCTTCCGATCCTAGAGGCTCCCTCCTGTGTCTGCAGTCAGCTGTAGGTTAGCTGAGTGGTTTTGCTTTGGGGGCTTGGCTCACTGTCAGGCTGGAGGAATAGGGGTCATGGGGCCATATGTCACTCACCAGACTTGTTCACAAGGCAGTGTCATGGTTCCTGGAGAATGAGTGGGAGCACACAAGGCCTCCTATTATGGCTTGAATTGTGTTCAACCCTCCTGTTACGGGTTGAATCCCAGAAGATGGATTATGAAGCTTTGTTTTAGAAAAAAAGAGGAAGCACGGGTAGAGGGGAGAGAAAGGACACATGCATTTACCAACCCCAAAATGCAATTTATAAAATGAAAATCTGGTGTGACATTCAACTAAATTAACAATTTGTAGATAATTCACTATGCTTATACCATTAAGCAAATGCACTTTAAATTGATTTCAAATTAGTGGGCTAATGATTTCCCCCAGGTCCAGTCTCTGCCAGCCCCCCCAGTGCAGTGTTTTTAATAAGAGGTAGGTGTGTAATAACGGCCTCTTTATTCCATAATTGAAGCCATAATTGAACTTGAGGTCATATCCAAGGGCCCTATTGATCTACATAGAGAGGGAAAGTGCTGACAGTGACCATCTTCAGACCAGAGGGGTGGGGTGGGCCAGGGGAGAATCCCGCAACTGTGGCAGATTTGGAGATCACTTTTTGTATGACCTGCAGGTAGCCTTGATGGCTGATGAAGAAGTTAAATAACCTTGAGACAGACAGAGCTCTTAATCCCAGTCCTGCAGGGACTCCCTAAAGGCATGTGAGGGACCTGTATGACCCTTCAAGATTCCCAGGGCCCCAGGGTGAAAACTGCACTCTCTCTTGTCCCACCATGCCTACCTAACCCCCAACTCCCTAGGCCAGAGTGATGCAAGTCAAGATACACCACAAATGTGTTCTACTATCCTTCCTCATCCTAAGTTTCAAGTCCTCTAACCCTCAGCTCGGCCAAGAGCTTCTCCAACCTCAACTCAGAAAGGCAGTGTGGAAGGTCTTTGGTTCTTGTTGGCATAGCTCTGATTGCTTCCATTTCATAAAGCACAAATCATTATCCATCTCTATTGCTACCTCTAAAGTGGCTGTAAGAACATTTAGCTCCATCTCAAGAGAACATTGGAGTCTCGTTTTATTTTTCACTAGCCATTTTGGCTGTTCTGAACCCAGAGATCTTTTTTCCCAAAGGGTTTGCCAGACAAAAGGAAGTGGGAGGAAAAGCAGAGAGGGAAAACGAGAGGTCCAGAGGAAAGGAGTGGGAAGAATGACGGAAACCTAGTGTTTAAAAAAGGAGAGCATAGAGCAACTGAGAGAGAGAAATTTTACAGAGGAGTAAATGTGTAATGGAAAATCTCATGACCCCAAGGTCAGGGAGAAGTGCCAGGGAGGTGAAGCAGACTGTGAGCACCGGGTCTCCTAATGAATGGATCAATGTTTAGGACAATCTGTAAAATACTCCACGTGTGCCCTTGAGATCGTTGAGCTGTCTATAATACAGCCCAAATTTGAATCTTAAAATTATCTAAACATTATGTACTAGCAGTAGATACAGTGCTCCCAAATCTCATAAAATCTGGAATAAAAACAAGAATGGGAAAGAACAAAGGAGAAGGAGTTTGCTATTTTCCCTGCTACCTGTCCCCATCCCATTTTTGGAACATAAAGCTCCTTGCAGATTTTTAAGTGGCCTTTGAGTGTGTGGAACTCCCAAGATTCCACCATTGCACTGAGGGGTAAATACCATGCTCCTAGCTCTTCTTGATCAGATTCTTCTCTCAAACATGTTGTACTTGGGGTGTGGAGGAAGAAGGAGAAGGTTATTCCTTCTAAGCTCTGCATCATCTCATTCACACTCCATTACAGGGGTCAGTCATGGTGATAACCAAAGAGAAGAAATGTCTGAGAGAAGGATGTCTCTGGTTTCTAGGAAGAGACTAGTAGGGAATAGTCACTGAATCAATACTGATCAATAAATGTTCCAGAAAAAAATCTAAACCCACATTATTTAAACAGAGTCTTTCCTAGAACATCTTCTCTGTTGATCAAAAGAATGAAGAAAGGCAAAATCAGAAAGGAGAAATTCCTTTTTTTTTTTTTCAAAAAATGACTGTGAATCGATGGAACCACTTTAGAAACATATGTATATACCATGATCAACAATTTCACTCCTGGTTATAAACCCAACATAAATGGGTGCTTTGTCCATCAAAAAGCATGCACAAGAATGTTCATAGCTTTATTCATAACAGTCTCCAACTGGAAACAACCCAAATGTCCATCAACAGTAGAATGGATCAATAAACTGTGGTTTATTCACACAAAAGAGTATTATACAGAAATAAAAAAGAACAAACTACTGATATGCTGTGACATGGATGAATCTCAAGTCATAATGTTGAATGAAAGAAGTCAGAGACAGAAGAGTGAATACATTTATGTGAAGTTCAAGAATAAGAAAAGCTAATCTATGGTGACAGATGTCAGAAAAAGGGTTACTCCTGGTGGGAGGCAACACAGGGAGGTGGTGCTGAAAAATGTTATGTATCTTTATCTGAATGGTGATTACACACACACACACACACACACACACACACACTTTTAAGCTGTATACTTAAGATCTGTGTACTTTTTACAAGTTATTCCTCAAAATGACTAACAAATATTTTTAAATGGTCACTCCACTCCACTATTTAAATAAAAATTTAAATCATCATCTGTCATTCACTTCTCGAGGGCCATGAAATTCACAGAGCTTGTGCTTTATTTTCCATCTTGAGGGAAATGGAAACATACCTGCCCGTTGTGCAAATGAGGATAATGAGGCATGGGATCTTTGGGCAGAGGCTCTGCTTCAGACCACACATTGTAAGGCTGAACTGACAGGTGTCATGGTGAGTACAGCTGTGAACCGCGATCTGTGTCACCTCTGTCCTTCTTCATGGCATTATTGATGTGGTTCACAACGCCTGAGGCTGGACATGCCCCTTGGAGCTGCCAAAAGTTCTCATCATCCCACAGCCCTGCCACTCTCCCTAGAGCAGAATAGGATGGCTGTCGCAGCAACTCCTGGATTAACTTCAAGAGATGCCAAATTAGAATTGAATTATAGTCCAGCCTTGTGATTTCCAACAGCTATCAATGCAGTGACCCAACCATGGCAGGGCTTAGTGACCACACGCCACGTGTAACTCTCAGAGGCTATTTCAGCACCTCGGACAGAGGTGCCCCCCACGCCGCGAGGCTGAGGTGCCCAGCTGATTCTATTATTTCAGCACCAGGGACAGCGACTCGTGCATTAAATGGGTACGGAAGTAGACTGGTCTGGCAAAACGTATTTGCAGAGAGCAATCTTCCCACAGTTTGCTATTTACACACAACGCTACTCCTTCCAGTTTTGTATAACAAATTAAATTCTGACAGCATTAAAAATGTATGTGTGATGAGAAGATTGGTTTGGAAAACACCCAACATTTACCTTCCTTCCACCTCCACCTTCTTCCTCCAATCCAGGTGTTTCCCAAGGGACCCACACTTCAGGGAATGCCCAGGTAAATGGGGTTTCTCATTTGTAGATTTGTCAGTGGAGCACATGGGTAGAAGAACAGAACCCCTGGGACCCAACTTATTTTCCCTCAGCAAGATGCAAGAATACCTTCCTCTCTGAGAGAGTGAAAAGCAAGATCATTTAGAAATCTTTCCTTTAACATATGTACACTATCAATTAATTCATTCATTCAATTAATATTTATTGAGATCCTAGTGTGTGCCAGGCCTTGTCCTAAGCACTGGAGATAAAATGGTGAGCCAAATAAATTCCCTGCTCTCATGAGCGTACCGTCTAGTGGGAGAAAAAGACAGTATACACATAAATATATCAATAATGAGGATAATTTCTGTTCATTGTAAGTTCTACGAAGAAAACAAGTAGAGAAATGGGCTGTATGGTGACGGGGTGAGAACTACTCTCGCTAGGAGAGTCAAGGAAGCCTGCTCTGAAGAGATGATGTATGAGTTGAGTTTTGAACAATGAGAAGGAGCCAGACTTGTGAAGAGCTGGCAGAAAGGCATTCCAGGAAAAGGGTGCCACAAGTGCATAGGTGCTGAGGTGGGAACAGGTGTGGCATGTTCAAAGGGTGGAAAGGAGTCCATTGTGGATAGAATATAGTGCATGAGAGGAAGACATGGGGGAAATAAGGTTGGAGAAGCAGGAAGGAACCCAATCACATGGGCTTTGTGGGTCATATAAGACATTTGGATCTTAAGCATGAGAGTGATCTGATTTATGTTTAAAACAACCTGCTTTTTTAGCTGCTATGTGGAGAATGGACTGGGGAGGTGGGAGAGGAAGCTAGCAGACCAAGTTAGGCTGTTACGATGGTCCACTGAGAGACAATGGTGATGATAACCCCTTCTCACCTCCCACCACGTGCAATTTACCTCCAAAATTAAGGATACATTCTCTGAGCCATCCATGTTCCCTTTCTCCAGTCCCTCTTGTAACCAGGGCCACACACTGGTTATTGTGAGATATTATGAGAGAACATGCACAGGGTCACATATTATGGTTTATTTACCATTGAAAGAATGAATGAATGGTGGCTTCAGAGAAGCCTGTCTCATCTAGAAATAGAATCTATTGCCTCTTTGATGCCAGTTTTTCTCACTCTTTTCAATTCATGGGTTACCACTTGGGGAGGAAGGACATGTGGAGCACTTAATCCACTTCTCATGGCTCATCATCTGAGAAATAGCCTCATCAAGACAGTGAGAACTGTAGGCTCATGCTGATGGGATGCCAATGGGGGAGACTATACACCATTAATTATGCAGTGAACAAAAGCATCAACATATATGATACTTAAAGCATTAATGTAACAGGGATATTACTTCTCAGACCAGCCAGAGGACCCGGGGAGACCACAAATGCACAGTGCACAAACTCATGCTCTACCCAATTAAGTTTGCCAGCCATAAGAGCTTTGGGAATTTGCACCCAATATGACCACCAGGAAGGGAGCAAACTGAGCAATGAGGGGAAAAACAAAGATCACTTGACTTAGCATCAGGGCCTCTGGCACTTGGTCTCATCTCATTCATAAACTCACTTGAGGATGTCAGGCAGATCCTTTCCTTTCCCTGGGCCTCATTTTTCTCAACTGTAAAATGAGGGGTTTATTTGAATCTCATGATTTTCTAGCTCAAAAATCTCTAAATATGTAATGGCCCCAGGACCTTAATTTTTCCCACATTCTTTTGACTCTCTTCTTGTACTCCCCAAATCCCAAAAAAGCATGGAAAGCATGCAATATTATGTCCATTTTTCAGGATGGGAAAACTGAGGCCTCAAGGTCACAAGTACTGTTCACAAATTTACCAACTGAATGAGAGAGGGCTTAGATGCAATTACAACTCATTCAGGTAAATCCTAACTCTTCTAGAAGGAACTGACAGCAGTGCATTCTGCGGGCCTTACTCATCTCACTCCAGACATCCCCTTCCCCTTCTCCCAGGCCCTTCAAGCCCCTACTGGGCCCTGGCTATCCTGCAAACTCTCTGGTTATACCCAAGAGGGGTAAACAGGCACAAAGATGCCTGTGCTCCATGCAGCCTCTGGGTATACATTGCTACTTCAGTTTCAAGGCCTCTGGCAAATTCCATCATGGCCAGGCCCTTCCACTGGGCTCATAATTGGAATATGTCAGCTCATTAGCATGGGAAAAGGGAGGAAGACACCTTGGGCTTTATTCATCTGTCCTGATTTAGTAGGTGTTCCCTTTGCAGCTCCTGGGCCTTGGAGGAATCTGTGCCCCTCCTGTGTGTGCCTGTGTTTGTTATGGAAATTACCACTCGCCCATACATATAAATCTGCAAAAGAGCCTCTTCTCATTTCTAATAGTTCCACAGGCTGCACTGAGAGAAGGCTGAGCAGAGCCGAGACTATCTGGGAGGTGAGAGACCTTCATCTTCGTGTTAACATTAGAGGAATCTTGACCACCCAAAGAGCTCAGGTAATAGGTCCCAGTCATCAAGAGCTTGCAGTGTGCCCAGGACTGTGCTCATGGTTTCCCATGTGTCATCCCATTTAAACTTCCCATAACCCTATGATCTCCACATTTTAGATGAGAATAGTGAGGTTAGGAGAGATTTAAGTGACTTGCTCAATATCACAGGAATGGAAAGCAGCTACATTTAATTGCCTAACTTCTAGGTTATCTCCATGATTCTTGGATTTTGGAGGGATAAAATAATGGTGAGAGGAGAGGAAAGAATGGGGGTGATATACTCCATGGGAGGTGGAAACTCCCCAAAGCAGTCTCCATTATTTCTCCCCTGAAAGATGTTCTGCTTCCCTCTGGAGGAATTTTCTCCCCCACCAAATGAGACTTGGGCTCAAAATCTTGGCCCTTCCACTACCTTTGTGGTATAATCATCTCTCTCTCCCTTGCTTTATTGTTAAGAATTCTTTCAGTTGTGCCAGAAACATGAAAATCCTGGAAAAGACCTGGATGGGGGCATGACTCTACCCAGAGGCTCAAACAATGTTGTTAGAACTCTGTCTCTTTCCAACTCTCAGCTCTGCATGTGTCTGCTTGGGATCATTCTGCAGGCATCTTGCCCCAGCCGGTAGCCAAGAGGGTCACCACAGGCCCAAAATTTCATACTCCTAGACAAGAAAAACACCCTTATTGACAACCACACTAAGACTGAGTATATGTGTGCTGTATTTTTCCATTCATGACCCCCACAATATGTCCCATCCCACATGTTCTTTCACAGTGTAACATTGACACTCCTTCCATCTCATGGGCAAGTTTATATCCCTTCCCCTTGAATCCAGGCACTGTGTGGCTCCGTCGGCCACTAGAATATGGCAAAAGTAATGTTTTCCTTATTTCCAGGTTCAGCCCTTAGAAACTGGCAGCTTCCATGGCACCTGGGTGGCTCAGTCAATTAAGCATCTGCCTTTGGCTCAGGTCATGATCTCAAGGTCCTGGGTTCAAGCCCCACATCGGGCTCCCTGTTCAATGGGGAGTCTGCTTCTCCCTCACTCTGCCCCTTGCCTGGCTTGTGTATGCACTCGCTTGCTCTCTCACTCACTCTATCTCTCTCAAATAAATAAAATCTTAAAAAAAAAAAAGAAAGAAAGAAAGAAAGAAAGACAGAAAGAAAGAAAGAAAGAAAGAAACTGGCAGCTTTCATTTTTTGCCTCTTGAGACACTCACCTCTGAAGCTCTGGGCCCCTATTTAGGAAGTTCAAGGCCACCATGTTGTGAAGAAGCCCAGGGCACATAAAGAGGCCAAGGGCAGGTGTTCTGACTGACAGCCCCAGGGGAGGTTAAAGTGGACAACCAACACCACTACCAGACATGTGAGTGACATCGCCTCAAGATGATTCCTGCCCCTAGAGTGAGTCTTTCTTGGTAAAGCCCCATATATCCTGTACACAAAGACAAGTCATCCCTGCTGAGTCCTTCCCCAATTCCTGACCCACAGAATCTGAGATCATAATAAAATGGTTGTTTTAAGCAATTAAGTCTAGGTGTATTGGCTTATGTAGTGAAAGATAACTGGAACTGTGTGTGCATGTGTATGTATGCGTGTGTGTATGGGGGGGGGTGTTGGAGAGGTTGTTTCCTGTAGGAATTAGAAGGCAGACGGATAAGCACACCAGACAAACAAGCACTATAGCTAACACCTGAAGGATTGCCCATGGGGCCCGCCATTTCTAAATGTACCAGCTTTCACTACTGACAGGAGTGATTGTGTGAAAAAGACAATGAACAAGTTGGTCCGTTCCAGGTGTTGGGTGTCATATTGCCCGATTATGTTAGTGGCATTGACCTTGAGGTCTCTGTCCTTTTCACCCACCAAACCCAGGCCAGTCATTCTCACAGCCCCTCCAGCCCCTTTCTGGGCTCTCCTCACTCCCCTGCTCCCCTTACAGCCTCCTGGATTCTGACTCAGGAACACTCTCTAAATTCTGCTCCTCTTTTTTTTAATTTCTGTGCTTACTCCTTCCTTCCAGACTCTGCAAAACTGCCCTATCTCTCAGGTTTTTCTCTCCCCTTTTCTGAATGCTTAGACACTCAAGAAGTCTCCATTTTCCTCAACCTCTACTTCCCAGAATCATCAACCCACAGGACAAAATAGAACTGCCTTCCTCCAGGTACACAGCATTCAGGCTAAGAGCGTGGTCTCTAAGCCAGCCTGGCTCTAACGCTTGGTTCTGCCACCTGCCAGCTGTGTGCTCCCTGTCACCTTAGTCTCACTGTGTCTTATTGTCCTGTCTGTGAAAGAGAGATGACAATAGCCCGTGGAGTTGCTGTGAGGATTAAACAAGATAACCCAGGTAAAGGACTCTGCACCTTGTTCCTATTAATTGAAATGAGACAAGGTCTCTCAAACTCCTTGTTTAAATATGAATTCCAACAGTGCCGGGTTTGTTCATGCTCATTCATGCAGGAGAAGAGACCGTGCCCATCACCCTCCTCTGGTTTCACAAAGACGACTCACAGGTATTTATGCCTTCCAGAAAATAGAAATATCCTCTTCCATATTATCACCAGGGTAATAAATTATTAAGTAAGACAATCAATCAGAATTATGGGGGGGTTTCTTTAAGAGTGAAAACTGTTTACTAAGGAGTATTGCAACCATCTCTGAAGTCAGGGTGCCATATAAAACTCTTTTGTTCGAAATAACATTTGCAAGGATAGCTTTTTCATGCAGACTAGAATCTGCTTTCCTATAGCTGCAGGGAAAGTGGAGACTTTTTTTTCCCTCTTATCTTGCTGAGATTTCTTTCACCAGCAGTTATAAGGACCTACAGTTTCAAGACCCAATATTGGAATTCTATTAGTCAGCACCAAAGGGAAAGAAAGCGGTCTTGAGGAGGTCAAAACTTACAATATAAAAGAGAAAAAAGCAGATTAGTGTTGTTAAATGAAATGTGGGCTATTTGATAGTTCTTATTCACACATCGGCCATAATAATCTTCAGTACATGGTAGGTGTTATTTTTGTCTTTGTTCTTATGACATGTAACCTTACAAAAAGCACCATCCAAATGGTCAGTGGCACCATGGTTAAGACACACAGTCCAGCAACCAAAGTTATTTAAAATTATTTCCATTCTTCATATCCATAACTCAGGCCTTTTGGAGGGGACACATACTCAGAAAAACATCCCAGTCTCCTTGTCTCAGTCACCCATATCCACACAGTATTTGGCTCCCCCAGTGCCTCCCTCTTGCCAAATCCCCCAGCCCTGACTCCTACTCCTAAGCTACAGATTTTCCAGCTGTTTCCCCCTATTCTCCCCGATCCTATATCCGAAAAGCCAAAGAGCTGGTCTGATAACATGAGGGCCTTCCCTGGAGTGGGGAGGGGGACTATCAGGTAGAAGGACCCCAGGAGACAACATCAGAACCCCCTTTATCAAGTGGGGTAGGGACAAGCTGGGGACACCCCGGGTTAATCTTTTCTGCCCTGTCATTCCGCACAAGTGTGACAAGGACCCTCCTTGGCTAATATCTCTCTTCTTCCCAGGAACATCAGCATTCCCTACTTGGCATTTATGATACATCGCTACAACCCTGATTCACCGGGGACTGCAGCAAATCACAGAGCTGGGGCTGCTGCTGTGGGGGAAAGTTTTGCTTCTCTCAGCCCCAGCTGCTTATAGCAACCAGCCTAGAACATTGGGAAACTGCCTGGTGATGCTTTTAATCTCAGTCCAGAGCCGGGGTGCTGGCCCGGCTACCAAATCCCAGTGCAAATTGGAATGAGTCCGTGGGATCTCACCTGCCTGCCCAGCCTAGCCCAGGCCGATGGGACGCTCAAGCCAGGGAGCACTTTGGAAGTCCCCCTTCCCCTTTCCTCAGCAAGAGATTTCCTTGCCTCCCACCTCCCACCTCTCCCAACACACTCACCGTTCAGCTTAATTCATCAGTTCAGGAAATTCCCTCTGAAACATTCCCTGAGAGCAGGGACCCTTTGACACTGGCTGTGAGCTTCTTGACCACAGGCACTTTTGTCTGGGATATAGTAGGTGCTCAGTAAATATGGATTGAATGAATAAATGAGTGTCCAATGATATAAGAGCATGGATTCAAATTAGATCTGTTACTGATATCTGGCAGAGAGCAAGTTTTTGAACGGACTGGGTACCGAGGTTATTCGTTCATCCACTTGGGAAATACCAGTTGAGCTTTCAGGCAGTCATTGTGCTAGGCACCAAAATGCAGGTGACCAGGGCAGGAACTGTCCCTGTCCTTGTGGAGATGAAAGGAGCTGCCCTGGTTTGACATGAGGATACCTCTGCCCCACCTCAGAGCAGAACTCAACCCCTGGGGCCTCTTCTCCAGAAACCAGCTCTCTCCAGACCCCCTATCCCTACCCACCCTCCTACCCCCAGGAAATTCACAAAATGAGAGACCAGAGGTGAGGGAGTGAGTGTCACTGAAAATGGCCATTATCAGATTAGACAAACCCCATGGCCTCCAGCCAGCACCGCCCACAGCCCCAGCTACCAATTTACTGGGATGAAAAAGCCTCATCCATATTTCATTTCAGGCACTCAGCATCCTCAGCTGCTGTCCCTTCCTTCAGTGGGCCCATTTCATGCCTCCCTGCCTCAGAGATGGCCCCGGACCAAAGGGGACACGCAGGCCCTGAGCTGACAGCCCATTTGCCCAAAGTCTGCCCCTATCCCCTGCAACACGCACATTCTGTGATGACTCAGGCCCCTCTCTGAGCCCAGCCCCCATCTTCCATCCCTTTCCATGGGCCAAAAGAAGAGCTATTCACCCCCCTCACCAGGGAAGGCACCCCTGCTCCTTCGTGCCCCCCACCCCAGTGTCCCCCCTCCCCCAAGGGACCTGGTGCTTGCCACAAACCTGATGGTGTTGGCAAATCAGCACAGGGGTGGGGGAGCCCATCTCGAGTCCCTGCAGGCGGATCTAGGACAAGATCAGGGATTTTCAAGCATGAAGAGGACCTCAGAGATAAGGGGACTGCTATTCACTTTCTCCCTCCTCCAGCAGACTGATGGACATTTGCCTTTTTTCTCCCTCCTTGCAGAACCAACTAGAAACTAAAGCAGCCAGAGGGCTTGGCAGGACCCAACAACCTATGGAAACTGCAGGCTTTTAGTACCTGGGTTATGGATAGGGGGCCTGAAGAGTCAGCTAAACTGTACGGGGGGCGGGCAGGAGCAGGGGGAGACCACTCTGTCCTCATCCTTAAACACAGCCGCACGAGGGTTGGCCAATTGAGGAAGAAGAGGGGAGCCCTGAGCCTCCAGGGCCACAGGGACATGAATTAGGGGATGGCGGAAATGTGCTCTCGATCAACTCTGTTATAGTGACCTTGGATGAGTCCCTTCCTGTCCCCGGAATTAGTTCACTCAGTTATAAAATGAAGAAATTGAGTCAGGTCAGTGATTTTAAAGACAAAGCTTAAAGGACACACCCCTCCCAGAGTGGGGTGAATTCGGTACTCCTTCTTGCTAACACAAGCAGTGCCAAGCTCAGAATGAGGAGGGAGTTTCTGAGCAGTGCTGCCTTTGCGGAGGAGGGGGTGTGTCTTCAGCCTAACCCAGGGGTTCCCGAAGGGACTTGATAATCTAATGGAATCGGGGGCCCTACGTGACCCACCGAGTCCCAATCTTTAAGATGGAGAACATGGCCATCGGCATTTTCCAAAAGATTTCCCAGTAAGACTAGTCACAAACCAGATTTGGAAATAGTGGAGCTGGAGGGGAGGGAGAGAAAGGAGGTGGGGCAGGGACCCTCTGCTTCCAGAGCAACAGGCAGAGGAGCAAGGGGCCAGGGGCAGAGGATGTCTGGGGAGCACCTCCACCATCCACCCACAGGGAGAGCACGTGTAGGAGACACTCGTCCAGCAACCGCCCCCCTCCAAGAAGAGCTAGTACGGGGCTGGGCTTTATCTGCCTCCCTGAAGCCTTCTTTGCTGTATAGCTGCGAGCTGGGATCTCCTTTGAGGGCTCCCCTGGAGCACTGGAGTGTCTGTTTACAGTTCATTAGCTACTTGACAGAGAGGCTCCAAGAGCGAGAGACATAAAGAGGAAGTGTCAGGGCCGGGCCCTGCGCAGATCCGTCAGAAATGAAGATAAAGGTGCTTGCAGATGAAGAGGTCTGACAGTCGCCACTGCAGCTCGGGCCGGGCGCCTGGCCTCACAGGTGGCTGGTGAGCACAGCTCCGCTGCCCTGAGACCCCGGGCCCGGTGTCCCCAGCGCACCCACGGCCCAGTCTGCTGGCTCCCTTGGCTACTCACAGCCCAGAAACAGCAAAGATGCCTAGCAAGAGGGGGTTGGCTAGGGAAATGACTCCACAGCCCCTCCACGGCATATTATCAGGCCCTCAAGAATTATATTTACAAGGAACTTGTCACTACATGGGAAACAACTTCTAAACTATACGCGTAGTGGGGGGAAAGCAAGATGTGAAATTGTATGAACAGCATCAACCCTGCGGAATGAAAATTACACATGGGAATAAAATAAAAACCTGGAAGAAAATACTCCAAAAAGTAATGGCGGTGGTCCCTGGGTGCTGAGCGATCTTTCTCTACTTCCTTCTGGTCTACGTTTCCCACACTTTCCATACTGAGCATGATTGCTATTGTAATGGCAGCAACAAACTTTACTTTTGAAATAAAAAGATTTTGTTTTTAAAGGTTGTATTTATTTATTTGAGAGGAGAGAGAGAGAGAGCATGGACAAGGGGGAGGCGCAGAGGGAGAAGCAGGCTCCCGCTGAACGGGGAGCCTGACTCCTGACTCCAGGTTGAATGCCAGGACCCTGGGATCATGACCTGAGCCAAAGGCAGACGTTTAACCCACTGAGCCACCGAGGCGCCCCAAATAAAAAGATTTTAAGTCTCTTTACCGTCGGAACTTATCCCATCCTGCCATTCACAGGGTGAGGACAGGCCCCCACTTCCCCAGCCCGAGGCCCAGCCCCCTTAAGATCCAAACCCACGTCTTCTGACTTGAGCTGCATTCCTGAGCCCATTACTCTCCCTGGAAGCTGGTGGGGTGGGGCTGGCTGGAGAAGCTGCCGTGGAGATTCTCAGCAAGCCGTTGGTCATGAGAGTAACAAGCAAGAGTACCGAGCCCTTTCCATGGGCCAAAGTGGGTTGAATTGGAGTCCCCTGAAAGATATGCCCGCTTAGAATGGATGGATATGGATTTATTTAGAAAGGGGGTCTTTGTGAATGTAATTAAATTAAGAATCTGGAGATGAGATCATCCTGGATCCATCCAATCACACCTTCCCTTATAAGAGACAGAAGAGAGACACACAGAGGTGAAGGTGATGTGCAGATGGGGGCAGAGGTCCAAGTGATAAGTCTTCAAGCCCGAGGAACATCAAGAAGGGTGGGCAACCACCAGAAGCTGAGCCTCCAGAAAGAACCAAGCCCACCAACACCTTGATTTCGGACTTCTGGCCTCCAGAACCATGAGACAGGAAATTTCTACTGTTTAAGCCCCCCAGTTAGTGGTCATTTGTTTGGGCAACCCTGGGAAAGTAACTCATGGCGAAGACCCTTATATCCCTCATTTGTCTAATGAGATCGGCTCCTCTATCATCAGCATCTGACAGATAGGGAAAATGAGGTTCAGAGTGGTTATTCAACTGTCCTAAGGTTGCAGAGCAGTGAGCAGGAAGGGACTGCAGCCCAGGTCTGTCATCCTCCCGAGTCCCTGACAGTGCCATGGGCTGAGCTAAGGCTTTATACCCATAGTCCTCAGCTCTGGACTCGGGCTCTAGCTCCATCACTCACAGGCTATACGACCCCACACAAGTTACTTAACATCTCTGAGCTTCAGCTCCCTCGTTAGCCAACTGGAGAGACTATCAGGAGCTATCCCCAGGGCTGTCGTAAGGATTTGAAAACTAGCGTGAAGCTCTGCGCTGGATGACCTCTCCCTGTCGGGGATACCCTCGGTACCCCATCTGCTCCCAAGGATCCCCCCACCCCTGCCACGGCCAAGCCATGAGCCCAGCCTCCCTCCGTGCGCATGCTCCAGACACACAGCTTCCAGCAAGCCAGAGCAGCAGCAGCTCTAATGGCAACAGCAAATTATGCTCGTAAATTAGGGTTCGGCTAATTGTGACTTTATAGACCAGTAGTAGACATTCCTTTTAAAACCCTGTCTGTAAACACACAGCAGCCCCGCTGAGCAAGTGCCGAGCTGTATAAAAACTCTTTTAGGCAGAAATATATGGGCTGTGGTAGCTGACTCTCCAGGATGGCACCTCATTCATTATGTTTCTTTCTCCTCCTTGTGCTGAACAGCACTGTGCGTCCCTAATCCGCCAGCACAGCTCCCTCTCGCTTCACCCCATAAATCCCTGGCTTACAGCCCCCGCCCCCCGGCACAGCCACCTGCCAATGGCACAACAACACAGCGGAGACTGGTTGGGGGCTGCCCTTGCCCAGTCCCTGCCTCCCAAAAAGCCTGTGAGTTCCTGCCCTCCTGAGCGGGTCACCTGGAGAGGGGAGCTCTGGGGACAGGGGGGAGGAGAAGGAACTCCAGCGTGGGAGCAAGACCCCAGATATTTCTTATTACGAACCCACTCCCCACTCCCATCCCCCATCCTCACCCGGAGATGTGGGGCTGAGCCGGAGTGTCCAGCTGCAGCATATAGAGTTTGGATGAACTGCATGGAGGTTCGGGGTGGACAGTCGCTGAGAGCAGGTCCCCAGGGGAGGAGGCCAAGGGGAGTGATCTGGAGGCTGGAGGTGAGTCTCTCACTGTGTTCCCCCTGTCTCCTACCTCTCTCAGGAGTCAGCGACCCAGTGGTCTCCCCAAGGCCAGCCAGGAGCTTCTTCACGGGGTGGGGAGAGAAGGATGCTGCCTCACTCCCCCTGCGGGAGAAAAGGCTCTGGCATTGTGGTCCCACCTTCTTGGGCTCAAGTCCACTCTTTAGAGCACCGGCGACCAGCCCACACCTTGCTTGCCTTGCTCATGGCCTCTTCACATAATACTCTGTGGTAGCTTTGTGTAGGGATACCATTCCCATTCTGCAGATGAGGAAACTGAGGCACAGAGACGTTATGAAATTTGCCAGGGTCAGCAGATAAATGGAGGAGACGGGATTCGAATCCAAGCGCCACCCCTGTGTGCTTATTCCCCATAACGTTTCCTTAGTTAGACTTCAAGGTGGCAAGTTAGCCATCCTGAGCACTCACGTGTCATTTTCTTTTTGTAAATAAACTTTTACTAGAACACGGTCATACTTGTTTACATGCCACCTATGGCTGCTTTCTTGCTACAAGGGCGGGTGGAGACTCTATGGCCTCAAAGCCTAAATTATTTACTATCTGGCTTTTTGCAGAAAAGCTTTGCAGACCTGAGCCTGAGTTTTCTGGTCTCTTCAATGGCAACAGCAGTGAGTTTGCTCTCGGGGTGGTTGAAATGAGATCGTCTGCACGCAGACGCTGAACGTAGCCAGGCTTGGGAGAGGTCACTCCCTTTCATCTCCCACTTCTCTCCATCTCTCCATACGCACCTTTGGCTGCCACCACCTGCCTGCCACACTGGGCACCAGAGCTCAGTCCCCTCCTCCCCCAGAGACAAGTGGGGAAGGAGGGCTGGGCCCCATGCAGGATTCCAAGTCATTAGCAAATCGAAACAAAATTTCCTCCCCTCCCCCTTCTTTCCCACAGGACTCCAGCGTGCCAATTATGCTGAGCCCCAGCCTCAGCTCAGCGGAAAATGTTTCACTTTAAGAATGAAAAGTATTTTTTAAAAGAATGTTGTTATTCTATTGAAACTAAATCCCCAAATAAATCTTCAACCCTGTAGCCACACACAATGGAGAAAAGTCGCTAAATAAACAGTCACTAATTTGCACAGGATCCAGCCCTGACCCACTTCTGGGTCTTGCCTTTCTCAACAGCCTCTTTATGGTTGTCTATTCATCACCGACCCAGTTTTCTTCCCTGTGTTCCAAAGGTTGGATTCCCTTCAGCCTTAAGCAGACGCTTGTTTGTTATTTAAATTATTTAGTTTACATATTTGAGCATTTTGAATTACATTTTATTTACAACGGTGGTCAGTTAGCAAATATATGGTGCACTGAAGTTGGCATGTACAGCTGTGCAGGCTGTGCACTGCGCAAATCCAGGAGACACTGCTCACCCTTCATGTTCTTAGATTTGTATATGGATGAGGATCACTGTCTATCAGATGTCAGTCAACTTTCTTAAGGAAGGGGCACTTTTTTTTGAATTTGCACTAAGTGCCTTGGGTTGTGTTCTGAGTAAACAGCTGTCTCTAGCAGTCAGTATCCTCATGGAGCCCACAGTCTAGTAAGAAAATCAGACATTGAAGAGGGAATGACAAGGGTGATGGTAAAAGGAAAGGGATATGAGGGTGTTCTGGGGAATCTGGTTGGAGGGAGTGGAGTGAGCAGGAACCAGCTAGGTGGCAGGGCAGGGAAAGGAGGGAATTGAAGGGTGGGAGAATGTTCCAGGCCAGGGGACATCCTGCAAACGGCCTGGAAGCAGCAGGCAGCAGGGACTTCTCTCTAAATCAAGGTCCTCGCTGACTCACTTCCAGAGCCCCAGTGCAGTGAGCTTCTGCCTCCTCAGAGGAGCACCGTGTACTTTCCCCTGAACATCCCCGAGAGAAGCTGCGTGTCGTGCCTTGATGAAAGGAGAGAGAGAACATTCGGCTTGTTCCATGGTAATGACCTGCGTAGTGGAACAGGGCCAGTTGGTAAGTACACTCGGTGCTTCAGGCTCAATCACAGGCGCCCCTGACCCAGAACACGGTGTCTGAAAGAATGGATGTGGGGAGCGAGTGTGGCTCAGCAGGGGCTCAGCCCTGCAGCCAGACACAGCCCAGAGCACCGAGGGCAGGGCTGGGGCACCGAGGTTCTGCGCAAGGCTCCCCCCGCCCCCCACGCCTCTTCCCTGCTGGGCAACAGGCCTAGCTCTTCAGCGGCTGCCTGTGTTTAGATCTGACCTCTGCCTCGGCTGATCTGTGTGACTCCAGGCAAGTTAGGAAACCTCTCTGAGCCTCTGTTTTCTCATCTATCAAATGGCATAACAAGAGTGCCCACGTCATAGGGTGCTTCCTTCATTCAACAATCATTAATGGAGTGCTTCCTGCATGCAAGATCACAGACCCCTGCTGTCCCCGAATTCTCTCTCAGGCGTCTTGGGAAACTCCAACATGCAAATCCACACTTGGGAAGCAGCGCATAGTCTGGCCCCCCGAAGGCCTCCTCCTGATGATCTTCGCGAGCGTTTTCCTCTTCCGTCGTTTGCTGCTCAGACGAAGGCAGCGTGGCAGCAAATCTGAGTGTGGCCAGTGTCAGCAGAAAGGGAGTTCCAGCAAATCATGGCTGTGAGCACGGAGCCCGGCTGTCCCGTGCCAAGTGCCCGTGGGTCCACAGGGAGGGCAGAGAGATGACACGGCCTCCACTCCTGATACGAGTGGAGACAGTTCCCTCGTTGCTTCCCCATCGGGGTGGCAGGACCCTGTATGGGGTGCTGAGCTCTGTGTGAGACACACACACACACACCCCAGGTAGGTGGACTTCATTTTCCCTTGTCTGGGATGGCTGGTGGGTTTGCAGAGAACACAGAAGCCCTCACACTTTGGGGGAGGGCTGCGGCCCTCTGAAGAGATGATGCCTCCGAGGAAATGGGACCCCAAAAGGGAGAGGAAGGAGTGAGACCTGCCCAGAGGGGAAGGGGTGGAGGCCCCCCCGGGACCACTCTCTCCCACACACTCAGGGCATCCGCCCTGAAAAGACCCCCCACCCAGAGCCAGAGGTGCCGTGCAGGACCCAGGTAAACCCACAACCCAGGCTGGCCAATCGGTTCACTCCGTCCCCTCGGCCACCATGGTCCGTGGAGAGTAGTGACAGCTGCGGGACCGGGGCCTGGGAAGGCCTATGGCTGAAGCTGCTGGCAGCCATGTTGCCACCACGAGGGCCAACAAGTGGACAGAGAACTGGGCACGGCTGGACTGAGCTGGATTTTCTCCCCCTCATTGGCAGTGGCCTTCAGAAGCACAGTATTGGGAAGGACAACGGGGTGTGCCTGGGGCCGGTGAGGACAGTCAGGACAGTTTTCAGGACCTATCCCACATGTCTAAAGAACAGAACGGGAGCATGCGTGTCACACATGCCCCGCCCCCGCGGAGGCACCATGCGGAGGCACCAGGCAGAGGCATTCAGCGCACACGGGCGGCGGCACGGATGCCAGGAGAGGCTGAGGAGGCTGGTGGTGACTCCACGGCAGTGGGGTGCTGACTCTGTAGGTTCAGATCCCAGTGTGCTGCTCACCAGCTGTGGAACCCTAGGTAATCCACTGCCTCTCGCTGTGCCTCAGTTTACCCAGATACAGGATGGGGATGAAGAGAAGAACCAAGCCTAGGGTTTTGGAAAGGACCTCCCGGGGTGTTTTCAGCAAGTGCTAAATTCACACACGTTAGATTCACACAGTCGGTGTGAGTTGAATATTTCGGGATATAAACCCCCTCTTTCTCTCCCATACAAATGCATGCACACTTTCTCTCTCTCTCACACACACACACAGCAGACACAGCAGAGAACTGGCTGAGTCAGGAGTGGCAGACATGCCCAGGGGCAGACATGGCCGCGGCTACCACACTTCAGCAGTGATTGTAGGGTCACGCCGCGAGCTCCTGAGAGCGCCATTTAGCCGATCCAGGTGGCCACCGCGGAGACCACGTTTGCCCAGGAGCTGAAGTCAGGACAACGCAGCAGCAAAAAGATCCTTTAAAAGAGCCCACCTGCAATGCAGGTTAATGGGGTGGCTTTGTTCCCATGGCGAGAAGAGGAAATTACAAGCTTGAAAAGATTCAGAGGCTGGGTAGGGGCTGTAAGGGGAGCTTTCTTCTAGAAGACCTGGAGCTAGGCTTCTATGCTGGCGTACTGGAAGCTCAGCCAAGGGTGAGCTTCCTCCCACTCCTGCCACCTCCGATTTGGGGCTTTTTCATGTCAAGGAGCCAGGGGTCTCTGAACCTATGCAGACCCGGGACAGTTTAGATGTTCTGTTGGGCACGTCTCATAATTACAAAGCAAGTCAATTGCTCTATTAGCATAAGATCATGGGGTTTACAGTTTTTTTCTCTATTTTCACCATTTTCCTTGGTTGTTTGTGTTACTTTGAAAATAATCGTAGCTAGCACTTCTATAGCCCTTACCGTGTGCCAGGCACTGTAAAATGACCAGTATTAACCCTTACCGCAGATCTTTGCAGGAACCGAACAGGGAAGGGAACTGAGGCTCAGAGAGGTTGAACAAATTTTTCAGGACCACGCAGCTGGGAAGCGACAGAGCCTGGCGGTGCAGTCCATGCCCCGGACCACTGCTCCAGGCTGCCTCACAGAAATGTGACCGCTTGTCTTTGGGCTTTGCAAGACTGATCCCTGCTTTCGACCACCTGCCCACTTACCCCATCTGAAGACACAGGAGAAGGCGGCCATCTCCAAGCCAAGGAGAGAGGCCTCAGAAGGAACCAACACTACCAATACTTTGATTTGAGATTTCTAGCCTTCAGGCTGTGAGAGAATAAATTTCTGTTGTGTAGAAATTCTGGACCAGCCTGTGGTCCTTTATTATGGCAGCCCTGGGACATGATGCCCAGCCTCAGCCCCAGGGGTAACATTCCTGCCTCCCAGCCCCGACGGTGGGTTTGGGGTCAGAGCCAACACCAGTACAAGACCCCTTATATTTCCTCCTTTGCCCCCCACCACCCTCCCCGTGGGAAGAGAGTCCTCTTCTTCAACCCCCAAAAGCGGGTTGTTTAAAAAAAAAAGCCCTCCCCAAGTGAGGGCATTTAATAGATACACAGACTGTATCTAAACACTTTCTTATAGAGAAGAGTCAACTTTGCGGGCCTGGTCACGTCTAGATTCTTCCCTCCCTGGGTCTCTAATTCCCCATGCAGTGGGTCCTGGGCCCCAGCTCCTCACAGGAGTGAGTCGGGCTCTGACCCTCACAGCCCGGCCATCTCCAGCGTGGTGTCTCTGCTGCTGTCTGGGGCTCTGCGGTGGGGAGAGGGCTCAGGAATCAGAGCCTACAGGGTGATCTCAGGAGGGGGCGGGGGAAACTGCTTGGCTGAGATTCTTTCTTTTCATTTTGCTAAACGTCTTATGGAAGCTTAAAATGCATATGGAAAAGCGTACATTCTAAGTGTTCAGCTCAGTGAACTTTCTCAAGCCCAGACCCAGACGAATAGTGCCCAATCAAAACACAGAAGGCTAGCAGTACCCCAGAGGTCCCCCTCATGGCCATTTCTACTCACAACCCCCAAGGAAGACCCTGGCAGTACTACCCTCAGACCCAGGCTGGTTCCTCTGCCTTGGGGGGCGGCCACACACTTTGGAAAACGTCCCTTCAAATTCTTTGTCCCCCTCTGGTGGCTGAGGCATTGAGGGCAAATAGTGCTTTCTGGACAAAGCACCCCAAAGCCAGACCAGGGTCTGTGGGAGCCTGGGTCTCTATTTCTCCTCTGGTGTTCTTTCTGGCCCCCTGCCCTGCTCATAGGACCAAGCAGATGCCCCCATGGGGCTCTGAGACTCACACCTATGTTTGTCCTGGGGCCCGACAGCGAGCCCCTGGCTCTGGGAGGGTGGCCTAGTGTGCAGAACGCTCCTGCTGGCCAGCAGGCATTTCTTCTGTGAGATTGTGCAAGATCGGGCCATTAGAATGGTGTTGACATGCTGATTTGGAATGACTCACTCACTCTGGACAAGGGACAAGCTCAGGGCTCCGGGCTCCCATGGGGCCACTGCCACTCTTGGGCTGGAGCTGGGCGTCACCTTTTGCCCATCTGCCTCCTGGCTGCAGTGACACCTCTGGTCTGCAGCACGGAGGATGGCAGGGCTGGTGGCAAGTGTCCTTCAGCCCCCCGGCACCCAGGCCAGTGACCCGTCCTCCTCCACAGGACTCCACCTGTCAGGCAGGCTGGGGGGTGGCTGCACCCGTATGTTCCAAGGGCTTCTGAGACCGTTGCTTCATGGGGCCCATGTGCCCTTCTTGCTGGTGTTTCTCATTTTCTATCAACGTGGGATGTTGTGCTCTTTCAGCCTTAAGTCATGCTGGACAAAGGACGAACACTCCTTGCATGAAAGGGACCTCTTTCTTCTTGCTCAGGCCCTGCACCCCTACCTTTCTCCCTGTGGGGGCTGGTGTGAAAGGCAGAGTATGGCCAACACGGAAAGAGATTGCATTCTGGGAATGCAATGATGACAGCCCCAAAACTCAAAAGAAGAAATGGTTGTTCCGCGTGTATGCTACAAACCTCCAAACAGTAGACCTAACACTTCCGGGACATGCGTTTCCACGCACGCGCTGGGGAAGACTTGCATCTGTGCTCATTGTCACCAAAGGTCAGCAACCGCCTCTGAAAGAGTCGTCAGAAGTGCGGACGCAGGGGTGGCACGGTGGAGGCGGCAGCATTGTGAGCGGGCCCCCGGCGGCACTGGGTTGATGCCTCAGGGAACGGCAGAGATGAAAAGATCTATACTATTTCAGTAACAACAGTTCCCAGAGAACCATAGCCCTGTGAATCGTAACAGCACTGTTACATTCTCCTCCTGGTGGGAGAAATGACATGAGCCAGGAATGGCACATCTGACAATAAAGAACACGAAGCCAGGGTTTCTGGATCTAAACGGGAGCGACGGTGTCTGGACCCGAGAAGGAAATGTCACCAGACAAAAACTGACCGTACGATATGCAAAAACATAAGTAACTCACTCTGCCCATTGTTCTAAATCTTCGTCAGTAAGTCACCATGCCTCGTGTGAACCCATAAGCTTTGTAAAATATTTCTAGTAAAATTGTCCTGCAGAAAAGGGTCCTGCAGGAAAAATACCTGCCCCGAGCCTCGCAGACGACAAGGATGGCGAGACACCTACAGGCAGAGTTGCCGGATCGTGTAGGTTTGGTTGCAGGAGATTCTGCCCATTGCCCTAAGCGGTTCCACCACTTTACACTCCTGCCAGCCTCGCCCCGGAGTTCCTGTTGCTCCCCATCCCCGCCAGCACCGGTACTTCCTTTTCACCTGTTCATCATGGTGCTGGGAAGAGTGGGATCCTATTATGGTCTTAATTTGCTCTTCCCTGATCATTCATGGAATGGAGCAACTTGTCACGTTTTCCTTGGCCATTCTGGGGGCCCCTTGCTTTGTATTGATTTGTAGGGGTTCTGCATCTATTCTCAATGTGGGTCCTTGGTCAGATAAATGTATTACAGGTATCCTTCCCCGTCCTGTGGCTTTCAGCTGGGACTTGACATTTTCGAGGGTCTGGGGCCGCCCTTCACCCGGCATATTTGGACCTGTTTAAGAATGGGAGCTCTCACCACCGCTGAGGGGCCCCGGGAACAGGCGTGGAAGAGAGAGAGAGCAGGAGTGAGGGGAGGAGAGTTTGGGAGACACCCACGGCTCCCGGTGTTGGAGGCAGCCTCCAGGAGGCTCAGCACACAGCCCCTGAGGTCCGGCAGAGCGGGGTCAAGTCCTAGCTGCTCCGGCTTTCAGCCACAGGGCCCTGGGTGGATGTCTTGATCTCGGCTGCTGGTTCTTCCACATCTGAGTCACCTGGACGGCTCCTTAGAACATTGGGCCCTACCCCAGATGAAAATTTACATTTCTAACAAGGGATGCTGATGCCCCCGGTCCAGACACCCCACTTTCGGCACCGCTGCTGTAAGCCTGGTGCCCTGTACGCCACTGTCTCAGAGCCAGGAGGGGAAATAGAAGCCAAAGCATTGGTGCACCTGCTTACGTCCTGGTCTGACCCAGTGGAAGGTGTGTGCAGGGCCCAGCTCCATTGTAGGGCCCAGCTCTGCTAGCTGTCTGGGTCTCACTGCTCCCACAGACCCCACTGAGACCCCACTGCGACCCAGCGGACCCTGCAGTCAGCCAGATCCTGGCCTCCCCCTCACTTGTGGGCTGTAAAACAGCCATCAGGACAGGAGCTTAGGGGAGGCACGAGGAATACGATACATGCACAGCGCTCAGCACAGCAACTGGCACTAAGGAAGCTCTCCGTGAGTGGCGGGTGGTCATTCTTCTTATTATTAATATTATAATAATAATTCACTCTTCTTATTAATTCTTGAGTTCCAGCTCTACAGAAAAAGAAGGAAAATAGAAAAATGGAACAGTCAGATGGTGATCTTTCTCTAGAAAGCAGCAATGCCTGGTGGAATAGAGAGGAGAACCCCATATTCAAAGCTGCCCCAACAACCCTCTGCCCCCTCCAGGATGCATGTGTGTGCATATACAGACAGACACATGGACACACAGACATGGACTTGCACACACACACACACACACACACACACACACGCTCACCCACACACCTACTGCCTCAAGGTACATCTGAGACCTTTTGCTGGTTGCCCTATAAATGGTCAGACTTCCTTTCTCATTATAGGACAAATACAACGTGGGGTTGCATCAACACACCCACAGGAGAGGCCTGCGCGACACAGCTGTCCCCTTAGCTGTGGTGGACAACCGCGCAGACACACTCCTGCTGACCACCCCTGATCAGCCTCCAGCCTCCCACTCTGCTCCTGTCCCTGCCCACACACTTCCCCCCATCCAAGCTTCACCTGAGATGTAAGAACTTGGGGAAAGAGGGTTGAGGGTGTCAGAAGGAACAAGAACGGAGAGAAGGGGCTTCCACTAGGCCCCCAGTGCGCTTGTCCATTGTCTTACCCAATGCCAAAGGCAAGGAGGGAAGACAGGAGAGGAGGTGGTTTCTGGAGCCAATTGCCTGGGTTTGAGCCCAGCCTCTGACAGTCACTCGCTGCGTGACCTTGGGCAAGCTACTTAACCTCTCTATGTCTCAGTTTCCTACTCTGTAAAGTGAGGATGATAATTATATCTCCCCATAGGACTGCTAGGAAGAATAAGTGAGTTAAGATTTCTAAAGTTCTCCTCTCTGGATGTGGAGAAAGGGGATCCCTCCTACATTGTTGGTGGGAATGCAAGTTGGTACAGCCACTCTGGAAAACAGTGTGGAGGTCCCTTAAAAAGTTAAAAATTGAGCTACCCTATGATCCAGCCATTGCACTACTGGGTGTTTACCCCAAAGATACAGACGTAGTGAAGAGAAGGGCCATATGCACCCCAATGTTCATAGCAGCAATGTCCACAATAGCTAAATCGTGGAAGGAGCCGAGATGCCCTGCAACAGATGACTGGATTAAGAAGTTGTGGTCCATATATACAATGGAATATTACTCAGCAATCAGAAAGAATGAGTTCTCAACATTTGCTACAACATGGACGGCACTGGAGGAGATAATGCTTAGTGAAATAAGTCAAGCAGAGAAAGACAACTATCATATGATTTCTCTCATCTATGGAACATAAGAACTAGAATGATCAGTAGGGGAAGAAAGGGATAAAGAAAGGGGGGGTAATCAGAAGGGGGAATGAAACATGAGAGACTATGGACTATGAGAAACAAACTGAGGGCTACAGAGGGGAGGGGGGTGGGGGAATGGGATAGACCGGTGATGGGTAGTAAGGAGGGCACATATTGCATGGTGCACTGGGTGTTATACACAACTAATGAATCATCGAGCCTTACATCGAAAACCGGGGATGTACTGTATGGTGACTAACATAATATAATAAAAAATCATTATTAATAAAAAAAATAATAAAAAAAAATAAAAAGAAAAAAAAAATAAAGTTCTCCTCTCTGGCACACAGTAGGCCCATGATGGCCATTGGTGGTCGTCATTATCCCCAAGATAACTCCTGTGGCAGAAACAGTGCCCTAGACTCAGAGAGTTCCACATGCAGCGGAAGGGGTGGATGGGGATTGGGGCCAGGCTCCCTTAGTACCCACCAGAAGTTTTCCTGATTCACAGAGGCAGGCCCCCTTCTCCCCAAAACAGCAGCTCCCCCAGCCTGTCCCATCTCAGTCAACTCCATCCTTCCAGATGCCCAGGCCCAAAACCTTAGTGTAGCCCTGCCTTAGCTCTCTCTCACAGCCTCAGCCAACACAGCAGCAAGGCCCATGGGCGTCACCTTCAAATGCACATAGGGTCTGCTGGCTTCCCACCCCCCACTGCCAGGCCGCCCCCAGCTGGTCTCCCCTCTGGCCCCCCGCAGCTTTGTCCAGGAACAACAGCCAGAGGGATCCAGTTGAATCTAAGTCAGATCACACCCCTGCTCTGCTTCAAACCCTCCAACTCCCATCTTGCTCAGATCACAGCCAGAGTCCTTATGGTAGCCCCAAGTTTCTACATCATCTGGCTCCCGGTCACTCTCTCACCTGACCTTATTCTGCCCTTACTCACACTGCTCCAGCCCCACTGGATTCCTGATGGCCCTCCAATGCCTCCCTGCCCCACCTCTTCCACTGGGAATGCTCTCCCCCACAGATCCACATGGCTCACACCTACCCTTACTTCACATCTTTGCTCATAGGCCACCACCTCAGAGAGACCGTCACTGACCACTCTGCTTAAAATTGCAAACCACCCCACAACCAGCCCCACCTCCTACTTGCTTTGTCACTCTCAGAAACTATTAGTATTTCCCATTTACTAATTAATCTTACTCTATTTTCTTTTTTCGCCACTAGAACCTAGGCTCCACAAAGGCCGGAATACTGGCCTGCTACATCCCCAGTGCTTAAAACCGTGCCTGGAACACAGCAGGTGCTCAGTGAATGTTTGCTGAATGAGCGAATGACCCGACAGAGCTTGGAGGGAGAGAAGTTGCGTTCAGCTCTGTCCCTCCTCCCTTCTCACCCCTGGACGGCTTCCCTACGTGCCCACAGCAGGAGCTCCGTGAGTGGCACACGATCTAGGTCTCCTTGCCTTTGATTTTGTGGCTGGTTAGATTTTCAGAACATCTTTTCTGAGCCATTTACATTTAGATTTTCGCAGAGCAACTGTCGACTGGTAGAGAGAGAACCATGGTCCCCAAGCAGAGCAGCGGTCGGCAGAGTGGGGAGTTGCTCTATGCCACCACTGGGGCTAGTGAAAGGTTGTTCATGTCCCAGACAAGCCACCGACGGAAGGGAGACAGCCAGGAGAGAGAACAGAAAGAGAAGACAAATGCCTTTGTTACTTACTTTTCAGTGTGCCTGCACTAGAACAGGAATAATGGAAATCAGAAAAAAGGGGGGAAATCACCCATGGTCCCGACATCCTTCACAAATCATGCTGTAACATATTTACTTGTGATGAGAGGCTCTGGGCAGGAGCCATGGGCAGTGCGGCTCCAGGGCCACAGAGCAGGGAACCGGGTCCCAGGGCCGCCCCTGGAGTTCCCAGCCTCGCTGCCAATGTGCCAGATGAGTCAGAACAGAAGCAGGGCCAGCTTTCACTGAGGTCCCATCTGGAAAATGGGACAGAGCAACCAGAGCCTGAAAAACGCAGGGGCAGCACATTCAGAATGAGAGGGATGCTGGGGTGGGTGAGAGGGAGGCAAGGCAGGCAGGAGTGGGAGTCCAAGGCTTTGGCACTGGACCGTCAAGAATCAATCTCAGCTCCAGCCTCCAGGCTCCCGGCTCCTGGCTCCTCTCTAGGGGCTCCTCGCTCCGGGCTCTGCGCTCCACTCTCTGGGCTCGGTGATCTTGGACAACTTCACCTCTCTGAGCCTTGGGTTGAGCTTCTGCAAAATGGGATATATATCTCACAAGGTTATTTAGGAGATGAAATAATGCAATATTTATATAGTTAGACATAATAGTAACTGTACCCATCTATATACAATCTAGATACAATTTAGCACACAGAGAAATCAGTTTGCAGATGCAGTAAGTCCTCCTTCAGTGACAGCTGCCGTTACTACTACGACTACCGCTACTATTCTACTAAAGGGAATGGCAGAGTGAAGAAATGAAAGAAATTAGAGTACAAATAACCTTTCTTCTCATGCGCTCACCAAGGTTTTGAACCCAGTAGATAGAGGAGGAACCTCCTTTAGAACATATTATTCAAAACACAAGAAAATGGTTGTTTTCGAGCCTAGAAAAAAAAAAGCATGATAACGTATCTCTCACACACACACACACACACACACACACACACACACACACATCTTCTTTTATCAAAATCAAGCTCAGGCAATTACCAAGTCTCAGAGAGCTGCCCTGGGTCACATCCCCTCCGCAGGAATTCGCAAGCCTGACTCCCACTTCAGAGTCTAAAATCCCGCCAAGTGGGGAACTGACAGCTCAGAAAATTGCAAGAACCCTGTGATGTCAGGAAACACACAGCATGGGCAGTAAACAAGCTCCTGAATTCCATCTGCTTCCTGTTTCCGCAGCAGGCACCATCCTGGAAGGAGGGGCCTGGCGAGAGGGCGCACAGCCATGCATGGGGATGCAGGAGGCATGCGTGGTCCAAAGCCGGCTCACTTCCTGGGCCAGTCCTTTGGCATTTCCAAGCCTCAGTTTCTCCATCTGTTGATGGGGTTCCTGAGTCTCTGCTTCCTGGGAGATGGTGTGAGCCATCAAATAGCACGATGCCTGGCACCTAAGATGTTCTCGTAATGGATGCGGTGGGTGCCCCTCCAAGCCTACTGGCATGCACCCTTCCTGCCAAAGTCAATGGCTTCCTACAAACAGGCCTCTGTGGGTTCTTCCCTAGAGCCTTTACTCACTGCCTGGACCCTTGCAGCTCTCACAGGGACGACAGTCAGAAGTCGGCAGAGGGGCACCTGGGTGGCTCAGTCAGTTATGCATCTGACTCTTGATTTCAGCTCAGGTCATGATCTCAGGATCCTGGGCCAGCATGGAGTCTGCTTAAGGATTTTCTCTCTCTCTCTCTCTCTGCCCCTCCCCTTGCTCATTCTCTCTCTCTCTCTCTCTCTCTCTCTCAAATAAATAAATCTTTAAAAAAAAAAAAGAGTTGGCAGAGAAATCCCTGGCTTCTTTGCCCCTTACCAGGCAACTCTGCTCTAAGAAGGCTCCCAAAGGTCCCCAGAAGCAAGCCCGTTTACCCACAGTGGTCACCTGCTCATTAACACCCCTTGTGTTGGCTTCCTTCCCTTACCCCTTCCAACTTTGCTTCTCCCAGTCAGTGTTCCCTGAGCCTGCCTCTGGGGAAACTCAGCCCAAGACAGGGCTCAATAAATGTCAGCTATTAAAAATTAAGAAGGGGACACTTGGCTGAGGTGGTGGAGCATGTGACTCTTGATCTTGGAGTTGTAAGTTTGAGCCCCATATTGGGTGTAGAGATTACTTAAAAATAAAGTCTTAAAAAAATAGTAAGAAGAGGGTTCAAAAATATGGCAGCATCTTGTGTCTGAGGTCCCAGCAGAACATCTAGTTAACATCCCATCTACAGCTCAAGAAAGATGACTGGAGAAGACCACTGGAGATTGCCCACAGAGAAGAGATGAGGGGATTTGTTATTGTTTGGTTTTGATTTTCCAAAACTTTATAGAAACAGAAATAAGTTGGTCAGACCCTAGTTGGGGGTAGAAACAAAACTTGTTTTAGATTGAACCAAAGCACATCCCCGAAAATATTGTATTGCAGGAGATCTTTATAACAAGATCTGTAGTGAACTTTTCCTTCTCTTTTGGGGGATGTGGTTCCTAAGAACCACCACCTGTTCTGTTCCAAATCTGTCTCATGCTCCTGGGAAGCTGCAGGAAGGCACTTGAAAGCGGTTTCTTTAAAATATGGTTTTCTGTTTTGTTCTTACTGATACAATCTTGACTGTACTGAGCATAAACAATCTCGCCTTGAGGTCACTGAGATTTCAACAAGTCCCAAGGATGGCCCCTCCACTTTCGGTTGCAAGTTCTCACTACAAGGGTGATAGACACGGGGCTGGTGGTTTTGGAGGTGGGTGTCAGCCAGAGAAAGATTGCAGAGGTTGGTTTTGCTCAAATTTACGAGGGAATGTTGGGAGAAGAAAAGAGAGTAGCTGGACAGACAGCTGGGAGCACAGACATTTGTAGGACAAACGGGGAAGTAGGAGGGATGCAGACAGGACCACCAGTAAATGCAAAGGAAGAACATCAAAGAGGTGGGGGCAGGGTGGGGAGATTTTTTACCATCAAACTGGAAAAAAAAATAATGGTAATACGCAGTGTTGTTGAAGTTATGGGGAAACAAGCACTCTCCAACATGATCTGTGGTTATAACTTGATATAATTTTTCTGGAAGACAACTTAGTAATGTCTATCCAAGAACAATTTTTCTCTCTCATTCATTTCTCGTTAGATTTTGCTTCTGAAATGTTCTTCTTAATTTTGTTTCTAATAGGGGAAAATTGGGATTCCTCTACATTTACTCTAAAAAGTCCCAACAATAGGCATTGGTTCAATAAATTGTGGTTTTACCCAGACTGAAATAATCAGGAGTTCTTTAAATCGATGGTATGAATGTTTACTGACATGAGAGAAATTTCAACAATATGGCAAATGGGAAAACAAGTCATGGAGCTATATGCTAAGAATGATCTCGATATTTTTTCCTGGTTGTTAATAGCTATTGATTAGAATATACAAGAATTAGGGGACCTGACTGGCTCCATTGGTACAGCATGCAATTCTTGATCTCGGGGTTGTGAGTTCGAATTGGGTGTAGAGATTACTTAAAAATAAAAATCTTTAAAATAAATAAATAAATAGGGTGGCTCAGTTGGTTAAGCATCCAGCTCTTGACTTCAGTTTGGGTCATGATCTCAGGGAGTGATATTGAGCCTTGCATTGGGCTCATGCAGGGTGTGGAGCCTGCCTGGGATTCTCTGTCCCCCTTCCCTCTGCGCCCTCCTCCTGCGTGTGCCCTAAATAAATAAATAAAACATGCAAGAATTACAACACAGTATCAATAGGGGATCCTCTTGGCGATGGGTGGTGGGATATCAGCTCCACATGGTCCATTATGACCTTCAGTGATGTCCTTCTCGATGATGCCAGCACCACTCAACTCCCTCCTAAGGTGCCTCCCCTTCTCCCGATGTTGGAATTACCCCCTCCTCAAAAACCCACTATATTCCACAAGCTCCCTTGCATCTCAGGCCCCTCAGTGATCTTAGAGCTTCTAAATACTCCTACGGACTGAATTGTGTCCTTCCAAAATTCATATGTGGAAGACTTCACCCCCAGTGTGGTGGAATTTGAAGGTGGGACCTTTGGGAGGTGATTAGATGAGGTCATGAGGGTGGGGCCCCCAGGAAGGGATTAGTGCCCTTAGAAGAGGAGACACCAGACAGCTTGCTTCCCCACCCTCTCCCTCTCCCTGCCATGTGAGGACACTGTGGGAAGGCAGCCGTCCGCAAGCAGAAAGACAGTCCTCACCAGAAACTGGATCAGTCAGCACCTGGCTCTCAGACTTCTCAGCCTCTAGAACTATGAGAAGTATGTGTCTGTCGTTTAAGACCCCCGTCTGAGGTATTTAGTGACAGTAGCCAGGACTAGTACAAATACCATTTCCATCTTTTATGTGGCAAGCCAGACCTCTGAAGTCTGATTCCCTTCCGCTTTTTTTTTTTAAGATTTTATTTAACTATTTTTATGTGAGAGAGAGAGCATGAGCAGGGGGAGGGGCAGAGGGAGAAGCAGGCTCTCAGCTGAGCAGGGAGCCCAATGCGGGGCTCGATCCCAGGACCCTGGGATCATGACCTGAGCTGAAGGCAGATGCTTAACTGACTGAGCCACCCAGGCACCCTTCCTTCCACATCTTAAAGGTAAACCTCTCTTCTTTTCTAAACACTCTGAGCTCCACGGGGCTTGCTGCCTTGGCTATTTCTGTCTGATGGCTAAACTCCATTTCTGGGGAGTTCCAGTACCCTGGAATCCAGTGACCCAGGAGGGCTCAGGACCCCAGTGCTGCTGGTGTGGACGGTGCAGCTGCGTCCTGATTCAGTAGCTGGGTCAGGATGGTGGTGGTGCCGATCTGGAACCGGCCACTGGAAGAGCAGCACCTGCGCCCCAACCAACTTTACAAGAAGCTTCCTGACCATGCAAGTGACAGCCTCCCCGTTGGTAGCCCAGCTCTGCTATGTGATTGTAGAAATCAATGCTGAAACCACAAACTGGAGTCTGGGTCTTCAGCCCCTGATGATTTGACAGACCATTGAAGACCCTGAGAAATGTCCCATCTTTGCTCTGAAACTAGACTGAGTGTCCTCGCCTGGTTAAGCCCGGAGGAGGAGATGGGTACGTCCCTTCTACTTCATCCTGCCTATTTTTACAGCACCAACTCCAAACCCAGCTTCCCTTGCGAACTTCCCTTTGATTCTCAAAACGTCTCAACAGTGACCATTCTCCTTGCGCTCTGGCCATAATTAACCCTAAGACAAGGTGGTCTGTCTGCCTGACCAGGATAGCTTGTCTACAAAAATTTGATTTCAAAACTCTAGGGGTGCCCGAGTGGCTGAGTCGGTTAAGTGTCTACCTTCGGCTCAGGTCATGATCTGACCTGGGACCTGGGACCTGACCTTGATCCTGGGATCAAGCGCCGCGTCGGGCTCCTTGTTCACCAGGGAGCCTGCTTCTCCTTCTCCCCCTAATTGTGCTCTCTCTCTCTCACTATCTCTCTTGGTGTGTCAAATAAATAAATAAAATCTTAAAAAAAAAATCTAGTTCACCATGTCTGGATGTTTCTGATATTTACTACCACGTGTTACTGATATCATAAAAGAAGTTTCAGAAATAAAGATATCATATGGGAAGGTGAAACAGGGGCAGCATAGGAAGCTATGCTGGACCCAAGAACCCAGTGTAGGAATTGGTTCCCTGAAAAAAGACGACGAGATTTTACCATCGGGTCCTCGGGCAGTCCCCAGGGCACGTGTCATCCGATACCATAGTCACTGACTACATGTGGCTACGGCACACTTGAAATATGGTTATGGAGATGGGCTAGAAGTGTAAAATACACATGGGATCTCAAAGAGCTGGTACAAAGAAAAAAAAAGAATGAGAAATATCCCACTAATAATTTTTTTATTGATTACATGTTACAGGTTGAAATGATACTAGTTTGGATATACCGAGTTAAGTGAAATACATTATTGAAATTAATTATACTTGTCTCTTTTCACTTTTTGAAGGTGGCTGCTAGTAAATGTTCAAGTCCATGTGTAGCTGGCATTCTAGTTCTGTCCCAGGGACGACGCGGCCCTAGAACCTCTCAGGGATGGGGAGAGAACTTCAGCTTTGACGCCAGGAAAGTAGTTTGCTAAGGGGAGACCTGGGTCGGGGGGGTGGGTAGCTGTTTCAGAAAACTGGCAGTAAAGAGAGAACGAGGAAAATGGCTTGGGGAGAGGAAGGGAGAAGAGGAGTTGTATTTGAGGATGGAGAAACTGAGGCACGGCTGGCTGAAGATTAGGATACAGAAGGGAGAAGACAAAACTGCAAGAGAGAGGAAGACTAGACTGAGCCAGGCCCAGAGTGGGGATGGAAGACAGGAGAGACACTGAGGAGGAACATTTATGGGCATTGTTCCCTTAACTGAAAAGACAGGCTAAAACAGTACAGTACGCATCTGAGACAACGTGTTGCGTGTAATATGCACAAAGACAAAAGACTGGAAGTAATCGCTGGGAACGTTAGCACTCTCTGGAGCAGCATTGCCATTGTCCCCCCTGTGGGTTTTTCTGTGCGCTCCCAATCTCCTTCAACATACAGGTATTGATCTTGCAATTAGAAAAGCAAATAAAATATGTTTTTTCAAGACTCCAAGAGGCCTGGGGAGCTGCTGGGTTGGAGAAGGACACACACAAGGCAGTTAGCTGTTCTGAGTCTCCTGCGAGTCAGCCCAGGCCCCACCCCAGGCTTAAGAATTGGAATCTTGAGGAGGTGGGGGGGGTTCTCCAGCGATTTTGAAGGGAGCCCAGGTGAGAACCTTTCTGGCTTTGCTGCACAACCCACAAAGTTGCCTGGAGGCACGGGAGGCTTTGCAATACAGATGTGGGCCCTGGGTCCAGGCTGCGAGGCTATCAGTGACTTAGACGGAGGGTCTTCCAGGGAGGCTGGCTCAGCACCCACTCTCAGGCAGGCCAAAGAAGCCTGGGAGGGCTGCCAGGGACAGATCTGCATCTGGGAGCCTCCCAGCCAGACTTGAGGCTGAGGGACGGGGTCAGCACCACCCTGGCAGGGTCCTGGAACTGCCTGTTGGATTAAATTTCTCAAGCCCTCGGACCTTTAATCCCCTGCATCTTGGCAAGGGCTGATTTGGGTCATCTCAGTCTACTTTGAGATTAAGATAACATGAGCCCAGCATGGTACTGGCACAAAAACAGACACATAGACCAATGGAACAGAATAGAGAACCCAGAAATGGACCCTCGGCTCTTTGGGCAACTAATATTTGATAAAGCAGGAAAAAACATCCAGTGGAAAAAAAACAGTCTCTTCAATAAATGGTGCTGGGAAAATTGGACAGCTACATGCAAAAGAATGAAACTTGACTGCTCTCTCACACCATACACAAAAATAAACTCCAAATGGATGAAAGACCTCAATGTGAGACAGGAATCCATCAAAATTCTAGAGAAGAACATAGGCAGCAACCTCTACGACATCGGCCAAAGCAACCTTTTTCATGACACATCCCCAAAGGCAAGAGAAACAAAAGATAAAATGAACTTATGGGACTTGATCAAGATAAAAAGCTTCTGCACAGCCAAGGAAACAGTCAAAAAAACTAAGAGGCAGCCCACGGAATGGGAGAATATATTTGCAAATGACACTACAGATAAAGGACTGGTATCCAAGATCTGCAAAGAACTTCTCAAACTCAATACACGAGAAACAAATAAATCAAAAAATGGGCAGAAGATATGAACAGACACTTTTCCAATGAAGACATACAAATGGCTAACAGACATATGAAAAAATGTTCAAAATCATTAGCCATCAGGGAAATTCAAATCAAAACCACACTGAGATACCACCTTACGCCAGTTAGAATGGCAAAAATAGACAAGGCAAGAAACAGCAGTTGTTGGAGAGGATGTGGAGAAAGGGGATCCCTCCTACATTGTTGGTGGGAATGCAAGTTGGTACAGCCACTCTGGAAAACAGTGTGGAGGTCCCTTAAAAAGTTAAAAATTGAGCTACCCTATGACCCAGCCATTGCACTACTGGGTGTTTACCCCAAAGATACAGACGTAGTGAAGAGAAGGGCCATATGCACCCCAATGTTCATAGCAGCAATGTCCACAATAGCTAAATCGTGGAAGGAGCCGAGATGCCCTTCAACAGATGACTGGATTAAGAAGTTGTGGTCCATATATACAATGGAATATTACTCAGCTATCAGAAAGAATGAATTCTCAACATTTGCTGCAACATGGACAGCACTGGAGGAGATAATGCTAAGTGAAATAAGTCAAGCAGAGAAAGACAACTATCATATGATTTCTCTCATCTATGGAACATAAGAACTAGGATGATCGGTAGGGGAAGAAAGGGATAAAGAAAGGGGGGGTAATCAGAAGGGGGAATGAAACATGAGAGACTATGGACTATGAGAAACAAACTGAGGTCCTCAGAGGGGAGGGGGGGTGGGGGAATGGGATAGACCGGTGATGGGTAGTAAGGAGGGCACCTATTGCATGGTGCACTGGGTGTTATACGCAACTAATGAATCATCTAGCTTTACATCGGAAACCGGGGATGTACTGTATGGTGACTAACATAATATAATAAAAAATCATAAAAAAAAAAGATAACATGAGCCCATGCCCACCTCAGGGAGTGCCAACTATGTGCCCAGCAGTGGGAGAGCCTGGATAAGCCTCATCCCACTGAGCCTTCACAACAACCCTGCTTCCATCCAATTTTACAGACGAGGAAACTGGCTCAGAGAGGTTAAGCCATCTGCCCAAGGGAATGAAGGCCCGAGGATGATAACCAAGCCTCAAAGGCGGACTATAACCCAGGTCTGTTCACTGCACAGCCCACCCAGAGCTGGTTTGCTTTTTTTTTTTTTTTAACACATCCAATGTTTATTCAAAACAGTGAGCCATTGCCAATACTGAGGAAATCTGCAACTCACTCACTCAGATCCTTCTCTTGGCTACCCCCTGAAAAGGAAGCCAGGAGCAGGACCACCCCCAATTACCAGAGAGTAGCCAATAGGGAGTACGGGGAGATGAGGAAAAAGCAGGGAGAGGAAGGAGCAAGACAGGGTGTGGAGCTACACTCACAGGGACGTACACACACACACACAGACACACACACAGACACACACAGACACACACAGACACACACACACACACACAAGGACCAGGGGTGTCAGTCTCTGCCCCCACCAGGTGGCCACAGGGACATCGAAGAAAGACCAGGCATGCACAAGACATTTCAATCCTTCCTGTCTTGAAGAGTCTGCCATGAGGGGCTGGGCCAAGGTCCCTGGACTCTCAGGGCACATTAGCCCTGAGCCAAGGCGGCTTTGATGGTGGCCAACAGCTTCAGAAACTTGCTCTCTGTGTCCATGTAGCCATCACCTCTCTTCTTGGAGTGAACCAACTTCCCTGCTACCATCACTTCAAAGAAGCCAATGGCCTACGGAGTCCTCTCACCATAGATGTCCAGGCATCTGAGGAACTCATCTTCTAACTTCCTCTTGAGCTGAAGATGCTTGGACTTGTAGCCTCAAGCACCACAATAAACGATTTGGGGTGAGGGCCATGGCTGGGGACCACAGCATGGGCAGTGGTGCAGACGGGCCACCCACCTGCAGTGTGGACAGGTGAGCTCTCCATCCTGAGCTTTCTTACCTTCCTTAGCCCTTGGCGTGCATATCTGAGCTTCATGGATGCCGGGTTTGGACCTGAGGGAAGATCAGAATGCTGTATCTCTCTCCATTACCCATCAGAAAGGTGGAGAGTATCCAGGCTGGCCAACCTAGGAGAGAAGATGCAGGGCGGGGGTGGCTTTCAGGGAAGGGACCGCTGGGAGGGGGTCCTGAAGGTACTGTGTTCAATACAGCATCATTTTCAACTTGTCAGAACCTGCCAAATGAATTACAAAATAAAGCCCCAAATGACAGAATAATGAGCAATTCATTTGAAATGTAAAATAAATAGGTAAACCTCTGGTGAGAAGGCAGGATAAATGGCATTCGGATGACATTTGGTGATTAAATTAAACAGTAATGAACTTGTGAATGATGTGCCTAGAGATGGCTGGGGAGGGCGATTTTTTTTTCTGAAGCTCCAGGACTTAAAGCTCCAGCTGTTCTCAGCTCTCATGGCTGGGAGCTGGGGGTCACCGGCTCTGGGAGTCAGAAGGGGGACAACTGGCCCACCTACCCCACCGGAGACCCAGCCTGGAGGGCAGAGCTGGCCTTGAGCTCCCAGACACCCAAGCCCAGGTCTGTCAGTACTAGGAGAACCTTCCAAATCATCTAGTCCATTTCTGTCATGATATATACCTTGAAAGCTGAGACCCAGAAAAATCAAGAGACTTGTCCAAGGGTGACCAGTAGAGCCAAGATCAAGGTCTTCTGACCTGCTTACTTCACCACATCTCCTCTTCCCCCTGTAGTAGTTGGTCCCCAGAGATGACCCCCCAGTAACCACACCTCTTGACATTCACATCCTTATGTGGTACCTCCCCTTAAATCTGAACTGGTTTGTGATTTGCTATTAACTACAAGAATGTGATGGAAGTAATGCTGTGTGACTTTCCAGGCTGGGTCACAAGAAACCTTGTAACTTCTACCTAAGACTCTTGGAATACTCCAGGGAAAGCCAGCTACCATGTTAGAACTCCAACTATCCTCAATGCTGTAAGGAAGCCCAAGCTAGCCACATGGAGAGGCCGCATAAAGGGGGAGAGATTGGGGCTCCTGGGTGGCTCAGTTGGTTAAGCATCCAACTCCTGGTTTCGGTTCGGGTCAGGATCTCACGGGTCATGAGATCAAGCCCCTGTCAGCCTCTGCACTCAGTGGGGAGTCTGCTTGAAGATTCTTTCTCTCTGCCACTTCCCCCATTTGCTAGCTGCTCTCTCTCAAATAAATAAATCTTAAAAAAAAAGAAAGAAAGAAAAAAAAAAAAGGAGAGATTGCTGAACAGCCTCTGGGTATTCTGGGGCACCTCAAATGAGGCACCAGACATGTGCATGAAGAAGCCATCTTGGAATCCAGCCCTGCCAAGCATTTGGACAACTCCAACACCAGCCACCCTCTGGCTGTAATCACATGAGAGATCCCAAGTGAGCTGAGTCTAGTCAATCCACAGAAATATGAGAGTTAATAATAAATTGTTGTTTTCAGTTAGTGTGATGATTAGTTTTATGTGTCAACTTGACTGGGCTAAGGGATGCCCAGATAGCTGGTAAAACATTATTTCTGGGTGTCATGTGACCCACCACTGGGTGTGCACACAATACTCCCTCATCAAATGGAAGTGGTATATATGAGATCAGAGCCAAGCAGGCCCTGAAGGCACAAGTAAGTTACATGAAGAAATGGCCCAAATGCCCATGGTCCCCATTCTTGCTACACTGCTTTCTCTCCCAGCCTGTACCTATGGCCTCATGGGGAATTCCCTATGATCAGCTGACAGAGGAAGAGAAGAACTCAGACCTGGTTTGCAAATGGCTCTGCACAGTGTACAGGTTACCACCCAGAGTGGACAGCCGCAGCACGCAGCCCTTCCCTGGGACATCGCTAAAGACACGGTGAAGCAAAAGCTCCCAAAGGAGGCAGACGACGTGGGCAAAACTTTGGGCTGTACACCTCGTTGTCCACTTTTCTTGGAAGGAAAAATGTCCAGATGAGTAGCTATATACTGATTCATGAGCTGTGGCCGATAGTTTAGCTGGATGGTTGGAAGGAACGTGACTTAAAAATTGGTGACAACAAAATTTGAGGAAGAGGTATGCAGATAGTCCTCTCTGAATGGGCAAAAAAATGTGAAGATATTTGTGTTCCACATGCATTCTCACCAAAAGGCAATCTCAGCAGAGATAACCCACTAGATAACCTAACCTAGTGGGTAGGATGGCCCCTTCCATAATACCAGTCAGCCTCTCTCAGCCACCCCTGTCGTTGCCCAATGGGCTCATGAACAAAATGGTCATGGTGGCAGGAATGGAAGCTGTTATGGGCTCAGCAACTTGACTTCCACTTATCAAGGCCAACTTGGCTATGGCCACTGCTGTGTGCCCAATTTACCAGCAGCAGAGACCAACACAGAGCCGTCAGTATGGCACCATTCCCCCAGGGGATCAGCCAGCCACTGGTAGCAGGTTGATTACACTGGATCACTTCCATCATGGAAAGGGCAGATTTTTATCTTTACTGGAATAGACACTTATTCTGGATACAGACTTATCTCCCCTGCATGTAATACTTCTACTAAAACCATCATCCATGGATTTAGAGAATGCCTCACTCACTGTCATGGTATTACATGCAACATTGCTTCTGACCAAGGAACTAACTTACAGCAAAAGAAGTATGGCGATGAACCCACGATCATGGGATTCACTGGTCTTATCATGTTCCCCACCATCCTAAAGAGGCTGGTTTGATAGAACAGTGGAATGACCCTTTGAAGACTCACTACAGTGTCAGCTAGGTGGCAATACTTTGTAGGGCTGGGGCAAGGTTTTCCAGAAGGTTGTGTATGCTCTGAATCGGCGTCCAATATATGGTGCTCTTTCTCCAGTAGGCAGGATTCACGGTGCAAAAATGGAGGGATGGAAATGGGAGTGGCACCACTCACTATTAACTCCAGTGACTCACTAGCAAACTTTTTGCTTTCTGTTCCAGAGACTTTATGCTCAATTAGCCTAGAGGTCTTAGTTCCAGAGGGACAAAGGTAGGAGACACAACAATGATCCCGTTGAACTAGAAGCTAAGATTGCCCCTCAGGGACTTTGGGATCTTCAAGCCTCTGAGTCAATGGGCAAAAAAGGGAATCACAGCGCTGGCTGGGGTGATTGATCCTAACTTCCAAGGGGAAACTGAACTATTAGTCCACAATGGAGTGTGGAAGAATATGCCTGGAATCCAGGAGATCCCTTAGAGAATCTTTTAGTGTTGCCCTGTGATTAAAGTCAATGGAAAACTCTAACAACCTAATTCAGGCAGGACTATGAATGGCCCAGACCCTTCAGGAATGAAGGTTTGGGTCATCCCACCAAGTAAAAGACCGTGACTAGCTGAGATGCTTGCTAAAGGCAGAGGGAATACAGAATGTGCAGAAGAAGGTAGTTATAAATACCAGCTATGATCATGAGACCAGTGACAGAAATGAGGACTGCAATTATCGTCAGCATTTCTTCTTTATTTGTTGTGAATATTTGTGTGTCTGTGTACATATATTAAGCAAATATCTTTGTTTTCTTTCCTCTCTTATTCCCTTATCAAGTAACCTAAGATGTTCTGACTTAATGTCAGTATTCACGAATTGTTGATTTTACATCCCAGTGTTTAAGTTATGGGACATTGAGGAGAAGAGTAAACAGCACTCAAGGACTTTGCCTTCTCTTCTGGGGAAGGAGTTAGTGTGTTTTTGCTCATATGAAGCATAGCTGTATCACATTCGGTGGAATTATGACCTTGTGAAAGGCTTTATTTGGAGATTAAGTATGGCTTATGGAGATTGGTGTGGGTGTCAAGTTGACAAGGAGTGCACTTGTGATGGTCAATCTTGTGTGGCAACTTGACTGGGCTAAGGAATGACTGGATAGTCAGTGAAACGTTAATCCTGAGGGGTGTTTCCAGAAGAGATTAGCATTTGAATTGATAGACTGAGTAAAAAGATCGCCTCGCAGACATGAGTGGGCACCATCCAATCTATCTAGGGCAGGAATAGAACAGAAAAGCAGAGGGAGGGCCAATCTCCTCTCTTTGCTTGACCTAGGACATCCATTGTCTCCTGCCTCAGACATTGGTGCTCCTGGTTCTTGGGCTTTCAGGCTCAGACTGGGACTTACACCATCAGCCCCCCAATTCTTTGGCCTTTGGACTCAGACTTATACCATCGGCTCTCCTGGTTCTCAGGCCTTTGGACTTGACGGAACACCACCACCAGCTTTCCTGTTTCTCCAGCTTGCAGACACCAGATGGTGGGACTTCTCAGTCTCCATAATCACATGAGCCAAGTCCTACAAAAAAATCATATATATATATGTGTGTGTGTGTGTGATATATATATATATATATATATATATATATATATATATATATATATATATATATATATCCTATTGGTTCTATTTTCCTGGAGAACACAGACTAAAACAGCTACTAAGTTTGGGGGCAGTTTGTTACACAGCAGTTTATAATCCGCATATAACTGACTTTCAAAAGAAGAAGAAGAAGACGTTTTCAGACAGTTGTAGCAGTAGTAGACCAGGGTCCTCGGGCCCCTCCCTCTGTGTCTAACGTGGGTCAAACATGAACTTAGATGTCCCATGAGAACCACCACTCCCTGGCCTGGAAGGAGCCTGTCAGAGGTCCTAGAGAAACTGACCCTTTGATTTCTTTACTCATTTATTCAGCAAATATGAATAAAGTTCTACCATGTGAGCAGTAAAGACATGACTGGGAGTAAAGCAGGTTTTGTCCAGGGCTCACAGCTCATCAGGAAAAACAGACACCGACCGAGTAACCCTGAGGGTTGAGTTACAGAGACAAGTGCTATGACAGGAAGAAGGAGTGGCATCTCACGACCCTGAGATCAGGACCTGAGCCCAAATCAAGAGTCAGCTACCTTAACCGCCCAAGCCACCCAGGTGCCCCGTTTTTCATTATTACCACTATCACTAAGAAAAGTGGAGATGCTTTACAAAGTTCTTCCATCTTTTTCCCCAAATTAATGGAGAATCTATTGAGCATCTTCTCAATGTCTACCTTGTAACCTGTCTACAACTGGACACTTTCCAAGCCTCAGATCCAAACCCCATGTCCCCAGATCTTCCTTCTCTCAGGTTTCCCCCCAACACTGTTCGACCTGGCTACCTTGCTCTTTCAGTGAGCCCAGCATCCATGGCCTGGGGACACTAACAGCTGGCAGAAGGGGCAGGGTGGGCAGAGCTCTGGGAGAGTGGGGAGAGTAGGCTTCAACCCTCGGACTGGGAGACACAGATCTACAGCCCGGCAGGGTCGCTGGCAGCACCCACATCTCCCAGACCATAGGATCAGCTTCCTGACCCAGGAAACCAATCTCTCGCTCGGAAACCAAGGAAAGCCTCACTTCCCATTTTGCCCGAAGTGGCAGCCAGACGGATGTGCTAAACCTTGGTCTCTCTGTGCTGTAGGAGTTGGGGACAGGGACTGATGGGTATTCATACTCAGTTTCAACTGTGATCCTTCCCATTTGGAGGATGACTCTGACCTTTCTGAAGCTTTTGCACCCCAGAAACCCTCTTGATTCTCCCCCTACTCTTTGTGGCTGCTCCCCCATGATGGATGCTGTGGCACCCATCCATGCCCCTTGGCACGCCCCTCCGCACACAGAAGCCACTTACCACAAACACCTGCAGCTCATTCCTCAAGTCCCTGGAAGCACAGGTGTCCTCTGACATGGCAGCCACTCCAGCTGCACCCTGGGGTGTTTGGTGAGTCAATGAAGGTGGGGTTAAACTTGAGCTCTAGAGCAAACCATAAGAACTACCACTCCCCAAACCTTATCAATAGTAAGATTTATTGGGCTTCATGCACCTGACGCTGAAGCTCAGAAGCCAGGGCCAAAATGGAAGCCGTCTCCTTGTTCATTGATTCATTTAACACAATTTACTGAGCACCTACTGTGTGCCAGGCAATGTGATAGCTACTGGGAATACAGCAGTGAACAACACAACCTCAACCTCAGTGCTCTGTAGGTGACGTCTTCGAAGGCAGGGTGGCTGAAACCAGCTAGGGGCTTACCAATCCCCTTTCCCTTTCCTTGGCATACAGGAAAACTACATTTCCCAGCTCCCCTCGCTGTCTCTCAACCTCTCCAAGCCTCAGTTTTCACCTATGTGAAATGGAGATAATAACAGTCGATGGTGAGACTGTGTGTGGAAAGTATTTCACTTATGATGAGTGCTTTATTATTGTTCCTGCTCCTGCTGCTGTTGGCTTAATGAGTCTAAAGAAGAAGTGGGCTCTGTCCCTGGTTGTGAATTTCATCACTTGGAACAACTGTCTCTCCCAGCCCAGGGACTCCAGGGACTTGTGTCCAGCCTCCCCAGATTCCGGACCCAGAGACAGGGAGAGCAGGGTTGGAGGGAAGGCCAGCTGCACACCAACAGCCAAGAGCAGAGGCTCCTGGAGAAACATGGCCATGGGGACATATGAGTTTGGACAGCATTTGCAAAGAGTCACGGTTACCAAGAGACAAAAGAGTGTTTTCTTCTGAGAAGTTGGGAGGCCCTTGTCATCCATCCCCCACCCCCCTTCCCCAGACGCTACACGTGTACAAACTGAGGACAGCGACTTCGGTTTCCCCAAAACACCCGGAGGTTGTTGGAGAAGGAGGAAAATCAGATCCAGAGTGCGGGGCTAGGAACTTTTGCCCAGAGGTCTGTCTCCACCCCCCTGAAGTCAATATTGTTAAACTGGGGAGTACTGCTCTGCCCCCACCTCTAAGTGGGAATGTTGTGAGGTTAAAATAACATAATTGGGGTGAAAGCTTTCTGGAGGAGCAGCGTTCCAGCACTCCTGGACAGTGCAGCACGGAGGCAACCTCTATGATCACAGATAATAGCCCGGTGAAGCCATTAGGTTATTACACGGCATTATCATTAAGGTACTTCCTGTCACTGAACTGAACCCCAGCGATAGGAATGGATTCCAGAGCAAACACTTGGGGCTCGAGAGTCCTGCCTCAGGGATGGTGGGACTCTCCTTTTTTCTTTCCCAAAAGACGCTTTGACCTTCTACTCCGTGGCTCTTTCTTAAACCTAGAAATTATGGGAAAGGGAAAAAAAATGTTCCTGCTAGCAAATTTTCATGAGTATGAGAAACAGAAAGATGCTTTCCTATTTTCATTAGTCCTGGAGGGTGTCTGTCCTGAGGTGCCATTAGCCTCCAGCACATGGACATTTGTGTTATGACCTCAGGGCCTTTGCACACGTTGTTCCTCCTGCCTGCATGCTCTTCCCCCAAGATATCCGTACAGCTTACCTCTCATTCACTCAGGTCTCTATTCAAAGGTCATCTCCTCAGAGACCTCCCCCAACAACCCTTCTCAAGAACATCCCCAGTCCTCTTTATCTTCTTATCTTGCTTAATTTTTTCCTAGTGTTTTTCACTCTTCCTCATCCCATTAATATATTCACGGGTTATGGCCCCTCTCAGCCACTGAAGTCTGCGTCCCACAGGGCGCGAACGCCGTCTCTACTCACAACTGCATTTCCAGCACCTAAAACAGAGCCAGGCACACAGTAAGTGCTCAGCAAATATTTTTTAACAAATACATGAAATATTTATGCTTTACATTCATTCCTCAACAATGTACTGAGTGGCTTCTGCCCCCAAGCACTGGGGCTAGAACAATAAGAAGAGCCAATTCTGCCCTCAAGGAGTTCACCTTCCAATGGGACGTTAGCAGTCAAACAGGAGCACGAAGTTGGGAGCTTGGACTCAGGTTTATCCACTAATACGTCTCCAGCCCTGACAGCTCCCCTGAGCCCCAGCCTCATTCATCCACCCGCCCACTTAAAATTGTTACTAGGATGGGAATTCAAAACAGAAATCCCGATTTCCCTCTACCCCCCTTCTCTTCCCTCCATTTCAGCTTCTCTTCCCTCCATTTCAGCTGCTCTCGCCAAAGCCCAGGCACCATCTCATGTTCACGGTTTGCCCACCCCCTGCACCCAACTGGCAAGTCCTGTGGGCTCTGTCTCCAAAACATATCCCAAAATATGCTTCCTCATACGTCCCTATCCCTAAATTCCTTTTCCAAGTCAACTCCCTAAATGCTTCCAGCATCCCTGCCCACTCAGCAGCCAGAGGGGTGTTTTAAAAATATAGATATGACCACCCCTCCCTTGCTCAAAGACCTTCAGTGGCTCCCGCACCAATTCAAACCCCTTGCCTGCTGACTTCTCTGACCTCGTCCCGCACATTCCGTGTTACCTACCATGCTCACCCTGCACTGGTTCTCCTGTTGCTTCCCAGACATTCCAGCCTCGTTGCTTCCACCCCAGGGCCTTTGCACTTGATATTTCCCCTGCGCAGAAAACTCTTTCTCCAGACCCTTGCAAAGCCAGCTCTGACTTCTCATTCAGCTCTCAGAGCAAATGTGTTTTCTCAGACAGGCTGCCCTTGACCACCAAACCCCACTCCCAGTCACTGCCACGGCACTGGCTCCCTACATCTCACAGAACACCATCCGAAACCCTCACGTTCACTGGGGTGCCGATCAAGTGTGTGTCTCTGCCACTGACTGGAATGGGGAGACTTGGGGCCCAGAAAGCAGCTGGTGGGCAGGATGGAAGTCCTGCTTGACTTTGTTGAGTCTGAGGGGCGTGGGGTTTTCCAGGTGGGGATGCCCCATGGGCAGGAGGACCTGTGGATCTGGAACTCAGGGAAGTGTTTGGAGTTAGAGGCGGGGATCTGGACGAGCGCTCTGAGAAGGGAGTGAAGAGTGAGAAGGGGGCCGGGTAGATTAGCACGAAAGGTAGCTGGTAGCCACAGCAGGTTCTGAGCAGGTGGCAGAGAAACCGAGAGAGAAGCACTGGCCAGACAGGCCAGTGGGCCAGCAGAGCCTGTGCCCCAGGAAACCCATCCTGGTGGTCCCCCCACAGGGGATAGAGAGGAAACCACTAAAGCAGGACCCCGAGCGTGTGATGTGCTAGGAGGGCATCCTCTCCCCTTCTGCAGACAGGGGTCTGAAATGTCGTCGGGACCACAGCTGGGGCCCCAATTCAAGCCACTCTCTTCACTCTGCTCCACAGGCACAGCCCCACCAGGCCCTCACACATCAATTCTCCTGCCCCTCGGCTTTTATGGAGCCCCTGACAATCGATGGCACCTAATGGAGTCTATAGGGCAGGGCCAGAGGGCTCAGGCGGAGAGATCATCACAGCGGTGGTGTTGCCAACATGCGTGGGGACAGATTTTCCATTAACCCGATGGCCCTCTCCTGGAGCACCCCCGCTCGGCCTCAAGCCACAGGCTTCTGGCTCCTGATCTCTCCTTGTCCCTGGCTCCCTGCTGGTGCGTGCTGAACCGGGGAGCATGCTGGCCTGGGTGTCAAGGGCCTCGGATAGTTGGCCCTCTTGCAGAAAAGAGCCTGTGGGAGGGCAGTTGGAGCTCCTCTGTACCAGGCAGGCCCAGTTCCAGGGAGCAGGAGGCACGAAAGGGGAGGTGGCCATTCCAAGGGTCCCAGTAAGAGCCTCAGTTCCCAGGGTATTGATGACAAAGTGTCGTTGGCAAGGGCAGTGCGACCTAAAGGTTAGGGGCCAGGGCTCTAGCGCCCCAATCACCTCCCAATCCCTGCCCTGCTACCTCCTAGCTGCAGGGCCTTAGGCCAGTCCCCGGAGGCTCAGCTTGTCCATCCATAAGATGGGGATAATAACAGTACCTACTCCCACTGGGCTGTGGGGAGGATTAAATAAGATAATCCATGTAAAATGCTCGGTACGGTGCCTGGCACATCAGCGCTTGAGAAATATCAATATTCGTTGTGATTTCATCTTTGAATCCTTTTTAGAATGAGGTAGAGGGGCGCCTGGGTGGCACAGCGGTTGAGCGTCTGCCTTTGGCTCAGGGCGTGATCCCGGCGTTATGGGATCAAGCCCCACATCGGGCTCCTCTGCTATGAGCCTGCTTCTTCCTCTCCCACTCCCCCTGCTTGTGTTCCCTCTCTCACTGGCTGTCTCTATCTCTGTCAAATAAATAAATAAAATCTTTAAAAAAAAAAAAAAAAGAATGAGGTAGAGACAGAGGAAAGAGGACCCCAGGTTTCCCCAGTATATCATCCCCAATTTTCTTTTCTCCCAGATTATTTGGCTCGGGGAGCCTGCATTCAGTGTTATTGGTTAGAGCAGTGTTATTCTCTAGAGCCAGCTGGCCAAAGGCTGGAAACACATTGCTGCTCACTACAGCCCCCCACCCAAGAAAGATATGCTCAGGTGCCCAGGTCCCAGCCCAGAGCCCCACCTCTCAGCAATCCCTCCTCCAGGAGCCAGGACCGCAGGCCAGCAAAGATCCCAATCAGGAGGTTCCTGGCCACATTCAGAGACTCTGGACCCTTCAGGTTTTCCCATGGTGGTGAGGGGTGCTGAGGGTGGGGGAGGGGATAGACAGGAGTCAGAGTGGGGCCAGTTATTGGTGGCAGCAGGTGGGTCCCTCTGGGTCTCCCGGGCCCCTAGGAGGCAGAGAGGTGCTGCAGAATGATGTTTGTAGCTCCTGGCACCAGGAGCTCAGAAAGGCACGGGCTCTTGCTGTCTCTCTCCAGATGGAGTGGTTTCTGTGTGACGAATCATAGATTTAATGACATCTCTCCTGGGTGGGCAGGCGGTGACTTCCTCCAGAGGAGGTCTGGACCCAGGGAAAGGGCTGCAGGTAGCTGTTGCCACCCCATGGGGTGAGCAGAGCCTGTCTCTGCCTCTTTTTACAGATTAAAAACAGAATCAGGTTGAGCACCTCGTCCCGGGTCACACATCCGTGACATGGGGAGACAGGATCTAAAGCCCAGCTTTCTGACTCCAAGTCCAGGGCTCTCTCAGGGGTGAGAGCCTCTTGGGGAAATGACTTGATCACCTGCTCTCAGTGGCTTGAGGCCCCGGACACTCGGGTCCCCACAGGGGCTGGGTCTCCCGGTCTGCCCTGCAGGAAGGCCCTGTGGTGGACGAAGTGGGGACGCAAATGGGAAGGGTGATGGCACGGTGGGAATCAGAAGGGGGTTCTGGCCTCCCTGCCATCCTATCTCCCCTTCCCTTCTCTGAGCCTCAATCTTTTCAGTTGTAAGACAGGGAGATGAGATTAACAGACCTCTTGCTCTCAAACATCAAAGGGATGATCCAACACCCTCAATTGTCAAGTGAAGGACTGAGGCCCAGAGAGGGAGAGTGTCTCACTCAAGGTCACACAGCTCTTTGTGGCAGAGCCAGCTAAGATCGTATGCTGGACCGATATGGGCCACGAGGCCAGTCATAGGTGTCCTTCTTCAGCCAGTTCTGCAACATCTCTGCCCAGCCAGGGCCGGACCCAACCCTTGGGCTGCTCCCCAGTCAAACTTGTGGCTTTAATCCCCACACTGCCCAGGCTGTGGGCCTCCAGCTGTGCTCCCAGACTCCAGGGGGCTTTTCCTAATGGGGAGATGGCAACCAGCCCCACAGGGGGACCTTTGCAACAGAATCAAAGGGGCAGGAGGGGCTCCCCTGGGCTCTTCCTGTCTCTGAGAAAACCCCTCCCTCAGCCATGGTGGCTGGAGGGATAACTGGAGGTAAAGGCGTTGGGAAGCCCCTGACCGAGGTTCCATGAATGCCAAGGACAGACCCCAGACCTAGGCCAGGCCCAAAACGGGAGGACTTACATTTTTATTTATTTTTAAATTTATTTGAGAGAGAGAGAGAGAGAGCAGGAGCAGGGGAGAGGGGTAGAGGGAGAAGCAGACTCCCTGTTGAGCAGGGAGCCTCATGTGGGACTCAATCCCAGGACCCCGGGATCATAACCTGAGCCGAAGGCAGATGCTTCACCGACTGAGCCACCCAGGTGGCTGAGAGAAGAGAACTTTTAAAGTCCTCCCCCGCCAGTGGGAACAAAGTACACCAACAGCTCATATTAAACATAACATTTTTGCCAACAATTTTCTACAGGGTTTTTATAATTTTGTTCTGGGAAGAGTTTGGCTACCAGGCACTGGTTTAACTTTGCCTTCCTTCTCATCCATGCTCTGGCTTACCCGGGATTTCTTACCGAGTAAGAAAATGTAGCTGACAAATTGCTTTCACGAGTAATGACACTTTTATGAATACCTAATGCAGTAATTAATGCAGTTGACCCAACGTTACATTTTGTAGACATTTAACATTTATTAATTTCGATTTCACAGTTTTCTTTTCCCATTTTGTAGCCGATAAATATTTTAAGTCCTCAGATATTTTTACAGGATCCTTAAAAGTTCGTAGGACCAAAGAGCTAGTGTGACCTTGAAAAAGGGACTGAACCTCCCTGGGCTTCAGCTTCCCACCCCCGCCCCTGTCTTGCTCCCCAGGGGCCCTGCCAGCTGTGGGTAAATCCTGCAGGGCTGAGCCACCCCAGGGGCAACATTTTAGAGTCACAGTTAGTCAGACCAAGCCCAACAGGGGCTGCCAGGCCCACGATGAAGATGTTCAGAACCACACGAAGATGGAGACAAAGATCTCCCTCTCACCCATGAAGAGCAAAGCCATAAAAAATGTTATTTTGCCAGTCGGTTGAATTTCATTTGTGTGGTTTGGAGTGTATTTTCTAGTTAATGAACCTGCCACATTTATGACCACTCTTTTTCAATTCAATGGAGAGAAAGGGGAAAAAGAAAGGGGAAAAGCCTGCCATATTTCCCCCATACAGCTGACTGGCTGACAGCAGCAGGTCTGGGCAGGGCAGGGCTGCACAGCTGTGGACCTAATAACCCAGTCAAGGGCAAGTTCACTGGGGAAGTGTTTGTTCATGCAGCATCTATGATATGGGTTAAACCCCAGGGACAAGTCCCTAGCATAGGGCACTTGCTGAAGGGAAGTCTGTCCCCAACTCCACCTCCAAGCATCTTTCCTGGGTCAAGGTGACCGGGTCGGCTGGGTTCCTCTGCTGGCAGGCTGGAGGATGCCAAGTGGCCAGCACCATCTACCCTAGTTAAACAGGTGTGGGGCAAAAGTCAAGAGACTGGAACGTGGCCAGGGGAAGAGGAGAGGAATGTACGCCCCGGCAGACTCGTCCACCCATGAGGCACACCGTGTGTGAATAAGTCATGACTGTTGGGACCAGCAACCCCAACTACACACACACACACACACACACACAAACACACACACACACACACACACGGGCTCCCTCTCCTTCCCCCAGCCCAGCACCACTCCCTGGGCCACTTTCCAAGGAGCAATCTGAGGCCTCAGTCTCCGGGGGGATTCGCAGCTGCCCACCCCACCATTACCCAAGAGGGGACATCCCCGCCCACGCCGGTCATGAACTGCAAGGGCAGCAAACCGGGAATGACTTTGCAGGGCCACCGAGGGGGTGGGCTTTGGCAGGCAAGCCCCTATCCAAGCTGGAGAAATCCCTCTTCTTCTCTGATTTCTCCCTCAATCACCCCCACGCCCCTCTCACCTTCACAGCAGCCCCTGCTCACCTGTGCAGTCGTGAACCATGTCTTCATTCATTCACACACTCTCAGTCCCATCCACTCTATGCAGGCAAACAAGGCAGACCACAGCCCCTGAGCCCAAGGAATTCTCAACACTACTAGAGAAACAAGTAAGCATGGCAGTCCCAGAGGAGGAGCCAATTCTGATGGAAACACAGGCTCAGGGAGCACAGTGGGTACCCCGTCAGGGTGGTGGAGGCAGCATGCCTGGAAGACTTCCTGGAAGAGGAGACATTTCATCTGGGAAGGGAGGAGGGGATTCATGGACGGCGAGAGGGGAGCCAGAGCTCTGAGGATGCCTTGAGCTGCAACACCCACACTGCCACAGGGTGCATGAACGGGAACTGAGGAGAGAGAGAGTCTGAGCCACTGATTTCAGGCTGCCAGGGCCTCAAATCCTCCACTTTTCAGAATAGCCAGCACACGACGGGCTCCAGGGATTTGCATTTGAAGAGGGATCAGAGCCCCTGAAGGGCATCTGCCCAGCTCTCCATCCTGGGCCAGAGAGACTTCAACCTGGGACTCTTCTCCCTCCCTCCTCTGGTCTCCAGACCCTGCACACCCTGCACCCATCTTACTGGGAGATCACCATGATAACACCCACACTGGGCGTCCTGCCCCTGCCACTAGACTGGGGCACACCAGGTCTTACACAGCACCTGCCTTGGCTGAACCAGCACTGAGCTCAGCGTCCCTGCTGGGCCATGGGAGGGGGGTGGGGGCAGTAACACCTTGCAAGACCTTCGCAGTGTAACAGGAGTGTCTAGAAACACCATCACCTTGAGAAGGGTAGAAAGAGGTGGCGTGGCGTTCATCGAGGCCCAGAGAGCCGGGGGCCCAGCCGAGGCTGCAGAACTTGTAGGTGTTCTGGCCCGACCTGAATCCAAAGCTGTGTGGTTCCAAAGTTCGTGCCTCCACCCGCTGGGCCATTAAGCCACAAAACCCCAAACGCCCGCCACGGCTGAGTGGGTCAGAAGTTGAGTGGAATGCAAGCGGTGGTGTTGTGGGGAGTCGGCCCCATCTACACAGACAGCCAAAATTCTGCCCCAGCTGACTGCTGCCGTGTGGGAAGGTTGGTCCCCCGATGTGAGCTCATCTGATCTTTTCAGAAAGCAGGAATCCAGCTTTTCATAGGAGACACTCAAGTTTATAAGGGTTATCTAATCAAAATACATGTCATTAGATGTCGTATTGGTTAGACAAGGCATGTCTACCTCCAGTTTATATGTATTGACTCAATAAATATTTCATGAGCACCTACTATATGACAGGTAGGGTAACGAAATCTTCCCAGGGCACCCGGGCTGTGCTGGTTTGAAGACTGACAGACCTACATCCTGGGAACCCCCTCAATCCCTCTGCCGGAGACTGACGTTTGGGTCTTCAGGGGAGCATAGGACAAAGTCCCTGGCCTGTGGGAGCTTCTGCTGTGGGAGAAGGGGACAATACATGCATCATCCCCCCAGGCAAGACAGAAGGAAAATACAGGGTAAAGGATAGACTCAGTGGGGGGCAGGGGGTCTGATCAGGGACGACTGCTCTGAGGGGGTGACAGTCATCCCCGTGGAATCCTGAAGGATGGGAAGAAAAATGGTCAAGAAAATATCTGCCGTAACAGATGCATCGGCGAAAATATGAAAATATGTCTATACAAGCTATTCACTGCGCTCTGTTTGTAAAAACAAGATTGGGAATGACCCGGATAACATCAGTAGGGGACGTGGGTGGTGGGGCACCATGCAGCTGTGGGAGGAGCTGTGTACCCCGCTACACAGTGCCTGTTGTCAAGGACACACCGTTGAGGTTCAGAAAGCTGGGGTGGAAAGACGCATACAACAGGGCTGTCATTTATCTAAGAAATTGTGGGGGTGTGCTTACATTTAAAAGTAAATAAGTACAGGGACGCCCAGGGGCTCTGTCGGTTAAGCGTCTACCTTCGGCTCAGGTCATGGTCCTGGGGTCTTGGGATGGAGCCCCGCACTGGGCTCCCCGCTCATCAGGGAGTCTGCTTCTCCTTCTCCCTCCACTGCTCCCCCCCCCCCATGCTCTTTCTCTCTCTCTCTCTCAAATAAATAAATAAAATCTTAAAAAAAAAAAAGTAAATAAGCTCAGGGACTCCTGGATGGCTGTCGGTTAAGCAATCGACTCGATTTCGGCTCAGGTCATGATCTCAGGGTCCTGAGATGGAGTCTCGAAACGGGCTCTGTGCTCGGCGGGGAGACTGCTTGAGAGTCTCTCTCTCCCCCTGCCCTTCCCCCCAGCTCTCTCTTGCTCTTAAATAAAAAAGTCTTTAAAAAAAGGAAAGAATGAATGAAAGCAAGCAAGCAAGCCACCTGAATCTGGAGATAGGCAGGAACCCACAGTGTCCCAAGTAAAAACTCAATAAAAATAAATTAAAACATTGCCAAAAGAAAAAATGTATGGGCCAATGGGGGAAATTTACCCACGTCCTAGATGTCAGATGGTATTAAGGATAATAGAGCTTATTTCTTGGGTGTGATAATAGTGTTGGGGTTAGGTTCCGGTAAAGAGCCTTTTTATCTTTTGGAGCTAATTCTAAAATAGCTACAGATTAAATGACAACATGCCCGAGTTTTGCCTCACAAAAACCCGCTGCGGAAGTGGGCAGGGCTATAAATAAAACACGACTGATTGGTCATGAATTATAATCCTCGGGTCTGGGTGATGGATAGTGGGGAGGTTCATTATTTTCTCTCCTATTGTATCTGTTTGAAAGGGGAAAAAAAGTAAAAACAAACAAACGAAACAGGATTTGGGGTGAGAACTTTCTAGGCAGATGTTATCAGCCACCACAAAGGCCCTGGGGCTGGTGTGAGTGTGGCCAACGCAAGGGTAGGCAAGGAGGCCAGTGTGGCTGGAGCACAATGGATGATGTGCGGGAGTGTCACACGAGGTCAGAGACACAGGGGTCCTGGCCGTGCAGGGCCTGGGGAGGGGGGAGGAGCGTGGGCTTCACCCTGACCGCCAAGCAGGAGCCATTAGAGAGCTGTGGGCAGCGGTGGGGCTGAATCTTTTGATTAACAACATGTAGCCTCCCCACAGGGTGGACTATTACTCAGCCACAAACAGGAATGAAATACTACGCACCCTATAACTTTTAACATACTAAGGGAAAGAAATCGTACACAAAAGGCCACATATTGTAGGATCCCAATTATGTAAACTATCCAGAATAGGCAAACCGATAGAGACAGAAGCAGACTCGTGGTTGTCCAGGGCTGGGGGGAAGGGGGGGTAGGGACCAACTGCTAATGGGTTACAGGATTTCTTTCTGCAGGATGGAATGTTCTGGAATTAGTTGTAACGGCTGCACCGTATAGTGACTATACGAAAACTACTGAATTACACACTTTAAAATGGTGATTCTTTATGTTATATGAATCATACGTTTTTTGAAAACCCCAAAAAGACAAGATCCTTTTGGCTGCTCTGGAGAGGAAGCAACAGGAAGGGAGCCGGGAAGCAGGAAGAACAGTCCTGGGACAGGAGGCCGTGGCCGTGGGAAGGGACCACTGCTCACACCCCTGGTGGGCTGACTGGGGAGGAGGGAAAGAGGCGTGAGGGTGGGTGGAGATGCCACCATCCACCAAGATGAGGAAGGCCAGGGTCCAGGAAGTAGCAGTCTTCTGTTGCACTTCCCTTAGGTTCTAGGTGCTCAGTGGTCATTAGTACTTCTCCCCACATCATCCCAGACCCTCTCTTCCAGGCCTCCAGGTGTGGGGTGGGGCCATGCAGCCAGTTTGGGCCAATAAGGTATAAGCTGAAGTGAGGTGCTTCAGGAGACCGTCCAGAGCTTGCTGCCGAGGTGGCTTACTACATTCAAGATGGTGGCTGCTTCGCCCACCTGGGTTCTGGAGTAAGAAGACACGAGCGGAGCCCCAGCAACCCCACAACGGATGTTGCAGCTCCACCATTACTAAGTGAATGACCTTGAGGAAGTTGCTGAAATTCCCTGTGCTTCTGTTCCCCACCTATGAAATAGGGACAGTAATAATACCCACCTTTCGGCATCACCAGGCCTGAAGTAAGGAATGAAATGGGTATGCCAGTCAGGCACCTTTAGTCACCAGGAACCGAAGTCCAACCCAAGCTAGTTCGTGGGGAAATGGTACTCAGCATCTCCAGTAACTGAAAAGTCCAAGTATGGTAGGCACGGCCGGATCCAGGGACTAAACAACCTCCTTCAACCTCATCTCTCTCTCTTTCTCTCTCTCCTGAACACAGCTCCCTCCATGTAGTAGGGGAGAGCAAAACTCCAGCTGACATCACCCCAATAAGCAAATTTAGATGAAAGAGAGGAAGCAAAACCCCAGAGAACCCCAGAGATTGGCCCAGCCTGGATCTCACAGGCTCTCATTAAGCAGAAAGGGATCCAGTGTGAAGAGCTCCCCACAACTAAATGGAGTGGCCAGGGGAATGTTCTCCCAAAGGAGGGGGCTCTGCCACCAAAGAAGAGGGAGCACTGATGCTGAGCAGATAAAATATGGACACATCAGAGTCTCCCAGTAGATGACTGAGCAGCTAGGCAGGGTAGGGCTGCAGCCTGCGACCATCTGGGAGGAAAGGGTGTGGGAAGGGGGTAAAGGGGTGTTGGGGGGGAGAAGGGGGGAGGAGGAGAGGAGTAAGAGAGGAAGAGAAAGGAAAGGAAGCATTAGGGAGAGAAGGGAAGGGGGCGTGCCTGGACCACTCCGGGCTCTGCCTGAGCTCAGCACCCATACAGGCCCCCAAACACCCTGCTTGGGTGAAGCCAGCCCCACCCCAGCCCCAACCTGCTCGCCACAAGGTCATCCCACACCCCTGGCCGTGGTACTTGGTTTCCACAAACCAGGTCTGAGCCCATCTATTCGTGTTGCCCTTTTGGCCAGTCAGCCTACCGGGGGCCAAGGACTTTTGCTGGAATTCTGGGTGGATATCTCTCCTTCTATGCTGGGAGGCATAGCTGGGATGGTAACAGCCCTTTTGCCACCATGAAGGAAGCCATCCTCCAGTCAAAACCAACACCAGGAATGGAAGAGAGTGGAGCGATGGGAAATAATTGGACAATCCATGACCACCGGGAGGCTGAGTATGGCTGCGGGGCTGGCTTACCACTGGGTCCCAGTGGCACGAGCTGATACACCCCCTCACTGGTTTAAGCCACTTTGAACTGAGTTCTATTACATTCACACAAGGGCAGCAGAAAAGCTGAGGGAAATGGAGACAAGCCACTGTCCTCTCTCTGAGCATCTGTCTGTTCTGCCTGATGCCAAAGGGGGACGAATGGCTACAGGGGGTTCTGTATTAGTCAGGGTTTGCCAGAGAAACAAAACTAATAGGATATGTGTGTATATATATATATATATAGAGAGAGAGAGAGAGAGAGAGAGAGAGAGAGAGAGACAGAGAGAGAGAGAGAGATTTATTTAAGGAATTGGCTGGCAAGTCCAAAATCTGCAAGATGGGCCAGCAGGCTAGAGACCCAGAGGAGAGCCCATGCTGAAGTTCGAGTCCAAAGGTGTCTGCTGACCCAGAGGTCAGGCTTTTGTTCTTTTCACACCTTCAACTAGTTGGATGAGACCCACTCACATTATGGAGGGCAATCTGCTTTTACTCAAAATCCATTGTCCACTATTTTTTTTAAAAGATTTTATTTATTTATTTGACAGAGATAGAGACAGCCAGCAAGAGAGGGAACAGAAGCAGGGGGAGTGGGAGAGGAAGAAGCAGGCTCATAGCAGAGGAGCCTGATGTGGGGCTCGATCCCATAACGCTGGGATCACGCCCTGAGCCGAAGGCAGACGCTTAACCACTGTGCCACCCAGGCGCCCCCATTGTCCACTATTTTAAGTGTTAATCTCATCCCAAAATACCCTCACAGAAACATCCAGAATAATGTTTGACCACTTATCTGGACACCATAACCCTGCCAAGTTGACACATAAAATAGACCATCATAGGGTCCCCAGATGCACCTTGTTCAACCCCCTCAGGTACAGATGAAGAAACAGAGGTCCAGAGAGGCCCACTGGTCTGTGCCAGGTCACACAGCAATGTAGCAGCAGAGCTTGGCTGCCTCCATCCCAACTTAGGCCAGTGCTCTCTGGAGAGTCCCCTCACTCCTGCTGTGGCTCCTGGGAACCCAGGGACCACATAAGAGCAGGAGCCACAGGCAGGCTAGCCCAACACACCTGAGCGATTGGCCTGTGAGAAGAAATGCTGGCTGGCGTGGAATTTGCATATCGTTTACATGCTGTTCCCCAAAGTTCAAATGATACAGAAATTTCTCACATCTACCTTTTTCCCTGGAACCTTGTAGCTTCAGCTGCATTCCTTTGGAAGGACCCAGAAAGCCCTGGTTCTTCTGTGTTGGTGACCTTCCCCTTCACCTGTCCCCTGACTCCCACCCAGGGGCTGCACCAGCCATGAGGTCAGGTTCAACTGATCGAGGTTTTCCTCCACGCGGCAAATGTGGCACTGCCCATGTGGGAGTTCCTTCAGGTGGTACAAGAATAGACATTTTTTATTTTAATAGTCATGTATTCATTTTTATGTTGCTTTGAATTTATGACTAGGGATACTGGTTTCCCATTTATGGAGGTGATATAAAGTTTCCCTTTAAACTAAATTTAAGTTTTCTAAAAGTGAGTCAATGGAAATAAAAATAGTCCGTAAATAACGGAACAGGCAGTATGTCGATATGGCCAAAACAGAGATGAAATAACCAGGATTTTAGAAATGCTGGACTGACCAAAATCCCTCCCGCCACCATGTCAACCCATTTCCACTTGGCCCGGCCCGAGGGGAGGTGAGGACCGAGTGAAGAAGTGTTCACTCTCCTGTCTCAGGAGCCATGGCGTATCAAGCCATTTCGCTCCAGAATCCCCTAGACCCCAGGGGAAGGGTCCCAGCACCAGTTTGGGGGACTCAGTATCTACCCAAGGAACATCCCACTAGGACCCATTTCCTCTCCTGCCTCCCAGAAAGGGAGTCATGGTTTCCCACCTAGACCACCCACCAGCATGGAAATAAGCCATTACTCCATACATAAAAGCCTGCAAGGTAATTAATATCCCAGCCATTTAACTCAGCTGTAATACCCTCACCGTTAATAAGCTAGCTAAGAGCTCCGCTTGAAATTAATAACTTGCAAATGACCCAAGAGCCCTGGTTTCCTACCTTCTTTTTTTTTTAAACCAAAAAAAAAAAAAAAAAACCAGAAAAAAAAAACCCAGAATTTAAATAGAAAAGCAATTTTCATTTATGAGCCAGTATCATTATTCGTAACTGGAGAATTGCAAGGAGTAAAAGCCTTTTCCACTTAATTAGAATCGTGAGTATCACAGCAAAGGGGGGAGGCCACACCTAGCACAGGGCATTAAGGAGGCAAAAGGTACAAATCGAAAGGAAGGAAGTCCCTTCCAGGTAGCTGCAGGTCTGCACAACGGCCCGAGGGGAAGGACCCGTCCTCTGGCATCTTCTGCCCTGGGAGCCCAGCGCTTGCAGCCACCGGGGGGCCGAGGCCGGCAGGGGAGAACTGTGCAAAGACGCCTGCGTGTCACGTCCATGTCCTCAAGACACAGGCGATAAAGCCTAATCTTAAACTACAAGGGAAGAGGAAGGGAGAGAGCAGAGCCAGCAAGAGAAGCCGCAGAGACCCGATGAGAGGCTGGGGGGAGGAAGGACTGGAGGCAGGAGGGATGAAACGGGGAGAGAGAGCTGTCTGTCCGTCCTCTCATATGGAGGACCCTGCCCTGAGGCTCCTGACCCCCAACCACCCCACCCCGTGAACCAGATGCTAGGCAGGTGCACTCTCAGTTTAGCCTCACGGTCACCAGCAAACCTCACAAGACAACCCGTATCTCTGTCCTAGGGAGGAAATGAGACTCAGAGAGGGGAGGGACATGCCCTGGGGTCACCCAGCCGGTGTTGGGCAGAGCTACAAAGCAGACTCAAGTCCTTGATTGCATGCCAGGCCCAGCATCCAAGGCCACCAGCTAGCTCTGCCTTCCTTTCATTTGTTTATTTTTTAAGATTTTATTTATTTATTTATATGAGAGGGAGAGAGAGGGAGTGGGGAGACGGGCAGAGGGCTAGAGAGAATCCCAAGTAACCTGCTGCTCAGTGCAGAGCCCGACGCAGGGCTCGATCTCATGACCCTGAGATCATGGCCTGAGCCGAAACCAAGAGTCGGATGCTTAACCAACTGAGTGACCCAGGCGCCCCAGCTCCGCCCTTTCTTTTAAACCTCCCAGCATCCTGGTAAAGAGGACCTCATCGTCGCAGCTGAGGCTCCGGCTAGCTGAGGGCAAGTCCTGGCCAGGGCCAAGACCAGGACTTGAACCCAGGCCTTGGACTCAAAGTCCAGAGCTTGCTTCACACCAAGGCACAAACATCAGGGAAGTTGATGGTTGAACCAAACCACAGAGTTCAGCTGAGCCCCTGGAGGTTGGCGTCTAGACTCGGAATGTCCAAGCTCTAAAGATCCGCCAAGGGCGCCTGGGTGGCTCAGGTGGTTAAGCATCTGCCTCCGGCCCAGTCATGATCTCAGGGTTCTGGGATCAAGCCCCGCACCAGGAGTGGGGAGTCTGCTTCTCCCTCTCCCACTACCTCTCCCCTCTGCTTGTGTTCTCGCTCTCACTCTCAAATGAATAAATAAAAACTCTTTTAAAAAAATAAAAATAAAATAAAGATCCCACGAGTCACTTCATCCCCTGCCAGGCTCATTCCACAGGTGGGGAGACCAAAGTCCTAGAGAGGAGGCCCTGACTTGGCCAAGGTCACATGCTCCTCCCCTCCCCCCCCCCACTGGCCTCCTGGGGCAACCCCAGGCCTGCACCCTCACCTCCTCCCCGCAGCCCAGCCTGGCCCGGCCCCAGGCACGGGCATACAGTGAAACCTGACAGCGCCAGGAAGCGCTCTTAGCTCCCAGATGCTCTGCCAGCTGGCAGGCCTGGGCCTCACTGTGGGCCGCCTACCACGTGTGGACGCAAACCAGTCCCCACCAGGAGGCTTAGGTTGGAGTCTGGGCTCAGCAGCCGCTGCCTCTCCAGCCGTGTGCAAGGCGTACCCTGCCCATTCACAGGGGAGCAGAGGAGGCAAGGCGAGCCTCAAACAGGAATGAGCTCAGCAACCCCAGATTTCGTAGGCAGTGGTTCGTAGCTGTCAGGTGATGAACCCACTACATCAGAATCACTTCTCCAGAATACAGCCCCTGGGCCTCACTCCCAAGAGAGTGTGACCTGGCAGGTCTGAGGGAGGGTCCCGGACTCTGTATCTGAAAGCCCCCTGCCCCGTGCAGCTAACTCGGGCGAGCAGGCTTGGGGACCACGGCTCACAGCCCTTTACTCACGAAGGGTCAAACTTGGGGGCATCTTAAGAACTCTCTAGCCCAGCCCGTCCATGGTACAGATGGGAAAACTGAGGCTATGGGACTTGTCTTGATTCAATGGTGGTGCTATTACTCAGAGCCAGGTGTCCTGGCTCCCAGACCGGGCTGTTTGCCCGTCTGTGAAGCCGTCTTGGGGGACCGTGGGAAAGGGCTTCTAGCCCAGGACTGTAGGCCATGCTTGGCACGGAGTGAGACTTTCGTGGAGAATTGATGGATGGGAATAAAGAGCATTGACCTAGGGACAGATAGTGCCTTTTTCTGCCCATCTCTCCCTGCCCCATGGGATTCTGAAGGATCTCAGTCACAAAGGTTTGTGGGAAACTTCTCTCTCCTTCCCTCCCTCTCTCCATCTCTCTGTCTCTCTCTCTCTGGATCTTTGTCTCTATCTTTCTGTCTGTCTCTGTCTCTCTCTGTCACACACTCATACACACACACACACACACACACACACATGCACACACACAACGTGGGTGGGTGGGTGACAGGACCTGGCTGCCTAGAGTTCTTATCCCCCTGACCTCTTCACCCGCTCTTCTTGGGATCTGTTGAGTAACAGCAGTTGCCTCCCAATCTATTGGTCTCACTGCACCTAAAAAATCATAAAACTAGACCATAAAACACCCTCTGCACCTCAGTTTCCCCACTCACAACCTGGGGTTGCGTCCACCCATCCTGCCACAGGGGTCGGCAGGTCGGACGTGATAATGCTGTAAAAAGCCTTGAAACCACAGAGGGCTCTGACCTTCAGGGAGAGAGAAGGCACATCCAGAGCCAAAGGCGGTCCTTTGCGAAGCCCACCATCAGAGCGCCTCCTCGGGACGCCTCTTGGAGTAGGTGGGGCCAGAATGACCCCCCTCTTTCCAAAGAGGTAAAATGAGGCATGGCAAGGTAAGTGACTGACCCAAGGACACACACTGGTTATCCAAAGACCCAGGACTGGAAATCAAGAGACGGGAGAAAGTGCCATCCAGGCCGGTTGGGGTTAACCAAGGAGAGTGTCTGGGGGGAGGGAGGGAGATGGTGGAGCAGCCGGTTGCCTGTTGCCAGACGTGGTGCACGTGCACTCACACACACGTTCGCACCCACTCTTTCCGCCAGCCCTGGCAGAATTAGGAATGCAGGCAGTGTAGGGAACCGGCTAGACAATTACCCTGTCACTCCCGCTCCTAATTCCCCCTCCCTGTCCTTGGACACAATTGAGCGTCTCTTGTAGGTTCACAATTAGACCCCTTCTCCAACTGGCATTGTTTCCGCGCCTCAGCACGTGACTTCCCCTCTCCCCAAGCTCTTCAGCGGCAGACCTCTCAGCCCAGCGAAGCCTGACAAATCCTTCCTGCAAACGTGTCTCAGGCTCAGAATAGCCTCCCCAAATAAAATAAAAACCCTTATGAAGTGACTCCAGGTAAGTCAGAGCGTTCTGCGCACAGCAACATTCCCAGCGTGTCTGCCTTCTCCCCAGGTCACGACCATTTCTCATCTCCGACAGCCATTCTGGCCAAGGCCACGGACAGCCAAGGGAAGCCGGTTGCTCCGAAGACCCCCAACGACCAGATCACAGTGATTAGACGCCCCCACCTTCCCGTCTGGAGCATGCTGGGGGTCGGGCAAGGAAGACATCTGGTCTCCCGTGCAGAGACAGAATAACAATGCTCAGGGATGTTGGCGATGCGAGCTGTTGTCGCTAACTACGTGCCAGACACTACTCTAAGCCCCGTGCGTTTATTAGCTCACTTAGCCCTCATACCAGCTCTCTGAGACAGGTATCATTACTGTGCCCCTTTTACAGATGGGGACCGAGACCATCTGAGGACAAGATCAGCATCCTCTCAAGGCAATGATCATTGGAGCAGAGAAATGGCTGCCCGTTTAGGTGGGACAAGCACACTTCAGTTTGCCCTAGTCCCCACGGCCCCCTACTATATAATACCCTGTCTGCCTGGCCCATTTAAATCACTTGCTTCCCCCCCCCCCCCGCAGCTAAGTTTTTAACCCATATAGCATGCTGCCTCCTCCCCCCTACTTCCTCCGCCCCCCCCCCCAATCTGGCTCTTAAGGAATTGGGATCTGGCACCTACAGACCTGCACAAGGCTGCACCCTTCCTTCAGACCAGCCCCTCCTTCAGACCAGCTCCTCCAGGAAGCCTTCCCTGTTTAACCATCAACCTGTAAATGTCTAAGCCGAAAGAATTCCTGGAGTCCATCTGGTGCTCACCCATCAGTTGCAGAAAAGAGCCTGAGGCCCAGAGAGCCATGACATGCGGCTACCCCCTCACATGATCATGAAGGCCTGTCCCACCAGCAAGGTCCCCACTCCTGCTCCTACCGGTGGTGGGGAGCTAGGGCTGGGGTTGTTCTCATGCTCATTTTACTGAGGCAAGATGCTGGGTCTCTCTTTGCCACATACAAGGTGGCTCTCACTTCCAGGGTTTTCCTGCCCACAAGCCAAGGCTGCTTGCCCTCTCACTCCTCCTGACTTTTCTGTTAGTCCCTGAGCTCCAGGACCAGGTCTGGGCCTTCCCCGCCCTGCTGCCTTCACCTGGGCACAGCCTCAGGGAGCCCGAGCCTGGAGTTCCCACTGATTCTCCTGTCCCGATATTTGAGTCCTTCGTTCTGCCTCCGTTTCACACCCACCCTAGTTATACTCTCCTCCTGGGCTGAAGTGAGGCCTGATTCTGCCCCGAATTTCCCAGCTGACAAAGGAGTATCACAGAGAAGCTAAATGTGACCCAAGGTCACAGCTGCTCCTGCCCCCGGATTCCTATTTTAGCTTATTTCCCCCTCCACCCTGCATTGCCCTCCACAGAAGCCAAGAAGAGACTCTGACATCGCTCTGACCATTACCCCTGTCTTGGACCTCCCCCTGGGAACCCTCATCACTCAGAAGACATCCCATTTCCTGGAATGGGCAGTGGAGACTTGGACCCCCCAAAATAGCTACTTTCTCAGAGCCTTTGCTATATAGGCCCTGGCAGATCCCCAAGCTCCCACTCCCTGGTCTTCCCCAGGACTCTGCCTGTCTGTGGATACCCCTGGGACTGTCTGTACAGCTGTGCAAGTTGTGCACTGCTCCCCCAGCACGGCCACATGCTGCAGTCCTAATTGTCACTCACTAGGCATCGCAATGCGTCCTACACGATGCGGCTGCCAAGTGCAGGAAGAGCAGCAGCATCCCCGCCACTCCCGCAGGCTGGGGAGCCTCCCCTTCCCTCCGCTCTCCTCCCCCACCCCCCGCCCCGCCCCAGCCACTAAACTCCCTCAAGCAACTGGGAAGGGACCTCCAGGACTGACAGGAAAGGTCCCCCAAGCAGGGGAAATCTTGCTTGGCCGTAATTAAACTCCACTGCTGCACGGGCTGCAGACAAAAGGGAGCCCATAATGGGATTAGAATTGTCATAAATTAAAATCATAAATTCAATAAACGCCTTATCGGCCTCCCTCTGGAAGTGGCTGGCCCACAGCGGCTGGCTTTGATAGGCGTAGTGGAGGGACTATGGGAAGACGGGTCACTGCAACCAGGTGGGCTGCAGGTGGGGGAGACTCTGGCTCAGCTGAGGGGACCAGGTCAGGGGGCCCTTTTCCAGAGAACACTCCCACGAGGACAAACCATGACAGCTGATAGTGCTCCCAAACCAGCGGTGGCTCCTTATCACCCCCAGGACTTAATCCAGCCTAGCTCTTCACCAACTTCCTGCCTTAGAATTGGTTGACACGTGCCTCTGCCACCCACGACATGGGCACCATGAAATGGCCTTTGGCTTCAAATGCGTGGTGCAGTAGAAGGACATAGGTTGGCAAAGCAAAGTTCCGGGTTTGAATGCCATCTCCAGCAGGTGTGAGCTGCATGGCCTTGGCCAGGTGTCTGCATTAAGAAGGATCACCATCCCTACCACCCTGAAAGCACCATCCATCTGTCCGTCCATTCATCCCCACGTTCAGCACATAGTTATAGTGTTTGGACTAAGTGTCAGACTGTGCTAACCCCTGGGGGAAATGGCAGTGAGCAAGACACATAAGATCATGGAGTTGACCTTCAAATGTGGAAACAGACATAAGCAGGCAATTTCACAAATAATTGATTATAGTTTCAGAGGGGCCACGAAGGAGAAGCCCAGAAGACCTGACCAGGTTGGAAAGGAGGATGTGCAGTAAGAGATTTTTGTGAAGAACTAAAGCTTGAATTGAGATCTTAAGGAAAAACCAAGAGAACAGGGTGGGGGAAGCATAAAGAGCTCTAAACATCAGAAAGAGTGCGTGCAAAGGCCCTGAGGTGGGAGCAGCAGGGGATCCTAGTTTAGTGGGACCTGAAGTTTATGCAACCTGGGTGGGAGACAGGGCTTTAAAAAAAAAAAAAGAACGCAAAATTAGGCATCAAAGTTAATGTTTATTTAGAATGAAATAAAGTTCTAAATAAAGTTTAGAATGAAATAAATAAGGTCTATTTAGAATGGAAAACGTGTTACAAATTACATACTTTCTGAAGCTGACAAATACCACAGACATCACAAAATCCAGGAGGGAAAAATTTACTTTTATTAACTGTTTAACACATCTCTATAATATTTTCTTCTTACATTTATTGGCTGCAGACTCTTGGATTCCCTCTTCCTATGTCAACATGTCCTGTGAACATGTTAGGTTACACGGCAAAGGGCAACTAGGTGGCAGCTGAAATCAAAGTTGACCTTGAAATAGGGAGATGATACAAGACTATCTGAGTGGGCCCCATGTAATCCCAAGGGTCCTTAAAAGTGGAGGAGGGAGGCAGGAGAGAGAGAACCAGAGACAGCAGCGTGAGGACTCAGCCCAGTGTCACTGGAGGTAGGGGCCACAAGCCAAGGAGAGCAACCAGCCTGCAGAAACTGGAAAAGGCCAGGAAACAGGTTTTTCCATCAAAGCTTCCAGAAAGGAAAGCAGTCCTGCGAAGACCTTGATTTTAGCCCTTGATGGGAGACCCATATTGGACTTCTGACCTCTGGAAGTATAAGATACTAAACTGGCATTGATTAAGCCACTGAGTTTGTAGTAATTTGGTGCAGTGGCAGCAAGAAAGGAATGTACCCACAAACACAGGAATTCTAATCTGTTCCATTTCACATGACCGCCACTGAGACAGGACACACACACACACACACAGTGTGTCTATCCTGGTATATTCTGTGTTCTCGAGGATGTTCCTGACTGCAGAGAACTGGTTTTGACAAGACTTTTGTGAGAACCACTTAAGAATTTCCCACTGGGGGCGGCTGGGTGGCTCAGTTGGTTAAGTGCCCAATTCTTGATCTCAGCTCAGGTCTTAATCTCAGGGTCGTGAGTTCAAGCCCCACACTGGGCTCCATGCTGGGCATGGAGCCTACTTAAAAATAATAGTAGTAATAATCTCCACATCAAACAACTGGCCACCCAGTGCACACATGCCAAACCACGTGTCAAACCTTCTGAGACGGACACCTCAGGACACACACACCTCCCAAGTCAGGTCAATCCCTGGCCCATGTCTTCACGTCCCAACTTCGGGCGAGACATGGGTGGGGGTGGTAGGAGGGCTCCTTAACTAGACTAAGAGACTGTGGGTCACATATGTAGAGCCTGTTGAACCCACACTAAAAAAATGTCCCCTCAGCTTTGCCTTAGATGGATTCTAACGCTGCCATGGCCACCCCAGCCCCCCAACCCACAGGCAACTGGAAAGCAAAGCATCCGAGTGGACAGAGACAACAGTCTTAATGGACTACAGTTAACACGTTTCCATTAGCAAAGTTTACAAACACACCTGACGATGTTAGGGGAAGGGACCTGTGTAACAGAAGGACCCTGAGCCTTGAGCACCAAGCTTGGGCAAATTCACGCTTGCCCCATTCAAGTAACTCAAAGCAGGTGCAGCGCCTGGGGCACAGCGGGCCTGGAGGGGTGATGGGGGCAGGTGGTGGGCCAGATGGCTGGGCCTTGAACCCATCTGATTCACCAGTGGTGAATCAGCTGCTGGATGGTGAACAGCTGGAGGAAAGACTGGATGTGGGAAGCTTATTGCAGGGGTCCCAGGAAGAGCTGATGGAGGCTGGGGAGCTGGGAGGAGGAACAAGTCCAGGTAGGAGAACCACAAGACCTTGGGACAGATTGGAGGTGAGGCTTGAGGAAGGGCAATGTCAGGGGTGACTCTGAGGTACCGGCTGAGAGCTGGGGGGTTGGGATGGGGCAGGGGCTCCAGGAGGAGGGGCTGTGAGGGAGAAGAGGAGACCCTATGTGCCCACCTCCCCTTCCACCCACAGAACAGAGAAAGGAAAGTCTCCCCTCACTTCCCCTGCAGCCACCAAACCACGACACTGGGACCAGACTAAGATCCCACCACGCTAGCACTACCACGTGCCTCAGCCCAAGACACAGAGCAAAACCTCCAGAAATGGGTTATTTTCTTGGGACAACGTTCTTGTAGCTGCTCAGGCTCCCTCAGGACCCCACCCATTCCCAAGGCCAGTGCTTACTTACCCCCACCTCTCAAGCCCCCACTCCTCACCCTCTGGGGGTATCCAATTCCCCCACACACAACTCCCAAGCCAAACCCAGAGTCTTTGCTGGTGCTTATTAAGCTACTAATTAATTGAATTTTTCCCCCTCATTGCATGCTGTTAATTAGTTTCTTGTAGTAACAGAGACTATTATTCTTGGAAGTAATAACTTGGTCCAGGAGGCAGTTTTAATGTTACTTATAATTGCTGGAGGAGGTGGGTTCTTGGGCTCAGGTGGGTAGGGCTAATTCAGGAAAGAAAGAAAAGTCCACATGTTTCTCTTATCTAAAAGATGACTTTTATGTTCGTCTTACTGTTGTCCTCTGTTTTCCAAATTTTCTCCAATAGAAGGCATTATCTTTATAATATCAAAAGTATGCTGGAACCAATACATGAATTCGGATAAGTCTCAGGATATAAAACTCAACGTACAGAAATCCGTTGCATTTCTATATACCAATAATGAAGCAACAGAAAAAGAAATCAAGGAATTGATACCATTTACAGTTACACCAAAACCCATAAGATATCTAGGAGTGAACCTAACCAAAGAGGTAAAAGATCTGTACTCTGAAAACTATAGAAAACTTATGAAAGAAACTGAAGAGGACACAAAGAAATAGAAAAACATTCCATGCTCATGGATTGGAAAAACAAATATTGTTAAAATATCTGCACCACCTAAAGCAATCTACACATTTAATGCAATCCCTATCAAAATACCAGCAGCATTTTTCACAGAGCTAGAACAAAGAATCCTAAAGTTTATATGGAACCACAAAAGACCCTGAATAGCCAAAGCAACCCTGAAAAAGAAAAGCAAAGCTGGAGGCATCATGATTCCAGACTTCAGGCTCTATTACAAAGCTGTAATCATCAAGACAGTATGGTACTGACACAAAAACAGACACATAGATCAGTGGAACAGAATAGAGAACCCAGAAATGGACCTTCAACTCTATGATCAACTAATCTTTGACGAAGCAGGAAAGAATATCCAATGAGAAAAGACAGTCTTTCAACGAACGGTGTTGGGGAAACTGGACAGCAACATGCAGAAGAACAAAACTGAACCACTTTCATACACCATACAAAAAAATAAATTCAAAATGGCAGAGTAACCTAAACATGAAACAGGAAACCATCAAAATCCTAGAGGAGAAAACAGGCAGCAACTTCTTTGACCTTGGTCACAGCAACTTCTTACTAGACACATTGCTGGAGACAAGGAAACAAAAGCAAAACTGAACTATTGGTTCTTCTTCAAGATAAAAAGCTTCTGCACAAGGGCGCCTGGGTGGCTCAGTCGTTAAGCGTCTGCCTTTGGCTCAGGGCGTGATCCCAGAGTCCTGGGATCAAGCCCCACATCGGGCTTCTCTGCTGGGAGCCTGCTTCTTCCTCTCTCACTCCCCCTGCTTGTGTTCCCTCTCTCACTGGCTGTCTCTCTCTCTCTCTGTCAAATAAATAAATAAAATCTTAAAAAAAAAAATAAAACCTTCTGCACAGTGAAGGAAACAGTCAACAAAACTAAAAGGCAACCTATGGAATGGGAGAAGATATGTGCAAATGACATATCCGATAAAGGGTTAGTATCCAAAATCTATAAAGAACTTACCAAACTCAACACCCAAAAAATAAATAATCCAAATAAAGAAATGGGCAGAAGAGGGGCACCTGGTGGCTCAGCTGGTTAAGCATCTGACTCTTGATTTTGGCTCAGGTTGTGATCTCGGGGTCATGAGATGGAGCCCTGTGTCAGGCTCCATGCTGGATGTGGAGCCTGCTTAAGATTCTCTCTCCCTGCCCCTCTACCCCTCCACACCACTCACTTGCTCTGTCTCGAAAGAAAGAAAGAAAGAAAGAAAGAAAGAAAGAAAGAAAGAGGCAGAAGACATAAATAGACATTTTTCCAAAGACATCCAGTTGGCTAACAGACACATGAAAAGATGCTCAACATCACTCATCATCAGGGAAATACAAATCAAAACCATAATGAGAGATTACCTCACACCTGTCAGAATGGCTAAATTTAACAACACAAGAAACAGCAGGTGTTGGTGAGGATGTGGAGAAAGGGGAACGCTTTCACACTGTTGGTGGGAATGCAAACTGGTACAGCCACTCTGGAGAACAGAATGGAGGTTATTCAGAAAGTTAAAAATAGAACTACCTTCTGACCCCACAATTGTACTGCTAGGTATTTACCCAAAGGATACAAAAATGCTGATTTGAAGGGACACATGCACCGTGATGTGTACAGCAGCATTATCAACAACAGCCAAACTATGGAAAGAGTCCAAATGTCCATCAACAGATGAATGGATAAAGAAGATGTGGTATATATATACAATGGAATATTACTCAGCCATCAAAAAGAACGAAATCTTGTGATTTCCGACAACAGGGATGGAGCTAGAGTGTATTATGCTAAGCGAAATAAGTCAGTTAGAGAAAGACAAATACCATATGATCTCACTCATATGTGGAATTTAAGAAACAAAACAGATGAGCGTATGGGAGGCGGGAACAAAAAGAGAGGGAGGGAAACAAACCAGAAAAGACTCTTTTTTTTTTTTAAGATTTTATTTATTTACCTGACAGAGAGAGACAGCCAGCCAGAGAGGGAACACAAGCAGGGGGAGTGGGAGAGGAAGAAACAGGCAGAGGAGCCTGATGTGGGGCTCGATCCCAGAACACTGGAATCACGCCCTGAGCTGAAGGCAGATGCTTAACGACTGCGCCACCCAGGCGCCCCAAACCAGAAGAGACTCTTAACGATAGAGAACTGAGCGTTGATGGATGGAGGTGGGTGGGGGAGGAGCTAGATGGGGGATGGGCATTAGGCAGGGCACTTGTGATGAGCACTGGGTATTAAATGTAAGTGCTGAGCCCCTGAATTCTACTCCTGAAACCAATTTTGAGATGTATGTTAACTAATTAGAGGGGTTTTTTTTAAGATCTTATTTATTTGAGAGAGAGAGAGAGAGAGAGAGAGCACATGAGCGCAAGCAGGGAGGAGGGGCAGAGGGAGAGGGAGAAGCAGACTCCCTGCTGAGCACAAGTCCGATGCAGGGCTCAATCCCAGGACCCTGAGATTGTGACCTGAGCTGAAGGCAGATGCTTAACTGACTGAGCCACCCAGGTGCCCCTTAACTAATTATAATTTAGATAAGAATTTGAAAATATATATATATATATATATATAATAACAAAAGTTTTTAAAAAATGCAAGGCCGGAAAGGCCTCAGAGTGTCTAGGAAGATTGTGCCAGAGCATGGAGCCACAGAGGGCTGGGCTAGGAGCTGGGAGAGTGGGCTCCTTTTTCTCCCACAGCTTCTGTCCCAAGCTCTCCCTTCTGATCCCCCCCGCCGTGATCCCACAGCTAGTGAGCTCCACAACCAGGGTACAAAATCCGGGCTCTGACTCGGAGCCCAGGGACCTAATGCAGACCCCCAGTGAGTTACAGAAAGAAATCAGCTGGGAGTCATGTCTTCCCCAACCAGGAATCAGGGGGCCACAGTGAGAAGATGATGAAGAAGAAGCATCTGAAATTGTTCCCCAAACCTCTTTCCCATCTTCACTAAGTGGCTGATGCTTCACAAAGCATCCGAATTGTACCCCAAACCTCTTTCCCATCTTAAAAAGCTTCCTTCTAGTAAAAGAAACAAGAAATAAGTAAGCAGAAAATAAAGTAAAAGAGAAGTGTGCGGGGGCAGAGAAACATACTGTAGCTAGGATGGTCAGGGTCTCCTTGAGGAGCCAACACTGAAGCTGAGATCAAAAGGATGAGGGGGGGGCGGGGCGCCTGGGTGGCACAGCGGTTGAGCGTCTGCCTTCGGCTCAGGGCGTGATCCCGGCGTTGTAGGATCGAGCCCCACATCAGGCTCCTCCGCTATGAGCCTGCTTCTTCCTCTCCCACTCCCCCTGCTTGTGTTCCCTCTCTCGCTGGCTGTCTCTATCTCTGTTGAATAAATAAATAAAATCTTTAAAAAAAAAAAAAAAAGGATGAGGGGGAAATCCAGCCATACAAAAGGGGTATTCTAGAGGACACGTCTGTGTTTACCTGGGCGGAGGGCCTCGGTGCACCCTCAATGGCCAGATTCCTGCCTAGTCCTCAGAGCACGACAAAAAGCTATCACTCATGCCAATAAAAGCACCAGTTAACCTTGATGAGACCGCAATTAGCCCGCAAGGTCTTAATTCCATCATTAGCCTGGGCGTGGGAGGGGAGGGCAGCAGGAACCACGTCTGATTCCCAAAATGGCCTGTGATGTTGAAAAGTGGCCAAACAGAGGCTGAAAACTCCTGACTCCTCCATGGGAATTCGTTCTTTTCTTCCTCAGTTCTCCCCAGATGAAGCAGCTACTTACAGGCAAGAAGGACATCCTTGGCGGCTCCACTATGCCCCCATGTTTTGCTGCTGCTTCAGAAGACAATACCCGTCAAAGCACTTAGGTGCTGTGAATGGTCACCAACCCACCCTCTGAGGGGGGAAAGCCCTGATTTGTAGCATCTGCCAACGTCCATGGTGTGAATCAGGGCCAATTGCAAATAACCAACCTGACCTCCCCCGAAGACCAGGATGGGAAGAGATGCACATGAGTGTGATCGGCCCCCCACACACCACTGCTCGACCCTTGGCAAGTTTCCTCATCTGTGAGTGCAGATTAAACGAGATAAGGTAAGTCGCTGTCACCACCAGGAAGGGCTTGACAAAGGTCAGTGCTGATAAAGTAAAGGTTTCCTTTCCCTACCCAAGGAAAGCATGGGAGTCCCCTCACAAAGTTGGGAAATATCACCCAAGCATCTAGGGATTGAATATCTTCCAGGCTGAGATGGCATGGAGTGGGGTTGCGGGGGACAGGCAGGACAGAGAATGTAGGAGTCATCAACTCCAGGTCCCCACCAGCTCTGGGTGCAGTCTCACCTTCTAAGTGGTGGCAGAGAGATGGCTCCCCAGGACAGGGGCCGGGCTTGGCTGGTTCACCCCTTGCATGCACGGCCTCCAGCCCAGTGCACAGCAGGAAACGGCAGATGTTTGATAATGTGTGCCAGATGAGTGAATGAATGAATCATAGAGACCTCTCCAAACGAAGGAAGGTAGCTTCCCCTTCTCAGCCCATGCACATGCACGACAAGCAGCCTAAATCATGGGTTGGGCTCTGGAACGGATCACCAGGCCAGCACCCCCCACCCCGGTACACTGGGAAAGTACCTTGGGACCCAAGGATGGGCATGTGGTGCTGTGTGAGAGCAGGTTAGAGACAGCCCTGTGAATCATAGCAGCAAATGCTGGGGAAATAAATATCACACTGCCCTAGCCCTTCCCATCTCAGCCTCTAATATCCTTTCCGCGGAAAGAGCCTTATTATTCAGTGCCCGTGGTGACAGCTAACGAGTAAATCAGTGGCCTGGAGATTGCTCCCTGGGGAAATTGGCTATGGCTTCTGGTGACGGCCACTCTGCAGGGGCTGTGTGGGAGTAGGAGGGGTCAAATCGGGGCACGAGTGGGGGCAGGGGTTGGGTATGGAGAGAAACTTCTTGCTTCCCGTGAAGCCCCTCTCCCCACCCCCATCCCACCCCCATGCTGTAACAGAGCCAGCTCAGGGGGAAATAGAGGCACAATTCCAAGTAAGTATCATATAGTCTCCCGGGTACTAGCTCCCCCAGGCCCCAGATCCTGGAGCCAAACCCACCCTCTTGGGCTGGAGTGGGTAAGAACAAAATTCACCAGTTACAGTGATAAGAGATCACCTCTGTTTTCCCAGTGTCAACACCTGATTCTTGACTATTTGCCTGGTACATACTAACCCCTCAATAAATATTTGTGAATGAATAGATGAATAAATGAAGGCATGAAGGAATGATGACAGAACAGAACAGGCATGGCTGTGCGTTTTCATCTATTTCTCTGCCTCGTTATCTTCCTAATCTTTCCAAGGACGCACCACCACTTTTCATCACAGCAGCGATATAATTCACTGGGTCACGCTAATTTCTAGTCTCCTGCTTCAAGCACTGCTTGGTTTTGCTTTCCTTTCCTCCCACTGTCAAAATGACACTACCCTGAGGTCCTCTCCCTCCTTCCAGATGGTGAACATCATAAGCAAACTGGACCCTGTCCTCCTGGCTGGTGTAATGTCTTCCGACATCCCCAGCAGGCCCCCATGGCATGGCCTTCATGGTCAGAATTCCAGATGCTGGGCCAGGCAAGGAGACACTTTGGGGGTAAGAGGGCTCTCCTATCACCTTGAAACCTCACAGAAAAGTAAATTTCAGGGGACAAGTGCCTACGGGGCTCTGCAGAGAATGGGAGCCACGAACTTGGTGAGGGTAAAAGGCCCAGTTCCGAGTTTTCCCCAAGGTCAGCGGATACAGCAGCACCAGCCCCGCTGCCTGCCACTCTGGCAAATCTTTCTCCTAATTATAACTGAATTATGCAAATCAATACCAATGTCGATATACGATTTCCTCTAACAAGTCAAGAACATGCAAGAAGTGAAGACCTGGAGAGACGGAAACCCATCTAATTACGAGTGAGTTTCTCTGTTTTTCTCTTGGCTGAGGAAGTAGTTGGCTGCATGACAACCCCAGGGAAGAGAACGTTGGGATACGGAGCAGGGCAGAGGGCAGACAGAACATGAAGATGGGGTGTGGGCGGAAGGGGTCAGGAGACGGGGGCCATGCTGAGAGCATGATGGGTGTAACACCAGTCTCAGAACAAGCATGTGATCTGAGAGAATCTCCTTGCACTAAGCAGTTTAAATGTCTTGAAACTGGTGATTGGGGGCCCAGGAACACGGAGCAGGCACAGTCTGCTCCCCCTGGACGTGGGCTAAGAAGGAAAGAACGAATGAATGACCTTCACTGTGTGCCTCTGCTAAACAGTACACCTCCATGCTTTCATCTAATCCTCAACACTCTGAGTCAGATACTACTATGACCCCATTTCAAAGATGAAGATGGTGAGATCCGAAAGGGGAAATGTCCTGCCATGGTCCCGTGGCTGTAAGTAGAAAACTGGGACACCAGCCCTGGTTGTCCCACTGCACCCCACTGCTTCATTAAGTACAAACTGGGGGATCATAGGCAGAGTGTGGGCAGGCAGAGAGTTGCCTATGGAAGGATGGGAGAGGGAACAAGGTCCTCTGCTTTAAAGCCACGGGGGCCTTGGGCAGGTGACCCCCTCCTGCAGGCCCCTCATGCAAGGAAGAAGTGCCAAGACCTGAATCCAAGAACAGGAAAGTCATCACAGGAAGGGGCTGGCTTAAATCCCTTTGGAGTTTATGCCCAATTGTTTTGTTATGGCAGCTCATCCCCAAGTAGAAACTGGAACACACCTGGTGAGCTCTTTATCTGATCAATGAATAAACAGTCACTAAACTGAGGGCCTAGCATGAAGGACTATAGCATAGTGGCTAAGAACCTGGCCTCTGGAGGCAGACTGTCTCCAATCCCAGCTCTGCCACTAGTAGCCATCTGGCTATAACAAGTTACTCTCCATGCTTCGATTTTCCCATCTTTAAAATGGGATTGATGGCAGTGCTTGACATATAGTAGGACCTCAATAAATGTTAGCTATTGTGATTGTTCAGGGCAGGGCACGAGGCCTCAAGATGAATGAGGCACCATCTCTGTCCTTGAGGGGCTCATAGTATAAGGAGAATGGGGGAAAAGACAGCCCTGTGATAAATCAGTTATGGAGGTGAGCAAAGGGGCCATGGGAGACCAAGAAGGAAGCCCTTAACCTTGCCATCAGTCAGGGAGCAGTCAGGGAAGGCTTCCCAGTGGTGGCAACACTAGGGCTGAGTCATGAATGATAAATGGTGCTTACCAGGTAGACAAGAGAAGCAATGGGTTTACAGGCAGAGGACCCAGCCTGTGCAAAGGCCTGGAGGCACCAAGGATGTCTATAGCAGGCCATGGCAGGAGCTGAAGCTGGAGAGGTGGGCAGTGCCTTGAATGCCGGGCTAAAAAATTGGGATTTCATTCTAGAAATGCCTGGAAGACCCTGAAGAGGGACAGGATGAGACTTACACTTTGGAAAGTGTGCCCTGCAGGTGAGTGGAGGCTGGAGCAGAGATGTGGCATGGGGAAGGCAGGAGGCTGAGTCCTGGAGCCCAAGTCCCAAGCTCCCAGCTCCTAGCTCCCAGCCAGACTCCCTCTGTGGGGGCTGAGGTGGGAGCCGGAGCTCAGCGGGACCAGAGAAGTTATTAATCGCTCCACGACACTGCAGGCCATGGTCCATTTGCTGCTTTTCTTGGTCTGTTTTGAAACTGTGAAATGAGCTCCAGTCTTCAAGGCGGCTATAATAACCATCCCGATTCTGACATTTAAATTACAGATGGCATTTTCAATTAAACAGGCGCTCTCAGCAGGTTTAATTTAGCTATCAGTTCTGGTCTGTTCTTTAAGTGCTTTAAAAAAAAAAAAAAAGAAGCCAACAGTGAATTCTAGGTCTCCTTCCAAGAGGAGGGAGGGTCTCTGAGATATGACACCAACTCTCATCTTCTAGCTCCCCCGGGGACTGTTGCAGCCTCCTGTAAACAGTCATACTCCACTGAATACACCCTCATGCACATCCAGAGGCACTCACAAAGCCACACAGATAAATACAGACCCAGCCTCTCAGCTATAAGCCCAACAGCTTTGGGGTCATTTTTACCACAAGTGTGCAGAGGCTGTGCCTCTGCTGTCTGACCAGAGTCACAGTAAGAGATTCCAGAGCCAGACAAACTTCAATCGAGGTCCATGCTCTACTACTAACTAGCTGTGTGACCTGGGACAACTTGTTTAACCTTGCTGAGACTCAGTTTTCTCAGCTGTAAAATGAGAATGAAGATAAGGCCAAGTTGGATAATGTATTAAGGTGTCCAGCACTGGTGCTGGCTTATATGAATGCCCATTAATCCTTGTGCTTCCCCCTCTCCTTCCCTTAGGCTGTGCTACCCTGCCGACCCTGTGCTACCCTGAATGTCGAATCTCCCATTCAGGATTTCCACTCCTGGATGCGCCCATCTTTGGTTGTGGCAGGGGTGCTGTCCGTGGTGCTGAACCACACCTATTGCTTGCTCTTAGTTCCAGATGAATTATCTCCTGCTCCCTAGCCTGGTTGGCTAGCTCTGAAAATCTCTCTCTCTCTCTCTCTCTCTCTCTCTCTCTCTCTCTCTCTCTCTCTGGGTGTCTCTCTCTCTGTCTCTCTCTCATACACACACACACACACACACACACACACACACCCCGCAAGGCAGCCACTGCTGGTGAACTGGATGACAAAGGCCCAAATGCCCTCCTAAGGTTCTGCCTCCCAATACCCCAAAGTGATTAAACTGAGGACAGGGGGGCAGAGGCATCCAAAGGAAGAGTACCCTGACCTCCAGCCCGTATCGACACAGAAAATCTCCAGCTTCAGCCAAGCAATAGTCCAGATGCTGGGCTCCAGCATTTGTCTGAGGTTTGTGTCATTCTGGTTGATCCCTGCCCTCCTTTTGGGTTCTGGTTTTCCCTGGACTTTTGCTAGCTGGACTTTAAAGTGGGGGCAATCACCTGTGCCCCCTCCTTCCCTCAACCCTAGTTCCACTTGATCAGAAGTTGGTCTGAAAGTGAGGGGACAGGCAGACCATGCAATTATACCCCAACTGGCCACTTGTGCCTTCTACAAAGCCAGCTTCTCCCTGAAATACTGGAACCAGCACACAGTGTGTGGTTCCAGAAATCCACTCTGCGTCACATCAGGCCTAGAGCTCCAGTCTACCCCAAGGCCAATAGACAGGGTGAACATCCTCCTGAAGACATTAGAAATTGGGGGGCAGGGGAGACATGAGGCTGCAGCCCAGAATCTCAATAAAACAGTGTCTCCAAGGGAGGGTTTTATAAGAGAAAATTCTTCCAGCTGAACCTTATTTGCAGAACATTAACAGTTCATAAAGCAGTTTCTCAACCACCCACCTCATTGGTTCCGGCAACAGTTCCATGTAGTAAGTACTATTATCCTATTTTATAGGGAAGGTAGCTGAGGTTTAGAGAAGTACAGTAACTTGCCTAAGGCCACTGGGAAAAAGCAGCAGTATGTGGACTTGAACTCTGGACTCGGGAGTCCCATTCTCCCTGTCTTCATGCCCCAGGCCACTTGACTCAGGGGGATAGGGCAGTTGGCAGAAGACAAGGAGGGCTAGTACCCTCTCAGGGAAAACATGGAGCCTGAACTGAAGCCGTGGGAATTCAGGCCAGACGTAAGAAGGCAGATGGGTGTGTGTATTGCCCCCCCCCCACACGCACACACACCTGCAATCGGTGCTTTCAAGGCAGGGCACACCTGGGCTTGGCAAGGCTAAAGCACCACCTCCCCAGGCAACTCCTCTACTGTCCTTTCCAGCATTTCTCATCCGAGCCTCTGCACTCTGTCCCCTCAGCCACAGTCTTTAGGGGCAACTGTGCCCAACAAGGCCGCCTTGCTGGGGGGCCTCACCACTCCACTATGTGCTGGAGGGGACTTGATCCCCCTCCCTGCACACATCAAAACCAGATCAGTACCAGTCCTTAATGAGCACCTGGAGTGTGCCCAGTGCTTTACACAGAACAAACTTAACTCTGTGGAGTAGGCATCATGATGTCCATTTAAAAAAAATGTTATTGAGATTCTGAGAGGTAAATAACTTGCCCAAGTCCACCCAACTCACTAGGAGTAGAGACACATTATGAACCCAGGTGCTGCCTACACTTTCTCCAAACACGCCCACTACTCCAGGCTGATGGCTGGGAAGTGGGGGCAGGCAGAGGAGACTGAAGGGATTCTGGAAAGCCTTCTTGGAGGCAGAGCACTTCTGAACTCCCGCAGACCTAGCCTCCACACTGCCCCAGGTGCCCCCACCCCTCCACGGGTCCATAAGCTCCCATCTCCCACACCACCTCTGTTGCCCCTTGCACAAACCCCTGTGGACCACAGGAAGCAGCCTTGGATGCCCCCACCCCACCCCCCCGTCCTTCATAGGGCCTCTTGCCCTGGCCCCTCTTCCAGAGCCCTGGATTGGCCTTTATGTCCTAGAGGTCCATATAATCCTCGTGAAATCGAATATTTGTTTTGAGCCCTAACTGTCCCAGGGGTGGCACTGTGCTTTATACACCATCCAAGTTCATTCCCATGACCACCTAACAAGGTAGGCCCAATCTTTCTCCCTATTTGACAGGAGAAAACAAGATCAGAGAGGTCTGGAGTCTTCCTCAGGGTCACAGAACCAGCAAGAGATGGAGCTGGTCACTCTGCACCCTCGGCACTCTGCTGCCTCTCAGAACCCGACTCCAGGTTCGCTGCTCTGTGTTGTCATCACCTCTTCCTCTGGCTCCTGGGGTCCCATGTCCCCAGTGGGCAGGGGCCAGGCGGTCAGATCAGGCAACCGAAGACCCCACACCCCCAGAAGCCAGGTGTCTGCCAGCTGTTCCCTCTTCTTACCTCATTTCCTTTCTGGCTCCAGAGCCTTCCCGATGCCTGCATGCCCCTCCTCAGCCTGGGTTCTCCTCCACCCAGAGGACAACGGTGTGGGATGCAACCTCCCTTTCCACACACACCTGATCCCAGAACCGAGGTTGCTGACTCTCAGGAGAGGCGTGTTCATTCCCTCCTGCAACACGGCCTCAGTTTCCTCATCTGTACCTGGAAAGGTGCAGAATAGGGGGTGTCTTGAGTGAAAACCCCTAAGACAAAATGTGCCGGCACTCCATGATGAGTAGGAAACAAGACGCTCCTCTTCTCCATACTATTCCTCCTCCTTCCTCGATCCCTGGGGCACATATCTAATCGATACAGTAGAGTTCATCAGAATCTCTTGGCATGGGGTGGGAGACAGGGCTTGTAACATAAAAAGGCAACCGCAATATTATAACATGCCTTTATATTTGGGGAAAATGAAACAGATATTCAGGGCTTTCACAATACAGCCTAGAGATAATCAAGCCTGGCGAAATTGTCTTGGCCTTTGGAGATAGTTCCTGCATGAGGGGGATCAGACGGCCATGGGGCATGGGCACAGGTACCCCTGGAGAGTTGGCAGTGCCACTGTGAGCTGAGCAGCTCTCAGCTCAGGGGCACAGAGACCCCTCTGCCCCTACTCCTCTCTCCCTGGCCAGGCCTCCAGCCCCTGCAGAGCCCCAGCCTCAGGCCCCTCCCCAGCGACTCCCTCGGCCCCAGCTCATTAGCCCTGAAAAACCTGCTCAAATCCAGGGGGAGGGTTTTTCAGCTAAAATACCTCCATCTTGGGCTAGTTTTTTCCTCTCTTCCCCACATCATTAGTGAAAGTGCAACCTCTGCAGCTCCTGGGCTGTGTGGTATGAGGAAACCCCCCTCCCTAGGGACCCCTGGCCAGGCAGAGGGCCAAGGCTGGGATCTGGCCTGGGGGTGGGCTGGGGGAGCAGGGCCGTGGTTGGCTGAATGCTTGCCCTATGCCCAGCGCTATGCCAATCACCCACTCATTCTCGCCTGGGGCCTGGGAGGGGCGGGGCCCCATCCTGGCACCCAGCCCCCCTTCTTCAAGCCCCACAGCGTCTGCCCCCTTCTTTCAGCCTGTGGTCCTCACTGGGTGACTCCACACCAGGCCTTCCCCATGAAAGGGCCATAACAGGCTCAGAGACGGACGCATAAACCCACTGGACTTAATGCTGGGGGTGCCAGGCCCCTTCCGGAGTAAGCCTGCCTGGGATGAAGCCGCACGGAGCCAAGAGACAAAGAAAAAACCCAAATTCTGAAGATGCCATTGGAGCCTCTGGATCCAGCTAAACCTGAGAGAAACCTACACTGGGCTTTTCTGTTACGTGAGCCCCAAATTTGCTTTTTCATTAAACCACTTCGAATTGTGTTTCTGTCATTTGCAGCTGATGGAGTGGCGGCCAGTACAAGGATTTTAGTAAACCTATTTTTTGGATGGGGAAACTGATGCCCAGAGAGATTGAGCTACTCGTCGCAGGTCACACAGCTATGCATGGGCAGAACCAGTACCTCAGAGTGAAAAGCTCTCAATCCCAACTTATTCCGCATGAAGTTTGGTGGGGGGTGGGGGCGGGCAGGGGAAGGGATCTGAGGCCATTTTCAGCTCGGCCCAGAGAGGGAGGGACAAAAAATAACAGGCTGCCATAGTTATTACTTCACTGTGTGGCATTAGGCAAGCGACCTCACATCTCTGAGCCTCGGGCTGGGAACAAAATGTCTCACCCCTGCAGAATGCAGGTGGCCCCTTGGGCAGGTGGGAAGGCTGCCTCTGACCCCCACCCCAGAGGACTGTGAGCAGCGGACTTCCCCAGCCAGGCAAGAGAGGCTCCCGAGGTTGTCAGACACTCCCCACCAACATGCATACTCCACCTGGTTTTAAATGTCTCTCAAAGACCAAATTCAATTTGGTATAACTCCACCAGCTCTGCAGTGCAGAATTCATCGGATGAGGAGCCTGCTTTGGGGGGAATAATTCATTTTTCCGGTGTCGGAGAGCAGAGTAATTGATCCAGGGGGCCAATGCCTCCCTCCCCTCTCCCTCCCCGGGACCATCTGATTCCAAATGCAGCCCAAGACTGTTAGGTCAAAGTCACAGCAATAAATAGGAGGGGGGCTTCTGCTTTAATATATTGTATTATTCCACTCAGTGGTGACGAAAAACAAGATTTAATTCCCTGAGAAATGCCAGCTGAGAAAATCATTTCCCTGCCTGCCTCTCCTTTCCTTTTTTTTTTTTCCTTTTTTTTTTTTTCCCAAAGACATCTTTGTCTTTATGCAGGCCATGAGGGCCTTGCTACATCCTGTACAACAAGAGATTTCTCTGCACCTGCCCAGGGTCTTAAGAGAAGATTCAGAACCCTCTTGGCCCACCACCCTCAATCGCAGGTCCCTAAGGACACAGATTTCTGCTCAAATCCAGACCACACTGTGCTGCTTAGCACATTGGTGAATTATAACAATAAGCCCCAGGAAATGACCGGTTACCACCACAGCTCCAACTGATGAGACAGGAACCTAAGAGCTGGTTAGGGAAGTGATTTACCTTCCTATTACTCCTCAGGTTGAGAGTCCACTCACTGCTTCCTCCAGGAAGCCCTCCCTGATTAAGGTCCAAGTTAGACATCTCTTCTCTGGGTTCCCAAAATACAGTGGGACTTTTCCTCATCGCCCTTTTACTATTGGACTATAAGCTGCCAGATTTGTTCATTTTACTTTTTTAACAAACTCACATATAGTACTCGCTATGTGTAGGCCCTGATCTTTACAAATATTACTTTGTGCTTTACAAATATTCATTCATTCGATCCTCGTAACAACCCTATGACAAAGGTACTATGATCAGCCCTGTTTCGTAGACCAGAAAGCTAAGGCGCTGACTGGTTAAGTGACTTGGCCAAGGTCACACAGCAGGGAGGGTCAGAACTGGCGATCTAGGTATCACCCCCTTCAGTCGGTGGCTCCCAGCAGACAAGGTCTTCAGGGGTTCACTGGACCCTGAGACCCGTGCCCTTCACCAATCCCACCCTGTACATGACCGGAATCTGCCACCAAAGTCATTATCACGTGGGAGAGCCGTTTGGTGTGGACAGGACTCCCTCCCTGGAGTGGATGCCAGCTGTGTGGCCTCCAGCAAGCCAGCCTTCTCTGGTCCTCTGTGAGAGCCACAGTCTCTCACATGGGAAGGAAAACAGTGCCTAGGTGTGCTGGAAGGATTAAAAAGCCACGCACCGATGCCTAGCACATAGTGAACACTTGGTAGGTGTGCAAGACCGTGAACTAGAAAATGCAGACTTTGGGGATGCTTTTGCCATGCTCAGAAAATAACAGAACCTTATCAATCCCAGTAAACGAAGCAAGGCCTGAGATCTGGATGGAACGGTGGATTTTTCTTAATAGTAGTAGCAAGACGGGTGAGTTGCCAACAATTACCAAGAAGAATTTTGCAATCACGCGCAATCCATTACTTCTGGGAGCTACCAAGACGCGAGAGAGTCTGAAACGGGGACCTACTGGGCCAGAAATGGCAAGTGAGGAATGTTTCATTCATTCAGCAAGTGTGGGTTGAATGCCTTTCAAGTGCATTGAAGCAATGTGGAGTTGGGAAGGGGCACAAGCCCAAGGGCCCCTCGGATCCAGGCCCATCCCAGCCAGCTCTGTAGGTTACAGTTTGTGACCTTGACCACTAGACCCACCTCTCGGCACCTCAGACTTCTCTTCCATAAATTGGGGTGACAAGTGAAGCCTCCTCCCGGGGACTGCTATGGGGAGTCTGTGAGATAATGTAGAGGGGGTAGGAGATTGACATATGTTAGTCTCCTCACCTACGCCCCTCCCCGCCTCTCCACAATGGTCCCAGCGGTGCAGCAGTCTGCCTGACCCACTTGGCCCCCTGTCTTATACAAAGAACCCAGCAGGTACCAGGAACTGGCCTGGAAGCTTGGGTGCTTAAGCTCCACAGAGCCTCAAAACAGATTGGCAGGTGGGGTTGCAGGTCCAATTTTGCAGCTGAGGACAAGGGGCAAAGCCAGGTGAAACCCAAGTGTTTCTATCTCCAAATCCATGCTCTTTTTTTTTTTTTAATTGAGATAACAGGGTTTTATTTATTTTTTATTTTTTTTGTTTTTCTAAAGATTTTATGTATTTATTAGACAGAGAGAGAGACAGCCAGCGAGAGAGGGAACACAAGCAGGGGGAGTGGGAGAGGAAGAAGCAGGCTCATAGCAGAGGAGCCTGACGTGGGGCTCGATCCCACAACGCCGGGATCACACCCTGAGCCGAAGGCAGACGCTTAACCGCTGTGCCACCCAGGTGCCCCCAAATCCATGCTCTTAACCCCGATTCCGAGGATAGGAAAGGAGGAGGGCAAGCAGGATGGGGAGGAAGCTGGAGACCGCTTTTATAAGTTCATTTACCAAAGGCAACCCCAGAATAGAGCCCATGAGGCTGAGACAGGTCACAGAGCAATACCCTAAGGGAGGAAATGCCAAGGAAGGGTGTCAGGTGGCCTTCGATGGAGACGGGTGAGGAGTCAGGGCCTCAGGGAGCAAATGCCTTGTACGTGCAGGGATCCAGATGCTCCCAGGGAGCCTCCCTCCTTGTCCTACAAACCTCATCTGGCTGGGTGATTCCATACCCTTCACAACCCCCTCCTGGGCTTCAGCCCCTTCTCTCATCCAGGCAGTTCTTCCTTACATCTAACTGAAAGTTTTCCTGCTGCATCACCAGCAGACCCCTGCTGGAGCACTAGGAGACAGCCCCCAGCCCTGCCCACCCTGTCTGCTGAGTTGGTGGGGGCTCCTGGCTCAGGGCGGTAATCCTGCTGACAATTAATTGGCTTTTGTTGGAGGAGAATGAATACCATCTCATCTTAATCTTCTTCATTATTCTCCTTGTTCAGCAGAGTCAACACAAGATGAGGTTTAATTTACGGGGGAAAAAATAGCGAAGTCATTACTCACCAGGAGATCAGGACTGGATCTGCCTGGGTGTTCTGTGTTCACCGTAGGCGAGGGGCCAAGAGGAAGGCCCAGGGCTCTGCCAAGATGCGGACGAAATAGCAGGGGCGGTTGGGGGCGGGGGTGATGTCTAGGCCCCCAGACCTATTAAAGGCTGGATTCCCAGAGACCACAAATCCTTCCTAGTCTTATAGGACTCTAACCTCAGAGGACCTAGCATCCTAAGTATTTCTCAGGAGCCTCTGGTGTTAGAGCAGCCCCAAAGCAGGCAGGAAGCCCAGCCCCTCAGGCCCAGACTGAGCCCCAGACAAGAAATCAGGCTTCGAATTCAAATTCCCCCTGCTGATGCCCCCTTCCTCTGCAGAGAACATGGCAAGAGGAGCCCAGCCTGGGAACTCCCTTGACAACGCTGATACCTAGTGGTCATTTGAGGAACTGGTCCTTCTTCCCTCCTTATACAACCACTACTGAATAACATACCATGGCTACAAAAATCCAGATTTACAAGGAAAATAAATCAGAAGCGAAAGGATAACTTTTTTCCATTGCAAAAATGCTAAATAGAGGGCTCCACCAAGAAATCTAAAAGAAAATTCATTTTATCTTCCCCAGCCCCATAACCAAAATGTCCCAGAAACACTTAGCTGTCCCTCCTTCTGCCTGGGGCAATCAATAATATTCCTAGAAGACCTGGAGCCCCACAGCCCTGGTCATTGCCACCGTTTCCATGCTTCCTCACCTCAGAGCTCCTAGCTTCTGCCCCAGCTCTGTCCCCTAGCTTGTGCACATCTCTGACCCTATGCCAGAGTGAAGTGGCTAGGACTTGAGCTGGAAATCCAGATCAACTGGTTTTGAAACTGGAAAGCCACAACTGCCTATGTATTGTGTATGTCCCTGGGCAAGTTACCCAACATCTCAGAGTCTAAGCTCTTTCATCTGTAAAATGGGAATATCTGTATCTACCGGAGAGGGCCACCGAGCAGATTGAAGGAGCCTGTGTGCTTAGCACAGGAATTGGCTCCCACCAAGTCCCAACCGATTCCTGTTATCGTCCCCATGGTTGCTGTTATCAGCATCTTGTTCATCCTGTTACTCTTGGGAAATTTGGTTTCATCACCTCAGCTATAAGCTGCTTATGTCTAACTCCCCATTCTCGGGTCCTGCTGGATAGAGCAAAGGTTTTTCCTTAAAACATGCTATACCTTGTAAGACAGAGCACACAGCAGGTGCTCAGGAAACTCTCGGGATTGCCTGCCTGTATCTCCAACCTCTGTCAAGCCACTTCCCTACTTGCTCACTGAGCTCCAGCCTTTCTGATCTATGAATGAGTTCATTCCCACCTCAGGGCCTTTGCACTTACTGCTTCTACAATGTTCTTCCCCCTAGATATCTGCATGGCTGGTTTCTCCTCATCCTTCAAATGTCCCTTCCTCAAAGAGGTCCTCCCTGATCACTTTGACCAAAAAGACCAACCTCACTCTCTAGTTTGTTTACTTCACTATAGAAGTCAAGTGCCTAAGTGGCTAAGTGGAATTCCAGTTCCAACACATATTAGCTGTGTGACCTCAGGCAAGTAGCTTAACCTCTCTGTGCTCCAGTTTTCTCACTTGTAAAAATGAAAGTAATAATAGTTCCCCCTCCATAAGGTTATTTTAATGAATCAATATATATAAAGTTCCTAGAGTGTTGCCTGGTATGTATATTAAGTGTTCCATCCTGTTGGTAATTATCTGACTCATTTATTTAGCTGCTTGTATTTATGTTTCTCTATCTAGACTATTCCAGGGCGCAACATCCTCGTCTGGTTTTACCGTAACTTCCTGGCAGATAGTAGGTGCTCAAAAAGCACTGACTGATTAGAAAGGACCTTCAGGAACATGCACCTCTCTCTCCTGAGCCTATGTTCAGGTGCCATTGAGCCATGTGGCTAACCTGTCTGCTATCCGCGCTCCCCACTGTCCAGAGAGGTCCCTGAGGCGCCCCCTGCTGGACGGAGTAGGTTTTCCCTTGAAGGAAGCTGACGGTCTGCGGTCCTATAATGAACGTTGGGGGTGGAGGGCAGCAGGTAAAGGTTAAGCACCTGCTCTTTGAAGCCCATTGCACCTAGGCTGAACCTTTCGCTTCTCCAATGAATCTGTGTGTCATCTGCCAAATCTCGGCTCCTCAGTATCCTTATGTGTACAGTCAGGGTCCCAATGTCCTCTCCCCCTTCCCACTGAGCTTTGCTGGCCCACCTATCCCCGAAGTCTCAGCCCTTTGATGACTCAGGAGTAGCTGTCTGGCCTTCCCAAGCTGAATACCACCAGTGTATCCAACTATCCCTCTAGTGACAGGCACTCGGGACAGCGGGTCAGAAGGACCCCATTATCTGAGCCCCCAGGTCTCCTCTGGGGCCTCAGGGCAGAGGATCTGGTCTCCTCTGAGAACAGACCATTGGCTGCAGGTGGCCTCCCTGGGCTTGCATCCTCTTTCCCCCTCCCCCATCCCTCACCTCCCTGGCTGCTCTGTCTCCCCCATTGTGGCCCCGGAGGCTGAGGTTTCTCTGTGCCCTCTCCTGCCTCACTCCACATTCATGCCCAGCCCTCACCAATGGCCTTGGCTTTGGCTGCTGGCCACATACAGTGCCAATCCTGTCTCTCCAGCCCAGAGCCCAAGACCCCTCAGGGTCCTCTCTTCTGACTGCCCCATGGGGGGGGGAGCTCCTCCACCTGCAGCACGTCCCATGCCCCCACATCACAGTGCTGATATCGCATCCCCACAGGCACCTGGACGCAACTCCTCCTCTCATGTTCACTGAGTCTCCATCCAGCCTCCTCCTGCAGTCCCCCCCGGGGGGCGGGGGGTCCCAGTCCTCCCCCAACTCAGCCTCATGGGGCTCCCCACATGCCCATCCTAGTCCATCGCCCCAAAGCACTACCTTGCCTATTACTCTTTCGTGTAAACCTGGAAGCCCTTGGGGGTGGCCCTCTTCCTTCATGGCTTTCATCAAACCCATCAAGGCATCGATTCTCCTGACCGGCATCTCAGGTAGGTGTGGACGGTGCTTTCCCCACTAGACTGTGTGAGATCCCCTAGAAAGGACTAAGGATGCCCATGAGGCAGGGGCTGTGCCTCCACCTTCAGACTGGGAGTTCTCTGAGAGACTGAGGATGCCCCCAGAGCTGGGACTCCAGCTGGAGCCCTCCAGGACACTGGGTATCTCTTCCCAGGGGGCCCCATCTTCCTGGGACAAGGAGTGTCTTCCTCACCCGTGGAACCTCAAGGCCCTACACAGAGCCTGGCTCCAGGGTTATGGCTTCAGGAATTGTGAGTGAATGAATGAACCCGTGAACAAGTACAGGCGGGCCCAGCTTGAACCGTGCAATCCCATCTGACCAGCAGGTGGCAGCAAGGCTCAAAATCAAAGGAAAGCTGGAGGGCCACTGAGGTTTTATCCGTCACCATTTCCAAGAGGAGAGCAGCTGCGTGGAGACCCTCAGTCACCCCCAGGACCAGCAGCTGAGCGTCCTGGGGAAGGGCTGGGTGTGAGAGCTGCTGGGGAGGCCAAAAAGAGTGCCCGGCACCACACCTTTGCCCCTTCCGCTCAAACCAGTGCTAGGGGCCAGCCTCTGGGCAGGGCTTGGAAAATGACCAGAGACCAGACGCGAATGACTCCTGTCCAATCCAACACCAGACCCGAGAGGACGGCATGAAGTGCGCATGGACTAAGAGGAACACCAAGTTGCTCCCCCAGCCACCCTCCCCATCTCCCCACCTCCCCATCCCCACCTGGGCCACTGGCATCCATCCCTAGGCCCAGGAGAATTGGGATTCTAGGTAAGGTGCTGCCAGTGCCACCCCCCAACGGTGACCCTGCCCTCAGAAAGGAACGGGAGGGGGATCAAGGGATCCAGAGAAGCCTGGAGGGCAACCCCCCCACACACACACCCTGTTCTGGCCTCTGGGCAGCTTGGGTGTCAGTCAGGCGCCAGGCCCAGCTCCCCACTCTTCGCCCTCACAATCCCAGCCTTTGTCCAGCGGCGCAGGCCTGGCTGGCTCTGCACCGGCCCAAGGGCCCCTGGAAACCAGAGCAGCTGGAGCCCCACCAAGTATTTTTCCAGGCTGGGCCAGGGGCCCTCAGGAGACAGAGAAGGATGCAAAGGGAGCGGTGTTCATTCATCCGTTTGTTCATTCATTCCTTCCTTGGACAAATAGTATTTATTAGGCGCCCACTTTGTGGCAGGCACGGTGCTAAGTGCAGGGGATTCAGCGGTGGGCCCAGCCCAGGCCCATACCCTCACCCATCTTATTTTCCAGATGCAAATATATGCCAACAAAACCCCTCTTTCCCAGTGTGGGGCTGGGCTTGAAGTATGGGGCAGGAGAGGAGTACGTGGGGGCAGGGGTGGGGGTAGGAAAGGTGCGAATGCTACCGACTAAGACCTATGTACCCCAGACCTCTGCCCCTCCAAGGCGGCTGAGGTTGGAGAGGGGGGTCACTCAGGGCTCCACCCACACGCTGCTGTTGGTCACCCGGGCCCCGAACCAGCCCTTCCAGTAGACGGAGTCCTGACCCCCGTGCTCGAAGCGGACAAAGCGGACGCCGGGCCCGTAGTCGGTGAAGGTGTGGGAGATCTGGGGAGTGGAGGTAGGAGGGTCTGATTAGGGCCCCGGTGCCTCCCCCAGCCGCCCCAGCCCGGCGCACTTTCCCGCCTCTAGCCTCCCCCCTCGATTTCCCAGCCTGGGTCCCTCCTCCACACCCCTCCGCCAAGTCTGCCCGACCCGCGTGCCGTGGGCGGGGTTTCCATGAGCCCCGCCCTCCCGTTCCCGGGCCCCGCCCCCCGGAGCCTCCAGGCTCACCTGGATCCAGCCCTCATCATAGCTGTCTGGGGGCACCGCCACCTGCCCGCTGCTGAACTCGGCCAGCACGTCCTCGTGTTCCGACAGCAGTTTCACCGTGAGCTCGTACAGGCAGCCGGCGTCGCTGCGGCCCGAGTACCTGACCCGAGGGAGGGAGCGAGTGCCCGCCGAGCCCTGCTGAGCTGGTACTGTGGGCCGTGCCTGCTACAGAAGTTCTCATTTCTGCCCAACCCCGCCGGCCGGTACTACCAATGTCCCCGTTTTACAGATCAGGAAACTGAGGCCAGAGAGAGAAAGGACTCGCCCAAGGTCCAAACCCAAGGACTACACCCCAGGCCGGTCAGACCTAACTTTGAGGCTAAAGCCAGCCCAGAGTGACACGTTTTGTTTTTTTAATTGCCAACATTGAGGAGGTGGATTTCCACCTTCTCCTGAAAACCCGTGGCCCACGTGACCACAACCACGAGAGTTGGGAGGCAGTGGCCCCTGGGACATGGCAGCGTCTCCAAGTTGCCCCCCACACACACTCCCTCCTTCACGCCTTCCCGTTTTCGTTCCCCACAGTCCTGGCCCAGCCCCACGGCCGCTCACCAGTCCTTCGCCACGATCGCGGGCTGAGTGGTGTCCAGCAGCTCCTCCCAGTAGCCCTCAGCCTGCAGGTCAATGACCTGCGCTTTGCGACACCACCTAGGGAACCAGAGTTAGGAGGGAGTGGCGACCCCTCTCCCCCCTTTGCCCTCCATCCCCCTTCTCCTTACTCAAAGGAGGAGGCGAAGTACTTCTTGACGCTCTCATCATGGATGAATTCCACCCCACAGTCTCCTGGCAGGTCCTCCACCCTCCAGCCGTCCCCGCCATGCTCCACGTCGCACCAGCCCTCCAGGTCCTCTGTAGGAACACGACAGCCCCACCCTGGTCACCCACTCCGTGCTAAGGGTGTGGCAGGGCCGGCTCTTGCTCCTATAGTTGGGGGGGGGGGCGTGGGCAGGGGAACGCGGGGCTTGAACGGTGTGGGCTGGGCAGGTGATGGTGCGGGCAGAAAGGGAGTCACTTCCTACCCGTCCCCAGATTCTCCCTCCCTCCTGGGAGGCTCCTCCACAGGGCGGGTCTTGCCCCAGCTCGCGGAGGGTGGAAGGACCTGGGAAAGGGACCCCCGGAGAACAGGCGGCCAGGGAGGCAACCATACGTATAGTATTTGTTGGGGCCGCGCCAGGGCTTCGGCTCACTTCGCCCTCCAGGCGGGCTAGCGTTGTTCCGGCCCATTTTGCAGAAGGGGACGTTGAGGCCGCCGAGCCGCTCACCTTCCCCGCACGGATTGCGCAGCAGGTTGCGCCGCCGCTTGCTCAGGAAGTAGAACTGCTGCCAGTGGTCGCGCTCGTCCTCGGCGCCGCCCTCGGGCACCAGCCCCTCCTGCTGGCACTTAAGCAGCCAGAGAGGGGCGCCGTCCACCAGCTCCTTCCAGCGCAGGCACACCAGGCGGCAGGCCTGCACCAGCTGGGCGGCCGGCAGCTCGGCCAGCACGCGCAAGAGCAGCGGCTCGGGCAGCTCGTCCAGGTAGGCCACCGCCTCCTCCTCGGGCCGCTCCGCCCCGGCGCTCGCCTCCTCCGCGCCTGCCTCCTCCGGCTGCCCCTCTGGGCTCACCTCCTCCGGCTGGCCCACGCTCTCTGCAGGCGGGGGTGGGGGGCTGTGACTCTGCTCCGACTGTGCCCCGCCCCCAGCCTGAGAACCCCCGTGTGTCGGGTATCTGTCTCCCACCCAGCCTCGCACAATCCACAGCTGAGGCCCATGCTTCTGCGCCCAGAGACTGCTACCCAGTAGACGAGGCCCACGGGGCGGGGGGCCACAGACCAGTCCCCAGTCCCAAGAGTGGCCTCAGAGGCCTCAGTTGTCCCTGCAGGGCCAGTAAACCTGAGAAGACAACTGCAACTGAGAATATTCCTATAAGGGCATCCATCTGTTGCACAAACTTGACTCCATGTATCTCACATCAACTCCTTTAGCCTTACCACCACCCCCTGAGATCCCTGCTCCCCTCACCTCCTCCGGGGAGTGCTCCAGGACTTCCCACCACCACATCTTCCCACTGTGGAGTTCCTGTCCTTCTTAGCTCTTGTCCTAGCATATGTTGGCTTGTAAACACCTCTCTCAGGACCAGACCGAGTGCGAGAGGGCAGGAACTGGGTCTGGGACACTCACTGCTTCATCCCAGTGCCTGGCATCTGGAACCCTCCCTGGCACACTGTCAGCAGCTAATGTTTACTGGGCATTTAGCAAGAGCTAGACATTGTTCTAAGTGGTTTCTTTACTCTAAATCCGTATGGCATCTCTTCGAGGTTGTTCCTCCTGCCTTTGAGATTTCATTAATGAGGAAGCTGAGGCATAGAGCGGTGAAACCTCCCAGGATCACACAGCAAATGAGAGGTCGGAGCCTGGACTTGAACCCAGGCAGTCCAGCTCCAGAGCCACCATGAACCACCATGCCCTCGATAAAATAATGTGTTGACTTTGGAGGCACCATTATGAGTTTGATTTTGACTCTCCAGAGGTTACAGCCCTAGTGTGAGGGCAGGGCCGTGGGGATCTGAGGCTGAAGGGAAGGGAGCACAGGGATTGGAACCCCCTGTCAGCCACGGCTGTGTGATGTGGGGGCTCGTTAAAAGAGAGCAGGTATATGGAACAGGGAGAGGTAGTAAATGCTGGAGAAATGAAGGTCCTTTCACTCCCTTCTTTTCCTATCCCCAGCCCTCTGTTTCCTCGTCTATGAAATCTAAGTAATGCTTGGGCCAGCCCATTCAAACAGCGCTGATGCTCCCATTCCCTGAGGAAGGGGCCAGGGCACTCTAAATCGTATGGAGGGGGAGAGATGTCAGGAGCTGCAGACTGGACTGTCTCCTGGAACCCAGCCGGCCTCAGCTGGGCCATCAAAACCTTGAGTAAGCAGATACTGAGTGCACAGTGTCTCTGGAGGAGGAAGACACAGTGGCGAGGCGATGGGGCCACTCTGGGTGATGGGGGGAGGCAGTGCTCTCAGACCTAGGATAGGGGGGATCCTAAGGGCTAGAGCCTGGAAAGCCCAGGTGGTGGTAGAAACAGGCTGAGCAGTGGGGGAGGGAAGAGGCAGGGCCTAGACCCAAGTCTGGGTGTTGCCAGGACCCCAGTCTGCCAGTGCTTCCCTCCCTCCCCACGTGCAGCATTTTCTCCCCCTCCCACAGTCAGACCCTCGAGCTGAATCAGGGTTTACCTCTTCTTCAGAGCTCAGAGCACAGTCAGTCCTCATAAATCTTACTTAGTGAATCATTGAGCATAACACTTTCCTTCATTAATAGTTGTTTTTGGTTTTGTTTTGTTTGGTTTTTTTTTTGGTTTTTTTTTTTTGGCCACATCTTTATGATGTGCGGTTTAACCCTTTCTCTTTTGCAGAGAAGAAACCGAGGCCCAGAGAGGTTTATTAGCTTTGCCCAGGAACAACGGGCGTGCAGAGAGGAAAATGCCAGGCCCCGAAGCCACATCACTGGCTTGTCCTGCTGCCCGCAGCTCTCTGGGGAGCTGGGCCCAGTGTCCTCACCTCTCCACCCCTCCCCCTGCCCTGCCCTGGCCCTGGTGGACACCTGATGCTCCCCCGAAAGGTGCACCTTGCCCGGTCCCCTCTCCTGGCCTCAGGCCTGGCACTCCAGGCCCCAGATCTGATTACAGCCCCCCCAACCCCTTTCCAGCACACACAACTCCCCACATTGTTGCCTTCGGAAAGTTATCTGGCCCCTGGAAGCTGCCTCCCGGGCTGACTCACTCACCTGCATTGGGCCCTGGAGTCCAGGGAGTAGCTGAGCCCTGGGAAAACGCAGCAGCCCATTCTGGGGCCCTATGGAGGGTGTGGCAAGGGGGTAACGGATTGGGAGCCGGGGCTGAACTCTTGGCTGGGACTTTCAGGGCTAGAGGAGAGGGGCTTGGCCACCTGAGCATGCATCAGTGTTTCCCGGGGCCTGCTCCAAGCAAGGCCCGCTCTCTCGGATGGGCCCGCTGGGGCAGGAGTGGAGGGATCTACAGTCAGGTCTTGTTCCCACCCTGACTCAGCAGGCAACCCCTATTGGCTCAGTAGGGAGTTCAAGGGATGGGGGGGGGGTCTCTGATTCCAGACAAGATGACTGGGCAGTCTCAGAGGGCCTGAGCATAGGCGAGAGCTGTGCCCCAACTCTCTGTCACAGCTGGCCTGATCCCCACTGGGCAAGTGACCACCCAGTTGAAGAGCAGCCCCTCCGGCCAAGGGAGCCCAGGAGGAAGACTGGGGTGGGGTGGGGAGAGGACGGCAGCCCCAAGAAATCCATGGGAATCCAGGCAGCTCAAGGGCCAGGGCTGGCAAATGAAAGAAGTTGATGGAAGAAAAAGGCATGGAGCCTCCTGCATCCCAGATGCGTCCCAGACCCGGACCCAACAGACCCTCAGGAAGCTGAGAGCGGAAACGTGGAATCACTCCTAGGCTATTTCCCTGGTAAATAGGACCCAGGAGCCTGTCACCTCTGGAGGCCTCCAGCCAGCCAGAGGGCTGTGCTCTTTTAAGACTGTCGCAAGCGCTTTGCTTGGGTGAAAGTTTGCCGCGCTGGGTGTCGGGGACCCCCTCGCTCTCTGATGTCCCCTCTCTGTAGCAGTCGCCCGCCTGCGCCTGCCCTGGTCTCCCCTCCCGGGCTGAGCGAGTGGATCCGGGTGGCGGCGGCTACCTGGTTCACCGTCTCCGTCCATCGCTGCGGAGGGCGGTCTTGAGAGGAGGAGGAGCCGGAGCGCTGCGGGGCTGCGGGGCTGCCCGAGTCCCGCGGCGACTGCGAGTCCAGGCGCTGCCCGCGTCTAGGTCGGGGCCCGGCTGGCCGCGCCTCTTAAAGGCCCTCGCCTCCGCCCCCGCCCCGCCTTTGGCCCGGTGCCGGGACGCCCCGCAGTCTGGAGCGGTCGGCCCCAGGCCTGAGGCTACCGGTTCCTCGCCGGACCCAGGAGGCAGGGAAAGGTCGGGAGTCGGGTTTATTAATGGAGGGGGGGGATCCGATTTGGGGCGTCTTCCAGCTCCCTCCAGGGGTGGCTGCTGGGAGGAGGAGGCGAGAGGGCAGCGAGTCTGGGTCAGGCAGAGGGTGGGGGGCGCGCAGCCCAGGAGGAGGGAGGGGGGCCGAGGCTCCTCCCGGCGCCCCCGCCCCCAGGTAATTTTCCTGCGTCTCGTGGGGGGCAGCAGCGCGGGGAGGGCCGGGGGCGGGGCCGGGGCGGGGCCTGACGGGCCGGGGCGGGGCCGCACGCTCCAGCTAAGGCAGGCCAAGGCCCGCTCAGCCCCACGGCGGAGCCGGACCGTGCAGCGGCGGCCGAGCGCAGGTGACCCGGGGGAGTGGGCGCGGGGAGCGCCGCGGTGGGGGTGCGGGCGGGCCAGGGCTCCGCAGGAGGGCGCACTGGGCGGTTTCCGGGCAGTGCGCGGAGGGAGGCCGGGCGTGGACAAGGCCCAGGCCTCGGGGGCTGCGCGGCGCGGCCGAGAGCGGCGGCTCAGGCGAGAACCGGGGCTGGGGTCGCTAATCGATGCCCAGGGTCCCGAGCCGCGGCTTTGGGGGGCACTTTAAAGCCAGAACGCGAGGTGGGAAGGCTGCAGGCGCGCCGGGGATCCTGCCGCGGGGGTGGAGGTGGGAATATGGGAAAGGCCTTTCCCCATCGCCCACCCCATCTCCAGTCTCAGCTGGGCAGCTGATTTATTCTGCGGTCTTGAGAAATTCTCTTGAGCTCTTTAAACCTACGTTGGAGACAATGGTAATTATCCCCCTGCCCCCAACCTCTCTCCCTCCTCCGTTGGAGGACTTGCTGGATGGATGGTTCTGCGGGACTACGCATTGTTCCTTAACACTCTAAATCCTGGCCTATTGGAAGAGGCTTGCTCTAGAATCAGAGAAGACTCTTTCCGTCCTCTGTCCCTGTCTGTGTGACCTTGGGCAGGTACTCACACCCCTTTGGGCCTCCTTAGCATCCTTTAGAGGCTGTTGTGAGGTGACAGTAAAATCAATCACTTTTTTTTTTTTTAAGATTTTATTTATTTACTTGAGAGAGAGGGAATGAGTGAGCAAGAGAGCATGAGCAGGGGCAGAAGGAGAAGCCGACTCCCCTGCTGCGCAGGGAGCCCAATGCAGAACCCGATCCCAGGACTCTGGGATCATGACCTGAGCCCAAGGCAAGACGCTTAACCAACTGAGCCACCCAGGCGCCCCAAAATCAATCACCTTTTATCGAGCATCTGCTGTGCCACGTCCTTTGAAACCATTTTAGTACCGTTCCTGGCCCCATTTTCAGAGGAGGAAACTGAGGCTCGGAGAGGCACGGTGGATTTCCTGAGATAGTAAATGGCAGAGCTGGGATGGGACAGTCCACTGCCATGGGGTGCTGCAAATATCCGGTTCTGGAGAGGGGGCCTGGTCTATAGTGTAGCTTTTCAATAACCACAGGGGGGCGTCCAGAAGCCACACGCCATGGCCGTGGGGAACATCAACGAGCTGCCCGAGAACATTCTGCTGGAGCTGTTCACCCACGTGCCCGCCCGCCAGCTGCTGCTGCGCTGCCGCCCCGTCTGCAGCCTCTGGCGAGACCTCATCGACCTGGTGACGCTCTGGAAGCGCAAGTGCCTGCGGGAGGGCTTCATCACCGAGGACTGGGACCAGCCCGTGGCCGACTGGAAGATCTTCTACTTCCTACGCAGCCTCCACAGAAATCTCCTGCACAACCCGTGCGCTGAAGGTGGGGTGCAGAGTGGGTCTGGCGTGCCCCCAACGCACACACGGTCATGATAGCAGCTGACTTTCATTATGCAGTTACCGTGAGCCAGGCACTTTGGTGGGTTTAACTCCTTTAATCCTCTCACAATAGTCCTAAGGGGTAGGTGCTGTTAGTGCTCCCATTTTTCAGACGGGCAAACTGAGGCCAAGAGTGGCATTTTGTATTCCACCCTTAAGATTATTTCCCCAGTGACCTTTCCTAGGAGAGGGACTGTTGGCCAGTTGGGACTACTTGTGCCCAAGACACAAGACCAGGAAGTCAGAGCCATATATCATTGGCCTAGTTCCCAGACTCCAGGGCGAGGCCTCCTAGGACTGCCCCAGAGTGCAAAGGGGACTTTACTTATGGAAGAATGAGAGATCCAGTCTTCTTTCCAGCATATTACGACAACAGGTAAAACAAATCTATATCATCTAGAGCTCCCTTTTTCCCTCACTGTGTTGTAACTCATTGGCTGGACACCGGAATGAGGTGGGAGCCTCATTTCCCATTATTTGGCCAAATTCTGGAGCAAAATGATAATGAAATGACTCCAGTCTGTCCAGAGCTTTCAGGTGCCTGCCTCACTTGACTCCACAACAGTCATGTTCTTGGGCAGCAGTTGGCATACTATGGTCCATGAGCCAAATCTGGCCCAGGAGCTAAAAGTAGTTTTTGCAGTTTTAAATGGTTATTTAAAAAAAAAGAAAAAAAAAGACTGCAACAGAGATCATATATAGCCCACAAAACCTACAATATTTTGGCCCTTTACAGAAAAAGTTTGTCAGCTCTTGTTCTTAACTCCAGTTTACAGAGGACAAAACCAAGGCTCAGAGAGGGAAAGCAACTTCTCTAAGGTCACACAGCCCCGTATTGGTAGAGCTGGGACTAGCCCCAGATCTGTCTGCTGGTGTCAGAGCATTCTCCATCACAGAAGGGATCTGGTCATTCACATGGTCACATGGCTTGGGATTCCTAGTGGAAATCACTTACCATGGTGCTGGGCACACAGGAAGCATCTAATAGGAGACAGCCACTATTGGTTTGCAGTATCCCGCACAATGTCGCACAGCATGGGGCTTGAGGGCAGCTGCAGAGATTCAGGGAGAGGATCTGGGAGGAAGGGGCACTTAAAAGACCACTGGGGGGCTTCCCTATGACGTACATTCTGCTTTCTGGCCAGAGGGCTTTGAATTCTGGAGCCTGGACGTGAATGGAGGTGATGAATGGAAGGTGGAGGATCTCTCTAGAGACCAGAGGAAGGAATTCCCCAATGACCAGGTCAAGAAATACTTCGTGACTTCTTATTAGTAAGATCTGAGGCTGGGGAACTGTTGGGGTGGGGGGAAACCCAAGTCATTTCACCCTGGGGTCTCCTACTCTGGGAACAGCAGTCCTTGCCCCCCAGCGCCCTAGTGCTGAGCCCCAGCCCCTCCCACCCCTCTGCCTGCCCCCAGCACCTGCCTCAAGTCCCAGGTGGTGGACCTCAAGGCCGAAGGGTATTGGGAGGAGCTGATGGACACCACACGGCCGGACATCGAGGTCAAGGACTGGTGAGTGCCTGGGGCGAGGGTCTGGGGGAGGGGGGCCTGCCACTCAGGCGCCCCACCCCCACCCTGCCCCCCATCTCCAAGGCCCTGATGCGCCCTCCCTCTGCCTGCAGGTTCGCAGCCAGGCCAGACTGCGGGTCCAAGTACCAGCTGTGTGTTCAGCTCCTGTCGTCAGCACATGCACCCCTGGGGACCTTCCAGCCGGACCCGGCAACGATCCAGCAGAAGAGCGATGCCAAGTGGAGGGAGGTGCGTGGGCCAGAAAGAGGGCAGGTGGCATATTGCCCAAGGCCGAGACTGCAGTCAAACAGGCCTGGGTTCAGATCCCAGCCCTGCTGCTTCTCACCTGGGCCTCGGCTGCTTGAGCTCTGAAATGATGCCGGTAAAGCCATGTTCAAAAAGGTTAACTACTACTAGTTACTAATATCGGTTATTACCACTGTCTGGACCAGGGGCAGCAAACATTTTCTTAACAGGCCAAATACAAATATTTTAGGCTTTGCAGGTCGAGTTGTCCCTGTCACAACTACTCAGCTCTTCAACTCTGCCATTGTGTGATGAGAGCAGCTAGGGACATGGCTGTGTTCCAATAAAACTTTATTTACACAAACAGGCAGTGGGCCCCTAGGCCACAGTTTGCCAGTCTGACCAGTGCTGTCCAGTAGAATGTTCTGCAGTGATGGAAACGGTCTGTGTCTGCAACTGTGCGGTAGTCCATAGCCACGGGTGACTGTGGAATGCTTGATAAGAGCCAGTTTCTGCTATGACTGAGGAACTAAATTTTTAATTTTATCTAATTTTAATTAATTTCAATTTAAATAGCCACATGTGCCTAGTGATGACTGTAGGGGACGTCTTTTGGCACTTTGCAGAGTTTCCCTCCATTCCTTTGAGCTGCAGTTAGATAATCAATGCTATGGAGTGGCCCCGGGAGGATTTTGCTCCATTTTACAGATGAGGAAGCTGAGGCAGAGAGGGGAAGTGGCCTGCCCCAAATCACAGAATTAGGACTAGAACTCAGTTCTGCTGACTCCTGGTCCAGCACTAAGACCTTGGCCCCTTCCTTGCCCCCGATCTCTCTCCCTCCCTCCACCTGTCCCCCCTCCCACCCCTGCAGGTCTCTCACACGTTCTCCAACTACCCACCCGGCGTCCGCTACATCTGGTTTCAGCACGGCGGCGTGGACACTCACTACTGGGCCGGCTGGTACGGTCCGAGGGTCACCAACAGCAGTATCACCATCGGGCCTCCCCTGCCTTGACACCCCCCAAGCCCTGATCCGCCAAACCCTGACTGCTGTCAGAGAAGGGCTGGGTTAGGGAAGGAGAGGGGGACCAGGCTCCCCCAGACCTCCTAGTTCATCCTTGCCCCTCAGTCGCCTACTTTATGGAGCCTCTCAGTTTGTGCGGCCCTCTCACGCCATGGGGCGGCCAGTGCTCTAGGCCCAAGGTCTCAACCTGAATGATGGCAGGGGAGACCTGTGTCGGCCCCTTTAAGAGATGGGGCCCCTGAGGTTGGGGAGGTGCAAGGTGTTCTCCCAGGCTCTTCCAAGACTGGTCTCCAAGCTCAGATGCCAACCTAGATGTGTGTCTCTACCTTCCCCTCCTGGCCCCTTGCTCCCTGTCTCCACTGGGGGCCCTCGGAGCAGGGACCGTCAGGACATCTGGCAAGCCTGTGGCTGCCCTGGATAGTGCAGGTGCTGGGAGGTGACCACGTAGCTCAGACAGATCTGGGAGTGGAAGGGGGGCTGTGCTGGCCTGTCCTCTGCCTCATTCTGCCCCTCCCAAGCTCTTTGCTCTGCCCACCTGCTCCGAGAGGTGACTTTGACCCAGAGGCTCAGGCCTATTCTGAAATGGGCAGGGCCAAGATGGAGTGGGGGCCAGGCCAGGTCTGGACTGACCTTGCTGTCAGTGAAGCCCCAGAAGTCAGGTGGGGGCAGGATCTCCAAAAGACCCCTAGAATCCCACGCGTGGTAACCCAGGGCAGGTAGGGGGAAGGAATACACCCTGATTCTAAGAGCTGGGATGTGTAAGCCACGGATGAGGTGAGTGGGTGGTTTTCAAGGACCACCTGTCCGCCTCCATGCCTAGACCCTTGGAATTGCCTTTACTGAATCCCCCCACCCTGCCCAACCTCACTCCTGCCTCTCCCTCCTGCCGAAAGGACAGCAGTGCTCGGATTCTGCCCCTGCTGCATGCAGCTAAATAAATGGTGTTTCCAGCCCAACCTGTGTCCTGTGGTTTCTGGGAGGAAAGGCAGATTTCACAGGAAGTCCTGCCTGGGACTTTCAGAAGGTGAGCATGGCTTCTGTCCAACGTACAGGGAATGGTTGACATCTCAGGAGCCAGACTATGGCAGGACCAGGGCCCTAGTACGGACCCCTTAATGAGCTGCCAACATCTCACCCCAGCAGCCCTCCAGTACTGCTAGCTTCCTCCAGAGGCCCCGACACAAGGCTGGGGGCAGTGGAGCATGTGGATATTTGGGTGGCCCCTGGATACACCTTATGCTGGGGCAGCAGGGCCATAGCGGGCACTGCTCACCGGTGTCTTACTTATCTGCCAAGAGCTTTACTGACATTAGACGAAGCCAAAGCATTTAGAACAGTGTATGGCACATAGTAGATGCTCAATGTACTGTTTAATTATCTCAGTAGTGAGCTGGATGAGGGCCAGCCATGACAGGGACACCACTCACTGGCTGTATGTAAGTTAGCAAAAGACACCCTTGGGGGAGATGCAGCCCTGACCAGTTAACAAGGTGGCCTGGGCCCGGCAGCCTTGCGCAGTGCACAGCCTGCACAACCCTTTTTGGTTGCCTTGAGTACGTGCTTGATGATTACTTGTTGAAGGAAGAAAGGAATTAGTGACAAAAACGCAGAGAGGTTTTTACTTTGAGTAAACTGAAGTCTCCCTGAGGCCATCCATGCCCTAGTGAAAGTACAAGCCAGGCTCCAGGCCAGATTTCAGCAATCACCCTCCGGGGAGGGGCCCGCCTCCCTCTCTACAGCGAAGGGAACTGGTGAGGAGTCCTCAGAGTGGCCCGCGCGGAAGTGGAGGCTAGGTTAGGGGAAGGCTCAGAATTCTCCGAGGGAGGAGAAAGCCAAGGGAAGCGGTGGGACCGTGCTGCTGAGCCGCCGATCACCTGGAGGGGAAGGCAGGTTCAGGCTACGAGGTCCGGGGAGCCCGTCGCGCAGCCCCGGCACTGAGGACCCCAAGATCCCGGCTCAGGGCTGCGGAATTCTAGAAGGCGGTGGGCGGAGCGGGACTAGGCGGAGCTGTGCGCGCGCCCCGGAGCCCGAGGGGGGAGGTCCGAGTGCGGCGCGTGACGCGGGGCGGGGCGACAGCGGACAGCGCAGCGGAGGCCGCAGGCTCCAGGCCGACCCGGAGGTCCCGTCCCGCGGGGCGTGACGCCCCGCGTCCAGGTCGCGGCCCAGCTGGGGAACGGGCGGGGGGCGCAGGCGAGGGAAGGGCTTGGGTGGCTGACTCCCGAGGGCCGGGGCGAGGGAGGGAGGGACGGGGGGCGGGGCGTTAACTGAGACGGCGGCGCAGTTTCCCGCAGGCGGGGACTCCGGGGCCGCGGGCTGGGGGCCCCGGCAGCGTGGAGTACGCGCGGGGCAGGGTCCGGCGCGGCCCGGGCCTGGCTTCGACTCCGGGAAGTGCTGCCTGGGAGCGACACGCTGGCCACACCTTGCTGGTGGCGTCCCGGCCCGAGGCCCATCTGGGACCTCCCGGCACCCCCCACGCCCGCGGGTCCTGGGACGGGCAGCAAATTTTCCCAAGCCTCAGCTTCTGCTTTCGAGAAATGGGCGTAGTAACTGGGCCCGCAGGGGTCCTTGAGGAGGTCGGGACTAGGGCGGGGCACGTGGGAAGCACAGGTGCCTCTGGGGCCCTAACTCCAGGCCCCATCCTTGCGCAGTCAGGCTTCGCGCTAGACCCACGAACGGCAGAAACTAAGGGAGGCGATGCGACTGATAACGTGCGGCCAGAGCCAGAGACCAGATTCTGGACGCCTGGGTGAGGAGCTCTTCGTACCTAAGTCGCCTCTAACTCTAACCCAGTGACTTTTATTTGGCCTAGACAGTGCTTTTAGAGGTTGCCGACATTTAAAAACTGACAGGTTTCATTTTTTCGAAATTGTTTAGACTTCCTTCTGAAAAAGCAGAAGACCTAGCCACACGGAGTTTTTCCCGTTATAGCGTTTTTGCACAAGGTGCAAGTACCTTATTTATTGTTCTCGGTCGTGCTGAAATGCTCCTGTCTGGAAAGGAGCCAGAGTGCGTGCCCACCCTCATTTTTGCTCGGATGGTAGCTTTAAGAAGGCTGTGGAGGGCTTCTTTGGCCAAGTGTCTATGGAAAATGAGAAGTCTCCTCAGAGACTCTACGTGTGGGAGAATATTCCCTCCCTCTCCCACCTGGGAGCAGATAAGGTCCCTCTGAGTGACAGTGTCTGGCCTTCCCTCCCCCACCTCACCCGGGGCCCCGGGGATCTCCTTAGAGATCTAGATAACCAGGCAAGATTCAGGCCAGGGTGGTGGCACTGTAAAGTTTCCAAAAACCCTTGTGCAATTCAGGTATAGAGAGAGGAGGGTGTTCTTCGGGGCTGCTAAGTACCAGTGCCGGAGAGTGGTTTCGCTCTAACGGTAGAGAGAAGTAATGATGCCCTGACGCACTTCTCTGCCCGCTCGGCGCTAAATGCTTTCCTTGTACTCACTCAGTCCTCCCGGCCCTGCTGAGGTTGGGACAGTGGTTCGCGCCTCTCGCGGCGCCCCGGCTAGCCAGCCACTGCAGGCCAGGATTCAGCCCCGGGCAGTCTTGCTCAGGGTCCCTCCATCGGCTGTGCAGTGTCAGAGCTTTTCGAAGTGGGCTCTGGCCTGATGCCCAAGCAGAGTGGTGTGGGAGGTGTGCTCACATCTGGCTGCCAGGCCAACATGAGCAATTTGGGGAGAGGAAGTTGGTTTAGCCCTAGCCCCACCACTTAACGAAGCTGTGATGTCAAGTGTAAAATCTTCATTACGCCCCCAGACTGACAGTGAATTCCCAGCACTAAAATAACCTGACCACACCCTCCTGCAGAGCTCGGGCAGCGGCGTGGCCTTGGCAAGGTGTGCCAGTTCACTGGGCCTAACAACTTAAACAATCATTTTTTTAACCGGGGCGCGGGGGGGAAGGGGGAGGGGGTCTGGGGGGAGGGCCTTTTTATTAGCCCCTAAAGTCTTTTATTAATATTTTTATTACACTCTTTCAAATGTGTGTAACCGCTCCCTATTTTGGCGGCCTACTACGTGCTGGAAGAAGGCTCCAACCCCTCTTGTTTCATAAAACAGGATGAAGAGCCCCTGGCCCAGGTCCCTGGAAATCTGAGGGGTCCACCTCCTTGGTCAGGGCTCGTAACCAGTGTTGCCCCCCACAGGCCTGTGGGCACCCCCTCCCTCCCCTCCCCCGCCATGGCCCTGGTCAGCATCAACGAGCTGCCCGAGAACATTCTGCTGGAGGTGTTCACGCACGTGCCTGCCCGCCAGCTGCTGCTGCACTGCCGCCCCGTCTGCAGCCTCTGGCGAGACCTCATCGACCTGGTGACACTCTGGAAGCGCAAGTGCCTGCGGGAGGGCTTCATCACCGAGGACTGGGACCAGCCCGTGGCCGACTGGAAGGCCTTCTTCTTCCTGTGCAGCCTCCGCCGGAACCTCCTGCGGAATCCGTGTGCTGAAGGTGGGCCCGGGGCTGCCCGGGGCTGGCTCCCTCCCTTCCCTGAAACCCAGGGCCTTTGCCTCTGCGATTCCCACACTATCTGGAATGTTCTCTCACACCCCTAACACCGGACCACAGGCCCTTGGTTCCTCCTCATTCTCTGGGTTTCAGTTCCGACACCTGCCCTGGGCCCCCCCCCATGTGGACACCGTGCTCCCCCACATCTGTCCTGTCCGTTCCAGTCAGTTCCTTCCTAGCATTTTCGTAACCTGTAATTACCTGTTTTATCTCGTGGTTTGGGGCTTTTTTTCCCCCTTTGCTACAAACTTCAAGGTCCAGAGGCCTAATGGGTCTTGTCACCACTGTGCATACACCCAGTGTCCACAGTGATGTCTTCACATAGTCAGTGCTTGCAAAACGTTTGTTGAGTGAATGAACAAACTGCACGTTCACTTCTCCGTGTCTAGCTCAGTCTAAGCTGCCTGACATGAGGGTGTCCTCTGTGCCAGGCACTGGACTTCACAAATGTCATTATCCTCCCATTGTCCCCATGACCCAGAGGAAGGAAATGAGGATTTTCAGAGGTGACTGCAATCACCCTGTTTAACTTATGTTCTCTTGTACTTGCCAGGGTCTTTTTCCCTCATTGAGCACTTACGGCATACCAGGCACCAGGCTTCTTTTTGGGGCTATGGCAACAATTAACGGAGGCATAGTTTGTACACTTAGAATCCCTGTCGTGTCCATTTTCTCTCTTGATCCTCACAAGGACCCAGGGAGTTGGCCAAATAAGTAGGGTTGGCTCCATTTTATAGATGGGGAGTGTTAGGCCCCATGGTGAGGACCCTACTGAAAGATCCAGAACCGCCCAGTTGCCCAGGCCTGGTCCTGACCGATGAAGGCCCTCGGGCCCCTCTCAGAGGCCCCATAGGCAGTGGCCCAGACACTCAATCTCTCCGCCTGCCCCAGATTCCACTCAGAAGCTGCCCAGCAGGGCCGCCAGCTCAGCTCACACGGCTCCACAGAGCCCGCCTACAGCCCTGACTTGCACTGCGTTGCGGGCCGACAGCCGTCAGTCCAGCCTTGCTGCCTTGCTTGGATCTCTTCTTGGGCCTAAGCTCGGCACAGCCCCACTCCTGGATTTCTGTGTTATTCCCCTGTTTCTCTCCTGGCAGGCCCCAGGCACCTGGGGAATAGGTGTGGGCTCCTAGTAGAGGGAGCAAGAGAGCAATTTGGAAAAGCTTCCTTGGTGATTGTTCCGGAAAGCCTTGGTAGAGTTTTTTTAAGGTCCTCTCAGCTCAGTCTGAAAGGGCAGACCAGAACCTGCCAAGCCAACCTGGTGGGGATCACGAATACGGGGTTACCACGTGCCACCAGCACCAAGGATGCTCACCTTCACAGTTATCCCTCCCTCCCTGGGAAGAGGGGGGTCCGAGCTGGCACAGCAGCAAACCCAGAAAATCGGTCCTTGGGCCCCCCTGGATCTTGTTACATAGTTAGGGTGTGGGGGAAATGTCAGTCAAGTAAGTGGTCTGCGTTGGGACAAACTGACATTAGTCATTAAGAACAGAAGTGTTATCACTTCATAACTTCCTGTTTTGAGAACTGAAACTCTGGTATTTCCCAGAGCTCCTCATACATGAAAGAAAGGAAAGGCTAGTTTAGAATTTCTGGTAATACCGTTTGTTTGGTTCCCCCCCCCCCCCCAGCTTCATGCTAGGAGTCAAGACAAAGTGGGAGGGAGGGGGTCCCAGATCAGAACTGATATGGTGGGGACAGGTGGAAATGTGTTGGAGGAAGGGCACTCTGTAGGGGTGCTCCAAGGCACAGTTGGGGTGCACCCTTGAGATGTGAGCGTGAGCAGGCCCTACCGACCTCAACCCCCCCGCCCCCCAGCCCAGGTGGGCAGGACCGGACCGGACATTGACACAGGGGATCTGACCTCGGCTTCTGTTTCTCCCTAGAGGATATGACATCCTGGCAAATTGACTCCAATGGGGGAAACCAGTGGAGGGTGGAGAGCCTCCCTGGAGACCATGGCACAGATTTTCCGGACTCCAAAGTCAAGAAGTACTTTGTCACATCTTTTGAGTAAGAGAAACCACTGAGCTGGCGGTGTGGAGGGCGAAAAGGGCCAGGACCCCTTTTGCCAAATTTCAGGCCTAAGTGAGGGCCTCCCTGTGCAGCTGGAGGAGGGTGGTTCCCAGACGGGCTCAGTCTCCTGCTTTCCTAGGGCACGAGTACTCAGTGGCCAGGATTAGTAGCAGTGGGGGCTGGGAGCCGCTGGTGATCAGGGCAAGGCAGAGGTGTCCGCACGCTTCCTCGCCTAGGAACGGGAGTTCCTGGAGGTGCCCTCATTGGGGCTCTTGAACTAGGATCACATGCCACCTAGGCACAAGTGGGTCAGAGCCCCTGCGCGTTTCTCATAGGCCAGCGCCAGCCAGAGGCAGCGGTCCTGCAGCAGTGCGGGGACACTGCTGGGTCCCGGCCATGCAGAGCACACCAGGAACGTGAGCCTTTCCTTCTGCTCCCCAGGATGTGCCTCAAGTCCCAGCTGGTGGACCTCAAGGCCGAGGGCTACTGGGATGAGCTGCTAGATACCTTCCGGCCTGAAATCGAGGTTAAGGACTGGTGAGTGGGGCTCGGGCCACGCTCTGCATCCTTCCCTCTTCTCCTACTGAGAATACCTATCGGCAGGGCCCACTCTGTGCCTGGCGGCGTCCTAGGGTAGGGGCTGCCCCGGCAGCCGGCACTTGCTCATTCCGCACCTCCTGGCCTTCCCGCCACCCTACATCAGCAAATGTTCTTTTCAGTTTACAGATGGGGAGACTGAGGCCTACAGATAAGTTGTCACAAACAGGTAGTAGAGCAAGAGGCAGCAGGACCCAGCCTCCCTGGACCTCGTTCCCACGCCTTCCACCCGTCTGCCTCCCCTCACCCCTCACTAGCCCCTCACCGTGCATCCCTCAGCTCTTTCCCAGGTTCCTGCTCTGTGCTCAGAGCTGTGCAAGGCTCTGGCTTCGCCCGTAGCAGAAGCAGGACCCCAGTCCCAGCCAGGCCCCAGGCCCATCACTCTAAGGGTAGGCGGTGGGGTTTGAGAAGCATGCAGAGCTGCAGAGGTGTGGACAGCAGGGCTGAGTGGAGGGTGAGCTCTGTACCAGCCCCCACCACACAGGCCACCCCTTGAATCTCCCACTGAGTCCCCAGTCTGATCCATTGTAACGTACAGGTGGCACAGCTCCCACGGCCCAGGCCTTTATCTCTGCAGAGAGCCTCTTGCTTTGTTAAGGGGAAGTCTTCACTGGACACCCAAAAGGGTTGCCACTTTGCTCTGATGTGGCCCTGCATAGAGAGATGGCTGACCCCAAGGGCACAGGAGGGTCCAGAGAGCAGTGAAACCAGCTGGGCCTCAGGGGCAGAGCAGGGAAATCCAACTCAGAGCTCCAGTCTCTGGGTCTGCTGCCTGCCCGCCTCCAGGGCCACCTTCTTTCCGGGGGTGCACAGTCCTGAGCCCCACCCTCCCCCAGGTTCGCTGCCAGAGCAGACTGTGGCTGTACGTACCACATCCGAGTCCATCTGGTGTCGGACAACTACATTGTCCTGGCCTCCTTCGAGCCCCCGCCTGTGACCATCCATCAGTGGAACAATGCCAAGTGGACAGAGGTGAGGCCTCACCTGCGTGCCCTCACCACTCACTCCTCGGAGCCCCTGCCTTCAGCCTGGGTGGCTCTCCCCTGCAGGACTTGGCACCTCCCCTTCCCCTCTCCAGTGGAGTGATCACCCCATCTTGTCGCCTCCCCAGTCCTGGTGATCATCACTTCTTCCTCTCCTCTCCTCCCAGGTCTCCCACACTTTCTCGGATTACCCCCCAGGGGTCCGCCACATCCTCTTCCAGCATGGGGGCAAGGATACCCAGTTCTGGGCAGGCTGGTACGGGCCCCGCATCACCAACAGCAGCATCATTATCAGCCCTAAGATGACCAGGGACCCGGCCCCCTCCACAGCTCAGCCTGAGACCATGCAGGGGTAGGAGAAGGTTGCCCGCCTCCCCTCCTCACTTCATCTCCACCGGCCCTTCTGACACTCTGTCATCTGCTGGCCATTCATCCGTCCTCTGTCTGGGCCAGTCGACTTCCAAAGGTCCCCTCCAGCTCAGCCTATAGTGGGCAGTGAGGGCCCCTCCCCCGGGAGCGCCTGCCCCAGTTCCAACCTTGAGCAAACCCACGTTTGTGGTTAATTCCTGCAATATACTCTGACATTTTGTGACAATAAATGTTTTCAATAAAACCAGCCTGGGGTTGGGTCTAGTGGTGGGAGCCCTTAGCACTTTGGTAGAGAAGCAGCCCCTCCTCCCGGGTTAATTTCGTTTCTCCTGTCCCTCCCAGTCCAGTTAGTGATAGCCCAGCTCAGCCCTTGGGGCCCTTTATTGAAACAACTCACAGCACAGTATTTGAGACACAGACAGTGTTGGCCGGCCAAATCCCAGGAGGCTAAGACAGAAATCAAGGTCCAGGCATCCTTCCCTGTCCTCCTGGGGAGAGTTTCTCCGCGAAGGCAAGCAGACCTGAGCAGCGCCGCGCTGGAGGGTGGGTGGTCTGGACACACAGGCAATAAGTGCACTTGGAATCAGGGGGGCCCTACAGCACTGCCCGAGGCGGGGGGCCCCCAGTGTCCAACAGTTGCAGCGTCCACGGTGGGGGCAGGCGCACCCTCAGCTGCTTTTATGAGCTCGCTCTTCCACGTACAGCTGCATCTGGTAGACAGGGACACACAGCCGAGGTCAGGAGGATGGCCAGGGCACGTCCTCGGGCAGGGCCACAGGCCCCTGGCACACACGTCTCTGCCTAAGCTTGGGGTCGTGTGGCGCAGCCGCCGGTTAAGAGAAAGGGAGGTTGGAGCCTTACACAGCATTCCCTAGTCATCTCCTCTGAGCCTTGAGCCACGTGTGAGCCTCTGGCAAGGGCTCCGCGTACCTTCGGTAAAGCCGACCAGGTCCCCGTGCGGCTCACCTTTAAAATGTCTGACGTCATCGTTTTTAGTGGAATCAGCCGGGGGTCGTGCATGTGGACATCCTGCTCATCCGCCAGGATCCAGGGAAAGTCCTAGGGAGGGGCCCAAGGGAAGGCGGTAGAAGGGGGCTGGACCGTGGCCTGCCCTCACTTCGCTACCCCTTCCCTCCCCAGAGCTGGGGTCGTCAGGCTTCAGGGAGGAGCAGAATCCCTAGGGAACTCCCAGCATGACAGACACCCGGGTTCGTCCCCGAGAGAGGCCAAGTCTACGGATGCGAGCTGGGCTGAGAACCCAAGTGACCTCACCAGGCCCAAGCACCGATTCTGAGACTGGTGGGCAAAGCCCCCCCCGGACCCTGAGCACTGCCGCTGAGCTGGCAGCCCCAGCACACGGCTCCACCCTCGTCTCCGTGCTGAGTGCCCAGGTGGGGCCATGACAAGCGTGTGGCCACACAGTTAACACATAAGAAAAAGCCACTGGATGCCAGGCGCTGCCGTAAGCAACGTAATGAGCGCACTGTCGGCGACACCCCTGCCCACTCACAACTGTGGCATCTGGTTTTCAGAATCTCCAGCTGGGTCTCCCTGCCCACCTTCCCTGACCAGTCTCCTCTCACCTTGATGACCTGAATCTTCTCCATGTTACGAGTGGCAGCCTCTCTCGTGTGCACTAAGACCGTGAAGGTACAACCTAAAGAGGCGAGAGTTTGGTCGAGGCCAGGCCACCTCGTGCCTGCACTGGGCATAGTCTCTTCCCACCCTCCCTAGCTCAGCAGCACCCCCAAAGGAGAAGAGTGGAAACCAAATGCAAGGACAAGAGACGGTCAGTAGGGAGACTGAAGCCAGGTGGAAATCAGGGTAGCTTCCTGGAGGAGGTGGACTCTCAGGTTCTAAAAGGCAGGAAGGAAGAGAAGTGGCTTGCTGCAGCCAAGTAGGGACCTGAGAACGCAGACCCAAGCCAAGGGAGCCATGCACATGCCCGAGGACAAGGGCATGGGGGTGAGCACACCTGGGGGGTTGTGGTCCAGAACAGCATCACATACACTGATCTTCAGGATGAAGGCTCGGAGCAGCTGCTCCACATGAGACAGCAGGGAATCTGAGCTGGAAGGAGAAAAGGAGGGTCTCCCATCACACTGGTGCCCCTCCCACCAGCAGGCAGTCAACCCTGGAAGCAGACCTGGGGGTCCAGAGCCCCTCTCTGCTTCTGAGTGTGTTGGTTTCTAAGCACCTGGCTCCCTATCTTGTCTACACAGTTAAAATCATCTAGGGAGTTGAAAAACACTGTCGAGTCCCATCCCAAACTAAGTCCGAATGGGCCAGAGGGAGCCCCCGTAGGTCCTTCTAATATGCAACCTCGTCTAAGAACAAGGACAAAGTCCAAGCCTCTTCATACCCCAGGACACCAAGCCAGAAAGAGAGAGGGCTTGCCCAAGGCTACACAGCAAGTGGGGAAAGACTCCGGCGCCCCTGACTGGAAGCCAGCAACTGACCAGCCAACACATTTGCCCAAGGTCAGCTTCTGGTTGCCTATGGACTGGACATAGACTGGGAAGGCAGAAAACTGCGTTTGTGTCCTGGCTCTGCCACCATTTGGGTCACCTTAGGTAGCTCATGTCATCTCTCTGGTCCTTGTCCATCTGTAAAATGACATCGAGACTAGCCGTTAAGCAACACTGTGATTTTCCAGGTTGGACATCACAGAGGTTACATGGAGAGCACTGGGTGGCCAACCGTGGCTCAGCTGCTAACAGGCCTTGTTAGGATAGCGTGCCTTGCCATTCTCCTCTTTACCAAGCTTCCTGGAGGAGGTGAACTTTCAGAGGGGTTCTAAAAGGCAGGAGGGAAGACAGGGAGCTTGGTGCAGCCAAGGAGGGACCAGAGAACGCAGACCAAGCCAAGGTATTCAGGGGCTGCCCTAAAGAGGTGAGCGTGAGGGCTGTTTCTAGAGACTTCACACCAGCCAGCCAGGATCGCAGGGAGAGGCAGCTTACCTGATGGACAGCAGTGGAGGCTGGGTGATTTCAAAGACGAATTTCTCCACTGGGCGGTGCTCTTTGTCCAAAATTACTACCACCACTTTCTCCACATCATTCTGCAACAACAGGAATCCCCTACTCCAGAACCGGGTAACCCACACACCACCGCCACCTCCCTGCCCAAGGAAGGATGGGAAGGGCACACTCACAGCCCCGCTCAGCTTCGAGGCTGAGGGTCCCTGAGAGCCCAGAAGGAGGTTTGAGAAGTTCAAGTAGGCACCCCCTGACATGAGTGGTACAGACTGAGAGGGAAGAGGACCCCTGGGCCCCATGGGGGTACATCTCAGAGAGCAGGACAAGATAGAAGGAGGAAACCCTGACAGGCCAAGCCCAGACAGAACTTGGGGGCGGGGAGAGAAACAGATGTGGGAAAAACCCAGAACCCTCTGGGGCAGGCAGGCCCCACCCAGCCAACTCCACTAACCAGGGCTCCCGGGCACAGCACACACTGATGTGGCTCATACGACCTGAGTTTTGTCCCTGGGCGGGGGTGGGCTCCAGGGTATAGGAGACAGGCTTTTGGGTATAGAGTCATGGGGACCCCGCACGGTCCCAGCATCACCCCATCCTGGAGCATTGGAGGAGCAGACTGGGGGTGAGGTGGGCTGGGGGACTTGGTGCCCTCACCTTCTCCAGGAGTGGCTTGACACAGTGCAAGGTGTCCTGGATATACTGGTTCAGCTCCGGGTGGCAGGACATCTGTGCACAACCCCATCATGGCTCGTGAGGCCCGAAGCACCAAAGGGGAAACCACCCAACACCCCTCTAGGAGCCCGGGGAGGGAGGCCAGCAGTTCCCTGGGGCTCCCCACCCAAGACACTGACTTCCATCATGGGGCTAAAAATTGCAGATTATCCAGAGAGAGGGAGGAGTTCGAAGAATTTAGTCTCAACATCACCACTTAATACAGCATTGGGGGTTTCTAACATGGGGTCCGTGACTCCTCCAGGGGCTGAGAAGTCCCTAAATTGTGTGTATTTGGGCACGCAGGCATTTTTCCCAGAGAAGGGATCCAAAAATCTAATCAATTTTCAAAAATGAGAAATCTGGAACTAAGAGCTATGTGGCCTCAGGTAAATCACTTAACTTCTCTGAGCTTTACTTCCTTCATCTGTGGAAGATCTCCTAAAGACAAAGTGAGGAGTGAGATAAGCACCCAGGACACAGCAGGTGCTCAGTAAACGCTATTCTGTGTTCCTTTTCCTTGTATGTCCTTCAAGCTTCCACCACCTTCCAGTACTGGGTCATTCATTTATTCTAACATTTACTGAGTGCTTCCTAAGGGGCTGGCACTTCTAGAGAGTGGGGATGGGGAGCACATATTTACGGCTTTGTCTGCCTTTTGACCTAAGACAACCCATTACGATGAGGGCAGAGAGAAGGTACCAGAGGTTTACAGGAATCGCCTTCCCAAAGCAACCACTCACCAGCCTCAGAGGCTCTTTTAAATACAACTGTGCTCCAAGGGCAACTCGGATCCCAGGGCCTGGTCCCTAACTTGGGGCAAGGGCAACTCCAAGTTCAGAGGGGATGGAAAGAAAAGTCACTGCAGTAGGGGTGGGAGGCTGTCAGGCTGTCAGCTGAGGCTGGGAATTGGAAGGCAAGGCCAGGCTGCTATGGAGTGGAGGGGGAGAGAGGGGCTGAGCCTGAAAGTGGAGGACGGTTCAAAAATTCACCCCCTACCCTCTTTGAGGTTCGCAGGTGACCCACTACCCCTAGCCCAGATGTGGGGGTTCACCTGGACAGGCACGTTGTACTTCTTACGCTTCTGGAAGATGCCCACCGGGTAGACCTCGCGCACGTAGAGGATTAGGTGCACGGCCACCTCCAGGAACTCGCAGAGCACGTCGGCCACCACTACGAGGGGACAGAAGCCAGTGAGCTCGGAAAGCCCGCCGGCTCAGGCCCTCCCTCGCCCCCCACCCCGGGTCCACAGGCTCCGCCTCCCTACCTTGACCAAAGTTGAGGTCCTGACGCGTGAGTGTGGTCATCTTTACCGCCACCTAGGGGGTGGGGCAGGAGTGGGGGCTAGTTCCAACGGGCCAGGCAGCCGCAGGGTCCGCCCGCCTCCACCGCCCCTCCCCTCCGTCTGGAGGGAATGCGGGCAGGACGCCCCCCCTTCACACAGAATCACGGCGGCTAGAAAGGACCCCCCCACGCTGGCGTCATAGCTCAGGGACATCAGCTGCGCCCCGATCAGCTTCTGTCTACTGGCCCCCTCGCCCTGCTGCCTCGGTGGGTAGGAAAGGCCAGAGCTGCGCTCGCAAAAAAGGGCATAGCCACAGAGGGAACGGCGGGTAGCGCAGGCCCGCGAGCGTAAAATGGGACGCGCGGAGAACGAAACTAGGCTGGAATAAGACTCCCCCCGCTCTGCCTGGCCGGAAACCTCCTCGGAGGGAAACCCGCCCCTCTCCCCTCCCCCGGTACCGGCTCCGGCCTCGGGGCTCGGCCCCAGCGCTGGGAACCACCGACCCAACCACTCGCGCCTCCCGCTCAACCAGCGGCCTGGACGCCGCTCCGTGACGTCCCCGGCGCTCGGGCAGGTCCTAGTGACCGCCTCCGGCCACGCCCACTTCCCCGCGCAGCCAACCGTGGGGGCGGGAGGGAGCGGGAGGGAGCGGCGGCCGGGGGGCGGGGCCTGGGAGGGGCGGGGCCCGACCTCGGCGCCAAGATCTCCGGGCCCTGGAAGGCCGAGCCTGCGCCGCGCCGCCTCCCTTCGGTTTGGGGTGCGCGCGAAAAAAGACACCTTTGCAGATCTCTACGCATTTTGCTCCCCAGGCCATTTTTCTCGCTTTGGGAAGCTCTGAGAGGGGGAGGTTAGGTGTTGCTGGTGAGGACCAGGTAGAAGGCACAGCTGGGGACTAAAGACAGCGACATCTGCTAGCTCCAGAGTCACCATCTCCGGACCTCAGCTGCCCAACCGAAAGCGAATCCGCCGGCTCCGGGGGCGGGGACAGCGGAAGACAGGGTGCACCAGGGACGCCCCCACTCCCGCCCCCACCCGGAAACTAAATGCAGCCTGCGTTTACCTCCCAAGAAGATAAAACCTCCCGGGCCCAAGCGTCATAGCGGTAGCGGCGCTTTATAGGGCGCTGGCCGTGTGTCAGGCACCGGGCTAAGTGTGCCAGCGGATGATGTCACTAAATCCTCAAAACAAGTCCGTGCGACAATTACTATGATTGTCCCCACTTTACAGTTGAGCGAAACGAGGTTCAGAAGGATGAAGCAACCTGTCCGAATCACACATCTATGGAGGGAGGGGATGCGTGGAGTTGTTCTCCACCACTACACTTTACAGTTCTGGAATCCCTTAGAGACACGAACTCTGGAAGGGCTGAGAGGCTCCTGGGATATAATAATAGTAATATTAAAATCATCACTAACACAGATTGAACCCTTTATCTGTCAAGCACTGATTTCTTTAATTCCCTCATTAACCCTCAGAGCTAAGCACCCATTTTCCAGCCCCACTTTATAGATGGTAAACAGGCTCAGAGATGTTCCCTAATTTGCCAAAATCACACGGCCGGTATACAAACCCAGTTCTGACTTCTAATCTGACTCCAGAGCCTCAACTCATTTTCAGCCGCTTTATTCTACAGATGGGAACACTAAGGTCAGAGAAATTGCTGTGAAATTATAGGCAACAAATCATGCCCAGAAGCCTGGGGACCTTATCCCTGACCTCCAGGGACATAAGAGCTTGTTAGGAGTCATGCCCACCCGTGGGTACACAGATCTCGCCAGGAATGTTTATTGGTTACAGCTCAGTATTGGAGACCTGTCCCCCTTTCCACTCTGGATGCCTTCAAACCTGCATTTGCCCACTTTTGATGGGGTGAAGGCAGGGGAGAGGATAAATAACTTGGCCCATTAAGCCAGGAATACCAGTAAAACATTTCTCAGAAGCAGTCCTTGGAAATCTGCATCAGAATCCCTGGGGAGCCCATTAAACACCTGGAACCCAGGCCTCGACCTATGGACCAGTCTGGGCACAAGGCAGGGTACTGGCCCTTTAACAAGTTCCCAAGGGGCCCCGATGCCAAAAAAAAGTATAGCAGCCGGCTGTTCCCAAGGAAAGTCTGCATTTCATACCATTTCCATGCTTACCCCAAAGTGAGAGATGATTTATTTCAAGAATTGATGCACCTGGCAGTCCATTTTGGGCACAACAACCCTTCTCAAGACTCGGGGACCCTGCCCATGTCATGCCATGTAGGAGAAGACCATTTGCACACAGAGCCAGCTGAGCAGCTCACTGGCTTATAAACAGCATCCTCTGGCTCCTTGAGATTTCATCATTGTGGACACTTTGGCACTGGAGAAAGCGAGGGTCCTTCTTTGCCCCTCTCTGGGGCTGTTCAAGCAGCTTTTTTCACTAGCAACAGGAAGTGGCAGTCGTAGGGGGGACAATTCCTTGTAAAGGGTTTCTTAGGACTGGATCCAGGGTGGGAAGTTCAGAGTCCAGCTACTCCTGTGGGTGGCCTCCAGGGTACAGTGTGAGCAACGTGGGGACTCATGCCAGGCCCCCAGCCTTAGCCCCCTGCTCTGAGAAGACACAGTGCAAGCCACCTGTAGGTCTCCTGACCCACAGAGCTAAAGCACTTCAAAGAAAACATGGAGGACATACGACCCAACACTCAACATTTTTCAGATGCAGAAAGCGAGGTCCCAAAAGCCTTTGTTTGACACCGGGGCACCTGCCTTGTCAGCTAGAAACCCATGGACAAAATGCCTATGTTTGGGGCTTTGAATTCAAAGCCAGCCATCAACAGAGGAAGGCAGGCCGGGACACAGATGAGAAGGGATTCAAATTGATCTCCCCCCTAACCCCAAAAAGGCCTCTGTCTCCTCGTTTGTGAAATGAACAGGCTGGACAGATGTTCCCTAAACCCCTGACAGCCTTGAGTTCCATGGGGGCCAAGAAGCTGGAGAGGGGCGGGGGGCTGGGGCGGGGGGGGGGCTGGGGAGGGGGGCCGGGGCAGGGGGAGCTCTATGAGGACTCATCTGTCATTTTTATCCATAGGGCTCTGTGGCATCTGGGTTTCTAGATCTTAAGCACATCAGCATGATGGATAGTCTTGGGACCCAGATTACATTATGGGGTTAATTTATTACATTTTTGAATACCCATTTGCTGGGAGACTGTTTTTCAAAGTTATTTGCATATTTTTCACCATAATGACAATATGTAGGAGGGCATCTGGGAGGAAAGGATGGATGTTTAGGAGGAGAGAGAGAGCTTATTTGCCAACTGGAGCAGGTCCCTGAAGGTCTGCAATGAGGACAGAAAGAAAATCACTCCCAAGAGACATTTAAATTGAAACCAAGAGAAGTAGGCAAGATGTAACAAAGTCTTGCAAAGACCAAGGCCTTCATGGGCAAAGGAGGATTCCTGGGGTCCCCTGAACAAACATGCAATGAGTGAACTGGGTAAAACAACGGGCAATGAAGTGTCCAGAACCCTAAGATGCTTCCAAAGTCCTCCCAGGCTGATCACAAGACACAACATTCGTCTCATCCCGCTTAAGATCCTAAGACACCAAACACGGGGGGGGGGGGGCAGCCACAGAGAGTCAGCCACATATAGCCTGGTGACAATCCCACTGGTCCCCCGCTGCTCAAGGACCCAGCCAGTTGGTACACCACACCGCCTTAAGCAGAGACCCAGCCTTGTTCATTCTTTCGGTCTGGCACCTTACCCAGTGCCCGGCCATACCGAGTTCTCAGTGAGTGCGTGCAAATGAACTCATGAAAGACCGGAGAGAGGAAGTAATGGTGCACAGTGACTCGCTGCCACTTGCCCCACTTGAATCCTAACTTACTCTGGATGAGAACAAAGACCTGGGACTTCAGTACCTGAGCTACAGGTGGCGGTGCGCAGAGAAGAGCAGCTTCCAAAAATGAAGCAGGAGCTGGGGGAGGCTCACTACGTGCCCCCTCCCTGCACCCACCAGGCAAGGCTGCTTCTGTGCCTGACACGCTGCTCCTCTCCCCACCGCTGCTCCTTAGCCAGCTGGGAGGCCCTTCCCTCTCTGAATCTCAGTTCCTCATCTGTAAAATGGGGTAATGGTAGGACCAATTCCATAGGGCTGCGGGATGGGGTGGGCGGGAAACAAGTAAGATATTTGTAAAAATGCAAAGTCCACAATGCGTGGCACATAAATTCTCAGCTGGTGCTGTTATGACAACGAGATGAAGAGCTACATGTGCGAAGCCCCTAGAGCAAGCACTCAGCAACCAGCCGCCAGGCTTTTCAAAACCCTATGTACAACACCCTCGGCTGCACCCCCTTCCCCATTTCCAAAAAGGCAGCCCCCAAGGTGCCCTAAGGGAGGACACGCATCCCCATGGCCAAGATGCCTAAAGACAAGGGACCTCGGCCCACGCGCAGCTCCTCCCCGCCCTACTCTGGCCTTCCGAGCTGAGGCCTGACCTACATGGCTCCCCAGATCCTCTGCTGACCTCAGGCCCAAGCCAGGGCCCTGCCCTTAGGCCAGCAACACTGGGTGCTCCCAGCACCTCGGTCAGGGCAGAGCCCACTCATGCCATCCCCTCCCCGGCGTTTTGCCGACTCCCAATATCACTGACCCCTTGTCGGTCAGAAGGACCTTACAAATCATCTCTGCTTAAACTAAGAACCTCCACCCAGAGACACAAAACGTCTTCCACAATTTCAGGGGTTCCTGGGCCCTCTGAAGTCATCCCAGACCACAGGGTAAGAGCCCTTGATCCAGCGTGACTGCCCCCTTTTTTTAAATAACTGCTTTATTGAGATGTATATCACAAACCATAAAGCTCTCCCTTTAAAGTATGCAATGCAGTGGTTTTTAGTAAGTTGTGCAGCAATCAGCACTAATTCCAGAACATTTTCATCGCTCCAAAAAGAAAAACCCCACACACAGTAGCAGTCACACCCCCCTTCCTCCCCTTCCTCCAGCCCCGGGCAACCCCTAGACTACTTTCTGTCTCTACGGGTTTGCCTATTTTGAACATTTCGTATAAATCATACAACATGTGGCCTTTTAGATCTGGCTTGTTTCACTTAGCATGTTTTCAAGATTCATCCACATTGTGGCGTGTATAGGTATTTCACTCTTTTTATGGCCAAATAATATTCCATTGTATGACTCCACCACATTTTCTTCATCCACTCATCAGTCAATGGATATTTGGGTGGTTTCCACTTTGGCCATACAACTCTGGGGAAACTGAGGCCCAAAGTCACCATAACCACGATGGGATAGGAGTCCAGACCTCTCCTAACACCTGTCTTTTCCCACTGCATCACTCTGGGACAATCCAGAGAACAGAGAGCATGACAAAAGATCGCCCCACTGGTGAACAGCCAGAGCAGCAGCCTTTGAACCACAGTCCGCAGTGAATACCTGGCCACAGTTTCATTCCTGAAAAAGAGAATCATGCCCACAGACACCCCTCTCATCCAAGCCACCATCACCTCTTCCCAGCCACACTGGGAAGACTTCCTGTCTCCCCACTTTTGTCCTTGCCCTACTGCAGTCTATTCCCAACTTTAGGAATTGGAGTGAATTAATTAAAGCCTATCAGGTCATGTCTCTACTCTGCTCAGAACTCAGTCCATCCTGGTGCCCATCAGGCTAATAATATGATAATAACAATAGCACTTAATTTTTCTAGAGCATTTGCCATGAGGCCAGGATCTTAGGAACACTTATCTCCCTACAAAGGCCATCGCACTTAATCCTTGAACTCTAAGAGTCAGGGATGATGATGAGCTCAGAGAGTTCAGGCGCCTTGCCCAAGGTGATCAGGAATGGCATCAGCAGATAAGCCCACGCATCTGGCCTGACCACAGAACGGAGCTCCTAAACCCCGGAGCCGTGATTGCGACATTCTACAGGAAGAGGAAAACAGTCGAAATGGAAGCCACTGGACGAGCTCTGGGCGCCAGGCAAGAGAGCCGCTTCTCGATCGCGGGGGTTCCGCCCCACCGCTCTTTGATCTTTGCAGCGCCTGTGGCCCCACTGACCCCGCCGTGAGTTATGGGGGCCGCGGGACTCATAACACAGCATTCCCGGACTCCCAGGGTCGTCGGGACGCGGCGCCCCGCGCGGTGATGGATGAGCCGCCCCAGGGGTTGGCTTTGTCCCGGCTGGGTTGGGCTGGGGAGCATCAGACGGACTTTGGACGGGGCGTGGAGAGAGGAAGACGGCGTGTGTGTGTGTTGTGTAGAATTGTATTTCTCCTTTCCCTCCCGGGGGGTGAGGGGGAAACAGCAGTGCGGCCGTCAGTGCCCGGGATTCCCACATGGTAACGTTTGAAGACCCCCTATACCCCTACATCGAAGAGCGACCTCTCCTAGAACCCCGCCCCCCCGCTCCGCGCACTTTTCGAAGCTACAAAGGCCCCGCGGTGCCCCGTCCCGCCCTCCTCGCACCGGGCGTTTCTTCCGTCCCATTTGACAGCCTGGGCGGAATAATCCTTTTGGGGACTGGCCGGCCCCTGCCCAGCCAGACGCGGCCGCAGCTGAGCGCTCAGCTCCGATCCATTGTTGGGGTCCGCCAGAGACCCCCTGCCACGGCCCTTTGTCGCCCGCTCCCGGCGGGGCGGCTCCAGATGCGCCACCGCTGCCCGCGCCCCGCCCGTCCCACGCGCTCCGGGCAGCGCCGAGGCGGCTCTTACGCACCGGGAGGAGTGGGCCCGCCTCGCCCGGTGCCCGCACGGCCGCCCGGCTGCGCCCGCCTTTGTCTGCCTCCTTTGTCTGCCCCGCGCCCTCGCGGCGGCGGCGGCTAGGCCTCTGGGGAGCGGGCCCGGAACGCCGAGCGCAGCTGGCGAGGGCGCGCTGGCCGGGAGCGCGCGGGGCCCGGGCCGGGCCCGGAGCTGCCCCTCAGCGGGGGGCTAGCGGAGCCCGCTCCAGCCGCCCCTCCCCCGCCCCCTCCCCGCGCGCCCGCCCCCTTCCCGCGCGCCCGCCCCCTCCCCTTCCCTCCAGCCCCACTCAGCCTGGGCACATCCTCCTGCCGCCCGCGCATCTCTTCGCGCGGTCTCCGCTTCGCGGCTCGGCCCTCCGCTGCGCTCGGCTCCCGCAGGCGCTCGGCCCCCAGCCCCTCGGCCCCGCGCCCCTCGGCCCCCGCCGTGCCGGCCGGACAGGTAAGGCATGGCCTTGGCCCGCCCCTGGCCCCGCCCTCCCGCCTCACCTGGTAGCGGGCCCGGACAAAGGTGGGCTACCTGGCGCGCTTAGGGGCGGGGCGCTCGGGGGACTGTGGCCGGAGGTGAGGATCTCGCTTTCTTCCCCGCCCGCCCCGCCCTCGGAGCCGTCGGTCCGTGTGTCCGCCGCCTCCGCTCCTCGCAGAGTCTCCGCTCGGCTCCAGACTCTGCTCCCTGTCCCCGCGTCCGCCCACCTTCCGCTGGACGCTCACTTTTCTACGCTCTGACACTTTGCCTCGCGTGCGCCCTTGCTAACCCCCCCCCCTCCTCCTTGCCTTCTCCCTCTGGGACCGCGTCTCTCTTTGTCTCTCTGTCTCTGAGTCTCTGGGTGGTCTCCCAGGCGGGGGAGTGGACTGGGGAGTCCGCCACCGCTCGAAGAAGCTTCGAAGACTCCCTGAGCTCCGGACAGAGCTGGCAGGCGTGTCCTCCTGCCCCTTTCGAGGCTGCCCCGGGAAGCGAAAGTATTTCGGGGGGAGGAGGTTCTGGGTGCGCCCCTGCCGGCACAGCGGGTGGCCCCGCGCCCGGGCCAGGTCCGCGCCCTTGCAACCGCGACGGCCCCGGCTCAGGCCCTCTTTCTCCCCATTGGCTTTTCTCCGTTCGCGCACCCGGGTCTCAGCCGCCTCCGGGAGCCAGGAGCCGAGGTTAGAGACGTGAGGGCTCTTGGGTTTCCCGCCAAGTCTTCTTGCTTTCCTCCACTGGGTGTTCCCTCGGCCTTAGCCTCCATCTGGTCTCCTGCCAGGCGCTCTCCTCCACGCTGCCCTCCTCCCAGCCTGTGGCACGCCAGAAGTGTCCCGGTGCAGATTCAGCACCATCCCTCTGGGTTCGGGCAGACAGAGGCCTTGGGAGTGATCTTGGACAAAGGAACGCATGTCTGTGAGCCTCAGTGTCCCCTTCATAAAACGGGGATAATAGCACCTATCTACAGGGACATGTGTTGGAACAGTGGGGAAAAAAAAACAGATTGGATGCCGTCACAGAACACACTTGGGGGCCATGGGAGAGGCTTCAGTCCCTGGCTGGGGTGGGGATGGGGGGCCACAGCAAGGGGGAAATGGATCCCCAATTCGAGCTTAGAGACACTGCAGAGAAACGGCACTGTGGCCCCCTCCCGCATGGGGGTCACAGTTGCAGCCCCCTGCCCATTACAGGGTTCCTGCTCTCATAGGTACTTTTCTCTCTTCTCACTCCTCCTCTCAGCTTATCCTAAAAGCAGCTTAAAAATCAGGGTGAAAAGGGTCTCTGCTTCCAAAATGAGGTGAGTGTCGCTGTGTCAATGTTACCAACAGCTGGACATTCATCATGAGACATCCATGTGACACATTCCCAATTCTGAACCTCTGTCTTGCCCCGATTTCTTTTTTAATGGCACGAGCTCACAAGCCATTTCCTTTCCTCTGGGGGCATTGTCTTGCTGTATCTTGGCTCTGCTGTGTAATTGCCCAGACCCTCTGACCATCATAGCATCTCTGTCCTCATAACAGGTGACACCCCCCTCCCAGGAGTCCAGCAGTGACGGGGGGGCCAAGTGGCTTCATGAGGGTCCCTTCAGCAGAGGGAAACCTTCTCCCAGCTGGCAAGTTCTAGGCTCCCCTGGCTAAGTTCTGGTTTTCAGCCCCAGCCAGGGGTGGCAACCTGAGCCTTTCTCTTTAGAGAGGCAAGGGTAGGACCAGGAAAAGAGGCTCACCCCCATCCAGCCTCCTGCCCATGATCCTGCCTAGCAGACAGGCCCAGCTTGGGCAACCCAGGGCCCTCCTGCCGTCTCTGCCTCCTCCGGCCATAGTCTTCCTCAGTAAAGCTGGCTCAGCGGCCCCCCCGCAACCCCTCAGAAATCTGCTCAGAGCCTCCTTGCCCCTCACCCACCTTCTCTGCCTTCCTCCTCACCACTCAATCCACCCCCTCTCCCCAGCCCTAAATCCTTCAAATGGCTCCCTGTTGCCACTCAATTAGCAACTCTACCTGCCTCCCACAATACTCTCATTTGCATCTTGGGTTTCAGCCACCACTGAGGGCTGAGCATCTCCACGAGGCCTTCCTCTGAGCTTTAGCCAGGGCTCTTCCCTCCATCTGAAATGTCTCCCCTGCCCTTCGTTCAGTCAAAGCCTGCCATCCTTGTGGGCCAAGGTCAGCTCTCCCCTCTCCCCCTCTTGTGGGAAGCCGTCCAGCTCCCCCTTGCCTCCCTGTCTCTCGCGGTCTGCCCTTCCCTGGGCAGGGCTGGGTCCTGTTCATTTGTGGTCCCAGTACACGCAGTAGGTGCTCCGTGCACACGTGTTCTATCCAATGGAACGCTTGGTCAAGGGGTTAGGAGTGAACTGAAAATTGCAAGCCACAGGTTATCCAGGGTTGGCCCTGGAGCAAAGGACCATAACTGGGAAGGTTGGAGGGGAAGCAAGCCACCTGGAAAATCCCCGTGGTACTAGAGTCTCTTCATCCTTCTGGAAGATGAGGATGATTCCTGTGCCTGGTTATAGACAGGGTAGCGATTGCCCAAGCCCTGCAGAATGGGTTTGAATCCCTGCTGATGGCTTCCTAGCTCTGTGACCTGGAGGGAGTTCCTTCACTGGTCTCAGCCAGGAGTGTGGGGGAGCAGAGATTTGCATCCTGGCCTCCCTGATTCTACAGTCTGGGGAGAACAGGAGCTCCCTCCAGAGAGGGGTCCTGGGCATGTTCCCAAGGGCAGGTGTCCTATGGCCATCCCTATTCTGGCCCTTCCAGGTGACACCTGCCTCTCTTGCTGCTCCAGCCCCTCTGCCTGTCTTCTGCCAGCCCTTCCTCTTGAGGGGGCCATTTGACCACCAGAGCACAGGCCCTCCCCAGGAAGGACATGGGAGGGTGGTTTCTGAACCTTTGCCACTAGAGGCCCTGCCCCTCTCCACCCCCGGGTCCCAGCTTTGGCAGCTCTCTGAACCACAACGCCATGGTCTGGCATTAACCGTGTTGTACACGTTACTGGATGGGTGTGAGGGTACAAGGCATAAGGGCCCTGCTAGAATCCAGAGCAGTTGCGATGAAGTCATTGTAGAAACTACAAGTTTTTCGAGGCTCTCTCTGTGCCAGGCTCTAGGTTACAGCCCCCCACATGAGCCGTCCTTGAAAGTCACAGCACCCCTACTGGTGAGGGTCACTGAAGGTAGTAGCATGAGGAGTGCTCAAAGACCCTGCCTTTGGAGTCAGATAACCATGAGTTCAAGTCCCAGCTCTACCACTTCCTCTACCGTGTGACCTTGGGCAAGTCCCTCAAAGCTTTGACCCGATGTGGAGTTCTTTTTACCCACTTCAAAGGGCTGAATTAGACAATGTGCACAAAGCTCTGGGCCCCAGTTAGTAAACAGGCCAATAAATGATACTCAAAAAACACATTCCTCTTTCAGATGTGGGACTGAAGCCCAGAGAGGTTAATTGACTTGCCCAGGGTCACCCAGCTATGAAGTGCTGGAGCCAGGATTCATCCCCAGGCCTGCCTGACACCAGGTGTCTTTCCACCCCATACTGGCCTCTGCCAGAGCCAACAGCAAGCATTTTGTCACTTGATGATTAAGTGGCGGGGCTGACCAAGCAGCAAAGAGGTGTTAAATTGTCTGGGTACCAAGATAATGAAGTTTGGGGAAGAGGGGGGCCAGAGGATTGCTTGGGGAGGGAGGAGGGGTGGCTACCTATAATATAGGGGGCAGAACTCTGGCTCAGGAGGTGGGCCTGGGACACCGGGAGAGAGAAGCACAAAGCTCAGAGCCTCTGGAAGGGGGTCTCTCAGGGGCCTCCCAATTCAACACCCCTATGTAGGTTTTTTGAGGTGTGAGGCCTTGGGGAGTTGCGAATTCCCAAGGCTATGGTTGGAAACTATGTAAGCAGATGGGGCCGCCCCTGTGGGGAAGCCAAACCTCATTTACCCAGACAATGGTGCTCTCCAGGCAGGCCGGGGCCTGTCCTGCCCCACCCCGCGGAAACCATCGATCACCCCAGTGAGGACTGAGGACAAGACCACCTGCGCTTGCCCCCCTACACACACTGACACAGATACACAAATGCTTCCAGGACCAACCCCTCTCCCCACCTCCTCTTGCCACCCACTCTCTCTCTCCCTTCCCCATAATAACGAGGGCTATTGCTTATTTCACTGGGACTGCTGACTTTATAGACCTTTACTTTTCCTCCTCCTCACAACGCCTGGCATTTTACAGAAGCAACTGGGGCTCAGAGAGGTTCATTAACTTGCCCAAGGTCACACAGCTCTTCCCTCTAGGCTCCATGGGGCCCTCCCATGGCTCCACTTCATGGATTTGTGCTGCCATCTGTGGTTTGAATCAGTGCTAGTTAGGTCTGCGCCTTGATCTTTCATTAGATCTGCGGCCTCTCCACCTGGTCAGAGTGGGGACACTTGGAGAGCAGGGGACTGTGTCTTTGCCCCAAGATGAGAATCTCCCTCCAGCAAAGGATATGTTTTCCCCATGTTCTGGGAATTTCCAAGGCCAGATCTGGGTCTCTCCTATCAAATTGGGAAATCCCTAAGGGCAGCAAATGGATCTGCCCCTTTAGACTGCAGGCTTCCTTGGGGCCAGGTCTGGGAGCTCCCTGTGGGCAGGAGCGGTGTCTCTCTTGTCTGTCTAGGAGTCCTCCCTAGATCCTAGTCTCCCAAGGCAAGACCTGGATCTCCTCTATCACACTGGGAGCTCCCTAGGACCAGGGCTAGTGTCCCCGCTCGGACTGACAATTTCTGGAGCAGAGACCAGGTCTCCTGCGTCAGACTGGAGCAGGCTGCCATGACATCCAGGTCCTGCACCCAGAGGGGCTCAGCAAGTGGTGACCACCTGGTGTCACTCTCCCCTGCAGCCTCCATTGCAGAGAAGCACCCGGTGCTCAGCCCCTGGTGCTCCACGGGTCAAGACGCAGCGTCCTCTGTGTAAGGACAGGTTGGCTCAAAGGCCTATGGAAGGGTAGGTAGGGCTCTGGCTCTTCTGAGGCCCCTTCCTATTGGCCAGGGAGAGGGGTAGCGACTAGCTCAAGACTGTCAAGGCCCCAGACTGTTAGTGAGCACACCCCAGGGCAGCACCCTGCCAGTGAGCTCCTCTTTGCCGCCTTCCACCCCATATACCTTACCTGAGTTCCATGCACACCGGAATCCTGCTTCCTCCCCATATACACAGCACACAGAAATACACGTTTCCTAAATAACCCTACTCACAACAGGTTGGGAATGCCATTTCATAGACAGGGACATTATGACTCATGAGGAGGTCTGATGGTGCGGTAGCTAGAGGGACGAAGTCTAGTCCCAAATGCCTTGGGAAGAGCCCAGCCCATGAATTAGAAGCCACCTGTCACTCCACTCCTCTCATTTAGGCTACAACAGTTTTGATTGAACAAGCAAAGTTACCCGTTTTCAAGCCTTGGGGAAGTCAGCTCCCTCTAAAGAAGACAGGAATCTGCTCCCAGGAGCTCTAAGGCACCCCCATCTGGAGCTCTAGCTTGGGCAGCCCCACTATTCTAAGAGCAGAAGGAGGGCCTGGGGTTGGTCCCCTCCACTCTCCACTTCTAGCCCTTCCAGGAAGCGGCCAACCTGGTGAGGATGAGGCGCAGAGGAAGGAGTCAGGCAGATGGGTTCCAAGTTAGGACATTCCTAAAATCTTCTTGGACATATGGGAACGTAAAACCAGAGATGATTCTTGCATCGAACAAAATCTGTCCTAAGCACTACTGAGCCAGGGTTCCAGGCCTACAGTCGCTGCCAGGGCTCCCAGGTGGGGGGTGTCGAGGGATTGGGAGTGGGTGAGAGCTCTTTATTTCTTTTTAAAGACTGTATTTCTTTATTTGACAGAGAGAGAGAGCAGGGCGCACGTGCACAAGCAGGGGGAGGGGCAGGGGGAGGGGCAGGGGGGGAGGGGCAGGGGGAGAGGCAGGGGGAGAGGCAGGGGGAGAGGGAGAAGCAGGCCTGGCCTGGCCGAGGAGGGAGCCTGACTTGAGGCTCGATCCCACAACCCCGGCATCATGACCTGAGCCGAAAGCAGACGCTTCACCGACTGCGCCACCCAGGCGCCCCATAAGGAGCTCATCTCTTGTCTGCTGGATAGGTCACAGAAATGTCTGCCAAAGAGTTTTAAGCCTTAGAGGCAGTAATTGGATTTGATCTTCTGACCACGAGGCAGAGAAGGTTCTGGTGCAAAGCAGGAGCAGAGGCAGAAGGGCAGCATGGGAGGCTGTTCTGGTCACCTGAAACGTGGCAGGGAAGGCGGCCAGGGCGTGTGATAAGGGGGCACCCACATGGAGACAGCTGTTCTGAAGAGCAGAGTCACCCCAGAGACCGCCGCGCTAGTCCCAGGGTGCGCATCCCAGCAGCTCTGGGGGTTGGGGTCCCCCTGGTACCCAAGGGTCAGCCACCGTTAGAGAGATGGACGGCGAGGTGGACGGGACTCCTCCAAGAGCAAGTGACAGGGAGGGCCTGCCCGGCATGGGGCCGTTAGCCTGTGGTTGTGCTCAGTCTATGTCCTCTGAATTCACGCCCCCTCAGGAGATGCTCCCAGCCCCTGGGGACTTACTCCAGATCCTGGAGGATATTACCTGTCACCCCTGCCCACAGGGGACTGTCAGTTAGCAGGTAGACAGATGGAGAAGGCTTGTCGCTTCGGATGGGTCAACAATTCCCAAGCTCCCCGGGGTAGACAAGGCCCTGAGGCCACCCGACCTGGTGATCAGTGGTCTTCTTCTCCCACTCCCCTCACCCCAACTTTTTTTTTTTTAAGATTTTATTTATTCATTTAACAGAGAGAGAGACAGCCAGCAAGAGAGGAAACACAAGCGGGGGGGGGGGAGGGTGGGAGAGGAAGAAGCAGGCTCCCAGCTGAGGAGCCTGATGCAGGGCTCGATCCCAGGACCCTGGGATCAGGCCCGAGCTGAAGGCAGACACTTAACGACTGAGCCACCCAGGCGCCCCTCACCCCAACTTTTTTTTAACAGCGCAAATCATTTCCCATGAATCTTATTCATAAGCCCAACACATTAAACCGAGAAAGGCAGTGTTCTGCGAACAGAACACCCCACCACCCCCACCACGAATCTCCTCCTGGAATGAAAATTTTCTCCGTCTTGTACAGACACAACATCAAGGTCTCCTGAGCGGTCAGTCTCCTGCGTAGCCGTGCCAGGTGACCACCCCTGTGCCCCCCGATTTACAATCCTGCCTTAAAGCGAATCAGCGAGGAGAAAGAACTCGTCCTCAGGGATATGAAGGCATGCAGATGTGGTTTGCCCTTGTCCCCAGGAGGCTGGCCCCTAACTGGCTTTGGTTGGTCGTGTCCAGAAAATCCCGGAGTGGGTGCATAAGTAGGTGCAAATGGCCACCGTTCTTCTCTGAAACTGCTCACCTTGCGTCCCTGGCACACTCTTCAGTGACCCAGGAGAACCCGAGTTGTGATGGCGCAGTGCTCGTGTCCAAATGGGAGCAGAGAACGCAGCTGAGAGTGTCTGTTGCTTTTGCTACAGCTCTCAGAACAGTTAAAAATAGATTTTTCAAAAGTCACTTTAGAATTGAACATCGAAAGGACCCCTGCAACATGTCTACCAAATGTGGTGGCTCCGACGTGTTGTTTGCCACGTGAGGACAAGACCCAGAGTCAGGGAGAGCGGTGCACGGGCCAAGTTCTCCCGGTGGGTGGGTGTCTGGCTCGCAGCCTGGACTGAGCTCCGTAATCCTCGGCTCCATCAGAGCGTCACTGATATTCCTGGCCCAGATCCCCATCAGACGCCCCTCAGCCAGCCCTGCTCCCCACCCCCAACCCACCATCCCCCAACCCACCATGAGGCCGTTGAGCTGATCAGCAAGGCAGGAATGTGAGCCCTACAGCTGTCCTGGGATGCCCAGTGGCAGCCCAGCTCCACAGTTGTCTGCCAGGCAGGTGGGCAGGCGTCCCCCTAGTCTCCCGGCCCCCGCGTGCCAGGCCGTTGGTGGGGGAGGGGCTCATGGATCAAAGCGGACTCCAGGCTCAATTAACTGCCTTCATTTGCACACACCGCCTTTGGATGGGGACAGTTCCCAGGTCAACTGTCCGCACTGTGTAGGGACAGCTTAAGGACCTGAGGTCAGCTCTTTCCCCTCTGTCCCCAGCTGCCAGTGTCTGGTCCCCCTCTCGGGCCCTGACTGCACTCACAGCAATGACAGATTACGAGCGGGAGGCAGGGGACCCCTGATGAAGCTCAGTGCACGGGCAGTGGCGTGCCCAGCAAGGACTGTTCCGCGTGCGCTGTGTGAGTCTCGTCATCTAGGATGGGTGGCTTTACCACCCCCCCCACCCCCCGCCCAGAGTCTCAGCTTCCTCGTTGTAAAAATGTGGAAAATGGCACCCTGCACAGGGCAGCTGAAAGGACGCAGTAAAAAGTGGGCGAAATCAGCATGTGAGAGCCTGGACCCCACAGCTGCCGGGGTGGGGGGAGGGAGTGGCTCCGATGATTACTATGTTTGCTTTTGTTTTCTTTTGCTTTTAATGAGTCACTTAGATCTCAGTTATGAGAGGGCCATCTCCGGGCTGCGGATGGTCCTGATGACCCTTGACGACTCTCATCCAGGCTGCTGGGGGGGGGGGGCGGATGCGGTCAGACCCAGGCCCAGAAGAGCAGACTTTGTGAGCAAGCCACAGGCAGAAACAGCCAGGGCTGATGGGGCTGGGGGCGGTGGGCACCTGCTGCCCCTTTCTGCCTGGCTGCTTGGCGCTTTGTGATGCCGCCTCTAGCCGGCTTCCAGAGTGACAGAAATGGAGTGGAGCCCTGCGTCGCTGTGGATCCCTGGCACAACTTCTGTAGCAGCCCACGTTTCCTCAGTGGCGCTTTGCCAGGCTGGCATCTTGGCTGCGGGGCTGTGCCAAGATCCTCGTACAAATCCTGCGGGCTTCAAGAGGGGGCTCCATGCAGTCATCAGGGCGAAGTGGTGCTAGGATCCCCAGCCCTCACTCCAAGATGGCATGGGAGGTCTTCAGAGGCTGGACAAAGCCGTGTGGCAGCACGAGCGGGGAGCACTTAGAACTGAGGGACTGGGGGCGCCTGGGTGGCACAGTGGTTAAGCGTCTGCCTTCAGCTCAGGGCGTGATCCTGGCGTTATGGGATCGAGCCCCACATCAGGCTCCTCCGCTAGGAGCCTGCTTCTTCCTCTCCCACTCCCCCTGCTGTGTTCCCTCTCTTGCTGGCTGTCTCTATCTCTGTTAAATAAATAAATAAAATCTTAAAAAAAAAAAAAAAAGAACTGAGGGACTGATGAGGCTTCCTGGAGGAGAAGACGTTTGGGATGGACCCCAGAGGATGGGCAGGATTTGGACAGAGAGAGATGGGGGTGGAGAGAAGAGGTGGTTTCAAGCAGAGAGAACAGCCCAAGTGAAAACAGAGACAGGAAAGCTGGGGTATGTTGGGGGCCCAGGGAATAGTCTCTGTTGGCTGTGAAGAGGAGGAAGTAGAAGTCGAGGCTGCAAAGTCAGGTCGGGGCCACATTATATAAGGTCTTGAGTGCCAAGGTAAGGAGTCCATGGTTAAATGGGAAGGCAACAGGGAGCCAAGGACAGTTTTAAGCGGGCGAGCAAGGGTCATGATCAGAGGAATCTGTCCTCAGTATGGGCTGGTCCGGGGCAGGATGGTGCTGACAGGGTCTGGGAGAGGAGCGGCTTCCCGGTGCGTCAGTGCTGCACACTGAAATCCCCCCCCTTGCTTGCCCCAGGCTGGCTTATGCATGATTTGTGGGGTGCAAAGGGAGGGCGGGAACAAAGATGGCCCTGAAATTAGTTGGGGTACGTTAAACAGACCCACAGCCTTTGCAAGAGTCTGGGCAACAGGACTTCAGTGAGAGAGAGAGTGATGCCTGAGGGTGTGTGGGATGGGCTTCCTCTCCAGGCCCGGCAGAGGAGGGGCTGCTCGGCGAGCTCAGACCTCAGCTCCCAGAGTCACCGACTAGCTTCATGTCAAGCTGGCTGCCCACACAGGCCCGGGGCTCTGCCCACCCCGCTTCCTCTGCAAGCCTCACTGGCCTCTTCCTGCACTTCTGGAGTTGACCCGCCTCACCGGCTCCCGCCGTGGTGGTGGTGGGGGGGTACTCCAAAGCTGCCCTCCGATGATGGCGCTCTGTGGGCTTCGCTGGGGCTATTGTCCCTGTGAGACAGCAGGGCTGGGCCGGCGGTGGGGGGGGGGGGGGGACAGCATCCCACACAGCCTCAAAGCCTTTCTCAGCCACATGGAGAGCAAAGTCTGGCCAACGCCAGCCTGGAGAGTAGCCCGCATCTGCCTCAGGCCTGGAAACAGGGTTTGAGGGGTTCCTGGGAGCAGAACAATACTTGACTGACAGGCCTTTAGAGTGGGCCCCTCCTCCTGCCCCACTGCCTCCGGAGGCTGCCTGAGCCGGGCCTCCAGAGCCCTCATTATGGAAAGGCTGGAGGTGAGGCTGAGGGGGCAGAATCCTCTCGCGGGCGGCCGGTGAGTGAGGTGGCCAGGCAAGCCGCCGGGGCTGCACAGCGTGTAGTCTTAGGGACGGAAGGCTGTGTGAGGAGCCTGGAGTTGTCACGCCAAGCCATCCCAGGGTCCCACACAGCTCCTGAGGCTCTCCCAGGACGCACAGGCAGCTCCTGAGGTGGGAGGTGATAGGACAGCCTCTTTCTCTCAGTCCATGGTTCCAGGAAGAGCAGAGCTGAGGGCAGGGGTGGGGACAGGGCCCGGGCCTCGCAGGGACTGGCACACTCCAGGATGGGATGAAGGGAGAACAGGATAAAGGACGGTGGGGACCAGGCAAGGTGGGAGGAGCTGTTCCCCCCTCTGGCCCCCCACCCCCTTAGAGTGGGTCAGCCTGGGGGGGCCGGGGAGCAGGGCTCAGCCTCCCTGTCCCACCTACCCTCCCTGCCCATTCCCGGGGCCTCACTGGGAGTTGGCTCAAGATGAACCTGGTGGGCGTGCGGGGGGGTGGTGAGGTGGGGGAGAGTTGCAGGAACCGAGAGGGTTGGAGGGAGAGATGCTGGGGATTATCACGGGCCCACCAACCTCTCCTCGGCCCTGGGCAATCCCATGGCCACAAATCACAAGAAACGGTTGTGTAAGCACCTTTGCCAGCCTGATGGGTTACGTAGGAGGCCCAGGGAGGCCATAAAAATTCAATTAGCCTGGCTAACCTGGTGCCGAACTTGTCCGGACACTGTGAGACTGGTACAGGGGTGAGGGCTCTGGGGGAGGGCTGCAGGGGGTGGTCTCCAGACTTCAGCAGACACCCCGCCACCCCCTAGCCACAGGGCTCATGAACCTTAGCTCCGAGGTCCTCCAGGACATCCGGGGGTCGCTCCTTCCTCCCTACTTCTAGTGACGAATGGGGGGTGAATCCGAGGGTAGGTCAGGGTCAGCTCACACCCCCCCAACAGGGGGCAGAGCCAAGCTTCCAGAGTTCCTCAGCCCCAGCAGGCACAGGGCTGGGTCAGGACCTGCTGGGCCCTTGGAGGAAAAGAAAGGAGCAAGGACAGGACTGGGTTGTCTTGGGGCAGGCGCGAGGGAGTTTCAGAGCACAGACATGACAATGCCACGTACGCCAGTTCATTTCTGCTGCGGAGAACACAAGGAGCCACCTCAGTCGCTGGTTGAAAGGACAAGGTGATATGAATTCCCAGGAAGCACTGAACCTGATTCCTGCCTAGGGCACGTGCTTGGAGAGGCTGTTCTGTTGGTTTCAATTGACACTGAATCAAGCCTCGGGGATGACAGCCTATTTCTGAGCTTGGAAGGACTCAGCTCATTCCGGGGCACTTGGCAAAGGGCAGAGGGGTGTGTGGAGAAAGGGATTCTAGACTCATCCAGAACCTGGATGTTGCTTAAACTGTTTAACCTGGGGCTTCCCCAGCCTTGGCACTGTGGTCTCTCTGGGCCAGCAAGTGTCCACAGTGGGGCCATCCTGTGCACTGGGGGGCGTTCAGCAGCATCCCTGACCCCAGCCCCTAGAATCAGCAGCACCGCCAACCAAAAATGTCTCCGGGCATTGCCAAATGTCCCCTGGGGGCAAAGTCACCCTCTGTCCCTGTTGAGAGACACCGGGCTCTAATAATGGGGGCGAAGGGACTTGGAAGTGGGGAAGCAGAAGGAGGGCTGCTGAGCTGTGCACTCACGGTGCTGCTTTTCTTCCAGACCAGAGCCCATGGCTGGGCCCAGCGCCCACATTGTCCCTCTGCTGTTCCTCGCCCTGCTGGTGCTCCTGGAGCTGAGCCTGGCAGGCTCTCTGGGGCCTGGAACCCCTGCTCGGAACCTCCCTGAGAATCACATTGACCTCCAGGACCCAGGACTGTGGATGACTCAGGCCAGCCACCACCGCCGGCGGGGCCTGGGCAAGAAGGAGCGGGGCCCAGGCATGCCCGGCCGGGCCCAAGACGGAACTGTGGTCTCCACCAGCAAGCAGGCCTCCAGGCTGCCAGGGGCAGGGGAGCTGCTGCCTGGGCAGAGTCCTGCAGGGCTGGTCCAGGACAAGGAGCTGCTCCTGGGGCTGGCGCTGCCCTACCCTGAGAAGGAGAACCGGTCTCCTGGGTCAGAGAGGGTCAAGAAACGCAGCAGGGAGCACAAGAGACGCAGGGAGAGGTTGAAACTGCACAGAGGTAGCCGGAGGTCTGCGAGGGGGTGGGGTCCTGCCAGGGAAGGGAGGGGTGGGGGGATGGGGGAAGGTCATACCCAAATGGCCAAGGGGGCTCTATGAGCAGGAAGGGGAGGCCATGAAGGAGTGTCAATGATGTGAGGACCCTGGGAAGATATCCAGAGGCCCCAAAGAGGGCAGGCTCCCATAGGAGGGGAGGGGTCTCTCAAAAGTCAGAGTGATCTGGGAAGGGGAGGGAGCTGGGAGAGGCCTGGTGGTGGAACGTGGGTGAAGAGGGATACATAGCAGTAGAAGCTCCATCTTAGCAATGAAGATCCTCCTAAGTCAGGAAGTCCTGCCTTGTGTCTGACCTAAATCCACCTCGCTATGAGCCCTGAATTGGGATACATTAGTTCAGTGTCCTCCAAGCACATCACTTAATCAACTCTGAAGCCCAGAGCAGGGACCAAGCGCTTAGACTCTGACACTGGGTCTACCCAAGTTCGGGTTGTGATTCTGCCACCTACTGGCCTTGTGCCTGGGCAAGTCACCTTTCTGTGCCTCAGTTTCTCCCTGTGCAAAATGAGGATAATGGCCTCAATTACCCTCAGGGTCGATTCATAGATGACTTAGATGCTCAGAATGGCACCTGGCAAGCATCGGGGGCCATGAGCGTAGCTAATTCTTAACTTGCTCTCGACGTGGAATCGGATGACCCAGGGAGAGATGCGGTGTCCTTATCCCTCCTGCCTCTGCCCTGAGTGTCTGCACCACTCCCCTGCAGCCCTGCCCACCTTCTCTTCGGCTTCCCTCACATCCCCAAATCCGTGTGAGGGCCCCGCTGCCCCCTGGCCCCAGCTGCCCTGTCCCTTTGCCTGCTCAGTCCTTGAACAAACTTGCCCCAGCAGCTCCGTCCAGGCGGCTCCTCCTGTCTCACCCAGCCCCAAGCCCACCAGGCAGCCTCGTCTTCCAAGTCTCTTCAAGTGACCAGATGGCCTCCTGGGCAGACCAAGTTCCACAAACGTGGGGCAGGTGTCCCACAGCTGGAGAGTGATGGAGGCGTGGCCCCCCCTTCTGCATCAGCTGGGACTTGCTTCCCTGCCAGGCCTACTGAGTGCCCTCCCCCAGGTGGACAGAACCCAGTTGAGAGACCCCAGCTTAGACTCAGTCTCCTACCCCTGGAGGTCACGTGTCAGGTTGGGGAGGGGAAGCTGGCAACCTCGAGGCATGAACCCACCCTGGCTCAGCTCCAGGCCCCAGCTCCATCAGGCCAAGGGGTCCTCCTAAGGGAGTCGATGTGTGGGTACGTGGAGGAGGGGACAGTGAGGTCTAGAGGCCACGGAGCTGGTGGACCGGACCCCAGTTTCCTTGTCTGTAAAACGAATGGAGTGGAGTCAGGGGTCCTTAAGTCCCCTTTATACTCTCTGGGGATTGTTTCTGGAGGGCGAGGTGGTCCCCAACAGATCCAATCAATCTTAAAGTCAGATCTTGCCTGAGAAAAAGAGGGGACAAGTCCGTCCTCCCCAGCTTCTCTCAAAGTCCCTTTGTTCTTGACCACCCCTAACCCTGCACACTCTCTCCCCCTCCCACTCAACCTACTCCAATGCCCATGTGTCTTGGAAGGTGGCATCAGTGCTAAAAAGCATTGGCTTTGTGCTCAGATGGACCTGGATTTGAATCCAGGCTCTGCTGTGCGCTCACTGTGCCCTGAGGCAAGTTGCTTAACCTCTCTGGGCTTTAGTTTCCTACCCTGGAGATGAAACTGAAGGAGCACCCATCTCCTAAGAGCTCCTACGATGGTTAGACAAAATAATGCTTATAAGGCAGGACCTAGCATACAACAGGGGCCTGGCACACAGCAGGTGCTTACTAAATAGGGTGATGATTATCACCACATAGGAAGCACACGTTTGTACAGGATGGGCTCCGGCTCTTACCTTCTCAGAGGCCTCTCCCCCACTGCAATGCCTCTTAGCCTCATCATGTTACTCCCCAACTCAAACTTCACCTCTTTCTGGAAGCCTTCTGCGGTTAATCCCACTAGTTCCCATTTGTTGCGCTTGTACCCCTGGCTGTACCCACCAACCCAGACTTCAGCTTGCTGGAATGTTGCTTCAGATAAAGAATCCTTGGGCTGGCTCCCCAGCAACACCACAAGTTCATTCAAGACATTCCCTCCCTCCTCTTTCCCTGTCACCCCAGTTCCTCGTTTCCACCTCCCCAGGAAGGTGGGCAGCAGGCATGCTGGCTGAGCCGATGGCTTGTCACATGGTCCCTGCCACCTCCCTGCTTGCAGTTGGAAATGTGAGCTGTGCGGTGGGCTGGCACAGATAAAGGTAAGCAGATAAAGGCCCTGTATTTCCCCTGCCGTGTCTCAGGCCGAGCCCTGGTCCGGGGTCCTAGCTCCCTGATGAAGAAAGCAGAACCCTCCGAAGACCAGGCACCAGATGCCACGATGGAGGAGTCCTCCACCAGCCTGGCCCCCACCATACTCTACCTAACCACCTTTGAGGCAGCCCCTGCCACAGAAGAGTCCCTGATCCTGCCTGTCACATCCCTGTGGCCCCAGGTAAGGGGCCCCAGAACAGCGTCGGAGTCTATTTAGAGAGACTGAGGCCCTGGGGGTGGGAGGGAGTTGGTCGAGGCCACCGAACCAGGTCTCCCGATGCCCGTGAAGCTCAGCTACAGCCCAGCAGGCACTCTGTCCCGAAAGGGCTGCTGCTGTCCGGGAGAATATGGTCCTAGAGGCTCACTCCAGGGACTGGCGAGGAAGCGAGCACCAGCTCAGCACGTGGGCTCTGCCTGGAAAAGAGCGGAGACCTCGGGGAAAAATTTTATATATACCCAAAAGTCCAGAGAAGAAGAAGAATTTTTAAAACCATATCCTCGGGGCACCTGGGTGACTCGGTCGGTGAAGCATCTGCCTTCTGCTCAGGTCATGATCCGGGCCCTAGAATCTAGCCCTGTGTCGTTGTCGGGCTCCCTGCTCAGTGGGAAGTCTGCTTCTCCCTCTCCCTCTGCCCCTCCCCCCTGCTCCTGCTCACACACACATACTCGTGTTCTCTCTCTCTCTCAAATGAATAAATAAAAAATTAACAAGGGGTGCATCCTTCTTGGACCCCTTTCTTGGCTTTGAATTTTTTTCCAAATAATTTTATTTAAGATGATCAATAACGTATATGTATAGAAGAAACAAAACTTTTTAAGCAGTAGATAGTTCTTACTCTCTTTTGGGTCTTGTACCCCCTTGAGATTCTTTTTTTTTTTTTTTTTACGATTTTATTTTTAAGTAATCTCTACACCCAGTGTGGGGCTTGAACTCACAACCCTGAGATCAAGAGTCATGTGCTCTACCGACTGAGCCAGCCAGGCGCCCCCTCTCCCCTTGAGAGTCTGATAAAAGCTAGGGACCATCTCCAAAGAATACATGGTGATCCATGCTGTCGAAGGCCCCCTGAAGCCCAGCGGTTGAGACCCCAGCCCTAGAAGATGCCTTATTGCCCATGTCCTAATTTGTGCTGGTTCCACCCCCTCCCCCCCCCCCCCCCCCGCCCCAGACCGCTGGCTGTGAGCCCTACTGAGCTGTGGTGTCACAGTGCCACAGAGAGCCGATAACTTTTGCAGGGGAGAGAAGGGGCAGCAGGGAAGTGAGCGGCCCAGCTTCATCCAACTCCCCCCCCCCACCAGACAGCACAGGTGTAGAAACCTCGAGCAGGTGCAACTGCTTTCCCAGCGTCTCCCTCAGGGGCCCGAGGGATAACTCACCCTTCTGCATCCTGCTGGGTGGAGGGGACTTGGCTGCTGGAGCAAGAGCCTCAGGCAGCTGTTCCCCCCCCCCCGGGGGGCTGGGATGCCAGGCTGCCCAGCAGAGAACAAGCTGGCCTCTGAGGAGTCCCTCCTTTGTTCTCTGGCTCTGGGGTCCCATGTTTCCGCTCCCACCTGTTGGGAGCTCCAGCCTCACTCCTCTCTGTGCCCCTTCTGCAGGCTCAGCCCAGGCCTGATGGGGAGGTGATGCCCACGCTGGACATGGCCTTGTTCGACTGGACTGATTACGAAGACTTAAAACCTGAAGTCTGGCCCTCTGCTAAGAAGAAAGGTATGTCCACCTCTCCTGCCACCCCCATGACTGAGCTTCCTCCCTCACCAGCCGTCTATTGGGGTGGGGGCCCCAGTGAGCCCAGACTGACCTACAGGTGTTCAGAGTAGGAGGGCATGGAGTCTAAACTGGGACTAACACCCAAAATGCAAATGCTGTTATCAAGCATTGATTGCAGGCCAAATGTTTTCCTCTACCAATTCATTTTACCCAGAAAAATGATCTGTTGGGTCTATCCTGCTATTGATCCCATTTTAGAGAGGAGAAGACTAAGGCAGAGAGAGCTAGAGAGTCTTGTCAACGCCACACCGCGCGAGTGGCGGTATGAGCCCCCATGCTCAGTCTCTCTCCTCTGCTGGGCGTCAGCTTCTGATGACACATCTTCTCGTCCCCAGAGAAACACCGGGGTAAACTCTCCAGCGATGGTAACGAGACATCAGCAGCTGAAGGGGAGCCGTGCGACCATCACCAAGACTGCCTGCCAGGTACCCAAGCAGCATCCGCGTGCAGGGCAGGAGGCTGGGTGCCAGGGGGGACCCCGCGCAGGGGTGCGGCTGTTCCCAGGCCCGCGAGCAGGGCCTGTGGGTCCCTGACCCTTTAGGGAGGACAAACAATAACACTCAGGGTTACCACCCTACTGAGAGTTGCTGTCCTACTGTATTAAAGCCTCATGGCAACCCAGAAAAAGGGCTCCTCTCATCCCCAGTGTTCAGGCAAGGAAATAGAACCTCAGAGAGGCTAAGTGTCTTGGCTGAGGTCACACAGCGAGAGGTAGCTCAAACCTGGGTCTGTGTGCTTCTTCACGCCTGCCCCATGCTATCTCAAGTCAGGATGAGCCCTCTCTCGATTTCCTCCTTGTAACACCTGCTTGGGCTTAATTCTGTCCTTGTCCCCTTATGACACTGCGGGGCTTCGTGGGGGGGGGCAAGAGGGTGGAGGGGGGAGATGCTATCATGACATCCTCACCCGTGCAACAGCAGCACCCATCATACAGTCTACAAACAGGGGGCCTGATGTTGGGACTGATGTCCGAAACTGCTGGCTCTTGTTGGGTCACTTGGGACCCCCAGGAAGCGGATACCGAGGTGGGGTTCCAAGTGCAGGAGGTGTATTCTGGGGGAAGAGGGAAGGTCTGTGGATGGTAACAGGGGGGAGGAAGCAGGAATGGACCCAGAAACCTGTGATGCAGTCTCAGCCAGCCCGATGGGGAGTTCCAGAGCAAGACTGCCTGCTGACGGAGGCCACGTTGGGCAGGACCAGCCAGGCCTTGGTCCCCCTGCTGGGGGGTGGAGCTGCTGGGGAACCCATGCGACATTGGCCCAGGTGGCTTCTGAAGGTGCTAACATTTGGAGGCGGCCAGCCCACTGCTGTCCTCACCTCCGACAGCACGGGCGTGGGGAGGGGGGACCCAAGCGGTCCACTTCCACAGTGCCGTGCTTGTTAATTCCTCGGTCAGAATATTCCACAAAATAGTAATCAAAGCAGCAATTTGGCACTATTTAAGAGAGACCACCGGCTTCCGGACAGGCTGTTTCCTCTCCAAGCCATTGTTTTCACCCTGAGCAGAAAGGAAAAGCTGGAATTTGGGCCAACTGGGCTGTTACCCTAGGAGCTGGCTGGGTCTGTGGTGGGCAAACCCCTGCCTCAGGCCTGGGGCCTCTTTCGGGCCCTCCCACTGCTCCCCGGGGGGGCTTCAGTTTCCCCATCTGTCAAAGAAGACCTTGGTGGCAATGATCCTGAGGCCCCTCCCAGCTCCAAGCTGATGCCGCTCCTCCCCACCCCCCCAGCTGCTCCGCCTTCTCTCCCTGGGAGGCCATCCCACACTGCCTTCACTCCGCCCCTGAGCTATCAATTGCCCATCTGGGGCAGCTGGGGTCTCTGCCACCGGCCCCCCGGGGGCCCTGGCCATGATATCCATCGGTGGTCCCGGTAGGGAGCCTTGTGCACCAGATGGCCCACCCTGCCAGGGCATGGCCCTGCCAAGGAGATGATGGATCTCCTGTGGGGGGTGGGCTGTGTGCACGTCGGTGGGTGGGTCCGGGCAGCTTGGCTGAGTGTGTGCTTGCTGTGTGGACAGGCACCTGCTGTGACCTTCGAGAGCACCTCTGCACGCCCCACAATCGCGGCCTCAACAACAAATGCTTTGATGACTGCATGTGTATGGAAGGTGAGCCCAAGCTTTCTTGGGGAGGGGGCTGCCCCTGTGCTCCCAGAGCCACTAAACCCCTTGTCCTTGAAGCTGGTTCGGCACGGAATGCGGGCCAAGACTTCCTAGTGGAGGGTGGGCCCAGGGGCCGGTGGCAGCGGAGAGGGTGGCAGGATCCCTCGGGAGCTGAAGACGAGAGCAAGAACAGCTTTGCTCGGTGCCTTCCCAATCTGTGAACTCATTTAGTCTCGATTCCTGGCATCATTCCTCAGATTTGCTTTTCTCGCCTCTTGAAATACAAGCTGGCATGATCTCCTATAATCTGGGGGTGGGAGGAGAGGAGCACATCTCTTTAAATAAGATCAAATCTGAGAAGGCTGGTACACTAGAATTCTACCCCCGGAGAGGCATTCCAAATGTGAGAATGAGGGTGGGGGGGAGATTTCCCAGCCGTCCCAGGGAAGGATGCACTTGGCCGACTACGTCCTTAACTCTTCTGAGCTCCCACCCCTGCAGTGGGCGTGCCCGCCTGTCCGGGTGTGCCCCGGCGTGCCAGCCTATGTGCCAAGCACTTCACTCCCATTATCTTTGAATTTTATATTCCGAAAAACTTCAAATATACGTGTTTGAAATAATGAACCCCATTTCCCATCACTCAGTTTCAATACTTACCAGCTCACTGCCAGTCTGCGCTGTCTCTCCCCAACTCAGTTCCCCATTCCAGTATGATTTTGAAGCAACTCTGGGAAGTTTACAGATCTTTCACCTGTGAATATTTCAGTATTTATCTCTAAAAGATATGTACTCTCTGAAAAATAAAATACTGGGGCGTCTGGGTGGCTCAGTCCGTTGAGCGTCTGACTCTTGGGTTCAGCTCAGGTCATGATCTCAAGGTTGTAGAATCGAGCCCCATGTTGGGCTCTGTGCTGAGCGTGGAGTCTGCTTGGGATTCTCTCTCTCCCTCTTTCTCTGCCCCTCCCCCCCTCTGGCGCACACACTGTCTCTGTCTCTCCCCCCCAAAACAGAAACAAAAAACATGAACAGTAATTACTCATTATCATTCAGTAGCGAATTGGTTGCTCACATGCCCTGAGTTGGAGAATTTGGTCTTGGTCCTTCTATTAAACCATCCTAAGATACAAGGCCTATTTTTGCTCATATGAACCTCAAAAATTAACTGCCGTGAAAGCAATAAAGCTACTCGGGTCTCACGATGTGTCTGGTACTGTTCTGGAGAGTTGAGACTTGGCGGCGAAGAGAACAGGCAAACTGCCCCCCCCCATTCCATTCTAGTGAGATCCACAGATAGTAAACAAATCAGGACATGAGATGTCTTGAAGCCGAAATAAGGGCTGTCATGAAAATCAGGTGGTCTGATGAGGAGTCAGAGTTGTTTTATTTTTTTTTTAATTTTTTTAAAAGATTTTATTTATTTATTTGACAGAGAGAGAGGCAGCAAGAGAGGGAACACAAGCAGGGGGAGTGGGAGAGGGAGAAGCAGGCTTCCCGCTGAGCAGGGAGCCCAATGCGGGGCTCGATCCCAGAACACTGGGATCATGACCTGAGCCGAAGGCAGACACTTAACGCCTCAGCCCCCCAGGCACCCCTCAGAGCTGTTTTAGAAAGGACGTACAGGAGGGGACAGCAGAACCGGCCAGCTGAGGGTGGGGGTGCAGAGAGGGAGGGAGAGCCCTGGGCCAGAAGCAAGGCAGAGGCCCAGGACCTCGGGCAGGAACAGGGCTGGCGTGTTTGAGTGGGCCTGGCACACAGTGGCCAACAGAGAAGGTGGCCCCAGGGCCGGGTGGGAGAAGCTGGCGGGATCACATAGGATCGTGTCAGCCTTGTCTGATTTATAATTGGAAGTCACAGGCAGGTTTTAAGCTGGAGAGGGACATGGTCTGGCTGCAGGACTCTGGGGAGCAGGAGTGGAGACAGAGAGGTGAGGGGATGGAGGCAGGCAGGGTTGGAAGGGGCAGGAGATGCCGGGAAACAACCTTCTGTTACCCACTTGCCGGGTTGGGGCCCCATTTCACAGAGCAGGAAACTGAGGTGTGAAGCGGGCCAGAGGGCACTCTGGTCCATGGAGTCCAGAACAGTGCTGAGGCCCAACCACAGTCCTTGGCCTCCGGGTCTAACCCAGGTGAGGGGGCTGTGGCCCTACTGAGTCCTGGAATCCTTCCTCCTTCCCTCCCCTGGACCTTGGGTGCGAGGGGGTAGCTTTCCAGGCATCCAAAATATATGTCAGCATCCAAAGCCCCATCTGCTTGTTTCCTCTGATCCGTCTGGCACTGGTCGGTCCTGGAGGAAACTCTTGCTTCCTCCCCGGAAATTCAGGCTCCAGAAAAAAAAAAAAAAAAGAGTGGAAATGACAGCTCAAGCAGCTTATTAAGGTGGTCCAGGGGCGCCTGGGTGGCACAGTGGTTAAGCATCTGCCTTCGGCTCAGGGCGTGATCCTAGCATTATGGGATCGAGCCCCACATCAGGCTCCTCCGCTATGAGCCTGCTTCTTCCTCTCCCACTCCCTCTGCTTGTGTTCCCTCTCTCGCTGGCTGTCTTTATCTCTGTCGAATAAATAAATAAAATCTTTAAAAAATAAAATAAAATAAAATAAAGTTGGTCCAGGAGGAGGTGGTCACCAAGATGCCACACCAGAGGAATCTGGGTGGTGCCGGGAGCCCTCATGAGGACCAAGAGTCCTAAGGACTTCTGAGGGCCCAGGGCTGAAGTCCAGCAGTCAAGGCCAGCCTGGGTTGCGGAGAGTTCTAGAAGGGCTTCTGTGGGAACGAAGCACTCCTGCTCACGAATCCCCTGACCTTTTCCAAATGTCATTTGTGTGACCTCAGGTCTGGATGCTCAGTGACCCAGGTGTAAATTCTAGGCCCCTAAGCCCAAACTTCACAGCAGTCCCTTTATTCTCTGGGTAGTGACATAAGTGAACCTTCAAGTAGCAATGTCCTCTCTCCCTGGGGTCACCTCCTAACGCGAAGTGTAGGGATTGCTCAGGCCACACTCACATCTTTTGTCCCCCCCACCAAGAGGATGTGGCCTTCTGAGGCCTTGAATGAAAAATACATCTACCCATATATCTCAGGGAATGCTCATGGTCATGACAGAGAGAGCTTCAGCTCTGAAACCCTCTGCTGGTGGGCAAGAAGGGCCACACTGATTTTAGTTTGAGCAGTCAGGGAGGGTCTCTGAGACCTGAAGGCCACAAAGGAGCCAGTGCTGCAAAGAGCTTGGGGAAGGGAGTTTGGCTGAGAGAACAGCAAGTGCAAAGGCCCTGAGGCAGAACGTGGCTGGATATTGAGGAAAAGCAAGAAGACTAAGTGTGGCTGGAGCTCATGAAGAGGAGAGTGGGAAGTGAAGAGGGCAGACAGAGGCAGGTCCAGGTCCCAGAGGGTCTTGTAAGCCAGAGTAGGAAGTTTGGATTTCCTTTTGAGTACAAGGGGGAGATGCAGGTTTTATAGGGGACAGCAGAACCTGCATTCCTTTACAAAATTTTTAATAGACCTTTCTCTCTCTTTTTTTTTTTTTTAGCAGTTCTGGATTTACAAAAAAGTGGCACAAAAACACGGTTCTCCTATACCCTCTCCCTCTGCACAGTTCCCCTGCTATTACTTGCATTAGTGTGGTTCGGTTTTTTATCATTGAGGAACCAACACTGATCAAGTCCACAATCTGCATTCTCTTTCACTCTCCACATTGCACATTCCGTGGGGTTTGATAAATGCATGAGAACATGTATCCACCATTACAATATCACACAGAATAGTTTGGGGGCCCCAAATAGCCCCTGTGCTCCATCTTTCCATCCTTCCCTTCTCCCCCAATGATCGCCCCCTTTTTTTTTTGTTTTAAGATTTTATTTATTTATTTGACAGAGGGAGACAGCCAGCAAGAGAGGGAACACAAGCAGGGGGAGTGAGAGAGGAAGAAGCAGGCTCATAGCGGAGGAGCCTGATGTGGGGCTCCATCCCAGAACGCCGGGATCACACCCTGAGCCGAAGGCAGACGCTTAATGACTGCGCCACCCAGGCGCCCCATGATCGCCTTTTTTAAAGCCCATTCAGGCTGCAGTGTGGAGAGTGGGTGGGTTGTAGGGCAGCGTAGGGTGGTGGTGAGAGGGTGCAGGGAGTTCCAGAGGGCGTAGGTAAGGAAGGAAGGGGAGGTCCCTGACAGTGGGCACCCCTGACCCCCTTGCCTCTCTCTGCTCAGGGCTGCGCTGCTACGCCAAATTCCACCGGAACCGCAGGGTCACGCGGAGGAAGGGGCGCTGCGTGGAGCCCGAGACGGCCAACAGCGACCAGGGATCCTTCATCAATGTCTAGCGGCTCTACGGGAGGCGCCTCCCCACCGGCCTGGGGACGGCGCGCCGCGCGGAGGTTTGGAGAAACCGGGCGATTTGTTTAGAACTAGCAGTGGGAGATCAGGTGGGGGACCCGATGACCGAGGCTGCAGGCTCAAGCCCGGGACCCTCAGCTCCGGGAGGGGAGCGCTGGGCGGGCTGTTCCCGCCCAGGAGCGGACCTGCAGCACACCTGCGCCCACCTCCCCGCCCCCGGGGGACTCGCCAGGCCTGCGCCTCCCGGTGGCCTGGTGCTCCGCGATGGCAATGTCGAGAGTGCCCTCTACTGCCCAACCTCAGCACTGCAACAGCTTCAAGTCAAGACGGACAGGTTTCTGAGCACTTCAAGAAAGGGAAACCGCCAGAGACAGAGAACCCCAGGAAATGAGTGCGGAAACACCTGTAGGTACCAGGCACGGTGCTAAATGCGTGCCGTCCGTTATCTCATTTAGTTACCACGATGACCTTTCAAAGGAGGCATTATCACCGTTTTACCGAGGCAGAGTGAGTTAGGACTTGTCCAGGGTCCCAGATCGATGCCCCTCAAACCTTAACCTGTGTAAGAATCCCTGGGATCTGACTAGAATGGATTCTGGTTGGGTCCATTCTGCATTTTGGACAAGCTCCCCGGGGGCATGCTGCTGCTGCTGGTGGGGACGCCTCCGAGAGCACCCAGGTCCTGGGAGTAAACGCCCAAGTCCAAGCCTGTCAGGTTCCCGGGCCCATATCCTTCCTTCTGCACAACCACGGACTTATTCCAAATTCTCCATGGCTTTCAGTGAGAGAGAAGCGCTCCTTGGGAGCTCCTTTCACGGTGGTGAGATCTGCGATAACGGGCTGTTCTCCTCCTTCCCTGGACAAAGGTGTATCATCTTTAAAAAACAAAGCATGCATTAAGCCCCTGCTTGCTGGGAAGGCATGATTTGGGAAGATTGGCCGCTGCCCTCTAGGAGCTGGTAATCTGAGATATGACGTGTTTGGGGGAAACAATAGTGCTGTTCCTTCTATTTCTGTGGCTCTGCTCACCCAGTCCCAGGACATGCACTTTGACGTTGCCCCATAGCTTCTTTAGTTTCTGTAGTTCATGCCCTTTGAGAATCGAATGCCAATATGGCCTCAAAAAAATGCACTCATTGCGCATGTGCACCCACTTTGCACACTGCCTTGGTGGCTTCCAGGCCTCCCACAGACCACCTCTAGACCCCCCTACCCCACACTTCTGTGGCAGAGCCTTACTGAGGCCTTGGGGCACCTCTGAGGTCAAGGTGCTGTCTGAAACTAATGCCCCCCACAAGCTAGACCCACAATGCCCACCCAGAACATCTCCCCCAGCAGATCCAGCTCTAGGGGCCACCTCTGGAGAACCACTTAAACCCCACACCCCCCACACCTGGCACCTCACTCCTGGTCAGCCCTCTGGTCCAGGGCAAACCAGTGCAAGTGACAAAAGCCTTCCCCATCCAAATTCCTCGCCGGCCTGGACATCTGCTGGGGGACCACACCCTCGATGCCAGGGCTGTTTACTCCATTGGGAAAATCAGTCAGGGTCAGGGGTCTGGCACCAAGCAAAGCAGACGGATTGAGGAGAAACCAAATATCCTTACTCATGTCTCCCTTTTCAAGTTCTATGGGCAAAGGAATCTTAGGGGTGGGGGTGGGGCAGGGGAACTAAAAGAGATCAAAGGCGGCTATTTGGAAATCAAACCCACGAGCAGTTTTGTCTAAGACTACACCAGACAACGCCCATGCTGTGTGTGCTTTCCTGGGGGTGGCTGATTTGAGACTGTGATAGGACCCTAAGGGGGAGGGGGGCTGCATGCAGGCAACACAGCATTGCTTATGTCTGGCAACGCATATGTCTGGGGGGTAACAGTTCAGATGGCGCTGGGGGCATCGACAACGGAAAGCACAGAAGGTCAGGACAAAGCTGAAAGGCCCCATGGAACGATCCCTGTCTAGCTGGGGACTTCCACGGTTGGACCTTCGGGGCCTAGCTCTTTGCTCAGCTACCCTCATTTTGTGGTTGCAAAGGTGGGTGAGTACAGACTTCCTAACCCCAGAGTTAGAGATCCCAAAGGCCCCTCAGTGTTTAACAAACCTCTCTGCCGGGAAGTTCTTCCTTAGGTCTATCTTAAATTTCTTTGGCTACTACAGAAGTCAGTTCCCCCTAATCCAGGATTCAGCAAACTGTTACCATAAAGGGCAGTAAATATTTTAGACCGTGTTCCTATAAAACTATTCATGGATGCTGAGGTGTGAATTTCATGGCATGTTCACATGTTACAAACTACTATCCTTCGTTTGGTTTTCTAAAACCCATTTATAAATGTAAAAACCTCTCTTAACTTGCAGATTACCCCCAAATAGGCGGTGGGTTGGATTTGGCCCACGGGCCATAATTTGCAGATTCCTGCTCTAGTCCACTGGTCTCAAACTTGGCTGCACGTTAGAATAATTTAGGGAGCGTTCAAGGTACTGATGCCCGGGACCACCTGCAGAAGTGCTAGTTTCATTGGTCTGGGTTGTGTCTGGGCTTCGTGCGTGTTCAAGGCTCCCGGAGGCAACTCTGATGGACAGCCAGACCTGAACTCTGTCCTTGTGCTCCCGGCTGTGGGAGTGACGCTGGTGACAAACGGCCTGCTCCACTTCTCACCACCGTGGTGACCTTAGGAAAGTTACTTGTGCCTTGATTTCTTCATCTGCGAAATGGGACTAATGACTCTCCCACCACAGGGGTGTTGTGAGAAGTAAATGTAAAATCCTGATAGCGTGTTTAGAAGAGTGCTAAGCGCATAATCAGCTCCCGGTGTTGGCTAATTTGTTTTCTAGGATAATTTTAGTAGGTGTTTGGTTCTTTGACAATGATCCATCAAAGTTCAGGCTCCTTCCCCTGGAACCCTGGGGCCAGGAGATGCTCCTTTGGAAAACAGAGGGTGGAGTTCTGGGATCAAAGAAGTTTGGGAAACTGTTCTGGACTCAGCTCAAGGCAGCAGGTACAGATCCTGGGGGCGAAGGCAGAGCGGGAGGAGGTTGGTCTGGGGTGCAGTTCGTGAGTTTCAAAAAATACAACCAGAGGGCGAGCTGAGCAAGAGGCCGAGAGAAACCAGGAGCTGCTGGGTGGGTGGCCTGTGCCCTCCTGCATTCCTTCTACACCATTTCCCCAGAGATGTGCACGGTTCCCACGGGACCCCTTTCTGGGATTCGTCCGGCCGTGTCCAGAGCGGCTCCGAAGCCTGCTGGGAATGGGCTGAGGGTCACAGGACGTGAGGGCTGAGCCTCAGGGGGAAAAGTGATAGCTTCGCTTGCCCCTTGAGGGGTGACCGAACCACAAGTCAAATCCCAAAGCCACAACCCCTTCCACCTCCGAGATGGAGCCTTCCTCGAAGCTATATTCAACACACCGAGTAAAACCTGGTGGTGAGAGGGTAGGCACGCCCTTGAATGGGATTCGCTTCGCAGTGGGAGAGTTGGTGAACATACATGGAACCTGCAAGGCATGTGTTTATAAGACGACAGAAGAGCAAGAAAAGTGGGTGCTGGGAGGGACACTGAAGGAGCCAGAAAAGTAAACCATTTAGGATTTCATGGGGCTGGCACCATCTCCTCCGTGATGACCTTTCCTCTCATGAGAGACAGAAGTGCATGTGTGCATGCGTGCCATATGTGTGCATGCGTGTGTATGTGTGTGCACGTGCGTGTATATGTGTGTGTGTCAGGGAGGGGGCGGCAGGAACTGGTTTGAAGAACCAAGGACTTTCATTGCAGGGAGTGTGTTTTCTGAATTCTAAGTCAGGACGGGTAGTCTGATGCCAGATCCTCAGCCTCTCCTGGGTGCCAGAGGGTTCCTAGTCCTTACTTACGCACACTGTGGTCCTGGACCAGAAGCAGGGCATCACCTGGGAGCTTGGCCGAAGTGTGGGGTCCCAGGCCCTATCCCTGACCTGCTGAAACAGAATCTCGGGCAGTGGGACGCAGCCATCTGGGTTTTCACAAGTCCCCAGGCCGTTCTCAGGCACGATCAAGTTTGCGAGACCCAGGTCTAGGATACATAAGGTGAAACAGAAAAGTTGGATGGTCAGGGACTTTTGGATGATTCAGGGCATGTACCTTCAGGTGTGAGTTGGCAAATCTGAGATCCGGTTTGCCTGGTTAATAACCAGCCGTGACAAACCCCCAGGCTCTAAGGCCCTGCCTCCTGGGCTGGGAGTGGTCTACTTTCAGAGGAAATCAAGGGGAGCACCTGGGCTGGGGCCCCACAGTCATTGGGTTTTCTGACTCTTGGGAACTTCCCTGGGGTGCTGTGGTTCCTCTTTAAAGTAGGGGGGGCAGCAGGGGGTGGGGAGTGCTATGCCCTTGTAGTCCTGTGATGGCGTGTTGCATGTGCTCTCTTGAGCTGTAAATAAAGAGCCCACGGTTAATTAGCTGCCTTCCCGTCTCTCTCTGCCTCTCCTGGAGATGATCTGTGCGCGCAGACTGGAAGCACGCTCGGGGCACTTGGACGGGACCATAAGCCTAGTATTTCCTCTGCCGCACGTTTGGGCGTTTGCTCTGAGCTCAGCGGTAAATGAGACAGAGTTTCTGTCCTCGCCTGGACCTCATCATTCTTCTCCAACCAGACCTCTCAGTGGGAATTTCATATCTTGACCTCCCTCTCCATTTTAGGGCTGGGGCTGCTGAGGTCCCAAAGAGACTGCAAGGCTAGCCACAGCAGGCTGGCCTCATTCAGGGCCTGGGTGGCCACGTGCAGGGAAAAACAGACGCCACCTTCAGCAGGACGGGGAGGAACAAAGAGCCGCCTCCCATCGCCGGGCCTGGGCAGGCTCAGATGCCATCTTGGGAAAAGGCATGAATTGGCCAGGGGGTGGCCTGGCTTAGCACCAGGAAGGCCATCTCTTATCTCGGTGACAGCTCCAGCCAGCGCCACCCGGCTCCGCTGGCCAGGCTCCGCCAGGCCTGGCTGATTGTAACACCGAGCAAGGCTGTGTATGGCTCTCAGTGGCTCCACATCGGGAGGCCAAGCCGGGGTCCAGACTCTCCTGGGGGCTGGGGTGACCGCAGACGTGGGAGGCCCTTAAGGGCCTGCTGTCCCGTGGAAATCTCCCTGCCCAGACACCACTGACGGCCCGGCTTCTGCAGCCTGGACAGGGGGAAATGCCCTAATCCAAGGGGTCCCAAAACGTGGGCCTGGGATTCCCAGCATCAGGATCCTCTGAGGGAGAAAACCCAAGTTTCTGAGCCCCATCTGGGCCTGTGACTTGGAATCTCTAGGGGTGGGACTTGGCAATCTGCGTATTTGATAAGCCCCCTGCCCTAAGTTCGAAAACAGCATCATCAAGCCTTCTTGAGCACTCACTTTCCTCCCCACTCAAGCCCCAGGTGGCTGGTGAACCTCTCGCTGGGGATGGCTCTAGGGAATTGAGCCCAGAAGGTCCCCTTTCATATAAGCCTCAAGAGTGCCGTCGTAGTGCGAGGCAGTCATAGACGACACTGAAATGGACATGCACAAATGAATGAGCGTAACTGTGTTCCAATAAAACTTTATTCACACAGAAGGGCAGCCGGCTGGATCTGCCCGTGATCTGTAGTTTGCCAACGCCCTAATCTATACTGCTAACTCCTGGCTCCATGGCTCCAGACAGGTAGGCGAGGCTTTTAAAAACCCTTCTGTCCTGGGATGTCAACTCAAGTCCATTTCTCTTCATGACAGTCGGAGCAGTACCGAAGTGAGGAGTCAAGGCCAGTCGAACCCAAGGCCACAGGGATTTCAGCTCTCTGCTGGCAGCCTGGGTGCTGCCCTCAGGGGATCAGGTAGCTGGATTGGGGGTGTATCAGCCATGGTTCTCCAGACAAACAGAGCCAATGGAATTTGTATTTATTTAAATGTCTGTGTGTTTATATATATCTTCTCTATAAATATATTTATACAGATTTATTTTAAAGAACTGGCTCACACTATTGCAGGGGCCAGTAAGTCTGAAATACATAGGGCAGGCCAGCTGGCCAGATACTCTGGCAGGAATTGATACTATAGTTCTCTGAGACCTCAGTTTTTGCTCTTAAAGCCTTCAACTGATTGGACAAGGCCCACCCACATGATGGAGCATACTCTCCTTTACTTGATGTCAATTGCTTGTGGATGTTGACCAAATCCGCAAAATGCCTTCACAGCAACACCTAGATTAGAGTGCGATTAAATCCTCACATGCTAACAGCTGGCCAAGTTGAGACCGAAAACCGATCATCACCGAGGGGCTTCTGGAGCTCAGCTCCCCAGCTCTGGATCATGACATATGTGGCTACACGGCAGAGCTGTCTTTGGTGTATCATGAAGTTCTGGGCTTCCTCACTCCTTTGTGACCACCGTCCGTCATGTAAGTGGGCACGCATGTCCTAGTGCCAGGACATGAAATCCTGGTGGGCGTGCGCTGGGAGAAGGTATATGGCGCACATCTGGATAAGCAAGCGGCTAAACAGAGGCGCTCCTGTCCCTTCATCCTCCCCCTCCATGATGGCGTATCCTGAAACCCACGTCTGTGTGCCTGGGGGACCACACTGGTGATTGGTCTGTGCAGTGGGGCAGGCTGGTCAGCTCCGGGCATTGAGGTCCTGAACGATCGGTCCATGCCCCAGCCTTGACCTTGTGTCAGCGCCTGGCACAAAGCGGAATGCATGTCGAGAGAGGGAATACATTCACCCAAACACAACTGTGAGCTCATTGATTGAGCTGCACCCACGGCCAGAGGCACCCTCCTCTTGTGTAGCTAGAAATTCATAGACCCCCCTTTTCAGAGCAGGAAGACGAGGCGCCGAGAAATGAAGGCCGCTTGTCCAAAGCAGTGCAACTACTCTGGAGCAGCGTCGGGGACCCCAGCCGGGTCTCTCTGACTCCAAAACCTGATCATGTCCCCCGATGTTACATTGCCTCTCGAATGCCACAAGTTTGCTGAGCACCTACTAGGAGTCGGTCACCAGACCTCCCCAACCCCCACCGCCCCTCGCACACTCCAGATCACAGGAGCTGCACGGTACATCTGGGGTCACCCAGGCTGCTGCTGGGCAGGCCCCAGCTCTCAGCAGCTGGAACCAAAGATCATGCACTCATCAGGCTGCCTTCTAGAAAGCCCCTCGGGGCTCCCAGGGGGTGGAACCTGTGGAGGTACCCTGCCTGACCTCAGCACCCACTTCCCCATTCTTCTCTGATGTGTCCCCCCGCATGGGCGCAGGCTCCCTTACTGTCCCCCAGCAAGGAACGTGAGACCTCACGGAGCCTGCCGCAGACCTGGACCCAAAAGCCATCGGCACTGGCTGACTGAGCAGAAGGGTGTGAAAGTAAACACCAGGATAAAGCCCCAGAGCAGATAGGCATCGTGGGGGACGCAGGGCCCGGGGGCCATAACTGGCCTTGTTTGCGTATCTGAGCGATCACTACGGTACAGCCAAAGCCCTCAAATGCCTCCCTTGAAATTCCAGCCCCAAGCACGCAGAGAGATGGGAGGCCTGACAGGGAAAGAGGTGGCAGCCTGAACTCAGGACGGAACGGGGACAGGCGGTGGGAGGCAGGAGGCACGTGGCTAGGGAGAGCCTGGGCACACGCACCCGCCTGCCCGCACACACGCACACATGCACACAATGACATAAAGAGGGTTACTGGAGTATGGACCAGGAGGTTGAAAGCCACAGGGCAGGGAGCTACTGGCAACACCTTCTTCTGTCTGCCTCCCCTCTGGCTGGTGTCTCAAACAACCTCTGTTTTCTAGAACAGGACACAACTTTGTTTTCTGCCAAGAACCCCATGGGGCATTCTGATGTGTTCTCTGTTGCATGACATGAGCTGTGGGCCTCTGCAGGGACAGGGTAATATCACTGAGTGTCCAGTGAGGCCAGGACAGGGCTCACCCCGCAGTCATGTACATAGGACACCATGAGATGGCAAAGCCACAGGGACGTTGGGAATGACAGGCTGCATTTTAAAGCTCAAGGGGGCATCTTCAAGGAGCCTGACTGGGGCCTGTAAAAGTCAGCCATGGATGCTGCTAGAAGCTCGAATTCTGTGCCACTGAGGCAAATATTTTGGAATCAGTACCCCCCCATTTTGACTAATCATTAAAACAAATGTGTCCTCATGAGAGGAGGTCCCTCCTACCTCCCAGCAATGTCCTGTCACCTCCAGAAAACCCAGGAAAAGAGAAGGAGCAGATCGTCCACCCCGACTCCCTCTGGGCCCAGCTGCCCCAGGATGGTGTCCCTTTCCCGGCTCTGAGTGAATGGTGCTATGGACACGGTGATTTTCCTGTCGAGTCATGACAGCGTTTGATACGTTCAGTACCTTGGCATTCACCAGGGACTGGGCCAAAGGACAGGGAATGAAGCCTGGGAGCCCAAGAGAGTCACCCCAACCCCAGTTCTGCAGGGTTCCACTCGGTTCCATCAGCTCCTGCCCCCGTGCCCTGCTGTCTGCTCAGGGCAGCCGGCCTTTGGAAAGAGAAAGAGCACAGCCACAAACCCAAAGGCCAACACCGACCAACAAAACTCGCAGGCCTTCCCTCACCCACCAGACCTTAGACCAAGAAACACAGAGCCAGTGTGCTTGAGACAAGCTGACACAAACAGTGGAGGACTGACGCAAATACGTCTCCAGATCAAACCCCAGAAACAACCCCTGTGCCACCAGGGGCCACGGCTCTGCTTCCATGCCCTTCTCTGATGTGCTTCTTGCCGACGGTCCTGCTTTCTGACCGGCGCGTGTGACTTTCCGACAGTGTTTGGAGATGTTCTCTGTCTGCTCTCGTTCTTCCAGGTTGATTTACCCACTTGGAAAGGAAGAGGCTGGGCCCCATCGCAGTTGCGGGCCTCCAGTGCGTTGAGAACCAAAGGTCGGTGGGTTGGTGGGTGGGAAAGCATCTCAAAACCTTTCCATATTCGGTGCCTCCTTTGTGCCTCACGCAGCGCCCCCGCCCCCGGGGACTGGTTATCGCTGTCCTCATTGTCAAGAGGCAGAGAAAAATTTGGAGGGATTAAGTGACAGATGAAAGGACATAGAGGCAAAGTGCCAGTGCTGGGGGCAGGGTGTTGAAGTTGGGGAGGTGGGCTGAAGGGTGAACTGCGGAGTCTCTGCTAATAGGAAAGGGGGGAAGGGCATCTTCCCTCCATCAAAGGGGTCTTCCCTGGTGCCTCCTTTCAACGAGCATTGCATTTACCGTGGGCCAGGACCTGCTGGGGTTTTTGTTTGTTTCGTTGGTTTGGTTTTTTTGTTTGGTTTTGGTTTTGGTTTTTTGGTTTTTTGTTTTTGTTTTTGTTTTTTTGCTTTTTAATAGCAGCAGGGAGCTATTTGCTTACCGAGCATTTATGAAGTGCCAGGAGCTGGGCCAAGCATGCTATGTAAACCATCTCACGTGACCCCTGCAGTCACCCGGGGCTCGGTGTGGCTCCCTAATTTGACCAAATCCGCTTTGCTAGGAGGAGGCAAGGCGGAGATCCAAAAACACACCTTTACCCAAAGGACACCAGCAAGCACGGGAAAGAGATGAGACCGTGTTTGTGCTGCAGGTGGGCCACGTCTGAAGACCCCAGAGTGGGGGTCCTGCAGGACCCGCCAAGAGGGTCCTTGGCCTTGCGCAGGATGAAAAGAAAATGTGTGCCAGAGGAAGTGACAGAAGAGTTTAACGAATAGCGTGAGTGACAGCGTATAGCAGACAGTGTCTGGGAGACCCGGAAAGGAGAATGAGTCTTGTCGTCAGCTGGGGCTAGGTGTTTCCACTGGAAAGGAGTCTAGGGTGCATGTTCCTTCTGGAATCCAGGGTAGGGTCAGATCAAAGACGGTGATGGTGAATAACAGGTATTATCTTATAAGTCATCAGAGGGAGGGGTATTGATGCCAGCATCAGCCGAGGTCTGCTGGAAGCTGGATCCTGCAATGTGTTTGGGATCTGGCTCGTCTTAGGTGTTATCAGGTGTTTGGGGCTTAGGACAAAACTCAGAGAATACTTAACTTTTTTGCTTCCCCTGGAAGTGGGAATAAAGCTTTTTTGGTTTATTCAGAGGCAAAGTATAGAATAGGAATAAATGGGGCCCAGCAGAAAGACAGTGGGAACGGAGCCTTTCTATTTTTTGTTCTTTTTTTTTTCTTTTTGGATGTTGCCTGCATGGTTTTTCCCCTCCGGCATCAACCACAGGGCTCTGAGAAGCCACAGGAATATGCTGGTACAGACTCAAGACCCGGCTTCATCTCCAACACCGTGGAAAAGGATTGTACATCACGGGGCTTAGCCCTGTGCTCCCCTACGCCATCTGGACAGTGCCCGGGTGATGTAGGAAAGAACATTAGGGTTCGAAGCCAACGGCTGAGAAAGAATTCTTGAGACATCTTTGATGCAAAAAGGCGGTTTTATTAAAGTATGGGGACAGGGCACGTGGGCAGAAAGAGCTGCACTGGGGTCATGAGGAGTGGCTCATGATATACTTTCAAGTTGGGAGGAGGTTAGGGAGAGCATAAGTCTCTAAGGAATTTTTGGAAGCAAGGTTTCCAGGATCCTGAGGGGGCTAGCTGTTGTTAGGAAAAGGTCATTTATTCCTGTTTAGTAAAAACTCAGTCACGAGACCCTTCAGATGTGTATCGGTGGGTCCTATGCTTGGGGATGATTGTCAACATGTATCTTCAGGGGTAGAAATAAAGTAAGTTTCCAAAAGAATTTTTATATGTTAAAGTAGACTTACAGGATCCTGGGGGTCGGGCTAAGATTGCCTTTTACCCTTAGCAAAGTATTAACATTGAGCCTGCTGAGTTCCTAGAGGAACGTCACCCTGTTTCAAGGACTTGTTGGTGGGCTAAAGGTAGTAAGGAAGTTTTTCTTTTGCCTCTGTTTCCCACATCAGAGGGACAGTGACCTCTGGGGTACCCAGTTGCAATGCCTCTAATGTAGCAGCATCACCCCTCCAAACATTCTCAAGAGATTTCATTGTTTCCCATCCCATACTACACAAGTGAATTTGAGGAAAGCCTGTTTAAAAACCAGTGATTACTACTGACTATTTCTGGTGGATCTGCTTACTGAGTTCCCCATTATTCTAGGAGTATGCTACGCCCATCTGCATCTCTGGCCCCGCGGAAAGGGCTTGTGCCTGACACCAAATCCTTGGGACCCATGGGCAGACTTCGAGGGGGTGTGCACGTTTTATTTACACGGCTCCCGTGCAATCTTTGCTCGTTGTGACTTTGGCTAAGTCATTCAAACTGTAACAATTTCTCCACTAACAAAGTAGGAGTAGGGAGAGTGGGAGAGGGAGAAGCAGGCTTCCCGCTGAGCAGGGAACCTGATGCAGGGCTCCATCCCAGGACCCTGGGATCACGACCTGAGCCGAAGGCAGACACGTAACCAACTGAGCCACCTAGGCATCCCAGTTTGGCATTTTCTTCAAAAGGTAAATAGACACCTGCTGTATGATCCAATCATTCTACTCCTCGACACCTACCCAAATAGGTGTTCAGTGACTATCCCCTGAATGAATGAATGAATGAATGAATGAATCAATCTATTCTGCACGTCTTTATGTATTGAAGGTACAAAAATAAAACTTGGTTGAGGCAAACAGGATTGGTGAGGGACATGAAAAATTTAAACTTGAATTCCAGAAATGTGCTCGTTAAAACTATGACTCCAAAGCATTGTGGAATATGCTTTGTGGTGGCCCATATGTCCTTGCATAGTCAGGACTGGGTCATGGCAGAAACTCCGGCTCCTTTGAGAATAGTCACTTTCCTTTGTTCCTGTGAGCTACCCCCCAACCCCAGCCAGCTGGGTCTTGTGCCCCCTCCCCCATGCCTCCCGCCCCAGCTGGTCAGGATGAATGCAGGGTCACTGTGTGAGCAGCAGGGACATTTCACAGACCCGGCCTTGTGCTTCCTCCGCAGTCTGTCTTCCCCTCCTTGCCTCGCTCCATGCTTTGCATCCCAGCCTGGGTTACATTTTCCTGAGCTGGAGGCAGTGGAGCTGAGGGGCAAATGTCAAGGTCCCCGAGCCAGACCTCCTGGGTCCCCAGCCCAGTTTCATACCAACCAGTGACTTGGGCAATTCTTCCAACTTCTCTTAACCTCAGTCATCTTACTGTAAATAAGGATGAGGACAGTACCTACACCAGGGGGTTGCTGTGAGAATTTGCTACTGAGAATTTACTACAGACATTTTTCACACTGTCTACCACAAATTAAGTACTTAATTAAATGTCAGCCTTAATCTAGGACTTGCTTGTTTTGCATTTTCTCCTTCTAAGGGGATCGTGGGGTCTTATTACACACCTATAGGCTTGGATGAAACACCTCTAGGATCTGAGGGGGACGGCAACTATTTCTGAGAAGAGAATTGATAGATATGCCTGGGTGGCTTGTCGGTTGAGTGTCTGCCTTCGGCTTAGGTCACGATCCCAGGGTCCTGGGATGGAGCCCTGCCTCAGGCTCCCCCACTCAGGGGGCAGCCTGCTTCTCCCTCTCCCTTTGCCTCTCCCCCTGCTCCTGCTCTCTTGTGCTTTCTCTCTGTCAAATATATAAATAAAATCTTAAAAAAGAGAGAGAGAGAGAGAGAGAGAGAGAGAGAAAGGGGGGGGCGCCTGGGTGGCTCAGTGGGTTAAGCGGCTGCCTTCAGCTCAGGTCATGATCCTAGGTCCTTGGATCGAGCCCGCATCGGGCTCCCTGCTCAGTGGAGAAGCCTGCTTCTCCCTCACTCTCTGCCCCTCTCCTCATCCCCCCTCCGCACGCCCCCTCATGCGAGCGCCCCCCCACTCATGCGAGCACGTGCTCTCTCTCACTCTATCTCAAATAAATAAATAAATAAATAAATAAATAAATAAATAAATCTTTTTAAATAAATAAAAAAGAGAATTGATAAATAATAATATAATGTTATAATATCCACCACTTATTGAGGAATTACTCTCTTCTAGGTGTCACATAACCAATAATTAACTAATGCTTAATAACAATAGTAGCCAATCCCGATTTAGCGCTTACTATCTGCCAGGCCCTGTTTTAAATGGTTTTTGTGTATTAACAAATCCTAACAACCCTTTAAGGAAGACAACTATTATTATCCTCATCTTACATATGAAAAAACTAAAGCACAAGAGAGGCAAACCAACTTGCCCAAGTTCAACCAGTAAGTGGCAAAGCCAGGATTCAAATGCCTCTTCCCTTGTGTGCTAACTCCGCAAAAATTCAACTAGGTATAGCCGTTTCCCAGCTCAAGATCCCAGTGGCAGGTGTTGGGGTACTCTGTCCCCTGGGATGGAGGACTGTATCTCCAAACGGGACATCAAATTAGGCCAGTGGGCCCTGAAGCCCTGCAAAAGTCCCCCTTTCTTTGTGTCTGGAGAGAGTACCTGTCTTGATAAGATCTCAGGACCTTCCCATTCCTGACCCCGAATCCCAGCCAGTTTCACAGCCTCCCACGTGGTTTCTCCCTCCCCGAAACAAGAGCAACCACTCAGACCAACCCTAATGGGGCGCTCACCCCAAGTGACTATAATAAAAGCTGGTGTTCTCCAAATGAAAATTTTATCTGGTTATGGGTGAAGGATGGGATAGGGTGGGGTGGGGTGGGGTTGGGTGAGGGAGTGGGAATTCTGTTTGGGGTAGGGAGAGGGTAGTCAACAGTCTAAGAGAGATGCAAGTTAGACAGCCCTTTCTTTCCTCAATTCTTCCCATTTACAATTGAGGGGCACACAGTGTTTAGATAAAAATCTTTTTGTTCTCCAGTCTTCTTCCTTCTGGAGACAGTTATGCCCTATAGGTTTTCTGCTGGTTTTCCAGCTAGATTTTCCTAAAGTTTTTGGTATACAGACTGCTCACTTACTAAGTGGCAGGTACTGTTCTAGGCACTTCACCTTGACAAAGACACTATCCTTGACCAAATTTTAGTTAGGTTTCTCTGAGCCCTCTTCTAGACTAGGCATGGCCTTCTCTGTCCAGCCTGTCCTTGCTGGGACTGCAGGATCCAGTTTTAGCAAGAATCCCACTAAGTCAGTTGCGTGGGAATCCCCCCACCCTTGATATCGGGTCACCCTCCCTGTCTGATCAAGTTCCCCATCCCCCATCTTTGGTGTCTAAGTCCTGGCCCGCCTTTAGCAAGAATCCTGTTGGGTCAGTTTAGCAAGAATCTCCCTACCCTTTATGTCTCCTCTTGGTATTTTCCATCCACTGACCCCCTCCCTCTGAGCCTGTCCTGGCTGTCCTGGGGAGCAAGCTTCCTCACTCTTCCCCTACTGCAATACCCCTACGGCAACAGTCTTGAATAAAGTCTCCCCTACCGCTCCAGCAAGTGTCAGAATAATTTTTTCATCATCAACATGAATGAGTTCATCTAACCCCACAAGGATCCTAAGAGGTAGGTACTGTCAACGTCTCCACATAGACGCGAGGAAGGAGGGAGGAGAGAGGGATGGGACATCAGCTGATGGCACCTGGACGTTCCCCCAAGTTCTTCGGCTGCAGGTGGTCTCATCAATCCATCTGCTGGGATACTAACCAGGCAAGATACTGCGCCCTTTGCGACACAAATCCCAGTATTCTCCAACAGCCTGCCGGAACTGCGTGGGAGGCGGCGGCAGCGAGAAACCCGGAGGAGGGCGCGAGCGGCCGGACGCCGTCTCCTAGCAACCCGACCGGGGTCACGTGACCCGCCTCACGTGGCCTGGAGTGGCGCTGGAGTCCGAGCTGCCGCCGCGGGCGGGGCGGGGCCCGGCAAGTTTGTTTCCCGAGTTCCGAGCCCAGGAGCCCCCGCGGCTGCCGCGCAGGTGCCCTCTGCCGGGGTCGGGATGGAGCTGCCTACCGTGAACCTGAAGGTGGCGACGGGCAGGGCGGGGCGCGGGCGGGTCCCCCAGAGTGTGTGGGGCGTTTGCTTTTTTCAAGAAGGATTTCAGAAGTGAGAGGATCGAGAGCTCGGGGCAGGAGGGGGTGGTAGGGAGACAGCGAGAGCGTGGACCCCAGGTGGGAAGGAGGTGAGCGGACCGGCCGTAGCAGGGAGCGGGATCCAGGGAAGGGCCAGCGGGGAAGACCTCGGGGGAGCTGGAGGCGGTAGCGGAGGGAAAGGGCCGCCCGTTCCCCTTTCCAGCCTCGGCGTCTCCGGCCGCGAGCACCGGGCGCCTGAGGATCGCCACGGCCTGCACGCCCAGAATTCCCCTGGAGGGAGGGAGAGAGGGAGGGAGGGAGCCGCGGCGTGGGGGCGGGCCCTAAGAGCCGGAGGGGTCTCGGCGGCGGACACCTGCCCGTCGCCGAGAGAGGGGGCTAGACCTTTCACCTGCACGCCCAGCACCAACCCCGCTGCTTCGCTGGCTTCAGCAGATTAAGAAAACCCGAAATTCCCAGACCAGTGGTTTCCAAAGCTTATAAATCCAGCGTCCTTAATTCATAAGAAACAGGAACTCCGATAGAAGTTACTTAGAAGCAGAAAACCCCAACTTTGTGCCCTTAGGAAGACACTGCGACGCTTCCTGGGGTGTCTTCATTTCCTGTGGCAGGTCCTCAACTCCTTCAGATGCCAGCGGCTTCTTCATTTTGTCCCCGCCCCCGGCCCGGCCAGCGGGCTCTGCTTCTGGGCAGCGCTGGCCACAGAGAAGCTGGGGCCTTTCGCTTTGGGCAGGAAGGTGGGAACGTTGGCCCAAACCTGCCATTTGGGGTCTCGGTGCTGTCCCCCTTGAGACTATATCCAGGAACGCCCTTTTATGCACCAGTGACAAAGCATTTCGCACACGTGGTGTCCAGCCCTGAGGGAATCTAAGAGAGGACCGCAAAACAACACATAATCCGTATTTGGATTATTAGATGGGGTCTACGTTATGACCTCACCGAGGCGGATTTCCCTTCCTCTCGTTTCCCTCCCAGATGCTTCCAGCCAGTGAGGTTTACAGTAGGGCAACCGAGGTTTGTTCGTATCAACATTCACAGTGTTCCAGGCAGCGTGGAGTCCGTGCCCACTGCCTTTTCTCTCATGAGAGATTTGCCTAAAATCATTGCTAAGAGCACATCGGGTGAGGGGCAGAGCTGTAGGAATGGAGAGGGCAGGAGCCTTCGTTCCTGGAGCATCTGTGGCATGCCAGGTGGTTCATTTGATCATAGCCACCTTCTGAGAAAGCTGATACTGTCACCTTTTTTACACATGAGCAAACTTCAGCTCACGTCAGATAGTAACTTGCCAAAGTCCCACAGGGATTAAGTGGCAGAGTCAAGCTCTGAACCCACTGGGGTCAGACTTCAAAGCCATGCGCTTTCCTGGCCACCAGTTAGGGCTGACTTGGCCTTGACGGTTTCTATCCCAAGAGGGCTTAGTCTGTTTGGGGGCATTTATTTATTTATTTATTTACTTATTTATTTATTTACTTACTTACTTACTTACTTATTTATTTATTTATTTATTTATTTATTTATTTATTTATTTTTGAGCAACTTTATGGGCCTGACAGGCCGAGCACGCCCACAGGAATGAGCTGTGCTGGTGTTCTCTGCCCCAGAGTGAAATGGGGGGCCCTTCCCTTGGTTCAGAAAACAGGACCCCGTGTTTCCAAATATCTTAGCTGCTACCAGTCAGAGACAAGGAAGTGCTGGGAGGCCCCGAGGGGCCAAGGTTGCCAGGGAACATACAGGACATCCTGTTGAAGTTGAATTTCAGATCAACAGTGAATAATTTTTTAGCTTAAGTATATCCTGGGCAATATTTGGATCATACTAACAAAGGGCTTATTAATCAAAATTCAAAACTAACTGGGCTTTCTGTATTTTTGTTGTTGTTGTTGTTGTTAAATCTGGCCACCCCAGGGAGGGCGGCCGTCGACTCCTTGCTTGTAGGCACTTAAGTGGGATGTTCTGAGATCGGGCCCCTCGGGAGCTGCGAGAATGCACCCCTGTGGACCTGCATTCCCTCATTTCATATATTCCATGGCATTTGGTTGAATCCTGCCCGTGCCCAGCCCCGCCAGAGTGGTCAGTGGTGCCAGGGGAAAGAAACGGCTGCCCCAGGCCCTTCACATAAAGGGTCTTCCCTAACCGAGTCCCATCCATGAGGCAAGTCCTGAGCTGGAGAAATGGCATTGTGACAAGCTTAGAAAGGAGTAGACTTGGGTTCAGGAGGTCTCGTGAGGAAGGGCCATGGGAGGCGGGTCCAGGGACTAGTGTAGCATTAGGGTTAAGGTATGGTAGCAATGAGAATGGCCACGCACTGAGGGCTGACTACCTGGTGGGTACTGTGTTGTGTTTCACACGCCTCTCCGCCTCCCTGTACCACTGTAGATCCACAGAACCACCCCGTGACATAGGCGTGATGGTCCCTACTTTACAGAAGAGCAAACAGCAGTTCCGAGAGGTCAGGTGACTTAGCCAAGATCACACAGCTTCCACGTCATGGAGGCCCAGCTCCATAGGATCAGATCCGCGTATCTGGCTTCACGGCCCACGCAGTTAACCACTGCCTGGCTCTGCGTCCCCGAGATGGCATTCCTGACGTAGGTCTCTCAGCCTCAGGCAGCCTCGGGGATCTTACTGCCTCATGTAACGGCTGCTGAGTGTTTACGCAGGACTAATAGAACTCTATTCCCAATATTGATCTGTCTGTTGACCTTAGGTCTGTCTACCTGTCTAGAAAGTATCTCCCTGCCCCAACCCCATTCACCCCTGGGCCGTCTAGTGGCAAACAAAGGGCCTAAGTCCTGGTCCCTATGACCCCGTGGCTTCCCCTTAGCCTTCCCTTCTGGTTAAACCTCCTCATTTCCATCCGCCCTTCCCTTGCTCTTCCAGATCCTGACAGTGTAGCATAGACTTTGCCACTTACTAGCTGTGTGACCTTGAGCAGGTCTCTTAACCTCTCTGAGTATCCGTTTCCTCACTATAAAAAGAAAATAAAAATAAACCCTACTTTCTAGGGTGCGAAGAGGATCCAGTGGTCCAGGAGTTGGTGGGGCATTACATTTTTAGTCGCAGAAAAAGTCAGACCAGATAGAGCGGTTCAGACACTTGCATCTGAGCTCTTGTTTGTAAGTGTCACAGTGTGGGCCGATTACTTAGTCTCCCGCTGCCTCCGTGTCTTCGTAAGTAAAAGAACAGTAATACTCCCCCGCGCACGGTGGCCGAGTGTTCAGGGCAGTGCAGACACGTGGCCGGCAGGTCCTCATTGGTTACAGGCAGTGTGTTGTTGGCGCTGTTACACAGGATGCCCGTTCCATGCAGTACTTACGGTCGTTACGTGGATTCATACAGGGCTGTCAGATGCCTGTCTCTCTGTGGTTGAGGCACCCCACTGGGACATATTGGGGGGGGGGATAGGGATTGCCTCCATTTCCCAGAGAGCGAACCTGGGGCACAGACACAAAGGGATATGGCCCCTGGACCAGAACCCAGGCCTCCGGTCCAGAGTCCTACGACCCCTGGCTGCCTTGGCTCATCCGCCCTCCCCTCCCCAGTCTTCTGGGGAAGAGCCAGGCAGCCCCCCCCACCACCACCACCGGGCGCCAAGCGCTATCCGAAGAGTCCGGGAGCTTTGGTCTCCCTTTGCTCTTGCCCAGCCGGAAAGGGCTGCCCAGGCATGTTCTCAGAGCCCAGTGCCTTCGTCCCGCAGTCTCTCGGGCAGTACCTGAGAATCCCTGGTGTCCCCTTGGTTACCAAAAGCCTTCCCAGCAGCCGGCAGACAGTTCTTCGTGCTGAGATGAGTCACTGTTCCCTCCTATTTCGGGAAGAGCCGAGCCCATTTGGCTCCGTTTCTGGTTGGAGCTCTCCTGGGCATCAGGCCTCTTTAGGCCTGGGTGGGTGTGCCCTCCCATTACAGAGATGGGGAGACTGAGGAAGAGGAGGCTTCGTCTTCTGGGGGTTTCTATTCCCAGGGGCTTAAGAGACATGACCAAAAGGTGCTAAGTTTCTTAACTATTTATAAAAGAAAAGGGATGGCGCACGGAGGGGACACGGTATGTCTTTAGGGGTCCTCCGTATTTCCAGGTTGCCCTCTTCTCAAAACAGATGGCTTAGTTTTGGACTTCGGGCAGGTGCTCACTGCGTATTACAGGTCTTTCCGGCTCTTGGCAAAATCTTTGTCTCACAGGTGACACGGAGCCATTTCCCCACAGGCTTTCTGCGTATCAGTTGGCTTCCGGGTCTCAGCGTTTCATCTCCCCTTCATCAAGCAGGGCTCTGCAGGGCTGAGAAGCACCCATGTGTTGAAGACCCACTGGGTGCATGGCCTGGATGTGGGAACCAGAGCACTTGGAAACGAAGACGATTTCTGGAATAGAAGCCGACAGTGGGGAAGGCTGAGGTGTTGATTTTCAGGAGTAAGGTGGTCACGTGAGCTGCCTCCCCTTCCTCGGTGTCTTCTCTTAGTCTGAAAGCTGGACACCAGGATCACTGCGTCTGGTCACATGATGTGGCCTTTGAGGCAGGGCTTCTCTCCTCTGTGGGCAGGGTTTCCTGTCAAGACAGAGGGGATAGTGGTTGGCTCTTGAGATAAAGATCAGAATTCTTCCCCACAACCCCTAGGCCCAGCCCTGCCCACCCCCCAGCTTCCTGTCTGCCTTCCACTGTCTTCTGTCCAGCCACATTGGCTTCTTTTCAGTTTCCAGAATGTTCCATGCTTCCTTCTGCCACAGAGCCTTTGCAGGTGCTACCCTTTCTGCTTGAAATGCTCTTCTTTGATCTCTGCCCCTAGTTAAGCCCTTGCTCACTGTTTTTGCCTTGGCTTAAATGTCACTGCCTCAGAGAAGCCTCCTAACCGCCCCACTCCCCCAGCCCACTCCACTGAAAATGAGGCTCCTTTTCCTTTACTATAATTCTCCCTCAGAAAGAAGGTCTCACTGGACCCCTCCTCCCCAAGGCAGTGATCTGATCAGCAGGTGTCCCCCACTCCAGTAAAGTTCTGCCACAGCTGCCCTGCTCACCACGGAGCCCCCAGGGTAGGTGCCAAGCGATGCCAGGGATGTTGGGTGAAATGTTCGAGAAACTTAGCACCATTGGATCATGTCTCTCAAGCCTCTGGGAAAAGAAACCCATGGCAAACTAAGCCTCCTCTCCCCTCGGTTTCCCTGTCTTTGTAGCGGGAGGAGCACCCCTGCCCAGGCCCAGAGAGACCTAATGGTCAGGCGACACCGGGCTCACGGTCAGGTGAGCACTGGGCAGCTGTGTGACTGTGGGCGAGTCACCTGAGAGCCTCAGATTCCTCAGCTGTGAATGGCACCTCGGGGGGCTGTAAGGGTTACACATGTCCACGCACAGAACGTGGAGCGGTGCCCAGAGCAAACAAAGGTAGCCAATCACAGATTCCCTTGTAGCGCCGCCTTCTGTGGCACACACGTGGCTTTATCGGAGGCTCGGCCCCTCCGTAAAGTCAGGAGCATTGGTCATTGCAGAGCTGTTCTCCCAGTCTAACGACTTTCTCGGGCCATCGCACGAGAGCCCGTTTGGTTCACTCGCACTGGGCCCTGGGGGTGCAGGTGGACCGTCCCGGCCATCTGCTCCGGATTTCAGCTCCCCCCACGTGCAGAAAGTGTCACAAGCTCCAGCGGCACCCCTCCGCAGAAAGAAACCCGGGCCCCTGCTGTGAAGTTCAGGAGCACCGCAGCCAGACTTACAGCCACCACTTACCGTCGGTGGAATCTGGATCCACTCAATTTTCCTCGGAGTCTAGTTTTCCCATCTGTAAAATGGGAATGATCATGGTGTCAATTCCAGAGGCTCTTGTGAGGCCCAGAGAAGGTGGCTCGAGGCGATAAATAGTAACTCTTCTCGAAGGGCTTTTCCCTCCACAGCCAGCATTCTTTCTTGCGGGTGGCAACCCCCACTTCTGCCCTTTCACCGGTCTGGAAGCCTGGGCCGTTCACTGCACACCTTTGCCGTCTCTGCCCTCGCTGTCAGGCCAGTACACTGGGCCCCGCCCTGGGCTCTTGGCATTCCCCTCCCAACTTGACCCCCCCCAATTCCTTGAGTAACTCCTTCAAGGTCCCCCCATCTACCACTGGGACCCCATAGAAGCTCCTGACTTGGGGCTCCTGGCCCCCTGCTGGTTCAGGTCCACTCCCTCCTCCCCCTGGGCTCTGAGTCCTGCCTCCCCATTGCTCCCCCTTTTGCCTGGCAGGTCCCTGCATATCTCTTAGCACAGAGCACCCTCCTACTTCCAGAGCTCCAGCTGACAGCCAGCCTGCCCTCCCCATAGCATCGGCTCCTTCCTTCTTCCTTTGCTTTCCAAGCAGGGCCCTTTTGATTACCGTGAGTAGGGACAAGTTCCAGTAGGAGGGGCTGTGATTTTAAGGACATAAGGGACAATGAAAGGGGTGGAATGGTGCAGAAATCTAGAAAAAAGGCCAGAGGGATTTTTTTTCTTAAACCCTACCAAGTTCCTTGCTTGCAGAAGAGCCTTCGGTGGCTTCCCTCCATGCGCTTAGGATAAAATCCATGCTCCTTGCTGAGGCCCTCAAGGCCTGCCTCTCCCCCTGCTCTCCCGCTACCCTCTCCTGCCCCCAGGTGCTTTCCCGCTCCTTGGACGCAGGTGGCAGACAACCCCTGTGCCCCACACGGTACCCCAGCTCTGGTGTGCCAAGAAATCAGCTTCGTTTGAGTCCCACGCTGCCCCCCAGCCATTTCCTGTCTAGGTATATCCTCTGATGCCAGCCAGACCAGATTGCGAAGCAGGAGGGGGTGTGGGTGTCTGCTGCCCCAGGAGAGTAGGGCGGAGTGACATGGCAGCTCCCCCGGGCCTGACCTGCGCTCTTCCTCCTTCACCCCTGCTTTGCTCACTGTTGCTGGTGTTTTGTTTTGTTTTGTTTTGTTTTGTTTTAACAGGTATTTGTAAAGTCCTGTTAGGTACTAGACGGGCTTCCTGTGTTTTCTGGCTCCAGAAGCTCTCCCCACCCCTCCCCAGATGGTGGTCTCATTCATAGTTCTTTTCTTTCCTTCCCCAGACCATCCTGCTGGTTCACTGGCTGCTGACGACCTGGTGAGTGACTCCGCAGGTGTCCACCGGCCTCCCGGGATCTAGGTCCCCATACCTCCAGGGTCTTGTCCGTGTGTCTCCTGGCCAGTTCCAGAACTAAATAGCACTTCTGTCAAGAATGTCATCAGCAAGCTCCCCACATCCCAAGAACGTCTGAGGGGCAGGCAGTTTCCAGAAGCGTCTGCCATCACTCCCCCCCACTAGAAGCTTCAAGTCTTCATCCCAGGGGAGGCGGCTGGCCCAGGGCAGTGCCCACAGCTCAGATCCTCCTCCAGACATTGCCCAGGCCCCTTTGGGGGCTTGGCATGACTCTGGTCCCTCCCCAAGGCCTTTGTATCTGGAAGGTGTGAGGTGCTAAAGCCAGGGGGCCGGCCTCACATTGCCTGCTGGACTCCCGGAAGCAGCCGTGGGGGGAATGCCAGTTAAAGCTCTGTGTGTCTGTGAGCTTGGGTCAGTCACTTAGACTCCCAGTCATTTTCTCACCTGTAAAATGAAGGTATTACTCATCCTCCCATTTACCTTGTAAGGTCATTGGAAGGTGAAAGCCCAGTTTTAGAAATGTAATAACCACTAACATTTCCTGAGGGTGTCTAGGAGCCAGCCACTGGGCTGAGCACCTTCCGTGGGTTGGCTCACGGCTCAGCAAGTAGATACTTTATGACCCGAGACACAGGGTGGGGTCACTTGCTGAGGGGTGGACCCTTATTCTTATATCACACTCCTGCCCAGCGGTGGCAGACTCAGGGTTCAGATGGACCCGGGCAGGTCCTGGCTCCACCATGGTCCTGCCAGGTTACCTTAGGCAAGTGGCCCACTTCTTGGGGCCTTGGTTTCCATCTGTAAAATGGGTATAAGGATGGCACACCCCTCAGGCCGTGTGGGAGAAGAGTGTTGTGTTCATCCAACACTCCCCGGGGCCTGGCACAGACGGAGGCTCGAGCGTTGCAGGACTGATTTCGTTATTACTGTCCTGTTTTACCTGTCGAGCTGCCGGGGGGATTTCTCTGCCGAAGCAGGACTGGAAACCGTTGAGCTTCTCTGTGCCTTTTGCAGACCTTGACGTACACCCCATGTGTTAAATGGTTGTGAATAACGCAGACAGTGAAAGTCATGGCTAGTGACTTTGGGAAGCAAGGTCAGAATCCGGATTTCTCAGTCATACTCCCCAAGATTCGGAGCTGTGGTCTGGGCTGGGGCTCCAGCACTAGCTTCTTTTTTTTTTTTTTTTAATTTTATTTATTTATTTGACAGAGAGAGAGACAGCGAGCGAGAGAGGGAACACAAGCAGGGGGAGTGGGAGAGGAAGAAGCAGGCTCATAGCGGAGGAGCCTGATGTGGGGCTCGATCCCATAACGCCAGGATCACGCCCTGAGCCGAAGGCAGATGCTTAACCGCTGTGCCACCCAGGTGCCCCCCAGCACTAGCTTCTTAAAACGAAAAAGTCAGGTGACTTATTCAAGACTCTTAAGCCGAGTCACGTTCTACACTTCGCTGCTTTGCACACGTTCTCTGAAGGGTACACTTCAGAGCTATTTAAGTTTATGAAGCGCCGCCCTGCATGCCAGGGCAGCCCCGTGACTACTGTGGGTAAGGGCGCGGCCTCCGGAGCCAGGCCGTCTGAGTTCAAATCCCAGCTCCACCCCTGAGAAGCTCTGTGGCCTGGGGCAAGTTACTTGATCTCTCTGTGCCTTAGTTTCCTCATCTTTAAGATGAGGCTAGTAACCATGGCTCCTTTCTAGAGTTGTTACCATAAATGCACATAAGTGAGTTCGTTTAAAGCATCCAGAGCCGTGCCGCACAGTTTTAGGGGCCTGTGTGTTAGCCAATATTTTCACTGGGTTGACGAACAAAGAAGTAAACCTACCAGTTGGTAGTTGGTAACAATACCCTAAAAACCAGAATAGGGTGGGCACTGTGTTAGGAAGTGACAAGGTGGTATTTCAAATTAGGCGGTCAAGGAAAGCGTCTCCGAGTTAACGTGGGGGCTGGGACTAAAGTAACGCGACCGGGCCAAGTGTTCAGGGTAGAGGACGCCGCATGGGCCATGGCCAGGACGTACAAGGGGGCGACTGTGTCATGGGCCGGGGCCCAAGGGCTCCCCAAGCCACGGGAAGAGTCTGTATTTTATTACAAGTGGGAAGGAAAACTGTGGGAGACTCTTAGCCGAGGCGTGACATCACCTGATTTACACTACTCCTCACTGTTCAGAGAAGGGCCTGGACGGGCAGGAGTGCAAGTAAAGAGACCCGTGGGGAGAGGCCACGGTGATAAATCCTGGCCAGGGAGGATGGCGTTTTGGAGCTGAAGGGATATGGCCAGATTCGGGATCCATTTGGGAAGTCCGGCCATGGGCTCTGCTGATGTTTCCAGTGCACGGCTCAGGAGGAGGAGAGCAAGAGCCCTGTGGCCTCTTCACAGAGGGCCGGGGGACTCAGGACCGGGAAGGAGGTGGCCTGCGGGAAGGGGTGCGGCCCTGTGGGGCAGTCACCTGACATCACTTGGGTGCTTCCTCCCACAGGGGCTGCATCACGTTCTCGGGCCCCTATCCCTGGGCCAACTTCACCATCCTGGCCGTGGGCGTGTGGGCCATCGCTCAGCGGGACTCCATCGACGCCATAAGTCTGGTGAGGCGGGGGAAGCAGCACAAGGACCGGCTTCAGGGTGGTCCGTGGCCCCCACTCTTGCCCCCTCACCCATGCCAATCCTGTCTCTTCCAAGGAAGGGGGCCCCCACCCTACCCCCCTGTTTTCCATTTCTAAAGCCTTGTAAAGAAGCCCTCCCCAGTTAGCAGGCCAGGTGTGTCCCCACTAGCCCGGCCCACTTCTCAGCCTGCCTGGCTCCCAGAGCCCTGAGTCTGCTCATCGCCTTCCCTGAGAGAAGCTCCCAGGTGCCCCAGCTTGGCCACTCCTCAGGGGCGCTGGAGCGTGGCCCCGATAACCCGCCTCCAGGGCCCTCTTTTAGTGGGGAGGTTGTGGCTGGGAGCCCCTCTGAGAGGGAACTCCTCCACTTCGTGAGGTCAGAGTGGACACAGCCCCGCTGAGCTCTGCCACGGGGGAGCTTCCCAGCACCCACTGCACCCCGAGGGGTGGCGAGCGCTCCAGCACGGGCCTGTCAGGGTGACTGAGAAGGGAGTTCCCTGTGGTGCAGACGGATTGGGTGAACTCCAAGGGACCTTCCATTTCGGAGGTTCTGGAACCAAGTCTTGTGCCCCATCGTGGCCACAGGCTGGGTCCAGACCTGGGTCCCCACATCCCTGTGCTGGGTGCTGTAGTCCATGGTCAGGCTCACCCACAGGGTCCTGCCTGCTCGCTGATCTGTTTTCCAGCAGCGCGCAAGGACTCAGGAGGGCACAAACGGAGCTTCCGGCCGGGCGTATGCGGTTGGGGAGCCCTGAGCACATGACACAGCGTCGAGGTGCTCGGAAACCCTGAGGGCACATGGTCACCCCGGGCCCTGCGCCTGACCTCTCTTGCAGTTTCTCGGTGGCTTGGCGGCCACCATCTTCCTGGACATCGTCCACATCAGCGTCTTCTACCGGCAGGCCGGCTTCACGGACACCGAGCGCTTTGGTGCCGGCATGGCTATCCTCAGCCTGCTCCTCAAGCCCTTGTCCTGCTGCTTCGTCTACCACATGTACCGGGAGCGCGGGGGTGAGCTCCTGCTCCATATTGGTGAGGCCACCACCTCCGGCCAGCTCCCTCCCTGCCCTCTCGCCGGCCAAGGTGCTGGCGGTACCATCTCCCACGTCTCCCCTGTCTCGGTCTTGTCTGACCCACAGCCCCTGCCCAAGTGAGCTGACCTCGCCCTGGGGGACAAGGGCTCAAGGTGCGGGGACAGGGGGCGGGCCCTGGCGCTGGCACTGAACACGAGGCTCGAGAGTGTGCGACCTCCAGTCTCTGCTGCAGGAGCCCAGTGCTCCTGTCCCAGCCTGCTGCGGGCTTTCCCGGGCATCAGGCTCCAGGCAGAGTTGGGGGCAGGACCAGAGGCAGCTCTGGACGGCCCACAGCCTGAGGCTGGTAGGCGTCCGCGGTGCCAGCCCCTCCTCTCAGCAACCGCCAGCCCCATGCCTAGAGCCTCCCCTCCTGCCGTGAGGGGTCTGGGTGGCCGAGGGAGGGTGGCTGCTGGCATGGGCCACGGAGGCTCGGCCGGAGCTAGCCCTGAACTGTGGGTGCTTTCCCTGCTGACGTTTCGGTCACCTCAGCCTGGCCCATCCCTGCCCCTCCCACACCCTCTTTGAGCTGTACCCCTTCTCGTGGTGTTGGGCCATTTTCCTGTTCTCTCTCACATACTGCTCATCTCCTTTCAGAGAGGTGGGGAGGGGGTGGGGGTGGTCTTCCACTGTTCCCTCCTAAGAAGAGGAGCCCCGAGGGGCCCATGACCTGCCTAGGGAAACAGCTGGGCCAGGCCTACGGCCTCCCCAGGGCTGACCTGAGCATTGCCCTGGCCTGCCCTGGGGTTAGGGGGGGCCAGTAACGTTCCTCCCATTGGACAGATGAGGGAGCTGGCACCCAGAGCCCCTGGGACTTGTTCCGGGTCAAGTGTGCAGGGCAGGGAGGGGAGCAAAAAGCGTGAGCACTTAGAGCCCTCCCCCCTACCTTGCACCTCCAGCCCAGCGCTCTGGGCTCTGCAACTGTGCCAGCTCTGAGCCTTCTGGATACAGTAACACAGTATCCACTCTGCCCGAGAGAGGAGCCTATGGGCCTAGGGCTGGGCGTCCCTCTGCTCAGATGCGTGCTGCTCGGGGAAGGCCCCAGTGTGATGGCCAAGAGCACTGGCTTTGGGCTCGTGCTTCCTTGGCTGGAATTTTATGGTCCTCCGCTTCAAGCTCCATGCTCAGGGCAAGTCAGTTCATCTCTTTGACTCTCCGTTTCCCCATCTGTAAAGTGGGGGCAACCCACTTTGGAGGGTTATGGGAGGATTAGCTGAACACCTCTTAAAAGCTGGGGGGTGCTGCTCGCCCCGTCACTGTCCCAGTGCCTTCCTGGTGGGGGGTGGGTGGATCTTGGCTGGGACTCAGTAGGACGTCTTCAGTCCTCACTCTTCGTTTTTTCTTTCCCCTCTTCGTTTTTCCCATCCCCAGGTTTCCTTGGACCGTCACAGGAGCGCAGTGACTACCAGACAATTGACTCACCAGAGGCACCCACAGACCCCTTTGTAGGCTCGGAGGGCAGGGCTCACTCCCCACAAGGGTACTGAGGCCAGTCCTCTTTGGCCCCATCGCAAGGGCCGGAGGAGCAGACCCCAGAGGCGGCCCAGGCTGCGTCGTCCTCCTTGTGCCTTGGATGGCATTCTGGAGATGTTCCTGACCCCCAGGCCCCTTTCTTGGACTGTGTTCTCCTGTTCCCCATCTCCCCCAGTCAAGTGCCCTGAGTGGCCAGGAGCCCCGTGCACACCTGTCCCAGACTCCCTGAGGCCTCCTCTCCCTTCAAGGTACCCCAGGGGTCTGAGGCTGAGGCAACCGTGGTCTCTTTCCTCACCTCCCTTAGCGGCTACGTGCAGCCCCCGTCCAACCATGCATGAGCCAGGCCTTGCCCATGGTTTGTTGACCTCACCCACAGAAGCTCTGAGAGCTTTGCGTCATGCTCAGCCCTGGGAGCAGTCCAGCATGGGAGTGAGGTCCCTGTGCTTCTCACTGCCTGGTAACTTGGTGCTTGGGGACCTTGGGGCCAGAGGCAGGGGGCGTCTGCAGCACCTGAGGCCTACCACGGCTCCTGGCTGCCCTTCTGACAGTCATTTGGGAATCCGTAGCTGAGTGTGTTTTCAGCCATGGTTCATCTCCCAGCCGGGCTGGGGCCTGGGCCTGCCATTCCTGAGAAGATTTCTCCTTTGAATCGGCAGGGAGCCGGGCTTAGCTGCCCGTTCTGTTGTGGGAGGAGGAAGCAGGGGCTGCTGACCCAGCTTTGGTCTAGCCAAGGCCCCAGCAGAGGAGGGCTCTGTTTGGTGTGGCCAGTGGGCATCCATGTCTCTGAATCAGGTGACTTGGGTATTGGTTTGTGTCCCTGTCTGCCACTTTCTGGCTGTGTGCCTTTGAGCAACTTCACGTCTCTGACCTCAGGGTCTTCTGGAAAACAGCTAATGCCTGCCCCGGGGGTGATGATTCAAATTAAGTGAGCGGTGCCTGGCCCTTGGAAAGCTCCCTGAGCCACAGCAAAGTTGGTGGGTTGCTCCTTGATCCTGTAATGATGCGGGATCAGTAGGCAAGGGGCGACCTCTTCCTGGCAGACCCCGTGTCTTGGTGTCAGGGCTGACAGGGACCGACACCCATCCAGAAGCCCCAAGTGTCCCATGGCCAGGTCCTCATCTACATCGATTGGACTGAGGGTTGACCTCTGGGCCTCACAGGCCTGGGCTCTCCCAGGCCATCCCAGCTTGTCCCCGGCACAAAGAGATCAAGGCCTTGTGGACAACCCCACCATCCTCCTGTATCCATCCATCCAACGGGGCCTGGTACGTGCTGCTGTGGAGCGAGGGCTGCAGGGCTGAACTCTGGTGCCTGCTCTCAGGGAACAGACGTTAAGAGTCCTCTGTCAGGAGGCACAAGCTCTGAAAGGAACCTCTGGGAAGGGACCCGTGCTCTGAACCATGCCGAGTGGCGGCAGGTGCAGAAAAGCTGGGAACAGCTTCACCGTCAGAAGGGGACGAATAGATCATCCGTGGTACATTCATCGTATGGATATGGTTCAGCAGTTCACGGGAATAAACCAGACCTATTTCTGTTGTCATGGGTCCCCCTATCGTGAGCAAAACAGATTGCAGGATGGCATGAATTTAAAAACCTCCAAGCAATACCATATGTCGTTCATGAGTGTGTATGTAGTGAAATACAGAAGTGTGGACAAGTTCATAGTTGAGGCAGCCTTGGGCAGGGGAGAGGTGTGGCCTGAAGGGCATGGGATTAAAACCCAAGTTCCGGTTCTCTGGTTTATACCAGCTCCTGGCACATGGCAGGCTTGCGCTGTGCATGGTCCTGTGTGTATGTGGTGACTGGCAGATTTCCAAAGGGAATGGGAAAGTGAGGGGGACACAGTGGGGGGACAGCTAAGAGAGCCTGTGTGAAACAGAGGAAAGAGTATATTCAGAGACCCCAGTTCCTCATAGTCCCAGACTCTTGAGTCCGACCCAGATCTTCACAGGGGGCAGAGGAAGGACCCTGTCTTAGGAGGGGGACCCCAGAAGCAGACCCCGAATGCAGCGTCTGGCTTGGTGCAAAGCAAGGGAGCCGGGCTTTCTGGTCATTGGCCAAGGGTTGCTCCGGAGTTGGGGGGACAGTGTCTTAACCTTCCAGTCTACTCTGGCTCCCTGACCAGGCTCCCCTCCCAGTGGCCTCAGGAGCTGGAGGGCTGTCCTGCAAGAAGAGTGCCACCAGAGGCACAGGGACAGTGAGGGCCACCAGTGGGGTGCCCCCTTTCCAAACAGCAGGTCTCATAACATATTCTAACATTCATTCAACAAGCAACCAAGAGCCTATGGGAGCTAGAAGTCTTCCAGCGGCTGGGGATACCAGAATTGCGGAAAAATCCGCAAGTACCAGGAGATCCCATTTGGCATGAGAGGTTCCAGGCAGGGGAACAGCTCATAGGAAGGCTTGAACAGGTGTGTGCCTGCCCAGCCTGTTTCTGGGCGCTGTGGGGGGCCGGAGCGGCTGGAGCCAAGGGAGGGAAGAAGGAATGAGGTCAGAAAGGCAGCAGGGACCAGGTAGCAAAGGGGTAGTAGGTCATTTTGAGGACTTGGCTTTTCCTGAGTGAGATGGGGGCCACTGGAGGGCTTTGGGCAGAATGGGACACGGTCTGACTCACACTCTAAAAGGACAATGTTGGTGGCTTGGGCTGGGAGGCAGAGATGGGGGTGGTGACAAGAAGCCGTGTTGAGCAGAACGCCATGCACCAATGGTCCGTTCCAGGGAGGGACATCAAGCAGTGCTGCCCACTGTCAGAATGATCAGAAGCACCAAGGAAAGCCATGCAGTCAGGCACTGGCTGGACCACGCTTTACTCACGCCGAGAAAAGACCAGACCCGCCTTGGTGGTGGGTGTCGGTCCCCCGTGGCCAGCAGTAACTGACGCAGGCCAGTTGGCTTACTCTCGCCTCTCTCCTGCCACAGCGGGAGGACACTCCCCTCCCTGCAGAGGACAGACACAGCAGAGGGGTTGGCCAGGTGCCGGGTGACACGCATGCATAAGCAGAACAAAAGAGCGAACCCTGGGCTTGAAACAAGGGAAGATATTCCCACACGAGGTGACAAGGTCAGCAGAGGCTGTTCGGGCTCTTTATCTCCTTCGTAAGGAAGTGTTCCAGCCTCAAGGCCCATTGTTACCCAGCCAGTGGGTTTGAAAGCAAGCAAGCGACTGCCTTGCGCAATAGGGTCGCTCTTGGATATGTTCTGAAGGCAAGGCGGCAGGATTCACTCGTGGACAGGATGTAAGAGAAAAACACGAATCCACGATTGCAAGGTTTGGGGCCTGAGCAGTCCGGGCTCTAGCTGCCACTGACATGGGAGGGAGGGCGGCAGGAAGGCCAGGTTCAAGGAAAGGCCAGAGGAGCCACACTGAGGAAATGGGGCTTCCCATCAGACCTTCTCACCACTGGGGGGCCACCTCTTGTAGACACTTGGAGGTACTCTGTATTTTAGCCTATAGTGTCTGCCGTTTCAGAAACCATCATCCACAGGAAGCAAATTCCCCTTGCCTCTGGTCTCCTGCCGGTGAGGGCTGAAGCCACTTGTCTAGTTCCCAAGTCTTGTGTTTCTTGTTTTCACAAAGCTGAGCCTCCCAGATGAGGGAGCCAGAGACAAGCCCTTGTCCCAGGAGAGGTCACTGTCTTCTCCTGTTGGCCAAAACTGGACCAGAGCCGGTCGTACCTGCAGGAGCCCCTGCCTTAGGCCCATCCTATGAGTCCCCAGAACATCCTGGAAATTCCAACTCTCCCAGCCTCCCTCCAAAACGGCCCTAGACCCAGCAAGCCTTGATAAATCCCTACTGCACCCTGTGACTGGCTACATAAGAGACAGGACAGTCTCTTAATCTCACTGTGACTCAGTTTTCTCATCTGGAAAGTGGTAACACTCATAGGGCCTGACTCAGGGATTAGTGAAGTCTGGCAATGTGTAACATCAGTGTTTCTCATTCCCTGTGTTACCGTGTTAATTATTCAGAGAGAGGGGGAGGGGGTGGTGAGTGTAGGGGAGGAAAGAGTTTTCCTCAGCCCTCTTAGGGTCTGAAAATGAAACTGACAAAGATTAGCAGGGGAAAAAAAGCCCTTACGTTTTCTCGAACTTTTGCATGTGTACGAGAACTTTCACAGAAAGAAGGCCTGGAGAAGTGACAAGAGCAGGGAGCTTTTATACCTTTCACACGAAGAAACAATAAATGTGTGAAAAATTGACAAGACAAAGGGGTCTGGGCTGGGGTAGTGAATGGTGAACAAGGAACCAGGAAGGTAAGAGCTAGTTTATCAAGGTTTATTTATACAGATTTCTTGGCTATCAGTTTCCTGTCTCTGGTGATAAGAATTATCCTCTTTTACTCCTGGTACAGGGAGGATACTTTTCACATAGGAGATTTAAAAGACCAGTTTCAGGAAAGGACAGGGGGTGCGGTCAGAGTGACTTTCTTCCTTTTGCCATTTTTTCAAACGCTCGGGTTGAGATGTTCAGTATGCCACAGTGCCAAAATTTGGGGGTAGCATGTCCTAAGCTCCATCGCCAGTCTGTCTGACCATCCACTCATGTATTCATTTATTATCAATTTTATAATAATTTATTGAGTGCTTTCTACAAGTTTTAAAAAATTGTCAGGAAGGAAAACAAAGGTTTTCCTCACTGGCCACAGCAGAACCCTGAGGGTCCAGTTCTCCAGGTAGTCGAGGGTTTGTGTTCATACCTATGAATCTAAAAACTATTGACAGATTCAACGGGTTATTATAAAACATTATCGTATCGAAGATCAACCCTCAGATTTGCAGACTTGAACTTGAAGGGAGCTTAGAGCACCCGCAGCCCAGCAGTTTGAGACATTCTTTATTTCAAACCCTTGGTTCAAAAGAAATCTTACCCAGGGTATAAAACAGAGCAGGTCTGACAGGGCATGCCACCACCGCCACCGCCACTCTGAGGTAGGGCCCCCAGGACACAATATGAAAATTCTCCTACATCCACCTTATTTCACAGCTCAGGACGCGGGCCCACAAAGAGGAGACGTGGCCAAGGGCACCTGGAGTCTTCTTGATTTTAGGGCCGGAATGTGATAATGTGGAGACTGGGATGCCAGGTAGCATGTAAAAGGAAATAAACAGAACTTCTACAAATGGACAGAGACTCAATGGATGGGTTAATTCATAGAATAGATACACCGGAAGACAGAATCAGTAGCCTCGAAGATAAAGTTGAAGGAATTACTCAGAATGGAGCAAAAAGCACAAAAGAAGAGAGGTTAAGAAACAAGGGATAGCATGAGAAGCCCCGATATAACTCTATTGGAGTTCTGAAGGAACCCATGGGAGAGAGGCAACATTCAAAGGAATAATGGCAGAGAATTTTCCAAAATGGAAAGACACCAAACCTCAGATTCAGGAAGCCAAACAATCCCCAAACAGAAGAAATCCACGTTTAGGGGCACCTGGGTGGCTCAGTCAGTTAAGCATCTACCTTTGGCTCAGGTCATGATCCTGGGGTCCTGGGATCGAGCCTCACATTGGGCTCCCTGCTCAGTGGGGAGTCTGCGACTCCCTCTCCCTCTCCCTCTGCAACCCCCCACCCCCGCTCATTCTCTCTCTCTCAAATAATATATAAAATCTTTTAAAAAAGAAGAAGACGAAATCCACATTTATAGTCATCATATTGGCACTTTGGTCAGCATTGCTTAATCTCTGGCACCTGGAACAGTACCAGCACCCAGAAAGTGCCTCATAACAAATACAGAACGAGGGATGCCTGGATGGCTTAATTGGTTGAGCGTCTGCCTTTGCCTCTGTTCATGATCCTGCGGTCCTGGGATCCAGTCCCTATTAGGCTCCTTACTCAGCAGGGAGCCTGCTTCTCCCTCTGCAGCTCCCCCTGCTTGTGCTCTCTCTCTCTCTCTCCCTCTCTCTCTCTCATTCTCTCTCTCTTTCTGACAAATAAATAAAATCTTAAAAAGCGAAACAAAACAAAAACAAATATAGAATGAATGGTGCAGACCACCACAGATGAACATTAAAACCCCCAAGGCAGGGGCGCCTGGCTGGCTCAGTCCGTGGAGCATGCTACTCCTGATCTCAAGGTCATGAGTTCGAGCCCCACGTTGGCCCCATGTTGGACCATCGAGATTACTTTTAAAAATTACTTTAAAAATAAAAATTCAAAAATCCCCAAAGCAAGCAGGTAGAAAAGATGTTGTCCTAAAAGAAATGACAATTACACTGGCAACTGAGGTCTCAACAGCAACAAAAGGAGTCAGAAGACAGGCGAATGATATCTTCAAAGTGGTGTGAAAAACAACCGGTGACCTACAATTGTGCGCTATGAGTTAGCTTTCAGGAATGAAGACGATAAAGGCCTATTCAGAGAAATGACAGCAGAGTTTATCACCAACAGACCTTTGCTACAGAAACATCTAAAGAATCTTCTCGTGGAAGAAGGACATTTTTCCATAAAGAACATCTGACACACCAAGGAAACAGTAAACGTGTGGTTTAATGTTCAAAACAACACTGGTACATTTCAGGGGGAGCTGGCCAGGCACAAATTGTTATAAAGTCCTTTTCTGTCTGGAAGGAGGGTAAACACTGGATTTAGACTTTGCCAAATTAATGTCTTGGAGAACCACTGAAAGAATAGAAATAGAATGTGTCATTTCCAAGATAGTGTTGGGTCTGTGAGGGGGGGAAGGGAGCCTTGATGCACTCTTTTGTTGTTGTTTGATCAATTCATATAAAGCCAAGAAAAGAGAAAAAAGAAACATGAAGTTGGACCATTGGCAAACACAAAAAGAAGATGGTTTTTATATATACATGCCATGATCATACTTTTGTAAGTGATTTTCTAGAAACTTCCAGCCCTATTGTGTTTCTAAAAGACACACCTAAAATATACAGACACAGGAAGGCTGAAAGTACAAGGATGAAAAAGTTAAACCACGCAAGGGTGCCCGGCTGGCTCAGTCCGTGGAGCACAGGACTCTTGATTTCTGCAACCTGAGTTCGATCCCACATTGAGTGTGGAGTTTACTTAAAAATAAATCTTAAAAAATAAATAAATAAATAAAAGTCAAAGCAGGCAAAGAGAGCTGGTGTAGCTAAATTAGTATCAGACCAACTTGCCTTTAAGGCATCAAGTAATACTTGCTGCACAGAGCACCAGGATCTAAATAACAAAATGTTCGATCCACCTGATTTAGGAGACCTCAGATACACAGACTCAGGAAGAAAGTAGTGATCACCCCCTCCTTCAAGAATTGCTTTAGACTTTAAGCGGCTCTTTGGCATTTATTCGTTAAGTGTTCACATCTAAGCTGTGAGAGAATAGAGAAGGTGTTACCACCCCCCGTTTGCAGATGAGAAGCCTGAAGGTCAGAGAAGCTAGGGATTTGCCTAAGGCACACAGCGGCAGAACGAGGGCCATCACAGGTCTTCCGACCCCAGGCCCCAGGTCTTTCCTCTCCCAGTTGCAAAGGGGAAAGCAGACCATCTGGACAGAGGGTGGAAAGGCTTGGCCGGGCTCCATGGGGAACAGCGTGAGCAAAGGCTTGGCAGCTGGGTAAAGCCTAGAGGGCACTGTGGCTGGGCCGAGCACGCCACATGGGAGGAGTGGGTAGGGGGTTTCAGGGGGACTCCACGGCGAGCTCCTCGCGTATCTCGCACGTGCAAGAAACTTGCACAAGGCCACGACGTGCTTCGCCACCGCATGCGCGGCAGGGCCGGGGCCTGGGCCGTCGCGGAGGACCGCACACTCGGGTGGACACCTCCGCCGGCGCCCGGCAGCCCACCGGCGGCCACGCTCGCGATTCCTGGAGCCACCGCGCGCACCTCCAGGCTCCGTGGCCGCTGGGCTGCGCGTTCTCTGCCGTCCCCCCACCCCACCCGCCTGGGTCGTTAGCCCTCGCCCGACGTCCCCTCCAGGTTCAAGCCCCACGGAGTGAAGAAGGACTCGAGGAAGACAGATGCCAGAGGACCGGCCCGGGAGGCCAGGAAAACTGACCACCGGTTCTTTGGGTGGGAAGAGGAGGGAGGCTGTGATGTCCTTAATTAGACAGGGATGGGGGTGTCATGGCCAGGGGGCAGACCAGATGGCCAGATGCGCCCAGGCACGGGGTGGGGGCACCGAAGGTAGGAAGGGATCCTGTGGGTTGAGCTGTCTCATGTCTCTTTTGGAAAGAGGTGGGGGGTGTGGGTGGGTCCTGGTCTGAGCATGCGCTGTGGAGCTGGTCCCCTTCCTCCCTTGGCCCCTCTGCAGCCACAGACCGGCTGCAGGCCTTGGGCTAGGGAGGTGGCCCCTCTAAGCTCCAGTTTCCTCATCTCTGAAACAGGGACCTGATGCTTAGGGCCACAGTGTAGGTTTGACAGGGTGTATCCTAAAGTCTGCACGGCGTTTACCGTGGTCCCGGGGCTCAACTGGCGCCGTGTTGAAGCCCTTGTTATAAGCCAGGTACTAGTCCCCGCGCTGCAAATACTAGAGGGGGAAAAAGACAGTGGCTCGTAGCCCCCAGAGGGATAGGAGCGAGCTATACTTTCTTTAGTCTGTTAGGCGGTGGCAAGTCATAGAGAAAAATCATGCGGGGTAAAGAGACGGCAGAGATGTGGGGTTCGCGAGCGAACAGTGAAGAAAGAATTCTTGAGATGTTTTCGGTGTAAAAATGTGGTTTTATTAATGCGCGGGGACAGGACCCATGGGCAGAAAATGCCGCCCTTGTGATTCTGAGCAGTGACTGCTTATATACTTGTAAGTTTGTGGAGGAAGTCGGGGTAGAGATCAGGGAAGTGTCTCAGGAATTCTGATACGCTGAGAGCAGGGTCTACAGGACCTTGAAGGTCTGGCTATTGTCAAGATAAGGTTGCTTTTCGTCTCTAGTAAAACATCAACACGACGCAGCCAAGTTCCTTGGAGAAGGTCACGCTCTGCCTGCTCCCGTGTTCAGCAGGGGCCGCGGGCTGTAGGATATAATTTAAGCCACATCTCTCTTGCTTTTGTTCTCCTCATCCTTCCCCCGCACCCCCCCCCCAACAATTTTGACCTTAAATCTGTAAGGTTGCTGAGGGAGGAGGGTCTTCTCTTCTGTAACTTCTTCCTGCTGAATAGGGGCGTAGAGATGTCCCTACCTTTGGGTCAACATTGGTCAGTTGGGGAACTTTTATATAGAGAGGACTTACCAAAGGCACAGTCAGCCAATCCAAGGAGACAACACGTACGAATCTCCCTGAGTAGAGAGGATCGTCTGTCGGCCGGAAGTTACGGCAGTGAAGGAGTCTGGGCACCAGGCAGGGGCACCAGAAAACAAAACAAAACAAAGGAAGATTAATATTAGTATATGAAAGAGAAGCCCAGTAAAAAAGGCCTTTGATAGTTGGCCAAAATTTTGCTCCAGTCCTTCATTGTGGTTTGAAGAGAAGTGTGAGTCCTTCCTCAGGTTCACAGGAAGAAGGCGTGTTAGCCGGCACTCTGGACTCCTGTGAGGAAGCTGCAGGTTTCATTCCCAATATGGGAGTCCATGAGGAATGGCCTTCTAAGTTTATGGCCGTGGGAGAACATAATACCACCCAGGAGGGGCCCTTCCACTGTGGACTTAAACCACCTGCTGCATTAGACTTGAAATCCTTGAAATAAACCATGTTCTCCTGGGGGGGTTGCTAGTAACTGTCAGACCAAGTGTAGGGAGGATATGGTCTGTGTATTATTCCTTTAGCTAGATATTTGAGGAAGCCAGAAGTATTCAGAAAATAGTATTAAAATCTAGTATCCACAAAGATGTTATTGAAACCCACTTTCTCTCTATAATCACCCTCATTTTTTATCAAAGACAGCCAAATCAAGACTAATTCATTTGAAAAAAAAGTCTCATTTTATTTTATTACATTATTATTATTATTATTATTATTATTATTATTTAGAGAGGTGGGGAGAGGCAGAAGGAGAGGGAGAGAGAGAATCTTAAGCAGGCTTCACACCTAGTGTGGAGCCCAACGTGGGGTTCGATCTCATGACCCTGAGATCATGACCTGAGCCAAAGTCAAGAGTCAGACGCTTAACTGAAGCGTGCCCCAGAAAGTCCAATTTTAACAAAACTGTCCTAATTATTTACATAAGCTCGGCAAGAATAGTGATTGATCACACAGATCTTCTAAAATCTGCTTTGCTGGAAGATTTATAAAGAATCTCAGTTGAACTTTCAGTAGCCTCTCCAGGCCAGAAGCCAAGCCAAGTGCTTCCCTTCAGACATGCCTGCAGTACCTGTAGATTTGGGTGAGTTCCTCTTCTCGAGGTCCCCAAATATCCTGAGGCTCCTGCACCTGCCAGGAAGTGACATCCTTTACTCACCTGGTGAGGCTGCTGGGATCTCTGTAAGCAAGGTATCAGGCCACCAGTTCCAAGGGGCTCTGTTGTCTCCATGTTTCATAAAGTCAACCCCAATTCCTTAAAGCTGTTTGGTCCTATCTGAGTCTATGCATGCCTCTCAAATACGACATTCCAGTCACAGCCTTGGGAAAATAACTGATGTTCCCAAGGGTGTCCTCTTACAAGAACAGGTTCTTAGTGAACTTCTGCAAATGATTAGGATTGCCATAGAAGAAAGAATGTTCACTGAGAGTTTCTGAATTTCAGAGGGTTCAGGTAGAGAGAAATGTTAAAAACTTCAAATTGTTCACGAAGCAATATTTTGTCATATTTCTGTAAGTCATGGATATCTCAAGAGAAAGTTCCCTTAACATTAGAGAACCAGCGATGTTTCAACCAAGAGTCACAAAAACGATAATCTTCTTCCTCAGTTCATTTAGTCCCATGTTACTAATTCTTGTTCAGTTTGAAGGCAGCTTTTTTAGTTAGTTCTGGAAATTCTTATCCATTTCAATTTTATGATTTTAAAGATATCAAAATCCTGTATCTGTCAGAAGCCCTTTTTTTAAAAATCTCTTTGAAGATGAAACACATTTCGTAAGAAAATAAGAACAATAACTATAAATGACAAAAGACTCAAAAATGGACATTGTTCAAGGTCTGATGAGAGTTCATTGTAATAGAGCTAACAAGGAAATTCTGTTATTTCTGTGACATCTAACGCTTCAATAATCAGAATATTAAGCGATGACCTTAGAACAGAACAGAACATCCCAAATAAACCAGCATAATTAGTCAAAGAGACTTCATTTACGACCTGAATCTCAGGGAAGTTGATGAAAACCTCAGAAAGTTATAGAGCCCACACGTAAATACGGCGACAGATCATGACAAAACTTAAAACTTAATCATTTATTTAACCAAGGTGGCAATAAGAGATTCCTTGGTAGAATAAAAGTTTTATATTTAATGCTGATAACTCTAAAGACTTGTCTTAATTAAACCAACAAACTTAAATTTAGTTTAAATGCTGAATATGTTGCTCCTGGGTCCACTTAAAAGTCAATCAGTTTGCTCCCCATTGCCAAGTTTTACCTGGGGCAGTGGTGGGGAAATTGGAAGGGGGTGCTGTAAGTCCAAGGGGGTGCTCTTTGCTCGCTGTTAGCGAGGGGAGGAGCCGGAGCCGGTGGGGTGGAGGCACTGAGGATGGTCTAGGAGCCCCCTCTGCAGGCCACAGCCAAGATGGTGCAGAAACAGGAAGGGTGGGAGGGGAGGGCAGAAGAGGTGAGATCCCTCCAGGAAGGCTGGAGGTGGGTAAAAGCCCACAGGGCAGAGAAAGAGGCTTCCCAGTCCTAAAGCCCATCAGCCTGGACATATAAAAAGACAGGTTTTCTTTCTACCAACAAGTGGAAATAGGCAGTCCCTGTTGGGCTGGAAAAGACAGGGAGCTTCCCCAAAACAAAAGGAATTTTGGCAGCTGCTTGGCAATACTCCTTCAGGTGCCCACCCCAAGGTAGACTAACCAGAGACAGTTGGCTCCAATTATCGTAGCCACGAGCCCAGGAAATGCATGAGGGGGAAGCCCCCACGTACAGCTGGAGTAGCTTGGGTCTATCAGGAGGAACAGAGAGAGTCAGCGTCCCCTTTGTCAGGGTGGCTGGTGTTTCCTCCAGCAGCCTGGGTTTATTCGGAGGAAGCCTGTTTAGACGATCATCATCCAATATATGGGGAGGGGGGTTTCTAGACTGCTTAGTGGCCAAACACATTCTACAAGAGGCCCTTAGGTTGGGATCCCGATTTAGGGCCATGAAGCACTGGACATAGGGTACCTGTGTCCACTTGCCCTGTTTCCTGCAGAAGAGATCTAACGGATAGAGCCTATTGAAGCTTAATGTCCCGTTAAGGAGCCATTTTTCCTCATCTCTTTGTTTTTGTTTTTAAGATTTTATTTATTTGAGAGAGAGAGAGAGAGAGAGAGCATGAGTGGGGGGAGGGGCAGAGGGACAAGCAGACTCTCCATTGAGCTCCTTCCTAGGACCCTGAGATCATGACCTGAGCCAACATCAGCTGCTTAACTGATTGAGCCACCCAGGCACCCCTCCTCATCTCCTAAGGAGTGCCGAGGCCATGCAATGTTACAGAAGACCAGTCCTTTCTTAAATCTTGCAATCCAAATCGTTTCCAGTGGGTAAAAGGCATTCCAAGGGCAAGTCCTTGGGCACTGAAAAAGAAGCCTAGAAGGTCCATTATCAAGAAAATCCTCCCTCGCCCCACTCCCGGGTGTCGTCCCACATAGGTATATTAGAGGCTCCTGGTGTCAAAGTGACCCAAGGTATCCCTCTAAGGAAATTGCTAAGACCACCACCCTGCCCTGTAGGAGAGATGCTGGTGTCCCCAACCCCTGCCCCCACTTCCCCCATTGCATCCTAGTCTACAAATGGGTTCCAATGAATGGATCAAAATTCCATGCCGTGCCTTGCCTTGCCATGCTATGCTATTGAAGAACCCACAGTTTTTAACCCGTGGAACACACTAGAAAAGTTTTACAAGGGGAAATTACCCAATGTCGTAATTTAAGTAGGTCATCAGGGTCTAAGCAATATTCCAACATATACAGTACTTACAGCCGGCTTCCCTAGGAAACGGTCCCAGCTGGGTTTTCGTTCAATCAGCCAGCTTCCGGAGGAGATCTCGCAGCCAGAGGTGGCTGGACCAGAGATGTGAAGGGGTCCCATTAGACCCGATGGGGAGGAAAGCTCACCTAGGAGTCTTAGGATCCGCAGCCTTGCTAGTCACTTAGGTGGCTGTCCTGTGCCCAAGACAACTTTGTATAAGAATAGGAGTAAAGAGGGGCACCTGGGTGACGCAGTCGGTTAAGCGTCCGACTCTTGGTTTCGGCTCAGGTGGTGATCTCAGGGTCATGAGATCAAGCCCCGAGTGGGGCTCTGTGCTCAGTGCAGAGCCTGCTTGAGATTCTCTCTCCCTCTGCTCCTCCCCCCAGCATGCGCATGCGTTCTCTCTCTCTCTCTCAAATAAATACATAAATCTTTAAAGAATAGGATAGAATTTTGGGGACATTTTTGGTGCAAAAATGATGGTTTTATTAAAGCGCAGGGACAGGCCCCATGGGCAGAAAATACTGCGCTCGTGGTCCCGAGGAGGGACTGGTTTTATACTTGTAGGTTTGTGGATGAAGTCGGGGTAGAGATCATGGAAGTTTCTCAGGAATTTTTGTCCACTGAGAGCAGGGTCTACAGGACCTTGGAGGTCTGGCTATTGTCAAAACAAGGTTGCTTTTTGTTTCTAGTAAAATATAACAAGACGCAGCCGTGAGTTCCTTGGGGAAGGTCACGCTCTGCCTGCCTCCCGTATTCAGCAGTGGGCTGCGGGCTGTAAGATGTAACTTGAGCCACATCTGTCTTGGCGTTTGTTCTCCTCATCAGGCAGCTGCTACAGTCGGGGAGAATGGTCAGGGAGGGCCTCACTGCCTTGGTTGAGGCCGGCCCTGAAGGAGAAAGGGAGAAAGAGTTCCAGGCAGAGGGGAGAGCGGGTGCAAAGGCCTTGAGGCGGGAACATGCAGAGCATTTTCAAAGGACAGCGAGGAGGCTGGTGGGTTTAGAGCAGAGAGAGCAAGAGGGACTGGGGGGTGAGGTCAGTAAGGTAACGAGAGCGGGGGCAGATAACGCAGGACAGGGGGTCAGCAAACGTTCTTAAAGGCCAGAGAGTAAATGTTTTAGGCTTTGAGGTCCGTAAGGTCTCTGTGGCAATTACTCCGCCATTGTATCAAGAAAGCAGCCAGAAACGAGCCGTAAATCGATAGAGGTGGCTGTGTTCCAAGAGAGCTTTACTTACATAACAGACAGGCTCCCTGCTATTGGGCCTTGAAGGCGAGAGCTCAGAAGAGGAGGAGCCAGCAGAGGTGACTGGGAAGGAGCTGGCAGGCAGGAGGGAGGGAAGGAAACCCAATCAAAACCCAAACTCTGCATACCAAATAAAACAAAGCGGAAAGACTGAGTCATTGCAAGGCTCTCCCCCTGCGAGCCAGGAAACTCAAGGCTTCGGGAGCAAGGAGTTCCGATGGCTCACAGAGTAAGGGTTTTTTATGGGATAAATACGGAAGTTATCTGACTTTTGGAGCTGATTGGTCTAGAGCTAATATCTTTCTTATTTGGATTCAGGGGACTTCAAGGGAACAAGAAAGTCCAGAGAGAGCGCCAACAGACGCTTGGTGGTCGGGGATTGGCTGGTGTCCTTGGCTGATTTCCGGGAAGAGCTGCAAATTCCTGTAAGGTTACGTTAAGTGTCCTTTATGCACCTGGGTTGGGCATCTCCACTCTATCCTTGACACAAGTGACTCCATTTTAGTTTGGTTCCACACCCGAGAAGGGGGCATCCTGGAGTTAGGGAAGAAAGGGCTCCCAGGAGGATGAGGTCCTCTCAGTAGGACCCTCGTCGTACTGCTGCTGCTGCCTCCAGAAGGCCCACGGCTGCGGGCTGGCCAGGTGTGTGGCATCTCGGGGATCACCTGGAGGAAAGCAGCTTTGGGCAGGTGGGGATGCGGGGAGCCGATTGCAGTCGGCAGAGGTGGAGAGGGGAGAGGAATTGGGATTTGGGTGTGGTGAGAGCAGGGGAGGTGATCTGGAACCAGGAGGCTCAAGAAGGGTGGCGATGGGTTTTTTGGTGGTTTTGCTTTCCGTCTTTTAAAGTTGGAAGAAATAACCACCTGCTTAAGTGCTCATAGGAATGATTCAGTAAAGAAGGGGGAAGTTTTGGTGGGGGAGGGGGTGGTTTCTGGAGCAAGGACATCAAAGCCTGTGTCCCGCCCCCCAAGCTCTGCACCCTGGTTCAGACCTGAGTCTGCTGTGGGGCAGTGGGGGTCATGGGTGCTTTTCCTGATTCATAGAATGGCACCCCAGAGGCCAGTGGTGGCCCTGGGTGCTGTCCTTGGGGACGCAAGATGGGATGGCCCCTAGAGTTCAGGGGAGGGTCAGGCTGGGAATGGGACTGCACGGGATGGGGGGAAGGGCTAGGGGGCTATGGCCTGGAAGCTGGCTGGTTACAGGAACACACGGCATTTCTCTTCTGATCGCCCTATTTTGTGAGTGCAACAGAAAGAAAAGTCCGCTGGAGGGGGTGAGGGGAGAAGAGGTGGTGGCAGGGGTTTGAGGACAGAGGAGAAAGTGTGAATTGGCATCTAGGAGGGAGGAGGAAGGGAACTAGACTCTGATTCTCCTGCAGCCTTTGCCCCCACTTGGGATGGAAGGTGGTCATTTGGAGTGAGCTCGTCAGTGCAGCAGTAGGGTGAAAACCACTTATCAGCGTTGTGCAGAGAGAGGAGGGGTGCGGGGCCAGGGTGGGGGTGTGCCAAGGGGTGCTTATATGCCAGATGGTTAAACTGTGGAAGGAGAGGTGAGACAGCAAGCAGCAAGGGACAGTCCGAGGGTGGCAGGGCCAGAGAACGGGGGGATAAACCATCGCGTTGGGTACTAGAGGATGGGGGTGGGCTCTGGAACTGAAGTTATGGAGTGGGTGCCGTTATTTAGGATGACCAAGCCTGGGGGCACCATGGGAGCAGGTGGCTGAGGTGGGACAAAGGGTAAGATGGTGGGAAAGGAAGAGAGATCAAGGACTCCGCACACCAGCAGTGAGAGGTGTCAGTCGTGTGGATGGTGAGATCGCCAAGAACTGTGGTGTGTGTTGGAGACTGCAACAGAGAGTCAGAGCTAAAACCTTCAAGGAACAAAGGGACAGGGCCTGGACTGGTTTTGGGGCCTGCCTGGAGCTTCGGGCTGGAGTGTTCTGGAGAGGGGAGAAGGTGGAAAGTGGGGACAGGAAGCAAAGAGGGCCCCCTCTCCCAGCCCAGTGGTCTGAGAGAGCCCCCACCTGAGTGGGCTGCCTGGGAAGCAGGGGCCACAGAGAGTTCTGTGGTCGGTGTTAGAAGGAGCAGGTGCTGGAGGACATGAGAGATTTTCAAAGGAAAGGGGATGGTATGGGAGCCTGACCAGGACAGCTGGGGTTGGGCCCCAGGGCAACCAAGGGGTGCTGGTGAAGGGTGTGGTGTGGACCAGGGCTGGGGTGTGGCCTGGTGGGAGTTGGGCATCCTGTCCTTGCCCTTCAGAACCCATCTGATCGAACAGGCCAGACTGCTGGCTGTGGTGTGGACCAAGGACGCTGTCGCCTTGGCTTTGCCCTGGAGCCCATGGAGCTGAGACCTGATGCCAGCCACAAGGAGAATGTGCCCCCCAGGCCTGTGACACCCCTGAGGCCAGGCAAGAGGCTTAATGGGTCTGGGTTGGATGTGGCAGGATCCCCTCTAGCTATTGGCCCAGAGCTCCTTTCCCATCAGGCCAGCCCAGGGCCTCACTAATTCCGGAGATTAGCTGGACAGGGCCAGCTGGGCCAGGACAAAGTCCTCCTAGCCTGGGCCTGAGGGGGAGTCAGGAAGTGAGGCCAGGAACAGGCGGACCAGGAGTGGGCCTGGCTGGGACCCCTGGCTGAGAAGGGACCGCCCCGCTCCCAGGGCGGTCTGTGCCGGGGTAGTGGCTCAGGCACTTGGGGGCTTCAAGAAGGTTAGAGAGCTGGTACAGCCAAGGACGGAAGCAGCCCCCAAACAAATTCAGATTCTGATTCACATGCCAGTTTCTCCAAGTTCTAGCTGTGTGACTGTGGGGCAAGTAGCCAAACCTCTCTGAGCTTTAGTTCCCATCTTCAAAGGTGCAAGTCTTCTGGTCCATTCCAGATGCCAGGTCCTCCCAGGCACTTCCCCAGCCCCCAGGAATCCTAGTCTCCCGCTGTGGAATGGCCTTGGGGGCTGGGGAGACTACACCCCACCCCGAGTCCCCCAGAGCCACTCCCTTGCTGCTGTTGGACGTGTTGGGTCTTCTTCTAACCTCCAGGGCTGTCCCCCATCACCTCTACCCAAGCCAGAGGTCAGTCATCCTTGACTCTTCTCTTCCCTTCACCCCACCTTCTGAGCCTCCACAGCAGATCCGAATCTGTCTCTGAATTCCCGCCCCAGTCCCTGCCTCCCCTGATCCCAGCCCTGTCCTCTCTCACCGGGGATTACCTCAACAGCCTCATTCCTGTCCCCCTGCTTCCCTCTGCCCTCCTCCCCGCCTGCGCCCCAGCCCTGCTCCCTGCAGCCAGGCACCAAGTCACACCACCCCTCAGTCCACTGGGGGAGTCCTGGCCCCTCCCACCCGAGGCCCTGTCTCTGACCAGCACCCCCCAATGCACCCGAACACTGACCTCCAGCTAATCCCCCAGGACACGACCATCTCTCCTCTCTTTAGAGCAGCGGAGATTCCTGAAGAGCCGAGGTGTCGGCCTGGGCAGCAGGCATGGCCAGTGGGTGCGCGCGTGCCAGGCGCAGAGCGGGAGGCCTGCCGCCGCCCCCTCCCCAGGGGCCGTGCTGCGCCGGGAGCCTTGCCAAGGAGTCCAGACCAACCTGGCTGGCCCGAGCCCCGGCCTGAGCGTCGTCCTGAAGGACACGACCGACCGGCAGATGAACTCAAGCTTGCAACAGCAGAGCAATGTTCAGCCCCCGGCTGACAGGCCACAGCGGAGGGCCCGAGAGTTCGCCATCCAGCAGAGTAACCTCCGCATGAGGGGGACCAGCTCGGCTGAGTGCAGAAGTCACAGCAGCCCCCGCCTCTGGCCCCACACAACACCTCAGGGAAGGCCTCGCCCCCGAGGATCGCTGGCTTGCCCATCCTCCAGCCTGAGCCAGTCCGGGCTGCTGGCTACAGACACCCCTGGCCCAGACGTCCAGCCTGCTGCAGGCTTTGGTCCTTTCAATGGGCACACGCAGCCAGGCTCCAGACCCTGGTGTGGCCTGGGGAGCTGGCCCTCGAGGTTCAGGGGGGAGCCCCTCACCCTGGAAGACCTGACTGTCCCTGTCCAGAGCCAGGCTCGGACCCCATCCCAACCTGCCATCCACCAGCTGCTGGCCTCCGTGCGACACCTGGAGCGTGCGGTCGCCCATCTCAGGTGCCAGGCATCCCAGGAACCCAGCAATGGCCAGGCACTCCCTGCCCACCCCCAGCCCAGCCAACCCGTTCTTGCTTCCTGGGATGGGAGGAAGAAACACCTGCCAGGTCTCCGGGAAACTGCGGATTTCCCAGAGACACAAGGGACACAGGCTGGCCTCTCAGACTTTCAGGCAAGCAGGAAGCCTGCGTCCCTGGAGACCACACTGGGGATCCTGACTGGGGATTTCCTTGACCCTAAGCAGGGCATCCGTCTGGCCAACCCCCTGAGGCAAGGAGAGAACTTCTCCCCGGGGCCAACATACCGCAGTGGGCAGAGGGGAGACCCCCAGACCTCTCGAGGGGCGGGCAGTAGGGAGGCCAGACTCTGCTCTTCGGTCCGCTCCCATGCTGCCCGGGGCGGTCAACCCAGGCGGGAAGGAGGGGAGGTGACTCTGCAGGAGCAGGTCAGCAAGGAGGAAGAGAGGACAACTTCCTGCCCACCTGACGCAGCCCCAGCAAGGAGCACTGTGCAGGTAGAGGCCAGAGGAGGCTGAGCGTGGGAGCTGGGGGACCCCAGGAGGGCTCCTCCCAGGAACTCTCATGGCCAGCTGGCTGCCACTACCCCGTTACACCCCCTTTCCAGGAAAGGGAGGCCTTGGGCAGGGAAGCTGGCCGGAGGGTGTCCCGTCCTGCTTGCTTCTCTGTCTGAGAACCGTGTCATGTCCTTTTGCTTTCCAAGGAGAAAGCCCGAAACGCAGTGAGCCTGGAGTCCAAGACAGCCCGGTGAGGCCATGGGCTGGGGGGTGGGGGCCGGCCACCCTCCTGGGACAGCTGCTCCCCCATTTGCCTGGGCCATTGGAGACCAGCCCCTGATGGAGGCCAGGCCCTGGTGGCAGATCCACGCAGGACTTCCAGGGGAGGGGACTTCCTTCATCCTGTCCCTGCTGGGGAATACGAGGGGCCTCCTGGGCCCCAAGGACAGGGACATGGAGACTGCTGTTGCTGCTGGTTGTCTCCACCTTCTAAGGCTGCCTGGCACTCTTGGCCATCAAGGGGGCATTCTGCCGCTCCAGGAGCACTCTTGTCTGGGATTTCCCAGGCTGGCCACCAACAGAGGGCAGTTCCTCCAGTCTGTAGCTGGTCTTCCTGCGGCAGCATGAGGCCCGGGGGCTGGACAGGTGGCGTGGGTGGTGCCCGGCCCCCAGCTGCTTCCTGGGGCCAAGGGGCCAGGTCCATCCCCTGATCAGATCTGGTCTGGCCCCAGCCGGCTGTGGCTGTCCAGATGTTTCAGAGCCTGGTGGCACTTGGTGCAGAAACGGCGAGCAGCGGCTGCAGCAGAGGCACTGGGCCCCCGGCAGCCGCTGCGCCGAAGCCTGTGGGCGCTTTGCCAGGCGCCACGGCACCAGGAGGCCCAGCTGGAGGCGGTGTGGAGGCGACACACTCAGGCCCTGCTGGCCCAGAGCTTCCAAAAGGTCAGGGGCCTCCCGGTTGGGCCACGGGGCAGTATGTCTGGGGAGGGGGGTCCTCTGGGGCCCCTGTTCTGTACCTCCTGAGTGAGCCACGGTAGAGCGGTGGAGGGCCACCTGGACACCTGAACCAGCTCTGCTCTGGTTCACGTCCCGTCTCCGCTCCTTTCTTTTTTCCACAATTCTTGCTGTGTGGCTTTGGGCAGGTTACTTAACCTCTCTGCGCCTTAGTCTCTTCAGCTCCTAAATGGGATAATAATAGTAGTACCTACCTCTCAGGTTGTTGGGAAGTGAAATTAACACATAGAAAGGACTTAGGACCCTACTTAGCACATAGCAAGCCTCTACCATACAAGCAATTGCTATCTTTTACTACTGGGTAGCCGGCCAGGACTGCCAGGACACGTCTGTGTTCTTCCCTCCTTGGGGAAGGGGTGCTCTGGGAGGGCCCAGCTCCAGGTTTTGCCTCCCAAGGAAAGCGCTGCGTCTTGGGCTCCTTCTCTCCAATCATTCATTCATTCCCAAAGGGGCTGGACAGTCTCCAGGTTAAGACCAAAGGCTTTGGAGTCAGACATTTCTGCCCCGCACCCCACCCTGGTGCCCCCTCTTGGGGCACATTTGAGGTTGCGGCTGACATCCTTCTTTTCCTCTCTCTTCCCCAGTGGAGAAACCGGACTCTGCAGCAGAAGCAGGAGCAGCCCCACATCCAGGCTGGGCCAGGACCCCCACCCTCTGGGGCAGGACAAGGCCAAGTTCCCTCAGGAAGGGAGCCAGTGGTGGACCCCACCAGGAGAAGCAGGTAGTCCGGGACACCCTAGTGGTCCATTGGTCAGTGTGGCCTGGGCAGTGCTGGTGGCCTCCCCTCCCCCGCTTCCTGCCTCGGTGTCCCCCCTCCCTGCTCCCCCCACAAGAGAATGAGGATGAAACCCGCAGATGTGGGCAAAGATTTGTGCCAGAGTATGTCCATGGCGGCATTATTTCTACTGCTTGTAAATACTTCAAAACGGCTTAAGTGAGAAAATTATGGTTTAATGGAGGAACATTTAGCTACCGTTCAAGACAATGTTCATCAAGACTTTAAAAATTCCCCCCCCCTTTTTTCTTTTTAGTTTTTCATTTCAATATCTGTATTGGTGTTATTCCTAATTTAAAACAGTAATGCGTGCTTGATTTGAAAAAACACTCCAAATTGTTGAATGTTTCACCCCCCTCCTGTATCCATCTTCCTAGAAGTAGTTTCATGGGTATTTGCATGGAAATTTTAGTGACAAGGAGAAATGGGTCTATGTTAGATGGGGGGGGGAGGCTAAAAAATGGCGTGTAAGGTATTTTTCATGCACGTGAAACGATACAGAAGGAAAAAGAGTGAAATATAGCACAATCACTTAGCACTACCGAGCCACTCAGAGATGGCTAAGACGGTTAAGTTTCATGTATTGTGTATTTCACCACTGCTCAGAATGAGAATCAATAAATATTTCATCTGTAAAACACGCTGAAATAAGCAGATAGTGCTTATCTCTGGAGCAGTGAAATGCAAGTTGACCATTTCCTCTCCATTCCCTCAATCATCCACTACAGCAAAGTACGGGTTTTGTTGCTATTTGTAAATGAAACAAATGTGTTCAAAATAATTATTCAAATGCCATTTGTTTGAATACATGTTTGCTGTAAGAATCCAAATAGTATTGAAGAGAATGAAACAGGGGCACCTGGGTGGCTCAGTCGTTAGGCATCTGCTTTCAGCTCAGGTCATGATCTTGGGGTCCTGGGATCAAGCCCCACATCGGGCTGCCTGCTTAGCAAGGAACCTGCTTCTCCCTCTCCCTCTGCCCCCCCCACGTTTGTGCGTGCTCTCTGTCAAATAAATAAATAAAATCTTAAAAAAGAAGAAGAAGAAGAAGAAGAGAATGAAACAAAAGCAGAAACTCCCCCCAGATCGCTTTGATAATCAGCCATGACATGGAGAGAACGGGCTGGGAGAGGGGCAGCTCAGCGCACCCTTGCACCTGCCATGGTGGCGGCCGGGTGGCCAGGTTGGGACTGTGCGCTCTCCCTCCGCCCAACCCGGGGCATCGCTTCTCTCTGGGCAACTTCACTTGCAGTCCAGGGAGTCCAAGGGAGGAGGCAGGAGCCTGGCCGAGACCAGCTGGAGACAATGGCGTAGAGCAGATGCTGCAGGCCTTACAACAACTGGCCGGTGAGCTGTGGGCCCCAGGAAAGCAGGGGAGAGGGAGCGGGGCTGGCCCGGAGCACCCTCACTGGGCAGGGCAGGGGGTCCTGAACGAATGAGTGCTTACTGAGAGTCTACTTGGACAGCTTCCCAGACACGATCTCATTTGAGTCTCATGGGACCTGGGCAAGGCTTTGTGCCCAGTTTACAGATGTGAAAGTGAGGCACAGAGAAATTAAGTGACCAGCTCGAGGGCACACAGCATGAGAGGCGCACATCCTGTATTCGTGTGCCATTGAGGCTAGCACAGGCCCTGCAGAAGCCTGAGCGTTTGAACCGGAAAGTCCCTCAGGCATCACTCACTTACAGGGAAACTGAGGCCCAGAGTCGGGGAACGACTGAGCCTCCCTACTCTCTCTTCTCACTCTCTCTCCTCACTCTACAGTCTTCCTCTTGTGGTGCCATCAGAAGGAATGGGCCAGGCAGGAGAAGGGGGTCCAGGGAGAGGTCTCCCAGGTCACACTGAGGACTCAGAGGAGGCAGAGGCCCCCCCAAGCCTGGCGCTCTCCTGCTGCAGACGCACCCAGGGAGGCATCGCTGGACACTCAGCAGCGGGGAGCCTGGCTCTGCAGGTAGGGAGAAGTGGAAGAAGGTGGGAGTGGGGACCCCCTTTCTTGAGGCAGAGAGATTTGGCCCTAAGCAGAGCTCGGTGCCGGCTGCCCCCCAGCCCCCATCCTGGCAGCACGGCAGTCACAGAGGCTGTGCGCCAGTACCGCCGGAGTGAAGCATTGTGAGGGCAAGGAACACAGACCCATCAGAGGGTTTCTCCCGTGTTAAATTTTATGATGGGACATTTACATCTTACACAAAAGTAGAGAAAATAGGTTCTAACCCCCAGTGTCCCCATCACCCAGCTTCAAGAAAATCACCTCCTGGGGGGCGCCTGGGTGGGACAGTCGAGTAAGCGTCTGACTCTTGGCTTCAGCTCAGGTCATGATCTCAGGGTCCTGGGGTCAGGCTCCGAGTCAGGCTCCGCGCTCAGCATGGAGTCAGCTTGAGATTCTCTCTCTCCCTCTCCCTCCGCCCCTCCTGCTCGTGCTTTCTCTCTTTCTCTTCCTAAAATAAATAAATAAAATCTTTAAAAAAAGAAAAAAAAAATCCCCTCTTGAAAACCTTGTTTCACCTGTATCCCAACTGCTCCCGCTACGTTGTTTTCAGGCAGGTCCCCCACATCCTACCGTTTCACCCGTAAATACTTCCGTAGCATCTCTAAAAATAGGGACTCTTTTCCACAGCATAACCACCGTGCCGTGATCACGCGTAAAAATGAACATTAATTCCTTAACACCAAGAAATATCTGGTCAGCCTTGACATTTCCAACTGTGTTATAGGAACACACTCTGTTACGGTTTGTTTGAACCGGGATCTAAACAAAGGCCTCCTGTTAAGGTTGGTCGATAAGTCGTTAAAGTCTCTTTGAGCTCTGGGGTTCCCTCTGGTTTTTTTCTTTGCAATTTATCTGCAGAGGAAACCAGGTTGCTGGTTAAGTAGAGTTTCCCCGGGTCTGCAGCCTGCAGCCTGCATCCCCCAGTGCAGTTTCTTTTTTTTTAAGATTTTTTTTTTTTTTGAGAGAGAGAAAGAGAAGGAGAGAGAGGGAGAAGCAGACTCCCACTGAGCAGAGAGCCCCACATGGGGCTCGATCCCGGGACCCTGGGATCATGACCTGATCCCACGGCAGACGCTTCACCGACTGAGCCACCCAGGTGCCCCCTGTGCAGTTTTCTAGGAGAACTTTGAGCGAAGGTTGCTGACCTTGACCATGGTTCCACGGAGATGTGAGGATGGGTGCTTGGCCCGTTGAGGGAGAGCCAGCAGGAGAGCACCAGGCGAGGGAACTGCCCAGGCAAATGCCCGTGACAGGGGAGTGTGGGAAACTCAAAGGACACCCTGGTAGCCTAGAGTGGGGGCCGGGGTGGGGGAGGGTTTAGGATGAAGATGGCAAGGCGTGCCAGGGCCAGATACACATGGCCTTGTAGGCAGTGCCGCGGAGTTGACATTGTCCTAAGCACAAGGGGGCGCCGCTGGCGGTTTTCAGCAGGGGAGTAAGAAGACTGCATTTGAAATGGGAAAAAGATCACCCTGGCCGCTGAGCAGCCACTGCCTGGAGGGGCCCCGAGTGGATGCGGGAGGCCAGGCAGGAGGCTGCTGAGGCCATCCGGGCACCCAGCGGTGAGGGCGTGGTGGCCGGAGCAGGGTCAGGGAGTGAAGTGGCTTGGCCAAGGCCTCCGCACAGCACGGGGCAGGTGGCTGTCGCTGTGGTCATTACTACTAGTACCAGCACCTTCTCTCGGTTCCCCAGGTGCTTTGGGGCCTGGCAGCAGTTCGTGCAAAGAGCGGCCCGGTACCGGGCCCGCCTGGCCCACTGCCGGGCAGGGACCCTGAGGACGTGTCTGCAACAGTGGGTGTGGATGAAGCGGCTCCGGGCCTCAGATGGAGCGAAGGTGACCCAGCTGGCCCTCTGCCGCCGGAAGGCGGGTGAGCAAGCGAGTGGCAGGCCGAGGGGCTCCCTTTCCCTCCCACCCCAGCACACAGTGTCACATAAGCTCCTTTTGTGGTGGGCCCCGGTGCAATTGATGGTTTTTTGTGATGGGTGGTGGTGGAACCCGGAGCATTCTGGGGGTGCAGTCTGATAGTCCAGGAGGGTCCAGGAGGGGTCCCTGGAGTGGACAGGCCTTGGCTGGGCCCCATCCTCACTCCGGGTCACGAGCTTCTCTAGGCAAAAGACTTTGCTCCATCTTCCACTAGGAGGGGACGTGGTCCCTGCTCTCGGAAGCTCCTGGTCTGGGGGATAACACACAGTCCTTGTTCCCCCAAAAAATATTTGCTAGGGGAAGATGGAATCTTTGAGGTGTCTCGGAGGGGAGGATTTGGAGGCAGTGGGTGGGGGCAGTGCCTGTGAGGGGAGTTCCTAAGGAGGGGTGAGGCAGGCTGAGGCAGCAGCACACACCGTCCGTGACTGCCATGGGTTCCACCGACGGCTTTGGGTGGAAGGAGCTCACTGGGGACATGGCTAATTCATCCTTTGCCTGCTTCTCAGGGAATGTGGCTCTCTGCAGCTCAGCCCCTGGAGTGGCCACAGCACATGGCCTGGGGGTAGTGGCTCGGGCCCAGGGGCGGCCCCCGGAGCAAGGCGGGGGCTCCCTTCAGAAAGCCTGCCGGACACTGGCCCTGCACCGGGCGCTGCTGCTCTGGAGGACACGGCTCTCCCAGCACCAGAGGGCTGAGTAGGTGTCCACGAGCCTGTGCGCTGGGGTTGGCCCCCGGGGGGTACGTCCAGGGTAGGCGTATGAGCAGTGCTCAGCTGGGAAGTGTCCCACGGGGGATGGGCCTGTCCTGCTCTTCCCTGAGGCTCCTGCGGGGACCCTGGCATGCTGAGGTCCCCAGCAGGTGCAGGGGAGGGGGGAGGTGGCCCTGGGACCTGGAGACAGTGATTGAGCAGAGAGAGAGCTGTGGGAGCCATGGGGTAGCCGGGGACACAAACACAGACCTCTACCAGGGGGGGCTGGAACCTGACAGGAGAGGCTGCTTGCTCCTCTCTGGGCTGGTGGGGAGCCCTTGGTGGCAGGAACCATGTCCGCCTCACCGCGGTCTGGCATGTTAGAGGCGATGAGAGATCCTGTAAGCGAGTGAGTGCCCCCGTCTGCCTCATTATACAGCTAGAGAAACTGAGGCTTGAAGCGTTGAGCAGCTGGCTCTAAATCACACTGTGAATTAGGAGCAAGAAGGTCCCTTTTGCTTTTCTACAAGACAGTCATTGCTGCGACTCAGAGTCCAGGCTGATGGCTGTGGTGGGGAGAGCGATGGAGGTCAGGAGGGGCCAGCTGAGCTGATGAGATGTCAAGTGGAATGTAAGCCAGCAGTTTTAGGGATAAGAATTCCATCACTGAAAGCCCCATACTAGGGCGCCTTGGTGGCTCAGTCGGTGGAGTGTCTGCCTTCAGCTCAGGTCATGATCTCGGGGTCCTAGGATCAAGCCCGCATTAGGCTTCTTGCTCAGTGGGGAGCCTGCTTCTCCCTCTGCCTCTGCCCCTCCTCCCCCACGCGTGCTCTTTCTCTCTCTCAAATAAATAAAATCTTAAAAAAAAAAAAGAAAGAAAGAAAAAGCCACATACCTAGGATCCATCATCCCATGCCGCTTGGTCCACTTGGACCCTCAGTCTCTTTTAATGAAACCCCTAAAACGCCTGGGAGAGTCAGTTCACCATGATCCCTCAGAATATAGCTCTCCTCCAGTCCATTCTCTAGCCTTTGGGCATCAGGGAACCGTCAGTATCTCCCAACGTAGCTGGGGCTGCCCTCGATCTAAAATAAGTATTTGGATCCCAAGTCTTCTGCTATTTGGACTTTGGAGAAATGACCCTCCACCAGGCCTCAGTTCCCCTATCTTTATAACCGAGCAGAGGCAGGAGTACTGATGTGGCCATACATGTGGTCTCCTGAGACTGGGGTCCTTGGGTCTGGGGCCCAGCTCCCCCTCCCATCAGGAGTGTGGCAAGGATCGGCCAGGTGACACAGGTGTAGACAGCAGTGGCCTCAGCCTTAGGTACTCTCAAGAGTCACTCTGGGAGCTCTGGAAAAGTTAGGAAGCCCAGGCCGCACCTAGACTGCTAAGTCAGATTCTCTGGGGATAGGACCCCAATGGGCATGAGTACGTCGCAGAGCCCCCGGGAGTTCCATATGTGGCCAGCTTGAGAGGCGATGCTCTAGCCCGGTGTTTGGCATGGGCAGCTCCCTTCCAGATGAGCTCTTTGGAAGAGACCCTGCTGGGGAAAGTACCTACTTGGCAGCCCTGCCAGCCAGGGGGTGAGGCTGGGGCCCAGGGACTCACCTGCCCCTTCCTGCAGCTCCTTCCTCCGGGGCACACGGCAGCAGCAGATTCGGGGTATCCTGAGGGCGTGGCACTTGAAGGCATGCGGTCCGAGCACCCCGTCAGACAGTGCCAGGACCACCTTGGCCCCGGAGCCGCTGCTGGGCTGCAGCCCGCCCCGAAGCTCACTAGAGAAGGTGAGGGGAAGGGGGTGGGAAGGGGCTAGGGAAGGTAGGGGGCAGGTGGGAGGAAAGAGTGGGGACGGGGCAGGGGCCTGGGGATCATGGACTCCATCCCTCCTTCCCCAGGCTTCCAGGGCCCCCGCCTTCTTGGATACCCTCCGGCTGAGCTTTCTGTGGGCATCTGGGCAGAGGCTGAAGGCACGGTGCCTTCTGCTCTGGCAGGTGCGGGCCCAGCGGTCCCAGGGTGCAGCAAGGTGGCACCGATGCACTCTTCAGAGGCGGTAGGGACCCCTCCCCATGCTGGGTGAGCCATGACGCCCACCGCTCCGTGGACATCCGGTTTCCCAGCCCCCTTCCCATTATTCCTTGACCTTCACAGCAGCATCCCGTTGGGGTCTGCAGCCCAGAGGGCTCCCATCTCACGCTCCAACCCGTTGGTACCCAGACTCAGGTTCTCTGGGCTTCTCCTGCCCTCCTAGCCTGCCCTGCTGACAGGGCGGGGGCTTGAGGCAGTCTACAGGATAATCGTTTCTCCCAGAGACTTCGCAGCTGTGGCTCATTCATTTATTCATCGGCAGCACAATACTTAAGCGTCGGTCTGCCTGGGTTCTAATCCCAGCCTTGCCCCTCACTAGCGATGTGATCTTGGGCAAGTTGCTTAACCTCTCTGTGTCTCCATCTCTCCATTTGTATGGGGATAATAACAGTAGTCACTCCATTGGGCATCAGCAAGGTAGGGGCACATAATCCCCTTGCTTAGTACCTGGCACATAATAAGCACTGAGTTCATAGCAATGTTTATCACTAGTGCCTGAGCTCAGGCCTTGGCACTGGGGTCTGAGATCCCATCTCATCCCTAACCTGTCACTGTGAGCATTCCAGCCCCCAGCAAGCCACGCTCCCCCTGCTGGAAACAGGGAGAAGAGCCCCCTCAGGCTGCTGAGGGCGGGGATGGCTGGGAGAGCCTGGGGTGGCAGGGACCATGCTTAGGGTGGACGCTCCCCTTCCTAGCATCCTCCTCGGTTGGAGCCACTGGGCCACAGCCCAAGGGGCCCAGAGAGAGCTGGCTGTTGGCTGGGCCTGGGACCGGAGCTGCAGGGCCACGCTGGGCTTGTGGCGGAGGCGGCTGGCGCAGGGGCGAGAGGTGGAGCAGTGGGTTCGGGCACGGCGCCGCACGCTGCTTCGAGGCGCCCTGCACCGCTGGCACTCCTGCTGGCAGAGTGAGTCAGGGCCTGGGTCCAGGTCACTGAGGGCGAGGGAAGGGCCAGGTCCATCAGGGAGACCCAGGGTTTTGTGTCCTTTAACACAGAGTCCAGGAATGGGACCCCCACAAAGCACACCGGACGGGGAGGGGGCAGAGCTGAACCCAGGGGCTTGGACATTGACCGTCCACTCCCTGGTGGTGTGGAACTTACACGAGCTACATAACCTTTCTGAGCCTCAGCTTACTCGTCTGTAAAATGGGGATCCCAGCAGCACCCTCCCTGTAGGGGATTGTGGGGAGTCTCTGAGACCATCCACGCAGTGTTGGCTCAGAACCCAGCTCCAGTAGGTGTTACTGTCATCATCATCTTCCACATCCTCATCCTCATTACCCTCACCTGGCCTTCAGGAGTCATGGGCATGAGCACTGAGTCACGGTGTCCGCAGAGCCCAGCATAGGAGGTGGGGATCACTGGGGGCCACTTTAGAGGCTTCCCACTACACCAACATAATGAGCTGGTGAGTGGGGACCTGTTCTGGAAAGTTCGTGTCCTGTCCAGTGGGGACAGCTACTTCTCCAGCCCAACTGCTGTCCAGTTGTGCTGACCCAGTGTTGCCAGACCTCATTTTCAAAGAAAAGCTGGAAATCTAGATTTTTTAATGTGAATTTTCCTGATTCCTAAATGTTTTCAAGAAATGAAAAATGAGTTGGGTTGGCCTGGTCATCACAGGACACTTGCAACCGAAGCATTTAAACCCAGATGGTTAGGGGGTCTCCTCTATCCCTGCTTGGGTTGAGCGCAAAGGGCTGGCTGAGGAGGGGCCCACAGTTACCCAGGGCGGAGAGACAAGGCTGGGGTGCACGCCCGGGGCCATCTCAGCCTCTCTCTGGCCACAGGGCAGCAGGCCCTGCATGCAAAGTACCAGAGGTGGGTACAGGTCCATCTCCAGGCCCTGAGGATCTCCGTGTTCTGGGACTGGCGGCAAGCAGCAGCTCGTCGGAGACGCCCAGTGGATCCCCCAGAGCAGCTTCTACTACACAGGTGGGTGGACCCGGGGGTGAACGATGAGGGTCATCCCTGCTGGGGAAAAAGCAGAGAGAGAGTCCAGGGGACCTAATGAGGAAGCCACAGAGCCGTGACCACCCGCCTTCCTTTACCTGCTTTGTTCGAGTGGTGGGGGGTGGCAAACCTTTAACCCTGCCTGATGCCCTGATTAGCCCCAGGTCTCCAACTCCTGGCCAGGTCAGTCCTTTGGTTTGAGAGGCACAGGAAGGATGGGGGAAGTCCACGCCTCCAACATCCACCATAACGTGTGTTCCAATGTCTTGTCCGTGTCTCGTTGGAGCGCAGGCAAGTTCTACTCTATACAGTTGCCAAGAGTGAAATCTTCATGTAAATAGAGATGTTCTAGTAAAACGTATATAGCTCATTCGTGCATAGTTAAAAGCAGTGGGGACAGAGGCTGCTTCCTCCCACCGCTCAGCTACAAACTCGCACATGTTCACGCTGTCCCCCCACGGGCGGCTGGCCACTGACGGCAGGGCGGAGATGCTGTGCTTTCACAGCTCAACAGTGGGCACAGTTTTTTTTGCCCCTCCCAGAGTGGAGGACACTATGCTCCCCTCACCCACCTCCTGCCCCCTAGTGGGCTGGTGAGAGGAGACCAGGCCTGGCTGCTCCCCCGGTGGCCGTGGGACTTGACCCCACACCTGCTATGTTCCCACGACCTCCTGGGGAGCCAGCACCTGCCCGCCTGAGTCCGTCTGCTTGTGTACAGGCTCTAACCACAGCCGGCACTTTGACCCGTTACACATCAGTTCCTATGTTCTGACGGCACAGGGCTGCGCATGCAAAACCACCTAGCACACTTTGTGGGGGATTTGGGGGCGCGATTTGGAATAAATGGGACTTTTGACTCCGAAAGCCAGGTGGGCCCCTCCTCTGCTTCTGTTTTTCAGCCGCTTTCAGGCCTGGTGTGGAGCTGTGAGAGACACAGGGGTGGTCCCGGCCACGGGAGCCGTTCAGGATGGCCCGAGAAAGGCTGTGGGGGCCACATTTGCCACAAGGCAGGATGTCCGAGCAGCCAAGGCCTGGGCACAAGAGCAGTGTGTGGCCCGGGCCTCCGTGGTCCGCTGGAGGAGCCACACGCAGGGGAGCCGGGCGGACAGGCAGCTGAGGAGGGCCCGGGCCCAGCAGGCCTTCATAGAGTGGCGAGCAGCTCTGGGCCGGCGCTGCAAGGCCCGCCAGCTGGCAGAAGAGAGACTGGCCCTGTGCCGGACACAGTGGATGCGCGAGTCCCGCCTACGCCGGGTCAGCAGAGCCCGTGCTGCCCAGAAGCTGAGTGCCAGGTGGGTGTCTGGGGCCGGAGGGCAGCCCCACATGCGGCTTGCAGCTCAGTCTGTTTCTGAGGCCTTGAGCTCGTTGTTGGCAGAGATCGAGGGTATTTGGTGGCTGGTGACAGGGCTCAGGAGGCTGGGGTCAGAAGGAGAGGCGATCCCAGCCACTGCAGCTCGTCCCGGGGTTCAAGTCCAGACCTGCACTTTCCAGCAGTGCGACCCCTCTCTGAGCAAGTCTTTGAAGGTCAAAGGAAGATAACAGGCCTGCCTTGGAGAGAGAACACAGGCGAGCACTCAAGCACTTGGCTCAGGGGCCAGAAACACAGCGGGTTCTCATCAAACAGTGCTCTCGTGAGGGAGGGCGAGGCAAAGCATAGCGGCAGGACTGCCTGCTCTCCGTCCCCTCAGCAGGACGCTTGCCGCTGGTGTGCTGTTCTACGGCTCTCTGGGCCTCTTTTGACCAGATTTCCCCGGGATGAGGGGAGGAGCACCGGAGTGGGCTTTGCCTGGAGGTCCCCGTCCAGCAGGGAACCGGCGGCGAGGGCTGGGAAGGGCTCCCTATGGCCCACCACCCATGCGGGCTCCTCCCTCTCTCCCAGGGTCCTAGAGGCCTGGGCGCAGTCAGCCGCCAGGGGCCGTGTCCAGCGAGCCGCCATCACCCCGTTCCAGCAGGCTGGGTCCAGACGCCTCCAGTGGACCCACTGGGCCCAGTGGCAGGCAGCGCTCCTCAGTATGCGGTTGGAACTGCAGGCGGAGGCCGGAGAAGCCCCCAAGGTTGATGTCAGGCAGTGGCCCAGGGTGGCCAGCAGAGGGCACCTCCTAGCGCTGACAGACACTCCAGCCCCGTGGAAGCAGGTGAGGCAGCCTAGGTGGGGGTGGGAGGTCCAAAAATGACCTGAGGGCCAGTGGCCTCAGAATCAGCTTGCTTCAGCCCACGGTGGCAAGTGTGGCTGGATGCTTATCTGGGGGGCCCATTGGCCTACGGACACTACCCCCACCAGGTTCTAGAACAGCCTCCTGGCTCTGGAAGACTGCCATCTTTGGGTCCATCAGCAAACGTTTACTGAGCACCTACCGAGTGCCAGCCCAGCACAGGCCCGCCACAGAGACAAGTGCCATGGACACAGTCTATTAGCAGACAGACACCCAGATGCATATGTATCCTGGTGCCGCCTAGGGTCGGGTACGTGGGGAGAGGAGCAACTGTTTGCCAAGTCCCTTTCATTTCTTACTGGAAAAATTAAACCTGCTCAGTACGGGAAAATCAGAAAGTATACACGAAATGTTTCCTTCATAACTCCCTCCACCCAAAGACAACCACCAGTCCTTCTCCAGACCAGAACAGTTAGCTCTGAGGCGCCTGGCTGGCTCAGTCGGTGGAGCACGTGACTCTTGATCTCAGGGTTGTAAGTTCAAGCCCCACGCTGGGGGTGGAGACTACTTAAAAATAAAATAAAAATCTTTAAAAGAAAAAAAAAAAGCAGTTAGTTCTGACACCCGCAAATGGTGACACGAGCTTGATGGCAAACAGGACTGAAGAGGCCACGATGAAAGCCAGGCACAAGAAGGGACACCACACAGCAGTCTAGGGACCTGTCCTTGAAGGGTACACAGCCTGAGTTACTGGCAGACCACACAGTGTTCCTAAAGATGAACTGGAATCATCCAGAATCCTGTTTCAGAATGCCAGGAAGCATCTAATAGATTCTGGAAACGTTCTTAGATAAAAAGATGAAATTTTGTTATTGTTGTTGTTAAAGATACTATTGAGAGAGTGCACGCAGGCAAAGCAGGGGAGGGGCAGAGAGGGGGACAGAGGGAGAGGGAGAGAATCCCAAGCCAACTCTACACAGCACAGAGCCCAAAGCACGGCTCAACCTCACACTCCTGAGATCATGACCTGGGCCGAAATCAAGAGTCAGACCTTTAACCGACTGAGCCCCTACGTTTTTTAAAACAGAATGGAAAGGACCTAGCTTTGGTTACTTGCAGGATCCATATTATTCACACACGGGGGGCTATGGCAACAGAGCATTCTGGGGAGTTGGTATTTTATTTCTAGATCTGTGTCACAAGACAATTTTATTTTTGGTCTGTTTAAAAATGTTAACATTCTATTCTTATCAGCAAAGGCAGGTGGGACCCCATGTACAGGGGAGGAGCAGAGGCATACTGAAACCATAAGTAAATGGCAGAAGGATAGCTAGGGTGCTTGGCTCCAGGCCCCCCCTTTCTACCACACGCACCCAGCCAGCCCTCCCCGAGCAACACAAGCTGGTACCCTGCCTCCTCACGCCACAGAGGCCCTTCGAGAGCCCCTGGTCTGCTGGAGAGCAGTAGCGGGCTCTGGAGTTGGAGGACTCCTGAGACAGGGGGCCTCAGGCAAGTAATTTCACTTTGTAAAGCTGAAGTGGGGAGAGTAATACCTCCTGGCAGGCACAGGTAAGCTCTTAGCAGGTGGTGGGCATTCTTCCTGAGTCTCCAGCCACGCTGGGGGGACCGGGGAGGAGGCAGTGGTGAGTGCTGACGGCCCTACTACTCCCAGGCACCTTCCCCGCCTCCTCCGGGAGCCTTGGGGCCACACAAGAGGCGGCGGCCCTGCTTCTGGTCAGGGGCAGGATGGGAATGACCCTGCCACGTTGCCTGGGATGCAGGGGGTCCAAGCCCATCCGGTTCAGGTTTTCCTCTCTGGCTGTTCCCTCAGACCCATGGCTACGGGACACTGCCCGGCCCAGGCCAGCACGACAGCCACGCGGGACAGAGGAAGCAGAGAGAAATGTCCTGGGCTCAGAGTAAGGAGACCTGCCCCTGGGGCGAGACATCTCACATTTGCCTGGAAATCCACTTCCAGCAAGTGGCAAATCCGTTTTACGTAGAGATTTTGTTAACCTCTTCTTTACAGGCGACAAAGGGCCCCCTCTCCGGTGGCAATGGCCTGGATGTGCCAGCAGGGTGCAAGGCCAGCCCCCTACAAGACCAGGAGGGGACTGCAGCTCTGAGGCTGGAGTCCTCAAAGGCCAAGGCGAGGCCGCTAAGAGAGGACTAGGGTAAGAGCTGCTGCACATGCGCCTGTGAGTCGGGTGCGCGGGGTGAGTGGGGCCTGGGGGCTGGGGGGCTGGTCTGAGCCAGGGCAGGAGCTGGGCCGGCTAGGGCCGGTGCCCAGTCCTGGAGGATCCCAGGGGATCTGTGGCTCTGCCCTTCATCCTGATCATAAGGGGTCCTGGTGCTCTTGGCTATCGGGGTGCATGCCAGGGCCTCTCCCCACCAGGAGGAAATACCTACAGCGCTGGCACCGTGAGGCGCTGCTCCGCCGGCTCCAGGGCTCCCAGCGCGCCAGGCGCCTGGCAGCTACGTGGCAGCACTGGGTAGACGCTCAGGGCGCCGAGCAGCTGGCAAGGACGCTGGTGAGTGGGGGCCGCCCCTCCCCAGCCTCAAGCTGACCTCGCAGCTCACCTTGTCCGCAACCCTAACCCCTCGAAACGGAGTCTCTCAAAGCATCTCGGTCTCTGTATGGACCAAGTCTGAAAGCTTGGGGCCAGGTGCAAGGACCTGCATTAACACACCTCAGGGGCCCCCTCCCTTGTCACAGCCCCTGCCTCCTGGGGCTGCAGAGCTGTAGGGGGAAGACGCAGCAGAAGGGCTGGGGGGCAGCAGCGGGCCGGCTTGGGGCCTCTCACCACTCACCCCCACAGCTGAGGCAGTGGCACCTGGAGCGGGCCTGGCGTGTGTGGCGGCGGCGGGTCCTGCGGCTGTGGGTGGCTCAGCGATCACAGCAACAAGAAGGAGCTCGGGTCCTTGCCCAGGTATGGGGGTGGCCCCCAGCCCCCAGCAGGTCTTCTCAAACCAGCGCCACACCTGGACACTTTTCAGCTGGGGCCCCTCCGTTTTCAGGGGAGGGGTCAGTTCCATTAGAGAAAACACAGCTTGGATCCTGATTTAGCTGGTGATCCTGTGCTCAGCCCAGTCCTACCCAGCCACTCGGTGTGGGAACGAGGCTTGGCCACAGCACGGCTGCCACTCACACTAGCCCATGTTGGGTATCGTTCCCTAAGTGCCCCTCCCTTATCCGCCCTACTCTGCGCATAGCTTTCCAGATCACAAGTCACATCTGTTCGGAGCCTATGCATTTGGCCTGGGGCAGAGCTGGCTGGCTGGCTGGCCGGCCCAGACAGAGGGAGGGGTCTCCCATTCCCTCTAGGGACAGAAGCAACTGGGCACCTAACCAGACCTAGGAGGAAGCCAAATAGCCTTTCCTTCCTCCTCCCTGATTCCAGGCCTTTGAAAAGTGGCGCCAGCACCTGGCAGCCAGGGGATGGAAGAGAGGAGCCACCAGCGGCCTGATACCCCTGAGCCAGGCAGGCATCAGGAACCCTGGGAGCAGGCTGGAAGCTGCTGGAACTCGTGTGTGTGGTGGACGTTGTGTGGAGCAGGGGACCCAGCTGCAGCTGTGACTTGTTCCCATGGAAAGAAAAACAATACTGGCCCCAGCCTCCTTGAGGAAGGAACCACGCCCCACCCATGAGGGCAGTGCAGGCCCAAGCCACCAGGCACTCACCCCACGGGCTGGTGACAGAGGGGCCGGCTCTCTGAGCTCTGAAGGACAATAAAACACCGTCCTTAGTCCTAGCTGCTTCTCTTGCTCAGTGTCTCCTAAGGGCTGCCCCTCTGCCTCGGTCAGCCACCCTGGGAAGGAAGGGAAGAGGGTACACCCATGACTCCCCTGCCTCTTCTACCATCAGGCTGCGCTTTGGACACCTACCCCCACCCTCCTTCTGCTGAGCCAGTGAAGACCAGCAGGCAGGGACCGGGACCAGGACAGGGAACAGCTTCTTTGCATCTAGCAGTCACTGTCCCTGGGCAGTGGGGCTCGAGCGCGGACAGCTTCGGGAACAGGCTGAGCAGAGGGGACGGAGCGGCTGGCAGTAAGAGTTCCCATCTAGAAAAACGAACCAGGAAGAAGTCAGCCCCGCTCGGTTGAGCCTTATCTTTGCCCTTGACATTAACAGGCAGGGTATCCCTCCATGGCCAGGGGGGAAAAAGGGCAGGCCAAGGGCTCCACCAAGTATAAGGGTTCAGATGCCTTTAACCTCTACGAGGCACCTTCCCTCCTAAACCACCAGAATACAGAAATAGTTCTTTCGAAAAGCAGCACAGTAGAAAGGGGAAAGCCCGGCTGGCCCTCAGGCAGATGGGAGCAAGAAATGCTTGCATCACCAGGTTTCAGGCCAAGGCCTGTCCGGAGGCCTGGCGGGCGGCCTGCCAAGCAGGTGGGCAGGGCAGGGGTCTGCCCCTCCAGCCACAAGTAGGACGTGCCAGCAGTCACCACCTCAGAGATGAGCTCTGCCAGTCTCTTCGGCAGCACAAGTGCCTGCCACCCCGGTTCACTTTGCTGTCCCCGCAGGTCCCAAGTGCAAGGTCACTGGCAGCCCCCAGGCCAGCTCTCAGGGGCTGCCCTGGTTCAAGGGCTCAGTCAGCAAGAACGGCCCCCTCTCCTTCTCAGGGAGGTGCAGAAGGGAGGTGCTCCTCGTTGAGAGCAGAGTCGAGGCTGATCACCCGACACCAGGCTCCCCTGGCGGAGGGGGGGCGGGGGCTGACTCCGGTCCGGCCAGAGCCCGCAAAAGCCTCACACCAGTCTAGCTGCCATCATCACGTGAGGAGTGGAGGCCGGGGCTCAGGGAGAAATGGAGGAGAGGGGTCCCCAGGAAAACCAGGACTGGGGAGGAGGAAGACAGGACACCTGTGGCTGCAAGCTAAGGACAGGAGGGTGCAGGATCACAGAGCCTCAGTCTCTCCCTCTGGCGCGGGCTGGTTGAGAAGTTCAAATGTGTCTTCGACCACCTGCCACAGGCAGTTTTCCAGCGGAAACTCATTGTCCACCAGGTTGACCAGGAAGTAGTTGTCGTGGATGTACTGGATGATCATGCGGGACGGCGACTCCTCCTCATACAGCTTGCCCCACTGCTCGATCCACAGCGCGAAGGCTTCGTCCTGCGCACGCACGCACGGGCACGCACACACAGAGGCAGGCAAAGTGAACAGAGCTGCCCTTGGGTCAGGGATTCGTGCTCAGCGCCCCAAGGGCCTCTAAGCTGCTCAACAGGACATTTCCAGGAATAGAACAAGGCCCACTGCCAAAGTCGCCTCCCATCCCCCAGCCCAGAAATCAACACCCTGAGTCAGAGTCAGGGCACTGCCCGGAAGGCGGAGCCCACCAGCCCTGGGGCCCCAATGACAAGGCCTGCCTAAGGTTTGCGGGGTGCTCAGGGCAGGCCCGCTCCTGGCCCCCTTACCTTCCAGAACATGAAGCTGACGGGATCGACCACGGTAGGCTGGACGATCTCTCGCCCAGGGAAGATGCCCCAGGTGACTGCGTTGGGCTGCAGCTCAGGGGCATTGGTGATGTTTTCACCCTGAGGGCAGGTGGGGGGCGGGGTCAAAGCAGACCTGGACTAGACACAGCAGTCCTTTCCTGGCCTGGGAACTCGCAGGGGTGGGGGTGGGGGTGGGGGTGGAGCAGGGCTTTGCTCCCTCCCCTCCACTGCCCCTCCTAGCCCAGCAACTCCATGAAAGGCCGAAAGGCTGGGGGCTGGGCACTTCCTTTCTCCTCCCGGTACTCCAAGCTCCACATCCCCCACATCACATCCCCCACATCCGGTGGCTCCTGCTGGCTTACTCTGTGATCTGTCCCCACGTGTCTGCCCAGCCAGGCCACTCTGCTACTCGGATTGCCACAGTGGCCTTGCATTCTAGTCTTACCTGGTCCTGTTATCCACACCACTGTCCACTGTGACCTGCCTATGACAAAACATGGAGCCAAGCCACCACTGCTGGGAAAAGCTCTCTCGCCTTTAGGGGAAAACCCAAATTCCCAGCAGGACAGTCAAAACTTTCCAACTTACTCTGAACCCACTTGGCAACGTCCCATAGGCTGGGCAGACAATGCCTTTGCACACCCTCCGCCCTTTCCCTGTGCCCTCTCCTTGTCCTCAAAGATTCCAACCACATGGGACCCCGCCAAGCCTTCCCTGACCTCCCAGATTAGACAGACGTCCCTTCCCTGGGTCCTCAGCATCCTATAGTAAATCTTACTGTTGAAAGTGCAACAGGATTTGTAATTACCCACGGACTGGGCCCCCTCCCTAGACCAGGGACCCTCTGAGCTGAGGGTAGGGGCCTGGCTCTGGGCATACGTTTCCACCATGCCTGACCAGGGCTGGGTGCTCAGCTCTTGCTAAGGGGGGAGGAAACACGGCACCTTCGGCCCAGGACTCTGGGCCTGCTGAGCACTGTCTAAAGCCCGGGAGCCGGCCTACCTTGACGTCCACGATGTGGTAATTAACCCGGAGCTCGTACTTCTTCAGCACCTGCAAAAGCGCCCCCACTGTCTCGCGGGAAGTGAAGAACTCCAAGTAGGCCTGTGGGAGGGGGAGAGGCACCGCCACATCAACCCCAGTCCTTGCATGCCCCTGCTCCTTGTGTGCCGTGACAATGGACGCTGGCCCTCCGGACCGCCCCGGGGAGGCACCCACGCAGACACGCATGGCAGGACTTGAGACACTGGGGCTAGTGTGGCCACGTGGATCGAATCATGAACTGAGAGCTGGCGAATGCAAGCAAGGGGGACGCGAACAGGTACATGGGATTTCTCGGTCTGGAGAGCTCTAAGGGGCATCGGCCACCCTTCTCCGAACCAGGGAAGGCTCCAAGGAGAAGCCACTTCGGAAGCTGGACCAGAGACCCCGTTTGGTAAGCCAAGACACAGGAGAGAGACCTGACACATCCCGGCCTCTCCACTCACTGGAGGCTGACACGGACACCGAGGGCTTCTCCAGCACCAACTGTCTGTCGGGGATGAGGCTGGGTTCCTAGCCCACAGGGGGAGCACTATTACCCCATTTCACAGATGAGGAAACTAAGTCCAGAGAAGTTGAGCAACGTGGCTGCACTGAAGGTAAAAAGCAGAGCTGGGACTCAAACCCAGGTCTTTCAAATTCCAGAGCCCACAAGCTATAGTTCTAGAATGTCGTTTTAACTCCAGCAGTCCTAGGAGAAAAGTGTCAACTTGGGGGCACCAATAGCAGTTCCATGTAGAGAATGCTTCCTACGTTCTTCCCATGTGCCAAGCATTTCACGTGCTTTGTCACATTTAGGCCCCAGAACGTGATGGGATCTATCCCCATTTTACAGAAGAAAGGTCTGTCTGACTAAAAACGTGAGCTCCTATCCAATCCGATCCTCTGCCCCTCAGAACAAAGAGACCCCAGGGAGGAAGGCTTCTCTGTCCCCATCCCCGGGGAACCCATGGGTGCCGGCCGAGGTGGGGCAGCCCTGTGTGTCCCTGCCGCACCTTCTGGAAGACATAGCCCCCACTGGGGCCCCAGCCCACAATGGGGTCAGAGGATGGCTTCCCATTGATGTTGGGCTGGGAGTTGATGGTGAGGATGCCCTGCCGGTTCACTCGCAGCAGCTCCTCCTTCATCAGGCTGGTCTCGGCCGCCAAGGGCTCGTCATTCCAGGGCAGGCAAGTCACCTGGGGGAGAGGGCAAGCCGGGCTGGGGTAGCCATCACACCGGGCACCCTGGGCTCCCTCCCTCTCCAGGGCTCTGCCTGTGCGTCCACCAGCCCTTCTAGGCACCCCAGGTAGGGACTTCACAACTCATCCTTCCCTTTGCTGAGGTGCCACATCCAGACAGAAAGAGGGGAGGCTTGGGGTGGTGTGAGTCACAGCCCCGAGGTCTGGCCCACAGGGAGACAGGGCGGGGGATATAACTGGGGACCCCCACCCCAGCACCACTCACCTTGTAGCCTTGCTGGTTGGGCTCTCCCGAGAGGTAGTGGGCAAAGACTTCAAAGACACTTTCTTCACTGGTCAGCTCCTCCCCCCACATCTTCAGTAGCTCTTCCCTCGGGGACTTACTCTTCAGGTAGAAGAGGTAGTAGTCCTTCAGCTCCCCGAAAGCTGGAGAGGAGGAATTGCCCCTGGCACAGGAGGTGCCCAGAGGGCAAGGCACACTCCTGACCTGGGGCTCCTGGCATCCACTCTCCCAGGGGGCATTCCTGTGACTCTTGTCCCATGCAAAAAAGCAGGCAAATAAGCAGGCAAACTCCCTCTGCCTCCCTCCCAAGAAACAGGATGCATTTGCAATGGGTTGCCTGCAGGTGCTCACCAGCGGCCATTAGGGAATTCATCCCACTCCTGCGTGCGGTAGATGTAACTCTTTGGTCTGGAGGCCCAGAAGATAGGACGTACATCTTCCTCCCGGCGCTTGGGGTGGGCACTGACAGCCCAGGGCAGGGGACGCCTAGGTGAGAATGGAGTAAGAATGAGTAAGGGACTGGCTAGAGGAACCAGAAAGGGCGGGGGTGGGGGGGGACACTGAGTTCTCTGACTGTGCATGGAGTTTCCACTGAGACAGAACCCTAAGGGTACGACTAGCCATAGCAGACATCCCTCTGTACCTCCGTGGTGGTCAGCACTGCTAGGGCGTACTCATTTTGTGACCTCTTTCTAACTTCCCTGCCCATCTTACTTTCCTCTGTGCCTCCCGGGCCCAAATTCAGGGCCAATGGCTTCACCTGGGGTCCTCAATCCACATGCCGAGACGCTTCAGCACCTCTGTAGTGGCCATCTCACGGTTGAGGGTGTAGAAATGGAGGCCTGGCACCAAGCCACTGGTCAAAAGCTGCTGGCACAGGCTCACAGCCTGCTCAATGCCATAGTTGCGGATGGCAGCATCATTGTCTTTGATTGGCTCAATCACATCCTTGATTTGCTGTGGCACCTCCAGCTTGGACAGTTTCACAAGCTGCCGAAGGGAGTGGTAGCCCTGTATGAGACACAAGAAGCTGTGAGGTGCCATCTCCCAGCCTGTCTCTCCCCTGAAATACTTACCACCCTTTCCATCCCCACCAGGCCTCCCGGCCAACGGCAGTGTGACACAGAGTGACTCGGGAGAGTCAGTCCAGATTGTAGGAGCACCCCTGCCTTGTCCTCCTTCTTCCACAGAGTCCAGCAGCTGCCTACAGCATTCCTGCCCTCAGGCTGAGCTAGCCCTTCTGCCCCTAGGTGCATTTATTGATAAGCCGGTGGGCATCAAGGCCAGTGGCTCCCAAGCTGCACTGCTCATCAGCACCACCTGTCAAACTTAAGAAATAATATGCAAGTTCCCAGGCCCCACCTCAGACCTATTAAATCAGAACCTCCAGACAGGGGATCTGGAAATCTATCTTTCAAAGAAGTTTTTCAAATGATTTTGATGACAGTCAAGTTTGGGAAACATTGATTTTACCAAGATTTATAATGAGAGTTATAATCCCTCTTAGCGACACTTGTTAGCAAGCCCCTCCAACAGACACTGTTGCTGTTTTGGGTGCGGGAGGGTGGATGAGAGGTGACCAAAGTGGGCTGGCCCGTTGCAAGGACTGGAGCATCTGTCCGAAGGGAAATCTACTGAGCATCAGAGATTGGCATTTCACCCCCAGGGCCCTGGCCTGTGCTAGGAGGGGGGTGAGGGAGTCCACGGCCCTCCTGGGACCCTCACCTGAATAGGAAAGATTCCGGGGAGGATGGGGCAGGTAATGCCTATCTCGCTGCAAGCCTTAACAAACTGGAAGAATGTGTCAGCCTCAAAGAAAAGCTGGGTGATGATGAAGTCGGCTCCTGCAGATACCTTCTCCTTCAAGTACTTCAGGTCGGCCTCAAAGCTCCCTGCGTCGGGGTGGCCTTTGGGGTAACCTGCCGACAGGGATGACAGTAGGGAGAGGCTGGCTCCCAAGTTCTCAAGGTGAGTGAGGAAGAGACCAGAAAGCTGGGAGCAGAGAGCTCGCTGCCTCAGAGGTTCTGGACTTGTCCCTTGCAATACCGCAGCACGGACAGTCCGAGACGGTGAGTGGCTGAGCTCAGGACGATGCACTTCTCACTCTGGACATGACCCTCAGTGAGAGGTGGCCTAGGGCCACCCGCCCAAGAGTTGGGGGCTTTGGCACCAAACTGCCCATGCTGTCCTGCCTCAGGTCTGTGGCAAGCAGCCGGGCAAATCAGGCCAGCACACTGCGGCCACAGAAAAGAGAAAATGCCACGTGGGCTCCTGGGCTGGAGTCTGGGCACTGGACTCAAAACCGTGCTTTTAATTTAACATGAAAATTACTCAGGGGTCCAAGAGAGTGAATATTAGGAACCACATTACCCAGGGAAGAACTGAAGAAGGTGGGGATGTTTCACCTGAAGGGGAGAATGGAGAGAACACCGAACTACTTCCAAAAGCCCAAAGGTCTGTCGCAGGGGAAAAAGGATTCACGTTCATGAAGTTCCATATGAGTCCTAGTCTGTGTTGCTTCAGATGACAGATAGGATCGGTCCCACTGGAATGAGCACCCCGCCACCCCACAAGTCACAAGCTCCTGGAGCGTGAAGCACTGGGGGCTGCTGGGATGACCACGTGCCGGGGAGGCCAAGGATGGGATTCCAGAACTGCCTGGCAGGCGGGACCGTGGGTCACCTGGGCTCCTTACTAGCTCCCTAAACCTTACGACTGCTTCCTTCCCTGAGCAACTGAACTCACGAGCAGCCATGTTTGCTGTCTGCAAAGGACGACCGTAGGCCTTCAGGAGGCTATAGCAGAGCGTTGGCTTCCTGAGCCTGAGCCCTGGGCAGGACCCCGAGCCGGGCTGCTGCGGAGCCAAGCTGCTTTGCTGTGATAAGGCCCTTCTGTTCTGCAGAAACCCCAAGTCATCAAAAATGAATATAAAAACTCTTGTCTCAGGGGGCGAACGGGTGGGAGGACCGAGCACCACCATTTCACTTTCAATAACGAGGCTATTTTTCCAGCAGGAATTTCAAAAACAAGGAGGTTTTAAGAGCTGAAACCGTAGCCCTAAAGCCTCAATATCACCAAACACATGTAGCGTTGGCTCACGTTTAGGTCTTGCCCTGTTTACTGTATTTTCTGTCACACCCAACGTGGTGTTTCTCGACCCCGATCGTCGTGCTCGTCCACTTTATGACAGGCTAAGCTCCAGACCCCTCAGCAGCTGCAAGCTCACAGCTCAGCCGGTCTCCGCGCACGACCCCCTAATGCCTACGGCACATGTGCACATTCCCCAATTTACTAACCAAATGGTGGCCCGTGTATGAACAGGCGGAAATGCTATGTCCCGAACTCCTCATCGGGGCCTCCCAGACTCACCTAAACGCCCCCATTGACTGGGATGTGTGGATATGCACATGGGAGCCTGGGACTAAGTTCGAAGCCACTGGCAACAACTAACTTCCCTGAGGCCACATGGATTAGTTTTTTAAACTCACGCCACTTTGACATGCTACTCCAGAATGCCGCCATGTTTGTTTTAATATAAGGATGATACGATTTCCCCAACAAAATTTTGAGAAAAATTGTCATGCCGAGATGACGGGTCATAGTAATCCCTGGACTTCTTGCGTCCCTGGTGCCTGCTGCCTCACCACACCCGAGCCCCGGCTGGAGAAGCTGAGGCCCGATCCCAGTGAGTGGAGTGGGAGGGAAGGCCACCCCATCCATTTTGAGGTGAACCTTGCCTCTTGCCTGTAGCCCCTGGAACTGGAGCTGAGCCGATCCAATGCTCTCTCCTGAGAATTTGGAACGGACGCTGAGGCCTGTCAGTCCGTCAGGACTACTGGCTGGAAGTGACCGTGTACACTCAGGAGCAGGCGGCTGGTCACGTGTGTGCAAAAGTGTGCGTATCAGGGCTCCTAGAAGCACGGAGCATGTGCGCAGTGGGAGGCAGAGATGGGGGGCCGTGTGGCTCCAGACAGAATGAGGGAGGCCTTGCTTTCTGACTGCTTCCTGGTCCAGGGCCTCGTGAGGTCAGGTACCATTTCCTGATGGGGGTTCTGAAATTCCCTGGCCCCCCTGTCTTAACAAATATCCTTTTTTTGTTTAAAAAAAGAATAGGGCTGGGAAGCAAGCTAAGAGAGAGAAAAACTTCAGGGCTGGCGGCAGCCTGGCAGGTGGCAGGTGACAGAACGGAAGCAGGGGCACAGTGTGATGCGCCTCTGAGCCTCCCTCCCCTGCCACAGGCGCGGGCCCACGGCACCCTGGGTCACCGGGTCCTGAACTGAATGCCAGTGGGCCCTCTGTGCCTCTCTGGGCATGTCACGCCTTCCCTTCCCTGTCCCCCTGTGCTGGGAAGGCCCAGCCACTCACCTGCCACACAGATGTCAAAGTAGTCCCCGAACTCGCTTCGGATGTGCCTCACCAAGTCTGCGGCATAGCTGAAGCCTCCCTCCTCCTCTTCCCACTGGTCACCCACGGGGTCTGCAGGGGTGGCAGAGGCCACGGTCACTGGCTCGCCCCCACGCTCCAGACGGCCTTTTTGTTCCTTCTCCTACCGTACCCCAGGGGCCACGGTCTCCTCAGAGATGGAGCCTTGATTTCCTCCAAGTGTGTGTCTCCTCCTCCCAGCGTGGCCCTTGGCAAACGGTGGCCGGGAAGACAGCAGCCATCCTGTCAAGCACTTACCGAGCACCAACTCCTCGGGCAACGTGCTGGCAGCGCTAAGCAGGGGACAGCTGCTGCTCTGCCGTTAGCCTGGAGCATCTGACGTCCCTTCCCAGTCTCAGTGTGTTCCGGCACCCTCACCCAACCCCACTGCTCACTCTCCCACCCTCTTGGAGCTCTTGCCTCCGGGGAGAATTTTCTATTCAACTCAAGGGAGTCCTTATGGGGAGCGCGAGGCCACAGAATCCCACCCACCCAGGTCCCTCTTCCCACACTCAGGTGCGTGATGACACCAGGTACCAGAGGCATGAGTAGCTGCCTGCCCCTGGGATCAATGCCAGAACCACGCTCTTTGATTGGGCCCAGAGCTGGGGCCGGCCAGCAATCGATGAAGCTGTGTGTAGCCAGGGCAGAGGCTAATCGGGCAAGGCTGCATTCCTGACTGAACTCCTATGCTGAGGTCAAGAGGTCAAGAAATGGCTCCCTCCGTGTGGTACCAACAGCGCTCACTACCCACAATGCCTCCTGACACTACTGGCTGGGAGGGGACGCTCAGCGGGGGACCCAGAGAAAAGTAAAGGACCGTTCCAGAAGACAGAGGGGCCTTGGAGGAAGGAAGATCCCAGACAGTAGAGGGCTGGCTCCACACCTCCCCTCAACGCCAAGATGTTCTTCAGGCCCAGCCGCCTGGCCTTCTGCAGGTAGCCTGTGATCTGCTCCCGGCTCTGACAGCAGCAGGTCATGTGCAGGATGGTCTCCAGGCCGCAGTAGTTCACGGCCGTGCTGGCGATCATCATGGAGGAGGTCTCCTTGTCTGAGCCGGGGTCCCCTGCTGGGTGCCAGGTCACATCTATGAAGAGGGGGCCACCTGCCCCCATCCGATCAAACCTGTAGGTAATTTCTTTCTGAAGAGGGGCTCCTGAGAGCACATCGCCCTTCACCACCTTCCCATGGGCTCTGGGAGGTAGGGAAACATCACAGGCGGGTCGTAATCAGACGACCTACATTCATATCCGGGCTTTGCTACTTATTAGCTGTGTGACCTTGGGAAAACTACTTAATCTGCCTGAGCCTCAGTTTCCTCATTTCAAAAATGTGCCAGAGAACAGTACCTACTTCATAATAATAACACTATGGAAATATTACAATAGATGGCTCCACAGCCCTGAGAACAGTGCTTGGTACGCACTGAACACTCAATCAATGTGAACTCCTGTTACGATGATGATTTTTTTTTAAGGATTTTATTTGAGAAAGAGAGAGAGAAAACTAAGGGGGGTGGAGGGACAGAGGGAGAGGGAGAAGCAGACTCCCCGCTAAGCGTGACCTGAGATCATGACCTGGGCCAGTATCAGACGCTTAACGGACTGGGCCCCCCAGGGGCCCCAATGATGATTATTATTGCAGAGATAACTGATATCAACAATGCAACCCTATGTGAGAGAGCAGCCCTGCAGCCTTTCCAAAGTGCTTGCACATGTATTATCTAGAGTAAGACATTTCGATGGTCAAAGGTACCGGGAACCCTCAGAGTGGCAAGCAGAGGCTCACTTTAGGAAGAGGAAAAAGAGGGTCAGCAGACACAAGTTTCTTTCATGTTACCCCCCCCCCCGTCCCCGCCCCCAGTGCAGCAGCCAGCAGCCTTTGAGAACACGGCCACAGTTCCTGAATGAGACTCAAGAGCCACAGGTGTGCACACGCACCTGTCTGACCAGCTATAACATGGTATTTAAACACCCTGTGCTGGGGCGCCTGGGTGGCACAGCGGTTAAGCATCTACCTTCGGCTCAGGTCATGATCCCAGGGTCCTGTAATCAAGCCCCACAGTGGGCTCCCTGCTCAGTGGGGAGCCTGCTTCTCCCTCTCCCTCTGCTGCTACCCTTGCTTCTGCTCCCCCTTCTGTCAAATAAATAAAATCTTCAAAATAAAATAAACACCCATGTGCCTTTAAACTTCAAAACTTTCAGAGCGATGCATGAAAAATACAAATAGTAAAACGTATAAACTTTTTAAAAAAGGAACTGCAATTCATAAGGCGCTAACGTGATTCATTTGGCATTTCTAGATTTCGAGAAGCATTTAAGTTGAATTCCTAACTTACTGAAAATGTTCTCCAAGCTGCTGTTTTATGACTTCCTAAACTGTATTCATGCGCCAGCCCCAAGTTCCGCCAAAGAATGCAGCCCGAGAGGACCAACACTTTTAACCCGTTGAAGAATGCGTCTAAAAATTCCAGATGTGGGGCACCTGGGGGGCTCAGTCGGTTAAGCATCTGCCTCCGGTTCAGGTCATGATCCTGGGGTCCTGGGATCGAGCCCTACATAAAGTCTGCTTCTCCTTTTCCCTGCCTCCCACTCATGCTCTCTCTCTCTCTCAAACAAAAAAATCTTAAAAAAAAAAAATCCCAGATGCCTGCAGGGACTTTTGCTGACAGCTGAGAAGTTGCGGCTCCAGTGGTCTACCCTGCTCTTTTCCACCCCCTCTGGCTGCCTTTTCCTGCCGGGTCAGAGTGCAGCCTGGCAGCAGGGCTGCGGCTTTGCCTCCCCCAGGAGCCCCCTCACTCTGACCCCACTCGCCAACTATATCAACTCACCTTGAGATGAGATTGACAGCTCCCTCAGCCGTCCGAGGAGGGAAGAATTCTAGGGAAAACCACTTGTCACCAGAGTCCATCCTCCGCCTCATCTTCTCCCTGAGTCTGTCGTGGCGCTCAGGGTCCAGCCCGGGTGTGGAACATCTCGAACTCTCCTTGGAGCTCTCACTGCCACTGCTGCTGCCCTCCGAACGGGGAGGGGGGCCGCCATCCCCTCTGGGTTCGTTCACCATGGCCCGGTTCCTGCTGCACAGAGTGGGGGCAGGAGTGTCTGAGGGCAGGCAGCCAAGTCCCGGAGTGGCAGGGTCAAGTGAGATGCGGTATTTCCAGCAGGAAGAAGGCCAGGGAGGGTAAAGGTGACAGTGCCCCCACCCAGTTGCTCCACATACCACAGCTGTGACTGTCTCTCGCTGCCTCCCTCAAAGCTTTGCCCTCCACAGCCGCCTGGCTCCAAACAAACCAACCCCCACCCCGCACAGAAACATGCTCCTTCAGCCCAGGGATCCTCGGTGTCAGCTACCTGATGGAGGGTGGCACTGAGAACCTCACCCTGCCGGCCTCCAAAGCCCACATTCCTAGGGAGGGGCCGCGGGGTCTGGCTGGGAGAACCTTGGGTGTTGGATGGTCCATTTCTGCCAGCAGGGACCCAGAGTGGGTGGGGAAGAAACAGGAGGAAACTTCCCCAGCGAGTGTGTTCCTCTGGGTAGAGGGAGCTGTGACAAGGGAAGAGCCCAGAGCTAGACGAGCTGGGGCCCTGCGCAAGGGGGCGGGGGCAAGGCTTCCAGGCGAGAGGGAGGGCTGAGGCTCTAGTTGCAGACGCCGGATGGAAGGAGGGGGATGTTGACGGGAGACTGCAGGGGTTGGTGGGTAGGAGGCCAACAGACGTTCAGGGTCACTGGATTACTCTCCAAAGAAGGCAGAGCCGCCTGGCCCTGCCTGGAACAGCTCCTGTTACTTGGAACAGTCTGGATGCAGGAGGGAAGGAGTGTAGGCATGACGAAGCAGCCGGATTTCTCCTGAGTTCATGCTACTCCAAAAAAGACCCGGTCGTGGGTTAGAACTTGACACTGGCTGGGTTCCACAAGTAACCGAACCCAAATTCAATCAAGGGCATGAATTTGTGTCCTACTCAGAACAAAAGCTGTCCCATCTGTGCCTGCCTTCCAGGCTGTTCTCCCTATACACACCACCCAGGTCAGTTAATTATAGCGACTGCACAGCCACCACATACGAAGCCCTGAGCCATGGCAACCACACGCAGGCCAGCAGAGGGCACGGACTCACTGGCCAGTTTGGTGGGGAAAACAAAACAAATACTTAAAAGCAAGACAGAACACAACTCTTGTACAGCAATGTGCAAACACACATTTTTAGTAGTGAAAATCCAATGTGTGGTGACATGGAGTATCAGAGGAACAACCAGGCGAAGTTCATCCCTTTCAGGGAACAGCCACTGCTAAGCCTGGGTTCTTAACTATTTTGGGGTCCTAGACTCCCAAGAAACCGATGAACTCCACTGCTCCTCTCCCCCGAAACACACAAGCGCACATAACTCCAAAGTGAAGGAGTTAAGACCAGAGTAAAAATATTTGTACCAATGATTTTTCTTCCTAGGGATGCCCATTTTCATCCTGACCTAAAACTCTAGCTTCTCAGCAGGGATGGCCATCGCGAGTAAGGAAAGGGAGAATACTGGGCGCCTGGGTGGCTCAGTCGGTTAAGCGTCTGTCTTTGGCTCAGGTCATGATCTCAGGGTCCTGGGATCGAGCCCCGACATCAGGCTCCCTGCTCGGTGAGGAGCCTACTTCTTCCTCTCCCTCTGCCTGCTGCTTCCCCTGCTTGTGCTATCTCTCAAATAAATAAATAAAATCTTAAAAAAAAAAAAAAAAGGAAAGGAAAGGGAGGATATCAAGATCAGCCTAACTGGCCTTTCTTCTGAATTCAGAGAGTGGTTCATTAACTGTCTGCTGGAACAAAACCAAAAGAGAGGGGGAGGAAGCCGAACTACCTACCTGCCCTTTCATTTATTTAATAAAGACTTATTGCATTCCTAGTTAAGTGCCAGGCGCGTGCCTTCTTCAACCTCCTTTCTCACATCGCTGCTTACCCATCTTAACCTGGACTCCCACAGCACCATAGGGCTGCAATCCTCTCCTACCCCTCAGTTCCCTGAGACCAGGGCCCAATATCCTGCCGGTGGCATCCCCCATGCCTGGCACACAGTCGTCACAGCCAGCACTCAGTGAGCGCCAATGGGTCAAGCGCTGTCACTCTGTTCTCAAAATAACCTTCTGCCATTTACCGACCACTTGCTTAATCTGTGCCCTGCACCGTGCAGTGCGCGAATACGAAACCCACCCCGCCCAGAAGGACCGGAGTGGACACCTGGGCGCAGCCCGATGCAGTGGGCGCCAGACACTGCGGTGCTCGGCTGGCAGGCCGGTTTAAAAGGCCAGAGCCGGAAAGACGCCTCTGGCATCCGGCTCGAAGACCACGAATCGAGTCACCGGGTCACTGGGTCAAGGTGGGGGCGGGGACGCGGGCCCAAACCCGGTCCCAAGGGGGCTGGGTCACCACCCCCGTCTCAGGGCCGCCTCCTCCCCGGGGTCCCCTCCGTCCAGGCCGGGGACTGAAAGTGAGTTTTCCCTTCAGGGCTGGAAGTCACCGGGGGGGTCGCACCCATTAGAGGTTACACCGGCCCCCCCCCACCCGAGGGATCGCGCGGAGAGGCGGAAGCCCACTACCTCTGAGAGGCGGGCCGCCCTCCCTCGCTCCCCGCCCCCGGGTGGGTGGTCCCCCCTTCCCGGATATCCCTCCCTGGCGACCCCACGTCTCGCCTCCACTCACCCTGCCGTCACGGGTGACTCAGAGCGCGCGCGCCCGCAGCAGCTGCTTGACCAGTGTGTGGGCGCGTGCGGGGGGCGGGGCGTGCGGGGGCGGGGCGCAGGTGTCAGGTTGCAGAGGGAGGCGGGACGAGAGGACGGAAATCATCCTTGCGGGCGACCGGAAGCTCCGTCCCCAACATGGCCGCGCCCAGAGGTCTGTTGGAAAGCTGGCCTTCCACCGTCATGTGACGCGGGCCCTCGCCCCACCCGTCTGCAGCCACTCCCTGTCTCCGTCCCTAGCTCCAGAGGACCACGTGACACTGTCGGGCCCAGTCACGTGAGGCGCGGATTCTGGGTGGGAGGGGGTTGGCGGAGGGTTCCAGAGTGGCAGTAAAGGAGGGAGATGGCGGGGTGCAGGGGGTCCCTGTGCTGCTGCTGCAGGTGGTGCTGCTGCTGCGGTGAGCGTGAGACCCGCACCCCCGAGGAGCTGGTAAGGAGCGGGCGGAGCCCTTCTGGGGAGGGGGCGGTTGCCAAGGGACGGCGAGAGGCGTTGCCGGGGGGTGGGGCCGGGCCGAGCTGGGGCCGCAGGTGGCAGCGGGTGGGGCCTGGGCACCGCAACCTAGGCTCTCAGAAGCATCTGCCGCGCTTCCCGTGCCCAAGTCCGGGGTCTTTTCTCATATCCCCTCCCTGGAATCTGAGGGAGAATCCAGGCCCGCTCCAGTTAATCCCATCCATGTTTTCTTTTATTTCCATGTGAAAGGAGTTTTGAATGAAACGAGCGTTTTCAGAATGAGCCCCTTCACTGGACTTTGTGCTTATCAAGCAGCTGGTTTAGTTTCTCCAGCCCTTTCTCACTGTATCCCTCACCTTTTCTGGGTCATTGATAATCCAGCTTCCCTCTGCAAAGCACCCTGGGAAAACTTGAGTTGCTGTGTCCCAGAGTTGACAGGTCCCTTCTGTTTTCACATTCGGTACATTGTCCAATGGAAGCTGAATGTTTTTCCCCTTTATGTGGCATGGGAGATCTTTGAGGTGTCCTGAAGACAAGAGTGGATATTTGGTGAACGTATCAGTAGAAACGAAGGGCTCAGCTGGATGACTATAGCCACCGACATCAGCCCCATCCCAAAAGTGTTTGAGATCTTATTCCCATTTGATAATAGTTCCAGATGATTTGGAAATTAGCAACAAATTTCAATAAATACTTCTGTCTCTTTCTACTTTTAACCATTTAAGTATTTAACCGTTTAACCATTCTGTGGATCTATTTTTCTAGACCATCCTTGGAGAAACACAGGAGGAGGAGGATGAGATCCTTCCAAGGAAAGACTATGAGGTGAGATTCTTAGTTGCTGCCTGGGTTGACAAAGGCAATGAGTGAGCTGGTCACTTCAGACAGAAGCATTAGATTCTAACGAGAGATGCTCTTTGTCTCTCCCACGGGGCGAATGGGTAAGAGGTAATTTCCCTTTCTGAAATGGACTGTTTAACAAGCCCTTTTCTCACCATGACCCCAAAACAAGGTCTGGTCTGTCTCCATGTGTTCATAGATCTGTGGCACCTTAACCTAGACAGAGCATGTTTACCATTAAACTATTTGGTTTTACAACCAGAGACCCAGAGTGAAAGCCACTGATTGCGCGCTCCTAACAGGTGTGGGACAGGAGACCTTCCTTCTCTTCTTAGAGAACTTAGTTTTCAGATGATTGTTTCCTGCCCAAGCAGCTTTTCTCTGAAGTGCTCTTGATTGTAGTTCTAGTTCAAGTATGGGATTTTAAGAGTGTGTCTGTGTGTTTACTAAGGCCAGTGCTGCTGGAGTAAAACCAAACAAGTTTGTTTTTTTGTCATTTAATCAGTTCCTGATAATGTTTCCTTGATTTTTGAAATAACAAAAACAAGCCATCCGTTCTGATAGAGAATTCTTAAGCCGTTTACAAAAAGAAGTTAGGAAAAAACCCATAACCCCACTGATTAAAAGATAACTGTGAACCTCACTGAGTATCCTTTTCCATGCTTACATTCCTGCTTTTTTGAAATAACACAAGTGAGATTCTGCTACATATACTATTTTAACATGTTTTCTCCTCAACTTGAAAGCAATCTTTGTATTGCTAAATACATTTCTATAATATCTTTTTAAATAGAGGAATACTCTTTTATTATGCCACAGTTTATTTAATCTGATTTTTCTGTATGGTGAACTAGTCTTGACTATCCTTTCTTCTTCATCCGTAATGAGCAATTCCAAGAAGTGTGATTAATTTTGTATGCCTAATGCTTTTTTGAAAATGTCATGTACAGGGGCGCCTGCCTTTTTGGGTCATGATGCCAGGGTCCTGGGATCAGCCCCATATGGGGCTCCTTGCTCAGCAGGGAACCTGCTTCTTCCTCTCCTTCTGCCTCCTCCCTCCTGCTCATGGTCATGCTGTGTCTCTCTCAAATAAATAAATAAAACCTTTAAAAAAAAAAAGTCACATAGACTTTTAAAATTCAGTATTTTAGGGCAATAACATACTCAGACTAATTTTCTTTTTTAATATATTGTCTTTTGCTGTAGAATTTGGTGGAACTATTAGCATTTATTACCATAACATGGAATTTTTTTAAAACTTTCATTAGAGAGAAATTCAAACATGAAGAATGGACAGAATAGTATATTGAAACTCCCTGTACTCATCAGTTTTAACAGTCATTCAACTCATGGCCAACCTTGTTTCATCTGGCTCCCATCCCCTTCCCATATTATTTTGAAGAAAATTCTACACATCACATCATTTCACCCATAAATAATTCAACGTGCATCGCTAGAGGATGAGGATTTTTTTTTAGCACACTACAATACCATTTTCATACCTAAGAAATGAACAATAATGCCTTGATATTAAATACCCAGTGTTCAGATTTTCCAGTTGTCTTATAAATGTCATATGATTTTTTAAATGTCCTATGATATTTTAATAGTTTGTTTGAATCCAGTTCCCAGTGAGGTCCTCACATTGCATTTGTTTATCTTTTAAATTTTTCTTAAACTTTTTTTTTTTTTTAAGTAATCTCTACCCCCAGCATGGGGCTCAAACTCACAACCCCAAGGTCAAGAGTTGCAAGCTCTACCAACTGAGCTCATAATAATAAGGTGCCCCCTTAAACATTTTTTTTAATCTGTAGATTCCTCCTTCGTCTTTTTTTCCCCTTGCAGTTTACTTGACAGAATAATTTTTATGATTCGGCAATTTGCCTATCGCGCCACCATGGTATAGCTTAATATGCTAAACTGATGGGAATGCTTTTAACGAATCAAAATCAAAAAAAGCATGGTATCTGTTGATGTATTTCCCCATATTTCTAAAATATTTGTCTCCTTGCACATAGCTGAGAGGTTTGCAAGAATTAGTATAAGAAGCCCCATATTGTCCTGTCACCTTACACTCCCTCGTTGAGCCCAGTAATGTCACCCTGACTGTGTGACCGTGACTGGAGCTTTCTGGCAGCCTTCATCTACTCCCTGGAGCTCACCATGGCTTCTTTGCGCCATTGACCTTGCTGTTCCCAAGACTCCTTCTCTCCTTTTACTAAATTCCACTTGTATTTGTAATGCATTTGTTTTCATCTGGTATGCATGTTTATGTAAATTTCACGGGTTAATGTCGTACGTGAGTCATGAATATTTCTCAATTAACTATTTTCAAGTGTGAGTTTCTTTAGAACGTTTGCTTTGTATAAGCAAATTTAGCTAGATGCTTACTCTGAAAAGTCTGCTCAGATTTTACTAGGGATCAACTAGAAAACACTTCTGTTGAAAATCTTTCTAAAATGTGTTTTCTCCTTCCTGCCCTACTAAGAGTTCACTGTACCTACTTGACTGTTCTATAAGTCGGGGGTCTTACAAGATGTTAGAATCCCTGGTTTGACATCCCTTCTCATTCTAGATGGTTTGAATAACAATAACCCTCTATCTGTGGGATGGGGCTGTTAACCGTGATGTTTTCATGCGGGTCACAGAGCCTGTGTTGCTCTTTTGAATTAGAAAAAGGCATCCCTCAGAGCAGAGGACCTATAATAAAGGGCCTCTCCCTCTGGGCCACAGCGATTCCCCTAGATCAAGGCCTATTGAGGGTGCTGCTCCTGCGAGCACTGAGGTGCCCCTCCTGGTTGAACTTGGGCTTCCTTTCAGCCCCACTTACCCCTGTGGCCACACGCCATTTGGCTCATAACCTTGGGCAGCAGCCCTGCAGGACACCTATACAAATTTTATTTTTTTATAAAGTTGTTAGCGCCCCGAACCAAAGAGCAGATATACAGCAGAAATAAAAGGAAGTTAGTCATCACAAAGGAGAAGTAAACTATCTGGTTTTGGTACATGTTTACAAAGTGTAAAATTCAATTTTAAAAAAAGAAAAGATAGATGTTATGGTGTTAGGCACCCCATTCTTTTACTTAATAATTTTTGCACATTTTCCGCATCTGTCTCTGTGGACCTATCATAATTATCTTATTATATAGTCTCCCATATTTGGATGTTTGATCATTGATTTAATAAGTTGCCTGCTGATGCCCCAGGACCCTTTTAAAAAAGGGATTTGGACTTCAGGTATAAATACAGATGGAAACATCGTCACATGTCACACCTGTGTTTGGCTGACTGCTGACTCTGGCACGGAGCGTGGCCATCGGGCCAGTGCCTAATTTGTTCACCAGCTGATGTGTGGGTAGCAACAGGTTTAGGAAGGCGAGAACACAACAGCAGACCATTTTCCTTTGTTGCCAGACTGCTGCTTCTCTTAGACAACAGAAGAAATAAAATGAGTTGCTGTGGCGTGTTTCTCGAGATGTCTCTGGTGCAAAGGCCGACTTTTTGCAGAGTAGCTGTGTTCTGTGAAGGCAAGTTGAAGGAACCCTGCTGTAGATGTAGTTTTAGGAGCTGTGTCAAATCTCTGCCTCTTCCTAACATGAACTGAACGTTGCTTTTCAAAATAATCTTCACGTTGGTTTGTCTTGTGAATAACGTCTTTCTCATAGAAGCTAACTACAGAAGATACTTACAATTAACCAGTTTTCTAAATTAATTTTGTTCCGGTTAATTGAAACTTTTATTCATGTAGTAGGATAAGATGGGTCACGCTGGTGGTAGCCAAAGGTCTTTTCAGGTTTTGCAGAAGCAGGAAGTTCAAAGCTCGGTTATTGAAAGCTTTTCCCCAAGCGTGAACCTCCAGCAGCCAGCCGCAGAAACATTCTTGTGCCCCAGGCACAGGCTCCCTCAACCGAGGCAGGTCAGAAGGTCCGAGACTCTGCATTTCTAACCTGCGCCTCCCCGGGGGCTCCAGGTCCGCCGCCCTGCCCACCCACACTTCGAGTAGCAGGAACCGGAAGCTTTATCCCTTTCCACGTTTCGGTACTTGTTCCTATATGATTGTGACCTTTTTACTCACGTTTCTCTTTCAGAGTTTGGATTATGATCGCTGTATCAATGACCCTTACCTGGAAGTTTTGGAGACCATGGACAATAAGGTGAGTCCCTTATTGACCTCTTGGCACTGAATCGATCTTACAGCGGCTTCTTTTTCCCATCGAAATGCTCCTGTAGATAGCCTTACCCCCTGGCTTTTACCCCTTTCGGGAGATATCAGCGTATATTCCACCGCAGAGTTTGGCTGCGGTGCACCGCTGCCGGTGCACCTGGCCCAGGCTCTTAGAGCTCATCCTTCTGGCATCCTAAAGCACCTGCCATACTAGACACCACTACCATGCTTGCTGTCTCTGTGGAATTTAGCCTAAAACTGGCTGGCCCAGATGTGCTCCTTCCCTGCTGCCAACAAGACCATATAACAAACTGAGTCTCTTTCCCTGTGTGAACAGAAGGGTCGCAGGTACGAGGCGGTGAAGTGGATGGTGGTGTTTGCCATTGGAGTCTGCACTGGGCTGGTGAGCAGGCGGGGCGTGGGGCACGGGGGGGTGCGGTGGGGGCATCGGGGGGTCAGAGGGCAAGTGATTTGTTTGCCATGCTAACAGAGACTGCCTTTTCTTTTTCCTTTCTTTTTTTCCCCCAAATAATAATCCTGACACTGTTTTTCACACCTTCTTGCTTTCTCTTGATGAAATGAACCCTATAACACTGTACTCTTTAAAGCACTCAAAGCCTTGGTCAGAACCGAGCTCTTATGATACGGTATGGTCCTGTCAGGTGGACAGCATAGTTGGGGGAGCACTTCATGGAAATTTGAGGTCACTCTGTAGGGAAAAAGCAAAATAGTGCAACAAAACCAACCAATTACAGCCTTTCCTTCAGTTTGGCATGCCGGTAAGCAGGACGCCATCAATCTCAGTGAATTTACTGTGCTGTCTCGGGCTTCTTTCCGGCGTACTGCTTGTGTTGTCTAGAAGGTAGGGTCGGTGGCTGTGGATAGAGGAATATGCCTGAACGCACGGCGTTCTGGGGTCAGCTGCTCACAGACGAATCACAGGCAAGGAAAGATTATGAAACCCTGCCAAATTGTGTGGTAGCACAAGGCCTGGAATCCTAACTGCTGACCTAACCACACTTACAGCTGGGGAAGAGAAACTGGAAAAGTCAGCAGACGGTCAAAATGATACATGTCACATCTGATTTTCTGTCATTACAGTGTTCAAATAGGCTGTCTTCGTCCGTTTGGGCTACTGTAATAAAAATATCATACACTTGCCAGTTGCTTAAACAACAGATGTTTATTTTTCCCAGTCTCGGAAGCCAGAAACTCAAGATCAAGGTGCCAGCAGATTTGTGTCTGGTGAGGGCCTGCTTCCTGGCTCCTGGCTGTGTCCTCACAGGGCAGAAGGGGGCAAGAGCTCTCAGGGGGTCTTTCATAAAGCCAATGATCTTACTCGTAAGGGCTCCACGCTCAGGACTTAATCACCTCCCAAAAGGCCCCACCTCCTAATGCCATTCTAACCTAGGGGTTAGAATCTCAACAGATGAATTTCGGGGGGGGGGTACGCAAACCTTCAGCGTGTAATAGGTTATATATATTTCTAAGCAGTGGCCCGTTTCTCTCACTGGAACGGATTACGGGTCTCGTTCTTGACCCTGCATGATATACCCATGAAATGTAAGCACGCATTTAGTATAATCTAGCCACAAAGGCTGACCAGTTTTTATTTTCCTGGCATTTGTCAAATGTTTACTGTAGTAAATTCAGAGGTCAAGGAACATTTTACTAGTTAAGACAAATGGCATTCAGAAGGCCTCTTTGGTAACGTTCTCGGGTGGGGGGATCTTGGGTTGATTTTACTGTTCTATTGCAGTTTCAGAGTGTCTGTTTTGCTATGTATGTTTCTGGTTGCAAATTTCCCTGTAGTAACCATAAGCGTGAGCCATTTACTTGTTAGTGTTTCTGCTGCTTTCCTATCACACTCCTTTGAACTGCCATTTATCAATGCTAGCAACTTCACCAGTCCCCTCATGCTGCTGGAAGGCAGACTTGCCTTTTTAACTTAGCAACCAGCTCCTCTTGCAACTGGCTCTCTTATCCTTCCATCTGTCACAACCTATTGCTTCAGTGTTTAAAAGCCTCGGGGCATTGGCTTGAGGGACGGCCAGAGTTAAAGGCCTGAAGCCTTTGATCCTGAATCCACCAAATCACAAGGCTTCCCAGCTCTCCGTGAAGCCCAGAGCAAAGACTTGGGGCTTAAAGTGGACTGGTGGAATATGAGTGGTTTTCTCTTACTTACCAGGGTAACCATTGGCTGCAAATCAAAACTGTAATATAAAGTATAAATAGTAATAACAAACATGTAAAAGCCATATACATCTGAGTAAATGTTTTTCAAAGTAATATCTTCAGCTATGTGCTTATTCAGCTAAGTAACACTGAAGATATTATCGGAGTTCTTCTGAAACTGTCTCCAGAAAATGCCAAGCAGCCCCTCACACGATTCCGGGTGATTTCTCTAGTCACCAGACAGTCTTCCTTGGTTTCACATCTTTAGCCTTTCCCTTTGTTTTACGCTCCTTCTCTCAGCTTAGCTGTGCCCCCTTCCTTTGTCCTCTGGAGGGGTGGTGGGGCCAGGCTGGCAGGGAATCTCCTGGTGTGTCAGAGTGACTAGCAGGAAACCCTTTCACTTGTTGCCTCTTGGTGACGTGGGTGCATATGCCAACCGAGAAAGGCCGGGGGGGCTCACAGCTTTTGAGCGAAGTGCCTGGGCCACAGTGGGGAAAAGCTGTGTGACGCTTTGCTTGCTCTTCACAGGTGGGTCTCTTTGTGGACTTCTTCGTACGCCTCTTCACCCAGCTCAAGTTTGGAGTGGTACAGACGTGTATCCTTTTCGTGGTTCTTGGTGTTCCCAGATGTCAGCAGTTTCTGACCCTGCTTTCTTGTCTGGAGAATAGGAGACATGATCTAGTGAAGAGCTATTTATTAACCACTTGGCTTAAGTTTTTAATTATCATTGCAGGATATAACAGGAAGAGTTTAAGAGAGAGAGACTTGTATTCAGGTTGATAAGACACAGATACCACAAAGATGCCTCTTCTTTCCACTCAGCTATAAATTCATTATAGTTCTAATCAAAACTCCAGTAGAGTTTTTCGTGGAACCGGAAAATTCTCTTCCTAAATTTGTTGGGAAGAGTAAAGGGCCAAAAGTAGTTGAGACAGTTTTGAAGAAGCATGGCACTTGCCCTACTCAATGTCATAATTGAAGATATAGCCATTGAAACCATGTCATACTGGTACAGGAATTCCCATTTAGGCCAGTGGAAGATAACAGAGGAGCAAAAATTGGCCTGTACATACAGAGAAGTAGGGTGAATGACAGAATTAATGATAAAAGTCAGTGAGGAAGAGATGGACATAATAAAAGATGCTGGGACATTGGTTATCCATCTGGAAAAATATAGATTTCTATTTTGTACTATAAATTAATTCATAATGGATTGGAGATGTAAATAGGCAAAACAAAACTCTAAGAGACTATGTGATGTCAGGAGTAGGGAATAGTTTCTTAAAACTCCAGGAGGCACAAAGTGAAAGGGAATAAATAGATCAAAAAACTTGACCATGTCAAAGTACGTTTATTTTTCATACAAACAAACAACAAAAAGAACCCCTAAACCACAACAGTAAAACACCACAGAGAAATGGAAAACAAGTCCACAGCCCGGGAGAGGTTACTCACTGTGCATTTAAGAGACAGATAATTAGTATCTAGAACACTGGAAGAACTGCAGCTGAGTAAGAAAAAAGCCCAGACAGCCCAATCAAGAAACGAGCAGAGGATGTGAACAGGCAATTCTCAGAAGAGGAAAACGGAATGGTCAATAAACCATTAGAAAAAGGGGCCCCTCTCACCACTAACCAAGGAGATGCAAATTAGATAGATAGCAAGGTACGCCTCCCCTGATCCCAAGTCCCTTTCTCATGCAGGCCTTGGACATGTACAAAGATGTTCATACAGCTTTGCGATTGCAAAAAGGTGAAATCACACCAAATAGGAGAATGGAAAAATTGTAATGTGTTCATACAGTATAATTTTGTGCAGAAGTTACAATGAATGGACCAGAGCTGTGTATATCAGCATGGTTAATTCTCAGAAACTTGAAGGAGAAAAAAGGGAAGTGTAGAATATGCATAAAGTACAATCCCATTATTTTAGTTTTAGAAACACATACAACAAATGGCTACGTCAAAAATACACAGGGAATGGGGCGCCCAGCTGGCTCAGTTGGTAGAGCGTACAACTCTTGATCTCGGGGTTCTGGTTTCAAGCCCCACATTGGGTATAGAGATTACATAAAAATCTTAAAAAAAAAAAAAAAAAATCCAAAAAAAAATACAGTAATTTCAGGTTAGTGGTTTTTCCAGGGGAGAGAGAGACTAACATTTTAATTTTTAAAAGCGGGAGCAAATATGGCATAATGTCAAATTTATTAAAGCAAGGGATTGGGGTGAGGGAGGGGGTTTGTTACTTAAAAATGTTTGAAGTTTGATTTGAAATGTAGGGGTCCAGGAGCAAATGGTCAGAAAGGATTCCTGAGACATTTTCAGTGCAAAAAATGGGGTTTTATTAAAGCACAGGGGCAGGGCCCATGGGCAAAAGAGCTGTACCGGGATTGTGAGGAGTGGCTGAGGATATACTTTTAAATTGGGAGGGGTTAGGGATAGCGTTAAGGAATTTGGAAAGTAAGGTTCACAGGACCTTGAGGGTCTAGCTGCTGTTAAGAGAAGGTTATTTAGGGGCGCCTGGGTGGCACAGCGGCTAGGCGCCTGCCTTCGGCTCAGGGCGTGATCCCGGCGTTCTGGGATCGAGCCCCATGTCAGGCTCCTCCGCTGTGAGCCTGCTTCTTCCTCTCCCACTCCCCCTGCTTGTGTTCCCTCTCTCGCTGGCTGTCTCTGTCTCTGTCAAATAAATAAATAAAATCTTTAAAAAAAAAAAAAAAGGTTATTTAGTACTGTCTAGTAAAACCTTAGTCTTGAGAACCTTCAGTGGATATCAGTGGGCCATATGCTTGGAGGATGATTGCTAACCTGTATCTTTTGGTGGGAGGGTAGAGATAGAGGAAGTTTCCAAGGGGATTTTCATATGTTAAAGAGGACTTAGAGGATCCTAGAGGTGCGGCTATGTCAAGCTAAGGTTGCTTTTCGCCTCTAGCAAAGCATCAACATTGAGGCAGTTGAGCTGCTTGAGGAAGGCCACTCAATACATTGACAAGTATTTGTCAATGAGCTGCAAGTTGTAAGGATATTTAATTTTTTCTACGTTTCTTTTGCCTCTGTTCTCCACATCCGTATTTCATAATTTAAAAATAATTCCTAGGCACCTGGCTGGCTCAGCCTGTGGAGCATACAACTCTTGATCTCGGGGTTGTGAGTTTGAGCCCCACATTGGGTGTGTAGAGATTATTTAAAAATTTAAAAATATTTAAAAAAAATAAATCTTTTAAGTGGTTCCTTATATAGAAGACCTCTCAGACAGGTTTTTGGGTTATTTTTTTAAGATTTATGTGAGAGGGTGGGGGAGGGAGGCCCGGGGGAGGGAGAGAGACTCAAGCAGACTCCCCGCTGACCATGGAGGTGATGTGGGTCTCGATCTCACAACCCTGAGATCATGACCTGAGCCGAAATCAAGAGTCATGACTGACGCTCAACTGACTGAGCCACCCAGGCACCTATCAGACAGGTTTTTTCTTAAATTTACGTAGGGAGTGTAGGAAGATGTACGGTAAGCAGCCAACATGTTTTAGAAGAAGAGACGCTGCACCGTTTCCTACCGGTGATGGTAGGAATGCCCCCCACTGGCGAGCACGTTTTCCTTAACCCCGGTTCTGTAGCGGTGGAGGAGTGCAGCCAGAAAGGCTGCCTTGCCCTGTCCCTCCTTGAGCTCTTGGGTTTCAACTTGACCTTTGTCTTCTTGGCAAGCATTCTTGTGCTGATCGAGGTGAGGTGGTGTGGGTGTTGCCTTTTGGCTGATGAGGTTTGGATTTCCCCATCTGCACTTCTGGAATGTCTGGAAACGGAATTAGACTTGGGATATAGATTCCTGCAGAAAGCAGCCTCTCCCACACTTAGAGCTGTTTCTGAAAGTAAAGGTTTCTGCCTCTGGTGAGATGACGGAGGAAAAGTCCAGATGAGGAGGGTGGTTCTCAACCTCGGCAGCACATTAGAATCACCTAGGCAACTTTAAAGAGGACTTTATAATTTTAAAATACTTTAAAACTGACTTAAAAATGGCTGCCACCCAGCTCGAGGGAATGAGATCAGAGTCTCCGGAAGTGGAGCGCCCGCATTGGTAGATGCGTGGCCCCCGGGTGACCCCAAATCACCAGGACTTGATAGGAACGCGGCTGAGTCAGAAACGCAGGGTGGGGCCCAGCATCTGTCTTCATAGGCCCACCAGGTGATGCTGACACTGTTAAGGAGGAAGGCCCGCAACCCCCCTCGTCAGCGGGGTTGTGGCGCGTAAGCCACAGAGTCGGTGGATTTCGGGTTCACGGGCATCCTTCTCTCCCCCGGCAGCCAGTGGCAGCAGGTTCCGGGATACCCGAAATCAAATGCTATCTGAATGGTGTGAAGGTGCCCGGAATTGTCCGTCTCCGGACGCTGCTCTGCAAAGTCTTCGGAGTGCTGTTCAGTGTGGCTGGAGGTGAGGGGGGTCTTTCTGACTTTTAGCCTTCCAGGTATTCCAAGGGGTGAAGGTGACAAGAAGCACTGCATATGTAAATTAAGTAGATTTGGATTTGAAGGGCCTGCCCTCAAACAGATCTCTGCAGTGTTTGTTGATGGGTTATTTTTTAAACGTAGATACTGAGTTACCCATCAGAGATACAGGACTAGCACACATTTAGTTTTGAAGTGGAATGATCGTTTAGTTTGTGGAGTTGGTTTTCAGCAAAGTCAGCAAGCTTTTTGTGTAAACAGCCAGACTGTGAAAATTTTAGGCCTGATGGGTCAAGAGGCAAAATGGGAGATAACGATGTAGGTACTTAAACATATATGACCACTTGAAATACATCCATGTGGGATCGTAAAAACCATTCTTAGTTCTCGGGCTATAGAAACAGGCATCGAGCCTGTCTTGGCCCACAGGCCATAGTTTTCTGACTGGTCATATTAAGGTGTATTTTTTCTGATGTGATGAGAATTGGACTCTGTTTCTTACAAAGTCATGTAATCATCTCTGCTGTACAGTTGTCGAAAGGTCTACCTAGCAAAGGTCTTCTAAGCAAGAGAGCTTTCTGTGCTGACTGATGGTCTCCCCCTTTTCCACCTGCTCCCAGGGCTCTTTGTGGGGAAGGAAGGCCCCATGATCCACAGTGGAGCAGTGGTGGGAGCCGGCCTCCCCCAGGTAAGAGCTGATGGGCTGGGAGGATACGTCCCTCAGAGTGGGCCCTTGGTCGAGGCCGTGTCCATGGTTGAGCTTGTAACACATCCATTGGGAGCACCTAACATGGCCTTGGAAGCTGATGGCCATTTGGGTTGATGTGAAACTGTTCCGTCACTCAGCAGAGAGGGTAACTGGCACCCCCAGGTTTTAACAAGGCCCTTCTGAGTACTCGGAGCAGCGATGGGACATAGAGAAAGTCTGTTCAAATGAAGTCCCCTGGTGCTCCCACAGCCAGTGCTGAGCTCTTGCCCATCAGGCCGTCGATAGATCACTTCCTCGTGGCCACACCCCACGGGGCTGGAAGCACCGACCAAGGCGGTTCCGGGCCCAGGTCCGTGGCAAGGCCATTTGCAGGAGCGCAGGAGTACTCGCTGCTGCTGTTTGCCGATGTGCTCTCTGCGCCAGACTCTGTGTCCCAGCTTCGTTCGTCTTTAAAGCCACCTCACGGGTTTGGCTGTCCTCGTCCTCCCCGTCCTCAGTTGAGGAAGCCGAGGCTTAGAACTGTCCCAGGACACCAGAGGCCCCCTTCTAAAAGGTTTCCCAGACTCCCTGGCTGCAAGTTCGAGACGTCTCTTTGAACCGCCCCTTGTGGACGGCTAGCTCGGTTAGCTCTCGTGCGCTGAGGGGAGCAAGTCACTGTGGCTGCGGGTTGTCGGTGCAAAGGAGAGAAGACTCTTTCCTCCAGAGCCCATCCGTTGGTCCCTCTCTTGTTACTGTGTCCCCTCCTTCACATCAGGCACCTGGCCTCCCGGAAGTGAGCCGAGAGGAAGAAGGAGGCCAGGCGAGGCCGTGGCAGCAGCGTGAGAACTTGCTGCGCTCACTGGAAGCTGGCCGTTGGGGCCCCTTCTGTCCCGACATGCCCTGAGCAGAGCCCACTCCATCTTCTGTGGCAGCTTTCAGTTCCTCCCTCCACCCGCGGTTTCCCTTTTCTCTGTCTGACTTGTTGATATGTACCAAACGTGATTTCCAAAGATCCTAGAAATCTGAGGGGCAGGAATAGAAGTTCCTTCCAGAAGTAACATCTTTTTTTCCCTCACGTTGCAGTTTTGGCCTCTTCCTTCTTGCAACACATCTGCCTGGATGTGCTCAGGCAAAGGGGACTTTCTGGTGCCCGGGGTTCCTACAGCTCTGGCCCCTGTGGGGCCGCCCCTCCCCTCACTGTGTTTTCTCTTCCTCTAGTTTCAGAGCATCTCCTTACGGAAGATCCAGTTTAACTTCCCCTATTTCCGAAGTGACAGGTACGGAAACCGAACCCAGTTCATTGTTCATTTGCTGACACTCAGACCCCACTCCCGTCACCGTAGCTGGCTCGTGGGCTGCCCTGCTGGGCAGGCTTCGTGCGGAACCCAACTGTCAGAATGGCGGGGGGTTGGAATGCTTCTGAAAATAAGCATGAAGGCCAGGCTGGCATCATGGCTTCTATTTTGTCATGACATAAGGCATAGAACCATCTCAGGCAATGAAGAAGATGGTCCGGTATTGAAAACGACCAGGGAAGTCCACAAGCGTATGATCAAGAATGTGTTTTATATTCCAAAGTGATGTACTTGGTCCGCCACCTTTCTGGGTTGGAAGGTGCTCTTCTGGGTCCTTTTTCGCCCTGTGGGATTCATGTGGGTGACTGACGTGCACACCCCGCTTGCTCGGCCTTCGGAATCGGGGGCCCAGGTTCAGAGTCGTCTACCTTGTCCTGTTGGGATTCCTGCGGGTCACAGTTACCCGCTCCTGGCACTTTCACTGCTGCCGTGGCTTCTGGGAGAAAGATCTGGTGAGAGTGCGGCTCAGCAGTGACTGACGAAGTCTGTGCTCTGCCTGCTGAGCTGGTGGCTGAGAGCCCACGTTCAGAGCAGACTGATGTCAGGGAGCCCCTCCGACTACCGAGAGTGTTTGGCCCTTCGGGAAACTGTCTGTGCTGGGGAGTCTTACCAGACACCTGCCCGTCGTAAGCCCTGACTGTTCGTGGGTCACAAGTACGATGTTGGTGGACAAGGAAGTGAACAACTGCCTTTTGGGGCCTGAGGATTGTTTTTTAAGTAAGTCACCTCTGTTCTCCCCTCAGAGACAAGCGGGACTTTGTATCAGCAGGGGCGGCTGCCGGAGTTGCTGCAGCTTTCGGGGCCCCCATCGGGGGTACCCTGTTCAGTCTGGAAGAGGGCTCGTCCTTCTGGAACCAGGGGCTCACGTGGAAAGTGGTAAGGAGGACTTTTAATGAAAGCGACTCCTACACTTAGCCACCCCCTCGCCCCCAAACTAAACTGGACATCTCTGACTCGGTACGGTCACCTGTCATTTGATGAGACCGAGAGGATTGACTTTCTCAGAAATTCCTTTGCTCTAGACCTGTAACCTCCAAACGGTTGACTTTTCTGTACTTTTCATATCAAGGCCCCCCATCTGCACATCAAACCGCCATTGTCCTCTCCTGAACCATCTGGCCTGAAAACAGGAGACCGGCTGGAGTCAGAGGCAGGCAGTGGCAGAGGCTGGACTTGAACCCGACCTGGCCGCCTCTCTAGACTAGCGTGTTCCTCCTCTTGTGGTTACTGTTCCTTTTTGGGCACACGGACTAGTCCACAAGAGGCTCTGAGTAAAGAGGCTCTCGCAGTAGGCCGTTGAATGCAGACTTCTCACAGCCCGACTGACAGTTTTCGCACCTGCGGAGTGCTCGGTGCAGTGGTTACCAGGGCTCTGTGTCCAGACCTGGAGGTGCGGGTTTCTGCAGGAGGCCGTGGGTTTTCTGAGGCCGCTCCTGGGAGAAGGTAGGACTTGTGACCCCTGAGTGCTCTCATCTTTGTCCCCTGTCTCCTAGCTCTTCTGTTCCATGTCTGCCACCTTCACCCTCAACTTCTTTCGTTCTGGGATTCAGTTTGGAAGTTGGGGTTCCTTCCAGCTGCCCGGATTGCTGAACTTTGGCGAGTTTAAGGTATGTTTCGTCCTTTCTTCCACAGGTTTTTTGGGGTCTTGGGGGTTTGTTTTTTACTTGACCCATGAAAATTGTTTTTAAGTACCAGAGAGCAGTGGTCAGAAGGGTAGGCAGAGCTTCTAGTGGGGTCTCTCTGGCCCGTGAGTGTCCTGTGCGTGCTCAGTGCTCCGTGTGGGCAGGCTTCCGGCTCTGCATTGGCTCTTGTAGATGGAAAGCAGACTTGCCTCTTATTTCTGTCTTCTCTGCTTCTGGCCCTTCCTGTTCTCATGGGCACTCTGGTTTTTCTCTCTCCCTCCCTTGCCCCTTCTCTCAGTGCTCTGACTCTGATAAAAAATGTCATCTCTGGACAGCTATGGATTTGGGTTTCTTCGTCGTGATGGGGGTCATTGGGGGCCTCCTGGGAGCCACGTTCAACTGTCTGAACAAGAGGCTTGCAAAGTACCGCATGCGAAACGTGCACCCGAAACCTAAGCTCGTCAGGTACCGGCTCGCCTCCCCCAGCCTGCCGTGGCTCCCTGAGCTTCGTGTGGACCAGGCCGTCTCTCCCGAGGAAGGCGCTTGTGGGAACGGACTCTACTTCCCACGCCGGCTTTGATTTCCTGTCTAAGACTAAAAACGGAGACAGGGTCGTAGATCTCTATTTGTCAGACGGGCCGAAAGGCTGAGTCTGAGCTTAATTGACATCCGAGGTGCTGGTCGCCTCCCAGCCATGAGGACACATGACAAAGTCAGAAGGGTCGATGAGACTCTCTGCCCGGGACCTAAAATGCAAGGCCATTTTGTTCCTCAGAGAGAGGTGCTGTGGATGTAGCAGCCCACGTTCCTGGCTCCCCACGGTTGACGTACAAATTGCTAGAATGGAGCAAAGTCGCTGACAAAGTCTGCACGTGTCCTGCCTGACTCGGGGCTGCTGTGCATGCTCTTTGGGGAGATGAGGGTTGGAGGGAGAGAGGGTTGTGTTGTTTAGTGTCTGAGGCCGGGGTGTCTTTTTTAGCTTGTCGTAACCTCCATGCTTTGCTTCCTAGAGTCTTAGAGAGCCTCCTGGTGTCTGTGGTAACCACCGTGGTGGTGTTTATGGCCTCGATGGTGTTGGGAGAATGCCGACAGATGTCTGCTTCGAGTCAAATCGGTAATGACTCATTCCAGCTCCAGGTAACCCCTGTGCACCTGCTGCCTTTGTCCTATCCCCACAGAGAGGAAGAATCCAGAACTGTGTGACTTGTCTCTGCTTAGGGCTAGTAGATGTTGTGTTCGTTGCTCTACACCTGTGTCCGATTGCTAAGAGAGAGAGGAATCTGTAGGAGCCTTTTCACTGAAGAGAGTGTGTGCATGCTCTTTTTCACTTTTATGAAGAGTCATGGCCATCATAGAGGGGAGCTCCTCTCTCTCTCTCTCTGTTGAACAAAATTCACTGGAGACAAGCTCAGGAAGCTTCTGGCATCTCCTGGTTCTTACTGGGTTTAGGCCATTTACTACCTTATGTTCTTGTTCCATTTCTCCTTCTCTCTTCTTAGGAAGATGTAGTATTTTCTAGAACCTTTCCCTGAAAGAGCAGGGGCAGTGAGGGAGGCATTGGAGCTTACTCTGCCCTGCAGTTTTTTGGTCCAAGCAGTTTTTGGTCCAAGCCGGTGGGTCTGAGAGCCGCATGTGGTCAGCCAGATGCATGGTTCTGGCCTCTGGGGTAGAGGCCCGGGGTGTTCCCTAAGTACCCAGTCTTCTTGTTACCCCTGAGTAGCCGCTCACATCCCTCAGGGCCTTGTTGGGGGCTTTGTCTTGGATGGCTGCCCCTTTGGCGTCCCCAGGAACGTCCACGAACAGCAGTGTGTAGATCAGGGCTGGGCGAACTGCGGCCCGTGGGCCAGGTCTGACCTTTGGCATCTGCTTGTTTCTGTGTAGCCCCAAGCTAAGAATGGTGTTCACCTTTGTAAGAGTGTTTAAGAAAAAAAGGAAGAACGTGCAACAGAGACTCTACGTGGCCTACAAAGTCTAAAATAGTTACTGTGTGGCCCTTTTAGAAAAAATTCACCAACCCCTGTTACTCATTATCCCGAGGCTACCTCGTTACCAGACCAGTATTTTCCAAACGTGTTCTGCGGAACATGGATACCTTCGATTCACAAACAAATAGAAAAGAATCCTGTGGTCTAACGGGTCAGCCGGAATTAAGCGAGCTGCTCTAATACAGGATTACCGAGGGCGCTGAAAGTTCCATCTGTGTTACGGGTGTTTGGGTGTTTGTCGTGTGCCCGCCGTTCCACGAAGCACCTCGCGGACATGACTTCATTGAGTCCTTGCCACCGCCATGTTCGCTGGTATTATTATCCCCATTTCACAGGGGAGAAAACAGACAAAGAGAGGTCTTTTTTTTTTTTTAAGATTTTATATATTTATTTGAGAGAGAGTCAGAGAGTGAGAGAGAGCAGAGAGAAAGGGAGAAGCAGGCTCCCCACTGAGCAGGGAGCCCGATGCGGGACTCGATCCCAGGACCCTGGGGTCACGCCCTGAGCCAAAGGCAGATGCTTCACCAGCTGAGCCCCCAGGCACCCCACAAAGTGAGGTCTTGACCCGATCTCTCAGCTGGTGGTATACACCGTGAGGTCAGCCTCACTCGCATTTCACAGGTGAGGCTGAGAAGCTTCACGGGAGGCGCCGCTCCCACACTCGCTGGAGGGGGGCAGCGTCAGAGGCAGGTCCGTCTGATGCTGGAGCCTCTGCTCGGCCTTCAGCTGGGTCTCTGATCTCCAGTAAGGGCTGCGAAGCGTCTCAGCACATTCACCTGCAGGACTCTCTCCAGGGAGCCCTTGGATCTACATAGCTGGGACATACCGCATGTGTGGATCATTCCGACATCGCCTCACACCCGAGCCACGCACATTTCTGTTTGGCAGCTCCTCCCTGCCAGGTTCCACCAGCAGGGGGCACTGCCCTGCTTCCCTCGGCCGTCCTCACCCACACGTCGCAGTGCAGGGGGCTCTCGGGCCAGGCTTCCAGCAGTATCACTCAGAAGATGAGCCTGGCGAGAGGGTGCAGAGCTGGATGCATGGTGAATTTCACCGTCATAACTCACGAGCCCTCGCCCCGGTTCTTTCCTTCTCAAAGCAAGGGAATACAGTATCACGATTGGCTGCTCTGGGCTAGAGAGCGATTTTTTTGTGATCTGTTTCATTCCCGGAGAAAGGTTGCAAGCCAGACTTTCTCCACCTTACCGGAGACCTCCTGCTCTAAGAGTTGAGCGCCCTGGTCAGGTTTACTGACGTCGTAATGACCTCGTACTGATTTTCTGATTGCTGTGTCTTAGGTTACATCAGAAGATGTCAACTCAAGCATCAAGACCTTTTTTTGTCCCAATGAGACCTACAACGACATGGCCACGCTCTTCTTCAATCCCCAGGAGTCTGCCATTCTTCAGCTTTTCCATCAGGATAGTGAGTATCTGTGAGCCCGCCTGTTCTTGGGTGATTGATTTTTTTTCTGCAGGGAACAGATGATGATTCCTCTGTCCCTTCTGTTGGCCCACGGACACAACCTCAATTCTGTGCAAAATAGGGCCTTTTCTTTGTACTAGCAGCCCAGACAAGGCCGGAGTCTGCCTCCAGTGAACTGGTTGGGGTGTGGAAGGACCTGGAAGGGGCCAGGGCAGCCCGGCAGGCCTTGGTGGTGTCTGGTGGTGGGACTCAGGTCGGTTCTTGCCTCGCAGGTACTTTTAGTCCCATCACTCTGGCCTTGTTCTTCGCACTCTATTTCTTGCTTTCATGTTGGACCTACGGCATTTCGGTGCCAAGTGGCCTTTTTGTGCCCTCCCTGCTGTGTGGAGCTGCTTTTGGACGTTTAGTGGCCAATGTGCTCAAAAGGTGAGTGTGTGCGTATCCGTGCGTGAGCACGCCCGGGTGTGCATGGGCACAAGTGTGCGAACTTGTGATTCCAAGCCGTGGTCTCGGCTTCTTTCTTGCCCAGCTACATCGGCTTGGGCCACATCTACTCGGGGACCTTCGCCCTGATCGGTGCCGCAGCTTTCCTGGGCGGGGTCGTCCGCATGACCATCAGTCTCACGGTCATCCTCATCGAATCTACCAACGAGATTACTTACGGGCTGCCCATTATGATCACTCTGATGGTGAGTGCTGCCCTTCCAGGCCTGTCTCCGGTACAGGGCCAAGTTCACACCCCAGCCGCCTCTTTTCAAGTCTTTGTTTTGTGTTTCAGGTGGCCAAATGGACAGGGGACTTCTTCAACAAGGGCATTTATGATATCCACGTGGGCTTGCGAGGTGTGCCGCTCCTGGAATGGGAGACGGAGGCGGAAATGGACAAGTAAGACCGTGTCTTCTTTCTCTTCTGTTCTAGTTTCAGAGTTACGATCTCGGGCCTGAGGGGTGTGTGCATCAGGGTGGGAAGTGGTGATTAAGATTCTGGGGTGGGCGTCCAGTGAACCAGTAGATAACTACCGGAAGGAGCTGGGTGTGGTGGGGAGCTGGGAGGGCGGAGGCCGGCGGCTGCTACATGGTTTGGTGCGGCTCCCAGCGCCTTCTGGTTCCGCGTGAAAGGAGGTCTGGGGTCAGGTCTGTGTTATGACTGCATGTTTCCGCTAAGGGCCTGCTAAGCCCCGTGAGTGAGAACCAGCCTGCCTCACACATGCCCCATGAAATGTCATGCTGTCAGTGGCGATTATTCTGGGCATAATCGCCAGTTTATCCATCCGCCCGCAGATGGTTTGGGCCTCCTGTGTCCAGGGACCCCACAAGGCCCTTATGGTCCAACAGAGGGACCAACAAACTTCTGTAAAGGGGCGGATGGTAAATATTTGCAGCTTTGCAGGCCACGTGGTCTCCGTTACAACTCCTGTGCTCCGTCACTGCCGTGTGGATGGAGCCAGAGCCGGAGAACATATGTAAATCAGCGGGAGAGGCCACATTTGACCTGGGCCCTGGGGTTGCCACCTGCTTTAAAGGGACAGCCCAAACTTTTTTTTTTTTTTTTTTTTTTTTTTTAATTCTAGTAGTACCATCAGTAATTCAGTGGTGATACGAGGGATGTACCATGGAGGGCTGAGGAGGGGATGGCTAACCACCCGGGCAAATAGATGGCGTTTGTGGTGAGGGGACTTCTTGTATTGAGCTGAGGAAAGGCCCACCAATTCGGCAGAGCAGGGAGGGGTGTTCCAGGCATGGGGAAGGGCTTTTGCCCAAGGAGAGAAGTACAGAGGAACGTGTGTGTTCAAAGAACCGCAGAGCTGGCTCAGAAGAGGGAGCTCGGTGGCCCGGACCATGCGGGAGAGCCAGGACTCGCTCCCGGGATACTGCGGGCTCTCTCATGAGGCGGGACGCCTTTCCTTCCTCCCCCAGACTGAGAGCCAGTGACATCATGGAGCCCAACCTGACCTATGTCTACCCGCACACCCGCATCCAGTCTCTGGTCAGCATCCTGCGCACCACGGTCCACCACGCCTTCCCAGTGGTCACGGAGAACCGGGGTAACGAGAAGGAGTTCATGAAGGGCAACCAGCTCATCAGTAACAACATCAAATTCAAGGTACAGCAGCCCGAGGAACGGTGGGCAAGAAATAAGCAGTTCCTTGACGTACACGCTGACGCAGTGCCTGCCACGCCCTGTCGGTGGGGGCGCTGGTTGGCTCTCAGGGAGAATCTGCCTCTTCGTTATGTGCGGCAGTGAGTGTAGACGGGATAGCGAGTGTGGACTTTATTTGGCCGTCAGGATATGTGTCCATTCTCACTCCAGCAAGCGTGCAGATGGATTTTTTTGTTTTAATCAACATGATTTATGGCATGTAAGTGGTATCGGGAGGTTTCTAGAGTTGCCTGTGACAGAAACGGACTTTGGCCTACTTAAGACAGAAAGGGAAAGCTGCTGGAAGCTGCAGGACTGACAGGAGAGCTGGAGGACCAGAGCGGCCCGCCGGGCATGCAGGCGGCTGACAGACACCCTGAAGGGTGTTAGGGGGCGTGGGGGCCAGCCCTGCTCCTGAGTTGAAATGCCGGCAGAGGGAGAGCCCCTCACTCCGGCCATGAGCCCCTGTGGCTCTGGGGGGCGGGGCACGTACATTGTCAGTCCCACCATGACATGACGGCGGAGAGGGATTCCCCCTGGAGAGTTGAGGTGCTGTCCCCAAATCAAAGGAGTAGAGAAGTTGGGCTGGCAGAAACCGCAGGATCTACAGGCCCTGAGGCTCAGAGAGACTCCCTTCAACCCCAAGCCTGGAGCCATTGCAAAGATGCCTTAAATTTCCTGTGTCGGCATATACTTGACCCCACTGTCACCCGAATCCTTAAGCTGCGTAGATGCCGTGGTGGTGTGCCCGTGGCCAGCAATCCGTGGCCTGCCCGGTAGAAACTTCTGTCCCCATCACCCTCTGCACGCACAGAAATCCAGCATCCTGACGCGGGCTGGTGAGCAGCGCCGACGGAGCCAGTCCATGAAATCGTATCCGTCGAGTGAGCTGCGAAACGTATGTGATGAGCACCTGCCCTCCGAGGAGCCGGCCGAGAAGGAGGACCTCCTGCAGCAGATGCTGGAGCGAAGGTGAGAGCACGGCCCCCCGCACACCCGCCTGCAGGGCTCACGAGGGGCCAGCAGGCTGCTCGTAAGCAGCTCCTGAGCTTCCGGGGGGTCTGGGGAGCTGCTTGGGGCCGTGGGGGGAAAGCAAGAGGCAATCCTGCTGAGGGTATGCTAGGCAGCGTCTGGTTTTTATGTAACAGATACACTCCCTACCCCAACCTATACCCTGACCAGTCCCCGAGCGAAGACTGGACCATGGAGGAGCGCTTCCGCCCTCTGACCTTCCACGGCCTGATCCTGCGGTCACAGCTTGTCACTCTGCTCGTCCGAGGGGTTTGTTACTCGGAAAGTCAATCAGTGAGTCTCTCTGCTCTGCACCGGGGTTCTGGAAGGCACGAGGGTGGTAGGAGCGCAGTCCCTGTGCCTCGGTGGGGACAAGAGCCAGTACTTGGGGAGTCCGTGTGCCAGTGGGCGGCTGTCCAGGGGTGCGTGCAGCCCTCGGCCCCCTCTGCTGCGCTTTGTGCCTCTCGGGGACAGTACGGTGGGGGGACGCCCCAGTCACCCTCCCCTTAGTATGTGTACTGCTTGTCAAGTGTCGTTTTCGCCTGGAGACTTTTAATGTAGTTTCTACACTTTGATTTCTGGTATAAGTGAACTTTTTTACTTTTTTTTTTTTGTTTTGTTTAATGCTGCTTTTCCCGTTAATTCCCTTTTCTTTTTCTTTCATTTGGTATTTGTGGAGATAAGCAGGGATGGTTGGGGTGTGTTGTTCAAAGTTGTTCAAAGATGCCCTGAAGACCCACTCATCCCCACATACTTCGCCCCCTTTAGAGGGAACTTGAAAAGGTGGCCCAAAGGCCTACTTTCCAAACGGACTCTCTGGCTCAGCTCTGGCCCACGGAGGCCAGCCCTGCGGTCACTCGTGGTCCTGCTGGCCTGTGGAAGAGCAGCCAGCATGGGGCGGACAAAGGGGCCACAGGTGAAGTGGCCGGGCCTGGAGGTGTGGTCTTTGGTGAGGACAGCCTGACTGTTCGTGGGTCGAGGCGGTGTGTGGGGCACAGGAGGGGTGAAGTGGGCTGGGTTGCAGAGGCCTTGCCTGAAGGCAGAGAGCAGCTGGAGCTGGCCTCATGAAGCGCTGGGACCTGGGTGCCACTGGGCAGGCAGTGGGCAGGGAACACAGTGTGCGGAGAGTGGAGTCGTGGGGAGAGCGATCGGGGCTGAGCAATGACCGGCACCTGCGGCCACTGTGCCCGGCCTGAGAGCCAGTGAGGGCTGAGGGGAAATCCAGAAGACTCGGGATGCAGGGATGGTAATAAAGCTGCTGTGTCCAGTTAATTGCCACAAACTGGGGGGCTACAAACAACAGAAGTCTGTTCTTTTCACGGTTTTCAAGGTCCAAGTCCACACGCCAGCAGGGCCTTGCTCTCTCCAGAGGCTCCAGGGGAGAATCGCTCCGTGCCTTCCTCGTTTGTGGAGGCCGCCAGCCATCCCTGGCACTCCTTGACCATAGACAGGTCCCTCCAGTCTCTGCCTCTGTTGTCACATGGTCTTCTCCCTGTGTCCTCTCCTCTTCTTAGAAGGACACCAGTCACTGGACTTCGGGCCCACCCTAGTGCAGCCTGACCTCATCTGAACTTACTTATATCTGCAAAGACCCTGTTTCCTGTATGGCCACGTGCACAGCGGGAGTTAGGACTCAGACATGTCTTTTGAGGGACACACGTCAACCCATGAGACCTATTAGCTCTTCTCCCATTTAGACTCCGGCACAAGCCATCTCCATTTTATAGACGAGGAGAAACAGGTTCAGAGAGATTAGGAGACTCGCCGAGGGGGGCACAGTGAGGCCTGGCTGGGAACTGGCTTCAGACCAGGGCGTCTCACAGCAGAGCCCCCGGTTCTGTACCGTCTTGCGCCGGGTGAGGCCGTGGCCGGTGGTGTGGACGTAGAGAGGGAGGGGCTCCGAGTGTGCCGCCGCGGGTTGCCGTGCTGGGTGCAAGGACCTGTCTGGTTGGGGTTGCAGAGTGCCAGCCAGCCGCGCCTTTCCTACGCCGAGATGGCTGAGGATTACCCACGGTACCCCGACATCCACGACCTGGACCTGACGCTGCTGAACCCTCGCATGATTGTGGTGAGCGGGGCTGTGCCTTGGGGGCGGGGCCCCCACAGAGGAGCCGGCCGCTGCTCGTCCGCGTGTTCGCGACTCATCCTGGGTAGGGCGCAAGCGGCCACCGGTGACGTGTTGTCTTCTCTGCAGGACGTCACCCCGTACATGAACCCTTCGCCCTTCACCGTTTCACCTAACACCCACGTCTCCCAAGTCTTCAACCTGTTCAGAACGATGGGCCTGCGGCACCTGCCCGTGGTGAACGCCGTGGGAGAGGTGAGTCCGACTTCCGGCTGTGCCGGCAGCCTCGCCTGCCTTCTGGACCCTGTCCCCACTGCGTGCGAGTCAGGGGTTCTCAACCAGCAGGGTTTCTCGGACTAAAACCTCTTCCTCAGGCCTTGGAGGACCCGTCCCCCTCTCCCTCCTGCATGTTTCTGACACACACTCTCCGCTCGGCCGGCAGGTATCGCCAGGGTCACGATGCTGCGGGAGAGCACAGGGCAATCGTCCCCAGTGTTCCTCTTCTTCACCCTCCTCTTCACCGTCTGTCAGGCCGGCGCCTCCTGGAGGAGGGGTCCGCTCCCCACCCGTTCTGGGCATTTATGACATTAAATGAAAGAATTTCAAGGAAAATGCTTAAAGAGTTTTGAAAGATACAACTAGTAATCAGCGCTGGCAGTCTTTCCTGTTTTTTTTTTTCTTAGAACTCCATTGTTTTCCTCGTTATACACTTATTATTTGGTTGTTAAAAAAAAGAAGAAGAAGAAAATATAGAGAAGCAGAATACAAACAAAAAATAAATGCCCACCTCTTATTTCTGCAGAGGTAGCCATGCCGTCTTCTCAGTGTAGCTCCTTTGTCTTTTTTCCCTTTGCATCGACAAGCAGAGATTTTACGTACCCAGTCTTAATGAGAGTGTTACGGCTACGTATGCTGTTTAATACCCTCGCGGTTTGCGTCATCTGTAGGAAAGGCCTTTCCGTGGCAGGAAGCGTTCGCTTACGGTATTTTAGCGGGCTCGGCGTCCCACTGGACGGCTCTCCACTCACTTACCCAGCCGTCCTCTGTTGGGGGACGTGTAGTTAAACGTCACTGCCGTGATCACCCTCTTGAGGCCTTTGACGTTTGTCTCCAAGTCGCCCTCCGGGAAGTGAAACTTCTGTAGACAGGGTCCTCCGGCAGAACACAGGCCCGGCCCAGCCTGCTCTTCTGTGGGCATAGTTGCAGTGCGTGAAACTGTTCCTTGAAACACAAGCGCAGTGGTGGTTCTAACACAGTTTCCAGTGCGAAGCACCTGTGTCAGTGAGACGTGAGCAGCGGCGGCTGCAGCAGCCGTGAATGCTCTGATTGTCCGCAAGCTGGCGAGACGTCCCACAGCGGACCTCCCTTCTGACCCCTTCTACCTGGAGATGGCATCAGACCCCGCACGTTAACGGCTCAGCCCGACAGGACTGCCCCCCCGCCACCACTTAAGATGCCATTCAAAAGTCCAAATTGGCACCTGTGTTTCTGGCCAGTTGGCTGTACATTGAAGGTTCCCGTGATCTGCTCCTAGAGCTCAGGAGGACAGTTTACTCACCAGATGATCGGCGGACCATGAAAGGATGTGACCCAGGAACGGCAGGATGGAAGAGAGGCAGGGGGCAGGAGTGTGGGACGGGGTGCCAGGCTTCCACGCCCTCTCGGGCACACTACCCTCCTGGCACCTTCCGTGTCGCCGGAGTGGAGGCTGTCCACACCCCGTAGTTCAGGAACTTCGTCAGTGGCTTCCTCACAAACACGCACGTGATTGATCGCGTCATGGCCCCGTTGGTGATTGATTCAGCCTCTGGCCTTGCCCGCCCACAGATGAGGGTTGGGCGATGGGCCCTCCCCCCTTAGGGGCTTTCTAAAAGTTTATCATTCACACAAACTCAGGTATAGTTGGGGCTCGTTGTGAATGGTAGAGGGCACCTTTCTTACTCATCACTTAATTCCAAGAGTTCTTAGAGTTTTGTGCCAGGAACTAGGATGCAGACCAAGTACGTATTTCCTGTTACAATCACTATCACAAGGACTCAGGTGGTGCCGAGAGATGGTATTTACGAGCCGCAGCGGGGTCTCGCGGTCTCGGCCGCTCAGGAGCCGGCGTTGGGCCGTGTCTCTCGCACGCATGCGTGAAGCAGGCGGCGGCTCATGGGAACTGAGAAGGCCCGTGAGCTTGTGCCCTGTTGAAAAAAGACATTCAAATTCAGAGTTCAGCTGGCCCAACTAAAATCTCCCTTGGAGCTGAATTTGTCCCGTTGGCCTCCAAGTGATGAGCCCTCATTACCTGTCGATCTCCTTGTCACCTGGAAACTGGGTAGCCTTGAAGTGCGCAGCGTGACCAGCTTGCCGCGTCTGTCCCGGCGCGCTGTGGGTGGGGCTTCTGTCGCCTCTGCTTACGGTGACGCACAGGGCCAGCCGCGTCTGCTCCCGTCCCTGCCCCGGTGGGTTTGCTCTGCAGGTGACGGGGTCTTTTTCTCCCTGTCCTAGATCGTTGGGATCATCACTCGACACAACCTGACCTACGAGTGTCTGCAGGCCCGGCTGCGGCAGCACTACCAGACCGTCTGACGGCTCAGGCGGCCGCGCTGCCACGCGCCAGCCCGCCCTGTCCCAGAGCTGCCCCCGGGGGGGGGGGGGGCAGCTGGGGCTGTTCCAGGACACGGAAGATTCCCACTCACCCACTCGCTCGGAAAGCCGCCAATCATCGAACACCTCGCCAGTCAGCGATCCTGGGGATGGTGTCCAACTGCGCGCGAGAGCCTGGGCTTGTCTGACTTTCTCAGCAAGTATCTTCCCGTTTCCTGCTCCCCGCTCTCCTGCCGTCCAGCATGGGCCCCTGCCCCAGGTCCCTCCACCCCACACGTGCCAGGACCGGAGGGAGCATCAGGCCTCAGCCACCGGGGAGTGACACCCAGAGCAGTTTTCCTGCTGCCTCCTGCCACTTTCCTAGGGAACCCAGCTGTTGCCTTAAACTGTAACGGGAGGGGCTTTGGCCAAGGCAAGCGCTGGGGTGAAGGCCAGTTGCAAAATTAAGTGAGTTACCAAATTGAGGGACTGAGGCATGGAGCTTACCCGTGTTCCAGGGGGGCTTCCTGCGTTGGGACTCTTGACAGGCGCACCAGTTCATTTGAAGGGGAACACGGCCTCCTGGGGGGGCTGCTGCCCTGGGCCCGCCCCCGTGGTCACGGCCACCTCAGAAGCGCCGCCCTCCCAGAAGCACAAGTCCCATGGGTCGTCCCGGAGGGTGAAGTCTGACGAGACTGTCCGACTTAACTGCCGCCCTAGCTTTTAGCATTTCGGCTTCTCTCCTGGTGACTCCGTGGTCCGTCCCTCGTCCCTCCCCTCAGCACCGAGTTACTGACTTCCTGTGAGTTCTTACACTGTCTTCCTGGTGAGGCAGCCACAGCCCAGGTGTCTCCCCCCTCTGCACCCCCCCCAGTTAGCTAAAAGCAGGGCACCCCATGATAAAACTGCTTAGCCCAACTCTGGGGAATGGTACTGTTACCTCTGAGACAGATAGAAGCCAGTCTTGAACGAGTGAGCCCTGCAGGAATGTCCTGTGGCCGAGAGGCCGGGTTCAGACAGAGCAGATGGCTTATTCCAGGAGGAGGGCCTGTGCCCGTCACACCCCTGTCTCACACACACACACACACACACACACACACACACACACACACCCCCGCTGCTAGCTGTCGCCAGTCCACTGAGGGACCCGGACATGGAAACTGTGCTGGGGGGGAGGGACACCTGCCAGCACGTGCCCCAAGGCCTGAGCAAGAACTCTGGGAAGGAAGCCTCTCTGTCTCTCCGTGACGGCATGTCTCTCCAGGCTGGGGGGCCCCTCTCTGACCAGGCCCCCAAAGTGAACACTTGGTGTCGGGTATTTGCACTTCACTTTCCTCTCAACCTCTGTGCTTGCCCCCTGCTTGCATCCACACCCTGGCCTGTCTCCTGCAGCCCTGTGGCAGACATGCTTGGGGACTCAAGATGCCTTTCATTTGCATACAAGTTTGTGTTGGGTTTTTTTGTGTGTAAACTGTGGCAGTTGCCCCAGAGCTCGCCCTCTGCCTGGGGCTGACTCCCGTTGCCAGGACTGCCATGCAGCCTGGGGGTGGGCGCCTTTCTCAGCGTGGCCGGCTCAGGTCCTGTGCTCAGCCCGCTCTGCTCCCCTAAGTGAGGGGGCTGCCTCACCATCTTTCCCATCTGTCTGTGCCCCCCACCCGCACTCCATCCTTCCCATTTTCTTATCTTTTTGACCAAAAATACTCTGACTTCTAAATGTTTCAGCTTCCTTGGATGCATTTGACCTGTGAAATGTGGATGGGACCCCCAAGAAGTAGTAGGGAAACCACAAGGACCAGAAAGGCAAGCCCTTCTAAAGACGGTGGTGTTCGGCCCACTGCCACTTTATTTTAAGGCAGCATTCAGAGCTTGGCCACGTTATTTCTTCCTTTTATGAAGAGGGAAACCGGCTGCCCAAGTCAGGAGAACGTCAGGACTGCCCATCACAGAAGCTGATGAATCCCCTCTTCCCATTCGTCAGTGAAATTGGCAGAACTAAGGTCCTGCGGGGGGATCCTCTGGCCTCCAGGGCTCTGGGGTCACCAGCTGCCTGGCTCAAGGCCGTCCCGGGTGAATGTGTTGGGAATTTATCCCTCACGCACATCCAGTCCCCCCTTCGTTCCCACTGGAATAGCCCAGAGGTAGCTGACAGAACGCACGCGCCTCCCTCCGCATGAACTGACTGCACGGCCGCGAGGTCCCAAACTCCGGCCCCTCTGGAAAGGCACATTGCTTCTTGTCCTCCGTGGGTGTCTGCCCTTACCAGATAAGCCCAAAGACAACCACTGCCCCACTTGTAACAAATAACTGGAAGCCTCACTCCTCTGATAGTTGGAAACCCACGTTGTCCACATCCCACCTATTATCAGCCCCTTTGCCCCTTGGTGGTAACGGTACGTCCACACACACAAGCCACAGGGGGCTCTGCGGCTGGCTAGAGACGGTTTTCTGTGTGCCTGCTGTCTCCCACTGGATGGTTCACGTTCCCCAGCTGAGGAGCCGGGCAGGTAGGGAGCCAGAGTCCCTCCCAATTGTGGGACCTTGGCACTTGGGAAGGATTTGCTCATGACCTTGTTTAATGAACGGTTCCTGGCTGGGATGGACGCTTGCTTGCTTGACCCAACCAACTGTAGGACATTTCTGATGCAAAATTGTGTACTGACACAGCTGTCAGAAAGAAAGCCTCTGGAAAGGCCAGAGGCACCGTCCCAGGCCCCGTAGCATCGATGTGCAGTATTACCCACGGCTCCCAACCGTGGCAGGCTTCCTTCTTTCTGTTCGCACTGTTGGTTTAGATAGTAATACTAGCTAATTCTGTTGTGTACATACATTGTGTTTTTTTTAATTTGTAAAATTATATTTTTATTTGAACTTTTGGAACTTGGAAGTTCTCATTGTAACCGTAACATGTCAGAATAAAATGTCTTCATCTGTCTCCTTTAACCTCTTGTCTCCACGGTGCTTGCTGTAGAGTGATAATGTGGTTTTCATTTTACTCTTTCTACTATGTAAAAATCACAAAGCCAGAGAATAGATTTACGGTCTCAAGAGGTCTCCTTCTAAAGCTTTGCCAGCAAGACTTCATTCCCAGGGATCCACTTGCTACCGAGTCCTTAGCAAAAATCATAAAGTTCCCAGTCTTCTGTCCCTTCAAATCAACGCCGTGCAATCTTGTTTACCGATGCTTTCCTCCTGTAAAAACCTACCTATTTTCTCAGCTGCGACTACCCATAGTAGCAGACAGGATCCATGTGTATTCTGACAGTGCATGTTTAAGAATTTGCCCCTGTAACAGGTTCCCCAGTGTCCAACCAGAAGTACAATCGGTGCTGAGGCTGTAGACATTTGGGGCTGCCTTCTGCTGCCGTCCGTCGCTGCTCTCTGTTTTGCCAGAAACAGGATTTTCTTGGTCTCCGGTTGATCCGCCTCAAGTTGCCATTCCACCAGCACTAGGAACTGTGTCCGTCAGTGCTGTCCCCTCCACCTGTCCCCAGGTTTACTGAGCTCCAGGGACACTTTCTGTGAATTCAGCACTGTTTCGTTTGGGGAAGACCCACCGTGTCACAGTGACCCCTTGGGAGTCTGCCCAGTTCCCCACACTGCCCACCTAGCAGCTCCCACTCCCCAGACCTCAGGAGCCAAGTTTGGACAGACACTTTTTCCTGTCTCTGCTCCCGTCCTTATTAGTCCTTCTCTGCTTCTTGGTTTTCCACCCTTCTGTGTTCAAAGTGCACATGAAGAAGATTTTTGTTGGAAGTGGTTAGATTAGAGGTCTTTCCCCCACTCCACTCCCTAACCATCAACTCACTTCTGGCCTCCCCCTCCCCTTGCAAAGAGTGAATGACTACTTCGTTCCCCCTTTTCCTAATTCCTGTACAAGACCAAGACAATTGGGCTGACATTATAGAGCATGGATTATGCCACGTGCTGCAGTGGTGCTGAACAGGCATTGACCTTCAAGGAGTTTACAATCCAGAGACAGAGACATGACTACCTACCAAGGCAAATTGTGTTGTATTATAATAGTTAAACACAAAATGCTGGCGGTGCAGAGCTCAGTTTGTACCAGGCACGTGGTATCGGGGAAGGCTTCAGGGACGAAGCAACATTCTCCATGAGCCTTGAATGTGTAGAATGTTCTTGGGAGCACTGGATAAATGGCATTACAAGAGGAAGGGACAGGGTAAATAAAGGCCAGAGAAGTGAAGGTGTAGGTGGCCAGAGGGGAAGGGGGGTTGGAGGAATGTCATAGATTCTGACGTGGAGAGGGGGCTATGTAGATTCAAGCATGGCTCCCTGTTGTGGGTAAACTTGGTGCCTGGTATTCTCTGGTTTTCAGAAGCAGGTATAAAGAAATGGCATCTTCTCCAGCGCCGACCCCCCCCCCAGTCTAAACACGTAGGACCAAAATTAGAGAAATTTAGAGAAAGCTGGTGGCTAATTTTAATTATGTCTAAGTACCCAAGGGCACCTAAATGTGCAGTTTGTCAACAAAGCAAATGTCTCTTTCTTCGCTTTGCTCAGCTTTTAAACCCAAATACTGTGCCTACTCTTCTCTAAACTTCAAAGTGCAGTTCACTCAACTGCAGTCACTAACTCTCAAAATGTATCAGAGAAAATTTTGTTAGTGCCCTCACTTTATAAATGAAAAAATACTTGGTGTACAAAATTGTCTATGGAGTACAAGCTACATTAGATTGCCACCCGGAAAAAAGCCCAGATGTTTGTTTTTTTTTTTCAATAAGTAAGTGCCTTGAATTGGAGCAAAGCTGAAAAATAAATGCCCTTTCCGTCTCCTGGGGCGTTTTTGGGATCTGTGATGAGGCCGGAGTGAGGGAAGAGATTGTGAACTGCAATTTGAACCCCACCCTCCACCAAGAAAAAGTTGGGGGTGAGAGGTGGGGAGGGAATAAAAGGAGAAAGAATTTGTCCAAACCCACAGAATGTGCAACACCAAGGCCGCCGCTAATATCAACTGTGGACTCTGGGCGGTAACAATGTGTCAGTGCAGGCTCATCGTCTGTAACACGGCAACGCAGCGCTTGTGGGGGGGGGCACGTTGCTGGTGAGGGAGGCTCTGCATCTGTGCAGGCAGGGAGTCTACTGGAAATCTCTGTGCTTTCTGCTTGATTTGGCTGTGAACCCAAAACTGCAGCCCAAAATAAATCTTATTATGTTTAAAAGGAAGAAGAAAGAAACAGCCTTCTCTCTGAGAAAAGGGAAACCAGGTTATCAGGCTGGGAAAAGAAAGAAATCACACCAACCAAGCCTTTGGCTTCTGTCCATGGTGCTGAAGTTTATTCAGTTTCAAACCGCTTTCAGTAACAGGTGTCTATCCTAAAATTTAATGCATGGGATGGGAGAGGTAGGGAAGCCACAGTTAAACCACTTTATCTACATTCAGCATAAAATGTGAGGAACGTTGACAAGAGGCTGCAGCTTGAATACGGTGCTCTTCACGGCTCAACTTGATAGCAATGAGATGGGACAAAGTTGAGTGAGAGACCCCAAGGGATGAGGGTCTCTTGAAATCTGCCCAGGGCCTGGCCCGCCTTTTCCTCCCTGGCCATTATCTTCGGTACTACAAAGAGAACAGAGACAAATTTGGCTTGGTGACCTGGCCCTATTGGAAAAGTCAATTTCACAGGACTGTGCTCACCTCCCACCAGCCCCCACTCTGGCCTGACAACACTAGGCATTTCATGAACTGGGGCACAATTTGCTCCTTAGAAGTCACAAGTCAACCGTGGTCATTTTCTTTTCTTCTTTCTTTCTTTCTTTCTTTCTTTCTTTCTTTCTTTCTTTCTTTCTTTTCTTTCTTTCCTTCCTTCCTTCCTTCCTTCCTTCCTTCCTTCCTTCTTTTTTAAGATTTATTGATTGATTTATCTTGAGCGAGATCGAGCAGGTATGCACATGCACAGGTGAGTGGGGGGAAGGGACACAGGGAGAGAATCTCAAGCAAACTCCCCACTGAGTGTGGAACTCAACATGGGGCTCGATTCCACAACCTATGAGATCATGACCTGAGCTGAAACCAAGAGTCGGACACTCCACTGACTGAGCCACCCAGGCACCCCAATCCTGGTCATTATCATTTAATCCTTTGGGATCTGACAGTTCTGGGGAGCAACATGAATTCCTAATCAGCACAATGAAGGGGACTTGGCCCCATGAACATTTTAAGTTCCCAATGCTTGTGGCAGTGAGGTTTTCTTTTTCCTTAGCATTTCCTTGCCAGCCTGTAGCTAAGGATGACGTCACTTGCCCAAGTTAAGGCAAACATTTCAAAGGGAGTAAACTCCTACTCTGGTCTCTTTACTTCAGGAGGCATGCCCTGGTGGTGTTCTTTGACAAGGTTTGAGTCTCAGTGAAACCACAGCTTCCTTCCTCCCCATCCCGTATCCATTCCCAGCTCCTCTTACCCGGAAGCTGTTGCAGCCCAGTCCACTCTGGGCTCCAATCCTGTCCATCCTGCCTCCGAAGCAGCTGGACCTCCGCAGGCTCCGAGGGGCAGCAAGCAGTGCCCTCAGCTTGCTTTTCAGGAGGGCAGATCTATCGGAGGCATCCCAGGGGCCCCGCCCAAGGGCACCCCCATCTCTCTGGGCTGGGTTGACCTCCCCCGTCCAGGGAGGCACCTCAGGGAGGGGGCTGAGAGCCGCCCCAGCTTCCTCATTCTGCTCACTTAGTACTTGTGGCGGCACGACCTCATCTTCTAAAGGCATCTTGTCCTCCAAGTGGTCCAGCAAATTCTTTACAAAAGGAACACACAGGGAAAGGGAGAGGTCTCACTCACTGGCACAGTGTCACAAAGCCCCCTGGTCCCACACTGTGGCCCCTGTCCTGGCCCTACCTTGAAATCCATCAGGTCTGCGTTGGACACAGAGCCATACGCAGGGTTAGCTCCCATTTGCCCCAGGAGTTGAAATGCCAGGAAGAGGAGGAAACTTGCGGTGATGGTGGGGGAGTCCATGCTGGCGTCGCTCAAGGAGTGACCTGGGGCTTGTTGCCTCTCTGTCCTCTTGTTTCCCTCTCTCAGCCTCTGTCCGCCTCTGTCTCCCAGCTGCCCTGCGTCTCCTCTTTTTATAGCCCCCCGGCTCTCCAAGAGCGCAAGAGAGACGGAACCCTCCCCATTCTGTCACTTGCAGCGATAAAGCAGCTGAATGAGGACCAGCAGAAGATGGCCTTTTAAAGCTATCAGTCCAGCAGAGCCTGCCACCGCCCCCCCCACCTTGAGCAGTCCCAACAGCCCCGGACCCTCAGCTGCAAGAGCCACATTCTTGTTGATTTGCCTCAAGAGGTCCCCACTTCAAAGGTGTGAGAAGAGCAAAAAAGAGTCCTTGGTTATCTTACAGCGATGCCTGGGGCTTCTTTCTCCCCAGCAACCGGACCCATGCAGGGAGGCAGAGGGTGACGCTTGGCCGGCGCCCAGCTCCCCCAGTTGGTTTTCAGCTCAGCTGTCAGGGGCTCCAAATAAGGGCGGGTGGGGAGGAAGTGGCAGGCAGCCCGCGGCTCAGGACAAATTAGTCCAGATGCTCAAGCTGGCCTCACACCTGACTCATCACCCGTGAGGGCAGACCTCTCCCTCCAACCGGGCTGCCCTCCCTCCTGGCAGTCACTCTCAGCAGTCAGGTGAAGAGAGAGTTATTTTTTAGAGCATTAAGTCAGTCGGGAACCAAATGTGATGAATGTCCCAAGAATTCAGCTCCCAGACATAAACACCAAGGAAAGTTTTGGGAACACAACCATCCCTCTGCCAAGCTCCTCCTCCTTCCCTTCTGCGGTGTAGAGGGAGGTAAGTACTTAGAGGTGTAGAGGGAGGTGAGTACTTAGAGATGCCAACATTTTCATTCTGTCACCTTGTTGTTTGTAGAAACTCAGACTCTGAATTTGAAGCTTCTAATGCCCCCAACCCTCCCGGGAAAGCTCCCTTGGAGAGTTGGCTGATGGAGTTGGGGGTAAGAGACTGTGGCACACAGTTTCCCTTAACGCCTTCCAGGTAACTTCTGTGAGGCCAGGGGAGTGATGAGCCACTGAGGCCTCCATTTTCCTGGCCCCCAGGAAGAAATAACAGGCAGCAAGGCTGTCCACATTTAACGCGTGGCCCCCGTACGCTAAGCATCGCACTCCACATTAGCCAGCTATTTGACGCAGCATGTACTAGGGGGCAACCACTGCATTCAAAGGATCAAGAGACCTGCATTGCAGCCCCAAACAAACCAAGTTACACACTTCATCATTTGCAAAAACCTGCTCTACCCACCTCTCCAGGTTGTCAGGTGAGCGACTGATGGGTGAACGTGTTGTGAAATGTTATCTAGTTGCAGGATGGTACTCGTGGTTGCCTTTATTGACCAGCTGTAATGTGCCAGATGCTCTACCGAGAGCTCTGTGTGCATTACCTAACTGTCATCACCTCCCCCACGAGGTGGGTGGTTTCACTCCCATTCACAGAGGGGCAGAACTGAGACAGAGGTTATATCGCTTGCCCAAGGTCGCTGGGCTCCTAAGCAGCAGAGCCAGGACTTGAATCCCAGGTCTGACACTGATGCCCATATTCCTAACCATCCCACAGATGCTGCTGCTGCCACTTAGCGTGACAGTCCCTTACGAGCCCTTTCCGTGCAGTTCCTGATCGAACACACCCCTGCCCCTACTCTTGCGGGTGGCCTCTGAGCAGCTCCTTCACCTTCCCCTTTCCTGGGGGCTGTAGTTTTGGTGCTTGGCAAGTGTGTGTGTGTGTGTGTGTGTGTGTGTGTGTGTGTGGACTGCCTCAAGGAAAGGGTCATCCAAGCCCCATGACCTGTTGACACACCTGAAGTGTTTCGATGTACCCACGGGACTCAGGAAATGCATGGGGAATGCCCAGCTCTGCCCTCACCAAACCTCTCCCTGGCTGCGCCCACTCCCTGGCTGGTCAGGTGGAGAGCGGGAGGGCAGGAAGTTTGGGTGGTACGTGGCCAGAGGTCACGAGAGGCATCCGGGGTGATTTTATTCTAAGACAGGAGGAGAGAGGAGCCCCCGCCAGTAACCTTATCTGGGTCCGCCGAACTCAACTTGAAATCCAAAGTGGGTGCAACCCTGAATTGGAGCTCTGGGGGCAAAACCCCTCGTATCCTGACGAGTCCCTGGAATGTGCTCACAGCTTAATCGCTCAGTTGGCAGGGTTATTATTAGCAAAGAGGATTCAGTGAGCAGCCACACTGGGGGACCCGATGCTCCTTGCTGTGTGCGTCACGCAGCCTGTCTCCCGGAGATGCCCTTTCAGACAGGCCTTTAATGTGGGCGGCGACTTCCGGAGGGCATCGTGGCAGGTGGCCTTGGCCGTGGCTCAGCCCCGGAGGGTCTGTGCTGCCCCTCTGTCCTGAGCCACTTCTGAAGTCTGTCGGTGGTCCCAGGAGAAGCAGAAATGCTGTTCAAGGGTCCAGAAAGAGAATTTTGGACTTTCCCCAGCTTCTTTTATTCACGTCACTGTTTCTCTTCCAGACTGAAACCTGAGCGGGGTGTTGGTGTCAACTGAGTTTCTTCTATGAGCCAGAGGGTTTTGTTTTGTTTGGGTTGGGTTTCGGGTTTTTTTTCTTTTGTTTTGTTTTGTGTTTGTTTGTGGAAGGGAAGCGGCAAGAAAAAGAATATTGAGTTTTGCTGCCCAGAGGACTTCACATCGACCCAACATCACCTCCCACCCTGACAAGGCTTAGTAGGAACACGAACCTCAAATACACTTATTACCCCAATCCTAGCAAAGCCTTTGATTTGTGCCTGAAACAGAAAATGGCTTGGTGTAAAGTTTCCTTTCCTATCCATGTCCCTGCTCAACCTGGAGGGGGGGAGGGGGCGGCGTGTGGAGGAGTCGATCTTTAATGCAGTGTTTAGAAGCCAGCCTGGAGGAGTGAGACAGAAGAAAAGCAAAAGGCACAGAAAACCAGATCCACCCCCCACCCCCATCTCTCCCACTAGCCAAAAAGTCAAAAGCCTTTATTTCCTGATCACTGGAAAGAAGTTGTCTTAGTCATATGTTGGAATGAGCATCGCAGATGGGTGGTAGAATCCAGAACTGCGGCGTCTCTTGTTTCCATCTCAGAGTTTCCGTTTTAGGATCCTCCATGGGGATGCTGGGGGTGGCTTCGGGAGCCGCGAGGTCCCAGCAATGTAACACAAGTGTAACACAAAACTGATGTGAGATACCCATCGTGTCTGTGGTGTGATTCTCTCAGACACAAATGGTCTAACGCAGAAGTCCCAGTTGGGAGAAATCAGTAAGACCCCGACGCACATTTAGGGATGGCTGTTTACGACTTTGAAAATAATGTTCTGTTTCTTTGGTACAACATGGAAGTCCCTGGCCCTGGAAGTTGGCGGCAGGTTTCCTAGGAAACAAGGCCCAAGGCAAAAGTTCAGTTGCTAAAGCTTTATAGAGGGGTTCAGTTCAGGGGAAGCAAGAGCGAGGGGGAAAAGAGAAATGAGACAATGTATTATTTAACTATGGCTGTGTAACAAATGACCCCAAACCTTAGCAACTTGAAACAACACGCATCCTTTACGGAATAGTTTCCATGGGTCAGGAATCTGGCTCTACATAGCTGGGCGCCCCTTGCTCAGGGCTCGTGGATGCCACAATTAAATGTTGGCTGGGGCTTCAGGCAGCTCAAGGCTTGGCTAGAGGATCTGCTTTCAAGTTCATTCCTGTGTCTACTGACAGACCTCAGCAACTTGATGACCGTTGGCTGGAGGTGTCAGTTCCTCACCACGTGGGCCTCTCCAGAGAAATGTAACTGACTTCCTCTGGTCGAGAGAGAGATTATGTAAACTCTTTGTAACCTTGTCTTGGAAGTGGCATCCCAAAGGCATGGATACAAGGAGATAGGGGTATTGGGATCCCTTCAGAATCTGCCCCCCACAGGGTAAGGGAAAAGGAAGAGCAAACAGAAGGTGATATGCTCCCGAGCTGGCCACAGCTTTGCAAAAACACCTTAGTGGTTGGTGGGTCATGCTGGACACCCCCAGAGAGCTTGCAGTAGTCTGTGAGGAAAGAGTAGGGTGAGGGTACTGTGTTCGATCCCTAGGGCGGCTCTAAAAAAGAGCCACAAAGTGAGGGGCTTAAAGCAACAGAAGGATATTATCTCACAGTTCCAGAAGTCTGGAATCGAGGTGTCAGCGAGGCCACGCTCCCTCTGAGCCCTGTAAGGGGGGAGACTTCCTTGCCTCCTCTGGCTTCTGGCACCTGCCAGCACTCGTTGGCCTCCTTGCCTTGTAGATACAGCACCTCAATCTCAGCCTCTGTCGTCACATTCCTGTCTTCCCTCTCTGTGTTTCTCTCTCCTCTTTGTATAGGACACCAGTCATACTGGATTAGGAGCCCACCTTACTCCAGTCTGACCTCATCTTAACTCATGCCATCTACAATGAGCCTATTTCCCGATAAGGTCACATGCTGAGGCTCTCGGGGTTTAGGACTTCAACATATTTTTTGGGTAGACAGAATTCAATCCATAACAGACACACTGTCTGTGGACTCCTTTCTAACTCCTGTCTCTCACTGGTCCAAATGCCAAGCCCACCCTCACCCCAGCCCTGCCCCAAGGCCATGAACTCCCCTTCCCTTCTGGGCTGTATTACCCAGCTCCTTCAGGTAGTACTTGGGGAAACTTGAGATTCCATCCACTCACCAACTGCCTTGGCAATCTCTCCTTGCCAGTTGACCCTGCCTGTTGGGGGATGGGGATTGCTGGTACCTGGAGGTGGAGAGGGGGGTCAGATGGCAACTATGAGAACCACGTCAGCTATTGCTGGTGCAGGCGATGCAGACATTGCTGCATTTTCTGGGAAGCCAGAGACACAAGCCAAGTATGAGGCAGTGCACTTGTCAGCTGCAGGACTCCACTCTTGTGCTATTCCAGCACCAAGCCAGAGATGACACACCCTGACTTTAGAAAAAAATTTTCTGAATGATTGAATCAATGAGTTTGCCTTCAGTCCCTCTCCTACCCACCCACCCCTCCAAGGTACATACCTGAGTGCCCACCACCGTTCCTTGCCCTCCCTGGGGTCTTCACGGGGAGGAGGAGTCACCCTCCAGCCAAAACATGAAGGTTCAGGTCTCTCCCCTGATGCAGGAAAAAGCAGATGAGGGAGCCTGGAGTGGAGAGGCCAGTTAGAAAGCTGGTGAGCAGACGTCAGCATGAGTGGTGAGGGCATAAACTAGGAATGGAAGCAAAGGATTGTGTGTAGGAGAGGCTAGGAACAAGGTGGAGTGGACACCGTGCCCGCCTGGGTGGTCCAGCCAGAGAACAGAGTCAAGGAAGATTCCAAGGGCTCTAATCATTGAAGGTGGAGCCCCAGGAGAAGCTTTAATCATTTGGGAGTGTCTTAGTTTAGGTTCTCTTGAACCTGAGAGAAGGATCTAAGCGTAAGTAGTTTACTTTGGACACAATCCCAAGAAACATCGGCAGGAGAATGAGGAAGTGATCAGGGAAAGAAGGAAGTCAGTGACCACCAGGGCCAAGCAGAGCTCAATCCCCCTTCCCTTCAGAGAACTCTGAAAACAGGTGTAAGATGCGTGCCCCCTGAATCATGGGTGCTGGAATCTTTAAGTGCCACCCACTGCCAGATGTTGGTTGAGTGTGACTCCTGGTTGATGTCAATTTCCCAGCACTTTCTGCCTGCCCCGAGTGGAGCCCAGTGGACTTTGGCTGCCAGAGAAAGTCACTGGGCAGAAAAGCGCAGTGCCCCTGGAAAGAAGCAGGCAGAGGCAGGAGACTAGCCATGTGAGAATGGGAGCCAGTGACCCAGGGCAGGTGTGGAGTTTGATTGTAGAAATATTCCAGAACATCCAGGCAGGTGCACGGGGCTGGCTCCTGACCCGATGGGAGAAATGGGCCACCTAGTGAAACAGGACTCATTGTTAAAGCTAAGGGAGTGCATGAAAAGTCCTCCCGAGGCTGGGATGGAAGGCTGAGAGCTACCACATGAGCAAAGACGGCCAAGTTTGTGATTTTGTTTAGATCTGGCTCTGCAAGAGGAGAAATACATTCTTTTTTCTTGCCACAGATTCTTAGAAGGGTCAAAGCTGCCATAAGAGGGATGGAGAAGGGCTCAGCATTCCTTGAGAATATCACAGGTGCAGAGTCGGTGCCATGAAAGAAAGCATTTAGCCCCACTGCTGTCCTGGCTTCCGTAACCTCCACACTTGGCACCCAGCAAAGCTCATCCACCCTCTACTGAAATTCTCTCCAGCTCTGAGGCCTTGGGTCAGGCCTCCTGAGCTCTTTTTTCACCCATCCTTCTGGGAAGATTATAGCGACGAACATCTATGGAGAGACATAGTCTGGCAGCTTCATTGGACGACGTTGATAATGGGGAAGTCAGGAAGGTTAAGGCCATGGCTATAGCTATGTTGGGGAACGTTTGAAGGAGCTAGGGTCACAGGTTAGGGAGGGCGGGGTCTCAAGGGCATCTGTAGACAGTGCATGTGTGCCATGCTTCCCACAAACACGGAACACGTGGGGAGCTCAATGAGATGTGGCTCCGTGGGGTACACCAGGCTACCCATGCCCATTCTCCAGCAGACACATTTGGCTCCCTTGCAGTTCTACCTGGGGTCCTCTTTCCTAGGCTTTTGCTTGGGGAAAAGGTCCAAGAAACAGGTGTATCCTACATATAGACTCTACCACCTGAGCCCTACGTAGAGACAAGCCAGACTCACCAGGAAGAATTCTGGAGTGCTGGCTGGATGTGGGGAGTGGCTGCTCTGGGAGAGGTCTGCCTTCATCGCCTGAGCAGAGGGGAGAGGTTGCCAACAGGCAGTGGCACCAAATGTTGAACTGAGTGATGCCATTAGGAGGGCAATTCTCCCTCCCACCAGCAAGCCTGATTCACTGACTTAGGAGTGGCTGGGTAGTGTAGTGGTTAGGGATCTGGGTGCTGAGCCAGACTGTGTGGGCTTGAACCCTGGCTCCGTCACTTGCTAACTGCATGATCTTGAGCAAGTTACATCACCTCCCTATGCCTCAGTTTCCCCTTCTGTTAAAATGAAGGATAAAAGTTCTTCATAGATTTGTTGCAAGGACTATACGAGTGAACAGAACTGTACCTGGTGTCTAATGAGGCCCTTATCAAAGTTCACTACATTGATTCCTCACTAGGCAAAGACGGCTCACAGTTTAATTAGAAAGGAACTCACTCCTAAACCTCATTTAAAAAACCTTAACTGATGTCATTGGCTATCCACAACCTCCAGCCCACACTGAGTTGAAATGAGAAATAACACAAAGCCCATACCACTTGTGGTTCCCCTCCCTCGAAGAAATGTTGGCTGAGAACAGCAGAAAGGTTGGGAGAGTGAAGTTCAAGGCCAGGAGCGCAGGGAGAGAGCACAGGCTTGAAAGCCACTCATTACTCACATCTCAGGGCTGGCATTCATGGCCACATGCTGCCGGGTAGGAGGCTTTGGGTCTCGGTTGTCTCATCCATCAAATGGGGATAAGAATAGATCTGTTCCTTCTGCAGAGCTAGGATCATAAAAGGCATTCTGGGCAAAAGGGACTGCATCAGCTGAGGCCTGGAAGCCTAAAAGCAGGGGAGTTTGGCCCGGGATGCCTGGATGCAGGAGGCATGGGAAGGGGGGGCCCAAAGAGTACAGGGCAGTGACCCCCATAGGACTCCCTGCTGAATAAGGCAACACAGCAGGATTCAGGAGATTGTCTCCTTTTCTGGAGTAGCATGAGAGGTTTCTCTCTCTGAAGCAGAGAGGAAGTGAAGATGTGGAGCCCCCGGAAGAGGGACACCCTAAAATGCTGGGCCTTTTGCCAGGCACTTCCAAACTTCTGGGCTTGGGAAATGAAAATGCCATTAAACTCTGAGTTTTAAAGGCCTTCCCAAGATGACATCAGGAATTGAAGGTTGGAAGCTGAGGTTTGGGGCAGAATGAAGAGCTCTCCCCCATTTAGAGATGTATACAAGCCAGTGTCTCTCCTTCCCTCTCTCTCTCTCTCTTTCTCCCCCCCCCCACCCCCCTGGTCTCACACACGTGCACACACACACACACACACACACACACACACGCTGCCCCTAATCTCTGAGATTTCAGACCTCCTGGAAACAGCCATCACCAGGGAGAACGCCTCCAATGGCAGAATTCCAGGCAGAGGGAAAACAAGTAAGCAAACACTGACAACACACCCTCGTTGCACGAATGTATCAGGGCCCATTTCCACTCCCAGGGAGCAACTGCCAGCTATGAAAAGCAGTTTCTGCAAAGTGTCTTGAGTGCCTGAGGTATTTATAGACATTTCAGGGCATGAAAAACCCTTCAAGAGAAGGAAGGCGCCCCTACTCCTGCTTGACCAGCTCCAATGCCATGTCCCCGCCCCACCAATAAGACACTTTTGGAACCTTCAAGAAAACAAGGGTTTGGGTTTTTTGGTTCTTGTTTTTTAAATGATGTATTACTTTTAGTGCACCGGGACAAATCAGTTTCAAAAGAAGCTATAATGTTGACTTTATTTCACCATGGAAAATCTGTGCTTGGAGGTAAGAATCATCTTATATAAAACGATCGAAATAAATAAATAAATACAAATAAATAAGAATTGCTTCAAAGGGGCTCAAGGGGCTGTTGAAGAATCAGATGCAGATGTCTGCAGCCAGGACTTCCACTTAATACCTTCTCAGCACTGTGGGAGGAGAGAAAGGGTGATGATGGCATCAGGTGGGAGACTGAGGCAGGATCTGAGCTTCCCCGCCCCAGGGGCCATCCCTGCCACCACCCTCCATCCTCAGCCCATCTGGATGTTTGAGGTTTGGGAATAATCCCTCTCTCTGGATGTTAGTCTCCTCATCTGTAAACTGGGAATCATCCTCTCCCTGGTGATCCCAACCTCCGCCTTTTTGGCTATAGACATGTTAGGGGAAACCTGGAGGAAAAATGTTTAGGACTCTTTCTGCTCCAAGGAAAGGCTTCCAGACAATGACTGGATTCCATCCTAAGGTGATTCTGCCCCTTTTGGTAAGAGAGGCAGGAGGTGGCTAGAAGGTGGGGTAGGGAATCATGGACAATGATGTCCACATTTAATATTTCCAGAAAAGCACTCCTTGGCCCTAAGGACTGTCAGCAAGAGAGAGTAATGTCCAAGTGTCCTTTTCTCAGAGCGTGGTCCCTGGAGACAACAAACCCAGAAGTGGTTCCAAAGGTGGAACCCACGGGAATGGGAAAGGGTGAGCCAAGTGTAGCAGGGAGGGGGCTTACCATTGCAGCCCAGGCCACTGAGGGAGCCGATCCGGTCCAGCCTCCGGCCAAAGCACCCTGACTTGCGCATCATCTTGGGGCTGCGTAGTCTTCTCAGGGCCTGGAGGACATTGTCACTGGGCGCAAGGGCCCCTGCAGGGGGTTTCTCCCTGGCCTCCCATGCTTCTGTGGGGCTATGGTCCTGCTGGAGGGGTCCCAGGGCCATCTGCTCTGCCTGCAGCTCTGAAACTGTGTCCCTCAGACGGTCCAGCAGCTCCTGCAACAGGTAAGGATAGCCTGAGCGTCAGGAACCCACACCTGGGCAGAACTGCACTCAATGGCACCCAAGTGAACCAACCGCCTTGGGTATGGAGTCCTGGCACCCAATCTCGTCACTTTCTGATTCCCTTATCACTAATTCCCAAGAGATACTGAGACCTCTTGGGACAGTAGCTAAGGCCCGGTGAACTGCTGCTACCCACAGCGGCCTTAACGCAGGCTACAGTGCTCACCTGCATTGCTGACAGTTCCAAGGCGGGGCTGGGGCTGCCCAGCGGGTGGGAGCGACCTCCTAGTGGCGACAGATGCAAGAACAGGAGGAGCAGGAGGGCCCGGGGCAGCGCCGTCTGGGGGTCCATGTCGCTGGAGAGAAGTGGGGAAAGAGATTGTCGCTGCGGCTGCTGCGCTGCGTCCCAGGCCACGTCTCACCTCTTCGTGGCACGCGGGCGCTCTCCTGGATCCCTCCGCAACGTCGGCCTTTTATTCCGCTCCTGGGGTTATCTCTGATTTATCGGCCGCATTCCGGCCAGCTGAGCTCAGGGCGGGGGAATGCACCCCTCCGCGCCTGCGACCATACTCGCCGGGGGTGGAGGCTGGGGATAGCAGGCCTTGTATAGAAATGGGCCTGGCCCGGGTGGGGCGGGAGCGCGCCGGGGACATCAACAGGTCCTTCGTCTCCCGCTTCCTCCTTTCCTGCAACACTCCTAGGGCCTTTCCTCCCCACCCCCAACCATTCCTGGAGAGGGCAGAGACAACTCCAGCGCTCCGTGGCCCGATGCAAGTGCGGGGCGCACGGGGTGACTCAGAGCGAGAACAGCCCCAGGCGACACCCCACCACCGCAGCGCGTCTTCCCACCCCTTGCCTGCCTGTAACTCGGCACAAGCTTGGCTCTCCGCACTCTTCCCGGAGCCCTGACCGCTGTCCGTGGTGCTGATCGTTCTGAGCAAACCCAGCGCCAAGAGGTCTTGCTCTCCTCAACTCAGGTCTAGCCAGAAAGACAGGCATGCAGTAGGGACGTCTGAGACCCCTCCCCACCCTCTCACAACTGCCTGTATTAGGATTCGCATTCTCCAATGTCATCTGATTAAAAGCCTGGGCATGACAAGGAACTTCTGGAATGCTAACACTGCTTCCATCCCTTAAACGGTAGAGCTTGATTTGGCTGGAATTTAGAGAGGCAAGGCCCAGAGATGAAGTCACCCAGGAATGCCGTCTATCAAATCTCCTCCAGGTGCCAACACCTCCTCTCCCCCACCAAACCAACATAGGATGGAAAAAGCAAAGATGACGGGAAGATGGCTATCTATTTGGTGGGACACTAGAAGTCTGAGGAGTGCCCCTCCCCAACGCCTTCTTCATCTGACCATCCATGACCTAATTTCCATTAGCAGATGGTCTGGACCTCCTGTCTGTGATTACAAATGAGGCTGCAAAGAAAAATGGCCCTGGAAAGAGACACTGCAGATTAAATCCCCCCTAAAGCATGCATGACTGATGTCACCACCCCTTCCAGATGCCTTGTGTTGACAAGCAGCAGGATGAGAGAATAAGATATGGGTGATAAAGAAAAGTCAGCAAGGGGCAGAAGGTGTGACCTCAAAGCAAATATTACCTTAAGAAAATAGCATCTCCTGATATGTGAGAAAAATACTGTTACTGTTTTTCATTTTTCAAACAAGGAAACTGAGCTCAGAGGAATTAATCTGCTTTCTTAGTTAACTAGTGGTAAAGCTTGGGTCGCAACCCAAGCAGTCTGACTCCAGACCCGACGCTCTTAATCACTGCAAGGGTGATTGCAAGGGGTTCCTACTAAAGAAAAAATTAGATTAATCCACTGTCATCTCTGAAGGTACAGAAAGCTGTCTGTGTGTGTACACACACATGTGCCACAGAAAGAATATCCAAAGATTAAGTGTCAACGAAAGAGACAAGAAAATCCAATCCAGTGCAGAGCTGAGTCAGAGGATTAGAGGCTGCTGAGAATGTAGAGTCCCTAAAGCTGGATGGCAGAAGTGTTGGGAGCAAGACAGAGTCCATCAACCAGCATCTGTTAAATGACTCCGCATGTAACCTGAGCCTTGCTTTGCTCTTCTGCAAAATGGACATATGTTACCTCCTTCCAATGGCTACAAGGGAGAAAATGATGTCTGTGAAAGCTCATGGCATTATGGAAAGAAACAAAGAATTAGGGATATAATTGCACTGAAGGAGATTGTGATCTCACTACGGAGACAGTCAGGCCAGGGGAAATAATTAAGCGCTAGGCATTCTGACAGAGCCTCCACTTGCCCCAGCAGAGGGGATTGTGGAAAAGATTCTAGGGAAGACACAGGACTGGATACATCCTCCAGGACCTTCTGTCCAGTAAAGAACAATATAGTATCAATTAATTCTCACACCAGATCGTCCCCACAAACATTTCTTAAGTGCCCACTGTATGCCACGCACTTTCCACTCCTATTAAATGGAGCTAATCATACCATCAATGTCACAACATTCCTGCACAAGGATTAAATAACATGGCATATCTGGTAGGCTGCATAATGTTCCCTCAAAGATGTCCATGTCTTAATCCCCAGAACCTGTGAATATGTTACCTGCCATGGCAAAGGGGGTTTTGCACCTGTGGTTAAAGATCTGGGGGTGGAAAGATTATCCTGGATTATGGGGGATGGCTAATGTAATCACAAGTGTCCTTATAAGAGGGAAGCAGAAGGATCAGAGTCAGAGAGAGAAAATGGAAGGATGGAAACAGAGATCAGAGATAAGAGAAGAGTCGACACTGCTGCTGGCATCTATGAAGATGGAGAAAGAGACCATGAGCCAAGGAGTGAAACTGGCTTCCAGAAGCTAGAAAAAGCAAAGAAATGGATTCTTCCCTAGAGCCTTCAGAAGGAACACAAGCCTGACTGCCAGCACCTTGAGTTTAGCCCTTTGAAGAAAACATATTTCTGATCCCAGAACTATATGGAAATCAGTTTATATTATTTTAAGGCACTAAGTTTGCAGTACTTTGTTTCAGTAGTAATATGAAATTAATACAGTATATGTAAAATGCTAAGCATAGCGCCTGATACTTAAAAAGCCCTCAGTAAATGTGGTTGTGGTGGCAGTATTGGTTCTTACCAGGGTCAAACCTTAGGTGCTAGGTGTTGGATACTGAGAAAGAAATAAACCCCTTAATTCATTCAACAAACCATTATCAAAGGTCTGGGCTCACAATGGTCTGGAGTCCAGACTCTGGAATTAGACTGCTTGCATTCAACACCACCTCAACCTTTTGCTACATATGTGATCTCGGGCAAGTTACTTCACCTCTCTTCATGTTTTCTCATGTCTGCATCACAGAGTTGTCATGAGGAGGGTATGGGACCATGCGGGTAAAACTAAGCTTCTGCTAGGAGGTGGGAACACAGTGGACAAGACAAACTCTGCTCTTGGGGAGCTCACGGTGCAGGGAGAAAGGCACAGTCACAGACCCCCCAGGATGATGTGGTGACCGATACGGGTGAGTTCTGGGTGCTCTGTAAGCACAGCAGGAACACTCAGTTGAGGGGGAAGCTTTCTGGAGAAGGTAGTACTGAGCTAAGGCTTTGAAGGGTAAGAATGAATGAGCCATGAGAAGGAGGACGAGGGCATTCTGGGCAGAGGTGGGGGCTGCTTCACGGATCAACCACCACCTCTAGCATCTTGGTCTGTTCCGGCTACTATAACACAAGAGCACAGACTGTGGTTTACACACCACAGAAATGTATTTCTCACAATTCTGGAGGCTAGGAAGTCCAAGATCAAGGTGCTGGAAGACTCGGCGCCTGGGGAGAGCGCCCTTACTGGTTCATAAGCAGCTCTTTCCTCTGCAACCTCACATGGCAGAAGGGACAAGGGTGCTCTCTGAATTCTCTTTTCTAGGGGCACTAATCCCATTGTGAGGGCTCCACCCCCATGACCTAATCACCTCCCAATGGTCCTACCTCCTAATACCCTCACATTGGGGAAATAGGTTTCAACATATGAATTTGTGGGGAGGCAACACAGACATTTGTTCTATAGCTTCTAGGCTCTTGGTAGAAGGAAGAAGAGGCAGAAAAGCAAAGGTTTGGGACAAGTGTGCTGAGCTACGACTCCCCTCTGACTCTGACCTGCAGCCCTGGGCAGCCATAGGGGGCAGCATGAGAGCACTGACCATTAGGGAAAGGGGAAGGAGGTAGCAGGGAGCACTGCCTAGGGAGTCAGCAGGTAATAAGTATCACCCACTGCTATCTCATGGTATGGCTTTATGCAAGTCATTTCTCTGCTCTGGGACTCTGTTTCCCCTTATGTAGAATGAAGGAATTCGACGAGGATTTCTCATGGGCACAGAGGCCCTGTAAGAATCAGCTGTCCCTAGTTCATGGTTAGGTCTGCTCACTGGCTTCCAGCCCCCACTAGTACGTCTATCTTCTATGACTCATAGACTTTCTCAAAAGCCAGAAAACACCTACAGAAGGGCCATCAGATCCTTCACAGCCGTGACATCAATGCAGGGGCAGGCATGTGTGTGTGTGTGTGTGTGTGTGTGTGTGTGTGTGTGTGCGTGCACGTGCGTTGGGGGTGCTTTAGAAACCAGCATGAGTGTGCAGCTCTTCTCTGCCCTTTAAATGAATCCCCAAACTGATGGTTATCAGAGGGAGGGCTGAGCTTCCTAGACTGGAAGGAAATAGTTATTAACTCTTCCCATCCTGTGTCCAGCCTCACAAGCAATATCTGAAGCCTATGAGTGTAATGGAGGGGTTGCCTCTTATTTCTATAACCTCATAAGGAAAACGAAATCTGAACGGGTCAGATGCCTTCCCACCAACTCTAGAAAGGCCTATATTCATTTTGTCCCTCTAGTCAACATCCTGGTGGCTTCCATGGAGCTCTTGGACCCATAAATGCCTGAAGTTAATCTACTTTGGCCTTTGTAGTTAGGCGAGCTGATAAATCTGCTCCCCTACCTTTTTTGCCTAGACCAATTGAAGTTAAATTTCTGTCACTTCCATCCCAAAGCTCCCTAAATGACCCAGTCTCCAAAAGAAACTGCACACCTTTTTCTTGGAAATGTTTCTTAAGAATAAGACATCACAGCCCTTAGTAAAAGCCCAAGGTCTGGAGCCTTTGCAGACAAAAGTGCTGAACGCTGTCTAATTTTTTTTCCGGTTTACCGCAGCACTTTATTTCTGTCCCACAATGATGCATTGTTGGGGCCAAATGTTCTCACATGACAGTAGAAAACCAAAATTTGTCATCTCTTAAAGAATTGAGAATCACAGACAAAAACCTTACATAAATTAAAAGGGAGAATAAATGTATAGGGGTAAATGCAAACCGTTTTTCAACTCAAGGCAAGTAATGACTCATTGTATTCTTTCTGCCAGGAAAACATCAGTTGAGAAAGGAAAACAGAGAGGGGGCACTTGCGTGGCTCAATCAGTTAAGCGTCCAGCTCTTGGTTTTGGCTCAGGTCATGATCCCAGGGTCTTGGATCAAGCTCCCCCCCGCCCCCGCCACCATGGGCTCCCTGCTCAACAGGAAGTCTGCTTCTCTCTCTCTCTCCCTCTGCCCCTCCTCCCTGCTCATTCTCTCTCTCTCTCTCAAATAAATAAATAAAATCTTCATAAGAAAATAAAATAGTGTACAATTCAACAGCTTTTATTATATTCACACATACATGCAACTGTCATCATAGACAATTTTAGAACATTTTCATCACCTCAAAGAAACCCCAGGCCCTTTTGCCATTATCCCTTAGCCCCCATCACCAGCCCTAGGCAACCACTAATCTTTCTACCTCCATAGATTTGCCTATTCTGGATATTTCATATAAATTGGGGTCATAAATGTGTAATCTTTTGTGTCTGGCTTCTTACACTCAGCATGTTTTCAAGGTCCATCATGTAGCGTGGATGAGAATTTCATTCCTTCTTATAGCCAAATAATATTCTATTGTGTGGACATACTGTATTTTGTTTATCCATTCATCCACCTTTTGAGTTACTTTCATTTTAGGCTATTATGAATAATACCACGATGAACATTCATGCACAAGTTTTTGCGAGGACACGCATTTTCCTCTCTCTTGGCTGTATACCTAGGAGTAAAATGGATGGGTCATATAGGAACTCTATGTTCACTCATTTGAGGAATTTGTATATATAATATTTATATATATCTATATAAGTTTTAATATAGTTCTCAATGTTGCCAAAGAGCCATCATTCATCTTTTTAAATGTCATTTTGTAATCCACTGAATTTAATTTTTTTTTAGATTTTTTTTTTTAATTTGAGAGGGAGAGTGAGAGAGAACATGAGGGGGGAGGAGGGACAGAGGGAGAAGCAGACTCCCTGCTCAGCATGGGGCTTGATCACAGGACCCTAAGGTCATGACCTGAGCTGAAGGCAGTTGCTTGATCGACTGAGCCACACAGGCATCCCTGAATTTACTATTCTTAACATAATTATTTTCTAGTTTGATAGAGAGTGCCTACACTTCTTTTTTGTTAGTTAAATAATGCTGCTATAGGGGCGCCTGGCTGGCTCAGTGGGAAGAGCATGCAACTCTTGATCTCAGGGTCATGAGTTCAAGCCCCACATTGGGTATAAAGATTACTAAAAAAATAAATAAACTTTAAAAAAATAATGTTGCTATAAAAGTTTTTACACTGTATACTTTTCGTCCTTTTAGATGTGGGTTCCTCAACCTCCACCCTATAGACATTTGAGGCCAGACCACTCTTTGTTGGGGTCAGGGGAGCTGTCCCACGTACTGTAGGATTCTTAGCAGCATCCCTGGTCCCCACCCAGGACATCCCAGTAGCATCCCTCTCACCCAAATTGTGAAGACCAAAGGTGTCTCCAGACATTGCCTAATGTCCTCTGGGGGGAAAGCTGTACCTGGTTTCTTTAGATATTTCACTCAGGATACATGCCCAAGAACGATTTACTTAATTGAAGGCATGAGCATATTCAGGGGTCTCAATGCCGATAAGTGGCTGCCCCCCACGCCCAACAGGACTATAGCTGCTGACAGCCTTTGTCCCAAGGGTCAGGAGAGTGGAGTCAGGGAGGCTCACAGAAGTGGGTGGGGTGTCTGCAAAAGAGGGGACCTTACACGCAGGGAAAGAGTGGCTTCTTACTGCTGCTCGCACACCTGCAGGGGACGCTGTTCACACCACAGTCCCTGGAAGGGCTGCACAGTGCACATTCCCAGGCAGGTGCTATTCTCCTCCAGTACGATGTGAACTCAGCAGCCTCTAACTCAGTGGGGGCCACTCTGAAGAGCAAGCTCCCAGTGGCTTAGATCCTGCTGGCTCTGAAAATGGAGAAGGGGAGGGAGGGAGAGCGGGAAACAGAGAAAGAGCTCAGGAGAGAGGGAGGGAGCCGCCCAAACCCAGAGGGTCACACTCATGAATGGCCTGGAGTGGGGGCACACGTGAGGCCGAGATCATGAATGGCCGCCCCTGAACATCCACATGAGGGATATTAATAGAGCTGTTGGAGGAGAGGACACTCTGTGCTTGGGGAGGGTCAGGCAGGAGAGGACAGGGTGTGCAGGAAGTGGCTCCGTGACATTCCCACCGTGGGAAGTGGGGGAGGCGCTGGCAGGGCGCCAAAAGCTTCTGGCTGGCTTTTCTCCCCTGACATTCCTCCCTAGAGAAGGGGGCTGTCCCCAGGCGGACTCAGAGTTCCAGGCCCTCCGAAGCTAGCTGCGTCCTCCGGGACATGTTTGGGGACCTGTCCCCGTGGTTGGAGCCATGTTCCCTCATTTAAAAGGGAATGGTGTGAGGGACTGGAAAAGTAGTGAGGCTGTGACAGGAAAATCAGACATGGGCATCATTCTAGGTTAAACAGTGTCCCCCCAAAGTTCATGTCCACCAGGAACCTCAGAGTACAACTTTATTTGGAAATAGGATCTTCTCAGATATAATTGGTTCAGATGAGATCATACTGGAATAGGATGGGCCCTAAATCCAACATGACTGGTCTCCTTATAAGAAGAGAAGAGACACAGATACAGACAGACAGGGGGGCAGAGCTGGGAGCAGTTTGTCTACAAGCCCAGGGTTTCTAGCAGACACCAGAAGCAGGAAGAGGCCAGGAGACATCCTCCCCTAAAGCCTTCAGAGACAGCACGGCCCTGCCAGAACCTTAATCTCAGACTTCAGCTTCCAGAACCGGGAGAGAATCAATTTCTGTTGTTTTAAGCCGCACGGTTTGCGGGGCTGTGTGGTGGCAGACACAGGAAAGAACCCACGAGCATCTTGTATTTACAAGCGGTCTTCGGTCTGGGCTCCTGCATCCTTAGACTTACGCCAAGGGCTCTGGGGGACTTAGCCTTTAATGGGGCAACACTGTGGAGCAAGGTAGGGTTCAGTTTCTGGGGGTCAGCCTGCCTGCATCGAATTTCAGTCCCACCTCTTCCCACTGTGGCAGATGGCCACGAGATCTCCCACGTGATGTGCTCTTCTTACGATGGGACTTTAACCCTCCTTGCCATTGAAAGGGGATCCACGTTCCCTCCTCTCGAACCCAGGCAGGCCCGTGATTATGGTCGAAGAACACTGACATTGCAGGCTGGGTCGTGGAAGGTGAAGCAGCTTCTGAAACCCTGAAGCCACATGAAGAGAGGAAAATGCCTGGCCAGCCCCACCTGCTCCAGCTCCAGCCACCGTCTGTCCACAGCAGGATCAAGGACCCTGCATGGGAACCACACAAGCCCTTCCCAAACTCTTGACCCACAGAAACCATAAGAGACAATAAAACGATTGCTGTCGCTTTAAGCCCCTAAGTTTGGGGTGATTTGTTACGTAGCAACTGATAACCAAATGTTAGCTGAATACTTGGGCAAGCTACTTTAGCCTCCCTTTGCCTTGTCTGTCATAACAGCACCTACCTCACAGGGTGGTTGAAAGACTAAATGAAATAATATATGTAAGGGGCGCCTGAGTGCCTCAGTCAGTTGGGTGTCTGCCTTCGGCTCGGGTCGTGATCCTGGGCTGCTGGGATGGAGTCCCACATCGGGCTCCCTGCTCATCAAGGAGTCTGCTTCTCCCACTCAGCCTCCCCCTGCTCATGCTGTCTCTCACTATCTCTCTCTCAAATAAATAAATAAATCTTAGAAATTAAAAAATTAAAAAAATAGTAATATATGTAAGACGTTTATCACAGGACCTGCACAAAGCACACACTCAATTCAAATGAGCAATCACGCCCATTATTTTTAGAATTACTGTATATAACACATAGTTATTATATGTAACTGGCACCGAAAAATCAGTTGTACCCATTTTGGAGGGCAGGAAAATTGAGCCTCCAGCCCCAGTCGAGACTTCAGAGATTGCAGCCCCTGCTGACACCCTGATGAGGGTGTCATGGCACATGAGGGGCCCTGTGCCAGAAACACCAGGCTCAGCCACCCCAGATTCCTCATCTACAGAACCTGTGGGCTCATCAATGCCTATTCTTTTAAGTCATTAATTTAGGGCTACTTTGTTACGCGGCAAGAGATAACTAACACAGGTATAATATAATACAGGTAGATGTTATAGTCTCTATTCTACAGATGTGGAAAGTAAGGAATTCATTCATCCCTTCAACAACAGTTTACGGAGTGTCTACTATATGCAGCACTGTCTACACCCTGGGACCAAACAGGAACCAAGGGATACAGGACTTCCCTCCTCACAGACCACAAGACGTGAGCACGTTAAGTCATTTGGTCTCAACTCATAGCAAACGGGCACAACCAAAGATCGACTTCCATCCGTCTGTCTCTAATTCTGTGACCCCAACTCCCAGAGCTTCCCCCTGCCACGCACAAAGTGGTTCTTTGGAGGTTGACCTGCTCACCTCTCACTGCCCACCCCCGACGTGGAGGCCAGAGAGACGACTCCCCATGGAGGTGCGGATCCATCCAGGGGTGCCACCTGGGAACAGGGCAGACAGGCCTGCACCCACATTGCTCCGTGGAGGGTCTGGGAAGGGGGGTCAGGCACTTGTCACCCGAGAGGAAACTCTGGTGAGGGAGGAGAGTGACAAGAATGTCCCCAGGGTGGGAGCACTTAGGGAAAAAAGCCGACCAACAGTCTTTCCTTCTAGAACCACACAGACCCCTGGTCACCTTAAGTCCCAGCTGTGCAGAGGTGGCCACTGGTGCCCTGAGAGCAGAGCTCATAGGGCCCAAACCCTTCTGTGGGTGTAAGCGCTACTTTTCGTGTCCCCTGGGCTGGCCTCTGGGACCAGGACAGCTCAGATGCTCTCAGCATCAAAAATACACAAATGAATGAGGAGGACTTGGAAAATTGTCCACTGCCAACCCCCACATTTAAAGAGAAAGAGAATCTGAGGCCAGAGAGGTAAAGCTATCATTCCAGGTTATGAGGCCAGCTCCTTCCTCCCTCCCTTCCTCCCTCCTTCTTTCCCTCCTTCCTGTGCTCAGACAGATACACCAGGAGCCCTCTAAGAAGCCCTGGGAGCCAAGCTACTGTTATTGAGCACCTACCAGGGGCCGTGAATGGTTCTACGCACTGTAGGGTATCATCATCTCCTTTACAGCGAGGAAGAAGTGAGCAGAGCCTGGACCCGAGTCAACGCTCTGTAAACACTGGCTCTTGTTTCTATTATCCTGGGATACAGAAAGGGCGGACGCCTTGCCCAAAGGCGCTGGTGGGTGAGTGGTGGCAACCGTGTCTGCTGTTACCCACCACTCAGTCCTTGGGGGCCTCTGGGACGAGTGAGCACGACAGGCCTGAAGGACAGGCCTGAAGGACAGGCCGGGATGGCGGGAACTGCACATGCTGCTGGGCTGGCAGAAGACCCTGCCCTTTGAGTGAGCTTGGCTGGCGGGGGGCGGGGGGAGCCTGCGGCGGACATGGGTGCAGCCCCTCCCCACCCACCCAGCTCTCTCTGGAGGCGCTGGCCAGGGAAAGGCCAAGGCCCTGTCCCCAGACACCTAGGCCACAGTAGACAGAAGCCTCGGGCTTTGGCCAACGTGGACCCGGCATTCTAGAGTCCAGGGAAGAGCGATCCAGGCAGAAGGACTGGAGAGGCCAGGGCTTGCGGAGGGAAAGGCTGATGTGTTTGAGGAACGGCAGAAAGCCAGCGGCTGGAGCAGCGAGGCGAAAAAGGCTAATTAAAGGCTCCAAAAGGTGTCCACAGCCTAATCCCTGCGCCCGTGGCTCCTTCCGGGGGCCCCAAAGGACTTCGAGGATGTGACTACATGGAGGGTCTTGAGGTAGGCAGATTAGATTGGACCATCCAGATGGGCCCCAAATGCAGTCACAGGTGCCTTTTCAGAGGGAGGCCGAGGGAGAGATTTGGCCCACGCAGAATGGGAGGAGGCTCCGTGACCTCGCAGGTGGAGGCTGGAGACCCGCGGCCTCAAGCCAGGAGCTGGAAGACGCAGGGTGTGGACTCTCCCCAGGGCCCCCCCCCCCCCCCACCTCGCCGTTAGCCCAGTGATCGGGATTTCGGACTTCTGGGCCCCAGAACTGTGTTTTCTGAGCCAGAGCGTCTTTGGTCATTTCTTCCCGTAGCTGCAGGACAGCAGCAGGACAGACAGGGACAGCTGGCAGCAGAAGCGGGAGGGAGCCAGGATTTTGATCCTGGTGCAGCTTCCCCACTCTCCCCCAACCTTTCTCCCGGCTCACCTCCTCCTTTCTCCAGCAAGGCACCCCAGTGCCCCCACCCCTTTTAAAATAACTTGTTGCAGCAAGCAGACATCAGCTTTGAAATTGCAAACACATGCTACAATCTTTGAAGGCAACTGGGAAAAAAGCAAGGCTCGTCCTCTTCTGTCTCCTCCCCACCATCCCGTCCTCTCCGCAAATGTCCCTGCAAAGTGCACCTGCACCCCGTGCTGGGAACCCCGAGCAGAAGCTGCGCCCCACCAGCTCCCGGCTGTCAGCGCCCTCGGCCCGCGGGATGGCTGCAAACTCTGTCACTCTAACAGCTGATAAAGCCCCAGGACCTGCTCCTCTGGAGCCTGGGCCTCTGGGCCTGATAAGTCCAGCCTGTCAGCGGGTTTGTCCACACCTGCTCCTGGCCCAGCCTCCCTGGCCCCACCCCTGCTCTGGGCTTCCTGCTGCCTGTTCACAGCCAAGCCCTGGCCACCGTGCCTAGGCCAGGCCACAGTCACCTTGAAGTGACCCCAGACAGCCAGGCTGGCTGTAGCAGGATTGGGAAGGATGGTTCATTCAGGACATGGAGTGGGTTCACGGTGCTAAAGATTTTCTCCCCCAAGTGCAGGCCAACCCCCTGTTTCCAGAATCTTCCTTGGTTGGGGGCGGGGCGGGGGGGGGAGGGCAGTGGATAGAGAGAGGTGGGCGCAGGATTCCAAACGCAGCAGCATCAGGGCCTTTCCTAAGGCAGCCAGCTGAACCAGCAGGGTCTTGACCCCCGGAAGACATGTGGCAGTGTCCAAGCCATCACTGGTTGTCATAACTTGGGGGGGGGGGCTGCCCACGTCTATGGGTAGCAGCCAGGGAAACTGCTAAACAGACAGCCCCCACGACAGAGAATGATCTGGCCCAAAATGTCAACAGTGCCCAGCTTGAGAAACCCCAGCTGGACAACAGAGGAGTAAGCCTGGCCGTGGGGCTTCCAGATCCCTCACCCAGAGATGCTAAAGCCAAGTCCAGCACCATCTGGGAGCCTGGGCATGGGCCAGAGCCAGGGCAGGGCCCTGCCCTCAGGCATCAAATGCCCCTGGAAAGGCCAGATGACGCCAGCATCTCCCCGAGGTACTTCCTGTCCCTGCCTCCTCTTGGCCGAGCTCATCCCAGGAACGCCATGGGAAGTAACAGCTGCTATGTTCCTGAGCGCCAGCTAGCAGCTGGGCAGTGCACCAGCATTTTCCTTCCTTTTTTTTTTTTTTAAGATTTTATTTATTTATTTATTTATTTATTGGAGAGAGAAAGAGAGAGAGCACAAGCAGGGGGAGGGGCAGAGGGAGAAGCAGGCTTCCTGCTGAGCAGGGGGTCCATGTGTGGCTCGATCCCAAGACCCCGGGATCATGACCTGAGCCAAAGGCAGACGCTTAACCCACTGAGCCACCCAGACACCCCAGCATTTTTCTTCCTTGTGGTGTTTTTACACAGCAATGTGGGGAGGAAAGGATTGCTTCCAACCTCATTTCATGAACAAGGAAACTGAGGCTCGGAGTGGTTAACTGACTTACCCAAGGTCACTGCCATGGTCATGGTGGAGAACCAAACCCAGGACTTCAGAATTGCCTTATTTGGAGACAAAGTCTTTGAGAGAGATAATCAAGTTTAAGTGAGGTCATTAGCGTGGGTCCTAAAATCCAATATAATTGGTATCCTTATAAACGGGAAATTTGGGCAGGTGCCCTAGCATTTAACAGGTCCCTTGAAGTGAGGCTTCAGCTTCCAGAAGCTTCATTTGGTTGCTGCTCATAACACCTAAAATAATGCTACTAAATAATAATAATAATAATGCTAAGTAATAATAAATAATAAATCAGTGTAAGTAAGCGCCATCCCAAGGTGTGGTGGGGTTTTTTTTGTTTTGTTTTTTGTTTTATTTTGTTTTGTTACTGTAGAGAATAATTCGTCAGGACCACACAGGTAGTAGGAGCACATGGATGAGTAATTAGGAGTAGAACCCCGGGCTCTCGAGGTCCAAATGACAGACTTGGGTTCAAATCCCGGTTCTACCACCCACCAGCTGTGTGATCTTAGGCAAATCACTCCAGAGCTGCCCGCCTCGGGTTTTCCAATCCCATGAAATGGGTACAACAATAGTGCCCACCTGACGGGGTTTTCCCGAAGACTAAGTGAGATGACGCACAATCCTCGGTACATCGCGTTCCCCCAATACCCAGGTGTTCTGGCGACCACGATTATCACAATTATGATGGCTTCGTCCTACTGTTCCAGGAAGAGTGGCTTTCCCCTTTGAACTTCCGCTCTGGGTTTCTCAGAGCTGGGCTCACGAGATGTTGGGGAGTCCAGAGAGGGGTGCTGGGGGACCACCCGACACGCTTCCCCTCACCCAGCTGAGCGAGTCATGTGGGCGGTCGCATGCGGAGCACGAGGCATTGTCAGCAGCTCTGCCACATTCCGGCGATTCCTTAGCCCCGTGTGGGAACAAGGGTGGTGTGCAAAAGTGTGCAAGCGTGACGAGTGCCTGAGCTGCCATCACACGGGATGGCTTTGCCCCACTTGGGATGGCCTCCACCCTGCACGTGGTGGCCCAGCAGGCACCGCTAGCTGAGCCTGGGACGACTGCCACCAAGCCACCAGATGCACCTGCCGTCCCGGTAGGAGAGCTAGAGAAACCTCTCAGAAGAGGTGGAAGGGTGGCCAAGGACTGGTGCCTCCAAAAGATCCTCCCGGGCCTGCTGCAGATCCGTCCACCGATCCATTTCTTCTATCCCTGTCCATGGATTGCTCGGCCACACACCAGCACATGCATGTACATCGAGGACTTCGCATTTTCTGCTTTGTTGCTTAAATCATTAAGCAATTGTGCCTTAAGTATACGATCCTAGAGACAATTCTATCCGGACAAACGGAACTAATAGATAGACCTCCTAGCATCATCACGTCACAAAGTCCAAACCAGGATGCTTTAGAGCATGAAATGGGTTAGTGTGAAGAACCAGGTGGTGGACACAAGCCAGGACTCCCCAGACAAGCACATCTTAGACGGAGTCATGAAAGTGACCCAGCTAAAGCTGAGCTGGATACGACTGGACAATTGAACACACCTTTTCTGAGAGTTTCCCGTGTTTTCTAAGCGGGCCTGGCGGTAGGAGTCACCTCAGGCTGGGTTCACCTCCTCCGTCCTCGAATCTGAGAGACTCCCGGGGGAACCCAGTGTGCCAGGCTTTGGGGAAGATGTGCATGTCATTTTCCTCATGGTTTTCTCCTACTTTCGCTTAGAAAATTCCAGCAGTCTCCCCGAGCGTTGATCGAAGACCCACTTGCTTATCTGCTCTATTCTGTGAGAGTTCAGGAACCCAGGCTACAGGGCGAGGACGGGGGGCCGAAAGCCCACCTGGGCAGGCCAGTAAGCAAGGAGTCCCCACTGCGGGAAGCACTGTGGACACTGCCCCCAGACCCTCTCCCAGCTGCACCCCCCACCACCCCCGAGTCACCACTCTGGCCTCCCTTGGGGGCCCAGTCCTTCTTCGCCCTAGCAACCCATCTCCAGAGGGACATAGCCAGCTACCTGCCGGGGTCTCTAGGCCCCTGTTGCCCAAGAGCGACCAGGGCACTGCCCTCTAGGCCCCCCCTCAGCAAGATTCAACATGTGTTTTCCAGCACCTACTGTGGGCCAAGCTCCGGGCCTGCACAGGGAGCAGTGTGCCCAGAAAGACTTCCCCCGATGTCGGCCTGGGCAGCCTTTCTGAGGAAGTGCTGCTGAGGGTGAGGGAATGGGGTTCGGCTGGCCAGGGTGGACAGGAGAGGGAGAGCAGGGAGGCAGGCTCCATCAAAGGAACGTGGCAGGTTGGAGAACAGAAGAGATTGCTATCGGGCTGGGTTGTGGGGCAAGAGGGAGCAGGCTGGACCTTGTGGGGCCTTCAAGACTATAGCTCATGGGCCATGAGCAGGAGTTAAAGAAATTCCCACTTGTGTGGTGACAGGATCCCATGGGCCACCCTCCCTGCCGTGGAAAACACCTTGGGGCTGGGGAAAGGGAAATGACTGAGTCCTGGACCCCAGGCCAGGGCGCTGGAGAGGGAGAGAGGAGCCGGCTCAGAGTGGTGGGGCGGAGGGCTCCTGGCACCCCATCCAGGAAGTGGCTTCATAGGACTTTACCAGCTTCCTGTGAGGCCAGATCCCTGAGGGCTGGGGTGAGGCGTGGGGGCTGAGGAGGAGACAGGGGAAGGAAGTCCAGGGCTATGGGGCTTCCCTGACCCTGGGTGCTGGAGCAGAGGCCTGGGCCCTCCTAGCTGGAACCCCAGGCCCCTCTTGGGCTCACCCTCCCAGCTAGGCCCCTGCAGCACCAGGCTCCAAGATGGCTGGCTCTCCTGAGTACCCCTCCCCACCCCTTACACACCCAGAATGCAGCAGAAAGCACAGGAGACAAAGGGACAGTCAAAAAAGGAAAAAAAACAGCTGGGAAGGTCAGACAGCACCGGGAATGGGCAGCTCTGCCCCCTCGCCTCCGTGCTCACTTGGCGCAGACAGGAAGCAGTTGGAACCAGCTCCAGAATTTGGCAGGCGGGGCCACTGGGGGGAGAGGTGCCCATGACCACTAGCCATTGGGCGGCCCCATTGGTCCCGCAGGCTGACCTCATTGCCCAGGCCCGTAGGAGTGCTTCCTGGGGTCACATTCCGCGCTGAAGAGCCCCTCTCCAAGGCCTTGGTTGGCGCCAATGTCTTTTTAGGAACCAAGGGTCTAATTTTAGTGTCCCGGCCTTCGACACCTTCTCGAAATAGCTCCCTGTTTTCCCTCTTGTCCCTGCCCCTTCCTTGGAGAAGGTGAACCCCCTGCGTCCCTGTGATCCGGGGTGGTAAGCACAGGCCCAAAGCCTTGTATGGGTTTCATTGGAGGGACCCATGCCCCCTGCTGCGTGTTTCATGTGACCTGACCCAGGGGACCGGCCTCTAGAGAGGGCAGCTCACAGCGCCCACTGGGCCGGGGGTGCCACAGCAGCCAGAGCTCACTCCTGCCCCCCTTCCTGTCCCTGCCGTGCTCAGGTGTGACCCAAACTCAGGTCCCCACCATCCTAGAAATTAAGCCTGCCCCACTTCCCCCACCCAGCCTCTCCCTGTAGGGAGTGTGGGTAAGCTAACCCTTTGACCCAGGGGAGCCTCTATCGTCCTTTTAATAGGGTCTGCCATTCTCGTATTAATAACAATTATTACTATTATTTCCCGAGCACTTCACTGTGGTGCCAAGTGCTCACATGTATGATTCCATTTATCCTCTCCGCCACCCTGTGAGGTGGACGCGTTATTGTCCCCTGGATTGTGGGGCCGCCAAGGGGTAGAATTGGGATTTGAACTCAGGACGTCTGACCCCCAGCCTCTGCTTCCCTGTTCACATGGGGTCACGACACAGACATCCTCCTTGGATCCTCAAAACAGCCCTGTCTCCACTGCCTTTGTCCCAGCCCCCGGGCCTGAGCACTCGACTCAGATTCTTTTAGGTTTTCCAAGCCAGCAGGCCGGAGGGGTCCTCCTGCTGGCCCGAGGTCACACAGCAAACTAGCGCTGGAGGAAGACGGCTAGCCCCACGGTTCTAAGATTCAGGCCGCGTTCCAGGAAGGAGGTGGAAGCTCTCCATGGGGGACAGTCGTGCATCGGTGTGTCCCTAGACCCAGAAGGTGGTCCCAGGACACAGGCAGGTGTATGCATCTAGGCCGGGGAAGGCTCGGCCAGCTGCCCTTTCCTGAACAGGTCCGTGTGCTCAGAGGCAGAAGAGCTTTCTAAAGAGGCACCAGCGGGCTGAGTGACTGGCGGCTGGGAAGCATGATTCAGCAGGCTTCGGTCCTGCAGGGAGTAGACGCATCGCAAAGCAGGAAACCAGAGTGGGCCTTCCTGGGCCTCCCCTCACAGCAACCAGAGCCCAAAGGCCACGTCCAGGGGCTCCCCAGAGAGACTGGGAGTAGTGGGAGCTCCTTCCTGGGGCCCCGAGTCCCAGCTCCTGCCACAGGTTCCTGGGCTGTGTGCAGACCAGTGTGGAGTGGGGGGAAGACAGAGGAGGGGGAGCCCACAGTGCACTGAGTCAGATGGGACAGGCTGCTCCACCCAGCCAGAGCAGAGCACATCAGGGCCTCGGGAAGCTCCTTCCAACCCCCAAAGCGTCTAGATTCATCCAAGCAGCCTTGACTGTCAGGACAGGAAAAGGCAATATAGGGGTGCCTGGGTGGCTCATTCGTTAAGTGTCTGCCTTCAGCTCGGGGCCTGATCCCAGGGTCCTGGGATCGAGCCCCGCATCAGGCTCCCTGCTCCGCGGGGAGCCTGCTTCTTCCTCTCCCACTCCCCCTGCTTGTGTTCCCTCTCTTGCTGGCTGTCTCTCTCTCTCTGTCAAATAATAAATAAAATCTTAAAAAAAAAAAGGGGGGGGGAAGGCAATATAGATAAAAGTAGATAACGAGCCACTCTTCTGGGGCACCTGGGGGGCTCAGTCGGTGAAGCGTCTGCTTTCGGCTCAGGTCATGATCCCAGGGTCCTGAGTAGGGAGCCTGCTTCTCCTTCTCCCTCTGCCCCTCCCCCCAACTTCTTGTGCTCTCTCTCTTTCTTTCACTCTCTAAAAAAAAAAAAAAGACCAGAGGGACTGATGGTATTTCCCGTGTAAATGATGCAGTTCTTGCAAACCCATCTAGCCAGGCCGGACCAGATGGGCAGCGGAAGGACCAAAGCCAGCCAGATGACAAACAGCATCTGACCTTTGACTTCGGTGCTGGGGACACAACAGGGCGTGGAGGGCTGTGGGGACCTGGAGAACCTTGTTCAGAGGGAGAGCTCAGTGTCCCCGAGTACTCTGATAAAACAGGTGTTATCAGATGCAGTGGTAAATTCAAGATCTTCCGTAAAAATCTGATTTTTTAATCTTGGCCAAACATTTATTTCAACATCCTTCCTGACTGCTGAGTTTCTAACAAAACAGGTCTGCAGGTGGTATTCCACTGTGGGGAGCGCCGGGGACGCAGCATGGGCTGTGAGCTTATGCGTTTCCTGTTTACAAAGCACATGGTCTTGTGTAATGGTCACCTTGGCCCTGTAAGCCGACCGGGTAGGTCGGCTGCGTCCATCTGACAGATTAGGAAAACCGAGGCCTGGGTGAGTAAAGCACTTTGCAAACGTCACACAGCCGTGGCAGAGCACAGATTTAAAATCGGATCGCTCTGATTCCAAAAGGGTGCTCTTTCTGCTCAGAGAGGTCAAGGCTGTGTGGTGAGGGAAGGAGTGGGACAGTGGGAGCCACTGTCCGCACTTCTGAACCCGGAGAGCTGACCCTACCCTGTTACCTGAACTCCCAGTTCCAGGCGCTCAGCACCCCAGAAAAGCTAAGCATGGAGATAAGCCTGCGGAGGTGCTGATGGGGCATGTGACACAAAGATTTTGCAGCTCTGAAGGCAGCCTCACCCTCCCTGGGTCTGGCTGGTGGAATGCAGAAAAGAAGGGTCAGGTGATGGACAGGGCGTCAGTGATGGGCACATGCCAGTGTCAATCCCAGGAGCTCCAGGCTGAGACCCGTCCTACCTCCAAGGCCACCTTCCCCATCAGGAGGCTTCCTGGGTCTCCCCAACCCTGACTTCTCACCCCCCAGAGGGTCCTCACATCACTGGGGCTTGCCTGACTCTTGGGGTTCCAAAGCTCCGAGACTGAAGATCCCCTGTGGGGGAAGGACAGCACGGATACCTGCCACTGGACTCACCCATCCCATGGGGCAGGAGCAAACTGGTTTGCTGCAGACCCTGCCTTGCTGGAAACCAGCCAGTTGCTGGTGCCGAAAGGAGGCCCAAGAGAAGCCACTTAGGACCAAAGACACACCTCCCCCACCAGCTCAGCCCACTGATACAGGCGACTTCCCCCGTGCTGGTGGCTCTGCACAGCCCCTGATATTCTCCTGCCCCTGCTCAGAAACATGCGGCCAAGCACCCACCAGTTTGCTGGTGGGGCCAGTCCCAGCCTGTCCAGGAAAACGAAACCAAAATCCCCCACCTGTAGGACTCAGTTTTGTTGTTTTTTAAAAATCTCTGATCTTTTCTGTTTTAACGTCACATATAGACATTACAAAATGTTCGTCTTGCCAAGCTTTTTCTAGAAAAGCAAGTATTGCTAAAGTAGAATTTTCCCTCCAGCCGTTATTGTAAAAGAAGCAAGGATGATTGGAAAATCAGGATGATGTGCCCCAGCTCGGTCCCCCAAAGAGGGGACAGATAGCAGTGTGACCGTAAGTGCACTTGATGAAGCAGTTTCCAGGATGTTCTTGCTCAGGGAACAGTGTGGAGTAAGAAAGAAACACAGCCCCGTGCAGGGCTCGGACTGCTGACAGGCCGCCAACTCCAGGCATGTGAATGGGGAGGGAAACAGCACTGGCTGACCACCTATTACAATCCGGTGTTTTTACACACTGACCTATTAAGTCTGATGCGAACCTGAGCATTAGGCATTGTTACTCCATTTTACTGATGAGTAAAACTGAGGTTAAGAGAGATGAAACAACTTGCCCAAGGTCACACAGCCCTCAACAGGCAGAGCTGGGATTCAAACTCAGGTCTGTGTTGCTTCAAGTTCTATGCCCTTTCCAATGCACCAAGCATGACTCTCAGGGGAGACAGAATGAGGTTGGCTTTGACCACTGTGCGGCTGATCCCAGACTAGAGGGGACGGGCCCTCCTGCACTGCCTAGGAACACCCACACAAGGACCAAGATTTCTTAGGAGAGTTCCCCTGCCTCACCTGCTTGCATGGGGTAGGGGGTGGGGAAGACCCCAGCCTGGCCTCTGGCTGAGCCACAGCCCATCTCTTCCTCCCAAGTTTGACCCACCTGCTCCTTCCCGAAGCGAGGACGGAGCGGGCAGCGCCACCCAGGTGAGAAGAGAGCCTTCAGCTCCACCTGCTGGACATACAGTAGCAGCATCTACTCTATCCCCCGGTAAGTCCTCCACGGCCACTGGGGGTTGGGGGCGGGGCTGGGATATGATGGAGAGCAGGGAGGTGGCCAGGCTCCCTCTCGGGGGATTAACTCCTATATTTGACCTTATAAACAGGTGTGGGCATTCCTCCTGCCACAAACAGAAAGTTAATAATTGGAAGGTTCAAACTAGGAGCCTGACAAGGACAAACAGATGGAAGGAAGGAAGGAAGGAAGGAAGGAAGGAAGGAAGGAAGGAAAGAAGGGAGGGAGGGAGGGAGGGAGGGAGGGAGGGAGGGAGGAAGGAAGGAAGGAAGGAAGGAAGGAAGGAAGGAAGAAGGGAGGGAGGGAGGGAGGGAAGGAGGGAGGGAGGAAGTAAGTGGGGGGAGGGAGGGAGGGAGGGGGAAGAAGGAAGGAAGGATTGGACAGACAGATGGATGGATGGATGGATAGATAGAGGTGTGTCTGCAGCTGAGGGCCAGGCTAGGAGGAAGGCTGGCTAGTCACTATAGCATAGAAACAAAGCAATTTTCTATTTTCTTTCTTTCTTTCTTTCTTTCTTTCTTTCTTTCTTTCTTTCTTTTTCTTCCTTTTCCTTCCTTCCTTCCTTCCTTCCTTCCTTCCTTCCTTCCTTCCTTCCTTCCTTCCTTCCTTCCATAGGCTCCACACCCAACGTGGGGCTTGAACTCACAACCCCAGGATCAAGAGCCACATGCCCCACCGACTGAGCCAAGCAGGCACCCCAACAGGTGATTTTCTGCAATTTTCTGAACAATGCCCTGGCTGTTTGAGTCCAAAGAGGAAGATTAGAAGGGCCAGCTGGGGCCTAATGTCATCCCTATTTCTGATCAGCCAGAAAATTCCATAATAATCATGAGCATTAGTGAGCTGCCACTATAAACCTCCCCCACCTTCCCCTCTCGCAGCCTAACTGCCCACCCAGCCTCTGCTGAGGGGGCCTGGGTTTCCATCAGCCCGGGGAACCTGGAACGAGGGGGCAGCTCAGCCCTAGGGAGGGAAAGGTGGAGATCCAGGGTTGTTCCCACAGCTAACATCTATCAAGCATACACTTTCTGCCAAATCCTGTGCCCAGCACCCTACACACATGGTCTTGTTGACCCTGGTTGTGACCAGTGAGGGAGGGAGGGTGAGAGGCTTTAAACCCAGAGGGAGGCACCAGCATCCACAGCCCTCCGTCCGGATGGAAATCCCCAGGACCCAGTCCTGCTGACCGCCTTCTGCTGCTTGGGCCGTAAAGGGAGGAACATCAGTGAGCGGTTGAGTGGGCAGCCTCTGGGGTCAGACTGCCTGGGTCATCATCTATCAGCAGTGTGATCTTGAACAAGTTACTTAACCTCTCTGAGCCCCACTTTCCCTACCTGTGAGATAGGATTGTAACAACACCTACCTGAGGCTCTTGGGCTCCCAGCTGGCACAGCCAACGTCAATTCTGTCTCATAACTGTGCCATATGGCTGTTAACACTGATTTTAATTATAAAAAATGTCAGACAGGGGCGCCTGGGCGGCTCAGTCGGTTAAGCGTCCGCCTTTGGCTCAGGTCATGACCCTGGGGTCCTGCAATCGAGCCCCGCATCAGGCTCCCTGCTTGGTGGGGAGCCTGCTTCTCCCTCTCCCTCTGCTTGTGCTCCCTCTCTCTCTCTCTCTGTCCAATACATAAATAAAATCTTTAAAAAAAAGTCAAACATCATAAAAGCCAAAAAAACAGTATAAGAGCCCTCATAAACCTATCATCATTTTGCCATATTCGTTTCACCTCATCTTTTTGTTGTTGGTAAAGCATTATACACATAGGAAAGCATTCTTACTGAAATAAACATACGCAAAATATACAGCTTAATGAGTTTTTGCAGTGAATCAGACAGGTCAAACCACAGCACATTCCCGGCACCCCCCATCCCGCCCCAGAAGCCATCGTCACAGCCCCTCCCCAGCCAAGGGTAACCACCCTTCTGCCTTGTGTCTTCGTTGATTACTTTTGCCTGTTCGGGGAACTCACATACGTGGGATCACTCAGGACGTGCGCTCGTGCCTGTCGCCTTCTCGACATCAAGTCCGTCAGGTCCGTCCACAGTCACGTGCGTCGTGACCCTACCTTTCTCACTGTTTGTATCTATGAACGTACCATGTATCTATTCTAATGTTGGACCATTTGGATCGTCTTCTGTTATAATTCTGCCATGGACATTCCTGTCCGTGTCTTTTGGTACATACACACACACACACACACACACACACACACACACACGCTTGTGGTTATGCACCTGTGAGCGGCCATAATAGATCATGGGGTATGTGGGCGTTCAGCTCCAGAGGAACAAGTATTTCCATGCATTTTGTCAAAAATGACCAATGGACACACTCTCCTGCAGCCTTTTAGAGTTCCAGTTGCTGCACATTCGTCTCATCAACACTTGGTATTGTCAGCTTTTCGACATTTCATCCATTCCCGTACGTGCGTAACGATATTTCATTGTGGTTTTAATTTGTGTACCCCTGATGACTAATAACGTTGAACACTTTTCAGGTGCTTATTGGCCATTTGAATATCCTCTTCGGTGAAGGGTCTATGCAAATTTTTCCTGGTTTTCTAGTAGATTGTCATTTTCTTATTGATTGGTAGGAGTTCTTTGTATATTCTGGGTAGAAATCCCTTGTCCCGTATACATGCTGCAAATACCTTTTCCCCCTCTGGTGATCTTACCTTTTAATTCTCTTTTAATTCTCTTCATGGGGACTTCTCAGGCCTTCGTTTTAATGTAGTCCAGTTTATTAGTCTTTTCCTTCATGGAAAAGTGTTTTTAGACTCCTCTTTAAGAAATCTTTCAAGGGGCGCCTGGGTGGCACAGCGGTTAAGCATCTGCCTTCAGCTCAGGGCGTGATCCCGGCGTTCTGGGATCGAGCCCCACATCAGGCTCCTGCGCTAGGAGCCTGCTTCTTCCTCTCCCACTCCCCCTGCTTGTGTTCCCTCTCTCGCTGGCTGTCTCTATCTGTCAAATAAATAAATAAAATCTTTAAAAAGAAAAAGAAAGAAATCTTTCAAGGTCATGCGGTGCTCTCCTAGTTTACCTTTTAGAACACTTTTTGTTTCACCCTTCACATTTGGGAATTGGTCTGTGTGTGTGATATAAGTAAGATAGGTGTCTCCATTTGGACACTCATTGACAGAGATAGAAATGGGATACACCCATTTCTTAAAAAAATACATGAGTTGTCTAGTATGGGTGTGGTTGCTGTACGTCACGAGACCCTATATGTGTGGTTCTATTTCTGGACTATTGTGTTTCATTTGTCTATTCATCTGTCCTTGGACCAATACCATACTGCTTCAGTTACTGGAGGCTATTCAAGGCTTTAGTACGCACAGCTTTATTTTAGCCAAGACCGTATGTCCTCGCCAACATTTGGAGAAGGATTTTTTAATTTTAGCTATTCTAGAGAGTGTGAAGTAGCATTTCATTATGGTTTTGTTTTTCTTTTTTTTTTTTTTCAGCAGGCTCCACCCCCAGCATGGAGCCCAGTGCGGGGCTTGAACTCACAACCCTGAGATCAAGACCTGAGCTGAGATCAAGAGTCGGCCACTTAACCAACTGAGCCAGCCAGGCACCCCTCACTGTGGTTTTAATCTCTATTTTGCTAATGCGGAATGATGTTGAGCACCTTTTATGTGTTTATTGGGCATTCTTATATCTTCTAGGAGTGGGGAGGGAGTGTCCTTTCAGATCTTCTTTTTTTTTATTTTTATTTTTAAGATTTTATTTATTTATTTGACAGAGATAGAGACGGCCAGCGAGAGAGGGAACACAAGCAGGGGGAGTGGGAGAGGAAGAAGCAGGCTTCCAGCGGAGGAGCCTGATGTGGGGCTCGATCCCAGAACGCCGGGATCACGCCCTGAGCTGAAGGCAGACGCTTAACGACTGAGCCACCCAGGTGCCCCCCATTCAGATCTTCTGCCCAGTTTTTATTAGCTCCTGTTTTTATTGATGGACTTAAAGATTTCCTTATATATTCTGCATACAAGTCCTTTGTATGCAGATGTGTGTATTGGGAATGTTCTCTCCTTGTCTGTGGCTTGCTTTTTCATTTCCACTGACTTAATGAGCAGAAATTTTTACTGTTAGTGGAATGCAAATGATCTACTTATTTTTATATGCAATGCTTTTTTGCTGTTCACTCTAAGTAAATTTCACCTACCCCACAGTCATGAAGATATTCTCTTATGTTTCCTTCTAGAAGCTCTATGATCATAGCTTTTATGTTTAGGTTTATGACCCATCTTCATCCCTACTTTGGGGTTAATTTGCACTTCTTTTTCCAGCTTCATAAAAGTGGAAGCTTAGAATATTTATTTTTTAAATCTTTCATTTGAAGCTATAAACTCCCTTCTGAGGACATTAGCCACATCCCACTATTTTTTATGTGTTAGCTTTTATTATCATTGAGCTTAAAATAGCTCCTAGGGGCGCCTGGGTGGCACAGCGGTTAAGCGTCTGCCTTCGGCTCAGGGCGTGATCCCAGCGTTCTGGGATCGAGCCCCACATCAGACTCCTCCACTATGAGCCTGCTTCTTCCTCTCCCACTCCCCCTGCTTGTGTTCCCTCTCTCGCTGGCTGTTCCTATCTCTGTCAAATAAATAAATAAAATCTTAAAAATAAAATAAAATAAAATAAAATAGCTCCTAATTTCCCTTTTGATTTCTCCTTGGACCACAGATTAATTTAGAGGGGTGTTGTTTAATTATCAAATGTTTAGGGCTTTTCTAGATAACCTATGTTTTTTGATTTCTAATTTAATTCTCTCCTGGTCAGACAACATGCTCTGTAAGATTTTAGTGTTCTCTCTTTGATTCTGTCACTTTGTGCCTCATTACACCTTGAAACTCTGCAAATAATCATTTAGGATTGTTATGTCTCCCCAGTGCATTGACCCTTTCAGCATCACAGAATGTCCCTATTTATCTCTGGCAATATTCTAACATCTACATTGTCTGAAATTAATACCACGACACAAGCCTTATAATGCTTACTGGTGCATAATTTTTCATCCTTTTAGCTTCGACCTATTTGCGTCTTTATATTTCAAGCGTATTGCCTGTAGCAGCATATCCTTGAGTCTAGCCATTGGGTAACCTCTGGCCTTGAATTCATGTAGATTTAACGTAGTTACTTATATTGTTGGGTTTAAGTCCATCATCTTGCTATGTGTTTTGTATTTATCCTCTCTTCTTTGTTCCTCTTTTACTGAATTATTTTAAGCTAATCAGATAATTTGATATTCCATCTTATTCCTCTTACTAGTTTTTTTAAGCTATAACTTTTTTTTTAAAGATTTTATTTATTCATTTGACAGAGAGAGACAGCCAGCGAGAGAGGGAACACAAGCAGGGGGAGTGGGAGAGGAAGAAGCAGGCTCCTAGCGGAGGAGCCTGATGTGGGACTCGATCCCAGAACGCTGGGATCACGCCCTGAGCCGAAGGCAGACGCTTAACGACTGCGCCACCCAGGCGCCCCTAAGCTATACCTTTTTATATTGCTCTAAGGATTATAATATGCATCATTAACTTCCCAGAGTGTACCTAGAATCAATATTTTACCACTTCAGGGAAAAGGTAAATACTTTAAAACAGCATAATTCCGTTTAACCTCCTTCTTTCTTAATGTTGTATATTTCACTTCTATGTTACAAACTCCCAAATACAAGCCATTACTTTTGTTTTAAACGGTTGCCTTTTAATGAAATTTTAAAAAGCGTCCCCTCTAGCAGAACAAGCTGAGAGTCTCTCCAGGGGCCAGATGGGGTGGGCATCTAGATGGAGGAACAGTGCTGGGCAGAAGGAAAGGAAGTGGAAGTCCTGCTGCTATGCTGTGCACAAAATGTGGCCCATGGACCAGCAGCGTCACCTGGGAGCATGATAGAAATGCAGAATCTGGGAGCGTCTGGGTGACTCAGTGGGTTAAGTGTCTGCCTTTGGCCCAGGTCACGATCCTGGGGTCCTGGGATCAAGTTCCACATCAGGTTCCCTGCTCAGCCAAGAGCCTGCTTCTCCCTCTCCCTCTGCCCCTCCCCTGCTTGTGCTCTCCCTCACACGCTCTCTTTCTCTTTCAAATAAATAAAATCTTAGAAGAGAGAAAGAAAGAAAGAAAGAAAGAAAGAAAGAAAGAAAGAAAGAAAGAAAGAAAGAAAGAAAGAAAGAAAGAAAGAGAAAGAAAGAAAGAAAGAAAGAAAGAAAGAAAGAAAGAAAGAAAGAAAGAATCTGAGCCCAATCCAGGAATTACTGAATCAGATCGTGAGCCAGCTCCCCAGGCGGTCTGCATCCACGTGAAAGTGTGAAAGTTGGAGACGCACTGCGGTAGAATCCTCCCCGTGGCCCAGGGTTAGAGTATGCTTTGCAGTGACAGTGCCCCCTCCCCACTCTAATGTCAAAAGGAGCTTCCCTTCCTCCCCACTCTCTGCCCCTTTCTTGGTAGCAGTTGCTTTCAGCCCAACGTCCTCCTGGGCCAACCCTACCCAACCTCCCTACTTGCCGACCAGGGACTGGGTGCCCCGAGGGCCTTGAATCTGGGCTTGGGCTGTTCTGGACTCTGCCATGCTTGTTCCTGATGAGCCCATATGTTTTCATCTACCCTTTGCCTTGACAGAGGGAGAGACTCCATGCTGACCAACTCATTTACTGACCATTCCATCCACTTCTGGGAGAAGTATCTGTCGGCTTCCTTCTGTTTTTTTTTTTTTTTTCAAGTTTATTAATTTAAGCAATCTCTACACCCAACCCCAAAATAAGAGCTGCATGCTCTACCAACCGAGCCAACCAGGTGCCCCTAGAAAATGTCTGCTTCCTGAGAGAAGGGACAAGGAGGAAGAAGAGGAGGTGCATAGAGCCTCCCAGAGTTTTCCCAAGAAAGAGGCCACAAAAGGAGGGGCAGGCTTTGCGGTTAGAGTGATCCAGAGGATATAAACCTTGGACAGCTGCCAGGGGCTCACCATCTCAGAGTGCAGAACAAGGTCTGGGGTGATAATGGGCTTTATCAGCAAGGTGTCAGCTGCAAACACTGCTCCTGAGTTCCCACTGTGTGGGGGGCATATGCTCGGTTCCCAGGAGCCAAGATGAAAAAGACATGGCCTCTGTCTCCCTCTCTGGAGAGACAGAACACAGCAGGAAAATCCCAAGAATGCCAGGAGGCAGATGCCCAATCCAAACATGGGTGGAGAAAAAGAACACCTCCGCTGGAGTGCCAAGGATGGCTTCCTGGAGGAGGAGGCATGTGTGCTGGGCCTCAGGGGAAGGGTTGAATTTACATAGGAGAGAGGCAAGGGATGGACACCAGGAGAACGGAGAGCAGAAGGGAGCAGTCAGGACCCTGGAGCATCAGGCTGGTCTGGAGAAGAGCAAAGAGTGCCATACATAAGCAGTTGATGAGGAGAGGTGAACCATTAAGGCTGGGTTTGCTGGGTGTGTTTGCAGAAGCCCTGGAGGGCAAAGTGGAGCTCGGGAGGTACTTTGCTAGTACAGACGAGAACAGGTAGACCAGGTGAGAAGACCAATGGGCACTGTCCCTTGAGTTTAAAGTCTGACTCTCCAGAGAGGGGGACAGGCCCACGCAGCTTGCGGAGGGGGGAGTTTGAGAGCAGGTTGGGTGGGGGAGAACTGAGCAGAGGTCCTCGGAGTGGAAGGGGGCAGATCGAGTCAGAGAAAGCCTCCCCGGGAACCACAGTCACACCTGCCATTTACTGAGGGACTCGGCTGGGCGCTTTGGGTTACTTTTCTCACGTAATCCCCACATCAGGTCTGTGAAACAGGCGTTTTCATCCCAGATAAGACTGAGGCTCAGAGAAGAGAAATAGCTGCGAAGAGCACACAGCACACGACAAAGTGATTTATTCTACTGCTGAAATCTAAGGGCTGCGGCGAGCAGGCGAGGACGACGGACGGGTGGCGACAGAGGGCAGGTGGGGAGCCCTCGGGAAGGGTGGCGGGGCTGCGCGGCAGGAACAGAGCTGTGGCACGGCCGGCTTAGGTCCGAGCAAAGGGCTGCAGGCCTCGGAGCAGCGGGGGGTGTCCCCTGCGCCTCAGGAAGGCCGCCTGCCCACGTTCCCCACCGCTCCCGCGCGCCCTCGCGCCCCGTCCCACCCGAGTGGGTCTCGCCTCCGCTCCAACCTTGCGGGTGGCCGGTGGCGCACGGCGGCCACCAGGTCCGGGGCCATTTCGGAGACCTCGTAGGCGAGTGACTCCCGTTTGGCTCAAGCAGGCCGCTCACCACACGTACGCGCCGCCTACCGTCTCACCTGCGGGTGTGCAGCGCTTGGCTCCAGAGACGGAGCTGCGGCTTTGGTCCCCAGCCCCGCCCCGGCCCCTGGCCCCGCCTCAAGCCCCGCCTCTAGACCCAGAACCAGCCCCACCCACCCCATCCCGCGGTCAGGTTTAGGCCCCGCCCCTAGGCCCCAGCCCCGCCCAGGTCCCTGCCCCTTTCCGTCCGCAGGCCTCTCCCCCGGCGCACTCCCGGCCCCGCCCCTTTCTCTTGGCAGGTGTCTTAGGACCAGACGAGGGGATCGAAGCGCATGTACTGGTTGTCGAGCATCTGCACCAGCTGCAGCAGTGTGCAGACGGCCGACGATGTCAGGGAAGAAGATGGTCACGGGAGGGAGGAAGGGACAAGAGGCTGGACACGACCTCACAGGCCCAACTCCCTTCTCAAACGGGGAGCCTGAGACTCAACGAGGAACAGGAACGTCTGCCCTAGGCTATCCGGCAAACTTCAGGCAGGCCTGGAACTGAAAACCGCACTTCCAGACTCCCATTCCAGTGCTCCGCTGGATTGAGCTGTGGCTAGAGAGCCTAAGAGGAGCGACTTTGTGCGTTGTGCCCCCCAGGGACTTAGAGGCTGAAGAAGCAAACGTGAAAACTTTTGGATTATTGTTCAGCTTTCAGTTTTATGTGAATGTGGAAAAGTTTCGGCATTTATTCACCTGTGTCAACCTTTGCAGCAGGGGCTCTGAGGCTGGAGACAATTCATGGCGGTGGGTAAATACAAGGAAACTGAGCCTCAGTTTCCTTCTCTGTAAATGGAACATGACAGAAGTGCCTCCCCCAAAGAGCTGTATTGAAGATTAAGATAATCTGTATAGGGACGCCTGGGTGGCTCAGTCGTTAAGCGTCTGCTTCGGTTCAGGTCATGATCCCAGAGTCCTGGGATGGAGCCCCACGTTGGGCTCCCTGCTCAGGGGGAAGGCTGCTTCTCCTTCTCCCACTTCCCCGGCTTGGGTTCCCTCTGTCGCTGCCTCTCTCTCTGTCAAATAAATAAATAAAATATTTTTTTTAAAAAAAGATAATCTGTATAAGACACTTGACGGAAGTCTGGCATTCACTAAGCACTCAATGGATGCCTATTATCATTATTATTCACGTAGGGTCCTACGAGGGAGGCTCAAAGCAACTTGCACTTCTTACAGGTTCTATTTTTTTTATTTTTATTTTATTTTGCAGAAGATGAGCAGACTGCTCCATACTCATGGAGGTGGGTGGGAGGTGGGAGCATGACCGTTTACAAGGCAGAACCGCATCCTTCACCTCAGGTGACCCTCGGGATAACCTGGTAATTAGGCCAGAGACATTGTAAGTTCTTTCTGGTAGAATGTCAGCTCTGTGAAGGCAGGGGCTATGCAACCAATTTTTGCGTCCGTATATACCATGCAGTCATCTCAGATCAAGATATGCAATGTTTCCAGCACCCCAGAATGTTCCCTTGGGCCCCTTCCCAGTCAATACGGCCCCAGTAGTAACCACTATTCTGACCTCTATTGCTTGACATGCATTGGTGGGCACTGGTGTTTTTAAAAAGCTTCCAGAGAGTCTCTAATGTGCAGCCAGGGTTGGGACCCAATCACGTGCAGGCAGACATCTACTGGATGCTTACTGAGAGCCTGGCATTGCTCGACACTTTTCACAGGTTAACTCATTTAACCTTCACTCAACCCTGTGAAGTGGGTTCGGTGCTTTGTCCTATTCTCCAGATGAGAAAACTGAGGCGGGGGATTTGAATTTGTGCCCGGTGTGGAGATGTTCATCACCTGTGCCATCTGAGCCTGGATCTGGGCTCACTCCCCACTGCTCATGTCTCCCTGTGTGTCCGTGGCCTCTCCCGCTCCTGGATCTCGGCCACCACGTGCTTTCGCCTGCATGCCACAGAGCTGCAACACCCCCGTGGCAGCCAGCCACCGCTCCCACCGCAATACCTCGGTACTCAGAGGCCCTGGGTGCAAGCCTGGGCCCAGGGGCTCATCTTCCCAAAGGAAACCAGAATGATAGGATGTAGGAGGCTGGCCGCCAGCAGTAGGCTGACCTTCAGGCTGACAGCGGAGAGTACCACCTTGGCCTTGCTGCCCAGCCCCACAGAGCCATACTCCCACCAGTGCTGACAATGGAAAGACTGGAAGGAGCAAGAAGACGAGGCTGCCTCCGGACAGGGGGATAGATTTGACATCTGCCCGCCCGCCTGCCTGCCCGCCCGCAAGCGTGAAGTTGCTCAGAAACCACCCAAGCATAGCCCAGGTAGGTGGCACCGTGTTCCCGCTTGTCACCCCATGTGGGGGCAGCAGCCCAGCCTGGAGGAGGAGCCTCACGGCCACCACCGCAGCCAAATCAGAGTTGGTCTTCAGAGTTGGGAGGGATTCCTTGGGGTCTTCCAGGAGCCAAAGCAGCTAAGAGATGATGCCTGAGACCACAAGCTGGGCTCAGAGCCTGACTCCAAGGGCACATGGGGGCTCTGTGCCGCCTTCTCCGCACAGAGCTCACAGACTAAGCCCGGTTCCTTCTCACTCCAGGCATGGCGGGCACGCACCCTGCCCTGCTCCGCCAGACAGAGGGCCTTCCATCCTGCTGGACAGCAGCCTGTCCCGAGAACCAGGATCGGTGTCAGCAGCGCCCTGGTTCCCAGCAGCAGTAGGTTCATAGATCATATCAACTGTACCTCTCTGATGCGGGAACTTGCTGGTGGGGGATGCGCAGGTGGGACGGGGATTGTTTGCGGAAACCGCTCTAAAAAATAAAGTTGATTAATTTTTAAAAATCTAATGAATAATATCACAGCAATAAATTTGAGAATGTAGACAACAGGGATGTACTTCTCGAAAACTATAACATGTCAAAACTGGCATAAGAAAAGTTAATCATCTGAAGTAGATCAATAGCCAATAAAGAAATTGATATGATGGGGCGCCTGGGTGGCACAGCGGTTAAGCGTCTGCCTTCGGCTCAGGGCGTGATCCCGGGGTTCTGGGATCGAGCCCCACATCAGGCTCCTCCGCTATGAGCCTGCTTCTTCCTCTCCCACTCCCCCTGCTTGTGTTCCCTCTCTCTCTGGCTGTCTCTATCTCTGTCGAATAAATAAAAATAAAATCTTTAAAAAAAAAAAGAAATTGATATGATAATCAAAACACTTAGAGCCCCAAAGCCCCAAGCCAGAATGGTTAGGCATACATTCTACCAAACTTTCAGGGAATAATTATATCTTATCTTCTACCAGCAGCTCCAACCATTTGGAAAAATATAAAATTGGATCCATACCTTACACCATATATCAGAATAAACTTCAAACACATCAGAGAACTAAATGGGGAAAAAAAGAAACCATATAAGGAAAATGAGTGAATTCTTCCTATAATCTGCGTGAGGAAACCCCTTCCAACTATGACTCAAAGTCTAAAAAAAAATAAATAATAATTTAACTCCAATAAAAAATACTTTTGGGTGTGCCTGGGTGGTTCAGTTGGTTAAGCGTCCGATTCTTGATTTCAGCTTTGGTCATGATCTCAGGGTCGTGAGATCGAGCTCCACATTGGGCTCTGCGCTGGGTGTGGAGCCTGCTTAAGATTCTCTCTCTCTTTCTCCCCCCTCTGCCTGACCTCCCCACCCTCCCTGCTCACACTCGCTCTCTCTTTCTCTCTTAAAAAAATTAATAAAAATAAAAAAGTTTTGCTTGGCAAAAATGAAAAATAGGGAGAAAATGTTATTATCTGGCAGATAAAGGGCTGATATCCTTAATAAAGAGTTCTTTAACGTGAAGGGGGGAACCTTCCCTTTGCAACGTGCAGCTGCAAGATGGTAGTGCAAGTTTCTAAGCAAAATTGAGAGGAAAAAAAAAACCCTAGAAGCCCAATAGAAAATAGGCAAGGACACAAACTTAAAATGCACACAAATGGGCTTAAATATATGGAAAGGTGCTTAACTTTTCTTAATAAGAAAGAGCAGTGAGGGGCTCTGGGTGGCTCAGTTGGTTAAGCGCCAGCTCTTGGTTTCAGCTCAGGTCATGATCTCAGGGTTGTGGGACTGAGCCCCACCTCCAGCTCCTCACTCAGCGGGGAGTTGGCTTGAGATTGTCTCCCTCTGCTCCTCCCCCCTCTGCACTCTCTCATTCTCTCTCTCTCTCTCTCTCTCTCAAATAAATAAAATAAATCTACAAAAAAAAAAAAAAAGACACATACCCTCTGAAACATCAGGAAAAAAGGATTCCTGCTGTCCCCATATATCAGTTTTCCATTGCTGCGCTAACCAATGACCACAAACGTAGTGGTTTAAAACAACACAGATTTATTCTCTCACCATTCTGGGATCAGACATCTATAAGCTGTTTCACTGGGCTAACGTCAAGCCGTTGGTGCGGCTGGTTTCTTTGGAGGCGAAGCTGAGCCCTTGCCTTTTCCTTCTCCTAGTGGCCCCCTGTGTTCCTTGGCTCAGGTCCCCTTCCTCCATCTTCCAAGCGCACCACTTCAATCTCTGCTACTGTGTTCTCCTGTTCTGTGGCCAAATCTCATAAGGACCATCTCAATACCCTTAACATAATCACATCTGCAGAGTCCCTTTTGCGGTACAAGGTATATGAAGATTAATAAAGGGGAAAACCTGTTTAGAATGGCGGAGGGCGGCCAGCAGGGGGAGCTCTCGCGCCCTCCTGCTCCTCAATTGCAGACACCACAGGAAGAAAGGAACCTTGGGAGTCCAAACCACCTTAGCTGCCACTTTACTACCCGAGCTGGAACAAGAAAGGTTTCCTTTTGCCCTGGCAACAGCCCAGCCAATGAGAGACTGTCACAACTCAGCCAATGAGAAGCCACTATACTTCCAGCTCCCAGTTTACTCCAATAGACTTTTTTAGAACTTTTTTTCCAACTGTGAGGTTCTCTTCTTTGTTCTCCAGACTTGCTTATGGTGTTGCCATACCTTGCTTGTCCAGATTGCAATTGTCTGCTATTCCCTAATAAACCCATTTTTGCTGCTATAATAACTGGCAGCTTTATTTTTAAGGCGAACAGGTGACAGTTTCCAGGGATCAGAACCTGGATATCTTGGGCACCATTACTCAGTCTGCCACACCCTCGTACTGTTCACACAAGACCTGAAATCAGGGTACAGGGATTGGAAGATGTAATTGGGTCGCCAACTGCCTGCCTTGACCTGTTTGCCCTGTTTTACTTGGGCACTGTGGTGTACGCAAAAGATTCAGCAGATAAAATACATAACCTGGAACTAGATCTACAGATTGCAACACAAATCGATCTTGAGAACATAATGTTGCATGAAGAAGGCGAGCTGCAGAAGAATTAAAATATAAACATTACTTTAAAAAGTACAACATCAAGGGCGCCTGGGTGGCGCAGTCCTTAAGCGTCTGCATTCAGCTCAGGGCGTGATCCCAGGGTCCTGGAATCGAGCCCGGCATCGGGCTCCCTGATTCATTGGGAGCCTACTTCTTCCTCTCCCACTCCCCCTGCTTGTGTTCCCTCTCTCCCTGGCTGTCTCTCTCTCTCTGTCAAATAAATAAATAAAATCTAAAGAAAAAAATTTAAATAAAAAATATAAAAAGCACAACATCAATGTGCATGAGAGCAAGTGAGACGGGAGCTACAACTGCAGGATTCAGCCTATATATATATATCTATCTATATCTATATCTATATCTATATCTATATCTATATCTATATCTATCTATCTATCTATCTATCTATCTATCTATCTATATATATATATATATATATCAAGAGTCTGATGGTCGGGGTGCCTGGGTGGCTCAGTCGGTTGAGCCTCTGCTTTCAGCTCAGGTCATGATCTCAGGGTCCTGGGATTGAGCCCCACATCAGGCTCCCTGCAGGGAGCCTCCTTCTCCCTTTCTCCTGAGCTTGTGCTTTCTCTCTTGCTATCTCTCTCTCTCTCTCTCAAATAAATAAAATCTTAAAAAAAAAAAAAAAGACTCTGACACTCAACCGACTGGGCTACCCAGGCCCCCAGGTTTTGTTTATTAAAAACAGACCTAAAGCACATTCAGAGAAATGGTGACACCTCTCAGATCGCGGTGTGAAGTGCATGTTTGTTATACTTTTCTGTGGAATTAGAAATATTTCGTTATGGTTCTTTTTTTTTATTTTTTATTTTTTTATTTTTTTTTTAAGATTTTATTTATTTATTCATTCGACAGAGAGAGAGACAGAGAGAGAGGGAACACAAGCAGGGGGAGTGGGAGAGGAAGAAGCAGGCTCATAGCGGAGGAGCCTGATGTGGGGCTCGATCCCAGAACCCCGGGATCACGCCCTGAGCCGAAGGCAGACGCTTAACCGCTGTGCCACCCAGGCGCCCCTATTTTTTATTTTTAATTAGGCTCCACGCCCATCGCAGAGCCCAACGTGGGGCTTGAATTCATGGCGGTGAGATCAAGACCCAAGCTTAGATCAAGGGTCAGATGTTTACTGACTGAGCCACTCAGGTGAACCCTGATGGTTCTTTTTTAATAAATAAAAGAAGCAAGGAAGTGGAGACAAAAAGAAAAATAAGAACTCTTTTGCTATAGACCTTAGTTTCACCAAATGAAAAATGCACGTTCAAGACTTGGATGCTTGAATTTGTCTCAAGATTTGTGAAGCATGGTCTAATTACTTAAGCCATTTAGAAAAAGGCTTAGTGTGAAAATTAATTGAATATTGTCCTGGTTGATGTAAATGCATTGACAGTAAACATTAGCAAGCTTCTTTCTTTCTTTTTTTTTTTTTTAAGATTTATTTATTTATTGAAAGAGAGAGAGCACAAGGGTTGGGGAGGGGCAGAGGGAAAGGGAGAGAAGCAGACTCCCCGCTGTGCACAGAGCCTGGGGCTCTATCTCGGGACTCTGGGATCAGGACGTGAGCCAAAACCGAGAGTCGGATGCTCAACCAACCGAGGCACCCAGGTGCCCCTAAGCTTCTTTCTAAACATAAAGCTCAAGGGGCGCCTGGGTGGCTCAGTCAGTTGAGTGTTCCACTTTGGCTCAGGTCATGATCTCAGGGTCCTGGGGCAAGTGACGCTTGCATCAGGCTCCTTGCTCAGCCCTGCATCAGGCTCCTTGCTCACCCCTCTCCTCCGCTCTGCCTGCCACTCCCCCTGCTTGTGCTCTCTCTCTCTCTCTGACAAATAAATAAATAAAATCTTTTAAAAAATAAATTAAATAAATAAAATGAATGGGTTGACTTGCTCTCTTGTGGCTTCAGGGGGGGGGTGGTTTTTTTTTTTTTTAATCATTGTGGTAAAATACATGTAACTAAATTTGCCATTGTAGCCATTTTTAAGTGTACAATTCAGTGGCATTAAACACACTCACAAGGCCATACAAACATCATCACTTTTTCCAAAATTTTTCATCATCCCAAACAGAAACTCTGTACCTGCTACCCAATAATTCCTTATCCCCCCCCCCACTTATGCAAGCCCCTGGTACCCTCTGATCCCTTTTCTCCCTCTATAAATTCTCCTGCTCTCAATAGTTCACGGAAGTGGGATCATACGATATGTCCTTTTGTATCTGGCTTCTTTCACTTAGCCTCTTTTCAGGGTTCTTCCCTCTTCTGCCATGATCAGAATTTCCTTCTTTTTAAAGCTGAATAATATTGGATGGAGGCACCACACTTTCTTTACCCATTCACCTGTGGATGGACACTTGGGTCATTTTCACCTTTCGGCAACTGTGAAATATTATTACTATGAGCATGGGCGTACAAGTATCCAAGTCCCTGTTTCCAAATCTTTTGGATGTATACTTAGGAGAGCAATTGCTGGGTCGTAAACTCACGCTGCATTTAGTTTTTTTAAGATTTTATTTTGAAGTAAGCTGTATGCCCAGCATGGGGCTCAAACTGAGGTCAAGCGTCACTCGCCCCACTGACTGAGCCCGCCAGGCACTTCTGTAGTTTACTTTCCAAGGAACCTCCAAGTTTTCCCACAGCCCCTGCACCATGTAACATTCCCACCAACAGTGCACAAGGTTCCAATTTCTCCGCATCCTCGCCAACACCTGTCTTTTTCCTTTATTATTACTATCGCTATCCTAGTAGGTGCAAAGCGGCATAAATTGTTTTAATAAAGTGATTTCTGACGGATTTTTTTTTCTGAAAGGTTTTTTTTTCTGAAAGGTTTTTTTTGTTTTTTGTTTTTTTTCTTTGTTGTGGTTGATTATTATCTTCCACAAGAGGAAGGGGTGATGGGGTCTGGGGTGTTTTCCTGTCTCCAGCCTCTCCTCTCTTTCATGCTGGGAAATGAGGAAGCCTGTGCGTCTCCAGGTCTCCAGGTCTCCGCTGGCAGGGAGGGGAGACAGGTGCTGCTGAGGGGGTCTGAGTGGGAGGGGCAGCGTCTTTGTGGGGTGAGGCACAAAACCCAAGTGGAGGGTCGGCCTTGGATGGGAGGGGGGACAGAAGAAGGGGGCGGATACCCCTCCGGTTTGTAGGTTTCGGGTGGGAGGACAAAGGCTTCCGTTGGCTCAGTGAAATTCCTGGGGAAAGCTCAGGGTTGGAGACTGACAGTCAGGAAGAGGAGCATAGAGGGAGAAAGTCTAAAAGGCACTCCCAGGATATCCAAGAAAGAGAAAGGCCTCCTTTGGCCTCACACCCCTCCCAGCTGTCCCTGTGGAGGCCCCACTCTCCCCCCCAACCCCTCTCTCCCTCCCTCATCAGCTCCCTGTAGCTGGGAGCTTCCAGCACCCCCACTCCTCTGAATTGCCTCTGTCCAAGGTCACTGACCTCCCTGCCGTGACACCCACTGGCCTTTGCCACTCCCGCCGTACTTGACCTGCGGTGGACACTTACCACAGCCGACCGCTCCCTTCTTCTGTCCTTGACTTCCATGCAGCCCCGACTCCTGGTTTTCCTGCTGCCTCCCCTTTCCAGGTCTTCCTAACCCCTTTCACATGTTCCTGCTGCTCCCACCCCTCCTTCATGCCACCAACCCCCAAAGACCCACCTAGACTTCTTGACTCTCTTCACTTCCCCTGTCCCCAGGCGTTGGCCCCCCAGGCTGGTCACTGTGTATTTCTCTCTGGCTTTAATGCTCAGCTTCCTTTTCTTTCTTTCTTTCTTTCTTTCTTTCTTTCTTTCTTTCTTTCTTTCTTTCTTTCTCCCTCCCTCCCTCCCTCCCTCCCTCCCTCCCTCCCTCTCTCTCTCTCTCTCTCTCTCTCTCTCTCTTTCTTTCTTTCTTTCTTTCTTTTTCTTCCTCCCTTCCCTTCCCTCCCCTCCCCTCCCTTCCCTTCCCTTCCCTTCCCTTCCCTTCCCTTCCCTTCCCTTCCCTCTGATTTTATCTTTTAAGTACTCTCTACACCCAAGGTGGGGCTTGAACTCATGACTGCCAGATCAAGAGTTGCAGGCTTCACTGACTGAGCCAGCCAGGTGGCCCTAATGCTCACCTCCCTAATTCACCTCCCCAAAACTCTTTGTCTCTACAGTCGTCACATGAGCCAGAACGATTGTCCCACAGCGGTTGTCTGCCTAGCCTGCATCAGAGTCACCTGGGGGACTCGCACAATCCCGCCTTGCAGGGCCCCACCCCCAGGGTTTCAGATCCAGTAGGTCTGGTGAGGGACCCAAGAATTTGGGACTCTGGCAGGTACCCAGGTGACACTGACCTGCTGGTCTGGGGACCACGCAGAGGGAAACTTCACCTTAAAACACTCATCTGATCATGCTCGTCTCTTTTAAAACTCTTGCGTGCCTCACCGTTGCCCTCAAGGTAAACCCAAGCTCATATCTTGGCAATGACCGCCGTCTGGCGCTCGTCCTCTCTGCACTGCCGAGAAAGCCTTCACCGCCCTACTTCTATGGTTGTAATGCTCTGCGCAGATGGCACAGAGTGCTCACCATACACACCTGGGTCCCCCATCACATACATGCTCCTTGAGGATGAAATGCTGGGGACACCGCTCCATCCCTAGAGCCCAGCACAGGGTTTAACACAATGCTCAGCAGATTGTTGTTGAATGAATGAGTGAATGAATGAATGTAAATATTTTCAAGTGTTATTTTATTTTTATTATTTTATTTAAGTGCAAAAGACATTTTTACTTTGAGTCAAATCTTATAAAACAGAGTCAGACTCCTGGTCGGACCAAACTCAAATCTATAATCCCGAAAATCTGGCCTCCGCTCTGCCCCCTGGCGATAGTCCCAGTCCCAGCAGGAAAACGAATGTATTATTTAAGGCATTTCCAGGAACCGGGGGCGTGACGACGGAGACTCATTTGCATACCCAAAATGCATTGCACACCGGACAATTTCTGACTTAGAAATAACTAGATTTCCCTTTTTCCTGTGAATTAGTTTCCCCCCCCCGAATAAGGATGCTCTCACAGAATTGTCCGGGATAAAGACAGAAATCACTAGTTTTTTTTCCCCCTAGCAAAGAGTCACCATCACTGAATTCGGGGTAACAGTTACCCGAGGAATGTGTGCGGGGTTTGGCAGGTATACTCTGGTTTCTCTTCAGATCGCATAAATCTTTCGCCTTTTACTAAAGATTTCCGTGGAGAGGAACAATTCTGAGTTTTTAACCAATTTTTTGAGGCCTTGTGTTCAACAAGGCTATTATTGTTGTTTAATAACAGACTGATTAGTTTTGGTTGTTAACTTTCTGTTTTATGGGATTTCACTTACTGGAAAAACGATGGTTATAATCTGTAAGTGTTTTCTCAATATTTTTTGTTCGGATTTGGTACGCCGAGATCGCATTTGGTATTTACACGTGTTTTCTTAAGTACGTGTAAAATGTATTCAAGAGCACCTGCGAAGTAAGGTCCCAGAAAAAGGGGTTGGTGTAACAGCTTGACACTTGTTTTTCTATTCCGGCAGAGGATCTGAGAAACCAGACAGCCCCGGACCTTCCGTGCAAATTTGAGCTTCACCTTCCGAGAAGAACTCAGCTGTAGAAAACTAGAACCTCATCGAAAGCCTTTTGTACTCAAAACGTTGACGGGTTGGAAGCCGCCACCAAGCACCGACTTGCTTCTGCTCCCGGGGCTCGCGCGTAGTCTGGCGCAGATGTTTGCTCAACAGAGAACGTCCAGTTAACCTGGTTTTGCCCAGACTTTGGATAAAACTTTTTTTCTAAAAAGATGATTGGGGCGTACCTATTCACACACACCTTTTAGGGAGGTAAATGCCTGGCAAGGCGCAGCACCTTCCTGATTCTGGCTTTGAGCATTGCATTTACTGTAAGCTTCTAAAAATAACTTCAAACAACTGAAGCGTAATTGGCTGCTTTTTCTATGACATATTTATAAGTATTGCTGTTGGTTTGGTTTTGTTTTCCTGATGAGTTCATTAACACCAGAGCTGGAGCATTTGTGAAAAATCGGAATGAGAACGACTTTTAATGATGGTCGTAATGGATTTGATAAAACTCAGGAGGAAGTTAATTTTTTAACCAATCCCACTGGCCGGAACTTAGCTTTGTGAGCCGGCATTCCTGTGGGGTAGGCTGGGAAATGTAGTCTTTCCCCTAGGCAGCCATGAGCCCTGCTAATGGTGTGAGATTCCAGGAGGGAGGGAGTGAATCCTGGAGAAGAAAACTAGCAGTGTTTGAACCAGCAAAGGAGGGAGGGAATCCATCCCAAAGTTCCCTCCTTGAGTGTCTCCACCTCCTAGGCCTGCTCTCCCTTGCTTGTGGCTGTGGGATAACCCCTTCCTAGGCCCTTTTGATGCCCCCCCTTTTAAGATTTATTTATTTATTAGAGAGAGGAGGGAAGGGGTAGAGGAAAAGGGAGAGAGAGTCACAAGCAGACTCCACACTGAGCACGGAGCCCAATGCAGGGCTCAGTCTCATGACCCTGAGATCATGACCTGAGCCAAAACCAAGAGTAGGTGACTTAACCGACTGAGCCACCCAGGTGCACCTTGATGTCCCTTTGTGTAGATGATCATGGCCCAGGCTCAGGGTGCCTGAGGCAGCTGCCCTCAGTCCAGCCCTGCTCTGCTGGTCCCCCATTTGTCACCAGGGAGCCTCTTGACCCGCTGAACTCAGAACTGACCTCCTGAACTCAGGAAACTCCAAGAAGCTTCCGCCTGTCAATTTCATCTTTTAGAAACTAACAAGTTGCGGAAACAGGAAAAGAAATGTCTGGGAACCATACCTGTCCAGGTGAGTCAGAAAGTGCCCACAGGTACCTCGGCTTCATTATAATATTACAATGCCTCTCTAAAGATTCATCCCATTCATCCCAAACTCTAATAAAAGGACCCTGCTTCCCCCTGCTTGGGGAGTCACAGCTTTGGAAACTACTCCTTGAGATCTCCTTATTTGTAGAAATGAAGTGACCTTGCGAGGCAGGCCGGCACTCAGTGTGGTCTGAGTCTACAGCTCACCAAGGAGCGGGCTCACGTTGTCCGGGGCCATATTCAAGCCCTGGGAGGGTCATTTTCCTTTCTTTCTCCCCAGCAAACTGCTCCTCACTTGCCGGCTGGGGTCAGTCAGAATTAAATGCTGGCAGCCAGTGCCATCTCTGGGCTCTGAGGGCAGGGGTTTTAAACTTGTTGGCAAAAACAACCCAGTGTAATGAGCACCCCAAGCACCCAGATTATAGTCTCCAAATGTCATTCCCTGGTCCAAGGAAGGGGGTTCCTTGGAGAAATGGAGAGTGCAGGTGTGAGCCGGGAAATAGGCCCACCTTGCAGAGGCTCCTGAAAGCCAAAGATGATATTGATGAACCATCAAGAAGATTCATAGAGTCAAAGGATCAAGACATCTCCAATCTAGTTAAATCTATGAGTTCATACAAATACTAAATCTGAACTAACTGGTCACTGTGCTGATTGACTTTTGGTGTCCGCTTGACTGGGCTAAGAGATGCCCCCAGAGCTGGTAAAATGTCATTTCTGGGTGCGTCTGTGAGGGTGTTTCTGGAAGAGGTTAGTGTCTGAATCAATGGACTGAGTAGGTTGTCCTTCCCAAGTGGGTGGGCCTCACCCAATCCGTTGAGGGCCTGAGTAGAACGCAAAGGTAGAGGAAGGGCAAATGGGCTCTTTTCTGCTAGAGCTGGGACACATCTGCCTTTGGACATCAGCTCCTGGTTCTTGACCCCAATTTCCACTTAGACACCGCCGGCTTTCCTGGGTCTTCATCTGCAGATGACAGATCATGGGACTCCTCAGCCTCCATAATTTCAAGAGCCAATTCCCATCATAAGCCTTCTCTCCTATCTATTTATCTCCCATTTGGCCTATTTGTGTGTGTTAAACATGAGCCATAATTTTAAAGTTTTAAATATATATATATATTTTTTTTTTAATTTAAGATTTTATTTTTAAGGGACACCTGGGTGGCTCAGTCGGTGAAGTGTCTGCCTTTGGCTGGGGTCATGATCCCAGAGTGCTGGGATCGAGCCCCACATCGGGCTCCCTGCTCAGTGGGGAGCCTGCTTCTCCCTCTCTCTCTGCTGCTCCCCCGGCTTGTGCTTTCTCTCTCTCAAATAAATAAATAAATAAATAAATAAAATCTTTAAGAAAAAGAAAACAGTGGGGTTGTATATAGTTAGTAAAAAAAAAATTGCCTTAAAAAAAAAGATTTTGGGGCTCCTGGGTGGCTCAGTTGTTGAGCGTCTGCCTTCCGCTCAGGGCGTGATCCCGAAGTTCTGGGATCGAGCCCCGCATCAGGCTCTTCTGCTGGGAGCCTGCTTCTTTCTCTCCCACTCCCCCTGCTTGTGTTCCCTTTCTCGCTGGCTGTCTCTCTCTCTCTGTTAAAATAAATAAATAAATAAATCTTAAAAAAAAAAAAAGATTTTATTTTTAAGTAATCTCTACACCCAATATGGGGCCTGAACTTACAACCCTAAGATCAAGTCATATGCTCCACTGAGTGAGCCAGGCGCCCCTAAATATATATATATATTTTTTTATTTTAAATATATATTTAATATATGTTATTAACATATATTATAATATATAAAATATATAAATCTAAAATATAATATATATTAAAATATTTAATATATATTTTTTAAGATTTTATTTATTTAAGAAAGAGAGAGAGAGCATGGGGGGAAGGGGCAAAGGGAGAAGCAGACTCCCCACTGAGCGGGGAGCCTGACTCGGGGGATCCCAGGACCTCAGGATCATGACCTGAGTGGAAAGCAGATGCTTAATCGACTGAGCCATCCAAGTGCCCCGCCCCTAAATATGTGTTTAAAACAAATTTGTGAGTGGTAGCATGTGCTTCTTCATTAATAGATTACATACTAGGATCAAGTGGCACGTCTAATGATTTCCATAATTTCAAAGTCACCATCAACATGACCAGTATTTCAAGATCTCTGCAGCAACCGTAACGGGACATGAACGCTATGATTTCTATTTGTGACAACGACCTAAATGCCAAAGTTAATCATGGGAGGAGATGCTAAATTTCGGTTAGAGGTTAGTGAAAATAAAGATGAATTTCCAATCCGCGTTGGCAGCCCCTCTGAATTCGGTCCGTGGGTTGAGGAGCTCTGGGCTGCATTCTTTTGCCTCCAGGTATTCAGTGTGGGTAGAAGATTTTTGAATTTATCAAAGCACATTTACACACAGTCATTTATTTAGTGGGACTTCCTGACCAGCTTATGAGGTTGGAAGGTGCTATTAGACCCATTTTACGGGTGGGAACCTGCAGTGTAAACGCTTACCTCACTTGTTTGAGGTTGCATGATGATAATGACCGAGCTGCAAATGGAACCAGGTCCCCTAACTCCCAGCCCACTGCTGACTCTTTTATACCCAGTTCCCTTCCCCAAAAATGCTCTTTAATTACCTTTTCATGAAGTTTTTGTTTTTGTGTTTTTTAAATTTATTTTTTAAAGGTTTTATTTCTTTATTTGACAGAGAGAGAGCACAGCAGAGGGAGAGGGAGAAGCAGACTCCCGGCTGAGCAGGGAGCCCCGATGTGGGGCTAGATCTCAGGACCCTGGATCATGACCTGAGCTGAAGGCAGACGCTTAATCGACTGAGCCACCCAGGCGCCCCATCACAAAGTTTTATTTTGAGAGAATCCACAGCCTTTCTCCTGAGCTCACCATCCTGTTTTGTCACCTCTCAGGACACCCACAGAACGGTCACATTGATCTCTAAGGTGGTTGGGCATCCAGGAGCTATGATTTACCTGTGAGCAGAGGTGATTATTACCCTGTCAATGGGAGAGCTTCAATCCTGCAAGGTGACCTCCCTTTGAGCTTTGACAAGTCACTCTCTTTCACCCAGTCTCAGTTTCTACTTTTCTGAAACAGGGTGATAAACTGTCCTCCCTTGGTTTTGGGGGAAGTTGTAAAGATTGGCTAAAATCATAACAATAAGGAGGGGGGAGGACGTGCTATGTCCATGGGAGGAATTGTCACCTGTGATGTTGTCATTGCCATGAGTTAGGACTGAGCCTACCCTCCCCTTGCCTTTAGAAGTCAAAGATATGGATCATGGGGGAGGGGGGAGAAAAGAAGTTAAAGATCAATTACCCCAATAAATATCGATAAAAAGTAAGATCCATAAACCCCAACTCTCTAACCTTGTCACGCATTGTGCCTCACCTCGCACACGGGAGAGGACGAGGGTGCTCGCTGGGGTCCCTCTTATTAGGGCACTAATCCTATTCGGGAGGGGCCTCCACCTGCATGACCTAGTCACCTCCCACAGGGCCCCCTCCAAACACCACCACACTGGGGGGTAGCATTTCAACATGTCAAGTTTGGGGGGGACACATTCAGCCCAAAACAATGCCCTTGGGAGAGTCCAATTCCCTTTTGGAAAAACCCTCCCCCAGAGGAGCTGCGGGCCTCGTGGTCGGAGTCCTAGTCTGGGGAAGGAGCTCGTGCTCGGGTAGCTGATTTGGGGCGAGGTCCCAGGGGCCAGGAGCGGGAGACTGCGGTAGGGTCAAACGAGGGGAGGGAAACCCAATCAAGGGAGCTTATGGCCTTCCCCCCCACTGGGAGCCGTGAGGCCAACCGCCTGCCAGCCTTCTGGGCTGCACAGCGTGCGTCCCAGAGCTGTCCATCCAGGGACAGACGCATTTGTCCACTGGCTCCGTCTCCCGCAGGTGAAGGGCTCCCCGAGAAGTGTTAGCCTTCGCCTGCTTGGAGGCCCCGCACACACCAGTGGGGGCGGCTTCCAGAAGGGAAGACAGAAGCTACACAAGGTACTCTGCATCCGTGCAGAGCTGCTGGCTGCCGCTGCCAGTGAGAAGTGGGCTGAGAGGAGGGGAGAGGGGGCGGGGAACGGTTGTGGAGAGGATGGGACCGCCCGTGACCTCAGAGGCTCCTCACCACCTCCCTGGATGTGGGGTCTAAGAGCCTTTCCTGCTCCCCAGGCTGCTCCAAGGACCCCACCCTGCATTGGTGACGGAGCTCGAGTCTGCGGCGGGGGAAGTCCTCAAGAAGTTTTAAGGTGCAGGTGGGCGGGTGCAGGGATACCCTTGGCTGGCCACGCCCAGAAAAGCCTCACAGGTAAGTTTCCTTCTTTTTTTCTTTTTAAGATTTTAAATTTTTATTTCTTTGTCAGGGAGAGAGAGAGCACGCGCACAAGCAGGGGGAGCGGCAGGCAGAGGGGCAGGCAGAGGGAGAAGCAGGCTCCCGCCTGAGCAGGGAGCCCGATGCGGGGCTCGATCCCAGGACCTGGAGATCATGACCTGAGCTGAAGGCAGCCACTTCACCGACGGAACCACCCAGGTGCCCCCACTGTCCTTCTTATTGCTCCTGCCATCTACCCACCTGCAGTGGCCTGCCTCGTCGGTCCCTCCCCGCTCTCTGGGAACGGGGACCAGGTTCAGGTGACACCTGGGAAGCTTCCGAGGGGCTTGCACACCCGCGGGGCCCACGGTGCAGGTTAGGGTTCCTCGGTAAAGCCTCCGTGCATCCCTCCTGAGAGGCGTTACTGGACGGCGTGGGCGCCCCACTGGGCTGAGTGCCCCGCCTGCCCTGAGCTGAGGCCGCCTGCATTCCCTCCCTGTGAGGGTGGCCCATGTTCCCGGCAGACAGCTGTCATTCTTGGGGCGGGCTGCTGATGCCTTCGCTAAGGGGAGCAAAGGTTGCTCACGGGAGGAAGCTGCCGGGGTGGGGGAGGTGGATGGAGCTGCACCGCAGCCTGGCACCGAGGCCTCCACGGCCTCCACAGCCTGGTGGCCTCCCCGCCCCAGGTGGCTTCCTCTACTCTCTAACCTGATCTTCTCCCGTGGACAGACCCCAGCACGCAGTGAGCACCCGATGCCCTTGCTCACAAGTCCTTTACTGCGATTCTAGGCCGTCAGGCAGTATTTCTCGGCAGGGGGGCCTTGGGTTTATTTTTCCCGTTTCTGGAGCCTCCAGCAGGCGGGGTCCCAAGCTAAGCAGGGGGGTGGGACTGTGAAGTGCGGCCCTTGTCCAGCAGCTTCGTTTCACGTACGACTGCAGGGCACGCCACACCCTAAACCACACACCCAACGGCACCCCCAAGGTTCCTGCTCCCCTATATGGGTAGGCCTGCCAATGACTCTTGGGTGGGCGAGGAGGGCACCTCTCAGCTCTTGGCTGCCCAGAGCGGAAGCAGGAGGGGTGTGGAGCCAGGGCGACTCAGGGTCAAGCTGGACATGTCTGTTTGCGCTCTCTCCCGGCCCACGGTTTTGGGCAACATTTAGCTGGTGGCGAGGTGACCAGGCTTCCCTGGTGAGCGGGGCTGCGGCACCCGAGACACTGAGACCGACACTGCAACGGTGGCCTCAGCGACCCAGTGAGTCCCCCAGGGGAGCGGTGAGGGGGCGGCCTCCACATCTTCTGAAAAGAATTAGATGCGGGAAAACAATTACAGCAGGCGGCTGGCCCTTCTGCTTCAGTCGCCACCCAAAAGCCTGGTGACAGAGGAAGACCCCAAGTCTCCGGGTTTCAACCACACACAAACCGGTCATGGAAGTTTGAAAGAGATTTATTTAAAAACAGAACAAAAAAGAAGCTTTGGTATTTCAAAACCCAACAATCATCAATCACTAGAAAGTTAAATACCTCCCCTAAAGCCCAGCAGTACAAAAGCACAGACCTCCACAGGCTCCTGATAAGAAAGAGACAGTGTGCAAACCCGGGGACGAGCCAAGACCCACGCCCCCAGCACAGGCGGGGCGGTGTCGGTCGGAGATCACTTCTGTGACTCACTGTCTCGAACAGATGCGAAAGCTGTCCCCCCAAATCTCAACAACAATAAATTAAAAATTCAGTCGAGAAAGAACACATTAAATTAGGAATAGAACACAATTTCTCCTAGACAAGTCTTTTCAAAAGAGGGTCTATGTCCTGGGACAGAAGCGGGGGGAGTGGAAGGAGTGAGTTCAATTTCAAGTATTTTCCATCTAGGTTCATTTTATTGAGTCGAAAGCTTACAAAAAGTCCACTGGCCCTCCCCTCCCGCTCCCCGATGCCAACTCCTGAACCTCCACACGCGCTCTGCGTCACTGGTGTCCCCAACAAGGCACAAAAGGGTGGGTGCTTTCAAAGGCTCCCTTGTTCGTGCAGCAGGGCTGTCAGCGCTGGGCGTCTCGTGCAGACGGGGCTGAAAGCAGGGCTGTCAGTGCGCTCACACGCTGGGATCCTCCTGTGCAATGAACAAAACAGGCTGTTATTCTTCACCGCCAACCCCGTGGAAGCGACACAACTACCAGGGGAAGCAGGTGACCGAGAGGACCCTGGTGCCCCCACCCCCCAGGCTCTGCAGATGCTCCTGGCCCAGGGATGTGCCACAGCCACCGTGGAGCCCGTGGCCCGGACAGCTTTGCAGGCCAGTGTGGCGTTCACCAGGCTCTCCTCCACCGTGGCCCGGCTCGAGCCCGAGGAAACGGAGGCACAGGAGGTAGCAACCCCAGATTAGGGGTTTGGCTTGCCCCTCCCGGATCAGGTGGGAAAATACGGGCAGATGGGTCTACGCCAGAAGCAGCAGGGAAAAGCAGCCTGCCTACCTCACAGAGGCTGTCAGACCCACGCCGTGCAAATTTAGCAGCTGTTCTATTACAGCTCGGAAAGATTTCTTTTTCATCTGACTTTCCCCTTGTTCTTCAAGCTTGGAGCTCAGACCTGCTGCCCACCCTTCTCTCCCACTCCTTCAGGCTGAGTGCTACTTCTCCACCTGGCCTTGGGCCAGGAACCAGAAACCAGAAGGCACAAAGCCCTCTGTGGAGGTAATGAGGCATTTCTCCTGAGTTGGCTCAGGCTCCTTAACTGCTGGGAGCACAGGTCGGGAGCTAATGTTGTCTGTCCACTCACTGGCCTGACAAGAAGAGAGGAGAGAAAGAGAAGCAAGCCCAGCTCCCCTCTGAGGAACTTTCTCCTGTGACTGCCAATAATGGACTCCGTTCTGTTCCCTCTCCCGGGAAATCCTGGCAGCGAGAAAGCAGAGGGCTGGCTGGCAAGGCAGATGAGGTGGCCTCCCCGAGACTGAGCCTGATCCCCAAGACACATTCCGGCCGAGAGTCCCACAAGGGCCACGCTCAAAGTCACGGCTTCCTGGGGGCAAAGATGTTTTAGGAAAGGAGGGGAAGGATCACGCTCGGCACTGACAAGATGACCCCCGTAGCTGGCCCACGGCGAGAGGCAGTGAACAGGCCCTCAGGGGTGATGACAGGGGTCCCCTCTGCAGCTTAGACGAGGCTGGGGTCAGCCTGGGGGTTTGCTGCAATTATTTGTAAATGCTGTGACTTACCAGGGCAGGGAACGGACTGTCGATGGGAGGCCGGCAGACTCAGCTACCCACCACTGTCCCTTCCTATGATCTCCTCTTAGAAGTCACTTTTTGATAGCCTCTCTAAACACACTCACTGCTCTCTGTGTTGCAGGTGGAGGGTACTGGCTTAGAAGGGGACCCCAGTACCACCCAGGCCCTCCCCTGTGCCGGCCTCAGGACAGAACACCAGGCCGGGGCCTCGGGCTCTGAAGACAGGGGACTTTATACCTTACTCCTGAAGAGGGGCTTGGCCCCAGGCCCACAGTACTCATTGTAGATGAGCTTGAAGAGGAAGAGGTGGAAGAGGGTGATGAGGGAGGCCACGCTGAACCAGAAGAGGAAGGGCAGCCCAGGGTCCTGCTGGGCCATGTGCTCGTCGTGGGCCAAGATGGCCTTGAGGTGCAGCGTGTGGCGCAGGTCCTGCAGGTGCGTGAGGTCGGTGGAAATGTAGAGCAGCGGCGTGATGGGCTGCGTCACCATGACCGGGAACGTGTGGCCCTGGGGCGCCGAGGTCAGCTCCACGGGCTCCTCCAGGCAGCCTGCCTCGCATGCGTAGATCTTGATGGGCTGGCCGCGCGACTCCACGGACACGTGCAGGTACGGCTTGCCCTCGGGGTCCGCGAGCACGGCCAGGTTGATGTGGTCGTTCTTGTAGCGGATGCCGTGCAGGGCGTAGCTGTTGTGCAGCACGTCGGGGTCGGCCTGGAACTGGAGGTGGTTCTCCGTGAACTGCAGCCCCCCGAAGCTGAGCACCATGCCCTGTAGGATGCCCGGGGCGCCGACCCTCACCAGCCCCTTACAGCCCCGCTTCTGCAGGGTCAGCCTCCACAGGTCGGAGAGCTGCAGGATCTGCTGGACCGAGGACAGGCGGCCCGGCCACAGGTTCTCGGCGTGCATGGTGGCGTGGCCGCTGAAGCAGTGGTCTTCGTAGTTGAGCGTCGACTCCATCTGGTCGCGCTCCCGGTGGCTCAGGCCGGGGCTGAGCAGGGGGGCTGGTGAGCAGGAGAGCATGTAGTACAGCGTCAGGTTCACGGTCAGGCCCGACGGGGTGTGAGCGTCCGTGATCTTCTTCATTTCCACACCTGTAACACCACAAACCGGGCACGTTAAGGAGGAACAGTGGGGCCGGGAGACTGAGGTCATGACATGAGGAACAGCAGAGAAGGAAGCTCTGGCCCCTAGGGAGGTCCATGGCAGCTCCAGTCTCCCCTGAAGAGGGGAGAAAGTCATCCTGCCTGGCTCCCACATACGACCGGGTTGACCCTGTGGGCCCAAAACCGAAAATCCTGTTTGAAGTGGAGCCTCCTGCCAGCGCCCAGAACACAGACGGGGCCAGAACATGGTGGCAGGTGAAAAGTCCAGCCCTCTGCCTCCAGAAGCCTGTCATCAGCGCCCTGGCCCGTCTCAGCCTGCTCCTCGCTAACACCCATTCTCCAGTCCTGGAGCTTTAAATGACATCTGAACACCCCATCTCCCAAATCTGTATGAATTCTAGACTCCAACAGCTAACTGCCCGTTGGGTGTCTCCACCTGGATGCCTGACAGGCGTTTTGAACCTGACATGGTTTGAACTCTTCCAACCCCAAACCAATCCTTCCCCAGATTATCTCTGGACACTTGCTCAAGCCTTCCCCACAAATTTAGCAGTCCCTCTCAAATTCTCACGCCCCACGTCCAGTCCATGCCAAGTCCTGGTGGCACCAGCTCCAAAAGTAGCAGAAGCCGTTCACTTCTGCCTCCACAGAGTGGCCACAACTCTGGTCCCAGCCACCCTCCTCTTTCACCTGGGCTCCTGCAAAATCCTCGTATCGGGTCTCTGTGTCCCACTTTTGTCCCCTTACAGTCTACACTCTGCACAGAGCAGCCAGAGGGGGCTTTAAAAATGTACAGCTCCTGGTTGTCTCTGCTCGGTTTTCCATCCCAAATAGAAGCAAATTCACCATTCCCACCAAGGTCTACCAGGCGCTTCCGGATCTAGCCATCACCACCCTTCCCTTGCATGCAAGCTGCCAGCCACACGGGCCTCAACCACACCCGCTCCTGCCTTCGGGCCTCTGACCTGCTGGCTCCCTCCACATGACCACTCAGCTGGTTTCTTGCTATTCAGGTCTTAGCTAGGTGCTTCCTCCTCAGAGAGGCCTCCCTGACAACTGGAGCTAAACAGAGGCCCCACCCCACTCTTCCCCTCACCCTGTCACCCTCCAACACATACTTTCAACTTGACAGAACTTTTTATTCTAAAAAGTTATCTTGCTTATTCAGATTTTCACTTTTCTAGTAGCGCCTTCCTCCCATCCAGAATTTAAGCAAGCACCCTGAGAACAGAAACTTCGTTCTATTCACTTCTGTATCCCTCGTATGGAGAGAACAGTCCCTGACAAGATTCAATCAATACTTGCTGAGTGAATTAAACACACGTTGAGCAACTAAGTATAAGGATTTAGACAACAAGCACCCTGGAAACCAGACTCTCTCTCTCCTCTAGAATAGGATTTCCTTTATTTCAACTGTCAACGGGGGAAAGCAGTTTTCATTTGACCTGCCCATTCCAACCTGCCGAGGAAGAGGTTCCATTCCCTCCCAGTGAAAAGGTGCAGCCACTCTGGCCAAGGCACACTTCAGCCTCGTGGGAGTCCTGCCTTGGGGGCGCCTGGGGCATGTGACTCTTGATCTCGGGGCCATGTGTCCAAGCCCCACGATGGGCACAGAATTCACTTTTAAAAAATAAGAAAAAAGCCCATGCCTGTCACCAGCCAGACTGTGGGGGACTGAGGAAAGAATCTGGGGACAGCCAGGCCTCTCTGTTGATTTATCCTTTAAAAACCGACCCCGACATCCATTCTCCAAATCAGTCCTCATCTACAAGAACAAATAACAGACCTGTCTTTCACGCTCATTCTTTCACTAGAATCTCACAAAAGCCCTCTGAGGTCAGTGCTTCTGTTATTATTGAATACAAGCCTGGGGAGATCAGTTAACTGGTCCAAGGTCACACAGATACTAAGTGGTAGAGCAGAGAGTCAGCCCCATGTCAATGGCCAAGCCCCCTTTAACCACCCCACTACTCCCTTTCAGTGTCACCTCTGCATACTTTAGCGGGGTATCTCCAGGGTGGACCGTGTGCACCCTGGTGTAAGGTGTGGACTGTGGACCAAGAACTGGCCAGGCCTCACCTGGGCTGAAGAGCTGAGCCCAGAGGCGCTGGTGGTCCTGAAGTAGCTCAGCCGCTGGCATCTCCAAGAGCTCCAGCATTTCCTTTCGGGCCAAATCCTGGAGCACCTTGAGCTCCTTGGCTGCTTTGCTTTTGAGCACCTGGGGGCTAATGGGGCCTGAAACATGCACCACCCACAACACTGTCTCGTCCAGCTGTGTCTTGGGAGCCACTTGGAGCCGGTTCACTAGCTTCTTGGCGGCCACCACCACCAGGTGCACCAGCCCCGTGGGAAAAGGCGGGGACCGGCCTGAGTAGAGGAGGAACTGATGATCTCCCACCTTCTCCAGGGTACTGGTGAAGGCTCTGGGGACCGGGCCGGCAGTGGGCCCCACAGTCTGCAGCGCGGCCACCCGCTCCGTGGGATTGTTGAGCTGAATACGCTGCAGATAGACGTGGGGTCGGCCCCGGTGCGCCAGAAAGTCCTCTTGCAGCAGCACGCAGTCGCGGCCGGATCCTGTGACCAGGCCGGAGGCCGAGGCGGGCCCGGGGACCGCGCCCGCAGGACCGGGACCCGAGGTCCCAAGCTGCAGGCAACGCACTCGGCGCAGCAGCCCTTCACGGAGAAGCAGCACCGACTCTCCCGCTTCGGAGAGCGCACTGAGCGGACGCAGCTGCACGAAGGGCACGAAGTCCGGCGCCACCGCGGGCTCTCGTTCTCCAGGAGTCACCCACAGCCTGTTGGCGGCCACGTCCAGTGCCAGGAAGCCGTTGGCCACCAGGGCCGGCACTCCAGGGCCTAGCGGGACAGCCTCGCCGCGCTCCCGCAGGCCGCGCCAGGCGCGGGTGGCCGCCTCCAGGCAGGCAGAGGGCTCGGCGGCGCCCGGGTCGCCGCGGGCCCAGGGCAGCAGGTGCAGGCCGCCCGCGGCCCGCCGCGCCCCGGAGCCGGCGAACCACAGAAGCAGCAGCAGGAGGCCGAGCAGGCAGAGTAGGCGGCGGGCCCAGCTGCTCGACAGGAGTCCCGGCAGCCCCTTAAGCCGCTGCTGCAGCCACATCGGGCCGCCAGGAGCGGCGCGGGGGCGGCCGCCGGGCCCGCCGCCCAGCCCACCGGCCCGGCCGCCCGCGCCTCACTCCCCGGCCCGGATCGCGGCACCCACCCCGGCCCCCGCCGCAGCCGCCGCAGCAGCAGCCAACGCTGCTTCCTCCTCCTTCTCGGTTGCCCCCGGCCGTCAAACAACACCGGCCGTCAAGCGCCACCGGGTCTTTTGCGACGCACGGGAAAGGAGGGGGCGGAGGGAAGAGACAGGGGCGGAGGGAAGAGACAGGGGCGGGCCAGAGAAAAGGGGGCGGAGCCACAGCGAGGACACGGCTGCAGCCGTGGGGGCTGGACCTTCGGATCCCGGGCTGATAGAGCGAAGGCCCAGGGAGGGCTGGGGTTTGGGGGAGGGGTGGAAGAGTGGAAGCATCCAACTCGCTTGTAAAAAAAAATTACTGAGCCTGCCAAACCGAACACGTGTTGGGCCCCGTTTGCTACTGATGGATTCAACAGCCCTAAGAGTGAAAAAAAATAAGAAGGAAACTTTTCTGTAAAAATGACGATCCTCCCTGCAAAAAAACTTAGTAGAGAAGAAAGGAAGAAGGAAGGAAGGAAGGAAGAAGGAAGGAAGGAAGGAAGGAAGAAGGAAGGAAGGAAGGAGAGACGAAAAGAAGGAAAGAAGGAAAGAAAGAAGAGTAAAGTAACCACTGTAACTAGACTTTTTAGGAAATATTTTATTGACAACTCTTCCAGACCTGTCTGGCTGCATGTACAGCATATAGAGACACGAATCCCACCCAAGAGTGTCCATTTCTCTACCACACCAAGCTGTCCTTTTGATGTCACCCTGAGTTTTAATTTATTAAATGACATGAGACACTAAAGTCTCATTATTTGAAAATGACTTTAAATTGTGAATCATCAATGCAAAAGGGAAATTTTGCTTTGTTTCTGGGGAAAAAATTCAATATGAGCACAGGGGTGGACAATGGGGCGATTGTTTCCGCTGTGGTTTCAGGACATTCCAAAACCAGACAGTGCTTCCCAGTTGTTGAAAATTAAACGGTCATTTGAGGTGGCTCCCTGTGGGCTGTGAGCAGACAGTGATGTGTTTGCTGAGTCGGAGTGCCAGCGTCCTGTGAGAAGGTACCTGTCCAGGTGATCCTACAGTATGGTGACCTTTTTTTTTTTCTTCAAGGTTATTATCAAAGCATAAACACAATTTTTAAAATAATTTATTTATTTTCTTAGTAATCTCTATACCCAAGGTGGGGCATAAACTCACTACCCCAAGATCAAGAGTTACAGGCTCTTACGACAGAGCCAGCCAGCCACCCCCATAAACGCACTTCTTAATTCCCTCCTGGTTCACAAACCCCACAGGATATGTTCATGGGGGTGCAGGAATCCATGACCTACTGTTAGGAAGACAGGCTCCATCCAACCCCATTGGGAAGGCAGAAGTCCTTGGGTAGCACAGTGTGGTGAGAACAAAGGACCAGGCTTGATTCTAACTGTGAAATGGGGATGAGGAGAGAATCCGCCAGTCGTGTTTTTGAGGAATAAATAAGCTAATGCAGGCAAGGAATGCAAGGTGCATGACACATAGTGAATGTTCAGTAAATGTAAACGCACATAATTACATTTGCTATTACAATCAACTGTGTAATAGAGATATACCTCGGCCCACTTACGTGAATGTTTCAGGGGGAGCAATTCCTAGAAGCAGGTTCCTGGGTCAAAGGGAAGCCTCATTATTTGTGCTCTTAACTCCCTGCCACCCTCCCTCCCACCCCAGCAGGGGAATCACAGCCCAGGGTCAGCAACAGAGCCACAACAAAACCAGGGGTCAAGAGTACAGAGGACCCTGGCACCAGCTCTCTGGGCTTTGAATCTTGGCCTCACCCCTTGCTAGCAAGTCCGCTGACTTCCCTGGGCCTCAGTGTTTCCATCCATAACGTGGGGATTATAAAACCGAGGAGGATCGCTCTCAGACTTCAGTGACATGGGCATGTGATACATTTAGCATACTGCCTGGCTGAAAATAACCACCATTTTTACCTATTCTAAATGTGCACATTCTAAATGTGCTAAGGACGTCCTCCCCTCTCCCGACCCCTCTCCCGTCTGTCCCTCTCCCTAGATGCAACCACTGTGATTTTTCATTCACAGAAATTGTAGCATATAATATACACATGTATCTCTCTATTTTCACTTAACGGAACAGCTTGGAAATCCTATCATTATTGTTATTAAAGAGGTTAAGTGCCAGTCGGACTAGCTGATGGGTGTGAAGGGGGAGGAGGCTGCGGGCCGGCTGGCGGCAGGGTGTGGCAGAGGCCAGCACCATTCCTTGGCTCCGCCAAGAAAACGGATAAAAGAAGACAAGGAAAGTGAGAAAAGCACCCCCACCCCTTGGCACCAGACAACTGCCATCTGGGCCAGCCATCCTTCCTGCAACTTCCCAGGAAACCAGAGTCCTGAGCCTTTAACCGTTCACAACACGTGCAGCACGTACCAGCAGTAACATCTGGGCAGCAGCCACGGCTGGTTAAGGAGACAGGCTCTCCTTTTGGATGAAGTTTGGACCAGGTTCAAGTTCCAGCAATTTGGCAAAGGGAGCAGGAAAGAGATACGGAAGGAATGGAGGGCAGGCTTCGGCCGGGTGAATCCTTTCTCCAGGGAAGGCCAGCAGCCTCCCGGATGGATTGCCTCTCCTGAGTCACACCGCCTCTGGGCATGTGGACCACGGGAACACCCCCCCCCCCCCCCCCCCGCCGGCCCAAGGAATTTTTCTGTCCACAATACCTGACCATGGAGGTTCTTGGATTCCAGCAAATGGAAAGTTCGAGTGGGTTCTAAAGTTGCCTCCTTTACCGTGCTCCTGCATCAGCTGTGTGATATTGAGCCAGTTGCTTCGTTTCTCTGGTCCTCAGTTTCCTTATTTCACAAATCGGGGCAATACTGCCCAACTCACAGGGCTGTTGTGAACACAGAACGAGAAAGAGCTTTGAAAACTGAGCCAGCCAACATACGCTCATTCTCCACCCCTCTGCTCATCCTTCCATTTCCTTCTCAAAGGATCTGGAATTTCAGTCTGCATCCTCCTGAACTCAAAAACATCCGGTGGATTCTGGCACCAAATCCTGTCCCCAGCTGCAGAAACTCCCCACCCTGGGTCCCAGTTGGGAGACAGAAGACCTGGACTGCACTCATGCCTCTTCGCTTTGCTTGTCTTGTGATCTTGAGGTTACTGCCGGGTCCCTCTGCGCTTACTTCTACCATCTGTACAGAGTAAATCTCTGTATGATGAGATGATCTCCCACGTTCCCAGGGATTCTACCTATCTTCAAAAAATAACATATGTTGCTTTTGTTTGGACTGTACAAATAGGATATATTAATTGCAAAAATTTGTAAAAACAGTGAAAAATATAAATAAGAAAATAAAACTACCAGGAAGTAATACGTGTAATATATAATATGTAATTATAGATACACACAACCCCACGACCTGGAAGTAATCACTGCAAACATTTGCCTGTCATTTGCTTTTAGCACTGTCTCTATCGTATCCATGAGAGGATATTTTTACTGAGTAGGGTCATAGTCTATGTCCTTTTTTTCCACTTAGCAAATTGGTAGAGGATTTCCCTTGCCGAAACAGTCTGATTTCTCTTTTCCCCAGCACCTAGGCATGGCCTACTCTGTATTGTTCATTAACACCCATGACACGCCCCCTCCCTTCACCCTTTGCCCCTCAGGGGTTGGGGGAAGGGAGCCCCTGCCCATCCAGAGTTGCACCCACCACCCACGCCTCTGGAGCCTAATCTGCTGGAAAGAGGCTCTCAGATCCGTCTGAGGGCCTCTTCCAAGGAAGGGAGGATGCTTTTCTTTTCCCAGAGTTGGATGCCCCTAGCTGACATCTGCTCCGGGAGCCCTTGTTCTAAGAAACCCTTGTTTGTTGGGCTTTAAAGACCCATGTCGGTGAAAAGCCACTAACCTTCCTTCCTTCTTTCCTTCCTTCCTCCCTCCCTCCCTCCCTCCCTCCCTTCCTCCCTCCCTCCCTCCCTCCCTTCCTTACTTCCTTCCTTCTTTCCATTCATTCATTCATTCATTCACTTAACACGGGGACCTCAAGAGCAAGCAAGACCTTCCTTGGCTCAGAGGTTCTGTTTGCCACCCAGGGACATACAGGCGGATTAAACGATTTCCTTTTTTGGTAGAAGGTGATGCACTTTCTGCATTTCCAGCACCCAGGAGGATCTCGCCAGGGATGCCGACGTGCCTCTGAACTCCCTTGAACACACCCCGCTGCCACCCACCACTTCCTGCGGTGGAGAAGCCCCGGGAGCAGGGCGGGAGGAGGGCTGGCCGGCAGAAGGACCCGGGAGCCGCCCCGGCTCGGAGAGGCCCGGGTTCGGGCGAGCCTGCAGGAAAACCCTTCCCCCGGGCGGGCCGAGGCGGCAGCTGCGGCGGCGGCGGCGGCGGGGAGGGAGCAGAGGGCGGTGCGACACCGCCCCCGGGGCGGGCCCCGTGCGTGGCAGCCGGACCGCGGGCCCCGTCGCGAAGTTTCCAGCCTGCGAGCGCCGCCGGGCCGGACGGACGTCTCCCCAGACCCCGGCCATGCGGCCGCTGCTGCTCCTGGCCCCGCTGGGCTGGCTGCTCCTGGCCGAAGCGAAGGGCGACGCCAAGCCGGAGGGTGAGGGCGTGGGCCGGGCGGGGAGGGCTGGTCTGGGGGCTGCTGGTCTGCGCGGGAGGCCTGGGCTTCCCAGGGGATCCGGGTTCCGGCCACTTGGCCACTGACTCGCTGGTGACTTGGACAAATCACTTACCCTTGTTTGGGGCTGCGGTTCCTGCGTCCGTGCGCCCGGGAGGGGAGGGGCGCGGAGAGGGTCAAATCGTAATAGCTCTCATAATAGTAATAACAGTGGCTCCTGTTTATGGAGCACTTACTACGGGCCAGGCAACAGGGAAGCGTGCTCTCAACCCTCGGAAGCGTGCTCTCAACCCTCCGAAGTGTGCTCTGCTTTTATCCCCCTTTTCCAGCTGGGCAAACTAAGGCTCCAGAGTCCATTCACTTGCCCAAGATCACTCCGCGTGTGGGCCTTGGAACCAGGATTGACACCCAGGTGTGTCTGGTTCGGTGGGAGCCACTAGGCATCCCAGCCACCGGGGTGGGGAGTGACATGGGGGGCTCCCATGGGAGAGCCATGTCCACTTTGTCCATGGCTTCCGTGGTCTGCCGCTGTCCCTGCCGGGTGGGTCTTACTCGCTCCAGGTTGCACAGCAGGAAATAGCCTCAGACAGGTGCACTGACTGTCTGGGTTTGTCCAGTCTTGGAATGGTTGGATCGGGATCTGCTGGGCTCTGCATCTCATGTTCCTTCTCCATCCCCAAGGCAGATTGGATTTCAGAGTGTGCCCCACCATTCTGAGTGGGTGCTCCTGTCCTCCCCACCCCTCCCGCTACCACCTCCAGGGCTGCCTGCTGAACCTCTGAGAGGAGCTGGAGGAGGCAGGCTGGTGGCATAGCAGACCCTCACCAGGGGAGGGGGTGGGAACCGCCATTTCTGAGCACCTCCTTTGTGCCAGGTTGTGCCCAAGGCCACACATCTCCCAGTGATAAAGCCCGTGGTGACCAATTTCCATGAAGCTTGGCATTTTAGCCTGCAAACTGGGGGTAGTGGTACTGGAGTCCGAGCGCTCTTGCCAGGATTCCATGGGATGAAGCCCACTGGTGAGGGTTCAGCTCAACGCCTGGCCTATACAGGCCTTTTCTTTCTTGGACCCAGCACTGCCTGCTTTCCTGGAGTATCCCTGCAGGGTAGTGAAACAGGTCAAAAAAGCCAGGGAGGCAGGTGCAGAGTACAGGGCTGGGCTGGTGGTGTGTGCAAAAGGCCTGTGGCCTGGGTCTACTCACTGGTCGGGAGCCAGGAGCCCTAGGATAGCCTTTGTTTCTTGAGCCTCTCTTTGCCCTGCTTCTGCTGATGTGGGCTCCGTCCATCCCCAGACCATTCCAGGAGAGAAAACTCCCACTGCCCCCAGCGAAGCCCCCAGAGGTGAGTCACAGGGACCAAATCAATGACAGCGCTTCAGGTGCCCTGACGCCAGCAGCAGGTGATGGGAGGGAACAGAGTAGGCACCCCACAGAGGGTGCAGGATGCAGTGTGTCCCCGAGATGATCCAGGTAGAGTACCTGGCAGATGGTAAGTAGATAGTAGATTGATGGACAGGAAGTAACGGGGAGCCAGACATGGAGCTAATATCAAGCCACTCTCAAGTTGAGGCCCTTCGCTTCCTTTACTCCATTCAGACCCTTTTGATAAGTAAGGAATCATTAGTCCCATTTTGCAGATAGCAAGACTGAGGCCTCAAAGGTTAACTATCTGGTCTCCAGTTGCTGTAGGTGGTTGGATGTGGAGTCATTGACTGGGACTCAGACCCCCTGCTCGGTTCTGCCCACCCCTGTCTGGGTGGGGAATAGAAGGGCTGTTTCTTGGAGATGCTGTCTGGAGGAGCCGCTCAGCTTCCCCAGACCCAGCTGATGGCAGGGACAGAGTGGGAGGGTGGTTTGTCCTGTGGGCCCACTGACTGGTGTCAGGATGGGGGGACACTCCAGCAGCCCCCAGAGAGGCCAGCTCTTCCCTCCCCAGATTGGGCTGGGATGCCCCGTCAGTACCAGGTGGCTGGGATGGGGCAGCTGCTGAGGAGCGTTCCAGTGGGTCAGGTTCGGAATGATGCTCCCGGCAGCTTATCCGCCCCTGGACCCGAACACACATGTTTTTGGCACATGGAGAGAAAGATGGAGTTTTCACTTTAGGGAGCTGCCGATTTTAGGGGCGGACACAGAGCTCCTCTCCTCAGTAGATGCCCAATCTTATGGGGGAGAGGCACCCTCCTCTCCCAGAATGCCCTGTGCTTGAGAAAAGGGACATTGCCGGGGAGGGGGGTGGTCCCCAGACCAATGTGGGGGACGGAAAAAGGCTGTCAACAAAGCAGCATCCAGACAAGCAGATTTTCATAGAGTTGGGACCAGGAGAGTCCAGACCCTCCATGGTCTTTCTCCCTTTTGTAGAGGCTTCCAGCTGATCTCTCTTCTCTGCCCGGGCTCCCGCCTGCCGGCCTTGGTTTGGCCGTGCAGAGGGAAGGACCAGCTGGAGCCTGACGGCTGCCGTTCGGAGACTCCAGGAGGTCAATAGGGCGTGGGCCGGCCTTGTGGGTCATGCTGTTCCACGCAGGGAAAGGAAAGGTCCCAGGAGTCAGGCAGGCCCAGCTCGATGTGTGTGTGTGTTGGAGGGGGAGGGTCTGAGGAGACCTCAGGGGACAGAAACCAGTGGGGCGCCAGACCCAGGAGAGCCATACTGGGCTTCTGGGCACGGGGAACCCACACCTGCCATTCGGCCACACCCTGTTTATGGCTTCCGTTCGAGCCTGGGGTGAGTCTGGAGGATGGGGAGAACCTTCATTCATTCCCACTCCCCAGAGAGCAGACCCGGTGCCCTCTGATGGTGCCCGGAGAGCCTTCCCCTGCCTTGTGTGGGCTGGGCCTGCTTGGGGAGGAGGGGCTGTCTGCTGTAGCACAGCGACCCAGGCCTGAGTTCTCAGCCTCGTCCTTGGACCCCAGACAGGTGTCTTCCTACCCCCCCACTGGCCCCTGGGCTCAGCCTCTCCCCATCATTCTTGCTCTTGGAAAGGAAGACTGCTTTTCTGTCTCGGGGATGCCTAGGGCAGCAGCGGGCCTTCTCTGCGGGAAGATTCCCTACGACAAGAACCCGTGTGGCCCCCACGGCCAGGTACTGGGCTAAGCACTTCACAGACATTAGCTCACTCCGTCCTCACGGAAGTCTCTGGAGGAAGGTACTCCGGTTGCTAGGACCCCATTTTACAGATGAGGAGACAGGCTCTGAGAGGCTAAGTTACTCCCCCAGCAATCTGTCTGCCGCTCCGCCCGGCTCCCTCCCACTCACCTCTGCTGATCCTGGAGGGCAGCTTGTCTGTCTGGGGAGGCAGGCCAGGAGCCCTGGGTGTCAGGCCTCACGGGGAACCTGGTTTTAGCCCTAGGCAGGTCTGCCGGACCAGCCAGAAAGCAGGGGGGCGGGGCCCTGTGGCACGGCCTGTGCCCTGCAAACGGTGAGGCTGAGAACACGGGCATTTGCAATTCCGGCTCGTTCACTTGTCACTTCAAGCCTCTGTGACCTTCAGCGGGGTATTTAGCCTCCCTGGGCCTCAGCTGCCCCAGCTGCACGAGAGGGGACAGAACCATCACCCGCCACGCGGGATGTTGATAGTTAAGTGTGATAGTGAACATAACACACCTCGTGTAGTGTGTGGTGTCTAGCAAGGGCCGCGCTGGTGGCCGTGCTCACTAGAATCACCTTCCCACCATGCTCTCTCAGGCCAGGCAGTGCGCACCAGACATCCCGAGCCACACTCAGTCCAGGGGAGGGGGAGGGAGGCCAAGGAGATGTGAGTCTGGCCCAGCGAAGAGACAAGGGACAGGTTTGTGCTGCTGGATCATCCGCTGGGCATGCTGATGCCACCCCAGATAAGGGAGGAGATGACGGAGGGCTTCATGGAGGACTAAGGCCTCTTAAGGAGGAGGGGTGAGTTGTGTAGGCAGGACAAGGGAATGGGGCCAAGGCTGGGTTCAGTGAGGCAGCTTTTGTGGGGGTGGGTCGTGTTGAGAGGTGATGCCAGGGTCCCTTGGGGGAGGGGCCTGCCTGGAGTTTTCTTGCTGTGAACCGCCCCGGGGCCCCTCATTGGAGCCCAGAGTCAGGACCAGGGGATGGGCTGGATCAGAGGTTTCCAAATGTGGCTGGCCTCAGAAATTGCCCAGGAAATGTAAGAAAGATCCAGACTTCTGGGCCCATCTCGAACCTCTGTTCCTGGGTCCCAGGAGGCTGGAGCTCACTGTCCCTTGTGATGCTGATACGCAGGCAGGTTTGGGACCTCTGGACTGGGTGATCTGGTCGAGTCCTCGGCCAGGGCGGCAGGCGCTAGATGCGTGAAGGCCCTGGTGGAGCACCTGGCAGCATCCAGGAAAACAGAAGAGACAGACTAAGTGCCTGGGAAGGGTCCAGCATGGCCTGGGGCCCCCTCCTCCACCTTAGCAAGGGTTTCTTCAGACGCACAGAGAGACAGATAGCTGGTCACTGTCCCAGGCCTGGGCAGTGTGTGCAGGGGTTAAGGGACTCTGGGTCCAGGATTCTCTGTCCACCCCCTGGTGCTACCACTTCCTGGCTCCCTTGGGCAAGTTACTCACCATTGCTGAGCCTTGGTTTCTAACTGTAGAGCGAGGAGGGGGGTTAGGACCAGTAAAGGGCTTAGAACCAAGTCTGACATGTCGAAGGTGTTCATGAAGATTAGCTATCTTGTACCGTGATTTGGTAGAGGGAACTCAGAAAAGGAGCCTCAAGACGTCCGCCCCACCCCCTTTGCCTTCCCGCTGCAGCCTGACTTCAGGCACCTTACACAGACACACGCTGGCTTTTTCCATCCATGAAATGTGACACTTTTCCTGTCCCCAGCAGCCCCTGCCAAGGACAGGAGGGCCTCAGAGCTGGCGAGTCTCCTCTCCTCACTTGGGGGGAGACCTAACTATCCTGGCAAGAATTGGGAGAGCCATTCTCAAGTGTGAGCAGCACCCCTCTTTCCTGGTCCCCAGGGTCAGGTGGTGAGGCCTCCTCTCCTCCACCCCTTCCTCCCCAGGTCCCTGGGCCCACTTCCAGTGGATTCCTGCCAAAACCTGCTGGGCCGCCCCCTGCTCTGGGCCAAGCGCCTGCCTAGCTCAGCCAGCTCTGCCCAGCGGGACCCCTTTGTTCTTTCCGCCCTGGCTCCTCTTGCTTTCACAGAGCGGGGCTGGATGGGAAGGCCTTACTTGCCTGTGTTGGCCTGGCCACCTGGTGGGTCTATTCACCCAGAAAAGCATTATGTCCTGGACCCTAGTGAAACAGTAATGAGTGCTGCGGGGTGGGGTGGGGGGGTTGTGCCTCTGAGGGCAGGAAGGAGGTCAAGAGAAATCTGAGAAGGCTTCATAGAGGTGGTGGCAGGAAAGGGGTGTCACTGTCACTGGCCCTGGGACCCGAAGGAAGATTAGGGAAAGGGTAGAGAGGGGGAGCTGGGGCAGAAGGGGAAGAGCCCACTAAGGTGAGACCCCTGGCTGGGGGAGTGCCCTGTCAGTGGAGGGAATGAGTACATCACTGGGCCAATGGGGAGGGCCTTGAATGCCGGAGCAAGGTGTTTGCCTCTCACTGATCAGTCCTTGGAGTAGGTACAGTGGTCTCAGTTCTCCACGGGCAGCTGCGGTCCGGAAGCAGATGATCCTCCTTCTGAGGACATGTCAATACTAGCCTAACTGTGTCACAGTGCCACATCATCGTTCATCTTATTTCCTCTTGTCCTGTAGTGTGTGGGATTTTCTTGTTTTTTTTTTTCTCTAGAGGGAACGCTCACACAAGCGTGGGGGAGGGGCAGAGGGAGAGGGAGAAGCAGACTCCCCACTGAGCAAGGAGCCCAATGCCAGGCTTGATCCCAGGACCCTGAGATCATGACCTGAGCAAAGGCAGACACTTAATGGACTGAGCCACCCAGGTGCCTCTCGTCGTATAGGGTTTTTATATCTCATGCCGTCAAAAGAAGAGGGAGCACAGTGCCGTAAGGTATTTTGAGAGAGAGAGGCTACATTGATATAATGTTTGTTACAGAATATTATTGTTGTCCTATTTTATATTGCTAATCTCCTATTGTGCCTGATTTATAATTAAGCTGTGTCGTAGGTCTGTACCTATAGGGAAAAACAGTGTATATAGGGTCTTCTACTCTGTGGCTTCAGTCATCCTCTGAGGGTCTTGGACTGCATCTCCCGTGAATAAAGGGGGGACTATTGTACTGTTGGTTTGTTTTTTTTTTAAGTAGTCTCTATGCCCTACATGGGGCTCGAGCTCATAACCCCAAGATCAAGAGTCATGTGCTCTACCGACCGAGCCAGCCAGACGCCCCCACTGTACTATTATTGTCCCTATTTTGCAAAGGGGAAACTGGAGCCCAGAAGAGTCAGGGACTTGTCCAAGGTCACAGAACTGGTAAGAGGCAAAGCTAGGATTCTGACCAGGCAGGCCAGCTACAGAGCCTTTACTTCTCAGATAACACAGCTTCAAATTGTGTTCTGGAAGGAACTTTCCCAGGGCTCCCAGAGATGCTGCTTGGGTGTTGTTTCCAGTAGGTTCTATTGCAGAGGTGAAGCCACACTACAGCCTGAGAGAGGTCTCTCATTAAAAAGGTAGTACAGCTGCTGTGGTCAAAGCTAAGGATTTTCTTTCCTTCCTTTTCCTTTTTCCCTCCTTCCTTCCTTCCTTCCTTCCTTCCTTCCTTCCTTCCTCCCTCCCTCCCTCCCTCCTTCCTCCCTTCCTCCCTTCCTTCTTTCTTTCTTTTTAAAGATTTTATTTATTTGAGAGAGAGAGCATGAGCAGGGAGAGTGGGAGGCAGAGGGAGAGGGAGAAGCAGACTCCCCGCTGAGCAGGGAGGCCAACATGGGGCTCCATCCCAGGACCCTGGGATCATGACCTGAGCCAGAGCAGACGCTTGACTGACTGAGCCACCCAGGCGCTCCCAAAGCTAAGGATTTCAAGTCAGTTTCCACTCAGGGTCCACTCAGGTTTTTCCGTGGTGGCCGAGTGAGGCTCAGCAAGAAAGTCCGTTGGGGTAGATGAGCAGTGTGCCCTGGGCACAGGCACGGAGAGTGGTGGCCATCCCTGGACTAATGTCCAGCATTGGCCAGAGAGGTTGTCCTGGTGTTCGGCATTCAGGCGAATCATTGCCTCTGCCCCTATGCGAGGCCAGAGCCCCCTAAATCCAGAGAGACCCAGCCCCACAATGCAAGGTGCAGACACCTGCGCTCTGGACCTCTCCTGTGTCTGTCACCGGTCAGCTCCCAGGTGGGTGGAAGCCTGGAGGAGAATTGGGAGACCCAGGTTCTGACCTTCGGCACGCCCTTCCTACCTGGGTCTTGGGCCCTTGTCTATAATGGGTGGACACAAGGACACATCCTGCCGGGATTTGACACATCTGGGAACGATGACCTGCTCTTGCCTGTCGCCCCTCCTCCTCCAGTCCCGTTCACCATGCCCTTCTCTGTCCGTAGACAACCTATTAGTCCTCACAGTGGCCACGAGGGAGACCGAGGGGTTCCGGCGCTTCAAGCGTTCAGGCCAGTTTTTCAACTACAAGATCCAGGTAAGGGGCTCCCAGGGGCGGGGGGAGTGGGCAGGACAGCCAAGGGGTGGCGGGAGAGTCCAGGAGCTGGGTTTTTGCCCTTCCCAAACTGATGAGGGCCCTAGGGAAAGCTTCTGGAAGCCCGAAAGATGAGGATGAGTTAGGAAAAGCAAGAGGGGGAGAACATAATCAAAGTCTGGGAGGCGCTGGAGGTGGGAGAGTGGGGGAAGTGAGACAGGAGAGTATGTGGCCGTGCTCATGCTAGGAGGGGTGTGTGTGGCTGGTTTAGAGGGCAGGGCCTGGGAACCAGCATTCCAGTCCCCCCAGGTGATTTTGGGATGGCCATAGTCTGGAGGTCATGCCTGCGTAAACACTGCTCTAGAGAAACACAGGCCAGTGCCCAGTCTGCTGGGCGTCCTCTGTGTGCAGTGTGTGGGGCTTAGCCCTGCAGGGAGACATGCCTCCATTTAGTGAGTGTCCCGAGTGCCTCCTTCTGTCGGGCCGTGGTAGACGCTGGGGATAAAATGGTGGGCAGCGCAGCCCATGGTCCTGTCTCCATAGCTTGCAGTCTCGTGGCATTAAGCCAGAAAAAATGAATGAGCTCATGTGAATGCGGGCTGAAGCAGAGGGTTGCTTCAGGCATAGTAGGATCTAGGGGTTCAAGCTGCATGAGGTCCTGTTGGTCTTCAAGCTCCATCTCGAGGTCCTGTTGGTCTTCATTTGCAGGCATGCTCTCTCTGCATGGCGGCAAGATGACCACCAGCCACAGACCCACATGCCCCAGCTTCTCAACCTCAGCAGAACTAGACAGGCTTTCCTTAGTTTGAATGGAAGAGTCCCAGGGAAGACTCTGATAGGCCACGCTTAGGTCACATGCTCAAACCCATGGTTCTGGGAAGGATGGAACACTCTGATTGGTCAGGTGTGGTCACATGACCCTCCCAGGCAGATCCGCCTCACATACATATAGAATGGTTTCCCCATAGGGGAGGGAGGAGGTGCTGGACAGACACAGGTAAAGATGGTCACTGTCCAGGTGGGGGTGGAATTTTGGCTGGCAAGATAGTTCTTTGCCAAAAGTCCATGTTAAGGGGCCTTTCTCTACAGGCACTGGGCCTGGGGGAGGACTGGAGTGGGGAGAAAGGGTCGTCGGCTGGCGGAGGGCTGAAGGTTCGGCTGCTGAAGAAAGCTCTGGAGAAGCACGCGGACAAGGAGAACCTGGTCATTCTCTTCATAGACAGGTAGGTGGCTGGGGGCCTGCTGGGCAGGGCCCCTTAGCAGAAAGATGGAATATTCTAGAATGAGGCCATTGCAGGATATGGGGGAGGACGGAGGGATCGCTTTATCTATAGTTTTAGGGGGTCTATGAGCCCAGAAAAGACCATTACCATTGGTGGTGAGAAGAGGGGCAAAGGGGCTGCCCAGGTCGGGTGAGCCATGCTTCAAGCATGAGGAGGGCGCAGGCGTGGGGACCATCTTTCTGCCCAGGGTGGGGTGAAAACACTGCAGGCCAGGCCGGAGATAATAGGGCAGATCCGTTTCCCAAGGGTGGCACGGGAGGAGGTGCCTTCGTGAGCCCCTGCTCACCTCTGCCCTGCTCCTGCTTCCCCCGACTCGGGCCACAGCTACGACGTGCTGTTTGCATCGGGGCCTCGAGAGCTCCTGAAGAAGTTCCGACAGGCCAAGAGTCAAGTGGTCTTCTCGGCTGAGGAGCTCATCTACCCAGACCGCAGGCTGGAGGCCAAGTACCCTGCCGTGTCCGATGGCAAGAGGTTCCTGGGCTCTGGAGGTGAGGAGCCTGGGTGCAGAGAGCGTGGCGGGGCTGGGCGGGCTCCAGAGGGGTCCATCCGCTGCCGTCAGGACGTCCCCCCCTGCAGTGGGCCTCATCTCGTGAACCCATCTGCACAGGGGAAAACCGCAGTCACCCCTGAATGTCCTCCCTTGGCCCCCCCACCCCTCAGTCCGTGCCACTCCCACTTTGAAAGACCTCTCGACTCCACCCTCCCATCCACCCCCCTGCCACTGCCTCACTTGGCTCCCGGCCATTTGCAATAGTCTCCTGACTGCTCTGCCAGTCTCTACCTTCACCCCTTCCAGGCCATTCTCCATCCAGCAGTCAGGCACAAATCCACATACATCACTCAGTGGCTTCTTATTGCATGGAGAATAAAATCTGTATCTTATTCTGGATTCTTCTGTCCAGCCACGAAAGAGGGTCTGCCCCAAGCAGCCACGTTTCCCCATTGGCTGAGAGAGTTAGCCCGGTCTAGATGGCCTGATCCTGGCCCAGGGCTGGCAGTATTCTCCCTTTCCCTGGCTGGCCCCTTCTCCCTTCTCTCTTCTCTCCTTACTAATCTGCACTGTGGCCGAGGTGCTGTGTGGGCTTTTCCCTCTAAGCCCCCATGTGCGGTGTGACCTTGGCCCAACCTCTGCCCTTCTTTGGGCCAAGTTTCCCGGATAACTGTAGAAAAGCGGCTCCTAGCCTCTGCCCCACCAACTCTGCTCTCCAGGGACTCCTGGTCTGATCCATTCATTCAGCGCCTATGGGGTGCCCAGCACCTGAGCTGGGGCTGGTTTCTCTGTGAGCTCAGTGGGAACTTGTCACCAAGTGGCGTTGGCTAGCTAGCAGGGCACTTTCAGCCTGTGGATATTACCTCCCCTCAATCCGGGAGGACTTCTAAGAGAAGGTGAAGAGGGGGGAGGTGAATGAAAGTGGATGCTGGGAAGAGGCTTCTGACTTAGAGGCCGGAAGCTAAGTGTCTCTCTCTTTGTGCCCCCCACCAACCCGCAGGCTTCATTGGTTATGCCCCCAACCTCAGCAAACTGGTGGCCGAGTGGGAAGGCCAGGACAGTGACAGTGACCAGCTCTTTTATACCAAGATCTTCTTGGATCCAGAGAAGAGGGTAAGGGCCATTGTGCAGGGCCACGCTCCTGAGGTTTGAATGCCAGCTTAGCCACTTATGAGCTGTGTGACCTTAGGTGAGTTATCCAACCTCTCTGTGCCTTGTTTTATAAATCTGTAAAATGTAGTGATGGTGGTACTTTCCCCTAAGGATGTTGTGTGGATTAAATTAATTAATATATTTGTAGTACTTAGTGATTAACAGGAAAGCAAAAAACAAGCATTTGTTGTCATCATGGGGGTTGTACTTGAACCAGCTGTTTTCCTTAGAAGCCTTCCAACCCTGAAAGTCCCTGGTTCTCTGCAAATAGAGCCACTGGACCAGTAACTCCCCGGGCTGCCAGCTGCCCCGGTGTGACAGGGCAGAGTGGATGTGGGGAGAGGAGGTGGCAGAAGTGGGAGGGCAGGCTCTCCACGCCGGGCGTGATGGGGCCCCATCCCCCGCCGGGGCCTGTCCCTGCTGCAGCCTGGTGTCCTCTTTCCTTCAGGAGCAGATCAACATCACCCTGGACCACCGCTGCCGTATCTTCCAGAACCTGGATGGAGCCTTGGGTGAGCAGCCCCCACAGGGATCCTGAGAGGGATATTAGGAAGAAGGTGAGGATTCCAGGCAGGGCCTGAGCCCAAGGAGGAGGATGGGCTGGTTCCTCTCTGGCCATTGTGCTGGGAGGTCACCTGCCCCATCCCGAGGTCCCCAGAGGCCACCTGGATGTCCTGGGGCAGAGCCATGTGTCTCTGGGGGTGGAGAAAGGAGGGCCAAGAGGTCAGTCTAAGAGCCTGCAGGACACCAGGGCAGCAGGCAGCCGCTCAGCCGGGAGCAGCTGGACGATGCGCACCGCAGGTCCCTGGCCCTGCCCTGTGGCCCTGGTTCTCGCAGGGGAGCCTGCTCCCCTCCTTCCCTGCCCTCCCACCTCCCAGGTGAAGGCTTCCTGGGTTTGCACGGGGACTGAGCTGACGGGAGGGCGATGGATGGCTTGGGAAGCAGAGAGGCTGCCTGGTCCTTAAAACCAGAAACACCCTTGGGCTGGCCCCAATCCCTGGCTGGTGATGACATTCCTTTGCCTGTCTTCCTGGGTGACCTCGGGCAAGTCTCTCTCTCTCTCTCTCTCTCTCTCACACATACACACACACACACACACACACGCACACACCTCTTAGATCTCATTTTCATGTCTTTAGAAAGGAATAGTTAGACCCAGTATCTGATTGGTGATTTTATGGGGTAAATGGGATCATATTTTCTGAGAATCTAATGAACACTACGGCTCCTTTCTCGGGAAGGTGCGGAAACATCCACATCCTTTTGTCTGTGGCTTCTGGGAGTGCACGGACCTACGTTAAGAAGCCGGGTCCAGGGGCGCCTGGGTGGCACAGCAGTTAAGCGTCTGCCTTCGGCTCAGGGCGTGATCCCGGCGTTATGGGATCGAGCCCCACATCGGGCTCTTCCGCTATGAGCCTGCTTCTTCCTCTCCCACTCCCCCTGCTTGTGTTCCCTCTCTCGCTGGTTGTCTCTATCTCTGTCGAATAAATAAATAAAATCTTTAAAAAAAAAAAAAGAAGAAGAAGAAGCCGGGTCCAGAGCATCGTTTGGGAGAGCCAGGAGCTTGTGCGGAGGGGCCCCCTCGCATGATTCCCCCACGCAGAGGGCCTCCCTCCCCAGTGTCTTCCAGGCCTCTGACAAAAGGCCCCTCTGCATTTGTAACTGTTGGATAGGCCGTTTCCTCCTGCTGTCTAACAGGGTCAGAGCCAGAGGGTGAGGATCCTGCCAGAGGAACTGTCTCCGCCAGGATAGGATCTGTCCCCTACCCTGCCCAGGACTTCCACTTGGGCCGGCGTAGTCTCAGTGCTGCTCTGCACGCCCCTCGGAGCAGCTGCCCCCAGGCACTGTCCCTGGGGCTTCTCTGAGCTGTAGCTGGGGTGTTTCAGGTCTTCACTTTGTCCCCCCCTCTGCTTCCTGCTCCAAGAAGTCATCACAGTAAATACTTGGGGTTGCCGTGGATTCCGTGTGCCAGGCAGGGTGCTAAGGGCTTGCCCAACATGGACTCCTCCCACTCTTACCCCCATTTCACAGACGCAGAAACTCAAGGCTCAAAGAGGTGGTATTAGTAGCCTGAAACACGCCCTGGGCAGGAGCTAGGATTTGAGCTTGGCCTCTGGGCCTGACGCTGGATGTGTCTGTGTTTTCCGACCCCCAGATGAGGTCGTGCTCAAGTTTGAGATGGGCCACGTGAGAGCGAGGAACCTTGCCTACGACACCCTCCCGGTCCTGATTCATGGCAATGGGCCCACGAAGGTAGGGAGAGGCCCCAGCCCACGGAGGGAGTGAGAGGGGCCAGAAGCCCGAGTCTGCTGTCACCGTGACCCCACAGCTTCTCCTTGGGGGCAGGGCCACCTGTTGCACCTCGCTGTCTGTGTCCTCAAGTCTGAGTTCAGCGTGGTGGTTGTCTCCTTGCTGTGGTGGTCAGTGATGTTCATCCCTGCTCAACCACAGGACACAGAGGAGGTCACTGTCCCCATCAGGGCCTCAGCTAGGTCACCTGAGTCATCCGTACCCCGTCATCCCAGGGCAGACTTGTTTGTTCATGTAATAAACATTGACTGAATGTTTGCACCAGGACATAAGGCAGAGTCAGTCCTGAGCAGGACAGGCTGGTTCCTGTGCTCCCGGGGCTCAGAGGGGCTGGGGCGCAGGCCAGACCTCATGGGCCCTGGGGAGCCAGCCCTGGCTCACAGCACACTGCTTCAAGTGTGGTCCTCGAGCCCCTCCGCTCCCCCCACCGTCTCGGAGTCACGTGGCCAGGAGAGACCGGGCAGAGTGTGAAAGCAGATTTCCTGACCCCGCTCCAGAGCTGCTCGGTGGGACTCTGTGGGGTGGGGGGCGGGCAGCAGTCTGCGTTTTATAAGCTCCTGGCAGATCCCGAGATGAAGGTACGGCAGAGTGCCAAGCCCTCCCTCTGCCCTCAGAGCAGCTTTGGTGATCTCCAGAACATTTGGAACATTCTCTCCGAAACCTGCCCCAAATAGTCTCATTCCTGCCCCCTTAGAGGGCTGGGGTACGGGTACACCAGGGGCTAGGGGAGATGTGACTTAGCGGTTACAGATGGGTGGGGCCGCCTCCGACCCCACGTCTCAGACCCCATGTCTCCCTACAGCTGCAGCTGAACTACCTGGGCAACTATATCCCGCGCTTCTGGACCTTCGAGACAGGCTGCGCTGTGTGTGACGAGGGCCTGCGTAGCCTCAGGGGCATTGGGGTATGGCTGGCTGCCAGATGAGAGGGCCTCGGTCTCCTTGGAGGGGGAGGATGAGTGATTCTGGAAGAGACTGTGGTCTTCGGTGGGAGATAAAGGGATCACCTTCCTGTCTGGGGTTCCGTCTTCCTCTTCACCCAGGCACCTCCTCCTGGAAGGCTTCTCAGATTACATATGGCTCCCGCTCACACCCCTGCCCCCAGCCATGCCAAAGTTCTGGTTCTTTCAGCCTGATCATTCTCCTGCAGCCCCCTCTCATCTCACGGACCTTACTCCTCCTTTATAGCTCACTGCAAACCCATGCCAGCCAGGCTCTCTGACAGCAGGCCATCAGTTGGTCCTGGCTCCAAGTCTAGGCTCGCTCTGCCCAGCAGGGACCTCCTCCTTCTGCTTCCTTCTGCTTCCCCACCAGTCTGTGCCGCTGCCTGCCTGCACCTCCTGCTTGGAGCTGCCTGGCCCAGGCCCCTTTTCTGCCAAGTCTGCACACCGCTGCCTCTGGCTCTGGGTCCCTCAGGCCACCCTAGGGGCTCAGCAGTGGCCCGGTGGCTGGACACAGCCAGCCCGTCACGCTGCCCCCTCCCGACGCAGGATGAAGCTCTGCCCACAGTCCTGGTGGGCGTGTTCATCGAACAGCCCACACCGTTCCTATCCCTGTTCTTCCAACGGCTCCTCCGCCTCCGCTACCCCCGGAAGCAGATGCGGCTTTTCATTCACAACCACGTGAGTAGTGGGCACTTGGTGGGGTCGCCGTGGGGCTTGGGTAAAGGCCCAGCCTCACGAGGTGGCCTAAGACGTCTCAGGAAATGGCTGAAGCATCATCATCTGGGCCAAATGGAAGCGGGCCGTGGGCTGTATCCCCAGAGCCCTGGCTTGACTTGAGGCGGACCGCCTGGGTTAGAATCCCAGCCACTGCTTGTATTGGCTGTGTGACCTTGGGCACGTTCCTCAACCTTTCTGTGCTTCAGTTTTCTGATCTCTTAAATTGGGATAGAAGAGTGCCGACCATGGGGATTTGCTGCAAGGGTTCAGCAAGTGGGCACGTGCGGTGCAGGGGTGCCGGCCGCAGGGGAGGCACATGATAGGCGCTCTTCGCTGTCAGCATCCGCGTGGTTTCTCTCCCTGCCTCCTTCAGGCCCTCCTGATTTGATTCGGTGGCAAATGGGTTTTCGTGCCCTGTGGACCTTGTGGGTCATGGGGGAGAGCCCTGAGGCCCGGGGAGCAGGCCCGGGCTCAGTATTCTCAGCTCCCTCCCTCCCCTCTCCTTCTTAGCTGGAGAAAGTCCCACCCCTGCTTTTGCTTATCCCAGTTTCCATAACTGGGATGCCAGATAACACTCTAGTCCTCCCTGTTGTCAAGGCTCCTTGTCTTCCTTCACGTCTTCTCAGCTGCCCCATCTAGCGTCACCCCTTTCTGAGACGTCTCAGCCCCGACAGTCTGGACCCCATGCCTGGGGCCACAGTCTGCACGCCATGCCCGGGGCGCCAGGGCCCCACACTCAGTTCTGCTTGGGCCAGACACTCATTCAGCTGTGCCACATGGAAATGGGAGAAGGGTGTGGGCCCGGCCCTTGGGAGGCTCCCAGCTTCCCTGGAGACGTGAAATAGCACAGCCATGAATTCCCATGGTGACTTGGGGGAAGAAGAGAGCTGTCACCGGCAGCCTTTGGGGTCCTTCTGTGTGCTCCGTCTGGCTTGTTGGCTCCTGGCAGTGACCCCGCAAGGGAGGCATAATCGCCCTCCCACCCATTTTACAAGGGAGGAAACTAGAGCTGCGCCAGGGGAAGTGGCTGGTCCAAGGTCACGCAGCGAATTGTAGCAGAGCCGGGCTTTGCTCTAAATCCTGGGTTTGGATCTAAAGATCCCGCGCTTTCCGCTTTCCCAGGCAAGGGGTCCCGGTATGGGCTGTTGTTTTTCTGGGTGTGGTCCAAGGATCACCTGGAGCATTTTGCAACGAAGCAGATCCCTGGGCCACACTCCAGACCAGAATAAAGGAGTCTGGATATGGGGCCGGCGGGGTCAGGGGTGCTGTCCTAGGGACAGAGGCTCTTAAGAGGCTGGTGGGCCTGGCCTGGTCAGGGGAGGATGGTCAAGGATGGCTGGGGAAGGGCACTCCAGGCAGAAGGGCTGGCATGGGCAAAGGTCTGGAGGTAGGAAAGCCAATGGCCAAGAGTGTGTGGGGAACGAAGAGAAGTGGCCTGCAGTCGCAGAGGGTGCTGTGGTCCTGGGGGGTGAACCTGGGTCCCCATCCTCACCCTCCCGTCCCCCACCCCTAGGAGCAGCACCACAAGGCTCAGGTGGAGCAGTTCCTGGCAGAGCATGGCGGCGAGTACCAGTCCGTGAAACTGGTGGGCCCCGAGGTTCGCGTGGCCAGCGCTGACGCCAGGAACATGGGCGCGTGAGTTGGGGGCCAGCGCACCACGGTTATCTCTGCGGATGGTTATGGGGGTGGGGGGTGGGGGGCATGGAGTCAGGAGCCTCAGGCCAGGAGATAGGCGTTCGGAAGCCCGTGTGTGTTCTCCAGCAAGTTCCTGCCCCTCTCTGGGCCTCAGTGTCCCCATCCGTCAAATGGGGAACTGGTCTCTGCCCTGCCCACCTGGGGGCTCCTGGGTGGGGCTGAGCAGTGTCCTTGGGGTGCAGGAAGGAAATCAGAGAAAGAGGAAGAGTTGGAGGGCCAGAAGTAGATAAATGCTGACAGAGATGGTCTCTGATGGTTCCCTTATTATTCAAACAAACAAGTCATCTGTGTTGACCGTGGAAGAATTAGCCCGGATCGGAGGCTGGCGAACTTTCCTGTAAAGCACCGCAGTTGTAGCATGATGGCCGTAACTGTGCTCCAACAGAATTTTATTTATGGACCCTGAAATTTGAATTTCATATGGTTTTTCACTTTTAAAACATTTTCCCCCCAAGCATTTAAAACTGCAAAACGGTCCTTAGCTCATGAGCTGCGTGATACGAGGCAGGGGGCTGGATTTGGACCGTGGACTCTAGTTTGCTGAGCCCTGGACTAGATAAACAGGAAGAGCACACATTTGTAAGGCTTTCGGGCCAGGTCCCCAAACTGCATTTCGGAAGGGCAGAACCGGTTTACCCCCAGCGCTGGGCGGTGTAGGAACCTGTCTGGGGGTCGTGCTTTCCACAGTACAGGGCTTTTCAGGGCACCTGATCCCAGCTGCTGAGTGAGCTCTGGGTGTTCGTCTTGAGAGCCTAGGAGCCCAGGGCCTGGGTCCTGACCTGCGCCGGGGCTGGCCTGACGCCTCTAAACACCCTTGGCTGGTTCCCTGTGGTCGTGGATGGGGACAGGCCTGGAGGGCACGGGGCTCCGGGACCCTGGGTGGGGAGAGGCTGGCGCCAGAGTCCCAGCCCTGCTCACCCGGGGTCCCCAACCTGCAGGGACCTGTGCCGGCAGGACCGTAGCTGTACTTACTACTTCAGCGTGGACGCCGACGTGGCCCTGACTGAGCCTAAAACCCTGCGCCTACTGATCGAGCAGAACAAGTGAGGCTGGGGGGAGGGGCGGCAGACCTCCAAGCAGGCCCCCTGAGTCCCGGCTCCCACTCCAGGCCCACCCTGCCGAGCCGTCCTTCTCCGCCTTCACCCCGGCCTCGCCTCCTACCCTGGGCCTGCCCCAGCCTGGCAACCTCGTCTTGGTCCAGGATGTTCCCTCCTCCCTTTTACAAGCCATGCCGCCCCTCCCACCCCCTGCTCCTGGCTGCCCAGTTGGAGGGGGTGGGGACCCCAGCTGGACCCGACCCCACTCCAGGCCCTACCCCTGGGGGTGCTTGCAGGTTGTAAGGCACTCGTCCTCTCCTTCCCCACACCCAGTTAGATCTGCCCCAGACTCCCAGTGGGCCGAGGGTCTCCCACTGAGGTGCTCCCTTCCTCAGGAACGTCATCGCCCCATTGATGACCCGCCATGGGAGGCTGTGGTCGAACTTCTGGGGCGCGCTGAGTGCAGATGGCTACTATGCCCGTTCTGAGGACTACGTGGACATTGTGCAGGGCCGGCGCGTGTGAGTACCTGCGGGATGGGAACCCGCTCATCTGTCTTCCCCCAATCGTCCTGTTCTTGTTGCCCTCACATTCCTGCTGGACCCAAAGCAAGGAAGACTGCAGTCAGACACACAGAAGGACTTCCTGACAATTACCCTGGACCCATGTGCTCGGGTTAGGGGACCCAAATCAGCACTGTTGTGCTCTCCCCGCCTGTGACTTCCTCCTGCCCTGGGGCCCCGACCCCCAGCCTGTGACCGGCCTGCGGCCCCCTCCATCTTCTTCTCTCACCCTTAGTGGCGTCTGGAATGTGCCCTACATCTCGAACGTCTACCTGATCAAGGGCAGTGCCCTGCGGGCTGAGCTGCAGCAGACAGACCTGTTCCACCACAGCAAGCTCGACCCCGACATGGCCTTCTGTGCCAATATCCGGCAGCAGGTCAGCCTGGGCTGGGCAGTCACCCGAGGCCCTGTTGATGGAGAAGGTGGGCTCCATCTGCCACCTGACGCCCTGGAGCTTCTGAGATGCCAGGGCCTGGTGGGGGGGCACCTGGGGCACCAGGCAGGAGGGCCGGTCCTTGGGGTCCTTGGGGATCATTTTCGTGGACCCAGTTTCTGCACCCCTCTGTTTTATTTATATTTTCAACAGAGCCAAAAAACCCCAAACTTCCCACCTAAACATACTCCAAAGTAATGTGCCTAAGAGACACCCTTACCCTACCCCTGCGCCCCACCTAATATGTTTTGTGGTTATTCTTTTAAAAGTGACCGCATGATGACCTTTTCCCCATGCCCGAAACTTCAGGACCAAACACCATCCTTTGCTTTCACACATTTGTTCTTTCATTCCCATTCGGTCCTCCAGGAAGCCCTCCTTGATTGTATCCCACGTCAGGCCTGGGCTGGGTGCTGGGGAGATGAGATGGGGTGACCGGCACTTGGTTCCCTGATCTCCAACTTAATGGGCTGCAGCCGTGCCTCTCCTGGGCTGTGCATGGGACTGTCGGGGTGGGGGGGGTCTCTTCCATCTGGCCTGTTCTCCCCAGGATGTGTTCATGTTCCTGACTAACCGGCACACCTTTGGCCACCTGCTCTCCCTGGACAACTACCAGACCAGCCACCTCCACAACGACCTCTGGGAGGTGTTCAGCAACCCCGAGGTGAGGCCCTGGCTGGACGGGCAGGGGAGGGAGAAGGGACGCCTGTGAACCTGTGGTGTGGGTGGGCCACCTGCCTTCCTCCACCCCAGGGAGCCGGTTGGGCTCTTGAGAGGCAGCGCTACCTCGTGGAGGAGGAGGGACCAGGAGTGAGGCCTCCGTTTGTGGATCATCCTCTCAGTTGAGCCTCTCAGTCTTGGGGGCCTCAGTTCTCTTAGCTCGAAAATGGGTATACTGCCCCAGCCTCACTCACTTCTGAGGGCATCGTGAAGATCAGAGGAGGAGAAAGTGCTGACAACGTTCCTAGACATTGTGAGCTGGTGGCTGCCGTGGGCACACGCGTGCACACACGCACACACGCACACACCGGCACACACACGTAGGCACACAGGCAGACACCAGCTCCTGCAGACACACATTCACCCACATTGCACAGGGCCTGGGGGGAGGAACCCCCTCTCGGAGCGTCCCGTGGAGTTGGGCAAGGGGTGAGCCCCAGCTGGCCCAGGCCAGGCCTGAGGACCCCAACTGCTCCCCCACTCCCCCCAGGACTGGAAGGAGAAGTACATCCACGAGAACTACACCAAGGCCCTGGCGGGGAAGCTGGTAGAGATGGTAAGGACTGGGCACCTCTGGGGACAAAGGTGCTGCGTTTACACCCTGCACCTGCTGGGGGGGGGGGACGAAGGGCAGAGGGCGGAAACTACCTGCCCCAGGGGAGGTGGGGAGGCACCTTTGTGGGCCCCGGCAGCGCTTGGGTGAGGGAGTGGGTAGTAGGATGGCCCTTCCTCCTGTTGGCACTTCCCAGCTAGAGGTGGCAGGGGCCTTGGGACCTTGGGTTTCTCCTCTGACCCAGGCGAGGAAGGGGAAGAACGTCCCCGAACGTGGTCTTAGCCGGGGACCAGGAGCCGGCAGAAAGAAAGTGCCTGTCCTAGACCCTCCATACACACACCCCTTTCCCGGCCCTGCACCGGGAGCTTTGTGACCTCGGCTGAGAAGGGCCCGCGCGGAGCTCTGCTTCCTTCCCCCTGTAGCAGCTCGCAGAGCAGGGCGTGGGGAAGGGCCTTGCCTGTGGGCGCAGGGGAGGATGCAGCGGGGCCCCTCTGGACCGTTGTGACCGAATCCCCGCCCTCCCCAGCCCTGCCCAGATGTCTACTGGTTCCCCATCTTCACGGAGGTGGCTTGTGATGAGCTGGTGGAAGAGATGGAGCACTATGGCCGGTGGTCCCTGGGAGATAACAAGGTGGGGGCGGCGCCCGGGCTGGGGGTGCGGGGAGGCAGCGCCTCCACCCCTGCCTGCTCTCCGGGCTCTTTCCCTGGCAAGCCGGCCAATCCCTCTGGGACTCTTCAGAGGGGTGCTCGGGCGCTTGGGAGTAGGGCGGTTGAGAAATAGGGTGGAGTGTGGGTCTCCAAGCTGCCGTGACCCCGAATCTTGAATTGCTAGATTTCCAGTTCCTGGTTTGTTATTAGAATGCCTTAGCTTCCTTCACCAGATTGGGGGTGTCGTGGGGGAGGAATGAGCAATGTGGGATGAGGAAGAATTAGGAGCATCAGTGCCACGTTCACGAGACAGCAGAAGAAGCAGGTGGTGTGTCGGGCTGAGAGGCTGTGCACTCCCCAGAGGAGGAATCCTGTGCCTGTGCTCATCTTGGAAAGTTCAGGGATCATTTTTTTCAGGGAGGGGAAGAGGGGGCAGAGGGAAAATCTTAAGTAGGCTCCACTCCATGCTTAGTGTGGAGCCTGGTGCAGGGTTCCATCCCAGGACCCTGAGATCATGACGTGAGCCGAAATCAAGTCAGACACTCAACCAACTGAGCTACCCAGGTGCCCCAAGTTCAGGGAACACTTTTTTTTTTTTTAATATTTTATTTATTCGACAGAGAGAGAGCATGGACAAGCAGCAGGGGAAGGGGGACAGGGAGAGGGAGAAGCAGACTCCCCGCTGAGCAGGGAGCCCAACACAGGGCTCGATCCCAGGACCCTGGGATCATGACCTGGGTCAAAGGCAGACGCTTAACCGACTGAGCCTTCCAGGTGTCCCTAGGGAGCACTTTTAAAGGCACATGAGCCCCTGGGCCTGTGTGCCTCAGAGCCTGGCTAATCTTTGACCTGGTGGCTGGACTTCCCTGTGGTTCCAGTTCGCAGCCTAATCCACAGGCTTTGGTGGTCGAGATAATCTCCAGAAGCCAGTAACTGGGCTAGTCCAGGCTTTCTGGGGTCTGGCTGGCCCTCCAGGGACAGGTCAGCGCTGGGGCTCTATGGCCGAGCTAGCCTGTGGCCCTCTGCACCGGCTTCCTCTGCGGTGTCACAAACCCCCACAAAGCTTCACGGCTTCAAACGGCATCCACATATCCCCTGTGGGTTTCTGTGGGTTGGGAGTCCACGCGTGGTTTAGCCAGGTCCTCTGCTCAGGGCTTCATGAGGCTGCAGTCGTGATGTCATCCGGGACTGGGGTCTCATGTGAGGCTCGGGGTCCGACTCCAAACTCCTGGGGCAGAATTCAGGTCCGAGCTTCCTCCAGCCGGCAGGAGAGTCTCTCCCTTCAAGACCCTCGTTTAAATGCCCCCCAGGACAGTCTCCCTTGTGATTAACCCAAAGTCAGAGAACTAGTCACCTTAATTCTCTCTGCAGAGCCCCCTCACTTGGCCCTCTACCCTGACCTTATCCCATCGCGTTCACAGGTCAGGGGGTGGGGGTCACACAGCCCGCACACCAGGCGGCCGTCTTCCAGTTCCGCTTACCAAGCTCCCCTCCGTCATTTCCAGGACAGCCGCATCCAGGGCGGCTACGAAAACGTGCCGACCATCGACATCCACATGAACCAGATCAGCTTTGAGCGGGAGTGGCACAAGTTCCTGGTGGAGTACATCGCCCCCATGACGGAGAAGCTCTACCCCGGCTACTACACCAGGGTGGGCGTGCCTGGGAGGCAGCTGGGATGGGGGCAGGGCTGGAGTGGCTCGGGAGGGGAGGGAGGGGGAGGAGAGAGAGCAGCCCCAGCTTGCGGGAGAGGCCTGAATATTGGGTCTCCAGGTGGGAGTGCGGTCTCCTCCCATGGTGGCGGGGTCGGCGGTTGGAGGGCGCTCAGGAAGAGTCCAGGGTAGGGGCAGCCCACCTTGCCTCCAGCCTCTGACCTCACCCCTTCGACTCCTTCCTCCATGTCCTTAAATCCCGTCTCGGGGACACTTCTGCTGCCCCCCCCCCCCACAAGCCAGTGCACCCATCCCTCTCTCACCTCTCCACTGAGAGTGTGTTGATGGCCCCTTTGGCTTTCGCCCTCCTTCCCTCCCTTGCTCACGCCTCGTGCACAAGCTTTTCTCCAGATACCAGCTTTGACTGCCCGGCCCTGCCCTCAAGGAATTGGCAGCCTGCCTAGTTGCTCTTAAGGGTTGTAAGGATTCGATTTACTCCTGCTCTGCTTTCCTTTCCTCCTCTCCTTCTCCCGCTCTCCTCTCCCTTTCCTTCTCTTCCTTCCATCGTTTCCACCCTCTGCACATTTTTACCGAGAACCTTCCCTGGGCCGGGCCCTGCGGAACACCGTGTGAAACAGACCTGCCCTCCAGGAGCCAACCTCCCCCGAGACCAGATGAGGGGCCCCTTCTGTGCCCCCGGCCTCTCCCGCTCTTCAGTGGCCCCTCTCCAGCCGGTTCTCTTTCCCGCCCCCTTGACACAGGCCCAGTTCGACCTGGCCTTCGTCGTCCGCTACAAGCCAGACGAGCAGCCCTCACTCATGCCGCACCACGATGCCTCCACCTTCACCATCAACATCGCCCTGAACCGGGTTGGCGTGGATTACGAGGCGAGCAGCTTACAGGGTGGTTGAGGAGGTGGTGGGGCCCAGGGGGCCCGGTGCCGGAGAACCGGAGAGAAAGGGAAGGCCTCCGTGCTGGCGGAGCAGGGACACGAGGTCAGAGGTCATACTGCGTGGACCTGGGGCCTGCCTGCCTGCTCCCGCCAGCTCTCTGGCCTCAGGCCTGTTTCTTAGGCTCTCAGTTTCCTATCTCAGAATGGGAAAGTGTAGGGCGCCCTCCGTAGAAATGCTGTGAGAATTCCACGAGCTCATCCAGGCCAGTGCTTACGTGGATGCCCAGTACGCGCTCAAGGCCTGAGAGCCATTTGTGATGAGTTGAGGGTTTCCATCATTCTTGGAAGTAAGGGCTGCTTTGGGAAGTAAGGGGAAACTGAGGCCTGGGTTGGTCACAAATTTGGTATAGCACGTAGCTGGCATCTGTCCAGGGCTGCCTGACTCCAAGCCCCAGGCTCTGGCTCCCTCTGTCTTCGCTGAGTGTCTTCCTCAGGCAGGGTCAGTCCGGGCATGGGCCTCAGGCTTGTGGCTGGAGGGGAGAGCTGGGGAAACCAGGAGGATGGGGGGTGGAGAGGGGACGGTTCTGGGGGCCTTAAGGCCCCATGGGAGGTCTCTGGGTGTGATCAGCTGGGGGGGCCATTCATTCATCCCTTTACTCATGCCTTAAGCTACTATTTCTAAGTTTTGGGGACTCAGTCCTGGGCTGGCCACGAGAAACACACCCATACAAACACCTCTTATTTTTTTGAGAGGTTGCCATGTACCAGGGGTTCTCCTCGGGGACAGTTTTGTCCCCCCCACCCTCTGGGGACATTGGCAATATCTGAAGACGTTTTTGGTTGTCACAACTCTGGCGGTGCTACTGGCAGCTAGCGAGTAGAGGCTGGGGCACCTGGGACAGCCCCCCCCCAAGGGAGAATTCCCTGGTCCCTGGTGATGATGGCTGTATAACGGTACACATGTACTTAGTAGCACCGAACTACACGCTTAAAAATGTTTATGATGGTAAAGTTTATGTCATGTGTGTTTTGGCCCAATTTAAAAAAAAAAATTTTTTTTCTGGCCAATAGTGTCCACAGTGCTGAGGTTGAGAAATCTGTCCCTAAGCTCTTACTCGTCTCATCTCACTGAACCCTGATGACCCTGTGGGGTTAATGCCCGTTTCCCAGAAGGGGAAACTGAGGCCTGGGTTGGTCACAAATTTGGTAAAGCACGTAGCTGGCATCTGTCCAGGGCTTCCTGACTCCAAGCCCCAGGCTCTGGCTCCCTCTGTCTTCGCTGAGTGTCTTCCTCAGGCAGCCGAGGCCCTCACTCCACAAGGCGTCCCAGGCGGGGCTGTGCCGAGGGCCGCGGGGCTCCCAGGGCTCAGACGGGAGACTCCGGTGTTAGCGCCGGAAGGGCCCAGCTTCCCCTTGGAGAACTGACGCTTCTGCTTCCCATCTTCCAGGGCGGGGGCTGTCGGTTCCTGCGCTACAACTGCTCCATCCGAGCCCCACGGAAGGGCTGGACCCTCATGCACCCCGGGCGACTCACGCACTACCACGAGGGGCTCCCCACCACCAGGGGCACCCGCTACATCGCCGTGTCCTTCGTCGATCCCTAATTGGCCAGGCCGGGCCACCTCGGACCTCTTCCTCTTTGCCAACAACCACTGCCCAGCAGCCCTCTGGGGCCTCGGGGTCTCAGCCTCCAGGCTCTTGACCTCCACTGCTCTTGGAGCCACCGTCGGAGAGCTTTGGCCACGAGCCAGAGGCGGAGCACACCTCCTTGGCTGGGGCTTTCCTGGTGCTCTGGACCCAGCCCAGGGAGACACTGTTTGTGTTCATTGCTTTGTAGCAACTTGTTCTTTCCCACCTGGCTTCCTGAAAATCCCAGTCCTCTTCCTCTGCTTCTTCCGTGGGCGGGACTTGAGCAGAACAGGGGCTTAGCCAGCTGCCCAGAGAGGTTCCAGGGGCGAAAAGGCAGCCCCGGAGCTTCTCCCAGGCCGAGCTGCAGCCCCAGGACCTCTGCTCCAGGCTGCGGGGCAGACACAGAGACCTGGATCAGATTCAAGCCCCCTCCCCGCCCCCAGAGACTGCTGAAGCCCCTTCCTCCATGGCTTCTGTCATGGGAGCAGAACATTGTTCCCTGGAGATGATGACTCAGAAAATCTCCTGGGAGACAGGAGAGGTAGCGATGTCACAGCTTCATCCTCTGCATGGGGGGAGGGAGTGAGACGCCCATACACTGCAGTGCGTCACCCTGTCCTGGATGCCTCCGGAGAGAGGGACAGACGGTCAGAACAGGAGAGTTTCTATTAAAGGTCATTCAAACCACAGAGTGGGAGATGCTTGGGTGGGCGAGTGTGTACGTGTCAGGGAGAGTGTCTGCATGGAGATGTTGAAGAGCCCCGTGGCTGGCCAGAAAGCCTGCATCAGCAGACTCAGTGACTTGTGTTTCCCAAACACAGTCGTGTGCGATCCCTTTGCCATCTGTGTATTACCCGTGAGCCAGGCACTGGCCGCGGGGGCACGCTCTTCATCTCTCAAGATCTGCATCAAGTGTTCCCTCCTCCCCGAAGCCTTCGCTGGCCACGCTTCCTGCCAACAGGAATATCGGAGAACATAGAGCTCCTGGTGGCCCCCAGCATGCCCTGGACAGACTCTGCGTTTAGCGCTGGTAACACTTCGGGGCGTTTATTAATAACAAGGGCCAACACCTGTCCATCCCTTGCTGTGGGCTGGGCATTGTGCATGTCAGGTACACAGTCCTCTGGGCTAGGGACTGTCATTTCCCTTTTTTTTTTTTTTTTTTTTTAATTAAGATCCTACTTATTTGAAAGAGAGAGAGAGCACAAGCAGGAAGGAGAGGGAGAAGCAGGCTCCCTGCTGAGCAGAAAGCTTGATGTAGGGCTTGATCCCAGGACCCCAGGATCATGACCTGAGCCAAAGGCAGATGCTTAACCCACTGAGCCACCCAGGCGCCCCTGTCATTTCCTCTTTATAGATGAGGAACTGTAGGCTTGGGGAAGCCAAGGAAGGTTACAGTAGTAAGTGGTATGGGAGACCGGTTTGAATATGATTTCGCTAGACATCTGGTCCCTTCCCCCCAGACGCCCTGCAGTCAGCGGTGGGGCCAGAAATCTGAACCGCAGCTCCGTCCACAGTGACCCAGTGTGGTAAGTGCCTCAGTGGTCAAAGAACCGCTGAGAGTAGCGGGAAGCGTCCGGGTGTTCTGTGACACTTCGCTTCCTAGCTGAGGGTGATTTCCTTCCCCGGGGGATATTTGGCAATGTCTGAAGTCATTTTTGGTTGTGACACCCGGGAAAGGGGTCAGGGGTGCTACCGTCACCCATGGGTAGAGGCCACCTTAAACACCCTACAAGGCACGGGACGGCCCCTCCCCCAAGGAAGTAACCTGCGCCAAATGCCAGCAGTGCCGAGACAGAAGACTGCTTAACAGAGGCCACTTATGCAGGGTCTTGGAGGGGGAGGACGTTCCCAGGAGCAGAGACTCTGGGCCTGGTGGCTGGGGCCAGCAAGGCACAGATGGGATAAGAGAATGCAGGTTGGCTGGGTGTGGGCGGTGGTGGGGGTCAGCTTGTACAAGCCCATTTTCCGAGGCTCTGGAGGGCTGGACTCCATCGCTTCAAAAGACACCCCGGGGTTTTGTGTGCGTTTGAAGGATAATTTTCAGTGTTTCATCTTTTTTAAGTGACCCAGGGTGAATTAATGTGGTGCAAATCTTAAGCCCTTTCCCTTCTCAGCCCCGGCTCCAGAGTTCTCCCCAGAAGTAACCATGCCTAATCTGTCTCATGGGCGTCCTTTTTGAGCTGATTCGTGCATATATAAGTGTGTATATGGGTGTATATGAGTGTGCGTGCATGTCTCAGGGTTGTTTTTAACTGCTACCTTTTTCTGATTACCAATCAGTTCCTGTCCACTGAGAAACAGTCAGTGAAAACAGAAGTAGGTAATGCAGGAAAGGAAGGCCTGCACTTGCGTACCAACCCTGCCCTGTGCCCCTCCCCAATGACACCATCAGCTGATTCCGGGGAGTCTTGTCATCGGGGGCCTCATGGCTTGGAACTGTTTCAGAGAGAAAGCCCGGGTGCTGGCTGGAGCGCCAGAGCAGAGGGCTGGGGATGGACTCCAAGGCTCCTGCAGCCAGTCAGGCACGTGACCAGGACCCAGGCCAGAGCTGGCAGGAGGAAATGGACAGGAAATGGACAAGACAGATGTTAAGGAGGGAGAACCTCCAGGCCTCCACCTGACTTGGGCAAGGTTCTGCCAAATCAGGGAAAGGAAATGGAATTTATTTCCTGTCCTCAGAGAATGGACAGTGCCCTCAGGGAGGCCAGGGAGCTGGAAGGAAGACACGGCGGCACTACAAGGCAGTGGGTCACAGGCCCCAGTGTGCACCTCATCCCAGAGGCCTGGCCACACCCAGAGGCAGCATCTGGGGACGGCCCCACAGTACCGAGTGAGACTCTGGACACGAGGCTTGTGCTCTCTCTCTCTCCGACAAATAAATAAAATTAAAAAAAAAAAAAGATTGCAGCTTAGTAATAGCCAGATATAAGAGATGTGTACAGCAAGGTACATAGGATGGGGACAAGGAGCTTGCATGCTCTCTCTGGGCCCGCCATCCTCCCCGTATCTCAACGTGTTCACCAAGCCAGAAGCTTTGCAGCCCTCATGTGTGGTTCGGGGATTTTTACAGAGGCTTCATTACATAGGTATGATTGGTTAAACCTTTGGCCATTTATGATGAAGTCAATCTCCAGCCCCCTCCCCGCCCAGGAGGTTGAGGGAGTGTGTTACCCAAAACAGGCTTTGTCTCTTTGTGGGTGTCAAGCTGAAAGACACAACCAAGGCAAAGAATAGGAAAAGGAAGGGGTTTCTGTGCAACAAGTAAGGAGAACACTGGGGATATTTCCCAAAGCAGTGTCTCCCCAACAACAAACTTAGGGGAGTTTTAAGATAAGGGTGTATACATATTCATGAAGGGGCTGGTGCAGTGGGGAATATTGCGTGGGATTGGGCTGGCTAGGGTCAGCATTTTCAATATTCTGGTCTGATATCTGAGCGCTCAAAGGAGTTTGGGTCCTGCAGAGAGAATTCAAGAATATGCATCAGGTCAGTGCCTGGAATCAACACTGAGAGTTGTAACCCCTATTTGTTGTCCCTGATAGGATTGGGTTATCTCCTGGCCTGCTTATAAACCACTCCCCTTGAGATGTTTCATTTCTCATGCTTGAGGGGTCTTGGGCGTAGGTCAGTCTTCCATAACTGCTTCCTGCTGAGAAAGAGTATCGTGGTCTCCCTTGTTAGAGGAGTGAAACTCTCTCTTTCTAAAGATTTATTTCCGTGGGGGGAGGGGCAGGGGAGAGAGAATCTTTTTTTTTTTTTTTTTTTTTAAAGATTTTATTTATTTATGTGACAGAGAGACAGCCAGTGAGAGAGGGAACACAGCAGGGGAGTGAGAGAGGAAGAAGCAGGCTCCCAGTGGAGGAGCCCGATGTGGGACTCGATCCCGGAATGCCGGGATCACGCCCTGAGCCGAAGGCAGACGCTTTAACGACTGCGCTACCCAGGCGCCCCAGGGGAGAGAGAATCTTAAGCAGACTCCACGCTGAGCGTGGATCCTGATGTGAAGGCTCAATTTCAAGATCCTGAGATCATGACCTGAGCCGAAACCAAGAGTCGGATGCTTAACCACCTGTGCCACCCAGGCACTCCGAGTGAAACTCCCTCACTGCTGCATTTAGATAAGTTTGGGGATCAGAGGGTTTGGGCTGCAATTTTTCATATCCCCACTGGAGCATGAGACTTAAGTGGACTGTTGTAACTAGCAACTAAGTGTGCATGGACCAAATACGTTGGTCCCCGGGAGACAGAGGGAGGTTAGAATTATAGCTCTTAGCGATGAATCCCAGGAGCTGTACCTTGTAGTTTTCCTAGAAGAGTGAGTGGTTAATAGCCCCAAGTCAAGTCTTGTCCAGATAGGGCTGAAACGATCCTGAGCTGACCCTGATTTCCAGCAAACCCAGTCACTTGGTTCATAGGAACACAGTTTATTCCATTTGATAAAGGGAGGCTCATATTTGCATAATTTGTTCAGGGCAGACACAACAGTCCCAAGGTGAATTATACGCTTTATTGCTTATTCAATTTCAGCATCAGGGTGAGTTAAGGTTGCAAGATGCCTGCAAAGGTTCTTCCAGGTGTACATGTAAAGTTCCTATTGTTATCTTTCAGCCTTCCCCGGGGATGTCTAGGCTCTCAGTCCCCCAGGGCATTCCCCAAAGGGGACTTTTTCTTTTCTTTCTTTCCTTCTTTCTTTCTTTCTTTCTTTCTTTCTTCCTTCCTTCCTTCCTTCCTTCCTTCCTTCCTTCCTTCCTTCCTTCCTTCCTTTCTTTTTCTTTCAAGATTTGCGTGTGTGTGTGTGTGTGTGGACAGAGAGCACAAGCAGGGGGAGCAGCAAGCAGAGGGAGAAGCGGGCTCCCCACTGAGCAAGGAGCCCCATGCAGGACTCAATCCCAGGACCCTAGGATCATGACCTGAGCCAAAGGCAGACGCTTAACCAACTGAGCCACCCGGATGACCCAAAGGGTTTCTTTTTCTTAAAACCTCTAGATGATTGGGGCCTCCAGGCAGCAGGTAGCTTCCATTTTTATCCCTAACCATCCCTGATGGTTACTTTAAAACAAATGCAGGTCCATTATCACTTTGGTCAGGCAAGACCAAAGCTAGGAATCATGTCCCCAGGCAACCCCTTGATTACCTCATTTGCCCCTTTAGTTCCACAAGGAAAAGCCTCCACCCACCCAGCAAAAGTATCCGTGAAAACCAGAAGGTATTTAAATCCTCCAGGGGGTTAAGGGTGGCTCAGTCCGTTAAGCATCCAACTCGTCCAGCGGTTCAAGTCATGATCTCAGGGGCCTGGGATAGAGCTCCACGTCTGGCTCAATGCTCTGCTAGGAGTTGGCTTGCGATTTTCCCTCTCCTTCTGCCCCTCTCCCTACTTGTGTGCTCTCTCTCTCTCTCTCAAACTAAAAAAATAAAAAAAATAATCACCCAGGAGCCAGGGTCAGTGGGCGAACCCATGGGCCAATCCTCCCCAGGCAAAGTCCCTCTACTTTGCATAGCCTTGGCTAGAGGGGGAGCCAGAGTTTATTCTGTACATCGTTTTTAACACAGTACATACATTTCTATATAGACTCTCCCATGAGGTCTCTAGTGATCTTTTTGAATGCCCATACAGCAACAGGCACAAAGACTGTGTAAACATGGGCCGTTGTGGGAATTTCTCTGAAGTTCACCTGCAGGTGTGCGGCTGCAGTTTCTCAGGCTTCCCGGGAAAAGAGCAGGTTTGGTCCAAGCCAAAGAGTGGGAGAACACTGAAAACCTTAGTTTGGGGAATTGTAGCCAGATATTCGAGATCGGGAGAATTCAGGATCCAGCCCAGCTTCCCAGGCTAAACCAACAAGCACTCCAAGAGAATCAGAACTAGAATCTAGAAACGACCATAAATATGTATAACTGAAACATTTTCTCTGCAAAATCACCCTAATTTTCACCAAAGATAGCCAAATTAAGACTCATTTGTTTGTAAAACGAGTCTAGTTTTTTTTTCTTTTAAGATTTTATTTTTAAGTAATCTCTACACCCAATGTGGGACTTGAACTCACAATCCTGAGATCAAGAGTCACATGCTCCTCCGACTGAGCCAGCCAGGCGCCCCAAGACAAGTCCAGTTTTAACAAACTTGGCCTCATCATTTACATAAATGCAGCAAGAAGAGCGCCAAATAAATTCTTTTAATTCTGCTTTGCTGGAACTTTTCATAAGGAATTTCAGATTGAGCTCTTAACAGCCTCTTGAGGCAAAGAAGCCAACCAGATGTTTGCCACCAGATTCATTCGCAAAACCTGCAGAATTGGGTTACTTCCTCTCTTTTCAAGATCCTCCAAATATACCGAGGTTTCTGAGCCTGCCAGGAAGTGACCTTCCTGTCTCACCTGGGAAGGTTTCTGGGAATCCTGTAAGCAAGGCACCGGGCTGATTTTTCCAAGGGGCTTCATTGGTTCCATAAAGTCAACCTTAGTTCCTTAAAGCTGTCTGGTTAAGGGTGCCTGGTTGGTTAAGTCAGTGGAGCAGGTGACTCTTGATCTCATGGTTGTGCATTTGAGCCCCACATGTGTGGAGATCATGACCTGAGCTGAAGGCAGATGATTCACCGACTGAGCCAACCAGGCGCCCCAATAAAATCTTTTTAAAAAAATAAAATATTAAAAAAACCCCAAAACCTGTCTGGTCATATCTGAGTCTATGCATGTCTCTCTCAAATAGGACCTTCCAATCAAAGCCTTGATAATATAACCAGTTTCCAGTGGTGTCCTTTTACAAGGAGAACAGATTCTTACTGAACTTATGCAAATAACTATAATTGTCATCAGAGTAAGAATACTCAATGAGAGTTTCCAAATTCTAGAGGGAGCAGGGAGAAAAAGATAAATGTTTCAATTTGTTTGCAAAGGAATATTTTACCAAACTTCTGTAAGTTGTTAGGTCTGTTAAGAGAAAAATGTTTCCTTAAATCTGGAAGAGGCAAACATTAGAGAACCAGCTATGTTTCAAACAAGAGTCATAGAAACTATAATCATTTTCCTCAATTCATTTAGTCCCCATTTCTTCTCGTTTGAATGCAGTTTTCCCATTAGTTCCAAAATTCTTACTCCATTTAGTTTTATGATCTGAAAGGTATCAGAAACCTATATTCATCAAAAGTCTCTCCCATGAATCTCCTTGAAGATGAAATACATTTATAAGATCATCAGAATAATAACTAAGTGACAAAAGACTCAAAAATGGCCATGGAGGGATGGTGCCTGGGTGGCTCAGTTGGTTAAGTGTCTGCCTTCAGCTCAGGTCATGATCTCAGGGTCCTGGGATCGAGCCCTGCGTCAGGCTCCCTGCTCCCAGGGAGTCTGCTTCTCCCTCTCCTCCCTGCACATGCTCTCTCTCAAATAAATAAATAAAATCTTAAAAAAAAAAAAAAGTATGGTTAAAGATCTGATGGCCATACATCATAATGCCCCTGACAAGGAAATTTGGTTATTTCTGTGACACACACAATTCAATAACTAGAATTACGAGTGATGACATTATACAAGGACATACTAAAACTTCAGGAATTTCATATAATTTCCAGAACAACTGTAGCATTTACCCAGACAATATAACCTGAGGAGGCTTATCATCACTTACTTGGCAATGCTTTCCATGGAGTTTATCAAACCAAACCAACAAGCCTCATTGGTCAAAAAGACTTCACTTAGAATTTGAATTTGGGGGATGTTTTAAAAAACAAAAAAAAAAACAACCTTGAAGTTTTTAAAGCACATGCCAAAATAGGATTACAGATCACTACAAAACCTACCACTTAATTATCTATTTAACCAAGATGGCAGTGGGAGATTCTATGGGTTACACACAGTTGTGAGCAAAACTTAGTTCTCTTATGTATTTTATTTATTTATTTTTATTTCAAGTTTTTATTTATTTATTTATAATAATTTTTTATTATGTTATGTTAGTCACCATCAAGTTTTTATTTAAATTCTAGTTAGTTAACATTTATGGTAAAATTGGTTTCAGGTGTAGAATTTAGTGATTCATTACATATATATATATAACACCCAGTGCTCATCACAAGTGCCCTCCTCAATACCCATCACCCAGTTAGCCCATCCCCCACCCGCCTCCCTTCCCTTCCTCAGTTTGTTTCCTTTAGTTAAGAGTCTCTTATGGTTTCTTTCCCTCACTCTCTCTTTTTTCCTCCTTTTCCTATGTTCATCTGTTTTCTTTCTTAAATTCCACATATGAGTGAGATCATATGGTATTTGTCTTTCTCTGGCTGACTTATTTTGCTTAGCATACAGTCTAGCTCCATCCATGTCTTTGCAAATGGCAAGATTTCATTCTTTTTGATGGCTGAGTAATATTCCATTGTATGTATAGACCACATTTTCTTTATCCATTCATCAGTCGATGGCCATCTATGGGCTCTTTCCATAATTTGGCTATTGTTGATAATGCTGCTATAAACATCGGGGTGCACGTACCCCTTTGAATTGGTATTTTTTGTGTCCTTTGGGTAAATACCCAGTAGTGCAATTGCTGGGTTGTAGGGAAGTTCTATTTTTAACTTTCTGAGAAAATTTAGCTCTTTTACTATTGAGAAGATTCAGTTTTCTAAAGTAATCAAAGACCCGATAAAGACAAAATATAGAAAATATTTTGTTTTGATAAAGAAAACAAGTTTTGTTTACAATTTCTAATCAAGAGTAAACCAAGGGTCACCTAGATGGTGCAGTCAGTTAAGCACCCCACGACTCTTGGTTTCAGCTCAGGTCGAGACCTCGGGGTCATGAGATCAAGTCCCACATCGGGCTCCACACAGAGCATGGAATCCGCTCGGGACTCTCTGTCCCCCTCCCTCTGACCCTCCCCCCCCTTGTGTTCTCATTCTCTCTCTCAAATAAATAAATCTTAACAACAACAAAAAAAGCGTAAACCAAGGGTGTGCCTGGCTTGCTCAGTTGGTTGGACCATGTGACTCTTGATCTCAGGGTTGTGAATCCGAGCCCCACGTTGGGGGTAGAGATCACTTAATAAATAGAAGTTTTTAAAAGAGTGTTGAAGAGGGGCGCCCGGGTGGCGCAGCGGTTAAGCGTCTGCCTTCGGGTCAGGGCGTGATCCCAGCGTTCTGGGATCGAGCCCCACATCAGGCTCCTCCGCTAGGAGCCTGCTTCTTCCTCTCCCACTCCCCCTGCTTGTGTTCCCTCTCTCGCTGGCTGTCTCTCTATGTCAAATTAATAAATAAAATCTTAAAAAAAATAAAAAAATAAAAAAGTGTTGAAGAAAGAATAAACAACTAGTCTCATTTTAGGACAAAATTACTTTCTTTTCCCTTAAAAAAATGTATTCCCATTCCTAATTCTTTTCTTACCAGAAACGTATCTTTCCTTGCATACAGAGCTGTTTCCCTCACTATTTTCAGTAGTCTTAATTATATCCTTAATGCTTGGAAACCTTAATTTCTAGTGGAAACTAAGTGGTCAGCAATTTTGAGCTGTTATACCAGCATCTTATTTGGAAGACTTAGATATCCTATGAATTGAACCCAATTTCTTATTTAAGCTAGCAAAACCTCAAAGTTTTAAATTACCAAAGATTTTGGAATTTCTTTAAAAGCTTACTTACAGGGGCACCTGGCTGGCTCAGTTGGTGGAATGTGTGACTTGATCTTGGGGTTGTGAGTTTTTTTTTTTTTAAAGATTTTATTTATTTATTTGACAGAGACAGAGACAGCCAGCGAGAGAGGGAACACAAGCAGGGGGAGTGGGAGAGGAAGAAGCAGGCTCCTAGCAGAAGAGCCTGATGTGGGGCTCGATCCCAGAACGCCGGGATCACGCCCTGAGCCGAAGGCAGATGCTTAACCGCTGTGCCACCCAGGCGCCCCTGGGGTTGTGAGTTTGAGCCCCACATTGGGTGTAGAGATTACTTAAAAATAAAAATCTTTAAAGAAACCCTCAAAGTTAACTTACAGACCTTTTTATCTACTCAACCTACATCTTCCCAACAATTACACATGGAAACTTCATGAGACAGACACAATCAACCACCATTTTAAGTCTTTTTTTTTTGCTGACAAATTGCAACAGATACATTAATTTAATAAACTCAGGTAGAATAAAAGCTGGTCATCAGTATTATATTCGATGTTGATAACTCCAAAAGAAATGCTTATTTTTTAATTTTTTTAACTTATTTTTAAAGATTCTATTTTTTAAGTGATTTCTACACCCAGCGTGGCTCTGGAACTTACAACCCAGAGATCAAGAGTCACGTGCTGTACTGACTGAGCCAGCCAGGCACCCCTAAAATGACTTTTCTTCCTTCCTTCCTCCCTTCCTTCCTTCCTTTCTTTTTAAGATTTTATTTATTTATTAGAGAGAGAGAGAGCACAAGCAGGGGGAGCAGCAGGCAGAAGGAGAGGGAGAAACAGGCTCCCCACTGAGCAGGGAGCCCAATGTGGGACTCTATCCCAGGACCCTGGGATCATGACCTGAGCCGAAGGCAGATGCTCTACCAACGGAGCCGCCCAGGAGCCCTAAAACGACTTTTCTTATATCAAGAAAGTTATGTCTATCTTTTTCCGGGGACCCCTAATTCTCTCTGCTTATAGGTAGTGAGGTTGAAAGTTCCAACCCTCTAAATCACTTTGTTGGTTCCCCTGGCAACCAACCCGCATACTTAGGGGGTTTCCAAAAGTTACCCCATTTACATGAACTCAGGTGTGGTTTTTTTGTTTTGTTTTGTTTTTTAAGATTTTATTTATTTATCAGAGAGAGAGAGAGAGAGAGTGCACAACCAGGGAGTGCAGCAGGCGGAGGGAGAAGCAGGCTCCCCGCTGAGCAAGGAGGCTGGTGTGGCATGGATCCCAGGGTCCTGGGATCATGACCGGAGCAGAAGGCAGATGCTTCACCAACTGAGTCACCCAGGCATCCCCAACTCAGGTGTGGTTGAAAGGGGCTCGTTATGAGTAACAAAAGACACTCATTTCACAGGAACAGTGGATGAAGACCAAATACATATTTATTATAAACCACAATATCACAGTGAGCCACTTTGATGCAATTTTAGATGTTTTAGTAGCCATATCTTAAACAGTAAAAAGAAACAGGTGAACTTAATTTTAGTAATAGATTTTCCTTAACGTATCCAAAATATTTTCACCTTAACATATAATCAATATAAAAACATTAATGAAATAATTTACATTTTTAAGATTATTATTATTATTATTATTATTATTATTATTATTATTATTATTTAGTAATCTCTCTACCCAGTGTGGGGCTCAAACCCATGACACCCCCCCCCCCCAGATCAAGGGTCGCATGCTCTTCCGACTGAGCCAGCCAGTTGCCCCCTCCTCTTTTTTTTTTTTTTGGTACTAAGTCTGCAGCACATCTCAGTTGGCACTGGTCACCTTTCAGGGGTTCCATAGCCACACGTGGCTGGTAGCTGCCTCACTAGCAAGCACAGGTTTCAAGCCTTCCCTCCTGGGCTGAGGCCACCAGGCGACCTCTTTATTGCTGTGTCCTAGTGCCTGGCACATAATGAGGCCCAGTGATCTGCCATATGTGAGCTGGGGTAATCTGTCCTCTGAGCCTCCAAGGGACTGTTGTGAAGGTTAAATAAAATGATGTATTAGGTACCCTGCCTGTTCGGTGACTGTGGTTGTTCTTGCTTCCTCAAAGTCAACTCAAGGGCAGCAGGCCCAAGTTTGCTTCCTGTCTTCCTGTTAAGAGCTCTTCTCTAAAATTACAAAGCGCAGGCTGGGATTACAGAGCTGGCAGGGGCCTTGGGGTCAGACTCTGGGGCAATAGACAAGAAAGCGGGAACCTTTAATCCACGCCCTTGTTTTCTTGGTCCCTTAGACAGCTCGAGGCCCCGCCCACCCGCCCTGATGGGCGCCGGGCGGAACTACAGCCCCCATGATGCAGCGGGAGTCCCGAGGCTTACGTCATGGGCTTGGGACGCCCCGGCGGTGAACTATCCCGCTTGAGACGCTTCTCCGGGCGCTGAGCCTACAGACCCGCTGACCCGTAAGGAGTGACAGGGACTAACCGCCTGAGTTCGGAGTCCATCGACTGACCAGGGCCAGGGCGGCGAACGTGCGGCGGCTAGTGACGTGCGAGTCCTCCCTCCTCCTCCCCCCTCTCTCGGGGTGGCGCCGTCTGGTGACGTTGGGGGTGATGGCCGCCGCGAGGCCGGGAAGGTGAAGGTGAGAGGGCGAGCGCGCCGGAGGGGTGGAGACCCGCCCGGCCCAACCCTGTGAGTCCTGAGCAGCCGGGCGGGGACTGGTGGGACGCTGGAACCCCGGGGGCTGTGGATCCGGGCAGGCGGGCGCCCCACGCCCCGGCCTCGTTGTGGGGCCCTCCGCGGCCCTGCGAGCAGGGGGCGGGACGCGGGTATCGGGACTGGGGGTGGGGTTCTTGAGGTTCCTCGTCTCCCCCGCCTTTCCATCCTTTGCGGCCACTTACCACCCCAGCCCTTTCGCCATTTCGTATCCAGTCTTCTGTATATGCCAGCATTTACTCAGCACGTAAGTGCCCAAGTTCACCACCATAGCGCCCTGCCCTCTCCCACTTTGGGCACTTACTGCACTCCTGTGCTGTCACCTACTTGTTGTTTGATTTCTCACCTGAAGGTAAGCCCCTTGAGGGCAGGTACTGTTTTACCCATCCCTAACTGTAGCGCCTAGCAACACGCAGGAGGACACAGAACGTGCCTAATAATTAGCTATTTGGATACCTGAAGCCAAAACTGCCCGTCCTCTGTATGTAATCCTTCATTGCCCTGTTCCTTTCATTTCTATCTTTCTTTTCTCCTCCCAGAAAGGCCTCTTGATTGTCACCCTTCCCACCAGCAATGGTGGAGTAAGGCAGCTCCAGGAAGTTAAAAACAAGTGTGCTTTGGAGTCAAAGGGAGGTGGTATCACAGTTTCTAGCTTGGCCACTTAACTAGCAGTCTCTAAATCTTTTAAGTATTTCAAGCTTCTGTTTGCCCCATAGAATTGAAAATTAAGTGAGCTATTTTACAGCATCTACATAGCCTTTCAATAAGTTCTACTTATTCCTCAACCCCACTATCCCATCTCTAGTCCTGAGTTCCACAGTCCTCAAGCCCAGTCTTTGGTCTCCTACCTCCTGTCCTCTCACTTCTCTGGACGTGCCTTTAGCAGGCTCCTGTGTCTCACCAGCATGTGGCTGACCACATGTTTGTGCATACCCAGGATTGTCCCCACCTGTGTATTGTGTTTTTCTCCAGGGCACTTCCCTCACATACCATCCTAGTGCAGGCAATGACTAAGCTTCCCTCAGGGATGAGTTTGTTTGGCTTTAAAATGGATTAAACATGTTTTGTGCACCTTTTTTTTTTTTTTTTTTAATTTGCTGCTTGTTGACATGTTCCTTTTCCTTTCCAATAAGTCGGAATTGGTGGAGTCGACACAGTAGCCAACCTCAATCTGAGAGACAGGACAGAGGAGAACTCAGATTCTTTTCATCTTTTTGACTCCAGCCATGCCCATGATGCCCAGCCTGTGAAGGTCTCTCACCATCCAAAAAGTAAGTGGTGGTTGTGACATCTGGCACCCTGGATCTGGGTTAAATGGCAAGGCGTGTGCTGTGCTGGCCATCCAGTGGCACGTGTCTTGGATGGGGTCGTCTTTGCACAGAGCTGGAGTTTTCCAATCTGTGTTGAAAAAAAAAAACAAACAACTGTATGTCCTTTCTACTTCCATGGAGGATTTCACTGGTGGCAGAGAGAGCCTGTTTACAGACTGAAAGTTTAGAAAGTGGCTGGAATCTTTGGGCTCCCTGAAGAATTAGTCTCTATCTGTCTCCCTTGTTCTCTGCTATGCTGGCTCCTCCCTCCCCCTCTCTGCTCAGCAGAGACTGGCTCCTTATCACAGCTCTTCTGAGAGTCTCCTCTGCTCCCTTTACCCTGTATACTCTTTTGTTTCAATTTCTCAGCTTCTCCTCTGTTCCAGTTGTGCCAGCAGACGATCCGTGGACCTATTTTATTTTCCCTGCTAGGAGTTGCTGTGCATAAAACTGGGTAAGGAGGTGGTGTGGATTCAGGGACTGTGCTTGGGATCCAAACACACCATGCAGTGAATTTTGTTACTGCTGTTCCCACATGCAAGATGCCTAATACTCCTCAACTAATAGCCTAGTTAGAGGCCAAGCATTTTTTCAGTTTAGAACAGGGTTTAGTTCTGGTCTTAGGCTAATACCTGTTAATACTGTGCCCCTAGCACTGTCTTGGGGTGGGAGAGGGAGAGTGCCAGGATGAATGAGGCTTTCCCCAAAGTATGTTCCTCAGGATTTTAAAAACTGTTACATAGAAGAAGAGTTTCTTTAGATAATTTGTGAAATGCTGCATTAAATACGGTTAAGCTAGTGTCTTTGTAACAGGCCTTCCTTTCCAAAGTCTTTGCTTTGGTCATGTGCTCTGATGGAGGCAGACCATGGTATATAGTGTTTTATAAATTTTTTCTACTATGGAACCCTGTTTATCTGGAGCGTTGGGTGTACTATATTTCTGTGGACCGCACTTTGGGAAATGCTTCTGTAAACTATCCGAAACCCTGACTTGAAGAGCACTTTGTGGCTGTCACAACAGCTTGAAGCATGCCATGTAATGTACAGCCGATAGTAGAGCTACTCTAACCCAGCTGTGCCTGGGGGACTGGCCCCACATGCTTGCGGTAAGCCCTGCAGTGAAGTAGGGACTATCAGGGCTTCCCAGGGGAGGAACAGGAACCCAGCTGCTTCCTACCACCCTGTAAGGGTAGGAATCCATCAGGCAAAGCCCCAAGGTAGTAGGGGCCCTGTCTTGGCTTGTGTGTGTGTATTATGCAACTTTGGTCCATTGGTGCACATATGTATGTCCGGCTTTGCTCTTTGAAGGATCAGATCCTGGAATCTGAAAGGTTTGTTCAACTGTCTTGGTTCCCTGAGCTCCAAACACTAGAAACAGATGATTTGCCAGAAGCTGCTTTTTAAGAAAAAAGTAGATTTGGGTATTCCAGGGATGGAAGGGTAAGAAGGCACTCCCATTAAGGGGCATTTACTAACTCATCCAGTTTCTCACAGTCATGGAGGAGGAAAGTAGAAATGGAAATAGGTCATGACTCTATCAGACTGTCTTTCTGGAAGCTCGTTGACGAGGAGTCAGTGTGGTTAAAAAAACAAAAGTCTGGTCAGGTTGCATGTCCTCTTTGGAGATGCCAAGGAAGGCTTGACAGAGGGGGTCACGCTAGAGTTGGGTCTAGAAGGACAGTAGGAATGTGCCAGATGGGTGAAGCAGCAACACAAACACGGAACCTCAGCTTGGGAGTTCACCAAGCTGGAGCAATCAGATGGTTCGGATGGGTTGAACGTAGGATCCATGGGAAAGGTTTGGGGTATGCCGCTGCAGGCCGGGGAATGGTGAGAGCGGGTCAGTTCCTGGACTGGTGCAACTCCGAGCAGATTCTTATAACCTTGAACCACTAAGCTTTGACTAACGTGCCTTTGAATCTTACACTTACTGAACACTAACACTTTTGGTTTCATATCCTTTGGGCTTGTCAGCAATGAACCAGAACTCAAAAGCACATGCTTCTAGACCCCCCCTGATCTCAAGGAACTTTCTGCCTGCAAGCAAGTCACTTCTGGGGCTGGGCATTGCTGATCCTCAGCCCTGAACAGACCTGTTCCCTGGATTGCCCATGGCAGTGGCGGGGAGCCCTGGGTGTGTTGGTGGAGCTGTCTCTTCCCTTCCCTGGAGGTGTTTGAGGGGAGAGTCATTTGATCTTGCTGCTTTATAACACATAAAACTACCTTTAAGTTTGTACTGTGTCCTCTTGAGTCTTCTCAGTCTGCGTGGCATCACACTTGTCATACACATGAAGAATTCAAGGCTCTGAGGTTAAGTAACCTGCCCAAGTTTGTGCGGCCCAGAAAGAGTACGATTTGAACCCAGCTCTGATTCCAGAATCTCATCTACCAGCTGTATCATGCCCCATCTCAGACCCCTTCTCTTCTCCTTTTGATGCTTTCCTCTTTTTGCACTCATTCCCTGTTTCTCTGAGAGCCTTACCTGCTGGGCCACGTGAATCCTGATTTGGTGCTTTGGAGGAGCCAGTGGTGTTTTCTTCCCAGTTTCCCTTCTCAGTTCTTTTGCCTCAGCAGTCCTTGACACGCGACCTCTGTGCTAAGAAAATCTCACAGTTGTGGTTTACTGAGGAGGGAGGTAGAAATGGACATACAGTTACTTGTGTCTCTTGTCTCCCTAGAAATCAGTAACAGAGTAATTTGTAGGTTTAAGTGAGACATGTGGGTCGATACTTCCCTGTGTGTCTGTCTGCCCACTCTTTGGGATGATTAGATCCTAAGAGCCAATTTTCAGTTGTTTTGCACTTTGTCTAGGTGTTCTTTCTGCTGCTCAGGGACATGTTCAGTACCCTTTGGCACCGTTGGGAAGTTTCTTGTGTGTGTTCACTCATGAGCCTCCTCATTTCCCAGAGGCGGTGAGCGCTGCATGCCAGCTCGGGCGAAGAGCTGGCGGTGCTGTGATGAGGGCGGCTGGGGAGGGAGTGGCCCACAAGAATCTGCAGGGTGTCGGAGCCGTAGCACCAGGCACACGCAGCTGGGCACACTCCCCCTTATCCTTGGAGGGGCCTTTTTCCTTTGACATCCAGGATCCGAGGGCTGTGCAGGGGAAGTACCTCCGTGCATGGTGGGAACTCGGGAGCAGTGTGCTTGTGGGACCAGAGATTCCCAGCCACATCCGGGTGCCGCCTTCTCTGGTCTGTCTGCCTCTCTGGGCTTTGACCAAAGATCTAGGACTTTGGAGTTAAGCTTCACAGTCCCTAACATATTATTACGACTTGAAAAATACAGGCTATAAAAATGTGTGTATGATGGAGGGCAAGAGAGCTGCCTACCCAAAAACAGACCGCTGAGAAACAGGTGTTCATAGTGCTTATCACAGAATGGTGGGGTTATGGATTTTTCCTTCGGTTTCCACATTTTTTACAGTGCACACATTTATAATGAAAGAGACCAATAAGTGTTTCTAAGTAGATAGAAGTAAACCTCTGTCACTTGAGCATCACCCTTTTCCACTCCTGACCACCACCAAAAATAAAAACAAAAAAACCTGTTAGGAATTACGGCATTGTGACCTGGACAGCAGCGTGGCCGGGGGTGGGGGGGTGGGGGGGTCATGGACCTTGAGCATCACTTCGCTTTCACTGCTTTCAGTATTCAGTGCTTTTTCTCAGGTGGGTGATGTGTAGGAAAGAAGTGAGATTTCCGTCACACTTTTCTGCCTAAGGCTGAGAGGAGGGCTTCTCATATGTCCTTTCACGATCCCTGCCTGACTCTCTGAGGTGGGGTGGGCAGGGCCTGTCATCGGTCAATAAGTGAGGATCAGCCAGCCCAAGGCTTCAACTCAGGGCCTTGGCTCCAACTCAGTGCCCACACCATGTCACAGGGAAACTGCCACATGTCCTCAGCCCTCCCTTCGTCCTCTTGAGGACACTGGTCTTCTCTTGCAGTGTCTGATCTAGTCCTGGAGGGCCCGTGCTCTTGATGGCCCCCAGAGCTAGCCCCAGACCCCCGACTGTGCCCTGTCATGGCCCTAGCAGAACGTCTGAGCTAGCAGAACGTCCGAGCATTCCCAGGTTACTCACCTTGTCTTCTCTTGCAGCGCGATGTCCCTGCTTTTCTCTCGGTGCAACTCCATTGTCACAGTCAAGAAGGACAAGAGACACATGGCTGAGGTGAATGCTTCCCCACTCAAGCACTTTGTCACTGCCAAGAAGAAGATCAATGGCATTTTTGAGCAGCTGGGGGCCTACATCCAGGAGAGTGCCACTTTCCTTGAAGGTGAGACAGGGCCTGCTGAGCTGGGCCCACTCCTCTGTCAGCTTCCGTATTTAGGTGGGAGGATTTGGGGGTGGGGAGGTAGAGCCTGGCTGTTGGGGAGCTCATGCCCAGATAGGTTGTCACCTTCAGCAGTCTTCTGCTCTTGGAATCAATGTGGAATTGGGCTCCAAGGAGATGGGGCCAGGAAAACAAGGGACCTATCATTTAGGAATTCTGCGTATTCTGTGTCATTGAATCATGAGGGGTCAGTGAATCTTACCCCCGTGTAGAAGACAACCAGACTGAGGTTTTGAGAATTGCTCAGTACCTTTAAGTGACACAGCAGGGCTGTTCCAGGTGTCTCTAAATCCGAAGCCCAGGTGTTTTCTTTGGCCTGGTTCTGGCCGCCATTTATACCAGGCCCTGTGTGGGTATGGGTTGTCCCTGACCAGGGTGTTCTTTCTCTGATATTTATAGTCAACGGGATTATGGATAGGAAACTTGCGTCACTGGCACCTTTCCCACTAGTTACTAATTTGAGCCTCGCCTCTGGTCCCTGCCCGATCAGCAGAGGAGGAAGGGTTCCCAGGGCCCCACTCAGTCAGTTGCCAACCCCAGCCTCTGGCTTTCTCAGCCCCACCCTCTAGAAGGCACACATTGGCTCCCATGTCTGGGATTGTCAGCAAAGACCCAGTAGCTGAGTCTTCCCTGCCTTGGTTTCCTTGTTTGTGAAAGAGGTGGTCAGGCAAGACCAGGGCTTTTTTTTAAATTCTGGTCTGCAAAACTCTCGATGTTCAGTGGAAGTGCCCCAGGGACACACTTCACCTTCTGCTTTCCACTAGAGAGGCCTGGCTTCTGGTTGGTTGGTTTACGTGACAGGCTGCTTCTTAAGGCTCCTTTTATAGAAAGGGAATATTTCCAGTACTGTGGTCTGAATGTTTGTATCACCCTGCCAAATTCACATGTTGGAATCCTAAGACCAAATGTGATGGGGTTAGGAGGTGGGGCCTTTGGGAGGTAATGAGGTCGTGATGGGGTAGTGCTCATGAATGAGATTAGCGCCCTTATAAAAGAGACCCCACAGAGCTCCCTAGCCCCCTTGCCACAAGAGGATAAGTGAGAAGTCTGATGGGAGAGGGCCCTCACCCGACTGGGCTAGCACCCTGCTGTGAGACTTGCAGCCGCCGGAACTGGGAGCAGTACATTTCTGGTTGAACGGGCCAGCCAGTCTTTGGTATTTCATTGGAGTAACCTGAGCAAACAAAGACTGAGAGTGGACTTTCTGTGCCCTACCCGAGTGAGGTGCTTGATGCAGAAGAAGGCATTCCCTACATATTTGTTGATTTAAAAATCTGAATTCTAAAGTTACAAGATTGGCAGTTGAAATTATTCCATCGTTACCCGTTTATTTGGCAATAGCTCGGGTGCACCTGGCACTGTGCGTGCAGAGATGGGGTGGACCAGCCACTCCTCCCAGAGCCCAGGCTGACCATTGGTGATGCTCTGAGCCACTTCCTTAGGTGGTGCTGTGGAGGGACACGTACTTAATGAAGGTGTTTATGTGCTGGCTTTAGGAATGGGTGGTTTGATTCCTTTTGTTGTGAGACTGTTGGTGGGCTGGAGGGGAAAGAGCTGGAGTGCTCCTGAGATGTGTTTGGGACTGCCCTGGCTTGGGGAGTGTATGGTGGCTGCCTTGGGACTGGACTCTAAAGACTTGTCGGTCCACTGGCAGTTTCTTTTATTTTTTATTTTATTTATTTTTTTAATAAAAATTTTATCCATTTGAGATAGGGCGAGAGGAGCGGGGAGAGAGAGCATGGGGGGGAAGGGGCAGAGGGAGAAGCAGGCTCCCCGCTGAGCAGGGAGCCCCATGTGGGACTCGATCCCAGGACTCTGGGATCATGACTGAGCCAGGCAGGCACCTCTGGGTGTTTCTTTTAAATATGGTCACGTGCTTGAGAGCCCAGCTTCCTTCCAGGTGCATTCCAGAGGCCACGCCCATGTGCCCTTATGAGGGAGGAATGGTGATAGGTCTGAGGCTGGGGTGACCAGTGGACCTGGGAGGGCTTGTTGGTTTGGCCGCTTCCTTGCATGGCATCATGTCGTCAGCCCAGTGGTTCACAAGTGTCTTAGTCTGCCTGGGCTGCCATGACAGAAATATCAGACACTAGGTAGCCTACAAGCAACAGAAACTGGTTGTCACAGTTCTGGAGGCTGGAAAGTCCAAAGTTCGGGCACCAGCAGATTCGGTGTTCTGTGAGGGCGAGCTTCCTGGACTGGTCTTTTCTCTGGCACATCCCTGGTAACAGAGTGGCAGAAGGAGTTAGCTAGCTGTTTGGGTCTCTGATACCGATGCCAGTCCCAGTCATGAGGGCTGCATGCATCGTGACCCATCCCACGGTGGGGGCATAAACATTCAGTCCATTGGCAGCGAGCGTGTGCCGAGGGGCCAGACATCCCTGTACTTGGGCCGGCCTTCCTGGCGCAAGTACCAGGTGGGATGGGGCAGCATCTTGCTCCGTTGCTCCCATCATTTGTTGTCCATCTGCCTGTCAAGGCCACTGGAGGAAAGCAGCGAGGTGATCCCAGTACCTGTTGGCTTAGCAAACACTGTGCACCTGCCGAGTGCTGGGACCCGACAGTTCAGCTCTCACGCGGGAGGTGATGCGGGTGAGCTCGGCAGTTACACCATGGTGAGGTGAGCGCTAAGGTCGGAGAAGTTCAGGGTGCTTTGGAAGCACAAACAGGGGACCTGACTCTGGTTGGGGGAGGCGGGGAAGGCTTCTGGGGGCTGTGCAGTCCATGCACTCAAGGCTAAGTGGGAAGGAGCCAGAGCACTCCAAGGCAGCACATGCGTGCAGGGAGGGGTTGGGGTGCACTGAGCAAAGCCCAGAGTCGTGGGGAAGCAGCGTGGTGCGGGTGGGGACGTGGTGAGGTGCCGTGTGAGATGGGGCTGGCAAGAGGCCCGGGTGGAGCAGGGAGGATCAGGAAGGGCCTTGTGAAGGTCCGCGGGGTCCCATTCCTGGTTCTGCCATTTACTGAGTGTGTGGCAGGGAAAGGACAAGGACTGAGTGAGATCGTGTTTGGAAGGCGGATCAGAACGGTGACTGGTAGGTAGTGAAAACCGTGTGTGTTAAGTGAAACACAGAAGTGATGGCCATAAACATTCGAGTGTTTGCTTTCTGTTAGTTCGTTCATTTTTTTAAAAATTTTATTTATTAGAAAGAGTGCAAGAATGAGCAAGGGGGGGCAGAGGGAGCGGCAAATGCAGGCACCCCACTGAGCAGGGAGCCCTGCATGGGGCTCAGTCCCAGGACTCAGGGATCACAACCCAAGCTGAAGGCAGACGCTTAACCAACTGAGCCACCCAGGCGCCCCTGAATTTTGTTTATTTAATCCTTGCCACAGTCGTAGGAGGTAGGCACTGCTGTTCTCTTTAAGATCAGGAGACTGACACTCTGGAAGGTTCGTTTGCCTGAGGTCACAAAGCTGGGAAGAGGGGAGCAGCAGCACTTGCCTTGCACTGGAACCCAGGCAGCCTTGCTTCCCAGCCTTGTTCTGAACTGCTGGGCCGCAGTCCCACGGCAGGATCCGGCCTTGGGCAGGCGGTGGCAGGGAGCCACGGTGGTGGACTCTGTCCCCCACAGGCGTTTGACCGTGGAGCTGCCCTGACCGTGCGGTGACTCGTTTTCAATCTCTGCCTCCAGACACTCACAGGAACGCGGAGCTGGACCCGGTTACGACAGAAGAGCAGGTTCTGGACGTCAAAGGCTACCTGTCCAAAGTGAGGGGCATCAGCGAGGTGCTGGCCCGGCGGCACATGAAAGTAGCTTTCTTTGGCCGGTGAGTCTGTGAAGCCCTCACGTGTTCTTCCTGAACAGGAGGGAGGGGGGCACTCATGCGGTCTCCCCGTCTCGGGTGGGAAGCAGCCGGCATGCCTCAGAGCGTATGGCTCTCCTCCTCCTCTTTCAGTTCTTAACTGTGGTAAAATACACATCACAGAAAGTTCACGATCGTAATCACGGTTAAGTGTATACGGTCCTGCAGCGCTTAGTACGTTCACGTTGTCACGCGACCATCACCACCACCCATCTCTAGAACGTCTTCGTCTTGCAAAACTGAACTCTGTCCCCGTTAAACGCTAACTCCTTGTTCTCCTCCCCAACCCCCCACCCCCGTCCCGGCCCCTGGCAGCCACCATTCTGCTTTCTGTCTATGAATTTGACTCTTCTGGGGACCTCGAGTAAGTGGACTCATACAGTATTTGTCCTTTTGTGACTGCCTCGTTCCCTGCGCATCACGTCCTCAAGGCTCATCGTGGCATGCCTCAGGATGTCCTTGCTTTTTAGGGCTGAGTGATACTCCATTGGGTGTATAGACCGTGTCTTGGTTATCCATTCATCCATAATGGACACTTGGGTTGCTTTTACTTTTTGGCTATTGTGAATCATGGTACATGAACGTGGGTGTACAAATCTCTGTTCGAGTCCTTACTTGCAGTTCTTCTGAGTATATGCACAGAAGCAGATTGCCTAGACCATATGGTAATTCTATTTGTAACTTTTTGAGGAACCACCATATTGTCCGTAGCGACTGCCCCATTTCACATCTCTACCGGGAGTGCACAGGGGTTCTAGTTTCTCCATATCCTCTTAACACTTGTTTTCTCTTTCTTTGATAATAGGCATCCTGATAGGTGTAAGGTGGAATCTCACTGGGGCTTGGTTTGCATTTCCCTATTAATTAGTGATACTGAGATCTTTTCTTGTGCTTATTGGCCATTTGTGTATCTTCTTTGGAGAAATGTCTGTTCAAGTCCTTTGCCCGTTTTAGATTGGGTTGCTTGTGGGTTTTGTGTTGAGTTGTAGGAGTTCTGTATATATTTCCGGATATGAACCTTACCAGGTGTGTGATTTGTAAATATTTTCTCCCATTCCGTGGGTTGCCTTTATACTCTGTTGACTGTGTCCTTTGCTGCGCAGAAATGTTTCATTTTGATGTCCCATTTACTGATTTTTACTTTTGTGCCTATACTTTTGGTGTCATATCCAAGAATTTGCCAAATCCAATGTCATGAGGATTTTCTTCTGTTTTCTTCCAAGAGTCTTACAGGTTTAGCCATCAGATGTCCTTGTTACGCTTTGAGGTCTAGTAGGTACTAGAGGTCTGGAGTGTTTCCCGCACCCCTGAGCAGTGCTGCAGCTCTCAGCAGACCCTGGGTATCGTGCAGGTGGAACTCAGCTCTGACATGGTCTACCCGGAGGGAGCATCAGTTCCTGTAGGTTAAGAGCCCGGTCCCACAAGACTGGCCTCCTTTCAGATGCTGTTGGGAAACCTGGGCTTCTGCCCCACTGGTGGTAGAACGGACCTTCCCGTGACTCCTCCTCAAGCTTGATTAATTTGTTAGAGCAGCTCACAGAGCTGGGGACACATTGACTTACGTTTACTGGTTTGCTCTGAAGGATACAGAACAACCCGGTGAAGAGGTACATAGGGTGAGGTCCAGAAGCACCACCCTCCACGCGTGTGGATGCCCTCATCAGCCCTGACACTCATCAGACCTCCTTGTTCAAGACTTTTCACGGAGTTGAATCCACAGCCCATTTTCCCTGAAGTAGGTGGGTGGGGCTGAAAGTTCCAGTCCTCTCATCATTTGGTCTTTCTGGTGACCAGCCCATTTTGAGACTATCTAAGGACCCCACCCTGCATCCCCTCATCAGCATAGACAGGTGTGCTCAAAAGGGGCTCCTGTGAATGACAAAAGACATTCCTTCCCATCACTTAGGAAATTCCAAGGATTTTAGGAGCTCAGTGCCAGGAACTGGGAGTAAAAAACAAATACGTTCCTCATTTTATCACAGTACCTTTAAAAAAGTTAAAATCTAATACAGGGAAAAGGCACCTGGACAGGTCGATGCTATACACACAGCAGTCAAGGCGGAGTCCTGCTCCTAATGACCCGTGAGGGGGAGGGGATGAGAGCGAGAGGGAATCTTTTTTTTTTTTTTTTTTTAATTTTATTTATTTGACAGAGAGACAGCCAGCGAGAGAGGGAACACAAGCAGGGGGAGTGGGAGAGGAAGAAGCAGGCTCCTAGCAGAGGAGCCTGATGTGGGGCTCGATCCCATAACGCCGGGATCACGCCCTGAGCCGAAGGCAGACGCTTAACCACTGTGCCACCCAGACGCCCCAACGAGAGGGAATCTTAAGCAGGCTCCACGCCCAGTGCAGAGCCTGACCCGGGGCTCAATCTTCATGTCTTGAGCTGGAACCAAGAGTCTGTGCTTCACGGACTGAGCCAGCCAGGTGCCCCTAGCCAAGAGGATTTTAAAGGGCTAGGGGTGGTTCATCAGTGAGAAGGTACAGGGGCCTCTAGCATTTCCTGATTCTCGGTAGATACAGTGGTGCCTGTTTATAGCTTTCATTGTTCAAGGGTTGTGCAAGAGGTCTAATTCCTGTTCTGTGACGTGTCAGGGCTTTCTGTTCTTCTAGAAAGGAATGTAAGGGTTTATGGATCTACACGGAGCGTTAGTAAATCAGTCACATGGACTTAAGAACCTCTGTTAAAGGTCACCGTGCTAGTTATGAGGATCGGGATGGCCCCAGCCTCAGGTGTGGCCCTCTATTCCTGGGGGCTGTCATTTCTTCATCCTAATCTCAGAGATCTGGCCCTCACCTCACTGGAATCTAGAAGAGGGGTGTGCTGGGCAAGAGCGCTCCAGTCATCTCCCCAGTGGTGACAGTTATCAGGGGACTGAAGGTGGGGCTTCACGGGTGAGGAGGAGCGTGATGGGAGAAGAGCAGCAAAGGGGCCTTTTGTGGAAAGCCAGGGACATTGGGGTCATTCAGCTGAGGTCACTTAGATTGAGGAAGACTGTCCCGGGGGTGAGCCCCTGGTTTCCAGTAGAAGCAGAGGGGGTTATCCCTCGGAGGTAGACAGGTAGTCTCCTTGGTGATGCTGAGGGGCTGCCAGTCAGCGGCGGGTGGGCTCAAGGACCCTTAAGTGTCTGCTCGCGGGTAGGCTTGCTGTGATGAACCGGGAGCACATCATGGGCACAGGCCAGAGGCGTTTGTCCATCCGTCCTCACGAACACGGAGCGTCCACTCTGCCTGTCGGGGTACCGGTGCCCCCGAGGAGAATGAGACTGGGCTTCTGGGCCGGCAGCCTCACTGTGGGAGCTGAAGTGCAGGTGTGGGGAGCTTCGCTGAGGGCCGGTCTCCCCGCACAGGACGAGCAACGGGAAGAGCACGGTGATCAATGCCATGCTCTGGGACAAAGTCCTGCCCTCTGGGATCGGCCACACCACCAACTGCTTCCTGCGGGTCGAGGGCACGGATGGTCACGAGGCCTTCCTCCTCACAGAGGGCTCGGAGGAGAAGCGGAGCGTCAAGGTGAGGGTGCTTTGGCGGGGACCGCACCAGCTGGAGCCGGCAGGCTCGGCCGGTGGCCCTGCGTGTGCTCGCGGCTTTAGAGCTTAGACCAACCAGGGCATCCCTTGTGAGCGGGCTGTCAGCACCTCAAGGGAGAGGGCAGTGCCCCCGCGGAGGGAGATGGGAAGCCCTGTTGGCGCTGAGCCGTTGAGGAGATGCCACAGCTTCGGGGAGAGTCGGGAGGCAGGAGGCTCCAGTTCCTTGTGGAATGCCAAGCAGGCCAGCCGGCCTCTCTCTGCCGTGAAGCGCGCCTGTGCCTCGTTTCCCGCACTGGCTGGGTGATTCTGAATCAACAGCTAGCGGCTTGTCTGTGTTTGTTTTTCTGAGAACCATTTGTGTTCCTGTTTGGGGCCAGACGCTGCTTTTGGTTCATAAAGAACTCATCGGTGCAGAATAACCGCAGCTTTAGGACAGCATCCAAGGAAGCAGCTTAAAGGGGAGTGAAGAATAGTGGTTTCTTACTGGCAGCTCCGTGCTCTTGGCTTTTCTGTGTGAAATGAAAGAAGAGGGGGTAGCAGGGCAGGCCACAGCATTGGGCCGCCACGCTGTGCGTGCCAAGCAGCACGGGCCGCCTGCTGCCTGGCAACTCTTCCTCAGCCCTGGCCTTTCTTTCTTTCCCTCCTCCCCCGTCAGACTGTGAACCAGCTGGCCCATGCCCTTCACCAGGACGAGCAGCTGCATGCTGGCAGCCTGGTGAGTGTGATGTGGCCCAACTCCAAGTGTCCGCTTCTGAAGGATGACCTCGTGCTGATGGACAGGTGAGAGGGGAAGAGCCTCCCTCGGAGGTCCAAACTGGGCAGTCCCCCAGTTTCTGGTTCTACATCATCCGGGCCAGGGTCCCCTGGGGCCTGTCATTGCTCTGCTTAAGTAGACCACCTTTCAGACTGGCTCAGCCAAACCCTCCTGTCTCCTGGATTTCCCAGGGGCTGGTTACTGTATCCATTGGTGTCAGTGGCCTGGAGAGGTCCCAGTGATGGTCTGTAAAGAGGGATGGGGGGATGCCCAAAAGTTAAGGAGTGTCTCAGCCTCGACCCAATGTTGGTGCATGTATTAGGGGTGGGAGCTGGTGGTGGTGGGATCCATGTGGTGTTTTATGTTTCTTGAAGGAACACTTTGGGGACAGGTTATAACTATCTTCGGAAGTATGTGCGGCACTTTAGTGGTTATGGGACTCGCGCATAAAATTTTACCTTAGTTATCTCCAAAGTGAAATTACAGATCGTTATTTTTATAAAAGTGGCACAAGGATGGAACAAAACACACCATCTCAATCAAGAAGAGTATGAAATGAAAAGTGAACCTCCCTCTGATAAAGGCCAGGCCCCCTTTCCCTCAGATCTAGAACTTCTTCCTCCTTTGCCTGGCTGCCTCCGGTCAAAGCATGAAGAGTAGGGCCCCTACTCTGTGTGCCTGTGTGCCTGATGTAGTTTGCCCCTTGCCCCTGTCACCTCTAGCCCTGGCATTGACGTCACCACAGAGCTGGACAGCTGGATTGACAAGTTTTGCCTGGACGCTGATGTGTTTGTGCTGGTGGCCAACTCAGAGTCCACGCTGATGCAGACGGTAGCCCCTCTTCCCCCTCTTCCTGTGCCCCTCGAACCCAGCTGAGCGGGAGGGGGTTGTGCGCTGACAGGGCCTTGCCGACACAGCCGCTCTTATACTGAGGTCTTTCCCCCATCAGGAGAAACAGTTCTTCCACAAGGTGAGTGAGCGCCTGTCCCGCCCGAACATCTTCATCCTGAACAACCGCTGGGATGCGTCTGCTTCAGAGCCTGAGTACATGGAAGAGGTGGGTGGCTCTTTATTCATCAGTTTGGGGAGTGCCACCCTGTGTGTCTACCCAGGGCCTCTTCGTGGGGTCCTGGGCCACATCAGGCCTCTGTGACAGAATTCATCACCGGATGGGGTCCCTGGGTGGCTCAGTCGTTAAGTGTCTGCCGTCAGCTCAGGGAGTGATCCCAGGGTCCTGGGATCGAGCCCCACATCAGGCTCTTCCGCTAGGAGCCTGCTTCTTCCTCTCCCACTCCCCCTGCTTGTGTTCCCTCTCTCGCTGGCTGTCTCTCTCTCTGTCGAATAAATAAATAAAATCTTAAAAAAAAAAAGGATTCATCACCAGAGGTTTCCAAAGTATTCCTCTGAGGGCTCTGAGAGCACTCTTTCCAGGTCCCCCATTCTGTTCCCCCGCTCCCTCTACTCTGCAGAGGCCACCGTTCAGGTCTGAAGAGCGTCCCCACAGCATCAGCTGCGCCCTTGTTTGAGGCCAGTGCTTGCTTCAGTTCATAAAGAATTAATCATTTTAGAGCAGGCTCAGCTTTCGGAAGCCATCCAGGAAAGAAGCTTAAAGGAGGACCGGAGAGGAATTGACCCTCACTCACGATTCCTAATTCTTTGCTTGTTCTGCATGAAAGGAAAGGAAAGAGAAAGGAGTAGTGGATTGGTAACATGGGATGGCGAGGCACGAAGCCGGCAGGCTGACGCCGGGCGGTGTGACCGGGAGGCCCCTCGCCTGTGAGGTGGATGTAACAGAGTTGTTGAAAGGAAGAAATCTAACATTGAGGAAAGCACCTGGCAGTAGAACCCTAAGATTTCAGAGCTAGACGAGATTTTCCGGTCACTCATTTTATAAACGATTTGTATTTTGGCTCCCTCATTCCTTTCCTTTTGGGGCACCAAAGTGAAACACTGTGCTGGTTCTAATGAGAGGCAGTTTGGGGCATGTTTAAGCTTTTTTTTTTTAATTAAAATTAAAAAAAAAAAATTTTAGTGCACGAGTCGGGGGAAGGGCAGAGGGAGAGGGAGAATCCCAAGCAGACTCCATGCTGAATGTGGAGCCTGACGCAGGGCTTGATCTCAGGACCCTGAGATCATGACCTGAGCTGAAATCCAGAGTTGGATGCTTAACCGACTGAGCCACCCAGGCGTTCCACATGTTTAAGCATTTCTGCTTGTATGTGCATAAAACAGCTGTGGCAACCTATACCCCAAGAAACCCCCATTGTGTTGGTTTTGGGGAGATTGGTGGCTGGAGAACAGGGATGGTGGGAGATGAGTTCGTGTGTGTGTGTGTGTGCGTGTTTGCACCTTTGGGATACTGAACCATGTGACTTTATTATATGACCTGTTCTTGAGAAGAGAGGCAGTTGGGGCTGTGGGCTCCATCAGGAGGGGCCCACCGGGACCCCACCGGTCACACCCATCTGCTTGGGCTTCAGGTGCGGCGGCAGCACATGGAACGTTGTACCAGCTTCCTGGTGGATGAGCTGGACGTGGTGGATCGAGGCCAGGCTGGAGACCGCATCTTCTTCGTGTCTGCCAAGGAGGTGCTCAATGCCAGGATCCAGAAGGCCCAGGGCATGCCTGAAGGAGGTGACGATGGAACAAACTTCTTCCTTTTCCCTGATGTTTGAGACAGTTGGTTTATGCTAAGTCAGCTGGTAGAAGATAGTTCTAAGAATGAGATGCTAAGAAGAGCCATGAGTGAGAAGCTCTTCGCTTCTCTGCCGGTGTTTTAAGCCCAGTGCCCGGTCAGATTGGCTTTGGGGGATTTCACCGTTTTCCTCTGCTGCGCAGTTATTTCCCAACTCACGTGGTGCAATTCTCCTAGGGGGCGCTCTTGCAGAAGGCTTTCAAGTGAGGATGTTTGAGTTTCAGAATTTTGAAAGGAGATTTGAGGTGAGCCCTTTGATTCCAGTATGTGGTTGTTCTGTGCCTTTCTAACACCCACCAGCCATGTCCCTGGCAGTGAATGCCAGAGCCTGGCCCGTGGCTGGTGGACCCTAGTGGCCTCTGCCTCGCTCAGCACCTCTTGTCTGTTCTAGGAGTGCATCTCCCAGTCTGCAGTGAAGACCAAATTTGAGCAGCACACAGTCCGCGCCAAGCAGATTGCAGAAGCCGTTCGTCTCATCATGGATTCCCTGCACATTGCGGCACAGGAGCAGCGGTAAGAACCCAAGACCGCGTGCCCGCAGAGGGCAGTGCTGGGAAATGATCACCTCCACCTGCCCCCACAGACGTGGTGGCAGAACTGAGTCTCTGGGCTGCCACGAGGCCCAGTTAGATCCACGTGGAGTAGCCTGGTGAGGACGGCCGTTGGGTATCTGGTTGTCCTCTGTGGTCTGTATGGTGGTCCCCTGAAATGCGGCCCCACAAGCCCATGTTGGAGGCCTCGGCCTAGTACCACACTGAGCACTGCAGCGTTTCTCAGAGCTTGAAGCAGGACATTTTTAACTTTTTTTTAAGATTTTATTTTATTTTAAGTAATCTCTACACCCAATGTGGGGCTTGAACTCATAACCCCGAGAATAAGAGTTGCATGTTCCACCAACTGAGCCTGCCAAGCACCCCCCCAGGGTATTTTTCTTCTTCTTCTTCTTCTTTTTAATATTTATTTGTTTGGGTGGGGAGGGGCAGACTTCCGGCAGAGGGCAGAGCCTAACTTGGGGCTCAATCTCAGGACCCAGAGACCATGACCTGAGCTGAAATCTAGAGTCAGACGCTCAACCGACTGAGCCACCCAGGCATCCTGCCCAGGACACGTTTTTTAAAAACGACGTTTTTTTTTGTAGAAATTTACACGTAGGAAAATACAGAGAATAATATAAAAACATCTTGCTTCCTTCGGCATTTGCTTTACGTTATCTTAAAGTTGAAATAAAACAAAAAACCCCATTAAGTACCCTTTGATTCTTCAGTCCCTGACCCGCTGTCATCCTACCCGTTCCTCAGATGCAGCCACACCCATGACTTTGGTGTGTAGCTGTCATCCATTTAAAAAGTACCTTCGCATAGATCCTGAAGAATCTGTAATGTTGCTTTGTCTGTGCCTTAAATACGGATGCGTGGTAGCGGGACTGTCCGTGTCAGTGCACCTTGTCTGTCTTTCTGCTCAGCCCTGGTTTTGCCCCCTACCCTGTCGATAACTTCGGGTTGGAGTTTGTGACTATAAACTGCCATAGACTATTCCCTTGGGGATATAGCTCCCCTTCCCGTGGATTTTTTTAAGTGACTATTTATTTAAGTGATCTCTGTCCCCAGCGTGGGGCTCGAACGCACAACCCTGAGATCAGGCATGGGACGCCCCCCCAACTGAGCCAGGCGCCCCTCCTGTGGGCTGATTTTTAGGGTGCGTTATTTTCCTGGTGCAAACCCTGCTGCAGGGGACACCGGTTCGCGTGTCCCCTTGTGCACAGTTGGGAGAATCTGGGAGGTGGCGCTGTTCCGTTTCGGGTGTGTGTGCGTTTTCAGTTTGCCCTGTTTTCCTTTGCCGCTCTCTGAAGCATCTGAACGTGCCCCCAGTCCCACCGGAAGCGTGTTGCTGGGACTCGGCTCTCCCCGGCCTCGGCAGCACTTGAGACTTGCTGATTTTTGTCAGGCCTCGGCCTGCCTAGAGTAGAACCTGTTTAATAGCGTCGGCCCGGTGACTAGTGAGGCTGAGCTTCTATTTCGTCTGCGAATGGGCAGAACTTGTCCTAAGCCCCCTGACAGCGCCTCTTCCGAGGTGGCGGACCTAAGAGCACGTGGCTGGCATCTGGGAGGGGGGAAAGCATGTCTCCAGGCGTGCGCGTGAGACTGCGGGGCCGCTGCTGGAGCACACGCAAGCTTCCCGGCATCCCCTTGCTTCTTCGCTGGCCTGTGCAGGGACCCACTCTTGAAACCAGCGTGCGCTCTTTCAGGGTTTACTGCCTGGAAATGCGGGAAGAGCGACAGGAGCGGCTGAGGTTTATTGACAAGCAGCTGGAGCTCCTGGCGCAGGACTACAAGCTTCGGATTAAGCAGATCACGGAGGAGGTCGAGAGGCAGGTAAGGAGCGGGGAGGAAGCACTCCGGGGAGATCTGGACCCCAAGTGGCATCCGGAGTGCTGGGAAGGTGAAAGAGTGCACGTCCTCATCCTGGGGGTTTCTCAGCCGTCCAAAGGAAGTTGTGGCCCTGACTTAAGTGCACAGTACCCACCCCCCTACCCCCCTGGGACTCCCTGGTCTGCTCTGTGACCCTGGGCCAGTCCCCGTCCTCCTGGCCTCCCCTCCACATCTCCGATGAGCGTTCGCTCGCCCGCCTGTAACATCACTTCTCCCTCAGAAGCTTTCCTGCTTAAGTGAGCTGAGGAGCCTGCTGGCTCGCAGGGGAGCTTGTGCGGTCTGTGAGAGACGCTGCAGGATGGAGCTGTGCTCGCCCTCCGTGCCTCACGGTGTGCCTCGTTGTCCCGCAGGTGTCCACCGCGATGGCGGAAGAGATCAGGCGCCTCTCCGTGCTGGTGGACGAATACCAGATGGATTTCCACCCTTCCCCAGTGGTTCTCAAGGTCTACAAGAACGTGAGTCGTCAAGCGGCAGGTGTTCTGCACTCACCTCCGTCCCTTTTGGCTACGGTGGACTCGTAGCCCCGCAGGACAGTGATTCAGCCCCTGCTGGTCTGGGTCCGGGCCCCTCAGCGTGGGGGACAGGACCCAGGCTTCACTCAGCATTCCGCAGTCACCTGCGGGTACGGACTGACCAGCCTCAGGTTTTTCCCTCCCCGGAAGGCTCCCGACAGTCGTGCTGCCTCTGCTGCTCTTCACCTCTCCCTTCTGCTTGCAGGAGCTGCACCGCCACATAGAGGAGGGACTGGGCCGGAACATGTCCGACCGCTGCTCCACCGCCATCACCAGCTCCCTGCAGACCATGCAGCAGGACATGATAGGTCAGTGCTGCGGACGGCTTTGCGCTGCCCGGAGGTCCGCTTTGGAGGCCCGTCCGCAGAAATAACGGCCTTTCCTCGTCTGTCCCCTTTGATGCTGAGTTAGTTCCAGACCCTCAGGTTCTTGGGGGCTGTTGTGCTTTCATTGCACACACGCTCCAGGAGCCGTCTTGGGTGACCCCATGGGACCGTCCCAGGCTGAGGGCCTGGGCTGTCCTGAGAGTCACACGGGGCATAAAGGTCAGTAGGTCTAGGGCCTCGGTGCACAGAGCCCTGGGGAGCGCTGTCCTGTCTGTCTGAGGGAGGCACTTGCAGCCCTATGGGCCCGCTCCTGCCAGGAACCGTCAGCAGCCTCGGCGGTGGCCGGAGTGGCCTCCGTTCCAAGGCTGGGCACTGGTGTGGCACTGGGCCGAGCTGATGGGCCTTCTCATTTCTGCTCCCTACAGATGGTTTGAAACCCCTCCTTCCTGCGTCCGTGCGGAGTCAGATAGACATGCTGGTCCCTCGGCAGTGCTTCTCCCTCAGCTATGACCTGAACTGTGACAAGCTGTGTGCTGACTTCCAGGAGGACATCGAGTTCCATTTTTCTCTCGGGTGGACCATGCTGGTGAATAGGTTCTTGGGCCCTAAGAACAGCCGCCGGGCCTTGATGGGCTACAATGACCAGGCAAGCAGCGTCCCTCCCCCTCGGGCCTCACTGGAGGCCCGTCTGCACCTGCCTGCAGACACAGGGCTGGTTCGGACAGGGCTTTCCTGTGGTAACGGCCGTGGCGCCTCTGCTGCCCCACAGCGCGCTGCGGTTCCAGGTTTTACCGCAGATCAGTCAGGTCTTAGCCTAAGCACCGATGGTTGTGAAATTGAAAATGTGAGCTGAAGTTTTTTCTCTAATATATGTTTTTTTGTGTTTTTTTTTTTTAGATTTTATTTATTCATTTGACAGAGATAGAGACAGCCAGCAAGAGAGGGAACACAGGCAGGGGGAGTGGGAGAGGAAGAAGCAGGCTCCCAGCGGAGGAGCCTGATGGGGGGGCTTGATCCCAGGACTCCGGGATCACGCCCTGAGCCGAAGGCAGATGCTTAACGACTGAGCCACCCAGGCACCCCTTTCTCTAATATGTGTTAAAATAAGTGTGTGACTATTAAATATAGAAGATTTAAGTGTGCCCATGTGGCACCATTTCCCAATTCAGATTTTAAACCATTCCTGTCCATACCACTTGAATTATCGTGTGTACTGTTCCCGGTGCCCATCCCACACTTGGCGGGAAGGCCAGTGCTCACATTTTGTGGGGTCCCCCAGGGCTGCCCTTGGGGTGGCATGTCTGTTACGAAGGCTAAATTCTTCCTGGCTGCATGCAAAGCTTACTTGGTTTTTTTTCCTTTTGGAAACCGCAGAGCCACGCTGCGTCGCTGTTCCCAGCCTCCAGGCCCTGAGGCTCACCAAGCGTTCTGTTGAATGAGAGACTTGCAACACCCTTCTTACCCTCTTGGTTGTTTCTCTTCAGGTGCAGCGCCCTGTCCCTCTGACGCCAGCCAACCCCAGCATGCCCCCACTGCCGCAGGGCTCCCTCACCCAAGAAGAGCTCATGGTTTCCATGGTCACCGGCCTAGCCTCCCTGACGTCCAGGACCTCCATGGGCATTCTCGTTGTTGGAGGCGTGGTCAGTGACAAGCCCTGCCCGGGAAGGCTGGGGGCAGGCGGGCGGGGGCTGAGGGGCACAGTCCTGATGGGGGTCCCTGTGTTGGCCCTGTGCGTCACAGTGGGCACGGCGGTGGTTTCATGGCCACCAGCGACTGTTCACAGTGGTCTCATGGGGAACTGTGCACAGCCTGAGCCTAAGCTTCAGTGTGTTTTCCTTGACTTCTTTAAGTCTCATTCCACTAACAACGAGGTTTAGACAACACCAGTCCTGTCTTAGAGAGGAGGAACGTCTCATTGGCTTGCCAAAGACAGAGTTAGGATCAGAACTCTGATCTCAAGGCCATGTTTGTCCCCGATGGAGCCCATGCTATATGATGGGCAGGGAAGAGACCTGAGAAATGGACAAAGCTGGGTTCTAGATAGGTGGGTGTGGCCAGGAGCTTCTCATAGGTGAGGAAGCCGAGAGCAAAACCTGCAAGGGTTTAAGACAAAAGAGCCCAGGCCGAGCCTTGAACCCTTGTCTGTCTATCTCCTGGTTTTTTTGCCCTTCCTTTCCACCCCAAGGCCTGAGATCACTGCCTTCTTGATAGCTGGGGTGCTCCCCACATCCTGACCCAAGACAAGCTGCAGCCAGAATAGGTAATATGTTGAGTTTTCCTAACAATGCAGCCTTGCTTTCTCGGCCATGGTCTTCTGAGCTATACGGGCGTCACACATGTGACGGTAACAAAACTGCCAGGAGTCGTACTCAGAGTCGTACTCGGCGTGGAGGGCTGGGAGGGCACAGATTGAGGCCCCTTGCCATCCCTCTCTGCAGTTGGTGTGTGCTGTGCTGCTTTATTCATAGACGATGACCTGGCAGAGGGTCACTAGCTCAGACGCTGATACTTGATGGTCATGTGACCCTCTGAAATACCCCTTTTTTCTCCCGAACAACCCTGTGAGTTGATTGGAGGCCATTATGCCTCTATTGGGAAGAATGAGTGTAAAGAAACTTGCCCAAGTGGCAGGCAGGCAGACAGCACTGAAGCCTTGATTTCTGGCTCCATGACCGGTGCTCTTTGACCATAACCACACCGCCTTGAACCACAGTATTACAACAGACCCACGGAAGCCACCCGCCGAGGAACGAAATGCAGAATTCTACTTGTCAGTGCCACTGGAGGGGACTGTCACGTTAGAGCATGCCCATGTCATCTTGAAGAATTCTGAGTGTCTGGGTCTATGCTTCTGGTCTAACACCACCTTCCCTACGCCCTGTCCCCCCCCCCCCAACCTTCTTTGCACGAGTTACGTCACATGGCCAACACTAAGTGACCCTTGTTTCTGAACTGGGACCCTTGGGCAAGTCCGGGCGGTGACAGCCGAGAGGGTGGGCAGTGGGATGGCAGAGAGTCTGCTGCGGCTCATCACTGTGCCTCTGCAGGTGTGGAAGGCTGTGGGCTGGCGGCTCATCGCCCTGTCTTTTGGGCTCTATGGCCTCCTGTATGTCTACGAGCGTCTGACCTGGACCACCAAGGCCAAGGAAAGGGCCTTCAAGCGCCAGTTTGTAGAGTACGCCAGCGAGAAGCTGCAGCTCATCATCAGCTATACCGGCTCCAACTGCAGCCACCAAGTCCAGCAGTGAGTGGCCCGCCCGCGCCGAGGGGCCACTGCCGGCTCCTGTGGTTCAGGACTTCCTCTAGCTTCCCTTTGGCCCTGGCCTGGAAACCACTGGGTCCTGAGCACCGTCTGCCGGTGGCCTTCAGTTGTGCAGTGTCGGCTTTGAGACCAGGGACGGGGAGAGGGGTCTTTCCAGGGACACCTTATGTCCTGGACTGGGACCAAGTAGGCCTCTGTTCCCTTAAGGAAGGAGGTTATGGGAAGACAAGGGACGTTATTTGTAGCTTTTATTAAAGGTTGCCCTGAAGGGCTTGGTTTATACGCAGGGCTTTAAAATGCTAAGCCATAGGTCTGTCTTTCTGGCATTGCTTTGGGCAGCCGGGGCTGGCTGGCTGGCCTGGCTGCTGGATGGGGGTGCTGGCCTGCCTGCCTTACATTGCTGCGTGGCAGGCCCCTTGCTAGGCACTTGGCACCTAATTTTTCATTTTCTCTATGAACCTTTGAAGTAGACGTTTTTTTTGGCATCTTTTCTTTCCAAATGGGGAAACTGAGACTGGAAGAGTCGTCCCTTTCCCCTGCCACTGGGTGATTAGCAGCAGAGCTGGCATCTGAATCGTGGCCTGTCGTGCCCCAGCCAGGGTGCTCCTGGCTTTCTCCCTGTGGTGATGCTGAGTGGGGGGTGGCTGTGACGTCCACGGTCTCGGCGGGGGGCGGGGAGGATTCCGCCACACTGGGGTGGCGCAGGGCAGAGCTGCCAACGGCTGACACACGGACTGCCCTGCGCTCGGTGGGATTTAGCCAGCGACGGTGTTCTGCAGAACAGCCTCGCGGCCCAGTCGATCCTGACTCTCTCCCCCGCCCAGGGAGCTGTCTGGGACCTTTGCTCATCTGTGCCAGCAAGTCGATGTCACCCGGGAGAACCTGGAGCAGGAAATTGCCGCCATGAACAAGAAAATTGAGGTTCTCAATTCACTTCAGAGCAAAGCCAAACTGCTCAGGTGAGGTCGGCGGGGGTGGCCAGAGGAGGTGGGCTCCGGTGCGTGGCCCAGGCGCTGTGGGCGCGTCTGCGTCTTGTGCATGGACGCGAACCTCGCGTGTCTGTGAGAGGTTAGATGGCACGCCGCTGGAGGTTCGAGACATAGGGTCTCCGCCCTTCAGACGCTTGCAGTCGGGACTGTGGTGGCAGTGGAGGAACCGAGCCGTATGGTTCCGTGAAGTCTAGCTCACGGGCCCCTCCTCCTTAGCCGCACATGGCTGGCATCCCTCCAGGCTCGTGTAACCCATGTCCTTTTTCTTTTTTTAAAGATTTCATTTATTTATTTGACAGAGAGAGACAGCCAGTGAGAGAGAGAACACAAGCAGGGGGAGTGGGAGAGGAAGAAGCAGGCTCCCAGCGGAGGAGCCTGATGTGGGGCTCGATCCCAGAACGCTGGGATCATGCCCTGAGCCAAAGGCAGACACTTAACGACTGAGCCACCCAGGCGCCCCCCGTGTCCTTTTTCTAAAAGGGAAAATTGGGGCCTCCAGAAGTTAAGTACATTTGTCTGGGGCCCCATAGGAGATGGTCAGGCCACGAGTAGAAGATTCCAGGCATGCGCCGTCCCAACGGTCTGTGACAGTCTGCACGTCGATTATCTTTCATTGTCTACTGTGTGCTGGGGACTCGGGGCTAGACCTGCCAGACGCTTTACTCCATTTCTCTCTAAGCTCGGGGAAGGGGGTAGGTCAGCATTTTTACCCACAGGAGAGCTGGGTAGGCAGCTGGTGACTGGCAGGGCCCACGCTGGCACCCAGACCCAGGTGGGGTCCCTGTTGAAAGAGCTTCTGTCCGTGCTTTGCTGGAGAGATGCCTCTGAGGAGCAGGAGGCCTGGGTTCTGGCCCCGGCGCTCGTGTTCGGGCCGGTCACGGAGCTTTCTCCGTGTTTTCATTTGTAAAACGGAGCAGAATTTCACGACGGAGCCACAGAGCTGAACCGAAAAGTGCTGTGCAAAGGTCCTCGGCCCGCTCAGCCCAAGATAACATCAGCACACGGGTACCCTGTGCTTCCTGCCCCCGCTGGTGACGTCAGCGCCAGCCCCCTTGGCAACTAGTGGACTTTCCCTCCCTGACGGTGCAGATGTGCCCTCCCCGCCCACCAGCCTGGCTCAGGCCTTCTCTAGGGACACATGGGATGTCTCACGGAGGTGGTGGTGGGGGCGTGTGTGGTGGAGGGTGTCTGCTCCCTCTGCTGCTCGTCACCAACGGGGACAGGGGGTACCTGTAAGGGCTGCGTATCCAGCAGCCCAACCCCTCACCGATGGGCAGGAAAACTGAGTTCCGGACAGTTCGGGGACTTGCCTGTGGTCAGGGGAAGCCAGCATAGGGCTTGAGCGTCAGGAAAGCCTGACTTTTGGCTCCACCGTGACAGTGTGACTCTAGGAAGTTACGTAACCTCTTTGGGCCTCTTTTCCTTTTCTTTGCAGCGGGGGTGATCAGAGGAGTAAACGAGGCTACACGTCAAGCGTCCTTAGCATAGCACGCTTGGCCTGTCACTCTATCGCCTGTGATCAGCGCTGAGTGTTGCAAAATTCCTTTCTCCGCAGGAATAAAGCCGGTTGGTTGGACAGCGAGCTCAACATGTTCACGCACCAGTACCTGCAGCCCAGCAGATAGTGGGCCGCCGCGAGCCAGAGCCCGCGTGGAGAAGGGCAGTGCCGCCAGCCGTGTGGGCCTCCCACTGGAGCGACGTGCAGCTCCTGCCCGTGGCTGCCACCGTGAGAGCGAAAGCGCACCCACCCCACCCCCCGTCTCATACCATTTTGAGCCCTTAATCGCTAGGTTTTTTTTTTTCCTCCCCCTTTGCCTGCTGTTGCAGGAAGATCTGGCTCATACCCCTAAAGGAGACTTTTTTAATGACGACTGTGGACAGCATGGTACCAAGGAGTCGAGTCTTTGCTTTGTCAGGTGCACTTGACTGAGACTCATTTGAGTGCTTGACAAGGTCTTGGGATCTGCCCGCACTGCAGAATGCCTGGTTGGAGCCTCTAAGGGTACCAGGCAGACCCCCTTCTCTGGCCAACACTAACACCGACCCGAGCGTACCCGCCTGCCACGCACTCCAGCACCCCTGCAGAGAAAGGCTGTCTTAGGGAGGGTTGAGTTTTCTTCCCAGGTTGCATTGGAACATGTTCCAGAAAGGCCGAGTCCGTCCCAGAAGGGCTGTTCCCTGTGTGTGTGTCAAGTTTGGCCCTTCAGCTTGTGTGCTTCTCTCCTTCAGCAGAGCATTTCAGACACATCTTGGAGGTGGGGCTTGCCTTGGGTAGTAGGCTGAGGCAGGCCTGGTGCCATGGGGGGTGGGAAAGATGTTGCAGAAGTGACTGGAGTCAGAGTGGCCGAGGGGAGGGGCTGTGTGGAGAGAGCAGGTAGCTGGTTCCATGATGGGGAGGGGCTTGGCCTCCCTCCTCTTCACTGTGTCCCTTGTTCTGGTTTGGGTCCTTAGCCCGTGTAGTCTGGTTTTATTGTTGGTCAGAGGTGGTTTGGTCCAGAGTGTTCAAGGACGTAGCCGAAGGAAAGATGGGAGAGGGAGGGGGCTGGAGAATGTGGAGTCCACGGAAAACAGGGCCTTCTGTTTGACCTTACCCTGTGAGGGGCTCACAGGGTCTGAGAGCCCACTCTGTTAGCTTGATTGCATCCCTGTTAGGTTCCTTAAGAAGCGCTCCCACTCCTTCCTTGGCCCAGGCTGCCCTTGGCCACCGGTCCTCTGGACTGTCTCCTGTGCCAGTGAGCCTGCGGGAGACCCTGCAGCCGTCCTCCAGTCCTCCCATCCTCCCTGATCCCCAGAGCCTCTTACTGACCCTCACCTGGCCTCGTGTTGACTTGGAGAAATGTTTCCTATTGAGTTTGGGATTGTTTCTGGTTGAAGTGGGGACGGGTTCCTGTCTTCAAGCTGTGAACTGGGGCAAGCAGCCTTTGCAGTTCAGGTCAGAGAACTTCCTAGAAACCAGCAGGTCCTCTCTCCCAGAAAGAGGTGGGGCTCAGGCAGAGAGGTGGGGCTTGTCCTCTTGAACCCCCCCTGTCCCCCCCCCCGCCCGCCCTCCAGCTTCCGGGAAATGAGTTGGTGGCCTGTGCTCACTGGTGGGTGGCCGTGCGGGTGGCATCCTGTCCAGGTGCCCGCTGGTCTTTCAGACCTTTAGCGCGCCTGCTGTGTGGCACCAAGTGGCGGACCTTGCCTAGACCGCTGCACGGCAGGAGGACGTTCTGAGCTTTTTGCCAGGCCTAGATGGTGGTCCTTTCACAGTGTGTCAGGAGAAATCAGTGTCACACGATTCCAGTGAATTTTGTGCTTTTGGGGGGAAAAGAAATTATTTAATAACTAAACATGAATTTTTTTGAATGTAGCCCCTGGGCAATGAATGGAATTTTGAGTTTCTTATACAGTAAGTAAAATTAAATTTATCCCGCGGAAGGAAAGACTCTGACAGAAGTGTGGCAAAAAGCACTTTAATTTAATGCTGCTAACTTTGTTCTCTGGTTTTATGTTCATTTGCTGGAGTGTGAGACGTGCTTGACACAGTGAGTTTTTTCTCTGCTGTATTTAAGGTGATCTATTTGCCTGAATTATTCCTGTATCATTGCTAATAATATCGGCACTAAAATAAAACCTAGTTGGAAACACTTTGTGGGAGCTCAGTTTACTGTTCTTAGGCAAACCGCGTCTGCAGGCTGTATTTTGAAATGACCTTAACTTTGTTCAGGGGAAGTTCCAACTGTAATCTGCCTATGGGTTCCTCTTGCTCTTGGAAGGACTCTGATACTCTGAGAACAAAAGGCGTAACTGATCTTTAAGAACCAGGAAATCTAGAGTGATGTCTTTACAGATTTCACTGTAACTCCAAGCCATTCGTTTTTCACTTAAAAAGTAATGACTCAGACTGGCCCACCCTAGTTTGCCTTCTGAGAACTTGGCTGTGAGCTTTCTTGTTTTTGGAAGGGCCTTCCTTCAGCAGTGACTAGTCAGCCTCCCCGGCCCCCCACACCTGGGACCCGGGCTCTGGTGCCCCCACCCCCTGCACCGTGGTCCTTCCGATGCCCAGGCCACAGACTAGGGGTGTCATCCTGGACTCCGGTGGCACTTGCTTCCGTCTTCAGAATAACCTCTGTACCTGGACCACTTTCCCCGGTCCATCACAGCCCCTGCTCTGGCCCCGGTCACTGCCACCTCGCATGTCCCTCCTGCCTTTGCCCCCAGCTGCTTGTTTCTAGGCAGCAAGCAGCCAGAGTGAGCTCGCCATAGATTTGAAATAGAGATCTGCTCATGTTACTCTTCTGCCCTGGCTCCTGTCCCTCCCAGAACGGGCCCACATCCTGGCGGTGGCCCTTGCAGGTGTGCGCTGCCTCGCACCGCCCCTCACTCCCTGGCGCCCTCTGCTTTGGCCACATGGTTCCTTGCTGTTGGAAACTGCTCCGCACATAACCTCCGTAAGTCTTGGCCCTGGCTGACCTTCTGCCTGTTCCTCCAGACGTCACAGCTAATTCTTTTCCCTCCACGCCTGCTGAGATGTTACCTCATTGTCTGGGCCTACCCAGACCACCCTACTCAGGCTCCCTCTTTTCTTCCCTGTTCCCTGGCACTTCTGAGGACTGTCGCCCTGCAGCCTGTGGAATAGCCATGGTTTCCTGGTCGCCGTCCTCCAGCACGTAATACTGTTCGTTCGGTGTCCACCTGCTAGAGCACTAGCTCTGCAAGTCCTGAGATTTTTGTCTGGTTTGCTTATTGATACGTGCCAAGCATCTAGTCCAGTGCCTGGCACAGAAATCAGAACTCAGTATTGATACTTGCTGAATTAATGAATCCTGTCCTGATAACAGAGTCCACATACTATCAGCCCTCCAGGGTTGGGGGCCAGAACGAAATGCTACTGGAAACTTCCTAAGAGTAGGCATGGGACCAGGGGCTTTCAGATGTTCAAATCTCAGCAGCTAGAGGGCTGATAGGTCCTGGATTGGAGCCCAAGTCTTAATTTCCCAAAGCCCAGTGGCTTTCAAACATACTTTTCTCTCTTTTTCTTTCTTCCTTTCTTCCTTTCTTTCTTTTCTTTTCTTTTTTCTTTTCTTTTCTTTTCTTTTTTCTTTCTCTTTTCTTTTCTTTTCTTTCTTTCTTTTCCCCACTATTAGAAATACACGATGAACAAGCGCACACGTGTATATGTGTAGGTGAGACCAAAAATTCAAAGTCAATCAGTGCCCTTTTTCTGTGATACACACGTATTTTCTCTTCCGCTGCTACATGCAACCCACTAAATTGCTCACCAGCTACTCCTAGATGACGACCCATGTTTGGAAAAAGGTGTTCTAAACCCTGTTCCTCACTGAACACCGCCTAGTTCTCTATCCCCAGTCAAGACCAAATGCCTGTGGTTGCTCAGCCGGCCTCATCCACCCACTGAGAGTTCTGGGGAATCCAAGAGGTGAGATTTTTGGTTTTCCAGTAACAGTATCCCTATTTAATCACAAAGTATGTGGCCAGAATCTACCATCTTCCAAGGTTGGGCCTTCCTCACAGATGTCAGCTAAATTCACTCTGTCCTCCAGGACAGGGATTTCTGGCTCTGAGTCAGACTCTCAGGCTTGAGATTAGAACAGCCAGCTTTTAATGAGAGCACGTGTCAGACATTTATATGCATGGACCCAAATCTTAGAAATTCGGTGATCTATTTGCCTCTGTGCAAAAGAGGAAGTTCATGAATTTATCGAAATATTTGGGTGCCTACTATGTGCTAACGAGCACGGTGCTAAGCATGAGAGCTAACAGCAGTGAGTAAGGTGGGTAAAAATCTCTGTCTTTCTAGAACTGGTATGCTAGTGGAGGAAGGCGGACTACAGGCAAAACCAGCTGAGTGAAAGACATATCAGCAGATAAGGACTATGGGGGAAAATGAGGCAGGGAAAGTTTGGGGAGGGTGTAACAACAGTGTGGTTGGGGTAGGCCTTCTGAGAAGACAACATTTGAAGGAAGACAGTGGGCAATGAAACCCTGTGGCTATCTAGGGCAGTGCATTCTAGACGGAGGGACCAGCAGATGGAATATGGTTACGAGCAGCCCAGTATCTTTAAGGAGCACAATGAGACTTGTGTGGCTGGAGCAGAGTGAGGGAGGGGCAGAGGAGTAGGAGACACGGTATGAAAAGGAACTGGAAGCAGGTTGGGATCTCACAGGTAAGGACTTCGGCTTTACTCTGAGTGAGGTAGATGCAATTGGAGAGCCTCGAGCAGAGGAGTCCCATAAACTGACTTCCATCTTAAGGGGGTCCCAGGCTGCTGTGTAGACAACATGTTGAGGAAGGATGGAAGCAGGGGGAGCAGTCAGAAGGTGACCAGTGTTCCAAGGAGGAGAGGATGGTCCCTGCGGCCGGGCGGCTGCGGTTGAGGTGGTGAAAAGCAGTCAGGTTCTGGAGTCCTTTTAAAGATTGAAATGGGGGTGCCTGGGTGACTCGGTTGAACATCTGATTTTTGGTTTCGGCTCAGGTCGTGGTCTCGGGGTCGTGGGATCAAGCCCTGCGTTGGGCAGAGTCTGCTTGGGGTTCTCTCTCTCATAAATAGATAAACCTTAAAAAAAAATAAATAAAGATAGAAATGATGTACCGTGTTGACAGACTGGATGAGTCATGGATGACTCAAGGTCCTGGGCACATGGTAGGAGGGGGAGGGCTTCAGTGGAGCAGGGGGAAATCAGGAGTCCGTTTGGGACGTGTTAAACGTAAGGCCCCTCTTCTGTAGCTGGGTGCGAGAACGTGGAGCTCAAGTGGAGTCGGGCCCAGAGATACACGTTTGGGAATCGGCACGAGGATGGTGCCTTGGCGAGCGTTCCCCAGAAAGCAGAGCCTCAAGCAGAGGGCTCACACACTGTCATTTTATTTCTGCAGAACAGCCCCAGAGAGGAGCGGGGAGGGAGGGAGGGAGGAAGAGAGAAGTTGGAGGGAGGGAGAGCTCGCAGAAGGATACATTATAGAGCTGGCTGCTGTTAGACAAGCCCGCAGAGTAACACTGTGGCCTGGAGAAGCCATGCAGGCAAATCTACCTTTCCCTGGTGGACAGGGAGGGGGAAGAATTACCCACTATTTCTCTCTTCCCACCGGTTGAAGATTTGCCCCTTGGGGCTCTGACTCTGTATTTCTGGGTTGCATATATGAATGCTGGGGCACCAAACTGGGGTCCGTGGTGGGTGGTGGAGGTGAGGGGCCTGGGCGTGGGCTGGGGTGTGGCGTGGGCAGCTTGTGTTTGCCCAAAGCACTCAGCCCAGGCGGAGCTGGAGCAACAAGCAGGTGGGGCCGGGAGGGTCCGAAGGGGGCAGAGAGTTTAGGTAGAAAAGTCTCCTCCTCAGATTACTCGGAGCCGCGCTTGCCTTCCCTCCCTTCTTCCCCAGGAGGGGAGGTCTAAGTCTGACCCAACAGAGCCCGAAGAGGCTGTAGCCAGCACAGTCTCTGCCTCCGAGGACTAGTGGCCCGAGCCACAGGCCCTGCTGGCACGGCTAGTCCCTCGTCCAGCCCCGTTCTAGACTGCCCTTGTCCTAGTCTCTGCCGCTGCTGCTCTGGTTCCTGCGGGGGTGAGCCAGACTTCGTCCCGAGGAGCCTTGGCCATCTGGTCCTGCTTGGACCGTGACTGCCACGACCGCCACTTGCAGTTACCAGTGGGTGTGGACACCAAGAGACAGACACCCGAGGGGGTTCCCGACACTCCCCTGTCCCACCATGTAGCAGCAGCCCTGGCTCCTCACGGGAATCAGAATCTCATTCCCAGCAGCACAGCGACTCTGCCCACTGGTCCGCTAGCCGGATGGGCCCAGCCACCAGGGGATGGCCCCATCTTCAAGTTCGATGGGACCCTATCGTGTCCCTCAGCAGAAGCTTCCTGCCCCCAGGCACAGGAAACATGAACGCCACAAGTGGGTCACTGGAGTGATGGAGGCAGGGGCCTCTACTTACACCCTCTGCTTCCTGTTCCCGAATACTCTAGCCGCAGAGGACACGGTGGCCTGTCTTAGTACTTGGCAAGCAGAGCTGTGAGGTATGGTCCCCGAGCTGGATCTTTCTAGGCTGTGCCACTTGGGTGTTGGGGTTCCTGGAAAGATCAGTGGAGCTTTTGGTCAGATGCCCGTTGTTCCACATTTTGCTGAAAAACAGGTCCCTAGGTGTGAGGCGATGTGTGTACCATGTGACTACATCAGGGATTCTAAAGCCCTCAGATGGGGGGGAGGGCCCCCCGCAGGCCGGGCAGGGGAGACCGTATGTGGATTAGCATCAGTCTCCGGAAGTACAAATTGCCCCCCTCCAGGGCAAACGGAGGACGGATGCCGTCCACCTGCTACCGGTGGCTGGCTGGTCCCTTGGACATGGCGTGTGGAGGGCTCGGCTTTGGTCCTGCGTCGGCAGACCAGGTGCTCAGCAGCAGCAGGACCTCCTGGAGCCTTCGGGAGAGGAGCCCGGGCCACTTCACTCCTGTCGTCGTGACTGCTCTCTCTGTCCATGAGACCATCACCACACTGGGGAGGCATGCGGAGGGAGGCTGGCTGACGTCTACCAGCACGTCACCCATTCCAGCTGTTTGACGACCGTCTCCCCTGCCCTGGACAGTCTTTGACAGATGGGAGGGGCTCCATTGGTGCTCACTGGCTCATCTTCCTACCCCCTCCCCAGTTCTCCTGGGCCTGCATCCTCCCAACTTCCCCCCCAGTCTCCTGGCCCCCAGCCAAATCCTTTGCCACCACCCAGGGTGTGTTGTGTGTATCTGTCATGCAAACCGTTCATCCCTCTTTATGCGTGGGTGACCAAGTGCACAGTGCACAGCTGTGTCTACTGGAAGGATTGGCCTTCATCTTTGTCCTCAGGGCCACTCCTGAGAGGGGGTGCTGGCACGGGAGTGGCAGCTGTCCATTCCAGCTAGGGCAAACACACTGCGCCCAATGAGGCCAAGTTCTTATCTGTTTCTTTTACTTGCTTCACATCATTGTTTAAAAAAGGTTGATTTACTTATTAGAGAGAGAGAGAGTGAGCACAAGCAGCAGGAGCAGCAGGCAGAGGGAGAGGAAGAAGGCTCCCTGTGGAGCAGGGAGCCCCATGCCGGGCTCGATCCCAGGACTCTGGGATCATGACCTGAGCCAAAGGCAGACATTTAACCAATTGAGCCACCCGGGCACCCCACTTCACAGTTTTTAACAGCTTTATCGAGATTTTATTTATTTATTTATTTGTTTATTTATTTATCTTAAAGTAAGCTCTATGCCCAACATAGGACTTGAACTCATGACCCTGAGATCAAGGGTCACATGCTCTACCAACTGAGCCAGCCAGGCGCCCCTTATGGAGATATAATTTATATACGATAAACTACAAGTTTAAAGTGTACATTAAGTTTAGACATATGTGTGCACCATGAGACCATCACCACAGCCAAGTAGTGGACATATCCATCACCGCCAAGGTTCCCTCATGGCCCTTTGTCATGCCTTCTTCCACACCCCCCAGCCACCACTGATCTATCACTATAGATGTTTACTTTTTCTAAAGTTTTATACAGATGGAAGATACAGTACATACTCTATTCCATGCAACATAATTATCTTGAGATGTTTCCATATTGTGTATCAACAGCTTATTCATTTTTATTGCTGAGTAGTAGCTGTTGTGTGGATATACCATGATTTGTTTCTCCATTCATCTGTTGACCTATGTTTGAATACAGCCGCTGTGAACATCCATATGCAAATCTTTGTATGGACAGTTGTTCCCCCATTGGATAAATGCCTAGGAGTAGAATGACTGGCTTGTATGGTGGGTATGAACTTACTAAAAAAAAAGACAACACAGCTTTATTGTGGTGTAATTTACACACAAAATTCACTCATTTTAAGTGTAAATTAAATCATCTTAGCAAGTTTACAAAGTTGTGCAGCCTTCACCACAATCCAATTTTAGAGCGTGTCCAGCACCCCAAAATTATCCCTCTTGCTCTCCTTTTCTTTCCTTTTTTTCCTTCCTTTCCGTCCTCCCTCACTCCTTTTTTTTCCTTCCTGTTAATTTGCTGAATTACACTGATTGATTTTAAGATGTTCTGGTCAAGTCACTTCATCTCGTACGACCTCCGTTTTTGGTTTTCTCTGTAAAATGCAGTCGGCATGCTCCGCATACGAACTGGATTACAGGAATTTGTCTTCGTGCTTAACCCAACTTCCTCTCCCTCTCCTCCAGGCAGGGATCCGTCTTCCTTCTTCTCTGCCTCCCAGTGCCTAGCACCGTGCCTCTTGGTACAAAGTAGGCACGATAAATACTGGAGAGAAAGTATGAAAGAATGGGTCTCCAGCCGCCCACTACCCCACTCCCACCCGGCCTCCCATAGAGGAATTCTGCGGCTTGGAAGCAGCTTCCGGTCCAGATTCTGAAACTGCCGCCGCCAAACCCCGCGTGGCCGGCGGCCCCGTCCTGACCAATCGGAGCTCGCCTTTCGGGGGGCACGCCCCATTCCTACAATCGACGACCAGCGCGTTTTCTCGGCAGTTGACCAATCAGCTGTTGAGTCCCGCTGTTAGTCCCGCCTCAATGTTGAAACTGCCGCTTCAGAACGCGGAGTAACGTTCGCAGGAGCGCCCGGAGCCTCCCGCAATCTGACCAATTAGGGCGGCCGGATCGGGCCCCGCCCCCAGACGGCGAAGCGAAGGGTGGCCTGGGCGGAACTCCGGGCTTCCAGGCTTGCGGGTGGTGAGTGCGGGAGCGGCGGGATTGGAGCGGGTGGTGAGTGCGGGAGCGGCGGGATTGGCGTGGGGAGGAAGGACTCGGCGGGAGGTCCCCCACCCATGCGCCCCCGCGGAGCGTCCGGAGGCTGCGGTGGGAAGAAAGGGGGAGGGTGAGCACACCGGCAGTTTTGCTGCCTCCGTTTCTCTTTTGAGAAGCTCTGACCCCGGGTCTTTCGGTCAGGTGAGGGCGGGGCCGGGACTCCCGGGTCGTGCGGGTCCGGCTGTTTGCCTCCCTCGTCTGCACCCTTCCCGCTCTCCCAGGGTCGTCTGTACCCGGGGACGGGGCTGGCGGGGGGGGGCAGTGTCCAATGTAGCCTGGCTTCCCTCGGCCTCGGCCCGTGGTGTGGGCGGTCCACCAGGTGACCAGTGTGGGTGGGGCGGGTGGGGGGGCCGGGCCGGCTTTCTGAGAGTAGGGTCTGACCTGACCCAGCGTTAAAACCGGCATGGTGCACAGTGAGGGAGACTGAGTTTCTGGGTGGAGCCTGGGCCTGGATCCCTGAGGGCATTAGGAAACCCCTTCCCCAGCCTGCAGAAATCCCTTCTGGGGCATCGGTGTGTCTTTGAGCCTGGATCCCTGGGGGCAAAAGGCTGAGAGAGGAGGAGGAGAAGGCATTCCAGGCACCTCTCTGCTACAAGGGAGAGGCTGGAGTGACCATGGGTCTTGGAGCCAGATTCAGGTTCAAATCCTGGCTTTGTCACTTACTAGTGGTGTGACCTGGGGCAAGTTGGTTAACTCCTCGGAACTTTGGTTTCTTCATTTGTAAAAAGAAACAGAAGATGGAAGGGTGGGCAGGACAGAGGGAAGCTTCCCTTCAGAAGCCTGATCAGGGTTGGATTCACAAGTTATAATACTTTATATTTGTAGACTTGCCCGAATTGTGTTCTACTAATTAGACTAATTTCATAGTTAAGATTGTTAAAGGGGGATGGTTCCCTTTTGGGCGTGTAAGTAAACACACTGTGGCCAGTTTAATAATAGACATTTGTTGAGTGCTCACTGTGTACCAGGTACTATACTAAGGCTTAACGTGCATTACCTCGTTTAATCCCTACAGTAACCTCAGGGGGTCTGTTATCATCTCTGTTTGGCAGATGAGGAAACTGAGGCACAGAGTGATTAAATGACTTGCTTGAGGCTGCACAGTTAGGGAGCAGAGTAGGGATTCGAACCCAGGCCTCCGGCTTTACAGGGCAGCCTCCTTGGCTGGTGTCATGCTGTCTTCGCTTTAGGTAGAAGAGCTGGGCCTGGAACTCAGCCCGAGGGTACACTGCAGCCCAGGAGGACGCCACATGCATGCCTGGGATGGTGGAGACCAAGGATTTGGTACAGCTGCGGCAGCTCAACCTGGCGCTCCTGAGGCAGCTGTGGGTCGGGCAGGATGCCGTGCGGCGGTCAGTGGCCAAAGCAGCCTCAAAAGTGAGCACCCACCTTGAGAACCTGCAAGGGGGGCGTGGAGGGGGCTGCCTAACCAGGCAGGTCCCAGGCCTCGTGTGCAGCACGCCCAGTTTAGAGAAAGCTGAGGCCCAGCGAAGAAGGGTCTGGCTGGGAACACTGCAGAGGCTGGAGCAGGGATGAGGACTGAGGAACCAGGCCTAGTGCAGGCCAGCTGGGTGGGTGGCTGGGCCGCTCCCTGGGTGACCTGGCCTTTCTGTTCCAGTCAGCCCGGGACTCCAGCAGCAGTTATGACTCCCAGACATCATCATCCCAGGAGACGTCTTTAATGGCCTTCAGAGCCTCCAGCCTACAGGACGCCCACCAGGCTGATCCCTGTGATCTGTCCTGGCGTGGCGGGACCAGCTCTGAAGTGGTCTCTTTCCCATCTGCCAAGTACCGACACCAGGCGTCCTTGGGCTCACTGAGGCCCTGCTTGGCACCCTTACTGGCCATCTCAGACTCAAATGACCCAGAGCCTTCAGCAGAGCTGGACAGTCCAGGGCCTCAGGAGGCCCAGGCCCAGAGCTCTACCCGGGATCAACAAAGCAGGCTGTCCAAGGTAACAGGGGGGAATAGAACTTCCATGAACTTCAGTCTCCCTGTCTCACAAATGCAGTCATCAGCAGGCTCCCTTCAGGGTGGGGGGCTTCCTGGAGATACTTTGAGTCATGTCCAGCTCAGCCGAAGTGCTTAAAAAGTGGTCGTTGTTAGTTTCTCAGCGCTTTGGGAAGAAGATAATGAGCCCATTATACAGATGGGAAGACCAAGGCTCAGAGGCTACACTTGTTCAAAGTCACATGTAGAGGGGGCTTGGGGGCCAAACTCTTATCTTCCAACTCCCAAGCCCCTGACTGAGCCCTGGGGCCCATGTTAGGGTATAAGTTAGGACATGGCCCCTTTCCTTCCCGCAAGGGGGGGCCTCCTTCAGGCTGGGCCTGCATGCCTAGCCCTTGCCCCTCTGTCTCCCTCCTCAGTCAAGACTGACCCTCAGTGAGGAGTCTGCGTTGCCTGACACCAGCTGGCGCCTCAGACCATACTTGGGCTACGACTGGATTGCAGGTATGGCCCGCCTCCACGTGCCTGCCTGAACCCTCCTGGTGCGGAATGCATGAGTCAGAGCTGCCATCTTCTTTAGCATGTGTTGGTGCTGGGCCCCTGCAGAACTCCGTATGCATATCGTCTCTACGTCATACTGCCTATCTACCCCCCTACACCCCCACCGCCAGCAACCTGTGGCCTGGCTGGTCTCCCTATGGCTTCGTCTACCCCATTACTCTCTGTTTTTGACACGGCAGCCAGAGTGAATTTTTAAACATGGGAATCAGGGTACTTAACACTTAGAATAAAATCTAAAATCCTTCTCTAGACTTAGAGGTAAGACCTGGCCTCAGTTAGCTCTATGACGTGACCTCTGACTATCAGCCTCTGGCTCATCGCTCAGCCTTACGGGCCTCCTTGCTGGTCCTTGAACCTGCCACAGTCATGGCCACCTCAGGGCCTTTGCACTTGCTGTTCTGGCTGCCTGGATGCACTTCCCCAGGTTCACACCCTCTGGTTGCTTTTCATCATTGAGGGCCTAATGAGCATAATGTCGTAGGGCCCCCGCCCCCCACATCCCTGCCTGTGGCATCAGTCATTTGTATGTTCTTTGTGTCATTGGTTCTCAGGAGTCGTCCTGTTTCCTTGCTTCTTAGCTGAGTTCTAGTAGAATGTAAGCTTCATTCGAACAGGGCCATAGACATCTTGCTGTATCTCCCGGAGCCTGCGCTTAGAGGCGTGTGACGCATCGTAGGCCCTCACACAACACTTGTCGAATGAGTGAGTGAATGGTCGGTCATAAGAAGTTGCTGCTGTTTGGCTCCCCACTTCACAAAGGGGGAACTGAGGCACAGAGAGGTGGAGTTCCTTCCTGAAGGCAGGTGCGCCTTGGGGTTGCAGGGGCCTAGCAGTGGTGGGGAAGCAGGCCCTGTCCCCAGGGTTTCCCGGCCTGTCAGCTCACTGCCTTGCTTCCCGTTTCTGGAAAGTGGAGGCGCCTGCCTCCTGCCCGCCTGTTCCTGTGCTCACGCTCCTTTCCAAGGGTGGACGAGCGCTCCCATCTCAGGCCTGTCCCTGCATTTGTGCGCTCTACCCTGTCCCCTCTGGGCTCCCGGAAGATTTGCTTCCTGCGAGTCTCCTTCCTCCTCGTTCCGCCCCAGCAGCATGTGAACACTGGCAAGGGTGCGGAGAACAGGTTTTAGGGAGCGCCTGTTACATGCGATGTTCTGTGAGCTTCCCTCGGCTTTACTCCTATCATCTCCTCTGCTCTTCACGGTGATCTGGTTAGGCTGGTGCTGCTGTTGTCCCCTGTCCCCGAGGACAGGTGAGAAGGCTGAGCTGCCTGCTCTGAGACACTTCACGAGTCTCACGTCTGCTCAGCGGTAAAGCTGCAACATGTTATTTCCTACCCCGATGAGATATTTCTCTATTTTATTTTATTTAAAGATTTTATTTATTTGAGAGAGAGAGTGAGAGAGAGAGAGAGCGCACAAGTGGGGGGAAGGGGCAGAGGGAGACGCAGGCTCCCCGCTGAGCAGGGAGCCCGACACACAGACATGGGACTCGATCCCAGGACCCCAAGATCATGACCTGAGCCAAAGGCAGACACTTCACCGACTGAGCCACCCAGGCGCCCCGCTCTCCTCTGTGTTTGTTTCTGGTCGCTGCCTGTTTTCTCTGCTGTGCTGTAGAACAGAGCTCCTCGCAAGGGCTGTCTAGACTCGCTGTTTCCAGCTTCTCTCCTTCCCTTTTTCTCAGTCGGGCTTCAGCCCCTGCCGCCCACCGACCCCGTCCTGTCAGCGGTGAGCTCTGTGTTGCGTGCTTCCCTGACTCGGCTCTCTTCCTGGCAGGCGTCACCACCTGATGCTGGGTCACAGGTTTCTTTGGTGACTAATTTGTCCCTTACCACCGTATTTGTAAGGCTCACGAGGGCAGGGCTTTGTCTAGTTCCCTCCTCTCTCCCTTGCACATAAAACTGTGGCCCCTAGGAGGGGCTCTGTAAGTATTTTTTGTCTTAATATTTTTTGCCTGGATGATAGGCTGTGCATGAGGGGAGACAGCACGGAGACAGGACCAACAGTCACTGTGAGTGGCGCGTCCCCTCCAGGTCTGTACAAGGCAGAGCGGGGGCAGAGCAGGTAGGCTGGAGTGCTGGGCCGAGTGCCCCCTAAGTCTCGGCCGGTGGCCACACAGCAGCTCCCGGTGCTTTGCCCACTCCAGGGTCTCTGGACAACAGCTCACCTGTCACCAGCAAGCCCGAGGCCTTCTTCTCGAAGCTACAGGATTTCCGGGAAGCCAACAAGGAGGAGTGTATCCACAGTGACCCTGAGTGAGCAGGGGTGGCCGAGGGGTGGGCAGGGCAGCTCAGGGACCCCATCGCCCAGCCTGCTCACCCTTTTCCCCTCACAGACCCCAGTTCCTAGGCCCGCGAGAGAGCAGTGGCGGGGAGGAAGACCATGAATGTGAGTGGAAATTCTCAGCAGGCACCCCGTGGCCTGGCCGAGTGAGGTCTCTGGAGCCTAGGGAGGCAGCTGGGGTGCTGGGGACGCAGGGAGGGGGACCTAGGGTCCAGACAGGGTGGGGCAAGCCTTGGGTGGGGGCTGGGGAGTGGCGGGGGAGCTGAGACCAGGCCTTGTGGGGTTCAGGGCCGGCCCTGTGTCACCCCAAGTCCCCCCTCCCCAGCTGCCTCCTTTCCTGTGTGCCCCCACTTCCGCTGCTCTGCGCCCTGGGGGGTGGAGGCGCTGCCTCAGTCCCGCGAGCACCTGAGCCTTGGCTTTGGGGTCGCATCTGCAGCATACGGTGCACACACGTGTGTACATCGCGTGTGAGGGCCGTGCACGTGAATGTACGTGTGTGCCTCCTGCGTGTGATTGACCAGTGTAGGCACGTGCGTGTGCGTTCACGGATGTGAGCGTATGAAGCCACGTTTCGTGTTTGCACACGTGCCGCTTACGGGTGTGAAGACGCCAGTGTGTGTGCAATGTGCGGGCGCACTGTGCGTCCTGCCGGAGCCGGCGGTGTGCTCAGCGCTGTCCCGGGGGCACATGTGCGTGTTTGTGTCCTGTGCGTGTCCCTCTGTACCAGCCTGTGTGGTGGGGGCGGGGGTCCAGGGATCTGGGGGCCCGGCTGAGAGGAGCTGCTGCTTCCCACGGCCCCGCAGGCGTGTACTGTTACCGCGTCAGCCGGCGCCTGTTTCTGGTGCCTTCGGATCCTGGCGCCCCCTGCCGCCTGTGCCGGACACCTCGGGACCAGAGGCGTCCTGAGACTCTGGTGGAGCCGGCGCAGGTCAGGTGAGTGGCCGGAGCAGGTAGGGCACCTCGGGGCAGCGGCGGCCAAGGAGTGGAGCTGGTCCTGAGGCCTGCTGGTCTTGCGGGAGGGCGGCGTGGGCCCCTGAGCCGCCGGCGGCACCCGCAGCAGCACCTTCTCTGTCTGCTGCCCCCCCCCCCACAGGGTGAGCATCCCGCTGTCCGTCCTGGACCCCCCACACTGCTACCACATCCACCGGCGGAAGAGCTTCGACGCCTCCAACACGCTGGCCCTGCCCCGGGTGAGCAGCCGTGTGGGGCTGGGTGGGGTTGGGCTGGAGCCCAGGTCCCCAGGTGGGTCCCCAGGCCCAGAGAGGGACAGAGACTGTGCCAAGGCCACACCGCGAGGCTGGGCGCGAGGAAGGTGAGCACCCAGGTGTCCAGAGTTCGGGCTGGGCTGCTTCCATCCCCTGTGACTATGCTCAGTCCCTGGTCCTCACCCACCCCACGCTTCCAGGATAAGTGCCCCCGTGCTGGCATCATGCACACGCGCCTCATTGATGGAGCTCTCGGGTGCTGTGTGCATAGTAGGAGGGTTACCTCATGGAGCTCTCACGGCAACCAAGACTGGGTCCTGTTGCCATCCCACTGTACAGATAAGCAGACTGAGGCAGAGGGAGGTGACTGGCCTCGGGTCAGCAGGTGGAAGAGTGAACCCAGGTCCTTTTGTTTCCTAGTGCCTCTCACGGAAACGTTCTTTGTGTCTCCTGGGTAGGGCGGGGTCCGTGGGGGCCCCACTCCCAGTTGAGGCTGGGGGAGCTGGGATTATGGGGAGGAGAAGGGATGCTGAGGAAAGTCGGTCTCATCTGTAAAATGGGTACAGCATACGGTCCTCTGACTGGTGGGTGAGTGGGGCACTTCCGTGAATCAGTACTTGTCAGGGGCGTGGGGCAGAGGCTGTCACACAGGAAGTGCTCTGTCAGTATCCACGGGCTTCCCTCCTGTCTCAGGCCAGGGGCCCAGGACCTGGGTCAGCAGGGAAAGGAAGGCCTAGGGTAACCCAGTAGATAGACACAGACCCCTGCCCTGGGGGAGCCTCAGTCTGCAGGGGATATCATGACTGTTTGAGGGGGGACAGAGCTTCAGCTAGGAGATGCTGGCAGTCCAAGGGGAGAGGCATAGCCCCCTCCCTAGGGTGCTTCCCATCAGAAAGGAGCCCTGCCACAGGCCAGGCGCCTTAACCGCTCGCTCTCCACAGCACTGCCTGCTGGGATGGGACATTCTCCCTCCGAAGTCCGAGAAAAGCTCAGCCCCCAAGAGCCTCGACCTCTGGTCCTGTGTGTCCTCCGAGGCCCAGCACCGGAAGCTGTCAGCTGCCAACCCTTCCCACCTGGTATGGTCCAGGGTGCCCCAGGAGGGACAGATGCCTTGGAGCAGGCCTGGGGGTGCAGATCGGAGCAGGGAGTACAGAGCCCAGAAGCATCTCTTGGCAGGGCCCCAGCCCCCCGGCCCACGGCACCCTCCCAGGCTCTTCCGCTCCCTGCCAGCTCCCCCACCCCACCCAGGAAGGTGACCCTGACTCTGATCCAGAAGGTGATGAGGTGGGAACTGAGGGTGACCTCTGAAGTGGCCCCCTCTGACACCTCCCCATTCACCATCCAGGCCCTGCCCACCAGGGTCCCAGCCTGTACCCCAATCTGGTCAGAACCGCAGCCATGCGCTCCCTGGCCGAAGCCCTGAGGACTGGCCACTTGGAGGAGGACGGAGCCCCTGCCGTCACCTGTAACCCCTCTCCTCTGTTACGGTGCCCACGACAAGGGAGGTGGACTTGGGCCCCAGCCTCGTAGTTGGGCAAGGGGATGGGGCCAGGCCTTTCTCCTTCCTGGGGACAGAGGTGGGGACTCCAGGCTTGGGGGGGGGGGATTCTGTGACACGTTTGTAAATAAAGCTCAGTACTCTGTAGCTCCAGATGGCCTGTGTGCTGGGTCTAGCCTGCCGGTGTCCTCGGTGTCCAGGAGGCTCCCCTGGGGACAGACACATCTGACAACCTGCACTGGGCTGGGTGGACCCACGACCCTGGGTGTGGCTCTTTGTGCAGCTCCCAGCTCTGGGCAGGTGGCCTCCCGGGTGGGGGCTCTGGGCTCAGGGGCTCAGGCTGGCCCCCGTGGATGAGGCTGCAGCTGGGGACAGCAGGCAGTGAGTGAGTTCTCCCCTTCTTGGTCCCATTGACCGAGGCCCTCTCTGGAAGTCCCTGGGCCAGTGGTTCCTCCCCTGCCCTCTCTGGCCCAGCCCCAGGAGCCCCGGGTGATCAGAGCCGCAGCAGGCGCAGACGGGGAAGCCGAGAGCCAGGCGGTGAGCTGGAGGCGGGGTTGGCAGAGGGCCCGGATCTCCCCTCCGGGGTTACCAGCCAGTGTCTGTCTTTCTCCTGATAGGTGGGACATTACAAAATTCCTGGTTTTGTAGGATAAAAATGGAATAAATGGGAGCCCGAAGCCCAGAGGAGGAACGTGGTTTTTCTGAGGTTTCTCAGCTCAGAGGGCTGGAACGAGGGTTGTGGTCTTCTGTGGGCTCCACGTGAGCCGTGATGCCGGGGAAGCTTGGTCCAGCCACTGAGCACGGCTCACGTGTTAGGGTGGCGGGGGGGTGGTGGTCTGCTGCGGTAGCTGCTGGACCCCCGGCTCTCAGGGCCTTCTGTGGGTTCCAGTTTCTCCACATCCACATCAGTGCTTATTTTCTGCTTTTTTGATGATAGCCATCCGAATGGGTGTGAGTGGGGATCTCATTGTGGTTTTGGTTTGTATTTCCCTGATGGTGGGTGACGGGGAACATCTTTTCTTGTGCTCGTAGGCCATTTGTATGTCTTCTTCGGAGAAACGTGTGTTCAAGTCCTCTGTTCATTTTTAAATCGGACTGTTTGGGTTTGTTTTTTTTTTATGTTGTTCACATGTAATTTTAAGTCTTAGGGCCTGTGGGAGTCAGTGGTTTTGTTAGAAATTCTTTGGCCAGAGGGAAAAGAGAATCTGGAAATCTTCAGCCAAACAAAATTATGAATTTACAGCTGAGATCAGCTTAGAAGTTCGGCTGACCTAGAAAAGCAACAGTTTGAACAAGACAAATGTTTCCCATAAAAGTCTTGATGGCACTGCTGGGTCCATTAAAGCCTCAGGGTAAATGATTTCTCTGGAAACACAATTCTTCTGAAAATGTAGGTTTCCCCCATTTACTTCCAGTCAGTCTTTTTTTTTTTTTTTTTTTTTTTAAGATTTTGTTTATTCATTTGACAGAGATAGAGACAGCCAGCGAGAGAGGGAACACAAGCAGGGGGAGTGGGAGAGGAAGAAGCAGGTTCCCAGCGGAGGAGCCTGATGCGGGGCTCGATCCCAGAACGCCGGGATCACGCCCTGAGCCGAAGGCAGACGCTTAACCGCTGTGCCACCCAGGCGCCCCTCTGGTCAGTCTTCTGTGCGAGAAACCACACCCATGGTCTGCAGACACTGTGACACCATTGACAGACTCACCCTTTGTTTGCCACCAGGAAAAATGGGTCTGATCTCCGATGCTCCCGCTGTGAGGTGACGCTAATTTCAGGGATGTTAAAATGTGAAAGAATTTGCATTTTAGAATGAGACACAAAGTCTTGTTTTTTAATTTAATTTTTAAAATTTTTTTAAAAGATTTTATTTATTTATTTGAGAGACAGAGGGAGAGGGAGAGGCAGGGAGCCTGACGTGGAGCTCGATCCCAGGACCCCGGGGATCATGACCTGAGTCGGAAGCAGACACACTTAACTAACTGAGCTAGCCAGGCACCCCATTTTTTTTTTTTAATTTTAAATTTATTTATTTATTTATTTATTTGAGAGAGAGAGCATGCACAAGTGGGGGAACAGTAGGTAGAGGGAGAAGGAGAAGCAGACTGGCCGCTGAGCAAGGAGCCAGACATGGGGCTCGATCCCAGAACCCCAGGATCATGACCTAAGCTGAAGGCAGACACTTAACCAACTGAGCCACCCAGGTGCTCTGAGACACAAAAAGTCTTAAGCCTAAGGACTCCCCGACTTTCTATGAACTGACTTCTGGGTTCCCCCTGGCTGTCTCAGTCGTGGTCTCCACGGTGGCTTCCTTGGGGGCCTTCAGGAACAGTCGGCTGGGGTGGGAAGACTTAACCCGATCTTTGCTGCTGGTGTGCTTGTCAGCGTTTCAGGGAGGCTGAGGAGGACTCGGCCCTGGGCTGCCGTCCTGCCCACGCTGCCTCTGCTGAGCTGTTCCGGATGACTGCTTCCATCTGGGGGAACAGGCTTCTTCAAACTTAAGGGTCCCCAAGAGTGAAGGTCACAGGCAGAGACCCCTGGACAGAGTTTCATGTCTCCTAGGCCAACTTCACGCAGCCTGCAGCCCGTCCCCACCGCTGTCCTGCCGCCCCAGCTACCTGCACGCCATTCCATGTTCTTCGAGGCCCCTCCCTCCCCCTCACTTAGAGGATTGTCCAGATCTGTTCCTGTCCGCAACCTTCACCCCCTCCAGCTCCTACTTAACCGTCCACATCTCAGCTGCTGTGCCCTTAGATGCACCCCGCCCCGTCACACGCTTCCCTTCCCCGCACTTGTCCACATCGGCCCTTACAGGTTATTAAGTGCCTGATCTCGAGCTCCCTTACTTCGCCTCTCTCTGCGGCTAGAATGTAATAGCTTCGCGCGAGCAGAGAGAGTCTTTTTTCTTAGTTGGAATTTTTTTCTCTTGTTTTCTCAAAAGTAGTGGCTAACCTGTATTCAGGATTTGGCGTTTTCCTCCCCCTTGGTTTCTCACGAGGGTGATAAGAGGAGGCTTTAATTCCCCTGAGCCAAAGGACGCCTGTGTTTGCGCGCACGCACTGATACGTTGTTTCTCCCCACTCCTGCAAATGAATAGCGTTCTTTCTTTGTTCCCCCTCCAAGGATGTGACATAAATTCCAAAGGAAAAAAGCAAGATAACCTACTTCTTCCCAAAGTGATGTCGTATGTTAGTCACTTAGAAATAAGAACAGGGACGCCTGGTGGGTTCAGTTGGTGCAGCGCATGACTCTCGATCTCAGGGTGGTGTTCGAGCCCCACGCTGGGGTGGAGATTACTTAAACTTAGAAACAAAACATGGGGTCTGACCTCTGTTGTCCGTATCGTGGCGTAGACACACGAACTCAGATGGGCCATTCGTTACCTACACGCTCGCTCATGCGCCATGTGTGCGTCGAGCTCCTACCGTGTGCCAGGCACTGTTTGGGGCTCCACAGAGTAGCAGTGAACCAGGCAACAGGGAGAGCAGGGTCCTGCCCCCCTGAGCCCCCACACAGGAGAAGTCGACACTGTAAGTTGTCGGGGTGTGGTGAGCACTGACCCCTGCTCCCCTCTCCCGCCCCTCAGAGCAAGCCTCCAGCCTGCCGAAGCTTTCTTCTGGGTCTTAAACCTGCTGGCTGCCCTTGGCCTCCGGGTCTTGATCCACGCTGCTCCTTCTGCCCAGAGCTGTCTTCTTACCACTGGACACATACTCAAGCCTCAGCTTCCACATCCGCTCTCAGAGGCCTTCCCTGCTCCCACAGAACGGGGTGCGGCCCCCTGAGCCCGAGGCCCCCTCTGATTATCTGCCAGAGCCCCCTCACACTCAACAGTAAGATGCTTGGGGGCAGGAGCCGGGCCCAGACTCATCCTCGGCTCTAGCCTACAGTAGCGCGTGGCATATGGTAGGGGTCCAGTAGGTAGATGGCGGGGCAGTGATTGAATCGATGAGCCCCTAGGTCTTGGGGAGTCAGAGGCCACACAGCCCTGGGACTGAAGAGTGTGTGTCTCGGGAGTTTGGCTCTGCCGGGTGAGCGAGAACGGTCACTGGTTTTTCAGTAGGTCATGTTGTCATGCGTCTCCAGCAGATCATGAGGGTCTGGCCTCCTGGGAGGGGGTGTGGGGACGGACCCTCCATCCTGGACCTTCCTACACCTTTCAGCAGCTGTGAGTCCCAGTCCCTGGTGTGTAGATGGGGAGCGCACGGAGGAATGAACACTAGCCAGCCTCCCAAGGGAGCCTTCCAACTTCCTGGATGGCAACTGGGAGATGCTTCTGTTCTTTGGGAAGTTGAGCGGCCACTCCATTCCCACTTCTCTGTCCTCATGGAGGTAGACCATGTGTGGCCCAGAAGACAACAAAATGCTGGATTTTCCAGAATTAGATCCCCCCTGTGCCGTTTGGACTCGGCATTCTGATGTTCTGGAAATTTACATTTGGTGCAATGAAAGTTTCTACTGGGCATCCCAAGTGAGAGATCGGGGTTCAGACCCTCCCCGTGCTGTTCGGCAACTTCCTGACTGTGACCTTGGGCGTGTCACCTAACTCCTGCAGCTTGGCTTGACCCTCTGTCAAGGGTGACAATACCAGCGGGAGGTGGGGAGGCTTACCCTAACTGGTAAGGCACAACTGTTGTCATCAGCTGTTCAAGCCCCCCGCCCCATCCCGTCATAAGATCAGTGCTGTCTGGACCGGGCACAGTGCCCTGCCCTCCCTGAATTCATGCTTCCTCGGCACACCTTCCCCGGGGAGGAGGAGCTATGGAGTATGAGTAAATGGGGTTAAAGCCTTGCTCCCCCAGTTGCTCTGGGGGGCTGTTGCTGAGAGCAGGTGGCTGGCGGAGCAGTCCTGTCATTGGGATCTGCCCACAGCGAGGAAGACGGGTGGCAGGGTCAGCCACAGGACCGTGGGTGACCAGAGCCTTCCCCACGACTAGCGTCTCAGGTATGTGAGGGCGGTTGGCTAGGCTGTGCAGGAAGTCCTGAGGGGAAGCCAGCCTCCACGGGACCGTGCTGTGGCCAGCGGGGGTGGCAAGAGGTTGGGCCTCACTGGACGCCCAGTGGTGGCTTGGGTGGCCTTTGGGGACATCCCCCTGTCGTGGCACTGGGCTGAGCCCTGACCGCAAGTTACTCTGTCTGGCTGGAAGTGGGCTTCTCTCTCCATCCCCAGAAGCCCCCGGCAGTCCTCTCTGCCTTCTGGCAGGGCAGCCCAGAGCATCCAGGCACTGTAGGCTCTGGCTCCCAAGGGGAAGGGACAGTTCTCAGCCAGCCAGGGCTGCGGACCCATGGGATCTCAGCTGGAAAAGAAGGGGAGAGGAAAGACTGAGAATTTCCCAGATCTCAGAGATGGTATGCGGGGGATCTTGCCTGCCCTCAGGGCTGGGGGAGTCAGAAAACCCCAGCTCAGAGGGCAACCCCTCCTTCCCACTCCCAACAAATTCCGGCAGCCTTCCCGATCCCGTCTGCTGGGAGAGGAAGGAGCAGCTCGAGAGAACACCCTCCCGTGTCGGCGGGGTCTGTGCCAGCTAAGGGGACAGAGCACCGGGCCTGGAGCCTTAGGCCTGGGGTTCAGGGCAAGTCAGTGGGCCCCGGAGCCCCAGCTTCCTCATGTAGGATGGGCATTCTCATGCTGCCTCCTTCTGAGGGCGCTTTGAGGACTGACCGAGATGCTAAGTTAATGAGATTCACAGTGTGGCAGCGGGCACTCAGTAAGAACTTACTCAACGTCAGCTCCTGTGACTGAAAACGGGGGCCAGTATGTGTCCTGCAAGGTCGGGGGCCTGTCTCTGGGGAGGTCTACCCCACCAGGCCTCAAACACAGTAAGGAATGAGGGAGGGAAGGGGAAAGTGCTAGGTAATTTCTCTGGTAAATGGTTCGTAAAGGGCCCTGCCTGGCCCCGTGTCCCTGCCGCAGTGGCCCCCCCATCGGCCTGCATGCCTGGGACAGCTGGGTGGCCGGCTGAGAACAACATGGTTGGGCTGACCCAAGGCCTGGAAACCACTCAGGCCCTTCCAGGAATCCTTGGGTCAGACTTCGGGGTGCGGGGCAGGGTGACACAGCATAAGAAGAGAGCGGCTGTGGGCGTGAGGTGACGCAAGCCTCCATCCATCTCCTTCAGTGATGAGCCTTTCTCCTGTCTTCCCTTCAGGAACTGTTGTCCAGACTTTTCCTTGGTCTCCCTGCCTGGCCCCACGCACTCCAGGCCCCACCCCCTCTCCAACTCTGGAAGCCATCCCTCCCTGGGCCACCTTGTTGGCCTTCATCTCCCCATGTCTCTTGACCAGGGCCAGGTGGGCTCATCGGATCTTCTCCCCTTGCTGGGCTGGGGCTTTCTGAGGGTCAGGGGTCCCTGGGAGCTGCTCATCCTTGTTGGTCCCAGCTTGTCAGTACACTTGGAGGACATGGTGGCCACCAGCATCGGGAAGAGCCAGGATCACCCCTGGGTCCACAAAGTGGGTTCACTGGTGGCCCCAAAGACGTATCTTCCCAGAACCTCAGAATGTGGCCTTATTTGGGGTAAGGGTCTTTGCTGATATAATGAAGGTAAGGTTCTTGAGATGAGATCATCCTGGATGAGGGAGGGCCTTAACTGCAGGGGTGGGTGTCCTTGTAAGAGAAAAGGCAGCACACAGACACATGGGGGGGGGGAATGTGACAATGGGGGGGGAGACAGGAGTGACCCCTGTACAAGCTGAGGAGCCCAGGATTGCTGGTGGCCACCAGGAGCTGGGAGAGGGGCCCAGAACAAATTCTCTCTCAGAGCCTCCAGAAAGAACCAACCCTGTGGCACCTTGATTTTGGACTTCTGGCTTCCAGACCCATGAGCGAATCCATCTCAGTTGCTTCAGGTCACCCTGTCTGTGGTGACCATGGCTGCCCTGGAAAACCAACATGGTTCCCGAGGAGCTGGCGGTGAGTGAGGCCCGGCCCTTGTGCTGGGCGGGCCCTCGTGGCGGCTGCTCACAGGCAAGCTCCCGGCCACGGCTGGGTTCTTCACTTCAGGAATTGATTTGTGTGGGAAAGCAAAAGCCTCAGTGTGACGGGCTGAGCGCACCCCCACCCCCATTTGAATGCTGAGACTGTAACCCCAGCACCTCAGAAGGTAACCGAATTAGGAGATAAGGTCTTTGAAAAGATGATGAAGTTCTTTACAATTCGGTGTGACCGGTGTCCTTCTAAAAAGGGGAAATTTGGACTCAGAGAGGCCCACGCTCGGAGGAGAGGCCATGTGAGGACACGGCAAGATGGCCACCTCCACGCCACGGACAGGGACCTCAGAGGGAGCCACCCCCCTCGGCCTCGGACTTGCAGCCTCCAGACTCTGACACAACACACTTGTGGGTGTAAACCACACGGTGTGTGGCGCTTGGGGAGCGCGGCCCTGGCACACTGATCCCCCTGGGGCACACTCCCCCTCTCCCCCACACACACTCGGCATCTTCCCATGTGCGTGTGTGCGCGCGTACACACACACACACACACACACACACACGTGCTGCAGGAGGCCCTGTCATTGTCACTGTGGCCCCAACACTTAGTCATTTAACAACCCACAGGTTTGCGTTGCTTTCATGGAAGCCAACGCTTGGCTTTTCTTTTGCCGAAAGCTTCTCACTCAATTTCTCTCGGTCTCACTTTTCATTCTGACTGGGAAGGATTTTTTTTCAGTCTCTCTCTCTTGTGGTTTTGACTGCGCCCCTGGCTGCAGCTCCGACCCCACACCTCAGGGCTTAGCTCTTGCCTCTCCGATGTGTCCACTGTGGGGGGGCTGGGCTCTGCTTGCCGCCCCAGGTGCCCAGCCGTTTGCAAAGTGGAAGGTGGGGGAGGGAGGAGTGCGGGGGAAGGACGTGTGTGGGTGAGAAGTGAGCTCACAGCGGGGCTGGGGTTGTAGACCGACCCCAAGGGCACGAGAGCGTGTCATGCACCTCGTCAGCTGGGAGTTTCTGTGAGCAGTTCGAGAAGTGTTGGGGCACAGAGAATCCTGACGTGGTAGCTAGAGCCCCTTCAGGGACTTGGGGTCACCAGCTGATCACAGAGCTTTCCCCGGGGAGGGGGTGCTGACACCTGCTTGGCCCAGCTGTGCTGCCCCTCCCCCCGCCACCGGGCTTGGGGTTCTCCACCCCCTTCCTTCAGCCGCCCTCCAGTGCAGCTCTGGCATTGCTAACAGAGTGACTCTGGGCAAGGCACTCCGTGCCCTCGGTCACTCGGAGTTGTTAAGCATGGAAAGTCTTAGAACCATCCTTGAGAGAAAGCAGCCCCTTCCTGCTTTGAGACTCTTCAGACCGCAAATCCCATGACTCCCCTCTTCCTTTCCAGATTATTTGGGGCTGGGGGAGGGGCCACAGAGAGGGGTTGTTCATCACTGGAATAGCACAAAATTGTGGGGTTTTTTTCTTCTTTCAGATGTGACATTGGACAGCCTCTCAACTCAGTCTCGTATCCATGGCTATTGTCATGCCTGCCTTGTGGGATACGGGGAAGAATGAACAAGCCCATGTGGGTAAGGACTGTTACAGACTGAGTTGGGTTCCCCCCAAAATCCGTATGTTGAGGCCCTAACCCCCAACGTGACTGCATGTGAAGACAGAGCCTCTAGGGAAGTAAGGTTAAATGAGGTCCTCAGAGCCCCAATCCAACAGGGGGTCTTAAAGGAAAAGGACACCAGGCTGTGCACACCCAGGAACAAGGTCGTGTGGGGACCCCGAGAAGGCGCTGTCTGCAAGCCCAGGAGCGAGGCCTCAGGAGAACCCACCCGTGCTCACAGGGATCTTGGGCTCCCAGCCTCCGGGACTGGGAGAAGTAAGTGTGTGACCTTGAAGCCCCCCCCCCCCCCCCCCCCCGTCTGTGGGAGTCTGTTACCACAGCAACAGCGGGCTGCTGGAGGGGCTCCCTTGATGCCCGGCAGGCACACAGCCCCCCCACCCCTCGGTACCTGGGAGTGGATATTGTTGTGGGGAGGTCATTCTCCCTGCTGTCCCTACACATCTTAGGTCAGCTTTTGTCCTGGCGCATCTGTTGGCACAGCCCACAGCCGTGGGACCTCGCGCCTGTCTCCCTGTGGGTCAGAGAACGGGTCATAAAAATAATGTTACTTTGGGGCAAAGGATGAGTCTTAGGAGATGGGGCGGGGGGTCTCCTAAACCATGAACCAGACAACCGTATGCTCAGCACTCACCTGGGCGGGTGCCTCATCACCTGCGGGACTTGAGGGCCAGGGGACCATTCAAACACGAGGCTCAGGCCGCCCGCGCCGCCGAGAGTAGCAAGCCATTTAAAAGCCCTCTGGGCTCCTTGTCTCTAGCAACTGAATCAATGGAAGGCCGGCAGTCCAGACTGTCGGACAATTATTATTACTAACTCAGGGGGGCTGCCTTATATCGATAAATACTTATGGTGCCAAGTCCGGGCGGGGGGGAGGCATTGAAGAAATTAGGCAAAACTCCCTGTCCTTGGGGGAGCTTGCCTTCCAGTGGGGGTCCCGAGACTGCTCCCGCCTGGAACCCAGGGGCCCCGGGGGCCTGCAGGGAGACTGGGGGCCTCCCGTGTACTAGATGGTCACACATTTGCATATTTACAATAGATCCCTGTCTTTGTAGTAGCTGGGCAATGAATATTCTAGAGCTTCCTGTGGTCCAGCTCTACAGGAAGACTTATCAGCTCCTTTCATCTTGGCAGGGCCCTGTGAAGTGGGGGAAGCCGGTCGGGGAGGTTAACCAGCTCGCGCCAGCTTGCTCAGCTGGGGCAGGGACAGCGGCGATTTGAACCCAGCTTTGTCTGACTTGCCCAAACTGTTTTTTTTTTTTTAAACGACACCTCCAATATTCCATTTTATTAACGCAACGGTATTTTTTGTTTTGTTTTGTTTTTTTGTTTTTAATTTGCAGCACAGATCACATGAGAGAGTTTTCTGCGTGCTGTTCATTTTACTGAGTCCGGAGAAGGTGACAGGGACGCAGCTGCTGCAAGGAAAAGCTGCCTTGGCCCCTGGGCTCTTGCAGGGCTGAGCTCCCACACAGGGGCCCCGGGGGCTGAGCTCTGCCTGACCTGGTCATTTTGAAATCAGGGGCCCCTCCTGGGAAGGATGCAGGCTGAGGAGAGCTGCTAGGCAGGCTTAAAAATCAGGGCTTGAGATGACTCATCTGTGGCTATTTATTACCGACCTACATTTCTCGGTCTGATTGGGCTGCTCGAGGGCCAAGCCTCCTTCTTTCTGGGTGCTGACTAAGCAACCCAGGGTCCTGCCCGCCTATGGCCTCATCTGGAGCTCACTCTCCTCGCCCTCAGCAACACGCGGGCCCCGTGGGGCCGCTGGAAGTTCCCCCTAACTGCCCTCACTGAGGTCTTCCCAGCAGCCCCACTCTCTGTGGGTTCCTGTTCTTTCTCCCCACAGTTCTCAGCTTCTTTGTCATCTCCTCAGGGAAGCCCTCTCTGACCACCACGCCCACCCTGTCGCGATCTGCTTAGGTGGCCTGTAGAGAGCAAGATGGAGTCACTCATGCCAAGCAGGGGCCTGTGTCAAGCAATGTCCCCGGCAGTGAAGGGGGCTGCAGCTGCCAGATCTCACTGAGACCCACACCAGCTGAGGACGCTCCAGAACTGATAACCAACAGAAGCAGACCGGGTCTGCAGGGGCCCGAGACGGATTCAACCCCTTTAGAAAGGGGAGGAGGTTTGCAGCAAACTGCACGACCCCTCTCGGTCTGATGGCCTCAAGAAGGCAGCCGCACCCAAGGCTCTGCCCGATGGATCTCCGAACAGAACCGAGAGCCTTCCCCGCTTGGACATAAGCAGCAGTGAGTGCCGAGAGCTGCCCCGGGCCGGACCGAGGCCTCAGCTCAAGCGGGCGCCCACAGCTTGACTTCGCGTCTGGTTCGTTACCTTCCTACGCCCTCTGCTCTCCAGTTTGTTATGTGGCTTGTCTTGTGTTCTGCTCGTGTGCCCTGTGAGAAGCCAAGTTAATCAGGAGGTGAAATGTCATTGACTTTGGAATCCTGGACCTGCTTCCTAATTATGTTACCCCTGCTTTATGATTGAATAAAGGCCACATCGTGGAAAGACACGGCTCGTGAGTGCGCGTTGACCGCGGGCTCGGGACGGTTGGCGGGCCTGCAGGATTCCATGTCATTGACTCACCGTGTGTTAGAAAATTTAGAAGAATCCGAAAAGAGTGCTAGAATCTTGCTTGAATTGCTGGTAACGGAACTAAAAATAATAAATTGGGGAACAAATCGATATGAATATAGACTTTGCAGGCACCTCACTGGGGTGGGCAGGGGAAGCCGAGACGGGCTCTCTGCAGGGAGCAGTTGCAGCGGAGGCCCCTCCAGGGCTCACCCCTTTGCATGCCAGGCAGGAGGTGGAACTAGCTAGAGTCGAGACCATGGGAGATTGCCTCGGAAAGGCACTCGGAGGGCTAAGAAAGTTAACCGATTTGGGAGAATTGCAAAGATACAAGCCACTGCTGGCCAAATGAATCTATAACTTGGCAGAAAGACACAAAAACTGTGGACAAATCTGTACAAATATCCTAGCTATCCGTGGAAAATAGAGCTCTGTGTAGTTAAGAAATTGTATACAGCAGCTGCTAGCTTACAAAAAAGGAAGATGTGGGCACTAGTTAAATGCCTAAGAAAGATGGTGAAGAGGGCCAAGAGGCCTGACACCAGACTTTGTGTAGAAGACCCCCATCCTAGGACCCAGGAGACTATGATCACCCCTGGTGGGGGAGGGTTATCAAAGCAAACCTAGAGGCACCTGGGTGGCTTGGTGGTGAAGTGTCTGCCTTTGGCTCAGGTCCTGATCCTGGGAGTCCGCATCAGGCTCCTTGCTCAGCGGCGAGTCTGCTTCTCCCTCTGCCTCCTGTTCCCCCTGCTCTTCTCTCTCTCTCTCTGTCAAATAAATAAATAAATTTTAAGAAAGAGGGAGAGAGAGGAGCAGGAATACTGACAAAGGGAACAAGGGAAATTTACTAAAACTTCTTTTACAAAAACTCGAGGACCTGGGGTGGATAGGCCGGGCCACCAAAACCAGGGATGACAGGTCATATATGCAAGTAGCACTGAGAACAGGAAAAGCAATAGTAACAGACACATTTTTAGTAGCTACAGGATCCCAAATATCATTATTCAAGAGAGGGGTGCCTGGCTGGCTCAGTCAGTGGAGTGCATGACTCGATCTAGGGCTTGCGAGTTCGAGCCCCACAGTGGGCATAGAGATTACTAAAAATAAACTAAAAAAAAAAAAAAAAAAAGATCTACTAAAGGAAAAACTATAAACGTTGAAGAATTAGGAGGAAAAATAACCAAGGGAATACCATAGAAATAGGAGTGTTAAGATGCGATAGAGAACCCCTAGGACGTAGACTTGTGGCTGCCGTGCTGTTAGAAAATACCATAGGAATGGATCTAATCCCCAAATTATATGAGGAATGAATGCCACGAAAAAGAAATAAAAAATATGAAGGCAATCATTAGGGGCTCCTGGGTAGCTCAGTCCGTTGAGCGTCCGACTCTTGGTTTCAGCTCAGGTCATGATCTCAGGGTCATGGGATCGAGCCCTGCATGGGGCTCCACATTCAGTGGGGAGTCTGTTTGAGATTCTCCTTCTCCCTCTGCCCCTCCCCCCTCTCATGTGCAAGCTCTCTCTCTCAAATAAGCAAATTAAAAAAAAAAAAAAAGGCAGCCTTAGCACCAGTAAAGATAGACCCCCATAGAGTATCTTTTGCTAAACAATGCCCATTAAAAGGGGGACATAAGGAAATAACAGAAAAGATCATGGGATTATTATAAAAGGTGTAATCATTCAGGGATGTCATCCAGTTTTAATTGTCCCATATGGCCAGTGTTGAAATCTAGTGGACAATATAGGCTAACGGTGAATTGTAGAAATCTAAATAAAACATCACCAAAATTAATGGGGGCGTTGCCTGACACAGAAGAAGTAATTAATAAGATAACTAGTTATAATGGAAAATATTATATGACTATAGATGCGACAGACATGTTCTTTGCAATACCTATTACAGGGGAAAGCCAGAATGCACCACACTCTCATGGGAAGGAAAACAAGATCAATTTGTAAGGCTGTCCCCGGGATATTTAAATAACCCAGTATTAGCACACACTATACCGTCCACTCGCACAGATCCATCCTGGGACAAATCTCTAGTAATATCTTACACTGATGACATAATAATGACAGATAATTACAACGAGCCGTCCCGACAAGAAAAGGAAGGGCTAACCCAGCATCTAAGGGAAGAGGGATGGACTGTTAATGACGAGAAAACATCAGGTCCAGACACCCACTGCAAATTTCTAGGAATTCAGTGCTCTCCGGAAGGAAGGAAGGAAGGAAGGAAGGAAGGAAGGAAGGAAGGAAGGAAGGAAGGAAAAGAAGGAAGGAAGGAAGGAAGGAAGGAAACAGATAAAGTAATAGATAAAATACAAGCAATGGGACCACCTAAAGATAAGACAGAGGCACAAAGACTTATAGGCTTATTTCGCTTTCAGAGACAGCACTATGCCGTACTTAAATGTAATTTTAAAGCCCATATATAAAATAACTACAAAAGCATAGGATTTTGAATGGATAGAACAACAACTGGCATTAGATACATTGAAAGATTTTATTACAACATTTCAAGGGCACCTGGCTGGCTCAGTAGGTGGAGCATGTGACTCTCGATTTCAAGGTTGTGGGTTCGAGCCCCAAGTTGGGTGTAGACATTAGCTAGAATAAAATCTTAAAAAAATTTAAAAAATATATACTATCCAGAACCAGGAGAACCATTAAGAATAGAAATACTGGGGCGCCTGGGTGGCTCAGTCGTTAAGCGTCTGCCTTCGGCTCAGGGCGTGATCCCGGCGTTCTGGGATCGAGCCCCACATCAGGCTCCTCTGCTGTGAGCCTGCTTCTTCCTCTCCCACTCCCCCTGCTTGTGTTCCCTCTCTCGCTGGCTGTCTCTATCAAATGAATAAATAAAATCAAAAAAAAAAAAAAAGAATAGAAATACTGATGAGCGGGGGTGCCCTGGCTGGCTCAGTCGGTGAAGCATGCGACTGTTGATCTCGGGGTCATGAGTTCGAGCCCCACATTGGATGTAGAGATTACTTAAAAATAAACTCTTAATAAATAAGTAAAAATAAGACAGGACAAGGAAGGATGGAGACACACGTTGCCACGAAAAATCTCAAAAAGAGATAGGGATGGAAAATGGGAGTTACCTAAAATACCACCATTGAAATCAAAAAAGAAAGGAGACCAATATCACATAAATAAGGAAACAACAGAAGTTCTAAAACCCCACCTATAATTATGGAAATACATAAACAGAAAGGACCTGTAGAACACACGCCTCGTATCAATGAGTCACGGAAAGAAATCTTCAGGTTACTTGGCAGGATATACAAAGAGCATCACAAGGATGTGTCCCATGTGAGCAGAGGTTCGAGAAATACAGGTACACTGCACCCATAGACACACGCAAGCCCGCCACGTTTAATTCTACGATACAAATAGATGTTATAGGGGAGCCTGGCTGGCTCAGTCAGCGGAGCATGCGACTCTTGATCTCAGGGTCGTGAGTTCAAGCCCCACGTTAGGTGTAGTAATTACTTAAATAAATAGTTCTTTTAAAAAAAACCAACCAGAAATAGGTTTTATGGGACCGTTAAATCACAGCTCTCAAGAGAAGCACGCCACCATGGCGCACATATATACAGGATGAGGGATAGCAACGGCTGCCTCTAGCCCTTCCGCCCCTGCAACAATAAGAGCTCTAGAGTCATGGGCTGCTCCCTTTGGAGCTCCAGTAATAGTTGAAAGTGATCAGGGAACTCATCTCACAGCCGTCTCAGTTAAAAAGCTCTGTGGTCAATGGGACTGCCATTGGAATGACCATCTAGCAGCAGCCCTACGGCGGCGGGATATAAAGAGAGATTTAATGGATTATTCAAAACAGAATTATGATTGGTAGAAAAACAAGGGGGTTTCCAATGGGCCCTGGATGTAGCTTGCTTTTTGCTAAATCAGAGACAGATTCCAACAAGATGGTCCCCAGAAGATGTTAAACACTCCTGCCCCAGGTATAGGAAAAAGGGAGGTAACAGTAGACACACGTAAAGGAGCCACAGAACTAAAGGACAATTCTGCACGTTACCGGCTATTGTCACTCACGGGCACAGACACTCTCATTGGACCACAGTGGCGAAAGGACAGTTGCAGCTTAAGAGAACCCAGGACCCTTCTCCTATGGACGTACTTTAAGAATAACTGGAGGAAAATTACATACCGCGGAGGCCTCAGATTACAGAGCAGAAAACTGCTATATATTCTCGTACCCTACTCACTTTGCACTTGTCACTAGAGGACAAGTCACATACACGCACATTCACACTATCAATTAGGGTACGAAAATGCAGTGTCGACCTTGTTTCCTGCCAACGACGCTGCTGGGTGAAATTTTCCTTATAATTGCCAATATTCTCCTGATTTTTTCAAAAACATGTATTTGTTTGTTTGAGAGAGAGCACAAGTTGGGGGAGGACCAGCGGGAGACGGAGAAGCAGGCTTCGTGCTGAGCAGGGAGTCCAACACTTGACTGGATCCCAAGACCCCGGGATCATGACCTGAGCCGAACACAAATGCTTCAGCAACTAAGCCACCCAGGAGCCCCTTTTTTTCTGATTTTTTAAAAAATATTTTATTTTTAAGTAATCTCCATACCCAACATGGGGCTTGAACTCACGACCCCAAGATCAAGAGTCGCACACTCCACCAACTGAGTCAGTCAGGCACCCCCTGATTTTCTTTTTTATTGAACCAGATCTCCAACTCAAACTTTATCTGTTTAAATGTTATATTTGCCTCCCTCTCATAGACCTTTATTTCACTCACTCTGAGCAATCAATTTCCCACACTGAAGTGTCTTCCTTGCCCAATTAATGCAAAGGAAAAACACTGAAATGATTGGTAAAGAAAAATGTAGGGATTCACACATCCTCTTAATTTGTTTTTTGATATTTTTAGGGTTTAAAAAGTGTTGAAAGTGTGTAATTCCTAGGAGGAGGACGTTATCTGAATGGATACCCCGGTGACAAAGCTCTGTAGACTGTATCAGCTGCGTGTGGGGCAGAGGGGTGGGGATTCTCCTCCTGGCACCCCCGTTTTCTCCATGAGAGGTCGGCTGGTGTGTATGACTGTGACATCTATTAGGTGACCAAAGCTGCTCTTCCTTCAGCAAGGGCTTTAATTGTCTTTATTTGTCAGAGGGCATTATGCTTGACCTCCAAAATTTGGCTGACACTTTCCTGATGAGAGTCATAGCCTTTGAGTTGGTCTGATATTTTGATGTCTTTGCTGGGTTCTGAGCCACATCCTGGAAAGCCACCATCACTTCTGGAGCTTGTCTGGCTGTGAGAACCTCTGGATCACTATGCATTTCGGAATTTCGTTGAGCCCAGGCATTCCTGCCCTTCCAGGCACACCCCCACCCCCACCCCCAGGAGAATTACTAGGCATTTCCCCCGGAAAGCCACCTGGGACTGGCTTCTTCCCCCCCACTCTGGGCTCTCTCAGGTTCTCCCAGAGCCGCCTTAACCCTTTCTATTCTTTCTTTGAGCTCTCGCTCTTCACATTTTTGCTCACACTTTCTCTGATGTTCGGCAATTTTCTGCGCCGTCGGTTGGACCTCTTTCAGCACGCGCTAGTATCTTCCTCATAACCCAGTTTACAGGCGAGGGCGAGACCCTGTGCCACTTCTTCCCAACGGCACAGAAGTCTGTGTGCTTTTTCCCTCACCACTTGCAAGGCTGCATCAGGACGTATTTCAGTAGCTCTGTCACAGTCTCGGATGGCAGCACTTGGCTTCTGTAATTTCACGAAGACGCAGGCTCTCTTGGCATACAGAACAGCCAAGCGAGGATCCAGCTCCTTGGCAACCGTGAACAAGTCAGTGGTTTTCTGTAGCTCACCGTCCTTCAGGGCATCAACGACAGCCACTTTTTTATCATCCGTCTGAGCCATCATTTCCTCGATCATCTCTAGACCGTCATCTCCCGTTTCTTAAGGGGCGTCAGCATCTGGTTCAATCACAGCTTCACTGTCAATTTCTAGATCACTTTCCTCACTTGATGGTTCGTCTGTATGTTTTCCTTTGCCTTCTCCCTGTTTTTTTTTTTTTTCTTCCTTGATAATGTCTTTTGATTTAGTTTTAGGAGTAGCAGGTGGTATTTTACTCCCCATGCTCTCCGCCTGCTCCTGCGGGAGTGATGCTTGGCTCCCACGTACACATTTTCACAGAAGCTCGCGCACTGTGCTTGGCGGGGGGTGGTCTGTGGTTCAGACGTGGCAGGAGGTGGTGGGGCGGGCAGAGGTTGTGGCCCCCTTCCAGGCACGGGTGCTGGCTGAGCGCGACCGTGCCCATGTGGAAGGGGGCGGCTGCTGGGAGCTCTCCTGATTGTTTTGTCTTTTGAATTAACTGGATACTTCACCGACTGCCACAACAGAAATGGCCACACTGGTAACAGGTCCCAACCACTGTGTAGAAAATTAGCTAATTACACCATCTGCGCAATTAATACAGCATTGAAAGAATAAGGTTTTTCACATAAAGGGAGAAAGAGAGACACACCAAACACCAGACCCAGCCATGCCAGACCTCCCAGAATCTTCTGACAGCAATCTAGATTTGGCACAGATAACGTGGGAGGACGATCCAGAAATTGCCTGCTGGTTGAAGCAGCCTGGGAAGGTCCCTCAGATTTTTCAGAAGGCGCATCGGATGACGACACCTGGCCACAACAGGTACGTGGCGGTTGGTTTGAGCGCCAAGGTGTCCTCACTCTCACGAGGCATGCTCATTTTAAGGATTGCTTCTTTTTTTTTTTTTTTTTAAAGATTTTATTTATTTATGTGACAGAGAGACAGCCAGCGAGAGAGGGAACACAGCAGGCGAGTGAGAGAGGAAGAAGCAGGCTCCTAGCGGAGGAGCCCGATGTGGGACTCGATCCCGGAACGCCGGAATCACGCCCTGAGCCGAAGGCAGACGCTTTAACGACTGCGCCACCCAGGCGCCCCTTAAGGATTGCTTCTTGACTGAACTAGCCGCAGCACTAGGAGCCTTAAGACTACTGGAAGTCTCAAACAGAGGACTTGTTGGCTTTCGATGTACTATTGTCACTGGATACAAGGCTTGATTAATCAGAGAGATAACGGAGGATGTTATTTTAGGCTACAAACATACCCACTTGTACCCCACGATTGCCAAAATTTGGTGGCTGGTCTTATGTATGTATGATAACCATCACTTCAGCCAACATTCTGATGAGCTCAGAAGATAAAAAATAAGACCTTAGCTCCTGAATACAGTGTAACATTCCCTCCACCACAAAACCAGCCCGTGCCTGAACTCAGTTTTTCAATCAAGTCCCAACCATACCAGGATTGCCTGAACGAGTACCAGGCTGTATTTCCAACAATAATCTGTTTCCAGAGCTAATTACATGTGCACTGAATTCTACTAGAGCTCGGAAAGTGGCTTTTAGGGGTGCCTGGGTGGCTCAGTCGTTAAGCGTCTGCCTTTGGCTCTGGGATCGAGCCCCGCATTAGGCTCCTCTGCTGGGAGTCTGCTTCTTCCTCTCTCACTCCCCCTGCCTGTGTTCCCTCTCTCACTGGCTGTCTCTCTCTCTGTCAAATAAATAAATAAAATCTTAAAAAAAAAAAAAAAGAAAGTGGCTTTTAGACACTTTTGCCCTTAGAGTGGTGATGGTCAGCTTTGCCAACACAATTTTTAATCTAGCTTACAAACTGCACACCTTCATCGAGCCACAGATAGATAGCACGAACCACACGCTAAATGACTAGGGATAAAATACGACAGAATGTGAAAGACCAGACTTATGTTCATTCAATGAAGACATTAATAACATCTCAAACCAATATGCCATTCACATTATAAACAAGAATATTTTAACTGAAAACATGGAATCAATCACATCCATTAAATTTAAAAATATTAGTACCATCCCATGTAATCTCACCACACAAACATGTGTGCCCAACATGGAGTCATACACCGCAGGCTACCCAGACAGCACATGCCCTGAATTTTATAATAACCTCATACAAATCTTTTGTCAACGCGTGGTATGAATTTTGGTACCAACCAGGCATGGAACAAGAGAATATATATAAGGAATATGACTATCCTGAAAATATTACTAGTACTGATCCTTATGATGAATATCTTCAAAGCACCGCTACTGCTAAACCCTCATTATATCCTTTTCCACACTTTACCCCATCCCTAGAAAAAGCTCCAATGCCAACAGGATGCCCAAAGGATGACAACATTATATCCACAAATGAAAATGATACATATTATAATTTCAACTTGACAGATGTTTCAGACTTTCCATTTTTGGGCAATTTTTGCGTGAGACATAGGGATACACCATGTGATATTTGGTATGCCAAAGCTTCATCAGCTTACTTAAGACCTGAAGAATTTTATTAAAAAAAAAGTAATGGAACTTTTGCACCTGCAGAACTGGATTGGAGATTAAAAATAGGACCAACCTTGCTTACACAACCAGATGTTCAATTCACACACCCAGCTAGACCTGATTTACATGTACCTAAAAACTCACTTCATTATATGGAGCAATGATGCCATAATTGGGTAACGGTGTGCCTAAGAGCCCTCAAAGGTAATTTTACCACATACCCACACAAGGATTATGCTACAAGGTCCATCAATGCTTTTATTATTTTTTTAAGGATTTTATTTATTTATTTGAGAGAGAGAGAGAGCACACGAGCAGAGGGGTAGAGGGGCAGAAGCAGAGGGAGAGGGAGAAGCAGACTCCCCACTGAGCAGGGAGCCTGACATGGGGCCAATCCCAGGACCCTGGATCATGACCTGAGCCAAAGACAGATGCTTAACCAACTGAGCCACCCAGGCGCCCCAAGGCCAATGCTTTTATTTTTTTTTATTTATTTATTTTTAAGATTTTATTTATTTATTCGACAGAGATAGAGACAGCCAGCGAGAGAGGGAACACAAGCAGGGGGAGTGGGAGAAGAAGAAGCAGGCTCATAGCGGAGGAGCCTGATGTGGGGCTTGATCCCAGAACGCCGGGATCACGCCCTGAGCCGAAGGCAGACGCTTAACCGTTGTGCCACCCAGGCGCCCCACCCAAGGCCAATGCTTTTAAAACTAATCCTTGTATGCTTTCAACTAAACCTTACAGTGGCACACACCAATGCCTAAATTATCCATTTGGGACGAAGCAGACTTTAAAACACTGGATTACAGGATGTAGGCATTACCCTGAAGGACCGATACATTGCTCTAGAGCAGGAAAGATAAGCTCCCATTCAGCCATTGACACCTTCTGCATTCCACATCAGAATGGAATAGAATCGAAGCTCTTAAATGCTTTAATAGCGCAGGATATAGTTTCCATTGGAATGGTGACACAAACAGGGGCTACACAGGGATGTCACACAGCACCTCCATCATTGAAGATATTCCCACGGAATTTGTCATGCCCTCATGGAACTGACATCTCTTCCAATGATAACACTTATGGACACGCTCCAGGCTTATCAAATGTTGGATGCGATATTACATGGTGGAATGTTTCTAGTTTAAGGGACTACCCGTTACAGAGTCCTCTACCGCAGGCCAACATCACGACTTATAAACCACCCACGAACATTACGAATTGTTGGAAATCTGGGCACCCTGTAGTTAAAACGGAATGGTTCACAGGACACTCTATGACACCAGTACAATCCTACCTAAATGAGTTTTGGCACGTGAGCGGTAAATGGGGCAATATGATCTTTACCTGTGCTTATACTCTAGATAATTTTGAAGATTTATTTATTTATTTATTTATTTATTTATTTATTCATTTATTTATTTAAGAGAGAGAGCACAGGGGTGAGGAAGGGCAGAGGGAGAGGGAGTGAGAGTCTTAAGCAGACTCTGGGCTGAGCATGGAGCTCTACACGGGGCTCGATCTCACGACCCTAAGATCACCACCTGAGCCGAAACCAAGAGCTGGGTGCTCAACATCCACATATAATGTTATTTTAATATCAAAATCTGAAGTCAACCCATACAATGTAACAAAGGAAGCGATCATACCAATATGTCCATTAGAACAATTACACTCGGGGTGCCCAGCTGGCTCAGTCAGTGGAGCACACGACTCTTGATCTCAGGGTCGTGGGTTCGAGCCTCATGTTGGGTGCAGAGATTACTTAAGAAAAAATCTATCCTTTGGTTAATGAAACCTCAATTTTCAGCATGGCGGAAAACATTGGGAGTTGATTTTAACGCAGAGTTAGCTACATGGATTGATCCGGATGTGCAATAGTATTTCTTCTCGTTGATCCAACCATTGGCTGCACAGTGGGTGGAACGTACCTGGTTAGCACAGCATCCTACCTGTGAGAATACACCAGAATGGATTCATCCACACCAACTGACAGAGCTAAAGGAGTCACCTTGGACAAGTGTGGTGTGTTCCCCAGGAGTCCGGGCCCACGTATCATTGAGAGAGAGTGTTGGAATGCTACACACTCTATGAGAACATTCCATGGGAAGCCACAAGGGACGCATGGCAGTACCGACCCAACACCCAAACTCCTCAGGCCAAATATGTTTGAACGTATTTTACCTAAGCCTCTGAGAATATACAAACCCATGCCGCAGAGCGTTGAAATAACCTTCCAAAAGGAACGATTCGATTTATACTGTATACAACCTGAATAAGGTTTAGGGCACAGAGCTAGGAACAACCAGCCATGAATGGCCCAAATGACCACCCCAGGGATAGGATTAGGTTTAGAAAGCCTACAATCCTGCTAGGATTAGGCATCATCGCTAACTTTATTACCTCTGGAATTCAGGGAGCAGAAGTCCAGACTATGAAGCAGGAACTATTTGCATTTAAAAAACACATGAACCCCCCAGTTCATGCAGTCATAAATTCAGGTTCCAAGATCTCCTCGGCATTCAGAAAACTATCTTCCCTTGTCTCAGCTGTGCATGGTTACCATGCCTGCCAACGGGACTTCAAGCCGAACACCGACCATAAGGTCCAGGCCCTCCAACAAAATTCACTTCAGCTTAGAGATTTCTACGTAAGAGACCAATTAAGAAATAGTTGCCATCGAATGGAAAATGTCCTCCGGAGAGCATGGAACGATATTGGAAACATTATTGCAACAGGAAAAATGTATTCTTCTGATTGGACAGACTCTCTTTTATGATTAGACACCTCCAGACCTCGAGGGTGTGATAGTACCGGGCGATGTCAACTTTCATGGCTCAGACTATTAGGGGGTCAAAGCTTATTAGCATATGACACATGTGCTGTGTCACAACAAATACATGGTAACATTGTACTTCTGGCAGCACATACACCCCTCTGGCTTGACGGATGTTTATTACCCCCAGAGATGGTATTCCAGTGGTCTCATATCATGTATTCCACCGGCATGAACTGGAAATTAATCCTAATCTTTGTCCTTTGACAAGGACATCCACTGAAAAGTTATTTTTGTCACGGGACTCTTTATTTATTTTTTAAAGTTTATTTATTAGGAATTTCTACCCCCAGGGTGAGGCTGGAGCTCAAGACCCTGAGATCAAGAGTCACATGCTCTTCTGACAGGGCCAGCCAGGCACCCCTGGACATGGGACACTTTCATTGGACAATTTGTGCTAATAGCTTTTCAGAGGTCACGTTCTCTCCTCATGCTAGAATGAATGATATTATCATCACCATAAACAATGAATGTATTAAAATGTTGTATGCTATTAAGGTAACACTTTTAGATGAAAACTTGGAAGGACCCAGAGCAGCCCATCAACTCTTACCCAGCAAGACTACCCACTTTGAACACGTTGCACGGGCCACGCATGAGGCCTCAGCGCTCAACACCAACCTACGTGCGCTGAACAAAGATACACAAGACTTACATGAAGAACGTTCCTTTCTAGAGCTGTTAGCAAAACCCTTCAAACACACGATTTTTTCTGGTTCATGGTCTGACTTTAAAATACTTAAAGATGGGATGGAATTCTGCCTGTGCACACGTTTGGGAATCCATTAAGGAAATTCTATTGCTTTTAGTTATTATTTTTGTAATATATGTTATTTTTTTTTTTAAGATTTTACTTATTTATTTGACAGAGAGAGACAGCCAGCGAGAGAGGGAACACAGGTGGGGGGAGTGGGAGAGGAAGAAGCAGGCTCCCAGCGGAGGAGCCTGATGTGGGGCTCGATCCCAGGACTCTGGAATCACGCCCTGAGCCGAAGGCAGACACTTAACGACTGCGCCACCCAGGCGCCCCTGTAATATATGTTATTAAACACACTGTTAGAATGTTATACCCCCCTACGCTGAAGAAGGAAAAGTCACAAGAAGACTATGATTAGCCATAACCCCTCTGTTCTTCTCTAGATGGACCAAGAGCCAATGTCAAAGATTCCATAAGAATTTTTGGACTTTTATCTGCCTATAGTTGGAAATGTGAGTTTTATTTCATTTATTTGAATTACTTTGTTAACTTGCTAACTTACCTTCATTAAATCTAGATTTGGTTTTTCCTCTCTCTTTTTGACTTAATTTAATTATTAGATGTGACTTTGAGTTGAAGTTTGTTGACTGACTGATTGATTGATCCAATGGGGCTTAAACTCAGAACCCTGAGATCAAGACCTGAGCTGAGATCAAGAGTTGGACGCTTAACCCACGGAGCCACCCAGGTGCCCCAGAGTTTTTTTTATTTAAATCCTTACCTCATTTTGCTTGATTCAGTTTAATATATCTAACTTCTTCAGATTTGATGGGATCTTTGCTTTACGACATCAATTAATGTTTCATACGGTTTGTGTTTTGTTGATTTTGTTTGATTTTCATGGAAAACGTGATTAAATAATTGAGATCTGCCTTCTTCCATGTGACCAAACTAGGACTGCTACCCTGCTTTAAGACATATTTGATTTCTGCATGAATCTTACAGATTTGTCATGAGCAATCACGGGCGGCCTGTCGAGAGCAAGATGGAGTCAGTCATGCCAAGCAGGGGCCCGTGTCAAGCAATGTCCCAGGCAGTGAAAGGAACTGCAGCTACCAGATCTCGCTGAGACCCGCACCAGCTGAGGATGCCCCAGAACTGATAACCAACAGAAGCAGACCGGGTCTGCAGGGGCCCGAGACGGATTCAACCCCTTTAAAAGGGGAGGATGTTTGCAGCGAACTGTCAGAGTCTTCAGATATGAGCCCTCTCTGTCTGATCTCCTCGAGAAGGCAGCCGCACCCAAGGCTCTGCCCGATGGATCTCTGAATAGAAGCCCGGGGTCTGGGGACTGTCCCTGCACTGACTTGCTGCCTGTTTTCTCCTTAGAGTCAGTATCAGTCAGTCGGGTGGGGGAGGGGGTGGGAAGCGACTCACTCTCCAGATTTCTCTCAGCACGCACACTCTGGGCCACCTTCTTATGCAAACCAGCAGCGAGCTAAGAAGGAGTCCCTTGGGGCTGTGGATGGTAACTGTTGGGTTTTTCTCAGCCCAGAACAGTCCCAGTCTCCAGGCCTACCTGAGGCCTGAGTTGGGGCTGGGCCTCAGGTGCCCAAGACCTCCAGGATTTCAGGCCTGATGAGCGCCAGGCCCAACCAGGCTTTAAGGCCTTTTGGCTCCTGTGTGGCAGGAGAGAAGGTCCTGGGTGTGGGGCTGCCCCTTCCTCAGTGCTGTGGAGGGACTGGGCGGGGGAAAGGCCAGAGGACTTTCTGAATGAACTCTAAGCGCTGATGGGCAGCTCCTGCCAGGAACAGGGTCCCTCCTGGCTGGGACTGTGGCCTGCTCCCGTGCGCCCTCCTGGGCTGTGGTGACAGTATGACAATGGTGCCCACATTCTGTTCTGGGTTTTACTTTCCGAGCCTGCTTTTCTCGGCATCCACACCGCACTCCTAGAGGGCTGACATCGCCCATGCCTCCCAGCGCCCTTGGCCTCAGCATTCAGTCATCCAAACAATAGGGCAGTGAGCCAAGCCCCACTCCTGTCAGTGGACAAGACAGGCAATCCCTGCTCCCGTGGGCTCCCATCCTAGGGGGAAAGTCAGGCTCCTGGCAAATAGTTTCAGATGGTGGTGTGAGGCTTTTCTTGAAAGGAGCGAACAGGGTGAGGTGACAGAGACTGGCCCCAACAGTTTGGGGTTGGGGGAAGGTCTCTTTGAGGCGGTTTCATCTAAGCCAAGACCGGAAGGATGAGAAGGGCAGCATTTTAAAGATTTATTTTTTTAGGGCTGCTGGGCTGGCTCCATCAGGGGAGCATGTAACTCTTGATCTTGAGGTCTTGAGTTCAAGCCTCACGTTGGATGTAGAGTTTACTTTAAAATTTTTTATTTTTTTATAGTTTTATTGGGGTATCATTGACGTACACACTTTACCTATTTAAAGTGCTCAATTTGGTGTTTCGGCCCACGCGTACACCCCTACAGGCACAGCCAAGATAGCGAACGTATCCGTCACCTCCCAAGTTTCCTTGGAGGGCCAGCGTTTTGAAAAGTTGGGGAATAGGGTTTCAGACAGAGGGACTGGCATGTACAAAGGCCCTGTGGCAGGGACAAGCTTGGTGGCCACAGGAACAGAAAGGAGGCCAGTAGGGAATAGGATAAGGGATAAGGTGGAGGTGGTGAGGGGCACGAGCCCCACCTGGGGGTCTTTTTGGCTTTGAAGAAAAGCTTGGTTCTGAATCAAAGTGCTTCCTTGACACCCCCTTGACCAGTGAGTGCACAGTCACTTTGTATTTGGCCATCAGACCCTCTGGTCCTGTCCTCACCAAGGCTCTTCTGAGAAATCAGCCATGTGGGTCTTGACACCCGCTAATGACTTAGTAAGTGGTTTCCCCCAGAAATGATTTACATTTTAACCGGGGCCTTCAATACCTCCACCCATGGGAATGACTAGTGGTGGAATTTCAGGCTGAGGGACAGGCCCATGGATGGAGCCTTGATCAATCACGCCTTTGTCTCCGAATTCTCAGCCCTCAGAAAGTGAAGCTGGCTTCTTGAACGTTCTGGTTGTAAGTTACGATTGGAGGACAGGGTGCCTTTGACTCCCTCCCTCAGACCCTCCAGGGTTGGTCCTTGTGAGTCTCCCCCCGCTGGACTTCCAGAGACCCTGCTCTCATGGGGGTGGGGAAGAAGGGGAAGTGGACCGAAACACAAAGCCAATCCTCATAGAGCAAATTCCTTTACAGCAGCCGCTCTGGGAGCTTGAGAGCAGCCTCTGGGGCAACCGGGAAGTGTGGGCTACCCCTGGGGCTTCAGGACATCACCATCTGGGGATGCCAGTCACAGCAAGGACAGCCACCACCCTAGAGAGCGGGGAGAGGCTTACTCTACAGTCACAGATGGGTCCGAATCACGGCTCTCAAAATTCAGTAACTGGGTGGCTTGGGCAGGTTATTTCTCTGAGCATCCGATTTCTCATCGATTTTTAAAAATCATCCCTTAAAAAAAAAATAGTCACTTTGCAGGGCTACGGTGCTGGGTACCTCGAAAGCACTTTTGACTCATTCATTCTGTATTTTTTTTCACTGATGTCCATGTCATGCCACGCTCTGAACATTGGGGGCCAAGTCCCTGCCCTGGGGTGGGGGTTGGTGGGGGGAAGGATTCTTTTTCTCCTAGGAAGCCGCCAGACCCTGGCCTTGGTTTTTCCATCTGTAGGGTGGGCGCAGTGCTCCCTGGAGGGAAGCGTGGCTTACCGGGCTAGGCAGGGCCCTGTGAGGCACGGTCCCCGCTTTCCTGAGTGGCTGCCCCTGGGCCCTCCTGTCCAGGCACCCGGGATCAGGGACCTCGCTGCGGGGACACGCCCGAGGGGACACACTCTCCTCACCTGTGCCTCCAACTGAGCTTCTGCTACTCTCAGTTGTTTGTTTCCTTCTTGTACCCGAGGCCTCTGATTCCGTGATTAATATTGGACTGGGCTTGGTTTCCTGAGAGTGGAAATGACTCACCCCCATTCACAACGGCTCTGCTGAAGCAGGAAGGTCTGGGGGAGATGGGGACTCCGTGATGGGGAGCCGAGGCCCACAGGGTCATCCCCGCCACAGGCTGGGCCTTGGCCAGGTCTCTTTCCCTCTCTCCTCTTAGCTTCCTCCTCTGTCGCTCTGGAAGGTGGAAGGCAATATTGGAAACTGGAAGGAACAGAGGGAGCCCCTACACGGCTCCAAGGCCCAGAAGCTCACGAGGATTCAAATCACCTCCTGGGGCTCGGTCAGGAGAGCAGGGCCTCCGCATGGTGCTAGTCACACGAACCTTTTACCCTTTGCCGTTGATATCACGGTTCATATTGTGCATGAAGAAGTGGAGGCTCAGAGAGGGTGAGTGACTGGCCAAAATCCACACAGCCAGTAAGTGGCAGAGGTAGAATCTGACCCGGGCTGTCTGGTTTTAGCATCTCTGCCAGCCTAGAAGAGCAGGGCTGGACGTGTCCTGCAGGCAGGAGCCCCCAGGCCTCCTCTGCTTCACTCTCCCTCTGCTTCAGACCAACAGGACTTACAGCAGACTGTCAAATCCCAGCCCATTTCACAGATGAAGGCACTGAGGCCTGGACGGGGATAATTGCATGGCCCCAGGTTCCAGGGCTCCCTGCTCTCCATCTAGTCTTCCCATCCCTAGAGCTGTCCCTCATCAGGCTGGAGCCAAGACTGAGCCTGGACGTGGGCGCCGAGGCCCGGGGAAGCGCCCCACAGCAGGAAGACCAGCAGGCTGCTGGCCTGCCGAGGTGCAGGGGAAGGTCACCCATCTGGCATCACCGGAAGGGCCAGGGAGGACCCCTGATGCCCCGGAGCCTGAAACCCCTGTGTGAGTGATGCCTGGCTGGAATGGTGAATGCCACGGGAAACTCATCCCTTGGCAGGGGGAACACCAGACTGTGAGCATGTCATCTGTGGTCCCCACAGGAGAGGTCTGGGGCCATCGCGGGCGTCTGGGTACCCGGTGGGAGTGGGGCAAAGGGCAGAGAAGCCCTTTATATTTCTCTGCTTGCAATTCGGAGATTTCTACGTCCACTGTTTTATTCTGCGCTCATCACAGCCCTCTGAACAGCCTGGCAGTTTTCCAATCCACGCCTGGCCGAGAAGGCAACATGCGCCCCCCGTGAACCCCGTCCACCTCCAGGTATTCACGCCCCTGTGCAGTCCCCGCCCACACGGGGAGAGCCAATCTGTGTCACCAGCAACACGGTGTGGAAGTGACGAAACATGACCTCTGAGGCTAGATCATAAGACATTGTGGCTTCCATCTTGTTTCTGGGGGATCACCTGCTCCGGAGGAAGGCTGCTGCCCTGTCGGGTACTCGAGCCACCGTGAGACTGATGTCTCCTGCCCGCAGCCATGGGAGTGGCTGCTGCTGGAAGCGGGGAGTCCAGTCCCAGCCAAGCCTTCAGATGCCTGCGGCCCCAGGGGACGTCTCTGAGCCAGAATCACCCTGTCAAGTCCCTCCTGAGTTGCCGACCCACAGAAACAGTGCAGTGTAATGTGTATTAAGCTGCTAAGTTTGGAGATACACAGCCACAGAGAACTAATATGTTCAGAGAAAAGAAATGCCTTCTGACATGGTTGGACCAAGACTCCCATACCAGTGCTCTTTTTCCTGGGGAAAGCAAGGGTGACAGGGGCCTAGAGGGAGAAGAGAAGACAGCTGAGACCTCAAGGTCAGACAGGATTGGAGCCAAATCCCAGCCCTACCACTCTCAAGCTGTGTGACCTCAGGCAAGTTACTTAACTACTCTGAGCCTCAGTTTGTGCATCTGTGAAGTGGGGATAGCAATACTGACCTGAAATCTTGTTGCCAGGATTAAATGGCCTGGGTATCCTGCTTGGCGGGGGGGGGGGGGGGGGGTGTGCACTGCTGAATCTCATCTGGGCAGCTGGGAACCCCTGATGTTTTTTCCTTCCCAACTTTAAGGAGTGAACTTCCTGCCCCCAGCCCTCAGTGGCCACTACTCACCACCCCCTGAAAAGCCAGCGCTGAGTGTCCAGGATCCAGCGAGTGTTCTGGGCCTCGAGACAGGGAGACCTCGGGGGGGGGGGGGTTTGAGTTGGAGGCAGCTAGACTCATAGGTCTCGCCAGAGAAGCTTCCTAATGGAGAGTCCTACTTCCGTCAAGGCTCCCAAGGAAGGTACTCAGAAAAGGACCTGGGCGAACATTTCCAAAGCCCAGGCTTTCCTCTTCCGAGTTTCAGCCTCCTAGCTGCCTGCTGCTGCTTGGGGCAGAAAGAATCCCTTTATCCGCGGAGGGTATTTTGGGGCTATTTGGGGCCAGGGTTCCCAGCTGTTGGGGAAGTCCCTGGATTTCCTGAGCCAAGTCGGAACCTTGTGTCTTACTCAGCATCTCTTTGGTGACACAGGCTCCCCGTTCCCTTCGGAGCGCTTCCTGCCGTGCCCGCCTCCTGCCCCCTTCCTCTGAGATGAGAGGGTGCGGGCAGGCTCCGCTCACCTTCCTGCCCCCCCACCCCCCCCGCAGGCCCCGGGGGCTGGCTTCCACAGCTCGCACAGGCGGGCACGGCCCCTGTGATCCCACAGCAGGGCCCGCCGCTTGCTGCACCTTGCATGGGGCCCAGGGACTTCCCCTCCTGTTCTTCAAAGCACTTTCACACTTGTTAGGGGGTTCGCGAACCACTTGGAACCCGCAGGAGGTGCCCGGTGGGCTCTGTCCGGTGCCTGCTCTTTATAACCCTATGAGCCGCCACTTTCCTGGGTGGCTGCGATTCCGACAGTAGAGGCTGGGCTTCCCGGGGCTCCAGCCCGGTCCCTGGCCACACAGCATGCCCTTCTCTCCGCCGGCCAGTTGTGCGCCCACGGTCCTGTGCCAGGCACCGGCTCGGGCTCCTGAGGCATCCTGGTCCTCCAGAAGCAGTTTCCTGCGACTGAGGGATATATGAACCAGTCATTACAGTCATGACACAGTAAAGATCAGTTCTAGAATTGAGGTACCAAAAAACGACAGAAACCGCCTTTCTGCCTGGGAAGATGGCTGGGGGAGGGGAGGGGACTGTGCCAGGAAAGTGACAATGAGGAGATGACCTTTAGGGGAGCAGGCTGTGAAGGGGAGCAGGAGTCCGAGGTGTGTTCCTGGTGGAGGACTGGGATGGGTAAAGGTGGAGGACCGGGATGGGTAAACGCATGAATGAGGCGGAGGCAGGATGGCACGTGTGGCTGGAGCCGAGGGCAGCGGGAGTCGCTGAAGGGGAAGCCAGAGCAGTAGGACTGAGCCAGGAGATGCGGGGTCTCCAACACCACTGGCTTTGAGGACCGCCGGCCCAGTGGATTTCCTTGTGCTGTGCCTCGGTTCTTCACCTGCACGATGGGCACAAAGTGGGTTCTTCTTCATGGGGTTTGCCGGAGGTTTCGAGGAACCAATGCCTGAAAAATCGTAGCACAAAGTAAGCACTCATAGGCAGCTATTGTTATCACTATTAAGTAAATAATCTGATTTTTCATGGGAGAATGCCCCCCACCCCCATTGCACTTCTGCAAGGCTTCTGTGCAGGGGAGGGTTTGTGAAAGGTCCCTGAAGAAGTCCATGAGGGGAATGTTGGGGCGGGGGGAGGTAGAGACAGGTTTCCAGAGCATCGCTAGTGGGACCATTTTTACTGGATGTGTAATATTCCAGTAAGTGGATGCACCACAGCCCATTACCCTTCACCCCTGTCGTCGTGATTCTTAGGGTATTTCCAACATTTATAAATAATGTTTTAGGAAACATTGCTGTGTTTATGATTTCCTTTATTCTTTTCCCAGCTCAACCATTACCTTCGGTTTTTTCTTTACTAGGGCGAAATTACTGAGCCCCAAGTTGTAAACATTTTTTTTTTCTTTTCTTGGCAGGGGGCTTTTGTTAAAAATTGCCATATTGCTTTCTGAAAAGGGTTGTAACACTTACCAGCAGAGTATGAATGCATATTCCAATTTCACCACCATTTTGGGGTTGGATTTTACCAAAGTTGTTTTTATATAGAAGACCAAAAAAAAAAAAAAAAAAAAAGCACAACACAAAAACACAAAAACCCCTGATGATTTAAGAAGTCTAAGAAGGTATCAAAGGTTGTTTCATTTGCATCTCTTGCTAGAAAGATGGAATTTTTAAAACTTATAATTACATGCCCTTGTATTTCCCCTGGGTAGGCTGCCTTGGTGGTGCTGTTTGGTTGTGCCTGTATGGGCTTAACAAGTGTTTATTTATTCAGGGCGAAGGCTCTTCTATAACAGAAAGCCCTGAACTGGGAAGCAGTTGTCCTGGGCTGCTCCTGACCCTGTCTGGCTCGTGAACATCATGGGTGGTCACTTCCATAATCACTCACTTAATTGTTGAACATACATGCTCATACATGCTGAGGGGAGGCACTGGGCCTGGGCACCCAGGGGAGAGCCCGGAAGGGGGTCTCCTGAAAGGATGCACCATTACAGGAAGCTTTTCCAAGTGGAATCCAGGAGCTTGAGGAGAGTTGGGTGTGGTGGGAAGGGCCGTTCTGGAATGCGCTAGTGGGAGACTGCTGGGAGGGCCAAGGAGATGAAGGTGTTTCTGGAAGACCGGGGGCTTCTACCTTGCGGGGACAGACCAAGACGCATAATCCTGAGGGTCACTGGGCTGTTCTGGGCTCAGGGCAAACAACTGGCCATCTTTAACTGGAGCACCTAGAACTGGCTGCCTATTTCTCGGTCTCCAGGTCTGAAAAAAAATATAACACAAGCAAATGAGTCCTTGACCTGCCGTCTACCTGGGGGTGCTCAATATATATGTTTAGAATGCAGAATGAAAGGAATAGAGAACCCATGGGATGGAGAAGCGCTGGAAGGGAAAATTATCCCCCTGCGAATGAGAACTTAATTTGAATGAGACTTGTGTGGTTTATTTCTTTCAAGTAAGAGTTCTAGGCTCTTCCTCTAGGCAGAAAACTCTCAGGGGATGGGGAAGTATTTGTGGATTGACAACCAAATGCTCTATACTCTGTCCATCAGTCCCTTCAACAGTTAGTCCATCCATCCACCCACCCATCCACCCACCCACCCACACACCCATCCATCCATCCATCCATCCATCCATCCATCCATCCATCCACCCACCCACTCACACACCCACCCATCCATCCACCCACCCACACACCCATCCATCCATCCATCCATCCATCCACCCACCCACTCACACACCCACCCATCCATCCACCCACCCACACACCCATCCATCCATCCACACACCCACACACTAATCTGTCACCTCACCCACCCACCCATCTATCATCCATCTACTGATTCATTTTTTAGCAAATATTTATTCAGGGGGTGTTGGCTTTTTCTGCAGTCCCCTGACTCTAGCTGTCCCTTCTAAAAGAATCCCCAGGGCAAGAGAGAAGGTCTGGGTTGATCCGTGTTTGAACCTACTCAGGGCTAGCCCAATATATCTTGGAGTGGGGGTGGGGTGAGACCATTGTGCCGGGAGCCTCCCAATCTCCTGAGTCCCCCACCTCCAGGGTCAAGGGGTGCTGGGCAGGGCGTCCTGTGTTGGGGGAGCTGCCTTCCCTGGCCCTCGGTCCCACGGGGCCAGGCAGCAAACTCCCTGGAGCTGGGGAGGACGCCTTCCGTCCAATCGGGGCAGGTCTTTCAAAGAGCAGGAGGGGAGTGCGGCTTGTCCTGAGTCATCTCTGCACGTGTTTGTCCGCGCTTTCTTTTTTCGCTGCTGGTAGCGTTCCTGGAAACCGTTCTGGGTACCAGTGCACCTCTGGATGGTGGGGGAAGGGAAGAGTTAAGGCAGAGCCCTCAGAGCAAGAGCAGCCCACTTTTGAAGTGACTTCACAGCTGCGGCCGGTGCCGGGGAGGTGCGCTGGGGAAGTCTGCCGGCGCCCGCCGCTGGGGTTCACCCAGGTGCGGCTCCGCTTGGGCCCCGCACGTGGGCGCAGCGCGCTTCCCAGGCCGCCTAGGTGGGCACGTCCCCGGCCAGCTCAGCCTTCCGCCCGCCGGGATGTGCCCCCTCCGCGCTGTGCTGGGACTGCTGCTCCTGGGGGTGCTGGGAGCCTTCCCGCAGGTAAGAGGGTGGCAGGAGCCTGGGAGGTGTCAGTGGCCCAGAGTCCCCTCCTTGCTACCACTGCCCTGAGCCCCCGGGAGTGTGGGGAGCGTGGGGGACAGGGGAAGTCTCCTCACCTCATTACCGCCCAGCTGGGGTGAGGGGGCACAGATGACAAGCAGGGGGACAGGAACGTGCAAGGATTCACAGGTGGGAGGTTGGCTGCCTGACAGCTGGTGGGGGCCTCTCCTCCCCCCACCGCAGCCGAATGCTGCCATTATTCATTCAATGGGCAATAATGGAGCTGTGGGGGTTGCCTGCAGGAGGAGGGCTGTTTGTGGGTGGGGGTCCTGGGCAGGCCAGGTGGGGTCTCCGTGGCCAGAAGAGGTTGGTGTTGGGGCTCTCCTTGCTACTAGCCCCTGGTCCCTGAAATGGTTGGCGAGGGGGAGTTGAGTCCGGGTGAGACGCAGGGATGAGGGGGCTAGAGGGGCCAGATTAGTCCCCTTGCCCCCACCCGTCTGGCCGATGCGTGGATCCCGGGCCCTGGAGCACGTGGTAGGTGTCTGCCCCTGGAAAAAGGTCAGTGGTGGGGCTGACCTCTGTTGTTGGAAAACCCCAGAACCGAATTTGGGGACCACTTTAGGAAAACTGAGCCCTCACTAGTGGCCAGCCCTGAGCTAGGCATAGGGTGGGGGCAGAGCTCAGATTAACCGGACGTGGTCTACTCTACTGGGCGCTGAGCACAGGGTCTGAAGAGGAGAGAGGCCTGTGGCTGACCATAATACCCTGGTGGAATGCAGTAGGTGTCGGTGAGACCCTGCTGGGTGAGACCCTGCTGAACCTTGGTACCAAGCGCAAAAGGTGGTCTGTTGGGGGAAGGGGCAGGCCCATCCTCTTTAATCCTACAGAAAGGGAAGGCCCTATTGTAGACGTTGGCCCTATTCATCCCATCCTTGGGTCAGGGGGAGGAGGGATGTGGAGTGGGCTCCACGCAGGAGGAGGAAAAGTGTAAGTAGAAAAGGAGGACAAGCAAATGTGCCCCCCACCCAGCCCCACCCAGTCTTCCACAAGACAATGTGAGACAGAAGGCAGAGGGGGCATTGGGTTTCCTGGCTGCAGAACCCTCCTGGCCCTTCTGTTGATGACCTGGGGGAGGGTGTGAGTTTGGGGTGCCAAGGGCTCGGGGAGATAAAGGGAAGGAAGGAATGTGAGGGGGACTTGCGGCTTTGCTCAAGTGTGGTGGCTGGAGCTCCCGGGTTTCCTTTCTATAGAGCGAAACCCCTGTTTAAATTTTTTTGAAGTATGTATTTAATTATGCAAGGAATATATGAATATATCCTCAATGCAAAAAAATACAGATAAAGCTAAATCTTTGGACCTCCCCTCATCCTGATTCCTTTGGTCAGTGCCGTCATGCTTGGTGTTTCCCTGGCACACCTTTATAAATGCATGTCCCTGTTTTATTAGTTTTAGAGAAGTAGGTAGGGTTTCGCATAAACTCTACGGAACGTACAGTTCTTCATTTGGCTTTTACGTCTGCCATATGTCTTGGACATACTGTCTTGGCCATCCTCTGTTCCTCTTTTATTTATTTATCCCCCTCCCCCCGTTTATCTTTGAAAATGCTATGTAGTATTCTACCAAGTGGGGGTTCCATACTTTTATTTATTTAGGTCCCTGATGGGTGGGTGATAAGGTTCCTACCTCCGTTTCTGTTTGTTTGCAATTGCAATACACAGCCCCCCCCCCCAATAGGGATGCTTTTGGGAATGTGTATGCTTCTTTCCCAGAGAAGCAGCTGAGGCCAGAACGTAAAGGTTATAGGGTACAAATGCATTCAGGTTACAAGATGCCACCAAATTGTCTTCCAGGGTGGCTGGACACCCCCCCCCCCAGCAGTGCCTGAGCGTAGTGACTTCCCCACATCCTAACCGACTTTTGATCTTATCAGAGTTTTTATTTTTGTCAATGTGACCCGTGAAAAGGGCCATATCCTTGTTGTCTTCATTTGCATTTTCCGCCTACCAGAGAGCCTGCGTGGTGACTCTCGCGGGCTCAGACGCTGGGGCAGTTCTTGGCAGGAATTGGGCTGCCCGTGGGGGAGGGGGCTGCCTGCCCAGCTTCGTAAAGCCCTCCGACTCCCCCAAGCCTTCTTCCGCCTCTGCGGTCCCAGTGAAGTTTTGGGAATTCATCGTTCAAAAAAAAAAAGAAAGAAAAAAAAATCCCAAGTCGGGGTTGAATTTTAAATCCTTTTTTCTCACCGTCTGATTTGAGACTCCATCATTTTGTGGCTGACGCCTGAGGCAAGAATGCCTTTTTGCTGTGTGTCACCTTCTGAGAAAGAGCTTTGGCCTCTGACGCCCCACACTTCAGTCTTTCTCCCCGAAGAGAGTGGTTTTGGTCATGTGACCCAGGATGACTCTGATATGAATCCTGAGAAGCTTACATGGCCCTCATGCCTCCCCCTGGCCTCCATCTTTCTCATCCGGTCACCCCGGGGGTCGGTCGGTCAGTCGCTGGCGGCAGGGCAGGGAGGCCCAGGGCCTCTCCCTGAGCTCTGCAGACTTTACATTCTTGTCGTCCTCTTCCCGCCGCAACAGAACTCCCTCCGGCACCCACGCCCTCCCATCCCAGCTCCCTTTCCTTCCAGGAAGATCTAGGCCTTTGATGCTCCGCGGGGCACGGTTCTCCTGAACAAGCCTTTGCTGGGGTGATTCATAAGCTTGACGTGTCTCTCGTCCCACAGGGCTTTCCAGAGCTCCACTAGTGACCCCACAGAGCGGAGTGCTAACAGTGGGTTCTAGGTACCGGCAGGGGGGCGGGAGAGACTTTCCCGTCTTGTTTGGGAAAGGGGACTTTTGCCCCAGCTCACAGGCTGCAGGAGGCAGAATTCCACCTGATGCACCGGGAGGAAGGGACCCAGCGCGGGTGCCCGATGGGAAGGGGGAGAGGAGGTGTGGGCTGGGCTTACTCAGGGCCTCCCCTTCCTCAGAGAGAGGCCTGGGCAGCCGGGAGAGCACAGTGGGGTGAGGGGGGGCATTAGTCAGCTTGAACTCAGTCAATGCTGGAAGAAGGGCAGCGTTTACTGTAAGTTTGACTCTGCTCCCACTCATATCTGACCTAGACTTGTTTCTTGAGTTGATTGTGATTCATCCTTAAGCTCAAATGCACCTTCCTCCAGGCCTCTTTTGCCTCAGGAACATCATCAGAGGGAAAATAGGGCTGAGGGAGATCTGGGGAGCCCCGGAAACTTGGGGGTCGTTGGCCCAGATGGTTAGTTTAGCCCAGCCTGGGCCGGCATGGCCTCGTCGGGCTCATGCACTGACCCTGGGGGTGGCCCGTCTGGGGTCACGGCCGCCATTTTCCAGACAAGGATGCAGACGCTCAGAGGCAGGGGACGGTCTTGCCCATAGCGCCAGGACCGGTCAGGGGCTGAGTGGAACCAAGGCCTCAGACCCAAGGGACAGAATGTCAAAAAAGGCAGCTCAGCCAGACTGGTTCTCCAGCTTCTCTCTCTGCTGCCACCTCCCCCTGAGGCGCTGTTGGGGTGGAGGGCGGGAGGTATCCTTCCAAAATCTTTGCTGCCTAGGGTTGGAAACCACTGGCGTTCTCAGTGGCCTCCCTGGTGGGGCGAGACCTTTTCTATGCCGCCCAATTCAATTACTCACTGACTTCTTTGGTCTTCGGGGATATTCCTCCAAGTACTCAACTCATTCATAAAATTCATTCATAAAACCATAAAGGAGCAGCCGCTCTGCGCCTGGCGTGTACTCAGTGCTGTGGAGAGGTAAGCCATTATTAAGCTCCTCCTGGATGCTAGGTATTGTGGATGCAGGATGAAGGTGAACCGGTCCTTGCCCCCGAGGGTGTGGGAAGAGGGACCCAGAGGAGAGTGACCAGCGCTGTGGGGAGATCTGTCCCCCACCGCAGGGGCCTGTACTCGCTTCTGCTTGTGCTGGTTGGGGACAGCCTTTGCCGCGGGGCGGGGGAGAGGAGGGGGCCGGGGGGTAGAGGTCGTGATAAGAAGCTGTATATCGCGGATCGCGCCAATGTCCTTGCCAATGGCCGGGTCGAACAGCATGTCTGTGGGGGGGTGTGGGGATGGGCTCTTGAAGCTTCATCGTTGGCTTCTGTGCACGGTCTCTGGGCCTCCAGGAGCTGCCTGCATGATGCGGTTCCTGCAATGCAACAGGCCGAGAGTTCTCTCTGACCACACAGTCTCGTGCTGGAACAGGGGGCAGTGGACACTGGACCCCTGGCTTCCCTCCCCACGCAGGCTGGGATGGTGGAGGTGGTCCCTTCTAGCAGGTGGGCTGACATGAGGAGGAATCCAAGGCACCTCCAAGAGCGGACAAAAGCTAAAGTACCATGGGGAGGGGGGGCAGCTCCCTATTCTTTAACGCCGTTCAATTTTCCCCGGCAGCCGCTGGTGTCCCTCAGTGGGGTGGGGTTGCCGCTCCTGGGACTGCTAGCCCAGGGCTGGCGGATTTGATCACATCCGAGGTATCGCTGAATGTGAGGCCCGAATCCTTGCTGCAGCCCCAGAACTTTCAGGAGGACCGTGATCTGAACAACTGGCTCAGGGAGCTGGTCTGGGGTTTCTCTAGGGCAGGCGGGGCATCGGTGAGAAGTGAGGAGTTACCCGTCGCAGAATTTGGACCCAAAGCCAGACCTTGATAATGCTGACTTCCTTGCCTCCATGCGGTCCATCCCCTCTCGTATCAGTTGCTCTATAATCTTCAGTGGCTCCCATTGCCAAAGGCAACATTTCCCAAAGTCACTTCCAGGGAACAGGTGTTCCATGAGGAAAGCGTTCCATGACCAACTAAGATTGGGAAACAATTTGTCTCTGCCCCCCAACTTGTCGTTGGTGAATCAGAGAGCAAGCAAGCTCCTTAAAGGCCCCACGTTTTAAGCTGTAAACTCTCAGATGGAATCCAGTGGTTGGTGGGTTGGTTGTATTTTATTCTTTGGTTTTTTGTTTTTTGTTTTTTTCTTGTCACCCGTGGATATCGGGTGGAACCAGCATTTGCTGGCACGCCGTGTGGGAAACGACGAGTAAATGCAGCCTGTCTGGCCCCGAGTCCTGGGCCTCTTCTCCTTCTGCTCCCACTGTCTCGCCCCACAAACCACAATTTCCCTACTGCTCTGTTGTTTCCCGCTTCTGGACCTTCTCCTCTGTGGTGCCTTCTGCCAGGGAAGTTCTCCCCTCATTTTTCCTGCCCAGATCTTACCTTCCTACGAGAAAAAGCGGAGGTGCTCCTCCTCCAAGAAGACGCCACGAATCCCCCACGTTCTTGTTCTCTCCCTGTTGCGTGATGCTCGCGTCATTCCGCTTTGCTTTGGTGATCCCCGTGTTTTTCTGATCGTGTCTCGAGGCTCTCCTTCAGTGATTCGTCCAACAGATGGCTGCGTAGTGTCTCCCGCGGGCCGGTCGTGGGAGCTGCGCTCGTGGCCTGGGACTCTCTGGCACTGGCTTTCGTGGGGCCCCGCAGCGCCGAGCCCAGCGCCTGGTCCCTGGGCCTTCAGGGAATGCTCGGTGGAAGGGGACACGGCTTTATTCTTTGCCTTCTGGGTTGGGGACCTGGTTTAGTTCCCTCGTGGGGCGTCTTTACCACCCATTTAGTGGCTCAGAACAACACAGAGGATTATCTTTCCGATCTGTAGTTCCTAAATCCCAAATGGCCCTGGGCTGGAATCGAGGTGTGGGCAGGTCTGCGAGCTCTCTGGAGGCTCGAGGGGGAAAATGCATTGCCTTGCCTTTGCAGCTGCTGGAGGCACAGCATTCCGCAGCCCAGGCTCCTTCCGCCTTCTTCACGCCGGCTGCATAGCCCCTCTCTGGCGCTGGCGCCGTCCCCAGCTTTCTCTGGCACGGACTCGTCTGCCCTCTCGAGGACCCTCCAACTGTGCTCACTTGGACAATCCAGGGTCGTCTCCCCACCTCAGGGTCACTCGTTAGCAGCCTCAGTTCCCCTTTGCCACATAAGAGACATCATCAATGGCTCTGGGGATTAGGACGGGCACCTCTTTGGAGGGGCACTATTCTGCCCACCCCAGAGCCCTTCTGGTCTTCTTCCATCCCACGGGGGAGATTCGCAGGGAGCATGGCTACAGTTCTTGTGAACTCCATCCCAGGGAAGGTCTCAGCTGTTGCTGGCATTGGCTTCTGCCAGGGGTGCCAGACTCCCTTCTCTGGGGGCGGCGGGGGGGTCTGTTTCTGGGTCTACTGTCTTTGGGTTTTATCTCCAAACGTGCAGCCATGGATGGACTGTGTGCCTGTGGGTGTGTTTAAGGTTGGGGAGGAGCACGGCTTCTATTTTAGGTGGTCTCTTGGCCTGGAGCTCCAGTGCGCCCGGTGGGTGGAGAGCGGGGCTCAGGATCCCCAAGGACCAGGAGATGACAACACCCAGCCTTCTGGCAGAGTAACCGAGTGGTTGCTTAGGAGCAGGGCTGTCGTCAGCAGAATACCGGTCCCTTAAAACGGCCACGTCCTAATCCCTGGAATCTGTGACTATGTCACCTTACACAGAGAAGGGCACTTCGTACCTGTGATTAAGGGTATAGACCTCGAGAGGGGGAGATCAGCCTGGATTATTCAGGTGGGGCCACTGTCCTCACTGGAGCCCCTTAAAGCAGGAACTTCCCTGGCTGTGTCAGGCAGAGGCGATGTGGAAGAAGAGGGAGATGTGACGGAAGGATGTGACAGAAGGATTTGCCCACCAGTGTGGCCTCTGCAGAAGGAGGAGAGGAGCGGTGCGCTAAGCAATGCCATCCAGGGGACACAGCAGTTTCCAGAAGATGACCTTCACTGATGGGTAGCAAAGAGATGGGACCTCAGTTTTCACGGCGAGGAAATGGATTCTCCCCCATAGCCTCTGGCAAGGATGCAGCCCAGCCCACACCTTGATTTTCACCTGCTCACACTTGACCTGGACTGGGTGGGGGCGCGAAAATGGGGGATCTCTGAGGGAGCGGCAGGAAGGATGAGTTGGGGGGTGTGCTGGACAACGGGAATGGGGTGGTCGGGGAGCAGCACGTCCCATAGGGAGGGAGGGTAGGGGTGGAAGTGGGGATGGGAAGCAGGTGGGAGAGGGGGCCAGAGGATGCACAGGCCAGCTGGGTCTCCTGGGCCACTGTCGGCACTCTGGGTTTTATTCATAGTTCCATTGGAACCCTTCAGCAGGGGTGGAGGGAGGAGACCAGGTCTATGTCTTGAAAAGATCCCTCTGGCGTCTGCGCTGTGAGTGGGGCACGGGGCTCACGGTTGTTGGGAGGAGGGCTTTGGAGGGCTACTGGCAAGTCCATATTGGAAGGCGATGAGGAAGTGTTAGTGAATTTGAGGGTAGTGCCAGGGGTTAAGCAGTCAGGACTAGTGGCACAGAATGTAGTGGATCAGAGCCCACACAGGACGGTTCGGGCCAGATCCTGGCACTAACACTGTTCAGCTGTGTGATTTTAGGCCAAGTTTCTTAACCTTCCCATGCCTCAGTTTCCCCATCTGTGAGATGGGATAGATAGTAGGTCTAGGGTGGGACCTGGGATTCTGCATCTTTAGCAAGCTGCCAAGTGGGGCCAGTGCTCCTGGTCCAGGCACCTCACCTTGAGTAATAGAGGCAGGGATCCCCTGGGATAGGGGTGGGGTGCCATCCCCCCAGCTCTGCCTGCCTCTGGTCCCTTTGGCTACTTTGCATTTGATCTGACTCCTCCAGCCCCCCACCCCCCACCTCTAGCCGCTTGGTTCCTGCAGGTGCGGCCCAGCTCTTGTTCCTCTATGCCGCTGAAACCAGGTGGGGCTTTTTGAAAGTGAAATTTACCAGGTTTTGTAGGGAAAACCAAACCAGCCTGAAAACAGGCGGGTTTAGAAATGGAAAGGCTTCAGGCTGCTCTCTTTTTATCTTGATGCCACCAAGGTCAGGCCCCAGGGGTCTGGCTACACAGCTCATTACCCTGTGGACACCTCGCTTGGCCTTGAACCCGCTGGGGAACCCCACCCAAAAGCCCCCCTTCCAGTCCCCGGGCTTCCCCCTCCCACTCTCCCCTCTCTGATGCCCCTTCTCTTCCAGGTCAGGGCCAGTTCCCCAGGGGCAGCAGGAACTGATGGGCCATCCAGGGTCTGGGCCCATGGCCAGCGGGGATTAGCGGTGCCTCAGTGTCCACGGGATCAGTCTTCTTGGGGCTGCCTTTGTGCTGAAGGGGAAGGCCTGTGTGAATGGGCAGTGGTGCAGGGCAACAGGGGACCTGGGGGCCAAGGGGGAGATGGCAGAGGGAGAGCAAAGAGCAGGGCCAGAGGTGAGGGCTGGGCCTGGGGCGTGGGACTGGGCCAGCTTCTGGGGATCACAGAGTTGCACAGGTGAAGCTCAGGGCTCCAGATGCCCCCCCCCCCCCCCGTTTATGGGAAAGTGCGGTTGTCTCCCCTCCTGGAGCAGCAGCTCCTAGAGGGTATTCGGGGGCCAGCTCAGCTCTCTGACATACAGTAGGTGCTCGACACCCTTGTGGAGCGGTCAGAGTGGTTGGGAGTCAGCTGACCTCGACTCAGATCCCGCTCTGCCACCAGGTGCTACGTTGGGCAGGTCCTTCTCTCTGAGACCAGTTTCGGGGGTAGTAGGGTCTCACAGTAGGGTCCCACAGGGCTGTTGGGTTCAACAACTGCTGTTGTTACTTCTGCAACACGTGTGCACTGCGCTGGCCCCATTTTCTGGGTGCTTGTAAAGCCATGCATGACGTCATAGGCAAAAAAATTCCCCACTGTCTCTGCCAGAGAAGGCCAGCCACAGCTGCCTGGGGGCATCTGCAGTGGATGCTGGGGGATGGCGCTGAGCTGTGTCCCCACCCGGACTCGGCCTCTGCCCCTTCCTCACAAGCCCCACACCAGAGCGAGGCCCCCACTCTTCTCCCAGGGCATCCTGGCTGAGGTCCCAGCGTCCCTGGGGACCGCGAGAAGACAGCGCCCCCTCGTGGCAGCCGTGGATTTACAAGGTTTATTGTGAAAATTGTTGCCGTCTTTCTTGAGCACCCATGATTGACCCGTGTGGTTTTGTACAGTTGCTTTCTTTTTCTCTCTCCCTTTATGTATACATAAAGAATACAGAATCAAATATAAAGTCCGTATTCACCAGCTATGTCAATATTCTCTACAGACCCACTCAGATTCAGAATCCAATCCAGACATTGCATTCAGCCACAATGTCTCATTAGTCTCCCTATTCTGGAACATTCCACAGCTCTTCTCTCTCTTTCATGCAAAGAGTCCAGACCATTTCTTTTGTGGAAAGTCCTCAGTTTGGGTTTATTCGATGTGTCCTCATGATTTGATTCAGATTATGGACTTTTAGTAGAAAGACCACGGATGTGACATGGTGTCCTTCTCAGCACAATAGACTCTTTTTATTTTACAGATGGGCAGCCTGTGGCCCAGAGAGGGGAAGAGAACTGAGGACACAGTGAAGCTCAAATATCCTGTTGGCACTTAGTAGCTGTGTGACCTCGGGTGGGTAACTGAACCTCTCTGAGCTTCAGTTTCCTCATCTGTAACATGGGCTGGTGATCTGGCCTCAGAGGGCTGGCAGTGACATAAAGGAGGAGATGTGTGACTGCGGTGGGGGGGAGCGATACGCAATACCATGGGTTCCCCATTCTTCTCTGCACCCCCCACCCCACTGACTCAGGATGTGGTGGCAGGAAGTGAAGGGTAAGAATTCAGGCTCCCCTCAGTTGCTCCCCTGACCCTGGAGAGAGAGCAGGGCCTGGACTGACAGCCCCCTCAGAGTCCATAATTATCAATGAGATGAGTGGGCAGCCAGAAGGGGAAAACCCAGGCCAGGGACCCAGAATTTTCCCCACTCTCGGCAGGCCTGAACCTTTGCAACCCCAGCCCGCTCGACCTGTAGGTGTCCAAGCTCACTTGTGAAATGCCGTGGGTCAAGCAGGTCTCTGTCCCCAGAGAGGCTCCCAGGAGCTCCCTGGTTTACGTGAGAAGAATGAGATCCTGCTGGAGGGAGGAGGCTGGGTGTGGGTGGGTGAAAAGACTGTCCTCAAGCCTGGGGCTCTGGGTTAAATGAGAAAGGAGGCACGCATGTGCCACGGGACTGGTGGTGTACAAATGTCAGATTATGTTTATTTCCCATTTATATGGTAACATTTCAGACGTGCAAAAAAAGAAAAAAAAGAATAACGTAATCAAGGCTCTACATATCCACCTTCCAGCCACACTGGTGTCCTTCTGCTCTTTGACTATAACAGAAGTATTCATTTATTGGTGTTCACTGTTCCCTTGGCTGGAGAGGAGAGGAGAGAAGCCCCTTAGACCAGCCAGGTCTCTCCCCTGTGGGGGAAGCGGGGAGATGGTTTCTGTTTTCTCCCCAAACCAAGAAAGCCCGTTCATCTCATTCATCCCACAAGTGGCCGCCTGGGCTCTGCCAGGCACCCCCTAGGAGGCCGCACATAGAGAGATGGGACACAGCTCCCTCCTTCCCTCTCCCCTCTCCCTCCTGTCTGCCTTCCTGGAGCCTAGAAACCTGCTTCATGTTCCTCTTTCTTTCTTTCTCTTCCTTCCTTCCTTCCTTCCTCCCTCCCTCCCTCCCTCCCTCCCTCCCTCCCTCCCTCCCTCTCTCTCTCTCTCTCTCTTTCTTTCTTTCTTTCTTTCTTTCTTTCTTTCTTTCTTTCTTTCTTTCTTTCTAGATTTTATTTATTTATTTGAGAGAGAGAGCATGAGCAGTGAGGAGGGGCAGAGGGAGAGGGAGAAGCAGACTCCCCGCCAACCAGGGAGCCCAATGTGGGACTTGGTCCCAGGACCCTGAGATCATGACCTGAGCTGAAGGCAAGCGCTTAACTGATTGCAGCACCCAGGTGTCCCATGCTCCCCTTTCATTCTAGGGCAAAGGACAAAGTTCCTCCCCTAGGATGTCAGCAGAGATTTTTCTCTCTTAAGCCCCCGTCTGACAAAGGGACTTAACTTTCAAAGAGCCCTGGAAACATACGGGGGAACTTGTTAAAAATGTGTATTCCTGAAAAAAGTGAGTGTTGGCCCCTACTTTACACCATGCACCGAAATGAAACCTGACTATGGAAGATTAAGGGATATCATCTAACAGATAATGTGGGAGAGCATCTGAATGACATCAGGCCAGCAAATATTTCTTATAAAGGACATTGACCATGAAAGAAAAGATGAATAAATTGTCCCTCATTAAAACTAAGGCCTTCTGTTCATCCAAAGGCTCCCTGGGCACCTGGGTGGCTCAGTCGGTTAAGCACCTGCCTTGTGTTAGGGTCATGATCCCAGGGTCCCTGGATCGAGTCCGTATGGGGTTCCCTGCTCAGTGGGGTGTCTGCTTCTCCCTCTCCCTCTGCCCCTCCCCCTTGCTCGTGCTCCCTCTCTCATTTGCTCTCTCTCTCTCTTTCTCAAATAAATAAATAATCTTTAAAAAAATTAATTAATTAACAAAAAAGTTTCCCTTAAGAGGGGCGCCTGTGGTGGCTCAGTTGCTCGAGCGTCTGACTCTTGGTTTTGGCTCAGGTCATGATCTCACGGTCTCGGGATCAAGCCTGATGTCAGCCTCCATGGTCTGTGTGGAGTCTGCCTTGGATTCTCTCCTTCTTCCTCTCCCTCTGCCCCTCCCCCCACTAGCATGCTCTTTCTCTCGCTCTCTCTCTAAAATAAAATAAAATAAAATCTTAAAAAAAAAAGGGCCCCCTTAAGAAAGTAGAAAGGCCAGCCATAGAAGGGGAGAAGATATTTGCAGCACATTTATTCACCAAAGGGTTTGTATCCAGAATATATAAAGAGTTCCCACACATCAATAAGAAAAGTCAGACAATCCAATTTTTAAAAAAATAGGCAAAAGACTTGAAGGAGCATCTTATACAAGACAATATCCGAGTGGCTAACACACATGTGAAAGAGACCCAACATCATTACTCCCCAGAGAAATGCAAACTAAAGGATACAATGAAATAACACTGCACACACAGCAGCATGGCTAAAATTTTTAAAACCGACACTCCCAAATGTTGACAGGGATGGGGAGCAACTGCAACGCTTACACCCTACAGCGAAGGGTCAGTACAGCTTAGAAAACTATGGAGAGTCTATCAAGGCTGAGCATATACATACTTTATGACCCATCCTTCTACCCCTGGGCGGAGTCCAACAGAAACGTGTCTATTTGTGCACCAAAATATATGTATAGGGCTGTTCCCAGTGGCATTACTCATAATGATCAGAAGTGGAAACAACCCTAAGGCCCATCAAGAGTAGAATAGATAGACCAGTTGTCCATATTCACGCAATGCAACACTACACAGCAACGAACTTGAATGAATGGTTGCCATATGCCACAGTGTGGGTGAGTCTCACAATATAATGTTAAGCAAAAGAAGCCAGTTGCACGAGAGCAGTGATGGTTTTACCTAAGTAAAGCTCAAAAGCCGACAAGACAAATCTATGGTGGAGAAGTCGGGTTAGCAGCTGCCTTTGCGTGTAGTGCGTGGGAAGGGGCGCGAGGGAGGGTGCTGGGTGCCGGCAATGTCCTGTGTCTTGATCTGGGTGCTGGCTGCAAGACATGGTCACGCTGGAAAAATTCAGTGGGTGGGCAATGTCTGTAGAGCGTATTAGACCGCAAAAAACAAATTTACTAGAAATTGGTATTGCTGGGTCCATGCCAGGGGGCAGGTAGGAGGCAACTGAATTAATCAGTCCGGGGGAGAGGGGACCAGGTGGAGCAGGCGGGGGGGACATTGGTCAAAGGCCGAGAGAGTTTGCCGGGGGGTTGGATGTGAGCATGAGAGGAGAGAGGGCAGAGCCCAGGTTTTGGGCTGAGTGACGGAAGGCTGGAAAGCCATCACCTCCCCAGGGGGAGCGGGTCTGAGGCAGGTGTGAAATCAGGTGTTTCTGTCCTGATTCTCTTCTAAAACTTGAGGCTCAGTCTCAGGCCTGGTGCTGATAGTGAGTAGAGATCGGGCCTCCTGGGACCCGAGGGGCAGGAGGGATGCGTGTCTGGGATCAGCCTGGTCTCACCAATTTATCCCGCCCTTCAGGATGGAGTTCGGAGGGACACCTGCAAGGAAGGCCCCAACCACTCCTACGACGAGACTGCTGGGAGGTGCTGTTACCACTGCCCCGTGGGTGAGTGGGGGTGCTGGGGAGGGACAGGAGGGGATTTTTGTCCTCAAGTTATAAAACTCCAGGGTGATTGGTGAGTGGGCAAGACGGAAGCCCACATTGTCATCATCACGTTGGCTATAGATTTCTGAAGGTTTTGTTTTTAGTTACTGGCTGGCCCCTTATGAACACTAACTGTACTCACACTGGTCTGAGACCTTCAGATGCATTGCATGAACTTATCAGTATCCTTTATTAATCCCATTTTACAGATGAGGTTGGCGGGGTGCTGTAAGGTTAGGTATCTGGCCCAAGGTCACAGAGCTGGGAAATGGTGGAGCTGGCCAGGGCTGGAGCCCAGGGTTCTGTGACTCCGTAGCCTGGGCTCTCGACACCCCTTGACTGTCCCTCATTTCTGAGTCTGGAAGCCCTTTGTGGTCCTCATCTTTTCCAGCCCAGAACATGCATTTATCTCTGGGCCACCTGAACCATTGATCTCTCTGGAACCAGGCTCCCTGCTCAGAGTCCCTTCCTGGAAGACTCACGCAGCCCCAGCACCATGATTGGCTCCGAGTAGATTATCAGCCTGCCCACCCTCACTTGGCCGGTGCTTCTCAGGCCCGAAAAGGCGAGCAGCCAGAACGGGGTGGTGAGGCACTGGCATCCTCCTGGTTGTTATCAGAATTCCCAAGGCACATCCAGTGGCCGGCGCCGGGTGGGGCACGAGATAGAGCTGAACCCTGGTCTGAGCTCCGGCGCAGAGGCGGGAGCGGGGGAGACGCTAGTTCCCGCATCGGAGGGCATGAGGACTGCCTCGTGCTTGGAGGACAGGAGGCCACTGGAAGTGGGGGGTGACCTTCAGGATAGGTAGGAGGCCCACCTACCCATCCTCTCAGCCTGCCAGCATTGCTGTCTGGAGGGTGACGTCAGACCATGACACGCAAAGTCACCAAGGGTAAGTGGCCGGAGCCGGGCGGGAACCCCGGTCTGTCGCTAGACCTGCAGCCTTTCTGATCCATCGCAAGGGCAGACCGAGCCTAAGATCAGCGCTGCCCCCAGGGACCCAGAAAAACATTTTGGGAAAGAATTTGGTATTTTCTATTTCCAAAAATGGTTCAAAGTTGTCATGGTAGGGGAAAAAGTAGAACTTTATTGGATTTTCTAACCTTTATTTTATGGTTTCGTGTAGGTTTTGAAGTACCTGTCAGGTAGGGGCCTGTGCTTTCTTTAGTGCCTGGGACTCCTGTGCCTGACTGGCCAGCCCCCACCCACTCCCCCTATGCCTGCCCATCCCCCACCTAACCCTTCCCCCACTCTCTTACGTGCTCACTCCCTCCCCTCCTATCTCCTTCACCCCCTCCCCATTCCTTCTGCCACGCATTCCCCATCCCATCCCCCCACCTAGCTCAGGCTGCTGGGGTGGGGCTGTCATAACACAACACCACAGTCGGAGTGGGCGTGGTGTGCGGGGGTGGGGGGCACCTCCACGACAGACATTTGTTTCCAGACCATTCTGGAGGCTAGAAAGTCCAAGATCAAGTTTCCAGCAGGGTTTGGTTTCTGGTGAGAAGCCTCCTCTTCTTGGCTTGCAGAGAGCCCCCTTGTCATGGCGGAAGGAGAGAGAGGGGTGGGGGAGAAGGAGAGAGAGAGAGAGAAAGAAAAAAGATACATTTTTCTTTTTCCTCTTATGAAGCCACCAGTCCTGTTGGATCAGGGCTCCACCCATAAGACCTCATTTATCCTTAATCACCTCTAAAGACCCTATCTCCAAGTAAAGCCACACTGGGGGTGAGGGTTTCAGCATATGGATTTGAGGGGGATGCAATCAGGCCGCAGCTCCATCCCCGCCCCCACCCGCCCCCTTCATCCTCCCACTCCTCCCATCCCCCTTTGGCTTGCTCTGGCACCCATTGGTCCAACAACTCTTCATGGCTCCATCTTATCGTGAGGTCACTGGCTACCTTTCCCAGCCTTTTCCCCTTGGCCTTTCTTCTGTGCTTTCAAGTATCTGGGCCTTTGACATGCCTGCCTGCCCTCACTGCTGCTGGCACCTCCCGCAGTCCTGGCACCCCTTCCTCCAGGAAGCCTTCCCTCACCAGCCCAGGGCTGTGTGGCGGCTTGCACACTGCTTCTCCCCTGGACAACCGCAGTCAGGGCTCAGGGATGGGGGGGCCCACAGGGCTCTGTGACTTTCCACAGGACCCGTGATTCCAGCTGCAGGAAGAAAGACAGACACTTGCTTCCCACGCCCTGCAGCTCCCTTCACCCCCGCCTGGCACGGTCCCCACAGGGTGAAGTGGGTGGAGACAGAGTGATGGCTGCGCCCCCCGCTCCCTCCACTTAGACGCTGTGACTTGGGAAGAGAGGTTTGCCGTCCCCCACGTTCGCTCTCCGTGGCCCCGTGACTGGGGGTGGCTGAGGACCTCTTGCCCGTGTGGTGGGCGGGGCATTTTGCTGGAGTTTTATTGACCCTGTGCTTCCGGCAAGCAAGAGGAAAAAAGAAAAACCCACAAAAACCCCTTCCTCAGTCTCTGGGGGAAATTTCTGACATTTTGCCCGCCCTCTGCAATCAGCGCTCAGCTCAGCTGTGTGGCAGTGTTGGCCGGGGGTGGGTTGCTGGAGGAAGGAAACTGGGAGACCTTTGAGACTGAGAAGTTTAGATGTCACTGAATCTCTCTTCTTACCCAGCCTGTAGTGCCCTTCGTAGCATCCTTGACAACTGCTCCCCGGCCCTCTGTTTACATACCGTCAGTGATGGAGAGCTCACTCACAGCTTCACACCAAGGACAACAGTTATGGCCCATGGAGCGTGCTCTACGCCAGCCCAATGCCAGCCCTTCACCTGCATTAGCTCACTGAACCCCAGTAGGAACCCCAGAGAGGAAACTTGGACACGGCAAGGTTCAGAGATTTTCCCATGGTCACGCGCTAATAAGTAGCTGGTGGGGGCCACACTGGAGCCCCCACTGGCTATCTCAGAAAGTCTGAGTCTGGCTAACTCAGAAACCTGAGCTCTTCCCCCTTACCTGGTGCTGACGCCCAAGGCAGAGCACGTCAGCGAAGAGCCCATGTGGGGGCTACAAGCCCCTTACTTCCTGGATCACCCCCCCCCCGCCTTTAGTGCCCAGACCCGCTCCCCAGAGTGAGAGGAGGGGAGCCTGCAGAGGTGTGAGGCTGCCTCGCTGTGAAGCCAGGCCCCATGTTGGCAGAGAGCATGGCTTGCTTGGGGCCTGGTGAGTGTATCCCATCTTGTCCCAGGAACTGAGGGATACTCCAAGGGCTGTGAGCAGGAAGGAGGAGGAGGAGGAGGCGTCCTTGGCCCTCTAGCCCTTGGCCAAGCTTGGGGGGCCACAGTTCCCTACCCAGTCTGTTCTCCCTCCGTCACCAAGAGGGACACATGGCAAACATCTTTCAGCCCCAATTCCAGAGCCCAAGAAGAACGCATCTGATGGTGCAGATAAGCCCAGATGTCCATCTCTGCTCTGGTTCCCCCCCCAACCCTCCCAGACCACTGCAGGGGGTAGGGGCAGGGTAGGGGGTCGTTCTCCAAGAAGGGCAGCCCGTGGGCTGGGAAGCCCTTCCAAAATGCGTCTGCTGCCTCAGGCTGTTAGAGTTTGGGGTAGTGCTGCTGGCGGCCATGGGAACACACTCTTAGGGAACCTGACCTGACTGGAAGGGTCTTCCTTGAGGAGACGACATCTAAAGGAGTCCTGGGGATGCGCAGGGGTTGGCCAGGCCAAGGTGGGGAGGGGGTGTGCTCTGGGCAGAGGCAAAGAATGTGCAAAGGCCCGGGGCGGGGGGGGAGCAGGGTGGGTCGCTGGAGAATTGGGAGGGTTCCTTTTGACAGAAGCCCGAGCCTAGGGTGTGCAGGGGGAGCAGGGGAGGGCAGGCCGGAGGGGCTGGCGGCCCGACTAAGTCCGGAGCAGTTCTCAGTGTGGGAGTTTCTTTGGCCAAAGCAGCTGCGGCCGGGTTGCAGGACCCTGAGTCAGAGGTGAGGGGCGGCGTGGGAATGTTCGCACAACCTTTGAGAATATCTGGAGTCAGCAAAGCGCCCTGAGACCGAGGGTGTATGGCTGGAGACAGATCAGGGGCAGAGGGACCCCTTCTAATACCATCTCTGCAGCCCTGGAGCCTTTCTCAACCATTTTTGTTTCTGATTTTGAAAGTGATTCAGGGCAGAAGATCTGTGTGGAAAATGGGAGAAGAAAACAGGAATGAATCAACGCTCATAATTCTTTGGCTCTGGCTGCTTCCAGCCCCCGGGGCCTTTCTGTTCATGCCAGGCTTGTTCTGCCCTCGGGGCCTTTGCACGGGCAGTTCCCTCTGTCTGAAGTGCTCTTCCCACAGCCCTCTGTACAGCTGCCCTCCTCAGTCCTCGCAGACTCGGGAGAGGCCTCCCTGGTCCCCCTCTCTGGAGCTCTCCTGCCTCTCCCTCTGCCTTCTCTTTTGGCTCCTGCTTTATTTTCTTCAAAGTTTGTGGGCACACTGGAAACCGACTTGCTAATTTCCTTCTGTACCTGCTTGCCTCTCTTCCCCCAGGCTCGAGGACAATCTCCATGGGAGCGGGGACCTCACCTTCTCTAATCTCGAAGTCAGAGCCTGGCACAAAGGTGGTGGTCAGTAAATGAGTTGAATGAATATATAATCCTACCACCAAATGAGTCACTTGAGTCCTTGACTAGATTTCCTGCAGCAGGGGGGTTTCTAGACTTCACCCCAAACAGCCCCTGGTGCTGAGAGGTGATTTTAAAGGGATCCAGAGTGGGGAACTGGATGGGGTCAGAAGATCAGGAAAATTCCACCAGGGGATGGCATTTCAGTGTGACCTGGTTGGATACAGAGGGTTCCCGGTGGGTAGAAATGGAGATGGATGGACACCTCGGCCTGGGCGAAGAACATTTGTATTCATTCCCTAGGGCTGCCATCAATAAAGTGCCACAAACCGAGCAGTGGACACAACAGAAATGGGTTGTCTCACAGTTCTGGAGCCTAGAAGTCTAAGATCAATGTGCTGGCATGGCCACGTGCCCTCTGAAGGCTCTGGGGAAGATTCTTGCCTGTTTCCCAGCTTCTCATAGCTCCTCGGCTGGTGGCAGCATGAGTCCGGTCTTTATCTGGCTGTGTTCCCGTATGCACGTCCTGTGCCTTGTATCCAAATTTTCCCCTTTTTATAAGGACGCAGGTCATTGTGGATTAGGGTCCAGCCCAATGACTGCATTTTAATTTAATGACCTCTGTAAGGACCCTGTCTTCAAATAAGATCACATTCTGAGATACTGGGGTTAGGATTTCAGCGTGTCTTTTTTGGGGGACATAATTCAGCCCATCACGACATTCCAGGACATAGGAGGGGTGCCAGAGAAAAGATCAAGGTACCCAGTGGTGGCTGCTGCATGGAGCCCATGAAGTGAGCCATGTACGGAAATGCCAGAGCAGGGCTCGGAGCCAGAGGGAGGCCTGGAATTGCGAGGCTGGGTCCATATTGATGAGGTGGTCAGAGCACGAATTGATCAGATACCGGTGTCAGGCCCTGTGAGAGGGGAATCACTGGTGTGCAGAAAGGAAAAGATTCAACCTTGAGGAGCTGACAGTCATGGGAGGAATTCAGATACTAAGACAATTCATCCCACAACTAAGTGTGATGACACTGGATTAAATAGATTACAGCAGAGTTTGGTATAGGAGGGTGAGGTACATGGATCTCTGACGGTTTAGAGCAGGGATCCAACCAAGTTGCTGACAAAGTGACACCTTGACAATGATGTGAAGGCTGAGCAAGAGTTTTCCAGGGGAAAGGGGAGAGGCGCGTTCCTGGCAAAGGGCCAGCTTGTGCAAATGCCCTGGGGGCAGAAGGGAGCATGGCCCCTTTGGGGGACATGGAGATTCCGGTGTGGCTTGAGATTAGACAGTAAGGGGACTGTCGGTGGGCAGAACCACCTTAACCACAGTAAGGACCTAGGGCTCTATCCTGGGAGCCATGAGATGCCTTTGAAAGTTTTAGGCAAGGGGTGATGGGGTCACATTTACCTCTCTGAAAGACCACTTGGGGAGGTACTGAAATTTTCTGAGTTAGAGGATGCCAGCCATCAAGCTAGTATTTCTGAGAGGTTCTTAACACGTTTTTCTAGAGCAGGCGATTACCTTGGGGTCTAAGGACTCCCAAGTGTCCCTGGGTAGATTTCAGGAGGGCCTAAACCTGAATGAGTTCACTCCTTTTCATCAGTCTCTAATTTAAAATGCCCTGTATGAATTCTTTCCGTCATGAATTAAGACAACAAAGCACGGTAATGATATTGTAGTGTCTGCAGCTTTTTCAACAACGGAAATCAGATATTCTCATGATATCTTGCAATGATATCACAGTTGCCACAGATATCACGAAATAATATTTATGCTCATCGGTACGTTGAAACTATGATATTTATTAGATTTTGTTTAATGAGTTTGCAAAGAATCACATATATTGCTATCGCTTAAATTATTTTAATGCTTTGATAACCGTGCTCTCACATAGCTAGGTTCCTTGGTAATCCCATGTGTTTTATTCTAGGCACTTAGAAACATGATTCCCAGTGGTGTCCCACATTTCCCCAGAATGACTAGGTGATACAAGAAATGTTGGGGGCCCATGGTTTAGCCTAACTTACTTATGTCCAAAGTTAGGGTAGAGGAATAACTGGCTCAATAACAGAAGACGGTGGTGTCTAAATTCGGTTTGGATGTCCTCAGGAGTCCACTTCTCTCTGTCCTGGACTTTACTTGCGTCTGAATCACCTCCTTCTCTGGCAGGCCGTGGCCACGCTGCACCTGCTACAATCCGGCAGCTCTGGACTTAAACTGCCCTTTGCACCAGGAATCCAACAATAAAGAGAGGCGGTCTTAACCGGTAGCTTTTGTGAAACTCTCAGAGATGGGGCTCATTGGCTGGCATGGGTCATGTGTCTCTGAACCAATCATAGTGGTGAAGAAGATTACTCTGATTGGCTTATTGAGGTCACGTGCCAATCCGGAAGACTGAGGTATTCTGATTGGCCTATCTCCGTCATGTGCCCATCCTGAAGGATGAGGTATTCTGATTGGCTTATCTGGGTCACGTGCCCATCTCGGACTCAAGCTGCGGGTGGTAAGCATGCCGGCTGGTGTGGTCGCTGCGCGCAGAGTTGGGCGGGCAGGCGAAGGTGTTCTACCCTTTTGCCCCACGGAGTCGGTATGAGCCGCCATGCTTCTCCCATCCTTGTAGAGTGCGAGTCAGGGACTGCAGGCTGGTCTGCGTGTGTCTCAGTCAGGCTGGCTCTGGCTCTTCGGGGTCTAGGACTTACGGCTCCCCAGTTCCTGCGGTGAAACAGGACTCCCGCCCGGAATGACAGCAGCCGGTGCTCCTCCAGCGCTTGCTGTGTGCTAAGCACACCTGTTTATTTTCACAATGCCTTCACCTCACTCTACAACCCGAACAGGGGGATCCTGTTAACTTCGTGGTGCCCATGACTCACTGGATCTTGCCCAAGCCAGCAGTCGGAACCCCCAGGCCCAGGTCTTCCACGCAACCTGTGCGGCTTCTCCCGCCTGCCCGCTGACCTTAGGCAAGGCCTGCTCTCTCCCCGGCAATGCCTCCGTGTAGAACCCGAGAGCTGGACTGCCGTGTTTGGGGGGTTTTGGGGTGGAGCTGCGAAGGGCTTTAGGGATGAGAGGTAAGGTCTGGGGTGGTGAGGTCTTCGCCAAGGCGGCCTGGCCTGGAGCTTCTCTGTTTTCTTCCCCAGGGCTGACCTCGCAGCAGCCGTGCGCACAGGGGCCATCGGACTGTGGGAAGCAGTGCGAGCCTGACTACTACCTGGACAGGGACGGCCGCTGCAAGGCCTGTGTGACCTGTGTTGGAGGTAAGGACCTTGTTCTTCCCTCTAGGGGCAGCTTCCGGGGCGGGGGGGGGGGGGGGCCCTCTGGGGGGTAGGCAGAGAAGGTGGAGAGCCTCAGGATTTGGTGCCTGGACTCCGAGTTGGCCCCCTGGTGCCTTAGTGTACCCGTCTGGATTTGTGAATTGGTATCAGCCATGATATTTGGCATCCGTTTTTAGAGACTTTGTTAACATGTTTCTTCAAGGGAGGGACTCACATTTATTGAGTTTAATCTTCACAAAACCCCTAGGCGAGTATTTTTTTCCCTTTTTAAAAAAGTAATCTCTATGCCCAACTTGGGGCTCAAACCCATGACCCTGAGATGAAGAGTCACATGCTCTGCAGACAGAGAGCCAGCCAGGCTGGGGGGGCGGGGGTGCAGATTCTTTTTTTTATCCCTGCTTTACAGTGATTAAACCCAGGCTTAGGGAGGTTAAGGGCCTTTCCAAAGTTACAAAAGCCTGGTAAGTTGAGCTGTCTGTCTGACACCAAGAGCTGTGTGCTTTACCTAAGACCGCAAGTGCTTCCAGGAGGCTTCCCATAGCACTTTCATTGTTAATCTCTTATTATGGTTAGTGAGTGTGGTTTGTGTGCTCTCTGGTGTTCGTTTTGTTTTGTGTGGGTTTTTGTGGGGTGGGGTTGGGAAATTTGTTGAGATTTCTTGTGCCCTAATAAATGTTCATATTTTTAAAGCATGTTTAGTGTGTTTGGAAAAAAAAACGTGCTCTTGTTTGTTGGGTACAAAATTCTCCATATACCTATTAGATCAACCTTGTTAATTGTGTTATTTAATAATATGCGTTCTTTTAAAATAATTTTTTAAGTTTATTTAAGGAATCTCCACACCCAACGTGGGGCTCGAACTCACGACCCCAAGATCAAGAGTCACATGCTTTATTGACTGAGCCAGCTAAGTCCCCCAAAATAATATGCACTTTTTTTTTGCAGTCTTATTTATTTTTGTCACCTTCTCAAAGGTTGACGTCTGGGATAGATGTGTAAAATCCATCTCCCCTGTGCTTGTTTTTCATCAGATTTTCATTGTGTTCTATTTATTTTTGCGCTCTATATGTCAAAGCTATGTTATTAGGTACAATGTTCACGAATACTGTGTTTTCTTGGTGGGTTGGACCTTTCATCAGCATGAAATATACCTCTTTTCTCCTTACAATGTATTTGCCTTAATTCCATTTTTGTTTGATATTAACATTGCCATTCTTCTTTGTCCAAGTTAGCATTTCTCTGGTATATCTTTAAGTTTTTAAAAATATTAAAATGTTTTAAATGCTTTAAAATGTTTAAAAAAGGTTTTAAAACGACTGCATTGTATTAAATGAAAGTTATACGCATTCATTATGAAACATTCAAGCAATACAGAATTGTGAGGAAGAAAGCCAGCTCTGCCCCTTCTCCCTCGTTGGAGGTCTGTCTGACACTTCTCTGTATCTCTATATAGAGGGAAGAAGAATGGGAAGGTTCACAGCCAGACACACACACACACACACACACACACACACACACACACACACACGAGAGGGAGGGAGGGGCAGAGGGAGAGGGAGAAGCGGACTCCCTGCTGAGCAGGGAGCCCAGGGTGGGTCTTGATCCTAGGACCTGAGATCATGACCTGCACTGAAGGCAGCCGCGCAACTGACTAAGCCATCCAGGTGCCCCGAGAAAAGGGATTTTTAAGAGGATGAGATCATACTGTTTATGATGTTCAAGTGATTACATTTAATTTTATTCAAATGTATCAGAGGAAGAAGAAACTAAAGTGAAAATAAAACAATCACAAGAGTGCAGTTTCTAAAAATAAAATCCTCTAAAATTAAGAAGAGGTTATGAAAATCAAGAAGCAGTTGGAAATCATTAAAGGAAAAACTATCTCTTGTGGTAAAATCATGTTCTGCTTGTTTCAGTTTTTAGATGGGGTAGAGTAGATTGGCTTCCTGTAATGAAAAATGAAGTAATTAGCTTGCTGCCTCCTTGTCCTCTTCCTGACTTTTATTACTTACTTACATTTTTTTTTTACTTTGTTATTGCCTATGGTGTTTATATTCTTTTCCATAATCCTGAGTCCCTTGGCCTGTTAGCTTTACTTTGCTATTTAAACTTACTCATTGTGCACTACGAGTACATTGACCATGGCTTCTCTGTTTCTGAATTTTTCATTTTGATTTATTGCTTGGTTGGTTAGATTTCACTGACCTATGGATTTTTCAGGAAGGACTCATCTTTGCGCATCCCTCAAGGGATTCTTTCGTGTTTGAGACTGTTTCTTGCCTTTATACTCGAATGACAACTTGGACAGGTATATGATTATTCCTAGGACCTGTTTTCTCTAGAACTTTGTAGGCATTGGTGCATTGTCTTCTTGTGGTGAATATTGCTGTGGAGGGGTCTGCTATCTGCCTTCTTTTTTCCCCTTTGTAGGTGACTGCAAGAATAATTCTTTCATTATCCTTAAGGATCAAAAACTTACCAGAATATGCCTTGATATTAATTGTTTGGGAAGAATTCTTCCTGGTACCTGGAATGTCTTGTCTCTCTCTCTCTTTTTTTTAAGTTTTTATTTATTTAAGTAATCTCCATACCCAACATGGGGCTTGAACCCACGACCCCAAAATCAAGGGTCTCATGTTCCACCGACTGAGGCAGCCAGGTGGAACATAGACATAGAATGTCTTTTCTATCAGCAGATTTAGTTCTTCTTTATTTCAGGGAAATTGACCTGGATTTTTATTTCTGCTAAAAATATATCTCAGTGTTAATTTTATGGATGCCTCTTATCCTTAAGTTTGATTGTGTTTACCTTTCCTCCCTGTCTTCTTCTTTTCTTAAAAGATTTATTTTTTTGAAAGAGAGAGACAGAGACAGAGAGCAAGCATGAGTAGGGGAGAGGGGCAGAGGGAGAAGAAACAGGCTCCCCGCTGAGCAGGGAGCCCGATGATGATGATGATGATGATGATGGTGATGGTGATGATGGTGATGGTGATGATGGTGATGATGGTGATGGTGATGATGGTGATGGTGATGATGGTGATGATGGTGATGATGGTGATGGTGATGATGGTGATGATGGTGATGCAGGGCTCCATCCCAGGACCCCAAGGTCATGACCTGAGCTGAAGGCAGACATTTAACTGACTGAGCCACCCAGCGCTCCTCTCCCTGTCTTCTTTAATTGCATTAGTATCTTCATCTTTTTACCTTGCATTCACTGATATTTTCTCAATGCTTTCTTCATGTCATGAGCTCGGTCTTCTTTCTGATCTCTTCTGCTGCTTGCCTCCCAGGTGTCACCAGGGCTCCCAGGACACTGGTAACGTATTTATTGGATTTCTTGGTGGTGCTTTGCATGTCAGTTTGTTTTCTTTAGCTCCCAAGTCTTCCTTTTTATCCCATCCTTTTTAAATGATCCTCTTTTCTTTGAGGTTTTCCTTTTCTGAATTTGTATTCTTTTTTTTTTTTTTAAAGAGATTTAATTTATTTGTCAGAGAGAGAGAGAGCACACAGGCAGGGGGAGCGGCAGACAGAGGGAGAAGCAGGAGCAAGGAGCCCGATGTGGGACTTGATCTTAGGACCCTGGGATCATGACCTGAGCTGAAGGCAGACATGCCTAACCAACTGAGCCACCCAAGCGTCCTGCTGAGTTTATATTCTTATTAACTTCTTTTATAGTATGAAGCACTCTTGGGATTGCTTTTGTTTCAGACTGGGTTCTTTATCTTTCTAAAATGTATTCTATCTCTTTTAGATCTTTTTCTTTTTCTGTCTTCCCTTCTCCCTCCCTTCCTTCTTTACTGCTATGTAAAGGGTCGTCTTCTCTTTTTTCGCTTAAGCTTAGCAGGGGCTGCAGCTGTTTCTGCCTTCTTTCTGCCCTGCTACAGTGTGGCTTCTCCTTTACACCCACCCCACCTCACTGGGCTCTGGTTTGTCTTTTCTGCTCAAAGCTTCAGCTGGGGGCAGAGTGTTACTTTTCAAAAATACTGTAGTAAAATGTACATAACATAAAATTGATCATTGTAACCATTTTTAAAAAAGATTTTATTTATTCATGAGAGAGAGAGGCAGAGGGAGAAGCAGGCTCCCCGTGGAGCAGGGAGTCCAACATGGGACTCAATCCCAGGATCCCGGGATCGTGACCTAAGCCAAAGGCAGACGCTTAACCGACTGAGCCACCCAAGCACCCGATCACTGTAACCATTTTAAGCATACTGTTACATGGTATCAGGTGCATTCCCATTTTTTGGCAACACTCTCACCATTTTCCAGCTCCGGAACTTGTTCGTTTGCCCCAGCTATGACTCTGTCCCCATTGAACGCTAGCTACCTAGCACGGTGCCCCCAGCCTTTGGCAATTACCATTCTACTCTCTGTGAATTTGACTACTCTAGGAAGTTCATACAAGTAGAGTCCTAAAATATTTATCTTTCACGACTGCCTTATTTCCCTGAGCATCATGTCTTCAAGACATGGTAGCAGGTGTCAGGCTAGTACACCATTGGATGGCTCGACCACATTTTGTTTATCCGCTCATGTTGATGAAGACTTGTGACGCTTCTACCTTTCAGCTGTTGTGAGTAGTGCTGTTGTATACACGGATCGACAACTATCTGTTCAGGTCCCTGCTTTCAGTTCTTTTGGGGTATGTACTCAGCAGTGGAATCGTTGGATCATGTGGTCATCCTGTTTAATTTTTTGAGGAATCCTGAGTGTTACTTTTGAAACTGATTTTAGGAGCCGGAGGGCCTGGGTGGGAGGCAGAGTGCAGCCAGGGCTGGGCGCCATCATCCTTGCTGGGGCAGGGGTCTGCCTTCCCTTCCGCCAGAGGCATTACCAGAGCTCCTGCTGCCTGAAAAGAGGAGTGGGACCTCTGCTCATTTCCACTGGGCCTGCCGTCCTGAAAGTTAGCAAGTCCGGCAGCCTTTTCCACCTTTGCCCAGGCCTGTGATACTACGTTTGGGCTGCTACTCTGAGGGTTTTTATCTTGAATTTTCCAGGGATGTCAACTGTTTGCTCTCAGTCGGACTCTCTCTTTGATTTTCTAGAATTCTCAGGATTTTCCTCTCCTCAGGATGGCTCCTGGGGTGCAGGCGAGAGTTAGGGGCTACTCTGGGGCCACTACAGCAAGCAAGAGAGAGAGACGAGACAGCCTCCTGGGATGGTTTTAGGGGCCAGGCCTGGGAGAAGCGCCCATCCTTTTTGTCCAGATCTCATTGGCTAGAATCCTGTCACATGACCCAAACCCAACTGCAAGGGAGGCTGGGAAATGTAGTCTTTCTGTGAGCCCACATGAAACAAATTGGTGCATACAGCATTGTGCTCCAGAGGATTCCTTTTTATGGTTTCAATTTCCTTTCTTTCCTTCCTTGAGCTCCACTGGATTCCGTTTTATAGCTGCAAATTGCTGAGAATAGTAATTGTACTGATTCTAACGGCTTGTTCTGTGTTTTGTTTTCTTTTATCTGCTTTTTCAAGAGTTAGTTCTGTTTTGATTGTGGAGATCTTTTCTCTTGGTGCTGGTTTTCTCTCGTGCTTGGTGACCCTTCTGCACATTGTATCTGATCACTGGGGTCGGGGAGTGTGTTCTTTAGTGGCTGATCTTCTGGGTCTGCAGGGTCCCTTCCTCCCACGAAGGACCAGCCCCGGGGCACTGTCACGCTCACCTCACCCAAGAATCTCCTGGGGGAGATGCTTGGCTTCTGGATCAGTGGCCTAAGTGGGTGAGAAGTGTTGGGAGACTGACCCAGCTGGGGGCTCCCACTTCCCCGGGGCCTGCCCCTGCCCTGCACCCGCTGGGAAACTGGAGTACCCCACCCCAGAGCCTCTCCCAGAATAACCCTCTTGGGTATATTTTGGGCTGCAGGCTTTGGTCCCCTTCTTCCATGCAATCCTACCTGCCTTCCATGTTTCAGGAAGCCTTCACCATTTCTTTGACCAAGGATGCCCTGTGTTGCTTTCCACAGATGTTTGCATTTGCCGATTACTTACACCAGGGATTTTTTTTTTTTCTCTCTTTTTTTTTCTCTTGAGATGAAATTCGCCATTTTATTTATTTTTAAAAATTAAATTAAATTAATTATTTGTTCTTGCAAGTAAGCTCTTCGCCCAATGTGGGGCTTGAACTCACGACCCTGAGATCAAGAGTGGCGAGCTCTACCGACACAGCCAGCTGGCCCCCCTAAAATTCACCATTTTAAAGTGTGCAATACAGTGGTTTTATTGTATTCACGATGTACACCCACCACCACTATCTGACCTCAGAGAATTTCCACCTCCCCCAAAAGAAACCCCTATCCTTCCGATTCTCCTCCAGTTCCACTCCCTTACAGTTGTACTCTACATTCTGTCTCTGGATTTGCCTCCTTGGACATGTCACAGCCATTAATATATGGCCTTTAATGACTGGCTTCTTTTGCAGTGAGAGGTTCATCCGTGTTGTAACACAGGTCATTCCTTTTCATGGCTGAGTAGTATTCCATTGTATGGATATACCCCATCTTGTGTATCCATTCATCATTTGATGGACACTTGGGTTGTTTCTACTTTTTGGCTGTTACGAGCAATACAGACATGAGTATTAGGTTTAGGACCCTCCTCCCAAACCCCTGGCAACCACTGATCTTTCTAGTGTCTCTATAGTTTTGTCTTTTCCAGAATGTCACAGAGTTGGAATCACACAGCACGTAGCCCTTTCAGACTGGCTTCTTTCATGTAGCAATGTGCATTTAAGGGTTCCTCCAGGTCTTTTCTTGGCCCATTTTAAAATGGGGGAATTAGTTTCTTTTTAATACAATTGTAATGACATCCAGGGATCTGGGCGGGGAAGTGGAGGCTGCCTCATTGGCCCCACCTGGCTTCTTGCTCCCATTGCAGGAACATTCTGGAAAGAAGGGCTGAGCATGCCAGCTCTCTGCCCGATGGGAGGCCACAGCGGCATCTTCTATCAGGGGTCAAACTGGCTCTGAGGGTTCTCTAGGTCCCTTCCCCCATCCTCACTCTGTCCCCCGTGACCCTTGTTTGTGTCCCTTAGACGAACTTGTGGAGAAGGTGCCGTGCGCAGGGAACTCCTCCCGCGTCTGTGAGTGTCGGCCTGGTATGTTCTGTGTCACCTCAGCCATCAACTCCTGTGCCCGCTGTGAGCCCCACTCCACCTGCGCACCAGGGATGGTCGTCCAGTTCCGGGGTAAGTATCCCCACCCTCAGCCCAGCAGCGAGATCTGGGCCTAGCTGCACCTCTCCCGCCACTGCCCCAGATCTCCAGATGACCTCTGACCTCCCACTTCCTGCTTCCTGTTGGACAGACCTCTCTCTCCTTCCGAGATTCTGTAGGCACACCTACTGCAGAGCCCCCTTCCCTGTACTTTGTGTCCCGAGCTCAGAGAGACCCTGGTGGCCGGAGGCACAGGTCTGCCTGGACGAGGTTTTGGGTTGGTTTGAGGCTCGGGGCAGAAGTTCTCTGATGCCTCATAAACAAGAAGCAAACCTCAAGTCTCTGTCCTGAGAGTTCCCCAGAGGATTAGGGCCGGTTTCCCCAACTCACTATTGAGGCATTGGGAGTTAGAGTTGCTGAGAACTTGGGTTTCTTTTTCAACTTGCTGTGTGAGCTCAGGCAAATTCCTTACCCTCTCTGGGCTTCTAATTTTCTGACAATACAAGGAGGCTCATGGCCAGAAAGGAAGTAAGGGGCACAGATGCTGTGTGGGTGGTATTGAGGGCACCTTTCGGAAGGGAGGCATGGGGAGTGGGTAGGCTTTGGACCATGGCCCCATGGCGGTGCCATAGCCACACAGGCTAGGGAGGAGGCGAGATGGAATCAGAGGGAGCCACGCCCACTGGGGAGAAAAGTGCCAACACCGAGCCATGACACTACCACTTCTAACCTGGTCCTTTTCCAAAGCCCCATCCTTACTACCTTCTCCCCCACCGTCCTTCCTTCCTTCCTTCTCTCACACCCCACAGACAGCACATCTCCCAGTCCCATAGCATTTGTCCCCCTAATCTCTTTCCCATTCCCCACCCCCATTTCCTCCTGTCATTCCTTGCCCATGGCAGACAGGCGGGGCCACCCTTGCAAAACCAAATCTGATTCTCTCTGTCTCTCTCCCTGTCTCTCTCTCTCTCTCTCTCTCTCTCACACACACACACCCTGCTAAAAAACCACTTTAGTATCTTCTCATTACTCTAATGATAATGACATGATTCTTTGGCAGAAGAGAACAGAGTTTTGGAGGAACTTCTTTTTTTAAAGCTGCGCCATTTGGCATTTCTGGGCTGCTGGCTTATTTGGCTCCACGTCTGGGATAGATGAACAAAGAGAAAACCCAGGGGACTCACCACTGCACCATTCCTTGTGTTCCAAGGCCTTCTCCTCTCCGCAGTTCAGAGTTGTCTTCGTTCAGTCACATGCCCACAGCCGTTTAGCTGTTCTTAGTGGGAGGACTGGGGAAAAGGGCATCTGCTCCATCTTCCCGCAGGCAGGTTCCAGGGCGTGATCCTGCACACGGCCCTGTGCCATGTTGTCCTCCTTCCTCCAGCCTCAGACGCTGCGCCAGCCTCCCTCCTTTCTTGGCTTCGCATGGTCTGCTCTCTTTCGGTTCTATGGACGTTCGGTGCTTCTCCCTCTTACCAGGCCTTTGTGTATGCGGTTCGCTCTGTCTGGGACACCCTTCCGTCCTGTTCCCTCAGTCAGCTCTCTGTCCAGACATCACTTCCTCAAGAGGCCTCCTATGGCTTGTCACGGGTCATGTCTGCATTGCGATCTCTTATCACACAGTGTCCTTCGCAAACATGGATATGAACATTTGTGTCTGTCTTGGTTTGATCAGTGCTGGCCTCCCTCCCCGGGCCGTGGCTTCGTGAGGGCCAAGACCATGCCTGTTGTGCTTCTCGTCATCTAGGGCCACAAGCGGGGCCAGGGGGTGGGGTGGAAAATGTCTGGGCTGGGCATCAGACACCAGGGGTACTGTTAGCTTTGCATCTGTGGGGCGTGTTCTCACCCCATCCTGGGCTTCAGTCTCCCGTCGGTGAAATGTGAAGTTGTCACTAGAAGGCCTTGGGGGGACTTTCCAGCTCAGAAACTTGGATCTCTGGGAAAAGTAGCTGGAGTTCTCTTGTTTCAGCCAGTGAGGCCCTGTCGGTGGTGTTCCTGCGACTGCCACATGGTGGCGCCAGAGGCCGCTCTCTGCTGCCCCTGGACCCGTGCTGCCCCTAGCGGTCCCACTGGCCACATGGAGCCACAGAGCATTTAAAATGTGGCCCGTTGTGTTGAGATGGGCTGTCGGTGTAGAATATTCACTGGATTTCAAACACTTAGCAGACAAAAATGTAAAACAGCTCATTAGTTATTTTTTTTTTTAATTTTATTTATTTATTTGACAGAGAGAGAGACAGCCAGCGAGAGAGGGAACACAGCAGGGGGAGTGGGAGAGGAAGAAGCAGGCTCCCAATGGAGCAGGGAACCCGATGCGGAGCTCCATCCCAGGACCCTGGGATCACACCCTGAGCGGAAGGCAGACACTTAACGACTGAGCCACTCAGGCGCCCCCTCATTAATTATTTTTTATATTGACTATCTACTGACCTATTTTAGATCTATTGGGTTAAATAAATTAATTCCCGTTTCTTTTTACTTTTTAAAATGTGGTTACTAGGCAATTTCAGATGACATACTTGATTCCCATCATATTTCTATGGGACAGCCCTGCTGGCCAACTCCTGGACTCCCCCATGGGTGCTCCCAGAGGGCAACTCTCCAGCCGTAGAATGGAAAGTAGTTTCTGCTTTAGAGTTGCCTGTAGTTAAGCTGCATGGAAACGGCTGGCATAGGCGTTCTTTCCCGAAGGGCTCAAAACTCCATCAAGCAGATGGAATTTGCCGTCTTTTACAGCTGAGGAAATTGAAGTCCAGAGATGGGTAAATTGCTCCAGACCACAGAGCAGGGACCGTCTGAGCCAGGCCTCATCACCCCACCACACTCAGAAGCACACATCCGCATTGCTCGCGCCGCCTCCCCCGAAACCTTCAGATCATAATCCCACGTGTGGGACACTTTCTAAGCAAAGGACAGGAATCCAGATGGGGAAGAGGACATGCTATTGATTCGGCATTTACTATATATCACACAGTGTGATGGGCACAACGAGGACGCGATAGAGGTGTCAGGCGAACTCAGATCTGCCTGATGGAAAGTGCTGTGTGTTTTCCTCTTTACTCTGCTTGCACCCAGTATTCTCCAGGGATCTTTGGGTTGCTGGTAACAAAATGTCAAAATTTTTTGGTTCATGTAACTGCAGAGTCTGGGGCTAGCTCTGGATAGTGTCAGGCATGGCTGGATCCAGGAGCTCTGTCTTTTCCTCTATCTCATCTCTACTCCACTATGTGTAGGTATCTGTAAGACGCCTACCAGCAGCTCCCGGCTTCTTCCCACCCAACCCCAGTGGAAAGACAGCTCCTCCTTCCTACATTTCAAGACCCAAAACCAAGACCTTGATATTGTACCTCACGGGCATGCCTTGGGTCATGTGCCTGTCACTGAACCAGCCATCAGGGTCAGAGGAATCAGATGGAATGATTGGTCCAGCCTGGTCTGTGTTTGCTCCTGGAAGGGAGGGATGTGAGTCCGTCTCAGCCCTTGGACACAGATACTGAGATTGGAGAGTATTCCCCAGGGAAAATCGGGCCACTTTACCCCAACAGGGATTGGACACTGGGCGGGCACAGACATCAGTTCATTCCGAACTCTGGGTTGTGGTGGTAAAAGATCTGTGCCTAGAGTCTTTAAGCTCCTCAGTGACGTCTGTCACTCCTGCATTGCGGTCCCTCCCCCCTGCAGGCACAGCAGAGAGGGACACCGTCTGTGAGGCACCTTCCCCAGTGACCAGCCCTGACTGCAGCACCAACCCCGAAGCCTGCCAGGCTCCCACCAGGTGACTCCCTCTCTCCCATCCAGCTGAACTTGGCGTGGGGCTGTCCCGGCCCACAGATGCCCGGAGCCCAGCTGGCTGTGGTGTGGGTGGGGTTCAGCCCAGGGTGTCAGGACTCCAGGGTGCCTCTCTGTCAAGGCCACAAGCCACTTGAGGCCCCACCATGTGCTCAGTCTTCCCTGAGCACGTGAGAGAAAGGCCTAGAAGACACAGTCCTTGATCCCAGGAGCTGACTGCAGGGCTGCCAGAGGCTGTGGGCAGAGGGTCTCTGCAGAAATGGTTGCCCTTGAGCACAGACCTCCCTTTGCCCTCTGAGGACAATGGCACTGCCATTTCTGGCTTCCTTCTCAGCAGCACCACCCGCCGGGCCGGGCCGCTTGGTTCTTCCTCAGCAAGCTCCAGGGCCAGGACCAGGACCATGCTTCTTGGAGGGGGCGCTTCCCTCACTCTGGAAGATGATTCCACAATGACGAGGGCCCCCAGCTCTCCCTCCTCGGTGCGGAAGCCCAGTCCAGATCCAGGTGAGCTCTCCAGAGAAGCTGTGGGTTGTTCCCCAGGGCAACAGCCTCTCGTTGGCGGGGGACCCGTGTGTGGCGGTCCAGGCAGGGGGGCCCTGGGCTGTGGTCGTTCCCAGTCTGGGGAGAAGAGGGTCTCCAGGTCTCTTGGGGCTGAAGGCATCGAGGGCCAGAGTGGGTCATGGAAGAAGTCATTCGTTCGACTGCTTGTGTGTCTCCTAAGTGCGACATGGAGGGGCTTGTGAGGGAGCAGGTGTCGATCTGATGCCCTCCTGGTTCCCATGGCGACGGAGGGGCCACTCTGTTTGCTCCTGCTTATGACTGACTAGCTTTCCATGGTGGCTCATGTTTATCCAGTCTTTGGATATTTGGGTTGTTTCCTCTTTCTGGCTGTAATAAACCGTAAAAAACAAGTCTTTGCGTGAATGTATGTTTTCATTTCTCTGGGGTTTGTCCATGTTTTAGTTGACTTCTTAATAGGACGACTTATAATTCTGGGTTTGGGCCCTTCATCCTATAGTGTTTTGCGGAAGCTCTCCTCCCACCCGGTGGCTTGCCTTCTCCTCCTCTTTATGGTGTCTTTGCTAAAGAGATGTTGTTTTTTAATTTTTTAAAAAAGATTGATTATTTATTAGAAAGAGAGAGAGAGCATGCACGTGCATGCGTGCGCATGTGTGAGCAAGGGGATGGGGAGAGGGAGAGAATCCTCAGGCAGACTCCCCGGGGAGCGGGGAGCGCAGAGCGCAGAGCCCGACGTGGGGCTCGGTCCCAGGACCCTGAGATCATGACCTGAGCTGAAATCAGGAGTCCGACGCTCAGCTGACTGAGCCACCCAGGCGCCCCTAAAGAGATGTTCTAAATTTTAATGTAGTCATGGGCACCTGGGTGGCTCAGTGGGGTGAGGCATCTGCCTTCAGCTCAGGTCGTGATCCTGGGGTCCTGGGATCAAGTCCCGTGTTGGGCTCCCTGCTCAGCGGTGAGCCCGCTTCTCCCTCTGCCTCTGCCCCTTCCCGCTGCTCGTGCTCTCTTTCTCTCAAATAAATAAATAAAATCTTAAAAATAAGTTTTAAAGTAGTCACATGGATTCATCTTTCCCTTTATGACCGGTGCTTTTTAGGTTCTGTTTTATATCTTTTCCCCCACCCAAGTCTCAAAGACATCTGTATTTATTTTCTAGAATCGTTACCATTTTCCCTTTCATGTGTAGATCCGCTGTCTGCCTTGGCTTTTGTGTACGGCGTGAGCAGTGGTCATGTTGAAAGGTCCACGTGGGTGTCCAGTTGAACCAACACCTTTTCCCGAACAAATTGTCCTTGCCCACTTGTCATGCAGGCCGCCTTTGTGTCCAAAGGTCCATGTGTGCCCGGGCGTGATCCTGGACTTGACGTCCTGTTCCGTTGGTCTTTTCGCCTAGTCTGCGTGGATGCCATACTGTCTCGATCCCTGTAGTTTTTCGTTAAGTCACAACGGATGGTGGAGCAACTTCTCCACCTTTGTTCTTCAGCCCTGGGCCGTCTTTTGGTCACGTGCATTTCTGCATGCACTTTAGAATCCGCGTTTCAGATGCCGCAAAATGTCATAGTGGGGTTTTGGTTGGGATTGCGTTGAATCTAGCTCGGTTTAGCGAGAGTCCGTATCTTTACAGCGAATCTGTATCTGTCCGGTACATGGCAAAGCCCTCCATTTATTTAGATCGTTTTTATTTTTATTAATTTTCCTCAGGTCTGCTTACACTTCTCCCAGTAACGTTTTATTATTTTCTGTGTAGAAAGATTTATAGCTTTGTGCTTGATCTCTAGGTCTTTGATGTTTCGGACAATGATGGGAGTGGCATTTTTTTTCAGTATTTTGTGTTCTAATTCTCCATCGCTGGTATTGTTTTGAACCATGTGGCTAGCCAATATTCGGCAGCCTAACCTATCAAAACAGCAGTTTCATATGGATCGACCCAAACGTCTAAACACTCAGTTGATTTTGATGTAATAACATTATATCCAAGTACCTAGCTGAATTCACTTGTTAGGCCTAATAATGTATCTGCTGATTCTTTTGGGTTATCTGTCCTCTTTAATGACGCCATCTCTCCGTGACAGCTCGATGTCTTCATCTCCAGGCCTTACTGCTTTTCTCTTTTCCTTGCCTTCCCGCATTGCCTGGGTCCCCAGTGCCACACCGAGTGGAAGCTGTGGCCAGTAGGCATCCTCACCTCACGTTGATCTCAGAGGGAGGGTGGCCTCCGAGTTCTGAGGAGGGTGCTGACACAGCAGTGAGGCTGGGGAGAGGGCGTAGTGGCAGTGCTGGATTGCAGAGGGAAGGGACTGGAAGCAGGGGGGCAGTTGGGGGGCAGTGAGTGCTCTTCTCCTGTGTGGCTTTAGACACATTCCTTCCCTCTCTGGGCCTCAGGACTCCCTCCGAAAGATTGATCTGACACATGTGGAGTTTGGGAGCGGAGGTGGGGTCTCTGCTAAGGCGACCTGGCCTGCAGCTTCTCTGCTTCCTTCCCTAGGGCCGACCTCGCAGCAGCTGTGCACACAGGGGTCATCGGACTGTGGGAAGCAGTGTGACCCCGACTACTACCTGGACAGGGACGGCCGCTGCAAGGCCTGTGTGACCTGTTCTGGAGGTAAGGGCCTCGTTGTCCCCTCCAGGGGCTCCTTACTGGGAGCAGGGGGTCTTGGCCGAGAATCTGGGGTTGGGGAACCCCGAGTTCGTTCTGGACTGCTCAGCCCTCAGGAGCCTAGCTTGCCTCACTGGCATCTCTGAGCAGTTGCCTTTACTGAGTTCCACTCTCAGTTGCGGGTTGGTGGTGGTGAGTCCTTCTCAGAGAGCTCCCATTTGCTCACTCTTGCAAGGAAACATTCGTTATTGCCTACCTGTTCCAAACTCGTCTCGTTATTTTTGGTAGCTATCTTCTGGTGTGTGGATTACGATTCTCTCCATTGTACAGAGGAGAACGCTGAGGCCTTCAAAGGCCACAAGCCCTCGAAAGTGGCAGGGCCAGAGTTTAAGCTTGGAGGTTCTGGGCTCTGGTCAGTCACTGCACTGTCCTTAGAGCATGCTCAGGACGGGCACTTACTGGGTAACTGCTGTGTACACGGCCAGCTCTGCACAGCCTCATAGCACCACCGGCTGCCCCCCGACGTCCATGAGGACCACGCAGGGCAGGGGAAGCTGCCCAGACGCCCGACTACCATGGCTGGTCTCGGCCCCGGCCCCTCACAGAGGCCACGTAGTAGGGGTGTGTGATCATGTCTCCTCGTCCAAGGTTTCTTTCACACCCTGGCTGAAGTCAAGAGAGGCCAAAGCGGAAAGAACACTGTTTGTTGTCACTGGGGCCCCGTACCAGTTACTAAGGCCACATAGCAAGTTTTCTCAAAACCACTCATTGTACTCAGGAATTCCGTGGCTCAGAATTCAGACAGGGCGCTGCGGGGATGGCTGGCCTCTGCTCCACGATGTCTGGGGTTTGAACTGGAAAACGTGAAGGCTGGAGGCGGGAATCATCTGACAGCATTTTCATTCATGGGTCTGGGGTTGGTGCCGACTGCTGGTGGGGCCTCGGTTGCCCTCTGTGTTGGCCTCTATGTGGCCAACTTGGGGGTTTCCTCGGGGCCTGGTGGCTGGATTCCAAGGATGGGGTAGGGGTGAGCACAAGCCATATCCCTCTGTTGACCTCTCCTCGGAAGTCACGTGGCGTAACTTCCGCCAGTTTCTACTTCTTGAGGTAGTCACAAATCCCACTAGAGTCAATGGAAGGAGAAAAAGCTTCTCAACGGATAAGTGGCAGAGGTCTAGAAGAGCAGATGGGGCCCAGAAATACTGCTCTGGCTGTGTTTGGAAAAAATATAATCTGTCATAGCCACCATGTCGGTTGGAGAAACGAGGTGGCTCTGGGTCTGAGAATTCCTTCGGCTCTAAGGATGAAAGCCCTGTGAAGCAGTGGGGTGGAGAACAGGGGCCAAGAGCACAGACTCTGGAGCCCAAGAGCCTGGGTTCGAACCTTGGCTCTACCAGTTTGCAGCTTATAAACACAAGCAAGTTTCTTAACGTCTCTGTGCCTCAGTTTCCTCATCTGCAATGGGCACAGTAATAGTACTCTCTCGGAGTGCTGTTGCAGGAATTAAATAGGTCAAACTAGGTTAATCTGGGCAGAATGCTAAGAATAGGACCCCCCACGCATACTCAGTGGTATTACTGCTCTCTTGCTTGTACTCAATGATATATTTTTTAAAGATTTTTTTATTTGAGAGAGAGGGAGAGGGAAAGAGCACAGAGGGAGAGGGAGAAGCAGATTCCCTGCTGAGCAGAGAGCCCGATGCGGGGCTCGATCCCAGGACTCTGAGATCCTGACCTGAGCTGAAGGCAGACACTTAACTCACTGAGCCACCCAGGCGCCCCATCATTGAAAATTTCAAACGTGTTCAGAAATAGAGTCAGGAATGGTTATGGACATCACCCAATTTTAAAGAATGATCAAGTGGCCAGTGTGGGTTCATCTATACCCATGCCTGCTCACCCTCTTCTCTAGATTATTTTCTTTCAGCGGCTTTATTGCCACAGGATTGACGTGCAGTGCCACGCACATGTCCAAGTGTGCCGCTTGGTACATTTCGACATGTATGCAGCTGTGAAACCATCACCGCAATCAAGGAAAATGATTTCCCCAGAAAGTTTCCTCGTGTTCCTTATCTTCCCTCCCACCATTGCTCACCCCGCTTCCATTCCCAGGCAATCATTCTGCTTTCTGTCACTGTGGAAGAGTTTGCATTTTCTAGCATTTTCTGTAAACATAATCATATAGTACATACTCTTTTTTTTCTCTCTACCTTCTTTCACTCAGCCTATTTTGAGCGTGCCCCAAAATCTGCTCAACAGACTAGTCACGTGAGTGTTTGCTTCCAGGCAAATGCTTCTCTGCTCTCCTGGGGGTTCTGTGGACCCCCTGCCCTTGCCGTCCCAGATCCTTCCTCATGACCCTTCTCTATGTCCCTTTGAAGACCTGGTGGAGAAGACGCCGTGCACGTGGAACTCCTCTCGAGTCTGCGAATGTCGAGCTGGTATGTTCTGTGCCACGTCAGCCACCAACTCCTGTGCACGCTGTAACCCCCACTCCGCCTGCCCACCAGGGATGGTCACCAAAGCCCAGGGTAAGCTGTCTGCGCCCTCAGCCAAGGGGCTGAAGTCTGTGCCCCTGCAGCTGAACTTCTCTCCACCCCAACTGGGCAAATGACCTTCAACCCTAGCTGTTAACTAGGTCAGGTTTGGGCTTTGGTTTTGTTTTAATAGTTAGATCTGGTAAGCGGAATATAATCTAGATCTGGGGGCGCCTGGATAGATCAGTTGGAAGAGCATGCGACTCTTGATCTTGGGGTTGTGAGTTCGAGCCCCACGTTGAGATTACTGAAAAAAAAAAAACAACCACTTAAAAAAATCTAAATTTGGCATTTTGGTAAGAAATTCTTTTTTTTTTTTTAATTTTAAGATGTTACGTATTTGAGAGAGACAGAGGGAGAGAGACAGCACAAGCAGGTAGAGCGGCAGCAGAGAGACAGGGTGAAGCAGGTTCCCCGCCGAGCAGAGAGCTGCATGTGGGGTTTGATCCCAGGACCCTGGGATCGTGACCTGAGCGAAGGCAGACGCTTCACTGACTGAGTCACCCAGGCGCCCCTTGGTAAGAGATTCTGATGATTTTTGAAGAATTCTTCCTTCTGAAATCGGGCTGGTAAAATCTCCACCTGTTTGAAAGGTTGTTTCATTGACTCAAGATTGAGCAACATGAAATTTTTGAAGATGGTTCCCACTCAAGATGGTAGACATTCGGGGCGCCTGGCTGGCTCAGTCAGAGCGTGCAACTTGTGATCTCAGGGTCATGAGTTTGAACCCCATATTGGGCATAGAGCTTGCTTAAAAACAACAACAACAAGAGAAAACAAAGAAAAAAGGATGGTAGACTTTTGCCAGAGTGCAAAAAAAATATAAACTCTGGACGGTGGGGAAAAAAGAGGTTCGTCAGTAGACAAGAGATTTCAAGAAATTTCTAGAAGGTAGAAAACAGATGAAAGGGTGGTGACAAATGAAATGAGGGGAAGACCAGCTCGCCCCGGAATTCACTCCATGGGTGCTGCAGGAAAAGTGAGAGCTACCTTGCTTGTCAGACCCCCACCGAGGCTCTGGGCTCAGAGCTGTCAAGTAAAATGAAGGATGGGAGTGAAGCGGAGAATTGAACAGCGCAGTGGGCTGCAACTTCATCTTGAAAATAAAAATTAAAAATCCGAGACACTGGTACACCACGGACACGGACCAGTTGGAACGGATGATGGCTGAGTTTTCAACCTCCGGTGAAAATCGTCAGCTTTTTGATTAAAGACAATGAAGGAATATCTGGGGAACATAGGGCTGCCGGTGTGGTACCGCCACCTTGTGTAAAGCCGTCTTTGGTTCTGTGTTTGCAAGTACAGCCTTTGACAGGCTACCCCTGCTAAGTCACCCTGAAGTGAAGACTGCCAGCCTGCACCCCCCACCGTGGGCCCAGAGTTCCCAGGCCGACCTCCTACTTAGGGAAGAGACCCACTGTGGAAAGGCCGGGCTAGCCCCACAGCAGAAGAAACCTTACCCGCTACTGGGATATACAAATAAATATGTATATTTTTTGAAGTAAATACGAGTGAGCAGGAAAGCTATTCAGGCTGATAAGGAAAACCAGCTGCATGATGGAGAATAACAAGATACATTAACAGAAAGCTTACTATGGATCGGGCAATAGAAATATGGCTTCAGGAATAGGAATAGACGTTTACAATTTTAAATTAGTGTCCACAGAAAAATTCAAGAAGTTGTTACATCCATCAAGAGAGAACAGAATGCCGTGAAGAAGAAACAGTAAGAGAGAAGAGGACCAAAAAAGGCTTTAAGAATGTGTGCTTGTTACCAAGTGTGGCCTCTCAGCTCTCAGTTCGCCTTCAGCACCTGCTGTGCGGTAAAGGATTGGGCTCTTCACGCGATTCTCCTAGTGAACGTGATGTTAAATTTTGCCAATAGAGGGCACTGGGGAGCCATTGCAGGAAGAAGGAGCTTTCTCTCAGCCGCATTCGCTTTTTCTTGCTCTTGCTGTGCAGTCTATCAGCAAAGCACGGGGGTGGGGACATCTGGTCGTGCCCTGCCCCAGTCGTGCTCCCAGAGAAGACAGTCCCTGGGCAACCTCACAGCCCCAGCCGGGGTCTGGTGACCACCTTGGTGTGACCCTCCCAATAGGGACACTGCTATGCTCTGGGCATCACGTCAGCAGAAGTGCCATAATTCCCTCTGTGCACCCCCTACCCCAAGCCTTGGGTCTTCTGCATTGCCATTTCTTATGGCCCTCCTGACCTGGTCACTGTGTACTCTGGGCCTTGTCCCCACAGTGATGCCCCAACTTTCCTTATATACTTGACCTGAAAAATATGAGACTTTAGATTGAAAGGACCTACCAAGAGCAGAGCAGGATGAATGAAGATTACTCACACCTAGACATAAGAGATGTATTTATTTATCCATTCACTAGTTGACAGACTTTTGGGTTATTTCCAGTTTGGAGCTATTATGAATAAAGCAATTACAGACATTCTTGTACAACTCTGTGTAAGCATATGTTTTCATCTCTCATGAGTAAATACCCAGGAGATGGATGACTGGATCACCGTGCCGGCCACACAGAATGTCTTTGAGGGCCAATTCAAAGCCTGTCACCACCGTGATCTGATCTTACCCCCATAGTTATATAGATGGAGAGAATCATATGGTCAGAGCTAGAGCTAGAACACAATGATCCCGAATTCTAGCCCGGAGTACTCTCTACCAGACCACATTAGCTCCTTCTTAGTTCAGAACCTAGAATTTTCTATTCGGTTAAGATTAAGTTTGAAAGCAGAAAAAAAATATTTTCAGACATAAAAGGGCAGAAAGATTTCCCCTCATGTGTCCTCTCTTAGAAAGTTACTTGCAGGGGCGCCTGGGTGGCACAGCGGTTAAGCGTCTGCCTTCGGCTCAGGGCGTGATCCTGGCGATCTGGGATCGAGCCCCACATCAGGCTCCTCCGCTATGAGCCTGCTTCTTCCTCTCCCACTCCCCCTGCTGTGTTCCCTCTCTCGCTGGCTGTCTCTATCGCTGTCAAATAAATAAATAAAATCTTAAAAAAAAAAAAAAAAGAAAGTTACTTGCAGATGTTATCTGGCTAAATGAGGAGCCAAAAACAAACAAACAAAAAAAGCCATGAATCTAGAAAACAGTGACTCTATCCCAGGAGAGCAGGGAAGTCCCCGTATGACAGCTGTATTGCAGACCAATTGAGCCAGTTAAGAACAGAAAAATAGAGGAGGGCTCCAGTGAATTGTCTTGTCTGCTGGAATGAAAGAAAGAATTGCAGTACACTTCATAAATAATACGTTTGAAAAACTTGATGATATGGTGAAGGCACATTTTTCTTTTCTCAACAAGAAAACGAAAGGCAGTTAAGAACTCTAGGGAAAATAAAAAGCTGACAAGAAATTTATACTTCAAATATGAAGATGAGAATTTCATCTGATTTTAAGTACTTGTTGGATGCACAGAAAGAGAATCCGTTTGACCTTGATGCTGACTAAGATCATTCTCCTTTAAATGGCCCAAGGATCAGGTGTTTGGATTTAAAGAGAAATATTTCAGTCTGGTAAATAATATCCTTTTTAGTTCTAAATTGGGAGTAAGAGTGGGTAGTTTCTTTTTCTTTTTCTTTTTTTCCTCTTTCTATGGGCCCTTACCAGAGAACACAGGCAGACTAAATAGGGGCTAAACAATACCTTCTGCTCACCTCCAGATTTAAAGGAGGAGGAAAAGGGGAGGGTCACTACACCAGGGAGGAAGGAGGAAGGCTACAGGTGAGGTGTGATATACGTGGAGAGGTTAAGAGAAACCCAAGGAGCACTGGGTCCACCTTCTCCACTTAGAGTAGGACAGCAGTACTTTTTTTTTTTTTTTAAGGTTTTATTTATTTGAGAAAGAGAGAGAGTGAAAGAAAGCATGAGTAGGGGTTGGGGGGAGGTAGAGGGAGAGGGAAAAGCAGACTCCCCATTAAGCAGGGAGCCCAACGCAGGGCTCGATCCCACGACGCCAGGATCATGACCTGAGCCAGAGGCAGACACTTAACCCACTGAGCCACACAGGTGTCCCCAGCAGGCCTGTAGCTGCTTTCCAGTAGGTGTTCCAGTGGGAGCTCAGACTGAGGCTGCCTTAGAGGCCAGAGGGCTCTCTCCTAATGGTGTTAACCTGGGAGTAGCCACAGGTGATGTATTTGAACACAAGAACTCCTCCAATCCTCTCAAAGTCAACTCCAGTTGAAACTAGTGACATTTTAAATGTAATTCAAATACTGGTTTGCAAATAAATAGGAATTATCATAACAAATCCTATCATCTTCCCCATAGCCTAAAGCCTACAGGCTTCAACTAATTCAGTTAATAGTGTGGTGACCCTGAGGAGAGACGTAGCATCTCTTTGGAGACACCCCCCCCCCCCACCGCCACACACACACCCGCCCCCCCCCCCCCCACCCCGGCAAAAGAGGAGAGTTCCTCAGGACCCTGCTAATCCAAGAAGGAAATTAATCCTTGCTTCACTTTCTCTTCAAAGTGTTTCAGGAAAAATCTGAGAAGTATCATGAGAGCTTTTAGAAGGGAAATGAATGTGGGTGGGAATCTGCTTTGTACCACATCAGAGGAGGGGTGCCACCACAGGGACATGGGGGTAGAGAAGGATCACGGCTGGGCGTGACCTTCTTCAAATGTGGGCCAGTTTTCTAACCCTAGCAAAACAGTTAATTGTAAACTTGTAAGAATGTGCTCAGTCCCCAGGCAGGAGGTGGCGTGGTCCGATGGAGTGTGCGGTGGGCTGGAACCTAGGAGCCCTGCCTTCTGGCTCTAGTTCTGTGGTTCTCTGCCATCTGTAAAAAGAGTGGCTGGGTCAGATCAGAGGAGACCATCTTTGAATGGGTCCTCAAAGGCATTCTGTCTGGTCCGCACAGGACACAGCCTTCCCCCTCCGAAGTACTCAAGAGGAGTGAAATTATATGTCCTCCAAAGACTCGTACAAGGACATTCAGAGCTGCCTTATTTATAATAGCTTCTAACTGGAAACAACCCAGATGTCCATCACCTAGTGAATGGGTACATAGATGGTGGTATGTCTCTACAATGGAAGATGACTCCGGGCAGCCTGAGTGTATTTCAGAAATATTATCCTGAGAGAAAGAAGCCAGACCCCAGAAAGTACTTACTGCCCGATTCCATCTAATGAAATTCTAGAACAGGCACCCTGATCTATAGTGACATAAAGCAGACCAGTCGTTGCCTGAATGTGGGAGGAGGATTTATGGCAGAAGGGCACGAGGAAACTTTCTTGGATGCTGGAATGTTCTAGATCTTGAATGGAGATACAGTTACATGGAAGGATACATTCTTCAAAACCCATCAAATGGTGCCACTGAGGGGACATTTTCTTCTATATACATTATGCCTTACTAAAGTTGATGTCAAAAGAAAAGAACTTTCAAAAAATGGAGGCTCCGTTTAAATATCAAGCGATAGTATTTACGTTTATTTATTTATATGTATTTATCAGGTTTCTCTGTTACGTAAAAACAGAAGGTTAGAGCCACCAAGCCACCGTCCTGTGTGATCACAGTTGGCTGGAGATGGGGGGCAGCTTTTCCACTTTGATCTTTTGAGACATAAACCTGACTGTCTCAGCCAGCTCTAGCTGCAGACATAGCGGTGACAAACGACGTTGACATTTCAGGACTCAGCTCTCCTCCACGGGTCTATGGGCGCTTTGCCGTCTTGCCTGGGCTCGCAGGTTTGGTTTGGGTTTGCTTCGAGTGTTTCTCATACTTCCTGGGACCAGTGGGGGCCATTACCTGCCCAGAGCATCATCTCCTTACAGCCAGGGTGGAAGTGCAGAAAGACCCAGGCGGGGGACAGGCACACGGTTCCTTCCATCCTGCTCCCCTGACCATCTGAGAGTCACAGGGCATTGGTGAGGCGGAGACACAGACACCTCCCCCACCTGAGGAGGTGGGCCCCACATGGAATCTGCACTGATCCCATCCCATTGCTAATTAAATCCCCACTTTGGGGAGCAGGACCTAATTTTTAAGAACAGCTTTGTTGCAGTATACTTGACAAAGCCCAGAATCTGTAGTTTTCAGTGTGTAATTCAATGATTGTAAAGACATTTACCAAGTTGTAAAACCATCACCACGATCTAAGAAGCCTCATGCCTTTAGTAGTCAATCCCCGTATCCGTCCCCTCTTGGACAAGCACGGATCGATCCCGCTCTCTGTTCCTGTAGATGGACCTTTTCTGGTCACTTCCAGAATATGTGCTCCGTGTCGGGTTTCTCTCACTGTGCACGATACTGTCGAGGTTCATGCGTGCTGTAACGTGTGTTCGCGCGTTGTTCCCTTTTATTGCCGCACCATATGCGGGTTTATCCATTTCCCAGTTGATGGACGTTTGGGTTGTTTCCGCTTTTTTGGCTCCGAGAAGAATGCCGCTGTGAGCAATTGTGTACAGCGGATAGTTGTGCCCATGTTTTAACATGGCTGCTCACCAGCCTCTCCCATGCGCTTGCTCTCCTCCCTCCCCCACCTAGGGGCCACCCCCGCTTTGATTTCCTCTGCCCTGATAGCCCCACCCACGCAGACACTCCAGCAGTGGCCCCTGAGGGGAGCCTCCCCGGTCAGATGAGGTCGAATCTGACCACGAGGGGAGCCTGCGTGCCTTCAGGTGACACCTGCGTCACGTCTGTGGGCCCTACCACTCCTGTGAGCCCCCGACCGTAGGGATCCTGTCTCTTTTGCTCACTGTCATGTCCCAGCTTCCAGCTGAGTCCGCAATACATAGTAGATGCTCAATAAGGAGTTGTTGCCTGGAGGGAAGGACGGAGGGAGGGAGAGAAGGAAAGAGGGTCAGGACACCAGCCTGAGTCTCCCTGGCTGCAGTGTCCTTCTGACCTCACCATGCCACCTCCCTGGAAGTTACCAGTCCTTCTGGGTAAGGCTCCTCGATGCCAGTTTTAAGACCACTCCCTGCAGGTGCGGTCGAGAGGGATGCCCCCGGTGAGTCGCCTCCCCCCGAGGCCCGCCCTGAGTGCAGCACCAACCCACAGGACAGCAAGGCGCCCACCAGGTGACTCCCTAGCCGCTTTTGGGGGCAGCTGGGCTGGGGGTGGAGGTGGGGCCTGGGTTGGATCTCGGTGCCAAGGTCACAAGTCATTTTGGAGGATGTGTGCCCGGCTCTGTGCTGGCACCCCTGGGAATGATTCCTGAGCACACGCTCCCCTTTCTCCATTTCCACCGTCAGTCTGACTTCTGGCTTCTCTCCTGGCAGCGCCACGGCCCCTCTGGTCTCCTCGGCAGACCCCCAGATCAGTAAGGAGCATGGAGGGGGCATCACCCACGCCTGGGGAGACACCCCCATATCAACAAGCACGCCCATCTCTTTCTCTTCCACGGGAAAGCCCGTTCTGGTTTCAGGTAACGATTACCTCCCAGAAAGGAGGGTCTGCCTCCCAGAGGGCCAGGAGGAGGGAGGCTTTACCCCTGGGCAGCAGCGTCCACTGGGCGGGGGAGACCAAGGCTGACCCCAGGTTTCTGGCTTCTTGAGCGGGAGCTGCGCCTTTGTTCCTCAATTCTGGGCAGGGATTTTCTTCACAGCTTTATCCCCATGGGCCATAATTGCTACTCAGAAAATGCTTGGAGAATGAAGACATGGTGACCTTGACTAGTTGCTTAATTCCTTTGAGCCTCAGTTTTGTCGCACGTACCCCGCAGGGCGGTAAGCAGTGTGGTATTTGTGGCCAGCACCGTGGAGACGTTCTAAGGGGCTTCGGTTTAGGGCTTGCAGTTCTAGTGTCAAACACTAGGTGGCGGCAGTCCTCCGGCCAGTCGTCCTCAAGCGGGTCCTGGACTTGCCGCCTCAGCAGCTTGTTAGAAGAGCAAACTCAGGGCTCCGCCCCTGCCCCGCGGAACCTCACAGTCTGTATGGTAACATGGTCCCGGGAGATCTGCGTGCTCGTTAAAGTTTGAGAAGCACACATACGGCACCTACTACTTTTAACATCTGAACATGGACTTAGGTAACTAAACGATCTTCATAAGGGACAGAAGAGAAAAAGGAACAAGTACTGAGTTACCTTGTAATAAAATATAGCCACATAGCGGCTAAGCATGTGGGCGCAGGAGCCGCCGGGCCTGCCCTGGCCCAAGCCGTGATTCTTGTGGTTTACCATTCGCCATTTTAGCGAGTTGCTTAACCTTCACAGGCCTCGGTTTCCCTCGTCTGTAAGAGGAGATGGTCATGGTGTCTACATGGTATTCAGGGAACAGGTGCTGAGTGCCTGCCCTCGTGGAGCTTCCCATCTGGAGGGGAGCTGGGGGTCCTTCCAGACTCCCCGCTTCACCCTCCTCGCTGCTCCCCCACCCCCGACTCCAGCCACACCGAACGTGCTGCCGGCTGCCCGGGGCCGTGCCTGGCATGTGCCCTCCTCCACGGCCCCCAGACGGTGTTCTTTTGGATCTCAGTTCCTTCCTTCTGGCTCCTTGATGCCTCAATTTCTCACTGTCTAGAAACAGTTTGTTCTTCTGTCAACTGTTTAGCTGCCCTGATGGGCTCCCTCGAGCCAGGGGAGGGAGGGCAGGTGGATAAGGGCCGCACCAGGGAGGCCTCAGTTCCCGCTTGGGGAAGGACCGGGTCCCGCCAGCCCCAATGGCGTCTGCGTCCCAGGAGAAGGAGAACACAGTCTGGGGTGAGGACGGACCGGGGCGGTTGCCACCAGGCCCCTGGCGCACTGCCACGGTGTAGACTCCGGAGCCCCCAGCCTCAGGACAGAGAGTGCAGGGCCGCCTCTGTGTTCCAGGGCCGGTGCTCGTCTGGACGGTCTTGCTCCTGGCGGTGGTTTTGGGCTCCGTGTCTTTCCTACTGTGCCACCGGAGGGCCTGCAGGAAGTGGATTCAACAGAGTGAGTGGATGTGTCCTTGGGGCCAGGGGGAGGGCCGGGTCTCTGCACTGTCCTCGGAGGCTCTCCGGCCAACTCCACTGCCGTTTCAGAGCTCCACCTGTGCTACCCCGTCCAGACCTTCCGGCCCAAGCTGGAGCCTGTGGGTAAGTGTCCAGATGTCCAGAGGAGGCCACTCGGGTCACATGGACACAGCAGCTCCAGGCCCTGGGTGTGGGGCTCCCTGTAATGCGCATGCAGTGTGGGTGGGAACTGTCCTCTACGGCTCTCCACGGCGTTTGGATGGCGGGCTGGCGGGAAGGTTACAATCCTTCTTGTCTTTCATTCTTTCCTCCACAGTGCCCACCCCCTGGAGAGGCATTCCTGAATGCCTTCCTTTCCTTCCTGGCCTCCCTGCCCCTTCCTCCCCCCTCATTGCTCTGCGCCCCCTCTCCTGTTGGCAGCGAGGGGCCTAAGGGACTGTAGGGCAGGCTGATAGGGCTGGAATCCGGGTTCTGCCATTTACGAGCTACATGGCCCTGGTGAGTTTCTTCATTCCTCTGCCGCAGTCGCCTCAGCTATAGAAGGGGACGGTCAGAGGGTGGGCGTGCGGCTCAGTTGAGGCCGGCTGGCCGGCGTGGTGCAGAGCGCTCTGTGTGGGGTGTAGCAGGTGGTTGCTGTCAGCTGACAGGCTGGCCTGTGTTTGGGACCTTTTTCCTCACCGGGAATCTCAGGGTTTTCTGATTTCTAGGCTGTTCTGAAGCCCTCCCTGGTCCTGGCACTCGGATCCTGGCCCAGCTACCAGGCCAACTTTTGCAGACCACCTGTCAGAGTCCCTGACCTATTTCCAGCCCCCGTGTGTGTGTGTGTGTGTGTGTGTGTGTGTGTGTGTGTGTTGGCGGGCGGGGGTGGGGGTGGTGTCCCAGCCATCTGTGCCAAGTGCCTTTTCTCCCCTGTGCAGCCCTTTCCAGGCAGGGCAAGGTCTTCATCAGCACTCCACAAGCACTGATTGAGCACCTACTGTGTGCTGGGCCCTGACCACAGGGGAAGGAGTGGACACCAATTGTCTGAGTTTCCCTTTCTGGTTTCAAGCCAGGTTCCCATAGAGGGTTTCACCGACTCAGGAACCCCAAGGGAGTTGGGTGATGATCTCCATCCATAAGGAGGAGTCAAGGCTCAGAAAGGTGGATAGCTGGCCAGGGCCACCCAACCGATGAGACTCAAGACTCACGTGCTGGTCCTTGAGATTGTGGGCTTTGTCTGTCCCCTCCGCCTTCCTCCCCTCAAGCTCTGTCTACCTCCAGTGTCCACCCATGAGCCCAGTGGGCAGCCTCGGGCCAGATCACGGCCCTTTTGCCCCCCATCTCCTTAGGACCCTCAGAGACCCTCTCTGCAGCCCACCTTTGGACTTGGGCATAAAACCTATCCACTGAGGCCTGTTTTGAATTGATGAGTTTCACAGCAGGTGCTTGTGCGCTCTTAGCAAGGGGGGTTTTTGTGTTTTGATAGTTTCAAGCCTTTTTCCATGAGCTGTCAGCCTTAATGTCTCATTGAAACCCGTGTTTGCTTTCTTGACATTTTTCTAGTATTAGAATTTCCATTGCTGTCAGTTTATTTTTTTCTTCAAACCTTCGTGATGGCAGTTTTGCCACAGAGACAGAGAGAGAGAAAAGCACCTTCCCTTAAGAAGCCAGACCTACAAGAAACCAAGCCCTGAGACTCCGTGGCGGCCATCCGGTTTGGGGCTGTTTCTGGCCCTCTGGCTTCCGGCGGGTCCCTGGGGGTTCTGGGTTCCCAGGCCCGAGCTGGAGGGAAGGTGAGGCCAGGATAAGCACCCAAGGGCTCAGGATGAGAACGGACTGAGTGAGGTGGATGCCCCATTCCCTCCGGAGCAGTGGGTGCTCGAAGGGGCGACGGAGCTTTCATTCACATGCTTGCTCATTTGTGTACTCGAATCGTGTCCAAGTGGCTCTGCGCTGGGTGCAGAAACGGGTCCTTGCTCTAACGAGTGTTCGGACCAGCGTCTGTGGCTTCCGGGGACTAAGGGCTAGCAGGACGGGGATGCGTGCCCCAGCCCTCCCTGTCCTGAGTTGATTTGACTCTGTGGCCCGTGTCCTCGGTGGCAGACTTTCGTGGAGTGCAGATGTACAGCGGACCCGGGAGGCGCCTGCTGTTTTTATCCCCATTTCACAGATGAGGAACCAGGGACACAGGAAGGTGCAGGAACTTGTTTAAGGCCACTTGGTTCATAACAGCCCGGGGGTGGGAATCGTGCCTGGTTGCAAAACACGGACTAAAATTCTTCATTTTAATGGACACTAAAGTCCTTGTCTGTTACTTCAGGCAGGTTTAAGTAAAATTGTTTTGCAACAATTTCAGGCTTACGGAAGAGTCACAAGGACAGGACAAAGCACATGTTTTTCTCAACTTTTTGAGATGAGTTGGTGACTTGATGCCTTATCATTTCCACATACTTTAGTGCGTGTTCATACAAACGACAGTGTATTTTTATGCAACACAGCGACACCATCAAAATCCGAGACTTCACACTGATGCATTGCCACGGACGACAGACCCCATTCCATATCCTTCCTTTGTCCCAACCATGTCCTTTACAGCAGAAGACTCCAGAATTTCGGGTTGCATCTGGTTGTCACGTCTCTTGTGTTTCCTTCAGTCTGGGTCCATTCCTGTCTTTTTTGTCACAGTTGTGACCTGGCCACTTTTGAGCATTCCACCACTGACTTGGTGGGCCTGGTGCGTCCTCATGGTTGGAGACTGGAGTCAGGTCGTGCATCTTTGGTGGCAGGAAGATCCCAGGAGTGATGCTGAGCTCCTCTGGTGGCAGCCATCCTGCCAGGTTCCAGCCGGTCGGTCACTTTCCCCGCGTGGCTGGCTGGGAGCACTTGACGTGAGCGCTGCCTGCCGGGCCGCTCCTGCACGAGGCTGTTCTTTTCTCCTTGGCAAGCAGTAAGCTCTTTCGGGGGAGGTACTTTGAGGCTCTGTGAAAAACCAGTTCCTCATCACACTTTCTTCTTCTTCCTCTATTTATATCTGCATGGACTCGTGGCTTTCTATTTTATTCTCTTGCCATCATTGTTTATTTTTTTAAAGATTTTATTTATTTGACAGCGAGAATAAGAGAGAGAGAACGAGCATGGGGGGGGTCAGAGGGAGAAAGAGACTCCCTGCTGAGCGGTGAGCCCGATGAGGGACTTGATCCTGGGACTCCAGGATCATGACCTGAGCCGAAGGCAGTCGCCAACCAACTGAGCCACCCAGGCTCATTATTTAGTTTGATGTTCAGATTCGGCCCTTGAAGCTGGCCCCCCGTGTCCTTCTCTCCCATCCTTCCATGTTCTGAACACTTCTTTACTCTAAGACCATCCCAATTTACCTGGTACTTCCATGCCCTCACCCTGGAATCAGCCGCGTCTCCCAGGAGCCCAGATCTGAATCTAGGGGTGCCTGTTGCCAAAGCCTGGCTGAGCCTCTGTGCCAGACTCCTTCCTCGGGTCTGTTCTGCTTCCCATCTGCTTCCCAGATGGGGGCCGGGACTGAAAGGGAGCGAGCGGCTGGGATGGACAGGACTGTTTAGCATCTGTTTAGCATTTAACTAAACTCCGTTTAGCGCAGAACTCAAGGGCTTGGCTGGAGTGGCCCTCACGGCAGCCCCAGGGGTGCCACGCACTTGTCCGTTGGGGGGTGGGGCACCAACTCATCCTTGGGTGCTGGACACATTTATGAGAAGATCATAGTTACCCCCCAAAGCGAGGAAACCAATAAATGAAGACAGTGGACTGAAGCCACATTTTTAGAGAAAGTGCACTTAGGAAACCTGACCTCGGTACTCCGGACGGCCTGTCCTGGCTCTTTATCGAAGTGCACACGTGGCTTGTAAGGCAGTTGTAGGCAGACATTGGTGCCTCCGGATTCTGGTGAAAGGTGAAAAACCTGTAGGTTATTTTATGCTTGTTTCCAAGAGTCGGTATCAAATGCTGGTTTTCTCTTCGCTGTGATCAGCGCTGTGCCGCGTTAACGTCCCACCACGTGCTAGGCAGCCTCCACGCCACGTCCCTTTTTCACATTGAACTTTTTTTTTAAAAACGTTCAACAGACTTCAATTTTTAGAACCGTTTTAGATTTGTAGAATATTTGAAAAGACAGTACAGAGAGTTCCCATGTGCCGCACACCCAGTTTCCTCCTCTGTTTGCAGCTCACGTCAGTGTCTGTCACAGTAAATGGGGCAGTATTGATACATTACCGTTAACTAAAGCCCATACTCTATTTAGGTTTACTTAGGTGTTGGTTTTTTTAATAAGAGACTTTTTTTTTTAAAGATATTTACTTATTTGAGAGAGTGCATGTGTGCATGAGCTGGGGGGAGGGGAACGGGGGGAAGAAGCAGACTCCTAGGACCCCAGGATCATGACCTGAGCTGATGGCAGATGCTTAAGCGACTGAACCACCCAGGCGCCCCTAGGTTTACTTAGTTTCAGCCAACGTAGTTTTTACTGTTCCAGGCTCCCACCCAGGATACCATGTTACATTTAGTTGTCATGTCTGCTTGGGCTCCTCTGGACTTTTCTGACTTTCCTGTTTTTGATGACCTTGGCAGTTCTGAGGAGTGCCAGCCAGTTATGGGCAGGATGCCCCTCTATTGGAATCTAATGTTTTCCTCCAGATGACAGTGGGGTTACAGGTTTGGGGGAGGAAGACCCCACAGGCTCCGGGCTGTTCTCATCACGCCATATCAGGGTGTGTGCTCTCAGCGTGACTGATCACTGGGTGCCTGCACGTTTTGGGTCTCATTTCATCTTCATAAAAGCCCTCCAAGGTTGGCATGCTGTGTCCGATTTTCTAGATACGAGGACTAAGGCTGGGAAGGTGGAGTGAGATTGCGTTGGGGGTTCCCTGCCGGGAAGGTCTCTGCTTCAGGATTGCTAAGCTGCCTCATTGTTTGGCATCTGGCTTGTTTTCAGTTTCTTGGTTATTATAAATACCACCTCTGCGGACAGCCTTGTTGTGTTCTCTTGGGTTATTTCCTGAGGGTGTGTCCCTGACGAGGGATTACTGGGTCAAAGGGTGTGAGGATTTCCCTGCCAGATGGCTCTTGAGAAACATGGAACCAGTTCACAGGGCATGAGCCGCCGTGTTCCTTTTTACCCACATCCTCTCTAAGACTGAGGTTTATCACTTTTATTTATATTATTTTATCTTGTTACTTTGTCACACTCTTTCCCCCTGGCCACCCAGATCATAGCTGGCTGTTTACAGAAGTCAACATTGCTCTCAAAGGACAAAGATTAGGCTTTGGTGACATCATTTAAAAGAATGTGCCTCAGGTCAGAAGTGTTTCTCAAAGCAGTGGCTTGGGGAGCAGACAGTGGCCACCCAGCGGAAATGAGCGCAGCCTCTCCAGGTGACCACTTTGTTGGGAACAGACGAAGGAGACTTTAACATTTGTTAAATCAAGACTCCAGAAGGGGTGTCTGGGTGGCTCCGTCGGTGAAGCATCTGACTCTTGATTTCAGCTTGGTTCATGATCTCAGGGCTGTGAGATCGAGCCCCGTGTCGGGCTCTGTGCTGGGCATGGAGCCTGCTTAAGATTCTCTCTCTCCCTCTGCCCCTCCCCCAGCCCTCATGCTCTTTCTCTCTCTCTGTATAAAAAAAATTAAAAAGAAGAAGAAGAGGAAGAAAGAATCCAGAATTGTGTCATTTTTTACATGTTCTTCTTTTGACCATCATTCTGGTTCATTTCCTCTTTAGACGCTTCTTATGTTGCTGGTAGTCACTTAGAAGGCACACGTGAGTGTACCCCCGAACCGACCGAGTGTCTACACAGCACATTCAGACCTCCTGTCATGTTGGTAGTATCGCAGTTGGTTGGCCTCCAGTGAGTGTTTCATCTAGGATTCTGGGCTGGTGGTTCCCAGAGCTGCTGATGTCAGAATGTTCTGGAGATGACTCAGCTCACTGGCATTTTCAGAGCAGATTTCTCTGGTCAGGTGCCCACACCTAACAGCAGCATATTCCAAGTCTCTAAGAGGGCCTCCTCAGGACTTCTAAGGGGAGTGTGTCCCCGGAGGGCGGTCTATGCTGGGAGTTGATTTGCCCATCGTAGACCAGACGCCTGGGTGTCATCTGCAGCTTTCTCAGATGGCCCGTGGGCCATGGTTGAATGTCACCGTATGCTTGGCCATGACCCGGCCCTGTATTTGATAGGAGAGAAGCGCTGACGTGGAGGGTGGGGGTTTGGGATGAGAAGATCAAGTTGCACCCTAGGAATCCATAAGCCAGTACCTGCTGAGTCCGGCGGGGGCGGGGGGGGGGGGGAATGGCAGGCAGTGGGGTGATGGTGAGCAGCTGTCCTCCTCGAAGGTGGTCCCACGAGCTCTTTTAGGCGCATGTTACTGAAAACTGAACTCCCACCAAAGGCCTCCAGGGTCGATTGGCTTTGGGTGTGTCCAGTGCAGGGTTCAGCCAAGGCCCCCAGGATCGGTCATAGCTGCTCTCAGCCAGCCTTGAGGTCCTCCACACGAGCTTTTACCCAGTGCGAGCTTTTACCCAGTGCTCCAGGGAGTTCTGGGTTCTCTAGCCCCGGGGGCTACAAGGGAGGGGCAGTAGCCACAGACCCACTTCTGAGCCAGCAGAGCCCTCCTCTTCGGCTCCTGAACCTCTCCTGAACTTCTCCTGTGCCTAGTGAGGTGGGGGGGCTGGGAAAGGAGTCTGGTGCCCTGATTGGCTTAGTGGCTGGGGGAGAGGTGGTTCCCAGTTGTCCCGCAGCTGCTGCCGAGGCGAGTGCCGGGAAGTGAGCCTCTGTGCCCAGGCGTGGGCGCGGATTCTGAAACTGTCCACTGTTGTCCAGATCGTCCACTGTTGTCCAGCCTGAGGGCCTGACAAGTGTCAGCTGCCACCCATACGTGGGCTGGAGCAGGACCAGGCAGCTGCTAGACCCTCCTTGGTGAAGTCACCACTCTTTTTCTTTTTCCAGACTCCAGGCCCAGGAGGAACCCGACAGTAAGTAGCCTTTCCTTGCCCTGCCTCCCCGGTTTTCTGCCCCTCAATTGGACTCCTTCACTAACAGATCTGCTGGTTCTGAGAGCTGCTGGTGGGTCATTCCCCTCCCACAGTGACGGGGGTGTGGGCTCCCCTTGCAAGTTCAGGCTGGGTCTGCCCCATGTGGGGTATTCTGAGCACAGTGGGGCCACGGCCAGGCCCTGGCCGAAGATGGGGAGCCCCACCCCCTCAGCAGTCTTTGGCTCCTGGCTCGCCCTGCCGGGGACTTCCAGAAGGGCCTGGCAGACCATGGATTTGGTTTTGGCTACTTTGGGTGCCAGGTGGGGTTATTTCCCCTTTCTCCTTCACTCCCTGTGGTTCTCATTCTCACAGCTGGGATGACAAATCCATACTTGAAAACTTGGCCATCATGGGGCGCCTGAGTGGCTTAGTCAGTGAAGCGTCCGACTCTTGATTTCAGCTCAGATCATGATCTTACGGTCGTGAGATCGAGCCCTGCCTCGGGCTCCGCACTGAGCATGGAGCCTGCTCTGGATTCTCTCTATCTCTCCCTCTGCCCCTCCCCTCCTGCTCATGCTCTCTCTCTCTTTCTCAAAACAACAACAACAACAACAACAACAACAACAAAAACTTAGCCATCCCGTGTGGAGCACTTACTGTGAGCCGGGCACCTTGCTTTGTGCTTCTCAGAGTGACCGTGGGTAGTCCTGACAGCACTCAGAGGTTGGTACTGTCATCCATTTTACAAAAGAAGAAACCCAAGCACAGACAGGAGAGGCGGGTCCGCAATTGGAAAGTAGATCAGCGAACCCTGGTTTGATTTAAACCCTGGTTTGTGTGGCTTCAAAGCTGGTACCCTGAACCGTTGCCCCGAGCTGGAAGGACCTCTTCACCTGCCTTTTACAAAGAGCTTGCTTGTGCAGGTGCTGGGCCGGGGGCTTTGCAAACCTTACCCTGAACCTACAGTTACCAGGGAGGGGGCCCAGACACCCCACCCTCACCAGGCTGGGCCTGGCACCCTGCTCTGCGTCAAGCCTCTGGGAGCAGCCTCGGGGGGAAGGGGTAGGAGAAGGGATGTTACCCTCCAGAGCCGAGGGACAGGGCAGGACAAAGTACTCTATGTGGCTGGGTCTCAGCTGTGTGTGGTTCACCCATTTTTTTTTTCCATTTATCAATTTTTCCGTGACTTTCTTTTAACTCAAACATTCATACATGGAGAAAGGTTTCCATCCTTTAATTTTTTAATATAGCAGACAGAACCACAATATGAATTCAGTTTCAGATTATGGGAGGTCACATTCAAATATGCTGGGGTCAGATAAGTGGCTGTTACAATACCAGGAAATTTCATGAAAAGGGCATTTAATGATTTGTGAGATAATCAAACATTTTTTGGCCATGGGAGTCAGTGTTTCCATAGTAACTTGTTTTAAATGCCGTCTTTTGGACTTCAGATGATTGTAAAAGGGTAGTCAGGGTTGCGTGGACATACTTTGTGAATCACTCGAGCTCATTCCATTTTGAAGGCTGAAGGTACATGTATGTGTTAGAACATTTCACGAGACCACCTCTCCTTCAGACTTACCTATCAAAGTCAAAAACGAAACCACCATTTTCCTGAAGACACGGCTATTTTTAGAATACATTAGTGTAATCATAACCGACCACTGTCCCAGGAGTCAGGGCTGGGGAGTTGGGGTGGGTCTGGAGTGCACACTTACCCACAGGGGCTTATAAGCATGGCTTCCAGAGCGAGGTGCAGGGTTCAAGTGCTGGCCCCACACTTACTTGAGCAAGTTACTTGACTCCTCTGTGTCTCAGTTTCCTGGACTGTAAAATGGGGAGGGTGCTAACATTAGCTGCTTTATAGGGTGGTTGGGACGATTCACACGTGTCAAGGCCACACACATGGTAAGCGCTGGACGGGATGCTGGCTACTATCGTTATTTAGTACAAGTTAAAAGCAACAGGACTTCTGAAACTCAACACAGGGCATTGGGCTCTCAAAGCCGAGAAGCCGTGGGTGGTGTGTGGCAGCTTTAAGGAAGAGAGGGGGACTCACCGGAGTCTACAGAGGTGACAAACAGGGGCTTCCCGGGCGGTTGGGGGCACCCTGCATCAATCCACACCCTCTGTGCCCACAGCAGCTGAAGAGCATATCGGTGGTGGAGTCGGGCATAGGAGAGCTGGGCTTGATGAGCCCCCCGGCTGTGGAGAGCCCCCCCAACGGGGCAGCCTGCCTAGAGAGCATGCGGCTGCTGGAAGCCAGCCCCCCTGCTGCTGGGAGCCCCTCATCCCCCAGGGACCTCCCCGAGCCCCGGGTGACCTCGGAGCATACCAACAACAGGATCGGTGAGTCTGCCGATTTGGGGGTGCTGGTGTGGTCAAGGCTGAGGGGGCAGGGGGAGCTGGGCACCGGACCCTGGGCCCCCGACGGGAGCCAGAGACCCTGGACCAGGAAGGCCGAGCGAGGAAGAGGCGTGGGTTCTCCCGCAGGCCCTCGTGAGTAGGAGCAGCTCTTTGTGAGAGAGTTGACCATGCTTAGATGTATTGCTCACCTCCTTCCATCTTGGTAGCCTGATTTAAATTTCTGTAAAATCGGAGTAGTAGTGATTCTGCTCTCCAAGGGCCATTGCAAGCATTTGTGAAGTTGTCTTGGTGGGTAGGGGTGAAGGTGGGGGAGAGGGGCTCCCCCTTCCCGGGGGGGCCCGCCAACCTTGAAGTGAGATGTGCACGCCACCCCCACCCAAAGCAAAGAGCGCCTTGCAGGGACAGGAGGAGACATGCCAGTGACAACAAGACCTGCCACTTGTCTGGGCAGAAGTCCTCTCTCGTTGTCACATGGGCTTCTGAGGACAGTGTCTGCCTCCCCTTTGCACACCTGGGGCAGCGGCACTGTGAGGTAGGTGTGGGGAGAGATGTTCCCTGTCGCACAGCTGCGGGGTGGCAGAGTGGGGACTGGGCCCCACCCCACGCCTGCGGGACTCCGAACGCTTTGGCTCGTCCACACCGGTACCGGCCTCCACAGAGGCACGGAGGCCAGCCCTTCCCGAACTGCGGCCGCCCTCCACCTCAGGCAGACCTTCCGCGTTGGCCTCCCAAAGGCCTCCCTGCCTCCTTTCCCTCTTCTCTCCACCCGGTACACTCAGAGTGTTTCCATCAAAATACGGGCCTGTCCATTCTGCACCCGGCTTCAACCCTCCCGGGGCGGGGGGGCGGTCCCTGTCACTGTCAGGATGAATTCCAGAATTCTTATTCCAGCATTCAGACTGGTCACTGGTCACAAGCTGCCTCCTCCCCACGAGACTCACCTGCTTCCTGACCCCTCCCGCCTGCTTCGCCCCCTCACTGGCAGTTTCCAGGGTTCACAGAGCCCTCTCTCCCTTCGGAGCTTCTCTGTGGGAGCTGCTTCCTCACCTGGGACAGCCACTCCCCCTTTGAATCTAGTCAATTCTTGATGTCCTGAGGTCCCTGCTTATTTGCCTCCTCTTCCAGGAAGTCTTCTTGGCCCTCCACTCTCCTGTGTACACCAAATGCCCCTCTGATGTGCTCCCCCAGACCCAGTACTCTCAGCCCCCAGCCCTGTGACTGTGTTTGTGGCCTCCCCACCTCCTCGCTCCCACCTGGCTGTGAGCTCCCTGAGGGCAGGGCCTTAGCGAGCCCCATCTCTGTTTTCTCTGGGGGGTTAACCATTGCTGGGATAATACCAGGGGGGCATCTGTAATTGTCCTACACATTTCTATAGCAGGCGTTGGTGGATAGAACTCTGTGGGGCAGGGTCTCTCTTATGAAACCAAGGCATGGTAGCCTTCAGCAAGTTTTATTTAAAAAGAGTGTTATTTGGGGCAGTACCACCAAAGCCATCTCCTTTAAAATTCCTAAGATGTCCTAACTTGAATGTTTGGGTCTGCTGAGTGCAGTGCCCGGAGCTGCGGGGGTGGGTGGAGGGAGGTCCCAGCCTCCTAGGACGGCTGCGGTGTGGGCAGCCTGCTCCAGCGGCCTGTTCGCCTCGCTGGTAAGCGGGGTGGTTGGGAGAGAGGACCTTGGAGGTTCGCTCAGGAGCCTTTCGTCCTTCTGACACCACCCCAGAGGAGCACCCCTGCCCACTGAACCTGTCTAGTACCCCAGGGGGACCAAACTGCAGCCTGAGCTTTATCCCTCTGCCCCTGGGCACCAGACGGGGAGCCCCTTCACCTCCCACCCCACCAAGATAACTTCCCTGGATTCTAAAGCCCTGGGTGGGGTAGAAGGTTCAAGCAGCTCCTGAAAGACCCTCCTTTCTCCTCCTATCTTGCGGGGGATTGCAGCCCTGTGATGAGGGATAGAGTCGGGATGTGAGGGAGGGATAGCCTGGCCCCTGGCTTTGGTTCTTTGGACAAACCCACCTCCACTTCTCTCCCACCCTGCTCCCTACGCCTCATCTTCTCTAGCCCTGTCTGGCTGTTCTGTGCCCTCTCTAGCTCCTCAGGGTCCCCTCTCTCTCTGGCTCCTGCCTCTTCCTAGCCCCTCTGCTCAGGCTCCCAGGGCAAAGGGCCTGCAGGCCTTGGTGGAGGGTGTGTGGCTGGGGCCTGGGGCCCTGCTTTCTCTTTTGGGGTGTGTGAGGGGCACCCAATCCATAGCTTGCCACACTTGCAGCTTTCTTCTAGTCCTCGCTGCTATTTTGAATACTTCCCTCTTTCCTGGAGGTGTTAAAAACCAAAACAGAAAAGCCAGCATTATGCAATGGGGTTTTGGGTGCAGGGCCCCCAAGGATCTTTTGGGTGTTCCTGAATCAGAGGGGTATAACTGGGTGACCCAGAGAGGCAGGGATCCCCAGCCCCTGCCCCACCCTAGCTCTCAAGTTCCCTCTTGAGCTTCCTCATTCAGACTCCAGAGAGAGTCCCAGGGACAAACTGCTGGGAGCTGGGACCCTGCCCCGAGCTCAAGGCCGTCAGAAGCTGGGCTGAGTAAAGGCCAGGCTCCTCACTTCCCAGCTTCTTGGGCAGCTCACTTAACTCCCCTGAGCCTCTGAAGCACCCCCATTCCCCGCAGCAGATGGTGGTGAGGACTGCAGGGAGTCCTGCCTCTAAGGGGCCGGGCTGCTGATTCATCCAAGCAACACACACGAGCAGCCCTACTCTGCGCGGGTCAGGCAGAGCCTCGAAGGCCTCAGGCGGGAGATGGGCAATAAGTAGTAAATGCAGAAATACCGCCCTGAGCAAAGGATCACGGGCTGCTGTTCATTATTAACAGGCTGGGGGTCTTAGACTGTGATATACTGTCTGGTTTACCTGAGCAGGAAAGGTTCGCAGGCCACAGGACATTCACTACGAAAACCTGGAGCAGCCCAGGCAAACCAGAACACGTTAGTCACCCCGGGTTTCTGACAGAGGCACACGGACAGGAGTGTAAGGGCAGCCAGTCGGGTGGGAGTGTTCTGAGATTTCTACTAACTGCCTGGCGACTTTGGGCCAGTCATTGAACCTTTGGGGGCTTCAGGTTCTTTATATCTGTCCACGGGGACAAGAATAGACTGTCCACCGTGTGGCAGTGATGTGAGGACTTGGGTGTCATGTGTGGAAGGGTCTGGATGGTGGCCAGCACGCTGGCCTCCTCCGCTGCTCACTGGGGCCGCAGTCACTCCCTTCTCTCCCCAGGGCTCACTTTCTCTCCCAATGCAGTGCTCTCCTTCCTACCTGATCCCCGCATAAAATGCTGAGAAGATCATGGGCCTGTCCCACGAGGGGGCCTGTCCCACGAGGGGGCCAGTCCTTAACTCCTCGGCACACAGTTTCTAGCTGTTGTATGTCCTTCAAGCCTCAGGATGCCTGTGAGGCGGATGGGGCTGGCTCTGCATCAGAGAGGTTGTGCCACCTGCCCGAAGCCACACAGTAGGAGTGACTGAGTTGGAACTTGGACCCTCCTCTGCCTTCTCGCCCTGTCCAGCTAGGGCCCCGGTCCCCTCACTTCACCCATCCCTTTGCCTTGCAGACAAGATCTACATCATGAAGGCTGACACGGTGATTGTGGGGACCGTGAGGACCGAGGTGCCTGAGGGCCGGGGCCTGGTGGCGCTGGTGGGGCCCGAGTTCGAGGAGGATCTGGAAGTGGACCATGCCCCCCGCTTCCCGGAGCAGGAGACAGAGCCGCCTCTGGGCAGCTGCGGGGATGTCATGTTCTCAGTAGAAGAGGAAGGAAAGGAGGCCCCCTTGCCCATGACTGTCTCGGAGAAATGAAGCCTGGCCTGGGTGGGGGCTGAGAGGGCAGCGGGGTGCCCCCTGGGAGACCAGGGTAGCCCTGGTGGCACCAGGCCAGTGGCAGAGGCCCATGGGGCCCGAACTGAGGTTCCAGCATCCAGGACTACAGGGGTTCCGGTGGTCTCTAGTTGCATCCTCACCCTGCTGCCCCCCAGCCCAGACCCTTGGGAAGCCCGGGCTTGTGCAGGAGAGACAAGCTAGGGGCCGGATCTGAATGGTAGAGTGTGGGAGTGGCAGATGGACAGCGGAGACCGGGCACCTTGTCTCCTGGCACTGGTGGGCGGATGCCCAGAGCCCTGAGCATCAGACGGACACCACCGCGGCTGGAGCTCCCTTGCGGCAGAGGCTGTGAGATACATACCCCTGTGCTTTCTACTCTCCCCTGGGCTGCAAGAGTGATGCCCCCTGGACCTCGCCACCATGTCGGCAGCCCCCAGTTACTGTAACGGGGCTCCCTGTGGGCACTGAGCCAGCGCCTCCTGAGTCAAAAGGGAAGCCAAGGGGTGAGGCGTCGTTGGCTGACCCCATCTTGGCAACAGCCACCGCGCTGTGCCCTGTGCCCTGTGTCGAGGTGAGTGCCCAGCCTGGCCCCCAGCCGTGCCAGGGCTCGAGTGAGACCCTCCTGGTGCTGCCGGCCCTCCCCTATTCTGTAGCCCCCAAGGAGGGCTGGGGGCCTGGCGTCACTGACTTGTCACACAAGGTCCCCACCAGCAGTCCCCTCCGTGGGAGGCATCTTGGGACCCAGATGTCTGCAGAGACTCAGAAGCTGCAGTGCCCCGCCCCAGCCGGAGATCCTGCCCATCCAGCTGCCTGGAGAAGGGCCCACTGAAGGGGAGCCCTAGGCCCTTCCTGGGTCCTTGTCTGCACTGTGGGCACCTCTGCTGTGTCCTGGGAAGATGCGCCTTCCTCACACCTGCCGTGCACACGGAGCCCGGGACCCCAGCCCTGCCCTCGCGCTCCAGCCACTCTGCACCTGTGGTTGGGATACGGATGTCAAAAAGCAACATGGTTTCGCCCAGACATTCTGCCTTATTCTGGATTCTCAGAAAAGCAAGTAGTCCAGTCTGGACTTGAGGACTTTTGCATTTCACGCTAAGGAGTAAAGCTGTCCCGACTTGGGTCTGCTGGCCTTCTCTCCCCAGGGCTTTCAGACTCATGTAAACAAACAAGGGGCCTTGGAGAGGGACGTGTGGGCAGATGACGGGGCTGCCCGCAGCTCAGGGCATTCAGTCTCAGCCGCCTGGAGGCCCCTGGAATTACCCACTGGAGGCCAGGCCCAGGAAAGCTGCTGTTTACTGACCAGCGTGCTCACTCTCTGGAGGAAGTTGGGGCTGGGTCAGGAATCACAGGGTAGTTTCTGAAACTGCTCAGATGTTTGGGGGAAAGGAGAAGGGGCTAGGACACCGAGAGGGACTCACATCGGAACCTGAGGACGTTGCCATGTGGTGGACAGTATTTGCCCAGATGTCTCGTGCAGGGACAGCGTGGGTGCACCGTGCCTGGAGCTCTGGCTGGAAGGGGCTGGAGGATGCCCCACCACGCTGAGCAGGGCGCTGACTGTCTTGACTTGAAGATATGGACCCCATGTTGGACAAAATGAAGCACTCCCTTGCCTAAAGTCCCTTCACAAAACCTTCGATCCTCTGAAACTTTTGATACTAGGAAAATTTGTAAGGTCCCTTAAAAATACCACTCGTAAGTTTTCAGGAAACTATCTTTGAGATTGGAGAGTATTTGAGAACATCTGAGCAGGAAGGGTCTGGGCAGCGGGGGTCCCTCTTCACCCACCCTCCCCCAGGATAGGGGGTCCCTCTTCACCCATCTACCGAGGTAGCCAGCTTCTGTGCCCTGTGTCGAGGCGAGTGCCCCGCCTGGCCCCCAGCCCTTCTGGGGCCAAGTGAGACCCTCCTGGTGCTGCCAGCCTTCCCCTATTCTGTAGCCCCCACGGTGGGCCTAGGGTCGACTGACTTGTCTCACAATGTCCTCACCAGTCCCCTCCGTGGGAGGCATCTTGGGACCCAGAGGTCGGCAGACACTCCATGGAGGGAGGCTGCTAGGAGCTGGGGCAGCCATTCCTACTGCTGGAGTTTCTTCCTTATTCTCGGAGGCAAACCCTTCCTCCGTGTAGTTCCCACTCTCTGGTCTAAGACCTATCCTCTGAGGATATTTAAAAGAAAGCCTTTCTTGTCATCAGACTCCCTTTGGCTATTTGCAGAAAGAGATTCTGGGCCTTCCCGTGGCCCTCCCTCTGGGCTGGGCTGAGCTGCCCCGCAGCTTGGGAAAAGAGTTCCAAAGTAGCAGCGTGAATGCCCAGCTTTGGGGTCAAGGAGAAGACTGAGGGGTAAATGGAAGCCTTGGACTTGGGACCCGAGCTGGGAGGGGCCCAGCCTGCAGCCCTGATCTCAACTCAGGGCCAGTGTGGGGCCTGCTCCCCACCACAGGCAGCCAGCCCAGGGCTCCCCCCTCTGACTGTGGTGCCCCTGTGGGGTGGAGGAAGGAGATAGAGGGCTGTGGTCAGGCCTCACCCACCCCATCCCCAGGACTCCAGCTCACGCCCGGACTTTACAATCAAACCCAGCCGTTTACCCAGTGTCTCCCTGCCATGTGGTTGGTCTGAGAGCTGGGGCGAATTTCCCTGCCCTGACCAGTGGTCAGGGACCACTTCTTAACATCTGTCTGTTCTGACATCCAGGTGGGCAGAGGACAAGGGCCTGCTGCTCAGGGTAGCAGATGGCAGGCCGTAGGAACCTTCCCACGCACGAGCACCATCCCTCTTCCTGAACAGCTGTATCAGGGAGTGACGGTGAGTGATGTGTCCCAAGGAAGTTACTGCGTTCAAAGGAAATTTATTCTTTCCCAAGGCAGTCTGGTAGGTGGTAAGCTGTTCTCGGTTTGTAGAATCTCTCAGGCTGGGGCACCCCCTGAAATGGAATAAGAGGCTGAATCCAGAGCCTCGGTCTCCTCTCACTCCTCCCTGGGGCTGAGATCAGGGAGACCAGTCATCCGGAATGGCTTGTTGGTCTAAACGGAAATGAACATCTGTGCAGGGACAAGGCGGTTTTCTGGCTGCAGGTACTTGGGTGCCTTCTTTCCCACCCGTGTTCTTGACCGTGTCCTCTAAGAGATAACAGTGAGGGGTGTAGGGTGGGAGGGGCAGGGCCTGAGACAGATGAACTCCCAGCATAAGGCTTGATGGGAGGTCAGAATGAGAATATTAAAAGTTTCAAGGTCGGCTCTGTGGGCCTAAGGAGGAGCTGGCAGGGGCCGCCTTGGGCTCCTGCACCCTCCCACAGGTCCCCCACCCTGGCCTGGCACCCATGCTGGGCATGCACCCTGGGGCTATGCCCAGGGACCAGAGGAGCACAGGTCACCAGTGGTTATGAGCGAGGTGCAGCAGAGAGGCCTGTCTACTGCTCTCTGGAGCGTGGACACAGAACAGCAGCGATGGGCAGGTGGGGATGGCTTCTGAGGTCAGACTTGGGTTCAAATCCCAGCGCTACCACTCAGCAGCTGGGCGATCGTGGTTATGTGCAGCCCAGGGGTCACACGGGTCCAGCTGTTTCCTGATACCACTGGGTATCAGTCTCTATCCGATAGGGTCATGGGATTCTGCTAGAGGCCGCCTGATCTGTGGCTCGTGCTTGCTGCTGGCAGTTTGTGTCCTGGGCACAGCGTGGCTGCCCCCTGACACGAGTGAGCCCTTCCTAAGCTGGCAGAATTCAGCTCCAGGTACCCTTCAAAAGTGCGTTGTAATTGGTGGTTGGTTCCAGCAAGCCTGTGTTGGCTCCAGTAAGGTTCACCAGGGCTATCAGGCTCTCCTGGGACCTGGCCTCCCTTGGGGCCAGGTTGCAGTGGGAAACCCCACAGTGAATAGGCTCCTTCTTGCTCTGTGTGGTGCCCCAGAGAACCCCTCAAGTCAAAGTCCTGGGACTGGGCTGTTTGTTCAATGTCTGAAACTCGGCAGTGTTTGCAGTGTGCTGTGGGTCCCTCTGCAGGGGACATCCTGCTCACAGTTCTAGTGTATTCCAGTGCTGCTCAAGATTTTTCTCGAGTGGCCTCCCTCGCCCCCTTTTTCCCTTTCTCCCGTCCTTTTAAAAACACCTGTGATGAGCCAGGCCCAAGTCTAGATGCAGAGACAGACTTGCTTTTGTGGGTCCTGTGTCCAGTGGATGGAGACCGATGACAGTGCATAACTGATCAGTGAACAAGGTGATTCCAGAATTCATCATGCCGTGTGCTATGAGAAGCCCCCATCAGGGGTCTGTGGCAGAGTGTCTGTAGGGGAGGACCAGCTCCGGCCAGGTGGCCGGGGAAGGCTTCTCTGAGGAGGTGTCCTCTGAGCTCAACCCGAGTGACACGACAAGTGAGGGGCTGGGGACTTGCGGGCAGAACATTTCGGGAAGTCAGGAGAACAGCCGCTGCAAAGGCCCTGAGGTGGGAATGCTTCTGGCCTGGAGATTCAGGAAGCAGGGCGGAGAGAAAAAGGGGGTGAACAGGAAAGCCAGCGGGCCAGATCACAGAGGGCTTGCTGGGCTCCTGGGAGACACTTAGATTTTCTCGTAAAAACCTCAGTCCACGGTGGTGTGTCTTTTTCTCTATTAGAACAATAAACATCCTGGTATTATCTCAGGAATAGGCGTGAAGGGCCAAAGCAGTGGCACCAAAGGTTGCCTGAACCTCTTTCTGAGGGCAGTCTAGGAAAGAGGCAGCGGGGCCTGGGCGCCGGGAAACAGTTGGCCGGGCTTTCTCAGAAAAGGCAGAGTTCGGGGCGCCTGGGTGGCTCAGTCATTAAGCGTCTGCCTTCGGCTCAGCGCGTGATCCCGGCGTTCTGGGGTCAAGCCCCACATCGGGCTCCTCCGCTGGGAGCCTGCTTCTTCCTCTCCCACTCCCCCTGCTTGTGTTCCCTCTCTCGCTGGCTGTCTCTATCTCTGTCAAATAAATAAATAAAATCTTAAAAAAAAAAAAAAAAAAGAAAAGGCAGAGTTCAGACGACATTCCTGGCTGATAGCAGCACAGGGTCCACGGCTGATGTCACTGCAGGGGGCTGGGAGCCAGGCCGTCTAGCTTCCCCTTTCTTTGGGTGTCTTCCAGGAGAGTAAAAACCACACCGAAAATTCCTGGGGGAGGCCGGGGCCTTTGTTTGGGTGCGGGGGCGTGGGGCCTCTTCGGACCCGGCCTGCGCGGGCCCCGTTCCACTCATCAGCCCGGCTTCTCCTGCCCGGGAAGGGCGCCGCTCCATGAGGGTTCACTTCCCGCTCGAGCAGTTCCAGCCACATTGCCCTCAACTTCGGTTTCCTGGATCTGCAACATGGACTTAATCACTCCCTTACGAGATGGTTCTGAGGTGCTGGGGTAACCCGGGTCAAGTGCTTGGCCTGGCGCTAGGCACCTTCCCTGTTTGGTACGGGGCGGCCCCTGTAGGCATTTCAGGAGCTTTAGAGCTGGCTGCTGCCTTTCTACATTCTTTCTGTATTTGGGCTTCATTAATAATAGCTGAAAGGCTGAGTATCAGCGCTCCCTTTTACAGACTGGGGCTCAGAGAGGCACATAAACTGACCCACTGTCACACAGCCAGGGAGGCGCCCTCCTGTCCATGTGGCTGGGGTGCTCCTGTGGTTGAGGTGCATTTATATTGAACTTATTGGGTCCTGTGCCCTCTGGACAAGCTTCCTTTCACCTCCAACTTCCCATAGCTGGGAGGCAGGAAGGAGGTCGGTTTTAGTCCTCCTCTCCTGGGGAGGCAGAGTCGCCGCAGGAGGCTGGGTAACCCGCCCGAGGTCAACGGGCCGGCCAGGTGTGGCTTTCTGAGTCCCCCTGGTAGGGCGGAAGGACACGGAGCTAGCCCAGGCAGAGCCTCTATCCTTGGAGCCGAGCTCCCTGAAGGTGGCCTGAATCAGAGGAGACTCGGGACTGGGAGCACAGGCAGCGCAGAGAGCCTCCAGACGATGCTATCGCCTTGTGCGTTCTCAGCCTCTCCTCGTGCCCCCCTCTCTGCCCCACGCCCCCAAGGAGCCCTGGAAGGAAGACCAGTCAGGTGCAGGCCTCCCCGGATCACAGATGGGAAAACTGAGCCCCACAGAGGTTAAAGCCGTTTGGCCTAAGGTCCCAGCTTGATGCTGCTTGGTGGAGACAGGGAGGCTGGGGGTGGGGGGTGGGGATCACTGTTCAGTCCAGGTGAACGGTAGAGATGACTTGGTGCTTTTCATTCTTTCCTTTACTTATTTTTTTTAATTTGGTGCTAAAACAAAAGTAACTGTGGGAAGTCAGTTGGGTTCTTAGTGATAAGGCAGCTTGGCAAGCGTGGAGGTAGTCCGCGTAGTCAGAGACGAGAACATCGCAGAAGCCGTCTGCAGCCACCTGAGCACGTGGCTTGCTTGGTCCAGCAAGGCTCCTGCTTTGAAGGGCCAGCGCTTGGCTTACTGCTCTGCTGTGCTGTCCAAAAAATTGTTCATCTTTGAACAAGGCCCTGGGTTTTCATTGGGTCTCCCAGATTACATAGCTTCTCTGCATACGGGGCAGCAACCTTGTGTGCTGGGATCGTACTCAATGCAGAGACACTTTTCCACACTTTGCTACTCACCCTCACGGTGACCATGATTACCGACGAGCTCGCTGCGCCCCACTTTTCAGTAACGTTGAACGGCTAGTAAGTGACCTGAACCGTCCCGGTTCTCTCTTGCTCGTCATCAGCCACCTCAAAACTTAGTGGCTTGCGACAAGCTCCATCACTGATTTTGCTCACACACCTGCAGTTCGGCTGGGCCTTGGTGGGAAAGCTCACCTCTGTTCACAGCTGGCCCCGGGGATCGCACTTCTGAGACAGCCGGCAAGTTGGCGTGGGCTGTGGATTTCTCGCCACAGGCCTCTCTCGGGGAGGCTAAGGCTTCCCCACAGCATGGCGACCGCATTCCTAGAACAAACAGCCCCAGCGTGGGAAGTGGGACCAGCCAGGTTCTTAAGATCCAGGCCCAGCAACGGGCCCAGCGTCACTCTGGCCGTACACTCTTCGTCAAGCAGCCCCAGAGCCCAGGTTCAAGGTGAGGGGCTGCAGACCCGCCAGCCCACGAAGGATTTTGAGATCTTACTATGTGACAGGCACTTTGCATGCTGCCTCGTTCCCTCCTCCCAATAATTGGACTGCTCTCGCTCCCAAAGTTGCCGCAAGGAGGCTCAATCACGTCTCCAAGGTCACCTGGATGGGATTGGAGTTGAAGTTGGTCTGTGTCCAGAGTGTGAGCTCTGACCACAGGGATGCCCTGTGCATTCAGGGGCCTCCCCACCCCCCACCCCCCCCGCAGGCAGAATGTGGCAGGGCCAGAAATCAAGCCTCCCTCTCTTTGATTCGAGAACGTTTGAGGCTTTTAAAGTAATTGGCTCCAATACCCCAGGTTCCAGAGGGAGAAACTGAGGTTGGGTGGCAAGAGCTCTTGCTGGGCGTCCCCTGAGAAGGAGGGCAGGGTCTGGCACCTTCCGAGGCAGGATGGGGGCCCCCCTCTCGGGGCTGCACCGGCCTGGCCAGGAAGTCACAGAGAGCTGGGGGCAGATTATGCAAGAGTCCGTTGCAGGCACATTGTTTTTCATTGTGATGACACTTTGCTCAGGAAATACCCACAGCGTCGTGTGAAGGGAGGGAGGTGTCGTGGCAGGCATCAAGGGAGGGCTCCCCGCCGCAGGCTAAGACCCCTCGTGAACGCTGGGGCACTCTCGAGATGGACCAGCGTGCCCCGGGCCAGGTTCAGGCCCCGGAAGTTCTCGGAGAGCCTCCCTGTCCCCTGTGAACTGGGCTCTGACAGAAGGGGTACAGGCTCCATTCCCGCCATCCAGGAAGTCCTACCTTAGTTAGAAACACAGTAAGAACTCTTATTGAGGCTTTCTGTGTTCTGGAAACCCCACGGCGCCCGGGGCAGTGATCGCTACTGTTACCCCTCTGTTCCAGGCGCGGAGACAGAGGCACAGAGCAGTTCCATCTCTTGCCCGAGGTCACACAGCTGCGAAGTGGGGGCGGCCAGCATTCCAACCCAGACCACCTGGATGGAGTCCAAGTTGCCAACCACTGGGCCATGCTGTTCCATTGTAGCTGAGGCTGGGGTCACCACTGTGCTGCGCCCCTGAGTCCCAGGCCCTGCCGAACACTACTCGGGTGTCCGCTGGGCTCAGTAAACGTACAGCGAATGGAGTTTGTCTCCTGCCTGCCATCTGCCTTTCCTTTCTGAAGGCCGGCTCTGACCAGGCTGTTCTCTCACAGAACCTTCGATGGTTCCCCAGTACCTGTAGGCCAAAGTCTGCCAGTCAAGCCCTCACAGGCCGGTCCTGCTACCTCCCATATCTCCCGTATCCAGACCACTCTGAAACGTAGCTGTGCCCTGTCCCCTCCCATCACCAAATACAGGGGGGCACGTCTCACCGTGAAATCTCAGCCCAGCACCCCGGTTCCCAAGCCTCCATCCTCAACTATCTTCTCCTCCAGAAAGCCTTCCAGGACCATCCAGGACCAGGACCTCTGGGTCCTCTGAGTTCCCACAGCTCTGACTGTGAAAAGGGTTGGAGGCCTAGTTCCAGCAGGCTCCCAGGAAATACCTCTGCGTGAAAAGAGGAATTCGTCCATTCATTGAGCCGCTCCTGAGTCATTTAAGCAACAAGCCGTACAGAGCACCTACTGTGTGTCAGGAACTGTGCCGGGAAACACGGTGGGGCTGGGAGGAGACGGGGGTATAGGGTACTCAGGGACTCAAAGCCCACCTGGGGAGGCATGCCAGGAGTCTGACAGTGGCCGAGAGCGTGATCATCGCTGTGACCGAAGTAAACGTGGGGCTCTAGCGTCCGCTGTGTGGCACCGGGCCAGGACGGTGGGCGTCTGCCGCCTCCTCTGTAAAATGAATTAAATAAGAGTACCCGTCCCAAAGAGAGACGGCAAGGATGGAGCTCATTCGTTGATTTGGGAGTTCATGAGCTCAAACTCTGTGTGCTGCTAGGTGCTGGGGACACAGCCCTGCCCTTGTGGAGGGACAAGAGAGAGAGCATGAGATAGCGCCAGCCAGCGTAACTGCTTTAAGGACTGAAAAAATGCAGTGGTGTGCAGGGCCCCTAGTGTGGGTCAGGGGTGCAGCCAGGACTTGGGGATTCGGCACATGACGTACAAAGGTCCGGGCTGGGGGGTGAGAAATTCGGGGCATGCAGTGAGCAGCTGTGATGAGGGTGTCAGAGACGAGAGTGGGGAGGAGGGTGCCTCTGTCCTGCATTCCCATGTCGAGGTCTCTGAGGAGGGAGGGGCGAGATGGTGGAGGCAGGGCCGTGTTCTAGGGGCCGTTCTTGTGCAGGACCTGGGAGGGAGACTGGAAGGGCTGGGCTGGGTGTTGGTGGGAAGTTGCCACAGCCTCCCCGGGGGTGGAGGAGCTGCAGGGGAACGGGGCCTGAGGGGAGTGTCCTTTGAGTGTGGAGGGGAAGAGGGAGGCTGAACACCCTCCGGAAAGTGAACCTTCCCCTACACGCTGGGGGACCCAGGGCTGGCCACCGTCAAGGTCTGAGTCTCCTTTTATTGAACACCTACTATATGCCAGGTGCTGTGGACTCCCATACTCTGATTTTTGCAGCATCCCCGCAAAGAGGACTTACTTATCCCCATCCTAGAGATGAGGAAATGGAGGCTCAAGGAGATGCAGTGATTTGTCCAAGGTCAAGGTCACATGCCAGTAAATGGCCTGAGCTAGGACTTGAACCCGTGTCTAGGTAGTGGCAAAGTCGATGCCTTCTTGGTGTTTGAGATCCCACCGTCATTGCTAGGTGCTCCAGTTTCCTGGGATCCGCATTTGGGCACATGGCTGGAGCAGGGTCTCCATGAACCGTGGGTGAAGGGACACGAGAACTCTGCCTGGCACACAGTAGGTGCTCAGTGAATATGTGTGGCATCTGCAGGGAAAGCGGGACAGGCCTGGGGAATGAGGTCCTGTAGACAGACACCACGTGCGTGCTGATCTAGGGGTGGCCGAGTCACTGTCATCTAATTCAAGAAGGCCCCTGGCCCCTGAGTCAGATCCCTCTGTCCCTCCCCAAGCTCTGCCTCCCCAGCTTCTGCAGGGGCTGTGCCCACACTGAGTCATCCCTGTCGGGCCCTGCCCAGCTCATCTCTGACCAGTAGACATGTCCTCATAAACATCTGAATGAGTGAAGACTGGGAAATCATACCAGGGGAAAAATTATTTATTTCTTCCTCCTTTTGAATTGGGGAAGGGAAAACTTGCCGGGAAGATGAGGTCAGTGACTTCAGTACTGTGCACTCCTTGCTGATGAGCAAGGAGAGGGCTCGTGGGCCGGGTACCACGTCAGGGAGATGGGCACAGAGCCACGCGATGTCCAGCCTGGCAGGACACTGCCCCTTGCCCGTCCCCCCACCCCCAGATTGCTCCCTGGCTGCTCCGGCTCGAGCCACGGTCTCCCTAATGAGAAAAACATGGGTGGGGTCACCTGGCCTCGAATAGGCCCTCTGAACTGGTGGGGCTCAGAGGTGAGGCGGCGCCCTGACATGGCCTGAGGCAAATGGGGTGCAGGGGGCAAGGCCGATGTGCGGGAGGAGTCGGGACCCCCAGACCTCAGAGCCCCATGCAGCCCCTCCCTCTCAGAGTACAGATGGGGAAACTGAGGCCTGGAGATGAGAGACATGTGTCCGAGGTCACCAGCCTCAGAACTAGAACCCAGGTTGCTGGTGCTTTAAATATGAAAACAGGGGCGCCTGGGTGGATCGGTGGGTTGAGCGTCTGGCTTCAGCTCAGGTCATGATCTCAGGGTCCTGGGATGGAGCCCTGTGTGGAGCTCCGCAGTCAGTGAGGAGTCTGCTTGTCCCTCTCCCTCTGTTCCTCCCCCTCACTCTTTCTCTCTTAAATAAATAAGTAAAATGTTAAAAAATATATATTAAAACCCCAAATCCTTACAGATAAGGAAGTAAATATAACCTGGGGGAGGGGAGAGGATAAAATGAATAAATACAGTAAAAGTATAAGGAAAATCATAAAAATTATGCATGATCCCATGCCCCTTATGACCACTTCAAACATTCTGGCTTCTTTCCCTTCCTCTAAATAACTTTTTAAAATTATCTTTGGTGATTTATTAACAAAATAAAACCTCCCAATCTAAGGTTATAACTCTTATGGGTCTTTGTTCATAGCTCTCCTCACGTGGTTAAAACCATTTCTATCCCACAATTATAATTCACTAGCAATTCATGACTTGGACTGTCTGCACGACCTCACCTCTACGGAGCCCCCACTGAGGGATTTGCTTCTAGTGATTCTAAATGGAACTTCTAGAGGGTGCCTGCTTTTAGTTCTTATTCTTTTTTTTTTTTTAAGATTTTATTTTTAAGTCATCTCTACACCCAATGTGGGGCTCGAACTCACAACCCCGAGGTCAAGAATCGCATGTTCTCCTGACTGAGCCAGCCAGGCGCCCCTCTTGTTCTTTTATTTTGCATAGCAGACCTGCTCCTTCTCAAACTCGGTGCTGTATTAGGGAATCACCTTTGCCTATTTCAATTTTAAAACAATACACATTATTCTGCATAGTCTGGATCATGGATCCAGACCACGGGACTTAAGGGTTCTGGGGCCGTAACTCAGGAGTGAGCCACGTTAGTGGGGAGCAGACCTTCCCAAGCTCCCTCCAGATGAAGTAGCAGCCCTCGGGTCTGTTTTACAAATGGGTTTCGACCCTAATTGTCGTCATTACTGATTTCCCACTATGTGCCAGGTGCTTTTTACCTATCATCACGCCTACTCTTCACAGCAGGCTTTGGGGGCAGGTGTAGTTGTTGCTGCCATTCTGCAGATCAAGAAACCGAGGCTCAAGGAGGTGTAGTGACTCTTCTAAGGTCACACAGCCAGTGAGTGGCAGAGTTGGGATCCAGATCCCGGTAATCTGAGAAAACTGAGTTCTCTCTCCATCTAAGATTCCACTGGAACAAAGAGTTTTATGGCATATATATATATAATATATATACACACATATATATGTATTTGTGAGTCTCTGGTTTAGCTCATTTTCTTTTTCTCCAATGCCAGACTTCCTGTAGAGAGGGCAAGAGACCCCTGTAGCTGGAGACATCTTGGAGGGCTTCAAGAAGGAGGTGGGGTTGGAACAAAGCCATCCCATCAGAGGAAAAAGGCATCGCACTTCAGCGTGAGAGCGTTTGTGCCCAGACTGCCTGGGGGTCCAGGTGGGAGCCCTCTGGGAAGGTACTTTGGAGGAAGCCTTTGAGGAAGGGGAGGTAAGGACAGGTTTAGGAAAGCTATTTTCTCTAGGAAAGGCCAAAGAAGATGTGACAGGTATGACCTTTGCCTCCTGGCTAGCTTGTCTGAAGAGCTAAGGCCACCAAGTAGGTATAAGCTACTGGTGATGGGGGGATGGGCCCGGTAATCCCACCTCTCCCTGAGGGCCAGCCTGGAGAAAGCCTTGTGTTCGGGGCACAAGAAGAACCCCAGGCTCTCCATCTGTGAAGTGGAGCCCCTTTAGAATGAGTGGTACGACTTAGCATATTAGGCACTGCCTTGGGGTCTGGCAAATCCCTTATGAAATGGAATTTTTCAGATTTTAATGATATTCGTCGTAATATCAATTTGTTCTACGTTACGGATTCACACTCTGCTGGCTGTGTGGACGTGGACGAGCCATGTAAGACCATCTCTTTTTTTTTTTTAAGATTTTATTTATTTATTCGACAGAGATAGAGACAGCCAGCGAGAGAGGGAACACAGCAGGGGGAGTGGGAGAGGAAGAAGCAGGCTCCCAGCAGAGAAGCCCGATGTGGGACTTGATCCCGGAACGCCGGGATCATGCCCTGAGCCGAAGGCAGACGCTTAACGACTGCGCTACCCAGGCGCCCCCATGTAAGATCATCTCTTAAATCATCTCACAGGACTACTGGGCTCCGCCATTCAGCTCGGCTGGAGACATGGCAGAGATGAGGTGGGAGTCAGGGTGGGTAGAGTGGAGGGATAGGGAGGGGTGCTGACACCTTTCACCTGGACACACCCGGACATCCGGAGAAAAATAAAAAATATTAAAAGACACAGAAGATGCTCTGAACAAATGAAGGCTACACCGTGGTGACGGGGATATGTCTATGCTGCCACGAAGTTAACTGTCTTCCACACTGAATTATTAATTCCGTGCAAATCACGGCTGGAGCTCGAAGAACGTACAAGTGTATTTCAAAATGCGTATGGAAGAATAAAGAACCCTATAGAATTCAGTCAATTGTGCAAAAGAAGAGCAAGGGGGACTCACTCTAGCAGATACTGAACAGTCTACAAAGCTCTACTAATTAAAACCATGTGGAAGTATCCTAGGAGCAAGAAGACCTATGGAGGAGGAGATAGTCCAGCGTAGACGCGCGTAATCATGACCGGGGATTACAGGCTGGGTCCCGGCCGGCGGGACAGGAGAGACCAGCTCACTCGGTAGAAAAATGAAGCCGGGTTTCTAGATTTTACACACCACATACAGTCTGGTTGTATTAAAGACCTCGATGCAAGATGTAAAATCATAAAGTGAATGAGAAGAATTATGGAAAAATACCTCTTTATCCTACAGGTTGAGAAGGACCTTTTGATGAAGATGCAAATGGAAAAAAGGTTGGCGGATTCGATGCCATTACAATGAAGGATGGATGGATGGATGGTAGATTTAGCAACCCTAGGCAAGGGCACCAGACCTATGACAGAATGAGAGGAGTATTTGTGATGTCTAAAAATGACAAGGGATTAATATCTAGAATATACAAGGAATTATCGCAAAGCTACAAGAAAAAGACAGGAAATAATAGAAATACGGTCAAAGGATGTGAATAGGCAGTTCACAGAAGGGGAAACCCAAATGACTAACAAGTAACGGAGAGGTGCTCAAACCCACGAATATTCAGAGAAATGCAAATGCAACCGGAGTGGGTTCCACTTCACACCCAGCCAATTGGCCAAAATCAGACTGCTGGCTGACGGTGAGTTTGGGGGAGAACGTGAGGAAGTGGGACCCTCTCACCCCCCTGATGTGGCCATGCCGGGGCGACTTCCGGCAGGTTGTCAGGGAAATAGGTACACGGTTACCCTCAGACCCAGCAGTAGTCCCGCTGCAGAGAAACCCAACCCCCCACAGACGCCACAGGACACCCGAATGGAGCTCAGGGTGGGAGGGGAACGGGAGTAGGGACGGGGAAAGAAGGAAGCAAGCGCAGAGCTTTCCCTACAGGGGTGTGATTGCACCGGATCTCCGGGAGGTCCAGCAAAGAGCGAGAGAAGTTAGGCGAAAAAAGAGTCCATTCATACCGGCTAGCAGATTATAAAATCCTTGGGGATTATTCACAAAACAGGGGAGGGGAGTGGAGGGGTCTGTTGAGGGGAGCCCCTCCTGCCCAGGCCAGAGCTGCCCAGTTTGTCATGGGGTGGAGACCTCAGAGGGGACCTAGGGAAGGCAGGGAAACTGAGGCAGGGTAGGGCGCGCCTGGGGAGAGTGGGGCAGAAGGCAGCCATTGTGTCTTTGCGTCTTTAACTAGAAAGTGGGAACCCGCTGCTTCCCAGCTCCCCCGGGGCCTGAAGGGGAGGCAGTGAACTGGGGTGAGGAGGGGGGTTTGGAGAGTGGGGTGGGAGGTGGGTGGCAGGTTGGAAGGTTGGGGGCTAGAGGGCAGAGGGGTTGGGGGTTGGGGGTCAGGAGACTTTGGGACCCTCATCCCTCAAGTGGGAGGAATGTTCGCAGGGCCCGGGTGAGGCTGAAAGCAGAGAGGAGAATTGAAAGCCGTCTGAAAATATGAAGGGCTATAAAAGGAAACCCACTGACGAGATCAAAGGTCCTCGCACGTGGGCACGCGGGAGTCCCCCATGCCACTGGTGGGAGTGTAAACGGGTACAGCCCCTTGGGAGAGGGATTTGGCAGGACCTAGTGAAAATGAAAATGTGCAAACCCCACCACCTGGCAGTTCAACTTTCTAGGTTTACGACCTAGGAGTCTAGGAGGCGCTCAATCCTGTGTTTTGGGGTGGCAGGCACAGGGATGGGCATCCCCCAGCAGGGACTGGAGCAGAGCTCAGCCACCCGCCCCCGGGAGTCCCAGAGCAAGGAGCAGGGAACACAGGGTGGGGCAGGCGTGCAGGCTAGCACGCCAGCAGGTACAAACAATGAGCCAGGTTTGAACTCATCAACACGGAAAGTTCTCAGAAACGCAGCCAAGGGGAGGGGAAGCAATCAAGGGCCAGAAGAGTGAGGCGGGTTTTCTACCATTGCTGTAAAAGCAGAGGGACGGATATGGAATGATGCTCCATGTTGTTGGTTTGAACCAGAAGGCAGCGAACGGACTGGAGAGAAATAGGGCACAGTCAGAGGAACAGTTGCCTTTGGGGAGAAGGAGAAGCGATGAGAACTGGGGGGTCAAGAAGGGCTTCGATTTTAATGATAAAATAATTTGAAGCAAAAATAATTCAACAAAATACTGAGAACCTACTGTTTTAAATATATATATAAAATCAGTGTTTGTGCTGCTTTTCTAGGTGCTGGGGACCCAGGAGAGAGCAGAACAGTGAAAGTGCCTGCCATCATGGTGGGAGAGACCGACAATACACAGACAGAATTTATACAAGTGCTAAGAAGGAGAGTAAAGCAGCTGTTTTAGTTAGGGGGTCAGAGAAGCCTGTCTGGGGAGGTGACACTTCAGTAGAGGCTGGCGGAAGCGAGGAAGTGAGTCATGCAGGTATCTGGAGGAAGGGTGTTCCAGGCAGAGGGAAGTGTAAGTGCAAAGGTCTGGTGGTGGGAACGTGCATTGCGTGTTCAGGACCAGCCAGGAGGGCGAAGGGGTGAGGGGTTACGATCCGAGGTCAGAGAGGAGTGAGGACAGCCTGGACGTTAACACTGGTCAGTTCCGGCTGGTGGGAATATGGGTGTTTTTGATCGACGCCTGGAATTTTTTTTTAAATTAGAAAACCTGAACAATGTGAGGTTAAAACCAGATGGGTGTAAAATATAGTGGCCTGGCCTGCGGTGGGATGAGAGGGAGGTCTCATCTGGTGGGGTCCTGTGCGGGATCAAGGGCCAGGCATTCCTGCAGTACAAGCACACCCTCTTTGTTCAAGGCGGGGATTTTGAATCCGGCTCAGCCCTGCTCTGTCCCCACCTCCCCACGTCTCTGGATAACCGGATCCTCAACCGTCAGGACAGGAGAGGCACTGGGTCCTCGTCCCCAGAGGGCAGAGGGGCCAGGTGATCATGCCATGGCTGCCTCTTGTGCACCCAGCGCAAACAGGGCTCCTCGGTCAGGTCAGGCATCCTTCTTAACAGAGCCCACGCGCAGGCTCACAGCCTTTCCAAACTCAGAGCCCTGCCGAGGAGCAGGAGGACATCAAGGAAATCAGGCTCTCTCCCCCAATCTAGTTCAGCTCCCTCCGGTTATAGAGGAGGAACGTTGGCTCAAGGTCACACAGGGAGGGGCTAGGATGGGAATTCCCCCGGACTCTTAGCTGGCCCCATTTGCAGGGCTTAGAAACCGAGGGTCTTCAGAAAGTTTCGGGCTGGTTTGGGGGTTGGTTCTTGAGGCAACTTAGAGCAGGGAGGCTTGGGCCGAGTGAGGGGAGGAGGAGGGCTGGAGGCTCTCTGGATTCCCTTCCCCAAATTGCCTGGGGTCCTCGCTGAGGGTTGGGGAGAGGGAGAGCTGCACTCCTTGGCCCTCCTCTCCTTTGGAAGGACATTGGGACGGGAGCTGGCAGCTCGCTATGGCCAGCTTAGCCCAAGATGCGGCTCTGGCATGGCAGGAGGGCAAGGGGGAGGCACGGAAGAAAGAGGCAGTTTCGGGGCTGTGGCTAATACCAAGTGTTACTTCCTGTTCGTGATTTTAGGACATGAGTCATCAAGGGGCTGGCCCAGAGCATTTAGGGCGCTGAGATAAGCAGGACAGTGGGAGGAGAGAAGGTTGCTCGCCCTGGCTGTGGGCCAAGCTCGTGGGGAAGGGGAGGGGCTCAGACGGCCCATGCAGCCCCTGCAAGACAGGATCTCACAGGGGGGCCCCCAGACCAGGTCAGAGGGAGCTGGCTTCACTGCTAGTTCTGAGAGCTTCCCAGAGCGTGAGCTGCCACTCCCCACCCAAACCTCAGCTCTGCCTTCCAGACCGCCCTTGGCCACAGCACCTGCTGCAGCTAAACCCTCCGTGTTCCCAAAAGACAGCCATTAGTCACCTGAGGGCGCACTAAAAAGCCAGATCAGCAGGCCATCAACAGACAGGATGGGGCCCCGTGGGGCCCAGGAACCTGCATGTTTAACAAGCCTTCCAGCTAACTCTGATGCGTTCTGAAGCTGGAGAGCCATTCCTCCAAGCGCCTTGCACACAGCAGGTGTGCAGCCAATGTTGGAGGGCAGACGGGCTGTTCTTGGGCCCGATGCCTTCCACGCCACCTGCCTGCAAAGCAGAGTCATCAACTCGGTGGGGCGAGATGGTGGGGGGCTCTCTGAGGGCCACGGGCTGCACTGGGAAGGGAGGACAGGCTCCAGGGAGCCCCAGGCCAAGGGTATATCCTGAGCATGCAGCCCTTGTGTTGGGTACCAGAGGGCCACAGTCCTGTCTGCTGGAACCTGCTTATTCTCCACGACCAAGGAACAAAAACAGTGCGCTTTTTCTGCACCGTGAGGCTTTGCTGTGTGAGACATGCATGGCCTAGGACACCAAGTTGAGTGGGTAGAGCCTGGGAGTGATGGGGATGGACTAGCTTCTTAGGGCCTCGACCCTAACATCCACTCACTCACTCCCTCGCTCACTTCTGCACCCCTTTATTGCCCCCTGCATACGCTAGTCCCGTTGTGCAGTCCAGCTTTACTGAGCCCCTTCCTCTGTGTATCTATCACCTGGTCACCGGGGAAACAGCAGGGACCATGACCAAATCCCTCTGCCATCAAAGACCACCCAGTCCAGTGGCATGAGAAGCAGCCGCCTGAGCAGAGTTCCTTGGCCGTGGGGGACAAACTCCGTTGGAACGCACTGTTCCCTTTACTAGCTGTCTAAGTTTGCTCTAAAGCTTGGCCCTTCTACAGCAAGACAATGTCTGTAAGCCATCTGGCCCAGAGGAGATTTCCAATAACTGCTAGTATCGCAATTACTAAGAGAGGAGAGGGACATGTAAGCAACTAACCATACGGAGGTGAGTGTTTTGCTAAAGGTCTGTAGAAGTACCAGCCCTGCCTGGGTTGCTGGGATGTGGTTAAGGGCAAGTTTCACCAGAGGGAGTTGGGCTTCAAGTTGAAGGGACAGGTAGGTGATCACCAAGCAGATGGAAAGGGAGGACATCCCAGGCAGAGGAACCCTCACGGACAAAGGCCCGGAGATGGGGACTCAAGGTTATTCAGGGAGTCCAGGGTGGTGAGAGTATGGGGCAGCGGGGGCGGGGCGGAGGTCTGCCTGGCAGACGGTCTGGGCCAGGATGTGAAGCCTCCGGCGTCTCAACAAGGAGACTGAGCTCAGTTCTGAAGGGTGCGGGGAGCCACAGGCTAGGGCGTGGAGGACCCCAGGGGTTCTCCGTGTTGGCGCTGTGCACATGTGCGGCCGGACAAGTCTCTGTTGTGGGGGCTGTTCTGTGTGTCGTATTTAGAAGCACCCTGGCCCCCACCCACGAGACGCCAGCAGCACCACTTTGCCCCCCGCAATCGTGACAATCGCAAATGTCCCCAGACACTAACAGACGTCCCTTGCGGGGCAGGGGGCAAAAATCGGCCCTTGATTTCAGAACTACTTGATCAGGGGGAAATGACATGACTGCCTCATGCTTTTGAGAGCTGGCCCTGCCTGACCGCACCATGGAGAACAGAGGAGAGGGACGGAGCTTGAAGGCCAGAGGACCAGTTGGGTGGCCACTGGAGCATCACAAGGGAGAAATGGCCAAGGCCAAAGCTGGGGCTGTGGGGTAGGAGGAAAGGGGCCGGGTGAGCCAGACTGAGGCAGGGTGTTAAGGGGACTTCCTGTGCTGTTGCTGAGTCTTACCAGATTCCCAGTTGATAGGTACAATATGGTGGGTGCCGAGATCAAACCCCAACTTGAAGAGACAGCTCCAGGCCACCTGTGAGGTTGTGCTGAGAGACTGAATGTCACGTGGTTCAGCCAGAATTTGCCATTGCCCAACCCCAGCCCAAAGACGATGCTGGGTTTGGAGAAGCGGAGAGAAGGGATTTGGAGAAGGGTGTGGCCATTGTGCTGAGCACGCCCTGCTGCCTCTTGGGGGAGGGGGTGCTTCCCTTTATCTTGGGCAAGGCAGAGGGGCCTTACAAAGACCACTCAGAGCTTGATATCCAAGGAGTTTAGGGCCCAAAAGCCTGATAGGAGTTCTTGCCTGCGTTGTGCACTCCCGAGTGGCCAGCACCCCAGGGCGGGCACCCTGCAGTGCTCGATAGAGGTGTGTGACATGAGTTAGAGTCCGAGGCTAGATGGGCCCGAGGTGGCCGACCCAGAGCAAGACGGGGTGCGTGAGGTGTGAGCCCAGCTGCTACAGGTGAAGGACAAAGGGCAATCGTGGATTCCAGGGAAGAGGTGAGGTTGGGGCCATCTTCCTCTGGGGGAGGAGCCCTCGCCAGGAGAAGCCTGCAGGAGCACCATTCGTGCTGCACTGCGGGCAAGGGGCTGCAGGCCGTTGGGGCCAGCAGGAGGTCGGGCAGCTAGAGTGCTGGGGAGCTGGGGTCAGAGGAATTACCAAGAAAGCCTTCAAGATGCCTACGAAAGTGCCTCCAGAGAACGAGCCAGAAACTGCTTCCCAAAGGCCCCAATGTGAACGGGGTGACACCTGCAGCTGCCATAGAACAGAGGGTTGGGGGAGGGTTGGGGGAGCTTCTCCCCAGCCATACCTGCCAGAGTCAAGAGAGAAGTCACGAGATCCTCTCCCTCCGACACAGTATCCAAGGCTGGGTTCCGCGGGAAAAGGGAAGAAGCCCCCCCCCCCTGCCCCGCCACCCCCGAGACTGGAGCTCTGATGAGTTCCCAGGACAGGACCGAGGGTTGTTTCTTGCCTGAGATGCCTGGAAAAGCTAAGGACCTGCCCAGGATTTCATGCAGAGGCTAGGCACAGGCAGACTCCCGCAGTGCGTTTGACGGGGAGGGCGCCTCTGCCTTGGACCAGTGCCAGCTGGCGGCCTGTGCTCAGCGACAGGCCCTACCATGCCCCGGCTCTGCTCTCCAGGCAGTGGGCTGACCCCACAAACTACATTTCCCAGTTCCTTTGTCAAATGTTTTCCATCTCAGGTTCGGCCAGTGGGAGGCACTGGTGGGAGATGAGTGCCGGGGGTGGGGGGGGTGGGGGGGGGTAGGACACAAGGGAGAAGCCAGGATATTTCCCTCCTCTGTGCTTCCTGTGCTGTCTGTCTCCTGCCGAGGCTCTGTCTCCTCCATGGTTCCAGATCACCCCGATGTCCTGGCTCCCGGCCGAGGAAGCGGCTCCAGCCCCAGAGGTGGAGGTGGCTTCTTAGACTTGCTAATCTCAGGGTTGTCTCCCCTCCCCTAATTGTTCTTTTAATTCCTCTAACATCTTTATAACCAATTCCTTTGTAATATATATTTTTGTTAACTTCATGCTTTTTTTTTTTTTTTTTTAAGAGAGAGGGAGCACAAAAGTGGGGTGGGGGAGGTTGGGGAAAGGCAGAGGGAGAGAGAATCTCAAGCAGGCTCCATGCCCAGCTTGGAGCCCAATACGAGGCTTGACGCGGGGCTCGATCTCATGACCCTGAGATCACGACCAGAGCCGAAATCAAGAGTTGGTAACTTAACTGACTGAGCCACCCAGGTGCCCCCAAATACTCTTTAGAGAATCACTAGGCAGAGGGTTTGCTTTCCTCTTGACTTGGCTGTCACCCACCCCTTAGGTCCAGCTGATGGAGGTGGGCTGGGAGGTGGGATCCCAAAAGGATCCCCACGTTTGGGTGGTGAAGGTGCCATTTGCTGGGATGGGGAGCCACCGGAGGCGATGAGTCTGTGGGACCCATTGGGTTTGAGGTGTGTGTGGGTCATGCGTGGAGAACCATTTGCCCCTGCTTCCACCAGGTGACACCCCGCTCCTGGTCTTTGGCTCTCTTACGGATCAGGGAATCCTCAGACTCCCAGGTGAGACTTGTAAGGGCCATAAAGAAGAAGTCTTTATGCTAGTTTGAGAGGCTGACTGTGCGGAGTTCAGTTCGTGGGCTCTGCTAGCCGCACCCTCAGCATGGCCTATCTCTCAGAAATGTTTGGGAACCAGGTAATTTCCCAGACTCCTGGTCAGGAGGTGGGATTTTCCACCCCACAAATCACTTCCCAGTTTCTCATTCAGCGCCTAGAAGCGCCATCCTTGCTGTTTCCATCATGGGGCAGCCTGCCACGAGGGAACGGGGGAACAGAAGAGTCTCCTGCCGTCCTGCCCACCCCACTCTTCAGAAATGCCCTGTGTGCTGGTGGTGAGGACTCCCAGAGCTGGGGGAAGACACTCTGGCCACACAGGGCTGGTGCTGGCATTAGAGTTGCCACTCAAAGGAGGGTGGTAACAATGGCAGCTTGAGTGGGAGCTCAGTGGTGATGTGAGCCCTAGGGAAGCCAGTCAGCCCCTCTCTGGGCCCCCTCAACTTCCTGGATGGCTTTCTGCCCCAGCCTCTGTTTACCTGTCAGTTACCTAGACAGGGAAAGCAGGGCAGGGTATGGCTCACTCTCAGAAGGGCTTGAAGAATGTTTAAAGATAGGGGGCCCTGGCTGGCTCAGTCGGGGTGGAGCACAGGACTCTTGATCTCAGGGTTGTGAGTTCAAGCCCCACACTGGGCATGGAGCCTACTTAAAAAATGTTTAAGGATAAATGAACAAATGAATAATAGTAATAGCAGCTAATATAGTATCACGGTTTAAGTTACAGATATATTTTGTAAGCATACACACATTTATGATATATACTATCTTTTAATTTTCAGAAAATGTCACCCTATGAGGTTAATGCAGAGACTCAGGTGGTCTGGCTCTAGTTTAAATGACTGAATTATGTAGAACACCGGTGGTCTCCCCAGAGCAAGTGTCACCTTTGTGAGATGTTTTTCCAAGTTAGTGCCCCACCCACACAGGACCGGGGACCCTGCGGGAGGTGGGAGGGGTAGGCGGACGCAGCCCAGGTTGAGAGGCACAATCTGGGGGCAGCAACAAACCCGGTGGGAGGGGGACTCGAAGGGGAGGGGGCCCCCCCGCGAGAAGGAGGCTGCGGGGTCCGCGAGGGCTGGGAGTGGCTGGCGCTGGGGGGAGACAAACCCGGGGGTGGGTCGGGCGGCGGAGTCGGGGTTCCAGCTGGGCCCCGCGGGGGGTGAGAGCCGGGGGGGGGGGCGTGCGGGGGGGGAGGTGCGGGGCCGCGCGCCGGGGAGGGGGCGTGGGAGGAGGTGTGGCACAGAGGCCCCGCCCCGCCGCCCCGCCCCGCCACCTGCCTCCCTCCAGCCGCCCGCGCGCGGGGTTTCGCTTTCCGTCCAAGGCGCCGGAGGCAGCGGAGCGCGGAGAGGAGGCGCGAGGGCGCGACAGTCAGGGACGGCCGGGCCCGCCCGCGCTCGGCCGCCGCCGCCCGCACCATGGCGCCCGCCGCCCTCTGGGCCGCGCTGGCCTTCGGACTGCAGCTCTGGGGCGCGGGGCACGCCGTGCCGGTCCAGGTGGGTGACTCGCGCGGCTCTCACGCCCACCGCCTGGCGCGGACCGCCCATCCCGGGGCGCCCCGGCCGCGCTCTCCCCCGGGGCGCGTGGCTCGGGGCGACCCAGGCGCCGCCGTCCGCGGGCGAGACGGACGCGGCGCGCGCGCCTGGACACCCGCTGGAGCCCCCCCCCGCCCCGAGGCCGGCGTGGCACACGTGCGCTCGGCCACGAACTCTGGTACCCGCGGCGCAGCCCGGCTCCGCCCGCGCAGGCCCGGGTGTTTGGGGGCTGGCCGGCCAGCCCTGGGCTGACCCGGCTAGAGCCTGGATTCCAGCTCCGACGGACACCCTCCCCTGCCTCCCGCGGCGGGGGGAGGGGGTTCCGTACTGGGGCTCTGTCCCCGCTGCGGACGCGGGCACCCTCTTCAGACTTCCTCCTCCTCTGGGCTATGGTTTTCCTCTTTCTTAGAAATACCAGGGTTGCACGCCTGAAAGAACAGGGCCAGGTGTGCAGTAAGCGCCTAATAAGGGCACGGGAGAACTGTGGGCTGTGTCCCGTGCTCTTTGCACAGACCCCCTCCCTAGGACCGACTTGGGATGTCCGGCGACCATTTCAGAGCCTGTTCTCTGTGGGCTCTGAGTAATGGGGAGGAGACAGTGTGTTCAGGTTCCCCTGGCTGAGCTCTGGGGACACACAGGAGGTAAGGGAGGATTTCTGGGCGGGTTATCAAAGACAGCTGGGACCCTCAGGGACTCCAGGAGCATGGAGAGAGGTGCTGGTCAGCATGACCTGCACGCACCACAGTAGCAAGGTGGAGTCTGCAAAGGGATTGCTCATCCTTTGCCTTCTTTGGCTGTCTCCATAGTCTGGTAAGACAGAGTAACCCCATTTCACAGAGAATGCAAACTGAGGCTCAAAGGACTTGTATTTCATTGAAGGGCCTGGGGGTGCTCTTCCTTTAAAGGGGGGCATTTTTCCCTCCAACCCGCCTGCACCAGCTGGGGAGGAGGTATTCCTCCGTCCATTCCTCATGAGCTCACCCTGATGGACGTGTGGTGTGCCGACTCAGGGGAACATCTTGACCAGGAGGAGGGAGGCAGGTGGCACTGGCTCATGAGGTAATGTGAAGTGATTCACTGGCTGCGACTAGAGATAACTTTAGAGTCCAGTTCTTGAGGGCAGAGGATGGAGGCTGTCAGACCAGAACTGACTCGCTCGCCGTGGGTGCGAGGATGTGTCCTGGGGTCTGCCCCAGAGGTTGTCCTGAAAACCGAGGAGGGTCACAAGAGTCCCAGCTCTGAGAGCCTGAGTGCAGGATCAAGTCACAGACTCAGGCCTCAAGGGGTGTTGTCCTGTGCTGGTGAACCTTGGGGTCATGGGAGCCCCTCGGTGGAAGAGGTACAGGGCTTCTCTGTGGGACACCAGGCCTGAGTCCTGGAGTAGTGGGAGGGGTCCTCCATGCCTCTCACTTCCCAGCCCTCCTGACCAGCAGGTTCCCTCCCCCAGGACTATCTCCACAGCCTTGGGGCTGGTCTCCTGAGCCCCCCCCCCCCCCCCCAGCCTCTCCCACTGATCGTCCTTGGTGGCATCACTCCTCTGTCCCTGCCTGAGAAGCCTGCTATGGCTCCCAGTGGCGGAGGCAGAAATTTCCCCCAGAGTCCCATGTTGGAGTGAGTCAAGGGTCTGGGTTCTTTCTGCCACCTCTCTGCATCTGTACCCCACATCCAGTGAGATAAGGTCATTACGCTGTCCCCTTTACATGGCACTCCCCTTGCCCCCTCTTTCAGGGCCTTTCCCACATGCCTCCCTCTCCAGGAAACCCTTTCCTCATTCTCCCAGTTGGATTGGATCTTTGGCTCTTTGTTCTTCCCAAGGACAGACTCTGTTCTGCTTTTTAATCTCGTTGTGTCTTATCCACTTCAACAGTTGGAAATTTCCTGGAGTGCAGGGCCTGTGGGGTCCTCCTCCTTATTAGTACCACAGTAGCTTCTTTTTTGGAACGAAGTGCCAGGCGCTGTCCTAGGCCTTTCGTACAGAGCCCCACTGAAAGCTTCCTTACAGCTACTCCTAAAAGGGGGATGCCGTTGTTCACATTCGGAGATGTGGAAGCTGAGCCCCAGAAAGGTGGTGACGTTTCCCAGGATTGCAGAGCTGGGGGCGGGTGGGGGCTGTGGAGATTCGAACGCAGGTCTGCCGGATGGCAGAGCTCCTTTCGCTACCCCCTCCCTGTATCTGGGTGCCCCTGCTGCCCCTGTCAGGTCCCGCACACTCACTGTGTAGTCAGGAACATTGGCTGTGACTCAGTGTAGTGGCAGAAGGAGCCCCCAGGAGACCCGACCTGGCTGCGGCTGCGGCAGCCTCATGCCCTTAGGGCTTTTGCCTCCTTCCAAAGCCGTATTTGCTGGCTGGTGTGGAACGCTTCGTTCCTTCCTCCGGTCATTCATTCATTCGGCAAATAAAGGCCAGGAAAGCCGGCAGGGTAGGTGAGCACTTAGTGCCCTCTGATGGGGGTGGGCTGCATTCCCAGCCGTCTGGCTGTCTGCTTGTTGCTGGGGATGGGGTCAGGCCCATCTCCCACTGCAAGTCTTGAGGCTGAGGGCTCCCCACTTCCCCCCTCATCACCCAGGGACCCGGGGCCAACTCGAGTTAAGGGGAGAAGTTGGGGCTCCCAGACTGGCTTGGGGACGATGGCCTTTGGTGTGGAGATGGGTGAACAGTGTACTTGCTGTTCCAGGATGTCCCTTTGTGCTCTGCCTGACATCGCAGAGGGGAACCTGGGTGCTGACTGAGGATGTGGCCTGGTGGCGGGGCACTCCATCAGAGGGCAGTGGGCAGGCGGCCAGGGATCCCGATGCGTGCCATTCATTCATTCCCCCGACATTCATGGACCTCTACTCCAGGCCCACCCTAGTGCTGGGCTCTGGGGACCTTGAGATGCCCATGACCCGGCTCCAGCCCTCCAGGAGCCCTATCACCAATGGTCACAGACCTGGGCTCTGCCCCTACCTGCCCTCGTGAGCCGGGCCAAGTTAGTGAGCCTCCGTTGTCCCATCTGTGGACATGGGAAGTATTTCCCACCTTGCTCTCCTCACAGAGCCGAGTGGGTGTGAAAGGCCTTGCAGCAGAGATGGTTGAGAAGATGGCTCAGAACCTGGCTGGCATTTTTGTGTCGGGTAGTGACCCTCACTGCCATCCTGGAGCCTGACCCAGGGGCTCCTGGAGCCCTGCTCCTCCCCAGGGCTGGGAGAGCGTTTATGGTCCTGACCATCCTGTGCTTCCTGGAGGAATAGCCAGGAAAGTTGTGTGTTGGGTGGGGGAATTTTGATGCCAACCATGGTTCATGCGTGCGTGTGTGTGTGTGTGTGTGTGTGTGTTATATTTAGTGCTAGTTCTCAGTTTTGCGCCATGCTGGCTGCTTTTTTGGTCCTTGAGCATGCCACACACACACACACCTACCTCAGGACCTTTGCACTTGCTTTGCCCTTCATCTTGAAAGCTCCTCCTGCTGATATCCCCTAGTCTCATTCACCCCACTTCTTTCTGCTCAGATGAATCCTTCTCAGAGAACCCTTCTCTGACCATCCTGCCTAAAAAAGCTCCCTACCAGGTGCTCTCCCTCGCCTGACCTGCTTGGTTTTTTTATATATAACACCCATCACCTGTTCTGTTTCTTTCACTTTCATTGCATCTTCCTCCTGGAATGTGAACAGGGAGAGGGCAGGGACCTGCTTGCCAGTATAGACTCACAGCCTAGGGCAGGGTTTCTGGTACTCCTGACACTGGGCCATGTAGGTGTTGTGGGACCGGCCTGTAGCAACTTGCCTCTACTGGCTTGATGCTGGTAGTCACCCCCCTTTCGTTGTGACAACTAAAAATGTCACCAGGTATTGCCCTGGTTGAGAACCCCTGGCTTAGAATAGTGCCTGGCATGTAGTAGGTGCTAAAAAATATTGAATAAATGAGCAACGATATTCGTTTGACCTTTATCATGGCCCTGTTTCAGGGATGAGACCGAAGAGTGTGAAAAGCCAGCGGTGGCAGGGCTGGGTTCCAGGCCGTCTCCCTCTGTTTGGGGTATTTCTCTGGGCTCTTCTTCGTGTTGCGCTTGGGTCTGCTGAGGCTAGGGGTGCTCTCCCTAAAGTGCTCCCTCCTGTCCCCCACCTCCCCACCCGAGCTCGTGATGGGGCCACCCACTGGCAATGACTCAGGGCTCTAGTAGGCATGTGACTTGCCTAGAAGCAGGCAGGGGGGGAAGCTGGGGGTTAGGGAGGAGAGAGGGGTGCCACCAGGGGAACGGGAACAGAGTAGAGAAGCTGCCACTCCCAGTTCCGGACGCTCTGGCGGGCCGGGGGGAAGCAGTATTGATGACTTAGGGGAAGGGCCCAGGCCTCAGTATCAGGCAGACCTCAGCTCAAATCCTTACTCTGCTGTTTACAGGCCGTGTGTTGTTGCCAAGTCGTTCCGTCTCTGGGAGTCTCTGGGTTCCCATCCTCCCTGGCTGGCTGTCACGGTTAAAAGTGCTTCGCTGGCTGTACAAGCGCCCTGGTGGCTAGTTGAGCATTTGTGGTTTTGCGGGGCCTGACCTGACTCTGGGTTGTGGGACGGTGCTGGGGCCGAGGTGGGGACAACCATGGATCAGTCTCTGTCTCTGAGCCATGGGGCCCCAAGGTGTGGGTGGCAGACCTCCAGCTGCCCAGAGCTTCTTCCCAACGTCCCTGAGCACAGCTCTCATTCTGCCTGCCTTTCCCTGGCTGTCTTTCCTACCCCGATGCCCCTTGCTGGGCCTCTCACACCACCAGTCCAACTGGCTGGCCTGCGGACCCTAGCATGTGGCCATGGCTGGGGGGTCAGGAAATCACACCCCTGCTCCGTTCATGAGTTACAGGTGCTCTGTGTCATTTGAGAGTGAGCGAGGGGGTACATGTGGCACAGTATAGCGGAGTCTGATGACGTCACTGTGAAGGGGATGTTCTGGCCTCAGCTTTCCTACCTGCAAGATGGGCCTTCTAGGCTATCTCTAAGAACTCTTCCATTTCTAACCTCTGTGATCCTGAAATTCTGTTTACTTGTAGTCTCTAGAAGGGAACGCCCTGCGAAGGATCCCCTGAGGCTGTGCTGTCCATTCTCCAGCCTCCAAGGGGCTGCCGAGACAGCAAGGCCCTGAGGAAGGAGCGCCGGCCTGGGTGTCGGGAGAGCAGAGTTCCCAGCCGAGCACTGTCACTGGCTTGCTGTGTGACCTTGCTCGGGTTACTTAGCTTCTCTGGGGCTCAGCATTCCCATCCATAAAACCTCGCACCACTGATCCCCACACTCTCTTTGGAATGTTGGGGAAGTGCCAGCTTTGCACGCGCTTGACAAAGGCCGTAGACTGAGGGGTGAGGGGTTCCAGAAGTTTTCCCAGGAAGGAGAGCCCAGCACACCCCACTGTTAATATCTTGGCTTCCCAGACTGTCTTCCTGCTGACCTCAATCCTGCTTGCTGTGCCTGGAATGATTTCCTTGCCTTGCACCGTTGGCATCAAGAATTCCTGGCTGCCTGTCAGCTTGCTTCCTAGACGAGATGCAGAAGCTTCAGGCAGAACAGAATTCATGGGTTTCCTGCCTCCCTGCCCCTTAGTAAAGTTAGAAGCCAGACCCGTTGGGGCCGCAGACTGTGGGTAAGGCAGTGCTGTGGGCATTCACTGCAGGGCCTGCTGTCTGGGAACCCAAAGGTTCGGGGAAGCCTGGGTGGGGAGTGACAGTTTCCGCGAAGAAGTCCTTTGTCACCTATGATGGGCACATGGCCCTCTCCGTTGGTTCTGAGTCCTGCTGGCCCCCTTCACAGCCCAGGGCTGTGGGCATTTGTCCCCCTCTGCTGAGCTGTCAACTGGGGGGCTGGGACTCCGAAGCTCAGGGCCCACCCCTGTGGGGCCCACGGTCATTTTCCACAGTGGCGTGTTGTGAGGTCACGGGCGGGGGGTAGTGACATCACTGTGGTTTGGGGCTCTAGGGTTGCGCACGCCGTAGGAGGAAGTGTCTGTTTACCGACTGGGGTTCGGAAGAGTAGACTTCCTTCTGCCCCAAACGTGAGCCGTGCTGGGGGAGCCGAGTGGGGGGCGGCTGCCCAGGAGGCCCCAGGCTGCAGCTGTGGTCTTGCCTCTGCCCTGCTTTCTGGTTGACGGTGACACCGTCCTACCTCTCTGAGCCTCCATGTCGTCTTTGCAGAGGGGGAGGGGTGGGGACAGACTATGTCTCAGGTGTCACCTGTGCAAATTTATGCTCACTGGACTCTTGGTTCAATTTCTAGAATGAGAAGGCCCATCAGCCAGCTCTTTCACACCAAGCGATGCATGGGTACGGAGGGAGGCTGCAGGACCCACTTCCCAGGCCCCCAGTGGCCGCCGGCCTCCCCACTTGGGCAGCAGACACCAAGTGGGCACGCGTGGGGAAGACAGGCAGGGTGGAATGCGGGCCGACTTCACAAGCCCCAGGCTAAGTCTGTTTCTGGAGCTCTGGGTCCTCAAGAGGCCAGCAAACTGCTGCTCTGTCCCCGGCTTGGAGCCGGGGCCCTGGGTTGACCCAGCTGCTCTGACCAGAGACTAGGGTAGAAATCCCCAGGGGCTTTTGTTTGTTTTCCTTTGCTGTCCAGACAGTGGCCCACCCATCTGTTTCACTCTGAGCTTGGCCTTGAGTGGGTATGGCTGCCGTGGCCACGGGTTCAGGGAATTGAGTGGGCCTGGGGGGTGGGGAACAGAGTGCGGAGGGGTTTGGGGACAGGCAGGCTGTGTACGGGTATCTTCTGGGCCGTCCGTGGGAGACCTTGTCAAATGTCTACCAGGAGAGACGCCCGAGGCTGCAGAAGCGACTGGAGCATGAGGCTGGGAGCTGGGGGTCTGAGACCTGGTCCTGGCTCAGCCTCGAGCTCTGGAGGGCTTGGCCAGCTTCCTTCTCCTCACTGAGCCTCGGCTGCCCTGGCTGGAAATTGAGATCAGCAAGGACCTCGCCCACTCCTGCCTTGGAGTCCTTTGGCCCCAAGTGTTAGACTGGGGGAGGCAGTGCAGGGGTGGGTAGAGGGTGGAGTGAAGTTCTGGCCTCCACATGGCCCCCACTCAGAAGGCCCTGGTCGGAACTTGACAGTGAGTCTCCCGGGAAGGGCTCCCAGCACTTCACCTTAGTGAGCAGGGCTGCCCACCAGCATCCCGGGCAGCTCTGTCTGTCCTTCCTCCTGCTAACCCACAGCCCGGGGCTTCTGTCTGCCACTCGCAGAGACCCCGGGTTCAGCTCGTTCCTGGCCAGCTGTTGCCTGCTGCTGCAGGGCTCCTGCTCCTTGCTGTCCTGCGCTGCCAGAGGTCCGGAGCCCCCCGCCCCCACCTCATGGCACGATGCCCTCCCTGTCCTCCCAGCCATCGCCCCCCACCCCGATGGCTCCACTGTCTTCCGGGCCTGGCCCCTTGGCCCCCTGACCCTCATCTTTTCTTGTCACTTTCCTGGCTCTGCCTCTCCATCCTGTCCTCTTCCAGGTCCTCCTTCTGCAACGACCACATAGGGATCCCTCTAAAAGCTGAGCCCCCCCAGGGTGGGCAGGTTGGGAATGAGTGAGCACCGGAGGGAGAAAGGTGTGGAGGGAGGCATGGAGGCGGGAGTAGCAGGGGACAGTAGCTAGATGTCCTGGCGGAAGCTAAAGCCTCACGAGGAACAGCGATGGCTCATGAGGCTGTCAGCTGTTTGGGGCTGGTAACCCAAGTAGTAAAAAATATAAAGATTACATTAGAAAGTGGGAGCTTCTGTGATTTTTGGGAGCATTTCTTAAACATTTTACATGTCTTTTTTTTTTTTTAAGGTTTTATTTATTTGAGAGGGAGCGAGAGAGAACATGAGGCAGGGGGAGGGGCAGAAGGAGAGGAAGAAGCGGGCTCCCTGCTTGGGGAGCCAGATGCTTGGCTCGATCCCAGGACCCTGAAGGCAGATGCTTAACCGACTGAGCCACCCAGGCACCCAGCACTTTACATGTCTTATTTCACTTACTCCTCACAACAGCCCCCCGAAGTGTATACTGTCTGTGGATGAAAAGATTGGCGTTTATTAACCTCATTTCTTAAACAAGCTAACTCTCGTGCTGCTGGCTAATAAGGGGGGAGTCTGAATTCAGAGCCAGGCAGCTTCACTCTAGAGTCCCTGCTTTCAGCACCATCCTCCCCTCCTATCAGGGTTGAGGCAATAGGGAGCCACTGATAGTTTTAGAGCAAGGGAGTGACTAGAACAGAGACTAGAGTAGGAGGATCGCTCTGGCCCTGGCAGGCCAAATGAGGTAGAGAATGTGGAATAGTTGAAGCCAGAGCCCTGGGCTGAGGCAGTAGCCGAAAACAGGAAGGAAGGATCGAAGGCTTCAAGGAGGAAAGGAGGCCTTTGGACTGGACTCAAGATGTGGTGTGGGACAGAGATACTCAGGAGGAAGAGGAGTTGTCTCTCTCTGTCCCATCCTGAAACACAAGGCATGTCTGCCTTCAGCCCTGCCCCAGCTTGAGCCAAGCGATTCTGGTCATTGTTCCTAGAGCTGTCATGGGGAGCCGTAGGGTGACCTGGGCTCCTGCTGGGGTGCCGTGAGACCGGGCAGGCTGACCCACTCCTCCCAGGTGTGGTGTGGGATGTGACGTGCCCCCCACTGGCGGGGAGCAGGACTTCCGGGGGGGCCCCGCTCTGCTGCCAGAGTACCCGGGGACCTTGAGCTCCTCTCTGAGCTTCGCTTTTCCCCATCGGTAAGGTGGGGATAAAGGTGTCTCTGTCACTTCCCATGGGGGCTGGGAGAGTGCAGTGAACCAAGGGCTGGGGTTGACATCTGGGGGCGGGGGGCTTCACGGGGCCAGGCAAGGACCTCATGCCTTTCCTGAGCCCTCAGTCCTCACAGCCCCCTGGGGAGGGGACCATCACTGCCCCCATTTTATAGGAGAGGCAGCTGAGGCACAGAGGGTCAGCTCTGTGCTCAGGGTCTCAGCTCACTGGAGGCAGAGCCAAGATTCCACCCCCGGCAGTCGGGCTCCAGAGCTCTGCATGCAAACCACCACCCAGATGTAATGGTGGTCGCCTGTAATGGTGGTCGCCGTGGCTGTGAGGGACTCTTCTCTGAAAGCTGTCAGTTCGTCTCCCCCAACGAAGGACAGACATCTCCCTCTCTGAGCCATTTCCCGCCCCGTTCTCCTGCTGGCTCCAACTCATTTCAACTAACTGGAAATGAAGACTTCTGCTTCTGTTAAACAATTCAGCATCTATTAGGCACCTGCTGTGTCCTGTGCCCTGCGCCTAGAGCAATGAGTAATAAGAAGCCAGCAAGTAACGCTTGGCTCTTACTGCCGGTGAATCATAATGGCCCTATGTGGCGGGCACTGTGTTTGTCCCCATTTCATAGATGACAGAACCGAGGCTGCAGAATGGCAGAGCTGGGATTAAAACCCCGGTGCCTGGCTCAGAGCTCCTATTACGCTGTGTAGCGAGGGGCATGGAGCCTGTCTTTGAGGCGGAGACACTGCAAAACGAATGATGAACCAAAAAGTGGTCTGGGCAGTATAGAGATGGACCCAGGTTGTCCCTGGGGCCCTCAGGAGGACCTCTGGCCCCATCTGGGCATTCAGAGAAGGTTTCCCTAGGGTGAGAGTGGAGAGGACTCTTGAAAGAAGTGGGAGAGTTGGCCGCGGGGGTGTGGCGGAGTGGGTGGGGGTCAGGATGTTGGGGCAGGGGAACAGCAGGAGTGAAGGCATGGTGGGGGCGGGGGTGGGGGGGAAGGCGCCACATGCTGCCCTGTCTGGGAGGCTGTGGTGGGGATGCTGCAGGGGCTGGACAGCGGTGCCCGGGTCCCAAGCTGGGGACACTGAGCTTGGGCCTGAGCATAGTGGAGCCAGAGGTTTAAACCAGGCCAGACTTGGCTGTAGGAAGGTGGCTGCAGGTCCATCTGGAAAGCCGGGGGACCAAGAGGGAGGAGGCTGTAGCCAGCAGGAGACGCCGAGAGCGGGAAGGTAGGAGCCAGGTACATTGAGGAGACCACTCCGACAGGCCGACAGGCCGGTGTGTGTGGGGGTGGGGGGTGGGAGTGGGAGGGGGTGTCCTCGGCCACTAGCTTCTCGGGGGCAGGACCACACCCTGCTAGATGCAAGCCCTGGCATTCAGCACAAAGCCTGGCCCCAGAACCGGATACCAGCCCGGGCTTCCTGTCTGGCCCTGGCTCACTTCTAAAGCAACATCACAGGCAGGAGGCAGAGAGTGGGATGTGTCACCCCCGGGCCGCCGCCTGTGATGTGGTCCGTCTTTCCTGACGCACATGCTGTTCCTCTCCATGACGGCAGACAGGCCTCTGCTGCCTGGCCCCAGCGGCGGCGCCGCCGGCTCGGCCTGGCCTGATGTGGCTGCACCCCCCGAAGTCCCCGGGCTCCCCCGAACCCCCCAAGATGGAGCCCCAGACGGCTCTGCCGCCTCCCACCGGATCGCAGGGCCCCAGGGGCTGCCATGCAAATGATGGGGTTTCTCTATTGCTCGAAGATGGTTTCCACCTGTGTAGGGGTGTCGGGGTCCTTCGGCAGACGTCTCCGCCCCTCCCCATGGCCGCGGCCTCTGCCCCTGGGACCCTGGAGACCTTTCTGGGAGAGACACTGCATCCGCTCACGCCTTGCTCGCTGAGTGTTCTCAGAGGGGTCACTGTCCCTGCCGGGGCCCCTCTTCTATGACACAAAGAAACAGGACCAGACCACAGGGTATGAAACTGTCCAAGGACACGGAGATGGACATGGCTGTGACGAGCTCCCGTCTGCCACTTGCTGGCTACGTGCTCTTGGACTTAGTGCGGACTCTCCAGAGGCCTCTGTTGCTTCATCCCTAAAACGGGGTGATAGCGACCTCCTCGCATTGGTGCAGGAATAAAGGAGAGAATGCATGCGGTGCCAGTGCTGTGTGTATACAGTAGGCGTTTCTCCTGGGTCTGCACGGTCTCTCTGTCTTTCTGGCCCTGGGAAAAGAGTAGGTTTGAGAGGCACATGCTACTCCCCGAAGCCTGAAGCTTCTCCCTGGGGCCTCTTCCCACCGTCTCCCCTTCCTGCCCTCTCACCGCACACAGCGGAGCTCCTGGGGGAGGCCGGGACGGTGACCCCTTCCCAGTGGTACTGGCATCTAAGCTGGGGGCGGGTCTCCAGAAAATTCGAGAGTCTTGAAGAGCCCAGAGATGTTGCGCTGACAGTGGCCGGAAGAGCAGAAGGCTCCATCCGGAGCTGCCGTGCTCTGAGAAGACAGTGCCTGGTGACAGCCGCTTCTCCTTCCCCGGGCCTGCCCTGCTTTGCCTTCCTCTCTCTCACTGTCTATTTATAAATAGGAGAAGGGACGGAGGGCCACCACCTTGGGTACATACGGGGCCAGGGCCGGGCCGGGCTCCAGGAACGGGAAGGACAGGAAGTCATCTGGTGCAGGGTTGCCCAATTCCCCAGGACAGCGCTGACTCAGACTCCAGAATGAGACTTGCGAGGCGGCCCGGGCTCTGCCGCTCGCTGGCTGATGGCCCCCGTGAGGGCCCGGTGCATGTCCACCTTGACCTTGTCCCTCCTGCCCTGCTCTCAGGCTGCTGGCATTCCTGCTCCTCCAGGGCAAGAGTGAGGGGGGAGGAGGTCGGGGGGGGGTGCGGCGAGCAGGAAAAGGCATGCCTGACTCCCCAGGTGACTCTCGTCTGGCTGTAGCTTTGGCCCTGGCAGGTCTCCGAGGCTCCCGTGCTTTCAGGTGCTCACCGCCATATTACTGTCCCTCATCCTGGACACTGCATCCCTGGGTTTTGGCTCCTCACCCCGGCTCTTTATTTTAGGGGTCCTGTGAAGCCCCTTTGAGACCACCTGAGGCAGCTACCCCAGGAAGCTCGCCATCTGGCCCGTGGGACTCTCTCTCTCTTTCTCTTTCTCTCTCTCTCTGTCTCTCTGCCCCAGTGAGGCCTCCACCCCACTGTCATGGCAGTTGGCCTGCCACGGCCTCCCAAATTTAGCTCCTTGAGGAGTAGGCCTGGGGTTAGCCCATGGGTGACCCTATAACTCCAAGGGTCACAGGTCAGCTTCCCCACACTTGGCCTCCAGGTGGGAGGGAAGCCCCTCCTCTACAAGGCCCACCTGAGCCATCTAGCACCTCACAGGCCCCGGGCAAATTGCTGCCCAGAGTCCTGTCCTTACCTCGTCCATTTTTAGCTGAAACCAAGCAGAAGGAGCCAGTTCTTATAGTCTGTCTGACATAAGTCTACAACTCAGGGCCTTTGCAGACCCTGAGCGCTCCCCCAGGGGGCCCCCTGGGAGCCTGGGAGCAGGTGATGGACCCAAGTTCAGACGCTCCCCCCCCCGCCTTTGTTCCTACAACAGCCCCAGGAGGAGGCAGGGCAAGGTGTTGTGTCACCATTTTACAGGTGACAGTGTTGAGGCTCAGAGAGGGTAAGTGACACCTGCAAGTCCCCCAGGACCGGCGTATGCCCCCAGATGCTCTCACCTCCGTCTAGGGCTCTTCCCGTGATACCAGGTTCTGGATCTCGGGTCCCTCTCCTGCCAGAGGCCAACTGCACAGGCTGCCCTCGCCCTGGGAGAAGGCGTGAGGGGCGGAGGCTGGGGCCTGCCAGCCCCTCCCCGTACCCACTTTCAGCCTGGCCTCACACCCCCCGCCCCACCTCCCGGCTCATTCAGTCTTTCCGCCTCTCATGTGGGTGGCCACCCACTCACCCACCCGGTCCTCTGAGGTCTGCGGAGGGGCCTGAGCTCTCTGACACCCGTCGTTAAGAGGGCAGAGGTGGAAAGGGCTTAGAGCGTCAAGCAGGCCCGCAGCGCCGTTTTCCAGACAAGGAAACTGAGGCACAGAGATGCCAGTGACTGCCCACCACAGAGGGGGTGCCTGAGTCGGACAGGGAGGACCTCTGGGTGGGCCCAGGGGCGTTGAAGTCCAGTCTTCCTGGGGTGGGGGTGATGAAGGCACCAGCTTGGTGCGAGGGAGGATGTGTGCTGAAGGCGAGGAGACCGTCTGAGGCTCAGTTTCCTGCTGTGACTTGAGAGTAACCCCAGTGCTGACCTCACAGAGCTGGGATGGGGACTCAGGGCCGGCGAGGTGCTTGAACAGCTCTGCACGATGCTTGGCGTGGAGGAGCCTTGGGAGGAGGCGCGGCCTCTGGGCCTGTGTCTGCCGCCCTGACCCCGGCCCCCGCCGCCCGGCCTAGCTGCCTGGCCTCCTCCTGGCCGTGCCTGCACCACGCCAAACCCATTCTCCCGATGCCTTCTGGCCCCAGGCGGGGCAGGGACTGGGCAGCGTTCAGTGCAGTAATGCCCAGCACTTGGACTGGCAAGTGTTCGGTGTGTTTGTTGAATGACTGAACGTTCCCACTTTTGTCCCTGACTTTCTCTGCCTTTAAATGGGAGGTCGCTAAGATCTAGTGTCTGAGGCCCCTGCTGGCCTCCAGCAGCTGCACCTCCATCGTGGGCCCCACTTCTGGGCTTCATCCTTCTTTTCCTGTGCTCCCAGGCATCCTTCCAGCACTTGGCAAAGCTGAGCCTGCAGACGGGTCCTCTCAGGAGCCCAGTGACACAGGCAGTTCTGGGAGGAGCCAGGTCTCAGGTGGCGAATGTCCCTGCCTGCTGTGGAAGACCGGCCTGTTCTGAGGTTCCTGGGGGGTCTGCTGGGAAACCAGGTCAGAGCTGAGCTCAGAGGGTGGTGGCCTGAGCCCGAGAGGGGTACCCTGCACGGGGGTGTGTATGTGTGTGTAGGAAGGAGAGCCCGAGTGACAGACAGAACCTGTATGCCCTTGTGTGCCCCTGTGAGCCCCTGTGAGCCCTGGTGAGCCAGGGCCCCCGTCCCTGTGTGGCACGGAGGTAGATGAACCGGGGGCGGGGGGGGGGGGGAGGGCGCTGCAGTGACCCGGGGACAAGGAGCTGGCTCCTTCTGCTGTCCTGAGGAGGGGACCTAGGATTTCTCTAGTGGGATCAGGACAAGAGTCACACCCCAACTCCACCCCATCCTTCTTGGATGACCTCAGACAAATGACTTGATCTCCGTCAGCTGTGAGCTGGGCATGCGCCCACTGGCCTTTGGGGGCAGAAGTAGGCTTCCATGGAGTGCCTGCAGCCTGGCCCGCACACAGTAGGTGCTTAACGAATATCCTGTCGTTTCATTTCCTCCTCAAAGGGCTAGAGCTGAGAACGTGGAGGAGTGACGGAGGCCAGGTGGTGGGAGGGGGTGCTGAGTTTTGGGGGGCACCTGGGGTTCTGGGTCTGTGTCAAGAGGGAAGGGAAGCTTGGGTCCTGTGTTCTGGGGACCTCCCCAAGAGAAGGGAGGCAGGAGGGGAGGCAGCAAGGAGTGGCGCTCTCGCGCTCTAGCCTCGGGGGGCTGTCGCTTCACCTCTGGGCTGCTGGGAACGTTGCCGGGAGACTCCGTGGGACCACGGATCTACACGTACAGTCAGTCGCTCCCGGGAGACAGCAGGTGCGCAGTGCACGTTTGCTGCTCTGTTCTGCGGGTTTCTCCTGTCCTGGGAGAAGGGGGCCCCATGTTGAGCAGAGGAAAGGGAGCTGCTGACCCTGATGTGAGAGTGGGTGAGGGGGCGCCCTGATGGCCTCCTTGTGCGTGGTCCTCCATCAGCCTGCCACCAGCCAGGCCCTGGAATGATCTAGAACTTTTGGGAGACCAGGGAGGTGGCTTTGCTTCTTTCCCTCTCCATTTCACACAGTTAGAGGTGTCTCATATATTGTATGTTAGATAGGCCCTTCCTCCCTCCCTCACCTCTCTTCCTCCCTCCCTCTCTCCCTCCCTGCTTCCCCTTCCTCCCCTCCCCCACTTCCCTCCCTCCCTCACCTCTCTTCCTCCTTCCTTCCCACTCCTCCCTCCCTACTTCCTTCCCTCCCTCTCTTCTTCCCTCCCTTATCTCCCTCTCTCCCTTAACTCTCCCTCCCCCCTCCCCCCCCCCTGCCTCCTTGCATTCATCTGTTTTCCTTTCTCTTATTTACTGATTCCATCCATCCATTCACCCATACACCTATCCATCCATCTTCTCTCCAGTCCCCCATCCCCACACTGGGTCACAGCTTGCCCCCCTGTTAAATGAGTGGTTAAGAGTCATCAGTGATTTCCAGATTTTTCACCTGGGGACCTTGTATTTTGGAAGATTGGGTTTGCCACACTGCTGAGTAAATTGAGTACTATCCAATTTATTTCCTCATTTTAAAATGTCAGAGCTCCCCTGTGGGTGGGTGATATGTGGGTGTGAGCCTCCCCAACACCAGCCAAAGGATCTAGAAGCTTCCATAGATCACGTTTCCCCAGAGCCCATTGGCCCTGTGCTGGGGCCGTCCAGAGACCCCTGGCCCATGTGGCTTCTGGGGTGACCTGAGGCCGGCTCCCTGGACTGTGGGTCAGCCGGGCCTCTGCTCTGGGGAGCTCCACAGTAGAGGGAGTGGTGACCTTTTGTCCTGCTCTGTGGAGGGGCTTTCTGTTCCTCATTGTTAAGCCATGACAGGGCTGTGGTTGGTTTTTTTTTTTTTTTTTTTTTTTTTCCCTGTCCAAGAGGATAAACAGGCCTGGAGATTGCTCAAGGGAGGGCTGACCTCCTCTGCCCGCTGCCAGCCCCTCTGGTCTGGAATCGCACTGAGCAGCAGGAGGAAGTATAGGGAAGGGTGTTCATAACAAGATGCTGACCGGAAAAGGCCCTGGAGGGGAGGCCTCTGGGTAGTGGCCTGGGGGCTGTGGGGTCCTGCTGCCTGCCTTTGTCCAGGAACCCTTGGCCCGTGGGTGGAGAGAGAGCACAGACTTGGCCAGGGCAGGGCCCTTTCCCATCAGGCCTTTTGGACCCTGACAGGAAACCCTCCCCCCAGCCAGGGCTGGCCTCCCAGGGCTGTACCCTCCTAGCTGCCCTCAGGGTGCGGCTTTCCCTCTGCCCCCCCCCCGCCCCCGGAGCTGCACCGGCCCGGGGCTTCTCAGCCCCACGTGAGCGAGGGGCTTCCTTGGTTACTGCCGAGGGTCCTGGTGGGGATGAAGCCCACGGTGTGCTGTGTTGGGTCCCCGAGGCCTGTGCCGGCCACCCTGCGGGAGAAGGAGGTGCAGCCCTCCTTGCTCTCGGGGCTGCTCTCTGGGGGTGCTCAGCCAGAGGGAGAGCCACAGCCCCTTCCCTTCGGGAAGCTGCACAGTGGCAGCCTGCAGGGAAGGCCCATCGGGGGCCCGGGGGACAGTCAGGCCCTCCGCCACGTTGGTGCACAGTCGAATGGTGTGTGTAAAGGGGGCTGCAGAAGGTACGAATCTCTGGTTTAGGGGCTGCCCCGGCCTTTGGTCTCTGGGTCTCCTCTCTGTGCCCCCCGCCAGGTCATCTTGCTCTGTCCACGGGTGCCAGATAATCGGATAGGTGCAGCAGCGGAGTGTCAGAATCCCTGCGATGGGGGCGGGGGTCTTTCTCTTTCTTTCTTTTTATAACCGAACAGCTTCCTGAGCCCACTCCCTGAGCTTCTGCCCCGTTTGTTGGGGTGGGAGTCATTAGTAACATCATTAGTGCAGGCCCCCCAGATGTTTTGGACACTGACAGTGAGCCTCACCCCCACCTGTGAGGAGCCCTGATAAGGGGCCTTGCTTTTGTCCAGCCCGCTCCAGGACCACACGGGGAAGGAGGAAGGGCTGGGATTGAGGGTGCGTGTGCGTGTGTGTGTGCACGCGTGTGTGTGCACGCACACGCCCAGCCATGGGCGTGCAAGCTGGTAGTCCAGATGGGAATGGGTTACTTTTTTCAGCTCTGTGCTGTGCAGAATGGTTCCCGCTTCCCTTGCTAGCCACCTGTGTCTTCCCCAGCCTCACTAGAGGGGCTTCGGCACTGGCCCTGGGATGGAGCGGGGGCTTCAGGGGGCAGGCCAGCGTGACGGATGCACCCCCTGTTTATGCTTCGTGGCCGTGGTGCTGCATTGGCCCCCTTGACGAATGATATTGTCATGAAGCCCGCTGCTTAGATTAGCGAACCCTGAACATCTACTGAACACTTACAACGTGAACACCAGTACGTGCTAGGCTCTGGGGTAATACCAGAGTTACGCCCACCCCACAGGCTCAGAGGGCACCCAGCTAGTGGGGGCACAGCCCTGTGGGCCAGGAGCCCCTGAAGGAGGAGGTCGGGATTCTGGGTCCGAGTGATGATGGACCTGGGAAGCTTTCACGGGGAGGCTGCCGTCGGAAGAGATATGTGGAATTTTATCTGAGGAAGCGTGAAGCTGTTCCAGGTGGATCAGGCAGTGCGGGCAGGAAGCGCCACAGATCGCTCTGTCCCAGGGAACCCCAGCCCCGGGGCTCGTCTCCCCCATGACTTGCAGCTGTTGGCCCTGAGCTGTGTGCAGCCAGGGTGGGGGTGGTGCTGCCCGCCAAGCCACTCGTCCTCTCCTCGGGGGCCCGGCAGAGGCTCTGGCAGTCCCGACTCCCAGGCAGTGTGTGGAGGGGGAAGGCCAAGGCCCACTTCCTTGCAGCCTGACCCCCCAGGGGGGTCCCTGGAGCGTGAACTATACGTAGTGTCAGTCCTGCAGGGAGGCCGGGCCGGTACTGGGCAACACCTAGGGTGCCTGGGGGCTGGGCGCCCTGCTGGTACAAGGGGACCTGAGTTGGGGGGGGCGATAGTATCCACTGGGTAGAGCACCTGGCACCCCATAGTGCTCAAGGCATGGTCATTGTCATTATCGTCATCGACCGGCCTTTGTCTACTGAGCTCCGACTTGTGGGCCCTGTGCTGGAGTCTGAGGGCCTAGAGATGATGGGGCTGTTGTTTCTGCCCGTGTCACAGACATTGGTGGTGTGTGCGTCTATGTGTGCACATGTGTGTGTATGTGGGGGCACACGTACTTGTGCACAGGTGTGCAGGTGCACAGGCACCCCCCTACCCCACTTGAGCAGAATGAGCTGATTGTCAGCAGGGGCATATCCAGTGTTCAGAGAGAGCCCAGAGGAGGAGGAACCTGACACAGGCTGGGGGAGTCAGGGAGGGCTTCCCAGAGGAGGCAGCACTCAGCTGGAAGCACCAAGGGTGTGTGATTCCCAGGTGCAGGAGGGAGCAGGAGGCATCCTAGGCAGAGGGCAGCTTTGTGCTGAGCACCGTGGTTCTCTGTGACTGAAGCCACTGCCTTCTGGGCAGCTTTGGGTCCCCACGTCTGTCCCCTGGCGTGTTAGAGGAGCTAGCCCCACTCTCCGGCCAGCTGGCTTGGCGCCACCACCTGCAGACATGAGCGTGTGGCAGTGAGGGAGGGAGAAGAGGCGATAAGAGAAGGTGGGGGCTCTCCTGTCCACCTTCCTCTCGAAGGGGGCCGTCCGCACATCGGGAGAGCCCCAGAGGGAGAGGGCCTAACACTGGCAGGCCACAGGACCCCCATCCTGAGGTGTTAGGGGTGACAGGATCTAGGCGTGGCCGTGCTGATGGCTGTCCTTCCCTTCCCTCTTCCAGGTGGCGTTGCTCCCCTATGCCCTGGAGCCTGGAAGCAAATGCGGGCACAGAGAGTACTTCAACCAGAGGGCCCAGATGTGCTGCAGCATGTGTCCGCCGGGTGAGGGGCAGCCGCTGGGGCCCTGACTCCTGGACGCCTGGGGGCTGGCGCCTTGCAGGGAGCGTGGGGATGGGGCTCGGAGCCGGGTAGGGTCACGGCCCTCAGTTCTAACTGAATTCCTTCTAGTTCCATGAGTTGGCCCCATGCTGCCTCTTGCCTCAGGGTCTTGGCACATTCTGTTCCCTCATGCTGGCATAATTCCCAACTCCCTTCCCCAGGTTAACTCCTACTTTTCCCGTAGACCTCAGCTTAGATGGACCCCTCCTCCAGGAAGCCTGCCCACACTGCCTGGTCAGATCTGGCCCTTCCTTTGAGCTCCTGCTGGCCCCCAGGCATCCCCCATGGCAGCAACTTTTCACCCTACAGTCATGGCCTGGCTCCTCTTTTGCCACAGCCACTGTGTGCTCCTGTGTGTGGGCTTGTTCTCTGCGGAATCCCCGGCGCCTGGCACGGCGCCTGGCACATAGTGGGTGCTCAGTACATATATGACCCAAGCAGTGTGTGCTTACCCATCTCACAGTTGGTGGACCTGAGGCCTAACCCCAGTTGGGAAAGCTGAGTAGCTCAACTCTTGGTGTCCTCCACCTGCTCGTTCATGGATACATGCCTTCCTGTACCATTTGTAAAGCATCATCTAAGTGTCAGGCACTGTCCTAAGTACCGGGAGTACCACGGAGAGCAGGGCAGACAAAATCCGCACCCTCATGGATTTTGCATCTAATAGAGGCACAGGCAAAGAAGCCAACAGAGGAAATAGTTGTGTGGTCCTATCAGAGTAAATGCTGTGAAGAAAACAGGGCAGGGCAAAGCCGATGGAGCAGGACACACTGTTTGGTACGGGGTGGTCAGGGAGGGCCTTTCTGCAGAGTCGACACTTGCAGAGACATGCAGGAGGTGAGGCAGAGACATGCAGGAGGTGAGGCAGTGGGTTATACAAATATACAGGGAACGGCCTGCCAGGTTGGAGAAACAGCAGGTGCAAAGGCCCTGAGGTGGGAGCCTATCTGGTGAACTTGAGGAACAGTGAGGCCAGTGTGTGGCCCACAGAGAGTAAGTTAGCAGGGGCCACAGTAAGAGTTTAGATTTTGTTCTATAGAAGCTAGGAAGCCGTCGGAGGGCCCTTGAGCCATTAGCCTGAGGTGTGGGTGGGCACACGTGTACCTGTCATCTCCCGCTGCCACTTTAAGAGACCTCCCAAGTGACTCTCTGTTAACTGGCAGTCTCTGTAAGAAGTTACTGGATTAGCACAGTGGTGGGTATGGCAGGATAGGGCTCAAGGCTCAAGAGAGAAACCCCTTAAAGGTTTGCTTTGGTGTTCCCCCATCTCCTGGCATGCCTTCTCTCCTGGCCCACAAGAGTCCCATATCCTCATCCTTGATAGGAAATCAGGGACTGCATTCCTACTAGTGGTTGTGGCCCTGCTAGTTCATACCCACAGGTGGAGAATTTTAGCCAACTATAGAGAAGAAAGGAGCTAGCAAACCAGTTCTCACTAAAGTGTGATTGACTAGTACCAGGCAGTTCCAGTGGTGGAATGCCAGGCATCTGGAAAGAGCAGAGGGAAAGGCATTGTACGAGCATCAGGGCTGTGGCGATGGAGTGACAGCTGGGGCCTGCAGGATGTGAGATGACTTGGCGAAGGACCTGGAACGCTTTCAAAGAGTCTTCCTACGCAGGCTCGGGACGCTGGGGCTCTGGGGGGTGGTGGACGAGCCACTGACCTCTGGCCTTTGCTTTCTCAGGCTTCCATGCACAGTCGTTCTGCACCGAGACCTCAGATACCGTGTGTGCCCGCTGTGAGGACAGCACCTACACCCAGCTCTGGAACTGGGTTCCCGAGTGCTTGAGCTGTGGCTCCCGCTGTAGCTCTGGTGAGTGGGCTCAGAGAGGGGGCTGGGCCCCGGAGCCTTCCCCAGGCCACTGTGCAGTCCGCCCCTCCGGCTGAGTGCTGGCTAGGATTACCCAGGCCCGTTGTCCTCATGCCCCAGAACAGGAGGTTATATGGGTACAGCCCTTCCCTGTTGACCAATGGCCTTTTCTTTCTTTCTTTTTTTAAAGATTTATTTATTTGAGAGAGAGCGAACAAGCAGAGGGGAGGGACAGAGGGAGAGGGAGAAGCAGACTCCCTGCTGAGCAGAGACCCCCGCCGTGGGGCTTGATCCCAGGACCCCGGGATCGTGACCTGAGTGGAAGGCAGGTGCTTCACTGGCCGAGCCACCCAGGCGCCCTGCCAATGGCATTTTCATCCTGTCTCATCACATGCTCCCCAATAGCCCCATGGGGCAGGCAGGCCAAGGGCAGCAGGGGGAGAACTAGGCCTATTTTCGAGCTGAGGAAGCCAAGCCTCGGAGAGCAGGTGTGCTTGCTCGCGCTGTCACGGAGATGCTGCAAGACCGTAGCGGGCGGGGCCGGTGGAGGCGGGGCTGATCCTGGGCTGCCCTTCCGGCTCTTGTAGACCAAGTGGAGACTCAAGCCTGCACTCGGGAGCAGAACCGGATCTGCAGCTGCAAACCGGGCTGGTACTGCACGCTGCAGAGGCAGGAAGGCTGCCGGCTGTGCGCACCACTGCGCCAGTGCCGCCCGGGCTTCGGCGTGGCCAAACCAGGTATGCGGCCAGGACCCGCGGTCCTCAGGGACCCCCGTGGGCCTCTCCTTCATGGGTGCCAACCCATCAGCCGGGCCTGGGAACATGGGCGGTGGCGGCCAGGTGCTTGCTACCACGCAGCTGTCCACCCCTCCCCGTCGCAATCTTCCCTCCAGCGTGCAGGATCAGGCACCTACCGTGGGCTAGGCCTTGGGGGGTCCAGAGAGGGATCAGATTAAACCCAAAGATCCTGGAAAATCGGTGCCTCAGAAGGTGGACCCACGTGATCCTGGAGACCAGGAAGTCACGAGAATTGGTTCAAGTACAAAGTGCCTGGCTGCGCGTGTGTCTGTGTGTGCGCGTGCATGTGTATGTGTGTGCGGTCACACGTGTGCAAGTGTGCTCCCGTGTGTGTTTTAAGGGGCAGAGGTGCAGACAGAGGTCCGTAGGCCCCTCAGACTTCTCCTAGGCCCCCCGTGCTGAAGCCCGCTTGTTCTACTAAGAGTTTGAGGTGGTGACAGATTCCGATTCTTCCCTGAAGGAACTGCAACGTCAGATGTGGTGTGCGCTCCCTGTGCCCCAGGGACGTTCTCCAATACGACGTCATCCACAGACCCTTGCAGGCCCCATCGGACGTGAGTGGCTGAGCGGTTCGGTTCTGGAGGAGCAGGGAGGGCGGTCCCTGGGTGACTGTTGGTCTAGAGCACAGAGCGGCCATGCCACGGGACGTGAAGCCCCACCCCCCCAATCCACTGCCTTGGGAGCCTTATTCACCACCAGGATGGCCCTATCCCATAGTACGCGGGCGGGTGGGTCCCAGGACAGCCAGCAGGTGTATAGTTGCCTTGCCCTGGAAGTCAGCACTGGGTCGGGGGGCATGGGGAGTGGAAGGGGTGGGCACAGAAAGGGGTGGTCTTGAGGGCGGGTGTGGCACAAGTGCTCTCTCCCGCATCGTGGCTGCTGGGACTCCCTGCCTGCTGGCCTGGCTCCCATGAGTGAGCCCGGCCACGCCGAGCCCTTCTGGCCTCTGTCGTCCCCTGACCAAACCTCCCCCTCCCCCAGCTGTAGCTCGGTGGCCGTCCCTGGCAACGCCAGCGTGGATGCAGTCTGCACCTCTGTGTCCCCCACCCTGGGAATGGCCCCACGCCCAGCCTCCACGTCCCAGCCAGGGCCCACGCAATCGCAGCGTGGGGAGCCAACTCCAGGGCCCAGCATGGCTCCTAGCACCTCCGTTCTGTTCCCCATGGTTCCAAGCCCCCCCACTGAAGGGCTCAGCACAGGCGACATCTCTCTTCCGATTGGTAAGTCCCAGGAGGGCTCGTTCAGCCTCTCTACTATCTCAGAGCCTTACTGAGCACCTGCTGTGGGCTGGACCCTGTCCCCTGTCCTGGGAGGCAGGTGGTGTCTGCCTGTCTTCTGCCATGACCTACCTGGCACTGTCATTAAGAACTGCTGGGTGGGAGTGGTGGGGTCAGCGTTTTATCTGCAAGGGGAGATGGTCTCCTGGTTGCCGTTTCTGATGAACTCATTAGCCGGTGCGCTGGGCAGGTCACCTCATGGGTTTCCCTTCTGGGGTTAGGACTCCCATCAGGCCACAGATCTCAAAGTGGTCACCCGGGGGCTGAATGTGGCCGACAGACATGTTTTGTTTGGTACGTAGTTTTTGGCTTGTTGGTCTTGTAATTGAATTTGAGAGCCTCTGGACTGAGCTTGCCCCTCCCATGGCAATCCAGGCATCTTTGGTCACGGACTTGGCTGCCTGGCCCCTGGTACGTTTGAGTTTGCTTTCTGCAGCTGCTTTGAGCTTCTCTTTTTCCTTCTAGGACTGATTGTAGGTGTGACAGCCTTGGGTCTGCTGATAATAGGGCTGGTTAACTGTGTCATCATGACCCAAAAAAAGAGTAAGTTTTCATTCCTTCCTCTTTCGTGCATTCATCCATTTGCTCTGGAAGCTTTTCTAGGGCTCCTCCTATGAGTCTAGCACTGGGCATAGCCTTGTGGGTCAGACGGAGCTAGCTACTGGCAGTCCCTGTTCCGTGGGAGCTCAGAGCGGGGGGCAGAAGGCCTTGCCCCTAGTTTACCTACTAGGAGGCAAGATGCCATCAGAGCATTCCAAGGGGGTGGCAGTCTGGGATTCTTGTCTGGAAATCCTGGGGGATTTCCCCAGGCCTTCTGGAACAGTGGCTTCGGAGCTGAGTCAGATGTCCGTGGGTGGACGTGTGCAGGACAGAGAAGGCAAGCTAAGGAGAGGGCATGGAGTGAGCAGAGAGGGGGGTGCTGGTGAACAGGTGAGCATGGTGGAAGGGAATGGGACAGGGTTGCGCCAGCTAGGGAGCTGGGAACGGGGGCTCCCGTGTACCTCGTCTGGTGGGTGATTGTTGCCGCCCAGGGCGGGCCCTACTCTGAATGGTTCTGCTTGGGCCCCGTGCTCCCCTCTTCGTTCGAGCAGGTGTGGCCTGAGGAAGCCACTCTCCCTGACTTGTCTGTCCCCTCTCTCTTCTTCGCAGAGAAGCCCTTCTGCCTACAAGGAGAAGCCAAAGTGGTAAGTGTCCCTCTGCCTCCCCCCTCCTCCCCCGGTCTCCTTCCTTGGTGGGCCGTGGTGTTCCCACGGGAAGTCGTGGATGGTGAAGGTTGGTCCGTCCCATGTGAGGCAGTGTGCAGCCCTGCGGGGCTGAGGAAAGGCCAGCCAGTCTATCCTTGGTGGTTAGGCAGCCCTCCCTGGGCTAAACGAGAATGCGAGTGTGAAGTGCCCCAGCAAAGAGCAGGGGGTCCGTGGTGTCGGTGTCACGCACCTGGTCACGGACCCCTGTTGTGATGCTGGGCAGATGTGAAATGACTCACGACGCTTGTCTCCTCACCATTAGAAGGAGACGGTGTGGCTTAGCCCCGCGTGAGGGCTGTGCTGGTCACTCAGTGGCCACCGTTCTCGGTGTCTCCCTGAGGCCTCACAGAGCACTTCCTCATGGAGCCGTGCGGGGGGTACCCTGGTGTTCCCAAGAGGGCCTGGGAGGGGGTCGTCTCCGGGCTTGAGAGGGAGCCTGGGGGTTTGGGTGCCGCGTCCTGCTCTCTGCTTTGACCGAAGCAGCCCACCTTTGGTCTCGTTTTATAAAGCGGGGTCTGGGAGGGCCTCATGCTAGAACACTGGCGTGGCAGCTCGTCAGGCATTTGGTTGCCAGTGACTTAAAGCAGAGGGGCTTTCTTTTTCTCATGTCCCAGGTTGTCGAGGGGCTGCCAGGTGCTGGAACTGTTCAGTTACATCCTTCTGTGAGGCCAGCAGGACCCCAGGCTCTGTCCCCTTCCGCCTGTCGGCTTCTGTTCTCTTGCCTGTGGCCTTACCTCGCAAGATCGCGGGGCCCACTCTGTAGGGGAGCTCCAGGTTTGAGGCAGAAAGAAGAGGGGAACGTGGCCAGGCCGGCGCTGGTGCCTTTGCCAGCAAGTCAGACACTGTCCCTGAAGCCCTGGGTGGGCTTCTTCTCTGGTCTCATGGGCCAGAGCCGTGTCATGGGACCACCCCTGGCTGCTTTTCCAGCCTCTGTGGTGGAGGAGAGGAGGGCAGGGCTTGGGAATGGGTGCTGGAGGAACCAGTACATCGTGTCTGCTCTAACCTCTACCTGGTTGGAAGGGCAGAATTTTTACCCACTTTACAGATGAGGAAATAGAGTCTGAGGAACTCCCTCCATGTCCCCAATCCTGCTCGGGCAAGGTTTCTCAACTGTAGCAATTTTGATATCTGGGGTCATATCATTCTTTGTCCCTGGAGGGGAGGGGGGCTGTCCTGTGCACTGTGGGCTGCTCAGTCATACCCCTGGCCTCTCCCCATGAGATGCCGCTAGCATCGTTTCTCGGGAGTGACAACCAAAAATATCTCCAGATATCGCGGAATGTCCCCTGGAGGCCAGAATCGCCCCTGACCGAGAACTACCGTGCTAGGAAGAAGCTCAGCCCTTGGTGGCCCAGTGCCCAAGGTTTACACAGGGAGTTGGACTTGGTAGGGACCTGAGACTGATCTCAGCTCCTGATGTGGCTGGCAGGAAGAGAGGTGCAGAGAGGGACCGTGATTTGCCCAAGGTCACACAGCACTGTCTCTGGACTCGTGGCCCACCTGTCCTGCAGTGTTGCGTTAGACAAACGGACCCGCTTGCAAGTGCGAACTGTTTCCCATTCCCCCAGGGTACAAATGCCACGCCCTCCTATCTTTTGGCTTCAGTTCAGGGGTGCTCACAGCTGGTGCCTCGTGGGGTGCAGAGCAGGTGCACCCCCAGGCTCTACCCAGCCTCCTCGCTCCCGCAGTGTCTGTCCCGACCAAGTGTTTCCCAACACTTGCGCCCCGGAGGTGTCTTGGGCGTGGCCCAGTGGCCTCCACTTCTCCTTTCCCTTCACTGAGTTTCTGTTCACTGAGTGTAACTCGATTGTTCTTTGAGTGCGGTTCAGCAGAGAGCCCCGTGGTGTGCTGGTAACTGGCTCTCTGGGCAGCTCAAAAACAAAAAACAAAAAACAAACCACCCAGACTCTGATTTGTGGTGTTTGTTCACACCATATAAACATTCCCCCCAAGGCTGGTTTCAAGCTCCCGAGAGCTTACTCACTGGTGGCTGGGAAGAGGCCCGGAGCCACCCACGCCAGGCCTCTCGCCTGCACCCGGCCACCGAATCCTCACACAGCCCCGCGAGGGAAGCACTACGGCCGATTCCATGTTACAGAGCAGGAGACAGACTCAGGGAGGGTCAGTGACCCAGGGAAGGTTAGACCCCTGGGTGAGTGGCCGAGTCCAGCTTGGAAGCTCGGTGGGAATCCGCAGGCTTTGCCCTTCCCCGCTCCCCCCATGCTGTTCCGCCACGGTAGACATTCGGCCCGCAGCAGGGCCTGTCCCCACAGGTTGGGCCTCCTCCCCGGGGCCCTCCAGTGCCCCGGCTCCCACCCCGGCCCCACGCTGAGCCCGTGCCCCACTCTTCCTCAGCCTGCGGGCAGTGGCTGTGCCTGCCAGGAGGGAGCCTAGCTGGGCTATGCATGGGAACTCGCCCACTGTCACTCCCGCCGACGCCCTCCGGCATGGGCTCGTGTCTCACAAGGAGAGTGAACGATTGTGAGGCGCTGAGTGTGTGCCAGGCACAGTTCTGAGCATTTAGTCTCACAGCCACGCTCCGACCCAGGCAGTATGATTATTGCCCCAATTGTCTTGCCTAGGAAATTTGGGCTCAGAGAAGTTAAGTAACTTTCCCAAGGTCACACAGCTAATGAGAGCAGCCTGAGACACCAACCTAGGAGGGCGTCTCTTCTCCAGCCCCAGCACGTACACTAACAGCACCGCTCACAGATATGCACCCGCCCTGGTCTTGTCCCCCCCCCCCCCGTAGACAGGTGCGTGTGCACACTTCTCACCCCCCCATCCCCACACCTGTACATACAGATGTGCAAGCCTCAAGAGCACACGCTCACACAGACAGACAAGGAAGCTGTGGCATCTGGAGGACCCAGCTGGTGGCTCTGCGGTGGCTCTGCTTCTGCCCCTGGGGGGGCTGGGCCGTGATGGGGGCTGGCTGTCTGGAATCCTGTGTTTTGGAGTGAGCCTTCTCAGTGCTCCCCTCCCAGCCCAAGCAGCTGCACTCAGGATGCACCTGCCGCACTCGGTGCCTCCCTGAACTTTGCAACTTGGGGCTTTGGGGGAAGGAGGTGGACTGTGACCTTTGGGGGTTCCTGTTCTGCCCAGCCCTAGCCACGAGGAGAGGAGCAGGATGCTGGCCCCCAAAGCCCCTTCTTTGGGTGTTTTGAGGAATGACTTCTGGATCCCCCTCTTGTGCCTCCTTCCCCTGCCTGTCCAAGCTCGCAGCAGGGGTAGGAGGGCCTGCCGTCCAATGGCCTAAGTCAGACCACCTGGGCAAGGGTTCAGCAGAATGTGAAATGCCTTCCATTCCTCCAAAGCTGGGGCCGTAAACCAGGGAGGCAGGATGCCGTGGGAAGGCAGCATCTCTGCGACACTGATCTGGGTCCGCTGTGCCTCCGCCACACACCAGGCCAGCTGTGTGATACGGAGCCGGGGACTCACCCTCTCTGGGACTCGGTGGCCTCAAGCGACAGCTTGCAAAAAAGATCCTTCAGTCCAATGACAGTGGACTGGCCGCAGGGAATTGAGGGCTGGGGTAGGCTCATTTGTGGGAGAAGCCATAGCCATGGTGGGCCGGGCTGGGCCCCCCAGGGGGGCTGCAGTGATTGGCCAGAGAGGGTGGGCTGCCCAGAGCACCCTTGAAATTGTTGGCCCCTGGAGAGCGGAGCAAAGCCAAGGGGTCAAGGCCTTTCCTGGGGAGCAGGGGCTTGCATGCCCCCACCCCTTGACCCTCACCTCTCCCTTCTGTCCTGGGCCGCATCCCCCCAGCCCTTCATTTGCCTTGGCTGCCATCCCAGCCGGGACCCTCACGCTCAGCACAGGCCAGAGGCCAAGGGCAGTAAATGAGAACGTGGGCCCTTCTGTCTCCTTTCTCTCTGGGATCCGGCAATCACGCAGACCCAAGGCAAGGGCTGTGTGCCTGTTCAGTTGGTGTGGACGGGCCACAGGCTCTGATGGAATTCCCACGTGCTCCCCAGCAAGGGGGCCCGGAACTTGGCACCTCCTTGTCTTGAGCCTCCAGAGCTGAAAACCCAGACATGTAGGAAACGGGTCATGGGTTTTAGCCCACCCGTACCATGTCCTGACTGTGTGACGTTGGGCCAATAACTCAAGCTGTCTGGGCCTCGGGTCCCACCTCTGCAAACACTGGGCTGTTAGAAGTATCCGTACCGTGTCTTGGAAGGACTTCCGCCCCTCGGCACTGGATGGCACTCAAATATTGGCTAATATTTTCTTATCGTTGGTGTTATTCGTGTTCTTTTATGGGGAGACGATATGAGGAATAGTCGCAGAGCAGGCTTGGGCAGTGGAATCTGGAAAGGGGTGCCGGCACCCCACGGCTGAGGGTCCTAAACAAGGGCTGTCTACACTGCACTGATTGCTCAAACGCAAGGGCCAGCAAACATTGTCAATGAAGGAAGGGCCAGGCAGTCAATATTTCAGGCTTTCTGGATCATACGGTCTCTGTCAAGGTCTCTCCAAGCCTGGCGCTGGGGCAGGAAAGCAGCCACAGACGTCAGCCGGTGCGAGTGGCCATGTCTGGACACTAACACACTTCATACCATTTTGCAAGTCACAAAATGGTATTTAAACATTTTTTTCCCCCAACCATTTAAAAAATGTCAAAACCCTTCTTGGCTCGCAGCCTGTATGTACAAAAACAGTCGCAGGCCAGATCTGGCTCGTGGTGGTCGCGTGCCCACCCCCTTGTGTAACAAACCCGTGCAGAGAGCTTACTGCGGAACAGGCATTGTTCGGGACACGTGACGAATATTCAGCCATTTGATCTTTACAACAACCCCAGGAGGGAGGTTCTTAATACTCCCCCAATATAGGAAAGAAAGGAGGCACAGAAAGGTCAGGTAACTTGTCCAAGGTCACACAGCTAAGTAAGTGATGGAGTCATGATTTGTACCCACGTGGTCCTGTGGGTCCAGAGTCTATGCTCTCAGCTGCTAGGCTGAGCCACATCACCCTGTGCTGATGAAGTGACCTTAGGAAAGTCCCTCTCCTTCTCCGGGCCTCTGTTTCCTGATGCAAAACGAGGATGAAAGGCCTGCCCCACCTCTAGGACAATTTGGTGAACAGGACCACACGGCCCCCACCCTCTCAGGGCTCACACTCCAGTAGGCCAGCCAGATGCCTGGTCTCACAGAGACCACGCAGAATTCTCCTGTCCTGAAAGCCCCTTGTGTGGGGAGAACGTGCACGCGGGGGCAGGAGCGCGATGGAAGCAAGTGGAAAGAGGAGCCGGCTGACCGGCTGACCGCCCTCCCTCCTCTCCTGCCCCTCTAGCCTCACCTGCCTGCTGATAAGGCCCGAGGCGCCCCAGGCCCCGAGCAGCAGCACCTGCTGACCACAGCCCCCAGCTCCAGCAGCAGCTCCCTGGAGAGCTCAGCCAGCGCCGCGGACAGGAGGGCGCCCGCCGGGACCCAGCCGCCAGCACCGGGTGCAGAGAAGGCCGGTGGGTCCGGGGAGGCCCGGGCCAGCTCCAGCAGCTCAGGTGAGAGGCGGGAGCCCATCTGGCTTCCTTCCTTCCCCCCGCTTTCTGTTCCTTCCTGGTTTCTGTCTTAGCCGGCTCCTCCGAGGCCTCCCGTGCAGGGCAAGGCCCGAGTTCCTAGCAGGGCATCAGAACGACTGTGTGACTAGCCTTGGCTCGCCTGCCAGCCTCCTCTCCCTACTACCCTCCACGTGCAACGCGGAGCCACTAACCTCGTTCATTTCTCCGAACCCACCAAATCCTGCCTACCTTTGCCCATGTGGGTTCTTTCCCCAGGAACACCCTTCCTTCTAGACGATCCCAGCTTGTCCTTCGAGTCCCCAGTGTCCAAGAAGGGAGTTACCGTGTATGTCATAATATATAAATATATAATATTATTATAGTGTCACATTGTTACATATTATATAATGTTTGTGGTATATTATATAAATTATTGTATAATATTAAATATTATCGTATTTTGCAGATGAGGATACTGAGGCCCAGAGAAGTTGAAGAGTTTGTTCAAGGGCACACAGCTAGTAAACGGAAAAGCCAGGAATACCCCCTGGGCTCTCAGGTTCCAGAGCTGCGGGGTGGAAAGCTGGATGAATAAATGGGTGTCTTCAGGGCTCCACTCACTGTGGCCCATTGCCCGGTCCCTTTGGGCCTGAGGCATCAGGATTGTGGGGACCTCGTGGGTTCTGGAGAAGCCAAGGCCCCATTTACACAGAATGCGTTTTGCCCTGGGCCTGGGCTGTGGCGGGGGTCCCCTGTGGTGAGAAGCTTCAGTGCCCATAGTGGAGGGAGGCCCTGCCGGGGTCCCTCCCCAGAAACCCTGGGGCTCTCTTGGGTGGATTCTGTAGTGGCAGGCTCCTTAACCCTGCTGAGCCTCAGTTTCCTCTTCTGGAGATGAGCATGGCCTCTCCTTGGCAGGGTTGCAATATCTTTTCCTACTCGTCACCTGTTTCTGGGACTGCTCCCTCCCCGACTGCCGCCTGCACTGAGGTGCCCCACCTCTGTGTCCCCCGCCATAGCCCACCCTCATCATTCTGATGTCTTGTCGGTGCCCCCACCCCAGCCTGAGAGCTCCCCCAGGAAGGGACGTAGCCCGTGGTCCTAAACCTTCGTTGAATGAGTGAACGGAGCTCTGAATATCAACTCTTGGTCTTTGTCCGTCTCTGGGATTTATCTTTCTGATTTCCTAGCCACATCTCTTCCACAGTCATCCTGGTGCAGCTTCCTCCTTGGCCCAGACATGGACTCTTGACCATGGCTGCCCACCTCTTGTACCCTCCGCCCCTGCTCTCTGCCCCACTCCACTCTCTGGTGTCAGCTCTGCTCTCTCCCTCTCTCCTCCCACCCCAATACCTCCCTCTACTGTGGGAACATGTCGCTGTGCCCTCTCGTGGTCCCCCATCCGCCCCTGTGGTGTCTCATTCCCCATGTGCAAAGGCCACAGTGACTGAGTGACATTTGGGTGCCGTGGAGCCCCATGAGTTCACCTCTCCCTCCCTCGGCCTCTTTGGGGCTGTTCTGAGCAGAGCAGCTTGCTGGCCCCCCTCCTGCTTTCAGGCTCCCTTGGAGCCCTCCCCGTGCACCCGACACCACGTGTGTTTGGGTACCTGGCAAGTCCCCGCAGTGACAGCAGGAGCAGCTCTCCCTCTTAGGGGGGCTAGTCTGCATCTAGCCCCTTACACTTAGCTCCTCGGTTCATGCAGCATTCGGTCCCTCACCCACTAGTTCGCGAACGCAGGTGCCCACGGGGCCGGGCGGGAATGTAGGCATGAACCTGCTCCAGGCATCCTGGCCTCGGTGATGAGGACAAACCACCACCCACCCCATTCTGGAATCCCAGATTTATAAAATCACTGAGGCAGCCCCACGCTGTGAATGAAGACAGTGCCACGGTCAATGTTTCATCTCTGTAAGGGAGCAATTTCCAAACCCTTTGATGTTGACTGGGGGCCCAGCAGATAAGGGGCCGCTGATGGAGGAGTCCGGCCTTTTCCTGGTTGTTCTGGCCGGGACTGCCGAGGCTTCCTGCCGTTACGGGAAGGGAACTCCTCCTGGTTGCTTGACCAGTGTTGGGTAACGTATTCTTCCTGTCCCTGCTCACTTCTCTGATTCTTTGTGGGGAGTGTTTTGTTCTCCGAGAACCGTCACCTGCTTTATGTAACTGGCTCCTCCTGTCTGTGGGGTGAGTTGAGCTGGGAGTTATTTGACAGATGAGGAAACTGGAAACAGACACATGAAGGTTCAGTAACTTGTCCGAGGTTACACAGCAGAGCTGGGCTAGAACCGTGGCCTCTAGGCTCTGGGCCCGGCGCTCTTCTTGACCCTTTTGACTTAATGTCTCTCTTGGGCAGCAGAGAGGCTGGGAAGACCTCCTCCACTCCAGGACCCCCCACTGACCGCCCTCCCCCATCTTCTGTTCAGCAGAGCCTTCGTCAGGTGGCCACGGGACCCAGGTCAACGTCACCTGCATCGTAAATGTGTGCAGCGGTTCCGACCATGGCTCTCAGTGCGCCTCCCAAGCCAGCTACACGACGGGGGACGTGGATGCCAGCCCCTCCGGCTCCCCAGATGACGACCAGGTCCCCTTCTCCAAGGAAGAATGCCCTTTTCAGTCCCAGTCAGGGGCTCCAGAGACTCGGCTTGAGAACCCGGAGGACAAGCCCCTGCCCCTTGGTGTGCCTGACGCTGGGATGAAGTCCAGTTAGCCAGACTGGCGTGAGTCGTGTCTCAGCCGAGGTGGGCTGTTCGCTGGTCCTTCTAGGCCCCCCACCCTGCAGGACTCTGGCCCTTTCTGAGCCAAATTCCTTTCATGGCCCCCACAGCCTCAGCCTTCCTCTCATCTGCTGGCAGAAGGACGAGGCAGGAAGAATTGTGGAAAACCGCTCCCATCACAGTGTGCGTCCTTCTCTGAAGGCTAGCTGGACATGGACGTGCTGGCCAGCCTGGAGCCACCCCTGCTGCTCTGAGAGCTGCCCCCCAGCTGCTCCTGCAAGTTGGGCTTCTGGAGCCCTTATTTTGTTTTTTTATTGCTGGGCTCTACCCAGCAGCTCTGGCTTCCCGGGAGGCCCCAGCGTCCTGCCTTCCAGCGGGGCCTGCTGGGGAGGAGGGAGGCGGCGTGAGTCATCCACAGAGAAGGGGTGGTGGAGAAAGGGCAGTGCTTGAGCCTGAATGCTGAGACTACAGGATGCTCGCATTGGGGGCTGGGCTGGGGGGAGGGGTGTCATTGATCAGATGGTTCTGTGCAGGGGTGGGGGCGGCAATGCCTGCAGGGGACAGGGGTCCCCCGTTAGCTGGTAGCCCGTCCAGATCCATTCCTGCCAAATTCACCTCTTGCACAATGGTGGGAAAATCAGACCCCCAGAGGGCCCAGCCAAGCAACCTGCGTGAATACTGTAGTTTGGGCAAGATGGCAAACCTCTAGCCGAAAATCTGCCAACTTAACATGGGGCAGTTAAACAACAACAACAACAACAACAGCAACAACAACACCCCAACAGGAAACACCATGCAGGCAAACAAGCCAACAAAACGATGAAGCCAAACTCAGAGTTTGCTGTTCTCTGCTTTTCACCTTCACTCCAATTTACCTAGGGCTCCCGCCCTTCCTCCCTCCGTGTCTGGGGTGGCCGGGCAAGGCCACACCTCTTGTCAGGGAATTTCAGGAACTGGAGATGCCTGAGGCCCACAGCCATCTCCGTCCTCCTACCTCAGCCTGGCCCTCCCTCTGCCCCCCCCCCGAGGCGGTGCTCCTCTTCTCCTCAACCCCCCTCGCTGTTCCTGGAGTCCCAGGCCCCAGGGAAACCACGGGGCCACTTGGGTATCGTGCCCGCCGTGATCTCAGGTGGGTGTGGGATGCTGAGAGCCAGTCTTGTGTCCGTATGTCTGTTGCGTGCCGTCGGCTGTGTAGCTGTGTGGTTGCATTGAATGGCCTGCCTCAGGCAGCTGAAATCCACAATTTTGTCAAAGGATTCTTTTCCATGAAAGAGTCATTCCGCCTCCCCCAAACGCATGCCCAGAGTCCTGCAGAGCATGGACGCCTGTGGCCTTGACTGGATTCTGGAAGGTAGAGGGGGCTCCTGGAGAAGCCAGTTGGGTCCCAGGTTGGATCCCTTGTGGAAAAATCCCACTGGACGTGGACTTGGCAGCTGAACTTTTGGAGGGTAGGAGAGTCCAGCCTTTACCATGAAGAGAAAGTAAAAGCTTCCCAGAAATCAGGATTCCCTTGGAGTCAGGATATCCCACTGCCTGGACTGGCCGGCGTCTCTGCCCGCCTTGGACGCCGGGTGGCGATGGAGCGTGTCTGCCCCCTGGTGGACCACGTGGGGGGACCTCAGGCCTCGGGCTCTTTCCCAGGGCAGCTCTGGATTGGAAGGGGGCCCTTTCTGGATGTGGCCAGTTCCCAGGCTGTGTTTGTACTGTATATTTTAGACAACATTCCTGCTTCTAAATAAACCTTTTGTTTGTTTTACACATTGACTCCTGGCTCTGGCTTTGCGTCTGAGCTGGGGTTTGTCCATGGTCCTACTTGCCTGCCTCCAATGTGGAGGGGGAGATGGAGTCCTGGCCACTGGACTGACTGGCCCGTGCTGTGCCTGGACCCCAGAAGCTCCCCAGAAACAGCTGCGCTTGCTGAGAACCTGGCCACTCCCTCAGGCCCGGAATCACCCCGCTGGCCTCTGACTATGCCCTCATCACAGGCCCTGTCACTCAGCGTCATCGGCTCTTGGGGTGACATTGCTCTTGGGGTAAACTGGGGTCTCTGCAGATTTGCTTGTTCACATGCTGCCCCCCTCCTCACTTAGGGGAGTGAGATTCTGGCCTCCCAGAGGCTCCAGTCTGGTGACACCTACGAGGCCCGTCACAGTGTGCTCAGAGGAGCGTAGGTGTGGGGGCCAGCTCTGGGAGTACGGAGAAGGGCTCCTGGGCAGGAGCAGTTTTCCAGAACGAGTGGTGGGGAGGAGGTTGCTGGCAAAGGAAGTTCATGTAAAGGCCAGGAGGGGAGAGAGACCCTGGCCCTTGAATTCACTAAGCCAGCCCCTGGGTCACTCACCCTTTTTCCTGGGTCACGGTCACTCCCTCAGCACTACCCTCCCCATTCTTGGTGATTTCCTGGACCACTTCTCCTCCCATAGCCCTGCCCTCTACCCTCTCCATACCCTAGAGCAGGTCTCGGCAAACTTTTCCCATACAGAGCCACGTAGTACGTATTTTAGACCGGGGGGCTCTTACGGTTTCTGTAATGAGTACTCAGGCCTGGTGCCGAGGCAGAAACAGACACAGACCACACATCCACGAATGAGGGTCTGGAGTGTTTTCCGCGCCACCAGGACATTGCCCAGTTCTGTGCAGACACCGAGAGACACTCTACAAGGTGAACTCCGTCCGACACGTCTACCTGGCGGGAGCATCGGACCCCACAGGTGAGGGGCTCAGTCCCACAAGCCCGCCCCACTTCAGATGCCGTCACCTGTCCAAGTGATTGCACCTGTGTTCGTGACTCCTCGGCTGTAAAGCAGAGGTTCCCACGAGCCCCTCCTTGGGTTCAATTCGTTTGCTAGAGCGGCCCACAGAACTCCCAAGACCAGTTTACTCACCCGATGACCAGTTTCTTAAAAAGGCTGGAACTCGGATTCAGGAACGGCCAGAGGGAATAGGTGCGTAAGGCTAGGTTTCTGGGGGAATGGGCTGGAGCTTCCACGGTCCCCTCCGTGGGCCACCCTCCCAGCTCCTTCCCGTGGTCACCAACGTGGAAGCTGGCTGAACCCTGTTCTTTGGGGTTTTGATGGAGGCTTCATTACACGGGCATGGTTGATGAAATCATTGGCCGTTGGTGATTGATTGATTCAACCTCCAGCCCCTCTCCCCAGCCCAGAGGTGGAGGTGAGGGGTTCCTGCTTTCTGATCCCATGGTGGGTTTCCCTGGCAACCAGCCCCCATGCTCATCGGTTTTCCTCCAGTCACCTCAGTAACTATACTCAGCTGTGGCTCAAAGGGGCTTGTCATGAATAACAAGACACTCCTTTCACCTTTATGGCTCAAGCTATCTCCAGAACTGAGGACACAAGGCCAAATATTAGAACAAAAGATGCTCCCATTGCTCTGATCACTTAGGAAATTTGAAGCGTTTTCGGGGCAGAAATGGAGGACAAAGACCAAATAGGTAGATCTTATTATAAATCACAATATCAGGGGCGCCTGGGTGGCTCAGATGGTTGAACCTCTGCTTTTGGCTCAGGTTGTGACCCTGGGGTCCTGAGATCGAGCCCCACGGCGGGCTCCCTGCTCAGTGGAGAGCTTGCTTCTGCCTCTCCCACCGCTTGAGCTCTCTCGTCTGTCTCTCTCTCAAATGAATAAATTTTTAAAAAAATCTTAAAAAAAAAAAAAGAATTAACCACAATATCAGAGGGATAAATTTGGAGCACCTGAGGGCAGCCACCTGCCTGATGGGGTAACCAGTCAAAATGGGCCACGCGCAGCCCCTCCTGCCTCTTTTTCTTTTTTAACCGTGATGGCGCAAGTGGTTTGGCTGAAGCAGGGCCAGTGTGGGGTGAGGGGTGAGGGGAGTGGGGGTCACGGTGACTGTGAATCTTCTCCATCTAATCTTCATGCTGTCAGCGTTGCTACGGGGCGCTCCGATGCACTAGCCCAGAAGTCAGGACTTGAGGACCCCCGAAACCCAGGTGCCCTGGTGTGACCACTTCCTGTGTGACCTGGGTGTGGGGGGGGCAGTTAATTAACTTCTCTGTGCCTCAGCCTCCTTATCTGTTAGAATAGGATTAAAATCGTACCTCCCGCAGAGTGAGGGGTTCCTTGAGTTACTGTCTGTAAAGTGCTTAGCACTGCGCCTGGCACGTAGTAAGTGCTCAATAAAGGTTAGTTGCTGTTTTGTGTGTAGGTAGGCGCCGGGGATGCAAGAGTCCAGGACAGCCGAGGTCCTTGCCCAGAGCTGACCTGTGAAGACAGACTGTGGAAAGGAATTCGTGTAGGCCGTGCCAGGGGATGGGAAGGGCTAAGAAGAGGAAGCAGCGCAGAGACAGAGGGGTGCGGGTGCTGCTAGCTTGCGGGGTGGGTTGAGGAAAGCTCTTTGAGGAGCTGGGGTTTGAGCAGAGGCCTTGGTGAAGGGAGGGCAGCACACCCTTGGGACTCGGGGGTGGGGCAGGACGTGAGGTCGTGAGGGTGGCTTCAAGAAGCCGCTGGAAAGGATGTGGCGTTTTATGTTCTAGTGTGTAGGAGGGGTCCTGAGAGTGTGAGAAGTTCCTTAAGTTGCCTGGTCTAAGAGTTGGGAAACAGCTTCGATTTTTTTTTTTTTAATTTTTAAAATTTATTTGAGAGAGAGAGAGCGAGAGAGAGAAGCAGAGGGAGAGGGACAAGCAGACACCACACTGAGCAGGGAGCCCGACGCAGGGCTCAGTCCCAGGACCCCGAGATCATGACCTGAGCCTGAGCCGAAACCAAGAGTCAGACGCTATGACGGACTGCGTCACCCAGGCGCCCGTCGAGCTTCAATTATATTATCTCCATTATTGCCTTAGGAGATAGGCCAAGTACCCATTATCCCTGCTCTGCAGAGGAGGGCACAGAGGGGCAGGGCCGGAGGTTTGATGCTTATCTAGAGTCAAGTCGGGAGGACAGCCTGTTCCCCGTGGGAGGTTCTTGATAACCAGCTCCTTAGAATTTCACAAGAAAGTCAATGAGGCCTGGGTTTAAAGGGCAAGTACTCTCTCTCTCTCTCTCTCTCTCCTGGGACTCCCCTAAACCGCCTGGAGCTCCGTAGTTAAAAGCCAGCAAGCAGGACCAGCATCCAGAAAGCCAGGAGGTTGAGCTGAGAGGGCAAAGCCAACCGTGAAGAGTCCTGGGATCCTGTACTGGCTTCCCCAGGTGCCTGCCTCACAGCTGCTCGCTGTCCCTGCCTGGAGCTCAGAACCTCCATCCGTAAGATGAGGAGGCTGGCCCTGAACTGTGGTCTGTGCTTGTGCTTCTTCCCACAGGGCTGTCTGCATTTTCCTTTTTTCTTTTCTTTTTTAAAAAATGATTTTATTTATTCATTTGAGTGAGTGAGAGAGGGAGGGAGAGCACGGGTGGGGGGAGGGGCAGAGGGAGAAGCAGACTCTCCCCTGAGCAGGGAGCCCGATGTGGGGCTTGATCCTGGTACCTCAAGATCATGACTTAAGCAGATGCCTAACCGACTGAGCCACCCAGGCGCCCCAGGCTGTCTGCATTGTCACAAGAGACTCTGGACCCACAGTGTCAAATACAGTAGCCCCCAGGCACGTGTGGCTGTTGAGCTCCTGAGTGTAGCTAGTCCAAACTGGGGTGTGGGAGCTGCATCTCCATTCAGAATACCAAATTTTGAAGACTTAGTACAAAACATATATATAAAATATCTCATTAGTAATTTTTATATTGATTGCATATTGACATAATATTTTGGAGATGTTGGCTAAATAAATGATTAACATTAATTTTACGTATTTCTTTTCACTCTAATGTGGATACTAGAACATTTAGAATTACGGATGCGATTTGCCTTGTAGTTCTATCAGACAGTTAAATGCCTTCAAGATTCGATGAAATTAGTTTGTAATTAAAATTGCAACCTCCCCCCTCCCCCCCGCCCCGGTCCCAGGGTGCCTGGGTGGCTCAGTGGGTTGAGCATCTGACTCTGGATTTCGGCTCAAGTTGTGATTTTGGAATCGTGAGATTGAGCCTCAAGACAGGCTCTGCGCTGGGCGTGGAGCCTGCTTAGGATTCTCTCTCTACCTCTCCCCCTGTCCCTCCCCCCACCTCTTCATGCACTCTCTCTCTCAAAAAAAATTGCAGCTCCGCCGACCCCTGAGATCCCTACCTCCCCTGTGGGACTCTTACAGTCCTTACCACCTGCTCCGATATTGTATAATTTATGTCTCTACTATATCTATTGCTTGCTGTCTGTTCCTCTTGTGAGAGCGTAAGCCCCAGTAAGGCAGAGTTTTGCTATCTTGCTCAGTGATGTAGCCCCAAGTGCATGGAATAGTGCGAGACACATAGTAGGTGCTCAATAAATGGTGAATGAATGAATGAATGTAGGCATAGGAGGTATGGGGGTTCCACTGTCACCAGATCTTCTTATTTTTTTAGAAAAGCTCCAAATACGGATTTTCATGTATAATCTTCAGCTTTTTAAAAGATTTTATTTATTATTTTGGAGAGAGTGTAAGCAGGGAAGAGAGACATAGGGAGAGGGAGAGAGAATCTCTTATGCAGGCTCCCTGCTGACGTGGAGCCCAATTCAGGGCTCGATTCCACGACCCCTAGACCATGACCTGAGCCCAAATCAAGAGTCAGACTCCCAACCTACTGAGCCACCCAGGTGCCCCAATCACCAGCTTTTTAAATGTTGTAATTCTGATTCTTTTAAAGCATTGTGTGAGCCAAAAGAAACATTTCTGTAACATCCAGTCCTCTCTGGTCTAGAGGATTCTGGAGGCTGAGATACACTAGGCCAGGTGAGGAAGGGCCTCATGGAGGGAGTGCTGAACCCTCAAATCTGGCCTGTCCCAGAAAACGTGCCCCTTGTGGGCCAACATGCATCTAAGGGTCTTGCATGGGTGGTGATTAAGGGACATCCCCCATCTCGTGCAGCCCCTCACCTGTGCTGTGTCTGTAGCCTGTAGCTTCAGTGGTCACAGCATGGGTGGGGACCAACAGAGGACTTTCCCTGTGGCCAACATCACCACTTCCTCTTGGCCAGGCCAACATTTGACCTCTCTGTCCCCTAGGTCCCCCATAACAGGAGTAACTTTTGCTCTAATAATTGAAGACTGCTCAGGGAAGTGGGCTGGTGCAGGAAGGGCTGGGGGCTGTATTGGAGGGGGCTGCCGGCTTGCAGCAGAGTCCAGACTATCCCGTGGTCTCTCTGCATGATCTTAAGTAAGTCCCCTCCCCTTTCTTGTCTTTGGTTTTCCCTGCTGTACAGTGAGGGCTTGGAACCAGCTCTGTATCTCCAAAGCCATCACCTGGGTGGCTGGGACCCCTTGCAGACTCCCCGAATTAGAATGCATGGTGGGGGGGGGTCTTCTTATTGAAACTCCCCAGGCCACCTATCTAAAACGGTATCCCTCCTTCCTACCTTGCTCCCCTGTGTGATTTTCCTCTTCAGGGTCTATAACCATCTGGTTCACTCTATATTTTATGTTGATTTTGCTTTTTCCCACCCTCTCCTCCCCTGCTGGTATGTAAGCCCCGTGAAGGCAGGGATTTTTAAAAATATCACTTTTATTGAGGAATAATTGACAGAAAACAATTTAGCAATTTTAAGTGCACACTTCAATGCATTGTGACAACTGTATACAGCCTTGTGTCCACCACGACAATCAAGATATAGCAGTGACATCACCCTTAAAGTTCCCTCGTACCCCAATTTTTTATTTAAAAAAAGTATTTTGAAGTAATCTTTATACCCAGCATGGGGCTTGAACTCACAACCTTGAGATCAAGAGTCACATGCTCCAACACTGAGCCAGCCAGGCGCCCCTTTGTGCCCCTCCTTAGCCAGTCTCCTCCCTCCAGACCTGGTCCCTAGCAACCACTGGTCGGCTTGTGCCATTCTACTTTGGTCTTTTCTGGACTATCATAGAAATGGGATCGTTTCGACGTGTGGTCTTTTGTGGTCTGGCTTTTTACCCAAAGCTAATACTTCCGAGGTTCCTCCAAGATGGTGCTTGTATTAACAGTTTGTTCTTTTGTATTGCTGATTGGTGTGCCATTGCATGGGTACACGACAATCTGTTTATCCATTCTATCGATGGACATTTTCATTATTTCACTAACAGTCAAAATAGTTTTGGACTGCTAGGAATAAAGCCGCTGTGAACATTCCTGTACGTTCTTGGCATGCACCTGTGACTTCATTTCTCCTAGGTAAATATTTAGAAGGAGGATTGCTGTCCGGTACCTTCACAGATTCCAAAGTGAGGGCCCAAAGACTTTCAGTAATATGAATTGAATGAATGGTGTCCTTGCATCTGCATTTTAATAAACTCCCCAGGGATGGCTGGGGTGTTTCTGTGCTAGGAGATCTGGACTCTGAGATCCTTCGGCTCTAACGGGCTGCTTCCCTTCTGCCTTCCGTCCGCGGAGTCTGACGTTTTATATCCAAACCTTAGCCCCTGCACAGACCCAGGACTGAGATTCTGATAGGTTGTTCCCACCTCAAAGGAACTCAGGCCTTGCCAGGAATGTTCAGCCCACAGTCTCCTTCATTAGCTTAGCATTATGAGAGCTGGTAATTATTATGGTAAATACACTATTGCAACCTTGCCACCGTGCCTCCTGTATCTTTTGGCTTTTTATGAGCCTGAGGTCTTCTTCCTGTCCTTCTGGGGCTAAGGCAAGATGACGTGCTCATTTGTTCATTTATTCCTTCATTCATGTATAGCACCTTTAAATGAAAAAGATAAAATCGCTGCTTTCAGGGAACTTTCAGGGTGGAGAAAGGTGACAAGGCAAGTATAAACAAATAAGATAATTTCAAGTAACATTAAGGTCTGGGAAGAAAATGCAACCAGGTGGTGGTTGAAGGGAACTTTAGATAAGACGGCAGGAAATGCTCTCTGAGGTGGAATATTTGAAGCCAGAAAGAATTGACTGTAGGACTCTCCAAAGTTGCTCTGCAGCCCCCCAGCCACAGAATGCTATGGAGCACCTGAACTGTGGCTGGTTAGTATTGAGATGCACAGTAAGTGTAAAAGACACACTCAATTTCAAAAACTTACTATAAAAAGAATCCTAAAATATTTCATTGATTCTTTTTTCTGTTGGCTACAGGTTGAGATGATCATATTTTGGACATACTGAATTAAATGAAATACATTATTTGTTTTTACATTTTTTCTTCTTTAAAAATGTACCAAGTAGTAAATTAAAAATTACGATGTGTCTTGTACGTGTGGCTTGTGTTATATTTCTACCGGCCAGCAGGTATCTCGGGGAAAAGCATTCTAAGTAGAGAGAATGGCAAAAGCACAGGGTCCTGGGGTGGGAACTGAGGGCCGCTGGGGGCAGTGAGCCAGAGAGAGTGGCAGAAATAGGAATGGATCAAATCCAGGAGGATCTGGGTGTCGGTTCTGTAAGGAGGTGGATTTTCATTCAAGCATAAGGGGGAAGCCGTTTTAAGCAAGGAAGTGGCTTGGTCTGAATTGTGTTTTAGCAGACCCCTGTGGCTGCTGAGTGGGGAACCCACTGTGGGTGGGCCAGATGGAGGAAGAATCCTGGGTTCTGACACTGTCGAAGCCACACGAATCGGTGGCCCTGCCCTCCGCTGGGACTCAGTCTCCTCCCAGCCGCATAGGCTGGCGGATCCTTTGGAGGTTCTCCCGCACCCGCAGCGGCATCCGCGAGCGGCCGCCGGCGGCAGGGGGCGCCTCCTCGATGACTCGGCGCTCGGCTGGCCAGGCTCCGGCGCGTCTCCCGCTCGATTGGTCGGGTCGGGGCGGGCCGGAGCTCCGCCGGCCAGCGCCATCGAGGAGCCGGGAGAGGAAGCGCCGCGCAGTGCCGGGCTAGGCGGGCGGCCCGGGACACAGACAGGTACGGGCCGAGGCGGGGCGGCGCCGGGCGGCGGGCAGGGTCGGAGACTGCAGGTGGGCCGTGAGCCCGTTGTCTGTCGCTCCGGCTCCGCTTCGGACCCGGGGCCCGGGCCCGCCCGCGGGGAGCGCGCCGCTGGGAGCCCGGGGAGCCCGGCGTCCGGCCCTCCCGCCGTCTGAGCTCCCCTGGGGGCCCTGGGGCGTCCGCGCTCCCCACGGCCCCGAGCCCCCGCGGGCACCCCAGGGACTGACAGGCTTGGAATTGCCTGGCTTCTCGGGACCCCGGCGTCCTTGTCCTGGGAGTCCGAGTCCCCGCCGGACCGGCACCCGTTCCGGGGTCCCGGCAGCCTGATGCCCGGGGATTGGAGACGGTGTCAGCCCGCGTCTCCGCGCCTGAGCCGCGGTCTCAGTGCGGGGCCCCCGTGTGCGAACCCCCCCACCTCACGCCCGAGAATGGGGCGCTGGTCAGTTCTCCAGAGTGTTTTAACCACCCACCAGCCTTCTGGGGTCACGCTCTGGGATGGGGACATCAGGCCTCAAACCAGTCTTTACCCCCGCTCCCCGGGATCGCACCCAAGCTGAATTCCTGGTTTCAGGTGCGGCACCCCAGCCGCCAGGCGCCGTTTCCTCCGGCCTTTATCTGGGAGGTGGGGGTCTCCATTCCTTGGAGCCCCCGGAGTGGAGGAAGGGCTGTGGGACCCTCACCTTCAGGGCAGTCCCATTCCTGTGGGGCCCAGGTCCTGGCACTCGCCCCCTCTAGTCTCTTATTCTCTGAGCTCTCCGGCTCCCACAGCGCTCAGGCCCGGCCGGCTTGGGGAGCAGCGCCCTGGTCCCTTTGCCGGTCCTTCCTACTCCCGGCTTTGGCCGCCCCTCGAGGGAGGGGCCTGGCTCAAGGTCATGCCCGGCTGTCTGCCCTCCCGTGAGCTGAGCACTGATCCCCAGTGTCACCTACCACACCGATTAGGGGAGGTCAGGTTCGAGTTAGTGCCAGGCGGCTGCCTGGAAGCCATGGTGGACCCGAGTGTAAACACTTTGGGATTCTAGCCAGTCTGGCGGCTCTTCCTGACACCAGATTCCTTAAGGGAATCCTTGAAGTGGCTTCAAGCCTGGGTTAGATGCTTAGCTGAGCTAATAGATTCTTTCTGGCTTGAGTCTTAAGTTACTGACCAGGGCATTTACAGTGCTTCTCACCCCAGCTTTTCCCTAATCTGTATTTTGCATTCTTCTACCTTCAGGGGAAGTAGAGTAGGACCGGATTTTTGTACAAACTGACAGTTGTTTCCCTCTATTGGGAGAGCATTTGTAGTTGGCACTTCAGAGAGTTTGTTGGCATTTTAGGGGTGAAGTCAATGGCATTAACTTCAAATAAAGAGGACTCTGGTTTTGGCTCCCTGCCTAAGTGTGTTTGGAGCCTACATAGTAATACTAGAATAAGTCAGGTTCACGTTTTGTTTTCACAGATTTACTTGTTTGAAGTTATAATATAGACATGTGTCTTTTACTAGACTGTTAAACATTTCTTATTTTTAAGAATTTGTTCTTGAACCTCTCCTTTAAATGAATGTATCCAATAATATCTAGCAAATTCTTAGTTTTACACAAAATATGGCTGAAAAAAATCTTTGGAAAGAAATCAGTATTTCATCAAATGCTATTTATTTACTTGTTTATTTTTACTGTCACGGATGGCAAATAAAAATGAATCTTGCTGGAAGTGCAAGACACTGTTCACAAATAAAAGTCAGTCTTTCCTGGAGCTTCAGTTAACTCGTACAGGGCCTTGTGTTTTGGGTCGTTGTTGGGTGGTAGCCTTTCATTTGGGATAAGTGTATCTTCTGGCACTAAGATGAATCACTGGAGGTGGGGCAGAGTGCCTGGAAAGGATCCTGAAAGGGCCGGTTCCAAGTGGGACACATGCCATAGCAAATCTGGAGTGTCCAGCATGGTGGGCTGGTGTGTGATGTGCTTGGCTCAGAGCAAGCTCTGGAACTCACAGTTCTAATTGGGATCTGCTAGCTAGCTGAGCAATTTCAGAACACATTTCAATTTTTATGTCTCAGGTTCCTTCGTGTTAACTTTTTGCAATACTAAAAAGTAACCTGTATATTTATGCTATGCTAATAAACACAGTTTTCTCATAGGTAGTAGTAAAGCAGTACTGAATGTAAGTACTGTAGCTGGAACCAGAGGATTTCTTGTATTTGTATTACTAAGATAGTTCATGGTATGAGCATCATCTGGTGCCTGGGTTCCTGTAATGCAGGCCCAGAACATTTAAGAACAGTGATAAACCCCTGCCTTCTCCCTTTCACTTATGTTATTTTATGAATGATCTTGATGAACAAATTTGCACAATTGAATTAGGGAAGGCTTGAAGAGGATCATTGCAGAATGTGAAGTTTATTGAAATCTCTTAGGGCATTTTTGCCTTAGTCTAGGACAGGATCTTTCTTTCTTTCTTTCTTTCTTCCTTTCTTTCTTTCTTTCTGGGCAGGGTTTTTCAACCTTGGCCCTGTTGACATTTGGGGTGGGTGATTCTTTGCCGTGGGGGAGCTGTCCTGTGCATTGTAGGACGTTTAGCTGTCTCCATGGTCTCTACTCACAAGACACCAGTAGCAACCCCCAGTCACGATAATAAAAAATGTGTCTAGACATTGCCCAGTTACACTTGGATGAGAACCTCTGACCAGGACAGTCTAGTCCCAAGGTGAATTACTAAAGGCAAGCAGTTTAATGATCAGTTACATTGAAAGGACAGACAACTTGAAATTGTAGGCATGTTTTGGCATATTTACAAGTGACTGTGCCTTGTAGCTGTGTCAGAACGTAGACGTGTTGGTTAGATCCTCTGCTAACAGGGCGTCTTACAGTGCCGGTCACCCCATCTTTTCTTAAATCTGTGCTTTGCATTCGTCCACCTTTAGGGAAGGTAGAGTAGGAAATCAGCTTAGAAAAGCACCTGGTTTTCTGTTGATTTCCTTTTTTTCTCTTTCTTTCATAGATTCTTCTATGACCATGAGAGAGACAAATAAAGAATGATCCATGATTTTTAAACACCTGTCTTGAGGATATAGTCATGTTGGAAGGTCTTGTAGCCTGGGTTCTCAATACCTATCTGGGAAAATACGTCAATAACCTGAACACTGATCAGCTCTCTGTTGCGCTTCTGAAAGGTGAGTACACGTATCTCTTTTTGGTAAAGTGTGCCACTGCAGATGACATATCTATTTTTTTAATATTCATTTTGTTGTACTGAGAATAATAAAACATAATGCCCAGATGGCTTTGTACTAAGCATGTGTAAAAGGAAATACGTTCTCGCACATGACGCTGATTATTATTACAGGGTGACTTAAGTATGTAGCTGTATTGCTATAGATTTTAGGGAACTATTAAATATTAAAAAGAAAAAGACTATACTGCAGGCGACTGCACTTTATCCCAGTTAATTTTTTAGCTTTATGAAGCTTAATGGAGGTGGTCATGATGTAGTGACAGTGGCATTGGCTTTGGCTTCAAATCCTCTGGTGTTACTTATTAGTTATGTGAACAAGCCATTGAAATTCCAAGCCTCAGTTTCTTTAGAAGAAGTGGGTAAGGGGCGCCTGGATGGCTCAGGTCATGATCCCAGGGTCCTGGGATCGAGTCCCATATGGGGCTCCCTGCTCAGCGGGGAGCCTGCTTCTCCCTCCCTCTCCCTCCCCCTGCTCATGCTCTCTCTGTCACTCTCTCTCTCAAATAAATAAATAAATAAAATCTTAAAGAAAAAGAAAAAGTGGATAATATACTTCTCCAGGGTTGCTGTAAGGCTCAAATGGATCAAATAGAATGACACTGAAAGCTCCTGTCCTGCTGGTGCATAATAGATGCCAAGTTGAAGCTTTAAAATATGTTGCTGTGGGGTCTTTAACAGAATAAAGGTTGAGACGCTTTAGCCTTTACAGGCCTATCCTTGGTAAATGCCTATACGTGATTTAATGCAGTGCAGGGAATTGGTGTGAGGATCGGAAAACTGCTTTTTTCCCCCTCCTCCTTGTTTTAATACAAGTTCTCTTTCCTCAACAGAAAATGGAATGCTTGAACAAATCTAGAGAAAGGAGATAGTCAGTCTGCACGCATGTAGCATCCCAGAAAGTGGAAAGGTGATCTCAGATACAGCAGGAAGTTCACCTTCCTGGGGGTGTGGGTTTTGGCAAGTGGGCCAGGACAGGTTAGTGGAGATGTGGTGGTGGTACAGATTGTGGTGGAGTAGGAGAATAGGGTGCCCGTGGCTCACTTGTCCCCAAAAGTGTTGTTCCCAGGTTTTTCTGACCCATGTAAACCAGTAAAAGGATTGCGGCAGCCGTAGGCTGTGGGGAGCTCTCTGGTCGCCCCTCCCACTCCCTTCCTTTCATTGGAAACAGAAGTAGGTTTTTTCTTTATCTCTAACTTCTGTCCTGACCTTTTCCTCCTGTCCTTAGAAGGGAGCTGCTAAGTGCAAGGTGAAAGTGACCAGTCTGTCAGGGAAGAGGTTGTGTTCCAAGTACAAGAGTAGTGTCAAGGTCACCTCTTTGGTCACTTACTGAAGTTCTCATACACGCTGTGAAGCTAACCAGGTTGCACAGGGCAGGTAGCAGGGCCTAGAAAGGGAGTCACAAACCATAACCTTGTTAATAAAAGAGCTAGCTTTTCAAGAGTGGCATGGTAAGAGGATGTTTGCCGAAGAAATGAATAAATAGAAATTTGTGGTATCTGATATATCATGGACTCTATACTAAACAGATTTCTCATCTGTTTTAGAATGTATCTGGCAATGACACCTGTGTGTATCTGATTCTTCAAAGTGCTTTTCTATTCGTCCTGTTTAAATAATATTTTCTATGCAGAATAAAAAAATTATTTTTCTTTCATAACCAATGTTAACGTGCTGCCCCATCCTAAAGATTCAAAGCACACCACAGTGCTTGGCTAGGGAGGCGTTGGAGCATGGAGCATTGCAGTGATAGTTAAAGCAGTGTTTGGGGGCAGAGGGTCCTGTATAGGAATAAGCATGTTATTTCGGTCCATCTGCAGATATTTAGTGTCTGAGATGCTTTGGGAGATGCCAAGAAGACAGAGATAGTGGTCAAGAGTATGAATTTTGTAGCCAGACTGTTTTGTTTTGTTTTGTTTTGTTTTAGGGAAGGAGAGAGCGAGTGGGGGTGGGGGTGGTGCAGAGGGAGAGAGAATCTTTTTTTTAATTTTTATTTATTTATTTATTTTTATTTAAAAAAAAATTTTTTTTTTTATTTATTCGACAGAGATAGAGACAGCCAGCGAGAGAGGGAACACAAGCAGGGGGAGTGGGAGAGGAAGAAGCAGGCTCATAGTGGAAGAGCCCAATGTGGGGCTCGATCCCATAACGCCGGGATCACGCCCTGAGCCGAAGGCAGACGCCTAACCGCTGTGCCACCCAGGCGCCCCAGGGAGAGAGAATCTTAAGCAGACTCAACAACCAGTGCAGAGCCCGACTTGGGGCTCGATCTCATGACCCTGAGATCACGACCTGAGCCGAAATCATGAGTCAGAGGCTTAACTGACTGAGCCATCCAGGCGCCCCAGCCAGACTGGTTTTGAATCCTATTTCCTCCATTTACCAGTAGCTTGGGCAGATTATTCCAATTCTTCATGAATTCTCAAATTCCTCCTTTCTGTAAATTGGAGGGAATATTAACTGTCTCGTAAGGTTTTGAGGACTAGACACATTAATGTAGGTCAGAGAGCTTAGAACCATTCTGGGCATATAATGGGCCCTCAGTCACTCATCATCCCCCGTTGTCACGATCGTCAGCATATGATTGGACTTCAAGGGTGGATTGTGCACACATACTAAAAGTGATAAAAATGCAAAATAGCATACGAGTTGTCGAAAGAGAGAGAACTTGTATATGATTTCATTTGTTCCGTCTCTCAGCAAACACCATTAAGCACCTGCTTTGGGTACAGCTCTGTGTTATGGACTGATACAGAAAGGGGGGACAGTAGTAGATACCAGGAGCTCAGGCGTAGGGTCTGAGCCTGGTTTCACCACTTACCAGCTGTTTGTGACCGTGAGCAAGTTACTTAAGCCTCCTCTTGCCACTTGAGATCAGACAGACCTGGTACGAACTCTAGGACTACCACTTACCAGCTCGGTGATTCTTTTTTTTTTTTTTTTAAGATTTTATTTATTTTTTTGATATATATAGAGAGCACAAGCAGGGGGAGCAGCAGAGGGAGAGGGAGAAGCAGGCTCCCCACTGAGCAAGGAGCCTGACTTGGGGCCCAGTCCCAGGCCCCCTGGGATCATGACCTGGGCCAAAGGCGGATGCTTCACTGACTCAGCCACCCAGGCGCCCCAGCTCTGTGATTTTTAAGCAAATTGCTTACCTCTGCACCTAATTTTCCTCCCCTCAGAGTGGAGAAGATAATTGTGTTAACTCATATTGTTTCGAGGCTTAGATGCTGGAGAGGAAGTGCTCGGCACTAGGAAGATCTCACTAGATGATTGCTGTTCCTATTACTCCACCACGGGGGTCCCTGCCCTCGGACACCTGTTAACTTGTTAGTCATGCCAGGCGCACTGGAGATGCAGACACACTGCGGGGAGGGGGGTGTGCGAAGCAGGGGAGTCACTCACCCTGTTGGGAGCACCCTGGGGAGGCTGTCACGGAGGGAGCCGAGCAAGAGTTCCAGCTGGAGTTCGGCAGGCAGCGCGGGGTGGGTCACTGCATTCCAGGTGGAGTGAAGCTTGTGAGCACAGGCAGAAAGCAGAGAACTCGCAGGGCATGCTCAGGATGGTTTGGGGCCAGAAGATAGCAGCTGCCGGTGTCACGTCATGGGGCCTGAACTGCGGGCTGCAGGCCTATCTAGATTTGTGGCTCAGCACTTCGGGCCGCCCTCCTTTTTGTTCCTATCAGCTCTGCACCTCGGGCTGGCTTTCTCAGTGACGCAGAGCCGCGGGAAGAGAGTCCAGCAGTCATCAGTGCTGACGGAAAAGCCACCAGCCTCTAGACGGACCCCAGTTCTAGGGACTCCGCTTCTTGCTCGGCTAAGCTGAGGCGTTTGGGGAGGAGACGTCCAGGAATAAGCCTGCACGTTATCTGCTGGGAAAGACACGGAGAGCACTATCATTTATCAAGTCCTCACCTACTCTGGGTCCCTTGAGGGACCTTTCCCAGCAGGGCCAGGTGTGGGTGCATGTTTGAGTGGGTGGGGAATCAGCGAGCCTTCCCTCCGGAACCACCTACCGGCTGACCAACCGCTGCTGCTGTTCTGCCCGATTCCTTTGTTTCTGACGTGCTGGAGGTTGCCCTTTCTTTTCGTCCTGTCCCTGGTTTCTCCTCCTTCCTAGAGCACCTCTTTCGCTCTCCGCACTTTAGCGTTAATGTTTCCTGGCGTGGGCTGCCTGCGGTTCCTTCCACTTCCCCAAGGTGCACAGCAGCCAAGGAAACCTAGTGCCGTCTGCCTTTGTGACAGATTTGGGTATTGAAAAATAGGGCAAATGATTCAAAGTGCAAATGATGCTCTTCCAAAGAAGAAACCATATGCTTTCCCCCTTTAAGTCAGTTTCAACTGTTGAGGAATGTGTTTCATGTTTTTTCCCCCCCTTCTGATCATTTACTCCCCAGATGTGGAATTAGAGTTGTTTCCAGGCCCTCTGGGGCTATTAACCTCTCCTTTTGGTTAGTCTTAAGCTATGTGGGGACCCACGTGGGGACACAGGTTCCTGCAAAAGTCTAAAACGTAAGCTGGTTGCATTTGCTCTGCACCTGCCAAGCTGCTAGATTTCAATACTTTAGAAGCCAATTACCCACAGTCTTGAACAGTCATTTAAAGGAAAAAATAATTGTTTCTTCTATTAGTTTGTCTCTGGCTGGCTTGCCTCTCTTCTGAGTTCCTGTACCAGTGGTTCCTGGGTGGTTGTCTGTACTCCCTGTTCTCAGAAATTGCCTTAAGTTGTGCAAACAGTTTTGTAGAATGATGGCTATCTCCTCCACCCTTTAGGATGGGGACCGTGCCTTCTCTTTTCATATTACCAGTGGCCAGCACAGTGCCTGCTAGAGACTGGGGAGTGGTATGTCAGTGTGGACGCATGACTTCCACAGCCGGGAGAGTGAGGGCAAGAACGGGGCAGACAGCCTTGGCTGTTCAGAGACGTCTTGTACCCCTGGGCTTAAGTCCTGTCAAAGCTGGATCTGAAAAGGCCCTTTGGCAGTGGTTTGTTCTTTGCTTTCGAACAGGTGATTAAGCCTGTACGCGTAGATGCGGAGCAGAACGTGCGGAGCTGGTCTCTCCAGAAGGGGGAGTAGAATTCCTTTTGATGACCAGCTTTATTTAACTCTCGTGGGCTCTCAGATGTTGCGTGCAATAGACCCATTGGGGAGGGGGTTTCTGGAGCTCGTTAAAAATTGCAAAATTCTGTGTTTCAGTCCCAGAGATGTCTTACAGGGGGCCCTGGAGCCTGCATTTCTTCCCAAGTGACTCAGATGTTAATGGTCGTCTGGTGAATATTCACCCAAACCAGGGGTCTGCAAATTGGCCAGCTGATCAAATCCAAACTGAGATGGCTTTTATATTTTTAAAGGCTTAAAAAAAAAAGAAAGTCCCAGAGAGAATACACAACAGATACCATAAAGCTTGTACTGTCTGGCTTATTATAGAAAAAGATCCCTGCCGGTACCCTTCACCTGCCGGTGAGCTTCCGCTGTCAGAGTGGGCTGGCCAGGAAGCTAGTACAGACAGAGTATGCAGGCTGGGCGCCGTGCTGCTCCTGGCTGTTTATAGCCCGGCTGAGCTGTAAAACTTTCCCTTTCACCTTCAAAGATTTGCACACAGTAGGTGCCTGCTGCCTGTGTTGGGTGAACATATCATGCTGTTGTTTTTATTTTTCAGGTGCTGTTGAGTTGGAAAACTTGCCTTTAAAGAAGGATGCCTTGAAAGAATTGGAATTACCATTTGAAGTCAAAGCCGGTGCGTGGCACTCCGCAGGAGAGGGCGGCAGTCGTACTCGGCTGCTTCCACTGCTTGGGACAGGAAAACCGAGAGCCCTTGAGTTTGGCTCTGTTTGAGCAGGAAGAGGCAGGATAGGAAATAGGGAGTTTAGATCAGTCCTCGAGTGTGGCCTTTTCTATCAGGATGACCTTGGGGCAGCGGCGGGGAGGTCAGGTGTTTCCCAGACCCATTGAATCAGAACTGCCAAGGGAGTGTCATTGAACCCGGATGTTTAATAAGCACCACAGGTGATTCTTAGGTATCCTGAAGTGTGAGAACGTCTGTCCTAGATACAGGGGGGTTCTTATTTTTGGGGGATTCATAGTATTACTGAGAGACAGTTTATTGAATGAAAGGGGGGTTCTGTTTATATCGGAAACCAGGGACGTACTGTATGGTGACTAACATAATATAATAAAAAATCATTAAAAAAAAAAAGAGAGAAAAAAAAATAAAATTACTCGGAACAGCGCCTAGCACACACAGTAGAGGTTTGCAGTTGTGATAGGAGTTCTGCAGTTACTTAGGTTTGGTGAGGAAACAAGAATTGTCCTGGAATAAAAATATTCTTTGTTGGGGTGCCCAGCTGGCTCGGTCAGGGGAGCCTGTGACTCTTGATCTCCGGGTTATGAGTTCGAGCCCCAGGTTGGGTGTAAAGATTACTTAAAGTCTTAAAAAAAATTCCTTGTTAAATGACCGTGTATAGAATCAGTCCCTATTCAGACATTGTCATTGTTCAATAATAGCCTGTTGATGTCAGTCTTTCCATCATTTTTGGGTACTTATATTACAATAAAATGCAGGGACAATGCAAATTAGTTGCTAGGTGAAGTAGCATAGATTTCTTGCAAAAGATTTAGGCTTTTTTTAAGTCAATTCAAGTGATGGGTGAACTGCCAGAATCAGAGGCAAAGACACTGATGAATTAGAATCTGAAAGAAACTCAGGAATGATGATACTGAGGGTACTTCCAAAGATTATTATTTGAATATCAAAGGATTAGGAGAGGCTCTTGGGGAATATTGATGATGTTTCCTAATATTTTTGCAAAAATGACCCTATTTGTACTTGTTTTGCAAAAATTAAATGAAATGTAACGGAGGTTATATTTTGCTGTCACCTAACTTATCAAACATGCCTCTCCCCCGAGTAGTTTAGGTTAGAATTGCAGCTGCACACCAATTATTATTAAACTCTGCAGTGAAAATTGCTATTCGGTTTCAGTTATGATATAAACTATTAAATAGAAAAAGCTTACTTTCATTTTGCTAGATAAAATCCAAATTAAAACGTTTTTTCATTATTTGTTGCCACATTTCTTAATTTATTACTGGATTACACAGTTGGTCACTTGGTGTTAATATTCTCTTACCTTCAACAGATCAATCCCACTTGAATTCTAGATCTTAGAGGGTAGCAATTGATAACATGTGTTTCTTTCAGAGGGAGCATATTAGTTGGGCCGTGTGGATCTTTGAGAGATCCTTTAGGACAGTTCAGATATCCTTATGCATTATTCCTTAGTGGTGACTTGCCTCTTACTAATTGAATTTAAAGAAGACCTGTGTCCTAGGAGACTCGGCTAGAAATGTTAGGACTTGGGAAATCAGAATCACGGTTCTAGCAGGTTTCCAGTCAGTCCGGGTTCTCGTGAAGAATTAGGATTCTTCCTCGATAGAGTGCCACAGTAGTACTCTGACCCATGTTTCAGTTGGTATGTTCAAGACTGGATATATTGTAAGTAAGTCTGTTAACTCCCAAGAAGTGCTTCTCAACCAGCCCAGGAATAACCAACAAGAAACGAGTTTCGTGCTCAGGGGCTCCTGCAGGTGCTGTGGGGAGAAAGACACCCCAGGGAAGTTTAAGATGTAGTTCCGTTGGGGAAGAGACACTTCTCGGAGGAGGGCTGTTGCATTTGATAGGGTCAAGTCACACTGGGCTTTTCTTTTTTAAAGATTTTATTTATTTGAGAGAGCGAGAAAGACAGAGATAGAGACAGAGATAGCGACAGAGATAGAGACAGAGATAGTGACAGAGATAGAGACAAAGAGCACAAGCCAGGAAAGAGAGAGAAGCAGACTCCCTGCTGAGCAGGGGGCCCAATGCAGGGCTCGATCCCAGGACCCTGAGATCATGACCTGAGGGGAGGCAGATGCTTAACCCACTGAGCCACCCAGGTGCCCCCACCCTGGGCTTTTTCCATCTTTTATTGTGCCTCGTTCTTACAGATCTCAGCCTGCTAACTTCTGTTTCCCACGTACGAGAACCTGCTGCCTGTTTTCTTAGATTAAAAAATAAATTGTAAAAGTCCTCGTGCTTCTTATAGAAAACTAAAAGAATATAGAAAAACAGTAAGAAGTAACAACGTGTATCGGCACTTGACAAGACTTTGCTTTCCCCAGGCTTCATTGGGAAGGTAACTCTTCAGATTCCGTTTTATCGCCCCCACGTGGACCCTTGGGTGATCTCCATCTCCAGCCTTCACTTGATCGGAGCCCCTGAAAAGCTAGAGGATTTCGATGATGAGAAGGAGAAGCTCTTGGAGAGGGAGCGCAAGAAGGCTCTGCTTCAAGCCCTGGAGGACAGATGGAAGGCAAGGCACACCCCGCTCGGCCACCAGACCAGCTGCGGTGAGACAGATGAACTGAGCAGAGCACTGGATTTGGCTAACCCCAGCTCTTTCCTTTGTAGAATGAACGCCAGCGGAAGGGGGAGTCCTACTGGTATTCAGTTACTGCCTCTGTAGTTACGAGAATTGTGGAGAATATTGAAGTAAGTCCTCCTGACTTTTGTAAAGTACGAACATGACAGGGACTTCTCACGCTTAACTGTGTTGCGCTTCTTAGTACTTTGTTTCTCGTGGGTTAAACCGAAACGGGCTGTACAGAGCCTTGGCTGACGGCTCAGGTGTGGCCTCTTCTAGGCAGTTCCAAAGGGAAACCGGAAAAGCAAGTCTCCAGCTCTGGGAAGACATAGGTTTTTCTTGCTTCAGCTCGTATGAGTAGGAGTTTTCCTTTTACTCACATTTTGCTTTGCTTTTGAATGTTGGACTCTTACTTGCTAAAAGGATATATACCTCCTTCGAAGCCGGGTCACCTAAACCTTCATGACTGATCATTTCAGGGCAAATCACTTCACCTCTCTGGTCTCGGTTTCTTCTCTGTAACGTGAGAGAGGTTGAGTGCATGGTTTCTAGTTGATTACATAGTGAATTGCGAACAGCCCACGGGGGTGTTTCAATCTCTCACTGATGGATCTGGTGGCGGTTTGAGGAGTTAACAGCGTCAGGGCTTTTGGCCCCATTTTCTGCTTTAATTACAATTTTGTTTCATCCTCGAAAACTAGATCAGGGTCCACGTAATTTTTATGAGTGCCATAAGAGGGAGCCTCTACTTGGTACCTCCGGGGTTTTCTTGCAATGCCAAGGTGCCACAGGCCAAATGGTTTCGAGGTATACTACTTCCCCCCAAGATGCAGTCTGAGTTTGTTGGTTTCATAACTGTCATAACGTTGACAAAGAGATGGGTACATTTGAGGTGAGTGCTTTGAATTCTGGTTCAGGCAGGGTTTTTTTTTTTTTTTTTAAGCTGTCATTAATTTGAAAAAATTCATCATTATTTTTACTATTAGCTTTATTGAGATTTAGTTCGCATCCCGTGAAGTTCACACTTTTAATGTGTACACTCTAGTGTTTTTTTTAGTGTGTTTACAAAGTGCCTGGATTACCACTCCCTAATTCCAGACCACTTTCATTAGCCCCCAAAGAAACTCCATACCCACTTAGTAGCCACTCCCATTTCTCCTCTCCCTCCAGCATGCCACCACTAATCTTTCTTTATGGAAACTGCGTATTTTGGACATTTCATATCCATGTGATCGTACACCATGTGGCCTTTTGTGTCTGGTTTCTTGTACTGAGCATAATGCTTCCAAGGTTCGTCCATGTTGTGGCGCGGACCAGTCCTTGATTCCTTTTTATGGCTGAATAATGTATTCAGTCAGAGATAGGGACCGTCAAAGATCAACAAAGTTGAATGTTGGTTAAAGCGGTGAAAACGGTTTTTATTCCGTAACTGCTGACAGAAGCGGAAAGAGCAGAGCTCGGTTCCAAAATACACAGAGGTGACGGGGTCTTTTAAAGGGAGAGTGAGGCAGGGGATCCTGTTGGGGGAGGGCTCAGGTGAAAAATGACAAAGGGTCAGTGTCCATGTGATAAGGCCAGCTGTATCTGTTAGCTGGGCTTCTGTGCTCCCGCAGAGACTGAGACTGAGAGACAGGCCCTGTCCTTCCTGGTGATTACATTTCGGAGGAATGGCTTTCAAGTCCTTGATTATAGGAGATACATACACGTCTCATAGGGACAGAGAAAGGATTCACTATTGTAAGCCCTTTTTGGTAAATGCTCTAAGAAAGGGAGGTCAGGGACCTATTGTCAGGCTTTGGCTGGAACAAACAGCTCTGAGCTTTTCCAGACAGGAACTCAGAACCAGGCTGGAATGTCCCAGGGACGCAGGCTTACGCTGTTAGAAGCCGTGTTAAATGTGGTCACCTCTGTCAGTGCGGAGGTTGAATGGAGTGTTCATGCCGAGAGGTTTTGTGGGTTTTGGGATATACTACATGTTGTTTATCTGCTTCTCAGTTGATGGGCATTTGGGTTGTTTCCACTTTTTGCCTCTTATGAATAATGCTGGCGTAAACATTCACATATATGGTTTTGTGTGAATATATGTTTTCAGTTCTCTTGCGTATATACTTGGGAGTGGAATTGTTGGAGTCATTTGGAAACTCTGTGTTTAATTTTTTGAGGAACTGGCAAACTGTTTTCCAAAGAGGCTGTGCCGTTTTACAGTTTCACCAGTGATGTAGGAACATTTAAACTTCTCCACATCCTCATCGACACTTGTTACTGTGTGTCTACACTTGCCTGCTGTTGTCTTTGGTGGTAATAGCCATGCTGGTGGGTACGAGGTGCTACCTCGCTGTGGTTTTGATCTGCATCTTCTTAATGGCTAATGTTGAACATCTTTCCATATGCTTATGGCCACTCGTATATCTTTTTTGGAGAAATGTCTATCCAGATCCCTTTTCCATTAAAAAACTGGTTTATTTGTTTTTTATTGTTGAGTTGAAAGAGCTCCTTATATATTTTGTTGTGGTTTTTAAAGATTTATTTATTTGAGACAGAGAGCACAAGCAGCGGGGAGGGGCAGAGGGAGAGGGAGAAGCAGGCACCCTACTGAGCAGGAGCCTGATGCGGGACTCGATTCCAGGACCCTGGGATCATTACCTGAGCAGAAGGCAGACGCTTAACCGACTGAGCCACCCAGGTGCCCCAAGAGCTCCGTATATATTTTGGATTCTAATCCCTTATCAGATGCATGATTTGCAAATATTTTCTCCCATCCTATGGGTTGTCTTTTCACTTTCTGTTACAATTTTTAATTTACCGAAGCAGAGTGCCTTTTCTCTAGCCCACCTCCAGGGGCCAGGGGAAATAAGTACAAAGTATATGTGTCCTGCTGGTGTTCCTGTGTCTAGTTGCAGGAACACAGAGACAAGATTACACTATCGTAAGAGAGGGCAGGCCAGTTATCTAGAGCCACAGTATTTCCTTTAGTGGTTTTTAAAGGGGTCTTGTGAAATGGTTTAATGAAAGTATTGTAGCTCTTTTCTGGAGGTAGTACAAATCACAAAGAAATGTCGTTCATGTCATTTGTGATTATAACTCTCAGGATTGTGGTTATAATTATCATAGCATTGGACTTGTGTGTGCTGTAAGCGTTTGTATAAACTGCCTGCCGTGACTGACTTAAACGCTCAAGGGCAGTTTGACGTCTGCCTATAGCATTCTACCTGTAGTACATGTCTAAATGCGTTTCCCTTTGTTCTCCCCTTTGCAGTTAAAAATTCAAGATGTCCATTTGCGCTTCGAAGATGGTATTACCAATCCGTCCCATCCTTTTGCATTTGGCATCTGTATTAAGAATGTGTCCATGCAGAATGCAGTGAATGAGCCTGTGAGTATGAACTGTGCCTGCGAGCTAGGGAGAAAGCACTGGTTCTTGGAGATTTGGGGCTCTGCCTTTGGTCATTTCATGTTCTGTAGAGGAGGCCGCATTCTTTTGCACCATGTTCTTTGGCGGGAATGTATGTTTCTTGTCTGTGTCAACAGATTTATTTGCCGAAATCGGGAAATGGCAACTTTTCTCTGACTTTTCGTTCTTCCACTCATACGTTCAATGGTGATGGGATCCCTTTCATTTTATGCACGAAGAAACTGAGTCACAGAAAGGGTTTCAGCTCTGCTTTTCTTCTCGTGCTATGTGTACTCCTGGGGTAAGCTAGTTCTGTTTCACAGAGTCAGCCGTGCCCTGGGAAGATTTGTTGATGCCTTACACATCCTGAACCCCATGCTCCACCTCCTTTCTCCCTTCTCCTTCGTGGTCTGTAACTACCTGTGGATCACGTCCGTGGTGGTTGAGGCTTGTCTAAGCAAAATTATCCCATTATGTTCCTCCGGTCCATTTTGCTTCCCTGAAACCAACTTTTCCCCTTTATTCTCTAACATGTTACTGAATGTTAAAACAAACAAAACTAACATCTTTTGAGCCCTTTTCTGTGCCAGGTACTTAGTGCTTTGCATTGAATTCTCAGTACTTTTCACCACCCCCGTTAGCCTCATATTACATACAGCTAAGCACGCTAAGGTGCAGAGTGATGGAGTGGCAGAACCAGGTCTCGAACCCACATGGACCAGCTACAGAGTGGGGGTTTGCAAACTGTGGACTGTGAGCAAAGCCCCCCCGCTGCCCCACTGCCCGTTTTTGTCCGTAAGAAATGACTGGATCACGGCCACACCCATCATTTACGTATTGTTCAAGGCTGCTTTGTGCTCTAGTGGGTAGAGTCGAGTAGTTACAGCGGACACTATACGGTCCACGAAGCCTTCGTATGTTCTGTCTGGCCCTTGTCAGAAAAAGTTCGCCGCCCCTGCTCCGGAGCGTGTGTTCTTAGCCACTGCGCTGAGCTCCTCAGCCTGTGCTCAGCCTTTGCTTCTCATTCCTCGGCCTCAGTATCCATCTGCTCCCAGCATCCTGCCGGTTTTCCTTGCAGAGTGTCTCAAATGTGTCTCTTCCTGTCATCCTCACTGTGACTGCCTTACTTCAGGACCCTCTAAGCTTTAGCCCGGGCTCATAAAGCAACCTGTTCCATGACTTCCTTGCTTCCATCCCATGCCCTCGATTCTTTCTAAACCAGTGCTTCCCAGTCTCTTCCATATCACGTTACACACAGAAAACAGATATCATCTGGCCAGCATGCTGGGGCAAGTGCATGCGGCTGCTGGGGGCTGGTGGTTCTTAGCCAGGTCTTTCTAAATGTAAATTGAGCCTATAAACTTGCCCATTTCCTGACACACTCACGAGTCTTTTTCTCTAGCACACCGAGGAGGGAAGCTCCACTTTGCAGCGTTAGCAGAGTCCTGTTTCTCAAACCCACCCCTGACCCTGGTGGCATTCCTATACCACAACCCTCAGCGGCTCCATGTCTCTGAAAGTATCAAGTTCAAACTCCTTAGTGCGCCATAAACTTCCTTTCCTAGTGTGTTCGCTTTTTAGGGCTGCCTTAACCAATTACCTCAAACGCAATAGCTTAAGACGACAGAAATTTATTCCCTTTCATTCTGGAGGCCTGAAGTCCAGAATCAGGGTGTTTGTAGGGTTGGTTTCACCTGGAGGCTCTGAGGGAGAAACCGCCCCCTCTTGCTTCTGGTGGTTGCCTTCATGTTCCTTAGCTCGTGGATGCAACCCTTCCGTCTCTGCCTCCATCTTCCCATGGCCTTCTCCCCTGGGGTCTGCCTTCTCTTCTCAGAAGGACCCCAGTCATTAGCTTAGGGCCCACCCGCATCCAGTATGACCTCGTTTTAATTTGATTACATCTTGTAAAGACCCTATTTCCAGTAACGTCCCCTTCACAGGTTCTAGGAGGACATGAATTTCTGGAGGGAGGGAAACTGCTTAACCCAGCACACCTAGTCGCATTCCAAGCTGCTTTTGTCAGCACTTAACTCCCCACTCCAAATGTGTGTACCAGTGCTGCCCTCACACTGAGTATGGTGCTCCCGTTACACAGATGTCGTTGCCGTCCTCTGAAGACACCAGGCCTTCTGTATGGTGGACCTGACACTTCGACACATGTCCCCATCCTTCCCCCCACCCTGCCCTGTGCCGTAACCGTATACATCTCTTGATGTTCATCCACACGGTGACATTTTCCATTGTTTGCTCATAGCGTCTTCTGTATTCTTCTGCTTCCCTCTGCTTAGTTAAAACTGTCGCGTGTTTGTATCCCGTTAGCTGGATTTCGAACACTCTAAGAGCAAAACCGTGTTTTAATTGAGTTTTGTATCCCCAGCACCTTGCAAAGTGCCAAAGCATGCCTCCTCAGAAATGGTTTGTTGAATGAATGAATGAATGAGTTTGTGAAAAGAGAGTCATGGTTTTTTTTCTTCTGTGTTTTACCTCAGGTACAGAAATTAATGCGGAAAAAGCAACTAGATGTGGCAGAGTTTAGCGTCTATTGGGATGTCGATTGCACTTTGTTGGGGGATTTGCCCCAGGTGGAGTTACAGGTATGATTCTGGCAGAAGGCTTTACGGTAACACAGCACGGAAGTAAAGAGTGTGGGGCCACGGCCACACAGGTTTCTGTTCTCTGTGGCTCTGGTCGCCATTCCCATGCCCCTCTTCCTCCACGGGCATCCATTCTCAAGTGGGTTTGCTTGAGGTACTTGGTGTGCATGTAATTCTGAACAATGCATAGTGTTTCGTGTATGTTTCACATTGTATTTCAGTCTAGGTTCCTTCGTTTTCTTTTTTTCACTTAAGGCTGTGTTCTTAAGATCGATTAATGTTGCTGTTTATATTCCTGGTTTATTGCTTCTGACTCCTGCATAGTATTCCATGCTATACATGTAACATATTATAGTTATGTATTTTTTAAGCTGTCACAAACTTGACGTCCAGATTTTAAATGAACAAAGCACCAGCTCTGACTCTTAAAGAAGAGCTTTCTTATTCTATGTATATTGAAACTTCCCCTTTGGTGTGGTATTCCTTTAAGAAATACTTAGAGAGTCATTAAACTCACGGGACATAAAGTATTAGTGTTTGTGAAGGATAAAAAATTTTGAGTTTAATCTTTTGGTAAAGAAATTGTAGGTGGTTCAAGTAGAATGCAGAAAAAGGACTCATTTTTTCCCCGTCACAAAGATTTTCTTTGGCTTGCATGCTGTTGTACAGAACAGTTTTGTTTTGCTAATTCGATTAAATAAATACTGTACATCCACACAGTAGAACTGTATGCAGTTATAGAAAATAAGAACAAAGATCTTTATGATGAATATGGAATAGTCTCTGAGATTTCGTATTAAGTTTAAAGAACCAAGGTAAGGCAGTGTACGTACCATTTGTGTGAGAATGGTTAAAAAACCCAGAAAATCATGGCTCTGTCTGAACATATGTAGAATGCCTCTGGGGCGATACAGAAGAAACTGGTATGATTGGTTGCCTCTAGGGAGAATAATTGCGTCGCTGGAGGATGGGAGTCAGAAGGCGATACTTCACCTTTTTTTGCCTTTCAATTTTGAACCACGTGAATGTTTTACCTAATAAGAAATATAGATAAGATTTTAAAAATGGTAGAGAGCTTTAGATTCCCAGTTTTGTCCTGGTTTGGGGTTCTGAGGTAATATGCTAAATTAGGTCATATACCAACATGTAACTTGATCCTGAAAACATTTGCTGTAATGACAGACGTTCTTGTGACACTCAGGAGGCCATGGACAAGAGCATGGAGAGCCGCGATCATCACTACATCCTGGAGCCTGTGTGCGCGTCTGCTCTTTTGAAGAGAAACTGCTCCAAAGAGCCTCTGAGGTCTCGGCACAGTCCCCGGATCGAGTGCGATATTCATCTGGAGACCATCCCCTTGAAACTCTCTCAGGTACTCTCTTTCCTCCCAGTGGTTTATACTCTCCCTGTGGGACCAGTAACTGGGGCGAAGGAAGCACGGGGATAGCACCCCAGCGGGAAAGAAAGTGCCCTTGAGACCAACGCTGTGGCGGGTGTAGCACCCGCTGCAAGTTACTCGGTTGGACTTGGTTGCTGTCCGGTCAGTTTTGATTTGGTTTTGAAGCACTGAGCAGAATCTAGGACATACAGTAAATACGAATACTTCCCCGTCCGTGGTCAGACAGAAGTGCCACGTGATGTGGAACGTGGTCTCCACTGCGCAGTAGATTTTGGTTCAGTGCAATACAAATTGTCCTCGGTAGAGATGGGTGTTAACTGAGTAAAAGAAACATGTCAGCATTAACCCAGTTTTTCTCTCTTAACCTCTGCTGAAAAGCTCCAGTACCGGCAAATCATGGGATTCCTCAAGGAGCTGGAACGAAAGGAGAGGCAGGTGAAGTTCCGGAGATGGAAGCCCAGAGTGGCCGTGTCTGAGAAGTAAGGGCTTGCAAGCAACCTGTGCCTCTGAGATGCATTGTAGAGGGTGACTGTCCTTGTCCGTGGATCAGAAGTGGGTCTTACTGTCCCTGGCACTGGCTGGGGCTAAAATACGGTTGATTTTACTGGCCTTTAAACTGTCATTTCTGTGGTTGACCTGCGTTGATGTTCTTACTGTATATTTGGTTGGTGTTGTGGGTCTGCTCGCAGATGGAGCACAGTGCATTAAGGCCCTCTCGGTCTCACTTAGCAAGTAGACTGGTGTTGCTCCGGTGGGGTCCGACCGTGTGGGAAGTACTTTGTAGTGATCTCTGAACCTACTTCCCTACGTCCGTGCTCCCGTGCTCTTTGGGTAACATTTATGTAGTACACCTTAGGACTTCCGTAGCAAAAACGAATCTTTTCCTGTTGCAGTGATAGACTTGACTGGTCCAGTATTTTAAAAATTTTAAAGATCCTGTGTATTTCCATGTCTTTTCTGAAGTATGCCATTTAAAATCTGTAGTATCCAAATCCTTGCTAATTATCTTAACATAGTCTTTACCTTGTAGTCACCAGTTAATTATCTGTCAGTGCACAGCACTGATATGGGTAATTCAAACCAATCGAGTAATATATTATTATTGATGTCTGAGTTGAGAATCTGTTACTTGATGTTCTTTGTGTAAGAAGTGATTAACATTGTTATGAAACATCTCAGCTGCCGAGAATGGTGGTATTTTGCTCTGAATGCTAACCTGAATGAGATCAGAGAGGAGAGGAAGCGTTGTACCTGGGACTTCTTATTACACCGGGCCCGTGATGCTGTGTCTTACACCGACAAATACTTCAGCAAGCTGAAAGGAGGCTTGCTGCATGCAGATGACAGGGTGAGGGGACTGTTGTTATCGTCATCGTTTCTTGGCTGCCAGTGGGAATGTGGGGAGGCAGATTGGTTCCCTCCCAGTACTTGGAGGGGTTTGTGAAGGTGTCCAGTTTCTCTGGAGCTCTAAGACCTGTTTGGTTTGTTTTTGTTTTAACCCAAACAGGAGGAGATGCGTCGGATTGAGGAGGAACAGAGCTTTGAGGAATTGAAGATTTTGCGTGAACTGGTTCATGAGCGATTTCACAAACAAGAAGAACTGGCGGAGGTAAGAAGTCCTCTGTGGGGAGATGCGCTCAGACCCAGCACGCATGGTGCTTCAGTCCCGACGTGCTATGCTTCTTGGGTGGGGGGGCAGAGAAGACTCAGTGGCACATCACAGCGTGGTTCTGTCTCTGGGGACTCACATTTGCTCATTTCTGGTTGATGCAGAGCCTACGAGAACCTCAGTTGGATTCTCCAGGAGACTCTCCTGGGGACCCAGAGACCAGTGGAGGCAGTGGGATGCTTCAGTACCTTCAGTCCTGGTTTCCTGGCTGGGGTGGCTGGTACGGGCAGCAGACCCCTGAGGGGAGGCCAGTCGAGGGGCTGTCCGCCGAGCAGCACGAGCAGTGGACTCCCGAGGAGATCCTAGGTAAGGTGGCAGCGGGCCTTCACTTTCCTGCCCTTGGCGGTCCTGAAGGGAGGTGCTTGGTTCATGAAAACTCATCTGTTATTTGTGCAACAGCCCGCGGTATTTTTCAAATAAAAGAAGTAGACATTTGCAACACAGTTTGTCTCGCGTTCATAGATTCAGATGGGGGATGTTTTTGAGAGATACTTCATTTGCAATCTCATTGCACAGTTTCAGAGCTGAGAGGCAACGATTTTAAGAGAATTAAGGGAGTTTAGAAGGTTTAAACTCTGAGGCTTGAAGATCAGTCCAAAGCCACTCTTTAGACCCACGCTGTCCAGCATGGTAGCCATAGTCACAGATGGCTATCTATCTATCTATCTATCTATCTATCTATCTATCTATCTATCTATATTTTTAAAAAATATGTAATTGAAGCAAGCATACATAAAGTGCACACACCATGCTTATATAGATCGGTGACTTCCAGAATGAATATCCCTGTATTACCCGCACACTGGTAGAGAAACTGAACATTATCAGAACCCCAGAGGGCTTTGTGCATTTTTTGCAGTCACTAGCCTGCACATTATAATCTTTTTCCTGACTTGTAACACCTTAGATTTGTTTACCCATTTTCAGATGGCTATTTAAATTCAGATTAATTAAAATTGAAAGAAAAACATTCTTTTTTTTCTCTCAGTTACACGAGCACATTAGCCATGGAGCTCAGAGGCACCTGTGGTTGGTGGCCCCGAGCCCGACGGTGCAGGTACAGAGTGTCTCACCGTGTTGGGCAGTGTGGCTTATTCTGTACTCTGTCCTGAATCTTCACATCCTCCCTCGTTGGAGAATGAGCTGATAAGACCTCTTTTTTTTTTTTTTTTAAGATTTAAAAAATTTATTTATTCATGGGAGAGAGAGAGGCAGAGGTAGAGAGATGTAGGTGGGACTCGACCCCAGGACCCCAGGATCACCGTTCGAGCCAAAGGCAGACGCTCAACCGACTGAGCCGCCCAGGTGCCCCTGATAAGATCTCTTATAAAACAGTGGGGTTGTTTTATATTAGGAATGAAGCAGTCGCCCATGACTTTGGAGTTCTTCCCTAAAAAAGGGGGTAAACCGTTAAATAATGTCATCACTGTGATTCGTGTGCCTGGTGGTGCTTTTTGAATTCTCCCGTGTGTTCCCCTCACGTCTTTCCTTCCTCATGCTCAGGCACCGAGGAGTTTTTCGACCCCACTGCCGATGCGTCCTGTCTGAGTGCGTACATGAAGCGGGACCTGGTGTTTGCCCGACTGAACGTGCAGCTGCAGCGGGGCACCGTGACGCTGCTGCACCAGGAGCCGGGCGGCCCGCAGACGGAGGAGAGCGCCTTCATGCAGCTCGAGTTCTCAGGTGCTGCCCGCAGAGCCGCCGGCGGCTGCTTCTCCCCTGGCGCCTTGTTCGTGGTAGTTGTGTTCTAGCAAGTTGCTGTGAGCGCGGGATGGTTGAATGCTAGGTCCCTGCTGCTGGGGGGGTGGTGAGTTACAGGGTTAGGTGCCTGCGAGCCTCTGATCATAACATTCACCAGAGGATCGGTACAGCCCCTGTGTTACGTGTGTCCGTGTGCAAAAGACAGCTTATTTCGTGGGTATCGTGGATTCGTTGATACTGAACTTGGCCAGGGGCGCTGTGCCTCATGCCTGAGTGAAGCGGATCTGCTGGACGGCCTGGCACGGCAGCGCTGTGCGTGGGGCCCGTTTTAAACCGTGAAATCATCAATAAAAAGCACAAAAATGCAAACTTGGCACTAAATAGACCACGAGAGGGACACAGGTGTGTGGCATGAGCTGCGCTGAACCAGGAGGGCGGAGTGATGCTGTGTGATTCACCCTCGGCTGCGAGCGTGCACATTAGGTGATATCTTTCTGCTCTGCACATGTCCTCAGAAGCACCACGAGGACGGATTTCGGGTTGTAAGTAAGTTTTAGTGAGTAGGTGAATTCACAAGCATGGAACCCACCAATAATGAGGATTGACCATGGTTGACGTGTGTTTGTGACTTTGAATTAAAGGTGTATAAATAACCATGCAGATGCTGGTTCTCGTACATCTCACACACGCTTTTATTTCGGTCCATGAAATAGCCACTTAGCTCAGTGATTTAAAGGTAAACAACCGAAAAAAAAAAAAGCTAGTTTGTTTGACTTTATAATCTTGAGAGCTGAGATATCATAAACTTAGTGTGAACCAGCAGATTGCTTGAACTCAGTTGTAACATGCTCTGTTTAGAATTCATTCTGCTAGGAAACTTCTAATATTCCGTGTGTATTTATAGAGAGAGATTTATACAGACACAGTGATACATAGATAGGATTTTTAGTTCTACTTTCAAGGAAGAAGACTTCATGGTATTTAATCATCCTCTATAGAATATTATATCTCATACGTTTAAAATACTTCGGCTTATCATGGCGTAGTGTCAACTCTTACATTGATGTTTTGTAGATGTGAAGCTTCTAGCAGAATCTCTTCCTCGAAGAAATTCCTCCTTGCTCTCAGTCCGGTTGGGTGGACTGTTTCTTCGAGACCTGGCCACAGAAGGCACCATGTTTCCCCTTCTGGTGTTCCGGAATTCAGTACGTACAGCGGTGGGATGGCTGCTCTGTCCCAGGTGGGGTGAACTGTGATCTGTCTTAGGTGAGCAGTAGGTAATATTAACTCAGTTCATTCTGACATTTGGTCATCTTGAGACAGATGGGCTGATTAAAAACAAACTGGAATTCAGTAAGGTTTTTTTTTTGTTTGTCAGAGAGTGAATATTGGAGGGATTTATAGTAGGGCCTTCTTCCTCTCCTTTGTCGTAGCTGCCGTGGAGCGGTTGGCTCTGTTTTGGAAGAAAATGCCAAAAGCATCACTATTTTCTGCATTTCAGGGTCAATGTTCGCATCTCCTCTGTCTGGAATTCATTTTCATGCATTCTGACCCTAAGTCACTGATAGAAAGTCTCATCTTTTCCAGAGTTCCAAGAACCACTTTAAGTTATCTATATATGTAATCTTTTATAGTCAATATACCTTATTAATTAGATGTTTGATCTTATTAAGTTGGCAGAGAAACAATCAGAATAGTTGAGCATTTAGCCACTTGCTCTGTGATTTTTTTAGGGGGTGGATTGCGGAGAGGCGGGGAGTGCAGCGTGAGAGTCTAAAAAGCCGTACATACTTCCTGCTCATTTAGGAATCATTCATTAAACGCGCTGACTGCAGAGTAGCATGCCGTCCATATTGGCTCGGAAAAAGGCACAAATGAGAGAGATCCGTCTGCAAGTCCTCTAATCTGATGTCAGATGAGTTTTGATTTGGTTGTGCTAAGCGAGAGTGATGTCAAAGGACAGAACTTGAGGAAGTGTGTGCACGGCAAATTGTCCCCTGTCACCTGACACTTATGCATTTTGTGTGTGTTTTAATAGCAAAAAGAAGTTGGCAGAGTCTCACAGTCTTTTGGTCTCCAGACAACATCTGCAGACAGAAGTGATCATAACCCTGGTAATTTGTCGTATGTTCTTAAAACTAATCTTTAGAAATAAGATGCTTACAGATCAGTAGTCCTGGTCAGTTGTAAGAGAGAGTGTGTCCTGTTTCGTCCCAGCGGTCTGTTGTGTGAATCTGTGTTTGTCTTGGAGACCGTGTTCTCTGTTAACCCATGTGTGGCCGGTGTCAGCCCGTAGGGCTGCCGAGGCCTGGGTTTCCATGATGGGAGTGAATACAACAACCCAGTCTTGAAGATTCCTGTTGAAAATTAGAGGCAGTCCTCATTAGGGCTTCTATTTTATAAGATTTTCATAAATGAGAACTAATTGGAAAATAATTTAGGAAATGTCTTTTTTCCAGAATTCCTTACAGGTTATCAAGAATAAGGTGCTTGTTTTTGCTGTGTTCCATTTTCTTTCTCTTGTTCTTCCCTTTAGCTGCAGACCCAGATGACCCGGTTTTTGAGATGCTGTATGAGAGAAATCCAGTGCACAGCCATTTTGAGAGGCGGCTGAATGTCAGCACGAGGCCCTTGAACATCATATATAATCCCCAGGCTATTAAAAAAGTAGCAGACTTTTTCTACAAGGGAAAGGTTCATACCTCAGGTTAACTTTTTTGTTTGTTTGATCTAATGTTACTTTCTATAGACATCTTTCTTGTCATTTTTAGTGCTTTGGACAAGGGTTATTATACATTGAACTGACCTGCTAGTGGCTAGAATCATAAAGGCCTGGAGAGCACAAGGATAGGGTTGTCCTTAGTTAGGGAAACAAAGTAGATGTCCTTGGAAAGTTACTCTTCCAAAAGGGATCAGTATCCTTAAATATTTTCTTTGTCTTTGCTTCCATTTAGCATACTTTTAAAAATTCCTTCCATTCTATTAGGATGGTGGTTTCCTTGGCTACCCAGGATATTTTAGGCCCGTGAATTTAGGAGAAACGTTCAAGAACTTCCCTCTAGATGGCGGGGTCAGTGGTCTGTTTCGCTTGTTTGGTGCAGCGTGACACACTGCAGAGCTCATCCTCGTGCTGTTCTACATCCCCATGGCTTTATTCGTGCCTCCCTTCTTTCCCAGAAGAGACTTGAGATAGTAGGAGCAGAGAAAGCACCTTCGTTGACTGGGAAGTTGATAAAACAATAGTCCTTTCCTGCACGTATCCCCTCTCTCCCTCCTTATAACGATGGAGCTGTTTTAGTTTTTGGTCCAGTTTTTGAGTCTTCATGTCAGTGACAGCCATAAATGCTGTGTCTTTATTGCTCTGTCACTGATAGAATACAGAAGGCGTTTCCTTCCGAATTCCACTTTCTCTTTTAACGTAGTGGTATCCTTTCAAGATTTAGAGTAGCCTGAGATCGTTCAGAAAATGGTTCGAGAAAATTCTAGTACCTTAGGCGCCTTTCCCCCCCGCATGGCTGGGCCGCCACCGTTGCCTCACTCCGGTTACCGTACGCAGTGCTAGTGCAGGCGCGAGCAGGAACTGTTGTCGTGCGGAGGGTTCTTTAGCTTCGGTGGAAACTCGTGGTGAGAACAGATGTTGCAGTGGTCTTTTCCACCCAGCCGCTTGAAAATTCTCACTCTGCCATGTGTCTCTCGTCCTGCAGGTTTTGGTTATCAGTCTGAGCTTGAGCTGAGAGTGGCCGAAGCCGCCCGAAGACAGTATAACAAACTAAAGATGCAGACCAAGGCTGAAATCCGACAAACGCTTGATCGTTTGCTAGTGGGTGATTTCATCGTAAGTGGGGAAGGGGCGGCCGTTCCCTCCGTCAGGCCCTTCACCTCCTCCAGTTAAGCACGCTTGTTTCAACTACAGCCATGAAGTTCACCGAAAATATGAAATCCTTCTTAGTTAGCAACAACTGAAGTCTCATGGCTTTTACAGCCAGAGTGTCCGAAATAAAAATGAATGGCTGGGACTAGACCATGTTTCCTCCCTGTGTCCATCCTGGGACACTCCTAAGACTTGTTCTCGTTCCATTTTCTAGACCCGATAATTTACAAATGTTTCACTTAAGAGCACCCCCCTCACTTAGAATTATCAGAAGAAGAACACCTGGAATGGTGCCCCAGTGTTGGTTCCAGGGTGTGATAGTCACTTTGTGATGCCAAGTGATCAGCTGACACGAGGATGCCGAGGAGGAGGGGAGCCGAGAGACACCTTAGCAGTCCGGCAGAACTCTGTTTCCAGCACGGTGGCACGGAGGTGCACTGCTCAGGTGCGGCAGGTGGAGAGGGCGAGCCTGGCCCCCTTCAGAGAGCAGAGCCCCCGTGAGCGTCAGGGACGGCAGCCGTGTTCCCAGTGAAACGGTATCGACTGTGGTACGGGATGAAGAATTAGTCCTGTTTTTTGTTTCTCATGTGTGTGTTTCATCATAAATGCAGCCATTAGTATCCTCTTGTTGTCTTGGAGAGGTTTCTTTTTGATAACCATTTACGTAAATTAGCTTTTTACTACATCCATATATTTGAGGCTAATTTTAGTTGCAGGGAAGAATAGTGAACACACTTATGGCCTGGTGTGTTTTTTACGTTTCAAATGTCAAAGCTTATGTTTCCCACTAAGATATTTTGACGTGAAAGTTCATGGTTGCCAGTGTCTGTGAAGAAGTAAAAATATTTGAGTTTCCATGTTTATTGGAATTCCATAATTTCTGCAATACTGTGAGATAGTAAGTCCTCTACACGTAGAAGCCGGATCTCTCTTAAGCCACGGATCATCACAAAGAGCAGACAACCTCAGTCCAGGAATTTGCTCATTTTTTTCCCTCCCACTTTAAATATTTACCTGTGGTAATGTCTCAAATCCTTAAGCATTTGATTCTACTTCTGTTTCAAACTTTTTGCTCTAATACATGGACCTTGGAGTTACCCCCAGCCCCTGGGTGCGGCTTTCAGAAAGGCTTGAGCCCAGCTGGGAAAGCTGTTTAGTTTTTGTAGCTGTGGTTATGTTATTTATGGTTTATTTTACTTCTGCAGGAGGAGAGTAAAAGGTGGACCGTACGACTGGATATTTCTGCCCCTCAGGTGATCTTCCCCGACGACTTCAAATTCAAGAATCCCGTGTTGGTTGTCGTGGATCTCGGGAGAATGCTGTTGACAAATACCCAAGGTACGGTGTGAATGCGAAGTGCTGAAGACCTACTTTGCAGAGGCCGATCTGTCTATGCTTAACCCAGGGAAGCTTGAAAAAGGCTCTTTAGGGGCTCCTGGGTGGCTCAGTCGGTTAAGCGTCTGACTCTTGATTTCAGCTCAGCTCATGATCTCAGGACTGTGAGATCGAGCCCCCAGTCGGGCTCCATGCAGAGTGTGGAGCTGCTTGAGATTCTTTCTCAGTCTCTCTCTCTCTCAAAAAAAAGGGCTTTTTATGACATTTTAATCCCAGAGTTCACTTGTTACACTTCTTTTATGATAGCTGTATTGGGATACGTTTTAAGATGGGCAGTTCAGTAGTTATTGGGATATTGACAGAATTGTGCATGTTATCTAATCCCAGAACATTTTCATCATCCTATGAAGACATTCCAGACCCTTCAGCTGTCACTCTCCATTACCCCTTCTCCTACGCCCTGCCAGCCATTAATCTTCCTATGTCTGTGGATTTGACTACTCTGAACGTTTCATATGAATACAGTCGTGCAATATGTGATTTTTTATGTCTGACTTTTTTCGCTTCGTGTAATGTTTCGAGGTTTATCTATGTTGTAGCTTGCTATGCTTCATTCCTACTTATGGTTGGATAGTACTGCTTTGTGTGAGTACACCACAGTTTGCTTATGCATTCATCAGTTGGTGGACATTTGAGTTGTTTCTGCCTTTTGGTTACTACAAACAGTGGTGCCATGAACATTCGTGTACAGGCTTTTGTATAGATACATTTTCAGTCTCTTCAGTGTGGAATTGCTGGGTCATATGGTGACTTGGTGTTTAACATTTTGAGGAACTGCCAGATTGTTTTCCAAAAGGGTGGCACCATTTTACTCTCTTACCAGCAATGCATGAGGGTTTCAATTTCTCTACATCCTTGCCAAGGCTTGTTATCTGTTTTTTGGATTATAGCCATTTTTTTTTTTTAATGAGTGTGAAATAGTATCTCATTGTGGTTTTTATTTGTATTTCTTATGCAACATTTTGGATTTTAAGAAACACTATTTCTCAGAACTTCATTTCAGAAATAGAGGTTTAATTTATTTAGGGATATTAGGGACAGATACATAAAAAGAGACTCCTGGAAGGTTATTTCACTACTGTCACTAGATCCGAAAAATATTTATTGTTTATCTTGAGATGGGCAGGAAGAAAGAGGATTCATGGGATGAAAGGTTGAGGAAGCTGATCAAATTATCTCAACCTCGTCTTTACTGAGAAGAGCCACCCAAAATGAAGAGGTAGAGCATTCGAACCGGAGTGGGAAAGTTTGGTGCTATGGGGAATGTTAAAAGGGAATTAGATCTGAAGAAAAGGATCCCGCAACCACGGAAAGCACCTACTCGAACTTGTAAACCATAAACATGGAACAGAGACATGGGTGACAGAACCCAGTGGTGTGATTTTGTAGTTGACTCAGCACTGAGCAGTAAAAGACTGGACTGTGGAAGTCTGTAGAAGAGAAGGGTTGAATTGTGAACTCAGGCTCGAATGGGACACTGAGCAGTTACTGCTTGCAAGCACTGATCTGGGCACTCAGGGTATTGTTGAGGAAGACAGGTGAGGCCTGGGTTTCTTTGGAATGTTCTTGTGGGAGAACAAAACGAACACGTAGACAAATACAGGGAAAGGTGAACAGACAGCTGATTATGGAGAGTGCTGTAGGAAAGGTTGGTGAGAGCGGCTTGTGGCAGGGGCGGGGAAGCGGGTCATTGGTTTCTGCTCCCTGACCTGTGTTCCGCTGTCAGCAGGCCTCCATCTTTTCTCTTTTGTATTTCGATTTCCAAATTAATAGATAAGTTTATATCGGGTAAATGATAAAATCAGAATATCATGCTTAGAGTTTTCATCTGTGTGTTTTTTTATTTTTATTTTATTTTAATTTTTTTTAAAGATTTTATTTATTTATTCGACAGAGATAGAGACAGCCAGCGAGAGAGGGAACACAAGCAGGGGGAGTGGGAGAGGAAGAAGCAGGCTCCTAGCAGAGGAGCCTGATGTGGGGCTCGATCCCAGATCGCCGGGATCACGCCCTGAGCCGAAGGCAGATGCTTAACCGCTGTGCCACCCAGGCGCCCCCATCTGTGTGTTTTTTTAAATTGGGGTTGGTTGATTCTCTCTTTTTCCTTGATTATTACATTAAAGGAAAGAGTAAGGAAGGATCAGACGTATACTTTGAATCTTTTCCTTTTTTGTCTGCAGATGACTCCAAGAGGAAAAGTGGTGATGGGCTAGCATCCGAAGAGAACCAGTTTAGTGACGATGAATATAAGACGCCTCTTGCCACGCCTCCTAACACCCCCCCTCCTGAGACAAGCAGCGGTCACGGAGAGAAAACACCTCCATTTTCTGGGGTCGAGTTCAGTGCGGAGCAGCTTCAGGCACATTTAATGAGCACGAAGATGTATGAGAGGTACTCACTGTCATTTATGGACCTCCAGATCATGGTTGGACGAGTGAAGGACAACTGGAAGCACGTCCAGGATATTGACGTGGGACCAACCCACGTGGTTGAGAAATTCAATGTTCACCTACAGTTAGAACGGCGGTTGATTTATACTTCAGATCCCAAGTACCCTGGAGCTGTGCTCTCAGGCAACCTACCAGACTTGAAAATCCACATCAATGAAGATAAGATATCTGCTCTAAAGAATTGTTTTGCTCTCCTGACCACCCCGGAGATGAAGACTTCGGACACTCACTTTAAAGAGAGGATCTTTCCCCAAGGCGGGCAGCGGGGAAGTTTGCAAGACTCAGTGATGAATTTAACCCAGAGCTTTGTGACGTTGGAGCAGCGTACCCGGGAGGTTCTGGTGGAGTCACAGCTCCTCCTGGCCGAATTTAAGGTGAACTGCATGCAGCTTGGTGTGGAGAGCAGCGGCCGCTACATTTCCGTGCTCAAGGTGTTTGGGACCAATGCTCACTTTGTGAAGAGGCCTTACGATGTTGAGGTCTCCCTGACCGTTCACGGATTGCTCCTGGTGGACACGATGCAGACTTACGGTGCTGATTTTGACCTATTGATGGCTTCGCATAAAAACTTGAGCTTTGATATCCCCACAGGAAGTCTCCGGGATAGCAGGGCCCAGTCTCCTGTCTCTGGATCCAACGTGGCCCACCTCACTAACGCTGCCACACTGAATGACCCATCGGCTACGGGTGTTCCACTGGACAAAATTCTCACCAAAGAACAGGAGTCCCTCATCAAATTGGAATATCAGTTTGTGAGTTCAGAGTGCCCGTCGATGAATTTGGACAGCACTCTTCAGGTGATTTCATTACAGGTGAATAATCTGGATATTATCCTAAATCCGGAGACAATTGTGGAGCTGATTGGTTTTCTTCAAAAATCTTTTCCCAAGGAAAAAGATGATTTGAGTCCTCAGCCTTTAATGACTGATTTTGAAAGAAGCTTTAGGGAAGAAGGAACTTACCAAGCTACCTATGAACAGAACACCGAGGTTGCCGTGGAAATCCACAGGCTTAACTTACTGCTCCTTCGGACAGTGGGGATGGCAAATGGCGAGAAATATGGCAGAAAGATCGCAACTGCAAGTATTGGCGGCACCAAAGTTAACGTCTCAATGGGCGGCGCGTTTGACATGAACGGTTCTCTCGGCTGTTTGCAGCTTATGGACTTGACACAAGACAACGTGAAGAACCAGTATGTTGTCAGCATTGGGAACTCCATAGGCTATGAAAATATCGTCAGCGACATTGGCTACTTTGAATCTGTATTTGTTAGAATGGAAGATGCGGCCCTCAGCGAAGCTTTGAGTTTTACGTTTGTTGAGAAATCTAAACAGGAGTGTTTTCTCAACCTCAAGATGGCTTCCTTGCATTACAACCACTCTGCTAAATTTTTGAAGGAGCTGACGTTGTCCATGGATGAGCTGGAAGAAAATTTTCGAAGTATGCTGAAAAGCGCAGCCACCAAAGTCACTACGGTACTAGCTACCAAGACGGCTGAGTACAGTGAGATGGTGTCGCTCTTTGAAACGCCAAGGAAGACACGGGAATCCTTTATCTTAGAAGAAAATGAAATGTATGGGTTTGGCCTCGCTGGGTCTCATTCTGACACCGTAAAGCTAATCTTGAACATAAACATTGAATCCCCTGTTGTGTCTATCCCTCGGAAGCCCGGGAGTCCTGAGTTGTTGGTGGGACACTTGGGACAAATATTCATCCAGAATTTTGTGTCAGGAGATGATGAATCCAGAAGTGACCGTCTGCGGGTAGAAATTAAAGACATTAAATTATATTCTTTGAATTGCACCCAGTTGGCAGGCAGAGAGGGTCCTGGGTCCGAAGTAAGCCGGGCGTTTTGTTCTCCTGGGTCTGCCAGTGCCAACAGTCAGGAGGAAGCTCATTTCACCCGACATGATTTCTTTGAATCTTTGCATAGAGGTCAAGGTGAGGAGTGTAAATCTTTTGTCTCATTTTGTCGAAAGATTCCAAACCCAGCATATGTGGTACTTTGCTTAAAACAACAACAAAAACCTTTTCTTTTAGAATTATCCCCAGTGAATATTTAAGAAATCAAAATAGAATTTTAATAGAATGCTTCATATCAGGTTGGTATGTTTTCAGTATTTCCCATTGGATACTATATTTGGCTAAACAATTTTTTTTTTTTAAGTGGTCCCGGCCACTTTAACATTGGATGAATGCCCATTTACAGGGATGCTTCAAAGGGTGGAGTCTATTAGAGTATTCTTTAATTTGGTCAAATACATCTGATTTTTTCAGTTCTAAGCCATAGATCTTTTCTAGTTAAATATTGTAGTCCAAGTTACAAAAGTGGAATATGGAATTTAGTCCGTGGATATTATATTTTCCTTTCACTATTCTACCATCATCTGTGATGGGTTGGTCCACGGTCCTAGGAATAAAATGTCTCTATTTGTGTTCTCGATCTGATCTGCTAAAACCGAACAGTTCAATCTAGTAGTCTTGGTATCCACAGACATCAGGTGGGCCCTGAAGCCTGGCTTTCCTTATTGGTAAAGAAATGCATGCCATAGAGAGTTTCTCCATCTGTGGTTCTCAGATGTTAACTCACCAGTTCACTTACATCCTTGCCTAAAGATTGCTTTCTCTGCTTGGGATGAAAGGTGTTCACTTAGAACCTGATGATTGTTCTTGATTTTGATGTAGGCCCAGTAAGAGGGATCAACCTGTAATTGAAAGCTGGGTAGGGATGAGCAGGGATGGGTCTGGCAAGTGCTGACTTGGGAGGCTAAGAGAAGCTTAGAGACCTGGCCTGGATTAATGTTCACCACATTTTTTTTGAAGCCACCAAATGGAGTATGTCATGAAAATATTGTTTCTTTTTGTGTATAAATTTATGTTGTACCTCTGTTTGCTCTGAGTTTTGGTATTGGTCTTGCTATGAGTTTGCCCTTAATCAGAGACCCCAGGTGCCAGGCTGTTCTGCCCTTTGGGTCTAAGGGTAACTCACGGGCTCTATTTTCTATACCCTGCACTTCAGCAACAATGCAGTAAATATTAGTATTTCCAACCTGTCATTTTCTCTCTGTCATGCCAGCTTTTCACATCTTGAACAACACCACCATTCAGTTTAAACTGGAGAAGATCCCTATAGAGAGAGAATCTGAACTGACTTTCTCCCTTAGTCCAGATGACCTGGGAACTTCTAGCATCATGAAGATCGAAGGGAAATTTGTCAACCCAGTTCAGGTAAACACCTGTTGATTTTCATGTCTGGGCCGTTGAAGTCCTGTATTTACTTTATATTTATATCATATTAATATGTTCATATCTTGTTATATATTTGTGTATATAAAATATTAGAAGGAAAATGTGTAAATTCAAAGAGACATTGTGACTGCCTATTACTGTTGATAACTTGTTCCGTGAATGTGGAGCCTTTTCATCATGTCCTTTCATTGCTGGGTAATCAGTCTGTTGGCCCTCTTCATGTGGAGGGACAGTGAGTTCTACAGAGGGGGGAGGCAGATCTTGAGTTCCGTTGCCATTTAAAAACAGGCAGAATTATTGCTTAAAAAGTCAGAGCCTGTCTTTCCCAGGAGGATATAGTTCTTGTCACTCTTCTGACGTACTTGGCTCAGCCTGTAAAACAACCTGATCATTTGAGCTGTTGACAGACCCTCTCAACGGAGAACTAGTCTTGCCCTCTTTGAAGTGAAATGGGCCAGTATAGGGATTTCGTGTGTGTGTGTGTGCGCGCGTGCGCGTGTGTGCTTGAGTGTAGTAAGTATGCCTCTGTGTGTGGGGAGTATATGTGTATACAGCTGTCACCCTTTTTCCTTCAAAGGTGTAATTCTTCCTGCTTTCACAGGGACGAGCGCAAAGAGCATATCATTATATCATTGTAAAACAGTCTTAGGGCGGTGGACCCTCGCCTTGGGCAGTAATCGGTCCCTAGGCTGTGTCTGGCAGCCGCCCTGGAGTTCTTCAGTAGTGCTGCTCACAGAACATGTGTACCTTTTGACATCAGTGGTTCCTGGATATGGGTCCCTGGGGGAGGGAACTTTCCCCAAACCTCTCCCGTCTTGGCCAAACTTTTGCATTACCAGTAGTGGCTGCTAGGGTGACTTTTCACCTTAATAATGGCACATAACATGCGTTCTGTTAGAATATGTTGACTTCCTGTTCTTATGGTTACCGTTCACTTACTGTGGTTTTGATGAAAATCTTCTAAAAATTATGGTAAATAATTCTTTAAATTATTATTTAACAATTAATTTAATAATTTTAAAATATTTTATTAAAAATTTAAAACATACAAAACCGTGGAAAAATTTAATGAACTTCATCTACCCGTCGCTCAGATTTAGCAGTTATCAGTATTTTGCCACTTTTGTCTCATTTCTCTCTCTCTCTCTTTTCTTTCTTTTTGGGGGGGCGAGAAGGGGAAGAAGAAGAGGGAGAAGGAGAGAGAATCTCAAGCAGGCTCTGTGCCCAGTGCAGAGCCTGATGCGGGGCTTGATCTCACAACCCTGAGATCATGACCTGAACCGAAATCAACAGTCAGATGCTCAACCAGCTGAGCCACTTAGGTAGCCCTTTTGGTGAACTATTTTAAGCAAATCCCAGAGTCATACCATTTTTACTGCTGTATATTTTGAATGTATCTCTACAGTCTGCGTGCATTTCCTTACATAACTACAATGGTATTATCATGTCCAAATGAGGATTCCTTGGTACCGTAATAAATTTGAATCCATTTTTAGATTTCGGAGACAAGTTTGATTTTTTAGAAAAATATGTCTTTTCACTTCTGGTTGGTTTGAATCAGGATCTTAATGAGACCCTGTACATTGCATTTGCGTCATGCATCATGTGTGTCGTGGTTTAGTTTCCCTGTCGTTTTTCCCCACCCTATTACTGTGTTGTAAGAAGTAGGTCAGTTGCCCTGTAGATTGTCCCACGTTCTGGATTTGGCTGTTTGTGTATGGCGTCACTCAGCTCGTTCTCCCACATTTCCTGTGAACTGTACCTTAACTCTACAGGTTTCACTGGATGCAGGTTCTCTTTTTCTTGGCCAGAACACTTGAGCAGTGGTGCTGTGTACGTCATATTGCATTATATCGGGAGGCACATAATGCTTGGTTGTCTCTGTGTCAGTGATGCTGAAATTGATGATGAGAACCTGATCTGTCCATTGTAAAATTCCCTGGCAGTCCTTCACGTAAGGGCTTATTCCACAGAAGAGCTCTGATGGGATACATTAGTTCGTTAGGGGCTGTAAAACAACCACTTTCCAGTTCTGTCATTTCTATATCTGTTTGGAATTACTCTGTTAAAAAATTGCCTACAAGTATATAAAAAACGTCTGTGAAAATATTTTTAATAAGTTATAATTAAAACAAAGCAAGGGGAGAGGAAACAGAAGGGATCATGGCTTGTCATTATCATTATAAAACACTTTCTGTTTGTTTAGCTGAACTGCACCAAGGCTATTACGCCAACTGGTGATGATCGGCGAGTTGTAGAACCATGAGTCTTGTTTCTCAGTCCTATGGTATCACCACACTGGACTTTTGGCAGTATTCCCATCAATTTTTGCAGTTGTTTTTGTGGGGTTAGAAAGGGTGATTTTACTGATTCAGGCCTACAGTCAATAGTACTTACTGAACATTGATTGTGTAAAGATTATTTTGCGAGGGAGGTAGGGGGAGGGCCTCATCAGTAGACATGGGTCAGTGGGAGATTAAGGACAGAAGAGAAACAGAAGGGGTAGTCCCTGCTGTCAACTGATGTATAACATCTTGGGAAAACCCATAAACATCAACTCTGGAAATTTGTGGGCAGTGCATCTGAGTGCAATTAATAATAGTAGTGGAATAACTGAATTCTTCTTTTTAACTACAGGTGGTGTTAGCAAAGCATGTATATGAGCAGGTTTTACAAACGCTGGACAATCTCGTGTATAGTGAAGATCTGAATAAGTTTCCAGTCAGTGCTACCTCCTCACCCTGCCCTAATTCTCCTCTGCCTTCCCTCAGTACCTGTGGAGAACCTTCCATTGAAAGGAAGGAGAATGGATTGTTCAGCCACTCCAGCCTTTCTAACTCTTCTCAAAAGTCCTTGTCTCTGAAGGAAGTCAAATCTTTTACCCAGATTCAAGCCAACTTTTGTATATCAGAGCTTCAAGTCCAGCTGAGTGGAGATCTGACTTTGGGGGCCCAGGGTCTTGTGAGCTTAAAGTTTCAGGATTTTGAGGTGGAATTCAGTAAGGACCATCCTCAGACTTTATCTATTCAGATTGCCCTGCGCTCTCTGCTGATGGAAGACTTACTAGAGAAGAATCCAGATTCCAAATATAAGAACCTAATGGTGTCTCGGGGAGCGCCTAAGCCATCTAGTTTAGCACAAAAAGAGTATCTTTCTCAGTCTTGTCCTTCAGTATCCAATGTGGAGTATCCTGACATGCCTCGGTCTCTCCCTTCCCACATGGAAGAAGCTCCTAACGTCTTCCAGCTCTATCAGAGACCCACCTCGGCATCCCGGAAGAAGCAAAAGGAAGTCCAAGACAAGGACTGTCCCTTGACCCCACCCCCTTCTCCAACCGTGGATGAGCCCAAAATACTTACTGGAAAGAGTAAATTTGATGATTCCTTGGTACATATCAATGTATTCTTGGTGGATAAGAAACATCCAGAATTCTCTTCCAGTTATAATCGAGTTAACCGGAACATTGATGTTGATTTTAACTGCTTGGATGTGCTGATCACACTGCAAACCTGGGTCGTGATACTAGATTTTTTTGGAATCGGCTCCACTGCAGACAACCACGCAATGAAGGTACTGCCTGAGGACATTCTCCAAAATGTGAAGTCAGAATCGAGTGCTCTCCTGGAGTCTGAACTTCAGGATCCAGTTAACACCAAGCTGGATCTCAAGGTATCACTCCCTTTTGGCTCCTTGAAGTTCTAAGAATGAATTTTGCTTTGTTTGTTTAAATGCACTCATTGTTCATTTACCCTAGGAAATAGATCTTATCGACAGGGGAGCTATATTTGGTCTTCCGGATGTCTGTTAATATTTTAGAAAAGGTTTAGCGTAAATCCCCTCTGGAGGCAGGGAAAATAAATGGTGTAAGTAGCGTTCTGTCTTTCCTTTGGGTTGTGCAGTTTGGTGGGATGCCTCATTTTGTTGGAGCCTCAGGTTGCTGGTCTTTCGTCATCCGACTAGTTAAGATAACTAAGTGAGATAATGTGTGTAAAGCACCTAGCCGAGTGTCTGGTGCATAGTAGCCACCCTGGAATGTGGCCTTGGTCCTCCGTCCCTGCTTGCTCACAACGTTGTTGGCTTTCACTGAGGCAACAGGACAACCACTGAGAATGAAGTCTTATGTCAGACCGCCAGGGTTTGAATCCTGGCTCTTTTGCTGTAACCTCTGGCTGTGTGGCCTTGGGCACAGTTTTTAACTTCTTTCTCCCCCGATTTTCTCATCAATGAACTGGGGGTGTTGAGTGGTGCCTCCATCATTGGGATGTTGCAAGGATTCGGGGAGATAACTACATCAGCGGGGCCCTTTGCACAGTGCATGGCATGAAGTGAGCATTCAGCGAACGATAACTTGTGTAGTTTTGCTATTATGTGGATTACTAGACTTATAACTTGTCCTTGGTACTCCTATTGTAGATGTTTAAAAACACATACAAAAGATGGTGTTTGAGTTTAAGGTTATGCTGCTCTGTGTGCTAGCACGGGAAGATGTGTAAGCAGGTAAATTCGATCGACCATTTGGGGTCACGTCTTCGGAGCTAGCACCATCCAGAGCCCGGGGCCCCTGCAGTGGCTGATGCCATCTGTGCCTGGAGGGTGAAGGTCTTCATCTACTTGTCGTAGCAAATGCGGACTGGCGCTGGCTGCTGGGGAGCGGTCAGGGAGGAGAATCATGTTTAATCCAGTCGCTGTCTTCTTCTTACCTTAGCTGGTGGGAGGCTGCATTCCTCTAGAAATGGAAGAGCTTTTGGGACAGAGTTGGGCCTGAACCAGTATCACATCTCCTGCTCGGTGTCTGTGGACCAGTGCCATCGCAGCACTGAGGCCTCCGGCACCTTGCTTAGCCCGAGGAATGGCAGCTGGAGAGGCTTCCGTCCTTGTTTTGCACTTGACGTGTTTGCAGCCGTGACTTTCGTCTTCTGGTGCCCGTAATGCACGGCCTCAGGAACCCTTCGGTGTTGGGTGTGGAAGTGCTCCAGGGGGCTTTGCACAGATAGAGGGAGCTGGCTTCACAAGAGAACAGTGCTGGATAGTGGCCCTTGGCAATGGGTTGTTTTAGAATTTTTGAAAACATTTTTATTGTGAACATTTTCAGACATCACACGAATAGTTGAATGAACTTCCCTTGACTTTATTCCTTTGAGATTCATCACATTTACGTTATTCGTTTTTTTCTTTTTACTGAAGTATTTTAAAGCAAATTCCAGATCTATCATTTTACCTCTTCATGCTTTGGTATTCATTTCTAAAAAACGTGGACATGTTCTTACGTAACCACAGCTAACTAAATTAATGAGAATTTCTTGGTATTCTGTAACACTCACTAGTCCATGATCAGATCTTTCTGATTATCTCGGAGTAGCCCTTTTACTAGTGAATTACAGAGAAATGAATGGTTAAGAAACTTCATGTCTTCCCTGTGAGCTCTGCAGTTCATTGGAATACGTTGCTTCGTCTACAAAAGGGGGAGAATTAAAAAAAAATGACATGTGATGCTTTTGAATGGGAGTTCAGATAAGGTTCACATGTTACATTTGTTGTCCTATCTCCTAAATCTCTGTTAATTAAAGAAGATCAGTCTTTACCCCCCCCCCCCCATGGCATTGGCTTGTAGAAACCGGGGTAGTGTCCTGTAGAGTGTCCCACAGTCTGGATTTGTCTTTTGGTTTCCATTTGGTGACACTTGACTTCTTTGATCTTCTCATTTTAGGAATGAAGTTAGCTCCTCAGATGCAGGTTCAACTCTTTGTGAACACTTAGTAGGTCACGCTGGGTGCTTCCTGTTGCATCATGCGGGAGGATATGTAGCATCTGGTTGTCCCACTTTTAGTGACACTAGGATTCATGCTCAGAGTGGGGTCGGGTGGTGACAGCTGGATCCCTCTAATCAAAGCATTTTTAGCCCCACTGTATTTGTTTGTTGTTTGGGTGATTAAGTGACTAGAGGCTTTCTGTTTCCCTCCTTCACGATCATCTCATTTCCTGGAGACCCTGTGTCTGTGTTAGTAAGCTTTCTGCAGCCTCCAAGTCCACTGCACCTAGAATAATCCCCTCCTTTTTTTCTCTGCCTTTCTCTACAAATGTTCCTCCTTCTTCCTTTCTTCCTGTTATTTTTTTTCCTTCTTCCCCCATCTTTTTTCCTCTTTATCATTCATTCATCAAACTTTTACTGAGCACCTGCTTAGTGGCAGGCCCTGAAGATGCAGGGTGAGTCTGGCACTTGGACGCAGTGAATGTGAATTGAGTTCCATCTTTTCCTCTCTCCTTCCTTCCCCTCAACCGAAATCTTATCTCTAGTGGTGACCCTGAGGTACTTGTCTCAACACATCCTAGATATAGAAGTCCTTTGAATATTTGAAATGACAGTGTTATGATACAGGATTTATTTGTTTCAAGGAATGTGGTTCCTAAGATACAGGATTTTGGCATTCTCCTATTTCTGCTTGTCCCTTGAAAAGAAAATCTTTGACTGTGGCTCCTAGGCGAAGTCCCAGTTGGTCGCAGAGGCTTTTATTAAATATTTGTTGAGTCATTAAACAGGATTCTAAATCATATTTATCATTTTGCTTAGACAGATTTCTTAGGGTAGGACTTAGTGAGTCTCCATGAGTAGTTACCGAATAGTACAATACGAAAACAAATGCAAAAATGAGAAAAATTGTTTTATAATGTAACACGTTTCACTCACCAAGTATAGACGAGGTGAGCACAGAGACGCCACCACAGGCCCTGGGTTTTAGGTTGTCCGGTCAAGCCCCTTTCTCCTCAGCTCTCTCCTCAGATTACGTGTGACTGATAAAGAAAGCTAAAATGAAATTGGCATCCACAAAAGCGTTACCTTCATGTTTTCTGAGCCTTTCTGTATCTTCCTCGATCAGGTTCTGCTGTTTGCCTGACACATGCCTTTTCTCCCCCAGTAAGATCTGCCTTGCTTTATCTCCCACGTTCTTAGGTTCATTCGCTCTCTCTCGTGCTGAATAAGACCACCAGTGAGCTTGCTAAAGCGAGTGTGTCCAAATTAGTGGCACACCTGGAAATGATTGGTAAGTGGGGAGAAACCAAACTTGCAAGATCTGGTAAGAATTTGAACGTCCTGCTCACAAATCTAATTGTCTTCATGTGCAAAGTAAGGTGATCAGTGGCTTAGGTTGTGGTTCTTGGTCTGCCCATTTTTGGTGGTGGTGGTTCCCAAATACTGGCTTATGGGTCAGAATCATGTGGCCAGCTTGTTAAAAATGTATGTGTCTGTCCCCCCACCACCCCCCCCCGCCCCATCCCAAAATATGATTCATTAGGTTGGGATGGGGCCCTGTGTTTTTTTGTTTTTTGTTTTTTGTTTTTTAAAGATTTTTTATTTATTTGACAGAGAGAGAGACAGCCAGCGAGAGAGGGAACACAAGCAGGGGGAGTGGGAGAGGAAGAAGCAGGCCCATAGCATAGGAGCCTGATGTGGGGCTCGATCCCATAACGCTGGGATCGTGCCCTGAGCCGAAGGCAGACGCTTAACCGCTGTGCCACCCAGGCGCCCCGGGGCCCTGTGTTTTTAACAAACTCTGTCTAGGGTGACTATATAATTTTTTGTCCAAATTGGGACATTTTGAGAGTGAAAGGGGACTTTATTAATAATTATACTACCTGGGAAACCAGGGTGTATGTTCACTCTATTGCCATGATGGGGGAGCCACCAGTAGGGGGCGTGATTTTAGGCAGGAGGATGTCACAAAGCTGACATTCTTTCTATTGGGACCCTGTAGGTTGAAGCTGTTAGTTGAACACAAGTGATCAGCTACATCAAGTTCTAAATAGGAGAGGTTTATAAAGTGTGAACAAAGCGCTGTTCCTTCCTTAAGGAACAGATAATGAAATAATGGAAGGTCAGAGCTCAAATGTTGATTCTGTAGTATGAACAAGACTGTCTTTGGGGGAAGAAATGATCTGAAATTGAGATTTCATGCCTGATATAAATTAGATTAATTATAAAAGCTCAAGGAGATAGGTCTTTAAAATCGGGAGAAGTTTGGGTGTTTTTGTTAGATGACATTAAGGGTCAGCTACAAGTATGTCTTCAATTCATTGAGAGCTGAACTAGCACGGCGAATATAAACACCTAAGTCATTGCTTTGTGTACTAGTCAACGATAAAGCTTGTTTTATGGAAGCAACAGTTTGCAGTATCGCTTTTTAATATCCACACCACGTAACGAATGATTCATCAGAGGCTCACATCCCACGTGCACATGTTTTAACATCCCTCTTTGTTCTTTTCCACCTTCCAGGGGTTTCACTCTTGTAATACTGCAGCGGTTTTAAATTTCTCTCCAGCGTCTGTCTCATTAATTGCACTTTTTTATTGAATCACACTAACACCCACTTAATGTTGCCTGAATACCTGACGTATCTCTGACACTTCTCCTTTATTCTTTTATCCATAGTACAATTAGGAGACCTTTTGTTATTTCACTAATCCTAATTAGTGATCTTAATCTCCGAAAGGATCCCATTTTGTCTGTTTTTAGAAATATTTTATCCTTTAATTTGTGTATGCATTTAATTTAATTTCTTTCCCCTTCTAAAGGTTAAAGTACGATATTGCTGTATTGTTTCACCACCCCCCCTTGGACTTTTGCATTGAGACTGTTTGAAACAATGTGGAAAATGTTTTCGGTGGGTGTATTGGAATATGAAAATTTGCCTTTGACATTTAATTTGATTAAATAGTGAAAAGTCTGAGGCATGTGTATATCGGCTTTTGTGCCAGACATATTTAAAGGTGTAGGACAAAAAAAGATACGTAAGAATGTGTTCTAACTTTAACATCCCTAGATGGAGACCTGGCCTTACAGGGAAGCATCGGGAGCCTGTCCCTGAGTGACCTCACAGCCCACGGAGAATTCTACAGAGAGCGGTTCACTACCAGTGGGGAAGAAGCACTCATCTTCCAGACTTTTAAGTAAAAATATCAGTTTTTCTCATTTGACATTGCATCATACTCGCTTGCTATTTCAACTTTTTGTTGGTTAAACAAAAGTTTAAAAAAATTTTACCTTCTTAGGTAAAATTGATATGATCTAGTTACAGGGAATCCTGATTTATAGTAAAACTGATCTGTATTGAAGCGGGCTGCTCAGTCTTCATAAACAGATGGTGTGTGATTGAAATAACTTTTTTTTTTAAAGATTTTATTTATTTATTTATTTGACAGAGAGAGAGAGAGAGCCAGCTAGAGAGGGAACACAAGTAGGGGGAGTGGGAGAGGAAGAAGCAGGCTCTTAGCGGAGCACGGAGCCTGATGTGGGGCTTGATCCCAGGACTCTGGGATCACGCCCTGAGCCGAAGGCAGACGCTTAACGACTGAGCCACCCAGGCGCCCCATGAAATAATTTTTTTAAGAGTTTTTTTTACGTAATCTCTACACCCAACATGGGGCTTGAACTCACAACCCTAAGATAAGAGTTGTACACTCCACCGACTGAGCCAGCCAGGTGCCCCCAAATAATTGTGATTATTAAAAAGCCTGGGCTCTCATGCCGGCTTCATGCTGACTTGTTTTGTGACCGTAGGCAAGTCACTTAATCTCCATGAATCAGTTTTTCTATCTAAATATTGAAGGAGTGAAGTTAGGTCGGTTTCCATCTAGCTCGCAACGTTCTGGGATGATTTCAGCCTGAAAATGTTGTTGAAGGTATGGTTGTTAAATTATATTATGCATTTTTTTTCTGTGTAAAGACGATCTATATCGAATCTTTTCATTTTTAGAATTTAGAAGGCATTTTTAGACCTATGTAGTTTTTAAAGAATGGTGTCTTCCGAAGGCTGAAAGTTTAAAATGGTGGGTTTTCAACATTTTGGGGAGCTGTTAGAAAGTATAGTTAGCCAGCTCTGCCCCCCAAATACTCGGTTCTATGGGAGTGCTCAGTTGTTTTTTTTTTTTACATTTGTTTATGTGATTCTAATGTTTAACTAGAGTTGAGAAAAACTGTCCCCAAAGATGTCTGAGAACTTTATTTTCATTTTCAGGGGAAGTATATCATACTCTACTGAGAATGTAGATTGACATGTTTATATTATTACCTACCACAGTGGTGTAATCTATGATAAATAAGATAATTAATATAAAAGTCCTAACTGTCTGCCTGACACAAAATAGGTGCTTAAGCAGATGTGAGTTTCTTTCCCTTGTGACTGTGTCCCGTACAATTTATTATTACGATGCCATGTCTTTTAAATTGAAAACTATTCATAAAAGTGTTCTAATTTGTCTTGGAATATAAATGCTGAACCTCTCTGGCCTGCATTTCACTGAAGTAAAATGAAGATGTCTTCCTACCTCCAGGAGACAGTTTTCCCCAGAAACATTGATTGTGTTGCCTGCTGTTCCTTACCCATTGTTTCATGGACTTATTTTTTATCTTTTGAGTCCATATTGTTACAGTCTTTGAGCGGGAAGAATCACTCTTCCCTAAAGGCAGGGAAAGAGCCCTGATGAAAGGTGTGAGCCCCAGGTGGCTTCTGAGTGAGTTCTAGAATCAAGAGTGAGTCTAGTGCCAGGGCTGCCCACCCTGTTCACAGCCATGGCCATCACCCCAGATTTTGATTTCACAGCCTCGGCACATTGCTGCAGCTTAGAAAAGGAGTGATTATTGGAGTTTGCTTCGTCAAACCTGATTGCAGAGTGGCATTTTAATAGTTAAAGCTGTTTTCTAGGGGAAACCCCTGAACGAGCCTGTTTTCTTCCAATACTGCTTTATATCTGGCTGCCAAGTCACACTTCTGCTCTTCCTCCCAGATACGGCCGGCCTGACCCTCTGCTCCGGAGAGAACATGACATCCGGGTGAGCCTCCAGATGGCCTCCGTGCAGTATGTGCACACGCAGCGCTTTCAGGCTGAGGTGGTGGCCTTCGTTCAGCACTTCACTCAGCTGCAAGACGTCTTAGGGCGCCAGCGAGCAGCTATCGAGGGGCAGACGGTAGGAAGGCTCATTTCCCCAAGTTGCTTTTCCAGTTTGATCAATAGAACTTTTAAGCCTCTAGGGAGAAGTCTGGAAAATTTCACTGCAAAAAGGAAAGGACTTTAGGTAATTTTATGCTTACTAGTGTCCTCCACGTAGCCAGCTCTCTACAGAAGTCTTATTGTGATTGGAGAGCTTACATTCCTTCTTCATTGTGTCCTGTTTTAATGACCTGTAAGGTTTAGCTTTAGCTTCCTCTAAAGAAGATAAACGGAATTTATGGCTAACGCTTAAGACTTCTGGTCCCTTTTAGTACTTCAGTGGAGATACTTCTCTTGAAAAGCGTTTCCAAGGAACATATCAATTATATAAAGAGAGTTTTTTCCAAATAGATTAGCGGTTCCCAACTTCTTTGATCATGGTTCTCTTAATGTTTTGGATATATTTCCATGGCACATCCTCAGCAAAAAGACACACCTAATGGTCTTTCCATTTAAAGAATAGTTACGTCTAAACAAGTACCTAAACATTTCCTAATGACTCAGTAGCCGTTTAAAAAAATAACACATAAGTGAAAGACTAATATTTTTATTTTCGTTTGTAAATAAATTACTTGCTAGCAGGGGTGTAAGTGCCCCTTGGGCACCGTACAGCTTCTCAGACTTGGGGCCAGGCTGGACACGGCAGCCGTCATTCATTGTCTCATGGCCCATTATCACAGCAACTGCCAAAGACCCAGTGTCGCGAAGACGAGACATCATCGAAAGGAGTGTAGCATGGTCTAACATTGAACGTGAACTACCTCAGTCTAGTACGCGCAGCGTCCGACAGATGATGTGTTTGCCTCAGAAATTTGAACTGTCCTGGCAGCACGCACGTGCGTGGCAGCGTCTTGTGGTGTCTTGGCACAGGGTCTGGGAACCACAGAAGACGTTTACAGGGCAGTCCTTTGTAAAACTTACTTATTTTTAAGCTTTGTTAGGTAAAAGATTATAATGAAATAAATAGATACTGTCTTTATAGTGACAACATTTAAAAAGTTCAATTTCATTTACATGTTTTGGGTATGTTACATATTGATTTAGTATAGAATCCAAGTAAAAGGACATTTGGAGAAAAGTCTCCTTCTCAGTTACTTTTCCTCAACCACCCAGTTTCCCTCCCTGGAAATAATCAGTGTTACTAGTTTCCTGTGTATCTTTGAGAGAATATATTTTTTAAAAAATATAAAAGCACAGGGGTGCCTGGGTGGCTCAGTTGGTTAAGCCTCCAACTCTTTATTTCAGCTCAGGTCTTGATCTCAGGGCTGTGAGTTCAAGGCCTGTGTTGGGCTCTACACTGGGCGTGGAGCCTACTTAGTTAAAAAAAAATCTATATCTATATTTATACCTATATATAAAAGCACAGTCAAATTATAGGGAATGTGGGAAAAAAGGATCAATCTTATCCGTGTCCTAGTACCCCAGGTAGATTTTAATTTGTTTTCATTGTTTTTTAAATTTCTCCCTATGCATGTTTCCATGGATGTATTCATAGAGTATATAACCTTTTCTTTTCTCTTTAGAAACTTTTAAAATAATTTTTTATTTGACACATACAAAACAATATCTGTAGCATGTCAGTTTCGAAGTATGATAGTAAAATGAACAGTCGGGAAATAAATAAAAATTAAAACATCGCTAATGCTGCCGCATATGTTCCTTCCCCTTCTCATTCCTGTCAACTCCTTAGGTAACTGATCTGATTTTTGGGTCTTGTGGTCCCTTAAAAAAAAGATATAGTATCTTATTTCATTTGTTTTGATCTTTACAAAAATGGTATTAAGCTGTGTTCAATGTTCTGTTACTTTTTTTTAGTTTTCATTTAGTTAGATACATTCATTTTTTTTTTTTTAAAGATTTTATTTATTTATTTGACAGAGACAGCCAGCGAGAGAGAGAACACAAGCAGGGGGAGTGGGAGAGGAAGAAGCAGGCTCTTAGTGGAGGAGCCTGATGTGGGGCTCGAACCCAGAACACTGAGATCACGCCCTGAGCCGAAGGCAGATGCTTAACCACTGCACTACCCAGGCGCCCCAGATACATTCATTTTGTTACATGTGATTGCCTTTCATTTAATTTCACTGTTGTAGTTCATGGCGTGGAGCACAGATTTATCCATTTTCTTGTTGAACATTTGGTTGTTTACAGTGTTCTGCTCTTGTGTACTATGTCTCTTCGTGCACACGTGTGAGAGTTTCTCCAAGCAGGATTTCGGGGCCATGGGGTATGCACGTGTTTATCTTTACAAGATAGTAGTGCCAGATTGTTTTCCCTAAACGATTATACATTCCCATTGGCAATGTGTAAGAATTCCTTTTAATTCATATCCTTGTATGAATTCATATCCTCTAATTCATATCCAACACTCATATTGTTAACCTTTTTATTCTGGGCCAATAATGGTGTAAAATGGCATTATTACATTTATGGTCTACTTCTGCCTTTTATTTTATTTTTACTTCTTATTTTTAAAATAATGGAAAAACAATTTAATTCCTACCTATACTTTTAAAAAAAGCATTTAAATCGAGAAATAGCATACAGTACATACAGTAATGTAATATAAAGTGTGTTAATTTTATGTATACATTTTTGAAAGCCATCATGTTAACCTTTTTTCATAATCTGGTTCCATTTTGCTTTGCATTTTTCATAGCGATCCTATTTAATAACTGTATAATCCATCAAATCAGTTTACTTAACCATTTCCTTGTTTTTTAACATTTAAATTGCTTCCAGTTTTTCATTCTTATGAGTAATGCTTCTATGAATAGTATTGTGTACCTAGTTTTTTTTTTTTTCTTTCATTTTTTGAGTTATTTTTATACTATTGAATCCTGTGAACGATATTGTTTGGTCAAAGTGATGAACATTTTTGTGACTCTCAATTGGATACTTTTAATAAATGTTGTCTGTTAGAATTATGTACCCTTAAAATGATTATTGTCACCTGTGTGGTTTAAGCAGCAGTGTTAAGGAATCGCTCGGGATAGGAAGTGAGACACTGTGCATTAGTGTGTAATTGGGTTTAATTTCCTGGGTTAAGCAGAAATTAAACAGGAGGGGCGCCTGGGTGGCACAGCGGTTAAGCGTCTGCCTTCGGCTCAGAGCGTGATCCCGGCGTTATGGGATCGAGCCCCACATCAGGCTCCTCCGCTATGAGCCTGCTTCTTCCTCTCCCACTCCCCCTGCTTGTGTTCCCTCTCTCGCTGGCTGTCTCTATCTGTGTCAAATAAATAAATAAAATCTTTAAAAAAAAAAAAAAAAAAGAAACTAAACAGGAGTCTTTAAAGTTTTTGGTATATCAAGTTGGGTAAGACAAGTAGATGATAAAGGGATGACCTTCTCTGTTTTGAACAGTGCTAAGTGTGTGGGCGCCGAAGAAAAGCTGATCTTCTCAAGATCTTTAATCCTAGCTATTTGTATTACGTAGGTTTAAGATTTTGCATTACTAAGATTTATGGAGAGAGCTAAAGACCTACTTTTATTTGCTGGTAAAATTGAGGCTATTTTGAAATTTCAATACCTTTCTCCTGGTGGCAGGTGGTATCCTCTACCTTTGACTTGTACCTGAATTTTTATTCCTCTCTTTTCTGGTGTCTGTAAATAATGATCCAGTAGGACTTGACGTTTCTTTTTAGTCTTGATGTTTGAAATTATAAGAGCATCATGTACCTCAATTGGGCCAAATATGAATTTATTTTTTATCCCAGAAGTGTGATCTTGTTTTCCTCTGTCTTCTGCTTTACATGTTGTTTCTTTTATTTGTTAAACTTCTTTATTCTCTGAGCAACTGGGAGTGCAGATTTTTGGTGGAGCTAAGATGTGGTATTGCAGTTTCGAAATCTTGGTACAAGAATCTGGGGTCTGGGTGTTGCCAGTATAAGCTGTTTCACCAGCAGCGAGTTATTTTTCTTGCTGTTCTTCTTTTGACTCAGTTATTGGAGGAAAATGGAGATACAAAAATAAGTATGCTGTACATTCGCTTAATAATATATTAATGATGCTTTGGAGTTTTCGGAGTGCTTTCACATATATTATCTCATTCGATCCTTATGACAACCTTGTTTGTTCATTTTTGTGAATTATTTAGTGAATCTTCATTGACAAATGATCTATCATACAGTCTGCCAGGTGGTAGGAACATCATGGAAAACAAGAAAGACAAGGTCATTGCCTTAATGGAGCTCATGTTTTAGTGAGATGATATAACCCAGGAAAAAATATAATTAGTTACGATTATAGCCAGTGAGGGAGTGGTGGGCAGGTGTGTTATTGCCGTTTTATCAGTGAGGAAACAGTAATCCTAACTCTGCTTGTCTGGAGCTCTGGCTGACTCATGATTCAGCTTTTCTCTTAATGGGGAAGCATATAACATGTAACCGTAAAGGCGTGTTAGAAAACGAAGAGCTATGCGGTGTTAGTGTATTAGTTTTGAACTGCCCCTTAATACGTCGAACTTTATAAAGTAGAATTGTATGCTACTAGGTGATTGCTTCTGCGTGCCGCAGGCGGGTGGTATCATTTTGTCCTTACAACAGCTCTTGCAGGTAGGGCTTATGATTCCTCCCATCTTACAGGTAAGGAAAGTGAGACCCAGAGACCTAACAAGTTACCCAGGCTTGCCAGGCTTTTGAGTGGCCAGGGTGGGGGGATTCTACTCCCATTCTGAGTGCCTCCACTAACCTGCCAAAATGCTAACAGTCTTTATCTCCGAATGTGAGGTTATGCATGATATCAGATTTCTTCTATTTGCTTGTTTTTCCCTTCTAAGTGTGCTGCAGTGAATATGAGTTAATTTGTAAATCTGAAGTTTACTCAAAGAACAAAGCAAAGGCGCAGTAGTCACGGATTGATAGACAATACCAGCAAATCATCTACTACGGTTAGGAAGTGAACATGCTACTTATTGTGTTGTAAATTCTCCTGACTCACGTGCTTAACACCAAAGAAAGAAGAGCTTTTTTATACTATAAAGGCTGTATTTTTTCTTTTTAAAAAGAAATGTTTTTTATAGGTAACAAAAAAAATCAATAAAAATATGAATAAGTAGAAAATTTAGACTGTCTTGTTCTCACTTTTGTAATCTGTATTTTTCACTGATTAATATATGAGAAACATTTCATTGTATTAGCGTATTATGCTTTTTGTCCCCTTTGTCGTGGTATTATTTGCTTACAGTAAAATTAAGCAATTTTAAGAATACAGTTCAATGAGTTTTAACAATTGTATAGTCTTGTAACCCCGGTCACATCCAGATTTTTAGAACATTTCTGTTATTCACAAAGTTTCCTCGCTTCCCTAGGCAAAGTCTCCTAATCCCTGCGTCCTGGCAGCCTTTGGTCTGTTTTCCGTCAGAACAGTTTAGCCATTTTTTTTTTTTTTTAGAATTTTCTATAAATGAAATCATACAGCATAGTTGTGTCTGGCTTTTTTTCACTTAGCATGATGCTCTTGAGCTCCATCCATATTGCTGCAAGTAGCAGCCGTGCGATTTCTTTTTATTGCTGAGTAGTATTTTATTTGTTGAATGTAATACAATTTGTTTATCCATTCACCTACTTTATGTTCATTTGGGTAGTTTCAAGTTTTTGGCTATTATGAATAAGACTACTGTGAACATTCGTGTTCAAATCTTCGTGTGGACGTATGTTTTCATTTCTCTTACGTAAATACCTAAGAGAGGAATTGCTGCGCCATGTGGTAACTGTGTGGTTAACTTTATAAGGAACTGTCTTCAGAATTGTTCTGGAAGGGGGCTCCTGGCTGGCTCAGTCGGTACAGCATGCAACTCTTGGGCTCCATGTTGTGAGTTGGGGCTCCACATTGGGCATGGGGCCTCCTTTTAAAAAAAAACAAAAATCAGGGGGTGCCTGGGTGGCTCAGTCATTAAGCATCTGCCTTTGGCTCAGGGCGTGATCCCAGGGTCCTGGGATGGAGCCCCACATCAGGCTCCTCCGCTGGGAGCCTGCTTCTTCCTCTCCCACTCCCCCCACCTGTGTTCCCTCTCTCGCTGGCTGTCTCTCTGTCAAATAAATAAATAAAATCTTAAAAAAAAATCATTCAAAAAAAAAAGTTTAAAAAATTGTTTTTGCGATTCTAGATTCTTTGCTTTTTCTTGTGGATTTTAGAATCAGCTTGTCAGTTTCTACAATTAAGCCTGCTGAGATTTTGATTGGGATTGTGTTGAATCTGTAGGTCAACTTTTGGAGAATTGAAATCTCCGTACTATTGCGTCTTTTGTCTGAGTGTGGCGTATTTCTCCATTTATCCAGGTCTTCAGTTTCTCTCAGCAGCGTTTGTAGTTTTGAGTGTACTGGTCTTATTCATCTTTTGTTAAATTGATCCCTAGACATTTTATATTTTTGATGCTGTTATAAGTGCTATTTTGAAAATTCAATTTCCGGTTCTCTGTAGACTGTACATAGAGATACAATTGATTTTTATACACTGACCTTGCACCCTGCAACTTTGCTAGATATTCTTACCAGTTCCAGTTACTTTTTGGAGATTCTTTAGGATTTTTTACGTAGATGATCATGTTGTCTGTCAATAGAGATTTACTTTTTCCTTTTCAATTTGTATGCCCTTCATCTCTTTTTCTTCCCTTACTACGCTGATAGGACTTCCATTACAATGTTGCGTAGAAGGGGTGAGAACAGACATCCTCACCCTGTGTCCAGTCATGGGGAAAAGCATTCAGTTATTCTTGGGGTTGGCAGACTATGGCCTGTGAGAATATACGCCTACACACACATACATAAAGTTTTATTGGAACACAGCCACGTTCATTCACTTACGTACTGTCTGTGGATTTTTTACAGTTTTCTTGATTTGGTATGGATTTTTGTACTATGTTCCTGAGAGATATTAGTTTGTAGTTGTCTTTTCTGGAATAGAAAATAATGCCTTTTCTGGTTTTGGTAACGGGGCAGTGCTGTCCCTGTGGAATGAATTCTAAGTGTTCCCTTTTCTATTTTCAGAAGAGTTTGTGTAGAATTGATATTATTCTTTCTTTGTATATTCTGGATGCAAGCCCTTTGATAAATGTGCTGTGAATATTTTCTCCCAGTCTGTGGCTTTCTTCCCTATTTCCTAACACTATTCTTTGAAAAGCAGAAGTTTTTTTCCATTTTGGTGAAGTCCAGTTTTTTTCTTTTATGGTTAGTTCTGTTTGTGTTTCGTCAAAGGAATCTTTGTCCACCACTAGGTGGCGAAAATTTTCTCCTGTGCCCTCTGTTCGAAGTTTTATAATTTTAGATCTCTTCCATTTTGAGTTAATTATTTTTAAAGATTTTTGTTTTTTAAAGTAATCTCCACAGCCAGCATGGGGCTTGAACTCACAGCCCTGAGATCAAGACTTGCATGCTCTACTGACTGAGCTGAGCCATCCAGGTGCTCTTGAGTTAATTTTTGTGTATTTTGTGAAGTGAGGGCTGAGTTGTTTTTTTTCCCCATATACATATCTAGACTGTTCATTTCCCATTGTATTATCTTGGCACATCTGTTGAGAAATAATCGACCATATAGGCATGTGTGTATTTCTTCACTTTCTATTCTGTTCCATTGATTTATATTTGATTGTATGCCAATACAATCTTGTCTTAACTACTGCCGCTTTCTATTGTGTGTTGAAATTGGGTAGTGTAAGTCCTCCAACTTTGTTCTTTTTCAAAGTTGTTTTGGCTACTTCAGGACCTTTGCTTTTCCATACAAATTGTAGAATCAGCTTGTCTTTCTACAGTAAAATCTGCTGGGATTTTGATTGGAATTGCACTGAATCTATGTATCTGGAGAATCAACATCTTAATAATATTGAGGCTTTGGATCCTCGAGTATGGTGTATCTCTCCATTTAAGTAGGACTTCAGTTTCTCTCAGTACTGTGTTGTAGTTTTGGGTATTCTGGTCTTACACATCTTTTGTTAAATTGATCCTTAGGTATTTGAAATTTTGATGCTGTTATAAATGATACCAACTTTTTAAAAAATTTCAATGTCCAGTTGTTTAAGTGTGAGAAATATAATTAACTTTCATATATTGACATGTTGACCTCTTACTCTTCAATCTTGCTAAACTTATCCTAGTTCCTTTTGATTCTTTAGGATTTTCTACATAGGTGATTATGTTGTCTGGAATAAGAGAGTTGTATTTTTTCCTTTCCAACCTATAGGTCTTTTTGCACAGACTAGGACTTCAGCATAATGTTGAATAGAAGTGGTGAGAGCCTTGCCTTTTCCTTATCTTAGGGGGAAACATTCTGTAAATATGATGTTAGCCATAGATAGTTTGTGCATGTGTTTTTTTAAGGAATCTCTCCACTGCATCTAAGTTGTCAGTTTGTTGGCATGAAGTAGTTCAAAGGTTCCCTTATCTTTTTAATATTTGTAAGTCCTGGGGGTGCCTGAGTGGGTCCGTTGGCTAAGCATCTGCCTTCAGCTCAGGTCCTGATCCTGGGGTCCTGGGATGGAGCCCCACGTTGGGCTTCCTGCTCAGCGGGGTGTCTGCTTCTCCCTCTTCCTCTGCCCCGCCCACTCATTCCTGCTCTCTCCCTCTCCCTCTCTCTCTCAAGTGAGTAAATAAAATCTTTTTTTTTTTTTTTTTTAAAGATTTTATTTATTTATTTGACAGACAGCCAGTGAGAGAGGGAACACAAGCAGGGGGAATGGGAGAGGTAGAAGCAGGCTCATAGCGGAGGAGCCTGATGTGGGGCTCGATCCCATAACGCCGGGATCACGCCCTGAGCCAAAGGCAGACGCTTAACCGCTGTGCCACCCAGGCGCTCCGAGTAAATAAAATCTTTAAAAAAAATTTTTGTGAGTTCTGTAGCAGTGTCCCTCACTCCTTCCTGATAGTGACAATTTTTGTTTTCTTCCTGTTTTCTTGATTCATATAGCTAGAATCAGTCTTTTCAAATAATAAACTTATTGAGGCCTGTGTTATGGCCCAGGCATGTTCTCAATGAGTATGCCAGCTACACTTGGAAAGATTGTATATTCTGTGGTATTGGGTATTGTGTTGTATAAATGTTTAATTGACTTTTAAAAATTATCTGTTTTCTAAATAACTGATTTCTGGTTTATATTATTTTTTTTCCTTCTACGTACTTGCGTTCATTTTGCTTTTGCTTTTTCTCGCTTCTTACACTTTGATCCCTGATTTTCATCTTTATTCTTTTATATAAAATAAACATTCAATACTATGCTATACATTTTTCATTAAGTACTGTTTTAAGTGTGTCCCACAAAATTGACTATGCTACATTTTCCGTATCAGTTAGGCCAAAATATTTTTCTGTTTCCCTTGTGATTTCTTCTTTGACCCTTGGGTTATTAAGTGTGTAGTCTACTTTCCATATTTGGGGGTTTACCATTATCTTGTTATCGAGTTCTAGTGTAACTCCGTGGTGCTACTAGCATATACCCTGTGTGATTTTACTTGTTTTAGAATTATGAATTTTGGGAACTTTTGGGAACCAGAAGCTATTTGGTTGTAAAATTGAGGTGTTGATTGGGCCTCTGAATTAGTTTTTCTTCCTGTTTCAGGTGAGAGATCAAGCACAGCGCTGTTCGCGGGTTCTCCTGGATATTGAGGCGGGTGCTCCTGTTCTCCTTATCCCCGAAAGTTCCAGATCAAATAATCTGATTGTAGCAAATTTGGGGAAGTTGAAGGTCAAGAACAAGTTTCTCTTTGCTGGTTTTCCTGGGACCTTTTCCTTACAAGATAAGGTGAGCAGTCAACATCCATTCCGTTTTCAGTCCACCTGTTTGAGCGCCGGTTGAAGATTTCACGTGTTGCCGCAAGATTACTTGTAACTGCTGTTACTTTTGTGGTGTGTGCGGCTTGAGCGATTTTTTTGACATTTTATCGACATTTCAGTTAACCTTTTAATAGAGATAGTGTAAATTATAACTTTTACCTGTCGTATGCAAACAACCAACAGAACCAACCTTCTGTCTGTATAATGCTTTTCTCACAGGCTGACCTTATAAAATGATCAACTTTTTACATGACCTGCCTTTTTTCAGAGGATGGGATTTGGCCTGTGGTTTATCTGAAGCCGTGCATATCTTCATAATAAAATTTTGTACAGTGTATGGCTCTACAGTTTAAAACAACTTTAGTACTTGTATATTTCTTATGGCAACGTTTAGAGGTAACTGCGCTGAAGATCGTTGCTTTCATTTTACATTCACGTAGTAGATTGCAGCCGTGGTGCGGGAGGTGGTCTCACGAGCCCCTCCCACCCATTTCTGCAGTCCGCGAGACTAACGCTGCTGGAACTTGGGACAGGGTCTTGTTGTTCTAGGTGTGTGTTCTAATGGAACCTTGCTGGTTTCCGTGGCAGCTTTGCAGTTTATCTGCTAATTAAGAACAAATTCATTTACTAGGATTCCCAGCTAGTTATGCCCGTCTTTAGTCTAATAGCTAATAATATAGGGAGAGAGCCTTTGAAGCAGGAGGTACATAACATTTCATTATGAGCTCTTATGACTGGCAATAATAGCTGTAAATAGCCAGCATTCGCTGGATGCTTCTTACATATCAGCCAGTGCTAAGCTCTTTACATATTTGTCCTTTCTTCCCGCCTCCTTAGCAACCTAAGGGGGTATCTGGTTTTATTAACCCCATTTTTTGCGCTAAAGATATTGAGACTAAGGTAGGGTAGGTCATTCGTTTTGGATAATACAGCTAGTCACAAGTACAGCATGGGCCCCAGACTTGGCATGCCTGCCTTCCATACTCTTAACTGTGCTATGCCTTCACCTCCCGCTATTAGGGTTAAGTCTGTGTGGGGAGAGTTAACTGGGGAGGGCTGTCCCTGCGATGTGCCTTACGGGTCCTGGCCTGCATAGCTGTAGGTCTTTTGAGTTTTCTAAAGGGTGTGGCTGAGTTCATTAGAATAATTTCGAGGGAAGAACTCCAAAAATGATCACGGGAAAGATACAAATTTGAGCAGTTAGTGTTTGCCTCTCTAGGTGTAGAAAGAAAAGAAGTTGAGAAAGTGTGAGGAGGGTGCTAGTTCTTACCAGGACTTTGCCAAGGACCTCAGCTTGGTTCAGAAAGTAATAGGAGACTATATTGGTTGGTAATGCCTGAACTCAAATAATATTATTATTTTCAAATTACTGTCTCCTCCATATTTTTCTTCCTTTGTTTTATTTATCACTCATCCATTTACTCACTCTTACAGAGCTACACATCCCGAGCTGAAAATATTTGATTCAGCAAGCGGGAGTGGGTAGAGAAAGAAGGGTGCAGACAGACAGCGGGAACGTGGCCGCCATGTTTGTTTGTCATAACCTTGGGTTCAGACCAGAGCGAGGACGAGGGGTTGAGGGGCGGGTTGTCCATGTATCACCTCACTTGTAGTCACTCAAAGAAACCAGATGCAGTGATCCCAGCAGAGGGTGGCACCAGAGCAGCAGTGCTCAGCACTGGGGGGCAGAGCGCCACCACCTCATAGCTTCATAGACCGGCCTTCAGGCAGAACTAATGATTGAGAACTTGCTTCTTGACCTCGCTATGGAAAGCCCTCCTGTGGGAATGATAGGCCTTCCCTGCTTTGACAGGGACACATAGGCTTCCACTTAGGTATGATTTTTAAAGAGAGTAAAAATAAAATCAGTGTCTGCTGCTCTTTCACAGTAGAGCACTGGTAACCTGGGGCTTAACAAAGAAAGTCTGTTTTCACAGTTGAGAGAGAAGCATTTTGCTGTTCACTGACCAAAGTCTTAAAGGACATAAAAGAAAGATCCATTTGTGAAAAGAAAGATTGTAACCGCTAAAAGTTCTCGCTTCTGAAATTTCCTTAGTATGATGTATTTATAGTTAACATGACTAGCTTTTTTTTTTTTTTTTTAAGATTTTAATCCTTGAGAGAGAGAGCAGAGAGATAGCGCATGAGTGGTGGGAGCAGCAGAGAGAAAGGGAGAAGCAAACTCCCCGCTCGGGGCTCGATCCCAGGACCCCAGCATCAGGACCTGAGCCGAAGGCAGACGCTTAACTGGCTGAGCCACCCAGGTGCCCCAGCAGGACTAGATATTAAACAAATGTGTCAGAACTTCTGTTTGCACATGAAGGTTGTCCTCACCATCACCTTGGGACACTTTGTTCCAAAATCTCATTCCAGCTCTGCCCGAGGGAGAGCTGAATCCCTCCTTTGGAGCATCTTTTGAGCCGACAGTAAGCTCTACAGCATATCTGTGTCTGTGGTAAATCTTTGTTTTGAGAACTAGATTTTTTAGGAAGAGATCAGCTAGAACCAGAATGGGTCATCAGGTCGAATAATACTATTTTTGTTTCCCTCTCCTTCCTAAAAAGGTAAAGGACTGGTGTTCTCTATCAGTCATATCTATATATGGGCTCATGAGCTAACTCAGAAGATAGCCTCTAAAGAATTGCCAAAATATTTGAAGAAATTTTTGCGCATGAGTTTCTGCTTTGTTAAATAAGCCAAATAACAGCACACAGTCTGTAGCATTTTAATCAAAGACTTTTCCTGTATTTGTTTTTGAGGATTTGATTTTAAGTGGCAGTGCGTACAAGGATCACTTTTTCTTCAAGGTATAAATACACTTTTTGCCTCCTGGTTATTCTGAAAAACCTTATGGGATTCAGCAGTCGATTCACATTCATTTCTTTAAAAAGAAAACCTTTCAAGAACTAACTCTTTAGGTACCACGTACTTGGGAAAGCCTGCTTATCACCTTTTTGTCTCTTTGATGAGTCACTTCCCTCCTGTGTCCAGAGAAGGGCTTTCTTAAGGACCAATAAAGGAAATTTCTTTTGTTTTTTTGGCTCTAGGCAGTAATTTCTTGATAATCTGATTTCCTTAAATCCTAGAAAAACTTTTATCTTGTTATGTGCCAGGGATTGTTCTGTAGAATTCCCTAAGGGCTGCTTGGAGTGTGTCGCCTGGTAAAGCCTTGGTAATCAGATAAAGCCCTCTGCGGAGCTCACCTCTCCACAGGCACAGTCAGCTCGGTTGATCTAGGCCTACATGAAGTGAAGACTTGCTTTCTTCACCAAACATCACTTTGCGTTTACATTTTCCCTTTAGTGTATTTGCATGTGTGAGGTTTGTCTAGTATGCATTCCAGTGGTTAAAGAACAGGAAGTAATCCTGAAATCAAAGCTCACGGAGGGGTTATTTGCCTTTGAGTTCCCCTGACTCCAGTGTGTTTGGGATTGTTTTACACAAATCCATGTCTTAATGAGTGCAGGCTTGGATTTTTTTACATATGCTTTTACTTTCATTCTTCTCAACCGTAACTCACGCTTAGACCATAATTTCTAAGTCAGCCTTTCAAAAGCTTTGAGTTAATTCCTCAAGCCATTGATTTATTTAAAGCAACTAGAGAGGGGATGTAGAGATGAATCAAGCGAAAGAGCAACGACTACTCTCTAGAGTTTAAATAAACTAAGCAAGGGGGAAGGGTTTTACTGTTGAAATATTTAAATAAGAGCATTTACCTAGCAGGGGCGCCTGGGTGGCACAGCGGTTAAGCATCTGCCTTTGGCTCAGGGCGTGATCCTGGCGTTCTGGGATCGAGCCCCACATCAGGCTCCTCTGCTATGAGCCTGCTTCTTCCTTTCCCACTCCCCCTGCTTGTGTTCCCTCTCTCGCTGGCTGTCTCTGTCTCTGTTGAATAAATAAATAAAATCTTTAAAAAAAAAAAAAGAGCATTTACCTAGCAATTTGCCTTCCCCCCCAAAAAATGCGGCAAGTAAGAACTTTTAGTTGGTCCCCCCCCACCACCGTTACTTGTAAGTCACTGTACTCAAGATAACTGGGAAGGAGAACAGTATTACCATCTCCTTTTCAAATGCTGAGATAGTGAACACACAGGGCAGCGTGGGCAGGAAATCCTGCCCTTGCCCCCAGCGTGCCTGTGAAGGTGGGTCCGTGGCCCCGAAGCCTGCGGCACAGCACGGAGGCTTGGGTGAAGTTTAAAAGTCGGTTATGGAATCATTTGGGTGAAGACGATTTCCCCTGTTAGCAACGAACTGAAGGTACTAAGTATATAAGAAAAACGTGTAGTGTTTTCAGTAGAATTACAGAATTTATGGTACTCCGGATTTGCCCTAAATTTTTATGCCCTTGAACAGAAACATAATAGGAATGGCCAGCCTCCTACGTTTTCCATTGTTTTCATTTGCACAGTTACTTAAAGAGATGAGAGACGTAAGCCCAGAAGGAGCGACTTCCAGGAGGTGCAGACACGCTCCCATGGCTTCATTCCTATGGAACCATATTGCTGTAGATACAGTCTCAGAATAATAAGCTCCTCCCCTCCACAGAGCCACAGCACATATCGTAGGGCCGAGAGGTCTGCGTTCACTGTGTTTGACCTAGACTAAACCACCAACAGTTAGCGTCTTAAGCCAACGATAATGTATTCCTGCAAGATTGCTGTAGTGTTCAACAGGTATTGAATTATAAGTAACATCTCTGCAAGTAATTACATGTGACAGGAAATGTCATGACCCTGTTACCCTTTTGTTTATGGGATTTGGGGGCCTTGGGAAGTGCCAAGTGTCATAGAGTCTTTGAAGAGCCCAGGGACTGGGATAGGACTTCCAGCAAAGTAAAGATACCATCACCCCCATTCCTGCCTTCTAGTTTTATTTTGTTTCTTCCCAGGAATCTGTGCCTTCAGCTTCCCCAACGGGTACCCCCAGACACAGTATGAGGAAAATGACGAGCACGGAGGACCCGAAGGGAACGCATTCCGAGGGGCTGTTCATGATGCCTCCTGCTGGAATGAGTCTAGGCAGCCTGAGGAGTGAGTCTGTGCCGAGTACCTCGACCAAGCAGCAAGGGCAGCAAGCCGTGCCCTCCGCCGGCCAGGTTTCCAGTAGTCCAGGTAAGAGGAGAAAGGAGCTGCATGGCGAAGGTGGGGAGTTCATGAGACTGTGGCAGGTGCCTCAGGAGTGCATCATAGTGGTAGTGGGTCTGTAGTGATAATCCGATTTTGATATTGTTTTAGAAAGCTTCAGAGTCTTAGGATATAGATTTTAGCAGTGAGTGACTTCTAAAGTACAGTTAAATTAGCAAGACACAGTGTGAATACAGGGATTTACGTGGTCTCTTAGGACTTTTTCCTTTAGGTCAAGGTAGTTGCCACAAGATGGTATTAGTATAACTAGAATGATTCCTGCATCCTTAGACAAATCCTTGCAAGTCACTGTCCAGACACTATCCACTTTCTACTTAAGTATTATTCTATTTAATTCTAAAAGCAAAGAACTCTTATAAAATATTAGTGTGAATTAGGTTACAGCAGAGATATTATAAGTAACAATTTTGCGAAGACAGGAACCATCCAGTTATTGGTGCTCTTCTCTAGAATTTAAGAATTAGTCATTCTGGATGAGAGCCTGATTTTGGCCTTTTGGATTTTTTTAAATTAAATTAAATTAAATTTTTTATTTTCTTTTAATTCCAGTATGTTAACATAGAGTGTTATAATAGTGTCAGGTGTACAATACAGTGATTCAGCACTTCATAATCACCCTGTGCTCACCACGACAAGTGCTCGTCTTAAGCCCCATCACCTATTTCACCCAACCCCCTTCCACCTCCCCTCTTTTTTTTTTTTTTAAGATTTTTTTTTTAAATTTATTTGACAGAGAGAGAGAGAGACAGCCAGTGAGAGAGGGAACACAAGCAGGGGTAGTGGGAGAGGAAGAGGCAGGCTCCCAGCAGAGGAGCCCGATGCGGGGCTCGATCCCAGAATGCCGGGATCACGCCCTGAGCCGAAGGCAGACGCTTAACAACTGAGCCACCCAGGCGCCCCTCCACCTCCCTTCTGAGAACCGTCAGTTTGTTCTCTATAGTTAAGAGTCTGGTTCTTGGCTTGTCTCTCACTTGCACTCTCGTTTCCTTTGCTTGTTTTGTTTCTTAAATTCCACATATGAGTGAGAGCATATGGTATTTGTCTTTCTCTACTTATTACTTATTTCACTGAGCGTAGTACTCTCCAGTTCCATCCATGTTGTTGCAAATGGGAAGGTTTCATTCTTTTTTATGGCTGAGTAATGTTCCATTATATATATATATATATATATATATATATATACACACATATGTATATATCCTCTTTTTTTTTTTTGAAGGTTTTATTTACTTATTTTTGCACGCGCGCGAGAGAGAGCACATGCGCATGCACAAGCAGGGGGAGCAGCAGACGGAGAGGGAGAAGCAGACTCCCCACTGAGCAGGGAACCCAATGTGGGGCTCGATCCCAGGACCCTGGAATAATGACCTGAGCTGAAGGCAGATGCTTAACCTACTGAGCCACCCTCTTTATCCATTCCTCAGTTGATGGATACTTGGACTGCTACCATAATTTGGCTATTGCAAATACTGCTATAAACATTAGGTGCATGTATCCCTTCGAATTAGTGTTTTTGTATTTTGGGATAAATACCCAGTAGCATGATGACTGGATCATGGGGTGATTCTATTTTTAATTTTTTGAGGAACCTCCATAATGTTTCCCGAGTGGCTGCACCAGTTTGGATTCCCACCAGCAGTGGAAGAGGGTTCCCCTTTCTCCGCATCCTCGTCAACACCTGCTGTTTCCTGTGTTGTTGATTTTAACCATTCTGACAGGCATGAGGTGATAGCTCATTGTAGTTTTGATTTGCATTTCCCTGATGATGAGTGATGTTGAGCATCTTTTCATGTGTCTTTTGGCCATCTGGATGTCTTCTTTGGAGAAGTGTCAGTTTGTGTCTTCTGCCCATCTTTAAACTGGATTATTTGGGTTTTTTTGGTGTTGAGTTGTGTAAGTTCTTATACTAACCCTTTATCAGATATGTCTTTTGCAATATCTTCTCCCATTCAGTAGGTTTCCTTTTAGTTTTGTTGTTTCCTTTGCTGTGCAGAAGCTTTTTATTTTGATATAGTCTGGCCTTCTGTCTGTTTTAAATTTATTTTTATTTTTTAATCCATTTTTATTTTATTTTATTTAAGTGGGCTCCATCCCCAGTGCAGAGCCTGACTTGGGACTTGATCTCATGACCCTGAGATCATGACCTGAGCCAAAATCAAGAGTCAGATGCTTAACTGACTGAGCCACCCAGGAGCCACTAGTTATTGTGTGCCAGATGTCATGGCACGTTGTTCCATAAATCATTGCATTTCACCCCATAGGACCCCTGTAGAGTCTTATTTTTATCCTCATCTTACACACGGAGAGAGATCAAGTAGCTTAACCTGCCCTGGGTAGTGGCAGAGTCGGACTATGAACTTAGGCAGTTTGACCCCAGAGCTGAATCCTTCATCTACGTGATACTGTCCACCAGTCTCTATACGTAACGCGTCTGGAGCGTGGAGGGGGTGCGCATGGTGCCACCCAACACTTGCTACCTCCTGCTGTTGCTGTGAGGACAGTGAGGAGTAGGAGGGCCAGCCTTCTGTGTGGGCGGATGCCTATGAGAAGTGATTTGGGATGTTTTAGAGGTCGATGGAAAGATCTCTCTCCAAATGGTATTTCTCCTTCCTGTTTGCTGTTTCTGGAATTTCTTTGTTTATGATTACGATGCGATTAAAGTAGTGGTTTTCAAACTTCTTCGTGTATCCTTAGGGTTCCATGATGACCCAGGGAGTCTCTGAAGCCCTTTATACCTCCCCCCACCCCCTTCTACCAGATCACTTCCACTTCTGTCTCTTCCACGTATTTATCAAAATAGTAAAAAATAAAGAACTGCTTTATTTATTTACTTATTTATTTTATTTAGAGAGAGAGTGTGTGTGTGTGTGTGTGTGCATTTATTAGATCCTAATGAGGTTGGATATATTTTCATATACATACTGGGATGGTTTTCTTTTTGTAGTGAAGTGCCTGTCACGTTCCTTGCCAGTTTTCCTACTTGTGTATTCTTTTCTTACAGATTTTCAGATCTTTATAAAGTGGGGCCATTTCCCTATTATCTGTCAAATATATTGCAGTTTTTTTTCCAGTTTCTCCTTTGCCCTTTTTATTCATGCTGTTTTTGTCCTGTAGAACTCTTTAATTTCCATGTAGCTAGATCCATTGTTACTTTCCTCTGTGTGTTCCGCTTCCAATAACACACTCAGAAACACCTTCCCCATGTTTTATCATCTCATGGGATGAATACCCTTAATTTTTTTTTAAAATAACTTAAGGATTATTTTGTCAAGTTCTGCTCCCCCCCCCCCCCACCTCAAAAATTCTCTTTTGGGATTTTGACTGGAATTATATTAAAGAAATAGATTAATTTGGGGGAGAATTTATAAATTTACAATTTTATATTAGAATATAAGCTTCATGGTGGAAAAGATATTTGTATGTTTTGTTCACTGCTGTACCCTAGAATAGTGTCCTGGATTTAGAAAGTAGCTGGCACAAAGTAGGTGTTTTAAACATATTTGCACAAATAAATTTTAAGTCTGAAGAACTGGTATGTAGTGCGGGCTGAATGCTGATGTGATATCTGGCTCTGCTGGATATTAGCTTGCTATTAGACACGGCTCCTGCCCCTCTGCGTAGAAGATGAGAGGGTCACCACGCAGGCCTCTAAATGCGGACATACTGAGATGTTCTAGGAAAGACAGAATGGTGCAGGAGAAAGAACAGAGAGGACCCAGTTGAGATTGAGAGGGGAGGGTGATGCCATAGGTAAGGCTGTTCCGATAGTGAAGGGCTTGGAAGTTTTGGGAGATAAAGGCCAGTGAGCCCGAGGCTTCAGGAGCAGGGTGGAGAATGGCTCGAGAGGAGGTTGGAAAAGTAGGCAGTGGGCTTATGCAGGGTTTTATAAGGATTTAGGAGGAGTTTTACAGAAACAACTTTGGATTAAGCATAATCATTAAAGCGTAGAAGGAAGAGAATGTTATGGTCTCATTTATTTTTTTAAGGATTACTCAGGTATTTTGCGGGCAGAATGGTTTTGTGAGGGCCAGGAGGGAATGGTGTAGGTATATTGGAGGGGAGCTTCTGGGGTGCCAGGCAGAATGATGGTGGTTTGGATGAGGTTGGTGGTAGCGGAAATGATGACATATTTGTTTAAGAAAAGAATTTTGGTGCTGGAAAACTTTGTAAGCCTTTGGGTCGCATCCTCTCCTTGGGAGGGATGGCTGTCCAATCATGTCGGTCATAAATCCTTTAGGCTCAGCTTGTGTCTCAGGACAGTAGCATGTGGGTGACGTGGAAGGGGAGCGGACAGGAAGTGTCTAGTGCAGGGATCATCACATAGGGAGGCCTTGGTGCCAGAGTGCAGACTTTTGGATGCTCAGGTTTTTTGAAGCAGACAGTTCTGAACATTTTCCAAAGACAGAATGAACTTTGTTTAGCTTTTTAGTTGTGTCCGGAGCCGGTCCTTTCCGGGTCTTATTTTCTTCATTCTCTCTCTTCCGTTGGGTGCATGTAGAAGACCATGTCTGCCTGCTGGATTGCATTGTCGTGGATCTACAAGACATGGACATCTTTGCTGCAGAGAGACGTCCACGAGAGTATTCTAAGGCCTCAGACGACAGCAGTGGAGATCTGGTATTCCCTTCCTATTTCGTGCGGCAGACGGGAGGGAGTCTCCTAACTGAGCCTTGTCGGCTGAAATTGCAGGTGGAAAGGAACTTGGACAAGTGAGTGGTTTATATCTGGATCATTATCTATTGTAGGTAGAATCTTAATAACTTGGAGATCAGTGCTGCGAAGGTAAGTCTGGAAGAGAATAGGTGTTCACTTATTTCTTCTATGTCGCAAATATTTATGGAGTCCCAGCTGTATACTAGATGGGAGGTCTACTGTGTTGGGAAGAAAAACCTTCTGCCTTTATGGAGCTTATGTTGTGTTGATAGAGGGATATCGGAAGGCAAATTAGAAGGTGATTCTAATTTAGAGTTTGACTCAGTGTTATAAACTGTGTTATAGGATTGCCCCTGAGGCCTTGGAAACAAAGACGAAGGGACACGAATGTAGCATGGCTTTTGGTGGACGTAGGGAGGTGGTGATGACAGGGAACGTATTTTGGAAGAGGTGACATTGGCTTATATTTTCCAAGCACAATAGATTCTGGACCTGGTGTTGCTACTTACCCTGGAGCTCCATTTTAATCAGAATAACTGTTGAGATGCAGTTCTGCCCATTTTTGCTCCATTAAGCAATCTGAAAGTACTCCATAAAGGCAATGAGCTGACTCTAATTTACCTTTTCATTGGCCTCAAACACATTTCTGCAGTTTAGAGTATTGCTTCAGTTGTCATTACTTCCATGGGATCGTCTGGGAAACATCTTAAATATAAATGTTCCCAGACCTCACCTGAGACCACCAGAACCTGAGTCTCAGGGCCGAGCCTTGGGTGATGTGAGCAAGGTCCCCTGGCGGTGCTCATGCTGGCCTGGCCCACGCGCCCAGCTGGGAGCTGCTGTGCCCCGTGCACGATGGCTGTCCGTTTGGGGCATTCATTTTGGAGAAAGCAGCAACGCTTGCATTTTAACTACAGAGACGGCCGTGGCTGTCAAGTCATGAAAGACGTTCTCCTTTGCAGCATTTTGACAAGCAGTCTCGTTACTTGTGGGGAGTGCGATTTTAATCCGTCTTTGGCCACTCCCTTTGTGGTTCTGGGGTTTGGGCGAGCCATTTAATGCCACTTTTTTGTTTCTCTGTGCATTAGCGACACCGTGTAGCTGCTCTCCCTGGGATTTTTGCATTTCATTCTTACTTGTTATTCGAGTGCTGCCTGGCTGGCGCTCAGTTATGCTTGGCATGGGCTCTCTCTGGTTTTACTGGCCTAGCAATCTTAGGAGGAGCTTCGTTATTTAGAAATGGAACACTTTGTTTTCTTTTCAAGTAATGCTTTCCCCCCCAAAAATGTGCTTTGTTACTCTGATTATGTAAACTTGACCCGCTTCGCTTCCATCACTGTTTATGTGCAGTGATTATACTGTTAGCCCCTATAGGCAGTGATAACTCGGTACGAGATACCCTCTCAGCTGCTTGCACCCCAGAAGCAGGAAGCTGAGAGGGCGCTGGGTAGTCCTTCCCAGCTCTTCTCGTGTGGCTTGCATCACTGCTTTCTTTACTTGATCATATATAGTTTTGCTCTGCAGACAGAGTAATTTTTTACATTCTTCTGCTTTCCATCCCTGTCCTCTACTTCACGTGCTCAGAGCATGGTGTCTGCAGGAGCCACGGTGCCCACTTCTCCCCGGGAGGGTGGGGGGAAAAGCTCTTTCGTGTGGGACAAGGTGTACTACCCCCTGGCCCGGGCATCTCAGTCCTACTCCCGCCCATCTCAGCAGAGACAAGTAACAGATTCACCTTTTATCCTGACGTCCCATCTGGGCTCCGTGTGAAACATTGGTGTCCGCCTTTAGTTAACATGAGAGCCGAAGAGTTAAATGTAGAGGTTGCCATTTCTTTATTGCCTCCCCAACGGTAATGTTTCAGCTCTTTCTGGGTCTCATGAGATTTTTCCTTATTAATAGATTACTTAGCCAACTCCGATTTGGGGACTTTATAAATGCATATTTCGAGAAAAAAGGGGCTTTTTGTAGCCGAAGCAGGACATAGTTGTGCTCATGTGCTCCACTTGAGCCACATGAAATTTTTATTACTGGAAGTTAGGAATGAACTGATGGATAACGTAGGCGGGTGCATTTTAGCTCTTCCTTACGTCTGGGTGTGAGCTTTGTCGGTGTTAAGTTGCCGATTTGTTTGCCAAAGTGACTTTTTTTTTCTTTCCTCAGAGAAATAAGTCATACGGTGCCAGACATATCTATCCATGGCAATCTCTCCTCAGTCCACTGCTCCCTGGATCTGTACAAATACAAGCTGATTCGTGGTTTATTGGAGAACAACCTCGGAGAGCCCATTGAGGAATTTATGCGGCCTTATGATTTACAAGACCCAAGAATTCACGTGAGTGAGACCTCGTGCTGCCCCGTAACTCTTAACTCTTGCCGTCCCAGCTGATGGCCACCTCGTGCGTGGATCCCTCCAGCTCACCTGCGAAGACAAGATGGAACAACGAGCAAATTACTGTCTTGACATATTAACCCCCTTTTCAGATTGGCATTTTCCTCTTGCAGACTATTCTCAGTGGAGAAGTGTACACGTGCATGTGCTTCCTCATCGACATGGTGAATGTAAGTCTGGAGCTGAAAGATCCAAAAGGAAAAGAAAGTACTGGGTCCTTAGCCAGGTATGACTTTCAGAGTGCTGGTTTACACCTAGCGGCTGACGTGACAGTGACAGTGACAGTACCCCAGACAGTACACATATTTCGCTTTATTGGAATCCGCTTTAGCGTAGAGCAGAGGTTGCAGAGTGGTGGTTCACGACCGGAGGTGCTCTGCACAGTGCTTTTGGGTTGGTCTACATCGTGCTTTTTCAAAGTTTAAATTCATTGCTTTGTCAGTAAAGACAGGTTATTAGGACGTTTCAGTGGCCTCCACACCTGGTGCTGAAACCGATGCATTTGAAAGAACTGCAGATATTATGCAAAACTTTCCTGAGAATCTACTGGTGTTGGTTTTTTATTTCTTTTTTTTTCTTTTTTTTGTTTTTATGTCAGCACTGTTTAGAAAAATCGTATAGTTGACACACAGCGTTAGGTTAGTTTCACGTGTACAACATAGTGATTCAGCTTCCCTGAGCGTTTTGCTGTGCTCACCACGAGTGCAGCCGCCATCCGTCACCACAGGACACTGTTACAATACCATGACTATATTCCTTGTGTTGTGCTCTCGATCATCGTGACTAATGCATTCCACACCTGGAAGCCTGTACCTCCCGCTCCCCTTCCCCCACCCCCCTCCCCGCTCCGAATCTACTGGAGTTTTACAAGTACTGGATTCTAGCACCACAGTTAGGGAGAGCTCGTAATGCTGCTAATGATGTCCGTAGAACATACCTTTAACATAATGCGGTATCTGCATGTATACGGGGAGAGACAAAGAGCTACCACGGTTGTACTTCAGGTGCAAGGAAAGGGGGAAGCATTCCAAAGAGCCTGGGGTGTAGGAAGGTGTTAGGCTTCAGTGAAAAAGTCTTATTATAATACATTCCTAATGTAATCTTGCTGCGGTGCTATGTCTTCAACAGCTTAAAAAGTAGTAATAAATAAAAACTGATATGGTGGGGGTGGGGGGCAAAAAAGAGGCCGTGTGTCCATGGTGGCCGTCAGGCTGCTCTTTGGCTGCGGTCACCGTGGCTGAGAGAGCAGCCGGCGTCTCGATGTGCCAGCGAGAAAGCCAGGGGTCCCGCAGTGGTCTTGAATGGCCCAAATGTGCCACCCCCCTCATGGAGTCAGAGCACGGCCCCACAGAGTGCAGAGGGGTCAGAAGTATGGGCTGGGGGGCGTCTGCCTAATCGGGGAGTGGCCCTGCTGACTGCCTCCCCAGCCAACATTTAAAAATTGGGGGACGTCACATAGAAAATTTGGATTTCAGCCTCTTTTGAGAAGTTGAAAGCTTTGACTACGTGCCCGTGTGTTCACTGAGGAGCTTCTTGGGCAGCCTTTAGATAGGGCGTGTGTTGCCTGGTGACTCACTGAGTGTATCACTTACGTGGTCTGGGTGGACCAAGAATTTGTCATGACTGGTGTGGAACCTTGAGGACTGCATTGTGTTTTCACACTTGATCACCTTTTCATTTTGATCTCTTGACGATCATGTGAGATTGGGCAGATATGAATTCTATTGTCCAGAAGGAATTTTTACCTAGGGTAAAGTCATATGGCTGGAAAAGTGGTTCAGTATTTGAAAACAGGACTTCAAAGTCTAGAAATTTCCCTACGGAAACAATCTTTTTTTTTTTTTTCTTCTTCTTCTTCTTCTTTGTCTTTGCCTCGAGAATCCATCCTGGCCTATGTCTAACTCAGTTGAATAAATGGTATAATGAAGCTTGGGTCCCAGATTATCTTGCAAGCCAGCATCTTTTTTCCTGATGACTAGCTATGCCCTTAGTTTTTTACAAAATGAAATAATTCTGTATGGAATGTCATGATGGTACTGAATAAATGATGAATTGCACATTGCAGCTTTCTCTGTTATTAAAAAAAAAGGCAGCATCAAATGCACTTCCTCTTGATGGATCAGTTACATTATTTCTCTATATGAAGAGTATTATTTGTTCTGGTTGTTTCCAGGAAGCTATAGTGGTTAAATAAAAATGTGGCAGTCTCTGGAGAGAGAATCCTGCAGGCAGGCTAGGAGTTGACAGATGAAGGTCTAACAGGACCCTTCCCATCCCTCGGGGATTGTTACACATATATAGCCTTCTCAGACTTGAGATGAGAAACGAGAATGCTAATACACCCAGATATAGTAGATAACGTTATTCCTCATGGAGTTCCTGTGGACAAGAGCATCTTCCTGGAACTGAAAAGTAAGAGGCAGGGCACAATGGCTCTAAATCCTTTTTGGGGAGTCTGTTAACAAAATCAGTGAAAGTTATTCTCCTTCATAAAGCTCAGGTATACTTATGATTTTGTTCTGTTGTCTTGAACTTAGATGATTTTGTGAAATGAAAGAGTTTAATATCCTATCTGTTTTCTCCCTTTTAGATTCGACTTCAAAAAATGTAAACTGCTCTATGAAAGCTTTTCCAACCAAACCAAGTCCATTAACTTGGTTTCCCATTCCATGATGGCTTTTGACACCCGCTATGCCGGGCAGAAGGCCAGTCCTGGCATGACAAACGTATTCAGCTGTATTTTTCAGCCTTCCAGGAACAGCAGCACGACCCAAGGATCCATTCAGATGGAACTGCATTTCAGGTAGTGGATCCAGACCCCGACTCTCCATTTCTTTATCAAGAAACTTCCTTTTGTGGCCAGTGGGCCAGGGCTCTGTCAGCTTTAGAACATCCCAGGACTGAGGAGTCACTGAAAGATAACTAGAGAATGGCTCACCGGTGCAGCTCACATAATTGAGTGTTCCTGTCACCTTGCAGTTGCATTTATTGGCCAAAAGATGTCTCTGTTGCTTTAAAAAAAAGTTTAGGATGAGCCCGGAGTCTTAAAATCAATGTCTCATCTCTGTTCTAATATGTAAAGCAAATTGAGGAAGGAAGAAGTGATTCTTGTTTAAGAGGAAAGAGGACGTTTGGTCTATAGAAATTATAGGAAGGAAGGTGGTTTTGACTTGCATTATTGATTTATCTATGCATGTCTTGCTAACCCACTTCTCCATTTAAAAGAGCTTTAGCCTCTTTGGACTAGATTATGTTTTTCTTCCTGGTATTATGCTAGAAAGTGGTGTGAGTATAATGAGTGTATGTTTTGGAATCGTACAGATCTGGCCTCAAAACCTTGATCAACCACTTTCTAGCTGTGTGTCCTAGGACAAGTTCAACCACTTTGACCTGCAATTTTCTCCTCTGTAAGATAGAAGAGGATGACTGTACCCACCTCACAGGGTGGAGGCAGTAATTAAGTAAGTAATTCTGGCCTGTTGCTTGGCACAGATGGTAGCTCTTATGATTATTACTGATGTAGCTGGTGTTGTTTTATGATATACTACTGTAAGATTTTATAGGTAAGTGAGGATAGACCTGAAAACTGAAAAAATAGGTTTGATCCAAAATCCTCCAATGCAAATCCAAAAGGAGACCTTTGGAAGCAATGTTAGTTCTATTCCATTAGTGCTTAATGTTATCAGATATGCTGTAAATAAAAACTAGTAAGTAAAAAGACTGGGAAAAACCTCATGGAGAAAAAAAGATCAAAATTTTTCTTGTGTTCATATGCTTGATTTTACTTGATATATTTCAGTGTGCTGCACAGTGAGTTCTCAGGGTTGAGATTTCCTTTAGGGAGAGGTCATGGTCACTCTCCATATGCCTTTAGGAAGTCTAGCAAAGTGGACAGTCAAACCTTTGCCTGAACTTTTTGGATGTTCAGAATTGAGAATGTGCATTGCCTCTTACTGAGTCCTTCCACGAGCCATCCACTTTCCCTACTGTCATACTTAAATCCTGCTGGCAAATTTGCCAATCAGGTGGCTTCTGCCCCATTTTACAGATGCAGCAATAGAAGCTAGGAGGGCATTGAGTACCTCTCCAAGGTAACACGGTGGGTGAGTGAAGTGGCCAGGACTCACACCAGGGCCTCTGATCTCAGCGCCCATGTCCCTTCGAACAGTCCTCAGGTGTGGCCACTTGTGTCTAGTCATCTGGCTGACTGTGGTCAGAAGCTAAGCTGGCTGTGATTTGTGGTTCTTTCATTTGAAGATGTTTATCTGAGCAGGAGGCTTCCCTGTATTTGGTCCTTCTGCAGAAACCATTTCCTTTTGGGTTTGCTGTATTATTGATCGAGCTTCTTAATCTAACAGCTAGATGTTGTCTCACCGATCATATTTTTAATACACAAGGAGCCTTGAGATATTATTCTGTTTATATACCGGAGGTGTATAATTTCTTGGAGCCAAATAGTAAAGTCTTACCTTGGCTCTTGTGAACAGAAATACCATTGTGAGTGAGAGGGGTTAACATGTTCTCTTGATTGGAACTTTTGAACGCTTTCTGTGTCTCAAGAAGAATTGCTCTTCTGTTGGGATTATGTGTGTCAAATATAAATCACTTCACAGTGTTTAAAGGCTTGAAATATTTTCCAGAAAAGGGTATCAGACATACTTTGACTTTTCAGTTAGTGAATAACTCTGACGATCTGTGTTCAAAATGGGGTGGAAAAATTTTACTGAGGGCAACATTTTTTCTCTAATACAAAAGAGTAAAGTGTTTCTGTGAAAAATGCTGTGACTGTATGAGGGAGACATGCATCACTGTGCCCTTTCTCCAGAGGCAGTGAGCCAGGTTTAGGAGAAACAAGAGACCAGAGAAGCCAGACTTAAAAACATCTCAGAATCCGCTTTTGCTGGATAGGAGCCCCTTTTAGGGGAGGTAACCAGGTACGGGTAGTAGCTGGAGCCCCAAAGTCACTTTTGAGCTCACAGAACAAAGTCAACCCAGAAAACCGTTAAAGGTATCCTGAGCCCACTTTCCTCTGTCCCACCCGTCTCTGCCCACTCATATTCTGGTAGAGCCTCACCAGTTTGAGACTAGGCTTGGGGTCCTCCGTGGCTTTTCACCTCAAATAGAGAATTCGGGGTCATGGAGCCTACAAAACCACTATTGTTTCTCGCCCTCCCCCAACTCCGCTTCTGGGGTGCTTGGGGTTATGCCCACACATAAATGTCATCTTGTTTGTCCTCCTTCTCAGCCTAAAGATCTGGGCTCTCTGGTCAGATCCAGCTGGAGAATTAGTACTAGTGTGTACATTCGGTGTTTGTGAAGAAGTGATCCCAAACATCAAAGAAAGGGCGCCTCACTGATCTTGAAGTAGCCTGTAGGGAAGGCAGCTGACATTTACTGAACACACACACCTGTTACGTGCCTGGTGCTTTTGTCTTTTACAGTGTTCATATTTCTCATTTTATAAGTGAGGAAACAGGCTCAGAGAAGGTAGGCGACTTATCCAAGATAACACAACTTGTAAGTGACTGGATTTTAGCCTGTGCTCTTTCTACTGCACCGAGATTTCTCAGCTTCGGCACGATTGACGTGTTAGGTTAGATTCTTCTTGTTGTGGGGCTGTCCTGTCTGTTGCGGGGTGTTTAGTAGGATCCCTGGCCTCTGCTCACTGGATGCCCATAGCAAACCACACCCCCGTCCCGTGTTGTGACAGTCACAGATGTCTCCAGACATTGCCAGAAGCCTTCTGGGGGACAGAATCACTCCTGGTTGAGAACTGCTGGATGGCACTATACTGCTTTCTTACAGCCTAAAAATATGATTAGCTTTTGAAAACATACACTGAATATCTTATTAAACTATTATTCATAGTTTATTGATACCCAGAGCGGTCAATTTAAAAAATACTGGAAAAACACCTGCCCAAGCTGAGTAATACACTTGCAACTTCATAAAATACATTTCTCCTTTCCTGTTCTATTTTTTTGTTAAATCTTTTTCCTTGCAGATCTACGAAGGATTCGTCCTGTTTTACGGTCGTTCTCAACAATCTGCGTGTGTTCCTCATATTTGACTGGCTGCTGTTAGTCCATGATTTTCTTCACACTCCCAGCGATATTAAGAAACAGACTAATGTTACTCCTTCTCGCCACCGCAACTCCAGCAGCGAATCTGCTGTAGTCCCCAAAACTGTGAAAAGTGGAGTAGTTACCAAGCGGTCTTCCCTTCCTGTGTCCACTGAAAGGCACCTGGAGGTCAAGGTCAATGTAACAGGTGAGCACATGTAGGTGTGAGTCACCGATTCTCAGTCTGCATGTCAGGCTCAATCTGTGTCTTCTCAGATGTCTTCACAGTGCTCACCTTCTCGGATGTAAGTGTGAGCACTTACACATTTGCATACAGATCAGCAAGTGTTGAAATTCTTGACCTCCATTTTCTGGTGTGAACTGCTGGCTCACACTCAAGGCTGCAGGGTTCTGGGCCGTCTGCTCCGCCTGCCCATGGCACATGCCCAGCTTGAGCACTGCCTGGCCAGTGGTCTTTTTCCCCGAGTATTAAATCTGGCTTCAATTTTCCGTTTGATCTTCAGTGCTCCAACAGATGTGCCTGACTGAGTTTAGGCAAATCTGACGTGTGAAAATCTCAGTTTAAAGATAAATTAAGTGAGGGGATTGTTATTTTCTTTACAAAAAGAATATGTTCCTTTACAAACAGATTTACTGTGGTTTTTGTTAACTAGCGAACTCTCCTAGTAGATCTGTATGTATTTGTGTATCTTTTCTTGTGTTTGTGATGTAGCCCAACTACTGCTCAGTGGTTTGGAAGGAGCTGGCCAGCGCAGTGCACTTTAAATGGGTTTCGTTTCAAAAGTTCAGTCTAAACATGGGTTTTGATGAAAACGAAAAGTAAATTTGCCATGTACAAACGAGTAGAAAACTGTGCATTTAGTAATTTCAAAAAAATCTACGTTTAAATTAGTATATGTTCTTTGTAAACAACTGGAATAGCTATGTAGATGATGTTGTGCCTTTCCCTGCCCGACCAGCATTAGGACGTGTATCTATTTCCGGGATTTTTAAACAGGTCATTGCTTGGAGAAGGGTTGATTTCCTGGGCTTCTGAATATCTCATAGTCCTCCCAGGAGACTTAGCTTAAAAATACATACTAAAGATTTTTTTTTTTAATTTATTCATTTGAGAGAGAGAGCAAGCCAGAGCACAAGCGGAGGCGGGGGGCCGCAGGAGGGGGAGAAGCAGTCTCCCTGCTGAGCAGGGAGCCTGACATGGGACTCTATCCCAGAACCCCGGGATCATGACCTGAGCAGAAGGCAGACACTTAACCAACTGAGCCACCCAGGCGCTCCTTAAAAATACATTCTAAAGAGAGAAGAGACACTGCTTCCCAGTCTTTTCTGCCTGTGCAGTGCTCTTTTGGCTCAGCTGTGCCTGGCCAGATACAGAGAATTTGTTCAGGGTGGCGGTGAAGCAGAGTGTCGACAAACATCCTGGAGAACAGGTCTTGTTGGCTCATGTCCCCCCTGCCCGGCGTAAATGAGTTGCCTAGTTTGCAACAGCCTGGTGCTTTCCAGCTTCCCAGCTTTGGCTTGATTGACAATGCTGTCCTTTCCAGGCACGGAGTTTGTGGTCGTTGAAGATGTGTCCTGCTTCGATACCAATGCCATTATTCTCAAAGGCACCACAGTGCTCACCTATAAGCCCCGATTTGTCGATCGCCCCTTTTCAGGAAGTTTGTTTGGCATTGAGGTAAGAAGTCTCTGGGTCGATTAAAATACTTAATGTTTGGCTTAAGAGAAAAGCATATGGAAGAGAATTTACCTCCTCAGCTTTCATTAGGGGAAATAATTAATGGAGTTGGAGAACTCTAGCCCCCCTCTCTTTGTTTTGTCCTCAGATCTTCCAGGTTATCCTTATATGTGAAGTCAGTCCTCCAGCGTCAGGTTGTAAATATGCCGAGGGACTGGGCCTCTTGCTCTTACATCGTCCCTTCCTCGAGAAGTTCAGTGAAACTCTTCCAGTTCCCAGTACTATGTCTGCGGGTCTAGTCCTGGGCAAATTAGTCAAGGTGGGGAAGCAGTCCTCATTTCCCCGAGTCCCCTTCCCGGCGTTGAGTTGTCTCTGTGAAGACCTAGGGCTTTGTGGTCTTGGAAACTTGTTTTTAAAAGGTGTGAAGGATTTTATGTATTATGCTTTTAGGAATATCTAATCTGTAAAGGATCTCTCTGGAGACGCATGCGTAACCTAATGGAGGGAGTCTCTGATAGTGCTGCTGTCGGCTCTAATTTAATCTCACGAAGGAGATTCTTTGCAATGGAGTGGCCTTTGTAGCCTGAAAATTACATTATGCAATATTAAGTATAAACTTCTCTGTTTCTTTTAAAGTCAGGGTTGTGGAGAGGGAAGGAGAAATGAGGCAGATTATTATTTCTTTTTTTTTTTTTTTTAAGATTTTATTTATTTATTCGACAGAGATAGAGACAGCCAGCGAGAGAGGGAACACAAGCAGGGGGAGCGGGAGAGGAAGAAGCAGGCTCATAGCTGAAGAGCCTGATGTGGAGCTCGATCCCATAACGCCGGGATCACGCCCTGAGCCGAAGGCAGGCGCTTAACCGCTGTGCCACCCAGGCGCCCCCAGATTATTATTTCTATCAAGTGTTCTTAATCCACTGATCTCCGCTAACGTTCCTCTTGTTATAATATTAGAATATTTGGTCCAGGTTACTCATCATTTCCTTTCCCTTCATGATTGAACTTTTCATGCCCTATTCTTTCCAGTGGTATTTCAGAGGTCGAATGAACAAAACTTATTTTCACTGTCAGCAGCATATGGCACTTTTTTTTTTCTCTCTCATCAGATATAGCTGAATAAAACCTGTAGAGATTTCACTTCTTGATTGTTTGTTTCTCTCATGTAAAGAAACCTCAGTTTGAGAGGAAGGATTTACATGCTGGTGTGATGTGAGTTGATCATGAAATTGTAGTTCTTCTGCTTTCCAAGCCTCTCCAGTACCAGCTTTGAATGGAAAATATTGGTGATTCATTAATGAACTGTCAGATACAATTGAGTTTGGTGTAGCAAAAGGCCCTAAAGAAAAAAGGAAAATGAAACTTTTTTTTGCTCTAAAGTCTTAGAAAAACTATATGGCAAAATATTTGAGATTCCTGGAAATTCCTTTTAGTCTTGTTCCTCAGGCAGCACAATTGGATCTGAATTTTAAGACCCCTCCCCCCCACTGCCTTGGTACATCACTGGGGGAGAATTTATAAAGGAAGCCAAATGAGTTGATTTTGAGTATAGTAAAGGAGCTTGGCTTCACATGTTTTCCAAGAGTACTAGAGAATATCCCCCACCCCTCAAAAAAGGGGAAGGAGCAAGGGAGACCAACATGAATGCTTTCTTCTGTACAATTCTTTTTTTTTCCTTCGTTTTTTTCAAATTTTTATTTAAATTCTAGTTAGTTAACATTTAGTGTAATATTGGTTTCAGGAGCAGAATTCAGTGGTTCGTCACTTACCTACAACACCCAGTGCTCATCACAAGTGCCCTCCTTAATTCCCATCACCCCTAGCCCCTCCCCGCCCACCTCCTTCCATCAACCCTCAGTTTGTTCTCTATCGTTAAGAGTCTCTTATGGTTTGTTTCCCTCTCTCCCTCTTTTTATCCCCCTCCCATATGTTCCTCTGTTTTGTTTTTAAAATTCCTCATACCAGTGAGATCATATGGTATTTGTCTTTCTCTGACTGACTTATTTCACTTAGCATGGTACACTCTAGCTCTGTCATTGCGAATCACAAGATTTCATTCTTTCTGATGGCTGAGTAATATTCCATTGTGAAATACATACCACATATTCTTTATCCGTTCACCTGTCGATGGACGCTTGGGCTGTTTCCATAGTTTGGCTTTTTTTTTTTTTTTAAGATTTATTTATTTTAGAGAGGGAGAGAGAGAGAGCAGGGGGAGGGGCAGAGGGACAGGGAGAGAATCCTCAAGCAGACTCCATGCTGAGCATGGAGCCCAGCTCGGAGCTTGATCCCAGCACCCAGAGACCATGACCTGAGCCAAAATCAAGAGTTGGCTGCCCAACCGACTGAGCCACCCAGGCACCCCTGGCTATTGTCCATAATGCTGCTATGAACATGTATCCCTTCAAAGCTATGTTTTTATATCCTTTGGGCAAATACTTAGTAGTACAATTGCTGGGTCATAGGGTATTTTTATTTTTAACTTTTCAAGGAACCTCCATACTGCTCTCCACAGTGGCTATACGGTTTGCATTCCCTCCAGTAGTGCAGCAGTGTTCCCCTTTCTCCGCGTCCTTGCCAACACCTGTTGTTTGTTGTGGTGTTAATTTTAGCCATTCTGACAGGTGTGAGGTGGTATCTCATCGTGGTTTTTGATTTGTGTTTCCCCCATGATGAGTGATGTTGAGCGTCTTTTCATGTGTCTGTTAGCCATCTGGATGTCTTCTTTGGAAAAACGTCTATTCATATCTTCTGCCCATTTCTTAAATGGATTATTTGTTTTTTTGGGTGTTGCACTTGATAAGTTCTTTATAGATTTTGGTCTTCTGTTCTTGAAGTACAAAGATAATTTGGTCCTAGAATGGGAGTCTTCTCTCCCTTCTCTCTTCCCATAAATATGTTTATTAAACTTTTTTACACAACATTTCAAACATATACAAGTAAACAGGTTAATATAATGAGCCCCTACATACCTATCACCCAGCTTCAATAATTAATGTATTTTCAATTATGAAAGGAACAGTTATATTACATCACATTGGGGGGAGGGGAGGAAAAAATTACCCATCCCTTTGTCCAGAATCTTTGTTGACATTTTGATGTGTTTCTTTCCTTAAAGTCCTGTGTAGTAGTATTTTGATTGGGCTGCTTGTTCACATAATCCATGTTGTAACTATCTTCCTACATTCCATGTGGTCTTTTAAATTGTCACTTTTAAATGACTGCAAAAGATTCCATATGATATAAACTGGGTTGCTCTGAATTTTTTTATTAACTATTAAATAATGGTTCAATGATTTTTTTCCCTGTATTTTGTATTATTTCCATAGGCTAGTTCCCATATTTGATTAGTGAATCAAAGGGTATGAGATTTTTAGGCCTTTTGCCAGGTGTCAGCGAACTGCCTTTTATAAGGGAGGGGAACTACTGCCCACGCTCTTCGCTGTGGGCAAGAATACTGGCCTCCCTTTTGACAATATTTATTTCACCAGTTGTTGTGGGTCTTTTGATAACACGGGGCTGATTGCTACCGAAATAGTGGGTTTTTTCCGCCGATGTTTAGACTCTTCTAAATCAGACATTAATTCTTCATTTTCTAGGTGTTTTCGTGCCGACTAGGGAATGAGCACGATACGGCTCTTTCAATTGTTGATCCAGTTCAAATTCAAGTGGAGCTGGTGGGGAATTCTTCTTATCAGAATAGTTCAGGATTGATGGATGCATTCAATAGTGAAGATTTCCCACCGATCTTAGAGGTAATGATGAAAAATCTGTGGACACCTCGATACACTCTCAAACGCTGCCCTGTGCCTGAATGCGAGGTATTTGCTGATCTCGACAACATTTTCGTCACTTCGGCGAATACAAAAGAAATGTGACATTGTCTCTGTCCCAGAAAATCTTTCAGTCTTGTTGAGAATCAAAGACCTGTTAATTGTCTGGTATCATCTTGAAGTTCTGTGAAAGCTGACAGAAACAGAACGCAGCAGAGGGGGGAGTCTGGATTGTGGGTGGAGCCGAAGGTAGGGCGAGTCTGAGGGGGCGCAGGGGACAGGATGTCAACAGGCAGAGGAGGAGAGCAGTCCACGTTAGGAAGTAGCTAAGTCAGGGGCGAAGGGGCCCAGCCCACATGAAACAGAGGGAGGTCTCCCCAGAATAAGGACGTGCGTACGGGAGTACAGAGGATGCAAGGTGAAGCCGGGGAAAGTGAAGCTGGGCAAGGAAGGCATAAGGATTTGGCGTTTAATTCCTTTGGCCAAGGAGGAGCAATTAATCCATTGGAACCATGGGAGATTGAAAGGGAGAGAAAAGCCATGTTGGTTTTTTATCTTTAAAGACAAAATAAGTAATAAAGCAAGCACCACCCCCAGACATTCTAACGGTTCCCTCAGTTTTGAGTGGTCTTGTGCTGGTGTCTGCATTGCTTGCCCCGGCGGCTGTATTGCCAGTGTTGGAGGGAGGCCGGACGTGGGGAAACACTAGTGTGGCGCTGGACTCGTTTAAGGTTGTGTTTGGAGAAAGAAGAGGTAATTTTTGTTGAGTGGGCAGTTGGTTTCAGAGATTTAAAAACATTAAATCGATGAAAGCAAAATGGGTTCACAGAATGCTAATAGGTGATCCTGTCCCCCATCCCTCCCCCAGCCTTTTTCTGATTCTCTGCTTTGATGATTAATCTACTTGTAAGAAAATCATCCAACTGAAATATTCATTGCTTTAGTAAATTTCCTAGCTTTTTATTTTTTATTTGGTGCAGTTTTGTGAACATTCGACCTCATAGCAGAGACGTCTTACCTCATGGCCCTTGGTGGTTAATTTTAAGATCTTCCCAGTCTTCAAAATGAAAAATTAATGTAGTGTCTGCAGGACTTCTAGAACTTGAGCTGGGGACTATACATACATGTAAAAGATGTGGGCGTAAAAGCAAATGCAACTTGAAAAAACTGCTGCCTGTTCGATTTTGTTAGATTCAGTTACAAGCCCTGGATATCAGACTCTCCTACAACGATGTTCAGCTGTTTCTTGCCATTGCGAAATCCATCCCAGAGCAAGCTAATGCCGCAGCACCGGACCCAGGGGCCTTGGAGACCACCTCCGTTAGTGGCTACCTTCCCGGCGCGTCTCGGCCGGGAGAGGAGAGCAGAGAAGGGACGAGACATACCCTAGATCCTGTCTTGGGTAGGTGTTGAACTGTGAACCCCACTCAGTCTGCCTAATAGCTCCCCTTCTGGTTATCTGTCAAGATTGTCTTTTACACAATTAAATTGTTCAAAGTATAATTGTATGTCATTAAGTGTAATTATAAGTATGATGCTGTAATTTTTAAAAATTTAAGAACAAACACAGCACCCCAAACCAACTGCTCTAGCCTACACTAGTTTTCCTTTTACCATTTCTTCCAGAGTTATGTGGATAACGCTACTGTTTAGTTTTAAACATTGAGTTTTCCTCTATTGTTATGTGGATAATACTAAATTTCAGTTTTAAGCTTTTATAAACACAGTCAATATAGGGAAAAGACCCTTAAAAATTTCAGGGTGCACTTTGATAAGTCTCCAGTTCGGGGCCCATTTTTGTGTAGAGAAACGGAATGTTTTAGCCACCAGCTTCTGAATTTCTTTTTTTTTTCTTTAATTAGTCAGTGGACTCATTTCTGTAAAATTGTTTATAAAAAGTACGTACTTTTTCTTCTAGAGTTACAGCTGGCTAGACTGCAGGAGCTGGGATTCAGCATGGCTGATTGTCGCAAAGCCCTTTTGGTGTGCCAAGGTAATTTGCACAAGGGTTTCCATGACCTGTTGTTCACCTTGATCATACGCTTGCTTCCCATTTCCCCCGCTGCTCCCACAAGGTGACTTAAGAGAGCTGGACTGTGTTTTGAAGCCTTTCCGTAGTTTTCTGTGGGCTGAGCAGGATCTTGGACTGGGCATAATGACGAGCAGCAGTATTTCATAGTGGATAAGAACATGGGCTCTGGAGCTGATGCTGTGTTCACTGTGCTTTTTGATTACTTATTAGTGACTTGGGCAAGTCACTCAGCCTCTCTGTACCGTGCTTCCTTATCTGGAAAAAGAGGATAAGAGGACTTCCCTTGGAGGTTTGATATAAATAAGCACTGTCTACAAAGCACTTTGGGAAAGTGCCTGGCACACAGCAGGTGCTCTAATGCTGTTAGCCAATGTTGCCGGTGGTCGTGGTAATGGTGGTGATGCTGGAAGTCATGACCACTGAGCTCCCATGTGCCTCATCCTGTGTTTTCTTGTTGAATCTTCATAGCCCTTCGAGGTGGGTGTTATTATCCCTGCTTCGGGTAAGGAAACTGGCTTAGATAGGTTAAGTTAACTGGTCTGAGGTCACCTATTAGTGAGGGGCTAAGATCGACTGAAAGCCAAGTCTGCCTGTGTTCTTTCTACTTCCCACCTTCCTCTGTGTTGCCCTTTTTCTTAAAACAGGAAGATAAAGCAAAAGCTGTATTTTTTCTAGTCTGTACTTGTGTGTACATTTCTCTACCTCTTTACATACTATATATGTCCACATATATATATATACATATAATACCATGTATGTTGGCAGATTGTACTGCAAATACAATTGTATAGCCTCTTTTACAATATAGTTTTATTGAATTAGAGTTGCAATATTATTATAATATACTTAATATCAGCATCTTCCCATGTCATTAAAATTATTTATAAATACTGAATCTTTTTACATTGACCTAATGATGCATTTTAATTTAACTGTTCTTTGTTTTTCATTCTTTAAATAAATATTATACACAGTTCGTAATAAATATTTTTTGGTATGAACTTCTGTCTATATCTTTTAGTATTTCCTTGGTGGAGGGACCTAGTAGTATAAATACTGGATCAAAGATATAGATATATTTTTCAGACTTTTTACTCAACTTGACAAATATTTTTCTAAAACATTGCACCACACCGAACTCCAACCAGTTAGGTGTGAAAATGCTGGTCTTACCACACAGTTGTTCACATTAACTATTATTACCTTTTTCTTTCTGGAAAAAAAAAAATGAAGGCGTATCTAGTTATCTTGGATTGCTTAGTTTTGTTTTTACTTAGATGTCACTGTTTGTTAGTTTAATTAACTTAATACCCCTTAGTATTTACATTTTCTATTCTTTTTTCTCTTTAACACATTTCTTTTTAGTTTCTAAGAGCGTTTCCGATTTTTGTTAAATTTTATTTCTTTAGTAACTAAGGCGTCGTTCCATCGGTTACAAAAATGATAACAGCAACTAATGTCAGTAGAGCCTTTGATACGTGCCAGGCTCTGCTCGTAGGAGAATCTTACGTGTACTCGTCTGTTTCCTCCTTGTGGCAGCACTGTGAGTGCATGCTGTGGGGCACAGAGACACCAAGTAACTTGCCCAAGATCCAGCATCTTCGAGGTGCTGGAATCAGAAGCCAGGCCACCTTCTTCTAGAGCACGTGCTCTCAACCACTTACCCCTGTGCTGTGTACTGGCCTCTGGTAATTTATAGATATGGGGTTGCTCTGATTTCCTTTCCTTTATAGCTTTAGCAATGTAGTGTTCAGGGGGCTGTTATTTTAACAGTTGAATATTACACACATGCCCTTCTCATTGCTCTTTGTTCTCAAGGAATTCCTGATTGGTTGAGAAGACAAGTGTGTACAGAGTAAGACATTTGGGAACAGTCACAAAGCAGCACACGAGTACCTACAAAACTGCACAGTGAAGGGTACATACTTCCCTACCGAGTGACATCTAGGATTTGGACCCTGTCTTTTCCTGTCCTCTCTTCTCCTCCGACAGATGTGATAGTAGAGGAGGGATGGCTCCTGGAGGCATTTTGAGCCAGATCACGAAGGGCGATGAACTTGAGTGGAAGGTGTGCCAGGGGGCTTCGTTCTAAATTGCCTGGAAGTAGAATTCCTATCATTATGCTAGTTTTTTTCTTCTCGTTTAAGTCTAAGAGTAAGTACATTTGGGAGCAGGGTTCTCTTGGGCTGTCCAGTAGGTCCCTGCAAACATTGCCTCTGAGCTGCTCGAGTAGCTGCGCAAACTGGCTGAACCGATCGCCTTTAAATTTTCCCGCAGGCCAGCTGAAAAAGGCGGCGAGTTGGTTGTTTAAGAATGCCGAACCCCTGAAGTCTCTTTCCCTGCCCGAGCGCGGCCGCGAGAGCCAGGGGCCCGTGGCGGCGCGGCTGATCTCTGGCGTGGAGGTGAAAGCCGAGAGCGTGTGCATCTGCTTCATCGACGACTGCATGGACTGTGACGTCCCCCTGGCCGAGCTCACCTTTTCCCGTGAGTGTGCTCCTGACGTTCAGATTCGTCCTGAAGATTTGCAGTGATGGCCGAGTTACTTGGGGCCCGTCCTTTTTTTTTTTTTTTTTTTTTTGGTGATATTCACGCTCCCCACTTAGTAGTATGGGTGAAATTGAGATAATGGTTTTACATCTGTTTTTCATTATTTGTATTTTAAAGAAATGTGCCTTTATTTGCCATATGTGGCCTTCAGCCTCTAGTTTGGGAATAATAGACGTTGTCATTGATGAAATTTCTGTTGTATTAACAGCTCTACCTGAATAATTCCTCATGTCTCCATTTTGTTTATCTTTTTATGTATCTAAAGACTGCAGGGAGTCCTGTTATTAGAGGTATTTAAAGATAAGCTCTGCACACAGAGTCTTACTAGAATGTTCACCTCCCAGTGTCCTCCGTAGGGCCCTGAGAGCTGTCCTTCAGTAGCAGGGGACGAGGGAACGAGGACCTCCCCCTCAACCGTGTCATCGCAGGCACAGTTAGATGGGGCTTTTGTGGAGAGTACATGAGAAACTCACCACTGGGTTTACTTTCAATTTTCTGCTGTTTTGACCTTGCCAGCCTCTTTTTCCTTCAAGGAAAATTCCGTCCCGGGGATTGAGTTGGCGTTTTTGTGCATGGGAAAGGCTTCCTTTTCCCTGTGCTTCAAGGCCCCACGGGGGCCACGTGATTGAGAGTAACAGCTGGAATTTTGACTGAGTATCCTTTCTGCAGGGAATAATTACTTGTTATTTTTCTATGGTAATCTTAAAATTTTGAGCTAATGTTTGTCAGGACATAACTGCTCTTACCAGTCTGACTTCCGATTTTCAGATAGTCAGGGTGAAATATGTTTTTTATGTTCCTGCAGACTTCAGATACACAGAGACACCTGGGTGCCGGGGCTGGGCTGGGACAGGAAGGAGGCAGAGGAGGCCTTTGCCTCAGGCATGACATTGAAGGGGTGCCAAGAAACTCGGGAATTAAGACAAATAACATTTTAACACAGTGTTTAAAAAAAAAAATCAGAATTCATGCAGAAAACCATGGTGAACAAAATATCAAGATTTTGCATGCTTTCCTATGAGGTCATCAGTATCAGCTATGTTTAACATCCGTCTCTTCACTGAGACTTAATCCGAGAAAGAAAGTTCTGGTTGTTTTTGCCCCACTGCTGCTGTAAGGTGTGCTTTTTTTGCAGGTCTGACTTTTCTGCAGCAGGCAAGAGCTAGCCCTGAAGGGTACGCCCACTTCACCCTCTCCGGGGATTATTACAACCGTGCTCTGTCAGGTCAGTACCTAAGCATATGTGGTCGTGGGGTTGAAGAACCACCCTTCAGTGTTTGCCTGGGCCTATTGCTGCATAAAGTTGGCATGAGGGAAAGGGGGTGGGGCCGGGCAGGGAAAGGTGAAACAAAAGTGACTGCCTAGGCACAAAAGATACGGATTTTTCTTTTTTCTAACATATCTAATATGTTGCAATTGACTTCTTTAAAAAGAAGTTTTCCTAGTTAATTCTTTTTGATGCTGGAGTTTGGCTCATTCTAGAACATGGAATTGCTCAGGAGCAAGGGATCATTTGGCCCCGGAAGAAGCTAAATCTCAAAGGAGATTTCTGCCATAAGCATTTTAAACTTCAAGCATCCTTCCTCCTTGCTGGACCCGTCTCATTAGAGGCATCCTGAGTCAGTGGCCATGTATAACCTGCCGTGCCCTGCTCCCTCAGGCAAAACGCAGTTGATCAGAACCTGGATAATACTGCAAAGCTTTCTCAGGTTTCTTTCCTTCCACTGAAAAGATCAAGGTAAGGGCCCCCCCGCACAGACATTCAAGTAGCGTGATAAACCAGGGCTGAGCAGTTTGAGTGTAAAGTTCTTTGCCTTAAGAGAGTTCTTAGTAGGTGTGGGCAAAATAGAGCTGCACAGCCTAAGGCTTAGGCCTCGGAGCGACTGCTCCCTTTGATTTCAGTGCAGAACGAAGCGTTATTAATTGTGCTGCTGCTGCTGATGGTTCTAGAGTACGTGTCGCATTTACTTTTGTATGTTAGTTAGCATCTTTCTCTCCGTGTTCTGGATTCATTTTCTAAGAGTGGTAGCACTCTGATTTCCTAACTGTTCAGCACGTTTAACTTCAGAATACTGAGCCAAGTCTTACGAGTTGAGAGAGACTCTTGGCATATGGAAGCCATTTTTCTGAGAATCACGTATTTTCCCAGGGCAGATCTTGCTTACTTTTAAAGTTGTGTGAACACATTGAGGTCACTAAGCACCAAATGGTGCGAGGAGACGAATGTACCTTCTTGATGCTACATATTGGATTGGATTTCTGTTGGTCAATCACCTGATCTGCGGCTGATGGAGTATAGTTAGAAAACTGTTAAAAATGTGTGAGGAGACGAATGTACCTTCTTGATGCTACATATTGGATTGGATTTCTGTTGGTCAATCACCTGATCTGCGGCTGATGGAGTATAGTTAGAAAACTGTTAAAAATGTGCGAGGAGACGAATGTACCTTCTTGATGCTACATATTGGATTGGATTTCTGTTGGTCAATCACCTGATCTGCGGCTGATGGAGTATAGTTAGAAAACCGTTTGAGTCTTTAAAACCACAGGGAGGTACCATTTTTCTTACCCAGCAGACTGGCAAAAATGAAGTGTGACCCTACTGTGAGCCACAGAGCTCTAACTTGCCATTAGAATTGTAATTTGGTGCAACGACTTTGGAAAACAATCTTACGTGTAGCAAGGTTGAGTATAAGCATTATACTTCTTCTAGGTCTGTACCCCAGAGGAGCTGTGGCCCATGCGAGCTCAGAAACCAGTTCGAGACCACTTGTGGTGGTGTTCCTCCTCGTAGCTGTAAAACTGTGGCCTCCAGGGAATGTTCCACAAAAGTAGAATGAATACATAGACTGTGGTGTATTCCTAAGTGGATTACATTCATTGGGGAAAATAAATTTGCTGCAGCTACATGGCAGCGATGGGAGTGAATCTCAGAGACATGCTGTTGGGCAAAAATAGAAACTTGCAGAAGGACGCGTATGGCTGGATTCCATTTATGTAAAGATCCCCAGTAGGACAAACTCACCAGTATGTTCTGAAGAAATGCATGTGTATGTGCTAAAACAATAAGGAAGAGCAAGGAAATGATTAAAGCTCCAAACTAATGTTTACTTGGAGTCGGGTGGGAGAGGGCTGGTGGGAAGGGGGGCTGACTCGAGAGAGTGGCACTCAGGGGCTTCAAAGGGACTTATACTTTTCTGTTTCTTAAGCTGAATAGTGGCTACATGAGTGCTTGTAGTAATTTTATTCTTTAAACCATACGTAGAAGTTGTTTTGTTTTCATACCTTTAGTACATATGACATTTTAAGATTAGAAATTTGAAAAACTTCAGTTAATTATGCTATACCTATTTATTCCAGCAGTGGATTCTTGATGTAAGCAGGAGACTCAAACTTAAGGGTTTTTTTCAGCCACCGGTAGTACTTTTCCATCCTGAGTCTGAGACTCCTTTTTCCATCTTGAGTAGATCAAGAGCAGGTGCTGCCTACTCTTTAAGAGAGAAGGCACATATACTCTTGCCCTTCCTCCCACCTCTGGACGGCCATGCGGGGCGCATATCTGTGCTTCCGCTCATGTCCTCTAGACAGCACAGACATCTGTAGGGTGACCTGGAGCTGAAGATGGTGCTTTCACTGTGAAATCACATTGGAAATAGAAAACTGTTAAGCTATAGTTTGTCCTTGCTGAGCGTTTGTGAATAGTGTTCCCCTATAAACTCTTGATATCTGCTTAACAGATGTCTTATTTCCTGTGTTCTTTTAGGCTGGGAGCCATTTATTGAACCATGGCCATGCTCTGTATCCTGGCAACAACAGGCAGCGAGTCGTCTCCATCCTCCTCGACTGAAGCTGGAAGCCAAGGCCAAACCCCGTTTGGATATCAACATCACCTCTGTGCTAATTGGTGAGTGGAAAGTTGTCTCTAGAAGATTGGTACCTTTCTGTGCATAAGTCCCTTGTTTAGGAGACTGTTAATCCTGGTTTAGCAAATACCTAGGCCCACACTGGACATCACTTATTCACCATGGCTGCCTTCCTGATGAACTTTAACCTAGCCTCATGGTTCTTTTCAGCCCTTTGTGCCAGAGTTGGCATCGCATATTAATGCTATCAGTGATCAAGCAAGAGCTCAGACTGTTTGGGAAACATAACTCTCTCTCTGTTTGGGATGAACTCTCTCCCTGATGGTGCTTGGTCACAGGTTTTTTTTTTTAAATGTCCTAGGAGTGAGTTTAGATTCACTACTTTTAGGCTACTCACGCAGAATAGTTCTTAAAAGGTATAGTTTTGACCTTGTCTTTATAGTAGGATAAGTTGCCTGTCCTATGTCCCGTCAAGTTATCATGTTGACCTGACTCTGAAAATCACTGGGTTGAAGGGTTGCCAAGCTAATAACGCGCGTTCTGAACGTTTCTTTGAAAACATTGAAATATCCGTTCTCTGGTTCAATGTAGTGAGTCGGAAGCACTCTGTGCTTACATTTATGTCATGTAGGAGAAAAGTCACGCTATTGTACAACCAGGTATGACCTACCTTTGCTATGAAAACCCACACTCACCGTTTGGATTATTGATCTGTGTGATGTGACTTTTGGTAATACTGTAGTTATCTGAGTGATAACACTACCGCACATCTGTGAACTTTCTTAGGTGTGTGCGACTGAGGCTTATAGGATATCCATTGGCTTATTCCATGTCAGTTTAAGATGAAGAAAACGTATAGTGAAACGAGACCATAAGTTTATTGATCCCCAAATTTTAAAAACCACTGTTTTACATTGTCAGATTTCATTCATTAAATTTGCCTGGATAATTGCTCTCACGATCCTTCTATATTGTATTATTTTGATCCTCTGTCATTTCTTACATAATGTGTTCATCTGGAAGTTTAGATAAAGTTTAGGATGGTGTTTTAGGAAGCTACGATAAACAAGAACTTACTTCGAACAAAAGAATTTTATTGATATTTCTGATGAGCATCTGTCAATTTAAAAATGTCTTGCAAAAGGCATTCTTGTCTCTGGTAAAGCTCTTGTTTTTTTCACCTCCAATTCCTTATTCCTAATACTGTGTTGAAACCCCGAAATATGACTGTGATCTCTTAGCATTTAAATAAATCTTATATATAGCCAACTATTGGAACTGAAAACCAGAAACCAATAATTTTTGTTCTAAAAAAGATCACACCTTAATTAGTAGAAAAGGTCTTTATCCAGGGGTGGGGCATCATAATTATTTTGTTAACCTGCCCTTCCCATAGTATTTCTCCTCTCAAAACAGTAAAACTACTCCTGGAGAATTGTCAGCTAGATTTCAGCCTCCTGAGATTGGTGTTTTTTTTGGTTTGTTTTGTCTTGTTTTGTTTTTTGTTTTTTAACAGCCTCCTCACTGATTTTTCTGTCTTGAAACCCTGTCCCTTCGCATGGCATAGCATACTCTTACAAACTAACTCTCTTTTCTAGACTGCTTTGCTATGTCCCTACCCCAGTATGTTGAGCCAGAGTCACACCAAAGTATTCAGTGTTTCCTAAAAGTACTATGTACTTTCATGTCTTTAAAATCGTTGCATTTGCTGTTCTCTTGGCCTGGAATGTCCCCGCACCCCTAGTCCCATTGGTAGGTAAACTCCTGACCTCTAACCTCTGCTCATTCCTCACGACCCAGAGCAAAGGGCTCCACATCTCTGAAGTTTCCTGTGGATCTTGGTGTGTACTCTCCCACTCTGCCAAAGCAGAATAAACCTTCCCCTGTTCAGTGTTCCTGTAGAATTTTATTTATGTCTTTGTTTTAGCTCCTTCCACATAATGGTTTTGTGGTGTTGGTTGTTTAGCTAACATTGATTTCTTCCAGTGGAGCATGAGTTCTCCAGGGGACAGGCTTTCTGAGAACCCAGCATAGAGCCTAGCACGCAGTTAAACATTCAGCAAAAGCTTGTTTTGCTGAATAGAAATTATTTGACTTGAACCCTCAACCTTTTCTATTTCCGTACTTAATATCTTTGGGGAATTCTTTCTAGACCAGTATGTAAGTACCAAGGAATCGTGGATGGCGGATTACTGTAAACAGGATAAGGAAATAGATTCGACCACATCAGAAGACTGGATGGGCTCTTCAGTGGATCCTCCATGCTTCGGACAAAGTAAGATTCTCCTCTACAAATGTCTGAGTAAATCACTGTTGGCCAATACAGCAATGTGTCATTGAGAAATCCAAATAGAATCATCATTTTCTGTGAAAAACCTACAGGAAATTCTGACTATCTTCTATAGTTCTGTTTTAATCTTTGCAGGAGACATTTTTCTGGCACAAAATCCTGAACTTTTAGTATGGGCTCTAATTCCACCTTTGTGGGAGAGAAAAGATCTGCGATATACAATTTTCTAAATTCTGGTAACATCACATATGCGCTGGTGTGCCTGAAACACATCAGGATCAGCCACTGGTCAGTGTGTTTAACTTGGCAAAACTTTTCAGTTGATTGGGACTTTTCGACTGGATTTTAAAAACTATCTTTTCAGTTTTCTAAATCTAGAGGTACAGAGTTTGGATATATTCTTGAAGGGAGGGCAGGCAGGATCCCATATGGAAGAAATTGGTAAAAGGAGGGCTCCGTATTGTTCGTAAAGTAGAAAAGAATTGAATACCCAGTCTTTTGAAGAATGAGCAGTCCGTTTGTTCTCTGTTAACGATGTTTTCTCTCCTTATTTGATGCCTCACCATGGAGCTCTGACTTCCTTAGAGCTGGGGAGGTTGTGGCGGCCAACCGCGTGGCCCTTAGTTGTTCCACAAGCCATTGTCCTCCAAATCCGACTCAGCCCCAACTCTTTCAGTGTGGTTTCTTTGGGGAGTCCTGGCTGGACTTCACATAGCTCATGAATGCTTAAATATTCCATCTGGTCTGCAAACATGTCACGGGAAGATGGATTTTCTTAGTTTGTGAAGTATTTGAACTGGTTCGTCTCTCCTCAGGGTGTAGAAGTGGACTCTCTATGTGCCTTGCACTTCTGGAAGGAGGGACAAGGAAATGTCAGCTGTGTTTGCTCTCTGTATCCCAGGTTGTTGCTTCTCAGTCTCCAGGTCCTTGCTTAGGAGCCAGGGCTGCTCAGATATCATCAGCTTCAATCCGGGCTCCTCCTGTAACCTTCCCAATTTGTGTGTTAAAGGAGTGTAACAGTCTACCCAGAAGACTCTAAATAATCTTTGTAATATGTAGTGTGTCCTGGAGAGTATGTTTCGGCAGTTATTATTCATACAAGGGGATCTTAAATCCAGACTCAGTGTAAACATGAGGAAGGCCTAATCTTCAGGATTCCGATGAAGGATTTTCTTTTGTCTCCACCCCTCCATCTTTTTAAAAAAACACTTTCTCCTCTTTCTTTGTATTAATAAGCTGCCTTTATCTGTGTTAAATGCTGGTGTGAAATTAAAGCTGGATTTTTATTTACTTATAGATTTTTATGGTTCCTTAGGCTTGCAAAAGTCAATCTTTCAAATTAGACAATAAGTGAATATAGCTGCATTTCCAGACCTCTTTTCCTATTGGAAGTTCTGGGCAGTACCACGCATGGCAGATGGGATTGTATCCTTTTAACAGGTCTGCTAAATTAATTGTGGGGAATTTGTCTTGAAAGTCAGTAGACTTGAACCTTGTTGAACCGATCACGTCTTTCAGGTCCTCCTTTTCATGAACATTTAATTACACCCCCCCCCCAAATTTGTGCATTTAATTCAGGCCAGCTTCAAAATGAGACTTCGAAATAGAGATTCTTAAAATAAGTTCAGCCTAAGGGAGCTGCTGATTTCTCACTGTTTCTTTAGCGGGGGGAAGAAAACAGTGGCCTCATTTTTGACCTCATTGTTGGCTTCGTTCAGTAAGGGCTACGATTCTGCAGGTCGACCTGGATGGCATGGCCCCTTATGGAGTTTGTTAGTTTGGTATTCAAAGGACATTTGATGGAAATACCAAATGTAAACGTTAGAAACGTCCGTGTTTAATTTATAATGTAAGTAATACGATGAGGTAACTCCTTAGTGGAGACAGTTTACACTTGGAACGCAGATTGACTCTTTCCCTTGAAATTTCGGGACCCCCGGCACTGCCTTTCCAAATTGGAATGGAGCAACCGCCACCCTAGTCTGTGCTGGTCGGTCTTGGTCACTTTTCCGTGCCATTCAAGAGCGTACACACTTTAAGTGAAAAAGCCTCAGAAGACTTGTCATTCTGTTGAAGAGAACGTTGACGATGTTTTCTTTCCCCGGTTGAGAGAAACAGGAGCACGCTACTGTGACACATCCCGCACAGTAAAAGCTAGCCTAAAAATGTCTCGCTCGCTTTGTCACATGCGTTCTTAGCTCTTAGCAGGCACAGAGGGGAGCGATCCTGGAGCTGCATGATGCTTGCTATGTTTGTAATGTACTCTCTCTGTGCTTACGTTTGGAGGTGAGTCTTCTTATTCACTGTATTTATTCTTACCCTCTAATTTTGTCTCTCCTGTCTACCAGGCCTCCCCCTTGTCTACCTTAGAACTAGGAGTACAGCCAGTCTGACTAACCTAGAGCACCAGATCTATGCTAGAGGTACAGTATAGCCAAGCGAGGGCTTGTTTTATTTTCCTGTTTGAAGAACTGCCTTGCACATCAATTTTCTGTGAATGGGAGCTGAATGGGACATCGCAGGTTTGAGCACTAAGAGCACTTCCAGCTGATGAATGCAGTGACACCTGAGGTCGGGAGCAGGCCGAGGTGCTGCGTCTTCCGTCCGCCCTCAGCCCTAACCCTGGGTGGACGGGACATCGGCTCCACGGGGTGTGTGCGGAAGTACCCAGCGTGGGAGGCGATGTGTCATTTTGAAAAGCGAGAAAACGGAGCAAAGCCGTCCTCCTCCATCAGACAGTGCTGCAGATCTTTGTGTATAGAGCCCGCAGTGGACCCTTATTCTTATGGCAATGTAAGGGGCTTCAGGGAGTAGACACTACCATGATCAGGAATCGAGCTAAGAAGAAATTTCCCAGGAAATATTTGCTTAGACACCAACCTTGATTTCTTTAGCTATAAATTGAAGTGCTTCAGAGATAGAAAAGAAAATGTGCCTTATTTCTGTCTCTGACCCTTGAAGTGCATATGATAGAAAACACCGTAAACCTCCAGGAATGGGAATCCCACGATGTTCATTCCTTCAGCTGTTTGGAGGAGTGTGATTTAATCAGCATGATTTATGTCTGTCCTTGGCTAACACCAGGTCCTGCCAGGGTCGTGATATATTTTGTAAAAAAGACCGTGTGAGCTTCCTCTACCAGGAGTTCAGACCAGGGATGTTGATGCATGGGGGCAGTACAGGGGTTTTTCCTGCAGGGTTTTACCGAGATGGAGGTGTAGGGGAGGGTTCACAGAGGAAGCCCACGACTGAATCTTCACTTATTAACGGATTTAGACACTCAGCTTTTCTACATCTGTTATTTAATCTTTCAGGCTAAGCAGCCTGGGCGCCTTACTGATGAGGGAGACGAAATAATTTGCCTTCACGCACATGACCAGCTGGTAGCAGGCCTGGGACTTGAATCTATTTCTTATGATTTACAAACCAGCTCCTTTCCGATAGACTGGACGCTTCTATGGCGTGAAAACGCACACTGTTTCTAAGGGCCACATTGCTCTGTGAAACAAGTCCAGCAGACTAGAAGTTTCCTCAGCCCTGTAAAGCCCACGCTGGACGCGAGGAGCCTTAGGTTCTCTCGGCCTATGAAGGAATGAGGTCTGATCCCTAGAGGCAGATTCTCTGGGACCACCAGGGAATACTGCTGTCTTAGTTGGACTTGGGAACGTTGTCCTCTGGTGCTGTGCCAAAGACAAGTACACAGTTGATTTGGACCCTAGTGTGGGAGGTGTCGGATTTGTCCTCTGGTGTGGGGTTTGTGTTTGTGAGCACTCCGTGTTCGTTACTCTCCGCGAAGCGGGTGTGTGTAGTCAACACAGGAAGCCTGGGGACCTAAGCAGTGTGCCTACCCTGACTGCTTCATTCCAGAGCAGCGTACCTGTGACTGTCTTTATATGGAATTCTAGCACTTTCTTCCGTATTACAGGGTGATCAAAGCCATTTGCCACCTGTTCTTTTTTAATCTAATTTGCAAATGGAAACTTACAGTCTGGCTCCCAGTGGGATATGAAAGCACATCTGGCTTCTTTTCCTCCCGGGTCCTTTATCTGCTGTAATAAAGCAGCTCTCTCCTGCACTCCTGGAGAGGGAGGTGCCTTTCAAGGTGGCACAGTAAGTGCTGTTTACCCGGCAGACTGCTCTTAAATCTTTTACTCCCCCTCTGCTCCTGTCACCAGCCTCACAGCTACTCCTTAATTTTGTACTTGATGTCATTTTTTTTTTTTTTAAAGCCAACCTTGCAAACGAAGTGAGGTCATTGGCATGAGAAATGGGTGTATTCTCACTAGGAGATATTCTAAGAGATTATCATCGGAAGGATGTGGGGTGTCTGTAAAGACGAACCACAGAATTGCAGGGACACACTGTAGACTCTTGGTTTATTCATCGGGTTACTGTTTCTCAGACTCCCTTGAGCCATTGTCCTTACCCAAACAGAACCTGCCTTAGCTTCCACTGCTTGTTTTTGCAGCATTGATAGTACTCACTTCTGAAAACTTTAGAGGACACAAAGAAGAAGGAAAGAAAGTGGTTACTTTGTAAAAGGCAGTGGCAGCTATTGACTTTATGACCCTGGCCCAGGCCTCACTCTGGTGGTGGGAGGAGGCAGGCTCTGTTGGCAAGTGTACCTTCTTGTTTTCCTGGCAGGAAATATGTGGACCGCGAAGGTGCACTTAATTTTGCTCCGGGTTTGCAGTGGACAGGTGCGGTCACCTCGAGGTGTCATTTTCCACCGCTGCAGACCATTTGGGTCCTGGTCTTTCACAGGCCGTCTTTGTGCTTGAAACCTGGATGGGCAGGAAGATCGGGCCACGCCGTCCTTTGGCGGAGAGCCCATGAGGGGTGAGCACGTGGCTGCCTACTCTGTTTCCTGCCGCCCCCTCCTGCTTTCTCTTAAGTACGACCCACGACCCACCGACCAGTGGCGGAGGCGCAGGCCCCTGGGAAGAGGAGCCAGGCCTCTTCCCTCAGCACTCCGGTCCAGGCCAGAGCAGCGGTGCCGCCAGAAGGATCTCAGGGCAGCCTGGGTGCTGGCAAGCCATTTCTGGCCACATGGACTCTCACTTCTCTGTTTTCTTAGAGTGTTTATAGTCAGGTCTCTGGAATTTGGGTTCTTACGGTTTTGGACGGATCAGTATTTCTTTCCAGTTTCCCTGCTTAGAAGCTATTTTGTGAAGAGAAACCATACTTGATGCTCCTTGTGTAGTCTCCTTTTTTTTTTTTTTTTAAAGATTTTATTTATTTATTCGACAGAGATAGAGACAGCCAGTGAGAGAGGGAACACAAGCAGGGGGAGTGGGAGAGGAAGAAGCAGGCTCATAGCAGAGGAGCCTGATGTGGGACTCGATCCCATAACGCCGGGATCACGCCCTGAGCCGAAGGCAGACGCTTAACCGCTGTGCCACCCAGGCGCCCCCCTTGTGTAGTCTCCTTAGTGCCTACCTAATAGCAGATGGTGCTGGCATCCATGGAAAAAAATGAGCTAAAAATTTCATTTAACAATTTTGGGATAGCATATTTCTGACCTTCCAGGGAGGGGGAAAAACTGTTAGTTTAAGAGAATAGAAAAGAATGTTTTTATTTTGTTAAAGTATGTGTAGTATGACTGAAGTATAGCTTTTATAGAAAGGGAATCGTTTTGGACAAAGTTGGAATAAGTATGTGCCGTCTCTTGCTACAGTTTGGGTCGTTCACTGAGAATATATTCCTTGGGACTCGTGGAGGTCCATTTCTCTCTCTGGATTCCAGCGCAGTTAGGGCCCGGTGCCTTCTCCTGAGTGAAGGCCCACAAGAGCTGTGGGAGGACTGGGGGCTGGGAGTGGTCCCAATCACAGCCAGTCGTTGGGGGGACTGTCACCACATAGCAGGCAGCAGAGGACGCGGAGATCCCCTGTGTCCCATCGACACACCTATGGTGGCTCCATGTCTGCGGCCGCCACCATCAGCTCCTTTGCATGAGAGACGGGGCACCGGGGAGGGTCTCTGCTGCACAGACTGAGGCCTGTGCTAACCGCCTTCCTCTGTTTGCCCATAGCAGAGGTGAAGACCCCCAAGCGCCGGCAGCCGTTTGTCCCTTTTGCTCTGAGGAACCACACAGGCTGCACTCTGTGGTTTGCCACCCTGACCACCACGCCCACCAGGTAAGGCCCACCGAGTGTGCCCCGCTGAGCCGTCTCTGCCACCAGAGGCTCCTGAGTACCAGCCCAGCAGTGCGAGGTGTGGGCCCTTTCTGGAAGCTCTTAGGATTGTATTTGAATCGATAACTCGCTGTCTTGCTGAGATGTATGACGGAGGGGGAACCTGTAGCTGGAGAAGTAGGTCCCGAGGCTGAAATATCTGAATAATGACCCCGACCCGGGTACACATTATGTTTAAGGTAAGAGTCAAGCAAATTAAGGATGCGAGTAGGAAGGGGGGAAGGAAAAGCCATCCCATCTTTTCTCCTCAGTCCCCTACCCTTTTAAAAGAAGCTAAATGGGGTGATTAAACCAAACAGCCTGCATTTTTCTTCCACGATGGCTTTGAAAACACCTCCCATTTTACCCTCACCAAGAATTATCTTCCAAACCTAAAACAGTCACCCCAGATGGAAGTGGGTGAAAGTTGGAGAACAAAGGAGAGTTTACCTGGGCCCAGTAAGGATGTTCTCTACCAGCTTCCTGCCTGTGTAGACCTTGGCTCTACCCTCCAAATACATGCTGATCTTTCCTGTTTAGGGAATGAGGTGTGTGAAGTAAATAACAGAATTGGCCAATTCGAAGCCACCTTTCTCCTGCCATCACTAAGTAGGGTAATGCTCCCAAGGAGATGTTTTTTAAAAGCGGTTTAGGTCTGTTACATTCCAGATAGTCACTTAAAAACTACTTCTGCAACTCATGACTGAGTTCACACGTCCCACTATGTCCTGGGGTCTATCGCTGGAGGGACGTGGCGGTGCAGTGATCGCTTTCAGCTGTTTCTAAAGCTTTGCCGACGCTGGGTCACAAAGATAACTGCAGTTCCTGACCTTTTAGGTCATCCTGGTAGCCATGCTCTCTGGGCTGCCTCTGTGGCTCAAGTTCCAGGCGGGTTTCTGCCCCCAGCACCGAGCTCTGGGTGAGAGGGAGTTGAGAGAGAGAGACGGACGAGCTGGTATTGTCTGATTTGGTTCCAGGGCTGCGCTGTCGCACAGTGGGAGTCCAGGGCTCGTTCCAGAAGGGAATGGCACATTTCTTGATGACGCTCACAATGTCAGTGAATGGCGGGAAGTCCTCACGGGTGAAGAGATTCCCTTTGAATTTGAAGCAAGAGGAAAGCTTAGACACAGGTAAAGCATGGTTCATTCTTTTCCTCCCCCCAGAATATACTGTATAAATCTCTGCATTACAAAAGATGGTCCCTAGTGTTCTGCCTTTTCACTTGTCTTTATTAATGATTTAATGTCTCATTTTTAAAAGGTGTTTCGAAAACCAGTGTTTCCTTTTGCTGTCTTGGAAACACACTTCTTTCCCTTAATTATCCCTTTATTTGACGTGAGAGGTGATGGCCGGCGTGTTGTGCATAATTTGTCGAGGCATAGGCAGATGACAGCACTCAAGTTCATTGTCTCCGAGCCTGGTGTTCACGATGCAGTGGTGACTGGGTTTCCTGGGTGTTTTTACTTTTTTTAAATTGTAGTTTGGTTGACACACAGCGTTACATTAGTTTCAGGTGTACAACATAGCAATTGACAACTCTACACTGTCCTGTGCTCGCCACAAGTGTGACTGCCATCTGTCACCATGTGCAACTATTACAGTGCCACCGACTGTATTCCCTGGGCTCTACCTTTTCTCCTCGTGACTTGTTCATCCCATAACTGGAATGACGTGCTGTTCTTAAAAGGTTATCAGAGCATGTTGATGTTGGTTTTAAGATACGTGTGTGCCACATGGCACTTTCAGCGAGCAGGTGGTTTCAGGAAGCAGGGCCAGGAGTGATAAGAAATTCTGATTCTAAGGAGGATAACAGTGACTCATCGAGGGAGACCGTTGGCCCGTGCACTGTTGAGACAGCCAGCCAAAGGATTGGAATAAACATGAAAGAAGGTTCTGTCTGGTTACTGGGAGGGAGGTCATAAAATGTCCTTTTATTTGCAAACATGTTTAAGGGGAAGGGCTACCCAGTGGATAGTGAGTAGGTTAAGATTTTAGCATTTGAGCCTCATATCCATTGTCAAACCGAGCTGAGATTGAAGAACCTGGCCTCAGCCTTCTGTGCTCTTATGCTTCCATGGTGCTTCGAGTCTTTCTGTGCAGACCTGCTCCCGAGTGAAACAGTCTTCCTCGTGCACGGCCTGTACAAGCACACGTTATTCTCTCGCGGCCTGCATTCCGCACTTGTGCTGCCCCCACCACCGCCCCGTGATTGCACGGGGAAAATCGAGTTTACAAAATCACTGTGCCAGGCACATGTACCTGGAAGCCGTGGTAGAATTTCCAGGGACGAGTGGTGAGCGTGTTCCTGTTCCACAAAGTTCCTGGAGAAGCTAATTATAGAACTGCTGGCTGTATTCCTTCATCAGCCCTGCCTCCGTTGTGTCAGAAGGGGTCTGACCTCTCTGTCATTTCCGTTTTAGCGTACATGTCTAGTAACCCATTTCACGTCCCACTGTTCTGCTTGAATTCATCAAAATAAATGCCTCTTCTGGCTTTTCCCTCTTTGGCACACTGTACCCCACTCCCTGCCTCCCTCCCCCTTTCCTGTCAGCCTCAAATCCAGTTCCCCGCTTCAGGCTTCTGGCTTGAATTAGGCAAAATCTAAAATAGAATTAAATGTGCAATTTCCTCCTGTTCCTCCTGTTCTGCCCACTGCCTTCTGCTCCAGTTTCAGCCGCACACTTCAGCCCTGAAACTCCGAGGGCTCCGTCTCTCATAACCTGGCTGTAGTCTTGTACGACCCAAGCCAAACAGCTGAATGTGGTTCTGAGAGAAGTAGGATCTTCAGCAAGGGAACCAAGAAGAAAATGTCATTTTATGCATTTCCGAGAGTATGGTTTTATGATGGAATCGCTGGTACAACAGTTTTACTAGCCCACTGGAATGGTTCTAGCTGACGTCATGACTTTATAGAGGTGGGAGGTGGGTGGGGGAGGGCCTGGGCTTGTGCACAGGGTTTGCAAAGTTTGTACAAAGGGAGGGTAAATGCCACTCTTGCTCCGGCTTTACACATCTCGCACGTTTATTTTAAGTATAACACCCAGTTAAAATATTCTCCTGATTTTTCTTGCATTAGGTAATCACCAAAAGGCTTAGCCAACTGGGTTTTTATGTCGTTATATAGTAAATCAGATTTGACTCTTTGCTTCTACTTTCTTTCCCTTTTTAAGATCGTGCTTAACGTCCTTTCCCATGTTCTGCCTGATAGACACACCCACGACCTCCGGATTCATCAGCTGCAAGTGCGAGTGAATGGCTGGGAGCAAGTGAGCCCGGTGTCTGTGGACAAAGTTGGGACATTTTTCCGCTATGCAGCACCGGATAAGAATTCATCTTCCTCTACGGTGTGTGGCTGTTGAATGGGGGTTTAGGGGCACGATCGTGCCCCGGTCAATGCCCTTACAGCCAGATAGTCAGACACTTAAGCCTTATAACCTTGCTCTAGTGAAATTTTCTTGTTCCTCATTTCTCCTAGCTCTAGGAAGACCACAGAAGATTATTTGGGGTCAGTCATAGGCATTCGTAGTCGATATGTAGATAAGCCACCAATGGTTAATTTTGGTAGAAAAACAAGATCTAAACTTAGCATTAATACATACTACCTCACCTGCACAGACCCATTTCCTGTTCATTTGGCCAAATGTATATTGGCTCTGTTTCCACATATTGTTATGCTTCCTTTTTATAGGATCTTCTTTACATTTCTTGTAATGCTGTTCCTCAATCCTTCTAGGTCTGTGTCTCCAAATTCTCCTTTCTGGCGTAAAGACCGATGTCCACTGTTACTCATTTTCTGATCACACATCCTTTCACACATCCTCACCCTAACGTTACCCCAGCTTGCAGTGTTAGGGATTGGAAGGCCAGCCTGGGGAGTGACGCAGGTGGCCTCCCTGTCTGGAACGTGCAAGTGGAGGCTGGCATCCTGACTGATGTAGCCGCCATGGGTACTCTTGCCCAGCACTCAGTCATACTTTGTAGCATAACTGCCTTCCTTTCTGGGGAGCCAGTGATGAGTAGGAAAGTGCAGATTTGCAAAGACATCCTAGCTTTCCTTTTGCTCCCTTTATTCATGAAAAATATTCTCAGAGAACACTGTTCTTTCTACTTCTTCTCATGTGCCCCAAGTTTCTTAGAAAAGGAAACTTTCTGGATTACATTCCTGCCTAAATTTACATCTAGTCATGAAAGGACTAATTCCCCCAGAGATACCTTTCTGTTGTATTGATGTGATCTGGAGAAATTCTGTGTATGTGGAATGGTTGAAAAATAAATATTACTTTTCCCATATTCTCTAAGATAAGATGTTTTCTCTTCATGGCAGACCATACTTTACAAAGATTATTTCTAAATCCCACCCTTTCAAGCAAATTACATTGTCGTTGAATTTAATGATGCCTGTAATCTTAGGTCTGTGCTGACTCTCTGACTTCTGGACTCTTTCTTAGATTGGCAGCCCAAGCAGCAGAATGAATATTATTCATCCCCAGGTTTACGTGAGTATGGTCTTCCCGTGCCACTGAGTATATATACTGCATTTGAACCACACGTAGACGTCCTTGTGATCACAGAGCTTTATGACCTCTATGTGACTGGAATTAATCTTTGTCCTTTCCTGTTAACGATTACCTTCCTTTTAGGAACTTTCAAGGAAATGTTTTCACTAAGTTGGTATGTAAGACCGAGTGTTACGGGGAGGAGGAGAAAATGCAAATGTTGTGGTCCAAGGTTCCCTTCTCCTCTTCCCCCCCCCTTTTTTTTAAGAGAGAGAGAGAGCATGCGTGTGTGGGTGGAGTGGAGAGGGGCAGAGGGAGAGGGAGAGAGAGAATCTTAAGTAGGCTCCACGCCCAGCACAGAGCCCAACACAGGGCTCCATCGCACAACCCTGAGATCATGACCTGAGCCAAAACCAAGAGTTGGACGCTCAACTGACTGAGCCACTTTCTCTTTCCAAGTTAAAATATAAATTAACACTGTATGGCTGGCTATATGCATTCCCTAGGTTTGGTCCCAAGGTCATAAAAGTAAGTAAGAATGGAAAATAGTAAGATTTTTTTTTTTTCCATTTGGCTTTTGAAACATCATCAGAAGATGATATTAAAAAACCGTCTTCAGGTTTTCGCTTATAATTTCTTCTCTCTGACGGTACTAAGTTTTGAAATGTGAGATTTTAGGTAAGCTTGGAGGCAGCACCATCAAAATTTAAAACCATCGTTCTTGGGCGTTGGCTCTGTCAGGGCTTTACTTGGGCTAGGTCAGTGGGGGCTTTGGTGGTGTTTGTGCCCTGGGTCATGTCCCTCTAAAAACCCTCCAGAAAATGACAGTTTGTCTTTTCATTGGGACTTCCTGAAAGTCTTGGTTCAAAACATGCAAGTCTTCATTTTGCCGTGCCTTAGGTTGGTTTCCACATACTGTTTAATAAAAAATTTAGTAGTATGAAAAGCTTGGATGCGGTGTCATTTGTTTCTCCAGTAAGAATAGCATTGTCAGTATGTTCTGGACACTCATTCAAAGAATGATAGTTGCAGAAACCTTCTCTTTGGTGTACCTGATGTGGGGTTCGATACTTAAAAAAAAACTCCCCGGCACTTGGTAGTAGAATAAAACGTGTGTTGAATGTGTGAACGAACGTGTGGAAGCAGAAAGTAGTGGCTGCAGCCCAAGACCGAGATAAATTATTTCCCTCCACTCCGTTGAGTTTTGGAGCCTCCGCGTCCGTTTGTGAAAGAGCGATTACTTGAACAGAGCTGAAAAAGTTGCGGAGAAAGGGAAGTTTGATTTTAAAGTCCTTTGAAAAACAAATACTGCTTTTTCTACAGGCACGTCAACGAGTTGCTATGGGCCTGGAGAGTAATTTTTACGACATTTAGGGGGGAAAAGTAATTATTGTTCCTGTGAAAGGCATACCAGTACAGACAACTCTTTCTTACACATTCTCTGGGTTTTACAAAGACAAGTTCTAACCTCAGAAGACTGCCTTCTGTTTTTCTGTGTGTGTTGGGCCGTATCCAGCCCATTGTTAGTGTTCAAGGAGTGTTTCTCACTTTAATGGTAATCTGGGAGAAAAATACCACGGAAGGTGAATCATTTCATGTTTTGCAGAGTCTTACCCAGTGTTTCTGAAGGTCTGGTTGCTCTGGATGATCTCTATCCCCCCCCAGTGGAGTTGAAAACAAGCCTCATTCAAGTTTCCATATAAGGGCTGATGTGTAGGAACCCAAGGGCATTGTAAATGAAGGGTAATTTCGAGCAGACAGTTTCTTATCAAATTGCAGGAAGTTTGGAAGATTTAATAGGTTATTATGGGTCTTAGTTTCTTTATAATGTGTCTAGAGGCCTAGGACTGATTTTTCTTTGTGACACATTTTGTGATATCGTGTCTGAGTAGAGTATCTGTCTTTCTAGAAATGTTTAGAATTGGCTATTTTAACAGTGTCTATCTATAGGATATTCACTCCTATTAATGATGAGTGATTTTAGGGCTTAATGACTAATTTCACTGCAGTGTTATAGTAATAATGAGATGCTTTTGATTTAGGCATTCTGGTTGTTGGTGGTGTGTTTTGTGTGTTTTTTCAAGAGCCCAGCTATGGTACTTTTATTCCCATCTTTCTCGCAGTTCTCTTCACTCCCACCTGTCCGGGTGGTCTTTGCTGTGACAATGGAAGGCAGTGCTCGGAAAGTAATCACCGTCCGGTCTGCCCTCATTGTGAAGAACAGGCTTGAGACACCAATGGAACTGAGACTGGATAGCCCATCAGCTCCAGACAGTGAGTTTTGCCATAGTCTGTCTTCCTTTTATCTTGAGAGGGTCAGACTTTTGGGTGGAAGACCATTCGCTGAAGATGCTGACCTTTTTTTCTGTGGCAGAGCCCGTGGTGCTTCCCGCTGTCATGCCAGGGGATTCGTTTGCTGTGCCTTTACATCTCACGTCTTGGCGGCTACAGGCCCGGCCCAAAGGATTGGGTGTATTTTTCTGTAAGGCTCCTATTCACTGGACCAATGTCGTGAAGACTGCAGAGGTTAGCAGCAGCAAACGAGAGTGCCACTCCATGGATTTGGACAAAAGCCGATTCTTCAGGTATGCATAGCTCTGCAATGGCATGTAAATTTTGCTTTTTAAAAAAAAAAAAAAAAAATTCATTCTCTCTCTGAGGACCCGTAGTGATTCAGTAGTGCTTGTTTAAAACCCTAAAGTTCTTATTCCTTAAGTTCTTGTGTTAGAGTTTGTAAGGATTCAAGGTTTAATCTTTGGTGGGGGTGGGACTGTTGCTTATCATCTGATATTTATGGGAGAAACAACCAACAAACACACCGCTCACACCTGTAAGATAAGAAACTTGTATGTGTGTGTCAGCATAAAAACAGGCCATGTAGAGAGGCAAGAAAAAAATATTACCAGTTCTCATTCCTAAATTGAGAAGCAGAATCTTGGGGTTGGAAGTTCTTCAAATGACAGATTTCAAAAGAATTTGGAGGAAGGCTCATGCACCTGGTACTGACTTTCCCTGGGGACCTTAACAAAATTATCTAATCATTTAGACTCCTGTTTTCCCCTTCTGAAGAGTATAAGTAATACGTTTCTAGATTCAGTGTTGGAAAAAATACTGGGTTGGTATTGTTTGATCTTTCTAAACTTAGACTTTAAACTTACTTAAGACTAGAAACTATCATGGGGCACCTGGGTGGCTCAACCGTTAAGCATCTGCCTTCGGCTCAGGGCGTGATCCCAGGGTCCTGGAATCAAGCCCCTCATCGGGCTCCCTGCACAGCGGGAAGCCTGCTTCTCCCTTTCACACTCCCCTTGCTTGTATTCCCTCTCTTGCTGTCTCTCTCTGTCAAATAAATAAAATCTTAAAAAAAAAAAAGACTAGAAACTATCAGCTTTAGTTTTCTCTCTAGCGAAGACAGGCATTCATTTAGTTTAAACTTACAGAAGAGGTGTGTGTAAGAAGGATTCCAGTATGCCCTTTACCCAGATTGGCCAATGGTAAACAGACTGAAGGGAGAAATGAGTAAATAGCCATAATGGACTGTTTTAACACTTTCCTGTCAATAATTTATACAACAAACAATAAAAATATAAAAGATACAAAGGATTTGAACAGTGCCGTCCATCAGTGCTTGTCATAATGGCATTTATAAAACACATTAACAAACAACTCTAGATTGTACACTTACTTCAAGTATGTATGGAATAGTCATCAAGAGAGACCATCTACTGGGCCGTAAGACAAAGATCAATAAATATTAAAAGAATTGAAACCATACTCAATAAATCTCATCATCACAACAGGATTAAACTGGAAATCAGTAACAGTAAGATGCTTGTAAAATCCCTAAATATTTGAAAATTATACAATAGATTTCTAAATAACCCAGGGGTCCAAAAAAATCACAAAGGAAATTAAAAATATTTTGAACTGAACAATAATAACAGCTAGACATTAAAATGTGGGGGAAGCAGCAAAAGCAATTCTAGAGAGAAATATAGGTGTTTTGTTTTTTTTGAAAAATGTGTAGCTTTTAATGCTCTTATTAGAAAATAAGGAAGATGTAAAGTCAATGCTCTAAGCTTTTGCTTTATGGTAGAAAAAGAAGAGCACATTAAACACAAACAAATAGAAAAAGGACCTGATAAAAATAAGTGTGGAAATCAATGAAATAGAAAACAAACAATAGAGAAAACGAACAGTGCCAAGTTGGCTTTTTGAAAAGATTAATAAATTCGATAAATGTCTGATAAGACTGATCAAGGAGAAAATAAAGAAAACACAGATTACCAATATAGGGAATGAAAAAAGGAAACATTATTACAGATCCTACAGACATTAAAAGAAGATTCTATGAACAATTTTATACAAATAAATTCCACCCTGGAATGATAGATTTCTTAAAAAGCACAGATTACCAGAACTGACACAAAGAAGAAATAGAAAATACAAATAGCCCAATATCTCTTAAAGAAATATAATTTTTTAAAATAATTTTTATTTTGTTATATTAGTCACCATACAGTACATCCCCAGTTTTTGATGCAATGTTCCATGATTCATTATTTGCGTGTAACACCCAGTGCACCATGCAATAAGTGCCCTCCTTAATACCCATCACCGGCCTATCCAATCCCCCACCCCCTCCCCTCTGAAGCCCTCAGTTTGTTTCCCAGAGTCCACGGTCTCTCATGGTTCATTTTTAATAATAAGCTTTCCCAGAATGAAATCGCTAGGCCTGTATGGCTCCACTAGTGAATTCCACCAGACATTTTAGGAGGAAGTAGCACCAGTTCTGTGTAAAGTCTTTCAGAAAACAGGGCAGGAGGGAACAGTTCCTCATTCATTTTATGAGGCCAGCATATACCTGATACTAAAACTGACATAGATATTATTGGGGGAAAAAAGAGGGAGAGAGGGAGAGAGAACTACAAACTAGTATTTCCCCAAGAGATAAAAAAAATCATAATAAAATATTACCAAATAGAAATCTAGCAAGTGAGGTTTATTCCAGGAATGTAAGATTATATTAACATTTGAAAATTGATAAGTGTAATTTACCATATTAACCTAAAAGACTAAAAGAAAAAAACCCCATCAGATTATCTCACTAAATGCCAAACAGACAAACAAACAAAAAAGCGTTTGATAGAATTCAGCACCCATTCATGGTAGTACTCAGCAAATGAGGAACTGGAGGGAACTTTTCCAGTCTGTTTAAGGGCATTTGTCATAAACCTACAGCTACCATCGTGCTTAATGATGAAACCTTAAAGTTTTTTTCCTTGAGATTGAGAACCAATGACTTCATTTGATATTACCATAGGAGTCCTAGCTGTTGCAATAAGGACAAATAAACAAGAAATTGAAAAAGCTTAGAGATCTGAAAAGAACTAAAGTTTAATATATGCAAGTGACATGTATGTAGAGAACCATGGACTACATAGGAAAATTATGAGGCCTGATAAATTTATCAAGATTTCTGGATTTAAGATCAGCCTACAGAAATCAATTGTATTCTTATGTTCTAGCCATGAACATTTGGAAATGTGATTTTAAAAAGATAGCACTTATAATAGTGTAAAAGCTGTAATTGCCCAGGAATCAATCTAAGGAATTGTGTACCAATTGTGTATCTATGCTAGAAATGACAAAACCTTGTCAAAAGATAGTAAAGAAAACCCAATAACCCAATAACCCAATAGATAGTAAAGAAAACCCCCAAGATAGTAAAGAAAACCCAATAACCCAGTAACTAAGTGGAAAGTTCGTGGATTGGAAGACTTGATATTTTTAGGATTTTCATGCTCGCTAAATTAATCTGGAGATACAACCCAGTTGGCCATCAGCAGGATGGTGAATAAATAAATAATGGTATATTCATCCATTGTCATGTGAGTCAAATTACTGATGCAAACAACAGCATGGCTGTGTCTTGTAGAAACTTCATGTTACACACCAAAAAGCCAGATACAGGGAATGGTAAATACTGTATCATTCCATTTACGTGCAGCTCAAGAACAGCCTCAACCAACCTACAAGTGATAAATCAGTATCAGACAGTGTTGCTTCTTTGTTGGGAGAGGATATTGATTGGAAAGGGATAGGAGGGAACTTTCTAGAGTGAGCGAAAGATTGTATAACTGATTTTGGGTAGCGGTTAATGAACTATATACATGTTTGTCAAAACTCACCAAACTTAGCATTTAACATTACCCATTTTATTGTGGTTTAATTATACCTCAGTAAATAGGTTTAGATTGAAAATTGCAAAAATCTCACTGAATTTTTGAACCGTTTTAAGGTTATGCTTTCTAATACTCCACTAACGAGGAAAAATTCAAGTTCTTTATTCAGGCCGATGGTTTTTACAGTGTTTTGTCTTCATAGGTTTTGTGTGGCCATAAAGAAGGAGAATTACCCGGATTATATGCCCTCAAACATATTTTCTGATAGTGCAAAACAGATCTTCAGACAACCTGGACATACCATATACCTCCTGCCAACTGTGGTCATCTGCAACTTGCTACCTTGTGAACTTGACTTTTATGTTAAAGGGATGCCAATTAATGGGACCCTGAAACCTGGCAAAGAGGTGGCCCTCCACACAGCTGATACATCGCAGAACATTGAACTGGGTGAGGGGTTAGTCACAAAAATCATTGGTGGTAATTCTATGGAAATGTCACTGAGTATTTTGGGATCGTTTGGTTTGGTAAACATTTTAGAGAAATTATAGCACACGATATCTCAGTAACCCAGCTCAAGGGATTTATGCAGCTAAAAAAAAAAAAAAAAAACTTCTTAGAAAATTATCAAAAGAAAAAACAACAAATCCAAAAGATGTAGAGAGGAAGCACTCACAGAGCCTTTTTTCTTATGTTGCTCACTTGATGTGCGACCATAGGAAGTCATTTCATCTTTTCAAACCATGCTTTTTTCCTGGCTGTAAAACGAGCAAAATCTTAGGTCCCTCCCCTTTTCAGGAAGGGGGAGGACATGGGTTCAGCACACACGGTACTCCAGGCATTACGTCAGGTGCTTTCACACGCGTGATCTCACGTAGGCCTTACGGCAGTAGTTGCCTCTCTTATTTACCGCTGAAGAAATTGAGGTTTGGAGTGTTTCACGCACGAGGTGATTTTCAGCCACAGGGACGAACGAGGTCAACGGAGAGAACCGTTACTGTATTCGCAGCACTTAAGGCAAAGAGAGATTCCTGGAGTTTGGGCAGGACATACGGTGCTTTAAGTCTGTTGTAGACACGTTGAAATAATGATGACGGAGACACTTGTGTTGCTCCAGCTGTGTGAGTGACCTCACTGTGTCCTCTCATTTGAGCGTCACACAACCCCTGTTTCAGGCAGACAGCTGTTAGCCCCATTTTACAGGCGAGGGACCTCAGACTCACTGAACTTAAGCAGCATGTTCAGTGGTGACCAGCTTACATTTTAGCGAATGTGTAAGTCCTTGAGCTTGATTTCGAAGAGAAAAACAATGTCGTGCTAGTTGTCCATTCTAAAGAAAAAGGTCTCTGCTCTGACATTCAAGTATCTCTTCAGCAAATGTCCCTGTAGAAAACGGACATGTCCCCGTACCCCACCACCCCTGCACGCACACCCAGCACTCCTGTCTTCCCAGTCACGCTCCACATGGATGATCGGTTTTAGTGACAATCGCACGACAGACCTACCGGTATTCTCCGCATTTGACAGAGGAGATGCAACGAGGTTAGCTTGGCTCCCCCTGCCCCCCGAAATCACACAGCTGGTAAGGATGGACTGGGAACTGGCAACCAGGCAGTGGGACTGCAGAAGACCTTGCCTCTTACCCTGCACTTGCCTTTCCTGTGTTCCAGCTGCCTGCCCAGCTCAGGGCCTGGTGAACAGTATGCTCACAGTAATCACAGCTCTCACTGATAGCTTTTTGGTAGTTTCATCCTTCTGATTATACAGTTCAGACTCTCTTGTGTACCTTCCAGACCATCTGGTTTGCTTCAAATTCATTCTCGCCCCAGCTCCAGGAAAATGGCCGTTCTAAGGAGACTTTTGCCAGTTACATGTGTAGTTACTGATTTTTCCAAAAGGAATCCAATTTTGTTTGGCTGTGGGCTATTTTGACAAACTAAAGTGAGAACCTAGGCAGACAGTCGCTTGTATCTTCTTTAGGGGTATCCCTGGAGAATTTTCCACTCTGTAAAGAATTGCTCATTCCACCGGGGACTCAAAACTACATGGTAAGAATGCGACTGTATGACATCAACCGGCGGCAGCTGAACCTCACCATCCGGATTGTGTGTCGAGCGGAAGGATCCTTAAAGATCTTCATTTCTGCTCCATATTGGTTGATTAACAAAACAGGTATGTACAGAGGCCGCTCAAGTAGGCCTTTGGCGTTGGTCATGGGAATTCAGATTTATTTGCTCAGCTAACTGAATGGAGCCAATGCAAATAGATTACTTCAACAGTCTGAGCTGCTGAAACTCTCCTGCTTCCATAATAAGTGCTTAATCATGGTCAAAAGTGTCCTTACAGGCAACAGACTGAACCCACCAAATAAATTCAATTTTCACGATTCTCCCCCTTGATTTTTTTTCCTTTACCTTCTACATCTGTCTTGTGTAGACTGGGTGGGATTGATGTAACCTTTCCCCCTCCTTCCTGAAGGGTTACCACTGATCTTCAGGCAGGACAACGCAAAGACAGATGCTGCAGGCCAGTTTGAGGAACACGAGCTGGCCCGGAGCCTCAGCCCTCTCTTATTCTGCTACGCTGACAAAGAGCAGCCAAACCTGTGAGTACAGTTATTTATGGAAAGGGGAAATAAGCTCCTAGGCGAGGGAAAAAATTAGCAAAGGCTATAGTATATCCGTGCAAGTCGAAATATACTGTAGATAACAGTCCTGACTTGGCAGGGGAATAGGACCATGACCTAATGGGATTTTTTCGGATCTAATTTCTGTGTCATTTGATATTGAAAATAAACCATTTGGTGGGTTTATAATGAAAGCAAGTTTTATTTTACATGTATTGAAGTAGTTCTATTCATAACTCTGCTAGTGAGGAGAACCCACATGGTCCCTTCCCTGCTCTGCACGTTTTTTTCCTGCACAGAGCCCTCAGCACAGGCGGCAGGGCTGGCATCAGAGGGGACGTAGCCTGGCCCTTTGGTAAAATGTCGGTCCCCTTGACCCAGCCCAGGGCATTTTTTGAAATAAACTGGGCCATTTCAAGAGCTCAGAGCACTCATTGCATGTTTAAAGGCAGGGAGGAGCCGCGGTTGTGAGATTTAGATGACCTGGCCTTTGCGCGTGTGGTAGGAGCATGAATTCCCTTTTGTTCCTGGTTTTGACATTCTGCTTTTTATAGGAGTCTGCTCATTTAGAGCCTTACTCAGAGGGAGGTGAGCGCATAGCGCTACATGCCGTCCCCTGCTGCGGAGAAGGACAAGTGGGCCGCAGGTGGCCGAGGAAGGCTTCGGGAGCGCTGCCCGCCAGGGGCTGCAGATGCGGCTCCCAGGCAGGGCTGCGGTCCCACACTGACTGGGGACTGACGGGACTTGGAGGGCCTTACAGACAGCCCCTCGACACAGTCTCATGCTTTCCCGAGAGGATTCTGACAGTTTTAGATCGAGCACTTCATTTGTGCTGCAGTCGGACTTATCCAGGGAACCCGCGGTTCACCAAGCATCTCTACCTCGCCCATCACATCCCAGTGGATTAGGCAGGGCAGGAAATACTGTTTTATTTTAAGATGAGGAAACTGAGGCTCAGGTCCAAGGTTACGTGGCTTGTTAGTGGTAGAGCCAGAATACACATTCAGGAATTCTGTCTCTAGGATCCGTGACAAGACACTGGCCACCCAGATGGCGCTTTGCCGTTGTAATATACCAGGCTGAGAAAGAAGATACCATTAGCTGCAGCTCCTGTACATACTTTTCTCCTGTGCATAAAGTCGTGTGCACACTTTTCTCCTTTGGCCAAGGTATTTTACGAACCCTTGAAACATCTGAGATAGGAAAGTATCAGTTTGCCTCGGCTCCTTGTTTCTCAGAGGAATAAGGTATCGTAGTCCTTTCGTTATGATTTATGCTCATAGAATCATAATGGTTTCTCCAAACGTGTCCAGGTGTAGATGTCAGTACATTTCACACGTTGCGCTACTGTGGCTGCCTCTAAGATCAGAGTTCTGACCACTCACTGGCTGATTGCCCTGCTGTGTTGGGGAATCACACGAGAGTGAGGAAGAGTCAGTGTTAGAGTTCTGGTTTGGGGTGATAGCTACAGCAGTGTTTCCTGATCAGAACAGGTAGGTAAGACTTTCTTATGGCTGAATACATATATCTCTGCTTTTCTGCCCCACAGCTGCACGATGAGAATCGGAAGGGGGATTCATCCTGAAGGCATGCCGGGCTGGTGTCAGGGCTTCTCACTGGATGGTGGTAGTGGTGTCCGAGCTTTGAAAGTCATCCAGCAAGGAAACCGCCCAGGGCTGATCTATAACATTGGTGGGTTCCATTTGGAGCAGCGGGAGAATCAGAACCGTTGACCGATGACCTCAGGCTTGGAGGAATAAGCCGGCCATACGTTTTGGCCTGGCTGCAAGTGCTGATTTTCTCATTTGGCATTGGGTCAGGTATCTGTTCTCTGAATGCTAGATTGATATCAACGCAGATCTGTTCTCCTAGGGATCTAAGGAGCCTCCTGAACACTGCCCTTTTGAGGTCTGGGGCTCTGTTTAATTTCAGACTCACCTGTGTCAGGAAAGTATCGGTTTGGCTTGAATCCTTGTTTTTCATGGGAATAATAGGAACACTTAGAGTGCTTTTCATCCTCCAAGCATTTCCCACGCATTCATTAAAACTTGCAAACCCTAAGAGGGTAAGAAGCATTGTTCTCCTTGAAACTGAAGCAGAGAGGTTAAGTGACTTGCCCAGATGCAAAGGGCAAGTCTGGGTCAGAAGTAGGATTATGATTGGGGCGTACACACTCGAAGCAGAAAATGTAATAAAATGTACTTAGCAGTTATAGTAATTAGAAGCCCCTAAACTAGCTTAAGTTCTTGAGGTGCAGGGTGTTGAGGGAAGGGGAGAATACCGTACCTATATACCTCATAGCCATCTGGAACACTCAGAAGACTTTCTGAAGGGTTAAGATACGTTTGGTTTAAATATGTCTCAGGTTCAAAATGTTAGCAGTGCACCCTTCCTTTTACATAATTTCCAAAGATCTCAAAGCACTGTTGAGTGTCGAATGCTGGAAAACCATCTAGAACTGTGCTGTCCATTGAACCCTCTACGGCGATGGCAGCGTCCAGCACAGCAGCACGAGCTGCACGTGGCCGCCGAGCACGCAGGAGTACCCCGCTAAGAAATGGGGCAGGTGTGACCGAGGAATTGAATCTTTCGTTGTACTTGATTTTAGTGAATTTAAATAGCCATTCAGGGTTAATGGCAACTGGGATTGGACAGGGCAGACACAAAGAGTCCTGCTGTAGAAGGAAAATCCGAGGTGGTATCATGTAGCTGTTTACCCTGAGTCCCGTGGAGGGTCAGAGGTGCAAGAGTCTCCTCCAGATCCAGCTTCCTTTGCCTGTTTTTGGAACATGAATTCGTGTGCATTCTCCCTGGACAGGAGAGCAGTCTTCTTTAAGGTTGATGTTAAGATTTTTAGTAGAAGAAGTAAACTTCCTGCGATCCTCCCGCTGGGGATCATTTTCTTTTTTTCTCTTATTATTGTTGTTGTTGTTGTTGTTGTTTGTTTGTTTGCCGGGGGTCATTGTCTGTACTTTGTCTTTACCTCTGTTTGCTCCACCTCTTGACGAGGCAGAGGCTGCTTCATGTTGTGTTTGCCTATCTGCTGGGGTCTCTTGTCCTTGAGACAGTTCCCAAAGAAAGATACCACAGGTTGGCTGGAAGCTGCAGTTGGGACGAGTTGGGGGAGAGGTGGAGCTTGTGCCTTCCGAAGCGGCTGGCACTCCGGAAGCAGAGTTCCCGCAGAGAGGCCAACAGGTTTCCAGTCAGACATACGCTGTGAGCACACATATAAACTTTGGTGCGAGGAACATTCATTAAACGTCATTGCATGTGTTTTTAGGAACAGTACTGTGATAGGGATTTTGTTGTTACATCAAAGAAAGGGATAGAGGGGGTAGGCTAAGATAGGACTTTATCATCCCTAAGGATCATAAGATCTTGGCATATATTATCAAGGGAATTTGTGGACTCTCTCCCTTGAATATTTTTGAAGAATTAGATAGGTGACTAGCTCCCAATCAGGAGAGTTTAAAAGTGAAGTCCCAAGATGAAAAGTCAGGGAGGACCTTGCCAGTTAGCCCTACGTGTACCTCCAAAAAGAGGATTTTTGTACATTTTTATCTTATCAGGTATTCGTTTGTTGGGAGTTTGCCAAGACAATCCAAGACAGAAAAGGACACAAAAAGCCTGCTTTTTTTAAAAAAAATTGTTTCTTTATACTGTAGACTCTTTTCGTAATATCAAATTAAATATATCTTTCATAGGCATATTTTGTACTGGCTGAGAGCGACTAGCTGCAAATACCGACCCCTAACAATGCTTTCCTGTATGTCGCAGAAAAAGATGATAGAGCGCATCTCCCTATTCAAGTATTACTTAGCGTTTCTTAGGTACAGAAGTTCAGACTTTTTCTGTTTTTGTGATTTGCTCAGTCTTTTAGGTATTTTGAAGACTTAGATTAAATAAACACCAGCTTTTTCAAGCCAGTACGGGTGAATTATGGAGTTAATGGACTGGAATATTTATAATTGGGGTTATGTTGGGACACCCAGGACACCTAGTTATCATGTCCTCAGATCTCTTCTTTTTTTATGGTTCTCTTGGCACTTGTTGACTGCTGACTGGGTCCTTGTAAATGTCCCATCACGATACAGCGTGGGCCCCTGAGGCAGCGTGCTTGGGGTTGAACCCCAGCTGTGCCACTTCCTGGCTCTGTGACCTAGTGCCCGGGTGTCCTCTTGTATGAAGAGCACAGACTGAAAATACTATCTCTTAAGGTTGTTAGGAGAATTAAATGTAGAGCCTTTGGGAGAGGTGCAGCCTGCATTAAGAATTCAATAAATAATATTTTTCTTATTTCTAACTATAAATATTTTTATCCCTGTATAACCAGAGCTCAGCCTAGTGCCTTGAATACAGTTGCTGTATTTATTATCTGAATCAAGGAATAATTTATCCCACTGACTTTTGTAGTTTTTAAAATTGTCATCAGAGTTTTTAAGATAATTCAGTGTCGTTTCCCTTCTTTCTTTCTTTGGGATCCAGTGTTGGGAGATTTCCATCTGATCGATTATGACTTTGTTTCCTTGGTATGTGTTTCGTTTGCTAGTCTGTTTTTTCAGGACGTGGTAGGTGCTGGAAACATTTATCTTGTGAATGAATACATCCTATGATATTTAGCTTTATGTTTCAGCTGGGTTCTTGGGCAGTGGGCTAAAAGAAAGTCCTAGAGGAGAGTCTGCTGCATTCAGGGCTGTGCAGGATCCAGTTAAGTAATCTGAAATTTCTGCCATATCCTGTGAATGGGACAAGTTCACAAGGTGGACATTTTGTGTCCCAGGTGCAAACAGAAATGTTTTATATGAACTATTTTAGCGGTCCGCTTCATAAACGGAAACCAGTAGCTGTGTCGGAACCCTGGTGTGTCTTAACTGCTGCTGCGATGGGACATCCTTTATGGAGAAGCTAGGAATTACATGGATATTGGTATCGCCACCGAAACTTGTTAAGGCCGAAGTGGGCATAAAGAATAAGACTTGGAGTGCAGTTGTTTTCCTTCCATTCTTGGAAGGCTTGACAGCATCTCTGGGTGATATTGCTTTCTCAGGGACACTGTGTCCTTGTGAAGCCTACTGGTTTCTGTCAGACCACGAGTTTTCTTTCCTCTGACTAACTCACGGAAGTGGTTCTTATTATTTGCAGGTATTGACGTCAAGAAAGGCCGAGGTCGATATATTGACACCTGTATGGTCATCTTTGCCCCTCGTTACCTGTTAGATAATAAATCATCTCACAAGCTTGCATTTGCACAGAGGGAATTTGCCCGGGGACAGGTAAGTAGTTTACTTTCAAAGAATGACTAGTGTTTGTCAGTAGCATGGAGAGTTGTAATGCCATGGCTTATCTCTCCATCAGCACTGTGAGTTTTGTGATGTGAATGACCGTTTTGTGCCTTGGGAACCCTAACTAGCTCGTGGTAGAGTAGGTGGTTACTCAGGAAACATTTGCTGTCTTGACTTGTTGACTAAAGCCAGTGATCCTGTGTATTTCAGGGAACAGCCAATCCTGAAGGTTATATTTCCACCCTTCCTGGTTCCAGTGTGGTGTTCCATTGGCCTCGGAATGACTATGATCAGCTTTTATGTGTCAGATTGATGGATGTTCCCAATTGTATTTGGTCCGGAGGCTTTGAAGTCAACAAGAATAATTCCTTCCATATCAACATGAGGTAAATTCAGGGTAAATTTTTCTAATTCTGGGAAAAAAACTACCTGGAAGTTGGATAGGGACTGTATTAAATCTGTAAATCCACATTGGGCAGCATTGCCATCTGAACATTAAGTCTTTGGATCTGTGCACATGGGACACCATTCCATTTATTTGTGTCCTGTTTAGTTTCTTTCATCAAATGCTTTGGCAGCTAAGGACACTGAAATCATTGCTATTTCGATGCATTTAGAAGCAAAATTTAAGCTTTTATACTTTATGGTTAGTTCTCCATTGAGAACACTCTTGTAGAGGAACAGAAAATTGGCTGATTTAAGAGTAGATGATGCAAAATAGTATCTATATTTGACTTTTAAAACATGCATTATCTGAGGGTTGGTTTTGTTTTTTTTTTCTTTGTGGTCAGTGGTGTACCCTTCATAATTTCCTTTTGCCCTGGCCCTGATTAGAGTCCATTGCAAAGGGGTTTTCAAGCTGTGTTCCTAGGAATCATCAGGGAGTTTAAGGAGGTGACTTCAGGGGCTGAGGGAGCCAAGTGGGCGGGGCTCCAGTGCGCTTTTTCCTGCTTCAACCAGAACTCTTGTCTGCTAGTATCCTGTGTCCTCACCAGACTTAATGGGGTGGGGAGGTGAGAAGTTACTCCTGTAGCTAAAACCACCAGTGGTTTATGTACTGCTTGGGTGGAGATCGCCTGGAAATGTTGTGTGAGAAGAGGAAGCCAATTCAGAATTAAGCAAAAGTTGCTCATGACTGCTTCAAGGAAGGGAGGGAGGAAGGAAAGAAAATATTTGGAGGTGGGGGAAGGAGATGGTTTGTATACCTCTGTGGACCCTTTGGGGCAGTTTTAGTGCACAGAGCTACTGAGCGCCGACCCTCAGCCTCTTTCTTTGCCTTTCTCCTTGTTCTCCTTTTGCAACTGTTTAAGCCTACAGAAAACTCACGAGTGGTATAAAGAACACCCCTTTATCTTTCACCTGGATTAACTACCTGTCAGCATTTTGCTGTGTCCCCACACATGCACGCGTGCAGACTTTTTTTTCGAGCCATTTGAAAGTAAATTGAAGTCATCCTGTTTAGTTCAGCCATAAAAACTTCGTTTATCTATAAAGACAAGGACATTTTTCTGAGTATGTGATCATTACACACTGAAGAAATTTAATATTGGTTTGTTTTCTGATTTTTTTTTTTTTTAAGTAATCTCTACACCCAACGTAGGGCTCCGATTCATGACACAGAGATCGAGAATTGCACGCTCTACCGACTGGCCACCCAGGCGCCCCCTGATAAAGTCTTTTGAAACGTCCTTCATAGGGACGCCGGGTCGCACAATCAGTTGGGCATATGACTTTTGGTTTTGGCTCGGGTTGTGATCTCAGGGTCATAAGATCGAGTCCTGCGTCAGGCTCCGGAGCACAGGATGAAATCTGCTTGGAATTCTCTCTCCCTCTCCCTCTGCCCCTCCTGCTCGTGCTCTTCCTCTCTCTCTCTCTGAAATAAATAAATAAATCTGGGGAAAAAGAAAGAGAGAGAGAGAGAAAGAAAGAAAGAAAGAAAGGGAAAAAGAAAGAAAAGAAAAGAAAAGAAAAGAATCCTTCCCAGCAGCTCCCCTCCCCCTGTCGAGGATCTGGTCGCGGATCATGCATTTTATTCGGCAGAGACGTCTCCTCCACTTTAGAGTAGTCCTGCTTTTCCTGTTTTGCCTTTTTTGACATTGAAATTTTTAAAGATCCCAAGCCAGTTTCTTCTGGAATGTTCTATTTTCTGGATTTTTCTGAGAGTTTCCTACATGTAGATTTAGGTCAAACATTTTTGGTAGGAATACTACCTGTGTGGTGGTATGTGTTTCTCAGTGGGTCACACAGGAAGCCTGTGACGTCTGTTGGTCCCGTTACTGATGTTGCTCAATCCAGTCGTCACTTGATTAGGGTGGTGTCCACCAAATCTTTCTATTGTAAAGTTACCTTTGATTCTTTGTGAACAGTAGTGGACCGCTGGGGGGATAATTTGAGACTGTGTGTATATTCTGCTCCCCAAAAACCTTTCACCCAGTGGTTTGATGGTTCTTGCCTGAATCAGTGATTGCCTTGGTAGTTGCAAAGTGGTGATTTTCTAATTTTTTCATTTTTTTACATTTATTAACCAATATTCTTTTGTAAGGAAGAGCTCCCTCATTCTCTCCAGTGGCCTATCTATATTTAAATACACATACACGTATACATAAACACACACATATATAAGAAAAATCATGATTTACATACTGGTGACTACTGGTGGATTCTTCCTCACCTTCCGTCATCCTACAGTGAAATCCCTGGTTATTAGTAACATCCATATATTAATTTGAACCATGTGAAATTGCCCTTTTTTAATGTCAAAGCAATCTCATATCAACACTATTTACTCATTTACTACACTGGCACTATTACCCAAAACAAACCCACTATGTAAACTGTATTGTCTTACTGTATAGTGAAATGTGCCGTTCAGAAGTTGCTTGGATGCAACTAATGAATCATCGAACTTTACATCAAAAACCAGGGATGTACTGTATGGTGAGTACATAATATAATTTTAAAAATATTAAAAATAAAGAGAGAAAGAGAGAAAAGAAAAGAAAAGGAAAGAAAGAAAAAGAAAGGAAAGAAAAAAAGAAAGAAAGAAAGAAAGAAAGAAAGAAAGAAAGAAAGAAAGAAAGAAAGAAAGAAAGAAAGGGCTTGGATGAATCCTTATTTCAGTGTGATTACATGGTCAGTTTCTACTTTTCAAATGTGATCAAAGAGCAGACAGTGGGGTCAGTTGAGGTCCAGACCATCTCACGATGGCGAGAAGTCTGAGTTGAATGGTAGCTTGTTTCCTCCGTGGTGTGCAACCTCTTGGTTTCCTTTATGTGCAGAGACACCCTGGGAAAGTGCTTCTTCCTGCGCGTGGAAATTACTCTCCGAGGAGCTACTTACAGGATCTCGTTCAGTGACACGGACCAGTTACCCCCTCCTTTCCGAATTGACAACTTTTCTAAGGTATCGAGTGGGGTCGTGAGCCAGTTTGGCTGTTTCACGTGCGGGAAGGTGGAGTGTGTACTGCCTTTAAGATAAGGACGAAATACATCTTAAACTTGGGTTGGAAACAGACCACATGGGGATCTCCGCAGCCGGACAACCCTGGACGTCCTTACCCTCTGGAGGTGGTGTCTGCTGGTTACTTTGATTGCTGGGCAGCCTTGTCCAGAAGTGACTTCTCAGCACCCCCCACAAGCATCCTGGCTGGATTGTTTGGAATCAGAATCAGATTGCCCAGTGACAACGGGAAGGGGCACTTCCACTGTTGCTTCATTACGGTGAACATTTTTTACAAATCTTCCAAGGAAAGCCAAAATGGGAATCAGAAGAGGCTCTTTTAAAATTATGCCTCTGAGTAACAACGTCTTGTAATATGTGACTTCCCATAGCTAAATTCCAGAATTTGTATTCCTTTCTGTGTTCAGAGTGTATCACGCGGGTGGGGCGGGGTGGGGGGTGAAAGCAGAGGAGATGGCCTGTGTCCTTTAGCTGTTGGGCTTGGTGCAGTTGGGAAGATGATTAGAAAGGCATTTGAAGAGGCTAGAGGATTGTGCTTATGATTGTGGTTTTGCCCTGTGTAGGCTTTGCTTGGGCAGGATCTGGAACTTGAGCCTAGGGAGCACTGACTCACTTTCCCGTAACACCGCCCTGAACGAAAGTCCTCTTTATCCTCTCTGCCGTTACTGCAGGTTCCGGTGGTCTTCACTCAGCACGGCGTAGCAGAACCCAGACTCCGAACTGAAGTGAAGCCCATGACTTCATTGGATTATGCCTGGGACGAACCCACCCTGCCTCCTTTCATCACGTTGACTGTGAAGGGGGCGGGCTCCTCAGAGCTCAGCTGCAACATGAATGACTTCCAGGATAACCGACGGCTGTATTATGAAAACTTCATTTACATTGCTGCTACATATACATTCTCGGGGTAATTCTGGGTTAAACTGCTGTTCTCTTAAAGCAGGAGGCTCTGATTATTAACTGGTTTTAAATTTTAAGCAGTTCTCAAGGGGCACAAAGGATGAAGGAAGATTCCTTCCATTCTTTACCAAATCCTAGGCTCAGTGTCTATCTTGAGAGGTCTTAGGCTAAACCCTCGTCTTCTGGCTAGATTAAATTTATCCGAAGAGGCACGACTGTTCTTTTTTCAAAGATCTCCCCAATAATCCATTCTAGTATTTAACATTCCTCCCATAAGGTATTATTCTCGTATCCTCAGTTCTTCTTGTTTAAGGTGGTATTTTTAATGAATTTTTTTAAATTTCTTGCTATTTTTATCTCTTTTCTCATTTGAAACTGACTAATCTTTATCATAATTATTCAAATCGGCATTCTGACTCCCCTCTCCTGTTGAGAACACTGGTCATCACCTAGAGCCAACCAGAGCAGCTCAATTTGATAGTAATCCCAGCCGCCTGAGAATTATAACCTTCCCTGTCCTCTGACTAGTTGTATTTAGGAAACTCAGGTGAGGAATAGCGAGTTTATTCCAATTCTGTTGTGAGATTGGTACGTAGAGATTCAAAACATCGGGCTTTCAAAAACTAGTCGTTCTACCAACATGTTAAAATGATTGTTTCTGTTCTGGTTACAGGGCCAGTTTTAAAGTTTACCTGTGGGAAAAACAGGGAAAATAGCTAAATCTTTAGCATGACAAACATAACTCACCTGTGGAACAGGACATTTAAAGTCTGATTCCTTTCCAAAATGTTCTGAATAATTTTGCTTATGAATGATATTTTTGTATGTGCCTGAGGCTCACAAAATCACCTCTGGGTCTGGTGGTACCTCTCACCTACCTAGAGCCCAGAGTTCACTAGGAATGAATGGAACGGGCATCTTGGCTTAGAATGGCGTTCTTTGCTTGTGTGTTACAGATCTCTTTGGAGGTAATGGTGCCAGGTTGTTTATCTTGTTGTAATTAAGTCGGTCTGCTTATTTCTTTTTAAAGATTATGGTACTTGCCAGCGTGACATGCTTAAGGTTTTAGCGCCTGAAAAACCAGTTCTTAATCTGTTGCTAATCATGTTTTCCTCTTTATGTTCTCATGTTAAATTCCAGTAGTTATTATGCTCTTTAACTGAAGAATCCTGATGGGTGATTATGAGTTTAATGGGTTGGGCAGATAGGGAGCAGATAAAACGAGAGGTTCCTGGGAATCTTGGTGTGCAGAGAGATTGCACCATGTGTTGGCATATTTTAGACACTATATCTTTGCATTTTTGCAGAGAACAAATGCTGAGGAAGAGACTAGTTTTGTTTTTGTTGGCTTTTAGTTTCAGTTGAGGTGAAAGGCACACAACATAAAATTAACCGTTTAAAGATGAACAGTGCAGTGACGTTTAGTGCATTGGCGATGATGTGCAGCCACGCCCCATCTAGTTCCAGAACATTTTCATCAGTCCGAGAAGAAATGCCCAACCCATTAAGCAGTTACTCCCCATCACCCTCTTCCCCCCCAGCCCCTGGCAACCACCATTCTGCTTTCCGTCCCTACGGATTTACCTATTCCAGATATTTCACATAACTCGAATCACAAATATGTGACCCTTTGTATCTGGCTTCTTTCGCTTAGCATACTGTTTTCAGGGTCCGTCCACGCTGTAGCATGTGTCAGAATTCCCTTCCTGTTACGGCCGAGTAATGTTCCGTTGTATGGACGTACCACACTCTGCTGTCCATTCCTCTGCTGATGGACATCGATGTGGTCTCCACCTTTCGTCCACTGTGCAGGGTGCTGCTGTCAGCGTGCCTCTGCACGTGTTTAATACTCATGTCCAGTTCCGTTGTGTATACGCCTAGGAGCAACAGTGCTGGGTTCTGTGGTATTTCTGTGTTTAACTTTCTGAGGCACTGCTATTTTGTTCTCCACGGCCGCTGAATCACTGTGCGTTCCCATGTTCTCAGTGTACAAGCGTTCTGATTTCTCCACAGCCCCCAGCACTTGCTGTTTTACATTTTTTTGATGTGTAGCCTTCCTGCTGGGTGCATAGTGATTTCTGCTTGTGGTTTTGGTTTGCATTTCCTTAATACCTCCCGAAGTTGAGCTTTTCATGTGCTTATGGGCCATTTGTGTATCTTTGGAGAAATGTCTGTCCAAATCCTTTCCTCATTTTTAGATTTGTTTTTATGCATCTTGTTGAATTTGAAGAGTTCCTTGTGTAATATGGATACAAATTCTGTATGAGCTATAATGATTTACAAATATCTTTTTTCCCATTCTGAATTGTCTTTTTTACTTTCTTATTGGTGTCCTTTGAAGGGCAGAAGGTTTTAATTTTGTTGAAATCTAATTTATGTGTTTATTTTTGTCACTTGTATTTTTTGGTCATGAAAACTAGTTTTTCACTCCGAATTTATCAGTCTCTTTTTAATGATAGGGATTAGTGGAAACAGGAGAATAATCTAAATAAAATCTTATCGAAATGCCCCAAAGTGTAGCTAGGCTGCAACATTCCATAAAGCTTAGGATTCTTAAGCCATGGAGAAACACAACACGATCCAGTTGGAAGCAGGTGATTATAAACGCTTTGTTTTCTTTTCATCCTAAAGGGGCTTGTGATTTCTTGCCAAGCCTTGGGGATGCTGTGATGCTGATCTTCTGTCTGGCAAAGAGTAGAGCTAATTCTTGGACCCTTGGAACGTCTGGCTTAATTTTTGGGGGGCGGGGGAAGCGCTAAAGATCTATAGTCATTCTTTTATGTCTGAATTTTAAGGCACTAAAATCATCAGGAGAGGGGAAATATCAGTATGTCTTCTGACAAATGAATCTTTGAACTATACAAGAGAACAACATAACCTGGATCTTTCCACAACTTGATCAAGTTAGACTTTTTCTTCTAGGATTAAAAAAAAAAAAGAAAGTTTCCTCTTTATAGGTGAGGTTTTAAGCATTTGAATCCGAGTACTTGAATGCGTGTGTGAGCCTGTGTAGGTATACGTATGTATGTATGCATTACTGTTCCAATTCTAGTCTACAGGAGGGGACGGGAAGGCCTGTGGCCTCCAGCAAGACCACTGCCTGTGCAGAGCTTGTCTTGGATGTCTCCCCAAAGACACAAAGAGTCATTTTAAAGAAGAAGGTAAGAGAACCGAGCACTTAGAATTTAGAAGAGGAGGTTCTTAGCCCTGGAGGGGACTCCGGTCATCCAGTCCAGCCCCTCCTCGTGCATGGGGTGGGGAGTGGAGGCAGGACGGTTGCTCAGGGTGGGAACACCGAGGTGCAGAAATGACTTTAAGAGGAGGGAGATGACCAACTGTGATTTTTTAAAACACATTTACTTGAAGGCTGTGTTCCTGAAGGTTTTCCATAATGTAAATCACACAATCCAAAAATAACCCTGATGAGTGAACGTCTCTGACGAAGGTCACCTTTTATAACCAAAAGTGGTGTCACATGTGTCAGTGCTGTAGCTTCATGTGGATTTGAGTTTATACAACTCCTCTCAGATTTTTAATTGGGGACAGGGGTAGATTCAAATCATTTCGAATTTTGTACATCAAATGAAACCTTAGTACATGTGTTTTTAATTCACTTTTTGTATTTTTAACAGCTTCATTGAGATATAATTCATATAGCATACAGGCCCCCCACTTACAGTGTACGATTCGGTGGTTTATAGTATATCCACAGATATGTGCAAGCATCATCACACTCGATTTCAGAACATTTCATCACCTCTAGAAGAAACCCTGTGTCCTGGAGCTGTTACTCCCCAGCCCTAAGCAATCCCTCATCTACTTTCTGTTGCCATATACTTCCTTGTTCTGGACTTCCATAAGAATGGTGTTTTCTGAGTGGCCTCTTACACTGAGCCTAATGTGTCCAAGGTTCACCCCTCTGTCACCCTATCAGTACTTCCTCATGTATTCTTACACCAGTTCAGTCCTATAATTCAGATTTACTTACAGTGTTACCACACTCTTTTTGTGGAAGTCTGTGCCTATGTGTGAGATGCATTTTGGAAATAAGATTTGGGAATGGTGATGACTAAAGAGTCTACAAGGCATAGTAATTCAAAGTAAACAGTTCTGGAGGCTTTTATTGGTTATTCTGAAGGAGAGAAACTTCGAAAAGCAATAATCTAAAAATGAAAAGCAGCAAGTCCGACAGAAGTCAAGTGAATTGAAAAAAAAAAAAGGCAGAGCCCTTGGAAACAGTGTTGTCAGATGGCTTTCCAAGAGTGTTCAAGCTGATGAGGGTGTTAGCATGAATGGAGACAAACTCAAGAGGAAGGTGATTTGCCAGCTGCAATTCAAGCACCAGGTGTGATCAGCAAAACAGGAATGATAAATAACTAATTTCCAAGGGCTAGGTGATGGTGAAGCAGACGAAAACAGATTTTTTTTTTTTATAAAGTAGGAAAAACATTTTGAAAAAGATGTTATAATTTACACAACATTTTTACTGCTGTTAATTTCCCCTGATGGGGGTGAAAACTGGTACACTGGAGGGTAGATATAAATGGGCTACGTTGACATCACAAACTAGGCTGTGTTCCTGCCCTTCAACTGGAAACCAAGAGTAGAAAGTCTGACATCTTGGGTTTTTGGTTGGTTGGTTGGTTTTTGTCCTTTTACTTTTTACTTTGAAAGAATCTCAAACTCAGAGAAAAATTGACAGAAATTCTATACAAGGGATACTGTGATTTTTATTTGTCCTGTTAACTATTGATGTTAATTTTTTTTTTAAGATTTTATTTACTTATTGGACAGAGAGAGACACAGTGAGAGAGGGAACACCAGCAGGGGTAGTGGGAGAGGGAGAAGCAGGCTTCCGCCTGAGCAGGGAGCCTGATACAGGGCTCGATCCCAGGACCCTGGGATTATGACCTGAGCCGAAGGCAGACACTTAACGACTGAGCCACCCAGGCGCCCCTGTTGATGTTAATTTTAGCAATTGGTGAAGGTGTTGGTTGCCAGCCTTCTGCACTGTGAAGCAAAGTTTCTCTCATTCCCTTGTGTTTAGTGTTTAGTAAATGCTTGTAGACAGGTACTTTGAGACCATGTAGATATCCTGATCCTTATCAGATTTTCTCTGTATTATGAACACGTATCGGCTTGGACTTCCATAATGAAATACTATAGACTGGATGACTGGACTAATGGGAATTCATTTCTCACAGTTCTGGAGGCTGGGAGGTCCAGGATCAGGGTGCTGGCCATTTGGTTCTCTGCTGAGGGCCCACTTCCTGGCTTGTAGACTTCTGCCTTCTCACTGTGTCCTCAAATGGCAGAGAGGCTGAGGGTGGGGGCAGCGGGGGTGCAGGAAGCAAGCTCATTGTTGCCTGTCCTTGTAAAGGCACCAATCACTAATTCCATCAGGAGAGTCCTACCCATATGCCCTGATCTAAACCTAATTATCACCCAAAGGTTCCATTTCCAAATACCACCAAAATTTCAGATTAGGTCTCTAACATAAGAATTTGGGGCAGGGGTGTCAGCATGGTCCATAGCATCATGTATGTCGTCAGGATGGTTCTTCTTTTCTTCAGTGGGTTACCTGTTACTGTCAGGATATATTTAATGCTCAATTCCCATATCTGGCCAGTGGGGGCTCTTTCATCTGCGGTATCCTTTTGACATACGCCCCTCATTCCTTGAACACGTCCTTACCTTCTAACAGCAAGTTATTCTGGGCTCATCTGTACTTTCCCTGCTGCTTTCCTGGGTTTGCCCCTTCTTCAAGGAGCTCTGATCCCTCTTAGCAGAGAGTGGAAGTTAGGAAGCTAAGATGTGTACCCTAGGTGCACTTGGGTGATGACTGTAATGTCATTTCCAGGCTCTCCCAGGGGACAGAGCTAGGGGTTTTCTGCACGCGTGTGTCTGTACACACCCACGCTCTAATATATGTATGTGTACATACAGACTGTACATGCGTATACATATGCATATTTTATGTAAGTATTTATATATTTTGTATATTTCTACATCTCTATATTTTAAGAACCAGCAGTTCACACACTGATATTTCCAATTCCAGTCCAACATCACAAATTCATCCTAATTTTCTCCCTTTCCATATTTGTAAGTCCCTTATCCACACTAAGAACATATTTACTAATTTGATCACTTCCTCTGAATGTAACCCATCTTCTGTCACCAGAGTTGCGCCCCATCCCCCGTGTAAACACAGCCTGGGACCTGACTTGGGCTCCGATCTCCATGTCCTAGACAGCAAGCACCCCTTTCGACCTCCACCCCTCACAGGAATGCTCTTCTCAGCTCTCTCTGTCTCTGACAACCCACACTAAGCTTCCAGCCTCCGGTCCCTTGGTACGGATCATCACCTACCTTGGGCTTCAACACCACACTCTGGGCTGTCCACCCCCCTCCCCACTACCAACACTCACAGTCCTCGTGGACTTCTGTCTTCCTCAGTGTCATCTCAAGGTTTTCGGACTAGATTGGGAAGGAAGGGGGGAAAGGAACTGGAAGGAGAATGGTACATCTCAGATTTTTAAATGGAAATGTTGGTAGTTCCCAACTTTGATGAGTCTACACGTAAGGGCAGATAGTAGAGGAATCCGTGTATGAAAACTCGATTTCATCCAGCATCTGTGCTTTGATTCCCAATCTGGAACACCTGCAGGATAATTGAGCTGCTTTTCCATGTGGTTTTGGCACCGTGGCTAGAGGTGCTGTCTTACTGCAAACAGAGACGTGAGCATGTGGGGGCCGCAGGTGTGCGCTCAGTTTCCTCTCTCTTTACAGACACAGGAGGCAGGAGCACACAGGAGAAAGAGCATCGTGTCTTTCTGGCTTTGCATTTTGGTTTTGCCACTTAAAGATATATGATATCTGGTATTTTCACATTCCTCTTTGAGCCTCATTTTCTTACTGATCTAACAAGTCTGTGAGAAGGATCAACTGAGATGAGGTACCCAAAGTGCCGGGTGAAGAGCTGTACATAACACAGTAAACAATTCGGGAGGCCACACCCTGTGCTGAGTGCCTTCTATTTGTTACACTTATCACAAAAACCCTAAGAAGTGGCTTCATTTCCCCCTTTGACAGATCAGGAAACACGGCTCTGAGAGATTTAGTAAGGAACCTGTCCGAGGTCATTTAGCTATGAATTGGTGCAGCTGGGTTTCAAATCTTGGCATTTGATCCGGCGTTCATACGACTTCGTTAGCTTTGACTCTGCAGAATGCAACGTAGAAGCTGTCTCTCTAGACGGGGGCAGCATGGTCCCCGGTACCCCGTGTGTGGTACCCACAAGTGTTTGATGCTCTGGAGGAGCTCCTGGCTGGTGAGAGTGGATGGTGATCCTGACTGGGCTAGCTGGAGTGTACGTTCACACAGAAAGCATTCTAGATGGTTAGGGGTTACTGCACTAGAATATCCGGATTGTGTTAGGCCACGTGAGCAAAATGATTAAGCATGTTGGCTTTGAAATCAGGCTGTGGAGATGAAATCTTCACTCCTCCACCATGGGAAAGTTTCCTCATCTCATTGAGTCGTAACTTCCTCACCTGCAAGTAAAGATAGTAATAGGATATAGGTCATCGGATTGTTTTAAGGATTAAATGAATTACTACCTGTAAATCCCATGGATCAAGGACTGGCACATGGTACATTCTCAATTATTATTATTATTATTATTATTATTACTTCTTGAATATAATGGATTTTATAGACTTCCATGGATTGACTTGGAAGTCCAAGTGCCGTTCATAAAATATTCTGAAGAAGAAACTATATTTAGAATTAACAGCAGTCAACTTAGTATAACCTTTGAATTCAGTCAACTTTATGTTTGAATATAATCAGTTTATAAATTAGAAACCATCAATATAGTGTACTTCCATTATAAATACGGGAAGGGAGAAGACATCTGGTAAATTCTGGTTGTGTGCCAGTTATGAGGATTATCAGTGATCAAATATAAAGACTATCATATATACTTTATATAATTGGATCCCTCTCGAAGGTAAGGGCACCCGAGGGTCACCATCTGGGACAGCAGTTATCCTAGCAGTGCAGCTAATGGAGATTGGACTGAACCTCGACTCACTAGTTTGCTCAGAAAATACTAAGTATATGAAAAAAAATACATTCTTAAAATATATATTATTTGTAATGTTTGGTTCAAGAGTTCAGCATATTTCATCCTAAGTGCAGCTCAGGATTGACAACAGTGGAAGTTAGAATTAAGCATGTATATAATGTGGAAAATGTCTTTGAGTGTAGTTTCCACTTCAGAACTGAGCCCTCCTGGGAAGCTCTTGACATCCTTACCTGAAGCTTGTCTCTGCCTGTGACGCCTTTCTGTGTCCGTGTGTCTCTGCCCCCAGGAACCCGGGAAGCGCTCCCAACTGTGGAGGATGACTGGCACGGGCATGCTGGCCCACGAGGGATCTTCAGTGCCTCACAATCCCAGTAAGCCCTCTGCGGCCCGCTCCCCAGAGGGCTCTGCCATCTTGGATATTGCTGGTTTGGCTGCAGTAACTGACAACAGGTACTTTTCTAGGCAACTTTTGATGCAAGCTCATTGCTTCCAAACTCCGTTTCAGTGGAGATACACACCAAAAAGTGAGTCTGTAAATGAAGTAAGAATTTGTACTTTTATATTTGTATTTTTCTTCAGTGAGAGACCCATCACATTCCCAAATACTAGTTTGGGGCCTTTATTTTATTTTTGTTAAGCTATTATTGAAATGCCCATGCAGGTGTAGAAAAAATGTCAAACAGTAAGAAGGATATGTTATGAAAAAGTGAATTATCTCTTTCCACCAAACCTCTACCCTCCAAGGTTCCCTAGAAATGAGGAGGTTTTTAAAAATCTTTTTAAGAATTCTTATTAAATATTTCAAAAGCAGAAATAAATTATTGAGAGAATAATCAAATGTGTTTTTATGACCAACTCCTTGGGTTCGAATCAGTTATTGGGGACAAATAAGTTATTTGATTTGCCTGTGCCTTAGTTTCTTTATGCAGTCCGTGTATTTGTTTCCAGTTGATACCTTACTCACTTCCTTAAGTACTTTACATGACTTACAGGTGAAAACCTAATATAAAATAAAAGTAACTGGGAATTAAATAGAAAAAAAGCCTCTTGAAAATACTTTCAGATCTATTTAGCAGACAACCCTTCTCAAACTGCATGACAGCCCGTCACTGTGGGAATGCAGGGAAGACTGGTACTCCTTTGTGTACCCCTGTTCGTTGCTTTCCATTTGTCTCCTTCCTCTTTCCTCATTAAGAGATACCTAGCTGCCGTGGGATTCAGGCTACCTGCCCATTAGGTTTTAAGGGTGGAGGATATTGGAAGAAAGAAGAACAAAACCATGATCCTGATACTCTCTTGGCCTAACATATTTGGCTTCTAGGACTCGCTGCATTTTCCTGTATTCCAGGTATGAGCCACTGATGCTCAGGAAGCCGGATCGCAGGCGAAGCACAACTCAGACGTGGAGTTTCCGGGAAGGAAAGCTGACCTGTGGGTTGCACGGATTGGTTGTCCAGGTCAGTAGTGTCTGACACCCTCAGCTGCAGCAAGCAATGGTTGAGCCTTCTCTGAAGCAAAGTCTCAATTAAGATAAATACAATGAAAGGGAAAAATCATTACAGAGCAAATATGCATTATTTCATTATAGTCAGAGAATCAAGGAGCTTTTGTTGTGCATCTGTGGGTATTTACAGGGAAAGTATTCTTGAAGGTGATATATAAGAAATGTATTGGGAATGGTTGCCAATAAGTAATGGGATATTTTTTCTTGGCTTATCTGGATTGTTTTTCTTTGAGGATATAAATTACCCATGTGGGGTCCCTGGGTGGCTCAGTCGGATAAGTGTCTGCCTTCAGCTCGATCATGATCCCAGAGTCCTGGGATCAAGTCCCACATCGGCCTCCCTGCTCAGCGGGGAGTCTGCTTCTCCCTCTCCCTCTGTCCCTCCCCAACTCGTGCTCGCTCTCAAAGAAATAAATAAAACCTTTGAAAAAAATCTTTTAAAAAAATTACCTGTGTAATTTTTAAAAGAAAGAAAGAAAAATGCCAACTAAAAGCCCACCACTAAGTTAAGTGGATTAATTTTAGGCCTGTGGAGTTAATCTAATATCTACAGCAGTCTTCTGTGAAGTGTTCTAGGAGATGGTGAGAAATCATCATAGGCTCTACATTCTGTTTATTTCTGCATTCTTAGCGGTGCCCAAGTAAGCATTTAATTATTGTAGCAAATGTAAGAATGAAGATTGCTGGTCAGTGTCCTCTGTCCTCAACCAGTCTATCCCATGATAAATTGCCAGGGACTTCATAAGCAAATACATGCTTAGAAAATGACCAGGAGGGGCACCTGGGTGGCTCAGTCGTTAAGCGTCTGCCTTCAGCTCAAGGCGTGATCCTGGAGTTCTGGGATCTAGCCCCACGTCAGGCTTCTCCGCTGGAAGCCTGCTTCTTCCTCTCCCACTCCCGCTGCTTGTGTTCCCTCTCTCGCTGGCTTTCTCTCTGTCGAATGAATGAATAAAATCTTCTAAAAAAAAAAAAAAAAAATGACTAGGAGTTTGGATTTTCTGCCCTTCTGGCTTCAAGCCGGAAATGAGACCATGGATCTGGGATGAGCAGGTAGGAAGTTGTTGCAGAGGTTTGGGCATATAGCTGAACAATATGTGTGACATGGTGCAGTTTCTGCCTCAGCCCAGGGCTTTACCCAGAAGGTAAACACGAGAGCATCAGGCCCCGGCTAGAGGACCCTTAGTGTGTTTGTCCCTGGTGGACACCAGGCTGTCCCTTCACAGTGGGAGGTTGTTCACCAGGTCAATGAACAAAATTGGAAGGAGCCTCTGCCTGCTGTTTGGTGAGATTTATTTTCTTTATCTTTCTTGCCCTGAGCTTTTTCTGTCAAACACAAACTGCTCACTTCTATGAAGCACACATCTGGAATGGATTTGTGATTTTCAATTAGCAATACAATTCAGGCTTCTGGAGGCAAGAGAGGGCGCGTTGTAATTGTTGGGCCCCGAGTCTGACCTGGACTTTCCTTCCGGTTTGTTCCTAAGCCCATGTAATTCAGACTCCCTTAGAGCAGCGCCCCGCCCCCATCCTTTGCTGGTGTTTGTTGTTTCTTGAATCTCTTTCATCATTTCTGTGGTTGTGAATGACCCCATAACAACAGTATTCAGCTGAGCAGGGTGTGCTCTGGTTAGGGAAATAAGCTTGTTTCAGTCTTATTATTCTAAATAAAGTAATTGAAGGCATTTAACATCTGATACTGCCCTGATAAGGTTGTGTACACACTTTCTTTCCGAACTTACAACAATCATAAAAAGCTTTCTCCGTGTTGAACTCTGTCCTGTAAACCCAGGTCAGAGTTTCCTTTTCATTACTCAGTATTTAAAAATTAACAAAAGGGGGGGCGCCTGGGTGGCACAGCGGTTAAGCGTCTGCCTTCGGCTCAGGGCGTGATCCTGGCGATCTGGGATGGAGCCCCACATCAGGCTCCTCCGCTATGAGCCTGCCTCTCCCTCTCCCACTCCCCCTGCTTGTGTTCCCTCTCTCGCTGGCTGTCTCTATCTCTGTCAAATAAATAAATAAAATCTTTAAAAAAAAAAAAATTAACAAAAGGGATCATGACACTCTAGCCATTATCGTCTCTAGCCCTGTATCGGCTGTCCCATAGGCATGGTCCCATAGCCTTCTGTTTGGGACAGATAGCAAGAAGGTACTTTCCTCTAAAGGTCTGAATAGCTGGCTCTCAGATGACATTCACCGTTCCCTGTTTCATTTTAGAAGAAGCACCATCTTTTGAATAGTTGAGCTGACTGTCCAACCATAGGCCTGTTTGTGGAGCTTCTTATTGGAAGGCTGAGTGATAGTTATAATTACTTTATTTTCAGAATGTTTTAGATTTTTAAGCAAATCCGAATGAGAATACTCATGAGAAACAGGACTTTGGTACTTTTTAAAAAAGCTTATTTTAATGACTGGAAGTTATTACTAAACCAATATACTCTATTCTTACTCAGAATTCCCTAAATTCATACAGCATAACTTTCCATCTTGCTCAGGTAATCCTCCTGGTTTTTATCTTCAGTAAAGCTGAAGAAATAGTAAATGCTTTCTTCAAAATTGATCATGACCTTTCCAAAGAGAATTTAAATATGATAACTTGTTTCAAATGACATGTTACATTGTCAGAGTCAGTGCCTTTCCCTTTTCTTACACATCCTTATTCTTTTAGGCCAAAGGAGGGCTTTCTGGTTTGTTTGATGGAGCTGAAGTTGTTCTTGGTCCTGACACTTCCATGGAGCTTCTGGGGCCAGTCCCACCTGAACAACAATTTATCAACCAAAAAATGAGGCCTGGTTCTGGAATGTTATCCGTCAGAGTCATCCCAGATGGACCAACTAGAGCGCTCCAGGTGATGATTTATCATAAGAACTGACGTGAATCTCACTGTACTTTCCCCCCACACATTGGTTAGTCATTCCACAAATATTTATTGAAACTTTTATGCTGGCTATGAGGATATGATGTCCTCGTTTATAAAATAGGGGTAAGACCTACTTCACAAAGTTGTTACAAGAATTGAAGTATAAAAATACAAGATGATATAAAAAAAAAAGGTGTAAGACTTAAAGAAGGTAATGCCAAGAATGGTAAATATTGTTATTATCAGTCATTAAGTATTAGAAATGTTTAATTGAAATAAGTATTAGAAATGTTTAATTGATATGTTAACAACAAGAAACATGGGGTCCCTGGTCAGACAATGATAGTATTGTGTTTTGAAAGCAGGAGTGGAGGGTGTTGGACAGAGTATACAGGAAGGATTCGTATTCCCGGACTTGGAGGCCTCCTGAGAGGAGTAATATTTAAGCTGAGATCTAGAGGTTGACTGAGAGGAGTTAGCCAAATCGAAAGGGAAGGTGAAGGGGCCGTGCCCAATAGGAAGCGTGTTCATTCAACAGTTACTTACTAAGTACTTACTAGAGCCGAGCTCAATTCTTGGTACTGAGCACATACTATGGAACAAACAGACAAAGTTCCCTGTGGTCTTGGAACTCACATTCTGGAGGGGTAAACAAACAACAAAGAACATAATAAGGAAATTATATAGGATTTGGGAAGTTGGTAAGTGAAGGCCTGGAGATAAGAGCGAATGACCCAATAGGCACACAGAGTAGCTCTGAGATAATGCGGGAGACAGAAGCAGGGGTCAGATTATGAAAAGCCTGATACATGCTGCAAATTTTGTGGTTTTTCTGTGACAGTGAGGAGTCAGGGAATGACATGATCAGAAATGTATTTTAGATTGCTCATTCTGTCTGCAGTGTGGAGGACTGGAGTGGACAAAAACTGGAGATCAGTTGAGGGCAACCACAGAAATCTGGATGAGAGATTGTGGCAGCCCGACTAGAGTAATGGCAGGGGTGTGGCAGGGGTGGGCCCAAAGTGGGTGGAGAGAAACAAGCCAAAAGGGAAGCTTACTAAGGAGTAAAGTCCGGCAGATTTAGTGATTGACTGAAGGTGAGGGTGAGAGAGAAGAAGGAGTCAGGAATGGCTTTCAGGATTCTGATTTGGGCAACTATGAGGACAGTAATCCATGTCACAGAGCAAACTTCTGGGAGAAATGAGGAGTTAAGTTTTGAACTTGTTAGTATATACTGCCTACATGAAAATGTCTAGAAGTCAGTGTAACTATGGGTCTGGTGCTCAGGGGAGAGATTTGTGCTGGAGATAAAGTTTTATCAGGTCATGGTGTAATTAGAGAGCTGAGGGAAAAAGGAGAGATGCTGGCATGTAACAGTGAACTCTCCGAGGTAGTATGTCGTAATCCAGAATACCTCTTATAAAAGCACCCTTCTTTCAAGGCCGACTTTGAATGCAGTGGTCTTGAGGTTTGCATATTTTGATTTGACAAGTAATTCTAGATCACCTGTAGATGCCTAGCCCCCCCATAGGAGGCTCTCGAGGTCTGTAGCTTGGCATTTGCCATGTAGACTTAAAACCAAGTTTATTTCATTATTACCCAAGTCTTACCTGGCAGCATTTCCGAAACCATTCACTTCTAACGGATTATTGAGCAGATAGTGACTTTTGACCTATACAGTTGGTGTGGAATGGGTTTCACTGTGAAAGTATGAGCCCTCTTAGTATAGTATTTTATTCGACTTCAGATAACAGATTTCTCCCAACGGAAAAGTGACCGTTCATCATATGAAGTGGATGAACTTCCTGTTACTGAACAAGAGGTACAGAAATTAAAGAATCCAGACACAGAGCAGGAATTGGAAGTAAGTTTTAAGTATTGCAAATTCATTTCTTTATCATTAATTTTTAGAACTTTGCTGTATGGTTTTCTCAGTTTTAGACCTCTTTTTTCTCTGCTCACCGTGAATTCTAAATATAGTTGTTGCTTCATGGTGTTAATGTCATCACAACATGAATGTGTGACTATGCTCATTAAATGACAGCTCAAGTTGAATCAGAATGTAATAATGATTGCAAAAGAAAGATGACAATAAAGAAAACTAAACTATTTGAATGTATAAAGGTCAAGAATAAGCAAACTAGATTTTTTGAGGGGCCTCAGTTTTCTCTTGTCATCTTTCTTCCTCTTTTCCTTGTTTGGGCATTGGAAAGTGAAAAGTTTGAAAAGGAGCATGAGGTGAACATGAAAACCTACACTGGGGCGCCTGGGTGGCTCAGTTGGTTAAGCATCTGCCTTTGGCTCAGGTCATGATCCCAAAGTCCTGGGATCAAGCCCCGCATCGGGCTCCCTGCTCAGCAGGGAGCCTGCTTCTCCTTCTCCCTCCGCCGCTCGCCCTGCTTGTGCTCTCTCTTTCTCTCTCTGTCAAATAAATCTTAAAAAAAAAAAAAGACATACACTTATTGGATATTTATTCAATCATTTTTTTAAAAAATTAAGGACCTACATGTAAAGCACTGTGTCAGATATTATGGAAGTCCAATGAATAGCTTACTAAAAGCTTGTATCCCAAATAGGGAGAAAGAGTCTCAATTATTTTCCTATAATGAAATGTAGACTGTCGTCAGTGCTCTGAGAGAGGTATTATCATATCATATCATTTTGGAGTTCTGGGTGGGGCGGGCACTGTGCCCAGAGAAAGGCTCCTAGTGAGAGGCTGGAGTTGGGTTTTTACCTGCTCAGAGGTAAAGTAGAGGGATTTAAAGCCATTTGTTTCCTTGTAGTCCCTTGGCTACCTTGACCTCTGTTTTAAACTGTGTTGTATTTTGGTTTCCTTTCAGGTGCTTGTGAAGTTAGAAGGTGGAATTGGGTTGTCCTTAATTAATAAAGTCCCAGAAGAACTGGTCTTTGCAAGTCTTACAGGAATCAATGTGCATTATACACAGTTGGCAACAAGTCATATGCTTGAGCTCAGCATACAGGACGTGCAGGTAATGGGGGGAGTTCAGAACTTGTTAAATCTCCTTGTGTTCTTGTTGAGTACCCGAGCAGATCCAGTGTTTGGTGTCGTAAAAACATTAATGCTGTGGTGGAGATAATCTTATTATGGCCTTCAAAAAATTATTCTATGAAAATAATTGTTGCTGTCTATGTTTGTCTCACCAATTTTTCTGTATAGTAGCCAGTTCATCAGTAAATTAGATAATTTTAGTCAAAGTGGCATGGAGGAAAGTGGCACATGGTTCCCTATTTGCCAATAGGAAAAAATAACAGGAAATCATTTAACCATCATTAGAGAAATTGAAGTTCATTACAGGGAGAAAAAACAAGGGAACTGGACTTGTGCTTCTGGCCAAGATGTACTAACAGGGACCAGATTTACTCTCCTAGACTATGGACTATGAGAAACAAACTGAGGACTTCAGAGGGGAGGGGGGTGGGGGAATGGGATAGACCGGTGATGGGTAGTAAGGAGGGCACGTATTGCATGGTGCACTGGGTGTTATACACAACTAATGAATCATCGAGCCCTACATCGGAAACCGGGGATGTACTGTATGGTGACTAACATAATATAATAAAAAATCATTTAAAAAAAAAAAAAAAAAAGATTTACTCTCCTACCTGAAGCAGCCACCAAGTCCAGATAAAATAAGGAGACAACAGGTTCAAGGCACTGTAAATCAGGCATTGAAAGACAGTGACCCTTGAGCGGTGGGAAACAAAAGAGCTGAGCCCTGCGTTCACTTTAGCTTACTGCCTTGAGAAAGTTTCCAGGCCATGGCACTGGGAGGGGAGACTAAGACAGAGCCCAGCCGAGTGAATGAGTTGAACAGGCCAGGCAGAGAGTCCAGGGACCAAGTCATCTAGAGTTTCACAGGGCAGCATACTGCATAGAAAGGTCTAAAACTGCATACAGCATGCTGCATAGAAAGAAGGCTCAGGAGATCTACAGAGGGATTCTGTGAGCATTCGGCAAAGGACAGATCAGTGATGTATGGAAGGAAACTACCGTCTGAACCATCCAAAAGGATCTCACAGGGACAGCATCTGCTGCTCACTCAGGGCTGGGGATGGGATTTGTTCCCCCAGCCAGACTAGAAACACTAATAACATATGTGCCATTGAGAAGAGTCCTCCGGAAAGTCTTGCCTTCGTGGTGAACTATAATTAGCCCTCTGCTGAGCACTGTTCCAGACCTGCCTAACAAATCATTAAAGGAAAGTCTGAAAGGATCAATCTGTTTCCAAGTAATTTAACTGTATCCCTGAACAAAGCTCAAGATTTAATGGAATACAAAAGTACCCAGCACCCAACAAAGTAAAATTCACAATATCTGGCATCCTGTCAAAAATTACCAGGTGTGCAAAGGGGCAGGAAAACACAATATATAATGAGAATAATCAGTTGAATGGACCCAGAGCTAACACAGATGTTAGAATTTTCAGAGAAGGACATTAAAACTGTTATTATAACTGCATTGTACATGTTCAAAAAGTTAGGTAGAGACATAGAAGATATGAGAAACTCAAACTTCTAGAGATTAAAATGAAATGAAAAACACACTGCATTCAATTAATAGCAGATGACACAGTACAGAAAAAAGATCAGTGAACTTGAAGACATAGCAATGAAAACTGTCCAAATTGAAATGCCCGGAGGAAAATAATCCATAAAAAGAAAACAGCATCAGTGACCTAGGGGACACCCTCAAGCAACCCAACATGGGTAATTGGAATCCCCGAAGGCTGAGAGTGAGAGGAGGGCATATAAAAAATAGTTGAAGAACTCTTCCAAATTTCTGGCCAGCAAAACTAAACTCACAGATAGAAGCTCCAGCACGACCAGAGACACGTGCGCGTATGCATGCCCACACATGAAGGAAACTACTCCAAGGTACATCATAATTAAATTACTCAAAAACAGTGATGAGTCATCCAGGTTAAGCAAGATCTGTCACATGCCAGGAGCAAAAGTGAGAATGAGAGCTAACTTCTCATTGGGAATGATGCGAGAAGATAGTAATGTCTTTAAAGTACCGGAAGGAGGAATAACTGTCAACCTAGAATTCTGTGCCCAGCAAATGTATCTCTCAAAAACAAGAGTGAATCATTTCTGCCCGGTTCCTCCCATTAGGCGCCAAGATGCCCAAGAAAGCTGGCGTGATGAACAAGGGTAAGAACCAGAGCAAGGAGCCAGAGAGACTACTTCCTCCATTAGGTCCTGTGGCGGTTGATCTTAAAGGTTGTGTCACCATAGCCATCCATGCCAAACCTGGGTCCAAACAAAACGCTGCAACAGATGTGACAGCAAAAGTTGTGAGCGTGGCTATCATAGCCCCCCCACAGCCCCCCGCCAGTCGGAAGGAGAGGCTAATGCTGAGCTCTCTTGGTGCCTTTCCAAGGTCTTGGAGCTCAGGAAGAGTGATGATGTGATTTTGGATAAGGGTGGTAATTTCATGAAAAAGTGGTAAAGCTATTGGCCTCCACAACTGCAGAAGAGATCTTGGAGAACGTAAAGCAGCAATTCAGAAAAAAAAAGCAAGTTATGAGAAATACATCCATGAGAAGCTTTTTAACTGCTATTAATGAAGAGGCTGTTAAATAGGAAAATATATTTCAGTGCACAGAAGAACTTGGAAAAAAATAAATTTAAGAACAGGACTCATAAAAAGAAGTAGGAATTTTAAAAGTACTGTACGTTCAATATAGGTTCCAACATCCCTGACCCCAAACAGCTTGGAACATGTTAGTCTGATTTCATTGCATTACAAAATCACGGAGCTGGAAGAGATCTTCAAGATGACCTCAGTCAGCCCCTCTCATCCTGTGACGGGGCTTGTGCTATCCAGAAGTTGAGAGACTTGTTCACGATCATGCTGTGCAGGATGGCAGCTGGAACCCAGATCCCTTGACTCCTGCTTGGATGGAGTTTATCCTGATTGTAAAGGAAGAGATTTCCACAGACTTCTAGGGTTCTGAGGATTGTCTTCTCTAGAGTTTACAAATGACAAAAGAAAACCTGTCACACTGCTTTGTGGTCTTATATATTTTTTTATATTTTTTATATTTTAACAGGCTTATCTAAATAAAAAATGCCTTTTGTGTCTTTTTAAAACTCTATGGAGCATTTTGTGAAAAAGAAAATGAGAATAATCAGGACTTGTAATTTCACGTTAATTATTTTGGGGAAGGCACTGAATTTTCGTCCTCCTTGGATGTTAACTGCAATCTTCAAAGCTGTAGTTCTTATGAATCTTCAAAGATCCTTAAAAGAAGAGGGCCTGGAAGCTACTTTCCGCATTTGTAAAAGCCTATCAGAAATCATATCTACTTTTGCTTTGAAAACTAACAACAACAAAAAAAAACAAGAGTGAAATAAAAATGTTTTTAGACATACAAAAGCTAAAAGAACTCATTGCCAGCAGATTCACGCTAAAAAAAAATGTTAAATAACATCATTCAGGCAGAAGGAAATGGTAGCAGATGGAAATCTGGATCTACACAAAGAAATGAAGAGCACCTGAAGTGATAAATACACAGGTAAATAATGCAAGATTATTTTCTAATTAATTAGATCTCTTTAACAGAGAATCAATTGCTTAGACAAGACTAATAGCACTGTATTTTAGGGTCTATATATAACATGTTAGAGTAAAGTGAATGACAACTGTAGCATAACGTTTGGAGAGGAGAAATGGAAGTATGTTAACTGTAATGTTCTTACGCATGAAGTAGTATGCTGTCATTTGAACATAAACTGGTAAGTTAAAGATGAATACAGTAAACCCTAAAGCAGCAAAGAGCTACAACTAATAATCCAACAAAGGAGAGAAGATGGATAACCCAAGAGAAGGCAGAAAAAGTGGAAAACATGGAAGAGAACAGATGAGACAAATAGAAAACAAATAGCAAGATGGTAGACTCATTCAGACCTAACTGTATCAATTAAATAAACGTAAATGCTATAACCACCTTGAATTGAAAGGCAGAGACGATCAGATTGGATTAAAAAGCGAGATCCAATTATATGCTGCCTCCAAGGAACACATTAAATATAAAGACACTAGCTTGAAAAGAGTGAAAAAAGACATACTGAGCTAGAACTAGTCCTAAGAAAGTGGGAACAGCTGGATTCCTGTCAGAATCATTACAGAGCAAAGCGTATTACCAGGAGTAAGGAAGGTAATTTCCTTATGATAAAAGAGACAGTTTATGAGGAGGACATAACGATCCCAACTATTCATATACCTGATCATAGGCCTTTGAAATGTAGGAAGCAAAAACTGATAGCACTGAAGGAAGAAATGGACAAATACATAATCATAGTAGAAAATTTCATCATCCTCTCTGAATAATTGTTCGAATTATCAAATAAGCAGCAGCTCATCAAAGGCAGACTAGACTTGAACAGTACTACCAGCCAAGTACCCGCCAAGCAGCCTCATCGACATCTATCCAGCAGCCCACCGAGCAACAGCAGAAAACACGCTCTTCTCAAGTGCACAGGAAACTTTTCCAAGAGGGACCACATTCTGGACCATGAAACAACTCCCAAGTGCAGAAGGAGTCAAGTCACACACAGTCTATTCTCTGATCATAATGGAATCAAAGTGGAAATAACAGAAAGATAGTTGGAAAAATCCCCCAAATGATTGGAAACTAAAAAACGCACTCCTGAATAGCCCAGAGATCAGAGAAGAAATCAAAATAGAAATTAGAAAATATTTTGAACTGAATGGAGATGAAAACACAACATGTCAAAGTTGGTGGAACACCACTGTGGCTGTACTGAAGGGAGATTTATAGCACTATTAGAGGAGAAAGGTCTGGAAACCGTGAACTCAGGTATCATCTTAAGAAACTAAACAACAAAAAATTAAGCCCAAAATCATTTGCAGGAGAAAGGAAATAATAAGAATCCCGGTGGAAGCCACTAAAGTAGAAACTAGCAACCACAGTAAAGTAAATACGTAAATACATAAATACATAAATACATAAATAAAGTCAAAAGCTGGTTCTTTGAGAAGATCAGTAAACTAGCAAATTTCTAAGGAGTCTGATCCGGAGGGAAAAAAGAGAGAGAAGACACAAATTACTAATACCAAGAAAGGGAGAGGTGCCAGACAAGCCCAAAACTTGACTGTTCTCTGGGGATAGAGCTTAGGGGGGAGCTACAAGCTCGTGCCAGTCCTCCACTGGCTGCCCGGGTGTGGGGCTGTTGGTTTTTGAGGCCACTGCGAACCTGGGGAGGGCGGGTGGGGAAGGATCCATGGGAACACCACAGAACTGGCTGTTCTTGCTGAGTTTCAGCTAACTTTAATAAATGATCCCTGGGTTGTTGCAAGCCTTTGGTTAACTGTTGGAGTTTTTAAAAAGGTTGATTTTGACAGTTTCCGCTTGAGTTTTGTCATCATGCTGTCAAGACAACTCTTTTCTCTGTAGAGTTGCGCTTGCAGCCCTTCTTTCCAGCCTCCACCAGGATTACCGTGTCCTGGAAACCAGTTCCTGGTGAACATTTCCAGAAGAAGGATCCAAAGACTTGGACCTTGGTTCTTTCCCCAGGTGGGCAGCCTGCGTTCCTCCTGAGGGTGTGCAGTGCGTGCCCATGACCGGGGCGTCCTTCTGCTCACACCGTGCATCTCCATCCACCCGAAACCCCCTTTCAGAAAAATGTTTTTATCATATATTGCAGAGAGAAAATAGTTTCGGTTAATCACATCCCATTTGTTTGAGGACAGCTAAAAAGTTATTATCTTGTACTTCTATTTCTTTGTCTTTCTTTTTTCTTTTCTTTTTTTCTTTTATCTTATAGAGAAGATCCAAGGAGCCCTTGTGCTTCATGAATTTCATTAACTTTCTAATCAAAAATTTTTTTTACTGTACCTCTTGATTTAATGTGTGCAGTAAATCATAGAAAATAAACAGGCTTGAGAGTTGACTGTGATTACAGCACTGGGAGAAAGAATGTTTAAAAATATTTAAAAGTAGAAAGTATGGTCGCGTCCTTAGGGAGCATCTAATCTAATTGGGAGAATAACACTGGAATTCGCGCCTCTTCTCCATCTTGTACCAAGTGTGTTGGGGAGAGAATAAAGGAGAGGTCAGAAGAGGGTGAGGACTCTCGTGTTTCCTCAATTGGATGTGACTGATTCACTCAGTGGATTCTGAGAGCATCAGCAGTGTGCCGGGCATGGCACTAGGGCTCTGGAGATACAGCCGTGACTCAGAAGATGAGTTCTGCTCCCTGTGGGCTAGCAGCCTAGGGAAGAAGTCAGCCAACAGGGGAGCAAGCAAGCGAGGAAAGTGACTAGCATCTGCTCTCAAGAATACAGAAGGACGGTGCTGCTTTTGAGTTTAAGTGGCTTGGGAGGATCTTCCTGCAAAAGTGCGAGCTGAACTTGGAGGAGGAGAATGAGTGAGCCATGGAGAAAGATATGAGGGTAAAAAGCATTCCCTCAGAATCCAGAGACTCTGAGAGAGGAGACGTTGCCCCCTTTTGAGAAGTAACCGGCAGGCTTGCGTGTGGGGGTTGGAGCGAATCTGGAGGGGGGTGCTGTGCGGTGAAGGCGGGGGAGTGGCCAGTGGTGACATTGGGCAAGCCGTGGAGGCCATGGCAAGAAGTTGGGTTTCATCCCAAGAGAAAGGGAAACCACTGACAGGTGTAAAGGAAGGAGGGACATGGCTTGGTTTGTATTTCTGAAAGATCGCTTTGGCTGCTGTGTAGGGAGTACACGGTAGCGGTGAGGATGGAAGTAGAAAAAAGTGCTGGCAGTCTCCCGCCCTTATCTCTGCGACTTGGGAGCCAGCAGGTTATCCAGATGGCTGTGTGGCAGTCCGTGTGATATAATGGAAGGGTCACAGGATTTGGTGCCAAAAATGCCTGCCTTTGAATCCCAACTCTTCCGCCTCACTAGCTGTGTGAATGTGGGCAAGTGATCTGCGTTCTCCAAGCTTCTGTTTACTGGGTTTTAAAATGGGGAGGAAGACTCTTGGCCCTTAGAGTTGTAGTAAGGGATATGTTAGGTGATGTGTAGAAAGTACACTTAAATGTGTAGAAAGTACCCGAAATGTTCTCTTCCTCGTTTTGATATGGAGCTTTGATGGAAGACAAAGTGAAGGTGGCTGCTCCTGCTGGGAGCCTTCTGACACCATAAACGTAGCGGGGTGTAGAGTGTGTGCTCAGCTCCGGTGCTGATTGGCGTGGGCAAATAGAGCTGTCGCTAACGCCACTGACGTCATCGTTTCATTCCTAGCATGGACTCCACTTTAGCAAAGGCCGCTGTTTCCATTTGGTAGCCATTTGAGCCTCTGATTCCCTAGTTTTGATGGTCTAGTGTCCATTCACTTCATTCATAGCAGTTGGGAGCACTGGGCTTGGGGTCAGACAGACCTGGAGTCAAGTTCTAGTTCTGTGATGGACCAGCTGTGTAACCTTAAGCAAGGGCCTCTCTCCTCAGCTGCTTCGTCTGTGCCATGAGGACAGGGATCGTCCTCAGCAGGTTGTGGTAAGGACTGTAGCGGAGCCCTGACTTGGCCTCACAGGTATCCCGTGACTCAGATCATGCACTTGAGGAGGCCAGCTTGGTGCTCACCACACATTCCTACTACGATTATTACTGGTCTGCACGAGGATCTATTTTTCCAGCTGCTGTTGAGACAGAGTAAAATGGCAGGGGTACTTTCTGAGTGTCCTACCTACGATGAGACCCCGCTCAATGATAAAAGAGAGCTGAGAACTGAGCCGTTGTCCGTTCTTGTTTTGTTTTGCTGCTTTTTCCTGTGCCAGGTGGACAATCAGCTCATCGGTACCACCCAGCCCTTCATGCTCTATGTGACTCCCCTGAGCAATGAGAATGAGGTCATCGAGACGGGCCCGGCCGTGCAAGTGAACGCAGTGAAGTTCCCTAGTAAGAGCGCACTGACCAACATCTACAAGGTAGGCTGCTGGGAGAGGCCAGTGGGCTTGGCATGGTGGCAGGAGGCCGGTTTGTTCTCTCACGGCCGAGGCTCCAAGCAGCAGTGCAGGGTGTGTGGCTGGAAGTCGTCCTGTGCCGTTACGGCACTATAACTGACTCCATGCTGGAGGGGGACTTACAGCAACCCCTCCTAGCACCTTGTATTCTCAACTGTGTCTTCGACCGCACATGATGGTGCGGAGTCCGTAGGGGCCGGAGTCTGTATTTGTCAGAGTGAAGTCTGTAGGAAAGCATAGCATCTTCCAGATTGATCAGGACCAGGCATGATCCAGATGTGTTAATAAAATAGAATAATTAGAGAGTGGTAGGAGGGGTCTGACCTTGGGACAGACATCCTCCTGTGCAAGCTGTCACACTGTTTAATAAAAGCATGGCATTTAAGGGTGATGAACTTTCTTTCCTGGAGAAGTTTCCAAGTATAAATGAGCTGATACAGCAGCAAATTCTGGAAAAGTGGGAGCTAAGAGGTTGCTTCCCATATTTCTGGCCTTTGTCACCATTACCAGTGGGGGCCAAGCCTGTATGTGGCCTTCAAATCCTACTGCTCCTTAAACTAGCTGCTGTCCATGTGATCTCAGCACCATAACGCTGTCCACCGCAGCGCATCTGCAAGTGTAATCCTGACTGAGGAGACACAGATGCCCCGGAAACCAAACAATAGCGTGGTGAATTTTGTATTAAACCTCTTCTGGAATTTTTGGCTAATTGTAACAATGTGGAGAGAGATGAGCCAGAAATCATTTGGCAGTGTGGTTACAAAATCACATGAGTAAAGAAACCGTGCCACGTCATTTTGGGGCCTTCTTAATGGCCCAGATGAAAGTTCCTTCTGGTGTTTACACTATTAATCAGAATTTCTTTATCTTTAGCATCTGATGATCACGGCTCAGAGATTCACAGTGCAAATTGAGGAGAAACTGCTCCTCAAGCTGCTGAGTTTTTTTGGCTACGATCAAGCAGAATCAGGTACTGTTGAATATTCTAGATTTGTGTCTGGGAATTGACCCAAGAATGGCATTTTCTAGTCTGCTTGTGAAAATAGGCAGCCTCTGGGTACGCAACAAGCTCCCTTTCCACCTCACAGCCCGAGCCCAGAAGCTGAGGCTTGTGTCTCAGCGGCTTTTTTCCAAGTACAGCCTAGTGATGGGGGGGCGGGGGGGCGGGATGGTATTCTTAGAGGTGTCCTGGGGTATCTGGGGTTAAGCTTTTGCGAAGCAGCACACTTCTCCTCTTCGTGGTGCATTTTTTGACTCATCTGCTTGAGGATAGCAGAAATGATGTTCGTCATTTAGCAAACCACTTTGTTTCCTAACCTTTGTTTAGTAAACAGACTCGGGGCCAAGAATCAGAAATCCCTTTGGCAGTTCCTTTGGTTTAGTTGAGGGAAAAAAAATTGACTAGCTTTAACTTCTTAACTTTTTACATCCCTGCCCTTATGCCTTAATGTCATTACCAAGTTTTCTAGTTACTTGACTTTCTTTTTTTTTTTTTTTAAGAGTTTATTTATTTATTTGACAGAGGGAAAGAGGGGAAGAGAGAGAGAGAACACAAGCAGGGGGAGTGGCCGGCAGAGGGAGAGGGAGAAGCAGGCTTTCTGTTGAGCAGAGAGCCCGATGCAGGGCTCAAACCCAGGACTCTGGGATCATGACCTGAGCTGAAGGCAGATGCTTAACTGACTGAGCCACCCCGGTGCCTCTACTTGACTCTTCTTTGGAGAGGGGAGCGAGAGAAGCTATTGGAAACCCTGCATGTTCCAGCAGTCACTACAGCAATCATGTAGAAATCACGAGATTCCTCCTCGTGGCCTTTGTAAGACTGAATATAGAGCTTAGAAAGAACTTGGTAATGCTTAGTCTTTTGAAGACTAAACCGAATATCGAGCCTGAAGAAATGATGAGATGGACTTGTATGTTTATATGCCCCCATTGGCTAGAGAAAAAAAAATCACTGGGGACACGTGTGCATATGTATATACTTACAATGCAAGAAAAATATTTTTGCTCTTTAGCCCAGACTTAGGATTCAAACTTTAAGTGTATTTGGGATCGGGAGCAAGATCCTGTCTGTTTCAAACCATGTTTTCCACTTTGGGTTGGAACACCAGTGTGTGTTTGGATTCAGACAGCCACTTGAGGGCCTGCCTGCCAGGTAGCCGGTGTCTTTTGGCACCTTCCTGGGAAGTTTTACTTTCAATTTTACTGGACATGCTTTTCTTGTAAGTTGCTGTAAATAAATTTCTCACCAAACATCGTATAGACGTTCGTAAAATCCTGGCCTGTGTTTTACGGGGGCATCTCGTTCACCTTCTCTGTTTCTGTTCCCTGAAAACAAACGGGCAGGTCTCTGCTACAGTGTCATTTTCTAAAACCTAGTCCCTTGTTTTCTCTAAATAGAACCATAATAGCATCCAGCATACATGGGTTTGATAGGCAGATCTGTATAGTCTCCTTGGTTGTATTTCTAAGGCCCGTGAAGCCAAGTGAAAACAAGGTGACCAGATGGCCGTGGGCACAGGAGCGAGTCCAAGAGCATGTTGCCGTGTGCCAGCCCAGGTCACTCCTTCTCACTTCATGAGAAGTAAAAAAAAAAATCCGCCTCGACTCTGCTGCGTTCACAAATGTCCACCGTTTGGGAGACAGGGTGTCTGTTGTCGTGACGTCAGCTCTTTGTAGCCTGCAACCTCTTCCTTTTTAAAGGCATTCTGTCACACTCAGATGCGTTATTTAATTGGTCATGTTGTTCATTATGATTCAGTTAAACTCTACTCCAACGGATGATATTTGGATATCACCTTATGAAATAAATGCAGATAATCGGGGTCATTTATGATAATCATAATAATAACAACACAGTTTCTAGAAGACTCATTGCCAGCAAACACACCCATGACCTCTGGCTTCCCCACATGCATGATTTTTTCCAAAGATGATGTCTGCCAGATGGTATAGAGTCACAAATCAAAAAAAATGATGCTATTGTGCTTTTTTGATGAACAACATGGAACAGATCTCCTTTTACAAAGAAGGGGCATCAGGATACTGCACATCTCACCAAACCCTGAAAAACTAAAGTTAGAGAGATATTTACATTTTTGTATGAATATTTTTCAATGTTAGCATTTGAACTGTGAGATTTCAGGAGATTCATCTTTTTAAAAAATTCACAATTTTACTCTTGTACCAGAGGTGGAAAAGTATGATGAAAACCTCCACGAAAAGACGGCTGAGCAAGGTGGAACACCAATTCGATACTACTTTGAAAATCTCAAAATCAGCATTCCCCAGATCAAGCTGAGCGTGTTCACCTCCAACAAGCTACCATTGGATCTTAAGGTGAGGTGATATCTGGATAGGTTTTAAAAATGGCTTTCCCTGGAGAAGAAGAGTGTGTTTACTATTTGCTTTTCCTGTCCAAGATCATCATCTATAGCAGATATTTTTACAGGTTTCCCTTTTTGAAGGTTTGACATCTACGTACACATATATACACACATATGTACATGTGTATACGTGTGTGTACATATGGACATTTGTATATGCACTTCTTTTTATATTTAAGTAAGACTTTCTAAAGATTGAGGAGTAATGAGAGCAAACAGAGAATTACATAAAACCCATCTGCCGTCTTCTTAGCTCTTCTTGGCTTATCTCAACGAGGTAAGAGCCTACTTTCCTAGGGCCACTCCCACATTCAGGAGAAAAGCTACAACCAAGACAGTGTCTTCCTTCTGTGCCCAAGAGCTGCCTGCCCTCCTAGTTCCCTCCTCCTCCGTATCCATCTCTTTGTGAATGGGTGACACTAGAAATGTCTACCACCTTCACGGAACACACTTGGCCGCATACCATGGAGGTGCGGCCTCACCTACCACCGTTATCAGAATGCGACACGCCTCAGATCATCCTGACCCACACTTGACAGATGCGGCCTGAAACCCGTCTTCATTTGCCGCAGTGAGATCTATTTTAACGAAGGGATGGGGCTGGGATTCAAACCCAAGCCTGTGTGACTGGAAAGTCTGTACTGTGCTGTACTACACCACATACCGTCTGCCGCCTCGAGCACTGGGCATCAGAGAATTTCAGAGCTGTAGGAGTTCTCAGTGATCCCCTTGCTCGGTGAACAAGGATGTTGGAGTTAGAGCGATCTTTCACTCAGGCCTGTGTAGGTCGGCCATGATGGGAGCAGGAGGAGGCCCCAGGTGGTTGTTAGAAAGGCTTTTCTTAGGGATGCCTGGGTGGCTTAGTCGTTAAGCATCTGCCTTGGGCTCAGGGCGTGATCCCAGAGTCCTGGGATCGAGCCCCACATCAGGCTCCTCCGCTGGGAGCCTGCTTCTTCCTCTCCCACTCCCCCTGCCTGTGTTCCCTCTCTCGCTGGCTCTCTGTCTCTCTGTCAAATAAATAAATAAAGTCTTTAAAAAAAAAAAAAAGAAAAAGAAAGGCTTTTCTTAGATTGAGTCTAAATCTGCCTCACTGCAGCTCGGACCCATTGCTTCTGGTTCTTTTCCTTTGTTGCCCTTGAAGATGGTTGTCAGCCCACTCGTCCTCCCCACTGACCACCAACCCAGGACGTGGCCATCACCCCACGCGGCCTCCTTTCAGATGCCGCATGATGACCTCTCTTCTGAACTCATAGCTACAGACCTGAACAAACAAATAATAAACGCGGAGTCGTAAATTCAGCTGCCTACCGGGACTATGCTAGCAATGCGCTAAGTGAAGCAGTACGGTGGGGACCATGGCGTGTGGGGTGTGCATCCTTCATCTGAAGGGACAGCCTCGGCTCAGCTCCAGCCAGTTGCTGTCACAGGGCAATGGGAACCCGGCAGTGTTGCCGGATCCTCACATTTTTTTCAGTGAAGCAAGAAATCTGGGTTTTTTTGTGGAATCTCTTGGTTTTGAAATGTTGGCAACCAATTTGAGTTGTTTTCCTTAAAAACTTTTTGGGCCTGACAAAACACATGTGTGGGCCGCATGTGGCACATGGTTTGCCAACTCACAGCTTCTAAAATAGACCTATAGGTAATGAGACAGTAGCCTGGTCAACACCAGATCATACTTGGATAAGGATAGGGTAAGGGTGACTGCTTCATTTCCGTGGCAAGCTGGGGATGAGCAGTCGGGAGTGCTGGTTGGGACCAGAGGCACAGGAATCGCTTTGCAGCCGTCCTGAGAACAGCGTGGTGTGCCCTTTCCAACAGACTCTCCTGTCTGCTTGATAGGCTTTAATTTCATGTTTCCCAGGAGATACTTATAATTAGCATGGGAGTGGGGGGAAAACCATGGGAAAACCACTATCTTGCTAATATCCACAAGTATCCACTTGACTTATGTGACCCCTTGGAATGGGTTTGTTTGATAAAGTATATATTCCCCCAGAACTCTTGGCACTCACCCAACAAACCAATGTTAAGCATTTCCTGAGAGTTAAGGACTTCTTGTTTTTTAAATCATCTTACTTAGAAACACAGACACCTAACTATTCCTTTCAAATTGCTCCCAGCAGAGAACTTTCCCCCAGACTGACAAATGCAATCGGATTTCCTACAGTTGAAGCGGCTCCAGACCCCGGGTTATATGGTACCGACGCGTGCGTGTACGCCGTGCATACAATAAACTGGGAGCCCATTAAGTCGCATGTTTCATTTGGCACTGTGCTGAAGGGACCTCTGGAAGGCATTTTCAAGTGATTGTTCGGGAAATCCAGTGGAGCGGCCATGTCATGAGGTGTGGGGCGGGGGGCACCCTGAATGGGGCACATTAATGTTTCAAGCAGGGTGCTGGGAATTGGGACTTCAGAGTTAAATTCTAAGCTTGTGGAAGTCACCGTTTTACTGTGTCTCGAGTTCTCCTAGTGGAGTCTGGGACTCATAAAATAATGTCATTTATTCAAAGAGTTTCCTAACAGAGTAATATCCCTTTATTAGTAGCTCTTAGGAAGAGCAATATGCTCTTTGAGATGAATATGTAATGGCTAAAAGTATGTGCTTAGGGAATGGAGTGCTGTCCCAGAGCAGGGATCACAAGAGTCTGACTAAAAGGTAACCATGTCTTTGGTATTGAAGGAATAATTATCTTGATTCTCTTGACTCCAGGCCAGAAGTGATGCTGTCAGAAATCTCAGAGGGAAGTCTCTTCAGGTTTACACTGAGGGTACATTATTGCCAGATATAGTGTCTGTTCAGAAGGACTCAAAGCAGTTTCCCATCTGCTATCTCGATTGGATTCCTTCCTCTGTGATGGGAGAAGGGGGAGATAATAGTTCCATTTCACAAATGCAGAGACATTTCTCCCCCTGCCCCCCCCCCCCGCCCCGTTCTCTCCATTATTCTCCCCGGCGTGCACTACTAGAGACTAGCAGGGTAAGATCGAAAACGCCAGGTAGTTTATATGTACTTGGGTTTTTTTTTTTTTTAAGATCAAAAGAAGCCAGGAGCCTTTAAAAGGTTTCACGAGGTGGCCTACAGCAGTCCTTTTCCCATTTAGAGCATTGGGGTATTACAAAAGAAGGGCTTTAATTGAGCAATCTAGTTTGGAAGAAAACCCACATTTTAATGGTCAGAGAGCAAGAGGGTGGGGGTGAGGGGGAATTTCAAACAAAGACACTATTTAAAAAGCCTAAAACTGTCTTCTCAAAGGCTTGAAATAATTTGTTGGGAAACTTCAGACCCTTTACTTTTTTTCCTCCCCTCCCTAAATAAAAACCAGATTTGTTAAAAGGAAAAAAGATCCAGTATTGTTAATTGTATTTCAGAAAGTGCCAGAGAGGGAAATATCCCTGTAGTTTTAAACACGGTCCCAGGAGGGAAATGGGCAAATACCCTGCTTCACATAAACAGTCTCTATGTACCATAAATAAACCTTTAAAGAATGAATTCCAGACAGTTTTGTTTAGTGCAGGGTAAACTAAGAAAGGAAAGGACGTGGCCCAGGGACTGGCTTGTGATCCGAGACCTTATGGCATATGGACAGGTATTTCTTCTTTCAACTCCATAAAGTTTCTGGAAGACTTCAGCGGTTTTCGTCTGGAGGAGGCAGGAATAGACAGTTTCCTAGTTTTATTAGGACCCTCTGAGCACAGATTGCTTTCTCCAGAATCCGTTTTATAACAGGAAACTGTCTGCTACTTGAGTAAATAAGCACCGACTTTGTATACTACTGTATTTGATTAGTCATTTAGTTACTACAGGAAAAAGCCCTGTCTGGCTCTTTCCCCTCTCATCTGTTTTACTTTGACCAGAACAACCTGAAGGTGGCAGAATAATTCATACCAAAGGCTGTATCCCCGCTGTTTCAACCGTGGGAGGCCCCAAAGCAGTAAATGACAGAGGTGAAGATAATTTGTACTGAAGGGCCCGAGTACGTCCTTGGTTCAGACAAAGCACATGAGCCGTTCACAAAGGGAACAGTGTCTCTCGTGAGGGTGTTGTCAACTTGGTAGAGGCTTCAGAGTCTCTGCTACTATGTATGGTTCCTCGTCTTCAGTATTGGGTGGCGATGAGGAAGTTGGGGTAAAAAAGCTTTTGCCTTAAGCCTTTGTTTGGATCTCATTTCCTCTTCTCTGAGAAGAAAGTAATGCTCTGAGTTGTATTGGCAAAACAAACTGCCAACCCCATGTCAGTACCTTTCCCAGCAGATTGACTCTGTGGCTCTCAGCAAAGCGGTGAAGCCGGCAGGGACTCGGTTTCTCCGCCGGCGCCACATGCAGGGTGCAGTGGGCATGAATGGCTAGCAGCAAGTGTTTCAGGGGACACAAGATAAACCTGCATTCTGGGCGTCGTGCTTCCCACCTTAGGGGTGGTTACTGTCGTGAAAATGAACACGTTCGAGTCTAAGATCTTGTAATAACTAACTGCACCGGTTTAGGTGATCCACTGAACATTTCTTTGGGTTTAGTTATTTAAAAAAAAAAATGAGAGTGTTCGGCTGAATTAGCGTGTTAGGCTGAATTAACCTAAGAATGCTCTTAATCTCTAAAATGTTTTGTTCTCACATTATTTAGTAGGAGGTTACTAGTGACTTCCCAGGGCCCCAGATCTAGGGGCCTTTTGTCTGTCCTCATCTCTGTAAGGTCCTCTGCCGTATTTGGCATTGCTGACCCTCCCCGTTCCTTTCTGGTTCTCCACTTATTCTTCTATTTGTTTCTTTGTTTTCTTCACGGTTTTCTTTTTCTCTGCTTCTCCCGACCCATCTATTTAAGGGCTGTTTTTTCCTCTGTGAACCAAACTGTCTGGTCGTATCACTTGCCTGTTTTAAAAATCGTATTATTGGTCTTTTATCGCCTGTAATTTTAAAAGCTCTTTATTTAAGTTTGGTCTTTGATATGAGTTGCAAGGTTTTTTCCTTCGGTTTTTCAGCTGGCTGTTTACTTTAGATGTATGTATGTTTTTTTTTTTTAATCACATAAAAGCTTTTTATTTTTATGTCATCAAGTTTACCAGTCTTTTGCCTGTTTGAATCTGTATTTGAGTCCCAAAAAAGTTTCCCCATTCTCTGGTTTTAAAAAATTCCATCTATATTTTCTTCCATTACACAATTTCATTTCAATTAAAGATGTTCTTGTCCCAGAAGAATTTAAGGCAGCCTCTGGAAATACATGCTAAAAGATGAAAAAATAAGGGAGAAAATAGAAGGTGCATGAAGTTGCACATGAGATTTTACTGTAAAGGCATTTTGATTCACTGGGGGTATATAGATGTTTTTAGTAAGTGCTATTAGACCAACTAGATAGCCATTTGGAAAAATACAAAATTAGATTTATTACTTACACTGTATACAAGGAAAGATTCAGTGTGGATCAGAGATTTACAAACATTATTAGCATGAAATTTGTTTTCACATTCAAAGAAGAAAAGTATTTTGCATGCTGTCTAAAATCCTTGAAATATCTATCTTGTTAAATAAAAATATAATTGGAAAATAGACCATATCCAGAAATCGTTAACTGGCTTATAGTGGAGCCAGATTAGCTGAGAATTGCAAGAAAAGCTCTGTAGAAAAAAACCCAAAAGTCTGTTTGAAGGTATTGGAAAGCTACCAGGACATCTAGGACTTGAGGGTCCCAGATTTATGTGAGGAAGGAAACTCAACAAAAAGTGCCCAACATTTACTCTGCTTTTATTCTTGAGATAATCCTAACCTGTAAGTGGTATGGGGAGAAAGAGAAGTCAAGCCAAAAGCAGCTCTCAAAGGCAGAGAGTCTGAGTAAGGCTTTTGGCAGTCTCGTGGGGCTGACATAGCAAACATGAGCTACTAAGAAAGCTGGTAAGCGAGGGAGGGGCTAATATCTTACAGAGAAAGGACAGACAGAAAAGAGCCCCCAGTGGTCTGAGCTGCTGTATGTCTTGGGGCAGGTGCCAATTCTAGGTAACCTCATCTGAGAGAGGCCAAGCTGAAAGTGGTGGTCAAGAGGCAGGAGAACAAAGTAGACCTTTTAGCAGTTTTCTGGTGCAGGGGAGACTAAAGGTGGAGGAATTGAATTGGTTGTCACTTGAGATCACTGACACTATACCAGATCTCATAAAGACTGAAATAGACCAAGAGTTACAAAGACTGAATTCCAGCCTCGAGAAAGCCCAAATCCTGATTGGGTGAAGCCTCTTTAACCGCCTGCTAGAAACTAAAGACTCATCTGAAGTCTGTAAAAATTTTCATAGGAAGTGTTATATTCAGTTACAAATTACTGGGCCTACCAAGAGAGGGGACCAAGAATAAAAACAGGCACTAGAAGCAGACCCACAGATAAACCAAATGCTGGCATTATCAAACACATAATTTTAAAGAATAAATATGTGTTCACATTTACCAGAAAACTATAATTTATATTTTGAAAATAATCAAATAAAGGAAAATAATAGACCAGAATTGTTTCATGAAAATAGAAGAAAGAAATCTGAACAAAATATTAACAAATCAAATACAGCAGTGTATAAGAAGGAAGGTATAACTAAATTGGCTTTATTCCAGGAAAATAAATATCAGTATTTTCAGATAAATTATGTTAATTTATCAACAAAATGAAAAGAAAAAATATTATTATCTCAATTGTTGCACAAAAGCCGTTTGACAAAATTCAACATCTATTTATGATAAGAATCAACAAGCAAAAAAAGAGAAGGAAACTGCCTTATCTGATAAAATGTATCTATAAAAAAGCTACAACAAATATACTCAGTAGTGATATACTGAAAGCAGGGAAGGGGCCAGCCCATTATCACCACTTCAGTTCACTGTCATACTGGAGATCCTAGCCAATGCAATAAGGCTAGAAAGATTACAGAAGAAATAAAAGAAAAAAAGTTATAAGAACTGGACAGGAAAATTAAAACTTTGTTATTTGCAGAGAACATGAATATGTACCTAGGAAATCAATAAGAATGTACAGATAAGTTACTATCTGAATGAATAAGTAAATTTACAAAGGTCACTGGACACAGTATACAAAAATCGGTGTATTTCTACATTTCAGCAGCAATTATAGAGAAAAGGAAAATTTGAAGGATGCAGTTTACAACAGTGTTAAGAAAACTTCAAACATAATATCATTATCTATTGCTGTGTGACAAACCACTCCAGCACTTGGTGGTTCATTTATTCGTTCACAATTCTATGGGTCAGCAATTTGGGCTGGACTCTATTGAATGTTTCTTCTGTTGGACTCACTCATGGTTATTCTTCAGGCAGTCAGCTGAGACTGACTGGTATACGAAGACCTTACTCACATGTCAAGTGTTAGGTGTTGACCATCAAGAGAACCTCCTTCCACATGGTCTCTCAGCTTCTTCACGTGGTAGAAGTGTCAAAAAGGGCAGAGCAGAAGCTCCAAGATCTCTTGAGGCCTAGGCTTAGTGGTCACACGGTGTTACTTCCACTGCATTTTCTTGGTTGAAGCAAATTACACGGTCAGTGCGGATGAAGTAGTCTTCATTAATGGTATGAGATGTAAAGCCATTTTTAATCTACTGCCATTTTTAATCTACTGCAGATACCTAGGAATAGATCCAACAAAGGGTGTAGATAAGACCTCTGCATGGAAAATAATGTAATATTATTAAGAGAAAAGAGAACTAAATAGATAAGGGGACCTACCACATCAACACATTGAAAGATTTAATACTGTGAAGCTTTCGTTTCTCCTCAAATTGATCTATAGATTCAATGCAATCTTGATGAAAATTCCAACAATTTTTTTGTGGCAGATTGACAGACTGATTCTAAAACGTATTTGGAAATGAAAAATGCAAAGAATAACCAGGGTAATCCTGAGGGGAAAAAAAAACACACCAAAAATTGGAGAGCTTATACTATTAGATTTCAAAACTCATTACAAAACTATTGTAATTAAGACAGTGTGGTATTGGTAGAAGGCAGGACAAAATGAAACAGAAAAGGGAATCCAGAAATAGACACATAAATTCAGTTACTCAACTATGACAAAGTTTACACTGTACTACAATAGGGGAGAGGGTGATCATTTCAGTGAACATTACTTAGTTAATTAAATACCCATCTGGAAAAAAAATGGATCTTGATTTCTGCTTCACAACATATAAAAAAATCAAGTCCAAGTAGATTATAGATTGAAATGTGAAAAGTAAAACAATAAAAAATTTTTAGGTAAACACAGGGAGTATCTTTATGACCTTGGTGTAGAGAATAATTTTTTTTAAAGATTTTATTTATTTGGCAGAGAGAGAGAGTACAAGTAGGCGGAGCGGCAGGCAGAGGAAGAGGGAGAAGCAGGCTCCCTGCTGAGCAGAGAGCCCGATGTGGGGCTCGATCCCAGGACCTGAGCTTAAGGCAGACACTTAACCCACTGAGCCACCAGGTGCCCCAATAATAATTTCTTAACCAGGAAAGAGAAAGCTTTTCCTAAAGGAAAAGGTCAATAAGTTGGATTTCATTACAACAGAATGTCTGATCATCAAAAAATGCTATTTTAAAAGTAATAAGTCACAGAATGGGAAAAGATAATCGCAGTTAATTGTAGTACATCTGCTCACCAGAGGACTTGTATACAGGATGGATAAGAAAAACGGGGATGCCTGGGTGGCTCGGTCATTTAAGCATCTACCTTTTGCCCAAGTCATGATCCCAGGGTCCTGGGATCAAGTCCCACATCAGGCTCCTTGCTCAGTGGGGAGCCTGCTTCTCCCTCTGCCTGCCGCTCCCCCTGCTTGTGCTCACTCTCTCTTTCTCTCTCTGACAAATAAATAAATAAAATCTTTTATAAAAAAAAAAAGAAAGAAAGAAAAACGCCTACCAAGCAATAAATAAAAAACAGACAATCCACTACAAAAATCAGCAAAAAACTTGAGTAGGCACTTCACAGAGAAGGATATCCAAATGGCCAATATATGTATGAAAAGGTGCTTGATCTCGTGCTTCACCAGGAAAATGGACATTAAAACCACACTGAGATATCATTACACACCCATCAGAAGGTTTGTCTTTTGAAAGGCTGTCTATACTGAGTGTTGACGAGGATGTAGAACAACAGGAAATTTCATAGAAGGGAGTGTAAACCAGTTCAGCTGCTGGGGATGACTGATGGGCAGTACTGTGTGTACTAGGGTTGAACACGTATATTCTTTGTGACACAGCAGCTCCACCCCCAGGTATATATTCAAGAAAAGTGTGTACAAATGTGCCCCAAAGACATGTCCACGAATGTTCATAGCAGTGTTATTCGTAATAGCCCCAAGCTTGAAACAACACCACTGTTTACCAACAGTGGCTTAATAAATTGTGTTTTATTTGTAATTCGAATACTAACAATGAAACTTCAGCAACTGCAGCTATATGTAACACCCAAAGTACATACTGATGGTTTCCTTAGTATAATATTCAAAACAGGAAAAACTAACATACGGTGGTAGAAGTCAGGATAGTGGTTACCTTAGGGGAGGAGGGAGTAGTGACTGGGAGGCCACAGCTGGGGAGGGGGCTGCTTCCAAGATGGGAATAAGAATTTACTCTCTGGTCTCCCGGTGGTAGTTACGTGTTTATTGTGTTCACTTTCGGGGAAAAAAATCATTGAACTCTACATTTGGTTAGTACACCTTCCTATATGTGTGGTAACTTCAGTCAAGAAAGGAAAACACAACACACATGCAAAACAGACCAGAAAGAATTATGCTATGAAGCTAATAGTGTTTATTTGTATGTGATCTGTGTTAATTTGAGTGACGTATATATTTCTTTGCAAATATTTTACTTTTATAATTACCGGGAAGATCCTTATTTATAAATATCGAAGGCTTGACTCTCATTGGAAAGTTGATATGACTCGTAGCTTTCATGGAATCCAAAATTATAGTACCCTGGAAGGCCATCAAATGGCTAAAATATGTCATTTCCTTTCTTCCTTGACTAGGCCCTAAAAAGTACCTTGGGATTTCCACTGATTCGGTTTGAGGACGCCGTGATTAATCTGGATCCATTCACTCGGGTACATCCCTATGAGACCAAGGAGTTCATCATCAATGATATCCTCAAACATTTCCAGGAGGTGAGCTTTGGAGAAATACTTAGTGGCTGGAACATAAGCAGAATGTTTGTTTTGGTTGTTTGGGAATCTTGGTTACTAAGGCATTACTACTGAGAACCCAGTTAAACATTTGCTGTGTTAGGGGTCAGGTCACAGCCCACGAAGCCCATACACATCCTGAAAATCCTGAAACAGTGTATTTGATTTATGAGCTGTTAGTCTTGTCCCTCAGAGAGCTGGTCTCATGGGCTGCTACCAGGTTCGTCACAACTCTTAAGGGTTTAATTGATGCTTTAATGATAACACAAAATACCACGACCTCTCTATTTACTGGGCATGGGCCTACTTTCAACAACCACGTCAGTGTTCTTAGAGCCTATGAGATCCTGCCCTAGAGTTGAACTTCAAAATTTTCTTATCAAGTTGGACATTTTCCATTTTGTGTTTATTTTCCAGATTCTTCGATAAATAGGTCAAGATCATATCAAATTTATTAACTGTCAGAGTTAAAATATATTCTATTTCTGCTTCCTTTTCTCCCTCCTCCCTCTCATTTCCCTCCTTTCCTTCTTTGCTTCCTTCCTCAACTCTTAATTGGTGGTATTTCCATTAAACTGTGAGGAGAGTGACACAACAGATGTCCCTGGAATTCTGGAATCTGACAGTGGAGGGATGCAGAAAGTGGAGGGTTGCTTGGTAGGTCATTATGGGTGTTGACGAGAATGGGGGACGAGACAGATTTCTAACGTTTTTGCTCGGGACATTCTACCTGCAAGTATCGACAGGGACTGGTTCTCATCTCTTCTGCCTGCCCCATTTCACAGGAGCTCCTCAGCCAGGCAGCTCGGATCTTGGGATCAGTGGACTTTCTCGGCAATCCCATGGGGCTGTTGAATGATGTCTCTGAAGGGGTTACCGGACTGATAAAGTATGGAAACGTCGGCGGCCTCATCAGAAATGTCACCCACGGTGTATCGAACTCTGCTGCCAAGGTAAGGAAAGAAAGGTGAAACCCACTGTCACTAACCTCAGGAGCCCTACTTGTCCCTGTGATTCTGTCGTAGCTGTGCGGCTGCAAGAGGTTACGCACATGGCCTGTGCTTCGTTCCCCCCGCCCTACCTCCCCGACCCTCTGACGCCCTGGCGGCAGGTCCACTACGCCCCCTGCGATATGTCATCTTCCTGTGTCCACTGGCACCGCCTTTCCCTGGGCTTCGGTTGTCCCCTCCCTGGGTCACTGCACTAGACCCCCAACCCACTGGGCTCCACTGCAGCCTGCACACCGCTGGCAGAGTGAACCCACTTTTTATAAACCGAGGATTTGATTGTGCTCTTCTCCTGCCTCAGATCTGCCAGGTATTTCCCACAGCTTGCAGGAGAAAGTCCAGACTGCAAGGAGGCTTCTAGAGCAGCGGAAGCAAGGACAGTGGTGGAATTCTCCTGGGTCCTTCTGTCTGGCTGGCTTTTTTGTTCATTGGCCTCTTGTTTGGTGAACATCTCGTTATTCCACAATTTATTTTTTGGCAGGAACTCACTGTATGTGTGAAACTGGGAAAGGGGAAGGTAGTTGGAGGGGAGTGGCTATTTGACAGTGTGCGGAGGGCCTCTGCTTCCCTCCCCTTCCTGTTGGCTCCACAGACTTTCCTGCTAGAGACTGACCTTCTTGCGAAGGAACCGGGTTTGAGAAAGCACCTGCGCTCGGGGCTTCTTTCTGGTGGAGCCCGTGTGGCAGCGAATCCGCAGTGCCGTGGGCCACACACCGCAGGCTCTGACGCAGAGAGGCTCTAACGGTGCCACACAGGCGGCCGTCGTGAAGGGCACGTGGGAGCGTTGGGCAACACTTCTGCATAGCGTGGCGATCCCGGTAACGGTGTGTCAAAGCGGGGGTTTATTCCTGTTTTCCACACTCTTCTCTGGAGGTGGTAGTTCTGTAGTCAGGCCAGTTTTCAGGATGGTAGTTCTACTCAACAGTGTGCCGTTTGGCTCGTGGTCCAAAATAGGCAGCAAAGAGGCGGGAGAGACTTTCTAAATCATGGTCGGGAAACAGACGCGCGTTCAGAGTCTGAATGAGCACACACACTCCTACCTTGAAGCGCTGCACGTGCAGACCTGGGACCTTCACCCCGACGGTGACAAGAAGCGTCACAGTGGTGGCACAGATCGCCCAGTGTCCTTTCAGCTCCTCAAGCTGCTGTGAACAGTTGCACTTAAATATTCAGTTGTAAAGGCCGAGCTGCGAGATTTTATTTAATTTGATGAAATTCTACTTAGCATGGTAGAGAAGCCTCCTTGGTTTTATAATTACTTTCTTTGTTTTTATACCCATGGGCGTTGCTTTTAGAGGAAGAAATGCGCTGATGATTTATTGAGAGACCTTCCTCAACCTAGAATCAAAACACACCGACCTCACGGGCTCACTGTTAAGGACAAAATGACAGAGCACGTTCTGAAAACTTTGAAAAATAGAGGCTGGACAAAAGAAACAGGTCCTCACTCTGACTCTTAAATTTGCATCAATGTAAAATGTTCAGACTTTAGCCACCAGGGAACCATCAGTGCCCCTGAAACAAAAGCCACAATGTTCCAGTCTACGGAGAGGGAGGAGGGTGTCAGGCACGAAGCATGGGAGACTCAAACTCCATCTGGGCCAGCTTGGCTGTTAGGAACCCTCTGTCGTTAACCTTCTTGACGAGAATGAAGAAGTTGGAAACTTGCCTGTGGCCTCTGCACAGGTGAGAGCTTGTGCGTGTTTCTCCAGAGTTTCTCTGTAATATCCTGGTGGAAAGGGTTGGCCCTTTCTTTAGTACCCCTCATTTATGAAAGTCTCATGTGTTTCTTGGTTCTTCTGCTTCCCCTGGAAAACGGTTTTTGAAGCCTGAGGATCCGCACAAGAAGAGAACTTCTACAGAAAGAAAGGGCTGAATGCTCCTTATCTCCAGCCTCACCCCCAAATCTATATGAAGGTCCAGGTGGCCCTGATGAGGCACTTTTTCGGAGATCAGGCTGTATGTTGTCATTGGATTTGCATGGGGGACTGCCTTCCAGGGCCCAGGGTGTCTTGAATGGGAACCCTGCTCCCCATGTGGTTGGGGTCCTTCTTCGTGTAATTCTCTTGCCTTTAGTAAGCTAATCAGTGTTGGCCTCAGAGACTGCTACTCAGAGGAATTGCTGTGTAAATTTACTTGGGTACCAAGAACCCTGGGTGTGTTATAAAAATTAGTCCATCTCTCTAAGATGAGAAAGCAAGGAAACTTAACATTACCATTTCTTGTTGGAAATGGTAGCTCCAAAAGCCGGGTCTGTCAACTAAATACCCACTCAGGTCATCTGTGATTCTGTATGTATGTAATTTGGCTAAAGACCTCCATTTTCTTGAAGTTTTGTGGGTTGAAATCAGACCTTTAATGTTGCTTTGGGGAGATGTTTTGTTTGCTTTTGTGTGTGCATGAGAGGAGTTTAAGGAAGTGCAAATGACCACAATAATCAGCTGTTGGCCTGTGGGAAGTATTTCTGTAAAGAGTGCCTGAGTTCTCATGATTAAAGAAAGGGGTCAGAAGACAAAACTGCACCTCCCCAAGCCCCCAGCCAGCCCGACTTGGCTGCAGAGACCAAAGGGCTTTAGCCCTGGTTCATCATGCTTTGAGCGGAGTGGAGACGCTCCATAAACCTCTTGAAAATAATTAGAAAGACTGTGTATCTGTGTATTTTTCTAGAGCAAGAATCTCAAGTTGTTATTGGCTTGTCAGAGAGGCTTATGGCTTCCCCCAAAATCATCCGGCACTATTGCAGACATAGGGTTATGCATTCAGGGGGAGTGTAGGGCTGGCAGTTGGGGATACCTGGCTTCTAACTCTATTCCTGCCTTTAAATAATCTTTTTCTCTGTTAATCCTGAGGTGGGTTTTTTTTTTTTTTTTTTTTTAACCTATGAAAAGATGATGTTACTCTCCCCCGCACCCCGCCCCGGTCGTACTGACCTGAGGAGCAAAAGAGATGAGGTATGTGAAAAGCCAGTGAGAAGTTAAAAAGGAATTCATTCTGTCACATAAGAAGGTAATAGATCTGCAAGTCTTCCTTGTCTCTGGATAGATGGTGTGAATTATTCACAGCAAATTTTTTATTTCAGGTCCATCATATCCGCTTCTGGAATTCTTCATTACAGTTTTAACTGTTATTTAATTTATTTAATATTAGCCTAAAGGAAATAGTACTAGGAAATAATCTATGCCCTTTGTCCCTTCTATTTCTCTAAGCCTTTTCTTCTCATTCCAACCCCCAGAAATCTGCTTATGGATTCCAAATCTAAGGTGTTAATGACTTAGTGACTGGCCACCAAGCTGTGAGCATGTGTTCCGTTGAGTCCTGCCTGGATCTTGGCAAAAGGACTCTAACCCTTCGAGTAGAACCTCAAAGATCTGATCCCCTTCCTAAGGCCATGACAAGACGATTGCTGCTAGAGTCTTTTCTAGGAATAGGATTTATTTAAGAGAAGCACAACATTTCAAATTCCAGAAGCCTGTCAGAGGAACAGGGTTCTTTCTGCAGCATGAACTGCAGAGAGCATACTTTGACCTAGTCAGGTATCACTCGAATATTCTGGAAGACCTTCTCTTTCAAAGCCAGAGAACTGAGGAGAGGCCCATTGCCTAAATTCCCACTCTTCTGTGGAATCTAATTTTCTTCTATCTGTGATTATTGTGTAATACTTTCATATACTTACAGGAAAATTCCATAATTATTCTAAAACAAAAAAAGTTTTTTTCGAACCAAGAGAATTTCAGATGTCAACAATAGAACAAACGATTCCATTCTCTTTTCTGGCCCTGTAGAAGCTCAGCGTTTGCTCCGGACAGCTGTCGTTCGGTCTTCACTCAGGAAGCCAACAGCTCTGTAATTTCTTCCAGGAAAGAGGAGGAGCACTTTTGATCGTCACTAATGGAACCCCTGCTCTGTTCTGTCTCACTTTCCATCCCTCCGCTTGTGTCTTTATCAAGGCAATGTGGGATGCTTTTGATCCGGGGTAACTTTTAGATCCCAGGCATCTTTTGACTTATGTTTACGAATGGAAATAATTTAATAACTATCTCTTTTTAACTGTATTTTCATCAAAATCATTAGATACCGAAATTCATGGTTCGGTACTCACTGCATGTTAATTTTGCTGGTAACCTTCGCAGTTGTATGGTGGGCTTATTTCTTTCTCTTTTGTTTTTGGCATTTATTTGCACCCAGCCCAAATTTTCCAGCTCAAATCCTACAGATCTAAATTTTTGTCAAGGAGATGGGTGTTTTCTGTTGGTTTTCGGCTAATACATTTTATCCTGTGCCATTTTCATCATTGTTTTATTGTTTTAAATCAGGTTGGTTTGTTATGAGTTGGATAAAGACCTAATAGTTCTACATTATTTCTTGGTGCAAACAGCATTAGTGGGAAAAAGATGGAGGAACAAGGTTGAAACACCCTGCTTCATTATGGAACCCATACTACTTTATTAATATTTATTGACCACCTTCTATTTGTCAGGCCTTGTGATAGAACTCTTACAAATATGTGTGTTAATCACTGTCCTTCAAATCAGGACACTGAGGCTTAGGGAGTTGAATAATTTTCTCAAGGTGACACACCTAGAAATGACAGGAATGGATTTGGAACCAAGTCCAGCTAATTCTAAAGGCCTTGTGTTTTTTTCCCCTATATGATGTTTTTCCTTTGTGTCTGTAAGGCTTTTTTCCAGGCACTATAGAGCACATAAAGAATTAATTACTGCTAACTTCCCACCGGGAGCTTATTATCTGACATCACTTTGTTAGCTGGTAAGGAGACTGCTATCATATCCTCTGTGTCACAGAGGAGGCCCTCAGGGAACGGCGGTGGTCGTGGTCATTCTTGTTAGATCGGTCATGACCATCACCATCCCTCTATGGGTAGTAAGAACCTTGGAGATTGCAAACATGGTTTTACTCATGTGGTATCATTTGGGCATCAGAGTAACCGGCTCGGTAGATAGGATGGACGGGATTAGCCCCATTATATAAATGAAGACACTGAGGCCCAGAGAGGTAAGGAGACTTGCCCAGGGTCAGTCAGGTCACTGTAGAGCCAGGATTTGCTCTTCTGCACCAGCACCTCAATTCTCGTTTTTACTTTTTATTTTTTTTAACTTTTTATTAACATATATTATGTGTTTCAGGGGTACAGGTCTGTGATTCATCAGTCTTACACAACACACAGTGCTCACCACAACACATACCCTCCCCAGTGTCCATCACCCAGCCACACCATCCTCTCACCGCCCCCCCTCCAGCAACCCTCAGTTTGTTTTCTGAGATTAAGAGTCTCTTATGGTTTGTCTCCGTCTCTGGTTTCGTCTTGTTTCATTTTTTCTTCTCTTCCCCTATGATCCTCTGCCCTGTTTCTTAAATTCCATATATCAGTGAGATCCTATGATAATTGTCTTGTTCTCTGATTGACTTATTTCAGTTAGCATAATACCCTTTAGTTCCATCCACGTCATTGCAAATGGCAAGATTGCATTTTTTGTTGGCTGTGTAATATTCCGTTGTATATATATACCACATTTTCTTTATCCATTTTTTATCTGTATCCATTATATATATATATATATATATATATATATATATATCTCCACATCTTCTTTTTTTTTTTTTTAAAGATTTTATTTATTTATTTGACAGAGAGAGACAGCCAGCGAGAGAGGGAACACAAGCAGGGGGAGTGGGAGAGGAAGAAGCAGGCTCATAGCAGAGGAGCCTGATGTGGGGCTCGATCCCATAACGCCGGGATCACGCCCTGAGCCGAAGGCAGACACTTAACCGCTGTGCCACCCAGGCGCCCCATCTCCACATCTTCTTTACCCAGATAGGCTCTTCCCATAGTTTGGCTATTGTGGACATTGCTGCTATAAATCAGTTCTCGTTTTTAGTTACATTTTTGAGATATTGCTAATGGCTTGATTTGTTTAGACCTGCCTCTTTATATTAAAAAAATAAAAACAACAACAAGAAAAACACAAACAAAAAGCCCTGCCCGGTCTTAGAATGAACTTTGATAGCTTCTTCCCGGTCTTAGAATGAACTTTGATAGCTTCTAGGAAAACCATCTGAAGATAAATATAAGCAAGTTACATGAGAGAGAGAGAGAGAAAGAGAGAGATGTCTGTTGGGATAGTTCAGTGGAAAACCTAGCTAGGACTTTAGTAATATTTTGTTCCAGTTCTTTGGTCTGTCTTTGGGGTACAGGGTGTGGAGGAGCCACTTGCCTCCCAAGAGAACCTTTCACTGGCCCTTTGTGCCCAGGAGACCAGATCTGGGGCAGAGCAGTGATCCAGTGGACAGTGACTTTCGTGTCCCCGCACCCAGAGACTCTCAGCCAGCCTCTGCCATCAGCCAGTCTCCTGTTGTATACACTGGGACTTTGTTGAGGGCAGAGGGGTCCATCTGCCTTTTGTTTAAGAAACAGCATTTGTTTGTGTTTGTTTTGTGGGCAATGTATTTATAAGGCTCAAACAAGACTGAAAGCACTGTTTATTCGAGGCAGAAGTTTTGTCTTTGCACAAAAGAATGTACTGAGTGCCTGCCTGCAAGGGTTCTGAAGGGGAAAAGGCAATTTATGACTTGTATCTGTTTTTGTCATTATTATGACTGCTTCACTTTATAGTTGAGCTGATTATCCTCATAATAGCTTTTCCATGTACCTATACGCAAGTAATAGTGAATGCCTTCTTATAAGTGTTGGGGTCTTAGTGTATTTAAGTTGGCACAAAACTTTAAGTTAAATGAAACTCAATTCAGACAGCACTGTATCCCTTAGAGAATGTAGAGTTTTCTGTTTTCACAAAGACTTTGATCTAAGTAAGTCACCCAAGGGACTTCTTTTCCAGCCAAGAGGAGGTGTCTTCAAGTTGTTGTATATAGAGAAATGACTCAAATTCTTGGCAACAGAGTTTTTGTTTTATTTTCCTCTGATAACCTGGAATGCTCAAATGATTCCTTTAGTCTGAGCTGTTTTTGGTTAGAGGCAAATTTTAGATGCTGAATGACCCATCCATGATCTATCCTAACTTGGTCAAATCTCCGATATCTGTGGAAATTGGAAGTGTGTTGGGTGGCATGACAATCACATGGGTGACCACAGTCCCAGGTGTCCCCACTACCCTACTTGGCAGCCGTGCTCACGAAGGAGCTCAGGGAGTGGGGTCTAGCTGCCCCCTCTGTTCACCCTAAGCAAGCAGTTCAATAGCCAGAAGTAGCAGGGAGACAATACTACGGTCAAAGCTCTGTTTTTGAAACCGGAAGATTGGAGAAGTTCACATTTGTCTTGATGCCCCCATAGTAGTTCAGTTAAGAATCAGGTCTTTCGGGGCGCCTGGGTGGCACAGCGGTTAAGCGTCTGCCTTCGGCTCAGGGCGTGATCCCGGCGATCCGGGATCGAGCCCCACATCAGGCTCCTCCGCTATGAGCCTGCTTCTTCCTCTCCCACTCCCCCTGCTTGTGTTCCCTCTCTCGCTGGCTGTCTCTATCTCTGTCGAATAAATAAATAAAATCTTTAAAAAAAAAAAAAAAAAAAAAAAAAAGAATCAGGTCTTTCAGTTATCTTCTTAGACTGAGCATCTCCTATTTCCGAGGAATCTACTGCAGCCTTTGTGGTAGAAAAGTATGTTCAGTTGCTAAATTGAAAAGGCAGGAAATATTTGTGTCCCCCAAAGAATAGTGGTTTTCTACCCCAGTGTAAACATGGTGAGTAAAAGAATAATATGTTCAGGCTTTTTAGGTTGACTGGTTCCCCCCAGAGATGTGGTGGTGCATCCCTTGTCTGCATTTCGGGGTGATGCGTACCAGGATTTGCCCTTTCTTGCAGAGGTGAGGACTATAACCCATGTTGATAAACGCACGAAGGACAAATCAAATTCCCATTCTTGGCAGGAAAAGCTCAAAATACTTGTTCTATTTGGAAGGTCTTTTCTGTTTTCCTTTAGTTCTTTCTCCCTTATAATAGTTATCTCCAGAAGGCTCTGTCCATTTTAAAGGAAAGCCGACTCCAAGCGTTTTCTTAGGAGAAAGAGGGGACTCCTTGGTCAGTATCATCCTGCAAGATCAGAAAGGGACATGGGTTACTACAGCCTGCATTTACTGAGCAGCTCCCGCAGGTGAGGTGGGAGACCGTCTCACTTAATTTTCGCATGGACCCTGTAAGGAAGGAGAGGTTGTCTCTCTTGTACAGATGAGAAGAGCAAGACCACAGTGGTCAGTGACCTTGATTAAAGCTTAGTAATGAGTGAGTGTGGGGAGCCTGGATATTTTCCTCCCCACAGCTCAGCTTCACATAAAATCCTCTGCTCAGCCCAAACCATGTAGAAGCTAGAACACAAGCAGCTGGAAACGAAGCCATTTAAGAGTGAAGCTCAAACAGTTTTCCATTCCTTCCCTGCTTCAACTCCTGTGTGTTGGTGCTCGCGGTTTTCCAGCTGCGATCCCTGGGCTTTCGGAATTAGTCTTTGCTATCTGGGGATCCCTAACCTCGGGTAAGATGCTTGAAATGGGAGAAAAAGATTGAAAGAGTTTTCTTTATCTAAACAGAAAATGTATGGACTCAAAGGCATTTGAGGAAGCTGACTGTACTTTCTCACACCTCCGACGTGCTTGATCCCAGATTGACTCAGATGCGCACAACGGAGGATGTGTGGCACTTGGGCCTTTGCTGCTGTCCTGGCCTGGCAGCAGGCCAGAGCTTCGGGCTGCCTCCCGTGTGCCCCTGTAGCGGTCTTCCCCTAAGCGTGTGTGAAATTGTCATTTCCATCTCCCGAACCTTGCTGCTTTTGGCATTTCTAAGCCACTAGGATGCCATTTTAAAGCAAAAGATTTGATTTTTAGCATGGAGGATGTGAAAGGGGGGAGAGTGGTGCTTTTCCCTGCAAACTGAAGGCAGAACGGAAACTCATTTTCTTTCCTCCTCATGTCTTTTCTCACCTCCCCTTTGTCTTTGAACAGCTGGTCAGATTTTGTAGAGGTGTTTCTGTCTCTGGCTTCTGCAAGCAGATGGGCTTTCGGGGCTTGGTGATACTGTCACTTGAGTCGAGAAGCCAGTTGGAGGAGGCTGGGGGCAGTGTGTTGTCCCTGAGAGTAGTATGGTTAATTCTACTGACCTGTTCTGCGGCGTGCTTCTCGGAGGAAAGAAGAAGTAAGATTAACTTAGGATTTAAGCCCTCCTTGCTGGGATAATAGTAATACTGCTTTATATTTATTTTGATTTTTAGTTGTTGATGAAGCATTGATATACCTGTGACCATTTCTGTAAGCCTGAAACCAGACAGGCGATATTATTACCACCACCATGAAGAAACTGAGGCCCATGGAGATAAATAACTCACCCAGGACAGTCAGACAGAAAGTAATAGAGCTTTGTACTTCTTCCTTGGTCTCCTGAATTCTAGAACATTGCTGGACAGGACTTCTTGTATCTTACCTGATAGTACAGAAACTGACACGTACTCCGTATTAGACTTGGGTTTTCTACCATCAGTGTTGTGTGTGAGCCTTGTTAAGCAGGCCCTGCACCCACCCGCAGAGAACACAGGTGGAGAAAACTGTATCTTTCCTTTTAGAGGCTTCTGGAGTCGTTCATTAACCATGGTGCTGTTGGTGTGAGATATCTGGGAATCTTGTGTTTGGAAGCACACAAACAGAACGTGTGGTGAGAACAATTCTAGGACCAGAGTTTTATGGTGAAGTGGGGGATGATAGGGTGAACAATTTAAGCTTATGTCAGGACATTACATTAAGTAATTTCTGCAGTGTCGCAGGTGAGGAGAAATTCCCCGGGAGAGACCATGAAAGAAAAAGAAGATTCTTTCAGAAGGGGTGAGAGGCTAGCTTTGCCTTGGCTTTCTTCATAGCCAAATGATGACATATCCAGGCCTCTTTTCTTTTTTTTCAATTACTCATTAATTTATTCAAAATCAGTGCTTGATCTCTTGTGTTAGATATTGAAGTTATTACAAAGACAGCCGGCCACAGTGTCTGCCCTTAATGAATTAATGCTCTACTAAGAATGATAAGCAATGTATATTCAGACTTTGTATTGATAGTTTTAATTTCAAATTTCAGGCCTAATCTTTAGGAAGGCTCAGCATGTCCCAAAGTGGTGACTTGGGGGCACGGTTAGTCGGTAAATAGTAGAGGCACACCACACTTACCTCCCACAAGCAGGCATGTGGGAAAGATAGCTTCCCCTTTTCTTTTCTATTAAATGCCAGTGGGGAGAACTTCCCATTTATTTATTTATTTATTTCAGATTTTTTTATTTCTTTGAGAGAGAGAGCTTGCAAACGGGGGTAGGCGGAAGGAGAGGGAGAACAAGAGGGAGAAAAGCCAGACTCCCTGCTGAACGCAGAGCCCTACACGGAGCTCGATCCCAGGACCCTGAGATCATGACCTGAGCTGAAATCAAGAGTCAGACGCTCAACTGACTATGCCACTCAGGCGCCACCCCCCCCCCCATGCCATTTCTAAGAACAAGGAAATTTCCCGGTTTGGCACGTGAGGACAGTGGAGATAAACTCAAAAAACAGGAGCCAAACAGGGGAGGTCAAGTGAAGAGTGAAGAGAAAGTGACTGGCTCTCCAGGTCACTTCCTATTTTCCCAGTCACACTTGCTCCCCCCTCACCTTTGCACTTCTGCTCATAATTTTACCTGTTTCGAATGCCCTTCTCCGCATCTCTGGCCAAATGGCTCCAAGTTTGTAAGGTCTAGTGCCAATGCCCTGAGAGATTTTCTCCACTCCGAGTTCCAGGGGCACTCTGTGCTTCCATGAAGGTGGGGACCACGTTTGCCCTTGGAAAATAATAGCCAAGTGTGCACATGTCTCAAACATCCCCTCAGCAAACATTTATCATTGTCAGGGGCTAGGTGCTGGAGAGTGAGACTTACAGAAATGTGGGTTTTTGAGGTCTATGGAACAGGTAAGGCAGACAAGTAAATAATAATATAGAGAATGAGTGTTTCACCTGGGGTCTACACAAACTATGTGCATTTCCATGGGATCCGCGCCGTGGGGGCCCAGGGGCAAGAACACTGTATTCTGTTTTTTGAGGGTGAGATGGGCTTGAGCAACATCCTGAGGCAATTGTCTGTGTTCCTGTGCATCCTGGAGACTTAAAGCTCCCAAAACACAAAGATCTTATCTGTCTTCGGGTTTTTTTTTTTGTTTTTTTTTTTTTTTGCCCATTTCCCGTGACAGCTGCGAATATTTGTCATAGGAGAACTGAAGGGATCCAGGCTGTGTCCCCGTGTGCTCTCCTCTCTCTAGAGTCATCCACCAGCGCTTGCATTCAACACACGGTCACTGACTAAGTGACAGTCCTGCAGGATTTTTTATACAGTTGAACTATTTTACGGCTTTAAAGTTCACGTCTGACTTTCTTCCCAAACACATCCGAAGCTGACTGAAATCCAGAATCGTGCTGCATGGATAGAAACACCGAGAGGAAAAGGCTGCTGACTTTCGGGGTCCCCTCTCCCCTCCCCATCACTCAGGGTCTAGGACATCAGCCGGGATCAAAGGAGGCCAGGCGCACATTATTGGAGCCAGCCCAGGCTCTGCTTTAAGGTATCAGGAAGCCTTGGGAGATGGTTATAGAGGGAAGAGGGGGAAACCCGGTCCCTCTTAATCTAATGAATGAAAATAATATTTATGGGAAATATCTGTTTGCTTTATTTAAGGAAGTTGTTTAAGTAAACATTTCCTGCAAGCTATTGAATTTATACAAAACGCATTGGTTTGGAAGCAGTAGCTTTCAGTGTTTTTGCTAAAATGAAAATTAAGCAGCACATGATTCCAAACAGCCCGTTGTTTCAGCTTTGTTGCCTTTGAATGTTTCAAAGCAGGATATTATGGCCAGTGGGATTATATTTTCTTTATTGGTAGCTTGAAAATTGGCAGGGATGATGCCAAAGTTGTAACAGAAGAGCTGCTAATAGCTCCTTGTACTTTTATAGAAATGTAACCTTTGCAACAGAGTCTTGTTATTATTTGATCTTCACAAACTTAGACGTTAAAGAGGGCAAGCATTATTTGGACTTGATGGAAGAAGAGATTGAGTCACAGCCAAGGTAACTGACTCCTGGAGGGTCAACAGGGAGCTTGCAGAAGAGGACAGGACCCAGGGCTCCTTCCCTTAGACCTCGTGGCTGCCCTAGAAAGCACCATTTCCCCCGCAGGAATTAAAGCACATCTGTGAGGTGATTGAACCTTGCAACATCGCAATGGGGCCAGCAGGGCAGGTGTGACGATCACTTCCCTTTTAGCGATGGGAGATTCGGTCACACAAGTTAAGTGGTTTTGCCAAAATTGTAGTCACTGCTGGTGCCCGGGCCTCACAACTGTGAACCCCCTGCTTGTCCCCGCCAGACTGGCTTCCCAGGGGAGGGCCGGAGGGGCTTTTGGACATGGGGAGACAGTTGTGAGCTAGTCTGACTTTCCAAGAGAGGGCTTCACGTTCCTGGTACCCGTGCTATGTTGCGTGAACGCCTCGCTCTAAAATCTCCGCCAGGCATGCAAGGCTCCAGTCACAGCATCACTGAGAAACGAAGCAAAAGGGCAAAGCCAGATCTCACCAGCCTGCTGCTACCTACCTGTTTGATTTTGTGTCCATTGTCCTCAGCAAGGACAGTTTGTAGGACTGCTGCAGTATGTTATTTAAAAATCAAAGACAAATTGAGGTGTCTCAATGAATAAGGTACATGGAGAGAGAAAAACTCTTGGGACTGAACCCAAGGAAGAATTTGCTGCTGGTTTCTCTTTAAAAGAAAAAACACAAGAGTGAACAGTGCCTAACTTCAGTTTTACAAAAAAAAAAAAAAAAAAAAAAAAAAAAAAATTGAGCTCTGTGAGAAGCCTCGTTTTAGTGATACTTCATATGGTAACTTCACTCTCTCACCTCTCCCTTTCCACTGAACCCCAGCTTATATTCTTCCTGAGAGAGGTCTCGAGCTTACAACTCTTGTCACTCTTTCCAGCTGAACATCGTACAGCCAGCTCTTCCCAGGCTCGAACCCTCAACACAACCTCTGATATCTTCATAGGCACTCCTGGAACACAGAGCTGGGAAAGAATTTGAAGGTCAGCTTTTCACCCTCTCAGATTACAGATGGAGAAACTGAGCCCCTGTAAGTTTCTTACAACTATTTAGTCACCGGGCCAGCTCTACCCTTCAGGCCTTCTTGGCTACAAATCTGGTATTGTCTCTGAGATGGGAGTCGGCAGCTTGTGGGGCCCGCTTCTTGTCCTTCTAGAAGTGAAGGAGAAAGAAGTAGTGGTCCCAGGGCCCTGACCTTGGGTACACTTTCTCAGCATTCTCAAGGTTGAGTCAGCCTGTTTGTACCGTCTGTCTCCACCCTAAATTGAGCTTCTTGAGGACAAGAGACTAAGTCCTACTCATCTTGGTATTTTTAACCCCAAGCGCACCCACCGTGCCTGGTATGCAGAAAGGCCTGGAGGGCTCGTTGAGCCAAACCAATCTGTTTTGTGTAAAGGTCAACCCACCCAAAGCGGGAGGGAACTGTAGCTCCTTTGAAGCGCCTGGCATCACTGGTCCTTCAGCTGGTCCTTCGGCACTGTGTCATCCAGCGAGCAGAACCGCACCTCACCTGGAAGCAAAACAAGACCTCCCCCTCCCACGAAGCACAAATAGGGAGGCCGCCCTGCAGAGTGAGATTTAGGGAGCAACGGGTGAGATGAGCTGGACAGAAAACTTGGCTAGGCACGTGGTCTTTGGTTGATAACCATGATTAAGGTAACTTTGTTGGTTAAAGTGGGTTTCTTGGAATTTCTCCAAATGTTCTTGTGTTTATCTGCATGTTGTTCATTACGATTGTTGTCACTGGGCTCCTTCCGAAGTCTGTGTGAGTTAGGAGAGAGGGAGGGGAAAGAAAAGGGGAAAAGGGAACCTTCTGTCTGGATTCTGACCAAGCAAAGAAACGGCTGCTTGCTGTTTTTCTCCCTGAATGCCACAAATAGGAACGTGTGCCGTCGCCCGCTGCCCAGCAAGCCTGAAAGAACTTGATTATGAGAACACTGTGATCTGAACGTGGGCCTTTCCTGAATCCTCCTTCGAAGAGGAACCAGTCGCTGCCTCTGGCTGCCGGGAACAAAACGACTTCAGCCCTGAGCCCCGTGGGTGCTGGCAGTTCTCACACTGCCTTCTGCACAGCCTAGTCACTCTCCTCTCTCCCGTCGGGCCGAGTGGCATGTGGGCGAGGGGACGACGGAGCCGGGGGGGGGGGGGTGGGGGTGGTAGAGTGGGGTGTCTGGATGCCCCCTCTGCGGGCGTGGCGATGGGGTCGCCTGTCACTGGGCTGTCACCGCCCTAACCAAAGTAGGGGCCTGAAACCGTCCCTTTTTGCCTTTTTACTTTAATCTAGAACACTTTAACAAAACAGCAGACCAAATGGTGACTGAGTCCTGACCCTTCTCCAGGCCACATGTAATCACCATCTTTCTGCCTCAAAATCTTCATCTGGGTCCGAGCCCTCAGTCACACCGTGGAGCTCCTCCACTTGCTTGCCGGAGCAAGATTGCAAAGAGTTAACACTTTTGCTTTTTCGGAAAGTTATCTGTGAAGAGTATTAGTTGTTTAATAAAGCGTGCCTGCCCTCCCGATGAACCCGCCAGTGACTCTGCAGCTGGGGTCATCCCAAGTTCACGCGGTGGACTTTTGACTGCCTTCTGTGTCTGTGAAAACAGTCGGCAGCTCCTGCGGGGATCATTCATTCAGGCCTGTAACACAAAACTGTTGCCAATGGGCACCTGCTGGGCGGCTTCCCAGGAGGGCTGGGAGGGGGATACCAAACTCCTCAGGCATCTGCAGAGATAAGGGCGGCAGGGGGTCCGCTGGGAGCGCGCTCCCCGGGCTGCACTTAGAGCCCACTGCCCGGCCAGCAGGCTGGTGTCAGAGTGTATCGGGCAGGATAGGATGTGAGCTAATTAAAGGCCTTTTACAAAGAGTAGAGAGTGTGTGTGTGTGTGTGTGTGTGTGTGTGTGTGTGTGTGTGGAGGAGGTGGGGGGGAGAGGTTTGGAGTGCATTCCCCAAATTTCTAGCACATTCTTTATTCCTCTCTTTTATCCCTCAAAACAGAAGAAAACAAATTAGAGTCTGAACATTTGGTTATTTCCAAGCTCAAATCCTCATCCAGTCTGCCTGATACTCTATTGGTTTTAGATGCTATTTTTATGGAATTACATAGACCAGCAAAGACAGATTTTACCACGTTTTCCCAGGAGACATCCTGTTCTTGAAATATTGTTTGTCGGCTGCTTGAATTTTGTCCTTTTCCCCCAGTTTGACACAGCTGGGCCCCAGAGTTCCTTCTTGAGATACGCTCTAAGCTTTCCCCCGTGTGCTTGGAAAAGCCGCTTGCTGGCTGTAGGGGGCGCTGCTGGGAGGGTGAGTCTGCTCGTGCCAGGGAGTGCTCTGACAGTGGGCTTGCTGAGGTGGTGGCCCCCGGGGGTCTTGAGCGCGCCGCGAAGTACCAACACAGTAATTCATTTTACAGTTAAACTGACCTAAAAAAGTCACCTGAAAACGCTTGAGTTACTTGCTCTTTTGCTTGTTTATTTAGCTTATATCCCCCGCCCCGCCCCTGCAGTAAACTAACTTATCTATGGATCCAGGTACTTTGAAGTCTGTGGTATTTTCTTCATCTGCCTGGTGATGATACGTTTCCTGAAAGCAGTTTTGTTCCCCTGCGACCTCAAGCCTTCATTATATTATTTCTGATACAGTTCACATAAGCTCGGCTGTGTCAAAGAAACATTTAGATCAATCTTGTACTACATGGTAACAATCCTAGGAAATTCCAATCCAAAGCCAACAACCTGCTTCCTTCATTTCTGGACTGCTGGTGTATCTGGCCTTGTCTGTGTTCTGATAAGGAGTAACCACAATGTTAATTTTGTATTTCCTTGCCTTTGTCTCACAGAATCTGTTCCCAAAGCTGATGGTCCAGGAGGCTTGTTCACTGTCACGTGACTTGGGAGGGAGCTAGCCACAGAGGAGTAATTAGCCTGACCATGGGAAGTACGTTAGCGTATCCCTCCTCGGAGTGTTTAAAACGCGTGTTACACTTCTCTTTTCCTCATTATCGCTATATAGAAAACACAGGAAGGACGCCATACCGATCACACAGTTGAAGGGAATTTTGAATCTAAGCTAGTAGCTGAATACGTCGCTTTAAAAATGTTATTGGCTAATATTTACGGCCTGCTTCACTGTGCGCCAGGTACTATTCTGAGTGTTCACACGAATTGGCTTGTTTAATCCTCACAGTGACCCTGCGAAGTGTCAGTCCCGGTTTATACGTGAGGACATGGAGGCTCAGAGAAATTAAGTAACTTGCCCAAGGCTGTGAGGAGAGCCAGGGCAGGAACTCAGTCAGGTTCTCTGACTCAGAGGCCGCGTTCTTGGCCCTGCCCCTTGCAAAAGTCGTACCCCGTGTAAAGGGCTTCATTCTTGGACCTTTCTGCGGTATCAGATTTGCAGGAATTAACCATGTAAGGCTGCATTCTCAAGGGGGTGCAGAGAATTTGAGTCACGGCTTAAAGTCCTTTCCTGTAGTGCCTTCTGTTGTATAATTAGCTCTTCCGTGGATGCTACACCGTCCAAGCCCAGGCGTGTGGCCGCCAACCAGGGAATGCTCCAGCCCCGTCCGAGATGCCTAGTGAAGGCATTTCAGCTTTGTTCTAGATGCACACGCAGAACTGACCAAATATAAAGTTATAACATAGCCTCACGGTAACAAATCCGTAAATGTGTCTGAACAATAAGTTCACAACTGCCAGGCTCTGTCCTGGGCACGGAGGAAACAAACAGGAATAGAAGTTCTTCCCCGTTCAGGGTCATGGCCCAGCACAGGAGAAGGTCCTGTAAACAAATGCGTCCAAGAAATACTCTTGTCTCTAGGACAAAAGTCCGTGTGGGTCCAGTGGGCGCCAAACGAGGGGGCAGACCTTTCAACCCAGGGCAGGGAGGGCCTGCACAGAGGATGAGATGCTTGTGGTCAGTCTTGAAGTCCAAGGAGATGTGGGCTGTGTGGTCAGGAAGCGGGGGGTGGGACAGGCCCTGAGGGGCCCACAAGGGGCAACCTGAACAGAGGAAGCTCAGAGGTATGGAGCAGCGGCGCTCGGGCGGCGGGCCGCTGGGACAGGAAAGCGTGCTGCTCCGTCAGCCGGTCTCTCCAGGAGAAGACTGGCGCTCTATTCCCTATCTTTTTGTTTCCCTTCCTTTCTCCCCATACCAGGTATAACGGAATCCCAAGGGAAAGAGACCTAATGGAGTTTTTCACTTTTTAAGCCTAGTGTGGTTGTCATGATTTGCCCAGAATCTGCAGATATAAAATGGTAATTATTCATGTTTTGCAAGTATTTTCACATATGTGGGTACAACAGTTACATCTTTCACAGAGGGGGGCCAAAGCAGTCAACAGCCCCCACCCCCTCCGGAAAAAACAAACCTAACTTGTTTTTTATATAATTAGAGCCCAAACCAAATCATGGCCTGTTCACAGCAGGTAGACTGCAAATCTAGCCAAACTGTTCTTTCTGGCCAGAGTGACTCCATCCAGTACTAAGGCACCGGCTGCCTCCGGCATTTGCAATTAACCTGATAATTGCATCTAGACAGAGCAGAAAGTTACCCTCCCCAAAACCCAGAGCAAACACACTGCAAATCCTTGTTCAAGGAGAAGGCATTTAGGCTTCACTTTAAACAACTGGACTAGAAGGGCGGGAAGGGAGGTCGTGGGCTGGTGCTTCAGCTCTGCTTTTCTGCAGAATTTGGAGCTCGACAGATGCAAAACCATGATTGGGGAAGTTAATTTATCTGACCCTATTTGATCAGTCCATGAAACTGTTTCACCGTGTTCTTTAGGCCTGGCTAAACTAGATACGGCCTAAATTTGAGAGGAGAGGGCACATTCTGTGTTAGAATGTGTTTTGTGGCCTGTCTACTCTCAGCCCTCTCCTGCATCCCCCAGTCAGTAGATTTTTCTCTGGAAATCCCTTCTTTCCCATTTCCACTCAAGGCTGGTAACAGTGTCCAAACAGTGTCCACTTGTGTTTGGAATCCCAGTTTTTCATGTATGGCTTCAGAGGGGACGTTTATCTTGAGGTAGACACGACTGCTGTCTCGCTGCCAGGATTTGGGCCGAGTCTCCATAGGACTCTGGGTGATTTCGTGGCACTTGAGCCTCACGCTCGAGATTGTCATGCAGGCTGGCGTCGGCCCAGCTCTTGGGGTGAGAGAAGGATTGGGTCCTCTGGCTCTCAAGATGGAGCTTCGGTTGGGCTGCGTGACACATGTGGTCAAGGAAGGGTTCCTTGAGTAGTAAAACCTGACAGATGTCCGTCAGGAGTGGGCTCTCCGGTCCTCGCCTCCCCAGCGCCTCAGTGTGTGTTCTGTGGTTGCTTCGCCGGCCCCGTCACCCCGAACTTGAGCATCTGCCGCTGCCCTTGCGTCCTGGACTCGGGAGACTGAGTCACTTGCATAGGAGCTGGAGACGCTTGCCTAGCACACAAAACTTGCTGTCTCTTTCCTTTTTTGTTGCATTCTCAGCACATGCTTTATTGCTCCTTTCCGTGGATCCTTTCCTGCTTGGGGAGGAAAACACGGTCTGCACTCACTGACCACGTGGAGGCTGGCCTCTTGTCCCCTCATCTCTGAGGGATGAATAAGGAGTGAGAGGGGTTTTCACCTTGTCGTGGAAGTTCATCACCGTTGGGATGTTTGCGTAGTAGAGCTGAGTATGCTCGCATTTGCCTTTTCCCTCCACAGACGCTTCTGGCTTCGGCGTTGTCTGGCTAACCCCACCTGGGATGCCCGCGCTATGAATCAGCACTGGCAGTTTTAAGCATAAAGAAGAACTAATACTTGATCATTTCCTGTGTGCCGGGCACTTTCTGCCATCTCTCCTTTCTCCTCCCTTCCAGCGGCTCAGATCATATGTTGGAGTCGTTCTCGACTCTTGTCACACCACGTCTCAAGTGCATCCACCAGTCCGGCCCGCCGGACCGCATGCCCCCCACCTGCAGGCAATCGCCGCTGGCCGGCCTCATCGGAGCAGCCTTCCGCCTCCACCCTGCCTCCCCCTTCTCACATCTGTTCTTAAGACGGCAGCGGGAGCTACCGTATGTGTCAAAAGGTGGCTCAAGTGGTGTCATGCCTCGGCTCAGACCCCTCCAGTGGCTTCCCCTTCCACTCTGCACAGAAAATGAAAATCCGTACCGTGGTTTATTAGGTGTGCGTGGCCTGCCCCGTACTTCACTGACCTCATCTCGTACCCTCACCGCTCTCCAGCTCGCTCAGCCCATCATCAGACCTTCTTGCCGTTTCTCAGCTGTCTGCCTCAGAGCTGCTGCCTTGGGGTCTCTGCAGTAGCCATTCTCTCCTGCTGGAATGTTCTCCAACCACAGGGTTTTCACCTGCGTGTTCTTTGTCCAAATGCTACTTGGTCAGTGAGGCTCTTCCTGGCACTCCCTCCTCCACCTAGACTTGCACCCCCTCCTCCAACATCGCCTCTCATCCTCCTTCCCTGCTTTGTTTTTTACTCAACATATATTATCACTTTCATTTTCTTTATTTACATTATTGTCAATGCAATTAGCATGTAAGTCCTACGAGGGACAGAAGTTTTGTCTGTTTTATTCGCTGCTGTGTCAGAACAGCCAGGCCTGGCCCAGTGTGGATGCTAAGGGAGTTTATGTATATAGGAGGGAACTGAGGAGAGGAGCAAGGAGCAGACAGACCTCGGAGTCAGGCATTATCTCAGTTTGTAGGTCAGGTGCCGAGTCTCCAGAAAGTTGCCCAAGATCACACATCCCATAAGTGAAGCCAGAATTTGAACCCAAATGTGACTCCAGAGCTTCCGGATTTCCACTTTCCTGCGCTGTTTTCCTATGGGCGTCTCTGCCTCGCTTATGGCGACCATACAGACTCTGGATTTGTATGCACGTATGTAGTGATATGAACACATTAAAATGCCTGAGAGAGAGTACTTGGCCAGAATCTCTTAGTCTCCTATCATCTGGAGCTTAATCTCTAGAATAGACAAATAAGTACCAGCAAAGTCCTAAAACAGATGCCCCTCAACATCAGAAAATGTGTTTAGCACACAGAGCTAAAGAGATCAGGAAGCAGCACATTTTGAAAATACAGACTGGCCCAGTCAAACCAGTGAAGTCTTTTTGGTCATTGATTCCCAAAGCTACTCTGGGTTCACCAGGGGCTCACTAGGGAGACCAGCCCCTGTCAGTTCCAGAGTTGGCACTGTCCCGTGTACCTCCACACCGCGTGCCAGGGTCTGTCCGTAGCACTGGGGATATGAAGGGGGACAAGACAGGTGCGGCACTGGACATGCCCTCAACAAGCTTCACTCCCCCTCGAACTTAAAGGGCCGCTGTCGCTGAATCCCTAGAGTGGCTAGTTTTTAAAGGGACAGTCTCCCAATTTCACTTTCTCATTTTGTTCTTTGAAGTTCTTAAGTTCGTTTTAAGTCCATTGTGCACTCTTTGGCTAACAGGAGGTTGTGGTGCTTATCTGAAGGCTAAGAAACATCCAAGGCAATGAATTCCTGTTCTCCTGTGTCCCCGGCCCTTTGGTAGACCTAACAGCAGTCATTATGGTTCAAGATCCCCCAGGAGACCCCTTCTTGCCCATCAGCAAAGCCACATGCACCCTATGCAAAGAAATGATAGCTGTTCCATCCGTCTTAGGGAATTTGTTCTGTCTTGTCTCTTGCCTTTGCCTTGGACTTGGGATGGGTTTGTTTTCTTCCCTCGATGCTGCCTGTTGGATATGCCCTTAGGCTTTACACCTACAGCCCAGGACCAATGATGCCTGGGCTCACGCTTATCTGGGAATGGTGCTAAGAAATCAGTCATCAGGGGCGCATGGGTGGCACAGCGGTTAAGTGTCTGCCTTTGGCTCAGGGCGTGATCCTGGCGTTATGGGATCGAGCCCCACATCAGGCTCCTCCGCTATGAGCCTGCTTCTTCCTCTCCCACTCTCCCTGCCTGTGTTCCCTCTCTCGCTGGCTGTCTCTATCTCTGTCGAATAAATAAATAAAATCTTTAAAAAAAAAAAAAAGAAATCAGTCATCAGCTGCTACTAAATGTGTTTCCCTCTGTTTCCAGCTATGTCAAAACTTACGGATATTGAGAGATACCATTTCATGTTTGACCCCTGTCTTGTACTCTTTGCTGTAGGTACGTGCCTTCAGAACCTTCAGTTAGTAGAAAAGCAGGCAGTGGCAGCAGTAAGTTTAGAACCTCTTGTGAAAGATACGGCCACAGAGGGGGGAAAATGGAGGGAGTGACAGCTTGAATGGCAGGGAACTTCAAGGAAGGCCTTTTTAAGATTGAGCAGATTTGATTATATTTGTCAGTCTGAAAGGAAGGAGGCAGGAAGATTGGAGATATGAGAGAAAAGAGGATTGCTTCAGCAACATCCAAGACGAGGTCTTACAAGAGCGTGGAAGAAGGCTCTAGATTTGGCAAATACGCCATTTGTCCAATTTAAGCTGGAGGAGAGGAAAGAATTCTTTTCCCTGACTAGAATCTACGAATGGATGAAGTGGCAGTGGGGCTAGCGCGGAAGAGTCAGAAAGGAATGCAGAGCTGTCTTTATTTGGCTCTGAGGGTGTTCCAGGCACTGTCTTCGGTGGTTAGGGGTGCAGAGATGAGCAGACCTTCCATGGCCCCTGTTACTGGACTCTGAGCTTCTTGGCATCGTGTGCCACAGCGCACCTAGCCCTGTGAGCAAACAGGCGCCAAAAGGACCGCGTGGTCGCGGATGCGATGCTGGTACGGCTGCACACAGAAGGCGTATGGAAGGAGTGGCTCGTCCTACGGGTTTGGATGCAGGGAGAGGCCATGCAGAGCTCTGCGGAGGCATCTGGGAGAGCCAGACTGAGGTTGGGAAGGCAGAGGTTTGCAGCCATTGATGCTGGAGGATGGAACAGTAAGAGTAGGAGGTGATGTGGGTATGTCCCCATAATTAACTTTCTGCCCACCTTCCTACTAGATAGTTCCATTTTGAGTAACAGTAGCCTTCCTTCCTAAATCCAAACCAACACCTTCCATCTAGTATTCCCTGCTTAGGTGACTAGCAGTCGTTTGTAAAATATTATTGGTTATCTACACATAAAGTCTAGGTGGAAGAAATGACCTGAAATTGAAGACTTGGGTACCTTCTGAGTTTAATTTTAATTTAATCAGCTTTATCCTTAAACTTTTTAGGGTCAGATCTCTAAACTAGCAATGCCCAATAGAAATATAATATGAGCCACATAATTTATATAATTTAAAATTTTCTCATAGTTGCATTAAAAAATTAAAAAGAAACAGTTGGTTGAGCTTCCAACTCCTGGTTTTGGCTCAGGTCATGTTCTCAGGGTCAAGTCCCGCATGGGGCTCTGCTCTCAGTGGGGAGTCTACCTGAGGTTCTCTCCCTCTTCCTCTCCCTCTGCCCCCCCCACTTGCGTGTGCACTCTCTTTCTCTAAAATAAATGAGTATTTTTAGAAAAGGTAAAAAGAAACAGAAGAAATTATTTTAAATATTTTTATTTGACCCGTAATATCCAAAATATTATCATTTCAGTCTGTAATCAGTATGTAAACATAATTGAGATGTTTTACATTATTATTTTTCATGTTGTCTTTGAATTCCAGTATGTATTTTATATTTACAGCGTATCTTAATTCGTACTAATCACATGTTAAGTGCCCAGTAGCCTCCCGTGGCACATGGTCACCTTCGTGGACGTTGTGGCGCTAAACCAGGAGAGGAAGTTAGGGTCATGTGATAACAGCATTATTGTGTGTCTGAGCTGATGAGTTTCTGGTCTCTGTGGCTAACTTGATTATTTGACTATGCAAGCTATCTCTCTTCACTACATTTAGCCTCTCATCCTTTTGCTAAGGGGTTCGTTTCTAAGATTTCCCTTGTTCTTGTTGGAGGAAGGAAGGTATTGAATAGAGAAAGCAACTTTAAGCAGTTGGCTTTTGTCTCCATCATGGCAAGGGGAAGTTTTCTACAAGATTCTAAGAAATAGCTGTCCAAGTTGTCTTTAATTTTTTCCCCTCAGGTTATTTGTTGGTTTCCTTTTTCCTCTTTCCCTGCCTGCTTGCCAAAATTTAGAAAACATTCTGTTCATGATGTTTTTGAATATGGTGGCATTTCAGATACAGGCATGATTTTTATGAAGCTAATTTTTATTTTTAAAAAAATGAATTCTGCCTTTGGTTGCATATTTAGAAAACAAGTGCCATAAACGTTTTTTAAATTATGGAAGAGTCAGTCAATAGAGTGTTATATAGTGTGTGGACAGCTGAAAGGACAATCAAATGAATACCTGGGCCTACGTAGACTCAGCTTAAATGATAGAATGTAGTAATAGAATATTATACTAATGAAATAGAACGTGCTAAAATATACTAGTACTTTTGAAAAAGCCTCCGTGCTCACATTCCCTTTTTCCACTGTTGAGTTAAATGGATTGGGTTTTCTTCCTCATTCCAAGTGTTGTTCTTTAGGCCTGAAATCTGTTAACCTGGAAATGGCTAGTTCAGCTGGCTTTAAAAACCCCAGATCTATGGGAAGTAGATGGGTGTGAAGTCTGAATGTCTGCTCCCAGCTCAGCCTTTCTGGGGCTGAAAGACAGCAAAGGCAAGAATGCCCTACGGAAAGGCCACTAAGGAATCCAGGGGACAGGCAAAGAGCGGAGGTTTCTTAGGAGCTATTGAGAAATCGCTAAACTGCCATTTTATTTTTATTTTAGCCCATCTGAGGCATTGGGAACATTTGAGTCCATTTTTAAAAGAACCTTTGGGGTGCCCCTGGCTGGCTCAGTCAGTTAAGTGTCCGACTCTTTTTTTTTTTTTAAAGATTTTATTTATTTATGTGACAGAGAGACAGCCAGCGAGAGAGGGAACAGAGCAGGCGAGTGAGAGAGGAAGAAGCAGGCTCCCAGCAGAGGAGCCCGATGTGGGACTCGATCCCGGAACGCCGGGATCACGCCCTGAGCCGAAGGCAGACGCTTTAACGACTGCGCCACCCAGGCGCCCCTCAGTGTCCGACTCTTGATATGATCTCAGGGTTGTTAAATCAAGCCCCACCCCACAAGGAGCCTGCTTAAGATTCTCTCTCTCCTTCTCCCCCTGCCCCTCCCCCCTCAAAAAAGAAAGAAAGAAAGAAAAAGAACCTTCTTTTGGCCTTTCCTTTGAGCTTAGAAACAAGCCAGGTCTCAGGAGAAATGAGACAGGACTTAAGTGCCTGCAACTGAGCTGCCTCCCATTCTCATCCTAACCCCAAAAAGAGAGGCTCACCTTGCCTTGTATTCCCAGCCTCCAAACTCCAGTCCTGAATCTGTAGTCTTCTCTTCTCTCACATTCGTCACACTTGCTGATGAATAACTTCCTAACAAGTGAGTTGCTGGTTTTTGTATTTCTAACTTTCCCCAAATGCAGGCTTTACCCCACCCACCCCCATAAAATGTTTGGTAGTTGTAAGAAGTAGTACCTGAGTTTCCACTGTGGATCCTCGGTTACTCTTAGATGGGTGGGGCTGTTGGGAGAAGCATCGGAGTGCCCAGATGGACAGAAGATGGATGGAGACTGAACTGGACCCACTTTCAGGATCCTTTCTTACCCAGGAGCATGGCTGGCTCATGCTCATTCTCTCCCCACAGCTCTCTTTTGCTTTCATCCCCTCCGCCTTGAATTTGTATCCCCACCATGTCAGTTACCGGTACATGAAACAGTCCTTGCCAGAGCGGTCGTCTTTTTCTGTAGTTAGATTTGGTTCACCAGACCAGCTCCGACAAAGCAAATCTTTGAGTTCTGGTGCTCCACCTCCCTCAGCAAGTCCTTTTGTAAGAAGCTGGGTTGGAAGAGCAGAGCTCTTCTGTGCAAGCAGGAGCTCTTGAGATCGCTGGTCCTGATTCTCACCCTCGCGTGCCTTCCGTCTTTCTTCCCAGCTGTCAATGGTGCATGCTAGTTCCGTGATCCATGTAATGGACGTTCACAGGACTCCATCCTTCTCTGGAGCCCACGTCACATGTGAGAGTGATGGGTTTGGGGAAAGGAGGAAGTGGTTCTTTCTTCTTTCAAAGACTACATGGCATAGGGCAAAGAATGGGTGATGGAAGGGGGCAGGGTGTCTGACTTGGGATATTTTAGTTAAGGAAGGGGATTGGAGCCTGACTTTCTTGTTCGGGGATTTGCATGTAGTTTTCTGAAACTTTATTATTTATATACTTCTTTTTGCTTCCTTCATCTGTCACCACCACTGCTAGGGAAAGGAAAGATGTCTCCTTGGCATCTTTATCGATTTTCACTGGCATTCACCAAGGAATTTTTCCATGGAGGGAATAACAAAAATCGTGGTTGGGTTTCCTCCATAGATGACCCAGTATCAAATGTAGGTCGATTCTTAGCAGACTTTTGTTGGAGATTATCATGGTCTTTCCAGTTTCATCTGTACAATGGGGATAATAATAGAGCCTATCTCACAGGGCTGCTGTGTGGATTAAACTCATAAATGATTTCATAGACGGCCAGCCCTTAGAACAATGCCTGATACATAGTAAACATTGTTGGTTTACAATTCCAAAAGTTATGCTACAGTCTTCAGCAGTCAGGAGTTTTCCTTTACCTGTTTTGCTGCATACTCATTTAAAACTTCATTTATTTGAAGAAACCAGTTGGAGACCAGTTTCTTTCTAAAAAGAAACCTCATCACGATATCTCAAACCCTTGAAGCCTCTCTGACTTTTTCAGTGAGAAGCCCAGCTTATTCTCGTGCTGAGCATCTCTGGCTGCTCTTTATGGTACCACCCATCCCCTGTCTTCCCAGACTTTCAGCATTGAAGAGAATATATTTATTGGAAATACAAAGTACTTCATAAGAATGAAGTCCTTTGTGACTCGGAGTGAGATAGGCTTGAGCTTCTTTCCTATTGTGAAACGTTCCCAATTCCATTCCTCATTTCTGTATTTTGAGATTTCAGTCTATTTATAATTGGCTTCTTCCTGCTTTCCTTTGTTCCAGAGCAGGTATGAGGTGGTTCCTGTCGTACAGGATGAGACATGCAGGCTTCAGTCGGGGTGGAAGGGGGAGCAGAGCACTCCCTAGAAGAAAGAAAAGGATTTGCAGTACTAACGCTCAGCATTTACACATTGCTTTGTGGTTTTTTTCCCCCCCGAAGTACTTTTAAAACCACGGTCTCTTTGGATTACCCCAGTGACACTGTGGGTTGTGTTCTTCCTGTTTTATAGATGAAGATACTGATCCCTGAAGAGAGAGTGTTTTGCTCACCCAGCTGATACTGGTGACAGAGTTGAGATCAGGATACCTGGCTTTTCAAAGGCTGTGTGCTTCCCTAGAGTTGAAATTGTGTATCTGCAAAGTCAGGCTTTATGCTGTGACCACCTCAGAGGGATTTTCCCCCTACAACATAACCTATCTCCTGGTTCAGTCCTGAGGCATTGGCTATTTGTGCATATTGAGAAACCTTGTTAGGATGGCAGAACTGGAGGTCACTCATGGGGTGGGCAGGCCTACTCCCCTTGACTAGCACCGATGGTACGGAAACCCACCTTCAGCTTCTCCCGTGTGCCTCGGGCTTTTCAGCAGTAGACGAGCGGGAAGCCTGGCACCCTCAACTCCATCCCCTACCCCTTCTGGGGAAAAGCTTATCATGAAGCTGTTGAAGGGCTACAAGTAGGACATCATCCCCTCCCACAGAAGATTCATCCTGCCCACATGATTCTTTACAATTGGTGTAGGAAAAACGGGAAATTGAATGTGACTAAGCTGTGGCACGTACCTGTTGTTGCAAATCGGCCTTCCTGATACCCCCGTGTAGGCCACTTACTCCTGTGCCTCTGGCCTTCTAGCCAACTCCACCAATCCTTCTTAAAGAAAAGGCAAAACCTTTTTAGGAGAGTGCCTCAAACCACTCTGAGCTGCTAGATTAATCTGAAACAACATCTGAGTTCACAACTGGGTCAGGGTTGCAGAATAGCAAGAGAGACTTGCCAATTCAGCAGGCGTGTGTCTTGAGCTAGTTAAGGCCCAGGACAATCTTGAGGTCTGATTTTGTTGCTTATGTTTAGACCTTGTGTGCTGAGATAATTCTGGGTGGCTTTGAATAACTTTGTTTCTTAACTGAAAAGGAGTGTCTGTTGCCTGATAAGTGTTTATCCGTGAAATAGCAACATGGTATAGGTCTTAGGGTAGGAGGGCTTTTACATCTCCGGAGACACCCCCCCCCCCCCTGCAGAAAAAAAGCAAGGTCATTGGCTCAGGCGTGTTACTGAAGTAGAATGTCAGTCCTAGATTTAAAAAAAAAAGTATCTGTATTATTCTTATGCAGGGTCTCTTCTGGATTCTTTCCCCTTTCTCTCTTTGCCTTAAGGGCTATACATAATCATAACCAAATAGACTGAAAACAGACAAACCTGTCCCACTTCTAGTGGATAGAGATCTGGGGTCCAAATATGCCTCTTTCTTGCCAAACCTCAACTTGTTCCATGTCCTTTTCTTTCTTTCTTTTTCTTTTTCTTCCTCCCTCCCTTCCGTCCTTCTTTTCTTTCTCTCCCTCTCTCTCTCCCTCCCTCTCTCTTTTTTCTCCTTCCCCAGTTTCAGCCTGTCCCTTCAGCATCTGGCTGAGTGAGGGCTCGCTGTTTGGTTTGCCTTGTGTCGGTGACAGATACCCATTGCAAGCTGCATCCTGGGCTCCTTTAACTCTGGTCTCCTTACAGGGATCACAAAAGGAGTTTTCAACGTCAAGGCAAAACTCACACTGAGAATCGTTTTTAACTGTGGCTATTTAACAATGTGAATCAGAGTGAAGTGGTGAAAACCTTCGTTGTTAAGTGACTTAGGTCTCACATGACTTGAAGGGCATTTTTCTACTCGTGTACCGACAGAGTTGGAGAGGACTCTCGAATGTAAGCCTCCAGACCACTCTGAAGAAGCATGTAAAAATCGATGGCCCCACTGGGTGTCAGACACTGTGCTGGACATTTTGCATTATCTCTGTAACCCTTGAAAGCAACCCTTTAGAGTCTGGTTCTTTGCAGACAGGTAAACTGAGGCTCAGGAGGATTGAGCGGCTGCCACCAGCATGCACATTCACGTCCACCTTACAGGCACAGTGTGTGCTGCCGGGCTCTCCGAGTGGCCGTGCTCCAGCTCAGCGGATCTCTGGCGGCGCTGCCCGGAGCTGTGCTCATAGCTGACACCCGCCGTGGAGCAACTTTCTGGTTGGGAGAACATAAGACCCCCTCACACCGCCCAGCCCTGTCAACTTCTCTCCCTTTCCTGTTATAGGCAGCCACCATTTGCCCCTGTGACAAGAAAAGTACTGTCACCAGCAATTACTCAATGGAGCAAGGATATTAAAGAGGAAATTTCCATTAGGTAAATAACTGTGAAAGAAGAACCCCAGAGAAGGGGGGGGAGAAATTCAAGCCCAGGCTCCTGTTACACTGGCCAAATATCTCTGGCATCCCATGCTTGCTGAATATCATAAAAGGGTCAGGAAAACTGATCGGACAGAACAGAGGGACACAGTGTGAATTTTTTCTCTTGCATCATTCCAGCATCTACTTGAATTTCAGTTTTGTAAAATCAACTGTCCCGAGCCTGTCCCCAAATCCAGGCTAATTTGTAGGGGCTGTGTTTCGATGGACAATGGGATTCTTTTTGGAAGGTGGGGCACTGACAGTGTGCCTCAGCTATGCCGTAGAACTGGCATCTTGAAGTGCTTCTGAGATTTTTACCCCTTTGCTGAAAATAGGGCTTTCTAGAAATTAGTGACTTTGGACTGTGGCCAGAGTTCACGAGTGTGGTGTGTGCTACAGCTTCCTCCCATGAAAGAAGGAGGACATCGGTGTTGTCTTTGCAAGTGTAATAGCCGGTTTTCTGAAGGACATTCTGGTCCTTGGAAACTTTCGAAGTCTTAAGTTTTCTGTGGACTTGAAATTGCTACAAAACGAGCTATATTGACTTAAGTCTCCACAAATGGGCCTTCTGATGTCCAGGTATTGTTTTTACCAAGGACAGTTATGAATTATCTACAAATTACCCTCCCAGGGCTATCCTGTCCCCATGCTCAATCCTGACACCTGCCGTCTGTCCTGTGCCTCCATGGCCTTCTGCACATAGCTTCCGCTTCTCTGGGGACGCACTTGCCAAGCATTCTGCATGCACACAGCTCCTATCAGCCTCCCAACAGCCCCGTGGAACCTGATTATTCCCATTTTGCGTGTGAAGGAATTGAAGTCCCACTAGCTCCTGTTTTCATTGGACGTCACATATGTATCAGGCTCTATGCTAAGTGCTTCACACGTACTGTCTAATCCTTACAGCATCCCTGTAGGTGGATATCCTCATCCCCATTTTGAAGATGAGCAAACAGGCTCACAGAGGTGAGATTGTTTGTCCATGATCTCACAACTAGTAAGTGTCACAGTCCGAATCCGAAGGCGGGTGTGAAGGTCTTTCCGTTAATGCCAGATACATGCCTCCTGACCGAGGTCCATGAAGGCAGGAGGCAGAAACCGTGTCTGTCTTCGGAGCGTCATTTGTTAGCCCGGCACTCGGTCCATGCCGCGCACGTTTGATTGATTTGGGGTTGATGCAGAGCTGGACTGTGCTTGCTCACGTCCTTATGATTTTCAGCCTTTCCCCCACTGCCTCTGAGATTAGATTTCCACTTATCTGAATATCTGTCCCCGAGCTTCCTTCCCCATTTTGATATCCATGAGCATGCCAGAGAGCATCTGCTCTGAAAAAAGTTCAAAATGAATTTGAATTTCGATGCATCTGGCTTCTTTTTAAAGTACGTAGGTGGGCGCCTGGGTGGCTCAGTCGGTTGAGCAGCCAGCTCTTGGTTTGGGCTTAGGTCCTGATCTGAGGTTGTGGGATCGAGCCTCGTGTCAGGCTCCTCGCTCATCGGGGAGTCTGCTTGATTCTCTCCCTCTGCCCCTCCCCCCGCTCATTCTCTCTCTCTCTCTCAAAATCAATAAATCTTTAAAAAATGAAATGAAATGAAATGAAAATACATAAGCAGAACTGGGGATGGGTGGTAAAGGATGTCCTGCCCCGGTCCCTCCCACATGGCCTTGTGGCTCGCATGGATACCTCTGCTCCGGTTTGATTATAGTGTTCTAACTCAAGGTCGTGGGTGAAATAACACCTCCCCGCCTCAGAGAAGACCAGTGCCAGAGGACACCCATACAGAGTGCTTACTGGAATCACCACCCTCTCCAGCCCATGTTCTTACCCTATCTTTGAGGGAGAAATAAGATACGGGGTGTGATTTATTTTCCCACCGAGGTGGGGAATGAGAGAGTTGGGATTAAGTATGACTAAGTGCTCCCACAGTGAGAGGAGGCCACAAGCTTTTGGTGCCCTGGATTCATACTCGGAAGCCCAGTGGACTGGCCCAAGGCCCAGCCTCTTTGACCACGGTACCCTTCATCTCACTGGTTTCAGATTAGTTCCTATAAAATGTCTCTCCCTCTAAAATCTGATTAACCTCTAATCAGTACGGGTTTGGCTGGACCATGGATTTCAACATCTTCCTGTTCCCTGAGTTCTCAAAGTCACAGTTATGGGGGTGAAGATTTTGGTAATAGTTTCCTTCAATAATATCTTTGTATCCTTTACATTTACTCACAAGTGGCAAAGGACAAGTCCAGTCGGCTTGGGTGAATAATTTTTTTGTCCACAGGAAAATGAGAATTCAGACAGAAGTCCTAGGGCAAGCTGAGTAGGTGTGGGTACCTTCTTGCAGCCAAGAAGCACATGACAGAATCCAGCATTTAGAGGGAAGTGGGATCTCTTAGGTCATCTTACTCCGTCCTCCTGAGGTCAGTGTGGTGTTTTTGTACAGAGAACGCCGGACCAGTCGGTGCTGGGGGAGCTGAGGGTCCTGTAGCAGAATCAGTTAGCAGTGAAGCTCTTAGCAGAGGCTGACTCCTAAACCTTGGCGATTGAACTTGTTTTATTGATTGGGGGGGGGGGGTGCAGGTGTTGAAGGAGGGGGGTGGTTTTGGGCAGTACATTATTCTTTAAAAAATCAGATTATTCTTATTTTATTCTCCCATATTCTCTTACGAGGAAAAGTATTATAGGATTTTTCATTTCTTCCTAGTCAGCTGCCAGAATTTGATAGACAGGACCTTAGCTTAATATGTTTTCCAAGGAAAGACCTCTTTTCAAGGGAAATGAGAGTTTGAGGAGGTAGGAAGGACCGGAGTGAGACGCTGGACGTAGCGTGGGTGCGCTGGGCCTCTTCAGGTGGAGACGGCACGCCTCTGGAGACGGCTCTCTCACCCACCGCTGCCTCACTTCCTCTGTGGCATCGATCACGGAGAGGCATTTTTGTTGAGCCCCCGAGTGGAGAACACTGGCAGCCACCACAATTCCAGAATGTAGCAGGGACTCCTTCTTTTGACTCTTGCCAAAACAAGGATCACATTTTCGTCTTCTCCCTCGATTCGCAAGTGTTTTCAGTTTGCGTTCCAGGCTCTCGTTGCTGCCTGTTTCATGTCGGGGATCATTACCTTCCCAGTGAGACTGTCGTCCTGGACGGTAGGTCCAAGGCTGCCATGTGCCTTCAACAGTACCTCAGTCTGTGCTGAGCCCAGAGTAAGTGCTTAATGAAGACCTTCTAACTGGGATCGTGCATCGCATGCTGTCAGAGCTGGGAAGGATTTTGGAAACCACCAAGTCCGACACTCTAATTTTATAGATGGTACCACTCCAGAAACTCATTCTGGAGGCTGGTGTTTATCTGCTGGAAAGAGGGGGTGTTGTTTTGGGTTTCTGTTTTTGTTTTTGTTTATGTGAAAGCCTAGTGCAAATGACCATAATTCTAAACCTTCGAAAGGCCTTCTCTGTGGTGCAGGATGTTCCTCCTCGGACTAGTGGCTGACTGATAATAACAGTAAGAATGCTCACTGGATTCCATACCCTGAGCCACGGTCACTGATTCACCCAGCCACACAGCAGTGTTGGTACTGTCGTCATTCTCCACATGCCGACAGTAGGGCACCTTGCTCAGGCTCTGTAGCTACTGGAATGGTTGAGGGCAGACCAGAATCTGCTTTGGTCAGATGCCCAAATCTGTGGCTCTCAGATGGGATCCCTGACTAAAGCCCCATCTGGTGATTCACAGTGCTGGCTTTGCGACGTCCCGTGGTATCTCCAACCTAAAGGCGATTGGAAGATTAATTTTCATGAACTTTAATTCTCCAATTAGACACAGAGTGACAGGGAAGGCAAGGCCAAAAGCAAATAATGATAGGGATTGCATCTCTAGAAAGGTCAGTGATCACTGCCCTGGATCATAAAAGCATTTGGACAGAGTAAAAGGAAGGAGTGTTCCCATCTCTTGCTCCAGAAACCATTACTACTTCACTTGGAATTGCTGGTTCTTCCTCTAGTCCCTCTTCTGTGCCTGGAACTCACCTTCTCCTGTCACTCGTGTCATGAAGCCTCAGGCCTGGTGATGTAAAATGTCCCTTGAGGCACCTGGGTGGCTTAGTCGGTTAAGCGTCTGCCTTTGCTCGGGTTATGATCTCAGGGTCCTGGGATGGAGCCCTGTGTTGGGCTCCCTGCTTAGTGGGGAGTCTGCTTCTCCCTCTGCCTCTGCCCCTCCTCCCCGATTTTGGGTGCTTGCTTGCTCGCTCTCAAATAAATAAATAGAATCTTAAGAAAAATGTCCCTTGCCAACCAGTATGAAACAGGCCCCCCATGGCCAGGCTACCCAGTGTACTGGAATTCAAGGCAGGCAGTTCACCTTGAATCTTTGCACTGAGCTCTATATCTAAATAGCATTCCTGTGAGTTCTCCGAAAGGTTAGTCCTGGGTCATTGGCACTTAAACCACTTGTTTTGGTAGATCCTTCCCAAGAAGGTTAATTATATATTTGATATCCTTTCCTCTTTATGCCTGAATGATGAGGATAAGTACCCTGTGGTTTATTAACTGTCACTTTAAACCTTTTCAGATTGTCTTGTGACAAAACAGAGTTTTATGTCCTTTTTATTGAGCTTTGATGGATGAGACAGCTTCTCTGGTAAAAGAATGCCAGGATAAATAAGATCTTTCTCTGATTTGTGGAGGAGGATTTTGCATTGGAAGTCATGAGTTCAAGTCTGCCATTTCGTATGAAAGGTGACCTAACCTATTAACCTTTCCATATACTTCATTTTTCCTTTTGACCAATGGGGCTGGGCACGTAGGCACCCGGTAATTGTTGAATAAGTGAAAGAAAAGACATTACTTTAGGGCAGTTGATGTCTCTAGAAGTTTTGATCCCAAACCCTAAAGCAACAATTTGCCGTGTTTCCTGTTTTGAATCACACTGATTTAGAGCAAAGAGCCTCTGTCCTTAACATTATAGAATCCCAACACTTACCTCTCCTCCCCCAAATCATTTTGTGATACATTTTTCAGTAAAGTGCAAGAGGACTGTGGAAGGTGGATGCCGTTATGGACGTTTAGTAGTTGTTTTGCAAGCCTTGTGTCCTCCAGTGTAAAGCGTCCTACAATCTGTATGTGTCCAATGCTCGAGAACCAGTCTCCTGGGACATATAGTATGGGTAATTCAGCAATTAATCTCTCTCTTCTCTCAGTTGGCATTTACTGAAGCCCAGCTAGGAGCAAGGCAAGGTATTTATTTAAAATAATTAAAATAGCAAAAATAGTGCTGAGGCTTTAAAACTCTTTTCCTTCTGTTTTTAATTCATTCCAGTTTGCGGGGACATTATCGGATGGCTTAGGGAAGACGATGGACAATCGGCATCAGTCCGAGCGGGAGTACATCAGATACCACGCGGCCACAAGCGGGGAGCACCTCGTAGCCGGCATCCACGGCCTGGCTCATGGTAAGTCACATGAAACCGGAAGACTGGCTCTGCCGCCACAGTTCCTCCGAGGTCCCTTTTCACCCATCCGATTGCAAGTGGAAATCCTGGCTGGGGAGCTTGGTGTACTTGATAGCCTTCCAAGCTCTCTTCTTTTATTCTCCTTGCAACTGAAATGTTACAGCCTGTGACAGCTCTTCACTCACTTTCAAAATGGTGCGCACATTGCAATCCCCTCCTGTTCTTTGGCTTCTCTTCCCCAAAGTGTCATAAGGTGTCATCATTTGAACCCCTTTTTGAATATGGAACTGCTGCTTCAACACTTGCCTTCTGCTTACTGAGCTTTCCTTCCGTGGCAACTGAAATGTGAAACTGGCTGCCGGGTTTGTGGCCCAGGTGTTTCTGAGTCTTGTATAAACGCACATTCAAAAGGATTGTAAATCCATGTGCCCAAGTGACATAGGTGATGGCATGAATGTATTAAGTCTCTTGAATTTGTTTGAATTCTGATCTTTAATGCTTTAACTCCGACTCATTTGCCTTTTGTTGCGTTTTTCTCAACAACTTTTTAGTGTGGCATTCAAGGCCCTTGGAATTGTAAACCCAGACAACTTTTCCAAACATTGTCGCCCAGCCACACTATATTTCAGCCACCAAGAGCCATGGGTTGTTCCCCAGACAGGCCCCCAAGGCCTTGCTCACGTTCCTCTGCTCTCCCCTCCTCTGCCTCACTTCCCTGCCTGTCAAAGTCCTACCCAACCTAGAGGTCTCAACTCAAATGATGTTTGCCCAATTAGATGTGTCCCCAGTTAGAAATAATGACCATTAGAGCACATGTAGAAGTCTGGGTTGTGTATCTAGGCAGCTGTGTGTACCTTGCTTTCCTGATAGACTGTGACGGTCAGGAGAGCAGGAAGAGCATTTTGTATTCGCCTCTATGCTTGCAGAGCCTCATGGGATACCGGGCATACAGCTCCTGCTTAGTAATGCTTAGTAAATGACACTGTTTGTACCAGATTCTTAGAGATAGTCTGAAGCTAGCAGAAGTCATATCAAGACTGACCAAGTTTAGATTAGCCACACTTGGAAGAAGGAGGCAGATGGATAATAGAAAATCTTATTTCTCTTCATGCTTAGGACACAGCATTTAGGGCAGAGTTTTTATCAGTTTTCCTAATGGTGAGGTTTCGATCAAAATGCCTCTACTTTTCCTAAGCCTGCCCAACTGGAAAGGGAGCAGCTCCAAAGGAGACATCAAGCTAGGAGTAAAATTTAGCTGAAATTAATCTATTTAGGGACTCAAAAAGTGGATTGTTGGGCAGCCATTTGGGGTTAAAGATTTAATCATTCTAGTAACTGTAATGATAGTGCATGGGACTAGCAGGGACTGTGTTTTTTTTTTTTTTTTTTTAATGAATACAAAATGCTTTGCTGGGTATAATTGCCTTTGTCTCGCGTCCTTGGAATGTGGAGAGAAAGCCGAGCTGTCTTCACTTTTCGGATGGTCACAGGAGTATGCTGAGAAAATGGGTGAGGGTTCAAGGTTGGTTGCAGAATCCCTTCCAACCGAGGACCATTCGTGCAATACATGCAGCATCTCCAGGAACAGGTAGCCTCATCCAAGGAGAATGCATGAAGCCCTGGATGGCATGAGAGCGGTAGCCTGGAGTGAAAAAATGCTTCACAGATAACAAGAACCAGAACCCATTCAGTCTCCCTGGTTTAAAAAACCGGGAGTCCTGCTCCATTTTCTCTGCAGGCCCTGCTTGCTCCAGGCTCGGTAATGTCTGTCTCTCCGTGAACTCAGTTCAAAAGGTTGGGATAGGGCTGTGGCCTCACTGGAGCAAATGGACCCAGAATCCAAAAGAAACGTGGATTGTTAGTGCGTTCTCACCCAAGGAATTTCCTTTACCGATTTGTCTCACTAGAGATGAAGAGTCTAGAGAGCTTCCTCATGCCCCCACCGTCAAAGGGTAAACATCCTGTGAGTGTCCCTGGCACACATCCTGGAAATGCTCCCTGGACAGGGCCCCACTTCTTCCCTGTAATGCCTGTGTCCTCTTCAGCCTCTGCCAACTTCTGGCCACTCCTGACGCTCTTTAAGGTCATTGCTGTCAACTTGCAAAACGTTTGGAATGTCTTTTTGACCTAGGTTGGTCTTTTGAAAAGACTCCGTGGAGAGTCCCGGCTGGTTCTGGCAGCTTTTTTTCGGGGGGGTGGGGGTGCCTTTCATCCAGTCCTCATGATTTACTCTGATTGCCTAAACCTGATCTCAGCAAAGTGTGCGGTAGCTTTTACCCCGTTTCAAACTTCTGGTGGTGTTGGCCAGCCACACAATGTTCTTGGAAACCAAGGATTTGTATTTAGTTCTCTCTGCCTTGTATTTTATGGGGTCCCAAGTTTCCCCAAAGCCACTATTGCTAGTCTGTTGATGTAGTCCTACTGTCTGCATAATCTCTTGATTGCCCATGTGCTTCCCACACTTGAACCAGAAAATAGCCACTGTTAACCTCTTAGGTGTTCTTTGATTTTTTTTTTTTTTAAACTGGGACACACTTGCCTTCAGACTAACATGTAATACATAGTCTCGGACTCTAAACTTAGTGGGCAAGTCTAAGTCTGCCAGTTCCTTAACTAGAGTTGGCCCACCTGTAGCCTGTCAAGAGGTTGACAGAATGCCTCTAAGTTACCTTGCCAGGTGCATGGAATTGATGGAGTTCAGCTTTAAATGCTTTTGCTTTTGTCCTTGGCCAGGTTACAACGGCCCTTGTCTCTTTTTCTAGGTATCATTGGTGGATTGACCAGTGTGATAACCTCAACAGTGGAAGGAGTGAAAACAGAAGGGGGTGTCAGCGGTTTCATATCTGGCCTTGGGAAAGGGCTTGTTGGCACTGTAACCAAACCAGTGGCAGGTGCCCTGGATTTTGCATCAGAAACAGCCCAGGCGGTGAGAGACACAGCCACACTCAGTGGCCCCAGGTCAGTGGTCACGGGGTGGGGGTGGGGGGGTCACTTCTGCAATTTCTAGCCCAGCTCTGCTCTCTCTTCCGATCTATGCTGATGTGTTTAATCATACACATTCTGCCTTAATGATGTGATTTTTAAAAGCTCGAGTACATGAATCTAAAATTTCTAACCTGCCTAATATAAATACATGAAAATAAGGCACGAAAATCTGGCATGAATTCTTCTGGATCTGTATCTGCCTATCTATAGCTATGTCTGTAATTTATTTATATATAAAATGTTGTTTTTCTCCATTAGAGGGGTCAGAAATAGGATTGCACCCTTACAGATCTCCCCTGTTCACCAACCTAACTAGACCCCCCCACATGCCCATTAAGAAAAGTATCAGGCTGCAGGCTGTGTCTGGCTCCTAGGCTCCACGGGATGTTCTAGAATCCCCACAGTTATGGTTCACCACGTGAGTCTGTCCTTTCTTGGTTTTCCTTCCACTTGGACGTGCTGGCCAGTCCCCCAGCCACATGAAGGAATTCCCCGGGCAGGTTGACAGTTCTGCTGTGAGATGCTATCTTGCCTCGATACCAGCTGAGAAGGGAAATCAGGGGCAGCCCATATGGCTCCACATCCCCCAGAATCCAACGGCTTTAATGTAGCTCTTTGTGTTAGTAGCCTATTTGAGCCTTCCTTTTTCAGAGTGACTAATTGGGGATCTTATCAACAAAGGGTATAATGAATGTTACAGTTCCCAGCCAAGCTGGACGCCACTTAAGCCCAGAAGGATTTTGCTGCTCCCTGGTTAAGAGATATTCCCCAAGTGAATTAGTGTGCCCTTTTAGAATGTCTAGGGCCTGGGCCTTGTCCACACCCTATCTGTCGCTCCCTCGAATAGGATTTGAAGTGAAATCGTCCCCAATTAAAATGAATCCATGTGTCTGTCACCAGGAAACCTTACTGATGACACATTACTGCAGGGGAAATGCTTAAGATTGTAGACTGGGACCATGTAATATGTTTTGCCAGAATGTCTTCCATCTGGAAGCAGCTGCTTTTTAAAAAAGGATCTGTAGAGTTTACTTTAGTTAAGTTACATTCTCTTCTCAGATACAGAGCTAAAACAATCCTTGAGTATATTTTGAAGCATTTATGAAATTGGGGGGAGGGGCAGTAGGGAAGCTTCAAAAGTATTTCCAGTTAGTTTTTCTGTCTGCTGGAAGCCCCAGAATTCCCCCGCCACTATTTTGTTAGGACAATAAGACCTAACGATGATGCGTGAGTAAAGCAGGAGACCCCTAAGAATTCCAAAAGAAACATCCTTATTCGTAAAATCCCCAAGGGGCCAAGGGATTGAATGATTTGTTTCAAAAGGGGTCTGAGGTATGTGTGTTTGATTTTTAAAATATCATCTTGTGCTAGGGACTTGAGTGACGTTGACCAGAAAGAAATGATGTGAATTTTCTACAGTATCAGTTTGGAAGTCTTGATAAAGTTTTGCCTTCTTTTTAGGAGCATAAGAAAAGGCACAAAATGCTTGCCGCAGAAAATAAGGTGTCCTCGTCAGTTTCACTGGTCATCCCAACTGACGTAGCAGGTTCCACTCCGTGTCACCCGGTGTATACCTGTCAGCCAGTCATTTCTAGTCAGTAAATAGTGATTGAAGATTTTCTAAGGACTCGGGGTTGGGAATCTAGCAGAAAGCAAGGCCGACCCTGCTCTTCCCCTGGCCCAGTGGGGAAACAAACATAAAACAAATAATGACAGTAATAATTACTTGCTAAAATTGTGATAAATGACACAGGAGCTTTACAGGGTGCTTGCTGTGAGACCATGTAATTGGAGAAGGCGAAGGGGAGAAGGAGGTTGGCTAACCTGTGGTCAGTGCGGTCAAGAAAAGCTTTTCAAGGGAAGTGCTGTTTCGAAGTCCAGTGTGCTATCTGTTGCGGCATGGAGCCCCCTGGGAAGTGATGAAGCCTGAAGTATATGGTGAGGGTTGGCCAGGTGAAGGGAAGAGAGAATCACATTCCAGGCAGACGGGGTCCAGAGAGGCTGGCAACTCGCCTAAAAACAAACACTGAAGTCTAGCTGCAAATTTCCTGCAGCAGCTCTCTTCGCAGCCCTTCACTCCTAGAAACAAAAGTTACAGTGCTAAGTGAGAAGCAGCCAGGTAGTCATCGGCCTGGGAACCTGGGAGCTTCAGTGAGGGGCAAGTAAGCTTCTGCATCTCCTCTATGTTCTCCGAGGAGCCACTGGTGGGAGAGCCGTGGCCAAAGCTGCCAGAGGCGAGTGGGGCATGTGCCGGGCTGTCTGATTGGGAGCCTTGAAGAGATTTGGCCCTTTACCCTTTATTGCACTGAAAGGATACTACAGCTTCTTCTGAAACACCGTGACCAGTTTCACTCTGTCCGTTTGGGTCCCAAAGCAGGTTATCAATGAGCATCTATGTGTTAGAAAAGAACACTTGGCCTGGAAAACAGCAGGTCTGGGTCCCAGTCCCCCTCTTAGCTTAAGTCTCCTCACCTCCTTAAGCCTCAGTTTTTCTGTCTATAAATTGGGGATGAATATACCTGTCTCTTAGAGGTCTGAAGCCCAACCAGGGTTATTTTAATGTGGATGCTATAAGGAACTATATGAAACGCTGGACAACCCTATTTTTGAAAGTCACATTAAAGGAGCACAGAGATTCTTGCAGGTGGAGAAATGTTTCAGTGCCTTGAAGGTTTGTTCTGACGACACTGTGATCTCTTAGGAACATACTAGTTCTACCAAGGGATAAATCACCCTGGTTTCTTGGAAGTGAGTTATAACCATCTCCAACCATCCCAGTTGATTGAACAGGATCCAGGGGTGTTACTCAGGGTTTTTCCCCACTGTTTAGACAACAGGGACTAACAAATGATTTGAAGGGATTAGAAGTGAGATTCTGACCGAGGGCTGACCTGAGCCCAGGGATCCAGCCAGGAATAGAACCCAGGAGTCCAAGAGTTCTGCCTCTGAGTCTGCTCTTGGAACGAGACTTTCTGCTTCCTTTGTACTATTTTGTCCAGGTGAAGGCTTAGATCTTAGCATCTATGTTTTAAATGACTCAAATTTTAAGCAGATGATAGCAGAGTAAGCCATAAAACTGTGAAAGAATATTCCTTCCAGTAATCCATCTGAAAAGTGGCCTTACAGGAAATATTGGCTCTTTTTTGTGTTTATTTGAACTTGATTTTATTTATAGGGAGCCCCCCCCCACCGAGTTCTTTTAGATTAAAATACTTCCAAGTTCCTCTCCTTGGTGGTGTGTGCAGGCATTCCAAAGAGACAGTCACCTAACTTTTCCCTGAAACTGCCATGCCATCTGATAGTTCTTGGGAAGGCAGGTGGGGGTGAGGGGGAGAAGAGGGCGGAGGACAGCAGAGCCTTTGGCCTCCGCATGAATGTTGTAGACCAGTATCCCCTGCTGCATTCGTTAACTGTACAAGTATGTGTGGTTTGGAACTGAAGTAAGAAGCCTTTTCCAAGGCAACGTCGTGCTGGCTCAGGTTGCGTCTTCTCGTCTACGTGTATGGGGCCACATTTGTCTGTTCCCTAGTAAAGTTCATGAAAATGGTACAGCTGGCAGCCACACTTGTGGTGCATGGAAGCCATGTTGAAAAGCCCACCACCCTCCAAGCAGGCCAGGCCAAAGCAGGGCACCCGCTGGGCTGCCTGCCCAGCTCCTGTTTGCGTGGTGGTATTCGATGGTAGTATTTGAAAAGATATTCGGGTGGGTAGAAAGGCAGAGAGATGCAGGGGCAGCCATTGCCCAATAGAAGGCAAAAATAACGTTGAAAAGGGGAGTATTGGACTCTGGGCTATTTATTTGCCTGTTTACTTCTCTAAAAACCATCTGTTGTAGGCTTTGGGTTACATGACATTTTAGGAAGGTAGCAGATGAAGATTTATGAAGTTGGGCCCTGAGGTTTCCTCCAAAATATTTCTTCACCTTTTTAGTCCAGACCCAAAATGGGGAGAGAAGTGGGAGCTGGCAGAACTTGAAGTATTTAAACTAATTCAGCAAAGCTCAGGAGTGTTGGAGCTTATCTCGTTATTTAAGTTAGATAAGGAGGAATGGGGAATTTGAAGGATAATGATAGATCAGTGCTTCAGAATACGGCCATCAGGACTCTGATAATGCTCTGGAATCCCAGGACCCCCGTCTTGTGCACGTAGATGTAAATTCCAGTTGCTCTGAAAGCTTTCAAGAAACCTTTTGGTCGATGTCATGGAAAAGATTTATGGTGGGCATATTTGACTTTTTCAGTACAAACACTCCCAAGACACCACCCAAAATTCGTTTAAGACACTTTCCATTAATGGCCTCCTGGATGTGAAATTGAAGCAGATTTTCTTAAGGAAAAGCCCTTTTCGTTAGAGTGTTTGCGTTGTATCTAGGACTCTCCGAGATGGAAGGGAAGATGCTTTTGGGTCACCAGAGCCTGAATGCAGTCATCGGACAGGTTGGAAAAAAGTCCACAAAGGGAATTTAGGAACTGCTTTCACTGCTCTCTCATTCCAGTTTGGAAATACTGCTTGTAATTATTCTACCCTGAAAGCAGCCATTTGCTCTTCTTGGTATTATACACAACATATTAAGCAGAACTGGTTTGAACTGAGCCTTCAGGGAACTTTCAAAGGTAAAAATCTTAGTAAAAATTAAAATGTTCGTTAGAATACGTGAGTGCTATCAGCGTTTTCCACCTGTGTTCCACCTGCGGCCGAGGAGAGCGAACTGACCTCCCATGTGTCTGGAGGCAGAAGCAAGTCCAATATTGCTTGGAAGGTTTCTGTTTTACCTTAAGACTGTAAATGAATTTTACCTTTTATCCCATATTTGTTTTAATAAGATAATGTTTCTAATTGCTACCAAGTAAAATGAGTCCTTCAGAAAGACACACCAGCTCATCCTGTAGCTTCCTCCTCATACTCATTTAAGAGCCACGAGACATGCTTTCCAGATGAGCCCTGTAGACCCTCATAGCACTGATGGAAAGACAGGTATATGAACACAAGGGAAAAGCCAGAGCCTAGTACCTGTTTGACCCTGAGGCTCGGTTTCTGACCTTTGGGCATATCTGTCTTTTGGCTTGCTAGCTGTCTGCCACCCAGGGCAGCCAGCGCATTGGCCAACAAGCCGGTTTTATCATGAGAAGGGATTTGATTTCAGTGGCACTGAAAGAGGATCGCTGTGTCCATCCAAAGGAAAGGGACTGTTCGCAGCTCCCTTCTGCTGTCCGAAAGTGCACATTGGATACAGAGCAGCCAGTTGACCTGTCTCCTGCTCACCCTTGGGTATGTAGGAGGTGAGAGCCGTATATTCTCACTTCCTGATCTTGCCAAACCAGGCCCTTCCAGAGAATGCCCCAAGGTGGATGGATCACTTTCTCACTCTTGCTGAGCAATCCCCGCAGAAGAAACAACATTCAGAGCCGTGTCACAACATAGGCTATCTCAGAGCTCGGGTCTGAAATTCAGCTGCTGAAGTTACACGACATTGTTTAGAAACATCTTTCATGCCTTATAAGTTAAAATTCCTCTCACAGGAACACAAGCCAGAGAGCTCTTATTTTTTCCAAGACAGACTTCTTCCCTCTTGCTAGACTGTAAATACCGTACTTTCCTTTCACTCAGAGGCTCCGAACGATGCCACTCTCGTTTTAACATAACTTACGGAAAGCTCTGATCTGTTGCTCAAAAAAAAAAAAAAAAAAGGAAACCTGCACACACATATTTGAGAAGAGTCTTTCCATTTCTGAAATCCCATGACTCATTTTTATGCAAGATTATCTGTTAAGAAAAAAAACCACTTTTTTGGTCATGGTACATTATAATCGTTTCTAGAAAGGAGAGTGTCTATTTTTTGCCATTTTTGGCATGCAGAGATGGCTGGCTTCATGGGAACAGCACAATCCTGTTTCCAAAAGTAAAAATAAACTGAATGTAGGCATGTACATCTTTTAAGTACAGTCCTTGTATCTCAACCAGCAGGTCTTTGCTCAAAGAAGATAGAATGGAAAGTGGAAGTGCTTTCAGATTTTGGTTTCTTCCATTCGAAAGTTAAATAATCAACCCAGCCATTGTACATGTCGGGTCCTTTCCTTGTTCAGTGACTTGATTCATAAAACTCCCAGAATGACTGTGTTTGAGATTTTTATTTTGAACTTCAACAGAAACAGAATGGTGTGTTCCTTCCTGAGAAAAATTTGTATTTTGTGCGTTATAGAGAAGAATGAAAAGTCGTCGACTGTTTCTGGAATTCCTCTGCAAAGGCATTAAGTTCCCTTATTTTTAGGTTTTGATGACTACCCTATGTCTCTAATGATTTTCCCTTACAGAGTTGTCCCCTTTTGCCCAGGATGTAATTGGAATCCCCCTTAAAGAGAGGATCCAGGTTTGAGTTCAGATCCCTTGCTCCCAGAAAGTTTTAGGGTGTGAGGTAATTGTGAGGTACATAGGGGAACCAGTGGGCTAGCAGCGGACTGGATGAGGACTGTAGTGTTGTTTTACAAGCGAAAGCTTGTAATCCTTGGAGGAGGGAAAGGTAAGTTTGGGGGTTGTAATGAACCCAGAGTCTCCTTGCCCCCACACCTTTATTTAGTCTCTTTTGCCAGACCACCTGTCAAAGACAGATTCGTGCTAAGTTTCTCACTAGCTTGTCAGATGGGAGGAAATAAGATTTAATCACAGTATACTCTAGAAGAAACAGTTTTCTTCTATTGGGCTTATATAACTCAAATCAAGTTAACAGTGTTTACTAGTTTATATCCTTAGTGGATTTACTTGGATACATAGAGGAAACTGATTTCTCATTAGCACAAAATTTGTCCATGTGGGTCGTTTTAGAACTGAGGCTCTCAAAATATGGCTTGAGGACCCCTGGGGAACCCCAACTTTTCCCAGGATCCATGAGGACAAGCCTATTTTTATATATTTATATATGAATTCTTACATAGGTAGATAGCTAAATAGCCATGGTTATAACAATATTCTCTAATGAGCGTGCAGTGGAGTTTTCCAGAAGCTACACAGTGTGTGATATTGCACACAGTGATTGACTGTAGAAGCAGATAAGAGAATGCAGCTGTTTTCTATTAAGCAAGACTTAAAGAGCTTTGCAGAGACGTAAAACAGTGCCACTCTTCGCACCTTCTGCGACTCCGTGAATACGCTCCTAGCCAGCAAATGCCTGTACCTGGTTGCTTTCCTTGACAGGATGCTCTGTGTGAAAATGTGGTGATGATCCATCGTCCTGCTGGTAAATAGCGCCTATCAGCAGCGGTGGATTAATGTGGATTAAACTGCAGGAGCCCCCGTGATAGGATGCTTCACCTTGGCTTCCTGCCGACAGTTGTCAGCCCTCCTGGTTTGCTCCTGACTTTTACTGGGTTTCCTGAGGTAACAATTGGAAAGATTTTATTACGTACCAGAAAGACCTCTCACAATAATTTACCTAATTTAGTCCTTCACCCTAACCTACCATCCCAATAAATTTTAACTTCAGCAGCATGGTGAGTGGGGAGCACATTACTTCAAAGCATGGGGTCCATTTTGTCGAAGGCCTCTTGCTGCTGCTAGCACTGCCCTGAGCTCCTTCAGGAAATGGAGAAGGTATATCTGGGTCAGAGATCACTTGGCGAAACCTCCGCTTTCTCCCCTAGCAAAGCTGGTGGAACAGGACAAGCCCACAGTATTTGGATAAGCTCCTTTGAACTCTTTGTGGAAAGCAGTTTTTATGAGGCAGTTCTGTATTAACACCAGAGGCAGCTCCTAGTAGATTTTCCCTCAACATACTTCAAACGTAGGTGATGCCAGGGGTGACCCAAGTGGCACCATAAAATCCCGGGGATTGCAGAACACTTCAGAGGAGAGTCGGAGACGAACTTGGCTTCTCATTATGAGGAGGATGGGCCCCAGGAGTCCTGGCTAAGCCTGGTGGGTTAGGACTGGTTGGATCCAATGGAACCTCCCTGAGTTCTGCCAGGATGAACAGAGGGCAACTTCCTGATCTAACCCCCGAAGCACAGTTAGGGTGGTCATAACTGGCACCTGCCCACCTCCAAAGGCATTAAAGGCCAGATTACCATGTGTGAGAGTTTTCGTATTCCTCATGAAAAGTTATGAAAAGCTCTGTGAGTTTTTATGCCTTTGTTTGAATTGTTGAGGGGTCCCATTAATTCAGTTTCGCTAATTCTGAATGTGTGCTACTCAGATCCCGTTGCTTAGTAAACACACTGGTTCAGTGTAGGCAAATTGACAGTAGAAGTGCCTTATTGGTGAAGTATTGACCTCCTTCTATGTTCTAGGCATATCATAGGTATTCAGTGCTGAGAATATTAAATACTTAAAATCGCAATATTTAAATATTTAAATACCGAGAATATTTAAATACCAAATATTTAAATACTGATTTAAATAATTAAATACTTGGAAGAAGCTCCCAGATTCTTGAGAATCACCAAGTTGTTTGTGTGTTAATATTCTTAAATTGGTCTCAAGTGCTTATTAAAGCAAGTTTTCCTATAGCTTTCTTGAAGTACCCCTTGATCAGCGACTTGATTTGCTCTTTGTTCTTGAAAGTCGCAGCACTGCATTTGTGTTGTGCTGTGTACTGGGGAGGCTTGGCTGTTTTTCCAGCTTTATTAACAGGTCTGTCACTGCTCTTTCAAAACCCTTAAATGATCTCTACTCTTTCTACCTTATGCGTATTTACTAAATATTATTTAATTTCTTTTTTTTTTTTTAAGATTTTATTTATTTATTCAACAGAGATAGAGACAGCCAGCGAGAGAGGGAACACAAGCAGGGGGAGTGGGAGAGGAAGAAGCAGGCTCCCAGCGGAGGAGCTTGATGTGGGGCTCGATCCCAGAACGCTGGGATCACGCCCTGAGCCGAAGGCAGACTCTTAACCGCTGTGCCACCCAAGCACCCCTAATCTCTGCCTTAATAAGAACAGTGACTTTAACAAGCTATGACTTGGACCATAATTATCTCACTATAACAATTTTTTTATCTTTTCAAATTAAATTGTATTTTGTCAATGTAAATACGTGTCCACACTTTTAAAAGTCAAAGACTTTTCAGCATGTCTGAAAACAAAAACCAGCAGTCCCCTGCCCCATTCTTCCCTACCTCTGATTCCTGCTCCCCCAGAGGCAACCACTTTCAACACTTTTGGCTGTTTCTTTGATTTGGAGGCATTTGCCTCTGTGTTTCTTTAAAAAAAAAAAAAAATGCTATTTGTTGCTGTGGTTTGACTTCCTAGCCCCTCCCCTTCTTTTTCAGTATAGTTATGTTGTCCTTTTCGGGTGAATCAGTATTCAGTTTTTACATTATATGGACATGTCAACAGCATTCCCAGTGAAGCTACCTAGGTTACTGTGTTTCCTTTTTGGTTTCTTTTTTCTCCCTGGAATTACTAACTGCTTTGATTATTGTTGTTTTCTTCGTTTGCTACATGAATATTCCCATTGAATCCTCAGACTCTTACTTACTTTCAGCTTTTTTTTACTCCAAGTTTAGTAAGTCCTTTAAAAAAAATTTCTTTTTCTATCTGCCTGTTACTAACTTATCCACAGATTCTTCTCTGTGTGATTAAAAATGTACGAAGCAGTTTATCGGTGTTACGATTCTTCTTGCAAATTCTTCCCCCGGGTGCCTCCTGCTCCTGTCTGGACCGACTGCTCTCTAGAACGCTCCAGAGCCGGTGCCCTGGTACTCTTCTGAGTTTCTTTCTCCCACTGGTTTGTTTTGGTCTTTTTCTTTCATGAACAGAGACAGTTCTCAGGTGGTTGGTGATTCTTGACTGTCCGTTCTCCCCTTTAAAGCGGAGGCGCCGATGAGCGGCCCAGGAGCCCTGTGTGGGGCCCGAGCCACTCGGGGCAGGATCGCGGGGGCCTGCTGCCTCGAGTCTTGAGTCTTCCGCTGAGGAGGAGCAGGCTGAAGGGGATGAGAAAGGGACCTGCAGGTCTAGCTGCTTCTTAGGCTTTTAACCCGTCTTCCTGTTTTCACCACCCCAACGCCCTCGCCTCCCTGCTGCTCCCTATTTGTCCCGGGCCGTCAGAACTTCTTGGTGCCCCATCTTTCTGAAATTTGGGGGGTTTTGCCGTACTAATTAGCTTACTGCTCTGTGGCTTCCACTCCCTCAGGCTTACATTTCAGCACCACATGTCCATCTGCTTTTCAGCTTCTAAAATATCACTGACACCTTCTCTTTATCCTTTTGGATTTGTGCCATTTGTATCCCTTTGCTCTCGCGTGAGAGAGGTCTCTGGACTAAATCTGTCATATTTAATCGGAAGCCCTATAACTTGGACTTTTCACTAATTCATTCATCCCTTGATGTCCTTTCCCCTCCACATCCGACCAGTAGCTCCGAATTAGTGTGGTTTTACCGAAACCCATACCTGTTATTTCAGCTAAAACATTCTTTAAGTTTGGTGGTAGTAAGAAATTAAATAATAACATTATTGCTGACGATTTCTGACCTTTGCTATGATGCAGGAATTGTTCTAGGGACTTTATGTGTATTATCTCATTTAATCACCACAGCAACTTCTGAACAATGTCTGCTTGGGCGGTCAGCGGCCCTTCCTTCCCAGGAAGGTTTAGAATGCCGTCTGGTGAGAAGTCGTTGCTACTCCCGACCCCAGCTCTAAGTCTGGTCTTGGTCTTTAATCTCTCATTCTGTGTGTTGTAAAGAAACAGGTTGTAGAAGGCTCTTGTCAGATCCCAGGGACATGAAAGAAATAGCACACCCCACGGCAGTGACATGGCCCTGTCACCAGCCCTCATGGAACCATAAAAGCTATTCAGAGGGGCCGGCAGCTGGTGAGCGACTGTACTTAGATCCTGGGTGCTGATGGGTGTTTTGTACTTTCCAAGGGAAGTTGCTGAAAGTTTTCTTATCTTGACACTCCAAGGGCAAGAGGTCTTTCTTCAAAGAGAAGCGCTCGTTTCAGAAAGAGATGTGGAAAGAACATAAAATCACAGATCTTCCCCGGTTCTGGAGAAGAAATGGGAAGTAGCACTGTGATAGTCAGCGTGAGAAGAAACCAAGTGTTTGCAGGAATCAGGAAGGGGTTCCCGCAACACTCTTTGCTCCCCACATCTGTAAAACAAGGTCGGAGGGCCTGTGGGAGGCAGACAGCCCTGGATCTGAGTCATGGCACTGCTGTTTGTCAGCTCTGGCCTGGAGCAAGTCTCTCCCTCCCCATCTCTGAGGTGACAGTCCTCTCGCTCCTGTGGAGTGGGGTCAGCAGTGGCTGCCTCCGTGGGTGCTCACGTGGATTAGGGGGCGCGTTGGGCGTTAAGCACTTAGTCTGGTGCGGGGCGTGTAGTTAGGGCTCAAGAAATGGCGTCGGGGCCCGGATTCTTTCTGCATATGTATTGAGCATAAGTCAAACGGGGATTATGTCCTCACCGCTCACTCACACCTTGTCCCTGAAGACACACTGACCGCTTGCTCTAGTCTACGACACCAAGTTCACATGCTGTGTTGGCTTTCTGTCCCTCCTATCCTCTTTCTTCACACAGACTAGACAGTTAAAGTCAGGCCCGCACACCGGTGCTGGTCACGGGGTTGCAGTTGCTGGGTGGGAGAACTCACCTGGGCTCTCAGCCTTTGTGTACAACAACCCCTTTGAAAAAGGTGCGCAGAGGCCACGAACTCGCTCTGAACCCACTTGTGAAGAGCAGGTGATCCCAAACTATTGTTAGTGTCTGCTGTAAATGATACGCCGCTGGGTTCGAGCAGAGTTCAGCCAGAAGCCCCACGTGACATGGAAATCTGTCCTGGAGCCAGGTTTGTCGGGTAAAAGTTATGTAGCGAATGTCTCCAAACATTGGCATCTGTTGTCTGCTGAGGCTGGGACGCCCGGGAATGATGGAGTGCTTACGGAAATTGGGACGGGGCATGCGACCCTGTGACAGCTGACAGACGGTTTCAGGCCACTGTTGCTCATCCAGTTTTTTTGATAAACAAACAGCTTTAAAAGCATTACGTGGTTTGGAAAGCATTCCTCAAAAACAGTTATATTTTCCAGACGCATGACAGTCCACTGCGGAGTTCTGTGGAAGGGTTTTGAACTGTAGAAGCAGATCCCCCTTCGGTGGGGCCGTTGGAACCATTGCGGGCTTATCTGTGTGAGTCCCGCCAGGACTGCCTCCCAGCAATGTTATCGTGGAGGTCGGGGTCCCCTAGGTCTGTTAAACAAGCAAAAAAATGCTCTTGGGGTCAGGGCTAGAGTTGAAAAGGAAAAGCTCGTGTTCATTTCTGGGTAGATGCGATGGGCTCTTGGAAGTGTGGCTTTCATCGTGCACACTTTATCTCGTGGCTTCCGCGTAAGGGAAGGGAGAGAGAACTCTGAGTTATTGCAAAGCTCTGAGCCTTTGAAAATGGGCTTCCTCTAGATTATAAATGTCCATCTTGGAATTCATTTCAGAGCACACCTTCCCATTTGTCCTGTTCCCGGAAGTGTAGCTCCTGTTGCCTTTAGCTCTTCCTGGGAGATCCGGGGTGTCGAGGGGCGAGGGAGGCAGCTCGTGGGGGAGTGGTGTCCGGGCTCCGCAATGCTTGTGGGACTTAGACTCCTACAGACCGTAGGAGATGTGCAAAGTGCGCCAGCAGCAGATTTGTTTCTTTTTCAACTTTTACTGAATCCTCATATGCCACAGGTTTTTGGTTGTTGTTTTTTTCATTTTGGGGATAAGAGTCACAAGATTTTATTCTTAGTCCCAAAGTGCAGTGGTGGTGCTGACAGAGTAGCATGGAACATTCTGATTTATTGTGTTGAAGTGACAGCAGTTCACATTCTTTTAATCTGACAGTGTAGGATCAGTTCCTCCTTGACTCAAGTCTCTACGATCAAAATAACCTATCTGGATGTTCCCTTTGGGTATTGGAGGCTACGTGGCCTCTTGGCAAGAGGACAGGGTCGTAAATCGTGAGACCAGAACCCTGAATTCAGCCCTGACATCCCTCTGCCTTGTGGTCTTGTGCCAGCAGCCTTTTGTCCCCTCCTCAGGTCAGCCTCCCCACTTTGGAGGGAGCCTGGTCATGTCTGCCTGGCTGAGGCGGGAGCTCCCTGAGGAATGGCGCAGACAGGGCTGGCTTCACCATCACGGAGGAAGCTAGGCATTGGGATGCAGAAGGAGCCCAGGCAGGACGTATGAAAGCTTGATAATATTTTCTAAAAATAAAAAGGCATTAGGTTAATCTGAGGCGGTGTCGTACCTAAAATATTCCCGAACAACCCTTGGCCCTAGCCTGAACCCCAGCTGGGCTTAGCACCATTTAGGTTGGTTACATCTAATCCCCCGCGGGGTTGAATCTGTGGCCATGCCTGCCCTGTCACTGCTTCAGCCCTCCCTCCGATTTCACCTCTGGGAACACTAAAGTGGCCCCAGACACACGAGGGCAGCGTGTGAGGACAGCCTACATAAAATATAACATCCGGGCAAACCCTCGTACACAGAGTGCTCCCCACATACTCAGTCATTGTAGAGGTACTTGAATGTGACATAGCTTCTTTGAGCTGATGCCCAAGAAATCAGTGTTTAAAAAAAAGCTCTTGCTGGAGACCATTTTGCATCAAGAATGGATGTGCCCTACCCACAATGCTAGAGTAAATAGCAGGGCCCCGGAGCGCATGGAGAAGGGGGTCCAGAAAACATGTAGGAGACAAGTGTGCACAGCAGTGAGTCTACCGACGGCGGCTCTGGCCTCATGTGGTGGCCGCCGCTGCATCCTTCTTATGAGCAACCCGCGTGCCTGCATTTTTGGAGTCGGGCCTCTTTGGTTACTTATGATTGTATGTCCCCAGATATCGTCATCCAAATGACCCTGAGGTAAAGTCCCGCAGGAAGTGGGGGCATCCAGGTCATGGTGTGTCGGCTCTCAAAGTCTGTCTTGGTCCATAAGAGAGTTTCATTCTCAGTGGTGAGCTTTTCCAAATTTTAATATATCAGGGCATCTTTGTGTATCTGGGCTCACGATGAGCCAAAGTGAGCCTTCAGAAGACCTGTTACTCACCCGACACTCAGTGGGGACTGGCTTCATTTGTGAGTTTTGAGGTCACCTGTGCCATGATGTGGGCGTGTGCAGGTGCTTTGCTGACTGCCCTGGGAGAGGTGAGCTGTTGTTATGACTGAAGACTTCATTGAACCCTGAACTCATATGTGAATAACCAGAGACAGATTGAATGGATTACACATTTTTCTGGAGAATTTCCTAAATTGGCCAACCTAACTTTTTCTTGCCCTTTCTCTTTCCTGATTTAAGTAGTTCTCTCTAACCTTTATTTCTTACAAACCCAGAACAAATAGTATACAGTGGAAGAAGGGCCGTAGATACAGGAATTCTCAATAGCTAGAGACAATTTTCTGTGATCCATTCATTCCATGGCACCTCCTGTCTACCCAAAATAGGTGCTTTGAGCTTTGGAATGACAGACTCATTAGCTCGTCTCGAAACATCAGCACAGTGGCTAAGGAAACCTTTGAGGAAAACACAAAAATGTGTGTACAGTTCATTCAGAAATAAATACATGGTTAGTTCCAGTCAGGAAGCACCACTTTCACCTTCACATTGGACCCGGCCCTCACTTGAAGCAGACCACTGGCCTCGCTAGACGCCATCGATGAAGTGCATGTTGTCGCTAGCGTGGGATTTCTGGTTTTATTTCTAAGCAAGCTTGGGCCCTAGGCTAGTACTGCAAAACAGTGGCCAAAAGACCAGACTGGCAGGAAAGCACTTCTAAAGCCAGCAGCGACTCCCCTCAGAGGCTTTCCTACCTGGTCCTCTCCGCATGTCTTTGGTTTAGTTTTTAGCTTGGGTTTTTTTTTTTTTTTTCCCGCCCTCTGTTCCTCTTACTTCTTCTTGCTCTATTATGGTTAGACTTTGGTTAGAAGAGTTCTGATCATCATTCCAGACTCCCAGTAGCCTCATGTAGAGGAGGACCCACTGAGGCATAACAGATGACAAACCGTGCTGGCTCACCTGATGAACGTGGACTCACAGCTCACCGCTCGGAGAGCCTGGATTCAGCTCTGGCTTGACCCCCTCTCCGGCCGTCAGATGGCATGCTCGGGAGTGAGCTGCACAGGTGCCCTTCCGGAGCTATGCCGGGAGTACTCTCCTCTTGGCTTGAACTCTCAAACTGAAGTGAAGGCCTGCCCATCGGGCTGATTGTTCAACCCTTTGTACACTAATCAGAGATGCTGAAGATCCGGGACAGAGCACGTGGGCAGACCCGGGAGGGCAGATGCACGGGACCTTCTCCTGTTCGATTCCTTGAGACTGGGTCCCCTGTGCTGGCCTCCCTTCTGCGCACCCCAGCCTCGTAGCCCAGGACTGGAAAAGGAGTTTACTTCTTCCTGTATTAATATTCCAACAAAGACCAGCTACTAGTCAGTGTTTGCAGTCCCATCCCATCCCTTTCCCTGAGGGACCATGGAAGACTGGAGTAGGGTGGTGGACTGTGACTCCTTTTAATGTCTCGGCTCTGTGAAAGGCAGGCTTGCCCCCACAGTACCCCCAAATTCACACACTGGCCGGGAGGTGCTCCCCAGGAAGACCCAATTGCTGTTTCGTAGACTGCTGGGCAGGGATCAGACTGAAGATTTTGCTTTCGTGAGAACAAAGTGCAGTCGTACGTTCAGGAGCAGCTCCGGGCCTATATGTAGGGCCCAGGGCCTGCTGGGATGGGGTTTTACACTTGGGCTGTCCTTTTGCCCTTCCACTGAACTCTTTCATTTCAGTCATGAGCAAACAGTCAGTGCCTGAACTAACAACCCTGCAGTCCTGCAAAGCACGGCTCGCTTACAGTACCGAACAAAGGGAAGGAGGGCCGCGTGGGCCGGCCCAGGCCAAGGAATGCGGCTTCAGGGTTCTGCTCCATAAATTTAACCAGCACGACGAAAAGGAGATAATATGAGCCTTCGTGATGATCTGAAAGGGGGAGGTTCTGTGTCCCATTGATTGCGGTCTGGCCCAGTGCCAGGCCCAAGCCTGACCGACAGTTGAACCATATCGTTAAGGCGTGTAACACAGCTCGAGTCTTGTACTGCCGCCAACGAGTACATGTCCACAGGGCAAACGTTTATAAGGAGTTGAGGCGGCTGTCCTGTTTAACCCTCTCACACCGCGTGTAATAGACCCAGCTGCCATTCAGAACTTGCCCATCTGAGGTCATAAAGGAAAGCCAGCACGTTTCTTTTCTTCAAACAGAGCTTTTCAGGACTGGGGAGAGGGAAGAAACGCTGTCTAGAGAGGGTTTCCCTCTGGAGAAGCGAAGCAGTCTACCTCCGCCCCCCTGGCCAGAAACGGGACACCATAGTGCTTTATTCAAAGTAGCTCTCTGTTTGCAGTATAATGTTGCCGAAGGAAGTGGGGCTGACACCACAGGAAACCGACCCGTCTCCGAGGAGCCTGTGCTGGCGGCGGGGGTGGTTGGACGCCGACGGCAGAGCGTGCTCCTCGAGCTGCTGAGATGCGCGGTGATTCTGTCTCCCATCCTTGCCATGCATCCTCCTCGAAGGCTGGGAGTCGCCTTACTTTCGGGCTTTCCAGAGCTGAGCCCGAATGCAGACACAGAGCAGGTGGAAGGCTGTCCTGTAGGATGGCCTGTGAGGCCAGGGTGCTGACTGTCACAGACAGGCCACCAGGGAGGGCATGGGGGAGCGGGGGGTGCCATCAAGCCAGGCCTGGAGACGCCTGGGTTTTCGCAGTAATGCTGCACAGAGTAAATGGAAGACAGACGAGGCTTCAGGTGTAAGTAGCGAGGAGGAAAGCGTGGTCTGTGTTCCGAGGACCCTAGGAAAATGGTGGGTTAAGGGAGTAGTTTAGTACTGTCCATCCTTTGGCCAGACTGGGGGCCTACATGTCCTATGTCCACACCTTCCAGCAAGACATACATTCCTGTCATTTCCAGAGCCCTTGTCTGCAAGGGACAAGGCCTCGGAAGTGGATACCCGTGTCCCGGCCGACGGTGTTCCAGATACTGAACGCTTACGCGTGCCAAACACTGTTCTAAGCATTTTATTTTTATATATTACTGTCAGTACTGTTTCATTTGCACAGCAAGCCGGTGAGGTGGGCATTTTATTTTCCCCATTTTACAGGTGAGAAACAACGAGGCACAGAGAGGTTACGTGACTGGTCTAAGATCGCAAAGGTAGTGAGAGGGAACCAGAATTTGAACCCTGGCAGTCTAAACGCAGAGCACACATTCCTAACTTCTGTGCTCCTTCTGGATCATCCCTTGGTCTCTCCCATCAAGACCTCATGGATTTAAATCTGAGGCTTCTTACCAGGTCTCATGATCTACTTCCTTTCGATTCTTGGACATGGATATGGAGTGTGGGAATAGGGTATCTGCCTCTGACCCAGAAGATACGGGAGAAGATGCCAGTGCAGTTGTTGGGGGAACAGGGTGTGTGTGTGTGAGGGGGTATAGTTTCTATAAACTTTGGATCTCATGATGTGAAGGATGCTTATCACATTCATTACCCCCCTACCAGCTTAACCCCGAGACCGTGTGAGAGGCCCGTGGGAGACCTCACCTTCCAGTGCCCGTGCCTGGAGAACCTGGTCACTGAACTTCGTCTCTAGGAGCTGTCCCAGGTCCTTCCTCCCCCCATCCCCCCGCGCCCCGTCCCCCCACCGCCACCACCGCACCACTGCAGAGAGACCACTGCAGCCTTCCCATGCGGGATTTGTCAGTTTCACAAACCAGCGCTGCTACATCCTGGCTCCACGTTATCCTTGCTCTGCCATCCAGCAAAAGCTGTTTTCACCAGCTGGTCACCTGGGAATTCCAGCTGCTACACAGGAAGCCTTGGAAGGAGACTGTTCGAGTAGTATGTGCTCAGCAGGCTATAACCTCCTTTTTGTGGCCAAGGATAGCTTCTGCTTACTTTGATGCTATGGGGCCTGAAAAAAAATGCTTTTAGGGGTAGGAGAAGCCCCTGAATGGCTGGCCTGCCCTGAGGTCATTGGGTTCTCTTTGGTCATGCTTCTCGGTCAAGGTGCTTCAAAAGCCTGGGTGGAACTAACTTATGGTGTGGACTCCACTTAATGATTGCTAAACCCAAAGTTCAGCAGGCCTTGCTACTAGATGTCTCTTCATTGAACACCTGTTTGGAGGTTCTCTTTGTCACATATTTGAATGCATTTGGCCTCAAGGAGCTATGCTGTACCTTTTGAAGTATGCAGAGAGAAATGCTAAGGGAGTACTGAGCGGTTAAATTGTAGGAAGAAATTCTGCTTTTTAAAATTGCTTTTGTTCAGTGTAACAATGGCTGAAGATGCCATGAGGTGGCCAGATGATCCACTAACTGGGATTTACAGAGATTCTTATCTGCAAAGATTTTAAGACAGTATTAGAGAGTGTCAGTGCCTTTTGTTCCATGCAGAAGGCAGTCTGGTCCGAGCTTTTTGCATCCTAGTGATCCTGTGGAAGGGGAACGATGAAACGCAGCCAAAGAGTCACCTCTTGGTTTATGTGTGACTCACCCTCCTTTGTCTGTGTCAGGGTTGTCCCAGACCTGCCTGCTTCTCTCCACCCCAGGGAGCTTGCTCTTTGGAAAGCCCATGCCTACTCTCCCGATCTGCCTCCACCTCGAGGTCCAGAGGGAGAAACCAACCCTCAGCTGGCAGGAGAGGCTAGAACAGAGGTTTTTGTATTTGCCGTGGGCGGAGTAGGGAGAGGTGCCGTCACCTCTGCTCTGGGCAGATTCCCAGAGGTACCTGCTTTTTCGCAGAGGCGCAGTGAGGCTCAGACAGAGAGGCTGGTGCCGACTGTAGATGGGTCTATGCTTCCCACAAGCATGTGTCCCAGTGCCCAGGGAGGCCACTTGCCGAAAGCTCGTGGTGGGGTGGGCTGGACCAGATCTGAGAAGACTTTGTTCTGCTAACCCCTCTGTCTGAAAGGATCTATCATCTTTCCCCGCTGCCTCGTTGGCTCCCAACAAGCTCTAACACATTTTTGAGTCCACATTGTTTCTAGTCCTGTAGAGGCAAGCCCCCGACCGACAATTCACATGGGTTCAGTCTTGTTGGTTCTTGTTCCTAGGAGGACAAGGCGCTCTGAAGGTTTGGTGTCGACTCTGACCCAGGGGCTGCGTCAGGTTTTTATGAAAGCATAGAAATGCACCTGAGATGACCCCACGCCCCTTTCTTTCATTTTTTGAATTCTCACCACCTGGACCATTAATTCTGCTTTCAAAGGGGGATGGGGAAAGGAGAACATTTCAAAGCAAAACTGATTTGGTCTGTGAACCGGCTTGTCTTCTAGGTTGTACTTCACCCTGATGAGAATCAGAAAGGACAGTCTATAAGCCCCTGAAATGCAATTTCCAGTGAAACCCGAACTTCACTCTAGTGGCTCTGCAGCTGGAGAGCCTCAAAACCAGTTCCAGATGTTCTCTCTCCCTGTGTTAGCAGGCAGGGAATTCCGGGCAAGCTGGGAGGCAGCGTGCTCGTGCACCCATTCTTAGAGTGCCCCTTCTGCAGCCCCTGACTGGCCTCACGGGGCTGTTCAGGGAGAGTGCTGTGAGCACCTGGGCCCTGGCCCTGGCCACCACCTCCCACTCAGCCGTCAGGGCATGTCGCTCCGAGCTGGCCACTTGCTGTGAGCAAGAGAAGCCCTCGCTCTGCTCTTCAAGGTCAAAAAGCAAGATAGGGCTGGAAAAGTCAGTCAGATGGGCTGGGAAGGAGGCCTCCTGCAGAGGACCCTGGGGTTCCCAAAAGCAACACCAGCGGCTCTCGCCACCATCCAGCATAGGGTCAGGCGGTGCCTCCCAGTCTTGAAGGAAGTAGCGAGGATAGTAGTGGTCAAGTCATTGTCCCCCTCCTCTTGAGAAACTCTGCTCGGTCTGCCCCTTATCCGGACGAAAGTCATTCCAAATGAAGCCTGGCTATTCCGACTCCTTTTCCAGCCTGCATCCAGCCCATGCTTGTGTACAGTGTGTGATGATAGAAATTTGAACTCACTCATGCTTTGCTCTTTAAGTGTGCTTTAGACGTTTTGGTGTTTGTACCTCACTGCACCCTGAATCATCTTCTAAAAGAATAGTTCTGTTGTTTGAGTTTAAAAATATGTACAAAGGTGAGCTGTTGTGAAAATTCAAGCGATACACGAGCACTTACAGTGCGTAGACACTGTTCCGAGGACCTTGTGCAAGTTACCTCCTCATAGCAAACCAGTGAGATAGAAACTCTCAGTCCCATTTTAAAGAAGGAAGGAAAAAGAACTCAGTTGCAGTGGCCATTGATAATGCCCAGAAGGCCATTGATAATCCCCAGCCTGGCAGATATTTCTGTGTGCACGTGTGTATGTGTGAGCACATGCATGTGTGTGTATATGATTTTACACAGACAGGAGCACAGGCCTTGTTCACTCAACAGTGACCCTGGAACATCCTTCCATTCCAGAAGTAAATCATCATTTTTAACATTTATGTAATATTAAATCGCATATAATACACTTCCCTATTTTGAAACGCATGACCATTGCCTTCTAGGAAGTTGAAACGTTTTGTGTTCCCACCCACAGTGCTTGAGAGGACCCATTTCTCCAACCCTCTGCCAGCCCTGGCTATTCACCCGTTCAAATGCCAGCCAAGAGTTTTATGAAGTAAATCCTACACTGAGAGCAAGGCATTGTGGTTCTTTTAAGTCCACGCCGACCTGATCCGAGAGAATGAACGTTTCCATGTTACTGCGTGCGTTTCTTCGATAATTAGGAGTGTGGAAGCATCTTTTCCTACTTCCGTTGGCCATTTGGATTTCTTGTTTTATGAATTCCCTTTGCGTATTCCTCGCCGTTTAACCCCTTCTACAGCCCTCGAGATCAGAGTTTGTCTCCCTTTTTAGTGTTTGGCTTTGTCTCCTACCCTCCTGTCTTGGCCCGACCCTTCCAGTAGTTGTCATTTAATCCATCTCTCATCCATATTAGTACATATCTTTCTTCCAAATATTAATGAAATTTAGATTAGTCACTGTGTGACTCCCTGTAAGTTAACGTCTGCACCTTCACTTTACGAAAGGAGAGCTGTCACCGCTCCCAGTTCTTCAGTCGGTTGTTTTAGCATTGAGAATGAGGCTTCAATCACATGTTTTAGGATTTTATGCGCTGTGGTCTGTTAGCCGGCTTTTATCTTGTTGTTTTTTTCCTCCGATTTCTCCCTATTTGATTAGCACTAAATTCTGTTGTAAAACTTGGCAGGTTAGTACTGATGCTATAACTTATTGTCTTAATAAAAATCTTACCCTACCTGTAGGCAGGACTCTCCTTGAAGCCAGGCCTTCCCGGGCAGCCCTCTGTCTGTGTGGTGCCAGACCTCTTGCAGTCTCATCACAGATGCATTTTCTAGGTTTCTTCCCCACCCATTTCAAGAAAGTCAGTCTTACCTTCCTAACTGAACTATAAGCTTCCTAAGGTTAGGCTTCTGCCTTCATTGCTATCCCTCTAGGATCTCCAGAATGTTCGATACAGTGATGGGTCAGAGTATTTACTAAAGAGATTTTCTTGAGCACTTATACTGATTATAAGTTTACTGAGTCCAAGGGAATCAGAAAGACCCAAGATCAAGTTTGACTTTGCCACTTACCAACTGAATGGCCTTGAGCAATCTTGATAATCTCTGTAAGGCACGATTTCCTCCTCCATGAAATGGAATACTAGTTTAAAAACTTCCTATAAGAATGTTGTGAGATGAGCGTGCCCCGTGTATAGTCAGCACAGTAAATGCAGCTGTGGGGACACAGTGTGGACCGTGGCGGCCCAGCCGTCTTCGTTCTGGTGTCTCTCACGTAAGGTTGATGGGGAAAATAAGGAGGTAAGAGAGCTGGTTGAGGTGGCAGTACACTAAGTTTTTCCCTGGAGTATCCTTAGAGGCTCTTTGTGCTCCTCTGTGTAAAGGCTCGTTGTTGAGTCTGAATCTGGTTTTTTCCAACATGGAGCCTTATAATCACTCAGGGACTCAACACGATGCCACAAGTTTAAAACATGCCAATTTCTCTCTCATGCTGTGCCAGTTTTTCTTAAATGGAAATATGAGTGGCTGTGCTTATGCTTGCATGTACGTGTGTGTGTGTGAGAGAGAGAGAGAGAGAGAGATGCTTAAGAAATAAAGATGGGGTCGGATTTTGCCTGGCATAACAAATTCATCCCTGGTAGCCTCTAAGCATTTTACCAAATGGACATTAATTGGTTTCCTTCTGTTCTATTTTTATTTTGTAGTCATTTTAATGTATATGGAGCCAACTCCTTCAAATGAGACATTTTGTCATCAAAACATGTTATTTAGGTTAACCACCACGGGCCTAGCTTCAGTGGCATTGAGGACTGTGGAGGAGGGGTCCAAGGGCTTGTTCCCCCATGACCTAACCACAGCCGTCTCTAACGCACATGTGCCAAAACCCAGGCCGCCGACAGCCCTGTGTCATCCACATTGTGAGCTTGGCACACCCGACTCCTGGTGCCAGCTCCTGCCCCTCCCTGCCTGCCTCCGGTGGCCCTCAGCCCTGCTGTGGCCTGTGGCACAAGAGCCCTTCTGGCCCACGTCACCTTCGTGCGCTGATTAGACAGGAATCCACAGATCTGTTGAGTGCAACGTTTAATGTGACACAGATGTGGACACACTGCAGATCTTTCTGCTTTACAAATTTTCAGCTTTTTGCATTTCATCAGTGTTGCTTATTATTTACAGAATGTAACTTGAGACAGCAGAACAGATTGTAATTTTTTAAAAAAGGTTTGGGGGGTGATGGGGCCGCAGGGGATCTGGGAGAAAAAAAAATCCAGTAGTGTGGAATGTTGTTTGCTGTCCAGACCAAACAAACCAGTTTGCCAAGGGTTGATGGACTGTGGCAGTCAGTCCCATTCATGTTCACACTGGCAGCACTTAATTATAAGGCAGCGTGACCTTCTTATCACCAAATGAAGAGCAGTCTTTTGTCACCGACTTGAACGTCATGGCACCAGGCAGACACGAAGCTTTTGTCAAGGCCCCGAAGGGTATCATGGAGCTGCCAGCCTGTGTCCTGCTTCCTTCCTGTCCAAAGAGAAAGGACACCTTGGAAGACTCACTCCCCACTCAGACACGTGAATGTTCTCCTTGCCTTATTCCTGCTCTGGCTCTATACCCACCCACTGTGGAAAGAGCCAGAATAAAGAAAAATCTCTTCTTTTGCCTGAAAAATCCAAGATACTCTTGAGGCCATTGGAATGATGGGCCAGAGCCAGTCGGACACAAGTTCAAAGAGAAGGTGCCATCTCTTGTTGGTAGAGGGGGCAGATCTGACTAGAGGCTTCTGAGAAAGCCCAGCCGCGGGGTCAGTTTGATGACCAACAATAGAAAAGCACCAGCTGGTCAGCAGGAAGATGAAAAGGAGTCGGTGATGGATGGGTCGATTCCTTTCTGCTTCTAGGTCAAAAGAGACTAAAACTTGGGACTGAGCTCATGAAAGCCATACATTAAAAAGCCTGTGAAGAGAGCTCTCCTTGGAACGAGAGCTAGTGCAGAGAATCGGTCACCTTGGTCGGAAGGTTCTGAGCTGTGTCAGCACGGAGTGTCGAGGCTGGATGAGCCTGGGCCTCTGAGCAGCTTCCGGAGTACCAGGCCCCACTCTTTTCCTGTGCTGGAGAAGTGCAGACGGTGCGCGGTCCCCCAAGGCCACCAGGCAGCCATCCAGTGGCTCCCTGGGAGAACGCCACCGAGGCAGTAACTTTCTGGCGTGCCCCCACGGAAGAACGACCCGAATGCCTGTGCTCCAGGGGTTCCTGGGTTGTCACCAAGTCCCCGCCTTTCTTGGGCTTAGACTGCCCCCCCCCTGTCCCCCGTTCCCACGGGTGTGGCAGCAGCAGCTCCGGCCCTCCTGCCGCCGGTGCTGGTGCAGTCTTGTGACCGTCGGTCTGTCCAGTTATTGACTCTGCCTGTGCCAGGAACTGTACTGGGCGCTGTGGAACAACAGTGCGTAAGACACACAGAAAACTCGGGTTCCACGTTGCTTCTGCTCAACACTTCGCTCGCGCTCCGGGCCACGGCTGGCTTCAGAATGCGAGCCCCCCTCCCTGGAAGAGGTTGGTGGCTGCAAAGATGGGGTGTCATCCTTCCAGGGTCTCAGTGTGACCCTCTGCCGCCTCCAGGCTAAGCTCAGGGCCTGAAGCAGAGCCTGCTTATCCCCAGGACTGTGGAAGCTGCGGGTCAACTTGGATTCTCGTGACAGTTGTTAGTTAATCTTGTGTCTGGTCCGTTTTTGAGGCATCTTCTTCCGTTCCCTTTTTCTCCTTTTCCACCCTCCCCCTCCCCCACACTCTGCCTGATGGTAGAAGATGGTATAGAACTTCCAGCCTGGATGAATGGGAGGTCTTGAAAAAAGCAAACAAACAAATCACCAGCAGCCTCTTGGTGGGCTGCAGCACCGCATACCTGCTCTGCCGTGGTCACGGGGGAGGCCGCGGGCAGGGGGTGGGCGATGATACTGAGGGTGCATCCCCAGCCCCTCTTCAGGGCAGCTCCGTTTGCAGGTGTATCAGGTTATCTTACAAATGTCATTTAGGGAAAGGGTTCTGCCACTAAAACTATCTTTAAAAAAATCTCTGTTATGATGAATTTTATGAATGGCAGTGTTCTAAAACTCCCGATTCCAGTTGTCAGAATTTGCCATTTGGTGTAATTTAATGAGCTGCGAGGTGGCTTAGCTCCAGCTCTTTAAGGACAGTCGCTAAGCACACGGGATGGATGGGATGGACCAGGTGGGTGAACACTCAGGTACCTGTGCCTCTGAACATTCGATGTACTGCTTCTGGGACATTCGTACATGTTCAGTAAATCATGTTTCCGTAGTTTTTCAGGCTTAAACTTTTCAAGTTGTGCATTTTGGTATTTTCCATTGATTGAAGACCCAAGAATTCTGAATAAGGGTAGGGGAGAGGGAGACAGCTTTTATGAGTACCTACTGTGTGCCAGACATGGTACTCTGTACTTTTCATATATTCATTATCTCAGCATTATCAACCAACCAGGCAAGTATCATATTCCCATTTATTGATAAACAGTCTGCCAGCAGTCTAGTAACTTCTTCAAGATCACTCCGCTAATAAGTGAATGGACTGGGATTTCAGTCTGTGTTTGTCTTTTTCCAAAGCCTTCCGTTCTTCTCTATACCACCATTCTCCTAAATTTCATCTCTCTCTTAAAAGAGATCAACTTTTGGAAGAAGGTAGATAATGTAAAGATTAAAAGAAAGAAATTAGTAATCATTTGCCAGAAATCAGTCTGAAAAGATCTGGTTTATTTGGTTTAATCGGCTTGTTGTCATTAGCCTTTGCACTTAAGAGCCACAAAATCAAGTTTACCAGGAATTGTGTGCTTTGGCCCAAGTGAAATATCTTGGGATTGACATTTGAGGTGACAGGTTAGCAAGGAATTTGCCTGTGGCTTGAGAGATTCCTGTAAGCACTGCACTCTGATTTCAAAACACTGTGTTTAGAACACAAACGAAGCTTGTGTTGGTCAAATACCTCGTTTTTGTAATGATGTTGAAAGTTGCAAACCGCTTTATAAGCTGTCTACTGTTAAAAAAAAAAAAAAAAAAGGCAAAGCAACCCCTGAATGCATACAGAAAGTCATTTTAGGAAATCTGAGGCGATCAGGCCATAATCTCACTATAACATTATCCACTTGATTGGAATTCTTAATGAAGCCAGCCGGCTTTGCCCCTCCCCCACCCTCATGAACAGGTAGGCTCACACCCCACCCCCACCGAGGCAGTTAGTTGCCTCAGAAAAAAATTTTCGAGTAGTGTTGTTCTTCGAGGTTAAATCCCAGTAGGCGTATCTGTTGGCATGAGTCCTACCAGCTGTCACAGTTGCAATGTCATGGGGTCCCCAAAACATGTGTTGGGTTATAGGAAGCCTTGACCCCTATAAACAAGTCAGGTGTGAATCCCACTGATGGGAGAAAGCCCAGCCCAGGAAATGTTGTCCCCACTGCAGGATGTCAAATTACTAAAAACTTCACAGCGATAGGAATATAATTGCTAACGATTTCATGAATCAGCATCTTTCCCACATTTTTCAATTGTGACAATACAATGAGAATTTTGTGTGTTACACATATGACTTAAGAACTCTAGAGAGAAGGAAGTAGAATGTTAACAAGAAAGCAGAAGAAAAAGGGAAATATTTCTGTCTGAAGTAGTTTCCCCAGTAAGAAAACTAAGCGAGAAAGATTGGCTGTTGGACCCTAGCCAGCGCATCCTGGCTAAGCTAGGTAAGGGCCCGCCTTGCGTACCCGCGGCACTCTCCACAGACACGTCCTCGTCGCTGTCACCATCACAGGCAGCATTTCGTTGATTGCCTATCACATACCAGGCACTGTTATAAGCGCTTAGATGCATAAGGTACTCTGCACAACAACCTCATTATTATCATCCCCATTTTACAGATGAGGAAACCAAGGCTCCAAGAGGTTATACAACTTGCCGTAGGTCACAGTTTGTAAGTGGTGGAACTGGGGTTCCAACCAGGCAGCCTGGCCGCAGAGCCTGGCCTCTCCCCTGGTGCCCCCCTGCTGCATTAGAATTGCTTGCTCTTCTTTTCTTTTTTTTTTTTTTTTTAAGATTTTATTTATTTATTTGAGAGAGAGAGAGCACAAGTGATGGATGAGGGGCAGAGGGAGAGGGGCAGAGAGAGAGGGAGAAGCAGACTCCCCACTGAACAGGGAACCCGATGTGGGGCTCGATCCCAGGACCCTGGAATCGTGACCCGAGCTGAAGGCAGACGCTTAGTTGACTGAGCCACCCAGGCGCCCTGAATTGCTTGCTTTCGTTTATCTTCTACATTAGACTCCAGCAGGGTCCCTGGAAACTTGATTCATCCCTGTCTTCCCAAAGGCCTGGCGCTAGGCTAGGCACATGATAGCTCAGGAAAAGTCGTTACATGGGGTGGGGGTACGGGGGCAGAGGCAGACGCAAGGCTCTGAAGGCTCTGAGCAAGCTCGTTTTTCTGGCTGCCTTAGTTTGGATCCTCGGTTTCATTCTGCCCAACCTATTTTTTCGTGTGCTCAAAATCCAAATTGTCGTAGCAAATATTTGGTGCAATTTTCTGGGTTCAAGGTTTAGTGCAGCCAGAGCTTAGCAGATATTATTAAACCAGTGGATTGAATGCTGTCCCTGAGTGGGTTCTAGAAAGTGGATTTCTGTTTGTCATGGAACTCTGGGGAAGAATTTCTCATGTAAACTGAGCCAAACTTTAGAGGCTTTCATCCTCTCGTGGAATCTTCTCTGATTACAGTTTCCACTGAAAGGAGTAAAATCTGTGGAGGAAAATGCTTTCCCACTTAGTCTTTGGAAGTGGGGACAGTAGGGACAAGAGGGCTAGAGGTCAGGGATGAGATAGAACTCATGGTGTGGCAGGCTTTCTTGAACTTCCAGACAGTCTGCCACAGTGGGTATCGGAGGCAGTTTTAACCAGTTCGTACACTCCAGTGCAGAGTCTTGTTTAGACAGACTATTGAGTCCTTTCAGAGAACTGACAAATGTTTGGTTGAACCATTCAGTCGAGAATCCTGGTATCTTGTAGCTGCCATCCATTAACAGTATTTGAAGAGATAGTCTGAGTTGACCTTCTGTTCTGAGCTTAACTGTTTGTGCTCAGTTGAGCACAGTATATAGCTGGAAGATATTTAATTAAAACAAAAGTCTTGGACACACACATAAAGTAAATGCAGGCACAATCCATCACTCTGTTGGGGTCAGTACACACAGCCCCTGAGGAAGGTGGCAATCATCAGGCAAATACACGTTCTGTTGTACTAGGAAGTCACATGTTTGACACATACGCTTTCTCCTCATTTACTGATTGTTTTTGAACCTCCCTTGGTTGATAGACATTGGCCATGAGAAATTTCTCAACCGACTAATAGCTGAACTTAAGCTGTACAGGGGTATGGGCCTGTGTGTACAGCATCTGTCTTCAGCTAACAGAGCTATGACATAGTTACTCATCAAATAAGCAAAGAACAAATAACGGCTGGCCAACTGTTGACCCTCGGGCTGAAAGGCAAGACCAACCCAAGTGGAACTGGTTAGATCTCCTCGTGTCACCTTGTTTGGATTTATTGTTGCTTAAAGAAAATGACACGGACTGTTTTCATGATCCTCATCTTTGGTTTGGGGCCTCCCGTGTATGTCCGATAGCAGTGGCCAGATGCAGACCTCTTCTGTATCGATCCCGCTCACTGGGGGGATATCTGCTGTGTATCAGCCACTGTATCAGCAGCCCCTTCCCTGGGGGAGGCGTCCGCGCCGTGCCGCCGACTCTCTGACATTTTCATGGAGTTCAAAGCTCAAGTTCATTTGGTGCTGACATTTTGGATTAGCTGGTTGACTGGAAGGCCTGCTTCTTTCTATACACTGTGAAATTTATAAACCGCAGCAGCTGAGAGCTTAAAATGGCCGACAAACCCCCAGCTGGCAGCAATTAAATACACCACAGACCTTTGGCTAAACAAAGGTTTGTGGAGGCAGAGTTGCTGCATATGCACTAAACAGACTCATGTTTTAAACCATCTTTTATGTCAAGTGTTAGTAAGAGACGCTGTCAACTAATGAGAGGTGAGTGGGCGGAGTTCTGCCACCTCTCGTGTCCTGGAGGATCCATTACCCCCAGGGCTGTAGTGCCGAGACCCTGCCCAAGAAGCAGCACATCCTGACAGGGAAGGTGATCAAGGGACGGGGAGCAAGGCAAGCGGGGGAGGCCAGAGGATGGTCCAACAGTGGTGGGCCAGCGTACCTTAGAAGTGGACCCTTCGACTCTAGCATCCGCAAGCAAGGCTCCACAGCTACTCCATTTCTTGTAATGGGCACCATCATCCTTTAGGTTGAAAAGAAAAGATGGGGATGAGAAGACAGCAAGAGGGGCTCCTGGGAGGCTCAGTTCGTTGAGCATCTGCCTTTTTCTCAGGTCATGATCTCCGGGTCCTGGGATCCAGCCCCGCATCCGGCTCTCTGCTCAGCGGGGAGTCTGCTTCTCCCTCTCCCTCTGCCTCCCCCACTCCTGCTGTCTCTCACACACACTCTCTCTCTCTCTCAAATAAATACATAAAATCTTAAAAAAAAACTTAAAAAGGACAACAGGATGCCATTTCATATCCATTCAAGCAGCAAAAACTTGAGAATCTAGACCAGTACTGCTTAACATGCAGTTTAAATTTAAATTAATTTAAATTACATTTTAAAAATTCAGTTCCAAATAAATAAATGAGTAAAAATTCAGTTCCTTGGTCACACTAGCAATATTTCAGTTGCTTAGTAGCCATACGTGACCAGTGGCTATGTTATTGGACAATGCTGTCCTAGACAGTACCAAGTGTCGGAAAGAATATAGATTGCGAAGCTCTCTTACATGCATTGTTGGTGGGGATATAAATTTGAAAACAAAGTAAATCGTCTTCTTAGGTGAACATTCATGCCTGGTGATCCAGCAAATATGTCCTAAATATATATATATATCCAAAGCAGCTCTTGCCTACGTTCACCAGGTGACATTTACAGGAATGTTCATAGCAGCCTTGTTTGTAATAGCAAAACCTGGAAATAACCTGTGTACCATTAACAGGAAAACGGGTGAATGATAGTATATCCATACAGTGGAATGATAGTAATAAGCAGATACGATAAATGGATTATAGATGCACACAAAAGAATGGCTAAATCTTAGCAGTATGACTTAAAAGAAGAAGAAGTAAGTCCCCAAACATAAAAAGGCAGTGACATCCTTTTTCAAAAGCTTAAACAACTAAAACCAAAGAGTATAATGAGACTATACCAGAGCATATGTTGAAATGTGGTAAGACTACAGGAAGGAGAGACGCAAAGGAATGATAAGTACAAGATTTAGAGTAGTGACTGTCTCAGGTGGGGGGCGGGGGGAGGGAACAGCAGAGGACCACACAGAGAGATTCAGGTTATGGTCAACGACGGCATTTTTGTGTTGGGGATGGTGGTTTCACAGATGTTTATTATACCATTTAAAATAAAGGAAAAAAAGACCAATGATGACAGTGGGCCTTGAACTGAGGATAATGATGAGCGTAGTCCTAAAGCCCAGTTTAAAAGAGAATAGAGCCCTTTCCTTCCAGGGAACATGAATACAGGAAAGTGACTTAAGAACTCACTCAGAGGGGCGCCTGGGTGACTCAGTCCTCAAGCGTCTGCCTTCGGCTCAGGGCGTGATCCCAGGGTCCTGGGATCGAGCCCCACATCAGGCTCCCTGCTCTGCTGAGAGCCTGCCTCTTCCTCTCCCACTCCCCCTGCCTGTGTTCCCTCTCTCGCTGGTAGTCTGTCTCTCTCTGTCAGATAAATAAATAAAATCTTAAAAAAAAAAAAAAAAAAGAACTGTCACTCAGAAATAGACACGTCGCATTCCTGAGTCACAGAGGATGAACAAAGATGGTTGCTGTTACCTGCAGCCACACTGGTTTCGAAGGGTTATTTGAATTTAGAGTGCCATCATCAACAGGTGGAGAAAACAGTTCCATCACCCAGTGGCCTGCACTGGAGAAAATCACCTTAAAGTTTTTGCTGGCGTACGAGGTTTGAAAACACTAGCTTATGGGATTTTTTAAATAATTATTTGATTAAGTTTGGTGCCAGATTTGTTCACACAGTGACTTTAAGTGCACACACACACACACACACACACACATGCACACACACACACCCTGTAGCCTCCAACTTGGGCTTTAGAAGTTAAAATTTTAGGTAAGTTTTGGAGAAGAAAGGATAGTTTTTCAGATACCAACAGCAATGAAGCAATAGGGAATTCTGGGAAGAATTCCTTTAACCCCTTTGTGCTCCTAGTAAGAGTTATCTCTAAACCACCCCTTCTGGCAGCCCCTAGAGTTATAAGGCTATAAGGGAAGACTATTTCCTTCCAGGGCAAAGCTGAACTCTTTTTTCTTCTATGTCCATGTGAAAAATGAGCCTTAAATGCCACAGTGAGCTCCTCCAGTCAGCAGTGTCTGAACGCTATGCCCAGCCTCCCCTTGATAGTTGGTTGGTCAGAGAATGAGGACCTTGGAAGTGGGAAGACACTTTGTAACCTGTTGAGGAAGATGGATAAGAAACGTAACAGATAGGCAGTGTATACCCACTAGGGAGCTACTTGACTTTCCTGTTCTCTGGTGTTTGGATGGGCTTATGGTTTACTTCAGAGATGTGCTGGGAGTGGAGGTGAGGTTGGGTCAGTGAAATTTGGGGAGGATCCTGAGGGATGCCATGGAGTAAAGAAATAACTGTATACACCGGACAACTATTTGATAATTAACACGGGGCACACTTACTTACATTCTCAGCTATTCTATAGTTGTTACAAGATGTGATTTCTAGGAGCTCAGGTCCAGAAACAAGCCTCCTTTCCTTGACCCTTCTGGCTTCTTTGGATCCCACCAGAGGAATTTAGGACTCTTTGTAAGTCTTCTTCTCATTGGTAGCAGGCTGTTCCCACTTTGGGTACTAATGAAAAGATTGTTTCTTTTAAGGAAAATACATGTGTTAGCAAAGACATTAATTTCATGACTGTGCCTTCCTGCCCCTTCCTTGGTTTTGGTCAGTGGCTGAATAAACACACCCTAGACCTTTCTTTCAGGAAGATATGACTCTAGCTGGTTCACATTTTGCCTTAACTTTGTTGACCTCCAAGGTTCAGAATCACTGGTCTTCAAACTCTCCACCAAAGTTTGTATACCACCTTTACTTTTGAGTTCCATGGCTAAAATGGCCCGTATGGCTGCCCGCCCCAACAAGTGCATTCATTCATTTACTCAACTAATGTTTATTGTTTTTCAACCAGGAACCGAGTACTGTTCTAGATCCCAGGATAGCAGTGAATGAAACAAAATCCTTTTCATGGAGCTAATGTTCCAGATGGGGTGCCAAGCAATTAAGCAAATGTTTTATCTAAGTGAGATGTGAAGCAAATGTGTTTTGGACACGTGGCTAACTTGATCTAACTTGTATTTTAAAAGCGTTATTCTTGTTGCTGTGAGGAGAACAGGTGAGGGGGAAATAGGATAAATTACAAGACTATTGTAATAATCCATTACAAATCTGGAGATGGTTTGTTGGTTATGATAGAGATGGAGAAGTAGTTGGAATGGGGGTATATATGGATGTTGAGCCCGCAGACCTCCCAATGGATTGGGAAGATGTGGTGAGAAGCATCAGGATGAAACCTTACATTGACAAGCTGTGGGGAACGGGCCCCGTCATGTTCCTCTTGGAGGGGACTTTGGGCTTCTGCCCCAATAGCCCAAACCTCTTCCAGGAACTTCATGGGTGACAGAATAGTAGGGAAAAGGACCCTTCATTAGCCTGCCCTGGGCAGGGCTTGGGATGACAGGAGTTGTCTCACGAGCAAGGCGACCAGAGCAGGACTTTGCTGCCTGGGAAAGGGTACCACACTCCTTCCCTGTGATTGGCCAGCATCCCTCAAACAGCAGTTGACCGGCTTCTCCACCGGTGGCCCTACAGCAGCTCCTTACACTGCACTCCCTACCTTCAGTCAATGAGCGTGTAAATAGCCAACTAAACCTTGAGGCCAATATTTAGAAGGCCTAAATCTTGCAGAAGAAATTGAGACTATGTGTAGTGGGAGACTATGTGAGTACATGATGTAAATAAAGTTTTTTTACCCATTCCCTTAGTACAGGCCATTGAAACTTCTTGACCGTCTCCTTACATCACCCTTGAAGAGCTCAATTAGTGGTATCTAGGGCATCCTTAGTCCTGAGCTTTTAAAAATTTATCACTGGATTTCTGGCTCTCCAGCACATATCAAACATTAACCAGGTATGGGACTTAATGCACCATGGCCCAGAGCAGAGTGTTGACCTGGGTCCAGGAGCACTTTGCAATGTCCCAGTTTCGCCACTGCCTCATTGCGTGCGTGGCCTGTGGCAAGTTTCTGGCTGTTTCTGTCCATATTACTACCCCTGTTTGCCCACCCAGGCACTTTGGTGCCTTTGCAAGTAAGTCTCTACACTACCTTTAGTACATGGTTCTGATGCAGTGATTCAAGCCTTATTCCTCTCTGTCAGCTGTGTCTAGAGAGGGGTGTTTTGCTTCAGTGGAATCCAGGAACAAATAATGAAAAGTACAGCGAGTACAAGGCCGAGGACAGACCCGGCACACTCTTATCAGTCATCTGAAATATGCACAGCCTTTCCAAGACAAATATGGACTCCTGTTTCTAGGAAAACACCGAAAAGTACTTATCAATTACCCTGTATATGGTTTGTGGAAAAAGACAACATCAGCCTACCCTGAAAGCCATGGCAAAGCAGATTCCTTTGGGCAACCGACAGCCGAGTGGCATGAGTTACAGCCGCTGCAGAATCCCAGACTGTGGCCTGGGCCCAGTCCATGGAGCCTCTCCTCGCCCTCCTGAGATTCCTGTGTCCCTCGCCCTGTGCCCAGGCACTGAGCTCCTCCTAAAAGAAGTCCAGAAGCCTGACATGTGCTTCCTAGATGCCCAGGCTCCCTCACTGTTCTTCCTGGCCCTTGCAAGTCCAGAGGCGCCTCTCCCAAAGATTCCTAGAAAAGCGGGGTTTTCCCAAGTCTCAGTAATAACAACAACAGGAGCCATCCCTGGTAGCTAGCCCACATCCTGTCCAGCACAGGCTCCACGAGCCGTCCTGTGAGGAACGTGTCCTCCCATTTTACGGAGAAAACTAGACCCTGGCATTAAAGAAGCGAACTCGCTTGTCCATGGTTGCCTAGTCAGAAAATGGCAGAGACAGGGTTCTCGAAAAAACTAGAGTCTCAGGGTGCCTGGGTGGCTCAGTCGGTGAAGCATCTGCCTTCAGCTCAGGTCATGGCCCCAGGGTCCTGGGCTCGAGCCCCACATCGGGCTCCCTGCTCAGCAGGGAGTCTGCTCCTCCCTCTGCCTCTGTGTTCGCATGCTCTCTCGCTCTCACTCTCAAATAAATAAATAAAATCTTTAAAAAATAAACAGCAAAACTGGAGTCTCAAACGGCTCCCTCCTAGTGCATTCACAGGTGGTGCTGCAGCTTAGTTCCGGTCGCTAAATTCGGAGTCTGCCTTGTGTGACATCGTGCTTTTTCTTTCAGATGAGGAAGGGAGATCATTTGAACCATCACACTTAACCTCCCTGCTTGGTGTTCCTTTCCCCATGCAGGACTCAAGCCCAGAGGGTTCGGAAGCCGCGCTGCTGCACCGGGCCCCAGGGGCTGCTTCCCCGCTACTCTGAGAGCCAGGCCGAAGGGCAGGAGCAGCTCTTCAAACTAACGGACAACATTCAAGATGAATTGTAAGTGGAGCCGTGGGAAAACGGCCGTGTTGGCTCGCTGAGTTCGTTGTCTTTTCTGTCTCTGAGTCCGAGAAGTTTCTCTTGTTCCGAGCATCATTGTGCCTCTTAGACTTTGGAACTTGTCGGAGATTCCTTGGCCCAAGCGTTCTGTATGTGTAGGTATAACTACTTGTCCGAAGTCTCTTACTCAAAGCAGTGATTCTCAGACTGAGTCCCACAGTGGGACCTCAGTGTTTTGTTTCTCAAAAATGGCCGTCTCTTCCTAGTTTGGAGAGAGGAAAAGGAGTCACACGTTCTCAACCTTAAGGCTTTTTTCTGTGTAAAACGTTCTTGAGCTCTGGTGTTCTACTGTTTGCTGCAGAATGCCTAGTGAAGGAAAACAATCAAATGGCAAGCAACTAGTAGCTGAAAATTTTAGAAAAGCAATCTTTAAAACATTGTTTTGTTACTCTTTGAATGCTAAGCCTTACATACCTCGGGTCTTGGAGTATTTTCAGTTAGTGAAATTATTCCAAGTTGATATGATAGGATTCAGTATATCACTATTTCAGGATATTCCGCGGAGACCCTTTTATCAGAAAATGCTCTGTAACTGAAGTAGCTGTTAGAACCCTCCAGTCCGGAGAAGGCGTTTGGTTATGCCTGATGAGTCGCAAAATGCTCGCTTAATTTCTTTTAAATTCATGCTTATTTATCTCCTTTAAGCTAAAGCAAGAAAAAAAGAGGGTTCTGAGGGCCGTGAATATTTTTGGGTTGATGGAGGAGTGTCTGAAGCAGAGGTGAGTTCAGGATAGCCTTCATTGTCATTATTAGAGACTGTGTTAAGCCGACCTCATCTCATATTTTTGTAGCAGTATTTGAATGGAGGCATCAAAAATTAAGTCCAGAAATCATTTGCTGCTTACTGGATAGGACGGCTTCTTCCTGGATGTGTTTCGTGTAAGCCAGACCCCCCGCAGTGTTACTGGAAGGTCTCTTGAGGATAGAGGTGTATTATATTGCCTTAGCTCGGGCTGCCGTAAGAAGTACCATTTTCTCACAGTTCTGGAGGTTGGGAAGTCCAAGATCAAGGCACTGGCCAGTTTGGTTCCTGGTTCTCTTCCTGCCTTGCAGATGGCCAGCTTCTGGCTGTGTTCTCATACAGCCGAGAGCGAGCGCGTGCAGGCAAGAGCTCTGGTGTCTCTTATAAGGACACTAATCGTGTAGGGTCAGGGCCCTACCCTTATGACCTCATTTAACCTTAATTAATTCCTTCCTCCAAATAGGGCTTCAACATAAGGACTCTGCAGGGACACAGTTCTGTCCACAGCATGCTTCTCGAATATGTTCCGCTTCTGAAGTCTAGGCCCGGCTCTGATCACCATTGCAATACCCAGAATCCCCAGGCAGCTTCACTCCGGGGAGGACTTTCCATTCCTGCCTCCTTGGGGAGGATTTGGTGGCACAGCTGCCTGTCATGCCACTTTGCCGGTGGAACTTGAATCAGAGGCCCAGACAGTCATTCCGCAGGTCTAGCAGGGCTAGAATGGCAGCCGGAGCAGCACTGGGATTTTTGTCTGTTCCAGTCACTAGTCCGTCCTCAGCGGCTAGAACGGGACCTGGCACATAGTAGGCACTCAGTAAATATTAGTTGAATGAATGATAGCTGGAGACCTGCGGTGTAGCAGTCTATTAATATGTGTTCGCTTTGCCATCTTTTGGAGGTTTTTTGGTCACAGGTTGAGATTATAAATTACTATACGTTGTGCTTTTAATTTCCTCCCCCACTCACCCCTCTTCAATTTGAACCGTCCCTGGCCCTTACAAAATTCATTTTCAGTAGAATGACACGCGCCAAAAACACGAGGGAGAATTTGTGTGGTACAGCTAGCTCAGGCTTGTTCCCGGTGAGGCACGCACATGGAAAACAGAGCCACGTATGGCTGAAAACTGAAGTCAAACCGAAGTCAGTAAAATCGATTTCAGGAAACTCTTGACGTTCATATGAACGGGGGAAAGATATTGGCATGAATGAGTTTTGACTCGAAAGATGAAAACCATGTGTCGCTACCCACGTTTGTGGGTTAAATCTCTCCAGTGAATGTTGGGGAAAGCACGTGACCGTGGCCTTCCTCGGGTACAAGGAAGGAGTCATCAAGGAGGCGGGCAGATGTTTCTCTGAAGTATCCTCGGTTGTCAGGCTGGGTCTTCACGGTGACGTGAACATTAGAATCATCACTTTGCAAGAAAGGGGTTTTCAAGAAAAGCACACAAGTGCCAAATTATACCTCTGACTTTTATCCTAGAATTGTAATTAAAAACATATTTAAAGACCTAATTATTTGCATATTTTCCTTCAGAGTTAACCCCTTAAAAGGGTCTTTAATACCTTGCTCTACTGTTCTAACTAAATGTTTCCACATTTTTTTCCAGTTCGACTCACTGTTTCACTTCTGGAAAATGTTGTGTAATTACTTCCTGATGTAGTGAAAACCCCACAAAGTCCCCAGTGCCATGGGCACTTCAACTTTTTTCTCCCAGATCAAGTTTCATTTAATTTTTCATTTTATTTAATTAATTAGTATTAAAAAGATAGTTACTGACATATGATTTAAGGTCTGGCCTGCTGAAAAGGCTTCAGTTTCAGAAGAATCGACTGTCTCTCTGATATGTTGCAGAGTTACCATTGCTTCCCATTCTTTTCAGTTTGGGTTTTGAAATAGGATCCTGGGTTAAGATGATGTTAAAGTAAAATTTGTCCCATCTGATTAAATTAATTTTTCCTTATAACTAGCATCTAATCTGTAGCCAGGGACATCATTTTCATTTAAAAAAAAAAAGAAAGAAAGAAAAGAAAGAAAGTTCCTATTTTATTTCTAACACTTCATCACAAAGTGACACACCAATATTGTAAGCATTAGGGTGGTTCTTAACCTAATCAAAATGGGTGCCTGTGAGCCACCCACGTGACCTGATACTGTGTTCTGGAGTTTGACAACTGGGTTGTATTTTCAAAATGTAGTTTCAGAAAATAACATTTATGAGGTTTTTTTTTTTTTAATACAGAGAAGTATAAAAAAAGAAAAGAAAAACAGCCTGTAAACCCACCAGCCAAAGTTCTTTCTGTGTTTGATGCAGAAAACTCACACACGCAGTCAGCACATTGAGAGTACAAAAAGAAGTGAAATCAGGAGCAAAACTTTCCCTTCTTGCCCTCTTTGTAAACATACTGCTTATGGTATTTTCGATCTTGTCTATCCTTCTTGACAAATGGCAGTTAGAGACAGAAATCAGAAATTTTTTTAGAGCACGGGTTATAGTATTGATTCTAACAGCACAGAATCATCAAAATAAACCTTATAGTAACATATACAGTCTGAAAGCAAAAACGAAAGACAGGTCCTTTTGAGGAATGGGATAAAGTGCATTAGTTTCCATTTTCTAAACCGGATAATAATCTGTCAATAACCATTGACACTTAGGGAATTGGACATTCTTCGATATGCCCCTAAATAAAAACTTGTGTGTGACGGATTAGCGAGCTATGCTGATAAAAAGTTAATGGCTTGATTAAATCTTTAATAAGTTAAATCAAGAGTTCCAAGAGAATTTTGTAACTTTACTACTGGGTGAAATATATCCAACATACAAAGTTGCATGTGGTCTGGCAAATTCCACTGGACCTAATTCACTGTCAATTTGTAAGCCTACCTAACACGTAAGCCTACTTTGTGCCAGGACAAGTAGGAAATTTGCTCTTCTCTTGACAAATTCGCAGTCTAGCAGGGGAAGCAGACCGTATTACCAACTATCTATAACATATGATTGCTTTTAAAATAGAAGCATGAGCCATGTGTTATGAGGCCTCAAGGGGAAGTGATTAATTTATGCTTGGAGAGCCGGGGAAGACCATGGACAGTTGGCCTGGTCCTGCAGGATGAGCAGAATTGTGCCCGGCAGAGAAGAGCGAAAGCCCCGTACGCAGAGAAGGGTGCTGGGCAGAGGGGCAGAGCTCCTGGCACTTCTGGACGGTTGGGGTCCGCCGAGTGGGGTGGCAGCACCCGTGTGGAAAAGTGATCCTAAGATCCTAAGAGCCGTACCGAGTTCACCTGCCCTGCAGGCAGTGGTGAGATTTTGAAGAGGACGCCACTCAGAATTACGTGTGCAAAACGTAACCTTGCAGCAGAGAAACGGATCAGAGTCAGAGAGACGAGACAGGAAGGCAGTAGGGGCCCTGGGCGTGATCCACATCAACGGTGGAGGGGCCCCAACACAGACGGTGTCTGTGAACAGGAGTAGGGGGGACAGAATCGAGGGTATTTTGGGAGGTGGCATCAGCGTCCTTTCGAGTCACGCTGACTAAATACAGAATCAGAGTGAGGAGGGGGTGAGAGTGACCCTGGGCTTCTTGCCTTGCGGTTGGCTGGAGAGGCCGCCCAGTGCACCGGGCAGGGCTGAGGGAGGAGGGGACTGGAGAAGGAGGAGCAGCCCTGCCGAGCACGTGCTGAGCGTGAGGACGTGTAGGATGTGTGTGGGTGGAGAACCAGGCTCAGACACCGACGTGGGGGTCACAGATGGACTTAGAGGGGTGACACATGGGGGGGTATTCTGGGAGCACTTCTGCAACAGGATGACTCAGAACTTTCCTGATTTTGAAATGACTCTAAAACTGAGGAGAATATAGATATACAAAAATAGAGTTAATAAAGCAAAAAATTAGAAGTGGGAGGAAAAGAAAGAAATCAAATTGAAGAGGGGGGAGAACCGTTGCTTGGCAGATTGCTCTCTCCGTAAGGACCATTCCGCCCTGAACCTGTTTTCCACGTGGCCGCTTAGAGGAGCACTCAGTTCTCCAGCCTGCTCATGCAAGCGTTTGGGGACTTGCAAGGGCCTTCCCCCCATCAGGGTCACTTAGCATCTGTCTCAACGGAAGGAGGAAAGAGCAGTGGCCGCCATCAATTGAGTGTGTCTCCGGGGAAGAACTGGCTGGTTCTGGAGGCATGCCGGCCATGTGACTTGGAGAGGACGTTATGACCTCTGCCGGGTGGCTGTCACTGTCGGTGGTGGTGGTGCGGTGAGTGGCTGTGAGCGCCCCGTGCTGTTCGTGATTGGGAGGTACTGTTAGCGAGAGTGGGTTTTACCTCTGTGTCACCCAGCCTTGCCAGTCACCCACTGTTAGCCCCTGTCGTCTGGGAGAACGATGTCAGTCATGTGCCGCAGCCTTCCTTTCTCCCAGAAGAAACCTTCTGACCTTGATCCCAAGGTCAGACTGCCCTTTCTCTCCTTAAGGGAAACTGAAAAGTAAAAGTTTTACCTGAAGTCTGAAAATCTTGTTTTTTAGAGAAGCAGTGGTAGTTTCTACACCAGCCTAAACTGTATCACCGGGATAGCGGCTGACTTCCCAGCTCCCCGCGTTTGAAGGCTAGAGTGTATCCGCATCCTCCCTCCCTCTGCGTTCTTAATGGGTCACAGGCTAGAAGGACGCGCTCAGGACCCACCTGAGACCACGTTGGCTTCCTTCCTGTGCCATCCCGTGAGGTTTTACTGCAGCCCCGTCATCTGGGGGCCAGGAGCAGCCCTGCGTGAAACGGGGTTGTTCCAGAATGACCAGTGGGAAGCCCAGTGTCCAGTCGCGGCTCTGGGGCCGCCGCTGTGTGAGCAAACCGTGAGCCTCTCGAGCGAAGCAGCTTCCGCAGCTGGATGGCCAGGACAGGCCGGAAGCGCTGTGGCTCTGAAGAAGAAAGGGACAGAGGACAGCGCCACCGGCGGAGGGGAAGGCCCGAGAGCGCACCTTGGCCTGCTTCCCCAGTCACCCCAAGTTGTGGTTCCCCTCACAGACGACTGACACATTTGGGATCTGTCTCCGTAGCAGGAGACCCCCAGGCTAGAGCTTCGTTGTAATCCTCCTTCGATGTGGTTTCTAGATTTTGTGAAAAAGAAAATGATGACGACGACGAAACCCAAAGCGTTGATGGTCGGTGGTAGGAGCGCAGAGAAGCGTCAGAAAGAAAAGGGAGAGGAGCTGTTTGCAAAGTCAGCCTCTGGGTTCTTGCTCAGTCGGTGCTAGGGGACCCGGTGCCCCAGCCATGGCTTCACTCTCTCCCTTTCTCCTCCGCTCGATTGTACCATTGGCTCTGATCTGCTTTTGATTCGAAAAGACTTCAAAGAGTGTTATTACCTGGGGTGGCTTCAGGGTATGAACGGGGCCCCTGGTCACAGAACAGAGGTCTGGCCATGAATTCTTCAGACTTTGCTACTTGGTGAAGAACCTGGCGGGTAGCATCACGTCTGTCAGTTGAAGAAATGGAGCCACCGGGACAGCAGCTGGCCTGCCTGGAGTCGCCCGGCCTGGCAGCGTTTCCTCCTGTGTGCGAAGTGCCACTGTAGAGCCTCTGAGCTCAGAGCCACCCTTCCTCCCGCGGTGGCTCTCGCCGGATTGAGGACTTACGCCATCTGTGGCATCTTGGAAAGGAGTCTATTTTAAAGCCTATAAAAGTGTTCCAGTATGGAAAGCGCACTAATAATGTCAGCCACCCTGGCCCGGGTGTGAGGGCAGCTGCCCGGATGGAAAGGCCTGGCTTTCTAGAGGCTGTGCCTCAGCGTCAGCCACGCCAGGTGCCCAACGGGTGAGAGTGGGGGCAAGGGTCATGGGGTAGGTCCATCCCGTGCTGGACCAGAGGAAAGGAAATAAACTCAGTTGAATTTTTATTTATCTTTTTTAAAGATTTTATTTATTTGAGAGAGAGAGAGAACAAGCAGGGGGAGGGGCAGAGAGAGAAGCAGACCCCCCACTGAGCAGGGAGCCCCATACGGGGCTCCATCCCAGGACCTCAGGATCATGACCTGAGCCAAAGGCAGATGCCTGAGCCACCCAGGCACCCCTCAGTTGGATTTCTAATGCACATTCCTGCTCTCACCCCAGTTGCGGCGGCCAACTTTAGGGTCTCCGTTGGGAGCCCTTGCACGCCCAGCCCACCTGGGCTCAGAAAGCACAGGCCGTTTCCAGCGTTCATGCCAGTTGCTCAGCGAGTTCTGGCCCTGTGGTGCTTCCCGTCTATGTCAGGATGCTTGTTTCCTTTCTCTCTCTCTTTCTGTCTGTCCCCCTCTGTTTCCTCTTTTCTTCCCCCTGGACGAGCTGTTTTAGATTCCATGCAGTGTGATCAAGCGATAATGCTGCCCCCTTGATACTGTCAGAACCTAGAATGTGGGAAATTCTGTGCTAAGTGGCCTGCGCGCCGAAAGCTGCTGGGTATTTCTAATTTGGGCATTGAGACTTTACAAGTCTGCATTCTTGGCCTCGCCAACCAGTTAGAATAGAACAATAAACCCCAATTTTTGTCATGCAAGGCTGTAATTAAAATGGCAGCTGGAACAGGCAGATACGGGGTATGTAGGGGGTGGCTGACTCGGTAGTGGCGGGCGCTCGGGGAGACACGGGGGTGTAGCACATGGTCCCCACTCTGCCACCAGCTTAGAGAGCCAAGTCCGTGACTGGCAGTGCTTTTGAAGGTTTAGAGTACTTCAGGGAGGCTTCGTGGAGAAGCTGGAACTTGGAAACCCTTGGGGGGGGGCGGTGCTGGGTAGGTTGTGTGCTGAGGGACAGGGGCGGATCTGGGAGCCTGCAGGTGAGCGAGGGCCCAGCCTAGGCTCGGGGCTGAACGGAAGGCGACCCAGGCCCCGGCGGGCAGGCCACCCGTCCCTTCAGCCGTTTTTGTGACCACCGCCGAGAAACAAAGCCATCCTGGGACCCCAGTCCCCAAACAGCTCCAGGGGGAGCCTTGACTCCACGGCTACAGTTTGGAAATTCCTCTCAGGACATCAAGTCTCAGGGGGCCGGAGCTTGACAGCCAGCCTGTCGTCAGCTCTTAGTATTCTTGCCGTCATCCGGTCTCTTTTGCTGTCCCTCGACGTGGCCGCCCCATTGTGGCCGGCTGTCACAAGATACCGCGGAGGCGGCCAGGCCCCGGAGAGCTGCCGTGGCCGTTTCCAAGGGTCACTGCCCTTCATTCAGGAGCTGAGCTGAAAGGTCTGATGTGCATAAATTTCCACTTTAAATTGGGGAGCTCCGTGGAGGAAGGGGAATGGGATGTTTTTCCGAGTGGCCCTATCGCCCCTCCAAGTAACGGCTGCACGTTGGTCCAACAGGATTATGGCCTCAGAAAGCACTTTCTGACGTTCTAGGCTGTTCTGAACATGCAGTGGCGTTCTCAGGGCTCCTGGCCGCTGAGGTGTGGAGCCGAGAGCCGCGACAAGGGAGGGAGCGGACCCAGCCTCCCGCTTGGGAACCGGGTTTTGTTCCCAGGCGTCGCCCCCGCCCCCCGTGCCCCTGCATCTCCACCCCCCCCCCGCCGTTTCCCCCCCTGCATTAGCAGTGACCCTGGCCAGCGGCTGCTTCGTCAGTCGTGAAAAGCGTTGTATTTTGCTCCTCTGTTGTGTCCGACAAAGCCTGGGTACGTTTCCTCTGTGCCTTAAACTGCCCACAGTCTCTCGTGGCAACCCCCCCCCCCACGCAACACGATCTGACGACGCGAAGTTGTTTCTCTTGCTGACACTGTTGGCCGTCGTCACGAGCTGCCCTTCTCAAGCACCCCTGTGTCGGGGCCCCCGTGCTGTCAGCCCCAGGAGGGCAGTGACACTTTTTTTCCTAATTTGCAAACGAAACCGAGGCTCACGGTGCAGTGAACGTGGGGGAGCCTGGCCTCGAGGTCGGGAGCCCACACTGGGCCTCCTCCGGTTCTGGTGGCCCCGCGACCAGCAGCGACCCCGCCGTCTGGGGTGGAGGCTCGGCCCGGTGCGCCGCCCTGACTCCCCCCTCTCTCGGCAGCTTCATAGCCGTGGAGAACATCGACAGCTACTGCGTGCTCATCTCCTCCAAAGCCGTGTACTTCCTGAAGAGTGGGGACTATGTGGACCGGGAGGCCATCTTCCTGGAGGTCAAATACGACGACCTCTACCACTGCCTCGTCTCCAAAGACCACGGGAAGGTGTACGTGCAGGTGACCAAGAAGGCGGTGAACTCGAGTAGCGGCGTGTCCATCCCTGGCCCTTCGCACCAGAAGCCCATGGTGAGTGCGCAGCCGGCCTGTCTGCGTCGCCCCGGAGCAGGTGTATCCCGCGGTGCAGAGATAGAAAGGGCCCCGGGAGCACCGCTGCCCTGCGTGTGAGCGCTTTTCACCGGGAGTTCGTTTTAGGTTTACGCTGGGCTGTTATTAATCCCCAGGGGCACTGCTTCTCAGTCCTCCATACAGAAGGAGCTCAGCGTGTGTTCTCTGGGGTGCCGCGGTCCTCCCGATGACCCAGCCCTTCTGCCTCCACTGCCCATCGATAGCGGTGCGGGCAGTAATGCCAGCTCTCGCGAGTGCGAGGACCTGCTGACGTGACACGTGGGTGTTTTATTCCTAACCCGTGATGCTGCAGTGCATTGGCTGTGAGCACGCACGGGCTTCTCGGTTGTTCCTCCCATAGAGCGATGGCAGACTTGTTTCTCTGCGCAGAGAAGCACTAGCTAGCCTGGCCCTTCCCCGCAGTAAATTCTAAATAAATATTTATAAATAAGATTTATATGTTGCCCCCAAAGGGTACAAGGCATTGTCATGGCAGAACTTTTAATAATAACATCCCCATTAATCACCAACACGCATTAAGGACGTGCTGTCTGCCAGGCTAGGTACAAAGTACTTCCTGAGGGGTTAGCTGCTGTTATACCGTCCCTGTTCCCCCTTGACTGGTATGGAGGCTTGGTGAGGGCCGGTGACTCGCTCCAGGTGGTATGGCCAGCACTGGCAGGAACGGGGGTTCAGGCCCCGGTGGCGTGACCCTGGAGCTGGGAGTCTAGACCACTCTGCTTGCCGCCTCCACTCAGAGAAGCTGTTGGCTCAGCAGAAGCACGTGTGAGGAGACTCACCACCTCTAGCCGTAGTCTGACTTCGGAGGCTTTTCGTGAACCCGAGGTGTTAGTCATGCTCCGTTTTCAGCTGGTATGCCAGGATTTTCCAAGCTGCGTTCAAGAACGATGGGCCATTCAAAATGGCCCTGCTTATCCCTGGCTCGCCCTACAGATCAGAAACCGCAACCAACCTTATTGAGCCTCTCTCCTCAGGAATCCCTCGACCTTCCCCTGCTCAGGAATGCACTTGGGTTTGGCTTGGCTTGTGCCGGCTCCCCCGGGGTCGTTGGCTTAAGTCAGGGCTGGTAGATTCACAGAGTTAACACCCAGAAGTTGAGTATTTCCACAAGTTTCTTTGGACGGTGGGAGCCTTGCCCAGCTATGCTTTTGCTCCTTTCAAGGCAAGTGAACAACTAAGCATTCTTGATAAGAAAGGCCTTTAGGCTTTCGTCTGAGGATCCTTCTTCCCTCTTTGACCGTCACCAGACGTTATGGGTGAATCCCCTCGGTGCAGTTCTTTCTTCTTGCTCTTTGTCTAGCCTCAGCAGACCCTCACCCCAGAGCTGAGGCTGCTGCTCCCGCACAGGGAGTCCCAAATGTCAGGTATACTGTGGCTTGGCTACCCAGTCACCTGGGGCGTATGTTAAAGATACAGATTCCAGGAAGCCACCCCACATCTTGAATCAGCCTTCACTGGGAGCAAGCCCTGGGAACCTTTCTTAAAAGTAAACCCATACCAGGGGCACCTGGGTAATTCAGTTGGGTCTGACTTTTGATCTCGGCTCAGGTCTTGATCTCAGGGTCGTGAGTTCAAGCCCCACAATGGGCTCCACGCTGGGCAGGGGGACTTACTTAAAAAAAAAAAAAAAAAAAGTAAACCCATCCCGTTCCGATGTGCAGCCAGGCTGGGAGCCGATGCCTGGGCCAGTTTAAGTGTCCACATCCTGTAATCTGCTTGGCCCCTACCTCCGGGCGAGTTACTGATTCTATTCTGCTCTCCAGGTGCATGTGAAATCCGAGGGCCTTGCTGTCAAGTTATCACAAGAGATAAACTATGCAAAGAGTCTTTACTATGAACAGCAACTTATGTTAAGACTCAATGAAAATCAAGAGCAGTTGGAGCTGGACTCCTGAGAAATCCCAGCTGCCAGAGAGACGCCCCCAGACACAGACCCCAGATCGATCAGGAGGAAAGGCCCATCGGCTTGGCCTCAGAGGCAAAACCAGAAAAAGGTTTGGAGGACGGTATGGAGAAATGAGGGGAGGATACAAATGGAAACCATATTAATTTGTGGGTGGGGTGGAGGGTTACTTTAGATTATGGGGAAGTAATTTTTAAAAGGTTTTGGTTGAATAACGTTAAAAAAAGTGTATTGAGATGAATCTAATTTTTAGATTGCCCTGTATTTTGTTAACATGTATATATGTACAACTGTGTGTTTGTAAATATATAGAAGCATTTCTGAACAGGGCCTGTGATGTGTGTAAAGGTCTGTTAACTGTAAAGTAATATAAAATTATATTGGATCTTCTATTGCACTAATTCTACACGTCTAATTCAGGGTACTCTCTATAAAAAGGCATTCTTGAAAGCCGAAGAATGTTCAGTGTTAGTTTTGGAAACTAGAGAAGTCACAGGAACGAAGACTGAGTGAGGTTGGAAGTGCCCTGGCGGGGCGCCTTTGAATCCTGTGGCCCCCAGGTCGGATTGGGGAGCCGGTGCCTCAGAGCCGGAGCTGGCCCCCGAAGGAGATGTGGCACAGTGGCTCAGAAACCCGTCTTTTATTTATTTCCCACCCCTATTTTAAAAGTAGTTCCTAGATTATCACAAATTCGTTTTTTATCTATTTGGCTTTCTCCTGACTAGTCTTACCCAACTTTGAGGTAAATCGTGTTCTGTTACTCTGTGTGTGTGTGTGTGTGTGTGTGCATTGTGTGTGTGTGCATTGTGTGTGTACGTGTGTGTGCACGCACCCATGCACACACCAGCATTATAAGTTTTTCTTGGGTTATCATCAGAGAGGGCCAGTTTGAAACACTGGTAGGCTCTGTTGATTTAGAAGGAAAAACATCTCACAGAACTATTTGTTTTAACAAATCAAAAATCCACAGACTTATCAGAAGTCCCCAGGGAGAAGGCTCTCTTTTCTGGGCAAGACCGGGGAGAAGGTCCTAGGACTCTTTCCTTTGTGATAAAGCCACAGGCAGGTGCCACAAGTGCACAGCCCTGGGGTCAAGGATGGTAACACCGGACGAGAAGGGAGAAAGTCTCAGAAAAGGGAGTGAGATCTGAGTATCAAAAAGCTGTTTTGTCAGTTTTTCACAGAACCAAGATTTGGCTAGAACATCTCTTGTCCTTGCTTTTAAATTCCAGCCAGTTAGCAAGACCTGGTATGCGTGCCCTCTTCCTCCTGGGTCTTGTTTTTGTTTCCCTTTTCTGTAAGGAATAAACACATTGGGAGGGGGGTTCACTCTAGAATGAATGACTAGCCTTGTGATTTTTTAATTTGCATTTGAATAAAGCTCATCAGTTTCTATGACCTTGTCTCCGTCGCTGAGATCTGAAATGAGTCAGTGGATCAGCGGATGTGTAGAAGGTTTTGGTGTTTATAACTCGAGACCCAAAGCCTCCAAGACGCAGATGAGGCTGTCCCGTCCATCTCGCTGTCCCTCCGCGCTGTGCGTGCATGCGTGTGCGTGCACGTGCCTGTGCATGCGTGCGTGCGTGGGGGTTTTCGAAGAAGCAGGAAGGGAGCTTCAGCACAAATGCTCAAGAGCTTTCACTGAGTAGCGTCCCCACGGATCGTCCTGAACTCCCAGGTCTGTGTCGTCGTCACGGACGCGAAGGTGGTGGACTGCAAAATCGACGCTTGGCTTGTGAAGGGTTGCGGTGGGTTTCGGTTTGTTGGTAGCGTGTTTGTCTTTGCTGGGGGGCAGTCGTGACTCCCCGCTCACGCACGATCCACAGCAGGACGACCCAGCATCACCTGCCGCGGGTCCTCACCAGCCTCCCCACCTGGGCCCCACAACTCTGCCTTGTGGTTTTTGCCATCAGTGACCCACTGCCAGAGATCACGATCTCTTAAAGATGAGACTCTCAGAAGCCTTGATTGTTTGCCTCACTGAGCCTTCTGTCGCTTTCTGGAATGAAGTCAGTGGAATTTGTGTGACTGAAGCGGACGGCCTTCATCCCCGGTGGCAGCTGTGACGCAGGAGGCCGTGCGGAGCTGCTCCCGCGGGGTGAGAGGTGTTGCGATGCCCTCCTCTCCTTTCTAATTTTAATCAGCTCTAGAAATAGTCACCCCTCCCCGTGGATTGCGCAAGCCTGGCCGCCGGAGGAGCCTGAGAAGACGCTAGAGCTTCTCAGGCTCTCTGCCCTCACCGACCTCACGCCAGCCCGGGGGTGGGGACGGGGGAGGCTTCGGGGGCCTTGGGCAGAGTTTCCTGCTTGGCCAGGAAAGAATTCAAAGCTCTGAAGGAAGCAGGCCCTGCCCCTGGCTCCTTGAATGCCCCGTTTCTTTTTAAATTGGTGTTTAGCCCGTGATGTCTGAGACTTTGTTATGATAATTTCTCCCGATTTTCATGCTGTCCCAAATACACAGTTTCTCTCTGAGAAAAGTAAAAGAAATTGAATGAGGAGAAATTGGATAAGGAGAAATCAAAAGCCATCCTAATTCCCCGACCCAGCACAGTTGGCTAGCCCACAGGGCCCCAGCTGCAGGAGCTGCTGCTTCGCCCCCGGGGAGGGCTGGCCTGAGGGAGGGCCTCCGCACCCCTGCTGACCGAAGGGGGGGAGCGGCCCCTCACCAGCCCTGGCGCCTGGCGGGGACTCACCTGGATGTTCAGAAGGCTCGCGGGCCACTTTGTTTTTAAGCATCATCTGTGCCTCAAAATACCATAGTAGCTGCTTGATAAAACCTGGAATTAAAATCTCTGGTTCTCTACTGTGTGAACACGGTTACATACAGTCACCAATCTGTTAAAGACTCTTTCATCTGTTTCTCACGTCAGAGTTGTTATTTTTCTTCCTGTGGAATAAAATGCTTTATTGACTTCCCAGACAGGTTGTTTTCTTCTGGTTTCTTGGTGTTCCATAGATTGTAGAACCATTGCCAGTGACAAATGCCAAACATATTACAACGTTCGCAGTAACACGCAGCCTCTCCCCTGGCTCCAGGAAAGCATGCTACTGGGGCAAAGCCCTCACCCTGAAGAAACCCTCGCCTTGAGCGTTCTTGACTTTCCAAGAGTAAGCAGCACTTTGGTCCTCCAGAGCCCGGCTTTGTGCGGGCAGCTCCTCCCCTCCCCACTCAGGTGACTGACCAGGCTAGGCCTCCGAGAGTGGAAGTTGTCGTGTTTGCTGAGAAGGGGGAACTTCGGGAGGAACGGGTTTAGAGCTCACTTTGTATGTGTTAAGTTCAAGGTGCCTACCTGACACCATTGGAGATGTCAAGAAGGCAGCAGGGCACAGGAGGCCAGAGCTCACGAGAGAAGTCCAGGCCAGAGGCGCCCCGCTGGGAGTCATCAGCATCCAAATGACAAGTGGAGCCTGGATGAAATCCCCAAAGAAGTGAGCTGAATGGGGCTGGCAAAAAAATAGAGGCCCAGATCTGAGCCTTGGGGCTCCCCAAAGTTTAGAGTGTGGGCAGGCGGAGAGGAAGAGCACAGGAGACGGCAGGAGCATCCGGAGACACGGGCTTGAAGTTGGGAGGGTGTGGGTCCTGGAAGCTGAGCCCAGAACGGTTTCGGAGAGGAGGGAGGTTATCAGATGCTGCTGGTAAGTCAAGTAGGGTAAGGACCGACAATACTGGGTTTCCAGCACCGAGGTCCCTGCAGCCTTCTAGACCGGTTTCAGCGGAGTGGAGAGGGGAGAAGCCGGATGGCATTAGAGCCCAGAGGAGACTCGAAGGGGGGACTTTGGCAACAAGGAATATCTGACAACTCTCTGGAGTAACCTGGCTATAAATGGAAGGAGAGAAGCGACTGGTACTTCGAGAAGAGGGGAGGGGTGATAATAGAGGAAGGTGGTCGAAGGGGAGAAGGGAGACTATCCAGGAAGAGGGGTAGATGTGGGGAAACGTCAGGAGATCCTCGTTTCCGTTGGTTCTCTTTGGTCAGATCAGCAGAGAGTGAGCACGGGGTGGGAGGTGACGGAGATTTGGAGGAGGGGAAACTGTAAGACAGACATTTGAGGTCATGGGCAAGTGAGCAGACCAGGGAGGTAGGGACAGGTCAGCCAGGAAACATGAAAGGCCCATTCGAGGTTGGGGATCATTAAAGTGAGACCAGGCAGCCTGGTTCTGGTTTTCTCCAGCCACACTCAGCCGCACGATTTAGCGTGGAATAGGCAGAGGATTGGATTTAATGAAGAACTGTCCCCTCCTGCCCATTCAGATGTTCCAGCCACCATGGCCCACTGGAGCTCAACAAGAGCCAGCCAGAAGCAAATGTCAAACAGAGATCTGAGAGCTCAGAGAAGGGAGGGGTTCCATGTTCCAAACCAAAGTGCACAGCCAGAGAATATGCCCTTCCAAGTGGAAGAGACTCTGGGAGCTGTGGTTTGCACCCCCAAAGGCAGACCGCCCAGCTAGAATCGGTCAGGGGCTCCGGGGCAGGGGGGCAGTGTTGAAGGACGAGCTGTCCGAGCACTCTGGGCCTTGGAGAAACCTAGCGCAGAAAGGGGGTGCCTGGGACATCTGCCTTCCCCCCAGCTCCGCATGTCACCAGTTCACCGGGCAGACCAGGTCCTGCCCCTCGGGCCGCTACAGATCCAGGCTTCCTTTCTCTGGCCGGCAGATGATTCGAGCAATCATAGACACCAGAGTAAGAACTTGCTGCTGGATAAACCTGTTGAAACTTTTAAAATTAGCTTAGATTTTTTTTCATACAAATGCAAACCAAAAATATGATTTCACATGTGCCTTATGTGAAAGCAGGTCATGCAGTATTCACCCCTTCCTGCCCCCGCATATGCCCTTGGGATAACCTCGTGCAGCGCCCACGTCCTCCCAGCGTGCGTGTGTCTACAGTAGACCTCCGCACACATGCTTTCCCGGCGTTGGTTTCTGTGAATGTCAGAATCCTATATGCTCTTTTGCAACCTCTGCTCCGCTTTGGGTCCGCCGCACCACACCCCCCAGCCCAGAACAAGTCCACAATCAACAAGCACCCTCCCGCTTAAGTGCACGGGCACGCCCTTCGTTTCCGCGGAGTGGCTCCTGGGAGCTGAGTGCAGTGGGGTACACTCCAGGTCATCTCCCAGACCTGCTGCTGGGGGCGTGGAGGGCTGCGGCCTCTGCGGCGTGGACCAGTGTGATGGGCGCAGACTGGTGTCCCATCTTTCTTTTGCGTTCGCCTGGCCGGGGATTAGGCCGTCTTCTCATTTGTAGGGGACTCGGCAGCCATGTGACAGCAGCTGGCCTCTCAGATCCATTCTTAGGACCACATTGTTTTTTCCTGTTTAACTTTAGTTTTTTGTTTAATGTCCTACATGGTGTGGATAGATTTCCTGATAGGGCGCCACCCCTACTCCCTGGAATAAGCCCATTCGGTCAGAACATGTGATTGTGTTATTCTTCTGACACATTTCCTGGCTCTGTTGGCCAATATGTTGTCTTTGCATCTTTAAAGTGAGAGGGCTCGATTATTTTCTCTATCTGCCTCGAGGTTAGAATTAAAATTATGTCAGCTTCCTAAAAATGGGTCATTTTCTCTGGCCTGTGACACTTAAATTACCTGAAAAGTTCCTGTTCTCATGTTCTAAAGTTAGATGGAAGATTCTAGGCTCTTCTTCAATGGCGCCCCTTCATCATCAGCCCCTGGTGCCTTCTGCTAATTGGAACGTCCAATTTCCATTTCTTCATGCGTCCATTTTGGCAGGAGGTTGGGCGATTTTGTTTTTTGTTTGTTTGTTTTAATCCTCCAGTTCTGGTGGGTTTTGCCTGTTACTATACAGTTGCAAGTATTCTCTTGAGATGATTTGAAGGCCTCCTGAGTCTGGTCATTTCTCTTCCTCCTTCCTAATCTTGCGTATTTGTTATTCACTGTTCTCTTCAAAGAACCACTTTGGGATTTCTCTTTGTTATTTTATTTTTATTATTTTGTTGATTACATCTCTAATCTTTTATTTCCCCTACCTGGCTTGTTTTGATTTCTCTTACCGCTCCTTCTTGCTTTCTAAGATAAGTACTCAGTTTTGTTTTGTTTTGTTTTGTGTCGGCCTTTCTTCTTAAACAAACAATGGCATTTTTAGATTATACATTTTCTTCTGAACACAGCTCTGTTCAGCTCAGGTTTGGGTATTAAGTATTCTCTCGTTTTCTGTGTAGTTTTTACTTGGGCTTTAGATTTCTTCTCTGAGCTAAGAGCAACCTAAGACTATGTCATTTCTAAATATTAAAAAAAATGTATCCTCACTAAATTAGTCATTTCAAATATTATTGGATTATAAGCAGTAAATGTAACTGATGGGTTCTGCATTTAAAAAAAAAAAATGTGCTGCGGCTTTCTTTTTGTCCAAGTACTTGGTCGATTTTTATATATGTTCCACAACCATAGAAAACAAAAGCAGATGCTCTCTGAGGCGTGCAAAGATAGGTGCGTGCATATGTGTACTTGCGTCCTTGCATAGACAGAAGTTGGAGCTTGTCGACTATATCGATCAAATCCCGTATGGTCTTATTTGTGTGTGTGTAAGAGAACGCTGACCCACGTCTTCAAGTGGCCAGAGAGGCCAGTTCTAACTTACACCATACTCCCCTGGAAAGTGCATAAAGTAAACAAACTTAGAAGAAAGAGGAAAACAGCAGCCTTAATTAGGCTGCCTCCAAGCAATCCAGTTGGAACTTTAGAAGGATTTGATACCAGAACAATAGCACTACACAGCTGTGTCCCCTTCCCCGGGAGCTGGGCCCACCCACTTGTCGCCTTCAGGGAGCCCGCCCACTTCTCCGCAGCCCTGACCCAAGCAGCACGCCCAGTGTAAATAGTTCCCAGGGGGTAATAAAACCTCACACCTCCTGCTTATTCTGAGCAGCCTCAAAAGCACAAAGAAGTCATGGATACGGTTTGCCTTGGAGGAAATGGATGCATCCAGACCAAATTGACCCTTGGAAGCCCTGAACAAGTGAGCCCCAGAGGGAGGGGGGTTTGGGGAGAGGGGCTGAGATGACTTTAGCTGGAGATCTCCTGCCCTTGGGGCATGTTTTCCTAAGGCACTAAACTTTAGGGGTACACGGAGACTTCTGGGAAGTTTGGCCCAGCCTCCAGAAAGACAACTCCATTTTGTTCGACGGACCCATTCCTAGCACAGCTTCCGAGCTTCCGCCCCGCCAACACCAGGGAGGCACTGTCCAGCCTTGTGGTGAGCATCCGCCTGGGTTCGGGCTCAGGACTGGGTGCCAGGCGTATGGGATGAGTAGGGTGTCACCCTCACTGCCCTACCGGGCTGGTGGACCTCAGGGTGGGGCACAGAGGACTTCACTGGGGAAGAGACAGGGAGCCAGGGTCCAGAAGGACTGCGAAGAACTAATGACGCAGAGGAGAGGGGGTGCTCACATGGAGTCCTGGACATGGGAGCTGTTTGGCACATTTGAGGACTGGAGTGCAATGAGCTGAAGCTGAAGAGACCCGGCCAGAGGCCAGGCCGTGTTGGACTTTGTAAGCTCCGTGGGCAAAGATTTTATGCAGAGGATTTCACTGTAAGACTGGCATCTAAAACTACCTCTCTAAAAAATAAATAAAATAAAAGCCTCTTTGGCTGCGAAATGGAGCCTGGGTAGAGCGAGTCCTGCTGCACTAGTCCAGGTAAGAAATGGTGGGAGTGGTGGAAATGGAAGTGTGTAGATGGGATATGCTTTTGAGGAAGAATAGATGAGACAGAGGGTTGGATCTAACGTAGACGATTACAGGGGATCAAGGGTAGTTCCCAGGTTTCCAGCTTAGGTAACCAGGTAACCGGTGACATGATTACCAAGATGGGGGAGCACTGGGGAGAAAGCTGGATGCTTATGGCTGGTCCGTTTACTGACCAGGACGTGTTGGATGCTAAATGAGCAAGTGACTGTCCTCTCAGGGTACGGGCATATTCGGTTTGAGATGTCAGTGGCCTTTCAAGCGGAGAGGGTGGTACTGCTGAGAGGAATTCACAGAAGCCTAGGAACAGAGAGCACACCTTTGGCGCAGCCTGAATTGGGGTCGGGAAAGGCAAATGAGAGAGGCGAGATATAAAATGAAAGGACCCTGAAGTGGAATTTTGTCCTAGTTTGGGATGAACTGGTTTTCAGTCCTTTGCCCCACCAGGCCCTGCCCCACCCACCACTAATCCTGACCACAGAGGCAACTACTTTCAACTCTTTTTTTCAATTTCTTCGGGTGTCTACCACATGTTTCTACTACCTGTTCTTGATTTCTTCCCATCAGAGGTATTATCTACTGATTTCCTACTGTAGAGAATTAGGATTTAGTTCTTTCTACCCTCCCCCAACAACCCCCCCCCCACAATACTCCACACTGAATAAAGAAAAGAGGGACATCATTACAGATCCTGTAGATATTTAAAGGATAACAAGGGGATATTATGAATAACTTTTTTAAATCTGACAACTCAGCTAAAATAGACACATTTCTTGAAAGATACAAATTACCAAAATTGACGGAAGAAATAGAAAATCTGACTAGCCCTAGATCTATTAAAGAAATGAAATTTGTAATTAAAAACCTCCCCACAAAGAAAAGGCCTGGATGGCTTCATTTGTGAATTCAGTCAAATAGTTAAGGGAAAATTAATATCAATCCTATACAAATCCTTTCAGAAAACAGAAATCATTTCCAAATCATTTTATTGCTCTGACACCAAAGCCAGAGGTTTTACAACAAAAGAAAACTAAAGACCAATATCCCTCAACACAGATGCAAAATTTCTTAACAGTTTTTTAGCAAATAAACTCAATGAGTCATGTAACCCAATTGAAAATAAGCAAACACTTCAACAAACACTTCACAAAAGAAATATACAGAGGGCCAAAAAGCACATGAAAAATGTGCAGTATCACTCGGAAAAATGCAGATTACAAGCACAGCAAAATACCACCACATACCTATAGAATATTAAAGTGAAAACATCTGACAATAGCAAGTATTGGCAAGGGTGTGGGACACATGGAACCCCCATACATCGCTGGTGGGAATGTAAAATAGTAAAACTAGTTTGGAGAACAGCTTGGAAGTTTCTCGGTTAAACACACCACAGGACCCATCTGTTCTACTAGTTGCCGACCCAAGAGAAATGGAAATATGTCCACACAAAGACTTCTACACAAATATTGAATCATAAGAGCCAAAAATTGGAGACAACTCAAATATCCATCAACAGGTGAATGAATAAAAAAAAGGGGGGGGGGTATAACATAAGGATGGAGAACGACTCGGCAGGAGGCCTGAGCAGACTACTGACACGCATGATGAGAGACAGAAGTTCTCCTTAGGGAACCACTGAGATAGTCCAGGCAAGACAACAGACACGAAGAAAGAACCAACCCAGTACTTTGGGATATGTGATCAGGAAGGGAAGGACAAGGTCATGGTACTTCCTTGGTTGGACATTTGCCCTTGTTGCCTGACCAGAAATCGGTTCTCCCTTCTTCTGGAAATAGACCCTAAACTCCTTATGGAAAACCATCTCTCACCCACTCTGTCCTCACAGTTCAAGAGGGCCTCCAGCCCCTAAGGGAGAGGCAGGAACTCGGTCCTGGTCAGCCAGACAACCCAGTCTTCCTAGCGACTGTCTTCCTAACATCCCCAAGGGGGGATGTTCTTCCTAGTGACTGTCTATATATATAATCCAATTGCTAACCGGTGCAATCCTATCTCTGGATACAGGGATTGATTCTGGAATGAACACTTGGTCCAATCATAGTGAATCCAGGGAGTTGGGCAGAAGTCACCAGGAAGAGACGCTTTCGTTCCACTGGACTTGAACCTGGAGTTGTCAGGAACAGCGTGTCGGGAGGGCCTGCCCCTGCCTGAAGCCACGGAGAGAGGCTGACCCAAGAGATGAAGGGAGGCCAGGTCCTGAGGACATCACTCGAGGCGCTGGGCTGTTTAAGTCTGTCCAAAGGGCCATTTACTTATGAAGGCCACTTGCAACAGGAAGGGTGTTGACTGCCCTACGTGAACATGGGGAACTGGGAGGTGAGTTTCATTTTGGACCCAGCGAACCTGCAGCCTATGGCTCACGCAGTCAGCAGCGTGGGAAAGATAGAGATGTAGGAGTCCTTCCTCTGGAGACGATACTTTAAATAAACCGCAGAGTAAATGACAGTGCTCAGAGAGGGCATGAGGTGACAAGAGACAGGAGCTAAAGTCAGAGACCTGGGGAGACCTGATGGAGGGATCGAGAGGGGATGAGAAGCCAGGGCAGGTCAGGACGGAGGGTAGGACAGCAGCGGGGATGTTCTGTGGGAAGGGCTTGAGGAGGGAGAGCCTGGGCAAGGGTGTCCAGCTCTGCTCTGAGGTCAGGTTGGACAAGACTGAAAAGAGGCCAGTGGAAACTAGGCCGCTGGTGACTGTCAACCCAGCCGTTCTGGGAATGGTGGGTGTCGAAATAGGGTCCAGAGGCGAAGAGGTGAGTGTAGATGGCTCCAAAGTTGGTCTGCACGAGAAAAAGAGTGAGGGAGGGTTTTTTTCCTTTTAGGTGCTTTTTGAACAGCGGGGAGGTGGACGGGGGAGGGGATGGTGAAGGGGAGAGAGTAATTTAGGGGCAAGTGGAAGGCAGGGAAATGGGATCTCAAATGGGGGACCAAAAGGCCTCGTAGTGCAGAGCTGGCCTCTTGGTTCTGAGATGCGTCCGGTTGTATTTTGATACATTAATCCGTGTGTTTCATGTTCTCAGTTTTGTTTCCTGTGGGTTGTTTTGTTTTGTTTTGTTTTTTACTCCATCAAACTCGATTGGGCGGGGAGGGGCTCAGAGCCTCCGGAGGGACAGGCATCAAGCAGACGGGTTATCAGGGAATCAAGGTTGGGTTGTAGGAGTGAGATGGTACATACACTCCCCCCACCCCACCCCGGGAGGAGCTGGCAGGTGAAGGTTTCCAGGGGAGTTCCATCAGAGCAAGGTCGTTACTGTCCTGGTGCCGGGGAGGGCACAGGACTAAGGAGGGGGCTCTGGGATGTCTTTGGAAGATTCTTGATTCTTTGTGGGGGCCCTCGGAGTTTGCCGCAAAGGCTCTGGGGTGGGGTGAGTGTTGGTCGTCAACGCCGTCCATCAGGAATGGTCAGGGGCTGCAGGACAGAGCAAGGACCGACTGGAACCACCTTGACCCAACAATGACCTTCAAAGCCTCGCGACCACTGCTCACCTTTGCCTCTCAGATCTCAGACGCCTTCCCTTTTGACGACTCTACCTTGGACACATTCAGGAAGAGATTCTGAGAAACACAGTTCTCGGTGTGGCCAAGGAGGTGCGGATTGTCCCATGCAAGTGTAATGCAAGTCACATACGTAATTTAAGATTTTCTAGGAGTCACATTTTACAAAAAGGAAAACGAAATTGGAGATTAATTTTAATAATATATTTAACTCATCTGTCCAAAATATTATCATTCAGTGTGTAGTTAGTATAAACAAGAATGAATGAGATATCTGTACTGTAGCTTCCGAATCGGGGGTGTGTTTTACCCTTGCCTAGCGTCTCCACTCAGACTAGGCAGGTTTCGAGAGTCACAGGTCGCTGGTGGCTGCCACGCTGGACAGAAGTAGATGATAGGATGGTTCGGTTCGCTGTCACGCAGAAGCACAAAGACAATGCTTTTGGGGTTTTTTTTTTAATTTTATTTATTTTATTTTTTTAAGTTCCATGATTCATTACTTGCGTATAACACCCAGTGCACCATGCAATACGTGCCCTCCTCACTACCCATCACCAGCCTATCCCATTCCCCCACCCCCTCCCCTCTGAAGCCCTCAGTTTGTTTCCCAGAGTCCACAGTCTCTCATGGTTCGTTCCCCCTTCTGTTTACCCCCCACTTTCTTCTTCACTTTCTTCTCCTACCGATCTTCCTACTTCTTATGTTCCATAAATGAGCGAAACCATATGATAATTGTCTTTCTCTGCTTGACTTATTCCGCTTAGCATTAGCTCCTCCAGTGCCGAAAGACAATGCTTTTGGAAGTGACTGGCTCCTGAGCCCTCAGGGAACGAAGGCCGGGAACTTGATGCGAAGAACCCTGTTGGGGGGGGGGGGAGAACCCTGTTCACGGAATGGGCACCCGAGCCCAGCTGGGGAGCGGCCCTCAGCCTCCTTGGCCAGCCCATCATCCGCTCCCTGTCTAGACCGAGAGAAACCAGCTGGGTCCCACGACTGCGACCCCACCCGGCTCTGCATGTGGACATAACCTTTCGCAATAGCTCCGGGCACCCCCAAGCCCTCCAGACGGCGTGTGGGCTGGACCGTGGAGGGGCGGCTGAAGGTGGTATCAAGGGGCAGGAGCCCTTCCCTGGGCTGGACAGAGCCCAACCAGCTGGACAGTGGAGGACAGAGTCCCATGCGACGTCTCCTCCACCCCCGTCATCCTCCTGGATCCCCGAGAGTGGCCAGAAAAGGCCACCGTGAAGAGTCATGCCTCTGCGTGAAGTCCTGGGTGCTCGGGGAGTTTTTTTGGATGAAGGGTAGATTGCTATCGGCTATTCAGCCTTGCTCTGTGGGCTCATGAATCTGTTTAGTTTTGGAGTTTTGTGGGAACACATTTGGATGACAGGAGGACGAGGACCAGTCAAGAAGGCCACAGAGAGAACGCAAGGCCCACCGGCTCTGGTGTCGCTGTGGAAGCAGAGAGAATAGAGGGAAGGAAGGTGCTGAGTTGACAGTTCCTATCGGCCTTAGGGAAGGTTAGTTCCGATCTAATTGGCCATGAAATTTGGGGAGCATCTCCCCTGAAGACCCCTGGGGATTCGAAGAGGCAAGAAGGCCATCTGTTTTGCTCCCGTCTGGGCTCCCGGAGCCTGGCTTTGTTTGCCAGACACCGATATCAGTTTGGGCAACTGTGCAAATAAAACCAAGGCCTCTGGCCAGCTGTCCAGGCTGTTCAAAGTCCCAGCAGAGAGGCAGGAGGTGTGCACGTGCAACGGGACAGGGGAAGAACCAGGCCTCGGTGGCCGGGTCTGACCCCACGGCACCCCGACGCCCGCCTGTCCCCACGTGCCTCGGCACAGCGGTTAGCGGTGGCACACTTCACTCGGGTCGTTTCCGAAGACGACACTGATGATGGTCTAAGAGCTGAGGTACTGGGGAAGGAGACATCCTCCCACCGTGCAGTCCACGTTTTGACCCTCAGCGTTGTTCTAGTCCTCTAGTTACCAAGAGAGGCCCCACAGATGACGGCAGAGAATGTCTGTGAATATTAGTGTTTTGATTCAATAATTCATAACGCTGAGAGCATGTCCACAGACTGAACGCAGGGATGGCGAGTCATGGGTTGTAAACTCTCTCTACCAGGGTAAAGGGTGGCTCTGACATCTTGAGCACAAGTGGGTGCTTTGCAAACGTGACCAGGAGACCTGCCTACAACTCATGTCTTGTCACCTGAGCCTAGTCTGTGATCAGATTGTTGGGTTTAAAAGTCCTTCAGATTTTCTTGATGGGATTTCTGAAGCATGTCTATTTAGAGATAAAATGTAGTATTTAAAAAGGGAACAGGAAGTAGAGTAGACTATGTGAGTATTGTTTGTTATACACTGTCTTCTGCCATCTGTGTTTGTTTTTATTTATGCTTTCTTATCTTTTTCCTCCCTCCCACTCTTAGCATCCAGAATCGAGCCCCCCTCCCTGGTTCCTTATGTATTTTTCCAGGGAGATACACACAGACTATCTATCATCTATCTATCTATCTATCTATCATCTATCTATCATCTATCTATCATCTGTCATCTATCAGTCTATCATCTATCTGTTTATCTATCCAGGCAATGACATATATACCTATATACTTGTTCTTTTTTTTTTCCTTAAGATTTTATTTATTTATTTGAGAGAGAGAGAGCCAGAGAGAGAGTCCAAGCAGGGGGAACAGCAGAGGGAGAGGGAGAAACAGGCTCTCTGCTGATCAGGGAGCCCTACTTGGGGCTCGAACCCAGGGCCCCAGAATCATGACCCTAGCTGAGGGCAGATGCTCAACCGACGGAACCACACAGCCACTCCTTGCTTGCTCTTTTCATTTTTATTTTTTTTACAAAAATGTTAGCATACTACTTCCTGGCTTTCTTTGCTTAGTAATATAACTTGACTATTATTCCATATCAGCACATAAAGACCTTTCTGGGGTGCCTGGGTGGCTCAGTCCGCTGAGTGTCTGTCTCTTGGTTTTGGCACAGGTCATGATCTTGGCGTCATGGGATCAAGCCCTGTGACAACAGTGGCTGTGGCTGACACCATTTTGGGAAAGCTCCACTTCTCCATGCTCTGACACATTATAACAAACCTCTCAGGCCAATTCTTCTCCTTGTGTCCATGTCCCTTCCTGCCTACTCAAGGATTCTGCACCTGCAGCGGTCCACTCATTGTCCTGCATCACAAGTCCCCACCCCTCCTGGACCGTCCTCACCAGAATGCACACATGCTGTTATTTCTCTCACTTGGATTCACCCTTGATCCCGTACCCCAATCCAGCCACTCCTCAAGTCTCTGCTCTCTTCAAAGTAAAATTCCTCAGTGTCTCCATCTCCTTACACTCTCTTTTCCAAATCATCTATATCTGTATCGAATCATGATGTCTGCTTTCTGTCAATATCTCAGAGAGGAGGGGTAAAATCTCCAGTTACTATTTTGGATTTGTTGATTTCTTTTAATTCTGTCAGTATTTGTTTCATGAACTGAAGCTATATTATTAAGACTATGAATGGGGCACAATTAGGATTATTATGTCTTCTTGCTAAATTGACACTTTCCCATTATACAATGTCCCTCTTTATCTCGGGAAATAGTCTTTGTCCAAAATTCTTCTTTGTCTGATATTAACATAGCCCAGCTTTCTTTTGATTAGTGTTTTCGTTGTATACTTTTTTCCCCAACCTTTTTGTTTCTTCCTTTTGGTGTCCATATATTTAATGAACAGCATATAGTTGGTTTTTGTTCTTGTATCCAATCAGACGCCCTCTGTTTGTCACTTCGAGTATTTTTTCCATTTACGTTTAATGTAATTACTGGTGTGTTTGGGTTCAGTCTACTACTTTTCTATGTGTCTTCTATTTGTTCCATCTTCTCTCTGTTCCTTTGCTTTTCCTTTCCTTTCTTAATTTGGATTGAATATACTTTAGAATTACGTTTTATCTTCTCTCAACTTTTTTTAAAAAATGACTCTTTTTTTAGAGTAGTTTTAGGTTCACAGCAAAACTGAGTGAAAAGTATAGAGTTCCTATACACCTCCTGCCCCCAGCATGGTACAAACTCCCTCACTATCAACATCCCTCACCAGAGTGGTACATTTGTTATAATTGATGAACCCACATTTACACATCATTATTTTCATTACCTCCCCCTCCCTTTTTAGTGTTACTTTAGATGAAAATACTCATCCTTAACTTCCCACAGTCTACCTTGAAATACTCATACCACTCCTCATATTATGAAAAACTTTGAACAGCATAATTCCATTTACACCTTTCCTCCTATGTGCAATTGTTGCATATTTTATTTGTACGTTTGTTTGTTACAAATATCATCATATGTTGTTATTATTTTTGTTTTAACTAGTCAACAGTCTTTTAAATAAATTTTTGTAAACACCCACCATATTTACTATATCTGATGCTCTTTATTTCTTCTTGCAGATCTATGATTCCATCTGGGATCATTCCTCTTTAGCTGAAAGAGTCCTCAGTATTTGTTGTAGTGAAATTCTGCTGAAACAAATTATCTCAGTTTTTGTCTTCCTGAAAATGTCTTTATCTTGAGATTTGAAGATTATTTTCGTTGGATAAAGAATTTTAGGCTGGTAGTTTTCTTTTAGCATCTTAAAGATGTCATTCTATTATTTTTCAGCTTCCCATGTTTCTGATGAGAAGTCAGCCATTTTTCTTATTGTTGTTCTCTTGAATGTGATGTGTCCTTTTTTACTTTAGCTGATTCCTAAAAAAAATTTTTTTTATCTTTGGATTTAATAGTTTGACTATGATGATCTAGGTATGGTATTTTTAAATGTACTCTCCTTGGGACATACTGAGTATCTTGACTCTGTGGATTGATATCTGTCATTCACTTTGGAAAATGTTTGGCCATTATCTTTTACAATTTCCTGTCCCATTTTCTTTCTCTTTTCATTTTGGAACTACAAATACAAGTACATCAGCCTATTCAATATTGTCACACAGTCCTTGGATGCTCTGTTCTATCTTATTTTATTATTCCTTTTTCTTCTGTGTGCTTCAGTTTGAATGATTTCTATTGACCTATCTTTGGTTCACAAACTCATTCTTCTGCTATGTCCAGTATGCTATTAAGTGCTTCCAAAGAATTATTCATTTCATCTACTACATTTTTCAGTTCAAGGATTTTCTTTCTTTCTTTTTTTTTTTTTTAAGATTTTATTTATTTATTTGTCAGAGAGAGACAGCCAGTGAGAGAGGGAACACAAGCGGGGGGGTGGGGTGGGAGAGGAAGAAGTAGGCTCATAGCGGAGGAGCCTGATGCGGGGCTCGACCCCAGAACGCTGGGATCACGCCCTGAGCTGAAGGCAGATGTTTAATGACTGAGCGACCCAGGTGCCCCAAGTTCAAGGATTTTCATTTAAAATATTTCAGGGGTGCCTGGGTGGCACAGTCGGTTGAGTGTCTGACTCTTGGGTTTGGCTCAGGTCATGATCTCAGGGTCGTGAGATCGAGCCCTGCATCAGGCTCCGCACTCAGGGTGGAGTCTGCTTTAGACTCTCTCTGCTACCAGCACCCCCCTGTCTGCCATGTGCGCTCTCTTTCTATAGTAAATAAATAAACCTTTTAAAAATAAAATATTTCATTTCTGTGCTGAATTTCCCCATTTGTGCAAATGTTTGGATCACTTTTTCCATTAAATCCTTCAATACATTTATATATTTTAGTCTTTGTCAATTCCAGCATCAGGATTACATTGAGTTTGGGGCTGTTGACTATTCTCTTGACTACGGGTCACATTTCCTACTTCTTTACATGTCTAGTAATTTTTTAATTATATGTTAGACATTTTGAATGTTATATTGTGGAGACTCTAAACTATGATATCATCCTCTGAAGAGTGGTGTTTTATTTTTTCTGGTAGGCAGTTCAATCACAGGAGGATTACCTTGATCTTGTTGAGAACTGATTTTAGACTTTGTTAATGTGAGTTTATTTCCATTTTGCCCATAGTCCTAGGGTGAAGCCCTTACTTGTAGGGTGTTTCCCTTCTAAACAGTAAACTTCCTGGGTTTTCAGTGGAATTCTCAGGGTATTCACTAAGCTTTCACCTCTCTGGATGGCCCAGAACCCCCATATCGCTTTAGCACTAAGACCTCTGAAATCTCTGTTCAGCTTTCAGCCTCCAAGTAGGTTTTCTCCTAGGCATGGTGGAGTCTTGTCTTATACATGCATATCTTAGAATTCAACTACAGACCCAAAGGGAATCTCTGAAAATTCGGGGGGTTCCATCTCGGCTGCTTCTTCTCTATGGTTCTCTCTTCTTTGGTAATCTGCCCCCAAAATTTTAGCTGTCTTAGCAACCCTAAACTCTGAGCTCTCTTTTCGCCACCCAGTGAGACTAGCTCTCTGCTTGGAATCTACTTCCCTGTGGCACAGTTTGAAAATTATTCCCAGGCAGAAAGTCAAGGTGAGTGTGGAGCTTAGCCTTGTGGGCTCTCCTTCTCTTAAGGATCGTAACTTTTCATCAACTGTGGTTCAATGCCTGATCTATAGTTATTTATGACAGGCAAATAAGTCCAATACAGCTATTCTGCTCTGGATAGAACCTGAAATTTCTCCTGTTCTTCTCTGAGCCCTTTCCAATTAAGCTTTTATCCTTAAGACCCTATCCTTGGAGGCGCTTGGCTGGCTAAGTTGGATGAGCACGCAACTCTTGCTCTCTGGATCGTAAGTTTGAGCCCCATGTTGGGTGTAGAGGTTACTTAAAAATAAAATCTTAACAAAAAAAAAGAGAGAGAGAGAGAGACCCCATCCTTTTTCAAGGTTACCATTGACCTCCACTTTGTCAACTCTCATCTGCATTATAAAGTCTCGTCTAGCCCGAACAATCAGCAGCGTTCTTCAGTGTTGGTCACTTTCTTATTCTTAAAGCACTTTTTTTCTCCACTTGGCTTCCCAGAAACCAATTGTTTCTTCGTTTTCCTCCTACTTCACTGACAGCTCCTCTCAAGTTTTCTTTGCTGCTTCCTTCTTGCCTTCTTAGCCTCCCAATGTCGGAAAGGCTCAGGACTCACTATCAGACCTCTTCCTTTCTCCATCTACACTATCCTTGATTATCTAATGTGTCCCAAAGCTTTAAATATCATCTACATACTCACAATTCTTAGATTTATACCTCCAACCTGGGTCTTTGCCCTGAAATCCAATTGGAGCCCTAACTGCCTTTTCAACATCTCCACTTGGAAGTCTAGAAGGCGTCCCAACCTTAACATGTCCACAACAGAACTCATGGTTTTTTTTCTTCACAAGCCTGCCTCTTCCCTTGGTTTTACCCATCTTCATAGATCATTCTATTCTTCCCATTGTGTGGACCAACCATTTTGGAGCCATTCTTAAAACCTTTAACCCACCTCCAATCCACACTGGAAATCTCACCCCCCTGGATTATTGTGATAACCTCCTGAACAGCTTCCTTGCTTCCAGTCCTTGTCCCCTGTGTCAGCCAGGGGCACAGCAGGACAGCAATGGTGCACTTAGAGGGTATGATTGCAGAGGTTCTCAAAGGGCCTTTGTATTAGTTATGGATGGGTCAAGGGTACCAATAAGAGATAGTGAAGCATCCTTGTAACCACCGCTAGGAATAGATGGAGTTATAGATTCTGGAAAGGGCCACTTGATGTAAGTCATGGCCTTTGGTAGAAAAAGTCAGCTCCTACCATGCTACAGTCCAGCAGAGAGGGAACCGGGGGAATCTCTGATCGCCTGCCACTTGTCTCCCACTGGCTGAAACTAACCGGAAGCCACATGGTTGGGACTCTATTGAAACAGGCCATGGAGATGGCCTCCCAGGGAAGAGAGTAGGATGGAGACAGGGAGAGAGGACTAAGGCAAATGGGGAGTGTCCATCCTGTGCCATCCCCTCCCCATACAGGCACATACTATGTGTTCACTCGGGCAGACCAGAGAGGACAGCAGAGCCCCAAGACGGGTGGAGCCCGGATCTGTGAAACAGTAAACGGAGAGGAGCTGCCTGCCAGCCAGGCCTTCTCATCTTGGTTAAGAGGGTGAGAAACAAACTTCTGTGCTTGAATTAATGAACAGTTGGGAGTCGATCTGTTACACTTTCACCCACTTCACTGACACTTCTATCAAACGCGCACCGGAAGAGTATCATTTCCATATGGTTGTTGGAAAATTAAATAAAATACCTCTGCTAGGACAATGCTTGGTGTGTTGTAAGTTCTCAAGCAATGGTACCAGTCGTTGTTCAGTTTTTGAAATGAATACATAATCATGCCATTAATAATTTTTTTTCAGATGCCCTGTTATAGGCTTTAGGAAATTCTTCTAGAGAATAGATGAACTATGGAATATATATATTTAGAGAGAATTACAGCCTCCCCCCACCAAGAAGCTTCTGGTCCACTTGGCCTCCAGGCCTCCAGAGAACCCAGTACAAAAGAGAACTTGTCCCACCCCTGTCCTGAGCCAAACACCCCCCTGGGATCACACCGTGCATGGTAGCCAGGCTCCAGAGGTGGCCTTAAAGGACCAGGCCTCACAGCGTCCATTGCCCTGGGAAAGCCCCGCCCACACTGACTCTGGGCTGAGCCACGACTCAGTTTAGGATAGAGCAGGAGTTATTCTGTGCCTCTTCCAAGCCAATGCCTTAAGAAATCCTAACACCTTCCATTCTTGTCCTTTTTTTTTTTTTAAAGATTTTATTTATTTATTCGACAGAGACAGAGACAGCCAGCGAGAGAGGAAACACAAGCAGGGGGAGTGGGAAAGGAAGAAGCAGGCTCATTAGCGGAGGAGCCTGATGTGGGGCTCGATCCCATAACGCCGGGATCACGCCCTGAGCCGAAGGCAGACCCTTAACCCCTGTGCCACCCAGGCGCCCCCCATTCTTGTCCTTTTGGGAGCCCTAAGGTGTGTTAAATAGTCCGGCTACCCTGGGGAAGAGACCCCAAGACGCCATGGAGTTGGAGAGAGAGGCCCAATCACCCAGCGAGCCAGGGGAGCCCAGCTTTCCAGGTGTCCCCCCCCCCAAAGGCAGCCAGTACATGCATGAGCGACGTGGAAGCTCTTGGAGCCCGGAGGAGCCCCAGATGACATCCCATGGACCAGAAAATTCACCTCGTGGAGTCTAGTCAACCCTCAGATTTAAGAGAGATAAAAAAAAAAAAAAAAAAAAAAGATGGTTGTTTTATGCCACTAAGTTTTGGAGGTTTGCTACATGGCAGCAGGTAACTGGACAGGGACCCAAGCCGGCCCACGTGAGCAGCATTTGTGGCCTTGAATTTCCAGCCCCGCCCCCATTGCCCACTCCTCCCTCCCCCCCAACTCCCACTGCTCTCATTGCAGGAAAACCGAAAACCAAGGGCGATGTTGCAACCGGGGAGCTTTGCAGGGGGGAGGAACGCTCTGTACTCTCTTCACTGGTCGGGGGAGTCTGGATCCTGCCCCCTCGGCCACTGGCCACCGGGAGGCTGAGCTCACTCCCCTGGCCTCCATTCCTCTTCTTGATTGGCACTTTAATGAGGGCAGAAGGGGCTGACCCCCTGCCAGGGGGCCAGTTCATGCCCCGTTTATCTCACAGCTCCAGGCAGACTAGAACAACACTGCAGGCGAGCAGCCGGCCAGGAGCCCCCGCCCTTGGTGATGGATTGAGTGACCGCAGCGGGTTGGCAGCTGAAGTGTGTGGTGGCTGCACTGTCCTGTCAGCGTGCAACAAAGGGGCCAGCCGGCCCCTCCTGCTCGCCAAGTGCTCTTCCCCCCACCCCCACCCCCGGGGGAAAGTGACAGCAGCTCCCTCGGAGGGGCCGAGTTCACTCCGACTGCCCTCCCCCCAATGCCAATGCCAATGCCAAGTTTCAAAATACAGGCCTGGGGATGGAGCCCAATGGGCTGGAGAAACTGTTTTGGGGGGTGGTGCAGAGAGGCTGGGGAATTCTGGGCTTGCAGGAAGAGTTGGCACAGAAAACTTCCTCTCGGGCTCCTAGCTTTGGGGTCTGAGATGGGGCGGGCTTCTCAGCAAACACCCCTCCTGATGGTGCTGGGCCTTTTACTTGCTGTGCAACCTTGAGTGAGTTTCATAACCTCTCTGAACCTGAGAGCCCTCATCTGTAAGAACCACTGCTCCTTAGAGCTCCATGACCAGGTCCCTGTGCGGATTACAGGGGATTACACCCGTTGGGAGAGCCTCCCCCGCTAGAAAGCAGGGTCCTACACGTGAGGCCTCAGTTTACCTGGCTGTCTCCAGCATCTCCATTTTCTACATGGAGAGGAGAGACGAGCTCAGAGGGGAAAATCTGCCCGGGATCCCAGAGAGTAGAGGAGGATCAAGGATTCCGACCCAGTGTTGTCTGGCTCTAAAGTCTATGCAGACGTTCCCAAAGCCCCAACTTCTGGGCTGGAATTTCCCGGTAAGGATGGGTGGGAAACCAATGACACAGCTCCGGGGCACTTGCAGAGGGAAAGAGCCAAAGCCTCTTTGGGAGAGCTCACTTTGCAAACCGTCAAGTGTTCCAGGTGGGGGACAGCCTTATTGTCCTGGTGCTGCAGAGTGAACCTGAGGTCTGAGCCGCTCCCTGTACCTCGAGGGCAGTTTTTCTGGCTCAGGGGAGTCTCAGTGGCCTGGCACAGCCTCAGGGTCCCCCGATCCCGGGTCCTCCCACCAGGACCCAAGCCTGTGCCCGGGACAGGACCGGTGCAGAATCCCTGCTGCTTCGCCCCTAGAGCTGGGAAGTGGGAAGGATAGGGCTGGACAAATGATTCTTTGGGTCCCAGTGAGCCCTGGAAGGGGAGGAACGGGCCTTCCCAGGCCTCCCCGGAGGGGAAAGAACCAGCCTTCTCTTGGAGGAGGCTTCACCTCCCCATGAACTCCCGAAGGCGGGAGGCCAAGCTCCAGCTGAGGTCAGAGAAAGTAGCAGGATGACAGTGGGGCTCTACGTGGCCTTCCCTGCTCCCCGGACACCTCTCCAGCTGTCAGACGAGGTGGGATGGGGGCAGATGGGGCCCTGGGGGTAGGCTGAGCCAGGAGAGGGTCCCCCTAAACACTGACCCAGCGAACCAGGAGGGACCCAGCCTTTCAGCCCAGAATCCCGGTGCCAGACCTTGGACCTAGCTGTGTGGAAGCTTAAATTCTTTTTCCCACCGCAAGCCTTCAGCCTGTGCTATTCCTGTTGTCTCAAAAAGACTTGGCCCACTGCACCTGGTTAACACCCAGCCAGCCTTCAGAAGTCACCTGAGACGTCACTTCCTCTGGGAAGCCTTCCCTCACTGACAGCCCTGGGCCCCCGGATCAGAGTAAGTCGCATCCCCGTGTCATGCAGCCCTCTAGCTCCATGAGCCCTTCCTTCGTAGCTCGTCCCTGTTATACGGCACCCTCCGTTTATTTGGTAATGATGAGTACTGGGTTCATGATGACGAGCCCATGAAGTCAGGGACCATCTCTGCTCACTCGGGTGTCCCCAGCCCCCGGCAGACAGGCTGGTATACAGTAGGTGCTCAATAGATACTCACTGACGATGTGCAGTTAGCCGTGTGTGTCTCGCCATAAACCGTGGGTTGCATGGGGGCAGGGACGTGTTTGTTTTATTCACCGTCCTGTCCCCCAAACTCGAGACATGCAAGTAGGAGGTGGCAAATTTGCTGCAAAAGAAGAAAGGAAGTGAGAACAACCATCAACACAAGAATCGAGAAAACTATCCCAGTTTGGGGCAAAAGCCACCCAGAATGGGGAGATTCTGAGTCCTTTTAATTCAGAAGAATGATTCCACATGCTTCAATGAGTCAAGTCCCTGGGGGAACCATGACATCAGGGAAAGCTGACTGAGCCTGACACAAGATCAACTAACTTACTCCAACTGGTAGACCTCCAGATTCTGGCTTCTGTCCACTTCTGGGTCTTGGACAACCAAAGGAGAGGGGGGGCCCTAATACAACCCAGGACAGCTCTTGGGAAGGAACAGATGTCAAAACCCAGAAATTTTCCAATATTCTAAATTTCGTGGATAAAGTAAAATGTCGGGAAATATGTAAAGGAAGAATGGCTACAATATATAAAGAGTTAGCTAAAATAAATAAAAAACCACGAGTCCAATATATGTGAACAAAGGACATGATCGTTTACATACAAAGAAGTTGGAGGAAGGCAGCTGGCACGCATCGAGCTTATCCTGTGGTAGGCACTCATTAAGCGTTTACATCTCATTTAATTATCACCGGAAGTGCAGCAAGAAAATCTAACCAACAAATGTAGAGTTTGGTGACGGTGACATGTTCCTAACTTTTTCCTACATTATCTGTGAAATGCTGTAACCCTTTTATTTGTTTCAAGAAAACCCCTGAATTCCCATCTCAATTAAATCTCTCCAACCAAGCAGATTTCTGATATAATCCATTCATTCGGGTGTGAAAGACTGGAAACCTTTTCCATATTCACAACCCCGATTGCTGCGTCTAGGATAAAATTAATTTATTTCTGAGTTGTCTGGGTTCTGCAGATAATGTAAGTACTATTGTATATGCCAGCTACTCCTGAGAGACTCAGGGCAGTTCTGAGAAATACCAGAAGGACAAAAATATATTGTAAGGCCTCAGGGCAAAGAGAGTGTTTTGATTTGGGTATTCTGAAAGTGCTGTGTGGGCCTAAAGCTCCTATAAATATGCAAATGAAAAGAAAACAGTTGGCTGAATTGGGGGGAAAAAATGATCACAATATGGCCACAAGGAGGTGGTGGTCTTACCCCCTTTCTATGTGATGGTCTGGGGCTCAGAGGTGAATCCACCAGCTGAGCTTACTTGCTCCGAATTGCCACTTTGTAAAAGCTTTCTTTTCACTAAAAATCTAAAAAAGAGCAGATTAAGGAGGCCCTGCCAGACTATTTTATATTTACTAAGTTGGCAAAAAAAAAAAAAAAAAAAAAAAAAAGTTTTTAAGGCCACACCCAGCATTGGCAAGCATGCCGAGAAATTCGTATCCTTCCCCTGCTGCTGATGGAATCGCGAATTGGCGTCACCCTTTTGAAAAGCAAGGGGCTGACACCCAGAATAAAAGCCATAAAACTAAGTGTGTTCTTGGGTCCTGTAGCCCCCACTGGAATCCATCCCAAGGAAAAGGTTTAAAAGGTGCAAACCCCCACAGCTGGTCAAATATCCATGACCGCAAGTTATCAATGGCAAAAACAAAAACAAAAAACAAAAAAAACACAAAAAGCCCTGCCACAGCCTACACACCCATTAGGAAAGGAATTTACCAGAACTGTGGGAAAGGTGCATGAAGGAGAGTCTACAGCCATTGAAATGATCTTTAAAGTGGGAATTCTGAGGGTTATGCACGGAACACGTCTATAGGGTGTTAGGTAATAGTTGGGAACCGTGAATGTCAGTAAAAAGCCTGAGCACGTAGAAGGGTGTGTGAGTTGAGCTGAGTCCCAGGACCATTCACAGGCAGGAAAATGGTCCTTGCTCGGGTGTTTGGTGAGTGCCCAGCTTTGCTTTTTTTTTTTTCCCCTTTCTTCTTTCTTGACACGACACCATCTCTTTAATAATACCAAAGAAATACTTTAGAACAATGAGCCCATGGGCAGACCATCTGCTCCGGGAAGCCCCTGGCCCAGGAACTGTGGGAAAGACAGGAAGCAGAAAGGTCAGCGTGCCCCAGGGAAATCCCACTGATGGACGGGCCGGCATTCAGGAGAACCTATTTCTGGAGGGGGGCGATGCTGATGGCCACGATGTCCCATTCTTAAAGTTGTCAGCTCTCGTTGAAGGATCCCATGATTTTCTTCCTCTTCCCTTCTTTCCTTCCCTTGCTCCTTCGACCCATCTGTGTGGGGCACCTGCCCCATGACAGATGCGGCTGTCGAGGGAAGGTCAGGGAAGGCAGCCCTCGCCCCGCGACATCGCTACTGATGCCTGAATGCCTTTTTAACATTATTTTAATTTTTAAAAATAACAAGTGTATATTATTTTTATAACCAAGGAACACAGAGCTAATTTCATGTCGGGAAGTGCAAAAAAGGTGATGCTTTATGGAAGCCGAGGCAGATTCCCTGATATCAGGGTCTCTTTGTCCGAAGGACAAACTCATCCTTTCCACGCCTGGCCCACGCTCTCTGCCTCCTCCGTGGCCCTGCTCTGGAATGACGGGGTGAGGTCGGCGGGGCCCACCCCCAGGAGCGCTCTGTCCACCTCCGCCGGGTTCCTGACCCCCAGGAGCCCCAGGTGGGAGGGGATGACAACATCGGTGCTGCAGAGCCCCCTCCTGGGAACGCAACCCAGGGGGACCAGGTTGTCCACATTGTTTGGCCGGAGACCGGACGCACTTGTCGGACGGGAAGGATGGCTCTGGGTCCCTCGGAGGAGCAGGCAGGTCTCGGAGGTCACTGTCCGGGAGATGATGTTGGCCGTGACGGAGCAGGAGGGTTCCTCCCGCCCTCCCTGCCTACAGATGGCTTGGGCCTGTCTGCCGGCGGGGCCCAAAGCAATCCGGGTCTCATTTCCCCCCACGGGGTTGCGGCCACATTTGTCTGTGGAAGAGGAACACCAGCTCTCAGGCCTTCCTGCCAGGGGGGCAGGCTGCCTTGAACAGATGACAAAAGGATAAGCTACCAGGAGGGCCAAGGGCAAATCTAAGGTCGTGGCCTTGGCCGGGCCTCCCTGCTGCCCATCAGTCCTGTGCTTCGGGCCCGCCCCGGCCTCCGCCTCACCCCACACTACTCCCTCCCCAGGGGCGTCTCCTCCTTAGAAGGATTCTTTTTTTTTTTTTTTAATTTTTTTTATTATATTATGTTAGTCACCATACAGTACATCCCCGGTTTCCGATGTAAAGTTCGATGATTCGTTAGTTTCGTATAACACCCCTTAGAAGGATTCTGACCTCAGTTCCCCCAGCACATCCTGCCGGCGGCCTTCGCGGACCACCCCAGCCACCGACTGGTATTTCCCCCGGTGGCTGGTCTGTGTCCTGGTTTATCTGTCCATCCACCTGCTGTCTGCTCAGCTCTCACAGGCTCCTGGCCCAGTGCACTGTGTGTCCCCGGGCCCCGGCCAGCGCTCAGCGGGCACTCATCCGCAGGTGCCCAGGGAGCCAGTGAACGCCTGGCAACGTCCGGCCCCGCCCCCTGTTGGTGTCCTGGCCCCACGAGCCTGCGCATCAGAGTCGGGCATTTCTTCCGAGCCCCATCTACGTGGCCAGGCTGGACGGGAGAACAGGCCAGTGGGAGGGGACAGCCAGGAGAGTGTCCTCAGGACCTCCTCCAGCTCTTCAGCAGACTCCCTTCCTGCTGATGCTCCCTGGGGTCTCCCCAACCCCGGTGCCCTCCTCTGGCATGCACTTCGTAGCCTGATGACCCACGAGGCTCTTTCTGTCCATGGGACCTGGCACAGAGAAGGTTCCAGTGCCTGAGGGGCATGTCTATTTGTGGCGCCGAGCCTGGGGCAATGGCCCTTGCTTGGGGGACCCCTCAAGCCCACTTCGCCATAGAGAGGGCCTCTTGGCTTGCCCCTGAAGATGGAGCTGGTCCCCTAAGGTGTGGCTCAGGCCAGAAGCAAGTCAAGAGGAGGAGATGTGGGGTGACGGGTCCCGCAGGAGATCCTGCCCTAAATCTCTGCCATTTTCAGGAAGGACAACTCCGGCCCCGCCGTGATAGTCTCCGGCCCCGTCAAGGGCAGCTGCTGGGTCTGCCAGAATCGTGTGACCCGCTCAGGGTGAGGGCGCTGGGTGAGGGGAGGGCAGGGCAGGGGTGCCCGAGTTCAGACTTGAGGCGGGGCAGGCTGGGTCGGATCCCCGAGAGTCTGGATGCGACGTCAGCAGCTCCCTGCCAGCCGATGGCCTGGGAGCCCGAGGGCCCCATCCTCACCCTCTCGCCTCGGGCGGCAGTGGTGGTGGCTGGGGGAAGAGGCAGGTGACAACCCCCCCGAGAGGTGACAGCCACGGGGCGGGAGCTGCGCCACCTGAGTGGGCGTGGAGCAAGTTCGCTGGGTGAAAAGTTCACCGGGAGGGGAGCTGTCTGTTTCCCTCGCTTAATTTATCCACTATTTGGCTAACCTTGCTCTGAACCCAGGCCCCGAGACCCCTTCCTTTCTCCCCTGCCTCCCCACTGGGCTCCCGAGCCCCGCCACCAGACCTCCCGCCCTGTGCCGGCCTGGAAGAGGCCTGGGCCCGAGGGCCGCCCCGGGGGAGAGGCTGGCTGCCCCGCCAGGCAGTGATTTACGACCTGAACCTTCCCATCCTTAGTAACCAAAATAAAGTCCAGTTGCTGTCGAGGTCCGGGCTCCCAAACGCCAGACGTGGGCCGAGCGAGCGCTCAGAAGGCGCCCCACCCCGCCCGCCTCCGCCCAACACAGAACCGCTGCTCCCGAGACAGTGACCTTTCCTTCGGGGGCCATCTGTCATCCCGGCCTGGGGCAGGAGCCGGGCGTACCGACCAGCTGGTCGTAGAGAAGAGGCGGGCCTCCTTCCCTGGCCCTGGGGCGGCCCCTGGCCGGGCCTCCGGTCTGTCTTGGGCTCCCCGGGGCCGGTGGCGCAGACCCTTCCTCATCGGAGCCTCCTCTATTCCTGACGTGTGCAGGGGAGGGGGGGTCAGCAGGTTGGGAGGGCTCTGGGGACGGGAGAGGACAGCCATCGCAGCGACAGCCGCCCTGGCCCTTGACACGTGCGATCTCCTGAGCGCAGGTGGCAGCTGGCCCGGCCGGCAGAAGGGGCTGGGCTGGGCAGAGCCAGCATCCGAAACCTCCGAGCCGGCGGTGACCCAACAGGCCAGAGCTCGCAGCCGGCGCGCTCACTCTCCCGTTCTCACCTTTCATTCACTAAATCGCTTTTCAGAACTAAGCAAGTGCCACGTGTGGCAGCCACCAGTTACAACAGAGGACGCATAAAGCATGAATCGCCCCATCTCCCCCCAGCATCTCAGGCGCCCTCCCCCCACTCACTCTGTGTGTACCCATGCGCACAGACACGGGGGGGGGGGGGTTGTGAGTGTGCCCGTGGACGCCACGAGAGGCCGGGGACCCCCTCATTTGTGCAATCATGTGACCCACGGCTCCTGTCACTTGAAGGCTGTTGACTAACAGGCTGGCGGGGGGGGGGGGCAGCCCCCAGGCCCCACAATGCCACCTCCAGAGAGCCCACCCATCCCTCACATCCACCCCTTTCTGCTGGGGCCGCCCCCTCTCTCATCGGGATTACCCAACTGCTCCCACAATCAGTTCCCTGGATCCAGAAAGACCTTTCTAAAAAGGCAAGCCTGAGCATGTCACTGCCCTTGGGAGAAGGGCCCAGATCCTTACCAGAGCCCAGCAGATCCTCTCTGATTGGGCCTCCCCGCTTTCTCCAGAGCTCAGAGGGTGCGTTGCTGGCGTACCCCTCCCCCCAACACCCTGCCAGGCTGCTCCAACGTTCTTGCCCTGCCTCAGACACTCCTCTAGCTGGGCCTTCGCTCTGGGCTCCCCCGAAGGGAGCAGGCCCGGGCCTCAGCCTACATGTCCCCTCTCTGGGAGGCCACTGCCACCAACAGCAGCATGTCACATCTAAGTCGTGAGCACACGGGCCAGGCCCCTCTTCCCAACGGGCTGCAAGCTCAGTGAGGGCAGGCCCTGTCCCCCGCCCCCCAGCCCCAGCACCTGACCCGTGTCGGGCCTTCCAGAACTCGGAGCGGCCCTGAACGTCGGGGGCAACCCGTGCACCATTCTCACATTTCCCGAATCCCTGCATCCGGGGACCACTGTCCCCTGGTTTCAGAGGCCACGACTGGCCCCCAAAGTCCTCTTGCTCCCACTGGACGGGAGCTCCTTCTACCACATGGGGACAAAAGGCTTTTATAGCTAGCTCCGGCCTCCCAGACGCCATGCGCTCTCAGGGGCTGCTAGGGAGTGGCGGTGCAAGGAGGGGCAGATGGAGGGGCATAGTGGCGAGCCCAGGAGATTTCCCTGTCCCCCTCAGGGCAGCCCCAAGAAGGACTGCCAGATAGGACTGGTCAGCTGCCAAGCATGCCAGGGCCAACTGCCCACCGGGGTGCCTGCTGACTGCCAGTCAGGAGAGGCCAGGGGGCAGCAGGGGGCCGCCAACTGCCTGTCACCACACAGGCCAACTGTCAGTCAGGAGAGGCCAAAGGCCCCCTCTGGGAATGCAGGACGGCCGGTCAGGCACGGCCCAGGGACAAGTCGGGGAGTCCGCCAGTGGTCATTCTGCAGATCGCTGCTCTGGCTACCCAGCATCCTTTCACCTTTCTTCTGTCCAGGGCACCCCACTGGACTTCTGGGAACCCACCCCATTGCAACTCTCAGGCCACTCGGTTCAATCGGCTTGATTCCCTTCCAGGCTGCAAGGACAGACAGCATGACTCGGGTCTGGCCAACCAGAGCATTGCATTCCTCTGGCTCGTGTGATTGGATCACAATGGACAGGTGACTAAATCAAGCTAATCACAACCAATCAGAACTAACTCTGATTGACTAGGAAACTCCGGTCTGTCTTTTTTCTGCTGCCCTTGAACTGGGGCGATGTGAAGCTGGGGCTGAGCAGACACCTTGCCCTCACTGGAACCAGATGTCTGAGAGGGAAGCCAGCCCACAGGACGTGAACTGAAGGGCAGAGAAAGAAACTGGGGTCTGAACCAGGTCCTGGAAACATTACTAAAACTCCTGGATCCAGCCATACCTGAAATCACTTACCATTGGGCTTTCGAATGATGTGAACCGATAAACCCCCCCCTTTTGCCTCAGCAAGAATCATTGTGGGTGGGACCGGTAGTCACTCAGGGGCCTGCCCGTGTCTCATGCAGGGCCGTCTGCTGGGCAGGGTACCTGTTCTTGTCTGAAGCTCAGGGTGGCCCCCAGGGAACTTGTGACTGAAAGCCAGAGGCGGTCAGGTTCCATATGTGCTTTCCCTGCTCCTGGCCGTTGAGGTGTGTGGTGGTGGCTCCCCCAACCAGATCCTCCCTCAGCCTTTGTCTCAAATAAGTGATGGAGAAGTGGGTGGCGGGGATTCTCTCCGGTGGTGGCCAGAGCAAGGAAGGCACAGATGAGGAGACAGGCTCTGGGAGGTTAAGGGACCTGCCACACAGAGCCAGGACGCAGATTTGGCTGGCTCCGGAGTCCAGCCCCTTCCGCTGTCTGTGTGCACCCCGGCTCCCGGCTAGGTCAGCTCCCCAGGCCGTCAGCCGGCCCTCAGCCAGCAGGGACCCTGAGAAGATGGGGGCCAGGCCAGAATCCCCCGCACCCCCCCATAAGAAGCGCACTGCCACGGGGTGTCCATCGTGGCCTGTGGGGGCCTTTTGCCTCCCTCTGTCAGCACGCCAGGGCTACCCACAGCTCGCCCCAGGCGGGGCTCTGTGCAGGGTCCCCAGCGTGACCTCCCCAAGCAGGATCCGGTTACATCGCAGCCAGCAGCTAAGGAACAAACACAGCTTGTGTCTTCCTCCAAGTGCTTATTTCCTTTGTCTTGTGAACATTGAAAAATGAAAGGAATGATAAGGATTTGGGGGCGGGGGGAGGGAGGGGAGAAGCCCGGAAAATTCCGCAGTGTTGGCGGAACTCGCCAGGAGGGCGGCGTGAGGGAGTTTTCAAACCGAGTCCAAAGACAGAGAGACTCAAGTGTGCTGCTGCGGGGGAGGCTGGAGGGACCCGAAGCCTCCTGGGGTCCCGGCTCCCGCCCGGGGGTTTAGGGGTGCACCCGGGGGTGGGCTCTGGAGCTGGCCTCTCCTTGGCCAGGCCTCCGAGCCTCCCCGGGCCTCCGCCTCTCTGCCAGCGGGTGCCCCGGGTGCCAGGTCCGTTGTTCCAGCTCGTGTTGGACGAGAAAGGGGGCCGTGTGCGTTCTCAGCCAGGGGCCAGTGAGCCCCTTGGGGGACACGTGGGTTAATGGCTTGGTTGTCACAACCAGGAGGGTGAGGCACTTGGGCATCTAGTGAGTAGAGACCAGGGATGCTGCCAGCCATCCTACAGTGTCCAGGACGGTCCCCATGGAGCTGTCCCCGCCTAAACGTCCGTAGCGCCTTGGTGAGACACTGGCAGAGTGCCCTGCACATTAAATGGTAAATGTTGGTTTTATGATTCAGGGGCCCATCTGGAGTATGAGGGGAGGTGGGTGGGGGGACAGGGTGTGCCATGAAGGGGGGGGCACGCCGTGGTGGCTGCTGCCTCTGACAAAGGCTCCGCCCGATGGGGCCGCATCAGCTCCGTGTGCTCCTCCGGGTGCCCAGTGAACGTGGTCCTGCCCTGCTGCACACGGGGCGTCCGCTCCCCAGGGGGAGGGGGCCAGACGGGCCCAGGGAGCAAGGAGACAGTAACGGCCCAGAGTATCCTTCCAGAGCACGGACTTGAACAGACCGTGGTGGACACACACGCTGGACGATTATTCGGCCGTGCAAAGGCCCAGTGACCCTGGGCCACGGGCAGGGTGAGCCCTGAACACGTTTGCTAAGGGAAAGAAGCCAGGCACAAGAGAGCATCCTGTGTGCGTGTTCCCGAAGATGTCTGTGCTGGGGGTTGCACAACCCCGCGATGTACCAAGTGCCACCGCATTGCACGCTTGGAGTGTGTGACCTGTGCGGCATGCGGCTTCTATCTCAATACAGCCGCACACGGAGCAGTAATCATGGCATGAGCCCCCTCCAGTCCCGTGAGAAAGGCGCCGAAGGAGGAAAGGGAGAGGCTGGGGTGGGGCAGCCCAGGCCTCCGGGGTCAGGTGCACGCCTCCCTGAGGCCCCGTCTGGGGCGGGCTGGTGCGCGCTGGAGAGGGGGCTATGCAGGACAACCAGGTGACCTTAGCGACCTGGCGTCTAGGCTTTGGGGCCCTCCCAGCTGCTTCCATCCAGGGAAGTCGGTGACCCCCCGGGTCACACAGCTGTGCGCTGGCTGGCCAGGCTGCCCTGCCCGGGCTTCCCCAGTCAGCTAGTTTGGGGCGGTGGCCCTGATTCCGAGGCCTGCTGTCCACCTGAGGGGACCCACGTGCCGAGAGCAGCTCCCCAGCAGGGCTGTGGCCATCACGCCCCTCCCGGTGATGCCTGCCTGGGGGACTTCTATGCTTATTTTCTTCCGGAGCCACAGAGAGACTTGGACGCAAAGGACCTGCCCTGAGCCAACCGTGGTGGGAGGGGCCAGAGAAAGGTCCTGTCCCTCCGCCCTCCCTGCCCCCCCGGCCCCCAGCGAGTGCTGGAAGACAGCAGCCCCCCGCCCCCCATGAAACACCTCCCCGTCGGGTCTCTTTGCTCTGCCCTCCCCAAGGGCCTCCTCCAGCCTCACTACCCGAGCTCCAGCTTCATTTCATCCCAGCCTCGAGGGAACTACAGCCAGGCCCCAAAGGACGCTGCCGTCACAGGTCTGGCCAGTACCCTGAGGGTGCTTGAGCCCTGGCTGGGAGCTGTGGGAGCGCCAGCATCACGTCATGCCCTTGAGTTTCCAGAGCCTTTGCACTGGACACTCATCCCTGCCCAGGAGGCAGGAGGGCAGGAACATCTCGTCCTTTCTACAGGAGAGGAGGGGTGACCTCACACACAGGAGCCAAGAGCCAGTGAAACTCCAGAGTCTGGAGCCCTCTGGGGCCTCCTACCTCTTGGGGAGCCTCTGGGCCATGGTGAGCTGGGAGAAGCTGGGTGCTCGGGGGTCTGCTGGGTTCCTGGAAGTGGAGGGCCTCAGGGGGGCCGTGAGAGGCGTCGGCAGGCCCAGGCTCCGCGCCACAGCACGCAGCCCACAGCTTACGAAGAGAAGCGTGTTAACAAATGTTGGTGAATTGGACCCCAGGATGAGAGCCCTACGGAAAGGGAATGGTTCCAAACCTTCTGCTCTGCCGAGGGACGCGGCTGTCACCCCTTGCTTTGCCTGAAGTGAGGGGTGTCTGTATATCGACGTTCTCTTCACAGACATAGACCTCTGGGCTCTTTTGAATCACCCCCTCCCACCCCGGCCTTTACAAGGCCCTTCCTGAAAATGCGAGAAGCCCGTCCGAGGAAGAAGTCCTGAGACACTGTGGTGGGAGGAGGAGCCCCCACGGCAGCCCCCCTGACCCCCAGCCCTCACCTGGAATCGTTTCTTCCCCGTGCGCTGCTCAGCACTCAGCAGGACTCATCTGTTCGGAACCTGGCTCCTTTTTTTGTCCCCCATCAAACTGGGACATCCCCGGGGGGCGTGGGCTGTCTGTCCCATCAGAGGGACTTGTGGGGGAACACGGGGCAGGGCTGAGCCCTGTCGACACCCTGGTCCCTCCTGGCCATCAGTTTGGCCCGAGAAGAAGAGACTCCTTAAAGCGTTCTGGCCCCGGGAGCGAGGCTGCGGCCATAGGATTCAGCCCTTGGCCACTTGCCAGGCCAGATAGCCTGGTCCCTGGAACCCTGCCAGGATGGGCTCGGGTCTGGCGCCTCCCTGGGCTTGGTGCCCGCCTCCGATCTGGTTCTCTCTGGAGGAGCCCCTGGCATGGCAACTGGGTCGTTTCCCAGGGCCCAAGCCTTGTCTGCAGGGTGGGCGTGCCCTCTGCTGCTCCTCAGGGGCTCAGGGAGCCGAGTTCAGGGTTTGTCACTCTCCTTCCCTTGGCTAAGCTCGGGGACAGAATTAGCTCTCCTCCCTCACTCTCAAGGCTTTGCAAGCACCCAGACCATCCTGGGGAGGGACCAGGGCCTCCTGGGAATCTGCCCAAGGCTTTTTCCCTGGTTTCTCTGGGAAGAGATCCAGAGAAAGACTCAAAGTGTCCCAGCGGAGAGGGAGGGGACGGGGTAGGACCAGGCCCTGCCTGGCTCTCCAGAGAAGCCCCTGGGGCTCTGGAAAGATGTGAGGTCCCACTGCAGCCAAAGCAATCCCATTCTCAGTGGGCCCTGGGGAGGGCTGGCTGGCCCTTGTCACTCCCAGAGGCCACTCAGACTCCTGGGATCCTTACTGTGTTCCTGGCCTGCAGGCCAAATGCTGAATTTCATGGAAACTTCAGGAGTCAAATCCTCTCGGTTGGCCCGGAGCCAGCTGGGGGCATAGAACTCTTCCCGCCGCTCAAGGATGATCACAAAAGTCAGGGCTCAGCGGACAGGATCTCACTTCCTCCTCATCCACCCCTGCCCACGAAGATGGGTCCCCACCTGCAACCTACCTCCTGCGAGAGCCAGAGACAGGCTTGTGGGACAGCAGAGGGGCAGGCCCAGCCCATGTACCCCGCCCCCCGTGTTGTCCAGACACGCCACAATGGGTGACTGATCCGTGTGGGCTTGGACGTTCCAGGCCCGACCTCACCGGGCTGGCCGGGGTGCCGGGAGGACGATTCAGCAGCTTCTCCCCCACCCCACCCCCACCCCACTCCCCACCACCCCTGGGGACACATTTCCTCAAGCACCAAAACGCAGGTGACAAGTCACTTGCTGCAGTGACGGTTTTGCAGGCCAGTGAGAGCCAGATTCGAATTCCGCCTCTGCTGTTCTAAGCCCTCCGAACCTGGGCATGCGATTTCCTTGCTCTGAGCCTATTTGCTCACCTACAGAACCATCGCTCTGACACCACCCCCACAAATAGGTCAGTGCTTCTCTGGGGCTCTGCTCAGGACCCGGTGTGTGCACGCAGAGGCCCGCACATCCCAGCGCAGCATCTGTCTGCTTCCCTCCATCCTCGGCCGACTTCTCGATTTTTTGTCACGTTCTCGTGGACGATATCCGCGGCGTGGCCAATGGCCTTGTAGTTCAGAACGATTGACCACGCTTCCACGGTGAGTGTGTGTCCAGCGGCAGCCACGGCAGGCTTAACCACATGACCTGCTCTGGCCAGTGAAATGTGAGCCGAAGTGACGTGCACTGTTTCCGGGCAGACAACGTCAGAGCGCGGGCTGGGTGGCCGCGTGCGTCTGCCTCTGCGGCAACACATCAGCCCAGATGGGGGTTCCTCGTTCAGCCGGGCTCCCAGCGCGAAGAGAGCACAGAGCAGAGCTACCGCCACCCTTGGCGGACGGGTGGCAATTCTAAGACAAGCCTCCATTGTCAGAAGTCACGGAGACTTGGGGTCACACCCTGGCTGACATACCTTGTGGCTGTCGGTGCCGTGGGTAATTCACAGGTAACACGTGATGCCCTCGACTCGGTGGCCGCTTGGCAGGTGCTCCACGAACGGGGGATGTAACCGTGACTTGGCATTTCTGCACACAGTCCTGACTGACGATCGTGGAGCCTTGAGATGAAACTTCTGCTAACGTGGATTGTAAGTGCCGCCCTATGCAGAGCCCGGGGAAGCTCCTACCTTGAACTTGAGGTCGGTGACCTCCTCCTGCATCCCTGGGGAGCCGCTGCCCGTCCCTCTCCCCCCACCTGCAAGAGTCACGTGGACGGAGGCCCCCATCCACCTGTCCCCCTGCCTGAGGTCGGGTTCACGAAGCTTGCTGCGGCCGGGAGAATAGACACCAGAGGAACCATGGGGCACCTCTCCCCACATCTCCTTGGCCGTAATCCTCCCTGGTGACTCAGCCTGGGTCCATGGTGCCTTTCCAGACCTCCCCCTTGCTTTTTTTTTTTTTTTTAAGATTTTATTTATTTATTTGACAGAGATAGAGACAGCCAGCGAGAGAGGGAACACAAGCAGGGGGAGTGGGAGAGGAAGAAGCAGGCTCATAGCGGAGGAGCCTGATGTGGGACTCGATCCCAGAACGCCGGGATCACGCCCCGAGCCGAAGGCAGACGCTTAACCGCTGTGCCACCCAGGCGCCCCTCCCCCTTGCTTTTTAGTTCACATCTAGCCCCTGCCATCAAATCTGGCTCAGGGGCCCCGAGCAGCCTCTTAGCAGGGGACCTCTGGTGGTCCTCGGAGTTTTGGCTCCTCAGTGACATTGCCTCTCAGTACCCAGTCGTGCTCAGTAGATGGACCCGCCGTTCAGTGGGTGCTCACTAAGGACTGGTTCTGCTCTCCTGAGTTGGTCACGCGGCAGCTGGTGGGGCTGTGGCAGGGCAGAGGCTGGCTCTCTGCAGACTAGTTATTTAAGGTCGTGGATGGTGAGGCCAAGTGCGCCCCAACCCATGGCTGAGGTGGCAAGGAACCATGTACCCCAGGTGTGGGCCCCAACTTCTTGCGCCGTCTCTGCCCTCTTCTTGCCTGCTCCACTCCTGGCAGCTGGGGACCCCGAGCGGACCAACCATCTCTTAAAGGATGGGGTTTTATGGTGGGGATCAGTCCCCTCCCCACTGCCAAGGACAAGGGGTCGGGGATTTCAACAAAGGAACTCGCAAAAACCATCTCTTTATTTTTCATTCCTGCCATTCAACCAGTTTGCACAAGCTGAGGATGGGTGGATTTTGGAAAGAAAAGAGCATCGGGGTACAGACCCTCCTGGAAACAGTCTATGCACACTGCTAAGGCTGGTTAGACTCGAGAAGCAATTTAACAATAAACTCTACAGAATTAGAAATGTATGAAAGTGTCAAGGTGGCTGCTGGCTGGTTTCTCACCTCCCCATGGGGGTCATAGTTACGCCCATCAGTCCTGTGCAAAGGTCCTGGGGCTGGCCTGGGGGAGGGCACCCAGGTTCTTCCTGGGGCCAGGAGCAGTCCTGCTCACCCAGCAGAAGTGTGCCAAGGGACAGGCGCGTGGGTGTGTGCCCAGTACCATGGCCCCCTCAGGTTCCGTGGCTTGCGAGCGTGTCTCTGCATCCAGCCTTTATGTCCGCCCTTTGAAAGTGTTCATGCAGGTGTAGGTCCCTGAGAATTTGTAGATCTCCTCCAGTGCAGCCTGTGGGAGTATGCTGGGGGAGTGGGAGGAAGGCAGACGGTCAGCGGGGGCACCAGTGGCCAGGTCACTAACGGCCACAGAGAACCACGTGGTACAGCAATGGCTCCCGTACACCGCCCCCACCCCTGTCTCCAAGCCGCACCCACCCCTCCATGGAGGAAGGGCTTTCAAGTAAGTGGATAAGCGATGTTTCCAAGGTGAAGGTGGGTAGGAGAAACAAACTTCTAAATTCACGTTCTTAGCATCTGGGGGCCCACAGGTGCCTGAGAGATCAATGAACTCCACGTGCCACTTGTTCAACAGTATTTGCTGTGTGGGATGGAGGAGTTAGGAACCACCGTCGCCTCCTCCAGGGAAACTCCCCAGACTCACCCCCAGGCCTCTCCTCGGGCTCCCCCACAGCCCCTGTGCTGTGCAGGGGCTGGGGAAGGGGGTGGCCTCTGCTTCCTGTGGAAAAGTAGTGGTGGTAGAAGAGGGAATGTAAGCTAGGGGCTTACTGTGGAAAACACTGACATGGTCTAGACCAACCAGCTTTTTTCTAGAATGTTCAGAAAGGCTTCTGAGAAGCTCCCTGTGGTGGAGGGTGGCAGTCTCTGCTCTCCTAGGGGCTCACAGAGGCAGCAAGGAGCATCTCAGAGCAACAATCAGGATGGACTAAGGGACACAAAGATGGGGCCCAAATGCCCCCAGGCGCCCCCCGCCCTGCCCCCTACTCGGTGTCTCTGAAAGAGCTTTGCGGGTGGACTGAGGGCTGTGCCCCCTCCGTGAGGAGGTCCCCGTGCCCACAGCTGGAGCGTCTCCTCGGCTGTAGACACACAGCCAGAGGGGAGCCGGCTCCTGGGCCTTGATGTCTGCTGAAGGCACCTGGGTCCTTCCCTTCCTGAAAAGGCCCTTCAGGTCAGAGTGGTCCAGTCAGCTGAGGGCTGGGGGCAGGAGACGCGGCCCAGAGGAGCCAGGAGTCCATGGTCACTGGGGCTCCAGGGTCCAAGCTCTCCCTGAAGCACCCGTTTAGGTGGGCACCTGGAATGGCCCCTTCAGGGCAGGCCTGGGAGGGGCGGGCTGTGCTGCTCAGAGTCTAGAGAGTTCTAGGAAATGTGATGCTGGGCTGATTCCGAAGGCGGATGATCTCCTCCTTAAAGCCTACCTCCTGAGGCCACTTGTCCTGGTACATCCCACCTGACCAGCCCTGGAGCGTTTCTGGGAATCCCAAACACTGAGATCTCTGTTTTCCCCCATTAGATCGAACTTCCCGAACCTCAGAGCCAAGAACTAGTCTCTGGAACAGTGGTTTTCAAAGTGTGGCCCAGGAACCCTTGGGGGATACCTGCAACCTCTTCAGAGGTCACACTGTTTTCATAATAACATTAAGACGTATTCGCCTCTGCATGCCTCTCTCCCACGTGCAGCTGAGTTTTCTGGAGGCGACGTGACATGTGACATTATAACCAACTAAGATCAGAAGCAGATCTAAGCGTCCAGTTGTCTCCAATTAAGTCAGGCAATAAAGACTTTTGCAAAAATGCAAAACAATGCCATTCTTCCTACCACTTTTTTTTTGGTGGAAAATACACTTTTTATAAAAATACCATATTTATGTTAATAAGGGTAAACTTTTTCCATTCTAATTTCTCAATACGGTGTCTAGTAATAGATACAACTCACATAAGAGAAAAGGGGGCTTTGGGTTTCTCTAATATTTAAGATTGTAAAGGAGTCCTGAGACCCACAAGGGTCAGACCTGCGGATCCAGCCTAAGTGTGGGAAATCCCGGGCACACAGGCCGCCTCTGCTCACTTTCTGCCCATGGCAGACATAACTAATCGATCACACGCGTCCTTTCTCCTGCCTGCCGCCTCCTCCCCACCAGGGTTCCCCAGCAGAAGGGGAAATGGCCCGCATGAGCCCGCCCCAGAGCTCCCCCACCCCCTGCCCTTACCTTTTCAAGATAACTAGGGCATGCATGGTCCATGGGAGGAGGAGGAGGGCCTGGTTGAGCTGCACAGCTTCCACCGTCCTCCGGGCCACCGTCTCTGGCTTCAGCGGCGGGAAGAGGTTGGGGAACCTGACGCAGGAAGAAACGACAGGGGTTTTTTCTAGAGAAGCCAGCGCTCCTGCTGACCGCCTCCGTGGCTAACGGATCTGGCCCATCCCTCTGGCATCTGCTGTTTGGGAGCCTTGAGGCCTCTTTGGAAGGCTCTGCCAGCCCCCCACCTGCTGCCCCAGAAATGCTGGGAGTTCCCCCCTTCTTTTTCTTCCCACTGAGCCTCCCTTTGAGACTGGAGATATTATAGCCCACCCCCGGGGACCCCTTCTCCAAAATGCTTCCCAGGGATCCTTTAAAATGTCACTCTGATCCTGTGGCTGCCCGGCCCAGACCCTCCCAGGGCTCCCGGTGCCCTCCGCAGCCCTGCTCAGTGTGGGCCCTGCTCACCCACTGCCTGACCCTTCTCCCTTGTCACTCTGCTCCTGCAATCCTGGCCAACCTTTCTGTTCTTGCCACTCAAGCTCTTTGCCAGCTCAGGGTCTTTTACCAGCTCTCCCATCAGAGAGGGTTCTCGGCTCGTCCCCCTGGGGTGGCCTCTGATCTCCTCCCCCCGCTAATTCCCTTGACTGCATTTGCCACCTCTGGAATGGCCTTGCCTATCTGCTTGTCTCCTTGTTCACGGCTGGTCTCCCCCATCAGACTGCGAGTTCCACAAGGGCCGAGGTCCGGTCGGTCTTGCTCTGTTTTATCCCCTCTGTGCAGAGTCTGGCACACAGTGGGTGCTCAATCAATGCTCCTGAACAATCTGCTGTTCCCCAAATGTGTCTTTTTTTTTTTTTAAAGATTTTATTTATTTATTTGACAGAGAGACAGCCAGTGAGAGAGGGAACACAAGCAGGGGGAGTGGGAGAGGAACAGGCAGGCTCATAGCGGAGGAGCCTGATGTGGGACTCGATCCCAGAACGCCGGGATCACGCCCTGAGCTGAAGGCAGACGCTTAACGACTGCGCCACCCAGGCGCCCCATGTTCCCCAAATGTGTCTTGCTCATCCTCTCTGGAGGCAGGGGCTGCAGGAATGCCCCTCTCTGCCCAGCTCACCGCTTTCCTCGCTGATTCATTGATTCACTGACTGAGCCATCCAAACATTTACGGGGCGCTTTCCTGGGGGCTGGTAAATGAACGACTGAACACGTAAACGCCAGGGAGCTTTCTCACGCCTGCTCAGAGGCCTCTGGCCCGATACCCGCACTGCGATGACACTCCCTAAGTGCCAGGCCCCTGCGAAATACAACAGGAGCCATTTGCTCCAATTTATAAAGAAGGAAGCTGAGGCTTTGGGGGGATTAGGGGGAGGCTCTGAGGACTGAAGCCAGGCCAGCATGGGCCTCAGGCTAAAGCTCTGTCCTCGCCCTCATGGGCCTGGAGGCACAGGGCTGACCGCGATCCCACAAAAGGCTTGTGAGCTGTTCAGGCCCCAGCAGCACTTAGGGCTTAGGTGAGTCACCCGGAGCTGATGATACCTTGAGCAAAGGCAACTCTTGGGACCCGAGCACGGGCTGGGTTGGTCTGAGAACCCATGGCTGCTCCCCCCACCCCCCGCCGCCATTCCCCACGAGAGGCTTCCTTTGCCATCCCAACATGCAGCCAAGATGCTCACAGCCCTGCGATCTAGAAGGGCAGCCATGGGGGCCCTGCAGGGGTGAAAGTGCTGAGGCCGCTCATGGAGGCCGGAACCCTACAGACGCAGTGGACAGTCTGGTTTTCCAGCCCCGACCTGGGCCGGTCCTGCTCGCTAGTTGGGGGAAGGGCAGACAGGAGGGATAGGCCAAGCTCCGTGGGTTCAGGGGGGCCCTTCCTAGTAAGAGCCCTGCAGGAGAACCTGACAGAGGATGCCAGCACGTCCGCCCACTGGAGGGTCTTTCTCCTTTCCTTCCTGGTGGGTGGGATGGGTACACAGGGAACGGGCAGAGCTATTATTCCCACGGACGTAGCCCAGACTTGGGGAAGAAGCATGCCCAGCCAGTTTCCATCTGTGTGGCCCCGGGCAAGTAACTTCCCTCCTCTGAGCCTCAGTTCCCACGTCTGTGAAATGGGGACAAGAGCGCTCTCACAGGGCTGCTGAGGGCCAAATGCAGCCGCGTTTGTAAAGTAGCTGTTGCGGCTGGAACATAGCACAGGACCAGTAAAGCGCAATCTGCAAACAATAGCTCCCACCTCTACCGGCTCGCTCTTGCCAGAAAGCCTATCAGTTTTTTCATGGTTGGGGAGAGAGCCAGTGCTTTTCTTCTTCTTCTTCTTCTTTTGTCTTTTCTTTTAAGAAATGGGAGCTGGTTGAACACCAATCATCCTTTTATGACTCTTCCCCCAGACCCTTCGGGGCTCGGCCGCACATCCGCAGGTGACTAACCTTCACCTGGCGCTTACTACGTGCCAGGCAGGCTGGTGGATTCGCACCCCGGAGCCCATCTAACCTGTGAAGCAGGGGGTCCATTACCTATCCCTTCTTAGAGATGAAACCAAGGCACAGGAAAGCTGAGTGACTTGTCCAAGGTCACACAGAGCTGGGATTTGGCCCGAGGCTATGCGGGCCCACACCCTGAACCACTGTAGAATGATGGCTTGGGGGAACCTTGCATTTCCTTTGTGTGGGACAGGAGAATGCTGTGAGACAGGCACCCTGCTAGAGGTCTGCTGATACCCTGCCTACTTCTGTGTTCCGGAGCCCAGCTGAAACCCCGGATAGTCCCTGCTGCTCTTCTATCCAATATGCATTTATGGAGCACCTCCTGTATGCCCAGATGAAAAGAAGCCAAACCAAGACGTGATGCGGGGGGAGGGGCACATGGAACATTAACTGTCATTAATCCAACCTCCTCTACATACAGAATCTAAGGACAGCAGAGCAGCGGTCCGTTCCTGAGCATCTGTGTGCCGGGCTTTGCACCGGAACCTTCCAAGGGTTACTTCTACCCCTCCTCGTGAGCCCCTGAGGGAAATAGGATTTCCACACTTTTTCAGACTAGCAAAGTACAGCTCAGAGAGGTGGCAAAACTGGCTCAAGATTTTGCAAGTGTAGAGACACGGTGGTGTCACCAAACCACTCTCAATGCTAACAGCTCGGGGGGACCGAGGGATCCCCACACGTCTTGCCCTCTGCCAAAGGCCCTCCACTGCTGACTCATTTGATTCCCACCAGGACCCTCCACATCGTCCTTGTTTCTGGAAGAAGCTGATACGTATAATCCGGAAGGCAAATCTAGAACTGTGTGCTGTGTTGCAAAAAGCAAGGAAAGCGGCTGTTGGGTGATTCCGCATTTTCATTTATCTATGACTTTATGCCCCTTCACAACCCCACATCATTATAGCAACAATTATTGGGCGCTTACTATATACACATGTGCTGTGGCATGCCAGGTCCCATTTTATTCTTATCACAGAACCCTAGGTGTAGACGCCACACCGTCCCTTTGTTTTTCTTCTCTTTTCTTTTTTTTAGGGAGAGAGAGAGAGAGCAAGCGGGGGGCAGGGAAGGGGCAGAGGGAGAGGGAGAGAGAGAATCTTAAGCAGGCCACGCTCAGCGTGGAGCCCGATGTGGGGTTCGATCTCACGACCCTGAGATCATGACCCGAGCCCAAATTCAGAGTGGGACGCTTAACCAAATAAGCCACCCAGATGCCCCCTCATCATCCCATTTTACAGATGAGCAATGGAGGCTGCAGTGGGAACTCACTGGACCCAGGGTCCCAGGGGACATCACAGGTGTAGGTGAGTTGGCACCAAAGTATGAGCTCCAAGCCAGTGGTTCCCATTCCCTTTGATTTAATTGGCCTGGAGGAGAGACGGTTGGGCTTCCATATTTCTTTAAATTGAGCTATAATTTGCATTCAATAAAAAGGCATACATTTTTAGTGTATAGCATGATTAATTTTTACCTGTGTAACCGCACTAGGATCGGGAAGAGAGAACATTTTTAAAAGCCTAGAAAGCTCCCTTGTGGCTCCTCCCAAGCTATGGCCCCCGTGCTCCAGGGATGGCCACCGCTCAGATTCCTGTCCCGTGGCCGGGCTCTGGGGCTTCAGACAGTACGCTCCGGCAGAACACACTCTTCTGCATCTCCCTTCTTTTGCTCCGCGTAAGACTTACAGATTCATCCACGCTGCTCCTGGATGAACACTCCATTCTCTTTTGATAGTTGGGGAATATTCCACAGCCCGCGTCTGGCACTGATACTTTACAAAAGCCCCCTGAGCGGAGAAGCAGGACCTAAAGCACTAAGGTACCCACTGCCCTGCAGACGGAGACTCGGGACCGAGACCCAAAGCCGCAGATAATGGGCTTCTGAAATGGTTCTTGCTGCCAGCGCTCTGTGCGCGTGTGCCCCGTGCCCCTGGTCCGATCTGCTGCGGGCCGCGGCCGGGGGTGGTGGGGGAGGCGAGTCCCCTGCTCACTGACCTGACCCTCATGCCCTGGAACATCTCGGTGCTGGTGTGGAAGGGCAGTACGGTGGTTGCACTGACTCCCGGACAGTCCAGCAGCCCCAGGGTCAGGCTCTCCATGAAGGCGAAGGCCGAGGCTTTGGACGTGCAGTAGTCGATGGCGCCGGGGATGGCAGAGAGAGCCAGCACGGAGTTGAGACACACGATGTGGCCGTTCTGCAGCTCCAGCATCCGCGGCAGGAAGGCCTTGGTGGTCTGGGGGCGGGCGGAAGGTCAGTGTGGGGCAGCCGCAACCTCCAGCAGCCCCTCTAAACTTCTTCGGGGGAGAACGGGCCACCCCAGGGCACATGCACCCCTCCGATGATGAGCTGTCCTAGGACGGGAGGGGAGAGGGCCAAGCCTGCCCGCTGCAGGGCCCTGACCGCACCCCATTCCAGTACGTCCAGATGCCCCAGCCCCGGTGAGCCTCTCCCCACGCCCAGACGGCACCCGCGAGGGAAGGAGCGGGTCACTGTCACACCCGGGGCTGGCTGTGGCCCCAGACGGCCCTTACCCAGAACTGGCCCAGGGTGTTGATGTGCTGGGACTTGAGAAGGGCGTCATCGTCACTGTCCATGAGGCTCTTCCCGTGGACCACGGCAGCATTGTTCACCAGGATGGTGATGTCGCCCACCTGCGGGCAAGGGGGCCACGGGGCCGTTAGGGCACCTCGTCCTGGCGGCCGACACCCACAGCGCAGGGACCTGCCCCCTCCACACTGGCTGTGTGCCCCTGGACAGCCCATTGTCTCTCCGGGCATCGACCTGGATTTGTGAGACGGGGATGCCAGCCATACTGGGGTGGATCTGAGGGTCTGAAAGACTTTATGGCACAAAGCAGGTTTATAATAAACGGGGTTATTGTTACATAAAAGCAGTTAACATTCACCGTGTGCCAGATACCAAACAGGGCGGTTTTTGCTCCCTTAGAGCTCACTGAGACATTCAGTGCAAACAGAAGGCTGGAGTCAGGACAGGGATTTTCCCAGAGGGCCAGGGGACATTTGCCCCACAGGCTCTAGGACAGAAACTCACAAGGCCTAAGCTTCCAAAGGGGACAACAGGTGTTACGCAATCAACCCACACCCCTAATCCCCACCCCGAGTAACACACACATGCACGTGCACACTCACGCACACACGGCACGGGCCAGCTTCCCGGGAGAGTCCCCAAAGACGCCCCGGAAACAGCCATTCTGCCATTAGCAAGGCTCTCTCCCAGGCCAGGTGAGATTGAGCTCCTTGGCTGCTATTCTCCTGGGTCCAGCCGAGCTCAGGACAGACCCTTCTAGGCTACTTACCTTCTCCCGGACAGCTTTGGCCGTCTGGTACACCTCCTCCCGGTTGCCCACGTCGCAGATGAAGTAGTGGCACTCGGTGCCCATCTGTCGAATCTCCTCCGTCGTCTCCTTCAGGCATTTCTCAGTCCGGCCCCAGAGAACAATCTGGAAGGAGAGGATGACAGCACTAAATAAGTGGTCATTGAGTAAGCCGTTGTGATTCCGTGATTGGCATCGGAAATTCAGCAATCTGCCTGAGGAACTGGCAAGTAGAGTAACTGGCCTCCCTGATTGCATCCAAAGGCAGTTTGCAAAGCACAGTGACAATGTGCTTTTCTAAAGGGATAGAGCCTATTCTGAAATGAACGAGTAGTTTCTGAGCCCATTTATGACCGATCAATTGATGTGTTAGTTACAAGTCCTTCCTAGACGTTGCTTTCCACAGGACGCCCCCTGCCAGCTCGATTCCAGAAGCCACAGCAGAACTCCTTCTCTACAGTATTCTGGAATGCTCTCAGGAACAAGCTGGCCTTCTCTCCCATTAGATCTAGAGCCAGGTTCATGAGCACCAGCCCCCAGAATGGACTGGAAGGTCCTGGCCATGAGGCCCACAGAGGCGAAGTGGATCTCCCCGCTAGCTGCGGTCCCACGGGGGAGGAGGGAGCGAGGAGAGGCACCAGGCTTCCACTGAGCAGAAGATGCTGTCCGCACTGGTAATGAATGTGGGCCCCACTGCACCAGGAGGGGACCCTGGTACGGCCGATAAATGGATTCCTAACGCGGTGGGACGAATCTGTGAATGGCTGGTCATAAAAGGCTCACAAGAGAAGCCCGGCTAATTCTCAACCTTGATCTAAGCAAGAACAACCCACCTAGCTCCCCATGACATGACAGGTCGTGGGTTCAGAGAGGCCCCTGATGGTAAAAGGGCTTGAAGATGGGAAACTAAGAATCCTGAGCCCAGAGGGACAGAATGGGGGGAGCTGGAAGGCATCAGAAAAAGGAAGAAGGACGCCTGGGTGGCTCAGTCGGTTAAGCATCTTGATTTTGGCTTGGGTCATTATCTTGGGATCAAGAGATCGAGCCCCACGTCAGCTTGCACTCAGCACAGCGTCTGCTTGTCCCTCTCCCTTCCCCACTGCCCCTCTTCTCTCTCTATCTGAAATAAATAAATCTCAAAAAAAAAATAAAATAAAAAGGAAGAGATGAGATTTTCTTGGGGATTAGTCTAATGGGTTTCTATTTTTGTTTTTTCTTTCTTTCTAAAATTATCAATGAAATTCCTCCTTGAGGAGCACCTGGGTGGCTCAGTCAGTTAAGCGTCTGCCTTCAGCTCAGGCCATGATCCCGGGGTCCTGGGATTGAGCCCCACATCGGGCTCCCTGCTCAGTGGGGAGCCTGCTTCTCTCTCTCCATCTCCCTCTGTCCTTCCCCCCACTTGTGCTCGTTCTCTCTTTCCCAAATAAATAAAATCTTAAGAAAAAAATTCTCCTTGAAAAATAAAACTCAATATGGAACCCAGTGTGTGAAACGAGGGAAAGGAAGAAATTACATGTCCAACTGCATATTTTCTTCCTCTAGAAACAACTAATGAGAAGGGAAAAGCTGTGTTGGGCAGGCAAACATTTTCAAGTGGGAGTTACAGAGGGGGCTCCAATTACACCAGCCCAGAATCCAGTGGATTTCTCCAGTCTGCTTTGTGACACAGTAGGGACAAGTCACACAGACAAGTAGTTGGAGGTGGGAACAGTTTATCAACCATGTACCTTAAAATCTCAGAACTTTTACTTAAGCGGAAAGGGCCCCAAAAGGATGTAGCTGGCAGGCTATACAAAAGAGCTGGGGGTCTCCCACGGATCTGCTTTTTTTATTAGCGTTTTTAAAACTTTTGAAATATTTTTAAAAAGAAAATAAAAGCGCTTTTTTCAACTCCTCAAACATCCCTGGCAAAGCCCAGTTTGAAGACTCCACCTAGCCCAAGCACTGTATTTCTTGTAATTGAAGTCTTAAAATACAGGCAGGGCTTTAGAAGGAAGGATCCCATCCGTGGCTCTCCATGACCACAAAAGTCCATCAAGGGCAAACAGACTGCAATTAGACAGGCTCCAAGGAACACTTTCTTGTCTGTTGAACTAAAAACAGACCAAGAATGTGTTCCTCCAGGAGAGGCAGCGAGATACACTTCAGGAAGAAGAAAACAAACATCTGTTGTAGGAGGGCAACTGGGTGTAAGCATCGTTCACTTCACCAAACCTCACCCTTGCCTTGTGGTCACTGTCCCCCAGTTTCCTTCCATCCTCCCTTGTTACCCCACCTGTCTGTCCGACCATCCATCCGTCCACCATCCATCCATCCATCTACCATCCACCCATCCTTCCTTCCTTCTTTTCTTCCATCCACATACCCACCCATGCACCCAATCCTTCATCCATCCATCCATCCGTCCATCCGTCCGTCCATCTATCCATCCATCCTTCCTTTCTTCCATTCACCCACCCAATCCTCCCTCCCTTCCTTCCTTCCTTCCTTCCTTCCTTCCTTCCTTCCTTCCTTCCTTCCACCTCTCCTTTCTTCCTTCAACTCACCCTCTCCCACCATCTATCCACCCTTCCACCTAATTTCTGAATATGGCAGCCTTAGGTGAAGGTGATCCTTCGCCTTCTTTCTCTGCTCTGGTGCCTGCCCAACCGTACCCCACCTCCAGCTCCTATGGGGAACAGGACCACGGGGCTTCCACAGTTCCCTAGGGTCTGGTAGAAGGCAATGTCTCTGGGGACTCTGAGAATTTCTGGACAAGTGGATAGAGAGCGGAAGCTTGAAGCTGGGGTGGGTGCTGGCAGGTGCAGGGGTCCTAGCAGCACAAGTGATCACCTCAGAGGGTCTGGAGCAGCGGCACGGACAGGGGGCCCTTCGTTCTGGGAGCCTTAGGTTGCTTCTCAGCAAGAACAGGTGGGCCTGGGGGTCCAGCCGAAGTGGCACCAAGGGCCCAGGAGCTCCTGGCTGGATTAACTAACTCTTCCTGATCCCCCAGTTCTCAGATAGGTAAGGAGGGTAGAGTCTAAACCCCCCGACCCCTGGTCTGCCCAGAAAACCAGGGAGGCCAGGACCGTCTATGTGGCACCCTGAAAAGGGAGGGGGCTGGAGTAAGGGGAGGGGGATAAAATGAAAGCTGGGTCCCCTCATCTTCCATGGGCAGGGGATACACCCCAGGTTTCACTTCCTTTTCGGGATCTGCTGGGGATGCCGGGGTGGGCTGGCTTGCTCGTGCTCTGTGCTCAGAGCCCCCACCTCGCCCTGGGCACTAGGACAGGTTTGCTTTCTGCCCGCCTCACCCCAACCCCGGGCTGGGAGACCCCTGCGGGCCTCAAGCCTGGCTTGTTCATTTTCATATCCCAGGGCCCAGGAGCGCGTGTGCTGTGTGCTGAGTGAATGAATGTTCAGGGCCACAGGTGGGATGGGCTGGGAGGAGGTTTAAGGCTGAGGCCATCCGGGTCGCCTGGGTGGCTCAGTCATTAAGCATCTGCCTTCGGCTCAGGGCATGATCCTGGCATTCTGGGATCAAGCCCCGCATCAGGCTCCTCCACTGGGAGCCTGCTTCTTCCTCTCCCAGTCCCCCTGCTTGTGTTCCCCCTCTCGCTGGCTGTCTCTCTCTGTCAAATAAATAAATAAATAAAATCTTTAAATTAAAAAAAAAGGCTGAGACCATTCCATCTTCCTCGGCTGAGCCATTTGGGGTCCCAAAACCTTCAACACAGAGTCTGCTTGGACCAAGATTCAGGGAGATCCAGATTCCCCCAGAGCCTCAAAACCATCCCGGGGCTGAGCTGTGAGATAATCAGGTCAGAGGCGTGGGCCCTTGAAGGGGACAAGGCGTGAGTCTCAGATGAAAATGAGGCCCCGGCCCATGCGTGCGTGCCTCAATGGGTAGCCCGGGGCTGATCCTCTGGGGATGGGAGGTGAGGGAGAGAGCTGAGTGGAGAACAGTTGGAGCTGCTCCTGCCACTGTCCCTTCCTGGCTTCTCTAGGACCCCCCTGCGGACCCAGAGGCACTGACCAGGGAACCGGCAGGTTCAGCCCAGCAGGCCTGCCCATGTGGTCCCTGCCCAGAGTCAGCTGGGGGTGACCCCGGGCAGCTGACAGGATAAGAGTCCCACCCAGCGCCAGAACGAGGGAGAGGACGGGCAGGTAGGACGCAGGGGTCTGAGGAGCGTGGGGTGAGCAGCCTGAGGAGGGGGCAGATTTATGAGCCCGTGGAACCCAAGCCGGCTTCCTCTGAGTTCACTCCCAGGACGGGGGGCAGCTCGGGAGGGCCAGCGGCCCTGGGATCCACTCTTAGGCTGGGCTTATAAAGTAAGGGCTCAGGGTGGCTTCACATCTGGGGCCTCCCTGGCCCTCTGGGGGGATCGGTTAGCTCCCGTCCTTCGGGCTGCGTGGCTGGCCTCTGTGGAGGGAAGGCGAGCAAGACCTGTAGCCTTCCAGGGGCAGGGGGCTCACGCTGCGGCCACCTCAGGGAGCTGGGGTGCCAGCGAGGGAAGACAGTGACCGGGTGAGAACGCCGTCAGACACAAATTGCGGCGAGCGGGATAAAGAGTAAGTGGGGGAACTTCATTTAAATCTGGGGATTGATGAGGTCGTTATATTATGCACATTGTACAGAGGACGAAACTATGGCCCAGAGAGGCTAAGCAACTTGTCTGAGGTCACACAGCAACTGAGTGACAGAGCTGGGATTTGAACCGAGGTTTCTCAGCAGCATTCACTCTCTCCCAGTAGGAGAAAAGCCATTGCCTCTCTTCAGGGGTCTTGTGGGGATTAAGCACACGGAAGCTGGCACCCACTAAGTATTCAGGACATGCCCTCTAGTATTATTTCCCATGGACACAAAGAGCTGAGAAAATCAGCACAGCCTCTTGAAATACCTTCATCTGCGGCCGTTAGAATGATGAGTGTTCACGACGCGGGAAAGCGCTGAGGGATCTAACGCTGGGGGAAAAGACTGCAGCCTTGTCCAGATAGGACAATCTCACCTCTAAAAACATAACAGTTTTTTTTAAAAAAAGATTTTATTTGTTTATTTATTTGAGAGAGAGCGAGTAGGGGGAGGGGCAGAGGGAGAGGGACAGCAAGCAGACTCCCCCCACCCCTGCTGAGCAGGGAGCCTGAGATCATGACCTGAGCCAAAATCAAGAGTCAGACATTTAACTGACTGAGCCCCCCAGGCGCCCCTAAAAACCTAACGGCTAATGGAAGTCGCCAGGCTATGTAAGAGCAGAGGTTGTCTCAGGTGGGATTGTGGCTGACCGTGCTTTGCTTCTTTATGCCCGAGTGTACTGAGAAAATCGTCTCTAAAGGACGATGACCGTTATTTATGATCTTAAAAAAGGAAGGCAGAAGAGAAGCTTCCCCAGAGATCATCCCCTGAGCAGCTCCTTCACACACGGGTAGCTCAGCACTGGGGGTCCCAGCCCGGCCTGCTCCCCGCCCCCCCCAAAGGCAGTGCCTCTCGGGAGCTCCCCTCCATCGTGAGGCGGCTGTCTATGTGGACCTCTCTCCCCATCGCTGTGTGAATGAGTGAGCAAGCTCCCAGAGGACCACAGTTAGGGTTCACGCCCACAAATCACACACTGCACTTGGCCCCAAGTGCGTTGTCATCACCATCTCCCTTTTAGATCCCGTGTCTTGGAGGGCAGGGAATGAACCTCACTCATTCTGAGCTCCCTGTGATCCTACCTAGGGCCCAGCACAGGCTGTTTTTCTCTGTTTTAAATGCCAAGGCTACTGTGGACTCCTATTCATCCTACAGAACCCTGCTTGAATGCCCCCTCAGTTCTGAAGCTTCTCTGGGTGCTCCTTCCACTCTCCCTACAATAGCGACGCCATTATGCTGCTAACATCTGGTGAGCACTTTCCACGGGCTCCTTTCATCCCTACAAGTCCATGAGTGGGTATGGTTATTCTGTCCATTCCACAGGGGAGGCTCAGATGGGTAAAATGACTCACCCAAGGTCACACCACTTATAAACAGTGGTGCAGTGCGACTCAGGACTCACAGTCCCAACTGCCAACACTAACCTTTTGTTCGTGGATACCCCTGCCTCCCCCACAAGCTTGCAAGGCCCTCTGGGGATTCCTATCCATTCTGTCCACCTTGTAACCTTACTACCCAGCATGGGCCAGCCACAGAGTACAAGCCAACTAACATTGTCACATGGTGTTGGCCCGGAGAGGTCTCTAGAAAAATCTGCTGAACAGAGAACAGTGAGTGACTCTACTCCACCCAGCCTGGTCTTCTTTGCCCGAAGAAGCTTGCATGAGTGCCTGGACTTGGCCTTCGTTGCTGGAGCTCAGCTACAGAGCACAGCGCCCCCCCCCCCCCCCCGCCAGTGACATGAGCTGGGTGGTCTCTGGGTGGGTCCCAGGAGGAGCATCTGTTTATAACTGGCAGCCCTGGAAAGATCCAAGTCCCTGGGATGGTCTTTAGCAGAACAGCTCATGTCTCATGGGCTCATGTCTTGGAGCAAAGTAGTGCTGAGTTGGCTTCTCAGAAGGAAGAAAATACCCCTCCGAGTCTGCAAACCATGGCGGGGGTGGGGAGGGTCACGATTCGGAGGGTGCACAGGTCTCCTCCACTCTGAGCACCTCCGGTGGGAGGACAGTAATAAGAATCCAGCCTTGTGGACAGATGAGAACGAGCAAACACCAAAATTCAGTGTGGCCAGGAAGGGGTGGAGAGTGGTGTGCAGGGGTGCGGGCAGGAAATGCTGAGAGCGTGGACACCCACTCTCCAGCGTACGTTACATTTTGAGTTTTCCCCTCTTTCATAGTCTTGTCCATTTCCAAAAGAGATCCCCTACTCTTTGAGTAGAGTGGCCTAGAACACAGGCTCAGGAGCCAAACTGGCTGGGCTCAATTCTCTGATCTATCACTCAGGAGTCACGTGAACTTAGCAAACCCATGGAGCTTCTCTGGAAATTAAGGTCATTAATTTCAAAGGGTGGCTTGGAAGATGCAGAAAGGACATGATAAGTGCTAGCTATTCTTCTTCTTCTTAATCCAAGAACAGAAATAGGTCCCCCCCTTGCTCGCAGAAGATCCCACCATCCCCCCATAAAACTGGAGTCATCAGGGGACCAGTACTGGAAGACCCCAACCAGGGCTCCACGGCCTTGCGTCTAGACACAGCCTTAACTGGGGCAGAACCCCAGGATCTTAGAGAGCTCTCCATTTCCATCCTTGCACCTGACCTAGAAGACCCTCCTTTGTCCACACCCCTGGCCCACGAAGGTGGAGACCGTCATCAATACTGTCCCACCTCCGAGTGGGCTGTGGGGCACCCTGTAGGAAGATTCCCAGGAGAGGTTTTTGTGCTGAGTCTGGGAACTCTGGGGAATCTAGTGAGGAGCCTTGAGGGCTGTTGAGGGGTGGGAGGCTTGGTAGATGGGGTCCCAGGCCCTCCCCGCTGGCCATCCAGAGTAGGGGCACCTTTTTAAAGAAAATATTTCTTTATGAATTTATTTTAGCCCCGGGGGAGGGAGAGAGAATCTTAAGCAGACTCCCGGCTGAGTGTGGAGCCCAACACGGGGCTTGATCCCAGGACCCTGAGATCAGGACCTGAGCAGAAACCAGGAGTCGGATGGGTGCTTAACTAACAGTACCACCCAGGCGCCCCAAGAGCAGTGGCACTTTTTTTTTTTAAATTTATTCATTTGAGAGAGAGCGAGAGCGAGAGCACGAGCGGGGAGGAGAGTCAGAGCAAGAGGGAGAAGCAGGCTCCCCGCTGAGCAGGGCGCCTGACATGGGGCTCGATCCCAGGACCCCGGGGATCATGACCTGAGCTGGAGGCAGACGCTTCACCAACTGAGCCACCCAGGCACCTCATTTGGGGCACTTATCTTAGTCTTCTGGAACAGCTCTTTCTACAAAAGTTCTATTGCTAAAAATAAAGTTTGAATGCTAGCGCTCTGGATCCTTTGCCCTTTCTCCTCTGGGACAGAAGATTTTCTCTAGCAATGAATCCCAGTTGGCTGCCTCTAGCTCCTGCCATTTGGGAGTGCCAGCCTGTCCCCCAGCACATGCAACCAGCCCACCAGCCCTTCTTCCAAAGACAACACTTCAAAATCAACGACTGAAAAAAAACAATGACAGTGATGGGTTACCTCCTCGAGACATTTCGGACCTTCGGATCTTTCCACCTTCCCTTCCAGGAGCCCCGTTTCCACACTCTACATGCCCCTGTCCGTGCCCTGCCCTTAGGTTCATTATCCGTGTCCCTCCAGTGACTCCTGACCCCAGCAGGTCAGAGGTGGCCGCAGCTCCGGGCCTCTTTGCTAGGGACTTGGTTAGAGGCGTTTCCCCCTTCCCATTCCTGCACTGCCGAGCTGCCCCCGTGACAGGCAGGACAGGCTGGTGTTGCTTTCGCTCCCTGTTCGGGCCTGCCAAGAAGGTTCTGGCTACCACTGGCTTGCTGTTGGAGAGGATTGTTATGAAGCTCCTTCTGTGAGATCAGGCAGCACTGTCCTCCTCCCGCGAGTCCCTGACCGCAGCCTGGAGCTGGACAGAGACGTCCTCCCTCCCACGTGCCGCTTGGAACTGGCCCTTGGGCGCCACCGGGATAACCACGAGCGTCATGAGGGACACCTGCTGCAGTCGCTCACCTAGTCCTCTGACAGCTCCAGGAGGGAGGTACTGTGCCCGTTCTCAAAATGAGAAAACTGAGGCACAGAGGGGGCTATGCGACATGCCCAAAGTCACTCAGCCGGTAGGCAGTAGAGCCGGAACTCCAACCCGCTGGGTCTGATGCCCAAACCTGCGCCCTCGGCCACTGGACTTCCTCTGCAGGAGCAAAGTGACCCAAAAAGGGACCCCTGACAGCCGCCACCGCTAATGTCTCCTGGGCGCTCCCCGTGTGCCAGGCTCTGCTCTGGACATTTGAGATGTCATCCTCACAGCTGCCCTGCAGGTGTTAACAGCTTGACTTGTGTTCCCCAAGAGGGTGCATCTAATTCCTGATCCCCGATACCCATGCATTTGGAAAAAGGGTCTTTGTAGGTGTAATTAATTAAGGATCTTGAGAAGAGATCACCCCGGATTAGGGTGGACCCGAAAATCCAATGACAGGTGTCCTTATAAGAGACAGAAGAGAGACACACAGAGAAAAGACAAGACTCGTCCCAGGCGGCAGCCACAGAAATGTGGTCCTGGAGGAATGAAGGAAGAAGCCTAGGTCACCTTGGGGCTGGTGGAGTGGAGCCCCCAGGAGAGGGTGGCGGCACGGACAGGTTGAGGTGGAGTCTGATTACGCACTGCCCTGGACCACTGGGACCAAGAAGACATGTCTGATGCACAGATAATATGGGGCCACCGGAGCCCCCCGCTTCTACAGCAGTTTTAGGTTCACAGCAAAACTGAGCAGAAGACACAGAGATTTCCCCCCTGTACCCACTCCCGCACAGCCTCGCCATTACATTACATTACCGATGTCCCGCCAGAGCGGAGCACCTGTTACAGCTGACGAGTCCGCACCGACACGTCCCAATCACCCAGAGTCCGTGGCTGACGTCAGGGCTCAGGGCTGGCGGTACGTGCTGGGGGTTTAGACAAATGTGTAACGACATGGACCCACCACCGCGGTCTCGTATAGAACAGTTTCACTGCCCTAAAAATCCTCTGGGCCCCCCGTTCATCCTTCCAACCCCTGGCAACAACGGACCCTTTAGGGTCTCCATAGTTTGGTCTTTTCCAGAACGTCGTATAGTTGGAATGACGGTATACAGAGCCTTTTCAGGTTGGCTTCTTTCTCACGTTAGGGTGCCTCCATGACCTTTCACGGCTTGATAGCTCAGTTCTTGTCAGTGCTACATAATATCTCATTGCTTGAATGTTTTGGTGTTTTTATCCATTCACCTACCGGAGGGCATCTTGGGGGCAAGTTTTGGCAGTTATGAATCAAGACCCTTGTGCACGTCCTTGCTTTTTTACTTTGCAGATCTCTCCCAGCCCCTGGGACACACATCTCCCTCCATGACGGGAGTCTTACGTCCTTGAGGATAGAGGGCACCCCCCCGCCCAAGCTCCTACTTCTTACCCGCCAAGAGCCATGCCTTCAGCAGCTATTCGGAAACCAAACGTGACAACGGGGCGGAGTCCCATCTCATCTTGGGGTGTGATTCTTGTGAATCTTTTTGGTTCCAGGACCACTGGGAAAACCCCCCAAGGAAACTACCTCAAAGGCTGACTACAAAAGAGTAGACAACGTGTCACTTCCAGCCAGAAGCTCAGGAACTGCCCCGCCTTCTGTCTACCCTTAGACCGCACTTGGCAAAACCTGGCAGTGGGCAAACTCGGGCCGGAGGTGCGAGCTGAAGGCCCAGGACCTTGGCCTCAGTTCCTCCCTCTGGACCTCTCGGTAGAGAACACCACCTAACGTTGAGGTGCAGGTGTGGTGGGGCGGGGGGGGGGCAGGGAGCCTGCGGTGTCTGGCCGCTGGACAGCCCATACAGCCTTGAGCAGCACCGGCCGGAGAAATGGGACCAGAAGGGCAGGACACGGATGAAACTGAGACAGGCCAAGCTGCACTAGCAGAACTTCCAAAGCAATGCTTCAGCCTAGACCCCAAAGCCAAGCTTCTCCACGGCTCCCTGTCCTGACTCACTCGCTCCCACACTCAAGGGGGATTACTGAGTGGTGACTGCGCGCCAGGCAGGGTTGGAAGTTCTAGAATACAGCAGGACATAAGTCCATCCCACTCTCCCGGCGTCACCCTCATGTGTGTGAACGGGGAAGACGGGGACAAGGAACAAAGGAACAGACGGACTATGTAATATATAAAGGCGCCCAAAAGTGCATGGGAGGAACCGGAAGCTTTGTGGGGGGGGGCTGGATGGAATGATCATGGCGTAGGAAGCTGGGGACAGGGAAACCCTCTCTGGTAGGGTAACGTTTGGGAAGAACGGAGGGAAGTGAAGGAGGGAACGATACAGCCATCTGGGGAAAGAAACTTCCAGGCAGCGGGAGCAACCAGTGCAAAGGCCCCGGGGCGGGAATGAGCTCAGGGTGTTGGGGGAGGTCCAGGAGCAGAGCTGAGTGGGAGACATGAAGTTGGGGACTGTAGCTGGGAGAGGTGTGGGGGTGCTGTGAGTTCTATTCCCAGTGAGAACGGAAGCCCTTCAGAGCGTTGTGACCAGAGAAACGAGAGCCTCTGACTTGGATTTTGGAACCAGCTCTGACTGCTGGACTGGGGGTTTGGAAGGAAGGTGGGAACCAGAGCAGTGGAGAGGAGGGCGGGGTCGGGAGCTGCTCTACAGGCAGGTGGCAGATGAGACAGATGGAGGGCCCTGGCGCTGGGGCGGTTGGATTGAGCTGGTGGAAGAGGAGGGGTGCAGGACTGGGCTGCCAGAGGAAGAGGGGTTCCAAGAGGCCCTGGAAGGGTTTGGCCTGAGCAAATGGAAGAATGGTTGTCATGCTCTGAGCCCCTGAGCCTCCCTCTCCAGGGAAGGTTGGTTTTGGCAAGTCCCAGGTACGGAGGAAGAGAAAGATCTGACTTGGATCCCCAGGTCCCCCCCTCCTTCCAGAACACTGGGCTTAAGCAAAGTGAGGGGGAGGGGCGGCGGTGAGTGAGGAAACAGTTCCAGGTGGCAAGGGCAGCCTCCCCAGGAAGAGGGTGCCTGGATGCCAGCCAAGCAGGCCCGCTACCCACCTAGCCCGCGGCTACCCACCTAAAACCACCCGTTCACAGTAACAAAGCCCCGGCCGCCCACCCCTGCCGCCGACAGCTAAGGAGCCGCTGGAGCCCGCTCCGCGCAGGGAGGCGAGTCTGCGCTCACATGATGGGGTGAGGGGGTGGCAGGAGGAGCCACCGGGCGAAACCTCAACGGGTCTGGCAGGAGGCTCCAGGAAGTCTTTCTGAAAGTGGTCCCAGGGGCGGGCGGAGGGTGGGGGCCCGCGGGGGTCCCGGGAGGGGGTGGGACGGGGCTGGGCTGGAGTCCTGGGTGGGGACTGGGCCGGGATCCCATTTGGCGAATGGAAAAGGAAGGGAAAGGGTAGGGGAGAGGAGTGGGAGGTAGATGTGGAGGGGGTGGGGCGGGGCTGTGGTCCCAGAGGTGAGGAGGTTGTGGAGGGGCGTCTGGGAGGTGTCCGGAGTGCGGCTGGTGTAGGGTCGGGGGACCAGGTTGGGCTGGGTTGGGGTGCGAGTGGGGGGGCACGGATCGGGAGGGGGTAGGGGAGGTGGGGAGGAGGGCCAGACTGGGGGCGCGGATGGTGGGGGAGGCGGGGAGGAGGCGTGTTGGGCTCGGGGCACGGATGGGGGGTGGAAGGGGTGCCCCTCCAGCCGCAGGGACCGCCCGCGCTTCCTCCCCGCGGCCGAGCGGTAAACAAACGCCGTGACGTCAGGGGCGCCGCTGGCCTGAGGCTGAACCCGGAGCTGTAAATGAGATGCAAGGTGCCAGCAGCCTCCAGGCCGCTAGGCCTGCGCGCCACACACGCTCCTCCGCGCCGGCCTGAGGTTACCCCAGCTGCACACACGGACAGGATGCTGCAAACGCCACCAGACATTGCAACACGCAGCCAGTCTGCTGGCCGCGGCGTGAACCCTCCGCCGCCCCCTGGCAGGCAGCGGCCCAGCTGGAGCGCAGCCTCCCTCCTCCCGAGCATCCCCGGGGGCAGGCAGCTTTCCCCCAGCTGGGGTCAGCCTCTCCGCTGGGGACCCCATCCCCTGCCTCCCCAGGGGGCCTCCAGAACCGAGGGCTGGGCCTCTGGGGTCAGCTTTGGGCTTTCTGCCCAACAGATTGGGGAAGTGCCTGCCTTTGTGCGAGGCTTTCTGGGAAGCTCATGCCTCTTCATGGAAGCAGAAGTGCTGGGTGCCCAGGCCCTTCCTCTGGGTGTCAGCAGACGCCAGCAGGTCGGATCGCTGCCCCCCCAGCCCGTCCCCACCTCCACCGAGCAGGAGACCGCCTGTGTTCCAGGGAGCTCCCAGAACAGCCCTGGACTGCATGCCCTTGGTGGCGCCAGGTGTCCCAGCTGCCCTTGGGACTGGAAGGCAGCTTGGCCGGGGCCAGCAGGCCAGCACGGTGCTCTGGAGTCGATTTGCTGTGTGACTTTTGGATGAGTCACTTGGCATCTCTGGGCTTCACCATCTCCCTCCGGGGAAGCGGGGAGAATCGAAACTGGCCTCCCTGCGCTGGGGTGGGAAGGTCAAAAGTGCAAAGAAACCCTCAGCAGGCCGCCGTGGCTGGCTAGCAGCCTCAGATGTGGGGGCCCGACCCAGAACTTGGAGACACCCAGGGAAACTGAGGTGGGGCCTCTCCTCTCCCACCTACCAAACTTGCCTTCCGGGTTTATGGTGTGTGGCGGGGGCTGTGGGGACATACGGGTAAACAGTCCCCTGGCCCCAAGGAGCCCCCACACTGGCTCCCCTACTTAGACCCCACTCATTCAAGTCCTTGTGAGGATTGGGGGAAACTAGAAAGGACCACAGATCTTTAAAAAGGACCCCAGGAACGCAGCAAGCCACAGTTTAACACCAGCTTCCCTGTCACTGAAGTTAATATTTAAATCTCTCCCTCACATCACCCTGTTTTATGGTCTTGACAGCATTTTGTCACTGTCTGAAATGTCAACAGTTGGTTCTTTGCTCCCCCGACACACTTGTTCTAGAAAGTAGGCTCTCAGGATGAATTCCCAGCACCTGGCATGGCTGATATGTGACTGAATGAATGAAATCATGCGGACCGGCCACATCATTTGTGGGGCTCCTAGTTCAAAAATCACTGGGAATTTCAAGCCAGCAGCAGCAGGACATTTGAAAGTGCAAGGCCGTCCTGAGCATGGGGCCCTGACTGCCCGCACGGGGGCTGCACCCGGAAGCGGGCAGGGCCATTCCACAGAGGGAGCTCCATTGCAATAGTGTGGGGTACCCAGTGCCAAGTCACCCCTCTCCCAACCCCTCAGCCTCAGTTCCCAAATCCAAAATCTCCACAGTCCTTTTCGTTTTGTTTTTGTTTTTTCTCTCTTAATTTCACCCACACGTTTAAGTAAGTCCTCAAGGGGTTGTGAAGTCGAGCTATTGGCCCATCTTACAGATGGGGCACTGAGGTCCTGGAAATGTCAAGGGCCTGGCCAGGAGTGGCTGAGCTGGGAGACCAACCCTGGCAAGACTTCTGATTGCTCCTGGTGGAGGTGAGAATATAGCTGTCGTTTTGGGAAAGACAAGGCAGATTTTTTCATTGGGATATCTCTTTCAGCATCCCCTTCCCATCCCACCCAGACATTCGGAGGTCCCCGAGCTCGTGTGCCCAGTAACACACAGCTGCTGTGTCCCAGGCAGACCTCCGGCTGATGAAGCATTATTTATGGACCAGCCTCCTGAGGACAAGCTTTAAATTCCTTGCAAGTTGTGCCAAGGTAACTAACTATCCTACAGGCTATTAATTAGGAATTGGTTTAATCTCTGCTGGACGAAGGTCAACTGCCATGGAGTTGACCCTTCTGGCTGGCTGGCGTCGTGCTATCCGGCTGGGGATCTGGGCCCGGAGGGCTGGGGGATTTGGGGACGCTGAAGACACTGCATTGGGAACCGGCCTGGCCGGCACGTCCTGCACCGGCGAGGATGCTGGGAACAAACCTGCATGGGCCTCTAGCAGCCCAGGAAGCCCGGCCAGGAGGGGTTCCCCCTCAGCACCAGCCCTGCCTCAAGTGGAGAAGTCTGCCAGAAAACCAGCCTCCCCTCACCTTCCAGGAGCCCAGTCCGGGCCTGCACCGTGTAGAAACCCTTCTGGGGCTCCCCAGTGCTCTCCCCATCAAGTCCCAACCGTGCACCGTGGCCACCAAGCACCGTGAGGGGTCGCCCTGCCCACCTCCCACCACCCTCCTCACACTTCCCTTGCTGCTAGGCCAGACACACTCTTCCCCTTTGCCTGGGTGTTTGCTTTCTGTGGCCTCCCCTCGTCCTCCTCGATGCCTCGCCTGAGACCCCCGGCCTGGCCACTGCCAGCCTTCCTTCCCCAGAAGCCAGACCACCTGGCTTCTAATCCCATGACCATGGGTGCTGTGTGATGTGAGGTGAGGAATCAGCCTCTCTGAGCCTGAGTTTTCTCATTTTAAAAATGGGGACAGGAATAGTTCAACCTCAGAGTCGCTCTGAGGAGCAAACCAGATTGTCGCTGTGAATCGGTTCGTGCGTAGGAAGAACTGCACGGACAGCAAAGTCAGAGACTGGTTGGAAAGCCCTCCCCTGTGCCCCTCGATGGCTCCCACCACGTTCTGCCCATCCCAACACTCATCACACCAGAGATGTCTCTGAGGGCCACTGGTCCATTTCCCCAGCTAGCCTGAGGCTGGGACCCAGAACCTTGGGTTTTTTCCTTGTAGTGCCCACTGGGTCCCTGTGACCTAGGAGTGTCCCCTGCCTCTGTCCTTCCCTCCTGTCAAATCTGCCCCCATTAGGAAGCCTTCTGGGTTGACCCAGAGTATTCTCTTCTGTGGGGCGGCTGCCCACCCAGTGCAGGGTCCATAAAAGTCCCCTGTTTCTGTTTTGCTCTCCAAGGGCAGACCTTACGCGATGGACTGCCCTAGTCACAGTGCCAGCCGCTCTGTGGCGGGAACTGTGACATTTTCCATCCCTGGTGACTCTGGGGGGCACTTGGAACAGAGGTTTGTATTCAGCAGGTGCTCAAGGTAGGGACAACCAGCATTTTCTGAGCCCCTGCCCTGCATGTTGGACCATCTCCTGGAATCTTCCCAATGGCCCCAGGAGGGAGACTGGGATTAGCACTGTCACTTTGCGGAGGAGAAAGCTTCCCCAGGACACCCGGTCCTAATCCCCAGAATTTGTGAATGTGTTATTTTCTGTGGGAAAGGGGGATTAGGGTTGCAGATGGAATTAAATTTGCTAATCAACTCACTTAAAAATAGAAAGATTATCCCAGATTATCCAGGCAGGCCCGGTACAATCACAAGGGGCCTTAAAGCTGGACAAGAGGGACAGGAGAGGGGAGTAAAGGGAAGATGCGAGCACGGAAGTTGCTGGCCTTGAACGTGGAGGAAGGGGCCATGAGCCAAGGGACACAGGTGCCCCTGGAAGCTGAGGGGGCAGGACACAGATTCTCCCCTAGAGCCTCCAAAAGGAACGCAACCGTGACACCTCGACTTCAGCCCAGTGAGACCCGTGTCGGACTTCTGACCTCCAGAGCTGGAAGAGCGTAAGTGCGTGCTGTTTCCAGCCCCCGTGTGCACTAGAACAGCCACCGGAAGCTCCTACGGAGAGCTTGAGGGACTTGGCCAAGGCTGCCGGCCGGAGCGGCTGGCTCTGAAACTCGAGTCTGTCTGCCCCTGTCTGTGGGCTCCCGTGGCACAGCAGCCCCTCCCCAGCTCCCCTGTCAGCATGGCTTAAAACAAACCTGTCGCAGGGGCGCCTGGGTGGCTCAGTCGGTTAAGTGTCCAGCTCTTGATTTCGGCTCAGGTCCCGATCGCAGGGTCATGAGATCGTGAGATCGAGCCCCACATCGGACTCCGTGCTCAGCGGGGATCTGCTCGTCTCCCTCTCCCTCTGTCCCTCTCTCCCCCACTCCCGCTCGAGTGTGCTCTCTCTCTCTCAAATAAATACAGAAATCCTTAAAAATATAGAAATAGGTAAATAAAACCACTCATAAGGAAATGCTTTTGTAGAGAGAGCGCGGACGAGTTGGAGTGAGAAGTCAAACATGATCCACGGCCGTAGCGCCGTGACCAGCACTTCCGAGCACTCATTCTGTGCTCAGGACTTTCTAGACATGACCTCGTTCAGTCCTCATTTCACAGATGAGGAAACTGAGGCTCAGACAGGTCTAGAAGCTTGCCCAGGGCCCCTCAGCCATGTAAGTGGAAGAGCCAATGTATGAACTTTGGTTTGTTGGTTTCTGAGCTTAAAATCTGAACTAGTACTCTATACTGGGTGCTTGAACAAGAACAAATGGATGCGGGGGTGCATGCTCAGGAGGGGTGGGCACACACGCGTACACACACACACACCCCTCCCAACATAGAGGCTCAAGAGATGGCCCCCCAAACAGGACAATGGATCTGCCAGCCAAGGAGGCGCAGGCCCTCAGAGGGCACCTAGTCCCAGCCCACTCTGCGCTGCTGCAAGTTCACAGGGAAGTGGCCTGGAGAGGTGAGGTGGGCCCCCTCGGTGCCAAGGGAGAAGTGAGGACATGGGGTGTGGGAGCCAAGGGTGGCCTGATGTCATGTGGGTGTGCCTGGCAGGGCTGCCTGCCCGCAGGAAGGTCACGCTGCCCTTTGTGGTCACGCCAGCCCCAGCTCCCCATGCTGACCTGCCTGCGAGGGTCAGAGCAGACTGCACTGACTGGCTGGGTTCTAAAAGGACCCTGGTCCTGAGAGTTCTAGTCTCTAGGACCCCAGAGACGCTTCTTCTGGCCCTGGAAGGCCCCAGTATGGGCTTCCTTCAGCTCACCTGCCAATAGCCAGAAAGAAGGGAGAACTGGCTTCTCACACCTAGGAAAACACCACTATGAACAGTGACCCAGCAAAGGGGCTTGCTTTCCTTTCCTATCATAGTGGCCTTAAATCTTCTAGAGAAGGTCACAAAGTCCGTTGGCAGCCTGCTAGGTCACCTTGACTGGCTGCTCATTTTGCCTCTCTGTGAACTACAAACTCCCTGAGGGCAAGGAGGTTTCAGCTCCATCCTGAAACAACCATTTTGTCCGTTTAGCCACAGTGTCCGTAAATGACCTGATAAGGTCTGCAGGACTAGACTTGGGAGGACGGGCTAAGGGTGGGCCTGGAACTCCTGGAAGTTTCTACTTGAGATGACTGAAAACTGGATTGGTCCTTCTACAAGGAGTCCTGGACATCAGCTCCCAAGGCCCTTGCTCCCGGTAACAGCACTTCCAGTGCCCCCACAGAAGCCCATTTCCCCACTCTCAAACACTGTGACTTGGCTGGGGCTGGTCCACCCCTGACTCAGAGACAGGCCTGTGATCTATCACTAGTGACTGCTTCAGGCTCAATCCTGTCACAGCCAGAGAGACTTAAGTTCCCTTTTGGAATTGCTGAGCAGAAAATATGGGTCTATCCCCTGGGCTAGGAGCTGGGGGTGGAGGGTATTTAAGGCAGCAAGGGGCAGACGTGAGCAGCCCCGTGGCAGAGGAGGCCTGGCCGAAGAGAGAACAAATCCTGACACCCCTGTTTGGGCCCCTGAAGCCATGCCCGGAAGTAGACCTGCTCACAAGGGTCCACCAACCAATCTAAGGGCCACCTCCAGACCGACCATCAGGAAAGCCATAGTTACTGTGGTTTGATTCATCTAGACTCCCTGGCTGCCAAAGGCACCCGGCACAGAGTCTGTGAGGAGCTGTCAACATGACCTATTCTGTTCCATAGAATGATTAATGAAGAGACACCAAAACTCACTGGTTTCAGAGGACACCGTGGGTTTAAATCCTGCTTGGTCGCTTACTAGCTGTGTGATCTCAGGTTACTAACCTCCAGAGTCCTGACCAGGAGAGAGAAGATGGTCACAGTACCCACACTGGCGCTCACTGTGGGGAGTTAATGACTTTATTACACCTGCCGTGCTCAGCACGGTCCCTGGACACAGCAGGTCCTTCGTAAACACAGGCTCTCGCTATAGGACGGGTGGGTCACGCATTTGCTCAGGCAACCAACATTTATGAAGTGCCCACCTTGTGCCTGATACCGTGCCGGGGTGCTGAGGACCCCTGGTGAGTAAGACGACTTGTCCCCTGCTCCCAGGGGGTCTTAGAGAATTTTTGGAGAAGACACACGGCCACAAGCAGCTGCAAAGCGTGCCGGGTTGCCATGGAGATCTGTGACTTTGGCCTCACCATCGCCCACCCCTGACCAATTGAGCTGGTTGGATGCAGAGATGAAAATAACTAATATTATACCTACGGAGGGGAATGGGGGTGGTTTGCAGGGGAGTGGGCAGCCGGGAGCGGAGCAGAGGCCCAGCCCTTGGCCAGCCTCTACTCTTCAGCCACAGAAGGGCCTGCATTGGACCAGCCCCGGCTCATGAGGAAACGGAGGGTCATTACCAGCCATCTCAACAGCGTCGGAGGCCTCAAGTAGGAGGGAAAACAGGGTTTTGAGCCCTCCCTGTGGGAAGAGAGATTCCCTCCCACTGTCTCTAGAAAGGGTCAAGAGCTAAAATCACTGAGGGTTTCTGTGGCTTGGGTGGAATCCCCACCTTCCTGGGGATTCTCAGAACCAGAACAGATCTGGCCAGCAAGTTCCTTGCCCTTTGCCCCCTGTGCCCAGCAGAGTACCTGGTTCCATAAGCAAAAGACAGAGAGCCATGGCTGGAGAGTATCCACTGTACCGGCCCCCCACACTGCCCCCGGCCCCTGACTCCCCACTCCCATTTCGTGCAAATGATGGACCAAGAGGTTTACACATGTTATCTCACCGAATCTTCACACCCTCATTTTTCAGATGGGGAAACTGAAGCTCAGAGACACAAAGTCCCTTGTCTGAGGTCACACAGCAGTTTGCTGGGAGGCCCCCCTAGGTATTTATGGGATTAAATAGGACACGAGTGGTATTTAGGGGATTAAATTTATGCAAGTGCTGTGGCCAGTGGGATGGCCTCTGCCTCGAAAAATGCCTAGCAGCTGGGACATGGCTGGGACATGGCCTTTGGATCAGCCCTTGGCTCTGGGACTGGCGTGGCCAAATCACATGCCTTCGGGGCTGGATGCCGAATTCGGGAGGCTGTCTCAATCCTGGTTGAGAAATCAGGGTTTCTAGCTCACGGACGCCCTAGTGGTGGCGGAGGGGGCCTGGCTGAGGGCTGAGCAGGGCCCCGGAGTTCCAGGCTCCTGGGGTGAGAGTGGTGGGGGTCCGTCTCCTGTAGGGCAAAGGAACCGGCTGAGAGGAGGGCCCTTTAGTGCATAAGCTTCCTCACTTTGGGGTAAAGAGCCAGAGATTGAAGGGACGCCTGGGTGGCTCTGTTGGTTAAGCATCTGCTTTCAGCTCAAGTCATGAGCCCAGGGCCCTGGGATCGAGTCCTGCATCGGGCTCCCTGCTCAGCAGAGAGTCTGCTTCTCCCTCTGCCTGCCACATCCCTGTATGTGCGTGCTCTCTCTCTCTGACAAATAAATAAATAAAATCTTAAAAAAAAAAAAAAAAGAGCCAAAGATTGAGGACCTATGAGACGACACCGGAGATGGAAGTGAGGATCGGCTGGGGAGAGGGGTGTGTCCTGAGCATTCCCTAGAACAGCGATTTTTAAGCTGTACTTTTTCTTTAAAGTAATGGCATTCTTTCAAAATGCACACAAGAATTTTACGGGAATTCAAAAGTATCAAACAGAAGGAAGCTGATCTAGTGAAGTGGAGGTTGAGGGCCCCTCTGAACCCTATTTTCTCCGCCTCCCATGTGGTTCCACCTTCTTGGAACCCCTTGGATGCTCTGGAACCCAGTCTGAAAACGAGGTCCTAGAACCTCAAATGGTACTGGGGTCTGCCTGGGGGGCTGGTGGGGCCCAGACGGGCCAGAGGCCTGTAGGAGGCGTGCAGCCAGGAGACAGCGACCTATAAATACTTCCCCAGGAATATGTTTCAAATGGGGACAAAGTAATCAGATCGTTCACGATCAGAATGCTTTTCTAGCCGCTTCCCTGAAAGGCCACTGAAAGGGCAATTCAAGGTTGCATTTCCCCAAGCAGGGAATGGCCAACTGAGTCAGAAAGGCTTGTGTCGGTGGCCCGTTTCGGGTGACTGTGGTTGGCATCCACCACCACCAGGCCACAAGTCTGTGCTGTCCACCTGGGCTTGGCTCTGGCTTCTGGGTCACAGGACCCCAGAGGGGCCCCTGCCTGTGCTATGAGCTCTGGTCCTGGACCGGAATCCCAGCCTGAGGGACTTAGATGGGTTTTGATTAGATCTAGCCCCAAACTTCTGAACCTGTGTCTGGGGAAGGCATCAGGGACATCCAAGGACCCCGTACAAGCTTAAAAACGTGTACTGTGTATTCTTCTTAGGACGGGGTTTGTAATTTCTTCAGATCCTTAAAGGGTTCTACAAACAGCAAAAGATTAAGACTGACTACAACTCCCTCAGTTGCCTCTTCCTTCAAGAAGTCTTCCAAGATTTCCCCGAATATAGTGATTGCTCCCTTCTCTGTACTACCAAAGCTCTGGGTCACTTGGGAGGATCCGGCGGGGTAGCCGGGGCAGCCGCAGGATCAAATGGAAGTTGCTAGCACTCACTCTTCCTGCAAAGCTGGCTCCTTGCATATTTGAGGTGTTACCCTGGTTATCCAATGAACGAAGCACAACTGTGTTGTTTTCCAGCTTATCAGTTGCTTGTTTAAAGCAAACCCTGATAACCACCGACTACCTTAACCCTTTGGCAAGCATCCCAATCATTGTATGCAAACACTGAGAAACTATTTTTGTAAAGGGGACATGAACTCCATCCCCAGCCCATCCTGTTGACTACGGTACAGTTTGTCAATCCCCTGTCCAGAACCCGCTGTGTACTGGGCCCCACTACGTAACACCTTGTCTCTCGACCCCTCCGTAACCCTGACTGGGGAGGCGGGGCCGGGCTGAGACAATCTGTTCTCACGGCAAAGGGCCTCATTTCCAAGCTAGGAATCCTGAGTTCAAAGTCTGCCGTCGGCCAAGCATCTGGGGCCACTCCACCCACATCTGACAAATGGGCGGCTGGTCACACCCGTTTCCCCCGGCACGGGCAAGACGGTCGGTGTGAAAAAGCACTGAACTATCATGAAGACTACCACAGTGACGCGGGGGACAGTACCACCGTCACATCGGTGCCACAGTCACGTCGGGGTACGGTACCTGTCACCTTAGCACGATAGTGACCACAGCACCCCAGCCGCAAATGGCAGTCACGGGGCTACCGGGAGCCTCCAGTTAAGGTGCCGCAGGGTCTGAGTTACGACTCAAGGGGCATGAAGGATGTGAACGGGGGCCTGCGCTGCACCCTTCCCTCCTCCCTCCAACACCCTGAAAACCCCAGCAGAGGAATGACATAACCTCTGAAGGCCACAGGGGAGGTCATGTGGAGAAGGGCTGTCCTCTTTTAAGCCTTGGTGGATGGATGCTGGTATCCTCTCCTCCTGCCCTCCCTGTGTCACTGTCCTCAAGGAGGTCACTCTGCTAACAATGATGCATGGGCCCTAAGGAGTGGAAGGGGCCCAGAACCTGACCTCCCCGTTGTAGGAATCCACAGCATGCGCACGTAAAGAGCAGCCCCCTGGGCTGCAGAAAGCTCCAGAGGGCAGGCGGGCATTCCAGGGGCGGGAGCCCGGTTTCCATCCCCGTGGCCTCCTCACTGCCTGGCGCGGCCCGCCATCCCCCCTGGACCAGGTCCTTGAAGTCGCCAACTAAACACGCATGGATCTGCCATCCAACCTAAGCCATGGCTTCTAGTCCTTGTCGTCCTGAGCCCGCTGCCTGGACACCCTCCAACTGCTCAAGGACCCTCTCGAAGTGTTGACCAATACTGACCACAACGCTCCAGAGGTCCTTCGACAAAGTGGAACAGAAAAGTGTCTCCTTCACTCTGGGCACCAATACATTTGCTTTTATTTTATTTTTTGGGCGGGGGGAGTTCATCTTTATTACCATTAAAGTCATCTCGCTGGAGTTGGCTCATCTTTCCAAAGCATCAGAGGCTCTGTCAACCTGGAGACAGTTGTCACACCAGACCATTAAGTGCCACGGGAGAGAACCTCACTTCTGTGCTTCTCTGCAGCAGCTTCAAGGCCTGGCCCACTGAGTCAATGAACCCATCTGACAGAGCCACAATTACCCGGAGCCATGTCACTCTCAAGCTGGTTGGCGTTCTTTGCCAGAAGCATCGGCAAGAACAGATCAGGACCTGGCAGAGAGCAGGCCCCGCCAGCGGACTCTGAGGCCCGGGTCCCCGATGACTCCCACCCACTCCACCACAGGCACTCCAGCCTAGATCCCCCCTCAGCCCAACCACTTCCATTGGACTGGAGAGATACGGGAAGACATCTCCAGCATCTTCTAAATCCCTGAGCTTAGGAATGCTCTCAGATGAGGGCAGAGCAAGTCTGGTGTGATGTTCTTGGGGTGAGGGGGCTGCAGAAGGACACAGTGGCCTCCTAACAGCTAGCTCCTTGCCCCCGCCTGACAACACCTCCCTTGTCTTAGCTTCTGGCGGCCCCGTGATCCCGCGAAGACTGAGGTTAGATCTGTCACTTCTCTGCTCGTGACCCTCCAGCGGCTTGCAGCTTCACTCAGCTTCAAAGCCAAAGCCAGTTCATGAGATTGTTGATTCCCACCTGCCCTGCTCCCCACCTGCTGCCCTGCCCCCCCCCCACCCCCGCCTGGAATGCTGCTACTGTCTCCTTTCCCACTACGTCCTCTTGGTCTGCTTTGCCCCTTCTGCTTTCCCCTTAGCACTTATTGCGACCTAATGTGCTCTCTATTTTATGTCTCTGGTTTATTATCTGTCTGTCCCCCTCCCTGAACTGTCAGCTGTTCACAAGGCTGGGGCTTTTGTCTCCTTTGCTCCTTACTGTATCCCCAGTGCTATACAGGGCAGGCAGATTTAGAGATTTGTTGAGTGAATGAAGGAGTGAATGGAGGAATGAATGAATGAGTTCCCACTCACCATTCATTTGCCAACCCGTTTTGGTATTTGGTGCTCTCTTTTTGCGAATCCAGAGTACTCGGTTTTTTTTTTTTTTTGGAGCTCAAATCCCTCCCGCACTGGTCCCACCGTGGACGCGTGTCCATCCGGGAATACTAGCATCTAAACAGATTCCCTACTCTCCTTTCCGTTTGGCTTTAACTTTTCCTGACCTTCACGGTTCGTCTGAATAATATGTTTCAAATGTTTCCTTTCAAATATCTTATATAGTTGATGTATTTTTAGATTGTGTCTTTCGAAGGCAACAACAAGGCGAGCCTCTTCGAATATTCTAGGTGCGGTCATGCTTTTGCACAAGGATAAAGGAGAATATGTTGGGTCTGGAATCCTTCCGGCACCGATGCCCAGAACTCTGTGGGATTTTGATGGTGGTGGCAGGTTGGGACAAGGTCTTTCCGGGACAAGTTGCAGTAACTGTGACAACCAGAGAGCTTTCCCAGGTACAAAAAGACGGCCAAGGGCTACCTTCTTCTAAATCTGGCTGAGGTCATTTCTCAGTGACGACCTTGACAAATAACAAGCTGGAAATGGAGCAGGAAAAGTAACCATAAGGATAGACAGATCAGAGGGCTCTGTGCAGGGATCAGAGCCAGAGGCTCTGAGAAGCTTGAAGCTCAGGAGAGCCTGGAGTACAAGCGAGAATTCGTGGACGGGCTCTAGACTGAACATGAACTTGTCGACTCATTTCAGTATCACCAGATCTAGTGAGCAAGCTCTAAAGCCCCAAAGGACAATTTGGTGACTTTAGGATAAAAGCTGGAAGTTCTCCTTGATATGCTAGTTGGGGAATTGGGGCCCCTGGATCCCCTGAAAGCTACAGGTTGAAAATATTAATATCGCATATAAGAGTTGAAATAAACCCGTGGCGAACAGCTAGCTGGAGGCTGTTGAGATAGCTGAGCAGTCGGAGTGAGCCTCCCACCCACCGCAGGCACATTTCTCAACACCGAGCTGCTGCTTTTTCGGTTGGTGGGATCCGAGGAGTAGCAAGAAAGGCTGAGATCAGCAGGGAAGAGGACAAACGTGTTCTGAAGCGGTCTCTTCCTCCCAGCTCGGGGAGCTTGGCAGTGTTGCTCTCCTGGGATGGCTGACCCATGATATGAGAGCTTGAAGGCATGCCAGGATCGTAGGGGTCAGTGTGTCCTCTCGTTTTACAGGTGTGCTTCCTGGCGGCCGCCCAGAGAAGGTAGTTACGTTCCTAGGGTTGTAGCAGAGCTGGGTCTGGAACCCAGTCTCTGCCTCCCCGCCCAGGGAGGCTAGGCCACATGGCTCTAGTTGTGTCGCTGGGCTCCCCACGGGAGGTGGGTGGGGCAGTAAGAGGGAGGTGTTTGCCCATTCATAACATGGCCCGAAGTGCAAGGCCCATTGTTTGAAACCCAAGGACCTGATGCTCCAAGCTGAAAGACTTTCTCTAGACGCCACAGGTAGGACAGGCCGCCTACCTGTTTGCTCCAAGCCACATCAAATGGGAGCCTGGTCCTTTTCCCAGAAATTTCCAGCCAAGTCTGCATTCAGGGTGAGGGTGGGGGAGATGGGCCATTGCTGTCTCTCATAGCACCCCCTTTTTTGTGACCTTCACACATCATTGTTTAGTAAGCTGTTTCATCCTGGTGGCTCTGGGTCCCCCAAGAATCCCTGTCTGGACTCCTCTCCTCTTGTCCTCCTTTTTCCTGTTCTCATCTGTACTGGCCTGACTCAGGGTCCGAGGTATGGACTCCCTGCTTACCTCCCCAGCTCCCTATCCCACTCTACAATATTGTCCTTCTGTGCCTTCCGCCTCCCTTCCCCGATTCCAGTGGGGTACGTAGTCTTTGATCAGGTGGTTTCTTGCACCTGGAGTGACCTTTTCACATCCCTTCTCCTTGGAACTCTTGACTCAAATGCTACCCTCCTTCACGAAGCCTTCTGTGAGCCCTCGTTGTAGATTACCAGCTCTACTGGGCTCCCACTGGGTAGTGCCCCCCTCAATGGGCAATTCACACCCATTTAGAACCTCTGAACATGATCTCATTTGCAAATAGGGTTTGGGGGGATGTCATTAGTTAAGGCTCATTACTGGGTGAGGCCTCATTACCCACTGACTGGTATCCTTATGCGGAGAGGACAGGACATAGAGTCGGACAGGGACAGAGGTTAAGGCCACGTGAGGAGGCAGACGCTGGAGAGGTGCCACCATAAGCCAAGGAGCCACAAGAGCTGGAAGAAGCAAGGAAGGAGTCTCCCGTCGAGTCCTTAGACGGAGGGGGCCCTGCTAACACCTGGATTTCAGACTCCTGGCCTCTATAACTCAGAGAGAGTAAATTCCTGTTGTAAGTCACCAAGGTAGTGATAATTGTTACCACGGACAGAAGAAATGAATACACACTGTAATTTGTGCCTTCACTCTGAGCACCCAGCCATGTCTCTGGGTCTTTATGCATCTTGGTTGTACCCAACCCCCCACCCCTCCCCAGGCCTAGAGCTGTGCCAAACACCTGACAGACACCTCAAGCAGGTTCGGTGAACTGGGTAGTCATCGGTCATCGTGGCATAGATGGGCCTGGGCCTGCCCCGGAGTCAGGAATGGGAAGGAGGTGGGAATTGCTGAATGGATGGGGCAGGAGAATAGGATTCACAAAATCTACGTAAAGGGCTAGCTCCTGGCTAGCTGCTTTAGGAACAAGGCTCTCGACCCACATATTGTAAATGCCATAACAGCCAAGCAACGGCAGCTCTGAGCCAGCTCTCCTCCTACCTCTCGGAAGTGAATGGGTCCCTGAGTCCCGGCTGAACCCTTCGTTCATGTTTGGACTCGGCCCTCATCTGTTGCCCCTGCCGCCACGGGCCTGCAGTCCTAGCCCAGGACTTTAATCCAGCCACTTGCCTCATATTGGAGCAAAAGCTGGAACAGTCACTGCGAATACTTCCAAACAAACAGTCCTCTTCTCCTCCTCCCAGGGGCCCCTGCTAAAACCTGGTCAAAGTCAAAGACTTTGGAGGCTGTGCCAGCGGACAAGCTAGCCAGGAGCCTTGAGGGGAAGAGGGGTGGGCCCAAGCTCTGTGAATGCTTTCATGGGAGGAATTCCAGGGGAGCACAGAAAACAACACCACCAACAACAACATCCCAGTGTAGTGGGACTAACCCAGCAGGAGCCTTCCCCTGGGAGACCCTAACCATGGTTGGCCCTGCCTTGGTTAACCTCCGTATGCTGTGGGTAAGGACAGATGTCTCCAGGTGAGGAACTTTCCAACTCCCTTGTGTCCCTTTAAGAAAAACCCTCCTTTGGGTCACCTTTGCAGCCTAAGGCACACTCCTACCCGCAAATATTGCCAAAGATCATTCTGGGAAACTGGGTTGTCACTCTTTTCCAAAGGTCAGCAGACTTCTCTTCTGGATATGCCATTTGTTGGTTCTGGTCTTCCTTCCTTCTCTCCCTTTTGGGGGCCTTCCCCCTCCAGATCTAATGCCACCAAAATCCAGGTTGGAAGGGCTCTCAGACACGGCCTTGCCTTCCGCCACGGGGAGGAGAAGGACAGTGAGTTGTGGTTCAGCAAGGTCACCTGTCTCATGTCACTGCAGTCACTGCAGGCTGTGGCTGGTGCCACCCTCCCCGGCTCTCGGCAGCCCCTCCAGGACCACCCCGAAGCCCACAGTTTGCACAACCCGCTCAGTGGGCTCCCGTAAACTCCCCACTCCAAAACCCTGGGCCCTCTGTCCCCAGGACGAATGGGCCCCCAAACACCCCTGGCTTGGGATTGTCCCAGGGCCCTCTCACTGGTCCCAGATGGACTCAGGCAGATTCCAAATTCCCCACCATAGCAGCTGGTAGAGAGCTCATTAAAAAGTAGCTTTAGTAATTGGTCAGACAGTTACGAGTTATAGGGAGCACTCTGGTTCATCCTGAGGGCTGATGACTAAACCTAGCATGAATGGCACTGGAAGTTTCACAGGCCCCCACGGATCCCGTTTCTGGCGACCCGATAGCAATTTAAGACGTATTTCTTATTCCCTGGAAAACAATGTCTATTCCAAGTCAGGTGGGACACGGTTCCCAGCACATGAACTTGAGGGTGCCAGTCGGCACTATTTCACTAACCACCACCCCACCCCCAGCCCTCGCCGCCGCCAATGCCATATACTTCTTTAATTTAGGATTGTTTATAGTCAGTCAAGTTTTTCCAGATTGACTAAAAGAGTTCTTCATAAGCCTACTGCAGCCAGTTACAAAAGCAGTAAAAGAGACCAGGACTGGGGCCAGCTGGAAGAGTCCGAAGAAAGTTTCTGCGGGATGCAGACAGCTAAGGAATGACAATCACACGCGACTGTCCCAAACCCCACATACCCCCACAAGGACACCTTCATCGGCCCCCCTCCGGATCCCCCTCCACAAAGGGCTTTGGGAGTCCTCCCACAGGGCATCACCCCAAGGAAATGAAACTGCTGAGAACGCTTACTTCTCCTTTTTCAGTGTGTCCAAGGGTTAAAAACACTTCCGAACTACCCTTCCAACTGCAAGGTCAAGCAGCTGTCCAAACCACCCAAGGAGAAGCAGGAGCCAGGGACAGCTGACTCCAGCTAGCTTGGCCACCAGAGTCCTCCCCTCCCCCACGCTGGGCCGGCAGGGGAAGAGTTAATCGGCCATCGGCTTTGGCTGATAGTTCAGGCTCCAAAGTTCAGTCCCAGTCTGAGCCACCCCGGAGGAATTGTAAATCTCAGGGCAGTATTTAACAAAACAAAAGCAACCTGGAATTACAGGCAGGTTTGCTTTCCTACAGTACATATTTACTTAATCCCCTAGGTATGTGGCTCCTTGTCAGATCAGCTGGCTTTGCTGGCCCTTTCACCCCCCGCCCCTTGCTCTCAACAGTTGAAGTTTCAAACTCATTCCCTGTTTTCGCTCTTCCTCCTCACAGGGCCGGCTGGAGACAGTCCGGCCTGCCAGCCTCCAATCTCTCTCTCCTTTGCTCTAGTCACCGGGTGAGTCAGCCTGGCTCGGGTCAGAGTTGGGTGACAGCCGGCTCACCCTCCCCATTCTCAGGCACCAGGTCTGGGAAAACCAGAGGAAGAGATGCTGTAACCACCAGAAAACTATAGGCAGCCCTTGGGCAGGAGGGCCCTCCCCACAGTGCCACCTCCTCATTTAATGGAGAGGGATCCCCTCTGGTGCTGCATCTGGGGGGGAGGGGGCAGGGTTGAAGGTGAGAACAAGGGCTTTTTATCAGCTGCTGGTTACCCCTGTCCCCCTCTTTCTAGATTTCCAAACACCTGAGCGTGGGAGTGCTTGTCAGGCCCGACTAGCCATCCAAGTCCGCTCCCTCCTTTCAAACCCAAACCAAGTATCCCCTCTCTTCGAGACTCCAGAGCGGCAGCCGCCCAGGTTGGGGCTGGGAAGCGGGTTGCCAAGGAAAATACGAAGCCAGCTAGCAGGCGGCTCCCGGCTCTACCCAGGAGCGCACACACCCTGCACTCACCAGGGTGCTGGAATGGGGGGGAAGGCGAAGGGGGAAAACACAGCACCTTCCTTTGGGAGGGAGGAATGTGGGAAATGGGTGGGTCTCCTCGGTTTCGGGGTGGCGGTGAACGGCCAGCCAGCCACCGACCCCAAAGGAGCGGACCAGCTCCGGACCTGCCAAAAAAGACAGTCTGGTGCCCGGGAAATTTACAAGGTGAAACTGACTAGCTCAGCACTCGCGGGTGGCGCCGAGAAGTAGGGTGGCCGGCGATTCTCCCCGGGCGCGGGTTCCGGCTGCGGCAGCAGGTGGGCGTCCCCCTCACCTTCAGCCCCCACCCCCTGGAGTCGCAGTGCCCGGTACCTTTCTGGCGCCGCGTTCTGCGAACTCGCGAGCGAGCTGGCGCCCGATGCCTCTCCCGCCTCCGGTGATGAGGACGTTCTCCCGCGACAGGTCCCGCAGCTTGGCCGGCAGCACCAGTCCGACGGCTGCTTTGGCCACTAGATAGATCATCTGCAGAGGGAACACCACCAACGCGCCCAGCCATTTCCACACCATCCTCCGCGCCGCGGAGCCGGGCAGGGGGGCGAAACTCCCCGGACCGAGCAAAACAGGAATTAAAAAAGAAAACACCCCAAACAATAATAAATAAACCGAATTAGAGGGGGGGAGAGAGGCGTCCCACCTGGCCACTCTTGAAATCACCTCTTCCCAAATGCAAAACACCGGGTGAGGGGGAAAAAAAAAGATAAATCCTCCTCGGGAGGAGAAAAAGCTTCAGAGAAGGTTGGGACAGTAAGAGGGCTGGAGGGGAAGCCGGAGGTGGAAAGTTCTAACAAGAAGTTTCTTGCCCCAGCAGCCGTTTCGGCTGGGGAATTCTCAGGTAATGTTTACAGGCTGACAGAGGAGTTTAGGCAGGGGGGAAAAAAAGGCACCAACCACACGCGCGCACCCTGCTACAGTCCCGCGGTTTCAAAGTGCAAGATTAAAAAAAAAAATGCCGTTTCCAAATTGTAGCGCCCCCCCACCCCTTCTCCAGGAAAAAAAAAAAAAAAAGTGGGGGGGCAGTGCTTGGAGCTCCCAATTTCAGCCCGCGAAAGTCTCTCGACTCATTGCTATTCTTGGGCTCAGGAAATTGCTTAAACGCGATCTGATTGCCAGCAACGTGCAGGAGAAGTGGGGGGTCCGGGTGTCAGTTTCTTTACGTGCATGGCTCGCCCTCGCGCGCGCTCGCTCTCTCCGGCTCTCGCCCTCCCTCTCCCAGCAGAGGCCGGGAGTTGCCGCTCGATCCGGCTCCCTTTCTCTCCCTTGTTAGCATTTATTGCCTTCTTTTTGTCCTTTCCAACTTGGAGAGGGCCCGGGTGCGGAGCGCGTGGGGATCGGACGCCCTCGTCAGCGCCGCCTTATTCATTCGCTCCCGGGGCAGCGGCGGCGCGGAGCGAGAGGGCTGCCCTTTCCTCCCCCCCCCCCATTTTTTAATACCCCATTAAGTCTGATTGACAGTTAAAGTTGTTCGGAGGCTTCACTACCGTTCCTCTGAGTGGCTGCCGCGGCCTCCCCTCCCCCTGCGCAGTGCGGGGCGCGCGCGCGAGCGCGCACACGGGCTCGCTCCGACTCGCGCTCTCCCCGGCTGGCTCCCCTCTCTGCAAGCCGGGACTTGCCGGCGGTGTCCCTGAGGGCTCGCAGCAGTAACTCGAACACGCTGGAACCGACTCCTGCGAACCGGCGCCCTCCCCGAGACATTCTTTCTGGCCCGGGCAGCGGTCTCCCCGAGCTGGGGCGCCCGCGGGCCAGGTGCCGGGTCCTGCGCTCGGGGCAGGCCCGGGGGAGCTCGCGCACGCTTTGATCCAACCAGGTCGACCCGGGGTTATTTCAGGCTATTTGGTCACCCCCTGCCTCCAGGTAGGACCAGGAAACCACTCCCGCCCTTTGCCCAGACGCCTTCTGTCTTCACTTAGAGGGCACTTTCTTAGTCTGCCCGAGTCCTTCTTGTGGCTGGGGTGGGGTGGGGGTGGGGATGGGGGTGGGGAACAGCTGGGGAGCAGGACTGTGCTTTGAGAGGCGGGGGTGAGCAGGGTAAAGGAACCTCTGCCCCCAAGGTGCCAATAAAATCCCCATAAGATTAGCTGGGAGCATATTTATTGCTCATCTGGGGTAGAATTACCTTGACTGACAGCAATTTCTTTAATAACAAAAGCCTGTAAACAAGAGGTCCTACACCGGAGCCCCCTGGGCTGTGCAGGCAGCGACTTCTGTCTTTGGGTGTCCTTGGGCTGCCCTAGCCTGGCACCCACCTTCTCACCTCCTGCCCTCCCCCCGGGGAGAGTGTCTGCTCTGCAGCAGGGTGGGACCCTGCTATTTGGAGATGTCTGTTGCAGGAAGTCTGGGAGGTGAGTCACACAAAAGCAGCCCCAGTTAGAAGTGCTGATGGGACTTGCCTCCCCCTGCCCCTGACCATCCCAGGCCGGGAGGATGAGCCAGGGATCTACTCTGTCATCTGGGACAGGAGTCCTCCAGCCAGGCTTGTTGGGGCGAGGAAGCCGGGCCTCACCCCCAGACCTTCTGATTCAACAGGGCTGGGTGCACTGGAATCCCTACGTTGTTCAGTGCTCCACCTGGGATTCTGCTGAGGTTCCGGTGAGAGAGTCGCTTTCAGAAAAGCTGGTTTGGGGGAGGCGGTGGCCGGGCAAGACCTCCCCGCCAAAGGCTCTTTGGTTCTGGGGAGACGTTCTGCAGGTGAAGATCCTCCTTCCAGGTGAATTGGGAAGCTCATCATTCGGAGAGCCGCCGCAAGAGTGGGGTTAGAAGAGAACTTCTACGCGCAAGGCTTATAGTCTGACATTTAATCCTCCCACTGACCTTGCAGTCGGGGTAGTGGTATCTCCATTTTCCTGGTTACCCAGCCAGAAACCACAGGAAGGAGGGATTTAAATTCGGACCTGATTTCTCCCCCCACACCACCCCACTCAGGCGCAAGGGGAGGAGAGAGGTGGGATGCGGCTCCCTCCTGTCTCCATTCAACCCTCCAAAAGTGTGACCAAAGGGCAGGCCATTGCCTTCATCTGACTCCCAGGCCGAGGCCAAAGGCAGGACTCCGTCAAAGTGCCTGGGCCCTCCCACCTTGGAGGTCTCTAAAAATGGGAAAGAGATCCCATCCCGAGAGAGACAGGCGCTTTCCACCCAGCCACGCCTGGTGTCAGCGGGCCTGCTAATGAGACGCTGGGGAAACCTGGAGCTGGAACCCACACTCAGCCTGTTGTCATCTGTTATCTGTTATCCTCGGAGCCGCCTAGTGGCCGATCTGCGGCACTGCGCCTCCAAGCTGCCCCAGTGGCGGCCTCCCGTGTTCCTGCTTGCTCACCAGCTCTCCTTTTCCTTCTAGACCTTTCTGCTCCATCAGGGCAACACCCCAAGCCTGAAAGGGCCTGCAAAGATCATAGCCCCACCTCTGCACGTGCCTGCTCCTTGACAGAGGAGAAATCCAGCAGAGATGTCAAGCCCTTAATAAAACACCGTGGCATGTTCACCTGTGTCCCCTGGTCCCCAAACTGCTACCCAACCCATTCTGATGCCAGACCAGCTGGGGGACCACTGGGTCCTGCTTACGTTTCCCCTGCATGTGTCTTTGGGTTGGAGGGCGGGCAGGGGGCAGCCACGAGGTTGAGGATCCACATTAACCTTCAGGGTATCGGGCCCTCTACACATACTCTGATTTCAGAAATGACACGGTCTGCAGAGGTGGGTGCCATCCCAGCCGTTTAGTGCAGGAGGAAACGGAGGCACGGTATCTCCAAGTGACTCACGGAAGGCCACAAGGGAGGGTCCCCTTCCCTCTCCCAGCCTTCAGCTCTGGGGGGAAAGCAGAATAAAAAGGAACAAGTCAGGGAGTCCTAAAAGGGAGGTGGGGACCGGCTTCTGGCTGGGAAGCAGGCCCCTTTTCCCACCTGTTCTACCTTCACGATGTGGGTTTGGTGGGGCTGCCATTCCCCGTGGGTCTCAGGCTTCTTCCATCAGCTGCCCAGAGGGGTGCAGTCTGTCACCTCCTCTGTGCACCCCCCCCCCACCAGGTCCCTAGGAAGACGAGGTTGAAGCACTGGGCTGGGGGGGGGGTGTCCAGAGGGTCCCTGTGGCTTGGCTTTAGTAAGAATTGCACTGGACAGGGGTTTCCCCCCCTTTCCCTCCTCCCTCATCCCCTGTCCTTTGCTCTTGGTACCCCTCCTCCCTTAGTTTCCTTGGGGGCAAAGGGTGGGGAATTTAACTCCAGGGCGAAGTTTGAAATTTCACATCCCAGCCCAGGGAGAGGGCCCCACAGCCAGCCGCACCCCCCCCCCCCCACCAAAAACCGTGAAAGGAGCCTTTGTGGGTTTGATGGAGTGGGGGGTGAGCTGCAGCCTGGAGAACTAACTTTTTCCATGACTCAGCTCTCCTGGCGCAGGGCGGGCACGGGAGGTGCGAGGACCCAGCAGGGCAGTTCTGGAGCCGCCTTCCAGCCCAGAGCCAGCAGGGGGGTGGGGGGTGGGGGGTGGGGGGGGTGTCAGGGTTAGAGGTGGGCCCCCAGGAGAGCCTCCCCTGAAACTAGCAGGGAAACTTGCTGGCCTTGGACAGGCCACTGGGCTGTAAATGTGTCCCTCCCCCCTCCCCCACTGGGTCCCCTATTCTTTACTTAATATTGCAGCCCTGGTGCCTGCCGAGCACTTGAACGTTCGTGGCTTGTTGCTTATCACCATCTCAGCGGAGAGCTGGAAAGATAAACAGGCATCAAGTCTTGCCTTTTATTTATGAGGCTCAGAGAAGTCAAGAGTCACCCAAGATCACACAGCGAGGAGACGGAGATGAGATTTGAACCCTGGTCGAATGCTAAGTTCTGTTGCCTCTCTCCATGGATGTCTCTCACAGCGAGTAGAATCACTTGGGGCACTTGTCAAAATGCAGATTCCTGGGCTTCCAGCCCAGACTACTAGAACCAGCATCCTAGGGTGGGGGCCCACGAGTGTGCATGCAGGCCAGGCTGGGGATTGTTGGGCACCCGATGTTTGAGAACCACCCAGTACTGCCTCTCCACAGCCCCTTGCTACTTCCAGCCCTTGCTCTTGCACCCCTGGGCAAGCCCTTCCCTCCTTTGCCCTTAGGGTGTGTCATGGCCCTGAGCCCTCACTCATGGGCTGTTCTGGGCTGATGGCTCTCACCAGCTCTACAGAGACCCAACATGGAAGAGAGCAGAGGGGCGTCCGCTCACCCATTCAGTCCACCCAGCAGCCAACCCACCCTGGTGGGGTCCTCTCCCTGGGCCGCTGGATGGGCCTGGAGGCAGGCGGGGTAGTAAGGCGTGATGGGTCAGAGAGGAGCTGAGCCAAGCAGCTCTGGTTCAAGTCCCAGCTCCGCCAGCCCCTCCTCCTCAGCTTCCTCATTTGTGAAGGGTGGATAATAATGAAGATAGATTCAGCTACTCAGAAAATCCCCTCTGAGGAGCTCAGTGAGTGCCAGCTCTTGTTTCCATGGTGGCATGGTCCCTGCTGGTCAGGCCCTTCCCATCTTGCCTAGGAGCCACTCTGGCCCCCTGCAGAGAGATTCGGGGCGGGGGGGGGGGGGAGCTTGCAGTGTTCCTGGACCGCCCCAGAGCAGGGCTTCCAGAACACCTGGCCAGGCTGGGAGCTTTCCCTCACTTCCTCCCATTACCTTCTACCCCCACACCCCCACCAACCCACTTTCTCTAGGACCTTTTCTCTCTGGCCAAGGACACACCTATTCGTTTTGCAATGTTTCTTTTAGCTCCTATGTATTTTTTTTTTCCCAGGAAACCCTTCCTAGCTGCCCCCTCGGTCCCCAGTGTCCTCGCCTCTGCCAAGCCTGGCCCTGGAGTCCCTTCACTTGACCCCAGTGTTTCCCTCCCTCCCAGCACACTCACAGGGCGCTGTAACTGGTTCCACATGGGACTCTCACACCAGACTGGGAGCTTCTCAGGGGTAGAGGCTGGACCACCTTGGTGGGCGTGCAACCCATGCAGCGGTGCTGGACCCCCATGGGGGGGTTAATGCTCTGCTGTCAACATCTTGAAATTGATCATTTTTTACTTGTGTGTTTTGTAAGTGAAGTCAGACCTGCTCTCCCCCAATGAAGAAACAGAGTCCCTAACACTAGGCCTCAGGAGCAAAGGTAGTGAAAGATTTCATACGTATATTCATTCATTCATTCATTCATTCATTCATTCATTCATTCATTTGCCGGCTCTTCATTGAGCAGTTACTGTGTGCCAGACCTTGTTCCAGATGGTGGAGACACAGCAGTGAGAAGGACAGCACGGTCCCTGCCCTCATAGGGTGGGCATTACTGCCTTGCCTGGAGGTGAAGCATATGAGGAAGGATGGAGGGGAGATGCTCCTGCTTCAGGGTCCAGAACAGCCTGCAGGGAACTGGGAGTGGATGCAGGGACAGCAGAGGCGAGGTTGTGTGGGACGGCTCCAGCTATCAGGCAAAAGGTGGGTGGGCTGTGACACCTGGAGGCTCAGCTGCCATGAACCCCCAGCTCAGGGACCTCCTGGGAGGAACCTTCCCTCCAAGGGACCCTCCTTTAACAGCGATAACTTGACGCACGCGCACATGCACATGCACTCACACACACGCTCCATTTGACCATTGGCGACCTTGCCCTGAGCAGAACAAACAGGCAGTGTTGGATGAGGGGGCTGGATTTGGAGAACCTCGTGGTCTAGCGGAAATCAGTGTTCCGTGAAGTTTAGGATGGGCTGCCTTGTGTGTGGGGGGCATCTTTGCCGAGACGGACACCCGGGAGGACAGGAGCTGTGTGAGATGGCCAGCCAGCCGGGGGTACCTGCCGGGCCAAAGGAAACAGAGAGGACAAAACAGACTTCAGACACTGGAAGGTCCCTGGGGGGGGGGGGGGGGGGACACTTCGTCTGCAAAGGCTGGAGACTTGAAAAACTTAATCAAACACCCTTCCCCCAACCCAATACAGAACATTTACCAGGTGGGCCCCTTTTGTCCTTGGTGAGGACTGGATACATGTATAAAAAACCAGAACCAAACCCCAGAGCAGATAGAATGGCTTCTCTCGTCCATGAAAACCTGCCCTCCATAGGTGAGTCTCTTCCGTGGAGCGACCCTTCCCTGCGCTCTCCAGGGCCGTGGTCAGCTTGCGCAGCTGGTGTTGCTGGTGGGTTCTGTGGGCTCCGTGGGGGTGGACGCTGGGGCAGGCCCTGTTTATTCTGGCTGCCAGGGCTGGGTAGAAACGTAGGCCACAGCCAAGGCCAGGAACGTGGCAGGAACATAGACGGGGTGGGGTGAGGTGGGGGTGCAACCAGAGAAATCTTGGGTGCAAGCCAGGAGGGCATGCAGCGGTTGTCGCCTGCCTCCTGCCTCCAGGTGGGTCACACAATCCTAAATCAGGGCATGGAGTATTGGTGTAAGGGTGGCTCTGGGGGTGGCATGACTGGCTTCAAATCTAAGCTCTGCGTACTTAGTCGCTGTGTGAGCTTGGGCTGGCTCTTTGCCTTTCTGGGCCTCTGTGTTCTCATCCCTAAAATGGAAATGTTACCACCCACAGAGATGATGTCTTTGAAGGGCTCGGTACCGGGCAGGGAGAAGATGCTCAGTGGGTGTTCTTTTCCTTCGTCCTGGCAACATGTCCTCAAGGAATATACAGTCTGGGGCAGGGTGGGGCGGATCGAGAGCCTGAGTGACAGGGTCCCCGTCCAGGGGGGAGGTGAGGGTGGGGGATATCTGAGTGGCAGGGTGTAAAGAGCCTTCCCTGGCACCAGAACGGGCCCAGAGCTGGGGCCAGAGGAATGCTCCATCCTTACCCCACAAACCCTTTCTGTAGACGGCTCTGTGGGCCATACAGCCTCTGTTGCAAGAACTTGACTCTGCTGTCATGGCAATAGACATTATGTAAATAGACAATATGTAAAGAGCTAAAGATGTGCCCTCTCTCACGATCGTGGCTGTGTGCCAATAAAACTTTATTTATGGACACTGAAATGTGAATTTCATATAATTCACACACTGTGAAATATCATTCTTGTCTTGATTACTTTCCAAACACTTAACCATGTAAGAACCATTCTTAGACTTGCAGACTGTACACAAAAAGGCTTGGGCCAGACTTGCCTTGGGGACTGTAGTTTGCCAGTTTCTGCCCTGGACTACCACCATCGAGCCAGCAAACATCAGTGTTTCGAGACCTAAGAAATAAATGAAGTGCGAACCTCAGAAAAGCAGAATCTGTTTTCTTGCCCTCTTTCTGGAAATGGATCGTAGGGACTGGCTCACATTAATGTCCGCTGTAAGAAGCAGAGAATCACTAGTAGTGAGACCGAATGTACCGAGAAGTTAAAAAAAAAAAGCAATCAGACACCAGAGTCTAGTGATGGATTTAAGACCCCACAACCAGCTAACCTTTATTGAATGCTCACTGCACCCCGGGTGCTATTTGTAGATGATGAAATGCAGTATCTCATCTAGTCCTAACAGATGGGGACACTGAGACCCCAAATGTCACTTGCCCGAGGCCATTTGTAAATTCTCAAACAGGAGGTAGACCTCTCGGGGTCTAACTTGCGATCCTAGTGCCTCCTCTTTGTTGCCTCTCAACAATAGACTTGCCTTAAGATTTATTACATCTCTGCCATATATTATGAGAGTGCTTTTCCTTATGATGACAGAGAGCCCCGTCCCGCATCCCCTTGGCTCTGCAGGTGTATCCCAGATACTCCAGACTCTGTTTCTTTTGCTGCATCTGGCCTGCTGTGGCTCAGTGGGCAAGGATGCACGGCTCCCTCCTGCCAGCTCTGGTTCCATCATCGACAAGCCCTTGTTTGGGCAATTACTTAGTATCTTTTTGCATGTTGCCCTGATCAATTTATAAAATACGAGTAGAGAAATAGCCAAACAGAGGCATGTATATTCATGATATGAAGATTATGTCTCCTAAATATAAGAAACTTAATAATAGGGACACCTGGGTGGCTCAGTCGGTGAAGCATCTGCCTTCGGCTCAGCTCATGATCCCAGAGTCCTGGAATCGAGCCCCACATCTGGCTCCCTGCTCAGCAGGGAGCCTGCTTCTCCCTCTGCCTACCACTCCCCCTGCTTGTGCTCTCTCTCTGACAAATAAATAAATAAAATCTTAAAAAAAAAAGAAACTTAACAATACTCATTACTATTTTACTTTTTCCTGAGTGCTTATTAGACACCAGGTCCTATGCTTTGTGTGAATTTTGTCCCTTAGTGGGCTGGCCACTGGCTGCTGGGGCACTGTTGCTGTCCCCATTTAATAGATGAGGAAACCGAGGCCCACATAGGAGAAGCAACATGGCCACGTTGTGTGGGCTTGGGCTGTGTCGCTGAAACGGAAAGGAATAATCCGATTTTCTGGACGTCGTGACTCTGTACCCTCAGTCAGGTGCTTGCTGAGCTGGGGTGGTCACTTATGAAGGAAAAGAACACACCCCCAGCCCCCACATCATACGCACAATATTGACAATATATTACCCTGTTACAAAGTTAGTCTAAGAAGCAGGGCATAATTAGGAATTTTATACTTTCTTTTTTTTTTTTTTTTTTTTTTTTAGCTCCCTGGGAGGAGAAGTCTGTTTTCCACAATTAGGGCAGCAAAACCCTTAGAAAGTTAGGATATGCATTTGCACCACCAGCATGACCCCACGTTTGGAAAGAAAAATCCAGAAGTACATATTCATATTTATTTAGTTACATTTGGTCGGGATTGACTGTGTGTCGGGCAGTATACTAAATGCTTCACGTCCATTGAATTTCATCTCATTTAACCAAAACGGCTCCTTTGAGGAAGGATCTATATTCCCCGTTTACAGCTATGGAAAGGAAGGTCACGCAGCTTGGTCAAGGTCTTGGAGCCAATGAGTGGCAAGTATGCAATTCAAATGTAACTCGGTTTTCCTGCAGAGCCCCTGCTCTCTGCTTCTCCCTCCCCCTGCTCTGGACCTTTGTCTTTCCCGGTCTCTCCGCGTGCACACACACGCCACCCACCCGCGCACGTGTGCGCGCGCATCACACACAAAGACAGGAAAGGAACGCATCAGAACGTTACCAGTGGCTGTGTCTGGGTGATAGTAGGTGCATGTGGTTTTCATCTCCTTTTTAGGTCGTTTTACATAATCCTAACATTCTATAACGAGCTTATATTAAGAAAAACCCACTCGATGATCTTTTCGTACAAGTATGCTTATTTTAGAGTCGGCAGGATACAGAGGTTCTGGTGTCAGGCCACAGAGCCCCCGACCATGGGCCCCCTCAAAAAATCTGCTAACGAATAAGACAGGGGAGCCAGAACCTGTGCTTCTCGGAACTGCCTAATCCGTCCTATAATACCTTGCTTTGTAGGAAAGTTCTGTGCATAAATCCCATAAAATCCCATAATGGGGAGCTGACACGGAGCCCACCCAGAACAGAATCTGCTAACGATCCCTGCTTGCCAGGAGCCTGCAGAAGCGATCAGACGGGTCACAACCCCCATGTCTGCCTCCTGCCTAAACCTCTTCTGATAAGGGCTCCTTTCATGAGTTTGTAGAAACACTTTGTTCGGATCACGTTGGCTCTTCATTTCGTCTCACTTGTGTGCTGAACGTCTGCGGGGCCGGATGGGGCTGAGGCTAGTCCTGAAGTTTGGGACCCAGGGAAAACCACAGGTTTGGAAATCCAGCCGGGAGGAGCCGCCTACCCCAGCCCACTGCCTCCCTGCGGGACCGGGCCCTCCAAGGAGGCTGCTGCTGTGGGTGAGTGTGGCCGCCCCACTCCGGAGCGGCAGCGGGCGGTGGGCGTGGCCTAACAAAGCGGGCTTGGGGGAGGTGGGGTGGGGTGTGTGTGTGTGTGTGACCCCGGGCAGGACTGTGAAGCAGTCTGTGCCTCCACTTCCTCAGACTGCAAATGAGGGTGATATTAATTACCTGGCTGGGCCACCTGATGCTCTTGATAGGTGTCCTTCCCTTCCTGCCCATCCCCCAACATACCGTACCTGCTGCTTCGTTTTCACGGCTCAGGGTTTGACGCACGTCTGTAAACTGTAGGTCTGAAAACACTTACAGAAAAGTTGCAAAATTGGGACTAAGACTTCCTGTGTACTCTTCACTCATGTGTTAGCTAACATTTTCTAGTATCTTCTATCCATCCATCCATGCGTTTAGTTACATTTGGTCGGGATTGACTGTGTGTCGTATATATATATTTTTGTCTGTATATATATTTTTTTGAGAGTACATCACAGACCCAATTGCCTGATAATCCCAAATACTTCGTCTATAGTTCTTAGAAATAAGAACTTTCTACCACATAACTACAGTGCTTTTTTTTTTTTTTAAGATCTTATTTATTTGTTTGAGAGAGAGAGACAGAGAGACAGAGAGCACAGGGGCAGAGGGAGAAGCAGGCTCACTGCTGAGAGGGAATTCGATGGGGGACTCAATCCCAGGACTCTGGGATCATGACCTGAGCTGAAGGCCGACACGTAAGGGACTGAGCCCCCCAGGAGCCCCTACAGTACTTTTTTTTTTTTTCAAAATCAGGAAGTTGCCATTGATATGATGCTGTTATGTAATAATCTACAGGCCTTATTCAGACCGCCAGTTGTGTCACTAAAATCCTTTGTAACAAAAGAAAAACATTTTTTTTTTTTTCTAGCCTGGGAAACAGGCCAAGGGAACACGTGGAAGTTAGTTGTCATGCCTCTTTTGACTCCTATGTTCTGGTCTTCTACCTTCCTTTGACTTTCATGACCTTGACATTTTGGAAAAGCACAGTTTGCTATGGGCTGAACTGTGTTCCCCATAAATTCTTATGCTGGAACCCTAATGCGGGTACCACAGAATGCAATTATATTTGGAAATGGGACCTTTAAAACGAGGCTGTGAGGGTGGGCTTAATCAAGTCTGACTTGTATTATAAGACGAGGAAATCTGGGCACACAGAGAGACCCCTGGGGGTGTATGCGTAGAGGGGAGAGACCTTGTACAGACACAGGGAGAAGGTGGTGCAGGGCAGGGAGGAATTTTCTTTTTCCCTCTGGGTTCTTTTAGCTGTTTTAGGAATTAAATTGATACGAGACAGATGAACAGGAGAGAAAACTGAAGTTTTAATACACGTGCATGGAGGCCCAATAATGAAATTGAGACCCAAGGACCAAGGCAGGCAGTCTTTATACATTTTAGACAAAGAGATGATAAATTTGTGAGAAATTGACAGGACAAAAGAAAGCAGGTGTTTGGGAGATTTAATTAGTCAGGAATTCTGAGCAAATTTAGGCTGAGACCCTAGATTAGGGAAAAACCCAGCAGGGTTTGTTGTTTCTATGGTTTTCTCGACTTTAAAGTCCCTAACTCTGGTGAGGAGGATGTCTTTTTACTTCTTAGTACAGGGAGGGTGTTTCTCATGCAGGAGATTTGTGTCCTGCTCTCAGGGGGACGGAGGAGGGTCTGAGTGTCCTTGTTCCACGGGTTGTTTTTCAAGGAGCTTCAATTCAAGACAAGCAATATGCCATTGGGGTACATTTTGGGGTGGCCCACACAGTTCCCTCCTCTGACACTGTCCTGGAAGCTCAGATTCTGAACGCTGAGCTGGAGACCGGGGAGGGAGAAACCCAGTTAGTCAATGAGCGGTAAGAGACCTGCAAAGAAAAGAAAGAACATAGATCCGAATGAGGATGAAACATCAGGAAAGGACAAATCTGAACACATTGCTGCACATCCCACCAGACCAGTCCCCACAGACTCTGGAAATAGATCAGTCCAATGTAATGTCTATGCTTCATTTACCTGGTGAAAAATATTCACTCTTTCTTTTGACTGATTTAAGTTATATGTTACTTGGCCTGTTTGGTTTACACAGAAGCAACATTTTTCACCAACAATTGCACGAGCTCCTCCTTGCCGGACGGCGGGTGTATCTAGGGCCCGCCGATTTTGGAGAACCACGGAGCCTAAGCTGTTAACTCCTGACCGGGGTGTTGTCAATCGAACTCTTGCTCTATTACTAGAGAGAGTTTAGGGTTGCCTTTTCTAATTCGTAATCTCTGAAATTTGGGAATAAGACTTTTAATGAAGACTAGACCTTGGAATTGTGACATCCCGGTGGATTTTCTGGGATTCCTCAATGGACACGTTTATGGGGCATAATTTTATGAACAAAGGAGCCCAAGTCTGCAATTCGGCTGGCATTTAGGGTGGTGTGCTTAGTGAAGGAAGGAGCCAGGCATCCAGCTCCGCACCATTCCGACCATTTAGGTGGGAACACTCTATGTACTTTGTTGCCACGTGAAATTAAAAAAAGACCAGTGCCGTTTATAGGCAAGGTTAGGTTGGAACCCGTAGCTTTCAAAGTCTGGAGGGTTCCATGACCCTTGCCACTGCTAATGTTAATATCTGCCTATCTCTATTCGTCATGTGGTCCTGTCAGTTTCTGGGAGCAGAACAGGTTGAGAAATAGCTGATGTAGGAGGCCTATGGTTGGTTCTGGCAGCGAGAAAGCTTAGTATTGTCACCCAGCCAAGTAAGTCCAGAATTTCGATCCACCCAAATATAGTCTGTGGCATTGGGCAATCTAACAAGGGGGACAGCTAAGACACCCCATGTCATACAGGGCTGATCTGCAAAAACATTTGGTGATTTGGCAAATGTCTGTGCTGGTTATTTTTAATCTCCTTGCTGAGTTTGCAGATGCCATGGTCAGCAGCAAGCCACAGGGGTTTGGCTGCAGTAGAGTCCTGGTCTACCTCCCAGGAGAAGTCTGGTGACACGTCTGTTTTCAGTGCAAAGGGAAACCCTTTCAGCCATTGTTTCTATTCTGACAAGGGATAGTCCTTGAGCTTCTGTAGAGATTTTCTGGGGCCCAAGTAACTCTCTGGGGGAAAAGGCAGAGTGATATTCTCCTGGCTGTGGATACCATATACCTATGGCCCCATCCATCTTCTGTACTCAGTCCTCCAGGTGTCACATCGGGAGGAACAAAGACCAGTTAGGGTTCCTTGCATTATCTGAACGTTGACATAGCCAATAATCAGACTGATTAGTTAACATGGCCAGCTTTGGTAAATTGGCATAAAGGGCGTGTTTGGTGTGTGCCCGACCTGCTGAAATAGAGAGGGTCGGTAAGATCAAGGCAGGTTGGAAGAGAGTCCATAGTGCAGACATAGAGAGGGAAGTAGGAAAGAGGGAGACCAGCACTCCCCAGTCAGCCTTCTATTAAGGGACTTAAACTGTGAAAAAGGAAAGTTGCTTTTGTTTTTGTTCTTAATATCACGGAGCCTGTAAAGCGAGAACGGTAGGTGAAACAGGTTTCTTGATCTGTGCTCTTGGGAAAAGCTGTCTCCGTGGTGGTGTGGTCTGTTCCTGACGTTTGGGACTTGGCCATGGAAATCCTTATTTTCAGGTCACCTGGAAGAGCTGTCTCCCAGTCGTCTCGGGAGGGATAAGCGGAGTCTATTTTGGTTGGTGCAGCTTGCACGAATCCAGGAGGATTTTGTTTTATTTCGATGGCAGTGTAGGGACTCAGCAGGGTCCTTCCCAGTGAGGTGATAGAGCGTGTTTTCTTCTAAAGATCTTGATGTACACCTGGCCCTGGTCGAAAGGGGTGGCAAGCTCATCAGGTGGTGGAATGGCATGCCTCTTTTGCTGCCGGTGATATGCTGCAGGTATACCAGTTAGTCCTTATCCAAAGTTAGTCATAACATCGGATTGTTCCCTTAATCCCTGAATGAAAGGTTTAGAGATACCCATAGGCATTGGACAACCGAACATTGTTTCAAAGGGGGTCAAGCCATATCTCCTATTTGGAGAATCCCAGATCTTCATAAGGGCCAAGGGCAATGATTCCTGCCATTTAAGACTGGTTTCTTGACAGATCTTTCTTTCTTTTTTTTTTTTTTTAATTTAAAGAACTCTTTTTTTTTTTTAAGATTTTATTTATTTATTCGACAGAGATAGAGACAGCCAGCGAGAGAGGGAACACAAGCAGGGGGAGTGGGAGAGGAAGAAGCAGGCTCATAGCGGAGGAGCCTGATGTGGGGCTCGATCCCATAACGCCGGGATCACGCCCTGAGCCGAAGGCAGACGCTTAACCACTGTGCCACCCAGGCGCCCCTTGACAGATCTTTCTTAAGTTCCTTTTTATGTCTAGATTTTTAGGTTTCCTTTGCCCTGATCATTGAGGCTGACAGAGGGTATGAAATTTTAATGAGTACCCCCCCCCAATTTTTGTAATCAGGTGATTGATCTCTCTGCTAAAGTGAGTTCGTTGGTCTGACTCAGTCCGTAAAGGAATGCCAAGGCAAGGAATGATCTCAAGTATAACTTCTTAACCATTGTGGTGGCATCAGGACATCTAGTTGGATGGCATTCCATCTGTCCACTAAACCTGCAAACGATAATCAAACAATGAGAACATCCCAATGCTGAGGGCAAATCTATAAAAATCCATTTGAAATGCCAAAAAGGCAGTGTGGACCAAAAAGGGTAAACTGAGTTCTTCCAGAAATCTGGTGAGATTTACAAGTAGCGCACTGGGAAATACTTTGGCCAGAAATTTTGTGGAAGCCAGGGCAAAACCAATGGTCTTTTAGTTCCTTAATTATCCAGTTTGACACATGCCCCTTTGAGTGGGAGATACGTACAAACCAAAAGGTTACAAGAAAAGGGGCTAGGGAGTCCCTTTGGCCCAGGGTAAAAGCCATCGGGTCATTGTTTGGCATCCTTTTGGGCCAAAGTATCCTTTTCAGATTGTGGGGCATTTGCCTGATAATGAATAATATCACTCACGGATAAAGGTAGAGTTAGAGATTGGGTGGAGAGAGGATAAGGAGATCCATTTTGGGCTGCACACTTAGCAGTTCTGTCTGTTTCTTAGTAGGGCTGAGCAGTGAACAATGGCAATTTCAGAAGGAGGCGAATAGCTCGTAGTAGGTCAGCAATTACATGCCCATTGGCGATGGGAGTACCCACAGAAGCTAAGAATTCCCAGGATTTCCAAATTTTGCCAACAGCATGGCCGACTCCAAAGGCTCACTTGGAGTCTGTGTATGTAGCAGCTTTTCCTTCTACCGACATGCGGGCTCTATTAAGAGCTATGAGCTCAGCCACTTGGGCTGAGTTGACAGTGGGTAAAGAATGTGTCTCCAGTGTTTCCGGCGGGGAAACTGTGCCATAACCAGTTATTATGTGTCCCTGGAAATTTTGTTCATAGGAGCCATCACAAAATAGAAGTACGTCTGGGTTGTCTGGAAGGACATTTGAGAGGTCCTCTTGCGGCTTTGAGACCATATCTATGGTTGTAAGGCAGTCGTGGGGAATAGAGAGGGGCTCTCCAGCATCAGGAGGGGGAGTAAGGCAGCTGGATTTAAAGGTTGCCCTGACTGGAGGAGATAATGCTAAGTGAAATAAGTCAAGCAGAGAAAGACAACTATCATATGATTTCTCTCATCTATGGAACATAAGAACTAGGATGATCGGTAGGGGAAGAAAGGGATAAAGAAAGGGGGGGTAATCAGAAGGGGGAATGAAACATGAGAGACTATGGACTATGAGAAACAAACTGAGGACTTCAGAGGGGAGGGGGGTGGGGGAATGGGATAGACCGGTGATGGGTGGTAAGGAGGGCACGTATTGCATGGTGCACTGGGTGTTATACGCAACTAATGAATCATCGAGCCTTGCATCGAAAACCGGGATGTACTGTATGGTGACTAACATAATATAATAAAAAATCATTTAAAAAAAAAAATAAAGGTTGCCCTGGTGGAAGAGGATGGAAGGGAGAGTCAAATGAGCCTGTTTGTAAAAGGTCCATTGCCATGTAGAGAGGTGCTGTGTCCTATGAACTTGTAAAAGAGCAGACCGCGCCCGGGACACATACAGGTGGTGGGGATCCTCGGCTTTGTCCATCAAGCTGGCAGCTTCAGCCACTGCACGTAGCATGGGAGCGTATCTGATGCCATAGGGTCTAACTGGCATGAGAAATATGCTATAGGCCATGTCTGAGAAGCCACAGTTCATCCTAGAATTGCCCACAGCAATGGCATTATGTTCATGGCAATGTAAATGAAAGGGCTTGTCAAAATTAGGTTGAGCCAAGAGCCAGGGGTGTGGACAGAGCTAATTTGAAGGCTTCAAAGGAGATTCATGCCTCTGGAATCCAGGAAATAGACTCTAAGCTGATGTCGGAGAGAGTAGCAAGCAAAGGTTCAGTAAAAACCGCAAAATGAGGAATTCGTCGGTGGCAGTAGCCGGTGGCCTCTAAAACTTTCCGGAACTGTTTTCTCGTTTGGAGGAGAGGGGTGGACAGAATTGACTCAAGGTGTTTTGGAGTGAGCTTTTGAATGCCCCGTGATAGCTCACGTTCTAAGTGGAAAGCAGTTGTCAGCACTCATTGGAGCTTAGATCTACAGGCTTCACGGTCTCATGCAGCTGGTGTTGGCAAGAGGACGGGGGTCTAGAAGAGCTCCCGGCGGAGTTTGATTGCAGAGTCATACTGCGTCAGCGTGGACCCTGGGGGAGAGGTTAGAGAGTCCTGATCGGCCTTAAGGACTTGAGAAAACATTGAGGGACACCCACAATATCCGTGTGGTATGCGAGTCTGGGTTGTCTCCCTCTAAATGTAAATGCAAAAAAGGAAATTGCGAATCGGGATGCAGCGGGCTTGAAAAGAAAGCAGAGGAGAGGTCAAGGTCTATAAACCAGGCTGCTTCCGCAGGCAGGAGGTGAGGGTCAGCTGTGCTGGGGACCACAGCTACCAAGGAATTACAGAAGAGTGTATGGACCTCAGGTCCTGTACGAATCAATAAACTTGGTCTCCCTCCGAGTCAAATTTGCCTGCTTTCAGCCAAACTGTGGAAGGAGCCGAGATGCCCTTCAACAGACAAATGGATCAAGATGTGGCCCATTTACACAGTGGAATTTTACTCAGCCATCAGTAAGGATGAATACCCACTATTTACATCGACATGGACGGCACTGGAGGGGATTATGCCAAGTGAAATAAGTCAAGCAGAGAAAGACAATTATCATACGGTTTCACTTATATGTGGAGCGCAAGGAATAGCATGGAGGATGTTAGGAGAAGGAAGGGAAAAATGAAGTGGGGGAAATCAAAGAGGGAGACGAACCATGAGAGAGGATGGACTCCGGGAAACAAACTGAGGGTGTCAGAGGGGAACGGGGTGGGAGGGATGGGCTAGCCCGGTGATGGGGATTAAGGAGGGCACGTACTGCATGGAGCACTGGGTGGCGTATGCAAACAATGAATCATGGAACACCGCATCAAAAACTCATGATGGTGACGAACAAAATAAAAGAAAAAAAAATAAAGTCAGACCCACTTCAATTAAGAAAAAGAAAGAAAGAAAAAAAATTTGCCTGCTTTCTTTACTGGCAAGATTGGGGTGTTCCAGGGTGGGAGAGTAGAGACAAGGATGTTCTCCTGCAGGAGAGTGTCTTAGAGGCTCAATTCCTTGTTCCCGTATCTTTGGGAGAAAGGATATGGAGCCACTAATCAAACTGGTTTCTTTTCCAAGAAATGTGCACACGTTCCCCACTTTGTAACAATCCAGCTTCACTTGCATGTGTGACCCAAAGGCTGATTGGGACATCTTTTAACTTTTTTTCCCCCCATTTAAGTCAGCTCTATGCCCAACTCATGACCCTGAGATCAAGAGTCTGTGCCCTACTGACTGAGCCAGCCAGGCGCCCCTGATTGGGACACCTTGAAAAGACTTGTCTTCTTCAGAAGAATTTGGAACAGAAGTAGGAAGAAAGTAGGAAACGGGGGGCTTGGTCGGATGGCAAAGAAACAAAAACATCCTTCTCACTGTGATTTATAGGGGCATTAAACTTACATAACAGATCGCTATCCAGAAGGTTTGCAGGAGAACAGTAGCACGCTGGAAAGGCCGGGTGAGGGGGGAGAGGAGGCTTACAGATGCATGCTGGGCAGGCCTGAGGTCTAGCCATAGGACAGGTCTCCCTGAGACAGACAGCCTGGAGCAATCAGGGCTGCTGCCCAGTGGAGACAAACCCTCCCAACCAATGGTAGAGAAAGTCGCGCCCACGTCAGCTATGAAATCCTGTCCCCAGTCCTCTAAGTTTTATGGTTGGATCCATGTGACTTAAGATAGGCTGACCCTCTCATTTTTGGGGGGTTCTGGGGTTTTGGGGAATTGCTTTTTAAACCTTACCTTTCTTAAGTGTGGGACAATTTCTCTTCCCATGTCCTGGGGCGGGGGAGGGGGGTTGTTCTTTTGTTTTACAACGTCTGCGATTGTCTGGGGGAGAATAGGGAGATCTCGGAGTGGGTTTCAAGTTTTTCTGAGTCACGGTCTTGTCTTTGCAAAGATCTGAGATGCAAACCAAGAATCATTGCTTTTAGTAAGTTCTTTTCAAAGGACTGGGAAGCTGCCTCCATGACCCGCCCCGTCCAACCCATCACGTGACTGTGGATGTGTTTTTTATATCAGGGAGGAAATTTCCCACTAAAGCAGAAATGAGGAGGTCTCTGTGTTCTGGGGCTTCCAGATTTAACACAGTGCACCTTTGAAAAGTTTGTGCAAACCGTTCAACAAAGGTGTTTGGGTGTTCCCCTTCTTTCTGAGTATGTATTTCAACCTTAGGCCAATTAACTTTGGGAGGAAAGCCTTCCTCTAGCGCCCCTATGAACCCTCAGATATCAGCCTCTAGCTGAGCTGGCTCCTGGTTAGTTGTGGGAGGGTGGGGCGCGGCTATGGCCATGTTTCCCCTGCAAGGGGAGTTTCTCCAGGGCGCCCTGTGGCCTGCCCGATGGCCACCCCATAATCACGGGCTGGGAGGACTCCCCTTAGTAGCCAGACAAGCTCTCTGCGAGTCTGTGAGTGGGGCTGTGAATAGCCATTGAGCTTTCTGATTCCTCTCTAAATTTGGTAGGCTCCGTTGAGAGAGGAGGTTAAAGGGTTTTATAGTTTAAAGGCCTGCTGCTGTCCAGAGGACATGAACTTTATTGCGGTGGGGGTCCAGGATAAGTCCGTAAAGGACACTGCCTAGGAATGTCTGAAACTGATAGTTTGAGGACAAAGCCCTGGAAAATATGAGGAATTAAAAGGCACAGCAAAACGAGCTTTATGGCCCTTCCTGGGTGCTCTTACTGGGTTTACTTCCTGACATTTCGTGTTTACACAAGAAACCTGTATTCCCAGAGCCTGGAGATCAGGCCCGAGGGTTCTCTGCAAAGCTGGTAAGGCAAGGGAGCTTAAAATAGGCAGCTGGTTCTTGAAGGGTTCTTCTGGGGAAGATGGGGTTTTAGGATTTAAGGAAATTGGTTGAGGAGATGAGGTTGGGTTTGAAAGGGGAGGTCGAGACCTGGGGCCCAGAGATCCAAAAGCCTAAAGATCTTTTGGAGGGCCAGACACAGGGAGTTGGGGATACAGGGAGCTCTAAGAAGGGGGTGAATGTCAGATTTGGTTTTTGCTTTTTCTTCTGACTTCTGTTCTTTCATTTTATGAAGGGATTCCCTAAAGCTAGCCATGTTATACTTTTTTTCTTAATTTCTTCTTTTTTTAAAAGATTTTATTTAATTGAGAGAGAGAGAGCATGAACAGGGGAGAGGCAGAGGGAGAGGCAGAGGGAGAGGGAGAAGCAGACTCCCCACTGAGTAGGGAGCCTGAGGCAGGGCTCGATCCCAGGACCCTGGGATCATGACCTGAGCTGAAGGCAGACACTCAACTGAGTGAACCACCCAGGCGCCTTAGCCGTTATAGCTTTTTGTTTTGTTTTGTTTTTTGGTATTTTCCTTTCAGTTTGATCTTCCCATAAATACCAATAAGGCAACTGTTTGGAATAGGAGCGCTCTAAATTTTTTCCAAATATAGAAGTTTTTCTGATTCAACAGATCTATCATCTGGCCGCTGACAAAGAGGGGTCACCATTGGGATATTAGAATATTTACTCCAGTAGCAACTCAGTCCAGTAAGTCTCTTTGTGGAAAGACCTGGAAGCAACTTTCCAGGCTTAAGACTAAATCTTTACATGGATGCAAGAGGTGGCCCTGGAGAGGGCATAGATAACCTAAAATTTACTCCCAGGAATAGTCTAAGAAAGCAGAGACCTCTGTGGCATAAGTGTAAAGAAGGGTGTCATGAAAGAGGTGTCTGATCTCGCGGGAAGACGTGAGACGCTGACCTGTGACACCAGACAGGTGCTACTGAAATGGCACTTTCTAGCATTAACAAACAACGAAGATGGAGACGACCAAGGCCCTGATGGGCTGGGACCTCTCGTGACAAACGTCCTGATGCTTGTAACTGCCTGTCTCTGGTCCCGGGTCTGTTCGACTGGCCACCAAGGCGCACCTGGGGAAGTGTAGCCTCTGGATGTCAGAGACCAGAGAGGATGTTTGCTCTGGTCCCAAACAAGCTCTTAGGACACAGAACAAGACCAGAGGAAAAACCTCATCTGCTTTTATTATTTATTTATTTTTTTATTTATTTTTCGAGAGGGAGAGAGAGAGAGAAAGACAGAGACAGAGAGAGCACAAGCCGAGGGAAACGCAGAAGCAGACTCCCCGCTGAGTCCCCGATGCGGGGCTCAATCCCAGGACCCTGGAGTAGGACCCGGGCTGAAGGCAGACAGACGCTCAACCAACTGAGCCTCCCAGGCGCCCCCCGGTCAGTTACTTCGTAAACCGCCTCTCAGCTCGGTCCCTAGATCATTCTTCACGGTCTCTTCTTGCCATCCCAGGTACTCCAGATGCTCCCTCCAGCTTAATCAGAAAGCTCTTCCCACGTGCCAGCCCGTGCTCAGGGCTGTACATGGGTGATTCTCAGAACAGCCCGTGGAGGTGTGCACTGTTATGATGCTTTTTTTACAGATGAAAGAAACCGAGCACGGAGGGGCCGAGTCCACACAGCTGAGAGGTGGAGGTGCCCATTGGTTTGGCCCCGAGGTCTGTGGGCCAGAGAATGTGGGTCCCGGAAAGGCAAGCGGATGTGAACAAGTACATAAAACACAGCCAGGGAGGCGACTCCACCACCACTTCAGTCCTATGAATCTGGGGCGAATGCCACGTGGCTTGTCTCTGTTTGCGGGGGACATGTGTTTGCCTTTGTATTTCGGGGCTCAGCCCACTCCATACCACTGCTGATGGAGCTGCTCCCCCCACATTGACCCTTCCCCCCTCTTTTGGAACCTGCTGGGATGATAAAAGCTATTATTGATTGCTGATCTATTATACACTCATTTCTGTTGTAGTACATTTATAAATATAATTTCTTTAATGCTCGGGGCGCCTGGGTGGCTCAGTCGGTTAAGCATCCCACTCTTGATCTCAGCTCAGGTCTCGATCTCAGGGTTGCAAATTCAAGCCCTGTGTTGGGCTCCATGCTGGGCATGGAAACTCCTTTAAAAAAAAAATCATTTAATGTTTATAACAACCCAACATAAGAGGCAGGTACAAACCCAATTTACAGATAAAGAAAACGGAGGGGAAATGACCTGTCCAAATCTTCCATGTGATTGGGAGCTTCTCCAGGGTAGGGCTGGCGGCTTTGCAGGCATGTGACCTATGCTGTCACACTTAGAAGGCCCCCACATTTGGTTCGATGCTCTCCTGTTGCCTTTGGAAATCCCTAATCATTTTTGAACAAGGGGGATGCATTTTCATTTTGCACCGGGCCACAGGGCAGCAGGCAGTCCTGTGTCTGGCTCCAGCGACCTCGCACTATTTCTGCTCTGCACCCAGTGAAGACGGCCAGAACGCCAGAATGCCAGAAACACGTGTTTATTGGCATCGGTGGCCTTCCCCAGCCTGGGGATTAGCAGCGGGCCGGAATCATCTCATGTCCATAGAGCCTGGCATGGTGGAGATGAGCAGGAAATGTTTGTTGAACAAACTGACCAATGAATCAACTATTGATTCGACCAAGACAGAGAAGGGCCGCCATCCAGGATGGGGCTTTCCCCCAAGGCTGGCCTGGCAGGAAATAGCCACCTGTCACGTTTACCTCTCACCTGCCCCCAGATTCAGACTGGGGAGAAAGGAGAGGGCAGTGATCTGGAAAGGAAGGCCTATGTCTGTGAAGGGAACAAAGACGTCTGTTGTGGACAGGGAGGGAGTGGAGCAGGGAAGTGCCTGCTTCTCACCTGAGCTGTGAGCGCTCCCCGTCCCCGAAGGCTGCCTGGCTTCAGGAAACTCATCTACTTCCCGGCGTCCAGCACACAGATGCTGCTGTCAGGGGGTGCAGAAGCCAACCAGAGAGCCCCTGATGATGGAGGCTGGAGAGTCAGCCAGGCCTTCCTCAAGTCTTCAAGCCTGAGTTGAATGCCACCTCCTCCCAAGAGTCCTCCCAGATTTCTCCAAGGCAGAGGGGTCCAACCCATCCTGTGTGTTCATTGCTCTGGGTTTCTAATGAATTTTAAATGGTGGCTTGGGGGCTCCATTCAGAAGAAGCGATGCCCAAGACGGTGAGGACACAAATAATCAACATGGTTGCATTTGACTCTGGCAAAAATATCCTGCAAGTAGGGGTGATCGCAACGTACCCAACCTCTGAGCTCCCAACCCTCCATCTCTGTAAGCTTCACTCTCTTGCCTCCCCTGGGTTTTGCACAATGTCACTGCCTCAGTGAGGCCTTCCTGGAGGTCCCATTAACCCTGGGACAGCACCTTCATTCTGCACCCCCACACTCTCTTTCTCTGCCTTCTGTTCCCCTGTAGCACTTTTCATCGGACTTCCTATCCTTCCATTGTTGTCTATTTACGATCCGGATCTCTCTGTTGGAAGTCTCTGAGAGCAGGAATTCGTCTGCTGTGATCCCAGCACCCAGAACAGGGCCCAGCCCATAGTAGGTGTTCAATAAATATTTATTGGGTGAGTCAGTTCCCACTATACAATTGAGGGATCTGAGGCAGGCGAAGGTCAAGTCACCAGGCCAAGGTCATGTGGCCGGTGACAGGCAGTCATTTATTAACCCATGGGGGAGCCTCAAACATGGAGTTCCCACGTGTCCTAGCGATTCCGCTCCTAGGCACACACCCAAGAGAAGCGAAGACATATGTCCACACACTATCTCGTATGCGAATGTTCACAGCATTATTCATAATAACCAAAAAGGGGCCATCAACTTACAAAGGGAAAGCGACTGTGGTACATCCGCGTGCTGGGGTGTTATTTAGCCATAAGAAGAAATGAAGTGCTTTACAGGCTTCACCACGATGTTGTCAACATTTAGGCCAAGTGAGAGAAGCCAGGCAGTGAAGACCACGTACCGTAAGATCGTACGATTATGTGAAATGTCCAAAAGAGGTAAATCCCTGAAGATAAGAAGCAGATTACTGGTTGCCTGGGTCGGGGTGGAGGGTGGGGGAAACGGCAGAGTGACGGCTAATAGATGGGTTCAGGGCTTCTCTCTGGGGTGATGCAAATGTCTAGAATCGATTGTGACGATGGTTACACGACCATGTGAATATTCTAAATGTCGCTGGATTGTTTGCCCAAAATAAGTGAATTGTATGGCACGTGAATTATATCTCAAGAAAGCTGTTATTAAAACCCCCTCGGGAGCTCCACACTGGATGTTGGAGGCGGGAGAGGTCCAGCAAAAGTAGGCATAGACCCTGTCCTCCCATCTCACACGTGGTGGGGAGACAGGCAGAACTCTCTGGTCACAAACGCAACTTCACATTTGTGGGGACGTCCTACAGGAGAAGGTGGGGTACAGCGTGTGTGGCAGGTAAGTGGGGATCTGCCCAGGGCAGGGCAGGTGAGGTTGGGGAAACAGTATTGGAAGGGGAAAGACCACCTAGGATTCCTGTCCCCCACACTTAGGAGCCTCAGGTTACACTGTCCCCATGGGACCAGCATCTTGAGACACTGGGCCTAATGTGTCTTGAGCTCCACCGGGGTCCGGCAGGGGCCCCTCCCTAGGGGCTGGCACCTGGGCACCTGCGGGGGTGCCTAATGCTTTTTAAATGCCTGGCTGACAGCCAGATTGGTTCAAATCCTACCACCGTAAGATGAAAGGTGGCCCCCAGCAAGATATGTCCACATCGTCATCTCCAGCGTGTGACCTAATTTGGAGAAAAACATCTTTGCAGATGTGATTAAGCTAAGAATCTAGATCCTTCTAGATTACCCGGATGGGCTCCAATTCCAAAGCCAAGTGTCCTTAGAAGAGAAGAGCGGCTCACAGAGGAGAGGAGAAGCTGTGGGAAGCAGAGGCAGGGGCTGGAGAGGGGCAGCCACAGGCCAGGGGACGCCTGAGCTCATCAGAGCCTGGACGAGGCCAGGAGTGATTCTCTCCTGGACCCTTCCGAGGGATGGAGCGTGGTCCTGCCCACACCTCTGCTTTCAGACTTCTGGCCTCTGCCATCGTGAGAGAATGAATTTCTGTTCTTTTAAGCCAAGTTGGCAGAGATTACTATACCCGCCTCCTCCACGTACCAGCCACCTTACCTGGAACATATTTCTTTTTCTTTTCTTTTTTTTTTTTTTTTTTAAATATTATTTATTTATTTATTTGACAGAGACAGCCAGTGAGACAGGGAACACAAGCAGGGGGAGTGGGAGAGGAAGAAGCAGGCTCCTAACGGAGAAGCCTGATGTGGGGCTCGATCCCAGAACGCTGGGATCACGCCCTGAGCCCAAGGCAGACGCTTACCGACTGCGCCACCCAGGCGCCCCTACCTGGAACATATTTCTTAACACTCCTGAGCCTTGCCTTCCACATTTGTGAAACGGGGCAGTTTCTACATCCCGGGGCATGTGAGGACTCGAGATGATACGGCTAAAGCTCTCAGAGGAAGGCCTGGCACTGGCTGTGGGCCTCTCACTCGGTAGCAAGCACTGAAAGTTCTATTGCCAAACAGTTCCGGCCCCGACCAGTGCTGACTGTCTCCGGCCGGGGCACGAAGGGACTTGAGAAGCCCCCACGCCAGCCTCCAGATGATTTGTCACACCTAAGTCAGGACCCTGGCTCGTCAGGGGCGATGGAGGCTGTGTGGCACGAAACGGTGCTAATGACCCCCTTGTCATGCCATTTTTAGCCCCAGGAAAGGGCTGGCAGGACCTTGCAGTGGTCAGAGTATGGGAATTAGTGGCAATGACCCCAAGGAGGTCAGCTTTCACACCCATGGAAGGGATGGCAGGATCTCACAAGTGGTCGGAACATAGACTCTGCTCTGTGACCCTGGGTAAGTTACTTAACCTCTCGGTGCCTCGGTTTTCTGACCTGTAAAATGGGCACAACGTTCATCATGTTCCTAGCCTGTAGTGTTTGTAGATGCTTAGACTGGAGTTGGAAAATTGCTGTGCTGTTATTAAATACATATTCACCTCAATAAAGAGGGCATTCCTTTGAATCTGAAACCTACCCAAATTTCCACTGGAGGCAAAGCTGCCTCTTGACTGCTTGACACACCCTGCCTCCAAAGGGAAGACCCCCCTGCCCCCCAGGAGGGTCCTTGGCTGCACAGTGCTTAGGTTTTCCCAGCCAACACCTTTGAAGGCTGGGAGAAGTGGGTGAGTGCTTCGGCCCTTACCCCGTGTGTCTGGGTCTCTCCCTCTGGGAGGCTCACCCAGCTTCGTAGTGTAAGCCCCCGTTTTCTTGAGGGCCCCAAACTCTGAGTTATTAGACTTCTTGGCTATCTGGGAGTGTCCCCAAGGGGTCTGCTTCCAGGGCTGGGTCAGCTGGGCTGAAAATGGACTCCATTTTCTCACTCATGGAATGGGGTCCATAACATCATCCCTCAGCCCGGGGTGGAATTCTGAGCCGCACCTTGCTTGGCATCCCCCAGGACACTCTGCGGGCGTCTGGGGAAGACAGGGTGAAGCCCCAGCCCGGCTAGGATGCCCTGTCCTCACGGCACAATGGGGACCTTGGCTGGCGGTGTGCAGGGTTCTGCTCTGCCACCCAGAAGGCTCTGTATGGTTTTCCCCCCCTGGAATCTGTTTTGGGACCTTGGTGTGATCAGTGACCCTCCACGTGTCGTCCAGTTTCTAATTCCAGAAAGCCATCAGTTCAGGTGTGTTGAGCCAGCTTCAGAGAACGTCTCTGTGCGGGGCAGGGGCCTGGGAGGCCGGGGAGTCCTCGAGGTAAGCTTCCTCCTGTCCGTGTGTTCATCCATCCATCTGTCCGCCTACCCAGCAGAGAACAGATGGGCTGAGCCCATCTGCTTTCTGTCTCTGTGAATGAGGGGGAGTTAATTAGGCAACTGGGGCCTCAGTGTCCTCATCTGTACAGTGAGGATGACAACAGGGCCTACCTCTTGGTGTGCTTTTATTTATTTATGTGTGAGAGAGGTAGGGAGCCGGAGGGAGGAGCAGAGGGAGAGGGACAAGCAGACCCTACGCTGTGCATGGAGCCCAACACAGGGCTTGATCCCACGACTCCGAGATCATCACCTGAGCCGAAATCGAGTTGGATGCTTAACCGACTAAGCCACCCAGGTGCCTCTCTTTTGTGTTTTTTTTTTAAGTTTTTATATTTTATTTTGATAAAAATAGAGCAGAAATATATATAGGCATTAACTTCACAGAATACCGGTAGTAGGAATATTTGAAACCGGGTCGTGTCGAATGGTCACAATTTCTTGGACTTAAATATCCTTTTTCTTAACTTTTTATTTCTTTGTGATATCTAGCTTAAACTTAACTTTATTAGTTTCTTAGGGATGAAAAAATCTTTTTAAAAAAAGATTTTATTTATTTATTTGGGAGAGAGAGAGCGAGCAGAAGCAGGGAGGAGGGGCAGAGGGAGAGGGAGAAGCAGACTCCCCACTGAGCGGGGATCCCGACGTGGGGCTCGATCCCAGGACCCAGGGATCACCAACGGAGCCACCCAGGCACCCTGAAAACATCTTTAGTAAACATGACTTCGTACCCATGGTATAAGAGGCTGTCAGTCACAGGACCACACTTAAATACCACACACATAAGAGCACACTTGGAAGAAAAAGATACTTGTCTTCCTAGTTATTTCTTGGAGGAGAAAATGAGGTGCAACACACTTGTTAGAATACATTACAAGAAGAGACATCTTTTTCTTTTTTTTAGTTTCAGATTAGAAATTTAGCTTTTTTTCTAGTCTGCAGCAGATAATTTTTGTGTTTTAAAAAATCGTGTAGCAGCAATATTTTTAGTTAGGTGGTTTTTTCTTTGTGATAAATGTATAATATAGCCATGTGTAGAGTCCAGTTTTTTTGTTTGTCTCTATGTGTTTGGGCTCTTTATTATTTTATTATTATTTTTAAAGGTTTTATTTATTTATTCGACACAGATAGAGACAGCCAGCGAGAGAGGGAACACAAGCAGGGGGAGTGGGAGAGGAAGAAGCAGGCTCATAGCAGAGGAGCCTGATGTGGGACTCGATCCCCTAACGCCGGGATCACGCCCTGAGCCGAAGGCAGACGCTTAACCGCTGTGCCACCCAGGCGCCCCTGGGCTCTTTATTTTTAATTCAGCATCCAAAAATGATTCTTTGGATAAAACAAGATAAACCCTTCTTTGGGGTCATGGTAGTAGTCGTCACTTTTTCTAGGGAAGATTAAAATAGGAACTTGAACTGGGTTCTGAAAATTTACTTAATCCTGAAGGACCAATTTTTAAAAATCTAGGTATTGTGAAATACGCCCTTCCATTGTATGTTTGATACTTTTTCCCTACTGTTTCATCAAAAGGTAATTCTTAGCTGACATAATGAACTCCATCTTAGAGTTCTTTACCTTGAGGATATTTACAATCGTTTAATTTAGTGATAAATCCATCTCATAATCCCGGGCGTTCTCCTGACCTCATTCCTGCATTGCTAGGAACCTGCGGAAAGTTCCGCACAGCCTCGTACACGTGGTAGGAACGCCTTCACCTTTGGCCGTGATCTTGAGAAGCCGACACACCCTTATACCAGAGTCTGTTTCATATCAGTGTGTTCACTCCAAATGACTCTTGGCAGGCCGTGTGCTCGGCAGTCCTCAGGAAATGCCGACTGCTGCCTAAACACCTTGAGTTCCAGCCACGAGCAGCCCCACCGGACGTGCTCCCCAAACAGCCCGTGCCTCTTCATCTCCTGCAGCTTCGGAAATTTCAAGAGGACACAGCATAATCCCCCTGCCATCCTCACAGCTCCCTGATGTCCGAGGTCCCCCCGCCAAGCTGAATCCATAGGCTCAGTGGAGTCACACAGGGTGGAGGTCATGGGAAGAGAATGGTCTGGGAGTGAAAAACCCCAAAGCCCTGAGCTTTCCTTGTCCTGTTTGTCCACTAGGAAGCCACTCTTGGGAGGAAGGAAGAAGGTTGATTAAGAAGGTGGACTCAGGATCGAGCTGCTCAGACCAAAATCCTGCTTCAGTGCTTCCTCGTCCAGGCTCACTTTGCTCATCTGTCAAATGGGGATAAGAGAATACCTACTCTACAGGCTTCTACTGAAGAATAAATGAGATGACAGTCCTGAAGTACTTGGCACGGTGCCTGGCACTTAGTAGGTGCTCAGCAAACATTACTCTCTGGCAGGTTCAACCCCTGCCCTTTCCTCTGGGAAACACAACACGGCAGAGGGTCTCTGCCCTCTCTGGATCTAGCTCCTTCCCTTTCCTTTTCCTGGCTTCTCTTTGCTGGGAGGGAGCCCCGCTGGGTCTCAGACACCCTGAGAGAGCTTGCCAGACAGAAGCTGCAGCACATGCTAGTGTTTCCAAGACAGGGCTCCAGTCCACGCATCTCCCATGCCTCCCACCGCCCGCAACCTGCTAAACCCCTCTGCCGACAGGCTGCGAGTCATTCCTTCATCTGGCTCGTGACTTACATCCAGACTCACCGGGGAAAGCAGGATGCTTAACGACCCCTGCCGGTGTGTGCTGTCTTATTTGATACAACGAGGCACCATTATCCCCACTTCACAGATGATGACACGGAGGCACGGGGGGTTAAGCACCTTGCTCAAGGTCTCAGTTACAATCAGAAGAGGAGCCTGATACAAACTCTGGTCGCCTGTCCCCAGAGCTCGCGTTCATGAGCTTCAGGTTATATGGAGTGACCCTGCTGTCCAGCAGCAGCAGTGTGGGCTGCTGGGAAGATGAGCCGAGATAATACCCCCCCCCCCCCCCCGCCCACTAACTCAGTCCTTGTCGTGTTAGTAAGTGCTTGCTAGAACCTAACTCTGCTGGTATGGCTCTTGCCATCCCCCTCCCCTGCCAGGATCATGTAGGAGCACCCATCACAGGACCTGGCTGCTGCCTGGTCTCCCCCCCACCCCAGTGGAGTCCAGAGTAAAACCCCCGGGGAAACAGGCAGGCGCTGGAAGGCGGACTGCGATGCAGAAATACAGATTCTCATTACATTTAGGAAAATCACAAAACCCTTTCTTGACTAAGAAGGTTATAATCAAGCCAATGCCATCAGAAGGATCAGTTTATACCCCTGGGTTCCAGGGGAGGGGCTGGGAGGTCAGGCCTGCTTGGCTGTTCGGGTCTGGGCAGGAGAAACCACTTGAGTGGGGTTGGGAGGTTGGGCATGGCGTGTGTGTGTGTGTGTGTGTGTGTGTGTGTGTGGCGGGGTGCACATGGTGTGGAAGGGCAATGGGGTGGGGTGGATGCTGGGAGCCGGGAGCAGCATGACCCTCCCTGTTGTTCTTCTGCACCCCAGTGAAGTTTCTGAACTAGCAAGATGCTGAAAGTCCCTGGGCTTTGCATGGCAGACATGGACAGGGCCGAGCAAAGCTAGGTCTAGACAACACGGTCGAATGCAGGCAGGAGCGCTGGAGAGAAGCAGAAGGAAACGTCAAGGAGGTAAGAAGCAGGGCTTGGCTCTGGATTGGATGCTGTCCGGAAGGAGGGTGATTCTTAATAAATCTCATTTAGAAGCAGGAGACTAGACAGAGGTGAAAGAAGCATCAGTCACTCATAGTGGCCTTTTTTGGTCATTATATGGTGACATGGACAATATCCGTATTTTGTCTGTGTTCAGACATGATTTCGGAGGGGTCTTGTTTTCACATTAATCCATCACCGTTACTGGGTGGACTTGTCTGGTGTCGATGTTCTGTGAAGTTGTCTATGTTCATTAGGAAAATACCAAGGCCCAGGTGACGGTGCGGGACAGACACTTGCAGGAATCGGGAGGAGACTCTGGCTTCCAGGTGCACTGGAAAGAGGTGTAGTAAAGTGTCTGGCATACGACGAGCATTAAGGTGTGCGCTCTGTATAGTTTGGTATTTTGGTTTTCCCTAAGAAATATATCCAGAATATCTTGTTTGCTCATGTGTGCCCACATCCCTGAATGATGCTTGGCACAGAGTAGACACCCTGTTTAATATCTATTTGTACAACAAATCAAAGTTTGTTGAATGAATAAGTGTGGGATTTTATTTAACCATTCCTCTATCATTGAACATTTAGGTTATTTCCTATTTCTGTTATAAATTATGCAGTGGTCTACACATATTAAGTGGAACAATATGCTGTCCTGCTGCCCTAGTCCCCACCACTCCCTATCGCCCCTGATGCCGAGGTCACTCGTAGTTGCTATATTTCATCATACACGCACTACAGGTTTTCTTAAAGTAAAGAAATACTACTCTGGGGGCACCCGGGTGGCTCAGTCGGTTAAGGGTCTGCCTTCGGCTCAGGTCATCATCCCAGGGTCCTGGGATTGAGCCCCACATCGGGTTCCCTGCTCAGTGGGAAGCCTGCTTCTCCCTCTCCCACTCCCCCTGCTGGTGTTCCCTCTCTTGCTGTGTCTCTTTCTGTCAAATATATAAAATCTTGAAAAAAAAAATAAATAGTACTCTGTACCCACGTCTATCAAAAATGGAAAGATAAAAGCAGGACTGAGAGAGTTGCCCATTTCTAGAACAACAGGAGTAAGCAAGTCCTTGGCAAAACCGGTGAGTACCTTGTGGGCAAAGTGCACAGATGTGCACACTGTCCTTGTCTTGTACCCAACCTGCGTCACTCATTGACATGGTGCCCTTCCTCACCCGCAGGATTTGAGAGAGTGCACTTTGTCCAGCCTGTGTGAGAACACTCCTGCGTAACCCACACCCAGCTGAAGAAGCAGAATGTGGTAACGCCAGAGCAACATGCACCCTCAAGGCTAACCTTTGTCCTGCCTGCTAACACCACAGGCTTAGTCCTGCCTCCTTGAACTTTACATGTGTGGGACCCTACTGTCCGCATTCTTGTGTGTAAACACTGTGCTCCTGAAGCTCATCTCTGTTGCCATAGTTTGTTCATGTTCATTGCCATGAATATGCCACTGTGTGGATATACCGTCTGTCCTCCATTTTACTCGGGATAAACATCTGGGATTCTGACAATTTTTGGCTTATTGCAAGTAATGCCTTTAGGAACATTTTTTATATCTTCTGGTGATCGTATGGATACTTTCTGTTAGATATACACTTAGGGATGGAATTGAAGCTGTTCTAGAAAAATTTTTAAAGATTCTGCCAAACAGTTTTCCAAAGTGCTTTAATCTGCTTGAAGCATTTTAACACGGAGCATTCACTTAGTTCTAAGCATTATTTGTGTCTGCATCTTACAGATAAGAAACCCGAGGCGCAGAGAGGTGAGTTAACTTCTGGTAGGTCACACGGCTGGTAAAGGCTGGAGCTGGCCTTCATGACACACCATATTGTGTCTCATGAATCCCAACCTGGTTCCTACAAAATGTAGGGTCTGGAACATAGTAGGTGTTTAGTGAGGGCTTGTTGAATAAATGGGCCAATGAAAGAATGGGTCCCCCCCCCAAAAAGGGCTGAGGGGGCCTCTCAGTCTACTCTCTGGCTCAGTGGTTGATTTATAGGGAAGAATAATTTGGATTAAAGACCTAGAAGTGCTGTCATTGCTGCAACATTTTGAAGAATTTTGTCTCTTTAAATTCCATAGATAATACATCATCATTACGGAAAGACTAGAAAAACTGACGGGCAAAACAAGTCCCTCCACCCAGGGAGTCACTGTGAAGACATGATTAGCTTTTTCAATATAAATACATGCTATTATGTCAGTGAGATCATCAATCTTTTCCTTTGTGATTTCTGTATTTTTAAGCGTCGTTAGAAAATTATTTTCCTCTCCGAAGTTGTAAGAGTTCTTCCATGTCTTCTTCTGGTGCTTTTATAATTTTCATTTTAAAAAGTTTGTATTTGCTCCATTTGGTCTTTATCATGAGGCACAGCCTACAACATGGGCTCAGGTTTTTGTTGTTGTTGTTTTTCATCTGGCTACCCAAATGGTCCCACATCATTTGTTAAAAAGCCCATATTTACTCAAATTGTTAAGGCTTTGAAATATCTCTTAATCCCTGCCTGGTGAGTTTCCTTCTATTGTTCTTCCTCAGAGTTTCCTGGATAAATTTGCTTCTTTATTTTCCTTTTCTTTTCTTTTCTTTTCTTTTTTTTTAAAGATTTTATTTATTTATTTGACAGAGAGGCAGCGAGAGAGGGAACACAAGCAGGGGGAGTGGGAGAGGGAGAAGCAGGCTTCCCGCTGAGCAGGGAGTAGATACAGGGCTTGATCCCAGAACCCTGGGATCATGACCTGAGCCAAAGGCAGACACTTAACGACTGAGCCACCAGGCGCCCCTTTATTTTCCATTTCTGTTTGAGATTCTGAAGTAGCTTTTGTAAATTTCAGGGGGCGGTGGGAAGGAGGTCTATCAGCATTTTTGCTGGGATGTCATAACATTTTACAGTTATACCAGGGGAAATAGGCAACTTTAGGTATTGAGTCTTACCATCCAAGAACATATTGTGTAGTCTTTTTTGTGTTCCTCAGTCATATTTTCAAGTTCTCACTGTAGATTTGTGTATGATGTAAGGAAGTGATATAAATTCACTCTTTTGCATGGGGGTATCCAGTTGTCCTGGCACCATTTCTGGGAGAATGGTTGTTTTTTTGCCCATTGAATTTTCTTGATATTCTTGCCAAAAATCAATTGGCCATAAATGGGATGGCTTCATTCTGGACTCTCGGTTCTGTTCCATTGATCCATATATTTATCCTTATTATGCCAGTACCATACAGTCTTTTTTTTTTTTTTGAAGAATTTATTTATTTATTTGAGAGAGGGAGAGTGAGCAAGAGAGCACAAGCCGAGGGGAGAGGCAGAGGGAGAAGCAGACTCCTTGCTGAGCAGGGAGCCCAATGTGGGGCTTGATCCCATGACCCTGGAATCATGACCTGAGCCGAAGGCAGACACTCAACCGCCTGAGCCACCCAGGCGCCCCCACACAGTCTTGATTACTATAGCTTTTCACTAAGTTTCGAAATAGGGAAATGTTGAGTCCTTTTTTCCAACTGTGTTCCTTTTTTTCAAGATTGCTTTTGGTATTCTGGATCCCCTTGTGTTTCTATAGGAAGTTTAGGATGAGCTTGTCAATTTTTGCAAAAAAAAAAAAAAAAGACAGTTGGGGGGTGTGCCTGGGTGGCTCAGTCCCTTGAGAGTCTGACTCTTGATTTCAGCTCTGGTCATGATCTTGGGGTCATGAGATCAAGTCCAGCATGGGGCTGCATGCTGTGAATGAAGCCTGCTTGGGATTTTTTCTGTCCCTCTCACTCTCTCCCCCACCTCAGCTCTCCCCCCTCAAAAAGAAAATACAATTGGGATTTTGATGGGGAATGTATTGAATCTGTAGATCAAGTTGACAGGTTTGCCATCTCGACAATATTTTCTTCCTATCATAAACAAAGGGTTGAATTCATTTAAGTCCTCTCTAATTTCTTTCAAGTGTCTTGGAGTTTTCAGACTATACGTTTTATAATCTTTTATTAAATTTATTCCTAAATATTTTATTCTTTTTGATGTGATTAAGAATGGAATTGTTTTCTTAATTTCTTTTCAAATTGTTCATTGCTGGAGTCGAGAAATACAAATTATTTTTATACATTAATCTTGTACCATGCCACCTTGCTGAATTCATTTATTAGCCCTGATAGTCTTTTTAGTGAATGCTGCAGGATTTTTTTTTTTACAAGATAATGTCATATGCAAATAGAAATAGTTTTGCTTCTTCCTTTTCAATCTGGATGCCATTTATCTATCAATCTATCCATCCATCCATCTCCATCTCTCTCCATCTAATTATTTGTTTGTTTGTTTTTGCCTAACTGCCCTGACTAGAACCTCCAGTACAATATTGAATAGAAATGAGAATGACTCTCATTGAGAGTGGACTTCCTTGTCCTGTGCCTGGTCTTAAAGAGAAAGTATTCTCCCTTTTACCACATGGCAGACAGAATAATAGTTCCCCAATGATGTTCACATCCTAATCCTAGAACCTGCAAATATATACCTTGTATGGCAAAGGGGAATTAAGATTGCAGATTGCTAATGAGTGTAGAATAGGGAGATTGTCCTAGGTTATTTGGGTGAGCCAAGTGTATTCACAGGGGTCCTTCAAAGAAAAAGGGGGAAGCAGAGGAGGGAGAACCAGAGAGAAGGCAGTATGAGATGGAGTTGGCCCAGGGTTTTTTGACTTTGAAGATGGAAGAAAAGGGTTGTGAGCCAAGGAATGTGGGTGGTCTCTGGGAGCTAGGAAAGCCAAGGAAACAGATGCTGGTTTAGAGCATCCAGAAGGAATACAGCCCTCCCGACACGTTGATTTTAGCCCAATGAGATCCATGTCAGACTTCTGATCTCCAGAACTGTATGATAATGAGCTTTAGTGGTTAAGCCACTAAATTTGTGGGATGCCTGGGTGGCTCAGTTGGTTAAGTGTCCGACTGTCGATTTGGGCTCAGGTCATGATCTCAGGGTTGTGAGATCAAGCCCCCTGTCAGGTTCCATGCTGAGCACGGAGCCTGCTTGGGATTCTCTCTCCCTCTCCCTCTGCTCTTCCTCCCCCCTCTGGCATGTGTGCGCTCTCTCTCTTTAAAAAAAAAAGCCACTAAATTTGTGATATTTGTTACAGCAGCAATGGAAACTAATACTCACCATTAAGTACAATGTTATGTTAGGCATGGTTTTTTTTCACTGATGTCCTTAATCAGGAAGCTCTTTTCTATCTTGAGGGGTTTTTCTTGACTGTTTTTTCTTGAAATCGTTTTGGATTTTGTTAAGTGCTTTTTCAGCATCTACTGAGATGATTATGTGGTTTTGTCCTGTATTCTATTGACATGATAGAGTATATTAATTGAATTTTACATGTTAGACCAATTTTGCTTTACTGAAATAAATCTCACTCGGTAATTTATCCTTTTTATATGTGTGCTATATTCAGTGTGCTAGCAATTTGTGGAGGATTTTTGTCTGTGTGTTCATAAGGTGTGTGGTTCATATTGGCTTGTGGTTTTCTTTTCTTTCTTTGTCTTTGATATCAGGGTAATACTGGACTCAGAATGATTTGGAACGTGTTCTCTCCTCTTCTATTTTTTAGACGTGTTTTTAAGGAATGGGAATTAGTTCTTTAAGTGTTTGATAGAATTTCCCAGTGAAGTCGTCTCTTTCTGTTGATCATGCTTGGAGTTCACTGAGCTTCTTGGATGTGTATAATGTATTTCATTGACTTCAGAAGGTTTTCAGCCATTATTTCTTTGACTATTTTCCTGTTCCTTTTCCTCTCTTCTCTCCTTTGGTACCCCCACGATACATATGTCCCACTTTTCTCAAAGGCTCTGTTCATTTTTCTTTATTCATTGTCTCTCTGTTCTTGTGAGTACATAATCTCTATCAGTCTACCTTCAAGTTTGCTGATGATTTCTTCTACCAGCTCAGGTCTACTGTTGAGCCCTTCTAGTGAATATTTCATTTTGGATATTATTCTTTCCAATTCCATAATTTAATTTTTTTTATTTATTTTTAAAGATTTTATTTATTTATTTGACAGGACAGAGACAGCCAGCAAGAGAGGGAACACAAGCAGGGGGAGTGGGAGAGGAAGAAGCAGGCTCATAGCAGAGGAGCCTGATGTGGGGCTCGATCCCATAACGCCGGGATCACGCCCTGAGCCGAAGGCAGACGCTTAACCGCTGTGCCACCCAGGCGCCCCCAATTCCATAATTTTAGTTTGGTCTTTCAAAAAATATAATTTCTATCCCTCTGTCGGTATTATTTCTATAAAATATTGCCATCATACCTTCCTTTACTTCTTTAAGCATGATATTCTTTTTAAAAAATATTTTATTTAAATTCAATTTAATTAACATATACTGTATTACTAGTTCAGAGGTAGAATTAAGCATGATATTCTTTAGCTCTTTAAACATATTTGTATAAATGGGCAGGTGGATAGGACAGAGCAATATATTATATCCTGAGTGTATTTTGGTCAGTTTGTTAGAAGAAACTACATCTCAAAATTGTAAAGAAAGAAAAACTTATATATATATATATATATATACACGCACACTATATATATATATATATAGTACAAAACAAAAAATACATTTTGTGTATATGTATATATACATATACACACACAAAAATAAAATAAAATACGTTGAAAGGATAGAATGTAACTGTAAAGATGAAAATTAAAAAAGACTTTAACAAAACTAAACAAAAAAGAAGAAAAAGAAAAGGAGAAGAAGGAGGAGGAGGAGAAGGAGAAGAAGAGGAAGAAAACATGGGGGAAAAAAGAGAGACCATGATGAGACAGGTGAAGAGAATAGAGCCATACACAATTCTGGGTGCATTTTGGTCTGTAAGGAAAAACTGCATCCCCAAATTGTAAAGATAGTAAAACATATTTATAATAGCTGCTTTGCAGTCTTTGTTAAGTCTGACATCGGGGTGCTCTCAAAGGTAGTTTCTGTTGCCTGTGTTTTTCTTCTGTATGGATCACACTTTCTTGTTTCTTAGCATGTCTCATTTTTTGTTGCTGTTGAAACTTAGATATCGTATTGCAATAACACTGGATAGTGATTCCTCCACTGCTCCTCCCTGAGCTTTTTGCCTATATTGTCTGCTTGTTTGTTTAGTGACTCGTATGGACTATTTCAGTAAAGTCTATCTCCCGTGGCGTGCAGCTCCTACGGCACTCCTCAGGGGTACAGACGTAGGAAATGTACAATCCACCTGGGAGCACATGGTTTTCATTAGGATTTTCTTTAGCTTTCCCTGATCTCTCCATTAAGCTATCTGCCTCTGTGGATGTCACCCAGCTCTTAACCTCCACTTATTGCAGGCTAGTGACTTACTTTCAATAACACCCTGGGGCACATCATTGTTCTACTTGCTTCTGCATGCCCAGCTCCAGGACTGGCTTCTCCAGTCCTCTGGTCCTGCAGTGTGTGTGGCTTTTGCAGATGGCTTTTCTAGCACCAGCTCCTGCAGTAGCTCTCCCTTCCATCCCCCCTTGGGTAGTTTCATTTCAGAGTGCCTCCATCAAGACACCACCCTATGAATGAATGGCTTTCCCTAGGACCCAGGGAGGGAAGATTGTCAACAAATTGGGGGTGAGGGGGCAGGACAGATGTTAGCAAGTCCCACTGGTACAGCAGGAGAGCAACTTGCCAAGTCAATGAGTCATGCCATGCCTCTCCAACAAGCTCTAGACCTCAGTCCAGTGGGGTGAGAGGCGTTCTGTCTCAGCCCTAGAGGTAACAGTCGTTCCTTGTATCTGTAATTCCTATAAACTTTAGAGCTCTCTTTACTTCTTGCTAGCTAATCTCTTGTGACTCTTGTACCCTATTATAGTTAATAATTCATCATGTTAGTTTTCTTCACACATTGTAGAAGCTGGGTGCTGGCAAAACCACACATACTCCAGGAGCCTGCCATGTGAGCTCCTGGACACAGGGAGCAGAGCCTTCTCTCCTCAGATGTCTCTCCAGGACCCTTTCTTGACAATGCCTCCTTGCCAACAGACAGAGGAAAAATATTGAAATTTCCAGCTCCATTTTTACAAAGCAGATAAAAATTGAGTTTGGAGCTGACAGGCAATAAATTGAGAACTGGCAAAAACTCAAATGTCTATCCACAGTAGAAGGAATAAAGAGTTGTGGTGTATTCATACAACAGAATGCTATGCAGGAATGAGAATGAATAAACTGATCGATATAGAAGATGTGGAAGATACACCCGTTTATATAAAAGTCCGAAATCAGCCAGCCGAGTTTGGCTGTTAAAGGAACAATGGTGGTTACCTTTAGTGAGTGTAGTAATGGGGAGGGGGTGGTGGTGATGGGGAGAAGGGACCGTCTAGGTGCTAGAGGTGTACTACATCCTGGTTTGGGTGCTGGTATTTGGGTGTGTTCACATTGTGGAAATTCTTTGAGCTGTATACGTAACGATTTATACAGTCTTACATATGCATGGGTATGCATACATTTATTTATTATAGCCAAATATCATTTGCTTGAAAAAGAAGATATTCGCACAGCCATGTTCTTTCCAGCGCTATTCACAATTCCTCAGCTAATTATATCTCCTTCTTTTAGAGGAGAAACTGAGATGCAGAGAACAGATATAACTTATTGAAGGCCACAGAGCCAGGAAGCTGAAAAGGCAGGGTTCAAACCCAGGCAGGCTGGCATCTTAGTAAGTCTTCTTGACCCTCTGCTATGCTGCCTCTCCCCACAGCCTAGACTGGGGCATCAATCAAAGTGGGGTCGGGGCAGCTAACTGGAATGAGATGTGCTTTGTCCACCCTAACCAGACTCTGGTGAGGAAGGCTGGCTGTGTGCCTCCTATTCCACAATTGAAAAATCAGGTCACAAAGGTCTGAGGCCTCTCCCTTGGGTGCCCAGGTGCCAGGTGCTGTCTGAGCCTGCAGCTGTGCCAAGGCTTTAGGAGACCCATCTACCAAGACACCTCCTGATGGGCAGGACTGGCTTTCTTGGTGCCTGCATTCTTCAGAGGAGTGAGTAGTCCTTCCAGCTGCCATTGGCTCTGCTGGATTTATGTATGAGAAGCCAGGTCAGGGCACTGAGTCATGGCTAAGCCCCAACACAGTGGGAACCAGGAGACAGCTGGAATAAGCAGTCCAGGGTCTCCCAACACAAGTTCCTGAGCTGATTCCTCAGAGCAGCAGCTCCTCAAAACGCCGGAACATGCTCATCCTGGGGCTGGTGCTACTGTCCAGCTTCTCTGTGGGAGTCTTCGTCTGGGCTGTGCTTCAGCACTTCCTCACCGCCGATGTCCCCTCCGCTTTGCAACATCCCACCAAGTTCCGGTTTCTGCACTGCATTTTCCTGTACGTGCTCACTTTGGTGAGTTTGCTCTCAGCCTCTGTCACGGGCTGGGGTCCCTTCCTCTCTCCCTGTACCTTACCCCTCCTTTCCTCACCAGACTCCCCCGAGGCAGCCTTTGCTGCACTGTCTTTTGCGTCTGTGGTTCCACTTCCCTCCCTCTTCCCTTCCCTTCCTCACTCCCACCCCCACTTTTCCTCCTTCAAACATCAAATACTTTTGAATGCCAATCACTGGGCTGCTTTCTGAGGATTCTAAAAGGATTTCAGACCCGGTCCCTTCCTTCAATGGGCTTTCAGCCTGACAGGGAATGAACTGGCTTCACCCACAGCATCTTTGACCCTTGGCGCACTTACTTGCCTGTAGGTCTTCTCCCCTGCATAGACTGTAGGCACCTTGAAGGCAGGGACTGCCTTATCCACCTTCGCAAGCCCGGCCCCAAGCACAGACCTGCCACCCAGAAGGTGCTTTCTATTTGCTGATCAAGACATAAGGGAACTCACCCAGCCTGTCGGAGTGGCCGTGCTGGCCTGGCTCTGAGTAGGGACCGGCATTGTGGAGAGGCCAGCATATGCCCAGACCTGCAGCAGATTGGGAAACAAAGGTTTGGCATGTGGCAGGAGGCAGGCAACTGGATTTAATCCCAATATCTTAAGGCGGGGTGATAGCAGCCAAACAGTTCACGCCACTTACCTGGGGGGGGGGAGGGGCAACCGTGGAAAAAGGAGGATAGAGACCTCAGCAAGAAGCCCAGGCTGCAGCCAGCCTGCCAGTGTGTGCATCCCAGCTCTGGCCATGCGATCTCGGGCCATGTACTGAACCTCTCTCTGTGTCTGTTTCCTTACCTGTGAAAGGGAAACAATAGTGTCCATCTCATCAGGTTGGTGAAAGAATGAGATGACGTGATTAGGGCTCAATAGGTTTGGTAAAGAAGTAAAATACGTTTCTGTGCTGCTGGAATGTTCCACTGTGGATACGGATGACTCTCAGAGATAGAACAAGTCTAGTTTATAATTACAGAAATGCTGCTAGCTCAAGGAGACAGGCCGAGGGTGCAAAACTCTCATGTCTCTTATTTATCAGGGCCATGCTCCTCACCGGAGGTCAGCCTGCCTCAAACCAGCGGCCGCTTTCTCATGGGACTAAGGCTAGTCTGAGACCCAGAAAAGGCCAGACCTTTCTAACCTTCAGTGTTTTCTCCTCGAGAGTAGCTCACAGGCCCAAGTGCCTGCTGATGACCGCTGCGCTGGGGCGCTCGCAGGAGGCTCGGAGCCGGACCTTACAAGTAACACAGCCAGCTATTTTCCCAGCAAGATGGGCTTATTCAGGAAGAGCAGAGGAATTGCAATTGGGGACAGCAAGTTATGGCAAACCACAGACAAGTCCAGCGATCAGAGGAGGGAAACCCTTCTTTATCGAGAAGTGGGGGGAGTGGGAGGGCTGCTTTGAATTAAAGTCCATTGGAGGAAAGCTGGAGGCCAGAGTTGGAATCGCTTCTCATTGGCTGAGTTGTGGTATCTTCTTATTGGCTGAGCTTGTTGCTAGGCCAGGAGAAGTTCTTCCTGCCTCCTGTCAGGCTTCTTCTTGGGAAGTTGAGCTACGTCTTCCCATTGGTCTGCAATTGAGAAAGAGCTGTACCTCCCGAGGGCTCCCCCTGCTGGCGTCCCACTCCATCTTCCCAGAGGTTTCCCTGTCCAGTTTCACAGATACGGAGACACTTGGGAGGTCCCATCCTGGTCCCTTCAGCACTGGCTGGGTGCCCCCAGGACACACTGCCCATCCCGGGGTGCTGCTGATGAAGATGATGATGTCCAAGTGGTTACGGTTCACTCGGTTCTGGAAGACAAACAGATACAGGAGGGATAAGAAATTTGAAGAGGAGGAGGAAAAACCTAAAAAGATTTTATGACCCAGAAATCAGGTGCCTTCTTTTGGTGTCAGACAACCCTTGGTCTGAACCCCAAGTTTCCCATTTGTTAGCTTTGTGGCCTCCATTGTCTTTGAGCCTCCATTTTTTTCCTGTGATAAATGAGGATAGCAAGAGATACTTTTTATAGGGTTGATGAGAAGATTAAATGGGAAATGCAGCCCTGGGTCCACATGAACAAGGCAGATGAAAGACTGCAAAAACATCCTAGCAATTATCGGTGACAGGTGTCATCTACAGTCCAGATGGGTCCTGACCTCTCCTAATGTTTCCCTTTCTTTCTCTTACCTCCAACAGGCAGAAATATTTGAGAAGCTGGGAATTTGCTCCATGCTCAGATTCCTCCAGTTATTGGAAGGCAGTGTGAGAATAAAGAAGGATGCTAGACTGATGGTAACGGACCTGTATTTTGGGACCATACCTGTGAGGCTGTTCCAGCCCAAAGCAGCATCCTCTGGCCCCCGGCGAGGCATCCTCTTCTTCCCCGGAGGAAGCGGGTTTGTGGGGAGCCTGGGTAAGGACTTCATCTACGTGCACAAATTTGCCCACCCTTCCATGAGAACCTTTTTGTAGTGACTCAAAGGAATCAATGGTTGGAGATTTTTATAGGGAGCCCAGACGAAAGGCTTTGGGCTCATGTCAGCAGATGGTGTGCAAATCTACATAGGAGATGGTAATTTTCTGTACTGTAATAGTCTTGGTCAAGGTGAGGCTAGTGCTGTGTCTCAATAGGGCTTTCATGGATGGTCCTGGAGGGTTGATTCCTCTCTTCCCTCACCACTCACAGGCAGCACTGGCTGGTCCTAGCTGCTCCCCACCCACACTACCTCCCAAACCCATGCATTTCTCCCGGGCTTTGAACCCCACCATGATCCAAGACCCCATCTTCTCTTGCCTACCCCCTTGACACTTCTGCTTCTCCTGTCGCCCCTCATTCCATTCTCCACCCGGCAGCCAGAAAGACCTTTAAAAAAATACAAGCCAGAGCTTGTCGGTCCTGTGCTAAACCTTTCTTGTGGCTCTCCAGTGCCCTTCGATGGAACCAAGCCATTGAACCCTGATAGCTTGGAAGCCCCTGCCCACCTTTCCGACCTGGTTCCCTGGGTCTCCCTCCTCCCAAAGCAGTTCCCTGCGCTGCAGCCACACCACGCACATGACTGCGTTCCAGACACTCCCGGCTCCTCCCCACTCTGAATCCTCTGCACTTGCTGTCCGGGGCACCTCAAAAGCTGTCTCGCCCCTCCTGACTTTGCATCGCTGGTGGGCCCTTGTTTGTTCTTCTAGTCTGACCTCCAATGCCCCTCCCCGGAGAGGCCTCCCTGAACATCTTACCTAAGGAACCGTCCCTTAGAGTTCTATGCCCCTGTCTCCATCCCTGACCTCATCCCTTTACATTTTCTTCATGGCACTTGTCACCATCTGAATTTGCCTTGTTCCTTCGTGTGTTTTCTTATGGTCTGTCTTCCCCAACTAAAAATGGAAACTCCACGAGGGCCAGGAAGACTTGTGTTTTATTTTCTGCCTCATCCCCAGTGCCTTGCCTGTGCTTTTCCATTTTCGAATGACTCTATGAGTGCATGAATCCGGATGGGTGGATAATTGGCTGAAAGGATGTGTTCAGGAATGAACACACAAGTGGATGGACAGATGGTTGGACGCGTTGCCCGCCCGGCCCTGGAATTGGGGTGTACCGCCACCTGGTGGTGGAAATAACCACAGCCTCATTTGCTGCCACAATGCTCTCCTTTTTCAGAAGTTAGCAATGGTGATCTCCCACCTGAGGGCCCCAAGATCGTTCTTCCCTTTCAGAGGCCCCCAGGAGGAGCACCCCGTTAGTTGGCTAGGACTGTTAGCCTTCCTCTTTGGGCCATGGTATTATTTACAAAAGTAAAGCCAGGACTCATTCAGCAAATATTCCCTGAGTGTCTACCTTGTGCCAGACCTTCTTCCAGGTACAGAGCACTGAGCGGAGAACAAGGAGGGTCTTCATGGAGCCTACTCAAATGAGGAGGAGGCTGGGCAGTGAAAGAGCAAACAAACAAGTAGGGTAATTTCACAGAGTGAGAGCCTGAGGGGGTGGAATAGGTAGAGAAGGATTCAGATGCATCCTTAGTTTTTCAAGAACAAGCCTCTCCAAAAAGGTGGAATTTGAGCCCAGGCCCAACCAACGGATGAGGAGGAACCAGTCCTATAGAGGCTGGGAAACAGCATTCGAAGCCTCTGGGGGTGGGGGAGGCAAAGGGGGTGCCGGGGGCTCCATCTTGAAAGGGGCACCAAGAAACATAGTCTAATATTTTTATGCATTATTTTTGAAAACTCGATAATAATGCAAAAAAAATCTATGATGGACAAAATATCAAGGTTTATCTAATGGCAGGATCGACAGGGCGGGGGAATTGGACAAAGGCAAAGTAGGCTCTTGTCTACTTGAGATTTTCATACGAGGGTGTTCATCAACTTGTGGTATTTACTTGGGGATTCCTTCAAGTAGTATTTATCTTGGTTGCTGAGTGTCCGGGGCCCATGGCAAGTGCCTCCCTTGCCTCCGCGGGGTCCCAGCCCTGTTAAGTCTAAGCCGAAGGGAGCGCAAACGTGGAGCTCGGGAACAGGAGCTTGAAGGAAAGAATGAATGTCCCGGGGGGGGGGGGGCAGAGCAGGGAAGCAGGGAGATGGCGTGCGAAGGGCCAGCAGCGGCTTCCACCCTCTCTGTGCTTTGAACCCCCCTCCCCGGGGATGCTTTAGAGTCGTCCCCACACCCAGGTCCTGCCCAGGCCGCTGTCTGGTTCAGGGGTGGGGCCGAGGCATCAGCATTTTTAAAAAGCTCCCAGACGATGCTGATTGGCAAGCAGGGCTGAGGCTGCCGTAGGAGCTGCCCACTCCCCACTCCGTTTGGACCCCTCCTCCATCACCTCCCTCAATGAAGTCAATGAAGCCTGCACCCCCCCCGCCACCCGTCACTTCTCCAGGTCATATCAGTCATTCCCAACCTCCCCGGATGCTGGCATTGTCTGGCGTGACCTGGGAAGTCCTGCTGCCCGTGCCCCCCCCCCCCAGAGACACTGGTTCAGTTGGTTTGGGGGCTCCTTCTGGGCATCGGGACTTGCAAAAACTCCCTGGTACTTCCACGCACAGCCAGGGTTGACAACCACTGAATTACAGATTTGTTTGGTACAAATGCTGTGTCTGGCACTGTGCCAGGATGGCCAAATACTGTTGAGAAGGGTCTTGTCCTCTGACAACCTCAGAGGTACCACTCAGCTAATAGAAATGGCCCATCCAACCCTTGCTTATTTCTTAATAATATATGTCTGTATGCATGCGTATGTAATTACCATTAATATTCTAGGGCAGGCATGCCTCCCTTCCCCGGTCTTGGTTTTGTAGGTTTCCAATCACCAAGCCTTTCTTGGTCCTCAGCCTCCCCCCTCACTTTTGTAAAAAGGAACGTTGTTGCTGGTGAGCCCCGAGATGCAGCCAAGCCCCGACGGCATTTTGGTTGCGCCCAGGCAGAGCCGGCCAGAGTCACTGCGGAGGAGGCAAGAACAGGAACAGGAGACTGTCACACCCAAAGCTGGTGCTGCTGGCGGTCTGGCCCTGGAGGCCAGGGGAGGAGGGCAGGCAGCAGGGCTGGGCCCTGGGGGGGGGGGGGAGTGCGGCGACATCCCTAGAGACCACTCAGGGTGACTGCTGCTGTGACCGGCTCTACTCTTGCAGACTCCTACCACAACCTGTGCAGTTTTTTGGTCCTGGAGACGGACTCCGTGCTGCTGTCGGTGGGGTGAGTTGCTGGAGAAAGTCAGTGGGTGTTGCATAGGTGGGGGAAGGCAGGAATGAGCACATGGCTGGTTTGGAGAAGAGAGAGAGAGGCCCTGAGCCCCAGGAGGCACTCTTGCACATGCACATAAGGACCCGGGCACTGCACTGTTCAAAAGGACAAAAACCCAGAAACGACCCAAAGGCCCATCAGCGCGGAGTGCGTGAATAAACTGTGGCAAGAAACAAGTGTGGGTGAGGATGTGGAGAAAAAAGAATGCTTCCGCGCTGTTGGTGGGAATGCATATTTGTGGAAGACAGCGGGGAAGTTCCTCCAAAAATTAAAAATAGATCTAACCCATGGTCTAGTAATCGTGTTCCTGGGTCTTTACCCAAGAAACAGGGAAACTCTCATTTGAAAGGATACATGTGCCCTGTGTTCATTGCAGTGTGAGTTACAAGAGCCAAATTATGGAAGCAGCCCAAGTGTCCATCAATAGAGGAGTGGATGAAGATGTGGTAGATATACAACGGAATATTATTCAGCCATAAAAAGGAATGAAATCTTTTTTTTATTTTCTATTTTTTTAACTAGTGATTCATCACTTACATATAATACCCAGTGCTCTTCACAAGAAGTGCCCTCCTTAACGCCCGTCCCCCACCTAGCCCGTCCCCCACCCACCTCCCTCCAGCAACCCTGTTTCTTCTCTATCACTGAGTCTCTTACGGTTTGCCTACCTCTCTCTAAAAAGAATGAAATCTTGCCGTTTGCAACAACATGGATGGAGCTAGAGAGTAATGCTAAACGATATAAGCCAGTCAGAGAAAGATAAATACCATATGATTTCAATCATACATGGAATTTCAGAAGCAAAACAAATGAACAAAGGAAAAAAAGACAGACCAAAAAACAGACTCTTTTTTCCTTTTTAAAAAAAGTTATTATTTATTTATTTATTATGTTTTAAAAAGATTTTATTTATTTGACAGAGAGAGACAGCGAGAGAGGGAACACAAGCAGGGGGAGTGGGAGAGGAAGAAGCAGGCTTCCCGCTGAGCAGGGAGCCCAATGCGGAACTTGATCCCAGGACCCTGGGATCATGACCTGAGCCGAAGGCAGACGCTTAACGGCTAAGCCACCCAGGTGCCCCTAAAAAAGTTATTATTTAAATTCCAATTAGTTAACATATGGCATAATATTAGTTTCAGGTGTACAATATAGTGATTCAACACTTCCATACATCACCCAGTGCTCATCACGACCTTAGTCCCCATCCCCTATTTCCCCCATACCCCCACCCACCTCCCCTCTGGTGACCATCAGCTTGTTCTCTGTAATGAAGAGTCTGTTTCTTGGTTTGCCTCTCTCTTTTCTTCCCCTCTGCTCCTTTGTTTGGTTTCTTGAATTCTACGTAGGGGTGCCTCTGTGTGACTTACAGCAACTCACCAAGCCTCTCTGGTCTTCTTGATGAGATCGAGGAAGGCAGCATCTTTCTGGTACTCGACATACTTCCTGACTGGCTCAGCATTGTGTCTGAAATCCCACTGAGAGAGTTTCTGTCAGACTCTCCATCTGAGAAGGCCTTCGTGGTAATGAGAATACTCCTTGAACACGTAAAAGTGTTAACGAACACCTGCATGAATACCTTGCAGGAAATTGCTTACGATATTGTTATTCTGGAGAGTTGAAAAGACCCAGGGGGTGCCGGAGTGGCTCAATGTTAAGTGCCCGACTCTTGATTTTGGCTCAGGTCATGATCTTAGGGTTGTGAGATCGAACCCCATGTCAGGCTCCATGCTGAGTGTGGAACCTGCTTAAGATTCTCTCTCCTTCTTCATCTACCTCTCCCATCATTGCTCTCATGCTCTCTCTTTCTCTCTCTCAAAAAAAAAAAAGGGAAGGAAGGAAGGAAAGAAGGAAGAAAAGAAGAAAGAAAGAAAGAAAGAAAGAAAGAAAGAAAGAGGAAAGAAAGAAAGAAAGAAAGAAAGAAAGAAAGAAAGAAAGAAAAAAAGAAAGAAAGACAGACAAGACATAGGGTGTGGACCAGACTGAGCACATGAGCAACTTACAGGTATAAAACACAGTCGTGTTAACTGTAATCACCATGTTGTAGGTTATTTTTTTAAAGATTTTATTTATTTATTTGACAGAGAGAGCAAGAGACCACAAGCAGGGGGCACAGTAGAGGCAGAGGGAGAAGCAGGCTGTCTGCTGAGCAGGGAGCCCGATGCGGGACTCGATCCCAGGACCCTGGGATCATGACCTGAGCAAAGGCAGATGCTTCACCGACTGAGCCCCCCAGGCGCCCCGCCAGGTCGTAGGTTAGATCCTCAGGACTTGTTATTCTTATAACTGGAAGTTTGTACTTTTGATCAACATCTCCCTCCCCTCCCCCTGCCCCAGCCCCTGTTAACCACCATTCTGAGTTGTGTCTTTTGAGAGTCCACAGATAAGTGAGATCATACGGTATTTGTCTTTCTCTGCTGGACTCACTTCACTTAATGTAATGTCCTCAAGGTCCATCCATGTTGCCCCAAATGGCAGGATTTCCTCCCTTCTCGTGGCTGAATAATATTTTACTATAATTTACACATCTAGAAGTTCATTTTCAAGTCCTTTCTTTTTGTCCTTGAATTCCCATGAAGAGGCACACTTTGGGGGCTTACTCAGAGCAGCCCTCAGTGTCTGTTCCCTGCCTGCCTACCTTTCCTACACCTTCACCCTCATGGCTCCTCCCAACCTGCTCCCTCCTTCCTCAAACCCCCAAGAGAAGGCAGCTCCTTAAGTCACTGGGTAAGAACAAACCTTGGCCATTAGACTTTTGATAAAAAAAAAAAATTCTTCCTGAAAGAAACTTCTCCTTTATTTGGAGAAGCCCTTTCTCTCCAGACAGCCAGCGGGACAGACAGTAACTTCCTTCGCCTTTCCTGGCATTCCTGGTTGTCCTGTTTCTACTTCAAACAGCTTTCGAGTTGCATAATCTTGGTGTAGGGTCTGCATTTCTGGGCAGCAGACAGAGCCTAGGGCCGGAGTCAGGAATCCCTGCCTGGAAGACCAAGGAGAGGCTCTTCACGTCCTCATCTGCAAAAAAAAAGGGGGGGATAAAAATCCTTACCTCACAGGACCATTCTGGGGACTTAGTCAGAGACAGGATTGCAAGGAGGAGTCGAGGACACAGTTAAATCGTTCCCAAACAGCTGGCCACACTGCTATGCTTTTGTTCCCTGCTTGCTCCTCAGGTACCGCAAGCTTCCCGATCACCATTATCCCAGCATTTTCCAAGACTGCCTGAACGCCTCCATTCACTTCCTGAAGTCCCTGAAAACCTTCGGGGTGGACCCCGCCCGGGTTGTGATCTGTGGAGACAGCATTGGGGGAGGGTATGTGGCCTGTGTCACCCAGGCCCTGGTGGGCAGATCAGATCTTCCCCAGATCAGGGCCCAGGTCCTGATTTACGCAGTGACTCAGCTCATCAATTTCCAGTTACCTTCCTACTGGCAGAACCGAAACGTCCCGTTCCTCTCCCAGGAGTTCATGATGATGTGTATGTTCAAATATATGGTTATCGACGTTCACTGGTGGGATGCCATCTTGAACGGGGCTTTCATACCCCCGGAAGTCTGGAAGAAGTACCGGAAGTGGCTTAGCCCTGACAACATACCCAGGAGATTCAGGAAAGCAGGCTACCAACCTCTGTTTCCCGGCCCTTTTAATGAGGCCGCCTACCTGGAAAACAAACACCTTTTGGATGTAGCCAATGCCCCTCTGCTAAGGGATGATGAGACCATCGCGCAGCTTCCTGCAGCCTTCCTGGTGAGCTGTGAGCACGACATCCTCCGCGATGACACCTTGCTCTATATGAAGCGCTTGGAGGACCAGGGGGTCCCTGTGACGTGGTATCACGTGGAAGATGGCTTTCATGGGTCCTTGATGTTTTTTGATAAGAAGCTTTTCTTTTTCCCATGCTCCCTGAAAATTATAAACTCCGTCATCAGTTATATAAAGAGCATATAGTAACCCTGGGGTGCTGCGTCCTTTGGTGAATTCTATTTTGCTGATTAAGAAGACGCTAAGTCAATGCTCGGCCCATGCGAGAAGGATAAGGGAGCTTAGAACAGTCTTGCTTAGTATCTAAAAAAATCCAAAATATGGGGCACCTGGGTGGCGCAGTCATTCAGCGTCTGCCTTTGGCTCAGGGCGTGAGCCTGGCGTTATGGGATCGAGCCCCACGTCGGGCTCCTCCGCTGGGAGCCTGCTTCTTCCTCTCCCACTCCCCCTGCTTGTGTTCCCTCTCTCGCTGGCTGTCTCTCTCTCTGTCAAATAAATAAATAAAATCTTAAAAAAAAAAAAAAAAAAAAGAAAATCCAAAATGTCTCTCTTTCTTTCTGGCACCAACAACGGTTAACCCTGGATCTAGCAACACTTGCCAACTTTCTCATTCAGGTGAAACAGATCTCAAAGGGAGGGGGGAAAATCTTTAAAAATTTCTCACAGCCTTAACACACAATGTCTGAACAGAGTAAATGCCAACAATTGGTCATACTGTCCCCGGTGAATCTATACTCAGGAGGCGAAGCACGGCTTGGAGCCATATTGCCTGTTGGAGGAGGGGCTCCTACTTGTCCTTGGGGTCAGAGGTCACCAGCCAAATTCCCACAGACTGGTTCCAGATCAGTCTCCAGCTGGAGAAATGCTGTTGCAGTAGAACTCTTGCCTCAAGTCAGCTACCCATCGGCTGGACGAAAGGCAGATTTTAGGGGAGGTGATTGGAAAAGGAGATGGGGAAGAGGGAAGAGGGAGGCCATGTGGGAGAGTGTGGGCTCTGGGGGGCTGGGTGGATGTTGTTTGGGCTCAAGTCTTTAATCTGAATTCCAAAATCAGATCCCGGCCTACCAAGAGGCAGGCTCTCAGGGCCAAGGCTGTCTTGGGAGCCTCTGGATGCCATCTGGCATATGCAAACTGCATTCTTGAAGCCGGACACCTTACTATACACTCTTTCTTTGGTGAGCTTATGTATCATTCCCACTTTTACAAAGAACCTTGCCCTAGAGGTGCTGGCCAGCTTGGTTGGTAGAGTGTGTGACTCTTGATCTCCAGGTTGTGAGTTCGAGCCCCATGTTGGGTATAGAGATTATTTTTTAAAAATAAAATATTAAAAAAAAAGAACGTTGTCCTTGCTTAGCCCATACCACTTTCTCTGCTCACAGGGAAAGGGAAGAGAGTCTTGATACCGCATGCCAGCACTGTCCGCATAAGTTTTTACATGGGCCCATGTTTGCTAGATACATCAGTAATAACACTGAGCCTCACCACTGTCTATACCCACCCAAGTGCTGGAGTTGGAGGTTTTCCCTTTTCTTCCACCATAACCTCTTTTGGTACCAAGGACCTCACCTATGATCAATGGAGGAGGGAGTCTTACAGGTGTCTTGGATCATAGAGGAAGGGAGGGAAAACTGAATGTGAAGAAATCAGAGAGGGAGACAAACCATGAGAAACTCTTGACTCTGGGAAACAAGCTGAGGGTTGCTGGAGGGGAGGGAGGTAGGTGGGGGGACGGAATAACTGGGTGATGGGCATTAAGGAGGGCACGTGATGTAATGAGTACTGGATGTTATACGCAAATGATGAATCATTGAGCATTATATCAGAAACTAATGATGTACTGTATGTTGGCTAGTTGACTTAAAAAAAAAAAGGAAATATACAGCCTGGGGCCCCTTGCAGACCTACTGAATCAGAATCTGCATGTTTAACCAGATTCCCAGGTGATTCATGTGCCCATGACAGTTTGAGCCAAATCACCCTGGGGGAAAGAGAAAGACACTGAAGCCAGCCAGACCTGGGTGAATTCTGACCCTGCAGATTCACGGTCCAACTTTGAGCAAGTTTTTTATCTGCTACCAGCTTTGGTTTTCTTATCTCTAAAAGGGGAAAATAACACTTTTCTCAGATCAGTCTTTTTTATTGTGGTAAAAGACACACAACATGAAACGTCACCGTTTTAAATTGTGCAATTCAGCAGCATTCAGTGTATTTGCAACATTGGGTAACGATCACTACTGTTTAGTTCCAGAACATTTTCATCACCACCCAAAGGATACCCTGTACCTTAAGGCACATTTCCATTCTGTTCCCCCTCCAGTCATTGGTAACTGCTAATTTTCTTTCTGTCTCTAGGAACTTGCCCTCTCTGGTTATTTCATACGAATGGAAGCATCCAATACATAGCCTTGTATTCTGGCTTTTTTCAACTTGGTCTTTTTGAAAAAAAAAATGTTACTGAAAGAGAATAAATCTAGAAAAAAGTGCACAAATTATAAATATACAGCTCGATGAGTTTTCACACCAACTACATTCAGGTAACCATTACCCAGACCAAAAAACAGCATTTCGGTGTCCCAGAAGCCTCTCCCCTGCCCTTGTCCTGTCACCATGACATAGACTGGATTCATTTTTCCTGCTTTTGAACTTCATAAAATGGAATCGTAACTGTTCTCTCTCATGTCTGGCTCCTGTTGCTCAGCACTGGTGGGATTCATCTACGTTGTTGCACGTCCTCGTAGCTTGTTCACCGTATTTGCGCTCTAGTTCCCCATCGTGTGAACAGATGGTCATGTATTCATCCCTCCTCTTGATGGGATGGATCGTTTCCAGTTTTCATCTATCATGAATGGTGCCGCCATAACCATTTCTGTCCATGTCTTTTAGCACACATGTTCAACTTCTGTTGGCTCCATTCCTCGGAGTAGAACCGCTGGCTCAGAGGGTACGCATGTGCTCAGAATTAGTGGACGCTTCCCAACAGTCTTTCAGAGCAGTTGTGCCGAGTTATCAGTGGTGTATAATACGGATGCTCCGTATTGCCACCCACACTTCTTGATATCCAGTTGTACTTGAGCACATTAGAAGCGGACCATTGAAGAGCTCTCATCTGTTCTGGATTTATACGGCTATTCTGCGATATGAAATAGCACAGACAGCCCAGTAATCGTGTTTCCCAATATGACTTTGCTTTATTGCCTTTTAAACCCAGAATCGACTATTAGGATCTGAACCTGTCAAGCTACTAACCAGCTTGTGGCTACATGGGGAGGGGAGTGTATCTACCTGGTATCTAGTGGGAAAACCTCCTTCCTCTGAGCACATGAAATCAAATAGTCCCTCATCTTTGGGAAACACCAAAAGTTTATTTTGCAGTTCAAGTATTTTCAACAGAACTATCTATTGTACCTTCAAACAGAGGCTCATTGGCTAGCAGTCAAGGAGTCATGAGCTTGACTGGGGAAAGAAATATTGTTATTTTCATGAACCTCTCATTGAAATTTAGTTTTCTTTTTTTTTTGTTGTTTTGTTTTGTTTTTTGTTTTTTTCTGGCAGAAATGTGGACCACAAGCCACAGTAATATTGCTTGTACAGGGGTCTTAATCACCAATAGAAATCACAAATATTTTCATGTATTTCCATTGTGGCAAATACTACAAAACATCTTGTATGTTCATCGTTATTTTGAAATGTGGCATTCCTAGATCTGCCACTAGATCGTGCTATTTACTGTTTTTTTTTAAGCACTTATATTTCTATATCAGAAATTGAAAAACCATCTCAACAACTCCATTTTACTATAATTAATTTTCTTGGTAAAACTTGGTCTGTTTTGCAGTTAATTAAAAACATTGTTTTTACCCCAAAAAAAGTACTAAAAATATTCTGAAAAGAGGTCTGCAGCACAAAAAGATGAAGAATCCCCGCTTTCAACTGACAATCAGCCACCAGCCATGAGTGATCAGGAAGGAGAGGAACATTCCAAAGGGTTCTAAGTGTGTCTGCAGGGTCACTTCGCCGGTCTGCCATTCTGTCTAACATTGAGCCCATCGTGACCTTAAAACGGATTATTAACAAAGCTATTGTGAAGATTCGGCCAGGATTACTTACTTCAGAGTCTGGAAAGTTGACTCAGCCTTTAGCAGCTCAAAGCTTGTTCACCTGTCCTTGAGGCAGGAGGGGCTCCTGAAACAGACGAGGCCCGTTCTTTTCCCAGGGGGCTTCCTCAGCCAGGAAGGCTCTCCCCAGATCGCTGCTTGGGGAGCGCGCACCCTGAACACTTATGAAGGAATGAATGCACTTCCTGACGCTGCAAACAAGAATTACACATAGAGACGCATTTCTCCAAGTCCGGCGCCATGTTGGTGCCACGTGGAGCGGAAGTCGGCGCTGCGGGCGTCGGGTCCGAGTTCAAGTTCACGTGCAGTCCGCTGTCTGGGGCGGGGGCCCTTCCACCTGGCTCCCTGCACCAACGTGCCTGAGTGGGGCCCCTTAGATCTGCCTGCATCGGAGAAAGAGACCCCAAGGGTCAGGCGGCCTGATACGGCTTTTGCAGCCTCCGTGTGCAGCCGGCCCTCCTGCCCCTGCAGACCCTCAGGTCGGCCTCCCCCCAACGGTGTCCTTCAAAACCCTTGGCCAGGGACTCAGTTCGGCTCCAGGGACTTCCACCTGAGAGTTTCAGCCCAGGAATGTGATTTCAGGAAACAACGTTCAGCTCATTTCCCCTTCAAATGTGCACCACCTCCCCGTCCCCCCAGCCCCTCCACCCTCACTGCTTTCCCCTCTACCCTTTGCAGCTCACATGGGTTTTCCTAAGGGATTAGTAGCCCTTCCACGACGTGAGAGGTGGGGAAACTGACAAAGCCATCCTCGGTGTCCATTTTTGGAGCAAGTTCTGAAGGCAGAAACTGTACTAAGCAAGATGATTCTTGTCATTTTTTCAGACCTTCCCCTTTTATTCACTTGGAAGCTGGAAAACAAAGCTAGAGATTCCCGACGGGTCTTTTCACAGAGGATTTGTGACCCCGTACAGCGAGAGCATGTGCAGTGAAGGCAAAGTGAAATGGACGCAGCAGCGGGCACGGGTCGGAAGTTGGAAGAAGAGGAGAAAAACATGTCCCCTAGAAGGGCCAACAACGTGTCACACTCGAGGCAGGTAATTGTTTTTTATTAAGATATAATGGACATACATGGGGCGCCTGGGTGGCACAGCGGTTAAGCGTCTGCCTTCGGCTCAGGGCGTGATCCTGGCGTTATGGGATCGAGCCCCACATCAGGCTCCTCCGCTGGGAGCCTGCTTCTTCCTCTCCCACTCCCCCTGCTTGTGTTCCCTCTCTCGCTGGCTGTCTCTCTGTCAAATAAATAAATAAAAAATCTTTAAAAAAAAAGATATAATGGACATACAAACATTGCATTAGATTTAGGTGTACGACATAATGATTTGGCGTACGTATGCATAGATACCGCAAAATGATCACCCCAAAAAGTTTAGTCAATACCCGTCACCACACATAGTTCTATTTCCTTTTCTTGTGACGAGAATCTAGCAACTAGTCTCTTAGCAACTTTCAATGTGCGGTGTTGTTCACCAGAGTCCTCGTGGCATGTGACATCCCTCAGAGTTCATCCCTTACTTATCTTGTAACTGGAAGTTTGGGTCCCTTTTGACGCCTTCACCCATTTTGCCTGCCCCGCATTCCCCACTTCTGGCAAACACCAAGCAAATAATTCTTAGAGAAATTCTTGAGTAAGGAGAGAAGTCTACTAAGTCTTTTTAGATGGTGTCCTGAAAAGAAGAGTTTTAAGTGGGAGTTCTATCGGTGACAGTAACTGGTAGACCAAAAAGTTTTTGCAGACACATTGATTGCATTTGCAAAAGCAAATCTCACATGCTTATTTCTCAAAGCCAAGGGGGGCTTGTAGGGGTCTGCTGCCCCTTCAGGACTCCCCCCAGAGACGCTAATATCCGAATCCCCAGCACCTGCAAGTATATTACCTTCTGTGGCAAAAGGGACTTGGCTCGTGTGATTAAGGATTTTGAGGTGGGGAGATTATCCTGGATTATCCAAGTGGGCCCAATGTCATCCTAAGGGTCCATTTAAGAGGGAAACAGGAGAGGTCAGCATCAGCAAAGGAGGTGGGATGACAGAAGCAGAGGTCAGAGTGATGCCAGGAAGGGACCCTGGGCCAAGGAGCATAAGCACCTCTAGAAGCTGGGAAAGGGAAGGAGACGGGTAGGAGCCTCTAAGAGGAACTCAGCCTTGCCGACACCTTGACTTTAGACCTTCTGCCTCCAGAACCGTATGAGAATAAATTGGTATTGTTTTAAGCCCTAAATTGGTAATAATTTGTTACAGCAGCAGTGGGACACAAATACATTGTTCCTCCCTTCCTTCCTCCACCTGCTCTGCGCCCTGGGAAGCATAGAGCCCGCCAATAGTATCCTTTGCCCTTGGCTTTCTCAAAGGGTCTGGGCAGGGGAGCACCTCCACATGAGAGCCTAGGGAGGAAGAAGAGTGACAGAGGAGTCAGCTCTGTCCCTGTGGGATTGCCACGTGTAAGCTGTGAGCCTCAGCTCAGCTGACAGGGAGCCCTCTCCAGGCAGCCTTGTTCCGAGGGGAGGGAGAACGGAGCCTGATGTTACCAGCTGTGCTATCCTATGGGGGTCTTTGCAAGTTATCCTAATATGAGGGTCTAGTCCATTCAGGCTGCTGTAACAATATTATCACAGACTGGGGGACGTATAGACAAGAGAAATTTATCTCTCACGGTTCTGAAGGCTGGGAAGTCCAGATCAAGGTGCCGGCAGATTCTGTGTGAGAACGCACTTCCCAGTTCCTAGACGGCTGTCTTTTCTCTGTGTCCTTATATGGCAGCAGGGGCAAGGGAACTCTCTGAGGTCTCTTGTAAGGGCACTAATTCCATTCATGTGGACCACACCCTCATGACCTAATCACCTCCCAAAGGACCTCCCTCCAAATACCATCACACTGGGGATTGGATTCAACATATGAATTCCAGGTGGACACAAACCTTCAGTCTATAACATGCATATGCCATCTGTTTTCTGCTGGGACCCTGACTGATAATTACCTTTCTTTCTGATAAAGCCGATTCTCAGAGCATGTGGCTTAAGTATGTGGGCAAGTGTGCTGCGTGATATTAGGAACCCGGTCCCAGGCAGCACTAAACATACACACGTGTGTCTCTGGCGATCCCTGGCTAGAGACCAGAATGCCCCCTCCCAGCAGGCAGATGTCATAGCAAGCTGAGCATGTCTAAGTCCTTCTCTTAGGATCTCCATTCACAAAAGCCACTTTCCTCCCCTTGGAGGAGTGAGTGTAGAAGTAGAGGGAACACCGAGTATTATTCTTCTAGAGATCGCTTTACCCAGGGGAAAGGTGCACCCAAATACTTTCTAGCTTCTGTCTTTGGGCAAGTAGGATTCAAGGCAGGAAACATCAAGTCGTAAAAGAATACCATTCAATGTCGATAAAGGTGCTGTTATGGGTTGAATTATGTCCCTCTAAATTCATTTGCTGTGAGTTTTTAATTTTTTAGAACATTTAAAATTTTTAGGTAATCCTTACACCCAACATGGGGCTCAAACTCACAACCCTGAGATTAAGAGTCCCATGCTCTGCTGCTGAGCCAGCTGTGTGCCCCCTAAATTCCTATGCTGAACCTCACCCCCAGGACCTCAGAATGTGACCTTATTTAGAAATAAGGCCTTTGCAGAGATCATTGAAATGAGGTCATCAGAGTGGACCCCGATCCAAGACACCTAGAGTCCTTACCAAAAAGGAAAGCTCAGGCCACAGAGACATGAGTGGAGGGAAGACGATGTGGAGACAGCCATCCACAGGCCAAGGAGAGGGGCCCGGAACAGACCCTTCCCGCACAGCCCACAGAACAAACCAGCTCTGCAGATGCCTTGGACTTCCAGCCCCCAGAACTGGGAGACTATAAACTTCAGTTGGCTAAGCCCCCCAGCCTGGGGTCCTTGGTTAGGGCAGTCCCAGCAAACGGATACAGGCGACTTGCAACGTAAAGGGATAGTGCTGTGCCAAATAGCATCACAGCAAAACATACAAAGGAAAAGACTGCTGGCAGTTCCCTAATGTGTGCACAGGAGCACCGACACGGCAAGGGGACGTAACAGGGATACCTGACCTTGGGCTGGGACTCCTCGGCAGTCCGTGGTCGGTCTTCAAGGGGGTCTGAACATCACCATCACACTAGTGTTTATTCCATGGGCCAGATGCTGGCACTCGGCACCCTCCTTGCCGTTCTAATCTCTCTCCTGTGTCCGGGGCCAGATACAGGACAGTGGCATTTCCTAGGCTCTCTTGCCCACGGTGCTCCCGTTGGCCCAGGAGAATGGGTTCTGTGAGCTTTGGAAGGCAGCTAGGAGAGAAATCATTCTTCTCGGGCGGCCGCTGAACATGGGCTCATGAACCCCAGCAGACGGAAGGCTCCACGTTTTGCCCACGCTTCCAGGTGTCCTCTGGAGGGACAGTGGACGTTCCAGTTCCAGAGATCAGCCAGCAGCAGTGGTTTCCTGTGACACTGGCAGGTCCCTTTTCCCTGCAAGCCTGCCCTCCCTCGCTCTGGCTCCCTCCACCCTGCCAACAGTTTTCAAATTCCCTGTAGTAAATCTCCTCTTGCTTGGGGGACAAAAGGCTGCAAGGCCGAAAGATCCCGTGAATTCACCAAACTCCATTTCGTTTTCATCCTCTGCAGGTGGAAGGTTTGTTTGCCTTCCCCAGGGTCCCGTGCATTTAGGCGGAGCCATGTGAATGAGTTCTGGCCAATGGGGTGTATTTCCCGGGCTGGCCCAGGGGTTCCTCCACAAGCATAATGTTCGTCAGGCTCCTGGCAAGGGTCAGAGAATCGTGGAGGTCCTAGGGGCTGGCAGAGCAGCAGATGGAAAGAAACACGGATCCCATAATCACCAAGTGGAGTGGGTGTTCGCCACACATGCAGATGTCTGTGTTGGGAGGGGGAAATATGTCTTTCTTCCCGCAAAATCTGAGATACAGGGGTCATTTGTTAGAGCAGCTGGCATTACTTATCCTAATCTATCCAGGAAATAAAAAATGGTTCAGTGTTTATACGTACGCATTCCCTCATTCTCCCCGTGATTTTGCACGATTTCCAGGTGAAGTGTTTGTAAACCTCAATGGTAACAGACTCCAATCCCTCTCCTCGTAATCGGTCGATCTGTGTTTTCATTTTTTGGGTGAAATTCAGATATTTATATTTTGACAAAGAAATTCTTTATTTTCATTTTTTTAAAAAAAGATTTTATTTATTTATTTGACAGAGACAGCCAGCGAGAGAGGGAACACAAGCAGGGGGAGTGGGAGAGGAAGAAGCAGGCTCCTAGCGGAGGAGCCTGATGTGGGACTCCATCCCAGAACGCTGGGATCATGCCCTGAGCCCAAGGCAGACGCTTCACGACTGCGCCACCCAGGAGCCCCAAAATTCTTTATTTTCAAAATCATTGTTGTCTGGTTTCACGAACCGTAGAAAGCATTTTTTGAAGCATGACGTGAGAATGGATGAGAGATCTCACTGCATAAAAATGAGAAACATCAATGCAGAAAAGCAGCATTAACAAAGTTAAAAGGCAAATAGGAAAAAAATCCTTAAAATATTTTCAAAAATGTTTTATTGAAGTATAATTGACATACAGTGTCCTGTTAGCTCCAGGGGCATAACTCAGTGACTCAGCAATTCTACACATGACTCAGTGCTCGCCACGGTAAGTGTTGCCCCTATCTGTCCCAATGTGATCACTGCAAGTACCTTTTAAGTCAACGCAACAAGACAGACAAAAATAGCAAAATAGATAAAGGGTATCAACACACAAAATAAATGCGCGTGAGTCCGTAAAGGAAAAAACCCAAATAGCCACTGAAATATGAAACAATGTTCTACTTCATTGGGTTCAAAGAGATGCACCCTGAAACTACACGGAGAAGCGGTTATTGTCATCCCAATCTTACGGTCTTGGAAGCCGAGGCTCAGCGAGTGTAAGTTACTCGTTCGCGATGAGAATGCTGGCTTGGGCAGAGCCCGGCTCCAAATGCAAGTCTTACTAACGCAGGGTGTCCATCGTGGGCCCTCCTGACCTGCTGGACCAGATACCTTCTCATGTGGGGGCTGTGTGTGCGTTGCCGGGCTTTGAGCAACATCGCTGACCTACTCAGGAGATACCAGTCCCAGCCCCCACCCCCCGGGTTGTGACAACCACAGATGTCTCTGGACATTGCCAGATGTCTCCCGGAGGGTAGAATCGCCCTGTTGAGAACCACTGCTCTGGCACCACCGTGGGGGAAGGGGGAGAGAGGGCAGGCATGAACATTCTTACCATGGACGTGAGACTTTGTCATTAGGGATGATGTTGAACACTGACATCAGTCGCTGACCTAACCTGAAAAGGCAGGTAAGTTCCCTGTTTCCTGCTTTACGATGAGAAGGACGAAGCTTGTTTATTCGTTCCTTCATTCAGCAGCCATTTGCTGAGCACCTACGAAGTACCAGACCCTGATCTAGCCTCTGAGGATAAAGCAAGGAGCAAAACAAAAATTCCTGTGCTTACAGAGGTGACATGTCACAGACTATAAAGGAGTAAGTGAAGTGTGTGGTATTTTGGGTGATAATAAAGACCAGGAAGACAAAGTAAGTAAGTGGGGGTGGGGGGAAGGGCATAGGGATGCTGGTGGGGCTTATACTTTAAAATAAGGTGGCCAAGCACAGCCTCACTCAGAAGGTGACATTTGAACAGAGACCTGCAGTAGGGGAGGGGTTGAGCTCAGCCACTGTCTGGGGAAACAGGGTTGCACAGAGACTTGCAAGTGCAAATGCCCTGGGGCCTCCTTGGCAGACTAAGGAATAACAAGTGTGGCCAGAGTGGAATTGGGGGGGTGGTGGTGTCCCCAAGCACCGTTGGAGGGAATGGTGTTTCTGATGCCCATGGTGACATCTCCAGGGCTATTTCTAGTAGCAGTGCCCTAAAATATAAGCTGGAACTTCAGAGCCCTCACTTCTAGCTGACTCAGGCTGCGTGAGCCTCTTTCTCCACTGCATGGGCGCTGTCCTCAAACTGCCACCTCACCTGAGTCTGTGACTCACCTGGCGTGGCCAATGCTGTGGAGATGGGGAGGTGGGGAGGGCAGGGTGTGATGTATAAGTGGAGGAGTGTGGTTGGCTCCAAACCTTGTCCTAGTGGCCTGCACTGAGCACAGCCTCCTCTCAGTCTCTTCTCTGTTGAACACAGCACCATGGTAGCCCCGCTCCTTCTTCTCCTCCAGGCAGCCTGCGTGTTCTCTGTGGGGGTTGGGCTGTGGGTCATTGGCAGCCACTTCTTCACTGTGGACATCCCTGCGGCCATCGGCCACCCAGTGAAACTGCGGGTCCTGCATTGCCTTTTCCAGCTGTTGATGACTTGGGTGAGTTGGTGTGTTTTATTTGTCCCCTCCTCCTGAGGAAGAAGGAGGGAGTTGGGAAAACACACATCAGAAGACTCTAGTTGCATTTGTGCTACCGTCATGGCCGTAGAGGCTGACAGTATATTATTCTCAAATTGGAGTGATCCCTGTTGGGTAACGTATTAGCCAAGAGGTTTGCAACCTCTTCATGGTGCTGCTCACGCTGAGCTGGGCTCGGAGCCACGAGATGAAAAAACAATTTACTTCCTCCAAAAAAGCCCTGCACTAGTCCCCCTCCCCTGCCTCCAGACTGACTTACTTCCCAGCACACGGAGTGATGCTGTGAGGTGGGGAATGAGTTTTTCTGAATCTGGAGCGCCCATTACTACCTGCCAGCTAGCTAGAACCAGCCAGCAATGAAGAGACACATGGCCGATTAGTAAATTAGTACTGATGAGCAAAACTACAGAATGTGACTTTAGAGAGAGAGATGTGTTTTTTGTTACTTTGGAGAGATGGACAACTATGTAGTATCGTCAGATTCTGCTCATTGTTCCTGGTGTGCGAATTTAATAAAACTGATATAAATGGATCATGGGGAGACTTGTGTCCAAGTTGCCCATGGGGATTGGTGGTGCTTTTCCAGAGGGCTGATAAATGGAACACAGAGAAGGAGTGTTAAGTCTCTTACATAACGGAAAGTGATCACAAACACCTGTTCTCATGAGGGATCCATCCTGGAGAAGAACCCACAGGCTGAAGGTTTCCTACCTTCAGGGCCAGCTTTTGCAAAACCCGATGATACGTCCTGTGCTTTTCCTGTGGTTTGCCCTTGACTCTCATAGTTGGGTAGTCCGGGTTCCCAAATATGGTGACTCCGTTTCCTCATCTGCACAAGAGGGGGAAATAACAGTCTAGACTTCGTAGCATGGGCTCTAAGGAGGTAAGCCATCCCGAGCACAGCTTGCAATGCTTGGGGCAGAAGAAACCCTCAATAAGTATTCGTCTTACTGCTATTTGTGATTTGGTTTTTTCTACGAAGATGGGTCATGTGACTACTATATGTTACCCACCAGTCCCAGCTCTGGGATCAATGATGGACGAGAGAAAGGACGTCCCAGAGAGAGTCTGCCTTCTGGATGGTCATGCTGTCCCGGCAGTATGGGGAGACAGAAACAAGCCAACCCACTGGAAGTAAATTGATTTACACAGCGGCAGGTGCTATGAAGAAAGTAGAACAGGGCAGGAGGGTATGGTGGGGCTTCTGAATCTGGGGTTCCCTGAATCCACAACAGCAACAGAAGGCAAGGAGTCCCTGAATATGGGGGGAGGTAGAAATCACTCCATTTTCGCTTGTGTCCAAAGGAAAAGTGGTATTCCCTTCCATTAGGGACAGAAGTGACAAACCACAGTCGTGACAGCAGGACCTGAGACTTTGTCACCAAGACTATTATCAGAGCAGATGACATTTCTCGCAGATGTTGTGAGAAACTGTGTGTGTGCCTCGTTTCTCTGAAGTTGTAATAGTGTTAAATAGGCCACTAGGTCTTGCTATTCTGTGTGCTAATAAGGAAGCACGAGCATTACTTTTATTTTATGTGTTGGAAACATTCAGCCTCAAGGTCCATAGGCATCACTGAAAGCCTAAATGGCCTTGGCGTAGAGCCACTAGGAAGAGGGTGCCCGGGGAGAGCCTGCTTTGTTTACTTTAATTGCTTATTATGCAGACTTCCAGACATAGGAGACAGAATACCATAAAGACGCCCTGTGTTCCCACCCCCCAGCACTGAGTGCTGACTCCTGGCCAATCTTATTTCCCCTGTGATCCCGCTTTCCCCCCTTCTCATTTCCTAGGAAGCAGATCTTGGGTACCATATTTTATCCAAAAAGTTTCAGTAGGTATCTCTAAAAGACAAGAACCCCTCACCTTTTATTTATTTTTATTTTTATTTATTTTTTTACTTTGTATCTTTTTAAAAATTTAAGTTCAATTAATGAACATATAGTGTATTATTGATTTTAGAGGTAGAAGTCCATGATTCATCAGTCTTATACCCAGCGCTCATTACATCACATGCCTTCCTTAACGTCCATCCCTCAGTTACCCCATCCCCCCACCGCCCTCCCCTCCAGCAACCCTCAGTTCATTCCCTATGATTAAGAGTCTCTTATGGTTTGTCTCCCTCTCTGATTACATCTTGTTTTATTTTCCTCTCTCTTCCCCTATGATCCTCTGTTTTGTTTCTCAAATTCCACATATGAGTGAAATCATAGATAATTGTCTTTCTCTTTTGGAGTTATTTCACTTAGCATAATACCCTCTAGTTCCATCCACATGGTTGTAAATGGCAAGATTTCATTTTTGATGGTTGAGTAATATTCCATTGTATATATAGACCACATCTTCTTTATCCATTCATCTGTTGATGGACATCTGGGCTCTTTCCATAGTTTGGCTCTTGTGGACACTGCTGCTATAAATTTTGGGGTGCAGGTGCCTCTTCGGATCACTACATTTGCATCTTTACCCCCCACCTTTTAAAAAACATAACCACAATGCAGTTATCAGGTCCTAATAGCAGCTAATGCTTGGAATGGCCACGTTGGCTAGGCTGGTCCAGGAGGGCATCTTTGGGAAGAGGGGTCATGTCCAGGCCACAGTGGGGGGTGTTCTGGGTTAGAGGAACCCTTGCGGGGTGGCCAGAAGCCTGGTTTATGGGGCTGGGGGCCAGGTGTCTGAGGAGAGAAGAGGAGAGGGGCAGTGTGGGCCGGGGTGGGGTGCATCTACCGCAGGGGTCATGGGGGAACACAGGGTGGAGCAGGGCCGTGGTCCAGTCTGCCCGCCAGCCACTCCCCTGGGGGGCATGGGCGGTGGCGGGACTCCAGTGTGGCTCACACTGAAAACCTTCCCGCCTCATTTCCTCTTCTCTCATCAACAGGGCATGATTTTTGAGAAACTGGGAATCTGCTCGATGCCCCAGTTTGTCCGTTTCATGCATGATCTGGTGCCACTCAAGGAGGACCCGGATGTTGTGGTCACAGATCTCCGCTACGGGACTATCCCTGTGAAGCTGTACCAGCCCAAGGTGTCCTCCTGCACCCCCAGGCTCGGCATTGTGTTCTACCACGGTGGCGGCATGCTCTTAGGGAGCCTGAGTAAGAGTCCTTCCCTCAGACCCCCGCCTGTCGTGGGACAGCGTCCGAGCAGAGCTGGGTGGGCGCCTGCCTTCCAGCGAGAGGTGACCCTCCCATCACCTTCCTGGATCAGTCTATACGCCGCTACAGGCCAGGGCACGATCAGAGGGTTAGCAGGTCCCAGAGCAGGCTGGTGGCAAAGATATGGAATGTTTGGACCTCTATCTGGAAGTGAGGTGACCTATATACGGAAAAAAAAAAAAATATATATATATATATATATATATATATATATATATGTATATATATTCATATATATATTTACCTATGTGTGCTATCGATGTATATATATGGATATACAAGGAATTCACACCACATAAAATTAATCACTCTTTTTTAAGATCTTATTTATTTATCTGGCAGAGAGAGAGACAGAGAGCACAAGCAGGGGGAGAGGCAGAAGCAGAGGGAGAAGCAGACTCCTCGCTGAGCAGGGAGGCCATCGCGGGGCTCGATCCCAGGACCCCAAGATCATGACCTGAGCAGAAGGCAGACGCCCAACCGACTGAGGCACCCAGGAGCCCCAAATTAACCACCTTAAACTGTACAATTCTGTGGCATTTACTAACTCCCCGTGTTCAACAACTACCACCTCCGTTTAGTTGGAAATCAGGATTTTTTTAAAAGTTAAAAAAACAAAAACAAAACCAGAAACACACCCTTTTGTTTCATGCCAGATATTGCCTGAGACAAATTCCGGTACAGACAGGAGAACCGAAAATTTGAGGAGAGTTAATGAGAGAAAAATCTCAAAATTGAGACGATTTTATTATCTTACCTCCCCCACACTGGTGCCTCATGAATTTGAGGGGAAAAACACTTTTATTTGGTTTCAGCCCTGCCTTCTGAGCTGTGGAATGCCAGAGGCCCACGGCAGTAGCCTCGGGAAAATAAGGGATTTCGTGCAGCCGTGGTTTTGGCTCGGTCGGCATAATGAATGGCATTAACAGTCAATGGATATTATATAATATTATTAATATTTACACGGCAGGCACTGTAGCGACCCTTTACGTGTGTGATCTCATTAACCCCCATACATTCCTGTTGTTCTCATCGTGCCCATTTTACAGGTGCGGCAGTCAAGCCTCAGGGAGGGGAAGACATTTGCCCTGGGCTACCTCAGCTGGAGCGAAAAGGAGGCAAAGTCAGGATGTGAACTCTGGTCTGAATCCAGAGCTCACACCCCAAACCACTGTGCCCTATGGCCAAACAGCATCTCAGATATTTTGAATTAATTGCAGAGTCCATGGGGGGAGGGGACTCTTAGACGAAGATGTTCAGACACGACCTCCAAGGAGAAATTCTAGAAAGTGTTGCACAGCCGGAAGAAAGTCTGCAAAACGTCATTAGGATCAAGCCCAGTTCTCTGTCCATGGTGGTTGACAGAGAGAAAGGGCAGCCCATGGCTGTCAAAGGAAGCCACTAACCATCCTAGTGAGTGTTAAAACCCTTTTATTTTCTAGGAACCCACAACGCCATATGCTGTCATCTGTCCAAGAAGAGTGACTCGGTGGTTCTAGCAGTTGGGTGAGTACAAGAAAGAGGAGGTGGTGCTGGGTAATGGGGTGGGAGGCAGCACTGGGGGCAGGAGGGGAGATGAAGGGCCACCAGGACACGGGGACACTGGGGCAGGGGATGGGCTCTGAGCAGCTGTGAGGGGAGGAAAGGAGAGATAGAGAGAGAGGCAGAGAACGACACTCCTTCCCGTGGGTGGCCCTCGGGCCCCCTGTCATCTGGAAGCTGTGTGGGGAGAGGTCTCTGTTAGGGAGAGCAGGTTCAGAGCTTTATGCACCTGAGCCCTGCTGGGTGGAACATACTTCACTGAGCAGAATAGCCCTCATGTGCCAGATACTCAGCACCTCCTTCCATGAAATGCCACGGTGCCCTGCGTGGTAAACTGGACAAGCTCGAACATTGCCACAGCATTCCCAAGCACTTCCGAGAGGGGGGTCCACTCTGGTGAGATCTGCCCCAGGAAGCGAGAAGAATAAAAAGCCACTCTCTTCTAACTGATCTTCAGAGTCGCCCTCCCAGTTTGGAACCTCAAGGAGGGGTTAGAGGACGTGGGGCAGGAGAGACCTGGCGTGGCCCCTCCCTGAGCCTCCACATCAGGCGAACTGAATACACATGACCAACTGTCCCTGTGGTGGTGTGGCCTCATCCTCCCGCCCCTGCCATCTGACACTGCGTCCCACAGGAGCAGGGTGCTTCCTCCTGATTAATCTTTCCTGCAGCTTTGTTTCAATGCCCGTGTCAGAGATATACCAATTGCCGGGGTCTTAGCGGGAATGCCATTTCCCAGCTTCCTTGTGGCACAACTGGTTGAGTAAGAGTGAAAAATACAAAAATTGGTCCTGGATGAGGGAGAGGGACCCAGAGAAACCAACCACTCACTTTATAATTCTCAGCTCCAAAACCATTTCTGCAGTAGGGAAATCTTAATCCAAGCATTAACCACGAATACTCCCCTCAGCTCTGGTCGTACTGAACCAAGATGTTGTCGGTATAATATACCAGCAAATCTCTGCAAGAAAATTATTTTATGAATCCAAGGTAGACAAGGTTTTAGAGTTGAAACATTGCTGTCCCAGCATGAACTCAGGGTAGCTTAAAAATAGGAGACAGCAGAATGGAAATGGTTGGCAAAAGTTTGTTGATTCCATATATGCATTTAATTTGAAATGGTAACATTTCTCACAACACCCAGATTTTTGGAATCTCTTGAAAAATGGGGAGGTCTAGCATGCCGGGCTGGTATGCCTGCGTGGCAGGAACCTAAGCATGGAGCTCAGGCCCTCGCCTGCTCGCCTGGCTCACCGGCAGGGCAGTGATGGTCCAGAGTGGACATGGCTGTACTGGAGGAGCCCCGCATGTTCACTGCTGTCCCCGGGCCATATTTACATCTATAAGATCCTCGCACAAAACCTGGGAGCGTGGCAGGATTCAGTAGAATTGAAACCCAGGCAAATCTGGAGTTGCTCATCAAGGAATCATAAGAAGAGGGGACAAGTGTGAGTCAAGGACGCAGCAGCAGGGGTTTCAGAAAGATGGGGTTTGTGTTGGTAATTGCTAAATTGTTGAGGACTAGGTGAATGATGGGGCTCTTGTGGTCATAGCCTGTCCCCCGAAGGGGCATTGACACAGAGGGAATAGCAGCCACCACTCACTGAACCTACACGCCAGGCATGGTGGGCTTCGCGTCTACACTTCCCTTAAGCCTCATACCTTAACTTCACCTGCTCAGGCTTCAGAAAGAGAAGTTAATGGAAGAAATTTGGCCTAAAGGGTGCTAGACACAGGTATTTTTGGCTTTGCTAGTGTGAACACCCAGTGTTGCTGGGTGTGAACTGTGTTCCTTGATTCCTCTTTAGATACCGCAAGTTGCCCCAGCATAAATTCCCGGTGGCGCTAAGGGACTGCATTGCAGCCACCATCCACTTCCTGAAGTCGCTGAATAAGTACGGGGTGGATCCAGATCGGGTCGTGGTCTGTGGAGACAGTGTGGGAGGGGGAGTGGCAGCGGTCATTTGTCAGAGATATTTGAGCTGTCCAGATCTCCCCAAGATCCGTGCTCAGATCCTGATCTATGCCAGTCTCCAAGGTGTGGATTTTCAGCTCCCCTCCTATCAGCAGAACAAGAATGTCCCACTGGCCAGTCGAGACTTCATCTTCCACTGTTGGAGTACTGTCCTGGACATCAATCCCTCCTGGAAAAGCACCATCATGAAAGGCGCCCATTTGCCTGCTGAATTCTGGGAAAAGTATAGAAAGTGGTTGGGTGCAGAAAACATCCCAGAGAGGTTTAAGAAGAGACCCTACGAGCCGAAGAACTCTGAGCCCCTGAATGAGTCTGCCTATCTGGAGACAAGCCTTGCTCTGGATTCAATAAACTCACCCCTGATTGCAGAAGATGAAGTCGTGTCTCAGCTCCCCGAAACTTTCATTGTGAGCTGTGAGTATGACCTTCTCCGGGACGATTCACTGTTGTACAAGAAGCGGTTGGAGGACCTGGGAGTCCCGGTGACTTGGCACCACATGGAGGATGGTTTCCATGGGGTGCTTAGCACCTTAGATATGGGCTGTTTGCACTTTCCCTGCTCCATGAGGATTCTGGATGCCATGGTTCATTTTCTAAAGGGGTTGTGACCATCTTTCCTTCCTGGTAGAGCTACGAGAGTATGCACGGCACCGCCATCTGGTTCCCCAATCGGGCTCTCTCTTGTGATGTAGGTGATGCTGAGTGGGGCTAGGGAGGGTGTTGAGGTTGCCTTGTCCTTCTTGCTTCAGGTTCTAGAACTGCAGAATGAATGTTTATGATGTCTGAAGGGAGAGCAGTACGAGAGATAGGTTTGGGGGGAGGGTGGCGCTGTGCTCATATTCACCACTGGGGAAATTTGAGCTGACGATCTGCAGTGGTCATCTGAGAGTGAATGGTCATGCAGGTGCTGCCTCTGGCTTCCCGGAGGGAGAGTTCAGGCTGGTCTAGGCTGTGGGTAGCAGGAGTGTCCACTTGGCTGACCTTGGAATGAAACAGGGACACATCACGTGTAATCCCATGGGCTTTCTTCAATCTAGCTTGGAGAACGGGGCTCTGATGTTCTAGACTGCTGGGTGGAGGTGGAGAAACTGCTGTCATTCTCCTCCTCTGGGTACACAGTGACATTTTCCCTGCTGTTCCTCTGCCTCTGAACTCAGAGTTTCAACTTTCTAGGCTGGAAGAGTTAGAACAGAATGGCTAAGTTTTCTGTAGTGGCTGGCCCCTAGTGGCGATGAAGACACCTGATGGGGGGAATTCGGGAGCTTTTGGAGTCAAAGGGGCCGAAAGGACTGAAGATGTGTTAGCAAAACCTTTTTCTGTTTTAAGACACAGAACCAGCTCAGATTGGCCTAAATCAGAGAAAGAATGTATTGGTAGCTATGAATTCCAAGGATAAATCAGGTATCGTTTGATCCAGGAGCTCAAACAATGCCACTAGCTGCATTCTCTTCTTTCCTCCATTCTGTGATCTGCTGCACAGACTGCCCCTTCATCTCTGCATATGGTGGCCCTGAGCAGCTCCACACTCACATTCTCAAGAGTCATGTGCCTCATTCTCAGCCAGCCCAGCAGAAACCACATTGTAACTCAATGGGTCCATTGGGTTTCTGAGTAGTATGTCCATATGCCACAACCTAGGGGATGTAATGTTTTGACCAACCATTTCCCATGCCAGCCTTGGAGTGGAGGATGGAGTCAGTTCCACCAGGTGCTTGGACTGAGCATGAGAGAGGGAGGGAGTACTTTCCTCACATCAAAGCTTACTTTTCTGCAGTAGACATTGATGCTTACTCTGCCAGGTGGACATCAATGCTTATGCTACTACAGAAGCTAAATGAACCCTGAATCAGAGTACTTGGAAGTGGCAAGAGATGTTAAGGACCACTAGGCAAGTTGACCACCTGTCCCTGAGGAATAAACATTCCCATGAAAGGGCAGGCCCAGGTTCCCAGGCTGGCCCTACCTGGTCTTCAGGAGGCTCTGCTCCTGGTTGGCTAACGGCTTTTATAGGCCAAGATCCAAGTCTACTGCACAGAGGCCCCCAGGCATGTCCTTAACTTGCTTTCAGTTGAATGTTCGTGCTGAAACATGGGGCAGAAAGGAATCCCATTTGGTGGCTTCTGGATCCATTCACAGCAGAAGACCAGCAGGTGTCTTTGTTGGAGAGATAGGAACCACTCACTGGAAGCACCTCAGCTGTTGGACAATCCTGGGATCTGAGGAGCATGGTCTCTTCTAGAATAGGCCTCTGAGTTGAGTCTAGAGTAGGCTCCTGTCCTGGAGTATGGTCTTCATTGTTTCACCCTGTCTCTGGACATAGGTAGAAGGACTGGGCTGACCTTGTGGGAACTTGGGTGGTTAGCTTTTCTACTGTGGGGTGGCGAGAAGTGTGGGAGCCACCGGAAGACCACGCCCAGAGGAGAGGAGTTGGTTGCATTTTCGGGGCTGGAAGAGCCTCTGGATTTAAATTTCCATCTCCCTGTGATAAGAAAACAGCTCTTTTTTTTTTTTAAGATTTTATTTATTTATTTGACAGAGAGACAGCCAGCCAGAGAGGGAACACAAGCGGGGGAGTGGGAGAGGAAGAAGGCAGGCTCCCAGCGGAGGATCCTGATGTGGGGCTCGATCCCTTAACGCCGGGATCACGCCCTGAGCCAAAGGCAGACGCTTAACGACTGTGCTACCCAGGCGCCCCAGAAAACAGCTCTTTTGAGTTGCTGCCAGGCATTTTACAGCATGACAACCCTGCTCACACCCTCAGTCTGGACAGGTAGTTAAGAACCTCAAGCTTAGGATTCTTGCCATAAGTTCCCACTTTACTTTTCTCAGGGCACCCTATAAATAACCATTTGGGGGTCAAGCCCACAAGAAGTGAGTGACCTCTGCCCCAACCACCTTATCGGTAGCAGGTACTTGCTACCCTGCTCTCTCTCCTGCTCGTTTGAGACCTGAGACAGAGGACTGCCCTTCCCTCAGCTTATTGCACCCCACCAACCCCATTTCTGGGATCTGTAAGCAATAAATCTTGTGAGTTTATTACCTTTGTGTGAGCGTATTGAAATTGCACCTTCAATCAAAATGACCCCGGGTTTCCACTTCTCCAGGGTGGGAGCTGGGATGCTGATGGAGCCACTTGCCAATCCCACGTGGGTGCCTCGTGTCTCCTCATTCAGCAGGTCATGATCTGAATATTTTTAATTTAATACACCAGCTATGCGCCCCCCAACACACTCATGTTTGTTCCTCACATGAATTCTACAAAGTAGGTATTCTTAAACCCATTTTACAGATGAGGAAACAGAGGCCTAGAGTCATTAATAACAATGCTCACTTCCTATCTCTTTCCAGTTAGGATCAAGGCCATGTGGTTGGCCAGGTGCTACGCAATGAACCCCTGCTCCATCTGACAACACCCCCTTTCTGCCATATCCCATGGCCCTTTAGCTCTTTTCTTTCCATCATTCAGAATTAAAATAAAATACATGATTGAGCCACATGACCTTATTTGAGTCATTTGCTGTCCACCTAGGTGTCAGCTACTGTTTGATCTGAGTCAGGTTGATGGAGTAAGTACATTTTTGCCATCTGGTTTCCTTTGTTTTTTTGACCGTAGCTTTCTCAAAGTCTGAATGACTTTAGAATTGGTCATTGTAGCTGAGGTGTCCAGCTAATACCAGCTCAGGGATGATGGACACCTGCAAAGCATTAAGCCCTGACATTGTGCAAGTGTTTTCTCAGTAAATTCCCAGGACTTCCCTGAAGAGATCTGCTAGTTAGGCCAGGGCAAATGCCATCTGATAAAGGACAACATGTTGCATCCCAAATTGCTCTCACTGGTCAGTAGGCAATGGAGGACAAGGTCCTAAGGCAAAGATGGAAAAATGGGCAAAATTAGTCTTTATTGGGGCGCCTGGGTAGCGCAGTCATTAGGTGTCTGCCTTCGGCTCAGGGCGTGATCCTGGCGTTCCGGGATCGAGTCCCACATCGGGCTCCTCGGCTGGGAGCCTGCTTCTTCCTCTCCCTCTCCCCTGCTGTGTTCTCTCTGTCACATAAATAAATTAAAAAAAAATCTTTAAAAAAAATTAGTCTTTATTGCTCTTCCCTCCACTTCCCTTTCAGTGTCTTCCTCAGGGTACCCCTCACCCCCACCCAGGACCTCCCTGCCTTTCTGATCCCAAGCCTTGCCTCCTCTCTGCCTGCATTCTCTGCTCCAGAGTGACTGCTGACTCTCTGTTATCCCTCAGCTACTATAGGCCAGTCTAGGTTAGGTTCTGCCGCAATGACAAGTGACCCCACAGTCTCAGTGGCTTAGGGCAGCAAAGGTCTATTTCTTACTCACACTACACATTACATGGCCTTCACAGCTCAGCTGGAGCTCTGCTTCACATTTCTCTACTCCAGCATCCCCAGGCTGATGGAGCAGCCTCTCTGTGAAATGTTCTCCAGTCTCATGGCAGAGGAGAAAAGAACATGGAAAATCACACGCTGGCTCCCCAAGCTTCCGTTCACCTTTCATTGACCAGAGCAAGTCATGCAGCCACGCCTGACACTGATGCGACAGCATCATCCTCCCCAGAGAGGGGCAGCAGATCGTTTTTGGACAATATGACAGCTTACTACGCTCTCAATCATATTTCCATTCTACCTTTTAAAAAATTAATTTTAAATTATGAAAGTGATACGCAAGGATGTGATCTTTTAATTTTTTTAGTTTTTTTAAAGATTTATTTTTTTTATTTTAGAGAGAGAGAGAAAGCATGTGAGTGGGAGGAGGGGCAGAGGGAGAGGAAGAGAAAGAATCCCAAGCAGAGTCTGCACTGAGCACAGAGCCAGACATTGGGGCTCAACCTCACAGCCCCAAGATCATGACCTGAGCTGAAACCAAGAATCGGATGCTTAACCAACTGAACCACCCTGGAGCCCCAATATTATCTTTTAAAATAAAACCTCCAAATACTGGAAATAAGGCTAACGTCCTTTTTGACCACCCTTCTTTCACTCTATCTGCTTATATCTGGATGTATCCACTGTTGCCTCGTTGGCAGGGGGTGGTCTTCTAATCCTTTAAAGCCTGTTTCTATGCTTTTACATAGGCAGATATGTACCCATGGAAAATACAAAGCATTATTTTGCGGGATGACTTTGCCATGTATTGGTACATAAAAGATATTATTCTGTACATGTTGTGACACTTGAGTGTTTTCAATCAATGATATACCTTGGAAATCTAGCCTAGTAAACAACTTAGATTTACCTTACTCTTTTTAGCTACTGCATAGTGTTCCCTGGTGTGGCTATATTATAGGTCTTAGCCATTCCCAAGCAGTGGACACACTTGATCTCTTTCTAGTTTTTCACAAACAAATCCGTAGGGAATGTGTCGGCACATGCCGCCTCCTGCACATGTGATTCTGTGATGGATTCAAGAAGAACTGTTAACTGGGGATATTTTAAATGTCGGTGGATGCTACCAAGGTGCCTGTCCCTCTTTCCCAGCAGATCTCAACTGGGAGGGAAATCATTGGATCATAACCATCCATCCCAAAGGCAAAAAGAAAATGGATTGGCTTGACAATCAGTAGGGCGGGACCAAGTTGGCGTGGCATGCCTGTATTTTAGAAGGGAAGTTCCTTCACTCAAATGAACCTCTCCAAGAATCAGTTAAGGAATCGGGGAAGGATGCAACGTTATTGATTTTTTGCCTCCCACGTCTTTGCATCCCATAGAAGAAAGCAAAGGATACCAGAGCCAGCAGATTGTCTCCTTGTGCCCACGGTTGCCATGGCTTGCTCTTTTCCCTCCCTAGAGTATCTCTGCCCCAACATAGTAGCTGGTTGTCTTGCAAATTACTGCACAAAGTTGAATCAGATAAGGAAGTGCTGGAGATTCAATTTCAAAGCACTTCTAGTCATAGGAAAAAGCCTTCCTATTTCCCAATTTGTCAAATATGCTCCTCTACTGTAGGGAAAGGAATGGATTTTGTCACTAAAATAAACTTGATTTAGGCACAAAAGGAAGAAGGGATTGAATATTTATCTACCCCTTATATGTGACCAGCATCTTGTGAAGTGTTTTATAGGTGACGTTTCATTAAATTCTCATCATCTCATGGTATTTACTCCCGATTTTTAGATTAGGAAACCAAGGTCGACTTGGGCAATCTTGAAGTTCAAGCCAAGCATGTCAGAGTTCCAAGTCTACCACCCACCACTATTCTGTTACCTGCAAAATACCCCGAAGCAGATTGGTCATCTTTAAGAAGCGTTTCTAGGCCATCCTGGACCAGGAGGGCAGAAGTTAATGCATGATCTATCTTTTAGGTCTTGTCTTAAGTGCTGCTTTCTCTGGAAAGCCAAGCAGGGTTAGGTCCTTCTGTGAGCTTGCAGAGCATGCTGTAGTTCCTCGAACATAGTGCTGAGCCCATGATGTTGGGATCATACAATGACCAAAAATGTCTGCCCCTAAACTGGATGAAAGTGATCCCTAATTTCTAATGTCCACCGGTGATTGGAGAAACAAATGACAATCATCCCTGCAAGAGGATAATGTCATCCTAGACCTACGTTATTTTTGCAAATAATTTTTCAGGTACCAGGTACATGAGAAAAAAAGAGCTAGCAAAAAGAAGCCACAGAAACAACAGCTAAAAAGAAAAAAAAAAAAAAAAGAGGGCACCTGGCTGGCTCAGTTGGAAGCGGATGTGAATTGTGAGTTTGAGCCCCACGTTGGGTGTAGAGATTAAATAAAACTTAAAAAAAAGGAGTCACACACCGTAGAATAGTTCTGCTTACTATGTCAAAGGAGATAAAATCGGTATCAACATATTTATACATATAACCTATATAAACAGAATGGGTAAATCTGTATGTAGTCTATGAGTATAATCTACACATTTAAAATATAATATATAAGTATAATCTATAAATCTATAGATCTGAAACTTTGGAAGGCAAAAAGTGGTAATTTAAAAATTCATAGGGTAGAAGGGTGCCTGGGTGGTTCAGTCAGTTGAAAAAGAATTGATAAGCATCTGGTAAGACCAATAAGGAAAAGGGGGAGCACAAACAGTAAATACCAGGAATAAAAAGGGACTTCAGTACAGATTCTAGAGATATTAAAAAGATGATGAGAGGAAATTATGAGCCACATATGCTAAAAAAAATTGAGAATTTAGATGCAGTGTGTAAATTCCAAGACAAACGCAATTTGCCAAACCCAAAAGAGAAAATCTGATTTGTTTTATAATAAAAGATACTGAATCTAACTGAAGCTTTCCAACAAAACAAACAAACCAACACAAAATGTAAATCTCCTGACCCAGATGCCTTGATTTTCTTAATATTAAGGGGAAAATGACATTAATTCTACATAAACTGGCATAGAGAACATAAAAAGCAGGTATACTCTTTCTGTGAGGCTTACTTAGTAATCAAATTCCACAAGGAGAGTGGAAGTGAACATTATAGGCTGTGAAAATCTTACAGATAAAAATATTTCTAAAAAATATTTAGCCAACTTAATCCATCAGTATCTATAAAGGATAGTATATCATGACCAAGTTGAGTTTATACTAGAATGTAAGATGGGTTTCACATTGGAGAATTTGTTAATATCACAAACTTAATGTAATTTATCACATTAACACATTCAATGAGAGAAACTGTGTGATTATCTTAATAGATGCAAAAATTTAAACATTTATTTATGAAAAAATTGTCAGCTCTTTGGAATAGAAGAAAATTTCTTTAACCCAATAAATGGCATCAACAAAAATACCTATAGCAAACACCTTGCTTAATGGTGAAACCCAGAATTTTCCCCTTGGTATCAGGAACAAGAAAAGAGTTGTTCCCTATCATTTTTATTTGACGTGTACTAGTGGTCCTAGCCAATGTAAGAAGACAAGAATAAACCAATAAGAATTGAAAGGGAGGAAACTAAATAGTTATTATTATTTGCAGATACTATGATCCTACATGTAAATGCTCAAAGAATCTACAACAAAATTATTAGAATGAGTCAAAAAGTTGATGTACACAAAGTTAACATTTATAGAAAAAATCAGTTGCGTGCCTTTCTCTTTCCACCATCTTGGAGCCTGTGGAGGCCTGCTGGGAACAGGACTCCTAAAACGACAAATATGTCTGGAAGGCTGTGGTCCAAGGCCATTTTTGCTGGCTATAAGCAGGGTCTCTGGAACCAGAGGGAGCACACAGCTCTTCTTTTTTTTTTTTTTAAAGATTTTATTTATTTATTTGACAGAGATAGAGACAGCCAGCGAGAGAGGGAACACAAGCAGGGGGAGTGGGAGAGGAAGAAGCAGGCTCATAGCAGAGGAGCCTGATGTGGGACTCGATCCCGTAATGCCGGGATCACGCCCTGAGCCGAAGGCAGACGCTTAACCGCTGTGCCACCCAGGCGCCCCACACAGCTCTTCTTAAAATCAAAGGTGTTTATGCTTGAGATGAAACTGAATTCTATCTAGGCAAGAGATGTGCTTATGTATACAAAGCAAAGAACAACACAGTGACTCCTGGTGGCAAACCAAAGAAAACTAGAGTTATCTGGGGAAGAGGAACTCATGCTCACGGAAACAGTGGCATGATTCGTGCCAAATTCCGAAGCAACCTTCCAGCTAAAGCCATTGGCCACAGAATCTGTGTGATGCTGTACCCCTCAAGGATTTAAATTTAATGGAAAGTAAATAAATAAAGGGGTAGATTTAAAAAAAAAAGAAAAGAAAAAAGAAAAAATCAGTTGCATTTTAATATGTAGGCAAGAATCAGAAAATGAAATATAAATAACCATTTAAGTGGCATAAAATATAAAACACATAGGAACAGACAATATTGCGAGGGAAAGGACGACTCATAGAATAAGAGAAAATATTTGTAAATCATATATCTGATAAGGAATTAACATCAGGAATATAGAATGAATCCCTACAACTCAACCACACACACACACACACAAAACCGAAGAAAACCACCACCACCACCACCAACAAAAGACCCAAACAAAGAAGCAAACAAAAAACACTTCAAAACAAACAACCCAACTAAAAAAAATGGGCAATGTTTTCTTAAAGATGATACACAAATGGCCAATAAACACATGGACAGATGCTCCACATTATTAGTCATTAGTGAAATGCAAATCAAAGCCACAATGAGGTATCGCCTCACATTCATTAGGATGGATTGTTAATAAAAATGAAATGTAACAAGTGTTGGCGAGGATGTGGAGAACTGGGAACGCCTGCTCATTGCTGATGGGAATATAAACTGGTGTGAACCCTGGGGAAAAAGAGTTTTGTGTTGCCAATTTTCTCCCTAGATATTCCAAAGATTGGAAAGGGAAAAACTCAGATACCTGTACACCCATGATCATAGCCACACTGTTCACAATAGCCAAAAGGTGGAAACCATCCGAATGTCCATCAACAGATGAATGGATACACAAAGTGTGGTCTATATATATAACAGAATATTATTCAGCCATTATTCATCCAAAAAAAGAAATTCAGAATGAAATTCTGACACGTGCTATACCATGGATGAACCTTGAAAACATTAGGCTAAGTGAAATAAGCAAGACCGAACCAAACCAAATAAAAACCCTGTATGCTTTCTTTTATATGGGGTACCTGGAACAGGAAAATTCATAGAGATGGAAAGTAGAACAGGGATTGTCGGGGCCTCTGGGGAAAGTAGAAATGGGGAGCTATTGCTTAATGGGTAGAGAGTTTCTGTTTAGGATGATGAAAAAGTTCTAGACGTGTGGAGTGATGGAAACAAACATACATGCTGATGGGGGGGGAATATAAACTGACATATTGGAGAACAGGTGGGCGCTGTCTAGCAAAGTTGAAGACACACATACCCTATGACCCAGCAATTCCACTGTTATAGGTCTATATCTCAGAGCAGAGGTTCCCAAAGCAAGATCCCCGGAGATCCTCAAGCTTCCTTCAGGGGACCTGCAAGGGCAAAACTATTTTCTTAATAATGCTAAGATGTTGTTTGCCCCTTTTCACTGTGTCGACATTGGTACTGAGAGTGCAGGGGCAGTGGCAGTAAAGCAGTTGGTGCCCATGCCTGATCCAGGCAGGGTTGCCAGTGGTGTTAACAGTCATGTCTCCACCACCACACACTAGCAGTAAAGTAATAATAATGATGATGGTGATGATGATGATGCTGGTTTCACTTAAGGTTGTCCTTGATGAAGAAGAAATAAAAATGATTAATTTTATTAATCTTGACCTTTGAGCGGATACACTTCCAACATGCCGTGTGATGGAACGGAAGGTGGGTGTGAAGAAAACTCTGCTGTCGCAAACCCAAGAATGATATTCTCTTGAAAAACAGCACTGAAGTTATAAGCAGAATTAGGTGGGCTTTTTTTTTTAATTAAATACCATTTTTACTCGAAGACATGTTGGGGAGACAAATCATGATTATTCACATTGGAACATCTGGCAGATATTTTCTTAAAAATGAATGAAGTAGGTCTGACGCTTCAGAGAAAATTGGACATTAGTTGCTGCCGATGACAGAGTTTTTGAGCTTTCAAACTAAAACTAGAATTTTGGAAACCTTGTATCCATCGCTGTGAGCTGGTCAACTTCCTAACACTTGAATGCTTTTCTGATGAGATCACTAGTGGTATTAGCAGGTGCAATTTTAAAAATATCATAAAATACACCAACATTTGGAAGATTTGTAAGGCTCAGTATACCAATGTATTCCAGTGACCACCATGATGTTACAAAACCACAAGTAACTGAAAGATCTGCTCAAAGCACAAGGTCAACCTGTGGATTTTAATGTAACAGAGCTCAAGGAGGTGACTGAATAGTTTCAGATTCCACATTGTAACTAACCTTTAAGAAACTACCACTCATTGAGTTTTGCTGTAGCTTCGAAGAATATCCACAATTAGCTTCAAAGACTATTAAAATATTTCTCTCCCTTCCAACTACTTATCTCTATGAGGTTAGATTTTTTCCTTTACACAAAACAATCTATCACAACAGATGGAATTTTTTTGAAATCAATCAATAATAATCAATATACTTATATTCCTCTATTGGGTTTGCCCCTTCTATGGTATAAATATCGCCACCATGAATGATTTTGAGCTACCGATGTGATTTCACAGAATGTAGTGCTGGGAAGAGATGGGCACCGTGGGCTCTCACGAGCAGCTATGACCCGGCTCCAGACCACCAATACAACCCACATTTTAAAAAGGTCTTTGGGTCCTCCATAATTTTTGAGAAACTAGAAATGTGAGAACCACTGCCCTAGAGAAATGGCTGTATCTGGGCCCCAGGAGACATGCAGAAAAAGGTCATAGCAACCACAACTACATGCAACATGAGTGAATCTTTTTTTTTAAGATTATTTATTTATTTGTTTGTTTATTTATTTATTTTTGCTAGAGAGAGAGAGCATGCGCCTGAGCAGGGGTGGGGGGAGGAGCAGAGGGAAATGCAAACTCCTGGCTCAGCAGGGAGCCTGATGTGGGACTTGATCCCAGGACTCTGGGATCATTGCCTGAGCAGAAGGCAGACACTTGCTTAACCGACTGAGCCACCCAGGTAACCATGAGTGAATCTTAAAAATATTAACTATAGGGGTTCTTGGGTGGCTCAGTCAGTTAAGCATCTGCCTTCGGCTCAGGTCATGATCCCAGGGTCCTGGGATCGAGCCCCACGTCGGGCTCCCTGCTCGCTGGGGAGTCTGCTTCTCCCTTTCCCTCTGCCTCCTTCCCCCTGCTTGTGCTCTGTCTCTCTCTCTCTCTCAAGTAAATAAATAAAATCATAAAAAAATATTAACTATGTTGAGGAAAAGAAACCAGACTCAAATGAATACATGTTATACAGTTTCATTTATACCAACGCCAGAAACACGTATAAGGCTAAGCATTCATGTATAGGAATGCATCCTTTGGTGCTCAGCATATTAAAAAAAAAAAAGCAAGGAAGCTACAGCTACAAAAGTCAGGTGAGAAAGGCAGGAGGCATGTGTGACACTGGGGTGCTGGCAGTGTTCTGCTTCTTCACCTCTGTGCTGCTTTGTGGGGGTTTGCTCTACTGTAATTCATTGATCTGTACATTTATTTTTAATGTACTTGTTCATATTGTGTTACATTTTATAATTAAAAGTTTTGAAAAATGCAATTATACAGAACACATGACTCCCCTGTACTTGGATCGGAAGGACATTCCCCTCTTCCTGGCTCTAGCCTGCCCAGACTGTCGTCCCTGCCAAATAGAGGTCTGCCATGCTCTGTGGTGTGTCTTCATATCTTTCCCCCGCCACATGGTTAGTTTCAAGAGGGAACAAATAGTTTCTTGGAGTTCCTCTACTTTTGTTTAAAGGCTGTTGGAAAATACATCTCTGAATTGCCTACTTGAAATTGGATATCTTCATTTGTGGCAAGCGAGACTACAGGGTTCTGCTTCTTTAATTCAATCGTATTATAGGCACCTTTCTCTGTTAGCATTTTTTAATAGCTACAGAGTATTTCATTATATGGATGTACCACAATTTATTGAACCGGCCCTCCCTTGATAGAGAGGTGGTTCCTAATTTTTTTTTTCTTAGTCAATAAGCAAAATAATGGCTTTTTCCCATTGGACCTCAGTGGGGTCCCTCTGTGGGGATGGGACCTTGGTCTAGTCACTGATGCATTATACCCACAGCTCAGTGCCCAAGATGTAGCATGTGCTCAATAAAAATGATTGTGGGGCGAATGAAGACTAACTGAATGAACCACATGGTATCAGTTTGAGCCCAAAGATAGGATTCCTTAGGCAAAGGGGCAGACAAGCACTGAGTGGAGCCCAGGGGTCTAGGCCTGAATCAGAGTGGATTCAAATCCCGGCTGTCTCACATGTGTGACTTGAAACAGCTACTTAATCTCTCTTTGCTTCACTGTTCTCATCTATAAAATGGGTATATTACCCATTTTATAGATGGCATCTGCTTCATAGGGCTGCTGTGAGAATTAAATGAGTGACAACATGCAAATGTCTCCGCATGGGCTTAACACATCAGCACTAGAGAAAGAGAATTAGTAATAGAATGTGATCATCCCAAGTCACCCTTGTAAAAGTACCCCAAGGACGATGTCTCTCACAGGGCAACAACACGAAAACAAGGTTTTTCTGGCCCTGCATTTGTGGTGGTTATTGTTGGTTCAAAATTTGCTTCTATGGGGTCAGTTTTTCTCCTGAAGAATCAGCTTCCCCCTTAAGGAGAGTATTTATACACACAGGCTATCACCATGGAGACAGTCAACAGTAGGGAATCCAAGATCACATCACCTCTCCCTGGAGGCTGAAAGTAGACTCTCGGGAACATTTATTTTGTGAAATTGGCAGAGTGTCATTAACTATAAACCACTCAAAAGGGTGGCTAGGAAGATGAAAAAGACACCCTAAACTCAGCAATTGTGTAACATCTCCCCACTCCCGAAACCTGAAACTGTGTCAACTCAAAAGACTCAGGGCAAACACTTACCATGCAGTTTTTGACTGCAGTAAGTCCACAGTCCTTCTCTACCCCAAGCTGGAAGGTTGAGACCAAGTATTCAACCCGAGTGCTCACTGGAAACTGGGTGGAAGAGAGGAGGAAGGTAAGGAATGGGAGAACGTAGACAGAGGGCTTGGGGGATGGCCTGGCAGGCAGAAGTAGGAATGAGGTCATTACTATTTCCAAATTAAGGGTCATAGATGGTTACATCTTAACAATGTGGTGTTAGGGTCTCTGTGCTCTTCATAGGGGAGTTACATTCAAGCAATCATCAAAGTCCCCATTATATCTCGAAAATGCCATAGCAGAAGCGTCAATATAGTTCTGCCTTACAACATTATTTTCGGTGGCCTGTTTCTAGGCATCTGGTGTTCCCTGTCCCTAATTCCTCTGCACCTTGATTTGAAGAACATCTACTATCCTGGGCCTGGCCCTTCCCAGAGTGGGATGCCTTCCAAGGCAGGCTTGCCACTCCCTGCATGGACGTCCAGGGATGAGCTGCTGCTCTCTGACACCCATTCCACAACCTTGCCCTGCCTGCGCATTTCAGTTTTTACTTTCAAAACAGAACAAATGGGCTCTTGGTTTCCCCATGTATTTTAAAGGCCAACACAAAAATACTTTGCCTGAATTGGCCTACTTGAAATTGGGTATCTTTACTTGTGGTGGCAATCAAGATTGAGCCACTTAAATTTCTGCAGAGACATGTAGATATCCTCATGCCTTCTTGGGAAATGGCCAAGGAAAAGAGGATGATATCAATTGGCAGCTTTGGTGTAAGGATGGGGAAGGGTGGTGGTGACTTCTGAGAACTGGAAAAGGCTGTTTTCAGGGAGAACATTTGCATTCACCACCCCTCTGGCTAGATGTGGCCTGTGGCCATTGTTAGTTCTCGTTGCACTTGACCTTATTTGGGGAGCAGGTGTGTGTAAGAGAGGGTCCAAGGGCTAGGAGAACTGGCTAAGCAAGTCCTCCAGGCTCCTGTGGGAGAGATAGTACCTAAGGATACTATGGGCTGGTCCTATGCCTAGAAGAGATTGCATAAAGAGAGCAGAGTTGGAGTGACATGAAAAACATGGCAGACTAAGAAGCTCCAGCTCCTTACTCTCCCACAGAAACATTAAAGAAACAACTATGGTCTAGCTAAAATAACTATAAAAGGGTTCTGAAAAGCAGTCAAAGGTCCACAGCAACCAAACAAATGTCCAATTTAGAAAAACTCACATTCAAAATGGTAGGAAATTCCATGGTATTTTTACTTGCTCTTTTCTCATTTTCTCCTCAGAACAGCATGGTGTAGTATAAGAGAAACTCAGCTCCCAGTTCCTTCCCTTGAACCCAGAGAGAGTGGAGCAACATTTTAATCTGTCTGGAGGCCGCTTGAGGGATTGCTCCCCCTACTTTGCTTAACTCAGAGCTCAGATAGGGAAACATGTCATAGTTCATGTTTCAGGCTAAGAAAAGCTGTTGAAAGCAGGGGTGGTTACAGCTGCTAGGAGACTATAGACCTGTGAAAGTCTGAGGCTGGAGATTACAGGTGGAGGAATGCAACAGAACGTAAAAGACCTTGAGAAGAAGCAGGGGAGACACTCTTTGGGAAATTAAGGCATTTTAAAGTAGCTGTGTATATAGACTAAATAAAAAAGCACACCACACATGCACACACACACACACACACACACACACACACACAGGTTCAGGCAAGATGCATGCTCAGAAAACTCCTGAGAACTTAAGACTTCATTCACCCTGGAATGTGCCCTGTTAGTTAGTGGAGATCTTCCCTTAAATGGACTGGACAAAAACCTTAAAACAATCACTTTGAATATGCATAAAGAGCTAAAAGAAAACATGAACAAAGAACTGAAGGAAATCAGGAAAATAATATATGAACAAAATGAGAATATTAATAAAAAATAGAAATTATAAAATGAAATCAAACAGAAATTATGGAGCTGAAAAATACAATAACTACATTGAAAAAAATTCACTAGAGGTATTTGACAGTGGACTTGAACAGGCAGAAGAAAGAATCAGAGAACTTGAAGAGAGGTCATTTGAAATTCTTGAGTCTGAGGAGACAAAAAAAGGAATAAAGAATTGCAAACAGAATCTAAGGACTTATGGGTCACCATCATGCAGGACAGTACACACATTTTGGGAGAAAAAAGAGACAGGGGCAGAAAAAATATTTGAAGAAATAAAGGCTGAAAACTTCCTAAATTTGAAGACAAGACACGTGTCTATAAATCCAAGAATCTCAGAGAACTCTAATAGGAAACATCCAAAGAGACCCACACAAAGACATATTATACTCAACCTGTTGAAAGTCAAAGACAAAAGAACTTGAAAGCAGCAAAATAAAATGACACATCACGTACAAACCAGCCTTATAAGATTATCAGTAGATTTCTCAGCAGAAACCTGACAGGCCTAAAGGGGTGGGGTGAGTGCTAAAAAGAAACCAACCACAACACCTGTCTACTAAGAATTCTATAGCTAGCAAAACCATCCTTCAAAAATGAAGGAGAAACTAAAGCACCCCCAGATAAACCAAAGCTGAAGGAATTCATAACCACTAGGCCTGCCCTACAAGAAATGGAGCAATGTTAGACAGTAACTCAAAGCCATATGAAATAAAGACTTCTGGTTAAGGTAAACACATAGACAAATATAAAAAAACCACTGTTATTGTAATTTTGGTTTGTAACTCCACTATTTTTATAGGATTTTAAAAAACAAATGCATAAAAATAATTATAAATCTATGTTAATGGGTACAAAATATATCCAGATGCAGTTTATGACATCAGTAACATAAAATAGGAGATGACAGGACTGTAAAGAGGCAGAATTTTTATATTTGATGTCCTATGTTCATGGATTGGAAGACACAATATCATTAAGATGTCGATACTACCCAAAACTGGCTACAGAATCAATGCAATCCTTATGATTTTTTTTTTTTGCTGAAATTAAGAAATCCGCCCTAAAATTCATTTGGGCTTTCATCAAAATTGAAGACTTTTATGCATCAAAGAACACTATCAATAGAGTGAAAAGATAACTTACGGAATGGGATAAAATGTTTCCAAATCTTATATATGATAAAGGATTAATATCCAAGATACATAAAGAACTCCTACAACTCGACAATAAAAAAACCCAACGATTAAAAATGGGGGAAAAACTTGAACAGATATGCCTCCAAGTTATGCAAATGGCCAATGAGCACATGAAAAGATGCCCAATATCACTAGTCATTAGGGAAAAGCAAATCAAAACCACAAATCAAAACCACTTCACACCCATTAAAATGGCTATGATAAAAAAAAAAAAAGAAAGAAAGAGAAAGAAAGTAGCAGGTGTTGGCGAGGAGGAGGAGAAATTGGTATGCTTGTGTCTGATTAGTGGGAATGTAAAATGGTGCAGCTGCTGTGGGAGACGGTATGGCAGTTGCTAAAAATATTAAACATAGAATGACCATATGACCCAACAGTTCCGTTTCTGGGTTTCTACCCAAAAGAGCTGAAAGCAGGATTTTGTTTTTTGTTTTTTTTTTAAGATTTTATTTATTTATTCGACAGAGAGAGACAGCCAGCGAGAGAGGGAACACAGCAGGGGGAGTGGGAGAGGAAGAAGCAGACTCACAGTGGAGGAGCCTGACATGGGGCTCGATCCCATAACGCCGGGATCACGCCCTGAGCCGAAGGCAGACGCTTAACCGCTGTGCCACCCAGGCGCCCCTGAAAGCAGGATTTTGAAGAGCGATATTCATACATCCATGTTCATAGCAGCATTATTCACAGTAACAAAAAGGTCGAGTGGATAAGCAAAATGTAGCCTCGCCTACAATGAAATATTACTCAGCCTTTAAAAGGAAGAAAATTCTTCCACATGCTGCAATGTAGATAAACCTTGAAGACACCATGCTAAGGGAAATAAGCCAGGCACGGAAAGACAAAGGCTGTCTGCATCCACGTGTATGAAGTACCTAGAGCAGTCAGATTCATAGAGACAGAAAACAGAATGGTGGGTGCCAGGGGAAGAGGGAGGGAGCTGTTTAATGGGCTCAGAGTTTTAGTTTGAGAAGGTGAAGAAGTCCTGGAGACAGGCGATGATGGCTGCACAACCATGTAAGTGTACTTAATGCTACTGAACTGTATACGTAAAAATGGTTAAAGTGGTGAATTTTGTTATGTATATTTTACCGCAGTAAATTTTTTAATAAATGAACCAGGAAACAAGCATAATGGAGGGGGAAGAGTGGAACTGGGAAGAGGTGAGGAAAACAAAGGAGAAAAAGAGGAAGGAGGCAAGCAGGAAGGGGGAACAGGGAGAGAGAAGACAAAGGGAACAGGTGCAGACCAGGAGAAGTGGTTGCGTGACACAAGTCACAGCTTTCCTGCGGCGTGCGGTGCCAAGGGCCTGAGCACGTTCATTTCTAAGCTCTGGAAGGGAGGCAGCAAAATGAAGCCTGTCTTGCGCAGGATGCACTGGGCTGTATGTTTACCCTTTCTCTGCCCAGCTTTCCCGAGCCCAGGAGGGGACGGGATGTTGCAGAGATGTGAGAAGGTGCATCCCAGAAGTTGTCCTGAATATTTCATCTTTTTCAGTTCACCAAAGCCACTGAGAAAACACCTCAGTGCATTTACAGAGAAGAGTATGTCCCCTTTCCAGGCCACAGACCAGACCAGATCTCCAGGTGGTACGGCAAGAGGAGAATTGAGGTAAGAGGGAGTGGGGGGATTCTCTTCCTTCTTCTCCCTCTGCCCCTCCCCCTGCTCTCTCTCTCTCTCAAATAATAAATAAATCTTTATATAATCTGGTTAAAATTAAGAAGCCCCCCGCCAACATATACACAGAATAGAACCAAGCAATCAGAGAGCCATTTCCAAGGACTCTGTTCAGGTCTGCTGCTTGTGCGCCGGGGACCCTGGACATCGCCCTGCTCCCCCACAGCTGCTTCCGCCACGGGCTCTTCCTCCGAGGACAGCCAGCTCCCATCCCCACTTCACACTTCCTCCTTCTTAGGCAAATGCGCACCTGCTCCTTCAATCCACTCTGGATCGATGGGGTTAGCATCCCCAGGGAGGACCCCCTTCCTGTGCTTTTGCCCTAGGCAGGTATATTAATCACATTTTTTATGTTCTATATTTCAGATGGTTTGACATCTTAGGGGCCGTGCTAATCCTGGACAGACGGCCCTCCCAGGGCTGGCTAGTTCCCACAACAGTAAACAGCTTGCTGGAAGCATGCCTTTGGGATACAAACCAGCTAACCCAGAACCCATACCCCCACCACCTCTTTTCTACAAGGCTCACATGCCAAGCCAATATCCCTTTGCCCTAAATCACTCCAGGGCCGGGCACCGATAACCAGAGGCACGTCGTTAGCCCAGAGCCTGCTGAAATCATTCAGACTCTGCAATCCTAAACTTCTCAAACTTGCCTACCCTGCCTCACCTGTTCCTTCCCTTGGAAAACACACGGAGGCCCCGGGCCATGCTCTCTCCTGCGCCTTCTACGACCCTGGTGCTTCCCTATGTGGCCCTGTGTGGTGCCCTCTCCTCTCGGGAATTGAAAGTAATAAACTTCCCAAATCGTTTTTTTCCCCCAAGGCAGTTGTCTCTCTGTCACCTGACCATGCCTGATCAAAACAAAAATCCCAGGCACATCATCAAGACAGCAGGGCCATGCCCCAAACCGAGAAGAAAATCCTTTTCTCTTTCCCCTGTTGTGATGCCTCCTTGGCACTTCCCTTGGTTCATGGGAACCCCTCCAACTTGCTTTCCCTGGCCCTGGACGTGTGCTCCGGGCACCTGGTGATGTGGATCTTGGGAACCCCTGCCTCATGTCTGTGCCTGTCCCCCTCGTCTCCCTTTGGCATTGTAATCTGACTTATTTATGGAACCACCGCTTGAAATATTATGTGTAGCCGGCGCTTCCAGACCAGAGCAGACACAGACCTCCCTGTCTGCTCCAGACAAGAGGACGGGCATGGAAATCCACATTATCCTCCCCTGTAAATCAGCCCAGTCCTCCAAGATTCCCTTCCAGGGCCAGGAGGATTTTCTTTGGAAGGGCACTGATGCAGGCAAACGTCCCAGAGTAAGGAGGACATGGCTTTCTTCTCCTTGTAAATAACTCCCACCAAAGAAATCACTCCCCGAGTTTCCAGCTGAGGGAGCCATAAATCCTTTGCAGGAGAAGGCGATTTATGGAGCGTTCTCTGACTCTTCCCATAGTAACTGATTGAAATACAAGGTGCATATGTCAGGCTCGTAGTCAACGTCTTCCACTTGCCATGGAAATAGGCCCTGGGATGGAGGAGCCTAGAGACGCAGCAGAGGGTGTAATTTCAGATCACAAGGGCAGCAGTGGCTCTGACTCTTCCTAGCAGCTGGGTGTCCTGCCTTTCATTTCAATGCGTCCCCATAGCCCATGCTTGGGATGAACTGACTTGGCATGCGTCGGGGGCTGGGGCATGTGTGTGAAGGTGAGCTGTGTCTCCCCGGCAGTGGCCCCGAGGGCTCAGGCAGCAACAGTCACATCAGCATCACACACGTCCATGGTGGCAGCTTCGGCCTCCGGCCGCGGCCGTGTGGATGCCTTGCTCTGATCGGTAACACGCTCGCTGTGTCTGTCCCTCCAGGGGCTCCCGTACAAACACCTGATCACGCACCATCAGGAGCCCTCCCACCGCCATCTGATCAGCACCTACGATGACCATTACAACCGGCACAATTACAACCCAGGCCTGCCCCCACGTCGCGCCTGGAGTGGACACAAGCTGCTGTGGCTCCCAGAGAAATCGGACTTCCCCCTTCTTGGTATTCGTCTAATTTGGGATTTTGCCCTGTGCTGGGCTGGGAGGGGTCCACGGCTGCCTAGGGCTGTGGATGCTGAGAGACTCACACAGAGAGCATTAGAATGACATGCGAAGGGGAGAATCCTATGGACCCACAGGGCCGCTTCTTGCCACGGAGGTGACATTGGCTGTGTGATGAAGCCCTCACCTGGGCACCGAGGCCGGGTGGGTTTACCGGGAGCACAGGTGGCAGGAACAGCATCATTGCACTCAAATCCGTCACCTTTGCATAAACAGTGATGACCAGTTCCCTGGGGCCCTGCCCTGACGGAGCACCTGGGGACACAGGAGTCACCAACGGGGAGGAATTCCTGCCCTTGGGTAGTTGTCATTCCAGTGGGTCTCAGATAAGACACTGTTGATGGATAACTTAAGATCTGGCAAGTAACATCATTCTGGACCAGGATGTGCGCCGTGAAGCAAAGACACTGGTAAGGCACGCAAAGTGAGGCACGTACTTGTGAATCTCCTTTGGGTGGAATGATGAGAGATGGTCGCTCTGGAAGAGAGAGTTGAGTTGAGAAGGAGGGAGCCATATAGGAATGGCGGGGGGAGAGAATTCCAGGGGAAGAAATAGCAAGCAAAGATGTTACGCAGCAGGAGTGCAAGAAGACCACATCCGGGCTCATAGGCCAGCACCAGCCGTGCGGATTTTGTCCTTCCAGAAGCAACAGGACTTTGAAGGGATTTTTATAAGAGAGTGCCTTGATCTGATTTACATTTCAAGCTACCCTCATTCTTTGCATCCAACTTTTTGGACTCCCTACCCTTCGATGCAAAGGGACCTGGATTCAATGGTGAGCTGCTTGTCACTGCATTACTTTTGCAAGGGTTTCTCCTCCCGAGAAGTCTCACAAGCCAGCACTGCTCCCTTCCCTGCTAGGGGAGGACAGTCCCCCAGGAGCCGGCAGGGCCACCCTCCACCAATTATGGGGCTGATTTTTCTGAGGCCTATGTACCAGCGCCTGGTTCCTCCTGAGTATGCTGGGAGCACACTCCACGCTGAGCCAACACTCCTGCAAGCCCTTCTTCCCTCCGGAGCCCTGCCAGGCTTGGTCCCTGATACTGCAGCCCCGGAAAACCTCCAGGGCCCCACGCCACACATTCCCCTGGCTGGTCCATGCCCTGTTCACCCAGACTCTGGCTTCTCTTGCAGCTCCCCCTACGAACTACGGACTCTACGAACAGCTGCAGCGGAGTTGGCTTGCGCCCAAGGCTGCCCCGAGGGAGAGCATTTACACCTCGTCCTACCCCAGACCACCACCTTACGCTTTGTCCCGGCGGGAACATGCCATCCCCGTCCCTCCCCCTCGCCTGCACCCTGTCCCGCGCTTCTGAGAACTGCCATGTGAGAGCAACGCAGGCAGAACCAACCGGACACCCACTGTGCTGTTCGTACTTGCCAGGCAGCAGGCGGCTGCAGACACACCCCGAGTTTTAAATCCGGCCCCGCCGAGGGGCCCTTAGAATCATGATCTGTGTTTGATGGTTCCTACCCTTCCTCCAAACCCTCAGCTTCCTTCCTTTTCCATCCCACAATTAAAGCTCTTTGACAGAATGGAGTGTCATGGATGTGCAGAATTCTGCAGAGTGGCACATGAGGGGAAACTGAGGCCCAGAGAGGTAACATGACTCCTGCAAGTTCTCACAGTGTCGTCCCTACCCTCCAGGAGTGTCTGGTCCATACAGAAGGGTATCTGACCACGAGATCCGCTGCAGAACTCCACGGAATGGTAGAATGTGGTTTTGGGAGGGCACCCCGCAGGAGCTGACCATTGTAGAAGGGTCTGGCATGCCGTTGCCTCCCCAGGGGTGCACCGAACCCAGGGCTCAGAGGAAGCAAGACACACAGCATCTCCCTTCCACCTCTAAGCTCTCCAATCCTTTTCCGGGTTTGAGGATGGGGGATTTTTCAGCGAGTGTTTCGGAGTGAGGATGGACCCGCGGGTAGAAGATCTGGGGCGCTGCCCTTGCCCAGGATGGAGTCCCCTGAGGCGCATTCTGTCACCTGACGTGGAGTCTAGCCTCCAGATGAAAACGGCCAGCCTGCATCTGCCCCGACTGTCAGGACGGTCTCCGAACGGCCTTCTCTGCCTCCTGCCTCCACCTGCTTACCTGTGTTCGCTACCGTAGGCGCCACACTCGGTATACAGTTGGTGCTGAATAATCCTTGGCTGGACGTACAAATGAACCATTGTCTCTTTTGATGCTCTTCTCTGGACCCACATGGTACCCCATTCACCACGACCCAGTCCTGTTCCACACTCTGAGCCCCTGTCTAGCTGCTTCCCCACACCCCTGCCCCAAGGTGGACCTCCGTCCAGACCCCAGCCCATCTTGATGCCCAAAGACCCCTTAGTCTTCCCAGAACTCAGCCACTCCCACTTCTGAATCGGAGAAAAGTGAGCCCCCCCTAGAATCCTTCTGGCAACAGCAGAGAGGAGGTCACTTCTCTGCTCCTCCCTCCTTTAGAACCCGGCCGTCCATCTGTGGCAGGGCATCAACACAATTCTGAGGCTCTGCCAGCCCCCCATCTCACATCTACCACTACAAGTGGTTGTTTTTTCTGCTTTGGAGAAAAAGAAATGAATAGAAGTATTTTTCCATGAATCTTTTCCTTATGTTTTTGGCACCTGCTTCACATTCTAGCAAATAATCAAGACCAAAAAAAAAAAAAAAAAAAAGGCAAGAAAAAAACGGAGTTAATATTTATTCTGGGTTGAACAAGCAGTTCCACAAAAGCCAGGATCTGGGCCTCAATGAGATTATTTCATTGATTTATCGCTACCACCATTCATGGTAGGTGCCCCAAGGTATGGATTAAAAACGTCATTTCTGTTTACAGAAATGGGAACAAAGAACAGAGACAATAGAGATTGGCTGGCCTGAGACTGCACGGGGATTGAATTCTGGAGCTTGGATTTGAACCTAGGTGGGCTTGTCACAGAGCATGCGTGCTTAGCCCTTGTGCAAAACCATCTCTTCAAAGAAATGAAAGCCTTGAGACCAGCTGGACGTGTCGGTCTGCTGTGTGATTGGCTCAGGGACACATGTGTGTGGTTGGCTGATTCTGGTCCAGAAAACATGTGACTCAAAGTAGAGGAAGCTGGGCTTGGGCCATCCCTTTCAAGGACACCTGCTGGCTCCAGGCCTCCTCTAGGTTGACCTCAGCACACTCTAGAGCCATCGCTCACTCCTCCAAGAGTCCGTTCACTGGCCCTGTTTTCCCTACCAGACTCAGAGTTCCCTGAAGTCAGAGCTGGGCACACACGAAGCGCTGAGTCACGTTTGCTGACAGAGTGGTGGGCAGGATGAGGAATGAGAATAAAGGAGGCTTGTCCAGGAGAAGAGCTCCAAGTGGTTGCCGGGGGCTGGCACCACGCTGGCCTTCCTCACACCTCCAGCAGCTGCTCAGCTGTCCCATAAACATTCTTTGAGCCATTGTTGAACTGGGCATTGACATCACAGAGCCTTCCATCAGGCAGAGGAGAGGGATCTTCAACAAATACAGGACAGGACAGAGTGATGTTGGGGACAGGTTTACGGAATTCAGGACCTTGGTGGCCAGTGTGCCATGAGGGAGATCATTGGGGGTGTACTGAAGGGAAGGGGTCTCGAGAGCAAGAATGGGGGCGTGGAGACATGATCGAGCAGGGAAGCTTTCCCCAAAGAAGGGTTATTTAGGCTGAGGCCAGAACACTGGTGGGAGGGGAGTGGGGGACTAGCCAGGTGCGGGAGCAGGTGGGGAGGGCAGAGGGGGTGGCTGAGGTCACAGGAACAACATGCGTGAGGCTCCACGTTGGGAAGGAGCTTAGCAGGTTTGTTCGAAGCCCGAAAGTTGATGTATGGGTTTCCTACTGCGGCTATAACAAATACCACAAACTTAGTGGCCTAAAGCAACACAGTTTATTCTCCTACGGTTCAGGAAGTACGACATCCACAATGGGTTCTTCTGGAGGGTCTAGGGGTGAGTGGCTTCCTTGCCTTTTCCTGCTTCGAGGGGACATCTGCACTCCTTGACTCATGGCCCCCCTCTCTCTTTCCAGAGCCCCAGGCAATGTAGCATCTTCTCTCTCTGCCTCCCTCCTGGGAGGACCCCTGTCATCACAGGGGGCCCTGGGTAATCCAGGATAATCCCTCTGTCTCAAATCCTTAGTCACATCTGCAAAGTTCTTTTGGAATATAAACAAACATATTCAGAGGTTTGGGGGATGAGGATGTGGACATTGGCTCAGGGTGGGGATGCTTTTCACAGTGGAACCTGGCACTTTAGGAGCCAAGCCCTAGCCGGTGCTGTCCCACTGGCTGGAACGAGCCTGCCCCCTGCTGGCCAATTCGACTCCTTTTTTATAGACTGCTGTGGTTTCAGGTTCAGGGTTTCTCCAGCATTAGCCATTCTGACATGTGTGGGGTGATGTTTCATTTCAGTATTGATTTGCATCTCCCTGATGACGAGCGGTGTTGACCATCTTCTCACCTGCCTGTTGGCCACCTGCATGTCTTCTTTGGAGAAGTGTCTGTTCATGTCTTCTGACCATTTTTAAATTAGATTATTTGGTTTTTGGGTGTTGAGTTGTGTAAGTTCTTTATATATTTTGGATACTAAACCTTTATCAGATATGTCATTTGAAAACATCTTCTTCCATTCAGTAGGCTGTCTTTCAGTTTTATCCATTGTTTCCTTTGTTGTGCAGAAGCTTTTTATTTTGATGAAGTCCCAAGAGTTTTATTTTTGCTTTTGTTTCCCTTGCCTCATGAAATATATCTAGAAAAATGTTGCTATGGCCGATGTCAGAGAAATTACTGACTGTGCTACCTTCTAGGATTTTTATGGTTTCAGGTCTCACATTTAGGTCTTTGAAATGAAACTCCATCTGGAGTTTATTTTTGGAGTATGGTGAAAGAAAGTGGTCCAGTTTCATTCTTTTGCAGGTAGCCATCTGGTTTTCCCAATACCGTTTGTTGAAGAGACTGTCTTTTTCCCATTAGGTATTCTTTCCTGCTTTATCAAAGATTAATTGTGGGTTGATTTCTGGATGTTCTATTCTGTTCCATTGATCTATGTGTCTATTTTTGTGCCATTACTATACCGCTTTGATTACTGTTTTGTAATGTAACTTGAAGTCCAGAATTCTGATGCCTCCAGCTCTGTTTTTCTTTTTCAAGATTGCTTTGGCTATTCAGGGTCTTTTATGTTTCCATACAAATTCTGGGATTGTTTGTTCTAACTCTATGAAAAATGCTGTTGGCATTTTGATAGGGATTGCATTGAATGTGTAGATTGTTTTGGGTAGTATGGACATTTTAACAATGTTTATTCTTCCAGTCCATGAAAATGGAATGTCTTTCTATTTGTGTCGTCTTCAATTTTTTTTAATCAGTGTTCTATAGTTTTCAGAGTACAGGTCTTTCACCTTCTTGTCTCTGAGGTCTCTGGAGAGACTGCAGGGGAACTGTGGTTACGTCGTTGCTCTTCCAGACCTGAAACCAACCTTGGTTAGGGGCCTTGGCTTGGAAACGTTCTGGGGCTGGAATCCCCCTTGCCCCTCCAACCCTCCACCACCAGGTATAAAGTACAAAATTAATCCGGGAGGCGTTTGCAAATAGCTGTTGAATGAGTATATACATGGTTTTATATGAATAGAATTCTATTGCATAGGCTATTCTGTACTTGATTTTATTTTTCATCCAATGATGTAATCGTCTGCAATCTAACATGGCCCAGCAGACTTACTTTTTATTATATATCTGCTCCCTTCCCATTCCTTTCAACCTCAGAAAGTCAGGACCAAGCTCTAGAGGGTCTCTTGACCCCTCACACCTCACATTTGCTCAAAGCAAGTCCTGCTGATTCCACCTCCAAGGCGTCCACAAAGCCATCCCCACTGCCACTCAAGGGCAAACCAGGATCCCCCACTGGGAGCTTGGAGAGTCTCCTGGCTGGTGTCTCTGCTTCACGGTTAACTGCGTGGTGGAACATAATCCAGCAGCGGTGGGGGGATGGGGCCGGGGAGGACTGGAAAGCATACATCAGGTCATGTCACCACCCTACTTACAAACTTCCAGTGATCTCCTAGCCAGCCTCTCCCCTCATGGCTGTGTTCCATCTGCCTAGCTGCTCTCCCTGTGCTTCCCCCTGTGCTTCCCCCTAGTTCAAGGTGAGACCAGTACGCCCTGCACCGGACCCTCCACTGCAGCTAACTGTGGGCCCACGGTGCCCCCTGGTGGCCAGAGACCCAAGATCGTCTGGATAGAGAGACAGGCGAGGAAGTACGTGAGCAAGGACCAGGCACTTTAGATTTGGAAAAAATTTTGGAAGAGCAAAAGCTTAGAAGACCCAGAGTGTTAGTGGGAGACAAGGGAGTCTAACAGTCCTGGCTGGGGTGGTGCCTTCTCACTGGGTTTTGGAGAGGGGGCTGGAACGGGAGGGCAGGTGACATCAGGATCGGCCGAAACCTTGCCTCTGCGACCTCTCATCAGACCAGCGTCCACGTCTGTGCAGGAGGGGGCACTGCGCTGTATCTGGGTCAGTTATCAAGGAACTTCCTGGGAACGTGGGCTCTGAGTCACCTTCTTCCCTCCAGAATGTCTCTCCCACCGGCAGAGACCCGGCGCAAGGTCTCTGTGGCAATGCCAGTTATGGGGACGATACCTGTACTCCCCGCTCGGAAGGTCAGGGGACAGCCTTTACTTTTCAAGACCCCTGTGACTTTCGCTGACTTGATTTGCTGGTGGTGCCTCTTCTGAGCAGAGGCCACGATAAGGAACAAAACCACTGCACAGATGACAAGTCCAGGCACCAGCGGGCTGGGTGTGTGGGTCCCGGGCAGGAGCCAGGACATGGAACCCAGCTCCTCGGGTCCCACTGCAGTGAGGCCCCTGAGGGACCTCCCCCTACCGCCCAGACCCCAAGTCCCCTGCCTGCTTGCCCCCGCACCCCGTATTTCCCCACACTCCATTTGTCTGTAGGGCACACTGTGTGTTGCTGACCTCACGATTCATATGACAATTATTCTGAGAAATTATGCCCAGAACTCGACAGGAAAGAGAAGTAAAGGGATCACATTTTACCATGGAAGAGACGGAAGCAAGTATTTGCACCTGGGAACGGTGTAGCTGATTAAACCAAGACAGCGGAGGGAGAAGGTGCAGCTAGAGTGTGGCCTGGCGCCGGGGCTGACCCCCGCCAGTCCGATCAGACCAGCTATGTTTGGATGGCGCGCACACTAACAGTAGAAGGAGAAAAGAACCATCATGAAACTCCTCACCACTAGCGAAAAAGCATTGCTTTCCTAGGTCAGCAGTTCTCAAAGTTTGAGTGTCAAGACTCCTTTTTTTTTTTTTTTTAAGATTTTATTTATTCATTTGACAGAGAGAGAGACAGCCAGTGAGAGAGGGAACACAAGCAGGGAGAGTGGGAGAGGAAGAAGCAGGCTTCCAGCAGAGGAGCCTGACGTGGGGCTCGATCCCATAACGTCAGGATCACGCCCTGAGCCGAAGGCAGACGCTTAACGACTGAGCCACCCAGGCGCCCCATCCACCCAGGTGCCCCGTGAGTGTCAAGACTCCTTTAGATCCTTAAAATGTATCACAGATCCCAAAGAGCTTTTGTTTTGGGGGGGTTGTGTCTATTAATATTTGCCATATTAATTAAAATGGAAAAATTTTAAGAACATGTATATTAATGCAATTACATAGCATGGTACCCAACCTATGACCTATGAAAATATAAACGCTGTATTTTTATCAAAAGCAGTTATGTTTTCCAAAATTAAAATAATTTAGATGAAGTGTGGCATTAAAAAAAAATAACAGCTTTATTGGGATATAATTTACATACCACACCATTCATCCATTTAGAGGATGGAAGTCCTCTTGGACTACGGTGTCCACGTGTGTCTACCTCTGAGGCTGTCTGGTGACTGAACTGGTCTGTGCTCTGACCGGTTTGCTCCCCTACAGCTGGATCTCCACACGTCCTTCCCGGTGAGCGAGATGGTTTTAATCAGATCATGGAAATCTTTCCATGGATTCTGTCTTTGTTCCAAGTCCCAGGTGATCTGCCGGTGCCCCTACCCAGGCTCCCCTCCCTCCTGGGCCGCTGTCGGTCTCAGGCTCCCGTTCCCATCTCCCAGAGATGCATAACAGAGCAAAGTGTCTAAGGAAAGGGATGAAGATGTCCCAGGAGCAGTGACATGGCAAGAAACTTCACATTATCGGAACTCTTGGGGATACTTCGTGACATTGGCAGCACAAAAGATTAAACGTGGGAGGCCGAGCCGAAGTTAGGAGTATAACAAACAATTCACCAAAGCTTAGAGAAGACCCTTGCTCCCTGTCCCCAGTGAAGCCATGAGAAGGTGATCACTGTTCAAACTACTCTTGATAAATTTTTTTACAAGGACAAAAAGCACTTTAATTCTCAGTGTTTTAAATGACATGGTACTAAATAAATATTAGTTTTACTGGTTTTTTTTTTCTCTATACATTTATAACCACAGTAAGAGAGTTCTTAAAAATTTTTGAAGGCCACGGGATAATCATAATTTTTCCCATTGATTATTAGGATTGCTTTGTACTTTCGGCTTGCACGCACTTTTGCCATCCCGCACTGCTGTGACCGGGGTGTGGGTCTAACTGCGTTTAATCTACTGTTCAGTTGATGAGTTTTTTGTATGCCTTGATGGAAAGTAAGGTCTGCACATAGGAGATAACGCTGAGAGCTGGACCGGGTCACACTTGTTGGCTGTCTCCCCGTCACCCAGAATAGCTGCTGGCACACCCGGACATCCAGGGAAGACTTTTCTTTTTTTAATTGAGGAACAATTGACCAATAAAACTGTATGTAATTAAAATACACAGTGTGACGATACACAGGTCTACATGTGCCCTGATGACCAAGACCGGGTCATGAACACATCTGTGCCCTCACACAGTTAACTCTGCGTGTGTGAGAAATGCTTAAGACCCACTCCCAGCAGAGCGCCTGGGGGTCTCAGTCAGTGAAGCGTCTGCCTTGGCTCAGCTCATGATCCCAGGGTCCTGGGATCGAGCCCTGCGTCGGGCTCCCTGCTCAGCAGGAAGTCTGCTTCTCCCTCTCCCTTTGCCTGCCACTCCCCCTGCTTGTGCTCTCTCTCTTTCTGTCAAATAAGTAAATAGAATTTTAAAAAAAAGACCTACTCCCAGGAACTTCCAAATATACAACACCGTCTTCTTAACTGCGGTCACCAGGCTGCACATTCGCTCCTCAAAGAGATATGAGCACCCATGTTCACTGCAGCGTTAGTCACAAGAGCCAAGATATGGAAGCAGCCTAAATGTCCTTCGATGGGGGAAAGGGTAAAGAAAAAAAAAAAAACAGGATGTATGTCCAAAATGGAATATCATGCAGCTGTAACAGAGAAGGAAATCCTGCCCCGTGTGTCAGCGTGGATGAATCTAGAGGGCATTATGCTAAGCGAATTACGGCCAGACAGAAAGCCTCCTGCTCTCCCACCCCCACGTGACCCCCTCCAAGGAGGAGAAGCAGCAAGTCGCCCGATTCACCTCTCAGGTCCTCCGGCTGCACTGCCTATGGAAGCTCTCTATGGAACCTCCCTCCTTCCTCGAGGGCCGCCTGGACCAGACGCTCAGGTGAGGGCTGGCAAGCCCGGGTGGTGTCACAGTGAATGCGACACGGGGGTGTCAGGTGCACTGTCTCATTTGCTGCTCTATCTTGAGTGTGGCATCGCACAACCACCCACATAAAGGTTCGGGGCTATGGCAAGAGACACCTCGCCAGGAAGCTACGCACTGGGAGGGGGGCTCAGATACAGTGAGGGTGGGTTTGCGAATTCTCAAGATAAGATGACTTAGGGAAACAGGAAAGGGGAGAGGGCATCGAGGAGGGGGAGCCACAGCAGACCTGAGCATCTCCACAGGGGAGCTGTGTGCTCAGCAGCTTCGTGAACACGCAGGAGTCTGTCTCGACTCCCCCATCTGTGAAAGGTTTCACGCTCCAGGTCCGGGAATGAATATGGGGGATGCAGGATTCTGGAGGCAAGAGAGTGGCAGCAGAAAGGATCATGAAAAGTGGTAGAAGGTGTCCTGATGATGCGGGGGTGTAAGGGATCCCCGCACACTGGCACCCCTGGTTGAGGCTGGGGGACCTTGCCCAGGTTTGGTCCTTCTCTGCCTCCCACTAGCCTCGCCTGGCTCAGAGATACGGGGGCCTGAGGCCCGAGCAATGGCCTGAAGGAAGCCTGAGTTGAGAGCATGTATGGCCTTGTATCCCAATATTAAGATTCAGGGATGCCCACCGTTGATTGAGACCCCGTGTCAGACTGAGCCTCTTCTAGCCCATTCCGTTACCTTCATTCATTTCCATAAGTACGTCGGAGTCTGTTGTCCTCTGCTTGACAGATGAGGAAAGGGGGCTTTAAAGATTTTGTGAACCTGACTTAGTCCCGTAAGTGAAGGTGGGAGGCCCCAGCCCAAAATGAGGCTGGGGTCCTGGGTACTGACCTTCATCAGATGGTCACAATGACGTTGGCCTTGGACAAGTCAGCTGTCTCCCCTTTGAGGCCACCTGGACCCCCACCCCCCACCCCCCGTTCCCCAGGCCTGTTTGGTTTCTCCCCAGGTGCCTGAAGACCCCTTTGGAGACCCTCTCCTTAACCAACTGTCAGCTCACAGAGTCGGACTTGGCGCCCCTCCCCCAGTGCCCGAATATCAGCCAGCTGAAGGGTCTGGATCTGAGCGGCAGCAGCCTGACCGGTTTCAGCCTCAAGCCTCTCCAAGTGGCAGCCAGGCTCCAGGACCTGGGCTTAGATCTGTGTGGACTCACGGAAGCCCACCTCGGGGCCATCCTGCCAGCCCCGAGCCTCTGTCACCAGCTCCAGACCTTCAGAGTCAGTGGGAATGTCCTCTCCGCGGCCATGGATGGGAGGCCACTGTACCACACCGCCCAGCGGCACCACCTGCACCCAGAGCTCTATCCTGCCCCTCTGGAGAGTTTTGGCGCTCAGGGAGCTCCCCACCTGGGGATGTTTGCCCAGGTTCAAGCTGAGCCGACAGAGATCCTGAGGGACTTGGGGTTGCCCTGGACCATCTGGCTTAGCACCAGCCCCTGTCCTCGCTATGGCGCGAGATATTCTATGATTTAGAGCCCATCATATATCCCTGTTCTACGCCTGCCTGATTGGGCGCATGCGTCTATCCACAACTGTCTTCTGGGCATTTGGAAACTGAAGTCTAGGACCTAGGTGCATTGCATGAAAAGGGAACACGGACCCCCGGTTTCAGATATCTGTTCAGTGTGGATGGGAGAGGGAAGGTGACCCAGCGGGAGGGCAGGATTGCGGACACAGAAGCCTTGACTCGGGGAGTCGCTGGGACCTTCACGGATATGTGTCCTACAGTCAGAAATGTGAATCTGAATTTCTGGAGGGAGATTTGAGCTTGAGACTCACATGTGGGAGTTATCCCTGTGTGGACCCTTGTAAAAAGAGGGTAGGAAATAAAGAACCTCAGTGTAAACTCTCCGGTGCCTTCCATGATCAATTAACTGGTTTCTCCAAGTCACACTTCAGGAAGCTCCAGCTGCTGATGGAGAAGAGCCGTACTGAGTTGTCCATGATCAGAAACTCTGTAACCGCTGTGGTGGGATTTGGCCCCAGGAACTCACAGCATGTTTATGATTTCCTCCAGTTCTTTATTCTTTCCGGGGTCTCTCTTGACTCCTTGTTTCAGGGGCTGTTGGGTGGGTCAATACAACAATTGGAACATGTTAAGTGGCCAATGAGCCATTGGAGACCCTCACTGCTGAGCCAGATGCTGTGACCCTGGACGTGAACCCTCCCCACCGTTCTCCAGGTGGACCCCGAGGCCTCAGTTCCCGGCCTTTGTGGTGAGAAAGGGCTTCACTGCACAAAGCAGGGCCAATTCTGGAAGGGACTGTTCACACTGCAGATTAACTGGAGCTTCTGGGCCTCACCAACCCATGCCCTTCACAGGTGGGTGGTCGTCCTTGAACTCAACGAGGTGGCCAGTAAAGACATTCAAGTTCCTTTTAGCAAAAGTACTAAAATCCTACAGGCATGGAAACTTAGTATTTCTACACCACATTAAAACAAATAATACCCCAGGGCTAGGCCATGTCAATGAGAAGCGGACTTTATTCTCCTAACACCTCTCTTCCCCCACCAGGAAAGACTAGAGCAACATGTTTTGAAGTCAGTATATTAGGATATGTAACAAAATACCTCTAGGCAGTGACTGACTCCCTTGCCTGTGGTAAGACAATGTCTTGGCCAGGTTTTCTTGACCAACCAATAGACTGTATACAGATGTGTTAGAATTGGCTCACATGGTCACCGCAGAAGTCCACTCTCTGTCATCTGTGAGCTGGAGAACCAGCAAAGCCAGTGGTATGACTCAGTCCAAGACTGAAGGCCTGAAAACCAGGGGAGCAGATGAGGTAACTTCTAGTCTGAGGCCAAAGCCCTGAGAAATGGGGGACCCCTGCTGTAAGCCCCAGAGTCCAAAGTCTTAGAAGCCAGGAACTCCAGGTGTTCATGGGCAAGGAGAGAGAGAATTTGCCCTTCCTTCCCCTTTTTGTTCCATTCTGGTCCCCAAGAGGTTGAATGATGCCCAGAATCTCTAACCTCAGTGTACTGATTTCAAACGCTAATCTCTTCCAGAAACACCCTTACAGACATACCCAGGATTAATGTTTGACCAGCTATCTGGGCATCCCTTAGACATGGTGACACCAAAAAATCATCACAGTGACTCAAACAAAAGCACCCAAAGGAAGGCTCCCCCGCTGAGGATTCAGGGGCTGGTGGTGTTGATGGGAGGTCCTTAGGCAAGAGCCTCAGTTTCCCTATAAAAGGAGTTTTCCCTGTATAATGATGCACACACACCCACCTTATCCAGTTCTTGTAGGATCCAATGAGATGATGTACATAGAGGGCTTGGCATACAGTAAGAGCTTAATAAATGAGTCTTTCTCTTCCTTTCTCTTCCTCAATCTTCCTTTCTAGTCCTGACAGCAGGAGGAGAGCAGGACACAGGGCATGCCATAGGATTCAGCTTTTACATGTGGCTACTAATGAATCGTAATTCACGCAGGCAACTTTAGCAGCAAGCACCAGGCATATGAAAGACTGTATTTATCTCTAGCGATGCTCAGATAGACGGTTCCAGTCCTTGGGACTTGTGTGCCACCTGCTGGTAGATCCAGGTGATACAAGCTGGACCATATTGTTCACTCTTCTAAGAAATCTGTCATGAACTGCTATTTGAGTATAAATATCTGTGTTGTGATATATAAATGTTAAAGATATAAATTGCCTTTAAAGGTTGTAAAAAGAAATTTGGTGTTTTTAAAGAATGCATGCAGATATTTAAAAGAATTTTAACTTCGTTTGGTGTCTGTAAACAAATGAGACTTTAAAACTTGAGTTTAAAAATCTATGAACAAGAATTGTTTCCTCTGTTAAAAAATTAAAATCATAAAATTTTAGAGCTGGAAGGTTACAGTTAAATTTTTAAAAGGAGACTTTAACTTTTAGAGCAGTTTTAGGTTCATAGTAAAATAGAGAATAGTTTCCATCTAACTCCTACCCTCCCTCGCCCCCCACAATATGCAGCCTCCCCACCAGAGTGGTACACATATCTTGGTTGCTTCCAGACTTTGGCAGTTATGACTAAAGCTGTTCTAAGCATCTGAGTGTAGGTTTAGGTGTGGACATAAGTTTTCAGCTCATTTGGATAGACAGATGGCAAGGAGCAAGATTGCTGGATCAAATCATAAGGATATGTATTACATTATGTTTTTTCCCCTTGACAACCTCACCTGTTAGAGATTGCCCCATAAAGGGTAGGGACTGTGTCTCTATCACCCTGTGGTCCCACAGCAGAGCACAGAGCCTCACATGTGGTTGTAAATGCTTATAACTGCATGGTGCATGGAAGTCTTTATCATCAGTTTATAGCTAAATGTTTTTTTCCACTAAAACGCAAATTTGGGGAAAGCCAACATTAGCTGGGTACCAATGAAATAACTAAGTTGGATATGCAAGGAATAGCAGGTGGGATTCTGTGGTCACTATGTTTGTACAGGTAAATGGTACATGTTTTCCCTATTTTTTATGGTTTTGCTCAAGTAATACAGACTACATTCTCAATGTAAAACATTATGTGAATACAGATAGAACAGACATCTCCCTGAACTTTCTCTTCATCCCAGGCCCCTCTCCAGAGAGTACATTTCCTTGGTTACTAATGATGCTGTCCACCTTTTCGTGTGCTTACCTGGCATTCGTGTATCTTCTTTTGTGAAGTGTCTGTTCAAATGTTTTGCCCAATTCTTTCAGTCTTATTATTATTGAGTTATAAGAATTTTTAAATATATTCTCAACACAAGTCCTTGTTAGATGTATATAGCGAATATTTTCTTCCAGTCTGTACCTTGTCTTTATTTTTTCAGTGGAATCTTCAGAAGATCATACATTTTTAACTTTAATGAAGTCAAATATATCAATTTTCTCTTTTATCACTTGTGCTTTTGTGCCCTATTTGAAAAATCTTCATTCGCTCCAAGGTTGCAAAGATTTTATGCTAAGTTTTCTTCTAGAATTTTATAGTTTTAGCTTTTGCATGTAGATCTATGATCCATTTCAGGTGAATTTTTATGTATGATGTGGGGTAAGCTTTGATATCTATTTTGTCCCCATGTGGATATCCAGTTGTTCTCAGACTACTTGTTGAAAAGGCTTTTCTGTCCCCATTGAGTCACCTTGGCACCTTACCAAACTGATCATATATATGGGGTCTACTTACGGATTCTCTGTGGTGTTCAATTAATCTGCATGCTGGTATGATTACTGTAGCTTTATGGAAGTCTCGAAATCAGGTAGACTGAGTCTTCCAAAATGTTCTTTTTATAAAATTACTTTGACTATACAATGTCATTTGCATGTCTATATACATTTAAAATAAGCTTCTCAACTTCTACCAAAAAGCCTAATGGAATATTTATTAAGATCCCACTGAATTTAGAGATTTGGGGAGAATTGACATCTCAACGGTATTGAGTCTTTTAATGCATGAATATTGTGTAGTCTCTCCATTTATCTACGTATTCTTTCATTTCTTTCAGCACTATATAATAGTTTTCAGTGCACAGGTCTCAAGTATATTTTATTTTATTTTTTTAAAGATTTTATTTATTTATTTGACAGAGATAGAAACAGCCAGCGAGAGAGGGAACACAAGCAGGGGGAGTGGGAGAGGAAGAAGCAGGCTCATAGCAGAGGAGCCTGATGTGGGGCTCGATCCCAGATCGCCGGGATCACGCCCTGAGCCGAAGGCAGACGCTTAACCGCTGTGCCACCCAGGCGCCCCCCAGTTCTGGAAGTTTTAATAACAGCACTTCCATTCACCCCCCCCCAAGTGTACTGGATTGGGCAATCAATTGTAGGATCACTCTGTAACACTATACCCTATATCATTTATGTGAGTTAAAAAATATATACACACAAAATGACACAACATGTTTTATAAGGACACATGCAAATTCAAGGTTAGGTCAAATAGTAGAGTGCTTATCTATGGTGGGTAAGGGGGTGGAAATGGGCAACAGGAATAAAGGGGAATAGGTGTAGATGTATAACTATACCCCTTTGAGAGAGGGGGAACATCTCAGTTACGGCAATGAGCTATGAATGAAGACTCTAGAATAGATCAGTTCTGCTCTTGAGTTGGGAAGAAAGATGGAGGAGGGAAGATGCAAATAAAAGAGAAAGAAGAGAGAAAAGAAAAGAAGTAAAATACAAAGTTAGTAACTCTGTCCTGTCAAACAGGAGAAACTAATGCCAACTATCCCTCTCCCATTTTACTTTATATTACATTATTGAGTTGGATTTTAATTACCCCATGTTTTGTACCCCCAATTTGTCATTATTTCTGTTTTACACAGTTAAGTTGGTTTAGGATAACAGTGTGTTTTCTGATGTCTTTATTTACCATCTCTTTTTGAATCTCAGACCTTTTAAAAAACATGATTTACTTTTTCATTCAACAGAGCTGGGAAACTCTCTCAATCCTTATCTTAAAAGGCTTCTGTTCCACCACCTTCCTGAAAAGGTTTCCTGAATTTAGAATTCTAAGATGACAATTATTTTCTTAGTGATTTTAAGATCCTATTCTTATTTGAAGGACTTTTAGTTTCCACTGGTGGGGCTGAGAAGCCAGTTGTAAAGGGAATTGTCATTCCCACGTAGTTATTGTTTTTTCTCTTGGGCACTCTTGAGATAAGCTTTTTGTCTTTGGTGTTCTGGATTTCATATATCTAGGTATGGATTTCCTTTCCGTGATTCTGCTTGGGATTTATTGTGGCACCTGGGTAGCTCAGTCGGTTAAACATCTGACTCTTGATTTCAGCTCAGGTCATGATCTTGGGGTCTTGAGATCAAGCCCTGCATCAGGCTCCGAGCTGAGCATGGAGGCTGCTTGAGATTCTCTCTCTCTCCCTCTCTGCCCCTCCCTGCTTGTGCTCTCTCTTTGTCTCTCTCTGTCTCTCAAAAAAAAAAATTAAAACAAAAATAAATATTCTGCCTGCAATTTGCTTGCCTTCCTGAATCTGAGGTTTGGTGTCTTTCACCAATTCTGAGAACATTATAGTTTTTATCTCTTGGATAAAGAGCTTCAAAGAGTTCTATTTGCTTCTATTTTTTTTAACATTTGTCTTTTTCCTTCTTTTACTAGCATCTTTTCTAAAGTGTTTGGTTCCTTTATGTTTTTGTTCATTTCTAACATCTTATGTTAGAGCCGTTTCCGGACTCTTCTATTACCTGAAGCTTCCAGGATTCTAATCCTCCTGATTATTGTGATTTGCTGACCCTAGCTCCCGGTGGGATATTCTAGAATGAGTGTTCTAATTTTGGTTTGTGGCCTCATCTTCATCAGGGCTTCATTTGTGGGAATGTCTTCTAGCCTGTGTTATTCGATCATCCCCCAAGGTCAGTTTGCTGCTTTGCTTTCTCCAGGTGTCCCAGTGATATCAACGGCATGGGGCAAGTTGTAATTTTGTTATTTCTCATCTTGGAGTTTCCTAGACCACACAGGGAATTTAAAATAGGCCCCAAACCTACCCAAGGAACAGGCTGGAGGACTGAATTTATGAGGGGAGGAAATTATTTTTTTCCTATCCAGAACCATCCCTGCACTGGCAGGTGGACTTTTAGAATCCATCCTTGCACTGAAGGTAAATCTTGATGGCCCAACTTTATGTAGTGGTATGAATTCCAGTTCCCTGTGCTTTGCAGACTAATTTCCTACCTGTCCCCCATGTGGGTCTTAAAACCCAGGCTGCTAGGTTACCGGGCTGCTAAAGACCCCTGCACCACATCCTCCCTTGCCTCTGGCAGCCCTTACGTTGGCTCAATTCTTACCACCCTAGTTTCAAGCTCTGTGTTGTTCCAACAAATAAATGCTTCCTTTCCCCACCCCAGCCCATCAGCTCAGCTAGGCATTACAAACACTGTACATTATAGTTTTCCAGGATTCCTAAATTTATTGTTAGGTATTTGTGTAAGAATTGGAAGTCTGAGAGGTCCTGATTTTGGTGCATTAATCTTGGACCTGCTCATTCTGTGGAACTGGCATGTTAGTTCAAATGTGTTTATTGGTGATTCTCTTGGGTTTTCTGTATAGACAATCACACCATCTACATTATTAATTTCAAATATTTATACCCTATTATTCTTTTTCCTTTTCTTATGAAATTGGCTTAGAACCCCTAGGGCAGTATTGAATAATAGCAAAGTTAGCAGACATATGATAGCACGCAGCCTATAATGCCGCTGTTGATTCACAAGTATTTATGATATTTGCTGTAGGTTTCTGGAACATGCCCTTTATTAACAAAACTTCTCTGAAGTTGTAATATTTAATATTTACTAAATACCTCTAGTGAGGTTAAGTGATTTCCGTAAAGCTATCATAAACCAGAATTTTTACTTTAGTTATAACATGTGTAATGTAGAAATGTAAGCAATGACACTATGGATATTCCCACAGACATATCAGGGACTGGATATATTCTGAGGTCTTAGACCACTGTTGAAGCTACTTCCCCAAAGGGTGCAAGCCCTGTCAGGATTGGCCTTTTTCACCTCTCAGGTCTCTTGATTGCCCTTACCACTGTCCTCTGGGGATGGCCAATCCCGACCCACTCAGTGTCGTATTAACAGATGGCCATTGCTGGTAGAAGAGCTTCTTTATGAGAAAGTTCATTCATTCCCCACATGAACAGCATTGGACTTGGTTTTTGCAACCCTCCCACCCCATGTGATGAGAAAATGCCCTAACTGTTCATTGTCAGGTCCTGTGCTTTCAAATGCAAAAGGATTTCTGCAAAGATAATGGAGATGAATTTTATCTGAGTTGCTCAGCGTGACTCTTTCTTGGGTACCAGTAAATCTGTAAGGGTTCAGAACAGATGTGCCACTTGGGCAAGTAGATTATTTTGAGCTGAAATCAATCAAGCTTCTAGGGAAGCTCAAAAGATTTAGGAAGAAACTTTGATCTTCCCCCTAACTGCCTAAAAGAATTTAGGTAGAGCAACTGATCCAGGAAGAGAGCTGTCACCTTTGATAATACGTTGTAATATGAACTAAGGATAGTAAACAGGGAGGCATTTAGCAAAGTCTGATTGTTAAAATTCCTCTGTGTCCATTGTTTCTGTGCAGACTAGCAAACATGTGTTTACCAAACATTTATTTTTTTATCTTCCTGTGAATCATTTCCTTCCCTTCAAAGTACCAGACTCCTACTACCTTCTCCTTAATTTAAGATGGCATATATTCTTCATTTTCTCTTTCTGTCTTTGAACCTCTTGTGTATGTTGGTTCTGTATATTCAAAATTAAATTTGATTTTCTTCAGTTAACCTGTCTCATGTCAATTTAATTCTTAGGCCAGCCAGAAGAATCTTGAAGGATAGAGGAAAATTTTTCCACCCCAACATAGCCAAATGTTTTAGGTCGGGTTCCCTAGAAGTAGAGCCTGATACAAGGGTGCAGGTGCACAGGATTGACTGAGGGGAGGGCTCTCAGGAGAAGAGTGTGAAGGACGGTGGTGGGGGGCAAGGGCAGAGGAAGGAGCCAAGTAAGGACTTGGTCCCAGCTGGAGCTAGCTTCCACCTGACCACATGAGGGCTCTGGAATGTAGAATGTGCCACAGCATGAGTCCTACCTGGGGGTGGAGGGGTGGAGGGGTGGAGGGGGGCTGCCTTTTGTTCTCCTTTGTCAGTGAGTTATGGCTGTGGGGTGCCTGGGTCAGGGCTGACAAGGGGACTCCACTTCTGCTGGAGGTGGTTCTCTAGAAGAAGCAGGAGCTGAGAGCTGTTAGCAATCAACGCTCACAGCATTTGGAGATGGGTGTGCCCAGTACAGGAGTCTGGACGGGACACTGACGGTTCACTACACCTAGTCAAACCTAGCTAAGGAGACAGTGGTATGGGCACCGCTGAGTGACCAGGAGGTGGACACCAGGCTTGCTGGACAAAGGATGATGGCAGTGGTGCCAATAGTCAACATTGCTCCAGGAATTTGGAACCTGGGCACTCAGCCCATTGGAGAGAGCTGCAAAGTGCAAAAAGGAGACAGAATTTCAAGAAGACACTCTAAGAAAAATGAGCAATGTGCTGGAGTTAATCGCTGCTCACTCAAATCGCTCTTTAAACAAATACATATTCATGAGCGGGCATTCGGAGAGGTTGTCTGAAAGTTAACTTGCTGTCAAAATGTGGCATTTTTCTTCCACTTAACACTGTGGCCTGCCTTCGTGACTCCACATCTCCACACGATCCAAAAGCTCCAGGATGAGAAATATTCTATTAACTTTCCATCATGGGCTGGGCCTGGCGCCAGCTTCCTATTTGACAGTGAAATCTGTTAGAGCAGATCTGTGACCCATTTTGATGTGGTTACAGACGGAGGGCTCAACCTCCTTGAAAATTCAAATCCCTCTTTGGTCCCTGGAGGGAGAAAGTTAGTGCAGCGACTCCAGCTCACTTTCGTGATGGCTCCTACCCGCCGTATTTCTCTGAAAAGCCTTCAGCCTCCGAAGACCCTTATTCCTCAGGAAGAAGAAATGACAACAAGAGGATAGGAAGTTTTGAAGATTTACTACCTTTCTCCCTTTGTTCTTTCTTTAAGTGAGGCAGACGTGCATTATTTTTAATTATTTGGTTAGCACCGAACGTAGCCTACATATTCACCTTGTCTGGTTTGAATCCTTGATTTGTGTGTGTGTGTGTGTGTGTGTGTGTGTGTGATTGTCCCTGTTTAGCACCAAGAATCAAGTCCAAGATGCTGCATGAGACAAAGAAGTGACGGAGAAGGTGTTAGGGGGTTTTATCTGCCAGGTATGTGTAAGGAAGTAAAAGGGAAAAGTTAGCTTTGAGGAATCAAATGCCACATTCAAGGTCAGAGAGAAAAATAAAAACTGTAAACACACTTTAGTTTGATGCTCTTATAGCCAATCTTTAAAAAAAAAAAAAAAACCAAAACCTTCCTTTAGCCCAATTCAGATACTGCTGGAGGTTCATGACTATATTCTGGCATAATCAAGAAACATTACGGATGAGTAGTTAATAGTAGTGGGGTTTTTTTGTTTTTTGTTTTTTTCCTCTAGAGGAGCTCAAAATGGATTTTCCACGTTGTTATTCACTGGGACTGTCTTGAACAGGATCTGGTCAGTGTGATAAGTAAGGTAATTAAGTCAGCAGCTTGTCCCTCCACCCCCCAAATCCTCTGTACGTGGATTTGGCCAAACCCTTCCAGTTAGTTTCTCAACAATTCTTTCTGCTATCAAATCATTCCTTCCTCATCCGGAGCAGTTTCTGCCTCCTGAAGAAATCGCCTGCAGCCCGCTGGCTCGCCTGAATGCAGCTCCTGTCCACCCAGGTGCTGCCTTCTCACCGACTGGGAGGCATGGCAGTGAGAGATAAATCAAAGAGCTGTCACCTTCCATAGCAGCACATTGCAGGGGATGTTAACTAGCCTCCAAACATGACAGAGGTGACCCTTCCCTCTCAGGGTAAAACCTCCCACAGCCAGAGGCTGCGATGGGAGTTGGTACGTGAGCCTTACGTGGCTGCATGATCTTGGCTCTGGGCGGTGGAAGGAGACAGGCCAGGGCCTCTCCTCTCCTACCCTAACCCCTCTGCTAGAACAGCTCTTTCTCATCCTCCAGGTCTCAGCTGCCCTGCCACCTCCTCAGAGAAGCCCTCCCTGACCACCTCTGCTCTTCCCCATCACTCTTGATGCTGGTTTCCCCTACAGAAGAAGCATAGCATGATCTATAATGATGTTCTGCATTCTTGTTCCTTCTAGATGACCAGCTCCAGGAGGACATAAGACCCCACTGTCTCATTTATCAGAGTTGACCCCACAGCGACCCCATGTCTCTCCATGTAGGAGCTCAGTACATATTGTTGATACTGTTGCTGAGTCGAGAGGGGTAATGGCTGGTCTTCCCTCTTCCTCCTGCCTCCACACTCACGCCCAAGTGAGAAGAGGCAGGAGGTAGGCGTGTGCAGGTCCAAATGTCAGTGTGTTGCCAATAATGCCAGGACCAGAGACAGTGGCTTATCCAGTCTCGGTGTCTGCCCTGCTTGAGATGGTCACGGGGCTGGGCTGTAGGCTTTGAGGATGGGGTGGAGGTGAAGGAGGAAAGGAAGGAGATGAGCGGGGGTGGAGGGGTGGGAGAAAGGGGAGGGCCAGTGTCCTCTAGGAAACCTGAGGAGTGGGCAGCTGGTGACCCCCTCACCCCAGGCTCTGGGAACCAGGGTGGGGGGCTGTTCTGGACACATTATGGTTCATTGATTTCAGGTCAGCAATTCTCTGAGATCTCCCTGGGGCTGGAATCTTTGGTCAGCCTTACTCTCGTCACGCCATGGGTTCCAGGAGTGGCCTAGGCTGACCAAATCATTCATTCATTCATTCATTCATTCATTTCCCTTGGCTTCATGGGGTGAAGGCAGTATGAATTTCAGTTTTTGGCTCTCTTACAGGGACCCTACTGGAGAGGGTGAGCGGCCCTCTCAGGTTACCCTCAGGGGCAGGAAAACGAGCCCATTTTGAGCTTGCCCCCCAAACCCACCTGCTCCCACTGTAGGGACACACATGGAATATACACAGGGCATCGCCACATTTGTCCAGTGAATATCTGCTGGCAGCTGGGTCCCTGGTTAGGCACTGTGGGATTTCAGAGAGGTATGAGGTCTAAGACCGGCCTTAGGAGCTTCATTCATTCATTCATTCATTCATTCCACAAACTAAGCATCTACCATTTGCCCAGCACTGGGCGGGAGCCCAGGGCTACGAGGTGGTCAAGACAAATGTGCCTGTACTCACAGCTTATAGTCTAATGAGGGAGACAGCCTGACAGGTAGATAACATTCAAAGCAGTTCAAGCTGTGAGAAAGAGCTCAGGGGAGGGGAGATGAGGAATGAAGGCAGAGGACATGCAGGGCAGGTCGAGGGGTGCAATTCTTTCCCTCTAGAGGCCAGGGAAGACCTCTCTGAGGAGGAGAGATTACTTGTATCTAGAGGCAGGACAGGCTACCATATCTGGTTGTGCAGATTGTGCACTGCATAACTCTGGGGGATGACATTCACCATTGTATGCAGCATGCCCTGTGGAGGGGAATCCAGAAAGCTCCATGGAGGAAGTGGCATTTGAGATGCAGGATCCCGGCAGGTGAAAGAGGTTGGTGGATGGCATTCCAGTAGAAGGAATCATGTGAAGGGATCCACAAGGGGAGAATACTGGGTGGTTTCGGGCATGGGAGGGCTCTGATGTGGCAGGAGCGTAGTAAGGGGAGTGGCAATAATATGGGACACGGCTCACGAAAGGGCTTGTGGGAAGATCACAGGAGGCCTTGAACGCCAGGTTGCAACTGTGCTTTACTCTCTACACCATGATCTAATCCGTGGCCTGTGGATATGGCCTGTGGACTAAGGGTGGTTTTCACCTTTCTAAAAAGCTGTAAAAATGAAACAAATTGAAATGAAAAGGGTACAACGAGTGCAGTGAGTGGCCTGCAAAGCGGAAAATATTCACTGTCAGACCCTTAACCGAAAGAGTCTTGGGAAGTTCCTGGGTGCCCTTGACCGAGAGTGACCTGGGACAGGAAATGGGTAGCTTGGACACGGGAGGAGAGAGAGGCCAGGAGGCCAGGTGAGAGGCTGCTCCGTCAGCCAGGTGCTCGGAAGAGAAGCTCACGCGGGGGAGATGGATGAACCCCCGCCCCCAGCACCTGGCGATGTCGCCTCCTCCACGGCCAATACTGTTGACTTTCCGAGTATTAGGGGTTGAAGGATGACACATCCTCCCCGGAGATGGGGGATGTCCCATGCATCACCTGTATCAAGAGTTCTCATCAGGTTCTATTTGAAGATTTTTTTTTAATGATTTTTTTTTTTTTTGCTAAAAATAGATGCAGTTGCAAATCATTGGTAGAGAGGACACGGTCTTCTATTCATCCCAGGAAACCCGAGGAACTGTTTCTGACAAAGAACTCACTGGTACAGAGGAATTATGTCCTCCTGCCCATCCCCTCCAGAGCTATTGGCTTCTGGATGGTTCTGGGTGTGGATGGTGGGGTGGGGTGGTATAATGGGAAAAATACGGCCACTGACTGGTGTCTCATTGGGCACGTGGCTTCCCAGTCAACATCTCCAAGGGAAAAACAGGGGTAACGGGACCTGTGTGGCATGGCAGCTTAGAAACCGTGTAGAAAGTACCCAGCTCAAAAGCTAATTATTCATCCTCACCGTATCACCCCAGGATGTATCTGTGTATTCGACTTGCAGAATCCCAGGCTTGGAAGGGACCTGAGTGACGTGAATTCCCAGTCTGTTACACACCCTGGATCACCCACGGCCAACCCCCACAGGAAATGCGGTGTGCAAGGCCGCGCATTGCACGTGGGAGGCAAAATCCCAATGGTTAGAGACACTTACGATCATTTAGAGACACCATTTTCCGCTGCTGGCTCTATGCTGCCCACGCGATTCTAACTTTGCTTCGATTTCAATATTTGAATACGAGTCTTCTTTGCCACACGAAACAACATAAGCTCCTTCTGCATTCGCTGTCTGCTGTGTTCCGTTTCTCCGAAGGCAGATACTGGGGCCGCTTGTGAAGGGACCCGCGGGCCGGCTCCCGGGGCAGGGGTGGGGAGGTGCCAGCTGCCAGCTTTGTGTGAAGGTGAAGGATTGCGGGCTTCCGAGAGGCGGACGGAGGAAGGGCAGATGGCAGCAATCAGTTCTCGGTGGTATAGAACTGTCCGCGTGCCAAGGAGCCCGCCCCACCCCGACTGTCCGCTCTGCGGCCGCCCCGCACACTTCTCCCTGCTCCAGGCCTCCCAGCAGGGGCTGGGCCCAGAGAGGGTGGGAGAGGGAGCTCTGGGCTCCTCTGCTCAGCAGAGCTGGACGCTTGACCTCTCTGAGCGTCACTCTCCACCTTGCAATCTTCATCCTGGTTCTCGAATTTACTCCAAATCTCTCTTATTCAGCCTGACGGAAGCAAGAGGGAGAACTCGGGTTGGACGGAAGTGAGTTCAAGTCTGCCTTCTGGCTGTGCAACTTGGGGGGAGCCACTCAACCTCTCTGAGCTGGTTTTCTCATCTGTCAAATAAGCTTAATGGTCCCTAAGGATACAATAAGACTGTGTGTGTGTGTAGTCAATTCTTGTTATTGCTGGTACTTACATTCCAGAAAGCCCATGAAATGCTGAACAGGTCAATACTGAATCATCTCCTCTAGGGAAAATGTATGGTTAGGTTTCTTGAGACTTCCGGTCACAACATTTTTGTCAGCTTATCAGTACATAGCCTTGTTTTATGTGTGTTTCTGTCTCCAGACACCTTATCTGATAAATACTGTAGATTCGTAACGCCGGCCTCATGGCCTACCACGCTGTAACTCAGGCCAGAACGAAGCTTATCCAACACACATATCTTCTCCGAGGTGGGGGGAGGCAGGGACCTTTCCACTTGCCTCTCATACCTACTCTCCCTTTCTTCCCTAGTGAATAAAATAACAATTTAGCTGGTCACATGACCCCCTCCCCTTTCGTTTTCCAACCTCCCTTAAAACAGTCATGGCCTGCCTGGTGACCGAGTTCCAACCAGGAAGAAATAAGCAGAAATGTTGGTGGAACTTCTGGGGGGTTCCCTTAGGAGGCAGTGGCACGTCCTTCCTCTCTGTTCCTCCTTCTTGTTGGCTAGGATGCTGAAGTGATGGCAGGAGCTCAAGCAGACATCTTGGACCATGAGGTGGAATCCAGGTGCTGCTGATGACAGAGCCACAGTGAGAAGGACCTTGGATTCCTGGAATTGTGGAATGGCCAGACAATCCTCGACTGACTGGCTACCCAATCGGAGAGAGAAATAAGGCACTCTCTTGTTCAAGCTACTATTACCTGTTTTTGTTGTTGTTGTTTGCTTGTTTGTTGTCATGTATAGCCAAACCTCATCCCAAACCTAATCCTAAGTGACACAGGAAGGTTCCCATCCTGCTTCACCATTGACCAGCTCTGTAACTTCACTGTGGTCACTTTACCTCTTTGGGCCTCAGTATATCCACAAAGTGGCAGAGGAAGAAATTAGGAGAAATTAAGTAACTTTCTTGTTCTAAAATTCTCTGATTCTAATCAGTCTGAAATACATGCCTTCACAGGCTAATTTTCCTAAGGTAGGTGGAAGCCGAGATGTGGTTGTCATGGAGACATCCCAGCGATGCTGCCCAGTGCCAATCAGCAATGGAGAAGATGCTGGACGCATGTTTGATGAACAGAGGACCAGAGAAACCTGTACCAGGAGGGTGGGCCAGCTTGTGGTTGGGAAGTCCCTGGTAAGTTTTCCATTCAATCCAAAGGTTGGCAGCCTTATAATGACCCAAGGAAGCCACTGTTCTTGCCCAGCCTCAGGAACCATGGGACCAAAACAGTAGGTGGTGGAAAGCAGGGGTTTAAGTGAATAAACCAGAGGTGGCCCCAACTGGACCAGGCAGAGATGTCCAGGAGCCTACAGTCTGGGGCACCTGGAGAAATAGCCCCTGAGCATAGCCCAGCCAATGCCCTCACTCCCAGCAGCAAAGGGGTCCTCCCCAGCAGGGGGAACTATGGGACACCCCCTAAAGATGAAATTTCAGACCAAGGCAAGAGCTTTTTTGCTCAGGTGGGTCTAGACCTAGGAGCTGCCTTACCCAGAGAGAGATGTCCTCTCTGTTTTAAAAGCTTCAGCTCCGGGGCACCTGGGTGGCTCAGTCAGTTTAGCATCCGACTCTTGATTTTGGCTCAGGTCATGATCTCGGGGTCATGGGATTTGGCTTCATGCTCAACTCCCCGTCATCCCCTCCATTCCCCCACCTGCTCGCTCACACCCACTCTCTCTCTCCCTTACTCTCTTAAAAAAAATTCAGCTCTAGCTTTTAATTTTTAAAATTTTAAAAAATTTTTATTTATTTGAGAGAGAGAGAGAGAAAATGAATGGGGGGGGGTGCAGAGGGAGAAGCAGACTCCCTGCTGAGCAGGGAGCCCAACGCAGGGCTCCATCCTGGACCCCAAGGTCATGACCTGAGCCGAAGGCAGACGTCTAACCGACTGAGCCACCCAGGTGCCCCTCAGCTCTAACTTTTTAAAGACAATGTTTATTCAAGACTTGGCAAACACTTTCGGAGAGGTAAGCTGCCTGCTGTCTGTTTCTACGAGGACTGTGGATCCATCAGAAACAGGATTTGAGGTTAGCTCTGTCAAGGAGATACAAAAGCATTCCTGTTTTTGTTTGTTTCTCTCTCTCCTTTTCTTTCTTTCTTTCTTTCTTTCTTTCTTTCTTTCTTTCTTTCTTTCTTTCTTTCTTTCTTTCTTTCTTCTTCTTCCTTTCTTTCCCCCAATATATTTCACTTCTTTTCTAGGGCAGGGGCTCTACCCTTCTGCCTCTCTGATTACCCACTGCACTATTTATATTCCTCCCCCAGAATCCTAGCAGAAAGGAGGGCAAGCTGGTAACAAACTGACCTGAGAGTTCAATTGATCCTCTCTGTGTCTGCAAGACTAGAGTGGAATTCTCTTTCTGGAGCTCTTGGGCGCTCAGGGTCATGAGCACGCTGGCTGGTCCATGAGCAAGGTCTGCTGTCTACGAGGTCACTCAGTGTCACAGAGGGTCCCTAGAATCCTAGACTCTCAAAGGTCTCTCTTTCTATAAGTTAAGAACTAAGGGAGGCAGATTTTTCAGACTTAAGAGACAGTTGACACCCTTGGAAAAACCCCAGGCATCTAGGACACAGGCAGGAAGGTACTAGAAGAGATGTGCTGTGTCCTAAATCCCAGGAGAGAAAATGTGAAGTTAGCCAGATAGTAGCTCCCAGGGAATCTGGTGTCAGTTTACCCATGGAAGAAACTGAGGCCCAGAGACAGTGAGTGTCCTGCTTAAGATCAAAGGGCAGTCAGGACAACTCAATAACCAGAAGGCATGACCTCTGGTATATGCAACAACATGGATCAGTCTCCAAATGGTCGTGCAGAGCGAAGCGGAAGCCCAACCAAAAAGAATTCCTAGTGTCCGGTTCTGTAGGTGAGCTCTCTTGCTCAACCGCAGACCCCGAGAGTTAAAACCAGAAACAGACAAGACCACTTTACTCCTGCTCTAAGTCAGACCCATTGTTCTGATTCCTTATCACACCTTGTTGAGACACTGACGATATTTCGCGATGACCGGAATATTCCAATCGCCAGCCCAGAACAGCCCTGATAGCAACAGGATGCCTAGAAGACCACACCCCGCACGCCCCCTTCCCTGCCCGTGATCATGTGCTGAATACATACCAGCTCCCACCTGTGATCACACACTCTCCACTTGCTCTCTCGCATGTACCCCGCGGAACCTCTCCCTAGAAAATTCTTAAATGTCCATCCTGTGGGCGGAGAGGTGGGTTGATAAGGCTCAAGCCTGCCACTGTCCCCAGCTCCTGGCCCCTGAAATAAATTTCTCCCTTCCTCTTTTCCAAACCCTCGTCTCTTGAGTTACTGGCTCCTCTTGCGATGAGTTGATCCGAGTTTCTTCAGCAACAGTGTTGGCAAAGCCAGCCGGGAGCTTTGCTCTCGATTTGTCCAGACCCTTCGGGAATCCCCAGGATGGAGCTGTCGGCTGTAACATTGAGCCAGGGCTTACCTGTTCGTGTCCTGAGCTGGCGGCTGTGCTAGATGGATTGGTAACAGTTCCATTTATTAAAACTTCAGAAAATGCCAATTCATCGCTAGTGACAACGCAGATCATGGTTGCCTGGGGATGGGGTGGGGAGGTGTGAGGGATGAAGGCCGTGTTCATCATCTTGATTGTGGTGATGATTGCATGGGCTTGGACAGACAGATAAAAAGCTATCCAATTATATTCTTTAAGTGTGTCTTTTATTACACGTCCATCATACTTCAATAGAGTTGTTGACAAAAAACTCTTCCATGCTCTACGCCCCCCCCCCCCCCCATATTCAGATAGCAGATCTAAGACTTGACTCCAATCTCTTGATACTGACGGCTTTCTGGCCAAGATGTCTTTCTCTTTCTCAGTCACAATATATTCCTGCGCTATGAAGAAGAGCAGTCACCACAAACCTTAACGGCCTAAAATAACATCAAACAGCACCCATGTATCCCCTGTGGGTTTCTGTGGGTCAGGAGTCCACACGTGGTTTAGCCGGGTCCTCTGCTCAGGGCTTCATGGGGTCTCATGTGAGGCTCGGGGTCCGACTCCGAGCTCCTGGGGCAGAATTCATGTCCGCGCTTCCTCCAGCCAGCAGGAGAGTCTCTCCCTTCAAGATCCTCATTTAAATGCCCCCCAGGACAGTCTCCCTTGTGATTAACCCAAAGTCAACAGCTGTAAAATTCCGTCATCTTTAGTTTTCAGATGTACCCTAATCACACCAGTGAAATTCCATCCATTTTTCAGTCTTGCCTGGACTCAAAGGGAGGGGTTGTACGGGGTCTGCACTCCAGGGCGCAGGAATCCTGGGGGCCATCTGAGAACCCTGCCTGCCTGCTCTATCTCTGCCCAGCAATGCACAAGTAAACCAGTACAGAAGACGTACAGACATGCTTCGGAGGGAAGGGCAAAGCAGCTTGGAGCCACGGTCCGGTGACACCCTCAACCCCATCCCCACACACCGCTTGCTTTTTACTTCCCACTTGGTTCAGCATTCTAATGGGCTATTGCATTAAAGAACACCCCCATCCTTTGGGGGCCCCAGTCCCCTCAGCTGGCTTGGAGTAGCCCTTGGAACTCCCACCTAGACAGGAGATAAGGAGACCCGGGAAGCAGGTCAAAGCTGGAACAGCACTGGAGAATAAGATCATATTTCTGGGAAACAGTGACTATAAATGTCAAAGGAAGCCAGGGGTGTGGCTGGGGCTTAAAATAAGGAGCCTTGAGTTTGGAGCCAGGGAAATAAGATCGCGGAGCTTATTTGGGGTCAAAGAGGTAGAGTTTACAATGGGCAGGGGGTTCTATGCCCTGTCCTATTTTCAATGTTGAAATTCACAGAACATAAAATTAATCACTGAAAGTGTATAACCCAGTGGCATTTAGGGGCATCTGGGTGGCTCAGTTGGTTAAGCGTCCAACTCTTCGGTTTGGCTGGAGATTCTCCCTCTCCCTTTCCCTCTGCCCCTCTGCACCCCTCCTCTCTCCCTCTCTGAAAAAAAAAAAAGGGTACAGTCCTATAATCCAGTGGCATTCAGTACGTTCACAGTGTGGCAAAACCATCATCTCTATCAAGTCCCCAAACATTTTCATCACCCCATACGCATTCTCGGGGTGATGCTCTGTGCTGGGAGAGGGTGGGAAATCAGACCAGTTTAAGGGATGTGAGCCCATGCTCCAGCAATGGGGAAGGCGTGCCCATCTCACACCCTCTAAGTAGATGCCACATCCGGGGTTGAAAATGACAATTTCCACTACGTTTTTGAGTTACTGATTTTAAAAAAGAAATCTGCCAGCCAAGGCCTGTGGACTTGTGAAACCCCTCCTGGGAGGACCGTATTTACATGACTATATTTATTTGGATTTAGAGACTCTGGTTATGAGGAAAGAAAAGGGAAGGACTTACGAGTCACATTCCTTGTTCAGTCTTTCATCCCAAGACGGTTTGAAGAAGCATCTCTGTCACTCATGAGGATTCAGTAAAATTGAGAATATGCCTAGGAAAAGGCCAAGATTTCCTTCCGAAAGCCTCGGCCAGAGCTTTGCGTATGCCTGTCTCGGTTCGGTTCATCTGAGAAAATCCTCCCCTTACACAAGAGAAAATCCCTGGGCTGGCCCCATATATCAGAGCGCTTGGAAGGTGCTGGTTGGAAAGTCAGATCCTGGGTTACAAAGTTGGTGCAGTTCACAGTGGGGAATGGTCAACCCGCCATCGTCCAGACGGGCACTGACCACGAGTGCCCATCAGCATTTGCCCCTGGAACAAGCCACCCGCTCCCTTAGCACCCCCATTGCCAAGGGCAGGCTGCTCCCCTAAACTCTGCGTGCCCTGGACAGGGAAGGACTTCACAATACTACTGTGACATCCAGGGAACTCCCACTAATTGGCTACTCAATGATTTCTGCCTAATTGACGGGCAGCCTGGGACCTCGTCCTCCTCCAATGACCTCCCCTACCCCCGACCCACCCCATTATTCTCGGACGGCTTGCTGTAAGCTGGAGAGACATCAGAAAGCCGAGAGGTTCAGCAAATGTCAGGATCCTTTCTGCTTTGTGGAATGTTACCTGGTGCCATCCTGCCCTTGCTCAAGAACCTTCAGTGGCTCCCGAGGGCACAACATGGTGGGCCGAAAACTTGAAAACTCATCTGTCTGGCTGTCAAGGACTCTATTGGGAGGTAAAGTGACTGCTTCTAATGGGCCATCTTTTGAGGGTTGCTGAATATGCCCACCTCTGGGGTTCCACCCACTTCCCAGTGAGAAGGACGCCTGGGACCGCACCACTCACTAGGGGCTACGAAAGTGCTGTGCCCTGATTCGGTTTGGTTATAAGCCCCTCTCCCAGTGGCAGTGGCTTGCCTCGCATCACCCCCCACCCCGACACACATTCTTGTTACTTTCTGCTTGTTTCCCCAGCCCCTCAGTGCATCCTGGGTCCCAGCATCTCCCTAAGATCTTACAGGAGTTTGTGCTCACAGTGCTGAGGACAGAGGGACTCAGAGGTGACTGCCTCTATTTAAAGATAGTGGTGGGGAGGGGACGCAGTTCCGAAGGGGAGGGCGGCAAAGCAAAATGAATGTGTCTGCACAGATAGAATTAGAAGTAATTTTCCTTCCCCTCGCTGAAAATTAGAGTAACAGTAATGATAACAGTAAATTTTAAAAATACAAGCGAGTATATTTGTACTCTCTACGCAAATATAATTGGAAAATAAAACGTCAACAGATTTTTTAAAGCAGAAGGGCTTGTGGGGAGTCCAATCCGTATGGTCTCCTTCCCACAGTTTGATGTGTGGCCTTGACATTTCAAGGTTCATGAGCACAGATTTTGAGCCAGGAAGTGGGGAGGGGGGTGATTTTGCCCACCAGGACACCGTTGGTAGTCTGGAGATAGTTTTGGTGGTCCCAATCGGGAGGGGGATACCGGCATCCCCTACAGGCAGGGCCCAGGGATGTTGCTCAGGATGGTTCCTCCCCCTCCAACACACACACAAAGAATAAATGGGCCCCGATGTCAATGATGCAGAGGCTGAGAAGCCTACCCTCAAACCATGATTTCCATCCTCATCTGATCAACAGACCCTCCCGAGGCATTTTTAAATAAGAAGCATCCCAACCTGGGCAAGACGAATCTGAGTTTCCAGGAATGGGGCCTGACCAAGGATTTCCTAGCTTCCGGAAGTGATAGAGTCCACACTCATGCTTCTCCTTGTTGGACTTGGGATACACCAAGCGGAAGGGCCTTTTCCCTGGCCAGTGGTGGAGTCAGGGCCGATTTCCTGCTTCTTGGTATAGGCTATTCTGACCACCCACAAAAGTCGGGGGGAAGGTCATGCCCTTCCTCCCGCCACTATCAGAAAACCCACATGCACGTCAGGACAGAGCCTGCTGGGGCACCACTTGGCAGAGAGGTCCGTCTCAAGTTGCGTCCCCTAGAAGCAGAGCCTGAGACTGGAATCTGTGGGCACGTGACTTACCAAGTGAGAGCCCTCTGAAGATTCCAGTAAGGGGTGAGGGAAGCAGAAGAATCCAGGGGAAGGAATAGCATGAGACTGGTTTCAGGAGTCCAGCTTTAGCCGGTCCTACAGGGAGCCCCAGAGCATGACTGGTCCCCGGGGCCTGTCCCATCCTGAGACAAAGGAGAGGGGCTCTTGTGTCCCTGATACCCACCCCCCATCAGTCGCTGGCCATTGGCCTGGGGGGCTGTGGGAAGGGGACAGTGGTGTGTTGTTGCCTGCTCCTATCGGCTGGTGAGACCAACTCTATGCGTCTCTTCCCAACTCCATGTTCAGTAAGGTCGCGTTGGTGGCTTGAAATCAGCCAAGGGGGTGATATTTACACCCTGGAAATTGACTTTCCTCTCTGAGCCATTGTCCCAGCACCCCACTGAGGGGAGGGCTGTTGTCATCCTAGGGGGTGGCTTCAACCACCCAAGGCAAACACCAGAAAAGGCCCCCGAAGGCGCTGTTAGGCGAAGCCCCTGGGGGGTGGGGGGATGGGCGAAGCCTAACCAGACACTGCCTCCCAGCTGCTCGGCCTCCAGTGCCTCCAGCACAGCACACACCCTGTCCTGGCCGTTTCAGTGAAGGCCGATCTCCGTTTGCCAAGTGACTCTGCTGCCCTTTGGGGAGGCAAGTGTACACCTTTCTAAAACAGGGATTGTGAATTAGAGCGAACACTGGCCCCAACTCCTGCAGTTGGAGTGACATTCTAGCAAGAGGCTACGCCATCTGCTGAGAGCAGAGAGCCCTGCAGGGTCTGGACAGCCTCCTGCGGCACCAGCCTGCTCCTTGTCCCAAGCCCTGCCCTCCTGGAAACAATCCACCATCACCCCAGTTGGGTCAGAGCAGGTAATCTGAGAGCTTCTCTTCCTTACCCCAGGGCGCAGACCTCCCTCTTCGGTTCAGAGACAGGTTGTGAAGGCGAGGACAGGAAATGCTGTGGCTGGAGGCTTCTTTAGCTGAGTCTCCTCGAGGTGTTTCATGGGAAAGAACCCGGGACTGCTCTCAGCAACCTGCCCTGGTGAAGGGGATTCTCCATGGTGATGCAGGAAAGAGCAGGGTAAAGAGCAGAAAAGGGGACGCCTGGGTGGCTCAGTCGGGTAAGCGTCTGCCTTCAGCTCAGGTCATGATCCCAGGTCCTGGGATCAAGCCCCAAGGAGGGCTCCTGGCTCAGTAGTGAGTCTGCTTGAGGATTCTCTCTCTCCCTCTGCCCCTCCCCCTGCTTGTGTTCTCTCTCTCTCAAATGAATAAATAAAACCTTTTAAAAAATAAAATTAGGAGCACTGGGGTGGCTCAGTCAGGTAAGCGCCTGGCTTTGGCTCAGGTCATGGTCTTGGGGTCCTGGGATCGAGCTCTGTGTCGGGCTCCTGGTTCAGTGTGGAGTCCACTCGAGGATTCTCTCTCTCTCTCTCTCTCTCCCTCTGCCCCTCCCCCTGCTTGTGTTCTCTCTCTCTCAAATAAGTAAAAAAAAAAAAAACTTTAAAAAACTAAAATTAAATTTTTAAAAAAGCAGAAAAGTCAGAGCCCCTGGTTTGAGGTGTTCTCATCAGCCCTCTGGCGCCATTCTGCACGCAAAGCCAGAAGCGGGGGGTGGGGGGTGTGTGGGATGACAGGGAGAGAAGCCATGTGCCACCTCACACCCACAGGGACAGCTACCCTCAGACAGGAAATAACAAGGGTTGTCGAGGTTGCAGAGAAATTGGAACACGCGTAAGTTGCTGGCGGGATGGAAAATGGTGCGATTTTTTTGGAAAACAGGCAGTTCCTCAAAAAGTTAAACAGAGTCACCATATGATCCTGCCATTGCACCCCCATGTATACACCCCAAAGAATCGAAAACATTTGTTCATAAAAAAGCCCACGTGCGTGCGTGAGTGCTCACGACAGCATTATTCACCGTAACTAAAGAGCGAGCGGAAGCCGTGCAAACGTCTGTGGACTGATGAGCGGGTGAACAAAGGGCAGACTAGCCAAGCCGTGGAGTATTATGCGGCCGTGAAAAGGGAGCGCTGACCCTGACCCACGCTCCCACAGCGACGACCCTTGAGAACGTGAGGCTGAGTGGCAGAAGCCAGACACCAAAGGCAGCATTTGTATGATTCCATTACATGAAATGTCCAGAATGGGCAAATGCATGGACACAGGAAGTAGATTAGTGGTTGCAGGGGGGAGGGAAGGGGCATGGGGAGTGCCCGGGGATAGGTATGCGGCTTCTCTCTCTGTGCGATGGAATGTTCTGGAATCAGACAATAGTGACGATTGTACAATCTTGTGAGTGCGCTCACACCACTGGCTGTCCCCTTCAAAGGGCGACTGGAAGTTGTGTCCTATCTTGAGTTTTGCTTTTAATGAGAAAGAAGGAAGCCATGGGGCAGCGGCCACAGGAAGGGCTGGGCAGAGCTGAGTGGGAGAGGGAAGGAGGCAGGGTGGGAGAACAGCAGGGGAGGGGCAGACTTGCCAGAGTTGCCTGGGCATTTGAAGGGGAGAATGAAGGAGGGAGAGAAGGGGCAGGGGTGGGGGTGGGGCAGAAAAACCACAAAGGGTGTCAGTGCATATGCGATCAGGCCAGCTGGGTTTGCGAGCTCAGCAGGTACAGAAGTTAGGAGTCTGTCCTCCTACTGGGACTGGGAGACAGGGGCCCCACCTTCCTCCTGATTGCATTTCAGAACAATGGCTCTCAGGCCCTGGAGAAAAACTCCTGAGTTATGGGACATAGGGGTACATCTCAAAGGGACAGAGGAAGCATTCTTAATTGAAAGCCCTGTTTAGTAAATGCTCTATGAAAGGGAAGTCAGGGCCCATTGTCAGGTGTTGGCTAGAACAAACAGTAAATTCTCCTGGTAGCGATAAGCTTTCTCAGGCAGGCACTTCAAAGGGGCTGGGGAGGTCTTAGGGACACAGCCTCAGGCTGCTAGAAGCATCCTGGAGGTTGCTCATCTCGGAGAGCAGGCATTTGGGCACAGTCCTTGGTTCTCACTGGGGACCATTCTCCTGGCCCCTCACCCTGAGCTGGCCCCTGCTCTGGGCTCCCCAGGGAGCTGCACTTCCCCACAGGGTAACTCCTTACCTTTGTTGTGATCATTGTTTTTCTCATTTTCTCTGATAGTAAAGTGCTTGACGTCAGATGCTGTGTCTGTCCTGTTTGCCACTATAGGACAGTGCGTGGGCCAGGGGACATACTCAAATACTGAACACAGGCACGCATGCATGAACGAATGAATGAGCAAGTCCCAAGTGAGAAGCAGCTAGGACAAGGAGGATTTATGCAGGATGGGGAAAAATGAGGAGAAAGTGCAGACCCACACAACCTTCCTAGAAGTGGTTTGAGGGGTGTCTACGCCCCGCTTGGGCTTCTGTGCTGTGGGCTGGGGGGGGGGCGGGAACTCCAGGAGAGGGAGTCAGAGTGGGGACCAGAAATCATCCAGGCACTTAATCCCACGCTGCGCCCATGAGGAGAGCCCTCCCCCTCTCTCTCTCCTGCTCTCACACTAGTTTCTCCCAACAAGCAATCAGGTACTTAAGAAGATTCCAGATTAGCAAGAGAATAAGCACTTAGAGAGAGCTCATCAAAGGGACAGACTGACCTCCACTGAGAGCAAATCTTTGGAAAATCGAATAACCTGACTGGTGCACAGTCTCCTCCCTCTAGAGGCAGGTGGTGGACAAGGACAGGTGAAGAACATCGCCCTCTCGCCGTCGCTGGGTTTTAAGCCCTTCTTGCAGGGAAAGCCTGTCCAAGTAATTAACGGAAGTAATTAGGGGTCAGATGGTCACGGATGGAGATCACTCGGTATCCAGCCGCTGATGCCAAGGCTGGCAGGGCCAAGGAGAGGAGAGCAAGGGGGAGGGGGACTCAGAGAGGAGGGGAGGGAAGAAGAGGCGGCCACCACTGCCTAACAGGACATGGCAATCTGACGACCTGATCAGGGCTTGTTTTCCTGGGGCTCTCAGACAGAAGGCGAGGTGCAAAGAATGGGGGTTGCATCCATAATCAGCAGTCCGCCCTGGGGCAGAGGGAAAGACTCCTGAGCTACAAGGTGGGCAACTGCTAAGCAAGGAAACATGACAAGTGGTCCCTGACATGACTGCAGCCCTGGGTTTGGAACTCTGCCCCCTGCAAGGTGAAGAGGCATGTTCCTTTAACACACTCAGTGTGGCTTGTAAATCCTCTCTTGGTCATATCCCTCACACATTGTGTGTGGCTTTCAAGTCCTTGGAAAGAGCAGAAAATTTGCTATCCACCCATCCATCCACCCACCCACCCATCTATCCATCCATCCATCCATCCATCCATCCATCTATCCACCCACCCATCTATCCATTCACCCTTCTATCCATTCCCCAGCCATCCAACCACTCACCTACTCTCTCATCTGTCCACCTGCCTATCCTTCCATTTACCCACCCATTCACCCAGCCAGCCACCTATCCATCCACCCATCTAACCGTTCACTCATCCATCCATCCACCCACCCATCCATCCATTCATCCATCCATCCACCCACCCATCCATCCATTCATCCATCCATCCATCCATCCATCCATCCATCCATCCATCCATCCAACCACTCACCTCCTCACTCATCCATCCACCTGCCTATCCGTCCACCAACCCATCCATCTATCCATCATCCATCTCCCCATCCACCCACTTATCCATCCACTTCACAAATATTTATCAGGCTCCTGCCAAGCCCACGGCCAGTCCAGGCTCTGGACATACACAAGACAAGCATGGACCTTGTTCTTGCAGTTCACAATCAAGGGAGGAGGAAACAGACAGAGCAAACAGACAGGCAAACACAACCCAAGAAGCCCACACAGTGGGGAGTGCTCTGAAGTGAATGAAACAGAGTGATGTGTGTTAGAGGTGGCCAGGGGATGGTTCTTTAGCTGGGATGGGCGGGGCAGGCCTCCCCAGGAAGGTGACCTTTGGGCCGAGACCAGAATGACAAGAAGGAGCAAAGATCTGGAGGAAGAGCATCCCAAGTGGAGAGGACAGCTGGTTGCCAGGGCTGTCAGGCTGGAACAAGCAAGGCTTGCATGCCAAGGGGCTGCCGGGATGAGCGGAGGGGAGAGGGGCTGGAGCAGGCTGGCAAAGGCCAGGACCACCCACGGCAGCATCACACAGACCAAGGACCAGCCGCGTGAGCAGAGGCCCGGATTAGTTGCCTTCCAAATACTCAGGCGGAAGGTGAACACAGTCCACATACCAGAGTATTTTATTACTCTATTTCAATGCTCCAGTGATACTACCCCAAATATTCTGTTAGAACCATCTCAGCGGCCATGGGTCAAGTGCAGTAGGCTGGCTTGGACCCGGCCTGGACTCTGCTCTGCCTCCTCACTCCCTCGCACCTCCTTCCTTAAGGGAGGCCACCTCCCTTAAACGGGGGAGAGTGTGTGTTCCTTGTTCTGGTGACATTTGGGGGCTCCTAGCTGCTAGGCCTGCTCAGGATTGGTGTTCAGTGATGGGGACCAGCTGGGGCTGACCTCATGGAGCTTACAGTCTCACGGGCATCTGTGGGAGCAGGGGACTCCATGGCGCGGGGGAAGATGTCCATGGTGCCAGCATGGAACCCTGTGGTGGGAGCGTCTTGCCCTGCATTTCTTGCCTTCCTGGGCAGCTTGCAAGAGTGTGGAGGGCCCATGGCTTTCCCCACCTCAGCAGATCCCTGCAGCCTCCCCCATCAGTCAGGAAGGAACATAGATGCTGAATGTCGCTGATGTCTGTGTCCCTTCTTGTCCCACGAGAGCCTCACCAGGTTCGGAAGGTGCCTCGTTGCCACGGCTATGGGTGATGGTGTCCCTGCCTTGGGGAATCTGTTTGCACACATTGATAAACCTGACTGGAGGGAGGCCTGATGAAAGGGAGGTTTTGGTGTTCAAGGAAGAAGCCCAAGAGATGGGGAAATTGGGAGGATCTTAGGGGATCTGCTTCTAAGCCCCACCTAGGGACTAGTCTGACCCCGTGGAGGGGGCATTGTCCCCATGTCTATAGAAACACACTGTGGCTCTGTGGGCTGAGTGAGGGCTCAGGGATGGTGGTGTGGGGATAAGCACCCGGCCAAGGCACCGATCGTGGGGGAGGGGTCCCCCAAGGAGCCCCAGCAGGGCAGGTGGTGGCCACACTGCCCGGGACGAGGGTGAACCCTCAGCAGACAGGAAGGAGGCTCCATGGACGCCAATTCAGGGTGGGTTTTAAGCCTAAGAGAGACTCTCCATCCTCAGAAATAGTGTCTGTGGGTTGGGGAGTGGGCAAGGGGACCCTTTCACTGACTTGTGGTCAGGCAGGTGGGATCCACCAGGACAACACAATTTGAATGAATCTTTATGGGGCCTCATCTGTATTGTTGGCGAGTGGACCCTGGGGGCACACAGGTTACACCTGTAAACGTGGCTTCTGACATGTACACAGACTCCTGGGGCTGGGGGCTGCTTACAAAAGGGTGAAAAGGACACCTGAGCTCCTTCATTATGCGCCAGAGGTTTTCAGACTGCTGCCCCTTGGCTCCTGTTATCTGATGCTGGGATTCGGCCTCTGATTCGGCAGTTCTCTTGAGACGGCCCCCTCTTCTGTGCACCTGTGACTGCTCAAGGAGGCACCGCTGGGTTTCTGAGGGGGGAGGGAAGGGACCATGTTCGCAGGACCATTATTTCATTGTTTCTCATCAACTCTGCCAAGAAGTATTACTCTATTCACAGTGGGGGGCTTGTGGCTCGAGAGGGTCCACAGCGTGGCCAAGGGCACTTGGCTCTAAGGGCAGAGTGGCCAGACAGCCCATTGGAGAGCTAACCCTCCACCACCAAGGGCTCGTTTGGAGGCTGGGGGACACATAGTTGCTTCACTCTGATTATTCAGTTCGAGGCTTGGATGGGGACAGTGGTATTGTACCGAGTGACACACCTTGAATGATTCTTCAACCAGCTCAGATACCGATGAAACTCCAGACAGCAAATGAGTTCTTGATGAATGGTCCTGAACATGGGTATGAGGTTTTACCAAAAAGCACGTTGTATTTTTCCCAAGGCCAAAATATAATAACGTGCACCGTGGAAAGGTGTGTTTTCTAAAAAAGGATTCCATTTGCAAATAACAGAAGAGTGTTCTTGTTCATTTTTTAAAAAATCGTTTCCCAGAAAAAAACAATGTAAAGTTTGGATGTGTTTATAGCCTGGAGTCTTAAAGAACAATGTTACCTTGTTGGTTGCAGGAAATGAAACCCACAGGGGTCCGCTTTGGGGTGGTTTTACCGTATGGGATTCAGCAGACCACTTTTACAAATAATAAATTACTTAACCCTCAAGGCTACTGAGGGCCACTAAAAGGGAGTTTACGGCCAAGGCCCAGAGCTGGGGGCTGACTCACCGGGTGGAGGCGGGATGTGTGTAAAGGAGGCTTAGAGACTTGACGTGCTCCATGGTCCAGTTAAATTTAATAGCTTAGAAAAAACACCCACCCAGCCGCTGTTGGAATCTAGAATTCGTGCCTGGAACTTTGGCCCTCTGAGCCTGTAGGGGGACATTGCAGGGGGGAGGGGGAGGGAGAGGAGGGGGGAAAGAGGGAGGCTGAAGCATGGATGTTCCATGCAAAGCCTTCTCTGTGGCTGGTAAAAGCAATCGGTGTGCTTGCACTTTTCAGGCTTTCTGTACGAAGGCCCGTGGGGTGAGCCCCGCGGAGCAGAAGCAGTTCGGGCCCTAGGGCCAGAGCCATAGCCTGTGGCTGCCCTTTGACCCCTGGTATGGTACCCAGGCCCCCCTGTAACAATCCATGAGGCCAGGACAAGGGTTAAAAATACACTTCACATACCCACATCGAAACCATCATAAGTCATCAATGAAAATATAGCGCTAAAGAAAATACTCCACCCAGCAACCTTGACAGAAACACCTTCTTAATGAATGGAAGACTAGCTTCAAATGATTCTTACATTCCTAGAAATCTGCACCAGAATGTGGCGCATGGGGAGAGCTGAGCATCTAAGACCTCCCCCCTTCTCTTCCCTGCTCTGGCTCCATGCTGTGCCTCCAGGGGTCTTATGCACACTTGCGTGGTCTTTCCAGCACATCCAGCCTCTAATCACATCCCCCAACCTCTACTGCCTGGCCACTCAGTCCGTCCTGGAGGAGGGATGGTGGGTGCACATCATTTGATGTCATTTGTGCAGTGAATTTTGGGGTCCTAAGTACCAGAGAATGTTCTAGAAGAGGGCACCAGTTCTGAGTGGGTATGCCCTGGGCTCCATAGATTCTTCATCCCAGGGGGAAGAGCACAGCTAGAGGAAGGCTGGGATAGGGCCCTCTAAAGTCCTGGACCCAGACCACAGGTCCCTTGCCTGGGTTCATGGGCTGTACTGGTGGTACCCACTGTCAGCCTAAGAAAATGAATTCATTTGTGATGCTGCCAGAATCCTCTGGTCATCAGACATTACGGAGAGCCACACAAGGAGACAAGACAATTTGGTGGCTTTGACTCTCCCAAAGAGGTCTGATACACTGGATTGAAGACTCCAAATAAATTCATTCACCCAGCTGCTTTTCCTGGAGCCCAGGACACAGCTCCAAGAAAAGTGCCACCCCATGCTGTCCCTGCCAAGCCAGCTGCCGCTGGCCTGAGCGGGGAATGCAGTTGGGTGGAGAGAGAGTATGCAGTGGTCAGAGAGCCCGTGGCCAAATCCCACTCCCTTCCTGGCCGTGTCCAGCCAAGCAAGTTACTCCCAGGACAGAACCATGTGGAGGTGATGGGTCTATAAAGGGGAGGTGATCATGGTACCTCGTGTGTGATGGTTTGGCTTCATGGATCAAGTCGGCTGGACTACAGTGGCCAGACATGTGGTCAACCATTATGCTGGATGTTTCTACAAGGGTGGTTTTAGATGAGATTATTTAAATCGGTGGACTCTGGGTAGAGCAGATTGCCCAGTCATAATGCGGCCTCACGGAATCGGCTGAAGGCTCTCACAGAACAAAAGACCGACCTCCCCCAGCAAGAGAGAATTGTGCAGGGGACACAGCCTCTGGACTTGAACTGCAAGACCGGCTCTTCCCTGGGTCTCCGGCCTGCCTGCCTGCCCTGAAAATTTTGGACTGGCGAGCCTCCACGGTCACACGAACCAGTTCCTTAGAATAAATCTCTTTCTCTATGACATCCTGTTGGTTCTGTCTCTCGGGGGAACCCGGGCAAATACACGGCCTTATAGCCCTTGTGAGCCGCATCGTGGGTGTGGCCCAGCGTCCAGCACAGGCGTCCTCGATGCACAAGAACTAGCATCATAAGCAGGAGCACGGGCTTCAAAGCCCAAATGTGGATGGGCTCCAGCTCTGCCAAGTGCCGTCACCCACCCACCTTCTCTGGGCCTCAGTTTCCTTATCTATAAAGCTGGGATAATAGCGGCTCTCACCCGGACTGATGAGGGTGCTTAAAAAGAGCTCATGTTGATAGAGTTTCTGGTATGGTGCGTGGAAGTCATTGGTTTGCTTTTCTGCCCACTATGCATGTCAGCTGTGCCACTATGGTGTGCCAGGCACGGCTCTAGACCTGGGGACACAGATGGCCCGCGGCCCGGCGCTTGGGGAGCTCATGGGGCAGGCTGGCCAGGTAGACCGTAAACAGGTACGTGCTGTGCAGAAAACAGTCCGGGGAGCCGTGATGAGGACACTCTTGGGGAGGTGACATTGGAGACTCAGTGACACTTGTGGAGATCTGAGAGGGGTGTTTCTGGTGCAGAGGAGGCCCTTGGGCCATATGTAAGATCGTCATTGTGGTTAGTCATGACTTGAGACCCTACAGCAAGTCAGGGATCCCTAAACCCCTGCCAACACCCCACTTCTAGGAAGGCATTTCCCCAGCTGAGCCGGGGCTCCTGGCCATCCTTCTTGGGCTTGGATGTCCCTTCTGTGCCCGACATCCTGAGTGTTTCACAGGGTTAATACCTAGGCAGTGACGGTTTCAACTGGCAATGACTTAAACCTCTTCTTCCCCTGGAGTCATGTTCCTTCCAGAACTCTGGGGTGCAGCCGGCAGACATGGGGGTTGATTGGCACCCATGGAGCCCCCATCTCTGGCTCAGGGTTGCCCTCCCCCACTCCCTCGTTCACTCAGTAAATGACCCCCGTGCTGTGCAGGGCTCGCGCCTTGGGTTTCTAAGGAAACGGCTGAGTTCACTCACTATAAGGAATAAAATAGACTCATTAGGTGGGAATTCACCCCCGGAACCTATTAGAACAAAGCTATGGTACGAATTCCACAGCTTAGGGCACCATTTCCCTAGGATCCTGGGAGAAACAAGTTGGAACTTTGGTGGGGGCTCAGTGGGAGGCAGGGCCTTTAGGGGGTCCCTCGTAGGGTGCTCCTGGGGGGTGGGGATCAGACATGGTGACAACGGGCAGCGATTCTGACCCCACACAAGTCTCAGTGAGTCTGTGGCCAGGCTGGGGAGGTGCGGATGTGAGATTGTTCTGTGTCTCAAACTCTCCGCCTCTGAGCCCTTGACGCACACCCCCCACTGCGGTCTTTTCCGCAGTCCCTCTGGTTGCTCACGGTCAGCACGGTTCCCCTCTCCTGACTGGAAACCTTCTCCAGGAGCCTTCCTTCACAGTAATGGAACATGGTGGCTGGAGCCTCAGGCCTGGCATTCACACAGTTCATGATGCCCACTTTAGGCGGCCCATGCTCTTTTCTCAGGGGAATCGGTACCTGCCCTGACGGGGAGGCCCCAAAGGTGGCTCCCTCCGGTGCTGAGGGGCCACAGAGTGTGGCAAAGCCCTGCCCACCCCCCCACCTACCCAGCGACTCTGTGACAAGACAGCTCCCTGAGCTAGGGGTCCCCTCCCCTGGAGCCGACCATGATGGGGGCCAGAAGGGGTGAAGGCAGAAGAAGGGTAGAGAAAGACAGTAGAAGGAGAGGAAAAGAGGGAGGGAGAGAAGGAGGCAGGATTTGGCTTGAAGCCACCCGCTGAGGCCTTTCCCGATATGATGGTTAATTTTATGCATCAACTTGCCAGGGTCCAGGGTGCCCAAATAAGTGGTTAAATGTTATTTCCGGGTGTGACCGTAAGGGTGTCTCTGGATGAGAACAGATGATAATCTGTGCCCTGAGTGAAGCAGAGTGTCGTCCCCGGGGTGGGTGGGCAGCATCCAATCTGTCGGGGGTCTGAATACAGTAAGAAGGTGACGGAAGGGAGAATTACTCCCCCACCTTTCTCTGTCCGGCTGCCTGAGCTGAGTCTTCTCCTGCCCTCCGTCAGGAACTTAGACTAGCGGCTGTCTTGGTTCTCAGCCTTAGGACTCAGAGTAGAGCCACACCCCTGGCTGTCCTCGGGTCTCCAGCTGGCCAACTTGCACACAGTGGGACTTGCCAACTTCCGTACTCATGTGAGGCAATCCCTTATAATCTAGATGGATGGATGGATGGACGGACGTAACAGATACGTAGAATGCATGTCTCCTGTGCGTTGTTTCTCTGGAGAGCCCTGACCCATACACACAACTATCCTTTCTCGAGTAGCTTCTCCCCGTTACTCGTTCGCAGGATCTAATCATTTACGTCTTTCACGGTGCTTATCACTACCTGCAACTACAGTTCTGTCTCCTTGTGTGTTTGGTGTTCCCCCCATAAGAACTGAGGCCAAGCGAGCCAGGGCCCTGTTTTCTTACTCAACGCACCCCTGCCCTGCCCGGCCCAGTGCCTGGCCCTTCACCAGTCCTCAGTCTGTATTTGTGACGGCAGTGATGGCAGGGAGCAATGGAAGAAGGACACAGAAGGAATATATTGTGAGAAACAATGGAGAGGCATTTCCCAGAAACACCCCAGGGGCTTCTCTTGCGCCCCGTCTACGTCTCGGTCCCCAGCAGGGTCTGATGCTGTGAACACTGTCACCTGGTATCAACTTGCCGGGCGTGTGACATGGTTTCGTGTTATCTCTGCCAGAAAGTGCAGTCTTGCACATCCAGGAAAGTGGGGCCTGTCACAACCTGTGCTCCCAAGAAATGTCACACACACACCCGAAGGCCACTGAGGGAAGGAGGGTTCTCAGAGGCATGTCCCAGGTTTGGGTTTTTTTTGTTTTGTTTTGTTTTTAACATTTTGTTGGTCCAATGCAACCTGCTTTTTTGAATCCTGGCCTCGAGGACAGTTTGTTGCAAGTTCTGGAGATAAGTCCGGCTGGGTGCCAGCACAGAGACCGGCCAGGCATTAGCTGGCTGAGGAGGGACTCGAAGTCGGGGGACCAGGGAGGGGGCTGGGGAAGAGGGACAACTGGCTGTATTTCAGGGGGCAGAGTGACGGGGCACATGGACCCACCGCCCTTCTACGAGCTGCTTCCTCTGAGGCTGAGGATGAGGGTGTGAGTTCTGCCAGGAAAGTCTTCCTCACCTACTCATCAAAATACAGCAACAAACACCTTTCGGCCGGCCGGAGCTTTTCCCTCGGTGCCGCTTCCGCCAACCTCCCGAGGCTGCTGAAGCCCATTACAGCAGGAGAAGCCCGCTCCAGGGACAGGACCCTGCATGGGGGTCCCCATCTGAGCTGCCGCATCCAGGAAGGAGGAGGCCGCTCCTCCGTCCCCCAGTCCAGGCCAGAGAACAGGTGCACAAACCAGCTGGGCGGTGGGAGCTACAAGTGTCCGCACCCCCTGGCTTGGGGTTCAGCCATCAGCGGGGAAGCCTGACGGGGTGTCTCCTCCCCCATTCTCGCACCTCAGACAGGGAGGCAGGGCCCCCGGCCCCCCAGAATCCCTCCTGGGCTCCTCCGGCCCCCGCAGGTTCTAAACTCTGAGATGGGAAGACCCAGTGGGTGCCCAGGGGCGTGGCCCACGACGCGCGCCAGGTGCAGGTCCCAGCTGGCGCCCAGGGGGCCTGGCCAGGGGCGGGCCAGGTGCACAGCGGCCCCGGGGACGGGTGCTGTTCTGGGAGCTGCAGGTTGACTCCTTCCCGCTTCCCGCTTCCCCTCTTCCCTCTCCGCGTGGAGGGGAGCCCGGCCTGGGCTCTGGCAAGCCAGGAAGGGAGGGGGCGGCTCAGTCGTCCTCATCCTCGTCCTCGTCTTCCGTGTCCTTGTTGGGCGCGCACCTCTGGAAGCACTGCACCACGGTGGCCAGGAAGAAGCTGGAGATGATGGCAGCGATGGACACAGCCACGCCCGAGAAGATGATGATGAACAGGTCCGTGAGCGACAGGCTGAACCTGCACTCGCTGAAGCTGGCCTCGGACAGCTCGCGCAGGAATACCCTCCTGTTGCCCAGGGGCAGGGAGCACTGGATCTCCTCGCGGCCTGTGGAGAAGGCAGGCGGGGTGAGAGAGAGAGGTCTGCAGGACGCAGGACAGCGCGACAGCGCGGGTGCCTGCAAAGTGCGGAGCAGGAGCAGTGCCCAGAGCGAAAGGGCGGGGGGGGGGGAGCTGATTATAATGGAATTTACGCTTTTGTAAAAGCCCCAGAGCAATCCGCACAGGGAAATCAGAGTGCCTTGGTCTCCCTTGCCTGCTCCAGGTGTGGAACTCTGCGTTCTGAACCACTCTGGTGGTGATGCAAGAAGAGATTCAGGGCCAGGGCCTCTGCAGACCTTGATCCAGACCTGGGTACCACCCGGGATTGGGGGAGGGTGGGCCGAGGGCGGCTGAGGCAAGGGGGCGGGGGCAGTGCCCACGGATGCCATACGCTTCAGCTTGGAGTGCCACCTCCTGAGCTAGATGCCTTCCTCCTTGTCCTTGTCCTTAGGGCAAAAGTGAACAGAGGGTTAGCACGGCCCTGGAGTAAGTCCACTACTCTGGAGGGGGTTTCCCTCAATGGGAGTGGGGGAAATAGGCCCTATGTGAAGGTGGCCTTCGAACAGCAGTTACCGAAGCTTCTGTGACGCTTCCGTGAGCTTCAGAATCACCTGAAGAGAGTTTGAAAGTGCAGGCTCCCCGGGGAGTTGGCGAGCTTCTGGGACACTCACTCCGACCGTGCCCAGAGGAGCCCTGGTGAGCTCTGTTTTATATACTGAGGGTCCCTTTGAGATCTCACTTGAAGAGTGGCTGATTTAAAAAGAAGTTTCACCCCCTCCTGTCCAGAAAATCTGAGTCTGTGGTTTTCCAGACACTCATTTATTCATTCAACACACATTTACAGAGGTTTTATCCTGTGCCAAGGGACTGGTGACAAACAAGGCAAGAAAGGCCCCTAATGTCAGAGAGTGTAAATTCTAGAAGACAGACACGCGTTCGTGCCTCAAACACATGTGTATCGAGCATCCACTACCTGCTAGGCCCTGGGGATACAGCGGTGAGCACAACAAAGTTCTTGCTCCAGTGCAGCTTAGGTGTAGACAATTACTGAGTAGATCAAGAAAAATACTTAAATGTTGGGGCGCTTGAGTGGCTCAGCTGGTTAAGCATCTGACTCTTGATTTCAGCTCAGATCATGGTCTCAGGGTCGTGAGATCGAGCCCCTCGTCGGGCTCCACACTCGGTGGGGAGTCTGCTTCTCTCCCTCCCTCTCTGCCCTTCCCCCATCACACATGTGCTCTCGCTTTCTCTCAAATTAATAAATCTTTAAAAAAGAGATATACATACGTGCGAAGATGACACCCTAGGGTAAAATGAGGAGTGTCTGGGAAAGAGGGCTGTTTTTAGATGGGGTGTTCAGGAGCTGATGTTTCAGCAAAGATCTAAAGAACAAGACAGAATCAGTCACGGAAGAACAGTCGAGGCAGGGGAGACAGGAAGTTGGCAAAGAGCTCAGTGTTCAGAGAACATCATGTAGCCAGGGGAGCTGAGGGGGCAAAGGGGCATTTAGTATGAGCTGAGGTGGGAGACGGGCACACGGGTTGAGATGAACCCCCAGACTCGCCAGGGTCTCCAGATGAATATCAAGAACAGAGGCCCCAGCTCTACCACCAACCCTGTTACGGACTGAATCGTGTCCCCCTCCTCCCACGTTTATATGCTGAAGACCTAACCCCCAGTGTGACAATAATTAGAGATAACAATAGGGGGATAATTAAGTTCAATGAGGTCAGAAGGGTGTCACACCCTTCTGGGCCCTAATCTCACAGGACTGGTGTCTTCCTAAGATGAGGAAGAAACAACCCAGAGCTCTTTCTCTCTCTCTCTGCATGTGCACAGAGGTAAGGCCATGTGAGGACTCCAGGAGAAGGTGGCCATCTACAAGCCAGGAAGAGGGAACCCACCAGAAACGGACCCTGCTGGCACCTTGATCTGGGACTTCCAGCCTTCGGAACTGTGAGAAAATCAATGTCTGTTATCGGAGTCCCTAGCCTGTGGTATTTTGTCGTGGTGGCCCAAGGAAATGAATACAAAACCTCACTGGACATGAACAAAAGACAGACTTGTGTGAGCAGTCAGCCACCAAAGGCTGTTTGTTACGAAGTGTAATCCACGCACTCTGACCGATACACAGTATGAACTGTATACACATACTTCAGATGTAAGAAAATGTGTAATCTTAAAATGCATAAAGAAATCAGATCTTCTGTTCTGATCTGGAAGAGGAGAGAAAAATAAAGCGGTAGAAACTAGCACGCCTATTGCCCTCAGTATGGGCAAACTATTCCAAGTGCTACAAACATGCCAACTCTTAATTCTCGCCACAGCTTTATGAGGTAGGCAGTATTAGCGTGCCCATTTTATGGATGAGAACGCCGAACCCTAGCGGGTTTACATAGCTCGCCTTCAGTTCCACAGGTTCCCAGAAATGTGAGGACACCATTTTGACATGAAGCTCAGCTGCCTACAATCTGCTTACCTTTGGCTTCCTTGGAACTTTCAGGAAAACCTGCAATTGCTCTCTTTTTCAGGGCTTCCAGGTTTCAAAGAGCTGGCCCTCAATCCATCTCCAGAATTATCTGAGGGTCTTTATTTGTGTACCTTTCCTTCTCCAGCTCAGACACAGAGGCTTCCGCCTTCCTTCTGTCCTGGCCCATCTTTTACGTAGCGTACAGCCGACCCACTGATGCTCTCCTCCCCGTGGGAGCCATTGCCACGGCAACCAGACTTACAGTCCCTCCTCTCCCTGATCCTGTGCCCACCCGAATACCCAGGGAATGAGCTGGACAAGAGCTCTGCATGCTTCTCCAGTTTATGCTGGACTCGTTTTTGACTTTCTTTCTCTTAAAGAACCCCAACTTCCGTTGACTACTAAGGAGCATTTTCAATGCATCTAAACAGGGGTGCCTGGGTGGCTCAGTCATTAAGCATCTGCCTTCGGCCCAGGGCCTGATCCCAGGGTCCTGGGATTGAGCCCCGCATCAGGCTCCCTGCTCCGCTGGGAGCCCGCTTCTTCCTCTCCCTCTGCCCCTTGCTTGTGTTCCCTCTCTCGCTGGCTGTTTCTCTCTCTGTCGAATAAATAAAATCTTTAAAAAAAATGCATCTCAACAGAATTAGGAGAACTTGAAGACAGAGTTACATTGGCGTTCCCTTGGGCTTCCCTTGTTTTCTTCAATGGAAAGTGGACAAATCATTTGACCTCCCTTCTCTGAACAGCGGCAGATGTTACGAACATAAACAAGAAGGACTCCAGTGAAGTCCAGGCTGTTTCTAATTCCAAGATAATATTTGCAATCTTCAAACCTGTACCAAGTCACTACTATTGCCTAGGGAAACTTTCTAGCAGTTGTCTTCAATAAGCTGTATTCACTGGCAAACAACCACAACGCCAACAGCGCAAGCCCACAGAGCCTGCCCTTTAAACCCAGCCTTTGCCTGCCAAGACTCCTTGAGTCAATTCCGATTTCCATGATGGTCTCTGCGCCTGGAGATTAGGCTTGGCATTTTTACAAAGTGACACCTTTAGAGAATGTCATCTCACATTTCTCTGTCGCTAGAAGGAACAGGCTTGTTTGCAAAACATCACACACAAGTCCACCAGGAGTGGGAGACTCTGGAACCACGCTGGATGGAACTAGCACGATGAGATACCCTGTCTCGCCAGGGTCTCCAGATGAATATCAAGAACAGAGGCCCCACCTCTACCACCAACCATGTTACAGACTGAATCGTGTCCCCCTCCTCCCAGAGCGGGGGATAAGAAGAGTCAGACAGAGTGTCAGCCGGGCAGACAAGGCTCAGCAGAGGGGACAGGGATCGCCGGAGGGCTCTGGAGACGCGTCCCAGGCTGGCTGCAGAACTCCGGAGTCAGGGTGATCTGGCTTTGGGTATCTCGTCTCTGCTGCACGATCTTACTCTAGACCTGAGTTTGTCACGCTTGGCACTACTGATGTTTTGTGTCAGTTGAGTGTTGTGGGAGGGCAGTCCTGTGTGGGGCAGGGTGTTTACCAGCATTCCTGCTCCCAGTAGTACGATCACGAATGTCTCCCAACAGTGCCACGTGGCCCCTGCAAGAGGAGAATAAAGTCCTTCTGGTTGAGAACTGCAGGGGGAAGTGCCCGGCAAAGTGAGTTACCCTCCAGGGCGGGGCTACTGTCTGTGACTGAGCTTAGCTATTAAGTGGCTTTCTTTGATTCGTGCATTAAACACAACAGGTGAGGTGTTATGCTAGAGGCTGTGAAGGACACAAAAAAGGAAACAGAGGCAGGAAGGAGGACGGGAAGGAAGGAAGAAGAGAAAGACACAGTTCTGGCCTCAGGACCTTCCGTCTAACAGGAGGGGTACCAGCGCAGGGCCAGTGGAAAGGTGGGGGGTCAAGGGCACATGAGGGGAGGGGGGGTCCCCAGGAGTCCCTCCTTGATTTGGAATGTTCCCCTTCCTTTCCTGACCCCCATCTCTTCAGCTGTCGGAGCTAAGAACAGTAAACAAAAGCCAATACTGATACAGCATTTTGAGTCCGCTGGGCGCTGCTCTTCGGGCTTTATGCACGTGAAGTTACTTGATCCTCACGCCAACCCCATGAGGAGCCTGCTATAACTCTCCCCATTTTACGGATGATCCAACTGCGGCACAGAGATATCAAGTGACTTGCCCAAGGCCACACAGCCGGGGAACGACAGAACTGAGAGTGATCCCAGCCAGCCTGGCTCAAGTCCACACTCCGACCACCACCCTGGCCCACCTGCTCTCCCAGGGCTGCCCAGCCTCACCCAGGACCTCACAAGGAGTTCCTTTCAGGCAGACTGTCTTTTAAAGAGATGCTCTAGAACTCTCCAGCAACCTCCTGTGCCCAGCCCTGACCCAGACGGACCAGAAAGGTCTTCCTTGTCAGGAGCAGGACTCCGAATGTAGACATGGAGGGACACCCACGTGTGAGTCTTGGTAACCACCCCCCCCCACCCCGGTGATGGTGTTGTGAGCATGACCTAAGGGGACATCTGTAAACTCTCACCATGGCCCCTGGCCACCTTCGTGCTTGAAAACACAGCGTTCGTTTTATTCAGGTTTTCAAGGTTTCAAAATGTGCCCACACCTGACTCCAGATATCTGAGGAGCCTGCCTGCATCAGTCAGGGTTCTCCAGAGACACAACCAATAGAGTGTGTGTGTGTGTGTGTGTGTGTGTGTGTGTATGTGTGTAAAGAGCTGTATCATAAGGAATCGGCTCACATGATGACGGAGGGTGACAAGTCCCCAGGTCTGCAGCCAGTAAGCTGGTGACCCCGAGAGCTGATGGGGTACTTCCAGGCTGAATATTGGCAGCCTCAACACCCAGGAAGAGCCAATGTTTCCGTTCAAGTCCAAAGGCAAGAACTGATGTTCCAGCTCGAGGCCGTCAGGCAGGAGGAGCTCCCCCTTACTCACAGGAGGGTCAGTTTTGATTTGTTCTAATCAACTGATTAGATGAGGCCCACCAACATTGGGGAGGGCACTCGGCTTCACCCAGTCTACGGATTCAAATGCTTATCTCATCCAAAGACACCCTCATAGGCGCACTTGGATAACGTCTGCCTCAACACCCAGGCTGTCGAAAATCTGCCGTCCCAGGGCTCTCCATGCCTTTCCGCAGCAGCAAGAGGGACTTTTTTTTTTGTTTTTTTAAATAAAGATTTTATTTATTTGACAGAGAGACAGCCAGCGAGAGAGGGAACACAAGCAGGGGGAGTGGGAGAGGAAGAAGCAGGCTCATAGCGGAGGAGCCTGATGTGGGGCTCGATCCCATAACGCCGGGATCATGCCCTGAGCCGAAGGCAGACCTTAACGACTGCGCCACCCAGGCGCCCCGAGAGACGTTTTTTAATGGTATGGGTCTGAGGTGAAATTCAAAAGAAATTGTCTTTTTTCCTCTACTTGCTCAGAATACCCGAGGGGAGGCAGAAAGAGCTCGGAGCAAGAGCAGGACTTAGCAGTGAGGAAAATGGACTATTTACGTGTCGAGAATCGAGAATCATTCTCTGACTTCGGAGGGAGTGGTGGCTTCTTCTCCTCCTGCTTCTCCTCCCTCTGCCCTCCAATCGCCTCCTCCTCTCCCTCTCTCCTTCTCTTTCTTCCTCCGTGTCTTTTTTTTTTTTAATTGATTTATTTATTTTAGAGAAAGAAAGAAAAAGAAAGAAAGAAAGCATGCAGGGGAGGGGGCTGCAGGAGAGCGAGAGAGAGAATACTCAAGCAGACTCCCCAGTGAGCGAGGAGCCTGATGCAGGGCTCGATCTCTTGACCCCGAGATCATGACCGGAGCTAAAATTGGGAGTCAGACGCTCAACCGACTGAGCCACCCAGGCGGCCCTCCTCCGTGTACTTTTTATTGTGGCAAAACATACAGGACATAAAACTTACTGTTTGAACTGTTTCTAAGTGTGCAATTTGGTGGCATGAAGTATAGTTAACAATGTTGTACAATCATCACCACTACCATTTCCAGAACGTTCTCATCCCTTAAACTCTGTACCCTTTCCTCCGTTCCCAGCCCCTGCTAACTGCTGTCCTACTTTCTGTCTCTATGAACTTGCCTACTCGGAGGGGCTTAACCATACAATCTGTGTCGTTTTATGGCTGGCTTATTTCACCAAGCAGAATGTGTTTAAGGTCCCTCCATGGCTGTAGCACGTATCAAAATTTCCCTCTTTTTTAAGCTGAATGATATTCCATTGCGTGGATACGCCACATTTTATTTCTCCTTTTGTCTGTTGATGGAACACTGGGTTGTTTTCACCTTGTGGCTATTGTAAATACTTCTGCTGTAAACATTGGCATGGAAGTATCTGTTGAAATCTGGCAGTTCTTGGGGAAATGTACCCAGAAGTGGAAATGCTCGGTCATATGGTGATTCTATGTTTAACTTTTTGAGGGACCTCCATACTGTGTTCCACAGTGGCGGCACCCCATTTTATGTTCCTGCCAGCAAAGCACAAGGGTTCCAACCTCTCCACATCTTTGCCCACACTTATTATGTCACATTAAGAAAATAAAAAGAAGGCCCATCCTAAGGGGTGTAAAGTAGTATCTCATTTGTTGTGGGTTTTGTGATTTTGACTTGCATTTCTCACATGACTAGGGCTTGGGCATCTTTTCATGTGCTCGTTGGCCCGCTCCTTCTTTTTAAATAAAGGCTCTCATCTCCTAAAACACCGGCATGTGACATGTCATCAGGGGTTAGCAGCCACATTGCAAAGGGTTAGTCCCTAGCGATTCAACACCGGGTGGAGAGCAGGCCTGGAAAAGCCCAGAGGAGATAGACTGGGCGGACTTCCGAAAAGAAAGAATATGCCTATCTATCTCCCAATTCAGTGTAATTCACCTACAACGTCCTGAGCCCTCACCCATCCCCTAAAGCAGGAAGGGTGGGCGTGCCGTGTGGGGACCAGGTCCCGAGCACCTGCTGTGCTCTGATGCAGAGAGCCCCTCAGCACACATCACTTACCACTTGCTGCATCTGGGAGGCGAGCGGCACTAGGCTCAACTCAAGGCTGAGGAAACGGGCCTCAGAAATCTTTGACAATTCGCATATTATTAAACGGTAAAGCCGGAATTCAAGCCACACTCAACTTGGTCTGTTTTACCCCGAAGCCCATGTTTCTTCCGTCTGCCCATGTTGTCTGTCGCACCAAAGAAAGTGACATCCCTGGCCCCAGGACATTTCTAACCCAGCAGAGGAACCCAAACTAAAGTCTATGAAGCCACCGGAAAGGAAGGTAATATCCAGCTGGGGATCTGTAGGGCTTCACAAATTGAGAGAATGACGAGACAGGGTGTCTAGAAGCTCTAGTACGTTCTCATCAGTATTTATGGAGTGAATGAGTAGCTTTGAGTTTGAAGGATTATTCGGGTGGAGTGAGAAAGGCCTTGCAGGCAAGAGGCACAGGTGGAATCCGAAAGCGTGGGTGGGCGTTAGACGTTCCTCCAGGACTAGGATAGCGCCCCCCAGCTACAGCATCTTCCCAAAGGACCGTCCCTGGTGGATTTCCGGTGGGCTGTGTGTCGAGTCACCAGAGAGTCACGGCCAGGAACTATGGATTTGGATTAAGACATTAAAAAAAATGGGGGGTTTTTTTGGTCAATGTGATGGTGGTAGTCTTTAAAGAATCTAAAAAATCCCATTTAAATCAGGAGAGGAAGCAGCATTGTCACATGGACACAAGTGTCAGACTGCTGTAATGAGACAGGACACATGTCGTGAGCCTCTTCAGTCCCCGTCCCCCGCCTGGCTCCTGTGCAAGCACCTGAGGGGGCGGCTTCTGCCCGTCCCGTGTCCCGGGCAGCCGGGAGTGAAGGGCATGGCCAGAGGCGGAGGCCAAGGCCCTCTGCTCATGACGAAGATCTCTTGAGAGCCTACAGTCCACAGCTGTGGTCCTCAGGCTTTTGGATGTTATATGCCGGTAAAAAAAAGAGAGAGAGAAAGAAGGAAAGAAAGAAAGAAAGAAAGAAAGAAAGAAAGAAAGAAAGAAAGAAAGAAAGAAAGAAAGAAAGAAAGAAAAAGAAAAGAAAGAAAGAGAAGGAAGGAAGGAAGGAAGGAAGGAAGGAAGGAAGGAAGGGGGAAAGGAAGGAGGAAGGAAGGAGGAAGGAAGGAGGAAGGAAGAAAGAAAAGAAACAGAGAGACGGACAGAGGACCACAGCTTATAATTTTGCCCGTAAGGACATTCAAAGCATCATCACCCCCATCACTATCATCACCATCATATTGTAAGAGGAGCTTTTGTACGCCATTAAAGTTAAGAAGGGCAGAATAAGATGGAAAGGGGTAAATACGTTGAGCCTTAAGAACCACTCAGCACGCCGCCCTCACAGCCCTCCCTTTGCGAAGGGCCTGTGGGTGCCTGGACAGATGACCCCAGATCCGGGGCCGCTTGGGGGGCACCGTCTACATTCCGTACTTCCCGTTTCACCTGGAACGAGCGCCCGGGGGTCGAGGGTCGCTTCCTTACTCCTCAAGAGCTGAGGTCTGGGAAGGACAGCTCCAGGGCCACACCCCCCTTCTCCGCTCCTCCCATGTTTTCGGAAGTCAAGTCATACGCACCACGGCCAGGCCCATTGGTTTCCGCGCTGTCTCAGGCTGCTTTTGTGCTGCAATGGCAGATTTGAGTAGTTTACAAGGCCTGAAAGATTTGCCATCTGGCCCTTTCGAGGAGGTTTGCCAACTCTTGTTCAAAACTCAAGAGGGGAGCCTGGGTGGCACAGCGGTTAAGCGCCTGCCTTCGGCTCAGGGCGTGATCCCGGCGTTATGGGATCGAGCCCCACATCAGGTTTCTCTGCTGGGAGCCTGCTCTTCCTCTCCCACTCCCCCTGCTTGTGTTCCCTCTCTCGCTGGCTGTCTCTCTCTGTCAAATAAATAAATAAAATCTAAAAAAAAAAAAAAACTCAAGAAACACCTCCTACGGGGAGCCTGCCCTGAATGCTGCCTATGTTCCGCCTTCCCCTGAGTCAGGCTTCTCCTTCCTGAACCCCTATACATCATAATCCACAACCCCCATACTCCACAGGGTGGGGGGCTGTGCCTACCATGTCTGCACCCATAGCTCCCACCTTGGAGCCTGGCACACACTACGGGAATATCACAAAAACCGAGACAATCCAGAACAAGTCAGAAAAGTCTAGGTGGGAAGGGTCCCAGCCTGTGATGCCCAGCCAGGGTCCTGACGGTGGGCTGCGGGTCTGTCAGAAACTTGACCGTGACGAGGCCTCAGGGGCTGTGAGTCAAACATGCAGTTTGTGTGGTGGACAACATCTTTCAAAGCTATATTCTGGAAACATTAACCTAAAAGGTTCTTAGTGGCAAAAATGTCAGAGGCTACCAATTTTTACGACTTTTCGCCCTTCTTCAATGAAGTGCATCCAAGATGCGAGCTCCTCCTACTTATTACAGATGCGGGGTTCGGCAGAGGACACGATTCCCGCCGAGAATGTAGAACTGAATGAACGAGAGACATGGAATCCCGAGGAAGGAGAGCAGAAAATCAGCTTCATTACCGCGGGAGACTCGGCGCGGCCCTCCTGCTTCTGCTCTGCACGCCGCCCCAGTCCTCCCTTCGGCAGCCACAGTGGGTCTTTTACAGAAAAACTTGCATCCCATCATTCTTCGGCTCAACACTCCTCCCTCCCAAGCCTCTTTATCTTTCTCAAAGTGAAACCCACGATCCTTCCTGCCATCCCCCCGAACCTCTCACTCCACCTTGCTTGCCATTCCTCCAACACCCCAAGCACAGGCCTACCTCAGGGCCTTTGCACCTGCTCCCTCTACCTGGCTCACTCCTTCACGTTCTTAGGGCCCCTGCTCAGATGTCACCTGTCGGAGATGCTCTCCTCACCCCCACCATCATTCTCCATCCCCCCGCCTGGCTTTATTTTTCTCGAGAGCACTCAGCACTACCTGACATATTACCTATATATGTATTTATTTTCTGCTTCCCTGCCCCTCCCCCACTCCAGTGTCGACTCTGTGAGGTCAGGCTTCTGGTTTTGTTCCCGGCTGTATTCCCAGTGCCTAGAACTTTCAAAATATATTTTTGAATGAAAGATAGGATGGGAGAATGACTTAGCATTGCAGCCACAAAGAGCTTCCTAAACCATCTCCCCTGACAGATAGGCCATCCCTCCTAATGCCCGATGGTGCTGGACAAAAGTCCTTTTCCCCAAATTCATCAGCAGATAACTCTCCACTCCCTGCTGGGAGAGAGAAGCTCTATGTGTTTCTCCCGTGCTTTTCCCTCTTGAGGGGTGGAAATTCTCAGATGGCATGGGAACAAAGAGCCCCCCACAAATAGTGGGGGCACATCAGCTAACCCCCCCTGGAGTCTTACCACACGCAGGTGACCTTCTAAGCACTCTACAACTGTCTACGCTGCTTTAATCCACAAAGCAAACTCTGGGGCAAGTACTATGGGGACTCCGGTTCGCAGGTAAGGAAACCAAACTGCTGTGTTATTTGCCTAAGGTTATCCAGCAAAGAAATGGTAGAGCCAGGATTCGGCGTCAGGCAGTCTGACTCCAGACCCTTGCGGTTAGCCATTACCCTCCCTTATTGCCTTAAAAATGCTTGCACAAATTACCGCAGGGGATACAAAGCCCCAGCGGGTCGTATCATTACGCCAAGGCCGCACAGTAAACGTGCAAACCCAATTTGGAACCCGTGCTACCTCCAGTGACGGTCCCCGCCCACGGGACTTGGGGGAAAGAACACCCAAGTTCACGCTCAAGGGTCTGGGTGTTGTATTCCTTTCCTGGGGCTGCCCTAACTCATTACCGCACACTGGGTGGCTTCAAGCAAGTTTATTCCCTCACAGTTCTGGAGGCCAGAACCTGGAACTGAAGTACGGGGAGGGCCGGGCTCCCTCCGAAGGCTCGAGGGGGGAATACGTCCTGGCCTCCTCCGGCTCTCGTGGCTCCAAAGGTTCTCTGGTTTATGGCAGTGTCACCCCACCCTCTGCCTCTGACAAATCTCCCTCTTATAAAAACACATCTGCCATTGGATTTAGGCCCATCCGAAATCCAGGATGAGCTCATCTTGAGATCCTTAGTTACATCGGCAAAGACTCTTTTTGCAAATAAGGTCCTGCTCACAGGTTGCAGGCTCTGGGACTTGGCCATATCTCTTGGGGGGACACAAGTCAACCCACTCCGAGTGTCTTACGGGTGACAGTCAGCTGCTGCCCCTTGGCCTCTCGTCCTCCCTGACTCCTAACTTGGAGGCTGCCCCCAGATTGCATTTTGGGCCATCGGCTTCCATTTCTTGGGTACCTCTTGAAAATGCATGGCCCTCCCCTGGCCAGGGGGTCAGCATGTGACCGACACTGGGTCACAGTCTCTCTGTCCTGGTAAACGGAACCTTGAGTGGCTTGACCACGACGGTGGCCACAGCCCATTCAGTCCTCCTTCCTCCTGCAGGATGGCTCGACCCCCCACCCGCTGCTGCTCTGTCCCCTTGACTGATGACTTCTCCCCAGCAGCTGACACCTGAGCTGCAGAGGGTGAAGAGCTGCCACTCTCCTGAAATAGATGGTGACACAGCGGATGGTAGATTGAGATTAATCTCTTGCCCCTTGCCAACAAACAGGCCTGCAGCCAGAGGATCTCCGGGGCCCTCCCCTCTGAGCCAGTCTCTGCCACCCGCCCCCCATCCCCGGCCCCGGCACCAGGACCTGCCTAATCCATATCAACGACAGGCTCTTCTAAGCACTTTTGTCATTAAAAATATATTTCTGTTTTCCCAACTCCACTTAGGCAAAGCCCAAGTATACACTGAAAGAACAGAAATAATAAGAAGGAGGATAAAAGGACCTATAAATACATACTTAACACACTGGCTTACACCTTTCTAGATTTCTTCTGCATGTCTGTGTACAGAAATGGACCAAGTAGAAATTCAGTCTGCCACTCTGTTGGGTAAGCATACCGGGAACATCCTTCCATCCGACCAGCGTCATCGCCAAATGTCCCTTGTTTACCGATTGATTTATTTTTAAGCAGGCTACACACCCAGCGCAGAGCCCGAGGCGGAACTCGAACTCACGACCCTGAGATCGAGACCTGAGCTGAGATCAAGAGTCAGACGCTTAGCCGACTGAGCCACCCAGGTGCCCCCCACCAAACATCATTTGTAATGGTTGCAGGCCCTGTATTGTGTAGATGAGCCATGAGTTACTTCTGCAATCCCAGGGTGCTTCCAGTCTTTTCCTTATTAGAAGCAAGGCCACTATGGGCATCTATATACACATTCTTAATGATCCCCCCACGATGCATTCCCACAAGTTGAAGACTGTGCCTGCACTTGTGCCAGCAATGGATTTTGTCACTCTTTCATCTTTGCCGAGCTCATTAGCCATAAAAGAGTGTAATTGCTGATTTAATTTGCATTTCTCTGGTTATGAATAGAGCTAAATGGTGTATCATGGGCTCATGGACCATTCGGAGTGGTTCTTCCGTGAACTGCCTGCCCAGGACCTGTACTAAATGCTTCAGACGTCTTATCAAGGGGTGAGAAGGCCCCGGTGTCAAGGAGGGTTGGGGAGAGAGTGTGGCCAATCCTCTCCACCCAAACCACGGCTAGAGCTACAGCTCCCAGGGAAGAGGCCTCCCCTACCTCCCATGCCCCGGAGGAAGGGCCAGCACGAAGGTCTTCCGGGGGCCCCCGGGCATCCGTCCCACTGCTCTTGACCAGAGCTCACCCTCCTAGCACTCTCCTCTCCCGCTCTCTGGAGCCGGAGGGCTCAGTGTGGCTGCTGAAACCCTGCCAGGGGCCGCCTGCCAGCCTCCCAGAACTCCAGACCTGGAGGACAGAAGCAGCGTGGTGTTCTTCCAGATGTGCGGCCAGACTTCCAGCTGCGGCTTCCTGACTTCGCAGCAGCGTAGAAGGTTAGATCCAAAGGCATGTGTGTGTGCCGCCCTGCCCCACGTCTCCCCCTTATTGGACCTGAAGGTGCGGGTCCCATGGCCCCTTGCTGCAGCCTCTCGGTGTCGCAGAGGAAGACTTCTCGGGGACGCATCCCTGCATGGAGTGCAGGGGGCGGCGAGGTGCTGGGAACGCCAGCTCTAATTTCCGATAGTGCTGGCCTTTGTTCTCCACCATATCTTTCATTAAATATGGGCTGCGGCATCAGGGGAAATTCCCAATTGTCCTCCCTGTCTCAGCCGCAGACACTTTGTCTGATTAAATAATCAGCTGATTTCCACCAGAGGACGAGGCACCTGCAGCATCAGCTCAAGGGCTCCGGCCTTGTGCTGGCTCCACAGAGCACATTCTGTAGAATGGGCAGCACAGTGCAGTCGGTCTCACTGTGTCCGCTATCCTACACTCTGGCCTGACTTGCAGCCCTGGACCTCAGGACACCCACATCAGTCACTGCACAAGGATAGAACATCGACAGACTCACAGTGCAGCTTTCCCAGCCTGCCTTCCTCCTGGCAAGAAATGAGCAGAGATGATCGCTGAGCGTTGAAAATCTGGGAAGGTGTGCACACATTTCTGTTACCATCACCAGCATCACCCTCACTGCCATCATCTTGACCATCACCACCACCTGTCCCGGGTACACCATCACCACCATGATGTCCACCACCTGTCCTAGTTCCATCATCTCCACCATGATGTCCACCACCTGTCCCATGTGCACCATCACCACCACAATGTCCACTACCCATCCCGTGTGCAGCATCTCCACCATGATGTCCCTCACCTGCCCTGTGTACACATCTCCACCATGATGTCCCTCACCTGTCCCATGTACACATCTCCACCATGATGTCCCTCACCTGTCCCATGTACACCATCTCCACCATGATGTCCCTCACCTGTCCCATGTGCACCGTCTCCACCATGATGTCCCCCACCTGTCCTGTCTGCACCATCTCCTCCAGGAAGCCACCTCCACCATTTCTACCACCACCATCACTGCCACCTCAGTCATCAACACCAGGTATTTGCTAGTGGTAAGGAGACGCATCTGTGTCTAGTTACTATCGAAGATCTAGTTAAAGAGAACATTCTGGCAAGTGTCTCTGTGTAAGGAAGTCTAAGACTGGCCCCGTGAGTCTGGTACCTCCTGGACTCATGGTGCTCAACGCTCCATGCTCCATGGAGTACTCAGAGACCCCTACCGTGGCTCTCTCCCTGGACCTGTCCTCAGGAGTTCTCATTGCCTCAAGTAAATCTCCAACAGTGGACCCCCTGGCCAGGTGGAAAATGTGATGTGTTGAGTGTGCTGGGGGTGAGGAGGGGTGTGCATGGGAAGTGAGCCCCTTCTGACCACACTGTTGAGATGACATTCGATAAGGAAGTAGTATTTACTGAAGCTCCTACGATTGACCAGGGACTATGATGAGGACTTTACCATTATCAACTCGCTTGATCCTCCTTAACAGAGCTTTAAAGATTTTATCATTTATTTATTTATTTATTTATTTATTTATTTATTTATTTATTTAATCTGGGTGGGGGGAGCAGAAGGAGAGGGGACAGAATCTCAAGCAGACTCTCTACTGAGCCAGGAGCCCACTGTGGGGCTTGATCTCACACCCCTGAGATCGTGACCTGAGCCGAAATCAAGAGTTGGACGTTGAACCAACCAGAGCCACCCAGGCGTACCAGAATGTCCTTCTTTTTAAAGCTGACTCACATTCCACTGTCTGGATAGACCATGTTTTGCTTCTCTATTCATCAGTGGACCCTTGGGTTGCTTTGGGCTGTTGTGAATAATACTGCCACGGATATGGGTGTGAGGCGTTTTTTAGACGCAGAGACCGGGGCTCAGAGAAGCTGCATGACTTGCCCAACGTCAGCCAGCTCGTCTGTGAGGCTGTGGCTGCAAAGACAGACCTGGCTGTCACCGAAGCCCATCCTCCCTCCAGACACCGTGGCACCCTCAGTACGGCGTGGGCTCGCAGCGTGGTCATTTGTGGAACTTCGCCGGGCCGCTTTCCAGGGAACAACTTCATCCCAGTTGTGAGACGGGCCCTCGTGTCCCCCTGTGTCTGCTCAGTGGTGCCACCGTCCCTCTCTCCTCTGGACCCCGTCCGTCTTTCCCCTCAGCATGTGAGGCCTGCCTCTCTCGGAGTCCCTGGTGGCTGCCCCGATCTTCAACGCTTCTGACAGTCACCCAGGACAGCTGCCCGTGAGCGCTGGCGGTCCCTCTCAGTGCCTAACGTTCTCTCTACGCCTCAAACGTCTCTGAAACCAACACAGCAAATGTCAATTTCCTGGGAAGTCAGGAATCAGGTTGGGTTTCTGTTACATTTATGATGCTTTCGGCAGCGGGGGGGAGGGGATATGAGTAGACCTGGGGTCCCAGAAGCAGACCCTTCCCCAGGCAGTTTTCAGTAGATCCCAGCGCTGTGGCAGCCGCTGTCACTGGGGCCAGAGTTGTGGGCTGTTTGGACGTGACCACAGGGTCAGGGGTTGGAGGGAGGGCAGGGGCCGTCATTAGAAGCCATCTGTGCAGGCAGAGAGGCCCTTACCTTTATCGGAGCCTCTACTTTCACAGGTGGGGAAACGGGGGGAGCCGGGAAAGGCCAAAGAAACGAAAACACCTCGATTTCGGCCTGCAAGACCCGTTTTGGACTTCTGACCTACAGAACTAGAAGATCATAGATCTGCGTGATCTTCAGGCCCTAATTTTGTGGTAATTCTGTTAGAGGAAACTAACACAGCCCCCAGGATCACACAGGAGTCAGAGGCAGAGCCCTGCCTGGGAGCAGACCCTTGGTCCCAAGCACCCGCAGCACGACACTGAGACATATCGGAGGCTCAGCGTGAGCTTCTGGAACTGGGTCCTTGGGAAGGTGACATGGGTGTTGATTTAGTAATAATAATAATAACAGCTGGTGTTTACTATGGGCTGTCTGCGTGCCAGGCGCTGTGCTGAGCTACGAATATTCTTGTCTCTATTTTACATGTGACAACTGAAGCCCAGAGAGGTTAAGTGATCTGCTCAGGCTCACACAGCTAGTAAATAGAAGAGTGGGATTCAAATGGTGGGGGCTCTAAATGCAAAGCCTGAGTGCTCAGCCACTGTGCCACATCTCCATCTGGTGACTGATGAACAGTATGAGGGCACACCTGCAGCCCGGAACTTGGGGGGGGGGCGGGCGCTGGGCTAGACCTTTGTCTGCTTTTCACTAGTTTGCTGTGTGACTTTGGACAAGTCACTCGATCTCTCTGAGCCATGGTTTCCTACCTGAAAATGAAGAGGGATAAACTAGATCACCCTAGAAGCTAAGCTTGAGTTTTCTGGAGTGTTCCCTCCAAGAAAGCAGAGTTTGGGTCCAGATCACGGCCACGTCCTTCACACTTCAGCTAACCTTGCTTTCACACATGTTTAGTCTGCTCTGGTTTCTGCGAAGACATTCAGGGCATCTTTGGATTCAGGCCAGGTTCCGAATCTGGAAAGCTCACTAAGTTTGGCTCTGAGCCCAAAGCAGAGGCTCTGGACCCGCGAGGGTGGGCTTGCCACTAAGGCGCCCTGGTTTCTGATGTGAGATTTGTGAAGCTGCACAGGGGCTCGTGACTAAGATCTTAGAACCAGTCTCTCGGGGTCACACCTTCCCTCTGGCTGGTGACCCCGACCAAGTTGCATTAGCCTCTCTGTGCCTTGGCTTTCTCACCCGTCCAATGGGGTGATGCTGGCTGGAAACGTCCTCCTTGGACGATACTAACAGGCCTGGAGCTATGCCGTCCCCTGCGGTAGCCCCTGGCCCGGTGCTGACAAGTTCATATGTGTCCAGTCTGGACTGAGTTGTGCTGTAAGTGTCAAACGCACCCCAGACGTTGAAGACTTGGTATGCAAACAGGATGGGAAGAGAGCTCATGAATGACAAGTACAACATTCTGGATCTGCTGGATTCAATAAGATATTAAAATTCATTTCACCTGTTGATTTGCAGCTCGCTTTGTCTTTCCACTGGGTGGGGCTGCCCTGGGGGGCTTAGCTCAGGGCCTGGAACACAGCCAGACCCTCAGTGAACGAGCCTGCTCGAGGCAGGGAGCAGGGACAATCCCCGATCAAATAAGTAAGAGCCTGATTTGTACCTCTGTGCTCATCCCTCCTTAATCGGACGCAGTGGAGCAATTTGCTTTGACATCATAAAATCTGACGGCTGGACCATTTTGGAGGCTACCGAACCCCAGCTCCTGGGGGTTTGCGGGCCATCCTTGGCGTTCCTTGGCCTGTGAACGCATCACCTTGACCTCTGCCTTCTCCCAGTCGGCCTGTGTCCCAACTGCCCTGTTTTATAAGGACATCCGTCATGGTTTAGGGCCTGCCCTCGTGCCCGTATTCTACTAATCACAGCTGCCGTGATCTCTGTATTAATCATGTTTTTGACTTTCTGTGTTTTATTTAGCTTTGACATCTTGGGGCCTTGCCACCTGAGGAGGGACTGCCCCTCCCAGGGTCTGCCGCTTCCTAGACACAGTAATCAGCCAGCTTGAAAGTGCACCTTTGCCAGGCCATCTGACCGGTCCCAGTCCACCCCCACCCCCACCTTTTTTTGTCAGACTTGCAGTCTGGAACGCTCTCTCCTGCCCTGAATGGCGCCAGGGACCGGACACTAGGGGACACCGCCTCCCCCCCCACAGCTTGCCCAAATTATTCAAACTAGCCAACCCCAAGCCTGCCCTGCCTGTCTACCCTGCCCCTGCCTCCTGCAAAAACCACAATAAAGATTCTTGCCTGCACTTTGCCATCAGTCCCTCTGCCCCTGACCATCCCCGGCGCCTCCCTGCATGGCCCTGCATGGTGTCCACGCTTCCTGTTTCTAGAGATCTGTGAGTGGTTTTTCTTTTTCTTTTTTTTAAGATTTTATTTACTTGTTTGTCAGACAGAGAGAGAGAGCACACACAACAGGGGGAGTGGCAGGCAGAGGGAGAAGCAGGCTCCCCGCTGAATAAGGAGCTCGATACAGGACTCGATCCCAGGACCCTGGGACCATGACTTGAGTTGAAGGCAGACACTTAACTAATTGAGCCACTCAGACATCCCAAGATCTGTGAGTGTTAAACTTCTCCCTTCGTACAGTCATTTCTGTGTCTGATGTCTTCATGCCTGATTAAAAGAAATCCTGGCCACATTTAAAACACCCCTCTCTCCAAATAAGGTCAGAATCTGAAGTACTGGGGGTTGGGACCTCCACATATGATTCTGGGGAGACATAATTTAACCCATAGCATCCCCCTCCCATCATTTTTTGCTCAAGAATCTGCAAGAGCTCCTCAAGTCAGGGTCCCCACAGGTGACCTTGGCTCCCCCAAGCCCACCCAAACCCGGTTATTTGAAGGGAGTCTAACAAAGGGGCTATTTACAAAGGTGTGGACCAGTCTTTAGAAGTCGACAAGGGTCAGTGCAGTCCCCGGAGCTCTGCAGTGGGGAGGGGCGGCCTTCCCTGAGGGTATAAGGGGAGGGGGCAGGTATCCAACCTGGAGAAGAAGAAAGACAGAGCTGCGGCTAACAGGTGGGTGTGTGCACCTGATTGTCACAGGTTGTCTTAAAATGAAGGTAAGGTCGGGGAGGGGAACGTCATACTTAGCCACTGTACCAACACTGAAAAGCACATGGAAGAAAAGAAAGAAGTGGAGAACTATGCCATTCTGGAAAAGGCCAACCCTAGAGACAGCAAAATGGTTAGTGTTTCCCGAGAGGGGTTCTGGAAGGAGGAGAGAGGAATAAACAGGTGGGGCACAAGACATTTTTAGGACAGTAAAGTTACCTGCGTGATACCATGATGGTGGGTACACCACCATCCATCTGTCCAAACCCATCTGCACATCACAAAGAGGGGGCCTGGCGTACACTGCGGGCTTTAGTCAGTAATACCGTAATCCTACGAGCCTTGGTTCTGCGATTGTAACGCACGGCCGCACTAATGCAAGGTGTCCGTAAGAGGGGAACTGAGGGGGAGGGGGTATATGGGACACTCTCTGTACTGTCTCCTTAATTTTCCAGAAACCTAAAACTGCTTTAAAATATAGTCTATTATTTTTTTAAATAAAATACCCCGTTTAGCCAAGGAAAATCATCAGTGGCACCTGGCTGCCCACCCTTTCCAGCCCTTTTTCTATGGGACTCGGTTCTTTCTCCTGGCCTCCCGGGGGGGGGGGCTCCCCACAAGCTTCCCCAGCCTCCCCGCCCCTGCACTGGCTGGGAGCCTCCTTCCTCTCCTCACCACCTCCTCCCTGTGCTCGCTGCTCCTGTCCCCACCAATGAACATTAAGGCCGAGGTTGTCCCATCATATAGCAGTTCCTGTGACCCGGAATGTCCACCCTTTCTCCCGTGTCCCATCGAGGGGGTACAGAGAGTGTTGGCTGCCCATCGCTGCTCTGTGGTTCTTGTCACGTGACTGTCCAGGGGTCTGAAGACCTATAAACCACTGCTTTGTAATTTTATGGGTTGACGATGGTCCTTTTCTTGCAAGTGCTCCCTATTTGCCTCCAAAGTTCCTTTATGTCAGTATTTCCCTGATCACCAGGGGGTGACAGGCCAAGAAACCAAAGCCCAGAAAAGTCAGTGAGCTGCCCAAGTCAAAGAGGTGGCAGCAGTCAGGATATCCTGACCCGAAGCAACCAGCCCTCAACGTGACCACGGGCAGCTTCCATTTCTGATGCAGATAATCACGTACAATGGTTATGTTTAAAACAGATATCATCCCATTGGTGTCTTGTGAAAAAGCAAGGCTCTTCTAATAACTGTGCGGGGGGTCTTTTCTTGACATGAAGAGGCAGAAGAAGGGAACATACTCTTGCATTCCCTTATTTGAAAGACAGCTGCTGGGGGTAGGACCTGTGCCAAGGGGTCCCACCCCAGAGGCTCTTGCTAGGAGCTGGGGGCTTCGGACTCTCGCATCCCATGACCTGGAGGAGGATGGCTCAGGAGGGTGCAGAATCAGCCAAAATCAGAGCTAGAAGGAGCTTTCATCACCATTTAGCCCAGGGGCCAAAAATTGGAAGCCGGAAGGAGGAACACAGTCGCCGATACACTTTAGGGAGCTTGGCCAGTGCGGTGCTCTAAGCTGTTTTTCATGTGTGTGTGCTCTTGGTTCTGCTCCCGTCCCCGCTTCTTCAACGACTCCCACCTATTGCCCCAAGGGGCATCTGAGGTGATCTAGGGCAACTGAAGGAGGGACGAGACTCGTAGGTCGCACTGCTAGCTATGGACGGAGCTGGGACCAGGACCCCGATTCCTGCCTCTTTGGTTTGGGTTCACATCTGAGAATCTTCCCTTTAATCCCAAGAGGCCTGCGTTCCCTCGAGGTCCTGACCCGTGCCCTTGGCACTTATCCCATAACTAGCCCAGAGGATGGGGGAGATGGGGCACCAGGGGCTCCTTGATCAGCAGCCTCCTTGATCAGCCAGGCTCCTCTCTTGAGTGGAGCAGCGTGCTTTGCCACGTGGGTGAGAACGTAGAGAAAGTCCATCAGCATGTGGAGAGGAGAATAAAGAAGCATGAGAGGCAGAGAGGAGAGCACAAGAGAGCCTCCGTGCTCCCTGGGGCCTCCCAGGAGGCCTCAGCCGCAGTACTCCCTGGGGCCCAAGGGTTCAGGACCTAGGCTTCCTGGAGACACCCCATGTCCTTACCAGAAACCCTCCTGTTGGCTTACACCAGATGAAGTTGGTTTCTGGTTCTGCGGGGTGAACTGAGATCTGCGGCCTTGGTGACCCGAACTCTGTCCACCAGCCACTCACCGTGCACCTTGCAGGAAGAGAATTCGAGCGCACCAGCCACCCCAGGACTCCCAGATGCCACCCCTTCATCTTGCCAGCAGAAAGGCAGGCACAGCTGACTCCCTAACTCCACAGTGGAGAGCCTGAGGCTCAGGGGGCTGTGGGGGGATCACACAGATCTGGAAGAGGAACCCAGAGAAACTTCCTGCCAGGCCTCCGCCTCTGCTGAAAGATGTTCTGGGTATCTTTCACTGACTACAGCTGGAGAGGGGTATGTGCTGAGGACAAAAGCCGAGACTAATGATCTTGGCCTGTGCCCCAGTGGCCTCTGGGACGGAGGCCTTGGCGGTGTGCATTCGTCAGCTCACACGTGCTCACAGCCCCCCCCCCCCAGCCACTTCCACAGGGGGCGTGGCCCCAGGTGCTGGGGACACGGCAGAGAGCAGGCTGATCTCGGAAGCTTGTGTTTCTGCAGGGACACAGATATCTTGTGGACAAGGAAATGGGCCCTCAGTGAGTGCTATGACATAAACTCCACCCAGAGGAGTTGGGGGTGGTGTGGGACTGCCCAGGCAGGGTGGTCAGGGAAGGGCTCTCGGAGGTGGGGACGTCTGACTGGGGGCCTGATGGTGACAAAGACACAGCCACTTAAGGAGGAAATGTCCTAGCAGGAGAGGGAGCCATAAATTCAGAGGTCCTGGCTGGACACTGGCACTTGGCATGTTCCAGGGACAGATGGGGTCTGTGTGGCTGGAGGGGGCGTGGTGGACAGGGATGGACGAGGAGGTAGGGGACAGCTTGTGGGACATGAGAGGGAGCTGGCTTCTTCTAAATGCAGTGGAAGATCAGAAGATTTCCAAACATGCCTTATACTGTACCAGCCTCTGGGGACTGAAGGATAAAAAAGACATACTCTGTGTCCTTCGAACAGGCCAGACTGACCCGGGAACCGGCCGTGTCATGCCGTGGTCATAGAGATAGTACACGGTCCAATGAGGTCACAAAGGAAAGGCTCCCCACCCGGCCTCGGGGGCCCAGAGTGTTGGAGGCTGGAAGGCTAAGTAGGAACCAGAGAGGTAAAGAAGTAAAGGTGGGGATGGGGAGGGAGGGCGGGAGGGAAGACTCCGGGCACCTGTAACAGCTGGGGCAGAGCCTGAGGGCAGGAGCCCAGGACCGCAGTCCTGCACCCGGGACAGACATGTATCCCGCAAATGTGCCCAATCCAGGTACTCACAACCACCCACGGACGTACGCAGGGCTCCTCTGGTGCCGTCATCAACCCTGCCAGCCCAGAGGTGACAAGGCCTGCCCAGCCCTTTCTTCCAAAGCACACGGAATATCGCACGATTCTGGGAGAGCGGAATCGGGGACGGCGACTGGCGGCAAGGCCTCCCGCTCCAGGTCTGCGAGTCAGCTGGCGACCAGCCAGCTTCAGCTAACAGTGACATGGGCCTCTCCAAAACAGACCCCGGGCTGTGTCCCCCGGGGCTGCCCTAGACAGGCAGCAAGGTACGTCCACTGGCCCACGTCGCCCAGCAATGAGGCTGCCCTTTGAGTGAACTGGCAGAATGGCACAACCAATGTGACATTTTCAAAGAGATCAGTGTTTGGGACAGAGTCGCAGGCCTCGGCCGGGCCCCCCTGGGAGCCGACAAGACGGGGCGAGGTTGCCTTAGGTTACGTTTGCGGCTCACTCGCCCCTGGAATTCCAGACCCTGGGGCCACAAAAGCCGACGCCCGGCCCGGACACCACTGATGCTGGGAAAGGTGACGCCCGGCAACTCCACTCTAACTAAGAGATGAGTTAAACACGCACTAGCTTGTGCACAGGGGACAGGTTCAGACCTGTCAAAGGCAGGAGGGAGGACACTTGCAAGAGGGGTTGAGACCGCAGTCCACCTCTGTCAGGAACGTGATCTTCTCAGGCTCAGAAACACACCCACAACATCCACCGGCCGGTCAGATCAAAGCAATGAGATGCATTGTTTTGCCTCCCAAACAGAAAACATGTTTCCAAACAATAACACACCGCCCTGGGAAAGAGCTGGCCAGACAGGTCTTCCCCGTTTGCCAATAGCGCCAGCTGCCCGGGGTGCAATTAGGCAAACACGTTTCCAGACGTTTAAAATAACCACTGACTCTCACCCCGCACGTCTACTTCAAAGAATTCACTCGGAAGAAATAAAATACCAAGAGGCACCCCCAGCTTTATGTGTATGGGACGTCTGGTTCAGCATTGTTTATGTGCAAAAAATAAAGGGCAACAACCCGCATTTCTAACAACAGGAGGTGGGTACAACGAATAGATCCATAAAATGAGGTATTACGTGGCCGTGAAAGGTTACATTTTCAAAGAACTGTAATAGCAAGAAATTCTCACAGCTCAGAAAGAGGAAAAAGAAAACAAAACAGCAGTAAGAAGGTCTACAGTACCACAGCGATTTGTTTAAAAATGTGTATACACATGAGAATAAAACCGAATAAAATACAGCAAAACCTTAATAGTGGTGGGATTGTGGGTGGTTTCTGTTTCCTTCACGATACTTCTCTACATTTCCCACATATACAAGGAGCCTGTTATTTTCTAATGGGGAAATAAAACTGCTTTGGTTTCTAAAGATAAAGAAATAGAGTCACCTTGGAGTCACCTGGGAGAAAGGACCCGTGTTATCTCCAGCAAGAACCAGCTTTTGTCCCTTTGGCCGAAATACTGTTTATGTTGTCGTTATGACAAGACGTCCCCACTCATCTGACTAAGCCAGACCCTCATCGTGTCTGGCATGAGAAAAGGAAGTGAGGCTACTGGCAAGTGGGGGGCAGCTCCCCCAGCGAGTGGTTAGTCGGGCCTGGAAGGAGGGGCATGGAACTCATCCAGGACCTTGCTGCCAGGACACCCCTTCCTAGAGAGGGGGCTCGGGAACCCGCAGGGGCTGAGCCCCCAAATGCTTGGATGCTCCAGGCATTCTGGCGGACCTTCTCTAAGAGGCTGTCCTCTAAGGAGCCAGGGTAAAAGACCCAAAGCATGACCTGTGGCCCCTGGTCGTCCCCCGCACCCCCCGCCAGCCCTTCCATCACCATAGCTACATGTGTCGCGGTCTTGGGATGCAAGATGAGCTCAGATCTCTTCGCTGGTACTGTGGGCTGTGCCCTGCAGGCCACGTGGGTCGTGGTTAGAGAGGGAGGGGAAAGAAGGTGCCTGGACAATTGGGCCTCCCACTCTGGCACCTGCATATGCCTCTCCTGTGACGCACTCTCGGGTGTGGTGTGGTCTTGTCACCTGGGCCGTCTGCTCATTCCGTGCACCTCCAAAGCCTAGCACAGACGCAGCCCTCTGCCTGCCGCTATGGTTTCTCAAACCCAGGAGCCTTTCCTTCTTGTAGCTCCTGGAGAGACGCTGAGGGCAGGGGAGGTGTCCCGTGAGCCCAGAGTCCCGAGTGGTCTGGGTGCCCTGCCCCCACTCTGCTGCGCAGAGACACGGCCCCCGAGATTCCAGCAGAGGGGTCCCTAGAGGGACCTGGCCTCCCCGGGGCCTCAACTTTCCAATCCTTAATATGAGGACAATATTCCCTTCCCTTGAAACCATAACATTTTTAGAGTTAGAAGGACCCTTAAAATCCTCAGCTACTGAACCAAGACAAGACCTTGGGTTTCTAGAGATGTACCAAAAGGCCCTCCCACCTCCAGGCAGTTCTCAGTCTTCAGTGTGTACTGCAAGCCCCTGGGCCGGGGGGCGGGGGGGGGGGGGGGCTTGGGGGGGTGTTAAAAATGCAGACCCTGGGCCTTACCACCCAGGCACCCATTCACTGGGCCTAGGGGCATAAGAATCTGCATTTCAACCAAGCTCCCTGTGTGTCTTGGTTCCCTCTTCACCCCCCTGGGCTGCTATAAGGAGACCAGGTGCTAGGCCAGAAGGGAAAAGCTTTAAAGCTCAGGGGTGTTACCCTGCTGCTCCCCCTACCCTCTCCCTCTCTACCCACGTCTCACCTGAGTGATTTCCAAGGACCCTCGCTTCCAAATCTGGAGTCCTTTCTACTTAAAGAGGGATGGTCACTGTCCCAAACTGCTTGGGATCCACTATCTCACTGGGCAGCCACCAGCCCAGGTGCAGGATCTGGGGTCCGCCGGCTGCGACCCAGGGCAATCAGACTGGGAGGAGGCAGTGTTGGGGAGAGCCTCACCCTCCCTCCTGATCTGTGCCCATCAAAAAGAATTAGGTGAAGGGTCAGACACCCGTGAGTGCAAACTCATCTCAGCCACTGGCTACATGTCTACATGACCTTGTGCAAACCACTTCACTTCTTTGCACCTTGTTGGATAAGCGGTGGGTTAAGTTAAAGGGGATGGCACCTGTAAACTACAAAGTGACACACACCACAAGGTCCGGAAACCAGGTAAAATACAGGATGACACATTTATGTTGAATTTCAGAAAACAGCAACTAATATTGTGTGTAAGTATATCCCAAATATTGCATGGGACGTACTTATACTAAAATAGGATTCATTGTTTATCTGAAATTCAGAGTTAACTAGGCATCCTGGGGGGTTTCCTTGTTTGTTTTCTTATTTTAGGTTTGTCTGCTTTGTTTTGTTGCTAAGTTGGCTGCTGGGCATTCCAGCAAGCATCCCCTCGCCCTCTTCCTTCAGCCCCAGCACTAGACGGGCAGATCCTCCTGAGTCCCCAGACCCAGCCCTGCCTAACCCCCAAAGGAGCCTGGGTGGAGGGGATCTGTGACCTCCAAGGCGTGTCTTCCTCCCCACCGTGGTGTGCTCGGTGATGGAGTGCTCCCATCAGCACGGTGACTGCACAGGAGGCTCGCCTGGCAGATGAGGGCATTTTTGTAACTGTCAGAGCCATTCAAGGTCACTTGCTCTGCTCCGTTCTGCTTCTCTGGGGGAGGAGGGGACCGGGAAGCGAGGACAAGGCAATGAGGACAGGATCCTTTTGCTCCTGCATTTGAATCCCCTCTCCTGGGAGAGGCAGGGCACTTGCCTAGAAAACCCTGGAGCCTGGGTCCCATGGAACCCGATTTTCCTTGGCAGGAAGTGGGCGGCCACATCATGAGGGAAGGGGGATGGGGCTGGAAGCCTTGAGGTCCCGTGTGGCGCCCAGCTGTTGTTAACCCTCTGTGCCATCACCTCTCTGGGCCTTCCAATTAAAACAGGATAGTAACAACAACACTAACACTTAGATAGTGCTGCTGGGTGTCAGACACTGTTAGTCTAAGAGCTTCATAAATAATACCTTTTTAATCCTCCCCATAACCCTAGGAGGTGGACGCTAGCATCACCTCCATTTCACTGATGAGGAAACGAGGGTGCCGAAGGGTCACACAGCTAGCAAGAGGTCGAGGCAGGATTTGAACTGAGCCTGGGCCCACAGCCACTTTGCCCAGCGCCTCTGTGAAGGTAGAAGGAGCACAAGGCAGGGGGAGGCGGGAAGGGACGACAGGCATCTAGGAGGCCCCTAGGCTGTGCTAAGCATCACTGTCCTCCCAACAGAGCTGATCCCATCAAACCTCACCGCAAACAAGGTGTGGGATGCTGTTACAGCGTCCCGAAGTCAGAGACAGGGAAACTGAGGAAATCAGAACTCAGCTCTCTCACATCGAGGCCTGTGCTCGTCCCCTCGCCACCCACCCTGCTCTGGTTCACGGTTCTCCCGACACGGCTCTGTCCACACGCGTGGCAGCCTGCCATGAGACCACGGCGGCTCTTGGCCCATCCCTTCCCCCACCCTCCGTGAGGTGCCGGGAGCTCTCATGCTCCCTTCTTGCTGCCTCCATCTCTCCCCCTGAACCAGACCAACCCTCAACCAGGGCCTAGACACTGTTCCTTGCTCTGAGCCTGTCCATCCTTTCCCCCGGCCACACATCCCCACCCGGTGTCCCTTCCCTCCCCTATATTGCAGGCGGTAAGAGGAATAGCGTCTCACAGTCTCAGTGCTGTCTGTGTTCATCCACCTTAGCTGGCTTTGATCCTGGCAGCCACCCGGTCAGAGGGACCACCTGGCATTACCCGGGTCCTAATTTCACACAGAAGGAAGATGGGGCTCAAAAAACTTAAGGGACCTGGCCAGACTCACCCAGTCTTTCCGCCAGGACTCAAACTTCTGTCCTCGGATGCTACAACCAGGGCTGTGTAGGGACCTCAGAGGTCAACCAAAGCACTTGAGAGATAAGGAGTCTGAAACCCAGATAGGACACGTGGCCCGTTCAAGGTCACTGCCATCCGTCCGTGGCAGAACTGAGACTGAAATCTACAGCTTCCAACCCTATAATACCTTGCTTGAGTGTGATAACACATGGAACTAGTTATACTAACTCAACTAACAACGGAGGTTAATGATGCCAACTCCACCAAAAAGCAAAGGCAGGAGCGATCCGAACCGAGGCCCACCCCCATTCCACAATGAGGTTTCTATCTGGACATTCCTGTCGCCAAGACAGTCTTCTGGCGGGGTGGGTCAGGAGAGTCAGGCAGGTGAAGGAAGGCAGGTCGGATCTGTTTAGGACTTGCTCCCCGTGGTAGAGCCAGCCTGGGCTGAAACTGCCAGTTCAGGGGCCTGTGTCTGCTGGGGAGTGATGGCCCCGATGCTTGGGGTTCCTGCTTAGTAAAGTATGGAGAGGAGAAGGGATCACAAGAATTCAGGGCATAGATGAGCAACATTCTCAAAATGTCAGGAAGTGGGGAAAAGATATATTACTTTTTACATGTGCCCTACAGCTCTGGATTCTATTCTGTCAAACCCTCGGGGGCGAGGTGGGAGGCAGAGCCTGGCTGTGCAAGGTCACTGCTGGGACTGAGGCTCACATGCCTACCAGTGGAAGACTCAGTGTACCCACGGAGGGTACGGACATTCTGCCTGCTCCCCATCCTGGGGCTCTCATCTCTGTGGATGCTGGGGTCCCCTCTTCTCAGCTCTGCCTCTGCTTCCCTCTGCTGGCCTTTGCACGGCCCCTTAATGTCTGTGCCCTCTGTGTTTCCATCTGACAAAGGGATCTGTACGTCCATCCATGTCACCACTGGAAAAGTACACCAGGAAAGCAAAGGGTGCACCAGGCTGCTAAGGTTTTTGTGCTCATCTTTTCACATCTGGGCTGAAAAACCACAGAACTGCACATCTTTACTGCATCACTGGCTTTTAGCAGCTGCCAACATTCCTCACCAGAAATACTTCTTGTCCCTCTTGGACAGAAGAGCAAACCTGGGGGCTGAGAAACAGACCTGCTCAGGCTCTGGAAGCTGCTGGAGAGCCCCTAGAATTAGCTGGATCTTTCGATGTTCAGCGCATTGACAGCACTCAGCTCCTTCCCACACTCGAGGGTGGGAGGGGCCCATAAATAACCTGCACCCACCAGTCCTATGACCCAAAGCCAGGTGACTTGATCTCAGACATGGGTATCAGAGAAATGGGAGGTCCCTAACTTGGGAAAGTGAGTTGTTGGAGAAACAGGTGGAAAACTTGGCATCAGGGCCCAGAGAATTCCAGATGTGACTCTCCCCACCCACTTTCCTCAGCGGACTCCCAGGCAAAGTTCAGGCTGGGAATCTGCCAGGGTGATGCCTGGGCGACTCTCCTGGGGCACCCGAGCCCCGTCTTGCAGGCTGGACCCAAGCGCCCTCGCCCCCCCCCCCCCAACCCCGCATCCCGAAGCTCCCTGCTGCCTCCCTCTCACCCCCAGCCTGGTGTGCAGCCCAGCTTGACGGCAGGCTCACCTTTGGGCAGCTTGGACGCGTTCTCCTGGATCCAGGAGAAGAGGTGGGCAAAGTCGCAGTCGCAGAGCCAGGGGTTCCCGTCCAGGCGCAGGGTGCGCAGCGCGGGCAGCGCGGCCAGGGTGGCCACGTTGAGGCTGCGCAGGTTGTTGTCGTTGAGCTCCAGCACCTGCAGCGACTCCAGGGTCTCGAAGGCGTCCTCATGCACGCCCGCCAGGTTGTTGTTGGCCAGGCTCAGCTTGACCAGCCTCCCGGCCGAGCGGAAGGCGCCGGCGCCCAGCTGGGTCAGGTTGTTGTAGCTGAGGTCCAGGAAGGCCAGCTTGGCCGAGCCGCTGAACGTGCCCTCCTCCAGGGAGCGCAGCGAGTTATTCCTGAAGTCCAGATATACCAGGTCGCCGTAGAAAATGAAGAAGTCCTCGGGGATGTGCTGGATGCGGTTGCCGGCCACCAGCAGCTTGCGCACGTCCAGGGGGAAAGGGTCGGGCACGCTGGGCAGCCCGCGGTCGCGGCAGTCCACGGTGTGCGGGTCGGTGCAGGCGCAGCCTGCGGGGCACGCGCGCCCGGGCCGGAGCAGCAGCAGCAGGAGGAGGCTGCAGAGCCCGAGCGCGGCGGCGCCGCCGGCAGGGGTGCGGGAGACTGCGCGGGGGCGCATGGCCGGGGCGGGGGCACCCGCGCGAGCCGCGGCGACGCGGACTTGGCTCTCCGGGAGAGCCCTGGCGCGGGGCGGCGCGCGGGGTCCCGGCGGCCGCGGCGGGGAGGGCGTGCGCCCGGGCGCGCGGGGACGCACCGAGCGCGACGCGGACGGACTCGGGGAGTCCTGGGCGGCAGGAACCGAGAGGGGAGAGTGGGGGAGGGAGGGGCGAGGACTCGCGAAGGACTTACCCGGACAGGAAATTAACCCGCTGGAAAATCCCAGGGAGAGGCGGGGAGCGATAGAGGTGGCCGAGTGGCCGTCGCCAAAGAGGCCCCACCCGGGCAGCTTTTTTCTGAGACCGGGTAATAAGACCTGTCGCGCGGACTTGGCCAGGAGCGCTCGACGACTAAGTTCGGCTACCTAGCGCCCCCCACCCCGGCGATTTCCAGACGGCGTGTTGGGGGCAGGTGCCCCGCACCCCGGCGCCCGCCCGATGCCAAAGGGCGCTCCCCGTGCACCAGCCCCATTGCCAAAGGGAACGCGACCTGGGTCCCTCTGGCTCTGCGCCCGAGGCAATCCCGGCGGGCTCTAGGGGGCCACTCTAGGAGCTGCTGACCTAGGGTTGGGCGGGGCTTCTAAGTGGCTCGTTTTTTTTTTTTTTTCCTCTCCTCACTCCGCCCACCCGCACTTGACCCATCTCAGGGAGGCACCGGGGGTCAAGTGAGGCGGACAGCTGCCTGCCCCCCGCCCCCCCGCTGTGGCCTAAAGGAAGCCAAGGCCAGTCAGCACTTTCCATGCTGGCCCGGAGCGTGTCAGGAACCGGAATCCCCCCTGGCACGATTAGACTTGGCTGCTGGTCTACCACAGGCCCAAGGGAGAGGCACTGTCGCCTGGAGGCAGAGGCCTGGCTCCCCAGTGGTGTGGCCTCAGTTCCAGTGCCTCCACCTCTCTGGACCCCCTGTGTCCCATCTGTAGAATGTGAAAGGGTAATAAACATGATACTGGCAGATTTCCCTCCTTGGGGAAACTTCCCCTCAGCCAAACTCCCCCTCCCACCCAGCTTCTTTCAGAAATGGTTGAGAGGTCCCCACAGAGCCACCATGAGATTGTCCTGCTGCTGGGCTATTTCGGTCCAAATACTCTGGAATTGATAAGCTCCCAGTGAGCCAAAATAACCCAGGGAACAGCTGTTGGGCAACAGGCCACCAGAGACCCTGTCCCGGTCCCTGGCCCCTTTACAGACTGGTGGAGGCTTAGATTCTAAAGCCATAAGAGCTAAGCCCCAGCCTTTTTCCGAAGGTACATGCAGTCTTGATGCCTTCCGATGGATCAAAAACCTGAGCCTCTGGGACAGAGTCAACAGCTCAACGGATGACAAGTGTTTGCAGAAGAGCGGTGTGGGTGAAGGGGGGTTGGTTACAGAGTTCCAGGCAACAGCTCTTGGGGTCCTGCAGCTCTTTCCCTGCTTATGCTCCAAGCCACGATGCCAGACCTCCGGAATCCTCCGTCCGTGTCCCTACTTTCCCAGGCTCCCCCACTTGCCTTTATCATCCCCAGGTGCAGGGGTTCAGCCCCCGCTCTGGCATCATCCCCTTGAAGAAGCACATGTAGGGCCGGGAGGGGGGGAGCGGGAATAATCTAAATCCTCCTAGAGTGGGTGAGAGTACCCCAGGCTGCATAAATGATGTATTACTGCAGCGTCAAAGCACAAGCAGGTGGCAGAATAAACAGGTCCCCCTATTGCAACTCTCCAGGAACGCCCTGAACCCATCTGTGACATCCTCCACCTTTCCAGTCTCAGGCTGGGTTCTTGCTGCTCACTCCAGTATGCAGGAGAGCCCGTTTATCACTGGTTTGCGCCCTCAGCATCATTGCTTCGGGACATCTGTGTTTGGTTAGGCTCCCATCTCATATGCGCGTACCCATGCGCCTGTGTGTCTCAGTGTGCACCAGCCCTTCCTGCCAAGGAGTCTGGTTGGCTGTGGCCCTGGCCTGGGAGTCAGGCTCCTGGACCTGGTCCTGGCGCCACCGCTAGTCACAGAAACTTTCACAGGCCACCTGATCTCTCTGGGAAAGCACTTCTTAGCCTGGGGTCCTTGGGCCCCTTGGTGATGAACTCTTTTCAGAATTCAACAAAATCTGGTGAAAACCCAACCTTTACCTGCGAGGAGGCCACCCAGAGTAAATGTGGTGGACTTGATGGTAGCCCTAGTTCTTCTGAGCTGAGCAGAAGCTTGCACTCACGGATGACTTTGAGTAATGAAAACAGAGATGCATTTCTACGTAATAAATGCGGAGTCTTTGGGAAGGGCTATCAAAATGGGGGTGCTTGGTGGTAAAATAATGAAAGGGGTTCCTGCTAATGAAAATGTGGAGAAATACCATTCCTGGCCTGGATTTTTCTCATCTTGCAACTTGGGAGAAAATACCGGCTCTCTCCTCTTCCACAGACTATGTAAGGCCCATGTGGAGAAATACTGGTAGGAAACATGATCTTAAGAGTATTTAGAGAAACACTGCATATAAAAGTGGCCGTAAGTCTTGCTACTGTAGGAACTCCTTGTTTCTTGCTTTCAGTGTCCCCCAAAGTCCCTTGAATCTAAATCTCAGCATTTTTCATTAATATCAGCAGGAGAAGACTCGGTTGGGGTTCATGGGGAGCAGGGAGGGGCCCCCGATGTTCCAGGACTCCTATCCCTTGGGAAAATGAAAACTTCGCCACCTCTGATTTTCCCCAGGCAAGGAAAACATAGCTCTGACCTCAGCAAGGTCACACCATGAGTCAGTGATAGCTGCTGGAAATAGAACTCAGGCATCCTGACTCCCCAGCTGCTCCACTCACCCTGCTCTCCCCCACACCCCCCCCCCAGGAAGGGGGTCTCTTACAGCAGGATGGGAAAATGTTGCAGGTGACAGGGACAGACCTTCAGAGACTGTTTGTCAGCACCTTCTTTGTGATTCCCATTCAAGAGGCTCAGAACCTGGTGTGGCAAATACCCAGGGTATTCTGATGTTTTCAAAACCCAGTGTCACACCTTCCCCAACTCGCCAAGCAGAGCTCCGCACGCCTCCTGTGCTCCCAGGCTAAAGCTCTGTAGCCCTTCCTGTCTTGTTTCATCAGTGGCCTATATCCCTGAGAAGTTGGATCTTGGGAAGCTATGTGGACAGTGGCCCCCAGGAAATCCCCTATGTGGGGCCTGCTCCCTAAACACAGAAGCAATCCTTAGTCATGAGGTTTTTCTCCCTTTGGTTAGCAGACTGACCTCTAAATTAGCCCAAATCCTAGGTCCTACATTGTAAACAAGATGATGCCGGTATGGTATGTGCAGAAGTCCGCATTGGGGAGCAGATGCTCGGTTTGAGTGATGAGCGTGGCTGGTGTTTGGTGATGTCATTTGGGTTACTGGTGTGTATTGCCTCTGATGAGCCCCTGGCTGACCTGGGCAGGAGGCAGGAGGACACCCCAAGGGCCCCAGGAAAGGAGACACATTCTGGCCCTTTGCCTGGGACAGCCGGACTCCATGGAACCAGCTCTCTGCTCCATGGACACTGCTGTGACTGTGTCCCCCCAATTAACGGGCCAACTCCAAGCTCCTCTGTGTTCTCACCCATGGCCCTTTCTCACGACCACCACCACCACCAGGGGGCATTATCTGCTGCCCGCACTGGTGAGAGCCAAACCCAACTCCATCTCTCCTAACCACTAGGTCTAGGGGTGACAAGAGCTCTGTCTGGCAAGCCTGGACCCACTTAGAAGAAAAGCTCCTGCCCCTAGTTTCATCCTTGGAACCAGAATTCGAATCTTCAACCAGCCTAAATGAGAGGCAGTGAGGTGGCGGTGGTTAGGAATGTGGGTTTGGAGTCAGACAGACCCGGATCAAATCCTGGCTTTCCTGTTCATGGGCTCTGTCACCTTGGGTAGGTTGCTTAACTTCTTGAAGCCTCAGTTTTCCCATCTGTGAAATGGAATAATCCTAGTGCCCTGGGTTATGAGGATTAAATGAGGAATCTATCAAGTGCTTAGCAGCGAGACTATCACAGCAAATGGCAGCCACATAATTATCTACTTCTCTATCTTTCACCCAGGGAGGTGGTATTCTTCAGGTAAAGTATTTAAGTGCTTGTTTATCTGTAACTTATTTGTTCGGAATGCCCTTAAATTCTGGAGTCAGTTTTCAGAAGTCTCCCTTCCCTGAACCATATTCCCCACTCCAGCTGAGAGACGGACAGACACGTAGACGCGCACACACGCATGCACACACGGGTGCACAACTTCACTCTCTCCAGCTCGGGCTGATTTTGAGCACGGTTATAGGTGAGTGGTTCCCCAACCACATCCCCAGTTCACTGGCTTGCTTGGCCTGAGCGTGGGCAGACTAAGAAGACTGAGGACGTGGGGTCAGTCCCTCAGCCCAGCACAAGGGAACATCTGTTCTCTCCTCTCGGCCAGCGCTCCTAATGCAGGCTAGCCATCCAGCAACTGTGTGACCTTGGGAAGAGCCAGAGGACGATGGGGATAGTGCCACCCCGTCTTTCCCAGGAGGAGAAAAATGCAGAGCACATGTTCCCTGAGTCAAAGGCACCCTCATGCCATGATGTCACAGCTAACTCAGAGGAGTCATCCCCAGGTCCTCTTCACTTGTCCCCATCCCCTCCTATCCATTGGCAAGGCATCCTTGACTGTCCTTCTCTGCCTCTCCACTGTTACCTCCTTAGTCCAAACCAGCATCATCTTGTACAGATGTCCCCACCGGCCTTCCTGCTTTCGCTCTTGCCCAACGCCCGCCCACACTCCCAGTACTCAAGAAAGCTGAAGGGGGGGCGCCTGGGTGGCACAGCGGTTAAACATCTGCCTTCGGCTCAGGGCGTGATCCCAGCGTTATGGGATCGAGCCCCACATCAGGCTCCTCCCTGTGAGCCTGCTTCTTCCTCTCCCACTCCCCCTGCTTGTGTTCCCTCTCTCGCTGGCTGTCTCTATCTCTGTCAAATAAATAAATAAAATCTTTAAAAAAAAAAAAAAAGAAAGCTGAAGGGATCCTTTGAAGATACACCTCAGATCATCTCATCTTCCTGTTTAGACATCGCCAATGGCTTCCTGTGTGTGGTAAACAGACTTTTAAAATGACACTCCCTCCTGGTATTCCCCCCCCCCCGGTATTTTTTGACTTGGGGCAAGGCCTGTGACTTACATCTAATGAATAGAATATGGTGATAGATGCCATTTCTAAGATTCTGTTACAAAAGACGATGCCTTCTGTCTTGCTACCAGACTCTCTCTGCTCCCTCTTTGGCTTGAGTGCTCTGATGAAGCCAGCTGCTGCATGCAAGTGGCCCGCAGGGTAAGGAAGTGAGGACTGATGCCGATCATTAGCCTGGGAGGAACTGAATCTTACCAACAACCACCTGATCTTCAAGCCACCCCACGAACCCAACCAACAGCTTGAAGGCAGCCTGTGAAAGCCCTGAAGTAGAGGACACAGTGAAGGCATGCCCAGATTCCTGACCCACAGAAACTGTGAGATAAAAAATGTGTTCTGTTTTAAACCGCTCCATGTTGAGGTAATTTGTTACACAGCAATAGCTAGCTAGTACACAGAAGCGCTTGGAATAAAACCCGACCAGACCCTGTGCCGTCTGGCCCCACATGCCTCTCCCACCCCGTTTGGGACCACTCACCCCTTGGCTCACCACCCTCCAGCCACTCTGGTCCTTTGTACCTCTAATTTGTCATGTTCATTTCCACCCCTGGACTTTGCACATTCTGTGTGCTCTGGCTGAAACACTCCCTCAGTTCTTAGCATGGTTGGTGCAATGTGGTCGTCAGGTGTTCTTTTTATTTTTTTTTTAGAGAAAGAGAGAGAGAGAAAGAGAGAGCTCATGTGCATGCACCTGAGCAGGGGTTAGGCAGGGGCAGGGAGAGTGAGAGAGAGAATCTCAAGCAGGCTCCATGCCCAGCATGGAGCCAGACTCAGGGCTCGATCCCGTGACCCTAAGATCATGACCTGAACCAAAATCAAGTCGGACGCTTAACTGATTGAGCCACCCAGGCATCCCAGTCATCAGGTTTACTCAGCCCAACTGTCACTTACTTAGACTGGCCTTCACTGACCTCCCTCTCTCCCCAGTTACTCTCTATGCTACCATTTTGTTTTATTTTCTTCCAAGTGTTTATTACCCCTTGACGTTACCTAGCTTACTGGTTAGTCTACTTATTGACTCTAACTTCTGTCACTAAATGGAACTACTATGAGGGCCATAATGTTGATCCAGTTCCTAGAATCAGCCCCAGAACATAGGAGGCACTCAATAAATGTTAAATTAAGTTAATTGCAACCTGCAAGTGATGCTTCTCAACTAGCCTACCAGTTTCTCAATAGCTTCCAGTGGTGTCTCACCTGAAGATGTCCACCCAGCTCTTCTGGGGGAGCAAGGGCCTTCTGGGGGAGCAAGGGCCAAAGCTGGCCTCAGCTATGGTCTCGTGGAGGGAAAGACATCTGTGTGTGGAGCACAAAGTGCTGCAGCGACACCCCTAAAGTAGCCTGGGAGTTTGGGACTCCTCCAAACACATTACTAGTTCCTCTCCACTCCATCAAAAGCATGCAGCACCCCACAAATGGATTTATCCCATCTACCTTCAAGCCTTCACAATACCCTCTTTCTGCCTTGGCTCTCACCAGCTTCCAAGTTTGGCTCAAAGAAACTTGGCCTCCTCCAGGGAGTCCTTGCAGAATTGTCCTGGACAATTCCCTGGTCCCCTTATTCTCCACCCTGAAACAACAGGTGCCATGCTGGGTATGGGGATACAAAGATGGAGCAGGCACATCTCTATGCTTAAGGAGCCCATGGCTTAGGAAAGAGCCATGATAAGAAATAACCACAATTTGATTAGAGCTCATGACTTACATGTCGATCTATAAAACTCCAAGTCATACTGTTTATTAAGTGCACCAAATAGGGACAGTAAAGTTGGGTAGAGTCAGAGCTAAAAGCATTGGCCCCTGGGCCAGTCAGTCTGCATTCAAATCCTTGTTCATCATTTTTAGGCTGTGTCTCTTCTGCAAGTAATCTCAGTAAATGTCAGTTTCTTTGTCTGTAAAATGGGGACTCATAGCAGCCACCTCGTAGGGTTATTGGGAAGATTAAATGAGATAGTGTAGAAAGCAGCACGCGGCACACCATCTCAAAAGTAGCGGGGTTCTGACATTGTCATCCATTTGGACACTTCCTGCAACAAACATCTGTTGCCTGCCTAATACTCACAGGAAAGGCACCGACCTGGGTCCTAGAGAGACAAAGATGGAGTAGACAACGTCCATTCTCAGAAGACTCACAGACTCCTTGAAGAGATGGGACACAGCAGCAGCAGACAGCAAACAGTTCAAGCACTCACTGTCTATGGTAACCGCCAAGCAAATCTCATGGTTTCATAAATGTCACAGGCATTTGGAAGAGTCAGGGACGCCTGCGCTGGCGTGAGTGGGGAAGGGTACGTCTTGACACTGTTGGCCATGTTTTCCAAATCAGATCTTGGAGCACATGGCCGTGTGGCTTCATGCTTCTGTACCCTGGCACACAGCATTCCCTCTGCCGGCCCACCTGGCAGACTCCTGCTCACCCTTGAAGACACCATGCATTCTTCCAAGTGGCCTTGACCTTCCCAGGTGCTGCCAAATATTTCCTCCTCTGCATCTCTTTCTCTCCGGGCTTCTATTATTGTTCCTTGCGTGCAATGTGACATTTATTGATGACAGGCTTGTCTCCCCTGCTGGATGGTTAGTGAGCTCTGGTGTGAGAAGAAAAGCGGTCCTTGTGAGCAAGGACAGCAGAAAAAGATCATTGTGAGCAAAGATCGTGTCTGTTCCATCTTTAAATCTTGGAACCCAACATAGGGTAGGGCCCTGCCTTGGACACCAAACCCAGCTCAGTGTCTTTTCCAAATGAGTGAACGAGTGGACACATGAATGAATGGATGATTCTGCCATATGGACTGATAATTGGACAAAGTATTTGAAGTTTGAACTGCTTTGGAAAGCTTGAGAGATACGGGTCTCTGTAATGATGCTACCAAATTCTTTGTTCAAGCCCACAAATCCTGCAGCATGCTCGGTGGCCCCGTAGCTTCTGCTCCTTGCTCACACCGTCCCTCACGAGAATAAGCATAGTGATCCCAAGCACTCTCATTAACCATTTATAAGACTGCAAAGTCCCTTATACCCACGATCTCAGTTGGCCCTTAAAGCAATTGTCAGGTGCACAGGCCATGGGTCATTGTGTCCGGTTTACAGAAATCAAGACTCAGATGGTTCCTCTTTTCACAGCTGGTGAGCTCTTTCAAACCAGGAAAGGCTTCCTGTGCTCCTTTTGCGCCTCCCATGTCCTCGAGTGTGGTTCTGTAATAATGGGAGATGAGTCCGTGGTTGCCGAGTGGAGGCACTGATTGCATGCAGGCCCTCAGAGCCTGGTATTTCAAAGTTTATTTTGGACCAGCCACGCATCTCTGATTGCACAGCAGTATTTAAGCTGTCCTCACTAGCCTCCCTACCCTCCCCCCACCGTAGGGCACACAGCCTTGCGCGTGACTCACGTGCCCCCTCCACGTGCTTGCACACTCCCTCATCCCTCCTTCCAGGTGTGTCTTTCTGAGACAAATAGTATAAAGCCTCCAGAATTCTTTCTAGTAAATGCGGAGGTGCACAGGAGGCTATTTTTATGTGAAATTTGTATGTGATTTGCATAAATCTGCATGTATTTCCCAAAGCCATCACACTGAGCTCATGAAGCAAACCATTAATGGGTGAATCTGCTTCATTCATGCCAGCCAATGGCAGAAGTAGGTACATCTGCTGTTGTAACTGCCCTGGCTATTTTTTTCCCTGAAATGTCTTAATTTAACATGAAATCATTTTCAGGGGCCGCCTGGGTGGCTGAGTCAATTGGGCGCCTGCCTTTGGCTTGGGTTATGATCCCAGGGTCCTGGGATCAAGCCCCATGTCGGGCTCCCAGCTCGGCTGGGAGTCTGCTTCTCCCTCTCCCCCCAGTCGTGCTCTCTCTCTCTCGCTATCTCTCTCTCTCAAATAAATAAAATCTTAAAAAAAAGAAAAGAAAAGAAATCATTTTCAGTATGACTGAAGACCTCAAAGGGTGGAGAAAACATGACATTTATATAATGATAATAATTAATAATAATAGTCTAACACGGAAGATAAGAGGGACTGGGGAACGGGGTCTGTCCGGCGGCCAAGGAGGACGGGACAATGGATCTGGGTGGGCAACCAGCAGCCTTTGCCACAGCACGACATTCCCCAGGCAAATAACTCTATTGGATGATGTCACCCAGTGATAAGGGCAAATGAAGAAAGACGAAACAGGGGAAGGGGCTGGAGGGTGATGGGGACAGATTGTCAATAGTCATGAGCTCTTAATCACCGTGCTAAACTGACCCCCAACCACACCCATGTTCACAGCGATGGTGCTGCAGGCTTAGGAGAGCTCCCAAGCACTTCCTGAGCCAAATAAGGCCAAGTCATGTCCCGCTGAGTAGCCAGAGGCTCTGGCCAAGCCACAGGTTACTGGACTTGACCTTTAGGCAGTCTCTCGTGCCTTTTTTCCGAGGTATTTTTATTTCTTAGCCAGGTTATTCTCATTTCAAAAATTCCTTACGGGGGCGCCTGGGTGGCTCAGTCGTTAAGCGTCTGCCTTCGGCTCAGGGCGTGATCCCGGCGTTCTGGGATCGAGCCCCACATCAGGCTTCTCCACTAGGAGCCTGCTTCTTCCTCTCCCACTCCCCCTGCTTGTGTTCCCTCTCTCGCTGGCTGTCTCTATCTCTGTCAAATAAATAAATAAAATCTTTAAAAAAAACAAAAAACAAACAAAAAAAATTCCTTACAGTGTCTAGAGCAAGTGTAGTCGTTCTCCTTTGACAATGGGGGAACTTGAAGCTTGAGAGTGTTCAGTTCAGTTAAAAAATAAACTGTATCCAGCTCCAGTGTGCCAAGGAACTGGGAAAAGAAGGCAAATGGGATGTAGTCTCTCCCCAGATGCCATGACAGGTGGCTTGGTGTGGTATACAGACATGTAAGCAAATAATTTCTAAAACATACCACAATCAAAATGTGTACAAAATACAGTGGCACAGAAGAGGAAAGGAATGATAACTCTTTGCGGATGGGCGGGATCAGGCCAGGCATCACCAAAGACGTGATGGCTGACCAAGTTTTTGAAGGATGAGTAGGAGTTCTTCAAGCAGGTGGGGCATCTGTTCTAGGTAAGAAAAAGATGTTCCAGAGGGAACTGTGTATGTGAAGGCACAGAGATCTTACAAAATCTCTCAGAATGTGGCATCAATGCTTGAGAAGGGCTCACTAAACTTCTAAAGTCAACGCTGGGGGAAAGTAACCCAGGCCTCCTGATGCCTAGTCCATGCAAGTATTTGACTTTTAGCAGCTGTCCCCGTGGCGCAATGCCTGGGCGTTGAGTAAGTGTTTGGAAAGCTCTGATCAGGGGGCTATTAGTCCCATGCATTCATCCAATAATAGTGACAGCGCCTTCTAAAGGGACTTGAATGCTGGGGATACGATGACATCCCTGGGCTGGCCTGATCCCCATTGTGAGAGGGTGACTCGAGAGGGCCTGGTGGGTTACACCAGGGAGGCCACTGCAACATTTCGAGGTCAGGACGTCTGGACTTTGTTCTGAGCTCTTGCAAGGTTTTATGCCGACAAAAGACAGAACTGAGTGTGCCTTTCGGAGAGATGACTATGGGGATAGTATAGGGCTTGAATTGGAGGGAGGCAAGACTGGAGTCAGAAGAGAGAGTTCTAGAAGAATTGCAGAGCAATTCAAGGGGGAGACGACGTCACCAGCACTCCTAAGAATCTACCCAAGACAACGTAGGTCCACCCCAAACCATCTAGGCTAAAGTTCCCAGCAGCATTATTCCTAAGTGCCCCAAACTGAAAACAACCCAATGTCCACCAACTGATGACTGATCAACAAAGTTGGCATGTCCATACAACTAATCAGCAATGGAAAAGAGTACTATTTAGCAACGAAAAAAGAATGAACTACTGATCCATAGCAAATCCTGAACAGACGTCAGAAACATTGTGCTCAATGAAAGAAGCCAGACACGAAAGACCATGTATTGTGGGATTACATGACATGTCCAGAAAAAGCAAGTCTATAGAAACAGAAAACACGGAAAACAGTGGCAGTGGGGACTAACACACCGGCAGGAGGACACTTTTTGTGATGGAAATGTTGCACAAGTCTATAAATTCATTAGAAATTATTGAATTGTACACTCAGAATGAATGAATTTTGTGGTATGTGAATTATATTTGAATAACATTAATTAAAACAAAGGGTGGTGATGGGGTTTGGAACTGGGGTCGGGGCAGTGGGGGATGAGAGGCTGGAAATCTCTTAAGGGGCAGATGTGAGGGATGGGGTGGAGTGGAGGATGGGCCCACCACTGACCCACGGGCCCAAGGCACTGACCCGCCTTTGGAACCCCAAAGCCCACTGTCCTGCCTTTTCTTGTTCTCACTTCTTGGACCTCATCTTCAAATGGGAGCCTTGAACGAAATGGGCAAGAGTTAGTGCTGGGGGACATGATGCCGCCAAGAGGGCTGTGGGGAGACGGGGGTATGGTTCTAGGGACTTGGCCTTAACCTCACATGGGCTTTGGGCTGGTGGGCAGCTCCAGGCGGCCTAGAGACGCTGAGACCCTGTCATGTGGACCGTCCATGGTCCCCACTTCTTCCCAAGAGACTGCTGGAGCTGGGGAGAGTTGAGTCTGTACCCTGGGGCCATTTACTAGCTGCGAACTAGCTGAGACTGTGAGCCTTAGTTTTCTCTTCCCTGAAATGGGCCAACATCCCTCCTTCATGTGACTGTTGTAAGGATTAAGTCCTTAGGAGGTGCCCGATTTTGACTTCCCATCTTTCGGCTACTCTTAGCAACAGCCACCATTCCCCCCAGTCTTCAGGTGTCTCCAGAAACTTCAGAGGTGCCCGGTTTCCTAGGTCTGCTCGCAGCCATGGAAGCTCTAAGAGTGCCCAACACCCCTTCCATATTCCATGGCTCCCTTCCTCTAACGTTCTCTCCATGGCCACCCTCCATCCCAACCGATTAAATATACCAGTCCCTGCTTTTTGGGAGGACCCACTCATTTTTGAATCCTGCTGCCGGGTAAAATTGGATTAATAAGATTCCCTTAGCAGGAAATGCCTTGGCAATGAATAAGGTCCCTTTGGAGACGCTGACCAAACAGTGTCTCCCAGCACCACGCAGCCCCCTGCAGAACTAACCTGTGGGTCTGCAGGACAGCCACATTTAGTGGCCAGGACTTCACAGCTCTTCCTGCTTACCACAAAACAGAAGTCCATAAGCAGCTTAAAAGCACACGTTTATGTAAAGCAAATGGTCGAGTGCATAGGAGGGGATGGCAAATCCTGACAGTGGTGAGGAAAGGCATGAGTTTGGGAAGCAGCACCCTCGCGGACACAGTGGAGGATTTAAGCCAGTGGGGGTTGGAGACTGGGCAGCCTTGAGGCTGGTGGGCGGATTTGGGGCTGGGGGCTTCTGGGTGTCCCTCGAGGTCACTGCACTTCTGATGACTGCCTCCTTCACCTCTATCTATCGCTGACCCCCTCCCCCGCAGGAGGTAGGGATGACAAAGGAAGGGAAACATTCAAGGAGACACTGAGGTTACTTGTCAACAGCCAGTTGGTGGTATTTTCTCTCATGGGGCTGTTTGGGGCCCCAGAGACTTTGCGTTCCGTTCGGAGATAAAATGGCCACAGGCCTGCTCTGCCCCATGCCTCCCCTCTCGTGTAGGCAGGACCACCAGCCCCCAGGCCGTGGTCCAGGCTGGGAGGGCAGGCAGGGACTGTGAGCGCCCAACTAAGCTTGGAGACGGGGCAGGCATCTGCCCGCATTCGAGTCCCAGCTCCGTCACCTGCTAGTTACAAGAACTTAACTCAAGTTATTTAAACGGCCTGGGCTTCATTGTCCTCCTCCGTAAAATGGGAACCATAGTACCTCCCTCCAAGGGTTGTGTGGGGATGAGAAAAGATAATATGAGCTTGATAAGTATGAGTTCTAATATTATAATCATTCTTCTCCATTATCATTATTGTGTCCCTGGCTGCCTCCGCTGCTCCCACTTCCACTGACACGGAGGCCTGGCGCTCTCTCGCTGTGTTGCTTGAGTGCTTATCCCCTTCCTCAGCTGACCGCAGCCGTGGTCTGGGAGAGTGAGCCTCATCGTCCTGGGCAGTGGTAAGACATTTCTTCTAGCCGGTTTCCTGTCTTCGGTCTTTGCCACCCCCTAAATCTCACTCAGCATTCCAACCCCATGGTCTTCCAAAGAGAGATCTGATCTTTGCCTAAAGCCTTCTGATGACCAGAGATGTGCGCAAAGACGTTCATCATGTTATTTATAATGGCAAAAAAAAAAGTAAGAAAAGACTAAGACACAACCAGAAATAGTGTCTTAGTCCATTCAAACTGCTATAACAAAATGCTTATATCTTACAGACAACACAGGTTTGTTTCTCCCAGTTTGGGAGGCTGGAAGTCAGCGGTCAGCTCGTGTCTGGTGAGGCCTGCTTCCCAGTTCATAAATGGCCGTCTTCTTGCTGTGTCCTCCCACGGTGGAGGGGACAAGGGAGCTCCAAGGGGTCTCTTTGATAAAGGCACTGACCCCGCTGGTTCGTGAGGACTCCACTCTCATGACTTAATTCCCTCCCAGAGGCCCCTCCTCTTAGCCACCATCCCCTTGGGGGTTAGGATTCCAACAGATGAATCTGCTGGGGGGAGACACAGACTACTCAGACCATAGCGAGTATCCGGCAACGGAAGACTGGGTACGTAAATTGCACAATGTCCCCATAACGAACTGCTGCGTGGTGCTTAGACATCTTGTTCCAAAAGATGGTTCAGGGACAAGGAAAATATTACATGACAATGGGCTGCTTACAAAGCTCTGTGCAGTGCGGTCCCAGCTTCACTTTACAGATATGCACCCAGAGAAAAAGAAGAAAATATTCACGGAGCTTATCTCTAAGTGGAATTTAATAATCCAGAAAAAGACATTGAAATCAGAGTGGAAAACTTCCAGGGGCTTACCTGTGTCCTTCGAGTAAGTCCAGACACTTCCCAAGGCTTTTAGGGTCCAGATGTGACCTCAGCCCGAGTCTTTCCCCCTAATCTCCAGCAGCCCCTCTCTCCTGCTCCTAAAGGCGCTGGTCACCCGCCTTCTGGACCTTCATCCAGCAGGTACGTCCTCCTCTCCCTGCTCTGTGTCACCCGCATCCTGAGAGCCCCGCGCCCCCACTGCACTCCAGGACACAGTGACCCTTTCCCTCACCTGGTCTGTGAATGCAACTCAAGCTTCACTGAGTTACAAGTATTTGCTTGCATGTCTGTCTCCCACACGAAACCTGTAGGGAGAGAGACCCTGACTCTCTGTGATCATCGGCCCCTGGCACATTTTAGGTGTCCAGGAAAGGCCCATTGTTTTACTATGTAGGGCGCCCCAGTTATAAGCCAGGAGTACGCGTCAAGAGTCTCTGTGGTGTCAAATGCAGAGAGGTGCCATATTCTGTGACCCACAGCAATTAAAATACACCTTCAACCCCTGCTGGCCCTTCTCAAATACCGTGAAAGGGGCTGCAAGTAACAAGCCAGGGCAACTCTTGAAAAATCTGTCTCTGGTTCTCTTCTGGCCAATTCTCTCAAATCTGCACAGCTCTTCCAGAAAACCCCATGCTCCAAATCCCTCACCCTGAATGCTGTCGGAGGCCTCAGCCCACTTACCTCTTCTGTCCTTCCCTGTCCTGCTTCCAGCTTTTCTCCACTCCTTGTCCCCATTTGGTATTTCAAGAGCTGAGAAGAGACAGCCCGCTCCCAAAAAGGTGAAGAAGAGGGAGAAGGTGAGCAGGCAAAGACAGAATTGTTCTTCAGCTCAGAGGGCCGTGGAGGTGGGAAGGGACTCCGGTTCACTGGAGTGCGTATTGCAAGTGATGGGTCAGACACGGATTCAACACTGGTTCAGAAAGGGGCACACTCCTCTGCCTGTTTCCATCATAGGATGTCCACGTGCACTCACATGTAAGCCATCTTTTCCTAAGTCAGCTTTCTTAGTAACAAAGAGAACGTTCCATTCCTCTGTCTACCGACGGTTCTCTTATTCTCAATTGATTAGGAACTCAGGTCGGGGTGCAGGAAGGTATTTTTCCAGCCTCCACAAACCCCACCACCCCCCTGTTCATGCCTCCTCCTTTGTCTGTCTGTTCCCATCAAGCTTGACCAGCACACACTGCATTTCCTTACTTTCTTCTCTAAGCCATACAGGTGTCAGTTCAAACCACCACTCCCCAAAGCAACCCTCTTCCTCTCTGGGCATCACTAATAGTTAGCAAATCCCTGGTGCTAGCTCCTTCCTCCTTCTATCAGTTGGCTCTTGCTTGTTTTCCAGCCGACTTCAAATCTGACTTTTCCTGAAGTTGTATGAGGCTAGCCAGTGGTCTCTCCCGCTGAGCCCTGGTTTGCTCACCTCAAGCACGGTATTTCAGGAACACTGTCTTCTCAAGTTTGCTGCAAGGATCCGATGGGACGCTATCCATGAAGCTCCCGGTAAATTCTGCAACACTTGGCAAATGTGAGGTCCTCTTTCTCCCATGCCTCTGAAGCCCATGACACACCCATCCCTCACTCGAGTGTGAAAGAGCAGAAAGGTTAGACATGCCTGTTTTCCATGGAGAACGTTCCCTTTCTCAGATGTCATGATAAATCAGATGAGTCCCAAGTTCTCTGGGGTTTGGGGAGAGTGCGCTCTAAACCGGTGTTTTTGTGGAAATCCTACCAGATGACCTACCCAGAAGATAATGTGTGTTTCTTGGCCAGCCTGCAAGGAACTCATGGGTTATGCCATGTGCCAAGAGGTTTTATTCTGAATTTTCTGCAGGATATTCTAAACAAGTGTCATTTTGTTTATTCCTTCACGCATCCAACCTCCTGGTTCCCTGACTGGACTCTGAGGGACAAGAAGATCGGAAGCCTCTGCTGCAGCCTGGTCTCTGAGCGGGGAAAATGAATTCATTTCCACCGGCAGATGGAAATAAATCACACCAGTTCTGAGCAAGAAGTCGCTTGCTCGTTTATCCTACTTTCTCCGTGCAGTGCCCGTCCCCCTGACCTTCAATGCCGCCAAAATTCTGTTTCTGGGTCTTGATGATAATTTATGGCTCCTCTAGTGGGATGGTCACATTTGGGAGGAGTCTTTGAAGCAATTTATCCACTTAACTTGGGCCCCTTCACGCATAGAAACATGTTAGAGGGGCGCCTGGGTAGCGCAGTCGTTAAAGCGTCTGCCTTCGGCTCAGGGCGTGATCCCGGCGTTATGGGATCGAGCCCCACATCAGGCTCTTCTGCTGGGAGCCTGCTTCTTCCTCTCCCACTCCCCCTGCTGTGTTCCCTCTCTTGCTGGCTGTCTCTATCTCTGTCGAATAAATAAATAAAATCTTTAAAAAAAAAAAAAAAAGAAACATGTTAGAGCCAGGGATGGGCTGCTAAATGGTAATCATTTGGCTCTCCAGAAAAAACACGTGACTATTTAGGCACAAAAATAAGTAAAAATTTTGCCGACAGAAAGGATGGATAGCACACAGTTTACAAATAACAAATCCCACAATACTTCATTGTAAATTCCATACAGCCAACTGATTCTTACAAAACGTCTTCACTGATTTTCGTAGAACTCTTGATGTATAGCAAACCTCTGGTTGCAATTCAACCATGTTGGCAAAATTCCTGCTTGGTCTGACTCAGCAAAGAAGTTGCTTCTATTTCTGATGATGGACTGGACTTCCAACATAATGACTATTGATTGATCTCTTTATTTGCATTAGCGAGCAAAATGGGCTGGTGCGCACGTGGAGGTGTTGGGAGGGTCGTGCCCCAAAACAAAGCTTTGTTCTCATGTCAATGGTACTCTCTTTTCTCCCCAACCTTGTTGCAGGCTCATGCATTTCCCCCAGCCCTTCTTTGAAGTAGATAAGCTTATCAGAGCTTGGAAGAGACAGTGATTCGTGGCTTCTCCTGTGGCCAAGGGACTCGCTCTTCCTCTAGCACTTTACAAATGAGGTACATTTCAGTTTGCTGTTGAATGAGATAGAGCATGACCTCAGAAGTCATGAGGTGGTGGATAGAATAGTGAGTGAGCACAGGTAAGCCTAAAATCACTCAAGGAGAGGAATCGATTAAGCTAAATGAGCTAATTATGTGTGTAAAAAAACTATGCCAGCAAGAATATAGAATGGGGTAAAGACAGTCTCTTTAATAAATGGTGTTGGGAAAACTTGGACAGCTACATGCAAAAGAATGAACTGGACCTTTTACATTTTCATATACAAAAACAAACTCAAATGGATCAAAAACTTAAATGTAAAACCTGAAACTATAAAACTTTTGGGGAAAACATAGGCAGTAAGCTGTTAGACTGATGTATTTAAAAGAAAATACTGCAGTATTTTCTTGGATCTGACTCCTTAGGCAAGAACTACAAACGCACAAATAAACAATTGGGACTACATCAAAATAGAAAGCTTTTGCACTATGAAGGAAACCATCAACAGAATGAAAGGCACCTAATGAATGGGAGAAGACATTCATCAATGATATATCTAGTAAGGGGTTTACATCCAAAATATATAAAGATCGTATACAACTCAATACCAAAAAATAAAAATAAAAAAACATCCTATTAAGAAATGGGCAGAGGACCTGAATAGACATTTTTCCTCAGAAGACATGCAGATGGCCAACAGGCACATGAAAATATATTCAGCATCACTCACCATCAGGGAAATGCAAATTAAGACCACCATGAGATACCACGTCACACCTGTGAGAATGACTATCACCACAGTCAGGCAACACCAAGTGTTGGTGAGAAGGTGCAGAAAAGGGAACCCTTGTGCACTGTTGATGAAAATACACATTGGAGCAACCACTATGGAAAAGAGTACCAAGTCTTTGGAAATTTTAAAATAAAACTACCATATTCTCTAGCAATTCCACTTCTAGGTATTTATCCAAAGAAAATGAAAACACTAATTCAAAAAGACATATGGGGCACCTGGGTGGTTCAGTTGGTTAAGCATCTGACTCTTGATTTCAGCTCAGGTCATGATCTCAGGGTTGTGAGATAGAGCCCTGCGCTGGGCTCCACACTCAGCACAGACTCAGCTTGAGATTCTCTCTCCGTCTCCCTCTGCCCACACCCTCCAAAAAAAATAACAAATAAATAAAATCTTCGAAAAGACATACACACCCCATGTTCATTGTAGCATTATTTACAATAGCCGAGATACAGAAGCAACTTAAATGTCCATCAATAGGTGAATGGATAAAGAAGATGTGATACACACCCACACACAAAACAGAATATTAATGGGAAAAAAAGAATGAAATCTTGCCATTTGCAACAGTGTAGATGGACCTGGAGGGTATTATGCTGAGTGAAATAAGCCAGATAGAGAAAAACAAATACTATATGATTTCACTTATATGTGGAATTTTTCTTTCTTTTAGATTTTATTTATTTGACAGAGAGAGAGACAGCCAGCGAGAGAGGGAACACAAGCAGGGGGAGTGGGAGAGGAAGAAGCAGGCTCCCAGCGGAGGAGGGAGCCCAATGCGGGGCTCGATTCCAGGACCCTGGGATCACGTCCTGAGCCGAAGGCAAACGCTTAACGACGGAGCCAGCCAGGCGCCCCTCATTTATATGTGGAACCTAAAAAACAAAACAAATAAACAGAAAGAGACTCATAGATACAGAAAACAAACTGATGGATACCAGACGGGAGGGGTAGGCGGGTGCATGAAATAGGTGAAGGGGATTAAGAGGTACAACCTTCCGGTTATAAAATAAATAAGACACAGGGATATAATGTGCAACATAGGGAATATAGTCGATAGTACCGTAACAACTTTGTATGGTGACAGACGGTAATTAGACTTATGGTAGCAACCATTTCATAATGTATGTAAATCTCAGTCACTGTATTGGACACCTGAAACTAATACAATATTGTATGTCAATTATTGTTCGATAAAAATAAAGAAAACATGTCAGTCAGTCAGCATTTATTGAGCACTTCCTGTGTGCATGCAGAGCCCTGCACCAGCCCTGGACCGGGTACCTGGGAGGAGAGGATGGCAGTGGAAGGCACAATTCTGAACCACAGACGTGAGTCCTTGGTTCTCAGCAGTCACTAAACTCTAATCTCCTCATGGCTGGCTCATCATGGAAACCCTCTTAATCATCACTAGGTTTAAGGGGGAAGAACTTAGGCAGAGCCATTCAAATCAGATTGGGGATGCTGAATTTGGAAACTCTCCAGTGTCTCTTAGGAGTCCAGCTGTCTGATTCTTTAGGGAGCAAATGACCTCAGGAGACAGTACATGTCACCACCTGAAAGAATGGCAAGAGGTGAGGGGGGATGCCTCATAGGAAGTGACACCTAACTACTCATTTCCCATCCTGTTTCCAGGCCCAACAGGCAAAAGTCCCTCTGGGCATCTGGTCTACCCTTCACCAGCTAATGCAAGGCGTGAGCTTGCACATAGGGTGATGAGCACGGAGGGTGAATCAAGGCCTTTTTCTCAGCCTAATCACAAGCCCTGTAAGAGTAGAAAATGACTGTTCTGCGTTGTGATTCTCCATCTCCCACTCCTGATTAGTTATTCGGAAGCCGTTGATGGGTGACACTTGCCTTGAAGTTGTGGCGACTTTCGATATCCTGAAATGTAGAACATAGAGAGAGAGCCCTCCGTCCAGAATGACAATGCATATTGGAAAAAGAAAATAGCACCATTGCTGCCTTGGAAATAGGAATGTATCTTTGATGAGAAAGCACTTTGCAGATGAGACTCTCAGGAAAAGAAGTTTCGAGGTGATTATTTCTGAGAAATTGTACCTGTGGACAGGCAGCTATTTTCCCAAAAGACACTCATTATCTGATTATGAAGCAATGAATGAACAGAAAGGGGACAAGGGGACCCCTCATCTCATCTGGATACACGTGCCTCTCACTTTAGGGAAGAGATGTGCTCCTGAAAAGTTAACTGCAAATTGGAATTCTTCTAGCCGAAATCATTTTTTTCCCCATTACTTTCCTTGCAGAATGGGTCCTCAGAATATTCTCAAGCTCTAGGATGGGATAAAACCACAGCTAAGTCGGCAGCAAACCTTTTTCCATTATCACTTTTATACTTGGAACTGACCCTTTTCTTATATTAAAAAAATACATTTCAAAAAACTAAAAAACATGAAACAAAATGCTAGGGTTATTTCTCTATATGGTACAATAATTTCAATGTCAACCACCGTTTCCTGACTAGTTTCTAAGTTTGGGGCGCGGGGCGAGACATTTTTACATTGTATCTAAATTAACTCCCACGACAACCTGTGAGCTAGATATTATTATTATTATTATTATTATTCTCCTCTTCTTTTCTTTTAGATGTAATAATAATGTTTCTGGAGCATCAGTCACTTACCTATGTTCACTCGCTGGAAGTGCAAAGCTGGAATTCAGACCAGGTCTGGCCACTCTGGGATTGGTGTATTTTCCCCTCCAGCGCAGTACTTGGTTTAAAAGTCTAGAGTGGAACAGCAAACATGACCCCCACAACAACCTCAGCTGCTAAATGAAACAGATCTCAGCCCCAGATTCTAAAAGGTTTCTTTCTTAAGAGTCCTTTAGAAGGGTAAGAAAGCAGCCTCATCTTTTGCTGCTCAGATCTTGAGTCCAAACCATGTATGAAACCTGTGGGCTTTTTCTAACAGCTTGGGCAACGCTGACGGGGTGATAGGACAAAGACCCTAACCACTCACAGCTCAACTGGACAGGAACAAGAGGGGTGCACATCTGCAGAGCACCTATCAGGAGTCAAAGTCTCCACGGTTAAAACCCCAAAGGCTCGCTGAGTCAGGGGAGCCCAAGCTGGTGGATCCAATCACTGGCTTTGAAATGTGACTTTCTAAGGATGTCCGTGTTCCTATTCGGCCGTCTTGTGACAGCTGGCCTCCAAGATGGCCCCCATGGTTCCCCCCCCAACCACCCTGGGATTCACACCCTTGTGTAGTCCCCTCCCACACTGTACCGAGGTGGTCTCTGTGACCAGTAACATACAGCATATCAGTTCTGGTTTCAGGTTAAGAAGACTGTGATTTCTGTCTTGGGCACTCACTTGCCCTCTGTCTCAAATCACTCTCTCTGGGAAAGACAGCTGCGGGCGATGAGGACACTAGGTCAGCCTACAGAGAAGGCCCCATGGCAAAGAGCTGAAGTGTCCTATCAACAGTCAGTGAGAAAGCAAAGCCTCGTGCCAAAAACCACGGAAGTGAGCTTGGACGCCCCAGCCCCAGGTGATGGCAGCCCCATCCGATCTTGACTATAACCTCCAGAGAGGTCTTAGGCCAGAACCGGCCAGCGAAGCCTCTCCTGGATTCCTGGCCCACAGAACCTGTGAGATAATAAACATTTGTGGTTTGAAGCTGCTAAGTTTGGAGCTAAGTTGTTTTACAGCCAAAGAAAACTAATACGGGTTTATTTTCTTTCGACAGCTTGCCTGAGGAGTCCTTCAGGGAGCAGCTGTCCGTGTGAATGGCGCCCCCTTGCGGTGGGGTATAAAATCCGCACAGCTCTAGGTGGCGGTCCTGCCGGCACTGAACCAGAAAACGTGCCTGATGCCAAGTTTATCTGCTGGATGGAGCGATGTGGCAATCTCTCCAAAGATTACAAATGACAGAGGTGGTGGTAAGGTGGCTGGTTTTCACTGGGGCTGGTGGACCCATCTGGGGGGCTGCAGGCAAATCCCCAGGGTTTAGGTCAGTATCTCTCCTCCTATCTCAGGAAGGCATCTGCAGGGCATGACGGTGTGGTGGCCAAGAGTTTGGGCCCCTGGAGGGGCTCAGTGGGTTGGAACGTCCGGCTCTGGATTTTGGCTCAGGTCATGGGATGGAGCCTCAGCGGGGAGTCTGCTGGCGATTCTCTCTCCCTCCGCCCCTCCCCCTGCTTGAGCGCGCTCTCTCTCTCTCTCTCTCTCTCCCTGAAATAAATAAATAAGTCTTAAAAAAAAAAAAAAAAAAGCTTGGGCTCGGGAGTGGCACAGACGGCTGGTCCATGTCATTAGCGGGCCAGCCAGTAGGTGGCTTCACCTCCCTGTGGGATTTAGATTCCTCAGCAGTCAAATGGGAATCATAGCACCCCCCTCCCCCCGGAGTGGCTGGAGTTCACAGTGAGTTCTCACACATATTGTACCGAGTTCGGTGTCGAGCACCTAAACAACAGCAGGTACTGTCTTTCCGTTCACCCAGGCGAGCCCCACCCCCTGCCTGTGACTGTGCAGTGCTCAGCAAGGACTTCTCGAGTTCGCTGAATGAAAGGCTCCATTTCTCCAAGAGGGAGCCAGCCCTGCCCCCCAGTTCTGGGCCAATCAACCAACAACGGTAAGAATAATCATGGTAACAAAGTCATACTTTTTTTTAAAAAAGATTTTATTTATTTATTCGACAGAGGTAGAGACAGCCAGCGAGAGAGGGAACACATGCAGGGGGAGTGGGAGAGGAAGAAGCAGGCTCCTAGCGGAAGAGCCCGATGTGGGGCTCGACCCTATAACGCCGGGATCACGCCCTGAGCCGAAGGCAGACGCTTAACCGCTGTGCCACCCAGGCGCCCCACAAAGTCATACTTTTAACTGAACAGGACAAAGCATGCAGTCCAGTTGGGACCCTTTATTTCACAAGCCAGAGCCTTAATTCAGACATTTTTTTCCACACTGGAGAAATTTCAGAAGAAAATTCTTGACCCCATCCATTGGCAAAATATAGATTCAGAGGCAGCCTCTGTGCAGTTCCAGATGCCCTTGGAAGGCTCTGGATTATCCCAACCTGGAGTCGCACATGCAAACATTTAGTCAATAACTTAAGCCTGTCTTAACTTGAATCAAGTTGCCGAGCGCCCAGAAGCTATCAACTGGCCTGCCTGGAGAGTAGGCCCTCCCCCATCTCAGGGATCACCTCGGAGAGGCTCCAACGGGGAGAGAAAATGCCATGCATTCCTTCTCTTCTCAGCCTTCAGGACACAGGTCAGATCAACCTCTGACGTCAGAGGGGAATTCACGCCCTCTGCTTTGGTCTAGAATTTCACACTGGCCAGGCCTGGAGGGAGTGGGCACCGTTATGGACACACACTGCTGGCTGGGTAGAGGAGCATGCCTGGCCCGGCCTGCACACGAGTGTCCAGGGAAGATTTAGAAAGAACAGAGAATTACCCACCTCTTCACGCCATGCGGCCCAGTTCCCGTGACACCTCCCGCTCTGCCCCGCTGGCTCACCCCCACCCAACCGCCTGCCAACCCCTGCACCGCTGTGCCCTCCTTCTCTAAAACCCACAAGCACAGGCGCCCACAGAGCCAGCTCTGTGTCCTGAGCGGGGACACTCCCGTGGGCAGACGGCGTGAACAAGAAGAGACAGACAGTAAACACGGAAAGAACAAAACGATAAGGTCATTTCAGGCATGGATGGTGTCATGAGAGAAATGAAACAGTTCCAGGACCAAGAAAGACCGGGTGGGCCTCTTTGGACAGGTGGCCGGGGAAGGCCTCTCTGAGAAGGTGACGCTTGAGCCAAGAAGACTCCAGTAACTAAAGGAGACAGACAAACCAAGAGCAGGTGTTCTAGGTAGAGGCGGGACCTGCGGCGAAATGAGGATGTGGGGCTTGGTTCCAAACTTAGGAAGAATTTCAAGATGGCAACAGCGAGCCTTAAACCAAGCGTAGGGCCCCTCTAAGCTCAGCTCGGTGTGACTACAGGGTCATTCGACCGAGAAATAGGCCCTGAGAGAAGGAATACCAGCCTGAGAGCCCTAAGGCTCAGCAGACAGTCACACCTTAGGGCCTTCACTCAACCCCTGCCCTCCGCCTGACTCCTGCACACCTCGTATCCTCACGACCTTTGCCTGCACACTCACACTCTTCACTCAGCTCTGCCTCAAAGGCCACCTCCCCAGTGAAGCCCCCTGCAGGCGGGCCCCACCTATGCACCCCACCCCACCCCCAGCATCTGCTCCTGGATAGCACCTGCCTCCCCGGCTGGACCTGATGTCCTGCAGAGTGCCGGGCACGTGGTGGTTCATGCATGATAGCTAGTTGTCAATTGAGTGAATGAGTTTATTAATTCATGTTAGAAGAAACGGGGCCCTCCTTGCACCCAGCAAATCTGAGCCCAGACCTTGACCCGAAATAGGAGGTTCTATTTCCAAATTCAGCACGCTTCCCTCTCATTAGATGTCTTAAAAAAAAAAAAAAAAAAAAAAGTCAAAAAAAGAAAGAGAAGCGCCTGCCATCGGAGCCTGTCGCACCCAAATTGCAGCCTCCGGAGGATTGTTTACGCTATATTTGTCCTGTCTCCAGGCGTCATCCTGGGGGACGGGAAGGAACAGGCCAAACGGGTCCTCCTGGCATCTTGCCTTGCGGCGCCCTCTCGTGGCCAGGACGGACATTGCATATGCCCAGAAGCGGTTTTTCCAGACTGGGGGAGACACAGGATGATTGTGATGATGAAGGATTTAGTCAGCAGGACGGGTGAGCTGCCAGAGAAGCTCGGGGAGCTGAGGGCCTCTTGAGCTGGTGGCCTCCATTAACCTGGGCTGTTATTTATTCTGGATCGTCCCAAATCCCAGGACTGCCAAACTGCGCAAGGACGGCTCTCCTGGACAGGAGACTTGCAGCCCTTGCCAGGGGAAGACAGAACACTGGGCCTTTACAAGGCTTTTTATGGTCCCTTCACAGGGCTGTTTTATTTACCTGCTGCATGGATGAGGCCTAAGAAAAACCCAGATCCACCATATAATTTAGACCTAAGTACATGATAGATGCCCAGAGATTTAAAATTAGCCAAGTAAACTTAATACGGGGCATTATGCTTGCTTTCACGCGCCTGGATGTCTGTGAGGGAGGCATCACTTGAGAAGGACTCTTGATAAAATAATCAGACTCTATCCTCCCTGGAAATTAAAAAAAATGAAAAATAAAAAATAAAAGGACCGGCTCTGAAGGGGACTAGTTATCCCAAATGTCCTCTGACCAAATCAGTGAGTAGAGCCGGGTGTCCATGTGTATTCATGTCCCATGTGTGGGATTACTCTGTGGTTGCACAAATTACAGTGAAGTGTGGGGTGATTTCCAACAGGCAGATAAGTATTTGCTCTTTTATAAACACATCCCACTTAGCTTGCAAAACCGAGGTCCTCCTCCCTCCCCCACGCTATGGTAGGTGCCTGGAAGGTGGGGGGATGGTCCATGAACAGCCTTGTCCTGCAGCACCGCTTGCAAGTTCGTGATAAGAAAAGAGATGGCATGAATTCACATGACTAGCCAGCACATGAGGGGACGCTTACCCTTATGTTCTTTACCTGTATTATTTCATTTAATTCTTAACAACTTTACAAGGTAGCAATTACCTCCATCTACTACATGAAGAGGCTGCCACTTCGCATGGGTAAATGAGTTGCCCATGATCATGTGGAGGAGGTAAGGGCAGGGACCAGGATTCTATCTCAGGTCTGCCCGATGTGTGCTCGGCCACCTGCACTATTTCCTCCCCGAGGACAGCAGAGTCTACCGGGTGTTACCGCTCAGATCCTGTCATCTGTTGGACTTGTAGGCAATCAATAACACCTTTTACTTCCCTTTGGAGGGTAGAAACAACTGAGAAATCAATAACTGTATTAATTATCTGTTTCTGTGTGACAAATTTTCCCCACATTTAGCCCCTTCAAACAACAATACACATGCATTGTCTCCCAGCTTCGGAGGGTCAGGAATCTGAGAGTAGATTGCTGGGTGGTTATGAGACAGGGTCTCTAAAGAGGTTTCGGTCAAGAGGTCAGCCAGCGCTGTGTCAGCTCAAAGCTCAATTGAAGCGAGAGGATTCGCTTCCAAGCTCACTCACTTGGTGTTGACAGGAGGCCTCATTCCTTGCCATGTGGGCTTCTCCTGAAGGGTGCCCGTGTTATGGAAAAGCAACTGATGAGAGAGGGAGAGAGAGAGAGAGAAAAAGAACCCAGGAGTGACCCCACCATTTTTGCCATATGTTAATGGTCACATAGACACCCTCCCCCATACAACATGGCGCTCCAAGAGAGCATGAATACCAGTAGCTAGGGATTACTGGGGCCATCTTGGAGGCTGCCTACCGATACACAGAGAAATTGGAAAGATGGAGAACAAAATGACGACTTTAAAACTTAGAAAGCCCCCTCAAAGGATGTGGCATAAGATGTGTGGCCACAAGGGCCTTCGTACTACTTCCTCCCTGAAGCAGACACACACACGTAGTTAGCCACCTGTCCCAGCTCCAGCTCCCCCTGCAGGAGTGCAGCAGGCCAGGCAGGCTTAATACATGGAAAAGCAGAGAACACACATTCAGAGCAAGACATTCTGCAAAGAGAATGGGCAGTTGCAGCAGCTTCTCCCAGCCGCCCGGCTCGGGTCACTTCTCCTCTCCCAAGAGGCTGGGAATGCTCCTCTTGCAGACCTGTCCTCACCTGAACCTGGCCAGGGAATGGATTTCTCACTAACACCATCCCTTTTCCAGTCAATTCTCTGTCCCACCACTGCCCGCTACATCTGATGGATATTTTGTGAACCCCTGTGGGCAAGGACATTTCTCACTGTTGCTGGTATCCCCAGAACCTAATGTGGTGGATGACACGTGCCACCATCATCACCACCACATTCATACATCATTAAGTGCCTAGCATGTGCCAAGCAGTGTCCTCTTCCTTCACAGGAATGATCTCAAGCCATTGCCATAACCCTCTGCAGCAGGTGCTATTACTATCCCTACTCTGTGGTGAAGGCAAGTCTGCCCCAGAGAAGTGTATATGTCTGTGGTCACCCAATTAGCAGGTGGCAGAAGTGGGATTTGAAAGCAAGAATTCTGACTTCACAGCCTTGCTCTTTTTTTCCTTCCTTTTTTTTTCTTTTTAAAAATTTTTTAAAATTTAAATTCAATTAATTAATATACAATGTATTATTAGTTTCAGAGGTAGAGTTCAGTAATTCATCAGTCTTATATAACACACAGTGCTCATTACATCACGTGCCCTCCTTAATGCCTATCCCCAGTTACCCAACCCTTCACCCACCTCCCCTCCAGCAATCCTCAGTTTGTTTCCTATGATTAAGTGTCTCTTATGGTTTGTGCCCCTCTCTGATTTTGTCTTGATATGTTTTTCCCTCTCTTCCCCTATAATTCTGTTTTGTTTCTTAAATTCCACATGAATGAAATCATATAATTGTCTTCCTCTGACTGACTTATTTCGCTTAACATAATACCCTCTAGTTCCATCCACATGGTTGTAAACGGCAGGATTTCATTTTTGATGGCTGAGTAGTATTTCATTGTATATATAGACCACATCTTCTTTATTCATTATCTGTCGTTAGACATCTGGGCTCTTTCCATAGTTTAGCTATTGTGGACATTGCTGTTATAGACATTGGGGTGCAGGTGCCCCTTCAGATCACTACATTTGTATCTTTGGGGTAAATACTCAGTAGTGCAGTTGCTGGGTCATAGGGTAGCTCTATTTTCAACTTTTTGAGGAACCTCCATACTCTTTTCCAGAGGGGCTGCACCAGCTTGCATTCCCACCAACGGTGTAGGAGGGTTCCCCTTTCTCTGCATCCTCAACAATATCTGTCATTTCCTGACTTATTAATTTTAGCCATTCTGACCGGCGTGAGGTGGTATCTCATTGTGGTTTTGATCTATATTTCCCTGCTGCCGAGTGATGTTGAGCATTTCTTCATGTGTCTGCTGGCCATTTGGATGTCTTCTTTGGAGAAATGTCTGTTCATGTCTTCTGCCCACTTCTTGATTGGATCATTTGTTCTTTGGGTGTTGAGTTTGATAAGTTCTTTATAGATTTTGGATACTAGCCCTTTATCTGATAGGACATTTGCAAATATCTTCTGTTGGTTGTCTTTTGGTTTTATCACCGTTTCCTTTGCTGTGCAAAAACTTTTGATCTTGATGAAGTCCCAATAGTTCATTCTTGCCTTTTTTCCCCTTGCCTTTGGAGATGTGTCTAGCAAGAAGTTGCTGCAGCCAAGGTCACAGAGGTTGCTGCCTGTGTATTTCTCTAGGATTGTGATGGATTCTTGTCTCACATTTAGGTCTTTCATCCATTTTGAGTCTATTTTTGTGTATAGTGTAAGGAAATGGTCCAGTTGCATTCTTCTGCATGTGGGGGTCCAATTTTCCCAACATCATTTGTTGAAGAGACCGTCTTTTTTCCATTGGATATTCTTTCCTGCTTTGTCGAAGATTAGTTGACCATAGAGTTGAGGGTCCCTTTCTGGATTCTCTATTCTGTTCCATTGCTCTATGTGTCTGTGTTTGTGCCAGTACCATACTGTCTTGATGATTACAGCTTGGTAATAGAGCTTGAAGTCCTGCATTGTGATGCCACCAGCTTTGGTTTTCTTTTTCAACATTACTTTGGCTACTTGGGGTCTTTTCTGGTTCCATATAAATTTTAGGATCGTTTGTTCCAGCTCTGTGAAAAAAAGTTGATGGTATTTTGACAGGGATCACACTGAATGTGTGGATCGCTCTAGATAGCATAGACATTTTAACAATTTGTATTCTTCCAATCCATGAGCATGGAATGTTTTTCCATTTCTTTGTGTCTTCCTCAATTTCTTTCATGAATGTTCTATAGTTTTCAGAGCACAGCTCCTTTGCCTCTTTAGTTGGGTTTATTCCTAGGTATCTTATGGTTTTTGGTGCTATTGTAAATGCGATTGACTCTTCACAGATGATATGATACTCTATGTGGAAAACCCAAAAGACTCCACCCCAAAATTGTTAGAACTCATACAGGAATTCAGCAGTGGCAGGATATAAAATCAATGCACAGAAATCAGTTGCATTTCTTTTTTTTTTTTTAAGATTTTATTTATTTATTTGACAGAGATAGAGACAGCCAGTGAGAGAGGGAACACAAGCAAGGGGAGTGGGAGAGGAAGAAGCAGGCTCCCAACGGAGGAGCCTGATGTGGGGCTCGATCCCAGAATGTCAGGATCACGCCCTGAGCTAAAGGCAGACGCTTAACAACTAAGCCACCCAGGCGCCCCAGAAATCAGTTGCATTTCTATCCACAGCCTTCCCCTTAAACTCTAAGCCAGAGAAGTTGTCAGTAAATATTTGTTGAAATACGTGGATTCAGAAACAGCTATGACTTGAAAAAAAGGAAAGAAATTCTAAATAAGTAAAGTTGTTGGACCATAGCAAGTTCTAGAGAAAACTTAATGACCCTTAAAGCCCATAGTACTTTTTCCAGGTCCTAGGAATAAACCTGAAAGTGGAAAAAGGAACAACATCTTACAAAATAAATAGTTTCCAAAAAGCAGAAGCATGGGCCAGGAGGTAGCTTCCTTGTCATCTTGGAGATTCTTCTTACTCCCATTCACTTCTGTAAGTGTTGCATCCATGGTTGAAACAAGGTTACTGGGAGACCTTAGCAAAGCAGGAGTGGGTAGGAACTTTGCCCCCCACCAAGTGCCCACTGGCTACCACTAGCACAGTGGTCAGTACAGATGGCTACTGGCCATGAGCTCTAGGAAATGGGAATGTGTTTATATGGACTTCCCAAGAAACAGAAGACCCAAGTTTGTTTGTTTATGAGACAAACAAATGAAAGGCCAAGAGACAAGCTGCTTAGGGTCTTAATGCCTTCACTCCAGTTCTTGGCCTGTTTGGGAACAGCAGTCCATTTGCTGTTACCACTGGTGTCTTGTTAGCCTCTTATGACCCCACTCCAACTTTCAGCTGTATCCCTCTGTTTACAACAACTTGTTTTCATGTCTGAACAAAACAAGGTTTCGTGGGGAGACAAAGTCTTATGGGGAGGTATAGGGAGATGAGATCTCACGGAGAGACACGAAGAGATAAGATCGCATGGGGGGGACAAGGGGAGATGAGATCTCCTGGGGGAGGTATAGAGCGACAAGTGTTCGGGGAGAGGTGTGAGGAAATGACGACTCGCAGAGAGATGAGATTTTATGGGGAGACAAGTTCTCATTGGGGAGATGAGGTCTGGTGGGGGGACATGGGGTCATGGGGAAATGTAGGGAGATGAGATGATCTCATGGAGAGCTGTGAGAAGACAAGGTCTCATGAGGGGTATGGGGAGATGAGGTCTCTTGGGGAGACAAAGAAGTATAAGGGAGCACTTTGTGGGGAGCTGGGTTCGGATTTTGTTTTTGGGTTTTTTTGACTGTCCTCAAAGGGCTTTCTTGAGTTTTGGAGTGATTTAGGGGGCATGACACAGACTACGGGGGTGATTAGGGGAGGGAGGCTGAAAGGTGCTGGCCACAGTTCTTTAGTCACTTGGAGGAGGGAGGAAGCACTTGGGGCTGGTTTGAGAAGGAAAGCTTTCAGGGGGGACAGGGATCTGAGGAATCAGGAAGACACAGTCGAGCGTGTCCCAACCCTCATTCTCATATGATTTTTTTTTTTGAGATTTTATTTATTTATTCGACAGAGATAGAGACAGCCAGCGAGAGAGGGAACACAAGCAGGGGGAGTGGGAGAGGAAGAAGCAGGCTCATAGCGAAGGAGCCTGATGTGGGGCTCGATCCCATAATGCCAGGATTACGCCCTGAGCCGAAGGCAGACGCTCAACTGCTGTGCCACCCAGGCGCCCCTCATTCTCATATGATTTTTGCAACATTTTGGCTACAGCCTGTTCTACTGTTTAACACCTTGTTTAAATTGAATCATTTTTTCATATATGAATTAATTCTTCTTTTAAAAAGCCTAGGGGCACCTGGATGGCTCAAGTCGGTGAAGCATCTGCCTTCAGCTCAGGTCATGATCCCACAGTCCTGGGATCGAGTCCTGCGTCTGGCTCCCTGCTCAGTGGGGAGTCTTCTTCTCCCTCTCCCTCTGCCACTCCCCCTGCTTGTGCATTCCCGCTCTCTCCCTCTCTCTCTCTCTGACAAATAAATAAAATCTTAAAAAAAAAAAGAGCCTATATGGGGCTCCATGCTCAGCACAGAGTCAAATTGTTTCTCTCCCCCCTGCTCTCTCCCTGCTCTCTCTCTCTAAAATAAAAAATAAAATAAAATAAAAAATAAAAAAGAATGGTGAACTAAGATAGATCTGAACAAAGTACCCAGAATGTCAAACAGACAAGGAGATGGAAAATACGAATGATAAGGAAGATGTAATGAGAAAGTGTTATATACACCCAATTAAATTAGTTAATAAATGTAAAGCTCTTAGAACAATGCCCGGCACTTAGTATCAACAAAGCCAAATGTTGGTTCTTCAGAAAGACTGATAAAAAAAATTTTTTAATCTCTGGCAAGATGGATCAAGGAAAAGAGAGACTTTCCAAATAAACAAAATCTGACATTGGTAAAGAAACTGCAGATTAGCTGAGATTAAGAAGATAGAGTATACAGTAAGTGTTATGCCAATGAACTGGAAAATATAGATAGCATAGACAGATTAATAGAAAATATAACTTATCCAGCTGACCAAAGGAGAAGTAGAAAATGGAAACAATCATATAGTTAAGGATATAGAAGTTTGAATTAATAGTTAAAAATTGACCCAAAGATATTATACCAGTCCTAGAGACATTTATAGGTAAAGCCTACCAAACTTTCTTTTTTTAAAAAGTATGTTCTACACCCAGTGGGGGTCCCAAGATCAAGAGTTACATACTCTACCAACCGAGCCAGCCAGGGGCCCCAAAGCCTACCAAACTATCAAAGAACAGATTTGTTGGAGGAAATATTTTCTAATTTATTCTAGAAGGCAAACAAAACTTACATTAAAGCCAGACAAGAATAACGCTAGGAAGGAAAATTATAGGTCAGTTTCATTTAGGAACATAAATGCAAAATTGTAAACCAAACATTACCAATCTCAATTCAACAATCTACAAAAAAGATAGGGAAGACCAAACAGAGTGTACTCTAAAAATAAAGGGTAGTTTAACATGAGAAGAATGCAGAAGCAACTTGTCACTGTAACGAATCAAAGGACAGAATCATATCATCTTAGTAGATGCAAAAAATCATTCGAAAAAGCTAATACGTATTCATTATTGAGAATAGAAGGGAATTGGGGTCCTGGCTGACTCATTCAGAGGGAGCATGCATCTCTTGATCTTGGGGTTGTAAGTTCGAGCTCCGTGGTGGGTGTAGAAATTATTTAAAAAATAAAATCTTAGGGGTGTCTGGGTGGCTCAGTCAGTTAAGTGTCTGCCTTTGGCTCAGGTCATGATCCTGGGGTCCTGGGATTGAGCCCGTGTGGAGCTCCCCGCTCAACAGGGAGCCTGTTTCTCCTTCTCCCTTTGCTCCCCCCCCTCATGCTCACTCCTTCTCCCTTTGCTCCCCCCCACTCATGCTCACTCTCTCATGCTCTATCAATCTCAAATTAAATAAAATCTAAAAAAAAAAAAAAAGAATAGAAGGGAATTGCCTACCACAAGCAGCATCCTAAATGGAGAAACATTAGAAGCATCCCCTCTTACGTCAAGAACAAGACAACGAAGTCCACCATTCCTGTTTCTATGTAACATTATACTGGGGGTACTAGCCGCGACAGTAAGGCAAGAAGAAGAAACAAGCAAAAGTGTCAGTATTCCTAGATATCATGATTTATCTGCAAAGATATCGCCCCAAAGATTTTCAGACCTGATTGTTAGAATTAATAAAAGTGTTTAGCAAAGTGGCTGAAAATGAGATCAACATACAAAAATCAATTGTATCTTTAGACACAAGCAACAAATGAAAACATAATTTTTTTAAAGATTTTATTTATTTATTTGACAGAGAGAGAGCCAGTGAGAGAGGGAACACAAGCAGGGGGAGTGGGAGAGGGAGAAGCAGGCTCCCAGGGGAGGAGCCCGATGAGGGACTCGATCCCAGAATGCCGGGATCACGCCCTGAGCCGAAAGCAGACGCCTAGCGACTGAGCCACCCAGGTGCCCCTGCAAACATAATTTTTAAAAAGATGTTGTTTACAATAGCAACAAGAGAGAAGGTGCCTAGGAATAAATATAACAAAATATAAGCAAGAAGTTGATAGAGAAAAATTTGAAACTTTTTTGAAAGACATTTTTAAACCCTAAATACTGTTTTTGGCTAGAAAGATGTAATACAAAGATATCAGTTCTCTCAAAATTGATCTATAGAGTCAATGCAATTTCAATCATAATCCCAACAGTTTTGTTGGTTGGTGTTTGTTTGTTTGTTTGTTTGTTGAGAAATTTGAGAAGCCGATTCCCAAATGTATATGAGAGAAGGGCAATTGGCTCAAAATAATCTACAGCCTTTCTCAACAGTTACTCCTTTAACCAGAAAATCAGTTTAGAAATTATGTTCTCAATCCTCCTAAGAATAGGGGTAACCAGTTCCATCCTAGATGCCTGGGGAAGAAGTTAACTTTACATACAACGAGTGTTTTAAGGCATTAGGTGAAGAAAGTCTGGCTAAAAGGTGAGGGTGGAAGAATTTGCCTAATCCCATAACAAGATTTATTATGAGTTAAAGTAATTAAGATAGTACGATATTTATGCAATTACAGACATACTAGTCAATGCAGCAGAACGGATCCTCAATTTTTGCAAACCTGATACATAAAGAGGAGATAGGAGATACAGCTGTTCTGTGAGTCAAACATTAGGCAACAACTCCCGAGACAATTGATTATCCATCTGGGGTGGGGATGGGGGAACCCCAACCTCACACCACCTACAGAATCAATTCCATGTGGGGCCCCTGGGTGGCTCAGTCGGTTAAGCTTCTGCCTTCAGCTCAGGTCATGATCTCAGGGTCCTGAGATCAAGCCCTGCATTGGGCTCTGCACTCGGAGGAGTCTGCTTGAGATTCTTTCTCTCCTTCTCCCACTGCCCCTCCCCCAACTTACGCTCTCTAAATACATACATACATACATAAAATCTTTTTAAAAAACCAATTCCACGTGGATCAACAACATAAATAACATAAATGTGGAAGGCAAAAATTTTCAAATCAGAAGAAAATATCAAAGAATATTTTTATGACCTTAGAATAAGGAAAGATTTTTTTATGTAAGACTTAAAAGAAAAACTTGAATCAGTAAGCTACATTAACATTATTTCTTTCTGTTCACCAAAAGACATCATAAAGAAAAAGCAAGCCATGAATTGGGGGATATATTTGTACACATACAAGCACAAAGGACGAGTAACATCGATAGAATACATTTACCTATTAAATTCCAGCAAATCAATAAGAGAAAGGTGAGCAACCTAATAATAAAATGGGCAAAAGAGGGACGCTTGGGTGACTCAGTCGGTTGGGCATCTGCCTTTGGCTCAGGTCATGATCCCAGGGTCCTGGGATCAAGTCCTTCATCGGGACTGCTTCCCCTTTGCTCCCCCTGCTTGTGCTCTCTCTCTCTGTCAAATAAATAAATAAAATATTTTTAAAAATGGGCAAAAGATACAAACAGGAATTTACAGAAGAGAAAATGTATATGGTGGATAAACATAATCAGCCTAATTAGTAATCAGATGCTAATTTGCATATAGAACCCCAGGGGACTTGCTATTTTACTCCATCTAGATCTGCATTGTGCAGGAGTTAAAAGAGAACAGACTCTGGGCCAGACTGGCTGGGCATCAGCCTGGCTCCTCCAAGCCTTGAGAAGGCAACACTTCTCCATGCCTCAGTCTCCTCTACGTAAAATGGAACGTTAGCCCAGTAAAATGTTATTGAAAATTGGCTCCCATCATCTGCCCAGCCCTTGCTTCCATTCCACCAACCTCACAATAATGCCGTCTAATATCTTAAACAATTGGGGTTTTGGGATCTCATTTATAGGATTATGGCAGGATTTACTGTAGTAGCCAATTCATAAGGTTGTGAAGATTGCATGAAAATTAGTATATGTGAAATACAGAATAGTGCCTGACATATAGTATAATATAAGAATTAGCTATAGCACTGAAACATCTGATATTAACAAGTGATGGGGGGGTTGGAAACTGGCAGGGCTGCTGGGGTAGGGGGTCCAGTGTCAGTTAGAACATACCTTAGAAAACAGTGTAGCGTTATCTTACAAAATTCATGTCTTAGTCCTTTCTGGCTGCTATAACGAAACACCACACACCACGTGGCTTATAAACAATGAAAGTTTATTCCTCACAGTTCTAGAGGCCATGAGGTCCAAGGTCAAAGCAGAGGAAGGTTTGGTATCTGGTGAGAGCCCACATCTTTGTTCGTCAATGGCTCTCTTTTCACTGTGTCCTCACAGGGCAGAAGGAGCCAAGGCAACTCTCTGGAGTCTCTTTTATAAGGATGCTAATCCTATTCATGACCTAATCACCTCCCAAAGACCCCACGACAAACACCGTCACATTGGGGAAATAGGTTTCAACACATGAATTTGTGGGACACAGAAACATCAAGTCTATGGCAGTTAGACATGCATTTGCATATGCACATTCCTTATAATCAAGCAATTTCACTCTTAGGTTTATGCTGGTGGTTCTCAAATTTTAGTGGGCATCAGAATTGCCTGGGGGGGGCTTATTAAAATGCAGATTGTTAGGTCCTACTCTCAGATTTCCTGATTCAATAGGTGTGGAGTGGGGCCCCAAAATTTGCATTTCTAACAGGTTCCCAGGTGATGGTGATACTGGTCCAGAGCCAAAGCTTGGAGGATAATTAGTTTAGAGAGATTCTCTAAAGTGGGGTCCAAGAAACTTGTACAGGAATGTTCATAGTAGCTCTGTTCACAACAGCAAAAACCCCAAAACCCAACCCAAATGTCCATCAACAGGAAATGAAAAATAAACAGAGATATTGCCATTCGGTGGAATATTACTTAGCACCAAAAAACAGATGACCTGTGTCATACACAACAACAGAGATGGATATTAGCAACCTAACTTTGAATGAAAAAAGCCAGCTGCAGGAAAATACATACTTTTGGAAAACTTCTGGTTTTGGTTCAAAAACAAGCCAATTAATCAGTGATTAGATATACATACATACGTGGTAAATCCATTTTAAGAAAATCAAGGGAAGGGTAAGCACCGAATTTGTGATGGTGTTAGCTCTGGAGGTTGGCAGAGAGGCTTGGGGGGGAAATCCTATAGCACTGGTGCTGTTTTTGTTCTTAAGTTACGCAGTTCATTTTATTAGGGTGCTTTATAATTTATGTTTATGTTATCTATTTTTTGCACATGTCAGTTATTCAATAATTTATATAAAGGAGAATTGAAAAGAGAATAACTTTCTCACTGTGATTCATTATTATTTAATGGACTGGAAAACACTGTGTGTGAGAATCAAAAATTTACACACTTCTTCGCTGGGCTGTGGAGGATGAGGCATTCTTCATGTTTTTGTAGAGTCCTTGCTTCGATCCAGATATTGGGTACTAGAGGAACTTAAACCTTCTCTGTATCACTCATTTGATCTCTTCTGGTTTAGAACAGTCCCCTAACATCAATTCCCAAAAAGATAAATGTTTACGGCGCCTGGGTGGCTCTGTGCATTAAGTGCCTGACTTCTGCTTGGGTCATGGTCTTGGGGTCTTGGGATTGGCCCATGCTGGGCTCCCCGCTCACGGGAGAGTCTGCTTGTCCCTCTCCCTCTACCCTTTCCCCCACTCATGTGCTCTCTCTCTCTTTCTATCTCAAATAAATAAATAAAATCTTTAAAAGAGAGAGAGAGAAATGCTTAGTTTTTCAGGACTTCTTTTCCTAAATGATATCTGGGTGCAGGGAAGATTTTCTCATGGGGGCAGTGGTGAAGGCTGTAGTTATTGAACATAGTGTGACAGCTCTGACTCTGTCCTTGGGCATCTAGCTTGCTTTTGGGTTTGACCTCTGTCGTTGCTGAATTGGCTGGTGATGTCATTGGTCCCGACTGCTCTTAAGCTGTGAGTGGGGATCTGCTGTCATCGCTGATTCTCGGCTCTGCTATTTGCTCTGCTCTAAGGTCATTGCTGTCTGAGGTTTCCCTGTCAGGCTTCCATCAGGACCTCTGGTCCTCTTAGCATCTCTCTTTCCTCTGGGGAGACACAAGGGACTTCGCCCCATGGGGAGCCAACTGTGCCATTTCAGGGTTACCTCTCTGGAACCTGTCTGGACACCTTCCTCCTCTATGCCTTGCTTCTTCCTTCTCACTACGTTGGATGGTTCTGGAAGCAGAATGTTGGTCCATGTGTTCTTGGGATGAACCCTCCTCTTGTCTGGGGTTTCTGTCTTCTTGCCATCACCCCCAACCTTGGGCAGAGCCCCAAGGGACCCAGGCAGCATCTTCTCTTCCTTTCTCCTCCTTCTGCATGTCTTGACTCTTCCCTCTCATGTCAGAAGCATCCATTATGTCCTCCTAGCCTCCAGTGTTTCTTTTTGTCCTCTCTTTGCCTGGGTCTCAGAGCCTTGCAATTGGATCAAGAGCCAAGGTATGGAAGAGGCCAGGTCATACAATCAAATCATCATCACTCTCAATAACTGAATTCAGATTAATCCAACCTGAGTCCGAATACCCCTATTCTAAAGCTGGAGTTCACATTTCACAGAAATATCCATATGACAAAAATGACACAAAGCTCTCCCGTGGGTTTATGGTCCTTTGCTTAAAGGAGGCCGTGCATACACTACCGTTTCGAATTGTCACCTCTTCGTGCTTAGAGGGGTTCTACAGCCCACACATAGTGCACCATTGTACAATTTAGGGTGACTAGATTTGTCTTTCTACAGCAAAGTGGAAGAAAAACGACAAACAGTGCAGCAGAACCATGTTAGCAAAGAGAACACAAGTGAGCTGAGAATTTGAAGATTGATGTTCTTGAAGCCTTGCTGCCCATGTGTGTCACCTGAGAGTCAGCACCCCTCCAGTGGTGTGCAACCCCACTTGTAAGATTGCTCCTCTGCTCCACCGACTTACTGTTTTTTATAACCCTTCCCACAACCTCTACCTACCTTATTTACTTCTGTACCTATCATATGTCTCCCCCACAGAATGTAGGAGGCTCAGAAATGACCACCTGGATGCCTTGGACCCTGCCATGTCCCTGGAGCCCAGGACACTGCCTGGCACACAGTGGAATGTGCCATAGATAGCAGTTAAATGAAAGAATACATCGTCTGTATTGTAGCTGCCTGCTGTTGGTGCCAGTAATGAAAAGGTGATCAGGTTCCCTAGCTGTGCTAAGGAAAACAGCTAAATCCCTCTAATAACATCTCCCAGTAACCATTTTGTCCTCTCACCCCCCTCGGGATGCCCGTAAATATGCTGAACCAATGCAAGGAGAGTCCTTGCTCTGTCGGAAGGCAGTTGAGGACAGGGTGCGGGGCAGGGGCTCTGAATATTGGACTGCTAACATTAAAGCTGTTTTCTTCCAGCTTTATTAAGTTTTAAGCCTTTTCCTGTTTTCCTATCATGGCCAAACCCACCTCTTGGCAGACACTGATGTCTGAATTTTTTTGAATTAGATTCCTGGACGGTGATTAAAACCGATTTGGGACCTCAACAAAAGATCTCAAAATACCAACAAAATCCAGGCTGTTCCATAGGGATTGTACCCATTGGAAGGAGGCATTGGGAGTGGGGGAGGCTTGTCCTCCGGGCCTCTTGGCCTCATCTTTGGGGAAGGCACTAGTGGTTCTGGGCAGGGAATTCCAGGCTGGGATGGCCCAAGGTCTGTGGTTGGAGGTTTGCTGTCACTGGCCTCAGCGTGCAAGCAGGAGCTGGTGGGATGCAGGATGAGGTTGCTCAAGCCTCAGCACACAGTCATGCCTCACAGGTCAGTAAACTCACTGACACACAGGGGCCTCATTGCCAACATTTCCACAAGCCCAGCTTCAGTTTCCACCCAAGGAAACTGAGGGAGAGAAAGCTGGACATGGATGTCTTCAAGGCCACCAGCCTTCGAGAGAGCAATAAGATAAACACCAGCCTCCCGGCCCTGTCCCTACTCGACTTCACAGCCTCTCACACTGAGGCACATTCATTCAGATTGTTTTCCAAGCAGCGCTGAGTCGCATAATGAAGGGCTCTCTGAACACACCCATGAAAGGAGCTTTCTGTGTGTATCCGTCAGATTTGTGAAACACGTCGCCCTCCCTCCTCCTCGATGGTTGTATGTCCTTTAAAAACTCAGTGTTGATTAAAAAAAAAAAAAACCCAAATAAAACAAAACAAAACACAAAACAAACAAAAAACCAACTACACTCCCAACCCACAGAAGTAATCTGTGACCCTCTCCTCCCAACCATTCCAAATACCGGAATTCAAACCGACTGGTGGATTCAGCTAATTTTTTCTTTGTTTGGGGTCTGCGGGGTGGGTAGCATGTAAATGAGCCATTTGTTGTTGTAGAAAAAAAAAATTACCAGTGGCCTGAGTGAGTTCTTTCTGCATTTCTTTGGTGCGGTGGGGAAGAGGCATCAGATTTACTGGACATTTCACCTCCCCGGGGAAGGGGACGTTCACACCCTTAGCCAGGGCAGAGCTCTGTGTTCTCCCAGCATCTGTGGACCTCACCCTGCACCCAGCAGAGAGGCCCAAGGCTTCCCCAGGGCGACAAAGCACACAGAAGCCTGTTGATCCACAGAGTTGAATGTTTTCCTTATTGCTTCAAGCAAACGCCTGATGCTTTTAATAGACTGGTGAAAAACAGAACAGCACACCTAGCTCCTTGTCCCCAGAAGGCTCAGGGCCCTGCCTCGGCAGTGAAGAGTCAATGCTCCTGTACCAAAATGAGGGGTGAATGTGGACCTTTGGCCCCAGGGGCTGATGGCACGTGGTGTCTGTCAGCCGGAGGACAGCCAGCTCCAGCCCAACCCAGGAGATGTCGCAGGCGTGCCGCACCGTGTGTGCCATCAATGGAGTGAGTCAATGAGTTCTATGAGTGACAGCATGAATCCCGAGTGCTGCTTGACCCAGTAAAATGATGAAATGGGTAAAACGTGTCTTAAGTACCCCAAGGCTTTCTCCTTCCTGGCAAATTCCAAGGAGCCAGTGCCCCGGATGCCCAGTTAAGACCTGCTCTTGGTTTTGTCTTTGCACAGACGGGGGGCCTGTGGCACAATCATGTGCCATTGACTCAGTCTCTGGGCTGGGTTGGGATGGACTGGGCCAGGGCCCCGTGTGTGTGTGTGTGTGTGTGTGTGTGTGTGTGTGTGTGTGTGTCCTGGATGGCAAGGATCTTCCAGCAGGCCAGACAAAATCTCTTTCCTTTTGCAACAATTTATGAAGCACAAACCAGAGGCGAGGGCTACAAAGATGAATGGATCAGTAAGCACCCGGCTTCAGGGAGCTCAAGACAGCATCAAAGGGAGTTGGGAAACCATCGCTTAGAAGACATTGAGCTCAATCCTTTATAGCAGAATGGGGTGCGGTGGCCCCAATGCTGGGAGGATGTCCAGCCAGGCAGAGGGACAGGGCAGGGTCTTCAAACTGGGGACACACACAGATTTCCCCAGGGGCATGTCGGCAAGGGAGCGATTTCTCAAATCCTCAACATCCAGAAATGTTCCTCTAAAACTGCAGGATGAATCAGCGTCTTCACAAACAACCCCTCTCCTGTTTACAAAAGAAAGGCAGCTCCTTATGCAATCCCAAGTTTTATTAGGGAGCATTTTCTGGGATGAAAAAAAATCCGCTTGGGCCCCTGGGGGGCCAGGGTATACACTGGTTTTCCCTGTTTTTGCGTATGTCCTGTTAAGGGTGGAGCTTGGCCCAGGTTGGCTTGTCCGAAGCTCAGGATCAGAATGCCTTATACGGGGGATCAAAATTAACACGCGCCTGCATTGGTAACTGCCATTCTTGGCCTCTTCCGTGATGCACTGAGAAAACACAGGTCATTCCTGCCGTCCTCCACCCAAAAACGCAGACCTGACTCTAATCGCGAGGAAAGATCAGACAAACCCAGACGGAACGAGCCTCTCGGCTTCGGAAAGCATCAACCTCAAGAAAGACAAAGAAAGGCGGTCTTCCCACATCTGGGGACAGGACAGCCAAGTGCAATGCGTGGCATTGGATTTGATTCTGGGGAAAAAAAAAAAAACAGAGTCTGTAAAGGATACAGTTGGGACCGCTGTCAAAATTTGAATATGGATTATGGATTAGATAGTAGTCTTGTATTCATTAAATTTTGTGGCTTGCCTAATCCTCCCACTTCTACAAAAGACAAGGTCTTTGTCTTCAGGGAATTCACACCCAAGTATTTAGGGCTAGAGGGCATAGTCTCCATTACCCTCAAGGGATTCCGGTCAAAACCAAGATGCACACGTGTTAGATGCAGAGATAACAAGGAAGCAAAGAAGGCAAAACAGAAGCGAAGTGGTGAATCTAGATAAATCTGAAATTCTGTCAAAAGGAAAAGTTGCACGCAAACAGAAAAGGAAATCTGGACCTACGATTTAATTTTCTATGTTCCTGGTTTCCACATTTTCTTTGATGCACATATATTTTTATAATGAAAAATTGATACATTTTTTTTTAAAAAGAATATCTAGGGGCGCCTGGTCGGCTCAGTTGGTAGAGCAAGAGACTTGATCTGGGGGTCGTAAGTTCAAGCCCCACGTTGGGTGTAGAGTTTACATAAAAAATTTTTTTAAATAAATAAAAATAATTAAAAAATAAAAATAAAGGAAGAAAAGAATATCTGTTAGTGATGCTGACTCTTTTAACCGTAATTGGAAAGTTTTCCAGATTTCTATCAAAAAATGTCAAAATGTATGGATTAAAATCCATAGATAAAGTTTCCATATAATTTTTTCCTGGTCAACACGTACTCAATGTTATTAAGTCGTATCATGGAGTATTTTTTCCAATTACAGCCAGTCGTCACCTTATTTCCCTTTATGAAGTATTTAATGTGTTCTACTCCCGCTTAGCATATATTTATTTAATTCTGTGATTAAAAATGACTGGTACCTAGTTCCTCAAAATTCTCTTTGGGGGTCCGCAAGCAAAATTGTGTGGACTGCACTGAAATAGGACATGGGTTTGATTCTGACCATTGGAAGGGCAGTCAGCATCGGGGAGGCCCTTAGAAGAGCCAAATCCAAGCCAGCTCCCCATCATTTTTGGAATGGCAGGGTCCAGCCTCCAGGTAGGGTCCTGGTGCTGAACACAAGTTCCCGGATAGAACTGGGAGATAATCCGGCTTCCCAGAGGGGTCCTCAGGGGACCCTGGACAAGGATCCTGGAGGGCTGTTAGGAATAAGGCCCAAGGTGAAGGCTGGACCAAACAGAGGACAAGCTGATGCCAAGTCCTCATGTACTGGTCCAGCTGGGTGTCCTAAGGCAGAAAGGAACCAATTCCATTGGGCCCGTGTCAAGAACCTTTGACGGAGGGGCTAGGTGAGTGTTCTGGTGGGCACAGGGGGGTACAGGGGGGCCCTGGAGGATTCAAGAGGCAGAGAACCAGGCAGGACCTGGTAGAAACAACCATCATAGCAATCACAGCAGTTACACTGCTGGTTGTACCTAGAGCCCTCTAAAGCAGGAATAGCATGCCCATTTTAAAGAAGCAGAAACTGAGACTCGTACTGCCCGAGGCCACCATGGGGCTGAATTGATGGAGCTGTTTTAGAAAACACGGAGGCTCCTTCCAGCCAGCCAAGCTGCTGTGAGTTTGTGAGTTCCTGCCGTCCCACGCCACTCCCCACCTGCCTTCCCCACCCCCAGCCACATCCCATTCCCGCTAAACGCGTTTTGGACCCAGCTTGTACACCTAAGTGCATGATTTACTCTCGAGTCACAGAGGTGCCTTGGACATCAGATGCCAGCCGAGGTGGTATGTCAGCTCTGGAGCAGTGTGTGATGAGATGCGAGAGGAGATGCTTGGGAAGCCTTCCCGGGCAGCGTGGGGAAGCTCTCGGACGTGCAGGGGCCACGGAACAGGCAGGGAGAATGAGAGATCCCGACATCCACTCTCCGGCATCCGTCAGGATGGAGGGTCTCAGGTTGGGCTCTGGGACTCTGCGTCTTCTCCTTCTGCAGTCTGGTCCCCCACCCTCAGGAGGCTTCCTGCTCCCGAAAAGCCACTTACAGACCTCTCTCTCTAGATCCTTAAGCAAGACACAGCCCTACCAACAGGCTCAAGTTGTGCAATAGAGGGACAGTGGTCCCGCCACTCGCTTCAGATGACCCTGGACTGTTGGCGCTGTCTTTAAACAGGTGGTTCTCCAAGGGGGGCTCCGGGCAAGGGGGGCCCCGGGGCCAGCCTGTCGCCTGGGAACTTGTTAGAAATGCAAATTACCGGGCCCTACTTTTGACCTACAATCAGAAACTCTGGAGTGGGGCCTACATCAGTATTGTAATTTAAAAAAAAAAAGTTTCTTTAAGAGGCTCTATGCCCACTGCGGGGCTCGAACTCAGGACCCTGAGATCAAGCTCTACCACTCCACCAAATGAACCAGCCGGGAGCCCCTCAGGGTCTTAATTTTACCAGCCCATCCTCCACACAGATTCTATACACACTTGTTTTGAAAAGCACTCTGGGAGCCTGTTTTCTTATATACAAAATGGGTTTTATCAGTGTTCTTACCCCAAGGATTAATTTGAAGATTGAACGAGACAGTGCTAGAGTTCCCGGTGAACAGGATAGATGTCACTGTTACCTTACCAGTCGCTGTTCTGGGGGCCCAAACTACTTCAAAGAATGGAGGAATCTTCCGGCATGTATTTGACTTGTTTCCTTCTTCCCCTCATCTGGGCTGGCCTCAGGCATCCAAATCCGTTATGCTTTAGCCTAACCTTGAGTCAGTCGGATGCACCCGGCTCCTGCCCCTATGCCCCAGACCAGCGTCACCTCTCTCTCCTCTGCTGACTGCATTGCTGAGGAAGGTCCCTCCACCAGGTTCCCCCAGCCACTCTCCTGTTACTCAAACAGCATCTAGACCATGTCCATAGGCTCCCTTGGTCCTGCCCCTCTCCCCCTCCCCAGGATGGCCTCCAACAGGATACAACTCCCTATTGCCTCCCCCTCCTCCATCCTCTACTAGAAGGTCAAGTAACCATCCCTGGGCAGGTGTGTGGCGGTGGGGGTGGGGAGAGGGCCATCTCCTTGAGTAATAACGTAGCCCCAAGCACCCCTCAGATTAGCTGATTTTAACCCATTCTCTCCCACCCAGGCTTCATTTCATCCCTGTTTCCAAGTGAAGTTGGTCTTTTTCTTTCTTTTACTCCATTTTCTTTTTTTTTACTTTGGAGTGGATTTGCCTCTTTTCTCCATCGAACAGGATGGACAGATGATGCACGTATCATTCAGCCTGTGAACATTCCTGATAACGCAGTAATAATATGCTGCTAAAAGATGGGGGAGGCAGTCCGATTATCTTCTCTGTCTTATCTTTACACTTTCAACCCCTTGACCCTTGGGTCCTTTTCCTCCCTTTAGGTCACATATCAACTCCTATCTTGTAGCCCCAGGGTAAGACCTTGTCTAGATCTTCAGAAATGCAGACTCTCCCCACCCCAGACCCACAGAAGCCCACCTGCCTTTAACCACACTGCAGTGGTGTTGGGTTTTTTGTTTTTTTTTAAAGATTTTATTTATTTGACAGAGAGACAGCCAGCAAGAAAGGGAACACAAGCAGGGGGAGTGGGAGAGGAAGAAGCAGGCTCCCAGCGGAGAAGCCTGACGTGGGGCTCGATCCCATAACGCCAGGATCACGCCCTGAGCCGAAGGCAGACACTTAACGACTGAGCCACCAGGCACCCCATACACTGCAGTGTTTTTTACACACTGTTTGAGCCAGTTTTACACAGTTTTACACACTGTTTGAGAAGCGAAGCCAGAGGACGTGGTTTATTAAATACCCCTGTGGACAAGTTCTCCCGGGACAGTGCCTTAACATGTAAATTCCCAAAGGGCCTGATTTAAGGAGTTGGGGGTGGAGCCCAGGAATCTGAGCTTTTAAAGCAACCAACCCCTTGTGATTCTAATGACAAAATAAATTTGGAATCAGGGTCTGGGATGAGGATCTGAAAATAACGAATTTTCATGCTGGTTGGGAGATTTGGGGCTTTCGTCTGCAGGTTTTTTCTGTTGAATGGAATTTGTGGCATGTGGGAAGGGGCAGAGGCCACATCCCCATCTCCACTTCTTAAAAAATTTTCTTTTTGGGGCACCTGGGTTAAATGTCTGCCTTGGGCTCAGGTTATGATCCTGGGGTCCTGGGATCAAGCCACCCCCCTCAATCAGGCTCCCTGCTCAGCGGAGAGCCTGCTTCTCCCTCTCCCTCTCCCTCTGCCTCTCCCTCTGGCACTCCACCTGCTTGTGTTCTCTCGTTCTCTGTCAAATAAATACAATCTTTAAAAATTCTTTCTTTTTAAAAAATTCCAGCAGTTCAGAAGGAAAATTAAAAAAACAGAAGTTTGCCTGTTGCTAACATCCCGTACCCGAGATCAGGGCAAGATCGCTTAAACCAGTAAAGTGGGGATTATGGGGCCACATTCCAGGATTAAAGGGGATGAGAGCCGCTGGAAGTGAACACAGATTTGGTGACCAGGAGGGTCCTTGGACGTCCCTGGGCTGCAGACCTCCCTCACCGCGTGCGGCCATCCATCTGTTCGTCCGTCCAGCACCGCGGCGCTGCATCCAAAGCGAGAAGCAGATCTCAAACAGCCTTTTTAAATAAAACTGCCAGAGCCAGGGAGTCCGCCAGACACTCTCAGGCAGCCCCCGAGAGCCCCCCTGCTCGGGTCCCCCAGACAAGGGAACAGTTTACCAGCCCGATCCGCCCCCGGCCCACCCAGAGGAGGACGGCCACTTTTTTTTTTTTAAGCCATCAAATTCAATATTTACAAGAACAATCCCAGGTTCGGTTCTAAAATTACTGGCCACACAAGGAAGAGTTTATTTCTCCTAACAACAACAACAATAACAAAAAATAGGCTTGTGACTTACTCTTTAAAAAACCCAGAATAATAAACTAAAATACTAAAAAAAAAAAAATAAATTGCTTATTGCATGCTCCCTTTTCCCCGCCTGCTGGGGCTCAGGGCTCTCTGGACATCCCCGGGGCAGCCCGGCAGCTGTGGCCCTGTAACTTTAAACCTGGCCTGAGGTCATCGTTTTAGCGCTAGCCAAACAGAGGCCGAGGGCGGTCCTAGTGAGCCCCGGACTGAGACCACCTTAGGGCCAGCGGCTCCCGCCCTCGTCCGGGAGAGATAAATGCTGACTCCTTGCAAAGTTTCCAGCTGCAAAGTTTGCTCCTCAGCCGCCGAGGGAGAAGGAAGCTTGGGGATCCCTCCCCAAACCTGGGACTTTTTTGCTCCCCGCATTCCAGCCCCTGTTCTCTGGCTCCACTGGGCGGGGGCCTCTGGCTGCAGAGCTTTCTCGACTTGCCCCAGCACAGAAACCAAGGGCTCGGCCCCACAGAGAACAAGTCAACCGAGAAGATGTGGAAGGTGCCAGTTCTGCTCTTGGTTTTGGGAAGCGTGTGGCTCTGGGACCCGGCGGAAGGAGGTAAGACCCAGCAGAATGGCTCCCTGCCATCACTGCTGCTGGGGACGAGCGAGCCGAGACTTGCTGGAATGCCTGGGCCTGGTATTTGAAGTCGCCCCGGAGAGCTGAGGGGAGCTGGGAGTGTGTGCGTGCCCGCGAGTCCAGAGGACCCGGAGAAGGAGAGACAGTGACTTAGCTGGTGCCAGGTCCCAAAGCCATGGCTGAGTGGGGTGGGAGGAGGAGCCCCTGCCTCGCATCCACAGGCAGAAAGGGTGGGGAGCAGAGGGGACCTCTCTCCGGGGCTGCCCACCTCCTGCAACCCTCTGCTCAGCTCATGAGGGATAAGGTAGAAGGATAGAAGCTAGGAGCCTTCCGCTGGCTGGACTGGGCTTTCCTATGGGGCTGTGTGTTGGAGGAATGCAGATGGCCTCAGAAGTTGGCCCCATGTATTGGGGGGGTGCCACATTCAGCAGTGCTGGGGTGAGGAGGACTCCCCTGTGCCGCGATGGTCTCCGCCTGGGGGCTGCCAGGTCTTACACCCTGTGCGCCAACACCCTCTGGGCCCTATCAATGGGATGGTCTGGAAGAGGCCTCCGTTATCCTCCTTGGAGAGGACAGTAGCCTGAGACAGTGGACAATGGTTGTGAACCTTGCGGTTTAAGCTGATTTGGGGACATGCCTTGAACTTGGCCAGCGTCAGCGACTGAATGAGTATTGGTGTCTCCTTGGACCTTACCTGTATTAGATGTGATGGTGGGGGTTCCCCTGCCCCTTTCCCCCTCCTGACTCCTACCTCCCCTTCCCATCTGGCTTCCTTCTGCTCTCTGCTGTGCTGGTGGCATCCATGTGTGTCTGTCAACATTTGATTTTTCTTGGGCTTTTATTTTTAATTTGTTTCCCCAATAGAATATAAGCTCTCAAGAACAGAGCTCTGTCTTGGCCTTGAACCCCAGGGCCCAAACAGTATCCGGCACATAGTATTTGCTCACTAAATTATGGGTCAAAGGAACCGTACGCTCCCTAGTGATCTCTGGAGTTGGAGGTTGCTGAAAGGTAAACTCCTACATTTTCCAAATTGAGGAGAGGTGGGTCGAGTACCAGAAAAATCCTTCCGGGAGGGAGTGATTTGCGGGAGCGGTAGACCTGACGCAGGCATCTATAATTCCTGCGCAGACAATAATACCCAGCCCTGGGGAAATTATACAGGGTGTAGGACTCTCTGCCGGGCTGTGTGCCTCGGCCTCAAGCAACTATCTTTACAGGGCCCTGAGCTATTCGCGGCCATCCTATCTTTGGAACTTCTCTTTCCACCGGAATACACACAGCTCTGAGCTTCAGTATTTCCCTTTCGGCGAGACAGTATGCAGATGGCAGCATTCTGTGCTCCCCAGGGCAAGGTGTGGGAGACCCCCAAACTGAGCCACATCCCCGTTCAGCTAAGGAAAGGCAGCAACCGCTGGGCAGCGACCCCCGTGTCCTCCTAGGAAAGGGCTGGCTGTAATTATCTTTAAGTGAGTTTTTGAAAGTCAGAGGTATCCTACACCGAGTGGTTTGCGGGAGGCGTGAAACAGACCTAAGCATCTATAAATCTGGTCTGGAAAAAAAAAATCATCAGCCTCTCGTTGGTACTAGAAACTCCCCTGCTAAGGAGAGAACCACCCCCTCACCCCACCGCGCCTCCCCAGGCTGTGTGTGTGGGGGGGTGCTGGCTGCGTGTGGATGCTGAGTTGCTGGGCTGCCGGCTAGCAGCTGAGGCCCAGGAGGGGTTTTGTCTGAGGATAATGACCGAAGCTCCGGGAATATGGATGAATAACTTCATTGAGTTGGGCTATTGTGGCTCCTGTGGCTGGGGGTAATTATGGTGATGAATTTGATTGTCCTGGACCCTACTCCCCTCTGGCTTTTCCCGCATCTAGTGCATAATCTGGTTCAGTTTTGTAATCTGGTCCCATGTGTTGTCTCTTTGGAACTGCGTGGATTCAAAGGAGCTCTGTTGTCCACACATCTGGCGTTTTCCTCAATTGTCAGGCCCCGCCCTCGCTCTGAACTTCCATCCAAAGCACGGACTTCGGGGCCTCTCCGTTACTTGGTTTATTTGGTAAAAATTCTGCGGGTTGCCTCTTGCTGCAAACCCGCATGTGATTTTCCGGGACCCGTCCACCCAGGATTAATCATGCGGCGAACAAATTTCCCTGTGATTTCCCCGAAACTCTTGGCAGCCAGTTTCGGAGGCCCTGAGGTCCTCAGGAGTTGCTAAGAGTATTTGTTGCACTGAAGGCATCTACCAAGTATTTAATGAACACCAGGTCTGTTAATAAGAGTCTTTGTGAGGGAGCTCTAGCCATTACACTGATGTATGAGGTCCCCAAAATAGCATTTAATGGAGAAAAAGCACATTTTTAAGAAGTATCCAGGCGTGAGAAGGCGAAGTCGGGACTTGGATAAGGCAGAAGGCTGGCTGAGCAGGGGTACGCGGCCCCTTCTCTCTTTCTCTGGCCTCTGAAATGCGTGGTCCATGAGTCAATCTAGACCAGAGAATTATAAAGACCCCAAACCTTGGCATGATGGTGAGTGGTCTGGCCAAGAAGGGAGAACACCACCTGGCTCCCATTTCCATCCCCACCAGCTGCTAGGAAAGTCACAGTTCCTTCATTTAATTGTTACAGCTCTTAAATTATACATCATTATCTTCAGACTATGCCAGAACTGGGATTCAAAAATGGGTCTAGGGGCGCCTGGGTGGCACAGCGGCTAAGCGTCTGCCTTTGGCTCAGGGCATGATCCCAGCGTTATGGGATCGAGCCCCACATCAGGCTCCTCCGCTGTGAGCCTGCTTCTTCCTCTCTCACTCCCCCTGCTTGTGTTCCCTCTCTCGCTGGCTCTCTCTGAATAAATAGATAAAATCTTTAAAAAAAAAAAAAAGGAGACAAAAATGGGTCTAACTCCAAGCCCCAAGCTCTTTTCAGTACGTTACAAAGCCGCATAAAAACTAAAGGTTGCACTTGAAGTTAAAGGTTAATGTCCCTTTAAGCTTCTTACACATGAAAACAAAAAAATTGGGGCACCTGCGTGGCTCAGTTGGTTGAACGACTGTCTTCAGCCCAGGTCGTGATCCTGGGGTCCTGGGATCGAGCCCCGTATCGGGCTCCCTGCTTGGCGGGGAGCCTACTTCTCCCTCTCCTCCCCGCTGTGCTCTCTCTCACTATCTCTGTCTCTCCCTCTCTCAAATAAATGAATAAAGTCTTTTAAAAAAAAGAAAGAAAAAAATTTAAAGGTATAAAAAGTCCTTTATGTCATATACCTGGCATAAGATTCCCGTAAGAGTGAAGATGTCACAGTACATTAAAATCGGATTCATTAATTCATTCCGCACAAGGTAATCCGGCTCCTCCTGAGTGCTTGGTACAGAGCCAGGGGCAGGGTTTGAGCTGTGTGCACCTTGGAGAGAGGCACACCTAACTTTACAAAGCATTCCCGAAGTCTTCGCCAGCAGGGCAACGGACCTGTGCTTTAAATTCCATTGGCTTATCTGAATAGTTGTCATATTTCTGGCTCTAAGAACAGGCATGCCAGGTTACAACTTGTGGAAATGGTTCAGGGCAGGATGTAGAGAGACAGAGACTCAGATACCTAGCAGTGCCCTGGTGAAACTCATTGGAGCAAACTCAGTAAGATCCTGCAAGGCTCTCCAAGGGAGCCCTGCCATTCCTGCCCCCCTGAAACCCCCTCAGGGAAATACAAAGCAGGAGCAAATTGCTGGAAGAGAATCAAATGATGGGGGGGGATGGGGTGGGGAGCACGTCTGTAGGCAAGTCAACAGTCAGGGAGAGAAGTCTTAGAATTCCCACAGGGGTGGGCAAGAGATAAAGCAACTCTGGACTGAAATTTTGAATCCTTTCCCTGTCGATTTCTTCACACTTTTTGGGAAAGGAAAGAGATCAGGCATTTTCTCCGCAGGCTATGAGATGGAGCCAGGTTAGGGAACAACGGGAGTTCTGCCAGCTTCATCCAGGGAGGGAAAACAAGGCGGCTGCTTCTGTCCTTGCTGCAGGCTAGTGCCCACCAACCACTGGCTCCCGGCAGGCCGGCCAGTCCAAGGCAAGCATTCCCTTGAGCTTCAAAGATAGGGGTGTCGGTTCTCCCTTCTTTTTGTCTAGCCCTGTACCTTTGACCAGGGAACTGCTCAGAAGAGGTGGGTTTGTCCTTTGGGGAGAATCTCGTTAAGTCCAGAGGGAAACCTGCCGATCTGACCACCTCATTCACTTAGTGGTCTGAGAAGCTCCAAACTGAAATGGTTTAGGGCAATGCTCAATTTTATGCAGGGAGGGGGAAAAACAAATCAACAAACCTACCAAAAGGATAATCACGTTTCCGGAGGAAGATGGGCTCTCCACCTCTATCCAGGGGGATAGAGCTACCAGTGCCCCAGACAGTGGAGAGAGTATCACTGCGCACACGGGGTCATAATTGATGTTGTCAATGTTCGTAGCATGCACGGGGAGGTCAGTTACACAGACTAGAGATGGGAAGCAGGGAAGGGGCGCTAGAGGATAAGTAAACACATTATTGATGAGAATGCAGTGTTTCCTGCAATTCGTTATAGTGTCTCCAACCAGGAGAATAAACCACAACTGACATAAAAAGCTGTTGTCTAATGAATAGTATCCTGCCTGAGGAAGAAAGGTGTCCTTTTGCCTAGAATGTAGAAGGGGAGAGAGAAGGGACGAGGATTTGATGACGGTAAACCTGCCCTGCCCAAGGAGTTCATTTATTTAGCAAGTCCGTACTGAGTGACGGCTTTGTGAGTCAGGCAAGGCACACGTTATCCCAGCTTACAGCTGGTGTGCAAGATATCCTACGGGGTGGCCTTGGGTGTTCTGATCTCAGTCACAGTGACTGTTCTATGATGAATCAGGGACCCCTGTTCCATCACAGTCTAGAAATGTATTCCACCCAAAAGCCCTACCCTTTGCCTTTGCTGTACGTACACCAGGTAGTTCACTCTGGAGAAGGACATGCCTTGCATAGCAAACGTGTACGGCATTGGAAAAACGTCTCCTGTTCTAAATAAACTATTTGGTTTCCTGGCCTTTTGTAAGTTTGGCTAATGTGAAACAGTATCATCTGAGTTGGATCACCCCATAATAAGATTGAATTTCTGAATCTATAAAGCTAAGGGAACTAGATTCTGCATGGATGGTGTTAATAGTAGCAACTATGTCATAATGGCCAACATGTACTGGGTGCTTAGCATGTTTCAAGCACTTTCCAAGCCCTAGTTCCTTTAATTTGTACAGCAGACCTACAAGGGAGGAGCTATTTGTATTTTATAGACAGTGAAGGCTCAGAGAGGTTCAGTATCTTACACACAGATGCAGGTAGTAAATAGCAATGGTGACTCTTGAATGGAGGCAACCCAACCCCAGAGCCTACGCTCCTAACCACTCCGCACGAGAGCCACCTATGCATGGGGTCGAGTCTTCCAAGGACACCGAGAAAAGTCAGCCAATTGATTTCTTCAAGTACCTCTTATAGCAGCAACACCACTTGTTTGTTGATGCGTATTTCAGATTGAAGAGTGAGGCTGGCATCGGGGTAATGAACTGAAGGACATGGTCCTGCCCCCTTAAGCATTTGCAAGGCATACATGTTATTAAGAGAGAGGCAAGACAGGTGTGTGGTGTATGTGTAAAAAGCACATACGAGACAACATAAAATGCCATGTCTTGAGAAGCAAACACCATTATCTGCTGCTCAGAGTTTGGAGATGAGATTATTTGGCCATTGATAGCTGGAAAAAAGCTTAGGGCGGCAGATGGGGCTTGATCTTGGCTGTGAAAAATGGTAGGATTGGTTGGACAAGGTGGAGGGAAGGGCAATCCAGGCAGGAGAGATCACTTGAGCAAACGCGTGGAAGTCAGAACAATCTGTAGTTTGTGTGGGAAGATTCAGAAAGGCTCATTGATCATGGAGTGGGAGTAACTCGGGGAGAAGGATGAGTCCCTGGTAGGTGGAAGAGCTGAACTTTTTCTATCGGCGATAGGCAATAATAGCAAATGGAAGTAAGGTGGGCCATGAATAGCAGTTGTTAGGGGGAAAAAAATGATGACAGGAACCATATGGGATTGAATCTAGTTTACGGGACCACTGGGGTGGGGGGTGGGGGTCAGGAGACTAAGTGTGGTGACCACAGAATGGGGGATGAGATCAGATTGGAGAGAATCGGAGCCCAGCATGACTTACAGCTCAGAATTTCCTGATTTCTTATTCTTCCCTCATTTCCTGAGTTCCTACTATTCACCTCTTACAACACATTATTAAAAATTTTTTTTTCTATTGATAGATAATTCACAGATCATAAAATCAACGCTTTGAAATTGAGTAGTCAGGGGCACCTGGCTCAGTCGAAAGGAACATGCAACTCTTGATCTCAGGGTTGTGAGTTTGAGCCCCACGTTGGGTGTAGAGATGACTTAAAAATAAAATCTTAAATGAAGAAATGAATTGAATAATTAAACCATTAGAAGTTGCTGCCATTTCCCCTCTCCCGGCAATCACTGATCTGCTTTTTGTCGCTGGATTTGCCTAACCTAGGTATTTCATATAAATGGAATCAGACAATATATGGCCTTCTGTGCCTGGCTTCTTTCACCCAGCGTGATTTCAAGGTTCATTCCTGTTGTAGTGTGTGTGTCAGAATTTTATTAAACTTGGGGCTATATGAATAAAATGGCTATGAACATTCGTGTACAAATCTTTATGTGCATGTACGTTTTCATTTCTCTCAGGTTTATACCTAGGAGTATAATTGCCCGGTCATATGGTAACTCTGTGATGAACTTTTTGAGGAACTGCCAAACTGTTTTCCAAAGTGACTGCGTCATTTTACGTTCTACCCACACTGCAGAAGGTTCCCATTTCTCCACATCCTTGACAACACTTGTTATTTTCCTGTTGTTTTGCTTCATTTTGCTTTTTGATGGTAGCCATCCTAATGGGTATGAAGTGGTATCTCATTGTGATTTTGATGACTATTTCCCTAAGGAGTAATGACGCTCAGTGTCTTGTCACGTACTTGTTGGCCATTTACGTATCTTCTTTTTTTAAAAATATTCTATTTTGAAGTACTCTCTACACCCAGTGTGGGGCTTGAACTCACAACCCTGAGATCAAGAGTGGTACACTCCACCAACAGAGCCAGCCAGGTGCCCCCATATCTGCTTTGGAGCAATGTCTATTCAAATCCTTTTCCCAATTTGAAATTGAGTTGTCTTTTTATTGTTGAATTCTTTATATATTCTGGATACCAGACCTTTATTAGACATAGGAATTGCAAATATCCTTCCCATTTAATTTCTTGATGGTGTCCTTTGAATCACAAATTTAAAAAGTTTTGAAGTCTCATTTATCTATTGTTTTCTTTTATTGCCTGTGTTGTTGGTGTCATACCTCAGAACCCATTGCCTCAGCCAAGGTCTCAAAGGTTTACTCTTACGCCAGCAGTTGTGTGGTTTTAGATCTCATATTTAGGTCTTTGACTCATTTGGAGTTACTTCTTGCACGTGATATGAAGTAGAGGACCCACTCCCTTCTTTTGCATGGGGCTGTCTGAATGTCCCAGGACCATTAGGTGAAAAGGCAATTTTCCCCATCAAGTTATCTTGGCAGCTTTGTCAAAAATCAACCACCCATAGGGCACCTGGGTGGCTCAGTCCTTAAGCGTCTGCCTTTGGGTCAGGTCAGGATCCCGGAGTCCCGGGATCGAGTCCCACGATTGAGTCCCACACCCGGCTCCCTGCTCAGAAGGGAGTCTGCTTCCTCCTCTGGCTCTTACCCTACTTGTGCTTTCTCTCTCAAATAAATGAATAAAATCTTAAAAAAAAAATAATCAGCCATAAATGGATGGGCTTATTTCTGGACGCTCAATTCTATTCCATTTTTCTATACATCTATACGGTCTTGATTACTATAGTTTTGTAATAAGTTTTGAAGTTCGGAAGTGAGTTCTCCTACTTTGCTCTTTTTCAAGATTGCTTCGACTATTATCACCGCATTTTAGTTATTTGTGCACATCTCTTGCCCGTTAGAGAAGAGAGCGGGACCCATGTCTTACTCAGCACTTAAAAGAACACATGATTGGTACGTAGTAAACATTTGTCAGGAGGAAGAGGGAGGAAACACAGTGATCTAAGCCGGGCAGAAACGACAAAGAGGCAGGTGATAGAAATATAAAAATCAGGTTGGAGGGACGATAGGCTTGGAAGCAATGTTATAAGGAGTTCAAGTGTGCGCACTGTTTGAGACACAGGGACTTTGAGGTAATAACAGGACATCCAATTGGATGTAGCTGATGGATACTTGGAAAGAAAATCAAAATGACAACAGAAGTACGCCCCGAGACACAGTTTGCTGCCTGAACTCCTCCCTATTCATCGGAACAAGGGGAGGAAGACGGCAAGGAGGGTCAGAAGAGATTCCCCCTGGCTAAGAACAATTCCTTTTTAAAGATCTCCCGAAGCACACTTCAAACTCCGCAGCCGGGCTCAGGATCAAAGCCCAAGGCAGCTAATGGAAACACAGCCACATTCTGCACATTCCTGTAAGGCCTCATCCTCCTCGGTGCACAGCTGGGCAGTCTGCGAGCTGCATGGGTGGATGGTGAGGTCAGAGCCAAAGGGGCTTCTCTTTTCACTCTTGCAAAATCAGGGCCTGCTCGGCTGACAGCCCTGAGTGAATCAGAAGCGCAGTTTCCGAGCAGATGGCCAGTGATTTCCCAAACACTCTGCCACCCCGTTGAGATGCTCAGCTCCAGGGCAGGACTTTCAAAGCAGCTTTTAGTCATTTGATTTTTCATGCACTAAACAGTCCTCTGTATGAGGTGGCCTTTCCAACAGGCCACCGGACCCAGCTCGTTCCAGAAAAGTTATTACAGAGCTGTCGATTCCAGTTCGCAAAGCTGAACTCATTTCCTCTTTTCCCGAGAACATTCTGCCCTTGGTCAACAGAGAAAACCTCTCCCCAGGTTGAGTAATCTTGGTTGAGGTTGTAATCAACAGCCTCCAGTTTTAACATGTGAGGAGTTCTGAGCCCCAAATGCGGTTGGGGGTGAGCGGGTAAGTCGATCTGTGAATGCTGAAAAGTGTGACTATTCACGTATTCATTCATTCAGCTCTCAGAGGTCGTCCGGTGGCTGGGCCATAAACCTGTAGCAGAATGGGATGTTGGTCCCAGGAAGCATATAGATGCCAGGAGAGAAAAAGTAGTCAGTGTTGGTGTTATCAAGCCTCGTTCTGGTTTAGGGGAATTACTTTCTCTTGGCACCCTGGGAAGCCTCGGAGGGAAGAAGCATCTCACCTGGGCCAGCTAGGCGCATAGGTAGGGTTTAGATGGACACTGGAGTTGGAAGGATGAAGCTGCAGGTGCCCTTGGCGTCCGGAAGCCCACAGAGCAGCTTCGGTGCCACCCCAGCCCACGCCACGTGGAGGAGAGAGACTAGGAGGGGAGCTGCGGAGAAGTGACCAGTACACAAGGAGCCTGTGTGACACGGAGGTTCGAGCGGGGTTTGGCGTCTGACAGATCCAATGTCCGATCCCTGCGTCACCACTTGCTGCCTACGTGGGCCGCTTACTCTCAGCCTCACCATCTTCAGCTTCAAAATAAGAATGACATTAGTTCGTAAGGCTTTTGTAAAGATCGGGAGGGAGTGCCTGGCACCATGTTTCGTACATCCTCCAAGTTCAAAGTAGCAGTCGCTATTACTTAGAAATGCAAACTGCTGCAGCCACTGTGGAAAACAGTGTGGAGCTTCCTCAAAAAATTAAAAATAGAATGACAGGGGCACCTGGGTGGCTCAGCTGGTTGAGCGTCCGACCCTTGATTTTGGCTCAGGTCATGATCTCAGGGTCCTGAGATCAAGCCCCAAGTGGGGCTCTATGCTTGGCATGGAGCCTGCTTAAGATTCTCTCCCTCTCCCTTTGCCCCTCACCCTCCCTGCTTGCATTCTCTCTCTCTCTCAAAAAAGAAAAAACTAGAATTACCATATGATCCAGTAATTCCACTGCTAGGTGTTTATCCAAAGAAAATGAACACAGTAATTTGAAAAGATACACGCACCCCATATTTATTGCAGCATTAATTACAAGAGCCAAGATAAGGATGCACCTCCAAGTGTCCATTCATTAGATGAATGGATAGAGAAGGGGTGGTAGATACTGACAACGGAATATTACTCAGCCACAAAAAGAAGAAATCTTGCCATTTGCAACCACATGGAGCTAGAGAGTATAATGCTAAGTAAAATAAGTCAGAGAAAGACAAATATTATACGATTTCACTCCTATGTGGAACTTAAGAAACAAAGAAAAAAACAGACAAACCAAAAAACAGAATCCTAACTAGAGAACAAACTGGTGGTTGTCAGAGGGGAGGTGGGTGTGGGGGGATGCGGGAAATAGGTGAAGGGGATTAAGGCTGCCCATACTGTGATGAGCACTGACTAACGTGTAGAATTATGAATCACTAGGATGTACACCTAAAGCTAATATAATATAATGTATGTTAAGTATACTGGACATAAAATAAAATAAAATAAAATAAAATAAAATAAATAAAATAAAATAAAATAAAATAAAACCTACTTGTTGAGTAGTCATGGAAAATAACCTTGAAGGGCACACAGTGGGCCTCAGTTGATTCTCCGCCATCAGGGGAGAGAGGCTGCAGGCGGCTGGGAAGCCTGGTGTCATGTCTAGAGGACTGCAGGTCCTGCTCCCTCCACCTGCCAGGGACTTGCTAGGAGTCCTTGCTAAGGACATGAGAGCTGAGTCCCCAGCCACAGGGGCCCCTCTCCTTTCTTCACTGCTCCTGTTCAGCTGCAGAGACCTTCAGAATACCGCCTCTTTGGGGCATTGTGCATAACGCCCCCTCTCGGAATTCAGAGAACTTTGCTCCAAATCTTTTTTTTAATGTTTTTAATTTATTTTTTATTTTTTAAAAGATTTTATTTTTTCATTTTTGAGAGAGACAGAGGGAGCACAAGCAAGGGGAGAGGGAGGGGAAGAAGCAGACTCCCTGCTGAGCTGGGAGCCCCACAGACATGGGGCTCAATCCCAGGACCTCGAGGTCATGACCTGAGCTGAAGGCAGATGCTTAACCCACGGAGCCACCCAGGTGCTCCCGTTGCTCCAAATCTTAATGTGTAGCATTTCTTCTGATTTCTCCAGAGGAACTGCTGACACTTGTCTGATCTCAGCCTTGACACGTCTCTCTTGAATTTCACGGGAGAGGCACATGTCCCCAGTGCTGACAGGGGGTGATCCCAGCTCGGCACTGGCCTGGGCATTTCAGGGGCTGCCAGGGTGGGACGCAGCGAGTGGACAGTGTTCACTACACATTGAACAGCAAAGCCACAGAGATCGTGCTCAGAGGTGGATTGTCTTGTTTGCAGCCACGTTCGGGGAAGCTATTTAACAACTCTTTGACTGAAGCACAGCGGACAGTAGCAGGAATATCGTCACATAAGGGATAATTCAAAAGCAATGTCTTACTTGGGCATCGGTGTGTTCTTTCAGTCAGTCATTCAACAAACATCCGCTGAATACTTATCATGGTGTGAAGCACTGAGACTATGGGGCAGTGTGGGCGTTAGGGCAGCACTGTGCGTCCTGGAGGAAAATCAGGGGTCCTGTGGGGTACTGAGTGTCCGGGCCGAGCCTTCAAGGAGCCGCCTAGATTTTCCATGGCCGCAGTTTTGATCCAGTAAGCAATTTACCAGGAGCCACGGAAAGGGCGGGTACAGAGGGGAACCCACTGGCCACATCGGTGATTACCCTGACCGCAGCCCAGCGTCTGCCAGGAGTTGAAGGCCGGCACACAGCTCTGGGTCAGCAAGTGGTTTTCAATATTCCAAGGCAAGACTCCTTCACAAGGTCAGAGGATGGGCCAGCCTGTAGGATTCAAAAGATGTGGTAAAGAAAAGCAAAGTCCTAACACCTTGGTGGTAACTGAGGGAGAAGCATCAAACAGCTAAATCTGGGCCATTTGAAGTGAGATGAAGGACACTCTGAAGATCTGAGCATCGACACGGGTGGTCTGCAGGGCGCTAGGTAATGTTCCAGGTTGGCACCTTTCCACAGCACTAGGTGTGTTTATTTTCAGGCTTCTGAGTGCGGTATTGAGACATGATGGAAAGGTGATAGGCACAAGCCTGCCTCTGGGCAAAGGAATAAAAGCCGGCATTTTTGCTTTTGTTTTCCCATAGATGTTTTGACCTCTCTCCAAAAGCATTGCTTCATCCCAAATGTAATTGGGAGGCGAGAGGGGTGGAAATGCTGGGGTTCATTATTTATTAATTATCTGACAGTCACTCCTACAGGGGAAAACCAGAACTTCCTAGGATGTCATAAGAGAAAAAAAGAGCCGTCTCTTTCTCAGTGGCCTCAAAAACCATTCCGTGGCCACGTCGTCATCCATCTTCAAAGCTTATTCATGCAGTGAGATGCTGGCACAGCTCAGATGCTAGAAAACCGCAGGCAACATGGAAGATTGCCTCAATCTGTTGGCTGACGCTGCAGGTTTTCTTTGAAAACCCCGAGGGTAACTCAGCTTGTGACTTCTTTATTTTTAAAATCAACTTTCATAAGATGAAATCAGAGAAGGAGGCAAACCCTAAGAGACTCTTTACTCTATAGGAAACACACTGGGGGTTGCTGGAGGGGAGGGGGGTGGGGGAGGGGTAACTGGGGGATGGGCGTGAAGGAGGGCACGTGATGTAATGAGCACTGGGTGTTACATGCAACTGATGAACCACTAAACTCTACCCCTGGAACTAATAATACACTATATGTTAATTGATTTTAAATTTAAAAAATTTTAAAGTGTAGCTAAAAAAATAAAAGTATCATTAAAACTCTATTATCTGAAAAATACAGTTAATTTAAAATAAATATCAAAAGGTGAAACATAAAAAAAAAATCAACTTTCCTGTTTCAAGATGAATGCCACGGAAGCTGCTTCTCCCACTGTCTGATCTTGAGGTTTCGAGTCAGCAGAAAGAGGACAGCGGGGAGCATCTCTCTCACGTGGACATGGAAACAGCAGAGGCTCTTGAACTTACGGAGGGCACATTTGTGGCTCTCTTAATAAAACAAGGGGGAAGTCCAGTAAAGGACTCAGCATTGCATAGTCAGTACATCCATTCATACCCAGAATGTTGTTTCTCCACAGAGCTGTAACAGGTGGGAAAATGAATTCTCAGCTCCAAGATTTTGCATTTATTTCTGAGTATTGGTAGGTGATGACTCTAGATACGTCCTGGCCATTACCTGTCTGCTTTTTTTGCCTTGCCACTTCACTGTCCTGGTGCAAGCGTCAGCCACTCCTGCCGGGACAGCAGGATAGCCCGAGTGGTCGCCCTGCTTCCGTCTGATCCCAGCGCCATCCCTGGTACACAAGCCCATTCACACAGCACTCCAGTAGATGTCATCTACTGGCTTCCCTTTGCACACCAGTTGAAAGGAGAACCCCACCAGACTGGCCCTGCACACCTCCTCGATCTCTTTTTTTCCATCCAGCCCCACTGACCGCTCTCTGTTTCTTGAGTGTGCACTGCCCCAAGCTCATTCTGGGCTTCCAGATTAGACCATGTCTTCCCATCTGGCGTCCACTTGCTCATTCAACAAATACTTACTGAGTGTCTCCTATGTGCCAGGTATTTTAGGCCAGGGGGACATTGAGGTGAACAGCCTTTACTGAGTTTCTGTTCTCATGGGACAGCCAGGTAGTGAAGACACAGCACGATGAGTGGTTGAGTACTCTGGCACGTGCGTGAGGGTGTGTGGCGGGAGGTACTGATTTCAGTGGGGAGTGGGGAAAGGCCTCCCCAAGAAAGTGCCCTTTGAGGACAGATCTCGGGGTGAAAGAAAGAGTGCTATCTTGAGATTTTCCTTGTTTGCTTGTTGCGAGTCCCCACCCCCACCCCCAACAGTACCCAAAACCATGAGGGACCTCACCTTGTTCACTCCTCCGTCTCTAGTGCCCAGAATGGGGCCCAGCACTTAGTAGGTGAGCAGGGAATATTTGGGGATATAGAGGTGAGCCTTGGGAAGGTTCCAGTCTTGATCACTGCTGCTGCCTTAATTTGCAGAGCAAGGGAGAGCTGCTGCTGGAAGGGAAAGAGGCACACTCTAGTATAGATTGTCACACCTGCCTGCTGTAATCTACCACGTCAGAAAGCTTAGTCCTAGAAGGGACTCGTTGGAGGAAACTGAGATTTTGGTTCCTAAATAATTGGACTGGAAGATTCTAACCAGATGGGATTTCATAGAAGGACATGTGATGGCAGAGGAAGCGGTTGCTTCTGACAACCAGGATTAGAATTTATGAAAGGAATGGGGGGGGGGGCGGTGAAGAGGAAGGATGTCAGAACCCAGGGAGGAGCCAGGGGGCTTTCTGGCCCACTGTGGCCACAGTAGCACAAAAATGTCTTTTGTGGGGTTGGTGAGGACACAGATGAGCTGTTAAAACCTTTGGCTTTGTGTCTGCTCACTGACCAGGTAAACTAGGCAAATCATTTAATTCCCAATGTTAGACAATTATTCTGACACTTGTTTAAATGGTTGGAAGACTTTAAGACCATTGCAATAGGGGAGCGAGATAGGGGTTCATTTTTAAATACAGCAAAGATAGCTGGGGATTTATAACCAAGAAGCAGAGTATGTGGGGGAGGGGGATGGAAAAGTATGGAGAGAACACATCAAGGGTAGGGGGTGGTTCTTACGAAACTGGCTCAACAGGTTCTTGCTAAAGGCAGGCCTACCACTTGGACATCAAAGGTAGGGGATGGGGAATGTGGTCAGGCGGGAGCATTCTCTCTCAACTGACTTAGCAGGGTTCTTGCTGAAGCTAGACTCTTGCCAGGATGGACAGAGAAGCCCAGCTAGAATTTGGTCAAGGAGAGATCTTTGTCGGCCTCACTTTCCTAATCTGATAAAGGGGACAACGATGCCAGTGCAACCCACCCACGGGGCCATTTTGAAATGAAGTCAGTCAAAAAGTAATACACAAATAAACCCTATGTGGTGGTGGGGGGCTGGGGGGTGTTGTTATAAAGCTGGGCTTCCCACGTTAAATAGAACCTACAACTTGGAAAGCCCTCCATGCACTTCTGTCCAAGTAGCCCACTCTTCCTCCTCACTCTCTACACCCCTGCACCCATGGTACTGAATTCACTCAGCAGCAGTTAGCAGGCTTGAGGAGGAAGGGGGAGCAGATGGTGAGGGGAGCATAGATTTAGGAGTGGGTTCTGGGAGCAATCTATAGGCAGAGAGTGGTATGGAAGTGGGGGCAGGAGGCAATGTGCAAGCCATCTGAGCTGGGCCCTGTGCTGAAAGGTTGCTCCCAGGACCGCGATGTGGTATTTGAAAGAAGACATTTGTCTCAATCAATGAGAGCTAGTTTTGAAGCAGTTGGGGGAAAGAGGGCTTATTGGGACCTACTGGTCAATCTTTTGGGGGGAAATCAAATAGGATCCCCATTTTACATCATACTTCAAAAGAAACAAGACAAATAGAACTATTCAGTGTAAGAACAAAACCATAAGGACAATCTAGGTGAATATTCACATAAGCTTGAGGTCGGGTTTCTAAGTATGACATCAAAGGGGAAAACAAGCTTAATGCTTGATTAGGAGCTCAAGACTTAGAAAAGAGAGATGCAAATGCCAACTTATTTTAAAAAAAAAGTGTTTGCAGCAGCTCTTACAAAGAATATATTCTTAAGGTACAAACACATACAAAACTATAAAAAAGATGAATACCATAAGAGAAAAATGGTCACAGAAGAGGAAAAAGACATTTTTAACGGCCAAAAAATAAATACTACAGTAACAGTTCTAAATTCTAAAATATTTTAAAAGAAAGGGGTCCCATAAAAATATGTAAACTGGAATAATTTTTTTTAGAGGGATCAGGCTTTAATGAGAACGTGAAAGTGATTCCCAATCAGCACTTTCAAACCCATAAACATCTCTTCAGTTCTTGCTTGTTCTTAAACTTGAGAACCTGAAGGTAAAATTGATTTATCGCATCTTCTCATGGTTAATACAACGTTTGGCCTAGCTTTGGGAAGAGTAACACCTACTCACAAATTCCAAAGCAAATGGATGGGTTGCCACCGTATTTGGAAACTTCCACTGGTTCTAACCCCCCCCCCCGCCCCCCCCCCCCTCGGCCACCGCCCGGCTGGGTGAGGCTGGGTGAGACAGGAAAAGGTGTTCACGTGAGCATGAGGGTACCCGGGGCAGAACGGACACTGTTATTGTAGGTTCATCACTGCGCTTATGTAAACAGCTGTGTGTGTTGCCTGTGCACACACGTGTCTTCGGAGGAACAAAGAATCGGGGAATGGAGGCATCAATACACCATTTGAATTTCACCCGTCAAGGGAAAATGGGCGTCAATGGCTGGCTGGAAACTCAGGCAGCTGGGCTGGTAGGAACCCTTCACCCAGGAAAGCCTTCAACCCAAATAATAAGGGGGACAATTGAAGATCTCTTGTTAAAGATCAACTTTCCCATGGAGCAAAAAGAATGCCAGGGCAGTGAGACAAAAGCTACGCATCTGAATCATGAGTGTCATTCATAAAACACCCTTTGTCTATTCACGGTGATTTTAGTACTTGGCTCTGTGGGCCAAGTACAAGAAGGAATTTTTATCCAGTTATGCTTTCAATGAGCTGAACTTTCTATGAAAGAATTCAAACTGACTTTATTCAGCACTTGATATTTTCTTTTCAAAAGCAAGGGTGCTTCGTTTTGTGAGGTTGGAGGACGCCGTATAACACATTTCTGAGAAGCCTCCAGAAAACATGGCTAAAACTGATGATTTGTTAACTGTTCAAACCAGGAGGGGAAGAAAAGAAAACGGGATGGAGGGTGTGTGTGTGTGTGTGTGTGTGTGTGTGTGTGTGTGTGTGTTCAATAAGGACTACTTGCCTGGCAAAGGGGTATTTCCCCCTTGAGCTCGATAAATACATTCGACATTTGCCTAACACCACAGTCATAAATCCTGATGGGAGCCCATCGCTGCCCACCCCACCCCAGGGAGCCGCCAGCGGGGGAGTAAAACTATTTGCATGCACTGAGGTATTCGTTTATTGCGAACTGGTGAAAGCCATTTCCCCCCAGATGAAAAACTAAATGCATATGCTTAGGGAGCTCATCGAAAGCCATTGATCGACAGCACTGTTTTAGGACTCCAGATGCAAAGAGAAGGCTCACAGAACCAGTGAATTTACTCTTGAGACTTTCTCCCTCCATGCATCAGCAAAGAAGTTATGATCCAATATTAATTCGCTGTGCCTTTGGCTGGGCTTTCTAAGCATAGGGAGAAACAAGGTATCTTAAGGCAAGGACTGGATTGCTGACTTGAGCAGAGCCTGGATACAAACATCTACTCTTTAATTACACAACGAACTCTCTAAGCACCCTCTCCCTCTTGCTCCTGGGATGTGTATGCTTGCTTAGTTTGCAACTGTATTTAGCCATGGAGTTTCCAGAGCTACTCTGAGTACGGGGAAGGAGCCTGTGGCCAGTGATTCAGATTTTTAACTCATGAAAGGGTTATTTGATGAGCTGAGGTGATGCTCCTGCTTGGTCGTGATTCATCTGGATCTTTGCGACAGAGGTTAAAGAAAAGGCCACTGTTGCTATCTGTCCCGCTCCCCCCACTCCACCTTGGTGCGGGATTCAACCTGTTATCTCACTCCACCCATCCCCTGCTTCTCTGGGAACCTTTCCCATTGGTACAACAGGGTCATCCACTCAGTGTTAATGCAGAAAAGCCCGGGCCAAGGGCACTGAGGTCCCTTAGTAGCATAGCTCTCTGTGCACTAAGACTTCTGTTGGGTATCTTGGCACCGTTACGTACATTACTGACTCTCCCCCGTAGACATTAACCTCAACTATAAAATTAGAGGTTGACCTTACCTGTGAGGTCTGTGGTCAGAGCCTCTGGTTCCCATCATTCAAGGAGACTTCGGTCTCAAAATTAAATGGAGAACAAGCTTGATTTTTAAGAGATGGGATCCGCTTTGGGACATTCTGATTTGTTATGTTTAAGAAGGAGCCTGCAAACTGGTATTTTTAGAAATCTTTCCAGGTGACTCTAACTTAGAATTTTTAAAAAGATTTTATTTATTTATTTTTGCAAGAGAGAGACAGAGCATGAGTTGGGGGGGGGGCAGAAGGAGATGCAGACTCCCCACTGAGCAGGGAGCCCCGTGCAGGACTCCATCCCAGGACACTGGGATCATGACCTGAGCTGAAGGCAGATGCTTAACCAACTGAGCCACCCAGGCTCCCTTAAATGATATTCGATTAACCCGAATGCACTAATTGATTGTATGAAATGGCACCCAGAAGAATCTGGTTCGTTACTGAAAAGGTGAGGCTTCTATACCCCTGACATCCTGCCACAGTGGGGAGAGGCTGGTGGCTTCACCATTTTGTACTTTGATCCCCCTTTGCTTTGCTATGGAGACAACCAGACCATTGCCTATGACAGAGGTGCAGCAAGGAGAATGTGGTAAGCTTCACAAATGACACCCCCGCCCCTAAAAGTAATCCCTAAAAGAAATGGTAAAGAAAATAATCTGATTGTAGCTGGTCAGTTAGGTCTGCCCACACAATTTCTACCTTAAGCCCTGACCCAGTCTTTCTTTTTTAGCCAGCACAGTCCGGCCAGAAGATGACATAACACCAGGTGTAGAAGATAACATGGTGACCCTAGGTGTAGAAGATAACATGGTGACGGCAGGTACCAGCGAAGAGCCTTATGAGTCTGGCTTAACAGCTGCGGTGAGTGTTCAAGAAGAGGGGCGTTTGCTCCATAGGCATGCAATCATAGGCAAGGATATTTTATGACCGTCTTATTTCACTTAGCATAATATCCTTATGGTTTATCCATGTGAAAATGTCCTTCCTTTTTTTTTTTTTTAAGATTTTATTTATTTATTCAACAGAGATAGAGACAGCCAGCGAGAGAGGGAACACAAGCAGGGGGAGTGGGAGAGGAAGAAGCAGGCTCATAGTGGAGGAACCTGATGTGGGGCTCGATCCCACAATGCCGGGATCACGCCCTGAGCCGAAGGCAGATGCTTAACCGCTGTGCCACCCAGGCGCCCCAATGTCCTTCCTTTTTAAGGCTGATTATTCCATTGTACGTCTGCACCACATTTTGTATATCTGTTCACCGGTCATTAGGCATTTGGGTTGCTTCCAACTCTTGGCTATTGTGAAGAGCACTACTGTAGAAATGGATGTGCCAATACCTCTTCCAGACCTTGTTTTCAATCAGGTATATACCCAGAACTGGGATTAATAGGTCATATGGTAGTTCTAGTTTTCATTATTTTGAGGAACCTCCATACTGTTTCCTGTAGTGGTTGCACCATTTTACAATCCCACAGTGCACAAGGGTTTCAGTTTCTCTACCTTCTTGCCAATACATTATTTTCTGTTCTTTTGAGAGTTGTTATCTTAATAGGTATGAGGTCATAATCTCATTGCGGTTTTAATTTGTATTTCTCTAGGGATACTGAGCATCTTTCATATGCTTATTGACAATTGTATATCATCTTTGGGGAAAGGTCTATGCAAGTCCCTTTGCCCATTTTTGTTTGTTTGTTTGTTTGTTTGTTTGTTTTGAGAGAGAGAGTGTGGGCTTGCAAGCTGGGGGGAGGGGCAGAGAAAGAGGGAGAATCTTAAGCAGGCTCCACTCTCAGCATGGGGTACAATGCAGGACTTGATCTCATGACCCTGAGGTCATGACGTGAGCCAAAATCAAGAGTCAGACACTCAACCAACTGAGCCACCTAGGTGTCCCCTTTTAGCCCATTTTGAATCAAGCTATTGGATTTTTGTTGTTAAGCTGTGGAAGCTCTTCATACCCTTATCAGATATATGATTGGCAAATATTATCTCCCATTCCCTAGGTTGTTTTTTACTCTGCTGATTGTGTCCTGTGATGCATAAAGTTTTTAAGTTTAATGTGGTCCCACTCATTTAATTTTGGTTTTGTCGCCTGTGCTCACTGGCATATTTGTCGAATGCTACCTTGGCATGAACTTTGGAGTCACAGAATCACTTTCAAGTCTTCTTGCTTGTTGGCTGTGTGAGTTTGGGCATGTTGTCTAATCTCTCTAGGCCTCGTTCAGACTATAGGACTAATAATAGGAGTTACTTTGCAGGGTTGTTTATGGAGTAAGTGAGAAGGTCTTTAAAGGTCCTAGCACACAGTAAGCGCTCAATAAAGGCCAGTTATTACTCCAATTGGTGGAGGGAGGGCATTGAAAGATGATACAACATAATATGTACCAAATAAATATGGGGAAAATACCATTCAAAACAGGGAATGCCATTCAAGTTCAAGAGAGAGAAAGAATTAAAGCCTAGTGACCTGGTATTTTTTGAAGAATGAAGACCCCATGAAATCAATTTTTAAGATTAGATTAGATTAATCAGTTTAGTCATGCTAAATATTTGGTATTTATTTCTGGAGTGCATTTGGTTTCATTCCTGTCCCTACTCTGTCGTTTCTGTTTGTTTGTTTTCTTGTTTCCACTTTATAAATTTATGTCACATTTTATATATTTATGTCACTTTAAATCCTTTTCTATTGTAAGTTTGAGTATATATTTTAAAACATTAGATTTTATTTCTCTTTTGCCTCATTTCTTTCTCTAATAGGTGCCAATAAATAGAGAGGGTGTAACAGACCTTCGCTTAGAGGATAGGACGACCGAAAGCACAGTCCGTGCCGAAGAAGAAAGCCAGAGCACCACAACCTTGAACGTAGTGACTAGTCACCCCACAGGTAAGAAAACCAGTTGCCCCCAATAGGTGTTGATCTTCCAACAATATCCACCCACAAATCTACCAACAAATACCCACCCACAAATCTAATGATTAGTAGGGCACGTACTGGAATGCTAAGAGTGAGTTCTAAACCAAGCCTTATGTGCTGGGTTCAGAATTCAGTTCATAGTGTTGCTCAGTTGAATTTGATTTATTGGGTTGCTGAACACAGCTCTCCCCTTTGAATGACAAGTAATTGATAATGTCTCCACAAGGGCAAGTTAGCTACTTGTGTCATGTTGTTGATGGTAAGTTGATACAATGTTACGCTAAGACCTTTGTGTTGATACCCAAGAGTGGAAACCTTGACCAACCTATGTAAGTTGTAATAGACTCTATACTTATATTTACCATCTCACACTGAGTTCATGTCTGTACACATGGAAAAAGAAATTCTAAACCAGTCTTACCAGGTTTGGCGGCTGCACTTTGATTCATAGTTGGCACCTGCAGCAGTGTAAAAGGAACACTGTCTTGGGTCTTCGCCATTATTTGAGGTGTAGACCATCACTGAGAATGAGGAAAAATCATTGCCATTATAGCTTAGCAATAGAAAGAGATAGCCTCCTATTTCTAGAGCTTTCTTAAGAGAAATGCAGTTGTTTGGGATTTTTATTTTAAAATTGCCTTATTTTGTAGTATATGGGGTGGGAGAGGAAAAAAAACAAATCCTCCTATAACTGCAATGAGTGCTTGCTAATGAGCAATTTTAAAGATTTTATTTATTTATGTGAGAGAGAGAGAGAGAAAGAGAGATAGCCAGAAAGAACATGAGTGAGGGAGGGATGGAGGGAAAGGGAGAAGCACGCATTGAGTGGGGATCCCCACACGGGGCCCAATCCCAGGACCCCAAGACCTGAGCCAGAGGCAGACGCTCAACCAACTGAGGTACTCAGGCACCCCGCTAACAAGCATTTTTATATAAAATTATATATTATTTTATCTAGATAGGCGTTTCCATCTTTAAATGAAAGTAAACATAAAGACCTTGCCTAAATCAATGGTTCCTCAAATCAGTTATGTATCTGAACACCTAGAAAGTTACTTTATTGCTCAATATACATTTCTAGACCCAATCACCACTCTGGTTTTAAAAACTCTATAGCACTTTGGAGGATTTTTTTAAAAATTGCTTTATATTTGGGACACATGGCTAGTTCAGGTTGGTGGAGCATGTGAGTCTTGATCTCAGGGTCATGAGTTTGAGTCCCACATTGGGCATGGAGCCTATTTTAAAAATGATTTTTTAAAATTGCATTATATTTGTACACACAGCGTCCATAGCAGCATCATTCACAATAGCTAAAGCATGATAGCAACTCAGGTGTCCATCAACAGATAAATGAATAAATAAAATGTGGTATATACACTTAATGGACTGTTATTCATCCCTTAAAGAGAAGCACATTCTGACACCTGCTACAATATGCATGAAGCTTGAGGACATCACGCTAAGTGGAATAAACCAGTCACCCAAAGAGAACTACTATATAATTCCACTTCTATGAGTCAAATTCACAGGGACAGAAAGTAAGATGGTGGGTGCCAGGGGGTCGGGAGTTAGTGTTTAATGAGTATGCTGTGTCCGTTTTGTGAGATGGGAAGAGTCCTAAAGCTGGATGGTGGTGATGGTTGCACAAGAATGAATGTGTTTCATGCCACTGAACTATTAAAAAATGGTGAGGACAGTAAGTTTTATGTTATGTGTATTTTACCACAATGGGGGTGGGAAGCTTTATGAAGTGCTTTGAAAATAAAGCCTAAAGGTTACTCTGAAATGCTGAAGAAATGGTGAATATTTAAACACCAGATAGAGGGGTGCCTGGGTGGCTCAGTCGTTAAGCGTCTGCCTTCAGCTCAGGGCGTGATCCCAGAGTCCTGGGATCGAGCCCCACGTCAGGATCCTCTGCTGGGAGCCTGCTTCTTCCTCTCCCACTCCCCCTACCTGTGTTCCCTCTCTCGCTGGCTGTCTCTCTCTCTCTGGCAAATAAATAAATAAAATCTTAAACAACAACAAAAAAATAATAAACACCAGATAGAACCAAACAGGGCTAAGCAAAGAAAGAATCATCAATATAATTGGTCATTGGAAAACATTTCAGAATTCTGGAGAAGAATTGATCATTTGTGAAATGAGTTGACAGCTCATTAGCTGCTGAAAATGGAGTGTTCCAAGTTGAGTATTCTTCCCATCATACCAGGATACCTCTCCTATTCCTTTAAAACAAAAATCTCAATTCTCTGGCAAAAACACATGATTCCTCTCCTGCCCTGTCTCCTGCCCCACCCTGTCACAAAAAGTGTGACTTAGGGCACATTTCCACATAATACGTCAGTGTCCCAAGAAATTTTCACATGTGAGTTAAAATGGAATTATAAGCACTTGGTTTTTTAAGAGGTGATTTTATTAGGGCAGCAGATGTCTTTCCCATGAAACACCCAAGTACGATGATGTTCACGTGTATGACGCACTCTCATGACTACGGTCAGTATAATTGGGCTGGAGCTAAGGAGGATAGAACTAATAAGCTCTAATTTGGTAATGAATCTTCCACATTTTTTGGTAATATGTTTTCTGACCAGTGTTGTCACTGATGGTGAGAATGATGTGTTATAAGTCTGGAAATCAACAGCCGCCATGTTAGGATGTGTTTTGACCTTCTTCTACTGGTAGCTGGCAGCCAAAGGAATGACATTTTAGGAGTGATTCCATGATATATTTGTTCTGGGCTGGCCTCAGACCCACCAGTCTTTGAACCATTTTTTTTTTTTTTAATCATGGGATAGCACCATCAGCTTGAGCTCCATGTAAATGCTCCAGAGCCATGGCTTCAACTCATGCTGGCAGAGCTGGGTTCAGGAACCCTTATCCTAGGGCCATCTTGAAAAGGTGCCTTTTTTTGAAGAGAGTCTTGGTACAAAGACTTCTTTCAAATCCATGCATTAGAAAAAGTAAGCATCTTGTAGATGATGCTTTCACCTTTGATTTGAAAAGCTCTTGGTTATCTGTAGTATTTGCACGTTGTGAACCACAGTTCTACGGTGGGACCTGATTGACTTCTCTCTGTCGTCCCATTAAATGAAAGCCTCTTGACTTTTCTCCATCTGCAAACCAGGTAAACGACCACCAGCCAAAGGAGTTAAGGACTTGGTATGCAAAGAAGGTGATGGGAAAAACAAAACCCACCAAAAACGTTCACTTTTATTTTTATTATTATTTTTTAAAGATTTTATTTATTTATTTGACAGAGATAGAGACAGCCAGCGAGAGAGGGAACACAAGCAGGGGGAGTGGGAGAGGAAGAGCAGGCTCCCAGCAGAGGAGCCTGATGTGGGGCTCGATCCCATAACGCCGGGATCACGCCCTGAGCCGAAGGCAGGCGCTTAACCGCTGTGCCACCCAGGCGCCCCAAAACGTTCACTTTTAAATAGGCAGTGTGTAAAATTATCTGAAAGAAACTCACAACTTTATTGCTTACTTACTGTAAGTTGATAACTCAAACCCATGGGACAGGTAAATGAGAATATTCACATTGTAACTATTGGACTATGTTAGGCTGCAGAGAGAAATCCTGACATAACAGTGACATAAACACAAAGGGTATATTCCCTCATTAAACTTAGCTGGGCATATCACTGCCTTATAAGACATGGATTTTGCTACTAAAGAAAAAGCAGGGAACTGATATCACAAGACGAATCACAGTCTGGGCCCCATCTGCCAGAATTAGAGTATATTGCTCTCAAAATAAAATCCTTCAAAATAAACGTTATCGCAGTGGATGAGTTTTCTATGGTCTTGACATTGGACCAAGAATCAACAGCCTTGGCTTCTTTTGTTACCTAAACCTCTGAGACTTTTTGGACATTCCTATAGGTCAATTTCCCTGACTCTGCTCTCTAAAGTAGATGAGAAAAAAGTAAGGTACACCAAAGTATTATGGAACCATAGGTGTGAAGAAACGTTCGGAAATTCAGTAATAATAGTTTTGAAGACAGAATCCTGTCGGAGCTTGCTTAAAAATCCTCTGATCCACTTTATTTAAGAAATTATATTCTTTGCTTGTGTCTTGCTACCTTCCACTTAGGGTAAATTCATCTTTTGCCAATTGTTAAATTACAGTTATTATATCCTAATAATTCTGTATCATTACATCTCTTTCTTTACAGAGAAAGTAGGTGAAGACACAGAGACAACAGTTGAGAAAGGTAGGCTAGATTTTGTTATCAAAGTATTCTTATGGGAGTTTTTAAAAAAATATTTCTTTGAAGCTAATCTTTTAAGGAATTACATTCTTTCCTGGATTGTAGTCAACAAGAGCGGTATACAGAACCCTCTGAGAACAAGTTTCAAACCTCTTCTAAGAGAGAAAAGAAAATTGCCTGTATTTGAAAATATGCAAACCACAAATGAGTCTAGTCACTTAATGACAGCCATGGAGAATGGTGTCATATCACAATTTATTGTTATGAAGAATGAAAGTAAGGGCTCATTTAATCCAGCATACAAACACTACCTAATAATTAACAGTGAAGCCACCCAGCATGAATGGTATGCTTGATAGATTCTGAGACCCAGGAATTTTTCCATTCATAAGGGGAGGGGATGAGAGTAGCCCAAATTTCATCTCTTCTAAGTCAACTCCCACTGAATAAGGAGAAGCAAATTAGAACATGATTTGCTCTCTTCAGTGGGGCAGGGCAGGGGTATTGTTTATACATGACACATTTTATCACAAGCATATCATTTCTCTGGGGCTCATGCTTTTTTTTCCCTCCTCATTCAGATGGCCTGGCGACAGTGACCCTGGTTGGAATTATAGTTGGAGTCTTACTAGCCATTGGATTCATTGGTGGGATCATCATTGTGGTTGCTCGAAAAATGTCAGGAAGGTACTCGTAAGTAAATAACTTATACCCATGTGGTAGGTAAATGAGAGCAGTCATATCTAGAACTCCAACCTTTGAGCTAATAGAAACCTAAATAAGGATCATGTTCAGGGATGTCTGGGTGCCTCGGTGGGTGGAACATGCAACTCTTGATCTCGGGGTTGTGAGTTTGAGCCCCGCATTGGGTTGTAGAGTTTACTTTTTAAAAAGTCATTTTTAGAAGCCCCTTACCTCTGTGAGGACTACGTCTGAAGTTTCCCCAGGAAAACAGGTATCTACTTGGTCCTTCTTAGATTCCAAGAGAAGAGAGTTAGAGCCAGAGATGGCTTTTGAGTTGACTCCTACTGAGAGCTAACCAAATTTGACCTCTTGTCCTCATTTTTCAACGAACTGAACTTGAAAGAAAACCCAAACCAAGTTTCAACTTGTTACCGAATTGCCCGGCTCCCAGTCATCAGAGGGAGGGAGCTGGCTCTCAGCAAAGCATCCATTGCAGAGCCCGGACACCATTCTGATGAGAATTCTTCTGGTGGTGGGGTCCCCTCCCTCCACTCCTGCCCTGCACATACCCACACGCATGGTAGTGAACTTCTAGCAGTGATTATTGACGAAGGGAAGGAGTTCTTTCTCTTTATGAAAATTCAGAAGAGTCAAATAATAACCAGAGGAACACTTTTTCTTATTTCTGTTCGGGAGAGGATATATAATAGGGGGTGGGGGTGGCAGAGAGGACAAGTGCTATATAACTGGGGGTTGAGGGACACAGCCCACGAGACAGTCGCAGATTTATGTGTTTGGAAATGCCTGGGAACCTGACCCTGGCTGTGTGAGGGCCAGGCATGCAGGAGGAGTGAGCGCGGAGAGGAGAAGAGCTCCAGGTTCCAGAATTACAAGATTTGTACAAAAGGACAATAGAACCATGACTCACAGGATCACTATTTACAGTGCCAGTAAGAGAAGTGACAGTCACCTTTTTCATTGTTTTCACAGGCCCTAAAGAGCTGAAGAATTGTGCCCTTCTACCAACACATTTAAAAGAGAGTTTCCGACTTCCCCATCCCTGAGCACATGGGAGAAGATGACCCATGGAAATCACTTGGCAATCCCACTCCAAATCCATGGTGATCCCTCCACTCACCAAAAGTAACCCAAGGAAAGACATTCACAAGACTTGCTCCTCTAAGCATTTGTCTTTTGAAAATATTTTTAAATATAAATTTTGTAAAAGATGATTTAAAAGACAAAATGCATAGAAAATGGAGCAAAGCCATGTACACTGATTTGTAACTAAGACAATATAATTTAATCGATGTTAGAAATTATAATCCTGTCTCCGTTCTGACCATTGTGTTATATTAAAATGCAATCGAGTCTGGAAATATTTATACCAACGGAGTCCTTGAGTTTAGTGCCAGGTTCGTAAGTGGCATAAGCTTGTGCAATCTCCTCGCTGTTGAAATGTACACATTCCAGTCTAGGCTGGACTGTTTTTAAAGCCCAATTTCATGTGAATAATTAAGTAGAAAATCTGAACTTGTATAATATGTAATGAACAACTGCCTTTCACCGGCCCAGATAAATCATTTCAAAGGCACCCATGTTAGATTATAAACAGGAAGTCTATAGTTTGGAGAAGGGATTTTGTTTCTCACAATCAGGTCATCGGGCAGGCTCTAGGCTGGCTTATTGCCTTCTCCAGCGATGACTTGGCGACTCAGAGATTTGCTCCTACCTGCCGCCTCCTCTTCTCTTGCCCCAGAGCTCCTGGGGCAGCCTTTCTTCTTTCCAGGACCTAAGCCCTTCAGACTGGCTGCTTTGTTCTGGAATATGGAAGTCTTAGCCCTGGATGCCAGGGAGACGGCTGGAGGCCCAACGGCGCCCGAGGCCCAGCTGTTCCAGACACCAAGAGCCATGGTGGTCCCCAAACAGAAGGAAACTCTGTGTGTCCCTCTGGCCTGATTACTTTCTGCCTCCGAGCAAACATGTGGGACACAAAAATAATCCTGTAAGAGAAATTTTAAGAAAGCAGGTGGATTTAAAGCCTGGACGTAAAAATAAAAGAAATTCCCAGTCTTCGTGACACGTACCACACACTTCCGTGGGGTCATCGTTGAAAAGATATCAAAGTAAAGGAGTCCACGCTGCCATCTGGGGTGGGCACCGCCCAGCTCAGCACATTTCTTCCCGTAGGTCGGCTGACTTCTTTTTCCCCAAACACAAAGATTTATACTGAGCAGGCTCTGTCACGATTGTGGTTGTGCAGGTCTGCTATGCTCTCAACGTGTACAAAAAAGTAAACTATCCTTTGGAAAAGCACCGCCCATTCCTCTCTTTCTTGCAGCAACGCGGGGATGTTAAACAGCCTGCCCTTCTGTTACCCAAGTCCAGCTGGTCCACCAACCCAGGGTCCATATTGGAACACCTGCTGATTGAGAGAAGGGGCTCTAGAAGGGCTTAGTGTGCTTACGTATCCTTCTGTTCCATCGCTTAGATTCCTGAACAGGAGTCAGGGACAAAGTCCGTTTTGTCTTTTGTGTCCCTTCTTTTTTTCTCTCACTGTGAACAATAACCGTCCGCCCCAAGTCATACACTGGACCCGCCACCTGCTGGGACAGGACTGTGGGTTTCTTGGTCACATCTGTGTTGGTGCTCAATGCAGTGTAGACGTGTTTTAAAATAAAACAGATGATTGCGTATAACAATGAGTCAGACCTCTGATTGGAAAGATCCCATCTGGGTCACACTTCAGAACAGCTCCAGATTAGATTATCAGTTATGGAAACATCTGCCTCTTCACTTGATCGGGAAGGAATTGTAAGTGGTTACAGGAAAACCTCCACTGGAAAGAAATACAACTACGTCTTTGACGTAGGGCTCTGCCAAAGTGGAGAGGTGAAGGTCACGCTGAGGAATGGGATGAGACTTCTTTTGCCCTCTGATCTCAAAGGGTTAACAAGGTCTTGCCTGGCTCCTGATTTCCCTGCACTGGATTGGAGCCGGGTCAGGGAGCCCTTACACCTGCTCCTGACAGTCCTGGGCAGCCTGTCCCTCCGGAATTCCTGCTCCGGGGACATCTCACTGCCCCCTGGCCCTCGGCTGCAAGTGCTCTGCCTGGTCTAACAGAAAACTAGCCATGTCCACCTAGCCCCAGAGACAGAGAAAGACAACAGGGCTCTCAGCTAGGTCAAGTGCGCAGTCACCCCCTTACCCGCTCCCCCTGCAAGAGAACCGCCCCGCCCGCTCATGGAGCTGCCAGGGCTGCTGCAAGTTCAAGGGAACAACTGCGTCTGCTCTCCCATCAGAGGCGCCTGGGAGCAGGCATGCTTAAGTTAACTGTGCCAGACGAAAGCCTCGTTTTACCCCCTGCCCCGCCCCCCTCTTTGTTTCAATCCAGGAGAGCCCGTTGAAAACCCGAGACTTAGTTCTGCCTCACGGGGCACTTTAATGACCCAGGAGAGAACAAACAACTGAATTCCTTGCTGCATCTATCTGCATTTTCCTTCGTATTTACTTAGTATTCAGGGCATGGGGCTGCTTGGGACAAATTCTTCCATGGGGAAAATTGTGCATTCGGACATTAAATCTTTTTTTTTTTTTTTTACTAATTAAAAGTCCAGTGAAAGTGGGGAAAGCAGTTCCTCGAAACGTGGCTGGGTTGGGCACCTACTTGGAACACACAGTTGTCCACTTGTGCGTCTGTCTGAGGACTTGCCTTTCGCAAGAGACGACACTTCTCTGTCCTCTTCCTGAAGCTTAATGGGTCAGAGATCCTGGATTCTTAGAGTCAATAAATGTAAATGATGTGGCCGCAGTTAACGGGCAACAATGCAAAAAAAAAAATTTAAAATCTCGGAGTTGGGGGCCCCTGGATGGTGCAGTCGGTTAAGCATCTGGCCCTTGGTTTTGGCTCAGGTCGTGATCTCAGGGTCCTGGGGTCGAGCCCCATGTTGGGCTCTACGCTCAGCACGGAGTCTGCTGGAGATTCTCTCTCCCTCTACTCTGCCCCTCCAGCTCATGGTTTCTCTGTCTCTCTCCGTCTCTAAAATAAATAAGTAAAACCTTTAAAAAAATAAAATAGAATAAAATATAATCTCAAAGTTGAAGCATGAGACTGACCCACTGCTGTGAAGAACATGAGATTTTTTTTGGCCGGTGGCCCTGCGTGCGTTCCTCATCACTTCCGCTGTCTCTGGGGGTCGTCTTATCAGACACTAACTCAAAACACCGTGTGTTCCGTCTTGACATCTAAGGGCTCCCGGCCATAATCAGACAAACATACAGGCAATTCCGTATGCAATCCTGAGACCTTGTTTCTTCCAGCTTTTTCTTTCCTGCTCCTGTCTCTCCTACTGCCTCTACCTTCCCACTGATGCAAATCTTTCAGAAAAAAAGTCACATGCCAGCCACACGGGGTTGTTTCTGAAGTGATTGCTCCCTCCCGCCGACCAGAGGCTACTAAAGACGTCTGAAATATGTGTTTGAACAACTAAAACCATGTGTGGCTGTAGGAGGGGTAGGAATGTTCTGGCTAAAGCGACTGGTTGAACCCTCCTTTTGCTCCCCACACCCGCTCTGTAGATGTGTCTGGGGCTGTGGATGGCACAGGGCCAGTTGGAAAGGGAACGTATGGTGTCAACAAGGTCTTCTGGGCTGCTGAAGAGAAAGAGAGATTCTCTTGTTGGAGGAGAATAATCTGTTCATTCATTCATTCATTCATTCATTCAACAAACATTTGTTCTCAGACCCTGTTCTAGGTGCTGGGGATACACAGTAAATGAAACCAACCAAAATTCCCACGTGGAGCTTACAGTCCAGCGTGGGAGACAGACTGTACCCCAAATAAGGAAGTCCTAGAGTACGTGGAAACTTCGTGGGTGGCAGAGGCAGTGGAGAGACACAGGGGAAGGGAGAAGAAGTGGAGGAGTGGAGGAGTGGAGCAAGGAACTGGGGGTGGGGAAGGCCTCGCCAAGGTTTGGGGAATGCAGGGAGGCTCAGGAGGCTGGAACAGAATGGACTCGGGGGAAAATGGAAGGTGACAAACCAGAGAGGGTGAATGTGCTCGTAAACAGGGAGGCTTTGGAAGGCTTTGAGGAGACGTGTGTCATTTCAAATAAACATCTGACATATTAAAAAAAAAAATCACTCTTGGGGAGCCTGGATGACGCCATTGGTTAAGCATCAGACTCTTGGTTTCGGCTCAGGTCATGCTCTCAGGGTCCTGGGATCGAGCCCTGCACGGGATCCCCGCTCAGTATGGAGTCTGCTTGAGATTCTCTCTCTCCCTTTGCCCCTCCTCCCTGCTCATGTTGTCTCTCTCTCTCTAATAAATAAATAAATAAAAAATTTTAAAAATAGTAAGAATTTTTAAAAAATCACTCTCACTTCTGGTTGGGAACTGGCCAATTAAAAAGCCAATGTGATGGGGTGCCTGGCTGGTTCAGTTGGCAGAAGGCACAACTCTTAATCTCAGGGTTGTGGGTTCAAGCCCCAAGTCGGGTGTGGAGATTACTTTAAAAAAAAATTTTTTTTAAGCCATTGTGATAATCCAAGCTCCGGATGCTGGTGGCTCAGACCAGAGGGCTATAGTGAAGCCGTCATGAGGTGGTCTGGCTCTGGTTGTAATCTGGATAAAGTCAAGAGAATCTTCTGATGGGTTGGATATGGGATATGAAAAAAGCAGAGAAGTCCAAGTGACCCTAAGGAGGACTTTGCCCTGAGCAACTGGAAAGTGGAGTTGCCATCGAGTCACTGGGGAAGGCTGTGGGTATTGTAGGTTTGAAAGAAAAGAACAGGGCTTCTGTACTGAACATCTAGAATTTCCTTCCCGTGGTTCCTACGCATCACCGGCCAACACCGCCCTGCTTCCTGGCCTCTGCTGATAGATAATTTCCACAAACTCCCAACTTTAGTCACATAGGGGCCAGTGGTGTCCCCTAGACACCTCCACGCTGCCGAAACAGCCGCTCTCAACTTGGGTTTCTGTCCCCACTGGCCAATGTCTGAGGGACCCTGCTCCCCTTGGCCGTGCACCATCGTCTCTGTTGGTCAGCACTTCCTGTGCCGGGTCACCTGGGTCACCCCCACCCCCACGTCATTGCCCATTCTGGACAGTTGGTTCTGGAGGGAAGAGCATGGGAAAACCGTCAGCCTCTGAGCCTCCTATTTTTTTTACATGAAAAAATAAAATCCATAAAAAATAATACCTACCTCATAGAGTTGTTATCAGCCTTAAAATAATGGCTGTTTACTGCCTGTTGGAAAACACAGTAACTGCTCCGTCATTAGCAGCAATTATTCCAACAACCCCTTCTTGCTCCACTTATTATAGCCTCATTTACTCTCACTACCTCCCTGTGCAGTAGGCGAGAGAGATTACCCCCATTTTACTGATGAAGACATTGAGGTTCAAACAGGTGCCTAAAATTACAGAGTCACACTGCGCCTGAAGCGTGACCAGGGTGCAGGTATCTTGACTCGTTCTCTGGACCTCCTTGGTTTGGTCCACATGTCTTTTTTCTTTTCTTTTTTTCAAGTAATCTCTCCGCCCAACTTGGGGCTCGAACTCACAACCCTGAGATCAGTTGTCACTCGCTCCACCAACGAGTCAGCCAGGACCCTCCGTATCATTTTTCAAAATCAGTTGTTGCCCTATCAGCTCGGTGGCAGTGCATTTTGAAGACACAGTTTCCTCAGCCAGTGGAAAATAGGGAACTCATGTTCTAATCATGAAATATTTTACACATACAGAAAAATACTGGGAGTAATAGCAAAGCCCCACATGGCCACCATTCCGCTCTAGCGAACCCTAACATTTTCTCCATTTTTTTTTTTTTTTTGAGAAATACAACCCCGCACATACTGTCCCTTGGGTACCTTCCTGACATCAGTTCCTTCCTGCTCCCTTTCCCAGATAGACCGTTCTCCTGAATCAGGTGCATTGCATTTTGAAACAGGTCTATTTTTCTTCTACTCTTCTTATCTTATATATTGGTGTCCAGAATCAAGATAGAGCATTGTTGCGCATGTTTTCAACTTTTAACTGCATGGAATCCTTCCCCGCAACTTGCTTTCCCCTGCACGTTGTGCGATGGATCCTCTTTGAGCGTTTGTGTAGCTGGTGTGGAGCACTGGACCAAGCCTAGACCATCGTCACTCACGCTTTTCCTGCCGATAGATATTTAGGAAGTTTCTGAATGTTCGAATTACAGAATTCATGCTCTGACAGATGGGGTCATGCTAAAAGAATTTCCGTGTGCCTGGTGGAATCCAGGATTGTTGTCCCCTAGGAACAGTAAAAGTGAGCTCCTGTTTGGGATAGTTAATTATCCAGGTTTGACTACGAATATTGCTTAGCATCTCTCTTACAAACGTGACGCTCAGAGGAAGAAGGTCTGAGTTAATTGGATGTAAACGGCTACTAACTTCAAAATGATCTTTTGTCTCTATCCATCTAGTCTCCTTCAGATGACCTCCTGATCTTTCTTTTTCCCTGTAGGACAACATTTTAATAAAATACATTTACTGTTTCTTTTTGAAAGGATAGACATGTCTCATCCACCTTCCATGACAACATTTTTTGGGGCTAGTCAATTATTTCTAATAAAAATAGAACTTAGTGAATTTAAAAGTCGGCCTTTTTTTAAGTACGATGTGAAATATCAGATGTTGGAACAGATTTTCTAATATACAGCAGAAGAGGAATTTAAAGATGCAAAATTGGCTCCTGAGAAAAATCCTTCTGGGGATCCAGAGTCCAAAATCTTTCCGGGCAAGTTGTCAAAAATGGAAAGATTTCGTGATAGTCACCTTCTCTGAAATGAAAAAGACATTTCTAGGCACACAAAATTAAATTGCACATTTTCCTCATTTAAACAGGAAATAAGGAGTACGCTTGGTCCATTGGGAAATTCTCCACAATCATTTTATCAGCATCACCTTCAGAAAGCAACTGGAGCTAACCCCATCCAGAGTGGGTTGACTTGTGGCCCCCAAGATGGAAAGTCCAAGTCCTGACCCCCAGTCCCAGTGAAGCTGACCTTATTTGGAAAAAAGATCTTTGCAGATGTAAGTAAGTTAAGGACGGTAAGATGAGATCATCCTGGATTAACTGGGTGAACTCTAAATCCCATAACAAGGGTTCTTGTAAGAAGAGAAGACACCAAAGAGGAGAAACATGGGAGGAAAGGCCATGGGAAGACAGAGGCAGGTTGGAGCGATGCTGCCACTAGCCAACGTACCCCCCGAAACCACCAGAAGCTGGAAGAGGCTGGAAGTCTCCCCTAGAGCCTTCAGAGGGAGATGTGCCCGCCAAAGCCTTGATTTCAGATTTGTGGCCTCCAGACTGTAAGAAAATAAATTTTGGTTGTTCCAAGCCACCCAGTTCGCAATAATTTGTTGCAGCTACACTAGGAAATTAACACCCCCCCTGAGCAGCCCATCTGGGGAGGCAGCTCCCCACTGCCCATCCAGCCCATCCCAGATGGAAAGCAACACTGACCTCTTCCACTCTGACCTTGAGCCGTTCCCTCGATTCTTCCAAACAATGGGCTGGCAGCTATCATGCTTCCGGTGTGATGGACAGATGTTGCTAGACCTTCCCAAACTGTCATTCCAATTTTTCACTCATGTTGGAGGAATCCATGGTGAAAGAAATATGTGGCCTAGAACAATAGGCAAAGCCAACCCTTGCTTGATGAGCGGAATACAAAGGCAGACGCAGCGGCACTGATTTCTCCACCCTTCGTGGTGACTAACCCTCCAAGGCCTCCCTCACTCAACACTCGCCCTGTGTGATCAGAAACGCTTTAATGGAAATAAAACACGCATAGCAACCGAGTGAGCAGCCAACATGGTGCACTTTCTGTGAGTCGGGCACTGCCACAGATGCTAACAGCAAGAAGAATTATTCTGACAACTCATAAAGCGTGCCAATAAAAATATCTCTTTTGGTCTGTGGCTAAAGGAAACACTGTTTGCTTGGGGTCTGAGGAGCACTCTTCATTCCCAGGTCTCCAACGGGATTAACTCTCAATGGCCAGGGTGTGCATGGATTGCTATCAGACAGCCGAGCCCACGGCACTGCAATTTCAAAGACGGTCGCAGCAACATCACGAACTTCTTTGGTGTCCTCCCACCTCTTCGCTAGGCTCCTAGTCTGTGCTCCATTGTCATGGGCCCGCCCTCGGCAGGCTGCCAATGACGGGGGCTGAAAAAAGCATGGGGTAGAAGGAGCGTGGGGTCCAAGGTTGGAATACCTGGTTTGCAGTCCATGTACAACGCATTACCTGTCTGTTTCCTCACCTGCAGTCCACGGGCTTGTTTGCGTCTGGAACACAACCCTAGTGCATGTGGAAGTGTTTTATAAATGCACAGCAGTGGGGGGCACCTGGCTGGCTCTGTCGGTGGAGCGCACGACTCTCGATCTTGGGGTCATGCGTTCAAGCCCCACACTGGGTGTAGAGATTACTTAAAAATAAAATCTTAAAAAAAATACAAAGCAATATTCAACTTGCTGTTTACTTGGCGACCACTGCGTCCTGGCACATGCTAGACCCTCTACGTGTACCGCGACAACCCGAAAATGTGGGTATTGTTATTGCTCTTTTTTAGGTGAGAAGGCCAAAAGTTGGAGTGGTCGAGTCACCCAAGGTCACCCAATGGTAGGGGAAGGAGCTGCTGTCCCAAACCCACAGCTCTTCCGCGGGGCCTCCGTGCCCCGATATAAGGCACTGTACCTGCAACGGGCTCACTCAGATGACCGCGTTCGTCCCGTCTAGAGAAACAAATTGAAAAATCTAAGAAACAAGTTATTTAACTGCCTCTCTCTTCTGGAAAACTTTATCTCGCACCCTAGATAGCAATTGGATTTGTTTTCCTTGTATCGTGGTCCCTCACCTTCTTGAAGGGACTAAAGGCGTTGGGAATAGAAGGGTACCCGGGTGTTGTGGGCTCAGCGGTGGGGTCCAAACAGATCAGTCCACGTCCAAGTCCCCCGAATCTGTGAGTGGGACCTAATTTGGAAAAGGGGTCTTTGCAAATGTAGTTCATTTAAGGATTTTTAGATGAGCTCATCCTGGATTACCCAGTGGGCCCTAAATCCAACGTGTCCGTGTAAGACACAGAAGAGGAGAAGTCACAGGGAGAAGAGGAGGGGGCGGTGTGAGTCCAGAGGCAGAGGTCGGAGTGACCTGGGCCTAAGGCAAGAAATGCCGGCGGCCACCAGAAGCTGGTGGAGACAAAGGACAGATTCTGCCCTGGAGCCTCGGGAGCTACTGTCGTCTTGCAACACCGTGACTTGGGACTTCTGGTCTCCAGAACCGTCAGAGAATCAACTTCTGTCGTTTTCAGCCACCATGTCTGTGGTGCCCTTTGATGGCAGTCACAGGAAACCAACACACTTGACGAATGTCCTCCAGCCCCCTGGACTGAGCATCTCTGCCGTGACCGTAGGCACGCAAGGCCAGTAGGGGAAAAGAGCCATCTTCGAATGGCCCCGAAGCCATACCCTGGGGGGGCCTCCCCATGCGATCATCAAGCCTCTGATGGAAACCCGCTGCTTCTCTTGCCCTGGGCCCCGCACAGACAATGTGGCTATTTATCGGGGAAAGCTTGGCTCCCCGGGATCAGGCCGTGCTCAGTGGCCAAGCCCTGAAGTCAGCTCCCCAGCTAACCCGGGGTCGTCAACCTGTGGGTTCCGCAATGCTGCCCTGGCGAGCAACAAGGTGAGGAGCATGCAGCCTGGGGGGCCACTCAGAGGAGGTGCCAGCAGTGACAAGCGTCTGAGTCACAGACTTGAGCTGCCCTCTGGCTGCGGCCCGAGCCCACTCGGTAAATAAACCCCGTCGCACCAGCTATGGGTCTCTCTGTCTGCATCTGTGGGTCTAGGCATCGGACCAAACCCACAGACCTTCTGGTAACAAACAGCTGGGTCAAAGTACAAAGATTTCCATTCAACCTCCTTGCCTGTTAATCTCTCCGTGCCAAGGAGAGCGACACCTAAAATCCTGCAAATCAAATCTGAGGGCGTTGGAATAGGCCAGGCTCTTTCTATGTCATACAGTTTCGGTGTACGTATTCATCATCAGAGGGTGGGCTCACTTGTTTTATCAAAAGCACATCTTCGGGGCGCCTAGTGGGCTCCGTGAGTGAAGCTTGCGACTCTCAATCTTGGGGTTGTAAGTTCGAGTCCCGGGTGTAGAGGCTACTCAAAAAAATAAAATCTAAAAAGAAAAAAGCCATCTGCGGGGGGAGAGCCAACTGTGTGACAAGTTTCCTGAAGTTTTTAGCAGGTCACAGGAGATTAAATGTGTCATCCACAAGCCCATGCTCACGCCTATCACACTCCCAGGCCCTGGGCAAGCACAGGTAGCCACAGGAGCGTGACAAAGCCCCGGGCCCCAGCGTCTTTCCCCGGCCTGTCACCAAGTCCCACCCCGCACCTCCTCCCCCTGCCGGCTCTCTCTAGCCAGCTGTGCCAGTTCACCTGCGGGCCTCAACCCAAATGCGGTAATAATAGCAAACATCCACGCAGCCCTTGTCCCCCGCCGGACATCGTTCTATGTGCTTTACACACCCTGTTTCACAGCAGGGAAACTAAGGCATGGAGAAGTCAAATGGCCTACAGGCACGCAGGGCTATGTGGCAAAGCTGAGATCTGAGGTTTGAGCCAGTAGCTTTACTGCCTCTCGGTGTCCCCACCCCCACCCCCAGACTAGGCCAGGCCCCCTTCCGTACGTTGGTGAGCACCATAATGATCTCCATGAATGGTCATTAATGTCTGTCTCCTCGGCTAGACTGGAAACTCCCATGGAGTTTCCTTGGACTCATGGGACAGATCACCTGGAACTGGAGGCTAGAAGTCCAAGATCGAGTTTCGGTGGGGCCCCCAACCCTTCCCCTTCCCACCCAGAAGCTTCAGGGAAGAGTCCGTTTCTTGCCTCTTGCAGCTTCTGGTGGCTTTTGGCGTTCGTTGGCTTGTGGCTGCCTCCCTCCTACCTCTGCCTCCATGTTCACTGGCCTCTCCTCCGTGTGGGTCTCTCCTCCATGTGTCCATCCCCAAACTCCCTCTGCCTCTTTCTTATTCGGATACATGTGATTGCACTCAGGGCCCACCTGGCCAATCGAGGATAAACCCCTCCTCTCAAGATCCTTTACTTAATCACATCCGTGGCCAGATCAGGTTTCCGGGGATTAGGACGTGGACCCATATATTGGCGGTGGGGAGGTGCTACCCTTTCGAGCACCCACTATGATTCTTGGAGAGCGGGAAGTGTGTGCCTCATTCCCAGCTGTACCCCAGTGAGGACAGGACTCCGCTAGGGTTCTGAGTCCTCCAGCACATTTCTATAAGCCAGGCAGAAGCCCAGCTCTCTGTGGAAGGGAAAGCTAGGGCTGCGGTGCATACAAGTTCTTTTTTCTGTCTCTTTGGCGGCATTATCATCGCCCTCCTGGGCCGCATCTGCAGTAGCTCTTCGTACAGGAAAGGAAAGTAGATCCTCTCTCCTCTCCAGGACTCACTTCTTGCTGAACCCCATCCGTCCATGTCTATCTGTGAAGGTCACCCGGGTCCCCAGGAGGGGTGTCTGGAGAGTGAATTGGTTCAGAACTGCGTGTTTCCCAGACTCCCTGCCAACACCACAGGGAGGGAGTGAAGTTGGTGTGTTTCCTGGACCGCAAGCTTCTCAGGGACAGCGGGGTAGGTAGGCACTGGTGTGGCTGAGGTACCGGCTCCAAGACTCGATGAGCAGTGGGGACGATCGGGATCCCTGTGTCTGATGGATACGGAATCCTTCGGAGATTGGGTTTGCCCCTCTCCCATCACTCCTCCCTTCCAAGAGCACGCAGGCCCCTTCAGCTCAACCCCAACTCCCTTCCACAGAACCTTCCAGGCCGAATGACTCCCTTCTTTAAAGCTTGAATGAGTCTTGTCTGCTGAGGAATTCACTGTGAAGACTTGTCATGGAAACTCAAGATCCCAGACTGCCACCCAAGGGGAGACAGTACTTGGGTTTCTGAAGGTGCTGAGCACTCCAGAATAGAGAAGCAAGAAGCAGAACATTGAACATCCCCAAGGGAAGGTTGCAGCCACAAGAATGAATCAACCATCTGTTCCCTGCTTTGTGGACTTCAGGTAGGAGCCCCCGCACAAAGAGCTCCTTACCTCCCTTCACGTGAGGCGTGAGCTCCGCAAGGATGAGTGCCGTCCAGTTCTAACTCGTGGAGGGCAGAAAGTCATTAAAAGCCAATGATTACAAGATAGAGAGTGGACACTTTGATGGCTTCAAGGAGATGGAAAATTATGTTTAATACATTATACATGTGGCACAATCACATTTTAAATAGCAGCTGAAGAAAATACAACTTTGCATCCAAATACAGTAGTCCAAGGAGGTGTCTCAAAGTTTCTCTCTCTCCTTTTTTTTGTTTTAGAGAGAGAGAGAAAGAGCATGAGCGGCTGTAGGGACAGAGGGAGAGAGAGAGAGAATCTCAAGCGGACTCCATGCCCAGCGCAGAGCCCAACACAGGGCTCGATCCCATAACCCTGAGATCATGGCCAGAGACAAAATCTTAAAGTCGGACACTCGACCAACTGAGCCACCCAGGCACCCCTCAAAGTCTCATTTGATGGTAAATAATATATCCCAGCACATCATTGAAACCTGAACTTTGTTTTCTGGACTCTCCAGCTATAATGCTTTCACATGAGGGTTATACCACCTCATTATTTGAGAAGAAAAATAAAGTCTTGACCTGAACCTTGAAAGCCAGTGTCTTGCATTGAAGAGTCCCGCAGAGCCCACACTTTTATGTGAAGATGAAAGCTTGGGGCACTCATTTTGTTTAAAATGGAGCAAGTGATACTGTGTTTTCAGAATTTGTCAGTCACCGTTTATCCTGAAAAGCTGGAATTGTGCTTAAATAATTTTCCAATGAAAGAAATGCAATCTGAATTTTGGATACATTAGGATCGTAGCTGACAGACTAACTTTAAAACGCCCAGTGCATTTCAGCACGATCCCACTGTGGATGACTAGCTGGCAGCACGTGCCACACCAGGTAAGATCAGCACCACCAGCATGGTCTACAGTAGTGACTTTCTACTTGCTTCAACAGGATTGGCCCCTGATGGGGAGCTTGGCTATCACAGCAAGGTCAAATTGCCATAAAATGTTCTTGGTGTTTGCTCTCAATTTTTTTTTAAAGATTTTATTTATTTACTTGACAGAGATAGAGACAGCCAGCGAGAGAGGGAACACAAGCAGGGGGAGTGGGAGAGGAAGAAGCAGGCTCATAGCAGAGGAGCCTGATGTGGGGCTCGATCCCATAACGCCGGGATCACGCCCTCAGCTGAAGGCAGATGCTTAACCGCTGTGCCACCCAGGCGCCCCGTCAATTTCTGAACTTTCTGGCTATGAACCGGTAACAGCTTCAGACCAGCACCAATATGCTTACCAATCTAGTCCAATTCCCTCTTGGTACAGATTTGTTCATTTGCTCGTTCATTAGTTCAGCAGATAGCAGTTGAGCATCAACCACCTACCAGGCATTGGAGTCAAAATAGGAACTACTCAGAGATAGTCCCACCCTCACGGCATTTGTACCGTTGTGGGGGGAGACTAATTACAAGCACAAATATCTAATATGATTTTAGGTTGTGACAATTGCTATTCAGTAACACAAAGTGAAGGAAAGGGGGAAAGAGCACAGGGGTGGAGAGGGTCATCGAAGGCCTCTCTGAGCCGAGAAATGAGATGAAGCACGGAGGGAGCCATATGACCTTCTGGGAAAGAATGTTTCCAGATAAAACAGCAGAGGCAAAGGCCCAGGGAGGGGAGGAGCTTGGTGTTTTTTGGAAAGGGAAGAAGGCCAGTTGGCTGGGAAGGAGTGAGTGCAAGAGAGAGGGGTTAGGAGGTAAGGGTGGAGAGGTGGCTAGGAGCTAGATCACGCAGTGCCGTGGGGTTGGAAGTTTGGTAAGGACTATACATTTCATATTATGGGAGACAGATGGTGCATTTTGAGCAGAATGAGTTCGATGTGCAAAAACGGGGGTGGGAAGGGTCCAGTTAAAGTTGAGTAAGACTACAGCAACGGCTCCCAATGACCCTCACCTTGTGGTATTCACACCTTATGCAGACCCTTCAACGTTAACTAGATCTGACCCGTGTAACACCAATAGAATATTGCAGCAATGAAAGAGATCAGCTCACGAAGGGCAGTGTGGCTTCCTAGTTGCTTTCACTCTCAGATCAGTTGCCTGGCGCAAGTCGGCAGCCATGTTGTTTGGTGCCTGTGGAGAAGTCCATGGGATGAAGAACTGAGTCCTCCAAACAACAACCCCCTAACTAGTCAGTCATGCAAGCAAGCTGTCTTAGAAGTGGATGGTCCAGCTCCAGTCAATGCTTCAGCTGACCACAGTCCAGCCTGCCATCTTGACTGTAACCTCACAAGAGACCCTGAACCAGAAACTTCCAGCTGAGCAGCTCCCAAAGTCCCCATCCACAGAAACTGTGATTTAGTAAGTGTTGATGGTTCTTCGAAGATGCTAACCTTTGGAGTAATTCGTTATGCAGCAATAGCTAGCTAATATGGGGAACATTTTTGGAATCCTGGAGACCAGTTTATCAGTGCAGCTGGCAGGAGAATGAGGGGAATCCTACAAGAGAAGTTTTCTGGTACATGAAGGTGAAGAGTGTTCTGAAATGAGTGTTAACCCCATCCTGTGTCAGCGAGAATTCCAGAAAGCAGGATGAAAGGTGCATCAGGGGAGGTAGAGAAGAATATACACTCAGGCTGCCATATGAAATACTTGGCACAGCTCAGTGTGGATTCATTTCCACTGATCCATGTTTGTGTCTTCTTCCCAACAGGGTAACACATCCATGTGGGACATCCGCCATGTCCTGAAATGAGAAGACTGTTGGTTGATGATGGTGGAAGCTAGCGCCTGGAGGACGCTCATTTGCCTCTGCTTGCAGATCAGCGTGTGCTCTGAATCACCAACGCCACAGCTCCTCCAGAAATAACACGGCGAGAAGTCTGGGAGAAGCAATTTGTGGGGGGGGCAGCGTTGCGCTGGCTTTCAGATTTGGATGAGAGTCAGTACGTCAATCATTATTCCAGAGAGACTCCTTTAGAGTAAGTGTCTCCAGCCTTGTATTGAGCACTGAGAACCCAAACAAATATTTGCATGTATTAACTTTCCTAAATTAGTCAGATGACTTTTAGTACAACCCATGATGGATGCTAATTTTTCTTCAAAGCAAACACAATTTTTTTTTTTTTGCCTCTGAATGTGCATTCAGGAAACGGAAACCTGATTATTCCTTCAACCGAACTGGGGCTCTGGAAAATTACAACCTCTCGTGCCGTTGTGGAGATAGTCAACCGCTATAGATTTGTATGCCGAAGCAATGACATTAAGAAATCAATTAGAGTTATATTAAAAGGACTTTGCTATCGGCAGCAATTGTCAAAGCGCCACGCCCAGCTGTCCAAGAAGGCAGAGGGACACAGAGGTTACACTATAGGGCCCTGGGGGCTGTTGCACCTGCTCCCAGCTGCTCGGTGATCCAGACCCCGAGAGTTAATACCGTGGGCTGAGCACAGCTGTAACCACTGGGAATGGTCTGATCCATAATGAGATATTGCACTTTTCTCTGGCCATTTCACTGTACGGAAATGTCATTTATAAAGAGAATGGACAATCTGTGGTTGACACCCCAACATCCATTATCCCTAAGCAAGCCGTCTAAATCAATCATGGATCTCATTCTCTTTTCTGGTGATTGATTTAGAACCGGTGAGGGAATTACTTCTGACTTCTAAGCAGACCCCAGAAGTCCGCTGGGGCTGGCAGCCTCTAGACAAGGACTTTACCCTTGAGACTCCGTTTTTCATGTGTGTCTTCCTTCAAGAGTTGTTGCAAAGGTTAAGTTTCATCCTTATTAAGAAGAGTCTAGAAGTAAAATGAGGTCAAATTTTTCTAGAACAGCAGTTCTGAAACTTTTTGATCTTGGGATTTCTTTACACTCATATATGATGTAGGACCACAAAGAGCTTTTGTTTATGTGATATGTCTACCAATATTTACCACATTAGAAATTAAAACTGGGAAAATTTAAGAATATATGTTTATCTATTTATTTAAAATACAATCATAAGCCTATGTCTACGTTACCCTAAATAGCGCATTTTTAGTGAAAAATAACGACATATTCCAAAACAAAACCAGTTTCCTGAGAAGAGTGGCATTGTCTCACAGTTTTGCAAATCTCCTTCATGTCTGGTGTAACAGAGGACAGCTGGATTCCCGTACCTGCTTCTGCAAACGTCAGTCGGGTTTTGGTTAAAGTATATGAAGAAAATCCTGCCTCACGCAGACAGGTTGACAAAGGAATACCCTCCAGAAAGGACTACCAGGATCCCTCAGGAATTCTTGCACCACACTCTCTAGGGCATACCAGAATCACCATCTAGAAAACCAAATATGGACCAGTGTATCCAGAAACCCGCTACTGTGTTCTTAGAAGACAGGCATTCCAGGCAGAGGAAAGGTAGCTGATCCACTCCCAGAACAGGAGTCTGAAGCTTCTTTTATCAACCTGTGAACACACTTCCATGAGAGCCTTTGGCTTAAAACTTACATTTGACATTCCGATGGGCAATGCCTGTGCTAAACCGGCAAAGGGTCCAAGCATCCCAGGATCTCAGAGTCAGAAGGGAGCTTAGAATCATCTTCTGTCTCCCTATTCTGCCTCCTGGCTCCTGTTCTGTTCACGCTGCACCCGCGAGCAGACACTCACTACCTCAGGGGACCGAGTGTGTGCAGAAGCAGGGAATTCGGGATCTCCTGGACACTATCTTCCACACTGTTAAGCTACTTGCTAGTGATCTTACGGTTCATTACCGGCAGAACCGGGCTCTTATTCCCGATCCAGCACGTTTCTTTACTTACATTAACTGTTTTTGAGCTCGGGTCATAAAAACATTTGTCCTTCACGTGCCTCTACTGCTTTCTGGGAATGAATAAACCACAGTGTATGTTTCGGACCTGTGGGACACTTTTTGCTAAATGAACCATTTGAATTACCCTGATCAGTTAAAGGAAAGGAAGGTTTCAAAGTAAAATGTTTCTTTAGGGTACAGTGAAGACACAGCTGCTCCCGTGGCCTCTTGGAACACCTCTCATTCCCATCTTTGCACCGATTTCTTCTTTGGGCTACCTGGGGAGGTCACCGTCAGCACCCGTGTGCAGGAAACTTACTGACCAGAAGGTCTATCCTAGGTGATACATGGATCATCTGAAATCTTTTTGGCAAAGTGCGCCAGGATTGTTGTTTTGTCTTTTACATTTTTTTTTAAAGATTTTATTTATTTATTCGACAGAGATAGAGACAGCCAGCGAGAGAGGGAACACAAGCAGGGGGAGTGGGAGAGGAAGAAGCAGGCTCATAGCGGAGGAGCCTGATGTGGGGCTCGATCCCATAACACCGGGATCATGCCCTGAGCCGAAGGCAGACGCTTAACCGCTGTGCCACCCAGGCGCCCCTTGTCTTTTACATTTTATTGTGAACATTTTTTTTGGCAGAAGTGCCGCAAATAGGATGATTAACCCATTTCTCTGAATTACCAATTTCAACATTTTTATTTTGTCACAGTGGCTTTAAGTAACCAATCTTTACCCCCTCCCTCCCTTCCTTCCCTCCTGTCTTTTTTTTTTCCCATCGATAACTTAAAGCCTATCCTTAATACGTTGTTGCTTCACCTTGAAATACTTCTGTAGCTATTTCTAAAATATAAGACCATTACCCAAAATAGCATCATCTCATTTAACTTAAATTAAAAATTCCTGGGGCGCCGGGGTGTCTCAGTCAGTTAAGCGTCTGACTCTTGATTTTGGCTCAGGTCATGATCTCACGGTTGTGAGATCAAGCCCTACATCAGGCTCCGTGCTGGGCATGGAGTCTGCTTGAAAGTCTCTCTCTCTCCTTCTCCTCCCCCCCCCCGCATGCTCTCTCTCTCTCTCAAATAAATACATAAATAAAATCTTTTTAAAATAAAATAAAAAATAAAAATTCCTTAGTGAGAACGATTAGTCAGTTTATATTCTAATTTTACACTCATTAGATTTGATGATTATTATGGCCTGTAAGTCTTTTTTATAATCTGGGACATCCTCCTGCCCCTTCCACCCTATTTTCCTTATGCCCTTGACTTGTTTTAGAAACTGGATGTGTTTTCTACGGGATGTCCCACATTCTGCACGTGTTTGGTGACTTTCTTCTGGAATCATTTAACTTGCTGATTTGTCCCTTGTTTGTTCCATAAACTAAAAGTGAAGTTTATTTGTTTTTTATTTAAATTCAACTAGCCAATATATAGCACATCATTAGTTTCAGATGCAGAGGTCATGAATTCATCAGGTGCATATAACACCCAGGGCTCATCACGCGAAAAGTGAGGGCTTGATTAGATTCTTTGGCAAGAATACATCACGTTGGTACTTTCTGTTGGACTTTATTTATAGGTGTCCTTTCTGGGCATCCCAGCAACCTGCACATAGCCTGGTTGTTCTACCTGTAGTGATGCTGAGACGGGCCAGTGGGTTCAGGTGGTGACAGCCTGACCCCTCATCGTGAACATCCCTGCCAACCAATATCCCTTAGCTTTTGCATCAGTTTAATCCCTGGACCAATGATTTAATTGGGAGTTGAAATGGTGAATGGTGATTTTTCTACTGTTTTTATTCTATTTATTAGGTGGAATCTCTAAATTTATTAGCTGGAATTTCTAAATTTATTCGTTGGAATTTTCTTGACCGAAGAAGGTTTCCTCTTCAACTAGAACCATTTAGTCACCTAGAAATACAGTTTACATGGAATAAGAAGGATAAATGCTTAATTCTTTCCCTTTGACCACCAATTCTCAGAATAAAAAGTCAGTCTTAGCTGAGGCTGCTATAGCAGGATACTACACACCGGGGACCTTCCACAATTCTTTTGGCTGGGGAGTCCAAGGTCGCGGGGCGGGCAGATGTAGCGTCTGGTGAGAGCTCTCCTCCTGGCTTGGAGACCGCCCCCATCCTGCTGGGTCCTCCTGGAGTGGGGAGACAGAGAGAGAGCTCCAAAGGCCCCCCCTCTGACTACCTTCACTGCGGTGCTAGGGTTTCAGTGTTTGAATTTGGACGGGGTACAGACATTCCGCCCATAGCAGAGTTGGCGCTCTAGCTTCGATAGTGCCCAGTGCATTTTTTGAGCCGGTGCTGCCGTTCCTCTCTCTTCTTCCTGTTCTCGCTCTGATTATCACTGTGAACTCATGATCTTCTGTACTTGTTATGTGTTCATCAGTTACAGTCATTACTCTTGTTGATGCTCAAATTGTCCCATTTGGGGCCATGGTGGTCCCGCGCATTGGCTTTTTGACACGACCCCATTAATCTTTGCTTCCTTGCTTTCAGGCACAACAGGAGCCCCCCTGGATCAACTCATACATTTCCTGCCTCCAATTCAGACTTCGCTAGTTCTCTAAAGAGCCTTGTTTATTTTAGCGGGGGAATGGTGTATTCATCGCGATTGAGTTGTTACTGCTTCTGTTAACCGATTAAGAAAACACATATTTTTCAAAAGCAATAACCTAAAGTATTCATAGTGATATTTCCACTTCAAATTTAACATCATTGGGCTTAAATTCTTTAATTTTATGCTTGTGTGTCTTTTCTGTTATACTAAAAATCTTGATTCCTAATAATAATTGTATTGCTGTAATGACTTATTAACCTACAGGACATATATAGTAATTTCAAAATGTCAATATTTGTACTCCCAAAAGACTATTGGATGAAGTTCAAATTTTCTTTACAATTCTTTTCAATTTTAGAATATTCTACTAATGATGTGCAGTCCAAATGCTGCATTCCTGAGTCACTTGAAATAGCTTTTTTTATCCTTGTGGTATGACATCAGTTTAATATATAATTTAGTACTTGTTTGGATTTTTTTTTCAAATTTTAAGGAATGCTTTTTCCCTCCCAGCCTTTTGATTTAATTTTCTTTTTGGAATATGTAAACTATTTCCTGATTCCAAAGTCAAAGCTTTACAGTAAGATTTATTCTGAGAAGTCTCTTTTCTATTTCTTTTTTTTTTTTTAAGATTTTATTTATTTATTTGACAGAGAGAGCGAGCCAGCGAGAGATGGAACACAAGCAGGGGGAGTGGGAGAGGAAGAAGCAGGCTCCCAGCGGAAGAGCCTGACGTGGGGCTCGATCCCAGAACTCCAGGATCACGCCCTGAGCCGAAGGCAGACGCTTAACGACTGAGCCACCCAGGCGCCCCCTCTTTTCTATTTCTGCTTTGCCTCCTCATCTCTCCCTCTTCTTCCCAATATTTCCCCCACTGGTTTATCCTTCTCGTATTTCCTTGTGGAAATGTGAGAAAGTGTGTATATGTGTGTTAGAATTCCCTCTCCTCCTTTACTCAAAGGCTGGTGCGCTGTAGGCAGTGTTCTGTGAGTGGTCTTTTCTTTTACCAATATATCCTGCGTATCACCCCATTTAAGAATATGGAGATATTCCACATTCCTTTTTATGACACGCCGTGCTCCGTTGTGCGGATTTTTCATACTTTATTCAACCATTTCCCTACTGATGGCTATTTGGTCTGTTTCCAGTGTTTTACCATTACAAGTAACGTTGCCATGAGTAACTGAACGAATACGTCCTTCTGTGTTTTGCTTGTTTGTTTGCAGATGTATCACTGGGATAGTTTCCTAGAAATGGGATTGCTGCATCAAAGGATAAATGCATTGGGATTTTGCTAGACATTGCCAAATTCTCCTTCTGTTATTTCGTATTCCTACTAATAATGGATGAGAATTCCGCTTTCCTCCCCACCCTCACCTATGGCGTTTGGTGTCAAAGTTCTGAATGTCACTCTGATAGGTGAGAAATAGTATTTGAGTGCAGTTTGCCCACTTCCCCTATTATGAGTGAAGCTGAGCATCTTTTCTTATCTTTAAAAACCATTTGCTGGGGCGCCTGGGTGACTCAGTCATTAAGCGTCTGCTTTTGGCTCAGGGCGTGATCCCGGAGTTCTGGGATCAAGCCCCACGTCAGGCTCTTCCGCTGGGAGCCTTTTTCTTCCTCTCCCACTCCCCCTGCTTGTGTTCCCTCTCTCGCTGGCTGTCTCTCTCTCTGTCAAATAAATAAATAAAATCTTTAAAAATAAATAAATAAATAAATAAATAAATAAATAAATAAATAAATAAATAAAATAAAAACCATTTGCTTCTCATTTTCTAGGAACTGTTTGTAACTGTCATCCATAAAAAAAACCACTCTTTTTCTTCTTGACTTTTAGAGGTGTTATCTGTAAATTCCTTCTCTATCATATAAGTTGCAAATACTTTTTCCTCTTTACTATTTGTCCTTTGTCTTTGCGTATAGTTTCACCATTTAAAACGCCTTTGATGTGTTTTGCTCTATTATTTATTTGTTTGTTTATTTTTCAGATTTTATTTTTAAGTCATCTCTACACCCACCATGGGGTTCAAACCCACAATCCCGAGACCAAGAGTCGCACACTCCACCAACTGAGCCAGCCAGGAGCCCCTGTTATGTTTTATTTTGGGGAGCTGAATTTACAATCTTTTCTCCTATTGCTTCTGGATTTCAAGTCATAATCACTAAGGTTTTTCTCCACTCCTACATTACAAAGAAATTTACCCACTTTTTTTCTGGTACTTACGTAATATCATTATAACATTTAGATCTTTGGTCCATTTGGAAATCATCTTTTTTTCTTTTCTTTTAAGTAATCTCTACACCCAATGTGGGGCTCAAACTCACGATCCTGAGATCAAGAGTCACATGTTCTACCGCCTGAGCCAGCCAGGAGCCCCTGGAAATCACCTTGACATACTGTGTGAGGGACAGATTTTTTTCCAAATGGAATTGTGATTGATTGTGGGGTTTTGACACAATTAGTTGAAATGACTGCTGTTCTGGTTCATTGGCTAGCCTTAGTTAAAGTAACATAATATCTATCTCACATTTTCAGCACCTTGTCACCGATAGGCTAAAATTCAAGACTAAAAGTTACAAGTCGATATTATAATAATAGCTGTTACCTTCATTCCGCCTGTTGTTTCAGGTTTTCTAAGGACACTACTCACATTCCTTTCTCAACAACAGCACAACTCATGATGTTACACAGGAAGCCAGGAAGAGTAAAGTCTTCTTGCTGGCCGAGCTGTCCACTTCCTCTCAATTTCCGACGTGATATTGTATACCAGCTATAATTGGGGAGAGGAGACTTTCACATTTGCTGTTGACAAACACATGCTGTTGGCTCACGGTGTCACAAAACATTGCCCATGAGAACACTTTCTGTCCTTGATCCCCATTAGGGGGGAACCACTCTAAGTGACCTTTGGAAATGCCAAAGCTGACGCTTTAGTTGTATTAATTCAGAGAATTGCAAGTAATGATATTTCTGACTTATTTCAATGACTTTTAGAGTTGTTTTTTTTTTAAGTAATCTCTACACCCAACATGGGGCTCGAACTCACAACCCCGAGATCAAGGGTCACATGCGCTTCTGACTGAGCCAGCCAGACGCCCCTATTTCAAAGGCTTTTAAAAGCAGAATTTATAATGATGATAGTATAATAAAATGAAACTCAGTTTGTGAAAATTTCTTGAATATTTTGAAAGGTGATATACACATCAAACTGAACCAGAAATTAAAAAATAATAATAATAAAATAAAAATAAATAAGTAAAATCTTAACTAGAAATAGAATTGTCAGCACATTTGTATCAACAGATGAATCTCTTCTGTGCTCTTTCTTTCTTTCTTTTGTCATAAAATCTGCTGTTCTTCACTTGTCGATGATAACAGAAGTAACTAGCAGATAGCAGGATGTGAGCTTTGTACTGTTTTTCCAGTAATGTGGAAGACCCCACATTTGCAGAGAGGCTTTCAGACCTCTGGAAAGCAGAGTTTTTCTCCATACATATAAATGATCCAGTGTAAAATTATAAAATAAAAAGAGAGTTCTGGATACCTGTCTAGCTCTGTTCCTTCCTTGGAGGAGGACTTTAACAACACAATTTTGGGGATTCGTATTTTTATTAGGATGCCTCTGTCTTTGAAATCGCTGGCCTCCCAGATGCACCATGTATATGATAAGATTCAGGAATAATCCAAATAACTTTACATGTTGGAAATGATAATAAAATCAGAAAATCCTGGTGTTGGAAGAGACTTTATTTTTATTTATTTATTTACTTATTTATTTTTGAGAAAGGGAGAGTGAGCGCAAGTGGGGGGAAGGGCAGAGGGAGAAGCAGACTCCCCACTGAGCAGGGAGTCTGATGCGGGACTCAATCCCAGGACACTGGGATCATGACCTGAGCTGAAGGCAGATGCTTAACCGACTGAGCCACCCAGGCACCCAAAAGAGACTTTAAAGCTCATCTCATTCAGAAGGAAATCTCTTCGGTATTTGTAAGTGCGGCTGTGGGGCGGCAAGATTGGGGAGCTGCTTTCCTCCACGTTGATAAACCAGATAGCGGAAATGACATAAAGGCATGCCAACCAACAAAGAGGAATGACCCACTTAGGGTGACTAATGGTGGCGGAGTCAATGTAATTGCATGCTTGCTAGTGGTATCCTAGCACCAGCTAGTGGCAAGAATTAATGAAGACATTATATGCCCGGAAAAATAGAACATTTGCATTAAGGACATCTTACATCTCAATTTCTCAACCACTTTTTACAGTACATAATTTTTTCCCTCTTGACTAAACAATACAGACATCTTTATTTGAAATGCCAAAGGGTGCTGTTGGGCTGGAAAAACTGATGAGCAGCTTGCCTGCTACGGTTGTCAGAATCCTGGGAGGTAAGTCCAGGATGGGATTAGGAAAGAAGGGAATAGAAAGTCTTTGTGCTTGGGGAAAAAACACTCTTGCATACGTACAGCTTTCCCAGAGCTTGTGTGTAGCAATGTCTTGTTGTTCACCGTAATTCAGCCTGAAGGACACTCTAACTGTCCTTGAGAGCGGTTATTAACCATCAGACCCCAGCCCATTTATCACATGCAACGTTGTGTGATGGAAACTGGAATTTCAAGCAGACTCACCAATCACATTCCGAGCCAGCTCTGACAGTGTCTTGCTGGGTCTGTATAGACAAACAGAATTAAGGACTTCTATGGCAAATGTGACATTGGTAGCTACCTTGCTTTGCCACTGTCAGTAAAGCCCACTTTTGTTACTGTTTACACATCCAAAAAAATCTAGGGAGTCCACACGAGGTCATGTAGCATTAATTCATGATCATCACGAGGTGATTAAATCGGATGCAATAGCTATCTTCTGTGGCTATAGAGGAAAGAACTGGAAAACGCACCCTTGTTATGCAAGGAAAGTTCCTTTAGGACTAAAACCACAGGAATAAGTATTTTCTTGTTGAAGTTAAAACACATTTGAAAAGATCATAATCAAAGAATAAAACTTCACTGGTAGAGCTTAGAGTAGTCCTAGGATCTCACATATATTTCAACAACAGACATATAAACCTATTGTGAAATTCGCGTATATTAAGAAATTATGTGTTTATATATGGATATATTTATAACATCCAAACACAACAGAGTTCTTACTGGTGTGCTTTTAGCTGCTGAAAGGTAATTGGCTCAAGTATATTGCATTACCTCCCAAACAATGTCCTTTTTTTTTTTAAAGTGAACTCTACCCAAAACGTGGGGTTCTAAGTCACAATTCCAAGATCAAGAGTTGGCTCTACCAACCAAACCAGAGGGGCACCCCATAGAATAATGTCTTTTAATGACTGTGGCTTCTATATCCCACAAATGTAAGTACTCCTTGCCGGGTTCCTTTGTGACAGTAACCTCTTCCCAGCTCACCTGCTACTCATGGGCGGAAAGAAGAAGCTCACAGACTCGGCATCTCCAAAAGTCAGATTGGTGGGACCTCGGTAACCTGCATGCCTCCCTCCAAGACAGTAATAGTCAAGAGAATTACCAAACACGGTCAGACCCAAAGTCTGAGGGTCTTACACCAGCTGCTGTCTCCCCACCCACCCCGTTCCCACTGCTCCAAACCAGAACTCCCAGTCCAGAGACACTGGGGTCTGCAGCCTGAGCAGCCACAGTTCTGATCACGTCCACACATCCCTTCATTCACTGGTTCACGCATTTTGTTCAACACAGGCTTATTCGAAACCACCATATGACAGATGTCAATGATTCAGTGATGAAGGACCCAGTCACTGCCCTTACAGACCTCACAGTTTAGTGGAAAGAAGGAGATGCCAACTGATAAATAATACAGAGGAGGAGATAAAAGTTCTTAAATTCCTAAATTGTGCTAGCCTCATGCTAAGAGACTAACAGGAATTATCTCATGTAATCCTCACACAACAGTGATGAGGATACCCTTACTATCTTCGTTTTACTTATTTAAAAAAAAAAAAGGCTTTAGAGAGACAAACAATTTGTCCATAATGATTGCACTGGAAGTGGCAGAGGTAAGAGGAAGTCACTTTGCCTCCGGAGTCTAGAAGCTAGCACGTCTCTAACAGGCGTCTTCAAAAAATAAAGCAAAAAAGCTTTCTTATCCTCCAACCCAGAATAGATTTATTTATTCTTCCCCATTTATTGATATTATTATGGACTCAGGGATAGTCGTCTTATACTTTGGTTTACAATCCAATACTATCTTGTTTTATTGTTTAGGCTGTTCCAGCGATGACCATTGGGAGGGGCTCTTACAGCTGACTCATGTGTCCCTTTGACTCCTCTCCATCGTTGTATTTTTTGTCTATTTAAGCCCTTTTTTTATTTTCTGGAGCTACAAGGTGCTTCGGACTTGTAAATTTCCCTGTTGGCTATGCAGAAAAACAAAATCAATGCTATCCGTTTGACCAAGCAAACTATCAGCCACTATGGGTACCTACCTGAGCACAGATCTGTGGTGATACATTGAGTTTCCACAATCCTTTAGTTTTAGATTTTTACCTTTCTTTCAGATGGCATTGGCAGTCCTCTGGATTTGACCACAAATCCATGATCCTGGCTTTGAACCCTTGACCCATACTCCCTCAGCTGTACTGATTTACAAAAATGGAGTTAGCTCCATTCTTTCCCTTGTGCCCAGTAAATTGATGAAATTACCAGCCTCTTCACATCACACTGTACTCTCTATTCTGCTTTTGTGGAACGTTGCTGGGAAAGTGTGGAGGCCATTCCATGGCAGCAACAAGAACATAAAAATCAGTTGTTTCTCCTCCTCTGGTTGGAGAAAAAGGAAAGCAGGGAAGCCTTCTCCACCTTGGTGTTATTGACATCTGGGGCTGGATTCTTCCGTGTCCTGGGGGGCTTCCTGTCCTTGCTGGTTGCTTAGCAGCATCCCTGCCCCCCCCCACCTGGATACCAGTAGTGCACACCAAGTTGTGACAACCGCACTGTCTCCAGACATTGTCAAATGCCTCCCCTGGCGGAGAAGGGAGAAGGGAAGTGCGATGAAAATCACCATTGTGTGATAACAAACGAGAGGGTTCTTTTAGCATTACGACAGAAAGGGGACTGGGACATCTTGGAGCAAACAGCCTGGCCCTTTTCCCCTGCCGTCTGATCAGCTTTGATTTACTGGGCAGGACTGACCTGGGCAAGTCTTTGCAAAGGCAACCTCCAAGGACCAACAAGGGTGGAATTTGGGTAATTTGATAAGTGACTTGAAAGTTCAGAAAGTCACTCTGGTTCATTCACTGGAATACCTGCCCCTACGGTGTGAGTTAACTGTGTGGTCCTGGCGCACTTCCAGTCCAGGTGATTGCAGGTTACATTCCCTAGTGTTCCTTCCCATTTCCGGGGCGCATGGTGCCCTTCTTTGCTTCTGTGCAGCACAGCATGACTAAACCATAATTATTCTCTTAGCTTCCAGCGATTAGTTAGGGGATATTAATTTGTGATTTGCTTGTAATGTTTAAGTTGGCAAACCACTGGCGGATGAAAGGACTTGAAGTTTCTCCTTTTGGCTCTGTGGGATGTAATAATGGAGGGAGAAACCTCCCTTAAGCTATCTTGCCAAAAGAAAAAAGAATTACCCAATAGTTCATAGATCTGCAAAAGGCTTTCTTTGATGAAGCCCAGTCCTAGAGAAACTAGAGACAAAGCCCCATCACAGCGTCGGGCCATTTGCTGTGTAGACAGTGGAAGGACCTCCTGTCTTTGTGTGTAACTTCCCCCACCCTGCCCCTCCCCTACCCCCAGTCTCTGATCTGATGTCCTACTCACACCTGACCTTTAGGGAAATTGTGCCATCCTCCGGACTTTTCTCAATCCTTGTTCCCGTTTAAACCACCAGCCCTGGGCACCTAGGTGACTCAGTCCGTTAAGTGTCTGCCTTCAGCTCAGGTCATGATCCCAGGGTCCTGGAATCGAGCCCTACATCTGGCTCCTTGCTCAGCGGGGATCCTGTTTCTGCCTCTCCCTCTGCCTGCCGCTCACCTTCTTGTGAGCGCGCTCTCTCTCTCTCTCTTTCTGTTAAATAAGAAATCTTAAATAAAATAAAATAAAATAAAATAGAATAAAAAGCATAAACCACCAGCTCTGTAAATTAATCCCAGTAGAGGGTTGGTCTCAGCGCAGCAATAGAGCGATGGAGATAAACCTGGGGGTGGGGTGGGGGGCCAACCTGTCCCAGTTTGCCCAGGCGTTGCTAAAATAGTGGAAGTCCACGTCCCAGGCTGCCCTTCAGTCCCGGACAACCCGACAGTCGGTTACCCTAACTCCTTGACGGCAACCTCCAGAGTTCATCTCCTGTAACCTCACCCCTGTCCTAACACATCTCCCAGCGCCTGGGTCAGGAGGTAACTTTGCATCTTTAAAAAAAGGGCTGGAGCGAGAGACCCGGAAATTAACAGTAACTCTCTGATCGGCCACGAGGGGGCGCGTTCTCCCACATATTGTGCAGTCCAGCCTGGCAAGGGGAGGAGGAACCATCCTGGTTAGGAGGGACCAAGTTAAGCTGTCATGACAGTCAGTGACTGTCCGAGGGATAGAAATAAAAACGGACAGTCCAGTCAGTGCATTTATGCCCCTAACACATGCACACACGCGCGCACACACACACACCCAGTGCTTATGAAATTAACCCTCTGATTCAAGTACCACCAGGTTCCAGCAGCCTTATACCCCTTATTTTCAACCCTCACAATGACCTTGCAAAGTGGGAACTGCAGTTCACTAGCCTAAAGTCACAATATTGGGTGAAACTTCAAAGACCATCATCTTTTCACTACACCACATCACCATTTAAGAACCATGAAATGGTAGAGTTACAAACTGTTTCCTTGGCTTAGGGTGGAGGGTGGGGCTGGGGGGGGGGAAGGCTGTGTGGATGATGCCTAATGAAGACCTTGATCCATGCTCGTCATGGGGAAAAGGGTGGGGTAGTGTCACCACCGCTTCAGGGTATGGACACCAGTAGGAGTCTGGGTGGGAAATGGGAACACACCAGCCCCAGAGTGATGGGGAGGTAGGGACTCCCAGCCTTAGTTCCTTTTCATTTCTAAGGCAACTGAAAGCAGGGGCTATCACTGCTGCACCACAGTAACGGGCTCAGAGAGCCAAGCAAATGTTTAGGCACAACGTAGCGGTCAGTGGACATGAATACCATCCAGCAAGTCCTTCATAGAAACCTGGGCTGGGCCGGACTGAACGTGCCCCAGGCACCAAGCCACCTGTGAAAGCTGCCTGCCAAAAGGAGCTGGTGAAGCCAACCCAAACTAAATTCAGAATTGAAATTCCGAGAATACCCATAGAAGAAAAGCATCTGGCGTTCATCGTGAAAGCAAAGGAAAAGGAAGAGCTTGGCAATTCTATTAAGGAGTTGTCAGATGTCCTAACCCTGGGGTTGGTGCAAAAGACATGCAACGTTCTAGGAAAGGGTTAAGGTGGTTGGGAGGGGGGGATCTTTTAGAAGCGAAATCTTTAAATTCTGTTTGATTTAGATTCCTCTGCTGCTCTTCACAATTTACAGATATGCTCAGGAGTCCTGGGGTTCCTTGTACTTCTCTCTTTCTTTTTGAATGAAAAACCTTAGCAATAGGTTTCATAGAATTGACTTTTGGTTTTTTTGTCAGTGTCTATCATGTTGACAATCAGCTCGGGAGACCTGCTGAGCTGTCAGAAAAAGGACTCATCTTCACATTACTTTGACCAAAACAGATATGGTTTTTACAACTATAAATTAGATTACTATATCTGTCCCAACTTACTTGGCTGCCACCAAATGAACTAGGCTAACATTCCTGAATTGCAAATAATCCTTTCCCCATGGATATATTTTTATCCAGGGCAATATTCCTCTAATTCAAGGCTTGAAAAATGAAGCCCATGTGATTTCAAGATGAACACTTTAAAGTTGTGAAGCATGTTGTGGCTTAAAAAAGAAAAAAAAACATAGCCTTCCAAGAAAATCATCTCTCTAGTAACCAAAAACAACAAAACAAAACAAAACAAAAACAAAAACAAAAAACAAACCCAAAACAACAACAAAAAACAACCCTGATGGGCAGTTCTTTTCAAGGGCAGATGAGAGAATGACAGCAGGAAGAGGTTTGAAATCCTCATTCAGATGGATGGTAAATTTGCTCTTTTAATGTAAATATTGATATATAATCCGGCTTTCCCTGTCGAAAATCACTCATGCATACAAACATGCTCAGAATTTAATACACACGTTCTCTGTTCCTTTCCTAAATCTTGTGTTCTTTTCTTTATAATGCCCTTCCCAGAGGAGCAGAGAGTGTGTGATTTACAGGCAATTTGTAAGATAGCAGCTCTGAAGATCACCCGAAAAATCTGCCCACTAACCAGTGAAGGAACCAATATGTTTACATAAGCAAAGGTCTCATCATTTCCCTGTCCAGTTAAAAATGTTTCAACAGGCTTCTTAAAAAAAGAGTCCCAGGCACTTGGGTGGCTCAGTTGGTTGAGCATGACTCTTGATTTTGGCTCAGATCATAATCTCAGGGTCATGAGATTGAGCCCCAAATGGGGGCTCAGTGAGAAGTCTGCTTGAGATTCTCTCTCTCCATCTCCCTCTTCTCCCCACCCCACCCCCGCTCTCTCTCTCTCTCTCAATTAATAAATAAAGAAATCTAAAAAAAAAAGAGAGAGTCCTAAGACATACTTCGTACAGAACTGGACTATCGTAAATACTCTGTGGAAAGAAGGATGGGAAGGAGGGATAACCCTCAGCCAGGGTATCTCAAACTAACGAAATTAGTAAATAATGGGGTTTTGGTGTACAGGCAGCTCTCCGAATGTATTTTAAAATTCAACATATTTGGGGGGTCTGACCGGCTCAATCGGGTGCAGAGATTATTTAATAAATAAATAAACAAATTTAAAAATAAAATTCAATGTATTTTACAATTCATTATAATTCTTTACTATATAAACAAAATAAAATGTATTTTTTTTAAAAGATTTTATTTATTTATTCGACAGAGATAGAGACAGCCAGCGAGAGAGGGAACACAAGCAGGGGGAGTGGGAGAGGAAGAAGCAGGCTCATAGCGGAAGAACCTGATATGGGGCTCGATCCCAGAACGCCGGGATCACGCCTGAGCCGAAGGCAGACGCTTAACCGCTGTGCCACCCAGGCGCCCCTAAAATGTATTTTTTAATACAGAATAATAGTTGTTTATATTAGTGAATGGATAACGCTGTTTCTTCTCTTTTAAGAAGGAATCCATAGTTTGTTGATGACGGATCAGTTGAGCCTGAAGTACGGCCCCAAATCCAATTGTTTTGTTTCTTATTTATTAGTTGCTATATTGGCCAGTGTTCTTTCTCTTGAAGTGACAAATATCAAATTAACTTACTTTTTTAAAGGAACTTACCGGCTGAGGTAATCAGAAAATTCAGGGATACTGCTAACTCTAGGCATCGCTGGATGTAGGTGCCCAAATGATGCCATCAAGAACGTGTCCCTTTCCATCTCTTGGATCCCTCTTATCTTTTCTCTTTTATTTTTCCTCTCTCTCTCTTTTTCTTCCATCCTAGGCCTTCTGTCCATGTGGCAGCAAAGAGCACCCCAAGCTGCTCCAGATTGCATACCTTATTGCCTATGCTCTCAAAAGAACTGAGAGGGTCTCTTTCAACCAAAACCCTATGAAAATCTCCCAAAAGGCAGATTGATTGCAAATCCATCTTCCCAGATCGAAACCAACCACTGTGCCCAGGAAATGCGGAAATCACTGGACAGGCCTGGACTTGTTCCCATCCTTCAAACAGGTTGGCATCCACACGGACCACACAGCCCGAGTGCAGGAAGGGGGTACTTTCCCAAAGAAAATTTAGAATGCCGTTATCAAAGAAGTGGGGCATATGTCTGCTGGGGAAACACATCATTTGTCCACTTCATATACTAAATTCCTCCTTGAGAATGGCAGTGAACATTTGGTGGCTCAGATAGTTATGAATATGCAGCTACAAGAAAGGCCAGAAATTATGGGCAGGTCTCCCAGGGAAGTCTCTTCCCAGTGCTCCATCCCCAGCTCACCCAACCAGCCTGTCACACGTGTTCTGGAAGTTTCCATTTCAATTTGGGTAGGAAGCGAGTGCGAATTCCTGTCTCCTGTTTATTGTCGTTGGCATAGTCAGTATTCATGTTGTGTTATGCATTTGAATGTGGTGTTAAGATTATTCCCAACTACCTATCATTGAGTTGTGTCTTCATCGATGATGAAAAAACCAAACCCTTAATGATTGGACCCTGTGCACCAGAATTTGGTCTCCTTAAAAATCCAAATCCTTTGTGCACTGTGAAAACCCATGCAACCTCTTATTTAAGTGAGAGATTCCAGCTTGTGGGCTATGCCACTTAAGCCCAGCACCGGTCATGGCAGAAGGGTCTTCGTTGGATCATCAATGTTATGGACAAACATGTTCATTATCATTCAGCTCTAAGAATTTCTTAATTTCCCTTTTTTATTTCCTTTGCAACTATAGGTTGTGCCTTAATATTTCGTGTTCCAGACATATGGCATTTTTGTGGTCATCCTTTAGTATTAAATTCTAATTTTATTGTTTGATAGCTGAAGAACATGGTCAATATGGCGTACGTGGTCCTGTTCCTTTGGAATTTATGAAGGTCTCTTTTATGACCTAATGTATGGTCTACATTTCTGATATTTTTTCCATACGCACCCAAAAGTGTGCAGAAAAAAGATGGTGTGTTCTGCTGTTTGATACATAGAGTTTTTCGTCTCTCTCACTACACATATACCTAGCAAAAATCTGAAAAATACAATTAATACATTCAAGCTATATAAAAACACGTGTATATATGTGCATATAACATACACATATGTACGCATTATATATGCATGTAGGCACCCACATACACTAATATGTATCAACTCCTAAGCCCAGCAGGGACTTGTGCTGCCTGATTCAGATGCCAGTGACCTGGGATTTCCGTGGTGAAGGGGGAGAGGCAGTTTGGGGAAAAAACAAGAGAACTTAAGGTATTTTGGAGTGTACTTACTGCTCATTTCCTTTTACATTATGTTCAAAGTATGTAATTCCAGAATAGAGATTTGATTGTCTTTGCCATTCAAAAAATGAAATGCATAATCCCCATTCCATCAAATTCACTTTTGTAAAGCATACAATTCAATGATTTTTAGCATATTTGCAAAGTTGTGCAATTACCACCAACTATGGAATTCCAGACAACTTTCGTCACCCCGAAAGGAAACCTTATACTCATGACCTTCTCCTCTGGCAGCCACTAACCTGCTTTCTGCCTCATGGGTTTGATTCACCTACTCTGGGTATTTATCATAAATGAAATCTTACAACACGTGGTCTTTTGCGTCTGGCTTTTTGTACCTCGCGTAATGTTTTCGAGGTCCAGGTTGTTGAAGCGTTATTCATATGGAAGCATGAAGCATTCTTGATAAAGCAGTGCTTTACGACTGACTAGTATTCCATTGTATGGTTATAACTCATTTTGGTTATCCGTTCATCAACTGATGGGTGTTGGCACTTTGGGATATTATAAATAATGCTGTATTGAATATTTGAATGGCCATTTTTGCATGGACGTGTGTTTCCAATACTCTTGGGTATATAGCTGGGAGTGAAATTGCTGGGACCCATGGCAACTCTACCTCTAACTTGTGCAGAACGGGCCAGCCTGGTTTCCAAAGCTGCTGCGCCATTTTTGTATTCCCACCAGCAACGTATGAAGGTTCCAGCTGCTTTAATCGTTCTTTGCCTACATTTGTTTTTGTCAGCCTTTTCTTTTTTTTAAAGATTTTATTTACTTATTTGACAGAGAGAGACAGCGAGAGAGGGAACACAAGCAAGGGGAGTGGGAGAGGCAGGGGCAGGCTTCCCGCCAGGCAGGGAGCCCAATGCGGGCTTGATCTGAGGACCCTGGAATCGTGACCTGAGCCGAAAGCAGACGCTGAACAGCTGAGCCACCAGGCGCCCCTTGTCTGCCTTTTTGATGAAAGCATTCTGGTGGGTGTGAGTGGTATCTTGCCATGGTTTGGGTTTGCATTACCCTATGATTCATGATGTTGAGCACCTTCTCATGTGCTTATTGGCCATTTGTATATCCTGTTTGGAGAAAAATCTATTCAAATCCTCTGCCCGTCCAAAAAAACTTGGCTATTTTTCTTTTTATTGTTGAGTTGTAAGCATTCTTTACATATTTTGAATACTAGACTCTTATCAGATCTATAATTTGCAAATATTTTCTCCCATTATCTGAGACGCCTTGCACTTTCTTGATAATGTCCTTTGAGGCTCCAAAGTTTTAAATTTGTGGCTCATGCTGTCTGCATTAAGATATTCAAATAAACACATCACAATCTTTTAAAAATAAAATGAGGCTCATACCTTTGGATTTCAAAACTTGCTACAAAGCTGCAGCAGACAAAAGTGTGGTACCGGCATAAGGACAGACAGAGATCGATTGAACAGAATTCAGAGTCTGGAAATAAAGCCATATTGCGGAAAGGTATGGACTTTAAGTCGGTATGTCTGGCTGTGCAAGGAGCTACGGCAGAGCGGGGAAGTGGGAGCAGATCCGTGAGTACAAAGTCATCAGCAGAGCCTCAGGAAAGGGGAGAGTTTGGGATGGGCAGGAAGGTGACCAGAAGGGGTAGATTTCCACACATGAGGAAGAGGACTGCCAGGGCTGACAGCCACTTCATTATTGACTTCCTGAAGGTCATCAGGGTCTGGAGAAGGCAGGGACCAAGGGCCAGATAAGCTCCGCACCCTTTCGGTTTAAGGTTACGGATCCAGACTTCTACATATGACGGAGGTATGCTTAATCAGAGCCTTAAGTATTTACGGGAAAACAGGATGAAAAGTTGCCATTGCAAACATTTACACCCCAACTCACTTTGCAGATCAGACTGAATGAGGTAAGTGACTTGCCCAAACAAATCACTAATTAATTAAGTTATTCATCCCATAAGCTGTATCTATTGTGGGCAGGGCACTGTGACAGGTGTGATCACAGAAATAAATAGCCTTGGACCCTGTTCTCAATTAATTAACAGTCTAGTGGGAGAGGTAAGATGTAGGTACAAATAAAGAGAATTCTAAGGCAGAAAGTTTGAAATGCAATAAAGGAGGCCAATAAGCTCTAGGAAGGATACAGAGCTCAGGGAGTATAAGAGAAGGAGGAATTTCTCCCCGTGGGCAAGGGGCTTCCCGCGGAAAGGAGAAGTTAGGAGAAAGCCAGGATGACGGGGCAAGGGTGAGTTACGGGGAATAAAGGTAGATGAAGCTGAAAGGTAATGTGGTGGCCCGCAAGGCCTTGACTTTCCGGCAGGATAGACGGTGCCTCGATCGGCAGACTATCAATCCCTAACCCTGGGAGAGGCAGGGCCACACTCCGTCTTGCTGGCACTCAACCTCCCAAAGCTTGCCTGGTGCTCCATAAATCTGTGCCGAGTGACTGGATGAAACCGGACTAAACTGAACCTCGCCTTGACCCCCAGTCAGCTTAGTGATACAGACAGCAATATTGTCACAACTTGGGATCAATGCATCCGAACATGAGCAATGAAATGACGCAGGTAAAGGAAAAATAGGAAGGTAGGGTACAACCGGTTCTGTTCCTACAGAACTCTCAGGAGAAAGGGGTTGTTTAAGGGAGAAAATCATTTTTACACTTGATGTCATATTTGTATCTTCTTTAAAGATTTTACTTTTGGGGCGCCTGGGTGGCTCAGTCGTGACGCGTCTGCCTTTGGCTCAGGGCGGGATCCCAGCGTTCTGGGATCGAGCCCCACATCAGGCTCCTCCGCTGGAGCCTGCTTCTTCCTCTCCCACTCCCCCGGCTTGTGTTCCCTCTCTCGCTGGCTGTCTCTCTCTCTCTATCAAATAAATAAATAAAATCTTTAAAAAAAAATAAAGATTTTACTTTTGTGTCATCTCTACCCCCAACGGGGGCTCGAACTCACAACCCCGAGATCAAGAGTCACATGCTCTGCCAAGTGAGCCAGGCAGGGGCCCCAATGTTATATTTGTATATTTATCTTTTGCTTTTAGATTTAATCTCATATGATTTTTTCCCCCAGTACGTGCTCTGTGTACGTGTGTTTATACGTGTATATGTTGAAACAAAAACGTATTTTCCTCTATGAATTTGGAGGTGCCTTAGTAGAAATCCATTTCCTTCTACTGGTTGATAATGTTCCTTAAAGATGTTTATATTGAAACTAAATGATATATGTTATAAAATAGTACTGAAGTAGTGACAGAAATTCCCAGACTTCACGTCAAGACTTGCTTGAATGCTACACATTAATCTATAGCTAAAGACATGGAAATATAAAAGATCTCTAAACACGATTGAGCTTGTCTTTTCTTTGCCTTAGTACATCTTTTTTCCTTTTCCTAGGAATAGTCTTCACTCAGAAGTTCACAGGCACAGAAAAAGTGCAACCAAATGCAGAAGACTCAACAGCAAGCATTTAGTGCTACCCTTTAAAGAGAAATACTGTACATTTGTGAAAATCCAAGCTTACCTATAAGCATGGACTCTAAAACAGAAATCACTGACAGAAAATAAGAATTCTATCTGAACATTCTATCTAATTAAGATTACTATAAAATACTTGGGTACCAATGCTACATTTCCATTAATACTAGTTTTATTAAAGTCAGATTCTTTTTTATAGTATTACTCTATCTTCGTGATGGTTAATCGTATGTATCAACTTGGATGAGATCTTTTGGGTGAGATTAACATTTAAACTGGTAAACTTTGGGTAAAGCAGATTGCCTTCCGTAAGGGAGGGTCTTATGGAATGGGTGGGTTTAAGAATGGGTGGGCCTCATCCAATCAGTTGATGGCCTGAATAGGAAAAGACTGGTGTCCACAAGTAAGAAGAAATTCCTCAGCAGACTGCTGTCAGATTTCATCTGGACTGGGGCTTTTCTGGATATCCTGCCTGTTGGCTCACACTGTAGGGAGATATATATCTATGAATATATATATTTATATTTATATATTTATTTATATCAGGTGTCGGAGACACACTATGTTTAAACCATAAGGACATTGTTGAGGTACTTTTACAGAAACTTCTGCTATACTCACCTCTTTTTCTTCTTCCGCTTTGTTTTCTTTATCTATTTTTAACTGTATGAACAAGCGTCACCCACCTGTATTATTTTAAAGATGAGGAGAAATAGAAATAAATAAATGACTATATTAATGACATTCCCTTTATATATTTTGCTCAGAAATCTTAGCAGAAAAGAATTCAGTGAAGCCAGAGAAGATTAAAACACCATTACAATATTTATTAATCTTGTACATAGCATGCTTATAATTATGCTTTCAGAATTATAACTACTTTTAAAAGAGACATTGCACATTTAGAGAAAATTACTTTTCTTGCTATTTTCAAGTCAACTCCTTTTGTTGGGTAATCTTCCAACTCGGGGAGAATTTGTAATAATTTCTTTTAAGAGATATTATGTTACATTGTACATCTAAGGGAATATAATGTTATGTGTCAATCATATGTAAATAAAAAAGATCATTACATAAAAAGATATATAAGTGATCATGTTTTTTTCTTTGATTTAAAGTAGAGACCTTTGTATATATATATATATATCATATAATTTATATTATATAAATATATTTGCCCATTTCATATTAAAGGCTGTATTGTATCTATTTGTCTCATATGATATATTTTATATAACATGTATATTTACATATATATTTTTATATGTTCCCATACATATGCTATCAAGTAATGGGTTTGGTTTTTTGGTCACTGAAAGAATATCCCTACCCCGTTTAACTGTAAATGTCCAAATTCCAAAGTGACATTTCAAGAGGATACAACATGAAGTCTCAAGTTATACAATATTATGGTCTTCTTTGTATTGCATTTCCCCATATGTCACCTGTAATAGAAGGCGAATTGTAAATGATCTTTACTTAAATCATTGTTATTGTTGAAAAATGCCTGAAGTTTAAAAAATGAAAGTTTATAAAATTAATTTTGTTAGAGTGTTTCTTACAAAGTAAGAGATATCTCAACTACACTATTTTTAACTCAAAATACCTCCCATTGTCAAATATTATGGTTCAGTTTTTTATAATGAAACTTTCCAGGAGAAGGTTATATAAATACAATTAGAATAATCAATTTTAGGACCAATAAGGATCTTAAGGGTTTGATCTAGTTCCTTAATTTTACATATGTAAAAATCAGACCCAAGGGCACCTGGGCAGCTCAGTCAGTTCGGCATCCCACTCTTGATTTCCACTTGGGTCATGATCTCAGGGTCATGAAATCAAGCACCATGCTGGGCTCCGCACTGAGTGTGGAGCCTGCCTGGGATTCTGTCTCCCTCTCCCTCTGTTCCTCCCTGGTGACTCCTACTCACATGAGTTCTCTCTCTCATTCTCTCTCTCCCTGTCTCTGGGCAAAAAAAAAAGATCCAGAGATACTAGGCATCATAATTAAAGTCATATAGTTTCTTTAAAAAAAAATTCTTAACCATAAATTCTTTTTTTTTAAAAGATTTTATTTATTTATTTGACAGAGTGAGAGAGCACAAGCAGGGAGAGCAGTAGAAAGAGGGGGAGAAGCAGGATCTGTGGCAAGCAGGGAGCTTGATGTGGGGCTCGATCCCAGGACCCCGGGATCATGACCTGATTCAAAGGCAGATGCTCAACCATCTGAGCCACCCAGGTGTCCCGTTAACCACAAATTCTTAAAAACAAAGACAAAGGACTAAAATAACTTCAGAGTCTAAAACAAATATTTTTAAAAGAAACCTAGGAGTCAGTTTTACATTTAGGACCCATGTATCGTCTTGCATAAAATGTTAGGTTATTCCCTGCTAAAATATTTGTTTGCTCACCTTGCAACTATTGTCATAATCTTCCATCAAACTCAACTATAAAAAGTGCTTGAGGGTTGTGGTTTGTGATGTCACCTCGGTAAGTAAGGAACAGCTCATAGGAATGTCTTTTGCTAATTTCAATCATCTCAGAAGAGAACGTTTGAAAAACATTGCCTGGGGCGCGCCATTTCCTCACACTTGGGTCTGTCTCTCCGGAAGTAGACATAATCCTGACTGGCGGAAAAGGAATAAACTTCAGTAAACTTTTTTGGACATTTGCTCTCAGAGTAGAATACACAGAAAGAGCATGATTAATATAAAGCTTTCCATATTGCTATCTTTATGCCTTACATCGTGAGATAAATCGAGAAAGAGGCAAGGTGCCTCTCCAGTCCAAAGGAAGCCTGAATTTGTTGCTATATTTAGATTAGGTAATCAAAGTATGAGGAAGCGAAGCTTTGGTTTTCTCCGTGTTGTTTTCTCCTTGTTCATTGTTGGGCATGCTGCCGTTTTGGTTTACTAAAGCACAACCCTGATCTTATAATGAAGAGCCATTTGGCACGGAAAACATTCGTTAGTAAAAGTGATTGGGGAAATGCTATCTTACGGATACAATATCCCTATTTTGATCAATGTATTCAACCTTTCTACTAGTGAAATTTTCCTCCCATAATAAGGATGTTATTGATTTGAGTTATGTATTCTCAAGGGGCAAAAATTGGTTCTGGTGGGGTACAGAATCTTAACTATAAAACATTTAAATATTCTTGGCCATAAATTCTTAAAAACAAAACAGAACACCCAAAACTTTTCCAAGGCTGAAACAGATATTTGAAGAAGAAACATGGGAGCTGAATTTATATTTAAAAGCTGCCTACGTGCCCAGAAATACACTCCCACATATATGATCAAATGATTTTCAACAAGGGTGCCAAGACCATTCAATGGGGAAAAGACAGTCTTTTCAACAAATGGTGCTGGAAACACTGGTTATCCACATGCAAAAAAAAAAAAAAAAAAAAAAAAAAAAAAGTTGAATCTTTTCCTTGTACCATATACAAAAATTAAGTCAAGATGGATCAGAGATTTAAACATAAGAGTTAAAACCGTAAAACTCTTAGAAGAAAACATAGAGGGAAAAAACTCTGTGACACTGGATTTGGCAGTGATTTCTTGGATATAACACCTAAAGCATAGGCAAAAAAAAAAAAAGGTAAAAATAGACAAATTGGACTACATCAAAATTGAAAACTTCTATGCATTAAAAGACACAATGAACAGAGACAAAATAACCCAAGAATGGGGAAAAAATATCTGTAAATCATATATCTGATAAGAAGTTTATATTTAGAATATATAAACAACTCTTACAACTCAATAACCAGCACAATTAAAAAGTGAGCAATAAAGCAAAGGGGGAAAAAAAAGAAAGAGAAAGAGAGAGAGACAAATCAAGAAACAGACTCAACTATGGAGAATAAACTGATGGTTATCAGAGGGGCGGGGGTGGGGAATGGAGGAAATGGGGGATGGGGATTAAGGAGCGCACTTGTCATGGTGAGCACTGGGTGTTGTACAGAAGTGTTGAATCATGATATTGTACACCTGAATCTAATATTACACTGTATGTTAACTATACTGGTATTCAAATTAAATCTTTTAAAAAATGAGCAATGAACTTGAATAGACATCTCTTCAAAGAAGATATATACACACCCAATAAACCCAACAAAAATGAAAAGATGTTCAATATCCCTAATCATTAGGGAAATGCAAATCAAAACCACACTGAGATACCACCTCATATCCACTATGATGGCTACTATTCAAGAAAGAGAAAATAATACGTTTTGGCAAGGGTGCAGAGAAATTGGGACCCTTGTACACTGTTGGAAGGAACGTAAAATGGTGCAGCTACTAAATAAAATTGGGGGGCTCAGTCAATTAAGCGTCTGACTTGATTTTGGCTCAGGTCATGATCTCAGGGTTGCGGGACTGAACCCCGAGTTGGACTCCGGGCTGAGTGTGGAGCCTGCTTAAGATTCTCTCTCTCTCTCTGCCCCTCCGCCGCTTCACACTCCCTCTCTCTCTCTCTAAAAAGAAAAGAAAAAAAAAACAGTATGGCAGTTCCTCAAAAAATTAAAAATGAAACATCCAGCATCACCCTCCTGGGTATCTATCCAAAAGAACTGAAAGCAGGATCTTGAACAGATATTTATACACCCATGTTCATAGCAGCATTACTCACAATAGCCAAAAAGTGAAAGCAACCCAAGTGTCTTCTGACAGATGAACAGACAAACAAAATGTGGTCTATACACACAGTGGGATATTACTGACCCTTAAAAAGGAAAGGAATTCTGACACCTGCTACTACATGGGTGAACCTGGAGGACATGACACCAAGTGGCATCAGCCAGGCACAGAAAGACAAATGCTGTCTGATTCTTCCAATTATACGAGGTGCTTAGAGTCGTCAAATTAATAAAGACGCAAAATAGAACAGAGGTTTCCAGGGGCTGGGGCAGAGGTGGAAGGGGGAGTGATGTTTTCATGGATGCAGAGTTCCAGTTTGGGACAACGAAAAGAGTTCTGGAGGTGGTTGGATGGTGGAGATGCCCGCACGCCAGTGTGACTGTGCTGACTCACCGAGCCAAACACTTAAAAATGGTTCAGATGGTAAATTTTATGTTATGGACATTTTACTACAATTTTTTTAAAAGCTGTTCATAATCGTACCTAAAAGATGAGTATAATCTCAGCTGAAATATGTGTTTGCTCTTCAGTGACGATGGCTGTAGTATTTCACCAGAGTGTACAAAACACAGATACACACATAGTACATAAATGGAAAGACAGTATATTTGTGATATTAACATTTCATGGTGAAGGCGGCAATTTGAAAAAATTGTCTAAGAAGGCTTTTGGGATGGGGACGGAACAACAACAACAATAAAGATTGAGATGGGACGCCTGGGTGGCTAAGTCGGTTAAGTGTCTGCCTTTTGTTCAGGTCATGATCACGGAGTCCCGGGACTGAGCCCCACATCCCGCAACCGGCTCCCTGCTCAGCGGGGAGCCTGCTTCTCCCTTTGCCCCTCACCCCGCTTGTGCTCTCTCTCTCTCAAATAAATAAATAAAGTCTTTAGAAAAAAAAAAGACTGAGATATACTCCTTTTCCTTGACATGTTCCTGCTCCACATTCCAATTGAGCAGACATGTGTCAAAAGGTAAGACTGGAAAATCAGATGCAGAATGATCTGCAGTAGGATTTGTCAACATCTTGACATTTTGGCCAAATCGTTCGTTGTCGTGGAAGGGGGTGTTGTGCGTATCATAGAAGTTTTAGCAGCCCCCCTGGCCTCTACCCATTAGAGGCCAGTAGTATCCCTCACCCAGTTATGACAACCCAAAGTGTCTCCAGACATTGTGAAATGTCTCCTTGGAACCCAGTCTCACCCCAGTTGAGAACCACTGCTCAACAATTAGTTAAAGTTAATCATAATTTGGCCAATGGGTGGGTTTTGAGTAGAGGCTCCGACAGGTTGATTACGCTGTGTATGAACCCAGCTTAGGTGTCTCTGCCCTGGCAGGTGCTATCTTGGCTGTGACATTTGTATGACTACTTTATCCTGTTTAAATGATGACCTCTGTGACAAAGGAATGCCATGCCTTCTGACCCTTTTGTGAAGCTTTAGAAAGGTATTATTATTTCTATTGTTAGCCAAAGAATCTTGTGAAGGCAACAGAGCTTAAGTATGGGGGGGGAGGGGAGGAGGAGGGACACAGAGCCAAATTAAATTGGAAGAAAAATGAATTCAAAGGGCAGGTCCAAAGTTCTTGATAAACTGTGGTTAAAGCCTTCTACAGATCAGATTTAAATTGCAACACAGTGCGCTGGTCTCTATCAATTTACAATATCGATCAAAGGAAGACTCTTGTCTACCCTTGTTTGGATAATGGAAGCCTGTATGACTCTGTGTTCATTCTCATGGGCTTAGAATAGGTTTGGGACTTGGGACGTGCATATGCAGTACTTGGACCACAGTGGGTTAGAGCATATGGATAATTGCTGATGGTGTATATGCAGGGTTTCATACAGACAGGAAATGATCAATGATTGAATACTGTGTCTCCCCACCCCCGCAAAAGTTCATGCCCACCTGGAACCTCAGAAGGGGACCTTATTTGCAAATACTGCCTTTGCAGAGGTAATTAGTTAAGATGAGGTCGTACTGAACTAGGGCCTTAAATCCAATGACTGGTAATGTCATAAGAAGGCCATGTGAAGACACAGAGAAACAAGGGGAGGAAGGCCATGGGAGAGGGGTGCCTGGGTGGCTCAGTCAGTTAAGGCTCTGCCTTCGGCTCAGGTCATGATCCTGGGGGCCTGGGATCAAGCCCCACGTCTGGCTCCCTGCTCAGTGGGGAGCCTGCTTCGACCTCTCTCTCTGCCCCGCCCCATCGCTCATGCACTCTCTCTTTCTATCTCAAATAAATAAAATCTTAAAAAAAAAAAAAGAGTTGGACTAAGAATCACTAACACATGATCCCTAAAAAAAAGAAAAAGGAAAAGAAAAAGAAGGCCATGGGAGCGTGGAGACAGATTTGGAGGGATGTGTCTATAAGCCAAGGAACACCAAGACAATCAGCAGAATCTAGGAGAGAGGCGTGGAACAGCTTCTTCCTCAGAGCCTCCGGCGGGAACCTACTAATTGTGCCAGCGCTTTGATTTCAGACTTCTGGCCTCGGGAGCTGTGAATTACATTTCTGTTGTTTTGAGCACTTTGTTAAGGCAGCCCTGGGAATCCGCTGTAATTCCTAAAGGAAAATTTCATCGAAAAGCTGGCTTCTGAGGAGATGCAAAATTCGGATGGAGGAGACAAGGGGTGATGGGTGAATTCCGGAGAAAAAGCAAGCTGAAGAAAAACAGAGAGCGACGCATTTCCAGAACAGAGGTGGGGGCGATGAGAAGCGTAGCACCTGGTTCAGGCGGATGATGAATGAATGAGTGCCGTCTAGGTAGAGAGGATGGGCCAACCTGTCCATAGACAACCCTGTAAAGGGACACACGGAGCTTCAATCTGGGGAAACAAAGGCAGACTTGGGGCTTCACCACCTCAGTGCTTTCTGCCTATTTCTGTACCCGATTTATCGGCTATTCCTTCGCGTGCTGCTTGCTGTCTCCTGCTGAAAAATATTTTCACTCTGTGTTTTTGTTGCCAACCTAGATGTTTTATTCATGGTCTCATGGTGGTGTATTAGTGAATTAATTCTGCCTTCAAGGAAAATGAAGACTGTAATAAACTTCCCTTTGTGTTCTCTAGGACCAAACTGCATCGGCCTTTGAGCTGCCTGTACCAGGGGCTTGGAAACGGGAGTAGATCTGCTACTTGGGGACCTTTGCCTGGCAAATTCTGAACTTTTTAACTGATTTATTAGTATGTTTGGTTCTAAACATGTGGTGTAAGAAGTACGATGGAAAAATCTAGAAAAAATGCTCTGAATTTTCTCATAGGATAGAATACACTTATTAGGGAGTCACGAATTTGAATTGGTTAGAAATGTTATCATCTTGGCATTGGGTTTACTTGTCTTTTTTTCTTTGTACATGACTCTTTGTTGTTTCATTCTAGGACAGGTTACTAGACAAACCACAACTGTATAAAATCTCAATTCATTTACTTTTGTCCGGTCCCTCCCCAACACCCCTCCCCAACACCCCACCTTTTTAAAATAATGATTTGGTATTTTTAAAAAAGATTTTATTTATTTATTTGAGACAGAGAGAACATGAGCAGGGGGAAGGGCAGAGGCAGAGGGACAAGCCGACTTCCTGCTGAATGGAGAGCCTCATGTGGGACTCAATCCAAGGACCCTGAAATCATGACCTGAGCTGAAGGCAGATGCTTTACTCACTGAACCACCCAGGCGCCCCTGATTTGGTATTTGTATACATTGTGAAACGATCACCACAATGTCTAGTTGACCTCTGTCAACCATACGTAGTTACAGAACTTTTTTCTTGTGTGGAGAACTTTTAAGATTTACTCTCTTAGCAGCTTTCAAATATATGCAATATAGCATTATTAGCTATAGTCACCATGCTGTACGTTACATCCCCATGACTTATTTATTTCATAACTGGAAGTTTGTCTCTTCTGACCACTTTCACCCATTTTGCCCAGTCTCCAACCCCTGCATCTGGCCACCACCAATCTGTTCTCTGTCTCCATGACTTTGGTTTTGTTTGTTTTAGATTCCATATATAAATGGGTTCATATGTTGTTTGTCTTTCTCTGACTTATTTCACTTAACATAATATCCTCAAGGTCCATCCGTTTGTTGCCAATGACAAGATTTTGTTCTTCTTTATGGCTGAATAATATTCCACTCTGGTTACATATCTATCTACCTATCTATGTATTTATCTACCTACCTATCTATATCTGTCTCTATATTATACTATATGATATATATTGTTATATATAATATATGTTATATATAAAATGTTATGTTATATATAATAAAGATAGAAAAAATGTGATATATATATATATATATATCATACATTAATGATTTAGATGGATATCTATATATATCCACTCATCTACCAATGGACACTTTGGTTGCTTCCATATCTTGACTATTGTAAATAATGCTGCAATAAACATGAGAGAACATCTATTTTTTTCAAATTAGTGTTTTCATTTTCTTTGGATAAATACCCAGAAGTAGAATTGCTTCTTCATATAGTAGTTCTAATTTTAATTTTTTGAGGAACCTCCACAATGTTTTCCATAGTGGCTACAGCGATTTCCCTTCCCGCCAACAGGGCACGAGGGTTCCCTTTTCTCCATATCCTCACCAACACTTGTCATTTCTTGTCTTTCCGATAATAGCCATTCTCACGTGTATGCCATGATACCTTATGTGGTTTTCATTTTCATTTCCCTGATGATTAGTGATGTTGAGCATCTTTTCATGTATGTGTTGGCCATTTTTATGTGTTCTTTGGAAAAAATGCCTATTCAGATCCTCTGCCCATTGTTTTTAATGTTTTTTTCTCTTCAGTTGTATGAGTTCTTTAAATATTTTGGATATTACCCCCTTATCGGATACATGATTTGCAGATATTTTCTCCCACTCAGTAGGTTGCCTTAAATTAATATTGATAAAAAAGGAGTGGGGAGCAAACCCAGATGGAGCACGCACGGAGCGTAAGGATGCTGTTCTGGTCTTACGCTGTGCTCTGTGGTGCTTTTGTAAGCAATCCCAGACTGCTCCACTAGACCCCAAGTTCTTGGAGGGCAAGGGTGGTGGCTCTGTCCCTTTGTGTTCTCCCCAGTGCCCAGAGATTGTAGTGCTAAGAGCACCTCGATGACTGGGAAGCAGTGGCCAGTAAACCGATCACGGACTTGGTTCTTGAGTCCTGCCTCTGGAGCTCGCCAGCTGCGCCCCTTTATAATCTATGCTTTTGCTTCTTCATTTGCAAAACGGCTGCCATTTTTTGTCTCATTGGAAATAATTTGCAGCAGGAAAGGAGACTCAGGGTTTTGTTTTGTTTTTTTAATAAGTGATGTGTTATTCGGACAAAATGTGAGTTCATAGGATGCTGTTGCCCTTAGACACCCAGTTCCCTCTCCCCTGACCATGAGATGTTCTTGCCCGACAGTCCAGGGGCACTATTCAGAATGGTCTCCTGATGCAGGTGCAGGAAGGACTAGTTGAGAGCACGTAGTGGCAGAGTTACCTGTACCAGCTCTCAGGCTTCTCAGTGTGTGCATGTGTGTGTAGGGAGTAGAGTTTACTTGGTAAGCTTGTAGAGTTTACTTGGTAAGCTTGCAGCTTACGAGGAGGCTAAATCGTCGAGGTTGAAAACCTGGTTCTGTTACTAACTGGGCAGATTCTTTACCTTTTGCTGGCCTCGGTCTCCTCAGTTGTAAAATGACGACAGTGCTCGTCACATTGGGTTGCTCTGAGGATGATTAAGACTGTCCATGCAAAATACCTAGAGAAGCCAGTGGAGAATAAGCACTGTTATCATTAGAGGAACTTTAAGTCCACTTACACTCCCATTGATGATGTGTTGTAAATTCTTTAATCTTGGTTGTAAAATCTTTCATCTTTTTAGGAGCACGGCTGTAGGTCTTCTGGCTGCTCTGCTGAGCAGGAGTTCTGTGGTTCCTATTATAACCATATGCTGTCTTTTAAATGCATCATGTCTTTGGTCCACACAGACTTGCTGTAATCCAGCCACTTCAGAAGAGCCATTCCCCTGTTAAAAACATCTATCTAGTGCTTACCATGTGCCAGACAGTTCTGGGTACGGGGATGTTGTAGAGAATGATGATATGCCCCCTGTAAGGGTACTGCACCCCAAAGGACAAAACTGGCCAGTACCTATACTAGAGGTACCTGTGTAGAGGGGAGTTTCATTCGTGTTGTAGATTTAGACAAAGAGTGCATTTTGTACTTCCATCCCAGTATAGAAGCTGCCTGAGACGTGATGAAAATGTCTGAATTTCCTTCCCTCATCCTTTAGCGATATATTTTACCTTTCCAACAAGGCAAAAGAGTAATATTTAGCATATCGGACAGATAATAAACACCCATGGAACTACATTGTGTTCTCGACAGATAGCATCTTTTTTCGATTAAGGTGGTAAAATATACGTATTTATCCCGACAAGTGGCGCAGGTTGAAAAATATAAACACGTTCAAGAAAAATACACAGAGGAAAAAATACGCAGTGGCTGGGTAGGGGGTAATTTAGGAGAGTGGAGGATATACACAGTGTGGTGGGCTAGATAATACCCCCAAAGATTTGTCCACATCCTAATCCCCATGTGGAAAGAGGTCTTTGCAGATGTGATTATGTGAAGGGTTTTGAGAACGGGAAATTATCCTGGATTATCTGGGGGGATCCTACATGCAATCACATATATCCTCATAAGAGGGACATTGATGGAAATCTGAGCACACCCAGAGGAGAAGGTGATATGGAGATGGAACAGAGATATTTAAAGATGCTGGCCTGGAACACTGGAGTGATGTGGCCACAAGCCTACGAATGCTGGCAGACACCTGAAGCTGGAAGAGGCAAGGAACGATTCTCCGCTAGAGCCTCTAGAGGGAATGTGGCCCTGCTGATGCCTTGATTTTGGTCCAGTGATACTGGTATTGGACTCACGGCCTCTAGAACTGTGAGAGAATCCATTTCTGGTGTTTAGAGCTACACAGCTTATGGTAACTTGTTACAAGAGCCACAGGAAACTAATACACCCAGTCATTTTAGATTAACGATGGAAGGACACCACTGACTACTCTGTCAACCCTGTCTTGGCATGATGTTATCTAATAGATGTCTACTATATGTCACCATGTTGCCTCTAACCTGATGTTCCTTTATTTTCCTTTGCATTCTATTGAATGCCAGATGGCATAGAGTTTTTTTTTTTAATTTTTCATTTGTATGTCAGTGTTTTGTGGATGGAATGGTGGCATCTCTCTCTCTCTCTCTTTTTTTTTTTTTTTGCAGATACTCCAGATAATTTTAATGCGTGGATCGTGTTGCAAGACATTGATTTAGGGAAGAGATGGAAAGTCTGATGTCTGCTTTGATCCACAGCAGAGTCCACTATTTTAGGAACATGGATAGGAGTATCTCCCAGATTTAGGGTCTCTTTCCCTTGAATGATAGCAGAAAAAAGCAAACGCTTGAGGTTTGATTTTTTTCCCTCCTTAGTCTCTGTGCTGACCCTGTCACTTTTTAAGGCCTCGATGAAATTTACTCTGATGAAGTTACCTTGATTTTTTTTTTAAGTATACCTGACTAGGTCATTGGTTACATGATCCTTTTGCAATATTAACATGACACATCATGTTTTCTTAAGATTAAACCCCAGTTACATAAATGGTCTTGCACACCTGCCTCTAATTTAATGTCTGTTCTTCAGGGTGGGCCTTTTCCACGGAGGCCTAATGTTACCCATTACATTTTGATTCTTCCTGATTATCTTGAAGCGCTTACGGCTTTCAATACTACCCACATGCGAGAACCTCCAACGTTCTCTCTCTGACTCCAGACTCCTTTCCAACTGCCTGCAAGACATCTCCAATTCAACGCTGTCCTCCTCCTCGACAGCATTTATTCCTACCCACCCACGCTTATCGATTTGCTCCCTCGTTTGTAAATAGTAAGTTCCACCAGGACAAGGCCAAGGTCATGTTCTGGGCCGTAGGTAGCTGCGGCACTTAGACCAGTGCTAGCCGGGCACATGGCGGGCGGGCAGTAAATACTTGTTCGCAATGAATAAGCAAATAAATCCAGGTGTATCTGCCCTCTTCGCGCTTGGGCTTTTTGGGTGATGCTAGACTGGTCCTTAGGAGATGAGTCAACAATGGGATCTATGTTTATTTGACAGAAACTCAGGGATAACCCATTTTTTTTCTCCCTCCAAAGGCTGCGGATTCCTGTAGTAACTTTTAATCGCGCAAAATTCAAACCCCTTGGTGCGGTCAGAGTGGTCGTGGCGAGCCGTGGGCGCTGGCCGCCGGAGTCCGCGGTGTCCCCGCCAGTGTGGCCGGGCCAGCGTGAGTCCGAAGGGCGGCAGCGCGGCCCGGGGTAGCGGCCGCAGCGGCCCGGGGTCTTCCGGGCGTGTGCGTCCGGGGGGGCGGGGACCGGCGCGGCCCGGGGTCGCGGCCCTCGGCGACGGCGCGGGCGGTGCGGGCTCCCGGGTCCGCGGCGGGAGCCGCCCGACGTCACTTCCGACCGGAGCCAAGATGGCGTCGGCGCGGCCGCGGACGCCGGGGCGGGCGGAGCGGCGGCAGCGGCGGCGCGGGCGGCGGCTCTCGGCGCTCTGAGGCGCGGGGCACGGCGGGGGCAGGTAAGGGGCGGGCGGGACGGGCGGCTTCCCGGACGGTGGCGGGCTCGGCGCCGGCACGCCCGTCCCTGCCCACGAAGAGCGAGGAGGCTGTGGCGGCGGAGGGGGCGACCCGTGGGGACTGGGCGGGAGGGCGGGCGGACGCGCCCCCTCCGAGGACCCGGCGTCCCGGGCCGGCGGGAGTCCCGGAGCCAGGCGCGCGCCGCCGGGGCTCCCCGCTCGTCCCTCCCGCGCCCGAGCCCTCGGGCCGACCTTGCGGCCCGCCGCGGCGAAGTTGTGCGGTTCGCTTTGTGGCCGTTGGATCGCCGCGCGCCCCGCCAGAGGGACGCGTGTGCGCGGCGGGGCCAGGCGGCGGCTGCAAGTCCACCCGGGACCCGCGTCCCCGGACGGGGAAGGCGCACGCGGGGTCCCAGGGCCGCGCCAGTTTCCAGTCGCTTTGCTTTTCTCTTTTGTGTTCAACGCGAATGTGTCTTTCACACTTGCATTCTTAATTTGTTTTGTGTCTTGCGTCTTTGTGTTTCCTAAATAGTTTTTGTGTGGTTTAAACCTGGAAATTATTTCCTTTACTGTTTCTGTCGCAGACCCACCGGTGTTTTTGTTTTTGTTTTTAACAGACGTGCACTTATGTATTAATTTTGCTACCAAAGATACCAACGAACCTATTTTTGATGGTGGCAAGTCAGACACGAAGTATCCCTAACAGGTCAAGGATATGCCCAAACCTCGGTGCTTCCTTCCGACCCATGCGTGAACCGCGGAACCACAACTGGCCCCCTTCTGTCGGGCTGTGAGTTTCGGGAACAATCCCACAATTTAACGGGGAAGCCCAAATTCCTTTACGCAGCTGTAATTTCCCCTGAGAAAGGGGATTCATGCTGGCCCCTCATTTTCCATTCAGTGTTGTATTGGGGTTTTGGTTTTATTTCATAAGTGGAACGCCTTTTGGTGAATTCCAGTAGGTCTTTGGGCCCCTTTAATCAGACACTGAAATGGTCGTACCCAGAACACGACTGAAATATTTCATAAAGTTTTTGTTTACTACAGGTTTATTGTTAAAAGCAACGATAAGCTAACAGGAAGCGCAACCTTTCAGTGAATTTTTTACCTCCCATACCAGACTTCCTATCCAATCGATCAGTTATGGCCAAGTATTGGGAAAATGTGGGCCCTCACCATTTTTTTTAACGTGTTATGAAATTTGTTGTACAAATATTGAGGAGGAACTGAGACACATAATCATGTTCTGTTTTAGAGGGTTTTGTTTTTGAGATGGCTTGCAGCTGCCCCATCATTTTCTAGAAGCTTCCTTAGATACAATTCAACCGTATTCATCATGTGTAGAATCTCATTGTAGCCCGGAGAGGACCTTTAAAGATCATTTTATTAAGCCCCCTCATTTCAATCTGTGGAAACCGAGATTGAAATTCATAGTGAGACTAAGATGGTTCTCAGCTTCTGTTTTTCCAGGACTCTTTTTTCATATCTTTTTTGGTTTGATTTAAATAAGTTAATACGGGGGCGCCTGGGTAGCGCAGTCGTTAAAGCGTCTGCCTTCGGCTCAGGGCATGATCCCGGCGTTATGGGATCGAGCCCCACATCAGGCTCCTCTGCTATGAGCCTGGTTCTTCCTCTCCCACTCCCCCTGCTGTGTTCCCTCTCTCGCTGGCTGTCTCTCTCTGTCAAATAAATAAATAAAATCTTTAAAAAAAAAAAAAAAAGTTAATACGTTTGAAGTGTTCAGAAAAATACCAGGCACATAATACCACTCAGTGAAAGTTAGCTTTTGTTGATTCTGAAGGTTGATTCTGAAAAGTTGGCATATTCGGATTTGTTTTTTCTCATTTTGTGGACAGTTCCTGAAACAATACGGTTTACATTGTATTTGTAATAATCTATTCGTTTTGTGAGTACAAAACATAACAAACGATTCTCACTGTGGGACAATATGAACATAGAGAAAAGTACAGAGAAGGAAATCAGCCCCAATCTTCCCACTCCTCTGATAACCACTGTTAACATTTGGCATACTTCTTCACCTTCCTGTCTCTCTTGTTGTGCATGTGTGTATTTCTTGTGTATATTCACTTTTATGTATATTTTATACAGAATTGATACCATTGTGTATATTATTCATAACCTGTCTTACTGTATTGGGAGCATATATTCATGCCATTATATATTCTTCAATATGATTTTTAGTGGCTGTATAATATATGGGTGGGCCATTATTTATCAATTCCATATTGATCAGTAAGGTTTCTATAGCCCGAGATTCTCTTTTCATTAAGATTTGTTTAGGTTTTTCTGTTGTGAATTTTAAAGTTTTGTGATTAAAAAAAAATACGTGAAAATGTAAATTCTGTCTTTTAGCCTCTAAATATGTATTTTTCCTGCCGATGCAGTTATAAGAAGCAGCAGTCAATTTCAGCTTCCTTTTATTTTCTTCCCCCTGAGCAGGGTCTGTGCAGTTCCATATATATATCTGCACACATATTCTTTTGATGATTATTTTACGTTAGATGTTTATTTATTCATGGGACTGTTTCTTTAAGCTGCCGATCTCTTTTCAAGTTCCAGATCTGATTTACAAACCTTTTAAGTCTTGTTCAATCATAGACTTTCCGGGATGGAAAGCACCTTAGGTTATTTACTATTTTCATGTCTTCCAACTTGCTTTTCATGCTATTTTTAATACCCAGGCAGAGAAAAAAAGCCTGTGGACTGCATGAGAAAACTCCATAGTGGGAGTGAAAAAGGAGTAGGTGGACAGTGGGGGGGGGGGGGGATTGTCAAACTTGTGTGTCGATGTGTAGATACAGGGAGTTTCCAGATGATGGGGACATTACCTGACAGTCATTACTACTGATAATGCTGACGTGTGGCCATCACTCCGTGGTGTGTGTGGTGCCCATTGGTTACGCTGTCACTCCTCCTAGCATTTGGTTAGAGGTCTGGCTCTCTCCTTTTGAAGTTAGAAGTTTATAATGAGAGCCGCTAAAATCATCTTCCTGGAGTGACTGAAAGCTATGGACTCCATTCCTGAAAGCATTACTTTGGTTCCATTAAAGCAGGATTTCTTAACTGTGGCACGATTGACATTTGGGGCTGGATGATTCTTTGTTTGGGGGGCTATCCTGTGCACTGCAGAATATTTGGTGGCATCCCTGATCTCTACCTGTGAGATGCCAGTGACACTCCCTTATAGTCTGCACTTCTACTCAAGTCTCCAGACCTTGCCAGATGTCCCTTGGTGCGGACCCAGTTCTCAACTACTGCATTAAAGGAAGGCCCATCTGACTGGTGGAATCAATGAAGCAGTTGATGGAATGTCTTTAGTCAAAGAACTGTAAGAATAGACTCCATGGTCTACACGAAATCCACCTTGAAGCGGGGGAATGGGCTTAACTGGCCTGTGGCTGTCCCTTCCTGTGTGTGTCTTTATGATCTTCCTGAGTGGTCTACTTTCATCAGTTCTGTGGCAAGAGATAATGCAATTTGAGATAACCTGGAGACTATGAAGAAAGAGTTTTCATGGCATAGGATCAACATTCCCTGTATTTGGTTAAATTATTATAGATTTAAATAAGTTTGTATAGAGTTGATGCATGGTAAATCATGTAAGCTTGTGGTCTATTATACGTGCATAGCACAGGAAGAACTGTCTTCTGGAAAATGAGACTCAGTGAAGCAACCCCTTGAAGGTTGATGGTAGAGGCCAGACTAGTTTTTCTGAAATCTTTTTTTCTTTTCTTTCCTTCCTTCCTCCTCCTTTTTTTTTTTTTTTGCAACCAATTCAGGGTTATGCACTGAAAGTGATGAATTTGTCCTGAGGAAATAGTTTACTTTTAAAGTACTTATCTAACTTTAGCTTATTACTTTATAGCTTAAAGATCACTATTGATCTTCAAGGCATACATGCATCATTAATGCAACTTCCCCTGGGCGAAGAAGTGTAGGTTGTCAGATCTTCCCTTGTAGCCTTAAGTATAGATAGCATGGATTGAATTTTTATTGTGGCATAAGTGATCTTTAGTTAGAACTCAGTGATAAGTAGAACATAAGATAAGAGCTGCCCTGTTAGACCACATTGGTAATGGGGTGGCTTTCTCAGTTACGGAATACCTGCATAATTTCACTGGACTGGAATGAATGCATGTGTTATTTAAATACTCTTTCTTAAAGGGAATGCCTTTCACTCCCCACCCCCACTTCCCTGAAGCGTGAATTCGTTATTGTATATAGTAAATCTGGTTCATTTGGAGTGAAATACGCTTACACTATTTTTCTCACTACTGTATAGTATTTATTCTTAGAGTCTTGGTTCAAGTCATACCTATGCTGTGTTTCATTTATTAGTCTTTTGGAACATGCAGTAAAGGAGGTTTCACTGAATTACTTATATATTTGCCAGCCATTTTGGTGAAAAGAATATTTTGTAGCTCTTGCAATAAATCATCTGATAGGCTTTGCTTTGAAAGAGCTAAATTACTTCTTGGCACAGCTTGCCTGAAATATGTAAAGCGAAGTGCAACTGTTAGTTTGATTACTGTGGGCAGCCTGTCTGGGAATTGGTAAAACCTACAGCTTTTACGTGTGCATGTAAGTCGTTCCACTAAGACTACATTAAACTCTGGTGGGAAAACTCAGTGGCATTTTCAAGTAATTTAAATGATGCTGTTAACATTGAAAAGAAATCTGAGATTCACCAAACCCTTACATACTTCAGTATGAATCCTGTGCATTACCCAAGGAGTTATTAAGACAGTATAAATTAAGCATAATTTGGAGTAACAGTATAAATACGACATTCTTAACGTTTCTTACTTCGTGAGGCTTATTTTAGGGACTTCTCTGTAATTCCGAAAGACCTTAAGTTTTGAAGTACATCTGAAAATGGGAGTTTTAAGAAGGTGGTCTCTCTGGCGATAAATTCAGATTTTTTGATTGTGAAGCTCTGTTACCATTTGTTAGAGGACATTGAGCGAGTCAGTTTACCTGTTTTGGGAGGTAAGTATTGTGTCAGTGCAGTCCCCTAGTAATTTAATTGCGCCCTGCCTCAGTGTATGAAATAATGCATATCACAGATCACCACAGGGGCTTGCGTGATTTCTGGCAATGGTGGGGCAGGTCAGTTATCCTCTCCTCCTCCTATTTGTAAAGTGGGACAACGATTACTTCTTTCTTTCACTGGGATGTTTTGTGATGAATAGATGAACGAAAGCAATTGAGATACTTATAGGTTTCTTCAAAAATATTAATAGCATTTTTCTTAGCTACTTCTTTTAATATAATAGGTCTTGAGGGATAACATGGCAAAATTATTGTTGAGAGAAACCCTTCCAAATTATCTCTGAGTCCTTAGGCTTTTTGGTTCCCCCACCCCCCAACATGGTAGAGGGGACACGTTTTTTTCTAGTCACTTCCATGCCTGTCACAAAGCCAAATCCTTAGTCTTCTCTTCTCTTTGGATATTTTTGCCTTTGGCAGTTTCCCTAGGCACCCCCTTGCGGCTGAAGACTTCTAAATCTCCATCCCCAGCCTTGAAGGCAGTCTGTGCTAGGGCTGTTTTTTTCCATTTGACGGATGCAGCTTTCCATGTGGATGTCTGTTCTCTCCCCAAAGTCTAAAATGGAGCTCACCACCGTCCACTTAAATATCATCCCTACTCCTGGCTGCTCTATCTTGAAAATATATTCATTTTTCCATCAGTCACATTCCGTATTTTGGACTCCTCTTCACCATCTCTTTTTACTTCCTGTTCAGTTAGAAGACACAGTCTGTCCATTCTTCCTGGGTGTAGTATTGGTCATATTTTTTTGTTTCTTTTCTGCTGTCATCTGTGGTTCACACCCTTATACCCTTATCACTTATCATCTCGGATACTTAACCAACTCGCCTGGTCCCAGTCTCTCTGACTGCCCTTCTCCCCCACCCCGCCAACTCTTTCCTGTCAATTTAATCTTTCTAAACTGTTAGACATTATTTTGTTTGCGGCCTTCCTCAGTGAGAAACTGCTTGTGGCTCTGCGTTGCTCATCGCAGGTGGCCAAAGCTGCTTTCCTGATGGGCAGTCAGGAAATCAGGCTCCTGCCCTGGTCTCCGTTGCATGTGTTCGTGGGCTCTGCCTTTAAATAATTCCTCTTGAATCTTTCCCTAAAGACCTTCGGGGCTTTTGGGGTGGTTTGGGAGGGAGGCTGGGTGGGATAATGACTCCTCACATGGCATCTGGGGAGCCCACCCCACAAGTTTGCATTTAACCTGGGACTCAAACCTCTCCAGAACTGTCCCATTTAGTCTACTGCTGCTCTGCACAGACCCTCACTTGAGTCCCGCTCCCTGGTTTACCATTGCTGATAGTTCCAAGAGACAGTCTTCCATTCTTTTTTTTTTTTTTTTTTTTTTTTTTAAAGATTTTATTTTTATTATTTATTTGACAGAGATAGAGACAGCCAGCGAGAGAGGGAACACAAGCAGGGGGAGTGGGAGAGGAAGAAGCAGGCTCCCAGCGGAGGAGCCTGACGTGGGGCTCGATCCCGTAACGCCGGGATCACGCCCTGAGCCGAAGGCAGACGCTTAACCGCTGTGCCACCCAGGCGCCCCCCCATTCTTTTTATCGTAAGTGGGGAGGAATGTATCTTTACCTTGAAACAAGAACTACAAATAATTTATTTGGAATCCTGCTTTCCTTAAAAAATAAAAACTTAACGTAGTACTGGAGCTACTTAAACTGCAGAGCAACACACAAGCATTGCTCTGCAAACAGTACGTGTTGCTATTATTTTTAAATGCTCTTGAGAACAGAAGTACTTACACATTTAGAGGATAGACCCTAAACCTCAGACTTTATTTAAAGTAGAGTGAGTCACTCCCTACCAGAATAATAAATACCTTAATAAACTCTTGGGAGAAGACCTCGAATCTTGTAGCGACAGAAGTGTGCCTGGGATCTTAGCAAAATATAGTTGAAATTGTCAGTCTGTCTGGGATAACTTCCAATTTTGCTTTAAGGTTCTTCACTTGTGAATTCAGGAAGTCTTGTCATTTATGTGTAGTTCGTGGAAGATGAGTTTTCTTATGTATTTTATTGTGTAGGCAAGATCAAAAAAGCTCCGAGCAGCCACAAGTAAGGTGACTGTTAATGCTTAGAGAGACTTTGTGTGAGAAAATGAATACTTGGGTGCTGGGAGCTGGGCACCATGTTGCAGTTTTCTTTCCTTTTTTAGGAAATTCAGAAGTATTTTGTAGGCTTCCTAAAAATCTCTCAATTTTAAATGTTTAATCACAAAGGTAACGTCTGTATTGGCAACGCCAGTGGAGAAACATTAACTCAAAGTGGTCAACTGAGAATTCATTTTATTTCGGGGATTGTGAAATGAATGAGGATGTGGCATCTTGCTTTAGAAATTTTGTGTTTGAGTTGGAAGCTTGACATTTGAGTGTTAGGAAAGAATTGACTTAATTTTCCTTTTAAAATAATTTGAAATTTTTACATGTCTAATGTAGGGAAATATCAGAAAAAGTATCATTCTGTAGGAACTTCTTTGATTTGAATGCTGTTTGGGAGAATGTACAGTCAGCGGTTGGTTACGCTGGACTCGGAGAGATGGGAGCTGAGCCGTACTACAGATCTTGAGTGGGGCACAGTTTTCTTCACGGAGCTGGGACTGGCTGGAGAGCATTTGTGTTCTTACCTACCCATCTTTTCATGTGGATTTTTACATCTATACTTTTTGTCAATTAGTCTTGAAAATAAGGAAAGGAAATTAACTTCTTAGTTGAAGGATATTTTGTTTGGATGGAATTACTTCATCCAAGAAAATTGACTGATTTTTTTTTTTTTTGAAGATTTTATTTATTTATTTGAGACAGAAAAAGGGAGAGTGAGAGTGAGCATATGTGGGGGGGGGGGAGCAGAAGAAAAGGGACAAGCAGATTCTCCACTGAGAAGGGAGCCCCACATGGGGCTCATTCCCAGAACCCTGGGATCATGATGGGAGCTGAAGGCAGACACTTATCCGACTGAGCCACCCAGGCGCCCCGACAGTGATACTTTTGTTTTTGGTGCCATGAGGAAGAATATCAGAGTAACATGTTAAATTGAGAGTAATATGGGGGCGCCTGGGTGGCACAGTGGTTAAGCGTCTGCCTTCGGCTCAGGGCATGATCCCGGCGTTATGGGATCGAGCCCCACATCAGGCTCCTCCGCTATGAGCCTGCTTCTTCCTCTCCCACCCCCGCTGCTTGTGTTCCCTCTCTTGCTGGCTGTCTCTCTCTCTGTCCAATAAAGAAATAAAATCGTAAAAAAAAAAAAAATCTATAAAAAAAATAAAGTGAGAGTAATATGTGTTAACTTCCTTAGAGAAACTGAGTTTTTTAAATTGTGGGGTTAGAGGGGATTTTTGTAGCAACCCTAAACAAAACCTGAAATTTATGATGTAATAAATTCTGTGTTCAGTGCAACATAATGACATAGATCTATAAATTTAATCAGAAGAAAGGAGAGCATATGTTAATAGCTGTCCATAACATAAACCACATAAGTGGTAAATAATCAGCATTTGCTATACATTTATTGCTAAGCCAGCTCTTTATTAATGACTGCTTGAAGCAGTCTTTTGTGAAAAAGTTTTCTTGATTTTCTCTCTTTCTCGCTCTCGTTCTCTTTTTTTTTTCTGTAGGGACATTCTAGAGAAGGAAAAAACCCCTAGAGTGCTATAGTCTAACTTTGGGTTTATAGTACTTTCCTACCACATCTGCAGATCTCTTATTTAACATTCTTCTATTGTGTTAACTCACATATATATATTTTTAAAGATTTATTTATTCATTTTGGGGGGGGGCGGGTAGAGGGAGAGTCCTGATGCAGACTCCCCGGTGAGCTCGGTGCCCACCCCAGTGCCCCATCCCAGGACCCCAAGATCATGACCTGAGCCGAAATCAAGAGTCGGATGCTTAACTAATTGAATTACCCAGGCACCCTAACTTACATATTTTAAACAAAAGTTCTAATCAACCTCATTTTCTCATTGGATTTCTGCAGCTCTGAAGCCATTCAGAACAACAGACTTCTGTTTTTCCCCTCCATTGTGTGCAGCCTGCTGTCAGGATCAGATTCTCCCACCTGGAGTAAATTCGTTGGACTCTGCTTCCTTATTTAGGTTTGTGTCTCACGACACCCTGTTCCAAGAATTTGGAGAATCAGGCCCTGGGATATTTGTCCGCGTTGTTCTGTGCCACTTGAGGGAGACTGCTTTATTAAAATGGGAGAAATACCAGGTTAATTTGCGAGCATTCTATTCTTTGTATGTCCTCACTTACTCTGCAGGTAGGGAAATTCCTCTGTATGATATACTCCGCTAAACAATTTTTGCCTTGGGTGGAAATTGTTCTAGAGGCGGAGAGACGTGAGCATCCGGTTTTGATAAGCAAGAGTTCACACCCCTGAATCTTTGCTGTATTCTCCCTCAGTCTCTTTCTCTTTTCACACACATGCACACGACCTTTATTCTTAAAATGATAAACATATCAGGTTTGATTTTTCACTTCCGCTAATTTAATTTGGTAATATCGTCTGCCTTTTAAAAGGGGAGTTGGGGTGTATTTTTTCGTGCGAAACTAGATGTTCTAGATGATTATTTTTGTGAAGTTGTATTTGTTATCTTAGAAAAGGAAAATGAGTGATTTTGCATTTAGCAAATTCCTGGGCGGATTCTGTGTTTATGAATTACGTGTTTTTGCTTCATCTGAGTAAGTGCTGAATGTTTTCATTATTCATATCTAGATTGTAATTTGGTGATTCCATTCTTCTGGTAGGAATTATGAGTGGTAGTTTTTAATAACAAAAACACTAGCTGTGTTTGTAAGTTAATAAGAACTGCTTTTGAGAAGTTGGTGTAGTTTAGATATTTTTACTATTTTTCTAGAAGTTTCTGGATTGCAAGATTCTTTTGGTCAGAGCAAGTTATTAAGATCAGTGTTAAACACTGTAAATCTACTCCCCTGAAAGCTTAATCATCTCTCTGTTTGCTATAAAGATAACTTATTTACCATGAAAGATCTACTTTATGATTAGTTTTAGAATATTTTTCTTATGCTATGAGGCTATAAGTTTTCTAAGATTTCTTTCACAAATTCGTATTTTTAAAACTTGTCTGCATCTAGTCCACGTTTTTAGTGCATTTATGATCTTTTACATTTTGATATACCATACTAGTTCTCTTATTTCCAGTGACTCTGAATGTTGCAAATTTAATTGTTTTCCACAGAGTCCAAAAGAGCTAAACTGACCCAGAAGAACAATTGGAAAATGGTATCAGTGACTTATAGGTGAATATACGAATCAGATCAAATAATTATCTTCCTAATTCTTTCCCTTCCTTCCAGATTTAAACTAATATTAAAGAATCTGCTATTGCTTTTACTCTGCCTCTTGTATAATTTTGTAGATTTTACAAGTCTACAGAGGGCAGATGTGACAATTTAACCTGTTATATGTGTTGCATTCATGTTACCTTGCGTCCCTAGTTTAATCTGCCTTATCTTAGAGGATGGGTGATAGCGAGATGTGGGGGGCTGCTGAGCTCTTCTGACGCAGGGACCGGGTGTATCTCTCCATTTTGTGGCCCCTGGTGCTTCATGTCAGGAGACAGCAGACTAACAGTTGTTGAGGTTGTCCTGACACTTTAAGGAACCAGTATTGGAATAAAGACCCTAATTATCGTTGCTGTATTGATACTGATCATGTATAATCAAATCATTTTTATGGCATTATTAAATTAAATATTTGTAAGGATGATTTGTCCTAGAATTTGGAAGCAGTATCTTGAAAGGTTAACTGTGTATATATTATTAAAGCCACAGATATGTAAAATCAGGACCACGCTCTTACTTTTCTAGGAATGTATGCTGTTAGCAAAGTATAATTGGTGATAAAAATTCACAAGCTCTAAATTTGTATATCTGCCTATGTACTTTATCTGATAAATGTCAGCAAGCTGGAATGGAAGGGATATGTAGAAAAATTCAAGGCGGTTTGGTCAGGTATAGAAATCGGAAAAAGAAACTAAGGCATAAGCCAGGGTAGGAGAAGCCTTAGTGATATTAAGATTTTCAGTATTTACCATTGGAAAACCAGAGGCACTTAACTGGTTAGCATTTGAAAAAAAATTTTTTGATAGAATTATTAAGTTTCAGTGATAGGTATGGAAAGATTCCTCTCTGCCTCCACACTAATAGGATTGTTAGTTCAGGTTCTCACATATGATAAAACTTGGACCTTGAATATATTAGTTAAGTGGGTATGTGAAGACAGTGCTGTTGAATTCAACACTGAATATGAAAAATATGTAGGATTGCTAGGTGGCTTTCACAGGGGTTTTGCACTGGAGGAATCTTAAGGAAGTTACTTCAGTAACAACTTTTAGAGTCTGCAGTTGCTTTAAAATATATTGTCATATCGCAGTTAGTTATGTGATTGTTACAGTTGAGAGGTTCTCAGGTGGGAGGTTATTTGGGGAGGTGCGTAGGTATTTTCGATTTTCAAAATGATCAGAGGCACTGCTCTCATTGACGGTGCAGGGCAGTGCTAGGTGGCCGTAACAGAAGAGACAGACAAGGAGTAGTTGCCCCGTCCAAAATGCAGTGGTCTTCTGTTGAGAGACACTGCCAGATTCTCAGTTCTTGTGTTTAACATCCCTTGTTTTTAGTATAGTTTAGTAAAGGATTTAATTTTTTAAATACCATCTGAGAACTCAGTGTTGGATTTGCAATGCTTTTGACATTGTAAAATATTTTAGATACATGATTTGACGATGTTGTGAGTCAAGAGAGAAAAAAAATGAGAAGCTGGTTTTTGGCAATTGGGATTAGTTAGAAATGATGGAGAGGAGAGGCCAAGTATACACGTATACAGTGAACCATTGAAAAAAAAAAGATGTTAAGATCATTTTCTCTGGAAAGAAATGATGAGTGCATTCCTATTAGGACAAAGAGGGAACTGACAGGGCAGAAAGTAAGAGAGGTTATTAATCATTTAACAACCTGAATTAAGTCGTAACTTTTTATTAAGAAAAAGTGAGATTCATTGAGATAACAAATGAAAGACTAAAATGTTGTAAGTACTTTAATTTTTGAGTTCTTTGGGATTAGAGGCCAGATGCCGTGGTATCTCAGTTGTTTGAGTTGTGTCTGTGAGCCAGCAACTACAAAAGGGGAGGAAGGAAAGGAGGAAAGTGTTAAGTGAAGGGGAAAAAAGCAATGACAAGCAGATGGGAAGAAGCAGGCAGTATCTCCTTTGATGAAAGAAAATGGCAGCTCCATCCTTTGGTGTCCTTAGGATAAAAATCTTGGTATCCTCCCTGACTTCCTCTTTTTTCATACCTAACATCTACTCTGACAGCAAATCTTAGGGACTCTGTTTTTAAAATATATCCAGGATTACTTCTCACCTCTCTTCTACTATATGGGCCAAGTTGCCGCCGTCTCTTGCCTAGGTGAGGGCATTAGCCAACCCCCTCCTGAAAGGTCTGCTTGTCCCCACCCTGCTCTCTTAGGGTCTCTTTTAAACCCAAGTCACATCAGGTGTGCCACCTTGAGCCTCCCAGTGGCTTTCCATCCCTGGATGGAAGAGCTCTAGCCGTTCTGGTGAACAGTGCTTACCTTGCAAAACCCATACTTTACCCCTGCCCCCCCATCCCCATCTCGCTCCCCACACGTTTCTGAATCACCTCCTCCACTTTCCCCTTCATTCACTGTGCCTCTGTCACCATCCTTGCCCTCCCGCAAACACCCAGGCCCGCTGCTGAATGGGGTTTCTCACTTCCTTATGATGCTCCTTCCCCACCTTGGCTCTTCTGGCTTTTACGCAGATGTCTCTTTCTTACTGAGGTCTTCTCTGACCTCACTGTTGGAGTCACAGGCAGAGAGACAGAGATTGTAGTTCCTATCTCCTTATCTCCCTCTCCCTACCACCTCTTTATTTTTTCCCTAAAGCACTTTTGTTATCTGACCTCCTGCCCACTTTTCTGATTTGTTTATTTCACCCTCTGCCCCGAGGAGGGCATTGATTGTTCTGTTTCTTGTTGAAAACAGTGGTTGACACATAGTAGGTGTTAAGGGAAGGCAGGAGTAAACAGTTGGTGAAATATGGTTAAGAAGCTATGGCAGAAACCCATTATGAGAGTGGCTGAGTTATCCTGACCTCCGTGAACTTGTCTTGTGAGTTGAGGATGCTAGTACCTCCCACTGTAAAAATCAGCTGGGCTGGCTTACGTGAAGGTGTAGCACAGTGCCGCTGGTCTTAGAAGGCAGGTCATAAGTGATAGTTGCAATGATGATACTGATGATTCTCGTAGGAAGGAGAGACAAGCTGAAGGAAATGGTAAAGCTTCATAGCTCTGTCCAAAGATCTTTCATGATAGCATTTGCATTTCCCTGCAGTTTTTAAGTTCTGTTCCTTAAAGAAAACTCCCTGTGGCCAATGTTAGTAAATCCACCCATAAAAGTTTAGTAAGAGGGCAAGTGAAATCGCTGACATTTTATTCACTTCTGAGTGCCAAGTTGTCCGTTGTCACCGTCCTCCCGGTGGACCGTATGGCATTCAGTAGGCACTGATGATAGAGGCGGCAGCGTGACAACCAGATGCACAGTTTAACTACCTAACGATTTTAAGTCTCATAGAAAAGGATCGGTTCTGCTCAATAGGAGATGTATACTAAAGAAAGGCATGTTAAATATATGTGAGAGAGATGTTCAGTATTAAAATTTAAAGGGATGGACTTCATGGGTTAACCTCCCTCCAGTTATCTGAAATCATATTCTCGGAGTATTTCCTTACTGAGAGTTTACATGGGTCTGGCTAGCACTGAGCTCTCTAACAAGACGCAAGCCCCATCCCTGTGCCAATTGTGACTAAAAACTAGTTCAGATGACCAGGTCCTGCCTGACTTACATAGTGCCTTTGATGGTTAAAGGTGATCAGGTGAGTGTGGTTAAATAGTTCAAGGGGAAAAAAACCCCAAACTGTCCTTATTAATGAACTGGGGTAAAAATGTCAAAGCACTGTTTTTTATGATAGTGGGCAGGCCATATATTCTTCTAAGATGAAGAATGTCAAGAAGTCACACGTTCCTTGGTTTATTAGCAATTAGAACATAAAAGTTGTACAATGCGAGTGGAGTCTTGTGGATCTGGGAAGGAGGGAGAATCTATTAAAGCAAGTTCACGAAGAAATAAGAGACCTATGCCTGATGGTATGTGTGCGTATGTGTACCTGCTGGAAGCATTTAGAATGTCACTGTGGAAGTGCCGCTTAAAGTGGTACAACTTTCATTTATTGTGAATGACTTCCAGTGACTCCTAGGATGTCTGTGACAGAAAGGACCATCTTCACAGATTGTCATTTAGAAATAAGTATGTCATACGCATTTACAAGAAATGATTTTGTCTGATCGTTTCAGTGTACTATAAATATACTGAATAAAAATTTTAAAGGAATAATTGCAGTTCTTTCCAAACAGCTTTTATTAAAACATTTGCCTTTTCCTGCAAGGGTTTTGTTTTGTTCCTCCCTGTGGAAATGTTAGCCAATCCACTTTTGTACTTCCGGAACTTGAAAAACTAAATAATGTAAAGGGTCTAATTGTGTTTGCATTCAACACAGTATTGATATAAGTGAAAGAAGGACATTTATTTACATTGCCAAATAAATTACTCAGCAATGCTTTGTGTTTCTATTAACAGAGCTAATCTGTTTCTTCTTAGGAATGATGCAATTTCACAGCAAAAATTGGATGTCATTCTAATGAGTCTGCTTTCAATTGTAGAGTACAATGAAGGCCTAGTAAAGATTAGTAAGAAATCTATTTTATTGTAGATAATAAATCTGTGAAGTAAGCTCTTAGCATAGATTGAACTTGATCTGGCATGGAGTTGCTTTATGAATAGCCCTTTGAGCAAACCCTACAGTTCTGTATGTGGTTTTAAATCCCTGTAAATTTGTAGGCAGGTACATATTACAATTGTCTGTTTTTCTTTTTAGGGCTCATGTAATCAAAGAAGTTTCTTTGTTGTGTGTATCTTTTCAGAACACAACAGGAATTGAAAATGAATCAGGTGAGTTTAAAAATAAGAATTTATACAAATACATTACCTAGATGTTAGACCAGTTTTTGAATTTTAACAGATCAAAACACACACATTCATTTCTCCCAGATTTTGTTTTCTGTTTCTTAGTACCATTAACCAGTTCATTGTTTTCATAGTGTGCGTTTGTTCGTGGAGTGGCGTGTGCACTGTTGTGGCGTGGGTTGGCATTTCCGTGGAACCCTGCACGGGGAGTGATTCTTTGAGACCTTAGTTCTTTCTGTTCAGACTACCTTTCCCCTGCCACACTGTTGTGTTAATTTTTTGTTTTTGTTTTGAAGCTTATTGAGCTTTTCTTTTTAATACTTTTTATTTTGCAAATTATCCATTGGATGAAAAGGGAAGTTTGAAATTTATTTGTTTTTAGTGACTGAAACTGATCAAGTGGGAAACTTTATAAGCGTTCTGTGCTTGAAAGCCTGTGGATAGAATAAAAAGAAGGCAGATATTAAAATGTAAGATGTGTTTCTCCTTATAGGAGGGTGTGGGACTACCTGGGGATTAAACAATTCAGCTATGGAGATTTCTGTAGCCTCAGGGGTGTTCTGATAAGTACTATCAGTTATGTGGACTTAATGTATTCTAAAGGATTTTAAGGATTCTTATTTTCTGGTCTTAACATCGTTTCACTTGTAGTTACAGAAATTCATGGGTGTTAGAAACACTCTCCTTTGAGATCGTAATAAACACATTTAAAACATATGAAAGACAAAACTTGAAAATGTGAAGTCTAATTTGTAGTGCTTAGCTTAAAACTATCAGACTTGAAAACGTTTTGTGTCCCTCATTATCTGAAATTTTGGACACCTTTTTATTATTTACAGGTGCTTCTACTGGAGTCCCAATTTTATTAGGGTGGCCACATTTAATAAGTTCAGTCCTGTGTTGCATTGAGAGATGTGAAATTTTTGGAATGGATTCTTTTGATTTCTTTTCATTACTTTCCTTTATCAAAAATACGTTTATTTTAATGTGGAGGACCATACATCATAAAAAATGAATCTGGTGAACACATGGGGCACATGGTTTCTATTATTTTACAACTTGCAGATCTACTGACATGCTTTTGAAGCCAAATTATTTTTTGAAATGGTGAGATGGGGGAGGGGCGAAGAGAACAGAGTGGATTTTCATAGTCCTTGTTCATCAGAGTTGTGTGCTTATATATGTCATACATTTCATTTATTTTTCTATCTGAAGACTGATTCCATATATATGTGAACCTGGTCACCCAAAGGAACTTTTCTTCCGCCTAGGAACTGTTGTTAGAAGAGCCTTGGGATTCTGGATTAGAGCGATTGTGAACGCTTCCAGAGTGGAATCCAAATATTGACATTGCTTTTGGGGCATCACTGTTCAGCAGTCAGTTATTTCAGGTGGCTACAACTTTACCCGTAGGCTTAGTAAGGCTTTAATTCTTACACCGTATTTGGCTACTCATATTTTATTTCTAACGTCTTTTGACCTGTTTGACACCTCACACTTTCACTTTATGGTTCCTTTTATATCAAGTGACCTTGTGTTCAGAGAGTCCACGTGCCCTTCGAAAGAGTTGTAGCCATAACCTTTTCTTTTTTTGGCTCTTTTACAATTTCATTTTGTTTTTGACAAGTTTTAATATCAGATCTGCAGAGGACTGCCTTTGATGCCAAATGCCAAATATCAGTGGAAAAGTGTCCTCTTATGTTTCTAATGGTTAGCACATTTCTGATTTGGATGTAATTTAAGTGGTCTGGTAGTAATGAAACTTTTATTTGGATTATAAAAATTGTCCACTTCTTATGAGTAAAATTTTCATCATCTTTAGTTATATTTTCCTTATCTGAGGGATTTTAGTTGCTTGATGTTACTATGTCATGGCATAAAATCGATGAGTGTTTTCAACAACTGTCTCAGTAATTCTTAAAAGTTAAGAATTGTTTCAGGGCATTTTATGTTTTTCCCTCTTATATTCTCATTTTCAGCCAGTGAAAATGAGAAATCAGAAACTTGAAAGTAACTACACAAATATTTGGATATTAAAAAAGTTTTAACTTGAACCAGATGGATTTTTTTAAGCTTATTTATTTAAGCAATCTCTGTACCCAGTGTGGGGCTCGAACTCAGGACCCTGAGATCAAGAGCAGCATGTTCCACCGGCTGAGCCAGCCAGGCGCACCTGAACCGGAATGATTTTTTTTTTTCCTCTTTTAAGTAGGCTCTGTGCCCAGTGTATAGCCCAACCCAGGGCTCCAACTCATGACCCTGAGATCATGACCTGAGCTGAAACCAAGAGTCAGATGCTTAACTGAGTGAGCCACCCAGGCGCCCCTGAACCAGATTGATTCTTAATTAAAATCTTAATGGTGATGTTAGGGTCAGATGATCCTCTCTAGGGACTGAGCAACTGTGCTTACATGAATTTTAGCAGTCAGATCTCTCTCTTATGGTGGTCATGGTCTTCAGACAGCAGCACAGTGTCATTCATTCATATGTGTCTGCTGGGTGAGGTTTAGGGACTGAAGGACCCCCAGAGTGAGCAGATCATATTGTTTGCAAACAGGTTCTTCAGAGGAAACAGCAGACTCGGAAGTCTCACGGTATTTTAGGAGCTGACTACTGAAGCAGTGTTCCGAACTGCTCAGTCTTACCAGTGGTGTTCCAAGTTGCTCCTGGTGTGGTGGCTCCCCAGGCTGTCTCTCTCACCCCACCTCCAGGCTCCACAAAGCCTCTGGCTCCACATGTTCTTTGTCCTTCTTTCCCTTCCGGTTTGTTCTGTACTCAACACTTAGCCCTTCTCTTATCTTCCCAGCTTGGAACTCCGCTTGCTTTGCCTGTGAGCCTTTGTTCCTTCCAGCCGGGTGCAGGCCTGGTTGGCAGGCGAGAGGAGCGCTACTCTGCTCCTCCACTTCATTCTCCCATTTTCTTTTCTCTCTGCTGTAAATCACAGATACCCTTTCCTTGCTTCATTAGCATTCCACCCTCATCCCAGTATTTAAGTTGGGAGATGTTCCATTATTTCCCTCCTTATCCCCCCCTATATTTATCTAAGAGAATACCAAACTTTAAAAATGACTTTCTCATTGAATAAAGAAAGAGTTTAGAGTGTTTTACTTTATAGAATATCAAGGGTGAGCAAAGTTCCATAATTTGAATATGCTCATGGTAGTTTAATATAGATACACTGGAGTTTACTACCACTTCCTGTCTACTGAGTGCTTAACCAACATGCCAGGCACTCCATTAAGTATTTCACACGTTATTTTCTCACTCATTTAGTCTTTGCAACCATTCTCTGAAGTGTAGGTATTACCTCCATTTTATGGATGAAGGCATGAAGGCCCAGAGAGGTGGCCATAGCTTACCCACGACCACTCAGAGAGTAAGGGGTAGAGCTCTGATTCACTCCCTTGCTTGTCAGATTCCAAAGCCCAGCTTCTTGGCCACCGTGCTATACTGATGTCTCAGTCAGGAAAAGCTGTGTTCTGCTGTGCTAGCAAACAAGCAGCTCCCAAAGCCCAGGGGCTTAATGTGGCGTATCCTGTTATTTCTTGTTCTTGCTCCACGTCCTGTGTGATCTGCTGTTGGACTTGCTCAAGAACCAGAGGTGATGAAGGCTTTGTCTCAACATACATCACTTCTACTCATATTTAGTTAGCCTAGGGTAGTCGTATGGCCACATCTAACTTAACTAAAACAAGGGTGTTAGGGGCTGGCCGGGGGACGGTGGGCAGTGCAATCCTATGAGGTGCCTGGGAGAAGAAGAGAACTGTAGTATTTTGGGTATAGCCTCAGGGAATTTTCCCCAGCTTTATTGAGATATAGTTGACATATGGCGCATTGTGTAAGTTTTAGCCCTAATGAGGTAATACAACTGCCTTGATTTCAGATTTATTGAGTCACAGTTAGGTTTTTTTGTTTTTTTTTTTTTAAAGAATCTTTGGGTAACTCAAGTTGTTCCTGATATTTGAAACTTTCTATCAACATAGTAGCTTATGATTGCAGCATCTCTACATCCTGGTCAGTGATCTACAGTATTGCCAGTAGCCTCTAGCAAAACAGTTTAGCGACTTAGCCTTCCAGACTTTTAAAAAGTTTTATGTAGTAAAATAACAAAAGCAGCTTTTAATCACTGGGTGCTGCAGATCCAGCCCCAAGAACTGTGTTAAGCCACCATAGTTGCATTATCTTGGCTGTTCTGGGTGTTCATTCGTTCCCTCCTTCCTCCTGTGTATGCTGCAGCCCGGTGTGTTGTGGGTTCTGCAGTGAACCAGACAGGCAAGGGCTCTGCTCTGCAGCTTACCCAGTCAGAGTGAGACAGTTGAAAAGCAGAAGACTTGACAATTTCAGGTAGTGAAAAGAGCCATGAAGACAGTGAAACCCAGTAATGTGGTAAAGAATGATGGATGAAGGTAGGGGGAGGTTCTTTGGATTCCACGCTCAGGGATGGCTGTTCTGAAGAGGTGACTAACAATTAAAACAGAGACTCAAGTGATCTCCAAGAATCAGATACATGAAGATCCAGGGAAAGAAAATTCTCAGTAGAGTGAGCCAATAGTGAGTGCAAAGGCCCTGAGGTGTGGGAGTGAGCTTGCTGGTTCAGGGACAGACAGAACAGGCTGGGGCCTGGAGCTTGGCAAGCATCAGGGACTCTGGGACAAGATGAAGTTGGGGAGAGGCAGGGGTTAGATTCATAGAGCCTTAAGGGCCATAGAAAGAAGTTTGTATTTTATTCGAACTGCAGTGGAAAGCCACTGGACAGTGACATGATCTGTTTTCCATTTTTTAGAGCATTACTTTTATCTTTATTGGGCAAGAGGATAGCAATATGCTTGTTTAATATTGAGATTAACACTGTATTTGAGGATAGTTTCTTCAGTTGGACAATTTAATGGGGCTGCCAGCTTTTTGGAAGAGGGCACTTTTTTATGTGATTCAGAACTCTTTGACTACTGTTGTTTTCCAGAGACGGTGTGGAGGTTTTCTTGTTCTGTGTCCTCATCTCTGTTACTAGAGTCATACTCATTCCTTAACCAAACATAATTTAATGCTGTTTCAATAAGCTGAAGCTTATTTCATCCCCTCCCCCCATTGTTTGCTCCCGGAATAGTAGCTGAGAGTCTTGTTTGCAAGTTTAAACAAAGAAGAGTGGTTCATAGAATTTGAAGTGTTAGCCCTCTGCTTCTCGGATATCTTCTGCTGCTAACAGCAATTAACTGTGGTGATTATCATTAGTCTGTTGCAGAATAATATGTGTCTTAGTGTGAATATACTGTGACACATTCTCAGTGCGAAGCAATGTTCAGTCTAATCTCTTGTGCCAGCCACTGCTGTTGCTCTTCAGTGTTTTGATTACGTTGAATATTTAAGAAACTAGGTGCTTTAATTAAATAGATTAAAACAGATACAATCATTTACGGTCATTTTCTGGGTGGTGTATGTAAAAAGAGTAACAAATTTAAATGAAATACCAGTAAAACTTGCTTATGTTTGTATTTTTAAAAATAAAGATATCCATGCGTTCTGCCTGTCTCAGACGGTACGTGCAGCCTCATGTCACAGCAGCCAATGCCAGGGTCATGCTACCTGGTGCTGTGCAGCGGAGTTACCTTCCCACTTCCAGTGGTATCTGTGTAAGAGGTGGGGGTGTGTGTATGGGAGCGGAGCAGGCTGGTTCTAAGGCTACCGTGTGTCTGGAGCAGAGCAGATGAACGAGGAATGAGTGGGCAGAGAGGTGTGGGCTCAGCTCCATGGTCATTGTCAAGATCAGAGTAGACTTTGCCTGGGGAGATGGGAAATTGTTGGAGGGTTTTGAGCAGAGGAATGCTTGAGTTAGGTCAGAAAAAAATCTTGAAGAAAAATTTTTTTTTTCTTGGCATCAGTATTTTTGTCCTTTATTTTCTGGGACCATTGAAGTTTCATTTGAACATGATTTAAAGAGGAGAGTGTGGAAGTCATTTACTTATTTTACTTTATAGATTTTATGTATTTATTTGAGAGAGAGTGGGAAGGAGAGGGAGAGAGAATCTGAAGTAGACGCCACGCTGAGCGCAGAGCCTGATGTGGGGCTCGATCCCACGACTGCGAGATCATGACCTGAACCAAAACCGAGAGTTGGATGCTTAACCGACTAAGCCACCCCTGAGCCCCTATTTTACTCTAAAAACCTACTTTGAAGTATACTTTTTGTGTAGTTAAATGTACTCATTTGCGGTGTCTAAGTCTTAAGTTTGACAAGCACCTACATGCGCTGCTCTCAACGTAGACTACTTCCACTAGACCGAGAGCTCTTTCTTGCTGCGGTGCCGGTAGCCCCCCGCCCCCCAGGCCTCGGGCCGGGCAAGCACTGCCCGGCTTTCTGTCCCTGTAGTTGCTTTTTCCTGAATTTCCCACGAGTGGCATCATCAGCACTTGCTCTTTCGTGTTTGTCTCCTTTTGAGCAGCGGAGTGTTTTTGAGACTCATCCGTGTTGTTGGAGGTGTCGGGATGTTTATAATTGTATTTCTAAAGATTCGGTGAAAACTTGGATGGCTTTTTATCCTTCATTTTAGGTTATCTTCCCCATTTTTCTAGTCCTAGATGTGTGTATATACACACACACACGAGGTATAAAAAATGAAACCACTTTTGCGGTTTTAGCGTATTATTAATACAGAATTACATTTTTATAAGTCATTATAAATGCAAATTTGATTTTTCAGACTTTTTAAAAAGAGACTTCCAAGTAAGGTGGTTCCTGTGTGTTGGGACTTAAACTTCAATTTATGAATGTATGGTTTAGAAAACTAACGTGTTTAATAATGGTGGCGCTTAAATCTCATTTTGAATCATGTATTCTACTAGGTAAATCAGCAGTTTTCGTGAGATCTGGGCCCTTGCCTTTGTGAATGAAAATATAGTATTTCTGAAATTTGAAGAAGAATTAGCAACTTGGATGACATTTCCTTATATAACTGTGGAAGGAACTGGCAAGAAGGTTTATATTTTTCGTTATTCTGATATTAATGCTTTGGTAGAGAAAAAGGTTATAGGATTGTTCAGCTCTTCCTCACCTTTGCTGTCTGGTGACTCACATTCTACCTTCAGTCCTGGCTTGGCCACTCCAGCTGTGTGACCTTGGGCAAGTCACTTGACCCCTTAGTATTTGCCTTCTTACCTGTTAAGTAGACATAGTAGTGGTGGCCACCCCACACGGTTGTGGTCAAGAGTGAATGAGTTAATAAACGTAAAGGCTAGCGCCTGGCATATAGGAAACACTGTGCAAGTGTCATCATCGTGATCATTATTGTTTTCAGCCACTGACCAAGTGTGGATTCTGCCCAATAACACACTTTCTAAGCACTGTTAGTGCTTTCGTTCAGAGCAAGGCATTGCTTGTTTGGGCTATCACAGAAACCCCCTCATTGACTGCTTTGCTGACCTTCCTGTGGGACCATTCTCCGCAGGCCTTGAATTCTGTATTCATACAGCATAATCTTGACCATATAGGAAGTCAGAAAAGTGGGCATGAGTTGTTTGGAACGTCTTCAAGGATGAACTGGGGTTTGGACTTGGCCCGGAAGGAGGTAGAAGATACTGACTGGTCGGAAGAATTGAGGGTGAGAAGGATCAGTGGTCTGGGAGCCCTGTCAGCTGAAAGCCTGACTCGTGAAAGACCCCAAGGAGCAGGAGGGCCTTCAGAGAGTGGAGCCTGTAGGGACCAGGGAGGACCTTTAAGAGTAAAGTCAGGATTTTTCTGTGATTTCTTCCAGTAGAATTTTTTTTGTCTTAAGGCTGTAGATAGACCGAACAAATTCCGTCTGACTTGAGAGGCTGTGGCTCCATAGTTTGCTGCCATGGAGAAAGGTGCTTTGACATTTTGCAGGTGTCTCAGCGGGAACAGACTCACTAGGAGGCAGTAGAACCCTCCTTTTGGACAAAGGGAAGGGCTATGTTAGGTTGAGAAGAGCTCTCAGGTACCTAATTTACTTTGCCTCCCTCAAACCTTGAAAGACCTAAAACCAGTAGAGTAACTACTGGGTTTTATTTCAAAAGTTTTTAAAAAGAATTCTGAACCAGATGCTTTATAGAATGATTGATCAAGAAGGCAGGGGGGTTTAGAGAAGTTGAATGTAGAAGAGACTGGAAACCAGAAAACCTTCCCATCATATTATGTCAGTCCCCTGCCCAAGACCCTCTGATGGTGTCCCACTGCGCTCCAGTCGCACTCCAGTCACACTTCAATGTCTCTGCCCCGGCCTTCACGGTTCTGCAGGTTATGCTTTCTCCCTGGCTCACTCTGACCCCACCACAGTGGTCTCATTTGTTTCTGAACATGCCAAGCCCTTTGTCTCCTCAGGAGATGTTTCCCTGGAGTGCTCAGTCCTTAACACATGGGCATTGCCATCTTTCAAGTCCCAGTGTCCGTGTGTGTGATCTTCTCTAAGATGCCCCCCACCCCCATCCCCACAGCTACCCTAACTAGGACAGTGTCCCCTTTTTATCTGTTTAGTACACTCTGTTTCATGGGTCCCAATGGGGCACCCCATCAGGTGGGTGCAACCCGTCTTGTCTTCACTGCTGCTTTCCTCAGGTGGCACGGTGCTGGCTCATGGGGCACGCATTGGACATCTGTAGGATGAGGAGATTGCTGGGTTATGTCAGATTGGAAGGATGATGGAAGCAGTGGGAATTGGAGAAAGGGATAGGATACGACCGTACTGCAAGCTCTCCAGCAGCATTGGACCATTGACTTCTCCCCCTTCCTTGAACCTTTTCCCCAGCCTTTCTGACATCATGTTCCTGGTGCCCCTTCTGCCTCTGTGACATTGCTCCTGGTCTTGTCTTCCACTTTTATTTTTTTTTTTTTTTATTTTTTTTATTTTTATTTTTTTTATTTTTTTTTTTAAAGATTTTATTTATTTATTCGACAGAGATAGAGACAGCCAGCGAGAGAGGGAACACAAGGGGGAGTGGGAGAGGAAGAAGCAGGCTCACAGCAGAAGAGCCTGATGTGGGGCTCGATCCCGTAATGCCAGGACCACGCCCTGAGCCAAAGGCAGACGCTTAACCACTGTGCCACCCAGGCGCCCCTGTCTTCCACTTTTAGATAGTGGCATCCTGAGGGCATTGTTCTTGCTCGTGTCTCGTCCTCTGCTCTCATCCGCTCTTCTGGACTCCATTACCAGTTGAGTCTGCACCTTTGCACAGCCATCTCTGTGCACCCAGGCTTCATGGTGCTCAACTGCTTGATACGTGTTTGTTTGTTTACAGCAACCACTGCTCAGAGCGAGGCCTCCTGTGTCAGGCACGGCGTGCGGTAGTGAGTGACAGAACCTGCCCCCTGTGTCTGTGGTCTAAACTTACCTCCTGTGGAGAGGCCATTAAACAAGCCCAGCAGTCAGTGCTTACAAAGTGCAGAGTGCCCCAGACAGGTGGAAGGTGTGCTACTGGAGCCTCGGGGGAAATTCTGCTTGGTAGGACAGTGGGAGCAGGCTTCCTCAGGGTAGGGCGGAGGCGTCGGGCACGAATGCCAAGTGGCGCCCTGATGGGTCTGGCCTTGTTGGGTCTGGGCCCCACCATGCTGGTGCTTAAAGTAAAGGGGAGGAACTCTCTGCTGCTTTTCTTTCCCCACCTGTGCAGGAGCTTGAAAGGGGCACAGACAAGAAGTTGTTGCCTTTAGGGGCGCCTGGGTGGCACAGCGGTTAAGCGTCTGCCTTTGGCTCAGGGCGTGATCCCGGTGTTGTGGGATCGAGCCCCACATCAGGCTCCTCCGCTGTGAGCCTGCTTCTTCCTCTCCCACTCCCCCTGCTTGTGTTCCCTCTCTTGCTGGCTGTCTCTATCTCTGTCGAATAAATAAATAAAATCTTAAAAAAAAAAAAAAAGAAGTTGTTGCCTTTAATTGCCTTTGAAGCTACTTATCCCAGCTTATTCTGATACATTTTGCTTGTTCTCCTTTAATGATTCACAGGGAAATCCTTAACATGAAAAACCCCCCTTGTGCTCATAGGGAACAGCCCGTCCAGTTGTAGTCGAGAAGTAGCGGAGGCCGGATACGGATGTGCGGGCCCAGCCCTCCTTCCTCGCTTTCTTCTTTGGTCCCTACGTTCTCTCCATGTGGTCTCTCAGAATCTCTCTTGTTCTCTGCTGCTCAGGCGTGAGGTGGGAGGTGCCGGCGGAGCAGAGGTGGTCTGTTTAGCGCAGCAGTCCTCCAGCTGTTTGTCCGTGTGGCTTAGATCGGTGGATATTTACCATGTTAGAAATTGAAACACATTTTTTTTTTAAAGTTTAACTTGGGGCTTAAACTCAAAGACCTCGAGATCAAGAGTCCTGTGCTCTACCGACTGGCCAGCCAGGCACCCCTTGAAACAAAAATTTTAGTTGGAAGTATAGATTTCACAGGAAGTTGCAAAAGTCGTACAGAGAGTCCTTGGACTCTCCTTCACTCAGCTTTACCCAGTGCTGTAACATCTTACTTTATTACAGTATCAGAACCAGGAAATAGACTTAGTTCGGGCGTTAGTTAAACTACAGGCTTTATTCAGAAATCAGAAAATTTTAAAACACAAGATCAGAAGCTACTTATCCCAGCCATCTCATGTCCATTAGCTAGTGGAATTGATGACATCATCACTTGTCATGACCCCTGGAAAACTCCTCTCTACACGCCTGAGGATGAAAAAGGCAAGTGACCTCTTGGCATTATTGTAAAAGTAGCCTTAACCTTGTGGCCCCCCGACAGGTGGCCCTAGATGATCGTGCGAGGCCCCTGCTGGCTTCGTGGTTGGAATGTGGACTCTGGAGTCCATCTGGATTTTGTCTTGGCTCCGCTACTTTAAAACCATGTAGCTTGGGATAGTGACTTGACAGGACAGCTCTGTGGCACAGTATTTGAGCATCTAGACCCTGAAGTCTGACTGTCTGGGTTTGAATCCTCGCTCTGCCACTTACTAGCTGTGACTGTGGGCAGGTTTCAGTTTCATCTGGAGAGTGAAAGTACCCACTACTGGAGTGATGGTGCGAATATTAAATGAGGTGATGCATGGAAAGAGCTTGGAATCATGTCCGAGTGGGGTCCTGAGTATCCATCCATGTTAGTATCCATCCATGCTGTGATTATTGTGAGGTAATACAGGAAAAGTGTTTAGCCCAGAGCTTGGCTCAGAGGAAGGAGTAAATGTCCTGCTCCTGAAGCGGCCCCACCATCCAGCATGGGGAGGTCATCCAGGGCCAAAGGGAAGGTATTAGGTATGAGGGAAAGGAAAAGAGCAGTTCGTCTAAAAGAGCTTTGTGAGGAGGGGGCCTGGATCAGCTTTATTAACCGTCGTATCTTCACTGCCCAGCGCAGTGCCCGCCTGGAGCAGGCTCTCAGGAAGTGTTTGTTAGTGATCAAATGATGGACTGAATGAATGAAGGAGAACTGCTCCTGGCCATGAGCTGGGGAGGGTAGAGGTGGGGGTATTGACTTTCTTTGAGTTTGAGTTAGGAAGTTGGAGACATTGATTTAATGAGATCAACTGATAGTTAATAACTAATTTAATGCATTAAATTTAACATATACTGCCCCAGATCAGTTCACTGATAGATGTTTGGAGGCTGTACTTCACTAAGCAGTGAAATAACGAGTTCTTACGTTTCCTGTTACGTAATAGGAAAGTAGAGAAGTCCTTGTAACGTCCTCTATGCTTACCACAGTGATCAGTGTCAGAATCCTTGAAACGGGAATGTGCCTTTATCCTGGGACAGCAAGGATGGGGTGCTGGAGGGCTGTTGGTCACCCCAGAGGAAGGAGCAGCCAGGGTTCCTTCCTTGCAGTTTGGCCTCTGGTTAGTTACCTTCTACTCCTCATAGTCTGTGCCGTTCAGCAGGTGATTTATTTCTCATAAGACACTATCTCTGCCCACCTCTCCCACCTCAGCTCCAGCTGCTTTTTCCTCACCTTCTCTGCTCCGGGCACATTTGTCTGTTCTCTGAGCACACCAAGCTTGCTGGATTACCAGGGTCCTTGCTGATTACTTTTCTGGGCGTGTTTGCCCCCCATACTCTCACACGATGCCTTTCCCACTTCTAGAGAGCTCTTCTTGAAACACTCTGTCTAAAATAGCACCCTATCCATTTCCATCACTATGTCCCCTTCTTGTGCTTGATTTTTCTTCAGAGCATCAGTAAGTACCAGGCATTGTATATCCTTGCTTGATTTTGTCTGTCTTATTAGAGTGACGCATTGTTAAGGCAAATGAGATGTTTAAAACATTGCCTGGCCCATTGAAGGGACTCAGCAATTGAGTAGATGCTGCAGTTTCTTTTAGAAAAAAATTAATCTGGGAAATATTCCCAGGATCTAATTGTGATCTTTAGTGTAAGAACCAAGATGACCTTGTTTAGAGTGTGATATTATATCTAATACTATAAGGATATTCACATATATCTATGTATGTATATGTAAATGAGATCCCAGTTTATAAGTGTGTGGGAGAGAGAAATTTTCTTTTAAATATTCTTTTGTTCCAAAGGTTTACTTGTAAATTGGCTGCTTGGAATTGAGAGCATATTATCACATTTTCTAAAAATTCTTTTATTGACCCAGAAATATACCTACCTCAAATTCAAGAAATTCAGGCACACATGGAAAAAATGCTTTCTGATTGATGACCGTGCTATTTTATTTCTAGCCCTCCTTTTTCTAAAAAAGGGTTAAGTCCACTTACAAGAATTATGTATTCATTCAAGTATTTAAGTGACAACAAACATGTCATGTCTACAGCTAAGCGTTGGGAATGCAACATTGAATAAGATAGACACCATCTGTCTTCATTGTAGTTTATCAGGGGAGGTACATTAAACACATAATTATACAAATAATTACTTAAAATTGTGGTAAGAGCTATGAAGGAAAAAGAAGGAAAAAGAGAGGCAATTTCCAGCCATAGGCACTGCAGCTGGGAAGGGGAGAAGAAGTTCCCGGAGCTCGCAAGGGTTGACTTGGTGTGGTTTGAGGTCCTTGAATTTTAGTTGAGTCTTGTGTGAAGGATACTAAAATAAACAGAAAAAAACCTTTTCCTCCACTAGTTAAATGAGCCCAAATTTAAGAACATGGGTTTACTGAAAGCAGGTAAATAAATGCACAGGAATTCGTCTTACCTTTTTTCTAGTGGCAGCTCTGCTGAGAGGCCTTTTATATGCATAGGTGTATCAGAAATGTAAACATACGTGGTCTCCATATTACACTGAAGTCACAAATTTCCTGTGGGAATGACCATTCCTACCGTAGCAGCCATCTCCTGCTGATACTTCCATGGAAGTTTGGAGGTTTTAGGGCACAGGTTCTCAGATTATATTCCAGCAGAATCTTTTCTCTTTTTTCCAGCTTTATTGATGTATGATTGACAGATTATAAGATATTTAAAGTGTACATAATGGTATTTTGATATATGTATAACCATCTAGTTAATTAACACATCCATCATCTCTCATGTTTATCTTTTTTTTTGGTGAGAACATTAAAGTTCTACTCTCGGCAAATTTCAATTCTATAATACAGTGCTATCAACTATAGTTAACCATGTTTTACATTAGATCCTCAGACTGTATCCAGGAGAATCTTAACTGGAGATAGCACAGTGGTTATGAACTTGGGCTCAGGGTCAGACAGAGGTTCAAATCCTGGCTTCGAGCAACTTAGACAACTTCTCTAAGCTTCATTTTCTCCCATTGTGTGTGTGTATTGCAGGGGGTGAGGGTTGGGGGAGAAGCCAGGGGCAAGGGGCCACAGTGACAGTCCCCTCCCCTTGAGCTGTTTGGAGTAAATGCCATCATGCGTGGAAGACTGTTAGTACAGTGCCTTGAACTGAGGCCCCAAGGAGTTTCTCAGGAAATACTAGCTTGTTAGTATTATTGTCATAGTGCCTGGAAGGATCGGTTAGAATAGCTGACACACTGTCTTTTCAAAGCTCTTGGGGAAGTTAAATGGTGTCAAGTCCTTTTTAAATCTTAGGCTAGGGTCCCATCTGAGGAAGGAGAAGAAAACTCCCTCACTCTGCTTTATGGGCACATGCTGATAGGATTTGGAGCGTTGGCTAAGTACTTTTTAATATTGCTTAATTTGTCAGTGTTAAAAATAATTATTATATAGTCTAGGATACTGACTGCCAGTATAATACCTTTTCCTCCTCTGGAAAAAAAATTATTCATGTTGCCAAAATAACCATTTATAGATGAAAATTTAAAAAATCGGGGTACTGTATTTAACAGTGAGAAATTTGTGTGCTAAATTTATTCACATTTTAGCTAACTAAAAATACCATACGACCCATTTTCTGATCCAGCAGGATCAAAGCATTCATGCTTCTTAAGGGTCCACACTGTCGGCTTTGCCCTGTAGGAGAAATGAATCTCAGTGTGTAGGAGCCCACTTGTGTGCGTTCCAACTCAGAGCAGACCAGGGAGCAGACCTTCATAATGAGTTGCTCATTGCCATGGGATTGATTTCTCTTGAAGCAGCCTATTGATACTTAAAAAAAAAAAAAAAAAAAAAATCGAAGTGTTGGAAGTACACAAATTTGGATGATATTCTCGTCTTTGCACAAAACATTCTTAAAAGCTATAAGAGCTTCATTGTGGGAAAATTAACCTCTTTAGGTTGGAATTTGCTTTTTGCCTAATTTGGTTTCTTTGAAAGTCCTTGAGAAATGATTCCCTTGCAGTGAAATAAAAAACACCTAGACTATAGAACCCATCATTATTAGTGGTGTTGTGATATGCACATCAGTTCTCTGGGGTACATGGGATAACAGTTATAAGACAATTGATTTTCCTTTCATTGAATGTTATTTTTAAAATAATAGTCATGTTTTACCAGTTGGCTCAGATTTCCCCTTTCTGTTCTCTTATATTCATACCCAATAGTAATCTTATTTCTTGAGGTTAAAGTCAAAACTGGTTAGTAATTGTATAAAATTCTCTGTTTCTTAAGATTGTGATGTTCTGATGATTTTGCTAATTAGTGACTTGATAGAAGTGGTAAATTTCAGTTTCCTGGAAAGGTCATATTTCCATTGAGGGCCCAGAAGCTGCAGTGTTCTCGTCGGAGTATTCAAGCCCCTGTTAAAGGGGGTGTTGTTGCTGGAGGGATGAAAGCATAGATGGGGTGGGGTCCAGCCGGCTGGTAGGTCCTTTGCAGTGTGTGCCGAAAGTATTCTTTTAAGTAGGGAGTGTTGATCTTTACTTTTTAAATGTTCTAAAATGCTGATGGTAGCCTTTGACTTAAAAGTAAGCTTTAAGCTGTATTTTACCTCCAGATTCTGTGGGAGTTTAAAATAGTATGGTGCCAGGTATTTACATATTTTGAAAATGACTACAGGTGGCTGGAACAAAATAGATGAACACAGACATGTTTGAAGATGGCAGTAGTTTCCTTTGGAGACTCAAAACCATCACAGCAGCTCCGGAGATGCTCCGAGGGACGGCACGGCCGTCTCGGTCTGGCTTTGCCCACTTCAGGTTTCAGTTACATTTTTGCATATTTGCTTATTGGACCAGAAAAGAAAAAAAAAAAAAAAACACAACAAAACAAAACGCTATCTGGGTTTGCTTCCCTCTGCTCTGATCCTTCTGTTTCTTGACTTGCAGAACACTGAGCCTGTTGCAGCTGCTGAGAGCCTGTCTGAGGTACCTGAACATGTGCTTCGAGGACTTCCAGAGGAAGTGAGGCTTTTCCCATCTGCTGTTGACAAGACTCGGATTGGTGAGGACCAGGGGCACAGAAGGAGACGGGGAGGGGATGGGAGAGCCGCCTGTGTCCAGGCCTCCTTTGGGAGCGTTTAAGGTAGGGAGCTCGTCATCAAAGTGACAGGTTTACGCTTAGACCTAGAAGGTTATGTGGTATTTCTGCATTTTCCAGTCAAGAATCCAGGGTGGACATAGATTATAAAACTAAACCAGAAATATCCACACTCCTACCCACCATCCTTTATGACTTAGCCTGAGTATTCCCTTCCACTGTCTCCTCGGGGCTCTTCTTCCTGCTGTGAGTGTATTGTTCCCTCCTCTCTGATTTCACTGGGACTTGAGTGTGAGTATGCTGTTATATTTAATTTCAGTATTTTGTATTTGTTTTCACATCTGCCCCTTTCATTGATTGTGGGTGCCTTCATTTCTTACTTATCTTTGTGTCTCCAGTACCTGACTCGTTCTGGACCTCAGTAGGTATTTGAATGAATGACGACCTGAGTGTATCTGAATGCTTCTGGCTGGATTTTCTCATTGAATACAAACCAGCTTTTATGTATTTGATCTTGTTTTTGTGCCCCAAGCTTTAGACAGAAGGCCAGTAAGGACCTAGTAAATTATAAAAATTTAGTCAAAGTACAGTTGTGGAATATATCATGTTTGGATCCCTTTTTGTTTTTTTTAAGATGTATTTCTGATATTCCAGTTTATGTGTATATGTGTGTGAATAAATTGTTAATAAATGCTTTTCCTAATTCTCACCGAAAAATTTTTCAGCAAGTCACTTGAGCACTTAGATTGTATCATTCACGTGAAAGTGGTTGATTGTACAGCTCCACTAATTGATTGTTAGCTCTGTTATCAAATTGGATTCATAGACCTACAGAAGAGTGAGATTTGAACCTCCCAGCTGGACAGGACCGGCTCAGCCTCCACCTTCCTTCTGTGCCTCTTCTGAGAGCGGGAGATGAGGGAACTTGTCCAGAGGACTGTTGTCAGTGAGCGGCACCCCTGGGTGCTGGTTCCCTTGACTCCAGGGCTGTCGCCCGCATTTTGCCCGCTGCTTCTTCAGCTTGTCCTTCTGCCTTCTGGTCAGTGTCCAGAACACGGAAACAGCTGAGGAATATGGCGGAGCAGCAGCAGGTGTAACTCTGGGCTGTTGGAAGCTCTGCAAAGTGAGTTGTTACAGCAGCTAAGGTGTCAGGAGACACCTCCTTAGCTGGCGAGGAGAGGGTGTTCCACTTTGAGCAAACAAAATTCAAAAATACTGTTCTCAAATCGGCATTTCCAAGCCTTTATAAAAGCAATTCATGGTCATTGGAGACCATTTGAAATCTGCGGAAAACTAGAAAGAGGAGTTTAAAATTATTTCTAGTTTCACTCCTTTCTCTTCTTTTTTCTCTTTAGTTGTGATCGTGCTGTTCTCCAGGTATTTGTGATTGTACCATCTGGGTAATTTTACATGTAAAAAAATAGAAACAAATATAAAACATTTCTTTCCTACTTATAAAACCATGTAGGTTCTTTACAGACTATTTGGGAACTACAGAAGGATATAAAGAAGAAAAATAAAAATCCTCGTGGAAGACTTGATGTCATTTGCCCTCCGTTGATCTAACATTATCTTGCTAGCCTTTGAACTATTGTGAAACAGAATTGACTTTAACGCTTCAATCTTTAAAATAACCACAATAACATTATAAAAATATTGGTTTTATTTTCTAGGTGTCTGGGCCACTAAACCAATTTTAAAAGGCAAAAAGTTTGGGCCATTTGTTGGTGATAAGAAAAAAAGATCTCAGGTTAAGAATAATGTGTACATGTGGGAGGTAAGAAGAAATTCTGGTTCTTTATCAGCGTTCTATACATTTAAAAAAAATCATTCTCTTCTCTCAGGATTTGACATTTTGAAATTAAAAGTCATCTTAATATGTTCTTTAAAAATCAAGAATATATATTTTTTAAAGATTTATTTATTTTAGGGAGAGAGTGTTGGGGGGGAGGGGGGAGGGGCAGAAGGAGAGGGAGAAGCGAAGCAGACTCCCTGTGGAGCGGGGAGCTGACCTGGGGCTCCATCCCACAACCCCGAGATCATGACCTGAGCCGAAACCAAGAGTTGGGTGCTCAACTGACTGAGCCACCCAGGCGCCCCTCAAGAATATTTTTCCAGCTGCTGTTTACATTTGTCTTTTGAAGCTGCTTGGCTGTCCTCAACAATAAACGTCAAGTCCACTTTTTATATGACCTTGTTCAGGGTGTTCGGCGTGACAGCCAAGACTTTGGGCTATCGCTTGGAGGCTTCCAGATAGGTACCGTAAAAGACACTCCTTACCGGCCACAAACAAAACACCGTTAGGGTCTTCTCTGTGCTTTAGAAACTAATCTCTGTGTTGCTGGAATATTCCAAGTTGGATATATTTAGCACATGGCACATTTGGACAGGGCTTTGGACTCCTCAGAGGCTTTCATTTTGTTAATTTCTTGTTCTCACGAGGATGCTGGAGGGCCACGCAGAGCGGTAGCATATTCCTTGCAGAGGTGAAGCTGTCAAGAACAGAGGTGCATTGTTCCTCCCGTGTTGAGAGTGGTATTGATAGAGAACCAGAGCCCATGTCTCCTGCCTCACAGTGAGGCATCTAAAAGTGTTTCATTGGATTGCCCTGCTTTAGATCCTACCTTTAGCTTTGTGACTCTCTGCGTACTTAACCTCTGAGCCCCCAAACCCTCAATTTAAAAATGGGATTAATAAAAAATACCTCATTAAGATCATCATGAAGATGAAGCAGGTTGTTACTGTTTCCTGGAGCGCTGTGTGCAAATTTGGCGTTTATGTGGAATTTGGTTCAGGTCAGGTGCTCCGGGGAAGCTCCTCGTGTTCTGATAGGATCTCAGTTGGTGTGACTCCTTTTCAAAACAAGTGAAGTTTTTCGGTGGTTAGAAAAGCATTTCTATCAGATGGTCTTAAATTGACTCACATCTGTTTCACACGTAAACATACACAGGACTAAAAATAAAATCTGCCTAGGAAATGTCTGGATACTTTCCATCAAGAAGTTCTGTGACATTTGTACATCTGAGGTATGTTGATATTGTTTTCAGTGTGACCAGCAGTGTTTCTTAACTTGAAGATTCCTTCAGTTTCTTCCAGTAATTTTGACTTTCTTCGTGTTTTGTGAATCCCTTACTTTGAATCTGATGACAACCCAAGGGGCGTTAGGAAATGAGGATTTAGCATGAGAATAATCACATTATGCGGTTTCACTACTTCTGAGGTAAAAGAGTGCTATATTTGTAGGAGAACTGCACAGCCAAAAAATATTAATTACTCAAGATAATGTCTGAATGGTTAAAAATGTCTTGACCACAAAATTATGCCCCCAAATAAATGGCATTTTTAATTTTAGAAATTTCCCGAGGGAGACTAACAAATATGTTCCACAGGTTAGTGCTAATCTTAGATAATGTCTGGAAACCAGGAAATGCATTGTCTAGTTCTGTGTGTATAATGCTAAGCTTGAACAAATGTCACGAATATTAATAGTACACCTAAGTTTATTGTACCTATTTTACCCAGCGTAACAACTGGGAGATTTTTGGGCATAGTATGTAAATTGTTAATAGTGTCTTTTGTAAATTAAGTTTCATGTATATTGAAATTCATATGTAGTGTGAGTTCATACTCAGCTTGCTGAACCTTGTAATTTGGAGCCCTGACCTATTAGGGATTTGACTACTTCTTATAAACGTGTTAATACTACATTGTTAACTTAAGGTATTCTACTTGTATACCACTACGATTGGTGAATCTTATGACATTGCCAGTTCTTGTTAGATTTAAAGATTTAGTTCTTGTCAAGGTTGGCTTTTCCTTCTTGCAATTAAAAAAAAAAAAAAAGAACTGGACGTCATTCAGATAGTTCCGCCTACAAGTATATGTATTCCATACAGAAACCTGTAAGCCTTCCTCTCCGTTAAAATAAAAGTAGATATATCTGACATATATGTAGAAGTACGCATTAGGCAAAGTATAGGAAGCATCAGTTAGAATGTATCTATTTCTTCTAAAGAAAAAGCAACACCAAATAAAATTTAGTGTATCTCCATTAATTTATTCCAACCTTGGTCTTAGCCTCAGACTTGCATCAGAATGCCTCTCATTAACGTAACAGAAACTGCTTATCAATAAAATCTCATCTTGGCATTTGTTCTTCCATTAAAGCCCCTTAAGACTGGCTTATCTTTTAGCAGCCTGGTCTCCTGCCCCAGCTAGAACTCCATTTTAAAGCTAATCTAAGACAAAGTGTTAAATTGCTTTTCTTGAGCCCTTGATTATCTAACACAGTCTTAAGTCCTCTAAGCTTTCACTGAAAACATTGTATTAAAGCAGAAACAACGGGAGAGAAACAGTCAAGTATCCTCAGGGTGAATGCACAAAACAGTCAGATTCTCCTGAGAGGAGAGCATTCTTTGAGCAGTTTCTGGGGAGGAACTGCTTGCTAGCCAGCTTAACTGCTGGACTTGGTGTAAGACTTGCCATGACTACCCCCACACACGCCGAGCCCTCTGCAGTATTCTGACCACTTCTGACAAAAGCCTTTCAGATTCACTTCCATGGGTCTCAGATCGCTTCCCATGAGATGCACTTCTGAGTTGTTTGCCTATGAATTGTTCGAATAAGTTTTTTTTTTTTAATAGACTTTATTTTTTATGAGCAGTTTTAGGTTCACAGCAAAATTGAGCAGAAAGAACAGAGAATGCCGCACACCGCCATCTCCCCCCACTATCACAGCAGAGCGGTGCATTAGACATTCGATGGACCTGCACTCCCACATCTTTATCACTTAAAGTTACTAGTTTTCATTAGGGTTCATTCTTGGTGTATGTTCTAATAAGTCTTTTTTAAATTATAAATGTAATACATGGTCATTGTAAAGTAATGTAAACAATACTGAAAACTATAAACAAGAAAGTAAAAATCATCTGTGAATATTTTGGCGAACGTTCTTCTAAGTCTCTGCCTCTCTGTCTCTGTTTTTCTTCTGTCTCTCACGTGCACTGGCGCATATACAAACACCATATATAGACACTTCATGCAGTTGAGATCCGCAGCACATGCGGTTTCGTGACGTGCTTTTCTCTTTCAGTATGCTGTGGACATATGCATGTCAAATCGTGTCATCTACATCGTTATTTCTTATGGGCCTCTAGAATTCAAGTGCTTCCTTCCACTGTTTAACCAGTTGAACATTTAAATAGTTTTAATCTTTTCATGATATTAACAGTTCTGAGTATGAAACTCACTGTTGTGTACATGTATGCTCACTTGTCTGGTTATCTTCTGTTAAGTCCAAAGTTAACTACATTTTAATCTCTGGTGAAGTTTGCTAACAGACCTCCAGAAGGATTGCACTTTTACATAACCACCAAAAGTACATATTTTTTCCTAGCTTTTTAAAACCCAGTATTGTTAATCTTTTTTATAGTGCTCCCCCTGCCCCTCCCCAGCCCCATTCTTATAAATGAAAACCAATAGTTCACTGCTTCTGTTTGCATGATATTCGTTTAGGCAACAAATTTTGAGTCGGGGATCGTGGGAAGATGTAGAATTGTGTTTCAACCAAAATTGATAAGTTATTTCTCTATAACGAGGGGACTTTAATTATTTCAGAAGTGAAAAACTTTTTATCGGTCTGCACTGTTAGCATTAGATGTTAGCAAGTGCATTCCCTAGTCTTTGCTAGCTCAACACTTCTAATTTCAGATTATTTCTAAGTTAAAAATGGGGGTGAGAAGAGAAAAGAGAGTAGTCAGTCAGCTGATCCTGTAGAAGCTTTTTCCAGAAAGTACTATTCAGCTCTTCTTCCCAGCTTCTAACCCACACCAGAGTAGTACCAGACGAAGAAACCCAGGTCACATGGAAATGCAACCGGCCACCTGTTCTTTACAGCCCTGCAGCTACGAGTGGTTTTTACATTTTTAAGTGATTTAAACAAAAAAATCAAATGTTTCGTGACACATGAAAATAATATGAAATTCAGATGTCAGCTCATGAATCAAGTTGTACTGGAACATAGCTGCGCTCATTTGTTTGCATGTTATAGATGGCTGCTGTGGCCCTGTGGTGGCAGAATTCAGTAGTTCTGACAGGGACCGTATAGCTTGCGAAGCTGAAAATATTTATTGCTGGTTCCTTACAGAAAAAGTTTGCTGAGCCCTGGTCTCAGTATGTAGAAAGGAGAAGCAGCAGGAGTGAGCGTGGCGATGTCTGGTGTCTTAGGCTTATAGTAGTGGGAAGATTTTGAACTTGGTACTTAAAAGTGGAGTAGCTGTAGAGTTGGTCATAGAAGCTTCTAGACCAATCATATTCTTTTCTGTGGAACTTCAGGACAGAGGAGTGGGTCGAAATAGAATGAAGTGACCTTCCCAAATAAGTTAACCTGTGGTCAGATTGGCAGGTTAGTCTGGTGAAAAAAAAAATCTCTTTGGGAGTGTATTTATTCCCTTATTTAACCCTTGTTTCTGAAGCTTTGACCATGTGCTTTTACCACTGTCCTATGTTCTGGAGAACTGAGTTTGGCATATAACGTGTGCTATTGTATAGATTACCAGTGATATAGCCCATGGAGATTTTTGTGGAATAAAAGAATACTGGAAATGCCCTATATCTTTGCACAGGTGAGAAATCTGAGTGTGAAGTGGTTTGCTTGATGTCTTAAAGCTGTCGGTCCTGTCTGGCCTAGAGTCCAAGCTTCTTGGTTGCCTAGTCCGTGCCCTTCCTGCTAGCAGAGCCCAGAGGTTCTTATTCTTTTTTGTGTTGTGGGCCCTTTTGAAAATCTCCCCAGAAAATATACATATGCCATATATATGGCATATATATATATATATGGCATATATATATATATATATATATATGCCATATAGGGTTATATGGAATCCTTAAACAGCCATAGTTCAGTGTTAAAATTTTCTAATTTAAGAATAGAATTAGTTATCTTGTTGATCCATTGAATGTTGATTGGGGTACCTACCTCAAACCTGGGAACATTTATTAAGCATCTGTTGTTGGGAGATTTTCCAGATACATCTGTGTAGTTGTAGGTATGAAACTTAAAGTAATTCCAAAAGAGAGGTTCGAGGGTTAGTCAGTGCTAATGTTTTGGTAACGATGACAGTGGTACTAGACTTTGCAGGCTTGAGAAGCCCACCTGTTTAGTTTTTAAATTTGTATTTTAGGATTGCCTACAAATTTGCTTATTGTAGTAAAATGTGCCACCACCTATTAGATTCCCTTTTATTTCTCTTCTTCTAGAATATTCAGAATATTTCAGATACAGTGATATATTTAAATAGTTCTAAAAAGAAGCCTTTGGTTTTCTAAAGCAATCTGAGGAGTGAAGTAGTTGGTACCAAAGATCCATTTTTGTCTGTAGCCTCCAGAAAGTTATTTCTGTGGGGGGGGCAGTTTTATGGGCCTTAACTAGCCCTCCAAGTGTCTAATTCTGTGGCTCAGGAATAACTGGAATGTGAACATACCAAGAAGAAGGTGTGGTATTTTCCAGGTAGCAGTGTTAATGACTTAGGAAGATGTAACTGTCATTAAATGTTTTCACTGAAATGCTCACACACCAAACGAGGCTGTCTTTTTCTTCTTTATCTTCACTTTTCGGTAAGGACAGCAAGCTCCTCATAGGTTTGTTTGGCCCCAAATTAGATGACGTTTATGAAATTACTTGACGTAGATGAATTTGGCTCAGTAAATATTAGTTGAACTTGAACATAAAAACACTTGAATGATCTTATGGAGATCTAAGAACATTTATAATATATATTTGTAGTTGAATACTTTTAAAAAGATTACCAATCTTCATTTTTGCTTAGAATTTCTTTCTCTTCTAATGTTAGAGAGCATGGGCTATATTTTGAACCAAAAACCTAGAATAACTGTGTGGGGGCAGAAATCTTGAAATTGACTTCTGCAAGCTGAGTTATTGTTTACTTAGGGAGACACATTGGAGGTAAAAGCTCTGCAGGTTGGGCTTGTAGAGGTGTGAGCCTCCTCTCTCCCCTTGACTCCTTTTGTCAGTCTCCATAAATGGTAATAGATACTGTCTGTCTCCCAGGAACAGGCAGGGAAAGTGGGAAATGGTGTATAGATCAAAACATTGGAAATTCCAACAAGCTAGATCCCCAGAGGGATAAAGATGGAAAGGAGCCTCAGTAGCGTGAACCTCCAGGAGAAGTTCTGTCCCACCATTAATAATGTGTTAGAGCTCTTTGAAGGGCAAGTCCAGAGAACAGCCAAGAGAATGGCTTTATCACTGTAGACGCTTAATTGTGTGTGGGGGTGCTCTTTGGATGCATAAAGGACGTATCTCTGCATGAGAGTTGATTCAGTCTAAGGAGGGTTAGGGTTAGGGTTAGCCTCAGTGCCCTGTCTTAATTTCTGGGAGTGGTTTCTTTCCAACTAAGTTGGTTACTGTAAGTTGAGAGTGGGTAAGGACCTCATAGGCAAGCAGTTGAGGATTTGAATGATGTATGTTTGCATTAACTGAATGAGAATTTTTTTCAGTTTATGAATTTGAATTAACATGTGTAGAATAGAACAAGTAAATGCTAAGGAAGGATCTAAGTGAAAACTCTAACCCCCAACCCATGAGGTAAGTGTGTTTAACAGCTTGGTTTGTTCTTTGCAAAACGTTCTTTATGCATCAGGAGGCTTTAATTTTGATGTGTTTTTAAGTTGGAGCGGTACTAAATTTTGATTTTATGACTATTGCAGAATGACTGGATTAAATTGACAGGAAGTTGAGTGGTACGAAGATTATGTTTTGTTTGACAAAGAGTTAATACCCAGTCTGTGTTCAGTGGTAAGGGCAGAAAGGAAGTCTGGCCTGGATAATGGAGGGAAGGTGAAGGATGGGAGGAGGGGTTTGGAAAGAGGAAAATTGAAATGGAGGCATAAATGAGGGGACCAGATTTGAATCTTGGCTCAGACGTTTAGTGACTTTAGTATTCTAGTAAAATTACCAACCTTCCCTAGTGTCCTGTTTTAAAAAAGGGGCTTAGTAATGTTTCATAGGGTTCTTGTAATGGTTAAATAAAATAGCACATTAAGCATCCAGGCCAGTGCTTGGGGTGGAGGTGTTCCTCCTCTGTGAGTTCTTTTTCTCCAAGTAGAGAATTTCCATTTGAAAGTTAATTTGTAAAAACTGGTTGTATCTACATAATCACTACCCTTGCTTTGGTAGAAGGGACTGTTTTATAGATTGGGTCAGGAAAAATTATTGATTCTATGAAAATATTTTTTGGTCATTATAAAGATTTGGAAATAGATTTATTGCATATCATTTGTTGAGTCTGAGCTAGAGTGGGAGTTTTACCTGCCTTTGCGTTATCTTTGTGTGAAAGGAAGGGATTCTGGTTGGTTCTCTACTACCCTCGCCTAATGGTGCTACAGCACTTTTGAGGTCTCAAAGTGGTAGTTAACATTAAGCGGAGTGCTGTCACATCTCAACATTTGGGTTCTATGTGTCAGTCACTGAAGTGAATTCGGATTGGAAACCAAGGTTTGACCAACTAAGGTAGAAATGGTGTAAAAACACGTTTTCATCCCCGTTCCTAATTATGGGTTAGACTCTCAATAAAAATGACAAAGCTACATACTTTAAAAAAACTGTGCCTGTGATGATGACGGCAGGAGGAGGAGTGTCAGCAGGCCTCGGCTTCCTTTAGTCACACTTGGGCCTTCATGCTGGAGACTAACTTGCTTTCCCCGCCCACATTCCTTTTTACTTAGAGATTCTACTAAGTCAGTGGAGGAAAGGCAGAAAATTCAGATAAGCAGAAGAAAAAATAAATGATGGGTAATTCCACTTCTCGGAGAAAACCATTACTAACATTTTCATGTATTTAGTGTCAGATTATTTTTCTCTTCATATATTCCCATGTTTTATTTTATTTTATTTTATTTTATTTTATTTTATTTTATTTTATTTTTTTGAGATTTATTTGTTAGAGAGAGAGAGTGAGAGCATAAGCAGGAGGAGCGGCAGAGGGAGAGGGAAAATTAGACTCCCTGCTGAGCTGCGAGTCTGATGTGGGGGCTCAATCCCAGGACCCCAAAGTCATGACCTGAGCCGAAGGCAGATGCTTAACCATCTGAGCCACCCAGGTGCCCCTGTATTCCTGTGTTTAAGACAGAAATGGTGGGGCGCCTGTGGTTCAGTTGGTTAACTGTCTGCCTTCGGCTCAGGTCATGATCTTGGGGTCCTGGGATCGAGCCCCACGTCGGGCTCCCTGTTCTCCCTCTCCCTTTTCCCCTCTTCCTGCTTGTGCTCTCTCTCTCTCTCTTAAATAAATAAAATCTTAAAAAAAACCAAAAAAACAAAAATGGTATCATCTTAAGCCATACTTTCTATAAGTGGCTTTATTCAGTCATCAGTAGTATTCTGTCTTTTTCACCAGTAAAAATATTCCTCCAGCTTTTCGTTGCCTCTGTTTTCTTCCAATTGTAGAAATAATGTGTGTTCATTGGAAAAATTCTTAATGGGATACAGAAATATATAACAAAATAAAAGATTCCACATAAACCAACTAATTGTTTACACAAAAGTACTTTTTAATGCCTGCTTAGTATTCTTCTATGTGCATGGATTATCATCCTGAGCTAATCCATTGTGTTTTCCACTTAGCAATTAATGGGAAACAGTCTGTAATAAAGCATACTGTTAGGAACGTTCTTGTACATACATCTTGGTATAATTGGCAATTGTGTCATGAGAATAAATTCCTGTAGGTGTATATGCTGGCTAAAGTGTGTGTACGTTTTAAAGTTCTTTTTGTCATGGACTGCTAAATTCCATCCAAAAAATGATACCACTTTATTCTCTGATCAGCACTGTTTGGGGGGATGTTTGCTTTCTATTTTTTTTCTCTTAAAAATTTCTTTTTACTAGTTCGATTAAGTAAAAATCATTTAATTTAAAGTTATTTTTTGATTATTAAATTTCTAGTTTAATTAGTTTAACTTAAACTAATTAAAAGTAAGTATTTTTTTCATGATATTTTGGCCATGTATATTCCTTTGTGAATTATTTTTGCACATTTAAAAAAATTGAGGTGTTCATCTTTTTCTATGAAATAAATATTCTAGTTTAAGTATGACTTAGTAGATGCTTTCATCCATTTTGAAACAAAATGAACCATAGGTAAATAAGGAATTCACTTAAATGGGCCACAGAGGTCTGTGTCAGCCTGGGAGCCAGAAAATTCGGGCATAGCTGGTATTGTTATCCTCAGGTTGGTGGGCAGACTTGGTGTCTCTCCCCAGCTGCTGCCTTTGACTGTGTGGGTTTTCCAGCACCATCTCTGTTCATCCCGTTGATTTCTGGATGTGTGTCAGTGAGGACTGAGTAGGACTCTGCCATCCACTGTGATCAATCGAAACAACACTTTTGATCCCTAAGTTGGTAAAAAGTAACCAAGACGACTGCCAGTGTGAAAGTACAACTACTCCTTTTCCCCTATCCCGTCACGCTGGCAAACGTGACGGATGTCTCTTACACATTTTAAAGTAAAGCCCCTTCTATTATTTTGGTGTGTGAAGTTTCACTTTAAATCTTGCATTGTGATGCTGTCTCTTTGTAACATACCATCTGGGGACTTCCCTTTCTCTGTTTGCAGGGAGGAGAGTGTGTGTGCGTGCACCAGTGTGTGTGAGCAGAGGGTGAATGATAGTTTGAAAAGAGGTCTAATGCGACACGGATAACTTTTCTTTAGAGTGTGCAGGTAGTGTTCAGTAGAGAGCCGATTTCTGAATAAACTCATAGGGGACACTTACAGGACAGTGGAAATACTCTCCTTGGCATGGTACCTGTCACGTAGTCGGTGCTCGTTAACTGATGGCAGTGACACATTCACGCATAACTACATCCTTTCATCCTTTCCGTCGTTATTCATTGAGAGCCTACTCAGTGCCAGGCTCTGGTCAAGTCTTGGGAATGCTCCCGTGAGTGAAAAGGCTGATGTGTTTTTTTTCATGGAGCTAATGCTCTGGCGTGGGGATGTAGTTACTAAATAAAATAAGGGAGTAAGGAGATGATCTCATGCTTTAAAAGAGCATAAGCGCTATGAAGAAAAATAAATCGGGGGGTATGGCTGGGGGTTGATGGGAAGAGAAGGATTTGCGGTTTTAACTCAGATGGCCAAGGAAGGTGCTGTTAAGTATGGTCAAGGTCAGGCAGATTTGGGTTTAATTAAGTGGGTGACTTTGGGAAGTCCAGTTGAACTTTTGATCCTTAATTTCCACATGTTAAAAAAAAGGTAATAAGGAACCTGTTACATAAGGTTAAATGAAATGATAGGAAAAGCATATGGTGTTGTGCCTGACATCTGACTCCCAAGAGGAAAGAAGAGTGGTTAGTACCTAGTAAGGTGGGTGCTGCCTCCTGACAGCCACAGGCTGGGAGATACAGGCATGCGCAGAAGGGCTGGGAGTAAAGAGTGAGAGCTTTGTTCCAGAGGGAAAGCTGCAGTAGAGAAGAGTGTGTAATGTGGGTAGGAGAGAAAAGAAGAAATGAGTAGGGGAGTCTTGGCTGTGTATGTGGAGGGAAGAAATGGGAGCATTGAGATTCTTTCCTTTCTTCCTAAAGAGAAAGTAAGAGACTTAGTTCTTTTGCTTTATTTTTGACAGGTCTATCGTCAGTTGACCCTGTGGTTCTATTTCAGTACCTAATCAAGTGTTTTACAGTCTCGTTTAGGGGAAGTAAAAGTGTGTGTAACATATACACACACACACGTATGTATATGTATATACATAAAAGTAAATATATGTATGTATATATATTTATATATATGTATATATATATGTATGTGTATGTATACAAAGGTAAAAGTTAAAAATAGTTGCTAAATAGATTTTCTTTAAAATGAAACAATGAGAAGTGCTTGGAAGCATGGCAGGGATGGGTGGGGACATTGAGAGCGGATGAGTAGGTTTGATCTGAGTCATGAAAGAGGGGTCAGGTTTCCGGGCTTTTCTTTGGAAGGACACCTGTACTTCCCAGAGTATGTTCCATAGCACCTTAGTCCTAACGGATGATCAGGGAGAGAAGGTTTGGAGGGTCAGCTGAGGTTGCAAAAGCATTGTGTGCCATTACCCATGCTATATGTTCACTTACGGAAGCAAAGGGGCCCGCTGAACCGTGTAGTCTGGCCCTCACATTCGACCTGCAGAACAACCCAGAACACTCAGGGGACTTGGGTGCGGTGCAGTGCTGCCGGAAGCTCGCTCTTCATTAAAGTTACATTTAGGGAGTTGAGTTCTCACTTGTCTTCGTGTGCAGACAGTATTTGCAGAGCATTTAGAGATCATTACAAATATTTGCTGTAGTTGAAGTTTAGGGGAAAAAAATGACTCCAGCACAGATAGAGAAATGACTTTAAGAGGATTACCAGTTTTGGATCTCCGTTTTCATCTTTTTCTTTTTTCTGTTGCTTGTTTTGTTTCTGTGAGATGTTTTGTAGAATATTGCATATGATGGGGGTACCTGGGTGGCTTAGTGGGTTAAGCGTCTGCCTTCGGCTCGAGTCATGATCCCAGGGTCCTGGGATTGAGCTCCACGTCCGGCTCCCTACTCAGCGGAGAGCCGGCTTCTCCCTCTCTTCCCTACCTGTGCGCTCTCTCTATCTCTGTTACTGTCTCACTCTCTCTCAAATAAATAAAATCTTTAAAAAAAAAAAAAGAATATTGCATATGATGAAATTGCTTTGAAAGTTGGAAATGGAAACATTTTAAAGACACACCTATTTTAACAATGGTGTTCCCTCCCTTCCTCCCCCAAGGTATATTACCCAAATTTGGGATGGATGTGCGTTGATGCCACCGACCCAGAGAAGGGGAACTGGCTACGATATGTGAATTGGGCTTGCTCAGGAGAAGAGCAGAATTTATTTCCGCTGGAAATCAACAGGGCCATTTACTATAAAACTTTAAAGGTAAGACTGTTGGAGCTGGTCTGCTGTCAGTTACTTTGGGTGAATTTTTGTGACTGACAGTAATGACTCTGGCAACCTTGAAAGAATTTTATTTGAAAGTCGTTCATCAGCACATCACAAGGTCTTTGTTTTAAATACACGTTGCCACTGCTCTGTGTGCACCAAGGCATGAAGATTGTGTTAAGTAATTACATGCTGCATCTTTATAGATACTGAGGAGTTAGGTGTGTGGCAGCCACTTCCCTTCCCTTAAGATACAAATGCACCAGCAAGTGTCGGACAGGCAGGTTTGTCCACGTGTAGGAAACCATCGATAGCTGTGGTGCTTCCGTGTTAACTGAAAACACAGGCTTGGTCTTCAGCGTCATGTAGCCGTGGATTAGTTTTTCTTTTTCCTGGATTTTACTCAGAATGGAATTTCAACAGAACGGGTTTCTTCTTCCAGTTTTTGATTTGGAGACATGAATCGCCGATATGAAAAGAAGAGGAAAGTCATTTTCTAGAGTTTGTGGTGAGGTCCGAGGTCACTGATACATGCAGGCCAGTTAGCATTAGGCAGCGTGGAGTGCTGCTGCATTTCTGCAACAAGCAAGTCCATGGCTTTGTCCCTGTCTTCATATTCTCTGGGAAGGCAAATCTGCACTGATCCTGCGTGGAAATGTTCTCTAAAGAGGAGGCTTGAGGCACTAAAGATGATTGTTGCTTTTTGGAATAGATACATTTACTAAAATTGCTGCAATTCAAGTTTCTGTTTATTCACATCTATTTAAAAATGTCCTAGATTGGGGGACAGTCCATGAAAACAAATGATGTCCATGGAGTTGAAATCTCTTGAGCAAGCATTGAAGACAGTGGTCAGCATGGTGAATTTTACCTGTGTGGTAGTGCTGGGACTTCTGGAAGTTTAGTTAACACAGAGCGGTTTCATTTTCCTTTGCTGTATTTTTCCTGTCGTCTTTAGCCAGTTGGACAGACCTTTACTTCACATATACCCAAGTCCTTCTAGTCCCTATAGGAAATATTTTTTTGTGGTATCTTCTCATGTAAAATGTCTACCACCTTCCTTCTCATTTTCTTTCTGCTGGATTGTAATAGCAGGATCTCCTGGTAGTTGTTACTATGCAGTGTTGTTACACTGCAGTTTGAAATTGGATTCAGAACTTGATTCAAGAATTCATTCATTGTTTCTCGAATTGATTTAAAGTGAGATCTACCTCTGGTTAAATTGGTGAGGCAGAATCCTGGTGGAGATGAAATAGCAGTGAGGGGATGAATGGGAGGGGATCAAGGGAGTGGAAATGAGGGTCCAAGGGAGAGCACGCCCAGGGTGATACTCAGACACTTTGCAGTTCCTTCATCAGACTTCCGGTTAAAACGTGTTCGTCTCTGGTAACAAATCTGAGAAACACTGAGAATGGAGAGAGAATAGTGTTTGCGAGAGTGAGCTCTGAAGCCGACTACTGGATTAAATCTGGGCTTGCTTTGTGACCCAAGGCAAGTCATTAGGACTTCACTAGCTGTGTAACCTTAGGCCAGTCACCTTTCTGTTCCTTCGTTCCCTTATTTGTAACATACAGGTAATTATAGTATTGACCTCATAGGGTTATCATGATGATTGTGTAGGTTATTAGAAGTAGAGCTCTAGTGCCTAATAAGTGCTAAATGCTAGCTCTTATTTTTGGTGAGGTGGTATAGTCCTGTGGTTAGGAGTGGGGACTCTGGAGCAGATTGCCTTGTGAGCAAATTCTGGCTCCTAGATGTGTGACTAGGAGAGGTTACTGAAACTCTCTTAGTTTTCTCATCTGTAAAAATGGAGGTAATAGTACAATTAATACAGTTGTTGTGAAGGTGAAACAAGCCACTAGTTGTAAGATTCTGTGAACAGTTCCTAGCCTAACCTGAATACTCCCAAGTGTTAACCAACTCTACCATTCCTATTCTTTTTACCTGTGTCTTTGTCTGAAGTAACATAGTTCTGTCTTTGCAGACATCTCCCAGTCCTGACCTTTGATGTTTGCTCACGTACGCACAAGACCTTTCCGATTCCTTGCTAGCGCTTATCTCACTATAATCTTCTAGATTAAGCTTTCTGTGGGTTAGGTTTTGTAAATAAATTACATGTGATGTTCCTCTGGGCTCTATATAGCCTTTTCAACTATCACCCAGATAATTAGGAAATCTCAACCCCAGTCTTGTTTGTAGTAGGATTAAAAACTATTTTAAATTCCTGAAAGTTAGATGTTAGTTAGCCTGCCATCTGTTCATTCATCTCCTCATTCGTTTGAGAAATATTTATTGAAAGTCTGCTATGTACCAGGTATTCTTCTGTGGTAGTGAACAGAACAGACAAGGTCTCTGGTCTCTTAGAACTTCAATTTATGGATAATAAACAATGAGTAAAATTATAAGTTTACAAAATTATATAATTTTATATCTATCCCCTGGGGGGTCAGGGAAGACAGGACATATAAACCCTCTCCTCCCTACCCCCCCAGCTTGGGAAGGAACCAGTCACGCAAAGATCTCTGCAGGAAGAGCAGTCTAGGAAGAGGGGCCCAGTAGAAGCAAAGGCCTTGACGTAGGAATAAGCTAGATTTTTTTTCTTTTCTTTTTTTTTTTTAAAAGGAATAGAATAAAGCCCAGTGTTTCTGGAGCAAAGACAGGAATGGTAGATGAGGCTGGTGAGGTGGCCAGGGGTCAGATCCGGTGGGGCCTTATGGCCCACAGGGAGGAAGAGGAATTTCAGTCTTCAGTTCACCCGTTTGAGAGCTGAGGCTGTCTGACCTGTGACTTTGAAGAGATCTTGCTGGCGAATAGATTGTAGGTGGCTGAGCGTTGACGTGCTTTGTGTATTCTTGTAATTCTGGAGTATTTCTCTTACTTTGACCTAGTGTCAGGAATATTTACTGGAACCCTTGCCTCTTCTTAATTGGTCTGGTAAAATTTCAAGTTTATATTTACTGATATTTAGATGAGAGAGTATGCTTGGTTCTGTAAGCCTGTCAGAACTCAAAGGAAAAGTTGAAAGATCTTAAAGTCTTCTTGTTGTTCTGTTGAACATCACAATACAATACATAAAAAAGAAGTTGTTTGAACTTTCAACTTTATTTTTTAAGATGTACATTTATAGTTCCTGTGTTTAAGGACATAATTTTTCTTTTCTGAAATCTGACTTACAAAATCTTAAATGTGCTAAGGAGTGCAGAAGAAAAAACAACGTAGTACTGAAGCAAACAAGCACTGATTTAAAAAAAATATTATTTTCCTCTTCATAAAGATTTATTAGTTGTGTCACTGTTTTACTATGAGGTGGGGGAGGTAAATAGCTCAGTAGTATAATAATCATCTCAGCTGCTAACAGTTTTGAAGGTTGTTCAATAGCTAACAAACCAGGTTGCTTTGAACTATTCACCAGTTCATTAGCTATTTAGAAATGTTATATTAGATTTGAGTTAAGAACAGATTGTTGGGTTTTATATCGTGTTTTGCAACAATAAAGGAGTACCCTCCTAAATAAAGAGTTTGTGCTGATACGTATCTTCACACAGTTGCTAGTACAGTCAGTACTCTGCAGAAGATTGCAGTGGAATGAACAAGGAAGCTTTAAGCTCTGAGTCTGGGAGGTATCTTGAAAATATCCAGTGGGTGTCTGGTAGCCAGTGTTCTGGTTATGCTGTTTGGGTTAGGGACATATCGGGGATACATTTTCCTCCCTTTTCCTCCCTCCTTTCTGTGTTTCTTTTTTTAACTTTGGCTTTATTGAAGGCTTCCACTTACTTCTGTGAACGCTAATCATTTCAGATATTATAGGATACCACCATTCCATAACTATGTGACTTATAAGAAAAAGATAGAGAAGCAAACTATACATTTGGAACTAGAAATAGTTTACTTATATAAAAAGCCTGTTCCTTCAGCAGAAACAGAGTTAGCTCATCAGAGTGCCAAAAGACATCTGTAATGGCTATTTCAACTCATTAAAAGATTATATATGACATTTAGTTTTTTGGTTTAGGTGTAACTGATTCAAGAAGGCAAATAATAGTACATTGGTTTAAAGATAAGAAAATGGCAGGTTTTAGCCATCCTTGGGGGAGCAAAGGAAACAGTAGCTTGTTCTTTTAAGGAATTTAGAATATCTTAAAATTCGGACTACATAAACTGAGTTCTGCAGAGAATGAAACAAAATAAAGTTGACTTTCTAAGGCTTTATTTAGACGAGAAGGTATGTTAAAATGAGGAACTATGCTGTTTCTAAACTGGCATCTTAGATGGAATTCACCTGTACCTAAAACCAAGGGCCTCCTCTTCCATAATCCTAGTGCAGTGATCAAAAGCAGGGAGCTAACACTGACACAGTATTTCATTAGCTAATTTATACACCTTATTTTGTCAGTTGTTCCAACCATGTCCTTATAGGAAGAGAAAGCTCAGTTGCATTCAGTTGTAATGTCTTCTCAGTCTCCTTAGTGTGGACAGTACGTCAGTCTTTGTCTTGTATAGCCTTTCAGTTTTGAGAGAACTGGTCAGTTATTTTGTAGAATGTCCCAGAGTTTGGGCTTTCCTTATGTTTCCTCATGACTAAGTTACGGTCATGTGTTTTGGGCAGAGATCTCCAGAAGTGATGATAATCTTTTCTGTGCGTGGTATCAGGAGGCACAGGATGTTGATTTGTCTCATTCTGAGGATACTGTTTTTACCTTTGTAATTCATATTTTATGGGGAGATGTTTGGAGACCATGCTAATACTCTGTTACAACCGAAACTTCCACCTACTAGTAGCATCTGTCGATGAATCAGTTATTACTGCTGTGATTGCCAAGTGGTGGTTTTCTAATTCCATTATTTTTCATTGATTAGTTGGGATCTACTTTAAGGAAGAGCTTTTTCCTTCTTACCTATTTACTTGTTCATTCACTGTATTTATGTCAGAATGGACTGATGGATTCTTATTTTATTTGGTGGGTTTTCGGTGCAATTTTACTTGTGTTGTTACCCTTGGAACTTTCTGAACAGATGAGTCATTGTGAAAGAAGCCAATAAGCCATTTCCTTAAATTCTATTTAGGAATGTGATCTTTCCACTCAGTTTTTTCTTCAGGATCTTATTCTAGGTGTACGTGGTGGTGGTACATGTCCTCACTACTCTCGTGGCTTTTTCAGAGTTAATGTTTTAGGAGCATAGTACCTGTGTGGTATTTTTAGGCATTTCCTTCTGCACTTAAAAGTTGCCTGGTACAGAGGGCAAGGCAGTGGATACTCTTTGGGCCGGACCAGGTTTGTGGCAGGGCATAGAGCATAGAGTGCAGGGACGCCTGGGGACGCCTGCGTCCCGCGCCCCGCCTCTTCTTTTAGCATTTCCGTGATATCATTAGCAGTGCGTTTATAAATGTGCAGTGACTTAGAGTTCTTATCATGCTGAACTTGCTCTCGGCATCCGAAACGTACGCTGGTAATTAGCTTTCAACACTTCTCTTTCCAAACCGCCGGGTTCTTTTACATTTCTCATGAGCCTAGGTTTCGTGGGCAAAATGGTTCCGTGTTTTATTTTTCCTTGTGCGTGGGCAGTCGTGAGGCTTTGCACAGTAAGATTCGGTAAGGTACGGCACTTCGGAGTTGACAGCGGAGCCGCAGGTCCGCCCGCGCGGGCCGGGGGGGTGGGGGTGGGGGGAGAGGAGGCGGGCCGGGAAGTGAGGTCCTCCCTCCAGCAGAGGGTTCCTGCCCGCGGCCGCCGAGGCCCGCGGCCGCCAAGGGTTAAGGAGCCCTTCCTGCCGGGCTGGCCTGGCTCGCCGCCCCAGCTGGGAGCACCGCCCCTGCCCCGCCCCGCCCCGCCAACAACCGCCGCTCTGATTGGCCTGGCGCCTGTCTCTTCTGTCCCCGCAGCCAATCGCGCCGGGCGAGGAGCTCCTGGTCTGGTACAATGGGGAAGACAACCCCGAGATAGCAGCTGCGATTGAGGAAGAGCGAGCCAGCGCCCGGAGCAAGCGGAGCTCCCCGAAAAGCAGGAAAGGTAGGCGCCCGCGCCGCCCCGGCTACCCGCCGCCGCCGGACCGGGCCCGGGCCCGGGCGGCGCCCACGGCTCTCGGTGACCTGGCCTGGCCCCAGCCCGCGATCCCGGCCCCCGGGCCGCCCCCCCTTCCCCCGGGCCGCTGCTGAATCACGGCCGGACGCCGCGCTCGGGCTCTTGGTGAACTTGCGGCCGAGAAGCCGGGCGCGCAAAAGTGAGCGGACCGAGCGCGGGGAGGGCCGGCCGAGGGCTACTTGTCACTTCGCTCGGAACCTCCAAAATAGCCGCACTCGCGGGTGGGAGCGGCGGCCGGTCTCTCCGGAGCCCTGCACGCCCGGTATATTCTTAGCTTTTTTGTGCCGTTCGCCAGCGAACGCGTCATGAAGTGTGTTCCGAGAGTGACATTTCCAGGTCCGCAGATTCGGCGGCCTCGGGTCCACCCGGGACCGTGCGGGAAGGGCCGGACGCCGCCGCTCTGCCCCGGGCCGGCGCCGGACGGGCCCCGCGCCTCCGCCCCGGGCCGCGGCGCGCCGGGCCCTGCCACTCCTCTGGGCGCGGGGCCGGGCCGGGACAGGCCCCGCCACTCCTCTCCTCTCCTCCCCGCGCCGGGCCGCGCCGCGCTGCGCACGATTGCAACACCCGGGGTGGGCGAAGGTCTGAGCGCGGCGGACCTTCTCGAAATTAGGCCATTAACAAAATGGAAGTTGAAGAGTGTGCTGTTGTGTCACTTTTGACTCAACTCCCGTAGTTTTATTTTGTTTTACGATGTTTTCGAACAAAAGATAAAGCGTAGTCACACTTAAAAAGGGGAGGGGATAATTTCTGGGTAGGAAAAGAGTTTGGTTGGATGTGTCCTATTTCCAGCTGGCATTCGGACACGTTGGGGTTTTCTTTCTTTCTTTTTTTTTTTTTGTAATGAAGAATTTTAATGTGAATTCGTGAATCTTTCATAGAGCCCAGTTTGAATATATGCCAAGGCACAGTATGGTAGTTTCTTAGTCCTATAAATCCTTTTTTGTTCTTTTTTTTTTTTTTTTTTTTTTTGCTTGCCTTAGGTCTTATGTAAATTTTTGTCGTCATCAGAACTTAGGGGTCCGTCCTTTACTCAGAACATTGCCCAGTGAGTTGTGTAAGTCCTACTGTGAATGAAATCATAACGTAAAACTTGATTTTGGAAGAATATAAAAAGAATGTTTAAACATGTAGGCAAGAAGTCGATTGTGATTTTTTTTTCCATTACATATTCTTTCTATTTCACAGTGTAATGTGAATACTACTAACTCATCCAAGAGAAAGTTGGTGGGGTCTTTTCCTAAGTACATGTTTTCTGTTTTTCAAATGTTATTTCATTATCGCTTTAGGCCATTAAATGCTTTGATCCTGCATCAGATGATCAGGGTCTAGAAAATTCCCAAGTGTTTTTCCTACTGCTGTAAACTATTAAGATTTTTGTTGTTTTTAGGCTTAGTATATAACTGTTTGCAACCTGTTATTTCAGTTTGTTCCTTTATTTAGTATTCATTTTGTTTATAAATAATGCCAGCAGCCTCTCCAGGTAAGTGTGATTTATTTGCAGGGGCAGGAGTTGGGGAGGGAGGGGGGAAGATCTTTACTCTGCTACTAAGTATAACTAAAGATATATTTAAATATATTCATAGCTTTCTAGCAGCTTCTCTCAGGTTTTTCTCTGTTCAGCATACTTTGGGGTGCATGTTTAGAACTTTTCATCACTTTCTGCTTTTTTTTATTGATCCCTAAATTTTTGTTTTGCTTATTTAGTTGGATGTGGAGAAAAAAAACTGAAAATAAACTTTTTGTCTTCTTAGTGGTACATGAATTTACACATTAACATTTTTATACTTGCCTAGATTGCTGGGTTTTTATATTGAATTAAGTAGTTCATGTTATCCTGTTATTATTTTTGTATTTACTCTGGGAAGTATATAATCCACTGAGTCTTAGGTTTTAATGAAAATACTTGCATGAAGCTCACTCTGGGAACCTAATAGTCTGTTTTGAGCAACTTACTGGTAAAGAGTCCTGAAGTTTAGAGAGTTTAAATAATGAGTCAAACCTTCTTTGCTTTTAAATTAAATACTCGGTGAAAGCTAATTTATAGCTTGCAAAGACCTGAAGCAGAGAGCTTTTTATTTTAACTTGGTTCTGTTTAGGTCTTACGTGTGACCTCAGACGTTTAAATGTTTTTTCAGGCAGTGATGTCAGAGAGTAAATCAACATAAATTTCATTCAGTAGCATGTTAGCTTAGTAATTCTGAAAGCCAGATGTTGAAGACATGCAGCTGACAGGTAGACAGACAGCGGACCTAACTTCATTTTGGTTACGAGGCAGGCAGAGAGAAACAAAGGACTGAATTCTTCAGAGTTCTGGGCCTCGGCTCCTTTGCGGGACAGCTGCTATGCCTACAGCTGTGCTTTGCATGTGGCGCCTTTCCAAATTCATCATATCGCCGGTGGATCGTGAGGCGTGTTCTGGGCAGTAAAAAGCCCTGCTTCCTTTTCAGAGTGGCCTCTTCTCTCTCCCTCTGTCTCCCTTACTCATTCATTCACTCAGTTCATGTTTGTTAAGTCCCTGGCGTGTGCCAGGCACTCTGCTAGGTTGAACAGTGCAGTGGTGAGCAGAAAGAAGCAGTGACTCTTCTTCTCATGTCGCCTGGAGTCTAGCTGGGGAGACCGACATTTAATCAGGAAGTTCCTGATCCACACCTTGATGCTTGGCATGGAATAGGCCCTCAATAAATGTTGGCTGATTGGCAAACAAAGACCCACACAAACCTTGTAATGAAGGAAGAGAACACAGTGCTGGGAGAACACAGTCCATATTGTCTCTTGCAGGGCAGCATGCAGTTTTGCCGTGGGCCAAAGATGTGCATACTTGAGGTGTTTCAGACGAGAATTTTGGATTCTCAGCTTTGTAATTCAGCCTAACTTCTTACATGTCTGAGCAGCCCGTTATGAGATGGAGCATGAAAATTTCTTGGAGGGGACAGCAGGTAGAGAAGGAGGGAGGGTTTCTTAGTGTCCGATGCTTTGGTTATTTTAATTTGAACCACAGGAAGATTGTGATCTGAGAAGTAACATAGAAAGGCCATAGTTAGAGGAATTTACCATCTTCTCGATTTGTGTCTTGTTTGTTACTGTGAGAAATAAGAGATTGAATTTGCTGGTTAGCAGTAAATAATGACTGTTGGCAAAAGTTCTTTTAAAACACAGACTATAATAGCAAATTCGGTGTTGCCCTGCTGTCTCCTGGCCACAGAAGAGCCTTACCTGAAGTTCTTTTACCCTCAAGAAACAATAGTGGCTCATACCCATGGGCTTAGTGGAAGGAATGTGAAACACGGGACTCCTGGGTTTCTACCAGGTGTGTGACTAGGGAGGTCACGTCGCCTTTCTGGGGTACAGTTTCCATAGCTTTAAAAATGGGTGTTTTAGGGGAGCCTGGGTGGCACAGTGGTTAAGCGTCTGCCTTGGCTCAGGGCATGATCCCGGCGTGGGATCGAGCCCCACATCAGGCTCCTCCGCTATGAGCCTGCTTCTTCTTCTCCCACTTCCCCTGCTTGTGCTCCCTCTCTCGCTGGCTGTCTCTATCTCTGTCAAATAAAAAAAAAAAAAAAAAATCTAAAAATGGGTGTTTTAACATGGAATGGTTTCTGTACTGCCTGGCCTCATGGGGTTGCTGTCAAGAGCAAACGAGATAATAGGAGTTCAGGGCAGCATGCGGGTTCCTTGTAACAGTAAGTACCACCGACAGAGTGCAGCTGACAGTTCGTGTTTCTTGCAGAGGAACTCTGAATTTGTGACTCATTTAATCAGCCGGTATTTATGGAGGATTTCTGTAAGCCCAGAACAAGCAGTGGGCCTCGCCACTCTGCTTTCCCATGGCAGAGCCTCACCCTTGCCGATTCACCCTGATTTTTGGCCTACTTCTAACCTATTGACTTTTCCATTCACAACAAACTAGAGAGAGAGGAGTTATTTATAGCAGCAGATAGTTTTTATTTGTTGATAGCTGGACTGTAAAGAAGGCGGTTTATGACAAAACTGACAGTGAATTGTGAAGAGTATGTAGCTCCTTCAGGTTACTCGAGAGGTTTAGATAATCCTTATAAAAACTGTAAGTAAGCCCTGAGAATGCCAGCTAGCTTATAGTATCTGTCTGGGTGACTTGTAGTTATCACAGAACAGTTAAATTATAATCAGCTTAAAGAGGAAATGTTTCATGTGTCTCTGTTATCGGAGGTGTTCAAATAAAAAAATCTTGGTACTGTGAAGAACACCTCAGTTTTCTTTAGTTGCCCGTTTTTGAAATGCCTTCTTCTCCAAAGGTGGCAGAGTGTATACACACTTGCAGTCAAGTTAGGGAGGTACGAGATCCATGTGCAGAATGATTTGGTCTGAGGCAGTTGAAGGGAAAGAAGTAAGTGCTGACCTACTGGTATGGGCAGCAGGGACTCCCGACGCCAAGGAAAGGGGGAGGGAACTTGGCTGGGCTCGCTGGGTGGTCTCTTTAGAAAGGGTGGCAGGATGGGGGGATTTCAGAAGGTGGAGAGGAGCCTTAGGGGACTGTCAGAAGTGGCAAATGGCTGGAGGGTCTGCGCTCAGCCTTAAGTGCTGGGCATTTGCCGTGTCTGTCCAACGCTGTGGTAGATGCCGAAGGTATAGCGCAGAGCTAGAACGCTGAAGGTTCCCGCTCTCACAAAATGTATGTTCTGGAGAGCAGGGGCATGGCCAGCCAACAGAGGAACAGTGTGAGTTTTAGGAACATTACGTGCGTGTCAGCTGGTGGCGCAAGAGTGAGACAGGCGTGACCATGGATGGGTAGCCAGGGATGGCCTGTCAGAGGCTGTGACATGACTGACACAGGGGTGGGCCCCGTCAAGTTCAGCTCCAGGAAGAGGGACCGATTTGGATGTACTGTCAGCAGTTTGGGGAATTTGTTCCCCGGGTCGGGGTGGGGGCATGGAGGGGCTACCTAGAAACCCACACAAGTGTTTTTGCATCATGAAACTCAGTTCTCCAAGTGGACGTACCAGGCACTGCATTGGGTGGCTGGATTGGTAGGGAAAATTAGATGACTAAAACATTCGGGGAAGAGCTTATCGCCCGTCTTAATGTAGCTCGGGGCAGGTCAGGCTTCCTAGGTGTTCTAGTTCGTGTGTGTTTGGGGTCCACAGTTGGGGGGGTGGTAGGCAGGAGCCCCTTGGGAGAGGACATGATGCTGCTTTGTAGTGACAAAGCAGAGCACAGTGGGGAGGACTCTTGCAAAGGATACTGAGGAGGGGATGAAGGAAGGACCTTGCGTGAGTTGGGGAAGGAAAAACTTGGAGGGACATGAGAGGTCACAGGTACCGCCAGACAATAGGTAGAAAACAGGTGTAGCAGGAGGCTCTGATGGAGCTGGAGAGGGTGCTCGGGGCCAGAGGCATGTGGGTCACGAGCGCTGCGCAGTGCTGGGCACTCTCCTTGGGGCGAATATTCCCGTGTAGCCTCTGCTACTGCGGTGTGCACCCCGCCTGCAGCTGAGCCAGCTTGGCTAACCTGTCCAGACTCACTGCCGGGGGGCGTCAGAGTCAGAACTTGGACCCAGGTTTTCTGTGCCTTTTCTTCTACAGGATCTACTGCTTTTCGTCCGCTTTTCTGTGAGGTGGACAACAGCAGCAGATGGGACAACACTGATTCCATTTAAAGTTACAGTTAGAGGATGCGTGTGGTAAAAGCTGAGAACAGGGGTGCCTCAGTGGTGTTTGCTGTCCTGGTCTCTCCTAGCAGCCGATGGCTCTTTTTGAGGCTCCTTGGCCAAAGCTGAAGGGCAGAGGCCTGGCCAAATGATGGAAGCCTGGCCATGGTGCCTGAGGGTGATGGCAGATGGGCCCTGAACCTTCTGGGCATCTGGTGGGCAGGTCCTGTGCCCACTTCCTTGCAGGGTGCTCCTCGGTAGCTCTTGTTCACAGGTGCTGGCCCAGGGCACGGGGCAGTGGGAGGTCGTGACATTCCTGTGGAAACGTGGCCCCAGGGTTAACCTGTTGCATTGGACCCAAGAGAGCAGTGTCCTGGTTGGTCCCCACTGTAGCTCTCACTTCCTTCTGGCTGAGTTGTGCCTTTGCTGAGCGTTGGGTCCCATCTCTGATGGTTGCCTGCCAGGTTGACCGATGCTGCTGTTGTGGTGGCCTGTTTTTAAAAGCTTGATACAGCTTTGATATTTTTTTCAACAGTAGGAGGCAGGGGCTTTTTTTGATTTCTAATTCTACTTCTGCTATGGACTCGTTCCAAATTTAGATAAGAAATTGGTGAATAGTTTTGTGCCTTGGATGTGTTTGCTGTGTATAACTTGTTCATAGGGAAAGTGTGTGGATTAACTAAAATTTTTCAAAGCATTTTGCACATTTTTCAACTGTAGTTCAGTGGATGAACTTGGAAAAAATCCTAATGCATGCCATGATTCAAAACTGCTTCAAGCATTGTGACTGATTGTATACTTAGGCTGTTACTCTGGTTCTCCTGTCCATGTGTAAATCAGAAGGTGAGACTTGCCTAATCCAGAAAATAGGTTTGATCATGATTAAATTTTCTAAAAGGAAAAAAGCAACGAGACCCTTCATGTGATGAGTTCAAACTAGTTTAAGATTTTTAAAAATTTGGTTGTAATTTGAAAGTAAAAAACAAAAACAAGCCCCAATTTTCTGTGCCTTCCCTAAAAAGGAGTACTAGGTTCTTTTTCAAAATTTTGGATTAATTGTTTCTGAAACTCATCGAGTGCTTCCTTTCCCTAGGCGGTTTCCTGTTCTGGTTTACAGAGGGGCTGCTACACACACGAACTTGGCAGAATTTCAGAAAGGAGTGTAGCCTTGTATTTGAAGTTGCCTGTGAAGAAGTGAGCGGCTGGCCAGACGCTCCAAGGGCGCTGTGCTGCGGGTTCTCCACACAACCTTAGGCTCAGAGGAGCGTGGGCCCGTTGCGGTCGCCGAGAGGCTAGCCTGGTAGTGTAGGCGCTCACGCGACCTGTTCACACTGTTCATGCTGCCGAGGACAGTCCTAAAGTTTGATTTGATTAATGCTGATCATCTGGGTGACGTAGTTCAGGGACTCTCAGTGACATGGAGAAGCACGAGTTGCTTGAAAAGGCTACTGCGGTTTCTCCACGTGAAGAAGGTGAATACCGAAAGCAGCCGTTTGTCTTTATAAGCACTCCCATTAAACCAGCGTCGGACAGTCCGAGGGCTCTCGGTCGAATTCATTCCTTATAGTGGACTTTGATAGGGACGTCTCTCGTCATTTGACACTTCTCTGCACATCCTGTCGTTATGTGATGAATCACTGCTTTCTGTCAGTGGTGAGGTGACAGCAGTTCCTTGGTCCGCACGTCGCACGTGTGCCCGGCAATGTGCTTGTCCTCCGTGGACAGCACTGCCGATGCCCCTACTGGTGGCGCTGCCAGATGGGGAGGATGCTTATCCTCCTTTGTAGAGGAGGGAACTGGTGCTCCCAGCGGTTCCGTGGTTGGCCCAGGTTCACCTGGCTCCTGCGTTCTTCGGCTCCTCCTTGCCTAAATCCAGTTCTTACTCCAAATGTTTTTGAGGAGGACAGTCATACTGATTAAGTAGCAGTGTTTTATAAGGCTTTCCTCATTAGCCACGATGAATTTTCACTACTCACTGTAGAATTGCCCACTTTAATCCTAATAATAAGGCAGAGTGATTAAGTGAAGCCTTTGGTATTAGAAAGCTAACTTCTGCTGAGAACTAATGCCTTCAGTTATTTTTGCCTTGGGGGTTTTTGGATTGAATAGATTTATTGTATTCCTTTGAGCACCCCAAATAAACAGTTCTTAAAAACACTAATAGATTACATTTTTGTCCCTTGTTATAGCCTTCTCTGTTAAGTGTTGTTGTTGTTGTTGTTTTTTTTTAAATGGCATTTGTTGGTTTGGGCTTCTTCTGACTATTTCATTTTTCTTAAGGTTTATATTATTTTTGAAATCAGTTTAGAAACCGCAAGAACAGAGTGAGACATTGCCTTGGCCTTAGTCCCTCTGCAGTGCAGACCGGTGGGGGGAGCGGGAATCACTTGCAGGACCAGGGAGCTCTTGGTCTTCCCGGTGAGTTCAAGAAGACGGTGATGCTTGGCTTCCTTCTCTGCACCAGTGTTCTTGGGTTGAGAATGACTGGCTATTCCACCGAATACAGTATGGTTTTGAAAGTTTTCTTAAGCTTAGTGTTAGAGATCATGAATATGTTTTAATTTACATCCACTCCAAAAATTAAATCTGGCAACTGGTGGTAAGTGCAGTGCTGATTTGTTCTGTAGTTAAGTCATGCTTGTTACTTTCTTTTACTCCTAGGATGTGACACCAAAAAAAAAAGGTAGGGATTTTGTCTTTTTTTTGTCAGAGTGTTTCTTGGGGGGGGGTGGCTTTTTATTTTTTATTTGTTCCTTTAAGAGGAGCTCATTTGAACTGTTGGAAGCAGCACTTTCTTAAGAGGTTTTGTTTGCTCTTAAAGCTGTTCCTGTTCTGGTGGCTTGAGTCATTCAGGAAGAAAAGCATGAAAAGAAACGAGGAAGGAGCTGCCCTAACCTGCCTTTGTGCTCTAGTGAATTTTCCTCATGAGGGGCAGGGGTTGATTCCTTAATTGTATTTACCCCGCTGTAGAGTCTTTGGAATATGTAAGAAGTTTTGAAACTTTTTGGAAACTTCCTGAATTTGTAGCAAACCTAATATGGCCTTTTCTACCTGAAGCTTTTAATGAGTTTTTTACTCAGTTCCGTAAAGATTTGGTCTTTAACTAAGGTCATTAACGCCCTACCCCCCATGCCTCAAACACACACGGTAGACTGGACAGAACCTCTGCCTAGTAATCTGTGCTTTCATTTTCCAAAAGCAGTTTCCTTTCTTTTCTTTCCTTTCCCCTAAAACTTAGGAGGTAGCTTTGTTTTAAAAGGTTAAAACTTGGCACATATATTAAGAAGAAAAAGTTCTGAGGGATTATGGGTAAGAGATGAAAATTCTCAGCATTCTGAACCTTCTGTTGTACCGATTTCCTCTTCCCATTTTTGTGGTCATGACCCTGAAATTTAGAAATATTTTTTGATGGGAATTTTCGTACTAAGCTGGTACATGTATAGTTATTTTAAGTATTATATATCAATATATTTTAATATACATGGAGTCTTTGAATAGTTTCAGAAGCTAGAGACTTAGCCAAATGATAAAATAATGATATTGTATGTGTATGATATATAAAAATACCAGTTTCTACAATAAGATGATAACATCCAAAATCCTTGCTAATTTGATATTTGGAAAACTTTTCCATTTTATATGTTCTTACTAATTTAATCAGTATCTGAATGACCCAAACCTAATTTCATCCTTAATAAATTAACTGTATGTTACCAATGTGTGTGTAGTTGCAGAGAATTATCTTTGCTTTGGTAAAAAGAAAACCAGTAAGTACCTACTTAGTATACCCCCCCCCCACCATTTCCATTAAAGCTGCGGGTGATAAACAGTCTTTCCCCTTGTACTTCTAATCCTTCCTATTGGGGCAGTCTTTTGTAGGTTTCCTGAGACACCACATGCCACAAAAATGAAGACAAACTGGTTTGTTCACCCCTGTTTTGAACCCCAAAACCAATTGTGTGCAGTGTTTGAAGTTGCGATAGTTTAGAATGGGCAACGATGCAAATTCCTGTGCCTTTTGTTATTTTATATTTTTCTACTGTTTGGCTTCTTAGGTTCAGTTTTCATTCTCTTGCCGGTTGGAGGTGTAGAATATGCCTTTCTGGTTCTGTATTTTTGTTTTTAACATTAGAGATTTCTAGACGCTGTTTCTCTGTGCAGTCAAGTGACTGCTGGTTTTAGGCAGAGTATCTGAGGGTCGATCCCTGTGAGGAATGAGGGCCTCCACCTCCCCCTCCTGCCTTGGGTACCTTCTCTGTGAGTGGACGGAAGCCTCACGTTCCTCTCTCCCAGGTGCATGCAGCAGGCAGCACGCTGCTGGTCTTTCACACACGGTACCCTCTCCTCTTGCGGTTACACGTTATGGATTGTAGCTTCTATAGGATTGACGGTGGGGTTGAAGTTACAGTTTCCTCTCACTGCCATGCCAGACAAATAATAACTAAAAGGAATAACTAGATATAGTCTCAGTCTTGTTTGGATTTTGGAACAATAGGCCTAAAATCCCAAATTTGCCTGTTTAAGCAGTTTGATTAGCTGCCGAATATATTGTCACAGGAAGTATCTTCCTTGCTGCGTGTGAGCTTGTCGTTGTACGAGAGCAGATTTGGGTATTAAGTGTAATATTTATAGTTTTGAGTCCATCAAAATTATAAAGTCAAGAATTCAGAATATAAAATGTAAATTGCTACCTGTGTGCCAACATAAATTCAGTTTATGGTTTCACGAGAGTGTAGAAAATGTTAAATCAAGAAGTGATGCTTAACTCATGCTGTTCCTGGCCCTTCTTCAGTCTGAGAGAGACAGGATCCCCTAAATCTCGTGGGCAGTTGTCAGAAAGTACGTGGAGTTGGTAGATGTTGTTTTCGCGGTGAGTGATTATTGTGCTCCTCCAGCTTCCAGCGTCTGTACTAATGTACGTGAGTATACTGCCCGAGCTTCACTGTTGCGCCTCTGTTAACTGCAGCTTGATCAGTACCGTGCACGTGGGTAACCTGTTTAAAATGAGCCTGCACTGTGTGTCTGTCGTGGGGAGGAGAGAAGAGAAGAATTGCTGGCCCAGCTATACCTCAGAGTTCTGGGAGCTGTACAATGTGCAGACTTCATTGTGGCATGCCAGAACAAGGCCTTGGAATTAGGAGGCCAGGTTCATATCCCAGCTCCACCAGTTAATAGCAGTATGACTTTGGACAGGTTACTCCACATGTTTTGATCTTCAGTTTACCTGTCAGTAAAATGGGGATAAGATCTGCCTTGCAGGATTACTGCGAGCATCAAGCGAGAGCCTTGTAGGGATATGTCTGGCACACTGACCTTGGTCCGTCCCATTTTAATTGCTGGGCACTGGCAAAATTAGCTCTGTGGTAACCCTGTCCATCCTTTGGCTTATCGTAGCCCTTCTGAAAAAATAAAGGGATAGTTCCAACATCTTCTAACATGGCTTATTAAAATCCATATTTTGGTTTGATGACACAAAGTGAATTAAGTGGATTGAAAATTAGGTAAGAGGACGGTCTATGGTTCTGCAACTAGATACACATGATGGCATGAGAGAATTCCTCGTGGGCTGGAGACCCGCTTCTCTCTCAAAAACTGTCTTGTTTTTATTAGTTACTCAAACTAGGACCCCTGTGGTTACATGGATTGGTGGATTAGATAACTCCTGGAATTTGATTTGTTGCATGTGCCTGGGCAGAAGTAAACATGTTTAACTGTTTGCATGTTGCCCACATGGTTTGCTGTTTTCTTCTTGTTCTTCTGTCTTACCTAGCTATGTGGTCCAAACCATTTGTGACTACCGTACTGTTGTGACCAAATTATGTGTGGTTGACATTTTGGATGAATTTTGGGTATGTTTTCTTAGACATTAAATTATCAGACAGCCCTGAAAGTAACTGTGTGGGAGCAATTTCTGTGCTGCACATGACAGATTAGGAAATCTGTCATTTTACATCTTTCTGGATGTGCAGTCAGGAAAGAACAAAAATGTGAAAGAGCCATTTTCTTACAGGTTACCAGTGAGGCTGACAGTACCAGTTTTCAGGAAACAAATGTCCCGATTTTCTGTGCAGTATTTTTATTGAGCAGTGTAAGGAGTGGGGTCTTTTTTGGGGATCACACAGGTGTACCCCCTCAATATGCACAATTTGCATGAATTTAGAGCTGGACTCTGTGATGACACAGAGGGCCATGTGTGATTATGTCTCTTTGTGACTCCCAGGGGAGAGGGGCCTTAGGTGTTGCCTGATTTTCAAAGGGGCCTAAGACTTCTTTCCCAAAAGATTAAGAACCACTGAAGGAACTGTTAATGTTTAGACAGTTGGTTAGAAGCAATAAAATCAGTAGGTTACAGATTAAAAAAAGTGAAATGTACTCACAGCGTCTGTTAGAGCATTACTGTATATTGATGGGAGCATTAGTGAGTGTTTAAAGCACTCAGTTAAACTTCTGTCCTCATTGGACTTGTACATTTCCATAGTGATATTTGGGTGGGATCGTGTGAATCACTGAAGAACAAATGAACAAAACAAATGGATTAATTCAGAATTGTTAGTGGAAGCAGAATGTCGTTGTCTTCATAAAAAGGAACATATGCTGACAATTAAGACTTGTAGGCGTGGGGTTTCTGTAATTTGTTTTGTAGAATCTACTGTGGGTAATCCTTGCAGTTGATTCCATTGATGGAGCCTGTGTCAGGCACTGTGCAAAGTTCTTTTTGTGCATTACCTGATTTATTCCTCCTGATGACAGTATCAGGTAGCTGTCACTAGTGTGTATTACAGTTTGTTCCTGTCTGCGCTAGCCAGGATTATTTCTCCTATTTCTCCTTAATCAGATCATGGCCCAAGGCTGCACAGTATAGTTTCAGTTTTGTGAATTTCAGTTTTTGTGGTTTTGTGCCCTTCAAGAACCTGTGTTATTTGGAGTACCAGCCCAACCCCGGGGAGGGACAGGAGAGCCTGTTCCAAAGTCTCGTTTAAGTTGGGATCAGCTCTTTGCAGGAGAGATGTATGACTTTGGGGGCACGGGAACCTTTTGGGAGCAGGTGAAATGAGTGACTGGAGTGAGAGGGAGACCCTTCTCCAGCCTTGGGCACTGGCCTAGGAGGCAACTGTTGAAAATCCTAGTCCTTGGTGAGCCCTTGCTCTGAGGCTTCTTTTTTCCTTGGGGGGGGGGGGCGTTATTTTATCCCCATGTTAGAGAAATAGAGAAGCATCAACTCAGGATAATGTGGCATAATCCTGGGAGACGAGCACTGAGAAGATTTCATGTTTCCAAAAGGCTGCGGTGTCAGTGCTTGGAGGTCCATGGCTGCAGGCCTAAGGAGGGCCCCAGCTGTGCATGTGTCGTGTGGCTTTACCTGGCTGGGTGGAGATTTACTTCATCCCCTCCCTGTCTCTCTCCGTCCCTTCTCTCCCTCTCCCTACCTCCCTGGCCTTCCCTCTTCCTGCTTTCTTCCTCCTCCTTCCTTCCCCGCCCTTGTTTTTATTTTTAATGAGATTCAGATTCTCTTCAACTTTTTTCCATTCAACATTTGTTTCTTGTTGACATTAGGTAGGGCCTTTCTGCAAAGGGACTTGCTTTTCACAAAGTTCGATGTAACTTCACTTTTCAGTTCCTTTGGGGCAGATATCTCTGTAGATGCATATATTCCCTATAGCTTTTAACAAAGTGCCTTGTAGATAATAAGCACCCAAGAAAAATCAAAATACTTCTGCTTCACCATGGTCCGGAAACTTCACAAAGCATTTAGAGGGCAAAATTCTAATCTTACAAGATTTGAGCTTGAGCTAAATTTGAACAGTAGAATGATACAGGCTAGTGCATCTGAATGTGAGATGTATTGTTAAATAGGCTAGTTAGTAGGATTTTGTTTTTTTGGTGCAGATCTTAAAAGAGAAAAAAATCTCGAATTTAAATGTAATTTGTGACTTAAAAATAATTATTTTATGAGGAGAATACACTTTAGTTCCTTCTCTGCTTGAATCTGAGAGACAGTGTTCTGAGTTATCAGAGCGGGCAAATTTGTGTGTTACCAGTTTGCTGGTCTCTGCACATGCATAAGCCTCTAGAGGTCCAAGGCCTTCCCTGGTGGAGCAGTGATGTGTCCGTTCATAAGCTCTGATAGAGACATGTCTGCAGGTGTGAAGGAGGCCAGAAGACCGTTGAGGTCTTGGAAAGAAAAGAATGAGATTGCTTAGCAGTAGTAATGCATACTTAAAAATTATACTTGGAATAAAAGTGTCCCGTGGTAGATCCAAGTGATGAGTAGTTTAGTATCCCTGTAGATTGTCTTATTTTTATAACCTTTTTCTTTAACCTCTATCAAAATGTGGCATGTTAATTTCACATTTTTAGGAGAAGCAAAATAAAAGCCAGGAAACAATACTCTCATGATGATCATGGTTGACTGCCAGCACATTGACCCTTCACTTGTACCTGGGAGGCACTGAACATGGTTATTTAAATTAGATTTTTGATTTAAATAATGAGGGGTATAATAACCAAGTGCAGTGAAATAAGAGAAAGAATACAGAGTGTGTCGCTGCTCAAAAGGAGGAGGGAAATTAACTTTTTGTTTGAAGTAACATGATGCACAGGGAAATGAGTTGAAGACGACCTGCCAGAAGGTTAACAACGGTAATTTGAATGCTTGAGCAGTGCCTCTTCTGACTATTTTACACCCCCTTTCAATGAGTGTCTGTTGTGAATTTTGATTTTTTTTTTTTCTGGACACTTAGACTAGGTAGGAGATAGGGAGAAGAGAAGCATCTCAATACTTTCTGCTGTGTATGCAAAGTAGACCATTGAGAACTTTTCCAGATTGTACTGTTATAAAATTGCATATGTTAATCTCAACCAATAGTGGCCATTTTCAGTTGCCTCATTAATTTTGCCTTTGTTAGGTACTTCTTTCAAAAATAACGTATTCATTTCTTTTTTGCATACTGTAACCAAATGTTCATTTGAAAAAATATGAACACATAAACAGGTATAATACCTTCCTTAGTGATGTGGCTTGACCACTGTTCCTCTGAGCATTTCTGTAAACAAATGTAGATAATGATTTTATTTTATTTTATTTTTTGAAAAGATTTTTATTTATTTATTCGACACAGAGAGAGAGACAGCCAGCGAGAGAGGGAACACAAGCAGGGGGAGTGGGAAAGGAAGAAGCAGGCTCATAGCGGAAGAGCCTGACGTGGGGCTCGATCCCACAACGCCGGGATCACGCCCTGAGCCGAAGGCAGACGCTTAACCGCTGTGCCACCCAGGCGCCCCAATAATGATTTTAAGTGTTGTAATTGTGTCTTCTCTCAGATTTATATCTAGATCTCACTTCCTGAAAGTATTTTTAATCTAAATTTCCCAGTTAATTCATCACGATATAGTATTATAAAATTTATCATAAATGACTTTCCTTTCAGCTGAGGATACCAATTCTCGAGGGTGTGGCTCTGCGCTCTGTTTCAGGGGGTTGCCAGGCGCAGGCCACACACCCCCCTCCCTCCCTAGCTCCCAGTCCCTGTTTGTTTGGCCCCTGGGGACTGACTCTTGAACTGGAGTTAATATAGTTGCCGACTCACGTTTTCTGTGCAAGGTTTTCAGGCTTTAGATACATTTTTCCCCCCTTTAAAATAAAAGCTACTGGAGATCCATGAGAAGAACCCTAGAAATTAAAATAATTATAAAGTAGAACAGGCTGGCAGCTTGTTTAAGTTTCAGAGGTATTTAGTCTCTAAAATCATTTTGTTCATGCCACAAGACTTTGAGGTTCCAAAGAGTGAAAGGAAATGTAATGCTTTCTCAATTTGAATTTATTAAGGTTTATTTGGGGAGCCTTTTCTGGTATTTGGAATTATCCACTCAAAGCCACTAAAAGCCTTTTTTAGAGAAATTCAAAGCTCCCTTCAGGTGTGATCCTTGCTGTTCCTCCCTTGAGCTGGCATGTGGAAGAGTTGTGGGCCAGACCCTCCACAGGGGCAAAGGCTGCGAACACCCCCCCCCCCATGATGAAAGCATCCCAGGAATTTACACTGGGATCTGCGGCACTGAAAAATCCAGAACTTTTCCATTGTTTCTGTTGGAAGCAAAGCCTCGAGTCCTGTTTTAATACTGTGAGCAACTTAAAACCAGAGAGGTTTTATTTTTATAATTTGTCTCCAGGATTACAGACAGCTCTCTTGGCGAGTCTAACTACAGAAAACGGTTGAAATTGTGCCCAAGCTGCTTAAAAGAATTTTTTTTACTATCAGGTACATTTTCAAGTTATTTTAAGTATAAAAGTTATTTGAAGTATAAAAGAAATGTATAGAAAACGTATAGCACGTTACTGTCATGAAAACCAGTTGCTGCACGGCAGCTTGCCACTTCAAAATGTTCTCTCCCAAACACTGTGGAGAGCCGGGGTGAGGCTCTGAGTGGCTTGTGTTCCCCCAGTGTCACCTTGGGCAGCCGTAACGGCCACTCTGACCATCTGATGGGCACACCACGTCCCGTGTGCAGCTGGGCTGACCTTTGCCGGAGCCTTTCTGGCCGTGGTTTCGGAAGCTCTGCTCTCGGCCTCAGTCCTGCTGTCCAGTTCCTGTGCGCCCTGACCGTGACTTCTGCTGACTTTACTAAGTCATTATCTTCTGGTTCCCTTTTTTAAGCATACCTTGAAATTATTAAAATGGACTGTTAATTCCTTGTGGAAAATTTATTTGCATATATGTTTCCAGCTTCCTTCCTCTGTACTCAGCAACGCCAACTGCAGAATGTTAGCCACCCCCACAGAGAAGACTGCTGGGCTCTGACTCCGCCCCCTTTACCAGCTCCCACGGAACACCTCAGGCACCATTCTTTCAGCCCGTGACTTGGGTATCATACATCCATGCCCCTTCCTCACCACCTGGTCTGTTAGAGATGACGCGCGTGCACGTGTGTGTGTTTTAATCCCGTGGAGAAGTCATTTAACATGAACTTTATGCTTTTTAACATTTTGAAATTTATTTTATTTTATTTTTTTTTTTGAGTCGGCTTAATGCCCAGCGTGGGGCTTGAACTCACAACTCTGAGATCGAGAGTCATGTGCCCTACCGACTGAGCCAGCCAGGTGCCCCTGAACTTTATGCTTTTCTCCCAGCCAAGCATTTCACTTTGCCTGTGGAACTCGGACTTCCCTCTCAAGCTGGTGTTCTGAGTGCTGCTGTCAGGGCCGTGTCAGCCTGCTGTCATGAAAGCTACATCCTTGCCTTTCACAGATTTGAAAAGCTCTATATGACTTTATGTTTTTATGATAAATTTCTCAAACTTGCCTGCAATGCAGATGGCACCATTAATTATCTTAAGAGTAAAAGATTCTTAAGAGTAAACAATTTCGTAAGAGTAAAAGAGTTAGGGCTCAGAAAGTGTCACTCACAGCAAGGCCTCTAGAACACAGTGGACAGAATAGTGAATCAGGTGGGAAAAAAAGTCCCAGGTTTGCTACCAACTTGCTGTGAGATTTTAGGCAACTCCTATAATGAGATAAAGCTTCAAGAGGCATGTTTGTGGAGTTTGGGGAGCAGATAAGACCACCTTTGAGTCTCCTGCTTCACATCGTAGGTTCTTCCTTCTTCCCTTTTAACATAGCCCATTATTCCTGTGTCCCATGTCTGTTCTGTTCTCTAAGTTGTGTGCCCTCAGCTCAGCCTTTCTTCAGCCTTGTAGGAAAGCCTCCAGTCTTTAGATTTCTTACGAGGGCAGGGAGCAGAGGAAGATCCTGCGCAAGAATGGTCACAAAAGGAGGAGATGGTAGATGGTGGTGTCACGAGGCTGGGGAGAGGAATCTTAGGAATGTCAGATCCATGCAACTGTCAGACACAGAGGGGAAACCTGGGGCACATGATGCCTAAAGAAATGTAGGGTTTTGTAGTCACGAAATCAGAGGTAACCATGCCAGGTGGGGCTCCAGTGGAGGGGAGTAGATGGAGGCACAGTTGCCAAGATGAAGGGCTCAGCGAGAGGTGAGGCACTGGAGGCAGCAGGCACAACCCATCCTTTAGGGGAGTCCTTCCGGGGGGGTCCTTTGGGGGAGTCCTTCCGGTGGGTCTCTTTGGGGGGTCCTTTGGGGGAGCCCTTCGGGGGAGTCCGTGAGGCTCCTGTTCAGGGCAGCTCATGTTCTCAATGATCTTATGTGGTAAGTGCTCAGAGATGGGCCTCACCTGGTGTGAAATCAGCTGGGTATCTGAGATGGTGAGCTCCCTATGCAAAGATCGGATAGACCTGCTTCTGTGCACCAGTACTGAATTCTGATTTTATACCTAGGAGTTGGGTAGCTCCCCAGTGAGGAGGCAGCGCACGTAGAATTACATAGGGTTCTAAATTTAATTCACTGAAATCACGAAATGCATGAGCCTTCACTGTTGTGATGAATTTTTAATGTAACTTGAGCACGTCTTCTAGAATTTTGTGTTTTCTCTGAAGCCTGCACATTTTTAAGTGAAACGTTATTCTCTAGAATTTGCTAGTGTTTGACCAGTTTTATTAGACTAGTAGAACACAGTCCAGACCTAGGTTAAATTATTTACGTGATGCTTTAGGCAGTTTTGATTTTGCAGCTTGCATCCCAGGCACCAGAGGAATAATGCTAGACATTATCTTTAAAGAGTAGTCATTATGACTGTTGGACTTCTCTATATGTAGCTGTTTCACTAGAAAGCCCAGTTTTATTTATACTATTTAATGGTAAATCATATTTGCTTAGATTGAGGTTCTATGCTATTGACTGATAAGTGTTTCTGGCATCAGATAAAATTGAAATGGGAAAAAAAATCACTCCAATTTGGTTCTTGTTCCTTTTCTATAAATGCAGCGGAAGTCTCTACCACTTTTCTTTCATTTGCCCTTGAAACCAAGTGAGATAAAGCATAGAAAGTGCTTCGTAGGGGCACCTGGGTGGCTCAGTCGGCTGAGTGTCCGACTCTTGGTTTTGGCTCAGGTCATGATCTCAGGGTTGTGGGATCGAGCCTTCCGTGGAGCCCCATGCTCAGCCGGGAGCGTGCGTGGGATTCTCTTCCTTTCCCTCCACTCCCCCCTGCTCATGCGCATGCTCGCTCTCTTTCTAATAAAATCTTAAAAAAAAAAAAGTGCTTTGTATAGAATACGATATTTTTAATTGTGTCATTACTGGTCTTAAGAAATGTTAGTAGCAAGAACACTTTTAGCATCATCATCCTTGTGGGTTCATTCTGACTCTAGAGCTAATTTAGTTGCGTGACCTTGCGCAGATGACTTCACTCTCTGGTCCTTTGGTATCTGTAAGGTGAGAGGTGTGGATGGGGACTTCGGGGTCTTCCAGCAGAAAGTGGTAAGAGCGTCTGTTTTTGCAGCACGGTCGTGGCACAGGCCTGAGAGTAAGTATACCGAGCGGGTCCTCTTGTCAGTGGCTGAGAACACAGTTAAAGATTAATTTTTTTAATTTTTGCTTTTGTGTGTGAGAATCTTGATGCAGTAGGTAACTGCTCTTTTCCTTCTGTTTCATTCGATTTTCTTCATAACTGTGTGTGTATTTCTTTTCCTTATATACATGAAGTTTGTCCTGTCCTCCATTATGTTCTTTGTTGGCGTTTCCATTTCACTTTCCTTGTGTTTCATTCCTGTATCTTTCTTGTTTAGACCAAGTGGAGCACGCAGCTGGCAGTAGCTTCTATGTAGGACCCTTCAGGAACCTGATGGTAAGTGCACACGTGTACTTACCAGGCTCCCAGTGGGCTCTGCCGGACCCGTCCTCGAGGCCCCTCCTGCCTCACAGACCTGAACAAGCCCCCACGCCCCTTTGTAAGAGTCCTTAGAAGTTGTTTGTGGTGATTGGCTTGTTTTTGTTTTCTCTCTTAGTTTGATTACAAATAGAACAGAAACCAAGTATCAGGAAACGAAATTTACTTATGTGAGGAAATGTAGCAGGTTCCCCCACCTGTTGTACTGTTATCTCAGTGTTTGGCTTTGTGAGTGACACCAAGCATGCCTAAGTGTGGGTTGGGACACCAGGGTCCTAATTTCTGTTCTCTCATAGACTGATTAGTTAGTCCCTCTGGGGCCCTGGCCTTCATTTGTCTCTCAAAATAGCAGGTAGGACAGGTGGTTTTGATAGCCCCTTCATCTCTAGTCTATGGTCCTAATGGGAAGTAACTGAAGTGTTACATGTTTCTGATTAAGATTGTGAGGATCATTTCATGTGTCTGGTAATCTCAGTCTCATGAATGATAATTAGATCATGATCGACTCATATCCACGATATACTAAGTCTGTCAGTGTTTACCAGAGGTACTTGGGAGTACGTTTAATTGTTCTATCCTTTAGTTTTTGCAAGTGGTTTATTAATGGTATTCAAATACTTGAAAAATTCTTAAATATATAGACTGCAGAGCCCCATTATGTCTTTCATGACCTGTATTGTATTGGTTCAGCCCAATGGTTCTTAACCTGGGGAGACCTCCCACGCCCACCCCGGACATTTGGCCATGTCTGGGGACTTTGGCTTGTCACAGTTAAAAGGGGGGCTGCTACTGGCATCTAGTGGGTGGAGATCAGTGATGCTGCCGAGCGTCTTCCAGTGCATAAGACGGCCCCACAACAGAGGGTGTCATTCATGGGACGCCCAGGCAGTCTGTGGCCCTCTGAATAGGGTGCGTGTGTCCTTACTTCAAGTGGTTTCTCTTCACAGGGAATCAACGTTTCTTGGTCTTGTTTTTAAAAGAGGGCACCTGGAGGTGGTGGTGGTGGTGGGGGGGACACTTCTCACCGGTTAGGTTTGGGGAGGTCAGAAGTAGACATGGGTATTCGGTATCAGTTAGGTGTTTTAATATTCTTTTAGGCTGGGAATAAAACTTAAAAGAGTACTTTTGCCTTTTGGATAATTGTGTGATTTCAGTCTAAATACGGATTAGTGAATGGTATTATTAACGTTGTGCGGTTTTATTATAGTATAAATCTAGGAACTTCACTTATTGAATACTCTGTTTATATACAGGCCAGTTTTTTTGTAAGACCTGCTAACCAGTTTTGTATAGCACTTGAGAGGTGGCAGAAAATCTTTGAATTGCTTTTGTAAGGGATTGTATTACAATAAATTGACATCTGTTTTTCTATTAAATTTCACAGTGTGTGACTCGTTTTAATGTATGTAAGATTTATGTGTAACAGGCCAAGTGTACACTATACCTCCATTTTTACTTATTTCAAAAGCTCAGACCTGTACAAAGTAGAAAGTAAGAGGTAAGGAAGGGTTATTCCTTGGGCTATTTGGGTTACATGAGGTGGTACATGATGTCTTACCACACTTTCGTGTTTGTGATCCAGGGAAAAACTCTTCTGAATATAACTTTTGAATGAAGCGTCCTAGAGCACCCGGAGTCCTACATGGTTCTCAGCAGGCACGAACCTGCAGCGTTAGAGCAACTGTGTTAGTAGCCAGTAATGAGTTCTCCTTGTATTGTTTGCCACCAGTGATTGGATAGGGACTGGGCATCACACGCAGGGAGGGGCATCTGTCACCGTGAAGATAAGAAAACTGGCTGGAAGACGTCCTGGAGCGCAGCTGGATTCCCCAAGAGCCTTGTCCTCATCAGATTGAGGTTTAATGCCCGTCAGTTGACAAAGAGAGAAAGAATTTCAAGAGGAGGTTACTTCTTCCTGTGAAAAAGTGTTTTCGTGTCCTTGCCCTTCACGGAGGGGATTGGTTTATAATCTTTCCACCTGCAGGCTCTTGGCTTCTGTTCCCACCAGAATGTGGTTTCATTGAAGTGCTTGCTTGGGTCCTGAGTTCCATTTTAGATGCCTTTGGAAATAAGGGATGGAGGTGTTATCAGGAATTTATTTGAGTGAACTCTTACATCATGGCAGAAAGCATCAAAGCATCTTTTTTTTTTTTTCATGGACTGAAAAATTAGGAGTTTAAAATAGTATTTTAGAATTTGCTGAAGACTGACAAATGGCTGATTATTGAGTATTTTGTGCTTTCCCCCCTTGTTCATCTCTTAATTATTTGTTAAAATCTGGTGGTGCTTTTTTAGGATTAGTATTTGCTTCATATTATAATTGGTGTTTCCATTTTTAACCATTATGAACTTTTCAATGTTGTTTGTGTCTCTCACCTCATTTTCATGTATTGTCTATATTTTAGTTGATTTTGCTCCTCTGTAATGATGTTCTGTTACGGAGAATACCGTTTTCCAGGAGCAGTGAGTGGTTTCCAGTTTGTCGTCTTACTAGTTCAGACAAAAAGGTGTCAGGTTTGTTCTGAAAGAGAAAGGACAGCTCTGCGAGGCCTGGTGGGGAGAGTGTTGCAGGAGGAGAAGGAAGAAGTGTTTGGGGGAGGATGAAGAGGAATCTGCTCTGAATCTGAACACTGAAAAACTAGAGCTACCAGGAAAAAGAAACTTGGAATTTAAAAAAATAGAAGAGGGCCACAAACTCTGCTTAAATCCCAAAGAGACCGAGCTTCCAAATCTTCAGTACTAGTACTTTCCTAGAGAATTACTTATCCATGTGGAATATCTTGGTTCAGTGACCTGAGCTCATTGTTCCAGCTTGTCAGACATGCACTGCATTTTAATCTTACCTTCTGAACTGTGGTATCGGTCGGAATGCAGTTAGTGTTTCCTGAATTCCATTCTTCCAGTTGTTAATGAAATCCCGAATTGTACTGGACCTGGAGTCAGGTCTCTGGGGACCCTTAGAATTCATGCCGACTTGACAGTGAATTATTCATAATTACTCTGCATTTGATATTTGAGCCACTGCACACATGCATCCTTTGCAATTCAACCTGCTTCTGGTGTTTCGCTTTGACAGGTATGGATAAGCATGTCTTAACTAAAAGGGACCCAAGTTATACCGTCTTGTTTTTTCCCAGTGTGCTGCTTACAGTCAGACTTATGCCAGTCCTTATTGTTTGTGTGGTCTTGAGACTCAGGTGTTAGTTATCTCTCTCATTTTCCTCTGACGTCAGTATTATTAACTTTTCGAGAATAGATGATCTGTTAGTTTGATAGGGGAACTAATGCCCAAGAATACAGGGTTTATGGGTTTCTTTTTTTTTTTTCTCTGACATGACTTAAAAGTATTCTTAGTCATCGTCAGTTCCTTTCTTTAGAAATCTGATATGATAATTGCCTCGAAATCTACAGTTTGCTGTCATTGGATTAGTAATTGTCTTTTTCAAGAATTCAGGGTAATAGTGAGTGAGTCAGTAAGTAAATAAATCAATGTTGTGTTTTAGGGAAGAAAAAATCCCAGGAAAGTAAAAACAAAGCAAACAAAACCGAAGACCTACAGCTGAAGACAAGCGAGCCAGATTCTGCTTCTGCAAATATGAGAGATTCTGCGGAAGGTAAGCTTGGAAGTTGGACTTGTATGATTTGGGTATGTATCACCAGTTACTGTAAATCTCCTTGGGATGCCCTTCTGAGACTTCATCCAAGAACTGGAAAGGGTTAACAGCAAAAGGCTGCCTGTTAATATGATGAACTGAGCCTTCCACATCCCACCTCCCCTTCCAATTAGTATTAAAGACCTTCTTTGTTAAAAACGAAATTATTCTGGTTTAAATGAAATGAAACATACTATATGATTACATTTATAAATAATTTATAAAGTTCAGAACCATCAAAACAAATCTCTGGTGATAGAAGTCAGAGTGGCAGGGACTTGAGAAGGTTTCTGGGACACTGGCACTAGTCCATCACTGAGCTGTGGGGCGGGTACATCAGTGTATTTACTCTGTAAACGTTTTATCTAGCTGTACACTTATGATTTATATACTTGCATTGTTATGTTTTGCACTTCAGTTAAACATTTACTTGAAATATCAGACACCTTTGATTTTATATGTCGGCATGAAAAGTGTGCAGCGTGAAGAGTATTGTTTTTTTTTTTTAAGATTTTATTTATTTGAAAGAGAAAGAGAGAGAGAGGGAGCAGGAGCAGGGGGAGGGGCAGAGGGAGAAGCAGACTCCCGCTGAGCAGTGATCCTGCCTTAGGGCTCTATCCTAGGACCCCTGGATCATGCCCCTTGTTTTTTGTTAGAAATTAAGTTCCTATTTTATTTCTTCCTGTTTCTCCCCACCAAATTTTCTTCTTTATCATCCCTTCTAAGGATTGATACTCTAGGCCCTCAGTGATGTGAGAATTCAGAGAGAGGCATGGATTGAAAGTTCATCAGAAAGGCAGATTGCTCTGAGCTCCTTGCACTTGAGCGACTATATTGAGACCGTCGATAATAGAAATGAGGGAGGTGTGTTTTAATTCGTTATGTGGCAAAATATATGCAGAGACCGGAGCTTTCTAAGAATTGTTTGTAGTGACCCAGACAGGCAAATTTCAAAATAATAGGCTTGTGACTCTTTCAAGAAACATTTGTAGAGAAAAAGAAACCCAACAAAACATTTTTGATGCCTTTAAAAAGGGCGAAGGATTGATGTGATCTGAAGAGAAACCAGAGTATTTGGATGCCTTTTATAAAACCACTTTATTAGCACTGTTTGCAGTGATGACATTCATAAACGGTTATAATTTCCTGTAGCATTTTATGAAGCAAGAACGGACAGGTTGATTTCCTAGAGCCTTTTAAAACTAAGTTCTGCATGCTGATAGCAGATTTTGCTAATTAAGACTTTTGTTTGAACAGCAGCACAAATACTTAAAGAATCTCAGTGCCTTTAGTGGCAGAATTAAAAAAGAAAATCCAGCAGCCCTCTCTCCCCTTCAGTAATTGAAGACAAGTTATTTATTCCTGAAATAACATTAGGTCCTATGAAGGAAAGTATCTAATATTTACCTGTTTGTGGAATAGCTGGTCAAAGTGTGATTGGTTCCTTACAGGCTAGTTGTCAGCTTCTCCTGAATGTTCTGCATTGTCCTCAGCAAGTGGTCTGTGTACTGAGCAAATAGTCCAGACTCTTCCTTGTGTTCCCCAAACCTTCCTCTATTTTTAAAATTCAACAGACCTCATCGAGTGTGTGGATACACGTTGCTGTGGGCCTTACTAGTAATTTAATAAGGAGCTCTGAGTGTTTTGCCCCATATTACTTTGGACAGTTTTAAGTCTGGGATTGTTTACCAATCACAGGGAAAGAATTTTTTTTCCCTCCAGTAACAGAAAGCCACAGATTTTGGCTAATAATGGGATCTAAAATCTCTAAGCCTGGGGCGCCTGGGTGGCGCAGTCGTTAAGCCTCTGCCTTCGGCTGAGGGCATTATCCCGGCGTTCCGGGATCAAGCCCCACATTGGGCTCCTCCGCTGGAAGCCTGCTTCTTCCTCTCCCACTCCCCCTGCTTGTGTTCTCTCTCGCTGCCTGTCTGTCTCTGTCAAATAAATGAATAGAAATCTTTAAAAAAAAATAAAATTTCTAAGCCTTGGAGGTGTTATTTTCATTTTCTGTTGTCTCATGTTGACTTTTTTAGCAAGATGCTGGGTCTTTGTTGAAAATGTATTTGGAAAGGGAGTTAGCTCCTCCCACCATCAAATGACGAGTGTCCCAGTCTGTGAACTCTTGGGATTAATGAAGTTTGTCTTCGGGGAGAGAAGGCTGGTCTGTTGGGAGAGAGGTAGCGGACAGACAGGTGAAAGTAAAGCTGAATGACCAGGGGGCTAGGACTGAGCAGGTGAGCTTGCCACAAATACCTGGTGTTTGCAGAGCTGGGAAGGTTGGCCTTTTTAGCCCTTCCTTCCCACATCCAGGTGGTCACTAGGTCTGTTGACAGGTCTCTTATCTTGACAGTCTGGCCACTCTTTGTCCATTGCTTCTTTCCATTTCCGTCTCTTAGTGTAGGCCCCATCCTCTCCCTTCTAATACCCCCCGCCTTGGAATTCATCTCCTGCCTCCAGGAATGTCCCTTCTCCCAACCCTGTAAGCCACATTGCAGCCAGATCTCCCAAACAGCACTCTCCTGCTTTAAAATACCTTAATGGAACCCCACTGCCCCCAGGTGAGTCCAGACTAATTTCTAGGGTGCTACATGTTTTGATTCCTCCTGCTTGCTTTTCCTTTTCTGTCCTTGACCTTCAGGTTCAGCCTGCTCAGTCCTTTCTCTGAGAAGCCTTCCTTCCCTGATTAACGAAGTCGTTATTAGGTGTTTGTCCCGCATGCTTCCGCAGCAACCCGTACTTCAACCCGTACTTCCCCAAAGCATGGCCATTAATTCACGACAGTATTGTTACTCATACGTGGCTCCCGTTACAGTGAAGCTCTGTGAGAGTAAGGATCTTGACAGCCACGTTTACCTAGTACTGGCATATAGTAAATATTGGCTCAGTGAATGAAGAGCCAGAAGTTAGAGTAGCTCTGCTTCCTTTACGGAGCCTTTCTTAATGCTTGTTTCATTTTCTTAAAAGGGGCCTGAGTCAGCAGGGACTCAGGTGGTACTGTGGAGAAAGTGCGGTGGACCATCCCCGTCGTCATTAAATGGGCTTGTGACAGTGCCTGTCTTAGAGTCCCTTGCTGTCCCTGTGATTCTTTCCAGCCACTGCTCCACATCTGCTTTCCTTTCTAGCTTCACTACAGTCTCCCTGTCTCCCTGCTCTGTCCATTGTCTTAGGAACTCCATTAGGCATTTGTCCCCACTGCTCTGCTAAAACTGTTGTCACCACCGCCCCCACACCTCCACCTTGGTAAATTGGTTGTTTAGCTCTCTGTCCTCCTTTAGCCAACCCATTCGTAGTTCCGGACACAGCTGATCTTTCTCCTTTTGAAACTTTCTTTCCTCTTCTTGGCTCTCCAGATAACCTCACTTGCCATTCTTCTGACCTGTAAGTGCTGGAGTCATCTGGGGGACTGTCTTCCTGCCTCTCATCGGTCTGCATTCATTCTCCAGGTGGCCTCGTGCAGTCCCATGCTCCAAATACCACTTGCAGTTTGAGGACTTGTACAGTCTGGGCTCAGCTGTTTGTTGAAATTGAGTCCTGTAAAACAAATGACTTGCTAATATCTTTACTCGGGGGTGTGTGTGTGTGTCTCTGTTTGTCTGTCTCTCCAAAGTAACTCTTGGTTCCCCCTCGACACACACACTCACGGGGGTGGGGGTTTGGGGGGGGCTCAGACCTACTTTTCCCTCAGTCTTTCAGTAAATAGGATTATTCCAGTTGCTGTGGAGTCCTCCTTGACTCCTCCCTCTCTCCCTCCCTCTCTCTTCCTACACACTACAGCCAGTCAGCACTCTTGTCAGCCTTTTATCTTCAAAATATATCCAGTGTCTGACCACTTCCCATCACCTCTCCCTGCCTCCATCTTTGTCCACCTAGAGTTTCTTTTTTTCAGTCCATCTCCACCCCAGCCTTTCTGACTTCTTGCTGTTTTTTTTGAACACATCTAACTTGTTGACTCAGAGCTTCTGTGTCTGCTGTTTCCTCTGTCTGGTGGGCTTCCCTCTCCCAGATATTTGTGTGACTCATTTTCTTTAGGCCTCTGCTCCACTATCATCTTACCGGTGAGTCCTTCCCTGACCACCTGTCTGCTGTCTACCTCAGGTTGGGCTTGGGTGGGTTTCTTCTGGGTATAGAGACTCAGAAGTCACTTCAGGTCTTTATTTCCTTCTTCAGGTGCTCCTGAGTTCTTTTTTCTTTTTCTTAAGCTTTTATTTTAATTCCGGTGTAGTTAATATAGTGTTACATTGGTTTCAGGTGTACAGTGTATAGTGATTCAGTAGTTCTGTGTGATGATAAATGTGCTCTTAATCCTCAGCATCTGTTTCACCCATCCCCCCCCCCCCCCAACCTCACCTCTGGTAACTACCAGTTCTCTGTAGTTAAGAATCTGTTTCTTGGTTTGTCTTTTTCTCTCTTTTTTCCCCTTTGCTCATTTGTTTTGTTTCTTCAATTCCACACTTGCGTGAGGTCATACAGTATTTGTCTTTCTCTGACTGACTTTGCTTAGCATTATACTCTAGCTCCATCCATGTTGTTGAAAATGGCAGGATTTCATTCTTTATTATGGCTTAATAATATTCTTGTGTGTGTGTGTGTCTGCACGCGTGTGTGTGTCTGTGTCTGTGTATATACCACATATTCTTTATCCATTCAACTATGGATGGACACTTGGGCTGCTTTCATGGTTCGGCTGTTTTTAATAATGCTGCAGTAAACATAGGGGTGCATGTATCCTTTTGAATTGGTGTTTTTTTATTTTTGGGGGCTAAATACCCAGTATTGCGATTGCTGGATCTTAGGGTAGTTCTATTTTTTATTTTTTTGAGGAATCTCCGTACTGTCTTCCACAGTGGCTGTACCAGTTTGCATTCCCAGCAACAGTGCGTAAGGGTTCCTTTTTCTCCACAGCTCCTGAGTTCTTAATAATTTGATTAGGCTTGGAAAATGTCCTAGTTTCTAAATACATAGTTTTGGTCAGGAAGGAGGGAGAGAATCATTCTATTCAAGATAGCCTACGAAGAACTAACCTGGTAATGTGATTAACAGTTTTCTAGTTTCAGTTTGGAATCATGAGGAATTAGAAGTCTTGGCAAGACTCTTGATATCCAGTATCACTGGATGCTGGATCTGAATCCAGTTTTGAATCCACTTATCTGTCGATATCCAACACAGGTTTCTTTTCTTTTCTTTTTTTAGGTTTTATTTGTTTGAGAGTAGAGAGAGAGTACTCGTACTCGTGCGAGAGAACAAGCATGGGGAGGGGCAGAGGGAGAGAGACAAGCAGGGAGCCCAGTGTGGGGCTCGAACCTAGGACCCTGGGATCATGACCTGAGCCTAAGGCAGACGCTTAACTGACTGGGCCACCCAGGTGCACCTCCAACACAGTTCTAGGTCCTACAGTTTCTGTCAACAAAATTGTATTTATATGTGTGACTGAACACAGAAGAGATTCGAAGCTCCACGTGGGCACACGGCTCACGTATGTATCCTTACCGCACAGAGTGTGGCCTGGTATGTAGCAGGCACTCTAAATATTTGTTGAGTAAATGAACAGAATGGATTCCTATCTAGTATAGCTTTATAAATGGGGAGGTAGAGCTTTCTATTGCTGATCATAGTCTCCCATACACATCTTCGGTGATAAGAGAAATGTCTTGAATAGTAAGAATTGATAGTAAAGTCGCTCGTTTTTGACCTCATGCTCATGCTTCTGTTTCCCTGTGCTTTCTAGGTCCCAAAGAAGAGGATGAGAAGCCTTCAGCCTCAGTGGTGGAGCAGACAGCCGTTCTTCAGGAGGCGGTTAGTCAGGATGTGCTTCCGGAACTAGTAGTCCCCCCCACTGCCTGTGAGCCCCACACAGAACCAGACGGGAAGCCAGAAGCCACGAACTGTGAGGTGAATGATTTGGAGGAGGAGGAGGAAGAGGAAGAGGACGAAGATGACGAGCTGGAGGAAGAGGGGGAGGAAGAAGCTGACGTGACAAATGAGAGTTCTGTGAAAGAGCCAGAAATACGATGTGATGAGAAGCCAGAAGATTTATTGGAAGAACCAAAAAATGTTTCAAAAGAAACGCTTGTAGGCTCTCTAGAGGTTCCACCTGTTACCAGAACTCCCAAAACTAAAGAGGAGGCCAACGGCGATATATTCGAGACATTTCTGTTTCCATGTCAGCATTGTGAGAGGAAGTTCACGACCAAACAGGGCCTCGAACGTCACATGCACATCCACATATCCACAGTCAATCATGCTTTCAAGTGCAAGTACTGTGGGAAAGCGTTTGGCACGCAGATCAACAGGAGGAGGCATGAGCGGCGCCACGAGGCGGGGCTGAAGCGGAAGCCCAGCCTCGCGCTCCAGCCGCCCGAAGACCCGGCTGATGGCAGAGTACCCGGTGACAGCGCTGCTGCGAACGATGACTTGCCTCCTTCTGGCCTTGGGCAGGACGCTCTGCTCTCGCATTCAGAGAAAGCCCCCCTGGAAACTGTCAATTCTTCTGTCGTGGAAGAGAATGGGGAAGTTAAAGAGCTTCATCCGTGCAAATACTGTAAGAAGGTTTTTGGAACGCACACTAACATGAGACGGCACCAGCGCAGGGTGCACGAGCGCCATCTGATTCCCAAGGGCGTGCGGCGGAAAGGGGGCCTCCTGGAGGAGCCGCACCCGCCCGCAGAGCAGGCCCCGCCGGCCCAGAGCGTCTACGTGCCCAGCACAGAGCCGGAGGAGGACGGGGAGGCAGATGATGTGTACATCATGGATATCTCCAGCAATATCTCTGAAAACCTAAAGTTCTATATTGATGGCAAAATTCAGACCAGCAGCAGCACGAGTAACTGTGATGTCATCGAGATGGAGTCCAGCTCTGCAGACTTGTATGGGATAAATTGTCTGCTTACTCCTGTTACGGTGGAGATCACCCAAAATGTAAAGACCACACAGGCCTCTATAGCAGATGATCTTCCTAAAGAGCCTTCCAGCGGCACAAACAGCGAGTCCAAGAAACGGAGAACCGCGAGTCCTCCCGTGCTACCTAAAATCAAAGCCGAGACAGAGGCCGACCCCTCGGTGCCCTCGTGCTCCTTACTGCCTCTCAGTATAGCCACGTCGGAGGCAGTGTCTTTCCACAAAGAGAAAAGTGTGTACTTGTCATCGAAACTCAAACAACTTCTTCAGACCCAGGACAAGCTGCCTCCTCCTGCAGGCATTTCAGCGAGCGAAATACCGAAGTTAGGGCCCGTTTGTGTGTCCGCTCCCGCATCGATGCTCCCCGTGACCTCGAGTAGGTTTAAGCGGCGGACCAGTTCTCCTCCCAGTTCCCCACAACACAGTCCTGCCCTTCGAGACTTTGGAAAGCAAAGCGACGGCAAAGCAGCATGGCCTGATGGAGTTCTGGGTTCCAAAAAGCCCAAATTAGAAAGTCATAGCAACTCACCCGCGTGGAGTCTATCTGGGAGAGAGGAGAGAGAAGCTGTGAGCCCGCCATGCTTTGACGAATATAAAGTATCTAAGGAGTGGGCAGCCAGTTCTACCTTTAGCAATGTGTGCAACCAGCAGCCCCTGGATTTATCCAGCGGCGTCAAACAGAAGGCTGAGGGCACAGGCAAGACTCTGGTCCAGTGGGAATCTGTATTAGATCTCAGTGTGCATAAGAAGCCTTGCAGTGACTCCGAAGGCAAGGAGGTCAAAGAAAACCATTTGGTGCAGCCAGCCTGCAGTGCCGTAAAGAAGAAGAAACCCACCACCTGCATGCTGCAGAAGGTTCTTCTCAATGAGTACAACGGCCTCGATTTACCTGTAGAGAGTGCTGCGGATGTGACCCGGAGCCCGAGTCCTTGTCAGTCCCTGGACCCCCAGCCAGATGCTGGCCTTGGCCCGGACTCCAGTTTATCGGCCCCTGTGGTTGAGTCCCCACCCACTGTCTCTCCTTCCTCGCCTGCCCTACAGACCTCTTCCCTTTCTTCTGGGCAACTGCCTCCTCTCTTGATCCCAACACACCCCTCTTCCCCCCCAGCGTGTCCTCCCGTGTTGACTGTTGCCACGTCACCGCCGCCACTCCTTCCTACTGTCCCTCTTCCGGTCCCCTCTTCCGAGGCATCTCCCCGTCCATGTCCCTCTCCGCTCTCGAATGCCACCGTGCAGTCCCCACTTCCCATTCTCTCTCCTACAGTGTCTCCGTCACCATCTCCCATCCCTTCCGTGGAGCCACTCACGTCTGCTGCTTCGCCCGGACCCCCGACCCTTTCCTCGTCGTCTTCCTCGTCTTCTTCCTCTTCTTCCTTCTCCTCTTCTTCTTCCTCCTCTTCCCCCTCGCCGCCACCGCTCTCAGCAGTATCATCTGTTGTTTCCTCTGGGGATAATCTGGAAGTTTCTCTCCCCATGATAACTTTCAAGCAGGAGGAACTAGAGAATGACGATCTGAAACCCAGGGAAGAACCCCAGTCAGCAGTTGAACAGGAGATTGTTCAGGAAACATTCAACAAAAACTTTGTCTGCAATGTCTGTGAATCACCTTTTCTTTCCATTAAAGATCTAACCAAACATTTATCTGTCCATGCTGAAGAATGGCCCTTCAAATGTGAATTTTGTGTGCAGCTCTTTAAGGCTAAAACTGATCTGTCAGAACATCGCTTTTTGCTTCATGGAGTTGGGAATATCTTTGTGTGTTCAGTTTGTAAAAAGGAATTTGCTTTTTTGTGCAATTTGCAGCAGCACCAGCGAGATCTCCACCCAGACAAGGTGTGCACCCACCATGAGTTTGAAAGTGGCACCCTGAGGCCCCAGAACTTCACCGATCCCAGCAAGGCCCATAGAGAGCATATGCAAAGTTTGCCAGACGATCCTTTAGAAACGTCGAAAGAAGAAGAAGAGCTGAATGATTCCTCCGAAGAGCTTTACACAACCATAAAAATAATGGCTTCTGGCATAAAAACGAAAGACCCAGATGTCCGACTGGGCCTCAATCAGCATTACCCGAGCTTTAAACCGCCCCCATTTCAGTACCATCACCGAAACCCCATGGGCATCGGCGTGACGGCCACAAATTTCACTACACACAATATTCCACAGACGTTCACCACTGCCATTCGCTGCACCAAGTGCGGGAAAGGTGTCGACAACATGCCGGAGTTACACAAACACATCCTGGCGTGTGCTTCTGCCAGTGACAAGAAGAGGTATACCCCTAAGAAAAACCCAGTCCCCTTGAAACAGACTGTACAGCCCAAAAACGGTGTGGTGGTTCTAGATAACTCCGGGAAGAACGCCTTCAGACGAATGGGACAGCCCAAAAGACTGAACTTTAGTGTCGAGCTCAGCAAAATGTCCTCGAACAAGCTCAAACTAAACGCGTTGAAGAAAAAAAACCAGCTTGTCCAGAAAGCAATCCTTCAGAAAAACAAATCTGCGAAGCAGAAGGCCGACTTCAAAACGGCCTGCGAGTCGTCCTCGCACATCTGCCCGTACTGTAACAGGGAGTTCACGTACATTGGCAGCCTGAACAAACATGCCGCCTTCAGCTGTCCCAAAAAACCACTCTCTCCCTCCAAAAAAAAAGCTTCCCACTCATCCAAGAAAGGCGGGCACTCCTCACCTGCAAGTAGTGACAAGAGCAGCAGCAGCCACCGCCGCCGGACGGCGGACGCAGAGATTAAGATGCAAAGCGTGCAGGCCCCTCTGGGCAAGACCAGAGCGCGCAGCTCGGGCCCCGCACCGGTCCCGCTGCCCTCCTCGTCCTTCAGGTCCAAGCAGAATGTCAAATTTGCAGCTTCGGTCAAGTCCAAAAAGCCAAGCTCCTCCTTAAGGAACTCAAGCCCGATCAGAATGGCCAAAATAACTCATGTTGAGGGGAAAAAGCCCAAAGCTGTGGCCAAGAACCATTCTGCTCAGCTCGCGAGCAAGACGTCCCGGGGCCTGCACGTGCGGGTCCAGAAGAGCAAAGCTGTCTTGCAGAGCAAATCTGCTTTGGCCAGTAAGAAAAGAACAGACCGGTTCAATGTAAAATCTAGAGAACGGAGTGGGGGACCGGTCACCCGAAGCCTCCAGCTGGCAGCCTCTGCCGACCCGGGGGACAACAGGAGGGAGGACAGCGGTGGCAAGCAGGAGCTGAAGGACTTCAGGTAAGCCGAGTCTTCCAGGGCCAGAGGAAGTCCGAGCTGACGAGCGCGGGGGGGAAGACGGTTGGAAGAAAACAATATTCTTGCCCAATGGCCATTTTTTCCTTTTTCCTGTAGAATTTTGACATAAGCATTTAAAGGAAGTAGCTGTTGGTTCAGTTGGAGGCACGAAGAAGGGTCACTGCTTTGGCTGCCTCAGACCTGAATTCCCAGCTTTTGTGTCAGACCTAGGACTCACCGAGTGGTACCGTTTCTTTAATGGGGCTGGTTGTGAATTGAATTTGAAACCATAAAAAAGCTGTCAAAAGATAAAATTCTATTACGAAAAGATGAAATTCTCTCACACTTCCTTCATATCTTGGGTAATATCTCAGTGTCACTTTGTATTATTTCCGGATCATAGATCTTGCTCGTGGTTAAGGTTGGATCACCGAGTTCGTTGAAACCACATTGCAGTCTTGTTTAATATTTTTGTGACTGGAGCATAGTTATAGTAATTGAGCAAGCTTTTATTATTCATGCTTTCTTTTATAGTGTTTTAATTTGAAAAAGTTGCCTCATTGGTTAAAACAAACACATGAAAACACCGTACTCCTTTTAAGATGCCTTAGGTCCCCCCCCCCTCCTGTCTCCAGACGTAGGATAGGAAACAGGCCAGATGCCAAAGAAAGGGGAGGAGGGAGCTCTGAGAGCCTTGCAGTGGGGGCAGAACCTGGCAGGTCCCACAGGCAGGTGTGGCAGCCCAGGGCAGGTCGGCTCCACATGTCAGCGCGTGTGTTCCCCCAGTAATGGCGGAAGAATTCATCTTCGGTTGGAGGTGATTTCACTGTTTTATTCTGTGTCCTCCCTGTATTAAGAACTGTTCTCCGTGACACATTAAAAACACAGGGCAATAGTTAAATTTGTCATACTGACTTTTCAGACTTTCCAAGTTACTCAAGTAACCCGAGCTGATGTGCGTTCTCAGAATCCCTGTTTCCTGGATAATGGCTCCAGGTGAATCCCATGTAAAAGAGTCAACATCAGATAGAATTTCTGCAAAATACTTTAAAATCTTGTCCTTTCAGAGTGATGAGCTGCTCGGCTCTGGGCTTTCTTGGCTCTAACTTTCCGTGTCTGAAAACTCTCTGGTGTTTCAGGCAAATCGTTAGAATGAATATTCTGGAGAGTGACTGCCATTTTGGAGAGGTCATGAGGACTCAGGTGCTGTTACCACTGCACACTTGATGCGTGAAGTTCTTGGTGCTGGTGTGCCTTAAGTCGTGGCTAAAGAAAGGTGTAGATAAGGGTCATCAGCCAAGGCTGATTGGAATGATTGACTAGGAATGAAGGGTCACATTTTTAAAAATGTGGTGAGTGAACTAACAAATCTGTCACGGTAGTTCCGATTCGGCGTCTGGTCTCTGGCCGTGGCGTATGCATAATATAGCATCTTGGAGCTTAGCCCTGCTGAAAATACGCACCTGTTTCTCAGCTGTTCAAGCTGCCCGCCTGTAGCAGTTTAACTGTGTACCTGTTTGTACTCTGTGTTCTGGAAGTTCCACAACAGGACGTTCTTGAACCGAGTCCTTTTCAAGGTTAAAGAACCAGAAAATGCCATCATTTTCACGGACTGTACTAAAAAACATCCCCCGGGTGGTTGATGCTTTAGAATGTACTATGTGCATCCCTTTTTGTCTGCAGTGTTAACCTGAAAGAATCACTCATTTTGTATTGGATCCCGTTTATACAATGCAAGGGTGAGGTTATGAAAAATTAAAGTACTATAAAGTTAAACTCTGTGAGTAAGTGTACACGTATGAAGTTCATTCACTTGGCCTCTTACTCATCCAGTGCTTTTTGAAGAACTCTGAAAACTGCAAAGGACCAAAGTGCCTAATAAAATTGTGTCTCTCTTCTTTGCTCCAGTTAATTTTCATTATTTTGCTTTATTTGATAGTTAACAGAGGGTTCCATTGCTGGAATGGATTTGGCCTAAGAGGAAACACTGAAGAGTCTGATAAGAAAACAGCTGTTGTTTCTAACGGGTAGATGGTGGCAGCAGGCCTCCCCTCCCCGGTAGCAGCCCCTGGTGGCAGGAGTCGCTGGCATTGTACTGTGGGCACATCTGAATGAAGGACGTGTGTCTTGCACGGGGGGCTGCTTACAGGTGACCATAAATTTGTGAAGTGTTTTTGGGACGTGAAAAAACCAGCACGTTCCGTAGGACATCATTGTTTAATTATCTGCACCCAAGAGTGGGCATTCCTTCCGAGAGTTTGTTGTGGTCTTCTTCGCACCTTGTTGTGCATTTACTCTAAAACTGGGATTTCTAAGCTCCGGCCTGGGGAGGGTGGGGGTTCATCACTGTCCAGCCCAGGGCTTTTAGAAAGCCGACCTCATCCTCCCTCCTTGTTGGGTGTATTACACTGGAAAGGAATTGTTTTTGCGGTAGTCTTCGTCCCTTCTCAGTGTATTTCTGCTCGTAGATTTTATTCAGGGATGATTTCATGGTGCATGTTTGGAAGGAGTGGCTTTGCCTTAGTTTTTTTTCAGTGATGTTGCTTTACTTAGCCCGTTGCATATTCAAGGACTTGCACCAGCCTGGCCGCACATCCCTTTCCTGTGTGTCTCATCCTAACAAACTGTGATTAAGAGCTAGTCCCCAGCACTCAGACATATTACATTTGAATGCCAGTTGAGGATTCCACAGTTTCTCAAGCCATGTGAATGAAGTCAGAGTTTCCCATTGAATGCTGAGGGCTCAGCAGAATTGGCCAGTTGGTCATTTCCTGGAGCACAAGACATTGTGCCAGTCAGGGTGTAAAAAAGACATGTGTTTCCAATCCTCTTCTTAGCACAAGGCAGCAGAGGACACCAGGCATACCACCCATCTTTAGATTGTCCCAGGACAACTGTCAGCCCAGCGTACCCTACCCTGTGGTGGGCTCACCTCTCACAGTCAGCGGCCAGAGCCCAACTGCGTGTTGTGGGACTGGAGTTAGATCTCTTGCTGAGGGCTCATTTCCACCGATGGAAAGACGAGGAAAGAGATACATTCTCCGCTCCTAGCCATCTTTGGTCTTTGTAAATTTCAAGGTGTTCTTACGTTCTTTACTGCTCCTTTTAGAGCAACTTAAAAAAAAATACCGTGTTCCCATTAAACACTTAAAGATGGAGAAGCAACATGAAATACCAGACTGTGTTTTCCTGTTGGCCATGAATAGATTTAAAAAAATACCATGATGCTAAGTTTTCACATACCTGCCTCTGCCACACACGACTCCAAAGAGACCTGCTTGTGGTCCCTCCTAGCCTCTCTTGAGTAGGATACCCAAGTTCCCGTGTACCTTCAGAGCCCTTCTGTTGCTGTCAAAACGACATTTGTTGAATAGTCTATGCACCGTTCCCTTAACACCGTCAGGTCATGTCAGGTGATGTTACGTTGCCATTCATCTTCAGTTTCCTTATTTTCTAGGAGCCTCCTGTAGAAAAGCCCCCCAGACAAAGCAAACTGTAATTGACTAAATAAAGATATTGCATGCTTAACTTAGGATAAGTACTACGGCCAAGGATATGAGATACACCACGCTTGCAAGACCAGTTGAAGCTGACTCAAAAATCCTAACACACGACTGACTGTCAGCAGGTTTTTCGCTGCCCTGGTTAGGGTTGGGTCTCTGCTGCTTTGCTGGAGCCTGGCACGTGTGCTGGGCTCCCGGGCGATCGGGGTATGAAGAGGAGGGCATGTCGCCACGGTACTGGGGGCTCAGATCGGAGCGCAGCCCTGGGTCTTGGCACACAGCAGAGAAAGGAATGATTGGAACTTAACTTTGCAGACCAGGTTCTGGTTTATGAGTAGTTCTCTGTAGATTTCAGGGATGACAAATTCTGATGCACTCATTCTAAAATGTTCTGGTCACACACCAGCTCTTGATGCCTTTCTTTTAAATGAGTTATATACAGAGAGGCATTTAGCTTCTCTCAGCTTGTTTGTTCTTTTATTTTTGTTTTTTAAATATATATCAGAAGCAGATTGCCAGCATAATGGAGAGGAAACCAGATTGGATATGGACTTTTTTTTTTTTTTTAATGCTTCTTCCAGTGTCGTGTTCATATATCCAAATGGACATTATCCTCTCAGATGATTATCTGGCACTAACTTATAACTATTATATTATCGGAGACTATGTAGCAATATGTCCGCAGCCAGGATACGCCACAGGCCTCTATACATGTATGTCTACACGTAAGTATGTGAATGAATTTACATGCCAGGTTTTACACTTCCGTCTCTAAAAGAGAGAGCAAAAAACCCGCAAATTGGCCTCGTCCTGAGTGGATGTGTCATTTCTCTGTGCATTCTATGCCTTCCCCTTAATTGATGACTGAGTTGGTGGAAAATGGCTTGGTTTTATTCATGTTGTGTTTTGTTCTCAACTTTAAAAGTAATCTACCTCTGAAAATGTGTAGTTTGATGCTTGTTTGGTGAATTTGTGCCACTTTAACCCTTTCGCGACCATTCCCATTTTGTTACATTTCTGTTATGGGGACTTTATGTTGAAATGTTGTACAAAGCATTTGTAGCAGTTTAAAAATAAAATATTTAAAATTATTTAAATTGTTTTGGACACTTCAATTGTATTATATGTGATTTACATTTTCCATTTTTGTTGGAGTTGTTAATCTGGAGAGTGTTCTTGTATTGAAGTTTGCTGTTAGTTATTTTATTGTTTCTTGTTGGAGAGTGATATAAAAGACTATTCTAATGAAAACATTAAAATTTACAATTTGACATACAAAAGGGTTGTCCGTTGATTTTAACCAATGTAGCCTTGAGAGAGAGAGGGAGGGTCCTTATAGACAGGCATGCCCGTTGCTCTTCTTCCCTTCTGACATGAAAGAAATCATTGGAGCTTGTCAGATGTATAAGAAGTGTTTTTATGTTATTGCTAGCCAGCACTTAATAACTAGAGGGAATTCAAGTGATACGTTTTATATAATTGTAACCAATAAAAACACTTTCTAAACCCTTGTGAAAGGACTGCTTTTGTACATCCTTGGGAGCAGTTGAGGAAGAGGAAGGGGGGCCGCTCAGGAGCGGTCGGGTCGGAGGCTGCCCTTGGTAGGAAGTGCGGCGCGTAGAGTCCACCCAGACGACCTCTCTTCAATGGTTCCAATTTGGCATTCACCGAATGTTGGTTACACTGCTTATATCCCATCGAGAGGGTAGACATGCAGTCGGGACAGTGGTGCTGAGAAGTACCTTGTGAACTTACTTTGCTAAGAGGGAAATAAAGAATTTCGTGTGTGGGGTCTCGGCTTCATCTGTGCTTGTTAACAGCTTGCTTTGGGGATTTTTCTTTTTAAGAATCCCTGGAAGAAGAAACCAGTTGTAACGTTTGTATTAAGCTTATATGGAATTGGTGGTTTTTTTTTTTTTTTAATTAAAAATGAATATAAGTTTCATAAAGTTCAAAATTCCTTTCTCTGTGAGTTACTGCATTTGAGGGAACGGTGGTGAAGCCGAAGGTGTGATCAGCCTCCCTTGGCCACATGGTCCCGTCTCTGGCTTACCATCCTTACCGTACTCCGCTGTTAGTGAAACCCAGGGGGAGGGGGCAGGTGTGGAGGAGGCGAGGGCTTGACGGAGCCTCAGAACGCCTTTCCAGAGCCCTTGTTTCAAATGTTCTGCTAAGCTGGGTGCTCAGGTCACCCAGTGCCCTGTTGACGAGTTGGGCCTTGTGCCTTGTGAGATCGAGCACCAGACAGGAGAAGTGGGTTTCCATCTTGGCCCGAGTTCTCGCCATTCATCCATCCCTCCACGTGCCAGTGAACAGGCATGTGACAGGTGACCTCTGTGTCCCTGCTGTGGCTGGCTTCGCCTTGGGCAAGTTCTTTTACTTTCTGGATCTTAGTTCCCAATCTGCTTAGCAGGGAATGGGCTAGATAGTCTCTGAGTTTTCCTTGCAGAAGGAGGAGGTCTTTTTTTTTACTGGGTTTGGTTACTCACACACTATCTCACTGGACCGAAAGAGCAGGGCCAGGTCTGGCTCTTTGGGACCTGGGTGCTGACAGCAGTGCCGGAGCGTGACAGGCGCGCGGACATCGACTCAGTGGAAGAGTCCCCAGAAGTCCAGTAACTCCCACCCCACCAGGAACAAGCTGCCCCCCGTCTGCTTGCTTTTGCTCTTCGTGGAGGCAAACATTTTAAAAAATTCAAAAGGCTAGTAATCGAAGCCTTATGTTTCTGCTCTTTTGAAGCACCTCTCACTGTTTCTGATTACAAACCCCTCTCTGGGCTGGCTGTTTTAATTTGGTTGATTCAGGTGCTTTCTAGCAAGATGTTACACAGAATCACATGAATTTATCGAGCACCTACCATATACCAGGGCTGTGTTCGGGTGCTTACATTATATCAGTGGACCAAAGTTGCGGCCCTCGTGGAACTTAAGTTTGCTTGGTGGTCTCCCCTATTTATACTTCCTATTGAAAACGTTGTCACTCTGTCACAGTTCTCCAAAGGCTGGGTGGTTAAGAAGCCACCTCTGGCTTCGTATTTGAGGGTGGATATCTAGAGGACTGCCATCTTTTAATACTTACTTTAAAGTGACTCTTTTAAAATGATAGCTCATTTCCTGTATTTGAAACTTAGGTGGATTTTGATTTGCTATCAAACCTTCAAACGGATTGATTTATATCCATACAAGAAGTGTAAATGGCCCTTGACCCTGAAAGTGGATTGCAGTGCAGGTGAGTGACAGAAAGACGGCCTTGGATACCAAGGCCACATTTAAAGACCTGGCTGAAGGTTAGAGGAAGTGGTTTGCCATTTGTCATTTTTTTGGAGACCTGCTGGCCTATGTCCTCTTCCCTACCTGGTGTGGCCCCAGCCCTGCTGCTCCCACTTCTGGATCTCATCTTTCAGTGACTGTCCCCCTGAAGCACCATTGAGGGTGTATTCTAGAGCGTGGAGAGAGAGGGAGTCATCCTGAGATAGTTGGGAGGTTGGAGCGGCAGTGACTGGTACGCTGGTCGGGCGTGCCTGGCTGTCATAAGACAAGCCACAGCCCTGCCCTCTCGTGCAGTGGTTCTCCCACAACCCCCAGAGGTGCTAAGCTCCCAGCTCCAAAGCCCCGCAACCAGCTTTTTAAAGTAGACCGCGGGCAGGGCCTGGGTAGTCTGTCGTTTAAAGCCTCAGGTAATTTAGTGCAGGGTGCAGACTTCTGAAGTGAGGTGGGAGGAATGATAACGAATGTATGTGGCTCTTCATTGCTCAAGCACTCGTGTGCTTCCTGCGTGCTGTCTCTCTGCCCCATTTTTCTGAAGGCAGGGGTGCGGTGGGGTGGGGAGGGTGACAGGCTCGAGCCCTGGGCTGTAGAAAAGTATGTGTACTTAATGGAAAGAAGAGGTGATAGGCCACGAGGGGAAGAGGAAGGCTGGCGGGTTGTGCAGTTTCTTAGCCAGTATTACAAGGTGGTAGCCCCTATTGGGTCCCTCCCTCTGGACGCTTTGACCTTTTCCTGGGAGTTTGCCTATAAGATGCAGGACCTTTAAGTGCACAGTGCTAGGAGATAAAAATATAGTAGGAGCAAGGTCCGGATTGGTGAGCGTGATGACCTCCATATTACTGTTAAAATTCTTTTTAGACAAAATGAAAACTGTCAAAAAAAAGATTGGAACAGAGCTTGAGGTTGGAGTGGGTGCGACAAAGGGGAAAATGTGAACTGCTCATTGACCCGTCCGTTGGGGCCATAAGGCCCAGTCTTCTGCTCGGGAACCGTCCAGGCTTCCCCACCGTGGATCCCCCCCATCCCGCTTCCATCCACGTAGTACACCCCAGCTCTTCCTCCAACCTCCTGCCCCTGTGCTGCTTCCTCTCCAGGTGGTTTTGGAAACGACCTGATAAGGCTCTTTGTGTTTGTTTTAGCTTTTGAGTGCTTTCTGTGCTTGAGGGACTGTGCTAAGTAAGCGTCTTTCAGACTCGACAGTAAGACCTTGAAGTTGGTATCGTGTGCAGATGGGGAAACAGACCCCGGGGTGGGGGAGCGATTTTGTTCAGAGGTCCTACCACTCTCAAGTAGCAAGTTGGGATTTGAGCTGCCATCCTTTTGATCATGTTTATAGTTGTATATATTTCTTAAAGCTTTATTTCTCTGAATGTAGAATACAGGCCTTGATACCTTCTCTACTCAGGGCTTTCTGGCTTAGTGAACAAACAGAATCATCACTGAGGGTAGGGAGTGTTCCTGGTGCAGCCAGAGTGCAGATAGTCAGGAGCTGCCCCCGACGAGCCGCGTCCAGCTTCACTCTGACTGTGGAATATGCCTCTACCCGCTGTGGACCTTGCAGCTCCGACTGGCTTTGTAGGTCATTCTGCTTAATCAAGAAAAATTTGCTTAATAGGAACCGAGCTTGTTACAATAATACCCTTTGATTTTGAAAGTGGTCCCAAGGAAGGCACCTGGGGGTCACCAGGAGTCCTCCTCAGATGTCACTGGAGAACCTTGCCCTGTCGGGCATTAGCTCAGGAGGATAGTTGATCCAGACTTGCCTTCCCACCTCAGCCCAGTGCAGAGCAAAGGGTTAAGTTTCTGCCGGTAGTTACTTTTGAAGTATAGGATTAGAGCCTGGAGGGTATGTGTAGGTTTTATTTACTTTCTGCATTAAGAATAAGAATTGGGGAAAACTGTCATGACTCTGCATTAAATTACTTGCAGTTGCAAAAGTGACTTTCTGTTGTGAGCCACGAACATGGTCTTGGAAGTACTTTTATTTTAAGAGAAAACTTGCTGAACTGTTGGGATAATAGCATTTGTACATGCTTCTGTTTTCTGCCTCACTGGGACTAGCTGGATTCCCTTTCAGCTGCCTCATATAGAAAGTGACCTGAAATTGAGGCGGATGTTCCAGAAAACAAAATATTTTATGGAAGGAGTTAGTGCCTAAATGTGCCTTCCCATGTCCTGCTAGTCGCCCACTGCAGGAAGCCAAAGCACCCGCCCGATGAGGGGGGCATATCACTGATGAGAGAAAGCTACGGATGGATTTTAAAGTACGGGTCTGTACCCTGAGTCAGAACACGTTGAAGTGAGGCGTATTTCCGTATCCATCCGTGGTTGGACAGGCACCTACGGTATGATCTGGAATTGTGCTTGGATAACTCCCAAGTCTTAGTGTTGAATCTAAACGTAAATTTTAAATAGGAATCATTAAAAAAAGACCTGGTGTCTGTTGTACAGGTAAGTTAATAACCAAAGGGGATTAGGCCTTAGGATACAGTTGTGGCAATTTTAATTTTTAATTTAAAAGTAAGAATTCAGTTGAAGATAATTGTGTTTGTTTTAGTATTTAATAATTGCCCAGAATATACTATTTTAATATTCTCTCTTGGAATGGAGTTATTTGAGACTCACATGGGTTTGATTTTCCCTTGCAGTAACATTCTCCTCTCACTTGCTTTTTATAATCACATCCAAACCTTGCCAGCCCAGCTCGAGTTCAGGAACATTTTCAGATGGCTTCTATTTCCAAGCTATTATTGGACTTGAGAATTTAGGCACATTCTCCTGTAGTGTTTCAGTGGGTCAACCATTCAGAAAACCTCTTTAATGGCCAGTGTGTGTCATGAAGGCATCGGGCTGCAGGTCTGATGGACTCTGCCTGCGTCCCGGGCCCCGAGAGGGCCCTGGGGTGTAGCTGGCCGCCTCAGGGTGCAGGAGGGTGGGTGCTCCTGGCCGAGCTCGTGTGCCAGCCCCGTTCTGAGTGCTTTGCAGGGCTTACCTGCCCTGAAGCTCTCCCACCATGTGAGGGACATAGCGTTCTCATTTACAGATACATCGACCAAAGGTGAGGGGCATCGGCACCTGGATTATGTCCCAGAGCTGTAAGTGGAGCCCACAAACGGCCATGTGATTCCAGTCTCTTCACCACAGTGACCCCACCCGCTTCACTGTGCCCCTCAGTTTTACACAGCTGTGGTGTCTCCCAAATGACCGTTGATGATGTCATCGCCCCAACGGGGGTTTTGTTGAAGAGGTTGTATAACACAGTGGGAATAAACATGGGCCTTGAGCCCTCGTGCGCTGTCTTAATACCCCCGGGTACCACTCGTAACCCAGGTGGGCCTGCTGCTGGCTGAGCCTCGGCCGCCTCGCCTGAGGGTGGCTGTACCCAGAGAGCTGGGCTGTGTGCCTAATAGAAGGATTGAGTAGGTGACGGCTGTGCTGGTGCTGGTGGTTGTGAGTTCTCCCCGCCCCACAAAGGAGGCCCACGGCCTGGTGGCCATCCCGGGGGGAAGGGGTGGGACTTGCATGATGGTGATCCTTGTGGAACTTTTAGAAGAGGCTCCTGAAGAAACTTATTTTATTTTATTTATTTAAAGATTTACTTATTTGAGAGAGAGGGTGGTGTGGAGGGGCACAGGGAGAGGAAGAGAGAGAATCTTAAGCAGGCTCCATGCTCAGCACCGAGCCTGACACGGGGATCAATCTCAGGACCTTGAGATCACAACCTGAGCCGAAACCAAGAGTCGGACATTTAACTGACTGAGCCACTCAGGAACCCTCCCCCCCCCCCTTTTTAAGATTTATTTATTTATTTATTTATTTGAGAGCGAGAGAGCTGCTCGTACTTTTAAAGGCTGTGGAAGAAAAGGATTCCTTCATGGCAGCTGACAGACATCAGTTCCTATTTCCCAGAACAGATGGTCACTACCTTTGGTGAGATTAGAACTTTTGTCAGAATTTTAGAAACTCCTAAAGCCTTCCTAGGTGGGCACCTTCCCTCCATTGGGGCACACGCACCCTGGCCTCCTGGGAGCCCCTCATGGGAGCTGTGTGGGCCCATGTAGGGCTTCAGCCCAGGGTGGCCAACCATGATCACGCAAGAATGGAATTCAAGGTTCAGAACTTTCTGATGGCCTCTGGTCTTCTGCACAGGATAGTGTGGTGCAGGCCAGCAGTGGCCTGATTTTGAGGTTTCACTGTGATTTCATCGCAGGCGATGGAATGTATGTAGGGGTGTTGATTGGCTCTGGATCTGGAGCTGCTGAGCAGCTGTCACCTCCTCCAGGAAGCCTTCCCTGACCATCCAATTGGACATACTGCCCTGGGTCCCGGTTTTCCTTTCTGCAAAATAGCAGTAGTGATCCGACCGCAAAGGAGGGGCGTGAAGACAGCAGATGAGCCTGTGAGGACCACAGACGCGGCCTGCTGTAGTATGGGGCGTCGTACACGGTGGCGGCTAGACAGTGAAAGACGCCCTCCCGAAGGTCCACTTGAATGTGACTGAAGGTTGTGGCTGGTGCTCAAAGCTCACTTGCCACGTAGGAGATTATATATGATGGCACAGGGTGCGGAAGCTGGGTCGCTCCCTCGTCATGCTCTGCCTCTGCCCAGAGGGGTGAGGAGCTGCCGGCCCTGCTGCCACCGACCCCCGGGCCTTCGCTGTGTCTGAGCCAGGCCGGGGCTGCGTCCTTTCTACGTCAGGCACCCCCACGTCAGAAATAAAGAGACGGAGCTCTCAGGACAACGATTTTTCAAATCAGGGTGAGGAAAAAGCAGACTAATTTTATCACATCTCCGCATAAGGTTATTTCTCTTAGTTTTGAATTTCAAACCCAACATGGAAATTTTTAAAAGCCAAGTTCAGAAGAAAACCTTCATTAGCTCTGTAAAATCATGAAAACCCAACCAGGGAACCCCAGTTCATTGAAATAATAATTATGTAAGAACGATCGCTGTTAACTTTAACGAGCTTGCTAGCCACCGTTTTCAGGGCTTTTCATAGATTCTCCCATGTGATCATTACGACGACTCTATGAAGTCAGTCCTTTTGTGTTCTCCCATTTTACAGGCAGGGACCCGTGGCACAGAGAGGTGAGGCCGTTTGCTTGAGGTCACAGCAGTGTGGCTCCAAGTCTGTCAGGAGTCTGTTCCCTCTCTTCCCCGCAGGTCTGGGAGTGAAGCCCCCACCCTTCCTGCTTCTTCCTCCAATGGCCTGTCCTTTAAGAAGCAGGGAGGAGACATGCTTTATTAGTCCGCGGCTGCCCACGTGTGGACAAGAAGCACCCGCTCACTCAGACGTGCTAAACCTGATGGAGGTGAACACAGCTCTGGGCCCTTCCTGGCCCCGCTGTGTTTGGTGTGTTGGGAGACAGGACTGAGTAGTGGCAGCTAACCTGGTGTTCGGCCCATCTGCACAGCTTGGTTGGGGAAGGAGCAGACCCACATGCTGAGTGGTTCAGACAGTCAAACCTAGCTTCCTAGTGTCCCTCTTTGTCCCCTTCTATTTGCACGGAAATCTTCCCAAGCCGTGGTTGGCAAGTTAGGGTTCCCCTATGTGCGTGGGGAGCAGCTGCCTCGTGCCACGCAGGCTTGCCTCGGAGGTGGGGTCGCGCTCGGGGAGAGGGCCGGGCTCAGAGCCTGTTGTCTGCCTCAGATGCAGGAGGGGGTGCTGGTGCCGGGAGTTGGCTATCTCTGGTCCCACCTATCTGCTGCTTCCCTGCCATTAGAAACTACACTGGACAGAATTTCACCTTTCCGTGCAGGCTGAAGGTAACCAATTACTACTTCGTTGTGGAAAAGTGATGCCCTCGGAGACAGGTTGGGCATACAGGACGCTGAAGCTTCTTGAGAAGGATGTACTGCTCACCGTCCCCTTTCCTGTCCTTTATGGAGCCTGTCTGCACTCCCCATGTCCCCAGCTAGGCTTCTGTTAATCGTCTGTGGGCGAGGAAGCTCGATAGCAGTCCTGTTGATACTGTATGCAAACAGAGGTGCTAGGCCCTGACAGAACACCCAAGGACCGACCTCGTGTGCACAGTGCGCTAGTGCCAGAACATGGCTTTTCTGGCGTGACTTGGCTACTCATTTAAATAGGTCTTGGCTCTTGGTTCTTTGTGGGCGAGTGATGTTGCTGGACAGCTGACCTTGGGAGAGGAGAGTGTTAGGTGTAACAAACATACAGACAGCTTTTTCTCTTGAGCTCCTAAAGCACACGTGAGTTAGAGAAATGGTTTGTGAGAGAACGATGAGAATGGGTGGTGTCTGCACACTCCTGGGCGGCCGAGGTGTGCTGGCAGGCTCTGGAACAGAACGTTTTTCTCTTTACCTGATGCCCGCCCTTTATGTCTGAGGACGTACTTTATCTAGTGGTAAGTGCCAACCAGTGGTTGGCTCACCATCTCCTCACTTGGCCCACAAGCTTTCCTCTTTTTCCAGATCCTGCTCCGGAAGCTTTCCAGAATTACTCTAATAACCAGTGCAGAGGTTTGTGGGTATTTTATACTCCTCTCTATCATTTATATTTAGATTCTTGACTGAATTTTACTAGCAAGTTCGGTGAAAACCTGTGTTAACTGCTTTGGCATAGGAACCACACTTTTTTTTTTTTTTAAGAGAGCGTGAGCAGGAGGTGGGGTCTCGGGGAGAGGCAGAGGGAGGGTGGGGGAGAGAGAATTCTAAAGCTCCACGCTCAGCATGGAGCCTGACTCAGGGCTGGATCTCACAACCTGCCATCATGTCCTGAGCGAAATCAAGAGCTGGATGCTTAACCAACGGGGCCACCCAGGCGCTCCCAGAACCAACCATTTTGATGCATCTCAGTGAAGTGGTGCCGGATACTGTAGTTGAAGTAGGTGCTGTTGTAAATGACGTCATCACCATAATTAGTATGCGTATGTCCTTCATAAAGATCCAGATACAGCCTGTTCGTGCCAGCTGACAGCAGGTGTTGTATTAAGGCGCTGTCCGGAATTGTGTTGGGCAGGGCGTAGCTGAGGCCGGGGAGTGTTCTGCTGGCCGTCTGTGTATTGTCTTGTTAACTGCAGTCTGAGGAGCTGCGTTGCCTCAAGATGTTCCCAGGTGCGTGAAGGGGCCGGAGTTTACCTCGCCAGCATGTTCCCTTTGTGGACCCCTGCGTCAAAACCCACCCGGGAGGCTTACTTAAAATTCCCGACCAATTAAACTATGATCTCCTGGGTGGGTCTTTGAAATCTTTTTTATCAGCTGCTCAGAATAGTCTTAGGCAGACTCAGGAGTTCTCCTCTGGGTCTTGAAAAAGCACAAGTGACATGGTATCACCCCATCTCGTTATTTCATTTGCTTCCAGTCTTCATTTGAAATTATTTTGTTTATAAGCAATATCGTTGATGTAGCATCTTCCAGTTTTCAGAAACTTCTCTTACATTTCTCCTTAATCCTAATAACCACCCCATGACAAGGAGTAGGGCTGCCCCACAGGTGGGGACACTTCTAAGTGTCAGAGCCCCGGTGGAAGTGAGAATTTTCTGCCTTGGCCATTGTTGCTCTTTGTGTATCTTTCTGAGGGGGAGAGATGACCCTTGGCTCTTACCTGGTGTAGTCTTGGTACCTGCCAGTGCGTGTTCACTGGTCCCCAGCACCTGTGCAGCACCGAGCACGTATGTAGTCGGTGCTCACTCAGTGTCTGTGCAATAAAAAGCCGGGGGGGGGGGGGAGGGGAGAAAAAATCTCTAGGAATAATAGAGTTAAAGTTACCACTCCGCTTAGCGGACCCTAACTTAGGACTTTTTGGCTTCAGGTATGAATTTGGGGGCACTTAATTGTCAGCAACTGAATAGAGAGCGTCACTTGCAGAAGTAAATGACGAGTTGAGGTCAGGTTGAAAGAAAAGGATTGGTTATTTGGCGATAATTAGTCAGCATTAAAGCGTTGCCATCTCACTGCATCGTCCTCCAGGTTAAGGATGCATAGCGAAAGCTGATTGAGAAACCAGAGGCCAGAAAGAGGTTGTATGCTGAAGTCCAGTGTAGCTGCCAGCTCATTGATTCAACGATATTAGGGAAGTTCTGCGCCAGTACACACACAAGCTGCCTGTGACTGTCGCCGAGCATCCTGAACTTGGTGGGGGGTGGAACTATCCAAATATTCCTTCACGTTTTTAAAAACTTCCTTCAAATTATTGGCTCTGAAAGTAGGGTCACCCTTCCTCTGTCACCAGCTTTATTTCTGCCTCCTGATACCCAACGTCTCCTAAGGGGTCCCTCACTTGTAGAACCTTCAAAATACACGGCAATGGAAGATACTCTTGCGTGTGTTGTGTGTTTTTATTTTTGTTTAGAATAGCGAACTCCTTCCTCTTTGATTTCCCCGCGTCGTACACATGTGATGGGGTTGTGCCGAACCAGGCTGTTCCCCCACCGGGTCTCAGCATCACTCACCATGGCCTTTTCCCCGCTCACTGGCGTTCAAGCTGCTGGGTGATGTGATCCCGCCGCCGCCGTCACAGGATGGTGCGTGCTCCATGAAGGAGGCCCTGGGCTCTCCCGTGTGCTCGTCTGTCTTCGCGTCCAGTGTGGTCACCGCCACCTAAGGAATGGCGTGAGGACGTCTTGCAGAGTGCCGGGCCTGCCAGGGCGGGTGCTACCAGGAATCTTTCAGAACTTCTGGTACGATACCAGCTGGGGATCAACTGAAATACAGTTGAAGTTCAATCAGTGTTTCATTGAATCAACCCTCCCTGTTGACGGATGCTGTGCGTTCCCTCCGGAACGCATCGTGACGACACCCGCAGGGAGAGCCCTTGCTCTTCCTTCCCAGCGGTCAAGTTCAGTGCCGCCAAAAGTCAGCTGTGTCTGTTCCCAGCCCTGTTCCTGCCACTGTACTCCTGTGACTCATTGACATAGTATCCAAACCGACACAGTATGAGCATGGAGCTGTTAACGCTTAGAAAGGCGCCCAGTAATGCGCTTAAAAGTTGTCAACCAGTTAGGTGTGGATGAGAAGCCATTAAGAATTTGCATGAAGGCATAGGAAGGTTTTGCACTCTGATTGCTTTTATAAGTGACTTAACATTTTTGGCCCCACTTTAAACAGTATCCGGAAATCACAGGCAGTGCATCACGGGTGCAATTTAGTCGGGAAAGACAGTGCAAGTCTTGGGCCTCCATCCATTCCTTCCGCTACCCATCCATTCAGGAGCGGATGTCGGGGCGCTGTGTGCCAGGCACTGTTACGGGTGTAGCAGTGTCCGAAGCTGGTGTTCTGTGGGGGCAGGGGCGGGGAGGCAGACCGTGGACAAGCAAGGGGCTGCATGGAATGTCGGGAGGTGAGTGCTGTGGACAGAAGTACAACAGCGAAATGGGGATAGATCTGAAGTCAGAATGGGGGCTACCATTTAAAATGGGGAGGGGTCAGAGAAAGCCTGGCTGAAAAGGGGAACATTTAAGCAAAGACTTGGAAGTGAGGAAGGAAGCGTGGGGACCTAGGGAGGAAAGCAGTTGGCAGAAGGAATAACAAGTACAAAGGTCCTGAGGCAGAAGCATCCCTGGCATGCTCCGGGAACCCTGGGGGAGGCCAGCTTGGCTGGAGGGGAACACGGGAGAGGAGGGGAGTAGGGGGTGAAGTCAGGGAGGTAACCAGGAGCTACTGCAGCCGTTGTAAGGACTTCCCTTGTACTGAGTGAGTGAAAGGCATTGGAGGGCTCTGAGGGGAAGAGTACTAGGGGATGGCTTGCCTTTGAAAAGAAGCTCTCTTGCTGATCTGTTAAGGATCGACGGAAAGGAGCCAAGACTAGACATAGAGACTAGGAAGGGGATGCTGTGACCCAGGTGAGGAATGTTGCAGTTGGATGGGAGTGTGGCAGTGGAGGTACGAGCAGCAGTGGAGTTCTAGGTGAGATTTGCTGAGGAGTGGCTGGGATTGGATGAGAGAATTAAGGATGACGACAGGTGTTTTTTGTTTTGCTTTGTTTTGGCCTATGTTTTTAGCATCCAGGTGCTTTTTTTTTTCCCCCCATTAAGTGATGGAGTGAAGACTAATTGGAGCCAGTGTGTGTGGTGCGTGTGTGCTGGGAATTCAGGTTTGGGCAGATGAAGTCTGAGATGCTACGAGGCCATCAAGGAGAGGTGTGGACGGGGTAGATGAATATAGAGTTTGAAGTTCAGAGGGAAGGATCCCGCTGGAAATGTAAATTTGGGTGTCCTCAGAGTGCACACAGTCTTGAAAACTACAAGACCGGAACCCCCAAAGAGTGAGTGTAGATAAAGAGGAGACGCCCAGGAGTTGAGTCTGCGGGCGCTCTAGCGTCGGGGACTTGGAGAGATTGGGGAAGAGTCCGGAGCTGTTCTGGGCAGAGGGTGTGCAGGGGACCGATGTGATATCTGACAGTGGTGGTGGGTTCAGACCGGGTTCCGTGTGCTGGAGGCCCCTCTCCTGGACTTTTACAGAGGCAGGCCTTGTTCTGCAGCTCTCAAAGGCATTTCTCTGGACCCCCCACAGCTCGCCTCTGGGCCTGCTCAGCAGGTGGAGATGCCCCCTAACATCCCCAGGGAGGCATCTCCACCACAACCATCCCCAACTTTCCTTCCATTTCTCCAGGGCTGTTTTCTGTCTGAAACCCATCTGCAGCAAGCCAAGGGTGACCCACTGAAAATGCAGGGACTGTCCTTGGCTGTTCGCAGATTGTCACATCTGCAGCTTGTAAAAAGCAAAAGATCCCCGTGCATCCAGATCTGCTATTCACAGTTCAGAAAAGGCCCAGGGTAGAGACTGGATGAGTTCCTACCCTGGGCTTGTTCCGATTTGCCATCTCCCCAAATCCCCTGGTGTAAAACTTGCTTTGAGACTCAGGAGGACAGGAAAGAATTGGGGTTGTGAATTGGTAGTAACAGTTCTCGCCCCCACCCCTGTCCCGGAGGAGTGGCCTTACGGGACAGACAGGACCTCTTTGGGAAGTCCTGTCTCTTTTCTTCCTGGGAGTAAAGTAAGTTATGCAGTCTATGCTCTTTTTCTTCTATCCCTTCCTACCCCATAAAATAAAGCAAAAGGCAATGTGGTAAAAAGGAGCAAATCCTGAAATGCATTTTGGTTGTGTCCCAGAGCCTAAGTTTCAGGGTATAAACAGAAACTGTGCATGCAGACACGCACACACACACACGCACACACACACACACACACACACACAGTGTTTCTATGGTCCGTTCCCTTGTTCTGAGCTCTGGTAGTGTCTGTTTTTCACACTTTGTAATTATGTATTTACTTCTGTATTATACAGATGATGACCTTCCCCTTCTAGGACACATGCCCCATGGGAGCAGAGACCAGGTCTGTTTGGTTTACTGCTGTGTCCCCAGGGCCTACCACAGGGCCAGGTGTATAATAGGTCCTTGACTGACTGATGAATGCTGATAATCACTGGAGTGCCTGGTTTTGTTTGGCGTGGAGACAAGAAGGCTGGCACCCCTTCATAAGTCTCAAGGACGTCTCCCCACGAAGGCACATGACAGCCCATATACATGTGCAGAGTGGGGAACCTGACTCCCAAAGTTTACACTGAATCAAATTCAGGACACATTGCTTCATATGGCTGATTTTATTTTTTGTTTTTTAAAGATTTTATTTATTTGACAGAGCACAAGCAAGGAGAATGGCAGAGGGAGAGGGAGAAGCAGACCCTCTGCCAAGCAGGGAGCCTGACGCGAGGCTCGATCCCAAGACCCTGAGATCATGACTGAGCCGAAGGCAGACTCGTAACCAACTGAGCCACCCGGGAGCCCCTATATGGCTGATTTTAGGAAATTTCTGTTCAGAAAGGCTAAATTAAGTTTTTTTTTTTTTCTTTGTGGTGCTCTGAGGGCCCCACCCAGAGGCTTAGCGTAGATCAGAGCTATCCCCTTGCAGAGTCTTGTGCCTTCAGAGAGCACATCCGCTTGGCTCTCCACTATGTTCTGTGTACCTGGCACAGAGCAGGCCTCAATAAGTAGTTATCACATCAATGGGGGAAATAAGTTTGGGGTAAATGACAGCCTGCGTCCTCCTCTTGGGAATTTATACCGCCTGTCAGCACATTAAAGGCTCAGTAATCCTGCAGAGACACGCCTGTTTGGCTTCATGAGCTCTGGAGGTGGGTGGCTCAGGCTTTGATCCCAGCTCTGCCTCTTGCCAGCGTTGTGTTCTTGGGCAAGCTGCCGACTCTCTCTGTGCTTTTAGTTCCTTGTGTATAAAATGTAGTAGTCCCCATGTCACAAAGGTCTTGTGAAGATTAAATGTGTGATTCCAAGTCAAACACTGGGCCCAGCACTTGGCACATAGGAAGCATGGAAGCATTGGCTGCCAGGATGCAGGTGATAACGTGGACACACGTGGCATCCGGGGGAACCAGTTCTGCCGAACCTTGGTTTGGGAAATGCCAGTTACATGGGAGATGCAGTAGGCAGGTTTTCATGCCATATCTGTCACTACCTGGCTATGAGTCTCTGGGCCGGGAGGTCTGTCCCCTGCAGGGAGCTGGCCTGTTTGCATGGCCTCACCGTTGTGAATGAGTGGGTCACAAACTAGATGAAGTGCAGGGTCCTGGGGAGGCCCAGGTAGCCCAGAGCGGAGTTGGCTGGCCTGGGTCCAAATCATTGAGCACCTGCAGAACTCCTCTGCGTCCCTGTCGATAAAACAGGATGAACTGTCCCAGCCCTCCACGCTACGGCCTGAGGCAGCCAGGATACAGGGTGAGGGCTTGGGGGATGGCCGACTGGTGGGGGGAGGCGGGGCAGGTGCACCAGCAGACTCTGCCACCCAGGCCCCTGCACCCTGTGAGGATGAGGCCTCCGGCCCACAGTCCACAGCACCCTTGCCCGTTGCTGACCAGCGCCCCGTTCACGCTCCCAGCAAGCTCTTTCCTGGCACACCCAGGCCTCCCAAGACGAGCTGGTTGAGACGTCTTGGTAGCAAAGTTGCCCCCTGAGCTCCCACAAGCCTTCTCCCCTAAGGCGGCCACATCTTCTCGTTAGTGCCCTGGGACAGGCACCAGCATCAGGATGTAGAGACCCCATTCGCAGGGCAGACCCACACAGGGCTTTACGAGACTCTCAGTCCCAACCGCTCCAGACCATGTGAGGGTTTGTCCCTGGAGCTGACTTCATCTTTTTTTAAATTTGACTCATATCAACTTTAAAAGACGGAATGGTCACAATAATGAAGAGTAGGCGTCTTTACAGAATTTTACCATTTAAAGGAGCTTTTCCATGTGGACCTCAGGGAAGGCCCATCCGCCCTTTTTGTCCCACGATGGGAACATGCTTTGTATGTGTTCATCTGTCTTAACCCACGTGTATTTGCTCGTGTTCCCTTCTGGCCTCCCTCCTGGTTGTGGGTGTTTCCTTGGGTGTTAGCAGCCTGTTGCTGCCCAGTGGGAGGGGAGAGGGGACGGCGCGTGGGGTGTACCAGAGCTCAGTGGCGTCGGAGCAAAGTGCGGTGTGAGGTGTCCATGCCCGAGGAGCCACTCGTCTGTCCATCCTGCTGGGTCCTGCCAGGGCTGCTCGGGCCTGAGCCGGCCTCATCTGGGCCACTGGCTGTTCTCTGCCCGTGTGGGGCCTCCAGACTTGAACCTCTGCACTGAGGGGAGCAGGGAGGGTCTGTCAGGGAGGCCTGAGGCCTGTGGAGTCGTGTTCAAAGAGTTATAGAAGTGGGGACTTGGTCCCACAGTTTGGGTGGGGCCTCGGTAGTGAGAGGAACCTACTGGGAAGTTTTTTCCCAGGGTGATTTGGTTTTCGAGCAATGTAGACGGGCATGTTTGGGGGTCTGGGCTCCAGGTTGGCCATTTTCTTGTTCAGGGAACATTCTCCAAGCACCTCTTGGTGCCAGACGAGTGGGTGAGAAATGAACACAGATAGTGGTCTCTGGGGCTTGAGTTCAGTCTCACCTATGGGGCACCTGCTCCCACGGCTCCTTGTCCCAAGTCTGTTGGGGCTTCACTCTGCCCTTCCTCCCCATTTTTGTGTCCCCAAATAGGCAGTGAGGCCACTTGTGTCCCCTTGCTGCTTCCCCAGAATGACTTGCCGTGTGACCTTGAGTGAGTGACCTCCTCACTTGGCTCAGTTTCCGCACTGAGAGTGAAGGGCTGCTTGGCATGGCCGCGGGGGTCCCCTGCCCCCGTCCTAGGCTGGCAGGGCGGAGGCGCCACCCTGGCAGGGATCTCCCCGCTGGCAGCTCCCTTTGGCTGAGGTCACCACAGGCCGGGCCAGCCTTCTTGTTGACTGAGTCGTGTTATGAGTTGTCACATGCTGGGTATTTGGAGTTCAAGCCAAACAGGTTTGGGGAACTAATGGCCTCCGAAGTCCTCAGATCCTGGCATGAAAGCCCCACGAGGCAGGGACGTGATTGGTCTTTTGGATGCATGGCAGCCAAATCTGGAGCCAGCACGGGCACGTGGCTGCCTTCAGAGCTGGAGAGAGGGAAGGAGAATCTGTGTGCTGAGAGGCGGACTTCAGGTCTGGATCAGATCTGTGAATCCCGGCTCTCTCCCTCCCTGCCCTTTCCCCATCTCTTCGCACCTCTCTGTGTGACTGCAGTTACTTGTCTGTGCTACTGTCCCCTCAGCCAGAGAAAGAACACAATAACCCTTCCCATGTGGTTAGAGGGAAGAGTAAATGAAAATACTATCTAAGCACGGAGCTGCCGGGGCCGGCGGTGCCCACCCGCACGTGTTAGCTGCAGGACCCCCCCCCCCGCCCCCGCCCAGACCCCAGACCCCAGTGTCTCCACTTGATAGAAGCTCAACGACTGTGCAGGCCAGTTGCTTCAGGCCTTTGCTCCTGTTCCCCAGGGGCCACTTGCATTGTCCTCGTCCAGGCTTCAGAGCCAGGCCCCTCTTAGGCACGGCCACCTAGCACTTGGCCTGCGTTGACGGCCTGCTGGAGGTGTCCCCAGCCCCTCGCTCCCCTGACTTCTGTGCACACAGACCCCCTGTGCGCCCCCGGGAGCTTGGTAAAACGCAGGTTCCTGACGCAGGAGGTCGTGGGAGGGGTGGGCTGAGCAGCGGCGTTTCTAGCAAGCGCCCAGGGACTTGGGGAAACAGATCTAGACCAGTGGCTCCCAGACCTGGCTTTTAAAGTGTTCACCGCCTGGCATGCAGACCAGCTCAATCAAAGCCTGTAGGGCTGAGGCGCGGGCTGCAGGCTTGCTTTAATCTCTCAGGTGACTCCGGTGAGCGCTGGAGTTTGCGACCCCTGCCCCCCACCCCCCTCCTCTCGATGCCAGGGTTCCTCTGAGCTGACATGGTTCGAGCTCAAAGCCAACTCCTGGCCTCATGGGTGGCTGTCCTGGGGGCAAACGGTGAACCCCATTTGGCTTCTTGGAATATTGAAAAGCACTCTTTGGATTCCCATCGCTGCAAGAACTGCCTCAGGGAGGGGCACCCAGGCTTTGGGGTTAGATGGTCCTGGATTCAGAGTTTGGCTGCACCCCTGTTGGCCAAGAGAACATGAATGGGATGTTGGGCTTCCTCACCTCTGTGAACCTCTGTCTCTTCTTCTGTAAGACACAGATCGCCCTAGTCTCTGCCTCAAGGGCTGCTGGGAATATTTGAGGAGCTCCCATAAAGCACCTGAAGTGGCTCCGGGCACATAGCAGGTACTCAATAAATGATACCATTGCATAGTTTTCCTTGCTTGACATCCTCCTTTTATGGGTGGGATAGCTGTGGTTCAGCGAGGCGGAGGCATCTTCCAGAGGCCACACAGCAAGTCAGCCGCAGATCTAGGGCTGAAACTCCAGCTCCTGCATGCCAGTGTTGGGCCACTTTTCCTGCCGCTGACTCCCAGCCTGGGGCCTTCATCTGAGGGGGAGGGCCTCCGTGGAATGGAAGGGGCTGTCTGCTTGGGGAAGGTGGAGCCAAACAGGCCACCATTCCTGAGGTGGCCAGTGGCTGGTGCCAGGAAGCAGGCGGTGACTCCCACAGCCCGGACCTGTGGGGCTTCACCCAGCCTCCAGGGATTTTCAACAGCATCTCGGGCTGTCCCACCTCGGCACTGGCTCCCACACACTTTGCCTCTCCCTTCACCTCTGTCAAGAGGGCAGAACATCAGACACTGACTTCAAATGAATTGCACTCCGAGAATTTATGGAGAGTTGTGTAAGACTCCTGTGTGGCCGAACCAGCTCTGGGGCCTACGTTCCAGGACATCCCTCCTTGCTCCTGCGAGGGACAAGGCAGGCGGGGGACTCTATTCAGCATGTCCAGGCAGCCTGGCAGGGGGCATGGAGACTCCTGTGGGGACCAGAGAGCCCCTGGCCTCCTCCCCTCCCAAGCCCTTTCCCCTCTTGGCCTCCCTTGACAGAACTGTCCTTGAGGGAGCTCTCTGGACCCTCCCGCTTTGCCCTGGAGGCTTCTGTTACCGGGTAGCGGTAGGCCCTGGGCCGCTGAATACAGCTATGGTTCTCAGTCATGGCCTCCTTGCCCTGGACTCTCCCTGGACAGGCTTGCCATGCCTCTTTCTGGGCTCCCTCACATCACCACCTGCCCCTCCCCCATCCCATCCTGTGTCCCTCCCCTTGCTGAGCCATCTGGGCCACCCAGATGCTGACCAACCCGATTCATCAGTTCCATTTCAGCCACCCACTTGACCTCTCTTTTGGGTCGAATAAACACTTCAAATTTAATCCTTTTCAAACTGATGTCTCCCTGAAGCCACTCCTGCTATCTTCCCATCTTGGCTAAAGGCAAACCATCCTGCTCTGGAGTCAGGCGAGACTCTGGTGTCTTCCTGGCCCCAGCCCCAGCCCGGACATCCAGTTCGTCAGCAAATCCTGTCCTCAAGGCTTCCAAACTGTATCTGGAGCCAGCTCCTTCCCACTGCTGCCCTGAGGCTCAGGCTGCCATCACTAACTTGTTCATCTCCCCCCCCCTCCCCTGCCCATTTCATTCTTGTCATCCTACAGTCTGTGCCAGGTCATGGCCAGGTCATGTCACTCTGCTGCCCAGAAGAACGACCTGGCTCCCACCTCGCTCAGGGCTCACAAGATGCTCCCTTCTGCCCCTTTTCCTCTGGCGTTCCAGGCAAATTCCACCTCAGGCCATTTGCTTGTGCTGTTTGCAACACCTGCAGTGTGCCATGCCCAGGTGTTCAAGCAGATCCACCACCCACCACCTGCAGGTTTGGCTCACAGGTCTTCCTCTTTTACCTTACAGCTCCCCCTCGCCCACCACGCACTCCTGAGCGCTCTCCTCTGCTTCATTTCTCTCCGTGGGGATCACTGTGGTCTAGGAAGGTGGGGTTGTGACCCACTTGCTCTCGCTGTGTCTGCAGTGCTCACAGGGTGCTGAGTGGCAGTAGCGGTTTCTCCCCCCGGCTGGGGTAAGCAGCTCTGAGAGGGACGAGTTGAATAGGCTCTCAGGAGGTGGGGTGGGGTGCTTGGCCCTCAAAGTGGCAGGGAGTGGGGGGTAGTCTGTGACCCGGTCACATCCCCTCACCTGCAGGCACCGTGTTTGCGGGGCCTGTCCCCAGTCTGCCCAGTGACTGTGGTCTGTTGTGTTAACAGGCTCTTCTTGGACTCCAGCATCTTTCCATATCCATCAGCTTTGGATTTCTCTGTAGATCCCCTCTTCGTGTCATTAAATTATCTGCTCACTGATGGGATGGCTTTGGCCCATCTTATTTTTAGTTGCGCTGTTACATTGTTCCACCTCTCTGACTCCCGCACCCCGTCCTCAGAAGGCCCCGGAGATGCTCAGGTGTGACTGCCACTCCATGACGTCACCTTCCCCGCAAGTCCCCTGGGCTCAGTGGCGTTGGGGCACCAGAACCCCATGCGAAGAGACAGAGCCCCCTACCCCGTGACTCATTAGCTTGTGGAGACGCCCCCGGCAAACAGACCAAGCCTGTTAGGTCCTGGGGGTCCTTGCGTAGCTCTCTGCCCAGGCCTGGGCCCTCCACTCTTGGAATCCTCCCCCGGCCCTGGCCTTCACTCCTGTTTCTTCAGTTCTGTTTTTTGTGTGTGGTGCCACATGTCCCGGTGTCTCCTTTACCAGGGACCCGTGGGGGCTGAACGAGAACGTGGTGGCCTGGAGCCGGCGGCCTGAGTGTTGGCCGCACGCTGGCATCAGGCTCCCCCTGCACGCGAGCATTTCTCTTCTCTGGGCTACACCGAGTCGCGCGCAGACTGGGTGAGGGGAGGAAGTGTGTCTGTCTGACTCCCCACAGCGTCCCCAGCCCCGAGCCCGGCAGGTCGTGGACTCCCTTCTGTGTGTCAGGCGAAGGTCCGGGTGCCGGGGCTGCGCGAGAAGCCGCCTCTGGAGCCAGGGGACAACCATGGGGACGCAGAGTGTGTTGGCCGTGGTGGATACCGTCGAGGGAAGGGGCTGGAGGCAGAGAGCGAGGGCCTTTGCGGTTTCCGTGCAAAGGCACGCTCGTGGACGGGAGGGGAGGGGTAGCCCCTGAGCGAGAACTTGAAGGAAGGAGGGGTGAGCCCTGTGAGGATGGGGCCGGCGGCTTCCTTGGCCCCACATAGTATCCCTGGGGAGCTTACAAATACAGAGGCCCCGTGCCACCGCCAGAAATGCCCATGTCACGGGCCCGGCGTGCATGTAGTGCACCTGGCCTCCCGTGAATGTAGTGAGCGGCCGGGGCTGAGGGCCGCCAGGACGGCTGTGTGTGGACGCGCTGAAGGGAGCCCAGCGCAGCCGGGGCACCGAGGGGGCGGGGAGGTGGGGGGCCGGCCTCTGTGTGTTGAGGAACATGGTCAGTGTCCTGGGAGCCCGGGATTGACGGTTGCAGCCGGGTGCGTCGTGATCCAGTGTGCTTTCGGGGAAGGGGCAGGTTGCTCTTCTGTAGAAGGGTTGGGAGTGAGGAGGCCAGTGAGGAGGGGCGCTCCTAGGAGACCCGACCGGGCCCATGGAGGGAGGGCACCGGCCGCCCCCCTGCTTTGACCCCCCGCGTCATCGCCACCAGGAGCATCCCGCAAGTGCTGAACTCTCGGAAGGCGACGTGCCCTCGCATCCCGGTCCCCGGGCTCTTCCCAGCCCAGCTCTGCCTCGGCAGGCCAGTAGGGCTGGCCTCTATTTACAGATGAGGAGGCCAAGGTTCGGAGCCTAGGAGGCAGGGCTTTACCCTGGGCCACACGGCCAGTGAGGATGAGGATCGGGACTGACAGCCATGCCGCTGCCTCCTTGGGATGCGTCACAGCCCCTGGCATCCCCTTGCTTGGCCGGCCCCTGGCGTCCCCGCCGACTGTCCCCGTGCAGACACGTGCAGGTAGATACTCGAGTGCCCACATGTCCTGTGCTGAGAGCTTCCTCTGAATTTCATCAGCACAACCACCCAGTGAAATTACTGCTCCCGTTTTGCAGATGGTGAAACCAGAGCCCAGAGAGGCTCCTGACTTGCCAGGGTCACACAGCCAGGAACCTAGAATCAGGTCTTTGCACGTTAACCGCTACTGTACTGAGAACTGGAGACACTGTTTCTCAGCACCTGACATCTCAGCTCCAGGCAGCCCCTGGGCTCTCAGGAAGACTTCTCTGACACAGGAGGGGTTTCGTGGTCAGGAAGGAGACTGTCCTGCTGGACATCACTGCTCTACTCCTAACAGGAGACACCTAGGTGGTGATCTGATGTCTTCCCAGAAATTGTGGCCCTGGAGATGAAAGGCCTGGGCTCTGCTTCCCCAGGAAAGTCTCGGAATCTGTCTGAGCCTTAGTGTCCTCATCTGTGAAATGGGTATTAAAAAGTGCTTATTCTCCCCACTTCCTGAGGTGCCGGGACGGTCCGGAGATAACAGCTGAGAGAGCACTTGAGAATTACAAGGGTTGTGTGCATGCCAGCTGGGGTTGCCCCCACTGGGCCAGGCAGGTGGTGAGAGGAGCCTGCCTTTGGGGGCTTTGCCTCTGATCATAAGCTCTACCAACCACAGGGATGCCAAGGGCTGGGGAGAAAGCTCGCCCCCTAGTGGAAGTGGGTGTGGTTGCTGCGGCTGCAAGAGCCTGAGCCTCAGCCTGAGCCTGGAACCTGTGCTCAAGGGAGCAGAGAAATGCCGGACAGCTAGAGGCCAGGGCTGTTACCTCTGTTGGACTGATCTGGTTTTTGAGTGGTTAATAGGTGTGCGATGCTGGTAACAGAGAGGGGATGTAGAGATTAATGATGCAAGGCCTGCTGCTGCTCGTCCTGCTCTGCTCTGTTAGAGACGTCTGCAGACGGGACAGCGTAGGGGACCTGCAGTGTGCTCGGACTGCCCTTTCTTCCCCGACAGGACAAGGGCGTGCACGTCGTCCCAAGTGTCCAGGCAGCCTTGCAGCGGACTGTCCCTCCCACAGTCGGGTCGGCTGGCTGAGGGGCTGAGCTCACGTCGGGGTCCCAGCCAGCCCCCAGGCCACCTCCTGGGCCTCATGATTGCGGAGCTTTGGTGGTCCATCTGGGGCACAGGCTTGCCGCCAAGCGTGGGCTCGTCTTTAGTTTCCTGCCTTGGATCTTGCTCAGCTGGTAGAAGCAGCTGACCACAGACCTGGGTCGCACAGCGTTGGGAGGAGCGCACACAGGGGCGGCCCTGCACCTTCACCCAGAGCCAGGCCCTCACTTGTCTGTTCATGTGTCTGTTTGTATGTTCACTTCCTCATTTAGTGTAATAGGTTATTTGTCGATAGCTGCCTTTGCCAGCTTTGACACGGTTCACGTTTCGGGTCCTTCCCTGTCACGGGGGCTGTCTTGAGCATCGTGGAACGTTTGGCAGCACTCCCTGACCCCATCCACTAGATGCCGTGACAACATCCCTCCCCTCGGAGGTGACCACCAGAGATGTCTCCAGACGCTGCCAAATGCTTGCCCTTGTTGAGAACCACTAATCGAAGCCCTGACGTGTCAGCTTCGAGACTGGCCCCATTCCCATCTCTTGCTCCCTCAGACAGAGCTGACTCTGAGCCAACACCTGATACAGGTGAGGTTCCCGGAAGTGTTCACCCTTCCCGCTTTCCCTCCCGCCTCACCTTTCTCCTCTCCTGACTGGAGGGCCTGCTCACTTCCATTCTATCTGGGGAACAGATTTGGGACCTGGGACAAGGTGCGTAGCCTCCTGTGGCCTGTTGCCCCGTTTGTAAGTCAGGGCTGACATATTGGTAGCTGTACGTAAGAGTAGGATAGTTGGTGTATGTAAATCCTTGGCACGTTTCCAGCATACGTGTTCTTATTGAACAACTATTTATTTTTGCTGTGCTAAGATGGGGATGCATCGGTGAGCAGGACAAAAGCCCCGACCTTGGGATTTCAGAGTCTGTGAGGGAGGCAGATACGTTATCCTGCAGTTGGGATTCAGTGTAACAAGTGCTGTGGAGGGGAAGGACCAGGGGGCAGTGAGAGCCTGCAGGAGGGCTGCCCCATTCAGGAGTAAAAGAAGGAAGGCTTCCTGGAGGAGGTATCCCAGCCAGGACCTGAACGATGAGTCCGAATTAGCTGGGTGAAGGAATGGTCTAAGTTACCTATCTTTTTAAAAAAAATTCTTAAATGCTTTCCTGGAAGAAAAAAAAAATCTCATTTAATGAGCTCTGGTAGCAGAGAGGGCCAAACTGGCACAGGATCTGGGCTTACACTCCCCTCAAGATTCCCGAAATGACAGTGTTTGGTGCAGTGAGGCTGGGATGGGGGACCGAGTGCAGCTAGTGGCCTGGAGGAGACCCACTGCAGGTGATGGATGTAACGTGGTACCGGAAACCTCCCCAGGCACGTGGGGGCACAGTACAACTGCTATCCGCACAGCACCCTCCATTCCCAGCTCGCCTGTCCATCTGTGGGGCAGTTGTCAGGACAGCGCTGCTCAGTGCAGTCTCGCAGAACCCGGCTGGGGGATGCTTCTGCTCGCCCCACTCCTTGCAAGGGGAGGCAAGGTGGTGGGCAGAGGCTGGTGGAACTCCCGTGGGTCGTTAAAGCCCACATTTCGGGGGCCTCAAGGTGCCGTCTGGGGCTCCTGGGGGGTCCCCTGCTGATGCTGTGTGTTGTTCCTCTCAACAGCTACAGTCTCCGCCTGGCGTCCCGGTGCCCTCCGCCAGCCGCCCCGTACATCACCAGGCAGTGTAGGAATGTCAAGGCCACGGCAGCAGCCCAGTTCCAGGGACCCCTCTTCAAAGAGTAGACACTTCGCCTGCTCCCTGACAGGTACAAGGAGGGAGGAGCGGCTTCTGGGGCCGTTCGGGTGGCTCTGGGGGCCGAGGAGTTGGGTCTTGGGGTGGGCTGGGAAGCAGGGAAAAGGGTGGGCATGACCGCCTGGGTGCCAGGTGGTACACGGGGCCTTCCTGCAGACAGGTGCGGACCGTGGCGCACCTGGGCACCAACCCTGGCTCTGCCACTTCCTGGCTGTGGGACCTCAGCAAGTCACTCAGTCTCTCTGAGCCTCAGTTTCCACCTTGGTGAAGTGGGGATGACAGTGGTACCTCTTTCACGGGTTGTAAGAATTAGAAGCGTCGCAAGTATGCAGAGCAGGCAGAAGGTGCCTGATGCACGGAAAGCACTGGCTTTCGGCTCTTAGCTGTTGTAGCTCCAGCCGTTAGCTGTGACTGTTGAATAAGAACAGCAGGGACCATGACAGCCGGCACTTCATCAAGACCTTCAGCGGCTTTCAGCCCAGAAAAGATGGTCTAGTCTTTATTCCCACAGTGTGTTTGAAAGTGAAAGTAATAGTATTGTGCAAAACATAAAACTTAAATTTATGTTGAAGCAGAAGTCTCTTTCTAGATTTTCTGATGGTAAAACCTGAATTCATTCGTAGAAGCTGGTCTTTCCCTCTTCAGGGGGCCTGGGCTGCTTTGTTGGTGACGCGGCATGTCTTCTGTCACTGTGTCCCTGAGACCGTGATGGGAGGACCCCGTGCCCAGTACATCGGGGCACCAGTTAAAGACACAGACCCCAAGGTGCGGCACCAAACTTACCAAGCAAGCGTCGTGGTGTGCAGGGCCTGGGAATCTGTATTAGCAGATGGCCCGGCGATTCTGGGACACACCCAGGTGTGGGGGTGCCTGCTTGATGCAGCCAGGGTTGTTGAGGATGAGAACGCAGTTGTTTCGGGCAAGATTGGGCTAAGCTCTGAAACTTTGGGGTCTTCTGTCCTGTACGGTCGTCCTTCCGCCTGCCCTGCGGCCCAGAGAGCTCACTCCTCCCTTCCTGAAGCTGCTGGAGGCTCTGGGCGCTGGGCTCTGGGGATCAGGGAGGGGCATGGAAACAAAACCCGCTTTCCCCAGAGACTGTGTTGTCTTGAGCCAGAACGCAGCCCGCGTCTCCAGCACAGGCTGCTGAGAGGGCACGTGCCCCTGAGCCGGGAATGCTGGGGAGCAGAGTTGAAATGGTCACTCAGCGCAGAACGGCAAGGGCCGAGAGACGGGAGGTCGGGCTGGCGTCTTCCGGACCATGGGAGGCAGTGCCAGGACAGTTCTGGATCCAGGCACGTCCCGGGCCCCTCCCTGTGGTGGCCGCTGCCGTGTGGACGTCTGTGTGGATGGGCGCCAGGGTGTGGCTTCCAGCCCAGAGCAGGTGTTCTTTGTAGCCTGAGGGAGAGCCAGGTGCACCTGGACTGATTGGGCCACAGACCGGGCCGCATCCATCGGCCACGGCAGTCTCTGGTGGCGATGTGGTGTTTGCCAAGCATGGCTAACTCAGGCTCTGCCCGGGGGCCAGCGCGTGACCCTGGACGGATGCGTTCTCTTCCCTTACTTCCAAACACGTGCAGCTTCCCAAGCAAGGTGCTCCGATGAGCAGTGGCCCAATGTCCTTCGTGTCTGTGACTGATAATATATATATATGTTATATATCTATAAATGATTAAAAACTTATATTGTTTGCCTTGGTTTAGGCTGCATAACATACCACAGACTTTGGGGCTTAGACAAGACGTTTATTTCTCATGATTCTGGAGGCTGGACATCTGAGCTTCTGAGGTCAGGGTGCCAGTCTGGCTGAGTTCTGGTGAGGACCCTCTTCCCGGCTTACAGAGGCCACCTTCCTGCTGTGTCCTTGGTAGGGAAGAGAGGAGACTCTGGTGTCTCTTGTGAGGGCACTAAACCCATCATGGGGGCCCCACCCTCATGACCTCATCTAAGCCTAATCACCTTCCGAAGGCCTCAACTCCAAATTCCATCACACTGGGGAGAAGGGCTCCCATAGCAGTTCAGTCCATAGCAGCGTTCCACACGTTTCCAGAATGGTGTTTTAAGTGCTGTGACAAAGGATTTTAGCATGGGAAGGATGTGGGGGTCAAGATGCCCATTTTATAGGGAGGGAAACTGAGATGGGGCAAGTGGCAGAACAGGAGGCAGAACTTGAGGCATATGACTCCCCGAATGGATGGTGGACTCTGAGGGGTCTGTGCTGCCCCCTGAAATTGTACGCGAAAGTGCCCGTGCGTATGGGGTCTGTTCTGAGAAATGAGTGATGTCCTCGGAGTGCCCGGGCGCCAGGACTGTGCCTTCCTGCTGCCCTTGCCGCTTAGAGGCTGGTTTACTCGACGGTCTGAACCCAGCGAGGAGCTCACCTTTCCTCCGTTGCTGACTCGTGGCGTGCCTCCCCCTCTGGCCTTTATCGATGTCGTGGACAAAGCCCGGGGCTTTCTGGTCACTTTTCGGCATAAAACATGCCACCCCATCTAGTCCCATGAGAAGCTGCCCCCGCATGTCTTCTGTGCCTCTGTCTCTCTCCGTTGCATGAGGCCAGCACACTTGGTCCCAGGGTCTTTGAGGGGGCTGTCCAGGGAAGGGACTGGCATCTCTCACTCATCTGGCCACCTCCATGATCTTCCCCTCGGCTGCTGCCGGCCTTGGGGCAGGCTTCCCAACACTGGCCCTCTCGTGGGGTCCCGGGAGCAGGGTGGGCGGGGTGATAGGAGAGCCACCCTCTCAGCTCTAGCCCCAGTGGTCCAGCCCACAGCTCCTGCTGCTGGGGTCCCCACCCTGGAGGGCTGCCCCTCGGGCTAGGGATTGGCAAGCTGGCTTCTTTTGTGGATCCCACTCGATGACCCACAGGTGACACACACCAGCCACACCAGACTGTGGGAGTGCAGGCCACTTCACGGCTGGCCCCTGTCCCTGTGTTCTTTTTCTCCTCCGGCTTGTGCAGGGCACTTGCAGGCCTCCACAGGGAAGGGAGGCCCGCTCTCTTGAAGGTACCCTCACATACTGCCCCATCAAGAGATTTCAGGGGCTTGGAATGGACCTAGTGTAGTGGTTAAGTGTGCGTTTTTTGGAGGTGAATCCTGGCTGCCGTAATCCTGGTAGGTACTTCACTACCCTGTGTTCCAGTTTGCCCATCTGTAACATGGGTTACTAGTAATACCTGTCTTGTGGGTATACCATAAGGATAGCACAGGTTAGTATATGAAAAGCCCTTAGGAAAGTGCCTGGTATGTCATAAGCCTGCTGTAAATCAGCACTGCTGTTACCATTGTTCTCAGCCGGTCATCACAGTAGTGGTATAGTAATAATAATAGTAGTTAGTGGTAGGAGTGGCAGTTACAGTAATGATGACCAGGTCCACGGGGTGAGAGGACGGAGTGCCTGAACGTGGCCCAGCACGATGCCATGCTCATTTTCAGCCCCATGCAGCAAATGTTATGAAGTCCTGACTCCCGTGCCTGGCTGTGTCAAGTCCTGTGGGTGGGGTTTCTGTGGACGAAGCATACAGGCAAAGCTGTTCCCCCATAACAGAAAGCATACACAGGCTCTGAAGTGGGCTTGACCTGGGTTCAAGTCCCATGGCTGCCACTTGTCATCACCCTGGCCTTGTAAAAGTCACTTGTCCTCTGTGAGCCTCTATTTTTTCCGTGCAAAATGGGGATCTGGGGATCTGTGTCACCTGCTATGAGGGTCGTCGGAAGCATTGGAATGAAATCAGGTGGTCGTGTAGTTAACTATGGCAGAGTCTTTGGCAGGACTGATTGAAGCTCAACATACGTGTCCCCCAGACCCAGCAGTTATACCACCAGGGAGACACTCGGCGGGAATGCGTGCACACGCACACCAGAACCCACACACGGGAGAGTTCGTATATGTGCACACCCTACTACCCGGCACTTCTGCTCAGCATAACTATGCACGCGTGTGCACCATATGTGTCCTCCAGACACGGATAAGCGTGTCCCGGCAGCATGACTCATGGTGGCCCCAAATTGGAAACTGCCCCCTTGCCCTCTGCAGTGGACCAGCCGGATGAAGGTGGCCCGATCGTCCGGTAGACTCCCATAGCAAGGAGGTGACGGAGCTGCACGCACAGGCTCGGGAGGGATGAATCACAAACGTGTCGTGTGGAAGGAGCCGGACACAAAGGATACGGACTGAATGATTCCATTTATTTAAGTTAAAAATGAGCAAAATCAATCTATGGTGATCGAAGTCCGGGAGTTTATTCTGGGGGGTGAGGGTTAGTGGTGGTCCTAGAAGGGAGCATGGGCCGGAGGCGAAGGGGAGCTTGGTCCCATTCTGTTTCTTGATCTGGGGGCTGGTTCTGCATGCGGTGTGTTCACTGTGAACATTCGTCAAGCTGTGCTTTTCTCTGTATGTGTAGTGTACTTCAGTCAGTCCTTTAATTGGAAAAATTAAATGAGGTAATGCTTCAACAGCCCAGGGTAGGCACTGAGTCTGCGGCCACTGTTACCATTTTTCTTTTCTTTTTCTCCTCAGCACCTGAAGTGACCTGGAATCAGTGAAGCCAAAGGGACTGGCCTTCTGCCCTGCAGGGAGTACCGACCTATTCCACTTTGATGAGCCTGCGAGAGAAAGGAAGGGAGTGTGTGTGTGCGTGTGCGTGCGTGCGTGTGTGGTCTTCAGACGAGGGTCCCAAACCCCAGGGAGACAGGAAGGCAGCTGATTCCACACCGTGGATGACACTTGGGTGCAGCCCCCGGGACCGTGTTCTGCAGCTCAGCCTTCCTGCTGGGGTGGGGCCTCCCCTACTATGCAATTTTTCAAGAGCTCCTTGATCCTGCTTTTTGCTTCTCGAGTTGTCTTTTGCCATGGTGGGGACTGTGGTCTGGCTCAGGGGTCGGCTCCAGCCCTTTCTGAGGAAGGCCTTCAGGAGGAGGCCGAGTTTCCCTTCTAATCACCCCACCTTCCCTAGCCTTCCACCATCTCTGGGAATCAACGGCGTGTGGACACGTCGGAGCCTCGCTGATCGACCCTCCTGGCCTGCGCACTTCAAAAACCTCCCTTCTTTGCCTGAGCTGCTGGCTGAGTCGTTTTCCAGATTTAAAATTCTAGGCAGTCCATTTCGCGGGACAAAGTCCCCATCCCCATTTGCAGATCTGGCTCCTCCTTTGGGAGAGGCGGGGGATGGGGCGGCATGTGGGGAGAAGGGGAGGTCTCCCTGGTGCTTCTTTTGCCTCCCTTGGTGGGACCATCAACACCTTTAGCGGCTGACCTTCTCAAATTAGCTGAAAAGGGAAACAAAAATTGGGAAACGCAAAATAAGTTGGAGGATTAGGAAGCACGGGGGTGGGGGGGGAGAAGAGATTTCCAGAGGCCACCAGTTGCCTGCCAGGGAGTGATGGAGCTGGCTTCCGCTTTGCGCAGGAGCAGTCCATGTCTCGGAGAAACGGGTGAGCTGAGCAGTTCAGTGAGGGTCTTGGGTTTTGTGCCTTTGGGGCCGACCCCAGACACGGATGTCTGCGACCACTTTGGCGCTGTTTTCTCAGCTCTGTTTTCAGTCGTGATGTATCAAACCCACAGTGGAAGGAGAGCACTTGGAAGAACGTGAGTGGTCACACACAAAAAGGGACTTTTTTTTTCAGGGCTACTATGGTTGATCTTGCAACTCTGTAAATATGTACGTAGACACTTTTAAAAGCACGTATTTATGTCCCTGACTGTAAATGCCCCCTTTTTAAAGTTTTATAACTTGTGTTATTTAATTAATCAGTCGACTGGCTGCAGTGTAGGGTCTGATGATGGTCCAGGAGGAAGGTCTCACGAGACCCTCACATGGGCAGAAAAGTGCCGATTGCTGGCCTCCACCACAGTTTTCCACTTGCCACCCAGCTCCAAACCATCGTTTGTTTTCGATTTCCGTAAGCTGGCATTCTCTTTCCCACTCCTAAAGTTAACCCTCACAAGCATGAAAAGCTGTGGCTGTTCCTTATCCTAAGATACAGTTTTGTCCCATAAATGTCGACACTCATGAACTGTACCCCAGCCTCTCAGTTCTTGAGGGTTCCCCTTTCAGCAGCAAGGAAGGCTCAAGAATCCAAAGCTTCGAAAGTTGCCTTCAGCCGATGGTGAATTCCAGAAAATGTGGGGGACTGGGGGACACTCATTTTTGCATGTGCAAACGTGCCGGTCAGCCTTCGACCCTCTCAGACTGGCGGAAGGGGCGGCGAGTGTCCCGATCACGAAGACGGGGGTGGTCTTCTAAAGAGTGGTGTTTCCTGGTCAGTGGTGGTTTTCGGGCGTGGGTGTGGATCACGGAAGAGAACGGTTCTGTATCTGCCATGTGAAGAAAATTAACAATAAAAGTGTGAAGCGCGATTGTAAAGAACAAGCCTGGGAGTGATCATTTTGATTTCTGTGTTTTGTGTCCATTTTGGCAATTTCTGTGGGGGTCGGGTGGGGACGGGTTGAGGCAACCTCGAAGGCCCCATTCCGGCAATGAGAGCAACTCAAGGTTTCGAGGAGGCTCCCTGTGGAAATATCCTGCCTGGTGAGCAAGGTTACTCTGCCTTCAGATCACTCTCCCACCTGCCAGCCAGTAAGCTAAGCCATTTCACTAAGGCTAGAAGGACCCCTTGATTGTAAATACATTCTTCTCTTTAAACAGCTTTATTGAGATTGCATTCACGCACCGTACAGTTAACCCGTGTAAAAGTGTACACATCGGTGGGTTTTTTTGGTATATTCAGAGTTGTGCAGCCATCACTGCATTCAATTTTACTTCAGTCACCGCTAAAAGAAATCCCATACCCATTAGCAATCACTCCCGGTTTCTCCCCCGGTTGCCCTAGGCAGCCACAAGTCCGCTCTGTCCCTATGTTCACCCTTCCTAGACATTTCACATAAATGGAATCACACAGTATGTGATCCTTTACAACCAGCTGCTTTCACTTCATTTGTTTTCAAGGTGTACCCAGGCTGTCGTACGTATCAGCACTTCATTCCTTTTTGTGGCCTAATATCCCATCGTATGCATAGACTTGTGCAATATTTGGGACATCCTTATGCTCAAAGAATCACTCATTGTTATCTGGAATTCAACTGCAACAGGTATGCTGGATCTTACCTGGCAACGCCACCTCTGAGCAGTGACTCCAGGCCCAGGGCTATGCTTCCAGGGACCATTTACCGCAAACTGCCATGTGCCAGACACTCCCCGCACATTCCCTCCCCTATCACGGCATCCCAGCAGGACAGGTGCCTCGACAGACATCTCACAGATGAAGAAACAGGCTCAGACACGTGAAGCAGTTTGTCCTGGGGTCACCCAGCTGGCAGATGGAGGCCAGGAACTGGACTCAGCCCTTTCGGGCCCAACGTGCCGTATTTCCTACTTGCCTCTGGCAGCTGCCTCTACTGCTGGTTCCTCCAGCTCTCCAGCCACCTGCAGGTGGAAACATTACAACAGAGGTCAGTCTGCAACTGCCCAGAACATAGCAGTCGGCTGCTGGACTTCTGTTCCACCCCAGATGCATGGCTGTATGAGAAGCATGTGTTTAAAACTATGGGTTAAGTCCCAGTTCTGCTCCCTGTTGGCCGCGTGACCTTGCTTGAGCTCCCACCGGCCTCAGCTTGGTTCCTTGTTTGTACAAGGGGATGATCACCCACCTGCCTGTATTCTAGCTAGGGCTGTGTTTGCTTAAAGTTAACTTACCCGCCTCTGGGATCACCTGGCAGATTGTTAAAGGAGAGGTCCTTGGCCTCCCCCCTCCCCCCTCCCCCCCATCTGCTGCATCAGAAGCCCTGGGGGTGGGGGTGGGGGGCACCTGGCCTACCAGCTCTACACGGCCCACTAACTTTAACGCCCGCCAAGGCTGAAGCATGTCTGGAAACAAGCATCCGGGCCTCAGGCAGACCACTGAGTCAGGGGCGCCCCAGGGGTTTGCATTAACAGCCTCTCCGGTGCTTGTTCTGAGCGTCAAGTTGTGCCTGGCGCCAGGTCGCCACCAGGATTGGGGCGCGGGCTCCAGAGACGCACACCCACCAGGTGCTGGGCAGGTCCTTAAACCTGCCCCGTGCCCCGGGGAGGGCAGGGAAGCGCGGCGCTGGGGGTGGGGGCGGGAGCGTGCAGCACGGAGCCCCGCACGCCAGCCCCGGGGCCGCCGGGGGAGGGTCCATGTGTGGAGAGCGCCCTCTGATCCCCCCCACCCCACCCGGGGGCGGGTTCTGGCTCCGACTCCTGGGCTGGCCACGTTCCGGTTGCCCCGGCAACCGCCACCAGAAACGGGTGCTCCTCCTTCTGACGTCGTGTGTCAGGTCACGCACGAGCAGCCTGGCGCTGCGTCACGCCTACGTCATGCGCCTTACGTAGCCGTGTCACGTGGGCATTTCATCGTTCACGTCATGAGGGGCAGGGTGAGCGCAGAGCCCGCAGGTGGTTTGGGAGAGAGCAGGAGCAGGCTCCCACCATGATTCCTACAGTATGTTGTTATAATTGTTTTACTGTGTTATTAGTTGTTATTAATCCCTCACTGTGCCTGACATAACAACTTAAGCTTTCTGTTTTAATAATTGGAGCTTTATCCTGGTCTGTACCTGTGGGGAAGTGCGCAGTCTGTGCAGGGTCGGTCCTGTGGTCTCCCCGGAGGATAAGGGGACAACTGTGAGCACCACTTTCCAGACACAGGTTGGCGCCGGGGAGGCTGGGCCACCGTCTTGGGGTCCTCCTTAGGCCCCGGGGGTAAGCCGGCTGCCCCTCGTTATGCTAAAGGAGCCCGGAGGCCACGGAGCCGCTTGCTGGAGGGGTGGGTGAGCGGGTTCCTGAGCTCCCTGCCCTGAAGTGGGTGGCTTGGCATCTGCCTGTCCCCCCCACCCCCGCTCAGGTGTGAGCTGAAGGCAGGCTCTGCTCTGCAGTGGGGTGTCGAGCTCCTGACTCGCCAGGTCCCTGAGGGCGCAGGTTCTCTAGGCTGGGAGACTGGAAGCCTCAGCCTGCCCCACCAGCCTTGCCTTGCCATGGCTCAGCTGGTGGGGACCTCTGCTCCAAGAGGGCATCCTGGCCCAGGCTCTGTGCCTTCTTTGCAAGAGGCTGGCCATTGGGGCACGAAGCACCTGGTCCAGTGGGAAGTGGCCTCTGCCCCAGGGATGGAGCACAAAGTAAGTGTCTTTCTTCTGATCCACATCTACCGCAGCAGAGTCAGTGGAGGAGCAGGTTTGCTGGTAGGGTGAGGTAGGGGACGGTCACCGTCATGTGACTTCCAGTCAGCTGACTTCCATGCAGGGCGTGAGGATGGGAGCAAGGGGGCCATTGAGAGCACTTGCAGGAAGCTAAGAGTGTTGGTATCCTTTGATTTTGTACCCTGAAGTTGCCCCATTTGTGTCTTCTTAGCCCTGGTCTTGGCAGCCTGTGATGCTGTGTGTTTCTGTGGACTCTGTGCACGTCTGTGAATCAATCACGTCACTATAAAAATCCTCTGAGGATTTTTTGTGAGCTTAGGATAAAATCCAACTCCTTTTTTTGGTTTAGAAGCCCCACTGTCCCCAGCCTCACCTTACACACTACCATCTTCCTCCTTGCTCTCTCTGTTCCAGCCATATCAATTGTATTTTTGCTTCTGTCTTCTGCCACAGGGCCTTTGCACAAACTAATCCTTCTGCCTGCAGTGAGTTTCCACCAGCAGTCACATGGCTCTCAGCTTAGGTGTTGTCCCCTCAGCATCCTTCCCTGACCACTCAGTCTAATTTGGCATCCCTCTCACCTGTTATTTGGCCTTGTTGATTTGATTCACTCCCTGAGACTTTCTAGTTTCTCAACTTCTCTAGAATGTCAGCCCCATAGGAGCAGACAGACCTCATCTATCTATTCCCTTGTTGGCTACTGCATCCAGCACCCAGTAGTAGCCTTTAGGATTCACTGTGGGATGCGTTGAAAGACATCCTGGGGGAAATGTGACTTCAGAGCAGGCCTTGATGAGTTGGGGATTGAATGCAGCTGTGTGAGATTGGCTGGTTTGCAGCTTGCCTACCTGTTTGGAACGTCCGGCCCAATTCTCAACCATGGCCTGCTTCTGTGTAGGAGTCTATGCACTGTTTTCATGGCCAGAGGGGGGAATATGGTGGCTTTTATTTTAAAAAAATATTTATTTATTTGAGAGGGAGAGAGAGAGAGAGTTGGGGGGAGAGGTGGAGGAAGAAGGAAAGAGAATCTCAAGCAGACTCCCCACTGAGCATGGAGCCTGACGTGGGGCTCCATCCCAGGACCCCGAGATCATGACCTGAGCTGAAATCAAGAGTGGACACCCAACTGCCTTAGCCACCCAGGCGCCCCAGGGGGCTTTTATTTTAAATGTCACTACTGTAGAGGTGCGGTTGCCAGGTAAGACCCTGCGCATTTGAATTTCAGATAAACGGGACCGATTTTTTTTTTAAGTAAAAATATGTACCAAGTATTGCATGGGACATACTCCAACTAAAAAATGGTTTGTTGTGGGTCTGAAATGAAAATGTAACGAAGCATAGTGTATATTTATGTGCCAAATCTGGCGACCCTATTCAGAGGGCTAAGCCCCTCAGCTGTGCCCTTCTGGGATGTCCTGTCAGTTCCAGCTGTTCTCGCTGAGCTTGTCAGCCAGCCCTGGCCCTCAGCCCAGCAGCTGGGGCAGTGGCTCCCCCTGCTCTTAATTATAGCTCATGGCTTTGGATGTGAAGGCCACCGATGTCAAGTGGGACCCCGAGGACTCTAAAGAGTGTTCAAGTGGCTTTTGACGCCTGCCTGCATCATGGGGTCGTGGCTCTGACTTTTGCTTGATGCATAGGATTTTTGTTTTTTAAACGATCTTGTCTTTCTTGCCATCTGATGTGAAGGATTCCTTGACAGTGGGGCAAACAAGTGGACCAGTTTTGTCATTGGCTGGTGGGATGTTGCCAGATGCCATCATTCTTGGGCAAGGAAGGGTTTCTACAGCTGTGGGCCCCCTGTCCCCTCCCAGGGCCATGCTGGGTGAGCCCTTCCAAGGCCGCTGACACATGGTTCACACCTGCTTCATTTTACCTAAGTGCCTTCAGGTGTTGCTGGCTGGACTAAGACATGACCAGGAACAAAGCAGGGGCATCGGGCACTCAGATGCTCACCTTGGGGCCCAGGGAAGCGTGGCCTGCCCTGCGGGCCATCCATCCCTTCTGTGACTCTGTAGGCCTAGGGGCTGTGCCCAGCTCCTAGTGAGCACCTAACCGTTGTGTTGCCTCAGCACCTGAGGCATGGGGCCAGTTCTCGTGTGATTCCTTAAACACCAGAGTTTTCATTTTCTAATTGGAAAATGTACAGCGAAGTAACCTGAGAAAAATAGAATCCAGAGAAACCCCCAGATACCGAGTGACCCTTTAGTGTGTAATCCTTCGGCTTTTTATGTAGGCAAAGATCAGCTAACTGGCCGTGCCTCCAACCTACCAGTGTGACCTTGAGACGCTGTTGACCCTCCCTGTGCCTCAACATCCTCGTCTTTAACGTGGAGATTACCGTGGACCTTCCCTGGAGGTGTTTGGGGAAAATTAAATTGATTGCTATATCAAAGGCATTTAGAAGAGTGCCTAGCTCTGGGGATGGACTATAAGGGTTCATTATGATGTCATTCATATGGGGCTTTTACACTTCAAGATTTTTACTAGTACATTTCTCTTAATGATGGTCATGGTGGTAGAGGGCACACATTATAGCCAACATTTGGATTACTTCTGCATTTTCCCATGGGCATCCTTGTACTTATTTGCCCATAGTAGGAGTTTTTTTATTGGAATGGAAGTGGAATGGCTATGTTAAAAGGCAATAATTGATAACCCTAATTATTAAATATACACTGTGGACCAAGCCTGGGCTACATGTTTGCCTTACGGAAACCCCATGGAGGTAGGCTCCATCATTTGTTCCAATATTTATGGAGGGAAAAAACCACCTTAAAGAGGCTGAGCACCTCTAACGTCGCAAATGGTGGACGAAGCCACCCATTCTTCTTTTTAAATGTTTTTATTTTGTGTATGTGTATGGCATAAGATAGGGGTCCAGTTTCATTCTTTTGCATGTGGCTGTCTGGTTTTCCCAACACCATTTATTGAAGAAATCATCCTTTCTCCATTGTCTATTCTTGGCTCCTTTGTTGTCACTGAATCGACTATGTATGTGTGGGTTTGTTTCTGGGCTCTGTATTCTGTGCCATTGAGCGATGTATCTATTTTTATGCCAGTACCATACTGTTTTGATTACTAGAGCTTTGTAAGAGAGTTTGAAATCAGGAAGCATGACACCTCCAGCTCTGTTCTTCTCTCTCAAGATTGCTGTGCCGGTTTGGGGTCTTCCGTTTCTATGCAAATTTTAGGATTGTTTGTTCTATTTCTGTGAAAAATGCCGTTGCAATTTTGGTAGGGATTGCATTGAATCTCTAGGTGGCTTCAGGTAGTATGGATATTTAATAGTATCAGTTCTTCCAATCCATGAGCAGAGTAAGTATGTCTTTCCATTTGTGTCTTCATTTTTTTTCATCAGGATCTTATAGTTTTCAGTGTACAGGTCTCGCACCCCTTTGGTTAAGTTTATTTCTAGGTATTCTTTTTGATACAATTGTAAATGTGATTGTTTTCTTTCTTTCTTTTTTTTTAAAAGGGTTTTTAAAATTTATTTTAGAGAAGAGAGAGCATGGGTGAGCATGGCAGGGAGGGGGCGGAGGGAGAGGGACAAGCAGACTCCACACCCAGTGTGGAGCCCAAAGCGGGGCTCAATCTCACGACCCCGAGATCAGGACCTGAACTGAAACCAAGAGTTGGACGTTCAACCAACTGCCCACCCAGGTGCCCCGGGATTGTTTCCTTAATTTCTCTTTCTGATAGTTTGTCATTAGTGTTTCGAAACATAACTGGTTTTTGGATCTTGATTTGGTATCCTGCAGCTTACGGAATTTGTTGATTAGTTCTGACCACTGGTCTATTCTTGAAGGTTCATGGGGGAGAGATATCCTGTGCCCCAGTCTCCAGGCAACAGCCTCCAGTTGCTGCAAATGTGTGAGCTCCAAGGCTCTTCCTTGCCTTCCTAAGGCTCTTTGGTTTGCCTGATGCCACCCAAGGCCCCCATGTCCATCCCCTCTAAATCAGCAGACGCTACAGGACTCCTGCTGGGAGAGGGTGGTGGGGGTCTTTGGTAGGGTCTGGGATCAGGGCCCTCCTGGCACAGGGCAGGGGTTGGTGAAAGCCAGCTGCCCGGGGCTCTGTTTCCAACTGGGTTCTGCAGTCTTGAGGAAGTCACATCTTTGCCAGAGTGCCCCTCAGTCTCCTCCAAACAGCCACCTGGACATGGGTGCTGGGGGGGGGGGGCAGAGGCTGGGAGGCACAGGGTTGGGGACAGAGGGTGGGGAGAGCTCAAATGCAGAGTGGTGGCCTGGGTGCTCTTCTCCCGTTGCAGTGACAGCCTCCCCAACCAGCTGTCTCAGGTGGGCTTCTCTGGTGCCACCAGTGCACTGCAGACCCTCTGCTGCTTCCAAAGGTCTAATAAAAATCCCCCGACTCAGCATCCCCTTGCAGGTGCCAGCGGGGGATTAGACTGGATGTGAAAAGGGAAGGGAGCCTGCAGAAGGTGCCGTCCGTGTGACAGAAGAGCCATACCTTGGATGCCAAGGCCAGATTTAGTTGCTTTACCCCAGCTTCCCTCTGTCCTGCCAACACATATATACACCCAGTGCTCTGGGGGAACCTTTTCCAGCCATGTGCCGGCTGAGACACCATGTCCCTTGCCTCACTGTGCTGAGCTGGTGGTTGGAAGATGACCCTGGTTTTACCCTTCCTGCCAAGGGGATGGGCCTGGGCTGGCTACAGCTCCAGGGCTCCGTCCTCTCCTCCTGACACCAGGCCTGTTCTGTGCTATGTCTCTTCTGAACATGGTCCCTCTGTCGCTCCCCAGTGATGGCGTCAGTCCATGGTCCACGTAGGAGTGGCCACTGTGGGTGGAGCCGTGCACCTTATAGGGGGAAATGAAACTTTTTAATGTGGAGAATAATTGTGACTGTGCAGGAAGGAAGGGGGCACTTAGGGTGATAGAAGGGTATACTTGTCCCCAAATGCTAGCCATATTTCGTCCATAGAACTCCAGGTGTGACCTCAGGGCAGGGTCAGGACCAGTGGCGTAGAAAATGCTTTATGTAAAGGCTTGATTGCCTTTTAATCTAAAAATATGCCAGTGATAAAGTCTGTGATGGGCCAGTCCCGATACAGCTTTCCCACCATCCCGACTCCTCCCTGAGGTCAGCGCCATCCCGTGGCCCACCTGTGACTGGGACCCGTCCCTGCCTGGCTATCGGATTTTGGGTGGAGCTGGGGTTTGAACCTGGGGCTGGGGATGTTTCTGCTCAGGGTCCCCAGGAGCAGCTACGTGCATTTCTTTTCAGCCTTTCGTGGTTTTTTTTTCGTTTTTGTTTGAAATCAGTCTCGGTCGGCATGCAGGCTTGTTAACAGACACTTATATTTGGGATGCATTCAACCCTCTGGAAAGCGAAAGTACCTCTTTGTGAAGGTGTGCATTCCCCAGCGGCTGGACAAGTGAGTAGGGTTAGATGACTGCTTGGGGTGTGATGTGGGACTGGGCGACTTCCTTTCTGGGTCAGAGAAGAAATGGGGGGCAGGAAGGCTTTTCTTCCTGCGATCACACAGGGGGGACATTCCCACGTTGCCCCCAACAAGGTCTGGCTAACCTCCTGAGACCTTGGTGGACGTAGGGGCCCTTGAGGCTTGTCAGAGCAAGCTGCATGGCCCCCACACCAGGAGGGGCTCTCCTGGAACCCGTCTGCATGGACGGCTCTGTGTGAAGTCTGGCTGCTGGGCAGGGGGCACGCTAGCCCACTCTGACTCTGGACACGTGGAGGCAGGGGGCTGCTCTGTGGCTGCCCGTCCCTCACGGGGCAGGGAGACCACACAGGGCCGCTAGAGGGGGTTCCCTGCTGGCGGAACCGCTGCCACGGGAATCCCCAGTCATGTTCACGCTCAGGCGGGGTTTTCAGAAGTCCTCCGTGCTCCTTCCAGTCTCCCCGTTTATCTTTACCCCTGTTCGGTCATGCACTGATGCCCGTGTTACTGCAGCCCGCCCCTGCACCACTTTGCTGCCCTTCTGGGGGAGGCCCAGAGAGGACAGGCTGCAGAATGGTGAGGGGCTGGGCTCTGGGGGGCCCCGGGTCTGATCCTGGCTCTGCCCCTGTGTGGCCTTGCACAAGTAGCCCCCTGTGTGTCATCCCTTACGGCCAGTGGAGGGGGGGTGTCCTGGGATCCAGAGAAGGCCGTGGAAGGTGCTGGCTGGCATCTGTCCTGCAGTGAGCCCTTGGGGGCTGGGAGGCACTGCTAAAGCTCCCTGGTCTGTTGTTGGTGCGCCATCATCTGACGTTTTAGGGGCGACGTCTGTTCCGGATTGTCGTAGTTTGCGTGGTTGTGGTAAAGTACCCCACGGTGCAGCCTTAAGCACCTCATTTTTTTCTCAGCTCTGGAGGCTGAGAGTCCAAGATGAAGCTGTTGGCAGGGTTGGTTTATCCCCAGGCCTCTCCCCTTAACTTGCAGGGGGGTGGCCTCCCCTCCGTGCACACGCACGCATCCCTGCTGTCTGTCCTCCTCATAAGCACGCCAGTCCTATAGGAGTAGGGCTCACCCTATGACATGTAGCCTTAACTACTGCTTTCAAGGCCCTAACTCCACATACATTCACATTCTCAGGTGTACTGGGAGTGAGGATTCCGACGTATGAGTTTGGGTGAGGGTACAATTCTGTCCATGATATGACTATTCGGATATTTTTCTGTCCTGGTGAAACTGCAAGGGAGATCCACAGAAGAGATGGCTGAGTCTGTAGTAGGTGTGGGCCTTGGTGTAATGCAGGGAATTGGTCTGAGTCTTTGCCCCTTTTTTTTTTCTAAGTACTGTGGCCAAGTGTGGAACCCAGTGCAGGGCTTGAACTCATGACCCTGAGATCAAGACCTGATCTGAGATCAAGAGTTGGATGCTTCACAGACTGAACCACCCAGGCATCTCTGAGTCTTTGCTTTTTTTTTTTTTTTTTTTTAAGATTTTATTTATTTATTTGACAGAGACAGCCAGCGAGAGAAGGAACATAAGCAGGGGGAGTGGGAGAGGAAGAAGCCGGCTTCCAGCGGAGGAGCCCGATGTGGGGCTCGATCCCACAACGCCGGGATCACGCCCTGAGCCGAAGGCAGACGCTTAACGACTGCGCTACCCAGGCGCCCCGAGTCTTTGCTTTTTAACCTCATCAAACAGCCCCGCCCATCCCTCTCAAGGGCACATGGGCATTCGTTGCTAGCTCAGTGTTGGTAATGCATCCCTAGGTTCTGGAGTCCGGGTAACTTTGACCTTTGTACTCAGTCTTCTGCTGTGTGTGTACCAGTCAGGGTGGGCTCTTTATGCTGCAGTAATCAACAGAATCTTCGCTGCCAAAGGCAAATGCCTCTTTCTTGCTTATGCTACATAGGGATTGTGGACTGGCTGGGAACACTCCCCCACATTTGCTAACTCCTGGGTGGACACAGACAGAACCGCTGCCATATAGACATATGGGTGAATTATATGAAGTAAACTCCCTGTAACTACCACCCAAGACTGGACTGGAACTTTGCCAGTCACCCAGGACCAATTACAGCTGCCCTCTCTCCCTCCCAAAGTAACTACTGTCCTGACTTCCATAGCAATTACTTTCTTGTATTTTGTTCTTAATGAAACTTTAAAATTTGAGATTCATTGTAGATTCATTGTAGCTGTAAGAAAATAATACAGAGATCCTGGGGACCCTGTGCCTAGTTCCCCCCAGTGATGACTGTAGTAGTCAGCACCGCAGTGGGATATTGACATTGATTCGGTCAAGATACAGGACATCTCATCACCATGGAGATCCCTCACCTCACCCCTTTATAGCCACATAACTTTCCTCCTTTCTCCTTCTTCTTTTTTTTTTTTTTTTTAAAGATTTTTATTTTATTTATTCGACAGAGATAGAGACAGCCAGTGAGAGAGGGAACACAAGCAGGGGGAGTGGGAGAGGAAGAAGCAGGCTCATAGCAGAAGAGCCTGATGTGGGGCTCGATCCCACAACACCGGGATCACGCCCTGAGCAGAAGGCAGACGCTTAACCGCTGTGCCACCCAGGCGCCCCCCTCCTTTCTTCTTAACCCCTAATCAGCTGTTCTCCATCTCCATAATTTTGTCATTTTGAGAATGACAAAATTGCTTTCCCTTGGGGGTATTGCTCGTTTGTTCCTTTTTATTGCTACATAGTGTTGCACGGTGTGGAGGCTCCCCAGCTAACACTTGACCAGTGGGAAGGCATCTAGGTTGTTTCCAGTTTGGGGCTGTGGTGACTAAAGCTGCTGTAGATACACTCTTGCACGCAGATTTCGTGTGTGTGTGAACAGTTTTCATTTCCCTGGGATAAATTCTTGGGAGTGCAATCAGTGAGATGTATAGCTAGTTTTGTTTTATTTTTGAGAAACTGCCAAACTGTTTTCCAAAGCGGCTGTACTGTTTTACCTTCTCTGTGTATGAGTGATCCAGAGAGTGATTTCTCTGCATCCCTGACAGCATTTGGAGTTGTCGTTATTTTTTATTTTAGCCGTTGTGGTTTTAATTGACATTTCTCTAATGGGTAATGATGCAGATCTTTTCATGTGTTTATTCGCCATTTGTATATCCTCTTCCACGAAATGTCTGCTGTCTTTTGCTCATATCCGAATTGCATTGTTTGTTTTCCATGGTTGCGTTTGAGGGTTCTTTATATATTCTAGACAATAGCTCTTTGCTAGATATGTGGTTGCAAATACTTTCTTCCAGTCTGTGGCTTGTCTTTTTGTCCTTATAACAGTGTTTTTCACAAAACAAACAAAAAACCAATTAAACCTTTTTTTGATTTGTTTTGTTGAAGTCCTGTTTGTTCTTTTATGGATCATACTTTTGGTGTCAAGTCTAACAACTCTTTGCCTGGCCCTAGGTCCCCAAGAGTTTCTCCCATGTTTTCTAAAAGTTTTCTATTTTACCTTTAAGCTGGTGATCCATTTTTAAGTTAATTTTTGAATAATGCATGAGACTTAGGTCAGGGGTTTTCTTTTCTCTTATGTACATGCATTTCAGTGTCATTTGTTAATAGGCTGTTTCCTTCAATGAATTGCTTTTGTATCTTATCAGAGGTAGGGTGGGCATGTTTGTAGATACTCCTGGATTCTCTGTTCTGATCCCCTGATCTGTGCGCTTCCTGCTGTCTTCCTAGGGCAACACCGTCTTGATTATTATGGCTGTACAGTAATTCTTGAAATTAGGTAGGCTAATTCTTCCAGCTTTATTCCTTTTTTCAATCCCAAATTGCTTAGATATTATAGTTCCTTTGCCTTTCTATATAATTTGAGAACGATTGTAGAATTTTAGGATAATCTTGTCTGTATGTGCAAAAAAAAAAATCTCACTAGGGCTTTGACAGGAATTGTGTCAAACTTATATATCAATTTGGAGAGAATCGGCATTTTCACCGTGTTGACTCTTTCAATCATGAACATGATTTATTTAGACATTATTCGATTTGTCTGTGTTTTGTGGTTTTCAGCCTAAAAGCCCTGAACGTGCTTTGTTAGATTTTACCTAAATCTTTTATCTTTTGAATGATTTTAAGTGGTATTGGATTTTTAACTTTGATGTTCACGTGTTCCTTGCAAGTGTAAGAAAGTGTGGTTGATTTTGTGTGTAGATCTTGTATCTTGTGACTTTGATGAACTCATTTGCTATTTCTAAGAGTTTTTGGCAGATTCCTTGGGATCTTCTATATACACAGTCATGGTATCTGCAAAGAGGGACAGTTCTTTTCTGATCTATATGTCTTTTATTCCCTTTTCTTGTGCAGAGTTGGTATTCACTCTTCTTTAAATATTCAGTAGAACTCTCGAGTGAAACCAGTTGGGCCTGAAGATTTCTTTTGTGGAAGTTTGGTATTATGAATTCTGTTTCCTTAAGAGCTACAGAGCTATTCGAGCGATCTGTCTCCGATTGGGTGAGTTGTGGTCATTTGTGTTTGTAAAGGAGATTAATTTCATCAAGTTGACAAAGTCATGTGTATACAGTTGTTCATAAGAGTCCCTTATTACCCCTTCAGTCCTCTTGTTTCATTCCTGATACGTTCTGGTTTTCCTTTGTCAGTCTTGCTAGAAGATCAATTTCATCAATCCTCTTTGAAGAACTAGCTCTTTGTTTCATTGATCCCCCCCCCATTGTTTTCCTCTTTCCCATTGCATTGATTTCTGATCTGTAGTGTTTCCTTCCTTCTGCTTGCTTGGGATGTAATTTGCTCTTATTTTTGTAGGTTCTTGAGGTGGGAGCTAATATTATTGATGTGAGACTTTTCCTCTTTTCTAATTATGCATTTCGTGCTATAAATTTCCCTCTCAGCGTGTGCTGTGTCCCAGAAATTTTGATATGTGGTATTTTCATTTTCATTCAGTTCAGTGTATTTTTGATTTCTCTTGAGACTTCCTCCTTGACCCATGAGTTATTTAGAAATGTGTGGCTTAGTTTCCAAATCCTTGAAGATTCTTCTGATACGTTCTCTTTCAATTTCTGGTTTGAGTCCATTTGGTCAGAGAATCTACTCTGTGATTTCAGTTCTTTTACATTTCCTGAGGTTTCTTTCTTTCCACTTTTATGAAGCTATAACTGACACATAACATTGTCTGCATTTTAGACCTACAACACGATGACTTATTTATCTATATGAAGCAAATGCTTACCACGACAGTTTAGTTAACATCCATCACTTCCCATAGTTATACATTTTTTGCTTCTGATAAAAACTTTTAAGACTTACTCTCTTAACGACTTCCGAGTATACAATATAGTATTGTAAACTGTGGTCACCGTACCTTATGTCCCCAGGGCTTATTTATCTTATACCTGAATGTTTGTACCTTTTGACCACCTTCAATCATTTTGTCCACCCCCTGCCCCCTGCCGCTGGTAATCGTGAGTCTGTTCTCTGTATCTATGAGTTCAGTATTTTTAGATTCCACATACAAGAGAGATCCTACAGTGTTTGTCTCTGACTTGTTTCGCTTAACGTAATGCCCTCACGGACCATCCGTGTTGCTTTAAGTGGTGGACTTTCCTTCTTTTTTATGGATAAAAATATTGCCCTGTGTCTATAATATATTCCACTGTATACATATACCATATTTTCTTTATCCATGCATCTGTCCCTGGACGTTCAGGTTGTTTCCCTGTCTTGGCTCTTGTGAATAATGCTGCAGTGAACATAGGAGTGCAGATCGCTCTTCAAGATCCCGTTGGCTTGATCATAGGATAAGTCTATTTTTATTTTTTTGAGGAACCTGCACACTGTTTTCCATTAATTCAGACCAATTTATATTCCCACCAGCAGTGCATGAGAGCTCCTTTTTCTCTACATCTTATCTAGCATTTGCTTTCTCTTGTTATTTTGATAACAGCCATTCTAACAGGCATGAGGTGGCATCTCAGGGTGGTTTTGATTTGCCCTTCCCTGGTGGTTAGTGATGTTTAGCACCTTCCTATGCACCTGTTGCTTGATCACATATCATGTTACTTGATGCTATTATTTTTATACCTGTTTTTTTTTCAGAAGTTTTTAGGATCTTCTTTTTATCCTTGATGTTCAGAAATTTCACAGTGTGACTAAGCATTTTTCATTTGTTATACCTGGTGGGTACTCTCTTGGGAGTTTGAAACTTTTTTTTTTTTAAGATTTTATTTATTTGAGAGAGAGAGAGAGAGAAAAGAGAGAGAATGAGCAGGAGGAGTGGCAGGCAGAGGGAGAAGCAGACTCGACTGCCCGCTGAACAGGGAGCCCGATGTGGGCTCCGTCGCAGGACCCTGGGATCATGACCTGAGCCGAAGGCAGACGCTTAACCAACTGAGCCACCCAGGTTCCCTGGGAGTTTAAAATTTGTACGTCTGAAACTAATGTAACATTAAGTGTCAACTCCACCAAAATAACAAAATTAAACTGTTGTCAAATTTATCCAAGTCACTCATGTCACTGATGAATGAGTGACGTTCCAACACCTATCTTTGTTTTTCACTTTCCTGTTAATCATTAACACCAATGGAAATATTAGCTAAAATTCTTGTCAAAATTATACTTGTTATTTACATTAATAGCTGCCTACAGATAAAAACGTTCAGCAAAAACCAATGAAATTTAAACATGTATGTACAAAAAGGCTCCCCATTCCTCCCCAGAACTTCTTTTGTTTTATGTTTAGCTCCTGGATTGACTTTTTAATTTTCATTTTTTTATCATTTTTTTTATTGTTATGATATGTTAGTCACCATGCAGTACCTCATTATTTTTGTCTTGGTCTTGATTCTTCTGTTTTTGTGAGACTCTCATGGTACTCTTGCTCTTCTGTTTTTAACTTTAGTCATTTTTAAATCTTAAGAGCTATACATTTTTTCTGTCCTTTTGTATTAATATCCCATAATTTTATGGGAACAAAATTATCTCCGCATTTTTTTCAGTCGTCTTATACATAATGCATTGCCTGACTGTTTCTATAGAGCTGCTTTCTCAAGCTTTTATTTAGACATTATATAGTTGTTTTACATTCTAGGCACTGTTCTACATAGTTTTACAAGTGTTTATTTAATCCTCCACCCACGAACAGCCCTTTGTCTTCATCCTTTGTCTGCAGCCCACAGCTGGCCAGGGCAGAGCTGGGGTTTGAACCTTGGCCTCTGGCTTCAGAGCCTACAGTGTGTAGATACTAGGTGGTCACTCTGGGGTCAGCTGGTTTTGAGCTGTCTTGTCATACTTGGGTGACAATATCTGGATGCTCTGAGGGGTTAACTTGTCCCTCGTGTGGGCAGTTTAAGTTAGGAGAGGTCCAGTTCTCTGCTTGCCTTCTGATTTGTTGCTGATGGGGCATGTCCGTCCTTTCACCATCCTGGCCTGGGTAGGAGCAGGGGACCCAAGCTCTGCCCAGCAGATGCCCTTGTCTGAGACTTTGACTCCTGAGAGAGTAGTAAAACACCAGAAAAAAACACACACACAAAAAACACAAAACGGTTGGCAGTCCTGCATCTCAGCTGCTGTTCCCTGACCAGATACTTGTGCCTTGATATGGCTCTTAGATTTTTGCTTCCAAGTGTCTGGAGATGTCTTACATGTTTTTGTATCACTAGAGTTCTGGTTGTAAGTTAGAGCACTGACCGTTCCTTTCTTCAGTAAGAATAAGAATCTATTGGAAGGCCGTGGAGGCCAGATTTGAAACATGGGCACTGACCAAGGCTGTTCTGGAGGGTTAAGAATTCAGAAGCATGAGGCGCCTGGGTGGCACAGCGGTTAAGCGTCTGCCTTCGGCTCAGGGCGTGATCCCGGCATTATGGGATCGAGCCCCACATCAGGCTCCTCCGCTAGGAGCCTGCTTCTTCCTCTCCCACTCCCCCTGCTTGTGTTCCTTCTCTTGCTGGCTGTCTCTATCTCTGTCGAATAAATAAATAAAATCTTTAAAAAAAAAAAAAAAGAATTCAGAAGCATGAATTACCTGCTAAGATGTGCTGTTACATCATCAGGCCACCCCCCTCCATAGCCCTGGAATTAGTCCTAATTGTCTCTTTGTTTCTTCTACTCTCTCCAGATTCAGAATCTCTGTTGGGAGGGTGGGGAGTCAAGTTCACATCACATACCTGCCCACTGATTGCCAAGAGCTGGGGGAGAAGAAGGAAGATTCCCCTCCCTCCTTGGCTTCTATAAGTAAAGGTTGAGGCAACTCAAATCATGCCTATTGGGTATTGCCCCAGAATAAGGAAGTCAGATTCTAGACAGCCCCAAAGTCAGATTCTAGACAGAAGAAGGAAGTCAGACTCTAGACAAGCCCACCATACTGGTGATTTCCATTCCAAGTTTCCCCACTTTTATATGGGTTCTGTGAATTTCCTATTTCTTTCCCACAAGTGGTCTTTGGTGACTAGCCAGAATCCTGTGGCTTGTACTCGGAGATCCCTAAGTGAATTATGTCCCATGGCTCCCATATGATCTTTGTTTTTTTGGTGCATCCTAGAAGTTTGGGGACCTTGAGGTCTAGACTCGCAATTTGTTTTTGTCTCATTAGCTTGATTATAATGTTTAGGGGGATAAATAACCTGCAGGTCTTTTGCTGAGAGCAGCTTAGTGAGGACTGGCCATGAAGAACATTTTCCATATTCTTGGCTCAAGAGTTAGCTGTTCTCATTGACGTGTCAGTATTGAGCCAAAGGGCCAGCCCTTGGAGACGGGGCTGTGGAATGAGTCAGTGTGGCCAGTCCATTCTAATTTGGCACATTCAAGCTTGACTACTTTTCATCAAGGAGTTCATTATTTGGGGCTGGGAGGCAATTTCACGTGAGCATGCATACGTAAGTCCTTTGCCCACTGCGGTGATTTGGTTAAGGGGACTTGGCCAGCTCTGGGGGTCCAGAATGCCCTGCAGTTGTGTTTAAAATAGAGAGTCCATGGTTTTCAGGGGCTCACAGGGGTCCACAGTACTCAGAAAGGTTGAGTCATGGACTTGTTTCCTGAATTCTGAGCTGCTTAACAATGACCTTTTAGATAGGGTGGTGGTTGTGTAACTAAATTTACTAAAAACCATTGCGTTGTATACTTTGAATGGGTGAGTTGTATGGCAATTGAATTGTATTTCAAAACTGCTAAAAATGGACCTTTCACTAACCTGTTTTTAAGTAGGGGACCGCCTGAACAAGGGACCCATCTTGGGTGCTCAGTGAATCTGGGCATTATTGAGCTCGTTTGTATATAATTGCCCATTTCTATGTATTACTTTGGCTCGAGGTGCACCCAGTTATGATAATTTTGTGGTCCTTCTAAGTGAGTTATTTGGCCTCTAATATTGCACTGAGAACCATGTCTAGACCTATGGTGGGTTAAAAGCCGGAGCTAATTTCATTTATTGCCCCATAAATTGCAGTGGTTATAGTTATGGGAGAAGACACAAGCACAGTGAAAGTTCAGCCAAGTTCCCTTACTTTCATGACCCCCATTGGTATTTTGCACCCTGTTGAGGGATTACGTGGTTAGTGATGAAGTGCTCAGGACGTTAAGGGGGAAGTGCTAAGCCGCGATGTCGGGGCTGCAGTGCTGTAATCGAAGCCATAGCAAAAGAATGGCTGATGTGATCCCCACCTGAGGTCCCACTGACTGCATCAGAAAATAAGGTCGCCATGGAAAGCATCAAGTAAAAAGAGTTCAGTCGTACCTTGCGTATAGCCCTCCAAAGGCAAGTCTGATGGTGTCCTGTTCCTGGCTGATTCTTGGGTGGCTTCCCATCACTGCAGCTGCAAGCCTGTGCCCATTTCCACAGTGTGGGGGCCCCTGATTCCTAAAGGCTGAAGGCCACCTGCTCTGGGTAGCTCAGAGTGCTGTGTTGCAGGTTGCTGACACGGCTGTTGATAAGGGCAACTTAAAGGGGAGTGTGTGCAGGTCAGGGACCCGTTGGTCCCAGTGCACAGTTAAGACTTGCTAGTTAGCAGGATGAATAGAAAGGGGGCACGAAGGCCACAGGTGGCTGAATGTCTGCTGCTGAGGTAGGACGTGAACAGGACTTTCCATGGTACATTCTAGCTGCTCTGTTGATCTACCCCCTGAGAACTGTCCCATCTGCTTCCATCTCCTAGGGGAGCTGAGGGAGTCATTCCTATCCAGGAGATCAAACTCCATTCATCATCTTCAGGGTTCAGCAAACCTATGTGGTATGTACGTTGTTCTGTACCTATGTTCTGTAAACGTACGGATGTTCCTCAGGCGAACTGGTATTGATACAGTTGAAATGTTCTGTTCCTTCCTGTTGTGACCAACCGTCCCTGAGCTCTTGCTAGGTGCCAAGCTGTGTGCTAACTGCTTTGACTAGGTTATTTTTCACTCAGCCCTCTTAATCCCATGAGGCTGGAAATGCCCATTTTTTTGTGTGTAAGAGAAAGCCAAGGCTTAGAAAAGTTAACTGAATTGCCTAGGACTAGACACATAGCAAACAAGGTAATAGACTTCTGTCCTGGGTCGAATTCCATAGCTTTTAACCATCGCTGCTGCACCCCCTATTCTAGACTGTATTTCTCTCAGTGCCTACTTGGTTGGTTTTTTCTTTCTGTGCAGGTGTTTGGGGTGCTTTAGGTGGGAAGGGAAGTGAGCAGCTGATGTCTGTCATCACGTGCCATGGATTAGCAAGTCAGTCACCATCTAGATGGGGCAAATGTTGGGCTGTGGGTCAAATATAGCCTACAGCTCTAGAGCGAAGAATGATTTTTTTCAATTTTAAATGGCTGGGGAAAAAAAATCAAAAGAATGATACTTTGTGATACCTGAAAATTATATGGAATTCAAATCCAGTGCCTATAAATAAAGTTTTATTAGAACACAGCCATGTCCATTTTGGTTATGTACTTAATGGCTGCTTTCATGCTACAATGGCAAAGATGAGTAGCCATGACTGAGACAGGATGGCTTGCAGAGCCTAAAATATTAATTTTCTGGGTCCTTGTAGGAAACCTTTGCCAACCCTTGATCTAGATGATAGTGTTTGCACTCCCAGATAGGAATGACTTCCTAAGCTCTTTTGGGAGGTGGGCAGAGACGGGATAGGGCAGAGCAACAGGACAGCTACGTACAAAGCCAGATCAATGTTACGTATGCTTATCAGCGCTGTTCTGTAACGTTCTTTGTGGCCACACTGTGTGTGCTCTCCAGTGGGTCCTGGTGACCCAGGGTACCATTCATGTTCTGGACAGCTATAACTGCAAGGCTGGAACCCCAGGTCATAGCCTTCTGTGTATGACTCGAAGGGGTTCAGAGTATACAACTCCAAAATATGCCCCTTTGACCTAAGGATTGTTTTGAGCTGAAGGCAATTGAGAGAAAGCAGACCCAAGAAAAACACTCTGCCCTCTCCTCTCGACTATTCTTAATCACTGGGGACAACTCTTGATTCTTTTGGGCGCAGAGATAGCACCTGAGGAATCCCATAACAAACCTTAGTAAGCAACTCTTATTTTCCGTTAGTCTCCCCTAAAAGCCTGAACCCGTTTTCCTGTTTTTTTTTTTTTTTTTTCTTCTCTACAAATGTCCTTTGTTCAGGTGTCGTATAAAGCGCAGGTTCTAACCACCCCTTTGAATTCCTCATCTGAGTTTCTCCCCTGCGCATGTGCACTGTGTGGGTTAATAAACTTCCTGTTTGTTTGTCCCTCGTTAGTCTGCATTTTGCAGGTCTAATTTGCAGGGCCCCAGCTGGAGAGCCTGGGAGGGTAGAGGGAAAAAGTCTCCACTCTGTTGCAGACACGAGACTAGGTAACTTAGATGGAGGGCTGGGGGCGGCAAGCTTGAATGAAGGATCTCCCTGCACACCACCGTACCACCTCAGGGAAGGAGGGGAAGGTTGGGCCCGCCCTCTGGCTAGAAGGGAATTGATACACCCAGGACACGGACCGTGCTGCACGTGTTGCCTGCTGTTTCATTGAAGCCTCAGTAGTCCGGACAGGGAAGGCCATCATCTTCCTGTAAAGATGTTGAAGGGGAGACTGACGTTGGGGGGATATACACTGAGGTGCCATTCGTGAGTACCTGCCCAAGTGTTGTGCTATGGATTCGAGGACTAACGGGCCAGCTCCACGCCCTTGGGTTCTGGCTAACAAGTTCTGAGGTTGGTATCCAGGTTCAGACACATGTGCTTGGAAGCCTGACGTGTTTCTCCTCCATCACGTTGGCCTCTCGGTGCTTACACCTTGAGCAGCCATGTGGATGTGTTTCCTGTCAGACTGACCGCTCTGGACACAGCCTATCGAAGCGGCATGGCTCCGTGATGAGTGCAGGGAATTTCTACTCAGTGAACTGGTGAGCAGTTGCCGTGTGCCAGGCCCCATGTTAGGTGCTGTGGGTATGAACGTGAGGGACAGCCACCTTTCTTAGGCTGTTTCCGTAGAGCGGGTGGGCTGGTGCAGGACCTCAGGGGTTTGGGTTGTAAGCAACAGAAGCAGACTCCGGCGAATTCATCTGAAGACAGTGCACTGGGGGGCATGGGGATGGTTCACGGGATAGGAGGAGAAGCTGAGCGGCTGGGCCCACAGGTGTGGGCAGCAGCCTCAGGGGTCTAAGAAGTGGGAGGCATAGACAGCTGATACCTTTGGGACAGAATGGTTCTCACCATTTTCCTTATCTCAGTCAATATCAGGTTGCCTTTGCATGAGAATTTCACTTGACTTTGGCTATTTCTTTGACTCAAAGTAGACAGGATCATGGATGGGCAGCCCACCAAGGCTGTGTGCAGTGGTAGAGAGGACCTCCCAAAGAACACTGAGTTTCTGTTACTGGAAGAAGGGGTAAGTGCTGTTGGGCAAGTGAAAACCAGGGTCGCTATGTGTCATGGGCTATGGGAGTATAAAGGAAGATGCCCAACCGAGCCCCAGAGGTCAGGGAAGAGTTTCTGGAGGAAGAAACCTCTAGGCTGAAACCAGAATGACAACTGAAGTTAGCCATAGGGCAAGAAGGACACAAAACATTACAAGCTAAGGGCAATGCAGGTGCAAAGGCCCAGGGGCAGGGCATGTTTCAGGCTCTTGCTTGTTGGTCTCTAGGAATGACAGGTCATTTTGCCCAAGGACTTGTGCTTTTAAGGATCAGGGTCCATCTGTCTTTGAGTTTCCCAAGGTCAGCTGAGCATCATGGAAAACCTCAGGCCATGATTTCCTGCTTCCCAGGGAGTCTGCAGCATTAAATAAAATCTTGGGCCCTCCTGCACGGAGAGCTGATAGGAAGAAAAATGCCACCGCAGCCCTGAGCACTTTTATTATTCTACCTTGGCTGCAGTCGGGGAGGCCGCTGGTCATGAGCTGCCCGACCTGATTTGCACCGGCGTAAGTCACAAATTGTGGCTTGACGTTTATAGCAGCTGTGATCCACACATATCGATTATTTAGGAAAAGGAATGAAGCCGAGACGGCCGAGCAGCTGCCTTGTTAAAAATCTGCTCTTGTTGCATTTCATCCCGATGGGAGAGGGGGCACAGACTCGGAAAGGGGGGAAAGCACTATCTAGCTTAGATCTTGTTCATGTCTCGGTGGATAGCAAGCGGCTTTTATTCACTGTCTTTGATTAATCAGCTCCCTTTTATTCATGTGAAAAATCCAGACACCCAGGAGCTCCTTGGAAGGAATTATTGTTCTTTGCCTCTTATGCTCAATTGCTTCTGTATTGTGTTCATTGGGCTAATGAAAGCTGAGCGAATGTCTCTATTGGCTGTGCTTGGATGAATTAGCACTTCGCCTGCAAACTGTATTTCTCTGATGAAGCTGAATTTGTTTCCTCCCCCCGCCACCCCCCCCCCCCCCGCCACGATGAGGTTGTTTCTTCCATGCTGATGACCGTGGGAGCCACGGGAGGCGTTTGGGGCCCTTTCCGTTCAGGGATCACTTGGCCTCTCCATGGTAGTCCGGAGTCCGAGGCAGCCAAACTATAAGAACAAGAGCTGCCGTAGCACCAGCTCCAGTGTGGGCGGACGCCCGGCTCGTGTCTGCGGTTGCTGAGCTGAATGGCATCGGGACCTGCACGGATGGTCCTTCGGCCGGGGTGGGAGGCACACCGACCCCAGGCGGGCGGGAGTCCACGCGGAGGCCTGCTAGAGCCTAGACGAGCTGCGGGCTCTCTGAGCTGTGCCCTGCCCAGTGAGAGGATTGGGCTAGCCGAGTCCGTTAGGCTGCTTGGGCCGCCATGACAGAATACCACAGGCTGAGCGGCTGAAGCAACGGAAAATGATTTTCTCACCTTTCTAGAGGGCCGAAGTCCAAGATCAAGGGGGCTGCAGGGTTGGTTCTTCCTTTTTTAAAAAAAGATTTTATTTATTTATTTGACAGGGAGAGAGAGAGCCCAAGCAGAGGGAACGGCAGGCAGAAGGAGAGGCAAAGCAGGCCTCCAGCTGAGCAGAGAGCCTGACGTGGCCCTCGGCCCCAGGACTCTGGGATCATGAGTTGAGCCGAAGGCAGACGCCCAAACGACTGAGCCCCCAGGCGCCCCGGGGTTGGTTCTTTCTGAGGGCTGTGAGGGAGAATCTGCCCCAGGCCTCTCCTAGCTTCTGGGGGTCGCTGGCCATCTTTGCCATCCCTTGGCCTGTAGAAGCCTCACTCCGACCTCTGCCTTGATCTTCACATGGCGTCGTCCCTCTGTGCATGCTCGTCTGTGTCCAAGCTTCCCTTTCTTAGAAGGACATCAGTCCTGTTGGACTAAGGCCCATCTTAAGGACCTCGTCTTAAACTTGATTATGTCTGTGAAGACCCTGTGTCCACATCAGGTCACATTCTGAGGTACTGGGGGTTTGCACTTTAACACGTATGTACTTTTTTTCCAGTGATGGGGGGAGCAATTTAACCTATAAAACCTACCTTGGGACTAGTTATGTGATGATAAATTTCCTTATTGTTTAAGCCGCACGAGTTGGGTGATGGTTACCTGTAGACCTGAATGGCTGACAGAGACCACAGTTAGCCCCGCTGGGTCTAACCTGCGGTGACATGGGTTTCCCACCACCATGTCCCGCTAGGAACGGTTTCATTTTCTTGCTGTTGGAGATATTCCTGGGTCGGCCCCGGGAACCAGAGTCCTGCATGAAGCTTCCAGCTCAGGGGAGAGCACACACAGCTACAGCGGTCTTGAGGGAGGAAGGAGTTTAGAGGGTTGGAGAAGCAAAGAAGTGAGATAGCACTGACGTCTGCTGGGAACACCACCCCTTTTCTCTGTGGTTGCCAGACCTCGTCCTGCTGGCCCCATTCAGAGTGGCTTTCTCCAGTGTGTCCCCCAGGTGTTTTGTTTATAACCTGGTCATGGTGCTTGGTGTCATTGTGGTATGGTGAGGCTGGACCCTTGCTCTGAACTCTGGAGTCCCTGCCTGGTTTGTGCTTAAAATGTATGTCTACATGGAGCTTCTTCCACTGGTCTAAAGGGGCACGAAGCTTAGGAGCCAGGTGAGGACAGAGCGGCGGCATTGGGATGAGAAGCACAAGCTCGGGGCTTGGCAGGAGGAAGGGATGGGGTGGTGGGGGAGGGAGGGGACAACAGGAGAACCCCAAGAGTGTTTGTAAAGCTGTGCATGTTTTTCTGGGGAAAGGCTCATGTTTTTCATCAGATTCTTAGAAGGAGGGCTAGTACCCTAGCTCTGCCTTGGGCAGCGTGGTGGATGAGATGCTGGTCTACACTACATGCAGGATTTTGGCTCTTCGTGTCATTTAGGATACAGATCTCAAGGAAAGTGTGAGGTCCAGCCATATCAACATGGTACCATGCAACATGGCTGGTGCACACAAGGATTGCCCAGAGCTCAAGATGAATGCAAACCAGGTGATCCCTATCACGGAAGAACCAACACCTGTCATCTCTTCCCATGGAAGACAGTCCGGCCTAATGCTCAGTTCAAGGCACTGCTAGTTCAGACACAGAATCTGGAGTTGATTCCAGGCTCTTCCCCTCTTAGCTGTGACAACATGGGCACTCACTGTTCTTCTGAATCTGTTTTCTCGTGGAAAATGGAAATGAAAATAGCTTCACCGAGGATGGTGTTGAGGTTGACGTACGACCACGTACGTGAAGGGCTTGATTCCGTGCTTGGCACCGAGCGTCTGAAATGTCAGTGTTATGAGGGGAGGGAAAGGTGAGGTGTAGAGGTTACTGACCTCTGTCCTTGTCCCTGAACCTTGCCTCTGTCCCTGACCTGTTAGTTTTATGGCTGTAAAATGGAGCTTCATTCTTCCATTTTGTGAAAGAGAGCTGAAATGTCCTTTTTGCAGAGCCTTTGGGAATGTTAGTGATAATGTGCGTGAGAGGCCCGGCTGAGATGAGTTCTCTTGTAGCAGACGTGAGCATTATTCCTGTGCCAGGCTCTTTCAGGTGGGGAGTACGTCTGTTTTCCGTGGCTACCACAGACTCACTGACTTAAAGCTACACATATTTATTTTCTTATAGTTCTGGAGGGCAGAAGCCCGAAATAGTTTTACTGGGCTAACCTCAGGGCGTCCTTAGGGCTTCTGGAAGCTCTGAGGGGGGAATCCCGTTTTCTTGCCTTTTTCTAGTGGCTACCATGTTCCTTGGCTGGTGGCCCCGTCCTCCATCCTCAAAGTGTACCACCCCTGTCTGTCATTACATCGCCTTCGTTCATGCAGGGGAAGTGGCTACTTTGGGACCACCTGGATCATGCACGCTAGTCTCCCCCATCTCCAGAGCCCTAACTCAGTCACATCTGCAAAGTCCTTTTTGTCACAGAAGGTAACATCCACAGGTTATGGAGACGTGAGGATGTGGGATGTTGGGGGGCCATTGTGCAGCCTCCCACAGGGGGTTTGCCTGTCAAACGTTGTCTACTTCATAGTTCTGCTCTTCTGCCCATTTCTGCTCATGGCATAGAAGCAGTTGTTTTTCTAGACCTTGATGTGGGGAGGAGGTAGGAAGTGGGGTGAGTATACCCCAAAGCAGTGGTTCTCAAAACGTGGCCCCTGAATCAGCAGTGGCAACCTCACTTGGGAACTGGTGAGAAATGCAGATTCTTACCCCCTCCTGAGACCTCCCCAGGCACTCAGGGATAGGATTCAGCAATCTGTACTTTAACAAGCACTGCCTTGCGATCCTGCCTTTATTTTAAATTTTGATATTGTATTCGTTGTGAAATTTTTTGCATTCGTTTTTTGATCTCTAATAAATAATATTGCAGTAAGATATATTATTTGTTTTGGCTATATATTATTTGGTTTACACCTGAGGTTGAGTGTCTCACTGGCCTTACCCTAGTTCTGGCCCTGGAGAAAGCGTGGTCATCAAGTCTCACATCAAGATCTGGGTCCTCACAGGAGGTCTGGGTACTGAGTAACGGAGACACTCAGCCTACAGAGGCATGTATATCGGAGATGTATTCCATGAGACAGTGAGGTCAGAGCTGGGAGCTGAGGGTCAGGGGAAAGGGTAGCAGCGTTTCAGGCAGAGTGGCAGGTGCAAAAGCGAGGTCCTTGGAGGGGGTATAGCATGTAGAAGGGACCGGAAAGACCACTGTGCCATACGACTCCCTTAACAAATGTTTACTAAACTCTTAAAGCTTTCAGCAGCCCAGAATTTCAGCCCCTGTATTGCATGGAAAGAGCCCGGGGGGGGGGGGCAATTAGAACAGAGGTTAGGTCTCAGCATGCCTGTGTGACGTTGGTGAAACGTGCCCCAGGCAGTCTTCCTCCCAGAAATGGTATTTGGCACCCAGCAAATAAGGCAGGGAAAGTACAGAAGGCCGTGTGTCTCATAAAAGATGCATTTAGCACCGGTTTCTATTTCAGAGCTAATAGCATTAGCTGTTATGTAGAAAGTAAGAAACACAATTACCCTGTTTTAATAACAAGGTTGACCGCACAGGCCTAATCCCGGAGGAGCCTTGCTTTACGTTTTTGAGTTTTCTCCAGCCATTGAGTTCTGAGTCCCAAGCCAGCTTGTAACCTTACGTCTTCGTTGCCTGGAATGGTCGTGGTTTATGCCTGACATACCAATATAATTGTTAATAGCGCTTCCTTTCACCTTCCAGTGCCCCGGTTTAGGCAATAAATGACGTGAGCACCGTGGTGATACAGAACTGAGAAAACTAAGCCCGCCTTGACGGTGCAGCTCCTGACCAGCTCCTTGGAGAAATCCTCCCTGGGGCAGAATCCGCAGAATCTCAGACTGCCCATTCATCCACGGTTGGGGGGCCGGCCATGCCGGGGACTGTTACAAAAACAAGGTAGAAAGACATCTTAGGAACCGATATTGGCGTTTTTATCGGATATCAGTGTTTTTATCGTACTCAGGAAAAGCCGAAGCGGAATGAGGGGAAGGGTTAGACAGCACTAAGATAAAGTCGTGTTTGCTCTCATTTAACAGCTCTGCAGATGTTAAGCTCTTTTCCAGTAACAGTGGTTGGGGAATAGAAAACTTTCCCAGTGAAAGCTAATATATTGCCCCAACTTGATGTTTAATTAGCTTAAAAAGTCCAGCTGTACAACTTTGTTCTAAATAATGGGAGGGAAAAACGGAAGTCCCCTCGCTTGTCCTGTTGCTTGAGGCTGAGAGCTAAGTTTGGTGTGTATCCATTTGGACCTTCAAAAGTGACTTTTCTTGAAGTACAACAGCACGGAGCCCATGGTGGAGCTCCTGTGTTGAGAGAACGTTGCAAGCCCCCAGGTGTCCTCTGGGATCCTTCTAATGACCCCCTTCTCCCTAAAGATGGCCGGTGTCCTGACCCCTTATACCAATGATTACATGAAGTTCCACAAGACTAACTAGATGGACTCTTCCATGTAGTTCATCCTTGAAACCTTTCCCTTTCAACTTTCATCTTTCATTTTGTTTGTTCCCTTCCATTCCTGAGTGTATGGAATATACACATTTATCTTGTATGGCTGTTGAGAAAAATTTGGGTTGTTTGCAGTTTGGGGCTGTTCTGAGGAATGGATGCCTCTGTGAACGTTCTGGTAATATGTGGCATGCATTCTGTTAGGTGTCTACCCAGGGGTAGAATTTCTAGGTCAGAGAGCAGGGGGGAAGGTCAACTTTAATATGTCAGACAGTTTTCCAAAGCGTTTGCACAACCTCACGCTTCCACCAATAGTGTGTGAGAGACCCTGCTGCTCTACGCCTTTGCCGACACTCGGAATTGTCAATCTTAAATTTTGGCTCTTCTGGTGGGTGTGGGATAGTTATTTCATGGTGATTTTAATTTGCCTTTCCCATTTTAAATAACCTCTTTCATGAAGTGCTTGTCTGAGTCTCTTGTCTGTGTTTTAATTGAGTTTTTACACGTCTTACTGATTTGAGGGAGTTCTTTCTGTAATGAGAGTAGGGATCTTTTCTTGGCTATCGGTGATGCAAATTTCTTCCCTTTGTCAAGAGTCACTATTAAGAGAGTGGAAAGACAAGCCACCGAGTGGGTTCAGTTCTTGACTTTCATGTCTAATTATCAATCTTTTTCTTTATAGTTAGCACTTTTTGAGTCTTATTTAAGAAACCATTGCTCACCCCAAGTTCATAAAGATATTCTTAATTATCATCAAGCTGTTTTGTTTTCTTTTTCTTAAAAGATGTATTTGGGAGAGTGAGAGAGAAGGAGAGAGAGTGTGAGCATTGGTTGGAGGGGGGCAGAGGGACAAACAGACTCCCTGCTGAGCATGGAGCCGGGCTAGGGGCTTGATTTCACCACCCTGTGGTCATGACCCAAGCCAAAATCAAGAGTTGGACCTTCAACTAATTGAGCGACCCAGGCATTCCAAACAATTTTGTTTTAATTTCCCATTGGAATCTATAATCCATCTAATAATTGATTTTTGAATATGGTGTGAGGTTGGGGTCAAATTTTACTTTTCTTTTCCCATATGGATTTCCAGTTGAGGACCACTGAGGATCTATGTTGCTCTGCTGTGGTGAGTCACCTTCTGGACCCTCTACTCTTGTCTCTCAGTCCATTTGTGTATCCTTGGGTCAATACCATACTCTCTTAATTACTGAAGCTTAAAAATCTGGATAACTTGGTAGAGCAAGTCTTCCCATTTTTTGATGGTCTTCAAGAGATTTTGGCCCTTTGCCTTTCCAATTAAATTTTAGAATCATTTTGTCAGTTTTCATAGAAAATCTGTTCAAAATTTAATAGGATTAACTCTTAAATCAATGTGGGGAGAATTGAACATTTTACAACATTGGATCACTGAATCTATGGCCTAATGGTGCATTTCTTCATTTGTTTAGGTGACTTTCTCTCCATCTTTTAGAGTTTTCTCTAGAGTGGTGTTGAGTATTTTTCATTAGATTTAGTCCTAGTTATTTGATATGTTTCAGTGCTATTATATTTAAAATTTTTTATTTTCTGTTTTATGTACAGAAATAGAATTTGTTTTATATATACCTTATATCTAACAGCCTTGCTGAATTTATTCTAATGATTTATCTGTGGGCTTTTCTTTTTGGATTTCCCTACAACAGTCATGTCATGTGCAAATAGGGACAATTTTATTTTATTTCAAACCTCCAATTCAATTTTTTTTTAAACTTCCAGTATAATGCTGAATAGAAGTGATGATAGTGGTCATTTTTATCTCAGTCCTGATTTTAGGGGGGAGCTTTCAATATTTTACCATTATGAATTATGTCTTTCTGCGGGGTTCTTTTTGTTCTTAGTTTGTTATGTTGCCTTTTTATGTATTTGGCTATTTCTGTCCCTATCCTGGCTGGGAGGAGACTGGTTAGATTAGTTTTTTTAAATAGGCTTTATTTTTTTAGAGCAGTTACGGGTTCACAGAAAAATTGAGAGGAAGGTACAGAAATTTTCCATAATCCTTCTGGTCCCTCACATGTATAGCCTCCACCATTATCAATACTCCCATCAGAGTAGTACGTTTGTTAAAATCGATGAACCTATGCTGACACATCATTACACCAAGAGTCCATGGTTTCCATTAGGGTGCATTCTTGGTGTTGCACATTCCATGGGTTTGGAGAGCTTTATAATGATATTATCCATCATTATAGTGTCATATAGGGTCTTTTCATTGCCTTAAAGCCCCTCTGTGCTCTGTCTATTCATCCCTCTCTCTATGGGCTTTTAAAGTATGTACTCTTCATCAGTTGAAGGAAGGTTCTTTTTATTTCTTTTGACATTTCTTTGAAACTTGAATTAAAGTCTGGCATAGGGACAATTTTTGTAATGTTCTACATTAAAAATGTATATTTGGCAGTTGTTGAACTCAATAATCTGTGCCCATTGGTCCATATGTTAATTATGTTCCATTTGTCAATATTTTCTGCTTTTTTTGTTTAGTTTTTCTATTTTTCACTCGTGGGCTTATTTTTCCAGATAGTTTATCCATTTTTTTTTTTTTTTGGTCTTCTGTTTTGAGCCTTCTAGAATTGATCATTTTGTTATTAGGAAGGATATTTGTGGTTGCTAAAGCTGCTTTTCTTCTGTCTGATAATAATGGAGGTAGGCCAGCTTTCTTTTTGGTTGCCTCTTCTCTCCTGACATCTTTTGGACTGCTTATTTTGATATTCATTGTCCCCCTCTATTAATCTGGTAATCATATACCCTTTTCCTGGACTCTGTGTGGTTACACTAGAGATCCCAACATGCATTGTTGTCTTATCAAGGTCTAGTATACACTAACACTCTTGTGTTTTCCTGGACAATGCAAGGATCTCAGAACATTCTAATTCCATTTACCCTCTCTCCATTTCTACACAATTTTGGTCTTATATTTTATTTCTATGTGTACTTTAAACACTATAGTACATTACTGATATATTATTAGATAATCTTAACCACTAATAACTATAAATGTGTATGATTATACATTAATATTACATGTTAATATTAATTTTTATCTAATTTAGATTTAGCTACAACTAGCCTTCACTTCTCTTTGTTCCTTCCTATAGCTCCAAGCTCTCATCTGGGGTGACTTCTCTTCTCCCTGGAGAAACTCCCTTTAGTATAATTTTGATTGGGTCTGCTGGTGATCAGTTTTCCCAGATTTATTTAGTCTGAAGATGTCTTGATTTCATTTTCATTCTTGGAGGATATTTTCACTGGGTGTAGAATTCTACAAGACAATTATTTTCTTTCAGCACTTGGAGGACATCATCCGAGTAACTTCTGGTTTCCTTAGTTTGTGTTGATGGCATGTGTCTGTCTCTGATGCACTTTAGAAGTCAAGAATGAAGGGGGGGTAAACAGTAGGGGGGAATGAACCATGAGAGACTATGGACTCTGGGAAACAAACTGAGGGCTTCAGAGGGGTGGGAGGTGGGGGAATGGGATAGGCCGGTGATGGGTATTAAGGAGGGCACGTATTGCATGGTGCACTGGGTGTTATACGCAAGTAATGAATCATGGAACTCTACATCAAAAACTAAGGATATACTGTATGGTGACTAACATAATATAATAAAAAATTATTATTATTAAAAAAAAAGTAATCTGTTCTCTCCTCACCCTGCCGCCAGCTGCTTTTAAGACTTTCTCTGTTGCTGGTTTTCAGTATGTTACTGTGATCTCTCTAGGTGTTATTTTCTCTTTATTTATCCTGCTTAGGGTTCATCGAGCTTCTCAAATCTTAGTTTTTCTAAAATATATCCGTGATCTCTTCTGATAGTGCTTCTACCCCATTTTCTCTTTTCTTTCTTTCCAGGATGACAGTTATACCCATTTGACCTTTCCACTGAATTGCTCTGTCTCATTCTTCTCTGTGCTTCATTCTGACTTTCTTCTGTTTTTCCAGCTCGTGAATTCTTTCTACCTGTGTCTAATATCAATTTGGCTACTTACTTTTTCAATTAGGTGACTTTTTATACTTTCCATTTCGCTGCCAAAATTCTTTACCTTCTCCTGTTTCCTTGATCATCTTAAGCAAACGTGTTGTCGTCTGCATCTGAGATTAGAGTTATCTGGATTACCTGTGATTGTCTTATCTTGATGCTTTCTCTTATGTTTTGATCATGCTGTCTTTTTTGTGGGTGTGGTTGTTTTTCCTTAAACCTACAGAAAAACTGCAAGAATAGTACAATTAACTTTCCCCTCACATACCATTTGAGAGTATGTTGTAGACATGATGCTCCATCACTCCCAAATATTTTAGGGCGCATTTCCTGCACACCAGGGACATTCTCCTCTTCAGCCACAGTGCAACCATCACACTCAAGGAATTAACACCGATCCATCATTACAATATAACCCATAGACTCCAGTCAGGTTTTACTGGACCAGTTCGGGATCACAGGTTGCATTTGGTTTCCCTGCCTCTTGAGTTACTTTTGATCTGGAATCCTTTTTGAGATTTTTCTTAAGGGTTAATGACCTTGCCACTTTTGAAGATTACAGAAGAGTTATTTTACAGGATGTTCCTCAGTGTGGACTTCTCTGATTGCCTCATGATTAGATTCATATAATTGATCTTTGCTAGGGACGTTGCAGAGATGTGCTGCTGAGTTTGTCTTATCACCCTGTTCAGTGGTACATGACTTGGTTATTCTGTTACTAGTGATGTTAACTTGGGTCACTTGATTAAGAGAGTGTCTTCATTGGGTTTCCCCGCTGTAAAGTCACTCCCTTTTCACTTTGCAATTAATAAATATTTTATAGGGACATAGTTTGAGACATTAAGTCTACTGTTCCTCATCAAAGTTTCATCTACAGTTTTGGCACTCATTGATGTTTCTTGCCTGATTTATAACTTCAGATGGCTGTCAAATGGCAATTTTCCAGTTACATTATTTAGAATACATTTATTGGTTGGCATTCTGCTATAAAGAGCTTTCTCTGATCTACTTATGCATTATTTATGTATGTATATATGCATGTATTATGTATTCGTCCATCCATCCATCCATATGGATTCATAGGTTTCTATTTAATGAGTTAAATACATTATTATCATTTTTATGCTCAAATTATCCTTGATTTGGCCAGTGGGACCCTCTTTAAGCTGGCTTTCTGTGTGTTTTTTGGAATGTCTCCATCCATCTTTGAGCATTTCTATACTTTCTGGCTGATCAAGACATCAAGTGTTGCGTTTTCCTCATCTCAGCCTTGGAATCAACCAGCTCTGTTTCCTTTTAAGGAAGAGTGGTATTTAGAACCTATGAGATCTCATTGCTACTGGGTGTCACAGCTTCTGGGCACTCCCAGGGGACAGAATTAGGGAATATAGTAGGGTCTATGTACTGACATACTATACATGTACACACACATCTAAATCTGGATTTATTTCTTTGTATATATACTTATATATTAGATAATACATATATTTGTGGATGTTTGCATATCTATACCTATATCTATACCACCCGTGTGGATGCCTTCCTTGCCTTTTTTGGGCTCTGACCCCCCTGCCTTCCCTCCTTACCTTACAGATGCTCCCTCATCTTGCTTGTGTTCTGACAGCATTGGGCCCAAGCACCCCCAACCTCAGGCATGGATTTTTATCTATCTTGTCCCCTCTTTTGGATTGAATTGAATTACTCAGGAGGGAAGGAAAGTAGATAGCTGGTTATTTTTGATTCAGTGCTAGAAAGTGTGTATGAAATTAGAGAAATGATTTAAGACCTGGGATTGATGAGACTGAATTGAAGTCCCATTCCTCCAGAGGAACATTATGCTTACTTCTATAGGTTTAGTTGTGATAGAATAAAAGGAGCGTGGTCTAGATTTACTGATCAGTGACTTCTGCAGCGAAAGAAAAGCTTACCCTTTCTAAATGAGTCTGTTTAGATATTTAATTAAGCTCCTTTTGAGCCAAGTACTATTTTTGCCTTTGCCACCTTTAAGGTTACTAGGATAATTTAGTGCCTAGTACTGCATCAAGACATGATCGTATAACAAGTGTTCTAAGATTCAATTCGTGTGAAAGTCCAGAGTAGGGACGTTTATAGAGACAGTGATTCATGGTTACTTAGTTGAAGGGGGTGGGCGTTTAGGGGTTGATAGATAAAGTGTATGGGTTTCTTCTTGAGGGGATGAGTATGTTCTAATATTGTGCTGATGTTTGTACATATTCGTGCATACACTTAAATCCATTAAATTGCACACTTCAAATAGGTAAGTTGTATGGTATTTGAATTCTGTGCCACGAAAACTTTTGAGACATTTTGTAAAAATGACATTGATTGTGCCTTGCTTGGAACCTTGAGTCAACATTGAGAACTCTGTGGACTGCACACCAGCAACACAACTTCTCAGTGAAGTCAGTAATAACCACAAAGCAGAGACCCAGTAGAACTGCTTATCCTGGGGATCACCTGTTCACGACTGTATAACCTCGGGCAAAGCACCTGAATATCCCTAAGTGCAGGTTTCCTCAGCTGGGAAGGGGGAATGTTAGTATCTGTTATTAAGTAAGAGTGTCCATGGAGCTCATGGCATGGCTCATGGCAGGGAACAGCCTCTGCTGAATGGTCTTTTGCTATGAGACATGAAGCATCATAAAACAAGTTGAACAAGTTGCTCTGAGTTCAGGTCCCATTTTCCTAAATTGTTCTTCACTTTGCCTCTACCTGTCTGTGATGCCCGGCCATGGTAATCTGCGCCTTTTGGGAGCCGTGGGTGATAACAGCTGATGGGTTGAGCCTGATCAGTCAGAGAATTGATTTTTAACTCCTCTGGGAGTGTGAGTCTCAGCAAAGTCAAGGGAGCCCTCTGGGGCAGATCAGTTTAAAGCCTGAAAAGGTACCAGGGGAGATTTTTAAAATGCAGATATGACCATTGATTCGAAGTAGAGCGAATTTGTATCTTTCCTAATCTAAAGAGCCCTAAGTGGCCTTTGGAAACTTTTCGGTATAACAGCATTTAAACGAGCATTGTCCACATGACTTGTTTGTGCCAACCCCTCGTCCCAGCCCAGTCTTTTCCTTCTACTGATGCAAAGCCGACTTCTGTTCTCACATCCAGTTGACATAGTGCCCCCCCTTAAAGGTTTCCCTGAAGGTGCTAACCCTCACCTATACTGGAATGGCAAGACCTTTCATGATCTACAGTTCATAGTGTCGTATGTTTTTCTGCTTCGATTCATCATTCTCCGTGTTTATCATGTCTGTACAGACTGTGTGTTTCTTCTCTCACTCTTTCCTCATTTCTCCCCTCCACCCCTTTCCATGCCCAGCCTCTACGCCATCTACCTGTGGCTAGCATCGTGTCAGGTATCAAACAGATAATTAATAAATGATCTTGATTAGCTCAGATGTAACAGAAGCCCCGAGAGGCAGTAAAGTTTTTCTCTAATGTGGTTTTCTTTTGACCTTTGCCTTTGGAGGTGTTTTTATTTATTTATTTATTTATTTATTTATTTATTTATTATTTATTTTAAAGGTGTGTTTATTTATTTGTCAGAGAGCATGCGCACAAGCAGGGGAAGCAGCAGGGGGAGGGAGAAGCAGGCTTCCCACTGAGCAAGGAGCCTGATGTGGGGCTCGATCCCAGGACCCTGGGGACCTGAGCCAAAGGCAGATGCTTAACCAGCAGAGCCCCCCAGGTGTCCCTTTGGAGGTGTTTTTTAATACCTGAACCACATCTCTAGGAGAAACGAGCTTGTATCGTAAGTGAGTGCAGACTAGGTTTGGTGTAACGGGAAGGCATGCATCCCACAGAAAGGGGTGTCTGCTGCTCCGGCCGCTTACGAGCAAGACAGACAGACGCAGCACCATCAAATCTGACATGTCTTGAAAAATTGGAAATCTGGGCTTTTTAAAATGTTGGCCCACTGACTCTAAAATGTTACCATTGACAGCAGTGTGGGGGGAACTAGCAGAACAGGAGAGAGCTCAGGAAGAGATCCATGGGTGTGGGAACTCGTCAGATAATAGTGAGGTCACGATGGGGAAAGGACAGGTTGGGAAAAGATGGTTTTGGGAAAACTGGTTCACAGTCTCAAGAAAGACAAAGCTGGACCCTACTTAATACCAGATATAAAAGTAGGCTCCAGATAGACAGGGCCTTTGTGTGAAAGGTAAAGCTATAAAGGAGGCTGACTTTGCCGCCTTGGGGAAGGAGGTTTTAAGCAAGACCCTCAGAACAGACTGTAAGTCCAAGAAGCCATGAATCTGACTACATTAAATTGAAATATTTCTTGCCAAGAAAAGATACCATGCACAAAGTTATCAGTCACATGACTGACGGGGGGAGATATTGGCAAGGTCTAATGAATAGCTGGCAAGGTCAAGGGAACCAGCACGAAAGTCAGAAACGAGAAAATGGCTGGAAAAGCGGGGTAGAGGCTGTGAACAGGAAATTTCCTGAAGGGGAAGCCTCAGTGTTAATAGGCTTTCCAAGGAGTGCTCAGCTTCCTAGTAATTAAGGAAAGCAAATCAAAAGGATGATCTATGACTTTATACCTGTTAGGTTGCCCGGCTTCCTCATTTTTGCCAACAGTGGTTATTGGTAAAGCTGTGAGAAAGTGGGGCCCCGCGTGCAGCCCTGGGGAGGGTGTGAACCAGTCCCTGCCCGTTGATAATCATTTATCCTGGTGTAATTACCAATTTGTTCTCCATGTCCAGACTTGGGTGACATATTGATGACTGGCCATTAGGTGGCATCATTACTGTGTTGTTTACAGTCTCAGGACGCTGGAGGCAACTCAGGTGTCTCCTGCTAGAGAGTGAGTGAGATGTGGTAGATTTCCTATATGGAGCACCAGGGAGCAGGGAGCAGCCGCAGGCTAGGTGCGCAGAGAAGGGAGGAAAAGAACCCAGGGTTTTCTAAGCCAAAGACATCTACAGGTTGAATTAATGTGTAAAGGTTTACCTTGGATTTTTTTTTAAAGGTAATTTTTTTTAGAGCAGTTTTAGTTTCACAACAAAATTAAGAGGAAGGTACAGAGATTTCCCATAGACCCCCTCGTGCCCAGCCTCCCCCGTAGTCAGCATCCCCCACCAGAGTGGGACATTTGTTTCAGCTGATGAACCCTCAGAGACACATTGTTCTCAGCCGAAGTCCATAGTTGGCGCGAGGCTTCACGCTTGCTGTTGTAACTCTCTGGGTTTAGACAAGTGTATAATGACACGTATCCATTCTTAGAACATTATACAGAGAATTTTCACTGCCCTAACCATCCTCGCTGCTCCTCCTGTGCATGCCTGCTCCCCACAGCCCACCTGGGATTTTTCGTCGGGGCAGCGTAGTACTTTATAGGTAGGATGCATTAAAGCCCGTGGAGCTGCCAGGGCGTGGGGAGCTAATCCAGCTCCCAGCCCGCGAGGGGTTTCTGCAGTTCTCAAGAAGTCTGGTCTCCTCCTTGATTGCGTGCCTCGGTCATCAGAGGGAATGGTCTCTGATGTTCTGTAACGTCACGGCCTGGAGAAGAGCCTCTGCCCTGCAAGGAAAGGCCTCCTCGGGCATCCAGGCTACCTCAGCGCGTGAACATGAAGTCGACTTCGTTTAACTCTTGGAAGTTTGTCAGGGCTTCCTGTGCCTCGCCTTGACCATCCCAGCCAGCCGTCTGAACATCACTGAGCTGTGCGACGTGCTGGCCGGGAGCTCCAGTGGAAAAGCTTCTGTTGGAGAGCCTTTCTGGCCCGCACGTCAGTTGGAACTTTACTCTCTGTATCGTGAACACTGAAGAGGCAAATGGCTTTGCAGCCCAAGTCGTCGTGGGTGCTCTGCCTGCCGCTGTGCCATTTCCCTGTTCTCTCTGCTGGTGGACGCAGTGCCGCCAGCGTCCTGCCAACACTGCAGCCACATCCCCAACAAAAGTATCCAACAAGCTGGCTGGAGAAGATGCGGTGTCTCTCCCTCTTTCTCTCTCTCTCAAGTTAGCACCTTTGCGATCAGCAGATGGGATGTCAAAATAGAGCCACAGCACCCACTGCCACAGCTGTTATAATCCCGTGGACGGTATTCCTCCTTCCCCTCCCCCTGTCCCAGGGGAACGGTCCCTTTGGGGTGGAGCAGGTTGATTGATCTGTGCCCAGAAGGGGTCAGGGTTGATGGTGAAGCTCCCAGACCATGTCCCTGTCACCAGAGTGCCATGGGGGACGTGTGGCATTTGCCATCTCTTCTCTTCTTGATCTTCGGATTTTATTTTTGGCATTCTCCTCTCCTGTGTCTGGCACTTCCTGGGCTGTGGGCATGAAGAGGTTACAGCAGCCGGGAGCCTGCTGGGCTGAGTTAGCACTTCCCTCTGCATCCAGAATATTTCCCAAGTACCGTCCCTTTTGCATCACGGAGAAGGGGTGGTGGTGTGGGCAGCCCCCCCCCCCCCCCCCCGCTGCAGTAGGTCAGAGCAGGGGCTCCTTAACCATGTCTTGCTTTCCTCCCCACAGCTCTGCGAGGAGGACGCCGCAAGGGAAAGGCACCGGGAGTGAAGGATGAGCCAGGGACGCCTCGCTGCCGAGCTGCAGAGTGCCCCCGCTGCGCCCGCCCGCCGCCGCTCGAGCGCTCCCCGCGCTCCCCGTCTGCATCCGGCCGCCCAGGGGCACGCAGACGCCGCCTGCGGCTCTCTGGGAGGGCAGACCGCAGGGCCTGGGTTGCGGGAGCTGAGGGCCTGTGAAGCCAGTTCTCCGTGGCGCCCGGGCAGCCTCGCTCCCTGCCCTCCTCCCTGGAAGGAGCAGGTAGCGCTTTTCCAGCAGCTGGCGGGGACCTGCTGGGGCCTGAGCTCTCCAGCCCGGAGGCCACCAGAGGAGCTGCATCACAGACTCTGCCCCTTGCGGGTGACTCCTAGGAAGGCAGAGGGGGACCTCGTCCCAGTTGTCCCTCCCAGACTAGAGGAAAGGACTCTGTTGGGTAAAACTTCGATTTCCCTGTGCGTCTAACTCTGGGAGTGTGCAAGATCTGCCGAACCACAGGGGGTTTCATTTTTCACTTGCTTGGTGTCTGAGGAAAACTGCAAGGAGTGGTAAGAGGAAGAAGCATTATAAACTTTGGGAGCAGGGACATCTTGGAAGTGGCAAGTAGCCTCAGACCGACGGTTCCTGGGCCAGTGACGTCCTTTGCTCAGACACTCTGAAGGGTCTGGACGCCGCCACATGACCAACACCAGAGACCCCAGGAGAGCCATGGAATCCACGCTGGCACCATCCAGTTCTGCCACAGGCCCAGTCACCTTCTCCCACGTCTTTGGTCAGCAGTGCCAGCTCATGGAAGCAGGTAGGAAGGGCATCGCGTGGGAAGCGGGGCGCTAGCCAGGGGCCCTGGAGGCGGAGGCCCCTGTGTCTGTCTGCCATGTCTCTCCCTGGATGTAATTTGGAATGTGAGATTCAACTAGCCAGTGATGTGATTGCCTGGCATATTCACTTTAAAGTTTTTAGGACATGTCACCAGACTGAACGTGCCACCGGGGCACGGGCAGTGAGGGCCCCATTTGTCTTGTCATGTCTTTTCTCTGTGGCTACGTGGAGGATGAGGGCGGGTGCGTCAGGAGGGATCTGATGACGTGGTGGCTGTGGTCGTTTTTGGGGGACCAGTCCCAGACTGGTCGTCTTCTGTCAGCTTGCCTCTCTGTGCTGCCGAGGGAGGCGTGCGAGCAGGGCCTCTCCAGCCGGTGTTGGAGGAACTTAGATGCTCACGATCGTGTCTGTCCTGCAGCCTCTCCCAGCCCTTGGCTGTGCTGCGAGGAGACCCCATTGCTCTTTGCCCCTGACTTTGTCTTCCGCAGGCTCATGTGTTCTGTGGAAGGGAGACTTGGGGTGGGCTGCAGCCTTACTGTCTGACAGCCATCTTGCTTGGATGTTTATCGGGCACAAAGAAAACCAGGTGAGGGTGCACGGCTGGGTGCAAATGGTCACAGGGCCGGAGCCCGCAGACCACTGCTTCGTAGGGGCTTCCGATTCTGCTGGAGTCGCGCAGGATTCCAGGTGGCCTCATGTCAGCCCGGGTCCCTGCTCCCTGAGTTCATTCCTGTTGGGAGAAGGACCACGTGCGCTCCAAAGCTTCTGTGGGTGTTCAGGCGTTAATTGTGCATTTCGGCTGTGAGACAGGAAGGCGATGAGAAGAGCACTGTATTAGGAGTCTGGGGGCCTGTGTCAGTGTGTCAGATGCTGAATTTCATGAGGTGGTTGCATGACTTTGACGATGGCAGACCCCATCCCTTTCCCTGGGCCATCCGTCTCTAGCTGTGAAACAAGAACTGGACTCCCGGCAGCCTGATCCATCCAGACCTTCCGTTCCGGGGGTTCTGAAATCCCAGCACACTGGAGAAAACAAATGAGCTGGTGTCTGGGGATGGAATGTGTCTGCACAGGCTGGCAGCCCGTGGGGTGGGTGAGTGAGGGCTCTGGAACTAGACCACCAGGTGTCCTGACTTTACCTGCTACAGGCTGCATGACCCCAGGCAGGTGACTTCTCTGTCTCTCAGTTTCTTCATCTGTGTAATGGGGATACCACATGTACTTCATGGGGTCCTTGCAGAGTTTAAGTTGGTATGTAGAAAGCCTTAAACTGCTGGCACTGAGTGGCAAGTATTTATTAATGTTTCTAGAGGATGCGGGGGATGCTGGACACACATCCTTCCATAGGCCAGTCGGGGCACCTCTGATTGCAGAGAGTAGCACAGCTGCCTTGAGTTCGAGGGGATCGAAGCACTGCATACCCTCCTCTCCACATGCACTTTGACCCTGGCTTGTTCAGAAGGTTGAGAATCTCCCACTTCATGCGTCTGTTGATTATTTGGTCCACAGTGGGTTTGGTGCCTCTACTTCCACATGGGAAGGAGGCCGTGGGAGCTTGGATGGACCAAGGTTTCACACACCTTTCTACACTTCTGAAGTTACTATGAGAAGGCAGATTGGATTTCCAAAGTGCCTCGGTGCTGTCCCTTGTGGCTTTATTCTCTAAGTTTTTGGAGGCACCCAGGCCTAAATCAGGCTGTGAAATCCTCTGTCGTCGTTGTCTTTTTTTTTTTTTTTAAACAAAACACTTTATGTCAAGGAAGCAGTGCAACACGGAATAATAACGACCAGCCGTCTCGAGGGGGAATGCTCTCTCTGAAGACATGCGAACAGGAGTAAGAGCCAAAAAGCTAAGTCAGAAGAGCTCACTCAATCAGGAGGTGAAAGGGGTGGAGAGAAAATGTGGACCCCTCTCTAGCCAGCCATCTGGGGGTCCGTTGGCATCACAAATGAGATCTTCCGTGTGCGAGAAATGACCTCACGGCTCCAGGGGCTCACCGCCATGTCTGTCACGTCTGTTCCCCAGTAAGATGCAGCCCTCAGTCAGCAGGCTTCACTGAGCACCTACTAGGTGCCTTCTCTGCACGGTTTCCAGAACTACAGAATCAGAAGAGTAAGTCAGAAGGAGACGATCTTCCTCAAGGACAGGATGATCTCCTTGGCGCATGTAAAACATATTGAGGGAAAGAGTTCTACACAACGTGACTCTTTAACCATTCCATTTTTGAACAATCCTTCCTATAAGTCTTACATAAGTTATGTTAATTTTCAAAAATCCTGAACAATTTCTACAGGCAAGGGAAACACTCAGGTTGTCTGCATGCCCATGTTCATCCCACTAGGAAGTAGCAAAAGGGGAAGGTGAACTCCGGGCAGACGCCTAAGCCTGTACCTTTAACCGCTAAAGCATGTGGTCCCATTGATGACTTGGCTTAATCTCTTGTGTCTGTCAGTATCCTAGGTCTTAGAAGAAGTTGATTCTTCAGAGATGGAGCAGTCAAGGATGCTTAGTGGGGTGGAGATGGGGGAGGAGTATAAAAGGGCCCATTAAACTTGGGGGGGCAGCAGTAGAACCCTGGCAGCAAGGGTGTAATTGGGCATGGGTGGGCCAATGAGAACTCTGATGGAGTTCATGGTAGCAGGATTGTGAAAGTCTGGTGGAGCCATGGAAAGAGTATGACATTCTTTCTCAGTTAGTCCCCGTTCAGCTTCTTTGAGCTGGCTGTTTGCTGGCTGTGTGAACTTGATGAACCCCCAGACCCTAGACCAGGAATTGGCAAACTATGACCCTGGCACCAGATTTGGCCCACTACTTGTTTTTGTAAATAAAGTTTTATTGGTACACACCCACATCCATTCATGTTCATTTTATCTGTGGCTGCTTTTGTGCTATGACAGTGGAGTTGAGTAACTGTTATGAAGACGATGTGGCCCATAAAGATGAAAATATTTGCTATCTTGCCCTTTGCAGAATAAGGAGTGCTGATCCCTGCCCTAGACCAACATGTGTAGCACAGAATGGGGGGTAGGTAGAACTTGTGTGGGACAGCGTGGAAGGGCTCAAGCTGTGCTTCCTTGCTGGGACCTTTGATACTCTGTGGTGCCTTGGTTTTCTTATTCCTCCTCCGACACCCCCACCCTGCTTCACCATGCACGGTAGGCATTGCTTTCAGCAGGGAGCATTTAGAGTAGGTCCGAAAGCTCTAGTAAGAATAGTTCCCACTGTGTTCCCAGATCCATACCACCTGTGCTGGATGAGCTCCTGCCTGCCTCTTCTTCAAGGTCAACCTGCAGGCAGATGGTGCCTTTCCTACTTTCATGAGTGAGTTTAGATGTTGGCAGCCTTGGGACTTAAATCCCAGCCAGACCGACCCCAAAACCTGTGCTCAAAAAAGGCAGTCCTGCAGCTTCTGCAAAGGGTGTTTAAAGAAACAAAGAAAGAAAGAAAGAAACAAACAAACCTGTCTTGTCTTTCTTAAGGAAGTGGAGAGCGTGGCATTCTGGCTCTTTTGTTGGCTTTGGTGCTGTTATTCACCCTCATCCCCCTCCAGGGTCCTCCACCCACTTCCGGAAGGCAGGCCTACAAGTTCCCTTCTGTTTCTAACCTCCACCCCAAATTTCTCTCCTTTCCTCTGGGCCCTGCTGTAGCCCAGAAATGTAGGAGAGGAGTTAGCTTGGAGGCTGCCACTTTTCATTCCTCTTGCCTGACTTCCTTCAGGTGGGAGCTGAGGGCCACACTCCCAGGCAGGCCACTGGGGACCTCAGCTGTATTCTGCATCGCTGGTTTCTGGCTGTCTCTAGCACTTGACAGAGGATCCTGGGAGGAAATCCAAGGGAATGGGCAGAGCAGACTCAAGCTGGTGTCCTGTTGGTCTCAGTGTAGCTGAGTAACTCCACTTGCCCATCTCCTCCTTGGTCCCCAAAGTGTTGGATGGGGGAGACCCTCTGACCTGGTGTTTGGCTGTGTCTCTGCTGCAGGCTCTTGACTGAGCCCTGGGCCTGACAGTCTGTGGGCCGTGGCTCGTGGGGCTTCATCTGTGGTACCAGGCTCGGACATGCAGAGCCTCCCCTGTGTCACTCTAGGTCCATTTCCATCCCATCTTATTTGGGCGGCAAGTGTTTCTGCAGGGCTGTTCTGCTTGACCAGAATGACTGAGGTCACTCTGTCCAATATATCCTGCTGCTGTTGCATGACATCAAGCCCAGCTCCAGGGGGAGGGTGGAGGAGCCGAGGGAGCAGGAAGGCGCACGGGCTTCCACACCTGGACTGCTGTTCTCCTGCAGCCCTCCTGGTTGCCACTCAGAAGCCACAAGTTCCCCGTCTGCACCGTTACTTAAGGATCGGTTCCAGCTCTGTGCCGTGTGGAAACTCCAGTGTATGCAAGCCATGTCTCTCTGTCTGTCTGTCTGTCTGTCTCATAAGTCAGGCGGATGCCTGGAGCCAAGGTCTGGTCATCTTTTGACTTTATTACCTCGTTCCTTCTGAAGGCTGCCAGAGGAACCCCCCTTCCTGCCTTTTGAACCATGTAGAGATTTATCTGAACGTACAGTCTATGTGTATTTGGAAGCCACTTGCCATATTTATAACCAGGAGAGGAGAGAACTAGGAGTTATGCCATCTGCTGTGAGCTGAGCACATTGGGCGCTTTTGCAACAGTGAAACAGACGAAGATGAGCAGAGCGAAGAGCCCTGTTTCCTGTATTTCCATCTATGGGAATGGGAACATGGTTTTAAGGTCTCCTTTTAGATCCCCAGGAGATGGCTGTCTAGGACCTGTTCCCTGCCTGGCTGTTTCTGCAATGGGAACAGCATGTTTTGACCTTCTAGACCAGGAATTACTGTACTGGCTGTTGGCAGTTGAGTATAACCACAGCTGACCCTTGATCAGGTGCTTATTCCGTGCTGGTCATTATGCTAAGTGCTTACGTGTTACCTCATTTCCTCCTCGTCACATCCTTGTAAGGCGGTGGACGTCATCCCTACTTTATAGATGAGGAGACTGAGGCCCATAAATTGAAGTGTCTCTCTTCACTAGTCAGTGGTTGGGCCAGGATTCAAATTCAAGCCATCTACATCCAAAGTTTCTACTTACTCCTGTTCTTCTGCCCGGACTCTGTCAAATTCCCCAGCTTTTCAGGAATCCATCTCCAGATGGTGAACACCTAGGCCGACGAGCAAACATTTGCTGAATGGACGTGGCCTCTGCCATAACAGCAGTTATTGGAGACAGTGTCCACCCTCCAGGAGATTGTGGCTTGAAGGGGGCATGACCTTCGTCTTGAGTTTCCACAGTTATTCACAATGTGTTGTGTCGTGATGTGACTTCTGTTCGTCGGCGCCTTCTGTATTAGGCTCTGGGCACCCCGAGGTCAGGAACTATCATCATGGCTGTCTTTGCATCCTCCAGACCTCGTGTGGCTTTGGCAGTGCTGTCGTCCTTATCAGTAAGATCACGGCCAAAGTGTTCATCCTTTTCCAGGCTAGCTGTCGATCTTGTGAGAGGCTGGTAGCACAGTACGGTGGTGTGAGAGGAACCTGGCAAAGCAGGCTTGCCGTTGTGTTCATTCTCTTTCTCAAGACTAGTTCCTCCCAGCGCGCGAGTTAGCTTGTGGAGTCAGGGCAGTGGGGAGAACAGCTGATCCCAGTGGTCCTTTGGGCTGATCAGACAGAGTACTCTGCACTCCGGGCTCTTGAAGGAAAAGAGGCCTACTTGCTGGTGCGAAGGACGATGTGGTGGGCACCAGCTGCCCGTTGCCCTCTTCAGCATCTCCTCCCCGACCTAATCTCCCACCCTCAGCCCCCACGTGGGGTTTTCTCAGCATCCCGGTGACCTCCTTAGGATGCGGCTACTGTCAGTGACACCCCCTGTGTCATGTCTTGATCTCAGAAAGTCCCACCGGTGGTGTGTGTTTGAGGGGAAAGCAACAGGGACATGTTGGGTGCTTCTCACAGTGGAAATAAGTTGTGTGCGCAGGAGCCCTGGCTTGTGAGCAGCCCGGTCTTCCCATAGGTCCTTACATTAGAAGCAGCAGCCGGTCTCTTGTTGACTGCATTCTCCAGAGACCTGTGTGTCAGAGGCAGGGCCATTTGGTTGGCAGTATGGACTTAAGAACTCTACTGCTTGGTTCAAATCCCAGTTCTGCTGTTCACTAGCTGTGTGACCTTGGACAAGTAGCTTAACCTCTCTGGGCCACAGATTCCTCCTCTGTAAAAAGGAAATAGTGGTTTACCTACTTCACAGGGTTGTGGTGGATCTGACAATGAGCTAATATGAGTGACATGTTTATCATAGTGCCTGCCACAGAATACATTATATATAAACATTTGCAGTCTGTTTTAATTAGTTCGGGCAGCTATCACAGGATACAATAGACTGGCGCCTTAAACAAAGACCTGTATTTCTCACAGTTCTGGAGGCTGGGAAGTCTGAGATCAGGGTATGAGCAGGCCTGGTATCTGGTGAGGGCTCACTCCGTGGTGTGTAGATGGCTGCCTTCTTATTGTAACTCCCACAGTGGGGAGCGGAGAAAGAAGCAAACTCTCCTGTCTCTTCTTCCAAGGGCACTCATCCCACAGCGAGGGCTCCACCCTCATGACCTCAGCACCTCCCAAAGGCCCTGCCTCCAAGTACCATCACGGGGGGGGACTAGGAGTCCAACATGTGAATTTTGGGAGGACATTCTGTTCATAACTGTCATTATTACTGTTCCTCATTAACACATCATCACTATCTTTTTTTTTTTTTTTTAAAGATTTTATTTATTTATTTGACAGAGACAGCCAGCGAGAGAGGGAACACAAGCAGGGGGAGTGGGAGAGGAAGAAGCAGGCTCCTAGCGGAGGAGCCTGATGTGGGGCTCGATCCCACAACGCCGGGATCACGCCCTGAGCCGAAGGCAGACGCTTAACGACTGTGCCACCCAGGTGCCCCAACACGTCATCACTATCTTGCCTGGTGAGACAGAGTTTAGTAATGCCAGGAATTAAAACATTCCTTGTGGTCTTGTCTTTCTGACCAGCAAAAAGTTCCTCCTTTTTTCCCTTGGCTAATCATTGTGGTTAAAAAAATTCCTCAAAGTCAACATTTGTCATCCGCAAGGCCAGGAATCACCAGATGTGTGAAAATTGCCATCCACAAATCACAAAAGGGTATTTAAAGAAGGTCCTCATTGGACCTGGCTTACCTAGGACAGGCCTGGTTCATGTCAGTCTTCCAGTTAATTACTACAGCACCTGCCTTCATTCACAAGCATGTCCCCCCTTACGTGATAAATTAGACGGTCAGCCTTAATAAGGGGCAGCTAAATAAATAAATTCAAGTGTTACTTAAAACGTGGAGCATCTGATCTTGGAGGAAGTAGTTGAAGGTTAAGAGACAGTCAACGGAAGTAGTGAATATTTGGTTTGGAGCCGGGGTTAGAAAGGTCGGGTGAACTGGACGCCAGTTCTCGGAATGACTAGGGGGGTTGTTGATGTTGCCAGATCTTATTCTCTAGGAGAACCCTAGAGTCCTGGTCTTCCTATAGAATCTCCCAGTTTTTGAATGGGTGTCACCAAATGCAAGATTTTGAATTCTGGAAGGTCAGACTGGGACAGCTGTGTCTAGCCTGTGGGCTACCCATTTACAATGTTTGGTTTAAGCCCTCAGCTCTTCTTAACAGGTCACTCATTTCCAGTTTTCGGGTTGCTTCCAGCCTCAGTGGTATTCCCACTTTCCGGTCTCCTGTTCCCTTGCCTTGAATAAAATAAAAGCGTTTAGGCTGAGTCCTGAACCTCAGCTCTCGTCCACATCCCCTTATACAACAAATGTGGTCTTGCTGGACTGGGTGCTAGACCGGGCCCTGGGCCTTCAGAGTGCTCGTTTGTGAGCTGTCCTACCATTTGGCATTGCAGTAAGTGTGCTTTACTTGAGTGGTTGGAGTTTTCTCCCTCATCTTAGTCATGGAGAAGACTTGGCAGCAGCTGGGGAATGGGAACAAATAGAAGGGATGTAATCCTGAGGCGCCAAGGCGTTGCATTTTTTGATTCAGGGCTGTGGCCATTCCGGAATGGGGAGGTGGGTGCCGCCATGAAGTGGGAGGTCTGAGCCAGACCATTAGTGCACCGTCCCCAAGAAGCCCTGGGTGGTCAAGAACAGAGCTGGCTCTCTGTTCTCTGAAGGGCAAGGGGGACAGCTTTGATTTTGTGAGTTAGTGGGTATTGCTAAATAAGAAGGAAAATGGCCTGTGTCTGGGAGAACAGGTGAGAGACCCCACTTCACCCTCGGTTCTCTCTTCAGGAAGTGCTGGGACTAAGGGACTGCTGGGCTTCTTCCTGGAAACTGGCCTAGGTCGTACCAAGAGCCCACCAAGGAGTGAGCCCTGCAGGCACTTATTCGTGCCCAAGGTATAGTCGGCTTTAGACTCTTGTTCTTGGACACGTTTACTTGATCAGCTTCACGGGGGCTGTTCTCACGAGGCTCTGTATAGACGAACCAGCTTCTGAAAAACTCATGAGCTGATTCTCCTCATCATTTCCAAGCCCTCTGCCAGATGACCATGCAAACCAAGGGCGAAGCTCTCATCCAGACAAGTTTCCTCCAATCTCTTCCTGGAGGAAGTGGGGCAGTTGTAGGTTTAAAAAAATCTGAAGGAAAAGCACAGTCCTCTGTGACGGTCCCCCTCTGAAGTGGCTGGCGCGTGAGAGAAGCCCTGCCCACTGTGGGTATCACGAGGCAAGAAAGAAGCGGGAGGCTTTCCATGTGGGTCACTGGGGAACCCTGGAGCACAGAGGGCTCCCTGAGGACTGAACACTGACAATGCGATGTTTGGAGTAGGGGATGCGAAGAGTCCTGCTGTAAGGATGTGGAAATGGGAGGTACTAGAATTCCCACGTCATCCCCACCCCCACCTTTTGTGGTGGTGACATTTAGACCTTGATGAATAAACCCTTTCTGGTCTGTTACAGTCTCACACAGTGTCTTTCTTTTGGACATCAGCTCCTCTGACCAGTTCCGATCTCCTCTGTCCTCCTAAGGCATAAGCTAGATGAGGCAGACGTAGTCTGGGCTTTTCCTGGAAGGGTAAATGTGCTTCTGTTGGTTGTCAATGTTAGCCATCCTCCCTGGTGCCTGTGTTTTCCTTTGTTCTTACCTACGGGGCCTAGTGTTGCCATTGCTAGGAAGGAGCTCCGGCCTCAGACGCGAGAGCGACTATCAGTCCGCCTGGCTTCCATCTCAGGAAGAAGACACAGCACGAGGGCAGCCAGGTGCTCACACCGGGCTCCACTTGCATCTTAGGAACTCTTGAAACTCAAAATCTCCTCGGTGATTTTCTCAAAGTCATTAGCAGTTACCTGTAGTGGGGACCAGTCAGGACACATGAAGAGAGGACTGGTTTGGGGACGAGGGAAAGGCAGAAGTGAGGAGGTGGTTTCCATCCCTCCCCGTCCAGGGAATTGGAGGGGTGATGTCGCTTAGGGAGAGAACCAGTTCTTGGGAGGGATTTACAGGGCTCGCAAACTGGTCTGAGAGACAAGTGCTCCTGGCTACTCGGACAGGCCAGAGTCTTGGCCTTGATTCCTAGGTGAGAAGTGAATTGAAGAAGGAATTTATGTAGTGGGTCCCTCTCTGTCCCTGGGGAGACTACAGCTGCAGCCAGGAGCACCAGGGTCACAGGAGGGTAGGAAGTGCTCAGAAGAAACAGGTGGACAGCCTCTTGGGGCTGCCGGAGACCCAGAGAGCTGTGGGAAAACAGCAAGGCCTGGGGGGGAACATGGCAGGGCCCACCACCTGATCGGCAGTCTGACTGAGGCAGTCGTCCAAAAGGCTATGTAGAAGGACTAGACTTTGGTTTGGCCAGAAGAGCAGAGGATGGGGAGGTGGGAGGCAGAGCTGGGCCGTGCCCGAGATGTTGGAAGCCAGCATGCACCTTCATCACCATGGAGGAAGTCCACAGCGCTGAGACAGGTAAAAAAGGAAATAGGAAGAGAACCGTCCCACTTTCAGCGGTGACACCCTGTGGCCAGTTGTGCAGCGACTACTGAAGGCGGAGATCCAGAGTATGAAGAGTTGGATTCTAGAGAACATGCCAGTGACACCTGAGAAGTTCATAAATGGTTGGGACTAGTCTGCAGTGGAGACTGGGGCCAGCCACAGAAGGGACTCCATAGAAGGGTCTCCAAAATTTTTAGTTTCTTTTGGGCAGTGTTACTGAATGAGATCTGCAGGATAGAGATTTCTAGGTCGGCTTATTTTTCTCTCAGCATTTGGGTAGGATATTCCTGTCTTCCATTGTTGCTATCAGCGTCTGTTTCTCTTGAAGTCATTTCTCTGGAGGCAATCTGCCTTTTCTGTGGATTTGCTTTTAAAACCTTTATCTTAGAAGCTTTGTCGTTTCACTAGAGTGTGTCTGGGAGTGGATCTAATGTCATGTGGCCTGTTTGGGCTTTGAGCTTCTCAGGTCTGAGGATTGGTGTCTCAGTTCTGAAAATGTTAAGCCAGTTAATTTCTCTGAATACTGACTCTCTCCCATTCTTTCCGTTGCCTCCTTTGTGAGCTGCCTTGGACTTCTCACTGGATTGTGTTTCATATTCTCCATCTTTGTCTTTCTGCTGCATACTGGACAGTGACTTTAAAAACTACCTTTGGGTCTATTAATTTTCTTGCCGGCTGTGTCTGATCTTCAGCTGAACTCAGGTGATCAGGTTTTTCATTTAATATCTTTAAAATATTAAACCTCTAGAAGTTCTGTTTAAGTCATTTTTAATCTTACAGGTATTCTTTTTCTTTTTAAAGTAATCTGCTGTCTGTCTTGATCTTGATCTTTGATTTAAGCTGCTTAATCATTGAGAATCACAGTTATCTGAGAAAGGAGTTTTAGAATCCATTTCAGGCATTTCTGGATCCAGTTCTGTTTTTCTGTTGACTCATGGCCAGGATAGCTTATTACCCCAAGGGCTTTGTAAGTTTGGATTTTGAGCTCCTGTTTAGGGTTTTATCTGTGCGATGCCATCGCCGTGGGCAACGTGAATTTCTGAGCCCGGGATTTCCTCAAGCTCCAGGAAGTATATATTTGAACCCAGACCCATTTGAGGGCAGGCTTGGGGTACCGAGCTACTAAGGAAGATGGGTCTCTTCCCCCGCTCAATCCAGGACTCAGAGCCTATTACCTCTTGCTTGTGCACATGACCCTTATCCTACTCCCCTCTTTTCTTGAAGGCGAAGCCCTCTCAGGCAGCTGGAGCGTGTGTGCGTGCCCATATGCGTGTGTGAAGTGTTGTTCTAACTCTATCCAGCATAACCTAAGATCTTTTTACCTGCCCCATAAGCCAGTAAAACTCCAGCACCCATTTTATAAGATCAGCAAATGCTTCTGAGCTGCCTGGGTGTGAGTGTGTGCAATCACTCTGGTTTTCAATATTGTGTTTCTTTGTTCGTTTGTTTTGTGGGTATGTTAGTTTCCCTTGGCTGCTGTAGCAAATTACCATAAACTTGGTTGAAAACAACTCGCGTCTGTTTCTCACTGTTCTGGAGGCCAGAAGTCTGAAAGCAATGTCACTGGACTGAAATCGAGGTGTTGCAGGGCTGCGCTCCCTGCAGACGCCAGGGGAGAATCTGTTCTTTGCCCCTTCCAGCTCCCACGGCTGTTGGTGTTCCTTCCCTGGGGCCACATCCCTCCATTAACTGCCTTGTGGTTACATTGCTCCTTCTCTTCTGTGTGTGTCCTCCCTCTGTCCCTCTCTTATAAGGACACTTGTGATTGTGTTTAGAGACCACTTGGATAGTCAAGAATAATCTCTTATCTCAAGATTCTTGACATCCTCACGTCTGTAGAGACCCTTTTCCCAAACAATGTCACATTTACAAATTCTAGAGATCTTTTGGAGGAGCCACGCCTCTCACAGATTTCCCTAACTCTGAGAGCTCAGCTTTTTATTTATAGGGATGCCCATTGTATTTCCAAATGTTGTGTGGCTTCCCCTTCCCCCCCATCTACCATATTCCCGGGAGGAGAAATACACCAAAGAATCTCAAGACTGGAGAGAGAAATGCAAAACCCACATGGCAGGCTGCTGCTCAGAGGGCCAGAGGGTGAAGATGTGAGGCGTAGGTGCTGACTCGCGCCAGGAAGGGGCATTGCTAAAACCCTGTGGGGCAAAATGCTGGCCTTATCTCGTGCTAACAGGACACTGCTGTCTGGAATGGTGGGACTGGCCCTAGTTCCCCTGGCTCATCTCTTTCTAGATTTTGGTTACTTTGGCCCATTCCTGACTTTGCCTCTTGGCTTTCACGTGTGTGTAACTGATCTTGGTTTCTTCTCCCACCTGACCCTTAGCATCTTCCATTCCGACAGCCAGTAATAGACCTTGAGTCTGCTCATTATTCCCTTTGCTTCGGGGCCAGATGTTGGCCCAGGAGTATCTTGGGAGCTCACTCTACGCCAGTCAGGCATCACCAAAGCCAGAGCAGGGGCAGGGCAAGAACTGACCATTCTGTGGAGTAGGACTCTTCTGCAGCCATTGGTCCCAATCATAGGAGAGACAGAATGCATTCCTGAAAATCCTTCCCATTCCTAGGGATAGACAGACTGACCGGGAATTATGTTGTGACTCTTTGGAAACTGAAACTCAGCAGCTTGTGTGAAGGCCATTGCAAAGTGAAACAGCCTGTGCCCTTAGGTAATAATATGGAGTAGTCAGTTGTGGCTTCCTGGCTCTGTTACCTCAGAGGGAAGAAATGTCCCCCATGGGTGGTTTTTGTTCCTCCCTCCCTTGGCATAGTGTCCCCATCCTCAGTGTCTGGAACCTTGATGGAAAGTGTTTTTACATCTGGAATTCCCCCTTTCTCCCCCCTGTCAAGGTCATCTCCACCATGAAGTGGAACTTTCTAGAACCACAGGGCACCCCTTTCAGGTCCAGAGTTCCACTGAAGGCTGGAAATGTGCTTTGTGTCTCTCCTACCAGTATTAGGATCAACTGGCAATGTTTCTTCACATTGAGCTTGAGTGACCCCTGGTGAAACCCCCTAGGAGCTATGCCAGGAGCTTGGTAGGATGGGGTCTAGGATCTAAATTTAGTGGTAAACCAGTAAGACTGGCAGAGAAGACCCCAGCCCAGGGCTCCAGGCTCAGTCATGGCAGAAAGATTGGCAGGACAGGGCAAGACTTCTGAGGGGTGTGTCTCAGGGTGTATGTGTGTGGGGGGGGCTCTTGGAATGACCTGGGCTGTCATCACCTGTGTCCCTGTTGCTGTCAGATCCAAGCACTCCTCTCTGGGAGGATACTGTAAAGGTCAACAGCCCTTGGAGCCATTGACAATACCTCCTTGTCCAGAATCCCTTCCACAGACAAACCAACTTTCTGCTGTCCTCACCCAGTTTCAAATTATTTTCTGGGAAGCATGAAGCCAAATTAGTCTGGCGAAAGCTCAGTCCCCTGGTGAGAAGTTTCTGAAGGGAGTTGGGAGTAAAGTCTCCACCTGCAACAGTTTTTGACTTAGTTGGTGATTCTCATGCCCAAGCTGGGGGAGATTGAAGATCGTGAAGTTCGTAGAGAAGAAGAGAATAAGCTCATCCTTAGCCAGAGTCTCGAAGAGAATCCCTGGGATCTGAGGGAAGTGATACCCATACAGAAATTTATAGGATGGATTAGCAGTAAGAGAAGTAACAGAAGAGCAGGGAGAGAGCCTTTGTTCTCAGATGGCCTGCAGAAATTGAATAATTTGGATTGCAGACAGCCCCGGCCACATTTTAGCAGCTGGTCGATTTTTCTGCTTGAAACTGAATTCCAAGACTTTGTTTTATGTGAAGACAGTTTATTTTTAGGTCCATCGGGGAGCCTGTAACGTGGGTAGTTCAGAAGGCTGGCCTGCCAGTGAATCACAGGGCCTGATCAGCATGTTGTCTCAGGGCCTAGAAAGACCCTCTTGCCTGCTCTAGCATGAAGGACTAGCCACTTGCCTTTGAGGGTAAAGAAAAAGGTCATGAGAAAGTCGGAGGGTGTCAAAGGCACTCATGCTTTCTTGCACAAAGCCCATTGCTGTGGGCCCCAGTTTAGCTCTCCGGCCTGATGACACTGTGGCTAAGAAAGCTCTGGCTGAAATCGCTCATCCCCCTGAGTACCGAGTGTGCATTAAAAATCCAGTTTGTCAGGTGGTACCACCCTGGTTGTCCCTGATTTAAACAAAAGTTCCTTTGTGGCCACTGGCACTTGGGATTAGAACCCCGGAGCCGTGTTGAGGCCAGAAGGCAGCCAGCAGAGCCTTTGCTGCTTTTCTTGACCACTGATAAATGAGCCCAGCACGGCACAAGATCCCTTTCCGATGATCTCGTCCCTGAGTCTACTAAAGAATTGTGGGGCCTGCCCTTCACTTTCAAGGGTCATAAACCTCTCAAGTGATAAAACGGGCTCCGAGCTGGGATGCTGAGTTGCAGAATTTGTGTGTGCAGAAATCCGTGGTTGTGGGACCGACACTCACCCCAGACAGCATAACGACGGAGCGGCTAAGGACTTGCCTGGGCTGGAGGAGAACATAAAATAAACACGTGCTTTTTAAGACCAGAAAGAAAAAGGACAAGGCCACTGCTTGGGCTGCCTTCTTTTGCAAAGTGAGTTCGTGCCTCTCCTGGTTGTTATGACCTGTAGACAGACGAAACCTACCAATTCAGCACAGAGGAGGAGGCCCTGTTTTGTGGGCCCTTGGGTGGAGTGTGGTGGAAAAGTTTCGAATGCACGCACAGGTGACTGAGAACCCGCGTGCCCACCTCGAGTTGGGGATTGGTTGACACACCACTGAACCGCGCTGGTTCTTCAACGACAAAGTATTGCGTCTGTCAGACAGATGACCGTCTGGACAACATTCGAGTGATTTCAGTTAAGGACTCTCTTTTCAGGTCTCTCTCCCTCCCAGGATGCCTGGAAATTAAAACAGCCATAAACCCACGGAAGGCTGTGTGCTTCCTTCAGGGGCAGGAGGATAAGGAGGCGAGGTATAGATCTCCCTCTCTTTCCAGGTGGTGAGGGGGCGAGCGGAGGCTAGCCTTGGAAGACGAGAGGTTGTAAAGAAGGGAGAAGCTGCCTGGATCGGTCGTATCTCAGTCAGGGTTCTCCTTGCCCCCTGCTTTATTGCCCACCTGTTTCTACACCCACATTTTCTTCAGAGAACAACAAATCGATATTCAGTACTTGGGCTTATTCAGGATAAAATGTCTTTCTTGGCTTCTTATGATTAAAGCCTGGTTTGAAAATGTAGTGGGACTAATGAAGCATTTATGAGGGGAGGGGGATCCTTCTGCCAGCCTTCCTGAAATATTCAGCCTGAGCTAGAACCTGTGAGAATAGGGGGGTGGAAAGGGTGGGGATGGAACTGTTGAAGGGAGGCCCCTGTTTTCTGGACTGGCTTTCTGGTATTCATCTCCAACGTTGAGGTACGTGGAGCCCTCATTTAAACCGAGATAGGGCTCATCAGCCTCACCCCTGTGAGGTGGGAGGCGGATGGGGACATTTGGAGTGGCCACTTTGAACGCACCATAACTCCCAGCGGGCGTCTGGGGCTCTTCCATGGTAAGAGGAGGTCTGTAGTGAAGGAGATCATAATCCTTCACGGCCGAAGTTTTGGAGTGCTGCTTTCGGATACCAAAGAGAACATCGTTTCTCTGAAGGGCTATAATAATTCTACCATTTTGGAAATCTCATTTTAAAATCCATCCCATGGGGACGCCTGGGTGGCTCAGTCATTGAAGCCTCTGCCTCTGGCTTGGGTCATGATCTCAGGGTCCTGGGATCAAGCCCCACATCGGGCTCCCTGCTCAGCGGGAAGTCTGCTTCTTCCTCTGCCCTTCCTTGTGCTTGCTCTCTCACTCTGTCTCAAATAAAATCTTTTTTTAAAAAAAAATGCATCCCATGACATCCGCCACTTGGAGGCCCAGGCAGAAACATTTTGAGTAAAAAGCTATGTCCTCAAATAAAAAATTATATAAGGCATAATGCTAAAAGGGAGGAAGTGACTGGTGAAGAAGATTGTCTGCAGGAGGTCAGTGCTGGGTTTGGATCCTCCGAAGTCCCTTCTAGGTGATTCCACAAGAAGACAGAAGTTAAAGGCAAGGGTTTGGTGTCAGATTTGAGTTCAGGCTATGCTCTATTTATTGATTGTGTGACTTGGATGGGCTCTCTTTCTCCCCATTGTTATTTTTTTTTAAATCTCCCTGAGTCACAGGCTTTTCTGTAAAATGATGATAACTTTTCTGTAAAATGGTGATAACTTTTCTGTAAGGTTGGAACCATGAGGATCGTATACACATGCATGGAAGGGCTTGAGAACCCGAGACTGGCTGTCGCCGAGCAAGGACAGCATCTGGGCAGAGCTCCTGGAGTTCTGGGCTTCTCTCTATGTAACCTCCACACCCAACACACAGATACAGTCCTATTCTTGGGTAGCGCCTAGAATTTCAGTTCACTCAGGTCAGAATAGTATTCTACTCTTTCTGCCCTGTCCGGAGGAGCCTGTTGTAGTTCCTTATTGGCTGGAGGGGCTGGGCTGAGCCCAGAGGAGCAGGCTGGTGTTAACACCCCCAGGACAGCCTCTTATCTAAAGGGGAAATGAAGACTTGCAATGAAAAAAAAAAGATGATAAAATTGATGAAGGGTTGACTGAGTTTCCATATTGGTCACAACGAAGTCCTGTCCAACGCAAATTCTGTCATTCCACCCAAGATTTACCTATTGGCTGGGCATCCCAGAGAAACCAAGGGAGAATGTGGGTTGGGCCCAGGAGTTGTGTCCGTAGAGACCCTGGGGAAGAATTGGCCTCAGATGGCATTGGAATTCTCCCTTACCTTCCTGCTGATGCCAGGGGAGGGCGGCTGGGGTGAGGGTACTGGAACCTCCCGCAATGTTAGTGTGAGACCTGTGAGAAGGGGTTGTAGGACGTACAGAAGAGGCAGTCCTTGCCTGCTGTGTAGACAAACGTTGGAAACAACGGGAGGATCTAAACAAGTGATCAGGGAGAGGCTGTAGGTCGTAGAAACAGAAAGAGTGTTCTGGGTGGGAGGTGGCGGGTCTTATAGCCTCGCTGGTCAGGCTGGTGTTCTGCTGATCTCCAGGGAGGTGAGAGCCCCTGCTGTTCACAGCTCTGCTCCCAGCTCTCCTCTTGGCTAGGACTTCCTCAACGTCACCAGTTTCAGCCTACTTTGGCCAAGCAAGAAATCTTGGAGGTGATGATCTTTTTCAGAGTGGTTTTCTAAACTTCCATGTTACATAGTCACTGAGGAATGTTGTTTAAAATATAAACTCTCAGCTCTGCCCAAGAGGTTCCAATTAAGGGGTCTCATTGCTGACCCATTTAATCCATTCAACAAGAACTCCAAGGAGCCCCTGCTTCACGTGGTTTGAGAATCATTATTCTAGTGTAGTGGTTATCAAAGTCAATCCCGGATCTGCATCACTGGGGACCGTGTTAGAAATAAACATGTTTGGGTCCCACCTCAGGCTTGCTGAATCAGAAACTCTGGGGGAGGGCCAAGCCCTCCTGGTGATTCCGATGGACACTGGAGCTTGAGAACCAACGCACTAGGGTTTGTAACAACCAAGGGGATATTGACTGAATTTCAAGACCCTCTTGTTTGCCACTTGCTCCTGGGAGGCGGGACCAAATACCACACGCAGGCAGGTATAATTTTGATTAGTCACCAATCTGGTAATAATAAAAAAAACTACAAGGACACTAAAAATAACAAGGAAACTATTCATGCTTAGAAGTCTCGCCACTGTCCTCCTATAATCGCGGGGATGTCTGGACGATGAGCCTCGCAAGCTACCCAGCCCTCCTGAGTGTCATTTTCCTGAACCAGACCATGAGGATAATATGTTACCATCCTCCTCAAAAGTGTTGAAACTTGTATGAATTCCCCAGAGCAGTGCCTGGTAAGAGCAAGGCAATGCAACTACTGATACTTGCTGAAGACCCCGTGGTACGCAGAATTCCAATATGACCCCCAAGATTCCCACCTCCTGACAGGTGGCCCCTGGAAGTATGATGGGATATCACTCTCTTGATTGGGTCCTGTCACTCCTGGGATCACGTAATGTTATATCACCCTGTCTTAGCTGACCTGGGAGAGATTCTCCTGCTGACCTTGAAAAACCAAACAACCATGTTACGAGAGACGCACAAGGACCAGAGGGCAGCCCAGAAAGGGGAGAGCGAGCCCCGGATGGCAGGTGGCAAGAAAGTGGGGGCCTCAGTCATACAGCCACAAGGAGATAAATCCTGCCAACCACCTGAAAGCACCTGGAAGCAGATTCTTCCTCAGAACCTTGGGATGAGAACACAGCCAGGCTAATGTCTTGTGGGCAGCCTGGGGGGTCCTGAGCAGAGGGCTGTCCCTGACCTCTGACTCAGAGAACCAGGAGATAATGGGTGTTGCTTAAGCTGCTAATTCTGTGGACATTTGTGACACATAAATAGAAAATACAACTGTGTGTGTGCATTTACGTGTAATTACATACGCACGATACATATCCACGTACATATGCATGTGTGTGTGTAAATATGTAAACACACATCCATCCACATGGACATAGCCTTCTGTCTCAGCTCACGTTTTTCCCCGTGGTGGAACCAGTAGAACCTTAACCTTGGGGGGACAGTGGATGGTACAGAACCCGGGGTCTGCAGTACTTTTAGGGGTTTACAAAATTGTTCTAATTCCTTGTAAAGTCAGAAGGAAAAAAATGCACTTTAGGCCAAGAAAAATGTTTTCATGTATAATATTATATATTAAAATATTAATATATGTGTCTTCAAATGCCAACAGTCATAAACTGTAATTTTTAATATTTTAAAAATTTAAAATTTAAAAATTTAAAAATATTTTAATATTTTTTATCAAACTTTTTACCCAGAAAGGCAAAAAGTACCTAAGCCCTGTGAGTCTCACCCTTGGCCTCTGGTGGAGTGCAGGTGTCCCTAGAGTTTCTCCTCCTCTCACAGCCGGCCCCCAGTGTGATGCTGTGCACACCAAGCTTGCCTTCCATGATTCTTGTCCCGTTTCTACCGCAGTTGGACCACCTCTGATCGGGCGGCTGTTACAGATGAAGGGAGGAGGAGAGGACCCGGGGAATGAGGTCACGTGCCTTGATGTGCCCTTTTAATACTGGAGGAGAAAGGCCAGAGTCTCCACTCAGCTCCACCTTGTTCGGCCTCCCTTTTCTCTGAATACCTTCTACATGGGGTCTCTGCCACACGTCAGTGCTTCCTCATTGCTTTGATGAGGGTTTTTTTTGTTGTTTAACAATACAAACTAATTCTGGATGGAAAAAGAAATGCAGAAGACATTTCAGAGAATCAAAGGAGAGGTGAAGAACCAGGCTTTGAAAAAGACTGGCAGCAGGGCAGCACTCAGGGAACAAGACCCAATGGCAGGGTCTCTGAGGCTTTACCAGGAGGGGGTGAGCCCCTGCTGCCTTTGATGCTTGCATCCTGAAGATCAGATGTAGGTTTCCTGGAGTGAGGTTCTTGGCTGAGCTTCGGTCATGAGCTCACCTCTTCTGGTGGAGAGTAGGACCCCTGGATGCAGAGACCCCCAGAACTGCACGTGATGGACAAGCAGTATCTCCCCAGGGTGATGTCTGCTTGGAGGTGGAAGGGCTGCCAAGCAGCAGGTGTCCGCTTTGATTATGTTCTGGTATTTTCTGAATGTCTCATGAGTCTTCGACTTTGATCCTTATGGGGACTCTGTGTTGGGAGAGAGGGGCTGTATCTTACCCTGATTCTTATGCCCCACACTGCTTAGTGCAGAGAGTGGGTGTTCAAAGACTGCTCTAATTAACACTCCCTTTTCCCACCCATTCAGCACTTCTGTATGCCAGAGGAGCCAACAGAACCAACAAGGTCTGTGTCTTGTTGTTCACAAAATAGTAGAGGGGACCGACATTAAACCACACAAATATATGTGAAATTACAACCATAGAGCGTGCAAGAGTCCTGAGGCTGGAGGGAACATGGCATGCTGGGGGAGCAGCAGGGGGCCAGCATGCTGAGGTGTAGGGAGAGAAGAGAGAGAGGTGGGGCTAGCACACATATGGCTTTGCACAGCATGGGATGAGACTGGGAGGAATGGGTAGCCACAGAAGAATTTTGGGCAGGGGAGAAACCAGTTTTGGTTTTTATTTGATTCAATGAAAAGAATTCTCTGAATGCCAAGATTAGCCAGGCTTCCAGTTCCTTTGAAGAGTGAGTGAGTGAGTCTGTGTGTATGTGTGTGTCCACATGCACATGTGAACTACACCTACAGTTCACTTAAAGTAGCTGCTAATTGCTTCTTCCACCACCTCGCATACCTGTCCTGTAATAGCTCCTGTGTCTCCTTGCTTCCACACTTGCCCACTTTCAGTCTGTTCTCAGCAGAGACATTTAAAACCTTCCATAGGCTCCCATCACTTCTAGAATGTTCTCCCTGACTCTCCTCCCATCACTGCGCATCTAGCTCCTTCTTTCTTGGATGTCAGAGCAGCCTTGCCTGACCCCCCAGCTAACCTGGCCTCCTCTACGTCGAGTCCCGCTCTAGCCTGTCTGCGTGTCTCCATTTTCCTCTCCATGATATCACCTTGTTGGTGTTGTTTTTCTCTTCCCTGCCACCGAAAGTGAGCCAGTGAAGAATAGCCTTTTCCAGTCTTGTTGACTGCTGTATCCCCAGTACCTGGAACAGTGTGTGGCACAGAGATTGCCCTCCATACATATCAAATAGCTAAGAGTCATCTTCCAGCATCTCTGTGCTCTTTCCAGGAGCCCCAAATGAAGTGGAACTTCTGAGTGGTTTCCAGCGTCCAGCTGCCACAAGAAGAGATGCCCAAGGATAACATCACAAGTATATCCACTGAACAGCTATTTATGGGGCACTTACTGTGTTCCAGACACTCTCATAGCTGCTTGGAATATGCAAATGAACACTAATACACTATGACCTCTCTCCTGGAGCTTGTATTTTAGCAGGGGAACTAGATATCAGAAATACACAAAATAAGTAAATCCTGTAGTAGGCTTGATGACAATCCTGTAGACAAAAGGCAAAGTAAAAAACATAAGAGGACTGGGAGTGGGGGACAGATTGCTCTGCTAAATAATGTGTCAAAGGAGGCCTGATTGGGAAGGTGACATCCGAGCAAAGGCACACTACAGATCAGGGAGTGTGCTGTGCGGCTCGCTGGGAAGAGCTTTGCCGACAGAAGCAACAGCTAGTGCAAAGGCCTGAAGGCCAGAGGCTCCTGGTGTGTTGGAGCGGCAGCAGGGTGGGGCATGGGAGATGAGCATGAAGATAAGGACTCCTAGACCTCCAGGCAGGACTTGGGCTTCTGAGCAGAAGAATGACCTGTTCTTGAGTTCCACTGTTTAAAGAGTCACCTCGGGGGCACCTGGCTGGCTCAGTCAATTGAGCGTCCGACTCTTGACTTTGGCTCAGGTCACAGTCTCAGAGTCATGAGATGGAGCCCTGAGTTGGAGTCCATGCTCAGCATGGGGAGTCTGCTTGAGACTCTCTCCCTCTCCCCCTGCCCCTCTGCCCTTCCCCCTGAAAATTAAAAAAAAAAAAAATCTAAAAAAAAAAAAAAGAGTCCCCCCTGGTGTACACACATATAACATGTGCAAGATGTCAGCCAAGGTGGTGGCAGAGGGAGTGGTGAGGAATGGTTGGATTCTGGGTACATTTGGAAGGTAGAATTTTATGATAGATTGCGAGTGGTTGATGAGAGGAGTCAGGTGTTACTCCAGGGTTTTTGGTTGGAACCCTTGGAGGGTGAAGTTCCCATCAACATGGGATGATGAAAGCTGCTGTGGAGCAGATCTGGGGCAGGAGGCCGGGTTTGCACATGTTGGGGTTGAGACAGCTCTCGTGGAGGTGGTGGGAATGTAGTTGGGATACGAGCCAAGACTGGGAGCCAGGAATGGACTGGAGATGACAGTTGGGAAGCGGTAGGCATATAGATGGTATTTAAAGTCTCATTTTAAATGCTTTCATAAAGATAAATTTACTCAGTGGATTCCTTTCCTCTGACATTTTTCTTCAAGAGCTTTTTGGTATTCAAATGTTCTTTTGTTTGTAGAGTAAAATTGAGATTACTTAGCAAAGTAAACAATTAGCAACCTTTGTCCACACAGGGGACAATAAAATTGAAGTAAAAATCAAAGTAAAACATGTACAAAAATGTGCATGCATCTGAAGTGTGGTGCTGCTCTGTGAATGATCAGAGTGAACTCACCTGTGTAACCACCTCAGGAGGTACAATGTTACTTATACCCGGAGACTCTCCTGGTGCCTTCTTTCATCCCCCCTCCCCCTTCTACCAAAGGTGACCTCCGTCCTGACTTCCAAATGATAGTGTAGTTTTGTCTGTTTTTGAACTTTCTATGAATGAAATTATACACTTTGCTTTCTCTCTGGCTTCTTTTTCTCAACCTGTCATGGGATTCATCCACGTTGTCAAGTGTAGCAATACTTGGTTCTTTTTCATTGCTGTATAGTATTCTGCCATGGGACCACATCACACACATTTAATATGTCCATTCTGTGGTTGATAGTCTTTGGGTTATTTCCAGTTCTTGACCAATTTGAATGGTGCCCTGTGTGCATTCTCATACAAGTCTTCTGGTGCATAGTGCACATACATCTCCAGGAGTAGAAGAGCTGCCTGTGTGCAGTTTTAGATACTGATGACCTTCCGGAGTGCTCGTGTCCATTTACACACTCACTGGTATATGAGGGTTCCAGTTGCTCCATATTATTCTGTCAACACTTGATATTGTCTTTTTTTCATCTTAGCCATTCTGGTGGGTATGGAGTCGTAGATCATTGCTATTTCCATTAGAATTTCCCTGATGACTAAAGAGAGTGAACACCTCTTTTTATTGGCCATTTGTATAACTTCTTTTATGGAGTGTTTGTGCAAGGCTTTTGCCCATTTCCTTACTGGGTTGTCTTTTTCTTCTTGAATTGTAGGAGTTTAGGTTATAATATGGATACAAGTCTTTGGGTCACAGGTATGTTCTCCCACTGTATGGCTTGCCTTTCACCCTCTTATTGGAGTCTTGATGAACAGACATTTCTAATTTTAATATAATCCACAATATTAATCTATTCCTTGATGGATAGTACTTTTTGTGTCCTGTTTAAGAAATCTTTGCCTACTATGTGGTTTTTTAGTTTGGATCTAAAATATACCTGAAGTTGATTTTTGTGTATAGTGTGAGGTAGGGGTCAAGATTCTTCTTTTACAGTGTGAATATCCTATTGACTCAGCACCATTTATTGAAAAGATCATCCTTTCTCCGTGCTCTGCAGTACTCTCTGTCATGAATCAAATGTCCATATGTGTGGCCTGTTTTATACTCTCTCTGTTTTATTGACCCATTTGTCTATCTTTGTTGACACACCACACCACACTGTCTTAATTACTGTGGCTTATGAGTCCTGCTGTATAGGACTGTGAGTCCTTCAGCTTTGCTTGGAATCTAACTAGTGAGCTTGATAGGCTAGCCAGGTGAACAGGTCAGATGTACAGCTCAAAGGAATGTGAGTAGTGTGTCTGTAATGGTGAAAGGTAGCTTTCCTGCATACACACTGCGCACAGACCCATACTGTCTGTGTGCACCATCTCACCATCTCAGTTATTCATTGGGGGTCTTTGTTATCCAAGGATGATATGGGGAAAAAAATCCTCAAAGTTGGATGGCCTTCGTTGTTCTTGGGCCTTTGCATTTCTAGAATACATTTTTAAAAGATTTTATGTATTTATTTGAGAGAAAGAGAGAGCGCAAGTAGGGGGAGGAGCAGAGGGAGAGGATAAGCAGACTCCCTGCTGAGCGTGGAGCCTGATGGAGGGGCTTGATCCCAGGATCCTGAGATCATGACCTGAGCCAAAGTCAGGTGGTTAACTGACTGAGCCACCCAGGAACCCCTCCATAATACATTTTTACAATCAGTTTATACATGTTCATGGTGAAATCCTGATATAATTTGATTGGGATTTTATTGATTTTATGGTCAATTTGAAGAGAATAGATATCTTTTGAATATTGAATCTTCTAATGCAGGGATTTGGAAAACTTTTTCTATAAAGATCCTGATAGTAAATATTTTAGTTCTTGTAGGACAGATGGTGTCTGTTGCGACTGCTCGATTCTGCCATGGTAGAATGAAAGCAGCCGTGGGCAGTATGCAAATGCATGAGTGTGGCTGTGTTCCAATAAAACTTTATTTACAAAAGGAGGCAGTGGGCCAGATTTGGCCATAGGCTGCGGTTTGCAAAGTCCTGTTCTAATCCATGAGCATCTTCTTCAAGTTCTTTCATATCTTCCTGTTTTGTGAAATCCAAAAGTCTGAACCATAGTTGTTATCTTCCACTACATTTCTTAATTCCCTCCTCATGCTCCTGTCCTGCCCTGCATCATAGTTCTCTACATTTTTCTTGGGGTCTGATCAGGTCACAAGCTATTTGAGACCAGGGACAGGTGGTTTTATCACCCCCCTCCCTTTCTCTTATTCCCCTGGTGTACCGTACAAGGTCTAGCACACAGAATGATGCAGTAAGTTACTTGGGTCCGTCTCACACTGAAGAGGAAGTAAGAGAGGAGCTCACCCTTAGGGCCCTTGGCCCTGGCTTTCTCTGACTTTTCTGTAGTATTTTAGGGGAAACCCAGGGCCCTGCAACTTGACTGTCTCTTCCTCATGGATTATTAGCTTCCCTCATTTTGTATTCTTCCAGGAAAGCTCTGGGTTCTTTAGACATACAGAAAAAACATGTACGTTGTAGATTTTGGGCTCCTTGAGAGCCAGACTTCATTTTTGATCTAAGGCCCCTAACATGGCTCTCTGTGAGCTGCAAGTGGATGGACTACTGAGGGAGAGGGAGTTGCTACTTCCGTTTCCCATTGGAAATCCCTTAGGACGATCTCCTGTGATCACACCTGGCTTCCTAGTGAAGGGTTCATTTGGGGCTGCTCTCCCAGCTCCACCTGGAAGATCCTTTAAGTTTGCTGCACTTGGAGCTTTGCTGTGGTCTGAGACTGAGTGGGAAGGAAGAGAACTATGGCCAAGCATGGCCTGGGGTGACCTTCTCCCCCTGATTTACAGCTCCACACACTCAGTCTCTAGTCAGCCTGAGATATGATGGGACTCAGCAGATCACACAGCTTTGGAGGCTGATGGAGCATTGGGGGGCATCTGGTGTGAGGATGTCCTATGCAGCCCAAGCTGGCTCATCATCCTTGGAGTTCATGGCAGGACCATGTGCCATGACTTCCCAGCTCAGGTCAGAGATTGGGCTCCCTTGGAATGTTTTTTCCTTCACTTTTGGTTGTGTTTTCAAAGCTGTACCATTTTATTTCTCTAGTTTAGTGCTTAGAACCTTGGTTAGCACATCCTAGTTGCTTGAAGACTTTGGATCTAACCAGTGAGGTTGGTGGGCTGGCCCCGTGGACAGCTCAGAGGATTGAGAAGAGAGCACTTGGGGTGGCAGTGGCCAGCTGGCCTGTGTGTTCGCTGTATCCTGGACCCAGGTGAGCCTCCCACATGCACTGTCTGTTATTCTTTGAGGTCTGTGTCATCCAAAGATGGCCGAAATTGGAAAAGGCCCCTTGAAAGTACGTTCATTTAAATTGGGAGGTAAAGGATCTGTACTCTGAAAACTATAGAACACTTACGAAAGAAATTGAGGAAGACACAAAGAAATGGAAAAGCATTCCATGCTCATGGATTGGAAGAACAAATATTGTTAAAACGTCTATACTACCCGTAGTAGTATACTACCCAATCTACACATTCAGTGCAATCCCTATCAAAATACCATCAACATTTTTCACAGAGCTGGAACAAACAATCCTAAAATTTGTATGGAACCAGAAAAGACCCCGAATAGCCAAAGGAATGTTGAAAAAGAAAACCAAAGCTGGAGACATCACAATTTCAGACTTCAAACTCTATTACAAAGCTGTAATCATCAAGACAGTATGGTATTGGCACAAACACAGACACATAGAGCAATGGAACAGAATAGAGAACCCAGAAATGGACCCTCGATTCTACGGTCAACTAATCTTTGACAAAGCAGGAAAGACTATCCAATGGAAAAAGGATAGTCTCTTCAACAAATGGTGTTGGGAAAAGTGGACAGCCACGTGTAGAAGAATAACACTGGACCATTTTCTTACACCATACACAAAAATAATCCCAAAGTGGATGAAAGACCTCAATGTGAGACAGGAATCCATCAAAATCCTAGAGGAGAACACAGGCAGCAACCTCTGTGACCTTGGCTGCAGCAACTTCTTGCTAGACATGTCTCCAAAGGCAAGGGAAACAGAAGCAAAAATGAACTATTGGGACTTCATCAAGACAAAAAGCTTTTGCACAGCAAAGGAAATGGTCGATAAAACCAAAAGGCAACCTACAGAATGGGAGAAGATATTTGCAAATGTCTTATCAGATAAAGGGCTAGTGTCCAAGATCTATAAAGAACTTACCAAACTCAACACCCAAAAAAACAAATAATCCAGTCAAACAATGGGCAGAAGACAAGAGCAGACATTTCTCCAAAGAAGACATACAAATGGCCAACAGACATGGAAAAATACTTAACATCACTCGGCATCAGGGAAATACAGATCAAAACCACAATGAGATACCACCTCACGCCAGTCAGAATGGCTAAAATTAATAAGCCAGGAAACAACAAATGTTGGTGAGGATGCAGAGAAAGGGGAACCCTCTTGCAGTGCTGATGGGAGCGCAAGCTGGTACAGCCACTCTGGAAAACAGTATGGAGGTTTTTCAAAAAGCTAAAAATAGAGCTACCTTACAACCCAGCAATTTCACTACTTGTTATTTACCCAAAAGATACAGATGTAGTGATCCGAAGGGGCACCTGCACCCCAGCGTTATAGCGACAATGTCCACAAACTGTGGAAAGAGCCCAGATGTCCATTGACAGATGAATGGATAAAGAAGATGTGGTATATATATATGATGGACTATTACTCAGCCATCAAAAATGAAATCAATCCATTTGCAATGATGTGGATGGAACCAGAGGGTAATGTGCTAAGCGAAATAAGTCTATCAGAGAAAGCCAATTATCATATGATTTCACTCATATGTGGAATTTAAGAAGCAAGACAGAGGATCATAGGGGAAGGGAGTGAAGAATAAGATGAAATCAGGGAGGGAGATAAAGCATAAGAGACTCTTGGGGCACCTGGGTGGCACAGCGGTTAAGCGTCTGCCTTCGGCTCAGGGCATGATCCCGGCGTTCCGGGATTGAGCCCCACATCAGGCTCCTCCGCTATGAGCCTGCTTCTTCCTCTCCCACTCCCCCTGCTGTGTTCCCTCTCTCACTGGCTGTCTCTATCTCTGTCAAATAAATAAATAAAATCTTTAAAAAAAAAAACATAAGAGACTCTTAACTGTAGGAAACACACGGAGGGTTGATGGAGGGGAAATGGGTGGGGGGATGGGGTAACTGGGGGGATGGGCATTAAGGAGGGCACGTGATGGAATGAGCACTGGGTCTTATATGCAACTGATGAATCACTGAACTCTACCTCTGAAACTAATGATACACTATATGTTAATTAACTGAATTTAAATAAAATAAAATTACAAAAAGTAAAATGTGACCACCCTATTTGGGTGTCTTGATGCTTTGAAAAAAAGAATTGGGAGGAAATTTGAAATTAATAATGGTGGGGGTGGGGTGGTTGTAGACCAGGTTTAGGACTTTAGTATTAAAACTGCAATTAAGAGCTTTAAAAATAAATTTCTTTAATGTAACAAAACCTAAGTTGGGCAGAGATTATGAAAGAGACTTCAGATGCAGTACTATTTTCTCTTATTAAAAAAAATCTGAAGCAAACAGGGTAAGGCGATCATTTACCAATTCCAGGTAATGTTATAGTCTTTTTCTTAGGATACAGCTTTATTGAGATTTAATTTACATTCCATAAAATTCACCCATTTGAAGTGTACAATTCAGTGATTTTTAGTGTAGCCACAGGTGGTGCAGCCGTCCGCACAGTTCTGGTACGTTTTGATTACCTCACAAAACCGTAATAGTCTAGATGTCACCTCCCTCTCCACCGCCGTCCCCGCCTGGCCTAATACTAATCTGCTTTCTGTCTCCATAGACTAACATATTCTGGACATTTCATATCCGTGGAATCATAGAATCTGTGGGCCTTGCCTCTGGCTTCTTTCATTCAGCATCATGTTCTCAAGCTTCAGCCCTGTCCTTGCATGCTTCATGTCTTTTTATGGTTGCTTTAATTTTTCATATCTTTCTGTAAGATCTATTGTGGTTATGTTGAAAGAATTCTCTCTCTTTTTTAAAGATTTATTTGAGAGAGAAAGAGAGAGAAAGTGAATGAGTGTGGGAAGGAGCAGAGGGAGAGGGAGAAAGAGAGAGTCCCAAGCAGACTCCCTGCTGATCTGGGAGTCTAATGTGGGGCTCTGTCTCAGGACCCATGAGATCATGACCTGAGCCGAAACCAAGAGTCAGACGCCCAACCGACTGAGACACCCAGGTGCCCCTGAAAGAATTCTCTTATCTGTCAGAACTAAATCAGGGAAGAGGGGTGAGAAATGCAGGGGACTGGGTTCAATTGTAAATTGGGTGGTGGGGGAAGTGTCTGTGTAGAGGTGATATTTGGGCAAAGATTTGGGAGAGGCGTGAGTTCCTAGGAGAAGGTGCTCCAGACAGAGGAGATGGTGAGTGTCAAGAACCGAGATAGATCAAGGAGCCTCAAGGTGTCAGTGAGGAGGGAGGAGGTAGTAGAAAGTGAGGTCGGAGAGGTACGGTGTGTGCGGGAACGGTGGGAAATCACTCCGGACCTCGTAGACTGTTGAAGGAATGTGGCCTTTGTTCTGGGCGAAATGGGAAGCTGTAAGAAGGCTTTGAGCAGAGGACTGACTGACTGATCTAGAAGTTCAAGGACCCCTCTGGCCACAGTATTGACAGAGGACAATAAGGACCAGAGTGCAGGGGCAGGGAGTCCAGTTTGGAGGGTGAGGGTGACCGTGACTTGGACTCCAGCACAGGGAGACGTGACGGCGCTCAAGTGCATTCTGCATGTTGTGCTCATAGGATTTACTAATGGGTTGAATGTTTGGGATGAGAACAGGAGAAGGGGCAATGCTGACCATGAGGGCCTTCCAGGCGTGACCAGTAGGGTAGGTGTCAATGGTGGAGCTGGTAGACACTTGAGGAGCAGGGGCGGGGGAGATGGGAGAAGATGAGGGCTTTGGTTTTGAGGATGTCCTCTCTTAGCCTGCACGTTCTCATCCCACAGAGTCTTGTTTTTTTGTTTGTTTTTTTTTTTTGAGAGAAAGACAGCACAAGCAGGGGGAGATTCAGAGGGAGAGGGAGAAGCAGGCTCCCCACTGAGCTGGGAGCCCGACGTGGGGCTTGATCCCAGGACCCTGGGATCATGACCTGAGCCAAAGGCAGACGCCTAACCATCTGAGCCACCCAAGTGTCCCCAGAGTCTGGCTCTGAATCAGTGTCTCTACACTATTAAAATCGCTAGGCTTGGGGTCTGTTTTTGTCCTTTCTTCCAGGGAGCTTTCACCAACTCCTCCCGAAACCTGATTAGGGTCCTGCTTTGCCACTGCACCATGTGCTTCTCTGTGGCCTGGGCTCACGGTGCTGTTACTGCTCACGTGGACAGGCCAGGTGTGACCCTCTGCCCCGGGGTGGCCGGGAGCACAGGGATGCTCCTTCGTAGCTGGGCGGCATCCCTGCCTGCACCACCTGAAGGTGTCTCTCTTGCCCGCTCTGAGGTCTCTCCTTCAGTGCGTGGGGCCAGAATGAGTCTGTGTGCAAGTGCTGGTGGAGTCAATCTGGGTTTCTTCTCTTTTCTCCAACTTCGCCTGTTTTCAGTTTCCCTTCCGGTGAAGGTGGGCACACGGGGGAGGTGCCACTGGGTGCTGATTACAGTGAAACTGACAGCTCCCTGGTATTAATGAGTAAAAATAATGAGGCCCTGAAAATGAGAGAGGAAGATTTATGTTTGTTTTAAGAGTTAACAATCTCTCGAGAACTTCAGTGCATTACTGAAATGGCTGTAAATTTCTCCGAGCACAAATCAGTACTTTACGGTGATGAAAGGCTGGCGAGAGTGACAGATTATATTTAATATTGAGGTGACAGTGGAAAGAGCAGCCTCCTCATTTGCTGTTTTTCCGAGTTAGAGCTTCAGAGGGAATGGCTAGGGAGACGAGAAACATTTATCATCCGAGTTTTTCACTTCCTTTCAAAGGTTAATATTGTCGTTAAGCTTTAAGGAAAAAAAAAAGCCTACAGAAATATGTTTTAAATATGCATTTGTTTTAAAGAGGCTAAAAGTAAAATCCACCTCACTTACGTCTTTATTTTCCACGGAAACCCTCACACGGTGCCCTGTCATTGTGGCGTGATCAAGGATGCCAGATCTGTAGTGTCTCCAAGCTGGATTCTTGCTTCTATATATGGCCCAGTTTTCATGTTCCATAAAGGCTTTCAGAAACCCTATAAGATGAAAAGGTGCTGCAGTCTTGGGTTTTGTTAATGGAAGTATCGCTTCAAGGCTCAGGTGCTCACAGACCCGCAGGGGTATCAGGGCACCTTCCCTGGGACGAATGCAGCCTTAGCGCCCTTGGAGAAGGACCCTCAGGAATCGGAAGGTTACACAGGCACCTCGTCGAGGCAGGAGACAGAGTTGGGCTATTGCAGAGAAGTCTTCAAATGGGGCTTGGAAGCTGTTTTCAGACACCTGAAAGGTTTCACGCGGTGGGAAGTAATTGGTTCTTGCAGCACATCGGGAGGCGGGGTTAGAACTGCTGGGAAGAGAACCGAAGGTGGGGGGGTGTCAAGAGCGTGGTCCTTGTGTCAGACTGAGCTGTGTATAAGTCCCAATCTCAGTGTTTCACTCAGGCGGCTCCTGGTCGAGGGTCTGCTTTGAGGCGGGCACTTTTCTAGGCACGGGGAATACAGTGGATGTAGGACAGAGAAGTCCCTGCCCTCGCCGAGCTTGCATCTCAGTGGGGAAGCCGAGAATAAACCCATAGTCCTATACCGAGAAGGTTCCGTGGCACCTGCGGTGGGGTACTTGAGAGAAACTGGATGTGGGGGGAAAGGAAGGGCTGCCCCATACAAGGTGCTCAACACACAGACTGAGGCTCGAATGATGGGAGGGAGCCGGTGACAGGGAGATCCAGGCGAAGGGCGTCCCACAGGGGTAGAGCGGATGCAAGGACGCAGAGGTGGGAACTGGCCTGGTGTGCTCAGAGTTCCAGGCCTTCACTGCACGCTGGTGGGAACCACAGGGCGTATTCACACAGAGTGGTCAGAGGTTTCCTTGCTCAGGCCACTGGGGGGAGACCGGCTTTCTGCAAAATAGCTGCCCTGTGGCTCTAAATACCGGCCTTATCTGGGCCGCTTCTGGAGGAACCAGCCCTGGTGGAGAGCCTGCTGTGTTACTTCCTGTGCTGGGTCCTGCTAGGGTCACGGGCGGTGGCGGTGATATCTGAGGGTTACTCTGAGGACTCTTACATGTGTGCTGTCTCCTTGCATCCCTGCGAGGTGGGAAGGATTTCTCCTCCCCCGTTGTTACAGTGATGCTGGGCCTCAGAGGGGGTGTGTGACTTGCCCAAGGTCACACAGCATCAGCACTGCTTCTAGAACCCTGCTTGTCCCTAGTTTTCTGAGCTGCACATCAGGAGGAGGTACTTCTGGAAGTAGAGGTTAGAAACTCACTGTGTCCAGGGCGCCGTTGTCTGTGTTATGTGTGGCTGACATAATATCAGAAAACAGGACTCTTCTTCTGAATAAAACATTCAGCTGGCAAGGTACTGACAGTTGGGGGCATATGTCGGCATGGTTTCTGGGGAGTGACCTTCCAGGTAGGGGAATTCTTCAGAGTAAACTAAGCATCACTCTGGATTAAAATATCGTGATCTTTAATTTTGAATGAAAAAATGCTTTGGGGCAAAAGAACCCCCGTTTTTGGAGGGAATCTTTGTTTTCCTTTTGTCTCCTGATATCTAATTTTGGGGTAAGAACCCTAATGGGATAGATTCTTAATCCTTTTCTGCTCCCCAAACTAGTCACGTGATTGCAGACCGTTCTGGGAATCAGCTTTCTAGATTGTAAACTAGATCTGGGCCAGCTGAAGACCGAGGTCATGTGGCTTCAACCTTCTTTAATTCTAACTGAGAGGACCCAGGAGAGGCACCCGATAGGCACCTGCCTGTATTTTATCTTCAACATCTTTGTCTCGATTCAAGCCAGTTGAAAACTCAGGCTGCGGAGGTACCCCGTGCATTCATTTAGGAGCGAGGTTGACTCCCACCGCGTGCTCTTCATCTTCATGGCTGCATTCGGGCTCCAAGGAAGAGATGGATTGTCCTGGAGGCGTCCCGCAGCTCAGCAGCCTGCAGCCATCCATCATCGAGACACCTTCTTTATGGGCAGAGTGACTTTGGTGACTCGCATCAATGTCAGCCCCAAGCTTTTGTGCCTGACGTAAGCCTGATGTCTGGGGGTCCTTTGAGCAGCTGCTAAAGACCTACTCGTGGTTAATAAAGGAATCTTTTTTTTTTTTTTGGGTGACTTATTTTTTTTATTTATTATTTTTTTTAAATGATTTTTTATTATATTATGTTAGTCACCATACAGTATATCCCCGGTTTCCGATGTAAGGCTCGATGATTCATTAGTTGTGTATAACACCCAGTGCACCATGCAATACGTGCCCTCCTTACTACCCATCACCGGTCTATCCCATTCCCCCACCCCCCTCCCCTCTGAGGCCTTCAGTTTGTTTCTCATATTCCATAGTCCCTCATGTTTCATTCCCCCTTCTGATTACCCCCCCTTTCTTTATCCCTTTCTTCCCCTACCGATCATCCTAGTTCTTATGTTCCATAGATGAGAGAAATCATATGATAGTTGTCTTTCTCTGCTTGACTTATTTCACTTAGCATTATCTCCTCCAGTGCCGTCCATGTTGTAGCAAATGTTGAGAACTCGTTCTTTCTGATTGCTGAGTAATATTCCATTGTATACATGGACCACAACTTCTTAATCCAGTCATCTCTTGAAGGGCATCTCGGCTCCTTCCACGATTTAGCTATTGTGGACATTGCTGCTATGAACATTGGGGTGCATATGGCCCTTCTCTTCACTATGTCTGTATCTTTGGGGTAAACACCCAGTAGTGCAATGGCTGGATCATAGGGTAGCTCAATTTTTAACTTTTTAAGGGACCTCCACACTGTTTTCCAGAGTGGCTGTACCAACTTGCATTCCCACCAACAATGTAGGAGGGATCCCCTTTCTCCACATCCTCTCCAACAATTGTTGTTTCTTGCCTTGTCTATTTTTGCCATTCTAACTGGCGTTAAGGTGGTATCTCAGTGTGGTTTTGATTTGAATTTCCTTGATGGCTAATGATTTTGAACATTTTTTCATGTGTCTGTTAGCCATTTGTATGTCTTCATTGGAAAAGTGTCTGTTCATATCTTCTGCCCATTTTTTGATTTGTTTATTTGTTTCTCGTGTATTGAGTTTGAGAAGTTCTTTGTAGATCTTGGATACCAGTCCTTTATCTGTGGTGTCATTTGTAAATATATTCTCCCATTCCGTGGGCTGCCTCTTAGTTTTTCTGACTGTTTCCTTGGCTGTGCAGAAACTTTTAATCTTGATGAAGTCCCATAAATTCATTTTATCTTTTGTTTCTCTTGCCTTTGGGGATGTGTCATGAAAAAGGTTGCTTTGGCCGATGTCGTAGAGGTTGCTGCCTATGTTCTCTAGAATTTTGATGGATTCCTGTCTCACATTGAGGTCTTTCATCCATTTGGAGTTTATTTTTGTGTATGGTGTGAGATTCTTTTGCATGTAGGTGTCAAGTTTCATTCTTTTGCATGTAGCTGTCCAATTTTCCCAGCACCATTTATTGAAGAGACTGTCTTTTTTCCACTGGATGTTTTTTCCTGCTTTATCAAAGATTAGTTGCTCAAAGAGCCGAGGGTCCATTTCTGGGTTCTCTATTCTGTTCCATTGGTCTATGTGTCTGTTTTTGTGCCAGTACCATGCTGTCTTTGTGATCACAGCTTTGTAGTACAGCTCGAAATCTGGCATTGTGATGCCCCCAGCTTTGTTTTTCAATAAAGGAATCTTTTTAATGACATAAGATACATGGGCCAGTTGGGGAAAACTAGGGAGTCTGGCCACAGGGTAAAGGATGGGGGCTGGGAGTGTTTGGTGTTTTCTGGGAGAAGATCCAGTACAGAGAAGGGAGAATTAAACTAATGGGTAACATTTACTGAGCACTTGCCATGACTAGACCCTGTGCTGGATGCTTCGCATGGACTATTTTCATTAAATCCTCATGGCAGCCCTAGGAATTAGGTATTACCATTATGTCAGTTTGATAGATGGGGAAGCTGAGGCGCTGAGCGTTTGAGTCACTTCTCCAAGGTTACAGTCTTAGTTGGGGGCAACGGGAGCCAAGACTTGAACTCAGGCAATCTGATTTCAGACTCTCACTCCTCACCATTACCCTCCACTGCCCCTACTTCTTTACTCCATCCCTGTACATTACGTATGCACCCTCTTTGCCAAGTAACTTTGCTACGCATCCCAGCAGACTAGAGGGAGGATCGTCCCCTCTCCCCCCTACTATTTGATGTTGGACTTGGCCATGCAACTTGATTTGGCCCGTGAAGTATTAGTGGACGTGGTTCAAGCAGAGACTTTGTGCTGGCACGATTAAGCTTGGATTCTCACCTTTCTGCTACCTGCCATGATAAGACCATGCCTTGGAGAAGCAGGAGACCCGAACTCAAGCTGTGGCCTGAAGGAAGCCAAACCGAGCCACAGCAGCAGAACACAACGTAGCCACGGAGCCACCAAGTGAGAAACAGATGTTGCTTCTGAGTCTGTAGGTTCGGGGGTTGTCACCCAGCATGATCATAGCAGTCGTTGACTGATACAGTGAGATCTGCTAAACCATTGCCTTGCTCTCTCTTCCATTAAATGCCTACTACGTGATGGGGGCTGTGCTAGGGTTTGGGAAAACATAGCCACAGCCCCCTCCCTATCAGATCCCAATCTTGTGTGGGGGTTTGTTGACAGCCAGATGAACCAAAGCACTACATTTGAGACACAAGAAGGGATGAGAGTCATTGATGCAGCCTGGGAGTTTGGAGAAGATTTACTCAGGTGATAACATTTGGCCTGAGCTTTGCAGGATTCATAGGAGTTTGCCAGAACTGCCATTCTAGGGGAAAGGAAAGGCTTTATTTAATAGTCTCTGCGTCCCTGGAGTCTGACACATGACAACCACCCAATCGTGGGTTGGACGAGAAAACTCTGATGGTCCTCAGAGAGCCCTGGATTGACCCTCCCAACCAGCCAGGATCAGCTCCCGCAGATCTCCTCCAAGGCCTTCTAGTCTCATGCTCTATCCTTTTGGTGCCTTTCCCCCCCTACAAATCCTCTCCTATTTGTCTGGACTTGAATGAAGAAAGAAGCAGCTGTGGTCAGAGTATCTATGTACAGGGCCCTTAGTCTTCTCCTAATTAAATAATGAAGGGCTGTTCATCTTTGTTCATGCTGGAAGAAGTCAGTTTTGCCAATTAATGTGAGTAAATTGCAAAATCTAAGGAAATGATAGTTTCCGCCAAATAAAAGCAGTCACCATATTTTTATTACACAGCTGTAATGGTCCAAGTACATGGCTATGATTGGATTTGTAAACTGTAAACATAAATTAGTAATTCTCCCTCCAAATACCAGTGCAGCTTCCCTGACACGTTTTAATTGCTGCGCTTTGTGGTGCAGGGAAACCTGGCCGGGTGTGACTGGAGCAAACTGTGTCTTTGGGAATTGCCGACGTCTTTCAGCCAGAGGGACGTGTGTGTCTGGGTGTGCACACACGGACACCTGTCTCTTTCTCGAAAGGTGCTGGGGAGAAGCCTAGACTGGAAGCAGTCCCGTGCTACAGCAGCATCTCACTTCCCCATCATCCAGACTAATGAGAGAAGAGCAAGGGCGTGGATAATCGAAAACATGGACAGTCCCCGGGGATTGTCATTTGCATGTGTGTATTTGGCCCCGGGCATGTTAATGTTAATTATTAAGTATGGCTTAGACTGAGCTATTTCAGAACGAAAAATCAGGATGCAGATGTCTCCCAGCGAAACTTTCTGATTGGTACATTTATATGAGACCTCTTACAGAGGCACACAGCTTAATTCTACATTTAACACCTCCTCCGTCAAAGAAGTAAGATTATTAGCTAGCTCCACTTCGCTTCCACATACCAGACACAATCCTCAGATCTTTAAACCCATTAACTGAATGAATTCTTGTGTTATCTCCCTGAGAGGCACCATTTTTACCCCCATTTTATAGAAAAGGAAATGGAGGCCAGGGAGGACCAGCTACTTGGCCGTAGTAACACAGCTCACGAGTGGAAGAGGCAGGATTTGAACCCAGGTAGTCTGGCCTGAACTCAGAGTCACTAGTGATATGTGTTTGTTGATGAATGTTTGACCTCAGGACTGTTCTGGTACCTGGAAGGATGATGCCACACATACAGTTTCTGATCCCCCTTGAACCTGTTTATTCTGACAGTCTTGCCATAGTCATCATGCTAGATATCACTTTGTCATTTTATAAAATTATCCCAAAATAAGAAGTTGATTTTTTTAAAAGATTTTATTTATTTATTTGACAGAGAGAGAGACAGCCAGCGAGAGAGGGAACACAAGCAGGGGGGGTGGGAGAGGAAGAAGCAGGCTCATAGCGGAGGAGCCTGATGTGGGGCTCGATCCCGTAATGCCGGGATCACGCCCTGAACCGAAGGCAGACGCTTAATGACTGCGCCACCCAGGCGCCCCAAGAAGTTGATTTTTAAAAAGATACTGGGAGGGGCACTTGTGTTCCCTCTCTCGCTGGCTGTCTCTCTCTCTGTCAAATAAATAAATAAAATCTTAAAAAAAAAAGATACTGGGAAAAGATATTTCCAGATGTTCAAACTTTAGATTTAGTTGCTAAGATATAGTACAAGAGTGTTCCCATGCGGTCCCCACCATGTTTTCCCTGATGCCATCTTGGATACTTTGTCAAAACTAAGAAACCAGGGGCACTTGGGTGGCTCAGTTGGGTAAATCCGACTCATGATTTTGGCTTAGATCGTGATCTCAGGGTCCCGAGATCGAACCCCATGTCAGGCTCTGTGCTGGGCGTGGAGCCTGCTTGAGATTCTCTCTCTCTCCCTCTTCTGTCTGCCCTCCCCCTGCTTGCACTTTGTCGCTCTCAAAAAAAAAAAAATAAATAAAATAAAAACAACTAAGAAACCAGCACTGGTACAGTAGTGTTAAGTAAACTTGAGGCTTTGTTTGGATTTCACCAATTTTTTCATCAGTGTCCTCTTTCTGCTCTAGGGTCTCATCCTGACACCCCCTCCCCATAGCACTTTTTTTTCCCATTAAAAAAAATACCCATTGAGTCTGGCATGCAGTAGGTGCTCATTCACTCATTCATTCATTTGAGAAATGTTTACCAAACCCTTGCTTTGTGCCTGACTCAGTTCCAGGCTCTGAGGACACAGCTGAACAAACCCAAATCCTGCCCTCCTGGAGTTGACATGCTAACAGTTTGTTGAATGATCCTTTGACCGATGAGAATACAGCCTAATTAGTCACTGAGTGCTTGCTCTGTGGCAGGCTCATTTGATTGATGCTGTGATTCAGGGAAATGACTGGTACCCGGAGAGGTTGAGTAACTTTCCTAAAGTCCCATCCCTGGTTACTGGCAGATCAGGTCTTCTGCCCCAGGTCTGTCTGCCTCAAGGCTGTTGCCTTGAACCAGTGTTTGGTGATGAATGAGTGAATGAATGAATGAATCAATCAATCCTTATAGAATGCAGTCTGAGGCCAAAGAGGTGTGTTGGATGCCAAGAGGGAGCTAGTCTATAGCCAAAAGAAGGAAAACGAAATTGTCGAGAATTATCTACCCCCTCATCTTTAGATAAAGGGAAATAGCCAGTACTAATCCTTTTTAATAACATAGGCCTTTCTCCCTGGTAACTAAAACAGAATAGATGCATAGAAGATCAGAAACAGCAATGGGTTGTCACTGGACTCACAGAAGCAAAAACAGCTATTGCCTTTGCAATGGTTGTGTGTGTTCGGGGTGGGGAGAACCACCACCTTGAGACTTCATTCCTGAAGGAAGCTTCTGGAAAGGGCTGCCTAGAAAAGGTGGTGGCAAAGCCAAGCCTACAGCTCCGCTGCTGGCAAATCGTTACCTATGAATTTAAAGTCACCTGTGGTTTTGCCAAAGTCTATGAAATTCCTGGGTGCAGGGTAGGTGGATGAGGTGGTGCCCACTGCTGGGAAAACCTCCCTGTGTTGATACCAGGAGGAGAAGACGTTTTCTCGCTGTAAATCCTACTCTCCAGTCACGCCAGACTCTCAGTGGCCTGTTCAGGTACGCAGTTTTATGTGACTGTGCCTCTTGTTTACTGTTTCCCTTCCTTTCTCCCCCTTGTCCACCCTTGAATTCCTTTCTTCCTCTAAGACCTGGTGTGGGAAGGAGCTACTCTCACCACCACACTCTCAGACATTGTATGCGGCCCTTGAGCAAGACTTACATTGTCTTCTTGGGTTGTGTTTACTCTCCCAGAGCTCCTCGAAGTGGAAACTGGGTCTTACTCATCAGTCTTGTGCCACAACCCAGCTGCCCTTAGCAAATGTTCAATGAGTGTTTTTGCTTTGAGATGAAGTGAAATTGAACTAGGATAAGAATCCTCTAATTCTTATATATGCTACACATTTTAAATATCCTGTTATCTAATCCTCCCAACAAGTTGAACTATTTTAATTTTCATTTTCTGATACAGAAAGTAGGGCTTAGAGGGTGCGAGAGTCTTGTGCAAGGTGCCAGAGCTAGGAAGGATAGGAGGTGGGATTCAAACCCAGGCTGTCTGGCAGCAGAGTCTGTACTCTTAACTGCTATTCTGTGTTGCCACCAGTTTACTCAAGAGAACTTACTGGACTTTGTCCAGGAATCTTGAGGGATGTCATTCAATGGCTCAGATCTGTGGAAGGGAGGTGTGAACAGATTGGGGAGCTGGTGCACTGATTTCCAGCTCATTGTTGGGAAGTTCCATTTCTAGCAGAGAGTTCCAGCTGGTTTATAAGCCCCAAACAAATGTGTAGTTGCACCTTGAATTAAGAAAGCCAAAGATATAGGGGTGCCTGGGTGGCTCAGTTGGTTAAGTATCCGACTCTTGATCTCAGCTCAGGTCTTGATCTCCAGGTCATGAGTCTGTGCTGGGCTCCACGCTGGGCATGAAACCTACTTTAAAAAAAAAAACCTCCAAGATAAAAATATCAGAATTTATAGCATGGGATAGTAGATAGACCATGAATTTTGGAGTTGAGAGAACTGGATTTAATAGCTGAGTGGCTGACCATGACAATACTGATCACAGCCCTGGGCAAGCCACTTTATACTTGTGAGCCCCAGTTTCTCCATCTGTAGAGAGGGGAGGAATATATATACATCCTTCTCAAAATTGTTAGGATTATATACATATGCATATGTATGTATATATGTGTATATGTTTCATTCTAGTTTTTTTGTAATATATACATATCAGATAATTTATCAGAGAACTAGAATCTATAAAAAAAATCAATGACAACTCCACAGTTGAAAAACACTGTAAATAAAAGTAACTCATTATATGGGTTAGACATAGCAGAAGAGAGGATTAGTGCCCTGAAAGATTAATAGAAAAAAATACATGTAGTGCCTTATTTGTAACGAGAGTTGAAAAAATTTTAGCTGCTATTCTTAATGGATTTTTTTCGTTCAATTGTTTTTAAATTTGGAGAATGAGTTGTTACAAAGACTCTTGAGTGAACTTCATCTGAAATAACTAATCAATATGAATTTTATTTATACCCAAAACATTTAAAATACATTCATGATATTAAGTGGGAAAAATCTTCATGTTCAACAACTACTATAGGAAGATGGGACTCTTTTGGACTCTTTCATACTTGCTCACGCTCTTTCAAACACTCCCCACCCCCAGCCCTGCTTTCATCAAACATTTATTATCTGCTGTATGCTGGAGATGAAGAGGGCACAGGTCAGGGAACTGATAGTCATTACTATGCATATGATTCATCTTTAGATTAGACAGACTTCCTTTCTGTTCAGCTCTCATACTGGCAGACCCACACCTTGCCACGTCAAGTCAAGGACAGTGATTATTTGGCAAGTGCCTTGGTAAAGCAAATGGGATTTGTGGATTCTTTCCCAGGAAGCATCCTCTCCTGGAGGCTCTGTGTTCTGGAGTTTTGGCAGCAAATGGCAAGTTAGAACAAATACAGCTGTTTCAGATTTTCTTCCCAGCAATGAAAAAGAAGCTTGTTGCAGACAAATATTCCCACTGAGAACAACTAGAAAAATGGACCCCGAATAAAACCAAAGCCCATCATCACCCTCACCACCACCACCACCATCACCAAACAACCAAACGCTTGTGTTTGAGAACATCAAGGAGCTAACAAGGCAGGTAGGACTTAGGGAATCAGGGTTCCAGAGAGAGAGGAGAAGCCCAGTGAAGTTAGTCCAGTATTCTGCTGTGTCTTCCCCTTAAGGCATTTGACAGTTGCCTGCTGCATGGAGCTGTGAGAATAGGAAGTTGAGCAGAAAGCTGTGGGGTCAAAAAGCTAGAAGACCAAGAATTATGGAAGTCTCATGGCTTTGGGAGACAGATACTGAAATTTGGGTCTGCCAAGGAAGAGAGTCCCTGGAAAACACTCAGACTTCCTGTTAGTCCTGGAATGGCTGTATTTTAGGAGTTACAGTAAATTAAAAATAGAGCAGCCCTCAGAAAATGTTGAAGCCTACCTTCAGATTTCTCAGTGCTCAGCTGGATTCAGGTGATTTGCCTCCACTTGATCCAAAACAAAACAGATCCTTTCTGAAGTAAGATACATTTGCCAGAGCCTCAAATCATCTTCAGACTTTTTAAAAATGCACAGTAGTTTGCATTCAATAAATTCCAGACATGCTAGGGAACAGGACCAAATCACCAAAATCCAGGACAAAGACTTGGAGTTAGACATGTGGACTTTAACTGTGATTAAAATGCTTTTTAAAAGGAAAGATGAAGAATTTTACCAGAGAACTAGAATCTATTTTAAAAATCATATGACAACTCTGGTACAACCACTCTGGAAAACGGTATGCAGGTTCCCCAAAAAGTTAAAAATAGAGCTAACCTATGGCTCAGCAGTTGCACTACTTGGTATTTACCTAAAGGATACAGTGATCTGAAGGGGCACCTGCACCTCAATGTTTATAGCAACAATGTCCACAATAGCCAAATTATGGAAACAGCCCAGATGTCCATCGGCAGATGAATGGATAAAGATGTGGTCTATATACACAAAGGAATACTACTCAGCCATCAAAAATGAAATCAATCCATTTGCAATGACATGGATGGAACTAGGGGGTATTATGCCAAGTGAAATAAGTCAGTCAGAGAAAGACAATTATATTTCACTCATGGAATTTAGGAAACAAAACAGACGATCATAGGTGAAGGGAGAAAAATAAAATTAGATGAAATCAGAGAATCAGAGACTCTTAACTATAGGAAACAAACTGAGGGTTGCTGGAGGGACAGGGCGTTGGAGGATGGGGTAACTGGGGATGGGCATATAAAGGAGGGCAGGTGATGTAATGAGCACTGGGTGTTATATGCAACAGATGAACCCCTGAACTCTACCTCTGAAACTAAGAATAATATGTTAATAAATTGAATCAAAATAAAATTTAAAAAATATGACAACTCTAGGAGTGAAAAATTCTGTAGCTGAAATTACCTCATTATATGGGTTTGACAACAGATTAGACAGCAGAAAAAAGAATTAGTGACCTGGAAAATCAATATATAATTACACATTGAAGCATAAAGAGAAAAACTAATGGGAAGTACAGAAAATAGTGTGAGGCACGTGAGGCATGTTGAAAAGATTTAATATGTATAATTGAAGTCTTGAGCAAGATAATGGAGCATAGGCAATATTTGAAGAGATACTGGCTAAGAATTCTCCAAAACTGATGAACAACATCAAGCCGTAGACCTAAGTAGTTCCATAAATCCAAAGCAGAGTAAGTTCAAAGACTACCCTAGGTACATCATCAAAAAACTTATGAAAACCAAAGACAAAGAAGTCAGAGGGAAAAAGACATTGTCTTCAAATAAGCAGTAAGACAAACAGCGGGATCTTTTTAAAAAAGTAAGCTCTAGGGGCGCCTGGGTGGCACAGCGGTTAAGCGTCTGCCTTTGGCTCAGGGTGTGATTCCGGCGTTATGGGATCAAGCCCCACATCAGGCTCCTCCGATGGGAGCCTGCTTCTTCCTCTCCCACTTCCCCTGCTTGTGTTCCCTCTCTCGCTGGCTGTCTCTATCTCTGTCGAATAAATAAATAAAATCTTTAAAAAAAAAAAAGTAAGCTCTAGACCCAACATGGGGCTTGAACTCGTGACTCTGATGTGAAGAGTCACATGCTGTACAGACTGAGCCAGCCAGGTGCCACCATACAGCTTTTCTAAAGACTTGGTGAAAGCCATATTATCAGAGACAATGGAACACCATCTTTATTTATTTATTTTTTTTTAAATAATGATTTTTTATTATATTATGTTAGTCACCATACAGTACATCCCTGGTTTTCGATGTAAGGCTCGATGATTCATTAGTTGTGTATAACACCCAGTGCACCATGCAATATGGAACACCATCTTTAAAGCACAGAAAGAAAATAGTAGTGAGCATCTGGGTGGCTCAGTGAGTTAAGCATCCAACTCTTGATCTCAGCTCAGGTCTTGATCTGCGGATTGTGAGTTTGAGACCTGCGTTGGGCTCCACACTGGGTGTGGAGCCTACTTAAAGAAAATAGCTATGTAGGAGTTCCATATCTAGAGAAAATAACATTCTATTACAATGGTGAAATAAAGGTATTTTCAGATAAACAAGAATCTAGAGAATTTGTTGCCAGCAGACCATACTAAAAATTTTTAGGCAGAAGAAACATGATCCTAGAAAGTATAGAAATGCAGGGGCGCCTGGGTGGCACAGCGGTTAAGCGTCTGCCTTCGGCTCAGGGCGTGATCCCGGTGTTGTGGGATCGAGCCCCACATTAGGCTCTTCCGCTGTGAGCCTGCTTCTTCCTCTCCCACTCCCCCTGCTTGTGTTCCCTCTCTCGCTGGCTGTCTATCTCTGTCGAATAAATAATAAAATCTTAAAAAAAAAAAAGTATAGAAATGCAGGAAGGGATGAAGAGAAATTCAGAGGGTAATTATAGATAAATCTAAATATATGCTGATTTTGTAAACTGATATAATGCAATGACAAAAAATCTAATAAAAAAGAAGCCTATGATATATAGAAGAAGATACAGAAATGGCTAATAAGAGATACTCAACATCATTAGTCCTTGGGAGAAATGCAAGTTAAAATCACAATAAGATGCTATTTCATATCCACAAGGATGGCTATAATAAGATAGGCAATAACAAATGTTTGTAAGGATATGGAGAAATGAGAATTTTCATACCTGCAGGTCAGAATGTAAAATGGCGGGCCACTTTGGAAAATAGTTTGGCAGTTTTTGAAAAACTTAAAACTATCCTATGATTTAACAATTTCACTTCTACGTATCTACCGAAGAGAAATGAATACAAATGTCCAAAGACTTTTATGCAGAGGTTTATAGTAGCATTGTTCATGTAGTAAAAAAAAAAAAAAAATAGAAGCAACATAAATGTCCTTAGACAAATGTAGCACATCATACAGTGGATTACTATTCAGCAATGAAAGGAATGAAATATTGACACATGCTGTATATCATGGATGAGCCTTCACAGGACTATGCTAGGGGCACCTGGGTGGTTCAGTCGGTGAAGCATCTGCCTTCGGCTCAAGTCATGATCCTGGGGTGCTGGGATTGAACCTGGCATCGGGCTCCCTGCTCAGCTGGGAGTCTGCTGCTCCCTTTCCCTCTGCCTCTTCCCTGCTCATTCTCTCTCTCTCTCTTTCTCTCTCGCTTACTCTGGTCTCTCTCTCCAATAAAGATAATCTTAAAAAAAGACTATGCTAAGTGAAAGAAGCCAGACACAAGAAACCACACACTGTGATTTCATTTAAATAAAATGTCCAGAAAAGGCAGATTTACAGGCTTTACAGCCTTTACAGACAGAAGTAGATTCCTAAGGCTGGGAATAGGAGTGGGCGTTAACTAAAAATGAACATGGGGGATTTTATTGGGGGGATAAAATGCTCTAAAACTAATTTATGCTGATAGTTGTAGCACTGGGTGAAATTTACTAAAAATCATTGTATACTTGAGATGGATGAATTTTAAGGTATGTAGAATATACCTGAAGAAAGTTGTTTAAAATATGTGTAGATTTAAAAGTATAACCACAATGACACAAAAGCTAGTGAAGTCAAAGGAAGTTAGCATTATAAGCATCTTGAATTGGTCACAAAGTGGTAAAAATAATTCATATTAGGCTCTAATAAGTCAAAGATGTGGGTCATTATCTCTGTGGTAACCATTAATAGAAGAGTGGAAATATGTAACTGTAAAGATAATAAGGGGATAAGTATAATAAAAATACTTGATTAATCAAAAAGAAGGTAAGAAAAGATAGAACAAACAACATAAAACAGTTTGACAAATAGAATGTAAGTGGATTTAAACTCAGGTATGTCAATAATTATACTGTGTATGTAAATAAATTAGGTATTTCAATTAACAAAGAAATCCAATGCTGTGCTCTTACAAGAGATACACTTTAAATATAAGATATAGAAATATTTATAGTAAAGGGATAGAGAAGGATATATATCATGCAAATACTAAAAAGTACTGTCATTTTTTTAATATAAGACAAAGTAGACTTTAAAGCAAAAGCCATTACTAGATTTAAGGAGAAACGTTTCATAAAATAGCAAAGATAGACTCAATCCACCTGAAACATATAAAATCTGAAAGATACAAATAAAACAATTCATATGCACCTACTAACATTGCCTCACAATACATATAGCAATAAATGATAGAACTAAGAGCATATTCACAGTTGTAGTGGGAGTTTTTAACACAACTGTGGCTCAGGGTGATTTTTTTTAAGCAACATTTGCCCTTAGTGGTGTGATCTGTGACTCTGTGTGTGTGTGTGTGTGTGTGTGTGTGTGTATGTGTGTACGTGTGTGAAGGGGGAGTGGGGATAGGGAGAGGGAATTTTTATGGACCTAGTGGGTGTGTGCACTAGGGTACTGGGAACCAGAATTCTGGTTCTGGCATGGGCCACCTGAGTGGGGGAGGAGGTGGTGGTGTGGTCCATAGACATCAGTGATAGTTTCTGTGCTTGCTTTGGTTCCTTCTGTGCTGGGACCCCTGGGACCAACTCCTGAGGAAGAACAGTGACTCGTCTTAGGTGTTTTGTGGAAGGCATTCTTCAAGAGTGGCCACATGGCAGCACCATCAGACAATCTGGGCTCCTAAGTCCTTGGGGAGGGTCACTCAGACAGCTGAAACTATCCTATTTTTAAATAAACCCAGAGTTAGCCTTTCTGTATTCTTTCCCTGGTCAGCAACTTCTGGTGCTTTTCTATCAAGAAGTGCATTCTTTCGGCTAACCTGAATCCCTCATGTCTTGATTGAAATGCCTTGACTCTAATGTGCTTACCACAGTCTTATTGATAGAACCGGAGAAACCTTACATAGCTGACTCTTAAAACAAGGTTTTAATTTCCTCAATCATAAAATGCATAATGGAGGGATGAAGAATCCAGATTCTGGAGCCAGTTTTCCTGGGTTCCAAAACAGGGTTCTCCTCTTCCCAGCTGTGCGACCTTGGACAAATTACTTCTGTTTTTTCCCATCCATAAAACGGGGATAAAATTAGGAGTTCTGAGGATTAAGAGAGATCATGAACACAAAAGTCTGCCAATATAGTGATCAATAATAATTATTCTTTTTTTTAAAGATTTTTTAATTTATTATTTATTCGACAGAGATAGAAACAGCCAGCGAGAGAGGGAACACAAGCAGGGGGAGTGGGAGAGGAAGAAGCAGGCTCATAGCGGAGGAGCCTGATGTGGGGCTCGATCCCATAACGCTGGGATCACGCCCTGAGCCGAAGGCAGACGCTTAACCGCTGTGCCACCCAGGCGCCCCAATAATAATTATTCTTACTGTAGATATTGGAATTGTCATCTACCCCTCCAGTACCGAGGATAATCCTTGGCATCTAGTAGGTTCTATTTTATTTATTTATTATTATTTTTTTTAATTTTTAAAATTTTATTTACAGTAAAACGTACAGTGTTATATTAGTTTCAGGCGTACAATACAGTAATTCAGCACTTCTGTACATCACCCAGTGCTCATCAGGACAAGGGCACTCCTTAATCCCCTTTCCCTGTTTCCCCCATTCTGCCAGCCACCTCCCCTCTGGTAACCATTAGTTTGTTCTCTGTAGTTAAGAGTCTGTTTCTTGGTTTGCCTTTCTTTTTTTTCCTTTGCTCATTTGTTTCTTAAATTCCATATATGAGTGAAATCATATGATATCTCTCTTTTGTCTAACTTATTTCACTTAGCATAATATCCTCTAGTTCCATCCACGTTGTTGCCAATGGCAAGATTTCATTCTAATGGGTATTATTTCATTGTATACATCACATCTTCTTTATCCATCCTTGGACACTAGGGCTGCTTCCATAATTTGGCTATTGTAAATGGCATCTAGTAGGTTCTTAACAAGCAGTTGTTGAACTAATATTCCAAAAGACCCATGATCTGTGCTTCTGTGTCCCAAAGCACATGTCAAAGATCCTAACTGGCCAAAGTTTTCTATTCCTGAAGGTAATATAACACTTTCTTCCTCTGTCTTAATCCATACTGTACTTACCAGGGCTGTAACTGGCCCCTACTAAAGATGTGTCATATTTTAGAATTAGGTAGTGTTTTTGTTTCCTGGGGCTGCTGTTACAAACTTGGTGGGTTAAAACATCAGAAAGGTATTCTCTCATAGTTGTGGAGGCCAGAAGTCTGAAATCAAGGTGTCAACAGGGCTGTGTTCTCTTCTGAGACCGAGAGAGAGAAAGAGAGAGAGAGAGAGAGAGAGTCTGTTCCTGGCCTCTTCCAGCTTCTGGAGGCTCTAGGTGTTTCTCTGGGTGTGGCTGTATCCCTCCAACCTCTACCTCCATGGTCACATTGCCCCCTCCTCTTCAAGAATCCCTCTGCTTCTCTCTTATGAGAATACTTGTGATAGCATTTATCACCTACCCAGGGAATCTGGGATAATCTCCCCCATCTCAAGACCCTTAACTTAATCACACCTGCAAAGACTGCCTTCCCATTTAACCCAACACTGACAGGTTTCAGGGATTAACCAGTTGCCTTGGGTTGGCCCTTATTCAGCCTACTACAGGTAGGGAGGGAGTAGAAAGAACAAAGGACAGTGAGAATGTCAGGTGACTAAAAGCCACCCTGCTTGTGGGGAGAGGGCAGCTGGAACACTTGCAGCAAAATGGAACCTTCCTGTACTGAAATCCAGTGTTGGCTTCTGGAGCCTTACCTCTAAGACCTCTCGGTAGCCTTTGACATCATGGAATATTTCTTCTTTATACAGTCTTTCCTGTTTCAGTGACAGTGCCTGTGGTCTCCTGGTTTCCCTTCTACATCTCTGCAGGCTTCTCAGCAGCTCTGCGGGCTCCTATGTGTTCGACTGCCATTTTTGGAAATGAAGATGTGCTCAGGGTTCTGCCCTAGGCCCCTTCCCATTTTGCAGATGGGAAAATGGAGGCTGAGAAAGCTAGTAAGTGACTTCCCCAAGATCACTCGAGTAGCAAGAGGCAAAATCATGACTTGATTTGATGCGTAACTTAAATGTCCCGATTCTTCAGTGACACATGCGCTGCCTCTCTGGTTAAATGTGTCACAGCACTTAGCATGTATGAGGTGCTCAATAAATATTCCAGGAAATGCTGAGTAAGACCGAACTCAAACCCAGGCCTTCTGGATCTAATTTATATTCTTGCCAGCCAACATTTTTGTGAGGACATCATTTTTTTCCCCCAGAGGGAGTAGCTGTCCCAGAAATTGCAGCTCCTCTCAAGATTTTTATTTCTAGCAGCTCTGATTTTTATGTTCAGGGACCACACTTAATTATTGCAAAACATCTGCCTGCACAAAATACCATTTTGTTCCTGAATCATTCCCAAGAATGCCCTGTGAGCTCTTGTACTTGGAGACACGACTCTCGCAGGGGCTCTGGGCCAGCAGTAATACCTCCTGTTTCAGTAGCAGCAGGAGAGATTCAAGGTCGGCTGGCTTTGAAAACGATCGCTAATTAGATGGCTCAGGGCTCAGAAAAAGATAAGCCTTGGGAACATCAGGCAGTGGTCCTTATCGAACAGTTAATAATCTCTGCTTGGCTTTCCATGAGCATCTCTGTTTGAGAAGGCATTTTTAGAGTGGAATTCTTTTCATGCCTTTCTATGGGGTTCCACAATTTAGATTATAATAGCTCTACATTTTTAGGGCCCTTTCCCCAGGCCAGGCAGCCTTCGAAGTACTCCTTGAACCATATCACATTCCAACTTCCCAAAGTCCTGCAAGGTATAGACTATTACCACCCCCATTTTATAGGGAAAGTCTTTGGGTCACCAGGCAGTTGCCTTGCCCACACTGAGTCAGTTGGTGGGTGGGAATAGGATTTAGATCCAGATAGGCTGATCCCCGAGCCCCCGGTCTCCACCTTTATCCTCTAAAGTCAGAGGCAATCGGGGAGCCGCTGCTGAAAATGAAGCCAGGACACCACTCAGCTGCAGGCCCAGGAGAATTCCTGCCGCAGCCATTCGTTACAAGACCCGGCTTGACGTTTGGATGATCTTCCTGGCTACGATTTAGAGGCGTCAGGACCAAGTGAGGTACAAAGGCCTTTGAATGGCGTGTAGGGACCTCCCTGATCCCATTCCTGCCTTGTTTGACAGCCCCATCTTCTGCATCTTCCCCCCACTGTCTGTGGCTGAGTTCCTGGAGCCCCTGTCTCTCCCAGGCTTCTTTCTTTGCTTTTCCACATGCTTTTGCTCTGTTTGGGTTGCCCTCCCTCTACGCTTGGGCAGAGTTAGGTGCCGAGGCCTTCTCCCTGCCCTCCTGATAGCTCTGCATAATGCTGTCATGGTCTCCTTGATGTCTTCCTGACCTCCAGGCCAGGTCAGTGCCCTCCACAGTCACTTCTCATGGAACCCTGCATTGTTCCCCTGCAGCGCTTAGAGCTGGCATTTTGCACTTGTCTCTGAGATCTGACGGGGTTTCCCACCAGGCTCTAAGCTCTGTGAGGATAGGGAGCGTGTCTGTTTTTCCTTATGTACATCCCCAGCCATGGCACACTGCCCGGCAAACAGTTCAGTTCAAAATATTTTCTGAAGAAGTGAATTGTCTACTTGTTGATTGCTTCAGTAGACTGGCAGGAAGTGGTTGGCATGGTCAAACTGGGTTAGGGTTGCTAGTAAAGATACAGTGTACAGAGGTGGGGACAGGATGAAAGGAACCTGAGTGGGACAGTGCAGTGGGCATGTTATAACCCCCAGGCCTGAGGGAGGGAGGGTTCTGTTGGAACCTGGAGAGGGCTGCTTGGCAGTAGCTGGGATCATTTCACTGCCACCCAATGGGGAGAGAGCAGGGGAATGAAAACTCTGACCTCACTTGCCACTCCCTTCCCCTTGGCTGAGCCCACTGAACAGCCACAGGACAAGGGGGTCCACTGATGCAGTTGGAATGGGTCTTGATCTTGGGGCATGATTATCAGGGGTGTGGTTGTCTATCCAGAACTGTGTGTTAAATGGATGTGAAAAGGAAGGAATGAATGGCTTTCCCAAGAGATGTGATAGTGGCGTCATTCTCAGGAAATCATTAGAGAAGGGAGAACAGAACATTCCTGTTCTTGTTGGGAACTGGCCGTGCTTGGGGGTCATAGGATTTCTCTTAGTTTCAGCTTTTTATGCCAGTACACAGCCCTGTATTAACCTTCATATTTTGAATTAGGCAAAAAATAGCATTGTCAGCTGGAGTTCTTTGAGCAAGGACTCTAGAGAGGAGGGAGCATGGTAGTGTGGATAGAGCATGGCATGGGGGTCAGCCCCAGTTGAGTGTGCCTCCTGACCCCGGGAGAGGCAGTATTGGATAGTGGTTAGGGTGTGGGACCTGGAACTAAGCTACTTGGGTCCAAATTTTGGGTCTGCCACCTCACAGCTGTGTGTCTTGACTTTCCCATCTGTGAAATGGGGAAAATGGTGTATGAAGATGAGATGAGCTAATACATACAAAGCACTTAGAACCGAAGCCTAGAACATAGTTGGGTGACCACACTCCCTAGTGAGCTCAGGATAGCATCTAAGTATGTCTGTTGTCCTGGCATAATTACTGTATTAATTATATAATTATTAATGATGACAACTATTATCCCTTCACTCTCAAAGGAGTTTTGATTTGGAGATAACTCGTATGGTCTTACACACTATAAGCTGTCACTGATGTTGAACGCTTGGCTAAGCTACGTGGCTGCTCTGAGTCTTAGCTTGAGTACGGGGTAACAGTAGTACCAGCTGATCCAGCTGACTCAGCTCTTAGGCGCATTTGGAGCTGATGGGTTGATGCACAATGGCTTGTGTGGTGTTGGTCTTAATTATGGTGATGCCATTTGTGGTTCTTCAGGCTCTGAGACCAGGTAAGCTGTGAGGACTTGGATGGATTCCCTGACTCCCATACCTTCCATTTCTGCATTCATAAAAAGCTCTAAAGTGAATGCATTGTGAGGAACCTAGTGCCCAAAGCATTCAGGCGTGGAAAGGCGTGACCCATAGCCCTGGTGCCCTGTGGTTATCTTTCCTCAGGTGTCTTCATTGTTTATTCTCAGGGCAGTTTTGGTAATGGTTTCCCAGGGAAACCTTGAACCAGGTCAGGGCTGTTTGCTGTAAATAAAGGAGAGTGTCTTAACCTAGATTCCTGCAGGCCTATGGGAGCTGCTGATTGAGGACTGTTGAATGGGTAATCTTCCTTCCAGCAGCTTCTTACTTGAATGGGGAAAAAGGGTTTCAGGGCTCCTTAGAGCTGCCTTTTTTTTTTTTTTTCCTTCTTTTTCTGAGCTGCCTTCTTGTGCTCCAAATACCCTATGCTGGGCCTTTCATTGGAAACACAGAGAACAAACAGCAGTAAGCCGGGAAGTATCCATAGTGAACAGATATAAACTTCCAGATTCCAGGGCATTACCCTCAGCTCAGAGCACTCTATTTTATAAAACCAGCTCTGCGCCATAGTACGGAAGTGATACCCCACTTATATTGCTTTGACCATGATCATGAAAAATCTCTCCACTAGATCATCACGGAAAGGTCTCCATGTTGCCAGGTAACCGGCTAACCTGTATGTACAGATCAAATTCCAGTAGAGCCAGCTGGGCCACAAGTATGCTGTGTAACCTTGGGGAAGCCCTTGTCTCTCTCTGGGCCTCTACTTCTTCATCTGTGAAATGAGAGGATTGTGTCAAAGTGATCTTGACTTCCCTCCTAATTATATAATTCTTTTATTGCTAAGATACACGGAAATAAATTTTTAGCTCAACACAAAGCCAACACTGCCCAGCAGTCAATGGAATGGGCTGTCTCAGGAGTAGTGAGAAGCCTGTAGTTGGGGTCATTCAAGCAGTTTGTTGGGGACAATCTGTTGGGGAAGCTGTGGAAATCCTTCCTGACTTCCAATGGACGGTTGACCTGGGAGCTGCTATGATTTTTCCTGGGACTATATAGTCTCTCTTCTCTCTCCCCTCATGTGTTGGAGGTGGGTTTTAGGTCCATTTACTCAGGGAGGAGTTATGGCTACTCTGAGGGTCCTGGGATGGTCTGAATTGACACTTAGCTCTTATCATCTGGAGTTACGTTTTGGCCAGTGGAGTACTTACTGCTCTAAAAGTCAAGCCTGTTTCCGGTCTCCCTGACTCTGGGAGAGAAAGTTTTCGCAGATTTTAGAAAGGGTCTCTGATGAACCTCTGAGTACAACTTCTGAGTGTTAAGTTTTATTTTCACCTCTAAATGAATGATAATTTGTCTCAGTAAAGAATTCCTGATCCAAAGTAACTTTCCCTCAGAAGTTAACCTTTTTTCTTCCAGCGTTTGGTGTTGCTGATGACAAGTCTGATCTCAATTTTATTTTCTTTCCTGTGTTGGTAATCTTTTTTTCTTTTCTGGACACTTTCAGGACTTTCTCTGTTTTGATCTGCAAGTTTACTATTGCATTTCTAAATGTGGGTCTCTTTTCATGCATTTGGTCAATCTTTTAGTCTGAAGATTCATGTTTTAATTGTCCTTTGCATTCTAATTGTTCTGTAATTGTTTTAAAGTTCCTGTTAGATTTGTTCTGCCCACTATGGTAAGCCACAAGACATGTGTGACTATCAAGCATTTGAGGTGTGGTTAGTCTGAATTGAGACACGCTGTTAGGTTTAAAACATGCTCCAGATTTCCAAGATTTATTAAAAAAAATCTCATTAATTTTTAAATTTTAATTACATGTTTAAATGGTAATATTTTACATGTAATGTGTTAAAATATATTATTAAAATTAATTTCACTTACTTTCTTTTACTTTTTAAGTTGCTGTTAGAAAATGTAAAATTACGTGTGGCTTGCATTTACAGCTTGCACCATATTTCCATTGGATTGTGCTTTATCAGAGAGCTGTTGGGACCACCAGGGTTTCCATTTGTATGTCTATTAACTTTTCCCTTATACTTTCTATATCTTTGATATCATTTTCTCTGATATTTTATATCTCTAAGATGTTTGAATTGTATTTTGAGGGACTTCTGAGCTCAATCTTCTGTCTTACACAATTCATCTTCAACTGTTTCTATTCTGATATTCAAGCCCCTACTGAATTTTTAATTCAGGTGGTCATGTTTTGAAATGTTGACAGTCTCTAATTATTTGTGATTATAATAGTTGGTTCCTATCTTACAGATTTACTAGACTTTCTATTCCTTTGAGAATATTAATTAATTATGTTTATTTCAAAAATTATTGTTTTGTTGTTTCCATTTCTTCAGGTGTTAATTCCTTCCTTTGTTCAATTTGAAACTTCTTTTTTCTAGGTGTAAGTTTCCTTCAAGTGTGGGGTGAGTCTTGACTATGTGCTTATTCTCATGTTTAAGATTCCCTGTTCCTCTCTTACTGAGTGTTGTTTTGTTCAGTGGTCCTTGTCCAGGAATTGTGAAGGATCATTGAGATGTGTAATTTGGTGGGTTTGCTGGTAGTTTATCTTCTGAGTGTGGGATTCTCTGTCCTTTTCAGGGATCTTTTCATACTTCCTAGCTCACTGGCCCCAGGGCCTATACCTATGGCTTCAGGTTATGAATGCTTTCTTCTGCCACTCAGCACAAGTGGAGGAAGGGTGACTGCCTCAGTGTTCTACACTTGAGATGGGGCTTCTCTTCTTCGGGTAGTTATAACTATGCTGTCCACGGATTACTGGGTCATCCCAGTGAGTCTTTTAGGAGGTAATCTTCCACTGGTCCCATCACTGATGTCTACTTAGGGTTAATGTTCATCACACCAGCACTTAGTGAGACCTGAGGTAAAGATTCTGGAAAGGCTGCCGAATGAATGAGTGGTGAATGTGTTAACCGTAATTGGAACTGGAAAATATGTTCCCATTTTTATTAATTGAGTTGAAGTTGTTTTGTACTGATTCCCTCTGAATCATTAGTCTGTATTTTCTTTTGTTGTCATTCTCTTTGTTGTTGTTGTTGTCACCAATTGTACAATCTTCGACTCTTCTTTGCTTGGCATGTCAGCCTGCAAGAATTTTTAATGATGTCTGTAGGTGTTGCTCCATCATTTCTTTTTTCGATCATTTATGAAAATGTCAGATTGTCCCGGTTCCAGCCCTGATTCTCTGAGTAGATTTACTGTTTGCAGTCTTCTACCCAGAGGCTTCTTTGTCTCTGTCTTTTAATTCCTATCTGTTCCCGACCTATGACAAAACCGTCCTCCAATTCCTTGCCAGCTCACGTTTTGAAAGGAAATTCTAGAAGTATTTCTCGGGAAGGATTCCAACACACGCATGGTCGTTCTTTTCTTTCTGGGCGTCCCTCCAAGGCTCTCGTCACTATGTTTGTATCCTCCCAGTGTGGCCCACCGAATGATGCGGCTCCTTCAGCAAGTCTGTGCCCATAACACGGTTGTGCTTATGTTTGGAGCACGATGTGCACCCACTGTTTCGTTGTTGGGGAACAAATCATTGCTTTCAGGGTTTAAAAAAATCAAGGACTTGAAGGCTACACCGAGAAGATGTAGGAAGAGGTGGAGAGCTGCTGCCTACTTCTTGTTTCTTGGATAAGTAGGTGGAGACTCAGGGAACGGAAGACTGTTTTGAAGGTCACGAGAGGTGCTGGTTACTAAGTGAGGCCTTGGTATCCTAGGTTGTGAGTTCAAGTGTATGGAAATTGCTCCTCAATTTTGTCTTTGGGTTGCTGGGTGGATGAGAACCTTACTAGGTTGGGGACAGCCCGTGTGGGTCTCCCCTACAGGATGATCTTGCATTTGTTGTGTGTTTACTAGGGAAGTTCTGGGAGTTGGAGGTGGAAGAAGAAATCCTGCCCAGTGTCAGAGCCTCATGAGCTGCCAGGATACTTAGAGAAAACTCCAAATCTGGGAGTAAGGGCTTCAGTCCTTGCTACTTGGCACTGACTGGCTGTGACCTGGAAGTCCTATGGCCTCCCCGGACTTCTGTCTCCTCATTTGGAATGTGGGCTTTCCTGCCTCTGCTTCGTCGAGGTGTCAGGAAATGCAACATGAAGTGATATATGCAGGCTAAAATGTGAGAGTTAATACCTTTCTGGATGCCAACACTGTTCTCGATGCGGGGGATGAGGGCAGCGACCAAGATAATCCAGGCCCCTCCTCTTCTGGGCCAGGGGGTCAGACGACTAAAACACAAGCAAATGACTAAGAGAGTTTATGGCAGCGATGAGTTCAGACAGGAAGAGGGTGATGATATATGGAGCAGCCAGGGGGGAACTTTGAGTTGGGCGCCCGTTTCTAGTGGGAGATGGGTGGGTGCTGTCATTATAAGTACGATGATAACGATGATGATAGTGACACCCAGGAGACTAGATTGGTCAGTGCTGGACACTTACGAATGGGAACCTGATGGTAGTAATCCTGCTGGCTATTGAACGGGCGTGTAGGTTAGCGCTGACCCCGTTCATTCACTGATTCACTCATTCATTCAGACATTTATGAAGTACTCACATATGCCAGGCACTGCCTGGGCCCTGGATGCACTGCAGGGAACACAATAAAACCATGGTGTGGACCCAGATCTTCTGACGGAGTCATGGGAGACAGAAGTTAATCATACACAAATAGATTTGCAGTTGCTAATTTGATAAGTCCTCCTAGGGAGGAGTATGAATTTTAACTGATAAGATTAACAGGCTGGGGAGAATCTACTTGGGAGGGAAGCCCATTTGGGGGACCTTAGCCCAGTCTGGGAGAAGTGATGGTGTGAGGAGGACCCTCTGGGCCGAGAGAGGAGTCTGTTGGGTTGGGGGGGGGTGGACCCTGGGCAGCAAAAGGGCTTGGTAGGCTCCAGAACAGAACAGGACACTGGTGTGGTGGAGCAGCGGAGGGGTGGGGGAGAGCGACAGGTGCATTTGGAGAAAGATGCAGGGACCAGGTTGCTTGGGTCATGGTAAGAGTTTGACTCTACCCAATAGGTAGGGTCTGACGCCCATCCCGCCCATCCCAGGTCACATCTGCCCTGCTATGCTTGCCTCTGGTCTTGCCCCCTCCACCCTTTCTTTCTGTTTGCACTGCCGCCACCGTGGGCGTCCTCAGCCCAGCTCCACCACGGCCAGGTGGCTGCAGAAGTCTCCTGGCTGCTCTCACTGGCTCAGCTTTCTGCCCTTCCAGAGCTGGGTGTAGGCCCTCTGTGGTGGGAAATACCATGGCACAGGAGGCCACCTTGAGGACTGCGGCTGAGCTCACCACGAGAGGGTCTGGATGGACTGCAAGTCAGCAGGGAGGGACAAACAGGCAGGATTCATGACTGGTTCTCTTTATTCTCCATCTGGCAAATGCTTCAGTTGGCAATCAGTCCCACTGCCTACTGGGCTCTCAGGGCTGTGCTTTTCCCTCTGCCTAGGATGCTCTTCCGTTACCCTCCTCCCCTCACTAGCTCCCATGTGTCCTTCACTTCTCAGTGCAGAAGTTGCTTCCAGGAAACCTCACCTGACTATGTGGGATTCCCCCATCATACCCTCCATTAATTCACCCCCACCCTGGGAGATGGCCAGATTGAGTCAGCCTTTCTCAATAGACTTCAGGCTCCTTGAGTACCGGCCTGGGTCTGATTCACTCTTTCAGCCTTAGTGCTTGACGCAGACCTGGCTTATAATAGCACTTAATAAGTAGCCGATAGGAAATCATGCACTGAAGGCCCTCTATGTGCCAGGCGCGGTTCTGGGAGCTGGGATGGGGGCAATGATGAGCAAGAAACAGATTCAGGCTGTTTTTTTCCATTTTTATGTGTATTTGAAATTTTTCATAATAAAAAATTAAAAAATACTCTGCTTTCATGGAGGTTACAGTATCATGGGGGGAAGGCATTAATAATCATAAAATTTAAGCACAACATTTGTTATTAGAGATCATGCTTAGAGATATAGAGAAAAAGCGGTAATAAACAGTTAACTTTTACAGCTTCTGAGTCTATGCTGGCATTGTTCTGAGAGTTCTATATGCATCACTCTTCTAGTCATCACAAAATCCCTGTGAGGAAAGCACTCTTATTATCCCATTTTGCAGAAAGGGAAACCAAGGCAGAGAGCTTTGCCTAAGATCACAACAGGCAGGTGGGGCTGGGATTCTAACCCAGACACCCCGACTTTAGAACCCACCTTTGATTGTATCTATTGCCTTTGTAAAGACACACCTAGGTCGGAGTGTTCTGGAAATTCTAGAATCAGCCCCAATGTTGTTCTTACGGAGTGCATTCTCCCACTTACTGCTCTCCCACTTACTGAAAATAGAACAAAATCATTCCCTCAAGGTCCATCTCTGATGGTACGTGCGACGACAGTGACCCTGTGTGGTCAGAGTGTGAATAGCATGAACACGAGCAGGATGGAGGGGAGACCCAGCCTCAGGGTTGTTTCTGAAAGAGGCCCCATCTGGGTTACCCCTGTGCTGGTGCATCTTCAAACACAGGACAGGATAAGTCTCCAAAGGTGGCCTTTCAGGCATTGGACGAGGCTATGGCCGGGAGAAGTCTGAACTCTGGCCGTTGGAAAACCCTGGGCGCTGCTCTTCCCAGCTTGCCTCTTCTGGTGCTTTGGAACCAGAGGGCTGGCTGGGCCTCTGGCCTGGGCAGGTTATTTCAGCCCAGTTTGCTTCGTCACAGCTTTCCTGGGCACTGACCCTGGCCGAGAAAGGACCAGCTTATTCATTCATCCATCGGGCCAAATATTTATTGAGCACCTACTGTGTGCCAGGCATGTTGCAGGTACTGAGAATGAAGCAGCGAACAGGAGAGACAAAATTCCTGCCTTTCCCTTTCCCCAGATTAGAGGAAGGAGGACCTCTCCTCTCCTTCTTTCTTCCAGTCCTGGCCTCATTCCCTTCTTCCTACTTGATAACGTCCTGGGGTCTGTATGTGTGCAGCATCCAAGTGTGCCTTGAGGGAAAGGAGCCAGCTTCTACTCGCCTGAAGATAAAGAATAATAGACCACAGAACCAACACACACACGCACACACACACACACACACACACACACACACACTCTGCCTTCGTGATGTTTACTTTCTAGTGGGGAGGGACAGAAAATAAGCAGATGATGATACGTGTCGCAGAGAGAAGGAAAGCTACGGTAAGCGGGTGGGTGCTGTTTTACGTGGGGTGGGACTAGGAAATCTTGCTGACACGGCAGCATTTAAGGAAGGGCAGAGGTGCCTGGGGGTAGTGCAATTTCTTTGTTCTTTCTTGTTGTCTCGCTCTCTCGCCCTAGTAGAATTACCCAGAAACCAACACATACGATGGTGTTTCATTTGTTTGGTGGTCAACAATTCTAGGGTAAAACGAAATTAAAATCTCCCCACTGGAGTGTTTGCCACAGGAGTACTTACCCCTTTTGTCCTGCGTGGACTGTGCTCTAGAAAGGGACCTAAAGTGGGGGAGTGAGCCATGTGGATATTTGGAAAGAACGTTCTGGGCAGTGGGAACAGCAGGTGCAAAGGCCCTGGGGTGGGAGCTTGGGGAACAGCAGGGAGGGGAGTATGGCTGCAGGGACAGGGGACAGGGAGGATAGGTAGCGAGGCCGGAGTTAGGGGAGGGAGGTGAGGTGAATGTCCCGTGAGGCTTTAGAGGGCACGGTATTGTTGGTGGGACTGATTTTGGTCTTGTGTATAATCACAGCACCTCCTCTGAATGGTGAGTGACTTTACCCACACAGAGGAGGAGGCATGAGGCAGTCTCCTGGCCCAGAGGCGCTGGTGCCATTTGGGGCTCTCCAGGCATGGTTAGAAGCTCTCGATTGCATTACTGCCATTTACTTTGACAGCAGCCTTGAGTGATGGACGTCATCCTACACGTGTTCTTGATGAGAGAACAAGCGGGGGAGAGCATTCTAGGTGGCCGGAACAGCTTACCCAAAGGCATGGTGAATGCGGGATCTGGGAACATCCCAGGGATGGAGAGATGCGTGCTGGTGGGGGTGGGGTGTAGGAGACGAAGCTAAGGAGACCGGTGGGGTCCGCTTTGCAGGGACCCGTGGGTTATGTGGATTATACTAGGAAGTTGGGACTTGATCTTGATGTCCACAAGGTGTTTTGAAGGAGGACCGGCACGATAACGCCTGTATTTTAAAAATCACTCTCATGTCAGCTTCGGCGATGAGCCAGAGAGAGGTGGGCACTGGGATGGAGGGTTCAGAGGGCCTGAGAGACAGATGGGAGATTTTTGGCTCAAATCGACGAGAAAGCTGTTAACCATCTGAAATGGGTGGAGGGCTGTTTGCAGAGAGACAACTTGATTTAGAGACAGATTGGAAGTTGGAAGTGAGAAAGGGAGGTTAGGAGGAGGGTGAGGGTTTTGTCTTCCGTCTTCCTTATTCTCTAGAAGCGCTGGGGAGCGTTGCATTTTGGGGGTGCAACAGGCACTCTTGCCAAGTACCGCTTGAATTGAAATCCTCTTCTCTGCTGCCCAGCGTCCTAATGGCTCCTGTGTTGTTCCCCCACGTGGACGGCGTTTGCAGAGGGGCCACCCCCGCTTCCCAGCCGGATGCAGCGTTTTGTACCCTGGGCCTTCTGTGTTAGCGGCTGCTTTAGTTGTTTAATTGTTACTTCTCTGGATACTTTAGTAACGTGTCTGTCGCCTCGGCAGTTCACAGACGGTATAAAGAACAACCACCTCCTCTCTTCTTTCTGATCTCTTAAAGTTCTATTCCTGCTTTAAAGTCTAGCCTGACTGCCATCCCCTCCATGAAAATGCCCTTCTTCCCCTCTTTCTCTCTCTCCTGCTTCTATGTTCCTTTAAGAGGTTCAGCATTTCTGCCTGGGCTGTGTGTGTGTGTGTGTGTGTGTGTGTGTGTGTGTGTGTGTGTGTGTGTTGGGTGGGTGGGCAGCAGAGACAGGACAGTACCCTGGATGGGCTTTGGAGTCAGACACCTAGGTTCTCAACCCAGCTCTGCTACGTGCATGCTGTGCAACGTGGAGCTAGTTACTTAACCTCTCTGAGTCTTTGTTTTCTTCTCAGTAAAATGGGGCTTGAAATTTAAATTGTCTCATTATGCTGCTGTGAAAGTTAAATAACTTCACTGACCGCAGAGCTTGGCACAATGTCTATCATTTGACAAGTGCTCAATTAATGGTGGTGGTGGGTTACCATTATTTATCATTTATTTATTTTCTATTTATTGAGCACCTACTGTGTGCCTTGTGTCGTCCTAGGCTCTTGGGGATGCACCAGTGACTAAGACACACGTGCTTGCCTGCCCTCACGGGGATGCAATTCTGTGTAGTGTAGTTACGGAGCTGGACAATGAACAACACGCTCAGCATGTCTGCTCTATAGTGTATTAGACGTATGAGTGGAAAACAGGAAAGAGAGGAGAGTAAAGCAGGGTGAGGTGGTTGGCAGTGCGCGGGGTAGGTCTGTGTCTAATAAACAGTCACCAGACCTGACGGCCTTGGACGGCAACTGCTATCTGGCCCACAGTTGCATTGCCCCATGGGTCTGCCGTGGAGGCTGGGCTCCGTGGGGTGCTTCTCCAGGCTTGGCCGTGCTCACTCCTGTGCCTCTGGTTGCTGGCTGTCCAGGACGGCCTCAGGGACATGTCTTCTGTGTCCCACACCATCACTCACCCTCCCTCGGGCCAGACCCGGCTTGCTGTCTTGGCGGAAGCGGGGTTCCGAGAGCGCAGACACAGGCAAGGCCTCGCCTGGGAGGCATGCTGTCCTTTCCGCTGTGTTCTGTCTGCCACCTCGTAAAGGAAGGAGCTGAAAGGAGGCATTGCCAAAGATGGGGATACGGGGGAGGGGAGGTACAGGCCACTGTGGCCGTTTTGCAATCGTCTACTTCAGTGAGAAGGGTGTAGGTGGCAGCGTGGAAGGGTCCCTGAGAGGTGACACTTAGACAAAGACTTGAAGCAGGCTAGGGGTCAGTACGTGGGGATCCTAGAGAGGCGTGTCCTGCACATAGGGCACAGCGAGTGCAAAGGCCCTGGGGCAGATGTATGCCTGGGGCATTCCAGGAGGAGCAGGACTGTGAGGCTGGAGGATGGTGGGAGAGTGGCAGGAGGGGAGGACAGAGAGACCACAGGGACCCTTCACTCTGAGTCACCTGGGTGGGGGCAGGGGAGGGTTTTGAGCAGAAGAGGGACAGGATCTCACTTGCACTTTCTCAGGCTGATTCTGAGTCCCCTTGAGACCAGATTGTAGGAGGCAGGGACACAGGAGGGCAAGCTTGGTGGCTCAGGGGGACAGTCACAGTACTACCTCCTAGGCGTGGTGGTTAACCCTCTAGGGCTGTTTTGCAGGAAATGGGGCACCTGATGCTCAGAATGTGACCCGAGCTCAGCAGCTGGAAGTGGGGGGTGGTTTTTACTACAGAGGGAGCTTTTAATTACTGTTCCTTCAGATGGAATCACTGGCTGGTACGTTGGACCTACCAGCGTGGCACTGACCACCTCGCAGCACGAGTATTTATTTTCAGTGCTGTCCCCGGGAGACCTGGGGGCCTGCAGGTCAGGACTGTCTCACTGGTGTTCCCAGCCCCCTGTGCAAAGCCTCCACAGCAGGTCCTTTGGGCTGGGTTGAGTGGATTCACCCGGCTGCGACATCGAGGAGGGCAGGAGCTGTGTCCTAGCCGGGAGGTCCAGCCGCTTGAATCACACTGTTCTCATGTCTTCACCTAAATGTGGACTACTTCCCTCTGAATTAGAGAGATGGGGGGGGGGGCAGCCGTCATTCCTGATTCCAGCTGGTTTCCTGTCAAGCTGCATGTCCCCCTGCAGGAGGGGCTTGGGCTTTCTTGATTCATAGGATTGTTTGACACAGAGCCCAGGAGAGGGAGGCAGAGTCCAGCAGAAAGGGCGCCAAGCAGGGGAGCAGCCTGCCTGAGTGTCTATCCTAGTTTCTGTCCTATTCAGTCAGAACCTTTGAGGGTGGCTGTCCTGGGACACTGAGGCAAGGTCAGGTGCTCTCGGGGCTTCTCCAGCCCCATCCTCCTCGCCCTCCCCCCTCCTCCCTAACTCCTTCCCCTTCCTCCCCCACTCCTAGCTCCCTCTTCCCCCCTTCCCCTCTCCCCCTGCTCCTTCTCCTCCTCCCCTCCTCCACTTCCTCCCCTACTCTTCTGCCCTCCTCCCCCATTCTTTCCCCTTCCCCTCCTCCCTCTCCCCTCCACACCCTCCCCCACTCCTCCTTTCCCCCCTTCTCCCCACCTCTCTCCTCCTCCACTCCTCCTCTACTTCCCCCCTATACTCCTTCCCCTTTCTCCTCCCCCACTCCTCCCTCCTTTCTGCTCCTCTCTGCCCCTCGCACCTCTTCTCTCCTGCTTTTCTCTCCCACATCCCTTCTCCAGCTCTCCCTTCACACACCTGAACTATTCTTCTGCAAAAGGCTGCTCAGGGACAGGGAGGAGATTAATAGCGGGAATGGGGAAAGGAGATAAGGAAAGAGCATCTTTCTAGGGACAGGATGAGGCGGGGGACCCCATGGAGCCTTCTGGATCCCATGGTTCTTGGGTCTTTGCTTGGGTTTCCCCTTAGCCTTGTCTTCCATCTGCCCTTAATATGGGCTGGAGGAGCAGCAGTGCACTCACAGCACTTTCTAGATGCTGGGTCCGGTGGCAACTGTGACGTTATCTCCTGATCCTTGAGAGGGCTCCAGGAGGGGAAAGCTGAGGCTTAGACCTCTCTGGGGCCACACAGCGGGTGAGTGGTGATGCCAGGATCTGAGCCAAGGAAGCCCCAGTGTGGACCTGTGCTGTCTCCTCCCCCCTGCCCCCCCCCCCCGCCCCAGCGTCAGTCCCTTACCACCTGCCACTGTTGGGGAAGTGAAGGGTGGCCAGGCTAAATTTGGATGTGCCATAAGCACAAAATACACACTGGATTTTGAAGTTAGAATGCGAAAAAGGAAGTGTAAAATACCTCATTAATAATCATTTAAACTGATCACTTGCTGATGTGATCATTTTTTGGACATATTAGGTCAAATAAAGCCTGTGAAAGTTAATTTCATCTTTTCCTTTTCACTTTTTCACATGCGGTATTAGGAAACTGAAAGGGACATACACGGCTCACGTCATGGTTCTGTTGGATGCTGCTGGTCTAGAGTCATGACGTTAAATCACCGTGTTGTAGCCCGTCCGTAGGGCTGCCTTCCCATCCCAGTTCCCACCTCCAGCCCTTGCCCCAGCCAGACTTTCAGCTTCTAAAGTTTTACTGTGGAAGGTCTCACTCTTTTTATTTTCTGTGGCACCTTAGATGAGACGTGGCACAGGTTAGCTGTTTTGTTTTTTTTTACTTTTTATTTTGAAGGCATCCTAAACTCTGGAAGTTGCAAAAATAGCCCAGAGGGTCACAGGTACCCTTCACTCCATTTCCCCAGGGATGTCGGTAGGTGATGGAGGAGGAGGACGTCTTTGACAAATGCGTGTTGATTGACCCCAGCACAGATGGATAGGCGCCCACTCCCATCTACCCTGCAAGGAACGCGAGTCTTCCAGGCTCAGGAACCCAGATGTGGAGAAAGATTCCACTCACCACCCTGTGCACCCAGTAATATGGTCACGTGACCCCTCGGAACTAGCCCTGGTGGCTGGCATCAAGGGGTATAGATGTGGGTGTGGTGTGGCTGGAGGGAAAAACGGAAGAACCTGGGGGTCGGCTGCCCCCGTCAGGTCCTGCCTTCACCACTCAGGACTGGGGGCCACTGCACTGCACTCCCACCGCTCGCTGTCCCCTCTGGAGAATGGAGCCGGAGACAGTGCTCTACCTTGTGGCTGGTGGTTTGGGTTCGTGGACGGTGGAGGCCAAGTGGTGTCACACCCACTCTGTGGGTAGGAGTGCGGTGAGGGAGTGAAGCAATGCTTGGCCAGTGGCAGGACCCTGGGATCCCAGTCAGATCCCCAGGTTCTGTTTTCCTAGGACGGGAGAGCAGGCTTCGCTCAGCAGGAATAGAGCTGCTCTCAGCCGCCAAGAGCAGATGCAGCTGGCAGCCAGCACCTGCCAAGCCCGGCGTTGCTTTTGTCCCACACAGCCGCGGACGCAGATGGGCCAGTGACCTTGGCGTTGAAGCACGTGGCTCTTGGCAGTGTTGGGAGGGATAAGGTGGGGTGTGGCACATGGCGCCTTCCCAGTGCTCCCCTGTGCAGAGCGGTGCATCACTGGTCCCCAAGGCAGCAGGGGCAGAAACCATGGAAACCGTGGAGCCGGGGCTGGAGACTCCTCTCCCTTGGTCTCTGAGCAGCGCCTCTCCTGGGGCTGCTGGTCCTTGGTCGGTCCTCACACTTGCAGGCCTCTCGGGGCCTCCTTCTGCCCCCCAGCTGCACAATCCCAGGGTGTTCATTTCTTGCTGTGATTCCTTGTGGAGAAAATGACTGGTGTGAGAGCCCAGTTTCAAACAATTAAGTGGTGGTTCCTGGCCCTGGGGCGTCTGCTGCCCTGCAGGCATTCTGTGCGGGCTGCTGAGAAAGGATCATCTCGGAGGGCATCCAGGGACTTCCCATTCGCCTGGTGCGATGCCTGTGAGGCCATTCCTGAGGTCATCTGCCAGGGGGGCTGCAACCCCAGCAGCCTCGAGCCTGTGGCCTCTGACTGTGGAACTCCGACCGGGGCAGGCTTGCTGGGTTTGTGAGAAGGCTGGGAATACCAGGTCTTCCGAGCTTGTTCTGTGGATTCTTGAGATATGAGATGGGCTAGAAGCCGTGAGGAGCTACTCCCTTCTTCCCCCCCCTTTTAATCCTAGCTGCCCCCCTCTGCCAAAATCCGACTCAGCTCCTGCCTTCCCTTGCAGCCTTGCAGCCAATCAAGAGATTCGACGTACTTCCTGCCTTTACTTCCTCATCGTTCATTCTCTTGTCAGCCCCTTCTGGTCGGGTCTTGTGCCCACCGTCAAGACCACCAATCACCTTCATTTTGCCATATTCCCTGGTCAGTCCTTCTACCTGACTTCCTAGCAGCATTTGACCCAGATGATCACGTTCTCCTTGAAGTGCTTTCTTCTGCTTATGAGACACTGGACTGCTCTCTTTCTCTCTGACCTGCTCACCTCTTCTTTCCAGTCTCCTTTGCTCCTTTTCCACTTGAACATGGAGTGTTGTGCCATCCTTGGTCCCTGTCTCCCGACCTCTGCCCTGTGGATGCTCTCTCCCCAGCCGGTCTCATCTGGTCTTAGGACTTTAGATGCCAGGCACTTGCTGACGGCTCCCATCTCTACAAGCTCAGCATAACCTGCCCACCAAGATTCTGTAGTCAGTCATTTAGTTGACATCTGTCCTTGGATTTCTAACAAGCATCTCAAACAACAGGCCTAAAGTGGGATTCTTGATGTATACTCCTACAAATTCTCCTTCCCCAATCTTCCTTCCTTCCTTCATTCATTCATTCATTCATTCATTCATTCATTCATTCATGCATTCAGTGTTTCTTTGTCATATGCTACATGCTAGGGAATCTTCCAGTACTTGAGAAATGGCAGAAAACCAAAAACGAGTTTCTGCCCTCATGGAGTTTATATTCTAGTTGGGGGTATTATGCGTTGAATTGTATCCCTGAAAGATTCATGTGTTGAAGTCCTGATCTCCAATACCGTAGAATGTGAACTTATTTGGGAATAAAATTGCGGACATAATTAGTTAAAATAAGGTTAACTGGAGTAGTGTGGGCCCCTGATCCAACAGGACTGATGTCCTTATAAGAAGAGATTTAAATAACAAACAAAAAATAAAAAAAAATAAAAAAGATTTGGGCATACACATGTGGGGAGAACATCATGTGAACACGAAGGCAGAGGTCAGGGTGATGTCTCTAGAAGCCAAGGAAGACCAAAGACTGCCAGCTAAACCACCAGGAGCAAGGCAAGAGGCACAGAGCAGATTCTCGCAGCCCCAAGAAGGAAGCAACCCTGCTGATGCCTTGATCCTGAGTTTCTAGCCTCTGGCACTGTGAGGCAATACATTGCAGTTGTTCTAAGCCATTCGTTCTGTGGTTTTTGTTACAGCAGTCCTAGCAGACTCATCCAGGAGAAGACAGACCATATACAAACACATAACTTCCACTACGCCCAACAGGGATCCAGGACATGGAGAAAATCAGTGCAACACAAGGGAGTTAGGAAGCACTGGGAGGGGGTGGTGGTTATTTTATAGATGGTGGTCAGGAAGGCCTCACGGATGGAGTCCTGCTGGACTAGAGACGTGGAGGAGGAAAGGGAGGGAGCCATACAGGGCTTCACAAGAAGAACGTTCGAGCAAGAGGAGGAGCAGATTCCGAGCCCCTCTGGTGGAACAGGCACTTATGTTCAATCTAGAATTCTAGGAGGTGTCCTTGATCCCTCTTCCACCTTCACACCCCACATCTAACCCAACAGCAAATCCTGGTGGCTCGACTTCAAAATACAGCCCACATGCAGACACGTCTCCCTACCTCCACTGCTCTTGTCTGCTTTAAGTTACCCTCCTCTTTCCTTGGATGATTATAGAAACTTCACAACTAGAAGCCCCCCTGTTTCCATTTGTTCACACCCACACCCACAAGTCAGACCCACAAGTCTGCTTTCCACGCCGTGAGCAACCAGGGTGAGCCTGTCTAAATTAGGCAGAGCAGACCATTTGTCTTCTCTACTCGCCAGCCCCGAAGCCTTTCCCTTTCCCTCCGAGGGATGGCCAGGTCCTACACCGGCCATGCTCTAGGTGCACTGCCCACCCCTCTTGTGCCAGCTCTCTCTGCTCTAGTCACCCTGGCCTCTCTGCCCAGTGGTGAGCGTACCCAGCCTGCTCTTACCTCCGGTTCTTCCCCTCCTTGGAATGACCTCTCCCAGCTCTTCCTGGACCTTCATCCTTTGCATTCTTCAGACCTTGGTTCAACTGCCACCCGGTCAGTTCTCGAGGCTGAAGCTCTGCATGACATCAGCTGGATGACAGAAGAGAATTAGTACGTGTGCTCTAAGCGACACAGCAGATAGATAATTTCAGGTAGGCTCCATGGGTGATTTGAGAGCTTCGCATGGCATTATCTTTTGAATTCAAACACGGAGGCCAATGTTAGTTGATAATTACTGGTTCTTAAAATGATCCTGTGGGCAACTCCCATTTTATAGAAGAAACCAAGACCCAGAGTGGTTAAGTGACTTGCCTGCAGGCGTCCAGCTGGTGAATTCCAAAGATGGATGTAAACTTTGGTTTCTTTCATGCCAAGGAAAATTCCACTCTGCTAAGTGGATTAATGTTCCTGTTCATTTGTCACTCATGTCCTAGATTCCAGGAATATTTAATGTAGAAAAAAAAGGTTTAAAAGTCAAATAATTATATTCTTGGTTTTTCAGCAGAAGGAATATTCCAAATACCATCTGCTCTTGGTCTCTTCCTCCCTTCTGATGGGAGGCAGTATATCTGTGAGGGAATAAGGAAGGCATTAAACATTAGCAGAGTGCTGACAAGTGCTAGTAATAGCTCATATTTATTGAGGGCACCCTGTGTGCTAGGCTGTGTGCTAATAAGCCCATCCATGCTTCATCTCATCTGTGACGCCCGGAAGGACAGGCTGAGTCACCCTGTGCTCACATAGCCTGGGCATGCTAGAGCAAGAGTTTGAACCCAGAGGGTCTGACTCCCAAGTATTTGCTCATTGATGACAGAACAGGTGGGCTCTGGGCCATGGTGAAGCATCTTCTATCTGTCTGCAGTGGATCAGATGGAATTCTGCTTAGGCTGGGGATGGGTGAGATGACCTCTCCAGATGATTCTTTTCCAAGGCCGTTCCATTTTCCTTGACCAAAATGGCAAGGTGTTTTTTGTGGCAGAACCAATGAGCTTTCTTCACAAGGGGTTTCTTTGAGAGACAAAGAGTGTGGGGCTTTGCCTGCTTCCTATTTCTTCTCTGATTTACCGTCATGGCCTCCCTGCTGGCTGCCTCTAATTTTTATCTAAAATTAGGCCATTTCTAGCTTTCTCATGGGATTGTAGCTTCTATCGAAGGCAATCAAAATACTCAATAATGAAAAAAGATCTTCTGATTCTCTGATTGTAATGGGAACTGAGAATGTCAGTGTTGACTCAGACTTCCTTAGGGATTTGAGGGAAAGTGAAGCATGATGTATTTTGTACATCAGGCGTCTGTTGCCATAAACCACCCCAAACTCTGTGCCTTCACATAGTAAGCATCTGCTCAGCCTGCTTCCAGGCAGGCGATCAAAGCTGGGCTCAGCGGGGAGGTTCTTGTGCTTGCTGTTCGACCCCTCATGTGGCTGCGAGCGGGCCGTCTGGTATCTGCTCTGGGATGATGGCTCTGGCTGGAAGACAGCTCAGCTCTCCTCCACCAGGCCAGCTCAGGCATACTCTCGTGGCCTAACGGGTATAGCAGTGAGCAGGCCTGAGTGTAGAAGAGAACAGGTGGGGGCGTGCATGTGACTTTCAGGTCTCCTCTTCCTTCACCTTTGCTGACGCTGCTTCAGCCACAGCGAGTCCCAGGGCTGAGCGCAGAATCAGACGGCATGTGTATGGGTGGACTGACCACAGACAGAGCTCAGAAGGCGTGGATTCAGGGAGTCAAGAATGGGGTCACAAATACAGTCTCCCACATTTTGTGGTTACGTATGAATGCATTCTCAATATGGGCTTGAACGACGCTTGTGGCCACTGTCACATGCCTGGATTGCCCGACCAAGACACATTCTGATTCTCTGCTTTAAGGGATGCATGTCTCCTGAGTGTCTTGTGAGTTTCCATTTTGGCTCGTTGGGGAAGAATTTCACACGGTGTGGCTTCCAAAGATACGACATCACAGAGAATTGTCTTTTGTTAAATCACAGTGGATGAGGTGTGTGCAAAGGGAAGAGAGAATATTTCAGTAGACAATAAAATTCAAGAAGAAAAAGACAGCAAGCACCAAAGAAGCCCTCAATAAAGAACACACTTGTATTCCTGTGTGAAAGGCCACCCGGCTTTGGAAATACCTGGAGGTGTGAGAATGTTCCCAAACACTGTTGTTTGATTAAGAGGAGTTCAGCTGTCCCTTGCTGTTTGCCCAAGAGTCAGGGCTGAGTGCTGGTGGAGGGCAGGTGGCTGCTTAGGCCATGCTACCAGAGGTTCTCTGATCTTCTGTGACACCAAGATTAATCAGCTGGTGTGCTCAGAACGCAGACCCTGAGCCTTTTACTCGGAGAGACTGTCTTGGAGGTAGGACAGAACCAAACCATCCCTTAGCCTCAAAGTTGGGATTCTCAGATGACCTCCCCAGAGGCAGCCTGCTTGCATTTGAAGAGAATGGGGCTGGAATCAAAACATCTGGGTACCGTCTGGGGCTCTTTCATTGATGTGCTCTGTGCCTTTGGGTAAGTCACGTCCTTCTCTGGGCTCTGGTTGCCATCCCTACGGTTAATGTTTCTGGCTGAGGCCTCCCAGTGGTGGTTCTGTGTCTCTAAGGCCAAGTCCCTGTGTTGAGTCAGGGTTTAGAATCTGGGTACACAGATCCTTACGTGATTTGTTAACGTGTTTACTGAGAGTTTATGCGTGCCAGGGACCATTTTAGATGCTGCAAGTAGCACAGCGATGAAGAAATTCTTGCTCTCCAGGAGCTGCTTCCTCCTCCTCCTCCTCCTCCTCCTCCTCTTCCTCCCTCCCCGACTCTCCCCCTCCCTCTTCTCCTCCTCCTTTTCCTCCTCCCCCTCATCTTCATCGTGATCATCTGTAAAGGAGTGATTTGGCATTTATGCATTCTGCACAACGGGCGAAGTTCTCTCTCTTTCCACGTACTGCCTTACTTAGTCTTTGCTCAGCCTCCAGGTAAGGACTACTGCAACCGTGCGGGGCATTTGCCCCTCCAAATCCACTGTCCACCCTTCCTCTCCCTGCGCTGTGCCCTAGGAGGCTGACCTCATCAAGTGTCTTCCTCGTTCTCCGGCTTGGGTTTGGTCAATAGAGCCTGGCAGAGGATCAGAGGAGAGTGAGGTCAGCGTATCTGTTTACCTGGCTCCACTCTCACCAGGTTATGGTGGCCCCTGGCTCAGGGCAGGCATCCCTTCTGTACAGCACTCTGTCCTTGCCTTCAGGCCTGTGGGTGGTTCAGTTTTCCACTGTTGCTAGTCGAAGGAGACTGCCTTATTCCTTGTTGGTTAAATCCTGACCACGCCCTTGTGTGTCTTCTCTTTGTTAAACTCTCCTCCTGTAACTCGGTTTGAGTGCACCGTGGGTTTCCTGCCAACTTGGACTGATATGCCCCCATTTTGCAGAAGAGGAAACTGAGCTTCAGCAGTGGCCCTGCTGCTCATGAGCTGCATGATCGTCCCAGCTCTCAGCTCAAACACTACCTTCTGGAGGAAACCTTCCCTGGTGCTCTACATGTCCCGTGTCAGGCGTCCCCAAGACTGCTCCCAGGTTAGAAGGACTCACAGGACTCAGCACATAGTCGTACTCATGGCTGTGACTTATTACAGTAAAAGGCTCTAAAGCAAAATTAGCAAAGGAAGAAGGTGCATGGGGTGAAGACTTGTGGAAACCCTGCACGAGCTACCAAGAGTCCCCTCCCAGTGGAGTCGCATAGGATGTGCTTAATTCCCTCGGGATTGAATTGTGACAGTGTGAGTGAAATGTGTTCTAGCAGGGAAGCCCATCAGAGACTCAGTGTCCAGGGTTTTATTGGAGGATGATTATATAGTTATTCTGTCTGGCAGGTACCAAAATTCTAGACTCCCAGAAGGAAGGTAGTATTCAGAATAAGCCATATCGTTTGTACAAACAGTCTAGGCACAGCAAGCCCCTCTTTATACTTAGGGCAGTTTGATATCCAAGGAGGGAACCATTTACAGTTCCAGTTCACACATGCCAGCTATTGTGTGTGGAATGACGCCCCGTTACAGATCTGCCTACATCGAATTCCTGGAACCTGGGGATGTGCCCTTATTTGGAAAAAGCGTCTTTGAAGATGCAATTAAGTTTAGGGTCTGGAGGTCTGGAGACGGAGATATCATCCTGGATTATCTGGGTGGGCCTTAAATTGAATGACAAGTGTCCTTATAAGAGACACACAGGGGAGATGTGACCGAGGAGGAGGGGACAATGTGACCATCGAGGCAGAGGTGGGAGGGATGCAGCTACAAGGCAAGGAACTTCTGGAGCCTCCAGAAGCATATGAGGCAAGGACCAGATGCTCTTGGAGAGTTCCCAGAGGGAGCGAGGGCCTGCCAGGTTCGGGACTTCTGCTTCCAGCCCTGTGAGCGAATAGATTCCCATCGTTTTCAGCTGCCCGGTTGGTGGTAATTTGTTATGGCAGCTGCAGAAAACTGATACACCGGCTCTTGGCACACCTCTTACCCTATTATGTTGTTGGAGTCGTTTATATACCACGTAGTCATTGAATACGTTCCATATTCTAGGCACTGTGCTAGGTTTTAGGTATCTGGTAATAAGGAAAACAGGGACTCTGTCCGTATAGATTTCCCAACGGGAAGCTACAGTAGGAGGCTAGACCATAGAGCGCCGTTCAGGCTGGAGGTTGAGTCAGCAGCCCTGTCCTGCCTCCAAGTGTGTTTTGAGGAACTTTGCCACTTTCTCAGAAAGGCAGGTGGTGGATGCTGGGGGGATCAATTGTGTTGCATGCCAGGGTCACTGTTGAGAACCCAGGGCACTTCATCACAGCCCAGACCAAGCACGTGGAAAAGGTCTCTTGTTCTAAGAGTGCTTTGAATCCGAAGGAGCCTGAGATATCCCTGGGGTGAGGGTCCAGTCTTTCCTCTGGGCTTTAGAAGAGTGTGCTGCAGAGAAGAGCTACACGTGGACACTTCACTGTACTTCCTTGCAGCTTGAACCATAACGTGGACTCTGCTTATGAAGTTATTTGCTTACTTGTTTATCATATGTCTCCCCTACTAAAGTTATAGCTACCCAAGGACCCTCTTGTGTCCCAGTGCTGAGTACAGAGTTTGACACATAGTAGGTACTCACTAAACATTGATGAACAAATAGATGAATGATCATTCCTTTTTTTTGTTGTTGTTGTTAAATAGGCCTTACCACATGCACACTATCAGGCTGTTAGTATTGATTCATCTGTCTTCCCCCACCAGACCATGAACTCCATGGGAGTACCAATCATGTCAAAGCGTTTTTGTGGTCCTGGCACAACAAAGAGTTCACCCAAGACCTGCTGGATGAAAGTAAATCAAAGGGGATAAATATGAGCACATTTGCAATAAGCACAAATTTTGCAAGGTGTTTTGATGGAAAATTTCTCAGAGTGCTTGGGAAAGCTCTCCTAGATTTGGGTCATTTTTCCTCTGGGTTTAGATGTCCAGGACAATTAATTTTCTTCAGTCCATTGCAACCTGTCCTGAATTCAGATGCCTGAGTGATTTTTCTAAAACTTTGGCTGTTGATCTTATGAGGCTGACTCCCCCATTAATACTCACATCCCATCTGTTCTGCTCTCCAAATCACATCTCTGTGAGACTTCTTAGAGTCGGCCTCTAGAATCTTAGTTTCCAGAGGATTTTCCCATTTGTAATAATGACCATTCTGTCTAATTTTTGTCCCTAATATTTCCTGATGGGCTTACCAAATGCATTCATGCTTTTGATCTTAGAAGGGAGCAACGTGAAATAGACTAATAAAAATCCATAATGTAACCGTTTTAATAAGTCAATCTGTCCTTTGCTGTCATAGAACCAAGCTTCCATTTCACTGTTCAAGAGCTCATCAGATGAAATGACCTCCCCGTCAAGAAAAATTACTCCATATGGTAATGTAATCACAAAGGAGAAACATTATTTTCCTATATATTATTCCCTGCAGAAATTGTAGTAGGAAAGCCATCATATTAAAAATATCTAGGATGCCGAGGTTCCTATTTGCCAGCCTGATGGAGTTTCATTTTCTTTATAGGAGAGGCAAACTCAGTTCTCATTGGCAGCATTTTATTTTAAGGGTTCATTAGGCAATTGTACATTACACTTGGACACCTGTGGAAGTGTAGATTATATCTACATGAATATAAATGTCTTTGTTGTGACTCACACTATTACAGTCAATAACAGATGCCTTTTTAAGGACAGACACTTAAAATGAAGTGTGTATGGATGCATCCACCTATCTTCCTTAAAATGTTAGTGGCAATGTTGTGTGTTTTTTAAATTTAGGAAGTCAGTATGCAGAGAGATTAAAGCGTCTCTACTCTATTAAGCATCACCTTCCGCTAAAAGTGTGGTACTAGTCAGAAAAACGTATGTGTTTAAATTGCATCTTCCTTAATGAATCCTCTCTTTGAACCACATTTACTGCACAAGGAAAATATTTTTCTTCATCTCAGTAGGGCCACAAAGACAATTCATCCAAGGTTGAGTTGAGCTAGGAGCCCTCCTGTCTTATGAATTATTCAACAGTTTCTCACTTCAGAAATACAGGTTGGCTCTCTATTGTTGGTGAGGATCAGAGAGGAGGTGGAAAGAGGAGGGGATCTTACTGTACAGAAAAATTGTCCTTTATCCTTGTTTTTCAGCTGAGTTCCTTTGTTCTGGGTGTTACCCAAAGAGAGCTGGGGATGAGGTATCCATGGTGGATTGGAAAGAACATGGAACTTGAAATACAACTCAGCACTCTGATTTTGATGTTTTTTCTTGTGAAATAACTTAAAGCTCCTATGCCTCAGTTCCTCCTCTGTAAAGTGAGGATAGTTATTGCACAGGATTGTTCAGAAATTTTAGAATATAGAACTTCCGATTCCACTGGAGTAGCATGGGGGAGATTAAGTCTCCCCTTCCTCTGAAACAATGATAAAACCAGATAAAATGCACCAAAAAGAGAAGAAAAAAATCTCTGTGAGGATATTAGAGAGCAGTCAAGGTAACAAGGACTTCAGAAACCAAATCCTTGAGAGAGAAGAAAATCTCATTCAGATGAGTCCTGCATTTATCTCTGCTTTCCCCACTCAGGCATTTGCTGATTCATAGCAGAGGGCAAGAGAGGTTGAGCAGAAAGATCTGGAGTTATAGCAGTTTCAATAGCATGAGGGGAAAGGAGTTAGAATTTTTTTGTGCCAAGACAGTTGGGACTTGAAGAACTAACGTCCTAGAAAGGAGGAAATCACAGAGAAATGAGCTCAAAAGTCTATTGCAATTTCACATTGGTACAGTTGTCAAATTCTTAAGTTGCACATGTGTGGGGCGAGACTCAGAAAACAAACAAGTGCAAAGCAGCTGCTAACTGATTAAAGAGGTAAGCAGACATTTTAGCAGTTCAGTGGAGCTGCTACAGTTTTTATATTCACAATGTTTGGCATTTAATAAATTACCACACATCATAAGAAAAACCGATCTATGGGTGATCCAAATATGGAGTTTTCAGACACAGATTTTCAAATAACTATGGTTCTTTTGTTCAAGGAAATAGAAGGGAATCTGAAGAATTTTACCAAAGAAGTAGACTTTATAAAAAAAAAAAGTACATGGAAATGCTGTGCCTTATAAATAAAATAACTGAAGTTAAGAATTCAGTAGGTAAATTTAATAGTAGTTTAGACACAGTAGAAAAGAGGATTAGTAAACTGAAAGGGAGGTGAGTAGAAAATATTCAGAGTGAAGTGCAGGTAGGACAAAGGATTGACAAATGCTGAAAAGAGTTTAAAAGACATGTGGGACATGCTGAAAGGTCAATCATACCTGTAAATACAATCACAGTAATAGAGAAGAGAATGAATAGAGCGGAAGCAATATTTTAAGAAAATACGGACTGAAAAATTTTTATACTCATCAAAAGCATCAAGGCCCCAACTGAAGAAACTCTACAGACCTCAAGATAAATGGAAATAAAACCATTCTAGTCACATCATAATAAAAAATGTTGACAACCAAATACAGAAGATGTCTTAAAGGTATCAAGAGAAAAAAGATACATTACTTTCAAAGAAGCAACAATAAGACCAATAGCCAGTTCCTAAGCAGAAATGATAGAGGTAGATGACAATGGAATGTCACCTTTAAATTACTGAAAGAAATATATGCCAACCTACAATCCTATATCTAGCAAAAACAAAACAAAACAAAGAAACTTTAAGAAATTAAGATACAATAAAATTTTTTTTCAGAAAACAAAGACTGAACTGCACTGAAAGGAATACGTAAGACAAAAGGAATGTACTTTTGGATGGAAGCATGGTTATCTAGGAAGAATTGGAAAGGGTATATTTATGGTAAATCTAAGTGAAATCTGTCAGATTCGATAATAGTAGTCATGCCCTGTGCTGTTTAAAATATGAAAGAATTAAAATACATGGTGAAGTAGCCACAAAAGGCAAGAGATAGGCAAATAGTTAAAGTGTTAGAAGGTCCTGGCATTGTCCAAGAAGTGGTGATGTCCTAATATAGGTAGATTTTAAAAAGGTAAGCATGCATATTGCAATCTCTATGGTAATCACTAAAACAATACTAAAGTAGTATATAAATAAGAATCTGATGGAAGGAAGAAAATATAATAATCAAAAAATATTTGAGTAACTCAAAAGAAGACAAGAAGCTATAATAAAAATGGAACAATAAACAGAGGAGACATATAAAACAAGTAGTGAAAAGGTAGTTTTAACTCCAGTATATCAAGAATTACACCAAGTATAAAGGGACTAAATATTCCAATTAAAAGCTAATATTACCAGACTAGATTTTAAAAAGACACGAAGTATATACTGCTTATAAGAAATATGCATTAAAGGTGGGGACATTGAAGAACTAAATGCAAAACTGTGGAAAAAGACCATCAGAATCCTAACCAAAAAAATGCTGGTGTATTGATAATATCAGACAAAATAGACTTTAAGATAAAAATATTACTAGACACAAAGAGAACGTTTTCTAGTGATAAAGGGTCTTTCAACAGGAATATATAACAAATTGGGGGCGCCTGGGTGGCACAGCGGTTAAAGCGTCTGCCTTCGGCTCAGGGCGTGATCCCGGCGTTCCGGGTTCGAGCCCCACGTCAGGCTCCTCCTCTATGAGCCTGCTTCTTCCTCTCCCACTCCCCCTGCTTGTGTTCCCTCTCTCGCTGGCTGTCTCTATCTCTGTCAAATAAATAAATAAAAAATCTTTAAAAAAAAAAAAGGAATATATAACAAATTGAATTTGTTCCTGAATTTCACTGGATTAAAGTTATGTAAAATATATTCCTTGACCACAGTGAAATTAAGCAAGAAATCAATAAAGAAAAGATAACTAGAAATTTCCAAATGCTTAGGAGTTAAGCTTCCTCATTTTTTTTTTGTGTTCTATCAATTACAGAGAGAAGTATCTTAAAATCTTCAGCCATAATTGTGTATTACTGATTTCTTGTTTAATTTCACTGTGGTCAAAAATTATATTTTGTATAATTTCAATGCAGTGAAATTTACCAAGGTATGTTTTATGGCCAAATACTCGTTTTGGTAAAGGTTCTGTGTGTTCTTGAAAATGATGTGTATTCTGCAGTTGTTAGTTAAGCAATATATTACATAATGATCCACAAATGAAAGAAAAGATCATAATGGAAATCAGAAAATATTTTGAACTTAATGACAATGAAAATATGACATTCAAGCCATTAAACTAAAATGATGCTCGAAGGGAATCTCTAACACAGAAGGCAAATGAATGGATAAAGAAGATGTGGTATATATTTATGCATATATATACATATATATGCATATAGACACACACACATATATACACAATGAAATATTACTCAGGCATCAAAAAGAATGAAATCTTGCCATATGCAGTGATGTGGCATACAGTATTAAATACCTAGGAATAAATCTAACAAAGGTATATAAGATGTCTACACAGACAACTATTAAATTTTACTTAGAAAATTTAAAAAAGAGGGAGTCATCACCTGTGTTAAGTGCTGCTGACAGTGGGTGAGGCGGGGGAGAATCAACCCCTGGATGTGACAATCTGGAACTTGGTGGTTTCTTTGGAATGAGCATTTTCAGTATAACAGGCCAATTTCAAGGTAAAAGGCTGATTCTCAGAAGTTCAAAAGAGAGGAGGAGGTGAGGGTTTGGAGACAGCAGGAATGGGCAGTTATCAGAGCAGTTTTTTTCTCATACAGGATAGCAGAGAAATAGGACGGTGGCTGAAGAGGAGAATGGGGTCAAGGAAGGTCTTCGTTGGCTTCTCTTCTTTTTGTTTTTTGGAAAGTTGGAGACGTGGCAGCGTACAGTGGAGGAGTTGTGGATTAGAGTTGTGGTTTCTTCCACAGGATTCTGGGCTCTGTGTCAGCCAGGGAGCGCGGGTGGACATCTAGTTCTGTGTCTGCAAACATCCATGATGTTTAAAAGGTTTCCTGAGCACTGGTAGGGAAGTGAAGAGACAACTGTGTTCAAAATACATGGAGTAGTTCTCAGGTTCAGCTCTGGCTTAACCCCAGTTCTTTGTAAAGTAATCAAATCACTCGACCTGCATACATTTCTTCATTGTCTCCTGTTTATCCTGGAATAAAGTTAAAACTGCCTTAGCATGGCTTGAAAGGCTCACAACCGCCTAGCGGCCACCCACCAATCTCTACTCCATCTCCCACATTCTGTGCTCCCCTCTGGCTTGCCTGGGGTAACCAGCTGAGGGGCTTCATAGAATGTGAGGCCTCCCATTTTAAAATCTAGGAAGTCTCGGGCAAACCAGGACAAGGTACTCACCCTGTGCCTCCTCTCCCCTCACACATGCCCAAATTCCTGAAAATCTCTGGCAATTCCCTGAATGCACTTGACTCTGTCTTGACTTTGCACAGCTACTGTTCTGCTGTAATATCCACCCCTTGTCTTTTCTCTTGATTAGGTCCTTTCCTCCCCTTTGAAAACTCAGGTCAAAGGTTACATTTTCCAAGAAGGCTTCACTGTCCTTCACTGCCTCCTGACCCCTGTTTTGAATTGGGTCCCTACTTGTGTGATCCATAGCATTCTGTACTTACACTTATCATAATTCTTATCACGTCAAATTGATATTTTAATCCCTCTGTTAGATTGCAAGTTCCTTGAGTTATAGGAACTATGATTTTCATCTTCGTATCCTGAATGCTCAGCATCATACCCAGAATATACTGATGAATAAATGCTTATTGAATACAAGAATGTGTAAACAGGCATCACGGTAGGTAGAAGAACCAAAGAAGGTTACGGCTGGAAGAAACCATAGAGCAGTGGTTCCTAAGCAATGGGTAGCCCTCCACTTCTCCCTGGAGTCGCCAGAATTGAATCCATCTGTGAAATGTATATATTGACCTCATAGGGTTTGTGAAGATAAAACGAATGATAACTCTTGAATTCTTAGGGTAACTTTTTAGTATATTGTACGTCCTCTGCTTACCTACTGTTGAGTAACAAAGCATCTCAGAGCGTAGTGGCTTAAACAGCAATAATAATTTATTTAATATGATCTGTCTGGTTCTGGGGGTTGACTGGGCTAGGTGAGTGTGGCTTGGGATTTCTAATGTGATTGCAGTCAGACAGCAGCTGGAGCTGGGGTTCTCGCAGACTTCTTCATCACATGGGCCCAGGAGACTCAAATGATGGATAGTTGGCATAGCTGGGCTCATTGGGCATCTTTCTGTCTATATGGTCTTCCAGCTGGTCTTCCAGAATGACAAACCTCCAGGTAGTGAGATTTCATATGTGGCATCTAAAGCCTTCAAGAACAAGAATTTCCAGAGAACCGAGGGGAAGCAGCATGGTCTTTTATGACCCAGCCCATGCATTTTAACAGACGTGATATTGTCCTCTGGGGGCAAAAGTTGGTCCATGGGGAAGTGGGAAAAAGTATTAATCTTTTTATGTAAAAAAAACCCCAGACATACATGCAGTATAAGAAATATATATATATAATTAAAATATTATGGAAGTGGGTAAGTGATTAGGGAAAAAATGTCTGAAAAGGCTTTTTAGGGAGGCAGTAATGAATACAAGAGGTTGAGAAACAGCTACTTGGTCTTAGAAGTTCCGTAGTGCCATTTTAGCTGTACTCTAATGGTGAAAATAGTCACAAGCTGGCCCAGGGTCAAGGGGAGGCACAGAGATCCCTACCTCTTAACGGGAAGAGTGTCAAAGGATTTGCTGCCGCATTTAAATCCACTAGAATAAATATTCTACCTATCTTCCTAGTTCTAGACTACGGACTCTGAGAAACAAACTGAGGGCTTCAGAGGGGAGGAGGGTGGGGGAATGGGATAGGCTGGTGATGGGTAGTAAGGAGGGCACGTATTGCATGGTGTACTGGGTGTTATATGCAACTAATGAATCATGGAACTTTACATCAAAAACCAGGGATGTACTGTATGGTGACATAATATAATAAAAAATAATAAAAAAAGATTAAATATTCTATAGATTGCTGCAATTCTGGAGCTCGGTCAAATGCCAAGCTGTACCACGCAGGCCACGCAACACAGCAAGGAGAGGGAACCTGCGAAGAGGCAGAGGGAACTTAAACCTGTGACAGACCGCGAGGTCTTGTTTATGGGTTCTTATGCGAACTTCCCCCTCCAGTGCATGGAAGGAGGAGAAGGCCGGGGCCGTGAAGTCTCCTCTGCTAGCTTCATAGTCCAGAGAGGCTCCCGTGAAAGCATGCTATATAACTGTGGATGCTTCCAGAGACACTGTGATACCTGGGCAGCTGTGACTGTGTAGTGATTACTGCTTACTCACACATACCTGTTTGAAACATTAGTGGGTGGGACCTTCTTATTTTGCAAACCAGAAGACTTACCTGGAGAGGGACAGTAGTTTGGCCAATGTCACACACAGAGATAGAGGGCTGTGACCCTGCTTTGGTAGGTTCCCACTTCAGTGTTGATTCCCATGCCCTGGAGAATAATTAGAGAAATCATTAGCAACTGATTGACTGCAGTTGTAAGTGGGTGAAAATGTTGGACCCGGAGGAACTCCAGTAGGGCCAGGGCTGTCTCCAGGCAGGAGGGAGAGCCGTGGGCTCTGCTCCGGTGGTCTGTGGACCAGCTTCTTTTTTTTTTTTTTTTTTTTTTTTTTTTAATTAATAATGATTTTTTATTATATTATGTTAGTCACCATACAGTACATCCCCGGTTTTCGATGTAAGGCTCGATGATTCATTAGTTGTGTATAACACCCAGTGCACCATGCAATATGTGCCCTCCTTACTACCCATCACCGGTCTATCCCATTCCCCCACCCCCCTCCCCTCTGTAGCCCTCAGTTTGTTTCTCATATGTGGACCAGCTTCTACCCCTCAGTGAGAGCAGGTTGCCTCAGAATGCCCCTCCTTCTCATGGGTACCTCCTTTTCTTCTCTGGATATCTTAGTATACTCATTTATCTTTTCTCTCTGTCCTTACAAAACAAATGCGTCTTCATTTATATTTCAGAAGTGACTTTATATTTCAGAAGTATATTTCTTTTTTTTTTATAATGATTTTTTATTATATTATATTAGTCACCATACAGTACATCCCCGGTTTTCGATGTAAGGCTCGATGATTCATTAGTTGTGTATAACACCCAGTGCACCATGCAATATGTGCCCTCCTTACTACCCATCACCGGCCTATCCCATTCCCCCACCCCCCTGCCCTCTGTAGCCCTCAGTTTGTTTCTCATAGTCCACAGTCTCTCATGTTTCATTCCCCCTTCTGATTACCCCCCCTTTCTTTATCCCTTTCTTCCCCTACTGATCATTCTTGTTCTTATGTTCCATAGATGAGAGAAATCATATGATAGTCGTCTTTCTCTGCTTGACTTATTTCACTTAGCATTATCTCCTCCAGTGCCGTCCATGTTGTAGCAAATGTTGAGAACTCGTTCTTTCTGATTGCTGAGTAATATTCCATTGTATATATGGACCACAACTTCTTAATCCAGTCATCTGTTGAAGGGCATCTCGGCTCCTTCCACGATTTAGCTATTGTGGACATTGCTGCTATGAACATTGGTGTGCATATGGCCCTTCTTCAGAAGTATATTTCATTTTTATACCTCATCTTTCCTTTTCAAAACCTAATGTGGGGGCGCCTGGGTGGCTTAGTTGGTTGAACATCCGATTCTTGTTTCAGTTCAGGTCATGATCTCCTGGGTCATGAGATCAAGCCCTGCATCAGGCTCCTTGGTCAGTGGGAAGTCTGCTGGGGATTCTCTCTCTCCCTCTGCCCCTCTCCCTCCTTGCATGCACACATGCACGCTCTCTCTCAAATAAATACAATATAAAAAAAAACCCTAAAAACCTAACATGATGCGTGGGTTGGTTCATAAGGGTGGAAGGTGAGGATAGCAAGGAGAGGGAAATGCAAACTCAAGTTTGGCCCAACCTCAGTACCTTTTGGGAGTGGTCTTAAAAATGACTTATCTTTGGGTTGCCTTTCTTTGGATTATTGATCAGGTAGGTGGTCCAGTAAGCCTCAAGGAAATGGAAAATGGGCTGGTCCTTACCGGAATCAACAGAAAGGACAGTGTATCTCTCGTATGTTAATTCAAACAACCCCCAGAAAGCAGCTTAAGCATCAGTACATTTGTGTTTTTGACCTAGTAATTCCACTTCTTAGAATGTCTTCTAAGAAAAGAATGGAAGAGGTGGATAAAGATAACTTTAGGGATAGGATGTTCATCCCAGTGTTGTTTATAATAGTGAAAAAATTGGAAATGGTCCAACTTTTCAGCAGTGGAGATTTTGTTCAATAATTGTGCTATAATGGAAATGCTATGCATACCCACAACGACGACCACAAAGTGTGGCACATAATAGGGAAAGGAGCTTGGTGAGCGAAGGCTCTGCCAGAAGTCTTTCATACATGAAGGGAAGCAAAAGTAGCTTTTGTCAAAATCTACCTCAGTGATTCTTAACATGTTTTGGGTCACAAGTTCTTTGAGAATGTGTTAAATTCCTCGCCCTAAAGAATTCAGGCTCCTGCTGCAATCTGGGGGTCCTCAGGTTAAGAACCCTTGGTGTATGTGGTAAGCAGAGACCAAGGTGACATGCACTGAGCACCTGCTATGCCCAAAGCACATGTCTGGGTACCATGTGGTTACACAGCTGAAATAGATGAAGTCCATGCCCAAGGAGGCTTCTCGAGCCTCAGGTGGAGTCAGAGAAAGAGTGTCACATAGACCAAGTAGCTGCTATGCTGGAGGCACAAAGCACTGACCAACAAGGCGCCTCAGGCATAGTCCACATAGCTACAGGCCAGTATAGAAGTACGTTCTTCAGGGTTGGGTTACAAAGTAGAAATGGGACTAGCCATTCATTCATTCATTCATTCATTCATTCATTCATTCATTCATTCATTCATCTATTTGTTCATTCAGTTCCTGATCTCTTCTGGACACTATTTTAAGTGATGGTGATGAAGCAGTGAATGAGAGAAACAAGGTTCTGCTCTCAGGGGAGGTTAGATGCTAGTTGGGAAGACAGGGAGGGAGAAGGGAGATTACTAGCAAAGAAATAAAAATTTAAGTCTCCTAGTGACCACAGGCCCCTGGTGAACTCATCAAGCATTTAGACTCATCTTCGATTCCAAGGATTGGAGGATAGCATGGTTGACCCAGACTTCATGGCCGCCTTGTCCCCCATCCTTGGAGAGGATGTGGCAGCTGGGCTAGCTGCCATAGCCCCAGGCAGGACATGCATAGGCAGATCAAATGGCTGGAGTCCTCTGAAACCTTTCCCTGGCAACAAAAGACGCTGAGTGAGAAACTGCAGAGAGGGTCTTAAAGATGGGGCTTCACCAATAATGAGATGTGAAGCTGAAAGGAACTTTTTAAACTGTTGGTAATAAGAAACTAAGTTCCCTTCAGAAAAACACATGGAAATTTCTTATAAAGCTAACCACACATCTCCCCTTTGACCCAGTGATTCCACTCTTAGGTGTCGACCCAAGAGAAATGAAAACATATGTCCACAGAAAGACTTACTCAAAAGAGTCCATAGCAGTCTTATTCACAATTGCCACAAATTGGAAACAGCCTAGGTGTCCATCAACAGGAGAATGGATAAACAAATCGTGGTATGTTTGTACAAAAGAATGCTATTCAGTAATCAAAGGAAGCATACTCCTGACACAGGCAACATCATGAATGAATCTCATAAACGTTATGTGCACGTGAAACAAACCAGATACAAAAGAGAATATATTGTATAATTTGCTGTTTGTTAAGTTCTGGACTGGTAAAGCTAACCTCGGGTAGAAACAAAGAGGAGTGGTTTCCCATGGAGGAATGGGGTGTGGCATTGACTAAGAAAGGACAAGAGGGAACTTTCTGAACGATGGTAATGGTGTTGTTAGACGTTTGGGTTTCACAGGTGTGTGCATTTGTCAAAACTCAGAGTGGTACTCTCAAGATTTGTTTATTATGTTTTATGTAAATTTTACCGCAAAGAAAAAAAGTCTTAATGATATGCATGCTGAAGTGCTTGGAGTAGAGGGTACTGATGTCTACAACTTTGAAATGCATAAAAAATGAGATGAAAGACAAATGGATAGGTAATATGATAAAGCAAGTATAATAGAATGTTGATTATAGAGTCAAAGACATGGATAGATGACGGTTTACTGTATAATTCGTTCAACTTTTTTTTTTAAAGATTTATTTATTTATTTTGAGAGAGAGAGTACATGGAAGCGGGGGGGGGAGAGAGAGTCAAGCAGACTCCACGCTGAGTGTGGAGCCCAATGTGGGGCTCCATCTTGTGACCCTGGAATCACAACCTGAGTCAAAACCAAAAGTCGGATGCTCAGCCATCTGCACCACTCAGGCACCCCTCAACTTTTCTTTATAATAAAATGCTGGGAAGAAAACAATTATTGTTGAATAATAAACTACTCAAAGATTTGGCGACTTAAAACATTACTTAGTTCTCACTGTTCTATCATTTGCCCAGATGGTCATTCTGCTTTGCAGGATTTCAGCTGGGATGTTGAGATGGCCGGAAAGTCCCGAATAGTCTCACTTCACTGGTCTTGGTGCTGGCCATCAGCTGGGAGCTCAGCTGAGGCTATTGGCCAGGGCCCCCTGTTCCCTCCCCCGCTGACCTCTTCACGTGGCTACTTGAGCTTTGTCATGACATCGTGACCAGCTTCCAAGAGGGAAGTCCTTGGAGGAAGGAAGCAGAAGCTGCCAGTCTTCATTAGTTAGGTCTGGACGGGGAAATCACACAGTGCTAGTTTTGCTGCATTCAGGGTTCAAGGGAAGAAAAATGGAGTCCATCTCCCAGTGGGAGGAGTGACAAGAATTTGCAGCCATCCTTAAACAACCTCTAATTTTTTGACCAACCACTCTGCAGGACAAATTGCCTTATTTTTATATTTTATATTCTCGATAGAAAATACTATAAAATCACTATCAAAGGTGGAGTCATCCAGGGAGAATGTAGTCCAAATATGCAGGAGAAGAAAGATTATGGAGGTATTTTAGGAAATTAATTGATAACGATATGATCATGTTGTTTTCCCAGATTTTTCTGGATTTTGTGGTATTGGCCAGTTTTTGAAAATGGTTTTAAAACTGTGGTGATTTCTTTTTTTCATTCTGAACAAATATTTACTTTCAACTTCATTTTGAACTTGTAACTTTGAATTTTTTTTCCTTGAAAAAGGCACCCAAATTGTATATGTTTCACACTACACAAACCTGGATTCATCTCTGCGTAAGAGTAAAATATGAACGTTATTTATCTTTGCTATAGGCCAGCTAGGATTCTCTGCCCTGGGTCTATGGATTATGTCAAAGTGAAAAACACCATACATACAGACAGTTCATGCCTTTTCTAGTTGGGTTGCCTCATTGAGAGCATTTCCTTTTCTCAGGTGGTAAATTTTCTTATTCAAATTAGTAATGCTTTATCCTAGGCTGATGTTTGGGGCCAGTGTTTTGGTTTCAGATCACAGTGCTGGAGGGTAGCTCGAGGTGTGAAGACCACACCTCCCGGTTAATCTGAGCCCATCCTGGTTCATACTTTTTCTGATGTAACTGTGTCATCTCTCTTCCTAAAGGCTCCTGCTTTGGGCCATCAGCATGTGGTACTTGTGGAACTTCCAAGTGGGGTGCCTTAATCCAGGGGCTGGATCAGGGGTCCCTCCTTGCCTCAGCCTTTGAACCTTAGGCTCACATGTGTATTTCTCAGCTTCAGCTTGAGTCAGTGGACAATTTTGCTTGTATGTGCCCTTGGCCAATAGACGGTTCTTTCCAAGAGTTAATGCTCATTCTCCTAAATGATTATTCAGGATTTCTGTTGATCCGTTTAGTGTTGGTTTTATTGTACTTAAGGTAAATCCCATTTCTGAGATCATTACTACCATGGAGGTGGGATTGCGTGTGTATTTTTGCTGCTGCTTTTTGATCCTTTCATTTTTAAAATCCTCTTTAAATCCTCTTTGAAATTTTCTTTAACATAGCGTTGCTTCACAGTAGAGATGAACCAGTGGACAGTGCTGAGGACAGTGATCATGGCAATGATAGTGGTGAATTTATCAGTTGGAAATGAGGCACACAATGGTTGGCTAAGATTACATATATGATGATTGCATAGCAGAGTTAGGCAGTGAGGACAGAATTGGTCTCTGTTTCATGCTCAATAAAAGATTTTAACTACGTTGATGCTGTGAAGCATTTTAGGGTGTAGTTTATTAAAAAAAAACCATACGTTACCTTGGAATTAACTTAACCAGAGACGTAAAGGATCTATATTCTAGAAACTATAAATCACTCTTGAAAGACATTGAGGAAGACACAAAAAGATGGAAAAATATTCCATGCTCATGGATCGGAAGAATTAACATAGTTAAAATGTCCATGCTACCCAGTGCAATCTACACTTTCAATGCTATCCTGATCAAAATACCAAGGACGTTTTTCAAGGAACTGGAACAAATAGTCCTTAAGTTTGTATGGAACCGGAAAAGGCCCCGAATCGCCAAGGAACTGTTGAAAAGGAAAAACAAAGCTGGGGGCATCACAATGCCGGATTTCGAGCTGTACTACAAAGCTGTGATCACAAAGACAGCATGGTACTGGCACAAAAACAGACACATAGACCAATGGAACAGAATAGAGAACCCAGAAATGGACCCTCGGCTCTCTGAGCAACTAATCTTTGATAAAGCAGGAAAAAACATCCAGTGGAAAAAAGACAGTCTCTTCAATAAATGGTGCTGGGAAAATTGGACAGCTACATGCAAAAGAATGAAACTTGACCACTATCTCACACCATACACAAAAATAAACTCCAAATGGATGAAAGACCTCAATGTGAGACAGGAATCCATCAAAATTCTAGAGGAGAACATAGGCAACAACCTCTACGACATCGGCCAAAGCAACCTTTTTCATGACACATCCCCAAAGGCAAGAGAAACAAAAGATAAAATGAATTTATGGGACTTCATCAAGATTAAAAGTTTCTGCACAGCCAAGGAAACAGTCAGAAAAACTAAGAGGCAGCCCACGGAATGGGAGAATATATTTGCAAATGACACTACAGATAAAGGACTGGTATCCAAGATCTACAAAGAACTTCTCAAACTCAATACACGAGAAACAAATAAACAAATCAAAAAATGGGCAGAAGATATGAACAGACACTTTTCCAATGAAGACATACAAATGGCTAACAGACACATGAAAAAATGTTCAAAATCATTAGCCATCATGGAATGGACCATCTGATCATGCTATTAGCAGAATACAACTTGGCATCTCAGGGAGATGAATTTTATTGTGTTTAATGTGGAGCAAATGTTCTTTCCTTTTATGCTTCCTTAGAGGTCAGCTGTTCTTTCTAGCTTTGGGGTTTGAGGAAAGCTGATGGCTGATTGTTTACACTTGGGGTAGTGGGGATACTTTCTAATGACCATTGGCTAGAGTATCTCTTACCCTTTTGGCATCTCCTCCCTCAATTTCCTTCAGCAAATATCATGGTCAACAAGGTGCTTCTTTGTTTGTTTCCCAGGGTCCATAGTCTCTCATGGTTCATTCACAAACCGAGGGCTTTGGAGGGGAGGGTGGGGGATCAGGATAGACCGGTGATGGGTATTAAGGAGGGCATGTATTGCATGGTGCACTGGGTGTTATACGCAAGTAATGAATCATGGAACTTTACATCAAAAACTTGGGATATACTGTATGGTGACTAACATAATAATAAATTATTATTAAAACAACAACAACAATAACAAGGTGCTTCCTGACTTCTCTCTCCAGGTTCATTTTCCCTGTGTGTGTTCTAAGCCCCAGCCACCTTGAACTGGGCACAGATGGCAGTGTATCTCATTCCCACCCCTCTGTGCCTTACTCATGCTGTCCTCTCTTTCTGGGTGCCTTTTCCCCTACCATCCTCTATCCTACTCCCAATCAGCTAACTCCCACTCTCCCCAGCTAACTCTGATACACCCTTATCTCCGAATTAAGCACCTACAGGGTAGCTCCCCAATTGTCCCAGGCTGTATGAGTGATCATCCTGCTTCAGCACAACCTTACTTTTTACATTTCATGGAAAATATTTGTTGTCTTTCTGTAGGTACCCCCAAATACTTGCACTGTGTCTTTTAGAGCTGTTTCTAGGCATAATACAGCACATCACTGTACACAGTAGGAAATCCATAAATGCTGCCTATTTTGTGAATCTTTATTTTCCTTCTCACCAAAATTATTCTCCTCCTGAGTCATTTCTTCCATTCCCATGTACCTAGCCTGAAATTGAAAGTCTCAAAAATCTGTCTTTACTCTCTTCTTCTGGTATCACCTCTTAAGTCTCTGGCAAGAAATTTTCTCCCCTTAAGTGATGAGTCATAGGAGGAAAGAGATAATTTTCTGAAAGTGGTGGCTCAGAAGAGTACCTTTCACTGAAAGGTTATTCCTGAAGGCTGGCTGCTGTTAGTCAAATCAGCCCACTTTAAGATAATGTCATTGGGAATTAAAGGCTTACTGTTTCCAGAATTATGTCCCTCAATTAGAGGCAAATTGTCCAGGAAAGGAAAAAGAAAACCTCTATGAAGGACTCTGAGCTCCTGGGGAAGGTGAAAAGCAGGAGAGTAATGAGCAAGTTAGCTTACTGATGCTGCCTCCTGATTGGAGGTGGGAAAATGGTTGTCAGAGAGCTGTTCGGAACATGTCAGAAGAGAACTATGTAAGTTCAGAACTGGCAGAATGTCTATATAAGTTCAGGTGACTTTCAAGGATAAAATAAGAACAGTGCCTATTTATTTTTCTTTCTGAGTTTGGACCTGGAATCTCCATTGTTCTCTCTCATCATCTCCCAAAGCTGAAACCACAGTGTGATAGAGAATGCGAAGTGGTTGACCAGACATTCCAGCTCCCTCCCTGTGGTGCTCCTCCTCCACTCCACTGATGGCAGGCTTGACCACGTGGTTTGCTTTGGCCAAGGCAGTGTGAGTAGAAGTAATCTGTGTCATGTTGAAGCTCAAGTTTTAAGGGCTGATCTCCTAAAAAGAGGCTGCCCTGTTAGCCTGGGTCTCAGACTGAAGGCAACATGGATGGAGCTGCAGTTGACCTGGGTGGGGTGAGGGGGAGACAACTGAGACAATTGAGAATGAAATCCTATGGTTGTAAGTCCCTGGGAGGTAGGAGTTCTTTGTTACTACAGCAAATCTTATCCTATACTGATTGGTAGTCAGTTAAATGAGCTTATTAGATTACCATATTTCATAAAGAAAGGAAGGGAAAAGAGCTTAATTTTTTTAAAAAAGGCTTTCATCAACATTAACTTATTCAATGTTTATTTTAGAGAGAAGTGAATTAATATACAATAAATAAACGTTTCCTCTTTCTGTAATTGTCTCTAACCTGGCATTATCTTTTGTGTTTCTACAGATAAGTTGATTGGTGGTTGGTCTAGTCATTCTTTGAATTTGTATAAAGTGCCTACTATCACCCAAGCCCTGTGCTAGGTCCTGGGACATAGCAGTAAACAGTTGAGGTCCTGGTCCTTACGAAGCTTTCACTTTGGTTGGGCTAGGCAAATAAAAAAATAAAGACTAAATAATAAACATGGTGACTTCAGAAAGTGATTAGGTTGTAAGAACAATAAAAGAGGGTCAAGTGATAGAGAATGACTGTGTGGTAAGGCAAGGGCATGGGGCATTTTAATTCATCATGTAGATGTTCCTCCCTATACATTACAGAGAAATAGAACTGATGTGCACAAATGCCTCCCCCCCCCTTTTTAATGGGATTATAGTTTTATGTCCATTCCTTTAATAAGAGCAGTGGAATAACTTAAAGCTGAGAGCCATTTTATTTCACAGATACTCTTTTTGTGATACAAACATTCCTCTTCTAATTCATCTGGAGTTAAGTCTGAATTTTATCTATAAAAGGACTTCATTCCAATGTTGAAGAGGACTCTTCCTGGATGACATCATAAAGACCTTGGTTTCTGAAGTGGCCAGGGAAGCTGAATGACAGGGCAGTTAACTTTAGTTTGGTTCCAGAACATGGGCCCCATGTGTTCTGTGAAGCTCTGATCTAGGGCATTCCTTTTTCTGAAAGCAGGGCTCCCCTGTGGACAAGGTCTACCATCTGCCTCTAACAAGGCTAAGTTGAGCTCAGAGTACTAATGGTCACAGTCACAAAAAGCATACCAACTGGCTTTTATGTTTTCAAATTCAGAGAAGCCAATAAAACCACAAAAGTAGAGAATTATTCATATTCATCGAAAGTTCACTCCTACCTTTTGCAACAATTCTATTCTCCAGTCAGAATCCTAAAACGTCAAAGGTAAGAGACATGAAGCTCATCATTTTACAGTTATGGGAACTGAGACCAAGATTAAAATGAGTTGTCTGAGTTTGTTTGTTTATTCATTCATTCAACAACTATTTATTGAGCACCGACTCACTTGGAGCTGGGCCCCAAGCTGCTCCCTGTAATTATAATGGGGAACAAAACAGTCTTTGTTCCTAGGAAGTTTACAGGGTAGTATGTCTATTGGGAGTAAGAGCTGTGAAAGAAAGGCAAATCTTTCTATGAGAACTTGTCCCTAAGTAGCCTGATCTGGGTTTGGGGGCAGTGTTCAGGAAGGATTCCCTGAGGAGAGGACTCTGCAGCAGAGGTCTGTAGGATGAGTAAGATTTAATAAGGAGAAGGGCATATAAAGAGAGTGCCATGAGAACCTTCCAGAGCAGGGGGAAAAGCACCTACAAAGGACCTCTGGTGATGGGAGTATGGCATTCTCAAGAAACTGAAAGTAACTGAGGTTGGAAAGTAGAGACCAAGGACCATACATTGTCTCCAGGGAGGCTGTAGACAGTTAAGAGCACAATGAAGAACCTCTAAGAAAGGAATGACATGAGCAAATTTCTTCTTTGAAAAGAACATGTTAACTAGCAATAGAAGGGCTCTCCATTAATACAATAAAGATTACAAGAAGCCTATAGCAAATATCGTACTTCATGGTGAAATATTGAAAGCCTTTCCCCTTGATACCAGGAATAAAACAAGGATTTCTTTTATCACTACTTTCTGGAAGTTGTAGACAGTTGTAATAAGGGTAGAAAAAGAAATAAAAATCATAATTATTGAGGAATAAAAAGACCTGTTACTATTTATGGGGGGGAAATGATTATGTATGTAGAAAATCCAGAAGAATCTACACATAAATTATTAGCACTAATAAATGAACTTGGCAAGGTTACTGGATACAAAGACAATCTACAAAAATACGTTGTTTTTAATGCTAGCAGCAATAAAACAAAGTTTTAATAAGGCACATTTATAATGACATAAAAATTTGATATTTCAAGATCTAATAAAAATTTCAAAAACTGTGATCATTAATGAAATTAAAGAAGACAAATAATTGGATAGATCATATTTGTGGATCGGATAATACCATATTGTACAAATGTCAGTTTTTCCTGAATTCATCTGTACATTCACAGTAATCCCAATAAAAATCTCCTACCTTTTGAGGGCAGAAGTTGACAAGATAATTTAAAATATGTGGAAATGCAAAGGGTTAAGGCTAGTGAAAGCAATCTAGAAGAAGAAAAAAAACAGGTGAAGGACATACTATTATATACCTCTCCTACATTTCTTCTGTGATAGTTTTGGTTTGTTTTTTGGTTTTGCTTGCTTCGTCCTTCACAATTAAGTCTATAATCCCCCTGTCATCTTTTTAATATGAGTATCTAATTGACCCAGCACCATTTATTTAAAACAAACAAACATATATTTCACTACCACACTGCTTGTCACCTTATAAATCAAGTGACTGTGTTTGTGTGATTCTGTATCTGGGTCTTCTACTCCACTGGTCTTTTTTTGTCCATCCATTTGTCAATATGAAGGTCTTAATTACTATAGTTTTTAATAAGCCTCGGTATGGGGGTGCCTAGCTGGCTCATTCGGTGGAGTATGCAACTCTTCCTCTTGGGGTCGTAAGTTGGAGCCCCACACTGGGTATGGAGATTACTTTAAAAAGTAATGATAAGAAAATGTAAGAGAGCATGATCATGGGGTGGGCAAAAATACTTTTAGGATACAAAAAACTCTAGCCAGAGAGGAAGAAGGAATAGGTAAATTGGACTACATTAAAATTAAGAGCTTCTGTTCTTCAGCAGATTCCATTAAGGGAGTGAAAAGGGGGTTCATGGAATGAAAGAAGGTATTTGCAAAGCCTACAGTTGACAGAAGACTCATTTCCATAACATATAAAGACCCTTACAAATCAATAATAAAAAAGGCAGGCAGCTTAATAGAAAAAATGAGCAAAGGATTTTCACATCCATCTCACAAAAAGGGACATACAAAGAGCCAAAAAGCACATGAAAACTGTTCAATCTCATTAGGAATCAGGGAAATGCAAATGAAAAGCACAATGGTACATGTTCATACCCCCACCAGAATGGCTAAATTGAAAGTGACAGATGATATCTAATGTTGAAAGGAATGTGGAGTGATCAGAACAATGATACAGTGCTAGGAGTGCAGGTTGGTTACAAAGATTTTGGAAAATTGACTGTGTCCGCAAATGTTGAACATATTCCCACAGTGTGTCCCAACACTTGGGCTTCTCTGTACCCATCAGAAATGCATACATATGTTTGCCCAAGTACATGTATGGAAAATACTAGAACATTTATATTTTATTTTATTTTATTATTATTTTTTTAAAGATTTTATTTATTTATTCGACGGAGATAGAGACAGCCAACGAGAGAAGGAACACAAGCAGGGAGAGTGGGAGAGGAAGAAGCAGGCTCATAGCAGAGGAGCCTGATGTGGGGCTCGATCCCAGATCGCCGGGATCACACCCTGAGCCGAAGGCAGACGCTTAACCGCTGTGCCACCCAGGCGCCCCTATTGTATTTTAAAAGCACAATGTAGTGTACTATAGTACGCCTAGTGTAATGACTAGAGGAGGTGCGTACGGGTGGAGGGGGGTGGGTCCTAGGGATACCACTGGTGTTCTGCTTCTTCATCCAGGAGCTGGTTTTGTGGGTATGATCACTTTGCAAACGCTCATCAAATTGTACCTTATGATTTGTGTATATGCTGTACCTAATGTTATACTGAAATAAAAATTTCACTTTAAAAAAACAACCGAATTCCTGCAGAGTAGAGAAGACAGCAGCGTGGGCTGTCTGGATGTGGGGTGACAGGCAGCTCTTGCAAGATCCCAGGCACAAGATGGAGCTGGTAGTTGAGAAGTAGCAGAATAGGTTCTGGAGAAGAAAACCAAGAGGCCTTAGTGATGCATTGGCTAGGGCAGGATCCATGAAAGGGAGGTGTCAATATTGACTCCCAGGTGTTGACTTGTGTAACCAGGCAAAGGAGTTTTCCTCCCCAGAGAAGGGGAGCATTGGAGAGGGGCCAGATTATTGGGCAAGTGGGTGGTAGAGATGAAGTTGGGGTTCCAGAAAGTGCACAAGTAGTGTGTACCTAGGCAGTTGGGTATGTAGGTCTGGAGTCCAGAAGAAAGACTTGAAAGGCAAGAAAGTTCCATGAGGAAGTGGAACTTGAACTGAGTCTTTTGAATAAAGATATCAATTATCCACATGCCAGGCACCCCTGGGCTAAACACTTCACCCACGTAGTCTCTTTCAGTTCCCATGTCCATGGTGACTCTATGAGCATGCGATGTTACCAAAGAGCCAAGGTATGCTTAGAGAAGTTAAGCAAATTGCAGATGGGTTGAGCTTTAGGAGGTGGGTAGGAAGGTGGATGGCAGGGATTTTCAGATTCAGATCTTCTGAACTGAAGTTCTGGGTGTTGTTGTTGAATCCCGTGACTCAGTGGACTTCAGTGTTATGGACCCCAGATGAGCATGCCAGGGCAGCCACAGCATTTCTATCAGAAGAAATATACACTATTTCTCTGTATATATACACTGTGTGCGTGTGCATGTGTGTGTATATATAAATATGTGTATATATACATATATATATACACACATACACACTGGACTATATATATCCATCTGTCAGTCTGGGAAGGAGCTCAGAGGTTTGGACTTCATAATCGTTCCAGATCAGGTTTAGAAGATAAACTCTCAACGTTCAAACCTAGTTAAGCCACCTGCCAGCTAAGTGACCTTGGGCAAATCTCTTAACTTATCCATGCTTGTGTTCTCTGTGGTTGCATTAAAAAAACCACAACACACATTTATCATCTGACAGGCTTTATGGGGGCAGGAATCTGGGCACTCCTCAGCGGGGTCTTCTGCTCATGGTCTCTCACAGGCTGAATGAGGGGTCGGTCAGGGCTGAGCTCTCATCTGAGGCTTGTCTGGGGAAGGATCTGCCTTCAAGCTCACATGCTGGCAGGATCCAAATCCCTGCAGGAGATCAGACTGAGGGCCTTAAGTCCTTGCTAAGTGTCAGCTGGAGGCTACTCTGAGTTCCTTCTGATGCAGGGCTATCTGTACGATGGCTTAACTCATCAAAGCTGGCAATGAAGACAGTCAGTGAGACCGTCTCCTAGCAAGATGGAAGTTATAACCTTAAGTAGCATATCACCAAATGACATCCCATCACCTTTGTGCTATCCTATTGATTAGAGCCAAGTCCCAGATCCTGCCCGCATTCAAGGGGAGAGGACCACACAAGGCATGAACACCAGGAGTCAGGGATCATGAGGGGCCACTTTTGTGTCTGTCTGCCATGATGCCTCAGTGTTCTCATCTATAGAATGGGAATGGCAATAACATCCAGCTCATGGGTGGTTGTGTGGAGTAAAGAAGATAATAAAGATAATACATGTAAAGCACTTAGCACAATTTCTAGAACGTATTTATGCTCCAAAAATGGTTAGTTGCTATTTTTATTCTTCTAATTCTGAAATCACATGGCAGTGTGAAAGGATTCTCTCTCTCTTTTTTTAATAAATAAATTCACCAAAGATGGCCAGCTTCCTCTGGGGCATTTGGAATACAACATCATTTGCAAGCAAAACACGCACACCCAACTGGGAGGGAAGCCCATTTAGTAAAAAGTGAGACAGACCAGTAACCTCCAGGTACCACTGACAGGAAGTGCAAGGTATCCATGTCTGGCACTAAAATATGAAAAGTTAATGCCCCCACTATCTAATTGGGTCCACAGTCCCTTTTCTGCAGGTATATAGACCATGGTTCTATCACATTAGTTTCCAAATCAGCTGCAGCATGGAGATCATGTTGAAGTTCAAATACTGACTCATTGGCGTGCAAGTACAAATATCTGCCTTTTAGTCACGGACGAGGAAAACATGCGTTCTACTTGCTGCTATAAATCAGTAGGCTTTCAAGGGACCCCTTGGTAATGGTGTTGAATGTAAGCCTTCAGAAGTTAGAGGAAGGGTGTTGGACTGGGAGTCAGGGGTCTTGGGTTTGAATTCTGGCTCTAAGGACAATGATCCTTGTGCCTCTGGTCCAGTTACCTCCTTCTGGCCCTCCGTTGGCTCCTCTGGAGTAGGAGAGGTTTTACTCTTTTGCCTCTAGGACTCTTTCCTCTGATGAATTTCTTTGATTCTAAATTTCAAAGGCATGTTGGACTTCTAGGTCTACTAGAAGTCACTGGAGGGGTGGCCTGCCTCTTCCTGTACAAAGGTAGAAGGTCAAGGCACACTGCTTCCGACCCCTGTGCTTAATGTTCATTTCCTAACGTGAACTTCAAGTTGGTCGTGCAAGAACGTTTTGTGCCTAAATGCACCTGAGGATAAAAATAAGCTGCTGTGAGTTTTCCCCAGGGGTGAGCAATTCCACATGCATTAGGAACCTCAGCTTCCACATGACTGCTTGCCACGACGTGTGCGTTCATAGAATGCTAAAATGGTTTTTATTAAAGTTTTTTATTTATTTATTTATTTATTTATTTATTTATTTATTTATTTATTTAATATATAGAGAGAGTACAAGTGGAGGGGGAGGGAGAGTGACAAATAGACTCCGTGTTGAGCGTGGAGCCCAATGCAGGGCTCAGTCTCACCACCCTGAGATCATGACCTGAGCTGAAATCAGGAGTCAGATGCTTAATCAGCTGAGCCACCCAGGTGCCCCAAGATGCTAAAATGTTTTGTGAGAAGGACGCTGGGGCTGATAATACCTGCTGGATGATAAGCCTGCTATTGCCGTTATATTAAGAGGATGTTCTAGGATTTCAGAAGGGGCTGTTAATTTGTTCATCTGCTCATTCAAACATCAGCTAAGCACTTAGTGACTAATGTGTGTCAAACCAGAGCCCTTGGGGATACAGCTCTGAAAGGGGGTTCGGTCTTCGGAAGCCTAGAGTTTAGTGGGATAGGCAAGTAAAGGGGTAATTATATGTACATACAACTGGATGCCTGATGACATTCTTGCTTTAAAATCCTGCTGTCTTTTGGTTGGAGGATGAAGATAGCGGTCCTTCAATAGCCAGGCACTCTTCTCTGGGCTTTACGTATATTAACTCCTTTCGTTTTCATGACAACCCTTTGAGGTAGGTTTTCATTTTAACTCCCATTTTACAGTTGAGGGAATTTGGGGCAGGGGAGAGGTCAAGTTACTTGCTCAAGGTCACACAGCTGGGAAGTGGTAGGTCAGGAGCCTGACTAGGCGGTCTGCTCTTGACCACGCCCCGTGCCTCATAGAGCTGTTCACTCAGTGGGCGTTCACTGCACGTTTGCTACGCGCTGACGATGTGTCTCCTGTCCTGGAGGAGTTCACAGCTCACCACGTGGAAGTCTGTGAGGAGAGGCACGCACGGAATGCTATGGTGTCAATCCGGAGGAGCCCCGTGTGCACACCCACACAGGAGGGCGTGTACCCGTTCACCTTGGTGCCGCCATCTGTACGCACAGGTGGCTGAATAGTCTCTTGAATGCCCAGAACCATCCCTTGCTCCCTGTTTGCTCTTAGCCAAATGTGTATCCCACGACGAAGACAGACAAACCTTCGACTTTCAAGAAATGCCTGAACGGTTTTGTTGCTGTTGCCATATCAGGAACATCTGTTATTATCTAAATAATAACTTTTAAAAATCAACGGTGCACTCTTTTCTTTTTACTCAGACTCATCCTATCATGGATTTGGGGTACTAGTTATATTTCTTCCTGATGTACATTAACATAAATGCACAACAAGGGGCGCCTGGGTGGCACAGTCAGTGAAGCATCAGATTCTTGGTTTCAGCTCAGGTTGTGATCTCAGGGTCGTGAGATCAAGCCCCACGTTGGGCTCCAGGCCACGCTCAGTGTGGAGTCTGCTTAAGATTCTCTCTCCTTCTGCTTCTGCCCCACCCCCCAACTCTCTTTCTCTCTCTCAAATAAATAAATCTTCTTTTAAAAGATTTTTTTATTTATTTTTGAGAGAGAGAGAGAGCATGAGTGGGGGCGAGGGACAGAGGGAGAACCAGACTCCCTGCTGAGCAGGGAGCCTAACGTAGATCAAATAAATAAATCTTTAAAACAAAATAAATGCACAGCAGTTCACATAAAAATCATCCATGGCCCACATAAAATCCCGCCGTGGCCCGCCACAGAGGAGCCGCCTGCCACACTTCGTGTCGTGCACCGCACCACACCGCGGTCGCCTGTCCCCTATTGTGTTGTTAATGAGGCATCATCCTAGGGACTTTTAATTTTTCCAGGAACAAGGGCGAATGCCAACTCAGAATATAAAGTGCTGAAATGGTAACATACCATTTTAATTTATAATCAGAGGCACGTATTGGGGAAAGGCTGTCAGGGTCGGAGGGGTCCAGCAGGGGAGACCTTGAGCCTGGGGGGTGTCTATCAGTGGCCCAGCTCTAGTTTCCAGGGCTTTACCACTCTTTGAAACAAGAGCAGCCTCTCTGCAGACAGTCGGCCTCACAGCTCTGCTTGAGGGTGGTGCCCCGGGTTCTGTCCTGCCCTTCTGTGAGCAGGACTGAGACTCATGTATCATTGTGCTTGTCAGCATTCCCACAATGTTTTGAAAAGTGTGCTTTGATGTCCAGGCTGCCAGACATGCATTCAGGTTGGACAACGATGAAAGTGGTTGTGTCAAAGGCCATAATAATCTGAGTAACATGAGAGAAAGCCTGACATGCTCATGGGAAAGGTGAGGGGAAGCATCCTGTGGCCAGAGGAAAAATATCACTGTATTGATGACCGTTCTTTAGAGAACTTGCGTCTTTGCCACTGGCTGAAACCTCCTGGTGATGCCCATGACCTTCAGCCCTGCTTCCCCTCTTCCTTCAACCTTATCTCCTTTCCCATCTTCGGTCCACGTCTCTCACCGTCTTTCCTGTGCCCTCCCCCGCTGGAGTCTCTGTTGCTACAGCTCAACTTCTGCCCTATGGTTACACCTCTGTCTTCACCACTGGAACCCCCGGCCCGAGAGGCAAAGAGATCTGAATTGCTCTGTTGGGCGGATGCAACACGTGCTCTTGGGGTCCTGGGTTGGAATTTACAATAAGAGGAGAAAGCTGTAGTTAGAAAACTTGAAGTTCCTACTGTGATTTAAAAGACCCTGCATGGTCTGGCCGCCACCCTCCCTTCCAGCTTTCTCTTGCCCTCTCTCCCTGGCTCATCAGGCTCCAGTTCCAGATCTCCCTATGCCTCCCCATGCTACGCTCATGCCTTGGCACCTGTTGCCACTGCTTAGAGTTCCCCCCCAGGGTCTTCACGTGGCCACTTCCTCTGCATCATTCTAGCCTGAGACTCATGAGAAGGCTCCTTGATCCCTTTGACTGTGGGGTCTTCTCTTGTCCCCCTCTCTCCCACCTGTCTTATTTCTTCATAACACTTTGGTTATCTTAAAGCATCTTCTTTATTGTGTTATGTGTCTAGTATCTGTCTTGTTCATGGGACTGTAGCTTCTTGAAGACAGAATCTCTTTCTGTGTTTCCATATGTACCCCCAGTGCCTGAAATAGGACATGGCCCAGATCAGATATGCAAATATATTTTTTAAGATTTTATTTATGTATTTGAGAGAGAGTAGACATGTGAGGGAGGGGAGCAGAGGAAGAGTGACAAGCAGACTCCGTGCTGAGCACAGAGCCTGATGCAGGGCTTGATCCCATGATCCTGAGATCATGACCTGAGTTGAAATCAAGAATTGGACCTTTAACCAACCGAGCCATTCAGGTGTCCCAGATATACAAATATCTTTGAGTGAAAGGGTGGATTAATTAATGAGAGCAGAAAATAAATGTTGGTTAAGTTTTATAGAACCGGTTTAGTTGCAGTATTATAGAACAGATAACAGGCTCTGGTTGGCTATTTCATGCGTGAGGTGGGCTAGCCTTGGAACTTACCTGGCTAAGTCTGGAGAGGCCTACTGTAGGCCAGCAATGGCTATGTTTAGTAAAAAATGTCTAACCAGGGACATGTCCTTGCTTTTCCTGTCTTTTGGAAATCCACGGATCTAGCTGATTTGACTGCCTCTGAGATTTTTATGTGTTGGTCCTCCTTGATTCATTCTTGGGGGGAAAGAACCTTATAGAAATAATAATGGTAATAAAAACCACTTGTCGAACACTTAGAATGTGCATAGCATGTGCTCGGTGTGTTATAGGCATTGCCTAATTTAATTAAGACATTGTTATGGGTTGAATTATTCCCCCCACCCCAACAAATCGAATGCTGAAGTCCCAAGTACAATTATTTGGAAATGGGGTAGCTGCAGATGTAACTAAGACAAGGTCACTAGAGTGGGCCCTAATTCAGTATGACTTACGTTCTTATTAAAAAGGGAAATTTCAATACAGAGACACACATGGGGAAAAGACAACGTGGGGAGACACAGAGAGAGCCACCTACAAGCCCCTGAGAGGGGCCTGGAGCAGATCCTTCCCTCACAGCCCCAGAACAAACCAACCTGCCAACACCTTGATTTTAGACTTCCAGCGTCTGGACCTGGTAGGAGTGTTGGCCGGTTGGATACCCTAAAATGATCAACTCTATATAGGGAGGTGAGATAGTGTGGGGGTCAGGAGCCTGGACAGTGGAGCCAGGCTGCCTGGATGTGAATGCCTGCTCTGCCATAGGCTGTGTGACCTTGGGCAAGGTAGGGAGCCTGACAGAACACTCAGTACTTCATTTCTGAAACAGCTCTTGGTAATTGAACTGGCCGCATAGGATTGTCGCAAGGATGACGTGGGTTAGTACTCGTCGAGCAGCTCGCTGTTTCCTGGCACAGAGCAAGCAGTAGGGAAGCTGGGGTGTTGGCGCCATTGTGTGGAAATCACATCTGTCTCCTGCAGCGATCATTCTCTCTGGGGACACCTCTCTTTTCTAGAGGGTATCTTGGGGGTCCTTTTGCTTCTCACAGTGATTGCAGGAAGCTACTGGCATTTGTCCATGGGACTGTAGCTTCTTGAAGACAGAGCATTTTTCTGTTTCCATTTGTACCCCTGGTGCCTGGAATAAGACAAGGCTGGCAGGAAAAAGTGCTGTGATTGTCCTGAAATTCACAGAGATGATTTTTCCCTCCTCCTCCCCATCTTGTGAACCACCTGATGCCAGACGCTTATGCAGGTGAGGAACCTGTGTACGATGATCCGATGGTAGATTTTTTTTTTGTATGGTTGAATTTTTGTAGCTGCTTCATCTATGTACAGATAAACTAATTCTTACCCCAAAATGCCAGTGTTGACAATATTCAGCTGTTTATCTCTTGACTCCGAATGACCTCAGAGTGAATGAGCAATCATAGGTTAGTCCTGCCTAAGAACTTACTTTTCAAAATACACATTATTTTTAGCACGTATTCCTTTCCCTTTATTTCTCCTTTACAATTAAATTTGTGTTGTAAAGGGAAATCCCAAACTATCTTATAAAAAGAACACTTGGAGTCTGAGAGAGAGAGTAGCATCTCTGCCCTGTGGTACCTCTCTGTTGATCGGAGGTCTGTTTCTAAATTTCCTGCCCCGTGACGGCTCTTCAGGGAGTTGAAGAGAGTGATAGCATTCACCTGCTCACCACCCCACCCACCCCCGCCCCGCTGCATCTTCACTTTTCTGGAACATTCATCCCTAGTCCCTTCAACCTGTTCTCTGATGATGTGGCTTCCAGATTCCTCACTGTCCTGGCTGCCCCTCTCCTAGTGGGCTCCGGTTTCTCTCAGCCACTCTCAAAAGGAAACCAGCCTTAAGCAGGAAGCTGTAACCTGTTTTTTTCAAATCTGCAGAAATAAAGTTGGGCCTGGGGCTGGGCTTTGGGTACAGGAGCCCATGTTGAGATCCAACCAGCACAACGAGAAATCTTAGCCATGAAGCCTTCCGGTGAGAGGAAAAGAAAACCGACCAAGCAACCAACCACAAATCCCCCAAACACCAGCCCACAGAGGCTTTCTGTCGTGGTGTTGTGTTTTTCCCTTGGTGGCAGCGGGAACTTCGCTGCTGGGTACACACCACTGTTTGTCGTTTGTCAGAGGGTGATGGTTAAAACGTCATATTCCCAAATTATGAAATTCTTGCCAAAACTCAGAGGAAGGCACCAGAGATGAAGGTTTTGGGGGAAATCGCCCGGGGCACGTGAACCTTTAGCATCAGGTCTGTCATCGTGACCATGTTTCCCTGACAAATAGGAACCACGCAGACCTGACCCATTGTGTTGATTGAAATGGAATTTCATTGAATTCCTTCTGTGGGCTTGTGCCTTTCCTTCTGGAAGGAGCCCTCTCCAGAGAAGCTGGACTGACTTGACCAGGCCACTGATCAGCTGGAAGCTTCCAGATCATGATGTCATTGATGACTCTGGAGTTTTCTGGCCCTTTCACCAATCCAGGATTGGTCCTGGTGAATCCTGGTTTGAAGGTGTCACCTTTAGCCCACCACAGCCACTCGCGCGGCAGAGCTCTCTTGGGACCTCAGGAGCAATGTGAGTTAAGTAGCCCTCGAGTCACTTAGCTCCAGGGCACTCTGCTTTGAAAAGCATCTCATCCTTTTTGAAAGTTTTGCATCTTGCATCTTGTCTTCCTGACAACTCTGTCCCCTGCCGACCCCCATCTTCATGCTTTTCCCCACATTGCAATGGAGCAATAGTATTTTACACCGAGGAAGTCTCGGTGCCATGTTGCCACCACGTCTGTTGCAACCGTTCTGCACAATCTGAAATTTCCTGCACAACTCGGGACAGCCGGGAGCGGACGCTTTCAGAGAACCCTCAGAGTCATCCACAATGGGACGCTTGAACAGACCTCCTGGAAGTGGTGTTATCCTAAGTCAGACGAGAGAGAACCCCCTGTCAAAATGTCAGAGAAGCATGAGGACGCCGAACTGTCCCAGGATGCAGAGTTAAGAAGAAGATGCCTGTTCCTGCAGCAGCCAGAGCAGGGATGGTGGCAGCAGACTCCAGCTGGTGCCTCGAATCCAGCTCACTGCCTCTTTCTTTTAGCCTGCAAGCCAAGAACGATTTTTACATTTTTTTAATAGCTGGAAAAAAAAATCAAAAGATGAGTAATATTGAGTAACATATAAAAATGATGGGAAATTCAAATATCAGTGTCCATAAATAGTCTTGTTGAAAGGGCCAGGACAGAGCATCTAAATAAAAATGATGTTTTGGAGAAGAGTCTGAGGGCAAGGACGTGGGACCGTGATTAAAATAATGAGCTCCTATCCCAGTTAATAAGATAACGCTGTCGCATGATGCCGCCCTAATCTGATTTGCACTGGAGCCAAGGCTGAAATGCGTTCTTTGGTTGAAAGGAAATGTAGCCTCAGTGATACTAATATTCAAGCAATTTACCAAGTGATAAAACTGAAGTAATTTATTATAATTTTATGATGAGATCTCTTTCCTTGGCTTGGGAAAGGTTTTATTGCCTCTAGTCTTGCAATTTCACTCTTGCTAATATTGATTTTACTATAATCTCTTTCCCTTTTTTACACTTCTCAAGTTATTTCTTGATTTGGACAGAATTCACATTTTTAACACAGTTGAAGACATAAAAACCAACCTTCAAGAAAACGCATTATGATAATTATATTTTCTCACCGTTGGCCCATATTATGTGTGTGCCAATAGAGAAAAATGTATTTTTAAGTCGCTAGGCTTTTCTCTCCCGTTGGTCTTCTTTGGCTTAAAAGGGGGAGTCAGAGGACAGGAGTTCCCCAGGAGGGCCCTGTCTGTTTGGAAGGTTTTGTAAGGCTGCCTGGAAGGGAGACCCACATTCCTTTAGTGGGCCTTGGCAATCCTGGCAAACCCTTTCGCTGCAGCCCTAAATTACTTCAGAAAGCCACACGCATTACATCTGTGATTTTATGTAGTCCCAGGTGGTAGGTGGGATTCATGGTGGCATGTTACAGAGGAGGGAAATTAGGTTCCTACAGTTGAAATACTTTACCCCAGCTCCCACAGTGGCTACGTGATGCAGTGAGAATTCAAGCCCAGGCTGTCTGATTCCAGTGCTCTGTGATCTTGCCACCACCCTGGGGCTGAGGGCCTCTCTGGACAGCCCTTCCCCCGTGACCAGGGACCTGGACACTTTAGAGCCCTGGAACGAAGGACCACATGTAGTCGAGCCTGAAAGTTCTGTATCTCTTTAAGAGCGTGCTAGTGCGAACCCTCGTTGCTAGGCTAGCTGCGTTTCTAGGGAAGCTAATTAGAGCATATCTCAGTTCCGCACATCTCAGGGTGGGTGTTCATTTCTCTTCTTTCCCAATGCAGGAAGTGTTGCCAGAGCCTGGTGGTAAATAAAAAGGGCAATTTGGAGCTCCTAGGTGAACCATTGCTGTATTTATTAAACACTTGTCCATAGTCAACTGCGCTAGGGAAGACGCAAGAAACTCTTCCTCTGTGGGTGTGATCTGATACTCAGGACTCTGGCTCACCAAGCAATTTCATGAACATGACCCTATGTATGTTCCTCAAAGCTAAATATTGTACCCATTTCACAGGTGAGGAAACTGAGGCGCAACTGTCTGGAATCCTCTACCTGGGGTTCCATAACTAAAAATCAGAGCTGTGGGTATAACTCAGTCTTCCTGACTCCCAAAGGGTCAGTGTCTGGGGCTCATTTATGAGGTCCGTGATCCACTGTGACCCTCTGCGGATTGTCAGAACAGCTCAGAGAAGCTCCCTTGGTATGCATTTTCCTAATTTTCTTTTGTAGGCTTCTCTCGGCTGTTTCCCAAGTAGATTTTCTTGTGGTTTAGCTTCCCCTAGACCTTTGTCCTGGTTTCAATGGCCTTTGTTTCCCATTAGCCTCTCAGAGGCTATGTCACTGGGCGTGCATATTTTACAAACCCCACAAAACCTATAGTTTCCATGATGATCCAGAAAGAAAACAGTGAAACTGGGGTTTGCCCCTGTGCCAGTATTGCATTAAGAAAATAAGTGCAGTCATTTTTGTGTATACATTTGGGGCTTTTTTTTTTTTTCTGGGTTAATTCTAGGGCAGTTAACATGAATAAAAATGTCTTTGCTGGGCTCTGGCAGAGTTCTGGAACTAGCTTATCTTGATCAAGCTTGTCTCTTCTATAGTTTCTTTTAAAAATGTCTTTTTGAGATGAGTTGGCAGCCATCCTGGTCTATTTCCCGTTAGTCTGGCGGAAGGCAAGTAGAACATGTGTCTTCTCCTCTCGCTCTGGGTAGTAGGTAGTATGTTTGCAAAAATAGATCACATCTCTTCCTCCTGTGACGGATGTTAGGCCAGTTGGAGTCAGAGGCTTGGGGTCCTTTCCCTCCTGTTTCCCATCTTCCCTTGCAAATGCCGTCCTTTACACACTGGCACCTGTCATGATGCCTTTACTCCTTAGTTTCTTCTTATTTCGCTACAGAAGGCTCAATACCCTGAGATGGGTGTCTATAAACATTTACTGCCTGATGCAAGCCTGGATTCAGAAAGCAGTTTGTACAGCGTTTCCATTTCCAGCATAGAAACGGACCATCGCTCCTTCTCAGGAGAGGCAAAGGAGCAACGTGCTTTAATTGAGCACTTACTGTAACCCAGACCCGTGCATTTGTTCTTCATCGTGAACCTGTGCTTTCTCTTATCCTAGTGTTACAGGCTTGGGGGAAGGCCTGTCGCCCAGGTCACTTTATCAAGTGAGTGATAAACTAAGATTTAAACCCGGCTTGTCCAACACAGAGTATATTTCATGAAACCCCGACACCCCTCCACATTTCAGAGGCTCCTGTGAGGTTAAATGCAGCTCTGTGAGGTTAAATGGCTAAAATCCTCCACTGTGTCCTAATCCTTTTTTTAAATCCTAATCTGAAAAAGCACTGGGCATAGAGGATGGGATTCTTCCAGTCTGGGAGAAGACTGTTGGTGTTCTGTTTCCAGTGGTCAAGCTTAAACGAAGCATGATTTATCTTCCCCTAGAGCTGTCATGCCTGGGTGCACGGGTGCCCAGCCCCCTCCCCAAGACCACGGAAGCCACATGGTATTGCTAACCTGTGGGCACCTGAATGCAGGGAACGAGCCAGGATAATGATCACAGTAATAACCACTGACGTTTATTGAACGTGTATGCCCCAGGCACCGCTCAAAGTGCTTTATGTGAATTAACTCATTTAATCCTTGCAAGGTCACTATCATTACATTATTATCCCCATTTGCCAGATGAGGAAATTGAGGCTCATTGAATTTGTTACTACTTACCCCTGGCTAGCATAGAGTTGTTTTATTATTTATCTGTCTCTCCCTCTAGAAGGTAAACTTCATTCAAAGCAGGGTGTTTTTGTTGTTGTGTTTGTTTTTGATTTGTTCACTGTTGTGTCCCTGTTGCCTAGAAAAATGCTTAAGATATAGTAGGTGCTTCATAAGTAGCGTGGGATGAATGAAGTCGTGTAGATTAGAGGTAGGACAGAAGTCACCCATGGATAGAGTTGGATTGTTCTCTGGAACCTCCATGTTTTTATTTGTTCACTGGCCAGTTGGTTTAACTGACCTCTATTGTGTGGGGGCATCTGGAGGAGGCAAGACATGCTCCCTTGTAGCTGCCTCTGTTGGGAAACCTGTAACTTTCCAGACACTGGCTGGGGCCAGGTACTGTGCCTGGCACTCAGCAGGCAGACTATCTGTATGAATGAAAAAATAAATAATTCCCATTATTCTGTGGAGGCGGTTCTGTGGAGTGGAAATTTCCCAGGACCCGGGGTACAGGCACTGATACTAGATGGCTCCTCCCCAGAGGGATGGGGTGACTTACCCACTGAGCCCTCCCCACCATTCATGGTGCCAGCTCTGCCTGAGCTTTTGGTCCAGATAGGCGTGCTGCCCAATGATGGTTAATTTCATGTAAGTGTGCAAATAGATGGGAGGGTTACAACCGAAGCAAGGAGAAGTGAAAATGTAGAGCTGTTATCCTTGCGAAACAGCAAAAACAAAACCAGCTTTTTCTGAGGAGACTTTCCTGTCTTCTCTCCACCCGCCCCCCACTTTCTTCCCAATCATCTCTGTTCCTCCGTTTATCAAATGTGGGCCAAGTTGTCACGCTTTCTGACACAAGTTTTCCTAATAGATACCTCCCTCTCTTCTTCCCTCAGTCATTTAGATCCTATGTATTTTCTTAGCCGTCAGTTGATTTTGTTTGAATGATTAGCAAAAACCCCTCAAACACCAGTAAAAATTCACCAAACAAAACTAAATGAGCTCGCTGAACGCCTGTATTGACATTTATATTTGCAAGATTCTTTTACACAGCAAAACAGGCTGTGTTTAGATTATATGTGTAATTGGGAAGGGCTCATTTCCTCACGTGGGTGAATGCCTTCTAGAAAGATTTCCCCCAAGGATTAATGAGAAGACTCATTGAAACAGATAAGCCCAATTCGAACAGTTTACTCAGGTTATTCTCATAGGATCAAAATTCCACCTGCGGGGCAGGTTGGGGCAACAAGTGTTTTCTCTTCTCTCACCCCATCCGTCAACACACTTGTGGGTGCTGCACACACGTGTGCACATACATAAACACAACCTATCCTTCCTTTTTTTTTAATTTTTTTTTCTATTTTAATGATTTTTTATTATATTATGTTAGTCACCATACAGTACATCCCCAGTTTCCGATGTAAGGCTCGATGATTCATTAGTTGTGTATAACACCCAGTGCACCATGCAATACGTGCCCTCCTTACTACCCATCACCGGTCTATCCCATTCCCCCACCCCCCTCCCCTCTGAGGCCCTCAGTTTGTTTCTCATAGTCCATAGTCGCTCATGTTTCATTCCCCCTTCTGATTACCCCCCTTTCTTTATCCCTTTTTTCTCCTACCGATCTTCCTAGTTCTTATGTTCCATAGATGAGAGAAATCATATGATAGTTGTCTTTCTCTGCTTGACTTATTTCACTTAGCATTATCTCCTCCAGTGCCGTCCATCACAACCTATCCTTCCAAGACAGAAGTCTTCAACGAGTGCTTGTAAGATGTTTAATCAGCACCACAGATGAGTGGAGGGATTCTGACGGGTGTAGCTGGGCAGATTTCCTCTGATGAGTGAATTTAGAATGAGAAACCTTTATAAAGTGTCTGAGCTAGCTAGGCGACTGGACCTTACTGCTGGTGTTTCGTCCTGCCTGTCTGTGGTGTGAAGTTTGTTTTGAGAGCTTATGGCCTACCACGCGGTGGGCGAACTGATGTCATGATATGATGATGTTTGCTCCTAGGCAGAATTTACCAACACGCAAAATAAAGAGAGAGAGCGAGAGCATATTAATTTCCAAATGTGAGCTTGATGATCTTACCCTTCTGGGGGGACACTGTACTAATCGTAATAGCTGTAATTTGATAGTCGTGGTAATTTGTGTATATACGCACTCTAACATTTAAAAGTTCACTCGCATATATGGAATTAATTAGTACTGACTAGCAAAAGTCCAGGAGAAACTTGATTCTCGCTTGCACACTTATTGTTTAGAAATGACTCGTTTTATTTAACATGATTTTAAATCTATATTGGATGCTTGAAAAATACCATACACCCCCAAATAGTTCATTAACTGCTACATTTCTGATATCTTGGTGTAACTGGAACCACATCTCGTTGATAATTGTTGCTTGCTGTTCTAATAATATTGGATAGTGTATCTCTGTGTGTTTTGGCCGAAAGAGCAAAATATATTAGCACAAAGAGATCCCAGTGCACGGTTGGTTAGAACTGACAGTTCTGATCTTCCCTTACCTGAACCCACTGCTTATGTTATAGGATGGCTACATGGCAAAGTGGGGAAACCCCTAAGCCCGTTGCCCTCAGTGGTGTATTGGATAATGCCAGTTCCTCCTAAATCCTTGGATGACAGCATGAGGACTTGGTAGGAGTGCATGCTGTAACTGTATTATACCCTGGCTGATTTGTATCTTTGATTGGTGGGCTCATAGCTACTGGCAAGAGAATGACTAGACCATGCATGTGTTGGGTCCTCTACAAGCACCCCAGCAAACTGGAGTGTGTCACCCAGGGATCTATTCATTGCAAGCATAACTCAAACTGGTTTAAGCAGAAAAGAGAAAGTTATTGGCTTATGTAAGTAGAAGTCTCTGGAAAGACTGAGCTGGTGTCAGGGACTCACCAGCATCTTCAAGACCTGGTTTCTCTTCAGCTCTCAGCTCTGCCCTGCTCCATGCTGGCTTTACCTTCCAGCAGGTTCTCCACAGTGAAGAGCTCTTGTAGAACATCCTTACAGATAGCAAGCCCAGCAGAAAGAGGGCTTCCAACAAAACCCAGATTGAAGGCTCAGTGATCGACTTGGCTTACGGTTCCATGTTGGAAGAATCACTGAGCCTGGAGGAGTGCAGTACCCTGACTGGCTGGACTTGGGGTATGTGCCCATTTCTCAGATCTAGAGAAGGAGGAGCCAGTCTCCTGGGCCCAGTTGCTGGAGAGCTGGGTATCCCTCAGAAAAGTTAAGGAAGGGTAGGGTTATCAAAGGAAGGAAGGAATTGTTGCTGGGCTTGGCAGACAACAAATGGGCTCTCCATGGGGTCACTAGACTTTTAGGTCTAACTGATTCTGCAGTGTTTCACACAGTCCATGACTGTGCTCCCTTTTCCTGTCTCCAAGAAATCCATCATGTCCAAATATTCACTGAACATTTGCTATTGAGGTCAGCGCTGGGGTAGTTTCAAAGATGAATAAAGACACAGGTCTCTCACATCCAGAGCTCACCATCTGTTGGGTCTCTCTCTTTCTGTGTGTGTGGTTTTTTTTTTTATTTTAATGTTTTTTTTAATTATATTATGCTAGTCACCATACAGTACATCCCTGGTTTCTGATGTAAAGTTCGATGATTCATCAGTTGCATATAACACCCAGTGCACCATGCAATATGTGCCCTCCTTACTACCCATCACCAGTCTATCCCATTCCCCCACCCCCCTCCCCTCTGAAGCCCTCAGTTTGTTTCTCAGAGTCCATAGTCTCTCATGCTTCATTCTCTTTCTGTGTTTTAACACCTGTCATAAGCCCTGTGTTCAAGCTATGTACCAACACCTGTTGGGAACACAAATGAGGAAACCACCATTCTTCTTGGGAAAGTAAGTAGAGGTTTTGTTGAGGCAGGAACTTTTGAACCAGGTCATGAAGGCCGAGCATAACACATTTGGGGTGGGTTGGGATATTTGTGGACCCTCTTTTTCTGACCACTCCCCCTTCATTATCACCCAACTATCTTACCCCTGAGCTTCTATATACATACCTCAGCCAAGGTTACCTCTCCTCTACCATGACTACCCCAGCTTCATCCAGCAGGATCTCCACCAGCCAGTGGGCGATGCCAAGAATGTATCCATCACTTGGTAGTTGAGAAATTTTCAGAGCTCTTTACCTGAATGGATTACCGAGCAGGTGAATGTGGTCTCCTCTCTGGTTGATCCCAGGGTGCCAGGTTGTTCTACTCTTGACTAGCAGGTATTTTCCAGAGTTTTCTAGCACCACTATTTCCCTGCTGCCATGAGATCTTGTCCTCAGATTATTCTAATGGGGGTAGGGGTCGGGGGACGAAGGCAAAGAGTGTTTTGTTTCAAAGCTATCAACGCTCATCCCTTGCTCTATGGGCAGCTTCTCACCAGCTTGGGCAGGAGCTCCCTGAAATGTCTTAGGCTAGATACTTACTCTTTCTTCACAACTCACTCACCCTACCCCCCAACCCGTAGGACAGAGCCCATTTTTACCCTCAGATGGGCTGAACAGAAAGTATCATTTCTCCATAAAATAATCGAGGAATCTAGCATCATTCTTGCTGCGAAATTAAATGTGTCAAGGTGACTGGCAAACTGGTTTGTGTAATTAAGCAGTGCAGTGTGGATACAAGTCCTGTTCCTTAGGACAATCCAGGAAAGGCAACTTAATTCACCTTGGTGTGCCTATCCTTCCTTAGATTTTAGATTTAATTAATTGAGGCAGCGGGACCTTTCGAAATCTGATTTCCAGGAGGGTTTTTCCTTCCTGGATACACATGATTTTGCAGTATCTGGACAGCAAGTGGAAAAATGTAGACCATCACCTGAAATTCCAAAATGCTAGGATATTTGTGAGATTACCAGTGACAGGCGTTACTTGTCCCTTTTCCTTCAGGTGTCTGAGACCCCCTCAGAACCTGAGGGTCAAACATGGAGTTTCCATATTCTATAAATCATGAATCATCCTCTGGCTGCAGCTCTGAGAGAAGGATGCTAATTGTATCCTTTCTTCTAATTAAGCAATGCGGTGACTTTTGCCATTTGAACTCTCTTTTGTCAGCCAAGTTTCTCACCATCTTTTTTCTTTTTGTGTGCGTGTGTCCCAGAGTAGGGTTTTTTACATTTTGACTCTTGGTCAATTCTTAGGCACGGTTAGGTTGGGGGGGTGTCCTGTGCACTGCAGGATGTTTACGCAGCATCCCGGGGCTCTACTCACTGGATACCAGTTCCTCCACCCCCGGTTCCGATGACCCAAAATGCCTCCAAACATTGCCAAGTGTTCCCTGGGAGGTGAAATCATTCTCAGTTGAGAACCACTGTCTCAGAGCCTTGCTACTTGGGGGTCATAGATCAGAAACAAGAGCTTCACCTGGGAGTAGTTAGCAGTGCAGACTCTGGAACTCTACTGCATATCCACTGGGTCATCACCTGCATCTTAACCCAGTTCCCAGGAGATTTATATGCACATATACGTTTGAGGAGCTTGTTAGTCCAGTGCCTTAAAGAAGTAGTTCTCAAACCTGGGTGTGTATCAAAATCACCTTGACAGCTGATGAAGAACACAAATGCTAGACGCAGGAGAGAGCCTGGGTCTTTGTGGTTTTTTTTTTCCAAGTTCCGTAGGTGATGGATATTGACCAAAGTATAAGAATCACTGCTTAAAACCACAAAATCAGAAAATAAACCACCTTCTATACTGAGGTTAGGGCCTGAACGTTATTTTAAAATTCTGGAAGGAAAATTTTAGACGCAGTAATCATGTTCAAGGACCCAAGCAAGGTGTCCTGGTGGTCAACATCTTGTCACATCTCCAGCATGGAAGGTGAAAAACCCTTCACATTCCTTCGGAAAAGCCAATTTGTTCCAAGGGCTGCATTCCAAATAGAAATTCGAAAGTGTTTGCAATTACGAAATGCAAACTGGAAATGGTTTTCTCTGGGGTCGATATTTTCTAAGAGGAAATGGGTTGTGAGCAAACATGCTTTTTTGGGGTGAAGACTCCTCAGGTGCAATTGTTCTGTGTTGAATTAGCATCGATGTCAGCCAGACTTCCCATGCTGCACCTGGTAAGCAGAGAATGGCAATTGATTTCGTATCTTGTTGAGTGATGGTGGTGGGTAGGTTGGGAATGCATAGCGAGTAGGATCCTTGGATTTGGTGTGTGTGTGTGTGTTGCGTGCACCTTGTGTGAATGCACACTTTTTCTAGCCAATTCTTTATATACAGGACAAAAATTGACTTTTCTTTTTCTCCAGTTCATTAAGTTCAGTCACGGTGTTTATATCTAATCTGAGTGATTTAAAATCTTTTTCGATAACTTCACCTTTGCAAATCCACCATAAGCTTTGTATAAATGTTAGCCCGAAGGCCACTATTATAAGAGAATTGGAAGGATGGAATGAGCAATAGCAATCTTGATTATTAAGAAGCCTTTGACCTATACGCACTTCAGGTCTCGAAAAGAGCAGAGTGCATATTACAGCACACTTTTTTAAAATTGAAAGCAAAAACCAGACAAACAAAACTGTGGATTTCATATGTCGTGCAGTGTAGCATTTCTATATTATTGTGTTTGTGTCTGAAGACCAAAGACCTTGGGTAGTCCTTACTAATAACATGAACACAGAGCTCTTCTCTTTACATCTCCCGAGACTGTACCATTTGCAGTCTTGTACTTTCTCTTCCAAGTGGCTTAAATAGTTAATGACAGTGATATAATAAAGACTTCCAGATTTTCTTGAAAAAAGAGGTGGGCTAATTTGGAGGAAAGATATTGATTTCTGGCTTGTAATCGACTTGGGTTTAAATTCCATTTCCACCATGAAGTATCCTGGTGACTTTTGAGCAGGTTCCTTAACTGAATACCTATGAGGAGGTATTCATCATTCCATCTTGCTGATGAAGAAATGCGTGTCTCTGGGCCCCAAATACCCTCCTCATCTGGGGTGACTTAGCTAGAAAGTGGCCCAGGCAGGATTCAGACCCAAGTGGTCTGGTTCTGAGTTTGAGATCTTAACCCATAGGTAGTGCCATGTCTCTTGGGTGGATACTGGCTGGAAAGTGACTTGCCTGGGGGTTTCATAAGACAGGATGCAGGAGGACATGTTAGTGGAGGGGAAATAAGGAAGGGTAAAAAGAAAAGGGTCTTCTTAATAGGCAATAGGGGGTAGAATTGCATGGCTAGAAGCTAAACTCAAAGATCCTGGGAAGAGAGAATGAGGGCTTTCACTTGGGTGGAGGTTGGAGCTGATCCTTATATGCATGGCCGACTCTTAAACCTCTCCTGATGAGATTTTCTTCTGAGGGACTCTGAGCAAAGTCTGAGAAATTAAGACAGAAACTGAATGGGCAACATTCAGATGTTACCAAACCCCAGCTTCTCAGACCACTGGGGGTTTTGGGTTGTCATGATATCCAAGGGATGCGATTGGCAGCTACAGGACAGAACAGGGACATCAACTTCGTACACAGTGCAGGGGAATCCCACACAGTACAGCATCATCCCACCCAAATGAGTAGAGCACCCCATTGAGAAATGTCAGAGGAAGTCCTGCTTCGGCTTGTCTTATTAGAGATGCGGTCCAGCCAGAGCAGGAGATGCGCTTGCACTGATGAGAGAGAAACTCCAAGTCCGTGACCCAGAAAAAGTCCAATGCAGAAGAACATTCACTGAAGTCTTGTTTATCAATGGCGACAAATTGGAAGCAACCCAGACACCAGACAACGTGGAACTAAGTTGTGGTTAATCGTCTCAATGAAAGTTTATACAGACATTTAGAGTGATGGCCACAAAGACTAAGGAGCATCCTGGAAAGTGTTGCTAATATAGAGCTCTTTCAAAATACCAAAATTATTTGAAATATCCCATGTGTTCATGCAGAAAGACTAAGAGGAAACAGAAAAACGAACAGCAAATTTCCTTGGAGGCAGTTAAGATATTGATGATTTATTTCCTTTAAAAATAATCCAGTTGGTAGCATGTCTGTTTCATCATGTAGAAAAAAAAATCAAGGGATATGTCAGTCCTTCTTCCTGTGACAGTGGTCACCCAGCAAGGGGCAGGAAGTGGGTGTCTTTCATAGAACTGGAAGATGAATACTGGAGGCCCATTCTGGAGCAGGTGTAGAGCTCAAAATGAGCTTAGACCCTAAGCTCTCAGTGTAGGGGTAGGAGAACATGGAGTCAAGGTGTGGGATAAACCCAGGGGAGGAGCGGTACCTTTGTACAAAAAAGCTGGCTATTCAAAATCTGGAATCTCACCCCTGGCTGCATGTTGGAATAAACTGGAAAGTGCTAAAAACACAGATACCTGGGCCCTACCTGTGACCAATTCAACAAATTGCTGGGACTGGCAATGAGACATGAGTATTTTTAATAATGTCTCCAGCTGACTATCTCATATACCTGGGATTGAAGGTCAAGAGTCCAAAGAGGGAGGGAACCACCTTAAGAAATGTCCCAAATGAGATTTTTGGTCTTTGGAATAACTTCCTTGGCTTTCCACTATATTTTTCCTTGAGTCCTTGTAGAATTCTGAGCAGAATAGGCCACTGGTGAGTTGGTCCATGGGGAGAAGACATTTCTTGGATTTGAATTTGGAGAGACTAGGGTGGTCCTAAAAAGATTAATACCATCTGTCTCACACAGCAGTCATCACTAGATTCTTACTTCTTCTCTGAAGACCCTGGCTTCCATACTTCTCAACAGAAGGGCACTGGGCAAGTACCCAGTCTATAAGGGAACTCTACTCAGGCCTGTCTAAAGAAGATTTGGAAATTCCTTATCTCTCTGACTCTGTGTCTTTATTTTGACAATAGGTCCTCGTGACTCAAAGTGTGGTTCGTAGACCAGCAGTGTCAGCATTGCCTAGGAACAGAGATGCAGAATTCTGGGTGGGCTCTACTGCAAACATACTCATTCAGAGTCTGCATTTTAACAAGATTTCAGGATTTTCATATGCACATTAAAGTTGAAGAAACATGGTCGTAGACTGGTGCTATCCAATAAAACTTGCTGCAGTGATGGAAAGTTCTATATCTACACTGTCCAATATGGTGGACATACCGCCACATGTGGCCATTGAGTGCTTGAAACGTGGCTAGTGTGACTAAGGAACTGAATTTTAAATTTAATTGTGATCACATTACATTTAAATAGTCCAAAGGGGCTAATGGCTATTCTAGTGGATAGCTCTAGGCCCTTCTAAAATTTGGCTCCATCTTACCTCTCCAATGGACCATCTACAGTATCATACCTTGTCCTAAAAAAACAAAACAAAACAAAACAACAAAAAGAAAATCACCTTCTATACTGTTAGACTAACCAATCGGGTGCAAAGAATACAGAGCTGTAGTATGCGAGGAGTGATCTCCATTCTCACTCCCCCAGCTGAGTTCTCCTTCAGCTTATGCCGGCAAGATGGACTACAGTCATGAGTATAAAACTTTGTTTGGGGAAGCAAAGCAAATGTGTTCATAGGAAGGAAGAGGATATTTAAAGAGCTTTAGAGAAGAAGAATGGTAATTCATTGAGCCTTCCCTGTGTCCCAGGCTAAGCTGTTTATATGCATCATTTTATTTAATCTTCACAACAAAAGGGTAGAGACTTCCGTGGATTTGGTCACTGTTAATTCCCAAGTGTTTGGAACACTGAGTGTCCTATAGTAGATGTTCAAGTTGAATGGATGAGCTATTATCCCCACTTTATGGATGACAAGACTGAGGCACAAAGTAGTTTGTCTGAGGCCACAGAGTGGCAGAGCAAGGATTTAAGCTCCTGTACTGTGGGCTCCTGATCCCATCCCAGCACCGTGCATGGATGGCTCGTCTGTTTTACTGCCTTAATGAATTATGGTCCAGCTGCGGCTTCCTCTGGAGTCATCTGTGCTACCTGAGGCAGGGGCAGAGGTTAGATGTAAATGGGAAGGCTTGACTTTAAAATATTTGTTGAATGCCTGCCATTTGCCATACTCTAGGGAAGCAGTGCTGTGCAGTAGTGTTTTGTAACCTCTAACGGCCATGCCAGTCTTCTGGGGAATCTTGTTAAAATGCAGATTCTGATTCAGTAGGCTGGAGAGAGGTCCTGAGATCCTACATCCCCAGCAGTCTTCCTGGAGATGCCAATGCCACTGGCCCAAGACCTGCAGCTGGAGAGTGAATGGCACAGCCCTGCTCTCAGGGAGCTCACAGTGGGGAAGTGGCGGGGAGGGAATTCACAGTGACATTGGAGAATGACAGTTGCTCTGATAGGATGCAGTAGGTTCTGTGGGGTGCTTGGAGGGACAGCCAGCCTGGGGGAGGGACAGCCAGCCTGGGGGAGGTGACATCTGAGCTGAACTTGAAACTGGCACAGGACATGAGGCAGGTGAAGAGAGTAAGGGAAGCGTGTTCCAGGAAGAAGGAACAGCATGTGCAAAGAATGAGAGGCTCAAGCAAACACGGAACATCTGGGGATATGAAAACAATCTTGACATCCTGTGGTGCACCTGCTCTTCTCAGGACAAATTCCTTATCTAAAGGACAGCATGTTGGGTTCGAAGCCCTGCCTTTTCTTGGCCGCAGGCTGGAGTCAGGTCACCTGCAGATAAACAGCTTCCTCCGAATCCCATCCTCAAAGCACCGCTTGATTCTAGTTGATATTTCTGATTACCCGTTTGATGTTTGGAATCCTCTGCCCGCTGCTCCTCAGCCCCATGCGATGCGCTGGCATCCCCTGGAAGCCTAATGAGGCAGTTGCCATGGTAACCGGGTGACATCCCTGTAGCTAATACTAATGCCATAGCTCCCTAAACCCTATGCCTGTTTCTCTCTGTTTGGTAAATTAATAACATTTAAATTAAACATATTAGTTTATTTCATGTCAATTAATTTGTATGTTAAGCTGCAAGCCAGCGTCACCCTCCCCTCCCCCAACACCCATTAATTAACTGCAGCCAAATTGGGAGCACATCAGAGGGGGTTGCAGTCGCTTCCAGCAAACTACAATTACAATACTCTGCTCCTATGTAGAAAGTAATCAATGTAAAAATAATTGGTTTTCACAGGTCTACCATCAGCTGTCTTGTCAGATAGTTAACTTATAATTATAACCATTTGGATTTTTTTAAAAAGAACACATAGCCAAAATATTGGAAGGACAAGAGGTAGTTGCTAATAAATGACTTGTGTGGACTATCTCAAATCTCCCTTTTTTTAGTCTTTTTTGTTTTTTGTTTTTTTTTTTTTTTGCAACACCCAAACTCTCTCTCCCTCTAAGGCTGGTGATGACCCCTGCAACTTTGCCATGCTAGTTTCACAAACTGTGGTTCCCAGGGGCTGAGTCCCGGGAAAGAGTCCGACATGCCAGTGGATTCATCTGGCTTCAAATGAGCCAGCTTTTGCCTTTCTCTATTTTCTGTCTTTGTAGAGATGGTGGAAAAACCAGTTCCTCCAAACGAGATTATGTTGCTAGAATCTGCCACTTGCTGGAGGGCGCGGATGCTGCCAAGCTTAGTGTGAGCCTTGCTAATCTTATTGGAGCAGCCTGTGTCTCCTCAAACTCTCTCGGCACAGCTTTTAGCGTGTTCTGGCCTCTTTCTCCAAGCTTTGGGGCATAGTTCTTTATTGATGGTAAAAACTGTTTTCTGGGAAACTGCACGCAGGGGAATGCCACCGTCATTCCCAGCGGCTCATTTCTTCCTTCTGGCAGGAATGGAGTTGCTAGAAGGTTGATGGGCATGCATAGACTTCTACAAATGATCCGACATTGCACTTTGCAAATTGAGTGTGCCAGGGACCCATTCATGTTGTAGCCTAAGATATGATGAGTTATATCCTGGTGGATCCTGGATCTCAGATTTGTCTACCATCTGTCACCTCCCCATGCACCTGCAGCCAGCCGGTTGGATATTAACCAAGTGCATTCTTGCTCTTGCCTGCCTCTGTGTTAGGCTCTAGGGGTTGAGAAGTGAGCAAGGGAAGTTCGCCCAAAGCCCACCTATGTTAGAGCTAAGACAGGACCCCCTTCTTGATCATTGGGATTTTTTTTTAAATCAAAGATCAATACAGGTTTATCATTTCTGCTATTGATTTGTGGAGTCCCCTTTTGACTTTTTACATTCATTAATGACATTTATTTTCCAAAGTCAAATATTTCCTCTGTAAAAACATGCCCCTATTTGCAGTTTCCAAGAGTTTGTCTTGGGATATGAAAAGAAAAAGCTGACAACGTGTATGTGGTGCACACACACACACGCACACATACACACCCACCTCAGTCTATCCATTTTCCTCAAGTTACAAGCACTTCTCCTTCAGCTTGGGCAGATGGATGTTTATTACAAGGGTAAAGAGTGGCAGGGAATGAGGGTACCACGAGTTCCTAAAGATTTAAGGACATGGTGCTGAAAAAATGACTTTGGAGGTTTTACAAGTATAAGGGGAGCTACCTGTTTTATGTATGCAGGAAAATTGAATTTACAATCTCCTCCAAACCACGAACTATTGCCTCTTGACCCAGCAACTGCTGCACACTGGGTATTTAATAAATATTTATCGTAAGGTCCTGAATTTCTTTATGTCTTTGTACCAGCCTCTAATCTATTTTGTGCTTGCCATTTCTCCTGACTCAAAAATAGAGGTAATACCTTTCTTCCTCAAAGATATACCAGGAATTCATTGGAAAGTCATCGTAGGACTTCCACGTGCCACGTGGCATGCCCAGTTGTAGCATTTATAATTGGAGACAGGACTAGCATTTGCTTCTAATCAAGTTGTAAGTAACAGGGATTTATTTCATAGGGTGAGGTTTGGAGGCGTGCGAAGAGGTGTATGTCCAAATGCCATGTGTAAATCAAAAGTCAACTTCAATAGGATCCTAGGTTAATATAATTATAGGCAAAAAAAAAAAAAATTGACCAGTAGCACAGGCAGGTTTCTTAAAACAAATTGTTCCTGTTTCCTTCTTCATTGTGAGGATGAGCTAATTCCTACAGAGTGGCCAGCTGTGGCTGGACGAAGGATGCTCAGTGAGGATTTTGCAGATGACCAGTACTTTCACTATCCCATGTACACAGAGAGAATGGTTCTCTTCATTCCAGAAATGCTGGGGAAGTGTGCGGCTTTGGTCTTGTCTAATTTTCAAGGAAATGAGAAGATACATTTTAGGACATGCACCGTTCCCTCCCGTGAATAAAAGGCAGAAAGCTTCCTCTCAGTTTCATTGCTGGCTAGATTTTTGCCATAGCATTTGAAAAGAATGGAGTTGGGTTGTCATAGCAACACCTCCTGTGCCTTAGTTTTGATACTGTGGCTGATTCCTTGATGCTGCTTTTATTTCAAGAATTGCCGAAAGTTTCTTCAAACTCTGCTTCAAGGGCACGAGGACTGACAGCTTTAGATGTCAGGTGGGAGAAGCGGGTATGCGGCTTACCCTCCTTCCTGAGTGTTTTCTACAGAGTGGAATTCTTGCGAGAAAAATCTAAAGAGACTTGATTTTCTTGTTTAACAAAACCACCTTCATACACCTAACATCTGTCTCAACCGCCAGGCCAAACTTTTCTTCCCCCAAACAAAATCATCTCCCAATTTGGGAACGTGTATGTTTTATCTGCCGGCTGGTGATAAGGATCATGGATACCTTCTATTTCCTGGGCCTGCCCACCAGCTACTCCTTCTGGGATCCCCCTCTAGGAAAACTGCATCTCTTCCCCCGTCTACCAGGGTCAGCAAGCCCTGTCATTTCTTAGAACCATAAGCCATATTTGCCAAGTGCTTTCTCGGTGTTAGACACCATTCTAAGCGCATTACATACATTAACAAACTTAACCTTGACATCAACTCCGTGAGGTTGGTAACGTTCCTTATTGTCCTTAGTATGTAGATGGGAATACAGAGGCATAGGAAAGTCCAATTATTTGCTGAAGGTCCCGTAGAACGGAGACGGCAGGGTCAGGGTTCAAACCCAGAGCCTGTGCTCTTAACCACCACACCTGCAGCTCCCCCATCCTGCCCTCTCCACTCCTGTAGCACCCACCAACCTCTGCCCAGCCCCATCACCAGTGCCGTGGCTCAGATCCCTCCGGGCTAAGCTGAAATCGCTGCCACGACCCCCTGAACTTGGCCGTCTCTCCCAGTCTGTTCTGCATGCAGCCACCGGAGTGATTGTTCTGAATTGCCATCGTAGTTAACACCCCACGCCAGCCTGGCTCAACCCCCTGGCTGGCCCCTTGGTGCCTTCCAGGTGTGGCTCTAACTCCGGAGTGCTGACTCCTGTGTGTTCTGGCCCCTGACTTCAACGGTAGTGAAATCGTGCACAGTCTTGATGATGACAAGGACCAACAGGTACTGAGCACGTGCTGTGTGCCTGATGTGTCACAGGGGGCATCTCATTGGATGCTCCTAGTAGCTCCAGCGGAGCTGGTGAGGCCGCAGACGGGGCACTGAAACTCCCAGCCCATGCAGCCCTTCCACACCCTTGTTCTGCTTCCGGTGCCTTCTACACCCCAGCTGTCCTGAGCCACGTGCAGTCTCCCCAAGAACCGTGTGTTTTCTCACCTCCACGCTGCCATTCTGAGCCTCCCCCTGCCTAGTGCTGTGCCTGGCACATGAAGATGTTTGTTGAATGAATGGTAGAACTTCGCGGAAGATGCCATATTGCTCAGAATCTGCTGCGGCCATCACATATCGGAAGGGAAACAAGCCCCGGGGGGGTAAGACAAAGCTGAATGAGAAGCCAGGGATGGGATGATTGGGGAGGATGAGTGACACCAGGGGTGGGCAAGGATGGCACTGCAGAGCCACAGGTGGCCAACTGGGTCTGTCTCCAACTTGAGAGCTAATGGAGGTAGACCGCAAGGTGACCCAGTGGGGTCAGGAGTCAAAGTAGGAGGCTCCTAATGCCATGGACCTGGGGTAGGGGCTGCTGCGAAGGTCCCAGAGACAGTAAAGTATCTTTGTGGATACCGCGGATTTGAGGGCTTCCCACCTACCAGCTGCGCTCAGGCATCACCTCCCCCTGGCAGCACACGTGTCCGGTTAGACACGGAGTTAAGACATGAGAGCTGGCTTGGGACAGCCCTGCCCAAGAGCTTGTGATTTTATTTTGTAAGCTGTGGAGAGCCACTGGAAAGTAGTTTAAAGCACTCAAGTTCTCCCCAGCCTACTGGTTGAGTTTAGGTTCATATCTAATTCCAGCAGCTGTTGCAAAACTTCTAGAAGCTCATGTCAAGCAAAGCAGGTAAAATTGAAACTGAAATCCTCTGCTAGCAAAACGGTGTCTCTTTACTTCTTCCCTCCTCCAATACATGCAAAGGAGGCTCGGAATTTGTAAAGGGAAGTGTACCTGGGAAGCGGTGTGCAGATCTCTATTAGCCCAGCTTGCGCGTTGCCGGAGCGGGAACCCGCCGGTTTGCGCTTCCATCCAGGCAAAGTGGGACAGTCAGGGGGAAGGTGCGTGGAAACCTCTGCTCCGGAATAACGTTGGGCCCAGGCAAGGCTGTGTTTCAACTGTGTGTCTTTGATGGCTGAACTGAGTTATTAGCCACAGTAAGAATGCCATCTAAATGCAAATCTCTTCCATGACTAATACATAAATGCTCCTTTTTACCGTGATTTTTCAAACAACCTGTATCAGGTGGCTGTACATAATGGTGAAGCTAGTCCTGGACCCACAGCACAAAAGGAAAGATACACATACTCGTGATCACAAGCCGATTTAAATGTAGGAGGAGACATGTTGGTGTTTCCTCTTAGCTAATCCCCACCCCTGCCGTGCTTTTGCAAAAACTTTCCGAGGGCCCCCAGTGGACGGTATCCAGCATAGCTGCCGACAACAAGAGAATGTGGGCTGAGGACGGAATTGGTTAATTCTAATATTGCATCATTGAGGGAAACGATTTCTTTTTCACGGAGCCAAATTGGATTAATTCTATGCATGCGGAGTATACTTAACAAACGGCATAATTCGAAGGTGCCGAGCTGGGTCACGCACAATTTGGTTCTTTGTTTTTCAGCCGAACAAGGTGTTTGCCATTTACACTCTGCATTAAATGTGCTGGGTTTGAAAACTCCGGTGGCCATTAATGTGAGTCTGTGGGCTTCAATACATTTCCCCCCCTGGGTTATATACATAATGCTACAGATTACCTCCAGAGGAGTGAAAGCACAGGCAGAAGAGAGGGTTCATGGTTCGTTGGGAGCATTTAGTGCCTGATCAGAATGCAGAGTGCTGTCAATCCAATTATTCCTTGATTATCAGCATGCTCTGTGTAATTAAGGGATGAGGCCCGGCTCGCTGCCCTTTCTTCACCCAGTAAGGACTGGTCGGAAGCATGAGCCCCAAAGAAAGGGTTGGCTTTGCAGTGACATCCCCATGGTACTTACTAGGCAGGTGAGAATGATGGGGAGGCTCTGTGCTCTCAGCACAGCACAGGGGTCACAATAAAGCTCTCATTAAATGGGAGAGAACAGAGAGGTACAGTTTTTTTTTTAAGATTTATTTTTTATTATAGAGAGAGAGATCATGCGTGTGTGGGGGAGTGGCGCAGAGGGGAGAAGAGGAGAGAGAATCTCCAGCAGGCTGCATGCCCAGCACAGAGCCCGATTCGGGGCTCAATCCTCGGACACGGAGATCATGACCTGAGCCGAAACCAAGAATTGGATGCTTAACCAACTGAGCCAGCCAGGTGCCCCAACAGGTGCAGTCCTAAGTCTCTTCCTTTTATGCTCCCCAGGCTGAGCTTTGACAAAGCAGCAAAGAATGTCCTGGCATGACCCCTCCCCACCCAACACACACCTCCTTTTGCTCCTTCCATGGGGACATGAGGGGGTGTAACCACACTGTTGTTTTGGTGTCTCCAGAGGTCCTCGTCTGATGAAAGGGCAGATAGGCAGGCGTCAGTTTCTGCCACCGTGTGATGGGCTGCTGCTCGAGGGGTCCGTGGAATTGTGTTGTGATTGACAAAAATTTGCCAGTAGACAGTATTTGAGGATGTACAGTTGCTTAATGGCAAAGGCGATGGTTTCCTAAGGCAGGAAGTAACACAAAGTGCTCCCCAGTGGAGGGGGGGGCTCCCCAGGTCCTCCGCATGCCCCGTGGGGGCTTACAAGCTGGAGACCACTCACCTGCCCCCAAGCAAGGCTTTGGCCAAGTAGGAGAAGTTGGTGATTTGTTATTCTCTTATCTACCCCCTCTCCTCACAGCTGAAGTTTCTGGCTATGCGTCGGCCCACTCATCAGATGCAGGTATCTTCTGGGAAAGAAATCTCCAGTATATTTACTGTGAGATGGAGGGAAACCATTGCTGAGAAACCTCTGTCAGTGGGCTCAGCATCAGGTCTGCGTGAGGTCCACTTTGGCTGGAGGTAAATACAGAGGTCTTAGGGAAATGCTCCTCTGAGAGAGTCTGGGAAGGCTTCATAGAGGAGGTGTCATTTGAGCTGGATTTTGACACATGAAGAGATGTTTTCTAGGAAAACTTTGGAAGGAATGAGCGTCCCTGGCAAGGGAACCGACGTGTGCAGAGGAGAGGAGGCACGAAACCGTGCCCTTGGGACCAGGTGGTTTGTCATGTGCTGGAGAAGAAGCTGAGCTGGCCTGTGGCAGGGGGCGGGATTGTGTCCCATCTTGGGTGGCCTCAGGTCCAAGCATGTGGGCACTTCAGCAGTTTTAAGAGGGAGGAAAGAAGCAGGGATGGGCAAGATCTTTGCTGGAAAGAACCAGCTCAGTTCCAGAGGCCAGAGCATGTGTGCGCACAGGCTCGGCGTGACCCAGGCAGCGCCCCCATGAGCGGAGACTCTGCATGTTCTGGACGGGTGGGTGGGATGTGCTGTTCCCTGTACAGGCAGCTTTCCTTCCACGCTGTAGCCTACAATCTGAATGTTGGACTGTTTTGGACAAAATTATACCCGTTGCAGAGAGTTTAGAAAATGTAGTAAAATAGATGTTTGAATCACCCATCATCCCATCTTCCATAGGTAACTACTTGTAACCTTTTGGGGTTTATTGTTTGTATACACACGTTTTCTGAACAAAAAAAGGATCATATCGGACAGATTATTTTATAGCCAGCTTTTTCCACGGGCCATACCATAAACGTCCCTTCATGCCAATACAGAGAGTTCTGCCCCACTAGTTTTAATGACGGCCTGGTGGCCCTGGGTGAGACACGCCATCATTTATTTCTCTAGTTGCTAATTGTTAGGCATTCAGTTTGTACAGCCGGCCGTCCCTTCCCACTACCCACATTCAGCGGGCTTGCACCTTATTCTCCAAGGCCACCTAAAGCCCTCCTCCCTGCTGTAGAGACGACGTTTGTGAGGCTTTCGTATGAAGCAGGGACGTCTCTGCATCTTTGAATTCTCCGTCTGAAGCTATTCTTCCTTGTGGTTGGCTCTGTCCTACCTCCCCCTGTGGGTCCGTGGAGGTCTGGGGCCCGAAGTTAGAAGCCCGCGTCGTGGGAGGCACGGCTCCTGCAGAAGTAGCCAGAGCTCTCCTTGCAGGGAGACAGAATCACTGATTGAAGTGTCCATTCCCCTCCTCCAGCTGCTTCTAAGCACCACAGCACCGGGGCAGCCGGCAGCTTGTCACGCTAAATTTGGCATGGTGGCAGCCTGGCCCGAAGTAAGCTGCCCCCGTCGTGGAGAAATGAGGTTCAATTAAGCCTCTTCGGTCTCCCAGCCGTGCTGCTCGAGCTGGTTTTTTCATTTTGTCCATGCTCTGCAGGCCTTGACCAAGCGAAATAGTGTTTCTGCACCAGTGAGTTTGTTGGGGCTGCTCTCTGACGGGCCCGGGTTTGACTGAAAGCTCGAGGATTCAGTGTGTGTGTGTGTGTGTGTGTGTGTGTGTGTGTGTGCGCGTGCATCCAGAGGCTTTGGGATCCAGGGCAAGAGACTGAGCACCTGGGCAGCCAGCTTCAAAATCTGCTTGAGAATCTGGTGTCCATATGACCCACAGAGAGAAGCTGCCGAGGAGGGCGGTCCCACCCTGATATGACCCTGGGGGAGAAAGTAGAACAATTCTGTTCAGTCCGTCTGTCTGCATATCATCCATCCTTCTGTCCATCCATCTGTCCATCCATCCATTAATTCACTCGTTATAATATTTGTTGAACATCTCTATGCCAGGTGCTGTTTTAGGCGTTTAGGACACTGAGTGAACAAAAGTGACAAACCCCCCACCCTCACGGGGCTTACACCCAGCGGTGGGAGACAGGCAGTGCTGTGTGAGCACACTAAGTAAATGTTTCATTGTATTTAGGAGTCAGTAAGGGCTATGGGGGAAAACAGAGCAGGGAAGGGCAATCCGGAGTACCCAGTGAGGATGCGGAGAGGTGCACTTGTGATGCTAGCTTGGGGGGGGGGGCGGGGCGGCGAGAGCCTGATGAAGATTCTCTCCTTGACCAAACTCAGGTCAAGCTCTTTTTCAGCCGGGCTTCATCTTTGGGATTTCTGTGTTCATCTCTGCATTGTCTGATTTTAGTGAAAATCCTGCTAAGTCAGTTTGGTCAGAGTCCCCCATCCTTGATATCTGATGGCGTTTCTCATCCCCCACCCCCCAGGTGACGTCTCACCATCCAGTCCTGCCTTCAGCACGAATCCTAGTAGGTCTGTTTAGCCCGAATTCCCTCTTAACCCTGATGTTTCTTCTTAATTTCCAACCACTACCCCCACCCTGGTCCTTGGCTATAAATTCCCACTTTCCCTTGTTATATTTGGACTTGAGCCCCATCTTCTCCCCCACTGCAGGACCTCATTGTGCTGTCACGATAGCCCCCCTCGAATAAAGTTTTCCTTACCATGACCTTTAACGAGTGTCATTGAATAGTTTTTTAACAGTAGCTGTCACTGATAGGTTACCCTTCCGGAGATGAGTTGCGTGAAAGAGTCAGTCATGTGGACGTCTGGAGGAGGAAGGTTTCAGGCAAAGGCAGCAACCACAGCAAGGGACCTAAGCAGAAGCATCCCATGTGTTTAGGGAACAGTGCCATGAGCTTGGGGGAGAGGGAGCGGAGATGCGGTCTGAGCCAGTCAGCTTCTCCGTGTGCCTTTATATAGGTGCATACTTTCAGTATACCCTTGACCGTTGCCAGTAAGTTTGGCACAGCGAAGGACAGCAGCTGGGTGATGGAAGGGGGGTGGTGCAGAGCTAAATGTCCACCCTAGACGATAGCACCTTCTTTCCTGGGCTCCACTGGAAAGAATCCTGGGGTGCCAGGTCCCTGTAGACCTTCCCTAGGTCATAACTGTGATGGAACTGTAGGTGGGGCCAGGAGGCCTCTCAGGAAGGAAGTGCAAGGTGGAGCGTTGGACTGGAAATGAGAGAAAGAGAGTTGGGTTCAAATCCCAATTTTTCCGCTTACATTTGTGAATTACTTGCCCTCTCCAAGCCTCAGTTTTACCATCTGCAAAAGTGGGGATTGCAATAATGGTTGTTGTTCGAATACAGTGCACCTGTTGGAGGGAAATGAACTTGCTGCCTTCAAACAAGCCCCTAAGTTGCAGACCCAAGAGTTGAGCTCCGTCTGTCCTCCTCCTTGTTCCTCTGTGCCTTCCCACCTCTCCTACGCTCCCCAGACTTACAGGGAAGACTGAGTCCACTAATAAGGTACTTGAAAGGGGCTGGCAGATGGTCAAGTGCTGTATAAACGTACGTTGTCATTGTTATTATAGATGGGACTTGGGGTTCATTTCTGAGATGACCCTGGCATCTAGTGCCTCGAGATTGTCCACATCAGTCGGCAGTGGCCTTTGAATGACAGCCGAACATTCTGTCGCTGAAGGTCACAGAGGAACTCAGCCGAGCCGAGCATGGTTAGTAGATTTGATCATCATGTTTTGCACTTCAAACTATTATTTACACACGATGCTTTAGCAGGGGCTGCCACATACACATTTTGCTAATTGATTTATGTGAACCTTCCACGTTTGCTGTTGATCAGTGTAAACAGGTCTGTGTTGTCGCATCCTTGGAGATGGAGACCGAAGCTCACATGACTGCGCTCGGCACGCTGGATGACCTCTCCGGGCCTCTGTTGTACGGGGGAAAGGAGCACAGATAACTGTGGGTTATCTAGATTTTTCTACATTGTCATGCGTGCCTGTTTCCAATCAATCTGGATAGACAAGCATGCAGATTTCGACATCACACTGTTGGCAACCGTTCCGACATGCATATCACCCTTAGGCTGGGGATTTTTATGTAAACTTCAGTAAATCTCACTTGGGTAATAAATTCAGATGGCTGGACTTGGTGGAAAAGTGTGTGTGTCTGAGAGAGAGAGAAAGAGAGGGAGAGACAGATTTCTGCCTGTGATATTTGAACTGGAGAGATTTCATGTTTACCTGGCTCGGGCAGTAAACCTAAACCTGCCCAAATCATTTTCACCAAATGTGAATGCCCAGAAATAGCACTCACATCTGACCTTTTCCATTTGAAAACAGCTGACTCTGGAGCAGGAAACTGAAGCCCGTGGAGAAGAAAGGGGCCAGGTGCAGCCAGATGGAAGGAGCCCAGTCTGGGAGCCTTCAGAGCCCCGGTGGCTGGGGGTGGGGTGGAGGTCCTCCTTCCAGCAACGTGAATGAACTTAAAAATCTGGGTGAGGTTTCCAAGGGCCCTGCCGGAAGCCATGCTATTCATGTTCACTTTAGATATTCTCCTGAGATACGGGGAATTCATACAGTTGATGTGAAAATCAAATTACATCTTTAAAGTAGAGTGATAAGCTATGTTTTATTTTATTTAAAATGATTTTTGCATGTGTGTGTGGTCAAACATCAAATAATGCTGGAAGGCTTCTGACAAAACCCAGTGGTGCCTTGGGGCTCTCTGTACCTTCCGTCCACCCTGCTCCCAGAAGCAGCCACCTCTGTGTTCTTTTTGCTTTTTCTTCTGAATTTGCTTCCATGTTTTTTTCTTTGAGAGAGAGAGAGAGAGAGCACATGCATGAGTGAATGGTGCGGGGGGCAGAGGGAGAGAGAGAGTCTTAAGCAGGCTCCATGCCCAGTGCAGAGCCCGATGCGGGCTCGCACTCACAACCCTGGGGTCATGACCTGAGCCAAAATCAGGAGTCAGACACTCAACTGACTGAGGCACCCAGGTGTCCCTTGCTTCCGTATTTCTAGATGATATCCATGTACTGTCTCCTAAATGATCAGTTTTGGATATTGTATGTCGCTTTTGTGCCATGCATGGGTGAGGATTTCTGGCATTCTTACACCCCCTTCCTTTTTCCCTATCCCCCAACGGTGTGATTCCACATCTTGTAAGTTGTGTTGTTTCCATGATTATGATTATGTGAAGTTGTTCGCAGCTGAGTCAGGGAGTGTGTTAGCATTGTTCTGTGGTTACATTTTCTTTCTTCTCAACCTACAAATAAAATCTTCATTCTTCCATTTCTTGGAGTTATTTTGAATCTCCCTATAATTGCCAAGAGCTTATAACATGCCCCTCGATACAGTTTTCCACTCAGTCAAGCCTGTCAGACAATCTGTCAGGTCCATTTTTTTCTCCTCGATACCTCCTTTGATCCTCAAACCAACTCTCTGAGGACAGCACTACTACTGTCCCCATTTTACAGATGCGAAAACTGATGCCCAGAGGGCCTGGCGACTTGCCTGAGGTGATGTAGTGAAGAAGAGGCAGACTGGTGTTCTGGTTCAGTGTGCTGTGCAGCAGACCACCCCAGAACTCAGGTGCTCAGAAATAGCACCTGTTACAACCCGTCACAGTTCTGGGGCTGCTGGCTCAGCTGGGCAGTGGTCAGGTGTGTCTCTGACGGGGTTGGCCCCGATGGTGGCTGGAGCTGGAGTCATTGGAAGGCTCGACTGGGGTGGGCATCCAAATGGCTTCTTCACATACACGTTTGCCCTCTCCACATTCCCCCCTGCGATGTGTGTCTCTCTCTCTTCAGCAGAAGACCTTGGGCCGCCTCTGTGGTGCTCCGGGTTCCTGGAGGCAGGGTGTGGCACAGCATGACATCTGTCACATTCAGTGCAGAGATGGAGGGTGGAGGGAGCCCCAGAGCAGTGCCACAGGAGAGCATGTGGGATGGGCAGTGCTACCACCACCATCCTTGGAGATGCAACCTCCCACAATCAGGATCCAGCCCTCGGAAGTCGGGGAACCTGTTTGCTAACCACCATGTAATACTGCATTTCTGTTGTTGCAGCTTTAGTCTTCTGGTTGTCAAAGCCTAAAGAAGTAGAACCAGTAGGGATCACCTAGCCCAGTGGTTTTTAAAACCATTAAAAAAATGTTGAACCCTTGCCTCAAAGGGTAACTTAGGAGGCAGTAAAGAGTAGAACGAAGAAACGAAAGGCCTAGGCTATGGAAACTTGCTGTTGTCCTTCCTTCCAAGCCACGTGACCTCAGACAGGTGAGTTCACTTTCATGTGGCTCAGTTTTCTTTTCTGTAGAATGGAAATAATAACTGTAATAACACCTTCTACAGGATTGTGATGAGGGTCGAGGTGTTGATATACATAGGTGCTGAGAATAGTGACTGGTGTGGAGTGAGAGCTTAGTAAAGGGCAGCTGCTAGTGTGCTTACGACTCCTGCTTCTGTTGAGACTGTTAGGATGAGCCAGGAGATGCTCTGAAGAGGCAGTCAGTAACCAAGACTCCTCTTCGTCCATCCCCTGGGTGGTCTCTGAGGTAGACGCATATACTGTCAATTTATAGATGAGGCCATGTTGTGGTTTAGGGCAGGTGTGGGTTCTCGGCAGCTCCTCCCACTGAGGTATCCCCCTCCCTCCCCGTATCTGGGCTCGCCTGAGGGACTCTCTTGACAACACAATGAGACAGAAGTGATATTGTGGGAAGTCAGAAGAAGACTTGCAGCTTCTTCCCCCAGGGGACTTGAACTGAATGCTCTGGGGATATCCAGCCACCATAGAGGAAGCCCACCTACCCTGAGACCATCACGCCGTGAGAAGCCTGTACCACACAAGTCCTGGGGAATGAGATGCCGCGTTGAAAGAGAAAAGCCAAGGAACAGCAAGGGGCCAGATATATAATTGGCAAAGCCATCTTGGAGGCGGACCTTCCAGCACCAGCCATGTTAGCTGACACCACGATGGTCAGACATGAACCAGTCAGCAGAACCCTTCCTGAATTCCTGGCCTGCAAAATCATGAGCCAAATTAAAGGACTGTTTTCAACCACTAAGTCTTGGGGTACTTAGTAACACTGCTCTAAACTCAGACAGGAGAGGTATCCAACAGGTGAATGTTTACATGGAAAGGTGGTAGTTCAGGGAGGAGAAGCAACCCACGGGGTCCCTTACTCCCTGAGGACAGTTTGGTGTGAGAGTTAGAAACAGGGACCCTGGACTCAGCAGCCCGGACTCCTGAGCTGAAGTCCAAGCTCTGTCACTTGCTATTTGAGAAGATTCTTAGTCTTAAATTTTGTAATCCTGGAGTAAGGATGAAATGAAATATCCGCAAATGACTATCACATAGTAAACACTCTATAAACCTCTGCAGTTATTGTCACCGGTGGTAAATGATAGCAGATCAGAAACCATGTTCCCCAGTCCTGATCTCATGCATTTCCAGGGAGTCAGCCAACATGGTGTGTGCGTGCGTGCATCCAGTTAGAGAGGTTTCCACCCAGGCTTCTCACTTTGTAGCTTGCATCTCCACAAGCAGATTATTTATCACTGAGCCTCAGTTTCTTCATCTGTAGAATGGGCATAATATCAGAGATATTGTACAGATAAACTATGACTTCTACTATTTTCCTACCCACAAATGGTTGTGATAGAAAATGGTGGGAAAAGACAGGAAGACACCATCGAACGAGAGCTTGGAAGTCTCATTGCAGAGTGCAGAGAATAGACAAGGTCTGTTTGTCCGGATTTTTCTATTTCCAGAGAAGCACTTTTTATGTGAAGTCTCCAAAAAATTAGTTTCAATTATCTCGTTGGAAATCACCAGTAGTTTGATAAAAAATTTAATAGGACTCACGGACGGTGGGTCATCTAATGATGACTAGGCAGTGACAGCATCTGTTACAGGTTCACTGAGAACCATTTTCAATGTGACACCCTCTTCTCACCAAATGAAAAATTAATTTAAAAATCTCCATCCCAGATGTAGCCAGAACAAACATTCCTAGAGCCAAAAATGGGGAAAATACATCCAAAGTACGTACAGGGATGGTGCCCTTGTGGTTTTATACTCCTGTCTGCTGTTGCACATTTGGGCAGGACTAGATACACATATATTTTTATGTATTACTAAATTATGTCCCCCCGAAAAAAAAGAAGAAAGAAGCCAGAGGGTATATGTGCGCAATCCAAGTACATTCCAGTATCACATCTTGTTTGCTGGTTTTTGACACAAAACAGAAGTCATTTTTCCTCCTGCTTGGAATTTTGCTTTCAGGGATTATTGAAAACAGCTGCATGGATCAGACCCACTGAGTGGACCCACAGACGGTCTCCCTGCATTCTTATGACAGTGAATGGTGGAGCTTTATTGAGCAAGATGCACGTGGCCAGTGTCCAGGACCAGCCATGCTTCTCTTCCTCACTTACAGTCACTGAGTTTCCTAGGACGAAAGTGTGTTCTGGGTGTCAGGTCTTGGCCCTTGCTCTTCTCAGGGTCACCTGGCCACAAGCCCCATGTTTTGTTATTGGCAGCCTCTGAATTTCTGTATTAATTCCTGAGCAAATATTAACCAACGCAGCCATTTGCCTGAATGTTCATTCTGTCAGAGAAGGACGATCTGAAATATCCTTGTAATCTTTTGGCATGCACCTGGCTCGGGCTTGGGGCATCTGGGGGCACTTGTATGAGTCTTTGAACCAAAGAATTCTCTGTCCGGTGGGTGCACCTTATTGTACCCTTGTCCATCTGTCCATCCATTCATCCATCCCACCCATCCATCCATCCATCCATCCATCCATCCATCCATCCATCCATCCATCCACACCTGTCCATCTTAAACTCTTTGTCTGGAAGCAGAACTAATGAAATTGTCCACTGATGCCTGGTCCTCTGACCTGGTAGACGTTGGGGTGGGAGGCATGGGCACACCTTCTTGCCCCTGGTGCTGGCTCTTGGAGCACCTCAGTAGAGCCCTAAGCTTTGAGGAGCATTTTGAGATCCACAGCTCTTGGCCATTTGCCTGATCCTCAGCTGTCATTCCCAATTTTATTCCCAGATATCCATCTAAGTTCTTCTCAAACTCCAGCCCGCACATCCAGGAGCCCACTGAACAGTGTCCCTTGGATGTTGCCACAGCTACTCAAACACAGCACTTCACATGGAACCTATCACCTTCAGACCTCACTCCAAATAAACACCCCCTCTTCTGTTTGTAATTAATGGTACCACTGTCTAACCATCTGTCTAAGCCTGAAATTCAGACTGGTTCCTTATAGTATGTCTGCTGCTTCTAAAGAAGAGGTTTAAAAAACACTAGAGTGTGAGCTCCGTGGAGGGAATAGGGTTCACGTCTGGTGCGACTCTATCTCATGGGGATCTCTCTGACCCAGTGGCTAAGGGTTTGGGTTTGGAGCCAGCTCTACCAGTCTCTAGCTGTGTGATTTGTGCAAATTCCTTAACCTCTCTTTGACTCATTTTGCTTAACCCCAGAATGAGAGAGCATCTACCTTGTTGGGTTTTGAGGATTAAATGGCATAGTGTTTGCAAAGCCTTTGGCATGGCGTTGAGCATGGTGGAAATGCATGGTGAATGCCGGCTGGCCCTTCTCATCTGTTCCCAGTCAGCAATTCTGGCCGAATGTATCTCAGCCTTTCTTAGACTCATCTCTTCCTCTCCATGCCTACCATCGCTGTCTTAATTCAGGCCCCCATAGCTTCCTTGTCTAGATCATTTAACAGCATCCTGCTCTGGACAGCCAAACTGATTTCTCTGTAATACATTATTTGACCACATCACCTCCTACTTCCTGTTTAAAACCCTTCAATGGTGACCCATTATCTACTGGTAAAAGCTCTACCTCCTTGGCAAGTAGTGTTAGGTTGTCCACAGCGGCCAGGGGTACATCTGCACCCCTCTCCGGCCTCAGGACTCATACTCCATGTCCTGCCTCTCCCTCCCTCCCTCCTTCCTCCCTCCCTTCTTTCCTTCTCTTCCTCCCTTCCTCCCTTCCCTCCCTCCCTTCCTCCCTTCCTTCCTCCCTTTCTTGCTTCCTTCCCTCCTCCCTTCCTTCCTTTTCTCCTTCCTTCTTTCCCTCCTTCCCTTCCTTCCCTCTCTCCCTTCCTTTCTTTCCTCCTCCCTTCCTTTCTTTTCATTTCTTTTCTTTTCTTTTTTTCATTTATTTTATTTCCCCTCCTTCCTTCCCTCCTTTCCTTCCTTCCTCCCTCCCTCTCTTCTCTCCTTCCTTCCCTTCCTTCCTCCCTTCCCTCCCTCCCTCTCTCCCTTCCTTCCCTCTTCTGTTTCCTTTCCCTTTTTTCTCTCCTTCCCTTCCTCCTGTCCTCCTTCGTCTAGCTCAGCCGAGGCTTACTAAAGACTCCCATGCGTAGGGAGCTCTGCCTAGCACTGGAGTGTAATGATGAAGGAAAACAGTGCTCCTGTCCTCAGGGAGCTCACATGATAGACAGGAATCCAGACATTGACCAAAGAATTATGGAATGAGCCTCCAGTCGCCGGCTGGGACAGTGCTGCCTGAGGGGCCTCAAATGGTGGGGATTTTTGACCTGGTCAAGGAGATCAGGGCCAGTATCCTGGAGAATGCCTGACTCTCTGCCTTGACTGAGGGGTTAACCAGGCAGAAGCATGGGGAAGGGGCTGTAGTGTGTGTGTGCGTGTGTGTGCGCATGTGTGTGTGTGCGCGTGTGCGTGTGCTGTGGTTTGAAGTATTGGCTGCTTCTCTAAAGGTCAGCCCAACACCTGAGTTAGGCCTCCCAAACTCAACTCAGCCTTCTCCTTCCCCACTAAGGTTGCAGCCAGCCTGTGGGCAGGTCTGCCTCTGTGATAGTGCAGAGGGGCAGGCCTGTCCTCTGCAATTCTCCCTTCACCTTCACAGCCCAGGCCCACCTCCACCGCGTCAGAATGAAGCAGGAGATGGAGAGCGTTGTCTGGAAAATCCATAACCTGCTTTTACAACAAACAAACATTATTTGGTTGAAACGATCTCAAAAGTTGCTGTGTTTGTATTTTTTGTATTTTGTTGTTGTCGTTAAAGAGAAGTAGAGCCAGATACTAGTACCATTGTAACGGGAGGGAAGCTGCAGCTCCACTTTGAACGTAGCAACAACAGCTGGGGATTTGTAGCCAGGTGCAGAGTGAGGGGTCAGTGGACAGAGAATTGCATCGAGGCTAGGGGCTTCTGGGTACACCGACCCAACAGGATTCTTGCTGAAGGCAGGCCAGGACTTAGGCCTCAAAGGTGGTGGTGGGGAGCTTGAGCGGATACCAAGAGTGGGGGCTGTTTGCTAAACCAGCTTAATAGGATTCTTGCCCAAACTGGCTGGGCAGGCTGCGGACAGAGCCCACAGAGGAGGCTAGCGGAGAAGAGGGCTCTGGGAGCCTAAATTTGCTCAAGGGGGAGAGACTTTGTCAGGGTTTGTTTTGTTTTATTGTTTTTCCTGTGCACCCACCTCTGTGCTGGCCTTACAGGTGAAAAGGGTAAAAAAAAACCAAACCAAACCACTGGCAAGTGGTGTGCTTGCATTATATGCTCGGTGCGTGGCGTTCGCGTTTCTCTCCAACCGAAAGACAAGACGCGTGAGAACAGCTAGTCCTGACCAAGTGCGCACTCTGTGCAGAGCTCTGCCAAGCCTTCCCTCTGCTAATCCCCACAGCAGACGGGCAGCGGTCGAGCACAGAGGCCAAGCACAGACCCTGGCCGCGGCAGCAGTCACTTTATGGTCTGCCTAGCCCCGAGGTTTGGATTTCAGGCACCCGTTCGCCTCTCTGCTGGAGCGTATGCACCTGGACTGCAGAGCCCGAGTCTCCAGGTGTCCCCGACGCCTGAGCTGGCACAGGGCTTCTGCCTCGTTCCTGTCCCCTGAGGGCCAGCCAGAGAGCCGAGTCCCCCGGAGCCAGCCAGGTCCTTGACTCCGAGTGCCAGACGGGAAATTTTACATAGAATGTCTGTGATAGTTATCGACATGTTTACACATTCTGCTTTGTGCAAAGACATTAACCTTTCTGAGCCCTCTCCGTCAGCTGACCTCATCAGTATTTCAGAACTGGGTCAGCAAAAAAAAAATGATGCTGGGCATCCCGATAATAATAAAAAATGCTCTCGTTCATCCCATCCTTCATGTGGCCTGGTGGTGGCTGTTGCCATGCCAAGCCACGTGGGACAATGGGAGGGTCCTGTCGAGATCATATCCTGTTATGCTAACATGCTCTTTGAGTAGAAGGAGGAGAGGGTGCTGAAGTGTAAAGCCTAAGAGAAAATTCTCGGGAGATGGCGTGTTGCAGTGTGTGCTGTATGGGGGTTGATGCTCTGGTCCTCTGGCTGCCTGGGCCGCTGGGATGGGTAGGACAGCACAGGGCTGTTTGTGGTCAGTGCTGACCATCTGTGCCGGAGGAACAGAGGGGATTTGATGGGGCGGGGGGCAAAGGCAGGAGGGAGGCCCCAGGAGATGCCTTCTTCTCTCTGAGGAGGTCACCTCTGAGCAGAGACCTGGATGAAGCAAGGGATGATTTGTGTACATATGCCGGGGGCGGGGGAGCCCAGGCCTCCAGGCAGGGGGAGCAGCCGGTGAAATGCTCCACATCCCCCTGCAGGTTCCTGCTGGTGGGCGTGCTGATGGGCCCTCACGTTCCTGCTGCTTGTGGAATGCCCACGTGGTTGGCCTGGCAGACAGGCTGTAAGCACGCCCTCATGACCCCCACCTTGTGGTGTGCCTGCACTTGGGTATTTCCTTCCCCTGAGCGGGTCTGGGCCTGGTAATCTTCACATGAGGATCTCGCCCAGCCACACCCTGATCGCGGTCTGCATACCTGTGGGAAGTTGAATAATGCCCCCCCCCCTCATCCACGTCCTCATCAGCTTATATCTCCTCATCACCCCCAGCCACACTGGGGTACACACTTCCTCTGTCCTGAGCACTGTGTTCCATGCTGGCACGCGGTAGTGAATGAGGGGGATGGGGACAATGTGGAGGAAGAGATTGGTTAGAACCAAGGAAATATGAATCCATCCGTTTTTCGGTTCAGTAACTATTGAGGGTCTGTGGAAGAGCAGTGTAGAAAGCGCAGTGGTGTGCGCTGAGAGTAATGACAAGGATGCCGGCTGAGAGCAGGAGGGGGAAAGAGGGACCGCCTTTGGATAGAATGGGCAGAAAGGGCCTCCCATAGAAGATGATGTTTAAGCAATACTCTTGGGGTGGAAAGGAGTCACCATGCAAAGCTAGGGGTGAACAGAACTTTCCAGGCAGCAGGATCAGCATGTGCAAAGGCTGAGGCAGGATGAGCTTTGGAAGAACACCAGCGTGGGCATAAGATGAGGCTGAGGGTATCACTATAGTGCTGCCTAACCGACTGCTTCTGCATGAAGGTGAGACAGAAGCAGCAATCTCTTTAACCTGGGAATTCAGAGCACGGGGTGGGGTGAGGGTTTTGTGGTTGGACTATAACTGCCTTCTAACCTCGACATTCTGAGATGCTCTGCTCTGCCTACGGCACAGGGAACTCAGCAGAGGTTCATTTGCTTTAGGAGCTGGTGAAAATAGCCCTCTGGGATTCCTTCAGGGCCAACTCTCCCTGATTGCCGTCCGTCTCTGGGGATGCATCTTGCAGCAGACTTTAACCTTCCCGGAGTACCAACAACCCGAGTCCTTTCCCCGCTTTCCCCTGGTGGTTCAGATGAGCCGGATCCAGTTTCTGGCAGTATACCCTCAAGTCAATACCTTCCTTTCTTTCAGGCACATTTGGTGGGAAGTCTTTGCCTCCCTCTTTCCTCCCTGACTTCTCAGCACTGTCTAGAAAAAAAAAATGGTTTGTATTTCCATAATTCTGTAGGGTTTTTTTGTTTGTTTTAAGATTTAGAATTCCATGGGGGTGACTGGGTGGCTCAGTTGGTTAAGCATCCAGCTCTTGATCTTAGCTTAGGTCTTGATCTCAGGGTTGTGAGTTCAAGCCCCGTGATGGACTTCATGCTGGGCATGGAGCCTACCCCCCCAAAAAAAGGAAAGGAAAAGAAAGAGAAGGGAAAAAAAAGATTTACAATTCCATGTTCTTTATTTACGACAAGAGCCACAAGGATGAAAGGTCCAGCTGGTTCTAGAACATTTTCTTATAATGTGGACAATGTCGTTTCAGTGTAATTTCAGACAATGTCTTTCTCAGAATGTTCTTGTTCAGATCAGATTAATTCAGGAGTTTGTAGAGAGGCAACGGTTTTGCTCTGAATTCCCATGGGGGCAGAGACAGTATTCCTGACTTCTCTTCTTCCTCCCCACTGTCCCCGGTCAGCCTGGGATGGTTGAATGACTGACTCCTCTAACTGTTGAAAGGGGGAACTTTGTCTCTGTAGACTTGGGGCAGTCCTGGCTGGAGGCTCTAGAGACTCTCAAACAGAGGCTCTCCTTACTGTCTACCTGTCCCTCTGATGTCTCTCCCACGGGGACCAGCCAGTCTGCTCTTCACTGGGCATCCTGGAAAACCTCTCTGCTCTTGGCTGGAGGGGACCATTTTTGCTTGGTTTACTTTTCTTTCTTGGCTTTGTTTAAGCAGTGAAATCTGCCAAGTGGCTGGTACCATCTGTAGGGCTTTTCGATGTTATTTAAAGAGCTAGAGTCCTTTTCTGCTGCAGTCATATCCATGTTCACAGTCCGGATACCCCCCAGCTGGCTTCCTGGCAGTCATTGTGCAAGTTTCTGGAGTGCTGTGTCAACTTCCAGGCAAGAGAGCCCTAAACATTCACTCCAAATGGGCTTCGTTAAGTAGGACTCCAAAGAGCATTGCAGGGTCTAGTTGTATTGAAGGCCCTTACTGGTTTGTGGTCCTGGCTCTCTGCGGAACCCCTTGCTGCATCGTGAATAGAACCATGTGAGAGTATTCAGTGAATGCCCTTGGGATAACCTCTGAGTGAGCTTCAGACCATGTCCTGATGCCATATAAGTAGGTGACCATATAAGTTAGTGTCCAAGCAGGACTGTTTTAGAAGTGAGAGAAGGTGTCTTTAATAATTATGCTGGGACAACAGGCAGCAGCCAAGACTGTCCTGGGCAAACAGGGACATGTGGTTACCCTACATAGAAGTCACCCAAATCCTTATCAGCTATTCCTACATGTGACCCCTTGCTTCTGCAGGTGAGGGCATGGTGCACTAGATTTAGAGAAAGGAACGTGGGTTCACATATCTTTACCCCATACCACCTCACAGTCTTTGACAGATCAAGAAACTCGCATACTCTGCATAAAACTTTTCTACTAGAGAGTAGTATAGAGGTTCCAAGATGGGAGATGAGAATAACACCACCGACTAGTTGCAATATTAGTTGAAGAGATTGACTAGTCATGGAGGTTAACGAATTGCCAACAAATGGGGGAGTGTAAACAGTGAATAAGACAGGGGGCCTTATAAACCAGTGCTTATGTGCTGTGATACTGTGCCTGTGGGGTGCTGTGGAGTGCAGAGGAGAGACACCTGCCCCCAGCTGGGGAGGAAGGCATTATGAGGACTTCCTGGAGAGGGAGTGACCTATATGCTGAGTACTGAAGAATCAATAGGTGGTTTCTAGGGAGAGGGCCTGGAAGGAAAACAGGAAGAGCAAGACACACAGAAGGGGCAGAGTTGAGCAAAGGCCAAGCCGTGAAAGAGCGTGACATGTCTGATGACCCGCACGTAGTTCAGAATAACCATGGCCTTGAAGGCGATGTTGAGGACGGTTCTTGAATGTATGTGAAAAAATGCTGGAAAGAGGCAAGCAGACTCACATCCTGAAGGGCTTCGACTGCCCCTCAAAGAAGGTTTGGGTTTCACCCTAAAGGCAGTGGGGAGCTTTGGTATCTGTCCATGTCCACCTTCCCCAGCACAAACCGGAAACCCCGCAGGGCCTGGAACTTGCCATCTGGTTTGCCATGGTGCAGATGCCGGCTTCACAGTGGAGGTTTACTAAATGTTTACCAGCAGAATAAGTGGATTGAAGGGGATTACACAGTGGGCTGAGCATGATCTGTGTTTTAGAAATGCCGCTTAAATGTGGAGGGGATAATGGATGTCACCTGGGAACCCAGGAGGTGAGAAATCAGGTGGCTGTCTCAGCAGCGAAGAGCCAGCTTGGCAGGGGCTAGAGTGAATGGTCGCCTTCTGCTATGCAGACTTCTAGTTTGGGGGAGAAGAACGAGTCCTGTCCTGTTGTATTCTGGAATTCACACAGACATCTGAGTGGTAGTGGAGTTCCTCTTCCAAAGTACCTTGACTCCTCAGAAGGAGTCGTCACAAAAACGGTGTTAAACACACCCTACGCAAAGGGGGGAATCTTGCTCTTGGAAAGGAGGAATAAGGAAATCTGGGTAGTTTTATGGGTTGCTTTCTTGGAAATCCCAATACAAGGACTATGGAGACAGATGAAATGGTGTGTCCTGAGGAATAGCACCATAGAAAGGAGAAGCATTGAACAAGGAGCAATTCTACATTGGGACTATTAGCCACAGAAGATTAATAACACATGGTCCCAACTACAAGGAATCATTCCCAAAGCATGGAAACGGAGTAATTCAGGGAGAAACCATGTGTTTTTGAGTATGACAAAAAGGAGCAGACAGAGTCAAGAGTGAAGTGGTACCACGGTTCCTGGTGTTCCCAGAGGGAATGTCCTTCCATTATTTTATGCTGGGGCCAAAGGCTCAGTAAGGAGAGTTGCCCATCCTGTGGGAGGCACTGGACTGTGCAAAGGGTATTTTTCCTCTCCCACCGAGATCTTTAAACTTGGTAGTTTCTAAATGGCTTTGTTAGGGTCTTGTCTGACGGATGAATGTAAAACCTTCTTTGTTTATTCAGACTGGCAAATTGGGAGGCAGGGCTTGTCTGAATTACTGCAAGAGACTGAATTGCCTAATTGTTGAAAATAATCACACACATACAAGCAGTTTGTTCGTTAATCTCTTAGGAGTTTATTGAGCACCTACTAAGTGATAGCCCAATGCTGGGAGCTGGGAAAAGGAGTAAACGAAACAGATGGAGCCTCTCTGCTCAGTAAGCTTAGAGTCTAGCACGAAAGAGAAACAGTAATCAAATGAGCATCCAAATCAATATGTAATTAGGAACTGATCAGGGCTGTGGGGGAACAGTTTAGGGAGCTAGGGCATCATCTATCAGAAAAGCCGAATAGTGTTTGGGGGTTGCTGGGAAGGCAACCCCGACGATAGGACGCTTGAGCTGACACACAGTGAATCCAGGTAACAGGTAGTCGAGGATCAACTACCTGGTCCCACCAGGTCTGTTTCCATGAGTAGATGAGATGTGGCTGGAGGCAGTGGTTTGTAGGCAAAGCAGTTACAAAATGCTTCAGCCATACTATCTTTAGCAAATTCAATATGCAGTCTTTGTATTTTTATTATTATTATTTTGCTTTGCTCGAGTTGCATTATCAATTCCAAATTACTGACACTGAATGGTCTTTCACTTTCTAATTCAGCCATTTTATATTGAACTCCTGATTACGTACCACCAGCCAGAGGACCAGATGTTCAAGACTCGCAGGGATGAATAAAACATCCCTAATGTCCTAACTGGGGAACTGTCACGTACATCAATGTCTCCCAAGACGTCAATCAGTTGTGTACTCGCCGAACACTATTTCCCCTGAAGTAACAATACAAATAATTATAATAAAAAAGGAGTGCTGTGTAACTGCCTTCCTAATTAGCTGTGCTGCCTGTAGAAGGCCTTCAGTCCAGGGTGTGATCTCCGTTTGTTCAAAATGCAGATCAAAGAGATAGCTGGATGGATCTATTGATTGATTGATCAATCGATAGATGGGAGAGATGTTAAAGACCAACACATTCCGAACTGAGACTGTCTCCTCATTGCAGTCAGGTCCGGAGGGCGAGTCTTCTGATGGAATAGCCAGCACCCTCTGGAACAATTGCCTTTAGAGTCGGAACTTTAACTGCTGCATTCTTAATATCACACCATCCATAAAGAAGTATTTAGAAGTACATTGTGGTAGGACTTAAAAGAGACGTGTTCGAGTAGATCAGTGCTTCTAGACCGGAGGGTTTGTATGAGTGGGAAGTGACAAACAAGGATAGAGGGCCAGCTGAGAGCATATTCGGAGTTTGGGTGTATTGAGGAGGAGTGGGCTTGTGGTGGTGGCAGTGGTAGGGAGGTTGGGAAGGATGGAGAGGTGCATCCCTCTCCTGGAGGTTTTCAGCAGGCACATTGCCGTAGTCCAAACTGAAACTTTCAAATTCGATTCTATGCTCCTGTGTTGGAGTAAATGAGGTCCAGCTCTCTCCTCCACACCATGAAGGATGCATGATTAACGTATCCATTAGGGCTTTTGGATGCAAGCAATAGGAAAGAACTCTGGCTAACTTAGGAGAATGGAATTTACTGGAAGTGTATATGCAGCCTGGCAGAGTGGAGGGCAAAGCTAAAGGACGGCTTTGGGACGGGCAAAAACCATGGAAGCTTTGAGGATCCATGAAGCAGGAGCTCGTAGATACATGGGTGTGGCCAACTAGGGTGTCCATCAGGGTGGGACATCTCCAGCTGTCTTCTGCCCAGGTATGCACATGGCCAGAAGCGAGCTCTGAGTGGCCAGCCCCCAGGGCAGGGGAGGCCAGGGTATCCTGATCAATAGTGATACCTGATACCAGGCCTTCTCATCGCTCGGTAAGTCAACACATTCTCAATGGAGAATTGAGACACTCTTACTAAATAGGCACTGTCCGCAGAGTCCACCGTAATTGGCCAGGCCAACGGCCAATCTAGTTCATTCTACCAAAACCCCTCCTTAGATCTGGGCAAGAGGGATCCCTACTTGGGGCCCAGGCTGTAGAAGGCCCTGTTTGTTGGAACCCCCCAAATAAAGACCTTGTTTGTTTGTTTGTTTGTTTTGGTTTTGGAAGGAAGCGTTTTGAATGTTTGGTACCCAGTTGAGCAAATGGGCATAATGGGCAAGAGCTGGGAAAGCTGATGGGACTCCCAAAGGGTGTGGGGCTGGGAGCGCAGGCGTGTGGGGGTTAAGGAGACCGCCGGAAGTCCAGCCTGGGAAACTGGAGGAAACATGCTCTTGTGTAGGGTTGCCCGGCCCGAATCCCCGGGACCTGCCTCCCCAGATGACTGGGCTGATCCCTCCCCTTCTGCTCGGATGGTGTATTTGGAAGTGTGTACAACTTTCTGGAAATCCTCAGGCAGCAGAGGGGGCCTGCAGACCTGGCTCCCTGGGGGAACTTGTTCAGGTCAGTCTCTATCCCCAGTATGGGCAGGTCCAGTCACCCCCAGGCGTTCTGGCCCTTGACCCCACTTCTACCTGCCCTGCTTACCACCACTCAGGCTCTCTAGTGGCCAGTGAGGAGATAGGCCAAAAAGGTGGATCCCAGGACACAGGCTGTGGGGTGCAGGGTGGGAACGAGGGGGCCAGGCTCTGGGTGGGTCTTGATGGTAATATGTGTAGGGCTCCATTTGTACTCTTATCCCAGGCTCTGTAAACGTGATGGAGAGACCTACTCTGACGACACAGACTCTGGGTAGAATTTCATGCGGTGCTGTAAAGAATGTTGCAAAATTTTCATGAGGGGCAGCCATTTAGTGTTACCGTCGGTTTTGATAGCATGATAAAGCTTATGAAGACACATGATGGCAAAGGGACAGAGGGTTTGGGAGGAAGTGAGCTGGGGTGAGTGTTTGCTGGCGTAGTCTTGGCAGGCCCTGAAACCTTGGAACAGAAGGCACAGGCTTTTATGTTAACACACATACGCACACAACACACACACACACGTGCGCACACACACACACACACACACATGATGAGAACAGGAAGAGCAAACAGCGATCGGGTAAAAGAGGCTAATGCATTTTGAAACAGGCACTGCCAAAAAGATGGCTCGCCTTTGAAAGCTAAAAGCAGGTTTTGAATCTTTTGTTTTTCTTTTCCTATCTTTCTAAGCACACATAAGCTACCGTTATTCTAAAATCCTGGGCCAAATCTGAAATGCATTAAAAAAGAAAGCCCCAGAGGAAAACTGCTTCAAATAGTGCATAAAAGCGATTGTCTGATCTCCCAATTACTTCGGCAGCTTCCAGCCCTGGTGCCTACTCCACATCGCTCTCAACTTGTTTGAGAAGCAATACTTAAGAGGTGGGCTTGGCATGTTCTTGGCGGTCTGTAGCTCTGCTGCAGACACACCGACACACTAGTGACTTATCTCCAAGGAGGAAGGCAAAGGGGCATCGAGTCCCCTCATTCCCACCTCTGGGGAGGTTGCAGTCTTCTGCTCAGTGGCGATGGGATTTGCTTTCCTTTTCTAAGCAGGAGAATAAGCTGTGAGTTTTAGGGTTAGAACATGTTTTGGTCCCTGAGCCATCAGAAAAACCCTTTATGCATAAGAGCCCTAAGGTGTGGTCCGTGGTCTTCAGGTTCACCCCTGCACCTGCCCTCCCCAACCCCCGCCCCCCCTGCAGGAAGCCGGCAGGGCTGCCAGGCTCTGGGTAAATAGTGGGAGTAGGTAGATGTTTGACACTGCTTTCCCTACGACCTCCTGACGGGTCTGTATGTTACAGGAGGGTAGATTTCAGACCAAATTCTGATCCGTGCATGGAAATGCTTTAGCAATCAGGCAGAGTCTGTGCCCATAAGCCCAGCACAGCTCTTGCTTTCTGTCCTTCTGGGTTCCAACCAGAACCCGGGGTCCGTTTCTCTCCTCAGTGGAAGAAACAATTATTTTGACTCAGCTTAAATGTCCTTTGCTCTGAAGCACCTTCCTTGACTATCCCATCTCGGGGAGCCCCCCCTCCCCCCAACCCCACTTACTGGGTGACTATCACACTACCCAGTTTTCTTTCCTCTGTGTTACAATTCACTTTCCAGGATGATTTATTTGCTCTGTCTTTCCCCTACCTCTCCTCCAACCCTCACGCCCCTCACAACATGGTGCAGAAGACCCTGAGCCCAGGGACTTGTCTGTCTTGATGACTGCGGTTTGCCCGGAGCCTCGCACAGAGCCTCGCCCACAGCAGGCACTGCTTGTACCTTTGTTGCACGAATGAAAACACTCTCCCTCTCCTTTGCTGATTTTGCCATCTGGGTAGAGTGTGACACTTTCCGCCATCCTCTGGGAATAGAGGTGAGAGCTCTTTCAGCTGCACCAGTGAGGAGACTAAAGCTGGAAAGTTATTTCATGACATTTCCTACAGTTGGAGGAATAGAACTGTGGCTTTCCTGCCAGCCCCTCCCTCGACCGCGAAGTCGTCTGACTGTGTTTGCGTTGCCTGCTAGACTGTGAGCTCCTCCTGAGCGAGGTCAGAGGCCTATTTACCTTCGTCCTTGCTGGGCCTGATGTAGTACTCCCTGCCTGGGGGAAGGGGGGCTCTGTAAACATTTGTGAAATAATGCTGGTTTTCCATCCTCTGCCCTAGCGCCCCCACACTGCTCTGGGCTTCTGGGCCCCGTTGTGTTTCCAGGACTTTCGGCTGACAGGAATCTAGCTCAGGCTTGCTAAGGAATAGAGAAGCAGGGAGGGAAGAGTTGGTTCAAAACCCCAAGAGTTCTGGAGCAACCACAAGGGGACGGGGCTCTAACAAGGTCATCCGGATTTGGTTTTTCCCTCATTTTGGTCTGTGTCACATCCACCCCATGGGAGGCCCTCTTCTTCACAGCCAACAGTCCCAACAGAAAGAGGTGTTTTCATTCTCTGGTGTTTCCAGAAGATTGTCTGAGATGGGCCTAACTCATTACACAGTTGTTCCTGAACCAGTTAGGGCTCCCTAGGGCCTGGAATGTTCTGACCGGCCAAGCCCGGATCCCATGCCCACTCCTGGAGTTGGGGCTGGGTGGAGCCCACCTTATTCACTGGCGAGACAGTAAGGAAGGGAGGGTGATACTCTGAAAGAAAAACTGAGGTGCTATTTCCAAACATGTGGAGTCAGGAGACCAAAAAACTATAGATGGCTTCTAATCCACCACCCTCCTTCCATACTGAGCTCTGCCTTAGAGGCAAAGATGTCCCCCATCTTGTCTGATAAATTAATCTACAGAATGAGCTTTTGGAAGAAACAACCCCTTCATTCACAAGCGAGTTTCAGTTTCATTGTTGCTTTGTAGGGAGAGTGTTCTCACCTGTATTTCTGACCTGTGGTTCCCAAGCATCAGTCAAGGTACCACGTGAGTTGTCTCAGAATCAGCTGGGGCACTTTCCAAAATACAGATTCTCAGGCTGCACCCCGAAAGAGTTGACTTAAGTCTGTAGTGGGGCCAGGGATGTGCATTAAAAAGAAAAATCTAACATGCAGCTAGGTTAGGAAACCAGTGGCTTAATCCCTTGAAGTTTTGTGGCTGAGCAGGGTGGAAGGGTGGTATGGCTGGTGGTGGGAGAGAAACTGGGGGGCTTCAAGGACTTCCACTGCCCTCCCAATCCTGTGACAAACGCAGCGGCCTTTTCCCCGCCACAGAGACCAAGTCTTGCTCTGACCTTATTCTTCCAAGGTTTCATGTCTGACTGGACGTGGGGAAGCGAGAAGCTGCCCGGTTCTTAACCAAGGTCTTCAGCTAATCGTCCGCTAATGGTTTTCATTATTGACCCAGCAGCTGATTTGGGTCAATAGTGCAGGATGGGGCATAGTTGGCAGAACTGTAACTGTGTCATATCGGGTGTCATCCGCCGTTCGGTGTGGGGAGGGACAGCTTGTCTCCCAGGCACGTCACGTGGAATGACTGCAGCATGTTGGTAGCAGGGTTCCACGGTGACAAGGGCTCCTCGTGGACTGATGCCTTCCCAAGGCACCACAGTGATCCTCGCACAGGGCAGTGGGAGCTCTTTGAAGCTGGATTTCATGCACGGTGTCCCAGGGGACTCTGAAAGCTTTTACTCAAGCTATAAAAGTAAGATCTGTTTACTTCCCAACCGATGTAATTACAAATATCAAGTCATCTCTACTGTACAAATAAAGCCCAATGATAGTGATCTGGTATTGGGGCCATGTCTGCATTGCCTGGAAGACTTAGCGGGCTTTCAGAGAGGCTACAGGCCTAATTGCAGCCAGGGGAACTGCTGAAAGCCTCGTATTTTCAGCCAGGCATACCGCATTTTCTTTTTCATGTCTCATTTTTATTTCTGAAATATGTTCCTTGGGTTTTATGAAGGGCAGGAGTTGTTTAGGAGAGGGAGGAGAGCCTTTTCCAGCTTTGCTCCTACTGGCCATTTATTCCTTATCGACCACCAGCCAGGGCCATCCTGAGAGAAAGCTGGGGAACCCCATAGAAGTTTCCATCTCCTGTTGCTCTTTGTGTGTGATTAAGAAAAGGGAGGGAAGGAGGGAGGAAGGACGCGAGATGGAAAATGCCAGTGAAAGGGATTAAATTATTGTTTTATTTGTTTATTTTGAAACTGGAACGGAAACCGTACCTTTTTATTTATTGCAGAAACAGCCTCATAATTTGTTAGGAATTTTCACAAATCCACCCATTTGTGGAGAGAGGAATAGCATTCAGATATGCCTTAATGAGAAAGGTATCGGGACTTCAGTAATGGCGAGATAACGGTCTTTTATTTGCAAGGATAATTTGAAGGCAGACAAGTGGTGTGTGGTTAGTAAGGCAAGACGTTAGGATTTCACGGGATTGAAACGCCGCCGCCTCCCCTGTCCTGCCGTCAAAATGTCATTTCTCTAGCTCTCTGGCTGCCAGTACTCATAATAGGGAAAATGTTTGATCTTAAGCATCTTCATTTGGAACTTGCATATGTATGTGCTTGTCCAAAAGATCCTACTTCTGTACACGCCTTGCCTGCTTGCAAGGCTGGGGGCTGCGCACATTACGTTAAGACGTTTGGCTAATAGCACTGCTGTGTTACTGAGCTGTGTTCAGTTCGCCTAAACCATGAAACACAGCTGTGGCCATACCTTATCTGAGCGTTACAGATCCTCAGAGGGAGGTAGCGCCCTTCCGTGGTACATCGGAGGGGGATGGACGAACCGAGAAGGGAAGTAATCTGCCCAGGATCTCCCTGCCAGTAAGAGGTAAGGGTTAGGATTCGAACGTGGGTCCCCCCTGCTTGCCCCCTGTGGGAAGTTTCTGTTTTCTTGTACCAGATCTCACAGGCATGAAGCCCATGTGTGGGAGCATCGTAGGCTTGCTTTTCTCCCAGGGCCAAGCTGAAGCCCACGTGTGCAGTCGTATAATAGAAGAAGAGGTCAAGCCCAAGACAGTTGTAGAAAACAGACTCAGGACAGAGTTTAATTGCAGAAGTCACTCTTAAGGGGCGCCTGGGTGGCTCAGTCGCTTAGGTGTCTGCCTTCAGCTCAGGTCATGATTCTGGGGTCCTGGGATTGAGCCCCATGTCAGGCTCCTTGCTCACTGGGGAACCTGCTTCTCCCTCTCCCTCTGTAGTTCCCCCTGCTTGTGTTCTCTCTCTCTGTCAAAATAAATAAATAAAATCTTAAAAAAAAAAAGTCACTCTTTAATGCATTGAGAGGATCTCAGATGAAGCCAAACTGGGATTCACAGTCTGTTTCGGAAGTTGTAGGTCACGCCCCCTTGATGCCTGTGCTCCAGTTGCCATCCATTGGAGTCTGGGGGCAAAGGGGGTTGTTTGGCTGGAGGAGCAGGGAGAAATTCTGGGGCGAGGCACAATGGCATGCCTTCTATGCTTTGCCAGACCCTGTGGGTTCCAAGAGGGCAAAGGGCAAAGGGGTGCTACAGTCAGGAGCTAACAGAGCTCCTCCCATGAAGGATCTTATGAGATTCTGAAACATGCATTGCAGTCCATATGACAAGATATTGCCCAGCGTGTCGGGCAGGGACACCCTCCTCCTCCTTCAAGGAACTCTGTATCCCACTGGTGTTTTGAAAGACTGGTGTCTTTGGGAACACGGGAGCAGCACCCTTGTGTGGACACGGGTGTGTCCCCAGCAGGCACCTCCAGGTGGCAAGCTTCCCCAAGGAGCTCTGGAAAAAGGACATGGAGGATTTGATCCTGAGATCATGTTGTGCACCCTTCGAGGACTCCCAGAACTTTTGGAGGGAAGGAGGGTGCTTGGCAGGAGTTGGTGAGTCTGCATGAGCAGGTGGAAGTAACCCACTGGGGAAATCTGAGTTGCAAAAACTCTGTGCCTTATGATTGTAAGGTTCAGGAACGCTTGGGATATATTTGAGTTTCTGTTTATCTCATCAGCCTCGTTTGTAGTATCTGCTGCCAAGTTGACTCTTCTGGACTTAAGAGGAATCCCCAAATGTCCCTTTACTGAGGATTGGTATTTAGAGCACAGAGTTTGAAGTGGGACCATCTCGATTGGGATGCTGTCTCTACCAGCTCCTAACTTGGCTACCTTGAAGTACTGTGATCTCCCAGTACCTCTGTGTTCTCAGCTGAAAATGGGTATAATGATGGTGCAGCTCCTGCTGCTTACCTTATAGGGTTGTGTTTCTGCGTAGAGCCTGGTTGATGTGAGTTTATATTATTACAAATTAAATATAATTAAGTGTTTTTAGTTTTGTGTTGTGTTTTTGTTTTCCCAATGTGCCTTGGGTGTTATGGTCCAGATCAGGAGGACTTCCCTCTGAGTCAAAAGAGAGCCAACCCTACCGCAGAGCTCCTCCATCCATGTCTCCTGGGGAAGACTAGGGAAGATGGGAACACCCTCCACGTTGCTGGAGATTTCACAGCTTCCCAGCTCAGGGGCCATAGCAAGACCTCTCTGACGCTCTGAGCCTCTGTTTACACGTTTAAAAGTGGGCTTTAGGGTTGTTATGAAGGTGGAATGCAGGAAAACATATGTGAGACATTTTATAATAATAAATAATATATAAAATATTATACTAATAATGAATAATTATTGAAGCTGGTATCTTCCCACTCATGAGAGGCAGCTCAGGGAAGTAGAAAAAGCATGCACGCCCAAGTCAGACAGACTCAGGTTTGAGTCCCAGCTCCACTGCCTGTTAGCTGTGTGACCCATGGCAAATGGCTCAACCTCTCTGGACTTCTGTTTCTCTCCCCTGCAAACTAGAGGAAGGATACCTCCCTCCCAGGATGTGTAAGGATGAAATGAGATAAAGCGTCAAGTGCCTGGCACCTGGTAGACCCCCCCCCCCCCGAAATACTTTCTCTTCAGTTGCTAATGCAGAGACCCACTTGCCTGCTAGGCGAAAGTCATAGATTCTAGAGGTCATCTTCCCACTGGGCAGAAGGCACTGGCAGGAGCCTTTCCTAATCCGGGCTGGTCCTGAATGCACAATGGTTACTGTTCTCTGGGCCAGGGCAGAAGAGGCTAAACACAGGGTGGATGGTGGTGGGTTGGCACAGTGGGGGAGAAAGGGGACTCCCACCCAAAGTCCCTGGGATTATCTCTGCAAAGGAAAGCAGTAAGAGCCGAATTTGTATGTGTGTGTGTGTTGGGGCGGGGGGTGAGAACGGTGAGAGAGAAAGAGAGGGAGGGAGAGGGAGATTGGTTGCCAGTATTTATAATGCTTTCTGAAATCTGAGAACCCAAGACAGCCAGTTCACAAAGACTGGAAGACGGGAATGATTAACCCTGGAGAGGTTAGCAGAGCTGGACAAGCAGGAATAATGCGTGTGCAGTGAGCCTGGTGGACGTGGGGGCTAAAGACATTCACATTATTTTCTATTTGATCTTATTCATTTTATTATTTCATTTCATTTCATTTCATTTTATCTTCTCATCTTAATCCATTTATCTGTTTTCTTATTTTGGCACTCATTGTGAGAACAGAATAAAACGCTTCTGGTCCAATCCAGGTCTCAGGCCACTGTTGTCTCTCCAGTTACCTCACCCCTACCATTTGTGGGGCCCAAGATCGATCAAGCTAGGCGGCAGTTCAGGGCAGCATGTTTCATCCTACCTTGTGCACGCACCTACATACCGACCCAGAGAGCCAAGTTCTGATGTAGGATTTTGGAATCCTGTAAGGTCAGCACTGGCTGGTGGCTAAGCAGGGAACGCTGGCTTCTGGGCCCCAGCCCCCCATCGCTCCAGCCCCCTGGCTCCTTTCCCTGGCCCTGGTTCTGTTCTGCCCCATGAGAAGCCTCCAGCACAGCACCTGGACATCCTAACCTACAGGGATGTGACCCTCTCTTGGGGACAAACCTTTGAAGAGCCTTCCCCAGCCTTGCAAGGAGGTGCAGGGTCATCTGGAAGGCATTCTGTTGTACCAGATCCTTGAAGGTCTGGACAGCTGGGGGCTGGGGGCTCCCGGTGGGCACATCCCCACAGCCCTGTGGACTCCTGGCCTTCTGGGGAGGGAGGGCTCAGCTGGGCGAGGACCAGAGCAAGGCCCTCTATAGTGTGCAGCCCAGAGTGAGGCCCCTTTTTCCCAGGCCTAAGGACTGAGCTGGAGGCTTTAAGGCATTAATGAGATGTCCAAAAGAACCCCAACTGCATCTCATAGCAGTGGACAGAGATGTGGGGGCTCGAGCTCCAGGCCAGCACCTGCTTGACCTCTCTCCACGTCTTTGGACAAATTGCTTTTCTGTGAGTCTCCATTTTCTCATTGATGAAGAGAAGGTGTTGAACTAGGTTATCTGTGATATGCTTTTCCACCCCCTGAAAAGAAACACATTTGCTCTCGTTGGCATGGACCATGATACACTGATTTTGTGCAAAAGTTAGGAGAGGAAGTAATTTTAAATTTGCTATCTTATTTCTCACCTGAGAACAATTTCCTTCTGTTTTTTGGGTCACTAAGGGGGGAAAAAGTTGGGATGGGGGGATGCCAGGAATGAAATATTTGGCTCATATTGCTAATTACATGTACTAAGTGGTCGTGTCATGGGGAAGTTTGAATATAAATCCTTTCTCTTTTCCGTCTCACGTTTAATCATGTGAATAACAAAAATCCTCAACCGCCATCAGAGTTCATTTAAATGTTAATTTTAATTTTTATTTACCACTTGGTCTCCCAGTTGAAATATACGTTAAAGCAACTGGAACCTGGGTTCTTTCTGTAACAGCTGGCGGAGCTCACTCTTGGGCTAATGGTTGTTTCCTGTGATTTATTTCTGCTGTGTATCCCCTTTGTTGCCAGGGAGGAGAAAATGAATTTCTTTAGAAGTAGCATTAATCTGCCTTGGCACACATCAAGGTATAGAAAACAGAACGCCAGCAGCGCTCATGGAGAATTTTGAAGCAATACCGATAAGGGCTGGGAATGGAACGGGAAGATGATAGAAGGAATTTTGCACTTAAAAAAAAAAAAAACTGATTTGGGTAAACCTTTAAAAACAAACAAAAGAGCCCCAAAGCTTTTGGACAGAGACAAGCTCAAAACAAAAACGGAAAGTTTCTTTCCAGGTGGTTGTTTTGCCCTTTCCTGGCGAGCGATCCTGTCGGAAAGTAACCTCCCCAAGACAGGTCTACACCAGGGAGTCTCAGCCTTGGTGTACCTGCCATTTGGGCTGACAGGCTCTTCGTCAAGGGGCTGCCTCGGCCATTGTAGGATGTGTAACATGCCCCTAGCCTCCACCCACGAGACATCAATGCTTTCCTGTAATGGGTTTGGGTTGTGCCTCCTCAAACACGTACATGAAAATCCTAACCCCTGGTGACGTAGGAAAGATTTTAGGGTTTGAAGCTAACAGCCAAGAAAGAATTCTTGAGATGTCTTGGGTGCAAAAAGGTAGTTTTATTAAAGCACGGGGACAGGACCCGTGGGCAGAAAGAGCTGCACTGGGGTCATGAGGAGTGGCCCATTATATACTCTCAAGTTGGGAGGAGGTTAGAGATAACCTGAGTCTCTAAGAAATTTTGGAAGCAAGGTTTCCAGGACCTTGAGGGGGCTAGCTATTGTTAGGAAGAGGTCATTTATTCCTGTTTAGTAAACCCTCAGTCATGAGACCTTTCAGATGTGTATCCATGGGTCCTATGCTTGGGGGATGATTGCCAACATGTATCTTGAGGGGTAGAAATAAAGGAAGTTTCCAAAGGAATTTTTATATGTTAAAGTCGACTTACAGGATCCTGGGGATCAGGCTAAGATTGCCTTTGCCCTCAGCAAAGTGTCAGCATTGGGACAGCTGAGTTCCTAGAGGAAGGTCACTCTGCCCGTTTGAAGGACTTGTCAGTGGGCTGTAGGCAGTAAGGAAATTTAATTTTTCTTTTGCCTCTGTTTCCCACATCACTAATATCTCAGAATGTGACCTTATTTAGAAATAAGGTCATTGCAGATGTGATTACTTACCATGAGGTCATTAGGGTGGGGCCCAATCCAACCCAACTGGTGTCCTTATAAAAAGAGGAGATTTGGACACAGACAAGCACACAGGGAGAACGTCCCATCCATGAAATGAGGGCAGAGGTTGGGGGATGCCTCAGAGTGAAGAAACACCATGGATTACCAGCACAGCACCTGAAGCTAGAAGACAGGTGTGGAACATTCTCCCTCTCAGCCCTCAGAAGGAACCGCCTTGCTGACACCTTGACTTTGGACTTCCTGTCCCAGAACATGAGACAATATGTTTCTGTGGCTTAAGCTATCTAGCTTGCGGTGCCCCATTACAGCAGCCCTAGCAAACTAATACACACTGCCCTGGTTGTGACCAGCTCAACATGTGTCAGCTGGTACCAAACGTCCCCTGGGGGCAAATTGCCCTTGTTTGGGAACCCCTGGGGTCAGAATCGTCCAGGGCTGTTTTCATCCAGCCACAGCAGAGCTGAGTAGTTGTGACAGAGCCTCTGGGGCTCCCAGAACCCCAAATATTTGCCATCTGGTCCTTTACAGAGAGAGTTGGCTGACCCCCTTCTAATGGTAACGGTCCTACAGCATCCCTGAGAGTTTGCTGTGGCATCTGGAGGCACACTGGGCTCAGTCTTAGCCTGGGGCTCAGAACTGGTCCACAAGCCATAGAGGATGCAAGTGAGTCACGGTGAGGATGCTGCTGTCGGGAGGAGGTCAGCAGCGTGCCCTGGACGTGGCTGGCTGGCAGTGTAGCCTGGAGTCAGAGTCTCTCCAGGTGTCCCGACTTCTCAGCCCTTACTTTACCTCCTGCCTCTCGTGCTGCTGTTCGGCTCCCTTGCCCAGGATGGGCATCTTTTGTTAGACTGGTTGCTTCCTTGTACCAATTCGTGATGGTTGGAAAGATTCTGTTTCCTGAAGGTCAGGCTTCGTGTCCCCACATGTACTTGGTTCTGTACAATCTTACAGCCCCAGGTGCCCTGCCAGCGTGCTACTGTGACCGCCCACAGTGAGCTGAAATGCTGATGGTGGGAACCCCCTTCCTAAAATGCCTTCTTCAAGAAATGCCTGTCAATGCCATTCCAGTTGAGTCATGAGAGAGGTTTCAGAGAGACCGTTGGCTCTGGGTAGGCAAAGAAGTCACCTTCAGTACAGATGCTGTTCAGAGATGCACATGTGACTGAAAAGATCTTTCTTCAGCATCATTTCCCATCTCTCTCTCTCTCTCTGGCCCTTAGCACCCCCCCCCTTACAGCAGCAGCAATTTAAAACTATCCAACATTCCACAGGGATTGGCTTGCTTTTAGGACCTAGAAGGTCAACCCTGTGTTGCTTCCTTCAGGCTCTGACGAGATACTGAAAACTTGGAGGAAAAAAACCCAGGAAAAATGATATAGTCAATTGTGTGGGGTTGAATTGTGTCTCCCCCCCAACCCCTACACCCCCCCAGCCAAAAAAAAAAAAAAAAGATGTGTTGAAGTCCTAAACTCCAGTACCTAGCGGAAGTAGAATTTTTCTGGATGCACTCGCAGCTCAGATTTCGTTGTTAGGCTGTGCCCTGATCCAGTATGACTGGTGTCCTTGTAAGAAAAGGAAAAGAGACACAGACAGACACACAGAGCACAGGCCGTGTGAAGATGGAGGCAGAGACGGGAGTGATGTATCAACGAGCCTGGGGACACCCAGGGTTGCTGTCACCAGCCGCTAGCTCACTCTTAGGCGTGGAACATGTTCTCCCTCTGAGCACCCAAGAGGCAACCAGCCCTACAGACATTTTGATTTTAGACTTCGAGCCTCTGCAGCTGTCAGAGAATACATTTCTGTTGTTTTAAGCCACCCAGTTGTGATACTTTGTTATGGCAGTCCTAAAAAATGCATACCACGGTTATTATGGAAAATGTGTATTTTTGCATTTTATACTGTTTGATGCAGCTTAGCGATAGAATGGCTCTGAGGTCGGGACACGTTGCCAGCAATTACCAGCTCTTATATACTCTGTGGCTCCTGACAGTTTTTCTAACTAGCAGTTAACACGGTTTGTAATTTTATTTTATCTTATTTGTTTTTAAAGAATTTTTTATTTATTTTGAGAGAGAGAGTGCACGAGTGGGGGGAGGGACAGAGGAAGAGGGAGAGAGAGAGACTCTTCAAGCAGACTCCCTGCGGAGCACAGAGCTGGATGCAGGGCTCGAGCTCATGACCCTGAGATCATGACCTGAGCTGAAACCAGGAGTCGGCCGCTTAACCGACTGAGCCACCCAGGCGCTCCCACGATTTATAATTTTATACGTGTCTCGATAATTATTTGATGGCCTGCTTCCCCCACTAGATGTGAGCTCCATCCACAACAAGCAGGTATTTAATAAGTATTTGTTAAAAGACCTTGGGCAAGTCATTTGTAATTCCTGAAGCTCAGTTTTTCTATCTGGAAAAGAGAAATGTTAACGGCACCTACGTCATCGGTCATCGTGAGGATTAAATGAGGTGCTATGAATGCAGCAGGATGCGTCGCCTGTTGTCAACGCTGATATGAATATTTTTTATTTGACTCCTCTCCTGGATTCTTCTGTGAAACCTCAGTGGCACGTAGAGCTTTGTGCGTGTGGACCTGCTCCGAATCCTGGCTCAGCACATAGCCAGCTTGTATTACTTGTTTTGACAACCCCAGGTAACGACTTGTCATTTAGAGCTACAGTTGAAGTTTGACCCCTTCCCCCAGAGGAGTTTCCATGGTTTCTAAGACCTCATCACTAAACCGCCCTGAAGATACAGAAAGAACCTTCCTTGAAATTGCCATTAAGGCCATACTTGTCACCCTGGGAAAAGCTAATGGACAGAAACATATTGATGTGTTAACAGTTTGAGACCTTTCCCCTAAGAAAACCTTTTAGCTAGTGAGGGGTTCATTCACCTTAATTAAAAATTATCCAATGGATACATCTCTCTATCACTCTATGGGCACACAGAGTGTTGTTTTTTTTTTTTTTTAAGGAAATTAAATTAAAAAACTTGTCCTCCTTCAAACAAATCCTTTGTTTGCTTTATTAAGCGGAAAAGCCTGCTGGCTATTAGTTGTCAATTAAGTGTAACTGTTAATTAAAATGGCCATGTCCAAGCACTCCTAAGGATCAGTCTGCCACTTGGGGACCCATTGTGGAAGATGGCCCTGAATTACAATACATTATCCATGACATGACCACTTGGTACCTGGGACACGAGAAAGAAGACTTAAGATTGAGTTTGATACATAAATATTGCACAGCAATTTTTTCCCCAAATGATAAGACACATCCTTAGGGTGCTTTAAACTGGGTGTACAGGTCAAATCCTGTTCTCTGTTTTTGTATGATTCATGAGCCACGAACAGTTTTGCATTTTTAAATGGTTGAAAATAATGAAAAGAACAATCCTCTTTCATGGCATGTGAAATTTACATGAGATGGAAATTTCAGTGTTCCTGAATAAAGTTTTATTGGTGCACAGCCATGACCATTCATTTATTTACTATCTGTGGCCCACCCTGATTTAAATGATCCCTGGGACACTGAAGCTCAACTTGAGGTCACACACACACACTCTGTACCTTCACTTAGCATCTCTGATAGGGCTGCCTGGACACCGAACATTCCATGGTATATTTATCCCTTGGCATGGTAAAGCAGTGTTATCAAGGATGCAGATGCCTCTGTCTTCTCCTGAGCAAGGGAGCTGTGGTCTTGTGAGCGTGAGCTCTGTATACCGAGCTGATACTCGAGGTGTGCTGAGAATCAACTTCTACCCTTCGGAGATGGGCTTTCGTGCTCACTTCTTCCATGGCATGGTCCTGGGGAGGAGAAAACCGGCATTGCCCCGTGGCAGTCCAGGAGAGGGGGAGCGAGCATCAGAGCATCAGGAGGTGCCGGCTGTGGGGCGAGGAGAGTGAACACCCCTCCTTGTTGTCTTATGTCTGGGGTAGATTTCCCAAACTGCCTTCTTATACAGCTGTCCTGAGACCTAAGCCAACCCTTGACTGCGTCTGGTGGTGAGAGCCAATGGTGTGCGTGTTCTAGGCATGTGCTAGGGAGGGCTGCCCAAGGCAGATGTCAAAAGGGGGGATGACGTATGTTAGGGAGGGCTGCCTAGGGAGGGCTGCCCAGGGGGGATGCCAGAATTGCAACAGGAGCCACAGTAACTGAATCTGAGGGTCAACTTCAAACAACCTGGGGAGGCAGGTAATGCATGTTTTTGCCAAACCTCCATACACCTCATCTCACTCATCCTAGGTGTCCTGCTTCTCCTTCTTGTGCTTCCATTGTCAGCTTGCGGTCTCCCTGCCACCTGCCCAGACACAGGAGGTCCAGGCTAACTGCCCTTACCCTCCACGTCCTCTCACTGCTCTTCAGCTGGCCAGAGATCTGTGGCTTAGTCTCTGTTCTTCTGTGCACATAGCATTTTCTCTTATCAATGTTATGTGACCCTGTGATGATAAATAACATGATGGACGGGATAGAGTATATTTTACTATAAAACAAGTGCAGAAAGCAATATACTTTAAAAATTAAGTGCACGTGCTCTGTAATCAGCTACCTATAATCAGGTCCTTACTCTGTTGCTTGCCGGCCGTATGTCTTTGACAAGTTTACTAATCTCTCTGAATTTTAGTTGCCTCTTAAAAATGGGATGATGAACGACATCTGATAGAACGGCTTTGAAGAGGAAGTGATTTGTGCCACTGCCTAGCACAGAGCCTGGCTCAGAGTAGTGGTCTGGAAGTGGGAGCTGGTTATGGTGCTGTGTACTTTCAGATAACAGCTTTTCTATCCATTCGTCCTGGAGCATGGAGCATCTGAGCAGAGTAGGAAGGTTATCGGAGACATTTCTGCCCTTCCCTGGGGATATGTGTCTGTGCAAATGCACGTATTGGTCGTTAGCTTTGAAGACTTCCCTTGAGCCCAGTGTGATTGAAATGGCAGGTGTACGTTAGACCACTGACTCAGCATTATGGGGGGTTGATGTTGGCCCTGATGTGTTCAACAGTGTTCCTCCTTTTTCTCTATCTTCGTGAGATCATGCAAGTTTTGCACACTTTCTTCCACTCGCTCAGTATGTATTAATCATTCATTGTGTGTTGGCCATTGTATTAGGACCTGTGAGCAAAACAGATAAGGTCTGTTTTATGGTCCAGTTGGAAGCAGACAGACACTAATCAGATAACTTACATTTTTAAAGACCCATCTGGCTACAGTGAGAAGGAATGGAAGGCAGTCATGGAGGCAGGAGACCCCTGAGGAGGCTAACACAGCCACCCAAGAACGAGATGATGGTGAGTCAGACAGGAGCTGTGTGGCAGGATTGACCAAGTGGGTGTGTCAGGGAATGGTCAGAAGGAAACATCAAGAAGACCAGGTCAGTGGGAAGGTGTGGAAATGGAGTTGGTCAGGAGGGACCCTCTGGTCTCTCGCTTATGCCCTTGGGGCGGGGGGCGGGGGAAGAACTCCAGAAGAAGGCCAGGTTGTGGGCAAAAGATATGAGTGTAGTGTGGTCACCCAGGTAGGGTGCCAGTTAGATGTTAGAAATTCAGGGACGCCTGGGTGGCTCAGTCGGTTAAGCATCTGCCTTTAGTTCAGGTCGTGATCCCAGGGTGCTGGGATTGAGTCCCGTGTTAGGCTCCTTGCTCAGCAGGGAGTCTGCTTCTCCCTCGGCCTGCTGCTCCCCCTGTTTGTGCTCTCTCTCTCTGACAAATAAATAAATAATCTTAAAAAAAAGATTTTAGATATTTGGCACATTCAGCCTGACCATATATGATGAAAAAATGCCTCCCTAAATCTCCTGGCCCACTCTGTGCTCATATGCACGGGTCACACTCATCCTCGGGAGCCTGCACGTATGCTGGAACAAGAGCACTTAGGCCTGCTCCATGGCAGCACATGATGAAGGGATTGGCTATCAGAGAGCAAGGACATTTGATCCCTATAAGAAAAGAGAGGTTTTCTGGAACCTCTGAGTTATTCCTTGGGTTCCTTCATTTACCGATTTCCAGGACTCTGACTATACAGTTCTTCGGTTCTTCCCTCACGCAGATGGTCACACCACGTGCCCTCGAGTTTGCCTCATGTTAGAGCAAAGCCATTCATCTCTGGGAACCACAGCTAAGGTCTTTTGCTCTCATCGTAATTAGGTAATTCTTAGAAAATTGAACTATGGTTTTTTAAAGCATTTTTTTGGTCATTTTTATTGAGGTATAATGAACATATCATAAATTAATCAATTTTTTGCATACAGTACAATGAGTTGTGACAGTGTTTATAGTCTTGGAACTATCACACTTGTGATCTAGAACATTCCATCACCCCAAAGAATTTTCTCATGCTCTTTTACAGTCAGTCCGTCTCACCACTCTCTGATCACTGACAACCCTTGACCTGCTTTCTGTCACTATAGTTTTTCCTGTTCTAGAATTTTATGTAATTGAAATCACACTGGATGTAAACTTTTATGTCTGGCTTCTTTCACTCAGTGCAACGATCATGTCATTTGTACCGGTAGACTGTTCCTGCTGAGGAACATTCCGTTGCATGGTTACATAACGATTCACAACTGATGGACATCTGAGTTCTTTCCCATTTTAGGCAATGATGAGTAAAGCCTCTGTGGACATCCACATCCAAGTCTTTATGTGGAATTTCATTTCCCTTCATGAGCACGTAGGGGTGGGATTAGTGGCTCATAGGTAAGTGTGTGTGTGACTTTATAAAAAACTACAAAACTGTATTCCAAGGGGTTGTAACAGTTTGCGTTCTCCCTCAGCAGCACAGTGGAATTTCAGTTTTTCCATATCCTATTTAATGCTTTTAAATTATGGCCATTCCATAGAGTATTAAGGGATTTCTCAAAGTGGTTTTAATTTATATTTTCCTAATGTTTATTGACATTGAGAACATTTTTCTATTCTTGTTTTCTACCTTTATATATCCTTTGGTGATGTGTCTGTTCACATCTTTTGACTATTTTTAATTTTTTACTTGTAACTTCATGTCATTGAATTTTTAGAGGTCTTCATATATTTTGGATACAAATTCCTTATGAAATATGTTTTACAAATATTTTATCCCCGTCTGTGGCTTGCCTTTTCATTTTCTTACCAGCATTTTTTTTTTTAATTTCCGTTTTTTGAGCTGTGTTATGATTCAGAATATGGTCTACCCTGGCAAGTAGTCTGTGTACACTTCAAAGAATTTGTATCCTGCTATCATTGGGTAGAGGGATGTATAAATGCCATTTCGGTTAAGTTGGTTGAGAGTGTTCACATCTTTCATCCTTATTGATTATCTGTATGTCTTTTGTATCAGTTCTTGAGAGAAGGTTGTTGCGATCTCTATAACATTGGATTTGTCTTTTTCTTCTTTCAGTTCTACCATTTCTTGCTCCATTTACTTTGATGTTCTGTTAATTGGTCCGCACCATCTAGTATCTTTTTATCCTTATGATGAATTGGCCCCTTTATCATTATGAAATGTCCTCCTTTATCCCTGGTAATGTTCCTTGTTTGGAGACTCACTTGGAGATTAATATCACCATTCCAGCTTTCTTTTGATTAGTGATTGCATGCTATATTATTTTCTATCCTTTTACTTTTCATTTTTCTGTCTTTATATTTAAAATGTGATTTTTAGCTGTTAAAATATAGTTGGGTCTTCCTATTTTAGCCTGTCTGACAATCTCTGTCTTTAATTGTGGTTTTTAGAACACTTCCATGTAATGTAAGTATTGATATGCTTGTATTTAAATATACCATCCCTCTATTCATATCTGGTCTTCATTCATTTTATATTTTTTTCCTAATTTCCTTTGGATTGAATATTTCTTTATCATTCCACTTTATCTTCACTTTAACTTACTAGCTATTAATTATTGTCCTATAACGTATAAAAATGTATTAAAAAACATAAAAATTGTTACTCTAGGGTTTACAATATGTATCTTCAACTTATCACAGTGCGCTGTCAAATAATATTATGATATAAGAACTTTGCAACAATATACTTGTATTTCTTCCTGTCCATGACTTTCGCTATTTTTATCATTCTTTTTACTTTACATATAGTCTAAATTTCATAACACATTATTGTTATTTATGCTTTAAATAATTATATTTTTAAAAGATTTATTAAAGTGAAAAAATGCTTTCTATATTTACCTCATATTTGCTGTTTCTGGGGCTCATTATTCTTTATGTATATCCAGATTTCCATCTAGTTTTATTTTCTTTCTGGCTGAAGAATTTTCTAAATATTTTTCATTATGCTGTTACACTGGTGATAAATTCTCTCAGCATTTGTTTTTTTGGGGGGAAAAAAAGCTTTCTCACCATTATTTTACAAAGATATTTTGGTTTTCTCTGCAATTGTTGGCTTAGACATATTTTTCTTTGTATTTTAAAGATATTACTATGTTGTCTTCTAGCTTGCATAGTTTATGATATTATCTTTGGTCCTCTATACTTTTTTCTCTGACTGCTTTTATGTTTTGTCTTTATCATAATTTTCTGTAGTTTTGATATTATGTGCATTGCTGTGTTGTTGTTCTTGTGTTTTGGGGGCTTTGTTGAGCTACTGGGATTTGTGGATTTATAGTTTTCATCAGAATTGGACAAAATGGCCATTATTTCTTTAAATATTTACCCACGTCTTGCTTTTCTGGGACTCCAAATGCATGTAGGACAGGCCACTAGATGTTGTCTGACAACTCAGTGAAGCATTGTCCACTGTTTTATCAGTGTCTTTGCTTCTTTTCAGACAGTTTCTATTGCTATGTCTTCAAGTTCACTAATCTTTTCTTCTGCAGTGTCTAATTGGCTGTTAACCCTATGTAGTATATTTTTCATCTCTGATATTGTATTCCTTATCTCTTAAAGTTTAATCGTTTTTAATAGCTTTCGTTTCTTTCTCATGTTTTCATCTGCCTTTTTGGACATGTGGAGTATATTTATAATACCGATTTTAGTATCCTGTTTATTCCATCATCTCTGTCATTTTTGGATCTGTTTAGATTGTTTGAGTTTTCTTCTGTTGTGGATTGTTATTTCCCCATTTCTTTTTATTCCTCATAATTTCTTATTGGATTCTGGTGTTGTGAATATCACATTATTGACTGCTAGAGGATTGTATTCTATTGTATTCTCTATTGCAGTTCTTTCATTTTTGTTGGATATTGTCTTGGAACACATTCAAGTTACTGAAATCAATTTGATTCATTTGAGATTGGCTTTTAGCCCAAGTTACAGTTGATCCAGAGCAACCTTTAATTGAGGGCTAATTTGCCCCCTACTGCTGAGGCAACACCTAGTCAAGAATTCTGTCTAACGCCCCATGTTTCGACACTGGCAAATGGAAACGTGAATTCTTCCCAGCTCCATATAGGCACAATGGTTTGTTTTACCTACTCTTACTATGCTTGTTCTTTCCTGGCTTCAAGTAATTTCCTCCCAAATGTGCACAGATCAATAGTCGGCCAAAGACTTGAGGGAACCCTCTACAAATTTTTAGAATTCTCTGCCTGTAGAGGTCCCTCCTCTTTGGTATTTTGTCATGGAAATCCCAGGCACCTTGACCTCCCCAAGGAGGACCACTCTATTTCTTCAACTCAATAGGACCATGAGGCACTGAGACAATATGGTTCCCTCTCGCTGAATTCTGGTCTGGAAACTCTCTCCAGGAAGTAAGCTAAAGAGGCCCACGTTGTTTCTTTCTCTTCTTTTTAGGTTAATTTTCCTGTGCTGCTTCTTTGTCCAATGTCTGAAAAACTATTAATACACATTCACATATATATACAGTTTTTAGTCATCAAGGAGGAAGATCAATTTTGCCTTGCGTACTCCATCATAGCCAGGAGTAGAAGGCATGCCTATTATTTTATTTGCGTGTATCTGTATAGCTATAGGTAAAAGACATCAATTATATGTCCTATGATAACATTTTTTAAAATGTCAAAACATTTTGTTAATGTCAACATTTTGTTAATGTCAAACTCACAGCTATTTTTCTATTTCAGCAGTTTTTAACTTTGGGGGGTTATGGATTCATTAGAGAATCCATGGACTCCCTTCTCTGAAAAATATACATGGTCACACATACACATTAGCATGCAAATTAAAAAAAGCAAAAATAATCCCCGATTCTCCCCTGTGGAACTTGGAGGACTATCTAGGCTTGGTGAGAACTTGCTCTAATTAATATTGCTTTGTTTGTGACTTTGGTGATCAAAAAAATTATAATTTCTTCCCTGCCTTACCTTGCAGAGTTATTATGAAAGATCACACTGGCAATGTCAAAATACTTTACAAGAATTATGGAAACATACTATACTTTTTTTGTGATGATTATTGTTACTATGGTTACCATCATTATCATTTATAATAAGGGCTCTTAGGTGGTTTTTTTAAAAAAATTGTAGTAGTTAATTCTTGTAATAGTTTAATTTTCCTTAACTTTACAGTAAACACACATATACACACTTACATGTATACACACACATATGCAAGTACAAACATATTTTATTTTTTAACCGACTGAGCCACCCAGGCATCCCAGATATTTTATTTTTTAAAAGTATTTATAACAGTATAACCACCTATTTACAGTGAAAACATGGTTCTGGGTTTTTTAAAATATTTTTTTAAATTTAAATTCAGTTAGCCAAGGTGTATGTATTGGTTTTGATATTAGGTTCAATGGTCCGTCAGTTTAGTACAGCACCCAGTGCTCATCACGTCATGTGATGGCCCTTGTTCTTATCCTCTGTGTTCTCCCCTCAACTTTGTATCTTCTGGTTGAGCAGTTGTCCAACAGATTTGTACAATTTTTGCATCGATTCACAAATAAGTGCTGTGTAATGTACTTTGTAAAATTCATTTTTCTGTGCTATTAAAATCAATAAAGGTGCAATTTATGGAATAATCTTTTTCAGGTATCTCTCTGAACTAGTTAACGTTTTGTTATTCAGTGTTGGCTATGCGTGTTCTTTAATATGCAAGAGCTTGCCTGCGTTTCAGCCTGGCCCCGTGCTTCCGTTTCTTCCCTTCTTGCCCTCTGTTAGCAGGATAGAAGCCATGAGGGCATCTGCCCCCCACAGTGTGCCACATGCATCTCCATGTGCCATGCCCCCCGACCTACTTCTGCACCCTTTCCCTTGCCATTTGTTTCTGTGTCCTCATCCCATTCAGAATTCTCTTCAAGTGACTAAATCCCATCTTTCAAATGCATTTCAGGGCACGCCTTCTTTAGGAAAGCTTCATGGCCAGATGGACTTGTGCCATCCCTCCCTCTTCAGAGGTCCTGAACCAAGAACTTCTATATTGGCCTATTGCAGTTCTAATGCCAGCAGTCTGAAATCTGTTTGTGGAAGAGACTGTGAACTCTTCAAGTGTGGGTGCTGTGCTAGCTCTCTAAGAGACCCCTCCAGCAATGTGCTTGCTTTATAGGAGACACTAAATACTTGATGAATTCAATTCGTTTGAACTAATTCTTTCCCTCTCTGCCTGATATGATAGATAAATTGCTCTGACCTCTCTTCCTGAGACCTTTGAATAATTGCCCAGGAAAAATCCAGGGACAATTGGGATATCCTCAGACACTGATGGCAAGAATGGAAATTGGTTCAGCTGTTTGGTAGGGCAATTTAGCACAGTCCATTAAGATTATAAATAGTCATCCTAGTAATTCCTCATAGGGGTACCTTCCCTGAGGATATGCATTCAGGTGAGTCAAAAATTCAAGGACAAGAATTTTCTCTGATATATTGCTTGTGATTGCAAAAAAAACTAGGGGAAGAAAGCAACAACTAAATGTCCATCAATATGTAAATGTTTGAATTAACTACAGGGTACCCAATATAATAGACTACTTTTCAGCAGTTTAGAAAACTTGAGTAGATCCTTGTAGACTGACATATTAACAAAATTTCCAAAACATATTGTTAGTTGTTAAAAACATTTAGAAAAAAAATGACTAGTCTATAGCGTTTATTTTATTTTTTTAATAATTTTTTATTATGTTAGTCACCATACAGTACATCCTTAGTTTTGGTGTAGTGTTCCATGATTCATTATTTGCATATAATACCCAGTGCTCCATGCAATATGTGCCCTCCTTAATACCTATCACCCACCTATCCCAATCCCCCATACCCCTCCCCTCTGAAGACCTCAGTTTATTTCCCAGAGTCCATAGTCTCTCGTGGTTCATTCCCCCTTCTGTTTACTCCCCATTCATTCTTCCCTTCCTTCTCCTACCGATCTCCCTGCTATTGCTTATGTTCCATAAATGAGTGAAACCATATACAATTGTCTTTCTCTGCTTGACTTATTTCACTTAGCATAATCTCCTCCAGTCCCGTCCATGTTGCTGCAAATGTTGGATAATCGTTCTTTCTGATGGCTGAGTAATATTCCATTGTATATATGGACCACATCTTCTTAATCCAGACATCTGTTGAAGGGCATCTTGGCTCCTTCCACAATTTAGCTATTGTGGACAATGCTGCTATGAACATTGGGGTACATATAGCCCTTCTCTTCACTACGTCTGTATCTTTGGGGTAAATACACAGTAGTGCAATTGCTGGATCATAGGGTAGCTCAATTTTTAACTTTTTTTTTTTAAAGATTTTATTTATTTATTAGACAGAGATAGAGACAGCCAGCGAGAGAGGGAACACAAGCAGGGGGAGTGGGAGAGGAAGAAGCAGGCTCATAGCGGAGGAGCCTGATGTGGGGCTCGATCCCCTAATGCCGGGATCACGCCCTGAGCCGAAGGCAGACGCTTAACCACTGTGCCACCCAGGCGCCCCTCAATTTTTAACTTTTTAAGGTACCTCCACACTGTTTTCCAAAGTGGCTGTACCAACTTGCATTCCCACCAACAGTGTAAGAGGGATCCCCTTTCTCCACATCCTCTCCAACATTTGTTGTTTCTTATCTCATCAATTTTTGCCATTCTAACTGGCGTAAGGTGGTATCTTAGTGTGGTTTTGATTTGAATTTCCCCGATGGCTAATGATTTTGAACATTTTTTCATGTGTCTGTTAGCCATTTGTATGTCTTCATTGGAAAAGTGTCTGTTCACATCTTCTGCCCATTTTTTTATTTGAGTATTTGTTTCTGATGTATTGAGTTTGAGAAGTTCTTTGTAGATCTTGAATACCAGAAACAAGAGCCCAGGGCCTGACGGATTCCCCGGGGAATTCTACCAAACACTCAAAGAAGAAATAATACCTATTCTCCTGAAGCTGTTTCAAAAAATAGAAACAGAAGGAAAACTACCAAACTCATTCTATGAGGCCAGTATTACCTTGATCCCCAAACCAGGCAAAGACCCCATGAAAAAGGAGAATTACTGACCAATATCCCTGATGAATATGGATGCCAAAATTCTCAACAAGATCCTAGCTAATAAGATCCCACAGTACATTAAAAGGATTATCCACCATGACCAAGTGGAATTCATCCATGGGATGTAAGGGTGGTTCAACATTCGCAAATCAATCAGTGTGATAGATCGCATCAACAAGAAAAGGGTCAAGAACCATATGATGGTCCTCTCAATTGATGCAGAAAAAGCATTTGACAAAATACAGCGTCCTTTCCTGATTAAAACCCTTCAGAGTGTAGGGATAGAGGGTACATTCCTCAATTTCATAAAAACCATCTATGAAAAGCCTACAGCGAATATCATTCTCAGTGGGGAAAAGCTGAAAGCCTTTCCCTTAAGATCAGGAACACGACAAGGATGCCCACTCTTGCCATTATTATTCAACATAGTACTAGAAGTCCTTGCAACAGCAATCAGACAACAAAAAGGGATAAATGTATTCAAATCGGCAAAGAAGAAAACTCTCTCTTCACAGATGACATGATACTCTATATGGAAAACCCAAAAAACTCCACCCTCAAATTACTAGAACTTATAGAGCAATTCAGTAATGTGGCGGGATACAAAATCAATGCTCAGAAATCAGCTGCATTTCTATACACGAACAGTGAGACTGAAGAAAGAGAAATTAGGGAATCAGTTCCATTTACAACAGCACCAAAAATCATACGGTATCTCGGAATTAACTTAACCAGAGACGTAAAGGATCTATATTCTAGAAACTACAGATCACTCTTGAAAGACATTGAAGAAGACGCAAAAAGATGGAAAAACATTCCATGCTCATAAATCAGAAGAATAAACATAGTTAAAATGTCTATGCTACCCAGAACAACCTACACTTTCAGTGCCATCCTGATCAAAATACCAATGACATTTTTCAAAGAGCTGGAACAAACAGCCCTTAAATTTGTGTGGAACCAGAAAAGGCCCTGAATCACCAAAGAATTGTTGAAAAGGAAAAACAAAGCTGGGGGCATCATGTTGCCTGATTTCAAGCTATACTACAAAGCTGTGATCACAAAGACAGCATGGTACTGGCATAAAAGATTTTATTTGTTTTTGCGAGAGAGAGAGAGAGAGAGAGAATGAGCACGAGCAGGGGGAGGGGCAGAGGGAGAAGCAGGCTCCTGCTGAGCAGGGAGTCCAATGCGGTACTGGATCCCAGGATCCTGGGATCATGACCTGAGTTGAAGGCAGACACTTAACCAACTAAGCCACCCAGGCACCCAAGTCTATAGTGTTTATAATTTAAAAGCAAATCCCACAAAATCTAGACATTTCTACGTATTTGTATTTATGGCATCTTTATATTTCCTTCTAGTAGGACTGAATGTCACAAGGGAATGAGGTTCTAGATAAGTCCGTGAGCAAGGTGACAGTTGGATGCAGGCAAAACTCATTTCTCAAATCCCTTGAGAAAGAGCCACTTTGGAGCCCAACAGTTCATCTTTACTAAGTCAAATGCAGCTCAGTATTGTTTCCCGTTGTGTTGGAGCCAATTACTGTTTCTCCAGGCAATTTCTTCCAGACTGAGGATGACAGCTTGCATCTCAGGGGCCACACTATTCAAGCAAAAATAAATATGCTCACACCATGACAGGCCCTCCAAAGCTGAGACCAAGCAGCGTGTCCCAGCAGGAGCATCTAAACATTTAGGTCAGGACAGTTGATGTTGGGTGACTCTGTGCAGGGTGGGCATTTAGCATCCCTACCTCACTGCCTTGGATGCTTACTATCCCCATTCCCTTCATTGCATGATGAAATATTCTTCCGGAAATGATGAAATAAACTTCCCCTCTGGGGCAGTACTTCCCCCGCCTGAGAACCACTGGAGTGGGAGCCACTTCTCCCAGCTCATTCTCACTCTTGTCTAGGCACCTGCTCATTGTATGTCATGGCCATTGAGTGGAGTCACCTGCTCTGTTTAAGTGGCATCTCTAAAAATCACTTTTCTCCTTCTTTCTGAGCCTGCATAGTTGAATTCCTATAAGCTGTATGCTCTGAGGGTGCTATCCTACCATTTCAGTTATCTATTGCTTTATAACAAAGCATCTAAAATATCGCAGCCTATGAAGATCCCATTTCACTATGCTCACGGAGTCTATACATCAAGAGTCTAGACAGTGATCGCTTCTGCTTCACAGTATCTGGGCCTCCGGGTCAGAAGACTTGCAAGGCTGTGGTGGACTCTGGCTGGGGGCTGAATCATCTGGAAGTGTCTTCATTCACATAGTGGGCCCCCGGGCTTTGAGAATAACTCAAAAGGCTGGGTTTTGGTGGGCTGGAGCCCATCTGAAGGGGCTGGAGCGTGTACACATGGCCTTGTAGGGAAGGAAAAGTTCTTTTCTCTCTACCCTCCTAGGCTCATTGGCTGAGGGCCCTGCAGACTCAACTTACAAAACACAGGTTAACAAGAGAACAACAGAGTTTATGAACACATGCAGTGAGCATACACGTGGGAGAAACTCAGTGATGAGTAATTCAAAGGGCCAGTTAGAGCTTGGGGCTTATATAATCGCGTCGTAACGAATGAAAATAAATTTGTATGGCAGTGACAAGACGGAGGACAGGGAAGTTTTTGGGCTTTCAGGGGTGGCAAGCTGGGGGAAGGTAAATATATGTGGGAAAACTAATGCAAGATAAGGCCTATTTTAGTAACGTTAGCCTTGTGTCTGGGGATTAAGAGTCTGAGCCTGTGGTTTTTGCAGATGGAGGGGAGAGCAGAGACCTTTGGTGTGTACGCATGTCTCCTGTTTCTCATTTGTTTTCAAAGTGGCATATTTGGGGCTGGCATATTCTGATCTCCTATAGCTTCTTCATGTGGCTTTGGGTTCCTCACAACATGGCAGCCTTACCTACTTACATGGTGGCTTTAGGGCTCCAAAGGTGAGTGTTCAGCTAACAAGCAAAAGCCTCATGGTCCCTCGTGACCTAGCCTTGGAAGTTACACAGTGTGAATTATGCAAACTTTTTCATCAAAGCAGCTCAAAGTCCATCCAGGACATAGACTCCACCTCTTAATGGCGAGAGTGTCGAAGAATTTATAGCCATGTTTTGAAACTACCAAACCTAGTGTGCATAGGAGAGCAATCTGAAAGGATGTGCATCAATCTATTAAGGTGAATCTATAAAATTATGGACTAAACATGCTAGCCTATTGACAGTTTGTTATGAGTCAATCTAACGATAGTAGTGGTTATCTCTGGTAGAGAAGATCAGGATGGGGAGGCAGTAATGCAGGACAAACTTTACTTTATTGTTCAGGTGTTCTTTATAATGATTTTAATAAATGCATATATTGCTCATATCATTTTTTAAAGGGATGATGTTTGACCTTCATCATAGAAACTGTCTTATAAAAGTGAAATAGGAGAGAAGTAGGAAACTTTGACCTGCTCTCAGTGACATAAATATAAAAATTATTTTGGATCTACAAGCAAATGTCAGAAAGCACTGCCTCCTTAATTTGATGCAACAGCTGATGGTGGAGTGCCTCTTAGGGTCAAGCAGTGTGCCGGGTGCTCTGGAGGATGGAGCTCCGGTGAGTAAGAGGTGCTATGCGTCACTTGCTTGGAAAGGACAATAACAAGACAGGTGATCAGAGGAGTTCACATGTATTGAGCATTGCTACCTGGCGGGCGCTGTTTGTGTTCTGAAGTTATTGCTCGGAACAACCCTCAGAATATAGAAGGCACGTGAACTCCAGTTGACTTGGGAGGACTTCGGGGAGGAGGTAGGATTTAAACTGAAACATATGAGCTGAGGTTCTCAGACTCTGAAGGTCATCACTGTCACCTGAGGCGTTTGTTCAAAAAGTGAATGAATCCCCAGGCTTACCTCAGACCTTCTGAAGTGGAAAGGGACGCATCTGTATTTGTAATGGGGAAGCTGGTGTGGACAAACTTCACCTTACCTGCACCTTAGACACTCACCTGGAGTTTTTTGGAAACACTGATTTCCAGGCTTCTGCCAAGGAGATTCAGATTCAGTGGTCTAAGGCAAGAAGCTGAGTCTTCACTAAGTCTCAGGTGACACCTATGATCGGGCAAACTGTCATTGCAGAGGATAGTGAGAATTTGACCTTTAGAGATGAAGGAGAAGAGAGTTCTTATTGGAGGACAACTTTTGTGAAGGTGGGAGTGGGAAAGTATAGATGGACTTGAGTCTGCAGTGAGTGCTGTGGAGCATAGACTGGAAAAGACACTGGAGAGGGGAACTTAGTTAGGCTACTTCGTTTGTCCAGGTGAGAAGTAACACTGGCCTCAGGCACCTTCTAGCCCAGGGCTGGTGTCACCGAGTGAAAAGACCATTGAGTGCTACCACCTGCCTTTCCTGTGTGTCCTGCTTGGAAAGTTAGTGTGATGGCTGGCGCTCTGGTAGCCATTTAGGACCCTAGCACGAACTTGAAAGTAACAGTTATCTAGTAGGAAAATGAAGGTAAGAGACATAAGGGAAATTTGATTTCTTTGATTCAAAGGATTTCTACTTATCTGAAGAACACTGATCTTATGCAGACAGTGATGGAAGCAGGCAACAGCCCCTATTACAAAATAGTGTGTGTGTGTGCGTATGCGTGCACGTGCACACGTACGCACTAACCCAGAGGGAACTTTTTCCAGTGAAGATCTGGTTTGTTCTCTATTGTGTCAGTTGAAACTGGATCATGGAATGCCTCACTGCCTCTCCTATCCAGTCATTTGGCTTAAATCGGGCCCTTGGATGTGTTTATCTTGGCCAGCAGTCTGTGTTAATATCCAGAAAAGTTCAGTTAAGCTATTCGAAGCCATTAGTAAATTCAGGCAGAGAAGTTAAATCCATCCCGCAAATGAGTGTCTTCTTGGACATCAAAGTCCTGTCTCTTGAAGAGTGGCCTGGCGTCATGGTGACAGAATCACCAATAATAAAAGGACTGGCTGTTGGCATTTATGGAATGTGCCAGGACATTTGCATTATCTCACTTAATCCTCACCACAGGTTTATAAGTTGGATTTTTTCCTTATTCTCATTTACAGAAGAGGAAAGGGAGGCCCAGCGGTGTTCACATGCCCACGGCCTCACAGCCGGCACAGAGCTGGAGCGAGCTACCAGCCCTGCCTGGCACTGCCCGCCTACCTGAGGGCAGCCTTCTCTGACCTGGCAGCATCTTGGCGCCGCAGGCCGGTCCTGTAGCCATGAGGGTGTGGGGTGTGGCTAGCTGCAAGGCATCTGCTCATGGAAAGCTCCTTCCAAACAAAATAGGCCTTTTTACTCCATGTTCAAGTTAAGTAGGTGATTAAGTGGGTTATATTTTGCCAGTGGTTAATGAGAGTTGAATTAACCTGCACAGTTATCATGTATTCCTTTGATGCGGGGCCTCCCTTTGCAATAGAAGGCAGACAGCAGTGACAATTGCAACATTATGTAAATGACCGCCAGGAAACGGGTTGCTGTAGGCAACCGGGGAGTTTGAGGAACTGGCTCTCCTGTCTGTGTGTTTCTGCCTCTGGCTTCCCTTCAAAATGCCCTCCAGCATCAGCTACCCAGATGTATTACCCTTTATCTCTCCTTTACCTGATTTTCTCCTTCTTCCTTGCTCTGGCGGGGGGGGCATTTGGCTTCCCCTCTAGGGAGACTGGGCCTTTAAGTTCCTACAGACATCTTCTGCATTCTGGACACTGCTGAGCTTCCCTGGGGCTCCCAGCTGCCTCATTACCCAGGGCCTGTTTTTGATTTACTTTAATTTATAGTCTCATGTATATATCTTCTGCTTCCACTCTCTCTGGGGAATGAATGGGGTGCAGTGGAGGGAGGGGGGAGCAGGGTTTATAAAGTACTGTGTGCTGGGTAGCCATGCCACACATGGGGGTTCCCAGGGCCAGGGAGAAATCACATCTGTCTGTTTGCCCATCATGTAGGGCATTTACCATCTTCTCTTAAACTAGGGCTCAGGTTTGGGGAAGAGAGGACGCTCCAGTCTTACTTGGGATTTGATTGGGCAGTGGCTTCGTGACAACACTACCAAGAAAGGTGGTATGAATTACACCATGTGATGAACATAAGGAAAGTCAGAGCCCTTTGCTGGTCAATGGGAGCTTTAATCTCAGGATGGCCCTTGTGTATTAGATTCTGGAAACACCTGTTTAAGGTCAGGGCTAGAAGAATCGAAATGTAAAGAGCCAAGGCTTGATCCTCCTTCCCTTCCTTTCTTCTCCTTTCTTTCTCTTTCTAGAATGAATATTCTTTGGGGAATGGCTATAAAGCATGGAGAAATAATCAGAAAATGGACACTATGTCTATAGTCCACATCATAACAGTAAGGATTACCACGGCTCCTGACCCCTACCGTTTCACCACTTTGAACAACCAGCCCCCGCTAGCCCCAGGATCCTGTGCTACTCCCTTCTGTTTTCCTTAGACTCTGCTCACACCTTCAGAACAGCCCTTCATTGAGGGCTCTTTAGATCTCCCACGTGAGGTGGCCATCTGAGTCCTGCGAGGAACCTGAGTCAGTGTGTGGTAGAACTGGGGTTAGAATCCACAGCCCAACTCCAGAGATAGGTTCACATGGTGGGAGGTCCCCAAGAGGACCCCGAGGTGTGACAGTTTGCCAGTACCCCCATACATGGGACTTGGGTATAGTTGTCCTCACAGCTATGATATATTACAGCAAAAGGATCCAAAGTAACACCAACACAAAGAAGGTGGACGGTGCACAGTCTGGGGAAACCAGGCACAAGCTTCCAAGAGCGCCCCTCTCTGCTCAGTCATGGGCATGCGCTTAATTCCTGTGTGCAATGCTGTCAACCAGGAAAACTCAGAGCCTCAGTGCCTGGGGGTTTTTACTGGGGGCTATTCGTGTAGGCACACGCCCTGCCTGGCATGTACCCGGATTCCAGACTCCCAGAGGGAAAGCAGGTTTTTTAGCTAAGCCGTGTTATTTACACAAAGAGTTGAAGCACAGAGTACCTCTCTTATTTAGGAAATATTGGAATTCTCCCCAGTTGTAAGCTCCCAGATGCCAGCCAATGGGCAACTTTGCAAGCAGGCCTTTCAAAGGACAGCAGTCATGCCTGCCATGTTGACTCCTTTCTGCACAGCTCCGGAGCACGCTACCAACATTTGTGAAGTGTTTACTGTGTGCAAGGCACTGCATTTGGAGGAGAGCACCAGTCGTCTCTTCAAATGGTAGCATGTAAAGTAAACACTGCTTGTAGTCACCTTTTGCAGGTGAAAAGTCTGCTTATGGTGGCACGGCAAGTATGTGGTAAATGCAGGATTAGAATCCAGGTTGATCTGACTCCAAAGTCTATTAAAGGTTGGGGGTGGGAGGCAAGTAGGGATTGGGGAGGGGGGAGAATATGAATAGTACTTATTTCCAGGTGGCAGTATTATGGATGATTTGTAGTTTCTTCTGTGGGCATTGATATTGTCTGTGTTTTATCCCCAGTGGACATACATTGTTCAATCAGAAGATTTTAAATAATTTTGTGAAGAATTTTGGGTGAGTCTCCTATAATATATAAAGAGACCCAATTATAAAGGCAGATTAAGGGCTGGGATGCAGATGAACGCTTCTAAATTACTTGAAGCCAGTTTGTTCTCTTAAGCAGGTTAAACATGTTCCTTGCGATGCCGTTTACACATTGCATTTGCTTAGCAAAACCTTTTCTCCTAGATATGGCAAAGGTAAACGTCAGCTCGGCCCCAGCTGAATTAGCCCAGAGGGCCGCACTCTTGATTAATAATCATCGCAAGTCAGAGATGCGTCTCCCAGCAATCCTCAAACCTCCCAAACTAGGAAGGTACTTTATTTTTTAATAACTTAAGATAAAAAAGGATGGAGCTTAATTCCTACCAGCTTCAGTGACTGAGTCCTGATGTTCATACAAATGGGATGTTATTTTGTGGGACTTCCAACAAATAAGTCAAGGAGAGAAAAACCAGGTAGACCGAAAGCAGACTTTCAACAGCACAAGATCCAGGGTCCTGGGGAAGCCACACTCAGCGCCTGACATGGATTTGCCCACCCACAAGGCCTCCCTGTGCTGATCAGAGGAATCATGGATGCTCATTCACTTAAACTCCGACAGAGCGAGCCTGGGAGAGAAGTGGATGATCTCTCCTCCTGCTCTCTGAGCACCTACCCCTGTGTCTTTCGGTTTGCAGATCACTGCTGGCGCCGTCTGTCCGGTGGCCCCATCGTTCCGCCAGGCTGTTCTGGCCGGGTCGCATCAGCAGGCCCCTCCTTCCCAATTATTCTTCCACCCAGGTGCCCCTGGGGTCCTTTGAGGTGAATTCTGTGCAGCCCGTGTATTGGCTTCCTGAAGCTTCTATGTTCATTGCAAAACGGAGTAACACAGACCAAGCGCCTCAAACCATGCAGATGCACCGTCTCATCGTTCTGGAGGCTGGAAGTCTGAGATCCAGATGTTAGAAGGGTTGGTTTCCTTCTGAGGCCTCTCTCCTTGGCGTGTAGATGGCGGTCTTCTCCCCATGTCTTCACGTGGCCTTCCCTTTGTGTGTGTGTGTGTGTGTGTGTGTGTGTGTGTGTGTGTGTGTGTGTGTCTGTGTCCCGGTCTCTTCTTAGAAGGGCATCAGTTACGGTGGGTTAGGGTCCACCCTGATGACTTCATTCTACCTCTTTAAAGACTGTCTGCAGATATGGTCATGAGGGGTAGGACTTCGGTGTAGGCCTTTGGAGGCCAGGGGGCTCAGTTCAGTTCATAACAGCTGTTGTAACAAGTTATCACAGGTGTATCAATTTAAGGAACACAAGTGTATTACCTTACAGTCCGTAGGTCAGAAGTCCGACCCAGGTCTCACTTGGCTAAAATCAAGTGTCGGTAGCTCATTTCTTTTCTTTTTTTTTTTTTTTTTTGGTAGCTCATTTCTATAGGCTTTGGATAGCATCCATTCCTTTACCTTCCTCTGTCTTCAAAGTCAGCAACTGTGGGTGAACCCTTCTCAGGCCCATCACTCCCACCTCTTCCAAAATCTCATTCCCCTCTGATGCTTTTTCTGGCCTCTCTTCCACTTGTAAGCACCCTTGTTGGTTACATTGGGCCCACAATCTACGGTCATCTCCCTATTGTCAGGTCTGCCAGTTAGCAACTTTAATTCTCCTTTGCCAAGTAACCTAGCAGGTTCACAGGTTCCAGGGATTAGGATGTAGACATGTCTGGGGGGCCATTTTTCTGCCAAGCACACTCCCACAGCCTCTATATTAACACAGATCATCTCTCCACAATAACGCTCCCCAAACATGGGGGGAAATCTCTCTACTTTGCAGGCAAACAGACAAAAATGACCTTATTAAGAGTTTCCCAGGAGTGCCTATGTAGGGTTGCGGGGACTTTAGGAGACAGGGAGGCCTTATAAACTTGACGTTGTGATGTCATTATGCGGAGGGAGGTGGTTCTCTTGTCTCCATGCAGGTGGGGTATAACTCGCTGGGGCTGGGGAGGGGAGAGAAGGCCCATCATGGAGCCGGTTCAGAGCTCAGCTCAGCGTCTCGGCGCCATGTGGCCCTGCTGCTCCCCTCCGCCGGCACCCACCCCCCACCCTGTAGGATCAGGTACATCTCTGGGGCTGGATGGGTCTCTCCTAAGCTCTTGGCTCTTCCTCCCGCGTGAACTCTGCAAACAGCTTCTCTCCTCCTAAAGGGAAATAATTTGCCTTAGCTAAGCAGTTATCCACTTTGCTTCTGAAAACCTTCCTAAGGAGCATTTTGACACACAAGTGGATACATTGATGGGGAAAAAAAAAGTTTCCTGCCATCTGGTTTAGAAAAGGTGGTAAGGAGCATTTCCCTGCTCTCCTGTCACTGTAGAACCGAAGCGGAGAGCCGCAAAGGGAGCCCAGCACAGCGTCCCAGGGTAGAAGCCTCAGGCGGTGAATGACACACCCAGGAAACATGCTACTTTGTGGCCTAGAACGTGAACCCTAGAGGTTCCAACTGAAAATGTACTCTTATTTCCACACGTACCACCTTCATAACAGGTTTTTTCCCTAAACACTTAATATGAAGCTTGTGACGATTCTATTTGGTGGGCGTTTCCAGGAATTAGTACCCGTTGTCATTTTTCAGAGCAGGAAACGAATTTATTTGTCCTTGAAGGAATGAGCCATTTAGTTGGTGTGAGTTGAGTGGTTTCATTTTTTTTTTTTTTAAAGATTTTATTTATTTATGTGACAGAGAGACAGCCAGCGAGAGAGGGAACACAAGCAGGGGGAGTGGGAGAGGAAGAAGCAGGCTCCCAGCGGAGGAGCCCGATGTGGGACTCGATCCCGGAACGCTGGGATCACACCCTGAGCCGAAGGCAGATGCTTAACGACTGCGCTACCCAGGCGCCCCCTGAGTGGTTTCATTTTATTCATAATGTATTTCTACTATTTATCTAACTCAGTTTTCTTTTTGCCCTCATTCCTGAAACTATTATATCCTCTGTTTTTTTTGTAGTTGTGTGTATTCTTTGTTAAGTCCCCTTCAGTCCTTTGTGGTTTGAATTGGAGTGTCACTGGATAACAAATATCTCCTTTTTCTTCAGAGTGTGGTTTTGTTTGAACTCTTGTAGAATGGTCCCTCTGTGTCTCGTGGTGAAACATTATGCTCTGTTTTGTTTTTTATCACCCACTATGTGGCAAGTTCTGCCCTAAACAGGAGACACAGACCCTCGCCATCTAGGAAGATCAGCCTGGCAGGGAGAGAATATAACGTAATTCAGGGATATGAATGAGTCCACAGTTACAGACCAATAGAAGCAGCCTGAGGGAAGAAGTGGGGCCTCTTGAGTGTGAATCACAAAAAGAACCGATCTGACCTGTGGGTAGAGGCTAGGAAAGGGTTGGGGAAGGCTTCCACTTGGCCAAGGGTTGGAGTGTTAGCAATGTTGGGCAAAGAGAAGACGTTCCATATAGAGGAGACAGCATGTGCAAAGGCCCTGGGGTAGAAGGAGATTTGGTATGTTTGTGGTGCTGTTCTGTTCCTTCGGGCTGGTTCCTGATCCAGACATTGCTGAGCTTTGCCCTGGAACTCTATGTTTCTGGGTCCTACCTATACCTTGCCTGGACATTTTGCCCTGAACCCATTGGTTTGGTTCCCCCCTCCAAAGACTGATTTATTTATTTTTGAGAGAGAGAACAAGCGAGTGAACAAGCAGGGGGATGGGGCACATGGGGAGAGAAACTTAAGCAGACTCCACAATGAGTACAGAGCCCAAGGCAGGGCTCGATCCCACACCCCTGGGATCACAACCTGAGATGAAACAAGTCAGATACTCAACCTACTGTACCACCCAGGTGCCCCATTATTGGTTCTTGAAGCACGGCGCCCTCTGGGAACCCCTGTCCCCAGTGACTGCATAGAACACAGCCAAGGAGACAAGCATCCATTTCATTTTCCCAGCCTGGTCTACAACCAACCGAGTCTCTGCCTCTTCCAAGGAAGACAGTCCCACAGGGTTCCACAGGATCAATTGAGTTAGGATGTTTGAACTTCTAGGAGGACTCGGAGGTACTACGGATGCTTGTTAACCTTTGCTTCTGGTGAAAGCGTCCCCTTTGGAATGCCAGACAAGCTCCATCTCTCACAGTGAGTTTGTGAGAGATTGACATCAGGGCTGGATTTGTGGTGACGGAAAGGGTATTTTTAGCCAAATAAATGACCTCTTTCTTGACCTTTTCTCCCATCCTTGGAGCAATCTTTTGGCATAAAATCTTTGAAATTGTTTTAGGCACTACGACACAGCCACATAGTATTTTAGAGAGAAAAACAACAGACGATTGGAAAATTAGGAGAAGGAAGCTTCACATCGAATTCTTCCTCCTGCCAGCAATGAAACCAGCCCAGGCAGAACAGACCTAAACTTTCCTCATTGGGGAATCTGAGGAGTTTCTAAGGATTCTCCAAACCTCCTGGCAAAACCCCACCCAACTCTGACCAAGCTTCCTTTCCTTTCCAGTGTTTTCAGACCAAACAAAGGGATGTTGTCTCTGCAATCCCAGGTGGCCCTAGAAAATGGATTCAACAGCTGTGGTGGGCGGCAAGGGCTCAGCCAGCACTTGTTATATATTTAGAACAAATAGCCTCCAGGAAAGCGAGTCTGTGTCCATATGTGGCTGCTTAACGTATTCCCTCTGGAACAATCCCATCCCTTTTCCCAGCCTTACCTCCAGCCCCCTGCCCCCCTTCCCTGCCTTCAAGGGCTGCATGCTTTTGCTCCCCAGAGCCTCCGTCTGTGGACCCGGCCCCCAGATGCCCTTGGAAATACACCTTTTCTGCTCTCTTCACATCCAAACCCCTAATTGTCAGTGGGGTCAGTCTGAAGAGTAGATCTCCACTAAGTGTTGATGATGATCAGTGGCCCTTTTTATTCTTGGAGAGGTATTTTCATTGTGGTGATGTGGATTAACCCAGGTGAGTCTTCATGGGGCGGGATGGCAGAAGGTGTGGGGACCCTATTTTAAGATGAGGAGTTTTTCCTGGCAGCCCTCACATGGGCACCTTGAGACCTCTGCCTGTGCGTGTGACCCACATCGGCAGGGTCGGTGCATCCAGAATAAATCTCTTTGGCCAGCTCTCCAGTAATCCACTCAGCCGTCCCGGGGTTTGTCCTTGCCCTCATTCTTGCCCTTGTCCTCACATGCACACTCTCTGTTCTTGGAGGTGCACACGGCAGGCCGGCTAGCCATCTTTGGAGGTTTCCCTCCCCAGGTTCCTTTGGAGCCCGGGTGAGACGGCTGCTGTTTCCTAAGTTGAACAGCCTTTCTCCGGTCGGTGACGTCACTCCCCACTGTCCTCACTCAGCCCCTGGAACCCGTGTCGCGTGGGAGTGGTTAGGGACAGCCCCAGCCAGCAATCTGTCCTAGCTGTTCAGTTAGTTCCCACTAGCCCAAGATTTTTCTGGACTGCTTTGTTTTCTGGAATCAAGACCCCTCTTTATTGCAGGAAGACCTAATTAAAGTAATTCCGTGCCCAGCCCTTTGCAGACCTGTGTTTATGGGGGTGGGGGGATGGCTGAGACGAACACATCCGGGGGACTGGGGAGGCCTCAAGACAGAGGACGTTTGGCTCCACGTGTCAGTGTTGCAGTTCTCAGACGAGCGGCCACTCAAGGCCACGTCCACTGGGAGTGTGAAATATAGGGACGAGTCTGCTTCTGATGGGTGAGGGGGAGATCCTATGAGATAGTGTGGGTGGAAGGCCTTTCTAAACCAGACCATGGCACAGAAACTCAGGAGCTATGTGTGCTGGGCTGGGGGCCCCAGAGAAAATGAGCCCATGGGTGACCTTCCAAGTGGGAATGGGAAAGGGAACACAGTGACTCTTTGATTCTGTAAATGCAGCCTGCTTCTCTGAATTCAGGAAGCCCACCTGGCCTGCTTGTCCCACCCAGCTTTACGTTCTCGCGCAAGTAGTTCCTCATTCTGTGCCTCACGTACAAAGCCAGGGGGATGGGCAAGATTTCTGATACCCTCCGTCTGCTTAATTGCTGAATCTGTCTATAGTTGACCGATCTCCAACTCGTGCTCCTCACGGCAGCCAGAATATCTGTTCTGAAGTACATGGTTGACCAAGGTTCTCCCCTACTTATCATGTATCTGGTTTCCTGTTGCCCTCAAGGTGGGGCCCAGGCTTCTTCGCTGGGCATCCACAGCTCACGAAGACCTGGCCCCTGTGGCTTTATCTCCTGCTCCTTCCTCCTGTCGCCTGCGTTCTAGCCAGCTTGGACCACATGGCACTCCAGAAGCTTGCCATGGCCCCAGGGTTCCGTGAATGCCATTTCCCCCCAGAACTCTGCCAGCCCACCCCTTCCTCAACGGGCTGTGCGTTATTGACCCTCAGGTCTCAGCGTGAAAGTCTGAGACGCCTTCTCGGCACCCACCCCGAGCCTAGGGGAGGCTCATCTCCAAGGTGCTCCTCGATCTGCTCCCAGCACTGTTTTTACTACCGAGTAGTGTGGTTTCCTGCTTACTGCTCTGTCCCCCCACTGAATCATAGGCAACTCAAAGGACGGGACTGTTCCCTGCTGCACTGAGCCCCCCGTTCCTAACACAGTACCTGGCATGCGGCATTGACTCCTGAGCCATGTGTAGGCAGCTGGTGCTGCCATCCAGAGCATGGCATTATGCCAGCACGTGCTCCCTCCCAGGAGGCAGGCAGCGGCCCACATGGTGGATGCTCTCTGTGAACTGATCCAGGCTATTTCTAGACGACGGTCATTCCACTTTCCAAAACACCCAGCCATCTCCCAGGGGGAGGAACTGGACTCCGAGCGTGCCCTGCCCTCTCCCGTTTCCCCGGAGGGACCCTTTATCTTTAGAACGAGCTGGGGATCCTGTGGACTTTCCTGTTTGCTCCTTTTCTGAAGTACAACGCTAACCCTCCACCGAGCACACACGTCCCATTTTAGATCCATTCTGGCAAGCTGATTTCCTGTTCCCATTCAGTCAATCATCTTCCATCTTTGGCAGGAAGGAGAACACACAGCTTTGCATGTGCCAACCCCAACGTATTTCTAATTCCATCAAGCGTGGCTGGATAGGTGCCGCGTATGCCGTAGGGTTATAAGATGCTTTAAAAAATCATGTGTGTGAGCGTTTCACAGCCAGGACTCGGAGCGTGCGGGCTGCGCTAGGAATGCAATATGGCCCCACACCTGCATCTGTGGAGCCTTTCTTGGCCTTTTAAGTGGAGGACCAAGGCTCTGTCCACTAGTTGGACAGAGGCCCCGCTTCTGAGGATCAGAGCCACCACGCAGACAGCGCCGGGGAGCTGGGGACCAAAGATCCCTGGGTAATGATTCAACAGTGTGGTGGCCTGGTGCACAGCATTAAATCCAGAGCAAGGTCATGAGACTTGGCCATTCTGTGCGGGGAAGAATTCACAGGGGGACAGAGGGACTTGCAAAGGGGGTGGGCTCGTGACCTCTTGTAGTGGCGACGGTCCGTTTATCCATTTCAAACCCTTAGGATGCTCTGAAAACTCACCCTCCTCTGAAGTTCCTTTTGACCACAGCCAAGTACAGATTCACTCCTTAAGGCCTTTGATGCATATCTGAGGGTGTGTGTGTGTGTGTGTGTGTGTGTGTGCTTGTGTGTGCGTGTTTCAATATTCTTTTTCTCCTGTCAGTCCTTGAGCTCGTTTTGAAGTGTCAGCAGGTGCCCACCAGGACCCTTGACCTAACTTCTTTCTTGTCGTTTCTTCTCTGCTACGATCCCAAATGTCCCTTCTGCTATGTCAAGAGTGCTTTTGAGCCTTTCTCCATTCTGATATTTTCCTTCTATTTCTTCTTGGCACGTCAATTTGATTTCCTACCTACAGCCCAGCATGAACCTGATGGTAATGACTCCAATTTGCAGCTGCCTTGGAAAGGTGTTGGCCGAGCCTGGAGTCGCTACTCCATTCAGCTTCCACTCCTCACCTCCAGGGCCCTCTCCTGAAAGTGGCACTCCTTCTCCGAAAGACTGAGGCGGAAACTAGTAGCTGTACTAAAACTTGATTTGAGTTTGCCCTTTATTTTTCTGATCGCTGTGAAAATCAGTTCTAAGAGGATGGAGGATTTTTCCCCCCTTTTACTTGAGCCTACATTAATTTTGCTCTTTTCTTGCCATCCAATTTCGTTCTCTTCCGTTCTGTTCTCAGCTGGATCTGGTGTTTCACTGCACATATTGAACAGCAGAGTAATAATGTGTTATGATTAATAAGTGGCTTGACAGGCAGGAGAAAAAGCAAATCTTATTCATTGCATCCATGGTGCTGCGCAAATGTGCTATTTTTTGAAAAATGTCTGTAGTCAGCAGGATGGTTTTTGTCTGGCTCCTCGGCCCTCGGCGGCTCCCCCGCGTCAGCCGGGTAAACCATTTCTTTTCCCCTGCAAATGGCAGGCCTGCAGGTTCCAGGAACGCGTGCTACCTTTCTAACCCCGAGGGACTCACGATTCTGGAGGCAGCACCCGCGTCACGCAGGATGCGTCAACATGCATCCACACCACACTTCAAATGCAAGTTTGTGTAACTGTGGAAGAATTTAGACTCCGATGGCATTTGGCCCGTTGGCATAATAAATCTTACTGGGTACCAAGCCCTCTCCCAAGCGTGTACAATTATGACATATACAACTCACAGCAATGCTAGCAGCAAGATGCTGTTATGATCTGAATATTTTTTTAAAGGTGTATTTATTCATTTCAGAGAGAGAGAGAGAGAGAGAGCAAGTACGGGGCAGGGGGGCGAGAGGCAGAAGGAGAGGAAGAGAGAGAATCTCATCCAGACACCTCACTGAGCGTGGAGCCCAATGTGGGGCCTGGTCCCACCACCCCAAGATCATGACCTGAGCCGAAACCAAGAGTCAGATCCTCAACTGACGGAGCCCTCCAGGCACTCCTGATCTGAATAATTTTTAATTTTGTTGGCCTATATTGAATAGTCATCCATTTCTCTTAATGGGTTTTATTTGCATGATTTGGAATGATTTTATTTCTTGGTTTCCAGAATTGTTTTCCCCTTGAAGTCACAGGTTCTAGATATGACTTCTTTAACATGGGAGCCAGGAGCCGAATGTGGCTACTGAGCGCGTGACTGTGGCTGCCCCACCCGTGCTTTACGTATAATATACACCTTGAATTTCAAAGACGCGGCATGGAAAAAAGAACACGTGATACTTACTAATGTCTTTCTGTATTAGCTACCTGTCAAAATTGTAATGATAACATGTTGGGTGTATTGGTTTAATATACGATTAAAGTTCATTTCACCTGGTTTTCTCTTCCTTTTGTAGTGAGGCTACTGGAAAGTGTGGATTGCACACACGGCTCACGTTCTCTTCCTGTGCACAGGGCTGCTCTAGAGAGCACGCAGAAGGGCGTGGGCCTCCGTTGGTTTCTGCTTTCACGTGAAGTAGAGCAGTGCTGCTGGGGAGGGCAGGGGCTTCATCTGATACCGTTTACACAGCTGCTGTTCGGTGAGGGCCTACTGTGTGCCAGACATCAGCGGGGGGACAGGACAGCACCGGTGTCCTGGGCTCGTGCATCGGGGGCCCCCGCTCCGGGCAAACGTGAATCCACGCCGGGCCTGCGAAGCTGATGAGTCTGGGTGGGGTCTGGGCCTGAAGGGCGTGCTTCCTTCTCATTCACACAAAGGGCAGTATCTCTCCCAGCCTTGTCCCTTGGGGGGTTGCGTTTGTCCCACAGGGATGCCTTGAACAAGAGCCTCTCTGGGCACCCCCAGCCCTGTCTGCCCTCACAGAGGCACCGGATCGGGAGTTGTTTCTGGAGCCCTGTGCCTGTTACCCCAACACTTATCCTGGATTCTAACCTCTGGCCCGAATTCCTGAGCCTGAGACCCTCCAGGGAGAGAGCTCTGCCTTGTCTGACCACAGACTTGTGACCCATGGCCGGTTCTGACCTCCCCGTGTAGACCCGCCTCAGTCAGGCCAGCCAGCGAGGCTCCTTCTTTGTCTCATGTCCTCTTCTCAGGAAACAATGATCTTGTTCTTAACTGTTTTCCTGATTCCCTTCTCCAGAATGTTGGCTCCTGATTTGCCATGTTCGTTGGCGTACCTGCAGTGCCAAGGGCACCGTGGGACCATACAGAGGTTTTGTGGTGGTGAGCGCAGACCATCGCGCCGGGATGAGGCTGGGGCTTCTCGCATGCCTCTGTGTCCCTTTGGTCACTGTCCCTTGTCAAATGTCTCAGTTCCAAGATTTGATGACCCAACTTTAAGTAGCATAGACTTTGCTTGGATGATGGTAGCCCCTTTCTGCTCCCAAGCTCCGGGGACACAGCTGCATGGATCCTTGGGCCCTGGTGGCTCCAGCGTGTCTCTGCCACCCCCTTAGCTCTGGTGTTTTCTCTCCACCTTTTCTGAGGCCGCACATCGTCTGCTGCAATCTCAGCTCCTAGCTCTGCCTAGAATGTAGGAAGCTCTTGATAGCTGTGCCCCGAGTACCCATGCCACCTGAGTGGAGAGTCCCACAACGTGCTGTGTTGACAGAAGGCAAAGACTTGCTTGTCACTCCCTGCAACCTCGGGATTTGAAGGCCAAAGACTTTGTCCAAGTATCTGAAAGTGACACGTTGTTTCCCCTTCTCCAGGTATTTTTTCCTTTTTTTTTTTTTTAAGATTTTATTTGTTTATTTTGAGAGAGAGCGAGCATTGGGAGGGGCAGAGGGAGAGACTCTCAAGCACACTCCCCACTGAGCATGGAGCCTGACGCAGGGTTCAATTCCACACCCTGAGATCACAACCTAAGCTGAGACCAAGAGCTGGACGCTCAACCGACTGAGCCACTGAGGCGCCCCCAGGTTTTTTTTCCTCTTGAGCCATGCTCTAGAATCTTTCATTCAGCCTTTGCTTTTTGCCTCCCATTTACAGAGAATTCTCCCCATACCCAGGGGTGTTTTTTATATCTTTGTCATTACTCCTGGGTCTGCGGCTGATGGTACTTCCACATCCTTGGCTGGTGGGTTGGTCATCATTCATCTCATTCTCAGTACGTGTGTCTGGAGGGCTCTGAGACATCTCTGCTTGGGCGAAGCCAGGCAGCCGTTCCTGCTTTGTGATCCAGTTCTTACACCATTTATCAAGCACCGTGTGTTCACTCACTGGACCTGTGTTGGCTGCTGGCGACTGGGGGATCGATCAAAAAGAGACAAAAGGCTCCCTGAGCCCTGGGGATGCTCACAAGCCCATACAATTCTTGTAGACAGGGGACACGGGGATTGTGCAGTAGGCAATGGTGAAAAGCCACTTGCTACGTGATGATTCCACAGCTTTGTGAGCCCCACAGGGTTCAGGCTTCAGCATTGCACCTGCCCAGGAGTAAACCCAAAGTGCATGCTGAGGAAACACTGCTTTCATGGACCAGCGCCTGCTTAACCAGATATCCCTCCCCACCTGCCGCCCCGCGGCCCCAGCCCCACCCCAGCTCTGAAGATTTTCCACTGCAATCGTTAAAGCAAAATCCATGTCGCGATGGCTCTGAGCTTTCAGATCACTTTATTTCTTTATTTTTGGTCCTGTTTTGTTTTTTAAATAGGACGTGTAGCCATGAAGGGACTAGTGATTGATCGCAGAAGGCCTTCAGCTCAGCTTTAATGAACCACCATCTTGCTGTGATCTGATCATTGCAGGTGGTTTTCTGTTAAGTGGGTGGCCAGGGCAGAGAAGAGGGGCAGGTGTCCCCAGCTGGGGTTTCTAGCTGGGTTCTTTTTTTTTTTTTAAAGATTTTATTTATTTATTCAACAGAGATAGAGACAGCCAGCGAGAGAGGGAACACAAGCAGGGGGAGTGGGAGAGGAAGAAGCAGGCTCACAGCGGAGGAGCCTGATGTGGGGCTCGATCCCATAACGCCGGGATCACGCCCTGAGCAGAAGGCAGACGCTTAACCGCTGTGCCACCCAGGCGCCCCTCTAGCTGAGTTCTTTGCACAGAACAATGACAGCACTGTAGGTTCTCCCCTATCCCCTACCCACACCCAGCCCCACCCCTTCAAATTGCATTTTTTAACTGTTTCTTAGAAGTGAGTGACCATTTGTTCTGAGGACTGTCTGAGGCTTTATGTGCTTTCACACCTTTTGGAGAAGTCGTTTCAACTCAGGGGAGCAATGCCCTGGACAGCTGCTGCCCTTTCCTAAGCTGGGTTTTAGGAGGCACATCAGACATTTCACCCCACTGCTTCAATCCCCCATGGTTTCCCACCCTACTCAGAGCAGAAGCCTCAGTCATCATGTCTGATCTCTTCTGTGCTGGGACAGCCCAAGTTCCTTCTTGCCTCAGGAGCTTTGCACCAGCTGGTCGTCCTGCCCAGAACTCTCTTTCCTTTGTCACCCATTTCTTTCTTGTCTCTTTCTTAGGTCTCTGTTGAAATGTCACTGCTTCAGCAGTGTCTTCCCTGACCACCCTATATACAGAAATGACTTCCTTCTCCAATTTATTCTGTCACAGCATCCTCTGTACTTCCTTCAAGGGACTTATAGCGATTTTTCAGGATCTTGTTTACTTGTTTCCCTGTATGTTCTCAGTCTTACCCCAGTCGATCAAGGATAAGTGGATATATTCTGCAGACCCAAAGTGGCCCACCATTTGTTTTTATCAATAAAGTTTTATTGGAACACAGCCACTCTGATTCTTTTACTGTTGTCTGTGGTTGCTTTCCTGCTGCAATGGTAGAGTTGAGTAGTTGCTCTAGAGGACTGTAAAGCTGGTAATATTTACTACCTGGCCCTTTACAGAAAAGTTTGCTGAGCATTGCTCAAGATCATATAGTTTATGTGGACACCTTATTTTACTGGATTTGTTAACTGCTGTATCACCAGGACCTAGTACATTGCCTGGCACGTAGCAGGTGCCAGTAAGAATAAAAAGGAAAGAAGAAAGGAAGGGAAGAAGGAAAGCAAAGGAGGCCTGTGGTTTCTCTGCACTGTTCTCCTTTCTACACATCATCATAGCTCAGCAACTTATTTTTTTTTAAGCTTTTATTTATTTATAGACAGCCAGCGAGAGAGGGAACACAAGCAGGGGGACTGGGAGAGGAAGAAGCAGGCTCCTAGCAGAGAAGCTTGATGTGGGGCTCGATCCCAAAACGCTGGGATCATGCCCTGAGCCGAAGGTAGACGCTTAACAACTGCGCCATCCAGGCACCCCAGCTCAGCAACTTATGGCTGGCTTCATGAACCATGTGTCATGGAGACACTGAATCATACTCTTGGTTTTGAGATCTGAGTTCCATCAATGGAGCAGGTGCTGTAGCCAGGGTCATAGTGATGCTTCCCACTCACATCATCCCAAGTGTAGCCCAAGTGTCTGAGCTGGAGAATGAGGCATCAGAACTCCTGAGTTCCTTTCCGGTCTTTGACTCCTTACAGGCAGAATGACCCTTACTTTTATAAAACCCCCTTTCCTTTCATTGTGGGTACAATGAGATGTCCCTCCCAGGATTATGTTATATGGCAAAGGGACAAAGGGCTGTCCCCACACATATGTAACATATGAGCTTTTCAAAGCAGAGTTTTCTTGGCTGGTGGCAGAAGTTAGAGGGATCGGAAGTATGAGAAGGACCTGACTTGCTGGTTTGAAGGTGGAAGAGACCGTGTGAGAAGAGCCATCTGTGCCCTCTGGGAGCAGTGAGGGAACAGCCATGTCAGTCCTATAGCCACAAGGAACTGATTCTGCAATAACCTGAATGAGCCTAGAGGCACATTCTCACCCAGACTCTCCTGATAACAGCCTAGCCCAACCAACACCCGGATTTCAGCCTTAAGAGATAGCGAAGAAAGACCTCATCCCCACCCACCTGACTTCTGATCTACAGAAACCAGGAAATAGTAAACGGGTGTTGCCTGAAGTTGTTAAGTCGGGGGCAATTTGTTACATAGCAGCGGACAACTGATATACCATGGAACCCTGATTAGCCTTCACTGGGGAAACAGGCTTGCTCACCAGCACAAAGGTCTGAAAAATTCCCCTTCTGGGAGCTAGCTTTGCCTTTTATCAGCTATAGGACCATGAACAGGTGACGTCTCTGAGCCTCATCTGTAAAAAGGGAGGATAATACTAGTAAGTGCCTCCCTCCAGTATGCATGCGTGGCAGATGAGATGATGCACAGAAAGCGTCCAGGGCAGTGTTGGGCCCAACAGAAGGGCCTCAACAGAAGCTCCTCCACTTTCTCTCTGTGCATCCTCTCCCGAAAGTCTTACTCTTTATTGCCACATGTAGATTTGTCTCTGGGGAGATGCTCCTTCCCTTAAAGTCCTCTTGTCCTCAGCATCGGGGACCCCTGTGCAATTTCAGGGCTGGCTAAGTAAGATCACAGCAGTGGAGTTGCTTGGTCCTCAGCTGTCTCTCTGGCGTAAAACCAATGCAATTACTGTCTTCTGGGGAGCTGGGGCTGGCAGAGAATGCAGATGTTCGGTGGCAAATGCCCTGTCAACACTCTGACATGCAGCTAAGGAGCAATGGGGAGGGAAGAGCCAACATTACACTACTTTCTTAGCAGAGCTTTTCAAATTCTATACTTACACAGATAGTGAGTCGTAAAGAGCATTCACACAAAAATGCAGATGGACAATTCACCAGGACTTCAAAGTCAGACAAATGGGGGTGACCCTCAATGCCATTTATTAAATGCTTACTTTGTGTTTGGCATTTCTCTAAGGTCTTTCCATGTTTGAGTTGATTTTCCGTGTTTTACAGATGGGGGAATGGAAACTCAAGGATGTTAAGTCACTTTCCCTGAATTACACAGCTAATGAGTGAAAGGTCTGAGATGAGGACCCAGGTGGTCTGGCTGCAGTCTGAGCTCCTGACCATGGTGCTGGGGGAGCCATCAGAGCTCTGTACTGACTAGTCCTGTGATGACCTTGGGCAACCATCAGACCTTCCCGAACCTGGTCTCCCATCAGTCTCCTGTTCCATGACTATTTTGGTGAAAACCCGCTTACATCATTAATGAAAAGGGCTTTGCACGGTGGAAACGCTCAAACAACAGTGGAACAAAGACAATGGGGACATCTCTTGGCTAGTGACCTGTGGCCTTCTGAGTCTGAGAAGCATTGCCTGGAGCCTGCTTCCAAGTTTGGGAAGAAGGGCAAATGTCGTGGGGGTTTGGGGAGAGGACCTGAAGCTGATAGTGAATGTCCAGGCGAAGGTGCTCTTTCCTCATAGCTCAGTGAGTCCTCCGAGGCCTCCTGGTGTGGTGTGAGGAGAAAGGGCGCTGAGAAGAGTCTCCCCACAGTGCAGTCAGCCTCTTAGAAACCTTGTGCTATGGCCTGGGGTGGTGTGGGCAGCACCGAACCTGGACCCATTCCGTCCCTCAGAGCCAAGGCAGCTTGGTCACATCTGAGCCGTGGAAACTGCAATTGGGGTGACTGAATTTGCCATGTTTCAGCAACTTGGGCAGAGCAGGACATCCTTCTAGAGAAGGATGCTGGCCCTCCCCATGGCTGCCTTCTATCCCCAGGGGAGCAGGACATGGCCCCAGGGGGTTCCTGACTTAGGAAGAAGGTGGTTTCAAGTTTTGATGCTACTCTCTCCTCTGTAGCCTGGAGCTCTCTGGAACCCCTCATTCCAGGCACCAGGATCATGTCCCCACACCCTCACCCCCCATCCTCCACTGTCACACTGGTGCCTGCCCTGTACTCAGGAGTCTTTCCTTGTCCCCTCACTCCCTCCTGCATTCTCTGGTTTACCATTAATAATGGTAATGGGCTGTTGGATTTCTCCTTCCAGATACCCCCAAGTAGCAGCTTTCAATACCTTCACCCCTAAAAGTACCAGTCTCGACCCACATCCACATGGTTTTTAGTCTAACACTCATTCAGAGCTCACTACCTGCTGGCAGACGCCGAGCATCTCTAGCCTTGTGGCTAATATGATTCCACGTGTGTTAAATCCAACATATAGATGATGAAAGAGCCAGGAAGGGTAAACAGTTTGCTGTGTTTGGAGGTGTGGAGTCTGGAATCCAGGGGTGTTGTGTACACACCCCACACCCTAGCGGCTCTTTCTGTCTGGCCTCTGTTGATGTCTGTCTGAGCCGGCTCAGGCTGCTGTAACAAATACCACAGATGGGGGGTGGGTAGGGTGGGGGGTGTTAAACCGCAGATGTTTAGTTCTCCCAGTTCTGGAGGCTGGAAGTCTAAGGTCAAGGTTCCCACTGATTCGGTTTTTGATGAGATGCTCTTTCTGGCTGGTAGACAGCTGCCCTCTCTACTGTGTCTTCAGGCAGAAGAAAGACCAAACTTGGATGCCTCTCTCTCTCTCTTTTCTCTCTCTCTCTCTCTCTCTTCCTCCTTATAAAGCCACTAATCCCATCACAGCCCCACCCTTGTAACCTGTCTAGCCTTAATTACCTCCCAAGGGCCCTCCTCTGAATACCCACACATTGGGGGTTAGGCTTTGGTGTATGCATTTGGGGGACATGATCCATTCCTTAACAGTGTTTTGTGTGGAGTAGAAGGTTCAGCCGGTCTCAGTCAGGCGGTGGGAAGGTGTTCTCTCCTTCAGAACAGCTTCACCCAACTGAATCCCAGCTCCTCCACTGTGACCTTGAGTGTAACCTTGGAGTGACCTTGGCCAAGTCACTTAGCTTCTCTGATCTTTCATTTCCTCCCCCAACATGGTGAGCACACCAACGTTGTCTAATTAGCCACCATTGCAGAAGGGTCCAGCTCAGTCCCCCTGGCCTGATGGATGATGAGAGTAACTGGTCATTGGTGTGTACTGTTTCTCAGTTGACGAAGAGGTTTCCCATGTGTGAGCTTGGCATGGAACTAGATTGCTACTCTTCTGCTGACTTTAGAAACTTAGCCCAGGGGTGGGGGGACATGAGATCAGGGCTCATGTGGGACAGCTGTGTGGTGGGGTCCCAATGGGGAAACCCGGTTTGCAAGGACAGGCAGCCATGTTCTCCTCTACAGTTTTCCAAAGAATGTTGAAAATGCAAGCTTCGTATTCAAAATGCGCATGAACTGCCTACTTACCAGGTATCAGGTCCTGTGCTAGATGCTTCTTTACACATAAACTCTTGTTTAACCCTACAGCAAGAAATGAATCTATAGCATGGGTGAAGGCTCCATGGGTTTTTAATACAGGATGGGTCAGTTCCCATAGTCAAGCAGCAGCATGTTATCTCCCAATTCTTCCTGCTTCTCACCATCTGGGGTTTGCTAGTTATCTTAAAGGCATGGTTTGAAGGCTCAGATGCCAACCTACAGACTTCCCTTAGGCTCCTTTCTTTCTCTTGCTTAGTGATTCTCATTTGGAGTGCATGAAACTTGATGCACAGGACTAAATAAACAAAACCCCACACCAGGGTACTGTATGGGCAATGTAAGCAATTTATCAGGGCAATTTTTTGCCTTACATGCTGACTATAGATGCTGACCCTTTCTTAGAAACAGAACATCTGGGGTGCCTGGGTAGCTCAGTCATTAAGCATCTGCCTTCGGCTCAGGGCATGATCCCAGCGTTATGGGATCTAGCCCCACATCAGGCTTCTCCTCTATGAGCCTGCTTCTTCCTCTCCCACTCCCTCTGCTTGTGTTCCCTCTCTCGCTGGCTGTCTCTCTCTCTCTGTCAAATAAATAAATAAAATCTTTAAAAAAATGAAAGAAAGAAAGAAAGAAAGAAAGAAAGAAAGAAAGAAAGAAAGAGAACATCCATGAGGATGTTGGAACAGGAGGAGATCTTAGAGTTCACCTGGCCAAATCCTCCCATTTTACAGATGGGAAAACCAAGTACCAGAGGGAACAAAAGGATCACAGTGGATTGCAACATAATTAGGGATCCAGTTGGGAATGTTTTAGTGGAATTCCATTACTTGTCCGCTGGTTAAACGTCTGCTGTGGAATTGGACTCAGGACTGCTGAGGTCTTTGAAAGAATGCCACAGATTGGTTTCCTGGTTTCTCTCACCAAGTTGTTGGGGAAACAGCAGGCTTCACATTCTCCAAGATCACCAGAGAGGTGCCGTGGCTGGGTAGCCTTGGAGAGTCTGTCCAAACCCGCTGTTAAAACTAGGATTCTCAATCTTTTCTCCAGACCAACACTGGGGAATATTGGTCACCAATGGAAAACATTAAGCTTTAGACTCTTTAAAAACATTCTTCCTTCCTGCAGGCTGAGTTTTTGGGTTTTCATAGTGAGAAGGAAGGGTAGCCCATGGACTTTTAGGGAAACAGGCAGACCCTTCCTGACTGGCAAGGGGGAGAGCATTTCTTCCCTGTCCCCAGACTCGTATCACATCAGAAGCTCAGCTCAGAAGCTTGGGCTGACCTACTGCTGCCGTCCAGGGCTTGGGCCTCTTGCCCAATCTGTGGGGTTGGAGGCAGAGATTGAAGCTCCCGTGTCAGGATCGTTGTTTTCCCTGCATGGATGGTTAGTTGTCAGACACCAAAGGGCCAGCAGGGGTTTGCCTCGGATGGTGTGGACATGTCACTGTGTTGTCTTTCATTGTACTGTGCTTGGACCAAATAGTAGAGCCCCTCCTGAGTCTTGATGCCAATGCCCTTGGGAGTGGCTCTCTTCCCATCTTCCACTCTGCTCAGTGTAGACCAGCACAGACCCAGCCTTCTGTTGGTTAGCCAGCACCAGACGAGGGCCAGCACGGTGTACTGACTAGAGGATTCACTCTGGTTAGCAAGAGTCTGGTCCAGTGAGTGTCTTAGTTGCTGAGACTCAAGGAAAACCTTCCCCTTGGGAAGACACAGGGACTCTCAGGCCAAATCACATTGCACATGCTGGTCTCATGTCGTTAAGACTTAGTTCTGCACTGGGGTGCTGGGGTGCCTCAGTTGGTTAAGCATCCGACTCTTGGTTTCAGCTCAGGTCATGATCTTGGGGTCGTGAGATTGAGCCCTGCGTGGGGCTCTAAGCTCAGCACAAGTCTGCTTGGGATTCTCTCTCCTTCTCCCTGTGCCCCTCCCACTTGTGCACGTGTGCTCTCTCTCTCTCACCCACTCTCTCTAAAATAAATAAATAAATCTTTTTTTTAAAAGATTTTATTTATTTGACACAGAGAGAGACAGCCAGCGAGAGAGGGAACACAAGCAGGGGGAGTGGGAGAAGGAGAAGCAGGCTCCCAGCAGAGGAGCCTGATATGGGGCTCAATCCCAGGACTCTGGGATCACGCCCTGAGCCGAAGGCAGATGCTTAATGACTGAGCCACCCAGGTGCCCCTAAATAAATAAATCTTTAAAAAAGGACATAGTTCTGCACTAAGTGGGTTATTGGTCTCTTGCTGATAATACCCAGAACAGTAATAACTGTTAACAATCAGAGAGTCATTGACGAGTTCTGGCTCTGTTCTGCGGGCTTTATGTGTATAATCCAACTTCATTTTCCCGGCAGCCCTGTTAGGTGGTAGAAGCAGGAGGCCCATTTCAGAGATGGGGAAACTGAGGCACAGATGGGCTGAATAACTTGTTCACAGCCACAAAACTAGGAAGTAGAGGAGAGAGGTCAGAAGGGCAGGCTATATGCCCTTATATGTGTGGTTTTCTTGCAAAGGTCTGGGTTTCATCTGACCTGAAGATTAGGTTTAGTATCAGTAAATGCTTGCTCCCCATCTTTCCTCACTGGGCCCAGGGGTAACCGAAACTGCATTCTTACAGAACAATGCTTTGGTGGGTTTGTAAATACCTGGTGGAGGTGGGGAGGAAAGCCTGGCTGGAGGGCATTGCCAGTGTTCACAGGACCAAGAACATATGCTGTTATGGCCTCTGGTACCCACCCATGCATCCTTCTGCTGATAACTGTGTGTCACCCTGCTTCTCACTCTCAGCCTATGTGCACATGGAGGGCCTCTGCACCTGACTCAGGAAGCATTTGACCTAGACTTTAGCTAATCAGAATATCATCTCTGCCACTGTGATTGAGTCAGAGATTAGCATGGGAACCAATGAGAGTAGGAGAGAACCAAATGGGCATGCTAGCAATAAGCCTCTTTCATTCTTCCGCTAGACCACAGTCTGTAAAGATTTCTAAGCTAGAGCCATGGCAGCCTTCTTGCCACCGTGAGGCACAAGCTGATGGGATGATGCCCAAATCAAAGGAAGCAGAGCCAAGAGATGGAGAGTGAGAAACCTCAGGTCAAGCTGTGCCTGTCATGGAATATAGAGTTTGTTCATCTATGTTAGTTCATCCAACAGCCTTAAATGATGTGGTCTGTCGTAATGAATATGATTTTATTAGCTTACTCATGGCAGGCTTTTAAAATGATTAACTAGAGAAAGGTGTGCAAAATCCCCCTGAGAAAGCTTTTTCTTGGTCAGCTAACTGATCAATATGGTGAATGAACCCCATATTCCAGTTTAGCATATACAAATCTGGTTGTGAGGGATGGTGATTTCACAGCAATTACTTCAAAAAAGAAGGGGGGAGGGGTCCATTTTACAGGATAAAAATTAGGCACGGAAAGATTACATCAGGAAATGGGGGAATCAGGATTCAAAAGCAGGTGATCCAGATCAAGAATCCAAACGTTTAATCACTATGCCTAATGAACACTTTTTAAAAATCCAAGAATATTTGTTGAGAAGCTACTCTGAATCCATCATGAAATACATCAGTGAATAAGACACATAAAGACCCCTGCCTTGTTGTGTAAGCACTCAAGTATATGTGTATGGAGAGAACAGATAGAAAGCAAACAAAAATAGTAAGAAATGTTAGAAGGTGACAAATTCTCTGAAAAAAGAAAAATAAGCTAAGGGGAATCAGGGCAGGAGAGTTCCAGGTTTTAATAGAGTGGTCAGAGGAGCACTGATGGAGGAAAGAGCCAGTGCAAAGGCCCAGAGGCAGGAGCATGCCTGGCACGCTTGAGAAACAGCAGAGAGGCTAGTGAGTTTGTAACTGAGTGTGTAGAATATAGTAGGAAATGAGATCAGGGCAGTGATTGGGGATCTTTGGGAAGAGCGGCCTCTGCAGGGTTTTGAGTAAAGGATGGACAGGGTTTGGCTGAAGCCACTGTGGGACAATAGGCCGTTGACAGGAAGTGCAGGCACAGAGAGGTCAGCATGGAGCCCTTGGCACCAATTCCTGTGAAAGATGGCGGCAGCTCGGACCAGGGTGACAGCACCGGAGGTGGTAACAGGTGGTCGGATTCTGAATGTGTTTGGAATGGAAGAGAGGAAAGAGTTTGTAATTCCAGGTGTGGGGCAGAAAAAAAGAGGCATTAAAGATAACTCTAAGTTTTGGGGCAAGATTTGAAGGATTCAACTGAACACAAAGTCTTTGAACTTCATTCCCGTGGCCAAAGAACTGTACCTCTTTTGCCTCTGCCGCCTTTGTTTTCTTTTCTCCTCCCATCTGACAAGGGAAACTGAGCCTCTGGGAGATAGTTGCTCACCCAGCCCAGCTCACATGGTTGATGAACTGATATTCTCTATTCTGTTCTATCACAATAGAGGAGTATTCTTCTTCCCCACCCCCCCCCCTGCTTTTTGAATGTCACAGCAGTAACAATAGTCTCCTGGTAATAAAATAGCAAATTGTGCCTGCCACCTTCATTTTATAATCTACATGGTCTCTAAGTTTTGAGCTGTGAGTGCCTTGAAATCCTTGAAATGGATTTTCCTTCTGAAGCCTTCTCTGTAAACACACAGTTTCCATTGGCTTGTAACTTTCTGCAATATCATGCCTTAGGATCTAGATTTTTTTGGTCCTTGCTTTTTTTGTGTGCCTGTATTACATTCTGCTTGATTGGAGTGCCCGCCTCTGGTGCCTTTGCTTTTGTCTATTTTCTGGTTGTGGCTGCTGCCGTGTGACTTACTTGCTTTTCCCTACTTGGATTCGAATAACTTGATTAGTGATCTTTTCGAAGATCAGTGTTTCCACCCTGCTAGTTTGCAAAGCAAGATTACACTTGATGGTAAAGCTGGGGCATGGGTAGTAGGCAGAGGGAGTTTTGAAATCTAGAGAAGATGCAAAACTTACTTGGGTAACTACCAAAGACCAAACCAGCTATTATCTGCAATTTCAGTCACTATTTCTTTCTTTTTTTTTTCTGAGTTTGTCTTGTTTTATTTTTTATTTATTTTTTAAATTTTTTATTATGTTTTGTTAGTCACCATACAGTACATCCTTAGTTTTTGATGTAGTGTTCCATGACTCATTGTTTGTGTGTAACACCCAGTGCTCCATGCAATACGTGCCCTCCTTAATGCCCATCACCGGGAGAGCCCAATCCCCCACCCCCCTCCCCTCTGAAGCCCTCAGTTTGTTTCCCAGAGTCCATAGTAGCAGGGAGATTGGTAGGAGAAGGAAGGGAAGAATGAAGGGGTGTAAACAGAAGAGGAAATGAACCACAAGAGACTATGGACTCTGTTACTCTTTCTATGCCACGACTTGGGCAACCAGAATTTCTTCGTGTTGGGACAACTACGTAATTGGGGATTTCATTGCCATTTTCCTGCAGAGGGTGAAGCCCCTCTTCCTGTGTTCTAACTCTTCTCTGAATGAATTAAATGAAACACAAAGGCGTGACTCCCCACCCCCCCACCCCACCCCCACCCCCAAAGCTGCATTCATGAAGTGTGAAGGCCCTGGATTTTAAGGAAGTCAAGAAATGCAGATGTCGAGGTTTGGGTGAGGGGGGTGTCTCCAGCGGTTGTCAGCCTTGTTAACATGCACTCCCTCCAGCACATCCTTGCCTCCTGTTTTCATCAATGGAAATTAATGCATTGTTGTAGCAAAGAGAATCACTCTGAGTGTGTGGATATTCAAATGAACTTTTAAGTGAGAATCTCAGCTCCTTGGAAGGGGAGAGGAAATGAGAAAGGCCAGGAGGGAAAAGTGAGGGAGGTTTCCTGGCATCTCCATGTGAAGTAAGTCAACAATTCCAGTGGAGTTAACCATTTCATGCCTAGATCACTGCCACAGTCTGTGAGGCGGGATCTCCCTCTATGGCTCCCTTTCCTTACTTTTCTTGGCCATTCCGTTTCTGTAAGACACATCTTCCCAAATCACTGTTCCTGTGGTGCCCTGCCTTACTTACAGGCCTTTAATGATACCATAATGATGGATACATGTTATTATACATTTGCCCAAACTCATAGGAAATACACCAGGACTGAGCCCTAATGTCAACTGTGGACTCTGGGTGATTGAGATGTGTCAGTATGTTAGCTGTAACAAGGGTACCACTCTGGGTGGGTAGGGGGGAGGATGTTGAGATGTGGATAATAGGGAGGCTGTGCATGAGTCGGTTCAGGGAGGATGTGGGAAATCTCTGTACCTTCTTCTCAATTTTGCTGCGAACCTACAACTACTCTAAAAAACTAAAGTTAAAAAAACAAACAAAAAACAATAAGAAAAACCCCAGCCTCTGGTGGCCCCATATTACCTGTGGATCAGACACATATTCTTGGTCCCAGTGATCAAGGGCAGTGTGTAATGAGCTCTACCTCAACCCGTCCGTGCCGCCATGCTCTCCTCGGGGCTCCACCCCACCAGCCCCAAGGTGACCTAGGCTTCTTCCTTCATTTCTCCAGGACCACTCTTCTGTGGCTGCCCCTTAGAAGAGCCGTCCCCCAATATAAACCCTCCCCATCCATCCAGACTCAGGCCAAGGTCATGGTCTGTCTCTTCTATGATGACTTCTTCAGCACTTGCTATGACTGAATGTTTGTGTCCCTCCAAGCCCTTAGCCCCTGGTGTGATGGCATATGGAGGTGGGGCCTTTGGGTAGTGATTAGGTTTAGCTGAGGTCATGAGCGTTGTGCTCCCATGATGGGGTTAGTGCCCTTAGAAGTGGAGACACTAGACAACTTGCTTCCTCTCCCTCTGCCGTATGAGGATACATCAGGAAGATGACTGTCTGTAAGCCAGGAAGCAGGCCCCCACCAAGAACTGAATCTGCTGGCACCTTGATCTTGGACTTCCCAGCCTCTGGAACTGTGAGAGATGAGAGTTTGCTGTTTCAGCCCCTAGTCTGCAGTGAATCATTGTAGCAGCCTGAGCTGACCTAAGACCTCATTTCACCCTTCTCTGCGTAGTGATTGTGTCCTCCAGCCTCACCCCACCTGCCACCTCATCAAATACTGTCTTATTGTGTTCAGTCTTGCCGCCTCAATGGCAATCTAGGTCGTTGAGGTCAGGAATAGTGCCTTCAACTTCATTTGATGTATCAGGACGCTTACCCAATCCTGAGCACAACCCAGACGTGCCTTAAACTCTTGTGTTGACTCCAACTCACCAGGGGGAGAACAAAGATATTCTCTTTTTGTCTTAAGATCTTTGGAAAAGGAGAACTCCATGTATTCGCTGGTCCCTGAAGCCGCGTCACCCCAAAAGACACTGCCACGTTGAAGAGTTGCCGGAAGCCAATGGCGTGGATGGTGCCTCCAGGTGCCACCCCCTTCTTGGGTGTTTGCTCATTCATCCACCCGCCGGTCAAAAAACTGTTTACGGAGCATCCACTCTGTCCTTAGCACAGAGATGTGGTTCTGAATGGGACAATGTCCTGCTCTCATGGAGTTCGTGGTCAGTCTAGGATGTGAGTGTGTTAGAAAGGGGAGAAAGACCTAGCAAACAAGTGAGCAAATAAATAAGGCGATTTCCATAAAGACGTGTGCTCTGGAGGATATTCAAGATGCCGCTGCCAGGTGAGTGGGCAGCACTTCAGATAGGGTGTTCGGGGATGGCTGTGGGGGGCCTCACTGATAGCAAGACATGTCACCCATAGGTGTATAAGACGGGAGGATCTCTCAGGAAGAGGGAATAGCAGGTTTCTCTCAACCTCTCAAGCAGGGTTTCTGAAGCTTGGGGCTATTGGCATTTGGGGTTGGATCGTTCTCTGTTGTGGGGCTGTCCTGTGCATTGTAGGAGGTTCACGGCATCTCTGACCTCCACCCTCTAGGTACCAGCAGCACGTCCTACCCTTCACACCCCAGCCAAGGCATGACAATAAAAAATGTCCTCTGACGTTGTCAAAATGTCCGGCAGTAGGGAATAGAGTGGGTTGAATGGTGATCTCCTGAGAAGATTTGTCCTTGACTTAACCACTGGAACCTGTGACTATGACCTTTTTTGAAAAAGGGTCTTTGTAGATGTGATTAAGGTAAGGATCTTGAGCTGCGGGTGCCGGGTGGCTCAGTCAGTTAAGTGTCTGCCTTCAGCTCAGGTCATGATCTCAGGGTCCTGGGATGGAGCCCCACATTGGACTTCCTGCTCAGTGGGGAGCCTGCTTCTCCCTCTGCCCCTATCCCCACTCATGCTCTCTCTCTCTCTCACTCACTTTCTCTCTCTCAAATAAATAAAAAATCTTTTAAAAAATACTTTTTAGAAAAGGATCTTGAGCTGATTTCATCTTGGATTACTCAGGTGGGACCTAAAGCCCATGACAAGTAGGGACAGAAGAGGGGAAGACAGAGATGTGGGGAAGAAGGCCATGTGAAGACAAGGCAGAGACTGGGTGATGTGACCACAGGGAGTGCTGACAGCCACCCCGGGCTGGAGGAGACAAGGAGCATATTGTCCCCTGGAGACTTTGGAGGGAGCAAGACCCCGCCAGCACCTTGACTGTGGACTTGGCGGCCTCCAGAACCAGGAGAGAATCCACTTCTGTTCTCCATCCCAAGTTTGCAGTGACTGGTTATATCAAATCACAGAAAAGTGATACGGGGGCAGCCCAGATGAACACCGTTCCTCCTCCAGTCATTCCAGCAGAAAGACCTTGTGTTTGGCATTTCATGCAACGGTGGCACCCCAGATGGCTAATTCACTGATTTCATTTTAAGGTGAAGAAACGGAAGCCTCCACAAAGGAAGTGACATCCATAGACGTTCTCACGGGCAGAGCTGGAATCTGGAGCCCGGCTCCCCCCGTTCTTTCCTGACTGCTTTCTTTATCTGTACAGATCAGCGCATTTACCAAAGGTGGCAGACCTGTCCGTCCACGCTGGGTCTTCCCACTGCCCCAGGCCAATGTCCCTCCCTGAACTCCGCATGGCCCCTGCCGGGTGGTCGTGCTGCTGGAGAGTGCTGAGCCTGCTACCGAATTCTTACAGTCGTCCACCCCCTCTTTGCCTCCAGCGACCTCTTTCCAACTTGCAGGTTTTCAATTTATGATTATATGTTGTTCCCTGCCTTTTAGGCAAGTTCGATTTCATTGTCCAGATGGAAAACTATTTCTCAGTGAAGGTTTCAAATAAAAAGAACAGGAACAAGGAAAGGGGTTAATATAGGACGTGCTGGATCTGAAAACAATTTTAGAGGGAGCGTGGGTCCATGAAGCTTATATATGTTTCCCGATAGCTGGGAAAACCATTACCCGTAACTGTTTTCTGTCCCAGGGTGTGTTGTGCGCCATATAAAAGGAAAGGCTCACATAACAGTGAAGCTGTGATAACACCAGGAGGCCAGGAGATTTGATGCCACAGTGACAGGGTGCTTCTCACCCAGGGGAAATTAGCAGTGGATGCTGTGTGTTCATCCATGTCTGTGTTCCGTCGAAAAGTGCTCTGGGCTTTTCTGTACCTCCCCTTCCGTCCTTGATAAGAGAGAAACTGCCTTCCAAATAAATCATGTGGAATGCTATCACCTGGCTCTCCAGCCCTGCCTGAGAAGAATACACACAGCTACTGGAAAAACAGTTGATTGTCTGTTTATCCAGCCTGCACGCCTGACCGTGGAGTGTGTATGAAGCCCGGCGGTGTACCAGGCTTTGTGTGGGTGCTGGGGACGTACTGGCAAAAAGGAGACCCACACTATCCATTCAGGGAGTGGTTCAGGGTGGATAGAAGAGAGCTTTTAAGAAGCATGTGCTGTGCTATATACAGAAGGACCCAAGTGGTGCTCCCAACACGGAGGAGGAGAACTGGGGACAGGAGGTGAAGGAGCCATGGTCAGAGCCAGCAAAATGGTGGTGAACGTAAAATCAGAAAGCCCCTGGGGGGCTGAGTGGGAATGGGGGGTTGAAATGTAAAAGTCCAAGAGCGGGGTGCACCTCAATGGGCATTGTCAGGGCAAGCCGCTCAGCACTCAGTCTGCGTGCGAACGGCGGGAGGGCTGGCATCTAGCTCTCCTGGGTGTGCCAGCTGCCCGTGTAGCTGCTTCTAGAACCGAGGCAGCATGAGACGGACTTCGACGGCCAGGGTGCCTGAGGCTGGCTGTCAGCTCCTCAGAGATCAGCTGGAGGGGAAGATGTGGTCAGTAACTTCGTCCGGCTTCCAGCTTTAAGGTGGAAGCAGGAGAAGGGGGAAGGATGCTGCATTTGTTCGCATGGGCTACAATCACAGGACCACAGACCAGGGGATGCTGGGTCATAGACAGGCCCAGACGACAGAAATTGATTTTCTCACAGTTCTGGAGGCTGGAGGTCCAAGATCAAGGTGCTGGCAGGTTGGTTTCTCCTGAGGTCTGTCTCCTTGGCTTGTAGGCGGCCGTTCTCTGGCTGCCTCTTCCCAGGCTTATGCTTCCCCATAAGCGCACATCCCCGGCGTCCCTCTGTGTCTGAATCTCCTCTTCTTACAAGGACACCGGTCGGATTGAATCAGGACCACCCTCACAGCCTCGTGTGAACACAGTCACCTCTTTAAACGCCCTGTCTCCTCATACAATCACATTCTCGGGGGGCTAGGTGTGAAGACTTCAACATATGAATTTTGTGGGGGCCACAATTCAGTCGCCCACGACAGGTGCCGTCTCTTTCTGTTCTTTTTCCCTGTGGAAAGCTGAGCCTGGAGCCCCCCCCGCCCCCGCCTTCCTGGGAGAGGGGCAGTGCATTAACCACAACATCAGGAAATGTTGATTTTCCTTTTCAACTCTGGCAGGATACCCCCATTTGATCGTGAATTTAGTGCACGAAGCCCTCCGGGGCTAGAAATACAACTCGCGAGAGCTTCGAATTTTATAGGACTTAGCCATGCCACCATCTTCCAGGGGATTCCCACATAAGCCTAGCCATTAATAACGCTGACACATTGGTTTCCTCATTATTTATTTATGTACCTGCTTCTCTTGCTAAACCCCGGGCTCCTAAAAGACATTTTGCTTTGCTATCTTCCTAGCGAGCTGCCCAGAACTCAGCTCCGCACATAGTAGGGACACGCACTGCACATGATCTGTGCAATTCGAATCTGCAAAGGGGTGTTCAGAGGTGAGCGGGGGTCTCTGATGTTTACCTGGAGGCCAGGCAACAGAGGAACTGGATAAGCTTTTGGCCTTTGGGCCCCCATAATGCACTCTACTGCCCCCTGACCCTGTCTGGTGGACACACGCTGCCTGTCCTACAAATCCAGCCAGCTTGCTGCTCTCACCACGTCCTGGGATTTTCCTTCAAGCATCAGACCCAACCCTTCCCCCAATTCTCCCCAGATCCCCCACTTTCCAAGGGGAGAATTGGGTGGCTCTCGGCTGGCTGTCCATCCGTGGAGCCGTGCTGTGTCTTCCCAGAGCTAAAATGAGGCTGGGGCTGTGGCCTCAAAGGGGAGCATGCTGGAGCTCATTCAGCACATCTCCTCGGGGTCCTTTGCATGCTCTTCTTAAGGCAGGTGCTACAGACCTCTCTCCGTTTCCCAGCAGCCCCGGGGAAAGGCCACCAGGTGGAGAGAGAGAGTGAGAGAGCAGGAGAGAGAGAATGAATATGCATGTTTCCACCCATTTGTGAGTTTACGGAAATGCTGGCTTTTGTGCAAAGGAAAACATTTCACGATTCTGCTGCCTGATGGATGAAACTCATCAGATCAGAAAAATAAATTAAAAGAGAGACAGCCCTTGTCACATTTTATGTATGCAGATAATTGAAAGAAAGTGAACAAATAGAGCAAGCAAACTGTACATATATTAGCTTACAAGATAGAACGTTATTTTCAAACAAGAGTCAGAAACCATATCAATTATGTTTTACGACCGTCAGTGAGTCCCTTATTTTTGTTTTCTTTCTGATGGCCGTAACCAAATTCGTGCTTTCTGAGATTAAAAGCTTTTTTTTCCTTTGGCCCAAAGTTTAAAGAGGTATCACCTGTCTCCCCATTTACTGTCTTCCCTTCATGTAGCCCTGAGCATTGCATTGCGGGCTCTCCTTCCAAAGGTGGGGGCAAGTGGATGGGGCCCCCTCCATCCAGCCATTGATGGGAACTTGCTCCCATCAGTAATTTGCTCTAGCTGACTTTTGCCCAGAAGCTCATTCTGCATGCAAGATAGGACATCACCCTTAAAACCAAGAGCCTCTCAGTATACTTTTCACCGTTAATAGGCTGATTTTTCTTTATTAAAAAAAAGTCTGAGATTAGTTATTTCCTGCTGCCTTGCTTACTCATTTGGTTAATGTATGCTAATCCTGCAAAAAATAAATATTAATGGAGTGTGCATTCCTGGAGCAGGTCTTTGTGGGGGATTGGTGAACCTATGTATCACACATCTGAACTTCCTGCCATCAAGATGATAATTAGACTTACCCCGTGTGAAAGTGCATTCTTTGGAGTTGTTATTTTGGTAGAAAGCTGTGAATCCCTCTTCTCACTGCCTCTGGGATTGCTTGACTATTCCTCCGTGAAAGCATCTTTTGGAGGGGTCCCTAAATTAATGCTGCGGGTGCTGATGGTCCTGCCAGCCCTATGATAGAAGCAGGAGAGGAAGTCCTTGTGCAGTTTTGGGCAGAATATCTTCAAGTATCAGCGATCTGAATGTCTAGAGGGTAGGTAGACAGCAGGAGGAAGAGTGACTCGCGGATGAGATGAGACGTCAGTGGTTAATGACCGTGCAAGAATGGCAGGGTGACAGGTGAGGGAGGACATGAGAGGAAACACTGCCGTCTGATGTCCTCCCAGCTGGAGAGCTTGGACACCAGTTCATTCATTTTTATCAGTCAATCCGATACTTTAGACTTGAAGTGGATCTTAAAATTTGTGTAGTTTTGCCTCCCCAATACCTCAAACTAATTCAGCCTGAAAGGAAAACCTTCTCCAGCACATCACATGGATGTTTGATTGTGTTCTGCCGGAATCTCTCCAATCATGGACAACTTAACACCTCCTATGGCAGGCTTTTTGCTTGTTCGATGTGCTAATGGCTTGAAACTTCTTTGTGGTTTTAGTGCATCACCTTTTGGTTGCAAAAAAAAGCCCTCCAACAATTATGCTAGAGTGGGAATCTCTTGGTTCACATCACTTTTAAGACGCTGAGTAGGATGGGGCGCCTGGGTGGCGCAGTCGTTAAGCATCTACCTTTAGCTCAGGGCATGATCCCGGAGTACTGGGATCGAGCCCCACATCGGACTCCTCCGCTGGGAGCCTGCTTCTTCCTCTTCCAATCCCCCTGCTTGTGTTCCCTCTCTCGCTGGCTGTCTCTCTCTCTGTCATATAAATAAATGAAATCTTAAAAAAAAAAAAAGACTCTGAGTAGGATGGGCTTCAGGTGCAGCTTGATCTGGTGCTCAAAGGGTGTTACTAGGCTTCATCTCTAGTTCCTCCTTGATGTTGTGGTTCTCAGGCTCTACTTGGGGTCCTCTGAGAGATTCAGTCTCATTTTCCCCATGACACCAGACCAGTGGTTCCTTCCTAATTTGGGGGATTTTCATTCTATCTTTGGCCCAAATTGGATAATATATCTGTTCCTTAATGACTTACTTGGGTCCTTTTTGTGGTTATAGCCACCTTCCACCCAATCCCCTCCCCCGCATTTTGCTTCTTATCCTGTCACTCTCAGTGGAGCACAACCAGAAATCTGGGGGCAGGTCCATCACAACAAGAGTGGCTGTGCACAGAGGTGACCCTGGGTAGAGACATTGTGGACATCATGTGATCAGCTCTTGAAGACTATTTGATTATATTCTGATTATTTGAAAATAGGGGACCTATGTATATGTAACTGTCTATTAAGCAGAAAATAAGTATCTCTTACATAATCTAATAGCTAACTTCTGAGTACTAACAAATCTTTATCGCTTTGTTGTCCCATTTTGTAGAAGGTTCCTCAGAGGACCAATGTTGGTTTGGCCTGTCCAGTGTTCCCTTTCCCTTCTTCTGGTAAGAGAATCCTGAATGACCTCTATGGACCTGTCCTACTTCCATGCTTGGCTGGAAGGCTCTCATGGACCAGTGGTGAAATGCGTGATCTGTTCTTGGTCAGGGTTCTTGTGCCCCTCTCCAAGGGGTTGGTTGAGTGGTGAGCTTGTGACTCTGGCTTGGCTAATTGTCATAATCTCATCACTGGCCGCCATGATGGGTTCGTGGATGGGCACATAGACCCAAGGTGGCTTATTTGGAACAGCTTCTGAGATGTAGGCCTGGCGATGCTGGTGGCTGTTTGCTACCACCTGGGGCCTGAGGATGAAGCTGCAAGGAGAAGCATGAGACCCCTAGAGAGCCAGCCTGGTCACATCCTTTAGGCCTGTGGGTCCTGCTGTAGTTGAAACTCTAGTGTGGACTTTTCATCCCATGAGACAATACATTTCTTACTCCTGCTTCTGTTACAAAGTGAATCCTCATGAATGTGTCCATGACAATAAGATATTTCATAGATTATATCAAATAGTGGAAAAATAAATGAGTTTAAGTCAGACATTGTAGGATTTAGCCTGATGCCACCTCTTTCCAGCGAGACATGGGGACTGAGCCAACTTCTCTGCCTGGTGTTCCCCTTTGAAGATCAAACCTGAATAATATAAAGTGGTAAAATACAGCAAAATTATGAAATGTGGGTATCATCGACTATTTTTTATTGAACTACATAGTTAAAAAAATCATCCTGTATAATATAAAGTGGTAAAATACAGCAAAATGATGAAATGTGGGTATCATTGACTATTTTTATTAAACTACGTGGTTAAAAAGATCATCCTATGGTTCAAAATGATCAAATCAGTAGCTCCATGAAGACATGGCCCAGAAGGATCCATCCTCAGATGTTGGAACAACCGTGGACATTCACGGAACATTTTCTATCTGCCACGTCACGTGCGAGGCATTTTCAGCGGGATTATCTCACGTAATCCCAGCAACCCTCTCATGCAAGTACTACTGCTGTTCTCAAATCAAATAGGAAACCGAAGCTCAGAAAGGTCAAATGAGGGGCTCCTGGGTGGCTCCGTTGGTTAAGCATCTGCCTTTGGCTCAGGTCGTGATCTCGGCGTCCTGGGATGGAGCCCCACATCGGGCTCTCTGCTCAGCGGGGAGTCTGCTTCTCCCTCTCCCTCTGCTCCTTCTCTCTCTCTTGCTCACTCTCTCAAATAAATAAATAAAATCTTAAAAAAAAAAAAGTCTTTAAAAATAAAGGTCAAATGATCGGCCCAAGGTCGTGCAGCCAGGAAGCAGTAGCGTTAGAGTTTGCACATGGTCAGGCCAGCTCTAGACCAGGTGCTCTCGGCCATTATTTTAGATCACTGTTTCATCTTAGTAAAAGTTCCATGAGTAATGATGTTTTTTTCTGGTTGGTGTGCTCAAACACCATGACACTGGTGACTAAAGGTGCGAATTCCTGACTTTGTTTTCAAGTAAGATACTAACCGCCTGTCTCTCTTGAATGATCCACTTTGGGCTTTCCAGCGCTCAGGCCTTTGTCTTCCTGGTACTTTCAGAGCGCGGCGGCCTTCACTTCCTTCCCATTTCTCCCTGCTCAAGTGTTCTTAACTGCACAATTTTTACAGCAATAAAAAGGAAAAATAGAAAAATTACCTTTGAGAAACAAACAGAGCTTCGGGGGGGGGGATGGGATAGGCTGGTGATGGGTAGTAAGGAGGGCATGTATTGCATGGTGCACTGGGTGTTATACGCAACTAATGAATCATCGAACTTTACATCAAAAACCAGGGATGTACGAATGGTGACTAACATAATATAATAAAAAATATTATTATAAAAAATTACCTCTACTTTTATCCATTTTTATTTAAAAAATTTTTTTAAGATTTTATTTATTTGATAGAGTGAGATAGTGAGAGAGAGAGAGCACAAGCAGGGGGAGATGCAGAGGGAGAGGGAGAGGGAGAAGCAGGCCCCCTGCTGGGCAGAGAGCTTGATAGGGGGCTCAATCCCAGGACTCTGGGACCATGACCTGAGCTAAAGGCATACATCTAACCAACTGAGCCAGCCAGGCGCCCCTACTTCTATCCATTTTTAAAATCTTGATTAAATACTGCCTTTTCCAAGAAATTGTCCTTGGAGTGTTTTTCCCATATGCATACGTGCATATGTGTATATACACGCATGGGTGCACCCCCCCCACGTTATTAATTAGGATCATATCTTTTTTCTTTCATTAAACCACAAAGGCAGGGCCCATGCCTAGTTCATCTTTGCTTCCCTCACAACACCCTAAAAGGGGGCCTTGCCCATGTTACCTGCTCAGTAATTATTGGTTGAATTACAAGCAACATATAGTAAAATTTTATGTTCCTCTCCAAGGGACAGTGAGTAATTACACAGATTAAAGTCAGCCGACTTAGCTGGTGACTGGCTCTTAGTCTTGGCAAGGCTCCGGATATTTCTTGTAAGTTGACATTCTTCCTGGCCTTGCAGTCGGACTGCACGAGGCTCTCCAGGGGATAAACATTAACCTGCTGTCTGAAATGTTTATGAAAATGGCTAAATTTAAATTATCAAAGACTTCAGGAATCCTGGGGCCTTTGAGGTTGAAGACCATGATACTATTTACAAGCATCTTGAACAGCAAAGATTTTTCTTCAGAAATTCTCCTTCTGAGACATTGGAAGGTCTACTCAGAAGCCATTTTAATTTCTCATTGACGGATGGGATGACGCAAGGTCTTATTTAAGCAGACAAATTGGGAGCGTTTGGTTTTTCCCTGTTGGTCCGCCCTGTCTTTTAGAGGAGACAAATGCTGCTTTCGACCACACTGGAATTGCTTCTAGAAGAGAAGGCAGGTCTGGAGCTTAAACGTAACGTGAGGATTAATTTGCCATCTTGAGTTAAGATGGAAGCTACTCAGAAGATTCCCAAAGGATGTATCTGCTGTAATTTTTGTGGAAATCTGAGGAGTGGGTCGAAGAGAGAGAAGGAACTTGCTTTCAGGGAAGCTTTCCTGCCAGAAAGTCCCTCCTATAAATTTGGTTCAAGCCAGGTGGGGATTGGTGTTATTTTTTTTCTGGTTCCTAAGCAGTGATTCCCCTGGGTGTCTTTGCAGGATAGGAGGAGGGTGAGGAAACTCTGAGGGGGAAGAAGAGGGCACAAGGTTCTTCGTGTAAGCAGTGAAGGCCTCAGAGAGCAGAGTCAGAGGAACGTGTCATGGCGGGAAGGTCAGACCGCTGGCTATGTCGGTGTCCAGGGTGGCCGTTTGGTTTGCCCTCTGGAGAAAGTGGTATGAGCAGTTGTTGGGAGCCCCAGCTCAGCGGGGCACCATGGGCCCAGCTCTGGCTTGCACCCCTCTGCTCCCCCCCTCCCATGACCTTGAACAAATGATTCAGCCTCACCGAGGCCCTCAGGTGCCTTACCTGTAAGGAAGGAATGGTGATAGCATTGTCTGGGGAGCTAAATGAGGTGATCTGTGCAAAGCTTATACAGTGCTTAACCCAGGGCCTGGCACATTAGTATTATTAACCTATTGCAAAGCATCTGGAAAAAAAAATGCCAGTGGGACATTTTGTTGAGATACACTGGCTCAGCGCAAAAGCCCCCTGGGTCCCGCAAATAGGACAGAATGCAGCAGAAAGGCATCTCGTAACGCTCTGAGAGTTTTCTGCAGCTCTGCCAAGGCCTAGGTGTGCAGAGTGTTTGCAGGAAGAAGCCTGCTAAACCGCCAGGAGGGGGAAGGCAGGGGCTGGGAGTGTGGCGCTTTTCCCCAGCTGCTGCCTCCTGGCTCAGTGTCTACGAGGGTAGTTTGTTTGTAAACAGAAAGCTCCAAATTGCCACTCTTTGCCAATCCCCTGCCCAAGTGGGAAGAGCGTCTAATGAGCCAAAGCATTAGTAATTACTGCCGGGAGCTCTGCTGGGGAGTTTGATTGAGGACTAGGGCTGAGGGAGGAGGAGACGGCTCATCAGACTGACAGGGGGACAGGGATTGGAGTCCAGGCTGGGGGTCACTGAAGGCTACCCAAAGCGGAGGGAGAGAAAGAGCCTGCCAGCCAGGCCGCTCCCTTTGGGGTTGTGAAATTTCCTTTGAGGCTGGGGCCTTCCCTTTCTCTTTGTCTTCTGAGGCAGGAACTAACTTGCCCCTGGTTTGCCCAGCGAGTGATAAAGGCAAGGAAGCTGCTGGAAGGTGTAAGGGAAATGCTTTTGTTAAAGAGACATCCCAGCCAAAGCTTGGAGGGATTTTTCCAAGCGCAGCCCAGGCCTTAGGAATTCGCTTGGGTGGGGTTGTTCACACCAGACCAGACGGTCAGGCAGGTTCAAACCCAGAGGTTTCCCTCTTGCCTTCAAAGCGGCCAAGGGCAACACTGCTGGGATCCAGAATGTAAGTTCCCGTAAGAGGCAGGATGCTACCCTGAACAGCTTCACCACACTGGTCCTTCTGGCACGTGGTCAACCACCTCCCACATCTGGAGCTGTCTGGTTGGCAGGGACCTCACAAGGGTTGACCCATGTCTCAACAAGTTCTAAGAACACAAGATTTGGCTAGACAGCTTGGGTTCAGAATCTCCTGTTGCCACCTCCCAGCTGGGTGTCATCAGGCAAATTGATCAACCTCTCTGTGGCTTGGTTTTCTCATCTACAAACTGGAGGTAATAATGATAAACATCTCGTGGAACTATTGTGGGGATCACGTCTGTGCAGATGTATAAAATACTGACAAAAGTACCCTGCATACAGTAGGCCTTTGACAAATGTGAGCCACTTTCTCTGTTATTTCTCTAGGCAAACCATTCCAACCTTGGCCAGACCTCAATGTAAGGGAATGCTTTCTTTGAGGTGCTTGTGTATCTGGACCATCCTAGGTCACCGATAGTTAATTTTACATAGGGGAGTAACTCTTGTTTACAGATGGCTCTCCATCTGTAAAATGGGGATAAACTAGTATAGGTTTTTAAGGGTATTGGAGAGAATAAATGAGATACTCTGTGTAAAATGTTTTGCCCAGCCTTAAATAAGTATTACAGTGGTGTGTGTGTGTGTGTGTGTGTGTGTGTGTGTGTGTGTCTGTGTGTGTCTGTGTGTACATATGTGCTACGTGTTGGGTGTATAGTTCAGGGGATAGAGCATCATTGTTAAGATACGGATGCAAGTCTGCCTTCTTAATACAGAAATGTCTTATAGCATCTGACAGCAAGTTCCAAGGCAGGGGAAGCTGGGATTCAGAGGCTCTGTGATACCATCAAGGACTCAGGTTCCTTCCCTTTCTTTGTCCTACTTTCCTTAGGTTGGTAGCCACACGGCTTAAGCAGATCTGGGAGTCACACAGACATGACACATGATGAGCTCTTTCTGTGGCTCGCTCTTGGAAGTTGGAGAAATCCCCTGGAGTTATCCCTCCCCCCAGAGCAGCATCTCCCTAATGTCTCACTGACCACATGTATGTCTCATGCCTATACTCAAAGTCAGTTATTGGCAAAGGAAATGGGATTCCCTGAGACCAGTTGGTGTCTCCTGGAGCTCCCGTGAGGAGTTTCCTGTAAAGGGAGGTGGTGGACATCTGAGCACCGTGGGCTTACTGCTAGGGATGGAGAAGAACAGATACTGAGAAGGCAACGGTGTTCATCACAGAGCCTGAACTCATTTCTCAATAGCTTCCCCCTCACAGCCTCTCCATCCATGACAAACTTAATCCCTTCCCAGATTTTGAAAGGATGCTTTCATGCTCTTTCTTCTCCAGGACCCTTTACCTCCACTAGTGGAATGAAGGAGCCAAGCTCCATGTTTCTTACACTAACAGATGCCGCCATGTTCCAGGGTAGGCAAGGTTCTTGCAGTGTGTGACTGGCCCAGGAGGGTTGAGAATTGTACAAACTGTGCCTGGTTTGATGGGTTCGAAGATGTGTGGCCAGCACACGCCAGTGGAGTCAGAGTCTCTGTGCCTCTGGCTGCCATGACCACCGGTCAGGCACACAGGACCCCAGTTGCCTAGGGGCACCACAGCCCTCCTGTCGCTCCCCTGGGGGGCTGCCCATCGAGAGCAGGTTCTCGGAGCCTAGGGATTGCAAGCTGATATGCAAACCAAGCTATTTACTATTGTTACGGACTGAATGTTGGTGCTCTCCCACATCACATGTTGAAATCCTAACCACCAATGTGATGGTGTTAGGAGGTGGGGCCTTTGGGAGGGGATTAGGTCACGAGGGTGGAGCAGTCATGAATGGGATCAGTGCCCTCGTAAGACACGGGAGAGCCCTGCCCTCCTCCATGTGAGGATACAACAAGAAAGGGGCCATCTCCTTACAGCCAGGAGGTGGGTCCTCACCAGACACTGGATCTGCCCACACCTTCATCTCGGATGTCCTGTACTCCAGAACGGTGGCAAATAAATGTTTGTTGTTTAAGCCACGCAGCTTAGGGTAGTTTGAGGCAGACCAAGACAGCTACGATAAGGGCTGGTATGTCACCATTCTGGCAAAAACCAACGGATTTTGAGTGTTTTCATTTGTTTGGTTTGGTGTCCCTGAAATCAGTGTCTTCAGCCTCCACACCAGTGTCCTCCTGTCACCTGACATTCACATCCTACTGGCTCTTCCAAGTCTAGATCAGACACCACCTCTTTGCTAAATACTTTGCTGGGAGCAAAGCTGGAGGTGATCTTTACTTCCTCCCACATCGCAATGCCGTTACTGTCTCACTCTTGCTGTACTTGGTACACTCTGATTGCTCAGTTATTGACACACTTGTATTTTCTCTCCTCTGGACACTTAGCTTCTAGAGAAGAGGCTAGTGGCCATGACCAAGGTATGTTTGCCTCCTAGCCAGGGCCCAGCCAGGGCATGGGGACTGGGGTGCAGAGGGAAGCTCACTGTATGGGAAGAGGGATTCTGGATCCCAACCTGGCATCGAGCCATGCTCTGGGCTTCAGTTTTCTTTAACCATGATATGAATGGATGGGATACAATTTTCTCTAAAATTGTTTATGGCCAAGTAGGCTACTGATAAAGTGTGAAATAACGTGATGATGGTCAGGGGGCATTTTATTTTATTTTTTTTTTTTTATTAAAGATTTTTATTTATTTATTTGACAGAGATAGAGACAGCCAGCGAGAGAGAACACAAGTAGGGGGAGTGGGAGAGGAAGAAGCAGGCTCATAGAGGAGGAGCCTGACGTGGGGCTCGATCCCGGAACGCCGGGATCACGCCCTGAGCCGAAGGCAGACGCTTTAACCGCTGTGCCACCCAGGCGCCCCATGGTCAGGGGGCATTTTAGACGTGTGTGTGTGTGTGTTCGGTAGAGGGAAGGATGGTCTAGCTTCCTTCTTGACACACCGTAGAGGCATCCATGTAAGTTTTCTAAATGGGACTGGCTCAAGGAGCTAACACAGAGGAAGGTGGGATACCTTTCTTTTCTTCAAAGAGCCAATTTCCAGGTTAGGTAGGGGCTTTATAATTAAAGAGGGCTGAGTTCGAATCCTGCCCCCATCAGTTAAAAAGTGTGATTTTGGACAAACTATTTATTCTCTCTGAGCCTCAGTTTCTCTATTTGTAAAAGTGGGATGATAGGAGGATTAAATTTGATAATATATCTAAGGTATCTATTATGAGGATTAAATTATACATCAAAGGCACCCAGCCTGGCACATAGACAATAAAATAACAATTACTATTATTAATGCACCTGTTATTTTTAATAGGAAAACACTTACGTGTTAAGCCCCCAGGAGATGTTTGTATGCTCTTCATTCCCTCCTGATAATATGAAGTAAATTTAGGGTTCTGGTGTAAGTGTGGAGGGAACCCCCCCTTTTTAACTCTCTTGTATTTTCTTCCCTCCTCTTGTTGACTTTTAAAAGAAAAATAACCCAATTCTTCTTTTGAAGTTTTTAACAGATTTCCATTGTTTATGTAGTAGCTCTTTAAACTCGCTCTGCCTCTGGTTCTTGCACGAAGTAGGGCAAATCCTCCGCAGAAGTTTCGGGCGTCTTTTGAAGGTTTACTCAGTGCCCTTCATCCTAATGACTTTTAAGGACAGACAGCCAAACCCGTACCTGCCCAGGCACTGGGAGATTGGCTGGGAAGATGCCGTCCTTCTCCGGGAAGAAAGGCGTCCTGTCTAATCTCTGGCAGGCGGCGGAGGAGAGAGGATGCTTGCAGACTGACGCCGTCAGAATCTCGCCTGCCAGGAATGAGTGGCATATGAACGAGGCTGCGCTCAGCAATTCTGGGCAGATGCCCAAGTCCTGCTAGGATGGTCCCTACGGCCCTGGGGAACAGTGCCAAGGCTCTGCGTGCTGCCAAATAGCTCCCCACCTCGGGCGCCATCCTCTTGCCAAGCTGTTTCTAGATCGTACTTCTCAACTTCTCCATAAAATTCCCAGAAAAGGAATGGGAAAAGCAGGAAATTGCAGGAAAATGTTTGGATCTTCTCCATGATGCTGTTGAAGTGATTACTGTTGAAAAACTAAAAATCGCAGCTGAGAGAGAATGACAGGCTTGCCACTTGAGGTCATGCAAGCCATTGACACAGGCAGGTGCACCTGGCCGCGGGCTTGGGCTTCACTGCCTGCAGGCATGTAGGTGTGAAGTTTCCCACGCCCACCTGTGGGCACCGACTGTCTCTGAGACTCAGACCCACCGAGATTCTTTGGGAGCTGAAATGTGGCTTGCTGATTGGAGAAGACGCAAGAAAGGGTTCATGTACCCCAAACACCCACTGTTCCTTTGCTGTCCTTGGTAAGGCCAGCGCTCTAAGGGGGTTGATGATGGTGGAACAGATTCCCCACATCAGTCATCCCTTACGCCACAGAAAATCGATGTTAGAGGGAAAACAGCCTGGAAGTCAATTTGGTTTCAATAATTTGAGACCCAGTGGGGTTGAATCCCTCTCTGGACTGTCAATAGTTTAAGGCCGAGGACAAACAGTGAAAATAGGAAAAAAAGAAGCACATTTTGGTGGCATAAGCCACTGAAGGCAATTTTTAAAAAGTCATAGAGAAAAATCTTTGTGTGGCAAGGTTACCTGTGCATGGATAATGGTGTGTTTTTGTTTGTTGTCGCTGCACGTTTCAGTGTCTGGGCCATTACTGAAATTGTGGAAAATTGGTGCATGCTGTTAAGTTTGAGGATGTGAGTGAAAATGTTAAGAGTTAGTGCTTGTGAAGAATGGGGATTTTTTTTGGGGGGGGGCTCAGTTTTTGTTCTCTTACTGATATAAAGGGTATACTTTTGATGAGAAGTCCATGTAAGTGTATTTAACTACTCTAGAAGCAAGATTTTCTTCCTCTTCTTGCCTCCCCTCCATATCTCCTCTTTCCCACTTTCACACCTTCTTTCCCCTCCTCTGCCACTTTTTTTTGTGTGTGGTTTTGTTTTTTCTTTTTCTCTTTTTTTTGGCTTGTCTTAAAATTGGTTGGAGGGAGATTTATAGGCTCAACCTAAGACCCCAGTGTGTCTCCATCACAAGGATAATTTGGGAAAAGGCAGCCTTCAACTGAGAGGTCTAGCTGTGACTGCCTGAAATCTTTAAAACCTCCATTTTCAATGGCCCCATGTATTCACAGTTAGAAGCGTTTAAAATTCCAATAAAATACACAGTCTGAAAGTATCTTAGCCCTAGCTACCAGGTTTCCCTAACAGTGAATGTAAATGGATGGAGGACTTGAGCTTCTTAGCCGTGACTTTTGGAAATATGTCCACATTATTGCACACAACCAGGCAAGCGTTTTCTTTTTAAGGGCCATATAGCACACGTGCTTCTACCTGCTATGTGGGGGGCTGCTACTCACAGGAGGAGGAGGGGGAGGAGGTGCCAGAGTTGCGTATTTCTTGCATCCCTGCCAAAGCTTATGAGTGAAGGAAGCACTTCAACTTGAAAGCCCACATTTGCTGTTAGCTCTTTAGGGAGCGGAGGAGCTCATTAAATGATATTTGTCTCACTTCATTTTCATGGACACCATCACATGAGACTGTGGGGCTCACTGGAGCTGGAGGACAACCTTGTACTCATTTAAAACAATGAAATCCCTCCTACGCCCTGTGGCACCTCAATTCGACAACTACACAAAGTACATTTTTTCAGGGTACTGAATTGTAGGCGTTGCCTCTATAATGCAGCTTTTAGAAGCGGCCACGCTGGGCTGTGTTTTTATGCCCTCAGTTAGATGGGCCCACATTTCTTCTCAAGTGCTTACTAGTTTTCCGGCTAAACTGCCACCATGCAGTTATGTCCCTGAAAGGAATGACATGTGTAATTGAGGTCAGTGTGAGTCACGGTTTACAGTAATTATCTCGGGGATGGAACAGTGAGAGGGGACATCACCTAATGAGGCCGGCATGGGTTCCAAGGCTTGGCCCCCATATGGCATGACAATGGACTTCTGCCAGAGCCAGAGAACATGGCTTGGAATGATGGTTCCTAATTTGAAATATCTAGCTGAAAATAGCATTGTTGCTTGAGCTGTAACAGGTAATGATTTTGGAATTTTTAACCTAGATTTTGGTTTTATACGTGTACATAGTCTTAAGAAGTTAGATAATTCTCTGACTCTGGAGGTGAAAAAAATACCATCCTGCTACTAATTCCTCCTCCCCTTTATAATACTGCTTCCCTAGAAAACCCTTTCAATTTTGAGCTATTTTTCAGTTACCTACCTCCATTTTTCTAAGGGATACTTGTATTGTGGTTTTGTCATTCTTTGGTTTTACATATTAAGTTTTTATTTCCTACTGTGAAAGGTGAGCGTTTAGATCTTGCATCCGTTGTGCCCCTCCACATACACATGCTATCCTATCTTAATTCTTCCAATGTGATTATATCAGAATTTTCATGAAATGACTCTTCAGGATTTCTGTTACTATGAGAATATACATTTTACTAACAACCAAGTCATGAGTATACATCTTGTCTTGCACAAATTTGTTTTTCCTGGAGTTGATAATTGCCTTTTATTTTGTCCCCTCTTTTCTACGTGTCTATTAGCCATTCATTCCCAAACTCTCATCTGTAATTGTAAACCTCCTCCTAATTTGTTCAAGCACATCAGGTAAGCCCTCATTTTCAATTTCTTCTTGGATGTAGGACTCCTTCATCCTCCTGGTCAACTTGGACTGATGGCTATCTAGATTTGTACCTTAGCTGTTTACCTTGGGTTTCCATTCATTGTCACACTAGGAATTCCCTTGGCCTTTTGCTTTCTGTTGGATCCCATATTTCCTGGGTAGCTTGTCTTTATCTCACTTTAGTGGGCCACTTCTTCTGAAACTTCATACAGGAAAGGTACCTGAGATGTACCTTTTCCTGACAGTTCGCACATATGGACATAATATTAATGTCTTTTTTAGTTCCTCTGTTGGTTACTTTCATGCCATAATTTTATTGCTTTTTAAAATCAATTCCAAACCACATCTCTTATAAGATAAGGTTATTACCCCTACTCTTCCCTTCACAACTTGAACCCTCCTAACTTTTGCTTTACGGTGTTCTCTTGACCTTATTTTTACTTTACGTTTTTACTTATTTTTTTCACTTTACACCAATAATTTTCCTTATAAGCAGAATTAACTCTGCTTAGTATATAGCTTTACAGCATTGTGACAGATAGTTTACCTTGTTTACATTTCCTTTTCTTTCCTTGTAGCTCCCCACTCCCCTTTGGAATCATTGTCTTTTTAAAAATGTCTGACTTTATCTTATCCTAAGCTCCTTTTCTTCTTCTCAAGGAATCGGATTTCTTAATTCTCCTTTATTTATGGATATCTTTCTCCTGAAAACCTCTTCGTCTTGTTCCCCTGCTCCAGTCCTCCTGGGTTACCTGAATGATCCTTACCCTTTAATACTCTTTTGGGTGTAGTCATTATTTCCTGAATTCCATGTGTTTTTCTTTCTAGATTTGCTCCTCGTTTACCAGAATGATCCATAAATAACTTCTCAAGAAAGAGGTGTTGAGGCAACTTTCCAAACCCTTGCAGGTTCAAAAAGATCTCCATTTTGTCCTCAGTGTGGTTTGATAATTTGGGAAAGAAATTCTAGGTTGAAATTATTTTCTTTTTCACAACTTGAAAATTATTGCTCTGTGATCTTCTGACATTATAGGATGCTGAGAGGGATTTAATACCCATCTTTATTCATCCTTTTTTTTGGTAACCTTGATTTTGTTTTCCTCTGAAAGATTTTAGGAAATTTTCCTTATCTTCGGTCTTCTTAAATTTCAAAATGATTTATCTAAGTGAGGGTGTTTTAGGAGGTATAGTATAACATTTGAGAATGCAGATTATGGATCATGCATGCCTGAGTTTAAATTCCAGTTGTCGCATTTACTAGCTTGTTTATTAACCGTTAATGCCACCATTCTCTCAGATGTAAAAGGGGGATGACAATGGTAGCTACCTCTAACATTTATTGGGAGGATTAAATAAGTCACTACATGTGAAACTTTTGAAAGTGGTGCCTGGAATATAGTAGGTTCTCAATAGCCTTTAGGTATTATTACTATTATTGCCATTTATTTAATAGTCTCTTTAAATTAAGACTTTATGGCTTTCAATTCTGTGATGTAAGCTTGTATTAAATTCTTTGATGATTTTCTTTCTCTCTGCTTTTCCCATCATCCCTTTTCTCTTTCTCTATGAGTTTTGGCATATTCTTTCTGCTGCTTATATTTTTTTTTCATCTTTTCATTGTGTTTTTGTTTTATTTGCTGGAAGGTACGTTCAAATTTAACATCTAGCCCTATATTAATTTTTTTGGCAATAGCAATTTTAATTTCCAAGAATTTTTTCTTATTCTCTGATTGTTTCATTGTCTCAGTATCCCTTTCTTGTTTTATGGATAAAATATAATCTGGAATCTGTTTTGCTGGTATGTTATCTTTTATTCCTAAACTGTTTGTTCTCCCTCGGGCCATATTATTTTGTTTTGATTCTTTCATGTTTTGGACTGTCCCTCAATGTCAGGAAACCCTTGGTGGTTTGTTCAGGCTTAAGAGTGAGGAGATGAACAAGTACGTGGGGAACTATGTACATGTCGGGAGAAGGCTTCACCTTATGGTGAACAGGTGGGGCCAGTCATTATGCCAGAATCCCCCAAATGTCAGAATTTCTGTAGTTTTCTCTAGGCTTCCAATATCCACATCGAATGCCCTTATTCTCTTCAGAGAGTTCATTTCATTCTTTTGACAAAGAGTGCTCCACTTGTTTGCTTGATTGGATTTTGTTTTGGCTTTTATTTTTTGGTTGCTCAGATAAGGCCTTGCTGCAGGGTATTCTGCAGTTGGGGGTGGAGGTGGGAGTCAACGCTTCCACACATAGCCATTGGGTTAATCTCCCTAGTGTAGGAGTACCCTCATTCTGTCGGACATGCTATTGCCCAGTCCCAAGTCTGTCCAGAGTTCCACAGGGCTAGGGGCTCCTACATTCCCTCAGTTCCAGCTATCTTTCCTAACCACCGTGACTCGGGTCTTCTCAGTGCTGCCCTTCTTTGGGCATCCTTCCTCGGTCACCACTACATCATTCAACTTATATTGTGCAGAAATTTGTTGGAGTCTCTAATTTTCTGATAGCCTTTACTCATGGCTGTGGGTTTGTGCTGTTTTTATTTTCCTCCCATCATTTTAATGAGCAGGGCAAGAAGATAAATAAATATTAGCCTATCCTCTTCAAATACCATGAGTTTTTAAAAAGCCTCATTGAAGGGCTAGAATATAGCATGGAATGATAATATATTGTTTTAAAATATGCACATTTTTGTGTGGTGTGCATTTGGAGCAACTCAAAGGCCCCAAAGAGGAAACCTGATTTCTCTACTGATTAAAATATTATATCCTAAAAACTCCTGGATTAACTATTTCTCTGTGAATTCAGGAACTGACGATCCTAACAGCAGTAGTAGTGATAACATCGGCAACACCGTATTTATGTTTTGCCAGCACTATAGGTTCTCAAAGCACTTTCACATGCATTGTCTTCCCTTACAGACACTGTATTCCCTATAAGCATTATTATCTCCGTTTTCAGCCAAGGAAAATCACAGAGACAAAGGATTTGCCAAAAGTTACAGGACAAGCTCTGTTGACCACTGCAACTCCCCACTTCTGTTAATGGTTTGCATAGCATTAACTGCACTGGGTGGCTTAGCTTAAAATTGGTGCCAAATAACTTGTGTAACTTCATACAATCTGAAATCTTTACTTCTCAGCTTAGTATGTCAGGGACAATTTAATACTCCTCTATGGTAGAAGGTTTCCAGAAACAAGGAGTTGTCTCTGTGTGAACCAAACCTACACTCTTTCACTTGACCTACAACAGAGAACCATATACCCCCTGAACTTCCAACTCCATTGTGCCACTGAAATCTATACTTTCAATCTGTGCTTTTGCATTTTCCTCTGAATTATCACCTGAGAAAAAGTTCCTACATCTTACATGTTCATTTGTGCGTTAATACAATAGAGCCTGTGAAAGATGGTATCAAGTACCAGGCCAGTGCAAACTTATTAGAATCCATGTCTGGGAGAGATAATTCCACATTCCCATTGCTGATCCTCCAACCACTGAAATGCAGCAGTAGGCTTTGACTGCACTTGGTGATTACTAAGGAGATCCCATCAAATGTTGACATGCTTATACTCTGTAGATTATTGACATAGGTTGCTTTTTCATTTTTAATACAATCAGTAAATAGTTGTAATCTAATTGTGTAGCGTAACAATTCAATGTGGGAAAGTAAAAAAAAAAAAGATACAGATAAGAAAATGAGTCACAGGTAATAGCATCAGGTAAAGATAGACCCTTAACTTTCAGATAAGGTAGGATGGGAGAGCAAGAGAGAGACTCAATTATATATGTGTGTATCTCTCCATTATGAAACCGTGTGGGCAGGTGGTCTCCATTTTAACTACATATTGAGGTCACACTGTTCACACTGTTTTGAAATACTTCCCCAGGACGTATAGTCTTCTACAACATCATTTACAATAGCACCACAGAGTTTCCTCTTCATTTATTATTTCTATTTCCTATTATAGAGGAAAAAATACAAAGAAAGCATTGCAGGAGATCAAGGTAAAGTAATTTTGATGGTCTCACCAGGAGTCTCAAAAAGACACTAACTTAGTGGTTTTGAACCATGCGTTAATTTTTTTCGGAACACAGTCTACATGATTCAGTGCTCTAGAAAGGTCATCTCTTAGCTGTTTTCCCTGTTAGAGTTCTTTTTCTAAAAGTAAGCAGTAATGTGATGCCCTGAAAGCAATGAAAATGATCAGTTCGGTATCTTCATGTCTGCCTGTCAGGAATTGGCTATACCTTCCCATATCAGTCGTCTAGCAAGTTAAATAATTAATTGAACTACCACTTACTGAGTCTTGAGCTCTTGTGCTAGGCGCTCTGCATATGGAGAAAACAAACAAACATGAGTCTTCTCATCGGGGAGTTTCTAGTCTAGTGAGCAAGCCAGCAGTGATTTCTGCTCCCCAGTTCTTGGCACACAGAGAAAGCAATCATATTTATATGGTAAGTTAAGACAGATAGACAAGGGAAGGCTAAGTTGATCACCTGGGGCTTCAGCCATCCTGAAGGCTGAAAGCTGAGTACCTCATCACACCTGTAACCACACTGACTGCCCCAATGTAGCAGTTGACGAGCTCTCCAATGGTGAGCCTTCTTTTTGAGGGGCAAGAAGGAATTCTTGATATGGGACAAACTTTGCATGGTCAGTTGTGAAAAAGAAAACAATGTGAAAGTATAATAAAATCCTGAAGGAGATTTGATTTGTTTCCTGTTTTTGTCTGTTTTCTTGTTTTAAGCCCATTAGTAAGGTTTTTGCCTTACAGCTCTTGCTGAATTGGAAGTAAGTGAATTTGTGAGCTTACTCAGGGGTCCACATTTTTTTATCTTTCCATTTCCATGGCGGATTTATGGCTAAATTACTCATGGTCGGTGGGTGACTATTCAATTGCTACATTTCTTGAAGCTGCTTTTTTTTCTTTTTTCTTTTTTTCTTTTCTTTTCTTTTTTTTTTTTTGGTATGAGTTTTTTTAGAAGATTGCATTTGATAACAAATAAAAGGTTACATCTCACTGATAAGAGGACTTATCTTTGTGGCTCACTGGAATCTTGGTTGTATTATGACTTGTCCTTCAAGTACATGACTGGTGAAACCATTTCCCTTGTGGGCAGAACCTTCCTTCTTTACTCTGGAAGGAAATCAAGACAGCATCAGCAGAATCAACTGCTTCTTTTTTTTTTTTTTTAAAGATTTCATTTTATTTATTTAACAGAGATAGAGACCGCCAGCGAGAGAGGGAACACAGCCGGGGGAGTGGGAGAGGAAGAAGCAGGCTCATAGCGGAGGAGCCTGATGTGGGGCTCGATCCCATAATGCCAGGATCACGCCCTGAGCCGAAGGCAGACGCTTAACCATTGTGCCACCCAGGCGCCCCAGAATCAACTGCTTCTTAAACATAGGTCTTTAAAAGTACAGTTGTGTAGAGCATGGGATCTTGTCAGGTTACTGGAGCAAAATCAAAGCTGTCGACTATGATAGAATTCAAATCTTTATCGTATTAGTTATCTATTGCAGTATAAAGAATTACATCCAAACATAGCAAATGTTATTATCTCACAGTGTGTGTGGGACGGGAATTCCGGAGCAGCTTACATGGTAGTTCTGGATCACTGCCTCTTCTGAAGATGTAATCATAGTATTGGTGGCTTGACTGGAGTCATTGGATACTTGACTGGAGCTGCTTCCAAGATGGTGCCCTCACATGGTTGTCAAGTTTGTGCTAGCTTTTGACAGAAGATCTTGGTTCTTCACCACATGGACCTTTCAAGAGCTACTTTTAATCTCATAACAGGGCAGCTGACTTCCCACAGAGTGAGTGATCAGAAAGAAAGAACAAGATGGAAACCACAGTGAATTTAATGATCTAGTCGAGAAGTCAAACTCCAACATTTCTACAGTATCCTGTTGGTCACACAGGTCAGCCGTCTTCAGTGTGGGATAAGACCATATGAGGGGGTGAATACCAGGAGGTGTGAGAATCATGGGATACTGTTCTGGAGGCTGTCCTAGTCTCTACCTTCTGCCCCTAATGAATTGTATGCAGAATACACTCCGTCCTTCCAAAGATTCCCCTCCAAATATCATTCCATTAACATCAGCTCAAAGTCTGGAATCTTGTCATCTAAATCGGATCCAGGTATAATTCCTTAAATGTGGTTTTGTTGATACCATTCTTCTCAAACTGAAGATCTGTGAACTATAGAGGCAAGGTATCCTCCTCATGCATGTACAATGGCAGGAAAAGTGCAGAACAATTGCTATAGATATTCCTGTTCATAAAGTGGGAAATGCAAAGCACGAAGGAGTCAATGCACTGTAACAATTCTAATACCTAGCAGGCCCGGGTTGATAGTTTCTTATCCAGACTTAAGGACTAGGAATAATTCTGCTTGGCTTTTGGGTGTACCATCTGAGATCTTGGTTATACTCTCTGAGTCATTGTTCCTTTTACATGAAGGATAGCTCATGTGTCTATCTTCACAGTTTTCTCAGTCTGCATTTTGTGGTAGAACTCAGGATTCATAGACATTTTTTTTCCCCTTTTGTACTGTCTCTGTCCCTTACAGTCCAAGCTGATAGTATATCTGCCAATACTATTCTCTTAAAAACATTGCGAATCTACTCTGAATGTCACTGGAGTTCATTCCATTAGACAAAGCCACATTCCAAATGTCTTTGAGATGAGCCCTTCTCTACCTTGGGTTTTTGCTAAAACTGCTGAGGGACAGCCTTAACTTTCTCTTTTTTTTTTAAATATTTTAATTTTTTTTATTATGTTAGTCACCATACAGTACATCCCCAGTTTCCGATGTAAAGTTCGATGATTCATTAGTTGCATATAACACCCAGTGCACCATGCAATACGTGCCCTCCTTACTACGCATCACCAGTCTATCTCATTCCCCCACCCCCTCCCCTCTGAGGCCCTCAGTTTGTTTCTCATAGTCCATAGTCTCTCATGCTTCATTCCCCCTTCTGATTACCCCCCTTGAAATTCAAATCAAAATCACACTAAGATACCACCTTACGCCAGTTAGAATGGCAAAAATTGACAAGGCAAGAAACAACAATTGCTGGAGAGGATGTGGAGAAAGGGGATCCCTCCTACATTGTTGGTGGGAATGCAAGTTGGTACAGCCACTCTGGAAAACAGTGTGGAGGTCCCTTAAAAAGTTAAAAGTTGAGCTACCCTATGACCCAGCCATTGCACTGCTGGGTATTTACCCCAAAGATACAGACGTAGTGAAGAGAAGGGCCATATGCACCCCAATGTTCATAGCAGCATTGTCCACAATAGCCAAATCGTGGAAGGAACCAAGATGCCCTTCAACAGAGGACTGAATTCAGAAGTTGTGGTCCATATATACAATGGAATATTACTCAGCTATCAGAAAGAACGAGTTCTCAACATTTGCTGCAACGTGGACGGCACTGGAGGAGATAATGCTAAGTGAAATAAGTCAAGCAGAGAAAGACAATTATCATGTGATTTCTCTCATCTATGGAACAGCCTTAACTTTCTTAAGAGCCCTGTTGTTCGACTGAATGTTTTTTGCGGCACCCCTTAGATATTTCTACAGTCTGAACAAAGGATTTTATAGCCACACCCTTGGGTTTATGTTTGTACCATGTTTTCCCAAGAGGGTTCTGAACTTGCTCTTTGCCTGGGAACCATTTCTTAATTTTTAGCCCTGTTTGTCATCTGGAGGGAATGGAATTTCCAAGACCAGTAAGTCCTGGCTTTTTTTTTTTTTTTTAATGATTCTTCTTTAGCTTATCTCCCTTTTCTTGCTTTTTATGATTAGAAGCAAGAAGAAATCAAATAACACCTCCAACACCCTGGCTGCAAATCTCCTTTGCCAGATCATCCAGCTCATTAGATACATTTTCTACTTCCTGCATCACTGCAGGCAAGAGGGCCATTACACCACAGGCAGCTGCCATTACATAGCAAGGATCTCATTCCTCTACTTTCCGATAGCATTTTTCTCTTTCCTTTATGCCCTTGCCAATGCAGCCTCCTTGAAGGCTAGCAGGACTCTGCTAACAGTCTCTTGGAAGCACTTTGGGGTTTTGCTAGTAATTTCCTCCAAAGTTCTTTCAGCTCCTGCCCACTGGTTGGTTTGAAAGCCACGCCCATATTTTTAGCATTTTGTTGTTGTTGTCTAGGTACGAAAATCTGTATCCGTTGTCAATGGGCACTTACCAAATTACCCCAAAGTATAGTAGTGGCTTAAGAACGATTATAAACCTTTAGTGTGTCACAGGTTTTGTGAATTTGGAAATCAGGAGTGGCTTAGCTGAGCTGCTGCCTAAGTTTGCTCATGAGGTTGCGGTCAGGAGGTCAGCTGGGCGCAGGCATCCAAGGGCTTGACTGTGGCTGGAGGATCTGTTTCCAAATTGCCACACTCATGTGGCTGGTTAGTTTAGCTGGCTATTGGCAGGGAGCCTCAGTTCTTCACCACGTGGCCTGCTTGAGGATTCTCCTGACATGGTGGCTGATGTCCCTCAGAGTGAGTGATCCGAGAGAGAAAACGCAATGCCTTTTTTTGGATCTAGCCTCAGAAGTGACACTCTGTCATTTCTGCCATATCCTGCTGGCTATACAGATGAGCCTCATTCACTGCGGGAGGAGACTACCCAAGCCTGTGATGACCAGGGAGGCAAGAATCATCAGGAGTTATCTTAGAGTCTGGCTACCACATTCACCTTTCTGTGCCGTTGGATAGTAATAACAGTGAAATTTCAGCTTCCTGGGACCCATACATTAGTAATCACTTCTTAGAAACACTGAAGAGTTGAGATGAACTGTGCATCCAGAGGCAATCACTCTCAACTCTTGTTAGTTGGGTTTTGTTTTTTTAATTTTTATCTTTAGATGTCTAAATAACATGTCTATAATGCTTCTTTGATTTTTCATTTTTAATTATCTATTGATTACAACTAAGGAAAATGAGTATTTTGCTCTTCTGTAAACCCCTCCCCATCATCATCCATACATCATACGTAGTTTTGATTAGTTTAATATTCAGTGTTTATAATATGACCATGTAAGTACAAATCATGGCAATCAGGTAGTATATTACAATTCCTGCTACTCTCTTGAGCTTATTTTTATATTGTACCTTAGAGTTAATAATTTTTTTTTCTTGTTTCGTTTTTTTTATTCTAACAATAATTGATTTCCAAACTCTTCCCCTTGTTTAAATTCTTCTTAATAATTTCAAACACACAAGGTATTTCATCAATACCAACCTGTAGCCTGACTGCAACTTCATGAGAGACCCAAACCCTAGGCCACCCAACTGAACCACTCCCGCATTTATGACCCTCAGAAACTGTTGTCAACTGGTAAATGTTTCCTGGCTTATCCTGTTAAGGTTAGGATTAATTTGTTATGTGGCAATAATATAAGAAGTGTTGTTTTCTCTTCTCCCTCTTTTTTTTTTTAACTCTTTGATGGCTTGTAGGATATCTCTTTGCTTCTGATGTCTGAGATTTCATCATAATACACCCTCTGTGTATATTAGTGAGGATTTTACAAAGTTTCTGTCTCCCTGCAAAATCTGTTTCCTCCTCTTTTCCTTCCTTCCTTCTTTCTTCCTTCCTCCCTCCTTGTCTTTTCTCTCTCTCTCTCTTTTTTTTTTGGAATCTCCTTCTCCCCCTCCTTCCTTTCTTCCTTCCCTTCTTTTTTCCTTCTCTCTTATTTTCTTTCTTCCTTTCTCCTGAAAGGTTTTCCTCCTAGTCTGGTGATCCCGTGCTGTCTCCTTCTACTTCAGAGGTACACTAAACAGATCGTCCGAGGTTCTGAGCACATAGGGGTGGCTTGCTGACTGTGGGCCTCGTCATAAGGTAATCTGGCTGAGCTGTTTCATCGGAGAATCCGTGTTAGTATCTCCAGCTCATATCTATTGGGCTGGTTCGTTCCCCAGGAGAACTGTCAGTGTGCTGTCTTGGGTATAATCATTCTGGCTGCTATCGGCCTGCACTAAAACCCTGATTCGACTACTTACTAATTATGTGATCTTGGTAAAGGAACCAAACCCCTAAGAGCCTCCGTGTCCGCATATGTGAAATGGAGGATGTTGGTAGACTCTACCTCTGCCTGACAGTAGCATTGTTGTAAGGATTAAATGAGTTAATATACATGAAGTACTTAGAACAGTTCTTGCCACAAAATAAACATAAAACAAGTGTTAGATGGTGTCCTCCTCCTCCTCTTCATCCTTATGCTCCGTAGAGCTGGGGTAGGGAAGCAGCCGGGATTTCAGCATCGAATATATCAGCCAACTTATCTTTAGTTTCAGTAAAGTACTCCTGCCTTCAGCTGCCTGGTGTCCCCAGTTCAGAGGCTCACTGTATTATCCATTCCAGAGATTGAGTCTCCAGTGTTCAGCCTGGGTGGGTGAGGGGCAGTCACCTGGCTGTGTAGACATAGGAAGGGGTCTAGACCTTGAGTTAGTCTTCCTGTTCTCAGTGCTGTCTTCTCTGTGACTCCCAGAGTGTCTGATGCTCTCAACCCGGCTGCATCTGACTTTCTCCTGTCCTGGCTTTGGCTTCTGATTTTTTTTAAGGTCTGCTTGTACTTCTGCTTCAAGCTTCTAAAATTTTGTTTCTGTAACTTTTCCTCTTTTTCCATCGTCTTGTGGATTTGTTTGTGTGTTTTTTAAAGAATACATTTACTATCATTCTAACGGGTGTTGGGAGAGCAAGGATGCAAATTCATGGGTCCCTCACTCTGCCTCTCACTGAAAGTCTGAAATAAGCTTATTAAAGGAATATTTCAAAAGCAATAAAAAGCGGGCTTCATGCTCATTTTGGATTTCTTGGCACTGTGGAAGGGAGCAGATGCGGGAGCAAACCATACTGGTGGGTAGGATGTTCACATCTGTATTTGCGATGGGCATGTCTCCTTTACTCAGATTCACAGAACTCCTTGTACTTGGGATTATTCATTCATCATCCGTCTCTTATTACATTGTAAGCTCCATGAGGGCAGATATCTTTATTGTGTCCACTGTTATATGATTTGGAACTTCAAAAATATCAACAATTGTAGTCATTATCACTGCACCGTAGCAGAAGAAGCAGTCGTGATAAAAACAGAACTAAGTTCACCCAGTATCTGCTGCTGGCTGGGCACTATTGTGAGCTCTTCGTTTACAGTGATCTGTGTCTGTGTACTACTCACAGCAGCTTTGAAGGAGGTAGTATTATACTCTCCACTCCACAGATGAGGAAATCAAGGTTCAGAGACACCTGCTAACTTGCCCAAGGCCTGTAGTTAGTAGGTAGAAGAGACATGATTTGAAATTCCAGAGCCTGACATCTTTTTTTTTTTAATGATTTTTTTATTATATTATGTTAGTCACCATACAGTACATCCCTGGTTTCCGATATAAAGTTCGATGATTCATTACTTGCATATAACACCCAGTGCACCATGCAATACGTGCCCTCCTTACTACCCATCACCGGTCTATCCCATTCCCACACCCCCTCCCCTCTGAGGCCCTCAGTTTGTTTCTCATAGTACATAGTCTCTCATGTTTCATTCCCCCTTCTGATTACCCCCCCTTTCTTTATCCCTTTCTTCCCCTACCGATCATCCTATTTCTTATGTTCCATAGATGAGAGAAATGATATGATATTTGTCTTTCTCTGCTTGACTTATTTCACTTAGCATTATCTCCTCCAGTGCCATCCATGTTGCAGCAAATGTTGAGAACTCGTTCTTTCTGATAGCTGAGTAATATTCCATTGTATATATGGACCACAACTTCTTAATCCAGTCATCTGTTGAAGGGCATCTCGGCTCCTTCCACGATTTAGCTATTGTGGACAATCCGGAGCCTGACTTCTAACCACAATGCCGTTCTGTTTGTTGACTGAATAACTAAATGTAGAGTCCTTCCAACAGAAGAGATTTATCTGGGAAAAAAATATATGGCTCCACACTAACTGGTTTCTTCATCTCTTTCATAAATCTGTAGGCTACTCTATGCTAAAAGCAGAATTCGTTTGAGATACGAAGTGATTTCCTGCTGCACTTTAGAATATAGGCGAGGATATAGTAAAATGAAATGTATTTAAAATACTAACAGACCAAAAGTACTTAAATAGCCTGAGTGGTAATTAAAATTGAGAACAAGATTTCCTTTGATAAACCTGTTACTAGCCAAGAATTAACAACAAAGGAGGCAGTGGGTCCATGTGGGACACCTTCTGTTTGGGGAAGAGAAAAGAAAGAAAAGAAAATCCCTGTTTCTTTTTTCTTCAGAATGATTACAAAATTGTTTTGAACACTGCCACCCCCAATCTGAGACCCAACCCTAATCTATGCAATCAGTATGACCCATAAATAGACTTTATAGTTCTTATGGGTGAAATTGGTTCTTGCAGTCCCTGAAACGTGGCCCAGGGCTCGGTGCTGTGCAGAAACTTAATAAATATCTGTTGATTCGTTGGTTCATTGCTGGATTGACCTCTCCTTGGGCTCTTACTGAGGCTGCTCCATTAAAGACAAATGATTAATGGGAAGAAGACATGTCTCAAAGCATGCAATGTTAGCAATCGTGCCATCAGATGGACGCAGACAGAGGAAGCTTTTTCTTTGCCAGAGCCTGCCTTCCAAGGGCCATGGATTCCCTCTTAAAATAAAGGAGGGAGGCTCGGTGTTGGGACTGTTTCACTTCTAAGGACGGTCGTTTTGATTTTTTGGAAGTGACTCTGGCTGAAATAAAATACTGAGAGGGAAAGTTGCCGATTCCTTTTCCCCGATGTTGGTCTTTCTGTGAGATGGTTCAGTTGAAGCATAATTCTATGTCAAATTGTGGCAAAAGGATCATAGTTTTTCCTCTTTATAATTTTCAGTCTTGATGATATCTTTGCAATTTTTTAATTTGTCACTTAACACCCAGGACTAGAAATTATGTGTCACATTTACATGGCCAGTTTTATGTATTCCTGACAGTCTTGGAATGTATCTTTCAGTTTTAAAACATTCCACCACTTTGGGACATTGGGAGGCTCATGTTTCTTGACAGATCCCCACCCCCATTGTCATGCTGTTCTTAGGTCGGATATGGCACGGGAAGGGGGTCCTTCTCATCGGAAAGCCAGTTTCTAATTCATTCCATCCTACCCCAGCTCCTACCCCAATCCTACCCTAGCTCCCACCCTAGCATCCATCCCAGCCTCTACCCCAGTGCCCACCCCAGCCCCCATGCCAGCCCTTACCCCAGTGCCCACCCCCAGCGCCCACCCAGCACCCATCCCAGCCTCTACCCCAGCACCCACCCAGCACCTACCCCAGTGCCATCCTCCCCCATTAAAAGCAGGAATCACAAGAATCTATTTGACATGTGATTTGCTTCTCTAGGTCCTCGCTCTTTGCCTTGGCATGGACTGTTGGCAGGAAGCCTCCGGCCCATGGCTGCCCAGGTCTCTGGGACTTTGTCTATTGCATTTGCATGCAGATTGTATCCTTGAGCTCCACAATGCTGCATCTGGCCTTGCATAATAAAATGTCAGCAGCCCTTTCATATCAGCTGTTGAAGTTGTGTTACCTTCCAAAGCAAGGGAAGCTGCCCAGGGTGCTTTCTCCTGGGATTCTTTCTGAAAAGAACAGAACAGTCTGCTGTCCCTCACACCCTTGGACTCAGAGCGGTTCCTCTTGTCCTCCTTCCAGGAGCTGCCTGGAATCTTAGGTTTGACCACCTTGCTCACAGCTTAACATCTTAGGAGAAACGTGGTGGCAGGGCTCTACACGTGGGTGGTCAGGCAGTTGGTGCTGCTGAGAGTAGAGTCAGGGGCTACAGCCCGAGGTCTTCATGGATGGTGACTGCTGGCTTGTGTTAGGGCTGCTGATCCGCTTCCAGCAGATGCTCTCACAGTGATACCAAGAGCTGACATCAGGGTGGAATGTGGGTAAGGCCAGGAAGGCAATACTTAGCACCCCAAAGTAAAACAATAAACAGGGTACACCTTACTTCATAATTTGAAGCCGGGTCTTCTGGCCGGTGGTTCACATGTTGTCCAGGGCCTTGGAGTTGGACAAAACTGGATCTGAATGCCAGCCCCCTTGATTGCCTTTGTGACTTTGGGCAAGTCACGTCTCTGTCGTCAGGTTCCTCATTTGCAGACTATAGGTCATCAGACCCTCACTGGGTTTTTGTAAGAATTGTAACAATACACAAAGTCAGCATGGCTCCTGGAACACAGCCGGTGTACAATGAAGGACTGTTGAGGATTTACTTACAGCAGGAACCAGGTACTGTTATAAGTGTTACTGTGAGTGATGAAAGTTGTTATTGTAGCGTGTTCGGTGAATAAATTCATACCACCTTTGACTTGCAACGGAGTTCAACTTTTTGAGCTCTCCCCAGTATGTTGGTCGTGCTTACTTAGGTACAGTTGACATGCTAATGGCAAAGATTATCTATGATTAAAAGCAGCTACTTTGGCTTTATTCACTTATGTTTGATGTATTTCCAGTTTTAGATGCTTGGGAACATACTTGCTTTTTCAGTTTCTTTCATGTAGAGCTTTAAAAAGGGTATTTTATGGACTTAGCACGTGAAGGGAAAGTGGCAGATTCTGAGTGAAGCACAGAAAGACCAGAGCCCACTCTACAGTGTGGGACATGGCGATGATGGGCAGGACCTAAGTTATAACCTCCCGGATTCTCAGACTCTGTCATCAAAATGCAGCTAATGGAGAGCAAAGGACCTGGGACACCCCCTCCTTACCTCCCACCCCTGACCAAAGTTAGGACAGGGCTGGAACCTTCTTTGAGATCTTGTGTTTTGTCTTAAAATTGCATATGAATATTGCATTCCATTCCATATTTCATTCCTGCTTATTTTATCCTAGAGAGAATGATTAGTCTCCATCAGTCCTCCCAACCCCCGCAAGCATCCTGGGAGAGAGCACAAGCCATGTGCACCCCAACACGGGGGACCAGTAGTCTGATCTGAAAAGTGGAACTAAGCTATTGCTCTAAATACAAAGGGGGGAATCAGGAACACCTGAAGAACGGACTGTAGTGAAATAAGGGGAGGAAAGGGAGCAGAGTGGGGAAAGGTCTTGGGATGCGGGTCTGGGCTGGAATTGGGGCACGGAAGGAATCCAGCAGCCAAACCCGCGAACCACAAAACCCACTTTCGGATGCCTATCGCATGTGAACTGTACCGAGCTGACCAACGAGAGTGGCCTCTCAGCTTCTTTTCAGGGAAATTCATTGGTTTCAGGAGTGAAGTTAGCCTCCCGCCGATGGAGAGCACGTTCCAGAAGGACCACAGTTAGGACACTCAATCTTCTGTCACCGCGAGGTTGACGCGTCCTTGGCTCCACTTCCTCCTCCTGGAGCCAGAGTCCATTCAATCGCTGCAGTCTTTACCTGGACAATGACATTCAAATGAAAATCTGTGCGTCGTGCCCAGGCAAGTCTTCTGGCTACATGATTTTGTCATAATCCATTTCTCACAGAGCGACTTCATTGTGATTTATTCCCTCGCGGCTTCTATTAGGTAGAAGTGGAGTTGGCCTTGGTTACGCTGGGAGGCTGCACATAAAGAGAACACAAGTGCTTTTTGAATGCCGGTGGGACAGTGCGCGGACAGATCCAGGCTAGGTGTGACGGGCGCTGTGATGGAGAGTTCTTTTGCTCCAGGTGGAGTTCTAGGGCCCGTGGAGGGAGGCTTGCAGAGAAAGCACCTATTATCTTTGTGCAAATTGATACTTGTCTGCTCTTTGCGAGCTGGAGAGTGCTCTGGGCCGTGTTCCAGTGGAGGTCGCCTTTTCTGCTGATGCCGAAGGAAATGGGTCGGATTGGCAGGCATGCAGCTTTCTCACTGCGGTGGTGGATGGGGATGGTGTCGGTGATACGCCACAGGTCTGTGCTGCTCGAATACTAAGCTCTTGGGATCCTAGGGCCATGCTTCCGAGACGTCGGGTAGCGATAGATTGTTGTAGCCTTGGACTCAGCTTGATGCGTCTGTTGAGTGCAGCGGGGAGAACCACAAGACCATGGAGCCTTTCACGGGATATGGTTTTGTGGCCGTGGCCAAGTTGCTAAAACTGTTGCTCCTCAGTTTCCCCAATAGAAGGATGGAGTCAGTAGTTCGAAAGCATGAGTTGTATGGGGTGAAACGTGACGCTACATGCAGAGTGCCCAGCACAGTGCTAGGCATTCAGTAAGTGCTGTGTGAACAGCGACCACCACGATGGGGGGGTGGTCTTTGTTGTTCCCACTGCCTTCCTCGGAGCGAGGCATGGAAAACGTCCACCTAGGGAAATATCCTAGGTCCTGCGTGATCTGAAAGCCTTGAGAAATAAAAGTCAATGGGTGTAAGCAGTACAAAGAGCGTCAGATGAGGGACTTAAGTAGGTTTTCTTGGTATAGAAAGCAGTGTAAGCTAGCTTGAGGAAAAGGAGGGGACTTATCATGCAGGGGTGAGGGCAGGAGGCAGGCTCTGGAGGGCACATAAGGAAAAGGTCTGCTCCAGGCTCCTGGCAATTAGGCAGTGGCCACGTACCCCTCGTGGTGATGGTAGCTGAGCACTCTCCCTGAACACTAACTCTAGGCCAGGCACGGTTCTAAGACCGTATTTGCATTAGTGACTTTAGGCTTCATTACTCTGAAGCAGACATGGCTTGTCTCCCTGTGAGTGATGAGACAAGAGATGCCCAGAGAAGGGAGGTCACCTCCCCAAGCGTGCACAGCTAGTAACAGATGGAGGCGGGATTGGAACTCAGGGTAGCTGACTCCAAAGCCCATGCCTCTTAAAAGGCATGTTGCCTTCAATGGGAGGCAGGCTGAACCTCCCCTAAGCTTCTCCCTGGCCATGGGTTTGAGTCACATGAATCTTCCAAGGTGTGGCCGGAACCACACCTCCCCTCTGGGATGCTCCCTAGCTCCCCATGGACCGGTAGTGCATCGGCTGTCAAGCCCTATGGGCTCCATCAGAGCCTGATTCTGTCACCACCTTGCCCGGCTTCCTCCACATCACTGTACATGCTGTCACTGCGCTTGTCATGGCCTGCCTTGTCACTTCTTCTGCCAATCCACATGCCTTTCTCAGCACCTGCGACATAACTCCAGTCTCTTGCGAACAGAGCCATTTAGGGAACTTGGCTGTAGATTCATTTCAGCATGTAGAATCCTTGGTCTGAAGGGTTTATTTTGTTGCTTCCTTTTGAAACTGACCAGTTATGTAACGTAGATCTTTTCCGGCGGTGCCAAGGTTACCCACGGGATGCTGTCTGCGTTTCTCCGTTAGACAGACTCCAGATGTGGGGTCGACATTGTCGTCCTTCCATGTTCCAGTATCGGGTTTTGGTTTTATTTTTTTAGGTCTGTGATCTTGAGCTGGCTGCCCAACTTTTTTTTTTTTAATTGTGGTAAAATAGACCTAACATAAGATTTACTGTTTCACCATTCTGAAGAGCAACATTCAGTGGAATACACTCACAATGTTATGTAACCCTCACACTACCTAAGACCAGAATATTTTCATCACCACAAAAGAAAACCCTGTCACTCCCACCTCCATCCCCTGGCAGCCACTAATCTGCTTTCTTTCTGTGAATTTGCCTGTTCTAGACATTTCGTATAAACGTCATCTTTCAATGTGTAGCTTTTTGTGGCTTGTTTCGCTGAGTCTGTGTTTTTGAGGTTCATCCGTGTTATAGCATGTATGACACATGTAGCATGTGAGAGCATGAACGTCATCCTTTTTATGGACGAATCATATTCTGTTGTGTGTTTACCATATTTTGCGTATCCACTCATCAGCTGATGGACGTGTGGGTCATTTTCACCTTCGGCTGCTGTGAACGTTCATGGGCAAGTGTTTGCTTGGACACCTGTTTTCAGTTCTTTGGGTTATTTACCTAAGAGTAGAATTGCTGGTTCATATGGAAATTCTTTTTTTTTTTTTTTAAGATTTTATTTATTTGAGAGAGAGAGAGAGAGCACAGAGGGAGAGTGAGAGGGAGAAGCAGACTCCCCATTGAGCAGGGACCCTGACGAGGGGCTTGATCCCAGGACCCTGGGATCCTGACCTGAGCCGAAGGCAGACGCTCAACCAACTGAGCCACCCAGGGGCCCTGGAAATTCTTTAACTTACTGAGATTCTTTAACTTTCCGAGTTTAACTTATGGAGAAACTGCCAGACTGTTTTCCACAGCGGCTGCACCATTTTACATCCCCAGCGGCGACTTACGAGGGTTTCAATTCCACATCCTCTCCTCCAGCATCAACTTTTGACTTGCAGAATGAGTTTTATTATAACAACGGGGGAAAATACCTGAATTATTTAGGCTTCATTTATTTAATGAGACCATATTAAAGCAAGAGCTGGAAACTTGTGAGCATTTTAATGCAAAATATATCACAGAATTTGAGATACACGAAAAGCAAAGGTTGTTTAACATGTAGGGATAAATTTGATCATTAGTTCATATAAATGACAAGATCATAAAATCCATGGAGCTTCTGGTGGCAAGGCTGTGCCCCATGATATGATTCATTTGGTATATTTTTTTCTATAAAAATGTACAATGGCCCATCTCAGTGACATCTGGACTCGTCTGCATAAAATGAGTGTTTACGGTCATATTATTATTATTTCATGTTTTATACTTCATCTGATCTATAAAAATAGAGGCACAGTATGGTAAGCTGTTATTTCTCTTCTGAAAACATTAAGAAATTTTATGTATACCTTCTATTTTTGCTAATGACACAAAATGTTGAAACTTGTTATTTTTTTCTTCCACCAACCCATGAATGTGCCATCCTTATCTGAAACCTAAATAAATACTCATTAATGTACAGTGAAATTCAAATGAGCACTTTATATAAATAAGCCTGATATAGAAATACGTGTTTCTTCAAATTTGTAGACCAGAATAACATGCAATAAATTTAACATCATTTCACATTCCAAGGCACCAACCAAGTAAACTGGTTTTATGACTCAATTTCCTAACCTCAGGTAGGTAAGAAAGCATATATATGGCTCTTCATTCCATAATCCATCATACATTTTAAGAACAGTATTATTTGTTGAGATTTTTATATGCCAGATGGAGCAGAGTGTACATAATGGCCGATTCTAGGGTATTATGACGGGGTGGCAGAGGGGACAGAATGGGGTGAAGTTGCCTTTTTCTTTCACTTATTCCTTTTTTTTTAACATTCTTTTTGACAAATATTTGTTTGTTCAAGCACTACTATGTGTCAGATGCTGGGTATATAGTGATGAATTGAGTAAACTCTGTTGCTGGCCTCTAGGAACCTATACTTAGTGAAGGTCTTATGGTATTGCAGTGTTGCATAACGATCCATCCCCACACTGAATGGTATAAGTCAATACCTTATCATGCTCACAGTTCTGTGGGCCAGGAATTTGGCTATGGTGTAGAGGAGTGGTTCAGCCCTGCTCCAGAGTGGCGGGGTCATATCTTGGGTGACTTGAATGGTAGAGATGGCCAGGGGTATGTGTCTAAAGCATCAGTTATGGTGGATGGCTAGATTCCTTGGTTCTTCTCTATGTTGCCTCCTCTAGGATCAGAATATTTAAGGTGGCTTCTTTATTCAGAGATCTGGACCCTGGTCTGGCTAGCTGCTTGGAAGAGCTCAGGCTGGCCGGGCATCTCTTTCTTTCTCCATGTAGTCTATGTGTGTGGGCTTGCTTCAAGCGTGGTCGTCTCACGGCAGTCAGACTTGGCAGATAGCTTCTCCCAGAGCAAGTGTTCCGAAATAAAGAGTAGGAGCTGTAAGACCTCTTATGACCTAGCTTTAGAAGTCCCAGAATGTCACTTCTGCCCCCTTACAAGTGGTGAACCATGTCATTAAAGCCAGCCAGACTCATGGGAGGGGATTTATACTTTACCTCTCAGTGGGGGAATCAACACAAAATTTAAGATCACTTTAATCTGCAGAGGAAGGCAGACTCATAAATAAAGAAATAATCACATAAATAACTATCGCAATAAGGAAAGTACAGGCTTCTTTATAGTAATCAGGACTTCTTGATTGCAAATGACAGAAACTCAACCCAGAGGGGCTAATGAAAAGAAGGGAATTTGCTGACCCATGTAAATGAGAAGTCCGTGGCTGAATCCTGATGCTGTAATGATACGGTCAGAAATCTCTTTCCCTATTTGTCAGTGATAATTGTCTCTCTGCTCAGGTGATTTTATTCTCAGGTGGGTGGGTGAGTGGGGGGCTCCTCAAATGATAGCTACGAAGGCCACCAGCTGCTCTGTACTTCTAACTGTAGCAATCACAACGGAAAAAGAGACTCTACCTCTTTCTTAATAGTTCTGTCAAATGGTCCTGGGGTTAAGTCTGACTGGCCACATTTAGGTCACATGCCTTCTCCTGAGCCAGCCGCTGTTGCCAGGGAAATGGAAAGCCTGGATGGGCCAGGTCTGGACTGTGTGGACCTCAGAATAGGACCAGCCCTACATGAACTTCAAGTGGGGATTGTGTTTCCAGGAAAAGGAGAGACAGTTTCTTTTATGAGAACACAGTGGAAATAGATGCTAACTAGACACACATAACGTACCCATTACACAAGCTGAAAAACACAGGGTGACCTGCTTTGAAGATGAGGTCCACACACAGACACAAGGGGGAGCCTATTCCTCCCTGTTGTCATTCCTTCCAATCAGTCAACTTGCAGTTATTAAGTTTTCATTGTGTACGAAGCACTAGACAATTTGTAACGGGGATCACAAAATGAACTGTAGGGGGGTTCGAAGGATCTGGGGGCGCATCAAGGAGAATGACCACTAGATGGCAGTAGCACACACAGGCTTTATTGGGTGAGGCTTTGACAGGTTTTGGGTGCCAGGAAGTCCCTCACAGCAGGTGACCTTCCTGAAGAGCAGGAGAGGGGGGCAAGGGAGCTGCCAGAGGAGAGGGGGATCCTAGAGGGGACTTCTGCATCTAGGTGATGTCACCTAGCAGCACAATGGGGATTGTGTGGGTCAGAGAGCCGCAGTGGCTTAGGGTCTCTATGTTCCCGGGCTTGCCTTATCTACGGCTAGCAGATACTGGGTGCAGTCTTGTGGGGCCTGCAAAGCAGACAGGCTCTAAATAGCTAAAAATCTGCCTATTTGGGCTATATTTAACACAAGTGGATGTGTCAAAATTTCAGTTTGGCACCTGCTGGCTTTTGAGTAAATGGGTCTCAGCCTGCAGTGAAGAAATAAACCATCCAGACCATCTTGGTTGATTTGTGTAACGAGGAGTTAATGATTATCCTCGGTTATAAACATAGCAACCAGTGAACATCAGCAAGTTAAAGACTTGAGGTATAAACTGTGGGATAATAAGCATAATAGTTAAAGCTTGATACATAATTATCACGTGACGGAGTCTGTGTCATGTGCTTTATGCGAACTGCCTCATTTAATTCACAGATAACTCTATGTAGGAGTTCCTGTTATGGTCCCCATTTACAGATGGGAACACGGAGGGGTCCAGGAACTCATCCAAGGTTATACAGTTGGAGGCGCAGACAGCACTGAGACCCAGGGAGACGAGCTTGAGAGCCAACACTCTCGAACTGCCGCAGCATCTTCAGGGAGCTGGGTAATCTTACTGGCCCATTTCTTCACCTGGGAAGGTAGAGGGGCTCACCAGGTGATGCTCCATGCCCAGTCTGTCACTGGACTTCGAGGCTAGCTCTATGTGGCGCCCTAGGTGGAAATACATCAGTGGGAGCCCCTTGGCTGTGTACTAAGGGAAGTGGTGAGAATGGTGTGGAAGGGTGTGGGGGACCAGACAGGCAGCTGGGTTAGCCCAAGAAGAGCAGTAGGAGGGGAATAACGCAGCAAGTGGTCTGCAGGGTGGGGGCAGTATAATGTAGGGATTAGGAGCACAGGCTGTGCCGGGGTATGAATCCTGCCTCCCTCACCCACTAGATACCTAATCTTGGGTGAGTCACTTCATCGGAGTTCCTTCATTTGTAAACTAGGAGCGTGAATAATAGCACTTACTTCAGTAGAATTGTCATGGTGATTAATTGAGGCAGTGCCTGTTACACATGGAGCACAGGGCTTGCCAAATAGTCGCCCATAGATGTGTGCTGTCATATTCCTAGTACTGCTAATTATTATCACCAGTGCAGGAACCATGTGACGGAGAGAAGAGGTGCAAGGAATACAGGTAAGGAAGCACCCGAGAAGGGTGCTCCAGTCCTAGCCATTTTTAGCACATGCAATGTTTACTGTGTGCCAGGCACTCTTGCCATCTGCTTATTTCACATTTGCTAAAAAAAAAAAAAAAAAAAAAAAAAAAAAAAAAAAGTCTAGATGTGTTCTCTGCCCTTACTTTTATTGTGTCCCACTTGGCTGGTGTTGATGGTATAACACCCCACTTGTGGTGTTGTCTCTAATGACGTCATTCTGGATCCAAAGTGTGGCAACATGGCAAGATGGTGAGAGCAGGCATTGGAGAGTTCCGGCCTAGGGTCTCCTCTCTGTTGTATAAACCTCTCTGAGCTTCAGATTCCGCATATCTCTAATACATCTTTAACAATAACAGCAGCCAGCATTCATTGGGAACTTACCATACGCCGAGCACTGTGGGATGTAACCTAACTTGTTCAAATTCACCTACTTAATAAATGTCAGAGCTGGGGATGGCTCAGCCTTCTGACCCTAGGGCCCACATTATTCGTGACTCATCCTTCTGCTCAAAGGTTTTAAAAACCCCTGACATGTGATAGGTGCTCAGTAAACCATAATTGTTGTCATTATTATTAGTGTTATTATTATTATAGCTAGTCAGAGGGGCAGGCAGGACTGAGACCCAAGCCAGCTGGCTTTAGGACCTGTCCTGTCAAACCAGCTGTATTTATTCATTCAATAAACATTTCCTGAGTGGCTTTCCTTTGCTAAACACCCTTGATAAATGGTGAACGAAATTCTACTCTTGCCTTCAAGAGAGTCACCGTCTAGTCCGGAGACTATGAAACCACATTCACTAGGCTATGCTCCAGTAACAAATACCCGCCCCCCCCCCCCCAATTTTGGTGTTTTTCAGTAGTAAACATAGTAAACTACATTCTGGGGTCTGAGCTGTTCTCATGGCAGAGGGAGAAGAGTAAGAGTGGAACCACGAAATTGCTCTTACAGCTTCTGCTTGGACATGGCGTCGCTCGGGTCTACTCACATTTAATTGGCCAAAGCAAGTCACTTGGAAAACCTGATGTTATGTAAGGCAGGAAGTATGTTTCTCCCCAGGTCACTAGGGGGGGTTCTGTAGGAATAGGTTCAGAGAGGAGTTTTGGAACTAATCATTAAAGCTACTGCAGACAGATTTTTAAGCAATTGTAATACAATATGGTAGATTCTTTAATGGAAGTGTCTATTCTTGGAGCAGAGGAGGGAATGCTTACCTCTTTCAGTTTGTCTTTTGAATTTAGAACAAAGTGAAGTTTAGAGCATATTTCAGGGCCTTAATTTTCTGGAACAAGAATAGAGAGAGCTGTATTGGATGCATTTTGAGAACCCAAAATTCACTGGCCTAGTTGGAGTGGAAAGCATTGACAGTAATTTTTCCTTTCCAAGAAGGAATGTAAGGAGTTTTGTTGATAGCCGTGTCTGTGTGTCTATAAGCGAAGAGCGTGGGAGCTGAGGTATCCTCAGAATGTCTTAGGGAAACAACAGTATGTCCATGTATTGGGAGATAAGGGGAGGGAAGGCAGGATGGTGGTGGAAAATGTAGCACGAGTCATCCAGAGATTGGGCCTTGACTCTGGTCTTGACTTTGGATGCCTACTCAATTACTCTCCTTACCTGTGCCCCAACTTTCCTGTTGGCAAGAAATATAGAGGGTTTAAAAATTTACGGTCATACTGAAAAAGTCATTTGTTGTTACTGTTTTTAACTTTCTGCGATAGAACTCAGCTTAGATCTGGAGCCCACATTTCCACTGTTGGTAGCTCAGTCACTTCTGGTTGAAAACTTAGTATCTTTTCTGGGTAGATGGCAGATAAATTCAAATTGCTCTCTCTACCCTCTTTCCCATCTTTTTGGGTTCTCAGGAGGCTTATGTATTGTCCTGTCTTGGGGATGTGTGTCTGCTCCATGAATCTCCCTCTGGACACTTCAGGACTCAATGGAAATATCTTCATCCCCCAGGATGCTAGAAAAGACCAGAGGTTGGGGGATGACGGTGGTAAGGCAGTAATGCTATCTCAGATCCTCTCTGACCTAGAAGGCCATGTGGTTAACATTTCTATGCAAATACTGGGTGCCTCATATTGACATGCACACTGACAGAGTGCCCCGCTCAGATGCCTAGGGCAGAATATAAGATGTTAAGTCACTTCAGCTTTCAAATCCCCAAATCTATCTGGTGCTTCTAACCATCTCCTTCAGAGAACGAAGATTCAGGGGAGGCAGGAATCAGGCCCTATACTTTCTCGTTCATCTTTCTCTTTCCGGGCCAAAGTCCTCCCCCAGGCCAGGACAGGATCTGAGGGTCCTCCTGTGCAGTAAGGTACTGCGCTGATGTCATGTCATGTATTCTTTCTGCTCTGAGACTTGTAGTTGCAACACTATGCTCCGTTTTCCAAGTTTGATTCTCCATAGTTCAAAACCTTCATTTATTTATTTATTATCTATCATTTGTAGTACTTACTGTAGGGTTTACAATTTGCATATCTAACAACACAGTCCACCTTCAGATGATGTAACATTTTACGTATTTGTGAACATTCTCGTTCTTTGTGCATCATGTTTTACTTTTACTGATGTTTTCAACCCCACAATACATTATCATTTTGCTTTCAACCATCCATTGTCTTTTAAAAGAATTAAAAGATGAGAAAGAAAATGTCTTTATGTTACATGTTGCTCTTTTCAAGGATTCTTTTTTACAGTTTTGTAAATAGAAGTTTCCCTCTGATGCCATTTTCTTTCTGCCTGAAGAAATTCCTTTGACATTTCTTTTAGTGAAAGTCTACTGGTGGTGAGTTCTCTCAACTTCTGTTTAACTAAAAAAAGTCATTATTTTACCTTCATTACTGAAAGATATTGTTGGTTATAGAATTCTAGGTTGACAAGTGTCTTTTTTCTTTTAGTATTTTTAAGATGCACAGATTATCTTCTGATTTCCATAGATTCTTATGACACGTCTGACATTCTTTTGTCCCTCTGAATGCAATATGCCTTTTTTTTTCTGGCTGATTTTAAGATTTTCTCTTTCTCATTCTGTGTGTGTGTGTGTGTGTGTGTGTGTGCATGTGTGTGCGTGCACACGTTTAGCAAGTTGATTATAATATGTCTTGGTGCCATTTTCTTTGTGTTTGTCCTATTTGGAGTTTATTGAGATTCTTGTATTTGTATGTTTATGATTTTATCAAATTTGAAAAACACTCTGTCCATTATTTCTTCAGATATTGTTTCTGTCCCTGCCCCCACCCCACCCCCAGACTCCACGTGCGTCTATGTCAGACCGCTATATATTGTCAAAGAGGCTCTGTTCATTCATTCTAGAGAGTTTCATTACTATAATTTTAAGTTCACTGGTCTTCTGCCTTGTTTAATCTGCTATTAATCTCATTCAGCAAAAATTTCATTTAAGATATTGCATTTTTCAGTCCTAGATGCTCCATTTGGTTCTGATTTAAATATTCTGTTTTTCTCCTCATTATAATCATGTTTTATTTCACAACTTTGAACATGCAAAACATATCCCATTAATAGCCATGTTTGCTAATACTATCACATTATTTCTGGGTCTGTTTCTATATACTGATTTTTCTCCAGGCTATGAGTCATACTTTCTTGCTTCTTTACATGTCTGGTAATTTTTTATTGAATACTGAGCATTATGAATTTTGCATTTTTGGGTGCTAGATTCTGTCATACTTCTACACACAAAAGATGCTCCATTTTTTTCTGGCAGGTATTTTAGTTACTTGCAGATCTGCTTGATTCTTTCAGGGCTTACTTTTAAACTATTTTTGGATAGGCCTAGAGTAGCCTTTATTCTATGGATCACTTAGCTTCATTTCTAAAGCCTGATCCTTCTGGAGTCTTTACTGAATGTGCCCCGAATTCCAGCAAAGCCCATCCACTCTGACTGGTGAGCGTGCAATTCGTGGCCCTGTGAGACCTCTTGGAATTGTTTGGCTTACAGCTGCCCAGACTAGAACTCTTCTCTCCTGGAATTTTTTTCTTGCCAGGTCCCATAGGTGCTCACACACAGAATGATAGTCAGCCAACAACTCAAAGGGACCCCTGTGCAGATTTCTGGAGATCTCTATGCAGCCCCCTCCTCTTCACTTCTTTGTCTTGCAGACTGTAGCAAAGGTAGCCATTCCAGTCTCTGTCTTCTCAATTCAGTGAGTTCACCGGGCTGTCCTTGGGTTTCTGTTCCTATGCTGAAGCCTGGCCATCCCTTTTTTTGCAGAATGCCTGGTGATGATTGGACTCAACTTTTTTTTTCCTCCCCTTTTCTAAAGGATCACAGTATTGTGCTGTCTGTTGTTCAAAGTCTAAAAATACTTGTTTGGAAGATATCAAGCAGTTTTCTAGTTATTTATGGCAAGAGGGTAATCTGAACCCTCTTACTCCCTCCTAGTCAGAAGCAGAAGTGCTCAGAGTTATTCTATTGTATACTAGTTTTTGATGATAACTTTCATCTTCAGAATTATGGTTGGTACAGTGGTTTTCCTGAGAATGTCTAGGCTTTACTTCTTCTTGGTTCAAGAGGATAGATTTACCTGAAATTTATAGAAATTCTATAAGGAAAGAAATCTGAATTCAAGAAAAAATAAGGAAATTAATTTAATAATATTTATTGAGCACCTCCTATTTGCTAGTCCCTGCCCTAATTGTTGGGGATATAGCCATAAACAAATATTTAAAAAAAAAAAAATCTCTGCTCTTACTGACTGCACTGTAGAGAAAGGAGAGGAAGAGGCAACAAGCATAATAAATAAGTGAAATCTTAAAATTTATAGCAGGTCAGATAGCAAGCACTACATGAATTATAGAGAAATAATAATCCTCCCAGCACACATGTGGCACTGGCTGGAAAACATGGCCTTTGTCCCTTCATATACTTTAATGATGAAGGCCATCTGCTTCGAGGTAAAGTAGCCAAGTATATTACCATAAATGTAAATCTACTCGAGGGCTGCCCCTCATGCCCTGCAGATCTCTGTAATTTACACACACTTGCCACAAAGTCATCTTCACGCAAGTGTTCCCTCACTTGTTTCTTTTCAGCTTTCTCAACAGGACTGACTGGACGCTGCATGAGGGTGGGCCTTGTTGTCTGCCTCTGCTCACGATTGTATCCCCAAGCACTCCACATAGGTTTGCTATTTGGAGAGTGCTCGATAAATACTTGTTAGCTGTTAAACACATGTGTTGAAGAGCTTTGTGGATGCACTGGTTTCTCGATACGTGCCTGGGTTGTACCTTACAGACACACCCCTGCCTCTCCCTTTAAAAGTACTGGCCAGCTTCTCTTTGAAAGTTACCTGTTCTGATCACTCTCTCCTTCTTTCTCTTTTTTGTAGCTGTGCAGTCATTGCACACCCTAAATGACCAGATATCCCATTTTATTGTCACCAAGTCGAAGGCACTGGAGGAGGACAAAGACCCCTTTCTACCCACCGAGAAAGAGACTCTGAAGAGTTCCATGATACTGATGAGGCACCTCTTAATGGACGCTCAGGTACGGAGATCGACGAAGAAATTTTACCTAGAGTCCGTGTGTCTTCTTTTGTGTTCTTTCTGGTAGAAGTTGTGTAAAAGTGTTCGACTACCACACGTAACTGGAAACCACCTTTGTGTTAAACAGCCATGTAGCAGACATTCGGATATACTGGGTATTGGATTCCTGATTAGGAATTATTTGGGATCTAGTATTAAAATAGCTTGGTTTTAAGTCAAAGTAATAGGGCTTAAAAATAATATATGTGTTGTTTCTGAGAATTTAACAGATCCCTCATTAGCCTTGGAAAAGTGAAAAATCCATTTACATATAAACTTGGCAGGCGTCAAGGCTGGCGAAGGTTCTGGAATGGAGCACTGTGTATCCCAAACAGCATCACTGAGCAGCTAATGAATATTTTGGTACATTTGATGCACCACCAGTAAGCGAATCAGCCCTGTTGTGTGTGTGTTTTTAATGCTCGCAATGAATTAATTACAGAAGGCATTTAGCTCATTGTTCGCTTTTGTTGAGATCCTTCTTCAAGGTTTCACCTTGTGTGCTGTTTTACTGAAATATTTAAAGGTAACCCATGTACTCCTTCTGGCTTTGTTGGTGGGGCTCTCCAGATATGTTGGTAGGCAAACACCAGGTGGTTTAGGAGAATTGATAGTTTTCAATGTTAGCAAAGCCAAGCTGAACTAGATTTTATTGTCATTTCTACCTCCTCAAGATCTAGAAATGTTTCCAAAAATGTTCTCTGGTTTTGGTGATTTTGTATTCGTGTGCCCCAAAGCCTTCCTCCTGAGTTTATTTTCTGATGGACAGCAGTGAGGTCAGAATGGCTGGTGGTTTCCTGCGTTCCACTCTGTATCAGATTTTGAACTGTGGTTTCTTTGCTCTTGTTTCTACCATCATGACGTTATCTGGTACCAGTAAGACTTTCACTGGCAAGACTTCAGTGCATTTCTCACCCGTCAGTGCTTGAAGCTGCCCTGTGGGATTATTGAGCCCCTATGTTGGGATGACCCAAATTATGCAAAGTCTTTCATTTTTATTCACGGTTCTCCCTTCTGCCCTTTATTATAAGCAGCCCATTCCACTTCTCCTCTCTTCCTGAGCCTGTCTGGTGGAAAAAGAAAAGATTCTGAAGCTCTAACAGCCAATTTTAAGACTCAAGGGAAAAAAAAAAAAAGGGAAATGTAGAACAATTTACCAAATAAAAGAGGGCAAATTATTCTTGAAAGGATTAGCTTTCCGCAGTGCCTGGACCCAATCCTATAGCTCACACCCCAGCCAAGGGAACTAGCCTAATGATTCTCCAGAGATATTGTGTAAACTCTAGTTTGTAAAAGCTAAGGAAATTAAAAAAAAATTCACATTTTTTCTGTCCTTCACTAGCGTCTAGAACGGGATTTCAGAAATGTTCAATATTGCTTAAGAAAACACCTCCCCAGAATGTTGGATTCATTCGACAATTTTTATTGTTCGTGGTGTTGAGCACGATTTCCCCCCCTTTTTATCTAATGAGCCTAGAATATCCCATATAATGTGGTTACTGTGTAGAACTGTGTTATTATCTCATTTTCTCCTGATCCCCAGTCAATGCCTGCTAGAATTTTCTCACTTACATAGCCAGATAAAACGGAACAGGGTACGATGGATATTGCCCAAAGTCACGCCTCTAAAAGGAGGGTGGGTTGAGTCCTCTTCCTAAGGGGGAAGAAAACAGAAGGTCAGGTAGAAGTGTTTGGTGTCTGGACCCACCATTTCTTTTGCCTACTTTTGTTCAAAGACTCTTCCCTCTTGTCTTTCAGACTAATATAGGATGAGGTAAATTGTGACTAGTTTGGTCTAAAAATACCACCCTCATTTCTTTTCTCCCCAAACCACTAACTTTTTGAAATGTTATTTGTGGTTATCCCTAGGTCTGTGGCTGAAGTCAATTAGAATCATGTTACCTAATGCCCCCAGGCTCAGAGCATCTCTGTAAGATTAGTGTTGCCAAATTTATAAAATGCTAAGGAACCCCAACGGTCGGGGTGATATAGGGTTTTCGGTTTTGAAGGAGACAGCTAGAGATATGCGATTTCTAAGGAGACTCTTTATCGAGAATTTTTGGAAATTCAGTGATTTTCCATTCATGGTTTGACATTGCTTCTTACCGCCATTGCAAAGACGAATGAATATACTTATTTCATATTCTAAGTTCATCAATAATGGGAGGTCAACAGAATGTGAACATAACTTCTGTGTGCCTCCCTCCCTTCAGCTGCATTTTGTGATATTAATAGATGTGCCATAGATCAGCGTATAGGAGGACGAAAGCTTCTCCAGTAACCACATCCCTTAACTTGGTTGGTGTAATAGCCTGCTCACTTCCACACCCAGAGGACTCTTAACAGCATTAGATTATGATGAAATGCTCTGACATCAGCCTGCGAGTTGAATGAAGTCAGGCACAAAGTATTCCAGAGAACCTGGAGGCCGCTTTCGAGAGTGGCTGCTTAAAAGGCATAATCGATTCAAGTCACATCTGTCTTGGAAGCAATAAATCCTGCTTAGGAGAATGTCAAAGGCAAAAGCATTGCTGGGCTATGAAGTCCTACCTCTGAGGATTATAAAACAGTATGCACAGAGCAAACACGTCTCCCAAGTACAATAGGGGCGCCGGACATGATTGGCAGGTGTGACGGTCCATTCTGGAGAACGGAATGGCTCACATGGCATCCTGGAGGCCCACAGCTTGTTAATTCCCTACATGTCTGTCTGAGCATTTCAGGGGTGTCTCAAAGAGGCAGGGCTCCTCTGTTTGCATTCCATTCCCCTTGTAGTCCGCAGGCCCCCAAATTCAGTGACGTGGACCATTCAGACCACATTGGAAACCTGATCTTGTGGGTTTTGCTCCTGAGAGCACCGGCTAAACCCAGAGTGCCGACTCAGCCTCATGAGCGATTAGATTCATAACACCAAAGAGGCAGTTCTTTCTGGTAGAGATTAATTCTTTTACTCGTCCTGTGTGACTCTGCATGCTAAGAGGGGTTGATTACAGCAAATTAAATCTCCTATTGGCAGTTCTCTCCTCCTTCCCCCCAAAGACCTAATATCATTATTTATTAAGGGGTGAACAAATGCTTGGGAAAACAATAAGATCGCTTTGCTGGCAGCAAGGTCCTCTCCTGGAAGGGGGGGCACTAAAAGGCAGAGACTTTCCATGCCCCATGGGCTCTCCTTCTGCAGTCACGGCAGCGAAGAAGGGCCCGTGTTCTGCTGCCCGGGCCTGGCGGAGTGGGGAGGTGCGAGGCCCTTCTCCCGGGACTATAGACTGGGTTTGAAGGTGGAACTTGTTTAAGCGAGGCGAGTCCCGAGTGCACCCCTCCCAAAGGTCCCTCTCTAGGAAGGAAGGAAGCAAGACTTAGACAACAAAAATCAACCCCACAGCCATCCTCTCTAAGCCAGTGTGTGCCGAAGGCCTGGCACAAGTCGAATGTTAGGCGGAAAATAAATGAAATCTGCTTGATCCTCTGGCCCGCCCTTCCTCAGCTCTTCCCTCCTCTCTTCCCTTTTCCTTTTTCTTTCCTTTTGCTCCTCCCTCCACCCCACCCAGAGCATCCCCTCCTTTCCTCCTGTTTTCTTCTTCGCTACACTCCCACTCCTCTCTCCCCTGCCTCCCTTCCTTTCCTTCCCCTCTCCTTTCCTTTCCTCTTCTGCCTTTCTTTCTCTTGTTTGTATTCACGGAACTTGAAAGCATATTTGCCAAAACCACGTATTCCCCTTGCCAAGCGTGAGGGAGAGCGGCAGCAGGACATGGAGTGACTGGCAGGAGGCAAGCCTGGGATCCGGGAGGCAGAAGGGGTTCCTGCCGGGATCCGAGATTCCGTGTGATGGCCCTCTGGGTAGTGTGATTTTCTTTTCTAGAAGGTTCTAGAAAACTCCTCTCGCTGGTTGACTATGCTTTCTGATTAATTTCCGGTACCATTGGGCCAATTTAACACAAGTAGATTGGCTGTTTGAGCTGCCCAGACACTGTCACTCTCTAGACTGGCCTTGAATGGGGAAGTGTGGTCTGGAACAGAGACCCCACAGAGGAAAACTTGGCTCAGGCTCCAGACAAATAGGTAAGGAGGGATGGCTTGTCAGCTTGTTTTGGGAAGGAGACCTTGGGAATCAGGTCATTGATACACAGTCATGACAGCCGTACACTGGAAGAGGATCTCTCCCTTCTCTAGCACTTTCCATCCCTCCACGTGCTTTCTGAAGCCAACACCGTGCTCAGGGCATGGACCCGGTGGTCTCTACTAGTGCAGGTATCTGGGGCTTTCTGGCTGCAGCTGGCTTCAAGGTCATGCCAGGAGCGCCACCCTGTCAACAGCCCTAGGGGATATCTTGCCCTTAAATCACACAAACCGAGGCACCAGAGGATGCTTGTCTCTCAAGGTCACAGTAGCTCCCCGAGCACAGATTTTTCGTAGTATCTTTTGAAATGTGACCCCGTGTGGGAGCAAGAAACGAAATGTCCCTACATTGTGGCAAGCAGAGAAGAAACTCTGACATTAGAATGGGGGCAAAGTTTTTAACCAAAGAAAATCACCCTGGGGATATGTTTAAGTCTATTCATGCTGTCAGATTTCCACCTCTTATGGGTCCTAGGAGAAAGAAATACTTAAATGGACGCTGAAGAGGTTAGTTCACCTAACTAGGAAGCTACAGTGGTAAGGGGATTATTCAAAGGAGTCTCAGCTTAGCCCCTCCAGTAATCCACGTGCTCCATTACCCATCCGTCCCGTGCATTCAGAAAGGCAGTGCTTACTTTCCGTTCTCAGATGCAAACTGTGAAACCAGGAGGTCCGAAGCTTGCAGATTCTTATATAACTCATGCGAACCCACTTCCCATTCTGCCATGGTGATTTTGATCTTTAAAAACATTTTTGTTAAATAAATAAAATTTACCTTGTAGGCATCACCAGGCTTAGATGCAATCCCGGTTACAAAGCCCCTACAGTCCCCTTCCTTGCTCAAACGGAGGGTGACACATTAAATTGCAATGCTGTTCTGATAAACTTGAGTCTAGGTATTTCTTACGTTAATAGTGAAAGGTCGCCTCCTCTGAGACCTCTGCCATCTTTGTAAAACCCATAAGGCAGAATTTTAGGGAAAGTTCTGAAACACTGAGATCCGTGCTTTCAGTATTTACATGGTAAGATCTGGGTACAGTTGGAACTGAGACTCAGGAGAAACTGGATTCCTGTCCATTGCTGTACCCTGAAGGAAAGGAGCTTCTCTTAGGATGGGTCATGTTTGAACAAAATAGTGTGTCAAACTGGTGTAGCTTCCACGGATATGTAGATATGGTGCTAGAGGGAAATGTGGGGATTAATTTTCACACCACAGAAACTTTATGCCCCGTTTTTAAATACTACATATTTGTTTCAATGATGTAGATTTTAAATGGTAATATGCTAGAATTTATGCTGGTCTGATTATTGATGGTCTGTGGTATAGTGAGAGAATCTGAAATAGTAGCAAAATCATGGGAAGAAGGCAAGGGGTGAGGACTCCAGTTGGGTTTTTTGGTCCTTAGAAAAAAAGACCAGGTCTAATTACCATAACAAGGGAAGGAAAAATAAAATAAGATGAAGACAGAGAGGGGAGCAAACCATAAGAGACTCTTAACTCTAGGAAACAAACAGGGTTGCTGGAGGGGAGGGGAGGTGGGTGGAAGGATGGGGTAACTGGGGGATGGGCATTAAGGCGGACACTCGATATAATGAGCACGGGGTGTTATATGCACCTGATGAATCACTAAATTCTACCCCTGAAACTAATCATACATTATATGTTACCTAAATTGAATTTAAATTAAAAATTTAAAAAAAAGAAAAAGCTTCTATCTTCATGAAAGAAGATGTTAGTTAAAAAAAACAAAACAAAGCCAACAAGGGTGATATTGGATGGAAGCAAATAGGGTTAACCTTAGGAAACCTGAGAACCACATCTCAGGAAAGACAGGCACGAGGACAGCAAGGGAGAGATAGGTCTCAGGAATTAAAGAAAAGTTACATGAAGGTACTGTGGTTGGGATCAGTTGGCTCCAACTATTTTCTCTCTCTGTGTCTCTTTGGTCAAGATTCACATTCTTAGAAGAGTCTGATGGTCATGTCTTACGTCAATGGGCCCTTTTCCCCACTGACCAGGGGAGGGTGTGCACGTTGAGGGATGGTCCCACCTAGATGGCATGCAGTGTGGGGAGCCATTGTCCCACAAGGTGGGAGAGAGGATGCTGGGTGGATGAGGGCAATAATAAATCCATCCTGCACTCCATATGCTTACACTTGGTCTGCACCCCAGCACGGGGGTTGGTAGCACACTGAGCTCTAGAGACAGAGAGGGACAGAACATTGGCCTTGCCCCGGAGGGACTCGGGATATAATGGGGCAGATGATCAGACACTGAAGTGCCCTGTGATCAATACTGAGGAAGGCGTGCGTGGGGGCCACGGAAGCCCAGAGAAGGAAGTGGCTGGTATTTGCAGATCACTTTATGTTTACAAAGCACTTCTGCCAGCATTTTCTCTTCTTTTGCTCTCAGCCATGAGAAGGACAGGAGGTTGAGTAGTATTATCTCTATTTTGAAAATTGGATATTAAGCTTTAATAAAATAGACTTTTTTGGTATCATTTCATCCAGCCCATCACAAAGCAAGTGTAAATGATTTCTTGCTTGTAGGTGGTGACCCTCAGAGTATTTGCTTCCTAAAGGGGTTATTAAATAGAGGGAAAGGGAGGGTGTTATTTGGGGAAAGAAGCAGATTAAAACCTGGCTTCAGACATACAACAGCATTCCTAACTCAAAATGTTTTTAAGGTTAATAAATATGCAATGCTTTCCTAAAGCTAAGCTCTACCCTTTCAGACTCTTAGAAGGTGTAGGGTGCTAAGAACAGGGTTTTCAAAATCTTTAAATGGAATATAAAAGGTATCACAGGTCCCCCCTTGATATTCTAGTCTCCTCATGGTATTCTGTAGTTATATTGGTAAAAATGTGGCTCCAAAAATAACACCCAACCCCACCATCACCCTTAGGTGAGCGGTTCTCAACTGAGAGGGGAGGAGAGCATTTTCGCCCCACCCAGAAGCATTTGGCAGGATCTGGAGGTGTTTCTGACCATCACAGCTGGTGTGGCTTGGTGCATTGGGGTGGCGGCGCTTCTAGAATCTGGTGGCTAAAGGCCGGGCATGTTGCCAAACTTTCTACCATGCACAGGATGGGCCCCCAAGACAGAGAATTCTCCAGCCCCAATGCCAATAGCGTTGAGATCGAGCAACCCTGCTTTTAGAACCAATGCTACCTTTTTCATTGGTCATGAAACTCCTCCAGCCTCAGAATTGCTTTGTTTGGAGCCCTACAATGAATCATAGTTGGTCCTCAAGATATATCTTTGTTATCATTTTCTCGTTGTTTATTGGGCATCTATAATGTGCCGAGCACTGTGCTAGACTGTGGGGAACCCCAGCAAGAACAAAAGCATGGCTCTTTGCCCTCAAGGATTTTGTATGGTAGTGGGTGGGTAGCTATAAGTATGTAAGTCAACAAATAATTGCGAGTTTCGATAGTTGTCTTAAAGATGCATTAGGACCCAGTTTAGATAAGGGTTCAAGTGTTTTCCCTTTGAACACAACATTTAAGCTGAGATCTTCAGGGAGGGACAGGGAGGGAAGGAAAGAGGGAGAGAATGTGACCTCTACTCATGCATTCTTGCATATTATTTGTACTTTAATTTAGTTGTATGTATTTAATACTCCTCCGTGAGGTAACTGGAAATAGATCCCCTGGGATGTTGCAAAAGATCTAAGCAAATTATTTCCCAGAGATTTACATTTAACTTAGAGGATACGAAAGTTCTAACTGGTCCCTCAGGAACAGAGAATCTTTTCTTTTTTGCCTGTGGGTGTCCACAGAGGAACCGGGATCTCTTGTCTTCTTTTGCTAGATGCCGTGGACATAGAGACACATACAAAGGAAGGCTAGCATCAGAGCTGTTTGAGCTACATGACGCACGGGAGCCAGGTGGGCAAAGGGAAATCCGGGGAGACGTAGACACGGGAATGAAGAGGTGGAGGCTGGCCATGCTCACGTGAAGAGCGGCCGTAGAGAACCTGGCCGGCAGTCAATTCTCAATTACGCACCGAGAGATTAGTAACTGTATGGATTATTATGGGCAAAGCATTGCTTCCCCTGTGGCACGCACTCAGGAAATGTAAACCGATGTTAGTCTGAGTGAGACACAATTAGAAAGGTAATTTCATTGCCAATATTTTTTTTTTCTGCCATAATGGAATTCAATATCAGACTTTTCTTTTGGTATCCGTAACTTGGTACTTTCAAAAGCTGTGGCTCTCACCCATGAGTCAGATACTAGAGAGCGGAATGGATGCCATATAATTATAATCCTAAAATCACTTATGCATTGAATAGTAAATCCTCTGCAGAGATGTTGGGGCCTCCTAGTCACGTGAAACTCAAACATTTCCCTGTACAGCAGCCAGGTAAATTGAGGCACAGTGTTGCTGAATGCCATCCTCCCCATCCTACGTTAGATCTAGAAGTAGAACCAACAAATCTCCTTGATGCCAGCTCAAGCTAATATTCCCTGTTCCTCACTCCCTTGTCTCTTAGGAAATCACATTTAAAGGCAATTTATTTATTTATTTTTAAAGATTTTATTTATTTATTTGACAAAGAGAGAGAGCACAAGCAGAGGGGAGCAGCAGGGGGAGGAAGAAGCAGGCTGCCTGCTGAGCAGGGAGCCCAACGTGGGGCTCCATCCCAGGACCCGGGAATCATGACCTGAGACCAAGGCAGACGCTTAACTGACTGAGCCACCTAGGAGCCCCTTAAAAGCAGTTTAATGGTGAGATGGTGACTTGGCTCTTCCAAGTTCTCACTTATTCCTGTGGACTTGAAATAAATGTAGTCGTTTTGGCCAGCTTATCCTGGATACTTAATTTCAGAATGGACATTCGTATCTTGGGTTCCTGATACGCACCTACGATCTCTTTCTCTTTCCTCGGAAAGTATAAGACAAGGAAACAGGTTCATGATAAGATTGATAATGAAAATCATGGCATGGATTTGTATCAGTTAACTACTGCCACATAAAAAAGTCATCCCAGAATTAATTGGTTTAAAATGACAACTTTAATTGACTTATGTCTGTGCATTGACTGGGCAATTTTGCTAATATGGGCAGGCACGATTGATCTTGAGTGGTCTCACTCCCATATCTGTGGTCACTGGGCCCTGGCAGATCTAAGATGGCCTTGGCTGGTGTCATTCAGCTGTCCTCCACATATCTCTCATATCCGCTCAGCAGGCTAAACTCTGGAATATTCTCATATTGGTGACAGGTGTCCATAAAAAAAAAAAAAAGCAAATGGACAAAAGCAATCACTTTTCCAGTCTACATTTGTATCAAATTTGCTACTATTCCATTGGCCAAAACTAGTCAAGTTACCAAACCCAGAGTCAGTGTGGGATGACACGACCAAGAGGGTGTATCAAGCACGGTGCGTTAGTGTAAACAATCGACCCCATAAAGCGAAGTAGCAAAAGATTTCTAAGCACAGCTCTTGATGACATTTGATCTTTTGGAAATGAGAGTCTGAAATGTCCTAATTAGCAGGCTTCATGCACATTCTCTTTTGGAAAGACCGAGCCAGTCAGTTTGTTTAGAGGGACATGAATTGTGTTCTTCTGCCCTTATCCAAGCACAGAGGACAGACTGTGTTTGACCAGCTGGAGGATATATTTCAAGAGGGCTCTATGTCAGGCTGGAACAGGATGATTTCAAATGGGCCTGTGACCAAGTGTGAGAAGTGTGCACTTGTGCTAGCTCTAGACACATGATGAGCCATTAAAATCCCATTGTTCTAGCTGGTCCTTCAAGCCAGGTGCATGGTTAAGTTGTTCAACACCCACTTCCTGAGCTTATACTAACCACATGAAAGGTACAGTGGTAAACACTGCAGGGAGATATGAAAAGTAAAAGTAATAAAGGATCGTTGAGTTCTCACTGTGTGCCAAACCCTCTGCTAAGGACTTTACCTTACCTCCAAACCTCATTTGTGAGGTATGTGTTATTTCCCCTATTTTATGGATGAGGGAATGAGGCCCAGAGAGGAAAACTTACCGAAGGTCACATATCTAGTGAGTAGCTATGCTACTTTAATTGCAAAAAAAAAATGCCTGGAGTTCTTTACTTTCTCTTTTTGCAGTATGCCTCGGTAGCCTTTCTCACTGAGAGCTGGGGTTTGCTTTCCCATCCCTTGAATCCGAGCTGGCTTGTGATTTGTTTTGGCCAAGAGAATGTGGTGGAAGAGTGGGTCAGTCCAGGGGTTGCCTGGGAGACAATCAAAACTCTGTCTTCATTTTCAGAGAAAGCTGTGGCCAAAGAGGTGGGTCTGGGACTCATCAGTACGTGTACCATCTGCTGGAGTCCTGCTGTATCCTAAAGTTCTCAGTAGCACACAACAGAATCCACTTTAATTTAAGGAGAAAGGCTTTAAAAAAATTTTTTGGAGACATTTTTGATAGTTTACAGAATCTCCAGGAGGTCTTGAAAACTAGGTTTGGAGGCTACCTGGCCGGGAATAACAGTAGTCAGGAGAAACCAGTCAAGACTGTTAGTGGAAACCATCCAGCAACTGCTTCACCCAGGGCAGCACCTGTAACATGAGGACTGGACAGAACCTTCCCCAGGGCTATTCTGAAGAACCAAGTTCTTCTGCCTCAAGTGGCTGAAGGAGCCACCCTCCTCCCACACGGAGGCTACCTCCTTGAGGAAGAACCTAGGCTACCTGGCAACCCTAGCCACAGGGGACTCTGGGAAATGTAGTTTTAGATTTCCATTTTCTGTAGTTCAGGGGAGTAGGTTAGAAGATGTTGGAATGTGTGAGTGAACCGATGTGGGGAACCCCAGACATAAGCACACAGGAAATTACACAGGGACATCATACAGCGAGGAACAGAAGAAGACACAATGTGGAGTAGATGAAAAGTCCCCTTCTCACTTCAACTAGATTGAGATTTCTGTCATTTGCAGCCTGTCATTTGCAGCCTTGACTTATAGGACACCTAAACTTTATAGAAATGCCATCCTTTCTCCCCAGTGCCATCCTGTCAATATGCCATGTGTTCCCTCCCATGATTAACCACAGAGCCAAGTGGGAGCTTTCTCTAAGCAGGGGCATCTGGCCCCTTGCAATTAAGCTCCAGGAACCTTCTTGCCTGTACTTTAACACTTAGGCAGTTTTATACGGTTGCTTATACACTTAAATGCAGTCAGTCACACACAGGGCTTGAATTCAAAGAAGACCTGTATAAACCAACAGTTATTTTAAATCAGTAAGCTACTAAGAAGTTTGAATATGTGCATGGAGGTGGCACAAGGAGTTTTGGTTTTTTTCCACCTGGGACTGGATAAAAAAAACAAAACAAAATAAAAAAACAGCAAAAAAACCAACTCGTTGTTCTGGAAGCACAAGCTGTTCACTGGTGTTCATAAGTAATGTGCCTCACATCTCAGTGCATGTTTTCATGGGTTTTTCAATGTATTTCTGAATGAAATTTGAACCAGTGTTTGCAGAAATACCTCCACAAATAGCTCTACAGTTGTGCAGAACACTGGTCATGGAGGCCCCATATGGCGTTTTCTCTAGCTTCACCAAAAGGGACCAACTCCTTTGTTACAGGTTGAATTGTGTCCTCCAAAAAAGACGTGGGAAGTCCTAGCATCCGTAACCTCAGAATGTGGCTTATTGGACCTACAGTCGTTACAGAGGGAATCAAATTAAAATGAGGTCATTAGAGGGGTGCCTGGGTGGCTCAGTCGGTTAAGCACCTGCCTTCGGTTCAGGTCATGATCCCAGGGTCCTGGGATTGAGCCCCGAATCAGGCTCCCTGCTCAGCGGAGTGTCTGCTTCTCCCTCTGCCCCTCGCCCTGGCTTGGGTTCTCTCTCTCGTTCACTCTCTCTCTCTCTCTCAAATAAATAAATAAAATCTTTTTATTTTTTAAAGAGGTCATTAGAGTGGGCCCTAATCCAATATGACTGGTGACCTTGTAACAAGGGGAAATTTGGACACGGAATCACACGTGCACCGAGGGAAGGCAGTGTGATGTCACAGGTGAATGCCGTGGGATGCATCTAGATGTCTGAGGCCCCCGAAGCTGGGAAGAGAGGCCAGGACGGATTCTCCCTTAGAGTTTTCAGAAGGAAACAAACCTGGTCTCACCTCGATTTTGGGCTTCTAGCTCCAGACCCATAAGACTATGAATTGTTCCTGTTTTAAGCCACGTGGTTTGTGGCACTGTGTGATGGAAGCCACAGGAAGCGAATACACCCCTGCTGATGAGGAAATCACAGACTAAGAAGGCGTGGGACATTTTCAGACCAGGCACAGTGTGGTTCGGAGTAGCATATTTTTGTTTTCATCATGGGATGAAAAGGATTGTGATGGAAAGCCAACATGCACGTTTCCTTGCTCTCCAGAGAGTTCACAGTGCTGAATGTCGCACCTGGGGGTTTTATTTCATCCAAGATAAGTGAAGGGTGCTGTAAGGGCCTGGGCGTGGCGTGGCAGGTGGCCTGTCCTACCCGCAGTTGCTGGAGGTGGTACCACTGTTGCTTCTGCCGCGATAACAACATCACACATAATTTGTTGATTCCCTATTGTTGGTTTCTCTGTGTGATGGGAAGTTGTCACCTGGCTTCTTCCTTTCTTTTCATCATCATAACTGCCTCCACTCTGTCATCCTTCCAACGCTAAATCAAAGGGAAGCGTGTCTTCTCTCATCTGGGAAGTATCCCGGATGCCCATCATTAACGCAGAGGAGCACTTGACATTTTAGATCATCATTAGGGCTGCTTGATTGGATTCAGCCGAGCCGTGGCACTCTGGTAGGACTGTGGGGGCAGATAAGCAAGAGAGATGGAGATCTAGCGAAGTTCACGGGCAGCTGTTGCCCTGGCACAGGGTCATGAGCTCCCCCCACCCCCACCCCAAGAGCCGGCTGTCTCCCGGGATGCAGCGTCTGGCTCAGTGTGGCAGATCTGGTTGTCATCTTTCCGCTGCCATCTTCTGCCTTGGGAGGAATTGTGAAGTGGGTTGACTCTCTCTCCCGGGACTCTGCACCTGCCCCTGCCTATCAGCTCTTCTTCTGCATCAGGCTTCCATCTTGTGGGCCCAGGTCCTCAGTGGGCTTTCTTCAGTCAGGCCTGCCCCTTCCACATTGTTTTCTGTGCCCCCTAGACCCATCGTCTCCCACCGGGCTTCTGGAAGGTTGTGCATGCGTTATCCTATGGGCATTTGATGGCTGCCCTTTCTTCTCCATTCTGCAGAGTGAAGAGTACTGTGGAGGAGAGAAGCATGGGGCTCTGGGGAGGAGCCCAAACTAGAGTAGCTGAGGGAGGGGGAAAAGGACCCCAGCCAGCACTTCCCAGAGAAACCGATTTTGAATACTTGTGCAGCATTGAAGTCTGGTGAGGATAGAGGTTTGGGGTTGAGAAATCTCAGCCTCTTACGGGACTGCCTACTCACCTAACTGTAGTGCCATCTTGTTTCTCTTGTGTCAGCCCCTCTCTGGGTTTTGTTGGAACATTCGAGTACAGTTTTGATTTCAGGGGAGCACACGTAAGCAGTTGGCCCAGGTGGCTGGAAAATGGATTTCCGCCAAGGAGATCAGTCATTCGGGAAAGAGCCCATAATTTTTTTTATAGAAACAACAATCTCTTATATAGGAAAAAAAGGATTTTTTCTTCTGTAAGCACATCTGAATGTTCTTCATTAGTAGAATATCTCTGATTGATAAGCCTCTTCCTTATTCATCAATGTGGACAAGTTTATTCTTCCAAAGCCGAGTGATTGGTATCATTTAGCATTCCTCATTCCTCTGCCTTCTCTTCCCTGGGCTTCTGGGGACCTCATTTTCATTCTAAGTTGCTGACAGCTCCTTGTCTATGCCCAGGTGTTTGTTAGGATTCAGTCCCAGAAGCCCAGAGAGCAGAGGATGGAGGGACAACTGGATTTGTTCAGAGCGGGCCATCTAAATAAAACCAGATAATTATCTGTTAGGGATTTCAATTACAGAAATGACTGACAGAAAAAGAAAATAACCAAACATTTGAAAACCAATCACAAAATGAAACAGAAATTACAGAATTACAAACTCAATAAACTGACAAAGTTACATAGGAGAAAATAGTTAATAGAGAAACTAGAACAGGATTTTTAAATAGATATAATTAATATCCTCAGAGAGATAACATAGAATATTGCATCTAAGAAATCAGAACAGAGGTCATTCGTTTACCCATTCCTTGATTCCATTAGTATTTAATGAGCTGCTAATATAGGTTAGGCACAGTTGGTGCACTGAGGAGTGAATAGTAAGTAAAGCTAAGGCCTGGTCCTGGTAGAGCTTCAAGTCTAGTTAGGGGAGACAAAAAAATAATAATAACCAAGTAAATATATGTCAGCTGATGTGTGTTTTGATGAGAAATAAAGCAGGGTAAGAAGCTTAAGAGGTACAGGAATGGGAAGGAGGATATTATTTACATAGGACGGTCAAAAAAGGCATCAAGGAAGTGAGAGAGTTAATGAGCCAAGTCAAAATCAAGGGGAAGAATGTTCCAGATGGAAGGAACGGCAGGTGTCAAGGCCCTGAGTCAGAAGCATGTCTAAACTCTTCAGGGAACAATGAGAAGACCAATGTGGTTGGAGTAAGATGAGCAAGGGTGAGTGTCTTAGAAAATAAATCAGGAAGGTGGGGGCAGGGCAGAGTAGATTATTTTTGGCTTTGAAGGACTCTGGCTTTTACTCTGAGCAAGAAGGGAAGCCATGGAAGGTTTTAGGCAAAGAGCTTGATTTGACTTGACTGAATATTCTAAAAGGAGTAGTTGGACTGTTAGGGAAAAATCGACTATGGAGGATTAGAACTGGGACTAGGTAACCAACTCGGAGACTGTTGAAATAACCCAGGTAAGAGACAACGTGATTTGGACCATTACCTCTTGAAGGTGGTGAGATATGGTCAGCTTCTGTAAATCATTTGTAGGTAATGCCAACAAAATTTGTTGACCTACTGGATGTGAGGTGAGTGAGAGAAAGGCGTCGAAGAACCCAAGCAACTGGAAGAATAAAGACCACTCTAGAGAGGGAGGGGCAGAGGGGAACGTCGCTGGAGGTGGGATGGAGAGTTTGGTTTTGGACAGACGTTCGAGGTGCTTAGGAGGCATCCAAGTGGAGATGTCGAGGGGGAAGTCTGGTGTTCAGCAGAAAGAACCCAGTTGGAGACACGCAGTCGTGAGACAGGCAGTTTCACCCAGATGCTTCATGTGAATGCAGAGAGAAGAGGTCCCAGGACGGAGCCCCAGGTCTGTCCACCTTTCAGGGGCTGGAGAGATGAGGAGGGGCTGCACAAAGACTGAGCGAGAACAACCCGTGAAGTCAGAGAACCCAGGGGAGCACTGCACCGTAAGAAGGTGAAGAAGGCATTTTAAGAGGCTGGAAGTGATCCCATGTGAGAAATTCTGCTGACCAATGAGCTGGAACGACGACTCTGATTGATCATTGGGCACAGCAACGCGCAGGAGATTGGTGACCAAGGCAGGGACAAATCTGATGGCGTAGAGTAGGGGAGAAAGCCCAGCGGGCATAGTTTGAGAGAGAATGGAGGAGGGGTGTCAAGGCAGGGAGTGGAGCGAACTTCCTCGAGGACTTCCAACGAGAAGCGGACGATTAGTGCAGAAGCTGGAAGGTGGAGTCGTGTGTTTTCTTAAACGGTGCTTGTTCTGTCTTGAAGAGAATGACCCAGCAGAGGGAGGAGGGCTGGTGATGCAGGGGAGCGTGGGACGGGCCTTCCGGGAGAGGTCCCTGTGTACATAGCTTGTCAAAGAGGAGAGAGGGTAAGAAAGAACCAACTAGAGATCTTGGAAAGAAAATAAATACAAATACTGAACCCCCCCCCACCTCATTTTCTGAGGAGCCTAGAAGAACGAACAACAGGAATGTCAGGTGAGGGAGTCTCCCAGGTGCAGCATGAAGGATTCACGGTGGGAATTCTAAAGAACAATGACGAGATGTGGACTGGGGGAGGAGGAGCAGCTGGAGAGAGATGCGGGAAAGGAAGGGAGGCGGTGTGTGAAGGCTCAGCTGGAGGTCACGTGTCCTCAGATGGGGCAGACCCACGGGTCCCACGCAGGGGTGATGATGGCAGTGGTCAGAGTCATAGCGGTAGCGGCGGCAACAATTCATGCATGAGAGCACCATCGAGACGTTTCCAGTGATCAAGAATAAAGAAAAAATGGAAAAGCCTCTAGAGGAGTGGTTGGTGTCACTCAGGTCACAAAGGGTCTTTGAGGTCAAGGAAAACGCTTGAATTTTGTCCAAGAGTAATGGAAGTCACCAAAGGGTTTTAAGAAGGTGGGAAGGGTGGTGACAAATATTGGGTTTGTTTACCCAGTCGTGTCGGGAGGCTGACGGAGATGACATGGGGAAGATTGGACGGCTGGGGGCGGGCGTGGAAGCCGGCAGCCACGTGAGGAGCTGTCAGAATCACGCCTTCAGGAGGCAGCTGCTCTGTGAGTAGGGAGCTGGCAAAGTGCTAAGCACTAAACGCGTGTATCAATCTCTTCAGTCTCCACCATGACCCTCCGTGACCTCCACTTGACACATGAAGAAATGGGTACACAGACAACTCGGGGAGGTCACCCAGCCAGTAGGCGGCAGAGCCGGGATGGGAACCTGGGTTGTCTGGGCTCAGAGCCCAGGCTTTTAACCAATACCCTGTAGGGCTTTGGACCAGGGCCGTAATAAGGGAGACTGGAGACGTGGGTGGGTTTGGGAGACGGCAGGCACAGGGGAGTGAGGCAGGGGGAGGGAAGAAAGGGATTAACAATGATGCCTATATTATTGCCTTGTGCAAATCAGTGGTACTTTTGCTGACGTGATTTCACGTCCCTGCTTTAGTGAAGCCCTAATTGCCCCCCACGGAATGGAGAATAAGTCCACGCTCTTCCTCCACTGCTGGTAAGTCTCTGTGCTGAACACCCTGCCAAAAAGGCAACCGATGTTCGGTTTGCCCAGGACCAGCGGTCTTCAAGGATGTTTAAAACCAGGGAAGTCCCTGGCAGACCAGGACGAGTTGGTCACCCTCCTGCCATCCCCCTATCCCTCACTCTGCCCAGCCGCCCTGGCCTTGCCTTTAGACGGGTGGGCCTCTCCTTCCTCGGCCTTCGCAAGTACCGTTCCTGCCTTTGGACAGCTCTGTGCCTGGCACTTGGCACAGCTGCCTTCCCTGGTCCTCTGCTCTCAGCTTCAATGTCACTCCTCAGCGTGGCCTTGGTGACCCCCCTATCTCATGTAGCTCACCACCAGCATTCCTCGCACCCCTCGGAACTTATCACAGGTTCAATGACTTTATCAAATCATTTGATCACTCCTGTGCTCTGTCATTGGCTCCAGGAAGGCAGGGCCTACGTCTGTCTGGTTTACTTGTGTACATATCGAAAGAAGGTCTTGGAGGACCAAAGGAGAGACGTCGTCCGCAAGGGCAGCCAGAGACATTTTACTGGTGTATCAGGAAACACTGCCTTAACAGAAGCTCCCAGAAAAGGTTACCAAGAGAGCTTGCAGCAAAAAACACATTTAAGAAATTAAGGCTTGCGACTATGTTCCCAGCATTTCTCCCCTCTCCCCTCACCCTCCGCCCTGCTTTGGTCCATTAAGAGACAGAGCTGAGAGCCCCGCATGGATCTTGGGCTTGGTTGCTGGACAGACTATGAATTTTGCAAGTCATGTTCCACCTGACATCTTCCTTCCACTTGTCCCCACTGCAGACAGAAGAGCTGAGATTTGGGGAAGCCACTGCTTGGAGTTACCCGGATGACTGCTCTGTTTTATTCATATCACAAATAAAAGTGGGCAGGATTTCATATGGTTTAACCTTTCTTTGACACATGCATGCCTTGTGCAGTCTTGTTTTGGTATTCTTTTAAAACTTAACTCTTGCTCATAACAGTGAAAAATTGGAAACCAAATACAAATCTAAGAACATTTGATTGGGTACATGAGTTTTGGCACATCCCTAGAGTGGAATACTCTAGAACCATTAAACACAATTAGGTAGGTCTACGTCCACTGACATGGAAACATGTCTGTGATAAATTGATAAATAAAAAGAAAAAAAAAGCCCGGAAGGAAATGCGCAGAAATGATCACAGGCGTAATCTCTGAACAACGAGAGAATAGATCTTTAATTTTCTTCTTTATTTCATTTTGTTTTTCTGAATTTCTCCAGTGAGATGTATTCTTTTCATAACCAGTAGGGGAAAGCTCTTCTCCTATTTAGAAAAAGCAAAAACGAGTTTGAGAGAAAAAAAACATGTCTCATTAATATTTATTTTTCTGCAGAACTACCCTTAGTCTCCTAAAGGTTCAGAATGAGCCTGGAATACATATGTTGTGTATAATATATGTTCTTGGTAATATATTTCAGACTACACATATGAAATGCAGGAAACGTACTATCGAAGTGTGTAATATGGCACATGCTTATGGTATATGTTCATGTACATGTGTCTACATCATACATAATTTATATGCGTACATCTTATCCTTTATTCGGTATATTGTTTTGCTAAATTTATTTATCCAAGTGAAATAATGTGCGTCTTATTCAGATAATCAATTTACAACATAATCCTTTTCATTCCTGTGCTGGAAGTGAATACCCACCAATGGTCTTGGGTTGCTTTTTTCTTTCTTTTCGTTTCGTTTCTTTTCTTTTTCCTTTTTTTTTCTTTTTCTTTTTCTTTTTCTTTTCTTTCTTTTCTTCCTGTCTTCTTTTTCTTTTTAATGAGCCTTTTTTTGAAAAATGAAGCACCCAGCTGGCTGGCTCCACTGAGGACCATGGAGCTCCTGGCAGCATCATTAGTATTTGTTACTCAAACACAGGCTTTCCTCAGGAGTGCTCCCCACACACCTGTGCCTCTTCATTTGATTGGTGCGTGGCCTGTCCCAGCCCAGTCTATCTCGGGGGAAGGGGTGGGTGTCAGGCAAGGTGATGAATGATGAGCCAAGATGGCCTTTGGGGATCTGGTTTTGCATCTTGACTGATAACACATTCTCAGCTCCCAAATGCCTGTAATTGGCATTGCTTTTGAGCCATTTTGTATTTAATTTAATTTATTGTTATTTTTTTTTTAGGTAAAGCTCTGTTCTTTTTTCCTTCCTTCCTCCTTCCCCCTCTCCCCGAGTCTCTCTCAGAGCAGTAGATAGGGTGTTATCAGTTCGTATTCATGGTCGAGACTCTGCAGGGAGCTGTTGATGGCACCCAGCGTTCTAATCCAGGGGCCCCCACAGTCCCTGCAGCTCCGACAAGGTGGCTGGTTGGCATCAGGCCCCGGTTGCCCTGGAGCTGCGGGGCAGAGCCTGGCAGTTGTCTTGCAGGTCAGGCCGCCCTCCCCGACCAACATCCTCACCCGGGCTGGCCCGGCTGCTTCTGAAAGGGGCCTTTGTGTATGAGCCCCAAGGACAAAGCCCCTGCAGACACTTATCCCGTAGTTAATTCCCTCTAACACCAGCTCACTTGATCTAAGAAAGCCGAGTAAGAGTCCCTGCCCCTAGGCATTGTTCCTCTCTTATTTTATTGAATTATTTTGTTTTTACAAATACGAAGTGCTTCCTCCGTGCCAGGCTGTGTTAGAGGCATTTTTATTTATCCAATCCTTAGCAACCTGATGAGGTACATATTAAATTATCTCCTTGTTACAGTTGGACAATAGGGCAAGAGGGCTATTAGTGACCTGCCCAAGACAGCAACATATAGTCAGTGCTGGAGGCAGGATTAGAACCAAGACCCTTGATTCAGGAGCTCCTGCATTTAACCCACATGCTGTGTTCTCGGGTCCTCTTTAGCTGGTTCCCAGATGCAGGAGACATGGGTGCCGTCTGCTACCGCCGGGGCTGCTTTGGAACAGCCGTTGGTTTCCATCAGTGCTTCCCCTAAGGTTTGCAGGGAAGGCATTCTCAGTGTGTGACTTGCCGACCTGATCTTGCCTGATGCAGGGCATTATGGGTGATCAAGCTTATTGGAGGGGGTAGGGCTTCTCCCCTATTGTTTGAGAGCCCCCCTAGACACCCCCAGCATTTGGAGCCAGTGCAGGGGTGGGGTATGGAGAACAAGCCCCAGGTCCAATCCAACCACTAACTTGCTAGGTGACTTTCCGAAAGGTCCTTTAATCTCCAGGGCTGGTGTGCGTGTCTGCAAAAATGGGACACTACTATTTCAGCTAGCAGCCTCGAGAGTGTAATGAAGGAGGCAGCTATTATTAAGAAGGGCATACGTTGGTGCAAGTCACCGCGCTGGGTGTTTTCACATTTCCCCATCCGAAGTCTGCAATAACCACATGAAGGGAAGAATCATGATCAGAGGTAGGAAAGTCTTTTATTAGAGCAGGTGCTCTGCAAACATCAGGAATTATTCAAATAGAAACATGTTGCATTATACTAATGGATGCATCAAGCAGATCTTCTTGGGAGAATGGAGGGCAGGAGGAGGTGTCCTGTGCCTTGCATAGTAGGGCGACAGTAAATAAGCAGCGGGTGATTGACAACAGCTTCTGTGCACGGCCACTGTTAAGTCGTAAGACTTCTCCCACCTGCGTGTGTGCCGGTTACCCCCCAGCTGTCTGTCTTCCCTCCTTGATCCTGTTCTTTGGATTTGATCTGTATTAATTGCTCGCTTCTGAGATCTATAATACCCTTCAGTCTAAGTTTTAGATACAAGAACATGTTTGGGAGTGTAAGAAATGAAGGTTATTTCAAGCAGAGGAAAGAGAGATTTTGAGGTAAAGCAGAGATGCACATGCCTGCTTTTGACAAAGGAATAATTGACTGGGAATCCAGGGCCTTCTGGAAGGATGGCCTTCACTGAAACCAAAATGTTGTCCCATAACCCAATAAACTTGGGTCCAATTCAGTATGTGCCAGAGTAATTTTAGAAGCCATCATTCTGTTTCAGCAGTAAATGCAGCTCAGAGTGGTATGAATTCCCCATTAAGATGATGTGGTGGGGAGAGTGGAAGAATCTTTTGGTGCAATCAATTTATTTTAGTGTCCCAAATGTTCATAGCAACAGGAGCACCTGTGGTTATAGCTGCTGTTGGGGTCGGCTCCCTGTCACAGACGGAGATGAACGGCGCTGTCCCTGAGAACCAACCAGCACTCCTCCCACCACAAAGGGACATCAGTTTTCTCCAGACAGTGGACTAGAACCCACATTGGGGCGTGTTGCAAATTAAACTTTTAATAGAAAACCGAAGAAGCTTTGCGCATTTATTTTACAGGTTGTTGCTCTTTGAAGAAGGAGAAGGTGGAATATGCAGGTGAGACTAGTTGAGCCACTTTTGGAAAATTTTCCTTTTGAAACATTTGCACGTTTTATGAAACCAGAGGTTTCTTTGCCATTTTGTTGTGGTTTCCTCATTATTTTCCGAACAACCCCCGGAAACGATTTCTTAGCTGTTTGTCTTTCCCCTCACAAACAAGCAGAACACTTCTGATCTATAACCTTGCACAGGACACACCAGAATTCATTTGTCATACCTGTCCTCTGAAGAAAAAGTCACGGAGTCGGGGAAGGATTACTGTAGGCGACTTTGTCTTCAAAGGACGATGGTCCAATTACACGGCTTTTAAACAGCTCAAGCCTACCTTCAAATAGTAAATAAAACTGAGGTTAAGTTATGGCATATTAAAAATGGAACAAGAGTTTGTACATTTTTTTCCTTGTTCCACAAGGAAGTTTGATTTTATCTCTTCCCTTTTCTCCGATGTACTGTCCTCTGTTCCTGTAAGTGAAAAATGAGCAAGTGACGTTATTTAGTCGCATGGCCTTAGAATTATCGAAAAGTGACAAGCATGTACAATGGGCTCAACTCCTGGAACAAAAAAGAGTTTTATTTATACACCTGTAATTCTACAACTCCAGAATTGACAAGGCACGGACTCATTTTTTGCCACGGCACGTAAAGTAACAAATTCATGGCATTTTTTTTTAAGATTTTATTTTTATTTATTTAGAGAGAGAGTGTGTGTGAGCGGGGAGAGGGGAAGAGGGAGAATCTCAAGCAGACTCCCTGCTGAGCGCAGCACCCTGAGATCATGACCTGAGCCAAACTCAAGTGTCGGACACTTAACTGACTAAGCCACCCGGGCGCCCCAGATTCCTGGCATTTTTTAAACTGGTGCCTCCCACAGGAGCTCACGTGATAGATGAGACCTAGTGGGAAAATGAACTATTGTAACTAAATTCTTTTAGCCTGTTGAAGACCTCAGGAATGGAGAAAGGAAAGTGTATGGGAGAATGTCAGCTGCTCTAAAAGGTAAACCTGAGGTCTCGGAAACATAACCAACCAAACCTGATTTCCTGCCAGAATGAAGTTCAAAACAGGTGTTCCTGATTTCTTGGAAATTCAAAACAGCGCATGGCCTTCTTCATGGTCATTCAGGGACCCAGGCAACCTCACGGCTGCCTCCCCTGCCTTCAGTAGAGGGTGGGAAGGAGGCTGGAGATTGCATGTGGGAGGCTCGGATAGGCCATGTGTGGGCATCCGTCACTTACGTCTACATGTAACTGGCCAGCACTTGGCATATGGCTATGATAATTTTCCAGAGAGGCTGGAAGACATAGTTTAGCTGGCTCTCCAGACTAAGGGGAGACAAGCTTGGTAGTCAGCTGGCCTCGTCTCTGCCATGGGGAACAAAGTCCTTGAGGTTTAGGAATGAGAAATTGGAGTTTGAGGGAAGATCCAAGAGTTGGGTCAAGCTACAATGGTGGAGGGACTTTGTCAAGAGGAAATGAAAATATGCAGCATTGTTGAGCACCTGACGTATGGCAGTACCCGTTGTACCGTGGCCCCAGACAGCACCCGAACTCTTTCTAGACACACATTGCCAATTTAATTTATTGTGAAGATTTTTTTAAATGAGAACAATACACTATAATGGTAAAAACAGGATTTTCTGTATAGCCACAGTTGGCTCGAACACATTAATCTACTGGTGAACACATATATCTAATTATAGTTCCGTCCAAAGAAGGGTAAGCAGGACCGCTCGGGCAACATGTACATAGACGTGAAATTAATGAGAAAGCAGTGGAGCAAGTACAGACCCAAATTCCCATCCACCTCTGTTTTCAATTTTGCAGTAATGTAACTTTGGAAAAGAACATTTGCAAAATACAAGTGGTGAATATTTTATCCTGTTTCCTAGCCCATCTAGTTCAGTTCTGTTTGGTTTTGCTCTTATTTTTTGAGAGAACAGAGTGCCTGCAGAAAAGAGACAGTGTAGCTGTGTTTATGTTTTACCTGCGGTTTTGTTTTTCAGTCAATGATAGAAAAAGTGGTTCTTTTCCCTGCTCAGTATACATTGCTACAACCTCCCCACACCAGTAGATGAAAGGCGTCTTGGGGCAAAACTTGAGGCAGAAATTCTCTCCGTGGGCTGCATCGCGATGTATCTGTCATGGTGACTCCTGCAGAGTCTGCGGTGACCAGACATCATCTCCTTCATCTTAATTAAATATCCTTTGTCTACATAATGTGTTGTCCGTTTTCAATGTGACATGACTTCATGAGCATTTTCCCGTGCCATTACGCGTTCTTCAAAATGGAAGTGTTAATGCTGCTTGGAAGTCATAGAAAGTATTTGGCCTCCGTCTCTCATTCTTGGCAAAGAACTCCCGAAACCCTCCTAGTTCCCTAGGCAATAAGAACCCTGAGAGCATCTTTTTTTCTCATACTTGGTCTTTGACCAGGTCCCTGCCGCAGAGCTCCTAAAACCCTTGTAATTCCCTGGGTGGTAGGAGTGTCTTGTTCTAATGCGGCAACTCAGGGTGGTGGGCTCCTGGATGGCGGCTGGTCACTGGGAAGACCAAGCCATGATGAGAAGCTGGAAATTCTCAGCCCCACCTTCCATTCTCTTGGGGAGGGTGGAGGGCTAAAAATGGAGTTAATGATTGATCATACTTAAGTGATAAAACCTCCATAAAAACCCCAATAGTGTGGGTTTTAGAGAGCTTCCCGACTGGTGGACACATACATCCACACAGGGAGGGCGACGCACCCCAATTCCGTAGGGACAGCATCTCCTGTGCTGGGGACCCCGTCAGACTTCGCCCTGTGGATCTCTTCACCGGGCTGTTTATCTCTCTCCTTTATCATATCCTTCAACAAGCTAGTGCATGTTGTGTGTCTTCCTGAGTTCTGTGAGCCACTCTCGCGAATTAGTCAGCCCAAGTTGGGGGTCATGGGAACCTTCAGTTTGTGGCCAAGCGGGACAGAAGTGACGGATAACCTGGGGCCCTAACTACTTGCAGTTGGCATCTGAAGTGGGGACAGTCTTGTGGGACCAAGCCCTTCCCCTGTGGAACCTGCTGCTATCTCCGCAAAGGTAGGGTTCGAATGGGGTTAACTTGTAGGGTGTCCGGAAAACCCCCACACATCTGGTGACCAGCAGTGATATGTTCTGTGTGAGTACTAAAGGGGGCTCCCAGGAAAGAAAAGCACAGTGGGGGAAGAACTGGGATTTTCCGTACTCAGGAGGAAAACTGTAGCGTTTCCCCATATTCCAACAGCATAGCATGCCTGTGGGGGCGTTGAGTTAACCAATCCCCTGTGGCTGGACACGAAGGCCGTTTCCAGGTGTGTGCTGTAAATAACACTGTGATAAATGTCACCGTAAGTGAATCTTTTTATGCGTTTCTAGATCTTGCCCTACAATAAATTGCTAGAGGTGCTGCTAAGAGGTCAAAGGGAATGGACACTTTTAAAGGATTTTATGGCTTAATGCCAAGTTCCTGACCTTTAGACTCTCCTACCCTTGCTGTTGGCGGTTGTGAGCGTCCTCTCGAAACCCGAGCGCCATGTTTTTCAAAGCTTTGCCATCATGACCAAAATATCAAACATTGAAACAAAGACAGGATCCAGCCCTGTAGGTGGCCTCACTCACCTGACCATGTCAGATCCTGCTTTTATCTTGAATCTGGATATTTCATACCTCATGGATTATTTTGCGTTAATCTTGATTTTCTAAAAAATTTGTATTAAAGTATCATCTGTCTTGAGCACTGACGATGGTTTTTATTTTTATTTTTTTTTGTTTTTTTTTGGTTTTTTGGCACCCCTTATATTTTGTGTCTGAGATGAGGTGACCTTACCCTAGTCCCAGCCTTGGAAATTTGAACCCAATATCCATAGTAGGCCTTTTGTTGTGCCTGGGGACATTATAATCCCTGAGCAGAAACACCTTGTGCCAAGATCAAGGACAGTCAAATGCCGGGACACTTAGCATTTCCAAATGGAGGGAAAGGGACAGGCCAAGGAGGGGCCCACAGTGGCCGATGGCAGATAATGGAGGTATCAGAACGTGCTCTGAAGCTCCAGCAACAAGCTGTTTTATTCTCCTGACGCAAACACTTCACAAAGATTCCTCCCGAGACCCCCATTCCCCTCCCATCAGTTAAAAATATCGCTTACTGGAGCCATGTGCTCTATTAGTTTCAGCTTTGATCTTTTCCAATCTAATTGCAGACTAAAAGAGTGGCCGTGCTGTTTGTGCTGATTTAACACCAAAGCAAATGAGGATTATCTCCTGTACCCATAATGATACTTCTCCGCTCCCTGGCGTGCAGGAGACAAAGGCTAATGGTTAGCGGAGAGGTGGTAACTGGTCGTATCCTGCCAGCTATGTGTATTTAAAAATCAAGTCCCCATTTTAATCCTGAAGTGTTTCTCGTGTAAACACACACGGTTGCCAATGCTCAAGGCTGCGTAAAAAATGGCTCTTGCAAAATTATCCATTAAAGTAATTCAGGGGACAGTAAATAATAACTCCCGTTCATTAGCTCATTCATTCAAAATTTACGGAGCATTTATTACACGCCAGGTACTGTGGCTGGACTCCAGTAACACTGGGGTAAACAGCTGCTAGGCTCTGCGCGCATGGGGTTGACAGTATGGGTGGGAGAAAGACCGTAAACACGTCCAGTCATCACTTCGTAATTACGAACTGTGGAGAGCGCGAGGAAGGAGCACAGTGATCTGAGTCCTTCTAAGGGCCTGCACCCCGGGCCGGGCCCTGTGCTGTCTTTCCAGGCTCAGAATAGCACTGCTTTGTGGGTATAGTTTTCTGCACTTCACTGGTAAGGAAATAAAGGCTGGGATAGGCCCACGACCTGCCCCAGGGCTCCCAGAGCTAGGTGGAGGTCAAGGCGGGTTTAGAGCCTGGAGCTGAGTCCAGGGCTGTGGTCTTCCCTCTGCTCAGGCTGCCTCTCCAATCATTTGTTAGTCACCTCCTACTCCACACTCCTCTTAAGGTTCCAGAAAGTTCATAAGTGACATTCCTGCCTCCCTGTGTTTTAGTTTGGAACCATCGTGGAACTGAACAGAGGGGCCCAGTAGTTGGGCATCACAGTGTTCCTCTTGGATAAAGCTGTTTGGAGAATATGACTTTGCTGTGCACCTGAAAGGCTTTTGAGCCCTCTGTGTTCTGTTTGCCCGTTTGCCCACTCTAGACTGGGGGCAGACCACCCAGGGAGACTGGGATCTTCAGAGTCTGTGTGTATGTAGTTACCCGATGTCACAGCCTCTCCCTGACCCAACACAGGGAAGAAAAGAGAATCCATATACAGTGCTTACAGGTTTTCTAGATCAACTCCACCCCAATGAGAAACAGGAGCCAGGAGCCGCTGGCTGTCATCCCCAGGTTAGGTGACTTGCTCCCTGCATCTTGGTGCAGTGCATAAGGGGCTGGCCCAAACGCCTGGAGGTCCCTCCACGTGGAAAAGTTCAGACTCGAGGTGCTTTTCCCAGCGCATGCCCATCTCCATCTATGCCCCTCTTGCTTACAGGAACCAAAACCCTATGCCTTCTGGGCAACTATAACTTTTGAAAAAATCTGCCTGCTGTTCACAAATACTTCTGAAATTTATATATGTTTTTTTATAGTGATAAGGGCAATAATAAATTAAGGCACAAACATCACTTTAAATAAGCAGGTGATTATTGTAGATAACTATAATGCAAGTATGGCCCTTAGAAATTTCCTACTAATAATTTATAAATCTAGACACAAGTTCCAATTTTCTAAGCAAGGGAATTTCGAGATAACACTGCATGTATCTAGAGCTGATAATTGTAGTTGCCTGTGTAGCAGTCCAATACTGGTTATTAACGTGCGTCTGGCTGTGTCTACGCATGCAGTGTGGTCTGCATGGAGATGCTGTGTCCCGAGTGATGGCAGTCTGCCTAGCAAGATGAGGCCGAGGACACCGGTGTGAGGCCAGCCCTCCTCTTGGTACCTGCTAAGGGCTGTCCTTGCCGATGAACTGCTACTCTTTGGGGCATCTGGGATCCTGGGTGACTGATTCTTAGGTTGGGTGTCTCCCTCTGATGTGACTTTATCCTCCCCCTGCTCCTGTTCACACTTTCAGCAAGCAGATGCATACCTGCTCTGGGCCAGCGGTGGTGCTGGCTCCCATAGCCTGATGAGAGAGGAAGACACTCACATGTAGAATCATCCTCCGGTGGGATGCCAGCTCCACGGAGGTGAAACACCTGTGGGCGGGAGAGTCTAGATCTTTTTCTGCAATGAACGCGTGCATAGGACATGCATTATCATATAGCAGTTTTCAAACTTGGGCTTGGAAAGCATCCCCATTATACTCTTAACAATCACTAAGGACCCCTAAGAGATTTTGCTTGTGTGCATTAAATCTTTCCATATTCACCATAATAGCAGTCGAAACTGAGGAGTTTTTAATTGTTTATTAATTCATTTTAGAACACTATACCCATTTTATATTAACATAAATAGCATAATCCATAAATTACTATATCCTACTAAACAAAAAGTATTGGGAAGAGTGGCATTACTTTGCATTTCAGCAATCTCTTTAACGTGCGGCTTAATAGAAGACATTTGGATTCTTACATCTGCTCCTACAATTTATCCATTGCAGTATCACACATCATGTTAATACGGGAAAGCTCCATTGTACGCTCATGAGAGAATAAGGGTGGGAAGTCAAATAACATCGTAGAATTATCATAAAAATAATTTTGACCTCACATGTGCCCTGAAAGGATTCCGGGGGACATGCAAAGTTTCCCAGGTGACACTTTGAGAACCCCTGTTGTGTGCATTTCCTGAAGGCACTCACGTACCCAAATCTTACAGGATTCTTTAGAATTAAGTCACAGTGTCCAAGTAGTCAAGGCTATTTTTTATTTTTAATCTTTATTATGAAGACAAGGAACACGATATTGGACAAGAAATTGATGACAGAGAGCTAGGGTCGGTGGTGGTCTGGACCTAGCTTATATGGACTTGAAAGAGCTGGTTATTGAAGATTCAGGAATTTTGCCAGTTGTTAAGCCACGACTAGCCTGCAGTTGGCCATAGGGGAAGTATTTCCACCATGGAAATAGGCAAATACTACAAAGAAGGTCTTTTCTTTTCAGAGAGCTGGTTTATCAGACCACTGCTTAGTAGATCTTACACCAGAGATCCAAGATGGCAGCCCAAGGTGTCATCCATCCCACATGCTTTTCCTTTTGGCTAGTATAGTAGATTTTTGTTTGTGTGCTTTATTTTTGTTTTGTTCATAGTGGCTCAATCTAAGTACATTTGTGTAGTCAGGCAAGTTCCATATTTCCATTTCCCCATCACCCAGTTCTTTTTGTCCTAACCCCCAGTCTGATTCATACATTTTTATAGACTCTTATAGGCCTCATAGGCATTTATGTTTGTGTCTGTGGTTCCAGGTTTTCTTCCTTTGCGTGGGGGTGGAATGTCTCTTCTGAGAAGCCCGTGTCTTTTACTCCTGCCCTTGGTGATACAGGGAAGGTGTTTGCCAGGAATGTTTTGGTGAAATGGTTTAGAAACAGCAGCCAATTCTCTTCTTGGAAACAAAGTAGCACCAGGGCCTGGCACGGGTTACATGATGCAGACGGTTGGCATTATTCCTTGTGAGGATTTACTATTATTTGGAAATTAATGATGGCTGCATATTTTGGGGAGGGGGTGGGGAGCTGTGATTTACGAACCTCTCTCTTACCATCTGTTCCTTGGCTTCAAGGCACTGCTTTTCACAGCCTTAGAAGTTGAGGGAAATTATGTTAAATCACCACACATTTTCTTTAAAGTTTCATTTTAAAGAAAAACAAAAGAAAGCTTTTAAGTAACTATCTCTTTTTCTGTAGGTCAATATACCACAGATAGCAAATGAGGAAAAAAGGAGATTCTGTTTGGATTTGTTTTTAATTAAGATCTAAATCATGATTCTCTTTGAATGGAATGGAAAGTGACACCAGCTCTGAGACCTATTTGATAAATTTTGCAATATCCCGACTGCCAGCAGGGAAATAAGAGCAGGTAGTCACTTCCAAAGGAATTCCATTATGTCTGGTTGTCAGATGCCAACACCAGCCCAAGTCAGGAAATCTTACTATTTCTATCCTCCTGCCTCCAGGAACAAAACAAATTATGCTTGTCTATCCCTGCTAGTAGAAAAATTTTATGAATCCTGCCCTTAAATTTCTCTGAAAACCCACCTCTCCACCTAGCTAATTCTTGGGCCCATATGCCCTGATTTTATGCATTTCAGATACACGAAAGTCTACTTTTTATACATGAAGTTAAGGAAGATACTGATGATTCACTTTACATTAGGATTCTTATAGGATTCCTTCAAGTAATAGACTCCTATAATAAATTTGAAATGACATCTGGTATTTAGAAATTAAGTGTACACTCCACTTTTCAGGAGCGTATTTATTTTACAAAGGAAGGTACACACCTGTCTTTAACCATTTTACTTGGGAAGATTTTCTTATATGTAAATTTTCTCTATTTATTTAAAGGCTCTTTTAGCAGATTATTTCTTAAGTAGTTATAGGAAAGCACTTACATTTTTACAACACTTGTGGCTTCTTTTACGAGTATCAGGTATGCAGGATTGGATTTATCGCACTCCTTAGGGCCTGGTTCAGTTTCATTGCTGGTCCATGCAGGACCCCTCTCTTGTGCTACTGATGTATTTATTTTCCTACCCACCTCCCCTCCCATTCCTTCTGGTCTAAACAGGGAAATAGAGCCAGGAAACATGACAGAGTAGGCCCCAGCGGTACGAATTGTGGTTTTGCGTGGGACTGTTAGGGCAGTCTTCTTTTGAACAAGAACTGGAAGGATATATGGGGGAGGAATATTCAGGACTGAGAAGAGCAAGTACAAAGCTCCTGAGGCTGGGGTACACCTGCTATGTTCGAAGAGCAGCATGGAGGCCAGTGTGGTTGAAACAGTAAGTTGGCGAGATGCAGAAATTAGAAAGGCAACTTATATGCCCTTTTGAGAACTTTGGAGGACTTTGATTCTGGGAAACTCGTGGAGGGTTTTGAGACAAAGAGTGATGTGACTTGGCTGACTTTCAGAAGGAACATTCTGACTGCAGTGTAGTCCTTATGGGAGCAAAGAAGGGTTAGAAGTGGGGTGACGAGTTAAGAGGCTGCTGTGGTGATCCAGAAGAGAGAGGGTGGTTTGGATTAGCCCGATAGCAGTGGAAGTGTCGGGAGACTAGGCATATTTTTAAAGAAGCAACAAGATTTACTGATGGCTTGTATGTGGGATGTGAAAGAGAGTAGACAACAAATGGAAGGATGGAGGTGGCCACTTACTGAGAGAGTGAACACCGTTGTGTGAGCAGGTTTGGTGTGGTGTTCAAGAGTGCAAATTTGGAAATACCAAATTTGTGATGCTTATTAGATATCCAAGGGGAGATGTTGGAATAGGCAGTTGGGTATATAAGTCTGAATTTCAATTTGGGGATCATCAATGTATAATTAGTGCTTGGAACCATGAGCTTGGATGAGTTCGTCAAAGCTGTGAATGTCGGTGAATACAGAAATGGTCCAAGGACCTTGCTCTGGCTTACATTCCCACCTCAGGGCCTTTGCACTTACTGTTCTTTCTGCTTGGAACACTGTTTCTCCAAATAGTTGTGTGGTTTACTTCCTTATTTCACTCAGATTTGTGATTAATTTTTGCTCCTTTAGAGAGTTATTCATCTGGTTCAGAAAGTATGTCAGAAAATTATTCCAGTACCAATTCATGAGATCAGTATGAAGGAGACAGAATTACAGCTTGTGATGGTCATTGTATGTTTTTCTTTTTTTCTTTTTTTCTTTTTTTTTTTTAAGGCCATGTCAATGGTTTCCCCAGAGCAGAGTGCTGTAGGACTTATTTAGACAAAATGTTTTTATCATTGATCACCAAATTTCTCCCTGATGGACAGGCTGGAAAGGAATGTGGGAAGGACCTGCTCCTCTGTACCTTAGACTGCCATCCCTTAAATATTCCCGTTTGTCTTAACAACTGAGTATTCTAATATCTCCTGATGTTCTGAAGCCACATCTCAATAGTATCATGTCAGAGTGAATTTTACTATTTCAGGTTCCATTTGAGTGACCTTAACTTGTTGTACAAGGATCGATCCTTCTAGGGTTGCTTTCTTCTAGAAGTGAAGGAAACCGCTATAATTCTGGAGTTTGGGCTTTATAATGGTGCACTCTCTCTAATTTCCAGGTGAAGAAACTAAAGCTCACAGAGGGGCTTATTCAAGGTCATGCAAATAATAAGTGGTAGAGCTGGATTCAAACCCAGTTCAGATGGGCTCTGTCCTGTGTCTGCCACTCCATCCTGGCTCCTTCAGGGCTTGTGCTATAGAATCCCAGAACTAGAGAAGGACTTCAAGAGGTTAGATAATCTAAACTTCCTCTCATTAAAGAAATGTTCATGTCTACATGAACAATATCTGTAATCATATTTCTTTTATTTCCAACTAAAACAGACCACATATTTCAATTTTTTTACTATAGCAGTAACATACAAATGTATAAGTATTTTGAAATATTATAGCAATGACAGCATAATTTTTAAATCTTCTCAACCACCCCTCCCCCAAATAGAGCAAAGAGATAGCAAAACTAAAACACATGAGTATCATCAACAAGTGAAGCTGACGTGGTATCCCCCAAAATCATAAAATAGGATTTTGGGAGGGACAAGCCATTAACAGCAACAAGGATATGCATGATATTAGCAATAATTTAGCAGAGGTAGGTGGAGGGCAGAAACAAGACCGCTGACATACTTGAGAATCCTGAAATTACCAACAAGTCCTCACTGGAAAGTAGCCAAAACCGGGAGAGGTTTTGTATATCTGGAGGGTCCATGGTAAGGTCTAGAGCGGCTGGAACACAGGGTTGCCTTGAACTCTTAAAACTTCCTTCCAGGATAGTCCTTTAGTAGAAACAAACTGCTGAGAGCAGAATCCAACCCAAGCAATATAAAGACAAGGGAAAGAGAAGGTATGTGAAGTGGAGGAGGAGCATAGGGGTAAGAGATCTCAGGAAACAAGCTACCTTATGTTTTGAAAACTGCATGAAAGAAGAGGGTATTGTCAGAAAAGTTAGAAGATCTTGAGCTACACACATATTTAAGTTCAGAAAAACCAATTTTACTTAAAAATGAGCAACAGGAAAGGATCAAGGTGTAACTCCATACAAAGTTACTATAAGAAAGTAGAATTGCCCCACTGACAGTGAAAGAGTGCTAGAAAGACAGGCCCATTGACTCTTCAAGTACAACTCTAACCCACTATTTCTAAAAAGCTGAAATATACAAAGAAAATGATATACTATGAGAAGGAAAATATATACCTAAAAATTAAAGACTCTGAAATGAGATTATATTACTCAGGATAGGATAAGAAATAAAAGCGGGGGGAGAAAAAGGCCCAGAAAGAGGGCTTGACAGCAAATGATTAATTTTGAAGACAGACAAAAAAGCTTCAGCATATACATTATAAGAAATATACAGGGTCCCAAAGAAGAAAATCAAAACAAAGGAACAAAAGAAATAGTAAAACTACAATTTAAGCAATTTCTAAGATGATTTTTTGAAATTGCACATTGAAAATACACATTACCTACTTGAGAAAATTGACCCAGAATGAGCAATAATGAGGCAAAAATTAGTAAAATTATTAGACTTTCAAGAAAATCATAAACTTGAGGCATCAAGGCAAAAAGACCAAATCACCTATAAGAGAAAACAAATCAAGCTGTCTTCAGACTTTCCCACAACAGTGCTTCCTAACAGAAGGAAATGGCGTAACATCGTTAAGATACTTATGTAGAGAAGTGTGTGCTAAGGATTTTATATCCAGCTAAAATGACTTTCAAGTGAAAGGCGCAAACTGCACATGCAAACTCAGTGACCTGGGGAATTTTTTTCCTGCGAGTTTTTTTCTGAGGAATCTGCTAGAGAGCAAATTCGAATCAACTGAAATAAGTAAAGAGCTATTGCCATATGGTTTGACAGTAAGTGCTAAAATATGTATTTTCTTGTGGAACTAAGATCAAATGGGAGTCAGAAAGGAGAAAGTATAGTATGTAATCTCCATATGCTCTCACAATGTAGATACAGTACAACTGTAAAAATGTAAGAAAGTATAAAAATACAACCTATAAAGAGGATGTTAAACAGTCTTCAAGAACCATATTTTTGGTAGAAGAATTGCTATTTTTAACTGAGGTGGTTTCATATACCATGTGAGATAAAGCACATGCACCATTCTGTGGCATTCTAATTCTGTAATCTCTCGTGTCCTCAAGAATCAGGATTCTAGGGGTGAAAGAAAGTCAGTACGAATGCCAGGTAGAAGAGCTTCAGTAAAAACGCTACGATACTGAATTTGAATCGGAAGTATCAGACCCGTGTGCACAGAAAAGGCTTAGGCATGATGAACAATCCAGTAGCAGTGACATCCCTAGGACCCAGATTGTGATCTTGAAATGCTATTTTCCATGAAAGGGAAACAGAGAATTCCTGGGAAAATAGATGACTCTGGGTCTAGGCAGAATATGTATGAGGTGAGACTAGGACACTGGGTCATACCAGTTAGCAAGTAAGCTAAAAGACTTATTAAGGTTATGTCTGAAGGACTTAGGAACTAACTTAAAGGTGTTCCCACTGGACCAAGATTAGACAATATATGTTCAATAAAGATAATAATTTCAGTGGATTGAAGCTCAATAAATTTACGTAAATCCATGAGTTCATAAGGATATTAAAAATTAATTTGCCATCTTTGGAGGATAATAAAGAACCACTCATTATTTTAAAAACTGGTAAATTGTGGGAAAGAAAGTCATCTTATCCTGCCTTCCTGTATAAACTATACCCTGGGCTGGGGCGCCTGGGTGGCACAGCGGTTAAGCGTCTGCCTTCAGCTCAGGGCGTGATCCCAGTGTTCTGGGATCGAGCCCCACATCAGGCTCCTCTGCTGTGAGCCTGCTTCTTCCTCTCCCACTCCCCCTGCTTGTGTTCCCTCTCTCGCTGGCTGTCTCTATCTCTGTCGAATAAATAAATAAAATCTTTAAAAAATAAAAAAATAATAAAAAAAAATAAACTATACCCTGGGTAAACAAATGATAGACGAGTAAAAGTTTCTCTTTCTAGAAATTTTCCAACTAATAACTAAAGAGGGAATGATTGAATTTGAATATTACTTTCAACCCTAATGAATTAATCAATGTAAGTTTTATACATCATTGGCTGCTAACATCGCGAAAAGAGATCGCCATACATCACATAGCTCTGATGGAAGGACACAACACCGTCTTTGTATTGTCTTGCCAAAATTAGACCTGATGGTCAACCCCGTAGATCCATGGAGATGCAATCAGCAAATCCAGATAGTGGGAAACTCTGTGGGGCAAACAGCTTGTTTTCTTCAACAAATCAATTACATGAAAAAAAATGTAGAGGGACAGAGGGGCTGGCTATAGATTAATATATAGAGAGGCATATAAAAATAACAGGCAAAACTGAAGTGTTTAGGGATGTTGTCATCAGGTCTGTAAGACCATAAAGGAAAGCTCTGAGGTGGTTACCTCAAAAGTGAGGACAGTGGTTACCTTTGAGGGGTGGGGAGAAAATTGTGATTAAAATGGACACGTAGAGGGCTTATGAGTATCTGGCAAATTTCTGTTTCTTGACCTGGGTCATGGCTACAAAATCTTATAATAGTTTATTAAACTAACCATTTATTTTATTCTATTTTCTGTATCTATTATATTTTATAATTCAGAAGGTTTTTTTTTTTTAATTAGTATAACTGGGGGCACCTGGGTGGCTCAGTCGGTTAAGCAGCTGCCTTTGGCTCAGGTCATAATTTCAGCGTCCTGGGATGGATCCCCTGCATCAGGCTCCCTGCTCAGTGGGGGAGTCTGCTTCTCCCTCTGCCTCTGCCCCTCCCCACCACTTGTGCTCTCTCTCTCTCAAATAAATATATAAAATCTTTAAAAAACCTAGTTTAACGAAACTTTTTATTTATTTCCTCCATAGTGTTTGTGCCTTGCAAAGAGCCACAGCATACTGGGCAGGCAGACCTGTAAGCACATAGGCCTTTATTAGTTCATTCCACAAATATTTCTTGAACAGCCGATTCTTGCGTAGGCATCAGAGAAGCGCTGTACCCAGGATGAGGCAATTACAGTACGAAGTATAATATGGGAAATGCTATACAAAGTGCTATGAGAGTACAGAGGGTGGGAATTTATTTCTGGTTGGGATTAGCAAAAGCGTAACAGGGCAATGGCACGTCAGCTAAACCCTGTAACATGAATAATGCATGTTTTTTTTTTAACCATCAATCCATATTGAAAGAATATTTATAACTCACTGCCTCGATAACAACTCATCCTTAACCCTTATATTCTGGTTTCCATCATTAAGCACAACCCATTGAAGCCCATTGAAACCCATTCAACACAACCCACTGAAACCCAGTGCTTGAGGGTCTTTGGTCATTTCATAATGACTTTTCTTTAGGCCTTACCCTCCATAAACTCTGCAAAATTCATCATTGTTGAGTATTGCCATCTTCTATAAACCCTTTTCTTCCTTTCCTTCTAAACCTTCGGGGTACCCTGATCTTCCCCCTACCTTCCAACTGTCCCTTTAGTGACCTTTGGCTGCTTTTTTCCACCCCCATGGTTATGCCCTCTGCCTCTTTCTGTATCCCCTTGCCATGGCTTCCCCTGCCATCCTATATGGTATTAACCCTGTAATATCCATCAGAGTCCTGCACTGTGGGAGCCCCACACGGGTACTTCAGACTCACTGCTCATTCTTTCTTTCTGGATGTCCTTCTGTCACCTCAAAATTGACATGTCCACAGTTGGACCCATTTTTCCCCCCAAACCAGATCCTCCTCTTAACCTTGCCAATTCAGTTGATAGCCCCTCCATCTCCCTGGTCTTAACTTAGAACCTTTTACTCATCCCTCGCTACCCTGTGGATATACTGTGTCCCAAACTTGGAAAGCTTCTGTTTCTCTCGATCAAGAGTACTTACGTACTCTTTAGAACTGCTTCATGGGCAAGGCTGTAAATGGCCTTCATCCAAACCCAGTGAGAAGGTTTCCTCTGGTGGCTTAATCGGCCAAAGTCCACCCTCCTTTTTGCTGGGTCCTGCTGTGTCCGGATCTCCTTTGGTGATGGTGTTCTCGGGTTCTATGCTAGGCACGTCATACCACCAGCTTGGGTGAGGAGTACCAGAGTTAGCATGGCCATCAACACTGAGAGCTGAAAGGGAACAAAGCTGCAAGTGTTTCTTCGGTTAATGTGGCAGCTGTCAAACGCGGACAGTCCCACAGTTAACCTCTAGGACTTCCGTTCCCTGCAATACTGATACTTGTCAGGTTACTTTTTTATTCCGCTGAGGAAATAGTGTAAGTTTACCTTGATTTAAAAAGGGAGGGGGTGGCGCCTGGGTGGCTCAGCCGGTTAAGCGGCTGCCTTCGGCTTGGGTCATGATCCCGGGGTCCTGGGATGGAGTCCCGAGTCGGGATCCCTGCTTAGCGTGGAGTCCACTTCTCCCTCTGCCCTCCCCCTCCCCCATTCCCCTCCTCCCTACTCGCGAGCTCTCTCTCTCAAATAAACTATTTTTAAAAAACGAAAAAAAAAAAAAAGATGTATTACAAGCACAAGCACTGTTGTTTGTCCTAGAGGTAAAGGTTTAGGTTGAAGCATTTCATCTATTTATCTGTTTGCTCATTCAACAAGCGTTACTGAAAGCTTACTTTGGTGCTAGATTCTGGTCAGTCGGGTGGATAGTGAGGTTCCTGCCCCCAAGGAATTCACTTTCTAGGCACCGTCGTACTGTCTGCTTGCTTAATGTTTATAAGCCCTGAGGATGTAGTCACTCACTCATTCATCTGTCCATGCACCGCCTTTGCAAAATCTGCTCCTGTCCCGTATCCATTTGGTGATGAGTTTCGATGTGTTTTAGATTCCTTGCTTGACCTTCACCACTACAGTCAATAGATAATTACGGAGTTCCCAACATAGTACAGGCACCGTGCTAGCACTTGAGAATGCTGTCGTAAACCGATAGCATGATCCCTGCCCTCGGGTCTCCTGTTAACATTACCCAGGTGTCATACCATCCTCGCCCTCCAGGAATTTATGTTCAAAAAGCATGGCGGCCGTTATCATGATCAGTCTAAATCATTTTAGTTTTCTTTTGCTTCCTGCACAGACAGGTTGCTTCCAAGAAGGGAAATAATAAGTTGCATAAAAATGCTTCTTAAAAACAGGAGTTTGGGGTGCTGTTTCCATAGGAAAATCACTGCAGCGCTTGTCAGCTAGGATTCATCTTTGGCTAATCACAATCCTGATACCGGTCAACCTTATTACAACAGTGTTGTAAATAATACAGCTACACAAACAAGGCGGTAATCAGCTACTACAGAATGCCGTGTAATTTCTCTACCTTTAAAAAATCTGTAGGAAAGGGGGTGGGTGGCAAGAAGATAACAGGGATTTTTTTTTTTAAGTGCCATGGATAATCAAGAGTGTTTTTTAAAAAGTGCCTCTAAATATATGCCCCTGTCCCCTTAAATCTGTCACGATAAAACATCTCATTTTAGTTGATGTATGACAAGGAAGCAATCACCATTAATCAGAATGACACATTTCCATTTGCTTTATGGAAGAGACGGTAGAGGAAGGTCATGAATAAGAAAACAAAGCAGCTTGTGATTCGTGATGTTTGGGGTTTCTTTTGAAATTCATCTCTTCAGGAAGTTCATAATCCATCGTTGTCTCCTCTCTCGAGGCTTCATCCATCCAAATTTGCCAGAAGTCCTTGTCGGTAAAGACGGACATATTTTGTCTTCTCTCCTGAGTAGAGAAATAGGTTAATTTGCTCTGGGTTCTTTGACAAATTCAGGCCTTAAAGGTGTAAAATCTCAGAATTTCTGGCTCTAGATATCCCTTTAGGGGGTACCAACTTCATCCTCGGTGTGATAAAATTATACCTGCAAGATTAACGTTCCAGCCAGTCACAGCCATGCCCACGGGAAACCGGGAGGGCAGAGGACCAGAGGCTTAGTGCTTTATTAGAAGCAGACATCAGGAGTCTCCTTCTACTCTCCGCTCTCTGCTTTTTAACACACGTAACTGTTTAAGTGCCTAGCAATAACTGGGTGCCTGCTTAAAGCTTGACCTTCCTTGGCTATCACCTTTCATTAAAGGAGCACATTTTCTGGCTTTTGGTCCGTGGTTGGAGTGGGGGAGCGTGGTAGTGCAGGCTTAGCCTTGGAGCCATTAGATCTGGCTTCATGCCCAAACATTTGTAGAACCTTCCACAAGTCAGTATGATACCCCATTGTGCTGTGGACTGTTATCTGCTGGCTGGTATGGTCTCTATTCCAAAAGTTAAAACATAATTAGTGAAATAGAGAAAATCTTGGCACTGGGGATCCGGTACAGATCTCTTAAGAGGCATGTAGAGTATTCTAAAATTCATGGTTGGCACTGTTTGAATCCACCAAGGTCACAATGCCCCCAGGATACTGAATTTGTAAATACCATGATGCCTCGGCATCTTGGGATAATTTTATAACCTAGCATTTAGCTCATCCAAAGCCTTTTATTATCATTATCATTACTATTATCATTATTTTATTATTTAAAGTGGGGAAGTTAAAGAATTGCTAAGCCAGAGGAGGAGACTAGCTATAAAGATAGAGAGAACTCTAACGGGCTCCCAAAGGACTGAGGGAGAGCGCCCAGGGAAGAACAAACACGGAAGGTGGGCTCCTGCCCCAGGCTGGGGTTCAGCCCTCCTTGGAGAGAGTGCAATTGCAGCCACTGGATGGTGGAGAAGATCTCTGGGTTGCTCAGGACGGAGCTGGTCCACAGTCATCAGAAAAGCAAGAAACAGCCCAGTAGGGCATGAAAAGCTAGTTATCTTGTTATCTTGCAGAAACGAAGATGGCAGCCTGGAATGGTTGCTTAGCAGCAGGCTCTTTTGAATATGCGTCCTTCCCAGAGCTTTGCAAAAATCAAACTATAGCAGGGCTTTTTCCTGGAATAAGCTGTGAACCCAGTGCCAATGCCTGAGGAGCTCTGTGGTGGCTATGTGGGGTCTGCGTGAAGCCAAGCTTTACACATCCTGTCATCAGCAAAGCCGCTTGAGAGAGACCCCACTTGGTGCCACCTGGTGCTGGCTCGCCCACGACGTGAGTTCCCTGCCCACACTCCTGTTGGGGAGGCAGAACTTCATAATCTGCAATTACACTTTTCTTTTGGTGTATTCTCCTCTTTTGTGTTCTTTGGTCAGTCTTTTTTTTTCCCCCTAAGAAAAAAAACCCCAAATTTGAATATTCTCCCACATGGCTGTTCTTTTTCCAAATATTGGGCCAAATTTGACAGGAAATCACGCTTAAGTGACTGTTAACCTTCTTTGAACTGATTTTTCAGATAAAACAAGAATCTCGACCATGAAACTGATCCAAAAGCAAAATCTCTGTCTTAGTTAAGACTGTTTGCCTATGAGGGAAACATCATTGATTTGGCTGGAGAGAGCAAAAGGTGGGGGAGATTTATAAAGTGTCTGAGGGGACTTGTGGGAAAAGGCCCTGGGCCTTGCCAGGTACTGAAACCAGGCACTCAAACCCACCAGGACCCTCTATCTGTCTTTTATTTATGATGCTTGCAAAATCTCTGATTTTTCCTCTTTTTTCTGGAGGAAGAATGTCTCTCACAGTCTTAGCATTTGTCTGTTTGCTTGTTTACTTGCTTCTTTACTTAATTACTTAAATTAGTTCTCAAGTGCCCAGCCAAACCACACTAAAATCTCGCAGACCTCATAGAACCAAGTTGAAGTTTGCCAAAGAAAGCCTCTCACTGGTCTCAATTATTTGTCCTATCTGGGTCTAATCTGCTGTGTCAGAGGGTGGACAAGGGAGGTGATCAACGTGGGGTAGGAAAACACCCCCAAAAGGATCTTCAACAAACACTGAGGAAGTGCCTCTGCCATTTAGAATTTCTGAGAGTCAGGGCATGGGTGCTGATCTCCCAGAGTAAGATCTACAACCCTCTTTTATTTTAGCAAGGTAGACTTTAAAAGTATACTTCCGTGGGCCGAGATTTTTAAGGACCCCAGAGGTGAATGACTGTCAGAAATGAATTTCTGATACCCAAACTGCCAATGCTTTTGATGTTAACGTCAAAAGGCATGTTATTGTAACACCCAGGATGCCTAGACAAGCTCAGACTTACTAAGGAGGAAAGATGCAGGACACGTTCATGGGGGAATGCAAGCCCGGAAGACATGGGGGAAAAGGCAGACCAAAGGAAGAGTAGAACTTGCTGAAAGCCACCCAAAGAAATAATATTTGGGCTTTAAAGCTTGTACCAGATCGAACAATGAAGGATAGAAGATTCTAAGAGAAACCGAAAGAAATATCATGTGACTTTCAATAGCTCTATCAAGAGCAAGAAGATAGAGAAGGAAGAGGACAGCCGTCTCTTGGATATAAATGAGTAATGCCAACAGATGCCAGAGAAAAAACTCAGCTTGGCTTAATCTCTTTGATTTTCTCTGTCAAGGAAAGAGAAGAGCCTGGTTGGAACTAACCTGGATATCCCAGGCAAGTCTCCTTGAGTTGAAAGAACCTACCCAAGCGGGCTAAGAACAGGTGGTTACAGGAATACTACAAAAATGTCACAGAACCAAAGGAGTGGAAACAAAATACAGCGAGATCCGGGAAACTAGGAGCGTGGTTAACAAAAAAGAGCGCCCTCTCCAGGTCTCAGGGGGAAAGTGCCTGAATTTATTTAGTGGTTTCAACCTAGGGGACCCGGCTCTCTCTTTTTATAGAAAATATTTTCACGACATCTGTTTTCTTATCTTAAAATGAACTTCATAGATAATATAACCTCCCTAAATGCTAATTCAAAATGAGATTAATATAATGCCCTAACTGAAATACAAAAGAGGGTGCCAAGGAATGTAATTTATCTAAAACAAAAAGTAAAATTTAGCCTCATCTCTAAATGTTAAGACAGAGAAATAAAAATGAAGCGGCCATGCGTTTGCAGAATCTCCATGAATGCGACAACTTTCAAATATAAACTGATATGGTCAGATTGTACCGCCAACATCATTTTCCAAAAGGGTGGGTCTTCCAGTTATCCACTGCAATATACCAAGTCAACACTCAGTGAGCCCCAAGCAATCCTTCATGATGTTTCTAGATCCTATGGGTCAGGAATTCAGGAAGAGCACAGAAGGAATGGCTCTTTGCTGTTCTATGATATCTGGGCCCTCAATGGGGAGGACTTCCAGTGGCTGGCCCTGGAACAGCTAAAGCTGGAGGAATCACTCTCAGGATGGCTATACTTCACTCACTTGCCTGGACCCTGGGCCAAGAGGTCAAGGATTGACTGCCTAGGGTGGGTGATCCAGCTTGGTGATCTCAGGGTGTTCAGACTTCTTACATGCAATCAGGGCTTGAAGGATGAGTGTCCCAGGAGATGCCACGTGAGCTTTTACAACTTAGCCTTGGAAGTCACACAGCATCATTTCTGCCATATGCTTGATCAAAGCAGTCATACTGCTTTGGGGGCGGTGGGGTGGGGTGGGGGTAGGAAGTGGGGAGGGTATGATGAGTATGGAGATCCTGCTTGTGGATGGGAAGAGCGTCAAAGGGTTTGCAGCCATGTTTGAAACCACCACGGTGACCGACTTAGCAAATTTTCAGCAGGAAAAACTGTGGCCTTTCTTTGGTTTACACAGTAGGTACATTCCTGGAAATTCGGTATGTATTAAAAACCTTGCAAACACATGTTTGTGTATATGTAATGTGTAATTAGATTCTAGGCTTGAGCTTTATACACATTGTCCAGCAGGAGTTTTGAAAGTCCCATGGGACACAGGCTGCTTCTGCAAACACGTGTTTGTGTATATGTAATGTGTAGTTAGATTCTAGGCTTGAGCTTTATACACATTGTCCAGCAGGAGTTTTGAAAGTCCCATGGGACACAGGCTGCTTCTTGGTGGTATGGAATACTTCTGTACATTAAAGGATCCTCCATACACTTGGCCTTTGCCCACTGAAATGCCAGTACTGCCCACATTGGTCATTATCTCTCCCCTGCAGAGTGCTTCCCTCTGCGCACTGAGTGCATTGCCTATAGATCAAAATGGCTGTCTCAACCCTGCATCTATAAGCCTTTCAGCGTCTCTCCTCTACTTAGCTGGGTGATGATGGTGGTGATGATATTGGTGATAATGGTGATGGTGATGATGATATTGGTCATAGTGGTGATGGTGATGACGATGACGACGATGACGGTGAAACCAGTGGTTCACATTGCCAAGTATTCATGCTCTGGCAGGGATTATGTTATACACCATCTCCCTGTACACTGATTATAACCCAAAAGCAAGTACCACTGTCTTTGTTTTTCACTTGAGGAAACTGAGGCTTATAAAGTTTAAGTCATTTGCACAAGATCACAAAGCTAGAAATTAGAGAACCCAGAAGTTCAATTTTTCTCCTAGGCCTCCAGACAGCTTCAGATGACATTGTGACTCCATCCAATTAGCTTTGGCTGAGGGGAGAGAAGTAGTGTTGTGTATATAATGAGGAACATTTCCCTCTGAAGAGGGCTGTGGGTGGGCAGGCACCATGATCAGCATCTCCAGTACAATGAACAATAGGACATTGAAGCTTAAAATAGATACGGAAATTGTAAAAGAAAATTAGCCTGCTCTTCTGGGCCAGATAAATTACCTCCCACACTCTGAGAAAAGATGGAGGAATCACTACCAGTGATCTTTGGGAATCCTGGGGAGAAAAGCAAACATAGTTCTAATATTGAATGAAAGGAAGAGTGCGGAGCCTTTAAACTTCAGCCCAATATAAAATTCTAGATCATGTTATGAGAAGGGAGGCATCCAGACACCCGATGGTCCGTTCATTGTTACCTTGCCAGGTATCTGCATTGTTTTCTCCACACTGTTAGGGAGGCCAGGTGTCCCTGCCTTGACCGCCCTCCTTGTCTCTCTTGGTCCACGTTCCCAGAACTGCACTCAGGATATTATCCATGTGACCCATAGAACCACTCAGTTACATCCAGTGGGAGAGCTTTGAAGATCTGTGATTCAACTGAAGAAAATCCTAAGCCTTAGAAATGTTGTATGCGCCCGCACATCTGCTAATGAGTTGCCTTCATTTAGCAAGAAAATAGTTTATAAACTCTATTTGTATGATCTTTAAAAATGGGAAAAATAAAATTGCACCATGGACTGTAAGAGACAAGGAAGAAAAATTGCTTGCCATTCCATAATTTAATTGCAACCAACTGGATTTCTCTCTTCTTAGCTTTTTTTTTTTTTTAAACAAAACAAATTTATAATATAAATGCTTTTTTGGCACATAACATATCTTGCTTTAACATTGCATATATGTTTTATAAAAGTGTGTTTATAAAAGCCTTTGAGTGCTTCTTGGAAATATAACAGCATTTTTAGAAAGAAGTGTTATTGAGGTGTTGTTCTCCAAATTAAAAAAACAACAGCCTGAATATAACATATTTTATGCCCATGTAACATATTTTATGTAAAAATATGGTCATATTGGTGGGGGGAAATGCAAAAGATGAACAGATGTAAAGAAAATTCATACTCCTGTTTGCTTTCGGACCATTGATTCTATGGCAAACAATGTCTCCAATGTTTTATGTTTTCCTCGAATGGTATTTTCACAACATATATGATATCGTATTCACATAAGTGCCCTTGTATGGTGTCCTTCGTCATATCTCAGTAGTCGTTTGGACCCTTCAGGACCCAAGCCCTGGATAGGAGTCAAGTGCTCGAAGCACAGCGACCTTAGTTTCTGAGATTCCTGCCCAGGGGAACATAGTGTCATTATTTAAGGAATATCAGTCTAGGAAGATGTCCTGAAAAATGGAGTATCTCTCCAAGGAGCATCAGATTCCCATAGATGCAGAAGGACCCCTTTGGTCCATCTGGTCCATCAGCCTACCTCCAGCAGAGCTGGATGCAAACTGCCCCATGCAAGTGAGTGGGTTTCCTAAATTCTTTCCAGCTCTGTTCTTCTTCTAGGCCAACAATGTCCAATGGAACTTTACGCAATGATGGAAATATTCTACACCTGTGCTAATTTGGTAGCCACTAAATTCATGTGGATCTTGAATACTTGAGTTGTGACTTTTGTGACCAAAGAATTAACCTTTCAATTTTAATTAAGTGTAAATAGGTTCATGGGTCGAGTGGCTACCCTATTGAACTATTGGCCACACAGTTCTAGAAATTTTGCAAAAAAAAACCAAACAAAACCACCCCCCCCCCCCAGAAAACTCCACAAAACCCAGAAACACACACAAAAACCAGAGATGAATATAATCAGGGTTAAGTCTGAGTTGAATAAGACTTCTAGGATTATTTGGAAAGTTGCCCTTTACAAGTAACATTTAATAACACTTGAAATAAACTCTACCATTTATTAGGCACTGTCTAGGAGCCAGGCAAGGTGTGAGCTAAAAGCTTTGGTGGAATTATTTTATTATTTTATTTAACCCTCATAACATCCTTATGAGGTGAGTATTATTGTCTGCATCCACCTTTGTTATTTGGAGATAAAACAAACAAACAAACAAACCCATGTTTTAAAAAGATTAAGACCACAGCTTGCTCTTGGCAGAGGGAGGCTTTGAATTCAAGCCTGAGCCCAGTGTCTGTGTGTCGTGTTTCATATTCTTCTTAAATACCTTGTCAGAATTCACACTTCCTTCTAACCAGAAATTCAAAAGGCCCTACTGACTGGATAAAATAACCTTTTTTCCTGGAAAAGTTCCATTTCCATATGAGACTCTCTTTTAAGATTCTAAGTTCTGTCTTAGGTGACCGTAAGACACTGAATTTGTAACTGCCTGAAATGTCTACTAACCCCTTGGTCGCCCACTTTCCCCAGTCCAGAAGTTATAAAAATGATTCGTGGCCTTCTGAGGTGCTAGAAAACACTCCTTTTGCATTTTGTCTCATCACATGACAGTCCAGTTTAGTGGTTTGTCACCAGCTATGGACTCAAAGATGTCTCTTGCGTAAGGACATCTATACAACCGCAGACTAGTTACTCTATTTTTGGAACCTCTGTTTTGTTGTCAGTAAAATGGGCATAATAGTAATTGCCACATCAGAAGTCCCTTTCTGTGGATCAGTGAAAGAACATATGTGAAGTGTTTAGCATGGTGCCTATATAAAGCAAGGGCTCAGTGAATGTTAAGGCTAGTATCCACTTCAGTTCCTACTGGGTTGATTGTTAATTTCTCACCTGAGTGTTACTATGAGGGAAAAGAGAGAATGGTGATAAAAAGCACATGGATCAAAACCAACAAGATGACTTAATCAAATGACTTTTTCTCCCTCCTGAGAGGCAGATGCAATCAACCCAGCACCTGAATTGCTGGTTGGTATATAATGGGGAAAAGCCCTGAGAAAATGCTATTTTCCCTTGCAATTAACAGAATGTATGCAGAAGAGGAGACTCTGAGATTTTTTTCTCCCCAGCATGGCTTAGATTCTTGGCTATTTAATATTTACCTTTGGGTTCCAACTGTCCGTGCTGCTATGATATGTAAAATAGAAAGAAAGGTCACATGGTAGGTTAGAAACAGCCTATGGCAGAACCAAAAAGCCTGAGTCTGTAGTCTCATTCATATTATTTGAATTCTCATTCGATCCCCTTGTGAGATGAAGAATTTAAACTCCAGGAATTCTCCCATGTTACCTGGTTACAATACTGGTTTTCAGTGTCCAGGCACCAACCATGACTCAGAAACTACTTTATCAACAGCCATTTAGTTACATCTGGGTGAGTTTCGGGTGATGCTAGCTACTGTAACAGATAATGTTCCAAATCTGACTGGCTTAGCCTGGCAAGAGTATATTCTCATGCCTGTAAATTCTGCACAGGTGCCCTGATAAGCAGATAGCTCCCCTCCAAGTGGTGACTCAGGGATCCAGGCTCCTCTTGTCTTGTGATCTTGCAGTCATCCATACGTGCTGCAAGGTTGCAACTTACGGGAAGGGTCTGGAGGGTGGCTTGTGAAGGGTCTGGAAGGCCTGTGGAAGTTATGTGGGCCGGGCGTGGGAGTGACACCTATCACTTCCACTCACATTCCTTTGGTAGAAGTCAGGCTCAGTGGCACACCAGTTGCAAGGGAGGCTGGAAAGGTAGTCTGGCTGGGTGCTCAGGAGGAAGCGGTCGAGCATGTGGTAAACACCTTCTCATCCATGTTAGATGATTGGAACTGATGCACAAAGTGTCTCTTACTAGTGAAAAGCAATGAAACTTGATGTTTTAGATATTTTGGTGGCTGGGTATATGTGTGTCTGTGGGGGGCTTGGGGATATGACATTTCTAGTAAACTTTTTGAAATATTGAAAATAGTTGGTGAATTATTTTCTCATTCCTCTAGTCCTGAGGGCTCAGCATCTTGCCAAACACAGGGAAGCTCCATCCCCCTGTTGCTAGTGCCTGGTACCGAGCACACAAAGACCCTACCCCACTTTCTGGGTTCTTAGGGATCTGGAGGGGAAGACTTGAGCTCCCCCTAGAGGCCAGCAAGGTTCCTTCCATTTCTGATAACTCAACAGGCCAGTGTTCTCTTGGAGCTGGCGGCTGGCTGCACAGCACCTTAGCCTAGTTGATACAAGGCTTAGACACAAGCGTCCCTTACCTATTGCAAGATCTAAAGCATTTCTCTCTGGCCGAGAGGAGTATTGCCTATCGTCCCAATTCTCTTGTGTCCTCTGGCCAGATTTTTTTCACTATTGTTTTTTTTTCTTTTATAATTACTGTTTTTATTAATTTACTTTCATAGTACATCCAGTTTCAAGAAAACGAGTATTTTTAAAATAAAAAAATATATATGAATTTCACAAGATTCATGTCAATTGCAAGGAAAGGCTGGGTAACAAGACAATGGCATCACATGCAAATGCGTTCACTGTTTTTAGGGTAAAGAATTTTTATAAAATAAGGGAAAAAGGTGGGGCTCCTGGGTGGCACAGCGGTTGAGCATCTGCCTTCGGCTCAGGGCGTGATCCCGGCGTTATGGGATCGAGCCCCACATCAGGCTCCTCCGCTAGGAGCCTGCTTCTTCCTCTCCCACTCCCCCTGCTTGAGTTCCCTCCCTTGCTGGCTGTCTCTATCTCTGTCAAATAAATAAATAAAATCTTAAAAAAAAAAGAAAAAGAAAAAGAATGAGGTTTCTTTCATTTTTGCAATATTTTCTTTTTTTTTCTATAAGTTTAACAGCATTGCCCAAGTTTCTTTTTTAAGATTTTATTCATTTATTTGAGAGAGAGAAAAAGAGAGAGAGCACGAGCAGGGGGAAGGGCAGAGGGAGAGGGAGAAGCAGACTCCCACTGAGCAGGGAGCCTGATGCAGGGCTCGATCCCAGAATCCTGGGATCATGACCTGAGCTGAAGGCAGACGCTCAAGCGACAGAGCCACCCAGGTGCCCAGCATTGCCTGAGTTTTGAGGGCCCTAGTGAGGAGCAGACAGTAGTGACCCTTGTGGTGACACTTGTATTCTGCAAGACCACTTCTCTGTGTCTCAGGAGTCTCCTCTGTAAAATGGCAACAGTCGCACTTGGTACTAAAGTCTACACTGACTGTGTTGAAGATGAGAAGTAAGTGATAAAGCGTAGGGCAGAGGTGCTGGCGGGTGGTGGTGGCTTCCTGGCCCTTCTTATGTGACTGGCGGAACTGCAAAGCCCAAATAGGTTCATTGTCTGCCTTTGAAGATTCTCAGGTCCAGTAGAGGACCCAGAAGCAGGAAGCTCAGTCCTGTTGGGCAGCGTTCTTGATAATACAGATGCATGACCATTTGCCCAACTTCCATGCTTCTGAAATGACGGGTCAGAAAGCCTTCACTGAGTGTCTTTCAGAGGCAGATTCCTTCCCCGCTTGCTCTGCCAAACTAGAAAATAACTTGAAGATATGGTTCCTGACCTGCCTCCCTCAGAGGCACTCACAGGTGAAGAGTGTTTGAGAAAATGCCTAAGTAATTTACAAATTGAACTTGAAGAGCTGGGTGGGGGGTGGGGGAGGAGCTGTGGGCGGCGCTTGGAGAGTGGAGTTAAGGCACAAGTCGAGCTAAACCTTCCTGGACCAAATGAAATTCGTGCCAGACTCAGAAGGTGATAGATGTGAATTCATCTAACCCCAAAAGAAAGCTGTTAGGAAAAGCGCTCATACTCCTTTCAGCCAGCCCGTTGGATGGTGTGTATCTAGAGGCTTTCAAGTGGAAGTCTGTCCCGTGGAAGGAATCCTCACGATGGACAAACTCCATTGCTGGTGGGATTATATGATGGGCCAGCCGCTTTAGAAAGTTGTAGGGCAGTTCCTCAAAATGTTGAACATCTCGTGATGCCTAAGCCAAGTGCAACACACCCATGCCCTAACTCGTGCACAAGTGTTCGTAGCAGCGTTAGAGTAGCCCCAAAGTGGAAACATGCCAGTGGTCCCATCAGTTGATGAGTAGATATATCATGTGTGGTATTTGTGCAATGGAATATTATTTGATCAGAAAAAGGAACGGAGAACTAGAACATGGATGAGCCTTGAAAACACTGTTATGTAAAAGAAGCCAGTCACAGAAGGCCACATTGTATATGATTCCGTTCCTATCAGATGTCCAGGACAGGCATGTCCATAGAGACAGAAAGTAGATCGGTGTCTGCCAGGGGGTCGGGGAGGGGGGGGGGCATGGGGAGTTTCTGCTAAAGGGTAGGGGGTTTCTTTGGGGGATGATAAAAATATTCTAAAGTGTGATAGTGCTCATTGTTGGACAGCTCTACTGATGGTCTGTGACTCTACTGAAAACCTCTGAATCGTATACTTTGCAGGGTGAATTTTATGGTATGTGAATTATATATCAATAAAACTGTTATAAAAAATAGGAAGTTTTATGCACAAAGTCGTGCCTTTTTTTTTTTCCCTAAAGGTGAAAAATTGGAAACAATCTAGATGTTAACCACAAATGAAATAAGAAAATGATATGGCCACTGGGATGGACTCTAAGCCATCCATTTAAAGAATTTTTTTTTACTCAATGCAAGAGTCCCTTCTGGCTTTAATCCTGGAGCTAGCCTGCTTCACAGTGACCCCCATCTCTTTCTGAGCACCTCTCCACTCGCTCACGGGGACAGCGTCTTGGGTGTTGCTTGGTTTTGGCTCTGGCTTCCTTCCCATGCTGTCTGGGACTATCTCTTCAGTGAGCAAAGCTCTATGACCATCGCAATTCTACCTGCGGGAGAAAAGATATCTATGTAATATTGTCCTAAAAAGTAACACAGAACCTTCCCCCTTAATTTTCCAGTATACTGTGGTGTATTCATTTGCTGGGGCTGCTGGAACAACTGGGGGGTCTTAACCAACTGGAATTTCTTGTCTCACGGTCTGGAGGCTGGAAGTCCAAGATCAAGGTGTCAGCAGGGTTGGTTTCTTGAGGCCTCTGTCCTTGGCTTGTGGGTGGCTGTCTTCTCCCTGTGTCGTTGTCCTCACATGGTCCTAACTCTGTGTCTCCGTGTCCTCTTCTTATGAAAGCACTATTCATGTTAGATTAGGGCCTCCCCCAATGACCTCATTGTACCTTAATCACCTCTTTAAGGACCCTGACTCCAAATATAGCCACATTCTCTGATCCTAGGGGTGATGTCTTCAACATGTGAATTTTGGGAGAACACAATTCAGCCCATAGCAAGCTTTAGAAAAATAATTTGAGGTACCTAGTGGCTCAGTCAGTTAAGTGTCCAGCTCTTGATTTTTGGCTCAGGTCATGCATGATCTCAGGATTGTGAGATCAAGCTCTGCACTGGGCATGGAGCCTGCTTGAGATTCTCTCCCTCTCCCTTTGCTCCTGCCCACTCCCTCTCTCTCTCTCAAAATATAGGGGAAATGGGAAGAAAGTACTATATAAAGGTGATCATTTTCCCCTTCTACCCTGGGCCACACCAGTCCTGGGACTTTTAAGCTCTAGCTCCTGCCTCACTTCTGTTTTGCCTTCAAGAGGATTTATTTGGGGGAAGGAGGTGTGGAGAGCCTGCAGTATCTCTAAAGAGTTCGGGTCTTTCCACGCCTAAGAATAAAGGCCCAGCTGACTCCCAGAACCCAAGAGAGAAGAGAGGGTTTCCCCCCTTCTTCCTAGTCCAGAATCTGTCACCTGAGTCTTCTTCATCTGCACGAGGACTGATGTCTAGTGATGATAACTAGGAAGAGATGATCTCTTCCCCTCCCTCCCCACAAGGGTGTGGCTGCCCTCAATTCATTTCCCCAGATAGAGCTTTACTTGATGCATTTGTTGAAAATAGACCAGAGAAACACCATGTCAGCTTCATCTAGCCCCCTTCCGGCACTTTTCATCAGGGGCTCAATAGTTTGGGGCTAGCCCCACCCACTGTCCTATTTTATAATGAGTAAGTATTGACACAAGGAAGTGTTATTAAAATAATGTGAAAGAAACACAACAATCACATATGAACAGCAAAAATAAACTATAGAGGGGGGAATGTCTGAATTAAAAACACCGAAGGTTGTCAGAAACTACCTTCTTTTGTCTTGAACTATTTTTCTCATGAATCAGTACTGGGTGGTACACCCTTTAAGGTTCATTTTTAGGGACAGCGGATGGGGATGGGATACGTTTGAAGAGAGTGGGAGACCTTTAACATCTCACTCACTGATACTCAGGAGTTGTTCCTTCCCTTAAAGTGGAAAGTGGGTTCAGGAGAGAAGAAAACACAGAGGAGGAAAATGTTAATGAATTTCTGGACTGTTCTGGACTGAAGGGCCAGCGTATTTTCCCATTAACATGATCATTACTGGCCGAGGAGCCAACGAGGCCCAGAGAGCCCCTGAGTACCAATTGCTTGGGAAACTAATTGCAAGGAGCTCTGACCTTTTGCATTAAATCATCTGTAAGTCCCAGAAAATCATTCCAGGCATCCACCGGTCCTTGGCCCCTTTCATTTCAAATCCATGGTGAGAGCCCAGTTTGCAGAAACTCTTCTCTGAATATCTTTAATTTAGTGATGCCCTTTTCCTGGCAGTGAGCGAGAATACTCTGTTATAATGTAGTATAAATCACCCCTGAACGTGCTAGAGCAAATGGCTACAGAATGGATTGGGGTAATCAGTATAATAATTCAAGCAGATAATCCATTCCACAAACATTTATTAAGTACCTACTAAGTGTGAGGCCATGGGGACGTGGAGATGAATGCCACGCCCTGGGCTTCATGCTGCCCTCCCGGTAGCTCACGCATCGTGGGAGACCACGAACTGTATAGGGTCCACGGGACATCAGTAAAGAGGCCGGGAAACCCGGACAGGGACCCAGCCATACTCATTCAAGCTGCACGCCGCCGGCTGTGGGAATGGATTCTGCCTCAAAGAGTTGTGTTGTTGTTGTTTTTGTTGTTTCCCAACTTACAAAGTTAGATACTGAGCTCATTAATTTTTGGCCTTTCTTCTTTTCTAACATGCAAAATTAAGGCTCTACCGCTCTTTCTTTAGCAGCCTCCATATTTTTTTTAAATCCCATTTCTAGCAGCTTTATTGAGATAGAATTCACATACCATGCAGTGGACCCATTTAAAACGTTCATTCAGTGGCATGCAGTGTGTTCGCAGAGTTAGGCAGCCATCACCACACTCGAGAGAGCACCTGCCTCCCAGGGTCCTTTTGAGAATGAAATGCGATAATGTGTCTAAAGCATTAGACTCGGGGCAGGACACCTTGTAGACATTTTTCTGCTGGTGGTTTTTCTTGATGCTGTGGTTGGGGCTGGGGTCAGTGTCAGGGGAGGCCAAAAGGGCAAGGTGACCGAGCCACGCTCGAGGGGAAAGGAGCACAGGGGCCTCCACTGCCTGGGTATCCTTACCAGATGGGAGTGACAGACTGTCCTTCTTCACAGCTAGCGGATGATTTTCCAGCCCCAATATCAAGCCAATGAACACGACTTGACAGGAGCCATTTGGGACTGATTTGGGTGGGTTAAATTCAAAACTGCATATTATTAGGCCTGGCCATCACACACCGACATGTTAACAAACAAACAAGCAATAACACGCTTCTGAGACCAATGATTGGGAAGCTAAATTTAGCTCCTCTTAGCCCTTACGGCTGGAGCCCATGAGGGGCCAGACATCCCTCTGGACGCCTCTTATTCACGAAAGTACTCCAGCTGGCCCGCGAGGGTGCCGGCCAAGTGCAGCAGGCGCCTTTCATACCAAATGGATGCTCCGAAGTGTTGTGATCCTGGGGAGGGCGGTGGAGAGGGGATCTGGACTCTTCCAACTTCGGCGTTATTTTTAGAGTGTTTGCATGTGTCTGAATCCCCAGTACAAATACTGCTCTTGCATTTGTTACCCTGGGCAGAGGACCAGTGTATAATCCAGGCTGACCATTTGCTTTTGAATGGCCAACAGGCTCTCGAAGCTGTCACTTCTCTGTACACCCAGGTAGGTGAAGGCTCTGGGATTCTGATTGCTTTCACGTTGGATGAAGACTTTGGCCATGATTTCATAGATTCTCTTAGAATTTCAAATTAATGGTTCTATCTCTTTTTCTGGTGCTGCATTGCTGAACTGTGTGTTCTATGCAAAAAAAAAATTTTTTTTTAACGAAGCCAAAAACTCCCTATTTTCAGTAGATCATGCTTTTGTCTCCCCCTTCCATACAGCAATCGGTCATATGCTTTAATGGACAAGGATAAGCAGAGATAATACCTTGACTCTAGTTTTCAGCAAAATAGGGGGCGCCTGGGTGGCTCAGTCTACCTTCGGGGTCCTGGGATCGAGTCCCACGTCAGGCTCTCTGCTCAGCAGGGAGTCTGCTTCTCTCTCTCTCCCTCTGTGCTCTTGCGCTCTCCCTCAAGTAAATAAATAAAACTTGTTAAAAAATAGCAATTTTTAGTCATTCTTGTGCCCCGTGCTGCCACCCCAGAAGTCTTTGAGGAAGTTGGTTCAGAGGGTGTCAGTTTCTCCGTGTCATTGCTACCAGCTCTCTGAACTCTCAGAGCTCAGGAGCCTGAAATCTAAAAAGGAAAGTAAGGAGTTTGAATTGACTCTTTTTTCTTGGTGGTGAATTAGAAACATAAGTCAGGGCTCTTGAGATTGCCTGAGGGTGGTCTTGCCCCCTCCAGGGTATTTGCCTGGAGGTGGGGTGGGCGTTCCTGGCACCGGGTGGGTAGAGGGCAGGGGCTGCCAAGCATGGTACATGTTCAGCATGCCTACAACACCCCTCGCCCTCCAACAGAAAATTCTCGGGCCCTGGATGTCACAGGTGCTTAGGCTGAGGCCGGATTGTGTGTGTGCTGGAAGTGACAGTGCTGGAGATCTGAGCCGGTGGCTGTGATTGACGGATTGCCCTCCTGTGTGTCGGAGCCTCGCCTGATGAGACTCGGGCTCGCAGACGGTCAGCAGGGCACCGATCAGAGCATATGCTGTGAGTAGGAGAGACCTGGGCCCGAGAGCAAGGTGAAAGGCATGGATCCTCATCATTTCTTTGCACAAACTGAATCAGCACAAAAAGGAAATGAGGGCTGGGGAGATGGAGGAAATGTCTAGGCAAGAACAGCTCCCCGGTACTTGGGACCTCCCATGCCCATGGGGACACCTTTGTGGTTAGACAAGGGTGTCCATGCTGCCCTGTGAGCACACGCATTCTCCAGGCAGATGCAGTCCCCACGGGGTTCTCAGGGTAGAGGCAGGGCACCGGCCCCACCCTCTGTTTTCACCCAGCAGCCAACACAAGGGGACCCTGCTTCGCTCCTCTTTCTGCTCCTCCTGGGAATGAGGGGAGGGGCGATGACAGTCTGCCCAGGATGAGACATGTGCCAGACCCAAGGAGCCCCCAGTGAAGGAATAACTGGGCTTCTGAAGCCCCCCAAGACCCCCACTGCTGCTGCAAGGACCTGTTTCATCAACACCCACAAACACGGCCACAACGGAAGGCTATCATTCTGCTATTTGGAGATCCATCTCTCTTGACCCTGTTGTCCCTCTCCGGGGGTCTCAGAACCCTTCCTGGGTCGTGTTGTATGTCGTCTCTTTCCGTCTGTATTACCATGTTATGGAATCTCCTTTTGCTGGAGCCAGCTTTGTGGGATTCGGGAATGCTCCATTTTTGTTGACCGAGGGGCATTCTGTGGGCAGGGCTCCCATGGATTCCCACTTCATAAGTTCATGTCCCTGCTCCACCAAGACTGAGGGTATAACCAGCAAAAATTTGTTTAAACTTCTCTGAGCCTTCATTGTCTCATCTATAAAGTGGGGATCACAATGGTACCCCCCTCATAACGTGGGTATGGAAGTTAAATGAAATCACAAATGTTGGGTGTTTAGCCAGAATTCCTGGTTAAGTGGAGGAGGATACAGAGGACATTGTGTTGGGTCCTGTCACCCTCTTCCTCTTGTTGATGGCCCCAGCAAATTCAGGCTGGGTGGTCTTTTGTCTCCCTTATTTGGAAGATGCAGAAAGCAACACCCGGAGAGGTCACTTGCCTAGGAAGTGAAGAACCGGGACTAGAACCCCAGCCTCTGGTTTCTATTATGCTGTGGCCTCTGCCGTACAGCTTGGCTGTGTCTTCGAAGGCTCAAATGCCCTATGATCCAGCAATCCCACCTCTGGGCGTCTATCGAAAAAAATTGACATCAGGATCTCAAAGAGATATCTGCACCCCCATGTTTATTACAGTATTATGCGCAATAGCCAAGATAGAGTAACAAGCTGTGTCTATCAGCAGATGAATGGATAAAGAAAATGTGGTGCGTACGTACAATGGAATGTTATTCAGCCTTAAAAAGAAGAAAATCCTGCCATTTGAGACCACGTGGATGAACCGGAAGATCTTTATGCTAAGTGAAATAAGGTGATCACAGATGGGCAAATCCTGCATAATTTCACCTATATGAGGTATCTAGAATAGTCGAACTTATAGAAGCAGAGAATCCAACAGTGGTTGCTGGGGGCTGGGACAGGAGGAAATGGGGAGTCTTGTTCAACGAGTATGAAGTCTCAGTTATGCAAGGTGAGTAAGTTCTAGAGCTCTGCCTTATGATGCAGTGCCTAGAGTTGACAATAGGTACCGTGCACTTCAAAATTTAGGAAGGTAGGTCTCATGTTAAGTGTTCTTGCCACAGAAAACCAAAAGCAAAACAGGGCGCCTGGGTGGCTCAGTCGGTTAAGCGTCTGCCTTAGGCTCAGGCTATGATCCCAGGATCCTGGGATCGAGTCCTACATCTGGCTTCCTGCTCCATGAGGAGCCCGCTTCTCCCTCTCTCTCTGCCTGCCATTCTGCCTACTTGTGCTCTCTCTCTCTGTCAAATAAATGGATAAAATCCTAAAAAAAAGAAAAGAAAAACAAAAACAAAAGCAAAACAAAGCAAAAAAGCCAAAGGCACACAAGGAAACTCTGGAAGGTGTTGGATAGGTCTTTTACTCTGATTGTGGGGATGACATCATGGGTGTCTGCAGGTATCCAAACTCATCAAATTGTGCACATACGCAGTTCTTTGTATATCAGTCATGCCTCAAGAAAGCTGCTAAAAAAAAAAGAGTGACTAGGTGGCCTTCCCCTCCCTTGGCTTCAAGGGCACTGGGAGTCCTGGCTACCCTCCCCGGCCTCCCTCAGCAGTGAGAGTCTCTCTTCTACTGGTCCTGAAAAGCCCATATTGTCTCTTCTGGGTTGTAGCATTGAAGGCAGCTCTTAAAGGCACATTGTATTTGGAAGACAGAGCAGATATAGGATAGTAATAATAAATATTGTTAATGAAAGTAGTTAGCACTCATTTCTTCACCAAGTAGTTCTTGCACTGTGCAAGATTGGGCTGCCCTTCCTGTGCTCTGACTCACCGAATCCTTCCCGTGCGTGTGTGTGCACGTGTTCACATGTGTGTGCTTGGGGGGATGGGTCTTGCCATTCTTCCCATGTTACAGATGAGGAAAGAGAGGCTCAGAGACAGACTTGATCAAGACCATAACGGATGGGTGAGGGAGGGGGTGCTTTAGAAGCAGGAAAGGAGTAAAGTGGGCTGTGAAAGAGACTTTGAGTTCCTGGCAAATGTCAGAAAATAGAACTTGCTTTTTTTTCTTAACACCGGTCTTTTAAAGGTAATCCAACTTTTTGAAAGCATTGTGTGATATTTGCTTTTAGTATCCGTCCCCTCCCAACCGCCTGCCTCCGAAGTGTGCCAGACCCTCCTTACCCGTAGACAACAGTTGGAAATCTTACACAGAACAGCTGCGAGGACGCCCCCACAATTGTTTGCCCAAATCATTTGTCTAATTCGACTCTGCCCTATTTTCTGACCTGTTACTGCATGAAGTATCGTCTTAACGATGCTTTCCAGAAAGTGTGGCCTGGGCCCACATTTTCCTTTGGCCAAAACACTCCGATTTTCTCTAAGATACGTCATATTCCTGCATTTAAAATTCATCTTCAATAGCAGAGAAGGAAATGAACCCAAAGTTTGTAAACTTTCCAACCAAGAGGAGAATTACACAGATAAACAGATAATGCCTCCGTTTATAGCTGCCAGTTGTGAAAAATGGTGAACAGACGGAAGAAACATGGAAACCAGCATATGAAGCAAGAGGGCGAACTCAGGTTGTCTGAACTTCTCTCCAGGAGAAGCCCAGCACACAAGGAACAAGTGGAAAAAGGAACTTGCATGTGAATCGTCTTCCCACGCATGTGATCACCGCTCAAGAAGGGAAAGAAAGAAAGAAAAGAAAAACCTGAAAACATTTATGTATTTATTCAAACAACAAGTATTTACTGAGTGCCCACTTTGTGCCAGCTGGGACTATAGCACTGAACAAAAGAGACTAAGTCCCTGCTCTTGAGGGGCTTGTATTTGGGTGGGGAGATGAGGGAACAGAAGGCTAGAAATTAAAGCGTACTATTTCAAGGGTGACTAGAGCTAAGAAGGTGAACTAGCAACCCACAGGTGTGTGTCTAATGCCCACCATGTACACCTGAGGTACGAGGCTGGCTTGAACTTTGACCTGATGCTAGTTCACATTATCCCCAGCCCCCGCTGTCTCTGATTTCCAGAACCCTCCTCCTCTGGCCATCTCACCATCACACATCTTTTATATACCAGACCTGCCCAGTGTAGAACACAAGCCCTTTCTTTCCATTTCCCAAAACAAATACACACACATACACACAACAACCACACAAAGGAGCAAAATAAAATGAAAGAATCCCACGCAGAAGGCATTAACACATGTCAGACTTTTCTGATGAGTCGAGGTCACAATGACAGCAGCATGTGGCCGGCAGCCCCAAACTGGACATCAGTCCCAAGTCTCCAGCCATACCCCCCACCATGGACCTCCTGCCTCATTGCTCAAGAAAGTCCCTCCCCCACCCCACCCCACCCCACCAAATGGCCACCATACACACGCCCTGCGTTTGGTTTTCTGTTTGGTTCTCCTTTGTTTGAAATCATATCTCTTCTTGAGCTCTCTCCGGAGATTCAGCCTCATTCCCATTTTGTTGAGAGCAAATTCGCCCCATCTCCTCTCACCGCACCTGCACACACCTGCCAAGTCAGTAAGGTGCTCAGCTGACCTGCGGATTCCCGAGCAGGCCCTGCCCCTTTCCCACAGGCAGAAGGTAAATTCTCCTTCATTTATCTTTCCTCCAATCTCTGGGAGGAGGAGGAGAAGAGAACGGAGGGATTTATTGTAACATCGACAAAAAACCAATTCTGCTCCTTCATCGAGAACGTAACCGCGGTCACGCTGGGGTCTGGCCGCACGTAGCTCTTCTGCCCCACCGTAGCCACTCTCAGGATGAAGGCGGGAGAGAAGGAAGCCTCAGACGCGGTGCTAGGCGTTTGCAGGTAGTCAAAATATTGTTTTGAGCACTTAGGAATTTGCTAGGAAGGTAGATCTCATGTTAAATGTTTTTGCAACAATGAAAATAAACAAATAAATACGTGAAAGAATCTGCCAGCTCTCTGGGCCAGTGTGTAAAGCAGCGTCCGCGGTTGTTGCTAGGGGCAACCCTCTTTATCTCCGTGTAGATTTAAGATCAGGTCTGCACTCCATGAGAAGGGAAAGGAGCCCCTAATCTCAGTCTGGGAAGATTGGGAAAAGCGTGCAATCATGCGTGCTCTGAACCACGTGGGATGTGGAGCCCTGACGTCCTGATGGGACAGAGGGTGGATGTCGTTTGCCCTCTATCACAAACCACGCGGCCATGGCCACATACGACCCAGGAGTCGGTCCGACACGGACACTCTTCCCCAGTTTGTAGTCAATTCATGTTTTTTGTTAAAATAATGGAAAGAGCCATTACACAGAGAAAAAGAAGTATAAAATATCCCCTGTGATGTGACCATTCTAGGAAACGAGATAACCCCTTGGGGTCCATCCTTCAGTCCTTAGGCACTTCCTCTGGCCTTGAGACACTCGTGCATTCTGTCCCTGCCACCTGGAGCATCTTTCCTCTGGGTGTTTGACGACCTGGCTTCTTCTCCTCATTCAGGTCGTGCTCAAATGACGCTTCATCAGAAAAGCCACCTCCAGCCAACTTCATTTAAAGAAGCAACCTGCCTGCCTGGCCCCACAGGGACTCTAATCCATTATTTGGTTTCGCTACTGCATTATACATTTCACTGTCTGAAATTACCTTCTTCATTTGTCCATTTTCCAGTGACTTGTTCATGCGCTAACTATTCATGAAGGCTTATAATGTGCCAAGCACTCTTCTGGGTTTTGGGGACACAGCAGGGAAGCAAACAGACCAAGTCCCTGCCTTCCTAGAACTGACCTTCTGATGGGAGGGGACAGACAGCCAACAAAGTGACTGTGTTCTATGGGATATCGAGAGGCTGGGAAGTGCGTGGGGGACATGGAAGGCAGGAAGGGAGAAGGGAGCGCTGGTGTGCAGTGGTTGTAGCTTTAAGCAGGGAGGTCAAGGGAGGTCTCGCTGGAAAGGTGGTTTGAAGACAGGAATAGCGTTCCAGGCAGAGAGAAGAGCAAGTGCAAAGGCCCTGAGGTGGGAGTATGTCAGGAGATCGATAGAAAATCAAGAAGCCGAGTGCCTGAAGCAGGGTGAGCAAGAGGGGGTGATGTCAGATAAACGGGGAGAAGAGAGTGAGTGCAGGTGATGTAAGGCCTTGTAAGGAAGGCAATGGAGATTGTGACTTTCATTCTGAGTGTGATGGGGTCAATTGGAGCATTTGAACAGAGGTGTGACATGATCTGGCTTGTGTTTTAAAAGGTCCTTTCTGGGGGCGCCTGGGTGGCACAGCGGTTAAGCGTCTGCCTTCGGCTCAGGGCGTGATCCTGGCGTTCTGGGATCGAGTCCCACATCAGGCTCCTCCGCTAGGAGCCTGCTTCTTCCTCTCCATTCCCCCTGCTTGTGTTCCCTCTCTCACTGGCTGTCTCTACCTCTGTCAAATAAATAAATAAAATCTTTAAAAAAAAAAATAAATAAAATAAAAATAAAAGGTCCTTTCTGGCTGCTGTGTTGAGAATGGGCTGCAGGAAGGCAAGGGCTGGAGACTGGTTAAGAGGCTCTGGCCTATACCCAGGCAGGAGGGGGTGGAGGTGTGGCTGTGTTGGTGGTACCTGCATACACACACACACGCACACACACACGCACATATGCACACATGCACATACACGCATGTGTACGCACACTTTTGTGATAGAGTGAACTTGCATTCATATAGTCTGTTCTCTTACTGTGCCCCTTACTTAATATGCCATCCACATTTTTCCATATCAATAAATATGGAGCTAGATCAAATTTTAATGTGTTCGTATTATTCCCTTGCTTGGATGTACCATGATTTATCTAGCCAGTCTTGAATTAAACACTTCTGCAGTTCCACATTTTTTACTGTGATAAACAATCCTGCAGTGAGCATTCTTGAACATGCCTCCCCGAGCACTCACTTACCCGAGTATTTCTTGGAGATGGGGTCCTGGAAATAGAATCGTTGGGTCAAAGTCTATCAATGCTTGACGGGTTTGGATCCATGCGGCCGAATGGCCAGGAAGGAAAGGTACACCAGGCACAGCACGTTCCCACTCTGCCTGCCTCGTCACCTACCCCAATCCAATTTTACTATCATCACCATTCTTACTCTTTGCTAATCTGATAGATTAAAATATGGTATTTTGGGGGGCGCCTGGGTGGCATAGTCAGTTAAGCTTCTGCCTTCGGCTCAGGTCATGATACCAGGGTCCTGGGGTTGAGCCCTGCTTGATGGGGAATCTGCTTCTCCCTCTCCCACCCCTCCCTCATGCTCGCTCTCTCTCAAATAAATAAAATCTTTAAAAATGTATGGTATTTTTGTTGTTATTTACTGCCATTTCATGGCTTTGCCCCTATATTATTTGGGCTGTTGGCCATTTTTTAAATTAATTTTTAAGAGCATTTCGTATATTCAAGACATATTGTCAAAAATGTTGCAAATTTTTAAGGATTTTTTTTCATATAATCTTTTTATTTTTTTAGAAATTACGAAATATTGTATACTTGTAAGATATATGACAGGCTTATAAAAGATAGAAAGAATAAGATAAAGCAAACTTCTGTGTACCCCTCACCCAGCTTAAGGAATGGAGCATTTCTAGCACCTCCTTTGCGTGCCCCTTTCTTCCCCAGCCTAACTAATCACTCTGTTGAATTGGATGGTGATGATTCCCTGGCTGTCCTTTATAGTTTTAGCTAATGCATAATGACTTCCTAAACAACATGGTTTTATTTTTGCAAGGTTTTGCGCTTGGTGTAAATAAAATCAGACAGTGTGTATCATTCGTGATCTGCTGTTTTCAAACAGTGCTGTGTGTGTTTGGGTTTCCTCCATATTGAAGCCAAGCTGTGGTTCACCTACGTTCCCAGTGCGAGTAGGATCGATCATGCCTTTGACTTCTGTATTCTCTTGCTGCCGCACATGGGGCTCTTTCTGCTGCTGTGAGTATTGTTACTCATCATTCCCAGTGCAACTGTGCAAAAATTTCTCTAGAAGTGGGGTTTCTGAGTCCCAAGGAATGCATATCTTAAAATTTACTAGCTCATGCTAAATTATCTTCCAAAGTGGTTTTTACCACTTTATATTTTGGGAAGCAACATAAGAGACTTCTGATTTGTCCATATCCTTGCCAAGATAGTCAGACTTCTTATTTTTCCCTTATCTAGTATACATGAAATGGGAACAGACAAGGACCATTTTTTATTTAAAAAAAAAAAAGACAAACTCTTAGAAGAGGTAGCTAGATAAAGGAAAAAATTGTGGATTTAAAAAATATTTGTTTGTTAGTTTGTTTTAGTGTTCCCAGAATCCTAAGAAGGCAGGCAACACTGATCAGAACTTCCGTTAGAAATTGAGGTAATTTTAAGGCCGGGAAAACAAGCTATCTAGGAAACAATTTGCCGGAAGAGATGGTTACACTGTTAAGAGGCTGAATACTCTCCCCTTTGGAGTTGTGGATAAGATCGGTGTTAGAATGCACTACCAAAAGGGTAAAAGAAATCCCTGAACTAATTTCTTCTGGACCTCCATTTAAATTCCATTTGCCTTGGTACAAAGAGGGGATGTGTGGGTCAGTAGGTAAGAGAATGTGTTCTCTCGTGTTCCAGGAAGTGCTTGCTGATCAACACATATGATATGGAGCCATGTGGGTCATGTGCACCATCTAGGTTCTTTGTATGTAGATTTCTTTGCAATACAGTCTTGCTTTGCACGTGTGACAGGCTCATGAAAAGTGAAAATTGTTCAGAATGTTCTAAAGCATTTCAGAACAACTGCTCACCTTTCTGGTTTGTTGTTGGTTTTTTTTGTTTTTTTTCTGGCGATAATCCTTCTGCATATCAGGATGCCAAACATCTGGCCCACGTGTGCGGGGAACCAGCAGGGCTTGTAACACACATTTCAGCTGGGAAGTACAGAGCCTGCTGGCAAAATGCATAAGCTAATTAGGCATGAACTCCAACGCAATCGGTTCTTGTTTCTGCAAATGTAAAATGCCACTCTCAATCTATTGTGTTTTCTTCCCAGGTCGAAAAGCATCACAAATTAGTGGGGTTTGAACGCCAGTGATTTCGCTGGCAAAGGTTGACTGCACAGACGTTCCTGACTTCATGGCTGCCATATGCAACCCTTTCTGAGTGTCCTTGAGGCTTTATGTTTGGAATGACATGGTGGTGTAGGGGGAGTAACATGGGAACAGGACACGTGGGTTCCAGACTCTTACAAATGAGTTGTGTGACTTTGAACGATGTACTTTTCTTTCTGGGCTGGTGCTTTCTCCTTTGCAAAGTGAAGGGGCTGAACATTTTCAGTAAATGTATATTTTTTTAGCATTTTCTGTGTGCCAAAGAAATAATCAATAATAATAAAAAAATAATAGAAAGCATGGTCTGTGCTCATTAGGATGTCCACAATTTGGAGACAAGCGACGAAGAAGAATGAGACCATTAGAACATGGCGGGACGAGTGGACGGTGTGAATGCAGGAGAGCAGAATGAGCCCTAGCCCGGTTCAGAAGAAGTCAGGGAACACTTCTTCACGGGGTAATGCGCTACAGAGCCTTGGAGGATAAAGAAAAAGTCAATTGGGAAGACTAGGATTGGAGGGGCATATTACCTGCCACAAGTATCTGCAAAGGCCGGAATTGTGAGGAAAACAATGCCACATGCATGGTACTCTCAAAACATGGCTCCCAGTTCTTTGACATGAATCTGGGAAGGCATGGAAGCGTGGTGGAAATGGTGCTCTGTGAAGCTAGGTCGTGATCATTCTATCTTGTTCACTGGGACATTTGCTTTTGGAGCCTTGAACTGACCTGTAAGAAATCCAGCTATCCCAAGGCCTTCATGCTGTGAAGAAGCCCAGGCTAGCCACATGGAGAGGCCATGGGTAGGCTTTCTGTTTGGAAGTCCCAGCTGAGTCCAGCTTTTGTGTCACCACAGTCTGGACACCAGATGTATACAAGCAAAGAAATCTCTACCGGACTCCAACCTCAAACGAGTCACGTCTTGCCTGCGCGAGCCTCCAGCATCAGGAAGCACAGACAAACCACCACCACTGGGCTCTCCCCGAGCTCCTGCCCCGCAGTACTCATGAGCATCCAACAGTTGTTGCTTTACACCATCGCGTGCTAGGGTGGTAATAAAGAGCAGGAACAGGACCGCTTCAGCTCTAAAATTTAGTTATTCGGTAAAACCCAAATATATCCTCCTGTTCTTCAAAAAAGAAAGCTCCGAATACATGAACTTTTGGTTTGAAGAGAAATGGTTGCAGCAACATCAAGGAAGACATTGCATTTTCCAGGGAAAGTATAGTAAGCAAACCTGAATTGGTTTAGTCACAGAAGTAATTTATTGATTCACACAAGTGGGAAGTTCAAGTTGTGAATCCAGCACATCCGGACCCTGGTGTTCAGGTGATGATTGGACTCTGATTCTCTCTGATTCTGGATTCTGCTTCGTTCTGTGCTGTCTTCATTTCCAGGCAGACACTCCCCGGGGAGGGGTGGGATGGCCATGATCGGCACCCACAGAAAGAGACCATCTCTTCCCCAGGCATTTTGGCACATTTCACTGGCCTTGACTGGACCCCAGCTCAGATCGCATACCTGCCTTTCACCCATGGCTATGGCCATGAGAAAGTGGTACCCTGATCAAGGCCTGGGCCACATTTCTACCTTTGGAGCCAGAAGATGTTTATGAATTCCTAACTGGAAGAAATAAGGTTGTTACTTCTTGTGTCCGCAGAAGGAGAAATAGGTGCTCACTAAGGAAAGGGAACAGATATTCCTTTAGGCAGAACTTTCTTGTTCCCATTTGGCTTGACCCAATACTGCTCAGACTTCATAGAACGATCTCTTTTATAGGTTTCGTTAACACCAGAGCAACAAAGCAGTTATGCCTCCAGTACAGGTGTGGAAAAATAATTCCTAGATTTACAGAGTGTTGGGGATTCCTCACACCCATTCCTTTTTCATTCTCTTTTTTGTTATTGTCAATTAATAAATATTCCTGAATTTTAATGATGGGTTCTCTTAGGCATGCTTTCATTCAGCACTAAAAATTGAAATACCACGTCCAAATTTCCTTCCAGATAATAGTCTCTTATGAAAAAGAAAATACTTTGTTTCATGGGTCTCTTCTAATCATGATGTTTTACTCAAATAATGCAATCTAAAGCCCCAAGCTCTCTATCCGTGTGCTTTTTTCCCATATGTTCTTTCGCTTCAGCGTCTTCATGTTGGAGCTTATCATCAACCTCAGGATGCCAGAACACATGTGCATAAGATCTAGGACTTTTCCTTGGGGCCAATCAATAAAGTGGAACAAAAGGAGACCCGGAATCAGCAAGACACTCAAAAGATACCTTATGCATTATGGCTAAAAGGTGGAGAAGAAACACAGAGATCTAAGGAGGGGACAAGACTTAACTCGCATCACGGAAACTGTAGTATGAGAGTTCAAAGAAAGAGCATGTCTTCCCCCCTAGCAAGTTCCATGCCCCACCATGAACTTTAGCAAGAAAGGAAGATCCTGGCCCTGGAATTAAATCTCATCTGTGTGAGCTATGCTTATGTGATACATCAGCACGTAATTCTGGGATCTTCTTCATTGCAAGGATCTCAGGATTCCAGCAGAAGTGACAACACTAACATTACCGTTGGAATGGGCCATCTGTTGATCTGTTATGGCCGCCATCATTTCTGTCCCATGAGGCAGAGGCTCTGGTTCTCTTTTAAGATAATAAGGCTGACTGAGATAAAAGCACCTCAATCTTAGAAAGCTCTCAAGCATTCCCTTCCCCTGGAATCACCTTGTTCTTTCCATCGCCTCCAGACAAGCAGTGTACCCTCTCTCGTTGGGTGGTCTCTTCTCTGTTGCATTGGATCCGCCCTCGTTCAGTTAGAAGAGGGAGAGGGTCAGAAGTTGCTCAGTTTGGCTCAGACTCTATATTGGACATTCTGGGAGAGAAGGAAGAGAGCCTGCTTTGCCTTTCTAGGTTTTTCTTCAGCTGAGTCTGGGAAGACTCAGAAGACCCAGCTGATCTTGGGGTGCATCCAGGAACATCCAGGCACAGCCTGAAGTTCCTTCTGGATCTCGAGGGCTGCCATGAAGGTGAAGTTCAAGTTTCTCCAACTGCTAGACAGAGTCCAGGAAAGAAGGACGGCCCAGCCTGGCTAGAAGAGCCCTGACCCCAACACGGGGGCAGCAGTGAGAGGGAATAAAGCAGCCCCTTCCTTGTGTTTATATTGGGTATTTGTGCCTGTAGTGTCCAGTACGATTTTATCTGAAAATATATTTTTCGAGCTAGAAACTGTTTTCTGAGGAGCCAGATGTTCCTAACGGGTGTCTGCTCCATCTGGTTTCCATTCAGTCACAGGGATGGACATGGTACCCTTCATTTTATTTTCAGATCTGTTACTTCAATAGTAACAAGCTGATGGGTAAATCTGGAGTTCATACTACCCGCATGATTTATCTACAACCGGATCTCATTACCATGGCTTTAATTACAGGCCAGACTGTGAGTGATGGTGAATTTTTCCCGGATCTTTTTTCCAAAAAAACAAACAACAAGGAACCTTAATTTATACCAACCACCACCCTTTAATTACACCAACCTCCTTTCTGTTTCTCCTATATGCCAAAGCCTGGCCTACCCCAGGGCCTTTGCTCACACTGTTCCCTCTACCTGGACCACTCCTTTCCTAGCTACTTGGGGGACTCATGCTCATCCTTCAAGCATTAGTTCAAGGCTCGCTTACTCTGGTCTCTGTTGGCACAAGCCCCAGCCCATCCTACTTCTTCTCTCTCACATCCCCCATTTATTTTCTTCATAACACACACAGTAAGTGTAACCATCTCATGGGTTATCTGCTCATTCCGCGGCCCCGGTGGGAAGGTCGGGTCTGTGAGAGCAGGTGCGTTCCCTCTCTGGCTCATCGCTGCGTGTGGCCCCTGTGCCCAGCACAGCGCTTGGTGCCCAGTGTGTGCTTAATAAATCTGCATTAAGTGCGTGAACGCCTGAGAAGAGGGCCAAGGCAAGGGGGGAGCATGTCTGGAGAGTGGCGCTGGTTAGCAAGTCCCCTGGTGTTGCTAAGGGCCATGTGAGCTACTAGCTGCTCTCCAGGGTTCGGTTAAGGCCCTTTGTGTGCAGACTAGGATCTGTGGGCACAGGGGATGGTGGCTCTCTCCCCAGCTCTTTATGCCCCTCTTCCATCAAAAACAGCTTCTGGCCCTGCAGGGAGGGAGCGACGTTCATTCAGTACCTGCTGTGTGCCCAGTCCCGCGCTGGCGGGTACTGGGTGAGCACTCACCTCGTTCAGCCTCACAGCCAGCCAGTGAGGGGACGTTCCCTCTCCCCACTTTACACGTGATGGCACAGAAGCTTGCAGAAGCTAGATGTCTTGGTAGGGGGCACATAGGGCAGGTGTCCATGGCGCCAGTGGGCTCAGGATTGGCACCCACTTCCCTCTGTTGCTAAAGCCTGTGCCCTCTCCACCACAACACCATGTCTCTCCACAGGGCCCAAGTCTTCCCTCCTGAAATCTGTGAAGCTTGCAGACTTTGTCCTCTGTAGCTCGCCTGTTTTCACTGCTGTGCTTTCTCTTCCCCTTTCTTTGTAGCCAGAGTTGTCGTTATTCTCTAGCTGGGCAGCCTGGGGCAAGTTACTTAACCTCTCTGAGCTTTAGTTTCCTTACCTATAAAACGGGGATGGTAATAGTACCAATTGCATACGACTACTGCGAGGATTAAAGTACTTAGACAGGGGTGTCTGGGTAGCTCAGTCGGTTAAGCGTCTGCCTTTGGCTCAGGTCATGATCTCAGGGTCCTGAGGTCGAGCCCCACATCAGGCTCCCTGCTCGTTGGGGAGCCTGCTTCTCCCTCTCCCTCCGCTGCTCTCCCTGCTTGTGCTCTCTTGTTTGCTCTCTCTCTCAAACAAATAAATAAAAACCTTAAAAAAAAAAGTAAAAATACTTAGACAAATCCTTGGTGGATATTAGCCACAATAATAAGTATTATATTATTAGTTAGAGTAAGTAATGTTTACTGCTTCAGCACGTGCACCCTCGAAATCTCAAGGGCTTAACCCGATAGAAGCTTATTTCTTGCTCGTCTTGCAATCCAGGGTGGGTGCATGGAAGGGAGGGCTTGGTGTCTCACAGACCACCAGGGCTGCAGGCTCCAGGCTCCTTCCGTTGTGTGCTCATCATCTCCTCCACCACTGAATTGTGTGCACCAGCTGGCAGTGGGGCTAAGGGAGCAGAGGACCGTGAAGAGGTTTCCCCGGCGAGCCAGGAAGTAATGGAACCTGGTCTCCCCGTGGGGACCCTCCCTGACTACCTGGGGCGGGGACGTGTCGGCTAGCTGGCCACCCGGAAAGAAGGGGTCTGTGGTATTGGTGAGCGCTAAGGGTTTCTGCTTACAGGATCGCAATTATAATAGTTCCCAAGCTCCTTACCCCATTTTAGCAGCCCACCTGCGCGGGTCTTCCCGGAAAAGTACCCCATCCCTCCCAAGGTCCCGACCTGCCTGTGGATACTTACCTGCCCAGGGTCGTAGTTCTTCAGAACCATGGTCACAGACAAGGGTGCCCCACATCAGAAAACAGGTGTTTTTTGTTTTTGTTTTTTTAAGCCATTTGGTCTGAGTGAGTGGCTAGTAATGGGTTGATGTGTAGTTGTCCATAGCACTGTTTGCATTTTAAAGTAAGACACGCAGAGGAAAAGAGGAACCGAGTCACGTGGGAGAGGGATTTGGGCTGGGGGCAAGTGGTGACCTTGTCCTCGCAGGTAAAGTCCAAGTAGAGGCCTTGGTGGCAGTTTGTTTTTTCTCATCTCCCTTCCAGGTGGAACAGTCTCTACCCGGTGGGGACGGCCTCCTCCCTGGCTCCCTGTCCCAGGGCTTTCTCCTGCCCACGCTGCAGCCTCTCTCATTCCTCCCCTCCAGGCTGCAGGCGGGGCAGCGGGGGGAGGTGGGTGAGCTCCTCAGCATACAGAGTAGGATTCAGACTTCCTTATCAGTGTGCTTTCTCTCATTTCCCGGAGTCCTTGCCGACCAGACATTCGTGTTGCGGACGTGTGAGTTCCTACAGCCGTTATCAATCACCAAACACTCAACAAATATTTAATGAGTGGTTTCTATGAGCAAGGGAGTCATTACGGTTCTGTAATGGGGGGGAGCATGTATTTTTGGTTTAGACTTTTTGGTTTTTGGAGTTTATAAAATGTCCTAACTGGCAAGTCACCCAGAAAAAATTCTCTACCTGAAAGACATAAAATCTCTTCTCCTATCTGATCTGCCTTTATGCATTTTTCGAAGCCTCTGGTTTTCTAATTAGAGGGAACTAAGAGCAAGTTTTATTTCTGCACCCATTATAGCACGTGACCGTGTTTCAATTATATTTTTCTTTTGGCTGGATAAGGGTAATGAATAGATCTTTATCAAATAATTTGATAGACTTTGTTATATCCAGCAACTTGTGCTAATAAGATGTGCTCAGAATCTCGGCTGTGTTTGAAGTTTGCACGCACGTCTGCAGAAAGTCAGGGAGGCTCCTGGAGATTAACCCCAGTGTTGATGATCCGCGTTTCCACGTCCTCCTCCACACTGCTGCGTACAAGTCAAGCTGCATGAAACCATTCCTTTTGTTGGCAACTCGAGCCAATGGCCCCCAATGGTCTATTCGGTGAAAGAGCAGGAAGAGCCTCAAGCAGTGGGGTGAGGTTCAGAAATCAGTGAATAAGGTAAAATAAATTTGTGAACGGCCAACATAGAGTTCCTTAAATTGTCCACATAGAATGTCGTCTTTCCCCCGGAAATGGAACAGATCGCTCTCTTACGACTAACCATTGAGGGAAATAGCAGGGGACTCGTTTCACAGACTTTTACATCTTGTTTTTATATAGGTACGTGCATATAGTCAGCCTAGAAATTGAGATCAGTGGAGGGGTGACGTATCCAAGTCTGCCACCTTGCACCGGGCTTGTGCTCGGCCAGCGGGACGTCCACTGGAACGATGGGCAGACTTGCTTGCACCAGTCAGAACGATCTGTCCATCTGTGTCATGTTTATACCGTCAAAGTCACCCGAGTAAACAATGTGCATGACCTCTGGACCGGTCATTTATCGAGTCCTTACGATGCACCTGATGGGGCCCCCAGGGCTAAACCCTTTACAAGTGTGACACCGTTTTATCTTTTCAAGAACCCAGCAGATTAGGTAGTTTTATACGTGAGGATGTTGAGTCACTGCAAAGTCCAATCATTTGCTCAAATAAATAGCGAGCAAATTAATCGGACCCCAGGTCTGGCGGCCTCCAAGGTGTGTGGCACTCTGCGGCGACGCCTTGTGCGTCGTGACCCATAACCTCACTCGGGAAAGAAAATAATTGGAACTGAGGCAGGTCTAGAGAGGAAGCTTGGTTTTTCTTTTCTTGTGTAAATTAGAGTCTCCCCGTGCCAGCCTCTCTCCTCCCTCCGTGTGCACACTCAGCAAGTTGAAATAAAATGCTTGCTATTCCTTAGATTCGGGTCCCGGACCTTCTCTTTCCCTAAGATCAGAACTTCGTACCTAGTTCTCTTCAGCGTCCCTCTCTGCCTGCCCCTCGGGAAGGACGAGGCCCCCAACGCTGTATCTACTAGCTGGTCGAGTAGATGAGATGTTTGCCACACGTGTCGTCACGACTCCCCTGGTGCTCCTTGTCCCCTCAGACATGAGCCAAGCAGCTTTGGCCGTGCTTAGCATTTACATGCACACGGATATCGGAAAGGAGATACTCCGTCTCACCTACCCTCCCACCTTCTGCCTCATGAAGTAATGGTCTTTTTTTTTTTTGAAATTAAAAAGAGGAAGGAGAAAAGGAAGAGAGGGAGAGGAGGGAGAAAGGAGGAGAAAAGGAGAGAGAGGAGGAAGGGAGGGGAATAGGAGAGCCCCATGTTGCCCACCTGAAATTTTCGTTCAGGTCACGCTAGAAAAAATGATGGCAGAGGAAGCTCCATCGTTGGCTCTCGAGTCGGATCTTCTTGGAGTCGATTCCTTCTTAGCCATGTGGTGACTCATTCAGCTTTCATGGGTTTCGCTTTGTCTTCCATAAGGTGACAAGAGTAATGACATGCACCTCAAAGCACTGTTGGGAGAATCCAGTGGGATAGCATATTTAATGGACATGGCACGGAGTGGGTACTCCCCAAATTTAGTTTCTTTCCTCAGCCAGGGCTTTGAGTCCTTCCTCCTGAGTTCTTCATTGAATTGCAATATCAGGCACAAACATGCCTTCTGTTTCTTTAGTGACCGTTCCTCTCCCCACCCGCTGCCCTAAATGGTATAATTGGAGTCCTTGCTACATTCTCCAATGTGATGAATCAGCGTATTTGACCAAATTTTTTGTTCAGAGATCATGTCAGATCAGATTTTTTTGTTCAGAGTTAATTACTCTTTTGATCAGAAAGTTTATCCTTATCTCTTTGGGCTCATCTGCTATAACTTATTCTTACTTTTGTTTGATCAGCCCTGAATGTAGTGTGTTGTCTTTATTTTTCAAGGCAGCATTGATAAGAAGGGGAAAGGGTAAGAAAGGAGAAAAAACAGAGGCCATTTGATGGAAGTCTAGATGTTTCTATGAAGGGTCAGATATTAAGAAGAGGAAAAGAGAAGAGGGGAAGGAGAAACTGAGAGCCTCATTGCAGGGTCCCACAGGGAGCCAGGCACGGTCCCCAAATGATGTTTTGAGGAAAGTTTCATGATTATTACTTTTCTTTTTTTCTTTTATTAAGACAGAGGTCAACTGTCCTTCGGGGAGAGAGATCTCTTTTGCCGTTTGTTTAATCAAGAATCTCTGCCAGCAAGAGCCAAATGCATTGGCTGGTTGAGTTGCTGTGATTCAGCATTTTAAATTCATTTCTCAAGTGTTTGATTTCATGGCAGCTGACGGGCGTGTTGTCGGGGCAGGCTGGGTCTCACCCCAGCTCTACCACGGCCTGGCTGTGAAGCCTCGGGCAAGTTGCTTTTGTTCTTGGCATCTCACATGGAATGCAGGAATATGTGAGGATTAAGTGGCTTAATAGAAGGAAGAGAATCTGACATTTGTGTCTTCGTGGTCAATGTTCAACACGTTGGAGTTTAGATTCTGATAACAAAAGTCAGAGTAGCTTCACGTTTGGGGTGGGGGGAGAGGTAGTAATGGGGTTGGTGAAAAGTGGGGACACCCAAAGGTCTCTGGGGTTGTTGACAGAGCAGATGAACCACAGGCATGCCTTCAACTCAGAGCTGAAGTCACAAAAACAAATGATCTCTGCCCAGAGGGTCACGGGGAGTACTTGCCGGCTCCGGGTGGGACCGTTTGTTCCAGATGCACACAGCTGCAAGCCTCTGAGGGCCAGGGGCCCAGGCTTTCTGTATTGTGCTCTCTCCTTTCCTGGCTTGAGCTGATGTCGTCCAGCACAGGCTCTCACTGTGCGGAGCTGGGACAGCGGCCACCACACCGAGGAAGGCACTTGCTGTCCCCAGGCGCCCCGGACATCGGCACCAAGACCTCCTTTTTAACCGTCCAGCCCTCTGTGGGATGCCTCTCCCTTTCAGCCTTAGGAACATTCCAGCTCCTCTCCCTGAGTGTCCTGGCAAGACCTCCATCCATCACATTGACCTGGCTCTGGTTCAGGAACCATCTGGAAGAAGCACATTAATTACGTTAGTCTGGGGTTTATCAGCCTTCCCAAAGGAGATGTTAGAAACTCCGGACATGCGACAGACATTGGTCCCTTTAATGCTGCCTCCTCTCAGATTAAGAAACTGCAGAGGTGTGAACGGAATCTTTACTACAAGGCTCGACAGTGGCTTCCAGGCCTCAAGAAGGCTTTGGAAGAACTAGAAGGTCCTCTCTGAGCTCTGGAAATTCTCAGTGACTTAATCCCTCTCTTTGTAACAGGGACTTTGGGTGACCTTGAGCCTTCTGACTGGGTCTGGGAAATACGAGAGCTGCGGAGTTGTTCTCTCTCCTCTTACACACATAAATGTGCTTTTACCAAATTGTGAGGCTTTACAGAGGCACAAAGCAAGTGGGTTTTTCTTTTGAAAATGGAGTGATACTGCCAACTCTTTTTTATTTCTTTCTATTTTCTGAGTCGGCTGCTATCACTATTTCTGATTTCTGTATTCCTAAAGTCAGTCTGTTCTGTGTCTTGACGAACATTCCAGAACATCACCTCCTTTCTTTGCTTCCTCCATTTCTTTATTCATTCAACAAATGTTTATTAAGGTCCTGTGATGTGCCAGGCCCTTTTCTAGGCACTGGGGATACAGCAGTGAGCAAAGAAGACAAACACCCCACTCTCGTGGAGCTGATGTTCTGGTGTTGGAGGCAGACCAGAAACAGGAGAAACAAGTGAACATGTGCAGAATGGCAGATGGGATAAGTGTACAGAGAGCATGAAGAATTGTGAGGGGGAGAGGGAGATCTGGCCATTTGTGTGAAGTTTGAGGAGGCGACAGAATCATCCATGGAGCACTCCAGGCAGCCAGGAGAGCAAGTGCAAAGGCCCCGAGGCTGGAGCATTCTGATGTGTTGAAGTGTCAGCCAGAGAGCCAGTTTGGCTGGAGCAGAGGAAGCCATGGGAGCAAAGGAGAGAGATCAGAGCAGTTGTGGGGAGACAGATCATGTGAGGCTGTGACAAAGGACATAGACTGACTTTGTGTGACATGGGCACCAGAGGGGAGTTTCGAGCAAAGAAAGGACATGATCTGACTTGTGAAAACACTCCCTCTGGCTGCTGTTTTGAGAATACGCTATAGAATAGTAAAGGTGGCGGCAGGACAGTCAGGAAGCTCCTGCAGTATGGGGTGGGGGTGGGGGGCAGAGAGCCGGGGTGGGGGTGAGAGAAGATGGGGCTGGAACCAGGGAGGCAGCCATGGAGATGGTGAGAAATATTTGGATACCAGATGATATTATGGTGGTAAAATGGACGGGGATTGAAAGATGAGGGAGGGTTGCAGAATCATGTCCAAATTTCCAGCTGGATGGAAGTGTCATTTACCGCCACCCCTTGCCCCCGAAGAGTGCTTGACCCTGGGGATAGCTCTGATCTTTGCAGATGGAATCAGGCTGCTTGCCCGTGCTCATTCACAGGGCATCTTTTCCAGCACTCACGACTGGCCAGGCAGTGTTTATGCACCCTGCAGACAGTAACTAATGCAACCCTCATCACACTGCGATTGACCCATTTTACAGATGAGGATGCTAAGGCTGAAGGAGATTAATCGCTGGTCATGGGTCACACAACTAGTAAGTGAGGCATTGGGATTCAAAGCAGGCAGACCACCCGCAGGGCGCACCGAGAGCACGATACCCCCTCTGCATTGGCGTGATGATGATATCCAGTACCATGTGCTCCTTACGTGTAAACACACTGCGTCGTGTGCCGGGACATGTATTCTGTTATTTGATGGTAGATGCACACTGTGGGAAGGAGGAGAGTGAGACGGTAACCAATTCAAGACGCTATGGAACTTCGGTGAGACCATTCATTGCATCAGTTCTAAAGTTGTCTTGGTCCATGTGGGCAGGATTTAACAAAATCACCATAGACTGGTGGCTTAGGCACAGACATTGGTTTCTAGCAGTTCTGGAAGCTGGAAAGCCCAAGATCGACACACGGGCAGATTCAATGTCTGGCGAGAGCCCAGTTCCTAAGTTCGTAGATGGCTGTTCTCGCTGTGTCCTCACATGCTGAGAAGGAGCAAAGGAACTCTCTGGGGTCTCTTATAATTATAAGGCCACCAGTCCCATGACCTCAGCACCTCCCAAAGGGCCCACCTCCTGATGCCTTCACATTGGGAATTAGGCTTCAACCTGCAGATACTGGGGGACACGGACACTCAGTCTGTAGTGGTGTTTCAGGCGGTGGAGTGGAGCCTTGTACTTCCTGGTTTCAGATCCCCGACCTGCTGCCTGCTCTTGAGTCACCTCAGATGAGTGACCTCGCCGTCCCAAGACTCACATCCCACAGCTGTAAGGTGGTGTTATGGGTTGAATTGTATCCCCCTCACATTTATATCTTGAAGCCCCAAATCCCAGGACCTCAGAAAGTGACCGTATTGGAAATAGGGTTGTTGCGGATGTAAGTTGACGCGGGGCATGCTGGTGCAGGGTGAGCTCCTAATCCAGTGTAACTGGTGTCCTGAGAAAAGGGGGAAATTTGGACACAAGCGCACACACAGAACACCAGGGAAGATGGAAGCTGAGATTGGGTGATGTGTCTACAACTTGAGGAATACCAGGGATTGCCAGCAAACCCCAGAAGCCTGGGGAGAGCTATGGAACAGGTCTTTCCTCCCGGCCCTTGGCAGGAACCAACCCTCCAACACGTGGATGGCGGACATCCACTCTCCAGAGCATGAGACAATACATTTCCATCATGGAAGCCCCCCGTTGGTGGCACTTTGTCCCAGCAGCCCTAGCAAACTACTCCAAATGGAGTGAAGAAGAGTGTACGCTTTGTGAGGACGTCTCTATCTGTCTGTCTGTCTATCTATCTATCTGTCTGTCTGTCTATCTAATTATCTATCTATCTGACAGAGAGAGAGAGCATACAAGCAGACTGGAGGGGCAGAGGGAGAAGGAGAAGCAGCTCCCTGCTGAGCAGGGAGCCCGATGTGGGGCTCGATCCTGGGACCCTGGGATCATGACCTGAGCTGAAGGCAGACACTTAACCAACTGAGCCACTCCGGCGCCCCGAGGATGCCTTCAGGTGAAATTCCGAGTCCTGGCATCCGGTAATCAAGCAGTATGTTTCAGCTCTGAGCATCACCCTCAACTTTTTGTTCTAAAGTTCCTGTTCCCTGCCTGCTGCTCTCTCCACCTGGGTGAAGGTGAGCTGGGTCCTCAGGACAGAATCCAGGTGGTTCCCACAGCTCTGATCAGATGCTTTCATGGCTATTGATTTGCCACGTGGCCTCTGTCAAGTTGCCTCACCTCCCTTAGTGCTCGTTTTCCACTCGTGAGGCACTTGACCCTTCTGGAAGGGTGTAAGGAGGCAGAATAATCCTTTGTCAAGTCTCAGATGTTTTAAGGGAAGGTGCTGCGTCACTGTGAGGTGGGACTTCCTCCCAGTCACTTTCCAGGTACGATGGGTGCCCCTCTTGCAAAGGTCACTCTCTGGGCTTAGGAGTTTCCCATGACTCTGGAGCTGAGCTCGGGCAGGTGGTTCCAGAAGTTCTGTCTTACACTGTGCAGGCATCTATCTCCATCTCTCCCCCTGCCCGAGAAGCTCTGGAATGCAGCCAGAGAAACCACACGGGCTCCGGCTCCTGCCGCTCAGCCGCGGGGAGGTCGTTGGAGACTCACTTGACCCAAATGCCACTGTCCCCAAATGGCGATAGGCAGGTGAACACTGGACAGGTGAGTTTCTAGGGCACACGGGGAGGAACACTAAGGTTCTAATAGGTATGTAGCTAATATAGATTAGAAAGAATATGGGGCACCTGGGTGGTAGGGGCGCCTGGGTGGCACAGCGGTTAAAGCATCTGCCTTCGGCTCAGGGCGTGGTCCCAGCGTTGTGGGATCGAGCCCCACATCAGGCTCCTCCGCTGGGAGCCTGCTTCTTCCTCTCCCGCTCCCCCTGCTTGTGTTCCCTCTCTAGCTGCCTGTCTCTATCTCTGTCGAATAAATAAATAAAATCTTTAAAAAAAAAAAAAAAGAAAGAAAGAATATAACCAGCACATCAAACCAGCATGGAAATTTTTAAAATTAAATTTGTATAAGAAAAAGAAGGTGAGTTGCTTTTTATTTTTTAATTTAATTTTATTTAAATTCAATTTATTAACATATAGTGTATTATTAGTTTCAGAGGTAGAGGTCAGTGATTCATCAGTTGCCTGTAACACCCAGTGCTCATTCCATCACGTGCCCTCCTGAATGCCCATCACCCAGCTACCCCATCAGTGAGCTGCTTTTTTAAAAAAAAACATCAAGCAAATCATGCAAATGGTACATAGGGCAGAAGCCATCATTATGGTTCTTAAATGACTGAAATTTGGAGAAATGTAAGAGGCACTGGATGGCTCGTGTGGGCTCCATAAGTACATAGAAGTACAGCGTTGACAATTGCAGCTTTTTAAAGGTTAGACTTTTTACGCATTGCTAGTCATTCCCGCGCCTTCACCCCGCTGGTCCTGGTCCCTGAATTCTGCACCAGGGCCTGTTCGAACACTGGCGTTTTACACTGTGGAATCCAGCAACGCGAGAGGAGCTTGCCTGCCTTGGACACTGTCCAATGTCATTTAAAGGACCCCCAAGATAAAACCGCTTTCAATCTCTGCTCAAAAACCTTGTTAAGCCTTCCGTTCAAATTTATTGTTTGAAACTGTTCTGTGCTAAGAAATACAGGCCTTTCTGAGAGCCGATTCTCAAGCTCTCTCTTGTCAGGTGTTTGTATGAGTTGTAAATCGCTCAGTCGTTGCTGGGAGAAGTCATCGGGAAATCTCCAGCAACACCAGATCTGTAGCTTTCGAGAAGCACTGGAGAGGCGGCCGTTTGATTCTTCCTCTAAAATCGGGGGGAGGTTTATCACCCGCACTCTATGTGACGCTGTGTAACCTACCCACTGCCCGTTGTGTGATCCCTGAGTTCCGCTCTGAGCCAGACCAATCCTGTGTGCCCGTGCACATGGGTTTCAACCCCATGAGCTGATTCAGACACCACCCATGACCACTCACAACTCTGCTCTGAGCTTTTAGGGGAAACCCAAATTAACTGTCCCTATGCATTTTAGAAAGTTCTTTGAAGATGCTTGGAGCTCAGTTTTACTGCCCAGAGTCTCTTACTATCGTTCTTTACCCCTCCAGGCATATTTTATGTCAAGCAGAGAAGACTAACTGATGTAAGTAATACCACCGACAGCTAATTACAAAAATCAGTTCCTGTAACAACACGGAAGAGGATCTGGGTCTCAATGAGGAACGAGAGCCGGGTTGTGTGCGCCTCATTTTGAGATGGCAAACTGAAATGTCACAGGGTGTGCTCTCAGCTGTCAGCTTCTAATCTAATTAGACGGGATAATTGGGGAGGCTGAGCCCACTGACGGCTGACAAACATATTGGTCTAATTTCATTCCTTCTAATAGGACGCTGTCAACACCGAGCTTCTCTTGTAACCATTGTCAGCCCTGGCTGGCCCCGCCGCAGAGAGGAGAAGGCTTCTAAACTCAGACAAAACTCTAGTTTGATCCACAGATGGTTTCCGGGAGTACAGATCATCGCTGAGGGGGCTGGGAAAATGTGTTGTGGGCTGAATCCAAACTGTAAAAGCAAAACAACAGGAAGGACAGTTGTTGATGAGGTAGAAAGCTGAACCAGATTGCTCAATAGCTACTGAGGAATATCCCTTCTATGACTTTTGAGGACATGCCACGACCAGAGCCTAAGCTTCGAGAGTGCTGCCAGGAGACCCTGGTTAGAGCCCTGTTGTCATGAAGAGCTAAGACGAGTGCATCACCACCTTTTCCAGTCTTCGTCTGCAAGGCTGACTATTCAAGCAGGACACACAGGATTGGCCTTCTGACCATCTGACTGGTGGGTCATCAGTTCCTGGCCATATTGGCCGCCATTAGAAACAGGTGCCCCTGGTGTATTAATTTTTTATTGCTGCTGTTACAAGCTACCACAAATTTAGTGGCTTAGAACAATACCCATTGCTGATGTCACAGTTCTGTGGGTCAGAAATGTGGGTGCAGCATGGCTCAGGGGAGTCCTCAGCTTTGAGGAGGTCAAAGCTCAAGGGCCAGCAGGGCCGTGTTCCTTTCTGGAATTTCTAGACACAGACCTGCTTCCATAAACCTGTTTCCAAGCTCTCTCAGGTTGTTGGTCAAATTCAGTTCCTTGGGGTTGGGCTGACGTCTCCATATCCTTGTTGGCTGTCAGCGGGGGATGGGTCTCTGCTCCTAGAGGCTGTCTGCATCCTTCTCATTCTTCCCCAGTGTCCTCCTTCCAGCATGAGGGGGTCAAGTCTCTTTCACACTCAACATCTCTCCAACTTCCTCTTCTGCCTCATCTTTCTGACTCTAGCTGAAGAAAGTTCTCTGTTTTTAAGAATTCTTGTCATGAGACTGGGACAATCCAGATAATGCAGGATTGGCAAAGCCCTTTTGCCATGTAACGTAACATCTTTATAGGATCCGGGGATTGGGGCATGGATGTCTTTGGAGAGGGGTGATAAATGAGTGACTGCCATGAAGTCATACGTACATGACAATATTTTATCTTAATATAGTTTAAATGTTGTCCCCTAGATCTTATCCACCTTAATCATTTTAATTTAGTGAATATTTTTTTATATTTTATTTATTAGAGAGAGAGCACGCGCACACAAGCAGGGGGAGCAGCAGGCAGAAGGAGAAGCAGGCTCCCCGCTGAGCAAGGAGCCCAGCGATGAGGGGCTCGATCCCAGGACCCTGAGATCATGACCTGAGCCAAAGGCAGACACTTAACCGACTGAGCCACGTAGGCATCCCTAGCAAAAACTTTCTTTTCCGCAGAGAGCACAAGCTTAGATTTTTGGCCCAGGCATTATCCCATCTACCATTTATTATTCCAAATTAGTGGGATTCAAAATAATGAAAGTTCTCAAAGTCAAAGAGAAGGTCTAATATTATTGTGGATCAAGGATTTGCCTGGCCATGCAGTCTGTAGGCCCAGGGATGCCAACACTTTGGTTTAATTAATTTAATTAATTAAATATGATGTTGGTTATATGGGAAATGGCTACAGAAACACACCAGGATTATTATACCATGTGTACTGCATGACAACCACACTGGGTATGGAAAGAGGCCCCGCAACCTTGATGATATGGGGGCGTCCCAGGCTGCTGGCTGAGTGGTGGGACGCACAACAGTGATGGAGGTGGATAAAGTACTGGCCTTGAGCAGGCACCTCTGGATGCACTCAGGTGACCACAAGGATTGTGTGGCACTCTGAGCAAGATGCTTCCTAACAGCTCTGCTCACCCCAAGCTTGACCCCAACAGTTTGGAGAGGCAGCCATTGTTCCCCTTTTCTCTGCAAGAGAACCAGAAATCTGATCCTCAGTGTGGAAGAAGTTTTCTGCTTTTTTCCAGAATAATCCAGTTTTGCTTTTGCATGCCCCCAACAGCCTCCTTGTGATTCAGAAAGGAACAGATGCAGATAGTGATTGAGTAATTCACCAAAGATGACACCACAGTGAAAGGCAATCAGGACTTGAGACTCCTGATTGTGGCCAGTGGGGTGTGCTCTCCAGTGAGACCTACCAAGCAGGTGGTCAGCTGCCCTTTTCCTTAATTTCCACTTCCATCTCTTGATGAAGCATTTGGAAATGAACTGTCCATGACTCTGCAAAAAGAACAGGTGCCAGATGTTTCAGAGTGGGATTTACCTGGAATGGCCACTCCTTGGGGCGTTGCTTCTTTTAAACCAAACATGACAAGTTTGAAACCTGCCTCCACTTAATGTGAACAGCTTCCTTTTTCTTGTGGCCAGTGTCTGGGACTGTAGATGGATGGGTGATGAATGGATGGATAGGTCGATAGATGGTGGGTGGATGGATGTATGATGGATGGATGGATGGATGGATGGATGGATGGATGGATGGGTGATGGACAGATGGATGTATAAGTACATGGATGCATGGATGGATGGATGGATGGATAGACAGATGAATCTAATGGATAATTATGATTGGTGTGCCTTTACCTATGTCTGGTTGGGGTGTTAAACTTAATCATGCAGCCAAGATGTAACCACATCAAAATTACTGGCATTGCTGTTGCACTGTAAAGACATGGATTAAGGGGATCCTGGGTGGCTCAGAGGGTTAAGCGTCTGCCTTCAGCTCAGGTCATGATCCCAGGGTCCTGGGATTGAGCCCTGTGTTGGGCTCCCTGCTCAGGAGGAAGCCTACTTCTCCCTCCCCTGCTTGTGCATGCTCTCTCTCTCTCTTTCTCTCTCAAGTAAATAAATCTTTTTTAAAAAAGACATGGATTAAAATAACATTTTTGCTTTAAGAAGAAATATAACCAAATAATGTGAAATATGTACAATCATGATTAAAAGAACAAAAGAAACTATACCCAGAAAAGCTAGCTTGTATGCACAGCTCTAATTGTTCCTGGCAGATAAATCATGTTTGTGTTCCTGAAACTACTAGTCACTTCCCATGGAATAAGAATCCTGAATATACCACACTGTTAGACATTATTCATCAGATTAGTGCCAGAGGGTAACTAATAATTGTTACTTTTCTCTGTCTTCTCTGCCAACACACACAAACATACAGATACAGCTGTGGCGCCTGGGACAGTGCTCCTTGATGTCTTTTCCTGCATTCCATGGGTCTGGGCCTTTGCAAAGACATTGCAATCATTATTTCTGATCATCACAGCAAGTAGAAGTTACCATCCCCATTTTGTAGATGGAGAAATCAAGCCCGAGATTAGAAGTAAGTTAGAAGCCAGATCAAATGCCACAGCCTTTGGTGATGTCTTGGCTTGCTGGGTCACTTGCTCGTTTCTCAGTGATGTCTCATCAACCTGTGCATCTCTCCATGGGAACACTAGAATGATTGCATGAAATGTCACCACGTCTGAATCATCCTTCTTATCTGCACACACACAGACACAGTGCTTTGCACAGACCAGCCCGGCGGTACCTTTCTACTGGGTGAATGGGTGGGACCAATAAAGAGTATGTTCCTGTATTTAAAGGAGGAGAAAAAGGAGAAAACTTCCTCCCAAGGAAGGAAACACCTACATCTTTTTCCTTCTGCTCCCTCTCACCCACCACCCATTTTTCATCAGTTCTCTTAAAAATAATTTCCATTGTGGGGCGCCTGGGTGGCACAGCGGTTAAGCATCTGCCTTCAGCTCAGGGCGTGATCCCGGCGTGATGGGATCGAGCCCCACGTCAGGCTCTTCTGCTATGAGCCTGCTTCTTCCTCTCCCACTCCCCCTGCTTGTGTTCCCTCTCTCGCTGGCTGTCTCTATCTCTGTCAAATAAATAAATAAAATCTTTAAAAAAAAAATTTCCATTGTATTATAAATTTGGATGCATTTTATTACCCACCAATACCCCTCAGAGATGGTAGCACATTTGAAAAATAGCCTATATTAATTTTGTGACAATGACCAAAATGAAACTAAAAATAGCACTTGTGTGTTTCTTGCCACATTAGTGTTGGCTTAATTAACAAAGGCCCAAGATTGCTAGAAAATATGAGGGCTCTTGGTCAAAAATCAGTAAAGAATTAATAAGAATTTCAAGATGGAAACTAAGCATGAGACCCTACTAAGCATGGGGTCTTGTCAACGACACAGGTCGCATGCCCATGAAGCCAGCCCTGGGTGAAGGAGACAGATGGTAACAGGTACGCAAATCTATAACCACAGTTGTGATTAGTCCAGGTGTTAGGAGAGATCAATTATAAGCCCTTGAGTCCCCCACCATGACTACGTTGTGTCTTTCATAGAGTAGATGCTCAAAAAATGTTTAGTTAATTGACAGCTTGAAGTGTCCTGATATTACAGGAAGGATTTCCATGGACTGCCACAGAGAACATGATGGATTATTATACTAATAATAGCTAAACTTATCGACTTTGGTTGATGGCACGATTAATGCCAAGCACTGCACTCAGCCCTTCTTATGCTTGTGTCATTGAATCGCTACATGTGCCTATATGTTAGGAATGATATGATCCCCATTTTTCAGACGACGAAATAAGTTTTAAGAGATTGGAGGGCGTGCTCGCTTCGGCAGCACATATACTAAAAAAAAGAGATTGGAGGGCACCTGGGTGGCTCAGCCGGTTAAGCGTCTGACTCTTGGTTTCGGCTCAGGTCATGATCTCATGGGTTGTGAGATTGAGCCCCAAGTTAGGCTCTGCGCTGAGCTCAGAGTTTGCTTGGGATTGTTGTCCTTTTCCTCTCCCTCCCCACTGCCCTTCTCCCTGTTCACGCAGGGAGTGCTCTCTCTCTCTCTTGCTAAAATAAATTTAAAAAAAAAATTTTAAAAAGAGATTGGGGAACTTGCCCAAGGGTCATCCAGCTGATGAGTGGCAGAACCTAGAAGTTAAGCTAGCCACTGTTTGCCTGGCATATAATACTGTGCTTTTAAATACCATGCTACATGTCTCTTCAAGGCTGAGAGCAAATATTTGATGTCTGTTCGTTGTGTCCCATCCTGACTCACCTTTGAAAAGTTCTTACTCTCATTTTGCTTCCAATTAAATTGGATCAGCCACCATTTATTGAACCTAGCCCTTGCTTTGTGTAAGGCACAGAGAACCCTCCAAGTACCTGCTAGCAGGTGAGGCCAGTTTAACCAGTTCTCTTGCATAATTAACACCCAGAGCTTGATGGCTAGGTCTGCTTTGTTTTAGGAGGTTGCAAAGTCTAAAGAAGTGAATATACGTAAAGAGATTTGCATAGTGGCTGGTCCATAGTGCTCTGTAAGAGCTAACTTCATTTTGACATCCTTCTCAGGGAATCCCAAGGTCCACTGTGGTTCCTCGCACATATTTTCCACTCGTATTCCCAAATGAACGGATGGAAGTTAGAAAGGTGGGAGAAACCCCAGGAGTTATTGTAAAATATGTTTTGAAAACCAGAGGAGTTTTCATGTAGGATGAGAAGGATTACAATATGGTACTGGAGCTGTAGAAAGGACGAAGAAATTACGTAAGACTTTGAGAGGAAAGAGTTAATCAAGGGAGGCAGGCTGGGGAGGAGAAGGAAAGCTTACACTCTGCTCTCACCTCTGTGTTCAAAGGTGACGCATTACCTGTGGGTGATTATTTTCCTCTCCCGTTGGCTTTCAACTCGAAGTTTAATAGGATGATGATATATATGTATATATAAGGCCATGAAACCAGAATTTGACCTGCTAGGTTAATAAACACTAGCAGTTACTGTAACTCACAAATTACAGGTCCCAATTTTCGCAGCCGGGTTGCAGGCATTAATTAAAACTGGTGTTGCAAATCACAGCATTTTGGAATGCCTGCAATGTTTAAATTATCAATGGTGTTGCTACCTTAATTTAAAGAAGCAACTTCCATCATTTTTCAGAGAAGAGTACTCTAAGCCAGAATAAGTCCATCTCTCACGCTCACAGAGTCATTAATGTGTTAGAAGCAAATGAAAGTTTTTAATGCCTTTCAATATGTTTGAGTACAAATTACCAGACTTGCCGCTGTGGCCAGCTCTGCATATTATAAATGGTACAGAATAATTAAGGAGATGTTACTATGAGTAAGTTTTTGGTTTGGCTGATTTATCTCAATCTCTCTATCTCTCTCTCTTGAATTTTCAGGAGAGGCAATATTGCCCCCCAAAGGGGTGGAATTTGGTTCTTGATAGGGGAGCTCAGATATTATCATTTCCCTCCAAAGGCCACAGGACATAAACAGATATACAGTATATCTATGGTATTAAAACTTTATGGAGTGGGATGGTGAACAGGAAGAATGTCTGAAAATCTCCTTAGGGAGATGATGATAAAAAAAAAAAAGTTTGAGGAACTCAGCTCGAGGCTTTTGTACATGTGATTTCGATCCATCTACCCACTTTGTGATAGGTAGAGAATATATCTTAACGTTCTTTCGAATGGCAGTGTAATGGACTGAATGTTTTTGTCCCTCCCCCTGCAAACTCCTACCTTGAAATTCTTTTTTCTGTTTGTTTTTGTTTTTTTGTTGTTGGTTTTTTTTTTGTTTTTTTCTTAAATGATTTTTATTATATTATGTTAGTCACCATACAGTACATCCCTGGTTTCCGATATAAAGTTCGATGATTCATTAGTTGCGTATAACACCCAGTGCACCATGCAATACGTGCCCTCCTTACCACCCATCACCAGTCTATCCCATTCCCCCACCCCCCTCCCCTCTGAGGCCCTCAGTTTGTTTCTCATAGTCCATAGTCTAAACCCCACTCTGATGGCATTAGAGACGGGGTCTTTGGGAGGTGAGGCTCTACCAGCCTCACGAATGGGACAAGTGCGCTTATAAAAAGGGCCCCCCAGAGCTCTCTCTCTCTCTCTCTTTTTCTTTTTTTTTTGACTGATGTGGCAGATTTATTCAACTTGAGTATATCGTTACACATTTCGGTATGCTATGCATTTCAGAATTCCCTGCACAGTTAGAATTTTTTTTTTAATGTAAAGACTACAGAAGAACTAATGATACAATTCTCAGGAAAGGTGTTATGCAGTTTCCTCAACTGATGATGCAGGAAAGAAAAGCAACTTGTATGTGTATGCCACTTTCAACCTTCTACAGACAATTACGATATAACATACCTTTGAAAAGTGTAAAATGAGAATGTTTTGTGAATTTAGGTCTCTTGCCATCGTCCAACCATGTGAGGGCACAGGGTCTCCCGAAAGAGGGCCTCACTAGAATATGACCATGCTGGCATCCTGCTGTGGGACTTGGAGCTCCCAGAACCATGAGGAATAAGTTTCTGTCGTTCATAAGTCACCAGGTCTATGGTGCTTTGTTCTAGCAACCCAAACTATGACAAGCATTATACAGAGAAACTAGACAAGTTGACTCAACAACAGAAATGAAGTGTCCGCTGTCGGTGTGACCCAAGAGAAAGTTAGTCTGGGAGAAAGGATAAATGGCAGCCAGAGCCCAGAGTCGGATGACGATGGTAGGACCACATGGGCTGGGTCAGAGAAAGTGATCGGACAGGTAGAGTAGAGAGGCGTGCTGTGGGGGGCAATGTATGGTGACAAGGGGTCAGCACCACTTCCAGGTGGGTGGTGGCAAGTAGAAGTTAATGAACGAAAGGACAAGGTCATGGGGCTGACCTCTGAGGCAAGGCTGGAACGGGGTATTTCCACATGTGTACATTAGAGAAGGAGGCATGGGTGATGGAAACGGCACCAGCTCTGAAATCTCTGGTTTCTCCAGAGTGTGAGTAATATCTCTGATTGGATCAGCTGCAATCACATGCTCATTCCTGATCAGTCACCTTGGAATACCCAGCCCTGGATCAATGGCAGTGGGGCCAACCCTACTCGAACTATGTCGGTGAGCAATGGAGGAAGGGGCTATCTCCAAGGACAGTTAGGACATGTTATTGCCAAAAAGAACAGAGACTGGTTGTCGGGGGAAGGGGAACAACTGACGCCGACTCTGGTGTCACACAGAGCTGCTTTCCAACCTGGCCTGGGTGCCCTGGGCAGCTTGGTCTGTGAGTCTCAGCCACCCCCATTGCAGTGAGTGTGGGCAAGAACAGAACCAACCCTACAGGGTTATTGTGAGGTTTGAATGTAAAATGAAGGTAACATGCCTGGCACCTTGTCAGTCCTCAGTAAATGTGGCTTTTTTTCCTCCTTACTGAGGAATTCTTTCCTACCGAAGAAATCAGTTTATTTTGATTAATGTGTGTCCACAATAAGTAATTGAATGAGGAGAATCAGTGCTGAAATTCATAATTCATTAACTGTGTGCTTTCAAAGGGCTTATTAACTCACTAAATTCTCCACAGGGTTATTTTTCTTCTCCTCTTTCAATATCCCTCTCTTATCTAGACCTTATAAGGCACTAATATACTCCCATCGTCCTTTCAATGCCTTGCCTTGCTCTGATTTTGGTATTTCCCCTGCCATCGTCACTTGAATAGTGCCTGGTAATGACACAGTCTGTCAATAAATGGGGTACGTCCCCTGAGAAGGAAAAGGATCCTCATGGTGCCGTGAGAAAGGGTCTGCCACTCTACTGGTTTTCGTGGGCATCCATTATAAAGCACCTCGGACAGGGAGAGGAAACAACAGAAATTTATTGTCATACAATTCTGAAAGCTGGAAGTCTGAGATCAAGGTATTAGCAGGGTTGGTTTCTTCTGAGGCCTCTCTCCTTGGCTTTTAAATGCCTGTCTCATTCCTGTGTCTTCACACAGTCTTCCCTTTGTGCATCTCTTTTTATGAGGACACCAGCCATATTGGATTAGGGCCCACTATAATGACCTCCTGAGTTCTTAAAGACCCCATCTCCAATACAGTCACATCTTGAGGTACTGGGGGTTAGGACTTCAACATATGAATTTGGGGGTGTACAATTCAGCCCATAACAACCACTTATAAGCTGTGAGCCTGTGAACAAATCTCGCAACCAAGCACTTTTGATTAAAACTCTTCTAGAGATAAAGAACTGAGACCCACTCAAGGCAGTACAAGTAAAGTAGAGTTTACCAAAGAGTTGCAAGGTGTAATCTCCTGAGACAACTGAAATCTAGCCATCCTCTCTCCATTTCTCAGGGCTAGCAACATGGCTCTCATCTCTGCTTTATTATATCCTCTCTCTCTCTTTCTTTCCCTCTCCTTCTCTCCTTCCCTCCTCTCTCCTTCTTACCTTTTTCTCTATTTACACATGGTCCAACAAGGCATCTAATGCCAAACTAATATGATCTTTTACCACCAAACAGCTTTAGTCTCTAAATTTTAAAGTCTCAAGAGAGAAAATCTAATTGGTCATTGGCCAGCCTCATTGGTTGATCTTGAGTCAGGTGCCCATTGTTAGTCCAGTCAGCTGTGTCTGAGCCACAGGGGAGCAGAGCCATGTAATACAGAAGTTTCCCAGACCAGTTCTTTCAGCAAGTACTAAGGCAGAGGAGTTCCCATGTATGGAGGCTGAGGCATGGACACACATCCCATACTATGTCTACCACCTAAAATAGACCTCAGCATTCCCATTTGTAAAGTAGACATGACAATATACACTTCACAGAGTCATTCTAAAGAAGAAATGAGATAATGAGTTGCAGACTTCTTTGGTGACTCTGAACCATGTGAAGTTTTTGTAGAGTTGAGCAAGAGCTTACTAATTACATTGCTAAGTCCCTGTATCAGCTCTCGACCAAAATTGCCGTGTAACAAAACTCAGTGACTTAAAACAACCATCAGTTGTTCTTGTGGATCTGTGGGTTATCTGATGTTGGCTCATCTAGGCTGGGCTCAGATTGGGGTAGCTGTGCTCCAGATGTCTCTCACCTCCTCCTGGGACCAGCAAACTAGCCAGGATATATCCTTCTCATGGTGATAAGGGAGGTTTAAGAATGCAAGCAGAAGCAGACAGGCTTCTTCATGCCTAGGAATCTGTCTTTAGTGTTTTCTCTTTAAATGTGATACATCCTAGGATGAGGCCACCTGGGTCACAGCTTAATAAGTGTTACATGTGTGGCAAATCAGTCATTTACACTTTCATGGCCAAAACTTAAGTATATTCAGGACTCATGCTTTGAGTTCATTTTAGTGCATGATTTTTACAAGCACTCCTTACTCCAGGAAGCAAGACACATAAAACTCAAAAATTCTTGGTTTTTGATTGCCTTGATGATTCTTGATTCTTTTCCATCAAATTTTACTTATTTAATGATGTTTCCATTGAAGTCTTCATTTAAACTAGAGAGTCTGAAAAATGTTAGAACTCTGAGACTGGGAGACATTTCTTTTTTGTTTCACGAGTAGAGATACTGCAGCTTTGAGATGTAAAATGACTTGTCTAAAGCCTCAAAACAAATCCCAAATATATCTCGCATTGGGCTAAATGAAACCTGGATCAAATTAAATAGGGAAATTCTGGTGCTGCTAGGGAATTGCAGATTAATTTTAATATATCTGGGATTTCTGTTTTTGTTTTGGATCAAACCTAACTTGATTTGGCCAGAAGATGTTATTCATTGCTTCTCAGACCCTATCTTGAAATCTGGAAATTAAACAGAAAGGTATGAGAGTGAGCGGGAATTTGCAGTTGACTAGCCAGGTTGAGAAGATAATTTTCTACCTGCTCTTCAGATTTTTCACCAGCCTCTTGGTTCTAAACTCCTTACGAATCAAGTCTTAATGGTGTATGTATATCCAAACCTCTACTTTTTGAATTGCTTATTTGTTTTTCTCTACTGTGGGGATTTGATTATTAACCATAACAAAATTACTGGTAGGGGAGCTAGAGATTTAGAAAATGCTAGACAATCATCTAGTTTAAAAAAATTATACAGCTCAGCTCTGAATTAAGGGCAAGAAAAATGCTAATAAATACACAGAAAAGCAAAAATGAAGTCTAATGTTCTCTGCCTCATAGAGCCTTCTTTTTTTTTTAAGATTTTATTTATTTATTTGAGAGAGAGAGAGACAATAAGTTGAGGGAGGGGCAGAGGGAGAGAGACAAGCAGACTCCCCACTGAGTGGGGAGCCCGATGCGGGGCTCCATCCCAGGACCCCGAGATCATGACCTGAGCCAAAGTCAGACACTTAACGGACTGAGCCACCCAGGAGCCCCTCGTAGAGCCTTCTTGAACTACATGAAAGATACTAGACCGCCCTCCTTTCTTTGAGTCATTTCAGTGGTTATGTTCTGTCCCCCATCTTCTCTTGATCTTAACCCTTCTGTTCTGAAAGCGTGATCTTTCTCAAATCCTGAAAGCTGGGGAAAACATTTTTATTATTCTCTCAGGCCTTGGTGAAAAAAAATCTTCTAAGTAAATCATTGGGTAAAGAGTAACAGATTCAAAATATGCAAATGATGAAACACTCATTCTGCAGTCTATAGAAGCCAAACTCCTACTACTGTCAAATGAAGTTCTCCCATCTGGGAGGGCTGGAGGTTTGCTTTTCCTATTTATGTATTCCTTTCCAGGGTACCCTGTGCTAGGGCACACAAAGGCTGTAGCACCCAGGATGATTCTGATGCCTTTGTTATCTGCTTTTGAACATTAAAAAAGATGTGAATTGTGAGCTACAAACTTTGCCTTGGGGTTAATATTTTTATAAATGAAAAATGTGATGGAATGGACATTTGCACATCTCTATTGCAACACTTTTAAACAGAAGCACTTTGTTACATTATGAAATAGGAAAGATAGCTCCCTTGCTGACGTCACCCTGTCTTGAAATTTTACATCTCTAGTCTACTGGCGTCTCTTGTTGAGTATGTTCTACTCCATCTCCTTTCCACCCTGACTCCACCCACCTCACCTGTGCACGCTTGTTTTTAATGCACTGTTCCTCATTTCAAAAGCATCCAGAGTGAAGCTGTCCAAGGATCTGATGAGTTCTGTCGTACACCATCACTTGGAAGACCGTTGGTCCTGATTGTGAGCTCATTTATACATCAGCATCATCCAAGGAGCATAATAAAATCAGATTGCAAGGCCCACCTGCAGAGCATAATATGGCTGGCTAACTTGAAGCTTGGGAATCTGATGTATTAAATGCTTTATGCAACTTGGATGCAGGTGGACAAGACCCTGTGAGACCCTGGTGTGGTCACTGAGAGTGGGCTTTTAGCCACCCAACTTGGGTTTGAATTCTAGCTCCATCCTGGGATAGCTGATTTTGTGAGCATGTTACTTACCACTCACTTTGTTCTCTAATTTCCTCGTCTGTAAAATAGGGAGATATTATTTACATTTTAGCCATTCTGACTGGTGTGAGGTGGTATCTCATTGTGGTTTTGATCTGTATTTCCCTGATGCCAAGTGACGTTGAGCACTTTTTCATGTGTCTGTTGGCCATTTGTATGTCTTCTTTGGAGAAATGTCTGTTCATATCTTCTGCCTATTTCTTGACTGGATTATTTGGTTTTCGGGTGTTGTGTTTGGTAAGTTCTTTATAGATCTTGGATACTAGGCCTTTATCTGATATGAATTTTCAAATATCTTCTCCCATTCTGTAGGTTGCCTTTTAGTCTTGTTGACTGTTTCCTCCACTGCAAAAGCTTTTTATCTTGATGAAGTCCCAATAGTTCATTTTTTATTTTTCCCCCTGCCTTTGGAGACATGTCTAGCAAGAAGTTGCTGCAGCCAAGGTCACAGAGGTTGCTGCCTGTGTTCTCATCTAGGATTTTAATGGATTCCTGTCTCACATTTAGGTCTTTCATCTATTTTGAGTTTATCTTTGTGTATGGTGTAAGAAAATGGTCCAGTTTTTTTTCTCTACATGTGGCTGTCCAGTTTTCCCAACACCATTTATTTGTTGAAGAGACTGTCCTTTTTCTATTGGATAGTCTTTCCTGCTTTGTTGAAGAGTAGTTGACCATAGAATCGAGGGTCCATTTCTGGGTTCTCCACTCTGTTCCATTGCTCTATGTGTCTGTGTTTGTGCCAGTACCATACTGTCTTGATGATCACAGCTTTGTAATAGAGTTTGAATTCTGGCATTGTGATGCCACCAGCTTTGGTTTTCATTTTCAACATTCCTTTGGCTATTCAGGGTCTTTTCTGGTTCCATACAAATTTTAGGATTATTTGTTTCAGCTCTGTGAAAAAATGTCAATGGTATTTTGATAGGGATTGCATTGAATGTGTAGATTGCTCTGGGTAGTATAGACATTTAACAATATTTATTCTTCCAATCTATGAGCATGGAATGTTTTTCCATTTCTTTGTGTTTTCTTCAATTTCTTTCGTAAGTGTTCTGTAGTTTTTAGAGTACAGATTCTTTACCTCTTTGATTAGGTTTATTCCTAGGTATCTGATGGTTTTTGGTGCAATTGTAAATGGTTTGTTCCTTAACTTCTCTTTCGTCTCATTGTTAGTGTATAGAAATGCAACTGATTTCTATGCATTGATTTTATATCCTGCCATGTTGCTGAATTCCTATATGAGTTCTAGCAATTTTGGGGTGGAGTCTTTTGGGTTTTTCACATAAAGTATCATGCCATCTGTGAAGAGTGAGAGTTTGACTTCTTCTTTGCCAATTTGAATGCCTTCTATTTCTTCCTGTTGTCTGAATGCTGAGGCTAGGACTTCTAGTACTATGTTGAACAACAATGGTGAGAGTGGGCATCACTGTTGTGTTCCTAACGTTGGGGGAAAAGCTCCCAGTTTTTCCCCATTGAGAATTATATTCGCTGTGGGCTTTTTGCATATGGCTTTTAGGATATTGAGGTATGTTCCCTCTATCCCTACACTATGGAGAGTTTTAATCAAGAAAGGATGCTGTATTTTGTCAAATGCTTTTTCTGCATCAACTGAGAGGATCACATAGTTCTTGTCCTTTCTTCTGTTAATGTGATGTATCACATTGATTGATTTGCCGATGTTGAACCACCCTTGAAGGGATAAATCCCACTTGTTCATAGGGAATAATCCTTTTAATGTACTGTTGGATCCTATTATCTAGTATCTCGGTGAGAATTTTTGGCATCCATGTTCATTAGGGATATTCATCGGTAATTCTAGATGGAGCTCAATTAATATTCCTTTTCCAAGAGGGTTCCTGGTTTGCTTTTGTTGTTGTTTTTAGAGATAGTGTGCATGAGTGGGTAGGGGCAGGCAGAGGGAGAGGAAGAAAGAGAATCTTAAGCAGGTTCCACACCCAGCACAGAGCCCAATGTGGGGCTTGACCTCATGACCCTGAGATCATAACCTGAGCCGAAATCAAGAGTCAGGCGCTCAACCAGCTGAGCCACCCAAGTGTCCCAGGAGGAGTTCTGTCTTTAACATTTCTGAAGACTAGCCTATTTGTCCATGACTCATTTCTTATTCAAGAACATGACTCAACAGAGGGAAGAAAAAGTTAGCATGAAATGGAAGAGTTGTATGGGACCAATTTATTTTTTATGTGTTATTTTGCTTACATTTTAAAATTATGAAATAGATTATATTTATAAGAGTGTGACTGTAATGCATATGTATATTTAAGGAATAATTTTAAAAATACCACCTTGCAGAACGGTCAAGCACCCACCACCTAGTTCAAGAAATTGGACATGACCAGTATCATTGAAATCTCCTGTATGTGCTTTCCTAATCACATCTCCCTCCCCACAATGTTAACTACTATTCAGTATTTGGTATTTATCATCCCCATGTGTTTCTTAGAGTATAATTCCTAGTCCAGCAGCAGAAACGTCCCTGGGAAATTTGCTACAAATACAACTTCTCAGGTCCCACTCCCAGACATACTGAGTTAGAAACTCTGGGGGAGAGATCCAAGAATGTGGGTTCTAAGAAGAGCTCCAGGTGCTTCTGATGCTCCATGAAAACCACAGCTTTGTAGTAGTTAGATGCCATGTGTGTGTGTCTCTACACGTGTGTGTGTTAGTGTGTCCCGAAGCAATATGTTCTCTACCTTTATCTGATTTTGACCTTCATATCCGTGAAATCATACTTTATGTAATCTTTTGCTCCTTGATACTTTTCTCTATCTTCTGTTTTTAAGGTTCATACATATTCATATGTGTAGCATAAGGTCATGTATTTTACAGGCATATAGTATCCATTGTTGAATACAACAATTTATTTAAACATTTTAGAGCCAGTAGACATTTAGATTTTTCCTAATGTTTTGCTCTTTGGAGCAATGCTAGCATGAACATTCTTGAATATTTAATTGATGCACCTGTGTAAAAGGGTGTCTCGAGGGAAGTGCTTCCGAGTTTTTTCATGTCATAGCGAGCAGAGTCAAAAGTGGTAATATTTGTAAACAGAGGTAAACAGGCTTCTCAGGACCTAGAGTGGATTTGTAGTCTTGGTTTTCAGAACTCCCATCCAACCGTCCTTTCACATAGATAGGTTGGAAATCTTAAAAAACAAAAACAAAAACAAAACAAAAAAACTAAGACTGGCTTGTAGCTGGGTTTCTAGAGCCAAATGAGATTTTCCCAACTAAACGTACTCACACAAGAGGGAGAAGGCATTTTAGGGGCCAAAGCCATCTTCCTTGATGCTCCTGGCCACTGTTGCTAGCAAGTTCCCTGGAATAACCTCCTTGTGTCCTCCTTCATACATTTGAGTGACAAGGAACAATGGCAGGGAAATACAAATCAAAACCACAATAAAATGTCACATCACAGGGAACCTGGGTGGCTCAGTCAGTTAAACATCTGACTCTTGTTTTCTGCCGGGGTCATGATCTCAGGGTTATAAGATCAAGCCCTGTGTTGGGTTCAGCACTAGGCGAGGAGCTCGCTTAAGATTCTCTTTCTTCCTCTCCCTCTGCCCCCTCCCCCATTCTCCCTCTCTCTAAAACACAATGTCACATCCTGTAGGATGGCTGTAATCAAACACATAGATAGTGGCAAGTGTTGGCAAGGATGTGGGTCAATCAGAACACTCATACCTATCGGTGGGAATGGAAAATGGTGCAGCACCTTTGGAAAAGTCTGTCAGTTTCTCAAAAGGTTAAGCATAGTTACCAGATAACCTGGCAGTTTCACTCCTAGGTATACACCCAAGAGAATTAGAAGCATGTGTCCATACAAAAACATGTACATGAATGTTCATAGCAGCATTATTCATTTGTAGCCACAAAGTGGAAATAGTCCAAATGTCCACCAACTAATTTTAAAAATATATATATCTTATTGTGCTGATTAGGCCCCCCATACAATATTGAACAGAAGTTGTAATGGTGGGTATGTTCTTGTGCTGTTCCTGATTTTAAAGAGAAACTTAAGTTTCACCATTTAGTATAGTATTTACTGTAAGTTTTTTTGTAGATGTCCTTTTAAGTTAATGAAATTGATTCTATTCCTTGTTTGCTAAGAATTCTGCTGCCTCTTCCTCCTCCTCCCCCCCTTCTTCCTCTTCTTTCTTCTTGTTCTTCATGAATAGCAGCTAAATTTTATGGATTGCTCTTTCAGTATTTATTGAGGTGACCGTATGGTTTTGTCTCCTTTATTAATACAGGGAATTCCATTGTACTAGTTTCCTGGGGTTACCATAATAAAGTACCATAATCTGGGTGGTTTAGATAGTTTTAAACTATAACTATTATAACTATTGACCTAATCACCTCTGAAAGGCCCCACCTACAAATACCATCACCCTGGGGATAGCAGCATCAACATGTGAACTTGGGTGGGGGACACAAACATTCAATCCAGAGCACACACTGAGCCCTGAATTATTTTATTTATTTTTCTTATAGAAATTTAATTAATTTTTCATTTCAATTATTTATTTATTGTTTTTTATTTTATTTAAATTCAATTTAGTTAACATATAGTGTATTATTGTTTCAGGGGTAGAATTTAGTGATTCATCAATTGCATGTAACACCCAGTGCTCATCACATCACATGCCCTCCTTAATGCCCATCCCCCAGTTACCCCATCCCCCCAGCAACCCTCAGATGTTTCCTGTAGTTATTTTAAAGCAAATTCCATACCTCATATCTTTCATCCACAATTGTATCAGCATGTATCTCTAAAAGGTAAGGCATCTTTCCAAAAACACAGCCACAGTGCATTTATCATACCTAAGTTCCTTAATAAAAAAATATTATTATAAAAAAATAATAATTTCTAAAAAAAAAAAAAATATATATATATATATATATATATATAGACACACACACAAAGTTAGAACAGTGTAATGGACTCTGTCCTGTGCCCATTTCTCTGCTTTGATAATTATCAACTCATCTCAAGTCCCACCCATGGCCCCTCCAAATTACTTTGAAGCAACTCTCAGGCATTATAAATTCTAACTTTAAACTTTTTAATTCGTATACCTAACTGATAAGGACTCTTTTGTTTAACAACGGTACACCTAAAAATTAGCAAGTTTCTTCATCTGATCAAATATCTGGTCCATGTTCCCGTTTCCATCGCGGTCTCATACTTTCTCTAACTGCCGGTCTGTGTGAATCTGGTCCACGTTCCCGTTTCTGTCGCGGTCTCATACTTTATCTAACTGCCGGTCTGTGTGAATCTGTTGCAGAGTCTACGTGTTGCATTTAGTTGATCAATTTCTTAAGCCTTTTGGCATCTCTGGTTTTCTTCTCTTTTTATTGATCTGATTTGGGGTCATTTATTTGTTGAAGAAAGGAGATCATTTACCCTATAAATTTCCCACACTGGATATTTTGTGACGCAGACATGGTGTCAGTTAACATTTTCTTCTCTCTGCTTTATTTTCTGTAAACTGGTGCTAGTTAGACCCAGAGGCCTGATCAGAATAGTTTTTTTTATTTGTTTTGCTCTTTGTTTTCTGTTTTTGGCAAGACTCTTTCCTCAGCACTAATCGTGCTGCATATTGTGTCCATCAGGAGGCCTGTAAAGTCTCTTTTGTGAAACTGTGGACCTTCTCACAGATTTTAAGTGATCATCTGATTTGTATTTGTCATAGGTTTAAGGAGTTTCAGAGGATATAACTTTGGACACATTCTAAATATTGACCTAAAAATTGTCTTATTGCCCGTTTGAATGTTTCCAATGTAAATCTAAATACCAAAGCAGTTTGATATCTTGTCCCCCACCTTCCCCCAAGACCCCCATTGCCTGGCAGAGAACAGACCAGACCCAGTGTGCGCACTGAGCCGGGCGAACGAGAAAGGAAGAGGTAAAGCCAGGCATACCCAATCCCTTGTCCCAAACTCACCAGAGAAGACGCTGAATTAGCAGTTGAGAAAAGCTAGGTGTGTTTCCGACTACTGTTCCTTTAGAGGAAACCACGAAATTAGAAGAAGAGAGATTGCTGCCCCCTCCACCCTCGTGTTTACATCTTCAGGTCGTTGTTCCCAAATGGAACTGCTTTTAGGATCACACACAGGCACTTGTTAAAAACAGAGATGCCAGGAGATTCTCACTAGGAGATTCATGGAGAGGCCTTGGGATCTGTTAGGCAGACCTATCTTGTGAGCTTAGCACTGTCAGGGGTCTGGAATGTTCTAGAAAACCAGCCGGTAGACAGGTGGCACCTTCGTCCAAAGACAGGAGCTTCAAATATGAACAAATTGTGTTCTTTATCATAAAGCAGGATAATGATGTTTATCTCCTAGAGGTGTCTGAGGATTAAACGAAATGGCACATTCATTCCCTTAATAAATATTTATGGAGAGTCTGCAAGGTGCACAGCGGTGTCCTGGATGCTGGGATGGGCAGGGAGAGAGAAAGAGAACCGTGCCTCAGTGAGGAGATGGGCCTTAAAGCCACAGGCGCAAGGATGTGGGACGAAGGCTGCAGACCCGAGCAGGAGCGTCTTTGCTGGTCTAGACGGTATGGGGGAATGCTGACCGCCTTCTCTGCCTGCTTGCTGCAGGAAAAAACACACAAGGCTAGAAGGAGAATAGCTGTTATGGGTTGAATTGTGGCTTTCCAAAATTCGTATGTAGAAATCATATCCCCCAGTAGCTCAGAATGTGACCTTACTAGGAAACAGGTTGTTGCAGATGTAATTAGTGAAGATAAGATCATACAGGTGTGTGTGGGGGGGCTGATCCAGTATGATCAGCTTCCATATAGAAGGGGGAAATTTGGGGGCGCCTGGGTGGTGCTGTCGGTTGGGTGTCCAGCTCTTGGTTTCAGCTCAGGTCGTGATCTCAGGGTCATGAGATCGAGGTTAAACAGCTCGCCCACCACGCAGGCAGTAAGTAGCCAGGATTCAAACCCAACACATCTAAAATCCGTCGACTCTAACTCGGAGTCAACACTTAACCTGGAGCATCGAATGTTTGTCCAGGGGCACTTGAAACCAATTCACTGGCTATTTCTGGGATGTTCCTGACCGTTCTCATGGCACAATGCCATGTCAGGAGGCCACCAATGTCTCTTGGCTCCCTTTGATCCCCTTAGTCAAAACAAAAATCCAGGAGTCACTCCAGTTGGGGTCCCTGAAGGAGCCGCGTTTGCCTCCACATCAACAAACACCCCAACCCCGTTTTTCCACCAAATTTGAAGGGTGAAGGCGACTGAGATGCACATATATATTTTATCAGCAGCAGCAGCTCTGGGGGTTGCTTCTGCACACATGAAGCCAGTCAGCTGGAAGGCACATCGCAGCATCTGACTTTGAGGGAACTTTGGTACCACTGAGCCGGATGGGAATCCTAGGACTGCCATCACCTGACGGACGTGATCCAGGACCCAAGGGACTGTCCCTGCATCACTGAGCACAGGCCCAGGGGCAGCTCAAGACTTCTATTGGGCCTGCCCTCCTTGGGTCTCATCAGGCTGTTTTCTTGCCTAGAGCGGCACGCTTTGGTGGGGGCCTGTGCGGAGCCTGGCCTGGCCCACCCTGGCCCACGCTTCAGGATATTGCAGCTGCTTTATTCTAGGATTTTATTCTGATGCAGCCCTCCTTCCAAAGCCAGAAGTGGCAGAGTGTCTCCAAGCCCTGGTGTGGAGGGATGGGTGGGCAGGAAGGCCACATGTTGCTAAACGGTATCCTGGCCAAGAGCCCTGGCAGACAGCAGGGGGTTGGAGCCAAGTCAGCTTGCTGAAGAATGGTGATCAGAGGCATATGGGGAAGGCGGTGATGAAAGGTGAGGCCTTGCGCGGGTCCCTTTGAGACTTACAAAAGTGCAATATGATGGCAAGGTCAAGGGTGCTAGGAGCAGACACACGTGCGTTATCCTGTCAGCTCCCATGCCAGCCTCACTGTCCTATCTCCAAATGATACCTCTTGGGTTTTCCAAGGTAATGCATGTGAAGCATCTGGCTCCCAAGGTCTGGAGCATTCTAGAAGCCTACTAGATGTACCTTTCGTGCCCCCTTTTCTTCCTGGCATTTCCTCAGTGACACTGATATTTTAAGTGTGTCCTGAGGGTCCTTTGCCATTTCTATCTGAGCAACATTTCTTAAGAACTTCTTTAAGCAAAGCACAGAACTTGGCACAGGAGATCGAGAAACAGACACAGGGACCCTGGTCCCTGTTGTCCTATCCCCTACTGGAGCCCTGGAAGTTCCTGTGAGGGGCCACACAGGACTGGTCCAGTGAGCAGTTTCCACCAGGGTGATCAACTGTCCCAGTTTTCTCAGGACCGAGAGATTCCAGGGACATGAGGCTGAAATGAAGAAAGTCCTGGACAAACCAGACCAGTTGCTGGTTGCCCTCATTCCAACACCCCAGCTCCCTGCTGCCCCACACATACATTTTCAGTAATCCGCTTGGATCAGCTGAGCTCTGTCTGAAAAAAATTTTTGTTACCTAAAAAAAAAAAAAGCCTTTCTTGACACCTTTACCTCCCTACTCCACCCTATAGACTGCTTCTTTTGCAAAGGTTTTGCTCATATCCCGCACCTGCTGTGATTTAGTGGCTGAACAGAACACATATGAAGAACTCCTCTCAGTCTATGAAATGGGGTGATCACTGCGTGCTTGGAATTCCCATGGAGAGAACAGCTTACATTTTGAACTTGAAGATCACTTCTGTGAATGCAGCTCCCCCCTAAAACACATGTGTTTAGGCAGGAAGTCTGACCCTTGAATTACCTATGCGTTTGGACGATTCCTTATTCCTTATGACCGAATCGAACCTTATTCCTGAGAATATGGAAGCCACAGTCTACCTTCGAGACCCCTCGTGCCTGCCTATATTCAAGCATCTTGCTCTGCAAGGGTATGCGTGACTAAGCATCTCTACCGTCCTGGGGATTCTGGCCTGTGATCCTCGTTAAAGGACGCTCTAATTCCTTCCAAGACACTGATGCCCCTCTCAGCAAAGACACAGAGGCCCTGGGGTTCTGAGCATTCTTGCCTGCATGGAGACGGCCTTACCAAGGACACAGAAGCTCTGCATGGTGTGCAACTCCAGCTCCTGGGACTTCTTTCACCGCAGAAGTCAGTACAGCTTTGCATCGACCCCAGAATCTTTCCGCCAGTTTCTTTTCCACCCTCATCCAGGAGCTCATGCTTCCTTCACAGCTGGTGAGGTTGCCTTGACACTGGCATCGCCCAGAGATGCTGAGTGCCCTTTAGGGAAGAATTCAGCCAGGAAGATAATAGATGCTAATGTCAGAAGGGGAGCCCTGGGGGGGGAAGATTCGGGAGAGACTCACCTTGCAAGAAATGGAGTGCCATTTCTGTAATTTCTCCATGGAATTTCAATCTGCCCTTGCTGGAGAATGAGGTCAGACAAATGAGTTTATTTATTCTCGAGGGTGACTCACAGAATGGAAGGGTCACAGAGCACAGGAAGATTTGGGGGAGCAAACCACAATGAACAATATTAACCAGAACTTGGCACTTCCAAGATTTTTCTGATTTTTTATTTCATGGGTTTTGTTTTATTTTATTTTTAACTTTCACAGAATATTAATTGGGCTGCCATTTCTCAGACAAAACAATTCCCTGAAGTCTGAGTCTTCCCTTCTGGATTTACAGACTCTATCAAGGCATTTTGTCAAGTCCCCAGATTTTAAATTATTTTTTGAGGCTGAACTCCTGCTTGTCACAGCAGAAACGTGCTCTTCATTCTAAGAGGAAAAAAAAAAAAACCCACGTTTTCTAGGGTTAGTCTTAAAGAGGTTGTTAACAGTGGAGGCAGCTGATTTCAAGCGGAAAGAACTCCACCCAATTAGAAAATGGGCAAAGGATCTGAAGAGACATTTCTCCAAAGAAAATATACAAAGGGTCAGTAAACATAGGAAAAGATGCTTACCATCGTTAGCCATCAGGGAAATGCAAACCCACAGTGAGACACCCTTCACATCTGCTAGGGTGGCTGAAATCAAAAAGGCAGTTAATAACAAGTGTCAGTGGAGGACAGGGAGACATGGGAGCGTGCACACACGTGCACACACACGTGTACACACACGTGCACACACATTGCTGGTGGGAATGAAGGCTTGTGCAGCCACTTTGGAAAACCATCTGGCAATTCCTCAAAAGGCTAAACAGAGTTACCATGTGGCCCAGAATTTCCACTCCTAGGTGTTTATCCAAGAGAATCAAAAATGTTTGTCCACATAAGCACCTGTATATAAATGTTGGCAGCAGCATGATTCGTAATAGCCGACAAGTGACAGTAACGCCAATGTCCATCAACTGATGAATAGACAAAATGTAGCATGTCCGTAGAGCGGAATATTATTGTCAATAGAAAGGAATGAGTTTGGGGGGGGGAGCCTGGGTGGATCAGTCGGTGAAGCGTCTGTCTTTGGCTCAGGTCATGATCCTGGGGTCCTGGGATCGAGCCCCACGTGGGGCTCCCAGCTCAGCGGGGAGTCTGCTTGTCTCTTTCCCTCTCTGTCACCCCTGCTTGTCCTCTCTCTCTCAAATAAATAAGTTTAAAAAAAAAGAATGAGCTCCGGTACAAGCGACAGCATGATGAAACTCAAAAACAAGATGCTAAAATGAGAAGTCATTCACAAAACACTACATATTGTATGATTCCATTTATAGGAACTATCTAGAATAGGCAAATCCATAGAGACAGAAAATAGATTAGTGGTTGCCTGGGGTGGGGTGTAAGGGAAGAAGAGGAAGGGGCAAATGAGGAGTGACTTTTGATGGGTAAAGGATTTCTTTCGGGGCGATAAGAACATTCTGAAATTATTGATTGTGATAGTGGTTGTACAGTTTTGTGACTGTACCAAAAACCATTGAATCGTACACTTCAGGTGAATTGTATGCCATTTGAATTTATCTCTATAAAGTTATTATTTTAAAAAGGAAGGAATTGACTCTTGAACTGATTGCTGAGGACCAAGTGACAGTAAAAGAAGAAAGGCAGAGCCTCCCAGCAGCAGGGACTGTCTGTGCAAAGGTCCTGTGGCAGGAGAGAGCACAATGATTTCAGGGTTCTGAAAGGAGGCCAGTGGGGCTGAGCCCCAGGAAGTGATGGAGAGCAGGGAGGGGGAGGAGGATGGGCAGCAGGTAGGGGCAAAATTCTAGAGGACTTTGCAGGCCAGGGAAGGGGGTTTTGTCTTGATCCTCAGAGCATGGAGAGCTGTTACAGGAAATGACTATCAGATTTACTTTATGAAAAAATGGACTCACCTGCAGTGTGGAGAATGGATTGGAGAGAAGGTAGAGAGAAAAGCTAAGAGCCAGTGGCTGATCCTGGAGTTGTTCAATGCTAAACAGCATCCGGAAGTTTCTGATCATATCACATCACTGAGAAGTAAATGCAATTAGCATCTCCACTTGACACATTAAAAAAGTTAAGATGTCACGTGTTTTTGTGCGAGGTCATTCAGCAGATTCCAACAGAGATGGTTTCTCCATTTTCCCCTCGGTGGAAATAGGAAACCCTGTTCCCCTATGCTCCCAGAACAGATCTCCTCTCTTGGCTCTGGGCCAGTGCCAAGTTGGCATTTGCTTTGTTTCGTCCTCCTCAGAGCCCACGGATTTACTTTTCTCCTCCTGGGTTTGCTGAAAAGAAATGTAACAATGCCAAATACTCAGGCCTGCACCCTGGAGACCCAGATCCCCAGAGGAATCCCAGCTCCTCCCCTGATGAACTGTGGCCTTGGCCTTAAACCTCTCTGCGCCCCAGGTTCCTGGGCAGTAAGATGTGTCGTTCAGGAGACCCTTGAGAGAATGAAGCAAAACAGTCCCCATAAAGGGCTTGCAGCAGAGCCTAGTATATGTCAAGTACCCAATAAAAGTTGGCCGTTATCATCATTTTCCTAATTGTTATGGCTTTGAACAAAAAGCATGCCCTTCGCATCCCGGCGTCTGGTGGCTTCAGCATTTTGCTGGCATCTCTCTAAAGCAAAACTCTCTTCCCCCATCTCCCCTGCAGCAACCAGCATCCACCCTCTGGTCCTGACAGCCACCAGGCCAGAGGCCCAAGAGGAGGGTGCTGAAGTGGAGAGGTGGCATGTGAATCCAAAGTCCTTGTCCCAGCCGCATCTGTCCCCTTCGTGTTTGTTGCACTGTCCCTGTCACATTCCTGTGGAGGCAGAAGGCTCTCTGCTCTCTGACCACTTCACTCAAGCCCGTGCATGAGATCAGAGCAAGCTTCCTGGGTGTGAGGCCTGAGTAGCTGCCCAGGGCCCTGTGCCGAGAAGGGTCCCATCCTTGGTTCAGAGCTCTGCTCTTGCTGTCTTGAAATTCTTAAGAATTGTTGAACAAGCGGGCCCTCTCTGACTTTTCCTTTTGCACCAGGCCCTGCAAATGATACCGTGGGTCTTACAGTGTAGCCCTGTTGCCCCTCCAATTACTGGTAAGCACAGGGAGTGGTGGTATATGGGAGTCAGCTGTCTGCTGACTTAGAATCAGGAAGGAAAGCCTGGCACTGGCTGTGGCCATGGGCATACACCTGGCTTCTAAGCAAGTGTGGGAGGTAGAGGTTAAGATTAAAGGATCCATGTCAAGAGCTAAGGGGCCTAGGAATCACCACCACCACCACCCCACCCACCCACACACACACACTGTTCAGTGCCTCAGTATCTCTTCAGGCTGAGAACTAGGCCTATGTCTGTGTTAGTGTCCTGTGTCTGCCGTAGCAAAGTAACAGACTGGGAGCTTACACAACAGACATTTCTCTCTCAGTTCTAGAGGCCAGAAGTCCAAGACCAAGGTGTTGGCAGGGTTGGTTTCCTCTGAGGCCTCATACCGTGGCTTGGAGATGGTGGTCTTTTCCTTGTGTCTCCATACTTCCTCTGTGTATCTCTGGCCCTGTCTCCTCTTCTTATAAGCACACCAGTCATATTGCATTAGGACCACTCTAATGACCTCATTTTAACTTATTTAAATACCGTATTTCCAAGTAAGGTCACATTCTGGGGTACTAAGGGTTAAGACTTCAACATAGGAATGTGGGGGCGTAATGGTTAATTTTTTGTGCCAACTTGACATGGATCGTGGGATGCCCAGATGTTTGGCCAAGCATCCTTTCTCGTCGTGCCCGTGAGGGTATTTCTGGATGAAATTAGCATTTGAATCAGTGGACTCAGTACATTGGTTTGCCCTCCCCAATATGGGCGGGCATCATCCAATCTGTTGAGGGCCAAAGTAGAACAAAAGGGCAGAGGAAGGAAGAATTTGGCCTTTCCTGCCTGCCTGACTGATGGGACACCCATCTGCTGCTGCCCTCAGCACTCCTAGTCCCCTGGCTCTCCGGCATCTCCTGCTTGTAGACCACAGATCATGGACTTCCAGCCTCCATCATGGCAAGAGCCAATTCCCTGTAACAAACCTCTTCCTGTGTACGTATCTAGGAAGAATCTATTGGTTCTAGAGACCCCTGACAATACAGAGGAGGGCCCAACTCAGCTCATATCAGTGTCCTTGGAGATAGTGGCTCCTTGGAAAGGCAGTGTGAACGCACCACCCCAGGACCTTGGGACGGTAAATGCCATTCTGCGTGTGTGTATTGACACAAGTTATCTGCCAAAGGCTTTGCTTTCAGCCTTTGAAACAGCTCTCACGGGCCCAATGAGATCCAGGCGCTCTGCTCTGCTCACCCTCCCCCAGGCCTATCCTGCGTCCAGCAAAGCATTAAGAACACAGTGGCATTAAGAACACAGACAAAGGACAGGTTCTGCGGGCCTCCTTCTAACTTTCTAAAGTGGAGAGCCTTTCTAGGACTGCTGCAAGGCTGACATTAGATAACCCTTGAAAAGCACTTAGCACAGCAGCACATAATAAACAATTCATTATTAAATGCTACTGTGGCTCTCACGAAGTGCTGGTCAACCTAGTTACGCAGTCTTGGAATTAGGGGTAAAAAAATCCCTCAAAAGTTAGGCAGCTTCTGGGGAAAAGTCTTAGGCCTACTTTGTGGATCAACCAGGGCCCCTAGATTAACATGCCTGGATAGGCCAAATCCGTCATTTAAAGCAGAATTTCCCTGACTTTCTCGACAAGGGTCTTGGGACTATACCACTCAGCCCCTGAATGTTCTTGATGCTAGTCTTGACCTTTAGTCTTCAAATTCGTGGACCTGTGGTTATTTTCACCATCTTGGTGGCACACGTTGGTGTGAACTGTGCTAATGGATCTGAACTGGTTTTGGGTGTGTGTGAGAAGAGGAAATGACTCCTCCTAAGGAACCATATACGAATTGAGGGAAAATTTAATCTGACAAGGGGGAGAGTAATTGGAATACAGTCAAGCTTCATAGATGCTAATATTTATTAGTGTTTGCAAATCCAGTTAATGAGTTAGGCGAATCAGAGTTTCCTGCTCTCCAGGTGAGCCTCTGAGCACAGGCGCTGTGGGGGAAGGGGGATCCACTGACTCCTGGAACTTTTGCTTCCAGGAGTTTGCTTCCCTCGACACAGGCTTACCTGAAGTTTATGACAGACATTTTAGGTTTGTACACTCCACATCCATTGCCGTTTCTGACTCCCTTCCCACCTGGCTTTTTCCGTGCTCATTTCTCCATCCCCAGCTGGAGGAAGTTACATGGCACCATTCTGACCAGGGGGACCCAAGGGCGGCCCTGTGAGGTAATGGCCCTAGAAAACATTTCCATTTGTGAATAAAAAGAAGCACATGCGGCTAACACCTGCAGTTCCCCTCACGTCGCCCTCACCTATTCTCCTAGAACACAGATAACCTGTCTGGGGCCACAGCAGTCATATTGGGGCCATGAGGCAAGAGACTGAAGCGTTACAGATGGCCGTGTGGGAGGAGAGTAGAGCATCCGAGAGCAATTGAGCCAACTCAACTCCTTGTAGCATGAGAAACATAAACCCTGAGCTTTGTAAGCCGGCAGTGGCAGGTGTTCCCAGTGGACATCGGTGGACATTCTCAATGCCTTAAGGAGAACTTGGGGTGGATGTTTTAAAAACTAGAATCCAGAGAAACCCCTGGACTAAGGGCTTGTGTGGCCTCAAAGGGAAGCGCGTGGTCAGATAACTTAGCGGGCGCAGCCCAAACAGAAGCAGTCCCCGGTGAGAAGGCAAAAGGCAGAAGGAAAAACTAGGGCTGGGGATGGAGATGAGGGTGGGTTAGGAAGTGCAAAACCAACTGCAAAAATAATGCCCTTTCTAGACGGGAGGCTGAGCCTCGCCAGGACACAGAATGGGGCGCATCGTTTCCGCCCGTGTGTACTGTTTCATCAGTGGGCATTCCTCCGGGCCGTCACGTCGCAGGACCAACAAACATAAGCCATGTGCGCGCTTCACCCTGCAGTTTGCACAGCATTTTAGCCCTTCTTTTGTCTTCCGATCAGTCCCGCTGTTTTGCATTCTGGCAACATTAGGGAGCAGAGGACACGGGGAGGAGATGGATGGGCTGAGGTGCTGGGTGACACCCCAAGGAGGGGCCTCTGGAAAAGGTGCCCATATGGCCGAGGACTTCTCTGCCCAGCGGCCCTCCTGGGGCTTTGGTTCAGTAATCACGAAGGTTGGGAGGAGGAGGAGCTGAAACAAAGGGGCTCTTAGGCAGACTCCTCCAAGGGTCTATCTTGGCAAGGAATGATCAATGCGCAGTGAGTAAAGGCAGGTGCAGAGCTGATGTGTGGGCTCCCTGTGGGCTTCTGACTTTCCAGAAATTGCCTGCCAGGCCGGCCCGGCCTCACCTCCCCTGCAGAGGTTCAGTGGTGAGGCTGGCAGACTCTGGGTAATAAATGGGCTCCTGCTTCCCCAACTTTCCTTCTCTCTTTGTGTGTCTGTGCATGGGGAGGGGTGTCATTCCTCATGTCAGCCATGGGCTTACCTTGATGGATGAGCCAGAATGCTGCCTCTTCCATGCACCTGCTTTCTCCAACCACCCCTCCCTTGCCATAGGGGATGCTGCAGCCTCAGAGCTCTCTCCGGTAAACGTGAAGATTCTGGCTGGGACTGAGGGCAGCCTAACCAGGTCAGGAGAACACCATGGGGGTGTGTAGTGAAACAGCGTTAGGCAGACTTAGCAGGTTCTGGTGGCCACTCAGCAATGCGGGGGCATGGGCAGCAGGGGAATGAGGGTGAAGGCCAAGCTAATATACATGAGACCCAACCAAGCACCGGACACTGTGTAACCCGGTTATCCGTAAGGCTCACAGGACCCTGGAAACTCCCTCCTCTTCCTCCTCATCTCCTTCTTCTTCTTCCTTTAACGGAAGTCAGTGTTTCAACCAGCTAAGTTGGAATCCCTTCCTGACAGTGTTGGTTGGGGTCTTGCCACATGTCTCTGCAAGCTCATGAAACCATTTGGAAGATGGAGACATTGTCCCTTTTCCTTGTCTTTGTCAGGATTACCCTCGGTCTTGCTCCACTACCCACACAGGCTCTCCCGCCCCTGACTTGGTTTTCATGAGCATGTTGAACAGTCCTGGGTTAAACCACTGACTAACCGTGTTGAGGTTACCAAGCTCATAGGTTAGCATCTTCTTGCAGCCCCCAAACAGCTGATGTCAGCATGCCCCCTGTCTGAGGGCAGCACCTTGCTTCTCCATACACAGCCTCAGTTTCCCTAAGGTGCTGAGCCTTTGGAAAGTGTGCGTAAGATTATGTATGTGCATGTGTCTGTGTGTGTCATGCTGTGCTGTGTTGGAATTATCCAGAGGCAGCAGCCCCGTGATTCAGTCATCTATCAATTAACAATGATTTCAACTGAAGAAAACAGAAAATCTGACTCCTGGGCTCAGGTGGGAGGGCTTACTGTTCTCCCCCTAATACGAAGTCAGAAGGTGGGCAGTTATCAGCAGGGTTCCATGTCTCCTTCACGTCAGCGCCACCAGGCTCTAGTCCTCTAGATCTTCCCTGGGATCGTTGCTTTTGTGAAGAGGCAGGCACCTGCTATGGTGGCAGGTATCATGTTTGCTTCAAGCTAGGAAGATGAAGAAGGGATGGCAGGAGTGGTCTGTCGTCTCCGGTCAGAAAACCAAATGCAGATTTCCACTGGTGTCTCATTGGCCAGAGCAGTATCACTTGGGAGAACAGTTCAGGAGTGCCTCCTACAGTGCCGTGGGGCTCAGGTGGCTCCCACTCCCTGCAGGGGTCCTTGTGTCCCTGCCCCCAGCAATGATGCTGGTGACGGATGCTGTTCTCTTGTATCATCAGCCTCGGGGGTCACTGTCCATGCACCGCTCACCTGTTCCCCATTATTCCTATAACTCTGTCTCCCTTCTTTGGCTCCTAACTCATCACAAAGAAACAAGCACAAGAGGAATGGCCTTGAATTTGCTCAAATTTGCGTTAAAAACAGACTTTTACAGACTTAAGACTTCACTATGAGTAACAGATGATCAGAAACACCTCAGTGGGTTGTGACATCGAGGTTGGGAATCGCAGCCATATATAGCAGGTTGAAAGGGCCAATCCACAGGAGAAACCAATTTAAAATAGATTAAATGGGTTCAGTCTTAAAGGGGGCCGTTTTTAAATGGACTTCCCTGTAGATTGTCCAAAGATCAGCCCCAAATCTGTCCATACCATAGTGCCCATGTCACTCCTCTCTCTCTTCTTCCCGGTGAAACTCAGGATGTCGGTATATAAAAACTCATTAGATCATGTTGAGGATGAAAGCTATTCCTTTGATTTATGTTCAAGGGAATGCAGTTCTTTTTCTTTATGAGTTTAGATTTATGAACTATCTCTCCTCCCTCCCCCAACATACACACATTATTTTAATGTTCTTTTGATATATATCTCAGTGTGTTCTTCATTTCTCTTATTTTCATTTAATTACTCCATGGATTATTTTTAGCATGCAGACTAAAATTTTGGAAGGGAATAAAAGCACACCTGGCACACAAGGTCTGTGGTATCCGCTTGCTGCTGTTTCTCTGTAGGTATCTGCAAATCTTTGGAAATGGGTTGAGGCAGGGGTCAGGCTCACCCCTGCTTTGTTAAACTTGTATGGTGGTTCTCAACCACTGTAGGAGGTATAGTGCCCGTAACTGGTTACTAATAATAGAGTTTACAAATGATTTACTCTTTTCCTATTTAATAGACTAGAGCAGAGTCAAGATTTTCCCTACCATTCTCAGTCACGGCTACTCCAGCCTGCTCTCTGGAGAAGGGAGGGCAGGGGTGGCCCTCTGGCTGTGAGCACAAGTAAAAACGTGCTTTACCTGTGCCAAAAGGAGAGTGAGAGCTATTGTTGATGCAACCAGAGTGGTTGGGGTGGTTACCAAGTATCCATCCATTCAACAACCATGTGTTGAGTTGTTTATTAGGGAATACAGCAGGGAAAGTACAAACGTGAGCCCTGCTCTCAAGGATCTTACAGCCTGGTGGGGGAAATAGATAAGAAATGAGACAAATAGAGAAAGTTAGTAGCCTGTGGTAAAGCGCTGCATTTATCCAGTCTTTGCTGAAATAACCCTGTATAATAAGCCACTCCATAAGCCCAGGGGCTTACAACAGCAGGTGTTTATTTCTGAGTCGTGGTTTGCTGGGCTCAGCCTGGCTTGGCCTCAGGCTGCAGGTCAAGTTCAGCTCTGCACCATAAGCCTCTTACCCTCCTTGGTCTCATAGCACCTTGGATAGGTTCTTCTCATGGCGAATAGTGGGAGAACAAGAGGGCAGCCCTGGCCATCTGAACACATTTAAAGCTTCTGCTCAAATCACATTTGCGAAAGTCCATTTGCCAACACAGGTCACATGGACAAGCCCAGTGTCAGCAGGGAGAGGAGAGCAAATGCTTACCAAACAATACTCAAGTCTATCACAAGCATTAATTAAGAAAGAAGTAACAGTGTGCAGGATGGGGAGGCTGTTTTATGTAACATGGTTTCAAAAGGCCTCTTTGGAGGGGACTGCGGAACATTGGAGCTTAGAAGAAATTGACCCGGTGAAGCCAGGAGAATGGTATACTTGGTAGAGAAACCCACAAATGCAAAGTTCCAGAGGCAGGAAACTACTTGGTGTCCTGGTGTAACAGCACAGCCAGTGGGCTTGGAGTACGGTGGGCAAAGAGGAGAGTGAGATGCTGGAGAGGTGGAAAAGTAGTATAGGACAGGATCCTACGGGGATTAAGGATTTGGGTTTCAGTCCAAGTTCAAAGGGCAGACACTGAAGGATTTTAGGCAGTGGAGTGATGTCATCAGATTTATATTTTCAAAAGATCCCTATAGTACACTGAGGAGCGTGGATTAGAGATGATGGCTTTGACCAAGATGGTGGCCCCATCAATGGAGAAGAGCAGAGAAGTTGGCCATATATGCAGGAGGTTCAGTTGCCAGATACTGCAACACCTTTTCTAGAGAAACCAGGAAGGATTTCTCTTCCACAAATTTGTTTAGCATTTCATCAAATCCGAGTGCATCCCGGGGGTTTGTCCCACCTGTGAACACCATCTGTCACAAGAATCAGGGGGAGAGGAGGGTGCAAGTCCTTGTGTAACCTGGATGTGAAGGTATATACCTCACTGGAGACCTACCCTACATTCTGCCAGCTTGTGGCTTTCAGAGTCTTGGGGAAGAAACTGCATTCACACCAATGTCAGACTCAGCCTTGGGGAGGGTTGGTGAAGTCCACATGTTGGAACAATGAAGACTTCATCAAAAGAGTCCATGGAAACGTCTTGGACAGAAGGCTCAGCCTTACAGCTCAGTGAGCTCAGGATGTCATACACAGTTGGGCTTTAGTGTTCCATCCAGGAGGTCGACAGAGGCCAAGTGCACACTCCTCATAAGTCACGTGTCCCTGTTGCATTTGCTGCAGCCACCAAATGGGAAGTGATGAAAGTAGAACGTCTAGGCCGGAATCAATGCAGGAGGGTTCGATCCTGAGTGTTCTCTGGGCCTAGGGCTCTCTCTTCTTCAGCCGTGCCGACTCCCTGCTCTTGATTCTAGACCTGTCAGCTTGGGACAAACATCTGTAGGTGTTCATCATGGGATCGATTTTGGCCACTCTCTAAGTCTGGCCATCGGGGTAGTAGAGAGACACCTCTCCACAGTGGACCTGAGCCTGAGGCCGCAGGGATCGAAGCATTCCTGTGACTCACATCAGGCTGTGAGCACCCGCTTCGCTCTTGGAGAAGGTGTGTTTCCTGGCAGAAAACTTGGTTTGATGTTTCACAGGCCTGTCAGCAGATGAAGCAAGACATATGCCAGCAGCAGGACGAATGCATTCAGCACAGAAACCCCTTCAGATCATGATCGTGTGGGCCTTTCCTCTGCAGAAGACACTTGGCAGGCATTCACAGGAGCCGAGTCGCAGACATGGAGAATTCATCAAGTGTCAGGCAGTCCTTGCATTCCACAGCTGGCCCCTGATCTCCTGGGTCTTAGCCCAGATGTCACCTCTGCCAGGAGGCCTTCCTTGATCACTCTAGCAAAGCCAGGACCCTAAGTCTCTTTTTTTTTCTTATTATACCACCTCATTTATCCCTTTGTGGCACTAATAATAATCTTATTTGTTTATTCATTTATTGTCTGACTCTCCCAGTTAGACCATATGCTTCTTGAGGACTGAGACCTCCGCCTTCTCTGTATCCTGCTACCTAGCACAGAATCTGGCACATGGACGTTTGGTGGATGAATGAAAAAAAATGGGACGTGCGCAGGGGAAAACAAGGACCATTTGTTGATAATATCTTTGCCTATTTCAGAACTGACAGGCTTCCCTGAAACCGTTCCAACTCAGTGCTGTGGTTGTAATGAATGACAAATTTGGGAGCCGAAGTCCCTTGAGCCACAGCAAAGTGTTGGACAGTGCAGACAGGTCTATGATGGATTTGTCTCTTATTCTCAAATCAGTGCAGATTACAATGTGGAAGCAGGTATGGCATCTTCCATCTTGTACCGGGAAGGACTGGAGAAAGTGAGCCGAGATCAATAGCAAGTAGGAATCTCAAATGGGGTTTTGTGAGCATTTCTCAGAATCCCAAAGAAGAGTCATAATGTGTAGTAAGGACACTGAAACAGGCATATCCACCCAGAGGCTGAGCGGATGAAACTGTTAACATTGAGGGAACTGTATGAATAAGAGGTTAGGCTCCTGGGTCTTGCAAGAATGTCTTAATTGATTATTCCTGCTGGACTCCATGAAATTCTATGCCAAATGGTGCGTACAAGTGTCCATATACAGTTACCTGAGAAGAGGGATCGTAGTTTTTCTCAAAAGAGTCTATGATCTCCTAAAAGGGTTAAAGATTGCTACTCATATTTCCCTTATGGGCGGCGAGATCATATAGATTATAAATCTATAGAAACGAAAAGCAGGAATGTATCTTACTTCTTGGCCCCCAAGAATCACCACTCCCCTTGTCTTGCCAGTCATGGCAAGCAACATGGAGGGAGGGTAGTTTGATGGGGTTCAGTAACTATGAACTGGTTGAGGTTATGTGAGTGGTGTGTCTTTACCTAGGTCCCTTGGTCCTCCATCTTGGCTTAGCTCTTGGAGCTACATTTCATTCCAAGTTATAGACTCAGGATTCTTAGGACCATATCCCTGTTTGGTGTTTTCAGTGAGTAAATAAAGAAGCCAAAAGGAAGAAGATGACAGTGTTTTGCAAAATGTGGCCCAGGACTACCTACATTAGAATCATCTGGGTAACTTGCTAGAAATGCAGATGTCTGGGCTCAAGCCCTGACAAACTAAATCGGTCTACAAGAGTGGGGTGCAGGAATCTACATTTTTAAAGAGGCTTCCCACGTCATTCTGATGCATAACAAAATTTGAACCTTGACCCTAATAGGAGCTCTCAAATGTTCTCCAAGTGACCCCAGAGTGAGCAAAGACTGCCTTTGCTTGTGTTCCTCTCCTTTAAGCTTACCTCATCTCCCTTTGCATCCAAGAAGTCGTTTGCAGATTTCTCCAGTTTTCATTGATTTTTTTTTCCCCCATGAATCTGGTACCCAGAAGTCTTGCCTTATTCTTCTTTCCATTTATGTCACTCTGGTCTCCTTAATTCAGTTAGAAGCAATGAACACCTCCAAGGCTACTTTGCACTCAATCCAATGCCTCATTTATCCCTAGGGGGAAGGAGAATATCCAGTAAACAAACTTTCTTCCAGGGTGCACCTACCTCTCAAAATGTTAGCAAGCCTGTTTTAAACTTTACCAAGTAGAAACCGTGCAGTCTTCGCTTACCAGCCTCAAGGGTTGTTGGTGGGCATGTCTCGCCATCTGGAAATCACAATCTCTTCCTGCTATTTCTTTTGGTTTTCCAAGGCTGCCCTTTCTGTTGGTATTTCCTTTGGAAGTGGTAGGAAATAGGCCCTGAAGAATTTGGATTACATTCAAAGATGCAGTGAGCTGGTGCACAAAACTCACGGGTGCAATGAGATGGTGTAAAACAAACACGTGGGTCACCGTAGTTTGCAAAATGCTCAAAGAGTCTCATCTACCAATGTTTGACATTCATCCAGCTGCTCAACAGGACACTTTCTTTGAGGCTCAGGACTTCAAGGGAAGGGTGTTAATCTTCGTGTTTCCCTGAGGATGTGGTCAGGACCTTGGGAAAAGGATTGATTGGCACTCACGCCAAAATGTGCACGAGATAGCTGCACATCTGTGTGCTTTTCACCCCTGATTTCCATCTCATGAGGCCTGGATATCTTTGATAAGCTTCAGGGAGCATCTGGAATTTTGGAAGTTTGCAAAAAATCACATTCCACCCTGAGAAAGTTTGGTTCATTCCCCAGCCTCATGTCAAACATTGCTATTTTTTTCTTTCGGGAGTCATCCATAAGGAACCAGACAAGGAACTCATTTCGGGGCATTTGCAATGATCCAGGAGGCTTCTGAAACCAGTGGACTTCCAATATATTCCCAAGGGTATATCTGAGTTTCATAAGACCACTCAAAATCTCTTTTCAAGTGCACATGGCATTACCACACCACAGTCTTAATGCATGACGTAATGTGCTCTTATATTTTCCGTTCATTCTCGAACAGTTGGCCTAGTAGCTGTTCCTAGAACTCATAACAGAGACGTCAGCTGTGGAAGTTGATGAAGCCCGAGGACTGCATTGTCTTTCATCAGAGCATACTTTTTGGAAGCCTTAAGAAGCAGGATGGCTCAGCAGCCCAAGCTCATTCTTTTTAAATAAGAAGAGAGATCCATAAGCCTTTGCAAAAAAGGATTCACATTTTAAAAATTAATCGTACACACAACTTGGCTCTTCTTTTTTTTCTATAGAGTCTCACACCCCTGCATTTTAGAAAGGATGTAAGTCCACTGCATTTTCATTGGCCTGTATCAGCTAAAGTTTTACAAGTTGGATTGAATTGAGCACTTCCTCGCTAGAAAGCAGCCAGCTGAGAAGAAGACCACAACATTCTGTACCATAATGTACAAGCCAGTAAAATCCACGGTGGGAGCAGAGTCTGCTGCCGCAGTTCGGAAAACTGAATATAAGCCGTGATAGTACCATTATGGAAGCAATTTATTTCTTGGCATTTAGGGATATTTTCGAGGGTCTGACAGCTCTCTAACATTGACTGCGAAACCGTGAATGTCTACGCAAACTTGAGTTTTAGTGGCGGAAGAGTCGCTAACTCTCATCAGATTTTCAAAGGGGTCTCTGACCCCAGAAAAGGTTGAAAATCAGCAAGCATAATGCTGCATTCAAGACCACATGTGCCTGATTGCTGAACCTGACAGCAGGCTGCATTGTATATCAAAATGATATTAATTCTGAAGACAGCAGAGGCAAAGATCTGAAATCAAGATTACCCCAGATCACGCAGGGCATATGGCTGTCTGATGGAGAATGATCTAAGAGACAGAAGTCGACACCTCTATTTTTTTAATTCATGAACCTTTCACTGAACGCTTGGGTGGCAAGGTCTCTGCTAGGAACAAGAATTCCAAAGATGAATTGGCCTCAGCTCTGTCTTTAGAGGGCTCACAGTCTACAGTGAGAGGCAAAGCATTCTCTTTTGCTTCTAAAATTATGGCTCACATAATCTTTGCTCTGCTGTAAGAAAAATCCAGCAGAAGCATTGTGGGTTCAACAGTTCCAGTGTTAATGGGATGGAGTGGAAAAGCCCTTGCAGCTTTTGGAAGCCCCCTGAGAGTTCAGAAAATATGAGACCTCTCCCTCCCTCTGGAAAACACACTCGTTTTGCCTGTGTGTTCATTGTACCTTCTCCCCATCAGGAGAAGAAACATAACAATTTTTGTTTTGAGAGATTAAATTGCTTGGCTGACTGTTGTGGCCCTGGGTGGGACGAAACTAGACATCATTAATGGAATGTGTAGCTGCCTTTTTTTTTTTTTTTTTTTTTTTTGTGGATCATTTTGAAAAGTATTTAGCTGGAGAACATTAGCCCAGCTTGGGCAAAAGTGCTTTGTGGGAAAATTAAATACCCATATTTCTCCATCTCTGCAACTGCTCCCTGAGTGCTGCCTTTTAAAGGGGGCTCTGGCGAGGGCCAGTGTGTTGAGGGCTGGCTCTGAAAGCTGTGGACCACACCCGAGCTCAAGCCCAACTGGTCTTTGCTTTGTGATTCTCACCACTCCCAGCCTCTCCAACAGGCCACCTAGAAAGGATTGAGAGGCATGATTCAATAAGAAGGAAGTGAACTCGGGGTGGAATGGATTTTGGTCTCCCCTTCACACCTCCCTGATTCTAGCCTATTTGGATCCAAAACTCACTATTAAAAACTGCTCAGCCCACCCTCACTGGGAAGTCAGCTGTCCCAGGAAACTTCTGGAAAAGGAGTGCTTTGTTCTGTGCCACCATGTGGATCCGATGAGCTGCTGGATTTGCTCTCCCAGATAGGGTCTAGATGTTGCCACATATACCTCCAGACTAGCAGCATCTAAAAGGTGCTCAGCTGTACTTACAGGGCACTTCCACAATCAAAGTCCATTCTTTGAAGGACAAGTAAAAATTTGCTTTTTGGCCATTTGGCCCCCTTGGAGGCTTAGGGGTGAAGTTAGAAGAATGTGACCCCCGTGTCCCCAGTTCTTTCTATTTCACTCAATCTTGTGAACAAGGGGCCCAATTCTGCCACTTGTTCCAGTTCATTTGTTCTCCAGGATCTGCTGTCTCCTTTACATGGAGCAGAACTTTAAAGCACTGAGCAGAAAGCACACAGAGGAAGGACCACCAAGTGGTCCCAAGTCCATATGTCACCGCCGTCTCTGCGAAGTCCTCTCTGGTCCTCCCACTGAAATAAATTGCTTCTCTCCCACACCTGCCACTCTCCATACCTGTCTGACAAAACACTCCAAACTGCCTTGGCCATGACTTAGTCGCTCACAGGGGACCCCCATCTCTGTATTCTCCCTCTGCCATGCTAGATAATCAATAGCTAGCATGAACATTTTGGTTAATTATAAAGTCTACCCAGCCCTGACATTTTGGGCTGCTTCTCCCTTCAGTGATAATCACACAGCTATTGCTGACACCTCTGTGGTCCAGACACTCTGTCTATGTTATGCCATATATATATACCACTTGCTACCATCCACTACCATTATCCTTCTTCACAGATGAGGAAGGTGAGATTCGAAGGCTTAAGGAGCTTCCCCCCAAGACCATTAGCTCCACGAGTGTCAGAACTTGAACTCGAGCCTATTAACCTCAAAAGACTGTGTGGTAGCCTCACGATGGGACACTGCCTGTCCTCAGATGCCCACAACACGGCCTCCAGCTGGGCAGTGGTTTCCACCCTTGAGCTGGAAAACGTACAAAGAAGCAGAAACGTATAGTGGTTAGCCACCAATGGATGTTAAAGTAGTAGGTGAAAGTTTTATGGGAAAGAGGATATGTACAAAGTCCCCAGAGTACCCCCCCCCAAAATTATTTATTGCATGGGAGAAATAGTGACTTTTACATTGGACAAAACTGGCCGATATGACCTTAACCAGATAATAAAAGCTGACATCATTGATATGGGGACAAGAGGTTATCTTGTGTCTGATAGTAGCATGCGCCATGAAGGACACAACAGCACTCTGGTCTTCCTGCCAAAGATGTGTAACTTGAATCTAATCATGAGAAAACATTAGGAATGTGCTACAAAATTGTGAGGCTCCAAGGTCAGGAAGCAAAGAAGAACTAAGGAGCTATTCCAGAATAGAAGCAGCTCAACGCAGTGATGACCTTGGGTTGTACCGGAACCAAGGCAAAAAAAGAGCTGTATGGAGCATCTCTGAGACAATTGATGGGATTTGAATGTGGGCTATAAACAGCAAACAGTATCCATGTTAAGTTGTATCAATGTTAAATTTTCTGATTTTGAGAACAGCACTGTGATTACATGGGAGAATATTCTTAGGAAATGCACACGACAGTATTTAAGGTTATACGGGCACAATATTGCCAATCAACTCAATAGTCAGGAAAACATAATAAATATGTAAAATGTATGGAAAGAATAATAAAGCAAGTGCGACAAGATATAAATAATAGGTAGATCTGGGTAAAAGACATATAGGAGTTTCATGTACAAGTCTCAACTTTTCTGTAATTTTCAAAATCTATCAAAAGTAAAAGCTGTAAAAATTTTTAGAGTAGTTGTTGAGAATAAAGGCTCTGGAGTTGGACTAACTGGTCTGCCAAGCACTGGCTGTGTGACCTTGGGGACGATACCTACCTTCTTTGCGTCTCTGTTTCCTTGCCTGCAAAATGGAGGTAATGGAGTGCTTACTCTTAAGATTTTCTGATGAATAAATGAACTAATATGTGTAGAGTAGAACCTGGGGCCTCATCAGCACTCACTAAGCGTTAGCTAAGATTAGCTGTAAGTGTGAAGGTCAACTGTACCAATTTCTTTGGTATTGTCCTGATATGTATGGATTCCCGTTTTATCAGATGCTCTCCAGGGGAGTAGTTCTAAAGACGAGCAAATTGTTAGGAGATTTGGAGGCCATTTCATCAAACACATGCTGTCCTTGAAGGGCTTGAATGCAAGGCAGTTAACAAGAATTAATGAGAAATTGGCAGCCTGATTTTTTTGGCCCAGTCAAAATGTGTGGAGTCTCGCTGCTAATTAAGTCTCTACATTTGTCCCAGAACAATGCCACCTGTAGGTTTGCCTGATTTATGTATTTATTTTTCCACATGGCAGCTGCGCGAAAGAAAAACAACCAGTGTGGTGAAAAATAAATGGGGTTTCCCCAAAATGCAATGGAGGAGCCCTTAAGAAATGATGGCTAGATTTTTGTGATACACCACTGATTGTCTAAAACTCCAATTGTAAGTCGGAGAATCATTGTTGAACTAATAAAGATTGATTTCTCCCTACCAGTGGCAAGGCATCATGCAGGACACTGTTGGGAGCTTGAGGGTGAATAAGACACGGGATAGCTCTCAGGTTACACTGCACAGGCCTCAGTTCTGAAACAGAGTGACCAGAGTAAGAGAGTCCTGGGACGGAGTCAAAATGGTGGCCAGGGCCAGATTTCAGGGGCCTTGGAAGCCATGCGAAGGCATTCGGGCTTGATGCTAAGTATTATAGGAATCCACTGAAGGGTGTTAGGCATAGGAGTGGATTAATTGACTTATATTAAAAAAAAAAAAAAAGTCTGGCTGTTGTGTGGGCCAAGTCCAAAGCAAGGAGATTAGAGGAAGCCACTGTAATCCATCAGGCAGAGAGATGATGGTGCTGCACGAGGCTGAGAACCGTGGAGAGAAACCAGTTCCCAGTAACAGTTATTTTGGAGGTAGAGCCCCTAAAACTTGCCAGTAAGATGGGTTGGATTGCAATGAGGGGTGGTGAGGGGAAGGCAGGAGCCAAAGATGATCCTAGTTTTGAAAGAAGGGTAGGATTTGAACATGTGGTGTTGACAAAGAGGATATAATAGGCAGGAAGGTGTGAGTGGAAACATGAGGTGAGAAAATGGAGGCCATGTCCAGGGAGGTAGGAGTAACTCGAATCTTTACGGAGAATGAAGTGCCAAAAGGAAAAGCATAGTAGAGGTGGTTGGAGCTGGAGTGGAAAATGCCAGACCAAGGAAAATGAATTTCTTTCTGCAGGCAATATGGAACCACCACAGGATTTTGAACAGACTAGAAAAGTCCCAGCAGGCCTCCACTGGTTAGAACAAGTCCACCACCTTCCTAATGACCCATTCTTGTACTCAATGACTTAAAGAATATTTTGCATCTAGCATAAATCTCTCTATTGGTTCCATGGAAAACACACACACCCACGCATTGCCTACCTCACTGATTTTTAAAACGGTTTAAATTCCCTTTTAAGGCTGCTGGTGGGCCATCATATTTACCAGACTATTGGCAATTTCACACATTCAAATTACAACCTCCAACTTCTGCAAATAAAAGATCTTTATGTTCCCCAGTTGTGAAGTTTACTTGCAATTTCTATGCAGCGTGTTCCGTCTGTGCTTGCATTCAGAGGCTCTGTGAGCACATCTGCTCGCTGCCACATTTGAGAATTCCCAAGAAAAAGAGGGTTTTGTTGTAAAAGGCTTGGCAGCCCAAGCTCTTTCCAAAGGATGCCTCATGGAAGCTGTGCTGGAGGGAAGTTGTCACAACAGAGGCACCAACCCTGACAGTGTGGCCAGCTATCTTGAGAAGTCTGACACCAAAGGAAGCCCACAGTGATGAGCTTGATTAAGAGATCCATCAGGCTTCTTGTCCTATTGAAGAGATGACCTGTTTGGGGCTTCTATAGATCATCTGTCACTCAGTAAATATTTAAATTAGTGGTTGGGAAAGGCCTTTGTAACCGTGGTGAAAAATTAAAGGTTGGACGCTGTTCTCATCACATGTTGAGCTTCAGGTCCAACACTCTGTGCTGCACCACGAGGGGAAGACAGGAGGAGTGTAATGAGAGGTTCAGAGCAGGCGAGGACATTGTAGTCAGACCTGGGTTTGTTTCCAGGCTTTGACACTTCTTTGCTTTGAGACATTGAACTTTACCTCTCTACACCTTTGGTTTCCTTAGCTATAGAATGGTATGATAAGAATCACTTGGCGGAGTTGTTGGGATTCTTTAATAAGACAATTTGTATACTCTTTGTATCTCCTAATAAGTTCCCTATAAAGCTTTAACAATCCCTTTCTCATATAACTATCTTAAAGGCAGTTTTCTACATGAAGCCATTCGATGGACAGTGGAGCTCCTGAAGCTGTAGAAATTTAGAGAAGAAGCATCAGTGTAATAGAATAATCAGGAAGGCATCATGGAGGCCAGAAATTATAGCTGAGCCTTGAGCCACAAGAAGTATGTCAGTAAGGTTTTACAGTTCTCTCCTATAGTGCTTCATACAGTGTATTCTAGTTGAGCTATGACTGATTCTAAAAAGCAGGGGTCATGCCTGATTCTTTCTTGTAATGGTTCCTGTGCTTAGCACAGTATAAGACACCCAGAAATGGATTAGTAAATATTGGGTGGGTGAATGGTTGGATGGATGGAGGGAGGTAAAGAGAGAAATTTTAAGGGAATAACATTTAGAGAAGAAGAAAAGCAGTGCAAATGTATGGAGGTGGGGATCAGATGGGTCATGAGATGGTTTGGGCTCATAATGAGCTCATGATGCTTGGAGCAGAGGATATACTCTGGAGAACTGCAGGAAAGTAAGTCCCCAGATATTAGAACCAAGTTCAGGGCCTCCTGTAGGCTGAGGAGAGAATGTTCACTTGGTGTTCAAGTCAATTGGGACATCTTTAGCTGGAGAATTTCAAATGGGGAAAGAGATGTTAGGACACGTAGTCTGACAGCAGTGTGAACAAAGACCTAGAGGGGAAAGAAAGAAGAGGGGAAAGGCAGTCAGAACCTACCACAGGGTACAGGAAATAGAAATGACTGGGGTTAATGGATCCAGGTTCAAATTCTGGCTTGGACAAGTTGCCTAACATCTGAGAGTCTTGTTTCCTCAATATGTCTTACTTGTAGTCCTGTTCTTTTCTCCTTGCAGTAAAATTACTTTCAGGGTACCTTTTAAATAATCGTAATCACACTTAGTACTGAGTACTTAATCTGTGGCAGAGCCTACAACAGGGCTTTGCAGTCATTGCCTGCTTTCTCTAAATTAACAGTTACAACAATTCTAGAAAATAGGTAGCTATTACCCCATTTAATAGATGGAGAAACAGGTATGTGGTGCTTTAACAAGTTGTGCAGTCTCTTCCAGCTGATGGGAGAGGTAGGATTCACACCCAAGTCAGCCTGATGCCTCAGCTTGCCTTCATTAGTTTTTTTTTAAATAAGTTTGTATTGAAGTAGAATGTGTACAGTGAACAGCCTTTTCAAATGACCCCCAGTGATTCCTCCCTCCTGGTATTCACCCCCTTGTGTAATCCCCACCCCTTGAGTTTGGGCTGGGCCTAGTGACTTGCCTGTAATGAATAGAATATGACACTTGGGGGCACCTGGTGGCTCCACCGGTAAAGCAACTGACTCTTGATTTCGGCCCAGGTCATGATCTCTGGGTCGTGGGATCAAGCCCTGTGTCCAGCTCTGCTCTCATCCAGGAGTCTGCTTAAATTCTTTCTCTCCTGCTCCCTCTGCCCCTCCCCCACTGCTCGTGCATGCTCTCTCTCTCTCTCTCTGAAAAAAAGACAATATGACATGTGATGCAATGTCACTTCATGATTACGTTACAAATGCCTGTGACCTCCATCTTGGTAGAACTCTTCTCCCTCTTGGCTTGCATGCTTTGGTGAAGCAAGGTGCCATGTCGGAGAGGCCCATGTGGTCAGGAACCGAGGGTGGCCTCCAGCTGACAGTCAGCATATAGCTGAGGCCCTGAGTCCATTAGCCCACAAAAAACTGAATCCTGCCCACGAACACACAATTGAATTGGAAGCAGAGCCACCCCAGGTGAGCCTTGAGGTGAGACCACAGCCCCAGCTGCCATCTTGCCTCAGAGACCCTGAAGCAGAGATCTCAGTTACACCATGCCCTCTTCCTGAACTATTGAACCTGTGAGATGGTAAATATTTTGAGCCTCTAAGTTTTGAGGTGGTTTGTTGGGGAGCAATAGACAGCTAATACACCACATAGAAAGAAGAGTGTATAAATCACTGTGGTACAGCTTGATGAACTTTCACTGAGGAAGCACCTCTGGTATCAAGAGCTGCCATCGTGCTCACTTCGGCAGCACATATACTAAAATTGGAATGATACAGAGAAGATTAGCATGGCCCCTGCGCAAGGATGACACGCAAATTCGTGAAGCGTTCCATATTTAAAAAAAAAAAAAAGAGCTGCCATCACTAATGGATGTAATCAAGAGATAGACCATCCCCAGGACCCCAGAAGCTGCATTCCCACGCCTCACACTGTCCACGTCCCACCATCCCAAGGAAAATTTCTCTCTTGATATCTGACACCATTGGTTAGTTTTGCCTGATTTTGAACTTTATATAAGTGCAACTGATGCATAAATATTCTTTTGTGTCTGACCTCTCTCGGAGCCTGCCTTGTTTTTTTTTTTTTAAAGACGTATTTATTTATTTATTAGAGAGAGTGGGGGAGGGGCAGGTGGAGAGAGAGAATCTCAAGCAGACTCCCCACTGAGTGCAGAGCTCAACATGGGGCTCCATCTCACAACCCTGAGATCATGACCTGAGCCGAAACCAAGAGTCAGGTGCTCAACTGACTGAGCCACTTGGACACCCCTTGGAGCCTGGCTTCTTAATCACTCCCTAAACCCTCATCAATGGAACCAGTGGACTTCATTATTCATCTTGCTATGATTTTCATCCATCCCATATAACTAATTCTGTGTATATATTCTGCATAATAAATTACCACAAAACATAGCTGAAAAAAAAAGTCAGTTTTTCCTAGTTTTGGTGCTTATACTTTTTACAATGCATTTAAAGAAATTGAACTACCTTAAAGGGTTCTTCTGTTCTTGTCCCTTGTTCCCCTAAATTCACTAGAAGACACCTTGAGCAAGTCCCTTCACTTCCCTGGGCCAGGGTTTCCACTTGTGTAAAATTAGATAGTTTGGCCTAATTTTAAGTTCCGTCTGTGGAATCCTAAACTTGTTGGAGGAACTTCTAGCCCAGATCATGACATACTCCGTGATGTCACCCCTTTACTCAGGCATGTTGACAAATTTAAGTAATTTTCAAAATCTAGTTTAATTTTAATCCATCCCAAAGACACATAAAACCTACCACTTGGGATGGAGAGATACTATGAAATAAATAATACATAAGATGTGAATTCCAAAAGGGTTGGGAATCATAGGGCTGGGGGAAAAAATGATGGTTTGGCTTTTTCAAGTGGAAAATGAGGCCAGTGAAGACAAATTACAATGATAATTGCCTACTTCTAATCAGTGGCAAATTATGGGTAAGTGGGTAACTGGGCAGTTAATCCTAGGAAAAGCCGTTTGCTCTGTGATATTCGATACAGATTTGAAAATTTAGCCTTGAATAAAAACAGTTTAACTCCCGTTGGTGATTTCTTTCCACATCTGTGCATGTAAATACTTTGAGTTTGTGTATTCCAAGTTGGCTGTGTTGTACCCCTCGGGGAGAGAGAAGTGAGTTCTCAGGAGCCTATTTTGTCCTAAACCGGTGACACCTGCCATCGTCACCTTACAGCTAGACTTGTCTACAATTTCTAGGATCGCTTTCTACTTAAAGCTGATCACATTTAGAACTACACAATTTCCACACCTTATTTACCAAATCACTTTTTTATTGAAGCAAATGGAAAGAAGCGTCCCCCAAAGTCATCGCTCTGATGTATATGGTCTGGCCTTGCTCATCTTCATTGACTTTTCGTCGTGAATTAGCCCTACCTCCGCACCCCATGGCCTGGTCCCATGGGATTCCCATCAGTTCTTAGGTTTAGACAAAATGCTCATGCTTCCAGGACTTTTTGGCACAGGCCTGGCCCCTTCTGAAAGCTCAGGAGGCTTCCCTGCCCACCCCACCCAGTGGCTTCTTCCCAGCTCCTCTCTAACTCTTACGGTGACATGTCCCCATCATCCTTCCGTTCAGTTTGTTTAAAAGTAAATTTTTTTATTAAGCTGTAAGTCACATACCATGAAATCCACTCTTTTAAAGTGTACGAATCCGTGTTTCTAGTATATGCACAAGGTTGTACAATTGCACCATTTCCTAATTCTGGAACGTTTTCATCACCCCAGAGAGAAACCACAGGCAGCCATTCCCCATTCTCCCTTTTCCCACAAGCCCCTAGAGACCATGCATCTACTTTTTGTAGCTATGGATTTGCCAATTCTGGGCACTTCAGACAAGCGGAATCCTGCAATATGCAGGCCTTGGTATATGGCTTCGTTCACTCGGCACGGCATTTTCCACGTCCATCCATGTTGTAGCATGTATGCGAACTTCATGCCTTTTTACAGCAAAATAAATTCCCTTATCTGGATATACCCCATTCTGTTGATCCATCTATCAGTGGGTGGACAGTGGGCTTGTTTCCACTTTTTTGCTGTAATGGGTAATGCTGCTGTGAACATTTGTGTGCAGGTATTTGTGTGACCTTCATTTCCTTCAGTGTGTTTGTTTATTATTTGAGAGAGAGAGAGGGAGTGCATGAGTTGGGGGAGGACCAGAGGAAGAGGGAGAGAGGGAGAATCTCCAGTGGACTCCCCACTGAGCATGGAGCCCGATGCAGGGCTCGATCTCAGGACCCTGAGATCATGACCTGAGCCAAAATCGAGATTTGGATGCTTACCTGACTGAGCCACCCAGGTGCCCCTCATCTCCTTCATTTATCAGACTCATTCTCCATCCATCTTCACAACCACCATGAAATGTCCATGGGGGCAAATTCCTTGTCTGTCTCATTCACTGCGATTTCCCTAAAGCCCTAGCACAGTGCCCGGTAGCTAGACATTTGTTAAACAAATACATAAGTAACAAAACAGTGAAATAGATAGTACTATAGTGTTACATTTTAAAAATCTATTTTATCCTCACCATGAATTTCATACAATACATACAACCCTTGGTCCCAGTACACACTTTCAGTGTACAATTTGATACATTCTCACAACTGTATATATACTTGTATAACCATCACCACAGCCATGATCAAGATAGGAGACATCCCAGTCAAGAGGTAAAACAATTACATCATCTGAAAATGTTCCCTCATGTTCTTCCCAGTCCACATACAGCCCCCAATCCCGGCCCCAGCCCAACACTGAGCTCCTTTCTAACATGATAGACTAGATCTGACTTGGTCTGAATTTTATAAATGGAATCATATATTATGTACTCTTTCGTGTCTCAAGTCTTTTGCTTAGCATGTTTTTGAGATCCATCCCTGTTGTTGGATGTATCAGTACTGTGTTCCTTTTTATTACTGAGTAGTGTTTCATTGTAAGCATATACCACAAGTTGGTTATCCACTCATTGGGTAAGGGATACTGGAATTATTTCCAGTTTTTGGCTTTTATGAATAAGGCTGCATGGACATGCATGCACAAGTTTTTGTGTGGACATATGTTTTCATTTGTCTTGGGTATATACCCAGAAGTAGAATTGCTGGGTCTAATGGAAAATGGTACTTGACTTTATAGAAGCTGCCCAACTCTGTGCAAAATAATTACGCTATTTTTCATTCCCACCAGCAATGTATGAACTTTTCAGGAGCTCCCCATCATCACTATACTTTATATTATCAGTCTTTAAATTGCATTCCTCTGAGTGGATATGTATTAGTATCTCTTTGTGGTTTTCATTTGAGTATCTTTGATGGCTTAATAATACTGAGCATCTTTTCATGTGTTTTTTGGACTTGGTGAAGTGTCTGTTCACACTTTCACCCATTTTTTTTTTGAGTTATGCTATTATTGAGTTGTAAGAGATCTTTATATATCCTGGATATAAGTCCTCTGTCAGATAAATATACAGCAAATATTCTCTCATAGTCTTTGGCTTGCTTTTTCATATCCCTAATGGTCTTTTAAAAAGTAAAAACTGGTAAAAATCCTTACTCTTTTTTTTTCCTTTATGATTGTGCTTTTTGTGTCGTAATTGAGAAGTTTTTCTTACACCAAGATCACAGAGATTTTTTTTCCTGTTTTTGTTTACTGAATGTTTTGTTTTGGCTTCTATGAGTAGGTCTAGAATCCATTTCGAGCTGGTATGTGTGTATGATATAAAGTAAGGGTTAAAGCTTATTCATCTATACCCAACCAGCTCAGCATTTTGTGATACAAAGACTGTCCTTTTCCCGTTCAATTCCTCAGCTTCTTGTTGAAAATCAGTCAACTGTACATATGTGGATCTGTTTCTTAAGTCTCATTTCTTTTCCATTGATCTATATGGCTATCCTATGTCAATACCATATTGTTTTGATTACTGTAAATTTGTCGTGAATCTTCAAATCTGGTAGCGTAAGTCATCCCCTTTTGTTCTTTTTAAAACGTGTTTTTTGCTACTCTACATCCTTTGCATTTCTATATAAATGTAAGAAAATTGTGTTGATTTCTGTAGGAAATCCTGATAGGATTTTTATTGGTATTGCATTGAATGGACAGATCAGTTTGGGGAGAATTGACACATTAAAAATATTGACACTTTCAATCCATGAACATAATAAATCTCTCAAGGTTTTTTAAAGGTCTTAAATTTTTTTTAAAGTCTTACTTAAATTTTCTTGACAATATTTTGTAGTTTTCAGTGTTCAGATATATATATTAGAAGGATAGATATATGTACACATATATATATTGATATATTGATTCCTAAGTATTTCATGTTTTTACGCTATTGTAAATATTATTTCTAAATTTTAATTTCTAATTATTCATCATTAGCATATAGAAATAGAACTAATTTTGTATACTGACCTTTTATTTTGCTCTTGTTAGGCTCATTTACTACTTACAGATTTTTTTTTAATTCCTTGAAATCTTCTACACATGATCATGTCATCTGAAAATAAAGTTTTACTTCTTTTCCAGTTTATATGCTTTCTATTCCTTTTTTTTTTTTTTTTTTTACAAACTGCATTGCCCAGGATCTTGTATGATGTCAAATATGAGTGATAAGAGTGGGCATCCCCGTCTTATTTGTGATCTAGGGGAAAAACATTCAGGTTTACACTCTTACATAAGATGTTGGCTGTAGGTTTTTTGTAGATGTCCTTTATCATTTTAGAGAAATTTTCCTTCTATTCCTACTTTGCTGAGAATTTTTATCATGAAAGTATATTGAAAATGTCAAATGCATTTTCAGCATCTGTTGAGGTGATCTTAGGTTTTCTTTATTCTGTTAATAAGGTGAATTACGCTGATTGGTTTTCAAATTTTAAACCATCTTGGCTTTCCTGGGATAAATCACACTTGGTCATGGTCTATTACTACTTATATATATTGCTTTTACTTACAGCAATTGCGTTAAGAATTTTTGAGTCTGGATTCCTGTAGTTTTCATATAATATCTTTGTCTAGTTTTGATGTCACAGTGACTCTGACCTTATAATATGAATTGGGAAAGTTTCCCTTTATTTTCTGAAAGAGTTTGTATAGAATTGGTTCATTTCTTCCTTAAATGACTGATAGTATTAATGCGTAAAGACATCTGGGCATAAAGGTATTTTTTTTCTGGTCAGGTTTTTAATATAAATTTAATTTCTTTAATAAATACAGGATTGTTCATGTTTTCTACTTTTTGGTATCAGCTTTGCTTATTTGTGTCTTTCAAGAAATTTCTCTATTTCAGTTAAATTTTTAGCTTACTGGCAAAAAGTTGTTCAAATTTGTATCGTCTTTCTAATGTCCGCAGGATCTCTAGTGAAGCAGGATCCAGTGATATCCCTGTTACATTCCTCATATTAGTTATTTGTGTCTTCTCTTTGTTCCTTGATTAATCTAGTTAAAAGTTTATTAATTTTGTTGACTTCTTTTGTTTTGCTTCATTGATTTTCTTAATGTTTATCCATTTTCTATTTCAATGATGTCTGCTCTTATATTTACTCATTTGAATTTAATTTTTTCTTCTTTATCTAGATTCTTTCTTTTTTTTTAGATTTTATTTATTTATTTATTTGACAGAGAGACAGCCAGCGAGGGAGGGAACACAGGCAGGGGGAGTGGGAGAGGAAGAAGCAGGCTCCCAGAGAAGGAGCCTGATGCGGGGCTCGATCCCATAACGCCGGGATCACATCCTGAGCCGAAGGCAGACGCTTAACCGCTGTGCCACCCAGGCGCCCCATTCTTTATCTAGATTCTTAATGGAACACTCGGATCATTGATCTTGAGCCTTTTTTCCCCCTCTTTGTAACATTTAAAGCTATAAATCTCTAGATTTTATATGTTGTGCTTTAATTTTAATTTAGTTCAAAATATTTTCTAATTTCCCATATGATTTGTTTTTTGACCCATGGATTATTTAGAAGTATGTTTCCTAATTCCCAGTTATCTGGGAATTTTTCAGCCATTTGTCTGCTCTTGGTTTCTGATTTAATTCTATTGTGCTGAAAGAACAGTCTGTGTGATTTTAAATCTTTTACGTTTACTGAAAGCCTCCCTTGGGGGCTCAGCATATGATTTATCTTGGTGAATATTACCCGTGTACTTGAAATGGATGTATACACTGCTGTTCTTTGTTGGAGCAGTCTATAAATGTCACTTAGGTCAGATGGGTTTTAAGTGTCATTCATGTTTTCTATACATTTACTGATTTTCTGTCCACATCTCCTATTGATCATTGAAAGAAGAGTGCTGGGGTTTCCAACAATATCTGTGGATATGTGGCTTTCCCTCTCAGTTCTGGCAGTTTTGTTTCATAGTTCTAAAGCTCTGTTGTTTGGATTGTTATGGCATTTTGATGAATTGAGCCCTGTATCATTTCATAATATTCCTCTTTATTCCTATTAATAGTCCTTGTGCAGAAGTCTGTTTTTCTGATGTTAGTATAGCTATTGCAGGGACACCTGGGTGGCTCAGTCGGTTAAGTGTCTGCCTTCAGCTCAGGTCATGATCCCAGGGTCCTGGGATCGAGTCCCGCATTGGGCTCCTTCCTCAGCAGGGAGCCTGCTTCTGCCTCTGCCTGCTCTGCGTGCTGCTCCCCCTGCTTGTGCTCTCTCTCTCTCTCAAATAAATAAATAAAATCTTTAAAAAAAAAAAAAAGTATAACTACTGCAACTTTCTTGAGTCTTGTTGATGTGCTGCAAGTTTTTCCTGCCTTTGACTTTCAACCTATTTGTATCTTTATATTTGAAGTAGGTTTCCTGTACATATTAAATGGCAGGGTCTTGCTTTTTTTATTTTTATTTCTTGATCCAGTCTGACAGTCTCTACCTTTTAAATTGTAATGTTTAGATCACTTTTGATGTGTGTATTTATTATACGTATGTGCAGCAGTCTACCACCTTGCTGTGTGTTTTCTTTTTGATTTATCTGTTCTTTGTTCCCCTTTTCCTCCCTTCTTTTGGATTATCTGAGTATTTTTAAGTTCCTTCTTTTTCTCCGTAATTGACTTATTATCTATAATTTATTTTCAGGGGTTTCTCTGTGGTCTGTATGATACAGCTGTCGGTGATCATAGCTTAACTTCACGAACCTTACTTACACCAAAATAAGTTCTGTTTTTCCTCTCCCTTTTTTTGTGCTACTGTTATCAAAGATTTTACTTCTACATGACACCTTGCTATTGTTTTCACTTTAAACAGGTGATTAGGGGCGCCTGGGTGGCTCAGTGGTTAAGCGTCTGCCTTCGGCTCAGGGCGTGATCCTGGCGTTCTGGGATTGAGCCCTACATCAGGCTCCTCCCATGGGAGCCTGCTTCTTCCTCTCCCACTCCCCCTGCTTGTGTTCCCTCTCTCGCTGGCTATCTCTCTCTGTCAAATAAATAAATAAAATCTTTAAAAAAAATAAACAGGTGATTATTTTTTAAAGAAATTTACAGTGAGACTTTTTAAAAAGAATATTTACCTGTTTATTATTTCCAGTATTCTTTATTCATTGGTACCTTCATTTCATCTCTCCTATTATACGGGCCTTTTGATGACAAATTCTCTCAACTTTTGTATGTCTGAAAAAGTCTTTATTTTGCCTCTGTTTTTGAAAGATATTGTATTAGCTTTAGAATTCTTTATTGACTGTTTATGTTTCTTTCAGCCTTTTGAAAATGTGATCTCATTTTCTTTTGGGTTGCATGACAAGAAGATTCTTGTCATTTTTATCTTTATTCCTCTAAATTTAATGCCTTTTTTCTCTTCTGCTTTTAAGATTATTCCCTTTGCTAGTGGTTTCCAGCAATTTGATTATGCTCTCCCTTGGGGTGGCTTTCTTTTGTGTGTTACCTTTGGGGCTCATTCAGTTTCTTGGATTTGTAGTTTTTAGTCTTCATCAGGTTTGGAAAATTTTTACTCTATTTCTTCAAATATTTGTCTTGTCCCTTTTCCAAATTCCCATAACACATATTAGACCACTAGATACTGTCCTACAATCCGTGAGAGTCTATAATTTTTCTTTCTGTACTGTTTTTTTTCTTTGGACAGTTTCTATAGTAACATCTTCTAGTTCACCAACATTTTATTCTTCAGTATTTAACTTGCTGTTCATCCTGTCCAACGAATTTTAAATTCAGACATTGTAACTTTCATTTCTAGAAGTTCCGCTGGTTGTCCTTACATTGTCAACTTCTCATTCTATTTAGGTTTTTCTTCAAAAACTTGAAAATAGTTAAGATAACGTTTCCAGTCTCCTCTGCATATTCCATCACTTCTGTCACTTCTGGACCATGTTTTTGATCATTCATTTATTTTTTTCTTGTTTGTTGGTTTTGTTTTCCCACTTCTTGGCCTGTCAGGTAACTTTTTATTGAGTACCGGACATTGCAAATTTTACATTTTGGGGGTTAGAATCTGTTGTCTTCCTTTAGAGAGTATTGGGCTCTGTTCCCAGGGGCAGTTCACTTACGTACAAGTCAGTTTCATCCTTTCAAGACTTATTTGTAAGCTTTGGTAGGCTAAGTCTAACGTCGTCTTCATGCTCCTAAACTACTTGTCATGTGGTCTTTCCAAGGCCCCACGCAAATGATCCAAGTGATTACTGAGTCCCCAGTGATCACTCCGGCTGGAATCAAATTACTCCTAAACCTGTGAGAGCTCTCAGAACTCTTCAGCTCACTGCTCACGGGTTGGTCTTTGTTGACTTCAAGGAGATTTATCCTGTACCTGCACATCTCTGTTTACGGCCAAGACCACAGGGGACCTCCCTATGCAGATTTCTGGAGCTCTCACCTTACACAGCCCCATCCTCTTCAGAACTCAGACCTCAGATTCTCTGAACTCAGAGTTCTGTCTCCTCAACTCAAGTTCTCTGCCTGGGACCTCCGCCCCTTCTCCACAGTCTGCAGTATGCCCTCCAGACAGAATGTCAGGGCAATTACAAGGCTTGCCTTATTTGTCTCCCTTCTCTCAGGGATCACGGATCCGATCTGTCTGTTACCTAATGTCTGAAGACTGTTGTTTCATCTCATGTCCAGTTTTCCATTTATTGGTGGCAGGAGGGTAAATCTGTTTCCTGTTTTCCCATTATGATTGGAAGCAGAAGTTCTTTATAGCACACATTTTAAACAGAGTCAAATGTGATGATTTTTATCCCTAACCCTGACCCATTAATAATTTATTCCAACTATAAACTTACGTCTAGATTTGGCTAGAATATTATTGCTCTTATTGTTGCTATTGTTTTTTAAATCATAAAAGAATAATAACTATCAGTTATTAAATGTGTATTATTTGTCTGTTATGGTGCTAAGCATTTTACAACTATTTTTTTATTATCACTGTTTTAAAGTCAAGGAAACTCAGGCTGTGGGACAGTTAGTGCAGTCAGGATTCAAACTCAAATACTGTTCTTTGGAAACCTACATTTACGTGTCTACCTTTACCACACCTTTGGTGGAATGAGGAAGGGAGGGAGATTCATGTGATTAAGGTAGACACAAGCTCTCTACCAGTGTTTTCCAAGCTGAGATGAGGTGAGAGGATTTAGTTTCCTGGATTCCATCTTGGAATGTCTGAGTCATAATTTCTGGGCAATTATATTCACTTGGTCTCTCAGGAGGTTCTTACACACAAACTTTTACCCAGATGTTTCCCAATTCCAGCATCAAATATTCAAACTCTAGGACCTCCAGCATCCTCTATCCCACCAAATCAAAACATAAAGAGGAATTTCGACCATAAAATCAGTTCCATGCTGAAAAACTAAATGTTTCCTGGCAGTTATCTATACCTGGTCTTTGTCATTTGCATTTAAATATAGTGACTTTTTAGTTAGAAAAAACCCAACAGTCAGCAGGCTTTCAATTAGCCTCTGATACCACCTGCTCTGAATTATAAAGCTTCAGACTACAAAGTCATGCTTATATCTAAACACAGTGTTTTAAACTTTGGATTGAAGCACTCTATAGACTTCAGTTTCCATGTTTTTCAAATTAATGGGTTAGATATTTGAAGTCTTGTTCAGCTCTAAAATTTTGTTATTTAAAATATTGTTTTTTAAGTAAAAACAGTTATCAGTGGTTTTGCTTTGTTTTTAAGCTATCGTAAGGAGATTTTGTTTTTCAGAGTATATTCTCTGGAATTAACGAAGTCACAAGAATGTACAGTAGCATTTCCTGCAGCCTCAAATGGCAAGAATGCACCATGAAGCACCCTCTCCACTTCTGAAATGCTCGTTCAGGCTCTTTGAAGTGCACAGCATAGCTTACAAAATCTGGTTTGTCAAGGGGAATAAAATTTATTGATTGAAGTGTAGGCAAACAATCAAAGGAAATGCTGAGTGTTTGTCTTCTTTTAAAAAAATCCATCTGAAAGTCAAAACCAGCCAGAATGTTTTGTATTGAGGATGGCCAAACAGAAAAAAAATCAAGCTATCTGTGCTAAGAAGTGGTTTTGCCCAGTCTCCTTTTTATTCAAATGGGAGTGTCAGGTTATAAGATACTATTAATTGTTGAGTAGCTCTTACTTAAAGTGTAGCATAGAGGGTATTTAATTAAAGAGGGACATACAGAATTTTAAGCCTAAACCTGGATTTTATTACCAAGAATGTAAAAGACAGTAACAGGACCTGGTGTTTATAATCTTGTCCCTGGCTCACTAAGGCAGCCCCAGCCAGCTGTGCAGTCAAACTCATTTGCATTTATTTGATCAGAAAATGATTATTGTGTACTATAAAAGCATCATTCATTTCCTATTACCATTGATCTCCGGAGAGTTTCACTCAGATCTTGCCAGGAATTTCAAATGGCAGGTGGTGGAGCTATATTTTTCTATGATTAATCATATAGTCTAAATTCAGTGATTACAACTCATTAAAGAGAGCATATTTCCTATTAATGAACACTTAGTGCCAGAATTCAAGACTCAGAAGTTGCAGGCCTAGAATAAGGTGGACACTAGATTCTGAAAGAGGAGCTCTTCCCTCAAGGGCATCCCTGGAGAAACTATTCTCATGGGGCTCCCTTTGGATTAGAGCACAACCCATCAAGGGTTCGTTCACCTCAACAGGATACATTCCACATTTTAGTCACTGGAAGGGCTTTGTAGCCAAATATGATTCTGAAGACTCGGGACCTAATTTTTGAAGCTCAGATTATCCATTGGGTGCTCAATCCTAACAAACTTGTTACTGACTTACGGATGGGATGACACGACGTTATCTAACCAGCTGCATTTCAACCACAGAAAATGGTCTCTCTGGAGCAAACTCCATTTCATGTTTGAAGGCTTAATTAGGTCTCCACCCCATACTCATAACTTCAGCCTCTTTACCCTTCCTTGCTGCTCAGACAGCCTCCAAATAGCTCCCGGAGTCTGTCCCATCTGCCTCTAATTCACTCTATGCACAGCCACTTGATTGCAAGTGTTATAGGGAAGTGACATCTGAAATCGGTTTTTTCCACTCTTTTATCTAAAGGAAAGGCCTCTGATAATAGAATGGACTAGGTTAGTTCCCAAATTTAGTGACTTATAACAACAAAGCCTTATTTCTCATTCAGGCCATTTGCAGTTTTGAGTCATGGTGGTGGTGGTGGTGGGAGTTGGGGGAGGAGGCAATTCTAATGCCTTCTTACTCAGGAACCTAGACAGATGGAGTCTTCACCATCTGGAGTGGCACCCAATCACCATGTCTTGAAGGGAACATAGCAAATCACACATTAACTCTTAAAGACTTTCTCTAAGAAGTACTTTCTTTTTTTTTTTTTAATTTTATTTATTTATTTATTTTAGAGAGAGAGCACCAGCACATGCATGCAAGTAGGGGGAGGGGTGGGGGGAAGAGGGTCAAGCAGACTCCATGCTGAGCTGAGCACAGAGCCCACTGCAGAGCTCTGTCTCGGGACCCTGAGATCATGACCTGAGCCAAAACCAAGATTCGGAGACTTAACCTTAACCAACTGAGCCAGCCAGGCACACCTAAGAAGTACTTCTAATTGCATTGCATACGGGCCAAATTGAGTTACCTAGACACACCTGATGGATGAGCAGAGTGGTGCGATCCAGCCATAGGCCCAGCAGGAGACCTGAAAATATTGATTGGCTAATAACTACACTGATAGCACTAGTAACCAGATAGTCTATCACCCTAGTGACCAAATAGCTCACCTTCTTTCTTACATTCAAAATACCCTACCCCTTATGAAAGCCCCATTCAGGTAGGACATTAAGCTTGGGGTCCAGGATCTCTGGGTGATATGAGATAGTCTCTACATCAGATCTGGATCTAGAACTAAAAAGACAAGGAAGCGGTCTCTCTCACATCCACCAGATAATGGTACCATAGGGATAAATTATGCATGGTAAATGCTCCTGTTCAGGGAGGGGAAAAACACTGGCCTGTGGCAATTCTGTAATCCTGCCAGGCAGACATTGTGAGATTTCCCTCCTTAAAAATAGGGACATTCCCTAAAAAGACCATGATCAAATTCCCTGGAAGGTCCTCCCCTGTCCATTGTCCTTTGGGAAGCTTCTCAGAGATTCTTCCCTTGCAAAAGACTTCCCTTGGCCGCATCCGAGCTGGGGACTAAGTCCTCCCTGAGAGATGAGCACCTTCCTCAGCTCATATTCTGCACATACACAGGTAGGACCCAAAAGGTCATTCAAAGTCTAGAACCATCACATTATCTTTGAGTGCCAGTGATGTATCTTTTATTATTACAATTTGCCTCCCAAACAGATGGCTTCTTAACTCTCTGATTCCAGCCAACAACTTGGTGCCGATAGCCATACCTACCATTCATTTCAAAATGCAGTCCTCATATTTGCTGTATTTCTCTGCTTTGTCACCTCCCTCTCTCCTTTCTTGACCTAATACACTATACCTGGAACCTATCAGGTGTGACTTGGAGGAGCACATTCTTGTTTTCTTTCCCCTGAGATATTGGGACCACCTGATGGGATTCATTAGATCTTTATTTGAAACACCTTCATCCATTCAAAGGTTTGAGAAAGGGGTGTGATGGCTATATCTTTTATCTGACCCTTGCCACAGATTGAGTTTTAATTGGCCTTTACTGCTCTGAGACTTGATCAATTTTAACTCAGTATATATAGTTAAGAAGCAATTGTTCTTCCAATCATGTAAGTCCTTGAATTTATGGACTCTCTTCTCCTTTTCTTACCTGTTTGAAAAATGACCAATTTCTTCCGGAGTTTGTCTCATTCTTGTAATACCTTGCCAAATGCAGCCAATAGCAACCTACACACCATAATTACATAATGTTATCCAACCAGTTTACTTAAACATGCAAATTATTTAGGGATGTGACGTGCCTCCCAGTGCAACCACAGATGACAGTTTGCCAAAAGGTTTTCTACTCCATAACATGGATGGGTATTTTCCCAATCCCTGACTATAGCTTTGCTTCTTACCACTGATTGGTAGACCAATGTCATGTATTTTAGGTTTGAGTAATGGCAGCAGCTCGCTTTAAGGTGCTAATTTCTGTATTAGTGAGTATGGGTTATGTGTGCTGCAGTAATGAGCATCCCTAAAATTTCAGTGTCTAAAACAACAGCAACAAAGACTTATTTCCTGTTCACATCACATGCCCATTTTCAGTTAGTGGAAGTCTGTGCCCCATGAACTTCTCACTTAGAGACCCATGCTCATAAAGACTCCACAATCTGAAATGTCTCCAGTAACCATGGCACAGAAGAGAGGGTTGCAAATGCTACACTGACTCCTAAAGGCTTCTTCCTAGAAATGGCCAGGCATCACTTCCACTCACATTTCCTTGCCCACAACAGGACATAGGCCTTATTGGACTCCAAGGGTAAATGGAAGTGCTAGCCTACCAAGTTTCTGGAAGGGAGGAAGGTACTCACAATATTGATTTCTAGCACACCACTTTTATTCCCTGGCCCCTTCCAATGGGCTTCATGTTTTAAATGATTTTTACCAGTCAAAGCACATTAATTATGTAATAGTTTCTCCACTTGAGATAGTCTGAGACGGCTGCAAATACAGATGTTACTCCTTAAACAGTAACTCAGTATCAACCTATCTCCGTAACCTTATTGAAAATTAATATACAATTTTCATGAGGCTGTGTAAAATTATGAAAATCACCCGTGAACCCACATAATTACATTTGTGACCCTAGAAATGCAGGTACCTTGAGAAGATGGTTATTATTAGGTCTTTATCAAGAAGCTTCCACGCACAGAATTTTCTAGAAAGACGAGAAAGAATTGAAAGGGGAAGGAAAGAGGATGTAGAGACAAAGTCATCTGCTTTATATTTGTCTGAGCCCTGTCTATAACCCTCAGTACTCCGAGGAGCTCACATGGACGTGTTCCTTTCTGAGCATTCCTTCCCCTCACCTCTCCGACCTCAGGTAGTCTTCCCTTCTGGGGACTAAAAACAAAGATGAGGCACCATCTCTCTCAGCATTAAAGCCAAACAGACCCTTTTAGACAGAGCTGAGTTGCAGGCATCAACAGTATTACGTATTTGTAAAGAAAACCTCACTTCTCCTGCTATGTGTTTCTCACACCCTACCACACCTAGAACACTTCTGACAACAAGCAATTCTCTAGGACACCAGCTGGGTGTCCTACAACTTAACTAAATTCTGACCCTATCTACCTGGAGAGCCCTCAGGTTAAAGGGTCAATCCTACAAGACTGCCCTCCTCACTCCAGACGACCACCTCAAATCCAGGCAGTCACCTCTGCTTCTGAAGATTGACTGTAAATCAGAGGTCTGCATGATCCCCTCCTCAGGTCTGATTAATTCACTAGAGTGGCTTACAGAACTTAGGAAGCCAGCTTCCTTACTGTTTACTAGTTGTTTTTTTTTTTAAGATATTATTTATTTATTTGAGAGAGAGAGCGCACAAGCAGGGTGACGGGCAGAGGGAGAAGCAGGACACCCCCCTCCCCCCCCGCTGAGAAGGAAGCCCGATGCAGGACTCGATCCTGGGACTCCAGAAGCATGATCTGAGTGAGCTGAAGGCAGACGCTTAACCAACTGAGCCACCCAGGCCACCCTGTGTTTACCAGTTTATTATGAAAGTTATGTTGAAGGATACAGAGGAACATTCCGATGGGTTACATGCATAGGACAAGGTGTGTGGGAGGGTGCCTGGAGCTTTTATGCTATTCCTGGAGGTGCCACTCTGCCAGCACGAGTTCACCAAGCCAGAAACTCTACACACCCCCTCCTCTGGAGATTTTTATGGAGGCTTCATCCATAGGCATGATAGATCACTAATTCTGTTTCCAGCCCCTCTTCCCCTCTCTGGAGAATGGAGGGTGAGGCTGAAAAGGACAGCTGCTCTCATAGCTTCATCTTTCCCATGTAGGAGCCCACCATGTCATCTCATTAGAACCAAAGACACCATTATCACCCAAGAAATTCCAAGGGACTTAGGAGTTCTGTACCGGGAACCAGGTCAAGAGCAAATAGTCAGAACAAAAGTGCTCCTGGTGCTCTTACAGGAGTTTCGGGAGCCCTGTGCTAGGAACTAAGGGAAGAGACCAATATATATCTTTTCTATTGTCTCACAATATTCAGTGCTAACTTGAAAATGCTGCCACATGACCACAGAGTGTCTGCTTCCCTGCATTTTCAAATTAGCTTTATTCCATGTTTAGAATATTTCTGAGAAAATACCAAAGATCTGTCACCCAAACCAGCATTTATTGTGCAGACCTTTTTTTTTTTTTAAGATTTTATTTATTTATTTGACAGAGATAGAGACAGCCAGCAAGAGAGGGAACACAAGCAGGGGGAGTGGGAGAGGAAGAAGCAGGCTCATCGCGGAGGAGCCTGATGTGGGGCTCGATCCCACAACGCCGGGATCACGCCCTGAGCCGAAGGCAGACGCTCAACAACTGAGCCACCCAGGCGCCCCCATTGTGCAGACCTTTTAGCATCATTTGACACAGTTGATCACTCCCCTGTTACTTGAAACACTTTCATTGTGCAGCCTCTGGGACAAACCTCTCTTGATCCTCCTCTGACCACACCAGCCACTTGCCATCTCCTTCGCTGATTTCTCCATATCCCCTCCCCTTTTAGTGATGGAGTCCCCGGGGTTCCAGTGCAGAGAACTCTTGTCAATCTATACCTTTTCCACAGGTGAACTCGCCTGGTCTCCTGGCTTTGAAAACCATCTCTATGTTGAGGACTCTCCCTTTCTGTCTTAAGTCCAGACTTCTGCTGGGAACTGCACATTCTTATCTCCAACTGCAGACTTAACATCTCCGCTTGGATGTTCCATGGTCACCTCAAAGTCGGCAAAGCCAAAACTCAGGTTCTGGTTTCATCTCTCACATGTCTCTAGAGTGGCCATCATCCGCACACCTTAGTAAAGGAGAACTCTGTCCTTCTTGTTGCTCGGGCTGCAAAGCTCAAAGGCATCCTCTGTGTGTCTCTTTCTTACACGTGTCATATATGACCCATCTGGAAATGGGCTGTCCCTTTTCAGAGTATATCTGAAGTGTATTTTCAGAGGGAATCTGGATATATCCTGCCCTCTACATTCTATTTTCCACCAAACAGGAGCCAGAACACCCTTTTAAAATGAACTCATGCCAAATCCTACCTCTGTTCAACACCTTCTAATCGTTTCTCATCTCACAATAAAATTCTAAGTCCTTACCAACAAGACCCTTCATGCCCTGGCTCCCCTGCTACTCTTCACCTTCCCGCTTTCCACTCTCCACCTGCCTTCACTCGACTCAAGCCACCCTGGACCCCTGAGTGATCCTCAGTCATACTAAGTACTCCCTCACCTCTTTTCAGGTCTGTGGTCACCTGTGAGCTGCTCAGATTCTCAGGGCGATTTTCTCTGATTATCCCACGGAGAATAGTAGCCCCCTCCTCTCACTATCTATCCCCTTTCATTTGTTTTATTTTCTCTAGATCTTTCTTACTACATATTTGTTTGTTGGCTTGTCATGAGTCCCCTCCTATCAGACTTCAGTTCCGTGAGGGCAGCTCTCTGCATTAGTGTTCGTATATCCCCAGTGTCTGGAACAGTGTCTGAAACACAGTGCTCAGCAGATGCTCACTCGTGACTATAGAAATGTGTTAGCACAAGAGGTGTGTCCCGAGGAATAGTTTATTTAAAAAGATAAAGTGTCCATGCTTCCAAATGATTTTTTTCCCTATAAATTACAGTAGCTTCAAAATTAGCCATAATACAATGTCTCTGTGACTGACTTGTGTTTCAATGTATTCCCTTCAGTACTGGAGAAAGGGTTGGAAGTACCGCCAACAGGGCAAGAAGCCCTAACCACATGCATCTTGAGACCCAACCACTTCAGCCCCTGTTTACTCTTCCCCAGCATGCCCTGCCTCTTCTACCTTTTCTGATACCCCTGCCTGGACTGTCCAAGCCACCTCATTTGCCATGGCTAATTCCATTCTCTGCTCCAATGCTATATCCTCAGGAAGTCCTCCAGCTGGCCTCCACCTCTCCCTTCCGTATTCTCCCTCAGAGCTGAACCTCTATCTCTAATCTGTTTTTATAGTCTGATAACAGGTGGGCCTGCCTTTCTCCATTTCTAGGAGAGCTGTATGCTATCCGTGCCTGATTCTACCACAGCTCCTTGAACGCAGGTGGCCATCAAGAAAGTTTCGGTGACTTAAAAACCTAGAAAGTTGCAGTAGAGTGGCTTTCCACCCTCCCTATTTAAAACCCTTTCCCGAGACCACTGATGTGACCCCTCTGTTTGCTCAAAAGACAGGGGGCTCTCATCAGCCCCACCGTGTCCTCTGTGCCAACACTGATCAGACATCCCAAATACTAAATTCACAGGTGGCTATAGAAAATGGTCTCTTTTCATGGACCATGGAAAAACAATTGTGCCCACATAAGATTGCTCAGAAAAGGGGGAAATTAAAGAAGATGGTCTTGCTAAGCTATCTGGAAGTGAATCTTTCGGAATAAAATTGCATTAGCATCCGAGATTCTACTATTTAAGCCCTTGGATCACTTATATTTTCCTTACGAATATTTTTGTATGTTTAATGAATAGAAATGTCTCTGGATCACATAGTGGGAATAACTTTTGATATTTTTCTTCCACTACAGACCAGAGAGACAAAAAATTTGCCTATTTCTTCTCCTGTGGGATAGCAATTTAAGCTTCCAACAATGTCCATACAGGCCCTCTTCTACTAACTTCAGTTCTTCTCTGTCCTTGATCTCTTCCTCCATGAATCTTAAGTTTCTTTCATTGTAGTAGATACACAGGTGTGAATTTCAGAGGAGACACATTGCTGCTATTTTTTATGCCTTTCCATTTTTCTCTGCTCTCAATTTCTCCCTTCCTAAGCTTCCATTACTTTGAGAAATGGGGTGTGCGTGTGTGTGTGTGTGTAGACATGTAGAGAAGGCATTCCTAACTTAAGGAGCTATAGGTTCTAATGCATGCAGTGGATCAAATAAGTGTGCCTTTATCAAAATATCTCTATCAAACTTTACTTTCTTAGGCACGACATTTTGGTCAAATGTATTGGGGGGCTGCCATGTTTAAGAGAAACATTAGCAAAATGGTTAGAGGAAGATAAGTGGTCAGGATGTAGAAGAATATAGAACACATATTCAAGACTCTTTGGATGAAAGTAAAGAAATATAACTCAAACTACATTCACCAAAAGAGGAATTTTAGTGATTCACATGACCAAGTGGTCTAAGCATAGACCAGCTTCAGGCACAGTTAGATCCAGGTGCTGAAACAACATTGTCAGAAGTCTCTCTCCTTCTCTCAGTTCTGCTTTCCCCTTTCTAGGGATTTCTTTTAGGGATGCTTTTCCTATAGGACGATAAGATGGCCATTAACTGTGCTAAGTCTACAACCTGTTAGGTGAGCAGATCCAACAGAAAGAAGTAGCCTGTTTTCAGTGGTTCCTGAACAAATCCCCAGGAAATCTTCCACTGGGCTAGCTTGGGGAATGTTCTCACCCCTGAGCTGATTCCTGTGGTCAGAGGAGGCTGAGATTAGCCACACCTGAACCATAGAAACTGAGAGTGTGAGAGGGAATGGCCCCCAAAGAAACTCAGAGTGCTGTTACCAGGAGAGGGAATGGGTATTGTCAGACAAAGATGGCAGATATCCACTATTCTACAGCATAGGAAGAAAGATTGAATATGTCGGAGAAGATTTGGTGGGGACATGACCTGTAGATCTGGGATGTGGGTGAGCAATCAGATGTCATCTCTGAGGGGTGCAGTGGAACATGGACCAAGGGGGGAAGCCAGGTCAGCCCACTTCCAAAGCCGCTGTTGGCTCCTCCACACCCTTCTGATCTGTAGGACTGCATGGCACAAACGAGAAGGGGGTGCTGAACCAGCCAGACCCAACGTTGAAGCCCTGCCTCACGGTAACTCGGCCTAGTTGTTTGACCTCCCGGGTGTCCGTTTCCCCAAATTCAAAGGATTGTGTCAAGGACTTAGATGAGCCACCTTTGGGTCCCAGCCTGCCTGGTGCTCGGCACTGGGCATCATCGCGCCATCGGGGCTGGCCTCCCTCCTCACGCCCTCACCTACCCGCGCATCTCACAGAGTTTTCTTTCAGGATTGCCTTCTGGGATGGAAGAGTCTAATTTCCTAAAACTTGCAATTAAAGAATTCCTAACACTTCCTAAAGCTTGCTAATCACATATGTTAACAAGGACAGGGTGTTGCCAATTCCAAACACCTGGAAGCTGCTTGGGGCGCCCACAGCCGTGCAGCTGTGACAGCTGTGTGGCTTCCCTCTGAATTCGCTGCAAGGACACCCCTGCAGCGTGGAAGCAGAGGACACTCCGTGGCATATGGAAAGGTGGGCTCTGGGGGCACATGGGAGCACTGTTAACCTGGGAAGCTGGAATGCATTCGCATCTTTCTGCCTGTTTTTATGAAGCACGTACAAATTCAATGTCATTTTACTATAGCCAGTGACTTCCTGCTGGGCACTGGGAGGACAGAGGCTGGGGCCCACTGGTCCTCCCACTGTCTTCCCTCCCTCTCCTCATCTCAGAATTTCCAGAGCTGACTCAGGGGAGCAAGGCTCTCCCCGTGCCTGCCGGCTGCTGCCGTGATGGGTGCCGGTGTGGGGAAAAGAAGCATGTGACTGAGACACGGCTGAGCTCCTCCATGCAGGACCCCGGCACCAGCTGCCCCCCACCCTACCCCCGGGACTTGCACTGCATCCGTCAGAAGCAAGCTGAGGGCGGTCTGCATGTTCAGCTTGATGCTGGTGTGCGTGCAGTAAGACCAGTCCGGAACCATCACTGGGAAAGCTGGACTTCTCATTAGAAACCGTGTCTCCCTGCTTTGCAGTGGTGCACGTACATGTGTGTGGTCGTCGAGGTTTTCAGAAGATCCCAGGACACTGGGGGAAAAAAATCTTCAATGTTGATAAATAGGGAGCTCGTGATAGAGATCATGCTACGTCCATACAGTGGAGCAGTGTGTGACCACGACAAGCATGAGGACAACGCGAGGTGCTAACCTGGGAAGACTTCTAGGACATGGCGCTATCGGAACAAATTGAGCCTGCAGGACAGCAGTAGCCTGTAGGGCGTATGCAGTTTCTTCAGTAATGATGCACGCACATCCGTTTATATGTTGATGTATATACAGGAGGGAAGACTAGAAGCCCCAAATTGTACCTGGTCTGTGGCCTCCTAGAATAACGTCTGCACCTCCCAGACTCCCTTGTAGCTAGGATTCACCCAGTGGTGCGAGCATCCAGGATACGTGTGGCTCCTGGTGTTGCCTTTAAATGCAGTGGGATGGTTCTCGTGGCCCTTTTCTCTCCCATCCCACAGACAAGGGACATGGTGAGCCAGCCAGCCAGAAGGGGCTTGGATCCCCAAGCCAGAGGTAGTTACAACAGCCAGGATAACCCCCTGTGACGAGGGGAGACAGCAGCCCGCGCCTCATCGATGTTCCTGTATGTTCGAGTCTCTTTGTTTAGTAGTGGTTTCTACCCTCGTACGAGCAGAATGTCCCCCACACCGCTGACAGTGGTTACCTCTGAGGCATTACAAGTGGACAAGGGAGGGGAAAGGGATTCTTATTATCTTACTCTTTTACGTTATGTGATATTCTTCAAATGGTGTAGTTGATATGTTTTGCTTGTTAAGTTTCTTCAACCTCACTCAGCGCCAGGATTGAGTTAATTATCAGCCGTGGCTCATGATACAAGTCTCATCGTTGGTCCACGCAGGGCCTGCCTTTATCTAGTTCATTAGTTATTTCTTTAAAAAAGCATTAAGCATCACCTGCCCACACTCCCCCCTCCCCACCCCAGCAAAGGCAGGACCTTGACCACTACTTTCATCTCACATATGTGATCTCCTGGGGTACCATCATTCTCCCAAATTCCTTTGTCCCTTTGCTTTTCTGCAGATATATCTTCATTGTATCCACCTGTACTCCCTTAAAGCCCATGTTCATGTTAGTTGATTTTGTCTTTATAAGAAGGATGTCATGCTATATATAAAAATTTGAGACTTTTTTCACTTACTGTTGTCCACATCCACATTTTTGCACGTCGCTCTAGGTCAGAGCTCTGCAAACTGTAAAGGGCCAGATGGGAAACATTTTAGGCTCTGCAGGCCACATAGAGCCTATCACATATTCTTCATTGTTTATTTTATAACCCTTAAAAAATGCAAACGCCTTTCTTAGCCTGCAGACCTTATAAGAGCGTAACTTGCTGAGCTCTGCTCTGGTGTATCCATGGTGATTGCTCTATAATATTAATTGTACCATAGTTTATTAGTTGCTTCTTCCATTCATGATCCTTGGTTTACCTCTGGGCTTTTGCTATTGGACAGAGTGTGTTCTGAATCATCTCCTGTTACACATGTGCAAACAGGGAGCTTCCCCGGGAGTGGGATTGCTGGGTCAGGATGGGAATGTCCATCTCCACGGGGGTGTGCCAAGGGTGGCATTTCAGAGATGAGGCTGCCCCAACCTCTCACTGTCATTGAAATTTGCTGCCTCTGAGACGGTTTCCCCTGCTGTCGGGGCTTATTCGTTACTCTCTGTTCTCTCCTAGCTTTTCGGTGTGGTGGTTTTGTTTTCTGCACCTTCACAATCCCGCTCGAAGGTCATTCCTTCCCACGCATGTCCTGCGGCAGCATCTCGATTGGACCCGCCTGGGGAGCAGTCACTATAAATGTGGGCTTTGGCATTAGACTCGGCCTTAGTCTAGGCTCCTCTGCTTTCTAGCTGCTTGACCAGGTCAAGTCACTCAGCAGCTCTGAACTGCAGTTTTACCTCCGGAAAGCAATGACAATACCAGTGCCTCAGTTTACCGTGTGTTGGCAACGAGCAGGCAATTCCTCTAAGTACCAAAAACATGGAAGTAGACGTAAGAGCTGGAGAAGTGACGGCCTCTGTGGGACTCGGTAGAAGGATCCCGGGGACACCTCTCGGGCCCTGCTGTCGGGAAGATGGTGTCTGTCTGTCCCCCTCCAGTTTTCACTCACTCACCCAATATTTATTCAGCATCTACTTCCAGCCAGGCTGGTCTGGGTGCTTGGAAAACACGTTGGGCGGGCGGAGGGGGGGGTGGCCGTTCATATTTAATGAGGTGGACTGGGTGGACCTCAGCCTTGAGGGTGACATTGAAGCCAACACTTGATACAGGTGAGAGAAGGAGGGTGTGGCTGGCGGGGGGAACTGCTCCAGGCAAAGGAAAACGGGAGAAGGGCCCCAAGCTGAGACTGCCAGGCCCCTGGAGCACAGCTAGCATCAGAAGAGATGAGCTGAGGTCAGAAAGGCCAGGTCCCACAGGACGCTGCGGGCCATCACAAGGACTTTGGCCTTCACCTTGCAGGAACTGGGAAGCCACCGCAGGCTTGTGAGCTGGGGAGCCATGTGAGGAGGTGGCCACCAGCTGAGGGTGGGGCTGGGGCTGGAGGGTCCGTTTCCAAGTTCATTCACGTGACTGTTGGTGGGAAGCTCGGTTCCTCATCATGTGGTGTCTCATGGATTTGCTCCTGACCTGGCAGCTGGCTTCCCCCAGAGCGAGGGATCCGAGAGAGAGAGAGAGAGACAGACAGACAGACAGAGACAGAAGGACAGACAGACAGAGAGACTGTCACTCTTTCCTTACTCTGTTCCTCCAGAGCAAGTCACTCAGTCCAGCCCACACTGAACAGGAGGGGATCGATTTCATAAGGGAACAAACACCCGGAGGCGGAGACGGGGTATCCCATTGTGGTTTTGATTTGCATTTCCCTAATGACTAATGACATTGAACCTCTTTTGTGTTTATTGGCCATTTGTAGATCTTCTTTGGAGAAATGTCAATTCAAATCCTTCGTCTATTTTTAAATTTTTATTTTATTTTTTCTTTTTTAAGTGGGCTCGAACTTTGGAGAAATGTCAATTCAAATCCTTTGTTTATTTTTAAATTTTTATTTTATTTATTTTTATTATCGTTTAAGGGGCTCCACATGGGGCTTGAACTCATGACTCTGAGATCAAGACCTGAGATGAAATCAAGAGTCGGATGCTTAACCGACTGAGCCACCAGGCACCCCCTCTTTGTCTTTTAATTAACTTGTCTTTTTGTTGAATTGTAAGTTTTTTATGCAACAACCCTTATCAGATATGTGATTTGCAAATATTGTCTCTCACGCTGTGCGTTTTCTTTTCACTCTCTTGATGCCGTCCTTTGATGTACAAAAGTTTTTTAATGTTGATAAAGTCCAGTTTTTCTAGTTTTTCTTTTGTGGCTTGTCTGGACAGGGTGTGCATATTTATCCAAGTTAAGAATTTGATGGCATTTGTAGAAGGAGGCAGGAAGGATGCCAAGTGGGCACAAAACAAACCTTCACCATAATTAGCAGCTTCACATGTTGTTAGACAACTAGATGAGGTGACTTAGCACAGAATGAGTGCCTAATAAATGTTCACTTTTATGGAGTCTAGCGCGAGTGTTTGATACATAATTTTAGAAAGAGTAAATATGGTGGAGGCAGATGCCACAATTCTTTCTCCTGGTCTCTGTCCAGAGTTTCTCCAGATTGTCCGGGGGAAATGGAAAGATAAAATGGTTTGGGAAGCGTCCATCATGGAAAAGAATCATTTTAAGTGGGCCTCCTTTCCATGACATGGCAGTAGTTTAAAAGTTCAATCATTAGGAAGGAAAATATTGTTAGGATCCTGTTTTAAAAATACTATTATCCCTTGATAAGTTTTACACGTTGTCAAGACTAAAGCGGAGTTTAGATGCAGGTAAATAGAATTTGAAATCCCTAGAGTTCTCCTCCCTTGTTCCTGTCCTACCTCTCGGGTGAGGCTGTGTGCTCATTTGTAAGAGGAGGATGGCCCCTTCTCTCTAGAACTCTGTTCCAATACGACTTGTGGCCGTCCCTCTTGGTTGTCTATCCAAAGCTTATCTCCCCGCTTCTTTGTTCAGAGCAGGTGATTTTATCCATTCCCTATTCCCTAGAGTAATCATCTCACTCTGCTAAGCTTAGACCTCTTCCCGCCCTTACAGAGAGGATCTCAACCTTCCCAAGCCCATCAAGGAGGTTTCTCTCTCCTCCAGCTCAGTGATTATTTTAGGAATGACTCTGACCCTCTTCTAGCTAATAATGTATGAGAGAAAGCCTGTCTCATGGCTTCTGGAGAAGCCAGCCTCAGAAATAAAAAGAGCTAATGGGAGGAAATGTTCCTCTTCACTGTATGCCATCGTGTGTCCAAGGAAAGCCTGGAACCACATTAGCTCATGTGTGACCACAAGAGGAAACCATTGTGTCCGATATGGTGGCACAGAAAGTACCTGGGTCTTCAGCTGGTGTTAGTGAGCAAATTAGCCAGCCTGGATTTGTCCCATCTTCAGACTTCTTGAGAGTTAGGGGATGGCAAGTGTCTTATCCGTTTAGTATACTTTCAGTTAAGTCTTCTGTTGCTGTACCAAGAAGATGCATTATTTCAGGAGAAACCCACATAGAAGGTCTATGGTGGAAGGGGACATCCGCCTAGTCAGACAGGAAACTGAATCAGCCTTCAGGACCAATGTGGTGAGGATGTCCCCCTTCAATTGCCCAGAGAAAGAAAAAAAATCCACAAAACCCTCATCTTTCTCTGGTGGGAGTTCATAGATGAGCAAGATCGGGAGTTAAAAGAGAGAGATTAGATGCTTTATGAAGTGAGAAAAGAAAGAATATGGGAAGAGTGAAAAGAAAACACATAAAAGCCGACACTCAGAGCTCCCAAATGCTATCACGCCTCAGGAAACGTTCCTGTTCTCATTCTTTAAATGAGAAGGAGAAAAAAAGCAGCCAAACAGTAAAGGCTTGAACCACTTCAGATCCTGAGCAAATTAAGTATCCCACAAATACGAATTAAGTATTTATGTATCAGGCACAGGTGGGGAAGAATGAGCAAAGCTGTATATTAATCAGGGTTCTCCCGAGAAACAGAGCCAACAGGGTAGAGCTATGTATAGAGAGATGTTTTGTGAGAAGGAATTGGCTCTCATGATTATGGAAACTAACAAGTCCCAAGATTTTCAGGGTGAGTCAGCAAGCTACAGACCCAGGAGAGTTGTTTCGGTTCAAGTCTGAAGGCAGGAAAAACAAGATATCCAGCTCCAAGGCAGTTAGGCAGAAAGAATTTACTCTTATTCAGGGAGAGTCCATTTTTTTGTTGTTGTTGTTGTTCAGACTAGGCCTTCAACTGATTGGATGAGGCTCACCCGCCTGCATCAGGGAAGGCAATCTGCTTTACTCAGTCTACCGATTTCAATGTTAAACTTATCCAGGGGCATCTGGTTGGCTCAGTTGGCAGAGCAAGCAGCTGTCAGTCGTGAGGTAGTGAGTTCAAGCCCCACGTTGGGCACAGAGCCTCCTTTAAAAAAGAAAAAATTAACTGTTAAACATATCCAAAAACACCCTCATAGAAACATCCAGAATAATGCCAGAGCAAATCTAGACTGTTTGCGACCCAGTCAAGATGACACATAAAATTGACCATAATAGCAGCAACAGCTTTTCTCTAAAAATACAGTCTTTGCTCCTAACCCTAACACTAACCCTTCCCATAAACTATTCTTAGACCCCTAACTTTTTATCATGGTTAACAAAGCCCTTCTCCATTTGGAATGCAGACATTAAATATGCTCCTCTACCATGCTTCACTGTGAATTTCCTGAGTTTTCTGTGGAATTTTGCATGACAGTGGACGTATTTACGTAGCCAGATGTGTCACACCCCTTGTTACTGAATGCGGAGCCGGTAACACGCAGACTAGGGAAGTCAGGTGAAAGGTCTTCCATCAGTGGGCTAGAGGAATGCACGTAGTGCATTCTGAGCATCCCCACTGTGCCAGAGTCCCTTTTTGCATCATTGAATTGCTGGCTCATTAGAAGCTATTTCTTATTTATCTTTGGGCCCCTCTTGGGTCCCTCCAAGATGCTTTGCACAGAGCAGACCTTCAGGAGATATTTCTTGATTGGGATATTAAACTGTGCAGCTCTTTGGAGAAGGTTACTTTATGTAACCAAGTGTTACTGCCTCCAGATCTCTGAAAACATTTTAGCAGGTCCCTAGTTTTCCTCAATCGCCGGCACATGGTGACAGGTGGAAGGCACTGACTGCAGAATGAGTAAACGTGGGTTCATACTCCAGCTTTAGATTTTACCCAGTGACCACGAGCATGTGTCTTCACCCCTGGAAGCCTCTAACTATTTTTCTCCTATAAAAGAAAAAAAAAATGTGCATTTCAGTCCAAAGGCATCCTCCCCGGGTTATCTGCTTCTGATTTTGTGTAGGTCGTAGACAAGGGACAGCGATGTAAAACACTTTTGTCGACATGCAAATCATGTTCTGTCCAGTTGAGATCCCAGCTGACTTCCCTGGCCCACTGGGGAAGAAGCCGGGTCCCTCCATTTGTCATTCATTCCATCCTTCCTGAGCTTTAAATGTGTCTTTGGCGACTCCTTTGAATGGATTGTAACATTTGTTCTGTTCCCTCCTTATGAGTAGTTACCATGTTTATTGTATACGCATTGTAGGTCTGCATGTTACCATGTTTATTGTATACGCATTGTAGGTCTGCATGGGAGTCCTGGCTTTCCTCAAAGAAAAATCAGCCTTTACAACACTCACCTGTAAAATGGAGAGTTGATGACGATGACCTCAGGGGGTCATTTCAATGATCAAATTCAGTATCCGCCTGTACTTGACCCTCTTGGCTGTGTTCTTCACAGCCCAGGCTGTGGCCCCGTCGAATCCGAGGGTGGGTCACACTGCGCCTCGGCTCAGGGTGCTGTCATGACTCCCAGCTCACACAGCCTTCTGCATTCCTGTGACCTCCCTCTAGCCTCAGGTCCCCCCACACTCATTCTTACCTCTCTCCTTTCCAGCTAGATAGACCTCTTCGCTGTTCTGCAAACACACAGGGATGCTCCTGCCTCAGGACCTTGGTAAAGGTGGTTCCCTCCACCTGGATTACTCTGCCCTCAGTCACTGACACGGCTAATCGCTCACTTCGGGTCTTGGCCCTGATGTCACTTACCCAGAAGGCCTCCCTTAGCAGCCCATCTAGACTTTCAAACTACCCACCTCCCCCAGCTACCACTTCCCGTCCCTTTGTCCTGCTGTGTTCATCCTTGGCACTGACCACTGCCCAACAGTCTCTGTATTGTACTCATTTACCATGTGCATTCCCTGACTCCCCCACGAGTGTGTCAGCTCCGTGAAGGCAGGGATGTTTGTCTGTTCTGTTCACAGCGATCTCCTCAGTGCCTAGAACAGGGCCCTGTGTGTGGTAGGCCCTCGATCAGCAAATGCTCCAGGATAACTCACATGAAGTGCTCAGCCCCCTGCTTGACACATAGGAAGGGCCCCAAATAGCATCTGTCATTGGAACACTAAAAAGGTCGGTGAGGAGCTCGAGGGTGGACGGAGGTTGGCCAAAGCGGATTCCTGAAGAAATGAGAAAGGAGAGGGCACTTTCAGGAACCCTAAGGGATGAGGGCTGACCCTCAAGAAATCCAGAGAGCTGCGGTTGCCCTCATCAGAGTGATTTTTAATGAACTCATGTCCATTAGACACCCTAGTCCTTGGCTGGCACCTGCCATGCTGTACCCAGCGTTCTCTTCTGGGGGAAGTCAAAACCAGAAATTCGCGACAGCCTCGATCGTGGGGGGTGGGAGAGGGGAGAATGTAGAGGAAAAAGATCAGAAAGACTATTTGAGTCCACTTCATACATTTCTCTGCCACACTTGAGCAATTTAGGAAAATTGGCACAAATAAATGGAAATTGCTTTGCACTGAAGTGCTTGATTGCAGGAATGAAAGATAATTTTTCCTTGGTTAAGAGCTATTGATATGAAGGTCAGCCAATGCAGATGTGGGTGATGGATCTCTGTGACAGTCTCCTGAGTCTCGCTGACTCCAGGGTTTCCCGTCTCCGTGCGGCACCACGCTGTGTGTGCCATGCTTTGGACACCTCAGAACCATTAGCGAGCTGCCCTCAAAAAGCTCATCATTTCAGTCCTAGCAGCCCTACTTTGAGAACCATGTTTGATGCGTATTGACTTACGCTGGAACCACGAACTGAATTTTGTTCATAGAACAGTTTGGAAACCAATGGAATTTTTTTTTAAATCTCCCTTTCAATTAATTCCTCTGCTAATTAGTTTTAGCTTTAATTGATTTTGAGACCCATTTTGAGACACTTAACACTGGCAGGCAGCCACTTCCCTTTCGTCTCCTTCAGAGAACTCATCCAATTAAAAATACATTACAACATTTTCACGCAAAGAAATTGGGGTGCCATTTTGTTTTTTAAAAGCTCCATACCTTAACCACTATGGCTATGTTACATCAGGACTGAGTCTGCCCCAACTCAGATCTTCTGTCCCTTGTTAAATGATGGATCTAAAACCAGAACCCCACCCTCTGGGCCCATCAGCCTGAACTTTTATTCTTCAATTGAAGCCAGTGGGGTCACATTCCAGGATGTCACTCTGCATATTATGAACATTCTAACCTCCAGAGAAGGCCTATTTGTTCATTTATTCACTTGTTACTTCTGTCTTTCATCAAATACTTACTGAAGGACACCGGGACCTAGGTCCTACCCGGGCCTGTGCTATCGAAGATAACAGCCCTCAGCCGCACGTGGCTACTGAACACTTGCAGCGTGACTGGTCCTCTCTGAGTTGCGCTAGCATTGTTAAAAAAATCAGACTTTGAAGTCATAGCATGAAAAAAAGAATGTAAAGTATCTCCATGATTTTGCACATGGGTTACAAGTTGAAATCATATTTTGAGTATGCTCTATCAAATAAAAAATGCTATTAAAATTAATCCCACTGGGGTGCCTGGGTGGCTCAGTCAGTTGGGCATCTGACTCTTGGTTTTGGCTCAGGTCGTGATCTCGCGGCCATGGGATCGAGCCCTATGTCGGGCTCTGCACCCAGTGCAGAGTCTGCTTCAGAGTCTCTCTCCCTCTCGCTCTCTCTCTTTCTCAAATAAATACATAAAATCTTTAAAAAAATTAATCCCACCTGTTTCTTTTTACTTTTTAGTGTGGCTATTAGAAAATTTTAAATTCCATATGTGGTTCACGTTACGTTTCTAGGGAACAGTGCTCGTCTAGGTATCGGGGGTCCAGAGGCAAACATAACAAAAATTCATGTCTTCAAGCAACTTCCATTCCAATGGAGAGAATATAGAACTCAAAAAAGAGAGGAAGGAAGGGGGGGAGGGAGGGAGGGAGGGAGGGAGGGAGGGAGGAAGGAAGGAAGGAAGGAAAGAAGGAAGGGAGGGAGGGAGGGAGGGAGGAAGGAAGGGGAAGAGGAAAAGGAGGAAAGGAAAGGAGGAAGGAAGGAAAAGAATTAAAATGTGTAGTATGTCAGATTGCAATGAGTGCTATGGAAAAAAAAAAAGATAGGACAGGCAGCTGGAGAGTGGGAGGGGAGAGTCATGTTACTTAGGGAGGTCAAGAAAGGTCTCAGCAAAAATGAGACGCCTGTGGAAGGGAACAGCCAGTACTAAGAGAGTCTACTTTGCAAGAGGCCAGTGCAGGGAAGAAAATGTTAATAGCATCCCTGTTAGTCAGGACTCTTAAGCTATAAAAACTCCTACCAAATTAAGGGGAAAGGGGACATTTTGGTTTATATCTGCAGCAGGCAGACATGAGACCAGAGGTAACCAAACTCCAGAGGTAAACCAAACCCCCAAAGCTTCTAATTCAGCGGGTCTGGGATGGACCCAAGAATCTGCACTTCTGGTAAGTTCCCAGGTGCTGCAGCTGCAGCCGGAGACCCAGGGACCCTTGGAACATCACTGTGTGAGGCACACCTACATTATCAAAACCAACAAGTGGAAGAATAAACATGTGATTTGTGACCATGGTGACAACAACGGAGAAATCGTTCAGAGCGCCGAAAGAGGTTGTCTCAGGAAAGGTGGGATCAGGAGTGAGGGGTCTTAAAAGATAAACTGAGGCACATCACAAGTTTTAAGAGTTTTGCTTACTTTGCCAGCACATATACAAAAATTTTAAGGGTTTTTTTGAGCCAAAGTCCATTCAAATTGGGCAGCATCCAATCCAGCAGACTGAACGAGCTGCGAGGAGCTGTCCCAAATCAAAGACTCACATGGCAGCGGGGAGTGGGAACCAGGAAGCTGTGCGGGGCAAAAAAGCAGTGTGGTTGTGGCAAGGTTAGTGTCCTTGAGGGGACGCCAGGCCCCACCAGGCAGATACCTAACTAGTCCTGCTCAGGCAATTCCTGAAGGACTGGTTTAAGATTCCATTTTGGGGAGAGCAGAAACTGTAATGAAGTCTCAGTTTGGTGATGAAAGGCTTAGCCTAAGTGGCTCCATTTTGGACCTGCTGTCTTGTTTTTAACAGGGGAGCAGGGCAGGGGGCTGCTAATGTCTGTTATAAGCCTGGTGGCACTGTTTGGCTTTTTAAAACTCCATACGTGTGTTATTTTGATAAAAATAGAAGGTGGATTTTCAGAAGGAGCGTGCATGAAAAAAGTGTGGCACTTGGCATTGGGCCCTAGAAAGTCACTGCTGTGCATTTCTGGGAAGTGGGACTACATCACATCGTTATCCTCCAGGTGGAGCCTGGCCCCAAGGTGACCCTCCCCGGGGCAACTTCCTGCCACGCGTGGCTCATCACTGCCCACATAAGGGGTACACTGACCTTGGTCTGTGCCCAAGGCAGAGGAAGAGATGCTTTGGTTCTAAAATGCTCTCCAGTGACACAATTGGGTCACCCAGTTACAGAGGAGAACTTTCAGGGGTATTGACTAAGGATGATTCATAACCTCAGACTGGAGCCAATACCTCTGGGCTGCCCCTTATCCCGCCTTTGCCCTGAGGTTCTTTTTCATCCCTTCCATGTGACTGCCCCTGGGAAGGTACGGCAGAAGAAGTGGGGGGCACAGAGAAGGAGGTGTGGAGGGCATGGTTTGGAGTAGACACTCAGAGCTTTGGGCAGGCTTCCTTTCTCTTCTCTTCTCCTGAATTTTCTGTACTTTCCTGCACCATTAGCAAGGTAAGACCTCCAGGGCTCAGATCGGAGAAGACTTCCTTCGATTGTAGGGTTCGATATTATGATTTATAACAGGAAATACACATTTGATCTCCATCCCCCTTTTTCACTGAGCTGCTAAAACCCTGGGAATTTCCCCTACTAGAGCAGGGAGGATGTGTCTTATTATGTTAACGGGGTGGCTTCTGGAATGCATGTAAGGGTGGGGGCTGGTTGCCACAGGATTAGAGGGCCCCTGTGATTAGAGGGTTGGAACTTTCAGTCCCATCCCCTGGACCTCCTAAGGGAAGAGGGTCTGGAGGTTGACTCAGTAATCATTGACCAACGATTTAATCAATCCTGCTTGTAGGATGAAACCTCCGTAAAAACTCAAAAGGGCAAGGTTGGAAGAGCTTCAGGTGGGTGAGCATGTGAGGTTCCTAGAGGAAAGGAATGGAAGCTCTGTGGCCTCTGCATCTCTTCCATCTGGCTGTTCCTGAGCTAGACCCTTTTATAACAAACCGGTGACGTGGTCAGTAAACTGTCTCTCTGAGTGCTGCGAGCTGCTCTAGCAAACTAATCAACCCCAGGCAGGGGGTGTGGGGCGGTGTTAGAACCTACAGTCTATAGTCAGTCTGGTCAGAAGCCCAGGGGACAACGTGAACTTGTGATTGGCATCTGAAGGGTGGCAGGGGGTGGGAGGCGTGGAGGGACAGTCTTGTGGGACTGAACCCTTCACCTGTGGGACCTGGTGCTCTCTCCAGATAGAGTCAGAATTGAATCGAATTGTAAGACACCCAGCTGGTGTTGGAGGGCTGCTTAATGGTGTAGGAAAAGAACCCCCACATTGGAAGTGAGTGCAGAATCCTTTCTAGGGTGACGCAGTTTGCCCAGGACTTAGGTGGTGCTGGGACACAGGATCTTCCGAAAGCACCAGGCAAACCAAGGCAAGTTGGTCACCCCATTAGACACAATCATGAGTGTGTACTAAGGTTTACCCGCGAGCTCTCTATCACAGCACTGTGTAATAGCAAACAATTCGAACACAGATTAATTCAACAGGTATTTATTAGGCCTCTACCTGTGCTAGGGACTATCCCAGGTGGTGGGAATAAGCTGTGATCAAAAGAGACAAAAATGTCTGATTATACTAAAGTATGGTATAGCCTCTCATAGAATATTATCCCTGCACCCCCCCAAAAAAACTGCTAAGGGAGAATATTGTATTACATCAAGGGTGCCTTTGAGACGATAAGTTCAGGAAAAAAGAGGTAATGGACGTCTTTTGTCTTTGTCTGCCCTGCATTTCTTCTTTTTATTGGTGGCAGACCACAGCTTCCCTTTGCTTTGGGAAATTCCCCTGACCTCATCCCAGGGACCTGGGAAGGAAGCTGTCATTCAGGATGGGCTTATAGGTGTAAAGCCACCATGTAGGTTGTTCTGGCTGGGTGTTGCACAACCCTTAACTACAATATAAACATGTTCCCAAGGATTGTGCAGTGTGCAACCTGAACAACTATACCAGCAGTCCAAGCGTGGGACCCAGTTAGGCCAGTTAGACCCCTCTCCCAGAAATTCAGACCTTGAGTGGAATGCTACATTGCCAGTGGATTTACAGCTGGGTCTTCCCAATGGAAGAGTCTGAAGAGTCTGTCCTACTACCTAGATTCCAAGATTCACCTGACCCCAGCTTCTCCAGACCTGATTGTTCAAATTGGTATTTGAATCTTTGAGCCTTCTGGGTGTCTTTCCAGTACATTCCTTTTTCTTACATTAGCCAGAGTTGGTTTCTGTTACGCACAACCCCAAAATTCTGACCGCTCAGCAGTTGTTGAAAGAGTAGGTATAAAATGATTCCATTTGTACAAAAATTGTGAATATATATATCATATATGTTATATTGTACATTATACCTATACTATGTGTGTGTGGATCTAAAAAAAACAGTTCTCTGGTAGTCAAATTACAGATGATTTTTTTCTTTTTTTTTAATTTATTTTTATTTTTATTTATTTATTTTTTTGATGTAAAGCTCGATGATTCATTAGTTGCGTATAACACCCAGTGCACCATGCAATACGTGCCCTCCTTACTACCCATCACCAGCCTATCCCATTCCCCCACCCCCTCCCCTCTGAAGCCCTCAGTTTGTTTCTCAGAGTCCATAGTCTCTCATGCTTCATTCCCCCTTCTGATTACCCCCCCTTCTTTATCCCTTTCTTCTCCTACCGATCTTCCTAGTTCTTATGTTCCATAGATGAGAGAAGCCGTATAATTGTCTTTCTCTGCTTGACTTATTTTCTCTTTGAAAATCTCTATCTTCTAAAGTTTCTCCAAAGAGCACATACTACTTTTTAACAAGAAAAGTTAAAAATTAAACTGCACATAGCTCACACCTAGCAGAGACCATAGGGATTTTAAGCCAAAGCCCTATTTATAAATAAATTTGCATTTGCCTGGAGCGTTCCCCAGCAATGCTAATCTAAATGGCTGTTGACAGTTGGTTGGGGAGTATTCGGATGCTGGCCATCTCTCTGCATCCAAGACAACGATCAACAAAAAGATCTTCGGTTTATATACCTCTGACATCTATCGCTTTAGTTCAAAAAGAGTGAGAAAATTGGAATATTCTTCATTTTCCCCTTTTCCAACTTAGGGAGTGCAAAAGAAGCAATGCAATGAAATGTGTGTACAGGGAACTAGTTTTTGAACAACCAAAGCTGAGCAAAATGAAAGTGCACGGTCTCATATGATTTCAAAATACTTGGAGCTTTCAACTAAGAGAGAGAGAAGGCTAAGGGGTGAGTAGCTATGGATTTTAAGTGCATCGAAGTTTCTAAATGCAGATCCGCCATAGAGTCCGCAAAGGACTAAGGAGAGGAAGCAGGCTTATGTCCCTACGCAAGAGAGATTGTTATTCAATTGAACAGATACGTACTAGCACATGTTGTGTGGTGGGCTTTGTGCGGTGCTGTAGGGAATTCAAGAGAAACATAAGGCACAGCCTTATCCCTTCCGGCAACTTGCATTTTTAGGAGGGAAATGGGATGAAAGAGCGTGTGGAATGAAGGACAAATGAAACCACAGACAGGGCCAGGGGCCAGGGCGCAGGATACCAGCGCTGAAGGATGCTGGACAGGAGTCGGGAGAGACCCAGGAGGCATGTGTGGTCGCGAGCCCTGGAGCTGGCCTGGGAGGATGGGAAGGACTCTGGTAAATGCAGAAAAGGCTTAGAAAGGAGATTCAGGCAGACGGCTCAAAGTGCAGACACAGATTCAACCCACAGGGAGGCCACAGGTGTTTTTTTTTGTTTTGTTTTAACCTGAATGACCTACCAACATGTAGAAATTGATGATCTGCCTGTGACTCCAGTTTCCAGCAATCTCGGTTCACACACATTCCCACAGGGAATGTGAGACAGAGAGGCAGGGGCCCCTAATTGGTCTCAGCTCCCATCATTCCCACGGTCTCCCCAGATGAGGCGGCAGGGTTGGGTTGCCCTTGACCCTCTTGCACTGAGCCCACTTTGTTTTTTGATTTTGCCTTCTAGACCCCTGCAGACATTCGAGTTTGAGACCCCTCAATGAAAGAACCAGCCCCGGAGTGGAAATGAGCAGGCCACACTTAGGGTCAGAGAGGAGACGGGTCTAAGGTCAGAGCATAAGAGGAGACCAAGGGATGCAGAAGTAAGACCAGCCTGGCCTGCCAGCCTTAAGCATGTGTCTCTGGTGGAGTGGACACGTGAGAGCCACTATGTGTGGTCGAGTCGTGGCGGGCACGTGTCTCTGGTGGAGTGGACACGTGAGAGCCACTATGTGTGGTCGAGTCGTGGCGGGCACGTGTCTCTGGTGGAGTGGACACGTGAGAGCCACTATGTGTGGTCGAGTCGTGGCGGGCACGTGTCTCTGGTGGAGTGGACACGTGAGAGCCACTATGTGTGGTCGAGTCGTGGCGGGCATGTGTCCCTGGTGGAGTGGACACGTGAGAGCCACTATGTGTGGTCGAGTTGTGGCGGTCATGTGTCTCTGGTGGAGTGGACACGTGAGAGCCACTATGTGTGGTCGAGTCGTGGCGGTCATGTGTCTCTGGTGGAGTGGACACGTGAGAGCCACTATGTGTGGTCAAGTCGTGGCGTGCACATGCGTTGGAAGAGCTTCCAGTCAACAATAAGCATTGTCCCTCTGGATCAAGGGACCCCAGTATTCACTTTGGTGTCAGGCACAGGTGGATTCATGCTGCGGCCGCTGATTGCCCGTGACCTTGAGAAAAGTTTAAATTCTCTGAGTCTGCTCCGAACCTTCTAAAACATTGCTGGAAATAGTGCCTAATAGCAGTGCCATGGGGATTAAACAAGATAGGTGTGCTAAGTGCCTGGCACAGAGCCTGGTCCCATCATCCTCATCTTTAATAACATAGAATGGCCTAAAACGATGGTTGCCACGGGGGAGAGGAGCCGTCCCCCTGGGGACATATGGCAATATCTGCAGATATTTGTCGTTGTCATACGGTGGGGTGTGGGGTGGGAGACACAGGATGCTACTGGCATCTAGTGGGTAGAGGCCAGGAAAGCTGCGGAACATCCTGCCATTCGCAGAAGAGCTCCCCACATCAAGGAAGAGCCAGCCCCAGGTGTCCACAGTGTGGAGCAGACCGGGTCTAGAGCAGTGGTTGCCCAGGCCCAGCCTCACAGAGCCACCCAGCCAAGGGGCTAAGAACACAGATTTTCTGCCCCTCCTCCCAAGGTTCTGCATCAGCCCATCTGGAGGCTGGCCCTGCAATTCACATTCTAGTACCGTTGCCCCGAGTTCCGATCCTCTGCCAGGTTTGGCAGACACCTGCCTGCAGGTCGCAGCTGCTCATGCACTTCTGATGCCCCCCAGGGCCAGGTGTCTTTCGAATGCTGAGGTACGCCTCTCAGGAGACGGGGGCTGTGCCCGACTCAAGGAACAGGTTTGGGCGATCTGGTTTGATTTAGCCGATACTAAAACCTGTTTGTAAAACAGTAGTGTAGCAGTGGACCGGAACCTGGCCCGGTCCCTCATCCAGGCAGCGGTCTCGGTGTTCTGAACCTTGAAGTGGTGAGAAGCCCCTCACCATCCCTGCACCTTAGCCTCCAGTCTCTCGGGCCTGGAAATTGCCAGGCTCTTAGCATTTCACCAGCACTGAACAGGGACTGAAGAATGGAAACGTTCCTTCCTGTCTTTGGAAACGTATTTTATTTCTAAAATAGTGGAACCAGGGACTCCTGGGTGGTTGTGTTGGTTAAGCGGCTGGCTCTTGGGTTTGGCTCAGGTCATGATCTCAGAGTCATGAGATTGAGCCCCACGTAGGTCTCCATTCTGAGCATGGAGACTACTTGAGATTCTCTCCCTCCCTCTCCTGCTGCCCCTTGCCTGTGCTCTCTCTCTAAAAAAAAAAAAAAGAAAAGAAAAAAATATATATATATGTAAAATATATAATAATAATGATAATAGACCCAAAGACCTGATCTCAATACGCAAGGGAAAATCCCATCATTCCTGAAAGAAAATAGATCTGGGGAAACTACGTGTGTCCCATTTCCCCCAAACCTAGAGCGGGCTGACAGGAAGCACCCTTACTTCTGACGCCCACCCCACACCACACCAAACACTCTGACCAGTGACTGGATCGCATGCATCATAAATGTCGCTCACTGTTGGTCTACATGCATTTTGTAAGAATTTTCATAACTTCTGAGGCTTTTGAAATTACTTGGCTACCAGAAGCTCATTTGATTTAAGATGAGCTATGTTCTCTTAGGGAATCATATATACACGGGAATTCTTCTAAAGTGGGGGGGCGGGGAAGCCCTAAACATAAATTATTTTCAAATGTAATGAAAACTTTGAATGCAAAATCGAACATTTAGCGAAATTGGGTCGTGTAGCATTTCACAGGCACTTAGGTGTTTGTTTATTTCTCCTTGGCACTTCTCTCTATATGCTGAAGCCATGACATATTTTCACGTCTTGGACATTTTTATACATCCTGAAAGTTTTGTTGGTCCTCAGTATTATGCCTCTAACATCCCTGGCTGTGAAGAAGATTTTTATATGTCTGTAGACGTCCGTGGTTACATGCAGTTAGGCACAGAATCAGATCAGTAACATTTTTTTCCACTGTAGGAAAGAGAGTCTTGAACATTAGTGACAGTAAATAGTAAGGCCCTGAGTTTTTACTAGCTTCAGAGGAGTAACAGAGCATTAAAAGGCCCTTTAAGGGGGCGCCTGGGTGGCTCAGTGGTTAAGCGTCTGCCTTTGGCTCAGGGCGTGATCCCCGGGTCCCGGGATCAAGCCCCACGTCGGTCTCCTCTGCTGGGAGCCTGCTTCTTCCTCTCCCACTCCCCCTGCTTGTGTTCCCTCTCTCACTGGCTGTCTCTCTCTGTGTCAAATAAATAAATAAAATCTTAAAAATAAGTAAATAAATAAATAAATAAATAAATAAATAAATAAAAATAAAAAATAAAAGGCCCTTTAGGTAGAAGAAAGAATATAATAGGGTCTTCCTGGAGTCCATCTGGGTATGGCCTCCTGATTCTAAATTCATTTACGACAGTAACATTGATTACCTCATACACTGAGCCCTATAAAAAGCACTGATATAGCCCCAGTTGTACTATCACTACTAACCCCATATTTGTGTATGCCTATGCTTTAATGCTTATAAAGCACTTTTCACATATTATGACCAGAAATAATTTATGTACTAACTCATCAACCCATTAATTCATCCAACAACCTGTTATTACATTCTCAGCATATGAGGGAAGAAAAGGTGATCCAAAGAGACGTGATTCCAGGCTTCAGGAAGCTGACAAACACATTTTAAGCAAATAGACAAATAATTGAAAAATTACACCCAGATGAAGACATTAGAAAATAAGAAAATTACAGATCAATATATTAAAAAGGATAAGGTATCATGACTGGTTGAGGGTTTTCCCAGGAATGCAAAGGCTACTTAACAACTGAACCTCGGTTAATGAAATTCATGATATTAACACATTGTATATAATATAGACTGTAATAGACATAATGTCACTACATATATAACATATAAAGTAAATATAATGTCATTTTTACTAGCTAGGGAGAAAACATTGGACAAAATTTAACACCCATTCATGAGTTTTTAAACATATTTTACAGGGGCGCCTGGGTGGCACAGCGGTTAAGCGTCTGCCTTCGGCTCAGGGCGTGATCCCGGTGTTATGGGATCGAGCCCCGCATCAGGCTCCTCCGCTATGAGCCTGCTTCTTCCTCTCCCACTCCCCCTGCTTGTGTTCCCTCTCTCGCTGGCTGTCTCTATCTCTGTCGAATGAATAAAATCTTTAAAAAAAATATTTTACAAAATTAGGAATAGAGGAAATGTCATCAATCTGTTATAGAGCAGCTATGGAAATTTAATGGTTGAGAGCATATTTATTGTTGAAACAGTGAGTACTCTCCCCCTCAGAATGGAGACGAGTCCAGGAATGTCCACTTGTATCACGACTGGAAGTCCTAGCCAGTACAGGAAGGCAGGAAAACAAAGACTAACAATAGGGAAGGTGGACGCCAAGCTGTCCTCACAGACAACCTCATTTTATGTGTAGAAAATTCTAAGGAATCTACCAAAAAACTCAACCAGATCTAATGAGTGAATTTATCAATATCACAGGCTACAAGTCAATAGACAACCACTAATGAATTAAAACAGCATCCCATGCCACAAAGGACTTAGGGATAAATGTTGAAAAGATGTCAGGATCTTTGCATTAACAGCTAGATAATATCAATGATGGAAATCAAAGACAGAATAAGTATAGAGATAGAGCCTGATCGGGGCTGGAAAACTCAGTAGAGCAGAGGTGTCATCTTTTTCCTAAGTTAATCTGTAAATAATACCCTTCCTAATCAACATCTTAGCTGGCTTTTTCCCCCCCAGGGAATAAGTAAGCTGATTATAAAATGTACTTGGAAATGCAAATGACACAGAATTGCTAGAACAAAATTGAACAAAACAAGGTTAGAGAATGTACTCCCTGTGACTTCAGAACTTGCTATGAAATTAAAGTCATCAAGACAGTGTGACATTGTTGGAAGACCAGAGTCCAGAAATAGAAAGATACACAGATGTATGGTTGGCAAGACTGTTAAAGCATTTCAAGGAGATTCAACATTCAGTGTGAGAACAACTGGATATCATGGGGGCAAGGGCCTTACTCCTTACCTTCTACCACACACACAAGTTAATTTGAGATAGATTACAGGCCAAATACAAAGCTACGCACTGCAGAGCTTTTAGAAGAAATCATAGGGAAATATCTCCACATCCTCACATCAGGCAAAGATCTCTTGGATAGGGCATAGAACACACAGAAAAAGAAAAGAAAAAGGTCACCAAGTTAGACTGAAAATTAAGATCTTCTTCCTATCAAAAGGCATCATTAAGAACATGAGAAGACAATCCATGAGTTAAGAGGAAATTTTCACAGTATCTATACCTGACAAAAGACTTATATCCAGAATATGTAAGGAACTTCTACAGTTCACTAATAAAAAGATAAGCAACTGAATTAAAAATGAGCAAAACACTTGAATGGAGAGCTAACAGTCTACCAAAGAAGGTGTGTAAATGATCACTAAGGACATGATAATGGTCTCAACATCAGTAGTCATCGGGAAAATTGCATATTTAAACTAAAATGGGATACCACTATACACTTACTAGAATAGCTAAAGTTAAAAAGACTGAGCATGCCAAACATTAGCAAAAATGGGAATCAGCTGGAGCACCCACACGTTGCTGGTGGTAGTATAAAATGACAGCATCAATTTTGAAAATTGCTCTTTTCTTAAAATGTCAAATATACATCCAACCTATAATCCAGCAGTTCCTAGATATTTACCAAAAAGAAATATACATGTGTGTCTGCAAAATTTAGTGTACAAGACTGTTCAGAGCGGCTTTATTCATAATAGCCCCAGATAGTTAACTCAGATGTTTGATAACAGGAGAACAGATGAGAAAACTCTGGTGTATTCACACAATGCAATACTACAGAGCAACGACAATAAAACCCCAAAACAGAAACCAACCAACCAGCCACTGATTTGCAATAAGGATGAATCTCCAAAGTGTTCTGTGGAGCGTGAAGGAAGGCACACACAAAAGAGCACCGACTGTACGGTTCCATTTATATGACATTTCAGAACCGACAAAATTAATCTATAGGATTAAAAATCAAATCAGTGATTTCTTTGGGTCAGGGAGGTAGTGACTGAGTGGAAACAAGAAAGAGCTTTCTGGGGTGATATGTGTATGCGTTTGCCAAAATGGATCGAATAGTACATTTAAGATTTATGCATCTCACCGTATGCAACTTAGACCTGAAAAACATGGCTGGGTCAGACAGGGATCATTATGTGGCTATGGACAGCATTCAGTTTTTCAGTTTCTGGCATGTTTCTGGACCCATGGCCCCAATTTCTTGCTGGCTGCAGAGGGAAGGCTGCTCTCAGTCCTTGCCACATGGCGGTCTTTATAGGCAGTGTACAGAACATGGCAGCTTACTTCTTCACAGCTAGCAAGACAGAGGTGCTCAGCAAGGCAGGTGTTGCCATCTTATGCAACATAATCATGCAACTGACATTTCATCGCCTTTGCCATATTTTGTTAGGAAGAAGCAAGTCGCAGGTGCCACACACACTCAAGGCGAAGGGATCACAGAAAAGGGGGAGTACAGCCGCAGACCCGAGTCTGTGTGCTGTGGCCAATGTGGCTATTAGTCTAAGATACAATGTATCCACTACACGGCAGGCATTGTTCTAACCTCTCTACATAGACTGTGTCGCTTAATTCCCCCATCAGTGCTTTAAGATCAGAATTATTATCCCCATCTCATAGATGGGAAAGCCAAGCCTCTAAAAGGCTAAATCATTTTCCCAAGTTCCCACAGCTAGAAAATGCAAACCCAGATTCACTCCACAGCATGTGTTCCTTGTCATTCTGCCACGTATTCCTGCCACACATTTACTACTATGTGTATCTCATTTGTCTCTCTTTCATCCTTTGGAGAGACTTTATGGTAGAGAAACTGACACGGAAAGGGGGCTCAGCCTCCATGAGGTCCCCCAATGGAGCGATGGCAGAACCCACATCAGAATCCTAGGTCTTGCCTCCAGGCCTATGAAGCATCTTACATTTTCCTCCTCCTACAAAGAAGCAAATCCCTCTAAATATAGATCTCCAAGGACGGGCACCTTGGCTCCAGAAAGCCCCCAGCATTTCACTCCAGGGAGCCATGGTTGCATTTTTAAAGGAAATCCAATCCGGAGCCCATAAAAGTCCTCATTATCTTGCTAAGGTTGGCAGTCGGGGGCTCTGAAATCTCTATAAACTACTCTTGGCAAGCATCCACCTTAGCCTGGTAGACAGAGGGAAAGTCATCTGCATAATGTTGAGATGATGCTTAAACACCCAAGTCTCCCACCTCATGGGCAGAAGGACATCGTCAGGGCCTAAGCAGGTGCAGCCGCCCAGACGGAGCTCCGCGTAGGCCCACGTCCACCCACCTTCTGGCTGTGAGTCACTTTCCCTCCAACCAGCAAAACACAACCCAAAACAATCTAGTGCTCAGACTTCTCTCTTTCCTCATGTGTTACATGGAAAGAACCCTGGGGTAATGCACAGTTGCAGGCTTCTGTTCCTGGGTTTCTCATGTGGATTTCTCAGCACTGTCCTAGTGAAAAATAATAATCCAAGTGAAATCCTAGTGCAAAAATAACCCAAAAGTTGTCCTCTGTTCATGTGTCTCCACTCCATCCCTCTAGAGAGGTCAAGAAACTTTGGTCGGGAGGCCAAATCCAGCCAGCAACTGGTCTGTTTATAGCCCTCATGCTAAGGATGGTTTTTACATTTTTAAAGGGTTGTAAAAAGAAAAACAAAGACAATTAGGGGACTGAGACCAGCCATATGAGGCCTGAAAAGCCTAAGGTATTTACTGGTTCTCTGTTGAAAAATTTTGTTTTTCTCTGCTCTAAATATTAACGGTGTCCTACAAGAAGGTTTCTATGATCAAATAATTTGGGAAACCACCAGATCACACACAGCAAATAGGTTTTCAGGGTTTTGTTTGTTTGTTTGTTTGTTTGTTTGGTAAGTGCACACTTTATCAGAGCCTTTAGTAATGACTTTTTTTTTTTAAGATTTTATTTATTTATTTGACAGAGGGAGAGACAGCCAGCGAGAGAGGGAACACAGGCAGGGGGAGTGGGAGAGGAAGAAGCAGTCTCCCAGTGAAGGAGACTGATGTGGGGCTTGATCCCAGGACTCTGGGATCACTCCCTGAGCCTAAGGCAGATGCTTAATGACAGAGCCACCCAGGCGCCCCTAGTAGTGACATTTTTGAATCTCAAGGAGAAGGCTATAATATGCAAGGATCCTATTCTTATTTTGCCCCAGAACCCTTTTGCAGTGGGATGTAGTTCAGGAACTGCTTTATATTAAAACTCTCTTTGTTGGAGATGTGCTGTTAACAGGACCATGGACTTTGACTAGACAGGGTCGGCACTGACTGGTCGTGTGAGCTTCGTGGGTCTTTCAGCCTCTGACACTTCAAAGCCTGAGAGCACGTGGTTAAGAGTGAGCACTCTAGAGCCTCTCTGGGTTTGAAATGTCCCCTACTTACCACTGTGGGACATGGGGAAAGCACTTCACCTCTCTGTGCCTCTGTTTCCTCCACTGCACAATGACAGTGACATCACAGCGGCGTCCTAGGGTCACTGACCCATCACACGAGGCGATGTCTGTGAAGCCCATAGCATGGGGGTGGACACAGGTGAGCTCTGGACAAATGCCAATGATTGTTTTTGTTCGTCTCCAAAATGGGGATAGTGATGCCCGCCTCACAGAGTTATTCGGGACCATAACGCCTGGGGCAGAGATGCAGAATGAGGAAACAGTAGGTGTTCTAAGCAAGTATCACAGTTATCATTCTAAAGAAAAGAAAGCTTCAGTCCTTTGAAGGGAGTGCCTTAGTTTCCTAGGGGCTGCCGTAACCAAGTCCCACAGACTGGGTGGTTTGAAACAAAGCTGATCCTCTCAGAGCTCTGGAGCCCACACGTCTGAAATCGGGGAGTCAGCAGGGCCATGCTCCCCCCGAAGCCTCTAGAGAGGAATTCCCCCTTGTCTCTTCTAGTTTACTGAAGTTGCATCCGAGGTACGGGGTTAAGACGTCAACATAGCTTTTCGGGACACAGTTCAACTCACCAACAGCAAGGTTTTGCAATCTCAACTCTACTGACATTTGGGTCTGTCCTATACATTGTAGGGTGTTTAATAGCATCCCTGGCCTCTACCTACCAGATGCCTATAACACAGCCCCCCAGTCGTAACCATCGAAACGGTCTTCAGACATTACCCAGCATCCCTTGAGGGACAAGACTGCCCAGTTGGGTTAAAAATATAAAACTCGATGTACCCGTTCAAAACAAAAAGTTGTCCCCCCAATGAGACTGTGCATGTGGCTGGTACTGCAGATAGGTTGTAAGGTTGTAAAATGTAGATTTTTCCTCTTCTGGCATGTTGCTAATAATGATAATAACTAAAAATTTTGCTCTGCTTAGCAGATCTTTTTTGCTGAGATAAATTTCTCTACCTGGAGGCCACAGTTTTTACTGGGAGTTCATAAGCGAGTCATAGCTTCAAATGTAAATTGCTTGGAAATAAACCAAATTTGGTGACATAATAATAAAAAGGAAAATCGATTTCTCTAGAAATACACATCTGTTCATTAAAGCTGGCTGCTAGTCCATTGCAGCTGTTCCCATTTAAAAACTAAATATCTAAACATCATCCTTTACAGTGGGAAGTTTGCGGAGATCATATTCACGGGAGTTTGTGGCAAGGGTTTGGCAGTTAAGTGTGGTTTATTTGGTGTATGACTCTCCGGAGCCCTCTGGACACACAAATAGAAAATAAAAAGTCATGCCTACATCTCCATTGAGGCCATCCAGTGTCCTGGGTTCAAATCTTGCAGGGACCATGCAGGGGATGGTGAGTTCCTAGACAATTAAATGATTGGTTCTTATCCAGATGTAGGAAACTTGGAAGATTTTCCCCAAAAAAGCGTCATAGCTACATTGGACATGGTCCAGCCTACTGGTCACCTGTGTCACCTCTCTCTGGATCTGGGGAATCTGGGCTGAGTCTGTAACAAGATCAGTGTCACTCCCCACTGATATTCTTGGCTCCCCACACAAACCAGTCAGAAGCTGAGCCTCGTTCCGGCTTACTGCAAAGACAGTGGGTGTCCAGCTGTGTTGTGTGATTTGGAAGGGGGGGCCGTCTTAGGGGGACTCCTGCCCCTGCATGTGCATGCCCGCCCATGCCTGCCTTCCCTCCACTGCCAATATATTCCCTAAGTGCTGCCTTTCCTCCTGGCGCTGTGGAGACACTTAGTCGGATTCTACCTGAACCTGGAGCCTGTTAGATCCTTCAGAATGAACTGGGCCATGTGACGGTGTGAGAGACCAGATATAAGAAAGGTAGGGTAGCCAGAGCTCAGAGCCTGATCCAGGTGAGGTCTCAGGCCCTCACTTGCAAAAGTGACCCAAGTGATTGACTCTGCATCTGTCCAGATTTTAAATGCAACATAGAGCAACGTCTTGCATGATACCCTAGCACGATAGGGGCATGCAGTCTGTGGCCAGTGATTGCTATGAAGGCACGGTGCACGGAGGGAAGCCAAGGCAAAGACAAACCAGCTTCTTCTCAGCTACCACACTGCACACCAGTGTGGCTCTGGAAAAAATCCTGTCTTTGGGAAGCAGCGGTGACCCCAGTATAAATCTGTTTACTGACAGAATACATCCCCGAGAGCTGAAGTTGAGCTTCTTAGCATCAAAAGACTGTTTACCAAGAGGCATGTGTTCATATTTTATTATCAGAGTGTTTGCAAATGATCCACCCTCCAGGCCCTCCCAGGATGCAGTCACGGATCTCCGACTGTTTTATCAAGCACAGAATCGACTCGCACAATTTATAACATACTGGACCTTTATAAACACCTTTGGGACCTGGAGAGACTGCCTTGTCAATAGCTCAGAGATAGAAGTGGTGATCCGGGCGCTTCGCACAGGTGGGTACGGCCTGTGATGCGTCTTGCCCCCCAGACCACTCGTCCGGTCCTGCCTGCAGCTGCTCGGCACCTAGAGCCCTCTGCCTGGACTGAGCAGCCGAACAAAGACAGAGAAGGCGCTGCTTTAATTTTCCGAAGCTGGATTTTCACAGTGTCGAAAACAACTTGTCAAATTCACAACTCCTTTACCTGCTAGAGAATTCATTTAAAAAAAAAAAAAAGGAAATTGAGGGATGACCAAGGGGAGAAATACTGTTTGTTTGTTTTCCTCTGTCCCTCTAAGCCCATCAGTGGTGCCCGAGCTAGGCAGGTCCATTTCTGCGCCAGCTCCACCCTAGCTCACCTTCCTCGGCCCGCATTTCAAACAGTGGCTAATTGGAGCTCCGGGCTTCCCAGGAGTTGAATAAATAGTGGTGACTTTTCATTAGCTCAGGCAACCTCTGGAGGTGGGAGATGGCTTCCACCAAGACCTGTGTTTCGGCAGCATTGCCCCAGGACAGAGTCAGGCTGGAGACACATTTCTAAACGCAAAATAAGAGATCCTCCATCTGAACGTTTCCTCTGAGGAAAAAGATCCTTTATTTTCTGCACGTGACGGCAAAGCTGCTGCTGCTGTCTAGGTAACGGAAATGTCAGAAATGTATTGTTCCGTCTTTAATTTCCTCACTCAACACCGGGTCATTAACTTGAACCTTCTCCAGGTGCTATCATGACCGTATTTGCCTTAAAGGACGTGCATGACCTAGTGTTTAAAATGCCGTGTCGCAAGGGAAGACACCTGTGTCGCTGGGTGTATTCGGCTTCAAAGAAGGAACCTTGGATTATACCAGCCAAGATGCGCCAAGTGGCTCCTCCATCTGGAGAGTGGGGGAGGGAAGAGAGAGGTGTTCAGAGAGCGACGAGGAAAGAATGAGAAGCCTCCCAAGGCTGCGATGGGTTCTGAACTCTGCATTGCTCCTTCCGGACGGCATTGTTCGACAGACACGACAGCGCGTCTCCAGGGGAAGGTATTCCGCACTGAAGTAGAGCTGAGCAAGAACCCCAAGGGATTCAGGCTCCTCTGCTGGGAGCCTGCCTTCTTCCTCTCCCACCCCCCCTGCTTGTGTTCCCTCTCTCGCTGGCTGTCTCTATCTCTGTCGAATAAATAAATAAAATCTTTAAAAAAAAAAAAAAAAGGGGCGCCTGGGTGGCACAGCGGTTAAGCGTCTGCCTTCGGCTCAGGGCGTGATCCCGGCATTATGGGATCGAGCCCCACATCAGGCTCCTCTGCTGGGAGCCTGCCTTCTTCCTCTCCCACTCCCCCTCCCTGTGTTCCCTCTCTCGCTGGCTGTCTCTATCTCTGTCAAATAAATAAATAAAATCTTTAAAAAAAAAAAAAAAGAACCCCAAGGGAGTAAACATGACCACAGCCCCTAGTGTCAGTTGCACAAAGTAGGTTTGACATCAACACACCTGGGGGAGAATCGGAGCCTCTCGGCTTTGAGATACTGATTCAACAAAAACCACAGAAGTCAGAAATGAGCCATCATTATGGTAATTCCTGTTTTCATGATGGCGTGTGCTCCAGGTCACTATCAGCGTTAGTCGCCACGTTGTGGGATTATATCCAAAGTACTAATCTTTCTGTTTTGGGTGCATTCCTAACCTCCCTACCTCCCACACATGCATGAAAGGGCCTTTTTACCCCTCTGTAGCCCACGCTTTCAGGCATGAGAATTTACATCAGCCCCAAAGACTGACATTGTGTTTCTAAAACACAGAAATACCAACCAAAATACTATGTGAAATGGTTCAGCAGAGAGCACTTATCCACTACCAGAAACTAGAGATCAGGGCTTGAGAGAGAGTAGGGTCCGGGGCTATAGGTACGTGGAAGGAGGTAGAAGGAGGTGGAGGAGATAGGGGCCACCTGGGCTAGTGACGAAGAAGAGAAAGGGATGGGGAACCTTGGGCCTGGGCAGGAGTGAAGGACCTTCCTTCTTTAGGACTCCTGGACCTGAAGCAGATGGGAGCTGCTAATCTCAGCAAGTATGGCCAACACGAGCACGGCCAACGCTAGCAGCCAGCTGCTCAGCTCCTGAGCCTTCGAGGTCCTTGCTCTGGGCTCAGTTCTCCTTTGCTCACTCCCAGAGCCCCCATGCCTTGGAAGACCGTGAGTACTGCAGTCCAGGAGAGGGCAGGTGCTTAGCTGTCTTGTGGAGGGGGTGTGGCATGTTGGGGATGCCAAGGTGGATTTGGACAAGATTACTGTTCCCTCAGAGTGGTGGACCCACTGCCTTACCTCTGTGTCCTCCATTCCACCCATCAGGCTGAAAAACCTCAGACTCCCAGGGGCCTTGAGTCCTTGAAGCTTCTTTTGGGAACTGTGAAGTGAACACACATCTTTAATAGAACATTATGGACAGCTTTTAACCAGGATGTGGGCATAAACTCAAGGAAAAGCTTGAGCCGCTAGTATAGCAGTTGTCAAAGTTGAGCGTATCTCAGAATCACCGAAGGGCTTATGAAAACACCATTGGCTGGACTCCAACCTCAGAGCTTCTGCTCCAGCAGGTCTGGGGTGGGGCCAGATAATCTGCATTTCTGGCAAGTTCCCTGGTGATACTGATGCTGCTGGTCCTGGGACCACACCGTGAGAGCCACCGCTCGATCCTGCCTCTGACGGGAGGTGAACAAAAACTCTCCTAGTCTCCGCGTTCTTCACTGTGGTATGGAGATGTCTGTTGCCTGGTTAATCCCATCTTGCAGAAGTATCTCATACAATAGAGAGTCTGCTTTTAGGGGCCAAGGGTAAGACCACCCCCTGCAGCTGAGATAGAATCCGAAAATGATGTGTGGGTGAGGGATTATGCCTTTGGAATGTCTGGCAGGAGGTTAACGAGGGCTGACTTGGAGAAGAGTGGTCTTGGGGCCTCCAAAGAGCTTCCCAGTCCCTTCCAGAAGCTTCATGTTCGAAAAGAGTTTCTTGATGAGCATTTTGCAGGTGCTGGTCAGAACGCCCCTAAAGAATGTGACAAGGACATGAGAAAATGCCTCTCTGGTTCTCTTTGCCTCCTCAGAATCGATAAATATTTATTGGCCTCCCAAAATATTTGGAGTGCAAGAAGCAGAACCAAACAGCCAAAAGACACAGACGTTGCCCTCCAAAGAGACCACGCTCTGGACAGAAAACCAAGAAACAGGGGAATTATCTTTGGGAAGCAAGGCAGATATGCTCCCCATGAAAGATGTGGTTAGCTTTTCACAATGGACGTGGGCCTGAAATTGTGCACATAAATTAATGCTTTTGTGAAGCAAGTTGATTTTAAATGCACGAGAGGAGCCAACTGTTTAAAGGACCCTGGCAGAGAATCCTTCTGGAAAAAGAGGAATCGCTTACTAATGTGAATAACCATCCCTCTCATTTATCGACCTTATTAGCTTCGATCTTTCATTTTGGTAGTTCTCATGGTCTGGAAACAAGAGGAACGTTTCTGCATTCTTACTTTGGAAAAAGTAGCTACCAGCAGCGAATGACAAGTTTGTATCAGAGATTCATGGCTGAGCGTCTAATGTGTGTTTTATTGGGTCAGCTCCGGCTATCTGCATGATTCCTTAGAGTCAGAGGGCTCCTGAGTCCTGCTTGCTGTGTCATCCCCCTGAGGTCAATAAAAGAATTAGGGGCGCCTGGGTGGCTCAGCCGGTTAAGCATCCGACTCTTGGTTTCAGCTCAGGTCATGATCTCGCGGTCGTGGGATCGAGCCCGGTGTCCGGCTCCACACTCTGTGCAGAGTCTGCTTCGGATTCTTTCTCCCTCTCCACACTCCTCCCCCTGCTCGTGCTCTCTCTTCCTGTCTAAAATAAATAAACTCTTTTTCTAAAAAAAAAAAAAAAAAAGAAGAATTAAAATGTGTCTGTAGTCAGCAAAGAATGATCAGTTGTGTTAAATCTATTTTCCTGAACTTTGAGTTTTTGGAAATTGGTCATCAAGGTAACTCTCAGACAGGCTTTTCTGAGCTTGGTGCTATTGACATTTGGGGACAGATAATTAATTGAGGTTGGAGGCTTTCCTGTGTGCCATGCCATTAGCATCATCCCTGACTTCTGCCCACTGGCTGCCAGTAGCGTCTGCCCAGCTGTGAAAACCAAAAATGTCTCTACACATCAGCACACGCCCCTGGAAGGAGGAGCAAAATGGCTCCCCGTCAAGGACCATCGCTCTAAGATAGCACAAATATTCAGAGTCAGCACGCCCTATTCGGAGACAATTCCATGTCGAGTTTTCTCGAAGCGAGGCACACGTTCTCATGAGTGGAGCCCCACCTTGTAGCTCATTGTTGATTCTGTCACGACTGGCCGTGAAACCATGCTGGGTCATTTTTCTGTATTCACAAAATATGTGCTGAGCACTAGCTGTGTGCCAGACGCAGGGTGGTGAGTGGGATGAACAAGGTTCCCGCCCTTAAAAGATTACAGTCTAGCGGGAGGTTCAGGTGTTCAATAAGTAAGCAACCTAGTAATTAATTATAAAATCATGTGATGGCAACAGAGGGTGGAATCAGAGACTGACATGGAAACAGCCTATGTGGGCAGAGTAATCCGGGAAGGCCTCCCTGAGGAGGTGACGTCTAGGCTGAGGCCTGCCGGAGGAGTAGGAAGCAGCCATGTGTATAGCAGGAAGAACCATAATCCATGCAAAAGAAGCACTGAGTCAAAGGAAGTTAGGACTGCAGACAAGAACTATAGAGGCAGTTTGCTCGAATCTGATGCAGCTTCATAGGCCAAGAAGAAGCGTGCCTTGTTTCTCTAGGGAAAGGGGTGCATCCCACACAGTCCTGGAACACTGGCAGGCAGGCCTGGGGTAGTGTGTTCCCTCTCTGATTACAAGGTAATGTGCCAGGTGGAAAGATGGCTTCAGACTTCACAGGGAATTCAAGAGTATTTCAAAGCTTACAGCTATGCCTCTGTGCTAAGTAAGGTGAAATTTTCTAGGGGTTTCATTGTCTGGATTGTTCCTTAAATGGATCTTCTGTAGAAGTGGATAAGTGAAATCCCTCCCACCCTTGCAAAACCTATTGTGTAAATTGACATAGGCCAATTTGACCGTGCTCACCTATTAAGTTCTTTTTGGTAGCTATTGACAGCCACCAGTAGTTGGAGGGGGTTGAGAATCAGCTGCTCTCCTGCAACCTTGCTCCCAGGTTCCAGTGAAAGCGCGTCTAGAACCAAATCCTGCACCACATGCAGACATTTTCTGGCAAGCAGACACTAGACCATACAACCTGTTGTGTAAGTACCACAAACCCACCTGTCCTTGTAGGTGCTCTGACCACATGTCCCATGGAACCCTCACCCCAGGCAGACAAGACAGTTTTCAAGAGAGAGAATAGAACCAATCTCAGAGTGGGCAACAGACAAACAGAATCCTCCAAATCATTTGCTGGACAAAGGACTGTTTGGGGCATACATCTGAAGCCCCATCCCAAAGGCAGACGGGGAAAATGCCTGTAAGGTTCTTATCCCTATTTCAGGCAAGAGTGGGGAGTTCTGGAAAATACTTCAGCCATACCATACATCTTGAATACCATGAATTCTGCCAGTGAGAACCCCCTTCTTATATCCATTATGCTAAACAGCAAGCCCCACTTACACCGGTGAAAACCCATTTGGAACCTACTTGGAGCCCAAAGCCTCTGGTGTTGACCAGAGTTCAGAAGAAGTAAGGGAAGTTGGAGAAGGCCCCATGGGAACTGTCAGGACCGTGGTCTTCCTGAGTTAGTACTGAGGTCCACTCCCCCAGGAGGGAGTAGATTCCAGATCATGACTGCCCACTGCCCCAGGAGAGTGGTTAACCGAGCTAGCATATACATAACATCAGCACCTGCTATGCTACAGGATTTGAGAGTAAATTACACACATCAAAACGGGCAAGCACAGGCTAAGTCTGCCCCCGGAATGGGCGTGGGAGAAAGGAGGATAGTAATGGAAACATCTGCTTAACCAAGAATGATGCCAAATATCATATTGGAATTGCCAGTTTCCAAAGAATTCAAGCCCAATCAGCCGCGCTTTGCCCAGACCCTCATACACTTCAGCCTTGTGAGGACAGAGGCTGGGACACTCTCAGCTTGGCTGGGGGACCTCTGTTGTGGCTCCAGGTTAGCGGTCTCCAGCCTCTTCTGGCAAGATGACCCCTAATTTCAGTGACCTCTGCCAGAAAGCAGAGGTACTTCTGTGACTGTTAACTGAACAAAACCGATAATGGAAAAGCTGTTAGGAATTCAGCAACACTTTCAATCTGCCTTTCATTAGTTACAATAACATCACACACGACAAAGAATACAGGAGGGGTCAGGTTCAGAAATAAGGGGAAATCAGAGAAGCAACCCTCCCAGGTGACCCCAGGTGTGTTGGATAGTCACACATCTCCTCTCTGTAAGTCAGTCCAACTCGGACGGCTGTCCCCAGTGCTGGAGTAGATGGCCTTTCTTCAGGTCCAGGATGAAGTAGGTGCCTTTTATTTACAGTGATATTGTAGGGAAACCGTGCGTCCTGAACTGTGGGATCACATGCTTTCTACGATGAGATGCTCACACCAAGACCCACAGAAGGTTCAATTGCTCTGTGCTTCTCATCTCACACTCGGCAGAAGGTGTCAGGGCGCCTCGAGGAGTGTCACGTGGAGCTGAAATGTCCATGATCAACTCAGCACAAAGATAGTCCTTAAAGTCTATATGGAGGCAAGCCCCCCCCCCTTGCAAATATTCCCTGGGACAGGCGTGACTCTGGGTCATCAGTTAACACACAGGTGAGAGTGATACAAACAGCAGATAGAAAAGAAGTAATCATCTTGCAACTTGTAAGTGTATCAAGTCAACCCGTGGACCTGTTAAAGTTATACAATGTTACATGTCAATCATATCTCCATAAAGCTGGAAACAATTTTTTAATGATATAAATTTTTAAAAAAAGAAGGACCCAGTGCCTGAGTACCATGAATGAGAGTGCAAAGCAGCTCAGTTGCTTGGGGAAGGTTTACCATCTTGGTCATCATGGGTAGGGTGCCCTGGGTGCCCAAACATGCAGCGTACCCAGAAAGAACACATTCCTAGCATCAGAGACAAAGTCTGGAGCAGCCTGAGTCAGCATCTCTCAGCCACACGTCCTGGCCACACAACCTGGGGCAAATCACACACCCACTCTGAGCCTTTGTGGTCTGGTTAAACAAGATGGCCCAAGTGAAGTGCATAGGAAGTGCTCAGTTAAACGGAAGTGAGCAGATTAGTCCTTAGCTTCGGAGGGTGAAATCACTGCAGCAGAGCATCAGAAGCAACCCAAGGAGCGTTATGTGAGAGGAAATTGTTTTGGCGGAGTGTGTTTTCAGTTGTAGAGCAGACACTCCTGGGGTGTCGTGTGAGTCTGCCGGTATTGAGTTGCAAATGGGTTTTGTTTAGTATCAGGATCTCTATCAGCCAGACATTTATGTATTTTTTATGTTGGAAAAGAAATACCGTCTTCCATAACAATGGAAGAAAGGTAGCTACTTACCCATCCTCCCTTTCTTGTTATTTCTGAGTGAAAGCAAATGGGAACGAGGGCATTTTGTTGCGGGGTTCAGATGGGAGACATTCTGGGGTTGTCTAGCTGTTCAGTACAATATAGACATTTTAAAAATAGTACGGGGGTGGGAATCAACAGACCATCCAGGTTTTTTGAACCAGTAATTGGCTCCCTATCCATCAGTCGGCCATTCAGGAAGCTTCTGTCTGTTTCGGAGATGACAAATATGAAGGCGCCTCGTAGGAACTGGAGGGGTTGGTCCAAGGGGCCACCGCGTCAGTGGAAAGACCCTGCGTTATGAGAGCTATCCATCCCACTCCCCTCTAGCTCAAAGAAAATGCTCTCCATGGCAACAGTGACAGTCCGAAAATGTAAAAAATAACAATTCCACCAAGCAAAGAAACCAGCCTCTACCTGCTTCCATTTGCAACAATCCTGACTCGTCATACTGCATTTTTCACAATGGCTTGATGGCGGTAGTTGGAGCTGCCGCGTAGCTGATGTGACACAGAGCGTGCTGCTGAGTCATTGGTGGGCTTTAGTGCCTGGCCGGCAGAATCAGGGTTTCACAGTTGGTCTGTTTGGGGCAGACGAGTGACTGTCCCCGTGGGGAGAGCCACTGCTAACTCTGCTGCCAAAGCTGAGGTCCCGTGCCCAGAGTGTCAACTTGCTTCTTGGGGTTAAGTCAGGGTTTCCCAAAGTGTCCGTGTTATTAGCATTTGGTGCTGGATCATCTCCATCATGGGGACTGTCCTGTGTGTTCTGGAATGTTTAGCAGAGAAGACAAGAAATCACAAGGAGGAAAACAATGATTTGTCAGAAGTTTGGAGGAAGAAGGTAAGGGCATATAAGTGAGAAATGTACAGGGGCGCCTGGGTGGCACAGCGGTTAAGCATCTGCCTTCGGCTCAGGGCGTGATCCCAGTGTTATAGGATCGAGCCCCACATCAGGCTCCTCTGCTATGAGCCTGCTTCTTCCTCTCCCACTTCCCCTGCTTGTGTTCCCTCTCTCGCTGGCTGTCTCTATCTCTCTCAAATAAATAAATAAATAAATAAATAAATAAATAAATAAATAATCTTTTTTTAAAAAAGTGAGAAATGTACAAATATAATATATCCAGTAATAACCGCCGTCTTCGTCAAGTCTCTGGTGAATATGATAGGGAAGGATTGAAGGGCACCTAACCTTGACTATTAGAAGTGCTTTTATCTCTCATGCAGCTGGATTCGGTCCATATGTGATTAGTCAGTCTCCAGGCATTTAGTGGAGCCTACCCCATGCCAGACTCTGTGCAAGGTGCTGGACACACAGCATCCCACAGACAGACAGGGGCTCGGGCCGTACAGAGCTTCCATCCAACCTAGGGTTTCCCACCACTGACACGGTTGACATTTGGGGCCAGATAACTCTTCGTTGTGGGGGCTGTCCCGTGCATGACAGGGTGCTTAGCAGTGCCCCTGACCTCTACTCCCTAGATGCCAGTAAGAAACTGCCCTCCCAGCTGTGACAACCAAGAATGGCCTCAGACATTGGCAAATGTCTCCTGGGAGGACAGAATTGAGAACTGCTGATCTAGCCCCCACTGAAACAGAATCCTGTCTCTTTCTGGAATTCCCCCCGGTGATTCCAGTGCTGCCCGGGCTGATCACCAGTCTCTCCAGGCTACAGAATAAGGGCATGTGTATTCTGGCTGGAGGCTTGTGTAGAGGGGTGGGGATCATTCACCCCTGGCTTTCTTGCTGCTCTTGGGATATATTTTCCACGTGTGCAGTGAGCAATACACATGCAGTCAAGTGCAGGGGGAAGAGCATTCTGCAGCCTCTCGGGCGGTTTTTCACTGCTGGATAATTTGTTCAAATTCAAATATTGTTTCCTGTAAGTTTCTGTCTCAGCGGCTCCGAGTGCTTACCTTGTGGGCATTCATCAAGGCCAAGTCAAATGGCCAACCTTCAGGAACAAACCACAGGGCTTGTCCAAGGCCCAAGTACGCACTTTCTCAGACTTCTTTGCCAGAAGAAGAAGGCGCTTCTTACCGGTCTCTTCCCCAACTCCAAGAACCGTGCAGTGTGACCCATAAAGTACTCAAGCACCTGGCTCAGAGTCGATGCTCACCAAATGGGAGACATCGCTATACTGCAATAGCTGCCGTCGACAGGTAGAGGAATAAAATGTATATAAATAAAAATATTTAGGGTGTGAACTCTTGCAGACATCATTTAGCGTTGGAGACGTCACGTGGTGCTAAGGAGCCCCCCTCTGCCTTCAGGTCTGGGAAACTCAGCCGTCCTTCAAGCACTGAGAGAGTACGGGCTTTGTAGCATAAAAGTTCGTAGTAAGACGCACTCTAGAGCGTTGGGAGCAGCTGGGAGTGTCTGCCAGTCCCTGCTTGTTCCAGGGGACACACGGGCAGGAGTGACTTGGGGCACCCTCCCCGGTCACTCATGATTAGCATCCGTGGTCCCGGAGATCTAGCCTTGACAGAGGTTTTCTCAGAAGGTCCCCAGATGCCACAGCTTGCATTCAGCGCCTGAATCAGGGGAATCGCTGTTTGTAAAAGTCAGAGAACGCTGTACTTGCAAACTCCCCGTGTGGAGGAAAGGTTAAAAAAAAAAACCAAAAAAACACCCGTTGGGAAGCCCTTTAAACTGTTTTTAATGGTACCGGGAGAATTAAAGCTTTGCTACAAGGATTTGGTGATCAAAGAAAGGCAGGCCGTCCTGAGTGACATTTATCTGCTTCAGGCTTCCTGACGTCCTCCTGACACCAGACAGGAGGTCAGGACGGAAAGAGAAGCTCGTTTCCTATGGTAGGGACCCCCACCCCAGCGGTACAAGGGTGTGCTTGGTGAGCGCGTCCTATGCTGCTAATCTTCCTGTTTGCTTCAGTATGCTCAGAAGAAGTGAAAGCTCATAGCGGGGTTAGAAATGGCACATTCTCATATGTCCAAGGGAATGGCCATGGCCTGGGACCCTGGGACCCCGGGATCCTCTTGCCATCCCTGCCATTTCAGCAGACAGATTGATTTCCAATGTTCTCCTGGCCAGACTATTTCAAGGTTCTCAATAAATAAATAATGAGGGGCCCTGGGATGACGTGGGGGCGGGGAGGTCACCTGTCCAGGGATTGAAGGAAATAAGGGACAGGCTTGTTGAAATGTGCGCCAACCTTATATAATCATATGTGCTGGAATTTGGTTGGTATTTACTATTTTTCTAATCTGGAACCTTATACATACATGCATAGTATACCTGGAGGCCTACCTATGTAGTATGTATATATAGTTACGTAGCCCCCAGGGAAAAGGGCGGACGGTGGTTTATATTAACCCCATTTAAACCCAGAGGTTAAGGAGCTTGCCTAAGATCTTAGTTGTCTTCACCACTAGGTGATATTGTCATTGTTTTCCCTCCCTAAAAAAACAAGAGCAATCCCACTGCTTACCACTACTTGCTATTTGATTGCATGGCCTTAGGTGCTCTCCTAACCCTGTGAGGAAGGCAGGAGGTGGTCCTATTTACAGATATGGGAGCAGCAATGGATGCGGTTGATGATTATGCCCAAGGTCACCCAGCCTACAAGTGACAGCCTGTGGCAGGAACCCCTGCTCTGTCCAGTGTGCCTGGCGCTTCCAGGATGGGCTAGGTCCTGGGCTGGGAGCTCGTTGAGTCAAAGACTTGTCTCCCCAGAAGCTGGCACGGGGCCTGGTGCCGAAGAGGCCCCACTTAGCACTGAAGGGTGGAAGAAGGGACGGGACAGGGGAGAAGGAAGGAGATGGAGGCCCAGGGAGAGAGGGGCGTGGGGGAGGGGGAGGGACAAAGAGGTGGGGAGAGAAAAGGGAGGGACGTTGTTCTGTTTTCAGTGCATCTACTTATCTCTGCAAATGGAACTGAGAAGCCTGTGTTGATGTTGTCCCTGTTTATCTTTGTTTCATTAATGTGGTAGATACACCAGTGGGTTCTGGAATAGTCAGAGTCCTGGCAGGAATGGACAGAAGCAATCAGAGGGGACTGCTGAGGAGAGTTGAACTTGGGGTCCATTTACAAAGGTGTGGGCAGCTTGAAGGGAGACTAGTGAGAGCTGGGTATGCACTCTGGCCCTGATGGGGGCGCCTCCCACCTCTAGGCCTGAAGGAGGGGTGGTGGGTGGGTCCTGGAACCCAGAGAAGGAGCTGTGCTGGCACTGGTGGGAGCTGTGGACCCTGGTGGAGGAATTCGCTGCTGCCCAGCTTGCAGAAGGCAGCCAGGGGACCGACTTACCCCAATTCCCTCCCTCCCACCTTTCAATTCCCTGCCAGTGCCCTCCCCAATAATGGCCAAACCCAACAGGAAGCTGGAAGGCAAGGGCATCCTCTATCCGGAGACGCCAGCCTTCCCGGGAAAGACGGAGAGTGGATATGAGGGGCAACAGGAATTCTCCGCCGTTAGAAGAGGGGAAGGTGAGATATTGAACAACCTGATTAGCAGGGACCCCCACAGAACCAAGCACCAGCCAGTCAGAGTGGCAGCCATAATATGCCCTCCTAAGTCTTACGCTGCTGTGCACTGAAGGGGGGTCCTTGGGGAAAGTGTGTGCACGCCTCCAGGGGAACCCATGCAGACATGCACACAGTGACTCTGTGCTGGCCACCCCTTTAGGAACTGCAGTGCCCTCAGCTGTGGCTCAGACAGGGCAGAGCCGAGTCCTCACCAGCCACGGACCGCGACCCTGTCATGCAGACACATGGGCTCAGAAAAAGGATGGTGAAATGTCCTCTACCCAAGGCCAGCGTCTAACACCTTCTCAAACTTGTGAAAGTTCCAGAGCTTTGGAGAAGCCCTCCCATCAGACTTACTCCCCTAACACGTGATGATTCTCCAAACTATTTTGACAGATGAAATTGCAGATAATTAGCCTGACTCTGCCAACTTGAAATTACTGGGGATGATTTCTGTGGCTGTACTCGAATTTCTGGAAGATAGTCTAAAATGGAGAAACAGGCCAGTGTTATCCTCATCTCACCCCTTTGACACATTGTTATAAGTGTAGGAGAAAACTTTAGGTTGGTCATAAACATCTATGATGCATTCGGGGGAACAGGCTACTCAGTTAAAACCCCACAGCCTTGTTGATAGAGGCAAGACTGAAAAGCACTTTCACCGAAATGCCTTTCACTAATGTCAGCCATTTTTTAGACCGATTCTATCTTCTCTGCTCTTCTCTTTTTTATATAGAACGAGATTGGCATCTGAAAAATAAGGATATATAAAAGTTTGTGTCTCCATCCCTGTTCCTACATGCTCCTCCATCAGTGATTTTGGTGGCATTGGATTTTGAAGGTTTACTTCTGCCCTTTTCTAGAGTCCAGAGTCAGCGTACCTTTGTGAGATGTTAGGGGATTGATTTCAGTAATGGTCCCATGTCTCTTCCCCTGTATCCACACCCTTTGTGGATGTGTGTGACCCTATGGGTCTCCCATAGAGGTCGAGTACATTTTCCCTCCCCACGTGTCTTAGCTCAGGCAGCCACAACCAAATCCCATAGACAGGGGATTTGAACAACTTATTTCTCATAGTTCTGGAGGCTGGAGGGCTGAGATCAGGAGGCCAGTATGGTTGAGTTCTGCTGAGAACTCTCTTCTTGATTTACAGATCGCTGCCTTCTCACTGTGTCCTCACAGGGTGGAGAGGGCTCTGGTCTCTTCCTCTTCTTATGAAGACACTGATTCCCATCATGAGGCCCCACCCTTATGCCCTCATCTCAATTTAATTGCCTCCCAAAAAAGACCCCACCTCCAAATATAATCACATTGGGGGTTAGGACTGCGACATATGAATTTGGAGGGGACACCAACATTAACTCCATAATATCGCATGACTCATTTTGACCAATAGAATAAGGCAGAAATAATAGTGTGCCAGTTCTGAGATTAGACTGCAAAGACCCTTGCATGACTCCTCTTGCTCTCTTGCCACACAGGAGGGGAATAAGAGGCATGGGGAGATAAGCTTCTCTGGCTAAGGTGGCCCAGCCATTTCCAGCCTAGAAGCAAGCTTCCAGTCGACCTATAGCTGTGTGAATGAGCCTGACCGAAATCAGCAGAGCCCAGCTTATATCAGCTGATCCCTGGCCTACCTACAAATGCATGACTGACAATGATGAATGATTATGTTTTATGATGCTGAGTTTTGGGATGGTTTGTTGTGCAGCAAGAGCTAGCTGATACAACTTGGTTACTGGATAATCATTATTATTTGTACTCTTCCTAGAAAGGAAGTTGAGTGTAGTCTTTCAAAGCATGGAGTAGATTGAGGCTTCTCACATTTTAACCCTGCTTCTGCCACTTACTATTTCTGTGACCTCAGGCAAGATGTGCCAATTGCCTCTTCTGTAAAATGGATACAGTAATAGAATTGCATTAGGCAATGATGAGTATTAAATGAGTTAATGCATATAAAGTACTTCAAACAGTGCCTGATTCAGAGCAAGCAGCGGGGAAGTGTTTGCTGGTATCCCTTGTACAGGGCTTGAGACTTGGACAGGGCAGGCCAAAGGTGAGGTTCGTTGATGCCCAGGTAGCGTTTGTTCCACTAGGAAATCAAGGGCTTTGATCTCACATCTCAGCATGAGACAAGCTCACTTTTCCCAAAATAGGAAATGTAATCAAGACTGCTTTAGAATTCTCTGAGATGACAGTTTCTTATCTTCTCTGAGAAATAAAACGCATTAGTGTTTTGATGGCATTATTCCCTTTCTCCACGTAGAAGTGATGGTAGAGAAAGGAAGCATCAACAAGGTGACTCCAGTGTGGACAAGCACTGTGAAGCATACAGACCCCTTTGTATTTCCTCCCTCTCCACCCCACATCCAGGCACTCGCCATTCTTATACCGTGCAGCCGGATTACTTACCGAGGAATTTCATCTCTCCCCACGTCTTGCAGATGCCACCACCACCATGGATGCCTTGAATCTCCCTGTGCCCCTCCCCACTCAGAGCATTTGCTATCCCTGGACAAGGAATTTTGTATAGCAGCTTACTTGCTAAAAAGTCATCCCTGTTAAGTAACCTATTTGCTGTTTACCGTGTGTGTCGTAAATAACACCTTATCATGGAAAGGTGAATTTAATGGTGGGAAACCCAAACACTTTGATGGTTGTTGGCAAAGCTAATTGAAGGGCAAAAAAGCACTCAGGACTCTCTCAACAACACACAGGTAGCAACCCATTAAGACCAATCCTGGGCATTGAGGTGGGCACATGAGTCACCAGTGGGAGGCCCTGAGGTCACATGATCGTGGCAAAGCCCCTCTGTCCTGTAACAGCTGGAGATATTCACAGTGCCTATCTATTTTCCCACCTCATTGTGTTTGTTCTCTCAAATCAATACTAATCCCCTTCCCCCACCTTCTGCTCTACAATCATGAACCCTACCTATCCTTGAAGGCTGCGCTGTTCCATGTTTCCCAGGAAGCTTCCCTGAGGCTCTGGCTGTCACTCTTCCTCCAGCTTCCTCATAACCCTTTACAAATGAATCTCTCCAACCCTGCACTGGGTTGTGAGCTCCTGGAACACGGTCGCTCATGCAGTTTTCATCTCATCACTTCCCACATGACTTAGAAGACTTATGTATGAAGCTCTCAGTAAATAGTTGTTGAATTTTTAAAAAATTAGTGATTTCACAGTTATTTCATCCGGTTTGGGGATGATACCTGCACTTCTTCCCAAATAGGTGAATCCCCAAACCCAGGCCTCTGGTAAGCTCTAGTGGCTTCTAGATGTATTGAACCACTTCTGCTGTCCTCCTTGCAGTCCCTGGTTCAAGGACAAAGTGTTTAAGAAGCTCCTTTCACTCACATGTCTTCCTTTGACACCAGTTCAGGTAGCTTTTATCCTAAGAGAATCACAAAGGAAGAAATACCAGCATATTTAAGAGCAGTGTGGAAATAACTTGGCCATGAGAAGTCCCATTGTCAGTGAATTTAAAGCTGGTCCAGCCAGATTCACAGAGTTGGACTCTTTGCATTTTAAGCTCTTGTAAATCATAAAGTCATAGTGCCAGACAGACACTTAGAAATCTTGTCCGGTCCACCCATGAAAATATACACTCCTTGGGAGGTGCGTTCTCTCCCAGTCCATGCATTGTACAGATGCACGTAGCCCAAGGACATAGAACTGGTAGTCAGCTGGGCTGGAACTCCAGCTTCTTAAAGGGCATCCGCTCACTACCCCATGCTGAGCCGGGATGGCAGGGAAGGAATGGATTATTGTCTCCAAGCTACACCATTGGCTGCAATAGGCACTGTGATTACTAGTACAGAGTAATAAACCTCTGTGATAAGGATATAATGCAGAGGCTTTACTTGGCCCATTAATCCTCAGTAAATGTTGTTGCCTAGCTGCAGTCTCTCTGGCCCAGCCCCTGCTGCCCTGCCTATCACTTTGGAGCCTAAGTAACAGCATTTCTTACATAAGAGCAAGGCCCTACCAGAAGTGTCTAGATCACAAGAATTAGCACCAGAAACTGATTAAAAATTTAAAAAAAAATTTTTTTTCATGACATTCCTATCTGCCTTGTGTGGATGTGTGTGTGTATTTGGGATATGATGAACAAGAGCAATAATGTTATATAGACATTCGTTTGACTTATGCATAATGGGACATCTAAGAGAAAGGCCTTGTGCTCAGCACTTTGAGGACAGTGGGGTCACATCCCAAAAAAATGAAGCATAAATGCCATAAGCGTGGTACAAACAAATTGGTCTGAGGCTGCCAGGGAGAGAGTGAGTGCAAAGGATTTCCAAAGAGGGGAGAGGATGGGGGAAGGGGAAGGATTCAAATAAGGCTTCACAGACAGGGTGCTATTTGAGCAAGACCTGGAAACTTGAGAATTTTTCAAGTGAGGAAAGGAAGGATTCCAGGTCGAGAGGATAACCCGAGCCTAGAATATGTTAAAAGTGAGTTTTACCAGAGCCTGAAAAAGCAGATAATCCCCTCTGTGTGTAATTTTTCAGAAGAAGCACAAAAAAAGGAGGAAGACCAATTTTATGAAGGTTCCAGCACAAGAACATATTGTCAGAGGTCAGTCTCATTTCTAGAACACAGACGGAAAAATCGTAAATAAGGCATCAGGAAATTGAATCCAGAAGCTTATTACAATAAATACATTGTGACTAATGAGCCTTACCTTAAGAATGCAAAGATGGTATGAAGTTTTAAAATCTACCAGTGTGACTCAAAACATGAGCCAACTAAAGGAAAACGGTAATATGATTATTCAGTAGATAGGGAATACGTGATCAAAACACTTCATGATTTTAAAAAGATAGAAAACCTCTTACCAAACTGAAAATAGATAAAATCGTCCTTAACATGATAAAATAACTGCTCTAACTTGAAAGCAAGCATCATATTTGATGGTGAATTCTAGAGGCATTTCTAGGAAATTTCAGAACAAGGCAAAAGTACCTGTTTTCCCATGTGTTATGCAACACCATATTTAAATTCTTTACCAATACAATGCAATAATAAAAAAGAAAAAAATAGGCACAAGAATTGGAAAAGCAGACATGTTTTCATTATCTTCAGAAGTTATGACTATGCACAAAACTAAGAAGATCTACACATAAAATTTTAGAAGTAAAAGGAGAATCCCTTTGGGGCTATTGGATACAAGGTCTACAGTTTAAAAAAAAATCAATAGCTTTCCTACAAACCGTAAGACATATTATAAATATATAAAATAGGAAAACTAGCCTGTTCACAATAGCAGCAGATCTCTGAGATAATATGAATAATTGCTAACAGTTACTGAGTTCCTACCTGTGTTCTAAGCATTTACATCTTCTGCTTTATTTGATCCTCATAGCAGGCTTATAACCCGACCTAACTATGAATAAATCTAACAAAAGCCTTACAAGAACTTTATAGACAAAATTATATAATTTCATTGATGGGCATGCAGGACTCAAATAAATGAAAATATACATGTACCATATTGTTTGATGAGAAGACTCAACATATAAGTGTTACAAATATCAACTGTCCCCCAAATTAATTCATAAACTCTAAACAGTTCAGTCAAAATCCTAACAGGATTTTTTTTAGCAGGGAAGGGGGAGAGGGGATGAAATTAGACAAACTGATTCTAAAACTCACACAAAAGAGTAAATATCTAAGAATAGCCAAAACATTTCTTTTTTTTTTTTTTTTTGGAAGATTTAATTTATTTACCTGAGAGAGAGCAAGAGAGAGAGAGCATGAGCTGGCGGAGAGGCAAAGGGAGAGGGAGAAGCATGGGGCTGAATCCCAGGACCCTGAGATCATGACCTGACCTGAAGGCAGATGCCCAACCAACTGAGCCACCCAGGCACCCCAAAGCCAAAACATTTCTGAAAAAGAACAAGAAAGAAAGAACTGCTCTACCAATTACAAGGACTGATGTTATCATAATGAAAATGGTGTGATGGTAGTACAGAAATAGACCACTGGATTGATGGAGGAGAATAAAGATCTCAGATGTAGACAGAAACATATATAGAAACCTAATACATGATAGAGTTGGCATTGTGAACTAATAGGACAAATATGAACCATTAAACATCTTTCAGGGTGGTGCTGAGCCAATTAACTTTCCACATAAGAAAAAGAAATGAAATTATATCACTACCTCACACCATACACAAAAATAAAACTCAGATGGATTGCAGACCTAGATGCAGAAAGAAAACTTTAAATCTATTAGAAGAAAACAAAACCAAGTCCTCAGACTAGGGAAGGAGTTCTTAGTAAAGACCCTGCATTCCCCCCTCCAAAAAAATCAGTAGCAAGAAACATTAATAAATTTCATTCATTTCAGTTATAAGCCTTTGTGGAAAAAGTTAGAAGACAAACTATAGACTGGCAGTAGATATTTACAATATATAACTGAATGAGTATCTGGAATACATAAAGAATTTTCAACCCATCAATAAGAAAAAGACAAACAACCAATAAAGGAAAAACAGGACAGAAAAGAATTGTGAGTTGGCCTCACCAGTACACATGGGAGGAGAGACTTAACCTCCTTAGCACTCTGGGAACTGCAACTAGCAACAATTCCTATTATTTCACAGCTACCCACTGAGGAAAGCTTACAGTCTGGTAGTATCAAACGTTGGTAAGGAGGTGGGAAAATGGGACCTTGCATGCACTACTGCTGGAAGGATACTCTGGAACAACTCCCTTGATGAGCAATTTGGTATCATCTAGTTAATATCAAGTTAAAATGAAAAAGTGCACGCACTAGGTGCCAACAATTCCACTGCCGTCCTCTCTCTAAGCATTCTCCCAGACGTGCCTAAGGAGACATCTCTGAAGATGTTCATTGCAGCACTGTTTACTCTGGGAAAGAAAGGAAAAACTAGAAACAATGTAAATGCCTACAAAGAGGAGAAGAAAAATGGGCTCTCCTCATAAGACGATTACTTAACATAATCAAAGGAATAAACTACTGAAAACTCTCAAAAACCATAATAGTGACCAGTAACAACAAAAACCAAATTGCAGAATAAACACACATACACGAAAGAAAATATATTGTCACCAATGTGTCTATATGCCAAAGAATAAGGAGAGTTGATTTGAAGGACACTCAATACATTCTTATGGAGTATTACCTTTCCCTGTGCTCTCTGTTGCCTGACATTTTGTCACGTTATTGCAAAGACGGGTGTGGAAGAAAGCACAAATGCTCAGCTTCCCTACTGGGAGAGCCTCTCTTATTATATGCTTTTGTGCATTCTTTGTGTTTCATACATTGCATTAAGGTAGCTAAGAAATGTTTTCATCTTTGTATGTGGTGGGACAGGGCAGATGGCAGCGTGTGCGAACAGAACCACCTCTTTTCAAGACCTCCTGAATTACATGTATGAGATGCTTTCAAACTCAGGACGTTGCATACTGCTGCTGAGAACAGATCCAGGCTGTGTGTTGTCATAACAACAAACACAGTGATTTGAAATGCAGATTCTTTTACTCTGAAGGAAACCAGTGAGGAATATAGAATACTTTGTATTGGATGGGAGCCTGTTGGAGTGCAAATGTGACATTAGAAATTGGTTGTATGCCCAGCAGAGAAGAGAGTGTATGATTCAAGCATCTAAACTAAGAATCATACAGGTTTTCAGAAAGCCTGTCCATTCAGATTAGAAAGTCTTGACACATAAAATTATTTTTAGATCTTGGGAGTCCTGTGAGGGTAGCTTCAGGTTGTGTTGGAAAGGCAGTGGGTTGGAGTGGATAAGCGTTCTGGCTCCAGGGTCCAACAGGCCTGTCCACCACTTCCCAGCTGGATGGCATTTGAGCATGTTACTTGCTCTGTTAGGCTGCTCCATAGAAACAGAACCAATAAGATATATGTATATACACAAAGAAAGAGATTATTATAAGGAATTGGCTCATGTGATTATGGAGACAAATAAGTCCCAAGATCTGCAGAGTGAGTCGACAAGTGGAGACCCAGGAAGATCCAGTGTTTCAGTCTGAAGACAGTTAGGCAGCAGGGGTTCTTTCTTACTCAGGGGGATGATCAACCTTTTTGTTCTAGTCAAGCCTTCAACTGATTAGATGAGGCCCACCCTCATTAAGGAGGGCAATCTGCTTTATCCAGTCTACGGACTTAAATATTAGTCTCATTCAAAAACACCCTTGCAGGAACACATAGAATAATGTTTGACCAAACATGTGGGCATCCCGTGGCCTAGTCAAGTGGACACAGAAAGTTATCCATCACACTTACCCTTTCTGTGACTCAGTTTCCTCAGCGGGAAAAGGTAGCTGATATAAGTAAATCGCTCATAGATTTGGAGTGAGGAGTAAATAAGTTGCTGTATATGAAAAGCAATCAGAGGAGCTGGGACTTAGTATGTGCTCAGTAAGTATTTACCAAAGGAATTAATATATCGAACTCAGAGTGGAATCCTGTCTGAATTTAGTGTTTCTCAGTCTGTTCTTTTTTTTTTTTTACACAGTCTTAGGAGTCATGTATGAGTAGCCAAACCATAGATTGCTTAGATTTGCTTGTTTTGTGATTCATAAAAATGGTAGCTTTAGAGGCTTGTTTTGCTCACCCCATATTGAGCTAGTAACATGCCCCCACCCACTGCATTTGGCTGTGGGTATTCAGAAACCACTGAAGAGCATCTGTCCTCTTGATGGATATGTAGGTCTCTCCTAGTTTTTCCATTTGAACAATGCTCCATGGCGGTTGGGGCCCACCTCTAATTTTTTCCCTAGGATATGTCCCTAAGAGAAGAATTTCGGGGACATAGGGTATGCACGTGTTCAATTTTATAAGATCAGGCTAAATTGTTCCCCAAAGTGATCAGTTTGCCCTTGTTGAAGGAGAGAATAGTGATCGGATATCCTCCCGCTGATCATTAAATGAGGTGATTATGGACTCTCCAACAGTGGGCAAAAACAGCTTGTGATATTCAGAGGGGAAAAACAAGAAGAGGAGATACAAAGTCCAATGTGATCACAGCCACATAAAAAAAGGCGGTGGGTCAAAGCAATGTAGTGTCTGAGCTGCAGGAAAAGCTTGAATGGGATCTGGAACCCGGCAGACCTGGGGCCAAGCTTTCACTTGCCCATTGCCTGTCTGAGACTGGAGCCAGTTACCTGAGCTCCTGTGCCCTTGTGATCTCATTTTTAAATGGGAATAATTGATCACATGTAATTCAAAGCATTATATAAACTGAGATCATGCATATAGTAAGTGCTCCATAAAGGATGGCCAAAAAAAAGGAAGAAAGAGCCAAATACGGTTTTAAAAACCAGACAGATATTCGCAAGAATGATTACTGAGGCTTATGGTAGGTCTTGAATTATGAGTGGTTTCTTTTTTCTATTTTTAGAACTCCTAGAACATGATGATATTGTTTTCAAAATGAGAAAATTAATTTTTTTGTTAATTTTACTTATTTATTTGTCAGAGAGAGAGCACAAGCAGGGGGAGTGGCAGGCAAAGGAGAGGGAGAAGCAGACTTCCTGCTGAGCAGGGAGCCCGATGTGGGACTCGACCCCAGGACCCTGGGATCATGACCTGAGCTGGAGGCAGACGCTTCACAGACTGAGCCACCCGGGCGTCCCAAAATTCATTTGTTTTTTCTAAAGGTTCCATGATTTGCTACTTTGTGTGGATTCTGTGTGCTACTCTTACATTATTCACACACCTCTCAGCTCTATGTATCACCTCCACGGGCAGCTGGAGGATGGGTTTGCTTGACTTTAGTCAAGGTGAGTAGTTTGATTTTAGTTTTAAACATTTTATGCAAACTCTTCCTCTTTTGCTGGGGCCTGGATTTTCTGAATATTCGAATTTGTACAGTGGGGAAAGAGATTAGGCCCATGGAACCTGGGGATCTATCTTTCCTAGCTCTCTAGAACATCGTGGCTTTGTTGCAAGTGTGGTCTGGGCACGGACAGAGAGTGTCTTGAGAGTCTGCCGCTTTGGGACAGGCCTTTATTCATGCAGCAGATATTCGTGGGAAATTTACTCACTGTGTGTCAGGCAGTGGTAGACGCTGGAGGTAGAGTGGGGTAAGCCAGGTAAGATTCCTGCATCGTCTAGTCCAGGAAGCATTGTGACCATGAACAAGTACACAAATAAATACACAAGGCAATTTTAGATCATGATCAATTCCACGAAGGAAGTGAAGAGGGTGTGATGGAGGATAATGTCAGTCATTCTGTGGAGATGAGCTCAGGAAGGACCTCACAGAGGAGCTGACATGTAATCTGAGATCAGAAACAAACCGAGGGCCTCAGGGTGGGGGGTGGGGGAATGGGATAGACCGGTGATGGGTAGTGAGGAGGGCACGTATTGCATGGTGCACTGGGTGTTATACACAACTAATGAATCATCAAGCCTTACATCGGAAACTGGGGATGTACTGTATGGTGACTAACATAATATAATAAAAAAAAATTAAAATAAAATACTTATTTCAGAGAGAAAGAGTGAAAAAAAAAAAGAAGAAGAAGAAGGATGCGGAAAAGCCAGGCCTGGGGAAACATTCCAGGCGGAGGGAACTTTTTAAAATGCAGAGCTTCCCCTCCCCCACCTTTTTTTTTTTTTTTCTTTTTAATGCAGAGACTTTATTCAAAGAACATCATGATGTGTTCTAGGAATTTTCAGAAAGACCGGCTTAGCTCAGGCATAGTGATTGAGGAGGACAGCTCTCCCACACAAACACTTAGAAATGCTTGACAAAAAAGCAAACATCATTTAAAAACGCATAGATGAGCTCCCAGAAAATAAAAGTGTTTCAAGGGACCAGAAACAAAAGAGGAAGTGAAAAACTATCAGGAGGACACAGTAACTAGAGTTTTCAATGACTAAAAATGTACAAAGATTGAGGTCTTGGACTCAAGGGAAGTAGGTAGTAAGAAATGAGAGTTTGGCCATGAAGGTAGCACTCCGGGAGGGCTAATGCTCCTTGCCCCTTGAAAGGGTAGATGGAGGGAAACGACCTATGCAGTCCAGTACATAACCACAGAGCTCGTGTTACTCAGTCTTGGTTCTGTTCAAAACAACCCTCTGAAAATTAATACCAAGAACTTGCTCTCACATCGGTTGGGGTTCAAATGTATACTACCCACATCGCCCCAGAATCCCCAAGTTGAGGAGAAACTCAAACACCAGTGCAAAACAGTGACGGGGAATCTAGATTCCGTGGGGGCTCTGGACAAAGCAAACACATGGCTGACTTCCTGAGAGAGACATACCCTCAACCCAGGTCATGCAAAAATCCCAGAGAGGAAGCCCTGCTGAGAATGAGCTTCCAGTCTCAAATTACAAATGCACAAGGAAAAGCTTCACCATGCGCAGGAGTCAGATTACAGAGGACAGTAAACTGAAGGACTAGATATCCCTCCCGAAGAACTCCAGGTAAAATAACAATGTAAAAGGTTACATCACGTATTTTAAATGATTGAAGTCATAAAAGAGGCCATTAAAAAATAGAATATGACAGATACTCTAAGGGTAGAAAAAGGACAGTTTTTAAAAATAGCTTAATAGAATTTCTAGGTAAAAAATAATAAATCCAACTTTTTCGATGATAGATTAAACAAATTAGATATGAAAAAAAATAAATGGGAAGATAGACATGAGGAAATCAGATTGTGTTGCATGGAGTTAAAAGGCAAAAAACCATGAGAGGAAGTTTAAATGAAATAGAAGGTTAAATGAAAGAGTCCAACTTACTTTAAATCAGGGTTCCAGAATCTGAGAATAGAGAGTTGGGTAAAAGCAATATTCAAAGTTCTTATCGCTGAGAATTTATAGACTTTCGATGGTAGACATGTACAGTAGGCTGCATGATGGCCCCCCCAAAGATACCAAACTCCAGTCTCTGGAACCCTTCAATGTTACCTGAGGCAGAAGGATCTTTGGTGTGTGATTCAGTGAAGGCTCTTGAGATGGGCCCTAAACATAGTCGCAAGGGTCCTTTATAAGAAAGGCAGAAAGAAAAGTCACACAGACACACACACAGAGGAGAAGGCAATGGCAAGAAGGAACAGAGGATTTGAAGATGCGGCCCCAGAAGACTGGAGTGACATAGGCCAATAACCAAGGAGTGCCAACAGCCACTGGAAGCTGGGAGGGGCAAGTAACAGATTCACCCTCAGAGCCTCTGGAGGGAGCATAGCCCTGTCAACACCTTGATTTGGGCCTGGAACACTGGTCTTTGACTTCTAGCCTCCAGAACTAGAGGGAATACATTGAAGCGGTTACAAGTCACCAAGTTTGGGGTAATTTTTTACGGCTGCCCCCTGAAACAATGCAACAGGTATTTATAGATTGAGAATATACAGGAAGGTACAGGAAGGATAAACAAAAATAAATCTACAGCTGGACATACAGTAGTGGAAACAGAGAATACCAAATACAGAGAAAAGACTTTGAAAGCACCCAGAGGAAAAGTGCAGGGAGCAGCGACCAGAGAGACCATACATTGTCGGATGTTAATATAATCCAGAAGATAGTGGAATGGTATCTTTAAATTGCTTACAAAAACAAACTATAAAAGTGGGGGGGGAGGCATGTTCGGGTGGGTAATGCTGAGTTTACCACTAACAGAACCTTCCTGAAGGAGCTGGTCATGGGCATACTTCACAAAGAAGGACGAAAAACCCAGAAAGACATAGCGAGATAGAAAAAGCTACCGTTAGCCATGAAATGGGGAAATATGTGATTAAATATAAATAAACATCAAATGAATCAAACGATAATAAAATTATGACCCAGAGACTGTAAAAGAAAGAAAGTGAAATTAAAATTCACAATAGTAACAGTAGTAACAATATGTGAGATTAAAAGAGAATGACCATATGATAATCATCTTTCTCTGATTGACTTATTTTGCTCAGCATCATACCCACCAGTTCAATTATCATATGGTTCCGCTCATGTGTGGAATATGAGAAACAGTGCAGAGGATCATAGGGGAAGGGAGGGGGAACTGAACGGGAAGTCATCAGAGAGGGAGACAAACCACGAGACTCTTAACTCTTGGAAACAAACTGACGGTTGCTGGAGGGGAGGGGGGTGGGGGGATGGGGTAACTGGGTGATGGGCACTAAGGAGGGCACGTGATGTGATGAGCACTGGGTGTTGCAAGCAACTGATGAATCACTAAACTCCGTACCTGAAACTAACGTTGTACATTATGTTGTCTAATTGAACTTAAAAAAAAGAAAAGAAAAAAAAAGGAATGGCCAATACAATAGGCACTTGGGGCGAAAGATGGGAGGAGTACAATGACCACACACTACACAGAGCAAGTGCAAAATAAGAGTGGCAAACCCATCCCAGTGTATCAGGAGAAAAATGACCGTACCAAGAATCACAAACAGTATAAACAAACTACTCCCACCACTTAAAAGACAGACTCCCTGTTGAACAGACAAAATCTGCACGCTCTATGCTTTTATCAGGAAACACCTGAGCTAGGGGCGCCTGGGTGGCTCAGTCGTTAAGCGTCTGCCTTCGGCTCAGGTCATGATCCCAGCATTCTAGGATCGAGCCCGCATTGGGCTCCCTGCTCCGCGGGAAGCCTGCTTCTCCCTCTCCCACTCCCCCTGCTTGTGTCCCTCTCTCGCTGCCTCTCTCGCTGCCAAATAAATAAATAAAATCTTAAAAAAAAAAAAAAAAAAAAAAAAGGAAACACCCGAACTAGAAGTGTTCAAGTACTTAAGACTTGGAAAGAAAAAAAATCCCAAACTATTTAAAGATGAAATGTTCTACATAGAAAACTCAAAGGCTGTACATACTAACAAATAAAACCAAGTTGGGAATTCAGCAGTTTTGCTGGGAACAAGTTCAAATATACACAATTCAACTGTATACAGCAGCCAAAACAATTAGAAAATGTCGTTTTAAAAAGATATCACAGGTACTAATAAAAACTTAAAGGTACCTAGGAATAAGCCTTTATGGAGTAATTTCTAACTTACTGAAAGGCATAAACAATGACCCAGAGAAATGGAGATCATAGGCCATATTCATTAGTGGAGAGAATCCATGTTATCAAATGGAAATTCTCCCAAATCAGTCTGGAAAGTTAATGTAATTCTAATCATGAGCCTAACAGAATTTTCTTTGGAGATTTATATGGAAAAGCAAGGAGGCAGCATAACTTTTAAAAAGAACAATATGGGGAAGGGACTTTCCTTCCCAAATAGACGCTATAAAGTTGTAATAATTAAGACAGTATGATATTGACTCAGAGATAGATAACTCTATCAGTGGAATGAATATAGCAGCTGGACCTAAAACCCATATGTATACGAGAACTCAATCCATAATAGGTGTGGCATTATAAATCAGAAAGAAAAAGCATGAACTGGCAAAAAAATAATACTGGGATTGCCATTTTTCTGCATGCAAAACAAAAAATCGATTAGATCCTTACCTCAACACATAAAAATCCATCCCAAGTGGATAAAACCTTAATAAAAATGGCAAGTTTTAACATATTAAAGAAAATAGAGGAAACTGTCCTATGAAGTAAAAACACAAATCAGAATGGGAATACTTAACCATAAAACAAAAACAGAAGTTAGCATACAGAATATAAAAAGAGTACCTGTGATTCAGTAAGAACAAGCCAAATAACCCAATAAAATTGAAGATAAAGCATATAAATAGAAAATTCACAAAAGACAGAAGCTGAATGGCCTATAAGTACCTAAGAAAGATGTTGAACCTTACCAGTCACCAGGCCAATGCCAGGTGCAGCGAGGAGCTCTTCTCCACCCCCGTTAACCCTGGCAGGGGCCTTCCGTCCAGATGCTACGGGAGGGGCGGAAGGCCACGGCGGAGAAATGCCCAAGACTCATGACACATTTTGGACTAGACTGGCAAAAATGAATAATGACAACATTAAGAGTCTGGTGAGGAGGTAGAGAAACAGGACTTTTCATACCCTGTCCATGGGAGAGCTAATTAGTTCAATATAGAGAGGAATTTGGCAAAATTTAGCAACACTGTGGATATGCATATTCTAGGATTCAGCATTTCCAATTCTAGGAACATGCCCAAAAAAGACTCCCACATGTTTATAAAGAAACTGGTAAAGCCAAAAAGTATTTATTGCAGCACTATTTGTAATAGGGGGAGAAACCTTTTTGAGGTGGTTGGGGAGAGGGGCAGCCTGTAACCCACTCCCAGAAAAACAGATGAAAACCTGTAGTATGCTGGCCCAAGGCAATACTATACAGCGGTTAAAATGATTACATCAGGGATGCATGCATCAGCAGGGAAGCAACTGCAAAAACATAATTCCCAGAAAAGAAAAAAAGTTTCAGAATGATGTATTCGGCATGATGCCAATTTCATAAGTTTGAAAAAAAATGTTGAAGCAACCTTTTATATACATACCATATCTATGTGTATAGGATACATACATATGTAGCAAAAAATAGAAGGGCAAGCATGGCAATGATAACCATCAACCCTTCTGGGAAGATTGGAGGAAAATGAGATCAAGAAACAACACACGGGGAGCTTCTGTTGTATCTACAAAACTTTAATGCTGGTGAAGAATTGAAGCAAGTAAGCCAGCTCTTGAGATGCGGCAGAGCTCACTGGTGGGTGCACAGTGTTGTGACATTATTTGGTTTGTTTCTCCCAGTATGCATGAACTATTTAATTATGGAATATTTGTTTAATTAGTCAAAGTAGGAAAAGCAGTCCAAAGGCTGTTGTATTAATCCAGACAAGAAGGAGATAAGACTCAGTAGGAGCAGGGCAGCAGTAGAAGATTGAGGAATGGACAGAATCAAGATGTGTTCTGGGGGTGAAACTGATGGTCTGGGGTAAATTTGCTATCACACATACAGCAGGGAGAAAGAGCCAGCCACCGCCCTGTCCGAAGTCTGTGCACTTTCTGGGTGCTCTGGCTGATTTGCAATGGCTACTATCTGTATCTCTGTGCTGAGGGCTCTTCCCTTTCGCCTTGGGCCCCCCTCCCCTCACTGCCCAAGGCTGTGGCTGCCTCCAGGTGGTAGACCAGATGTGCTAAGGAATGCAGCGATCAACCAACAGCCGTCAGGAGCTGGTGTGTAAATACCCCGGGTCCTCTTGGCTCTTGGCCTGAATACTTCCAAAACGTGGACTTTGCTCAGTTTCCCAAAGCTCCCCCTGGAATTCATCTTCAAGCACCCCCCAAGGTAGCAGGTTTAACAGAAGACACATTTTGGCAGTCTGCCCCTCCTTGTATCCCTCCCCCCACTTCCTTATCAGTGTCAGTCCCACTTCCTCAGGGAATCTCTTTCGCTTGTGCCCTCGTCTCGGATCTGCTGCGAGAGAACTTATACTAAGGCAACAAGCTTACTTCCAAAGGTACCCACTTCCAAAGAGCGCCTCATGCCACCAAGCACCTCACTGATGTCACTCTAGTCTGGCAAGAAGAAGGGGGAGAAAACAAAGACAGATTCTGAGGGCGGTGAGCAGACAAGTGGGGGAGATACGCCACATACCGACGAAGTGTAGCCGAGGGGCAGAAAAGAAAACGGGTTGTTTGAGGGTTTGCAGAGAAATGGAAAGAAGTATTCATCGCCACGCCTCATTCAGGGATTCCCTTGACAGAATCAGCAGGTTGGCGCAATCCGATGATGCGTGGTCCTATGTCTGATCTCACCGTGATGTCATTTATGCATTCACATTCCAGACACATCTGCGGGGCAGGACTGGACACCGATGGATTCTGCTTTGATAGAAAATATCATCAAATGTCACTAGACTCCTGGACACAGCATCAGGCGACCATCCAGTTTCCCCAAAGAGACATTTCAGCAGTAAATTAGAACCCATTCACCTTGACAGTAATATAAGAAATGATTACTTAAATTTGTAACTTTATTATATATAAACCAACAAGCAAATGATAGCCCCTAGGAATTCTCATCATGTATTATTCCATTGATCATACGTCACCTTTAAGCAGGGTAATTTTTTTTTTTAAGCCCATGGCATCTGGCTACTGAGTCAATCTGACTGTTATGAACAGCAGAAGCTTTGTAGTAAGGTTCTTGGCATTTCTTCTGGCCACTGATTTGGAAAGAAAGATGCTTAAATTGACTTCCACCTTCTCATAAAGGTGAATAAGGAAGTCCCCAGGAAAACTAGCTTTGACTTCTCAGGATACAATGCATTTAAACTGTGCGTGGAGTCAATGAAACCCATCACTTCAAATGACTGTCAGTGAAGCAAGCTTCTCCCTACTGGCTGAGGCAAAAGCAGGGGACTGGGTGGATACTCTAGGTACACGCTATGCATGGAAGCCCTAAAGAAGAACAGTCAACAATCTTTGGGGACATCAGAAAATGTCTTCATTTGAAACGGAAAGTACAAGACAACTACATACAGAGATTTGGCATCCCTAGACCTGTCACGTGAGATGGTCCATACAGAGTTCCTAATGCAACCAGGGTATATTCCATAGCCATTCAAAGGACCTGTGGCCCCACAGACATATACATTATGGGACCCTGGAAAAATCTTACTAAAGATAGAGTGGATGAGAAGTTTGGAGCTCAACATCAGGAAGGTCTGAGTTCAGATTACAGCTTCACAACTTCATAGCTGTGTGATCTCAGAGAAAGTTATTTAACCTTCCTGAGTCTTGGTTTCCTCATCAGTAAAGTCTAAGGCCATGAGGGTTTGTGACAATGAGTAAAGAAAGTAGTGTATGTTACAGGATTTTACAGTGTGCCCGGTACACAGGAAACTCCCAGTAGACGGTGGCCACTACTATTACTATTAATGTCTGCGCACCAACCATGACAAGAAAATTCTACCTCTAGAGAATTCTGTGGAAAATTCACCCATAGAAGCACATTGCAAATTGTCTGGTGCTCTTGGTACAAAGAAAAGGAAAATGAAGTTGGAGATTAGGAATTTGTCAGAATGTATCAGCATCAAGCAAGGAAACTGAGACTCTCCAGAGAGCAAGCCTTGTGTTTTAGACAATCCAACTTTCCTGGCTGGAGGGAGGAATTTTTTAGGAGATCTGACTCCTGTCTTCTGATTGTATCCTCCCCAAGCAACTTCTTGTCTGTGGTTTGCCTTAAGTAAGACAGGCCAAATGGCTGTCCCCAGTGTCATTCCACAGAAAGGCATGAAATTCACTTCTGGTTCATCTCTCAGGGTCTCGTGAGTTTGGTGAGTCGGTCACCAGGACACTTCTGTGAATACAAATAAAAATCAGGCTTCTGCAGGTGGCCGGACAGAGTCTTGTGGTGACCACCTCCCCACCTAGAAACTGCCCCCCTGTGGATTCTTATCTGAAACCCCTGGCCTATAGTTCAGGTGCACTTGTCCATATTGAGTGCTCAGGAAGCGGATGAGAAAGGACAGTTGGCCCTATATTTTTCATTCTTACATGAGTTTTATTGAGCATTTTCAAGGGAAAGAAGCTTGTCTTCTGGTAGCTCTCCGTCCTTAGGCCGGGCCCACTGTTCTAGCACAGGCCACGCACTATAATAAATAGGTCTTATTTCATCTTCCCCAGACCCTGTGAAGACAATGTTCGTAAACTGAGGCTCAAAGAAAGTCAGTGGCTTTCTCAAAGTCACAGAGTGGGAAAGTGGGCAAGACAGGATCTGAACCTCGGGCTCACACTCTTGTCACAGGACGTGAGTGCCCAAGGCCTGGGCTCTGTCCAAGCTGCTGCATGAAGAATTCACCTTCTTCCTGGATTTGCCAGGGGTTAGGGCGTATTCTCTCTGTGCAGGGGTCAGTCTTACACCATGTGCCTTCAAGGGGTGTAAATGGTTTGTTGCTTTCTCACGTTATTTGGGGAAGAGCTCCCAGTGAGTTTTTAACTATTAATTGGAGTCAGCACCACTAACACCCCATTCAACGCTTGATTACGTATCACTTTATATTCTTTTCTTGTCTTGGGCTTTGTTGAGATGCTAGGATCTGTCTCCCAACCACTGCTTTGAAATCTGCATCCTAGGAGAAGACAAGGGAGAGCCACCCTGAGAGAGGACACACCTCTGTGTCCGTGGCTAGCACTTGAAATGTTCTTTCCTATGAAGACCCTACTAAGTAAGGCTGATTGCTATATTTACTGTTATCATTTGAGGACAGTGACAGAGCTATGATTCTGAGACATTATATGTTAAATAACCCATGTTTCCCAAATGGTAGTCTTTAGATCGTAAGCAGATTGTACTGATGTTTGAAAATTTCTGGGTTAAATTTCTGGGTTAAATATTGAACAGGTGTCTTTATTACATACCTTTTCAGGACCTTTATTGTGCTAGCAGGCATTGTGACTCTCCAAAAAGAGTCTCCCAGACTCTTTTAGCTGCAGAATTCCTGTGCATATCTCTTTTCAAAATGCTGACGTGGGCCTTGGACCCTCGAACTCCATGTACAACATGGGGTTTAGGGCCTGTTAGACATTTCTAGGGTCTAAATGAATAGCTACAAATGAACTTTTACAGGACAAGCTGGTTCTCAGGTGGTTTTCTATCACGCAGGAAATGACCACCCAAGGAGAAGGTACATTTAACAAAGTAATGAATATGTGTGTGGTACCTGGGCCGCGAGGCTAATTCTCCAAAACCAGTGTCATTACTTCGCAAAATGAGTTTTAAAAACCTCGGTGACTGGCACTTGGAAAGTCTGTCTTTGATATTCTCAATATGCGCTGGCAGAGTAAAAGTTCTGAGAAATGTCATCAGCTAAGGAACCCGTCCAGCCGAACCACAGTGAACAAAGAAGAAAATAGGCAAATCAGTACTTCTACCTTTGTTATGTTAACCTTAAATTGTAGCCGGTGTTGCGGCTTCTGCTGGCGAGTTTCATATTCCGTGTTCTGATGAGATGTGAGTATGCTTCAGAGGACATCCATGAGTGTCTTTGTTTACTCAGCAACCTGCCCTAAAAACACTTGCTCAGTCAGCATGAGGGCATGAATTAAATCACTGTAACAAGCCCAGTGGGGAGGAGCCTTCCGTTTCCTTCAAGAGCACAGGGAGAAGACTTACAGTGAGCCTGGCCCGGAACAAAAGGCCACACAGCACATAAGACTCTTAGAGGGTCCGTCTGCAGCATCCCACCCTACTAGAACTTTATCTTTAGTGATGTACACTAAGTGGTTATTGGTATTTTATTCCTGTTAATATCTCTCCCCTGTACCTACAAGGGAGGGAAATGAAAAGAAGACTCTCACTATGTGGCTGTATTTGGTCCAGTGCCCCCGAAAGGATTAAAAACAGGTGATACCTTACTTTGAAATTCAGTTATACGGTATCGGTGTAACATCCTTACACCCAAAAGGTGTAATACTCAGAAAGCGTCACCATGGATAAGCTTCTATTGTGTGGTCCAGGAGGGAGGTGGGTCTCTAAGATACGGCAGCCACTCCTTCTGTGGGCAATGTGAGCATCCTTAGACCATTGCCTGAGGCCCAGATTCTTGTGCCTCACATTCTCCTTATGATTCTAGTAGAAGAAGAATTTCCCCTATGGAAGTCCATCTGATAATATTCCCCAACTCTGTTTGACTTCTGCCTACGAAACAGGTTTGGGCTTCTTTGTCTAAGGGCTGGCTTGGTCTGCAGCAATGGTTTTGTAACTTTTAAGAACAGTAAAACCTTTTTTTTTTCATATAACACTTGCACAAATCATTATTTCTATAAGCCAAAAAAAAAAAAAATCAAAGAGCTAGTCCCATGGGAGACTGCTTTGATGATCCTAGGGTCCTGCTTAACACCTGCCCCCTATAATGCTCCTCTTTGGAAGCCTGGTACTCCCTTGGAATAGAATTTGAGAACCATTGTCTGTTGATGAGTTTTGGACTGTAAGTCAGGAGCCTTGGGTTTCATCCTTGCTTGAACACAAACCCCAGGTTGAAGTTGGTCACATTATTGAAACTCTGTTTCACTGTGTCCTCCTCTGTAGGATGGAGGGAAGCAGCATGTCCTCTGATTTTTTCATAGCATCATGATGAGGTACCAGATATGCTGATCTACTAAAATAGTTGGCATCATTTACACTTTTCCACGTGTTTTCACATCTGTTAATTTGCTTTCCTATTAAAACTATGCTGAAACAGCAATAGGGCAAATACTAGTAAACACAAAATCTCTTAGGAAAAAATCCAAAAGCCATCCAGAAATGAAGCCTCTGGCGACTTGAGTTACCCACAATGCTTGCGGTCACAAATAATACAGCAGGTGTATTTAGCAGATGCCACTTACCCACACGATGGGCAGTGCTGGATTCACATCCCCTTCCCCGCACGGGTCCACTCTGTAACCACAGTGGACCTATAACTTTGGAATGGAATTCCCCTCCCCCCCATTTTTGGTCCGTGTGGTTCAGGTGGCCTGACTCCTAATGGCCTGTCTCCAGAGGTGAACTTATGACCCAGGCCCAGCCGATCAAAGCTCTCTCCTGGGACTTTGGCTGAAACTCTTGGGAAAGAGTCACTGTCTCTCCGAGAAGACAGGCACTAAAGGCCATATAAGCCAGGAACGCTGCCTGGTCTGCACAGGAAGAGCTCCTGACTGAGAATGAAGCCACTGATGCAAGAGCGAAAGAGCCAAAAGTCGATGGGAGAGACAGAGTGCTAGGCACATAACTTGAGCCCCTGGATACAGATGTGCCTGAAGGCAACTCTGGATACTTTTATTACCTGACACAACAAAATCCACTCTTTTCCTTGAACTAGTTTGAGTTGACTTTCTGACACAATCGAAAGAGTCCCAACCAACATGACAACCTTGGACAAGCTGCTTGACTCAACTTTTTTTTCTAGGGGATGAGGACACACACATCTCAGGTTGTTGTGCAGATTATAGGAGGTAATGGCACCAAGATCACACTCCACAATCGGTACTCTCACGATTATTAAACTTCACCTACCTTGTTCCATTTCATCCCCTCCTGGCTGAGCTCAGAAGGTGAATTACTTCATTTTGCTGATCAGATGGCTGTGGCAGACAGAAATTAGGCCCTCTGTTTAGAGTCTATAGCAAGTAAGAGGGTTAGGATTTAAGCTCAGGTCTGATGGCATGGTCCAGACCCTTTTCACCCAGGTACACTGCTCCCCACTGAGCAAGCCCCCTGGCATGCAAAACTATTAAGTTCACCCACACTGTTCAGAGCCACCACTGCACAGTCCTATCGAGGACCCTTCACTGGATACTGGCTTAATGGTGCCCTCTAGAATTGTGCAGTGCACAACTTACCCCACACATGATAGTCCCAAAAGTCAGAGACACAGTGGAGACCTTGTAAGGGCAAATACCAGGGAGATATTCAGGATGTTTACATTGCAGAAGGCCCATTTGCTCATCTAAACCTCTCCCAACACCTCCCAGCCACTCCCATTTCCTACATCTTTGGCCCAACCTCCAGCTGGTCCTACTGAAGGCTTGTAAGCTGCATCGCCAGAGGAAAGAAGGGCCAGATAGATTTCCGGGCCTGTATTGCTTGCTGAGCCACTGCCAACCTGCTCTCTGGGTTGACAAATATGCTTTGGTTTAACAAAAGCTTTTCTTACATTAGCTTTGGCTTTTTGGCATTCTGCAGCAGGGAGGAAAATTACTCAGAAGCACATCACAAAACACCGTAAGTCACTTTAACAAAACGGAGCTCTCTCTGGCCCTGATGGGTTTCTGGGACTCACTGAAGGTGTGTTGTTCAAAGCTGAAGTAGGGACGAAGGGGTCCATTCCTATATCCATGTCTTCACTGGAGGCCACCCTGAACCCAGCTGGGCAAGGATTGGCCAAGACAGGATCGTGTTCTCATCTTGCATTTGAATGCTTGTCTTTAGGGTCCGGCTCTGGGAGATGGAGCCTGACCTGAGATCTTCCAAAGCCCCAGGAAGCTCCTGCCATAGCTGGGGGCATCAGGAAAGCTGGTCAGTCTGCTTCAGCTCCAGTTCCAGCTGTGGTGTCCCCTTGCTTCCCCAGGAGCCAGCTTACCAAGACTGGTAAGGAGGTTCCTGGTGAACTCAAGAGTCGCTATTAGATCTCCACCCCACAGCGTCCCAGTAAAGGCCCTGCCATGACATCACAAGCCCCAGCTGGGGTGCTGCGGACGAGAGTCAAATCTCTAAAGGAGAAAAACAACAGTGCAATAAGACTGGGACATCGCTCAAGCCCCAGGGACCGAACCCTGAACCGAATGCTCTATATCCACTATCTACATTGGTCTCCCGGTGGCCCTGGTGAGGGAGGCATTATGGGTCCCAGTTGATAGGTAATGAGACCATGACTCTGCAGGGTTGCATAGCTTGTCCCAGGTCACCCAGCTAGGAGGTGGCAGAGCTGGGATTCAGACCTAAGTTTATCTGATTTCATGCCCTTGACCAATACACTATACTGCCCTCCCCTCACCCATCCCCCACTCTCTAGAAAGTTCTTTTATCTGGATTTGGAAGGAAGACAGCTCTTTGAAATTTCAGCCTAAGTGAGAGACTGTTTGAACAGAATAGTTTCTCAGCTCATTCGGACTTATAGCCCCATGACTTCCCTGACCTCATTTTCCTTCCTCCAGCCCTTGCTCACTCTGTTCTGGCCACACTGGGCTCCTGACTCTTCCTCAGACACACCAAGCACACTCCCACTTCAGGGCTTTTGTATCTTCTGACATCTCTTTCTGGAACATTCTTCCCTTAGACATCCACAAGGCTACCACGCTGACCTTCTTCAGGACTCTGCTCCAATGTCACATATTGGAGAGGTCCACCCTGATGACTGTCTAAAACAGCAGAACTTCACCCTTGATCCCCTCTACCTTGACTCTGATACATTTTCCCCCCGTATTTTCCTGCATAGCATGTATCACCACCAGAATTACCTATTTTTGTGTTTATTGTCTGTGTCCTGCCCTCAGCCCCACTTGATTGTACACTTCATGAGGGCAGGGACTTTTTCTGATTAACTAACAGGTATGTGCCCAGACTAGAGCAGTGCCTGGTGCACGGAAGTGCTTTATAAGTATTCATGAGTGAAGGAACGAATGGATGGTGCACTGAGCCCCCAGGCTGACCCAACTGTGGTCCACCCTTTTCCATGGGACATCAGTGATGTGTAATTACTCAAGAATAGGCTCATTGGCCATGCTGAGCCAATCTACTCCGAAACCTGGTGGTGCGTGGGGACCTCTGTGTGGGCCTGCTGGGATGGTCAGGAAGGAGACCAAGGAAATAGAGACCAAAATGTTCAAGTCCTCTGGCTTCATCCCAGTACCTTCCAGACAACAATGTTCAGAGCCAAGTCCGGAAGGGAAAGTCAGCCCTTAGAATGTCTTGGTTGCTACTAGTTGCACCAACTATAACCTCAGGGACTGCTGTTCCGGTCCCTCCTGTTTCTTTATTCCCTTTAGCTTTTCTCTCACATTCTCTGGATTATTCACTCACTCAGTCAGCAGTTCTGGACAAAGTACTTACTGTGTGCCAGGTAGAGAGCTAGGTCCTGGACACCCAGTGATGAGCACTACATCTCCAGTACCCCTCCACGGGGGAGACTGATATTAACCAACCAGTCCCACCAATAAACGTGGAATCATTAACTTCCATGAGGACTGATGGGACATCCCAAGGCAGGACTGACTCAGCCTGCGGAGGTCAGGACGTGCTTTTCTAAGGAACGGACATTTGAGGTAGAACTGCAGGGTATATAAGCATCCTCAAGACTGAGGTTCATGGTGTTGGTTACCCTTTCTCTGGCTTCTCAATCCTTGTTCCATGACTAAGCTCGCTCTGCCTCATTTTCCTCATCTGTAAATTGGGGATAATAATCCTTCCTACCTCCTTGTGTTGTTAGGGAGTCTAGTATACGTGAAACTCATACAACACAGAGTAGGCACTATTCTAGTTACTTTTATGAGGAGGCTGTCCCATCTCCCTCAGCCTTTTGGCCAACTGTAAAGAAGAGAAACAAATAGCAAAGCCTTTAATATACGTGTGCATGTGTTGTGTGTGCAAATATATTTGTTGGTACAAGTACAAAGTACAGTCCGTATTGAATTGATGGTCAGTGTTGCGTGACATTTACAATTTAGGGAGAACATGGTTGGTGCTTATTTGCTGCCCACCATGCAAGTCCATGCTCTCCTCAAGGCAAAATTATGCAGGTTCCCTCATCCTGTGGTTGTGTTCAAGTTTCTAGGTCTTCATTACTATAAATTATTACACAGATTCATAGTGGATCACCCGTAAATGAACTTCAGACTATGTTCTTCCGAATGTGTTCTACTGCAATGGACTGCAGCTCCAGCTGTTGAGAATGGATTTCTTTCAAGCTGACTTTTGGCAACAGCCCAGTTAATGGATTCACTAAATGTTTGGCTGGCTTCCTTGACCTGAAATCTATCAAGTTTGAACAAGAGTATAGCCATATTCTGTGTAAGTCTCACATTCTGATTTATGCCGAGTCTAAATGCCACATATGATCGCTTATCTTAATTAAAGACCATGACAGGACTGAACTCATTCAGTAAGACAAAGTTAGCACAGTCTCTGCTCTTAATTCCTGAACATTCCTTGACTCTTTATGGTGCTAGCTTGGGAATTCAGATTAAGAAATGAGCTCGGGGCGCCTGGGTGGCACAGCGGTTAAGCGTCTGCCTTTGGCTCAGGGCGTGATCCCGGCGTTATGGGATCGAGCCCCACATCAGGCTCCTCCGCTAGGAGCCTGCTTCTTCCTCTCCCACTTCCCCTGCTTGTGTTCCCTCTCTCACTGGCTGTCTCTATCTCTGTCGAATAAATAAATAAAATCTTAAAAAAAAAAAAAAAGAAATGAGCTCAGAAAGGCCCCTGCTTTCCATTGAGGGAACACGTATAGGAGTTAGACGCTTACAGACATTCTGTAGGGCATGCACTCCCCCCCAGTTCAAACGTCCTTGCAAGCCAGAAACTGTAATACTTTATGAAAGGTTCCGACATTTAAAAAGTGTGGGAAGGACATGAAAGAAATAGTTACATTCAATCAGACCAAACAAGAATTCAGTACCAACAATTCATTATATTGAGCTCCAATTGAACTCCATACAGATTTTTTTTCTAAATTCTACAATGCCTTTAAATGGTTCTGTATGCATGCCGGTATTTCTTCCTTCTGAACAAGGACAGAAATACCGGACCCAGGCCCAATTCTTCCCTCTTCCTTTCCATGGTGTGGCCAGAATGGCTTCAGGAAATATCTAAATGTTTAGGTCACTACTGGTACTTAGAATTCGTGATGGCCTTTATTCTCCCATCACAATTCAAGGATCTTTAAGCAAAGCTCTAAAAAATTTTAAGTTATAAACAGAACGGAGATGATGGGCACTCCTAAGAATAGCCATGTGAAATCCCATCAGCATGTCGGAGGAATGGGGCCCCACACCGCCCTCCCAGGTCTCTATGCTCTGTTCACTCAAGGGACATCATTGTAGGTGAGGGCATCATTGGCAGAAACATTCCAACACTGCGATTATGCTCTGCTCCCTTTCTTCTTGTTCTGGTTGAGTAGAAAGTGTTGAGTCTTCAAAGTCCTGCTCAACCGTGAACTAGCTGTGGGACACTCATAAGACGCTTCACTTCTCTGGAACCTTGGTTTGCTTATCAATTAAAAGAAGGATAGGGGGCACCTGGGTGGCTCAGTCATTAAGCGTCTGCCTTCGGCTCAGGGTGTGATGCCAGAGTCCTGGGATCAAGCCCCGTATCGGGCTCCCTGCTCCGCTGGGAGCCTGCTTCTTCCTCTCCCACTCCCCCTGCTTGTGTTCCCTCTTTCACTAGCTGTGTCTCTCTCTGTCAAATAAATAAATAAAATCTTTAAAAAAAAATAAAAGAGGGGTAGGACCTCTTCTCCCAAGGACTTGGGAAGTGGCTTAGTTGGGATGCAAGGGGAGCTACCGACTGTGACAAGCAACAAATGTTCCAAAATCAATAGAGATCATAGAAACAGCAATGCAGCCATAATAACAAATGCGAACAATTGTGTTGCATTTGGGGAATTGTGGGGATCTGGGGCTGAGAGCCTCATCTCGTGTCATCCTTACCACAGGCACTGTGGTGAGGTCAATGTGACCAGCAGCTGCAATGTTCCTGTTGTGCAAATGAGATCACTAGGCTGAGAGGGTTGAACTGATTTCCCAAGTTCTCACAGCTAACAGAGCTAGGACACAAATCTGTTTCACCAGTAGTAAAAGTCAAATTTTTTGTGATGCCCACAGGTTCTCCATGATCCTGCCCACCTTTGTCTCCTCAACTTCCACCCCCATCTCTCCTGATAGCTTGGTTTTAGCCACATTTGTTTGGGTGTTCCTCCAACACACCAGATAGGCTCCTGCCTCAGGGCCTTTGCACAGACCATTCCCTCTATCTGGAACATGTATCCCCAGGTGACCACACGTCTAGTTTCAAGAATGTGCTCAAATGTCATCTTCTCAAAGAAACTCATCACGACTTCCCTATTTAAAGTTCTGACACCTCCTGCCTCCGCTACCTCTGCCTTGTGATCTCTCAAACTCATCCCCCCTTCTCCTCTTTTGCTCTTATCATCTTCTATCCTACTATATAATTAACTTATTTATATGTTTATTGCTTTGTGTTGGGCTCTACCAGGTAAGAAGTCCATCCAGAGTAGGGATCTTGGATTCACTGATGCATCCCTTACACCTAGAATAACACTGATGTATTGTAGCCGGTGAAGATTTGTTGAAAGAGCAGATGAGTCAGTGAACGATAGGGCTGTCAAGGTCTTAATGACACCACCCTACCTCTGTGCATGGCTGGTACTGACCTCTTTCATTCATGATGCGACATTTGTCCACACAGAAATCCAGGTGGCAGTTCTCTCTGTCCTGGCGAATGGAAGGGACAGCCACTGCTCTCTGGGGTTTATAGTAAGGTTGGGGCGATAAGACACAGAACTGAGATAGAGGACAAGATATTCTGTTCACTGGTGGGATGTGGGGGACAGGCTCTAATTCCTGCGGGGCGCCTCAGCAGTGTGCTGGGCACAGCCTCATTGGGAAGTGACTTCTTGGGAAGGACAGGATTCGAGCTGGGTCTTTAAGGGATTGGAATTGATGGAAAGTAGGGAGGACAAAGGCCTCCTTTTTCAGACAAAGCCACAGACGCTGGAATGGGCAGAAGTACAAGATGCGTATCCTCCCCCGTCTCCAGTCTCAGCTCAAATGCCCGCTTCTCGGGCCCTCCTGACCCCACAGCCTCAGTCGAGCTCTGCTGTTTCACACCCAGAAAATTATGCTCCCTTTCTTCAGGGATCTTATCACAGTTTGTAATTATAAATGTTCCATAAATATTCATTGAGTGATGGGATGACTAGGTGAATGAATGGGTGCACAGTTAAATGAGTACATGAAAGAAGAAAGCATGTAAAGACAGACCAGCACATCTGAATTGGGCGGCGGTTTGGAGAGTGGGGTGGAGGGAAGCTCTCGGCATCCAGGACCCACCTGGCGCATGGGCCTTGGTGACAGTTTCTCATTCAACCCTCAGAGTAGCCATTGGAGATGGGCATTTTGGGAGCCATTTTATAAATAGTGAAACTAGCTAACTTATCCAAAACCAGGCCTCATAAACTAATGAGTAATGGAGGCAATATCTTTACCCAAGCCTCAGATCGTTCCAAGTCCCTGCGTGGAGGACAGGAAGGGAAGATGTGGCAGACAACGGGGACCCAAATGTCAGCGTGCAGAGTAAGGTCAGCCAGAATCGCGCTGAAAGCAAAGAGTGTGTCTCTCTCTCCTCTCGTCCTCAACTCTGGCCTTCTCAGGAGCCTTGCGGCAGCGGAGAGGGCTGGGGAAGCAGCAGATACGTCCCTCTAACTTCCCAAACAGCTTTTTCTCGTAGCTATTGAAAATGTGGTTGAACTGCCAAAAGTACATGAAATCAACTATGTAAATTGTGAAATGTAAGTCACAGTTCAGTTCTGCAGGTGTGAAAAATGGCCATTTTTTCCCACCAAGATGGGATAGAAAAACTAGGAGCTCTCGGATATAACTCAGGGCGTCGGCTCTTTCATCACACCGGTCTTCCAGGCTGGACTCGGTCCCCCCAGTCACGTGTACGAGTAGGCTCCTGGCCGCACCTGCACAGCCCCCCCTGCTGGTGCACACGTGGACGCAGCTCACACCGAGGGCGCAGGGCGCTCTTTCCTTTGGTTCTTTGACATACCGTTGTGATCCGTTGTGGTTCCTTTCTTGGCAGCTGTGTGTGTGTGTATGTATGTACACACACGTGTATGTACAGGTGGACACATACGGACACATGCACACATAAACATACACACCCACACACATACACACACATACACATGCCCACACTTACGTACACGCCCACACACATATACTTACACACATACAGATAGACACACCTACCTGCCCACACATATACATGCACTCACATATGCACACACCCACCATACATGCCCACACAGCCCACACATACATACACACATATGCCTACACATATGTGCATACACATATACACCTACACAAGCACACATACGTTTACTCACACGTACATACACACATATATACATGCACATGCATGCTCACATATACACACACATATATACATGTGCACACATATGCATGCACTCACATATACACGCCAACACATACACACGCTTCTACATACACACATATAAACATATATGGATACACACAAACACACGTATAATTACATATCCATGCACACATATACATTCATTCACACACGCATATGCATCCATATACATGCCCACACATGCATGCATACACACACACACACACATGCATACACACACACACGACGTCTCTCTTTGTTCTCCCTGAACATCACAGCAGCTCTCCCTAGCCCTATTTGTTTATTTTTAATGCTGATTGTTGATGAGGTAGAATCCGGTCAGGCTGCACGGGTCCCAGTGAGCTTGGAACATGTGTACACCGTGGGACCATTCCCCTCAGTCATGATCTAGGACATTTCCATCTTCCCAGAAAGTTCCCTCAGTACCCACCCTCCACAGGGCCCATGTCTTTTCTGATTTTCATCATCATAGATTAGTTTTGCCTATCCTAGAAATTCATTTAAAAATAGAGTATGCACTCTTTGTGCCCACTTTCTTCCACTCAGCAAAATATTTTTTAAGATTCATCTGTGTAGTTCCTTTTATATGAAGTTGGCAGTTATGGACTAAATGTTTGTGTCTCCCCAAAATTCCTATGTTGAACCCCTAACCCCTCCCCGCCCAGTGTGATGATATTTGGAGATGGGTTCTTTGGGAGCTGAGCAGGGTTAGATGAGGTCATGAGGGTGGGGCCTCCATGATGGGATTAGTGCCCGTGTAAGAAGAGACCAGAGAGCTCTCTCTCTTCACACACATGCACAAGGAAGGGTCATATGAGGGAGGACACAGCAAGAAGGTGGCTGTCTGCAAGCCAGCAAGAGAGACCTCATCTGAACCCACCCCTGCTGGCATCCTGAACTTGGACTTCCAGTCTCCAGCACTGTGGCCATGACAAATGCAAGGACAGGAATAAATACCCAGCTTCCTTGACACTGAAGAGGGACAACGGAAAGGTGTGACCCACAATGTCTCTTGGGGTTTCCCAGCAGAACTGAACCCCAGGCCTACAGTGACATCCAGCTGCTCAGTAGACTTTCTCCTGGCTTCCTCCCCTCCCCTGCCTCCCTTCCCTGTCTCTACCACTTTTGCTGGGCCCCACTTGCACCCAGATCCTGGTCTTCAGGGCTGCTCTGGAGACATGCAGCTAAGAGCCCCGCTTTAATCTTTGACTTTCAGCAAGCGCTTTAACTTCAATTGCCTTACCTTAGAATGGGGATAGTGGCAGGGCCTAAAAACCATGGAACATTGTGCCTGCAGCCACTGAATCACATCCTTAACACAAATACCTCATTTCATACGAACCAAATACTCCTGTAATCTCCCTTTTGTAGATGAGGAAACTAATGCACACATCCACAGACTTAGATGGCCTACCTGGAGTCACTTAGGCAGTAGGTAGTGGAGCCAAGATTAAATTAGATTGTGATGATGGTGATGATGGTGGTGGTGGTGGTGGTGATGATGATGATGTTGATGATGGTGATGATGGCGATGATGGTGATGATGGTGGTGATGATGGTGATGATGTTGATGTTGATGATGGTGGTGGTGGTGGTAGTGATGGTGGCGATGGTGGTGGTGATGATGGTGGTAGTGGTGATGGTGATGATGGTGGTGGTGGTAATGGTGGTCGTGGTGGTGATGGTGATGATGATGATGTTGATGGTGATGATGGTGGTGGTGATGGTGGTGATGATGGTGGTGGTGGTGGTGGTGGCAGCTAGCAGTTATTGAGGGCTTTCTTTATGCCTAATACTTACATATGTTTAGTTCTTAAAAACAATCCTGAGAGATAGGTACTATTATACCCATTTTACAGAGAAGACAATCAAAGCCCTGAGATGTTAAGTCACTCGTCTAAGGTTGGACAGCTGGTCAGTGGAAGAAACAAGGTTTAACTCAGGCATGTCTGATTCCAGAGTCTATGTCTCAGCCAAGATGCCATGCAGAGACACTTCCAGCACACCAGCTGTTTTAATTTTATTTGATTATCATTATTTTTCAGTGCTATTTCCCTGCCTGGCACTTTACCTTCTTCACCAACCATCCTGGATTAAGACCTTTTGTCCTCCGGGGGAATTTGATAAAAAGTGTGTCTCATTCTCCTCCTCCGTGAAGCTGGTTCTGAAAACACTCGTGTTCCCTTGATGCGTCCCAGTTAGAGCTTGCATGGAAATTCGGTGAGTCAGAGAGCCATGTGTCTCTTCTAGATAAAACCATGTCAGCTTATGATCTGAGAATCACGCCCCCCATCGCTCAAAGGCATCCCACTCACAGCCCACAGCCTGCAGCCGGGGGGCTCGAGCCTACCACCCATCTATTACTGCTCCTTAACTCATAAAACTTGAGCACATTTACAGTGACGAGGATAATTTTCAGAACAAAGCCAGTGCGATGTGCATGTTTAAAGGCCTCCGCTTCCCTTTAAAGTCCTTGCTGAGGCCAGTGAGCAATTTTGAACAATCATGAGAAACGATGCTTTATGCTGGACGAGGAGAATTAGACAGGGAGACCCGCGTCTTTTGTTCTCTCTTCCTCACCTAGCCCCTGGCCATCAGACACAAGGCATTGTAAAAATAATTGTCCAATTTTTCCAACATGATCAATTTGCTCTAATTTTTTTTTTTAAGAAAGCAAAGGAGGGGCGATGTCAAACAGCCTCTCTCTTCTCCCCCGCCCCTGCCCTGCCCACCGGGGTCTATACCCGAGTAAAGTCCCTGCGCTGAGCTGAGCGGCCTGCAGCCCCCAGGCTGGACATGAGAGGCCGGGGCTGCTTCTCCTGCTGAGCGCTGTGTGCGGCGGCTCGCTGCCGGGCCAGGTTTCAAAGGGAACCTCCTTACCTTCCCCCTGTATAGCTGTATCATGGCTATTTAAAAGAAGTCAAAGGGGGCAGCATTTGAAGTGACAGCAAAAAGGAAGGGGAGGGAGAGAGAGGAGGAGGAGACGGAGGGGGAGCTGCTGCTGTCACCTCAGGAGGTGGGATGACATGTTCCCATTTTCTTGCGTCCCCCGAAAGGTGGTGGCACAGCTGCGGTTCTTCTGAAAGCAACAAGTTAGCTCTTATCCCAGATTCCCTCCTGGTCCTGTGGCTCTTTTCACTCCCTCTCCTCCCCAGTTAAATTCTCAGAGAGGTTGAAAAGTCTATTTTTCTGAGGCTGAGAAAAAAAATGAAGAAACCCAGTGCACCTGCTTCTCTGTGTTTATCCTTTGTGGACGCTTTTGATTACAGTCCTCCGGGCACGCTCTTATGTTGATTGATTCCACGTAGATACTCACCGAGTGCCCACCATGCACCAGGCTCCGTTTCTGATGCTGAACCCAAGTCAGTGGGCAAGAACGAAATCAGACAAAATCCTTTCATCGGGGTCTGACCTTCTAGCAAGGGGTGGCCATCAATAAATACAGATGCTAGTGTGGCCAGATGGAGAGAAGTCCTACGGGGAAACGTAAAGCAGAGGAAGGGGTTGGGGAGTGCGGGGTGGTCAGGGAAGATGCTTGCAGAGGTGAGGAAGGAAGCTGCGAGTATCCTAGGTGGAGGAAACAGCCAGTGCAGGGGACCCACGGCGGGGTGGCCTGGTGTCTTGGAGGAACCGCATGGAGGCCAGAATGTGGCTGGAACATGATTTGAAGCCTATTCAGAGCATATTCAGAGCTCAGAGGAGGGCAGGGAGAGTATGGGGGGAACCAGTCCTGCAGGACTTTGCCTTTGAAAGGACTTCAGCTTTTCCTCTGCGTGAGACATTCTTTTAACCCTGTGAAATGAATGAGAAATTGTAATAGGAGTCAGGATTGGTTCATGACATGCTTGTTGAAAACCTTCCACATTTCTCGATGGCTGGTAGAATCAAAGTAGAAGGTTCCTCACACCATGAAGACTTCTTCTAGCACCTGCTGGTACCCCATATAAGCCCTTCGTGCTAGCAAGCCCTCCACTGTCTTCTACTGGGTCTTCAACATCCACTCCGTTGGTAACTCACCCAGTCCTGAGACTCCATTGTCATCCATATTCTGACAAATGTATATATCTAGTCCAGAACCTTCTCCTGCATTCCATACACCCAACTTGGATGTCTGATAGACATCACAAACCCCAAACATCCAGAACTAAGCTCCTGATTTCCCTCCACACTTCAGCCTGCTGTCCCTGAACCTTCCCCATCTCAGAAGATGGTAACCTCCTCTTTCTGGCTCCGCAGGCCTTGGAATTGTCCCAAAGCCTTCTCTTCTTTTCATACCCCGTATCCAATCTGTCAGGAAGTTTTGTTGGCTCTACATTCAGAATATTGAGTCTCCAACTACTTCTCACCACGTCCTCTGCTACTACCCTGATCTGAGCCACCACTGTTCATTCTTGTCTGGACCAGCACGACAGCCTCCTAACTGAGCTCTCTGTCCTTACCCACCTGGACTCTGTCTTCAACATGGAAGCCAGAACGCCCCTCCTCTGCTCAAAGCCTGCATGGCTCATCCCACTCAGAGTAAAAGCTACAGTCTGTACCCGTGCTGGCCACTCACAACTTTCTGGGAGGATGGGAGTGTTCTTTATCTGTAAGGTCCAATATGGTAGCCAGTGGCCACATGTGGCTTTTGAACACTTGAAATAAGCTAGGAGCCTGAGGAACTATACTTTAAAATTTATTTCATTTGAATGTATTTAAATTTAAATAGTCACATGTCCCCGGTGGCTATGATGTTGGACAGTGCAGACTTACAAGGCCCAGCGAGTTCAACCTGTTCTCCTGTCCCCCGTCCCCACACCCACCCCATTCCAGCTACTTTGACCTCTTACTGTTTGTTCCTCCAAAGCTCCAGGCTCGGTCCTGCTCTCCGTTCTGTCCCTTTTGTCTGGAGGGTCCTTCCCCGATATCTGCCTGGTACGTACCTACATCCTACCATCACTCACATCTACTCCCGATCTCCCTTGCCTGACTCTGCTTTCTCATATCCACGGTAATTCTCACCTGCTGACAAGTTGCATAATTCATATTTATTCGCCCTGTTGTTTTATATCTGTGCTCTAGAACACCAGCTCCACAGGGATGGAGATCTTTGTCTCTGTAGTTCACCCCTGGGTCCCCAGCACCTTGAGGAGTTTTGGCACACGGAAGGTGCTCAATACACGTTCATCTCTTCCCTCTGGGATACCATCTGCTGCCTATCCCACCACACTCATCCATCATTCATCAGATCATCAGAGAGCCTGCTTTTTTTGCCACACATGGAGTTAGGTCTCGGGGCCACAGCAGTGACCAGGGCAGGCCAGAATCTCTGCCCTTGGGGAGGTGACAGACACTGGACAGGCACACGAGAAGAGCGCGTCGTGGGTGCTAGGAAGAAGGAAGTGCCGTGTTGGAGAACAGGGAAGGTGATATGGGGACTGAATCTGAAGAAGGAGGACAAGGAAGCCCTTTTGGAAGGAAGAGAAGGACCCAGCTACATGGAAGCCAGGGGAGAGTACTCCATGAAGAGGAAAAAATAAAATGAATGGAAGCAGCAAATGTTGTTGGAATGAGAAGAAGCCAGGCTCTAGGACATGGGGATATGGGATGTGGTGAGCCGGGTTCCACACTGAGGTTGACAGAGCCTGGATCAGTTCTAGTACTTCTCCAGTCTCTGAAGCTGGCTCCAATCTCCTTCCCTGAACCCTTAGAACATTCATTGCCTAAGACGTCTTTTTAACTGCACGACACACTCAAGTGAGATCTCATGCAGAAGGTCCCAGGCAACAGCTGTAAGGAGAGCTATATTGGTGGCAGGTTGGAAGCCAGGAGCCCCACCTTTTCTGCTGCTTCTTGGGTTCCCTGATAGCCCCTTGGGAACCTTCACGGATCCCAAAGATTCCAGGAGCTTCAGTTTGAAGCATCCTGTCCTGCAGCACTCATGGTGTTGGGAACTCAGCTCTGCCTCCTCTGGTGGCTGGGTGCAAGGCTTGTTTCCACACACATACTGTCACCTCCTTTCTGGAGGGGGGATTTCATCTCTGACATCCCCTAACAGGGCCTCTTGGAGGGCTGGGTATTTTGGAGAGAGCAATAAGCATCGGTATCCACTTAGTAAACGTCAATAGTCTGCTGCCTCACTCCTATCAAGGCTCCTAGGAACCTTCTCAAACTTCCATGTGTTTAAGCATTACCTGGAGAGCAAGTGAAAAATGCAGACCCCAGAGTTGATTGGGCTTAGAAATCTGTCTTTTTAACAAGCATCCTACGCGATCCTTGTGCAAATGGCCTATGGACCACTCTTTGCAGGACACCTGTAACCTGAAGTTCAAGTCAGTGATTAGATTAGAGGTGGGTATTTGTTGACTAACATTCAAACCGCCAGGGACACTGATTACAATTCAAGCGTCAGGATAGAAAGTTGACTTTTCACTTAAAAATAAATCTATCACAGTGTCACAACTACCTGGCTTGTCTGACGAGCCTCTGGAAAAAATACACATTAATGACATTACATTGACGAAAGCCAAACTTGGCGTGAGGGTGATGTGCTGTCTGATTGGAGACTCTCCCACTCCTCCCACCGTAAATTACCTGGGCGAGGACTCCAGTCCTCCTCGGCTCTGAGAGGAGAGGCAGAACTTTCTACTGACAGCCTGAAATGGCTTTGGCAGAGAGAAATTCTCTCCGTGGGCATGAAGCACTGGGCGTGTTCTGCTTTTTCCGCACTTCCCACACTGGATTGTCAATCCCTATTCATGCATCTGTCTTCTGCATTCGGATAATAGCTCCTCCAGCAGGCACCACATCCTACCAAACCCAGACCCTCTGGCATGTGATTCGTGTCAGACGCTTAGTAGAGGCTGAAAAGATTTTGTGGAATGACTCGTTTCTTCACTATCATGACAGGCTACATAATTTGCAGGCCCCAGGGCAAAGTGAAAATGTAGGGCCCCTGGTTCAAACATCAGTAGGAATTTCAAGATGGCGACAGTGAGCATTAAACCAAGCTTGGGGCTCTCCTGCCAGGACTATGGGTCGACATGGGTTGTGCATCCATGAATGGGCCCTGGTCACCATTGATGTTCTGAGAGTTTCTGGGTCTCTTATACCTGCAAAGTTGGGGGCCCCAGGTCTAGGACTCTAATAGTATAAAAGCTGTTGCCTTTGAGGCAAAGAGTGGTCCAAGCAAGGTTCTTGAGGGCTGGTCTCCACCTTCCTCTTTCTTGTGTTGGCTCGCCAAATAACCCACGGCCCCCCAGCTCCCAGAGCCCTAACATCCATCAGGCAGGGTGAGTAACCCACTGGGCTGTAAGGGTCTGTTCGATTCTCTCCGCCCTTGATGGATTGAGAGATCTCAGAGAACAAGGATCAGGCCCTTGAATCCCCAGGGACTTGAACAGGACCCTGGAACACTTTCAGCACTTAATTAATGTTTGTTTAAATGACTGGGGGATAAATTAATAAATCCAATCCGGATGGCCATGTTGGCTTCTTATGGCTTGTGATGGGGTTTTTCAAACTATCTTCTGAATTAACTTTTCATGAGAACACAAAAAAATATTTATATAAACTAAAGCCATGTTGAACTCCTAGTAGCATCTTCTGGAGCCTTACCTGCAACGTGTGGTTCTGGAAGTTCCTCATCTGGGAACTTGGTAGAAATGCAAGTTTGCAACTTCTCTCAGGCCCTGCCCCAAATGTGCTGAATCAGGAACCCTGGGGGTGATGGCCAGAGGTCCGTGTTTGAACAAGTGCTTGGGGTGGTTCAGACGCCCTGTGTCTGAGAGTACTAGTGTTCTAAGGAATAGTTTAGAAAGCAGTGAGTTCATGGAACTTGCTCCCAGATGCATTTGGATTTTCACACAAATTAATTGTTGACAGCTGCAGCCTTGAAAGCCTCACAGGATTAAATTTTGTGGTGGAATTTTACATAGTCAAAATCCTGTAAGGCTGGCTCTTGAACTGGGTATTTCTTAGACTCAGCAAGTAGGACATTTGGATGAGACTAGGAGAGGAAAGATGAAATGCTCATGTTAAATGTGTGTTTCTCAACAACAGCAACAAAAAGGACTACTCGCTGGCGCGAAGCTAGAAGGTGAGGTAGAAGGGGAGATGTATGTGCTAAAGGGAACCCGGGCCCGGGCGCTAGAAGATCTACAAGGCATGTGACCTTGCACAAGCCAGTTAGACTCTTTGAGCCTTAATTTCATCACCTGAAAATTGGAGATTACACCCAGGGCTGTCATGGATGGTTGGGCATGTTGTGCCCTGCACAAGAGCATCCGGCTGAAGGGCAAGTGGGAGCTGGTGTCCCGCTGCGCTAGGCTTTGCCTCTGCTCCCAGAGGAAGAGGCATCTTTCTCCCATTCACTCAGAGGCACCCTGTGAGCCAGCCGAGCTTCTGGTAATACCTGCTTCTTGCCTCCTCGTCAAGTAGTTGTGAGGGTCGGGAGATGATGAATAAGAAAGCCATTTCAAAAGTACAGCCCGTGGTATAAATAAAAGATAGGACACTGTTTCAATTGTTGTTGCAATGATATGCTTATATGTTGACCATTTCACTCAGCCGGGCTGGCCAAATACCTGATATGCCCATTGAACAAAGATCACTGTCCGTCCACCAAAGCTCCTGCTGTAGCACTTGGGAAACCAGCAAGACTTGTTCGTCTCAGGAGTGGAAACTCCTAGCAGGAGCTCACTCCCCTCGCCACTTTGTGAGCTAACCACAGTCTGTAGGATGTTGTAGCTAACCCTCCCCACCTTATTCTCTCTTTTTTAAAAGATTTTATTTATTTATTTATCAGAGGAAGACAGAGCACAAACAGGGGGAGCAGCAGGGAGAGGGAGAAGCCGGCTCCCCGCTGAGCAGGGAGCCCAATGCGGGGTTCGATCCCAGGACCCTGAGATCATGATCTGAGCTGAAGGCAGACGCTTCACCGACTGAGCCACCCAGGCGTCCCTCCACTTTACAGGTCTGGGTACTTCGCAACAGACCCTCAGAGGCTCCGCTTGGTGCTGCTGAGCTGGCCCGGTGGGAGTGACCCACACAGGAAAGGACCGGAAACACCAGAGCACCCACAGGCCCTTCAATCAGGCAGCAGACCCTTGGAGGTGAGCCAGGCCTGGACTTCTGTCTGTTGTGGGCTGAAGAGAAAGACGGCTCTTTCTGTTATTAGTCCAGTGATCCCAGACGTTCTTGGTAGGACATCACGAAATCCCCGCAGACCTGATTTCATAAGTGTGCATACCTAAAATTGAACACCAAAAGCCCTTTTTTTATAAGAGCAAAAGCGGTCTTGCTCATCGCCACCTTGTGGCAGCTCAGCACTATAGCAACAACCGAGGTGAACAGACACCTGTTTTCGGGGCACTTGGGACTTTTGTAGATTTCCCCTCCATTGGGAACACCTTTGTTTTCCTTTCCCCAGCGTCCCATTTGAGGAACCAGTGAGCTGTTGAAATATCTGGGTAACCAGGGTGAACTTGGCCCATCAGCCAAGTCTCTCTCTGGTCCCCTTCTTTCTTTCCTTCTACCAGCACCCCAAACCCTTGAATTATATAACCTTTAAGATTCCTTGCAACCCTGAAATGTTTTGGTTTTGCCAGAGGTGATCAGAACTTCCCAGGTCACAAGGTAAAAGATAGGTTGTATTGTGTATTGTTTTGTCTTGCAAAACAAAAATACACCTCTAGCCCCTCCTGATTGGGTCCCAGCGCTCCCTGGGGGATTTCTGCACGGTGAGATAGTGGCTGACTGCGGGAGGGCCACAGAAGCTTCAAATGCTGCCTAATTAAGTTTCAGCCAGCAGGCTACCTATGTGGGCCAGGGGGCTCTCTCGGAAGATAAGACACAAGACACAACCAGAGATAAAGGGTGGAGCTTTGCAAATGAATGAAATAAATCAGGAGCAACCCATCCCACATGCAAATGGAAATCATCCCAAGGAGAGCCCCTCGGTCCTTTGAAATAGCAAAGCAGAGGCGCCATTGGACAGGAGGCTGCCGGCCTCTTGGCCTACCCTCCAGGGTTCTGATGAAGTGTGATTATGGTATCAACTGGAATGGGAAGATAAGGAGGGATGTCACTAATGGAGGAGAACTTGTCTTCTCAATTCCAGAAGCTAATCCCCAGTGACTCATTCCTTGTGAGCCCCCAGCGGGAGGTGAAGGCTTTGAAGGTGCAGTGTTTATTCCTATGACCTATGTATTGTTCTGCCCTTGTTAGAATTCTAATTACATTCTGCCGTCCTCTGGTTGTCAAAATGCTGTATTTCTCTGACTAATGTTACAGTAGAGTCGCTCCCCTTCCTGTACTGCAGCTATATGAGCTCCTAGGCCTTCAGCTGTCCTTCGAGTTTCAAACAAAAATTTTTTAAATAAGTAAGCACCACCCCCACTTAAGAAATCCTAAGATTTTGCTCAACTTAGGTAAATTGAAAGTCATAAAAAGGAAGGAATCTGGTCACCTTGACTCCTTTGCTAACTGCAGAGCATAATTTTTCTTTCTGACTGTACCTGGATCTTAATAGCAGAGGTCCTTGACAGGTTTCACGGTGCGTGGTATGAGCACACAGTAACTCTCAAACTCTGAGTTGCGAAGGTTTCCGGTGGAAAATGATGTCCAAATCCACTGGAACAGTGATCCTTACCTTGTAGTTTCTTTGGGGTAACCTTCCCTCCCCCCACTCCAGTCTCAAAAATAAAACCAAATTCATGATTTTAATTAAAATAAGTTACAGTTGGTCGTCAGACTTTCATAGCCCTCTTTAAGATAACTGTCAAAAGAAGGACGTAAAGAATTTTTCTTCCTAAAATCCTCAAATGTTATAAGGTGTGAAGTTTTTGGTTAGAGTGTACCGTGTGTCTACTTGGTTATGTCTGTTAAAATACTTCATTTTTCAAATGTCTGTACTGACCTCGTTCTGAGCTTCAGCACCCAACAGCTTTGCCTCCTCCCAGAGCTCCAACATGAGCTTGAGAGAGAGATGCAGATGCCGTCTCTACTCTGCCCTCTGACCTCAGTGCCTGTACTTGAGGCTTTCTGGAGCGAGCTCACCGCTCATTCCCTCTGCAAGTTCAGAGCCTGCTGACAAGAAGGCGCAGTGAACGTACTCTCCACCAAAAAACTCTCCAGTTTGTGTCTCCCTTCATCTGTTGTGTTAGAACCGTAAGCCCATGGCCAGTGAGGTCTGTGGGTGCCTCGTTAGACACAAAATCAGCTCCATCAGAACAGCCAAAAACAGCCATGCCAACACCTGCTCAGCACCAAATCCCGAGCCCCAGCAGGTGCCTTGGGAGCCCTGGTGGGCAGTTCAACATCTGTTCCCAGAAGTTTTTAAATAGTAAGAGCAGTGTATCAGTTCAATTAACTCCAAAGCCCTGCTGTGCCCTGGATGGAAATTCATTTCCTATTCTGGTTCCCATCTCAAATTTTCCAAATTAAAGTTTAAAGGAATTAAAGACTTCATTCTCAAAGTTCAAAAATCACCTTTCCTGGGGCGCCTGGGTGGCACAGCGGTTAAGCGGCTGCCTTCAGCTCAGGGCGTGATCCCGGCATTATGGGATCGAGCCCCACATCAGGCTCCTCTGCTGTGAGCCTGCTTCTTCCTCTCCCACTCCCCCTGCTTGTGTTCCCTCTCTCGCTGGCTGTCTCTATCCTGTCAAATAAATAAATAAAATCTTTAAAAAAAAAAATCACCTTTCCTGATAGTTTTATTCTGCTCAGTTGGTGCTAGGTGCAATTTACCCGATACCTGGGAGAATCAGATTCTTTAGTCGGTGCAGCCCAAGCTGTATGAGATACCTACAGGACCTCAAAATTTGAATTTGTTTCTACACCAGAGAGCTCACATGCGTCACTTTTCACTTTTAAATAAGAGTCCAAAAGCATACACACACACACACACACACACACACACACATATATATAGTGACAGCACTAGCCTTTTACCTACTGTCTCAATTTGGGTTACAGTGAAAATAGACCCTGAATCAAAGACTTGAACGCAGACCATTTATGGGTAAATATGGGTTGAATTGTGTTCCCCAAAATCATATGTTGAAGGGCTAACCCCCAGTGCCTTGGAATGGGTACTGATTGGTCTGATGTCTCCCCAGAAGTAATCAAGTTAAAATGAGGTCATAGTGTGGGCCCCTAATCCAATATGACTGGTGACTTGATAAGGAGGGAGAATTTGGAGACAGACACACATGCACACAGGGAACACCGCACATGAACATCAACGCAGAAATCGAGGTAATCAATCTACAAACCAAAGAATGCCAGAGACGGCCAGCAAACTCCTCGAACTGAGAGAGACGCCTGGCAGATAGTCTTCCTTCATAGCCCTCAGAAGGAGCCGACCTTCTGTTTGCTTAATCTCAGATCTCCTGACTCCAGAACGATGAGGCAACAAATCCTGTTGTTCAAGCCCCCCAGCCTGGGGAGCAGACAAATGTGGGCCGTGGTCCCAGGAAGCACTGGTTGGGTGTGGAAATGAGACCCCTGTGGGAAGGCAGTCAATGAAGGGAATGTATTGAGTTGGGTTCTGCAGCAAGACCACTGAGGCTCAGTCCCACTGGGGAGTGCTGGCAGGCAGTATAGACACAGATCTCAGCATTGTCCCAGCTGTGGGGGAGGGAGGCTGAAGTGCTCATATGTCTTTAGCTAAGGCTCCTGGAGTTCCTGGCAGCTATGAGAAAGCTCTCGGGCCGAGATTAGTATGTGTTTGCAACAAGAAGCGGTCGATGTGTACTGGGATGGCAAGTGCCGATGAGGCATCAGCTACACACATGCACAATTTGGAAAACAATCTAGTTCCAGCCCAGGGACGTTATTCCTGGCCAAGTGATGTTTTCGGAGCCCATCTATAGCAATCCACTCTGGGATTTCCATGCCCAAGACCATAGCCAAGACTCAGTGGTGTCTGAGAGAGAAGAGTAGATGGAAATACTTTGGTTTTAGCTTCCCCATAATGCTGGTTGGTCCACAGTGTGGAGCCTCCAGTCCATCTGAACTCAAGCTCAATGGGGAGAAGGCTCCAACGCAGAGGTTAATTATGGTGTGTGCTCACCATTGAAGGGACACGGTGGAAAATGGTAAAGCCAGCTTCATCACCTGCGTTACTTGTGGCATCTTTCTTCCCCATCCAACATATTCAAAACCCCTAATTTCTTTTTCCTCTTGATTCTTGGGCTGGAGGCCTCCAGGTCTTCATCTGGGGGAGGACTGATCTAGTGATGGCTTCTCTACAGCCTTGTGAAAAGCAAGCCCAAGTCCTGGGCCACAACCACAGTTGTTGGTGAGTTGGCCTGTCCTGTGGCACTGCTTGCGTTTAGAGACACTGCCTCCTGGGAGAGTTGCCCCCTGTCCAACCCCTATGCCGTTCCTCAGGAAAACTACTCTCCACAGGTTCCTACACGGAAGCACTTTTGATCCTTCTAAAGCCCATGTCCCTGGGTCACCTCGTAGAGACCGATAATTCTTCCAAGTATCTTTCAGGACACAGTATTTCAGTGTTTCTGCCACATTTCAGCAACCTAGACATTTAGAATCTTTTTCTCTCTGTTAGAACTTTTTCTGCACCTCTGGAATGTACCCCCTGCACTTCACTTTCCTTTGTTGTCCCTCACTCTTAATTTTTTATCTGCCGTATTTCCAGGCTACGGCTAATCATTGTAAGGCCCAGATTCTGGCTCTAGAATTCAGCTCACCTCCTCAACCACGTTCAGCTCTCTTATTTCAGGAGCAGGCGTTGTCCTAAGTACCCTAGATACATCTCAGATCTCAAAACACCAGGGTGGGGTCAGATCAGCATTTTGCAGCTGAAAAAAAAAAAAAAGACTAAAAGAAATTAAATAACTTTCCTAAGATCGCCCAGCTAGAAAGTAGATCAGGAGAAATTAGAACCCATCTCTTTCAGCACCACGTTATAACATAAAACCTAGAACAGAGGTGCAGCCGCGTGAAGCTGGGTAACAGGACATATCAAGGACTCGTGATTTGAGTGTAGAAAGTGAGTAAGCACAAAATCCACTCAAAAGCTCATCCAGAGGACAAATTGTGATTAGATCATTCCCCACAAGCTCTGGTGGCGTTGATTAAATAATAATGATGTGCTGAGATCTGTACAAGCACGTCGGGCATGGCACCACCACGAAACAACACTCCATCCACACAGTAGTCCATTTTACAGAAGAGGAAACTGGGACCCAAGGAGATTAGGTCACTGGCTCAAGGTTATACCACTGGTAAGTGGCAGAAGAGGGACATTAACTCAGATCCTTCTAGTCTAAGTCCTAGGGTGTAAGATACTAGACTGTGCCTTCCCCACACTTATGGGAGCAGGTGCCAGAGACCAAGAGGGAGAGTGGGAAGAAGTGATCAGAAGGGATGTGTTCTGATACTTCCGACATCAGAGTAACCAGGAGACACCTGCAATGCATCCTCTATCACCAAGATGAATGCTCAGTGTATACGTGGTCATTCAAGCTATAGTTCTGGAATCTTCCTTCTTTAAAATGTAGGCAAAGAGAGACCAAAGCAAAAGCTCTGGACAACACTGTCTTAGCAAATCTACCAAACACATGGTCCAAACTCCAGTCACCCCTGAGCTTCCCAACAACTCCTGACTTGACACCAGCCCTAGACAGGAAGCAAGTGATGGCTGGCACAGAAGTGGGCCTGCACCGAACAGCAGGCAACAGAGGCAGAGGGGTCCAACTCGGGGCTGATGGAGGCAGACACTCCCGCCGCCAGCCTCCCTCCACCTGACCTACGTGAGATGCCTGATTTCCTCCCCTTTTCTGCCCTATACATGGGAGCACTTTTTTTCCCCTTTCACCTTCTATTTCATTCACAAGTAGCTGATGGACAAGGTTACACTTCTGCCCCTTGTCACAGAACTTAAGAACTGGAATGCTGAAGAAATTCTAGCAGAATCTAGAATGCCAAACTGGCATATCACCCAACCCCATCATTATACAGATGGGGAAACTGAGAACCAGAGAAGAAACTTGCCTAAGGCAGGTCCCAGTGGCAGAGCTGCTCTAAATTGGAGGCTTTTTGGTGCCTGACTTGGACCATCATCGGCTACAGTGGTGGTGACTACATGAGTTGTTAAGTGACAGAAATCTAACAGAGGGGCATAAACCAAAGGAGATTAATTGGCTTCTATAACTGGACAGTTCAAGGGGTGATGGCTTCAGAAACAGCTCGATTCAGGTTCAGAAGCCAAGCCATGAAGACTTGGTTCCTCCCCATCTTGTCTCTCTTTTCTTCTGGGTTGGCCTCATCTGTTGGCTTCATTACCAAGTTAGCTGCCCCATCAGTTGCCTGAATGGCTGCTGACAGCCCTGGAGCCATCACCTTACCCACATCTATCCCTTCTCTTTAGTTGTTGTGTCTTTTCCTAGAGACTGAGGACTCTTACCGATCAGAATATGGATCTATAGGAATTTTTCACTGTCAGCCTCAGAACACAGATGATGTGTTTGCTCTCAGAGGTTCCTAACTGGGGTGGAGGTAGGGGCAGTCCATGCTTCCCTAGGCTGCAGGGTTGGGGATATTGTTCTAAATGAAACTCTAGGCGAAGTGGGATTTTTTAGGGGGTAGGGTAGTAGTATGTTCTCCAAAGGGTACAGAACAAACAAAGCTAGAATTTCCTTCAGGGTTATTGAGAGAATTTCATTTGAGATAGAGGCTGAACCTTGAATTCGGCAGGTCTTCAACCCATAGTTCCTCGAAATGAGGGATGTTTGCAAGAGCAGGGATCATCCAGTCTGCTGTTTTCTGAGCATTGGGCTGCTACTGAGAGGTGATTCCTACCTGACCTCATCTCCAGGATTTCAAATACACTTGCAGAATGTGTAAGTGAGTTTAACGAGCCCCCTCTGACTCTAAGTTTGAGGAAAATGACGGCATACATTCCCAGTTTCAAGGAAATGGTGGTGAAAAGAATTTTGCCCAGTTTAACTCTTAATGGCCTCTCTGGGGAGAGGTTTATCGTTTTGTGCCTGGCTCCAATGTGGTTCTCTAATTTGCTGTTCCCGGGCAAGTACTCTAATGCAAATATGAGACACAGCGTGCTCCTGGAGATGCCAGGGAGAGGTGATGCTCCCCACCTGCAGCCGCCCTCTGCCTGCCATCCATCCACACCTGACCTTGCCTTTCCTGGCCTTGTTCCATCCCTCTTGCTTTGTATTTAATTTCTATTTTCCCGGTTTCTGGCTGATTTGAGGAATGGGATGCAGTTTCATGATAAATTAACACAGGGCACTTGCCTTACACCGAAATGCCATGTGGCAGTACCATTGTGATAAGGGTGGAGAGCATAGGATGTGACCTCTACCACCACTTTTTAACATCATCCGCACCCCAGGCACCAAGTGTGGATAAAGCAGGGTAGGCTGTTTGGATTTGCAAAGGACAGTCGGGGAAGAAGGGAGCTGACTGCTTGGAGAACACCCAATTATTATCCAAAACACAGTCTCAGCGCCCTCAGAAGCTTAGGCTCTGAAACAGAGTCAGATACCCATTATTCATCACATATGTTGGGTAGAAATTATATTGATACCTCAAAAAGGCAATCAGCAAGAATTTATACTTACAGTGCTTCTCTGAATCCACCCAGGGCTTAGTTTCTGTGGGAGCATATGGTTACAAACAGCCAAACAAATCAGAACAAAGGGGAAGTGTTTGGAATGTCTCAGGGCCCATAGAACTGGTGGGAGGCCAGAGGACCAGGCCTACCTAGAACAAAGCAGGAGCCGAGGCCACGGTGAGGGTCAGCTAACAGAAAGCCCAGCCCTGGACTCAGAGCAGGACAGCCTGACGGGCATGATTCCATGGCAATAAGTGGCCGCCAGTTAGATTTTAGGTTCCCAGAAGAAAGCCCAATTGGCTGAGCTTAGGCCATGTGTTCACCTCTCGCTGTACTAGGGCTGCCTTGAAGGAGGATCTGGCCTCGTTACCTTCCTTAATGCATGCCCATTGTCTATAATTACCTTCTCTCCAAGACAATGCACAGTAGGGAATTGATAATTCCGTAAAGGGAAACTGAGCTGCTGCAGGAAGAGGGAATATTTTCTGGGAAGTCAACACACACACACACACACACATTAAAAATAGACAAAAATAAAATAAATCCCCTGCATACAAGGAGCTGAAGAGACACAGTATCATACACAAGATGATTAAAAAATAAGTACTATACATTAGGGCCTTTTCTACCAATATAGTAAAGTGCTACAGTGTACAGAAAGACATTTACAGAATGGGAGCTTCTTCAAAGGCAGAAGTGGTTGGAGGAAGGAGACTTCAGGGTGGCTGATGCTTCAGGGAAGTTTCACCAGAAGGCAGAATTGATCTGGGTCTTGAAAGATGAATGGGGGACAGACAGTGGGAAGCACACAGATGAGAAACTCCTAGCAGGGGGGAAGAGGGAAATAGTACAGATAAATGTACCACAATTCTAACTATTTCTCCTGAGAAGATTGCACCATAGAGCCAGCCTGTCCTGGGTTCAAATCTTCACCACTATGAGAATGAACAATTCACTTAATGCTTTTGGGTCTTATTTATCTAAAAGAGGGACAAATAATTCCTGCCTCCCAGGGTAGGATAAGGTAGGAACAGTGCCTGTTGTGGTACTTGGCTCATATGGTAAGGATTTGGCAGACATCTGTTCCCTTTTTCTTAATTCTTAGTTCTTCCCTCTTTATATTAAATTACATGGACTGGTGGGTAAGGAAGATCTGAGACTCAGAATTTGAGAAATAAAACCAAGCAGATCCACTTTTAATAATTACAGGAAGTGCTGTGTACCTAATAGTGGGTCTGCCCCAAGTGAGATGTGGAAACAGTTCTTCCTGACCTGTATCACTGACCTGCTGGGCAATCTTGGAAGTGTGTCCTGTGGCATGCACTCTCTGAGCTTCCATTTTCTCTTCTATTTGAAGATACTTTTGGGGGGCCTTTGGAAAACACTGGCATTTCATGATACATCTAGTCATTATAGCATTCATACCATTAAAAAAAAAAAGAAAGTTTGAGGGACACCTGGATGGCTCAGTTGATTAAGTGTCCCACTCTTGATTTTGGCTCAGGTCATGGTCTCAGGGTCATGAGATCGAGCCCCATATTGCACTCCGTGCTGATTGTGGAGCCTGCTTGGGATTTTCTCCCTCTGCCCCCACATCCACTCATGCATATGCACTCTCTCCCCACCAAAAAAATTAAATAAAAATTTAAAATAAAGTTTGGCTTTTACATGTGAGAATTTTTCAAAGCATGATGGATCTGGCTAGCAAGAACAGGTAAAGGGCACACAGTACCAGGGCTCGGTAATGATAGGCCTTCAGGATTTGGATTTATTACTATTCATCAAGGCTCTCCAGGGGCAATAAGTGGCCAGTAGGCTGAAGCAAGACCTTGAATGGTGGGTGCTGTAGAGTTAGCATGTAGGGAAGCATCAGAAAGCAAGGGAGTGAACCTAGTCAGCAGCCCAGCATAACAGCCTTACCCCTAAGTTTTTCTGTATTCATATGTACATTCTAGTTGTTACCCTTGACTGCATTTTATGGAGGAAATTATACGCTATGTTGAGGACCAAGCATCAAGGGATTCCCAGGGGTATTGGGGAATGGCCATCTAGAGATCTGTTGCTGAGATCGAGGACTTAAATGCCTACGAGGACCAGGCAAGTGATGGTAATGAATAAAACAGGCCAGAAATTACTGTTTTACAATTCCCATTCTTCTTGAAATATGTGCCTTTTTAAGTCTGCTTTTTAATTTTCCCATTTTTGATAGAAACATGGGTAGAGGGAAATATTATAAGAAATTTTTTAAGTACTCCTTAACCATAGTTTAAGAGTAATAATGAGAATATAAATTGTTGTTTAATTAAAAACACAATATCAACAACCATCACACCATGCAAGCCAAATTTAGTCCTTAAAAAAAAAAAAAAAAAGGGTCCTGGTGTTAAGACATCTGGTCTACCATGGATGTAAAGCCTGCTCTACCATGTGCACTTTATTTCAAGAGTCTACCTATCATAAGCCCAAACCAAGAACGGAGGCAAAAAGAAACACATAAAACTTCTAATGCAGTTTTTCTATTACTGTATTCAACAAGGGCATAAAAGGACCTTGGAAAAAAAGAACTTTTACAGCATGCATCTTTAGGACAGTATTATAGTGAGGTTCTGGTACATTTCACATGCAATGATCCCTTTCCTTCAACTGGACAATAGGGTGGCATAAGCCAGTACAGGGAATTCTCCATGGAGTGTTATGGAATTGAAAAATTTGGATTAATTTTCTTTATGTGCAATAGGGAGCTAGGGGAGACAGGTGTAACTTTGCCCAGGAATGGAAGTGGAGGTTTTCCGTTGTTGCTGTTGTTTTGTTCCGTTCTTTGAAAACTTTTTTTTTTCTCCAGTAACTCATTGAAACCTAGGGAACTTAAAATAAAAAATAAGAAACCAACAAATATTTCATGCTTATGTAAATTTCACAGCATTTAGTATTTGTCTGTTAGCAGCCATACATCTATTCAGTTGTCATAAAAAATATCAGGTTCCAACTATGGGCTGAAAATGTCATCTCTGTTTCTGATTTCTAAGTTTTAGCCCCCCACTTAGATTCCAGTAATCTATTTGAGAACAGAGAATACTATGTCTCACTCTGAATTCCCCAGATCCATCTGGAACCTCCTACTCTGCATTATCATGACATTGGTAGTATCTGTCCCGAGAGAGAGAGAGAGAGAGAGAGAGAGAGAGAGAGAGAGAGTGTGTTCATTCATCTCTGTATCCCAGCCCACAGACATTGCCTTGCCCATGGTTAGTAGGAGCCCAGGACACCCTTGTTGACTGAAAACATGAAAGAATTCTGCTAACTGTGGGAAATATTCCATTATTGAGGATATCAGTGATGAGCACAAAAATGTTAAGTGACAAATCAATCACCAATTCAGTCGTTACCTTATTTCAAGGTAGAAAATGAGAAAGGTGTTGTCTCCTCTGGACTGAGGAGGCATTGGCTGTCCTTAGAGAAGAAAATAAAAGAGACATGTATGAGTTATCTACTGCCAAGTAACAAATGACTCCAAGCTGTAGCAGCTTTAAACAACAAGAATTTATTATGTGGGGATCAGGAAACTGATAGAAGCTTAGGTGGATGCTTCTGGCTCAGGGTCTGTCATGCGATTTCAGTCACGCAATTGTCGGCCAGCACAGCAGTCATCTGAAGGTTGGACTGGGGCTGGGGTGGGAGATCTTGCTTCCTTACCAAGTGGTCTCCCTCACAGATCTGCTCACTACCTAGCAGGGGGCTTCCCCAGAGAGAGATGTCTGAGAGAAAAGGAGAGAGAGCATTCAGGACAGAAGCCTGTGGGAGACCGTGTGGGGGAAGACACCATGAGGGCGAGAACGGCAGGAGGCAGCCATGATTGGGGATCGTCTTGGGGGCTACATTTGTTCAGTGAAGATAGTCAATATTCAGAGTTGTTTTCAAAGAGGCTCAGGGACTCGTCTCTTGGAAAACTATAAAATTCTCTTTTTTGCTGCTCCCTTATCTGTAGCCTTTCCTCTTCTTTTTGTGCTGGCAGGTAAAATTGATTTTTCTACCAAGGGACTGGGATTATTAGCTTATTTCAGTGAATGTGAACACTGAGCTGAAAGAAAAAAAAAAACAACAACAACACACAATTCTGTAAGTTGACCTGACCTGGGCTCTTCCAGAAAAAACACTTGGATGATAACTTCTCTCAGCCTCATGGGACTAATGGGAGGCTCTTATTTCTAATTGTGCTTGTAGGAGTGAGCCTGCCACACAAACATGAGGGGTTTAAGTCAGAGGACTTTGCTACACCCAACTCCGCAAGGGCCCAGACTGTGTGTCCTGTTTATACCCTTCTGACTCGGGGGTTTGGGTGTAAATGCAACATGGTCCTTTTCTGTAAATTCTCTAAAGACAGGTTTTGTTGAAAAAGAAAGTCCATTAGGGTTGGCGTTTAATGAATTACTGCTGAATGAGCAAGAAACCACAAGTCAGATGCTATCTCAACAGACCAAACTCCCCGATAGGGTTTTGATCTTTGCTCCTGAAGGCAGAGTTAAAATTGACTATTACCCTGATTTCAAGGCAAGCCGTGGGTTTGAAGCTGGGGTACTCATGCCAGTGTGTACGTAATGTTTAGATAAATAGCACCCGCAGTGTTCTGCATTTCCTGCATTTCAGACCTCATCAGATGCTTGACAGTTACACATTTATTTCAGGCTTTTGATTGCCTGTAGGTTCCCTGAAGGTAGGACTGGGTCTCTTGTTTACAGAGGTATCCCAAGTAACTGATACAGTACCGGGCTCCTAGTGGGTTTTCAGTAAATTCTGCTGAGTGAATGAGTGAGGAAGCAATCCTAGAAACGCATCTAACTTAACATTGGACTCACTCTTTGAAAAGAGTCTTATGTTAGCCAACTCTGGAAAAATACGAACTCCAAGAAGGGGGAACCATGGCAACCCTTGTTTCCTTTTTGTTTTTCATACTGGGTGGCCCTGTGACTTGCTTCCTGCCTGGCACCTTCAGCGGCTGAACTCCTCCAAGTTTGGTCCATTTCCTCAGCTTAAATCCAGACAGAAATGACACCTACTGAGAGCCCTAGCTCCCTCTCCCCATGGGTAGGCTCTGTCCTATACTTTGCCATGTTCCCTCACCTTCTGCTGCCCTGGGAGTTAAGATTCAGGGGAAAGGAGAGGGGGGCGATGAACACGTTTGGAGGTTTTTTTTTTTTTTTTTTTTGCTCCTGCCTCTGCACCACTCTTCATTGAGCCAAAGCTCTCTGATTAATGAGAAGCAAACATCATGGTCAAGGGGGAGAAAAAAGGTGGTAAACCTCTGCATTCTTGTCCTAATCAGATTAATTTAAGGTAGGGAGGGATTAAATCAAAGATGACACATCGTTTTTATCTCTTATACCAATTCCAATCAATTGGTATTGGCTGCCTGGACCACTGTGTGGTGAAGGATTCTGAGGCTGGGTTCTGGCTCAGCAGAAAAGCATGACATGATCAATTACTCTCTTCCACGGACATGGGAAGGGTGAGGGGCAACTCACAAGCCATACAGAAGCCACAGCAAGAGATGCTGGTCCAGTATCTTCAGAGCAATGGAAGAGCTAGAATGTTCTGGCCTCCAACAGAAAACAAAGACCCCTGTTTATTGCAATATAAATATATGTTTATATATGAATAGCGTCAGCATAGGGAATAATGGTGCTATATTTGCATAAATATAAGGAGGAATGATAGAAAGGTAATGTTTGAGCTGCTGTCACCCATGTTCTAATTTCTGTAGTGTTTTCTTCTTTCCTTCTTTCTTGTGCTCATATGATCCCATGGAAACCAGAGCCACATGAGTAATTAATACTCAACAAGTGGCTGAGCATTAGGCAGGTGACGTTTACAGAGTAATAGCAAATCAGTTTTCTCTTACCCATGAGCTCCAATCAGTTGGTGGGGGCTGCTCTCACGCTCCTAAATTCCTGAGCCTGGCAGGTGCTTGGATGCCTGAGGCCTGGGGTTGTTTGCAGACACCATGTGACACCATGATGCGGCACCCCGTTCTGACAAGAAGCAAGGACACTGGTTACCCCCAAGATAGCATCTGGCCAAGCACCAGGGCCACGTAGTCCCCCTCTGTCTTTTTTTTTTTTTTTTTAAGATTTTATTTATTTGACAGAAAGAGTACAAACAGGGGTAGCTACAGGCAGAGGAAGAAGGAGAAATAGGCTCTGTGTTGATCAGGGAGCCCGATGTGGGGCTTGATCCCAGGACCCTGGGATCATGACCTGAGCTGAAGGCAGGCGTTTAACCAACTGAACCACCAAGCGCCACCCCTCCTCCCCGTCCCGCCCCACCGTCTTTTCAAACTAACACCCACACTGGATGCGATGCCAAGCCCCAACCAACCCCTTGAAGCTGCCCCCAATGCTTGGCATTGCCCAGGGCCTCATTGATTCATACAGGTCAGTGCACACAGCCCAGCTGGCAAGCCCCACACACAGCCTGGCAACAGCCAGAATATCGAGTGGCAGCCTTGGACTTGCTCACTCCCCGGGGATATATGCTTCTCTTTTTCTGGCTCTGCTCACCCTTCAGAGGGCAGTGACCAGCACTGGCACCAACTTATACCCTGAACAGGGCTCCCGAGGCCGTGTCCCATGAGCCTGGGTGTTGGCCTCCCCTGGCCAGGGAGTCCATCAGCTTTTACTGTGGTCCTGGAATGGCCCTCCCCTCCTCTCTGGCATTCTTTTCCCTAATGTCCTTTAAATCCCTGTCCAAGTCATGCCTCTCTCCCCCACCACCAAGCAGAAGTCCCCCCTCTGGGCGCCTGGGTGGCACAGCGGTTAAGCATCTGCCTTCAGCTCAGGGTGTGATCCCGGTGTTCTGGGATCGAGCCCCACATCAGGCTCCTCTGCTATGAGCCTGCTTCTTCCTCTCCCACTCCCCCTGCTTGTGTTCCCTCTCTCGCTGGCTGTCTCTATCTCTGTCAAATAAATTAATAAATAAATAAAATCTTAAAAAAAAAAAAAAAAGAAGTCCCCCCTCTGCCCGGGGCTGCGTCCCTTCCTCATCAGGCCCCTCCAATCAGAAGTCAGCAATAGAGCCTCCTTAGGAAAACAGATACTTCACTTTGATTTGGCATTTTAGAGTTCGAGAGCATTTTGGCAAATCTGATCTCATCATTAATTTGATCTCATTAAGGCAGTTTATGGCCATTTCTCGGTCAGGAAGCTGAGTCTCAGAAAAAATAAATTGCCCCAGGCCACACGACAAGTGCGTGGCAGAGGTAGGGCTCAAAGGCAGCCTGTCCAGGCTCTGCAACTGACCCTCTCCGCATACTCAGGCCGTCTGGCCCAACCTTTCCTCTGCAGCCATCGTGTCTGTAAAACTGCTTCCTGGGGCAGGTTTGTGCCTCTTGTGAACTTGTCACAGCTTCTCAGCCCCACCGAAACCTGATTTCTTCTGGTACCTGGAATCCAGCAACAGAGAAATGACCCTCTCCTAGCTGACACCCCTTTTCCAGGGTTCAAATACTTCTGGAGGAATAAGGCATTCAGATAATGACAATTTAATTAAAATTAGTTAATTTGACATCCTCTTCTAGCTGAGGGACTAGGACATGACTGAAACTCACACAAGTAGAGAAGGACGCTGCGCGGAGGTGGGGGCAGGAATGAAGCCCCCCTACTTTAGGACCTCGCCCACCCGGTTATATCCAGAAACATGCGAGCTGTGCTTGTAGCCAGGAAGGAGTACAAAATAAAGCAAATGAAGAAATCCGAAACGGAAAACATTCCTGGGAGGGACCTGCTTGGCTCTTCCACCACCCGCCGGAGTTTCTCTCCCAGGGGAAGCAGAGGGGACTTCTGGCTTTGAACACGTCTGTTCTTAGTACCACCGAATGCTAGACTGCAATGCTCTTCTTTTTTTATCTTCGCCAAGTACTAAACTGCATTGGCTTCTCTTTGTTTTTCGCCAGAGTCCTTGTCACCAGGGCAAGACGCTGAGAGTGGAGAGTGCCTGCAGTTTAGGTGGCAGAGCCCTAGGTTAATTCTGGACGGCCCCGGGTCCAGGAAGCTTTACGGCGCGTGAGGCAGGTTTTGTACATCTGTATATTTACCAACTGCTGTTCCACTCACAGATTTCAGAGGTAATGGAGGCCAACATTTTTATCAACCCCGCTGATATAAATCTCACTCTACCAGACGAGAACACTGTCTTAGGACCTCCATTCTAACCTTGATCCTGACATTTTTTTAATCCCACCTAAATTCCTTAATGCTGCACAAAACTGCTTTGACCAGCCCCAGCTGCAGTGCTTCCGTAACAGTTCCTGGCATGTAGTAAAGCATTCAGTAAGTGTTAGTGATTGTTATTAGCAATATGGCCCTTAGCATCAGGAGCATACATTCCTTCTGAGCTTTTGATATAGAGTATGACAATTTCCCAAGAATGTTCCGTAATTAGTTACTGTTGTTTCTAATCTGAACAGCAACATGAAATCTGGGCACAGTCCCTTCTAGGAGTCTTTCTGCGGTAGAAACAGCAGACAGATCTACAATCTCTGAAATGCTGAAGAAGCTTGAAAGTCATGATTCTGCCCCACCCTGCAAGGTCAGGGTGCTTTTAGCATTCAGCCCAACCCAGCTCAGGGTGCCCCCCTACATGACGCCAGCCCTGGAGAATGGAGCTTGTTGAGGGGCAAGAATCCAGTTTCCTTTCCTCCTGAACACACAGCTAGACTACATTTCCCAGCCACCCTTGCTGTGGAGAGGGACCACATGACTGTGCTTTGGCCAGTGAAATGTGAGCAGAACTGATGTACATGGATGTCCAGTCCTCGCCTATCTAAAACAAAACATAAGTCAAGCAGAGAAAGGCAATTATCATATGGTTTCACTCATTTATGGAACATAAGAAGTAGGAAGATCGGTAGGAGAAGAAAGGGAAGAAGAAAGGGGGGGTAAACAGAAGGGGGAATGAACCATGAGACACTATGGAGTCTGGGAAACAAACTGAGGGTGTCAGAGGGGAGGGGGGTGGGGGAATGGGATAGGCTGGTGATGGGTAGTAAGGAGGCACATATTGCATGGTGCACTGGGTGTTATACACAAGTAATGAATCATGGAACTTTACATCAAAAACTAGGGGTGTACTATATGGTGACTAACATAATAAACAAAATAAATAAAACAAAACGAAACAAACAAAAAAACAAAAAACCAAACAAACAAAATCTCTCTAATGCAACCCTTCATGTCTGGGTCTTCCCCATCCATGAGACTAGAAGTAAAGTACTCCAAGAACCAAGATGATACCAGAGACAGGGGATGGCAGGAACGTGGCCCACAAGTCTCTGTTTGGAGGACAGCAAAGAGCAGTGATATGCACATGCCCATACTGAACTGTTGCATAAGCAAGAGTAATCTTTGTATTATGTTAAGGTACTTAAAATTTGGGATTCTTAGTTACAGCACTGAGCCTGCTTTAATTAATACAGAGTCTTCAGTTTTTTGGCAGAGAAATGAAGCAAATTGTTGAGTGTGCCATCCCAACAAGTTGGGATGAAAGATGGACATCACTGACATACTTTTTATTTACCATAAAATTCGTGGTACAAAGCAAATGTCACTGGCAAGCATGAACAAATGAAACAGATAGAAGTCTCATTGCTCAGAGGGAAACCCTGGTGGAAGGTCAGAAATTTCTCTCCTGCCCCCTCCCTTAATGATATGGGCATTCTCAGGCATTATGAGCTGTGGTTCTGCTAATTCTGGTAAGTTCCATCTTGAGAGTTTGCTGAGGCCTTTAAGTAGTATCGTTTTCATTTTCGTTAAACCTGAGAACCCCAAGAGTGCCATCTGTCTGAGAATTCTCTGCCTTGACCAAGCATACGAGAGCCCTGGACCGTCCACGGAAGGCATGGGCCCCAGGCCTTTTTAGAATGTTAACACAGAGTGGAACTCAAGCATGACACACCCCCCGTCTGAACTAACATTTTCTCGTCTGTACCTGAGGGGGTTGAGTCAGATTACAAACCAGTAACTGGGGAGAAAGTGCAGCCTGCAGGTGTGTGTTACTTGGCTTACAAGGTAACGGTATATATATTTAATTAGTTCCCAACAGTTAAAAAATTAGGATTTTTGCGTTTAAAAATCTGACAGCTCTTGAAAAGTCTGGCAACACTAAGCTTGTGTTCCCTCAGGGCAACAATTGGCTTTCCTCTCCAGACATGACATATACTCTCTGGGTTGCGTAAATCCTGCCCCGTCCACTCAGATCATTCATTCGTTTACATTATCTGCCTGGATGGCCTGTATTGGTACTTGAGTTTGAGACCCTGCATCTGGATGATTTTCAGCAGTCCCTTCGACCTGGTTCGGATGAACAAGGTCTGTATCACTTTGTTACATAGCTTTTTGCTGCATAACAAACCGTCCCAACACACAGTGACTTAAAACAGCCGCTATTTAATTATATCTTGTGATTTTTGTGGGTCAGGAGTTCAGCAGGTGGACGTGTCTTCTGTTTCATATGATGTTAGCAGAGGCTACTCATTGCTCTTCAGCTGGACGATGAGCTGGTATGGAGAGTCCAGGATGGCTCCACTCACGTGCCTGGTGCCTTGGTGCAGGGATGGGTGGAAGTCTAGGATTCCCTGGATCTGGCACCTGGAGCACCGCCATGAGACTTCCCCAGTGCAGCATGGAATCGAGGTGGCTGGACTCCTGTGGTGGCTCAGGGGTCCCAGAGTGAGCATTCCAGGAAACTCAGGTGGAAGCCACAAGGTCTCTTGAAACCTAGTCTCAGATATTCTAGAATATCACTTCAGCCATATTCTATTAGTCAAGCAAGTCACTAGGCCAGCCTAGTCATGGGGAGGAGAATTAACTCAACAGGAAGAATAAAAAAGAATTTATAACATCTTTAATCTACAGGCTTATTATTTAAATGTGATTGCCCTGAGTTAGAAGATACTGATTAGATTAATTAAATGTGTCTTATAATAATTCACTATATTTCATAAATATGTGATGTCCCTGAACCCAGAAAGAGAAGATAGGTTTATATAGGAGATAGCTCATTCTATACTGTGCCCACTGCCTTTTAGATGTCCCCCATGGCATGCAATATCACAAAAGACACTTTAGAATACAAATAATTGAACTCCAAACTTTTATAAGAAAAAAAAAAGAAGAAAGTATTGATTCATATCAGTGAAAGTAACTATATAGGTAAATACAGTATAGATGTATATTTTCTTGTAATTCTTTTCTTTTATCTGCTTTAAAAGACAACTACATAAACAAATAATTATAAAACTGAGCCAGTGCCTTATAATGTGCAAAAATGTAATTTGGATGATAAAAATAGCATAGAGGAGAAGGGAAAGAATTGTTCTTTATTTGAAGCAAAATTTCTGTATCCTATTAAAATTAAGTTAGCATTAATCCAAACTAGATTATTTTGAGTTAAGATGCTAATTGTAGTCCCTAGGGCAATTACTAAGAAAAATAACTTAAAAATTATATTGTAACATAATAAAAAATAAAGAAATAAAAATTTAAAAAATATATTGTAAAAGAAAGAACACAGAAAATAAAATGGTAAATTGAAAATATTTAATACAAAGCATGTCATTAATGGAGAAATGGATGAACATAAGAGACATGAGACATACGGAAAACATATAGCAAAATATAGGATGTAAATTCTACCTTTAAAGAATTACATTAAATGTAAATGAATCAAACATTCCACTCAAAAGGTAGAGAGATGAGCAGAATAGATAAAAAGAGACACACTTTAATTCAAAGATACAAATGGGTTGAAAGTAGAAGAGTAAAAAGATAAATGTTTGGGGGCACCTGGGTGGCTCAGTCATGGCATCTGCCTTCGGCTCAGGTCATGATCCCAGGGTCCTGGGATCGAGCCCTGCATCGGGCTCCCTGCTCAGTGGGAAGCCTGCTTCTCCCTCTCCCACTCCTCCTGCTGGTGTTCCCTCTCTTGCTGTGTCTCTCTCTCTGTCCATTAAATAAATAAAATCTTTAAAAAAAAAAAAAAAGATAAATGTTTGGCTCACATATCCAAAAAGCAAAAGAACAGAACTTGCATCAGCATCAGCTGGATCTGGGCATTCTAATAATGTTGTCCAGGACTCAGTCTTACTCATTAAAGTATTCCTCTGTGTTAGCTCTACTCTCAGGTAATTCAGCCTCCACTGCTAGCACCCCTAGAAGCTTCAGGTTTAGCAATTCCAATGCAAAGTAAACTTTTTCTCTACTGTACCAGCAAACTTCCGGGTTTGAGTTTCATTGGCCTACTTGGGTCAAATGTCCACACCTGAGCCAGTTCCAGTGACCAAGGCATGAGTCATGGTCCCTTCCCTGGATTCAGCAGCAGTTTGGCTTAGCCTCTCCTGAACAATATGCCTGAAAGTAGGTGAAGGGTGCTCCTACAATGAAGGCCAAGGGGCTATAATCAGAGTAAATGGGAGTAAATACTTGGCTGGTCACTAAATAACAAGTGCCCACTGCACATGCATTGGGTCATCTTGGGTCGGAGAGACATTCTCTAACTGTAGAAAAAAAGCAAAGCTAACTAAACTATGAAGAGTTGGAACTTATGTCTTTATGTCCATATTTTAATTGTCCAAAAGACAATTAAATCAATTAATCTTTGAAATATTTTCAGCTCCCTTGATAATATAGGTCATACTCCAATGGAGTTCTGAGAGATTGGGAAAGGAAGGATGGAATCTCATACTGTGAAACACCAGCTCTGCACATACCTCTTTCCATACCTATTCTTTACTCAAGCTATGTTAAACCCTGTGCGCTAGATGGAATTCTCAGCCTTTTGAAAATGAGGAAACTGAGGCACAATTAGATCATTTTGTCAATGTGCCCATTTGCCAAGTGGTAGAGTCAGAATTCCACCCAAGTCAACACAACCCTAGAGCATAGGGTTCTTTTCTGTACTCCATTGCCTGCATCATATTGCATATCATGTCATAGCTATGTACCTTCCTACCTGTCTGTGTTTGACTGAGAACTGGGAAGAAGCCACAGACATGCTCAGGGTGGAGTCTGACTTCACCACAAATGTGGGCTTGAATGTTAGGATTAAAGCTAAATCAGGGGTATTGGAGATTGAGCACCAGTAAAGCACAAAGTCGGAATTTTTGGCTTTTGCTCGACTGGAAAGTTCTTTCACCATCAGCATCTGGTTTTGGTGGTTTTGTAACTTGTGTGCTTATAATTTGCCTGCCTAGGCATCTCTGAGTGTAGGCATCCCCGGCAGTTTGCAGGATGGTCTCCCCATGGCAATGGCTTATGATTCTTACTTCTATTTATCTCTGCGTTCCAGTTGACATCACACCAAATTTTCAGTCTTTGGCTTCATCTTGGTATTAGGTATGGGTCGTGATGAAAACTGGGATTGCCACTCTTACTTTTTCTTTCCCTTTTCCTTCTCTGCCTCCTGTTTGGCAGAGGGGCATAACCAATGTTGAAATCAGATCGTTCTCTCCATCCAGATCTGTCTTTTAGACATTTCTCTTCTTTTTGATGGATTAAGGCAGTAATTCCTACAATATGTTCTGCTGAACACAATTACCAAGAATCCCAGCCATAGAAAAGTGGGGGGTGCTGCTATCAGATTATGGGGTGTATATGTCAGACAGATGGGAGAAAAAAAAAGCATCCACTACATCTCCTATGAGGTTATAAAGTGTTGCAATAGATCTTTTCTACCAAAATTATTTGGCCAGCCAGTCCAAGGATAGCAATAGTCTAAATCTAAAATGTAGCATTTTTATTTATCGGGCATGAAAACCCAGTCCCCACCCACAGCTAGTGAAAACAGAAAAGTAGGAACTTGGCTTTATAGGAGACATGAAACCTCTTTGCTTGTTTCCATTCCATCCCATTTTTTTTTTATGAAATGAAAGGTCATTTTGCTAGCAGAAAACTGTTATTGTTGCTGAATTTGCTAAGAAAATTGGGCAATTTATCAGTGAAGATGGCAACAGCAAATATACAGGGTTGCCAGAGGCATTATTTTGCCATCCTCAGCAGCATTAACAAGTTAAAAAAAAAATTCTAGGTTTCAGGATGGCAATAATGAATTTTGGTCTCCCAGGCAGGAAGGAGGATGGTGGATGTGTTTCCCACTGAGCATGTCCTGGTGGACACCAGAGGTTTCCAGAAAAGAGACCATGATGTCAGATTCTTATTAGCATTAATGATGGGTTCCTCGACAAAATCTCTGAACCTTACACTACAAATCTTCCTGGAGGATTTGGGACTAACAGTCAGGATCAAGTGACTATTTTCTCTGTCCTTGCTGGGTTAGCTCTTCCTTATTGACATTCCTTGTAGGTTTTTGGCTTTGAATAACGTCTTGTTCTGTAAAAACACCAAGAAATAGTGTCATGATCGGGAGCAAAATGGATGGCGTTGCATTGATACGGCAAACACTATTTTGAGGGGATAAGTGAGTCTGGGCGGGGATAATGTTGAACAGCAAAGCTATTGTTATTGACCATTTTACAGGAACAGGTCCTTTTTAAGGCCGCGTGCTTCCATATTTTATAAACAATGTGCTTGAGAAATGTCCAGCAAGGCACAATGAAGAGAATAAGAATGAATGCTGCATTAAGATGGATAGCCCAGTTTGAAAGTCCTGTTATGAAAAATAGGAAATATAGATATGGGCAGAATATTATGTCAAGTAGACAGATTAAACACAAAGCAGCCTTCTCCAAAGAGTCATGTCCATGGTCCCCTCTGTAAATAGTCGGAGCGTAGGGACAGCAACAAATTGTTGGAAAGGGAGAGAAGGGTGTGGCCATGGAAATGGGCCAGAGCACAGGAAGAAGATAGAAAAAAGGAAAACCAGCCATCGTGCCGACACCAAACCACAGAGAGATGGCATGTCATATCCACCATTTGACAGAACATTTCTGCCAGTTACAGGGAGCAACTTTCTTGGGAGAGAATGTTGGACTGAACGTAGGTTTGTTTATTTAGGCAGAAGATCCTTAGTAACCAACAATTGGCAGCTGTGTACTGAAAGGAGAATCATTCTTTTCCCTTGAAATTCTGCATCTGTGAGCACCTTGCATGTTAACCAGAGTTTCCTTCATTTGCAGGCAGAGGAAAGTATAGGAGAATTTGGAAAGTAAAGTACCGAGAGTGATTTTCAGAAGCTCCCTTGTGCTCCTTCAGCGTACCACTACCACCACCTGCTGTATAAATACAGTCAGTCGCTAAGATGGCTCCCACTGACCCCCAGCTCCTGTCGTTTATGTCCTGTGTAGTCCCGCAGTGAAGAGGGATGACTTGTATGACCAATAAAACACTGCATAAATAGGGTGTGACTTCTGAGACTAGATCATAAAGGACATTGTGGCTTCCATTCTTTCTCTTGGGTTATTTGTTCTGTGGGAAGCCAGCTGCCATGTTGTGAGGACACTCAAACAACCCTATGGAGAGGTCCATGTTGTGAGGTACTCAGGTTTCCTGACAACAGCCATGTAAGAACATCATCTTGAAAGTGTCTGCTCCACATCCAGTCTAGCCTTTCGACTACAACACCATGACTGTAAACTCATGACAGACTCGGCATCAGAGCTACCCAGCTAGGCTACTCCCAAATTCCTGACCGATAGGACTTATAAGACAATATTTTTTGTTTTGTTTTAAGCCACTAAGCTTTGGGATATTTTGCTATGCAGTAATAGTTGACTAATACAGCTGGCTATCATTCTTAATTTGGGATTTGCTTCTATAATTGTAATATTAAAGTATTTCAAACTTTTATATGAAGAGATAATAAGACAAATAACATAAATTCAGGTTTAAAAGGATAAAATTATGTATCCTAACATGTGTATCCCATGCGATAAAAATTAGATAAAGCAATATCCTGTATAAATAATTTCACCTGAAGTCTAAAGTTACATCCATACAAGGCCTAATAAGAAGACACTGTATAGACTTTGGCTTTTGCTCTGAGTGAGATGAAAAAGCCATCAGAGGATTTTGGGCAGATGAGTGACATGACCTAACTGATGTGTCCAGAGGACAGTCCGTGTGCCCAGACGCCTGCGTACCCAGGTATTGCTGGGATCTCTGGGGACAAGGATGACCAGCCCCTGCCCTCAAGGTGCTTCCAGGCTCATTTATGTTAAACTCCACGAGGAAAAGTTTCACTCCTCCCATCCCTTGGGCTGTATCTTAGATTTTCTTCTAAATTAAGAAGAGCGAACTCAGGAGAATCAGAGCATTCTCCTTACACGTAGATGTTCAGAAAAGCTGCAACAGTTCTGTTGCTTGGCTCTGAGACTGCCTAACTCAGATCTAAAGACCCATTAGAAATGTTACAGTGTTACAGACTCTCAGAAGCTCTAGGATTCCATCAGTCAGTTATGTTGTGGTAACAAACAGCCCTCAAATCTCATGCTACATGTCCAGTGCAGGATGAAGAAGTCTCTGTTCATCACAACCATTCTGGGGCCCAGGCCAAAGAGTTTCCGCCTCCTAGGACAGCAGCACGCTGCAGCACAGAAAAAAGGGTTGGAGGTAAATGCTTTGGCCCTTGAGTACCACAGGGCGTTTCTCTATGTTTCATTGACCAGATCTAGTCATGAGGCAACACCATCTTTTGGCGGAGAGAAAGCATTATCATACACATACCTGGAGGTAGAAGAGAACATTGACAAATATCAGTTATGCCTACAACAAGAAAGCTTCTCTTTTTCTTCTTCATAATCTAGTGGGAAGAGTAAGAGAAGCTCAGGAATCACAATTTGAATCCCTGAGATCTGTGTCTCTCCATGAGATAGGAATAGAGCAAGGAAAATCCTAAACCAGCTTTCCTTCTTCTTAATGAATGAACACTTACTTACTGAGGACCTGTGTATGTGCAAGGTACTGTGCTGGGTGCTGTTGAAGAGATATAGAAGAGATGTAAAGTCAATTAGATATGGTCCCTCCCTTAAGGGAAGCATATGGCCTCTCAGTTTTAACATAATTATGAGAGTAAATCGCCTGGAATAATCATTATTTAATATGTTCCGGAGATAAATGCACTTTTCAATTTCCTCATGTCTTTTTTTCTCCAAGTAGATGGGAATGAGTGATAATTCAACTAATTGCCTGTTCCAATTTCATTGAATTCTCCTTCATGATAAAGGGACATCAACATGGTCCGGGATTCTGGGACATTGTCACACATTGATCAGATTTGACATGTTGTCTTCAAACAGGTTTGCCAGATAAAATACAGGATGTCCAGTTAAATTAGAATTTCAGATTAGCAACAAATACTTTTTAGCATAAGCATCTGACATGCAATATTTGGGACACACCTCTACTAAAAAGTTATCTGTTTTTGTCTGAAATTCAATGTGTAGCATTCAAATTTAACTGGGCATCATGTTTTGGTTTGGTTTTGTTGGGGTTTTTTTGTTTTTTGTTTTTTGTTTTTTTTTTTTTGCCAAATCTGGAAAACCTATCTTAAGAACCCCTCATCATTATGGAAGCCCCAGCCACCTCTAGTTTCATTCTGTACACCTGCATCTTGCCACCACCACACTACTACCATGCCACACCAGCCATACTGGTCTCACTTCTGTTCTTCTACTATACTTGGTCTGAGTCTACCTCAGTGTCTTTGCATATGTTATTCCCTCTGCATGGAACACTCTGGTTCCTTGAAAGGCTGACTTCTCTTCTTCCTCTATCTTAGCTCGAATGCCACCACCTCAGAGAGACTTCCTCTGATCAGGTGATCTAAAGCCACACCCTCTTGTCCTGCCTCCATCGCTCTGTTTTATCACTCTGTTTATTTACAACAGTGGCCACTCTGCAATTATGCTAGTTTCATTGTATGTCTCTCTTTGCTATAATGTAGCCTCTCTGAGAGCAGGGACCATGTCTGCCTTGTTCTTCACTGTAGCCCAGCATGGATAACGGGGTCAAGATTGTAGTAGGCAATCAATAAGCATTTATGGATTGAGTTATCCTTTAGTTTGCACAAAGCTCCTGCCCTTCAGTATGTGTGCATATCTGGGGAAGCTAAAGAAAGGGGAATTAGACAACCAAATGATATAACTTATTATAGGAATATGTATCATGAAAGGAAAAAAAAAGTACAGCAATATATTGAAGACCAACTGGGGATGCCAAATAGGGTGGGTTCTTTTCTCGTTGAATTGATTAGGAAAAGCATCTCTGAGACGGTAATGTGAGCTGAGTTAGTTGCAATGAGAAAGAAGGAGTCACTTAAGGGAAGAACATACATAGCACAACAGCAATTGGCAAGTTCCTAAGGCGGGAACAACCTTGGCTTGTTTGAGGAATAGACAGTTGAGCAGCATGTCTGGAATAGCATGAGCCAGAAAGCAGCCAATGAGAGAGGTGTCAGAGGTTCGGCCAGAGTAGGCTGATAATGCAATGGTAATACATTGGAGGACTTAAATTAGGGGAGTAATATGCCCCTTGAGAAGATCACTTTGGTAGCTGTGATGAAAATGAACTCTAGAGAAGAAAGCACGGAAACATGGAGACCAGATAAGAGGCCACTGCAGTTATCCAAGCAAAAGAAGATGGTAGTTTGGTCTAGGTTTTAGCATTGGCAATGGAGAGAAAATGGGACAGATTTAAGATAGAACTGTGAGGCCTCACCAACATAAATTGCTTAATTAATAAGTGGAAGGAATGAAAGAATGCATGGGTGAGTGGAAGGATGGATAAATGGATTCATTGGTGGATAGACAGTGGATGGATATTAGATGGATGGATGAGGGATAGACAGATAAATGATAGATGGTAAGTGAATGGTAGATGATGGATGGATGGATGGATGGATGGATGGATGGATGGATGGATGGATAAGTGGGTGGTTGGATGGATGGGTGGATGGGTGGATGGATGGTAGATGGATGAGAAAGTAGAACATACATTAAAAGCCCAGACTCTGGACCTAAATCAATCTCCTTTTGAATCTCATAGCTGATACCCTCACAAGCGGAGCAAACTTGAAGAAGTAGATCAACTTTAAGTCTCACTTTCTTTATCTAAAAAATGGGACAGTAATATGCCCATTATCAAAATGACACAAGGAACAAAGAGGATAATGTCTACTGACTCATTATACTAGTGCCAAAACACAGTAGTTACTGTTATTTACCTTTAGTATCTTGTATATCAATTTGTAACATTCAAGTGTCTTTTCATCACCCTTATCATCACTTAGTTTCAAACTGTTCAGACTCTCAGACTGCACCAAAACTCAGCACAAACAAAAACATTTATATCAAATGTTTAAAGTTTTTTAATGAAGGGGAGAAATGATGCAGTGTGGGAAGTGTTATAAACTATTCAGTATTTCAGTTTTTTTATTCACAATCCTGAATTCCCTTTGATGGTTTTTTAATATTGGGAGGGATCTTGTGAATATGTGTGAATAATTAAACTTTTTTGAGTTTGAACATAACTTGGAAGAAGCTCATTTCACTGTCAATGATGTGAGGCAAAGGAAAACCCAATAGGCATCTTTTTTACGCTAAATAATTTTGTGGGATTTTATTATTATTATTCCTCTCTTCTCAGACAGTCTGAGAAAGTAGGCTTTGGAAGGTTCCTCACTGCACTATCCTATCTTTTGTGTTTCCCTGATAAACCTTGATTGAAGGAGGAGGAGGAGGAGGCGGGCGGTGACACTGCTGCTGTTGTTTGACCATTAAACACACACACACACACACACACACACACACACACACACACACACACAAAGAGCTTCATATTCACTCTCTCATGCAGCACTCCCAGCACCCCAGGATGCCAGTGTATTTCTCTTCCCATTGTGCAGAGGAGTCAACTGAGGCTTTCACGGGATGCCGGACATGACCAAATAGAATAGAGATTCACACTCAGAATGGTCTGATTCCAGCACTGGAGCTCTCAGCCAAGCTCCGAGACTTCTCCTTGATTGGCTGCTTGGCACCAAGTCATTTCTCAGCATTATTTACTGTGTTTATTCATTCCCCTCCCTCCTCATTGCCTGACAGCTATTGATTTTTGTGCATGATGGTGCCCTTGGCCTCAAATAGTTTTGCAATTTCTTCCCCAATTTCCAAGTGAACTTTATCATTCGTTGCTTAGTGAAGCTCGTCTTTGTTCTTTGGGCAATAATGGATGATTCAGTAAATGGCATGTCACAGAACAGGAGAGATGCGAGGGCGACCTTTATTAGATTAAATATGTTTTCCCCACCCAGCGCTCCGTAGCATCATGGAATTACTATCGGAAAGCAAACAACAGGGAATGAGCAGTCCACAGCCAAGAGCTTCCCAAACTTGAATTAGTAATTACTTTTCTTGATATAATTGTTGATAATAACAATTTCCTATAAAGTGTAACAGTTACTGTATCAGTGCAATTCTGACATTATGTATTCAGTTTGCTTAAAAGCTCTTCAAGATTATGACTTTGCTCCTGAATGCTGCCATCCCCACCCAACTTTCAAACCTGATTCCTATCTAAAGCCCCATCACCCCCCTTTTGGATGGAACACGGATAGGAATGTGTGGATATATGATGATGGCACTGGCAATGGGGTTTCAGATTCTTTGCCACAGTCTTCATGAATCAATCCTGCCTACTTCCTTCCCCTCTCCCTTGTTTGCTTTTCTGTAGCTACGGTGGCACTTTTTGTTCTTCGACTATACTGATCTTCTATGCACCTCAAGGCCATTATACCTCCTGAACCCTCTGCCTGGAATGTTCTTTCTAAAGACTGGCATCTGGCCATGTCCTCTTCATCATTCATGTTTCAATGCAAATGTCACCAGCCTGAAAAGGCCTAACTAAGATATCTTACCTAGCCAGGTAATCTTTTTTCTTTTTTTTTTTTTTTTTTTCCTCTCTCTCTCTGTCTCTCTTAATGTACTTTTTTCATCAGGGCAGTCTTGTCTTGTTTCTGCTCTCCCCTACATTGGACCAAATCTTTTGCATCTCCTCGGATTCCCTGGGAGCTGCCGGCCACTTGGTTCACCCAGCCTCTGCCATGCCCTGTTAAGCCCACTTGAGCCCGCTTGGATCTGCCTTTGCAACAGACGAAGGAGTCACATGCCCAGAGTTTCTTCTACTTCCCCGTGTGAAAGAGCACACAGTGCAAGGAGTGTGGGATCTGGCTTCCTGAGCAACCATCAGAGGGGCAATCCAGCTGAAGGGCTGGACGTCCAGTGGCCAGCTGTCCATGGGGAAAACTATGGCCAGTGGGAAACAGGAAATGAATGGGGCAGGGGGAGTCTTCAGATGGGTCACCACTCCTTTGTTGCTCCCAGAAACTACTTTGAGGATGGTTTCTTCTTGCATACCATTCAGAGAAGTCCATATGCCAAGTGGATGAGTCTGCTGAGCAACCAGCCTTTTCTCTTTCCACGGCTTGTCATTAAGTGAAAGTCAGCACAGTAACATATCACTCACGTTCTTTTTTCTTTTTTTTTTAAGATTTTATTTTTTATTTATTTGACAGAGATAGAGACAGCCAGAGAGAGAGGGAACACACGCAGGGGGAGTGGGAGAGGAAGAAGCAGGCTCCCAGTGGAGGAGCCTGATGCGGGGCTTGATCCCACAACACCAGGATCACGCCCTGAGCCGAAGGCAGACGCTTCACGACTGCGCCACCCAGGTGCCCCATATCACTCACGTTCTTTCTCGCCTCACTTCCTTTCTGTCATTCTTACTGCCCTGAATTTGCACCTCCCAAATGAAACATAAGCATTTTAATCTTTGCCTCAAGCTTTGTTTTCTAGATAATCTGGGCCAAGGCAATCTCCAGTACTGGGAACATTTCCTGGTACATACAAAGCACCCAATATACAGAGGGTGGATGGATGGATGGATGGATGGATGGATGGATGGATGGATGGACAGAAGGATAGACGGATGGCAATTTCAGGCACTCAAGGGCCAATGGGATGAATGAAAAATCAAACAGGTCACTATTTTTTCTTTCCCCACAGGACAACCTGTTCTTACACGTGCCTCAACCCCAACATGTCCAAAATGAAAATAACCATTCTTTTCCTTAACATTTTACATTCATCTTACTCTTCCTTCCCAAGCCATAAATTCTTTCTCACCCATCACCTAATCTATCGGTACATCTTTCCCATTTTACTTCCCATGTGTTACTAGCCTCCATTCTTACCCTGTGCTTACAACTACTACTCTAACTCAGGCCTTTGTCATGTCTCACGGGACTGGTACCCCAGCCATGCAGCTGACTTCCCTGCCAATTTCAATCACATCCAGGCTCAGCCATGGTCGGACTGTGTCCCAGTTTTGGTTCTTCTGAATGCAGAGCCTGAGGCAAGGGCTTAGATGCAGGTGGTTTATTGGGAGGACATCCTAGAAAACAGGAGTGAATAAGAAGGGAAATGAATCAGGAAAGAAGGAAAAGCCAATCATAATAAAGATGTATTATCAAGGTTGCTGCTACGGGAAACAGGGGCTTGACACCACTGGGACCTCCTGGGAAGCATCTAGAATACCTCCAACAATTGTCTCCCTAAAGGATGGGAAGCTGGAGTATTTATCCACCAGTTTCCACCCCATCAGTTCAGGATTGCCTCTGGTGGCATTAACTCCTCTACACTGCCAATATGTACTTCTGTGCAGGCCAGCTGGGCTCCTGTGGTGATGGAAAAGGCTCTGGGACAGAAAGCGAAAAGGACACACAGACCAGAGGTGGGTCTGAGCTTCTGTGGAACTGTCCACTGCAGCTGCAGCTGAAATCAGAAGCCAACTGAGGGATGACACAGGGCACTAGAGGCTTCTGCTACAGCATGATCTCTAAAATGCACCTGCAACTCTGGCTCCCAGTGGCTAGACTCCCTGTTGGCTTCCCTGAGCCTAGGGCAGGGTGTCCTGCTTTCTGAATCAAGCTCCTAAGACCAACTGTAAAACAACTCTACCTCTGTTGCAATCTCATTTGTGATGACTCCCTACTCCTGGTTTGCTCTCTGCACCATCCATGGCTCTCATCTCCAGGCCTCCTCTGCCTGGAATTCCCTTCCCATTTGCATTCCTTTTCTGGACTCATGGGTCCTTTGAGATTCCTTTTCTGACAATTCCAGGCAGAGTTAGCACCCTGTCCATATTTCTATCATTGCCCCTACCGTTTTTTAAAATAATTATTGCCATTTCAGGGGCTTCCCCTCCCCTACTACTTAGACAGTGAGCTCACTGGGCGTAGTGGTGCACACAGTCCTCTCCCTCTTGGTGTCCCCAATTCCCAGGGAGAACACAGGAGGCATTGCTGAATGGCTGGCTTGTTGGATGTGTGCACAAATGCTTCAGTGTAGACTTACTGAACAGAAAGTGATCCTGGCAACTTAAAAGGACCGAGTCTTCAAGGAGAAGCAGAGCCCACATTATGCAAGGCATCTTGGTTCGCTGTCTCACTAGATCCCAATCCAAATAGTGTCGACCATCTGTTCACAATTGCTTAAGGACGCGTAAACCATTTTTCCAGGTGTCCATCAAGAAGGTGACAGCTCTGATAGTAAATTCAATTGAACAAACATTTGTTGGACAGCCAAAGAGCTGAGTCACTGCTTTAGACACAACATAAGAAGATGAGATTAAAAAAAAAAAAAAAAGACCTGACGTGCCCCGGAGCATCTGTGTGACCATGCTGGGGAGTCACACACAAGGCCAGAGACAGGTGAATCAAGATGAGACTATCAATGCAGCCAGTCCTCAAGTGTCACAGAGGGCACCACCCTCTCCTCCTCTGTGCTTACAGATGGTATCCACCCCGGGGCAAGGGCAGCCAATGGAGGCATTCACCTGTAATCTGGAAAGGAGAGCATTCCCTTACCATGTACAGGTAGCCACAGCCCATAGCAAACATTTACTGAGCCCCTGGCTCAAAGGGGAACCACATCTGCCCTCACCTCACGTACATTCTAGCAAGGGAGATAGGCACGGAGGAACACAACAGCAGGATTGTATCATGAAAATAATGTAAAGCGTAGTATGCATGGAGGTTCCATGTATGTACAAAGGAGGATGGGAGCCCTGGAGGGCATTTACACTGACGAACTATTGCAGGATAAGTGATGTAAGCTCAGTCATTGCCTTTCCATTGTGTATTTCCTGTCTTGTATTCCCTACACGTAGCCTTTCTTTTCTTTTTTAACCCAGTTGAGGAAGTGTGTAACGAGTAGATCAGTCTCATATGTTTAAGAGGGAGGGCTGCAATGTCCAACCTCCGAAGTTCAAATCCTACCTCTGCTTCTTACATGCTCTGTCATTTTGGGCGGTGTACCTGCCCACTGAGTTCCCACATAGGCAAAGTAGGGATGATAATAGCACCCTCTTCATTAAATTCTGTGACAGTGAAGTGAATGAGTAGATGAAAGTACTTTTAAAGCACATACTAAGGGATGCCTGGGTGGCTCAGTCGGTTGAGCATCTGGCTTCAGCTCAGGTCGTGATCCAAGGTTCCTGGGATCGAGCCCCATGTCAGGCTCCCTACTTAGTGAAGAGCCTCTTTCTCCCTGTCCTCTGCCCCTCCCCCCACTTGTTCTCTCTCTCTCACTCTAGCTCTATCTCAAAAAATAAACTTAAAAAAATCTTTAAAAAAATAAATTAAAAATAAAGCACATACTAAGCCCTCAATAAGGCTACCTATTATTATTATTAGTGGTTTTGGTGTTGTTGTTAAGATTGTTTATACCGTGGCATGGTGCTAGTGCCAATTTTCTAGAAAATTCTAAGAAATATGAGAACTTAGTCTAATTAAGTAAGAGGGCAGGTTCTAAGTTCTATCCTGAACCTCAGAGGGCACCAGTCCTATTTGACCCCTAAAGAATGTATTTTTGATTCCAAGTTTTCAGGTGGCAAGGAGTAAGCTTAGCAAATTAATTTTGCCCAGTGCCTTAGGTAGCAGGGCATTGCATTTTTTTAGTTTAATAATTTACCGAGCATCTGTTGTGGTTCTTGTTTATTTTAGGTAAAAATAATAATAATAATAAATAATCCAACCACCTTGGAAAAAATGGAGAATATATGCATTGGACAAGAAACTAGAATGAGAGAGAATGTTAAGTAAGGGGTGTGCTTAAAAATGTGAAGGGGGCTGCTGGAGGATGCCTGTAAAGGGGCCCTGAGCCCTGTCTCTGTGGGAATGTTCTGGAACTCCCATCCCCAGGTAGAGGATTTGAGTTCTGCAGGTCAGTCAAGACCTACACAGGCCCAGTGGTGCAGGAACAAAGTACCTAGCTGCATGGAGTGTCCAGACAGATGGGCCCAAGACACCCTCATGACTTTCTACAGCCCAGAGTGACCAGGGACAGTATAACACTTCCCCAAAAGCTGCGCTAATGCCCTGAGAGCCAGCAGGCTTGATGCAAAGCTTGTTGGCTCAGGGAGGATGCAGCAGTGACCTGCATGGATGGAGACCAAAGACCAGGTGGGACGGAGACCAAGATGAAATTTCTACCACCACAGGGGAACCAAGACTCAAAGCAGGTATAGAAATGCAAAACCATATTTCTTGCAGACACTCAAAACAAAAACAAAGTCAGAAATCCCTATATGGAGACAGTAGGTAGAACTCTTGGTTAAGAATGTGGATGTTTAGAGAGTGCCTGGGTGGCTCGGTTGGTTAAGTGTCCGACCCTTGATTTTGGCTCAGGTCATGATCTCAGGGTCCTAAGATCGAGTCCCATGTCAGGCTCTGCACTGGGCATGGAGCCTGCTTAGGATTCTCTCTCTCCCTCATTCTTTGTGCTTTCCTCCCCTAAAAAAACGTGGGTGTTTAGAGTCCTGAAAGATTGGTCACCGCTCTACCGCTTGTGAACTCACCAGGTCCTTACTTTCTTCTCTACTCTATTTGCTTATCTATAAAATAGACATAGTGATAATACCTGTTCAGAGATTGTATGTGTTAAATAGAAAATCGAGGGCTTGTTTCATGCTAAGCATTCAATAAATGTAGGTTAATATCATGATTCGAAGGGAAGGAGTTAGGGAAGGGTCTTGGGGCAAGGATGGTTGGAGGGGTCTGCATGGAGCTGCTGTTAGTTCTGGTGATAAAGATTCAGGAGAATCCCTCTTAGCCAGCCCGTGGTGGAACCTCACTGGCTGCTGGGAGGGCAGAAGAGTGGGTTTACGTATGCTTTAAGCAGGGGTCCCCATGGACTCCAAGCTGGTCAGAGCCAGTATAGTTTTGTTGTCAAGATCATGGGCTCTGGTGCCCCTCGGCCTGGATTTATCTTACTTGCTAACTGGGCAAGTATCCCTGGCCTAGTCTCACCTGTAAAACAGGATAAAACTAGTTCTTATTTGAAAAAATATATCCAGACACTTAAATGAATGAACATCAGCAAAGATCTTCTCTAAGCCTTCCTTTCTGGCACGCTGAAGCACACTATAAACATTAGTTATTATTATTCTGATTCTGTTTCCATCCAAGTTTACACTTTGGCTGCTAGAATCCCTCAGGATCTCAAATATGATATCTCTTCCAACAATAAAACCCATCCAAACTCCAGGCCATTTTCCATCAAAGTAAGAATATTAAAACCACCAATATTCACATGAAGACAGAGAGTGGGGCCCTCCTTTTGTCATGCCCCCCGGGCAGATACCTCACTCCCACTCCAGAAAGAAGCAAAAACATCAGCGGGGCTGCCCACACCCCAAAGTCAGGGGCTCACAGCAGCAGAGAGCGCTCCCTGACATAAGACATCAACCAGTCCAAGAAGAAACGAGAGAACAGCTTGTCTGTGGGAGATACCCTGTACTTGTACTCTTCCTTGCACCAAATATAAGGGGAAAGTAACTTACACCTTGTATCAGGTAACTATTATTCCAATAATGCTGTATAACAAATAACCATAAAGCCTCAGTGGCATATGGTAAACATTTGCTTTGGTTCATGGGTCTGTGGGCTGGCTGACTGGCTCCGCTGATCTGAGGCCGGGCTCAGCGGGACTCATTCCCACCATGGTCAGTGGCAGGGAAGCTGGTTTCGCCATCTTAGCAGGGCTCTCTCACATGTCTGGAGCCTCTGTTGGGTTGTCTCGGTTTTGCTCCATGGATCTTATTCCCCAGCAGGCTAGCCTGGGCATGCTTCCACAGCAAAAGCAAAAAAGTGAGTGGGAATGCAGAAATGCGTCAAGTTTCTGCTTGTCTCACATTTGCTGCCATTCCCTTGGCCAAAACAAATGTCATGACTTAGCGCAAAGTCAAGAGATGGGACAGAATACACCCGATGAGGTGGTAGTGCAGGTTACATAGCGAAAGGTTTTAGTCCTGGGAGGGACGGAATTGTCCATCTACTGTACATCCGCCCATCAGTTTCTCACATAGTCAAAATAATTCGCCAACATTGATTGCAGGAAGGGAGAGAGAAAAATGATAAGAAACCAAATCCACTGAAAGGAAAGCCAGAATCACCCACGAAACAAGCACCTCTGAGGATATCACGTGATATTTCCCTTGGTGGACCTTTTGCATGCAAAGAAACACCAAGTCTCACAGCTCGCTCTTTACGATCTTAAAATCTCTGTCCACATTTCTAGTCCCACCTACTTTGAATGAATCCAGATACGCCTTCAGAGGACAGTGTTCCAGCCATCCTGCTCCAAGACCTTACTATGCCAGGAATTATGTACCCATGTAAAAATGAATGAAAAATAACTTTAAAGAAATTAAGATTTCTCCCCATTTCAGATAGGTGTGACTCCAATTAATGGAGGAAAGTCTGAGACACCCCCCCCCCATTTTCTCTCTTCTATTCCACCAGTTCTCAGTTAAGACCCACTGGGAAGGTCATAGATGAAATTATGTTGAACAGGATATATGCTGTGGAACTCTCCATCCCCGCTTACCACGGCTTGTGGTTGAAATCCTGGTGCCAGCTATAGATTCCAGGAAAATAAATGAAAGATGGAATGTAAAATCCCATGATGAAAATTGAGAATTGTAGCCGACTGCTCCACCTTTGCCTGTCTCATGTAGAAGCAATCTGGGAAACACCCTTCCTTTTCCTCTATGCTGTTTTATAAGAGGAGCTGGCCACCTTAATAGCTTGTACATTTAAGATCCATAAAAGATAATGTGCAGTGAAGATGGTCCAGTCAGATAGACTCAGCAGATAGACAGTTTGATAATCAATTTCTAACTAGGTAATAAGAGTTGACACCATGCGTCTAATACCTTCTGGTGTGGGAGGAGAACTCTGTCCTTTGTACTTTGTGGCGAAGTTCGCAGAACTGCCTGGCTGAAATCCGAAAGTACTGACCACTAGGAAGCACCAGGCACAATGTTACACTTGACGGGCCATCAGTTTGACCTCTATCCTAAATTCATTGTAGCTTCCTCTAAATTATGGGTTCTGTCATTTTATCTGAGCCAATTATTCATATTCAGTGTGGTTTTGCTTGTGGCCAAGTTGAAATGGAAGGATCCATCAGCTGCGTGTGGATGATGCAGGGAGACAAAGTTTGTGTGTGTGTGTGTGTGTGAAGCTAAAAATGGTCTCAATGAGATTCCATAAATCAGCACTAACAGCTACAGTAGTGAATTTTCTTATGGCAATTTAAGATGCTGGGGCTAAATCAACAGGGTTACTATTTGTCCCTACACTTGGTTGAAAGCTCTTGATCCAACATTAGTATGAGTGCTCAGGCCACCATCTTATTTCCTGTTTTGTTTGACCTGGGAAAGAGAAGGCAAATATCATTACGATGAAGTTTTCCATGTGGCTAAAAGACAATTACTCTCTAAGTAACGGCCCCTATGGAAATATATTTTATTAATTTCCATTTTCTGATATGACAAAATTAACTTGTGTGCACAACAACCAGTGAAACAACTCATAAATATAGGAGATAGTTATAAATGTTTTTCTTGTGATGAGGACTTCTAAGATCCACTCTCTTAGCCCCTTTCAAATATACAATACAGTGTTATTATCTGTAGTCACCGTGCTGTACATTACATCCCTAGGACTTACTTATTTTATGACCAGAATGCTTTACCTTTTGATAACCTTTTTAAAAAATGGGTAGCAATGCATGGCAATGGATGTTAAATAGACTTATTGGTGGTGATCAATTTGCAATGTATATAGATATTCAGTCCTTATGTGGGACACCTGAAACTAATATGATGTTATATGTCAATTATATCTGTTATCTATATCCTAAGAAATCCCCCTCCACCCACCTCCAGCCTCCCATCCCAAGGTGACCAATGTTAACAGCCTGGAATACAGATGTGCATGTATTTCTCCATCTTCATACTCAATATGTGGTGGGGAGAATAGTGAGAGACAAGGAAATAAGCTAAGTGGGGGCTGGAGCCAAAGACTTTTATTTTGCCTTTGCCCAAATATAAAGGAAACATCCAGGGTGTTTAAGGAGAGGGTGTGATAAGGTCTCTGTGTGAGGCAACTGAATGAATGCAGGAGTGCTATCAGGAAGCTGTTGTGATTGTCCAAGAGAGACGTAGGGGTGGCTGGGACTGAGCTGGTGGCAGTGCAGGTGGAAAGCAGTAGGTATTTTGGAGGTTAGACTAAATAAGATTAGGGGATGGATCGGATGCGGTAGGGAAGATAGTTCTAGCTTGTGCATCTGCGTAGATAAATCGCCCAGAAAGAGATCCCTAAAGGAACAGGAGGCTTGGCACAAAGCTCATGATTTTCTGTTTGAGATGTGTTGAGGATGACACATCCCCATGACTCTTCCAATATAGAGCTCACGTGGGCCATCAGCTCAGAGGAGAGGTGCAGACCAGAAGATTCTGCCTAAGGAGACGCGAGGGCATCCCCAGCACCTAGCACGCTGTTCTAGCCTCTTAGCTGCTCAGAAAGTGCTTATCAAATTAACTGATAACAGGGATTATAGAAGAGCCTTCTGAAGGAAACCTCTCTCCCTTCCACGCTCTCCAGAGGCCGAGATCTAAGACTCTTCAGTGTCATGTAGAAACTAACAACGTGGCACGTCTTCAACACAATATTCTTTAAATAGCTGCTCGTGAGTCACTTGTTTAGAGGAGAGGCTCGAAGCTGCTTAAGGTGGGAGAGACGGAAGGAGGATAGCAGGATATTGAGAAAGAGAAGGGTGACATTCCTGACCCTCGGGTCCTGAACAATTCAACTCCAGCCCACACACGCATGCTCTTCTCTGCAGAGAAAATAAGAGCAAGGGCTTGGAGGTGGAACTGCTTGGACTCAAATCCTGGCTCCACGTGTGCTGGCTGTGTAGACACAGGCACACACTTCAACTGCCGGGCCTCCGTGTCCTCATCTAAAACATGGAGTTCGTCATGGCACCGCCTTCAGAAGCTGGGTCTGAAGGTTAAAGGAAATAGCACAACGAAAGCATTCAGCAGAGCACCTGGCTCGTGGTACGCATGCCGCCGATGTTGGCCGCTTGCTTCACCGTGCACATCTTCCAACCCCCCAAAATGCTGTCCCTGGAAGGGATGCTAGCGAATGAGGCATTCTCCATCTCACTGCACGTCCTGCGACATGAGAGGTGTGAACGCTTCTGCCCCTCTAGTCCTGTCCATCTGCCTTCGACTTCTCATTATCTCTTTGCCCAGTCCGCCATGTTTTATGGCCTTCCAAGTTGGAGTCCGTCTTCTTCACTTGATAATTCTCTACTTGCCACAGGATCCGTGTCTTCCAGGTCCTGCTTCGCTGCCCTCAGCCTTCTACCTGATACACATTAAGGTTTGCATTAAATGTTTATTGCAATAATCTTAATTGCATTTTTCTGAATTGAGCTGAGAGAGAGAGAGGAACAGACATATCCCTAGAGTTAACTTCTGTCCCATGCGCACCTTGGGAGCCAAATTTTTTGGCAATTATTGGTTCTGGTATGCTTTCTTTTGTTTGTTTTTTGAAACTAACAAGAGTATTTGCTTATTATTGAGGTAATTTCTTTTCATTGTAGAAAATTAGGCAAAGTAAAAAACATATAGAAGGGGCGCCTGGGTGGCACAGCGGTTAAGCGTTTGCCTTCGGCTCAGGGCGTGATCCCGGCGTTATGGGATCGAGCCCCACATCAGGCTCCTCTGCTGTGAGCCTGCTTCTTCCTCTCCCACTCCCCCTGCTTGTGTTCCCTCTCTCGCTGGCTGTCTCTATCTCTGTCGAATAAATAAATAAAATCTTTAAAAAAAAAAACATATAGAAGAACATAACAAAAATAATAATTACCCATAATACCACTGGAGATAATCACTGGTGGTATTTTGGGATTCCGTATATCCGTATCTATTCTGTTGTCTATTCTCTATGTTCATGTATATTCTCTGTGTATATATTCTGCACACCCGTATATGTCCTATATGCCTATACAAATTGGGATCGAATTGAATAAATTGTTTCAAAATCCCTTTTTTTAATTAACATTATTTCAGAAGAACTTTCTCATAATTCAAATTTTATTCGAAAAGTGATTTTAATATTAATCTCTCCCAGGAATAAATGTCTTTGTGTATAAATCTTTGCCCACATATCTATTTTCTCTAGGACAGACTTCATGGGAAGGGAATTTCTTTGTCAAAGGATGTGAACTCATTTTAAATCCTTGGTATATATTGTCAAATTGCTTCTGAGAAAGAGTATAGCACTTTAAGCCACCAGTGGCCACGGAGGAGGGAGACATAGATATTCTCAGCCTCTCCATCCTTCTGTCTTTTTATCTTGGACAGTTTGATTGGCATAAAAAGGCAGTGACTTGATTTGTTAATTTCTTTGATTACCAGTCAAGTTGAACTCCTTCGCAAACTGTCTGTTCCTGTCTTCTGCCCTTTTGTTCTACTAATGGGTGAAAGCCCTTTTTTTGATCTTTGAGAGCTCTTTATATAAGAAAAAAATTGTCCTTTTCCTGCATTAGTTACAATTTTCTCCCTTTGCAGTTTGCCTTTTAAATGATTGAGAAGATACTAAGTTTGTACATTTATTTGAAGAAAATTGACATTGTCACAAACTTCATAGATTTTTCTTCTAGGTAAATATGCGCATTTCTCATATCTTGTTTTGTGTACCTCAAAAAGATTTTTCTAGTTTTCATTATATAGAATAAAAGGGGATCTTACCCATTTCTTATCCTATTTTTTCTAGGGTATCTTGGGTTTGCTAATGCAATTAAGAAAATGGGTTTTTCCCTCTTTATTCTTTTTTTTTTTTTAAGATTTTATTTATTTATTCGACAGGATAGAGACAGCCAGCAAGAGAAGGAACACAAGCAGGGGGAGTGGGAGAGGAAGAAGCAGGCTCCTAGCAGAGGAGCCTGATGTGGGGCTCAATCCCGTTAACGCCAGGATCACGCCCTGAGCCGAAGGCAGACGCTTAACCACTGTGCCACCCAGGTGCCCCTTCCCTCTTTAGATATTCTAACTGGTTATTGCAGACACAAGTAAAGTTATTGCCATTTCTCTATTTTATACTTAATCCATCCACTTTATCAAACACTGATTAACTCTTAAGAGATTAACAACTGAATCTCTTGGTATCACCAGGGATACTTGGCTTTCCCCTGATTTTAATGAAAATACCTTCTCTATTCACCGTTAAATATGGTGGTAGCTGCTGGTTTGAGCTAGACAGTATTTATCACACTTATTAAGTGGACTTACATTCCCAGCTCCCAAACAGGTTTTCTCCCCCCTTTAATTAGGAGTGGGTGTCGAATGTTATCCCATACATTGTCAGTGCTTGGCTATTTATAAATGCTGTGATTATACCTTTCATCTGTATAAATGTCCCTCCTTGTTCTGCTTACTAATGCTCTTCCCCTCTTGAATTCTCCTTTGTCTGAAATGGGCATCACCAACCCGGCTTTTCTAAAAAATCATTTTGCATGTATTTGTTCACTTTTGCCTTTCTCTCCACTTTAAATCTTTCTGTACCATCGATTTTCAACATCTCAGTTCTGTTAGACATTTCATAAATATTGGCCACATACTTATATGGCGGAACACTGGATTAGGTCCCTGAGATAAAGATGAGAAAGAAGATAAAGCCTGCCAAAGGGATGTGTCACAGCTCAGACTGAATTAGGCATTGCCGTGGGCAGATGTGGGACAGTCGTAGCTCCCAGCTGTGGGGTCCAACAGGTTTGCCCAGAGGTGACAGGTCTGTCATACAGGTATGCACACAAGATAACCCAGGAGGAGTCAACTGGCTGGGCCTCAGGGAAAATGGGAGTTTGGGTGCTTCTGAGCTCCACGACCCCATGGAATTTGGGGGATCCCACACTAGGGCACCACCATTAAGTCAAGAAATTAGCTGCATCTCCTCTACTCTTTCTCTACTTCATAGTCTCTGCCTACTTACAGCTTTGGTTTCATTCATTCATTCTGTCAATAAGCAATTTTTCAGCGCTTTCTCAAATCAGGTGTCACTCTAGATATTGAAAGCAACAGTAAAGAAGATGTAAAAAAAAAAATAGTTGCCATCACAAGACTTATATTCTAGAGGAGGGAGCAGACAATGACAAGTGAAAACACAAGATAATTTCAAATGGTGGTGAGTGTCATGAGGGAGGCCCCCTCTAACAGCTTCTCATCACACCTAGAAGAAAATCCAGAGTTCCTTCCACAGCTCCTAGGTCCTACATAAACGGACACCCTCCCCCACCCCCATTACTTCAGCAACCCTTCTCTCTACCTTGCTTTCCAAGTTCCACCCTCCTGGTTTCAACTTTCCTCAAACAGGCCAGGCATGCTTCTTCCTCAGAGCCTTTGCACTGGCTGTTCCCTCTGCCTGGATGCTCTTCCCCCAAGATGTCTGCTTAGCTCACCACCCATCTATTTCAGGTCTGTTTGAATGTGGCTTCATCATCATTATGGCCCTCCCTGCCCACCCTCTCTGTGTCATGACGCACTCAATCACTCTCTTTGCCTTGCTTTGTTCTGCCTCCTAGATCTTAGCACTGCCTGACCCTTTGGTGTGTATATTTATCTGTGTCTTTGTTTATTGTCTATCTTGCTACCTAGTGGTGAGCTCCTTGAGGGCAAGAGCTTTCTCTACAGAATAAGCACAGGGAACACAGCTCAGTACAAAGCACTCAATGAGTATTTGCTGAACGAATGAATGAGGAAAGTAGTATATGGCACAGGTGGTGAAGGTGCTGGAGAATGGCTTGGATGGGGGAGGTGACCTTGCAGGTAGGCAGATCCCAAAGGCAGGGGGAGGGTGAAAGGGCCAAGCTACTCAGGCGTCCTTTATCTCTTAGCTCACCCCTCAGATAACTTGCTCCACAGCCTTGGGGAGGAGTGCAGGGTGGGACAAGAAGAATGGGGAGTAGACCTCCTTCCCCACAATGCCTTTTGTCTCTCTTATTTCAGACTCCTACTTGTAGGATTTTCATCTTTATCCTTATAACAGTAAGTGTCTGGAAATGCTACACTTTTCATTAAGTTTGCCTGAAACATGATAGAAGATTTTCATCTGTTCCCTAAGGTTCCAGGAACTTCTCCAGTTCCAGGAAGGTGTCTTCTATATTATATTCTTGTACCTTCTTTCTTTATAGATTTTTATCTTGTTCTGCATTCTGGGAAAGCTTCTCAAATTCACATCGAGGTCATTGATTTGGTTTTGTGCAGTGTCGGATCTGTCCTTTTCCCCCTCAGGAGTGAACATTCATTCTGCTACTGCAACAATTTCCTTTCAAGACTTCCTTGTCTCCCCAGTTCTGTCTCCAGGTCACATTTGTGCCTTAGACATTCTTCATCCTCTGCTCCTTCCCTCCCAGGACTTCCTACTCCTTTTCTCCACAGGTCATATCTTCTTAACCTCTCTAAACTTTTCTTCTGGTTCCTAGAGTAAATCATTTTCAGAAGCATACATTTCCTCTGAACATTATGCATATTTCATTCATTCATTCAACAATGAAATTTATTGATTGTCTCTCCAGTACCTAATAGTGAACTAGGCTTCAGGAGACAATCCATGGCCAGCAAGTCTCTGTCCCCACAGATGGTAGAGTTGAATGGGAAAACTAAACAATTATACAAGAAATTTTAATTAATATGACAAATGCCATGGATAGGACACATGTGGGATGATATCAGAGTACACAATAGGAGCACATAATGTTGTCTACAGCAGAGATGGAAGGAGACTTAGATGCTACCTTCTTTTTTTTTTTCCTGAAGTATTATTTTATCTTATAGTCTGTGTCTTTTTTGGGTTTTTACCCCCTTACTTTGGTCTTTCTCGATGATCCAGGCTTCTTATGTAGTAACAGATGGAATGTTGAATTCCTCTTAGTTCTTCTCATTGTCCATTCGAGGCAGGTGACAGATTGATATCCATAAGTGTCTGGTCCAATGTCTAGTGTGGAGAGGCAGATATTCTTACTGTGCCTCTCTACTGACATTGAACAAGATCCTCTGCCCCCTGGCTCCCTGACACCCTGAACCCATCTGTGTTCTCCACACAAAGCCCAAAGTCTCCAGCAGCCCTTGTTTCTAGGACCCTTCAGGAGTAAATAACTCCCGAGTGGACAATTTCTTCCCAGTGGTGACCCCTTCTAGTACCTACTAAAATGTATCTGGTACAGCGTTAAAGGAAACTACAGAAAGCATGTTATGTTTCTGGTGCCCTCTGGTCATTGGTTGAGACAGCCCTGGGTGATGCAGAAAGGCAGGCAAGTCAAAGAACTGCCCGTCCCAGCAGACCCACTAGAATTCAGGGCTCAGCGAGCATCAGTTAATCTGATTCTAAGGAAGGGAAAACAAAAATTCATTTCTCTGAGGAGGAAAGAAGAAATGAAATGCAGGCTAGTGGAGAAGGAGGACATAACAGAGTTTCGAGGAGTTCAGATAAATATGTAAGCTGGGAAGGAATTAGGAGTCTCCCCAAGGTCATATGCATCACTAATTCCCAGGCAGTCAGGTTAACCACGAGTTGGTAGTGAGCTGCTCTCTTGCATTATTTTTTTAATGGAGTTCCCAGGTTAAAGTAGTTTTCATTTAAGGTCAATCAATAGGCAATTTTACCCGGGCTCAGTGATTAAAAGAAAACCATAAAGAAGTCCTGTGACAGTAATCATTGTGGCTCAATCAGACCTTCCTTTAGACCTGGAAAGGAGCTGATGAAGGCTCCAACCACAGATCGGGGAAGGGGCTCCAAGCCCTATTTTCCATCAAACTCCTCACCTCGGTGCCTATTAACTCCCCCCTTGAGCCGTATGGTTCAGTCCACACCCGCAGGCAAAGAGAGGAAACTCCTGTTCCTTTCTTTTCTGGTAGATGGGGCACATTGGAATAATTTAAATTAACAGTGTAGATCTAGCTTATTTCTTGAATTCCCAGTGATCAGTCACAGTGAATTAGTATGAGTCAGAATTTTAGTTTGACAGAAGTGATTATATTCGGTGCCTTGTGAGTCTCTGGGTCTCTCTATCTCTCTTCTTTATTAGAGGTAGCCTCAGGAAACCAGGAGGAAATGAGATGCCCAAGAACGTGTAACTCGGAGATCCACCATTGCCTTGGTTAGGAAATTAGGGTTGAAGAGGTTTCTAGAAAATAAAATTGCCTTCAGGTCTTGCAGACTGATTCAAGTGCTTGCAAAATGCACATCTGGGAATTATAACTTTTGAAGGAAAGGGGTTTTCCTTTCTCCATCATTTGTCTTCAGGGAGTCAGTGGAAGCAACATTTTATTTCTTTGAATTATGGGTTCTTAGGAGTGAAATACTGTATCTCTCTTACTTTTCTTAATAGTCCAGGACTTTTTCTAAAAGTATGTTTTACCTGATCCAGCATTTTGAGTTTCTTAGACAGGATTTTCACAAGACTTGCTATTTATTTTCACAGATCACTTTTCACAGAGTCAAGAGAATGGAGGAGAAAGATCCTTGTTGCCGTGTGTGTGTGTGTGTGTGTGTGTGTGTGTGTGTTTAATAAATTAGGCTTTAAAGGAGCTGTTGGTTGCTAGTTCACACACACAATCAAACTCTGCTGTAGTTTCCATATAAAAAAAAAAGTCCCTGCTGTGAATCTAATGAGGAAAAAGGCTCTGAATCTTTCCTCCTTGCTTATCAGGAATCAAAATGGAAACAAGGAATGCTTGAAACTATACAGAAAGTACACTAAGGAATGTGGAAATTCTGTGGGGGAAGGAAATCAATCATGTGTTGTTGAGGGGTGCTTACGCATGTGAATATAGTCTTCAGATTCATATTCATAGACTAGTAAATGAGGTGTTATAGGAGGCAAGGGATTTTATATTATCCTTGATATTTTTATTTTCATAAAGGCCAGAGAAAAGTAAGGTGTTTCCTTTGGGGACAGGAGAAGCTTCTTGAAAGACTTTAATTATTATTGCCCTTAAAAAGGTCTGCGATCACTTTTGAATACATTTGCTAAAAATGATAAATGAGGAACAGTGACGAAGAGAAGAGACACCTCATCTCCTATTCCCTGGAAATTTTCAGCTCTAAAACAGCCTGGCAATGACTCTTAAGTCACGCCGAAGCATCTCTTCGGCAATGAGACACGTGAAAGTGAGCATGTGCCGGAGAGTAAAGCATGGCATTCCCATGCGTGCGATTGCTAGCAGAACAAGTATAGTCCGCATTTAAGGGCTTAGCAAAAGGGCTGGAATTCCAGTCCAGAAAGGAGGAGGAAGCTGCAGAAACAACTTCGTGTGGATCCCTACAGCCGCTGGCTCTGGTTCCTTGCATTGATCTCGGGACCTGACAACTGAGAAATACATCTCTATCATTCTTTTTGCTCAGACTCAAGTATTACATATACTTGAATGCAACATTGTGTTTTATTTTCCAACTCTGCCAAGGTTCAATCTACTGGTATTGAATATCCACCAAAAGAACACGGGGCAATTACAGAGCATGCACAAAGGAGGTACAGAAAACCCCATAAGCCTCATTCTCTCTCCAAGTCTGAGAGCAATAAAACACCAACTCCACCCTTTCTCGCTCCGGGATTCTGACTAATAAGCAGAGACAGAGGAGAAAGGGAAATTGAATCTCAATTATGAGAGATAGAAGGGAATGGGTGTTTTATTGCACTTATAGTTTGTTCCTTTTTAACGTTTTACCTAATCTGTTATGAAAGAAAAAAATCTTTAGAAAAAATTAGCTGTAAAAACCTAAAGAGATGTGGATAGTAGCAAACCGTAATAAGTCATTTTCAAAGGGGAAACATTTCGCAAAAGTAAATCAGTTCTTTCCCTACCTGAGAACTTGAATTTCTGTTACTTTCCGGAGGTTTTCAACTTCGGAATGAATATAGTCACCAGAACAATAATTTATGTGAGTTTAGAGTGGCCCATATGAATGAGTAGAGAATTTAGAACAGAGTAAAATAGGTAGGGAATTTAATGCTGCCTGTCAAGGGCTGCTTATCCCATTCAGCCTGTGAAGATGTATTATTTGGATAACTGGATTGCCAGGGAGAGCTGAGGATCTGGAACCCTTAGAGGGCTCGGATTTGGGTTCCCAGAGAGCCTCCCAAAAAATGCACGGGCTGTTGAGTGATCCCTTGGGAGCTGCGGGATGGCTGACCCAATGTGTGAGGGAATACAGTAGCCCCTGTGGAAGAAAAGGCAGAGGGACCAAAACCCACCATTAGAAGGGAGTCCTGTCAATCCCTTGCCTGTGGACCCATGATACATGTTAATGGCTTTCTATTACCCTCTGGGTAAAGCGCAAACTTTGCAGCCTGGCACCTGTTTCTTCCAATAGGTTCTTAGTGTCCCATGCCTGCACTTCTGGAAGCTCCTTCTCCTTCACCTCATCATAGTCAACGTTCAGGACAAAGTTCGAGTTTCTTTCTTTGCAAACCTCCCTGCCTTCTCTCACGGACTCCTTCTTCAGTTTGCTTCTTCCACATTCCCATGGCGTCCGGAGCTGAGATGGCTCATTCTCTGGGTACTTTCATCTCCCCCTGCCTCGATCACAAGCTCCCAGCCTAGAGGACTGGCTTCTGCAACTCCGTATCTGTTGCGCGGTTCTGGGGATCGTCCGTGTGCCGAGGCATACATAGTGTCCTCGTTCTTGTCCCTGCCCTGGGCCCTGGGGTGCAGCACCACGCGGGCTCATTGCTCTGGCTTTCTAGTGGGGTCAGGCTCATGATCTGTTGAATGTATTCTATAAAACGAAAATGCCAAATCGGTCACTGCCCTGACTTCCAGGTGGGAAGGTACAGATGAAAAATGAGGTGGAGGGTGGGAAGAAAGAGGGCTCAGGTGATCTCCTGGCTCCCTCCTGGCTCCCTCCCTCTGAGCCATGGGCTGGCAGAAGGTATAAGCCTCTGTGTAAGACCTCAGCTCCAGGGGAGCAGCTCCTCCCCTACAGGTCCAGCTCACCAGATTCTAGGAGCCTCTCCCTCCCCCCCCACCCCTCCAGGCCTGGGGATGGTAATGTGGTAACAGCTTCTGCTTCTCCCTCAACTTCTCCTAGATATAAAAGGAAAGGAGATGCAGAGACCTCCAAAGCCCTTGCTGTAACCCCCACCACTACCAAGATTATCTCTCTTACACACTCCACTTCTGATACAGTTGTTCCACTTCCTCCCCCACCCCCACCCACTCACCGAGTCTCAGGTGGGAGGAAGTCTGCCTGGAGGCTCTGGCAGGAGATCGATTGCTCCTGAGCTGGAAGATATTGATCCCCTGACAATTGCTGTCCTGCCTTTCTTTGTGTGAGGAGCTGACTGTAGGCTTAGGGATCCTGCACAGGGGTGGTGTTTCTGAATAACAATGGCCCATTGTCTCCTTATCGATTGTTCTGCAGTCTAACTGGGTTAGAACTGGTACAGAGTTCGTGCTCCCTTTCGGCTCCCTCCCTCCCCAAGCAAACCGAAGCCTTTAAAGAGAGAGGGGGAGATAGGGACAGAGGTGATTTTATTTCACATGAAGATGCTCTCGAAACTCCTGACCAAATACATTTTTATCTCTTTTTGAATGCTTTTTGAAAATGGCTCAGAGAACCAGTCCTGGCAATGACCCTGGCTTGGTCCAAGGGGCTTGGGCCTCAGACAGTTGTATTCCAGCCCTTGTCCTTGCCAGCCCATCCAGAAACCCCATCTGACCTGAGTGGGCCCCTCACTTCTCCTGGGGGTGCTCTGCACCTACCTGACTTCTGCAGTAGGCAAAGTATCTGGGGTTCACAGTGCTCTGAAAGGCACAGGAAATTGGTTTATGTTTAAATTCATTTAAACTCAGAAGAAAAAGTGAATATAATAATGATGACTATGGAATAATAAATCCAGCCTGGATTATACTTGCTTTATGTCAATGTGGTTGTAAAATTTAATTTTTAATATTTCCCACGAAGGAAAGGGCTTACAATGGCCCATGTGCCTCGGGAACTCCTAATGCTGCCCTGCTCTGCAGAACGCTGGTCTTAAAGACACTCCTCAGGCAAATAAAACCTGGGAAACCCCAGGGCTGCGCCTCCCTTGGGAGAGTCACATCACACTCTAAAAGATCAAAGGTCCAGAGCCAGCTTGCAGTGAAGGAATCTACTTCCCTTTAAGCCAGCTAGTTTCAAACGTACTTGACCACAGGTGACTTGGAGAAACACCAATACTTTACTTGTTTTATTTCTCGTTTCGAGCCGAGACAACTTCTCAGAACATAAGTAGTACAATCTTGTATTTATTTTTTAAATGTCCCCTGGGAAATTTAGAGCTATAAATGCCTATATTTTCAAAGAAGCAAGATCTCAAATCAATAACCTAAACTTTCACCTTAAGAAAGTAGAAAAGAAGAGCAAACAAAACTCCAAGCAAGCGAAAAGAGGGAAATCATAGAGATTAAAGCAGAAATAAATGAAAGGTAGACTAGAGAATCAACGGAGAAAATCAACAAAATGAAAAATTTTGAAAAGATTTAAAAAAGATCTTTGAAAAGACCGGCAAAATTGACAAACCTTCTAATAGATGACCCAGAAAGAAAGAGAAAAATAACTAAAACTAGGAATGAAAGAGTAGATAATACTACCCACGTCACAAAAATAAAATGGGTTATAACTAAAACGGATTATAAGTGGATACTGGAAATAATTGTACGTCAAGAAGCGATAGAGCCTAGAGGAGATGGACACATTCCTGGAAGACTCACACCATGGAAACAGACTCAAGTAGAAATATCAGACCTTTAGAACAAGGAAAGAGATAGAATCACTAATCGATTATTGATTCACAAACTCCTCCAAAAATGAGATGAAGGAACACTTCCCAACTCATTCTGTGAGGCCAGTATTACCCTACCCTGAACCCCAAACCAGACAAAAACATCACAAGCGAACTACAGACCAATATCCCTTGTGAATTTCAACACAGATATCCTCAACAAAATACCAGCAAACTGAATCCAATAATATATCAAGACTATACATTATGACCAAGTGGGATTTAACCCAAGAATGTAAGTTTGGTTCAACATACAAATATCAATCAGTCTAATCCACCATATTAATAGAATGAATGGTCAAAGCCACACAATCATCTCAATAGATGCCAAAAAAAGCATTTGAGAAAAATCCAACATCCTGTCATGTTCAAAACACTCAACAAATCAGAAATGGAAGGGAACGTCTACAACTTGATCATCTACCAGAAACTCAGTCAGCGCCGTACTTCATAGTGAAAGGCTGAATGTTTTCCCTCCAAGATCAACAGCAAGACAAGGATGTCGGCTCTCACCACTTCCTTTGAGCATTGGACTAGAGGTTCTAGCCAGGGCGATTAGGCAGAAAGAAAACATAAAAGACTCTGGATTGGAAAGATAAATCTACTTCTAAATGTCCTGATCTTACATACAGAAAATGCTAAAAATATGCACATATGCACACCTATTAAATTAATAAGTGAGTTCAGAACCATTCATTGCAGGTTATAAGATCAATATATGAAAATCAATCACATTTCTACTCTACACCTAGCAATGAACAATCCAGAAATGAAATTAAGAAAATCATTTCTTTTACAATAGAATCAAAAAGAATAAAATATTTAGAAATAAATTTAGCAAAAGACGTGCAAGACTTCTACCCTAAACACTACAAAACATGTTGAAAGAAGACTGGGTAAACAGAAATATTCTCCAGTGATCACAGATGGGGAGACGCCGTGGTGTCGAGATGACAGTACTCCCCAAACCGAAATACAGATTCAACACAACCATCCCTTCCAAAACCCCAGCTATTATCAGTCTAAGCAATGGAATACCATTTGGCCGTAAAATGGAATGAAGCACTGAGACCTGTTGCAATGTGGATGAATCTTGAAAACAGGATGCCGAGTGAAAGAAGCCAGACACAAAGGCCTAGGGTATATAGTTAGGATTCCATATACATGAAAGGTCCAGAATAGGTAAACCAGAGCAATAGAAAGTAGATGCGTGGTTGCCGGGAGCTGGGACAGGGGAGACAGGAAAGTGACTACTCACAGGTATAGCGTTTCTTTTGGGGTGATGGAAGAGCGCTGCAATGAAATGCTAGTGATGGTTGCACAACTCTGCGAATATTCTAGATGCCGCCACATGGTACACTTTTAAAAGGGTGAGTTTGATGGCCAATAACAATAAAGTGGTGATATTTTAAAACATCCCCTGGCAGGCACCACTAGGAATGCCCCTCATGAGTCTGTTCCTGTCCTGGATGAAATTTGTGTCCATCTCTCCCTCCCCTTGGTGACTTTTCTCTGCTAAAAATACATCTTTTGGACTGAGGAGTCTTGGCAAGCTCGTTCATTCAATTACCGCATATTAACTTGAGTGCCTACTTGGTATCATGCTCTGTGCTAGACACTAGGGATACAGACATGAACAGGACAGACCTGGTCCCTGCCCTTAGAGAACTTACCATTTAGTTCACATCCCCTAGAAACTTAAGTCTGAATCTCAGTGTTTTCTGTTTGTTTGTTTGTTTGTTTGTTTTAGGCCATCCTCTTGTAGGGTGAGGGAGGGAGAAGGGATAGAGAAACAATTAGGTTTTTTTTCTTTAGAGCCCTCGGTTCAGGTGTCTGGTAGACCCTCCCCCAGGTGCCTATCAAAATGTCACCTCTTGGAAAAAGGTCAGCTTATAATGTTTACCTTTCTGGTGCTTCCTGCATTTTAGCTGGGGACACTAAAAAGGTGAAGAGAGGACCTCTAATACCGGTTGAGCCCCCGGTATGCTCCAGGCACTGTGCCATGATCACAACCTCCCAGCCGGGTGGGTCACAGCCAGAGCAAAACTAAATGGCCAGTGTCAACAGAACGTTTACTATGTGCCAGATACTGCACAGGGCTTTTATAAGCACCATCTCATTTCCTCCTCCCAGTAACTTTATGGTCCCTATTTTATAGACACCTTTCAGAGAATGTTGCCCAATGACACAGTTAATGAGTTGAAGGGCCAGAATTTTCACTGCAGCTCTGCCTGGCTCCAAAGCCCATGAGTGTCCTCTTCTCCTGCACTGTCTTCTGGGTTCTGCCTTCAGAATACCTGGAAGACTTACAGATCCAAAGGAGTGAGTTTCTAGTGCAGCCTCATGGGTCCAGGGGCAGGTACACAGAACACTGCTGGTTCAGAGTTCTGGCTCCTACACCTGCCGGCTCGGAGTCCTTGCCACCACACCCTTCTCTGGGAAATGCATCAACAGCAATTCCAGTCTGGAGGGGGTATTATTACAGTTAAATGAACCGATGTGTGTAAAGTGCTTAGATCAGGGTTTGGCTATGCTAGATGATCAATAAGTAATAGTTGTGATCCCTCATCAAACCACACAGACCTAATAGTAATTACAGTGGATCTATCTGATTGACTTACCAAAGGTCTGACACTTTGCTGGACAAGTTCCGGCCCCCACATCCAACCCACCTAACTTCTAGGAGAGCAGAGAAGAGTTATTCGTCCCACTTTACAGATGAGAGATGCAAGGATTGCACAAGCTAAGGTGCAGACCAGATTGGAGGAGTTGATGCCATTTGCCTCCTCATAGAGCCAACACCCACTGCATTCCTCAGGACTTGGACTAGTTTCCTTCTCAAGAAAACTTCTCACCCCTAAGGCTTGATCACAGGGTGCCAACAACCCCAGGGGATAGTGAAGAACTGTCAGCTGGGCCAGAGACAGGTGAGCTACATAGGACACAAAATTTAAGGAGGCACTGACTCTCAGGCTCATCCTAGGGCAAGGCTGGTACCTGAGATTGAGTGCCTCCTTAAATCTGTGCCCCCCCCCCCCATCCCCAGCTGCCTTGCTTATCTCTCCCTATCCCAGCCCTGACTATACTTTGACTCAGGAAACCCCAGGACTTGTCACAATGTGGACAAAGTATCACTGTTTGTGTTTGTAGCTGACAAAATTACAGTGTCTCTCAACTACATGGAAAGAGCCCTGGGGGGTGATAGGGAGGTGAGAGTCAGCATTGAGTCCGGTATGATTCAAGGGTCAGCACTGGCCAAATCACCATCAGTTTAAAGCTGGAAGAGAGAGAAGTTTGAAGAAAACCAGTGGCCTCAAGCGAAAATGCTCCAGAATGTTGGAAAAGATAGGGGGATTTATGGAAAGAAGTGAAACCAGCATAATGAGGATTAATGCCAAGCGTTTGGCTCATGGAGAAAGAAGCCACTGAGTAAGGATTTCCAACAAGTGGGTCCTAGTTGAAAAAATGGATTCGGGAAGGGAAGTTGAACGAAGGTGTAAAAGGGAGTGAAAGCAGCTGATATGAGGGGCCGGTGACCCAAGGAGACATGAGGGTTACTTGAGAAGCATTTGTAGCTTTGAGTTAATATATGTACTTGTCCGGAGCATCTTTTCAAAGATCCCAGAGTTCTTTGCAAATATCCATCAGGAATTTTGCAATATCCCCCACATAAAGAGCTGCAAACTGAACTTCTTCTTTCTCCCTAATGGCCAAATGCATGACTCAGGTGGAGGTCAGCAGAGCAGGGGATTTATATTCTTCCCGTGTTGACTGGAACTCTTTTGGCCGCAAGTGACAGAATATGACTTGAGATAGCACAAGCAGAAAGGAGATCTGATTGGAAGGTTACAGGTGTCCTTCTGATCCCAAGTGCGGCAAGAAACTTAGCTTCAGGAAGGAAATAGCAGCAAAAACCACAGCTGTGTAAAGAACCTTCATGCCTTCCCTGCTGCTCACTCTGTAAAGGGGCTTCTCTGCGTCTCTGTCCACCCGGTGGGCAATAGCCACCTTGAGTAGCTCCCCAGTTGGAGTCTCCCCCATTTCCAAGAGTAGCCATACTGATGGGAATCTTTCGGTGCCGATTCCAAATTCCCAAAGAGGGGGCTGGGGGGCCAGCTTAGATGAGAGGCCATCCTGGCCGTGAAGGTAGGTCTGAATGTAGCTCCTCCCTTGTAAGCAAGTGGATGAAAGGAGGAAGAGGGGCAGATCCTGAGTGGACAAGCCGATAGATGTCCATACTTCCTCCTGTGACATGCGACTTCTTCCACAATTGTAGGGCAATAGTGACTAAAGCCACAGAAAACATGAAACTGAATGCTCAAAAGTTAACTAGAGTTGAAGACATTATTCTGAGTCAAGTGAGCCAGACACGAAAGGACGAATAGTGTAAGATTCCAGCTAGAGTACTCACAGTCACGAGACAGAAAGTAGAATGGTGGTGGGGGGAGGGGAAAGTGGGGAGTTACTGTTTAATAGCTACAGAATCTCAGTTTGGGGTGATGAGAAAGTTCTGGAAAGGGATGGTGGCCACCACTGGACAACAACGTGAATGTACTTAATGCCAGCAAACTATACACTTAAGAATGGTTACAGTGGTAAATTTTATGTTATATATATATGTGTATATATATATATATACACATATATATATAATGAAAACAATAAAGTAAAATAAAAGTTTAACTAGAGAACCAATGAAGGGAAGACCACAAAGATGTATAGTTTGCCCTTCTGTGCCTTCATGTCACTCATGGTTCCCTTTGCTCGGGATGCACTTTTTTTCTTCTTAACTCAGGGAACTTTTAGTCATTCTTCAAGACCCAGATGATATAACCCTCCTCTTTTAAGCCTTGCTCCACTCCCCCAGGCAGACTTAATCACATCCTTTCTATGTGTCTATGGCAGCATATATGGCGTATAATGCTATTACTGTAAATCGTGTACCATAATTGTTTTTTGTACATTTGTCTCTCCCAGAGCAGGCCAATGAGAACAGTGTACTGTGACAGTTCACGCTGCAGACCCTGGAGCCCCAAACCCCCAGCTCTGCCACTCACCCATTGTGTGACTTTGGGCAAATTACGTTGTTGCCTTCATCTCTTCAACTGTAGAAATGGGGCCTGTTCTCATATTTACCTATAGGGTTGTCATGAGGATTAAATGGGTAAACCCACAAAAACCATTGTACATGTCGCTGATACGTCATAAGTGCTCAATAAATGTTAGCTTTCTCTGTTATCACTCACTGTCAAACACGGCATCAGAGACATGGTGGGAACTGTGTGGTTGCAGAGAGGAACAAAAAAAGGAATAAATAAAACCGTGTGTATATGCATATAAACTGTCAGGCGTGACAAAACAAATGGAAACAAGATTAAGTAAGAAAAGGTACATTGGGTGCCTATTAAACTTGACAGTGGACTCAGCTTTGTAAAGGAGGCTGTGAATATATTGTTTCTGGAGGCGGTTCAGGAAATAGTAGACAGAGCCTTAGTGAGGACATTGGGGAAAGTTAAATAGCCATCCCACTGTGGTACGTCTGCATAAAATGAGGTGCTCAGAATGTCCCTTTCCAAACATAGATTTCCATTGACGAACAGATCGGCACTTAAATATGTACATTGCGTTAGATTTCCCCAGGGAAGGAGATCGATAGAGCCCCTGTTTATTTGCAGAATGAGGCTTTAATTGGGGACTGGGTCCATCGTCCTCAGTGCTGGACCACTTGCTTCTTAGACCACACTGCTGCCGACGGTCCCACCCTGAACCCCTTTATTTTCATTTGGAGCCACTCTGACTTTTGAGCCCATAATGATGCTGAACGAAATGCTCATTTCAGTAGAATGGGGGCTTTGTTCCCTATCACTAACGTCCATCTTGGTGAAATGACTTACAACAGCTGCTCTGAGAAGTAGAATCTGATAGAAACAGAGTCTGCATAGATATAAACATAAACATTAGTTTCTATGGAAACAAAAGTTGCAGAGCGATGACTAGAAGCTCTAAGAGCCCGTATTCCAGGAATCAAATGCTAAATATATAGTGAATGCGTCCACCAGGGATCGTACCAATAAAGCCGAATTCTTTTTGGGAGTAGCACAGAACGCATAGACGATTTTGGCTAAAATGGATACCACCTAGCAGAATCAATATGAGGGAGGGCGGTCTTTTTTGTCCCGGACTGAAACCACATTTCTTGTCTTAATTGAAAGCCTTGGGGCAATGAACTGTGCATTGATGGAATTCAGTCAACAATTATACCCATGGGTACTTCACTCTGGTGTCCAATAAAAGCTCTGAAGGCCTAATAAGGGTTTGAAGTCCCACACTCAGAGCAAAATGTTCCCAAGACCCTTATCCAATGGACCCAATTACTGTGACCCCAGTACCATGCATCCCACAGTGCTGCCGACTTCCCTATCTTCTCTGCCATCCTTCTAGGAGTCCCGAAGGACCTTGGTTTAAATGACATTGGAAATATGGTCCCAGGAGAGCCCAAGGGTGTTTATGCAAAGTCATCAGGTTGTACCAGGAGAAGCAAAGTCATGGGTTTCATGCTGGACAGGTTGAATTTCAGGTGCCCCTGAGACAACCAATGAGGGCCAGTCCATCTGTTCCAGATACTATTTCTGAGTAACAAATTATCCCCAAACTTGGTTGATTAAAAGGATCTTTTTATTAGGTTCACGAGTTCTGTGGATCAGGACTCAAGGCAAGGCACAGTGGAAACAGCTTGTCTCTGCTGGGTGCTGTCTGGGGCCTTCGGTGAGAAGATATAACATCTGGGGGTGATGCGTGGCTGGGTGATTCAGTGACCGGGTGTTGGAGACATCTTGGGGTGCCACATGTCTGATGGCTAATGCTAGCTGTCAACTGGGGCCTCAGCTGTGGCTATCAACTGAGGCACCTACTTGCGATCGAGGTAGCCTCAGGGTAGTTAGATTTACATGACAATCAGGACTCCATAAACTGGTGCAAGTAAGGCCTCCTGTGACACAGCCTTGTAATCCACAGCAGTCACTTCCACTCTGTCGTGTTGGTTTCAAGTAAGTTACCAAACTCACCTGATCCCGGATTCAGGGAGAGGAAGGTAAGAATTTCTGGGCAGGTTTTAAAATTGCCACGCCAAAGTCAATAATATAATAATAAATTACAGACATACTTTAAGACTTTATTAAACAATTTCAAACTTTAAAAGAAAACTCCCTAATAGATAGATAGTAGTTTCTGACCACAGCCTAACAGTACATTACGTATAGTACGCGGGGGACATTCATGGTACCCTAACGAATCACCCACCTAGCGGAAGTTCTCTCCACTAGCCAGCAAGTCCCTATGATGTCAGCGCTTACCATAAGAAGAGGGTTTAAAGGACCCAAGTGTCCAGGTATGCACCATCCAGCACTTATAGGGAGCACTTAAAGCCCAGTATAACAGTAATTACATTTGCTCTTTGGACCTCTGCTGTTCTCCCTTCGTAGTCTGAGAAAATCTCGGCCATAATAGTTACTATGGCAACAGCAACATCTGTAGCAGATCCAGCCTGGAGGATATTTAAGGAGCAGACAGGGTGGGTACCAACCTGGGTGCATGCAGGAAACTAGAAAGGGTCTTTCTGGGATCAACGCCTTCCTGTTCTGCCCTCTAAGAAAGCCGACAACACAGAGCGGTACAAACAGAGCTAATGGCTTATTGGAGCCAGTGGAAATTTGGTGCAAGGATTACAGAGAATAGGTTAACAGGGCAGTGAGAAGGAGAGGTGTAGAGAGCTAGCAGGAGATTCTATGATATGTAGAGGGTTTTAACAGCCTCTGACGCACAACGTGCCGCCCAAGGTATTCAAGAGAGACCTTCATGATGGATAAATTCAGCAAATACTTATTAAAGGCCAGCTGTGCACCAGGCCCTGGAATGGTGGCTTACACATATCAGTGCATTTAATTTTTTGCTCTGTTCCTACAAATAAGGTCTGGCTGCCCCTGTAATGTAGATAAGGAGATTGAGACTCAGAGAAGAAGAGAACTAGCCAAAGTCAAACCTGGGATTTAGAGGCAGATCTTCCTAGATTCTAGATTTCTTTCTTCTTCTTTCTAGATCTCTAGATCTTTCTCGATCTTTCTATCACCCAGGCTCACAGTCTTTCCACCAACCAAGGTGGCATGGTTATGGTGGATGTTAGATATGACCCAGCTCACCAAATGGATGGAACCACCGTGGGCTTTACACATGCTAGACTTCTTTAGAAAAGGCTCCATCTGAGTTGACATTCAAGAGAAAGACATGGAGCCTCGTAGGCATGGGAAAGACTGGATTTTATTCTAAGAGCAAAAGTTCATTCATTCATTTTTCAGTTATTCCCCGAGCTTCCAGCATGCATCAGGCCTGTGCCAGACTCTGAAAATGAGACTGACAAAGCCAAGCTTGCCCTTTTGCTAGAAGAGGCAGGCAAACAGCAAGCAAGCACATGAAAAATAAGTAGACACTCATCTGATGAAGAAAATGAAACAAGATGCTATGAAGAAGAGGTCTGAGGGATGGGGAGAGGGTCCTTTTTGGATAGGGTGACCAAGAAAGGCTCTTTTTGTGGAGGGGATACTTGGGCTGAGAATGGAAAGAAGCAAGCCACGCAAAGAGCTGAAGGAAGGACGTTGCAGGCAGAGGGAATCATTAGCCCCAAAGCCAGAAGTTGGAAAAGGCTTGGAATATTGAAGGCCACAGTTGCTGGGGTGAGTGAGAGAGTGAGGAGGTGTGGATGAAGCTAGAAAAGGAGGAAGTCTCGTAAGTAGGGTTGCCAAATGAAAGCCAGGATATCCAATTACATTGAGTATCAGATAAACAACAAACACTTTTTTGGTCTAAGTATGTCCCAAGTGTTGCGTGGGGTTGTTCAGTGTGCATTGTTTCTCTGAAATTCAAATGTAACTAGGCATTCTGTATTTCTCTTTGCTAAATCAAGCAACCCTGAGTAATGAGCGCTCAATTCTAAGAACAGTGGGAGGTCATGGAAGTGCTTGAAGCAAGGAGTGACACGAACTGATCGACACTTTTAAAACTTACTCTGGCTGCTGGGTGGAGAATTGTGGGAGAACAGGAAAAGCAGCAAGAGAGAGTTTCTGTAGACGTTTGGGCAAGAGGTGGGTGGTGCCTTGCTTGACGGGTAGCTGCGGGCTTGCAAAGAAGTAAACTGATTTGGGACACGCACTGGAAGTGATAGATGGAAAGGTTTGGAGGGAGGGGAATTGTAGATCAAGGGTGAGTGTTAGCTACTAAGAGCAGACCATCATCTGCTTTTTATGCCCAAGGAAGCTTCTTAGGTGTACAAGTTGACATAATGAGCTCAGGAGGCATCTTCGGTGCTGAGGACACGTGGTGATTTTGGTGCTCTTTGGTGATCCCCCTTCATTCTCTAGCCTTGGCCAACACCCTGGGAGTTGACCATTGACATTTTTAATCAAACCTCAGGTAGCTTAGAGTTCTTTGGGGGAATCCCAGTTTCTATACTGCATGTGTTCTTCATTCCCACTCACTCTGGTAGAAGCCAGAAACAGCAGACATCTGGGGGCTCTGGATATTTCCATTTGTCAAGCCAGTTTTGAAAGATGAGGTTACTTGAAAACCTGAGCCACCATGACCTTTACCCAGGAGAGACACAACAGTTCATTAAGTTCTTGTGGGCTTAACTAAGAGAGCCCCGTACGGGAGCCAAGAAGAACTTATTAGCTGAACACAGCCTTCCGTTGCCAGCACCAATCACTTCAGGGAGCAGAAACTAGTAAAAGAGAGTTTGGGGAAAGAATTTAGGGAACAAATTCTAAATATGGCAGAGCCAAACAAAGAAGCCCTGTGTTCCTCTGGTCTCTGTGCCGCTTCCAAGACACTATCCCTACTGTATGCTTTCACAAAGGCGGAAGAAATAAGCACAACACATTTATCATTCACCGGGCGGAATTATTTTGGCAAGAAATCTATGCTCCGGAATACATTATACTAACTGACAACCTATTCTGAAAAATGTAGATTTTCAAAGCCGGCAGGTGCTTACACAGCCATGTCGGGCTAAGGGACTGAGTGATTATGTCATTATATGTGTATCAAATATTTTGGATAAATATTAAATGATCCACAAAGTCAGGTCTCGTTAATGTAGGGAGTGGAAACCAGCAGCTTCGACAATCACGTATTAAAAGCCAGACTGGGGGAGGCTGATTTCACTCGGGGCTCCTGAAGATTTCATAATGTTCTGGGTGGAAGGGTACATTCAGCATAAATAAATGCATTAGTTTAAACATTAGAATTCTGAAGACTGAAACAAAGCTGCTTATCCTCTCTGCATAACTCAGGCAACTGGAGGAGACCACGGAATTTTTCTGGGGGTGGCCAGGGAGGTCAAGATGGAGTTCTCCTCCTGGAGAAAACCTGGAGGGTGCACTGCTTTTTTCCCCGCTGGGTACAAATTTATGTCGTGACGTCAGCTTTCGTTTCGGATGCCACCAGATTCATGGGGTGTCATTCTCCCTAAGAATTCACACAGAGGTGGCACTTAGCTACGATGACTTGCTGTGTGTTCAGGGGGAGCGAGGGGAAGTGTATCTAAGACAGCTCCTCTGGCCGCGTGTTGACTTGGAGGGACAATGTGAGTTTGTGTCTAATTGATGGTTTAAGGCAGAGCTTCTCAGCCTCAGCACTATTGACATTTGGGGCTAGATAATTCTTTGTTGTCAGGGCACTGTCCCGTGCGTTGTCGGAAGTCTGGCAGCATCCCTAGCCTCTACCCACGGGATGCCAGTAGCCCTCTCCCCCCAGTGTGACAACTCAAAAATGCCTTCAGGCATTGCCAGATGTCTCCTGGGTGGATTGAGAAGTCCGTTCGAGAACCACTGAATTAGGCCGCTTTGGAAGATTCAGGACATCAGACCATGAGCATGCTATGAATCATTGACTCAAGAAAGGCATATGCTGAGTACCAGTCAGCCCCAACCCCCTAATTTCACAGGCAACAAAACAGCCCCAGAGAAGTGCAGGGTCATACCCAAGGTCACAGAGGAGCTATTTGCTGCCCAGATTCCACCTCGCTGGGTTTATGAGAGAAATTAAAATGGAGATAAAGTCAAACAGCAGATCCCCTTACTCCTATTCATGGCAGTCCTCGCAAAGAGGGACAAGTTTATTTGCATCTGACAACTGAGATGGTACTCTTCTGAGGACACCTTACGCAGGTAATCAGACAGGCTTCTCTCCCGCTGAGAGAAGCAACAGAACTCTCTTTCTTGAGATTGGAAAGCAGGCAGGTTTGGAATGCAGTCCCCTCCCTGGGTTGTCTTCCTAATCAGCCCAGCGAACAAAATCTCCAAAATATCACCTATGATTGAGTTTCCTGAGAAAGGATCTCTTTATAGTTTGATTCCCCCATCTCGTTATGCACAGTGATGAGAACACCAGCCAGCTTGGGGAGGTCTCCAGGCACACTCCTTTGCCCCTTTCCCTTGGAAACAAGTCTGATTTCTTTGCCTTTAGGAAGAGGAGTATCGGTGTGTTCTGGCTTCTCCTTTGGGCCTTGTATATCTTACTGTCTTGAGCCCCTGTGTTAGCGTCCCCCCTTCTGCCTTTGTCTGGGAGGTTTCTCCGACTCCCACAGTCCAAAGCAGCACCAGGGAGAAATTTCTCCAGTTGCCCATAAATCCCCATTCTTTTGTTGATATGCTTCTGTTTAAACCTGGGCCCAGCTCACTGGGTGGCAGGGAATAGAAGCCACTTTCATAATCCCCAATCACAAAACTCCGCAAGCTTGCGTTGGACGCTCAAGCATTCTCAACTAATGAGTCAGCACGCTGAAGAGCGGGCAGCCTCTAGGTCTGGTTTTTCCCTCCTTCTAACGTGTAGCAGAGGGCAGAAAGAGAATCAGATTTATGAAATCAGGGATCGCAGACCTATTTATCGAGCCCTGGTTAACAAAAGAGAAAACTTGATTATCATTGCTGGATATTTTATATAAACTATATATTGAAAACATATAATAGTAAGCATTTTAAAATAGCGACCTTATTTCAACTTTACATTCTAAAATGATGCTGTTATACAGGGTAATTACATAATAAATTTGTTAGGGGAATATAAAGCAATAAACATGGTGGTAATGGTTTGTCATTTAATAGCTGAATTGTAAATGAGTTTTTCAGCATTAATGTAGCAGGTTGCTACAATTAGGAGACCATTCTTAGGGGTGTCTTTAATTTCTAAGAAAAAAACAGCTTCTGAGGTTCAGTATCATTAATTTCCTCATTTGAATATGCTGCACATTTAACCATTTGAAGTTAGAGGACATTGGGGTTTTTGAGTAGTAAGAACTATCGGAGCTCCCCCCCCCCCCAAATTGCGAAAGGATAGCAAGGATTTGTGACTGTATTAATAATTCCAGCAAGACAATCAGGGTAACACAGTGGTAAAAATGTGGGGTCAACCCCTTACTGGTTGTATGGTCTTAACGAGTGACTTCATCTTCCTATGCCTCCTTCCTGAATCTCATTCATAAAATAAGATAAATAAATCAACCCTCCCGAAAGGGTCGGTGTTGGATTAGGGTCATTGTTTCATGTTGATGGATTATATCAGATGACATATGCAAAAGACTTAGCCTGGCCCCCGCTCACAATGGGAGCTAGAGATATGATAATTACTGCGTGCTGTTGTCATCATTTGTGTGGTACCCGTACCACTTCTTATCCTTTCATTCTACACTCTACCACATTTCCAAACCCGGTCCTTGTGGGTCCAGTCTTCTAGAATGAACAAAAATCAGAAAGACAGGGTTTTTTTTCTTTTCAAATTTTTATTCAAATTCTAGTTAATTAACATACAATGCAATACTGGTTTCGGCAGTAGAATTCAATGATTCATCACTTACATATAATACCCAGTGCTCGTCATAACAAGTGCCCTCCCTAATACCTATCACCCTTTTAACCTGTCCCCCACCCACCTCCTTCCATCAACCCCTCAGCTTGTTCTCTATCATTGAGAATTTCTTATGGTTTGTGTAGAAAGACAGATTTTTTTTTCCCCCCAAAATCCATCTGACCCCGGGCCATAATTTCCTCCCTTGCTGATGAAATCAGGAAGAAAAACTAACATTTAATGAACGGATTTGCATTATGAAGATTCTCCTGCATGAGCTTGCTTAATCTTTAAATACCCTAAAAGACCTTACTTTCAGAAAGGTCCAGTGAATTTAAGCAAGGTGCCCAATGTTCCTCAGCTACGAGGTGACAGGCCTGGCATTCCAAACCAACTGCTTCTACTGGACCGCAGTGGAGAGTATGGTCAGTGAGAATACTCACTGAACGTCTGACCTACACAAGGCACCATGAATGTGGTAGGAGAGTTGGGGGCAGAGCGTGGCTATGTAGGAGTCCCCACTGCATGTCGAAAGAAGGTGTGTCCATCAATAAAGCACTTGGGAAGTTCAAAAGAATGAGAATCCTCAATAGAGGATCTGGTTCCTGCCTCCCCCGTCCTCTGTTCTCCTGCCCCCCTCACTCACTGTGCTCCAGTCCCCTGACCCTCTTTCTGGCCCTCAGCCATACCAAGTCTATTCCTGCCACAGGGACTTTGCCTGGAGCCCTCATCCCCGTGGGATCTTCGTGGTTCTTTGTTCTTTGGTCTCAGCCATTACCTTCTCTTGACAGCTTACTGTCTACCTAAAGGGATCCCTCTCCCACCTCCAGTCCTCTGCTACACGTGTTCTTCTTTCTTTTCTTCCAGGCAGTTGTGACATATATGTGAAGTGCCTCTGTTCAGGAATTGGGTCACTTATCAGGAATCTTATCTGCCTTGACTGTCTTCACCCTGGTATCTCCAGGCCTAACTAGCACCTGGGCATATGGTAGATTCTCAACGCACATTTGCTGAATGAAGGACTAATGAGAGAGGGACTGATGTTAAAGTGATGTTGTTGTATCAGGGTGTTTTGTCTTCCATGTTTGCGGCTCTGACTCTGTTCCCAGCTCTAAGTTCTTTGAGGTTAGGCACCATCTGAGCTTACTTTCATATTTCCAAGGGGGTGGGGGAAACCCAAGGAATCAATTCTTACCTCTCAGTTCCTTTCCTTCTCCCACCCTCAATCTTATTTTTCTAACTGGCATGAGGCTACCTCTTTGGTTCTATCTCCTTGAATTTCCACACATAGATTTTCTTGATGAGAAAAAGAAGTCAGCAAAAATATTTCCTTGAATTCTCTGCATTCTCCTAGACATGAGGAATCTAGGTGTAGTGGTCATCTGTTGTTTTGCCTGCCAAGCATCCGTTTTCTACCCTAGATCCAGCTGTACCTGAGGCTGAATCTACTTCCGGACTTTTCAATTAATGAGGAAATAAAAATTCCTTTTTGTACTTGCTCGGTTTGAGTCATTCTCAACTGAAAGCCTAATGCAGGAACCAAAAGTGATGCTAAGTCTGGAACCCGTGCCTCAGCACCGTCCATGGCTCACAGTTTGAGCTTAAGCTCTTTGAGTTCTGCATAAACAACATGTTGGGCTCCAACCATGAGCAAAACCTTAAAGCGAAAGCTGGAAATATTTGGGTAGAAAAGAGCATTTGTTTATCTTCCAGCTCATACCCGGTGGATGTGCTATTCTAATCTCTTTTTAAAGGGCAGTTCTTTGGAACTGGATGCTGCTTAAATACCAGGCCCAGACAGCTGCCAAGGGGAACATCATCCAGTTATTATTTCTCAACAGCAGCGAAGTGGATGGATGGCTTCACATTTTTTCTTTGCCATAAAACAACACAGATGAATGTAGATTGCTTTAGCTGTAAGTGTGTGTTCAGCCCTTGGAAACAATGGTGAGGGAAAAAGAGGCAAAAAGAAATGAAGCTAACTTTGCCAAACACCTACTGTGCGTTCTGGAACTAGTGACAGGTGTTTTACATCCTTTAGCTCACTGTGTTCGGGACCAGAGTCCTGGATTCAAGTCCAAGATCTGCCACTGACCGGCTGCAAGAACCTTGAACAAGCCGCTTAGCTGCTCCAGCCTTTAGCTCCGTCATCTGTCAAATGGGGTCGTAAATATCTATCGTTATCAGAGAGCTGTGCTCTGTTTAGCTGGAGTCTATTTGAAGGCATTTTTATTTTATTTTTTAAAATATTTTATTTGAGAAGAAATTATTCTTTTTTTAAATTTTTTTATTGTTATCAGTAAGCCTACATATAGTACATCATTATTTTTTGTGCAGGTTTTTTTTTAAGATTTTATTTATTTATGTATTTATTTGACAGAAAAAAACACAGCAAGAGAGGGAACACAAGCAAGGGGAGTGGGAGAGGGAGAAGCAGGCTTCCCGCCAAGCAGGGAGCCCAACGCTGGGCTCAATCCCAGGACCCTGGGATCATGACCTGAGCTGAAGGCAAGACGCTTAGCGGCTGAGCCACCGAGACGCCCCACATCATTAGTTTTTGATGTAGTGTTCAACGATTCATTAGTTGCGTATAACACCCAGTGCTCATCACAACACGCGTGGTCTGTTTAGCTGGAGTCTATTTGAAGGCATTTTGAAAGGAAAATAGGAAAGTGTTCGCAATGTAAACTTATTAGTGCCCCAGGTAATGAATTTGGCAAGCAAGAGATGATCTACTCTCAACTCTTGGTCTACCATGTTTGGGCTGATTAATACAGTCTTGCCATTGCTGTTGTCTGATATTCCTGGGGAGAGTTCCAGCCATGAAGTCACATAGACCAGGTCTCGAGTCTCAGCTCTAGTATTTGTATGTTGCCTATCCTTGGGCGAGACTCAGTTTCTTCATCAGTAAAATGGAGAAGACATGGGGTCATTAGGAAATCAACAGAGAGAGTCTGTTTTGAGAGCTCTACATGGTACCAAGCCGATAGCAGGTGTTCCATAAATGGTAATAATTAAAATTTTTGAAAGCCCAAGCCAGCACTTTTATTGAAATATGCTATAACTAAAATTGCTGGAAGCAGGGATGGAAGGAAACCGTCCTCTGTCTAGAGACCCACCTTCTGTGGTCCTCTTGCTCTCGGGACTCTGTGCAACCTTAGCAAGTATCTTGTCCGCTCTGGGCAGCATCTTCTTAGCCGTAACATGGAGGGGAGGAGATAAGGCAGGTGGAGATTAGAAATAAGGGGAGTCTCTGAGTCCCATGCAGCTCTGACTTGCTATGGTTCTAAATAATTGAGAATTTTAAACATTTCTAAATAATAAAAACAAAAAGTTTCTCGAGTCAGGGAAACAGCCCGTGGCTGCACAGGTCGACATGAACTGCCTGAAGAGAGAGAGGAGGGCCCGTGTGTAGGATTGAGGGTGGTTTTGAAGTTTGGGAAGAAAGGAGTCCTCCTCTGCCTTGCTTTAAATGGTCTTGAAGGCCGGTTCTTCAGGCAGAAGTGTGGGAAGCATGACATAGCTGCAGAAGAAAAGAAGCAAGGGAAATGAAGCCAAGCAGGTGTTGAGAAAACCAGTGGAGAGCAGCAGAAAGAGCAGGGCTGGTTGGGGGCCAAGCAAGGGCCCCTCGTACAGCACTATTATCGGTCGAGTCTCTTCCCTCTCCTGGGTGCTCCTCTTCCTGCAGCATTCATTGTCCCTGCGGAAAACTGACCTGGGCCAAATCGAAGTCCATATTTGACCTTCAATTTCAAAAGGTTAGGCCAAGACACAAGTCAGAAGATACGGAAGCCAAATAGGGAGCATCCTTCCATCTGGAAGGAAGAAAGAGTAAGAAGGAAAGCAGAGAAAATGTGGGTACCAATGAACCCTAATCAGGGGCCCTAAAATTTGCATGATTCCAGGAGGCTCAGGGAGTTTGGGGCATACCAGCCCACAGATGGACCTCAGAGAAGTAGCAAGAGCCAGGGTCCCCTGCACCTGGCGGGACCCAGCATCAGGAGAAATGTCTGGGGCAGAGGGTAGGGGTGGGAATGGGCCTGGGAAAGCCTCACAGGATTCCCTGTGCCAAGCATGAAACTGGAGTCCCTGAGGGCTCCAGGCACCCACAGGGCCACAAGGAGCTCTGGAAGCTGTGTGTGCTTCCCACGAGCCCAGGTATTTGACACAGGTGTATCCCACGCCATGCCACAGGTGGTGAAAGGAAAACAGCTTGTAATTGGTGCAGGGGAGGACACAGCGACAGGTACATCCTGATGACTGTAGATGATGATGCCAAAACGGCACATTGATGCCACAGGGTCCGGTGGCATCCAGGCCTGGCCTCTGTTCATTCCGCAGACATTTGCCGGACAGTCACATGACCGACTGGGTACGGCCAGGCCGGAAACACAGGGACGGAGATGACCACGACACAGTACACGTGGTTTCTTCCCACCAGTGGCCGTAGCCTATTGGAGGAGACAGACATTCTCTCCAAGATTGATAGGAAAGGACGGCCAGACAGAAGTAGCGAGCAGGAACGGGAGGAAGACAGTGTGAACCAGAGAGGAGCGGGCCCCAAATCTGCAGGAACCCCGAGGACAGTTGTGTGTGGAATGCAGGGCACCTGGGAGGGGGCAGGGAGCAGGGGAGCAAATGCAAAAGCACGCTGGTCCAGGGCACGCGGCCATAAAAAGCAGCAGCTTATAGGACAACCCTGCACGCCCCCAAAGCCAGAGTCGGCTTCCCGGTCAAGAACATAACCAAGACGGCGGGAGGAGGTGCTGAAGAGCCCGGAGGAGAAGCCCGTTCGGCTGCGGTTTTCCTCCCTCCGGATGCAGTCACCTCCCCAGGATTCCCCAGGGCGGAGATGACAACTGAACTGAACCGTTAGCGCATGTGATCCCCCTGCAGAGCTCCCCCCAGACCTCGATTTTTTGGCATTAAACTGAAGGTGGTGGGTTTGTGTTAACACCTTCTTAACTTGTCTCCACTAAAGATGAATAGTGTTCTGAAAGGAAACGAGCTGAACCAAACCGGAGAGGCAGAGAGATCCCAGTGCCTGAAGCAAACTGTTCATTCCTTCAGCTGTTCCCTCTGACATTGCTCTGTCGGGAAGAAGGGGCGTGTGAGAGGCTGGAGCTGAGACACGGTGCTTTGGCCACTCTGGGGGCAAAGAGGAGGGAAGGGAAAAACATAGCCTCCCGCGGCCCCCCCCATGCCTGCTAACAGCCAACAGACAAAGCCCAGATGAGCTCATGTGGGTCCAGCCACAAGGTCATGTGTACCCATCAATGCCAAGGGAAGAGGCACAGCTCCCAGAAGCGGGTGTTTTTTTGAAGCATCATCAGGAGAAATGGAAAGAGACCAGACCCATAGGGCAGGGTTCTGAGGAGGCCATCGGGAGGCAGGTCAGCCCGGACTCTGTCATTTCCGGAGGCGCCCATGACTGCCTTAACCAATTCCCTTTTGACTCCGTGTGCCCAATGTGATATTTAAGCAGAAATGTCGCCCCCCGTGGCATTTACCTCCCCAAACCCTTCAGAATCTGTTGTCAGATTGGTTCATTTGTGGTCTCTTTCCAGAGCCAAAGTGAAAAATGTAAGACAGAAAAAGGCACATGCGGACATCAGGACCTCAGGATTAAATCAGGCTGGGTCTTTTAGTGAAATGTGAGCACTGTAATGGTGAGAAATTAAAATAGCTCTTTCCACTGAAATTCTTAAATTAAGGGGGGAAAAGCTCTTTCGTCTTCGAAGCACTGAGCTGTCTCTCCTTGAGCCTGAGACAGTGCAACGTCATGGCGCCTCAGTCAAGAAAGAAGTCAAGAAGGACCCCAGCCAAGCACCTGGCTTCGAACTAAGAACTGAGGGCCACCTACCCTCGGTCAGAGGCCGGCTGGAGACATTTCGTTGGCTTCATCCTGTTTTTGAATCATTGCTTTTCTTTAAAGTTAGGGAAAGAGAGGACACGTGGTCACAGAGTGTTTGCCTTAAATCACCCTTTCGTTGGGGGTCAAGTGACTGCATCACAGTTCGGGTTATCAGGACGGATTTCTTTGGCAAATGTGCGCTAAGAACCGTGTTTTTAAGTGGATGGAAGTGCGCCGTAAAAAGAAATTCATATCTGTAGACATCAGCACATTTCGGTGAGTGTTGCAGCTAAATTTGAAAGAATGTGCACTTTTGAGATTTCGCATGTAGATGCAAATTTGTGTTAAGGATTGTACATGGAGCTGTTATCCGAAATCTTTTACACAGGCCTTCTCCACCAACAGTTTCAATGACAGGAAAAAAAGAAAAAGACAAACTCACACCCTGCTTGCACGGAAATCCCCATCCCCTTGCCAGCAAGTTTTTTCTCGCTCCCGCATCAACTTCATTTATTAAGCAAGATACAGTTTTCTGGAATACAGACATAGCTTCCACCATCTCTGCTTTGTTCTCCCTGGGGAGGTGGCTGTAACCGACCTACCTTAAAGGAAAATAAGTTTTGCATCCCATCTGCAGAGGAGCAAGCCATCCGGGACCTATTTACCTCCAAAGTGCCCTGTTGGTCATAAAGATTTGCTCTTTGCGGTGGAAGGTGGTGTGGGTTGGAAGATCAGAGTGGATCCAGAGTCTTGCTGCCGCTACCTTACTCTTCTAATTTGACCATGACCCTAACAATTGAAGGTATCAAGGAGCAGGCTTTTCAAAAGGCTTGCCTGCAGGTCTAAACCTTTGACAGTGTAGAGTTTGGTGTCTTGGACTGGGCGGTGATTCTTGCTGGCGTTTCAAAACCTGGTTTTAATAAATGGCCAAGAAGAGAAGAAATGCAAATGCATATTGCTGTAGACTGTCCATCCTTTGGCACGAGCCATAGTATACAGTCGGTACCTACAGCAAAGCAACAGATCCTGCATCCACAAGTACATGGCACTTAGTATGCCTTGGACAACTCGTGAAGAAGACATAGATCTGTGTTTTTCAGTTGTAGAAGGAATGAATGAATCACAGGCCACAGACCCAGGTATGGAATAGGCATCACATCCCTTTATTTTCTTCTGAACAGCTTAGTTTCAGTGACTATTCTGTGCCATGATGTAGGCAAGAAATTCAACCTCAGTGATTCTTGGCGCTCCCCGATCCCCATCCCAGAGGGTCTCTTCCTAGCCCAGAGGTGCTGGGAGCCTCCCCCCATCCCCCATCCTTCCCCCAACTCCCCAGCATGTACTAGCTCTGAGTCACCAGACTACACTGGTTGCCATGGAGACACACATTGTCCCAGTCTACTAGTCCCTTCACGTCTGGGGCTGCTACTCCCACTCCACACGTGGAGGCTGGGAGACCGTGGGGAGTCTGGGAAGCACCTCACCCACCCCTTGGCGTGCTCACCACTCCTCTGGGGCTGGACCCTGCTGGGGAGCATTGTGCTGGCTCCCCGGAATATCAGATGCTCTTCTGCTCTTGGTCCAAGGAAATAGACTTTTATTCAAAGGCTAGCCCTCCCTCTCTCTTCATCTGTGTCTTTGAGGTACTCCTTGTCTCCCCCAAACCATCCACCTCTGTGATTTTAAGCTTGGGCAAACCAAAGCCAAAAGGAGAAATGTCCAGCAGGCAACTCCAACTCCTCGCCTTGCCCTGAGCCTCCCAGCCAGAGCTTGTGACCTATTTCAGAAATAGGAAGAGGGACATGGAGAAGCAGTAGCCAAATACATTTACAGGTTTCCCCCGCTCTCTGACAATAGAGTGTTCCTATGAAAACTTCCATTAAGTCGAAGTGGCATAAAGTGAAGAAGTGATTACCAATAATTTACGTGGAAAAATTTCGGAGGGTTCCCAGACTCAAAAAAATCACCTCTCTTAGGCTTTTTTGATGCCTTAGGACACATCTAGCTAACAGATGCACAGAAGAAATGGAGATAAAGCACAGATGCTCACAGACACATTTCAAAGCTCTGTCGGCTTGATGCTGACATGCTGAGTGGAGGTCCCAGGGAAGGAGCCTGGTGGGGCCACTCTCGCTGCTCCTTGGGATGCGCGCTTCTCCTCAAAGGGCTTGATGACAAGCAAATGCTGAACATCAATTTTGCTTCTTCACCTTTTTTTCATACGAGCAAAAATCCTCTACAGATTTCTTTTGGGTAGCAAAAACAGGTACTCGCGTAAGTCTTTCGTAAAAGCGAAGTAGTGTAAGTTGAACTTTCGAAAGGCAGGGGACACCTGTATACATATGCGCATAGACACACGTACAGGCATAAATACACAAATACGCACAGACGGACACAGACACGGAGAGGAGATGAGCACGTACCGATCCTTGTTTCTGCCCCACAGATGTTGCAGGGTTGTACATCACCGCAAGGAGGGAGACAGTCACCGGCTCTTTTCCTCCGCTATAACCAACAGACTTCACGTGCATTCTGGCACTTTCTTAGCTTAGTCTCATTCTTCCATTCCTTAGCTAAATATTTCATTGCACATTCCATCTGCCTTCTCAAACCCTTACTTTCTCTTCAGTGCCCCCACTTCAGTGACAGCAAGGAGAAGCATAGACTGGTAGGTCTTGGGGCACACAACTGTAATGGCCGTGAACATCAGGCGTGGTCCTGAGGCTGCGTGGAACGCACTGGCCATGCACGTCAGACAGACTGAACAGCGAAGGGGAGGCAGTGTTTTATTTGGAGAGTGTGTCCTAAAGGCTCGTTAGATGTTATGTCTGTACATCAGTGTGTTATCAGGAAGCAGGGAGGCAGATGAGAGGCATGGGCTCCCAGCCAGGAACCAGCATTCCAGCTTTTCCACGAAGGCGCCTATGCCCTTGAGAAAGCCCATTCTCCAGTCTGACCCTAGATTTGCTCATCTTTAGAAGGAACGGCCTGGAGCAGTGCATCACCAAGTCCTCTTTGGCTTTGATGGTCTGCGGCGCTGGTTTGTTCAAATAGACGATATTGTTCAATGCCTTCTTATGGTGATTAGGGTACCTGCTCGTTATATAACTGCCAATCTGGCTGAGCTTCACCCCAGGCGTGTCGGCCTACCACAGCTGTACCTTCACCGCTCGACTCTATAAAACCCAGCAAACTTTATACGTATTAAAGTTTAATAGCAGCCCACGAGTGAGCAGGCGAAAGAAATGTGAGCCCTACCTAAGGGGTGTTTTATTCATGTTGATTCTCATATGTATGATAAATAGTTCCTGTGCCCGACTTGTGATGAGAGCAGGTTCTTAAAAACGCCAGCAAAGGGAGCCCATAAGGAAAACGGAAATCTTCTACCATAAAGAAAGTACTAAAATATTCATATATTTCTTGGGATACCCAGCAGGGTATGGAGAGAGCCAACTACTTTCAACTCAGCCAGACGCATTTACCTCCGATGCTCTCCTACGAACCCCATGCTGGCTGGTTGCTGAGTGGTCTTTGACTAGCAGGTTCTCCAGGGGGGGCACCCAGAGCCACCTCGGGGTCCGGGCAGGTGATATGTGGCTGTGTTGGGTTGTCCCCCCCCCCCACGTGTGTGTGTGTGTGTGTGTGTGTGTGTGTGTGTGTGTGTAAGTATATAAATACACATTAGAAGGGTGTAATAGCCAACTATGAAAGGTCTGTTCTAATATATTGCTTGAAAGCAAGTTTCTTTTTGATCATGTAGGACAGAGATTGGCAAGTAGAGGGTAAACAGAGTAAATATTTTCAGCTTGTAGACCAGCAGCTATCTGTTGCAACCATTCAATTCTTGCAGGGCCAAAGCAGCCGTGGACAACCCAGGCACAAATGAGCATGCTTGTCTTCCAAGAAAATTTGATTTATGGACCCAACAGAAATGGAATTTCATACCATTTGCAGGTGTCATGGAATATTAGGCTTCTTTTGATTTTTATTCAACCACTTAAAAATGCAAACACTATTCTTAGTTTGCAAGTTATATACAGACAGCCGACAGGCTGGGTTTGGCCGAGGGCCGTAGATTGCCAATATATAATTTAGCTTGCCATTTCCCATAGGGAAAAAAGATGACTATAGATAGTGTTTGGGTTATCAGATCAATCCACAAAGGTCAATTCAATCTGTGAAGAACCCAAAGTATGGCATATGGAGTAACTAACATTATTGAATGTGTATATTTGGCATTGTGCTAAGTTCTTTATATTCATTACTTCCCTTAAGTCTCAGTACAATCTTACGGGGTTGAGAGAGTTTAAGTGATTTGCCCATCTCAGCCTAGAAGCTGCAGAGCTGGGATTGGAACCAAGGTGTTAGGATCTCACATCTGTGATATGCACAGCAAAGCTACGTGCCTGATTAGAAAGCAGGGGGACAATGCCTGGTCGCTAGTTAGCCCTCAGCACACATCAGCTATCATCACTGTCATCATCACTACTAATTATACTACTTCGACACCGCAAAATTGCCACTTAGGATACCATTTTTTTCAATCAGAGTTCAAACATGGAAAGCCCCAAGCATTTTTCCTTCCCTGGCTTTCAATACCCCAGCGGTGCCGTTTTGCAAGAAAGGATGGAAATTCTTCTGAGTAGGTGGGATTGACTCTTTGTGCATCCACACTTTTGCTTCTGCTTAAGAGCAGACAAGCCAATCATTTCCCATTTGCTCCAAATGAGGAACAAGGAGTAGAGAGAGCTGCCTTTGCAGCAGTCTGGGGAAGCCATGTTTGGAGCCCCTGCGAGTCCATTCCTTTTTTTTTTTTTTAATTTTATTTATTTTTATTTGTTTTTTTATTATGTTATGTTAGTCACCACATCGTACAGCAGTTTTTGATGTAGTGTTCCGTGATTCATTATTTGTGTATAACACCCAATGCTCGTTACAACACGTGCCCTCCTTTTTTCTTTAATAGTAATATTTTTTTGTTATATTATGTTAGTCACCATACAGTACATCCCTGGTTTTTGATGTAAAGTTCCATGATTCATTAGTTGCGTATAACACCCAGTGCACCATGCAATACGTGCCCTCCTTACTACCCATCACCAGTCTATCCCATCCCCCACCCCCTTCCCCTCTGAAGCCCTCAGTTTGTTTCCCAGAGTCCATAGTCTCCATGCTTCATTCCCCTTCTGTTTACCCCCCCCTTTCTTCGTCCATTTCTTCCATTCCTACCACATGCGCCATTGGCAGGTCATGTATCAAGGAATCAAGGCCTTATGTATAGACGTATGTTACAGCCACGCACCAAGTCCACTGGGCAATTAAAATGAAACATTTCATCATCACCATCCTCAGTAATATGTTAGTGTCTGTGCAAGCTACAAAGTTTGCTGAGAACAAAGAACCCTCGTGGTCCGCTGCAGACAAAAATTGATGAACCAAAATAGACAAAGATGTGAGTGAATATTTTTTTGTCCCTCTTTCCATTTTTGTCTCTCTGCTCTTGGCTCCAGTCTCTTTCCAGTTTCCTAGTGGGCCTTACTTTTAAAGGTATCCCTCGTTCCCTCTGTCATTCCGGGTGCCAAAAACCTCATTCCACTTGGGCCATTTTCAGACATCAGGAAACCACGTCACAACAAGGTAAGGGAGAGCTTATTCTACTGAAGGTGTTCTCCTCCCCCCACTAAATCGTATCTGTCTTGACAGAGATCACCTGTCAACCAGAAATGATTCGCTCTAGGTGTAATTGGGGGCGAGTGGCTAGCTTCCAGGGAAGATACAGGGCTGAGTTCTTGCTAACATCTTTCTGATAACTTCATCTCATTCACCTAGAACTAAGTCTAATCCTCCTCCCACATGTATGTAGTTGATAGAATTATGAACTCTAATGCTTGCGGGCCAGGACCCATGATTACATGAGAAACCATCCCCAAATTTAATGCATTAAAACAACTTATTCTTATGTCTCATTATTCTGTGGGTTGACCCAGCTCGGTGGGATGGTCTTTACTTGGGGGTCTCCTATGAGGTTGCAAAAAAATGGCAGCTGGGGCTGGAGTCATCTAAAGACTTCTTCCCTCTCTTGTCTGGGGCCTGAGCTGGAATGGCTACAACTGTGATGTCTGGACCCAGGTCTCGGTCTGTCTCCATGAAGTCTGCCCATGTGGTTGGCTTGGGCTTCCTCACAGCATGGCAACTTTAGGCTGGTCAGACTCCTTACAAGGCAGCTTAGGGCTCCAAGAGCAAGTGAGGAGGAAGCTGCCGGTCTCTTTTGGCATGGGCCTAGGGTCTGGTACAGTATCATTTCCACCAAATTCTACTGTTTTAGCATGCTAGCCCCCACCCCCAGATTAACGAGGGAGGGACATAGACCCCACCTCTTGGTGGAAGGAATGTCAAAGACAGTGTTCTCTTTAGTCTACCACAGATTGGATGAGAACTCAAAGAGTCATCTTATCCAACCCCTTTATAAATGCGATCACATCTGTTTGGGCAGCTGGCAGAGTCCAACCATTCCTGACACATCTATGAAAAACGGGGACTCATTGGTTTTCTGGAGCAGCCCTTTCCAACTTGGGGTATCTCTCTGTCTCTTAGAAAATTATTTTTCACGGTCAGGGAAGGTCTGCCTCATTCTAACAACTGTCCATATGTTTTAGTTCTAGTCTTTGGAGCTACAAAGAACACACCTCCTACCTTTCCACATGATAATCCTTCATACATCTGAAGCTGGCTCTCCTTGCTCTGCCGAGTCTCCTTTTCTCCAAGCTCCTCGTCCCCAGTTTCTCATCTTTCATGTCTTGGGTGACATATTATCGTTCTTCCCCCAAAGTCACTCCTGTCCTCTGAACAAGCTCCATTTTCCCATGGCCGTCTCATAGTCTGGTGCCAAGTACAAAACAGGAAACTGATCAGTCAGAGGAAGACAGACCCTCTTCCCTCCCATCCATGGTACCACTCGTCTGTTAATGCACTTGTAACAAGGATAATTTTTTTTAAAAGATTTTATTTATTCATTCGACAGAGAGAGAGACAGCCAGCGAGAGAGGGAACACAAGTAGGGGGAGTGGGAGAGGAAGAAGCAGGCTCATAGCGGAAGAGCCTGATGTGGGCTCGATCCCATAATGCCGGGATCACACCCTGAGCCAAAGGCAGACGCTTAACCACTGTGCCACCCAGGCGCCCCAAGGATAATATTTTTTGAAACATATTAATCTGCGTTTCTTTCCCATGCTTCCTTGAACATTACCATTCAGCAGAAGCATCCGACACCTCCGGGGAAGATTAGGATTGTTATAACAGGAATGCGCGGAGAAAAAAATAAAGAGGCAGTGTTCAGCCTTTGACTTTCAGTTTCGGATTTTTTAGTTCACAGATACATTAGGGGCAACACAGTTCTTCCCTACAACGTGTCTCATTTTCTACTCCCACAGAACACTGCATTTCTGATACTTCTGGTCACCCAATGTGTGTGTGTAGGGGGAGGAGATTGGGGGTTCCCACTCCAAACTATGACCCCAGCTGGGTGTCCTACAATTTAACTCAAATCTGACACGATCTACCTGGAGATCCCACAGGTTAAGGGCTCAGTCCTACAAGACTGCCCCCCCACTTCAGATGCCCTAGGTTACCTACAACTTCTGTCCCACTTGGCCACAAATCAGAGGTTCCCATGACCTCCTTCCCCCTGGATGTGATTATTTGCTAGTACACCTCACAGAACTCAGGGAAGCACTTACTTACATTTATCAGTTTATTAAAGGATATGATTCAAGGATACAGATAAACAGCCAGATGAAGAGATACATAGGGTAAGGAAGGTCTGGGAGGGTCCCAAGCACAAGAGCTTCTGTCCCTGTAGAGTTCGGGTGCACCGCACTCCCTGTGTGGATGTGTCCGGCAGTCCGGAAGCTCTCCAAGCCATCGTATGTGGAGGCCTCATCATGTTGCTGTGCTCTATTATTAAGTCTGTTTTCAGCCCTTCTCCCCTCTTTAGAGAAGTGCAGGGGAGGGGGGGATGAAATGTCTAAGCTTCTAATGATAGCTTGGTTATTCTTATGACTGGTCCCCATCTAGGAGCCCAGCCAGAGTCCGTGCAATAGAACAAAAGATGTTCCTGGTACTCTCACCAGTTAGGAATTTACAAGGGTTTTAGGAGCCCTGTGGCAGGGATTGAGGATAAAGACCAAATATATATTTCTCTCTTTTTTAAAGATTTTATTTATTTATTTGAGAGAGAGAGCAAGTAAGTGAGAGAGAAAGAGAGAGAGAAAAAAAAACAGCTAGGGAAGGGCAGAGAAGCAGACTCCCCACTGAGCAGGGAGCCCGGTGTGGGGCTTGATCCCAAGACTCTGGGATCATGACCTAGGCCAAAGGCAGATGCTTAATGGACTGAGCCACCCAGACACCCCAAATATATATTTCTCACTATAAATCACAACATCACAACATTATTTCAAGATAATGGTATCAAAACCTAGGCTTTGTGAGAGAGAAGCGTGTCTGCTAAATTCCAGAACCCCAAGCATGTTGGATTTTGAGTACGAGGTGTCCTCAGTGCCAGTGTAGGGAAGACAGCAGAGATGAGGGAGGAGGGGCTGTCTGTAGACAGGATGAGGAAGCCTGTCCGTGACGGAGAAGGACAAGGAAAGGAGAAGCTATAGACACATGTCCTAGGGTTGGAAAAAACTGGATGAGGGTGGAGGCATCTGGGGCTCACTGCTCATCCTTGCTGCTCAGGCACAGACAGGGCCACCTCACGCCTATTAGAGACACTCCATGTCCTACCTAGAACTACTTAGACAGAAGGTTAAAAATGATGAAAGAAGGTATCCAGGGGAGTGGACGAGGGACTGCCTTACAGAGTCATATGCTCTTTTAACAAAAACACCCAGGCCATCTGGGAGAATTCATGGTATCAGAGGAGAGCATACAGAAGGTGGGACCTCATGGACAAACCCAGGACAGTGACTGCAGACCTCAGCAGCAGGTGACTGCATGGCACCCAAAAAACCCACATGACGCCAGCTATCTCTGCAGTTCCCCAAACTGGAATCGCAGGGGCCAGGTGAAGCCAACGGTCCTGAGTGGAAATGAGCAAAGACATGGAGGACAGCAGGTGGACCATGTTCCCTAATGCGGGAGGACAGGCGGGCTCCCCACTGCCCAAATATATCCCAGGCACAGGAAGCAGGAGCCGAGGGACAATGAAAAACGGAACACTCACCCAAAGCCGACTGAGTTAACCCCAAAGGAAGGGAAGGAGCTGCTCTCTTAGAGACAGAGACGCCTCCAGGAGGGACAACGCAGGTTTCTCCCTCACAGCCGTCATGAAATGCTGTCCTCCTGGGCAAGATATGGACTTTTAAAGAAATCTCCTTTTTTTTTTTTTTTTTTGGCACATCTGAGTGTAAATCTTCCACCCCTGCAGATCCCAAAACCCATTTTTGGCAGCCAACTGTCCAACGCGTCATTTATGGAAACTCCCTATGAGCCGATCCAAATGAATCTATCCTGAGCTGAGCTTCTCCCAGGCCATCAAAGATAGAAATGGTTGTAGAATTTTCCCTCCCAGATATTGGAGATCCCATGAGATCACCCAGTCAAACCAATATAAAGCACTAAACGTGCATTCTCACCTAAATGCAAGTAGTCACCCTATTCTCAGTCCCCACTATCATCCCTCTGACCAGATGCCGGCACCAGAGGTGCTAGGCTGTGGAAGTTCGGGCATGATCTGGGATCAGATCACCCTCGTGGGGCCAGCATTTTAATTCAAGAGATATTTCCCGAGGCCCCTCTGGGTGGAGTGGGGGCCAGAGGGAGAAGCTGGAAGGAAATGAGGGGGCTGGGAGAGTGGGGTACAATGGAAAGTTGTAGTTTACAGACAGGGTCTGTGCCCAATTGGTAACTGTAAAACTTTGGTTAATTTACTTTATCTTCCCAAGCCTCCAGGTTTTCCTTATCTACAAGAGATTTTATCACCATCATTACCATTCAGATGACCTGATAAGTCAGTTGAACAACCAGAGAGGCTTTAAAACTAATAATAATGAAAAGATTTCTAAGGCCTTGCAAATTTTTATCACATACATCTTCTTAAAGCACTTTAGGCAGTGATACTCAAACTGTGTTCCCTGGATTCCCAACGGTCCCCAGAGCCTCCCCTTGGGAAAGAGGAGTGAGGTGCAAGAGGCGCTGGGTCTCCCACCTTCCATCATGATTTCAACCAGAGCAGCGACACGACTTATATTGGTTTCATATGCCCTCCATCCATGACTAGACTGCCCAACTTTAAAAAATAAATAAATAAATATAGTTGGAAATTCACAGATTTCAGAAAAGTGGTATGAGGAAGGATGGTACAAGCTATGGACATGGCAGCCTCCCATCTTGCTTAGAACAGCTTGCCACCTTGTTTGCTCCTACTTTCTACCCTGCCAGCTGCTCCCTGACTCACTGCTCAGCTGCCAGAAACTGTCCCACTCCACGCCACCCCTCCCAACACCCTGGGCCCAGGGTCCTCAACCCAACTCACCCAAACCACAGACTGACCCTCACTGCCAGTGCCTAAGCTCTGGCATGACTCCAACAGGCATGGGAGAGAAGATGAAATTCACAGTCCAGGGCCATTCTGGAGACTCGTGCCTTATTTCCAAAGGGCAATGACTGTCGTTATGCTTCAATGAACTGCTTTCCTGGTTGAAAACATGTATTTTTAAAAGCTTAATTCTTCTCCTTTCTCCAAAATGGGAATCAAGTTATAACTGTGGCCTGGCACCTTGAGAGCATTTCCTTCTTTATACTTCATAGAATCCTTAATAATACAAAAATTGCCCAGAGCATTTCACACTGAATTATGAAGTCATTAACATTTTTGGGATAAACACAATACCCCAGGACAAGTTATTAGCCATATAGTAGTGGGGAAATAATTAGATACATTGAAAAAGCCTCGTGTCCAGCAACTGCAGGCAGAAAATTTCACCTGCTCCTAGTTAAAGGCGGCAGAGGAGGCCCTCCACATCCCACGTGCCAGCTGGGTGGCCTTTTCTCAGACAACCAACTCAGCATATCGGATATTGGTAAAATCTGAAAGAATCAGCATCTTGATGTCCCAAGGCCAGCAATCTTTCCAAACTCACAGCTCTGCGTCCTGCCTCAAGGCTGCTGGTATTTACGATCAGGTCGGCAACAGAATGGCTACCCCGCCCACCCCCCACACTGTCTCTTCAGACCCATAACAAATTTTATCTCGCTGTGCTGTTTGCTTTCGAATTAGCAGGGGAATCCACCATACATGCTCTCCTCTTCCCACCCCACGTCCCCTCTTTCCACCTGTTCTTCACGATTACCCTCTCGTGTCACTGGCTTCGTGGAGATTTCTAAAGGCCAGGCCTCCGATTTCCTTTCCTTTTAATCAACAACTGTGGTATATTTTACCAGGAATTTTCTTTTGGGGACTTCAGCATACTCTACTTTGATTATTCTTTAATTCTGCTCACACGCAAGAATTATGGTTATGAAAGAAACCCAGGGGGATTGGTCGTTCAGACTTGCAATGAAGCATCCTTGCGTCTGGCTGAACCCTCAGCCAACCAAGATAAACATTCACAACATTTATAGATGGTCTCAAATTTTCTGTTTCTTTATGGGTTTCCCTCCGCTGGGGTGGAAGTGTCGTCCTTCCCTGGAGGCAGGCTGGCAAATTCGTGGACACTGTAGCACTGTCTAAAGACTCAGGTCTCTACCTCCAGCCACTAACCACGGCCCCCAGATCCCATACCCTCTCTCCTAGGATGAGTGTGCCAGTAAGAAGGGCTCTAGCCCGTGGGCACTTGTAAGTGCCTCCATAATTCAATGACCCTGATTCTCTGAGTGTTTTCACCACTACATTTGACAGTCGCTTATGGAAGAGACCATGTCCCACATTCCCCTGAGCCAGCACTGAATTCCTCTTACTCCACCCTACTGACACCCACCCCCATTTCACACCAGCCACATTCTGCATCCATCCTCCTCGTGTGACCCTACTCCTCAACTAGGTCCTGAGTCTGGGGTCCCCTCCCCTGATGTCAGCCCCCTTCTCTTTCCTTCAGTGAACAGAAGAGTCTCTGTCTTCCCCAGCACCTCTCACTGTTTGACTGATCACCTAGCCTGGTACTTCTATTCCGTGTCCCCAAATTTGCCAGGCTGCCTGAACTCCAGAGCCACCCTCTTGGGTATTTCCCTCCCCAGCATCCCAGGTTCTGTCCTACCAGCCCCTTGGCCATTTACCGTGACAGTCCCCAATGCTGAATCATCCCTACAGCCCCATCTTATCTCTGCAGAATTGACGACTTTACCCATGGGCTGGTATCCTGTGTTGATTTCATGCACGGGGGACACCATGGCATCAAATTCGTCGTGTTCTTGTAGTGACAGAAATACCCCAGACTGCTGCTTGCATGCTGCGGAGAACCCTCTGGTGCTCTTCTCTGTTCCCCATTTCCGAGACATTTCAGCCTGAACGTTCACGCTCCGGAATTTGCATATTACAACATCCATAGTGATCACCTGCATCTTATAAAACTCAGCCATCAACTGAAAACTAGGGTAACCTGCTTTCCCCTAGGGGGACCAAACCAGGAACCCAGTTCTCTGAGGCAAATTGAAGGAAACTGAATGGCCTATTGGTATTTGTCAAATTGAAAAACCAAAAGCTCTCTGGGCCAGTCAAAGCAATCTCTTCATTAACTGGAACTGGAAATCCCGAATTCCTGGCGCAGGCTAGAGGAGTCGACTGTGCAGGGCCTCTCCCATTGGCTTGGGTGGCATGGTCCTCAACCCCATCTCCACATGGGCCACGAATAATTTGTTATTAACAATGACCAAAGGTCCAACACGGAGTAATGATATTTTTCTCTTCCTGTTTTAAACTATTTGGAGTCGATTTGAGGTTATCCATGTATAACACCCTCCTGTTCTCTCATTTACCTATACCTTTGTGATTTGGAAAGAACGGGCCCACCTGTGCCCATAGCAGCATGTTCCACCTGTGCCGGAGGGCTGATCGTGTGAATGTCCTTCATCACATGTGTCTGGAGACAGAGGTTCTGGTACCAGTTTGGGGTTTTCTAGAGGTTGGGTTGATCTACCCTTGGGGAGGAGACAAAAGCTACCTGATGGGCATATCTTAGAGCTAGGCTCTGTTGGAGACACGAGTGATCACTCTCGGCATCGTGACAGGCAGGTTGGCGCGTGTGAAAGCCCGGGTGGGACGGGGAGAAGAACACCGAGAAGCTCTGTAAGAAAGTTGGTTTCCCTCTACCTCTCCGGTGTTCCGTCCCTCCTACCCTCCAGCATCTCCTGGGTACAACAGGTATTCCACTTACCTAATTAGACAAATTACTCTGTGTATGTGCCGTGCTTCAGTTATTTTTCTGAAAATGGGCATGACCAAAGGCCATAAAAGATAGCACGAGAGAGGGAGTGTGATAGAGGAAGGAAATGCTAAGCGGAGGGGCCTCGGCTCCAGGTCCCTGGGGTTATAAGAATGTGAGAAAACAAGTTCTCATTTCACAAAAATATTTATCAATAAAGTGATCACTTACACCATTATCCCCCTTTCTTACTGAATAATAGGATGATAGTCCAAATATTTATCATCCACGATGGTACAGATGTGCACCCCTGCCTCATTCAGAACAGATCCCTGTTACCTGGGACAGGGTCCTGGGTGCGCCCTGCTAGCCAAGAATTTACCCTTCAGTTGCTATACTGGGGAGATGCCCGGGGCGGGGGGTGCGGTAGGGAGGCTCCTCCAGGCTTAGTTATTTACTAAAAGTTACAGAAATACTTTACTATTTTAACAAGCAAAGGACTATTCCAGGGCATAAGTCCCACTACCCACCCCTAAAAATGAAACAACTTTTTTACTATCTGTCCCTTGCTAAGTGTAATGCAAATATCGCAAGTGAGATGTAATTTCATGAAGTCAATAAAAGTGAAGTAGGAGAATTGCATGAATTGTGCTCCAGGTAAGTCGCTGAGCAATAAAGATATAGCAGAATTAGACCAGTCGTAATTGAAGAAGATGTTAAGAAAGATGGTTCACACTAGAACGATCGCTAAATGTAACGAGGGGTCCTGGACTAGATCCTGGAACAATAAAAGGATGTTTGTGGAAAAACTGGTGCAATCTGGATAAATCCGATTGTTTAGTTCATAGTACTGGACCAATAGGAATTTGTGCCGCAGTTATGTAAGGCGTTAAGTGTGGGGGAAGCTGGGAGAAGGGTGTATGGGAACTTCTCTCCGTATCATCTTTGCAACTTTTCTGTAAATACAAAGTGACTTCAAAATAAAGAGAATGATAACTATCAATGGGTTAAGAAAGGCCCTTGGAGATCGTTAATAAGGCCCCCAGATATTTTTGCAAAACTCAACTTTATGATACTGGCACAAATGTCACTTGTGAAATGAAGGAGGACAGTTCCAATCTGCTGCAAAAAAACAAAACAAATTTTTCCCCTAAATCCTTACTTGAGTCATTTGCTGTTAAGTCTAAGAATTAGCACCTAAGAGCAATTACAGCCTAAATTACATTACATTTAACATAGCAAACCAATTTTCATATTCTGTTTTTCAAGATGAAGTCCCAATCCCAATCAAACAACCCCCCATCACTGCTTATTTAGAAGAAAAGAAATCCCACCCCTCCCCTGCATTAAGTGAATGCATTTGAAGTCACCCTTCTATGGACCCAATGATATGTAGAAAAGTGGACTCCACCCCCACCCCCCACCCCCCAGTGTGTTAACTCCCTCCCCACCCGGCATTCTAGGTAGGAGTCTCTAGTGCTGGGGGGAGGGGGAATGTGAGAAATCCAGAGAAGACTTAATCGCCGTATATAAAAGAGGGATTGGCAGACGCTGGAAGTGTTGCTGAGTGAAATATGATGTCACTTCACCTCATCGTCCCCAAGAGACCTTCAGTAAAACCTATGTTTTGCTTCAGTGCTTTGGAGTAGGGGTCTGTTTTGCTTTGGGTTTTTATGAGACATATGTTGACACTGGACTCAGACACAAGTGCCAGATGGTCCAGTCATATATCGGATACCCCATGAATCACCTTGTTTTGGGGAGGAGAAACTGAGGCTCAGGAAGAAAGCTTATGGGCTGGGTGATGAGACCACAGCGAACTAGCAAAATATACCGCATCCAAAGGGGGTTGCCCCCCAACAGTGTCCCTGGTGCAGGGAGCCCCTCTGATTTTTCAGAAGAAGACAGAACTCTGGATTTTTAAGTCAGACTGCCCATGGTTCTTCTTTGTTTGGGTTTTTTTTTAAACGCAGGGCAGAGTTATTAAATAAGACTGTCATCTGCATTCTTCCATGGGCAACCGCTATGTAACCTCTAGCCTGGGGAAATATTAAAAGTTGGGTTAAACCCACATAGTAGATTCCTGCCACTTTGGAAAATAAATTTACTTTGTCCAAATGTAAGTGATCTCTCCCTTTTCCTCTCTACATTAGCAAACTCTGGGTCACAGTGTATTTCTAATACATAAATGCACGTATATCTAGAGCTGAAAAGAGAGATTCCAGATCCTACTGCTTTTCGGTCTTCACCTCGCTCTGTAAAGCCCCGTTAATAATCAGATCAATAAGGAGAAGAGGTTTAGGTACATATCAGATGCAAATTATTTGCAAGAAGTTGCACTATTTCTAAGGAGTAAGCAACCGGCCCCGGCACAAGGTGTTTGCCCACCTACTCAAGGTTCTCAGCCAATTATCTTTTTCAGAGAAGGTATTCAGATGTAGCTCTCCTAAGATCCAGCGATTTCTAATAGTTCTTGACTTGTCTGTCAAGAGATATCAAGTTAAGCTTAACCATTTATCTTATGCTACTGCTTCCCCCATGGACAAATGAAACAGCTAGTTTCTCCAGATGGTAATGGCAAAGTAGACACCCAATGTAATTTATAGGATAGACGAACGAAAGAGGAACTGATGTCCGTGACAGTGATTTGTGGAGAGACAGTTAAGTTCTTTCTTGGGACATATAAATGTGTGTTTTCCCCATTTTCATTCAGAAAAACATTGAGGTCAAGGCAAGTTCGGAGCCATAGAGTGAAGGTCAATCTCAAACTTGCATTTTCCAGAGGAGCTGTGTGGAAAAGCACCTGGGGCCAGGGCACTAATCCAGAATTTACTGATGAACCAGGTAACCTTCAGTAAATCACCCAACCCTCTGTGATTCCTCTTAAACCGCCCAAGTGTTTGGAGAATATAGGAGATTTGCTACGGGACCGGTCTTGAGCATTTCAGAAGACCTGGCACCGATCTGGGCAAAGGCAGTCAGTTGCTCTCTGAAGCTGCTACCCTTACGAGTGTGCCTGTCGGTTTCCTGCCCTTGAGTTATGGGTTCTAATCTCTCTTGACCGTCAGTTTTTAACCCACAAGAAAAAGACGTTCGTTTTCCTTCCCTGAGGCCGGAAGGTTAGATAACCGTTCAGTGTCATCTTTAAAGGCAGCCGTTTCTCTGCCACATTGAGATGTGGCATCTGATGATCGGGGAGCATCCAATCTAAACTTCCGGCTGTCTGCCTTGACAGCCCAAGAATCAGGCTTCAAGACAGAGGGCTGCTGAGGTAATCATCAGCCTCTGTGATTCATCATAGGGCATTTCCTCCAAAATGCAGGGATTGATGAATCAGCCCAGCCCGTGTGAATTTATTCTGGAGAGCCATAGCTCTGTGTCTTCAGTGTCCACCGGACTCAGAGACTTGTTCCTCCCTCAAACCCCATGAATTCACTGATACTCACAGACACGATGTACACCAAAATGAACTAGGTAGTAACTATAACATATATGTATTTATAGCATAAAAATATATATTATAGTCATAATATATGTGTTATGTATTTATAATAGAAATATATTATATTCATTATATTTTATATAATATATAATAACTACTTATTAAATGTATTTATATTTTACAAATTAAATATTAAATATAAACATATATTTTTAAAATAAGTATTATATTATAAATATATTTCCTATTTTAGGGACCCAGAAAAACATAAATGAAGCCACTTTTCTTTACCTCCTGTTCAATTTTAGTATCTGCTCCCCCTTGGCAAGTGAGAGAACAGCAAACTGAATTACTCCTTGGGGTCTCAGAGTCACCACACTGCACAAGTCCAGCAGGTGCTGCTCAAACAGTCCGCGGTTGTGCATGGCTGAGCTTGCAGGTTACGGACATGCTTACTTGCAAATCTGTAGCACAGGGTCATAACCAGCTCAGTGGCCTTGACATTCCTGACCTTTGTAAGCCTATCCTTGTTTTTAATTGGGCTTTATGACCTTTAATGTACTTTTAAAATCCCTTATCACAGGGGAGGCTGGGGGACTCAGTCGGTTAAGCATCCAGCTTTTCATTTCGACCTAGGTCATGATCTCAGGGTTGTGAGATGGAGCCCCACATCTCTGCTTGAGATTCTCCCTCTCCCTCTGCCCCTCCCCACACTCATGCATGCTCTCATGCTCTCTTGAATAAATCTTTAAAAAAATTTATTTAAATTAAAAAAATTCTTAATTAAATGACAGTGACATACTTGATTAAAATTCTTTATCACACACAGTGTATCTGAATGTACACAAGTTAATGGTAACCGACATCCCGGGGGCAGTTAAGTAGTATTTGAGAAGCCTTAATTATGAACACAGACTCTAGGGGTGGCTGCATCCGCCCTTCTACACCAGGATTTGTTCATCCACAAACGGTGTTAGAAATAATTATCTGTAGTCAGTGAAATGAAGGTATGCCGTTGGCTAGGAACGGCGAAGGGGCCTGCCACTCTTGCATTAGTAAGATGCAAGAATTTGTCCGGATGAGTAATTGATCAGTAACTGATCAGGTCCTGCAGAGCTGCCCCAGTGCCAAGCTTCATGGGTCCTCTGGCTCTGCACTCAGGGCTGGTCCTGGAACAAACCAATCCTGCTAGAGAGCTGGAAGACTGAAGGTGGCAGTGCCTACTGCCCTTCCCCCCGGCCTGGTGCATTCAGTGGCTCACAGCTACCCTTAGAACATTGTATCAGCTCATTAAAAGGTGGCTTCCTTCACATGGAGGGAGCCCCTTTATTGTTTCCTAGCACACCCCTTTCATTTTGTTGCAGAAATTGCTTCAGACTCGCTGCACCAGTTCAGTGACAAACAAATCACAAGATTATGGGTCTTGTGCAATAGTCATTTCCATCTTAACGTTTCTACAGTATCGGGTCATTGGAGACTGCTGTCCTCTGAGAGTTTCATACGTTAGAAATAAGAAAATGTAAAGTCATATATATTAGAGTCGCTTGTGAAAACAAATAAATCATATAAAGAATCATATTATTAGATGACCAATTAAATGAAAGGACTACCCAGGCATTGTTAGTAGGATAATTAATTGTAGGTTTCTACTCATCTTTGTGCACTTTGTTGCCCTATTAAGATAATGAATTGATTCTCTATGATTAGGTCCAAAAACATGTTTAATCAGACTCTGCGAGGCAAAGGATCGTTATTTTCATGACTTTGTGAAATGCTTATTTTTTCCAACCAATTCTCAAACAGGCTTTTCAAAGGTTAGGAGAAGAGAGCTTTTATCCTTTTACATAACACCAATTGAAATCAGAAGTTTAAAGAAATTCTCATTATCAAGAGAGTAATCTGGGGAAACTAACACCACAATCTTCCTTTGATTTGGAAAATGCTTTGAATAGAGATTTCTGAATAGAAGGTCGGGGGATTATTTTTTTTTCTTGTAGATTTTCTTAGGGTTTCTCAAATCCCAACAACTATGGTGTAGACAAGCCACAGATTACCCCTTTGAGGTTTGGGGGCTTTGGGTTTGTTTTTATGGTTTCTTGGTCCTCTCTTTAAAACACTTCTCACAAATGTGAAAGGGGGGTGAAGTGGGTTCCCTTTCATCCCGAGTGACTAAGAATATGAGTGGGTAGGATCCCAGTGCACCAAAATCATAAAGATACGCAAGAGAGAAATTTAGCCATTTTTACAAAATTCAAAAATACCAGTGTTTCCCTTCTTGCCTGGGAACATAAGAGAGAGCGTTCTAGGATAAATTAAAGGAGGACCTATTTTAAACAACTCGTCTTTATGCAAGAGGTAGTAGGGACTAAAAATTCAGCTAGCTTCAGGAAGAGTTTAGATCAGCCCCTCCAAATCATATCTACGTCAAGAGATTGAGGAGGATCGAAGGATGCGTAGAGGACACCCCTTGCCCAATCCAGCCTTTCCAGACACCCACACTGTTCCAGGGGCCCCCTTTCTCCTAGGGAGTACCCCTCGAACAGGGCTCAGCACGTTCGTGCACGTCTACCTCCCACACTCAGGGTCTGTGTCTTAATGAACATTGAATCCATTAGCAAAGGACCTGGTACAGTAAATATTAGACCAAACTGATCATTAATATCAGATGTTTTTCCCCATGAAATGCCCTGAGGTATTTCTTATGATCTTGTTTTTTCTTTTTTCTTTTTTTTTTTTTTAAGATTTTATTTATTTATTTGTCAGAGATAGAGACAGCCAGCGAGAGAGGGAACACAAGCAGGGGGAGTGGGAGAGGAAGAAGCAGGCTCATAGCGGAAGAGCCTGATGTGGGGCTCGATCCCAGAACGCGGGGATCACGCCCTGAGCCGAAGGCGGACGCTTAACTGCTGTGCCCTCCAGATGCCCCAAGATCTTGTTTTTTCTTTTCCAAGTTGCCCCTAGAAAGAAGGTCAGGTGTTTCTTCAGGGGCAGGGCAGCTCTACCCAGCCATTCTTGGACGTGGTTCTGCTGTGATTGACTTTATTAACATACTGCCTTTCTTAAGCGGGGAGGGAGTGAGCAAGGTGGGAAGGGAGGTGGTCAAAGATGGGTTTTAAAGAATGTTCTTTCTTCTTCCCCATGTGCAACACTCCAGCTTCCCTAAACAGCCTGGAGAGTGTTGTGGCTTTCACTGCAAGCTCTGAAGACAGATAGCGTGAGTTAGAATCCTAACTCAAACACATAACGACCTTGGGCAAATTACTTAATGGCTTTGTGCCCATGATGGTGTATCAGTAAAGGAAGATAATTATCATGTCCACTTTGCGAGGCTGTAAGAATCCAATGAGATGATCCATATGCCGGTGTGGGGTGTGCTACCTGACCCATAGCAAGAGTTTGATAAGTGTGTATCTGTCAGTATAGGCTGGGATATGCTGCAGGGCAAAAGGGACCACCTCTCAGGGGCTTAAAAAAAAAACAAAGTTGCATTATTCGCTCAAGCTGCATGTCCATACAGGTAGACAGGGCTGTCTGTTCACCAAAGCCACTCAGGAAACTAAGCTAAAGAGGCAACCACCTGTATGTCCCATCAGAGGAAAGGAAAGAGAAGGTGGCAAGCCATGCTGGCTCTTAAATCTAACACCAGGAATGATGCATGAGAATTTGCTCATATTTCATTGGCCAAAACAAGTCATCACACAACCCCACGTAGGTCCACTGAGGCAGGCAAGTGTGAACCTGCTACATGCCTAAAAGTTGGCAGAACCAGAACTATTTGGTTTACGGTGTAACTAACCACCACAAGGGGCTGGCCGATGTTATTCTGATGGTGGCTCGTATGCAGTGCATACGTTTTCATATGTTCACAAGCAAAAATGTAAAATGTCAATGACACAAAACCGGTAGGTTCCCGCAACCAAACTGGACGATTCAGTTCTCTGTCCTGGCCAGCACCGAAGGCAGCAGAGCACATCCTCTCTCCCTCCTGCACTTCCTCCAACTATACTATTCTCCTACAGTTGTTAATAGCCCATCAGTTTTGAGCAGTCTCCATGCCACATTTCATTCTGGGCACATGACAGACAGGGAGAAAAGCTTCCAGGGAGAAAATGGAAACAAACTTCTCTTTTTTTTTTTTCCCTTCCAAAGCTTAAGAAATAATAACATAGTGGTTAAGAAAAATAACCGCCAGGTCCTCTGTCCTGTCAACTCGTTTACTGTGTAGCCCCCCCCCCTTTTTTTAATCCCTTATGGGGGTGAGAGGTGCTAGAAGCAGAGAGGAGCCCTCCCCCATTCTAAATGATTTCCTAAATGTTTTCCGGTGATTTACGTAACAGATAACTAAAACACACAAGGAAGCTGGTAACTTCTCATTTGATCTTTCCTGCAGCAAGAACTAAAAGGAAAAGGCTGTCTGGGAGATTCAGAGGCCACTAAACTGCTTTCTATTGATTTTATACTAAGATACTTTATCACTCTTGTTGCTTTAAAAAGACATGCAATCTGTGTCAGGGTCTAAATAGACTTTCCTAGAAAAATCAGGCCCCACACTCCTACGTGAACAGATGTGGAGGGTATTTATCAGCTTTGGCAAATCAACTTTGGGGAATTTTTTTCAAGAAGCATCTTTCCTACTATAACATCCCACCCCTTGAAAGGGTGATGGTGCGAGTGTTTCTTCCCAAGATTAAACTCCCCCTTGGAGCTGCACCCTGTCCAGTCCTCTCCCTATGCACCTGGGGGATACAAGGCTCTGAGATGTTGGGAACTTGCTGTCGCTCACTGAGTGAACCAGGGACAGAATCCAGCCTCAGACCAACTCTCCGAATCCCAGACAGAGAACCTCAGAACTGGCATAAGTTTTAAACCCCAAGTGACTTTTTCCTGCACCAGGACCTCCCCACTGTGGAATATCACCCAAAAGAAAGAACATGATGATGCAGTTGGTTTTTTCCAAAATCTTCTCAATACAAGCTACCTGGGACCTATTTCCTGTCGATACTTGGGACACCCTATCTCCTGTTTTAAGAAGTTCAATAAATAGAAATCCTGCCCTACCAAACTAGTAAATTGCAGAGATCTTTCATTTATAAAATGGTCCTATATAAGGCCTGCGTTCTAGTCTTGACTTTGCCATTAACTGGTCACTTTTCCATGAAAATCTCAGGTCATCATTCCAGGCCTGAGTGGTGGCATCTATTAGAAAGAAGGGTCGGAGTAGATCATCTTTACAAATCCTTTAAACTGGGGACGCCTGGGTGGCTCAGTTGGTTAAGTGTCTGCCTTCGGCCCAGGTCATGATCCTTGGACCCTGGGATCAAGCCCCATTTAGCGGGTAGTCCGCTTCTCCCTCTGCCCCTCCCCCTGCTCGTGCAGGCTTTCTCTCTCAATCTGTCTCTCTCAAAATAAATAAATAAAATCTTTACAACAAAACAAACCAAAAAAACAATCCTTTAAACTGGAGATAGTTGGGGTACCTGGGTGGCACAGCGGTTAAGCGTCTGCCTTCGGCTCAGGGCGTGATCCTGGCGTTCTGGGATCGAGCCCCACATCAGGCTCCTCTGCTGGAAGCCTGCTTCTTCCTCTCCCACTCCCCCTGCTTGTGTTCCCTCTCTCGCTGGTTGTCTCTCTCTCTGTCAAATAAATAAATAAATAAATAAATAAAATCTTTAAAAAATAAATAAATAAATAAACTGGAGATAGTTTGTGAGTAAATTACATGAATCGAAACAAGCTTCCCTAAGTTTTTCAATTTTAAGTTTTAAAATTTATTTTTAAATATTGCACATGTACCAACACAAAAAAGAAGGAGGAGGAGGAGGAGGAGGAGGAGGGGGAGGAGGAGGAGGAGGAGATAAAGAATCACGAGGGACACATCTGAAGCTCCCTCTACAATCCTCACCGATCTGGGCCAACCGCCCCCTTCTCGCCCACCCCAGAGGTAGCCCCTACCTTATCTTTATCAGCCGCCGCATAGAGTGGTGTCCCGGAACATCATATGACTCTATTCTGCATCTTCTGAATATAGGAGCAGTCTCATACTGCATTTTTCCCTCAGTGACTTGCTCTTTACTTTGACACTCTATTCTAGAACCCGTCCTTGTGGGCACATTGGCTACATTTCGTACTGTGCGGTATCGTTACTATGGAGCATTTCACCAGAGGACTATCCCAAGTTGACTCACAGTCTCTTGTTGACAGAGACTAGGCTGTTTCTTACTTTCCACCGCTCAGAGAGCGCTGCTGGGGAAAGCCCTTTCGTTGTCGACAGTACGCTCTTGGGTAAGAGTTTGCCGAGGCGTTACGTTGGTGTGGAATTGATGGGTGTTACGATATTAGCTCCTCTGTCTTTATGCTGTTGACTTTTCCCGCCCACGAATATGATCGCTCTCTGCATTTAAGACTCAGTTTGTGTCTCTGAATGGTTTTATAATTGTACCCGTAACTGGCTCGCGTACATATTATGTAATTTTTCCTGACACTTCAGTATTTCCGTTGCTATCAAATGGCTGCCCATCTATAGGAATGCAATTCATTTTTGTGTATCAGTCTCGCAAGGACGTACACGCTGGCCTCACCTATTAATTCGAACAATTTTTCAGCGGAGTCTTTGAGGTGTTTCTATGTGGATAATCATATTATCATGTCATTTCAGTTTCTGTCTTTCTGATCTTTACACCTAATGTCTGATAAACACACTTCTGATCCAGTGCCCATGCCCCCTTCTTTCTTGTGAGCAGAATCCAAAATATCCCCTCCGCACTGTGCCCAGCTAAAAATACTCAGCCCACGAGTCTCCTTGCAGCTGGGAGAGGGGAGGTGCCTGAGAAACGGTTCTGGCCAGTGGAATGTAGGTTTAAGTCCCTGGAGGCGAAGTCCTTTCTCAAATGCAAGACCGAGCTTCGGGAGAAGGCTTCTGGGGCTCCCCTTAGGCACACCTGTGGTGCAGATACATGACAGCACCGGCCACAGACTGCTTTCCAGTCCTCTCTCATCTTGAGGTTTCCTGGACCACATGGGTAATGTAAACTTGAACCCTGAACTTATGAGCAGACAAACTGTTGGTAGGAATCCTCTGGGCCACCCTTTTGTATCTAGGGCAGGACAGACCATGCACTTGCCATCTCCCATTGACAACACGTAAGCTTTTCCCCGTGATCCATAACCTTACGGAAATCCCAGGTGGGCGTTTCCATCTTCCCACCTTGGATGGGTCCAAGGCCCGTCTCCTGTCTCCATTAAAAACCAAGCCTCCTGGGTACAGACTGGACTAGATTGCCAACATCCTCCACAGCCGTGGCCTCCGTCCCTGTTTACCGCTCCAGCTTTCAGCCTCTTCATTTTTGGTCCTTGGAAATTTCGCTTAGTTTTTTGCAAGGTCAATGAAGCATCTGAGAAGGGGTTGGTTATATGTCATCTGAAATTTCTAGATGTTTGGTTGTGGAAGAGTCTTCAGATGAGAAATGGCAATCCCTTCTGCTATTTATTTGGTTCATGGGTCCATTTATGAAGCCCGACATATGCCACCTGCTGTGGAGCCCGTCTCCTGCCCAGCGAGAGAGCCTCTCATCCCGTACAGGCTGGCTTTGCATCTAACCGTGCCAGACACGGTCCAAGCTCCAGGCATACAGAGGCGAAAAAGACAAACCAGTCCTCTACCCTCATGTAATGTGTATTTAATGGGAAGTCATACAATCAACAAGGAAAACATAAAAGTTTTCGGAGAGGGATAAGTGCTAGGAAACAAATGAAAACAGAGTAATGCCAAAGTGAATGGAACAGGAAAGAATATTAGGGAAGGTAATCAAGACGTTTGACCTGAGGCCTAAAGATCCGGAAGCCAGCCAGGTAGAGAGCTGTGTATAACGACCAGAACACGCAACGCTGCCCGCCCCCCCCGCCCCGCCCCAGGCTGGAAAAATACTGGTGTGTTTCTGCAAGGCTGCAACAGAGTAGATTCCTTCCTTCCTCCCTTCCTTCCTTCCTTCCTCCCTCCCTCCCTCCCTCCCTCCCTCCCTCCCTCCCTTCCTTCCTTCCTTCCTTCCTCCCTCCCTCCCTCCCTCCCTTCTTTTTTTCTATCTTGTCTCTTCCCATGTGCCAGCGTCAACAGTGGGTACAACTCATTCTGCCTGCTTGAAGGGATGTCTACTTTAGGCTAGGGAAATTTTTGGATTTTTTTTTTTTTTTGTAATAAGTTCATTAGTAGTCGCCAAAACATGAACAGCCTGAGTTCCCTTCCTCTCATTTTAAGATAGCCAAAGAGAAAAGAGAATACAATCCTTAGTGTACCCAGTTATCAACAGCCACAGACGGGGTGTTACCCAGCGGTGGGTGCAGCACTGGGACTACAGACCAGGTCACTCTCTTTGCCCTAAAGTCTTCAGTCCTGACTCCATGAGGACGGCGGAAGGGAGAGATGGCTGTGGCTTGTCGGTGCTGAGCTGTTCTCCCCACGTCCAAGTCTGGAAGAACAGGGCGAAGCTGGAGATGACTCGAGGGAGGAAGTATTGTTAGAGCTGAGTTGTGATGGAGGGCGAATGTTTGCAAGATGGGGAGAAGCCGAGGGCATCCCCAGTGACAGCCCGGGCAAAGAAGCAGGAGAGGACGTGGCTGGTGGACGGCACCAGGACTGCCTGGTTCTTTGGTGAACACCCTTGGCCCCACCACGTACAAGCTCTGTAGCCTCGGGCAGCTCCCCTGTCTCTGGCCTCCAGACTCCAGTATCCTACTGTCTTGGGTTCTGCTCCTGCCCCTCTTCGGCCCCGGGGCAACCAACTTCTGACCCCCCACCAAGTGGGGCAATTTCTCCTGTTAGGGGATCACGAGACTCTCTTCCTCATGGGGGGCTTTGCTGTTAGCATGAAATGAGACCACTACCATAAGGAGCTTGTCGCACCCTGATTTCTAAAATAAACCTCGGCCAGCTTTCCTGTCATTGTATGTCCTGGGTGTGTAAAATGTTCGGTGGGGAGAGGCCAGCGTTCAGGCCGAGGAGGTGGAATGGTGCCCCCCTCTGATGGAGCGTGGGGCCCCATAGGGGTGGCAGTCCTGTCCTAGAGCTAGCTTGTACCCGCTCTCTCAGCCTCTATTCCTGCTGAGCCAGACGCAACCCCCGGGATCAGACTGCAAGTCTGCAGCCAAGCAGACTCCCAGCCCGAGGGGATGGGTGCTCCTTCCCATGTGTGGTTCTCTTGAAGCCACCTCTCCCCAGCTCTCCTCCAGCAACACCTCCCCATTTACACATGCCAGCGTCTCCTCCTCCTTACCCGGCGCCCCCCGCCCCCCGCATCCTTATAAAGCATTCTTTCTCCCATTATTTCTGTTTTGTTCACACTTCTCTGCTCTCCAGAAATATTACTTTATCCAGCAAGTGTTCTGGTTGTAAATTGAAATGCAAATAGATAAACATAAATCTGAATGTCCATTTACATTAAATATATTACGAATATAAAAATATAAGGCCCCGTGGGTTTCAGCTCATCAGCCCTATTACTCTTCTGCCCCTTGGCAATCAACTTCGGACCTATCACCAAGTCAGTGTGCATCAAACCGCGGCAGCATCGACGCACACGGATCAGCCTGCGCTCCTCAGTGACGGTGGGGGGCCTCCGATCACAGCGAAGATGATTCACCTTCTCTTCCTCACCACGAGGAAGGGTTACTGGTGTGCCATTCTCCTTGCAAAACTTTGCACTCTCTAGAATGGGAGCAATCAAATTAAGCCCCCATAGAGGATTTGGGGCATCTCTATTTATGCAGCTAGTCTCGGCACAAATCTAATATTCCGTAAAGATGCTAAGCTCTGCGTAATTCGTGTGTGCACGGGGCCTTGTACAAAGCCACTCAGTAAATATCTGTTGGCTTGTCTACAAATAACAAAGCAGCACTCTAGCAACCGTGGGGTCTTATCTGCTCAGAGTGTTCATTCCTTTCTAGGTCAAGGCCTCCGATATGTTAATAGCAGCCCGTGTTGAGATTTTGGTGAGTCGGCCGGTGGGGGGAGTTAAGTAGTGATCCTCAGGTTCCAGGAGTGGAAGCTACCCCACCTGGTCCTCAAGCTCCAGCCCTGGCCGAACAGCAAAGCCCCTCACTAGTGGTGTTTAACCACAGGACGGGTTATTACCGAAGGAGGGCAGTGCAGGTAGAATCCACCCAGGGATTAGGAAGAGAATTAATGGCTACGTAGAATCCTTCTCATCCCTCCTTTACCCCATGGGGTTCACAAGCAGCCCTTCTCTGTTCTCACCTGCAGAATATTCAAGGGGCCTTTCCCTCTCTCACTGTCTCTTTCTCTATTTTATTTTTTATTTCTTGTTTTCTTTCTCTCTTTCCTTCCTTCCTTCCTCCCTCCCTCCCTCTCACCCTCCTTCCCTCCCTCCCTCTTTCTTTTCTTTTTCTTTCCTTCCTTCTTCCTCTTCCTCTTTCTTCTTTCTTTCTTTCCTTCCTTCTTCCTCTTCCTCTTTCTTCTTTCTTTCTTTCCTTCCTTCCTTCCTTCCTTCCTTCCTTCCTTTTCCTTTCTTCATGCCACCATTTGTCTGAGTGCCCTTGACCAGAATTTCTAGGATTTGGTTCAAAGCTGACAATCTGAATTACTCCTTTGGTGCCTTAAAATGTAATTTACCCTTGAGAATATAAATAGTTCAGAATGCTTTCTGCTCAAGAAGCAGAATAAGAGTTTCTCAAAGCAGGTAGCCTGTCTCCCTGGGACACCATCCTCTCACACCCTAGTAACACACCCCTTGGGAAGAGATTCTGGTCTGGCTAGCCGAGGCCACCCCGCAGGTGGCAAGGCCTGCCCCGAGAGCCCCGGCCAGGAGGGCTGGGACCCCTCTCGGGGCCCGGATCCCAGCTCAGCCCTCCACACCACTGCCTCCTCTTCCGGCAACTGGCTGCTTCGGTTTGTGACTGCCAAGTGTGCCAATCTGAAGCGGCACCTTGGGGGTTGCCAGGGAAACTGCACCCCGTGTTTTCTGGTGGAAACTGGCAGCTGGAGTGTGGCAGCTGGGTCTGGGAGAACCAGGGGCACGTTCAAAGGGGCTTCCTTCCTCCCACTGCGAATGCTGGAGGAGAGTCCCAGGAGCGCCTCCGTGCAAAACTGGGCATGAGCATTCCAAGGGAGGCAGCAGGGCAAGAGAGGATAATAGTAATGGTAATATACAAATAATAAGAATTTCTCTTTATAAACTATGTTCCATGGGCCAAGCGATGCTTATTCCTTTAAAAATATTTGATCCAGGGACACCTGGCTAGCGTAGACTGTTAAGCATCTGACTCTTAGTTTTGGCTCAGGTTGTGATCTCATGGGTCATGAGATCCAGCCCTACGATGGGCTCTGCAGGGAGTCTGCTTGAAGATTCTCTCCCTCTGCCCCTCCCTCCACTCTCTCTCTCTAAAATAAATAAATCAATCTTCTTTTAAAATTAAAAAAAATAAAAATATATGCTCTTACATAATGCTCAGTAGGGGGTCACCAGTTCACCCCGGGCCACTCCAGGAATGAAAATAAATGACCCCATCTGGTGTGAGGCACTAAGGCTGGTGGGGCCAGGGGTAAGCTAGGGCAACCAGCCCCATCAAAAGGGAAGCGCAGGTTCTGCCCCAGCTGACTATGCCTGTCAGGACCACAGACCCCATTACTGAGATGACAAAACTGAGGCTCAAAGGCACATCTCTGGTTTCCCAAGAGAAGCTGTCTTGGGAACTAACTCAAAACCATGTTCAACTCCATGCTGGTGAGACTCAACATGTCAGTGGGTCAGAGCCAATTCCTGGTTACCAATTTGCAGTCTTGGCCTTGGAATGAGGGAGAGGGCACAACTTCCATTTTTTTCACTGGGGAAACCCAGCCTCCAAGTGCTCATGGGAATAGCCCAGGGTCAGAGGATATTTAGCTGCTTCTTGATTTGGGGGGAGGGGGGTGTCCTCTGAGGAGTGTCTCAAAATCTCATTCTTCATTTCCCTCTCCTTCAAGCCGCAGGAAGAAGAATTTGTAGGATAAGCTGACCCACGTATGTGGCTCCTTTGAAACTTTCAACAGATGGTCCCCTCCACCACCATCATCCTTGAAAATCTTACAGTAGTTATGATCTGAAGGTGACAAAGGCAATTTAGAGTGAAGCATTTTAGAAATAGTAAGCTGGTACTCAGGGGCTCTAGAAAGATCTGTGCAGTGGAGTCCACATTTTCACAAACAGGTAATCCCCTAAAATCAGATTAAAACTGCCATCTCTTGTCTAAATGGACTCATCTGGTAGAAACCCCTCCTGCTTCCTGAAGCCTTTAACTAAGCCTCCGCTACGATGACCAATCATGATGAGCAGTCCGTTATTTGTATGTTAGCACTGAGCCACAGACCAGCCCAGAGCCGACAGACCAAAATGTTGCATCTTTGAATACACCTGATGGGCAAGACCACCTTCCCCAGCCCCCAGTCCTGCTATAGTGAGTTCCTTAGCTCTTTCTAGGGGTGTTATTTATTTCAAAGAATAAGTTGTTAATAACTGTCGTTATAACCCTGGAGGGATCATCATCAAACACCTCTCCGAGATTTCTGGGGTTGGGTCTCTGACCTGCTTGTCGTCACTGACAAGGGCAGTTTCACTGTTTTTACCCCAAGGATGGAAGTCCGCTTTCCAATGAGCAAATGAATGGGGCACAGAGGTTGCACAGCAGAGCTTCACCTGCCCCAAGTTTCATACAAGAGAAGCTTGTGTGGTTTCCCTTGCAGTGGCTTTATCGGCTACCCGCATCCTTGGTACCGACACCCTTGGGGCAGGGGCCCCGGGGGGACACACTCTTTCAGCAACACCAATGTACCCAAAGGGGAAAACACCATTTAGCAATCACCGGTAATAGTGATTTGCCATTGCTGCGTTTGCCAAGAGAGATAGAAATAAGAGATCTCCAACCTGTCTGCCATTGTGGTTCCCCAGCCCTGTGTTTCATTTGGTGGGCAATGCCTCCCCTCCTTATAGTCTGTAGGAAGGAGCTTTACTTTAGGAATTACACTCGATGTACATTAAAGCTGTTTTGAGGGGCACCTGGGTGGCTCAGTCAGTGAAGCAACTGACTTGATTTTTGGCTCAGGTCATGATCTCAGGGTCCTGGGATGGAGCCCTGTGTTGGGCTCCATGCTTAGTGGGGAGTCTGCTTCTCTCCCTCTTTCTCTGCCTCTCCCGCAGCTCACATGCTTACACTCTCTTTCTCTCTCAAATAAATAAATTAATCTTTTTAAAAAAGGATTGAAAAAAACTGTTTTGGCAATGGGAATATTTTCTGACATCCCTGGACGTTTAAATGTTTTGGAGGAAATTTGGGGTTGTTAAGTCTTTAGTGGAGGGAAAAAAAAAAGATTTCTAGGCACATTAGAGTCATTTGCCTGATTGCATAAGGCTGGCTGGGGATACAAGGGCAGATAGCTCAGCCCTCAGATAACAGAGTTCTTTGACTTCTGCTTGATGGCCAGCTCCCAGCATGTCGAAGGCTGAATCTGTCCGATTCACCCCTGAACCTCCAGGGCTTTCCGCAGGTTACACAGTAGGTCCTCCATCAGTGGGTGCTTACTGTCTAGACAACTGACCTGGGTGTTTGTACAAAACGGGGGTGTGGGCATTGGGCTCGCCTCCTGCTTCTGTAACGGACGGAGATTGCAAAGACGCTTCAAAATCAAGATCTAGGTTGTCTCTGAACAATACATGTGCAGAAACAGTTCCAGCGAAGAGCCAGTTGTGTGCAGGGCTTCCCGACTCTTCTGTGGGGGAAGGACAGTTGTCACATTCATAGCACATTAATTCACAGGTACATGAAAACTAAAATTTTTGTACGGGGGCTCATGGAGGTATGGAGCTAAATCTTTCAAACCTCAATCCAGTCAACTGGGTCAATGTTCCTCCTTTTCTCTTTGCACACTTCCCTATGGAAAGACCAAAACATTTTTTCTCCATTCCATTGTTCTTAATTTATATTCACTTTTACCCAAACTGTTATTAGCTTCTTCTCAAAGAAGTAGCTGTGCCTGGAAGAATTCCTGTCTGTACTTCCCTCTTACAATGGCCGTGGTACCCAGGTGACTTCACCCCCTTTGCTACTCTCTAAACCTGAGTGTCCCCATCTCTAAGAGAGAGAGTGAAATTAGGTGAGCTTCTATGGCCCACTTGTCTCTGACGTTCTGATTCCTAGTTCTGCTAACAGGTGGCTATTCTTTCCCGGTTCTAAATATTCCTAAGGACCCTTGCATGGCTGATCTATCTTGTCCTGAAGAACAGCGTGTCACCAATTCAGAAAGCAATAAATTGCAGGTCATTCGGAGGCTGGAAGAATCCATTTTATGCCCAAGAGTGGCAGGTGGGGATGAGAGATTCTTAGGGTTCATCAGTCTATGAATAATCCCCCCAGCAAAATAAAGCTACAAATTAAATAGCACCGGGTGAGGGGGGGAGGAATCTGCCCTAAGCCCAACCAAAGCAGAAATACCATGAGCAAATAGTAAAGTTGCAATGTTAGCAGACCACAGGAAGGAGAAGACATGAAAAGAAATCAACATGAATCTTAAATTAGCCCCAACACCCGCTACAGCACTCAGTTTTAAACTAAAACAATATGGGAGATGCCTGCGTTGACCCCCACCTTTATGCATTCATTAAATGAAGCTATTTTAAAAGGTTCTTTTGTGTATCCCAACTATCTATGAGGGAACCAGTTAGAGGGAAAAGTTTTGAGGCCACTGGACCAAAGATCAAAAACTCAAATGTCCACAGGTGCCAGAGATGTGATGGAAATGAGTGAAGTAGTCCAGGCGTCAGAGGAGTTGGCATAGACGCGTTTCCCTATTGCATATACTTATGATAATAAATATTTATAAATATACAAAAGTAAATGTAAAAGATAGCCTTTAGCTTCATAAAGAAATGTGGTCTGTGCTATTTTTCTTGAGAAGTATGTTTCTCTTGGTCTATATTTTGTTTCCTACTTTTTGTAAGGCAAGGAAATAAAGGAATAATTTTCTACCATAATTTAAGGAGGACAGCATGGTGATGCCCTGTGATGTGACAGTTGGCCTTGGTGAGGACCCCAGGGAAGAAGGGAGATTTCCTAGCTAGAGGAGGCGGCCATTATTCAGTGCCAGCCAACCACGGCCATGAGGAGATGGGCCCAGTGTTGTCCTTGGCCAGATCTTCCTGGTTATCAAAGCATCCTGAGGGCCAAATAAAGCAAGTCTACAGGGTGCAATAGCAGCCCCCCCAAACCACCCTAGATAGTGATTTCCATGAAAGTGAGAAGTGACCTTATATGTCTTATTAATGGTTGTATTCCCAGTCCTTACTGTAGAGCCTGGCAGTCAATAAACAGTTGGTGATTGGTTGCCTCCAGAGTAGGAAACCAGCAGGTGCATTAATAATACGACTTGACCTTCATGGATGCCCTCCACTGGAGGAGCACAAACAGTTTAGCAGATCTGACTTGGGCTGATGGGAGCACCACCAAACCCCGATGTCTCCAGGAGAACAGTCTCCCCAGACCCCAGTGCCACTCTTGTGACAACACACTGACAAAGGAAATGAAGAATCCTTTTTTACTTTCAAGTTCTACGGCCACGTGTCAACATAAAACAATGCCAGTCTCCTCCTGGGTAGCCTGGAAGTGTGTGATGACCGTCCTCTCACCTCGTGCTGCATAGGAAGTCAAGCTCTTTGCTTCGAGTTGGAGGACTAGTCACCAGTTGTTGTCAGGACTGATTCCACCATAGGGGAAGCGCCATTTTGTCACTGTGTACACTGGGCACCAACATGAACCACCATCAGCAAAATCCAGAAGGTAACTAGACCAGCAGAGCATAGCTTCAAGCACTAGTCACGTGGGTACTTCAGGAGCCACCCAGCCTCCCAAGAGGCAGGTACACAGCATCCTTGTTCTTACTACTTCTCGCTCATCTGCCCCTAAGCTGCTTCACAAGCATCACTCTTTGTTCAGAGATCATAGGATGAGCCATCCGTTGTGATAAATACCAACTGGTACTACTAGGCTTCACCTAGTTTCTAGTTTCCTTCAAACCTGGAGCCATGCCCTGTCCTGGGTTAGGTATTTGGGAGAAAGTCTTAGAGCCTCCATCGTCAGCATAAAAAGGGGTCAGGTTCACACAGCAGTGCGTGGACTTGGGAGTGTGTACATCCAGGGAGAGCTGTCTTCTGCCCCGTGCTGGAACATGGGGCTTCTTGACAAGCTCTAGTCCCCAGATCTCTGTGCCCCAGCATACAGCTCAGAGCAAGCTGTCCTGGTTAAGGATCTTTTTGTTGCACAGAAGAGAAATCCACTCAAACTAGCTCGAGATAAACGTGGGGCTTCTAAAAGGTATCCAGAGTCTCCTGGGGAGCAGAGATTCGAGACTCTCTTTCTCCTTTGTTCTTCCTTCACACTTCTCATCTTTCTCTTGTCCTCCACCTCCTCTCTGCCTCCTCTGCCTTCTCCTTTTGCCCATGGCCCAAAATGGTTGTTCTAGTTCCAAGGAGATGTGAGCCAAGGACACATAACCTTTGAGCTCAAGCATCTGTTATTAACTGGAACTCCTTTTTTTTTCTTTTTCTTTCTTTTTTTTTTTTTTTTAAGATTTTATTTATTTATTTGACAGAGAGAGAGACAGCCAGGGAGAGAGGGAGCACAAGCAGGGGGAGGGGGAGAGGAAGAAGCAAGCTTCCAGCAGAGAAGCCTGATGTGGGGCTCGATTCCAGAACGCAGGGATCACGCCCTGCGCCGAAGGCAGACACTTAACGACTGCGCCACCCAGGTGCCCCTGGAACTCCTTTTTGTAGTTCTTGGTTCAAAAGGAATCTGATTGGTTCAAGCCAGTCGCATGGGTTTCGTGGTCCACTCAGCAGAAGTGGGGCGAAGGAGAGGCGAGCAGGGGTACAGCGTGGGTAGTTCTGGCCCTTCTGGAGACTGGAAGGAGAAAAAGGGAAATACATCTATTATGTAGGTATTTGGCAGTAAATACATATTGAATGAATCAGCTCACCAACTGAAAGAGCCTTTCCTCCTAAAAAAGAGGAAAAGAAATGACCAGTTGGAAATGAGCGGACGCCCTCTCCATCCCTGACAACGCAGGTCTCACAGCCCATCCTCAGGACAGCTGAGTTCCACCCTCGGAGTAGGTGACACTGGAACCTCTGTGAGGCCTGTCAGCAAGTGGCACAGAAGCCCTCTGAGCTCAGCTGCTCCATCTTTACAATGAGAGCAGAATTATCCACCTCCCATGGTCGTTGTGAAGACTGAAGCAGTCCCGTGGCAGAAGACGCTAGAATTCTCAAGGCCAGCATCCAATGCCCAAGGCCAGAGCTTCCGACGCATTGCCACTGATGGCTCAGAAAGCTTTAAGCTCTGACAGGATCTGATTCCAGAGGAGGCACAAGAATGCGCGGCCTTGCGAGCCCAACAGCGAGGGTTCTAAGTCAGACCCCACCACACAGAGCTGCGCGGCCTTGGGCAAGTGATTTCGCCTCCTTGTTTCACATCTGAAAACAATGGGAATAATAATACCCACCTAACAAGGCTGTCATGAGGATTAGACATGTTGAAGGACAGAAAGGGCTTTGGGCAGTGCCTGGCACAGAGAAAATGCGCGTTAAGTAACAGTGAAAACAATAATGGGAAGCAGGAATAGGGGAAAGAGAAGGAAGGAGAAAGAGGCAGGAGGAGAGAAAGCTTCCCTCTGGACCCTTCTGGCAGCCGCAGTGGAGGGGGAGTATCCGCTTGGGTCCATCAGCACCATCCATGCGGGAAAAACCCTCCCAGCACGTTGCCTGTACGATGGTGGCCAGCCCATGGATTGGCCGCCCTTGCATCAGGTGTCCCTTGCTGGTCCAATCACCTGAGCTGGGGGCGGGGCTGGGGGGGGTCCCTTGGCCAAATCTTGAGCTGTGTCAAATCTCCCAAAGAAGTGGGATTGCTCCCAGCTGGGCGCCACGCTGGGTGGGGTTTACCAGTAGCTTCCAGGTAATGCCACAGCTGGGACGAGATGGAAGGGCCAGAAGAGGCATTTGAAGAGGGCCGGGGAAACACGAGAGCCCCGGGACTGGGAATAAAATAAAGGAAATCATGATTGGGTGGCTTGTTTCACAAGCCGGCTTGATTGGCTGCCCCGGGGTCAGGTGCTCACACCGGGGCCTATCAGCTGTGTGGGGAGGGGCCGGCCACGTTGCGGAAAGCCCTGACCGCCGGCGGGAAGCGTCTCCTTCCACCCGGGCAGAGCTACGGTCAAGCCGGACAACCTGGGACGGGACCGTCCTCCTTTCCCCATTTCAGAAGCTCTGGAAAGTCCCAGAAATCCCTCCTTTGTTGGAAAAAAAGAAAAAAGTTGTTCTTCAAAAGGAAAGCCTTTGAAAAACCCAGAAGCCCGGGAGACTGATTCCCCCATCGAAGGCACAGAGTTACTTACCAGATAAGTGGTAACATCTTAATCTTTTATTAGGTGAGCATCCACTCCTTTGGGGACGAGGGACTGACATTCTGTTTGATGGGCAAATACGTTGAAATCTTCCAGCTAATTTGGAGCCACCCATGCTACTAACTTCTAATTTGGAAAAGAGTAAATGAGTTGTGAGCAATTGCCTGGGAGTCAAAGCGTCTGGGACCAAATCCCAACAATAAGGGAAGTGGAGGGAAGCCCATCTAAAATATTTGGAGTGAGGAAAAAATATGTTGGCTTTGATTTTCTGGGTAGTTGATACTAGTTCTAAAGTCGTAGACATTTTGTAGCTTGACTGACATGGATAAATGTAACTAGATAGACCTCAGCAAACTACAAGATTGGCTGGGAAAGGCTTGTCACCCCTTCAAGGTAGTGGGGGTGCTGAGAATTTCTGTGGTGGATTCTCATTGATGTTCTAAGCCGATCCCGAAGCCCTCTGATTCCCTGGCGGATTTTCCTTCCAGTGGGTTTTCAGTCTCTGAAATCGCTCCAGATGTCCAGCAAAACGTACTGCTCCCCAGTCTCATGAGTGCTCATAGGCAGGTTCAACCTACTTCTGCTGATGTTTATTGAGCACCTACTCAGTGCTCAATACGCAAGGAACACCTTGCATTTATTTTCTGATGCGTTGCAGTAAATGTTCATGAAAGAGCTTGACTTCTTCCCACATGTCCATCAGTGCAGTGCCTTCCAGAGATTCAGGTTGAAAGCAGGAGATGGGTGGTTTAAGGGTCGGCAAGCTAAATACTCGATTGCATAGCACTCCAGAGTGTGTTTAGTTAAGACAACTTGTCCCTGAGGGGATTTGTGGAAGGCAGTGTTGTGGATCATTTGAGAGCCTTACAAGTGGCACTGTGACATGTTTGTTAAATGGCAGGTACAGAAGGGCCAGGATGAGCTATCGAATCAGAAGGACCAAAGCAGACCCACAGCAGCCAGAAGAGTCGGGTGATGGCTGTGCCCTGTGTGGATGTGAAGCCTGCCAGCGTGGGCGTTTCTGCTCCAGACACTGGGTCCTCCACTCATAGGCTTTTCCCGATCTAGTGAGAACCTACCTGCACTTAGAATTTGATCAGCCCTTTGGCCAAACACAGCTAATCCTAGGTGGCGTGTGTGGCCCATGACATCCCTCATGGGGACCTCCTTTGGTATCTGCAAGAGTCATCTGGGAGCTTGTTAAAAATCACGACTCCTCATTCCCAGAAATTCTAGCTTTTTTGGTGGGGCGTAGTAAGATGTCTGAACCCACACCCCAAGGGAGTCTGGCCAGGTGTTCCCCCAGACCATACTTTGAGAATAATGGTTCATAAGATGCTCCTATCACGGTCTGTTTTCTAAACACCTGGCTTGAGTCGTCAACGTTTGTACCGAGCGGTCTCAAACCTATCATGGTGAAGTCTGTCTTCCTGGGTTTATCTCACGGGGTGGCACTCTCCCCACCCCCACGCCCACGCCAGAGCTTGGCAGGCGCTCTCAGTTACTCCTCGTCCTCGGCACCTACTCTCTCTCATTCTTAACTCTCCTCAGCCCCATCCCCTGAACGGTTGTCAGACCTGGCCACGCTCTGCATCTTCCTGACCCTGCCAGAGTCCGACTGTGTCACTTCTCACTCGGATTACTGCAGGAGCTTTCACCTGGTCTCCCCATCTTGGGTTTTTGTGTGAGTGTTTCCCTATGGCTACTAACGCTATACTTCGAAGTAAAAATTTCATTGTCACTGTTGCTCAGAACCCCTTAGCGGTGCCAGAATGTGGTTCAAACTCCTTAACATGGCTCTGTGGCCTCAATGCTGGTATCCCCCTGAAATTCATCTGTTGAAATCCTAATACCCAACGGGATGGTGCGAGAAGGTCCTTTGGGATGTGTTTAGGTCCTGAGGGTGGAAACCTCATGAATGGAATTGGTGTTCTTATGAAGGACCCCCCAAGTGATCTCCTGCTCCCTCTACCGTGTGAGGGTCCAGCAGGAATGCTCAGGCTATGAACCAGGAAGAGGGCTCTCATCAGAATCCAGCCCTACCGGAGCCTTGATTTGGACTTCCCAGCTTCCAGAACTGTGAGAAACAAATCTCTGTTGTCTCTAAGCTAGCCAGTCTGAGGGCTTTTGGTACCAACCTCCTACCGTCCTGTCTCTTCTCATCACCCAGGGGCCCCCTTCCCAGTTGTGATGTCCTGAACTCTACAATGTTCCCTTCATATCGAATGCCCTCCCCCACTTTCTCCACCTGGTGAATTCCTACTTGTTTCCTTTTCCGAATGAAAAATAGAAACTAGATACCTGTGATTGTGGATGCGTCTAGAACGTAGCCTGGTGTAGTGCTTAGAGCCAGACTGTCTAGGTTCAAATGTCAGTCCTACTGCTTACTAACTGGTGGCACTGGGTAAGCTCTTTCACCCCCCTGTGCCTCAGTGTCCTCATCTGTAATAGGGGATGATAATAGAAGTGACCTCAGGGGGTTGTTGTCTGAATCAAGTGAATTAATGTACATTAAGTTCTAGAGTCGTGCCTGGCACAGAGAACCTGGGAACCAGGCATACTTATTTTTCATGTATTGTCCCTGCATGTGCTTAAGTATTTTTAATGTGTACAAGGCTCTGTTTTAAAACCTAGACCTTGTGTTTAGTAATACAAGTATCAAACGCCCATATGAGAAAGCTATACAACTTGGAAAAGTGGGTGTTTTTGGTTTCGTTTTGTTTTAACTATTTTTCTCTGTTAAAAATCACCCTCTCTGGGAAGCCTTCCTAGCTGTTTCCTCACCCATTCAGCAGTTAAAAGCCCTCTCCTCTGTCTCCTCATAGGACCTTCACTCCAACATTATACCTGAAACATGCTTTGTCAGGCGAAACTCTAGGACTTGGCCCCTGAGATCCCCACCCCTGGAGATCCCCTTCCCTTGAGTGTGGGCAGGACTTGTGGAGATGGTGGGATTCGTGTGAACAGGTTGCATCCTATGGCAAAAGTAAAGGGATTTTTTCAGATATCACTGAGATCCCCTAATCAGTTGACTTGGAATTCATTAAAAGGGAGATTACTGTGGGTGGGCCTGATCTAATCAGGTGAGCCCTGTTTAAAAAACAGTCTAGTCCTTATTCAAAGAAAGTGAGCGAGAACTGCCCCACTGGCTCTGAAGAAGCAAACAGCTACGACAGGAACTGCTTATGGATTGGGTCCTGTGACAGGGTCTGTAACGGCCTCTAGGGGCTGAGGACCTCAGTCCTACAACCATAAGGAGTTGAATTCTGCCAACAACCACACGAGCCTGGCAGATAAGAACACCCACACAGCCCACTGGCATTTTTATTTCTGCCCCATGATACCCAGGAGCAGAGAACTTGGCTGAGCTGTATCCAGATTTCTGACCTATAGAAACTCTGAGGTAACAAGTGCCTGTTTGAAGCCTCTAAGTTTGTTCTAGCAACAGAACTATAATAGGACCGTAAGTGTCTCCGCCGTTAGACTGTGATCAGTTCAGCCACGTACATTCATTGTGGACCTGCTATGTGTCTTGCATTTCTGTTAGCCTCGGGGAAACTGAGGCAGGAAGAAGCCATCATATCCCAGCACTTCACATTTGACTGGCACACAGAGGTCACTTAGTGGACGTTTGCTGAGTGAAGGAGCAGCAAAACATTCCACAGAAAATCCACGGCTATTTGCTCGGATGCCAGCTAAACTTCTGACAGCTGCCCAATTTCTTTTTTCCCCTAAAGCTATCCCCTTTATGGTTGTCTTTTTTTTTGTCCTTCTAATTCTCCTGACTATATTCAGGTCCGATGCACTCGTCTTGTGTCACTGCAGTTGTTCCAGATGGGGAAAAAAAGCACTCAGAAAGTGTGTTGAATATTATAAAATAGTTTCAGAAGTCTTACAGTACAAAAACTTACATAATACAAGTTTCCAAACTTAACCACAAAACCACCACCACCCCTTTTTTAAATAACACTATCCGCTTTTCATTACCCAGTTTGGGAAATTTTCTGCCCCAAATCCAAGTTGGTGACACCTTGGGACGTCCCATCAGTCAGAAGGGAGCCATCAGCCCCCGACACTGCAGCCAGTGGGTTGGGACCAGTCTGGAGCTGAATCCCCAAATGAGCTGTCTGCTTAAATCCAGGATCCCTGGCTCAGGCTCCCCCATCCTCAGAGTCGGGCTCAAATCCCTAGGTTCTGTGAACTGAGTTTCTTCATTCCTCTGCTTTTGTTTTGGTTTTGGTTTGTTTTTTTTTTAACAGCTTTATTGGGGTATAATTTACATACCTTAAAATTCACCCATGTCAAGTATACATTTCAGTTATGTTCTGTATATTTACAGAGTTGTGCAATCTTCACTCTGATTTCAGAACATTGTCCTCACCCTAAAAAGAAATCTCATGACTATTTATTTTCTATTTCCACCCCCCACCAGCCCCAGGCTACCACTGATCTACTTTCTGTCTCTGATTTTATCTATTCTGGACATTTTGTACAAGAAGAAGAGTACAATAGGTGTTCTTTCGTGCCTGGCCTCTCTCGCTGAGCATAATGTCGTCGAGGTCATTCATGCCGTAGCATGTATCAGTGCTTTATTTCTTTTGATTGCCAAATACTAACCCATTGTGTGGACATACCACGTTTTCTTTGTCTGTTCATCTGTTGATGGACATCGGGGTTGCTTCCACCTTCTGGCTATTGTGAATAACGCTGCTGTGAACAGTCACGTACAAGTTTCTGTGTGCACGTATGTTTTCATTCCTCCGGGTAGATACCTAGTAGTGGAATTGCTGGGTCATAGGGCGGTTCTATGTTCCACATCTTGAGAAATTGCCAAAGTGGTTTCCCAAGGGGCTGTAGCATCTTGTATTCCAGCAGCATTGCATGAAGGTTCCAGATGCTCTGTAATACCTCGGTTTGAAAGGACCAACTGTCCTGGATTTCACATCACCTGCTTTACTCCTGACCTCTGACCCTTGGCCCACCTCCCTGGATGCCTCAACCCCAGCCCCTCCCTGTCCTCTATAAACTTGGAACTTGGAACTTCTACCCAACTGCTGATGTACAAACTGCATTTCCAAGCTCTGACCTCAACTGCATGAAGCCCTTCACCCCAATTCTAGTGCTGCCCATGGCCAATGCACGACAAAAATCCTTCACTCTACTTGGATTTTTTGTTTGTTTGTTTGAATTTGTTTTAAAAAACAAGACCAAATACAACCTTGTGAAACATAGATAGAATCCCAAACTATGAACTGTGAGCACAATCAACTTTTGAGAATGCTTTTGTACTTTTTAAAAACTATTAATTTTTTAAAGATTTACTTATTTATTTTAGAGGGGGAGGGAAGGGGGAGGGGCAGAGGGAGAGAGAGAGAGAGAGAGAATCTCAAGCAAACTCCATGCTTAGCGTGGATTGGGACTCAGGGCTCGATCCCATGACCCCGAGATCATGACTTGAGCCAAAACCAAGAGTCAGGGACTGTGCCACCCAGACGCCCCTTTACTAGAAACTATTACTGAGGAATAAAATTATGTCTAGGGTTGAAAGGCTCAGTTTAATGCTGCCTTCGTGCCATAATTAGACCAGAGAAAGTCACTAGTTGTTAGTGTCCATAATCGTTCACCTTTTCATGTATTGAATCTCTGTCCCCTGTTCACCAAATTCACTCTGCAACAGTTACCAAGTATTCTTAAATTTCTGTTTTTGCTTTGGCCCAGTTCACTAGAATGGGCTCTTTGGGGGCAGGTGGGTGGGGTTAGCTCTCCCGGTAAAGCTTGTGTGAATGCCCCCCTATATGCACCTACACTCTGTGAACCTTGCAAGTCTTTCCGCAGATTGGTTAGAGGCTAAGGAAAGCAGCATGAGAGCAGGGAGCCCCCCTCCCACCTTGCCCAATAAAGGCAGCCACCGTTTGCGTTCATTGGTGCTGCTTGAATTGGGAACACTACAGGCTGTGAGAATCCAGGCCAGGGTGAACAGCGGGACCTCCCCTCCACCAGGATCCCACGGAGATTTACCCTTAATCAAATGATCCATCCCTTGAACTGGGCGACTGGAGCTGGGCAATGAGGAGGGCAGAGACGGGGAGGCGGCTCCTGCATTCAGTTGGCCCCAGAGAGCGAGCTGGCAGTAAATTCAATGGAATTAGTCCATCTGGAATTGAATCAAGACCCTCCCCTCCACCCCCAGTTCTGTGCGAAGGGCCTAGAGGGGCGTGATTCTGATTTCCTGTAGACCTCCAGGGAAACCCGTGGGCTAAAAGGAGCCAGCCAGGGCTGTGAGAAGACCGCTCCCAGCAGCTTGGGGAAAGATACCTTTGACATCATCCCCACTGCCTCTCTGCGACCAGCCCTCATGAGGCAAGACAAGTCATTTTAATCATGTAGGGGGCTGCGGGGGGACCCTCTTGAATGACTGTAGTAACACTTTACATTCCGACCTGGTAGTACAGGTTATTGTAATGACGGCCAATGGAACACTGAAGGGTTCCTATTTCCTGATGTGTGGTACCAAGGCTGTGCCTCTGTGTGGCCAGCCCATCAGACGTGGGAGCTTAAGGAAGTGCTGGTACCAGTTTGGAACCCAGGGGAAAAGGAGAAAGGGCCATACAGTCTCGGTGCTTCTGGAGCCTTCCTGGGTGAACTAGGTCCCAGGCTTCAAAAAGCTTTCTTTTTCTTCCAGTCTCCCAGGAGAGAGACTCTCGAATGCCTCCCTGTCCCCAGATCATCGAGGGTTTGCATGATTTTGGGCTCTGAGCTCAGGTCTGTGATGCAGGAAAATAGAAGCTTCCAAAGCAGTTCACCTGGCCTCCTGTGTCCAACAACTCTTGTCACAGTGAGCCTATCCCTGGGGCTTTATGTAAGGACAGTAACAAAGCCCCTACCCAAGGCCAGGTAGCCTATGTGGAAAAGCCTTTAAGAAGTAGGTGTATGAACTTCATCTGTGACTTCCTTGGTCCAGTGGAATGTTTCTTCTCTAGGAAGAGCAGCAGGAAGAACTGGAGAGGCCAAAGGCAGCAAGATTCAAGAGTAAGGGCTCCCTACTTGGACTTGGGTTTATTTATGTAAGCATATACACTTACTGGATGAAACATTTATGTAAGCATTAAGTGCTTACAGTATACCTAGTGTTCTTCTGAGCGTTGTTGAGTCAAAACACAGAAGGAATAGAGAAAATGCTCCCTGCCATCTAGGAAACTAATTCTACCTGTAGAAGCCCTTCCAGAACAGTGGTGTAACAGACCACTCAAGGGCTCCGCAGCTCTGATGGATGGGGGAGAGGGCAGAAGTCCCATTTCATGCATGAGAAGAAATATGCTTCTGATTCATTCAGTTCCTCTGTCCTCGGGGTCAGGAAACCAACCCACTTCTCCTAAATGGCATAGAGCCTCCCACACTCTTCCTTTAAGCCCCTGTGTAATTTAGCTGGAAATTTAGCTGAACAATTTGGGGGAAAAAAAAATGCATAGTGCACTCATCAAAAAAGAAATTAAGTAGTTTTGTAAAAAGCCAAGCACATTTTCAGGAAACTACTTGAGGCTTTCCCATAAACCTGTTTTCTGCAAAGTGGAAGCATTAGGAATAATACTTCAGCCCAAACTAAATGAATACAGGTCAGAACTCAAAGCAAGCAAAGTTCAAGCATATTAAAACCCGGCAAATAGCATTTTTACTTTGCGTATATGAAGATTTTATTTATTTATTTATTTATTTATTTATTTATTTATTTATTTATTGCTTGAGTTGGCCAGTGTATTTTACCCCTAAGATCGCCACTTTTGAGGGTAGGGAAAGAAGGGGAAATTCAGGGATCTGCACTAGTACTTGAAACAGGAAACAGAGAGATTTTCTCTTCATTAAGATAAATACATTATCAATGCCAAAGGTGGCTCGGAGCTCAGATTCCATTGATCTCAGCCAGCATTCCTACTGATTTAGGTGACTTTCCTTAAAAAATGTATGCTGTTATTCCAAGTAGCCGTGATCTCATGACCTAAAGTTTCCAATAATTTTAGGTGTGCATCTCAAAAACTCTGAAGTGACTCTGGAAATCCAGTCTACAAGGTGTGCCTCTCAAAACTTCTAAAGAGACCCTGGAAAGTTTCCTATTTGGGAAAAATAAACGTGAAGGCTGAACAGGCTAGGAGCGAGTCACCAACTAGCTGGGTGTCTGCTCTACCCTCGTTTCCTTCCTTATAGCCCAAGAAAGCTGCACTTCGTCATGTCTCCCAGAATTCCGTTAACAGCTGTGAAATACAGAGTTGGCTTTCTTACCAATCCAGACAAGTTGTCTCTGTCCCCATGGAGCTTTGCCTTCATTCATTCAACCACTGTTCACTGAGCACCTACTGTGGGTCAGGCTGGATGCTTAGTAAGTGTGCACGGGTTAGGGGGGGACTTACTCCTGCCCTCATGGGCTCTCAGCCTGGCAGAGGAAAGCAGCCCTTAGAGGGTCCGGAGGAGGTTCTGTGTAGGGAAGCTTCAGGAATGCTCCAGGAGAACAGGGCGGGAGCTGCTTCTCTTCAACCAGGACTTCAGAAAGGAACGGGCCCTGGGTGCACAGAGGAAAGGGAGGAGGAGGGGAAGGTGAGGAGGTAGGGGGAGAGGAAAAGGAGTTGAGGAGAGGGGAGGGGAGAGAGAAGGAGCCGGGTAGGAAGTATCCAGGTGAGGGGGCTTGAGCAGAGTGAACAGCAGGTGGAAAAATTCAGGCACAGGAAGTCCCATTCAAGAGTTCTGGTAGGCAGGGACTGGGTCCTTTATGTCTAGTAAGGAGTTTGGGTTTATTCCTAAAGGTAGTGAAGTCCCGTTGAAGGGATTAAGCAAAAGAAAGAGCCCATTAAAACAATAGCTCCTGCAGGAGGCCACTCGGGCAGCAGGGAAGCATCTGGGTTGGGGGAAGGGGCAGGACTGGAAGAGGTAGTCAGGGAACCAATGAGCAGGCTGTGGCTATAATCTTGGGGACAAGGAGGCAAGTAACCTGAACCAAGCAGTGGTCAACAGAGGAGAGGACAGAGCTGGAAGACACTCATGAGGTAGAAGCTTAGAGAGCTAGTAATGCATCCCTGAGAGTTCTCATCGTTCTGTCCTATGGCTCCTGCTTTTCAAGCTTCTGAACAATGCTACTAGGTATTTGTCCATCATGCGTCTCTGCTGGCCTGCAAGCTTATGAGGTAGAGGGACAATGTCTGTGTCTCTTGTCCACCATTTTATCTCCAGGACTTGGCATAGGGCCAGGCACATAAATGGGTAAAGACTCACCCCCTGAGATGAATATGTGGTGGGTGGGGCGTCATTTCTCTTTTCAGATATTAAGCTGGTTAAACTTTGACAATTCAGAATTCTTTCCTGAGGTAGCCAGGTTGGAAGTGGTAGGGGAAAAAAGGCCTTGTCTTAGAGTTGGGAGGGGAGATGAACATGGGTGCCTACCCTTTTCATGTGAGCTGTGTGACTTGAATAAGTTACTTAACCTCTCTAAGCCTTATTTCCTTCATCTGTAGAATAAAGAGGCTGTAAATGGAAAATGATATTAGTATTGGATGTCATAGACTGTGGGGAAAAATGAATGAGGTTATCTGCGACAAAAGTTTAGCAGAATGTCTGACACAAAGTAAACACCCAATAAATGCTAGTTAGACTAGAAGAATGGATGGGTGGGTGGATGGATGGGGGGGGGGTGGCTGGCTGGGTGGGTGGGTGGATGGAAGGGGGGATGGGTGAATAGATGAATAAGTGGGTGGATGGGTGGATCAGTGGATGGATGGGTGCATGGATGGACAGATGACTGGCTGGTTGGATGGTTGGAAGGTTGGATGGCTGGCTGGCTGGCTGCATATGTTAATGGATATACAGATGCTTTGATGATGAATGAGTGGACAAATGAACATTCTGAAGAGGATACATCTATTAGGTCATGCTCTTTTTCAGGCCAACCTTAATCCCATTTTGTGGGCATCTGTATAATAAATTGATTAGTCTGAAAACTAAAAAAGCCCAGCTGGTCTTGGCTTCCATGAAAGTCTTATGGCCTGCTGCCACTGAATGCTGAAGATTTAAACTTCTTATTTTAGGTTCTGTCTAGACACCTCTCTAAATAGGAACTTCATGCTAATCTGCAGGTGTTGCTTATGAACAGGTTACTTCTAAATAGTAGCTGGTGCATTACAAAAAAAATCCAAGAGCAAATAATACTTACTGAGACCAAGGTCTCCAATGGGAAGATTCCTAGTCAATTTGTCCACCCCTTCTCCCATACCACCTGGTTCCTGCCTATACCCTACCCAATTACCAGGGAGTCAAATATTCGCAGTGGGTATAATTAATTAAATGCATTTTTACTAATTAACTTAAGAACTGGTAAATAGGGCCTCCCTTTGGTACTTCGAAGATGCAGCCACTGGTGCTGTTGATTAAAACGTGAAGCAAATCTGGCTAGAAACGAGCATGTAATGGACGGGGGCACTATCGCAACATGTCTTTTAAGGTTTGTCAAATCGCGTCCTACTGATATTGCTAAACCCCTTTAATCAGTAAGTATAAAATTCATCTGAGAGCATAAAATATATCTGACAATGGCATACATCAAATCCCAAACTGAACATTCAAAATAAATTGTATCGAGATTTTGTCACAATCATTGATTTCTGCTTTTCAAGCTGGTTTCTGGGGCAGCCACATAAAAGTTAAATACAAGCTATCTATGGGCTCATTGGATTGCAGTAATTCATTAAACCAACGGTGGCTTTAATAAATCTGAACATAAAGATTGCTTCCACAGACGCCCTCCGCTTGGAAATGTGCCACTAATCAAAGAGGGTGGCAAAACTAATCTCGTTGGCTTGTAGGGGAGGTGAGAAGGAGCTTTAGAGGGTTGCTAAGGGCTGATTTCCAAGGGTAGGATCACACTTGTGCAGCAAGATCAGATCCCTGGGGAAACAAAAGCCCCCGTGGAGCCAGACCTTCAGCGTTTGTGGTCAGCACATGCACAGCACAAGCAACTGGTCCTTTGAACAAAGCTGGGTTTAGTCAACGTGAGCCCACTTACCGAGTGACCTTTGGTTTCATTGACGAACTGATTTCCCCCATTGTACTCCCTTCCCAATGACGATGGTGATCTCTGGGCTCTTAACAATTTACAAAGCAATCTCACACCCGGTGACTTCTTTAGTCCCACAGCAGTCTTGGGAGCGACAAGGCCAAGGTTATTATTATGCCCATTTTACAGATGGGAAAATGAAGTTTTTAAAAAGCAAAGTGATTTGCCCTCAGTCCCCCATTTGGCAGAGCTGGAGCGCGTAGCCAGACTGTCAAAAGCCCAAGCTTCGGGTTCAGATCCTACCTCAGTGACATCCTGCAGGTTATCTCACCTTCCAAAACCTCGATCTTCTCAACTGTAAGGTGGAGATCATGAGACTGCCTGTCCCCGACTTGGGAGATTTAATGAGCTTCTATGGATCAGATCCATCAACGGGCACTTAAGAGATGTTTGCTATTATTCATAGAGATCAGGTTGTATCAAAAAGACAAACAGACCGGACAAGGCCTGGAAAGTAACTAATGGAAATGTTGAATTCCATTTCACACAGGTAGAGGAAAGCCTCGCCCTTATCATGCATTAGCCTTTTTCCCGCCGTGAAGCACCGTCCTTGTTGGCATATGTTCAGAGAAGCCCATGATATTTCTGTCCCTTTCAGCTGTGACTCATTATTGTAAATAGCAGTGCAATGAGGAGACGAGAAAAGAATTTAAATACACTGACTGACAGAATTCTTAGGGAAAGTGATACACAGGAAGATAAAAAGCAATCAGGAAAATTTGCATACACCCTTGTGGCCTCAAAGGTCATCTACTTGGGACTCTACTAATGGAAATACATCTTTTTAGATTCTGGGTGATTATTTAATTGAAAAGGAAAGAATTTAAATGAATCAAGTCATAGAAGCAAAGTAGATTTATGTCAACTACAACAAAAAATTGCATGTTTCTTTGGGAGAAAAATTGGTCCATTCATATACAAGTTAAAATTTAGGATGGAGTAGTAAATGTGACCGTATCTTAGGATTTGGTTCAGCACTATAAAACATGTTGATATTCATGAGCTTTATTAATTTATTTTTTAAATCGGCCTCCTATTACACTCTTCATTCTATCTAGAAAAGAGGAGAGTTTCATATCCATTAGTTTACTTGAACTTTATAACGACCCTTGGAGGTGAGTATTATCATTCCCACTTTATAAGACAGTATAATGTATACTTATCAAGGCAGGGGCCAAGACATTTTGTCTTTTCTTCTTTTTTTTTTTTAATCCCCGGTGCCTGACTAATAAAAATGTAAGTCAGAGGTTTAGCAGAACCTCCTAAATGTTCTGCTTAAGACAGCCATCTTTTCTTAGAGGGCAGCACAGGGGAGAGGTTTAGGCTCCAGCTTTACCATCAGTGGGGCCTGAGTTCAAACCCCAGCTCTGCGCGTACGGACATGTGAGCTTCAGAATTCATTTCTTGGACCCTCAGCTTGTAACAGTGTTACTAATACGGACCTTGTGGAGTTGTTACGATAATTAAATTTCAAGATAATAAAATGAGGGGAGAAATGTAAAGTACTTGGCACAATATCTGACACATATTAGTGCTCAAAAATTATAGTTTTCACATCTCATGAGTATACTCAGAAAGGCGAGGATAAGCATACTATGTGGCCATTGCGGGAACTTATTATTATTATTTTAAAGCATGCCTTAATTATTGGATTTGAAATTAACAGGCACAAACTTAGCGGCTGGTGGATTGCTAGATGAGGGGCAGAATCCAGGGGTTGCCCATGACAGCCAGGCACGGATTCGTAGCGCTCCCGTGACAAGCCTCGCCTCTCATTTAATGCTATGTGCTGGTATTATTAATAAGCCGCAGGGAACCCCGTGTGAGGCTGCCTGCTGCCTCTCATACTGGGTTCGTTCACTTTATTATTTTCTAGGACATCATACAGTCCTTTACCACGTGGGGGGAGAAATCTGCTCATTTAATTTCCAAGTAAGGGACAATTAGTCCTGATTGTGAGGCATGGCTGCGGGAATCCAACATCTTTTTCAGGGCTATTAGGATATTTGCACATTTTCTGGTCATGTCTGGGACATCCAGGGTAATCACACTGTGTTGCAGTCCGCTTGGGGTTCACCATCCCTGGTGCATTACCTTTCAGAAGTATTAAGAGCATAGCCACGTACAGTGAAGAATTGTGTGACTGATATTAACAGATGTGCGAGGTGAAGGGTAAGTGGGCGATAGCTGTGCATTGGGCAAGCTGTGTGGTCAGTGATGAGGAGGAAGGGGACTAAGATTTCACGAGCATCTACTGTGCACCAGAGTTTAAGCTAGGTGCTTTATGTGAGCCCCCTTATCCTTCCGTCCTCCCTATGAAACCCCTGGTCAGGACCACCAGTGATCGCATTGCCAGGCGCTCCATAGCTTCTGCCTCTAAATGACACCTAAATGCTGCAACTTCCAAATTCATATTTCCAGCTCAGATCCACTGCCTGAACTCCAAACTCATGTATCCCACTGCCCACTTGATATCTCCATTTGGATGTCTAACATGCATCTCAAAATTAGCATACACCTTACCCAAGCCTGCTCCCCCCACAGCCTTCCCTGGTCATGAGTAGATTTTTCATCCTTCTAGTTGTTCAAACCCAAAGCACTCAAGTCGTCCTTGACTCCTCTCTCTCACACATGTGCCACATTCAACTGTCAGCACATCTTGTGTCTCTACCTTCAGCGTCTCCAGAACGCAGTCTTTCTCTCCATGCTCAGCCCGCTCCCTCCATGTCTCTCCCATCTTTCAAGCCACCATCATGACTCTCCAGACTTAGGAAGAGCTGCCTGAATGGCTTTCTGCCTCTGCTCCTGTCCTCCTAGAATCTTTCCCATACAGCAGCCGGAGGAGCGTTCTAAGGCATCAGTCATCTATTGCAACCTCTGCTCAAACTATTCAATGGCTCCATCTCACTCAGGATAAAAGCGGAAGCACGTTAAGTCCTTAAGTGTTTCCAGATATGCCAAGGACTCATGCTTTGGGCTCTGTACTGTTTTCGTATCTGTATCGGCCACTAGACTGTGTGCACTGGAAGGGCAGGGACTGGGTCTCCTCTATCCCTGCATCCCCAGCACCTAACGCACCACCCAGCGAAAATAGAGCAGCAATGCTGAGAAGCCCTTGCCCTATGCTGAGTGTGGTTTTAAAGCCTTATGCTCATCAACTTACTTAATCTATGTAACAACCCTATGAGATAGGAACCATTACAGATAAGGAAACTGAGGCACAGAGAAGCCAAGGTCACGGACCTGTTGGAGGTAGACCGGGGAGTTCACCCCAGGCAGTGCGGGTCCATAAGCAAGTCTGCGCTCTTAGCACATTATCCTCATCCTCCTGTCTTTCCTAAGTGCATCCTTGGCAGATGGGCGGTGGCCGAATGAGTAAGTCGTGCATGTTCACAATGGTTATAGCTAGCACACAGGAGCACTCCCTGTGTGTCAGCCCCCAGGATGCCTTAGATTAGGTCCTCTGCATGCAGACAGTTTACTGGGCAGTGCTCTAGGGAGACACTCATGTAAGGTAGCGAAGAAGTCAGATTTGGGCAGGGGGAAACGCTGGCAGACAGTGTGGCTTGCCCCTGATGCCTAGAGGGACCTCTGGAGCTGGGATGGCCCTTCAGAATGGTCCAAATGGAGGCAGAGAAGCTGGGCTCTTTTTATTCAAGTTGGTGGCCAAGGGCTGGTCCCTGGGTGGGGCTGCAACCTTGAGTGAGGCAGGCCCCTGCCACAGAGCACAGCTGCTGGTGACAGGTGCAGGTGTGAGTGGTCAGTAGCTGACATTCCTAGCTCTTAGCGAGTGCATGGGCCCTGAGGAGGAAAACCGGGGAGAACGCTACAGTATCCCCTACATGGACTAAGGATTTTGCATAATATCTCATTTAATCGTCATTGCTGTACCCTAATGAGTTATGCGCTTGTTACGCCCACTTGATAATCAAACTGCAGCTTGGAGAGGTGAAGCCTAACCTAGTTGATCACCTAGGAAGACGAGGTGGGGCTTCCAGGCCCGTGTGAATGATGATAAGTGCAAATGAATGATGATAAGTGCTCACGCTGCTGCCCAGCCCGCAGGCCCAGGCTCATGAGCTCCTGCTGGGGCAGCGTTGTCAGGGGCATGGACCTCCGTGGCCTGGGTCTGCCACTGCCCGTCTTCTGCTGCTAAATCATTCCCCCTGCCGCGGGCATGTGCTCCTTCCCGATCCTTACATCTCTGGTGGGGTCACCAATGTGATTCTGGGGGGCTTCTGGGTTGGGCCCACACACCAGGCATACTCAGTCAAGGGAGCACCATGCCGGGGCCCAGGGGTAGGCCAGCTCTCTCCTGGGAACAATAGGAGCGAGGGGCCTTTTCCTCGGAGGTAGCTAACATAGTATACTGTAAGCCCTGGGCTGCCTCTGGCCGTGGTCCCCCAGCCTCCTCTATAGGGAGAGAGGACAGGTACTTGAAAAAGAGAATGGGAAACGAGGCCAGGAAAGAGCAAGAGACAGAGATCTGCTGGCTTAAGCTCCCGGGATCCCTGAGCTCTGAACTACCTCTAGACCCCCAACTTCCTGAGCCAATAAATTCCCCATTGGTACCTTTTTTTTTTTTAATTTTTATTAAAATTCACTTTAGTTAACATATAGTATATTACTAGTCTCAGTGGTAGAATTTAGTGATTCATCAGTTGCATATAACACCCAGTGCTCAGTACATCACGTGCCTTCCTCAATGCCCATCACCCAGTTACCCCATCCCCCCACCAGCCTCCCCTCCAGCAACCCTCCGTTTGTTTCCTAGAGCTAAGCGTCTCTTACGGTTTGTCTCCCTCTCTGTTTTTATCTTATTTTATTTTCCCTTCCCTTCCCCTATGTTCACCTGTCTTATTTCTTGAATCTCACAAGCTAGTGCACACAGATGCTCTTTCACCGACAGGTGGGCTGATAGCCTTATGTCAGGTGCTGACTTCAATCATGTATTGGTCCATTTTTGGTGTGTAACGAACAGCCTCAGAATCTCTAGGGCTTACAACAGCGTTCATTTTTCCCATTTATGGATTTCTGAGGGTGTGGCTAGGCTCTGGCTGGCTTTTTCTCCAGGCTGAAGGTTGGGCTCAGGTTTGTTCCCTGTGTCTTCATTCTGGGGCTGAGAATAATGAGGCAGTTGCCTGGACCAGGCGCTTCTCTGGGAGGATCGCAGGAGCCTAAGAGGCCAACCAGAACGGTGTGGAAGCACTAAAGGTCCCTGCTTGCTGCAACTAACACTCCGATGGCCAAAGCAAGTCACATGGCAGAGTGGGACAGAAGAAGGTGTTCCGCCTACCCTAGTGAGAGGTGCTGAGAAATGGGAGGCAGGGGCAAGGTGGGTGCTGCTGTCTGGGGAGAGGAGTGAGGAATTCGCAGCCATAATCCAGTCTGCCACAGACAGGCAAGAAGAATGAGGAGAGGGGGCGAAATGACTCCCGAAACAGTGGGACATCCCGGCCACCGCACCGATGGCAGCGAAGGTGTCCTGTTCCCCACATCCCCCCAGGGGCAGGGTCTGTTAGAATTACAACAGAGTCAACAGAACCCCAACACTCAGAACGGCACATGCCATCTCGAGGCAGCAGCTCGGTGCGCAGAGAAACCAGATCCTTTCTGAGAGATCAAAATCAATTTTAAACAGACACAGCTGTTCCCTAGCGGGGGTGTCAGAAGGGAAGGGAGGGGGAGACACTATAGGGAATGTTTTGTTTCTTTTTGTTTTAAGTTGTTGGAATAACCAAAGAAGATTTCTAAGGTTTGATTATTAATTTCGGGAAGTATCGGTTGCCAAGTTTGCAATCCTTTTCAAGAAAAAGAAGTGTAAGATCAAAGGGAGGCTTCATAGCACAGGTTTTCACCTTATATTGAGTTTGGAAGCTTTTCACAACAGAGTGATCAGAAATAGAGCCAGCTTTTTTTTTTTTTTTTTGGACGCACCCCCTCAGATGGATAAATCGAATGCCACAATTTAATTCAGTTCAGCAAATGTTTACTGAACCTCTCCCATGGCCATGTGCTCCCTTATAAAAATATAAACAAATAATAGTGATGGTAAGTTTCACCCGGCATGTCTGGGTTATCCAGCCAAGTGGACTTATCTCCCAGGGTCTCAGTTTCCTCATTTGTAAACAAAGCACGTTCTGCCTCTGAACGCTAAGTTCCCTTCCAGATCTAAAATTCTAAAGTCCACAAGCTAGATTATATTCTTTTCCCACCTGCTGCGCACTCAAAGTATGGACGTGTGCACCTGGGAAATTAAACCCACTGGAACCGTGAGTGTCATAGGGCCGAACAGGGATACTCGAGTATCTTCCCAAAGGCAAAGCGAAGAATTCCTGGAGGAAAGTTCCTTAGTTCAGGTGTGTCCCTGAGTTCCCATCTTTCGTATACTTTTCGCTTCACCAGTACAAACAGTAAGTCTGGAGGAGTAAGGAGGTGATACAAGATACTGGTGGACTGGAGGCCATGGGCGTCTAATTGACGGGGCCCCAGCCCTGCCTCTTGTTCGTTGTGTGACCTTGGGTGACTTTACCTCCCCATGCCCCAGTTTCCTTACCTGTAAAATGAGCATAATAGTAGCTTCTTGCCCACAGGGCCGTTGTCAGGGATGTAGGTTAAGTACTGAGCAGTGTGTTTGATGTAAGAACCCACTAGAATCATTATTACTGTTTTATTATCAGAGCACCGCCTGCATGCACACTTACAGGTAAAACCGGATTCTGAATCTGTGTGCTCATTAACATCTTCTTAGAAAGTCTAGGAAGCTTTGAGGAAGAAAGGGTTTATCCCATCACTGAAATTTAATGAAAAAGTTAAAATAGCTTCATTCAATGGTCTTTACATAAAAGGGTACACAGATTTGTAAACGTATGTTACTTTGAACTCACACAGTAATAGTCAATGATCTTTTAAAAACTAGACCCGTAAAAACCCTCTGAGTTTGGGGGAAATCCAGGTGGTAAATGACTCATGTGGTCAGTTCCTGCTTGGTGTCCAAAGGGAGCTCACCCACCGAAGGGCTAAGGCTCCGTTCTCTGAGTCTGTGCCCACAAGCCGGCTGCATTCGCCTGGGGGAGGAGGACCCATCTTTTCTAACTTGCGCAAAGGTACTCTGTGGGCTAGCCAGGGCCCGGGACCCGTCCGGAAGTTCACACTTCGGTTTGATGCCTCCTAATGAATGACAGGATGAGACCTTAGATCTGTCTGTCATTTCTTCCCAAAGCTTCCTGGCAGACTCAGGCTCCGCACTGTTCCGCCAAGCTATAACGCTCTCAGGATTAAATGACCACCTGCAGGACCCCCCAGTTCTCGGAGACTCCTCACTGGCCCCTGTGGAAGAGGGAGCTTCCAGCTCTGTTTCTTTTTTCCAAACCGTTTTATCTCTTGGACGTAGGACAGCTGTTTCAGAGCCTGGACACTCGCATTCCTGCACTTGCAGTCCCAGCGGTTTGAGGGGCCAGGTGTGGGACCAAGGCGCTGGGGGGAGGGGCTGGAGCTGGAGACCTGGGTGCAGAATGCCAGAGAATGCCACTCCCCCCAGCCCTAGTTTCTATGCCTCTGTCAACCTCTTTTAAAACCAAACCTCCTAGTTCTTTGTTTTTCAAAAGGACCACATATCCGCAGCTAGCCCTACCAACCAAAGTGTCAGGGTACCATTTTACCACCAAGATGGCTGAGGGTGCTGGCCAAAAGCACCGAAACCGACCTTGCTCTGAGCAAGCACGGTTCCCTCTTAAACTGCACACACGTCTGATAACGTGCCTTATGCTTCCAAATATTGGATTATAAAATTGTTTTACTTCTCCCCAGCATAAAATAAGGCAGGTAAACAAATAAAGGGGCAGTCAATTAGGATAAATATGGCAACTTCACAATTTACTGGCTAGAGACACATTTTCCCAATGAGCTGAACGCTGGGTAAAATAGCTCTCTTCTAATTATGTGTACAGTTGGACAGCTAATCCTGAATATCAGGGCAGATGGTTGCCGATACAGTCCTTCATGGCACACTGGATTGAACGGTGTATACTGTTTGGCTAATATATATTTTTTCTCAGGGCACTTTAGTGCTGGAAAGGTTTAGTGTTGACTAGAGGCAAGATTCCAAGGCCCTTTCTTAACTACTGCTGCTTCCAATTCCTGAGAAAGGACACGTTCCCATATCTGAGATGCCTTTGTAATGAGTTGTCAGGGGCATCAGGGTCTTAATGCCCCTGGCTGGTTGGTGCCTAATATGGCGTCTGCTCTGTGGCCTTGAGAGAAGGCCATACTAATATGGCGTCTGCTCTGTGGCCTTGAGAGAAGGCCATACTGTTTTTATTGCACTGATCCTAGGAGGGGTGCGGGGGGCTCAGTGCATGAGGCATCCTAGGAGTAGAAAGAAATGAACAGAGAAGGAAGGAGAAGTTCTCAAGAGTCTGAGCAAGGAGTGGAGGTAGGAGAAGAAATGGGCGAAAACCTCTCCTGAAGATATCATTTAGTTAAATAAACGGCAGAGCAAAATATGGGGAGAAAAAGGATAAGGGGTCCTGAAAAATCCCATTCTTGGAAAATCCCACTGTGCTCTTTACTGAGTCTAATGCACTCCTGTTAAATATATATATATATATACACACATATATATATGTATATACACACACATATATATAAAACAAAAAATACAAAAAAATACAAAAACTCCCCACAAAAAAAACAAAACCAACAACAAAAACCCCCCAAAACCTATCTCCTCACCCACCCCTAGAAAGCATAGAAAGCAACTCAAATAGGATGGAGAGCACACGAATAATACTATCAGTGAGAAAAGAATAAATGACCCACTTAGAGTAGGTCTGCAAAACATTTCAAGCCACTGGGGTACCATTTCATGAACCAAAAGAACTAATTTACCAAATGGGTCCCCAGGGTCTGGAAGGACTAATGCACTGGCCACCAAGGAGCGGCTCCTTCTGTTTCTCCATCCCATCAGTGCCTCTGGCCGAGAATGAAGGGCCTGGGGCTGGAAGGGACGCGGAAGGTCCCTCGGAGCATCAGGGCGCACAGGGAGGAGACCGTGTTCCTGTATCCGAGGGGAAGGGAGAAAGGAAGATATGGCAGAGGCTTTAGAATCCAGACACACCTGGGCCTGAATCAGCTCCTGCACCTGCTAGCTGGGTGAGTGTGAGCAAACCTGAGCTTGGGGTTTCTCCTGATGTGCGGAAAGGGGACGCTAACACCTGCCCTTAGTGTTGGGAAGATTCAGCCTCAGCTGGTGGAAATGAATGGAAGAGCACAGTGGGGTCATGGTGCTATCCAAAGGATGGGAGCTGCCCGTACAGCCCTCGTTGCCCCCTCTTCCTCACGGGTGTCTGCATCACTGATAACATCTGTGGAGTTCTGGGCACCAGGCACCCAGCCAGATGTTTCACATGCATGGGTCATTTAATTCCTCAACACGTCTGGGAAATAGGTAGTCACATCATCCCATTCTACGACTGGGGAAGTTGGGACTCGGGGAAGTTAAGTAACTCTGCTCGTGTCGCAGGGTGAGTAAGTGGCAGGGCTGGGACTCGAACCCTTGTCTCACTAGCTCCAGAGCCTGTGCATTGGCTGTACTCTTGCTCTCAGAGAAGAGCAAGATCATTGATGACATCGGTTAGCATCGTCCTACCAACGGGCTGTGGAGAAGGTCTTCCCTGAGATGAGGAATTGGAGCTGGAGACCCAAGAGCTGGAAGACTTGGCCGTGTTCTCTTTAGCCTTGTTGAAGGAACCTCCCAGAGACTGCTCTGTGGTGCTGGAAAATACGATAGCACCTAGCCCACAGAGAGAGCCAAGACCCGAGAAGGCAGGAGGTCTGGCAAGATACCTGGGGGTTGGACCAGTTCTTTGGGGTGTAGGGATGGTCTTCTACGGGTAGACATATTTGTCTCAGGGTTTTGTATTTTGCTTGGCTGTTATTATTTGTCACCGTCACACAGATAGGGACAGAGCCAAGAGCCCAGGCCATCAGGCACATCCCTTTGTAGGCCCTACACCACACCAAATAAGAAACATCAAAAACACAAGGAACGTTCAAGAAGGAAAACAATGACACTTCAGTGAAGAAGTAGCGACTTTAAATACATATGTTTTTGTGTATGAGTCCATGGTTAGTATGTCTATTGAATACTAATTTATTCCATGCGTGGGGCGTATGAATTATAAGTGATTGTGGAAAGACTGTTTGCAGGTGGAGAACATCCAAGAATGACTGAGTTGGTTAAATACACACAGAGGGATGCACCTGACCAGCTTCCCGACCCTTAGATGAGAGATTGCTGGCACAGTCAAGAGGAAAATGTCACTCTTCACGCTAATAACTGTGTTCTGCGTCCACACTGATTGTGTGTGTGTGGGGGGGGCATACAGATACATGTGCGTACATTCTCATTTACAGCTCCAGGCTATTTCCCAAACCCCATAGTCCTCTGCCCCGTTGTCCCTGCCTGGTGTCTTTTTTTCTCCATCCCTTCGTTTCCTGACTGTGGATATGAGGGTGACTAATGGCAGCAGGGGAGCATTGCCAGGAAGGGATTATAGCTCCGCTGTCGGGGCTCACTGCCTGCACGCTCTCCTGTATGTCTCCGGCTCTGTCCCCCACCTGCTCTTCTCACCCGGAGGCCCAAGTCCTGGTTGCCCCGTCTGCGAGACGCTTTTCCCTTTCCCCAGAGCACATGTTAAAATCCACTCAGCCAAAGTAAACTGTGCAAATGTACAAGAGATGCAGCTCCTAGATTGGCCGGGATTTGCATGTGACAGTTTGAAAAAACAGAGCATTTGTCTGCAGGGAGGGAGGGTGATTCCCTAGGGACTCTTGGGTGGAGGAGGGTGGGGAAGACAGGACAGACAGCATCCAGAAGAGAGGGAACAGGGAGCCCTTGCAGACATTCCTGAGGTCCAAAGGCTTCCTCGCGTTTGTGCGTCTCACACGTGTGCACAGGGCTTTATGAGCACCTGCCCTGGGGGCCGAGGGCAGTGAGCCTCAAACTCCATGGTCCACCAGACACTCCTGGGAAGCTTGTGCAAAGGCAGATACCCGGCTCGTCCTCACAGATTCCGGTTGGTCGGGCGTGGGACTAGGGATCTACATCTTAACAAAAGAATTAAGTGACAGGAGGGTAACAAGCAAGGGCAAAGTGGTACGAGATGAAGTCAGAGGCCAGATTGCGCGAGACTGGGAGCTCGCTCTTTCAGATCTAGGCCTTAGGAAGTGCCCCTGCACCAACGGGCCGGTCTGACAGCCAATGGTGCTGGATACACATTAGCAGGATGACGGGTCATTTTCTAGACTCTGCTTTTCATCCCTCCCAGCTCCTTAACCAACACGGCTTCAGGGGCCCTTCCTGTCTCTGGCTCTGTGTTTCTCCATCCATCAGTATACAATGGGAGTGCTGGAATAAATGATCCTGAAGCTGCCTTCTAGGACCGGGTAGCCTCATTTGGTTGCAGGGTGGGGTAGCCACACATACCGGGTTTCCTGGGACAGTTCCAATGTATGCCACTTGTCCCAGCTTCATTATTCGTAACACCCTCTCTTGCTCTCAGAAGTGTCCCAGTTTGGACATTAAATTATAAGGTCATTCTATTTATGGGAGAAGGGAGGTGCATAGGACACGGCTGTCAGCAACGGGCTAGGCTCTCTGCCTTGCTTCTTATTAGGAGTTTTCTTTCTCGGAGAGAGGATGGTTTTGCAGACTTTCCAGAGTGTCCAGGTCAACTTTGAAGGGCACCAAAGGCACATGGCATGTTCTGCTCAGTTGCTCATTCTGCTCAGGAAGACAGGGCGCTCAGCAAATACTGGCAGAGGCTGGGGAGTGCATAAGGGCCAGCCAGTGCACCGCCTGAGCTTTGAATGGGGTTTGGCAGATGGGGAAAGATGGCAACTGGGAACACTGGGAAACGGGAGCAGATCCCCATGAAGCAAGCCCATTTTTCTGGCATGGTTTTTAACGTCAGCTTACTGGGCTGTGAGGCCGGGGCTACTCTGGGAACAGGCATGGTCACATGCTCAGAGTTGTGGACCCCAAAGAGAGAGGGCTGTGGTTAATAGACAGCTCCATGCCTCCCAAGAAATGAATTGTAAATGCACGTCTGCAGACTGGCAAGGGGGCTTGCAGTAGGGTGTCGGGCAAGGGGGCAGGGACGTGGATTCTGGGGTCATTTTGTTACCTGAGAAGACCTAGGGAGGAGAAGTTGGGGGGTAGAGTAGTAATCTTTTTGGTTTAAATCAAATGAATTCTAGAGGGTAATTGGTCCCAGGCTTTCTGTCTGACATCTGGTCTTTTTGCATGTGGGTGAACGTAAGGGGACACAGCTGGGAAAAGCCCCCCTTTTCATGCGAAGAAGCGATTTCTCAAAAATAAAATTCTTTAAAATCCTAGGAGGCACCCCAGGAGTTTCTAAAGTGAGTTTCTTGACATTTCAATGGCTGTATTACAACTGGGGAAAAGAGGAGGCAGAGAGAAAGGAGAAGGAACTCAAGGAATGGGTGTTTGCTTTCTTTTCTCCTTGTTAGATTGTTTTGTTTTGTTTTGACTTGATTTTAAGATTCTGGTGGGTGGGAGTAATCTCGCTGAAGAGGAAAATGAGTAACACTTGGTCAGTCTGTTTACTGTACGAACACGCTCACACACATTCATTTGCAGAGGGCTTTCTGTGGGTTAGGTGGCAAGGGCGCAAAGACAAACCGCGCACGAACGCTGACCACCCTCCTTCTCCCACGCCGAAGCTCTGGGTGAGCTCTCCACATAGAGGGGCTCCGATTGTTTCCTCGGAAACTTTGTTCCCAGGACACCCCTTCTCCCCTTCGATTGCTATTTGCATCTGTGCTGACTTTTGTTTTTATTGAGGTGAAATTCACATAACATCAAAGGATGCTTTTTTTTTTTTTAAGAGAGGGGAGGGGCAGAGGGGGAGAGAAGGAGAGAATCTTAAGCAGGCTCCATGCTGAGCACAGAGACGGACACAGCACTCGATCACACAACCTGAGATCATGACCTGAGCTGAAATCAAGAGTTAGATGCTTAACCGACTGAGCCACCAGGCGCCCCTAAAATGAAGCGTTTTAAAGCGAACAATTCAATGGCTTTTAGTACATTCATGATATCGTACAACCACCACCTCTGGCTACTTCCAAAAGGTTTCATCACCCCAAAATAAAACCTAATACCCATTAAGGACTTATTCCTCCTTCTCCTCTACCCCCAGCTCCTGGGACACATGTCTGTCTGGATTTACCCGTTCTGGCTATTCCACAGAAATGAAATCATGTTACCTTCTGTGTCTGGCATCTCTCACTCAGCACACTGTTTTTAAGTTTCAGCCACATTGTGGCAGGTGTTAGTGCTTCCTTGCTTTTCATGGGTGCACAGTAGCCCATTGTATGGATATACCGCAGTTTGTGTATCCATTCATCTGTGGTTGGACGTTTGGGTTGTTTCCACCTTCTGGCTGTTGTGAATAGTGCCTCTGTGAACATTTGTGTACAGCCTTTTTTGGGGGTATCAGTTTTCAACTCTATGGCTATATACCCAGCAGGGTGATTGCTCAGTCATATGGTAATTCTGTGTTTGACTTTTTGAGGGAGCACCAAATCGTTTTCCATAGTGGTGGAGCCATGACAGCCCCCTTTCGAAGACTCACAGTTAGGCAACTCCATAATTTAACCAAAGGACTTCAAAGAACTGAATCCTGATTTACAGATACACCGAGCCGCCTAAGTTTCTTGGTTGGTCCAGTGGGTCAGAATTCCCGCTAATGAGACGCAGGTCAGGGGTTCAATCCCCAGCTGACCAGTTAGCTGGATAGAGCAGACAGTGAAAAATTATGTCTCAGCCACACGTTCTACCAGTACTGCCTTGCCCTCTTACAAAAGCTTGTTAGTGGCCCCAGGGGGTTGGAGCAAGAGTGGGTTTTTATGGTTCCAAATAAAAATCTAGCATCCAAGGCACAGTGGGACTAATTGGAAATCAGATGACTGCTTACTTCCGGTCTTGGTTTCATCTGATTTCTGCGGGGACCCCTTGGGTCAATTGCTTAACCCCCCACCCAGAGCTTCAGTTTCTTCATCTCTAAAGTAGAATTCCTAATCTTTACTCCAAAGAGATGATAATGCAGCCTCAGCACTTTGCACACAGTAGGCTTCCTACTTAGTAAACGCTGATAAATCTCAAGGGTGGGCACATTCAGTTCCTGCCAGCACACACCCTCAGCTTCTGCTCTGGACTCTGAGCTCCTCTCCTGAGGTTGACTGAGCTCCAATGGTGGTGCACTATTGTCCTCAGGGTTACATTGGCTGTTTTAAATTGTCCTATTTGCATGGAATGAAGCTTGCTATGGTAACAAGGTCTGGTGGCTGGAATCCAGGGCCCCAGTGAAAAATGCAAAGCCTGTGCTCTGGGAGAAAGAGGAGCTGGATAGGTTTATCAACTTTAAGGTTACCTCAGTTCTCCTTTGAAGAGGGAATGGGTAAACTGAGGCAGCAGGGCCTCAACACTCCCACTCCTCCAGTAGAAGAAAGAGGGAAGCCCCTTTGATGCTTTCCAGTCTTCTTCTCTCCTGACAGCATCTCCCTCGCCCCCCAATATTTAGTCCAGCCAAGAAGCTTAGGACCTGGCTAAGGCCAGCCCTCCACCTCGGGTGCACACGCGGGGGTCTGGGTCTGTGGGGAAGCCAGAGCTCCAGTGGTCCACCCTGGGGCAGGACCGAGAGCTCCTACCTGGGAGGGCGCACAGTGCAGGCTGGGGCGGAGGAGGCAGGGGTAGTGGAGATGGAGTGGGGTGGAGAATGAGAGGCACTCAGGGCACAGGCTCAGCTCCCCGCTGCACATTTCCTACCGCATTTTAAGGAAAGCAAAGCTCCACTCCCGAGATCTCTCCAGCTGCCCCCGCCCTCCCCCGGAGCTCCGGCCCCGCTCCCCTCCCGGGCCTCTTTTCCCGAGCACCCCTGTCTCCCGAGCACCCACCCCCTTCCCAACCCCGGCCCGGCGCGGGGCTCCTGCTAGCCAGGGCGGGGGCTGCCCCACCGCTCCTGGGAGGGGACCAAGGGCCGGCCTTGGAGCAGGCGCCCCCTACCCCTCGCCAGGGGCGCCACCTCGGCCCACTCACTGCCGCCGCCCGCAGCCCCCGCCCCGCGGGGGGGTGTGTCCCTGAAGTGGGGGTCGCGGGAGGCCGAGGGTGTGCCCGGGTCTCTGGCCCGGGCCCCCTCCCGAGCGCGCAGCGAATGGTAGGCTCCAGTGAAAGAGTGCCGGGCGGCGCGCGGTGTCCTTTCCCGAGCCGCGCTCGGCGCCGGGGTCTCGGCGATCGCTGCTCCTCCTCCTCCTTCTCCTCCTCCTCTTTCTCCTCCTCCTCCCCCCCGCCGCCTCGCTACCGCCGCGGCTCCGGCTGGAGGCGCCGCTGTCATTCCTGCGCCGGAGGAGCCGGCGCTGCCGGTGCCTGGGGGTCGGGGCGCGGGGGAGCCGGGCCGCGGGGGACCCAACAGGTAGAGCCGGGGGTGCCCGGCCGCGCGCCCCCCGCGCATCATGCAGCTCTTTGTCACCTCTCTCGCCCCCAGGCCAAAATCCTGAGCATGATGGAAGACAATAAGCAGCTCGCGCTCCGCATCGATGGGGCGGTCCAGTCGGCCAGCCAGGAGGTGACCAACCTGCGAGCCGAACTCACGGCCACCAACCGGAGACTGGCGGAACTGAGCGGCAGCGGCGGCCCGGGCCCGGGAGCGGCGGCCAGCGCCTCGGCGGCGGCGGCGGACTCGGCGGCGGCGAACATGGAGAACCACCAGCACGGCGCGCAAGGTAGGGATCGCCGGGCGCCCAGGGCGGAGGGGAGGCGAGCGAGCAGGACCCGGGCTGGAGGTGGCCGGGGACTCGGTGCCCCCACGCCCGGGTGAGATCGCCCCGCATCGTGGCTCGTAACCCTTTCCTCCAGGCGGTGGCCACCGCTGCTCCCCTGCTGGGAGTTGCAGGCTGCTGTCATTAAGGAAAACCCCGGCGCAATGTGCACGGGTTCACACGGTCACACCGGCCCCGGCCAGCGGGAGCAAGGCGCAGCCGGCGGCGCCCCTCCCGCAGCAGAAAGTGCCCTTTAGGTGGCACACAGCCCCCAGCTCCATGGGCAAACTTTTCGTGCCCGGGCCTTTGCCCCCACCCCCGGCAGGGTTGAATGCCACAGCTCCCCCCCAGTTCTGGAGGCTCCTTCTTTCGGAAAGACTCTCCCCGAGAGCGAGCTCCGGGCTCTGCTGCCTCGGTTGGGGTAGAGGATTGGACTGGCTTGCACTTTTCTCCACGGATGCCAAATCCCTTGTCTCAATTCCATCTGGACTTTATTTTCTCATTTGAGATCGCGCAGACAGCGGAATATATCGATGCAACAGTCGATGCTCTGCTCAGCAGGGAGTTTAAATTTCCAGCAAATATAAACACCGAGAGCACTTTCCAGGGGGAGATCTTAGACCTCAAAGGCTGAGTGATGGGCTTCTGGCGAAATGAAGGCTTAGATGGTGGGTTGCAGGGAGCCGCTGCTAGAAGGGACTCTTTGCACTTTAGAGGAGGAGGGGGAAAAAGACAGCTGGACCCTGTTGACATTGACAGTGATGAAGCCCTGAAACCCCTGGGAGGGTTAAAGGTGGAGGACAAAAATGTCCTGTTTGGTTTCTGTGAATTGAAAAGTAAAAGGTAGACTGGCTTTTCAGTCTTTTTTTTTTTTCCCTAATTGATCTTTAAGAAATGGTATCACTGATTATTAATATCATTCGATTAATAAACTAAACTGCTGAAATCCAGAATCCAACAGAGAAAAATGATCCAGTCTAGGAGGGCCACTTGTATAAATATGTCACTTGATGAAGTATGAGGTACCAACAGCTCAGTGGCTCAGAGGAATTTTCTGGTTTTGTTGTTGTTTCAAGAGCTTCTCCTAAGTGTTGCGAGAGTGTGTCTGTGTTCGTGTTAATGCCTTCTCCCCATCAGTTTCTGTTTGTTCCTTACCTTCCTGGAAGGTGTGCTTTTCCTGGTGCGAGATGTTAAGCCTGTGCATTAGTTTTATGCGGAATTCCAAGTCATGTTAACTTGGTACTTCGGGGAGTCGGTCAGAAGTCTTAGGAATTAGGGCGGGAATTTGGGACTGAAGTAGCCATGACGTAATGGTGGGAAGGTGTTGTAAAGCTGTTATTTGCTGCAGTTTCCAAGGTGGGTATCTGCTCATTCTGTCATTTATCCCTTGCGCTGTCATTGTGTGTGGAAGATGCTCTCCGCTGGCATCTGGAGGAAAAAAAAAAAAGAAAGCTAGGCTGCATGGTAATGCCTTACTCTCTATAGACAGAGACTCTTCCAACATTAAAGAAATAGCTAAGAACTGGCATTCTGCTAAGAATCAAAAGCCATGGTAAGGAGGACTGAACAACGCTGGTTTATTTCCCACTGCCTGCCCCCTTTCCTCAGCCAAGGAAAAGTTAAGTGGCTTGCATTTGAGTCCTGGGTCCAGTTGCAGAGTGAGCACGCCAGGGAGGTCAGTATGGCGGTGATCCCCACACCCAACTGGGAAATCGAGATACTTAGCTGATGGTTAAATTGTCATGGAGCAACAGTGGGCGCTTTCCTTCTTCTCTTTTCCTACAAAAATGCCCAAGGCTGTGGAAATGACTTTTGGATCTCTTGATATCCTTCAAAACACTCAAACCAGCATCTCCATCATGGTGCTAGGAATGTGCCTGCCCGTGGCAGTAGCCGTCTGTGGGAGGTTGGACGAAGGACGGTCTTGATTTTTCCCCTGTGTATCCTTGATATTTTTTGACACCTTTGCCAGGGGGAATTCAGTGATTTTATAATCAGAGAAGAAAATGTTAAAGGTTTTAACTCAACTTAATTGTTGGCCACATATCCCTCTAAACTGATGTGAATTTAAACCAAGGTGATGGTCGAGAAGAGAACAAGCCCCCCCCCCCCCCATAATCCAGTGGGGTGTCATTTACTTAACTCTGCGGCAGAACCGCAACCGGGTACCTTTTACGTTAGGTAGCCTCTGTGAGTTTGTTCACTTCTGTTTTTATTTTCTTGTTTCGGTTTTCTCTCATGACCTATGGCAACATTCTGCTAGAACGGAAACCCTCTGTGGACATGTTCTGGTGGTTTCTTCGGCTGGTGCTTTCATAGTCCTAAAGGAAAGCGTGGGGTTCTCACAAGTTAATTCTAAAGCGTGGTCGATTGGTTTCTTCATGCTGCTTCGTAATACACCTCAGGAAGGCTCACAGAAGCTGGGCTCCTGGGGGTTCCTGACCCTTCTTCCGAATTCGTCTTCTGTTGTAATTTCGCCTGTGTTGGGGAGATTTCATGGGCCCCAGCCCTAGGAGCATTTGGTGCTATTGAGTTGTCCTTTCTCAAATCAAAGTTTTGAACGAAATGAGTCTCTGTCAGAATGCGTCTGTAGAAGTCATATTTTACTAAAGGGCATTATGCACATATTAAATGAATGTTAATGTACTTTTAATAACATTAGCACAAATGGTTACGGGGAAGAGTCACCTCTTGCTCTCTCTGCCAAGAAATTGTTAGATCTCTTTTCAAATTCTGGGTTAAAAAAATTTTTTAATGAATTAAACAAGCTCATCAGTTCACCATGGGAGTTTTGTTCCAGCGATGGTACCTGACACTAGGTAAGTCGACAAAGAAAACTTGGGTTTTCCTAGAGAGTTAATGCAGTGTGTCATTTAAACAAAATATTAACTTGGTTGGTACCCTGTGTGAGCTGGCTTGGTTGCTATGTAACAGAGTCTAGAAAGTGAACTGCTGAAAATCTGGGCTTTCGACACTTTGCAGGATCTTCTTTCGGAATCTGTGTTGAAAGAACACTTGGCAGCCAGCCCATCTCCTCTCTCCCTGCTTCCAGTGAGTTGGATAATCCCTAATGAGGATGCTGGCATCCAGTGCCCAGGGCATCCAGGCAAGATGCTCCCGAGCCGCCTCTCGGGTTGCGGCGGGGGTGGGGAGGGGGCCTCAAAACTGCCTTTGACAGGTGGACAGAAGGAGCCCCGGAAAGAACAGAGCCAAGCATTTGTTCCAATTTGTCCTGTTGTTGGTAGCCAGAGAACGGATTTGTTTAAAGTAACATTTCTAAGCTGTTTTCCTCGGCGTAACATCTCTGGAAAATGTGTTTAAAATGCTTGCTGTTCTTTGAGGGGAAAATATAGCAGTTTGTTTCTCTGAAAATGTTTTATCTGATGAATGACTAATATTAGATTCAATTGGTTGCTTTGCTATGCATAGAGTAAAACAGTTAAGCTCCATTGTACCCGATTCAAAGAGGTGTTAACTGTACATACCATAAAATACTTGTGCCTCATGGGATATATGCCCACTGCGATTAGTTTGTTGGGTGTTTTGTTTTGTTTTGTTTTTTTAAGGAAGTAATTGTATTTATATGCCTATGCAAGAGGGAGTGCTGATAGCATCTTTTTGGGTGTGGAGAACTTGAAGCCTATTGCCTATTACATTCGTTAGGACGGGGATGGAGAAAAGGGTCATTCTCCTACACCTTGGTCAATTTCCATAAATAGATGCAAGTTTTATTTTTTTCTCCGTTAGGCGCTAACATAGGCTGTTACTTCAGGTGTGACTGTTCTGGTCTAGCATCACCACAACAGTGGAAATTCTGTGCTGAAGGATGGATTACGTCTGGACTGAATTGGATGTGTGAGCAGTCTGCAGAGATGCTAGACACTGTTGCTTGCAAAATAAGTTCTGTCTTTTGGCATCCCCTTCCCAATTCATTCTACCTGTGCTCTTGTTTCCCCAAGTAGACTTTTATCTTTTTTTTTTTTTTTTTTTTTTTTTTTTTTTGAGAAAGGATTTTCACATGGCAGAGAAGATGGAACAAAATGGGGTAGAATCTCGCAGGTCACCTTCTGTTAATTTGCCCCAACTTACGGAGCTCAAGTCACTTCCGTCTTGGTTTTCCAGCTGTATCAATGAGCTGGAAGAGACATGTGTCTTTTCCTCATCTGGTAGGCTGTCATGAGATGGGACTTCAAAGTTCTTTCCGAAAATCACTGTGCGTGGTCGCAAAGAGATTACTTACAGAGCAGTACAGCATGGTTGAAATTAGTTATTGATTGGCTATTATTTACTGTCTTCCCATTGTCTTTGGAAAATGCCTTCGGAGGACCCCTGAAGTCAAGTTTCTGGCTCTGATTAATTTCATGCTTCCAATATTTCATGATTTACTGAGGCTTTTCAGAACTCCTTTGATATTTACCAGAAGTCTAAGCCAATCTCATTTTTGTAGTAGGAGCACTGTCCCATATCCTCCCAGGGTAAGGCAAGGCATGTTCTCCCCATTCCTTTATCCCACTGCTCCACTCCCCAAGACTGTTGGCACTTTTGAGGAATCCTGTAGGTCATAATTTGTGACTTGCTGGCTGCCAGTGAGCTTGTGGCAGATGGACCTGGCAGGTGGGGTGAGCTGGTTGGAATGTTGCCAGCTCACTGTGCAAATCATATGGGGCCCGGAAGGTCAAGCTTGGGGTCCTGGCCATATTCATTGCCTATTTTGTCTATATTTATTCCTGAGTTATATAACTAAGGAAAGTGAAATCAACATGAATTCCCCAGTTCTTCTCAGACCTTTTCCTGGATTGGTTTGTGTGAGTTTAGAGCATGGCTTCTTACCGCCTTTCATCCGTCAGGCAAGAACACAGCTCATTCTGCCCGCTGAGGCCAGCGAATGGGTTTTTAAGTGATCTTGTACATGAAAATTAGTCTGTACCATTTGGACTGGGTATCAGGGTCAATAACACCTGGGATGACGGGGGGGTGCCACCAACAGCACTCATCACCATGTTTCAGTCATCGGAAATGCAAGCAGAGCAGGTTTAGGCAGGGTCACTTAGGAAGACAGCTTCCCTGAAGCCAACAGAGTGACCATCCATTATGGCAGATTGTATCTGACATTTCAGAGCAGATAAGAATCCTGCTGGCCCATGTCACCATCCTCAAGGTCCCCTGCCAGTCCCATCTCTACTGTGAAGAAGCTGGAGGAAGGCCAGGCACAGGGATCCCCATGTGGTTGGATGAGACCAGAACATTCTTGCTTGTTTGATGCAATCTCAGATCTAAGTGGTGGAGTCCAGGTTGTGCTCTGTGGTCATTCCTGCTTCGCCCTTGCGAGTCCTAAGCTGCTAGAAACATGAAAGAAGCTGAAAGGAGTTTTAATGAGTTTGGCAAGAACAACTGTTTGGGCAGGTGGCTTCTATGTGGTGGGAAATCATTGGTTCTCAATTTGTTTGGGTGTCTTTGTTAACTTGGCCTTGCTGGACCCTTGGGTCAGACTTCTGAAAAGCTCCCATCCCCTTCTCCCTCTGATGAATTGAGACCCTAGCATGAGAGCTCAGATGGAGCTGGTTCACAGGCCATTCTGCAGGCAGAGCACCCCCAAGGGCTGTGTGCTCTCCTGTGATGTGCAGTCACACCAGGAGGATGGAGGAGAGTGGGAGAAGGAGTCGCCTTGCCCAGCCCGCACCCCCACCCTCTCCATCAGAGCAAGCACCGCAGTACCCCCGTGAGGTTTCCAGGCCTTCTCTCACCAGCACGGTCCCAGCCCCTCAGATGGTTTGAGGTGATGTGGAATCATCAAGAGCAAAGTACCGTCTCAAGGAAGGTGGGTCCAGAGCTCATAGTTTGCACTCACCTTCGGTGCTGTGTCATGGTTCTCGGAGCTCACCTCTTGAGTGTATCACAAAACACTAGGCGTTCTGGAACCATCCTGACACCATGTCGTTTTCATCTGATGGATGGTTTAATGTAGGACTAAATGAGAACCAGCGTCAATGCTTTTGTCAGACTTTTCAATAAATAAATATCAGATGTTGTCCCAAGTGCTTAACATGCATAATTGAATCCCATGCCCAATGAGCTGGCAACTCTTATGCCCATTTTTCAAAAGAGGAAGCTGGGACTGGGAGAGTTTAAGTCGTCACATGACATAGTAATGACTCTGATGGCGCTGTTGACAACAAGCTTTGACATGGTCTCCACTCGGAGCCAGGTATGCAGTTCTGAGTACTTTCCTGTATTAATGCATTGAATTGATGCATTCCACCCTCGTAATGACTTATGAACAAGTGCTATTCTTGTACCCATATCACATATGAGAAAACTGAGGCATGATACGTTACTCCCAAAAGGGCATTCTGCTGTTCGTTGACCAAACTCTGGCTCCAGAGTCCATGCTCTCGCTCATTACCCCTTTGATGCCAACGGTCACTCAGTTGGCGGTGACGGAGCCAGGAATTCAAACCCACTAGGTCCCTCTGCCACTTAAAGCTGTGTTGTCTCCTAAGTCAGAGACATCCTTTGATTTGATATGTTGAGAATGTTTGAGGGAGCTGTAGGCTTGTCTCTCTTCTTGAGTATTACTTCCCTAGGCTGCTGGTAGTTTCTGAGTCCTTGTGATGAAATCATTGACTGAGAGTGAGGGGAGCAGTGATACCCCTCACTTGGGTGTGAAGTTAGCCGACAAAGAGGTTACTGGATCCTGCTTGCAAGATCCGTAACCCAGGGGTCACTTGTCAGCAGTGAAAAGAACCATCTGATCCTGGGCTCGGGGCCTTCTGCTTCCGGACTTTGTGCGTTTTCTCCCTCTTGGGAAGCATGAGTCCCAGTGAAGCTGCAGTCCTGTGGTCTCCTTCTTCTCCATCCACCTGTGTCCTTCCCAGCTTCCCTCCCTTCCCCCCACCCCCGCCTCTCCCGAGACCTCCAGTTGCCCAAGACCATGCCCAGCACAGGACCTATTGGTATTTCACAGGTTCCCTTATACTAGAGTTTCTCCGCCTCGGCAGCATTGGCACTTAGGGCAGGAGGAGTCGTTGTTGGGGAGGGAGGCCAGTGTGTGCTGTAGGACGTTTAGCTGCACCCTGGTCCTCTGCCCACTAGATGCCAGTAGAACCCTCCACACCCCTCTTGGGGTGACCACAGACATCTACAGAAGTGGTCACATGTCCACGGGGGACCAGAATGGTCCCTGGCTGAGAACTGCTTTTTATGCCAGGCACTCTAGTTGTGAGTCCAGAAGGACGGCTTCCTGAGAGCAGAGTGTACTCTATTTTCAGCTCCATTTATAGCACCTGAAACATTGCCTGGCACATAGCAAGAACACAATAAATCGTTGTCGAGTGAATGAGTGAATCCACGATTGATCGCTAATTACAGTGTGTGAAATTTGGTCTGCTTATCACATGACATGTGGGATCAAGAAGAGCACTGATTTAATAACCAAGGATTTTCATTGAATGTTTACTTGCCATTTGCCGGATTAGACTGTTGAGGCACAGAAAGGTTATGTGACTTGCCCAAGGTCATGGAACTAGCAAGTGGCAGAGCCGGGATGTAGCACAAGTTGAATGTGACTCCAGGGACTGCCTGCTGGCTCAACCAGCATGCTGTACGGCTTTGCGTAGTTTCTCCCATTCCTGCCCAAGAAATCATTTTCATTCTAAAGCTGGCATTGTGGCAATTATAATTGGGATCTGCATGTCAGACACTAAGTCATTCATCATAAATCCTCAGAGCTTCGCTGTACGAAATATGCTTTGTCACTGCCAGAGAAGCTGCAGCCAGGAAGGATTGGTGTCTGGTCAAAGGTAAGAGGGCAGACTAGTGGCTGAGCCATGTTCAAATATGAGAATCCCCCTTTACCGAACTGCTGGCCTTTGGCTCAAGAGCATCCCAGAGAGGCCTTGAACTTCTTTCTTTTCTGGGAAAGGGGAGAGCGGACCCCACTGAGCAGGGGTTTGACTCATTCGTAGAGAAAGGGATGCTCCAGGATCAGAACTGGGGAGCTAGAGGTCCTTCTGAGATCACCCTAGAGTCATAGTGATACGACACCTAGCGTGTTTTGAGCCCTTTCTGGCTTTCCCAGACACCGAGCGTGCCTGATGGACGCTTTCCCATCTTACTTCCGCATCGCCGCGCATCAGGTAACGTGATCACCTCCATCCTACGGACGAAGAAGTTGAGGCTTAGGAAGGCTAGGTTGCTTTTCCAAGCTCCGGCAAGCGGTCATCTGCTGAACAGAACAGGGCACTGGAACCCAGGCTCAGCTGATCTGGAGCCTGCTTCACTGCGGCAAGAATATCGAGATGCCCCGGCCCGGAGCATAAAGACGTGTCAGTAGGACGCTTTTGCCTCTGTGCTCACACTCTTACCCTACCCCCTTCTTTCTTCTCTCCTTTGTTCCTTCTTCCTCTTGTCTCTCTGTGTCCATCAGTCTGACAGATTGGGCACATAGGTTCGGGGACCGCAGATTTAATAAGATACGGACTGAGTTATCTTGGAGCTTATGGTCTGGAAGGTGTGACTGGCATGGACATGTAATTACATTTTCTAATAAAGGTCTACACAGATGTAATGGCAAAATAGATAAAGTGACAAATACAGAAGCCTTCACAGATGTGCAGGAAGGCGGTGATGTGCGATAAAGCCGTGCTGCGAAAATACATTAATTTTGCTACTAAAGGTTAAACTGACCATGAGAGATTATTAAAAAGTTTGACTTTTTGGATAGATTGGGAGTGGGCACTGGGGGGAATAGGCTGGGACCTGCTCCCGCAAAGGGCATTCCTTATGGGGAACGAAAATGTGGATGTTGCAGGGCTTGGCTCTTGAATAGTAGCTCTCTTTTTCTCCAAAGAGAACCAAAAAAAAAAAAAAAAAAAAGAATTTCAGTGCAGGTGTAGCCCTTCGTCTTTTAAAAGAAACTCACTCTTTGTATTATCCTCCTGGCCAAGGCTGGGGCTTCTTGTCAGCTGCCATGAATGAATTAGTTCATTTTCTTTGATTAACTTGGACTTTTTTGGTTTTGTTTGTTTGTTTGTTTGTTTGTTTAAAACCACTGAACATGGTGTATTTGTTTTAATTCAGTAAGTACAACTTGGAACACCATGGGATTTATGTCTCCCCCTACCCCTACTCCATCCCCAGTCTTGCCATTTGAAATTATATGCTCACCATTTCTTGATGATAGTTCGGTATGAAATTGGGAACTTTGATACTGACCCTGGAGAGTGTAGTTGTGTACCCTAGAACATGATAAATGATGGCTGGGGAGAATGGACCTGTGATTATATGTATTATATATGTATTATCTTAATTAATATGTTCATTAAGTAGATTGTTTTTCCTATTTCTAAAGATTTACTACATAAAGTGAGAAAAAAATGGGAATATTTGAAACATCTTTAGTTTTGAGAGTTAACAGAAAGGCCATGCCTGGCCGCCATTTTGTGGCGATTGTTGGCCTGTTAGCTAGCAGATGGGTTCCAGTTGCTCAGTGTGCAATTTGATGTGGTGCCAGGCAGCCCTGCTAAGGCAGGGGGGCACGTTTAAGTCTTCATGGGAGTCCTGTGGAGAAGGATCATGATTCCATGGTTGGCTGTTCTATAGAGCAGGTCATTATCATTGGCCAATAGAGTAGAACCTTGTTAAAGGTCAACTGATCAACGCATGGGTTGGTTCCACCATGGGGTAACTCAGAACCCACCTTCCAACCCTTTCAGTATATCACCTTGCCTCTAAAGCAAAAGCTTGGTCTAGTGCCCTTAGGCCACAAAGCCAATGCTTGGTCCCGCTTTCCAGGATTCCACTGCATTTATCCACTCTTCTTTTCTTTGCACCCAGGAGGGCACCAGGGGAGCACTGAATTTTATCATCTCCCAACTCTTCTCAGTATAAAAAGATATTCACAGGCATCGTCTCTATGGATTCTACCAGCTGACCCATATGATGGAATTGAGGTAGACACAACAGTCTATTTCTCAAATAAGGAAACTGAGGCACAGTGATTTAAGCTGATTTATTCAAGATTGTTGAACTGGTCATTGAATTAAATTCTCCTCTCCTCCCATCACAAGGTCAGGCCTGGCTGCATGGTGGTGGAACAGGACTGCCTGTAGCTTATGATTGGGTGAGATCTGAGCTTGCCTTGGCCACTCCCTCTTGGGCATGGGTCACCCTGTCCTGGAAGGCCTGGATGGTGACACCGTTACCCCAAGCCTATGTTGTCCTGCTCTGAGCCCCCATGTCCACCCATGGTGAAGAGAGAATACAGTTTTACAAATGACTTGTCATCTCAATGCCCAAGCTTAGAACTTCTCTTCCAGCCTCCCTATCAAGCATTTGGGGATCTAGAAACCAGGGCAAGGCTGTATCAGGGACCTTCTGATCTTTGAGTGAACTCTCCTTTGGAGGAAAATTTTTTGCACCTACTGCCACTGTCATTTGGAATTTTTGAATATGAAAAGTACGTCTGGGTAGAGACCTATGGTCTTAGTGTATGGATGCGTATGGATGGATGTCTTCTCCAAGTGCTGGGGGCAGGATTTAGCCACCTCCATAAATCTGCCTAATTTCTGTCTTCACCGTCCCTTCAGGGAGACTCCATTAAACCTTGAGGTCTCTTTCATCAGGGTCTTTGGCTTGATGTGCAAGCAAAACATGTTGGTTTAAATTCTCTACCTAACGTATTGGTTACGTAAGTGCATGTTCTCACTTCTGCTGTGGCCATAACTGCCTGAATAGTACGTGGACCTCCTGCTGCTCCAGGTTCTTGCCGAGACCCAAATCATTCACAGACCAAGGGCCAAGAGCACAGCAGGAAACTCAGGGAAAATCAGAACACGTTCTTTTGCATGTTAGAGGCACGGAAGGGGGTGTCAACCTGGAGGTCACTGTAGTGTAGCAGACAGCCAGCCACGGTCAACTGACCCCTGAGCAGCTAATCCAATGCTTGGGGTTGATCTTGGTTTTAACTTCAGTGTGACGAGGAACATTCTCTATGGGATTCCCAAACCTCTGACGGCCACATAGCAATAATACACATTTGAACTTCATTTGAAGACGTATTTATAATGGACTCCAGAAAATCAGGAAGTATTTTTAAGGATCAAAATGTTTGGGTGCTTTTGAGTTGTCGATTTGTATTAGCATTAAATATTTAAGATTCCTCCGCTGCCAGTAGATGTTACAGTTGCTAGTTGCGTGCATAAATGGAAACACTTCTTGATTTGGTCTAGAGTTCGCTTCAATACCTGCCCTGTGGCTTGAATGATGGAGCTGGTGCAGGACTGGCCAACTTTTTCTGCAAAGCACCCGATAGCAAATATTTTAGGCTTTGGGGGCCATCGGGTATCTGTCACAGCTCCTCAGATCCGCTGTGGTAATGGGACAGCAGCCATAGATGACGGGTGAAGGAGTGGGCGTGGCTATGTTCCAATAAAAGTTTGCGTACAAAAACAGGCGGCCCTTGAGCTGTTAGTTTGCCAACCCCTGAGTTTGTAGTTCTCTTTCATTTGCTTTCTGACCTGTATACCCAGCACCTTCGCAGTGCTCAGGATGCAGGAGGAGCTTCGTAAGTGCTGATCGAATGAGTCAGCTAGTGGGTTAGAGGCGAATAATAAAACCGCTCGATTAGTGTTAGGAGAACAGAAACAAGTCAGTCGCTGGGGACATAATGGTTAAGGGACACGACAAGGAGACGTTTGTGGGCAGCTCTGTGGTTTGAGGTGCGGTCACCTGTGTTTAGACATCATTACTGACCTTAAACGTGAAGGGACAAAAGTCATTGGTCCCAGGGAGATACAGGGTGAGACCTTTGGCGTCAGAGCCTCCGTTTTCTTATTTGTGAAATGAGAAGGTCACGTCCCTCATCAAGATAATATCACAGATGTATGGGTTTAAGGGAGTGAGACCCGATCTGGATCCTGGCGATAGGACTTCTGTGTGTGGGACCTTACGGCTCTTGGTGTCTGCGTCTAGAACAAGAGTCTGATAATGCCTCCTTTACAGGGTGATTGGGGCGGTTTCCTGCAGCGTTTCTCAACCTCAGCACCATTGACATTCTGGGCCAGAAAATTCTTGGCTGTGGGGGGCGTCTTGTGTATTGTAAGATGTTTAGCAGCATCACTGGTCTCTTCTACTAGGTGCTAGTGACACTCCCATAGTGTGACAACCAAAAAAAGTCTTCAGATGTTTCCCGCTGTTCCCCCGGGGGGGTGGGGGGGACTTACTCCCTGGGTGGGCACCACGGTCTGACGGAGTAGCATGTAGCGTGCCCGGCACGAAGCTCGGCAAACTGGGATTCAGCAGATAGATCTCTTCATTATTAATAACGTATTGTATTATTGAACGCTGAATTCTCCCACCTTTGAATGAAATTCTCTTTATTTCCCCAGCCGATTTTTGCCTCCCAGAGACGAGAGTATTTTTGTTCTACACCCCAGGTCTTTTTCCTGATATTTCTGCGTTGCCTTTTGGCCTTGCTCCTGGAGGAGCTAAACTTGCCATGCCGTCCTGTCGAGTATGGCTTCCAGCTCTTACCACACACGTGTGCCTTCGACTTGTGTTTGAGGTTGTGGTCAGAACCGATAAATAGCTCATTTAAGAAATCATCCAGATGTCTGCAACATGAGTGGACAAGGAGCTTTAAGGACTGAAAAGCTTAACTCACAAAGGCTAGCAGGCTGAGGTAGGAGGTTGTACTCAGAGGAAACAGGTAATGTACCCCAAACTAGCACCCACAAAGTCATCACTTCCCTACGGAGCACGCACATGCTTCTAACATTAGCCAGGGGTACAGTGGTTTGAACTTGAGCCAACGTGGCTGTTCCATACCATCACTTTTCTTCTGGATTTAATGATTTTGTTGTCTGTATTCCCACTGGGACAGTGGTTCCCAGTTTTTATGTATACCCTTCTTAATGATGGAGAGAGATTTTTTGAATGAATGAACTCTGGCCCCTAATATTACCAGTCGTAATTTTTCTGTCTATTTCAAAAAAAAAATACATAAACGCGTAAGAGTATAATGAATTCCGTAGTGTTGTCAAATGGGTGCTGCTTCCGCATCTGCGTACATTTGGAAATGATGGTGCATACATGCAAGAGAAAGGATTCATTCTGCCCACAGGCAGCATGTTGGAGACCTTTGGACTTTCTCTAAGCTGCTCCCTCTGGTCACCCAGAGTCTCTGTGGTCCACAGGTAAGGAACTGCTGCCACTGGATGCTTCTGGACCTGTGTGTTCAGTGCTGTTTAGTGGTCCTCGGCATTGTCATGTGTGGTTAGGTGCTCGAGAAGTGCCTTGGAAAATTAAGGCTACTACTGCTCCAGGACTTTGAATATTTCATTGATTTTAAAGGATCCTTCTTCTGTTCTTTAAGTGCAGTTCTGCCTCACTGTGGACACAATCAGATTGATCTATGGTTTATAGTCCCTTGACTTTAAGAAAAATCCTCCTTTGTGTAAGCAGAAATTTCTACAGCAACTTCCTGGCATGAATATTGGAAAGCACCGGTTACAGTCAGAATAGCAGAACTGGCCCTAAACTAGATTTTCGGGCGATATGATTTGATTGGCCAACTGCCATTGCTAACCAGCGTCATCCTGCCCCATCTCCAGCTAACTCCTAAAACCCCTCAAGCATGTGATCCATCATATCATTTTCTCATTTATGCCAGTGCTGGATAATGGCCTAATCTCTCCAGCAGCATTCAAATTTATTAGAGAAGACGGCATTTACAAAACCGTTCCACTGTTCCACGGCAAACACCTGAAGCTGCTGTGCACTTTCTCATTATAAACCCTACTTTTAACAGTGGTTTATAACCTGCGATTAAAATCACCTGGAAGACCCGAGTAAATGCTTTTGCTTTCTTTTCGTTTGTGTTTGGTTGATATTTGGCTGGTGGGCCACCCAGGACTTAGGAGCGAACATGAGAGAGGGGCAGGTTTCTGCTCAGAGGCGGCCAGCCTTGCTAAGGAGGAGAGCTGTCCAGAAGAACACGGTCAACACTGGAGCCTGGGTGACCATCTGCCCAGGTGTTGACAAAGCAATTCTGCCCTGGGTTTAGAAGTTCAGGAGAAGGGGCGCCTGGGTGGCACAGTGGTTAAGCGTCTGCCTTCGGCTCAGGGCGTGATCCCGGCGTTATGGGATCGAGCCCCACATCAGGCTCCTCTGCTATGAGCCTGCTTCTTCCTCTCCCACTCCCCCTGCTTGTGTTCCCTCTCTCGCTGGCTGTCTCTATCTCTGTCAAAAAAATAAATAAAATCTAGCTGAACCCAGAAAAAAAAGAAAAGTTCAGGAGAAAAAAAATAAGGGCAACACCCAATGTGATCTGGCTGAGGAATCTTCCTTTTATTGTGTTTTCCATTCAGATGGGCCATCAAAGAAAATGTAGATTTTTAGCAGCCCCATAGGCCATCATTTGGGTCCAACCCAGAGATATGTTGAGACTCGGTAATTACTAGAAAAGGGCCGCCCTGGCTTTCGCTGTAATGACTTGTTTGAACACACTAAGATGCCGACACCAGGTCAGTGTTTGTAGTGTAGGACAGAAATCTCTTGAGCCCGTTGCCTGGAGGCATACCCTGCTCTCGACACTTTTCAGCTATGTGAGCTGGGCAAGTTGCCCTACAGTCTAGGCCTCAGTTTCCTCCCAGGCATGACACTAATCCCGACATCCAGGCCTATGGTGAGACCACAGGAAGAGCGTGTGACAAGTGCTGAGCACAGCGCCTGGTACTTGCTATGCCCCCTACAGGTGTCATAAAGGTCGCAGATCGGCGCCGTAAGGGTCGTAAATGGGTGCCGCCAACGTGCACACCTGGGCAGCCTCCCAGCAGGTGCACGGGTGGGAGACCGAGTTCATTCTTTTTGTTAATTCATCCAGTTAGCATTTATCAAGCACGTTTTCTGATTGACGAGGCACGTGGTGGGCACTAGGGATACCAGGACAAGTAGGGTGCTCGCCTTCTGCTGGAAACCGGAGCAGGAAAGAGCAGCAGGGAAGGGCACAGTGAGGGACTCCAGGAGACTGCTTCTCACCCTGACTTCACAACTGAGAGGCTGAAGAGGAACAAAAAGGAACGTCCAGCCGCCGCAGTGCCCTGTGATGCCAGCTGTGTGACTCTAGACATGGGTCCCGTCGCTCCCACCTCCATCGGCCACAACTCCTAAGAGGCATCCCAGACAGTCGCTTAGGAGCTGGGTGGGTCAAAATGAGTGCGTTGGGTAGGACCTCTCTGAAGTCCCTCCCATTTTTACATTCCTACAACTTGTGACCTTTAACAACGTCACTCAACCAACAGGTTCACCTTAAAGAATGTCTTAGAGGAGACAGGCTGTTTAATTTGGGGAATATCATCTTCCCTGAGTTAAGCAGAGATAACAGAAGCCCGTGATTCTGCAATAGAGACGTGTGAGAGAGGGACTCAAAAATGGGTGGAGAGAACAGGGAAGCATCAGAAGAAAGCACTCATGTGGGCTTATGGAATCACAGACTGTCGGCACTATAGTGGGAGGGACGTTGAAGACCGTCTCATCCAGTTTTTATGTAGCATCTGGGGAAACTGAGGCCAGAAAGCACCAGTGAGCTGATGGAGTCTGCATAGCACTCTGAAGCAGCGCCCGGGCAAGAGTGAGGACACTGGCTTCCTGGTCCGGCGCGTGCCCCCTGATCCAAGCAGTGTCCACACTGATGGACACATGCACAGGTGTCCGCGTCTGTCCTTCGTGCATCATAAACACATCCTCTCTGTGCCCTCAAGGAATTTACATTCTGAACAGAGCAAGTGGGAAACAGAAGAGCCCTCCGGTACGGGTTTGTGATGTGGGCTTGTTTTCCACTGAGCATAGAAGACGGTGGTTTTAAAAAAAAAAGAAAAAAAACCCGCAAGCCAGATGCCCAAATTAAAACACTAAATTTTCTTGGAGTTTATGTGCTTCGAGCAATGTAAATAAAGGTGAGGGCTGGGCCACTCTGCCCATAAATCAGCCTCAGCCAAAGGCTCACTCATGGTTCGTTCAGGTATTTCAGCCCATCACCCATACCTCTTGGCATTTCCAAGATACAAGGGGGAGGGATCCATTTGTCATCCCGATTGTCCTCCCCTGGGCTTTCTTGGAGCGGCGATCTCTGTGTTGCCTTTTGCATGAAATATTAAGCTCAGGGATAGAAGTGGGGCATTTCAGTGCAGGCGGAATATACTTGGGAAGGCTGGTTTTCTGCCCTCATGGTCTCATTTGCATTTATTTTGCTCCTGACCATTTGTAATGTAGTAGTGGGTACCCACCAAATACTGTTCACTCTTCAGCCAGCTCCTGAGGGGGCTGTCTGGGCTGTCTGTTACAGGGTCAGGGGGTAACACGGCCCGTACCTCGGGCCATTCAGTTGGTGTCATGAGCCACTGAGGACATTGGAATGTCCCATTTTGTTTCTGTCTTGTCTCTCAGGGACCCTACAGGACAACACCCTCAACTGTCTGACCACCTTCCTTTAAATGGAGCCAGATTCCCAGGTTTAGCGGCCAGTCCCCCACCCCCTCGCCTGTCATCTTGTTGAGTCACGTGACAGATGTTTTCTTACCCGGATAGTGAGGCTGATAATCATTCACACCTTATAGGGTTTCTACAAAGATTAAATTAATATTGAGTTAATATATGGGAAACCCGGTGCTAAGTGCTTGGCATATGTTTGCTGAGCATTCAATAAATATTCAGCCCTGAGTATTTAAAACTGTGGGTCAGAGTCTCCCGTGAAAGACCTCTAGTGCTGAGGAGTGACTTCTCTTGGGATTGATAAAGGAATCATTAAAGGAGGAGCTACTTTAAGTTGCAGTCTTGGTTTCTCAAATACAAATCCCAGGGTGTATGAAGCCTTAATGTCCTCATTTATTTTGTGGTTTGATCCGTGGGGTTTCCCATTTGGTGGTGGCAGAAGGGACTCCCTGGGTGCCCCACTGCTGTCTGCACTTACCTTAAATATGCCCAAGCAAAGTCTTATCTCCGACAGCTCATGCATCATACTCCCTGGGAGAGGGAGCCCCACTGACTCGTGGGCAGACCCTCAGTTAATTTCTGGATTATTTTCTTCTCAATTATTTATAGCTTGCCCACTGATATTTCCAGCTCTCGTTGTGAGGCAAACGAGGCGAGGGGCTCAGGGAGAGCCTCCGAAGGACAATGTGCTTGAGTTGGTCTTGGAGGACAAGTGGGTGGGTGTACTTCAGGCAAAGAAGGTGCCGGAGGGGCTGGGCTGGGCTCACTGCAGGACAGACAGCAGGATGGTGCGGGGTGGCACGTGGCTTGCAGGGGACGGGCTAGTGTTTGCGTTGGGCTCCAGGTCTGGGTGTGATTGAAAGAGTGGTGGACATTGAAAGAGAAAGACAGGATGGGAGAGAGAGAGGGAGATCAGGTAGAGAGGACATATTTGGAAGTTTCTTGAAAATGAAGACCAGAAATAGGAATTTGACCCCATGTACAATGAAAGAGGCTTTGAATCATTTTTTTATTATAGTAAAAATACACATAACACAAATTTTACCAATTTACCAGTTACCATTTGTTAAAATTTAAATTTTAACAGAATTTATCATGTACCATTTTTTTTTAAAGATTTTATTTATTTATTTGACAGAGATAGAGACAGCCAGCGAGAGAGGGAACACAAGCAGGGGGAGTGGGAGAGGAAGAAGCAGGCTCATAGCGGAGGAGCCTGATGTGGGGCTCGACCCCAGAACGCCGGGATCACGCCCTGAGCCGAAGGCAGACACTTAACCGCTGTGCCACCCAGGCGCCCCATCACGTACCATTTTAAAGCGTACAATTCAGTGGTATTAACGGCATTCACAATGTGTGCAAACTCTGCTACCATCAAGTTCCAGAACTTTTTAATAATCGTCCTGAACAGAAATCCTTTACCCATTAAGTAGGCCCTCACGTCCCCCCTCCCCTAGCTCCTGGCAACCACTCATCTACTTTCGGTCTCCCTTTACCTATTCCAGACATTTCATCTAGGTGGAATCATGCAATATGTGACCTTTTGTGTCAGGCGTCACGTGTTCATGTTCATCCATATTGTAGCAGGGGTCAGTCCTTCGTTCCTTTCCATGGCCACGTGGTACTCCATCACCTGCCTGTGCCACGTGTTATTTATTCATTCAGCATTTGATGGACATGTGAGTCGTTTCTACTTTTTGGCTATTGTGAATAGTGGCATTGAATCATTTTAAGTTAAGTTTTGGCCCCGGCTCAGCTCCTCAGACCACTGTACTGTATCCCCAACCCCATTAAGTGTCAGTTTACCCATCTGTATAATCGGGAGATCTGTGTATCTTCGTGCATGTTTATATGTGTGTATGCTGTCTACAAAAGTGTGCCATCTGCTTCTCCCTGAATTACAAGCATGAGGGGAAAATTACGTAATTCTGAAATGGTTCGAAGCTCCGAAAATTCTATTTAAAACCAAAGCAAAAGTTTCCTGAGGTGTAAAAATGGGGCGCCCGCTTCTGAGAGTTCCCAAGGTCATCGAACGTGTCCCATTATGGAGGCGCCGATAACAGTGCCCCGCAGATGGGAAGCACCCAGTGACTGCTGGTCCTGATCATGGCTGTAATTATCCTCATTGTTATAATTGGTACAGTATCCACTTTGCCCCATATTCTCTGGGCGGCAGGAGGCTGGGATGGGTTTCCTGGATTTCAGCCAGTCTGCGAGGGAGCCCTGCTGCATAGACTTGGGCAAACACTGCCCAGAGATTTGTCACAGTGTAACTGCAGAAACTTTCCTCTTCTTTCTGCCTGTTCTTTCTAAAATACTTACTGAGACTTCTTCTGTGCGCCAGGTGGCGGAGGCGGGCAGGGGTTTAGACTTTGGCCCTGTCCGAGGCTTTGATAACCTTGTACTTATCAATAAGCAGGGACAAACCCAGGCTCCAGAGTGCAGGGTCTGGACTTGACTCCTTGCCTCACTGTCCCTTCCTGCATGCCCTGGGCAAGTCATTTAACTGCTCTGGGCCTCAGTTTCCTCATCTGTAAGATGGCACACATGGTGAAGTCTAGCTCATTTGGAGGTTCAAATGAGGTTCTAGCTTTTTTTTAAGGAGAAAACATATTCAGTCATCAGGCTCATGAATTACAAAAGGGTCTGCACCCCTGAAACGAAAGTCACATTGCGTCAGCGACACTTGAATAGAAACATTGTTTAAAGAAGGAGAAAGCGCGTGTGCCCTATTTATATAACACAAGCTGGAAAGAGAATTTCTAAGGGAAGTTTAACACCCTTTAGAAGTTCAAAGGGGAGAGAGTAGCTCTGGCTAGAAGGGACTGTGGAAGTTATATTTGGGACCTTGTGAAGAAATAGTAGTAGGTCTGCGTTTTTAGTGCTTACTGTGTTCCAAGAATTGTGCGAAGCCCCTTGAATCTTTATTACAAAAGTGGCGTCCTTTCTGAGGCTGGATTGTGTCTTTAAACCTTCTCAGCAATCCTAGGAGGTACTCCTGTGGATTTTCCTCGGTTCTTAGATGGCAGCAAGGCCTTGACCGAGGTCAGCCGGCATACGAAGGGTGAGGAAGTAGTTCACTTTGGCTCTGGCTGCCTCCAGCGTCTCCACGGGTGGGCCACCTGCACGAAAACCGCCGCTCCAAGCGGGTAATTCGCGGCGTCGGGTAGCTGCTCTGCTGTGGGAGATCCGCGGAGCGATCCCCGTCCCGCGAGGAATTTAACTCGTGAGCCCGAAGCACCATGGCTTCAAACGGAGCGGGCCAAGAAGGGTGTGAGGTGACAGAAGCCCGCTAGACGAGCACAGGGGGCGAGAGGCTGTGGGTTCCAGTCCCAGCCTTGCCACTTCCTAGCTCTGTGTGACCTTGAAGCAAAGCCCGTCGTCTCCCGAGGCCTCTGTTTCATCATCTTTAACATGAAAGTGATGCTAGTGCCTCCAGTTTAGGGTGGCCGTGAAGGTTCTAGAAGATGCCCCAGCACGTGCTCAGCCTCGGTGAAAGTCCTTGTCATCAGTGTGCTAGTTCGGTGGCACAGATGGGTCTCGGTGACGTCTGCTTGTCCTGAAAGTTGGAGCCATCCCATCAGCCTCTTTGTGTGGGGACGTCCTTGCCGGCCTGAGGGAGACCACAGAGCAGATGGGCAGCTTCAGGGGGGACACGTTCTTGGAGCTTCGACCTCCCGCGGGAGCCGCCAAGTGAATAGACGATTACTAGAGATGGAGGCCGAATCCTTTGTGTGCTGGTCCATCAGGGACTGGACCAGGGCCACCCAAGTCATTTGTCATCTGCTAATGGGGCTAATCAATGGCTGGAGGGTGGAAGGAGGGGGGCTTACTGCCCACAACAACCAGACCCATGCTGGGGTCTCCAGGACGACTGTGCTCTGAGGTTATTTCTTCCTCAGAAATCTGCTTTATTTCACAGATGCGTTTTTCGTTGCTTCTTAATCCACGTGCTCATTTAAAGATTTTATGTATTTATTTATTTGAGAGAGAGAGAGAGAACGAGCAGGGGTGGCAGCAGGAGAGAGGGAAGCAGACTCCCTGCTGAGCAGGGACCTGGATGTGGGGCTCGATCCCAGGACCCCGAGACCGTGACCTGAGCCGAAGGCAGACGCTTAACCAACTGAGCCACCCAGGCGCCCCCCACATGCTCGTTTACGCTGCGTTCTGCCTACTGATTTAACCCTCTCCATTTTGTAAGGCGGCGTATAAGGAACCGTGAGGGCCGTCCGTACCCTCCCCCAGCTACCTCTCAGGACCACCCTGACATTCAAAGGTCTCTTTGCCTGGCTCTCATTCTCAGGGCTCATTCGGCTTTCTCTGCACCTGCCACTGTCTGGTGTTTACCCCCAAAGATGAGCTGCAGAGTGGGACCATTTCCCCAGGCCTCCCTTCTTAAAGCTTCCAAAGAGCGTAGGCCTTTGTTCTGGGGAACTAGACAGAAGACAAGAAAGCAAGATGGGAAGATTGCAAACCCTAGGAAACCTTACAAAGCCCAACTTCTTGCTTAGAAAGGGCACAAAGTGTGCAGTGCAGGGACCAGACCCTTCTAACCTTGCGCATGGCAGACAGTCCGCTCCTGACTCAGCATCTCCCCTTCCCGACACCAGTCGAAGGTGGTATTTTAGAAGAAAAGTACACAGATTTATTTTTCCTTTTACCCTGTGAGCTTCCTGAGGCCAGCCATGCTGCTGACTTCTTTCAAAACACAGTGGGCCATTAATAAATGTTGACTGACCAAAAGCCCCTAAAGTGAGCCCACTGGCATTCCATCTGGGAAGGAGGAGACTGTATTGATATCTTTTGATTGGAAGGTATGGGTTCGCTTAGTAATAGGCTCTCGTGGGACATTATAAAAAACACAGCAGTGATAAATGGTATTAGGTATAATAAAATAAGGTACCTTTGAGATTTCTTACATCTTCATAAAACGTTAATTAATACTTGTCAAAATCTCCACTTCACCTTTAAGCCTTACCTGAAATGAAATTCAGATCAGGCATTTATCTGTGCATTCTGATTTCCAGAGGTTGTCTTTGGAATCCAACACACCTGGTTCAAATCCTCTGTTACTTAAATCACTGTGTGACCTTAAAAAATTTGCTTAACTTCTTTGGGTGTAGGTTTTCTTATTTATTTTTTTAATTACAAATATAAATAAATAAAGAGTTTTGAGGATTCAACAAAATCTCCACGGGCCACTCACGGCCGACACTCATGGCAGCTAAGGACTCGGTAGAGTTCATTCGTGTGTTCAGCAAATGAGGGCTGAGTCTTTACCACGTACACACCGTGGCTGCCCATGACCTGGTCCCTGTCTGCAGAGTTTATACTCTAATGGTGGAGTTTGTAGTTTTGTGCTAATTAGCACGGTCAAGTCCAGCCTTTCACAGTAATATTATTTCTTGAGGTGAGTTAGTGACCTAAGAGCAAAAGACTCTCTTGTTCCCTTCAGATCGCTCCTCCCACCTCCCCCACCTGCTCTCACCAGACATTACCAAAAACTTCATGTGAACGAACAGGAACAACATTTAGGTTTTGATGAGGTGATGTCTGGTTTTTTGTTTTTTTGTTTTTTTAAATTAAATATCACAGGTAAATTGCTAGTCTGTGCCAGAAACCAAAATACAGACATTGCCACTGCTTCTAAAGAGAACTGTGTGAGCCCCGCCTGTGTCCCTTGGAGGGTGCCCCCCCCCCCCCACCCTCGGGTAGTAATCAGGGAAGAAATTAGCAGCAGCACCCAGGGTGTGATGAGTGGTACTTTATTACACATTCTTTGCTTTCCCCTCGAGCATGTTTTCTGTTGAATTTCTTTAAGCTTCTGCACACAGTTCAGAGGGTAATACCATTAATTAGACCAACAAGGTAATGTAATGAAAGGTACGAGCCTTTACAGTATACGAGATTTATCCCTGATTACCGAGGAGCCCCTCCCATCGTGAAGCCTTGCTCCGGTACTATCTGAGGATAATGCTCTGATTGTAATTAAAACTGGGGAAGAAATTTCACTCTTCCCTGCGAGTGGAAAATGAACAGTTTAAAAAGCAGAGGACCAAACTAATCAGTTAGAGAAGTCAAAGAGATATTCCAAAAAAGCCCCAAAGAGGCTTGGCTTATAATTAGCAGCTAAAAGATTTCAGTGATATTACATCAATCTTTGTTTAAGAAAAAAACTTTAAGATTATTTTGACAAGGTAGAGTTTTGACTGAAGTTGAGGGAAGCTAAAAGCGTTACTTTAAAATGTAATTATGTGAAATTTCAATTATCATCCTTCCTTTCAAAAGTCTCTCAATCCAGCAGGCAATTAGACATGAAAGAGGGCAGGAAGGTTTGCACGGTGTACAATGTGATTTCTTCCCAGGGACAGACGCACTCCGTGTGATTTACTGTTTCCAGCTTCCTTGGAGATGAGAGGATGTGGGGTGGGCATGGTCAGTCCGGCTGGCAAAGGAATCTGGGTGTTTTCAACAGCTGCCCTTTCTCTCTGGCTTCACCCATATTCCTACCTGGACTGGGTTTCCAGCTTTCAGGGGAGCTAAGATGCTGAGGGATGTTTGGTATGTCATAGATTTTGATCCCGACGCTGTTGTACTCTGAGTGTACAGAACCAGAAGAGCTGGTTTCCTTCCCCATCACACCTGGTGGGTCCAGGGAATTGAAGCTACCAGCCAATTGGACCGAGCCCCGCTGGGAGCACGGGAGTGCCATTAGAGGCCTTTCATTCCGCCCTGTTCCTCTCGGGCTGTCTGTACACGTTAGACTGAATCCATGACTTTTGGCTGTCAATCAAATGACACCATTATTTAAATTCATCAGACTTTAGATTCTGACACATTCACTAAGTGCTAAGCGGGGATGATAATGGAAAGCTTGAGCCATTAGCCAGTAAAGCTAGTCGTCATCCTAACTGCTTGCTTTTGTGGAAGCTTAACCTTGCCCTCCCCTGGAAGCAGCCTTATTTACACAGCTTCTCACAACACACCGATGTGCTGTTCAGTACGCCCATTTGGCAGATAAGAAAGTGGAGGTGCAGACAGGTCAAGCGGCGTGCCCGGCGATGCTGAGGTTCCCGAGACAGAGCCAGGCTCTGCTTTCTCCCGGGCCACCACCCTGGCTGGGGGGACTCGGCACCTCCCCCGCACCTGCCCCCTGCAACGATACCGGTACTCCAGCCTGTCATTCCGCCTGCTTTCTCTAAGCTGCAGCCCCACTGGGCCTCCTAAAATGCAAGCATTTCCGTGTGATTCTGCTTCTGGAAACTCTCTCTGGCTCTCATTGGTTCAGGATCAAACCTGACACTTGGCTGGGGCTCATGAGGCACGGTAAGGGCCTGCCTTCCCTACTCGACTTTCTTGCTGTTGCCTCATGGCCTGCATTCCAGCTACACCAAGATTCTCGCAGCCTCTCCCAGATTGCTCAAAGCTGCTCATGCGGGCTGCAGTCCTCTTCCCTGTTCTCTACACAGAAAACTCCCACTGGCCCTTACATGCCACTTCCAGAAGGCCTCCCGAACTCCCAGAGACTGCGCTCCTACTGCGTGCTCCCATGGCAGTCTCCAGGCACTCACCGTGCTTCTCAGTAAATATGTATCGAGCATCTGCTACGTTCCAGGTGCTGCTGGAGTCCTGGGGGATAAAGCAGTGAACGGTAGGACCGGTGTGGGAGGGGAGACACTGAAAATGAATGTGTCTATAATGTCTTGGGTGGTCCTAAGGAAAATCAGCAGGCTAAGGGAGACAGAGTGTGAGGATGGAATGGGAGCTCCTTCAGATCAGGAGCAGGGAAGTCCCCGGGCAGAGAATGGGAAGAGTGAAGGAGTGAGCCATGTGGGTATCCAGGGGACAAGCATCCAAGCAGAAGGAAAAGCAGGTGCACAGTCCCATGAGGCTACAGCTACCTGGTGTGTTGCAAGGAGAGGGGTCAGTAAGAGATGAGGTCAGAGGGGCAGCTGGGCCAGAGGAGGTGATCTGGGAAGCTAGAGAGGGCGCTCTTGCACAGGCTTGATTCACTCTGCTCAGGATTTGAAGGACTCAATCCTCGGGGCGCCTGGGTGGCTCAGTCAGTGAAGCGTCCAAGTCTTGATCTCGGCTCGGGTCATGATCTCTGGGTCCTGGAATCGAGCCCCGTGCCTGGCTCTGAGTTCACCGTGGAGTCTGCTCGTCCCTTTCCCTCTGCTCCTCCCCCTACTCGCACTCTCTCTCTTTCTCTCTCTCAAATAAATAAATAAATACAATCTTAAGAAAAAAAAATAAAGGACTCAACCCTCATTCCCTATTGCTACTGATTTCATCTGTAGTCTGCCCATAAGCTCTGTGAAGGCAGGGGCTGTGTCTCGTGGATCACTATGGTATCCCCAGAGCTTACACAGCCCCGCCTCCTAGAAATTACCCAACAGATACATGCGAAGTGGTCCCCAGGGCAGCTTGCTGCCTCTTAGATGCCACAGCCATTAGCAAAGCCGAGGGGCAGGGGCTTCATGTTCTGGTCATGTGACCCTCCGAAAAACTACAACCAGCCCAGGGCGCTCTGCACCTGAGCCTGGCATGGGCTGCATTGGGGGTGTCGGGTGCCTGGGGAGGAGGCCGCACTCAGGGGGCACAGGCCGCGCTCTGCTCATCGGGCCCCTCCTCGGTCTCTGAATGACGTGCGCGTACAGAGGCTGCACTGACCGCTGGTGACGCCGTGGGCAAGGTGGCCGTGAAACTCTCTCCTCCTCGTGTGTCTCACTGTCTTGCCCTCTCCTTCCCGGGACACAGGCAGCATCCGTCCTCTCGTGAACAAATTCGGTGTCTTCTCTAAAGTGATTTTGTCCTTGTGCAGTGCGCCCCCCCCCCCCGCCCCCACTGCTGTGGAACGAGGATGAAACGCACCTGGTCTGCTGCTTCGTGCTCCTGGGGGGTTGGCTCTGGGGGCGGTTCTGTGCACCCCGTGTGTGTATGGATTCTGGGCGTTCATTTGAAAGGGTGACCTTTTGTCGGCGAGTCGTTTGAGTTTGAGTTGGCACCCCAGACAAAGCAGTCTTTCAGCATGCCTGCAGCATATAGGCAGCCAGGACTTTTTCAATGAGATTGTAGGAAATTTGCCAAGTCGTTTGGGGCCTGTAAATTAGGCCTTGTTTAAAAATTTAGATAAAGCCCAATGTGAGAGAGAAATGCTTTCATAACATTAAATGTGAATTACACTGAAAACCCCTTTCAAGTTAAATGGAACCGTTCTCTGCAAGCACAGAGACATGAAATGCTTCAAATGTCAAAAGAGTTTTCATTTATTGTCCCAAGTGAAACGAAGGCATTTTATGTGCTTAATAGTTCAGACGCACATGTAAATGGAATTCATTTGAAGAATGCTGGGCCTGTTTCGGAATCTATGTCCACAAACCTGCCTGATGCCATTTCATCGTTGCTGTCACCCCATGAGGGGTGGGTCCCACCGTCCTCGTTTCGAGAGGAGGAGAGCGGTTCCCGTCGGCTGCGTGCTCGCCGCCAGCCTGTCCTGCTTCCATCTTTAATCCATAGCAAAACTGAAGTATTGTCCTGTCTTAAACTTTCCTTCTTAAAAGACCGATTGTTGGACCATCTGGAGGGGTCTCATGGATAGCCAGTGAGAGGTGTTGGGGTTGGCTTCTGTGGGTTAATGTCTGACATTGTTAAGAAGCCTTTGTTCTCTCTCTGAGAGCCTTTTTGTACCCTGGTTTTCCTTATTTACCACGGCTCTCCATTGAGCGCCCTTCCCCGTGGGCTGATCCCTTTGCGGTGCTACCGTGTTGCTTAAGTATTAGTGGCAAGGAACAGAAACTCCAAGTGAAACTGGCTGAAATGGTGAGGGACTCTCACGATGGAAAACATCTAAGGTTTCCAGCACTTTCTCAGCACTTCCAGCTCAGCTCAGCTGACCAGGCCCCGCCTCCTCTTTGCCTCTTCCATGTTGATTCCATCAACATGTCCACAGTGATCTTTCCCCTTCCTGCCCCAAGACGGTTGCCCCCAGCTTCAGAGTACCTTGCTTCCTCGCTCACTTCCAGTGGGGAAGATCTGACTCTGTCCGATCTTCTGGAAAATGTCCTGGATGTAGGTCTGATCAGCTCAGGTGCAGAGCTTGAAGTGGGGTTAGATGCACTTAGCTCTCAGGCCAGTACGGCCCAGTGACACGTCTCCTAATGTCTGTGCACCACAGAGAGGGCAGGATGAATCCCCAAGCCAAAAGCAGAGAAAGGGAAAAGACATGGAGGCGGGGCTCCTCGATCCAGACATCCCTAGCATGTCTGGACTCTCTCCCGATGCTGCATCAGGCTGATCCTTCCCAGGCAAGTGTCAAACCCACTGCTCCTCTCTCTGCAACTGTGGATAGTGGAGACAATCTAACTTAGGCTAGAAAGTCAAGCGGGGGCCCTGGGGCAGGTCCTTTGACCTTTCTCGAGAGCTTCAACCATCAAAAGATTGTAGGAATAACCTCTCCCTCCAAGGGCCATCATGAAAATTAAACGGAATGCCCCCTGTATGTCTAGAGTGTGTTTCCCACCGCATGGGGACCACAATTCAATAGCAGTGTAGTCCAGACAGGCCTGGGTTCAAATCCCAGCACTACTGTTTATGAGCTGTGTGACTATGGAGAAGACACTTAACCTCTCTGAAACACTGCTTTCTCATCGGTAAAAATGAGGGATAATAACGTACCTTATCTGGAAGTGTTGTTGCCAAGACTGAATAAGATGAAGCATATAAGGGCACAATAAATGTAAAAGTTATTATTTTTTATAACATAATGCCATAATTAGTACACGTTGATTACCTCCACTCCCCCCAGTCCACTGCTCTTCTGGTGATCACCCCCAGTTTTGTTTTGGAGATCCATCTTTCCCTGATGTTTAAGGCTATGAGGTTTGTGGAACCTTCCCTATCCCCCCAACCCCCACCCCCACGTCCTGCTGTTTAAGCCAAAGAGTATAGTTCCATCCCCTGACCATTGTTACTAGTTTACAGGGCCACTCAGAATTCATCCAAGAGCTTCTGTGGAAGCTCCTAGAAAGTGACTCCCCCTGCACCGAGACCTGGAAGACGAAAAGGGTGGAGCTGCCGCATCCATTTTGCCACCATGAGTTCGGAGCCAAGTGGAGTAGGAGCCAACAGATGGCGGGAGCTAGAATAGTTTGAGCCCGGATTAAGAGCCTCATCCTTGGATATTTTTATTTGCATATGGCCATATATTCTGTTTATTTTTAAGCTACTTAGCGTTGGGAATTTCCATCCGTCGCAACCATGAGACTCCTGTTTGAGACATTACACCTGGAGAGACTGAGCCTGGGGAGGTGGCTCAGGCTGGAAGCGGTGGCACCGACCGTCCAGGCTCCCTGGCTCCTGATCCTGTTCCCTCCCACCCCAGGCTCTGCCTCTGCCTCCGCGGGATCTTTCTCAAGCTTCCAGCTGGCGGCTCTGGCACACACCGTGGAAGAGGTGTGACTCCAGACTGTGCACATTACAACTTCTCCCATCACACCGCGTACTTACAAGAGAGCTCGAGCATGCCAGCCTGCAGCCTTGGGCTGGTTGGAGTTTTCCCAGGGAATTGAGTGGAGAAAAGTCGTCGCCCCGCATTGTCGAGGGAGCTTGGGGCTCTAATGCAGCTTTGTGGGTTGTGTGTCTGCAGCACTGTGCCATTTTCATCGAGAAAGAAAGAAAAGTCAGGAGAGAGACTCGGGGGTCGACTGTCTTCATGTCACACCACAAATTCTGGCAAGCACCCCCAGGTTTTTAATAAATGTTATTTTGATTGGATTTAGGAGTTTGGAGACGACAAAGTGACACATTTTCACAGTTCCCTGTCAAACCAAAGCATGATTGCCAAACTGTTAAGTTAAAAAAAAAATGCAGGAAAGGGAGCAGCTTGTGTGAAACATCTCCATTGCAATTGCAAGTTTCTCGGGGGGCTTTGCCTTCCCCCCATTATCACTTACAGGTACACTTAATGTAGTAGTGCTCCTGGGGTGGCTGACGGTGGGGGTGGCATCACAGGAGAACGTTTGCAAGAGTGTTAGACATGAAACTGTGCTTTGAACACATCAGCGACGGGAGGGGGGTATCTCATTTTTTTATTTTAAACAAACTTTTATGAAGCATAGCATCTCTCTAGTGGTTTCTTTTTAAAGGAATTCGATGTGAATCCCTTGATAAATAGAAGAATCCTCTTATTGGGGAAAGAATTATCTGCATCGGAAAATGCTTCCATGGTAAAGCGAGATTAGCAACATATACATGATGAAGAATTGTCTGTGTTGAGAAGAGTCAGTGGCCTAAAGATTAATGGCAGAAGTTCCAGAGTGTTCTGAGAAACTTGAACAAGCTGCCGGCAGGAGAATCCTCCCTTTGAGGATTTTATTTTATTTTATTTTATTTTATTTTATTTTAATTTTATCAGTTCGGTTTGCTCATCTCAGGTCTGCTCATTTTCTTGCCCCCTTGAAGGCGAAGGTGATCATCTCCTCCCACCCATGTGGCCTTACACTGTTCTCAGCCAAGGCCGAACAAAAGAGGCCAAGACTCCCAAGTGCAGACCCTGCAGAGACCCCTTGTTCGGCTTCATCCCATGGGCATCGTCTGCATTCCTAACCTTGACCACCTTTGCTGGTGCTCTTCCTTCCAACTGAGCCCCGTGTGGGGTGTGGCCGGACCTGAGCAAATTAATCACCAGTACTGGGGCTGGACGAGTAACTCAAGATACTCACCTTTTATGATAATAGAGAGTGCCCTGTTTGGGAGGGAGGAGGCGATACCCCTTCAAATGATCGTGTCTCCTGGTTGTGAGACACCGTGGTAGGCAGGATCACGGCCCCCCGGGATGTCCACATCCTCAGCCCCGAAACCTCCCGTGGCAAAAGGGCCTTTGCGGGTGTGACGTGGGCAGATTATCATGCACTGTGTGGCCGGGCCCCGCATCACCGCAAGAGCCCTTCTAAGAGGAAGGCACGAGGGTCAGTCAGAGAAGGAGGTGTGTTGTTGGGAACGGGTCAGAGAGATGCCATTGCTGGAAGGGGCACAAGCCAAGGACTGTGGGCGCCTCTAGCAGCTGGAAGAGTCCAGGAAATGGTCTCCAGAAGAACGCAGCCTTGCAACACCTTGGCAGGTGCGTTTGTGGACGTACGACCTCCAGAAGGGCAAGATCGTGAATTTGTAGGGTCGTTTTGTTTGTTTTTTTAATCCACGGACTTTGTGGTAATTTGTTCCCGCGGCAATAGGAAATATACACATCGCTGTCAGAAGCACTCAGATAACGCACACCCCTCAGCGCTCAGATCGCAGAACGTAATTCGTGCTTTATTGGAAGATTCAGAGGATAGGTTAGATCCCTCCTTGCCTTCGGGACACGATTATGAAAATAAGTTTCCCTCTTATTCGTGCTGGTTGAGAAAGAGCTTGGGAAACTGGTCTGTTCTTACCTTACTGTTTTAAAACAACAACAACAGATTAATTGGAGTGGAAAGAAAAATACCTCAATTGCTTACCCCGGGGCCTCACGGAGTTGTAAGCCGGTCTGAGTTCCAGTTGTCAGGCGTGGTTTTCTCGCGCTCTGAGGGTGCCGCAGGTGTGTCTGACGCTATGAGACTGGAGACCATGGTAAAGACGGGGTTTGCAGAGGGGGACCCATTCTTTGCCCTCTCTTTGCATGCCGAGTTCCTGCTAACGTCACAAGGACTTGGCGTGTGCGTGCAGAAGGCAGGCAGTGCGTACCGTTCACTGTAGTACGGTCGGCACACAGCGCTCCGGGCTTGCACTGTGCTCACACTTGAACTGTTCCTTCCCAGTGAACTGGGAAGTGAGTGTATCATCTACCTCCCAACTCCATTTTTTACAAAGCCTGCCTGATACAAGATGAAAGATCACTAAGGATTTTTTTTTCTCTTTGGTCTTAAAAATTTCTATTTCAAAACCATACATGGAGAATCTGTCTTCAGAAATGGCTTACACGCTAGCGGGAGGTTGGATACTTGGGCGCTGTTATGCATATTATTGCCGGAAGCCGTAGCACCGTAAATAAAGCCTGTGAATTATGTCTTCCAGCCCCTGGTCACTCGGTAGCATAGCAATACGATGGTAAGGTCAAGGTGGGCAGGAACCCGGCTCCCGTGCACTGTGTGGGGAGCTCTGCCTGCCTTGGGGGCTGTGGGTCTAGACAGCTCAGCTTGCTTCCCACCTCCCACCCCCTACCCCCTACCCCCCATTCAGTTACACCCTGTTTACGTAGCCCAGCACAGGCTGGCTCTGTTAGTTAAGTTGTCTTTTACAAGAGATGGCTGGCAGGGCAGGCCAGGGCTCTCTGGCCAGCTGACTGTGGGCTTTGGAGGGAATCCTAAAGGTCACCCAGTGCTGACAAGGAAAGACGATTTTCAGGGCTGGAATGTGTGTAACGTTTCCAGCCCATTTTTTCTTCTCCTGTCATCAGCTAACACCTCTTCCTTTGCAGGAATCCACTCGAGGGATGGGTACCTTTGCAAGTTTGCCCTTGCTTATTGTGTGCACATAAAAAACAAACAAACAAAAACATTTAGGAGGCAGGTGGCTCAGAAATGGCTGTGAAGTCCAGCTGCTTAGGATAGAACTTGGCTTTGCCTTATAACACCTGAGTGAACTTGGATGAGTCCCCCAGCCTGCACCTGTCAGTTTCCCCACCTGTCAGGTGGTGGGGGATAAGAATGGTACCTACCCCACAGGTGTTATGGGAAGGGGGATGAGGGGGACGGAGGGAATATCACATTGTTTGTATTGGCTCATGCTAAGTGTTCGGTAAATATTAACTTTTTTCGTTGCTGTTGTTAATTGGGTGAGATGAGGTAACAGATGAGTTAAGCACACAGCTCTGACATCTAGATATCCCGTGTCGTGTCCTAACACCGGGGCTTCAGGCCAGTCCCTAACTGCCCCAACTGGGGTCCCCCCATGCAGCCGTGGGGGACCACGTGGCATCCAGCCAGCGCTAGGCCAGGCTGCCTTCTGCTGCGGTTTCTACGCCCTCGGCTGCTACCGCTGTTATCGATAATGGGGTGTCTCTTAGGCCTCCTCGAACGCTCCTGTCCGTTCTGCCATGTTCTCTACGGGGATTTCGGGAAACGGACTTCCCCCGTGCTTATGGGCTCTGCCTGTTTCAGGTGTGTGTGTGTGCTGTAGCCTCATGTGAGATGATCAGACCGGTGGCGATTTGGCAAAGTCTGGAGACATTTTTCAATGTCACAACTGGTGTGGGGGAGGTGCTAGTATCTAGTGGGTGGGGGCCAGGGATGCTTCTAAAACCCCTACAACGCATAGGACAGCCCCTGGCCCCACATGTCAATAGTCCAAGGCTGAGAAACTCTGAATTAGATGATGTCATAGGCGATGTATTGTTTCCCCACATGTTGATTCGTTGTATTCCCTTATTCCAACGTCTGTTCACTTTCAGGTTTGTTGGCGTAGGAAAAATCATGATTATCAAGTAGGTAAAGGGTCAAAATATACTCTCTGCCCCCACCCTTCAAAACCAACTTGAACACATCTATTGCAAAGGAGAGAGGAAAGCAAGCACTGGCAATGGAGTGAAAAGGAGGGAGGGTGTTGGCGGGGCCCTGGACTCTGATCCCATTTCTGATGCTTCCTGTGTGGGGTAATTTGGGGCACTCATCAGCTTCATGAACCAGTGGCCCTCATGAAACAGAGGCACAGGTGTTGATCACAGGTGAGAGAGCGGGGCAGCCCGCGTCCGAGAATGCTGTGTCTCCACCACAAAGTAGGACACACTCACTCCCAAGCTGCTGTCGCATCCCTGTCCCAGCAAGCCCGAGCACGCGCTTTGCTGCTCATCTCGAAACGGGGAGAATCTGAACAATTTCGTTTTCAGATGAAGCTAATTTGCAAGATGCCACCCTCCTCAGGAGGGAAGAGATAAGACCAGAGGACATGGAAAGAGGAAATGGCAGAAGTTGTACATCGCCCCCCTCCCCTGCAACCTTAAATGTGCTCTAATGTGCTGGAGGGGACATCCGACCTGAAGTTCAGACATTTCACAGGAAGACAGAACGCTGAGAACTCTGATTTCAAAGGGGACCCCTGGACAGACTGGACACTGGTGACGCTTCATGCGGGCTGCCTGGAGAGCCAGTCCCATCCTGACTTTCTCATCCCTTTGTTAGCTGACTCGGTGTTCTCTCTGTGATGGGACCCCCACAGGCCCCCCGGTGCATTGGATGTGTAATGGGAGGCATGCAGTAAAAACAGAACCAGAATGACCAGGGTAGAGCGCATCAGAAAGCATGAGAGGCGATAGCATTGGGGATGGGCGGAGTCATATGGCACTGTTGACATAATTATATGCAAATGACTATCACAATGTGAGCTTTCGCATTTACTGAGCACCTGCCAGGTGCCAGGTTGGAAGCTAAGGGCTCTGCTTGCATTCACTCGTCTCAGGGCCGCAACTGTCCCAGTGGGCAGGTGTATTTATCCCTACTCCGCAGACGAGGGAAGCTGAGGCTCACGGATGTCACAGGACTTGCCAGGGTCACAGGGTAGGAGATGGGAGAGATGCGGGTAGCTTGACTGGAACCTGTGCTTTCAGTCACCATGCTCCTCAGATACCTCGTACCATGGTTGTTCTCAAGGCTGGCTCTCTGGAGATGTCCAGGAGCTTCTGTAACTGATCAGACCTGGGCTCCACCCAATAAGAATCTGGTTTAATTAGTCCTGGGTGGGGCCTGGGCATGGTATCATTTTTTTTTTAAATCCCTCAGCTAATTTGTGGGAAGCCAGGATTAAGAGCTGGTCATGTATAAATATGTGTGTGTGGGTACCTAGGAACACGTGTGTGTATGTATGTACATGTGAACACGTGTGTCTGTGTGTGTTGCATTAGTTTCTAAGGGCTGCTGTAACAAAGCCTTACAGCCTGGCTGGCTTGAAAGAACAGAAACGTATCCTCTCTCAGTTCTGGAGGCTTTGAGGGATCAGAGTCTGTTCCAGGCCCGTCTCCCGGCTGCTGGTGGCCACTAGCAATCCCGGGGTCCTCGGCTTGTAGGTGCACCCCTCCTGTCTCTGCCTTCATTTCCACCTGGCGCTCTCGCTGTGTGTCCGTGTCTCTGTAGATCCATGTCTCTTCTCTGAAGGGCACCAGTCGTTCGATTCAGCGCCCTTACATCTGCAAAGACACTGTAGCCAAGTAAGGTCACATTCTGAGGTTCCCGATGGCCGTGGATTTTGGAGGGACAATCCTTAGCTCACTGAGTGTGTGTGTGTGCCCGTGTGCACGTGAGCATTAATGATTGAGGTTGTGTCAAGGGTGGCTAGCCCATTGAGATGTGCAGGGGGAAGGCCCTGCCCACAGTAGAAGACCATTGTGTGTGTGTTTGTGGAGTCAGTGGGGAGACGATTCCGCTCCCCAAAGATGGGGTTGAGTGTCCCTCTTGAATGGCTCCTGGGTCCTTCTACTTCTCCATCCACATGTCCGCATACCCGATTCAGGCCACCATCCTCTGTCACCTGTGTAGACAGTAGCAACCCCCCCACTGGCCGCCCTGCTTCCTGCCTTCCATGCTCTGCAAACCCCTGGCCCTCCCCAGCCCCATGCCTCCCAGTTCATTGTCAAGTGGCAGCCAGTCTTCTTGGTACTTCTCAGCTAAGGGGATCCTGTTCTCCTCAGAGCCTCTCCAGTCTACCTGTCCAGCGTCACCCAGTACCACAGGCCCGGAAGCACATCTCTTGGCTTTTTCTTCAGGCCATCATCTTTGTGGTCCCTATGCCTGGGGCTGGGGGTGGGGGGAGTGGACACAATCTCAGGGACCCCAAAGGCTGTTGCACTCAATCAGGGCCCTGATCCCCCAGGGGGCCCCTGCAGACAGCACGGAGCAAGACAAGGAGACTCCTGCTTGGGCCTCTCCTTTAAACCTTGACTCAGGCAAAGAAACTGGTAAATATCCCCATTGAGATTCCTCCAGCCACTTTCCAAGCTGGAAATGAAATGACCAGCTGTAAAAATGTGATGCATAATACAAACCAGCTTAATGGTTTTCTGAAATATTAAAAATTAATGTGGAACATCAACACTTTTAGTGGTCAAATGTCCCCCCTGGAACTCAATGTCTGAAAATTGTCCCCATAGGGGACATTGGGGACCATGGCTGTGGGCCTATTTGGGATGGTATAAATGCCCTGTGGAGTAGAGGCCATTTCGGGGTGAGCTGGTCTTAAATGGCCCAGACAAGGGGCAGAGAAGCTTTCTCCCTGATCTCTACTCTGGCCAGCAGTCTGTAAACTTCTGAGCCTTTTTGCAAGCCCAGCTTATTTCTCGTGTCTAATCCCATATGTAGCATGGAGGGGAGGCCTGTCGAGGAACAGGGGTCGGCCAGTCCACATGGCTGCTAGATACTCAGCCCCATCTCCCATGATTTGTTTAGCCATCCAGGGCAGGGAGGCAAGGCTCACATTCCCAGGGGCTGCTTGTTGCTGCCTGTTGCTGCCTGTAGGGCTGCGCCTTTCTATAGATCTGCTTCGTAGAATCTTACCAGGCTTCTGAAACTTGTAATTCCCTGCCCACCCTCACGTCCCATCCCCTGGTGGGCAGAGAGAAGGTGCAGACTTCTTTCTGTAACTTGCGTGGTTGCTAAGCACCCCAGGTGGGGGTGGAGAGGGGAGCCACAGGAGCAGCCTGGAATCTGGAAAGCCAGGAAAGTTGTTGGAGAAATGCTCTCAGTTTGTTGGGCCTGAAACAGCAGTATTTTTAAAAACCCAATCTGCTGCTCAGCAAAGTTTAAAAATACCCCTTTATATGTTAGGTAATAAAGCCCCAAATTATTCACTGTATTAGATGCAGCTTAATAAAATTATGGTCTAATGAGCTGCCTGATTTGTATTTGCCAGGTTTCAACCGTCTGGGACTTGCTGGGGTGTATGCTCTGATGCTGTGCATTCAGTGGCAGGTGGAATAAGCCTCTGTCCTGTTTCCGTGGTGGAGGCAACGGGTTGGGACTTTTATCATTCCACTAAAGGCCTCCTCCATTCCCATGCCCTCTCCTGCTGGCACAGGTGCTGGGGCAAGGACTTGGTCAGGATCCTGCCTTTTCACTGCAAAGCTCAGCCCAAACAGAAAGTCAGCAGCCTATGCTTTGACCTGGTAGTCATCCTGCCCCTGGGCCTTTGCACATGCTGTTTGCTCTGCCTGGATACCTCCTTACGCTCATTCTCTATATCCTCACCTCTGTCTCCTTTACCATATTCACTCCTATCCTTGCTTCGGGTCTCAGATTCAATGCCTCTGCTTGGAAAGGCTTGCTGAGCTCCCAGGCCCCTGCTCTGAGTCTCTGTGCTTCAGTCAGCATGTGTTCACCCATCGCTTGGCTGTTCTTTTCTTTGATCTGACTATGTTCTCAGGAAGGCTCTCTCTTTAGTGGCAAACTGGCCATGGGGACTGTGAACTCATGGTCCCCAGATGAATCACAGGACCTTATTCCTAGTGGTTACAGCAGAAGTCCTGAGTCATTTGCCCATCACTGAACCAATTCCGCTATGAATCTGATAGGCCAGGCTTGGATCATGGACCTAAGAAGTTGAGTCAGCCCATCTTAAACCACATGACTTGCAATAGTGATACCAGAAGCAGGAGGAATACCCAGATAATTAATACTAAAATATGAAAATAAGAGGTATAGTTGGCAGGTAAAGACTGCAGATGGCCATTGTAGCCCCACACAGCCCATAGGGCACCAGGTGGGTGGGTTGTGTGACATACCCTGCATCTTGCTGCATCCAGCTGGTCTAAGTTTGGCCAACGATGGCAGAAAATATGAAATAACAGCCTAAATAAAAAGGGACATTATTGTTCTTTCCCATAAAAGCGAGATGTGGTTGATCCAGGACCGGCGGGAGGGCTCCACTCCTCAAAGGACTTAAGCGTGCGGGGTCTTTCAGCTTCCCACCGTCCTGTCCCTGCACCATGGCCCCCACCCTTGAGGGCCAAGATGGTGCTCCAGGTGCCCAGCCCCACTCCCAGAAGCCACACCAGAGAGGCTAGAGGAAGGAGCAGACCAAGCGTACCCACTGACGTTTGAGGAGGGTGTCTGGAACATGCCACCTCATTCACATTCTGTTGACCAGAACTTGGTCACATGGGCACCTCAGTGACAAGCAAAGCTGGGAGTGTCATGAGCCACTTGCAAGTCCTCTTACACTTGGACGTGACAGCAAAAGTACAGTCCATAAAAGACAAAATTGGTAAAATGGGTGTTACCAAAATAAAAACCTTTTCCTCTGTGAGAGACACTAATGAGGAGAATGAAGCAACAAGCTACAACTTGGAGGAAATAGTTGCAGGTCACACAAAGGACTTGTATCCAGGGTGTACCTGAACCCTCAAAACTCAGCAGTAAGAAAATAACCCATTTTAAGGTTATTTTTAATTTATTTTTTTGAAGATTTATTTATTAGAGAGCGCGAGCATGGGAGAGGAGGGGAGGGGCAGAGGGACAGAGAGAACCTCAAGTAGACTCCCCACTGAGCATGGACCCCATTGCGGGGCTCAATCTCATGACCCTGAGATCATGACCTGAGCTGAAACCAAAAGTCAGACGCTCAAACTGACTGAGCCATCCTAAAAGCAACCCCCCCTTTTTTTTAATGGGCAAAGGCTTGAATGGACACTTTGTCAAAGAGAATAGAGAGTTGGCAGGTAAGCCCATGAAACGGTGCCCTGTGTTGTGAGCTGTTCAGGAAACGCAAATTAGAACCACCACAGTATCCCACTCCACCCCTGTTAGAATGGCGAACATCAGCGAGGTGGACCAGACCACAGGCAGGCAAGTCTGGAGAGCACCTGGCCCTCTTAGGAGAGTGTAGGATGGTGCAACCGGACGAGAAAGCGGCTTCCTAAACATGCAGCTACTGTATAACCCAACAATCTCACACCTGGGTACTCATTCTAGAGAAATAGCGACTCGTGTCCGCACGAAACCTGCACACGAGGGTTTCTGGCAGCTCTCCTCATCAGAGCCCCACGCAGGAAGCCACCCACATGCCCTTCAGCAGACGGATGGACAGACAGACTGTGGTACATCCATACAATGGAAAACTGCTCAGGAGTAAAAAGGGATGCATGACCAATGCAGGAAATGACTTGGGCGGATCTCCGAGGCATCCCGTGGAGTGGAGGAAAAGAGGCCTTCCTACTGCAGAGTTCCATCGTACGATATTCTCGAGAAGACAGAACTAGAGACTGTGGGTGGACTCGTGGTTACCGCAGGGTGGGATGGGGAGGGTGCCACTACAAAAGGGACAGTATTAGGGAGTTTGGGGGGCGATATAACTGTTCTGTGTCCTGATTGTGCTGCTGGGGACATTGATAGCATTGCACAGCCCCCCCAGAGTCAGTTTTATTGTAAACAATGTTATTCCTCTAGTGGAAAAGAGGCGTGGATGTGGAGGGGAGGGGTGGTCACTGGCATTCTGACCACCTATGCCTCACCTTCTGGCACATTCCCCGCATTGGCCCAGGGCAGGGTTTCTCAAATCCCAGTGCTTTTGCCATTTAGAGCCGGATAGTTCTTTGTCGAGGGCGCTGCTCTGTGTGTGCAGTAGGGTGTTTACAGCATCCCTGGCCTCTACCCTCTAGATGCCAGCAGTGTCCCCCATCCCCACTGTGACAACCAAAATGTCTCCAGACAGAGCTGAACATCCGTGGGGGACACAGCTGCCCCCGGTTGAGAACCACTGTGTGAGTCTGCTTGTGTTTCCGTTACTTACAGCAGATAACCTCCCATTGGTTGTTCCCTTTCTCAGAGACCCTGTTACTTCACTGTCTCCATTCCCAGTTCTGCAACAGGCGCCTGAAAACTTGCAAGGTGTAGTGGGCTACCCCTGAGGACAGGACCCCCAGGGCTGTGGGCTGTTTGCTGACTTTGCTGCTTGCAGTCTGGGGCAGCTGTCCACCCCAGGCTCCTACCTTCCCCGCACCCTCTCTCCACACCCATGTCACCCCACTTATCCCCATATCCATTACCCAGCGAAGGATGACTGAGTCCTGGGCAGCGATGGGTGCCAAGTGGTGGAGAGTGAAGCCTACGTTTCAGTTACATCTTAAGCCAGAGGTATTTCCCTTGGCTCGTTTTAAAGCTCAGGAAAGCCATTTCACTATTTAAACATAGAAGAGTAACATATTTTAATAATCATACCCCGGGGCACAATTTTTCCTGTTGCGTGAAAAAATAATGATCAAAACAGCCCGCGGCCAATTGGAAAATTATGTAGAAGTAATGAAACGAAAGCCAAGCCCACTCGCCCTCCATCACGCTAGAGCACCTTTGCTGCCCCGCCTCATTTCCTCTTTCACACACTCCCCAGCCCAGGATAAAGATCACGAAATCATTCAAGTCTTTATTTCAGAAAGGCTTTACTTATTCCAAAGGTGGTTAGGAGGTTGAGCTCGAGAAGGACCGGTCCATTTCCATCTTTAACTTAGGGACCAGCAGTGGCGTTTACTGAGCTATCTCACAATGAGGGAAGATCAGAGAACCAGAGTTACTTTAGGACACGGGGTGACACACGCCCGGGCTCGCCGACCCTGGGCTGGCAAGTCAGTGACAGAGGGAGCCCAGTGGAAACCGCGAGGAACCAGTTAGAGGGAGCACGCCTGGGCTGAAGACTAAGTGCCTTCTCACCTCTATGGAGTTGTTGTCATGTGGGAATTGGCCTGGTAGTGTCAGATCTCATGTGTTCTCAGGAGGGGCTGTAAACCCAAGCCTCTGCTTGATCCCTCCTGATTTATAAATGCCTCAATAAATTCAGATGGAGAAGAAGGAGCCTGCAGGCTAGGTCTGTCCTGGGGCCCATGAGTGTGTGACTTCTCCCCTGCCCCAGCCCTCGGAAGGTCGGCTCTGCAGGCACCCTTTGAGGGACGCAGGGGAGGAAGTTCACTGTTGTCACAGCTCCCACCCTCAACCTCCATGGCTTCCTAGTTCCTCCTGGTCCTCATGGGTCCCTCCTTCCCAGCTGGCCATTCCGTGTCTTCTGCAGTTCCAGCTATCCAGCCAAGATCAGAATGGGTCCCCTCTCCCCTTCGCTGCACTAAATTAAGATGAAGCTTTTCCACGGGAATAGTTGCAGTGTGACCCGAACCACAGTGGCACAGAGAACGTGCACAGGCCAGGAAGCCCCAGTGATGAGAGCAGACTGAAGTTCGTGGACAGAATGATCGCATTTTTGTAAAGATCACGACCGAGAACTTGGCAGTATAAGTTGGTGCAGCCACTGTAGACAACAGTATGGAGATTCTTCAGAAAATTAGAAATTGAAGTACCCTGTGATCCAGCAATTCCACTTCTGGCCACATATCCGAAGGAAACAAAATCACTGCCTTAAAGAGATATCTGCTGTCCCATGTTCGTTGCAGCATTATTCATAACAGTCGAGACATGGAAACAGCGTCCGTGTCCACGGATGATGAATGGAGAAAGGGAATGTGGTATTTATTTGCAGTGGAATATTTTTCAGCCATAAAAAGGAAGGAGAGCCTATTTGGACTATATAGACGGACCGTGAGAAATAAGTGAGAAAGAGGAAGGCAAGTACGGTATGATCTCGCGCATATGAGGAATCTAAAAATACCACAACAGAACAGATCGGTGGCTGCCAGAGGCAGGGGTTCCCCAGGGGAAACAGGTGAAGGTGGTCAGATGGTACACACTCCGGGTTACAAGACAAGTGCATCCCGGGGACGTCATGGACAGCATGGCGCCAATAGTTAACAATAGCTTATTGTATATTTGAAAGTTGTCAAGAGAGTAGATCTTCAGAGTCCTCATCACAAGAACAAAAATTGTAACTATGTAAGGTGATGGATGTTAACTAAATGCCGTGGTGATCATTTTGCAATATATACATGTATCAAATAATTCTGTTGTATACCTGAAATGAATACAATGTTATATGTTAATTATATCTCACTAAAAGGGGGTGGGGAGAGAGTAAATTATGCATAGAAAAATAGACTAGAAGAAAATACAGCAAAATATTGGCAGGAGTTTACTCTAGGCTTGACTAGAGGTCGTTTTCTTTCCATCAGCTTTCTTGTATTTTTTAAGCATTTCATGCTGGGAATGTGCTATTACTAATTTATAATGGAAAACACGTTTAAAGGAAATCTTATTTAGAGACTAGATGAGAAACATAAAGACAGTTCAGTAATGACACTTAGTGAGCATAGATTCTTTGACAGATACCCACAGGTTTGTTTAACTTGCCTAATGGACGTGCATCGGATCTTAGTTGAGCCCAAGAACAGCTGGCTTGCCCTCCGCAGCACGCGTCTTGGATGAGGTTGTTGGAGAGGAGACTAGAATTGCAGAGAGGCTGGGCTGGGTGTTGCCCTTGGAGTTCTCAGAAGGAGGTGTTGGGTCTGACCCCTGAAGGGGAGTAATTCCCAATCCACCATTAAATGTGAGGACTGAACCCTTGATTTGGAAGGTTTTTCTTTCCATGGATATTTACAGTATTGAGGGAATGGAAGTCATTGTTCTACTAGTGGATAAATAATAGAGTTTGCGAGTATAAAGTGCATGCCTTAGGTCCTGTCCCATCAGGAACTGGGCTCTCCCCTTGGTGAGTTGCAAATTGCTAAAGTAACTCGAGTCTTTTGCGCATGAGGCCATTCTGCCCTGAGTTAGGTAACTCCGTTCATCTCATCAAACTAAAAACAGGCAGCTTGCTGCACTCAGTTCTTCAAGTTGGCAGCAAATGAATTTGCACACATCCGTTCTGTCCACACATTTAAATTTTCCAGGATGGTTTCCCAAACCGCTGGGAACAGTGAAGTATGCCCCAACTTGTTTGCTGCTGGGTCTGAGCATGACAAAGCAGAGATCAGTGCCCTGGAGCAGGCACCACGTTATTTCTCTGATGGTGGTCATGCCCTGAGTTCTTCAGCCAAGTAAAGGTTGTCCTGTTCCCAAGGATCGTGGACAAGGAGCTCCCCAATCTCTGATCCATACCCCTCCAGAAGATCTCATCTTCAGACCACTGACAGAGCACTTACTTTATGCCACACCCAGACTTAAATTCTTTACATTCAAGAGTGGAGGAAGGCATTCTTGTTTTTCCAACTTTATAGCTGGGGAACTGAAGCACAGAGAGGTTAAATGATTTCTCCAAGGTCACACAGCAGGTAACTGGTAGAGCTGGGATTTAAACCCAAGTAGCGTTCTGTAAAGTCCTTGATCTTGGGGAAGTGGTTTGCATTCTGTCCCAGAGCCTGATGAGTCCATTGCCATAAGCCGGGTTCACATTTTGCCTATTGCCGTGACGAAGTATGTTTATAAACATGTGAAGCCCGAGGAAGGTCTTCAGGTTTGCCTGTTGGCACACTACGGAATCACTGTTCTATTAAGTAGCTGCTTTAACACAGACCAATCCTAAAGGCAACTAACGAAGCCTGTTAATTATGAATGCCTCTCAGTGGGTGGCTCTTAGCTCAGGATCAGGAAAAAAAGATACAGCGTGAACTAAGATGAGCTGAGACAGAAAAACCAGAAATCCCACTCCGACATGATCTGATTCTAATAATCATCATGATCCATGAAATCCAAAAACATTCTGTGTCTGATTGCTTTTCTTTTGCACATTTTAAGGGAGTGTCAGTTGGTGCAATGGCATTAAAGAAAAGAGGGTAAACATTAGGGAGATACCATTTGCAGGAAAACCCACCGTGTGCCTGGCACAGGGCTCTGCGCCTAAATCCTATGCCACTTAATCCTCTCAACTACCTGGGGAGGCTAGGTGCTGTAATTATCACCTCTGTTTTATTGATAAGGAAGCTGAAATCTAGAGACGTTTAGTGACTTTTCCAGGGTCAATTAGCAAGTAAGTGACGAAAGTGACAAATTACTGTGTGTGTGTCAGAGTAAACCAACAGGTTTTGTGAGACGTCCACTGTCATATAACATTATACCAAATACATATTAAAAATTACAAGGAAACATTAAATCAAATGTGTATTAAAGAATTACAATGGGACCGAAAGTCAACAGAAGTGCTTTCTATCATCCTATATGAAAACCAGCTCAGTATCAAAACGCTTCCCATCCCCTGTGACCTAGCTCCCCCTTTAACATCTTTTGACTGAAAGAAATCACAGCTAATATGGAGACCGTGAATTCAGTAATGTTTAAAATAAATTTGTACTTTATTAATCAGCAGCGTCTTCATACATTTGAAAATTATGTGGCCATGCAAAAGGAGCGTTTGGGGCATGTATGGGTATTGGGACCACATAAACCACACCAAGGGCCCCTTCTCCTCTTGAGGGTCCGTGGCTTACCAGATTGGAAACAAGTAGTTCAGGGAATCAACGAGAGGACAGGTCAAACCTTCAGTCTCCAGACGTTACCCGTGCATACAGGGCCGCTGGTCAGGTGGTTTTCCTAACTATCTGAATTTCGAGTTCAGAGAAAGTCCACTCAACACATCTTAAACCCAAGAGCATCATTAGGATAAAATCATTTGTTCTTTAAATGACCAAATTAGGTATGATCGTAATTAGAGCTGAAGCACTTCCTGGGGTTCCTCATCTCATGGCTAACTTGCCATGTTTGGCTTTGTGGACTTTGGGAGAGAAGCTATTGTTGATTGTTGTTCTCACCAGCTGCATTGTTTGGAAGAAATATTTAGACTGGCTTTAGTGGCAAGAAGATCTAGCCTGCCTTTATTTCCGGGGTGGGGGGGGTGAGGGCCCTCTGTACACCTGGCATCTTGTCAGTTTGCTGGTAATGATTGGGGAGGTTTTCTTTAACTTCCATACTTGTCTTCCCTGTTAATGAACGGGGACCAGTGGGTCAGTACATGATAAGTGAGAAATCAGCCTCTCTTCTCCTAACCTTTTCTGTCAAACAGATGGGGGGTGGGGGGCGTTGTGTGAATCCTGGAGGGCAGAGTTTGTCTCCCCTCCGACCTCTGGAATTAAGAATGCTTCCACTCTCAGGCAGGAATCAGCTAGCACAAAACCATTAACTCAATCTTGATGAGTGTTATTCTGTGAAAGCATCATTGAAAGGAACAACATTTACTTGATTGGATTTATTTTCCAAAATTTTCATTGGGGCTTTTTTTCCCAAGAGGATAATTGCAGGGTCTAAATGAACCATTTGAACTCCAGCATTAGAAGAAAAGACAAATCATAACGTAGCTCATGACATTTGATGGTTGGGTAAGGCGTCTTACTTGGTCCTGATCAAATGGCCCATGTGCCTGAATCCAGAGCCCCCTACTCACCTTTTCAGTGTCTTTATCTATAACAGGAGTAGCTTGGATGACATCGTGATCCGATAAGATGCTTTTGAGATGGAAATAGTCCCCCTAAGAGGAAAGTCATTCACCACTCTAGTTTCTCAAACTTTGCCATCGTTTGCTTTAAATTAATTCCTACAGAACAGGATATTTTTGGTACTGGAATAAAGTCTGCAAGGGCCAGATGTCCAGGCTACAAATCAGGGTCCAGCTTCAAGAACAAAAATCAAAAGTGAAATAAGTTAAATAGTAGAAAACAAGTTCTGTTTGGAAGCTGCATCTTTATGTGTGCAAGGACTTACCCTGGTCATGTAATGTTGATCCTGTTTTAATCTATAACAAGAGTTCTTTGCTTTAAATAACTAGCAGCAGCCCTGAGAAGTTGTGTGGCATTTCAGCCCAATTTGCTCTCATTTAAAATTGACATTTCAGATCCATCATATTAGCTTCACTCTTCATTATGTTTCATTTAGTTGTGACTTGAATTTTTCTACCTTCTTCCACCTGCTCCTTAGTCTTGCTGTCATATGTTTGTTTTTTGGTCCATCCACCCATCCATCCATCCATCGCCCACTCAACCACTCACCCACCTATCCATCCATCCCTCCATCCATCTATCCGTCTACCCACCATCCATTCACTCATCCATCCATCCATCCATCCATCTACCCATCCATCCATCTACTCACCCGTCCATCCACCCACCCACCCATTTATCCATTCACTTATCCATCCATCCATCCATCCATCCATCCATCCATCCAGGAAACATTTCATTGCTGTCTATGCTCCAGGCCATACACCAATTTAGTGATTTTTAAGTGGGAGCAATTTTGCCTTCCTGGGGCAATGTCTGGAGACATTTTTAGTTGTCACAGTGGGGAGTGGGGAGGAGGGACTACGGGCATCTAGTGGGTAGAACTCAAGGATGCTGCTGAACGTTCATGATGCACAGGACAGCCCCCAGCAACAGAGAATTATCTGAGCCAAACATAATAATGCCAGGGTTGAGAAATTCTGCCAAACTAGAGATAAATAACAGGGTACTGGGCCACATGGAATTCACAGTATTACAGGGGAAATTGACAGGTAAACAGAGAAACTGTGTTGATGTTACTGGTGAGGTCATGGGTGTTCCCATCATTTCTCCCTTGGAAGGTGGTTCAGCAACGAGTCTATTTATGGCTCTACAAGAAGATTCTTTTCTGGAAAGATCTAGTAGTAACTAGAAATAGGGGAAAGATGTTGAATGAACAAAAGGGTCACAGATACATGTGTGAGACTTATCAGTGTGGGGCAGAGGTTGGAACCTTGAATGTAGGTGAAGCTCTGAGGCCGAGGTAACAAGTTTATCCACCTGCAGGTGCCAGGTGAGGTGACAAGAACGGTGACAACTGGCAGCTGATTTGACTCCCTGGGGAGTGCTGGGGACTGCGGCGAACTTCAGAGCAGCTAAAACAGGCAGGTGGCTCCAGTCAACTGTCTCCATCTAAGAGTTCAGGCCCAGAGGGGCCAGATCCTGTTGATTTTTCAGGAAAAGTTAGAAGCCCAGACTTTCTAGGAAGTCTCCTGAGTTTTAAATGTTAACAACATTTGCTTAAAAAAAAAACCCCACAAAACAAAAAGCACTGCTCAGGCCAGACAACACATCTGTGGGCTGCATCCCATGGAGTTTTGACATCTGCTCTCGAGATTAAATGAATGAAGGCTTATGATGACCATTGTGGAGCCCGGAAGATCGTAGGTGCTCAGTAAACATTGGTCAAGCGTGACTACGTCATCTAAATCTGTCTGTCTCAGCCTTGGGGTGATTGACGTTTGGAGCTGGATCATTCTTTGCTGTGGGGCTCTCCTGGGCACTGTAGGATGTTTTAGCAGCGTCTCTGGTCTCTACCCAGACATGCGAGTAGCACCACCCTCATTCCTACGTGTGCCAACCCGAATGCTTCCAACATTTGCCAACAGAGTACTTGCCCAGCAAGCTACAACCTGACTCAGTGCCACGAGTTCTTTGCTGTGGCCTCTTAGTGTATCCGTCAGCCTCAGGCAGAGAGCCCAGAAGGAGCTGAGGAAAGGCATCTGTCAGTCTCCCTGGCCCCTCCTGGACAGAGGCCATTCTGTGGCTCTCTGCTGCTTCTCGGGCCCATGGAGTTTGTCCTGTCAAGGCCTAGGCCACCTCTTCGGTTAGAAGTGCCTTGAGAGACTGAACGTGCTAGCAGCTCACACGAGCACACACGCTGGCCCATCCACCTGCCGGGAAAGGGCTGGAAGAATAGTTCCTCTGCTCCAGGGTCTCCCCCACTGCCTGTATGTCCCCAGGGCCGCCTTCTCACCCGGGTCTGAATCTGCAGTGAGAGCAGCGGCTGTTAGCTTGGCTGAGCCAGCCGAGCGAGCCCTTACCTGGTTCTCAAACTTGCGCCTGAGAACCACCTGGAGGGCCTGTTAAATAGACTGCTGGGCCCCCGGTCCAGAGTTTCCCCAGGCATCAGTCTGGGGACACAAGAATACGCATTTCTTATAGGGTCCTAGGCGCTGCTGCTGGCCCAGAGCCACACTTCGACAACCACTCGTCTGGGCTCTGGCGAAGATGCCCACTCACTACCCCCTACCTCTAGTTCCTCCCTGCAGCGGAGAAAGCAGAGCACGGGGAGGCCAGGGAGACGGAGGGATCCCTGTCTGGCTCTTGCGTTCTCGCCTGGGGCTGACCCTTCCACGGCAGACCATAACCAAGTACTCCTGGCCCCGAGTTATAGCGTAACTTGCCGGACAAGTACTTGGCTTGTTCGATAAAGTGAATTTATATGCCTACCAGCTCTTTGGTTTTTTGATTATTTTTCTCCTCCCCTTGATAATGTAGTGTATTTAGATGGGTCTCCTGGTCATTACAGTGAATTAGTGAAATCCCTCTTTATAGGTTTTTGTTTGTTCGAGCTTAACAGAGGTGGTTTAAATCACTGGACCCCTGAAATGCCTTCTCGGGCGAGTGCGTGGATGGCACTTCATTACAAGCAGGCTTAGCTGCTGGGACAGATAGAGATTAGAGCAATTTGCTTCGCTGCTTGATGGGGAAACTGTGACATTTCGGTGGCTCGGATTCAGAGCTGTTTTGCAGGAAGGGAAAGCCCCTTACCTTTCTGTTCAGTTCCGCATCATTCAGCTTCCTGTGCCCGCATGCTGGTGAGGGCCTGGGGGCGGAGAGCAAACACCCCGGGGTCTCCGGGCTGGGAGGGAGCTCCGCCTGCTCAAAGCAGGGGGACCAACCCATCCTCGTTTACCTGAGACTTTCCTGGTGTGGGCACTGACGTTCATCCTGGGGAAACCTTTGGGGCCAGGGAATCCAGCCCGTTGGTCGGCCCAGCTCAGAGGGTGATGGTGGCTGGAAATGCCACACAGGCAGAGCTCAGGTGACCTCCCAATGGTAGTACCTGCAGTTGTCACCCAAGAGGTACCGCTCATAGATGGGCCACTTAATCTCCATCTCTCATTGGCGCCTCAAAGCAATGCAGAGCGGTGCTGCTATCACCGGTTCACAGGGGAGGGAACCCGAGCTCCGGGAGGTTTCCTCTAGTGTTAGTCCGGTGAGAAGCAGAAGGTGGCAGTTGTCCCCTGCGTTGTACCCGAAACCTGAGGTTCAGGGAGTGCCTCTCACCATGAGCACTCCTGGAGGGTGGGGTTTGTCAGGTCCTCACACGGATGTTGTGGCTGTCAAGTGGAGTCTCGGGCTTCTCGAGGCGAGGACCAGACCTCTCTGATCCCAGACGAAACGGCCTCCCGTGCACGCTGGTGCTGTGTCCTCAGACCCTGGCCGAGCCCGTGAGGCTCTATCCTGTGTCGTGGCAGCTGCCCAGTGCCAGGACATGCTTTCCCTTCCTCCACCTGATGGTGAGACCATAAAAGCCAGCAGCCTAGGGCAAAGCAGCTGCCCCGGGAGGATTTTTGAGACCCTTGTGAAACTGGGTGGGGAGGTGGTGGAAGGAGGAATTTCAGAAGCAGTGCCAGGAGTGGAGTCAAGGTGCATACAAACTCCAGAGGGGGCTGGAGTGGGACCTGCCACTTCTAGCTCTGTGGCCATGGGTGAGTGTTTAAAATTCTCCATGCTTCAGGGACAAGCCTGAGATGGTATGTAACTATGGCCCAGCACATAGTAAGCACTAAATAAATGTGAGCTGAGGTTTTTACCATCATTGATTTCTACTGCTTGACCAAGTCTGAACCTCAGTTTCTCTATCTGTGAAAAGGGAACAAAGCGATGACTTCGCTTATCGTGGTGGGGAAGGAGCAGGAGGACCGACGTACATAAAGCCCTGTGCCCGGCGCCTGGAACGACCTCAGTAAATGTCAATTCTTAGGATTGTTTATAATCCTTCTAGCTCAAAGTTCTTTGAGAATTTGATAAAAACTGTAGACTTGGGAAAAACACAAATATAATGACATTTTGCACATTGGGTCAGAGACTTTGGTCCCCTAAGCCTTCTCTTGAATCAGGTTTAGAATCTCTGCAGTGGAAGGGTGCCCACAAATAAGTGGCTTAGGCCACTGTGTCCCCACATTCCTTCTCCTACAACAAACCCCCTCTTCCAGGTTCATCCACTCTTTGCTGTCTTAGGGCACTCCAGGTAACCTCCCAGGTAATCCTGGAGTTATCCTAATTCACACAGGATCCTTAGAGACTGGCAAGAGATTTTACTTTTACCTGCTTTGATGATATTTATGTTTTAAAGGAGGCTGCCAGGAAAAGGCAGAACCTAGTCAAAGGAATGTATTACTAATGGTGGAATTAGGGGTAGTTCTATAGATCACCAAGGAGAAGAGATGTCATTTAGCCTTGATGCAATCTAGGACACAATGGGGTTTTTTTCGGGGGGGGGGGTGGCTAATAATGTGGGAAAGTATTGAAAGATAAAGAAATTAAGGTCTTCAGGTACCTAGCCTCTCTGCTCACCTTTAAGCCCAATGAGTTCCTTTTTTTTCCTCTCTCCCACAGGCAGCACTATATGTTGTATCCTTTATAATCAATGGAAACCTCTAGAAAATCATCCACTTCCTTCGTCCTGCCTGGGAAAATAAAATGTTATGTTTTCCATAAATACAAGATGCACAAAGCATTCCAAGCCTGTCCCTGAATTGGATATGTCATCTTAGAACAAGTTTGCTGCTTTTAGAAACCATGATCCCATTGGCCCTACAACAAGGCAATTTTCAAATAAGGCAGGTCCTGGCATCTGGGAGGACTAGCTGTTTCCTTTGTTGCCAGGGAAATCATTCCGAAACAGAAAAAGCCTGGAATCCCAGCCCCCAACCATCTCCAAAACAATACGCATTCTTAAACAAAAAAATCCAAACAACAAAACAATAGGCAACACAAAACCCAGCACATTACTGTACATTAGGAAGGCTTTTTTCCCTCAACTGAAGGGATGAAAGGGCATCATAATTTTGTTTTCAAATGTGTTTAAGAACCTGTTATTAAAACGGAATTAAGCCCGAGTCCCAGGGCAGCCACTCTGCGACCACAGGGAGATAATCCTGATAATGCGATTAGTGCCTGCTTGAATGGGGCTGGGACCAGGCAAGGAGAAAGCCTGGAAGCTGGAGCTCTGCTGAGCCCGGCTGCTGGGCACTGAACACAGATGCCTCCTTCTCCCCACGATTGTGCAGCGGACCCCTGCCATAGGGGGACGTTGGGGGGCTTAGGGAGAAGGTCACTAATCACACTTACCCACGGCTCCCTCTGTGCCGCAAGATGGGCTGAACACTTGCCATGTGTTCTCATTTCTAGTCAGACGTTTACTCTCTAAGTCAGATGCTGTTACAGCCGCACACACCCATTCTCAGCTGTGAAAAGCATGTGGATGTTGGTAAGTTTCCTGGAGTCACACAACGGATGAGCCCCAAAGCTGGAATTCAAACCCAGGTCTGCCAGTGGCCAAGCCCTGCCTTTCACTGCCACAGTCGAGCTACCGATTGGTTGCTTGGGCACTTAAATGCAGAAGACTCAAATCTGTAGGAAAACTTGTATTTAATAGCAAGCCCTGCCTCCACCTGCAACCAGTCAAAGAGCTGCAGTCCCTGCTTAAATCATTGCCAGCCAGGCAAGGTGGAGTCTAACGCTAGAGGTCAGAGATGGTGAGTAAAGGATGGGCCTGGTCTCTGGCGATTGCATCCAGAAGGACCCTTTAACCTTCTCCCCTTGGTTTAGCCACCCCTGCTTTGTCTGCCGACGTCCCTGCCCCTTTCATCAATTGAACGTTGTTATGATTGAGAGCAGGGGCCAGCGAACTTTCTGTATAGGTCTAGGTAGGAAACATGTAGGCTTTGTGGGCCATTCAGTGTCTGTGGCAACTATTCAACTCTGTCATTGTAACAGGAAAGCAGTTGTAGACAATACATAAATGAATGGGTTTGGCTGTGTTCCAATAAAACTTTATTTACAAAAACAAGTAGTGGGCCATAGTCTGCTGACCCCTTAAGGGCATGGCTTCTGAAGTCAGAGAGGCCTGAGGTAGAATTACAGCTTCGCCACTACTAGCTGGGTGGTCGGTCCTGAGGACTATTCTTTACCTCAGCTTCTTCATCCATAAAGTGGGTCTGTAATCATACCTGTCTTGTAGGGATTTATAAGGTGTCTAGGTGTGCCCCAGGTCAGAAAGGAGAGAAGCGAAGGCTCCCAGGGGAAAGGCCTAGTGCACCAACTTCGTTATCCCCACCCCACAGTGGGCAGGCTATAGGAGAGGGCTGTTCCCAGAGGACTGGACAGTAGCCATTTCCTTTGGACTTTGATTACCCTGACTAGTTACCTGTTACGGGTTTAAGTCCCGACAAGACGTCTGGGGCATCCACAGTGGTGGGTCAACAGGCTGCCGACACCACAGGCCGGAAGGTTCGGTGTTGGTCAGCTTTGGGGAATGGGCAGCCACACGCCCTTGAAGCTTACAACTCCCATCTGGGCACGTCTCAGCTCCTTGAGTGTCATCTTCAGGACCGAATGTTAGAGGAAGAAGGGGTCCATTTGCTCACAACGTCCCAGGCGCTGTTGGTAGCAGAAGTCCGTGTACATCCGTTTCTGTTTTTCTTGATGTGATAGTCTTTACCACCCTAATACTGATGCCCTGTGTTTGAGAACCATCGGCACAAACAGTCCCTCTACTGAGGAACAAGACAGGCTCTGTATTCTTCGCAAGGCATTTGGACTGCCCGTGTGTCCTTGTTTCCAGCCCTGCCCCCCATAAAGTGGTCTTATCCACAGAGACACTATAACCAGAGGCCGAGACCAGCCCCATCCTGCCAACAGCATCTCCCGGGAACAGGACAATACATTCCAGTGAACAGGAGAGCTGAGCCAATTAAGCAGACCTCTCTCCCTGTTACCTTTAGCAATCCCCAAGAATGTCCAGTAGCTGCCTTTAAAAAAAAAAATGATCCTTGCATTGGAAATGCGTTATCACTGTTTACCTTTTCATCCCATGGACTACGTTTGCATCAGAAGAATGACATTTCTCAGCTGTGCTGATAGAGTGATTGATGAATAAGTTATGCAGTGGTTTTGTTTCCATCAAAATCAATTATTTAAGTGCTCTGCATTTATATTTTCTGTTGAGAAGCCCAAGGTCCCGAGAGTCAACCCTTGGGTGCTTGTTAGGGTTCGGACAGGGGTGGAGAGGCAGAAGAGAGGTGGGATGGTGGCAGGGTGGTGGTTTAGGACGCAGACATTGCAGGCCTGGAATCAAAGCCAGTTCTGCTCGCTCAAGGAGCTTAGCCTCTGGTGCACGGTTCCCCTTGTGTGAAAGCAGAGGCCATGATCACCCTTACCTCCCGAGGAGTCAGCCTGGAAGAGCTCGTGGAGTGTTTGGCGCACACTGACCCATTGTCAAGGGCTGAATCCTGCTTGACTGTTACCGTCTTAGCTCTTTGTATTCTGGTAGCTTTGTGAAGACAGGGCCACCTCATTTGGGTAAGAGGCAGCTCCTCACTCCCCACCCCTGGGGGCCAAAGGTTTCATGTTCCCTGGGCAGTTTGGAGGCTACAGGAAGGAAAAGGTTTGCAGAGAGACCTGGAGATCCAGAATTTGGGGAGTGGCCCACAATTAAGATATTATGCTTGTCTAGTATCTATACTAATAGCATGTGGAATTAAGAGAGTGTATTAGTTTCCTGGGGCTGCCATCACAAATTGCCACGAACTAATGGCTTAAAACAACAAAAATATATTCTCTCGCCGTCGCGGAAGGTAGAGGGACAAAATCAAGGCATCAGCCAGGCCACGTGCCTTCTGGAGACTCTGGGGGAAGGTCCTTCCTTGCCTCTTCTCTCTCCAGGAGCTTGTGGCACCGTCACCCTGATCTCCCACGAACGTGTTTGTTCGTCCCGTGGCCTTCTCCTGCCGTGTCCTCTCCTCTTCTCAGAGGACACCGTTATTGAGCTTAAGGCACACCCTAAATCCAACAAGAGTTCGTCTCTAGATTCATCACTACTTACATGCATAAAGACCCTTTTCCAAATAAGGTTCACATTCTGAGATTCCAGGTAGACTTGATTTTGGGGGGGGGTGTGTGGAACAGGACACTATCCAGCCCCCTACGGCGACTACCTACATCACCAGCCGCGATCCCCACGGTGACGGATGACGAGGGGCAAGGCAAGACGAGCCCTTGCTTTCTCCGGAGCTGGGATAGTCAGTCGGCATCCCCGGAGTGTCTGGTGTGCAAAGCTTTCCTTGAAGACCTGGCCTTTCCTAAGGGTCTGAATCATCCCAGTGAGGAGACTTACAGGCAAGCTTATGCTGGGGAGCCCTTCAGCCAATGATCCCTTTGCCCCCACCTCCCTGAGCTTACGGAAGTTGGGGAGATGACTGTTCTAGCAAGAACATTAGAGGATTGTGCCCTTCTCTTAAGCGTGCACCTCTGAAGATGCGTTTGAGGGTCTGAATTCATCCACAACACAGGAACGCTGAATGCATTGTGCTTTTCCAGGCAGACAGGCTATATTTTATCTGAACCAAACATCTGACTTTAACCTCAGGCAGATTTCTCTTCAGGTTGTAATTGTTCTGGGATAAACAGAGAAAATGGGAAGGGGCATCCCGGTGGGAACCACAGTGCCTGCTATGTGGGAGGATTCCCATTGAAAATCTTCAAAACACAGCGTCGTCAGGTTGGTCCAGATAACTGCTGTCTGCAACCTGCTTCCCCTGTTATATGTAGATGAGTTCCCCCCTCCCCCCCAAAAAAAGAAAAGGAAAATAAATGAAAATAGATCTCAGTTTCAGATTAGATGCCATTACATACAACTCTAGGGATCACGTTGTTCCTTGGAGCCAAACCAGAACAAAACCCTGACTCCGCACCCTTCACACCTTCAAATACGTCTTCTTCATCTTCCTTTTGAAAATAGAAATCCTTTAAGCTCTGGTGCGGGACGGACTGTGATGTGACGGCACTGACAGGAGAGGAGAGGGAGGTAACTAGGGGAAAAGACCCACTGATTCTGATGTTGCTTAAAAAGGCTAGGATTGTACGGCTCCACAGAGACATCCCTGTACCTCTAAATAAATTCTTCAGTTAAGAAGGAAAAGGGGGAAATCAAGTCTCCAGGAAACTCGAGAACCTTTCATAATTTCCTTTCTTACAAGTAGAAGAATCTTCAATAAAAACTTTCAGGTGAGTCCCATTCACTCTGGATGAGGGGAACCCCAAGTCCTGCCTCCGGGGCTCCTCACACATCACTGGGGCATGGTGGCCGTCCTCCGTCTTAGCTCCCCGACGTGGGATGGACCCCTTCTCTGAGTACATTACATGCAACGTTTTTGCTGTTTACAGTCCTGGTTCCTGTATTCAGCATTTTAAAGAGAAGAAAGGCAGTTTCTTACCCTTAAGTTTGGAGAAATCCTGAGGGGCTCTGGAAATCTCTGTGTGTATTTGGAGGAAACCCATCAGCTCCCTGGGCTGCCCTGCCCATTGCCCCCAGGGCACCATTTTGCTTCGCTTTCTTGAATCAGCAGGATGGGGGCATAGGAGAGACCCAGGAGCTAATGGCTGTGGGACAGCAAGGTGGCGGGGGACTGCTGCCGTGCCGCTGACCTCAGGGTACTCAAGACGCGCATGGCTTAGACTCAGGCTACCCTCAACGGAACCAAAAAGGGCCCCGGAGATTCTGGGAGGCAGTCCTTCTCTGGCACGGAGATGGGCTGTCTTGTCTCACATGGTGCTCTCACTGCATGTCACGCAGTGCCGATAATGTGCTCATGTGACCTCGCAAGGACCCCTATGAAGTGGCAGGAGGATTTTTGGCTTCACGTCTCAGATGGGGAAGCTGAGGCCTGAAGTCTTAGCGTGACCTCCGGCGGTCTCTTTGGCTCCAGTGGAGGACGGTTCCTCTGGACTCAAGAGAGAGCTGGGCCACTTTCTGTCCCAAAGAGCATGCTCAGTAAAGAGAAGGTCTCCTTCCTGTTCTCTTCCCTCCCTCCCTCCCTCTCTGGCTCTTCGCCCCACCCCCGCCCCTGCAGGATGTTGATGGTGCTTTAAAAATCTGTCAGCAGCTTCTTACCCAGGCCCAGGTAAAGGGAGAGTCCGTCACAGGAATTCAGACGGCGAATGTGATCTCCCCTCCTGCGACATGCATCTTAGGGTCCTTATTATTTAAAAATAAATAATAGAACAGGTGCGTGCAAGTGGCATGAAGCCAGCTGCAGCTCGCGCGCCTGACATCAATTTGTAACTGTAATCTGTTAGGTATTGAAAAGGAGCTGGACTTTGGAATTCTCCTCTCCCAGAGCAGTGCACGGACTAGAAGCCATGCAGAGACCCTGGAGACCCCCCTCAGACAGAGAACATTTATCACCGCTTGGACAAAGGGGGATTTTCAATGATTTATGTTGTTCGTAAATATCTTTTAACCTAACGTTATCAAGGAGTTTCTTCTATTGCTTGAGAATGAGGGGGCGTTGTAAAGACAGGCTGAGAACCCTTCCCGAAGGCGCCCACCACCGGCCCCACCCCTGCCCCAGCTTGGGCAGCCCTCACTGCCTTCCCCAGGAGGATGAATGTGATTAGTTAGCATCTTGGGGCTGTTGAGAACCACTCAAGGGTTCTTGATTCTGCAGGTGTTTTGAACAGACTCGGAGGGCAGGCAGATCAGGCTCAGAACTAAGGCTACCGTGCCTGGCGTGTTACAGACTCTCACAGGTCGGAAGCAGACATAGGCATGGAGCTGGAAGTGCAGACTTATCAAGGAACAGCAGGTGTGAAAGGCAAGGGAGGGGGAAGAGGACTCGGGGCATCAGTGGGGAGGCTTGATGGAGACCCGACAAAGCTCAGGCAGCACAAAGGTTGGTCCCGAGCACAGACAGCCCACTAGAGGGGTTGTGCCCCTGGACAGCAGTGGCAGCCCTGTGGACTGCCTCCTTGCTTTGTCCTTGGCCAGGGCCACCCTGAGAAGAACGGGACCTCGGCTTAAACGTTGAGGCTGATTTTTCTCTTGTTTTTGTCCTTTCCCATTTCTTATTCAGTGGTTCTCGAACAGAGACGGTTTGCCCCCGGAGGGCATTTGGCAGAGCCTGGAAACATTTTTGGTTGGGTGGGATGCTGGTAGCATCTAGTGAGCGGAGGTTGGGGATGCCGCTAAGCGTCCTGCAAGGAGCAAGACCGCCCCCCCACCCCCACCCCATGGCAAAGACCCGCCTGGCCGCGATTGTCCACAGAGCTAAGGTTGAGCAACCCTGCTCTTAGTCAGGCTTGCCCTGAGAACCTGGCCTTCCACGTCCAAAGCTCTCTAGCTGAAACTTTCCTTTGTGTGTCTGTTTTGAAGCAGGTTGGTGCAATGAGCATTCATCAAAATCTGACCAGCGTTTTCTGGGTATCACCAACTTATTACAGGTTACCCAGAAGTAAGCATCTGTCCTCAAGGAGATCACTGCTAACTTGAGGAGGCATCCAGGTTTTCTTCGAAACAGAACAACCAGAGAACGTGCTCTCTTGTGCAGGATGGCAGAGTGGTGGCCCCAGCTGATCTGGTCTACAGAGCTGTTTTATTTGGCTAGCGAGTTTTCTTCCTTTATCTTTTTTTTTTTTTTCCTGTTCAAATGTCATGAACAAGAACTTAGACTCTAGTATACTGCAAGTCCTCTCAAGATATTTCATCTTTATTAGCTCCATACGTGCAATGCCCGGAAGGCGATTGTGTTTATAACCCCCTAGTTGAAGACAGTGGTTCTCAAACTCAAGCAAGCCGCAGAGTGCCCTGGAAGCCTTGTTAAAATAGGTTGCTGGTCCCCACAGCGGAGGGTCTGCCTCAGTGGGGCTGAGGGGGCGCCTGACAGTTTGCATTTCTAATAGGCATCAAGAGGCTGCTGATGCTGCTGGTCTGGGGATCCTCCTTTGAGAACCACTGGTCTGAAGCAGTCATTCTCAAGTGTTAGTGTGCATCAATTACCTGGGAGGTTGGTCAAAAAACTCAGAAGCTGTGCCCCCGTGCCCTGGGATTCCGCTTCTGTAGACCTGGGAGGGGTCTGGGCATCCCTACTTTGTAGCAACCCATCTGACACATACCAGGTTTGAAAATCATTGCTGTAAGGGTCAAATGAGTGGTGTAGACCACTGCTTCCCAGATATTTAATGTGCCTATGAATTGCCCCAGGATCTTGTTAAAATACTGATGCCGATTAGGCAGATCTGGTCATAGCACCTGAGGTTCTGCACATCTAGCCTGTTCCCAGGCAATGCCCAAGCTGCTGGTCCACGGACATCTTTTAAATAGCGAGGGGTAGACAACTGGTTTGCAACCACAGTGATTTTACCCCTCAGGGGACATTGGCAATGTCCAGAGACATTTTTAGCTGTCACGGCTGGAAAGGTTTAAGGACTTCTCGTATGTAGTGGGTAGAGGCCAGGAGTGCTGCCAAATATCCCATGAGCCACAGGACACCCCCACAACCAAGAATGATCCGGCCCAGCAGGTCAGCCCTGTGGACACTGAGAAACCCTGGGTAGACAGTCACTGAGAAGTTGGCTAACCATCGATAAATGGGCCAGGAGGGCTAGCAAAGACTTCAGAAGGGGGGAAGACTTCAGTTAGACCTACTGTCTAATATTAAGCTGCTTTCAGGGGCGCCTGGGTGGCACAGCGGTTAAGCGTCTGCCTTCGGCTCAGGGCGTGGTCCCGGCGTTATGGGATCGAGCCCCACATCAGGCTCCTCCTCTGGGAGCCTGCTTCTTCCTCTCCCACTCTCCCTGCTTGTGTTCCCTCTCTCGCTAGCTGTCTCTATCTCTGTCAAATAAATAAATAAAATCTTAAAAAAAAAATATTAAGCTGCTTTCAGGCACAATGAGGTTGCAGCCCTCCCCTGCTACTTCCTGTCCCTCACCTCTCTCTTATTCTTTCTCTGTAGCACCTGCCACGATCTAACATGATTTTACTTATGTGTGTCTTACTGATAATCTGCTTCCCCTACTAGAATGTACGATCCAGAAGGGAAACACAGAAGACAAAGACTTCTGTCTGTTTGGTTCACTTTGTTATCCTCAGCACCTAGAACAGTGCCGGGCAATTAGTAGGTGCTCAATAAATAGTTATTACGTGAATGAGTGGATATCAAGGTCTTCGGGGAAACAGAAAGAACATGGGTGCCAGGCTGCAGGCTCAGGGAATGGTGAGCCATTTATCTCATCCTGTCACTCACTCATTCATAGAATGTGTACTAAAGATTTGCTCTGCACGGGCTCCCAAGCCACACACTTGGGTGTTCACGGTCAGGCTATGAGATATGCCCACCATCTGCTGATCCTGCCTTTTGGACATTCAGAGACGGACGGTAGTTTTCCCCAATGGGCAAAGAGCCCCTACTTTTTTGGGAAACAGTCTAATTTCATGATGTTCTGGTAGGAACCTCAATGGAACCAAGAAAAGGTAAATAAATGTCTCTATCTCCTCTTAATTCACTGCCTTTCTTCTCTTTTTTCTTTTTAAACCTCATTTCCATCCAGAAAGTTCTTGCCCTGTATTTTCTGAAAATTGGAAAATCAGACCCTTCATTTGTGTGTCTGCGATTGCCAGGGAGCTGGCCGGGGAGCACGGATTCAAAGCAGCTCTTGTCGGAACATCCCATTTTCCCATTAGCGCGAGTCTCCGAGCACTTTTGTGTTCCTCACTTCAGAGAGGAGAGTATTACAAAAACACTTTCTAATTACTGTTGGCCTTTTATTACTTTAGAGCTTCCGCAGCCTCGAAATGAACATCCTTGCCTGAGAATTTGTCCTTTTTCTCTCTGGGGAGACACGTCATCCCCACGGGCTTATTGATAGAGACTGAGCTGGCAGAATTTGCCTAACGAATGTGACGTCAAAGAGGTCAGGACCACAATGGGAAGGACAGCTCTGAGTTCATTTGCATTCCCTCCGATGGTTCTGGAACAAAAGCCCACCCCATGCCACAGCCTTTGCTTCATGGTTCACTTATTTTGGCTCATTTCCTCCAAATTGAGTAGTAGATTAAAAAGAAGAAGAAGAAACAGTCAGGTTTTCTCTCCCACGTCCTCTGCCCAATATTCTTAGCTGGGCTGTAATGTGGGCAGGTCATTGTTGCCCCAAGAGGAGGAGGAGGCTTTGAACATGATGTTGGCCCAAGCCCTCCCTTTCGACAGGTCAATTCCATAACTGTCTGGCTCTTTCTTGAAGAGCTCCCAGGCAGAGGATGTTTGAAAGCTCATTTGTCTTAGGTCCTACCCAAAGAATCATTCCTCCCTTCCCTGCCTGCATCCAGCGTTATCCCCTGTGTCCACGTGCGTTGGTGCAGACAACAGAATTTGCTCTCTGGCCCAGTCAAGCAGACCAAGGCGATCGAGGGGCTCCCAGGATCTCCAGGGGCTCCGGCAGCCAGGCGCAGGGCGGCCGCAGAGTTGAATCAGCATCCCAGAGTTGCTTGGTGGAGATGCCCATGCAGCCCCCTCTGGACACAGACCAGGTGCAGCCTGATGCTGGGCCCAGAGTGTCACCTCCAAGCCATTGTCCCAGCCATCGCCACAAACTGGGTGCGGTGGCCATGCCCTAAACTGAAATCTGCCCGGTAGCCGTTTCTCCCACCACAAGCTTGAGTCCAGGCGCGGCGTAATCCGATCGTGGGAGCCCAGGTGCCACACAAAGAAGGCTGAGAAAGAAAACTTCTCGCTTTGAATTTGAAAAGATGTGGGCTCCAGGTAGGGAACTCTCAAAAGAGAGAAAAAGTGTTCAAAAAGTTGAGGGTGGCCCAAAGGAATGTCAGGTACCTGATAGCCTATGTAGGGCCTGACCTTGATTTTTTTTTCCCCCCGGACACTGTGAGCTAGAGGTTTCAGGCTATAAGAGAGGGATACCCGTCGAAGGAGCTTCCCTGTCCCTTACTTCCCATCGGAGGCAGCAGTAAGCTAAGCAACAAGCCCTGTTTCCAGTCCTTGGCTGAAGGTGGATTCCGCAGGGGGCTGGCAGCCCCCAAACAGACAGAGAGCTGGGCCTGCCACCCACAGAAAAGCTCCTCGGACACCCGGGCTGATGGTGTCAGACCGGCCACGTGCTCTTCCCAGAAGCAGCAGTCACAAGCTCGCGATGACTGGGTTATTTTGATACAGGAGCTGACGGTGCGTAGAACAAAAGCAGGCATGACAGGAGAGCAGCTTGTTTAAAGAATACCTGAAATCCAGGGCCTTGGGGCGGTAGGGTCTTTCCAGATTATGAGGACTGGCCCCCAAGTGTCAGTGTGGGAGAGGCAGCGGGAGAGGGGAGGCACGCAGGACGCGCTGTATGCACTGCTCATCGCACTGCCTTGGGGATGTGGGCCAAGGAAATGAAGGCAAGGAAGGTGCCAGAGTGTCCGTAAATAAAACTCATGAGGAATCGGTGCAGGTCGACATGTTCATACCAAATCTTTCCTGGGTTTGGGGGCAGCACTCTCTTCCCCATCTCCTCCTCGAGCTTCCTCTTGCCAGACTGAGGAGCCCTAACGCCTTTGATATTCAGAATCTTAAAAAGGCCCTTATGGGTCATTGAGCCCGAGTCGGTAAAGTGTGGTCCTCAGTCCTCCTGGATCCGATTCCCCGCTGGACTTTGATTAGAATGCAGATGTCCTGGCCCCATCCCCAGACCTACTGAATCTGACTCCAGCGTGATGCCCATGGATGTGGGTTTCAGCCAGCTTCTCCGGTCCTTCTTGTGCACACGGAAGTTCTAGGACCACCTATGTTATCCAACCTCCTTATCCTTAGATGGGGAAACAGAGCCCCGGAGAGGAGCAGAAACTTGTTCAGAGGTAGGCAGGTGGTCGGGGCGCCTGGGGAGGGGGACTCAGTCATTTAAGCATCTGACTCCTGATTTCAGCTCCACATAGGGCTCTGTGCTCAGCAGGGAATCTGCTTGAGATTCTCTCCTTCTCCCTCTCCCTCTCCTCCAGCGTGCGCTCTCTCTCTCTCTCTCTCTCTCTCTCTCAAATAAATGTTAGGGGGAAGAAAAGGTTGACAGGTGGTCACCTGCAGAGCTGAGCCTGGAGTCCCCCAGTTCACATCTCCAGTCCTATGTCACTGGCTTCTCTAGCAGATCTTCTATGTATCTCCATTAGGAGGCATTGAGAGGAACAGTAGAACTAGAAGTGAACCCTGTTGGATGCCAAGATCTTCCCTGCAAAGCTGTAAAATGCATTCTCTCTTAAATGCAGCTGCGGTCGCCATGGGACTGAGTCAGCTGTGCATGGATGCGGTACGTTTAGGACTCATGGCTAAAAGCAAGGCTTGCCCTGGACTTGGGAGGAAAGGGATGCCAGGCTTACACCTTTCTCTCCCTTGATAGTCTCTGCCTCCTGGAGGTAGATGTCGCCTTTACTCATACAACCCCAGGCCTTTATGCTCACTGGAGAGGAGCTGGGCAGCTTGAAGCTTGAGCAGAGGACTGAGGCTGAATGTCTCGTCCGTTGCTTCTTGGCCGGCTCTGGGATGATGCTATCCATGTTTCTATGGCAGTGTGAGTGGGCCCTTTGCTGGAGGTAGACAGAGGTTTGGTCTGAAAACAATCAGTTGGGAAATCACTTTGCCTACAGATGTTCTCAATTAGATTTTTTCATCAAGACATCCACGTTCTCTCCCTTCCAGGCGCCCTGTACTGGCCCTGGGGTCAGTCCCGTGGTGTCAGTTATTTGGACAGAGGGACTTGACTCTACTGTTTTGTGTAGCCCATTGGGACAGCTGGTGTGTTCCTCCTCTGGAGATATCGTGGCTGCTAAGAGCAAAGGCCACAGCCCGTCACAGGCTGCGTGGTGTTCGAGATCGGTCTCCCCCTGACCTGCCATTGAAGGGGCAGCTGTGCCAGGGTCCCCGGGAGTCACATCCTCAGAATGAGTCACAGATGCTCAGCAGCAGGAGGGGCCCTCAGGGTGACCCCTGGACATGTGGCAGGAGATGACTGGAGAGGCGGTGGGTGGCCATATGGTCCTGGGGGGTGGTGTTCCCCATAAGCCCTCCCCCCCACTTCAGATGCTCTTTCCTGCAGCGTGGGCCCTTCCACTTTGGAAGATACTCCTGGGCCTTTCGTGCCTACATCCCCAACGCCTTAAGGCAGCATGGAGCACCTGGTCCAGTGGGGCAGCCTGACTCTGCCCCCCACACCCTCATTTCCATCCTTCATCATTGTCTTTATTTCCTCCTACCTCTTCTCTGTCTCCATCATGAGAATTTGAATTGCAGAGACGTGCCCTGTTTTCTTCTGACTTTGTCTTCTGATGCTTCTAGGCCTGGCGCCCAGTAGGCGCAGAGTAAATACTTTGGCGCAGTGTTGAGTAAAAGTACTTGCTCGGTAATTGTTCATTGCATGGGAACATGGAACTTCCCGGGAGTAGCCGAAGTCCTTCGCAGAGGAGTTCCTTGCCCTGTCTTTGATAGGAGAGCGCTCCTTTCTCGCTTTGTGGATTATTTCCGCTTTTTTTTTCTCTGGTGGTGGGTGGCTTTCCTGTTGGCCTTGCCCTCAGCCAGGTGTATGGTCAGCCCCTCTAGGTCTGAGCACAAGAGAGCCAAAAAGGGGCAAAGAAGACAAAGGAGGCAAAAGAGAATCTGCCGTGACATGTCGGGAATGGCAGAGGGAGGGAGACTGGCTCACACAACCTGAGAGTCCACAGGCAAAGCCCCGAGCGTGAGACTGGATTTTTCCTGGGTTTTCTAGTTAGTGAGAATGAGCTGTCTTCCCTTCTTAGATGCTGGCACCAGTCCACTTGGAATCAGCTGTTGACTACCCTGCTGGGGTTACAAAGCAAGATGATCTTTAATTATGTTCATTCCTCTGCCCACAAGGCCAAGCTGAAATGATCTTAATATGCTGTTGGATTCCTCCGATGAACGCAAAACCCCCATCCTTCTTGTCTCGCTCTGCGACATTGAGCATGGTGGGGAGGTTTGACCTTGATCCCTACCATGTGTGCAGCCAGCTCAGTGACCTTCAAGAGGTCACTTCCCCTCCCTGAGCCTTTGTTCCCATCTCTGCGATGGACAAGATCATACCTGTTCTATCCTCCTATAGGGAAGCTTCTGAGGGTCAAGCGAAATAATGGATGGGAACGAGAAGGTAGAGACAACCCAAGGGTCCATCAGTTGGTTAATGGATAGGCAAAAAGTGGTATATCCATAGGGTGGCGTATTATCTGGCAATAAAAAGGAATAATACATGCTATGACATGGATGGACCTTGGAAACATTATGGTAAGTGAAAAAAGCCAGACACAAAAGGCTGTGTATTGTGAGTCCACTCTGACAAAATACCCAGGAGAGGCCAGTCCATAGAGACAGCAGATTAGTGGTTGCCAGGGGCTGGAGGGAGGGAAGAATGTGGAGCAACTGCTCATAGGTCTAGGGTTTCTTTGGGGGCTGATGAAAATTATGTAGTGGCGATGGTTGCGCAACTTTGTGAATATACTGAAGACCACTGAGCATCTACTTTAAAAGGGTGAATTTTTTGCTATGAATTATATCTCAATAATAAACAAACACACGTACATACACTGTATGAAGAGATGGCTGAGGAAGCCATCAGGATGTATACAGCTGGAGTGTTATCATTGACAGCATCATCTTCACATGTCAACCTTTATTTAGTGCCTACTGTATGCCTGGCACCATGTCAAGAGCTTGGCATGTCCTGCTTCACATAACGGACCTTACCATCTTTATATTGTAAAGAAGGCTGAGAATCTGAGAACTTAAGTCATATGAGCAAGGTCACAGGGCTGCTGAGAGGCCAGACTGGGAGCCAAGCCCAGATCTGTCTGACCCCAAGGCCTAGACCCTTTCCTCAACCGCATGCTGCTATCTCTTGGGTTCAGGGACTTCTAGGTATAATCAAATGTCTTATTTTTTTGAGACCTGGCCACTGTTAAGTTAGTTCTTGGAACTTAAAGTGTGATACCCAGGACTTCCATTGGGAAAGCAGAAATATCTCCATGGTCAATGTAAGTGGACCTTCCAAGCAGCAAAAATCGACTGGCCCATGAATTTCTCACCCATGAGACCATCGGCCAGTTTCTCTGGCTTAGGGGGTTAGAAGTGGAATCCAAGAACTCTGAGAGTTGATGACAGGCTCTGAGATGCCTCAGGAACCCATTGCCAGGCCTTGGTGATGACAGATACCCGCCACCCCAAAGCCTAGGGAAGCTGCTCCAAGGTTCCTTCCAGGAAGGGCTGAGATTCAGCTTTGCCATTAGGTCATATGGGAGGAGGCCACTTGTAAGAATCATTGGTGGGGATCCTATGAGCCAACTCCCATCTGTGAAGGGGGACCAGGACGTGACCTGCCAAGTCCACAATAGTTTCAAGGTCTGCACCAATATATCAAAAGCTTCTAGTGGTGACAAGAAAGTACATATATGTATATATGTGTTGAATAATCTGGGTGGGTGCTGGGCTGTCTGAGTGGTTCCTGCTTGTGCAGTTGGTGACCCGGGGGCAGTTGAGGTCAGGGGAAATACTGACGGGCTCTGTTAGGGTTTGATACAGAAGCTGTTTGGGGGTGTGGGCTCTGAATTGGTTGGTGTGCATGTCAAAGGCAGGCTGGCAGGTGTTGCTGCCTTGTATCTCGAGGAATTTGCTAGCCCTGGGAGGTAAAGATAAGAAACCTGAAGCCTAGGAACTTGCCCAAGTTTCCTTAACTAGTTGAGAGAGGAGTTGGGATTTGAATCCAGGCAGGCAAGCCCCACAGTCTGCCTAAGAAAGGACTTAGTCTGGTGTTGAGCACCCCTGAGAAGTGACTTGTGCTCTATGAGCTGAGGTCTAATTGGCACCACCTGCTTCCTTCCAGGGTGCAGGATGCAGGGAGAGGGGGCTGTGGGAAGGCATTCCTGCCTCAGGACCAACATGCAGGAGGACATGGGCTGGCTGAGAGCCTGCTGACCGTGCAACTGGCCTGTGGATATTTGAAGCCTGCAGATGCTGGGCTCCCGCTGCAGGCCTGGTCAACCAGAAACTCTGGGGGATGCTATTCTTGATAAGCTCCCTGTATGACTCTTTTTAAAATTACCTTTCTTAACAGTTGCGAGGTAACTCACATGCAGTGAGAGGCACAGATCTTAGCTGTACAGTTTGATGAGTTTTGACAAGTGCACATACTCGTGTCACCCATACATCTATAGAGATACCAAATATTTCTGTCACCCTGGAAAATGCCTTTGTGCCCCTTCGCCATCCTGCCCTCCCCCCCGCCCCCATCAAACCACTGTTCTGAGTTCTATCAGTATAGATAAATTTTGTCATTTGTAGAAATGGGTCCTACAATATGTATTCTTTTATATCTGGCTGCCTTCACTCAGAAGAATATTCTTGAGATTCACCCAAGTTGTTGTGTGTTTCAATATCCATTCTGTTTACGACCGAGGATTACTACGTTGTACAGATACACCACAATTTAGTTTCTCTGTTCTATTGATGGACATTTGGATTGGTTCCGGTTTTAGACTACTGTGAACAAAGCTGCCATGGACGTCTATATGCGAGTCTTTTATAGAATTCTGTTTTCATTTCTCCTGGGTAAATATATAGGGCTGGGATGGCTGGGTTTGCCCTTGGCTGACTCATTGCAGCCTTGATGTTGTAGAAACTCTGGACTGACCAACTCATGACCATGATCCCTTTCAGCTCCCAAACCCCATGACTCTGTTTCAGCTCCAACGTGGTGCTTGCAGTGGTTACATTGTCTTCATTGTGGTAAAGTAATACATAGCATGAAATTTACCATTTAACCATTCATAAGGGTACGGTTCAGTGGCATGAAGTACGTTCACACGGTTGTGCAACCATCACCACAACCATCTCCAGAACTCTTTTCGTTCTTGCAGAACTGAAACTCTGTCCCCATCAAACGCCAACTCCCCATTGCCCTCCTCCAGCCCCTAGTAACCACCATTCTACTCTCTGTTTCTATGACTGTGACTGCTCTAAGTACTTCATGTTAGTTCAATCATACAGTATTTTTCCTTTCTGGGGCAGGCTTATGTCACTTAGTGCAATGTCTTTAAGGTCCCCACTCCATAGCACGTGTCAGACACCCTTCCTTTTTAAAGCTGAGTAATATTCCATTGTGTGTTTAGACCACATCTTGTTCTTATATTTTTTTAATAGAGAACAAAATTTCATTTAAATAAAAAGAGTTTTATGAAGAACGTACAATGACCTGACCCAGAAACTCTATACATTCTTGCCTTACTCATCCAGGACACGCTTGGCTGTGTCAGTGCTCATGCTACCCTAGATCCAGGAGATCTCAAGATGCAGACAAGTCAACACAAGGTGGATTTCCCTGTTGTTTTTCCTATAAAAAACGGGAGGCATCCGAGTGTCAGCAGCTCACCTGCCACCTACTCTCTCTCATTTGAACTGGTTTCCCAATGAGTCCATTAAAATCCCCTTTCCACTTCTTTTTCCAGAACTGTTCATACCAGAGTCTAAAAGCAGATCTCTTTGTTTATATTTCCCTTGGCTGTTTTAAAACCCTATTTGTCATATCTGACATCCTGCAAGTTTCCTATCAGATCTGAGAAGAAGCGCCCGCTGAATGCGTGATGGGATGGGAAATGCGAGCTGAAAGCCATATTGACTCCGACCGCAGTGCCCTCGCTGCGCTGGGAGCTGCCAGGTGTCTCTGTGGTGGGAATGAACCTGAAAACAATGGGTAGAGTTTAACTGCCTAGGCACTGAGTTGCTCCAGGAGTGCAAAGAAACAATAAAGGCTGCAATTAAAACTCTGTCACCCACATTAAACAGTCGTGGTCTGTCCCAAAGAAGATTTGTAGGTCAAACACACAAATTGTATTTGCGGGATATTAATGCAGAGATGTGGTTTAAAGACTTCTTACCTATTCCGTGCTGGCAGGTCTCCTCAGCTGCTAGACCTCAGTGTGAGTTACCTTTAGACTTTCCTGGACCCTCCAAGGGGCATTCTGTCCATTCAACCTTCAGTTTCCCAAATGTTTTCATTGGTATAAAGCATCCAGGACACAGTGTTAACACACAGAGCGTATTCCCTAATATTTGTTAAATAAAATGGAGGAAGAATGAATACCACTTATTCATTACCTGTTTATTAACCTCACCAGACTCTTAGCTTCTTCATAGTAGGGGTTGTCTTATCTTCTCTCTAGCTCTAGCTTATCAGCTGGCACATAGTAGGTACTCAGGCAAGGTTCCCAGGCTAACTGAGAAATATGGCACACGTCCTGTTGTATCCTAGTTATTGTTGTGTGTGTATGTGTCATCTCCTGCCTCTGCATCCCCTGCATTGCTAAGGCAATGATTGTTTGTTGTCCATTATTCATTGGATCCCCTGGCAAATAGCAGATGTTTGGCACATAGTAGGAGGTCCATAAGATACATAGTAATTACTGAATAACATTTAAGTAGCAATTTCATTTTTCTTACTCACGGGAGCATTTGTATTTCTTCTGAAATATGGTAAGAATTGTATTCTGCCTGGTGCCTTGGCTATCCCGCCTCACACTAGAATAGAATCAGTGACTCTTTCTTGGGCCTTCTCTAAGCCAGTTTCGTTACTTAGGTCCCAAGGTAGGCTCTGGTCCCATATCAAGCACCTGTGAACTTCTGTCTTCTTTGCAAGGATTGACATGTTTCTTTTTTTGTTGAGCCTTTAAATAGCATTGTAGACACAGGAAAGCCAACCCCCCAGGGTGATGGCTTTGCAGGTTGGCCTCTTAGAATCAATGCTGGGGTTGTGGATGGAAGAGAATTAATTGTTAAGGTTGGGCAGACTGAGTTGGATCCCAACTGTGTCACTTACCAGCTCTTTGACCTCAGAGGCAAGCTGTTCCACTCGTGAGTGACAGTTTTCCCATCTGCCAAATGGGGATAAATTGTGTCCACTAAAACTTAGTTGGCTTACAACAACCCAGATTTATTCTCTTACAGGTCTGGAGGCCAGATGTCCAAAATGAATCTGATGGGGCTAAAATCATAGTGTCAGCAGAACTGATTCCTCCTAGAGGCTCTGGGGGAGAATCTCTTCCCTTCTCTTTTCCAGCTTCCAGAGGCTGCCTCTATGCCTTGGCCATGGCCCCTTCCTTTACCTTCAAAGCCAACGGTAGCATCTTCCTTTTCCACCTCTGCTTCTCATGGCTTCTGTTGTCACATGGCCTTCCTCTCACTCTGACTTCCCTTCCTCCCTCTTATAGGGACTCTTACAATGACATCGGGCCCACCCAGGTCATCCAGCATAATCTTCCCACTTCAGGATCTCCAATTTAATCATATCTGCAGAGTCCCTCTTACCATGGGAGGTAACATATGCGTAGGTCCCAGGGATTTGGATGAGGACATTTTTGGGAGATTGGGATTGTGTGTGTGGTGACCTTCAAGTAACTAAAGGCCGTATCGACCTGTGTTCTCCGTTCCCAGAGTAGAACTTCACATCGAATACTGTCTTGGTTTGAGTTCTTCCGAAAGCAAACAGAATCAAGGATCCAAGAGCATACAGTTTATCTAGGAGGTAAAGGGAACACTGGCTTCCAAGCCAGTTACCACCACAGCAGACTAGAGCTTAATGCCACTGGGGACACTCAAGGAGCCCAAGCAGAACATGGCTCAGTTATCCAGCCTTCCAGGTGAGGGAGCTGGGTATGTATACACCAGTTCCCATCAGTTATGGGTGTGAAGATTCCCATAGTTCTGTGGCATCTCTGGCCTGCTGTCCAGGTGGCAAGGGAGCCCCCGCAGTAAGAGAAGGTAAAGAAAAAAATGAAGGCATTGGCAGTTGGAAGTCAGGCCAATGTGCGGCCATGTGCTAAGGGCAGCGGTGTATGGGCGGAGTACCCGGCAGTGTCTTCCACAGAGGCCCAGGGCCTCTTGAATGCTCATGGTCAGCGGTCCACCCATCACCATGCCTGGGCACCTCTGCTCCGAGCAGTCAGGTCATTCGCTTGCTAAGAGTCCCTTGTACTCGTTCCCAAACCTGTGTGCTGGCTGTACAGTCATTTAATGAAGCCAAGTTGAATGTTAAACGTACGGTTGTTTAATGACACTAAGGTAAAGACTTGATAGGAGTGAATTTGATTTAAAAAAATGCTGCTCAATTAGATATGTCCCGAGAGCTGTGGGAGATGATGGCAGGGGAAGAGGAACCACAGAACTCCAGAAGGGGTAGTCGTTTCTCCTTTGAAAGAAACTCAAGCTAGAAGTCACAGATGATGACTTGTGCGTGTGGTGTGTGTGTGTGTGTGTGTATTCAGTTTTCATAATACCATGGGGTAGGTATTATTCCCATTTTATTGAATATAGGTGAAGAAACCCTAAGTGGTTAAGTAAATTCCCCAAGGTCCTGTAGTTAGTAAGTGGCAGAACTTGAATGAGAGTGTCTCCCTCTTGGTCCTGCACTAACTCCCTTCGACCCCAGTCTGCCACTCTTGGAAGCCATGCCAGGATGTCTAAGCACACCCACCCCAGTCTGATCAACTTCCAGGAGCTGACACCATCCCATGTTGCTGGAAGGGACTCTAGGCAAATATATGTGGTTCTTCTCCCCAGTCTGGGAGTTTCCTTCATGGAAAAAGGGAAATGATATCTTTATCCCACCTTTTCTTAACTTCTTTTGACGTGAATGAACTCCCACTTCTTATAGACCATGGAACACCTGAAAAATCATAGCAAAGTCAGCCCTACCCTTCACCTTCTAGCAAAGATGACCCAACAGAAATTCTGGGCAATCTCTCTCTGCTTTGCCTGATATCAGAGCATAGAGGGAGGCCCAGAGGAAAGGCCTTGAGCCCTGGCCTTGGCACTGGCCTTGGCTCTTAGGGGCCTCCAGGTTTGGGGTTTTGACAGCAATGGGAATCAGACATCAATGAAGAGCCTCACCCTGGGGGATGCAGGGCCTGAGGCTTCCACATCGGTCCCAAGTGCCTGAGACTGGGCTCTAACGAATTCTGTTTGGGGGAAGAGGGAAAAGCTTCTACTGAAGCAGAGCTTATTAACCAAGCTGTTAACACCCCTTGGACTGGCCTGATGTCTTCCATTTTATATGGAGCTCCCTGCAGAGGTGGCTAGGAAAAAGAGCTCACCCCAAGAGTACTCGTTCGATAAGAGGTGTCTGGAGACCCATCAGTGGACTAATGTGGGAATGGCTGGCATGCAGCTCTCATGAGGCAGCCCTTGCTCCCTTCTGAATGGAAGATTGATGAACCGACACTGTGCTTACCAGCATCGAAAGTAGCCTTCCTTGTTTTTACTGGGTATTATTTGCGTGTTTTTAAACGGCATCTCAGTCGGCAAGTTGGCTGGTATGCAATGCCTTCAGTATCAAAATGGCAGCCTTTATGAAGCTGGGTCAAAGAGGGCGAGTTCAGTTCACATGTATTGCAGGCCTGCTGTGGTCGGGCACTGGGCCACAGCAGTCATAGAACTCAGTCGTAACCCTTTACTGGACGAGAGAGGCGAGTCAGCAGGCACCTGATAAGTGCTACGAGGGAGGTAAATACAGGCCAGTATAGCGGCCCAGGGGGTGGACAGCTTCTCCAGCCGTGTGGGGAGGGTTCAGGCCGATGAACACATACCCGGAGGAGGGAATGCCTGAGCTGAGTTGGGAAGGATGAGCATGGATTAGCCAAGGAGAAAGGGTGAAACAGGTGCTGTAGGCGACCTGAGCCCAAGCAAGAGGTAAGATGCAAAATGGCGCATTAGAAGAGTTTTAAGGAGTTTGCTGAGGCCAGGATGGAGGAGAGAAGCAGGGGGAGAGTGGTCTGGAGATGGAGACAAATTCCCACCAGCGGGGCCTTTGGATCTTGCCAAGGGGCTGGGATTTGACCCTGGAATCTTAGCTGTACCTGTGTTGTCTGTCAGGGAACTCAGCGCCAAGGAGGAGGCAGGAGCCCTGGGTGATTTATCTGTGTAATAATGAGTCGTATTTTAAGTGTTCCATGCATTTTCATGGGGCTTAAGTTGATAGGCAAATTCTGCTCTTCAGTTTTAATTATGCAAACCCAAGAGGCAAGAATTATTCTCTTCATTTCCAACATGAAGAGCAAAGTGTGCGCACTGGCCCCTTGCCAGTGACTTGTGCAGGAGTCCTGCAGCACCCCTGCTGCGGGGGCCGGGTGGGGGGAGGGGTGGGTGTGGCCAGGGACTTGACTCCCACCACTGATGTTGGAATAGGCCAGCCGCAGTCTGGCTCTACTACCCACACCCACAACCCCGACACGTCTCTTCTCCTGAGGTCCTCTGCTGTTACTGCATCCCTGCTTTTACCCATCTTCACACCCCGCCTCTGGCATCAAAGACACAGGCTCGTGGACAAGCTGCCCATTTGCCAAGTCATGTTCTGGCCAGTTGGGCGAGAGAGGAGAAGCCCTGGGCTGCGGCCCATTCGAGCTGCGCGACCCTGGGCACTTTCCGTCCCTGGCCTGTTTCCTCCTTTATTAAAAGAAAGTGGCGAAAAGACGGACTCTCAGGTCCTTTCGGAGGCTGTGTCTGTCCTGTTCACCGCTGTGTCCCTCAGCGCCAGGCACTGAACAGGTGCCCCGTATGGAACTATCGAATGGATGTGGGAACACCCATCCCGTGCCAGGCAGCGTGTGCCCCTGGGCAGACACCAGGGGGAATAGAACGTTCAAACATCTAGTGGTTAAAATCGATGTGGAAGTGAGTAAGTAGAATATGGACCAGCCAGTAGAAGATCCTGCGGCAGCAGGACTGGCTGCTCCGTGCAGCTCTTTGATTTCGTGTCCTCTCAGTGGGGGAATCTTAGCAAAAGAAGCAAGCACAGCTGGATTGCCCACAGTTGTAGGCATGCACAGGGGGGGCCTCACCAAGGGCACGGACCGTTCAAGAGTTTGTGTCCTCCCAATTCATGGTTGCTGTTACTTGTTATTCCATATGCGGAGCGGCACAAGTAATGCGTGGATTTCGTTTACAGCCGAGATGAATTTGGACAAGATGGTTGTTTTCTTTAAAAAAAAGAAAGCCCGGTAAAGTTTATAGGTGAAACGGTTCTGAGTTTTGTGTAGCAGAGTTGGTGAAACTTACAAACTGAGACCTGCTCAGCACCTGGTCTGGCAAGTGACTCACGTCCAAATGACGGCCACCGAAAGGAGTGACATCCCTGCTCCCCGCCCACTTCTGACTGTAGATTCCGCCTCTTCCCTGAGCTCGCCTCCGGGCTGAGGTTTGGAGCCAAGCTGCTGGAGGATGTTGATGGTGGAAACACTTTGTAGCCCGACAGATGTTTGCCACGGGAGTGTCTGCATGTGAGGCAGCCAGGGATTTTGGGCAGCTGATCAGTGAAATGCAAGAGGGCAGCTCAGTCTGGATGCCTCCTCCGCAGGACCCCGTTGACCCTGCTGGAAGAATCAGGAGTTGATTCCCCAGCGAAAAGCTAAAGTGGCTGCAAAGAAAAAGGAACAGGTGCAGGGTTCTCCCTGCAGCCGGAGCCTGGAGCGTCATCTAAGCAGATGGCAAAGAGCTGCTTATCCAGAAGAGCCCAGTCCTTCGGGACTGATCGGACCCCGGCAGGGATGTGCTGAAGCTTCGGTTCACGGGGTTCAGCTTATCCCAGGGGCAGAGGGCCTGGGGAGACCCTCAGACGGCAGGGGACCCGTCAAGACTGGCTAGTGTGGAACAGAGGCTGCATGCAAAGCCAGACAGGTGTGTCACCGAGCAAAAGAACATTATTTCATGGGGTTATTCTCCTTCAAGGGAGTGAAACGGGCGTCCAAGTGCCTACAGGGCTTCCGGCTTCTCTCTGGGAAACTGACTCGCTGGATGGTGAAGGTGTCCCCGTCCGAGCTGCTGGCGTGTTGATCAAGTGTGTTTTCAGCGTTGGGTGGGATTCCAGAGAGACCCTGCTCTCTGGCACCAGAAACCTCCCTTTCTGGCCAGAGGAATCTGCTGCGTTGACACCCTCACTTTTTACCGTCGGATAAATGTCTGCCCTCTATGGACAAATGAAGATGGGCTGCACATTTCACCCAGGAGGCTTGTCGCACTCGGCAGTTGCGGCCGAGGTCATGAATTATGCATCTGTGGGCCTGCTGGGGTTTTTTTTCCCTTGTCTTCTCTTTCTCAAGTGCTTGCAGTATCCAAGGCCCTATAAACATAGACTCCACACAGTCCCACGTGACAGTGAACCTGAGATGGCCATCTGATGTTTTTACTGGGAAGCCGGGACTTACGGAGGCCACGAAGCCGAAGTAGACGTCGGGGAGAGGGGGGGTACACCACGTTTATGTATTCGTGCTGAAGACCGAGCTGGGACTTCTCCAAGGCCGGCCTGAAATGGAACGTCCTGACAGGCCCCCTGCTTGTCCCCAGAGTCATCCGTGGCTTGGCTGACTGACTCGGGGTGACAGCAGCCCCTGGAGATATAAGAGGGTTTCCTTCACGCTCTTTCTCCTTTTCTAGTTCTTTTAAATCAAGGAGAGGAAGGTCACACTCTGGTTTTGGCCAAAGCCATCCACCAGGAAGGAATAGGGCTTCTGAAACCAACCTGAAGCCCTTTCTTAGCAGGACAGGATTCTTTTAATGAGACTACCATTGCACACCAGTCATAAAATACCATTGCACACCAGCCCTGAAAGTCCGTAATAACTTTGCCTTAGACAGGCCTTCAATATCTATAATTCATTCAAGAAGGCAGACTCCAGAGGCCGCACGGCGGTTTATCTTGTTTTTGTATAATTACATTCCCCCCCAACACACAGGGCGTACGTGGTGATTTACAGAGATGTTGGGATACCTGGTTATTATTCCTCACTCCTGATCTATTATTATTCTTCCTAATTTTGCAGAGTCATTTGCCAGATAAGGCCATTTAGAAAACAAATGCATATTTTAATAGCTAATATTGAATTTACATTTATATCTCAGGTGTATAAGGATAATGATGTGGCAATTAAAGGCAAATATATAATTTTTAGTCATGACTAGGGATTACTGTGCTGGCAGAGCAAGTGCTGACTTAGATATTTAACTGAATGTTAAATTTTTTAGAGCTTTGGGAATTTTTGACTCTTGATGGATAGCTCAGTATTTTCAAATTTTAGGTGGGGGGGGAAGCTCCGATTTTACACTTTACATCTAGGTGTCTCAGAAATGTGTGGCCAATTCATTTTAAATGTGTTCACAATGGATTAATAAGCAAACTGAGCAAGACACAAGCAGTATATACACTGTAATCCCATATGTGTGTATACAGACATACACAGGAACTGTGCTAATCTGCACACACAGCACATATACAGAGATGTTTATTTGTAGGTTTTTGCACACATACATATATCTACACACACAAAGTATATATCTGTAGTAGGTGTATATATTCACACATGAGCATATATATACATTTTGTCTCTATATAGACATAGATACTATGTGTCTACATACTCATTTTTCCAGATGTCTTTCTATGCACGTATGGAAGAAAAATAAAATATTTACAGAAATTAACTCTGGGTTTACGGGGTTTTACTGTCCTCATCTTTAAGCCTAACTGTTAATTCTCTTTATGGAGAGCCCACCATGAGATGAGCCAGGTGGGGAGCACACTCGATCCAGACCGCCTGAGTAAGCAATGCAACCCATCACAGACATTCATCTATGTCTGTCAGTTCCTTATGCGTGTGTTGACATCAGTTTGGTCTTCTCAAGGGCCATTTTTAAAGGGAATGGAAATATGTCTCTGTGTAGATCACTAAGTAACTACCCTTGACTTTGGTGTCTGAAAGCTCCGTGTTGATTTGCGAGATTAGATGGGAATGATAATGTCTCTCTTCCCTGAAGAGCAATGGTCCTCAAGCTGTTCTGGTCATACCACTTGAATAGGACAAAAGGACTGTCCACCTTGCTATCACCTCCTTCCTATTTGCCTCTCTTAATAAAATAGCCTGTAGAAGAAAACGTATGGGGAAAACTCCTTGATGTTGGTCTTGGCGATGATTTTTTGGATTTGACAGCTGAAGGCCAAGCAGTAAAAGCAAAAATCAACAAGTGGGATCCCATCAAACCAAAAAGTTTCTGCAGAGCAAAAGAGGTGGTCAAGAAAATGAAAAGGAAGCCTGCAGGATGGGAGAGAATGTTTTGCAAACCACATACCTGATAAGGGATTACCATCCCAAATATGTAATTCCCAAGATGCAATAGCAAAACATAAAAAACCTGATGGAAAAATGGGCAAAGGACTTGAACAGACATTTTTCCAAAGAAGGCATGCAAATGGCCAACAGATACATGGGAAGATGCTCGACTTCACTCATCATCTGGGCAATGCAAGTCAGAACCAGTGAGCTCTCACCTCACACCTGTCAGGACGGCTAGAATCAAACAGATAAGAAATAACAGGTGTGGGCGAGCATGTGGAGGAAAGGGACCCCTTGCACTGTTGGTGGGAAGGCAAACTGGTGCAGCCACTCTGGAAAACAGAATGGAGCTTCCTCAAAATTAAAAATTAAAAAATTAAAAATTAAAATAGAACTACCATGTGTTCCAGCAAAAAAAAAAAAAAAATATATATATATATATATATATATACCTATTATATATACCTATTATATTTTAAGGCTGAATTTTATATATATATATATATATATACACACACATACATACACACATATACATATATGTATACATATATATGTATATATATATATATTTATATATAATTCAGCCTTAAAAAAGGAAATCCTGCCATTAGCAACAACATGGATGAATGAACCTGGAAGACATTATCCTAAGTGAAATAAGCCCGGCAGAGAAAGGCAAATGCCCTATGGTATCACTCATATATGAAATCTAAAAACAAAAACAAAAAACTGAACTCAAAGTAACAGAGAGTAGAGTAGTGGTTTCTAGGGGCTGGGGGTGTGTTAGTTAAATAGCACATACTTTCAGTTGTAAGAATACGTTCTGGAGACGTCATGTACAGCATTGTGACTGTAGCCAATAATAATCTCTTGGAGGTGCCTGGGTGGCTCAGTGAGTTTAGCATCCAACTCTTGATCTCAGCTCAGGTCTTTTGATCTCAGGGTTGTGAGTTCACGCCCCATCCTGGGCTCCACGCTAGGCATGGAGCCTACTTAAATAATAATAATAATAACGATGTAGTGTATACTTGAAATTTTCTAAGAGAGTAGATTTCAAGTGTTCTTATCAGACGCAAAAAGATAACCATACATGGTGAAGGATATGTTAAATAGCTTGGTTGTGGTACTTATTTCACAATTATATGTATATCAAAACATCCTTTTGTAGACCTTAAATGTCTATAATTTTTGTTTGTCACTCACACCTCAATAAAGCTCAGGGAGGAAAAACAGCACCTTCTGAGCAAAAGAGGCAGTTCCTCCTCCTGGCAGTTGGGATGGTAAGGTAAGGGTAACAGAATTCATCATTCCTTGCCGTCAGGAAGCAAGGAAGCCACGTCGTCCTCCTTCTAAAAGTCAGGGCTGCTCTCTGCACGAGGCCACGTGGGGCATCATCATCTCTGGGGCCCATCTGCATATGGGAACTAGCGCCCCACAAGGAATATCCCAGTGTTGGGTGGTGAAACTCTTAAATCTGCTGGTGCTGGATTCATTGTCCTGTATTATTTTAACCTGCCCTTGGACAGCAGAGCAATTCACTGCCAGCACAGATGCTTAGATTTTCTTTCCTGAGATGCTCCATCCCCCTTCCCTTGACTCTCCCTCTCCCCGCACGGATCTGTTTGTATGGGGGGGGGTGGCAGGGTTCAGTTCGGCCATGCATGTCCCTTGGTGTTCAGCCAAGTCCACAACTGTCACCTTATTTTTGGAGGTACCCCGTTTTTCTTGAGGGTTTGAGGATCAGTCCAGAAGTATGTTCCAGGAAAGGGACCAGATATTTATTTCTGGATGCAGTATATTGAGCTGTGCCTGCCATCCAGGCGCTCGGCTGGGTCCCCATTAAAAAGGCCCAACTGAAGAATTGTACTAATGCACAGAGGGGCCCCGAGAGCCTGCCCCATGCTGCGATGGTGATGGTCCGCACTTAATGGAGAAGATTTAAAATGTAGCATGCAGGCCAAGCGTGATTTTAACTTGAGGCAGTAGCATGCCTTTAGCACCAGGCTAGGAGGAGATGGGCTATTAATCCTTTTGACGTCCCCTTTGAATAGCATCATGTTTCAATCCTGTTAAGCTAGGGGGCCATTGTTTATCGGTCTCCCTCCAAAAGCAGGACCTCTCTTGTGCTGAGCTGCAAAACTCTGACCAGCTCTGTGCCTTTAAGACAACAGTTGGCTTCAGCCTTCCGGCTGACCCCCTCCACCTCTCCAGCGCTGAGCTAAACTCAGGCAGCTCCCAGCTGCCTTTGCTCGCCCATCTGTCACTGCCCAAGCAAGGGGTCAGTGGGTCTGGTGCCCTTTACTGGAATGTTGAAAATAGGAAAAGGAAACAGCACATCTGGAACAGAGAAAAAAGGGAGGGGAAGTGGTCAGACATGCCCAAGAATCCAGAATTCCAGAATTGTAGCTCTGTCCATGTTCTCACCCTTCCCGTGCCGTTCCCCCCAGCTTCAATGTCCATTCGTTTGCTTGTTCGTTCATCAGACATCTGTTGAGCACCTCCCAAGGGCCCTGTGCTCGGTGCCACGATACAAGGATGAACACAGCGGGGGACGTCCTTGCCCTTATCAGCCGACCATCTGGAATTGGGACGGACCCTGGCCAGAGGAAGTTGGGAATGTTAAGGGGGTGGGATTTGGAGACCGGTCGTCTAGGCTCCGTAGCCTGACTTGGCCGGTTATAGGCTGTACAGCTTGGAGGGAATCACTTCTCCTCTTTGAGCCTTGGTTCCCTCATCTGTCGAATGGGGCTAATAGCAGTACCTATCATACAGGATTGTCGGAAGGGCTAAATACGTCACTGCAGAGAACATACTTAGGAAGCAGTTAGTGATTGTTGGGTTTGTTATCGATTTCTCTTATAAATTGTATTATAAAGGGCAAGCACAAGGTGCAGAGGGAATATATTACAGCAAAATTTGCCTCCTGTAGGAGGTCAGGGAGGCATCCATTCAAGCAGGGAGCTGGAAGGAACCCCCACCTATTCTCTCTCTCTGAGGGTTTTCCACTCACGTGAGTGTTCATGGTCTGCCGGGTTTGGGCTTAATTGGATCCCTGTCTTCCCTCTGCTTCAATGAGAAGGTCCTTGCGGGCAAGGAGTGTACCTAGTACATATTTCTAGCACTTTCTGCCACAATGAACATATCGTATTGCTTTGCCCGTCATTGAACAACGAGATAAGCGAGTGACCAATTTGTACCCACACACAGATGCTGAAAGATCTGACGATTTGAGTCTGTTACAACGTGGTCCTGGGGACAGCTCCACCTGGCCTCCTGCATCTCCAAGGTTCGCCTTATCATGCCACTTTATAATTGTCCAGTGAGTTCCGGAGGGGTGGAACCCCGTACTCTTGGACTGCCGGCAGGAAGGACACTCCCCCAGCAGCTGCCCTCTGCCCGTGAGGTTAAAGGAATTACGGGAGGGGGATGCAGGGAACAGGGTCCCAGGTGACTGTGGAGTGGCACCCCCTTCCCTGGCCTCTGCCCACTTCTTGTGCACCCCTCACTCCCAAAGATCACAGCTTTTAGGGCTGCCCTAAGTCCACAGCTAGCGTGTGTGTATCTTGACATATGCAAGAAGTGTGATCCTGAAAGTGTGTTTGTAAATCGTGCTTGTTTTGGTGAATACTGTAAGAAACCTTCCAAGAGATGTGTTAATACACAACATGTTATGCATAATTCAGTTTTCCTTTAGCTATTAAATTAATTTTGCATGCACAGTATTTTTAAATTGCCACTCAGACGGAGCTCCCTCCTGCCATGTGAGCCTGAGACCGCACAAGGGTCCGAGGGTCATTCTCATCTCCTCCTAGGATCAGTATCGGGGCCCTTTGTTCATTCTAGAAGGATTGGCGAGCACTCCTGTGTGTGCCAAGCTCTGTGCTCATGAAAGCTGGCAGAATGTGAATAAAGCTGCATTTATCTCCTGGGAGCCCACAGTCCTCAGCAGGGAATTACTATACAGCATGCTGAAAGGTTTGCAGAGGCCTGGTGAGGAGGTGGGAAACTATGGTCTGAGTGGGTCCCGACTGCTGAGCCTAGAGTGGTAAGCAAGAGCGGCATGGTCAAGCCAAGTCGTGGAGGGTCTCGGGCGTGCAAAGGAGACGGGCAGGAAGGTGCCTTGAACAGAGTGGGCAGGGGACGAGTCTGGGCAACACAGCAGTGCCTCCTGCCCGCTGTCTGCTCTTGGGGGTGGTTTTGCCATTTACGGCGGGAGCATCTATACCCCAGGCTGGTGGTTCTCAAACTTGAACATGCGTCAGAATCATCCGGACGGTTTAACAAAACCCAGGTGGTTGGATCCCACCGCCAGAGGTTCAGGTTTGGTTGGTCTGGGGTGGGACCGAAAATCGCACCTCCGACAAGCTCCTTGGTGAGATGGATGCTGCTGGCCCAGGGGCCAGACTTAGAACCACTGCTCAGGCATTAGGGAGGTCAGCCAGGAGGAGCAGTGTCCCCCCAAACCAGCAGGAGAGAAGGAACAGGCTAGGAAATAGTGGGAAGGAGCCCAGGATGCAGCTGCCCGCAGACAGGCTGTCCTTGAGCTCACACTGTCCGTCCCAGCTGATAATCCTGGATTCATCCAGCTCGTATTGGCTACAGTTATGCTAAGGACATAATCACCTCCTTTTTATAACCATACGCAACTTTGCTACATCCGGAAACATAACCCATTTCCCTTTTTACTTTTAATCGTCTCGGCTCTCGCGGAGAGTGAATACTGCACGTTGAAGGCTTTATTTTGGAAGCCTGTTTTCTCCATGATTTACAGTCTCCTGTGTCACAGCTTTCTTCTGGTCATCTTAGGGCACATCTCCAGTGGGCAGCAGCTCCTAACACGGCAGCTTCACGTGGCCAAACCCCCTCCCTGGGCTTCTCCCCCTCCCCAGATTTCATGATCCAGCAAACACGTCAGCCCACGGGGAGAAGGACCCAGAGACAAAGCTCTTTTTCTGACCAAAAGAAGCCCCATTGCAAAGTCTGAAATGTCAGGTTTTCCTGTGTGGAGACCACGGTCTTGGAGGCCCAGCAATGCTGCCCGGGACGGTGCCCTCTGGCCCCGTCCTGTCCTGCCACCTCTGTCCTCTCCCACCCCATTCTGCTGTGGTTCTCGCCAAAGGACCCAGCAGAGGGGCTGCTGCCCAGAGCATGGAGCCATCAGGAAAAGGAGAAATGGGGGTCAGTGAAGTTGAGGTGCCAGAAAACCCTGGTCCCCTTTTCTGGAGTGCGAGGCAAGACTGGCCAAACCTCGGCGGGGTTCGTGAGGTTTGCCTGCGTCTTTGCTTCTCCAGCACCCTCCCCCTAAGACTGCTGAGGGTCTCCGTGTGGTGGCTCCTGATACCTGGGAATTTCCATCAGCAAAATTAGTTACATTTCTTGTCCACATGTTGAAGATTTTCCAACAGCACATTCAGCTTCCGTGTCAGCTTTGAGCCCTGTTTAGCCAGAGCGTGGAAGTGTGCCATCAGTCGGTTGGGCTGGGGGCGGGAGGTGGTTGCAGTGCCCAGGGGTGGGAGCTGGGGTGGGAGGAGGTGGTGGCAGGGCGTCTGTCCCCGATGTCATCTGTGCACCCAGACATCTGCTGAGACCCCACCATCCATCTGGCCCTTGGCCGGGAGTCACATGGCTGCTGGGGAGCTGCCCTCGGGGGCAGACAGCCTGCCGCACAGAGACTGGGTCGCAGCGTCTGGCAGTAATCCCGCTGTTCCACCAACGTGGGCCTTCCGCGAGCTCATGTCCCAGGGCCAGGCTCCGGTTGTGTCTCCTCCACAGAGCCATCCCGTGTGCCCTCTCCGGAATTATTCTTTAATACTCGGGAGAACCTCTATTGATGACAGCACCTGCATGAGCGGTCCCGTGCGAGAATCCTTTATCTACCCCTGTTGCTAAGACATCGCCTCCTGGGGCCAGCACCAGCCTGTTGTAGATCCCTGTTCCCGGGGCGCGGCGTGGGGCCTGGCCAAACCAGAGTTTGCTGAATTGAAATGCAAAGAATGTTCCAACACCCAGAGCTGGCAAACCCTAGTCCTGACAGGAAATAGGAAACAAGCCTGTTTGTCTCCCCAAGTCCTCCTTGAGGAGAAGAAAGAAGAAGGGCGAGAGCCCTTGGATTGACAAGGATGTAGGGGCTTGGCAGGTGAGGTGACAAGAGCTGCACAAGATAAGCCCTTTATCTCCGCTCTTCCATCATCCAGCCGTGGCCGTGCCTGGAAAGAAAGCCCCAGCAAATGGCACTTGGAGGTCCCTGGCTGGGACAGAAGTGAAACCCCAGCCCCCAGGGAATTCTCCAAGGTCCAGGCTCCTGGAATCCCCGACAGGCAGCAGGAGATAGCACTCTGGTTGATCCCTGGGAGAGTTGTCCTCGCTGGTGAACTCCAAACGCGAGGATGTTCTTGCATCTCAGGCAGGGCCCAGGAGGGCCTGGAACATTCTGGACCCCATGCTGTAAAGGATTCCCTCTTCCCCGGGCAGAGCAGGTGCCCTCTTCCCCAATCAGCTGGAGGCTTGAAAGGGCTTACTGTCACGCCCGTGTGCATTTCAGCAAGTATGCATGGAGCCAGGTGCCTGGCCGTGTGCGAGGCCAGGGGAGTACAAAGGAGAACAAAAACCCGTTGGCGGGGCTGCTGTGTGCAGCCTACAGCAGGGAAGCGGAACCCCGCCAAAAACTTAGCAGCCGATAAATAACCTAGTTGTGGGTTGTAAACTCTTTGACAACAATAAAAACAGTCAACGTGAGGGAGACGGATGATGGGCAGGAGGACTTGTGGGCACTGCAAGAGCTTCTTGAAGTCCTACCAGAGCCGAACACTGAATGACAAGGAGGAGCCAACCAGTAAATACTTAACAACCCACTGGAAAAAAAGGCAGGAAGGCAGAAAGGAGGGAAGGAAGAAAGGAAGGAGGGAGGGAGGAAGGAAAGAAGGAAGAAAGGAAAGAAGGAAAGGAAGAAACCCTGATTTGTAGAATTTACTGATTTCCATAGTATAATTATTCCCACCATGACCAATTTCAGGCCATCAACCTGACATTGTGGGAAGAGATGTGCACACTCAAGTCTTGTGAGCTGGTGTGAGTCCCACAGCACTCATTAGAGTGAGCCATGCAAAGACCTGGAGAATGAGCAGTAGAGGCAGAAGAAAGAGCAAGTGCAAAGGCCCTGAGGCAGGAATAAGTATGTTGTGTTCAAAGAACAGAAAGGAGGTCAGTGCAGCCTGGTCGTCATGAGCAAGGCATAGGAGGGTCATGTTGGAAAGAGCCGGGGTCACATAGGGCCTTGTAGACCTTAAGGAGTTAGGGTCATGAGGATCTTCGAACACCCAAATGTCAATGGCCACGTATTGGGGTGACACTGCTCGCGATACCACTGACAAGGGCAACAGCAGTAACATAGCACGGTGTGGACTGTAAGGAGGAGGCCTTGCCCAAGTCCTTCTTGAAAATTTGCTCTAACCTAACTGATGAAATAGTCCAAGACTGGTTCCCTTCCCGCCCTCCCAGTGTCTGATGGAGGCCTGTGTTTACTATTTAAGAGGATCGAATATTTCAACTGGAAAAAAAATATTGTCATGACAAATGTGTCCACACGCCCACCCTCTGCTTGCAGATGCCGCTGTTGAGCACGTGCGTCTGCTCATACTAAATAAAACAGTGATCGTGCAAGGCAGCTTCCGGGCCCCTGTTCACTCTCTGTCTTAACAGCCCTGGTCACCGGGCAGGAGGGAACCAGCGGGAGGGAGTGAGGGTAATAACCAGCTCCTAGCAGAGAATAAGCCCCCCCAAGCGGTGGACCGGGCGCAAACAGATCCACCCCGGGTGAGCCTCCCGGACGATTCCCGTCTCCCTCCCTGCTCTCCCCGGGAAACCTCAGCACGAACAGAGGGGCCAGGGGCCATGGGAGCCGACTTCAAAGGGAAGCCTTGTTCAAATGAACAAGCCAGAGAAGATTTCAATTAAGGCTGCTTATTTATTTATTGGACTTTTCAAAAGTGGTGCCCCCCCATGGGCTCGGGGCACGGGTATAAAATTTAAAACATGTATCATTAGTATAATTTTTAAAAAGCAGAGAAGTAGCCTTTCGGCACTTTCCACCAGGATTTCACATTCAAGACGAGGGAGTCTGTAAGAAGAAGGTGGCCCCCTGGCCCTCCCCTTGACCCCGTCCCACACTGGCTCTGTTGTCCCTTGCGAAGGTTTCCCTTCACCTCACCCCCACTCCGTCATCACCTCCCTGTGTCCTGGTTGTTGGGGTGCCCTGCGTGGGCCTCCCCCCATCCTCGCCCGACTGCAGGCCCCTTACTCTGCTCTTCCACACACTGAAGCACACCCTTGCCTCCTGTCCGTTTTCCCGCATGAACAGATGCGTCTGCCGTCTGGTTATTCAGGGCCAGGGCTCCAAGTCCAAGACCGAGAAGAAGGAAGCACTGGGGAGGAGGGGGGCGCTGTCCTGTTGACTCCACATTTCTCTTTGGGTCCTAAATTTGGTGTTTTTAAAAGGCCCAGGGGGCAGCTCTGTAGGTTAAGGAAGCAAACCTTTCCCTAGGGGTGCTGAACTTCGAAAACGTAGGTGGCTAACGGTTTCCAGAACGCTCTGAAATGGTCTGCAAAATTGTGTGTGTGTGTTTTTTCCATGAAGAGGGCCAGCAGCTTGCCTTACGTTCTCAAGGGGCTTTAGGGGTTTATGACACCCAGAGGTTAGGAATAAAGTGCCCGAAGGTATAGATGATCTGTCCTCCACCGAACAAGATAAAAACATGCAAAATTGGCACCCGGGTGTAGGGCCCTCACAGACTCCCCAAGAAACCCCACAAAGCCCTGTTCTGTTTCTCTCAGAGGGCTGGAATAAGGAACATGTGTCCTAAGTGAGGTCCCACCTCTTAATTCCCAGCCTTCTGTCTGTGGTTCTCTTCACTTTTTGAGGGTCTGCGGGCAGCAAACTGTTGTCATTAAAATGCGAGAGGACCCTTACCAATGGGCTCTGTGGAGGTGTTTCACATGGCCTCTTGGCCTCTACCCTTCCTCCAGGAGCACCCTCATGTACCCTTCCATTATTTCTCCGCCCGAGAATGAGAAAAACAGGAATTTACACCCCAAATCTATCTTTCACCCACTATTCCTCCGCCCCCACCCCATTTCAAAATTTGGGGGCAATATTTTGGTTACTGTGTGCTAGAAACTGACTGCTAAGCAGACAATCCTATTTAATAACAATCTGGCCAGGTAGGGACCATTATTGCACTCATTTTAGAGATAGAGACACTGAGGCTTTGAAACGTTGAGACATTTTCCCAAGGTCACACAGCATGTAAATAGCAGAGCAGGGGTCTGAAGCCAGGTGTCTATTGGGTCTTTGGGATTGTGCCTGGAAACTACAGGCTCCATATACGGCTGCTGTCGTGGAGACGGCTGGTCCAGAAGAGGCTGATCAGTTGTCCAGAGAAGAGGAAGAGAAGGAGAAAGTGGCTTCTGTGTGAGAGCCCACTGGGCGTCCTCATACCGAATCCGGGGTCAGACAGACACACTCACCCAGCGTCCGATCTTGGAGGAGCGAGAAGGCGGTTCACCCTCAAAAGAGGAAGGAGAGAAGGGAGCGGCTGGGCTGTGCATACCCAGTTTCTCCTTCTAGACTTATCCATCGGATAAGTCACTGCAACTCCCTGGGGTTCGAGGGACAAAAGCGGGAAAGGCCTGGAGGATTGTACCAATTGATGACCGTTATGGAAGGGAATATCAAGAATAGGGAAGAAGCGCTCTCCAGTCCACGTGGATTTTGATACCACACTGCCATAAAAATCCTGTAATCCCCACAGTACAGGGTCCTGTGAACCAAGTTCTAGAACTTCCCTCCTACCGTGACGGCGAGCGTAGCATCTTTGGAAGGACAAGGCGAGCCAGGCCAAGTTGGCATGCACTGGCAGGCACCAGCATCATCACAACACCCACCATGTGCGTTTGAAGAAATGAGTCAGGCCTCACAAAGCCAAGAGGTGTGTCCTCTGTCCGTGAGGCCAAGAGAAGTGACTTGACCCACACTTTAGAGGAAATCGCGGGCCTTGGGTCTGGTAGCTAAGGCGGCAGACCACCCTCCATGAGAGACCTAAGGCTTCATACTCTCCAGGACGGGCCCTACAGCCATGACATCATGAGCTTTTCTTTAAGTTCGTTTCTACATCCTTCTAGAAATATTTTCTGTTTACTGCTGCACCCATAGGTGCAGCCCACAGGGAGTCCCGGCAGGAGCTCAGAGGGAGGAGGAGGGCGAGGTCAGGGTGCTCAGTGCCCTGGCTCCCTCTCTGGGTGGTCACCGTGGGATGCAGACTGTGTCTCTCCACCCAGGGTCCCTGCAAGGTGGCCCCTCTACATGACCCTTTCCTCTGTAGGCCCCTAGTTACTGCACTCGTGGCCCCTCTATTCCTCATGTGCCGGCTGCCATAACGGGACCACACACTGGGGTGCTTCAGCCACAGAAATCGATCGTGTCACAGCCTGGAGGCTGCAAGTCCGGCCGCCTGCAGGCTGCTCTTCACGGGGCCATCCCTCCTGCCTCTGCTGCCCCCTCCCCTCCTCATAAGGACACCAGTCCTACTGGATCGGTGCCCTGCCCTAGTGGCTTCATTATAACTTAAGCCCCTCTTTACAGACCCTGTCTTCGAGTAAGGTTGGGTTCCGAGATTCTGGGGGTTGGGACTTCAATGTATGAACATGTGGGGGCACAATTCAGCCCAAAGCAGTTCTCTTACCCCTTTTATTAATCACATGATCCTAATTTGAATGCGCCACCTGTTTCTGTTGCCTGATTGATAACGGAAGACATTCAGGGCTGTTTCTCTTGTAGAGATTTGTACGAAACCGCCTGCTTATCTACCTTCGCACCCCAGGAATTGGAGGGATGGTGTGCGAACTGGGCTGAGCCACGCACAGAGCCATCAAATCCCTGCTTGGACGAAGCCCTCCCTGCTGGCCTCTCTCTGGTGCCGTGCCCTGGTCCCCTGGTGGCTTCCGAAGCCACAGATAGCATGGCTCATTCCAAAGTCCAGCCTCCCAACCTGTGCGCCCTGGCATGCGAGAACCAGGTGACACTTGGGTGTCACCACGCTGTGATCAGTGTGAAAAGTGTGTTCCTGTGGCAACTGACAATGCCACCTGTGATGGAGACATCTGTCAGGTAGAATGGGGGCACGGGGCACTGCTTCCCATGGGCGAGAGAGGAGACCCTGGCTTCAAAGGACTAGGTTAGGACTTGGCACTCAGAGGAAGTAAATACAAAAGGATATAAGGCAGAACACTTCTGCTGCAACTATGCCCCCGGTGACTGGCCAGGAAGTAAATGTTGAAATAACCATGGAAGGGAGGTAATGCCTTCCAAAGTGTTGAGAGCCATTGCCCATCCTGAGAATAGTGCCAGCCCATTCCGTCGGCTTCTTGATCGCAGCAGGTCTCTTTTCCAGAATCCTCCATACCCATTTGATGGTAGAATGGCTTTTCCTTTGAGGTCTTTATCTCCTCATTCCCAAGCCTAACTCCCCAGCTCACCCAGTATTGCTCTGGAGGTGCACAAGGATTTCTCGAAAATCCCAGAATCACCAAGGGCCATCGCAAATGCTTTGCAAACGAGGAGTTTATGTCAAGCCTCCCTCTTCTCATTGTTTGTTTGTCATATAAATTATCGAGAAACCTGGACCACGGGCTTCTGATCCACCTACACCCAAGTCATCGGTGTTTTGAGCAGCTGTTTGAAGCCCATAAAAAGGTTTTATGTCTGTGGGTTTTATCTCTGGGCATTCCTCCCTTATTAAGTACCATCCATCCAACACTGTCGAGTGCTACTTCCCAAGCACTATGCCAGGCACTGCAGGTGTGGGGAAAAGTAAGACAGAGACCCCCTTTCACGGAGCTTGCTGTGTGAACCACCCGGCCAGGACTTCAGGAGATGAAGTCAGGATGCTAAGTGCGCCTTGGGAAACTCCAGGTCCAGGAGCCTAGGCAATTTCCAGATCTGGCTCCCACGGCGTTTGCTTCCTCCTCACCGGCTCGGGCTTTTGGACTTTCTCCTTCCCAGGCGTGGGCACTTGATTCCCTCTGTTTGAAGATTTTTTGCCCCCCCCCCCCCCCCCGCCGGCCAAGACCTGGCTGTGTGTGGCCATCAGTGAGGACATCCAGTGCTCACCCAGAGTGCCCGCGTCCACACGGTGCCCGGGGGCTGCGCTTACAGAGCTGGGACTTTGGACTCTGCAGTTCCACTGAAGGGAACTAGGAGATAATTAGCAGGAGAGGTGGCAGCCTGGTTTGCCGATTCTCTTTCAGTCTCGGAGCGCGATCCTGACCGAGGCTCCTGGGTCCCTGTTCATTTGATCAAAGCACAGAAAACTTCTTTCCTTCAATTGCCGCAGGGGGGATAGGACAACGTGTTGTTTTTGTAAATAATTCCCACGGACCTGTCTTTTCTACCTAAATGTGCTGAGTGTCTGGTTAAGAATTGTGTAAGGTGGGCATCAGAGGGTTTTCACACAGTCTCTGCGCAGAATCACGTAAAGGTCTCTTGAAAGATCCTAAAGGAGTCGAGGGCGCTCCCGTGTGGAAGGGGGCCCGCGGCTCTGCTCGCGCGCAGGAGCGTGGATGGCTCCCCCCCAGGTTCGTGAGGAGCACCTCCCAGTCCACAGCAGCCAGTCTCACCCCGCAGTGTCTTTTTTGTGCCCGAGGATATTCACCTGGCGGCAGCCAATATGATCATTTCAAGAAGGATTTTTTCCTGTCCTGCCGTGTTGGCCGTCTTGGGCTGCCGCTTGCTTTGTTTGCTTAAATCATTTTGTTTGCCCTCTCCAGCTCCTGGAGTTTAGAGATAATTTTTGAACATGGAAATAAACAAGGCCCTGAGGGTCTCTGTTGCTAGGACTATGTTTAGTTCCCTCTGTAGCTGGAGTCCCTGGCTTGGCTCATATGTGGCACCTGTTGGTGGTGATGGTGATGGCCATGGTGCAGAGGATGAGGACAGACGCCTTTTCTTTTCTTTTCTTTTGAGTGCTTAGCATGTGTCAGGCACGGTGGCAGGGGACGTACCTCCCCCTTCTCATCGTAGCCTCACAAGCACCTGAGCACGTGAGGCACCTTCCCTGTCTTGGTTTTGCCCAGGTGAGGAAGCATTTGCACAGTGGCTGTGTGACCTTCCCAGGGGCCGCATGCCAGGGAACGGAGAGCTGAGATTCACATCTACATGGGTCCCACTCCAGAGCCCAAATTCTTGTCCTAAATTCTGGAACAAAAGACCAGATTCAGAAAGTGCAACATGTGTGCCTTTCCAGTTCTCCTTCCATGTCCGAGGCATTGATGAGGGGGGTAGAAGGAAAGCAGCCTTCGCGAACTCCCGAGTCAGGAACACGACAAACTCAGACTGAAGAGTCCGGTGGGACAGCCCTAAAGAGGTGGATCGCAGCCTGCCATGGTCTAGAAACACCTCTTGGGGTGGGGTGGGGACCCTAACGTGCCTCCCAAGAAGGACCCAGCGCTCCTTAGGAAGCCACAGTGGCCCCAAACGGTCCACCAAGGAAAGCCACTCAGTTGGCTCAGCAGAGAGAGGACTTGGGGACTGGTCTTTCCCACGGGAAGGGGATTATCTCACACCAGCCCCTCTCTGAGAGGCTGCTGCTTCCAGGACACAGTAACAAAGGGGGGCAGAGCTGAAGGGCCATAGAAACCTATGCTGTTTGGTCCCTTCCCTTCTAAGAGTGGAGGCCAGTTAGGCAGAAGGTGAGCAGGGAGATGAGCTCCTGTGCGTCAGTCTCTGCCCAGGGCTAGGTACTGTCACGTGCCATTGCTTACCAGTGTTTCTTAACGAGATAGGCCTTCTGCTCTGCAACGTACAGGGGAGGAAGACAGGGCTCAGAGAGGTTCAGACACTCACCCAAAGAACAGAGACTAAGAGCTGGAAGGATTCGATCCAAGGGAAACTTCTGGAATCCGTTTCACTGCCCGTGCCACCTCTGCTGCACACGCAGAGCTGCTGTCAGAGACCATGTGTCGTACGCGGTAAAATAATCCCGCCATCAATTCTTACCACGCCCCAGGCTCTCAAGATGGAGAACATGCCAGACACAGCCTCTGCCCTTGTGGAATTTGTACTGCAGAGACAGACGGTGAACAGTGGCACGTCGCCCAGTTAGCTGCGTATTTACAACTGCCACAAGTACAGCTCAAGGGAAGGGTGTGTTTGAGGGTATGTTCCCAGCTTCCCCACTTCTCCCCACCTCCATGGCTGCCACACTGGGCCAGCCGCCGTTGTCTCTAAGCTGGTCTCCCAGCTTCTGCTCCAGCCAGCCAGCGGGATCTTTGAAACTACAGATTCGATCGTGTTACTGCTCTGCTCGAAGCCCCCAGGAGCCCCACTTGACTCAGAGAAGAGGTCAGATTCTTGCCATGGCCCACAAGGCCCCTCTCACCTCCTCCTCCTCCCCTTCCTCCCTCTCACCCCCTCTGCTGGAGCTTAGCCACACTACCTCCTCTTGGCTACTTCCTGCATACCCCAAGTTGGTTCCACCTCAGGGCCTTTGCACTGGCTGTTCCATCTACCAGGAACACCTTTCTCCCGGTATCGGCATGAATTGATCCTCACTTTCCTTAGGGCTCTGAAGAGGAGGGTCCTGTTGTAGCTGCCCAGCCCTCCCTGTGTCCCTTTCTCTGCTTTGTTTTTCCTACAGAAGTCATCATCATGTGGTATTCTTTGTGTTTGTTTGATCATTGTCTGTCTTCCCCGAGTGGAACGAAAGTTTCATGAGGCCGGAGCCCTGCTCTCCTGTGTGTTCTGCTGGGTGTCCAGCGCTGAGCCTCATGTCTGGCACACAGTAGACCTTTCGATAAATAATTATTGAGGGGATAAAGACATAACTGAGGGCTCCGTTTCGGTTTGGGCATTGATGCTGATTTCTTTGGAAAAAGGGAGGTGCTATAGGCAGCTTCTAAAACGGTTCCCCATCATCCTTGTCTCCTGGTGTTCTTGCCCTCATGCATTTCCCTTCCCCTGAGTGTACACAGGAACTGCTACTTGCTTCTCACCAATAGAATATGGCGAAGGTGATGGGATGTCAATTCTAGGATGAGGTTACACAGGTTTGCCCCTGCCATCCTGCCGGCACTCTCTCATTGGCCCACTTTGAAGAAGGAACCCACCAGGTTGTAAGCTATGGAGAGGTCTACATGGCAAGAAACTGGGAGCAGCCTGGATTAACAGCCTGATTGGAACCGGGACCCCCAGCCCACCAATCCACATGGCACTGAATGCTGCCACCAACCACAGCAACCACGGGCGTGAGCTGGGAAGCAGGCCCTTCCTGCGTCGAGCCTGGAGATGCCTGCAGCCACAGCTGAGACCTTGTAACATGTGGGAGACCCTGAGACAGAAGCTCTCAGGGCCCAGGAATCCTGACACCCAGAAACCAAGACCATCAACGTTGCTTTGAGCCACTAGGCTTGGAACCATTTGTCACGCAGCAGTAGGTAACTAATACAGAATCGTGTGTGAGTTAGACGTATTACATATCTGTGAAGGCACTGGGCACTCGGAGCAGCATTCCGAGTCTCGAAGGAGCAGGATGCAGGGAATTTAAGGTGAAAAGAAGCCAGGACGCTAGAGCTCTCTGAGCAAAGGAAAGAAGAATACAGGGTGTAGTGAGAAAGGACACAAGGCCAGGCTTTGGGTTTGACTTTCAACCCAAAAGTTAATATAAGCCGTGGAAGGTTTGGAGCCTGGGAAAGACATTATCCAATTTTCCTTTAAAAGAGCACCTTGTTTGAAGTACAGAGAAGAGACTGGAGGGGTGAGAGTGGGTGTGGGGAGACATGTTAGGGGACCTTGAGTCATCTCAGTGCAAAATGTGGGTAGCTTGGCCCTGGGTGCTGGCAGTGAGCATGGAGAGAGTGGGTTCTAACATCATTTTAGAGACGATCCCACAAGACTTGGTGATTCATTGGTTGCGCCCAGGGGGGTGGTCAGGGAGAAGATGCCCCAAGGCTAATCTGTAGGTTTCAACAGTTTTTGCCTCCATTTTGCTCTAAACTGCAGGCCTCTGAGATGCTTTGTTGGTTCTGTTTGGTGCCAACAGTGCTGAACCCACACTGTCCTTATCATAGAAGTTTTTGATCCCTTCTGAAAAGCAGTAGCGCTCTAACCCTGTCCCGTGGGAGGGGAAACCAGACCCCAGGAAGTGGAGCATTCTGCCATCATTCGGGCTCTGAGGGGCCCCAGGACCTGCCCGAGAGCTGTGCCCTGGAAGCCGGGCTTTATGTCATGACTGGGCACTCCAGGTTCTCATGGACCTGACACTACCTGACAGTTGCTCAGTCGTCCATTCGTACCCCAAGAACCAAAGCTGGGGCTCAGTGAGGAAAGGAAAGATGAAAGTCAGAAGGTGAGGACAGAAACGGCCCAGACATTGACAGCCTGGAACATTCCCCTAGTGCAATCCGTAGCTAAGAGTCAGCCTGGAGCAGCCACGGAAGGAATGGGTCCTTCCCACCTGCACCTGCTCCCCGGGCTCCCTCCTACATCACAGTAAAAAGCAAAATGGGTACTTCCAGCCCTGGTGAGGCCGGGACTTTGGGATTGTCTGCATGTGATAGCAGATGATGCCCTCTCTCAGAGACGCTCCTGTATCCGTTAGTTTTTGATCCGCTGCTAATGCTGTGTGACGCGGACACGAAACAGAAATAATCACAAGTGCGTATTGCTCACATGTCTTGGATGGTCAGCTAGGCTGCTCTGATGTTCACTGAGCATGCTCAATGCCGGCAGGTCATCTGGCTGTCTGCTGGGGTGACGGGGCTCCTGGTCCCTGCTCCATGTGTCCCCTCTTCCATTGGACTGGCTTGGGCTTGCTCTCATGGCAATAGCGGAGGGGACGGAGGGGACAAGAGCTTTTCAAGCATCTTCCTGTTCCATGTGTGTTGGCATCCCATTGGCCAAAGCAAGTCACATGGTCAAGCCTGGGGCGAAGAACTGGGGGCATTGTACAATCTCCCCTAACAGACACATGCCCTGATGATCTCACGTTTCTACAGACACCTGCTCATCACTGTCCTTTATGGAACTGGCCTTGTGCCTATTTTCTGTTAACTCAGTGGCTCTCCACTAGGGGTGATTTTGTCCCCCACGGGACATCTGGCGATGCCCGGAGACATTTTTGTTCATCAAAACAGAGGGGGAGGGTGCTACAGGCATCTAGGGGGTAGAGTCCAGGGGTGCTGCTAAACCGTCAAGGTGCACAGGACGGCCCCACAACAAAGAGCTGTCTGGCCCCAAATACTGATGGTGCCAGGGTTGAACGTGATGTTAATTTGCTGACACTCATCCTGCAGAGTAAGTTCTGTTGGATCTGTTGTTCCTTTCTTCCTTTCCTATCCATGTAACATAGTCTTGCCCATGGGACTGACTGATGGAGGCTGCCTGTGATTCGGGTCCAGATCTGTGCAGTCTGGTTACCCCCATACCGGTTACATTTCGTTCCTACCAAGCAGTCCAGCTTCCGAGCAGGTGCCAACGCTGCCCTCTGCTTGGACACCCACTGGACAAATCCCGTCTCAAGAGGTGGCTGGCAGCATCTTCTTCAGAACAGGTGAAGAGTGTTAAAGGACCCTTGTTCTCCGTTACCGGGTAATTGGCTCTGTATGGAATGCCTCCCTGGCAGCATTGGAGAGGCAACTTGAAAGGAATTCGAAAGAAGGAAAGAATTTCTGAAGCAGCCTGCCTGTGAGCATGGCCACCTGGTCGACCCTGCAGAGCCTCTCCTCACGTGTGCACCGTAGTCGAGGCCCACGGCCCAGTGAGGCGTCCTCGTGGTGACAGCAGGCACCGCTGTGCTCTGCCACTGTGCGCTCTTTCCCGTCACTTCAGGTAATTTCTCTCCTCTCAGGAGCTGCTCACACAGGTCTGGAAGGTCCTCGAGGAACGCGCCGTGTAGAACAGCTGCTGAGGAAGAGACAGGTGTGCGCATGTCTGGGTTTTCGCACTCTCGGGGCTAGAAAGGGTTGGAGCCGGCCACTGGGCCACCCAATGCATGCAGAAGAGGGTTTACTCCTCATCTGCAAGTTTGTTCCTCCCTGGAGGAGAATGCTGTGCCCTGCCCCCAAGAGGCTCCTTGAGGAATAGCAGTAAGAGCCGAGGGTGTCTGGGTCCAGCCGGGCTCTGTGTTAGCAGCGCCACGCATCTCGTCATTTATTCCTGGCAAGTCCTCCGACGGGGTTCTGTGAGTATCCCCATGTCACAGATGCAGAAGCTGAGGCGTGGGAAGCTACTGTGTGCACGTTGCAGAGCTAGGGTTGTTGCGAGTCTGAGCCATGCAGTCGGGCTCCAAAGCCCAGTTCTCCACCGGGACACCGGCTGCTTCTCAGTGGCCTGACGAGCCTTGTCCTAAGCCGCCCTGGCCCCCAAGTGTTTGGTACAGAGCCATTGCCTAGAGAATGATTACTCGATGAAGGGAGGTCTTGGGTACCTCTGACGCAGTGTGGGGAAGCGATGAACAGTCGAGGACCTGATGGGGCTCAGGATCTCTGCTGGGTGCCTCTCCGTCATCCCACGAGTGTGGAACGCTATGGATAGAGCAACTGTTAGGTAGTATGTAGGACAGTGGGTAACGTAGTGCTGAGACTTCTCTGGCCCTCAGTTTCCCCACCTGTAAGAATAGTTGGAGGGAAGTGATTCTCACTATCCCTTCCAGCTTTTTAGTCTTTGATGGTGCTTTGGTTTGAGGACAGGTTCAAATGAGGAAACATACATTTCCTCTCGTGCTTTTCCTCCTCACAATAACCAGGCACAAGATGTCCAGACTAAGACCCACCTGCTTCTCAGACCGAGATTCTGAGTTTAAAGAAGTGTTGAGAAAGCGGGGTTCGGCGACCAGGACTTTATGAATTGCATGGCCGTGTCAGCTGGAAATTTGTCTTTCCTGCTTCTTTTCAGTTTTTTAATTCCTAAAACAGCCACTAAATGCGCGTGATACAGGGGCGCCTGGGTGACTCGGTCGGTGAAGGATCTGACTCTCGATTTCAGCTCAGGTCCCAATCTCAGGGTCGTGACTTGAGGCCCGAGTCGAGCTCCACACTCAGAAGGGTGGTCGCTTGGGATTCTCTCTCTCCCTGTCCCTCCGCCCCTCCCCACTGCTTGCACATGTGGTCTCTCTCCAAAATAAATAAATCTTTGAAAAAAGCAATAACAAATGTGCACGATATGCCAAGGACGGTCCTCGCCTTAAGTCCTTCCCATCGTAGGGCAAACTCTACGTGCTTTCTAGCTGGTCGACTTGTATCCACAGTCCTCAAGCTGTGATCCTGGGGACTCTGCCACAAACCTTCTCCAACCTCTGCCTTTGTCACCTCCTCTGCTTTGCCAACAGACGTCCTCTCTCCCCCACCCTCTGTTCTTCTTTTCATCCTCCTGCCTTTCCCAATAGCTAACACGCGCACAGTGTTTCAGAGTTTGCAGAGTGTGTGCGGGGACCTTCTGCGTGAGAATCTCCCGACCAGACAGGCGGACAGGATCATCACCCTGTCTTGGAAACGAGAATATGGAGACTTACAGAGGTTTCATGGCTTTGCCGGGATCAGATGACATGGCTGAGCAATGAACCTGGGCCACCCGTCTTCCAGTCCTGTCCTCTGTCCCTTTAACACACTGTGGCTGTACTCACTGCTTGCTCCTGTCAGCTTTCCTTCCTGTCCACACAAAATAGCAGTAATACTGAATTCTTACAACTCCCAGCTCATGATAGGCACTATATGAGTGCTTTATATAACGTAGCTCTTGATCGTTATAGCAACCCTATGAAGTAAGTACCATTATCGTCCCTGTTCTACAGATCAGGAAACCAAGGCCCAGAGAAGTCAAGCAGCTTTCCCAAGCTCACACAGCTAAAAAGCAAGAGAGCCAGGTCATCTGACTCTAGAATCCATGAGCCTGACAACCTCACCGTATCGCCTTTCTAAAATACTGCTCATCATTCACTCACCCATCCATCCGTTCATTTAATTACGTGCCAGTTGCTAGGACAGGTCAGATAAGACCTGGTTTCTACCCTCTGAGTAGGATGTGGAGCTCAGAGGGTGTATGAGATTTCTCTCGCTCCATTACAAATTACCACACATGTGCCACAACACCCGTGCATTATCTCACAGTCTCTGCAGGTCAGGAGTCCAGGCACGGCCGAACTGGCTTGTCTGCTCAAAGTCTGAATCAGGATGCTGGCCAGGCTGTGTTCTCTCATCTGGAGCTTGGTTTCCTCTTGCAAGCTCATGCAGTTGCTGGAAGAAGTCAGCTCCCGTGCTTATGGAACCGAGGCTTCGGCTCCTATTCCCCGGCGTGTGGTCCTCTCTGTAACATGGCACTTTCCTGCTTTAGGGCCAACAGGAGGCCTGTCCTGCTGCTTCTTGTCTCTGGCATCTATACACCAGTGTAAAGGGCTCTCCTGATTAGGTCAGGCCCACCCTTGATGATCTTTCTCTTGATGGATTGAAGTTAACTGATTAGAGACCTTAATTACAGCTGCAAATTCCCTTCATCTTGGCCACATAATGTAATCCAATCACAGGAGTGAAATGCCATTCGTAAGTTCCACTAACACTCCAGGGCAGGGAGCGCACAGTTGTACATGCTGAAAGTGTGGGGGCGGATCCTTCTGGCCCTTCTAGAATTCTGCCTGCCACAGAGGTAGGGGCATGTGAGAGCAGGGTGTAAGGGGAGCAAAGTGGGGACCCCACCCAGCTTGAGGGTGGTGAGAGAAGGCCTCCCAGAGGAAGTGAAGTTGAAGTTATGAAAGTGAAAGTGTGGGAGGGCACCCCTCTAAGACCCTGAACCAGGGGGTAGCGCTGAGGTCTGAAATGCCTCTGGACTTTGTAGGTGCAGTGATGTGCGGGCTGGGAACACAGGAGGCAGGGGAGTTCGAGCTGCAGCTGGGTCCGTGTCAGACGGTGGAATCCCCTTTGTACGTGGAAACTGAGGCTCAGGGTGTTCAAGTGAGTGCCCGCAGTCACGCAGCTCGTCAGAGCCAGAACCGGAACCCGATCAGCCAAGAGACTCCCCCGACACCCCGGGGAGCTCCGCCCGTTGCCACACTCACCCTGACTTAAACACAGAAGAGGGGACCGCGGGCTTTGCTTTTGCACGTGGCTGGCTCACAGACACACAGATACTGCACCCTCGCACCTGCACGTCAGTGCACGTGACACCGCAACGTTCGTTCAAGAAATGACTCTTCCTTCTTTAGTGGGTCGGGAACAGAAACAGGGTCCTTTTGTAACGTTGTATCATAAAATAGGATTTGGGGCACGTTTGTCAAACTACTGGTTTGCGTGCTTTCTAGAACCAGGTATGTGTGTGCTTCCGCCTTAAAGACGCGGGTGTAAACTTCGGAGCCTGCGGGTCGGCTGGCGGGAAACGTGCTGCCCGGGAGGAGGCAGTGAAAACGGAGAAGTGGTTCGGGAGGTAAATGTGGGGAAACTGCTCCCGGCCTTCGAGCCATTTCTTCATTTATAAGCATGTCAGTAGTGTCCATCCGTTCACGTTTTCTCCAGCTGCCAGCCTTGAGTCCCTCCCGAGCGCTGGTGACTGCCAACAGCTGGGGATTCAGGATGAGTCACACGTGGACAGCGGTGAGAATGGTCACAGAGTTGGGAAGCGCCCCTAACGCACCGAGCTCCGTGGCAGATCCATATATTCCACCATCTCACCAGGTCCTCTGTTTCCCTTCCGAAGAACAGCAGCCCCAAGGTTAAACAGCATAGCTGAAGGTTCCCCAGTGCGCCGGTGGCTCATTTGCCGGCACCGGTGGCAGTTCCGGCGACAGGCAGCACGGTCTCCCTGCGGCACCATGCCTGGGAGACCTGGGCCCTCCGGCCTTGCAGGTGGAGATGCTGCACCCTGGGCGATTCTAGCTTTGCCAGGGGCTACACCTGCAGCGCCAGAACGGTTGCTGGACAAGTTCACAGACTTAGGGGGCCTTGCTCTTGGTCTCCACCAGCGCCCTGTGTCACGGGCACCCTGTCCCAGCCTCTGAGAGCTCCCAGTCTGATGGGAGGGGCATGATCGCTGATGCTTTACCTTCCCAGGGGGCAAGGCCAAGTTTACAGGATGAGGCGACCCTTGACATCCAAGGATGACCGGGTCTGAGAATGAAGCTGTCATCGCGTTCAGGGTGGAGCTGTTGGAAACAGTCCACCTGCGGGCACTGTCCCTGGAAAGGGGCCTCATCTGAGCCCCGGCGCTCTGAGGACCCAGGCGGCATGTGCGGCTCGGTGGGCGGGGCTTGGCAGGTGACTCAGGAATGGACGCTTGCCATCTTGAGAGCGCCTTTTCCTCCCGGAAGCCTGTCACCTCGCAGGGCCGAATTTGGGTTGATAGTTTTCCTTTCCTCTGAAAGGCTCTTCAGCTTCATCGTCTTTTCTCTTTGGGTTAAGTCAGTATTTAAAAGGCCTTTCTGAAGAATGAAGTTTTATCTTATTTTAAAATCTCCAATTCTGGGGCACCTGGGTGGCTCAGTCGGTTAAGCGTCTGCCTTCGGCTCATGTCATGATCCCGGGGTCCTGGGATCCAGCCCCGCATTGGGCTCCCTGCTCAGCAGAACCTCTTCTCCCTGTCCCTCTGCTGCTCCCCCTGCTTGTGCTCTCTCTCTGTCAAATAAAATATTTAAAAAAAAAAATAAAGTAAAATCTCCATTTCTTCTTCACAGAGACCCAGGCCACGGTGGTTGAGAAGGTCCTGGCTTCTCTTTCCTGAACCAGTAAGCACACCCCACCCTCTCGCCAGAGGCTGGAGTCTGTTCTGAGGACTGGAAAGAAGAGGCTCCGTGGAAGGTCTTTAATCAAGCTGTGGTTAGCAAATAAAAGGAAGTGGCATTTCCTTTGAGTCATGGAAAGGTTGGGGTTTCTCCATCACTAGCGTTTTAAGAGCAGAGCCCAGGGCTCACTGAAGTAGGACACTAGCTTCCATGTGCTGAGAGTCACGAGTTTTCTTTGAGCCCGGGGAAAATGTGTGCGTGTGTTCTGCACACATGTGTGTGCACCTGTGTGTGTGTGTGTGTGTGCGCGCGTGTGTGGACTGGGAGGGGTTTCTTAACTCCCCACCCAGTATTCTGTGTTCCCAAAGCAAGTGTGGAGCTAGTGGTCATGATGCGTTCAGATGACGAGAGCAGATTTCTCCAGACGTTTCTCGGTCGGGCAGTGCTGAGTTCTCTCTAAGCGCGGACCCTTGGTCATCCTCAGTGCCTTCCCCTCCCTCACCGGAGGACACGCAATCAGTCAAGCAGATTTTTTTTCTCTTTCCAATCTTTTTTCGCGTCTCTCTGTTCTTTTCCATTCCCACCGCCACCCAGCAGTCAGGCCCCGATAATCCTTCCCTTGGACCGTTGCAATAACCTCTCTGTCTGCGGCCTCCACCTCCCATCCATCCTGGGTTCTGCTGCTAGATTAATTCTCCGCAAGCACACCTCCGAGCAGGTCGTGTTTGCCATCAAAGCGTGCTGCTCCGGCCTCTGTCAGCGCGTCCCGGAGGATGGCATGTCGGTGCTGGGCCTGCAGCCTCCTGTCCTGCCTTCTCTGCCACGCGCAGTTAACGCAGGTCCTGCCCTCCGGTGCTGGTCTGTGCATGGCTTCTTGGGGGGTGGGGACCAGGGATGGGACTGACTGCAAACCGCCCCCCATCCCCAGCCCAACACAGGGCTCTATCAGTCGCAGCTTCTATCTTGTTTGTTTTGTTAAACCCACTGCAACTGCGCCAGGTGAAGCTTCCACACCTGCTTTCTAGAAGAAGAGATTCTAGCCACTGGGGGGAAAAGGTGCTCAGTCCAGTTCCCTTACAGGTCTTAGGTTTTCTGTTCTCCATGCCTTCACTCAAGCCACTCCCTCCCTCTGGAATGCTTTTCCCTGCTGCCCCACCCTCGGAGGAGACCCCACTGGGAGGCCTGTGCCCCAGGGAGGGGGAGCACCTTTCTTGATGGCAGGGGAGCCCTCTCTCCCGCAGGTGTGTGGATGCATCTCCATCATGGTGGGGCACCCGCCGCCACACGGCGTCATCGTCTGGTAGCCACCGTACCCCCTCAACTCACTGGAGATGGACTCTGAGCTCAAGGTTATCTCAGCCACCCCTTTCTTCATTCATTCATTCAATCAATCAATCAATCAATCAACAAAAACTTCTCTGACCAAGGTGCTGGGGTTGTGGCATTAAATAAAAGACACATCTCTGTCTTCAGGGACTGTACATTCTAGCCGGAGAGAGTTTTAAAACAAGTACAGAGATGACAACTTTGGGAGAAGGGGCGGGCAGGCAACAGGGAGAATCTGCTGTGCATGGTGACAGGTGCTGGTCAGGGCCAGGGAGCTGGTCGGAGGCAGTGTCATTGCAGTGGAGACAGAGAAGGCGGGTGGGAGTGAGTCGGGGGCGGGCCTGGGTCCAGGGGACGAGAGGGCCCAGTGTGGCCTGCCAGGTCGGTGTGCACCAGACCTCGATGGGGAGGACCCGGAGGTGAACGTGGCTGGCACTCAGTGAGGGGGAGGGGAAGATGAGGCAGGAGGGCGGGCAGTGCTGCATGAGATTCCAGATGGTTCTTCAGTAGCTGTATTTCATTTCCTGGGGCTGCTGTGAGATATTGCCACCGGCTGGGTGGCCCACAGAAGCAGACATTTATTCTCTCCTAGCTCTGGAGGCCAGGAGTCCAAAATCAAGGTGTCAGCAGGGCGGCGCTCCCTCCACAGGCTCTGGGGCGGGGTCCTTCCTGGCCGCTGCCAGCCTCTGTGGCTCCTGGTGCCCCTTGGCTTCTGGCTGCATCACCCCTGTCTCACACAGCCATCCTCCTGTGTCTTTGTGCCTCCTTTCCCTTCTCGTATAAGGACACTCTCCTTGGAGTGGGGGCCCACCCTCATCCAGCATGATCTCATTTCTCTCTTTCCCGTAATTTTGTTTACCATAATTTTGCCAAGATTTTTATATTAAGCAACGTTCTGTGGTTCTGGTTGGACGTGAATTTGGGTGCGGTGGGGATACTAAGCAACCCACTCTCGTGGCCCCCACAGCCTCCCTACAGGGTTAACATGGAGGTGGAAACTGAGGCCCACAGTGGCAGTTTGTCCTGGGCTGGACAGCTGAACTTGGCTTAACAAAGGGCAGCCAAGCCTCTTGACTCCAGAGGGGATGCTCGTCCTCTGTGTACACTCCCCGCCCCCCAGAAGGCATGCTGGGCACTGTTGCCTTGCTTACTGTTCTCAGCCCACTCCTTGGTTCTGATTATGAGAACAAACCGGGCCTCACAGCCCATCGGGTCGGAGGCTGGGATTGCAGCCATTGGGATGGAGGGAGTCCCTCCACTGAGCGTGGCCCCATCACCAGTAGTGACTCAGGGAACAGCGCCAAGCCCAATGGCATCAGCTGCTGGTCACCACCCTCAAGCTGAGCACAAAGACGCAAATACACCAGGAGGTCAGCTTCATGTCCGTTGCATTTTCGTTGTGTTTTACGCTTAGCTCCCAGCTGCTCACATCACCACTGCTAATGCTTGATTCGGTTTCTCCATAAGGAAAATGTTGGTCATTTCCCTTAAGTGCCCATGTCCCCCAGTGGCTGCTCCCCTTTTGTTCTCCCCCTTGCTGTGCGTTTAAACAGTGCTAGGCAGTGTGCCCTCTGGGCCACTCGGAATTCTGCACGGCTCCTGGATCATCTGCTTTTCAAACAGTACAGACCGAATATTTCCCCCGACCCAGCACGCTGGTATCTTTGCAGGGACTTTTCTTTTCCGGACGGTTTCAGTATTTCACAATATCTTTTTTTGTAATAAAAGGAGGAGAATTGCTGCCAAATTCCACAAATTTGGGCTCTTGCAAGAATAATTTTCTCTGAATTATATGTGATTCTCCCTTTTTATGTATCCCTTACACTTCGTTTGCTTGTGGGGCTGCTTCTAAGCTGACTGTTAAATATTTGGGATCTCCTGTCACTTGGTTTTCAAGCTATGGGAGTTTAGCACAAGCCACAAATTCAGGAAGACCTTCCGCAGTGAATGCCCTTGGCCTTCCAGATGCCCACACTCCAGGAGCAGTGGAGGAGGCAACCGACTCCTGAGTCTCTAAGCCTCCACCCTTTCTTTCTGCCTTTATCTTTTGATCAAGAGGAGCCCTGGGTCTTTGGGGGGTGTGATGGAGATGAGAGGATGTCCCACGTGAGCTTGCTAGGAGGGCGTGGTCAACAGGGCATAGAAAGAGAAGACAGCAAGTTTGAGGCCAACATTTTTCAACTTCACTGACTGCTTTGTATTTAGACCCAGGATTCTTGGAACCTTTAAGAGTGTAGCCTTGGTTTCCAAGAACAGTGGTAACCGGGGATGGTCACCCTAATCTAGTTACAGTCATCCTGTGACAAATCCACGCTCAACTTGGCACATACGCTCTTACACATCTCTCTGCTTGCTGGTCTCGGGGATTATGTCCAGCAGACAATGTAATAGGTGATGAATACATTTTGGTTGAATTAATGAAATACTTCCGATGATGATGATAGTGGTGATGGTGATGACGATGATGATAGTGTTGATGAAGTTATGATGAAGTTATGGATCCGTTCATTACCTTAGTCAGTAAATATATGTCGAGGTCACGCTGTGTGCCAGACACCTGTGCTAGATGGTGGTGTTATGGCAGAGAATGAATAAAGCAGACCTACGCCCTGTGCCCTTGAGGGCTTAGATTCCAGGGGGAGAACTCAGGCAATAGAATAAATACGTAGATTAACTTCAGTGGTCTGTTGGAAGGTGATAAGCACTATGGAAAAAAAGCATGGAAGGAGATGGAAGGTACAATTTTAAGGACAGTGAGTGGTCAGGGTGGGCCTTTCTGAGAAGGTGACATATGAACAAAGATAAAGAGGGAAGAGAGCCATGCAGGTGCTGTGAAGGGCATTCCAGGCAGAGGGAATGGCCAGTGCAAAGGCCCCGAGGCATGTTTGAGAAGCAACAAGGAAGTCAGAGGGACTGGACTGGAGTGAACAAGAGGGAGAGCAGGAAAGAGGTCAGCGAGTTAAGAGGCCGCCTCTCCCACCGTGGGTAGTTGAGGCAGCCAAAGCTTGGGGAACTTAAGGGGCATGTCTCAAACCCCTAAGGCAGTGAGTGGTGTGGTAGAACTCAGGGTTCGTATTCCGGTTCTTGTGCCCCCTCTCAACATGACAAGCGGGTCCACTGGAAGATGGCACCTTTTGTGACACGGCATCCTCAGCCCCTGCCTGCTGCAGCTGTAACTTGGAGAGAAAGAAGGCCTGCCTTTCCCTTTCTTGCTCCTGAAACCTCTGTAGTCAATGGGACAAGAATTGGCAGCTCCATTATTTCGGTCTGAGATGTCCTCAGATTTCCCAGCTAGACGCCAAATGCCTCCAAAGTCCTTATTGTCTGTTTCTTGGTTGTCCGATGCCACGGTGACTCTGATTCCTTTCCATGTTTTTCTTTCTCGCCCCAAAAGTTTCTTGTCTCCTTCTGGAACCAGCCAGGAATACATCTAATGCAGGATCTCTACCTGCCTGGTTAGTAAATTACTTCTGCTCATTCGCTCTGACAAAATCATCTTCCTTTGCTGACCTCTCCTGCCTCGCATTCTGGGCAACATTTCTCTTGGCCTAACTTTCTGTGTAATGTTTTCCATTTCTCATCTATTTGCTTTTCTTATCATTTTTACAGACTGCTTTTCACTCTGCCTGCTTTCTCTTGCTTCCTCGTCTTCCCTTTTGAAGGAATTTCTCTGTTGCCTCCAGGGTCAGTGACTTTGGGGAGCCTCCGGCGTGTTTACCTGTGACCTTCACCGTCTAGGCTGGCCCCTGCCTTTATTTTAGAAGTTTGCACAGAGGCAGGTGCTTGGACAGAGCGCCGTTTAGCTTTCCCGGGAAAGCAGGACGGGGAGGTGATTTCTATGGGACCGCTAATGGAGAATCGCAGAGCTCTGCGTTGGTCGAGCTTGGCCAGACGGGAACCTTGAATTCAGCCTCGTCTATCGCTGAGAGCGGCGTGGTTGGGTATTTACCTCCAAGATAACATTGCTCTTCTGACAGCAGGAGTGACAATCACTGCAGTCTTTTTGAAAGGCACTTTGGTGATGTCAGCTCAGATTTTCAACACATTACTGGGATGTCAGAAATACGAGGCAGGTTGTGCAGAGATCCGTAGACAAGACCGCCTAGTGCCGCAGTGTTTATTGTAAGAGTAAATTGAAATCCTAATTGTCTATCAAATCATCGGCAGGTTGCACCAGGTAAGTAAACAGTAGTACCTACCTATACCAAGGAGTGTGTGAGGTTGTTAAAAATGGTGAAGATTGATCCACACGGACATAAGAGAGATGACCAGAAAACAGACTTGTTTAAAATAAACAAGTTGCCATGCCTTTGTGTTACGTATGATCCATTTCTGTAAAATAAAATTATTTATCCACCACAGAGCAGGCACGATCTGGTTTTTAAAAGAAATTAGGTGCTTTGCAAATCTTAAACATTTTTGTAGCATTCTCAGGTCATTAAGTGGTTATAATATTCTATCTAATTAACATAAAAGGTACGTTTAAAACCAGGAAGAAGATGGGTGGCTCAGTCATTAAGCGTCTGCCTTCGGCTCAGGGCGTGGTCCCAGGGTCCTGGGATCAAGCCGCACATCGGGCTCCTCCACTGGGAGCCTGCTTCTTCCTCTCCCACTCCCCCTGCTTGTGTTCGCTCTCTCGCTGCCTGTCTCTCTCTGCCAAATAAATAAATAAATAAAATCTTTTAAAAAAACCCAAAAAACCAGGAAGAAGAACATCGTTCATGGTCCCATTTGTTTGCTTGAACGAGAAGAAATATTCATGCATTGTAACCTTTTTTTTACTTTTAATCCACACGAAAACATGTTAACTTTGTACATCCAGATAGATATTTGTACATTCACAGAGAAACAATTAGAAGGACGTGTCCCGGAGGCCTCTCGGGAATGGGGAGAAGCGTGTGTGTGCACAGGGGAGGGCGTAACTGCTGTTTTTTATGACCTGCACTCCTGGGTTGCTGAAGCTCTCGTCCCAATGAGCACGTCTTTTATTGTATAATAAAAAAAGTATATGTGCAGGGGCAGTTACTTTCCTTTTTCTTTGACTTTGTGTCTCTCTGTCTCTTTATCTTTTGATTGAGGGGAATTTTGAACACACACAGAGATGGGCAGCAACGTGGAACGCTCACGTACCCATCACACAACTGATAGGTCCTAGCCAGTCCTGCCGCGTCCAAACCGGATCCGTCCCCTTCCCCAGCCGCTAGGCCTGTGTGAGGTTGGAGCAAAGCCCAGGCATCATTTCAGCACCTCCTTTCCTCCTCCCGACTGAACTGCTGAGGCTGTATCCTCCCATGCTGAGCTCCTGCAGCGAGACCCTAACCTTGACCTGCAGCGCTCCCACCCGCTCTCCGTCCCATGCCCTCCCAAGAGCGACCTTCTTACACCCTCATCTGAGCCCTGTCTTAGATGCAGCCATCCAAGCATCCCAGCTGGGACAGAGGGCCCCAGAGGGGTTGCAGGTGCACCAAGATATCAGTGTCCTTGCAGACAGCGGTGGCCAGAGCTTGCTGACGGCGGCCTGTGGCCTCAAGGAGCCTCATCAGTTTGACACCAGTGAGCTGTACAAGTAGTATCCTCTGTCTATATACCATGTCAGGGAAAGGGCTGGAAGCCCTGGACCACTCGGACTGCTGCCTGGTCCAGAGGGCAGGTCGCCAGTTGTCTGCCTGTCAGCTTTAGCTTTCTCTCCCTCCCTCCTCCACACCCGTCTCTGCTCCGCCCCCACTCCAGGACCCGTGTGCCCTCAGGGGTGAACACTGGGGGATGGGGTGGGGAGGCGATGTGTCAAACCACCCGCCGCGTGTGGCCTGTGGCCCACGGCCCTGTAACGTTGCTATTACTGATCCAGACCGTCCGCCATTCGGCCAGTGTTTCAAGAGACAGTTACTGGGCACCTCCAGTTTGCCAACGCTGTTGACAGCCATGGGAATCCAGAAGTGACGGACACAGACACAACCCCTGCCCTCATGAGGGTTCAACACACACAGGAGCATAGAGAGTTGTTTGCAGTGACTTCCACCGAACATCGTCGAACTGGGGATACTCTTCTCTCTCTTTGTCTTTGCCTTGTTCTGCATTCGTTGATTTCTTTCAAAGGAGTATGTTTCCGTGGTTAGAGAAAAAGATATGATTTTTCTTAAAACGAAAACCACGAACAAAGAAAGGACACAGAGCAAGAAGACGACAGTGAGTAATTCTGGGTGGTGAGAATATGAAGTATTCTTTCATTTGTTCTTTGATGTACTTTTTAAATCCTCCAACCAATTTTTGAATTAAAATAAAAACGGGGAAAAAGTGAATTCTTTAGAATTGGCGGTGAATCAGCCACAAAGCAAGGGATGAAAGGAAGGTTTGTGTGTTTTTTTTCCTTCTTATACTCCACATGGAAACCACAGTATCGCCGCCTCACTCCAGATGTGCTGTGGGAAAGCCAGGATTACAGTCCCCCAGCTCAGCGAGGCTTTCTCTAAACCACCTTTTTGTGGCCTTAATTCCGTGAATGCAAACAATAATTACCAACCTAAGTAGATTACTCAGCATAGCTTAGACGCCTCTGGGTCCCTGAATGAGTCACATTATTGACTGCTCACAATTAATCTAAAAAATTAAACCAATTGCTTTTCTGGTTCCTTCTTCTCTGCTTTGTGCCCGGATGGCACTTCCACAGATTCAGCGCCTGAGCTGTTATTTCTACTTGGTGTTCCCACTTTTCTCCAGAACTGAAATGTTCTATTAAAATTAATTTGTTTCCAATCCAGACCTTTTGGATTTCTCTGCTTGTCCTTTCTGTGCGTTGTCCCTTTAGCTTGGATGGGCTGCAGCAGAATGGGGCTTTCTGTTTATAATTCTTCCATGGTCTGTCTGGTTTTTCAATTACTACTTCGCAGACTCCCTCCTGTCCTTCTTCCCTTTGCTCCCTCCATGTTCGCTTCCCCTCTCAAGTTTGGAAGAAGCTGGTGCTGTTGTCCCCCCCAGCCCCTAGCATCCAAGTGTTAGTGAGCAGGGAGAAAATGACCCAAAGGCTTGAGGACACAGAACAGCTCGTGCAAAGGTATATATCTAGTTCCTGTTAGCACAAGGCACAGAGGAGATGGTTGCCCACCCTCCTCCCCCCAAAAAAACAAATAGCATCCTCCTTCACCCAGCTTATAACTTAATTTCCCAAAAAGGAGAGAGGGTAGCTGTATGCCACATTTTAACTCCAAATACAGAGCACTTTGGAGGTATTCGTTATGCAGCTATAAGTGACTAATACATACTCTCTCCCTTCCTTGCTGGGCACATACTGTGTGCCAGACGCTGCCAGTTCCCATGCATTTGCCAGTCTGGAACATTCTTCTGCCTTATTCACCTTCGCCTCATCTTCTGTATGTGTCAATACAGACATCACTCCATCGTGAGCCCCCCTCTCCCGGGTGGTGGCCCTCTGCACCTCTCCCCCGCAGCCTTTACTCTGCTGCAAATGTGATCTCACATCAGCTTGTGTCATGATTTCGTATGTCCCCTAACCAACCCAAAGTTCTTACCGTAAGTGAGGGTAGCGACAGGGGCTATCTTGTCCTTCCTTCCTATTCTACCTCCAGTGCCTCTCATGGTTCCTGGCACACGGTGGGCACCCAGGTATTTGGTACAGGGATGAATTAAGCCTTATAACAGCCATGTTACTGATGTTCCCATCTTACGGATGAGGAGGCTGAGGCTCAGAGGGCACAGGGTGGTTAGTTGCATTCATCACCTAGTTACCAAGTCGCTAAGCCAAGATTCCAGTCCCAGTTTTCTGTGGCTGCCTTCCCCAGTGTATCCTTTAGCTCAGCACTTCTCAAACTGTACCGGGCATACAGACCATCTAGGAATTTTGTCAAAATGCAGATTCTGACTCAGCAAGTCTGGGGTGGCCGAGAATCTGCATTTCTAACAGTCTCCTGTGATGCTGACAGTGCTGGTCCTGGATCACGCTTGGAGCAGTGAGGCCCTCGGTATTATCTGCTCTTGGAGGGAGGGAATTGGACAGGCTCACGAGGACGTCCGCATGGAGCATCTAGGTTGCACTAGGCACTGTCCTCATCTGACCCCAGTTCTGCCCTAGAACTCTCTGTGTGTCGTAACCGTCTAAACATTCCAGCAGGTAGGGCAGGGCCAGGGTACTTCTGAATGGCAGTGTCACCTCACCTGCCATTGGATTCATGAGTGAGGCTTCTAAATGTTTGGTTCCCACGCGAGACTACCCACAGGGACTGGAAAGACTTGTGACGAGCCCTTGTGGTGGAGGTACCTGGGCTCTCGCTGAAAGCAGCTCCCAGCTGGGCATGGACAGCTGGTGCTTGGGAGAAGCAGACGTACACCCTGCAAAACAGCCGGGGAAACCAAAGCACATATGCGGTCCATGCAGGTGGGCGGAGGCTCTCGTCACCAGGGGGTCCCCTCTTTGTTTCCAGAAGAAGTGTCCCCAGGAGATGCATTCCCAGCATCTCAGCAGATGTGTGCACTGCCCCCAGGATCTCCTGCACCTCCCTCAGTCTTCATCTTCCTTCCTAAGCCATCGGCTGGGGGATGGCTGTCCACCGTCGCCCTTCCACGGGTGAGTGTCCCGTGAGTAGAGGCCAGGCCGGGCCAGGCTGCACAAAGAGCATTAGAAGCAGTGAGCCCCACGGCACTGAGCTGCTTGAACTGTCTGCACCAAGATGGAAGACCCACAGTCAAGAACTACCGGACTGCCCCTTTGACAGCTGCTTTCCCAACCAGACCCAGATAGGGAACTGCTGGCCGAATTTCCTGGCTGTCAGTGTGGATGAGCACCAGGCAGACGGCATGTTGCTGGGACGATCTGAACTGCTTCCTCCCGACCTCGCCTCAGTCCTCCGTCCTTGCTCCGGGATGCTGAAGGGGGACCTGGGCACGGGGGGGATCGCCACCCTGGGATTTTCAATCAGGACTTAACTAATAACAAATGCTCCCTGGAAAAATATTCAAAGGCAAAAAAATAAAATAAAAAAGCAGCCATGAGCCCTGCAGAGATGACTGTGGTGCCCCTATATAGAACGATAGAAAAAATAAGAAATCCTTACATAGCAAGGATTGCAATGCTGTGGGCCAGACATTGCTTTAGCTATTTCTCTATACTTGTAGTTCTCAAAGTGGGGCCCCCAGACCAGCAACAGCAGCATCAGCTGAGAACTTGGGGGAAAAGCAGATTGTCGGGCCCTGCCCCAGACCCAACATATCGGCAACCCCGGGAGTGGGCCTGGAACCGGTGTGGGAAAGATGGAAGAGAGACCAGGCTTCTTCATTCCCACAGTGACTCAGAGAGACTCAGTGGCTCTATCCAGCCAAATTTCCTGCAGCCTAACTGACCACCTGAGTGTTTGCAGGAAACTGGGGACTAAACCAAGACCCTGCACCGGGGAGCAAACAGCTTTTTGGAGCCCCTCCCATCCCCCCAGCCAGCACCGCGGAGCTGCCTCCTTCGCTCTCACACTGAGCGACTCCAATAAATGCCTTCCTAGGAGATTCAGATGGGTTTGCGAGATGTTGTATCCAGAATGTGGTCTATAGATGAATCCTTTCCAACACGATCAAGAGATTGGAGGAAGAACCAGGAATTCCAGAATTGGGCGATGCATGAATTTAGACCTTTATGTTGGCTCGTGAATGCAATTCTGTGGGTGAAGATTTTACCCTTCGAATCAGGGCCTGCTCTGTTCTGCCTCCCAAAATATTTCCCTTTACACGAGTCCCTGGCTCTCAGTGAAGAACAAGAGGAAAGGAACGTGTTTCAGACCAGAGACGTCTCTGACTGTGATTGAATAACATGGAGACCCTAAAACAGGGTCGGCAGCTCCTTGCCACCCGTTTGGATGGCCCACGAACTACAAAGCATGTACATTTGTTAATGATTGGGAAAACCAAAAGAAAAATATCTGAATCTTTCATGATATGTGAACATCACATTGCAGCGTCCATAAATAAAACTGTATTGGAACACAGCCCCACTCGTGTGTTTTGCCAGAACACTTGTGACAGAAGGGGTGTATGGCTGCAAAGAAAGCCCCAAGTATTTACTGTGTGGCCCTTTATAGAAAAAGTTTGCTGACCCCCCCTTAAATTATCATTATTTATCAAGAGAGCTTACATGTATTTATTGATATGCTGAGTTCTTCCTGTGTATCTTTCCCATGTTTTAACTCATTTAATCCTTATAATCAGCCCAGGACATGTACTCTTGTAATTCTCATTTTGCCAACAGGAAAGCAAAGGCAGAGAGAGCTTCCTGAGATCTGCCTTAGATCATGGAGCTAGGAAAGGGCAGAACTAGGACTCGAACCCAGGAAGTCTGAAGCCAAAATATACCCTTTGGGGCACTACCTTGCATGCCTGGGTTCTGCAAAACTTTAGCCATAAAGAAAGCATCCAGAAGGGGAGGTCCTTAGATTTTCCCGGGCAAGTACCCAACATCTCTTCCTGAGAACTCAGCCCAGTGGGTCTGATGCTTTCTCAGGCCCCAAGGAGAACGTTCCCTTGATCTGCCAGTCAGTGGCCCAGCTGGGACTGGGACACAGGTATCTCGAATCTCATCTTCATCCCACTCCAAGACGGCAGTCTCTTCCACATGGGCAAGGGGCTCTCCGATGCCAACTTAGGCACAGCGGGGAGCCTGGTGCTTAGGCCTGGTGGTTTCCAAGACCCCAGCAAGTGACTTCCCCCTTAGCCGGGGAGAAGGCCCTGGCTCTTGTGCTGTTCGCTTTCCTTTGTGATGTATCGTTGCATGGGAAATTTATTTCTTAACAGTTTTCCTTACAGCCCCTTTGACAAAATAGGGCTCTGGGGAACTGCATCATTAGCATTGATAAACACTTTACAATACCATCATGAGCAAATAGAAATGCCTAATGAAAAGAAAAGAAGCACTGCCTAGTAATTAAAGAGGCTGGTGGGTTTTTATTATTATTATTTTTGAGCAATTATGACTAAAAGCTTTCATCAAGCGTTCCCATTTCCCCATCCATTTTGAACTCAGTTATTTAAAAACATGCATCGTCAGCTGCGGGCCAGTGGTCAAGCTGTCCGAGCTAGGCCGTGCCGTAGGCCAGGGTTGTCCAGTCCCACGTGCTGTGCCTTCTCTGTGGTCCTGAAAGTCTTGCTCCAGGGCCTGCCCTTGGCATGTATTTCCTCTTCCCGCTTCGCTCTCCTTCCCCCACTCTCCCTTCCCCGTCTTAAGAGGTTTTGCTTCTGGGTTAGTGCTGAGCCTTCCCCATACATCCTTTATTCCTTGTCATAAAAACCATCCACTTGCAAAATAGCTGCCTGAGGTATACAAACAGCAGATGTGAACTCAAGGACCAGAGAGGTTGAGAAACTCACAAAAAGGCACACAGCTGGTGATTCATACAGGCTAGACTTGAACCCAGGTCCTGGTCTGTGCCGGAGGTCGGGGAGGTGAGGAGCATGGGCTCTGGCTCCAGGTGGCCTGAGTATGAGTCCCAGCGGTGCCTGGTGATCTTGGGCAAGCGCCTTAACCTTGTTCGGCATCAGTTTCTTCATCTGTAAAAGGGGAGGATAATAGCACTTATTTCATGAGGTGGTAATGAGCATTTGGTGAGAGCCTGTATGCAAAGCACATGGTAAGCTAGATCCTTAACTGGCAGGTTCTATGGCCACGGTTCCCAAACTGCACACCGAGGTACTCTGGGATACCCCAGAAGAGCCACCAGGGGGCTGTGGGGGTATTTTCAGTTTGCAAAGAAAACATAGCAACATCTGTCAGACACTGAGTAAAGTACTAATTCAAGTAAGTCACTATTTCAACTGTAAATTTTGCTACATTCCTTCTGATGAGATTTCTTTGTGAAGCTGGGATTTGGGCAGTTCCTTTGATCAAAAGCAAATACTAACAAAATCAGCATGTTACGGGAAATGAGGGTGGTCCTGTCCAATCTGAGTTCAAGGTTGGAGGAGCTGTGCAGCGCCCAGCAGGCACACACGTGCCATGTGCACACTTGTGAGTATGAAACTATCGCTTTTCCTTTTAGTCTAGGTGCATTTCTTTTTCAACTGGCGATGAAGTCGTTAGACCATAAATACTTATGAAGGTTTGGGCCTTAACTGCTTAATAAGAAAAAAAAAAAAAAAGCTTTTAGGGATTTCTTTTAGTCTTATAGGTGCCATGAAAAAATTATAGAGACTCTAAGGGTTCCATGAACCGAAAAAAATCTGGCGACTTCTGCCGCGAGGCACACCCAGGGGCTTCCTGGTATCCTTCGCAAATTTGATTTCCTCGTAAATATTTTCTGAACGTGCAAAGAAATGGAAGCACACCTTCTTTCCTCACCCTGTGTTCAACGAGCAAGTGGAAAAGTTACTGAGGTTGGAGAATGCAAGTGGAACCCTCCCCTCGGGAAACGTAGCTCTAGACAGCTTGAGAAACCACTTTCGGAGAAGACAGGTGGCTGAGTGTTAAAGTGTTTCTCGGGGTCCTTTGCTGCAGATCCATCAGTTCTGACTTTAGTACCCAGAGGGACTTGCCACCCGCGGCACCGGGCGTGGGGAATGAAGCCGTTCAAGTGACTTGGGAATGGCTTGTGCGCGTTCCGGACAGCTGTGCGTGCTCCTGGCAGCCTGCGCGTGGGGTGAAGATTAGAGCAAGAGGAGAGGTGTCCCAGAGAAACTTAGCTGACAGAGAGAAAACGGTGTTTCAAACACAGCTCCCCCTGCCCCGCTGTCCAAAAGGAGAGCGCTCCTATGAAACTCTTCCTAAGCGGAAATGGCATAAGGAGAAGAGTATCCCCCGCTGTCTGAAAGCTCACATTAGGCCATGTGGCTTTTACGAAAGATCTATGTTCGTACCTGTTTTTGTTAGTGGAAAGAAATCTGAAGAGGATTTTCACTTTTACCAACAAAGACTTTACTACGCTGACATAGGTCTTTTATAAAAGGGAAGTGGCTCAAGGGTCCCCATTTTGGAAAGCAGGGGATACCTGTATACAGCCCTGAGTTTTTTTTTGTTTTTTTTTTTTTTAAAGATTTTATTTATTTATTTGACAGAGAGAGACAGCCAGTGAGAGAGGGAACACAAGCAGGGGGAGTGGGAAAGGAAGAAGCAGGCTCCCAGCAGAGGAGCCTGATGTGGGGCTCGATCCCAGAACGCCGGGATCACGCCCTGAGCTGAAGGCAGACGCTTAACGACTGTGCCACCCAGGTGCCCCGACTGCCCTGAGTTTTAACTCAACAAAACAGAGCCAGAGAGATTGTTTTCCCACTCCGCCCCCCCCCCCCCAAGCCACACCGATTTTTCCGATCTGCCAGCAATTGCAGCCCTTTCTAGCAGGTCGATTAATGACGGGAGATGCAGTCACGTGCCACAGGGTGGAATCTGGGTGCCTCTGGAGTGGGATAGATGCTCCTTGTGAGATGTCCACATGGCCCTTCTTGCAGGAGTGCACAGTTCTGGAAGGTTCCACAAAAGGAGCACTTCTCCAAGGGTTGGGGGGCCTATTCCCAGGGCCCGTTTGGTATTCCAGGTCGGTTCTCAAGGGGAGTAATAGCCTCAGCCGTGGAAGATCTGTTTCTCAGCCTCGCTGGGGGGTCGGGCCCCTGCCGGCCTCTCCAGATGGAACCTTCCCTTTGCTCACTCCACAGCCCAAGCCCCGGCTGATGCAGGCTGCTCTCTGTTTCCTGCCCTGGCTCAGGCTGTGCCCCCTGCCCAGAATGCCCTTCATCTGTTCACCCGCCATTTGAAGGCTTAACTCAAGGGTTCCCTCCTTTAGGGGGGACCCTTTCAAATCATGGTCAGAGTGTCTGAGTTCAAGCGATAACCTCAGCCCTTACAAATCTCTTGGGCCTCCCTCAGCTTCCTCACCCTTAGAATGAGGATAAAATAGCATGTAACTCAGTGCTGCTCGGGTGTTAGGGTGCCCCGGAACCACTCGGGGAGCTTGTGAAACTGCCAGTTAGGATTCATCTGGTCTGGGGAGGAGCCTGAGATCCTGCATTTCTAACAGGCTCCCCCCAGGTGATGCTGATGCGGCTGGTCCGGGGACCGCACTTTGAACAGCAAAGGCCTGTCTTGTTGCATTACATGCAGAGGACATGCCTGGCTCGTGGCCGGCCACCAGCGGCAGCTCTTGGGAGGCTTCTAGAACATGCTTGCCCACCCTCCTCCCAGGAGACTGGCCTTTTTCCGTGTCCAGAGCACCTCACTGTCTGACATTAGACCCACCACCACTTCCTCCTCCCCTTTCTATCCACAATTCCTTGTGGTTCAGCTTGGTTCCCCAATCTCCAGGCAGGCCGGACAGTTCCCAAGGCCTGGAACACCAAAAAGGTGGCAGGTGTCCTTGTATGAAGATGCACCTCTCGGCTTTGACAACGTGAAATGGGTCATATCGTTTCCAAAGAGGTATTTATTTTTGAAGGGAACACAGGAGAGGAGTAGGATTTCCTTCTTCTTCTGACCAGCCCTACCCTGGTGTTTGCCCACCTGGGGTCCTTGGGCTGGACCTCGAGGCCACCTACTGTCCCCAAGGCTTAGGTAGTAGAAGGTTCCCAAGCAGCCGGGCTCCGAGATAGCCTGCCAAACCCCAGCACACCTAATGACCCATTTTCACATGGCAGTCCCCCAGATTGAGAGCCAAATACCCAAACATCAGACGGCTGCTGCGGGGAGAAGCAGCAGGAGGACGTACAAGCTACTTATCAGACGTTCTCTATTATCCTCGCCACCTGTTCCCAGATTTCCAAAGCAACACACCGGGTAATAGCCACTCTTGCACCGGCAAGGAGAAACGCCAACGATTTTAAGAGCAAGCTCCTTTTCTCGCTCTGGATTTTATAAATTGTAAAAGGGGCTCGCTGTGAAATAACCACTTACTGTCCCAGGGACTTTGTGATTTGTAAGCCTTGTGCCTGAGCTTGAGGCTGGCGACGGTCTCAACCTGTGGCCTTTGAAGAATAAAAGCATTTGGGTGAAATGCGCAGGTAGATGAGATCGCTCAGAAGGAAAAAAAAGTGGTGGGCCATCCGGCAGAAGCACAATCTGGAGATGTGAAGGGCCCGCGGGAATCCCAAGCCCATCTGTTCATTTGCAGGCGGCTGTCCTTGGCTTTATTACTGGCAGTGGATAGATGAGGCCGGCGTACAGCCGGAAACTGCACAGGCTCGGACAGATGGAGCGGGGCGGTGGCTGTGTGTTTCCTGCGAGTCCTCGGAGGATTCTCAAACTTCCGTGTGCCTAAAAATGGCGTAGGGGAGCACTTAGTCAAAAGTAAAACTGTGGATTCCTGGGCCCCAGGCCTATTAAAGCTGGGGAAAGACTTGAGTGTGTGTGTATGTATGTGCGTGTGTGTGCGTGTGTGTATATATATTTTTTTAAGATTTTATTTATTCATTTAGAGAATGTGAATGGGGGAGGGGCAGAGGGAGACTCCCTGCGGAGCATGGAGCTGACATGGGACTCGAGCTCACGACCCGGAGAGCATGACCTCAGCCAAAATCAAGAGTCAGATGCTTAACCGACTGAGCCACCCAGGGGCCCTGACTTGAGCACATATTTTTAACAAACTTCCCAAATGATGTTGGTGCCAGTGGCCCCCTGGCTGCACTTTGAGAAACATTGGCTCTGGCGTGTTCCTTTTAATAAAAATGAAAATGAGACAGTCGTTCAGCTCGGGAGGATCAAGGGAGAAGGAAGAGTATGTTCATTTACTTGGGCTGAAATGCAATTTCCAGAACAGAATTCGAGGGGACATGGCCGTAGTCCTGTCTCATGCATTCATTCCTTCACTCAACAAATATTTCATGAACACCAACTGTGTGCCAGCTGGTGTTCTCAGTGCTGAGGATGTGGAGAACAAGGCAGACCCAAATCCTGACTTCAAAGAGCCTATTTTCTTACGGAAGCATTGGACAGTACAACAGATAAGACGGATATGAGTACATTCAGCACATTGATGAGTGGACACGAAGGTCATAAATGCTCCGCGGAGGGAACATTGCACACAGGAAGGATGGCGGGAGCAAATGTCGCAACTTGAAACGGGGAGGTCCGGAATAGCGTCATGGAGGAGGGGACATTTAAGCAGAGACTTGAAGGGGGTGATGGGTCTGTGTGGATCTCAGGGGTAAAGCACAGAGATCCTGAGACCTCAGGGCACCCCAACATGCAAGGAGGCATGGGAACAGGGTAGGACATGTGGTCAGAGAGAGAACGGGGAGCAAGACGGTGAAGATCTGTCCAGTTTGTCCAGGACGCTATCACTGAAGCCCAAAATGTCAGCACAGTGATTAATGGTTTCCCGTTTTACTCTGAAACGTTCCTTATCTGAACAATAAAATAATTATCCCTTCACCTGTTCATAGGCCATGATAAGGACACGGGCTCTGCTGTGAGATAAATCCCCAGAGGGTTGAGCAGGGGACTGAGGTGATGTTTATTAGATTATAAAAGGCTCCGTCTGGCTGCTACATTGAGAACAGACTGTAGGGCAGCACAAGCAGGAGACAGGAGAACACTTGAGAGGCAGTCGAACGCCCCAGGTTGCCCGTGGTGGGGGGACAGAGTAATGCCACCCGCAGAGTCGCCCGTGTCCTGATCCTGGAGCTTCTCGCTCTGTTACCTTACATGGCAAAACAGGCTGCAGAGGTACGATGGGAAGCGGAGCCTGGATTCTCCGGGTGCGCCTGATGTAATCACGGGAGCCCTTCTGAGAGGGAGACAGGAGGGTCGGTGTCAGGGAGGAGAAGCAGCGGTTGGAATGAAGTGCTTCCAAGATGGAGAATGGGGCCACCTGCCAAGGAATCAGGCGGCTTCTAGAAGCTGGAAAAAGCAAAGAAACGGATTCTCCCCTGCAGCCTTCAGAAGGAACACAGCTCTGCTGACACCTTGATTTTAGCCCACAAGACCATTCTGACCTCTGACCTCCAGATCTGGACTATAACAAGTTTGTGTCATTCAGAGCATCCACATTTATCGTGACTCATTATAGCAGGAATAGGAAATTAATGAAGTGGCCCTGGGCTTCACCAAGCAGTCACCTCTGCCTCTGAACTTCCTGCCTCCCGGTCCCTAGAAACCAGGTGCTTTGGAAGGAAGGACTTCTCTTTCACCCCAGCTCTAGAATAGAGGTCCACAAACTGCGGCCCACGGCCTGCGTTTGTAAATAAAGTTTTATTGGCACACAGCCATGCTCGTTTGCTTACGTATTGTCTAAGGCTGCTTTCACCCTACAGTGGCAGAGCTAAGTAATTAGAGAACGTGTGGCCCTTAAAGCCTCAAATATTTACAGCTGTCTGTACCCTGTATAGAAGACGTTTGCTCCTTGTTGCTCTAGAAGCCCCTTCGGGGAATGTCCTCCACCCAACATGACCCCATGCTTTCAGAGTTACTCTACCGTCCGCGGGCGAGGCCACGGCAGCCATGCGTGGCTCCCTGTGACCTTGCCATTCACCCTGGCCGTTGCACAATGAATCAAACCGAGACAAGCAGACTCTCTCCCGGATTTTGGAACTGGATTTCAAAGAAAGCTTGTGGCTGGTACTGAGAACAAGCCTTGGCACATAGTTGCCACTCAGCAGGTATGTTTTGAATGAGTGAATCCATTCGGGAGCTATGGGGTTGGCCTCACCCACAGAGTGCAGAGAGGAGTAAAGAGATCCAGCGTCGAGGAAGAGAAGAGCAGTGCGGATGTGCAAGGGGAAGCCGACACAGACACCGGAGGGCTCTGAGCGGAGAGGGGTTGGGGAAGCAGCTGTGCGGCTTTCTTGTGTACTGTTGCTGCGATGACAAATTATCACAAACTTAGTGGCTTAAAATGACGGATGCGACTCACAGCCTCGGCAGGCCAGAAGTCTGGCACGGCTGACCCGGGTTCTCTGCTTTGGGTCTCATAAGGCCGAAATCAGGTGTTCACTGAGCTCCGTGCCTTTCTGGAACTCCTGGCGCTCTTTCTTTCAAGCTCATGCAGTTACTGGCAGAATTCAGGTCTTTGCAGCTGTAGGACTGGGGCCCCTGTTCTTTTAATGGCTGTTTGCCAGGGGCTGCTCTCAGCTCCTGGATGCAGCCCCATCGTTCCCTGCCACATGCCTCCCCCCCCAACCCCGCCCCCATCATGCCTTTCTCAGGCTTCCAAACGCTTAGGAAAGGCCCAGACCCTTTTCAGGGCTCACCTGATGAGGCCAGGCCCACCCAGACACCCTTCTTTAAGTCAGTGTCAGTGAGAGTAAAATGCCATCCCGTTCATAGGTTCTGCTTGCACTCAAGGGAAGTGGATTATCGAAGACATGTCCACCAGGGGTTGGAATCTTAGAATAGGACCTCCCGTCCTGGGTTCCAGCATGATTTCTGGTCCTAGGCACCAGAGCAGCAGGGGCTACAGTCCCGTGTGATTAAAGGACAGCTTTCCCTTTGGCTGGCCCCTGCGGATCTCTGTTAGAGAACCTCAGCTGAGACGGGGAGGGAGTGGGGGTCCTAAACCCAGTTTCAGCCTTGCTTGCCCACCACGTGCAGGAACCTTCTCTCTCCAGGAGCAGAGAGAAGGAAGCAATCACGATGAAATGCTTTCCAGGCTGCCTGGGCCGTGGCACGGATGACACAGCACTGCCGTGAACCCTGGCTGCCGCCCCAGTATACTCAGTCTTAATGTATTGACATTGGCAGCCTTTGTGTATCTTGTCATGCCAATAAGGTAATTGAAATGGAATTGTCTCCAAGTGTCCAATTAATCAACAAATAAATCATAAACCTGTGGCCGTTCATTCAGGGCAGCAAAGAGGCTTCTCCCTGGCTCCCTGACCACTGGTGTGGATTGAATTTAGGCTTTATGCACCTCTAGTGAACTTTAGGAGAAGAGAAGGAAGGTGGGGCAGGTGACTTTTAGGGCGTTTACTGAAGCCCCAGGCACTGTGTGCTTTATGAATGAGACCTCGTTCTTCCCTCGAAGAGGTTGACATACTGAATTTCATTCATAAAAAAAGGGGATTATGATCCACATTTTACAGAGAAAGAAACCGTGCCCCAGAGAGGTTAAGCAAATTGCCAAAGGTCACACAGCAAGTAGAGGGCAGAATCTAGGTTCAAAACTAAGTTGGACTAAGCTTCAAAAGCCAGGTTCTTTTCACTCTATGCTATGCTGAAAATACAGATCTAAGTAAGAAATGGTTTCAACTGTTGAGACAAATTTTAAGTCCAGGGTGGTGCAAAGTGAGAAAATATTTAAATGGATGTCCTCTGTCCGCCTCTCGTCTGGCTTAACTTTATTAGGCGCTGGTGTTGGAAGCAGAAGGGAGAGACGGGGGCATTCTCTGGTTTACGTGCGTCCCTCTGGGAGAATGTTCTCGTGCTCCTTTGGTAACAGAACACCTCGAAAAGCCCTTGAGTTCCCAGAATGCTTCCAAAATCCAGAGTGTTCCCTCCTCTTTGGATAGAAGGGAAACTAAGGGACCCCTCTCAGACTTGGGAAATAGGGAATGTTCTTGCTCACCTTAGGATGCTTCAAAGACCTTCCAGCATCTTCACCTAACTCCCCTTCTTTTTCTATCCTCTGACATTGAAATCAAGAAGGTAAATGGATTAAGGGGCCAGACTGGCTGAGCCAAAGGCGCAGGGCATTCAAAAGAGCAGAAATATTGGAGTGTCCTCACTTAGCCTCAGAATCACAAAATGTTCACCTGTCTCCCTGCCCACTCGGGAGGGATTCCTATGCCTGTGCCCTGAAGGGAGGGCTTGGGGGGGCTTGCGTCTGCCTTGGGGTTGAACAAGCAGGAGGAGTGTTATTCTCAGGGTGTGGGGTGAGCCTGTGGACTTCTGCTGTAGGAAGTGTGACCCTGAGCCCCTCTGGTCAAGAGAGGGGAGGTAGGATGCCGCATAGTGAAAATTGCAGAAAGAAACCAGCCTTTTCCTGAAGGAGGCCCCTAAACACGTCTGCAGTAAGCAGGGAACCGTCCGCCGTGCAGAACAGCGCTGTTGCCGATCAGAACCAGGCTGGGCATGCTGGAACTGCAGTGAATACCCAGCAGCCCCCAGGAGGCAAATTGTCCTCTCTCCAGGGAGCTCTGGCTGCAGAAATCCTTACGGCTCGGGGAACTAACCAATGGGGTAATGAATAACAGCACCAAAGACACTGTGCTGTGCTGGAGAGCTACAATCCCAGGTGCACAGACCATACTCCCGGGCAAGAAGCCTCTAACCTGATGCACAGATAATTACAGGGGGGAAGAGTGGGGTTTGAAGTGTCTGCCGACATCCGGTCCCATGCAAACTCCTTCACTGACTTCTTCCAGTCCCTTCTCCTTCTCACCTCTCTTGCACATTTGCTTCTCTCCTCTCGATGGTTACGACCACCCAGTAAAGTCGGCCCCACCCTGATTGCATCCTACCCTGTGCCTGAAAAAAATACGAACCTAATTACCTCATTCTACTTCTTCCAACCTCTCGGTGGCTTTGCCTGGGCCCCACGGACCTCCCTGCTCTGGCAGCTAGCCCTTGGACATTACGCCTTACGGGGCTGTGACTCTGAGCCACATGCGAGGCTGTTCCTCACCATTCATTGCTCATTCTCCTTCCTTTGCCTGGAATTCCCTTAGCTCCCCTTCCTGCCAGCTCCCAGAAGAATAAAAGATTCCACCTTTGCTAGAGTCTGGGGGTTCCAGCTACTAAATATAGGAATAACAGAGCATTTGGGAGTTTAGCTTTGTCATTTCCTGGGGAATGACCCACACTTGCCCTCTATGGTGCGGGTGGAGGGGAGGACTCTGCGCTCTGTGTGGAGGGGAGTGAGGGAGAGCTCTGTGGATGATGATCTGAGTGTTGGGAAATTCTTCTCTGAGGGGCGCACACCCCCTAGAGGCTGGGGCAGAATCGTGCCCCTCACTTCCTTCGTTATGTTCCTGTGGAGGTCCTGTGTGCTGGCCAAGCACTTGTCCCGGGATGCTGGAGCGGGTGGTTTACCCTTCCTGACTGTCTCCAGGGCCCACCGGTGCTTGATTTTTACATGGATGGATGGAAGGAAAGCAGGAAGGAAGGAGGGATGGAAGGAAAGCAGGAAGGAAGGAGGGGTGGAAGGAAAGCAGGAAGGAAGGAGGGATAGAAGAATGAAAGGATGGATGGATGGACGGATGGATGGACGGCTGGCTTTGCCTTTCTTCCCCAGTGAGCTACTCGAGGATGAGGATCCTATCTTGATCATCTCACCTCCCCAGCACCAGCACACTGCCTGAAGCACCTAATTGCTTAATAAATGTCCGATGGAAGGAAGCTGGAGGAGGCGTTGGCTGGCAGCACCTATCACTGGGGTTACCTCGGCCCAGGCAAGTCCTAGCAGCCTTTGGAGACCTGGAGACCTACTCCGTTTTCTTGAGTTTATTGCCTTGTAAGATTCCAACAATTCTGGCCCCTTCTCTGGATCTCCTGGAAGAGAAGGTGCAGTCACCCCTCCAAGCAGGTTCAGAGGACTGGGAGCAACAATCCACACGGTAAAAGGGCCAGGAGAGTTTGGTTAGGGCTTTCCTTCTGAACCTGTGTGGTGTGGCTTTCTCCTCAATGATGCTGATGTTGACTACCTCGGAGAGGGGGGCAGAGGGGGTGCCCTCCAGGGTTTCAGAATCCGCTGTGGCTCGTGTAGATAGGTTTTCATTCTCCGCTCAGAGATTGCCTTTCCAGAATGGCCCTGTGATTCAAAAACCTCTTTCAAGGCAAACTAAGCAAAAGTAAACCTTGAGAAAATTTCAGTTTGGTGGCATGTTATATGAGAAACTGACGAGTGGCCCTGTAATATATTTGAGTCTTGCTCTCTGAGCCAGAACCCAAATATTGCCTTTCTGTGAGCTCATTTGATGTTGCTTATCGACTGTGATTTTTTTAAAGAGAGTTTTCCTTTGTAGGAAGGCACACTCGCCTTCTTCACGCTTGAGTTAACTACGTAGAAAAACACAACCATCCCCAAGCAGTCAGAGGTTCCTCACACTCGGAAAGAACCCAGTGCAGGCAGCCCTCCGATTGTCAATGAGCGGAATAAACAGAAGCACAAACCCATTAGAGAGGTCCTTCTCGACCGCTCTGCCTGGCACATAGTAGGTGGTGAATAAATGAATATTTGCGGACAAGTTGCTAGATTATAGGCTCTGGGATGGCAAGGACCGTACGCATGTCCATTTTATTTACGTGTGTTCCCTCAGCTTCACATCCTCACAGGCACGATATAGAAGCTCATTCATTCGTTGAGCCACGGATGACTTGGGGCCCCGTACAGATATTTCTGGTATTAACTAGGGCATTCACACATACATGATGGGGTGACTAAAAGAACAAATGATTGGAAAAAAAACAACAGTAAGCCCATCAATCCACCAGCCAATAAGCACTTTCATTTCCCTTTGTTCCAGTTCTAGAATGATAAGCCTTGAGATGTCTCTCTCTATCCTTTTCCTCACTTGCTTTGCTGTCCCTGATGAATCTTTCCATCTCCGCCTCCCCAAACCATGAAGTGTCAGTCTGTATGCCATTTCGTTGAATCATCCCATCTGGCGAGATGCGAATTCTTTCGCTTTTGGATTACTTTTGTCACTTTTTATCTTAGCCGCTGAGTGCAGTTCAGAAATCATCTGCTGAGCCCCTCCTGCGGGCAGCCACGGTGGCAGGGGCCAGGGACGCCGAGACGAACAAGAGCCAGGCTCGATGCCTGGTGTTCAGCAAGTGTCACGCCTGCCCGCCCAGTTCATAAACGCACCCGTGGCTCTGAGACAGAGGTCCGCCCCTCGTTGTAACAGACCCAGCACCTAACACCGAGCCTGGTCCACAGAGGCTCCCGCGTTCGCTCAGTGCACGCGCATGTGAGACGTGCGGCCTTTGAGGTCTTTGCTTTGGTGGAACCGGAAATGTGGGAGGAGCAAGAGCAAACTGAATTGCACCGTGTTTGGGCGGGGGTGGTGCCCCTCGGGCGGGGACTCAGAGGGGCCTTGCCGGAGAGGAGGAGCCTAGAGGGTCACGGTCACAGGGCTATGCTACAACACGGGAGGCACACTCGCGGGTAATAATAGGTCATTGCCATGGTGAGAGTGAGGACTTCTTTGATGGCAGCCCCAATACTTTCCAAGCGAGCTTAAGCAAAATAAAAACAGAAGGAGACCTACATTGTTTTCCAGACCTGGGAAGTCATAGGTCGTCGCCAGCATCAGGACGGCCCCAGCACCAGGAAATCTGTCTCCTCTCAACTCTCAGTTCTGCCATCCCCGGTGCTGGCTTTGGTGTTAGGCAGCCTGTCTTCTGGGGTCCTGCCTTCTGCTGCTCCTGGCTTTCTAGAACCGATTTAGCGTCAGCACTTTCCCAGTGGCTCCAGCAAGAGCCTTAAGGTCAATTTCAGGTCCCTGATGGCCAAGATGTTGGAATATGCTGATTACCTGGCCTGGGTCAGGTGCCCACCCTGGGACGCAGGAGCAGGTCCATCTTAACCCAGCCACAGGGACTGAGGGTGGTTCCCTGAAGCAGAATCAAAGTGCTAGTACTATAAAGAGTGAAAAATGCAAGGCGGACACCCCAAAACCACCCCTGGCCACTGTGCAGAGTTATCAAGAGAAGCAGACGAGATGACTGGACACCGTCCCCAGGCCTGGCTCCCCCCCACGAGTGATGTGTGTTACTGGAGCAGTTCCTGGGAGCCTGCTGAAGACAGGGAGGTTGTCGTGTGGTTTATGGGCAAACACCTCTGGTCCTGCTGTGTGACCTCAGGCAAGTCGCTTCTGCTCTCTGGGCATCAGGTTTCTCACCTATAAAACCATGGGGCTGGGGAAAGTCAGCTGATAGGGCTTCTTCCCGCCTAGGAGCTGATAATCTCCACTCCTATAGTTGGAAGAACGGAGCTGCTACCCGTGGGCACCGTCATGGCCCTAAACTCTTCTTTACATCTGAGCAGCACTGACCTGGCTGTTTCCAGACGTTAATAATAGCAGTAGCAGCGTGACTACTGGCTACCGGCACGTAGTACATGGCTCATTTGTGCTGGCAATGTGCCCTATTCCGTATCATCTCATAGAGTCCACCTCCAAACCCCGTAAGGTGGGAATCTTTGGCCCCATTTTACAAAGAGGGAAACTGAGGCCCAGAGAGGCTAGCTCATCAGTGAACAGCTGGCAGGATTTTCAGTGGCCACCTGCTTGCAAGTGGTGCTAAAATCCAGCAGAGCACCACCAGCACCCAGGAGCCCCCACAGCCCCTCCCAGTTGCCGCCTGTCCCCAGGGGTAGTCACAGTCCTGACTCATAGCGCCGGGGGCGGGGGGGAGCCGCAGCTTCGGTGGGTGGTCTGGCCCCGAGCTGCGTTCCTGGCCTCCGTGCTTTCCCGCCTGTGTGTCACGTTATGTTACGATAGGGGACTAACTGTGCAGTTCAAGTCTTGGGAGATGACGCGGATGAAAGGGGGTCTTGGGACGATCGAAATGCCTCACGATCTAACCAGAAGCTTCGGCCAGAAACCCAGACAGATCCTGGCGTGGCCAGTGCCGTGCGGACCCAAGAGCCCCCGGTGCCAGGACCAGCCTGGCAGCTGAATGGGCTCGTATCATTCACGAAATAGGAAAACCCCCTTCTTCCTTTAACAAAAGGGCTTCTCCACAACTGTTTCTAAATGATGAACAACTCAAAACAGATAGGAATGACACTACCATAAGGTAAATAAAGAAGCCCCCAGAACAATAGTGGGGCTCCCCCCCACCCACCACTGGTAGCAAAGCCAAGAGTAATTAGCACCCTGAGCGGGGCGGGGGGGAGTGATCACTGCGTCTGCAGCACTCTAATTACCAGTTACTAAGAGTCATAATAAAACTGAAAAGAGGCTTTTAAAATCTCGCCTGTGAGTGACTGCTTGAGGTGGCAACACGCTCAGCACCGGGACCCTGTGTTTCTCGGGGCCATCACTTGGAATGGGCTGGCTTCCCTGATGTTGTTCGGATGGATGGGGAGCACAGTGCTTACACAGTCGAAGAGCAGAGCGCGAGGTCTCCCCGTCCCCGGAATTATTACCACTGGGGACAAGATCAATGACTCCTCCCCCAGAACTTCAGGCAGACAAATGCTGACTTAGACGCTACGTTCTTGGCTTCTGTGGCTGTCATCCCCATTTGGCCCGGTTTGCCTTCCTGTTGGGGGCAGCCCATTTTCATATGTCATGAGTGGGTCTCTAAGAGCGTGCTCTGGCAACCCCTCTGCTGGCACGGGCCATGTGAGGGGGATCGCCTGGGGAAGTCGGCAGTCCTGGCCCTCATGGAGTTGATAATCCAGCAGAAGTGAAATACAGTGGAAGTTGTCTCTGAAGGAAGAATCTCACCAGTGGAGCGGTATGATTCGTCACCAGCGCTCACTGGTTTGGTTTTAAAATGCTATGTTGCATACACCCCCAGCCAGGTTGTGCAGGTTCAAAGTCATCCCCCCAAGTCCTTGATGGACCTACGTACAGATACGAGTGCAGGTATTTCGTGGCTAATGAATGACACACAATCTCTAATTTGAAGGTCAATAAGGATATAAGGATACGCGATTCTTTTTTTTTTTTAATTAAATTTTTTTCTTTTTTATTTTTCTTCATAATAATATTTTTATTATATTATGTTATTCACCATACAGCACATCCCTGGTTTTTGATGTAAAGTTCGATGATTCATTAGTTGCGTATAACACCCAGTGCACCATGCAATACGTGCCTTCCTTACTACCCATCACCAGCCTATCCCATTCCCCCACCCCCTCCCCTCTGAAGCCCTCAGTTTGTTTCCCAGAGTCCATAGTCTCTCATGTTTCATTCCCCCTTCTGATTACCCCCCTTCTTTATCCCTTTCTTCTCCTACCGATCTTCCTAGTTCTTATGTTCCATAGATGAGAGAAATCATATGATAGTTGTCTTTCTCTGCTTGACTTATTTCACTTAGCATTATCTCCTCCAGTGCCATCCATGTTGTAGCAAATGTTGAGAACTCGTTCTTTCTGATTGCTGAGTAATATTCCATTGTATATATGGACCACAACTTCTTAATCCAGTCATCTGTTGAAGGACATCTCGGCTCCTTCCACGATTTGGCTATTGTGGACATTGCTGCTATGAACATTGGGGTGCATATGGCCCTTCTCTTCACTACGTCTGTATCTTTGGGGTAAACACCCAGTAGTGCAATGGCTGGGTCATAGGGTAGCTCAACTTTTAACTTTTTAAGGGACCTCCACACTGTTTTCCAGAGTGGCTGCACCAACGTGCATTTCAATAAGGATACAAGGATACATGATTTTTTTCTTTTTAAAATACTTTTTGAACTCTATTGAGGAATAATTGACAAGTGTAACTGTATGTATTTAAAGTGCACAGTGTGAGGATTGATGTACCTTTGCAGTGTGGATTGATGGCCAAGACCAAGTCATGAACACCTCCACTCCTTCACGTAGTTAACTGTGTGTGTGCTCGCGCGTGTGTGCGTGTGTGCATGCGCCACGAGAACACCTAAAACCTACGCCCAGCAACTCCAGGTCTGCAACACCGTGTTACTGACGGGCCCCCAGCTGCGCATCAGAACTTACTCTTCTTATAACTGAATGTTTGGATCCTTGGACCTGTATCACCCCATTTCTCCCGCCTCTCAGCTCCTGGCAACCACCATTCTAATCTCTATTTCTATGAAATCGGCTTTTCTTTTTTTAGATTCCACATATACGTGATGCCAAACAGAATTTGAGTATTTGTCTTTCTCTGTCTAGCTTATTTCACTTGGCATAAGGCCCTTCAGCTCCATCCATGTTAGGGAAAGTGGCAGGATTTCCTTCTTCCTTGTGGCTGAATAATATTCCTCCGTGTGTGTGTGTGTGTGTGTGTGTGTGTGTGTGTGTGTGTGACATCCTCTTCACCCATTCATCTGTGGAGGGACATTTAGGCTGTGACCGTATCTTGGCTACTGTGAATCATGCTGCAATGAACACGGGTATGAAGATATCTCCTTGAGATACTGGATACTCGGTAGCACAAAAAATAAATAATCCAGCTAAAAATGGGCTAAAGAATGGAATAGACATTTTTCCAAAGAAGACATACAAATGGCCAACGGGTACAGGAGTAGTTTTTTGATATCACGGGTCATCAGGGAAATGCAGATCAAAGCACAATGAGCTAATCCCTCACACCTGACAGGACGGCTGTTCTCAAACGCAAGCGCTAACAACTGTTGGCAAGGACACCGAGAACAGGCAACTTGTACGCTGTTGGTGGGAATGTGAATTGGAACAGCCACTAAGGAAAACAAAATGGCGGTTCCTCAAAAAGTTAAAAATCCAACTGCCGTATGACCCAGCAATCCCACCCCTGGGTGCAGATATATCGAAGTATATCGAAGAGGTGATTTTCTCTTGATTCTCACACCAAGTGAATCCTCTCTCTCTGAAGACATAGGTGGGATTTCTGAAGGGGAGAGGACTGCAGAGTCATGCATTGACTTACTGAACCTTTTATTGAGTGGTTGAGAAGATGCCAGGCCCTCTAGCAAGGGTTATGGAGGGATTAAAATGACAAAGACTCGGGGCGCCTGGGTGGCACAGCGGTTAAGCGTCTGCCTTCGGCTCAGGGCGTGATCCCGGCGTTATGGGATCGAGCCCCACATCAGGCTCCTCTGCTGTGAGCCTGCTTCTTCCTCTCTCACTCCCCCTGCTTGTGTTCCCTCTCTCGCTGGCTGTCTCTATCTCTGTCAAATAAATAAATAAAATCTTTAAAAAAAAAAAAAAAAAAAAAAAAAATAAAATGACAAAGACTCAACCTCTGCTCCCAATGTCTTGGTGAAGGTGCCACGTGCAGACAAGTAACTGCAAACACCAAGAAGCAGACAACATGCTTGAGGAGGTCAGGGAGGGCTTAGACTTTACAGCAGACAAGGTGATCCAGGAAGGCTTCTCAGAAGAGGTGGCACTGAAAGCATCAGGAGGACATTGACAAGCAGAAATGGGAGTGGGGGAAGCATTCCAGGTAGAAGCTAGAGGTGGGAAGCTGAAATGGAAGGCGGGAAGGTGGAGACTGGGGGTAGTGAAGAAAGCAGCTCCTGTGGGTCCTTGACAGTCAGATAACGGGGTGGCAGGTGGGGCGCTGGTAGGCATTTCTCAGCGCCGGAGGTCAAAGTGGTCCTTTGGAGATTCAGCGGCTGCAACTGTGTGTGTGTATGTGTGTGTGTGTGTATTAAAATATATATAACACACAATCAATTCACCCTTTTAACAGTTTTTAAGTGTAGAATTCAGTGACTTTAAGTACCTTCACAATGTTGTGCAACCATCGCCACCATCCATTTCCAGAACTTTCTCATTTTCCCAAGCAGAAGCTCTGCACCCATGAAACAATAACTCCCACTCCTGCCTGCCCTCCGCCCCCGGCGTAGCCTCTTCTCCTTTCTGCCTCCGTCCACCGTGCCTACGCTATGTACCTCATACAAACAGAACCGTACAATATTTGTCCTTTTGTGACTGGCTTTGTCCACTGAGCAGAACGTCCTGAGGCTTCATCCATGTTGTAGCATGCGTCAGAATGTCCTTGCTTTTGAAGACCGAGTAATAATACTCCGTTGTGCGTATACACCGCATTCGGTGTATGTGTTCATGTGTCGATGGGCAGGCATCTGGTTTGTTTTCAGCGTCTGGCTACTGGGAATCCTGCTGGTAGGAACGGGGTTGTAGCATCTGGGTGGCTCCCTGCTTTCAGTTCTTCGGGGGTACATCCCGGTAAGTAGAACTGCTGGATAATATGGTAATTCTGTGTTTCACTTTGGAGGAACTGCCCCACTCTTCTGCATTTTAAACTCCCACCAGCAGTGCGCCGGGGCTCCAATTTCGCCACATCCTCGTCAACACCTGTTACGTTCTGTCTTCATGGTGATAACCGTCCTCACGGACACGGAGTGGGATTAGGTTTATATTTTGCTCAAGGAACAACTCAGATTTGAGTGTGGCCCTCTAGATTTTCAGCTGGATCTTGTTCCTGATTTTCAACAATTTCAACTTTTGTTCTTTTCCCCTTGTGGAATAACACGGTGGCGAGATGACCAGAGAGGTGCCTTTGAGAAGCTAAGCTGTTGGTCATCAAACGCTGGCTTGGAAAGCTGGGCCACCCTTTAGTCCCTCTTTGTTGTGACTTGGACACAGTTTTTGAGGTTCCACTGAGTTCTTTTCAACCAGAAAAGATTTCTTCAGTTTCTGCTAGGTTTTCTCCCAGAGCATCATCTTTTAAAAAAAAAAATGAATCTAAAGGAAACGTACATGGGCAAAAAAAAAAAAAAAATCACTAATCTCATCCTCTTTGACAGTTTTCAGTTCACAGGAATGTGGGAGGAACTCAGCTCCGGAATGAGTCTCGCTCTGGGGAAGGCTGTAAATAGAGCGGACGTCACATGGTTGGGAGTCCACAGACCTGGGTCCAACAAGTTATTGGTTCTGTGTCTTTGGACAAGTTGACCTCTCTTTGCGGGGAGGCAAGGGGAAAGTTAAACACTTCTCTTTTTTTTTAATTTCTCTGTTCCTCAGTTACCTTGTCTATAAAATGAGGCTATTCGATCAGCTTCCTGTGGTTTTTAGGAGATTCGAAGAGGGAATGCCTGTAAGTCGCCTGTAACCGTGGCTGGCATATAGGGAATGTTCCATATCTGTTAACTTATATTAGTTTTGTTGAGCCTCAACTTCTTTTCTTCTAAAATGGGGCTAATAATAGTTTAGGTTTAAAGGCCATTGTGTAAACTAATGGAGCCAAGCGATGCAGGTAAAGCTCTCGGCAGAGGCTTGGCACGCGGTGATTGCTCAGTAAGCCTAAGTCATGTTGTCACTCCCAGGATTGCTGATGTTAACCTCCAGCGCCCCGGGGCAAGCAGATATTTATCCTGAGCCCAAAGGATTGTAATGATGTCCAAACTCAGTTGGTTGAGCCATAGCTTGTGAGAAGAAAGCTTCGTGAGCACTATAATGGCCTCCTGACACGAATTAGTCAAAAGATACATGTTTTATTCTTTGCTCCAACTCATTTTCTGTTTGACCACGGCCAAGTGCCCCCAATCTTTGGGCCTCAGTTTCCTGCCGTTAACAGACTCTATCAAGAATGATAGGGGCACTGGGGTGGCTTAGTCAGTTAAGTGTCTGCCTTCAGCTCAGATCATGATCTCAGGGTCCTGGGATCAAGCCCCGAGTTGGGCTCCATGCTCAGTGGGGGAGCCTGCTTCTCCCTCTGCCTCTACCCCCCACTCTTGCTTGCTTGCACTCTCTCTCTCTCTCACTTTCTCTCAAAATAAATAAAATCTTTTAAAAAAAGAATGATAAATAAATATGGCCTGCGTGCCTTGACTCTCGATGGCAGACAGTACCAATGGATCCCAGCGCTCCTCCCCACTGAGACCAACCTCAGCCTCAGAATCCTTCTCAACACAGTGCTCCAGGCAGCAACTAACCAGCAACTGCCGCTGGTTAATGACTCGAAACCTCTTTGGTGTTCTAAGTGGAAATCCCGATTCCATTAATAAACTTCCCTCCCACACCACTGCAAACATGAGCAGACATGCTCGGATTTAAGAGTCCCATCAGTTATAGCCACTGAATATTTTCACTAGGCCGCGTGCTGGAGAACACCCTTGATGGAACGAGGACTCTTAAGCCCCCCTTAAGCCTCTTCCGGGAGCGGGCTTCAGCTTGGCACGAGGAGGCAAACACGAATCAGGGAATTAGTCAGAAGGGGAAGGGACGGATACCGCTGATGCAGTCCGCCTCTCCAGGCTCTGCCCATGGTTCAGGGAGGAGAGCGGGCTGCAGGGGGAGAGGGCACCGCAGTTTTCCCCGTGGGGAAAGGCGAGTATGTCCCTGAGGTTGGTTTTTGTGGGATTGGGCCCTTCTGCACCCACAGACAGCACCAGCTCACTGCTCCAGCTGGGGGCTAATGGACATTCTTTGGCTTTTCTGTTTCCTGCCTGCTCCGGAAGCTGCTGTCCTTGGCTGGTTCTAAAGGACGGTACATATAGTTGTATGGCAAAGAATAAAGGCACACCCCACCACCACAAAAAAGGGTATACATAAAAACTGGTAAAATCCGGAGTGGCTGGCTGGTTCAGTCAGTTGGGCGTCTCTTGATGTCGGCTCAGGTCATGATCTCAGGGTTGTGGGATCGAGCCCCGTGTCAGGCTCCGCAATGGGCATGCAGTCTGCTTGAGATTCTCTCCCTTTCCCTCTGCCCCTGCTCATGCTCGCTCACTGCCTCTCTCTCTCAAATATATTTTAATATGTATTAATATTTAATAATCCAATAAAATATAATATACAATATATTTTATGTACTTAATACTTAGTAATTAATAATTAATTAAATTATTTAATGAGTAGATTGTTTTGTAATTAAATAATAATATATACATTTTTAAACCTGGTAAAATCTGAGACATTGTGCCAATGTCAGTTTCCTGGTTTCGATTATCATACTGTGGTTACGGGGATGCCATTATTGGGTGAAGCCTTATTATAGATACAGGGAACATCTGTATTGGTTTTGAAATTTTGTGGAAGTATGTCATTACTTCGTAACAGAAGGTTTTTTTAATTAAAAAAAAAATTTTTTTTGTTCTTTTTTAAAGATTTTTATTTTTAAGTAACCTCTACACCTAACATGGGGCTTGAACTCACAACCCCGAGATCAAGCGTCACTCCCTCCACTGACTGAGCCAGCCGGTTGCCCCTAAAAGATTTTTGTTTTTTGTTTTTTTTTAATGACATCCTTGCAAATGCATTGAACAATTTCAAGACGCTACTCATGGGCCGTAGCCCCAGACGCAAACTCCTCTGCCCAGTGCCGGGAGTCCAGGGTCCCCTGAAAGGAAATTAGTCCCAGCCTCTGCATTTGCAGCATGGGAGGCTGAATGTGTCACCCCTCTTGCAGGCCACCTGTTTACCCGAGTTCACAAGGGATCAGCATTCTAGGTGCTCCATTCTCCAGACATGAACACTGAGGCTTCAGTCAGAGCAAGCCCAGGTGCCTGGGAAGGCTCGTGACTTGGCATCTATTTGTTTTTTCCCCCAAATTCGTAGTCTGGGATGCTTTCTGTCTTAAAAGCAGCTGTTTCTTCAGTTCTGTACATGACAAGATTTCTTTTTTAAAAAAGCCTTCGACCCCATTTGTCTTCCATTCCCTCTGTAGGGCCTTGAGGAGCTCAAGGCCTGGGAAACTTTGATTAATTCGAAGACTTGTTAATTACTCTTGTATCGAGGGAAGCCGCTGCACCTGCTCGCGTCTCCCGAAGACGACTTAGGTTTGAGCCTGTGCTGCCTGGTCGGGCAGAGTGTCTGCACTTTGGGAAACATGTGATTTTAGAGAGCTTGCTGGGAAGGTTCTCGCATCATGAGGCTGTTGCTGAAAATAAGCCACAGTTTCTGTTGGGTCAGTGGACAGGTCCAGCTTAACCCCTGAGGCAGCATTTGTGTTCCCAGCTAAACGTGGGAAGAGCCTGATCACAATCAGAGCTTGTGTGTCATGTGGGGAGATCACTCATAATGCAATCCAGACTCTGGCCTCTGTCCTTCTAGAAGAGATGTGAGATGTGAGGCTTTTGTGTTTGTTTCAATTTTTAAAAATCGCTTTATTGCCTAGGAGAAATGATATATGCTAACCCCAGGTTAACCCTCAATTCTACCATCCAGATGCGATCACCCCTAACATTCTGATGAGTGTTCCCCTAGATTTTCCCAGGCTTTTGGTCACATGTAGATATTACGTATACATGTGGATAGAATGTGTGCCCGTGGATGTAGTGTGTACTTGGGTGCCATTCTGAAGCCTGCCTCTCCTGCCTGCATTGTTGGAGGCGTGACAGTGCTTAGGCTCTTTCTTGATACATCACTGAATTCACACTTTACTTCATCACCACGTCCAGCTTCTGCCCGGCTCTCGTGTGGCACTTCCTCATGCCGGGCACTCTTCACAGCAGGCAGATGATCCCGCTTCATCCTCCTGACATCCTTGTAAAATTAGTACTACTGCTGTCTCACTTTCGTAGCAGGGAATGCTGAGACATGGAGGTGGTTAGAAGCTTGCCCAGGGTCACGCACTGAGGGCGGGCACTTGAATAAGACAGTGGGTGCTAGAGTGTATTCTCTTTCTTGCGGGGCTACACTGCTGCTCCGTCCTGAATCCAGGCATCACCGAACTCATCTGGTCCTGGGATGGCGAAGGTCTGACACACAGAACACCGGTCCTCATGCTTGTTTCCATGGCAGACATTACTAATGGATCATAGCTCCTTTCTTTTCGGAGGCTTCCAGACGGGCTTAGGCTCTTTCTTGATACATCATTACAGACAGCGACCGCCAAGCCATTGGGATAGGTTTATGGGGATGATGCCTCTGTGCTTTCCCTGATCCATTTAATGCTGCTCAGTCCCAGGGAACTGACTTGTCCAGGTGAGGAGCAAAGCTACAGCTGGTGCTTGGCTCTCTCCATCACCAGTCCCCCTGTCTTTCTACCCTACACCACTGTTTCCCCAAGTACTACAGAACAAACAATGGCGGCCGTTGGGGACACATCCCCACTGAAATTTTGTTGTAGCCTCACTGTATATTTGGACGACTTAGAGTTAACCAGAGAGGATGGGCCACAAAGGATCATTTTATCACAACTCACTTTATAGAAAATGTTGCTAAATGGAGTGCATTAGTGATATCAATACTTTTAATTTATGCAGTAGCCACAGCTCAGGGGGCAGCAAACCTGGGTTGATGTCAATTGCCAAGAGTTTACTGAGAATGTCCATGACTGGGGGGGGCACCGAGGGAGGTCCAGGAAGCGTACCTTCAAGTAGTCTGTTCACTCATTCAGCAAGCATGCGTTGAGCACCTGCTGTTTATTCGGAGAGGCTTGGTTCTTACACGTGAAACGATCACAGATAAGACAAGGTGGTATTTGTGGGATTTCATATGGAGAGGGCCCTTTTCTCTCCATCCCCAGTTTCGTTTTCACTGAGAATTAAAGACTCAGGAGAAAGAGTGGAGATCACAGGTGTTCCCAACAGAGCTGACTGGGAAACGAGACCTGGGTGTTGGCCAGTTCTCCACCCCCTCCCCAGTGGCCCCAGTGGCAGGCAGGGCTGAAGGACCACAGGCGTCGGTACTCCACCTGCAGGACCCAGGTCTTGCCTGGTACTTACCTCTGGCAGAGAACAGACCGAATGTGCATGTCCCAGGGGCAGGGAGGCTCTGGGCAGGCCCTTTTCCTTCTCCCAAACTTTACCAGCCAGGCAGAAGTGAGTGAAGGGGCAGAGGCGGGCCTGGAGTGTGGGTGACTGGGGCTCCCTCCAGGGACACTTGGCCAGGACTTGGGGGCTCTCCTTTAACCAGCCTGTGCTAAAGTGGTACAGGTGTTGGGGATTCAGAAAGGGGGATGGAAGTGGGCTCTAGCCTCTGAGAAGAGTTGGTGTAGGACCCCAGATTTGGGGTTGTGAGTCGGGGCTGGTTTAGGTGGACAGGATGCAAGGCCAGCATCCTGGGTCCAGATGTAGACAGGGGAGAGGATAGTGATTTCCGTGGAATACGGGGAGGACAACCAAGGGGTTATGTTTGGCATAATTCAATCTAAAACACAGTATCTTGAACCATGCGAATTGAGCAGGTCTCCAGTTCAAATCTATGAACTCAGACTTTTTAAGTTAAGTTCACGTTGGTGGATAAAGTCTGTGGTTGCAAGTTCGCACTTCGTGGCACGTGGGAAAACAAGACTTGCAGCCTTGTGTCCAGGGGAAAGAGAACAGGCTCTGGAGCCTGGGAGATGCTCGTTCAAATCCTAGCTCCATGGTCTGCCTGCTGTGTGACATTTTACAGATCACTTAACCTCTCTGAACGTCTGCTTCGGCCCCCCCTTTATAAAATGGGAACAACATGGATTTCCCAGGCTGAGAAAATTAACTTAATCTAAGCTTGCAAAATGCCGTTTCTGTGCTTCCCCCTAAACTCTCATCTCCCCCTGACCCACCACCTCCTCACCTCTCTACCCAGAGGATTTTGATATCAGATACTACCCTGGTTCCCGGGTGAGAAAAAATTCTGAAAGCTTTTCTGTAAAAAATATAAATGCAGAAAGTCAACTTGTACTAATACACGTGGTTGTAGATTTTTTTTAAGGAAAGACAGAAGAGCGCTCCTGGGAAGTTATGATCTCCAGAAGTAACTACCATTCATTAAGAGGGACGTTTCAGCAGATTGCCCAAAGTTGTAGAAAAGGAAATGAGATGCTAACTCCAGATTTGCATAATCGCTGAGGTTTGCCACTCATCTGCCACTTGCAGGGGCGCCACGTGAAGGGCAGCCCCTTCCTGGCCTGGATACCCTCTGTGCCCCTGCTCCGCGGGGTCCCCCTTGGAATGAGGCTTTAATGACCACTCAAGTGGCATTTAGCTTCCAATTAAGAGCAGGGAGGAAAGCACTGGCCTAGTGGGGTGAATGTTCTGGGGAATTCGCCCACTTAGGAGAAACCTAGAGAATTAGCAGGCACACAAAGCCACTTCGTGGCTGGAGCAAAGGCCTCAAAGGCTTCTAGACACCCCACTGGCTGGAGAGGAAGTTGGCTGCACAATGACCTGTCTTTAGAAGTGTACCAAGGACTCCCCCTGAACTTGGGAGGCCGTGTCCACTGTGGGAGAGAGAGAGCCTGAACAGATGCTTCTGGAGGAGATCCGTCTCTGCCAGGTTTGGGGCCTTCTGCTCCCTGCTAGTGCCTGAAGCGATGGATGGAATGTTGGTGCCCCCCCCCTCGGTTCATATATGGAAGCCGTACTCTCCACTATGATAGTATTTGGAGGTGGGGTCTTTGGGACGTAATTGGGTTTGGATGAGGCCATGGGTATGGAACCCCCATGATGGAATTGGTGCCCTTATAAGGGGATGAAGGGACCTGAGCGCATGTCCCCCACCCCCCATCCCTCTCCTCTCTCTCTCCCTCCACCATGCAACCATGTGCTGACATTGTGATCTCAGACTTGCAGCCTCCAGGACTGGGAGAACTAAATGTCTGTTGTTTAAAATTACCAGTGTCTGGCAATTTGTTATAAATAGCAGCAGTCTGAACCGACTAAGGCACGGACACTCATCCTCATCACAGACCCCCATAAAGCGCACGGTGGAAATGAAGCTCAGCAACAGAAATGAGCTGGCCCCAGGTCAGAGGCAGGGTTAGAACCCAGGCCTTGGGGGCGCCTGGGTAGCGCAGTCGTTAAGCGTCTGCCTTCGGCTCAGGGTGTGATCCCGGCGTTCCGGGATCGAGTCCCACATCGGGCTCCTCCGCTGGGAGCCTGCTTCTTCCTTTCCCACTCCCCTGCTGTGTTCCCTCTCTCATTGGCTGTCTCTCTGTCACATAAATAATAAATAAAATCTTAAAAAAAACAAAAAAAACAAAAAACAAAAGAACCCAGGCCTTGCTGATCTAGAGCCCACGGTCGTCAGGATCTGAGCAGGCACCCATCAGAGGCTCTTCCTCTGTCTTTGGCCAGCCCTTGGTCTCCCTCTGCCTGACTGTTCCCCGCTCCGAGCCAAGCAGGCAGGCTGCAGGAGCTGTGGAAAGCTGGCCCTATACCCCTGCTGAGCCACCATGAGGAGTGCCTTCGGCCTGATCCGGGGGATCCTGGTCAGTGTGATTATTAATACAGCATATTTGGGGGGAGGTTTCAGAGATAACCCTTCTGCTGTCAGACCGGCATCTCTCCCCAGTAGTGCTTTCTTTATCCGTTCATTTCTCGTTAAAATACACTGCGGTCAAGTCAGCCATGATCTGACAGTGGGAGCAGAGCCTGTGTCCTCAAGCATGGGGACACTTCACAAGGCGGCGTGGACACCACCAGGGTGTGAAACGAAACCACATCAGCCCCACTTCGCCTCTTCTACCTGCCCCGGTCCACACATTGAGAATATAATGAGGGGGAAATCATGGTTTTGAATGGCTTCTTACTAAGCAGTTTGCTGAACGAAGAACAATTAATCTCTTTATCATAACTGGCTTGGCCACATTTCAATATTGAAAAGAGAAGAAAATACCGAACAGAACAAAACCTTTTGTATTTCTGCCAGCAGGGGGGTAAAGGATAGGCTTGTCCTTTTGCAAACATTTTGGTTCAATGCCCTTTTACCTTTAATCTGTGAGGTTTGGGATATTCTGTTGCAAGAGGGAGAAATTGACCTGGGTTATCTGTCAAAGGACTGTGAAACTCACTTTAGAATCTCCCTGCAGAGCCTCGGGAGTTTACAGGGTAAGGATTTCAAGGCCAGCGAGGTTCCTCTAGGGGACTTAACGCCTTAAACATCACCAAGCCTTGTTCTTCTGCTCCCAAGTGTCCACAGGACATTAATAGTTACAATACGTGGGTTTGGTTTTTTTTTTTTTTTCAGTGCTCACAGACTGTACCCTGGCGCTATATGGGACACAGAATTATGCATTACCACAGCCCACAGTTCAGCCAGCACCTGTCTGCTCCTGCTTTCTCTGCAGTGTCCCGCTTCTGATGGCAGAAGAAAGCTGGAGCTGGCTACTGAGGCCAGACAAAGGATTGGAATTTATGGGAAGGAGCAAAGAAATCACAGTCCGAGCACTGGATCTGAGCCTCGGCTCTGCCACATACCTGCTCTGTGACCTTGGGCAAATTAGCTGACTTCTCTGAGCCTGTTTCCTCATCAGCGAAATAGTGACAGTAGCAACCCCCTCCCAGAGTTTTATGGGGGAAAAGAGAGAAGATTTATGGGAAGTGCGTAGTGAAGTGTTACACAAGTATCAGCTGCTGTTAGTGGTTTCGTTACATGGAGGACGGTGTAGGAAGCGAACCATTGCTTTTTAGGGATCCTATTTGACTAAGATGACACTTTGACTAAGATGTTGTTTAATTTTATTTTTCAGTTTTAGTTTTTTCAATTTTTTTGAAGATTTTATTTATTTGAGAGAGAGAACATGAGAGAGCAAGCAAGCACAAGCAGGGGGGAGGGAAAGGGCAGAGAGAGAGGGAGAAACAGTTTCCCCGCTGAGTGGAGAGCCCGACACAGGGCTCAATCCCAGGACCTGGGATCATGACCTGAGCCGAAGGCAGATAGTTCACCAACTGAGTCACCCAGGGGCCCCATTTTTAGTTTTTTTTAGAAAGAGAGAGAGAGAGAGTACAAGCAGGGAGGGACAGAGGGAGAGGGAGAGAGAATCCCAAGCAGGCTCCACCACTCAGTGTGACCCTGAGATCATGACCTGAGCCGAAATCAAGAGTCCACTGCTTAACTGACTCTGCCACCCAGGTGCCCCTAAGATGACACTTTGTACTTGTTGCGTATCACTCGGATGTCATATGGGGGAATCAGAATTTCTCCTGTGGGCTAAGGGGTCCCTTCTGATGTCATCTCTTGGGAGCGCCCTGTCCATCTTACATATGGATGAATAATTCATATTTTAGGATTGACAGTCTAACTATCATAATCTCTCATCACCATGGTTGACCTTCTGTTTAAGGAGCAAGGGAGGAAGGGAGGTTGAACAGTAGAGACCCCATTGCGTTGACTGGAATATCTCGTAGGCTGAATTGCTGTCCCAAGTCTCCACTCCCTGTCACGATGGCCACCTTGACTCTAGACCCAACCATGTCACTGGCTCTGGCCAGTGTGACATAGGCAGAAGCTGGAAATGAACTTCAAATCTGCTGTTATGTAGGACAGTGCTCAAGATACTGGTGCCTGCGTTCTTGGGGTGGGCTGGGAAACAGTAGAAGGAATTAGAACCTCTGGAGAGACTGGGACTTTGAAATCTGTTCTGCCTCTCACGCAATGACCTTGCGTTGTTATTTTCTGGGAAGCAGCCCTTCTCAAGCAGGGTCATCTCAATCTAGAAATGAATGAAAGAGAAAGTAATAGAGCATGAGAGCAAGTTGGGGGCGGGGGACAAGGGCCACATAGACTTGAATTTGACCAGTTCCCTTGGACCAGGAATTAGTCCTGGGGCTAACGTAGGATTCCCTGAACAGCTGAAGGGAACTGTAGGAAGGGAGGCAGAATCATCTTGGAGATTAACTTTGGCTTTGGTCTGGTTGAGTCGTTAGACTTTAAATAAAAGTTGGGGGGAGGGGGCATATGTCGGGCAGCCCTGGTGGCAGTGAGCGTCTGCATCCCAGCATTGCCCTGACATTTCTTATTTTGGTAATTGATGTGGCCAAGTTGAAGCTTGTCATTGCAAGAGCATCGCACCATAGCTTCGGTAGTGCCGTGGCTATGTGCAGAGTGAGAAAAATCAATTTCCACTGTCCACGGAATGTTGTTTGATTTATTACTGCTGGAAGAAGAAATTCTTTATCTCCCACCCTCTCTTGGAGAGGACTGCTTTACAGTCTGCTGCTAGAGACACTCCATAAAGGAAGTCCTATTTGCCCACACTTTGGTATTTTGATAACCTTCCTTGGCTATTCAGAGGACATTGAACACTCCCAATTTTTATGACCATCATTTGTTTTTGATTAAGCAATTACGGGCATTAAAAGACAATCCGCAAGAGTGTAGCCAGCCTACCTGCAGGATCGTTTCCTGCAGTGGGAAGTATCTGCATTGGAGGGCTTGAATTTTTCATGATCACTGTGGGGAGGAAGGAGGGGCTTACTAGGAAAGAGAGCAGAGGAAGGGATTTGGGAGTCAGGATGGATTGGAATCCTGCCATCGGAGAGCAAGTCAGGGAGCCTCAGTATGTGAGCCTCGGTCTTCTCATCTGGAGTGTGGGTTTGTGTAGCAGACAGCACTCTGCTTGGATCCCCTTACACCCCTTTTAGCCTTTTTTGTGCACCACCCCTGCCTGCTTCTGTGTCCTTTTGCATTCCATGCTCTGCACCTGAGACACCTCTTCCAAAAATCACCCTTGGCCTCTGGAGCCACTTTGCTCACGCACTCACAGAGCTGGGAGTGCCTGAGAAGTGATGTCCTTCTGGGCAGCACCCAGTCAGTGACTGACCAATATGGGAGTATGGAAGCCCAGCTTACACTCCAGAGCCCCCTGTGATTTCAGGCTGAGGCTCCCCCAGGAGCACCTTTGCCCAAAATTGTTTCAGGGTTGCAGAGTTCTTGTCTCATGGAGTTGAAGAGTCTATCTCATGGACAAAATAGTGAAGTGAAAGTTTATTAAGTAATTGTGAGAACAGAAAGGAAAGGAAAGCAGCTTTCTAGAGTGAGAGGGGTCCCAAATGGGTTGCCACTGAGGGCTTTTATGGTTAGTCTTTTATAGGAACCTGGCAGGGGAACTTGGTAAATTTCTTGTCAACATCATGGTGGATTTGTGAATATCATGTCTGTATTTAGAACAAGCATGGTAGACTTGTAACTATCATGAGAACAAACAAGGTGTTCTTGTAAATATCATGTATATTTCTTCACATCTGGGATTTTTGTGAGCCTGGTTACATAGCCCCCTGCTTGATCCTAGTCATGTCGCCCCCCCTACCTGTCTCTCCCTATCTAGCCTCGCCAGTCCCTTACTCAAAATCAGCCCTTGCTCACCTTCCTCTCTTTCCCTGACCCTCTTCCCATCTCCTCCTGGAAGACCTCTTTCATATGTCACTTGTGCCCTAACCCTGATCTCCGGGGATGCTTCTAAAAAATCCTACCTTAGATAGCAGACTGATGCTTCGTGCCGATTTTTTTACAAACTATTTTTATTAACCTCTATTCAGCATTTAGGTGTGCCAGGCATGGAATTAAGTGTTCAAAATGCATTATCTCTTGTAATGTAATGAAGGAAGGTCTCCGGAAGCACTTTATGCAACGGCTAACACATAGCAGGAACTCAGCACACACTGGTAAGGTCTGAACATGGTTGGTCTGCAACAAATGTGGGAGAAAAATCCAAACACCTCCTCACCCCTCTCCCTGATCACTCCCACCCCTCTCCCTGGGCGCTCCCACCCCTTCCCAATCTACCTCCACACACAGCCAGAATGGCCTTTTACAGCATACCAATCAAATGTGTGAGACCCTTTAGTGGCTACTATATTGCATACAGGATGAAATCCAAATTTCCCACCATGCCCTACAACGGGGTTTGGCAGACTTTTTCTTTAAAAGGCCGGATAGTAAATATTTTAGCCTTTGTGAGCCATATGGTCTCTGTTCCTACTACTTGACTCTGCCGTGTGTCACCAAAACAGCCACAGACAATATGTCAACCAGTGGACATGGCTGCTTTCCATAAAACGTTATTCATAAAAACAGATTTGGCCCACAGGCTATGGTTTGCTGAACCCTGGTCTACAAGACAGCTGAATGGTATGGAGTCTGCCTCCCTTGCCAGCCATGGACCTCACCCTGACCCACTGCCCTCCTCTTCGTTTGCTCCTGCCATGCTGGCTTCCTGGAGAATCCCAGCACATTCCTGCATCAGGCATCTGCGCAGCTGGCCCCCTTTCTGGGTCTGGGACCCTCTTCTGGGAGCCCTCTGCAGACCTGGCTCCTGCTCATCGTTCAAGTGCCTGCTCACGTGTCACCCCCTCGAAGAGGTGTTCACATGCCCGCAGCTCTCAGTAGGCCTCCCCACTCCATTCCCACGGTTCTGCATCAACTCAGTGGTTAATTTGTTCCCCCGTCCCTTGTTTGGTGCCTGCCTGTCAGGAAGGCAAGGTTCAACATTATCGGGTAGTTTCCTGCAGCATCTTTAGGCAGAGCACAAGGTCTGGCACTTAGTAGGTGCTCGATAAATATTGGTTGGCGTCATGGTCTCTAGGACATCCTGCCTCTCACTGTAAGAAGTTTGTGAATGAAGAGCGCTGGCATTGCAACTGGTTATGTTGGTTGCAAGGCAAACCTATGAAGCTCCAAACAGACTTCCTCTCTTTCTCTTTCAATTATCCCGCTAAACGGAACATCTCATCAGAGGATTTGCCTGAGCAAATCCTCACTTTTCTTTTCTCAGTCTCAAGCCTAGGACTGCAGACCTCCATTTTCAAGGCTAAAAACACCAAGAGGAATGTGTTCTCTGAACATGACATTGAGATTACCCAGTTAATTAAAGAGGGATTTGGGAGTTACTTAACATCTGGGTGGCAGGTTTTTTGTTTTTTTTCCCCCTACTCAGCTTCAGAAAGGAAGCGGAAATCGTGATACACCGGATACGTGCACCTAATTGCTCCATCTGACACCTCCCTCTTGTGACTTCATCATGCCATAAGATGAGACTCTTCTTTTTCTTGGTGCCAAGACATCTGATGTGTTGAGTGGCAAAACCCAGAACACGTGCTTGGAGAAGCCAGCTGCCTCATCATGATGATTGTGACCCCAAAAGTGGCAATGGCTCTTTTTATTACTTAATAATTAAGAGCAGTGGTTGCCAGCCAGCAAGCATTGTAGGGGGGACAAGGGGGCTTCAAGAGGTGGTCTGAGAGGGGGGTGCCATTAGATGGTCAGGGCCTGAATGCCATGCCAGGGAATGTGAGCTGTATTCCGGGCAGGGAGCATGGGAGAGTTGTAAGCCAGGGAGGATCCTGGCTGATTCTCCATGGAAGCCACGGGGAGGATGGCATGAGGGAACAGGACTGGTGGTCAGGAGCCCAGGTAGGAGGTGGCTCTGGAGCTCCAGGTGGGAAGCGAAGGGACCTTGCTGGCATGGTGACATCGGGAAGGGAGAGGAGGAAATGCATTCAGACGGGTTCTCACCCCAGGGACAGGTCACCAAGGTCACCATGGGCCAGATGGAGGCAGGCCCCCACCTCAGCTCTGGGAACTTGGATTTATTCGGCACTGATGGCCAGGAGAGTCCTACCTACCTCTCTGGGTTACTGAGAAGATTAAGATAGTGAGTGCCTTCAAACTTATTTGTACCAAGTCCTTTATGAACTTTTAAGTGTTCATTTGGTGCCATTTCTACAGTGCTTCATTTATTTTATTTATTTTATTTTATTTTATGTTATTTTATGTTATTTTATTTTATGAGAGCGCACATGTGCATGCAAGTCAGGGGGGCAGAGGAAAGAGAAAGAGAATCCCAAGCAGGGTCTGCATCCTGTGTGGAGCCCAGTGCAGGGCTCGATCTCACGACCCTGAGAGCATGACCTGGGCCAAAGTCAAGAGTCAGACCTTAACCGACTGAGCCACCCAGGCAGCCCAATACCCTCTTATTTTATTTTATTTATTTATTTTTTCATTTCGTCTGTATTTACTTCAGTATGTAACACCAGTGAACAAACGTCAAGGAAGGACTTAAAACACACACACACTTTACTGCACCCAGTAAAAATCGACAATGATTACTTAATATCATATCCATTCTCTACAATGCTTCATTAAACAGAGTTCTTCAGAACTTGTCAGTATGTGAGTTTTCAAGGGACTTCCTCCTCATCCTCACGGGATGCCTTGGCCCTAAGAGGCCTCTCGTCGGCTCTGTTAATAACATGTTAGTTAGAGTTGCCAATACAGCAGTCACACCAGCACTCAAGAACTACCCTTAAAAACGGGGTAAGGGGGGAATCCTTGGTACCAAATTTGTGTATGACCCGAACATGCCTTGCGGCACTTTGGTGAGGAAGCAGTGTCCATCTGTGGCCGCCCCGAGACCAGACCCTCGTCTGTGGTCGTGATTTGGGTTGCAAGCATCACCCTTTGATTGGTCCGAACGCCCTACAGGATCCCATTCACCCGTGGCTTTGACCAGCCGGGCTCCTTGAGATGCAGCTAGTCCCCGGCGAGCTGGCTTTTGTACTTTGCCAAACTGCCTAACAGAACAGGATTGAGGTGTTCAGTCAGAGCTGCCGCCTCCCCTTTGGACTTAAATGCAATGGCATTGCTCTTCGGGGGCTGATTTCAATTGGAATGAGCGCTGGGCGATGCTGTAATTGTCTGTAATGACTCGAGGCAGGAATCGGCCAAATGAACAAGCACAAATGGACTACAGCCTTTTCCCTTTGAAACAGTGTGAGCTGATGGAATGGTGGTTTATTAGCCCCAATTATGACTCGGTGCCTAAAAAGTGAGGGTGGGGTATCGATGCTCGTTTAAAATTCAGGCATTTGTTTTTTCTGCTGCAGTGGAATACATCTCAAGAAGGACCAGGGGTACCTGGGTGGCACAGTTGTTAGGCGTCTGCCTTTGGCTCAGGGCATGATCCCGGGGCTCTGGGATCGAGCCCCACGTCAGGCTCCTCCGCTGAGAGCCTGCTTCTTCCTCTCCCACTCCCCCTCCTTGTGTTCCCTCTCTCCCTGGCTGTTTCTCTGTCTGTCAAATAAATAAATAAACTCTTTAAAAAAAAAGAAAGAAAGAAAGAAAGATTAAAGAATGGTTTCCATGTCCAGTCGGTGGCTGGACCTCCTCAGAAATATCTGCAGGAGGATGGGAATCCACCTTACTGGCAGCAGAGTGTCTGAGGCCTTGAGCCTTTGTCTGGGCCCGAGCACCCCTCCAGATGCCCCCCAGCTAAATCCTGCCTCCTTCAGGTCTTGGGTCAAGGGTCCCTCCTCAGTCAGTCCTCTCCCAACCATTCTGTTTAAAATTGCACCATGCACACACACACACACCACACACTCCTGGTATCCCTTCCCTGTTCTTTCTTTCCCCAACCTTCTAGTACAATATATGACTTACGTACTATTAATTATATCCTCTGTGATCTGCTGCCCCAGATAGAATCGGGGAGATAGGTAGGGCAGGGACTTGCCAGTTTTACTGGCTGATGTACCCCTAATGCCCAGAGCCCGTAACAGATGCTCAATAAATATTAGTTGAGTGAAGGGTGGATGAATGAGCGATTTAAGGGAGGGGATAGAATGAGTGCAGGACGGTAAAACGAACAGCTGACGGTAGGAAAGCTGTCATAACCTGCCTTGGACGGTCGCCATGATGGACCAACCCGGACATGCTTCCGGCTCCGGGCTGCGTGGGGAGATGAGCAGAGGCAGGATGGGATGGATCCCTCTTTCCTGTTCTGTGCGGGTAAAACCCCGTACCTGCTTGATGGTGTCCTTAATCCTCACAACCATCCTGTGTGCTAGATATTATTACCCGGATTTTACAGATCAGGAAAACGAGACTCAGAGAAGTCATGGGCCGCCCAGGGCCATCGTGAGCAGCAGAACTGGGGTTAGAACCCGTATCTGTCTGACTCTAAATTGGTTGATTTTTTTCCATTAGTTTTGAGCCTGAGCTCCAGGCTCATCCCCTCCCCAGTGCAGCAGGGTTTCTCAACTTTGGCACTACCGACTGAATCATTCTTTGCTGTGGGGCCGTCCTGTGTGCTCTAGGATGTTCGGCGGCGTCCCTGGTCTCTACCCTTAGGTGCCAGTAGCACCCTCCTCCTCCCCAGCCTGACCACCATAAATGGCTCTAGACTTTGCCAGGTACCCCCCTGGGGGCAGAAGTCACCCCCTGTTGCGAATCTCTGCTGTAGGTGTCACAGAAGGAGCTCTCGTTTCACCCCGAGATCCTGCTGAGGGGGAGTAAAGAGTCACCACTAGGACGGCCCGTGGGCCCTGCAGCCGGGATCTCTGGAGTTGTCTTGTTCTGGGACAGGCGTAGCCCCAGTCTGGGAGGTGGCTCTGGTCTTCTAGGCCCAGAGCTGATGGGGCCTTCAGTGCAGGCGCGCCCTCGAACCGTGTGGGTGCGGCTCGTTGGAGGAGCACCTGTCGGGGAGCCGGCTGTGCAGGAGAGCGACTGGGAAAACTGCGGAGGATAAGGGGGGAAGCAGGAGCCAGGGAGAGCCTTCAGACCACACTGTGTGGCTGACACCTGCGGAGGGGAGAAAGAACGGTGGGGTTGGAAGAACCTTAGACCCCAGCCCAGCTCCAGGCTGTCAGGGAGTCCTGTACCCTGCAGGCCTGGGCTGCGCGAAGACCGTTGGCCAGGACGACCCAGGACAACCATGGCCTTGGTGCGAACCCAGTAGTGGCTGCACAGGGACGGCAGCTAGAGCTGTGGATCAGTGATGCTCCCGTGGCAGGCGACTGGCACACTAACCGAACTCACACCGGAAGCTGATGTGTGGCAGAGCAGGCCGCCCCCACTGCTGCCGGCGCTGGCATCTAGCCAATGCTGTTTATGTGCTGTCCTAGCTCGGGCGCCCGCAGAAGCAGACCCTGAGGCAAGGCACGTAGATTTTGGGAGGAGGGTGACTCCCATGAAACTCCAGTTAAGGGCAAAGGATAGTGGAAAGGAAGACAGTCAGACTCCCTACTCGAGCAGGGTACCACCGCAGGGACCTGGAGCCCAGTCCTGCTGGAGAGTTCTAGAAATGGTGTAGGACATGTGCCTCCGACTCTTCCGAGATGAGGAGTGAGGGAGCCGGGGTCTTCCCAGCTCCAGGCCTGCCTGAGCAGAGACCCTCAGGCAAAGGGATGGAGATACTGGCAGCTGGGAGCCAGCCCAGGGGTGCACGGTGAGGGTAAGACCATTTGGTCTCCTGCTTGCCCTAGGCACTGACTGAGCCTGCTCCAGAGGCCAGGAAAAGCCTCTGGCAGAGCTGCCAGTATTTGCAAAAAGCAGCCCCCAGAGCCTGGGGGGAGCCAGGGAAGAGGTGAGGGCTGGGCCCCTGCAGGGCAGGTAGGCAGTGTGGTTCGGTTCCCAGGCCAGGGATTGTACTTACATCATCTCTTCAATCCTGCAAGGTACATGCTCCTCCTGTCCCCACTTTACAGGAGCAGAAACTGAGGCCCAGAGTTTCACCCCTAAATCACACCCCTAGCTTTTATGGACACTACGGAGAGAGCCTAGCCCCGGAGTGGCCACTCCGAGATGCAGGAAAATCTACACGGGCAGTCAGGCCGGGTTCAGAAGGAAGCTGCCAGAGGAAGCGCACTGGGGGGCCCTCTCACCACCTGGGGTCGCTGAGCTGCGACGGCCAGGCCCATCTAGCAGTCCTGGGAGTGTTCAGCCCCCACACATCATATTGGCTGCAAGGAGGTGCCCGCAAGGTCCCCATCTCTGCCTCCCCTGTTGCTGTTTTCCTGTCTTTGGAGCTCGCAGCCGTCCCCCCGCTGGGTGCGGTGCAGTGTTTGTCCTGACGACGTTACCTGCTGTTCCTGTCCTGTCTTCTGGAGATTACCCCCAGGTCACCTCGACTGAAGTTCGGGAGGGCTCCCCAGACCCTCGTGCCACACATTTACAGTCTTAGGGCTGGTTCACTTCCAGACTAGTAATCTGGATGAATCTCATTCGTCATATGCAACTCATACTCGTTTATCTCCAAGGATAGTGAAGGAGGGGGCTCATAGGTACCTCTTTCTGTGGGCTGACCCCAGTAACTGTAATAAAACCTTCTCGTGCTTGGCACGTCCGTGTGCCCGAGGCTGAGCACTTTACACTCTCCCAGCGGCCCTGGGAGGCAAGGACTGTGCATATCTCCATTCTACAGGTGAGGAAGCCGAGGAAGAGGGTGACGCAGGTGACACAGGTGAGGACAAACAGTGGGGTCAGAAGCTCTTCAAACCCAGTCCCAATCCCCTCGAAGTTCTTTCTCTTCTCCCTCACCCTCCATTGTTGCCCGTTGAAATGGGGGAATCATAGTATTATCTAGCAAACCCCGGTTGGCCAGGGAACGTGGCGGAAGGTGGAGTCCTTTGCAGAAAATGGACAAGACTGCACTTGAGGTTGAGAACAGCCCCTTTTAAGCCTTGTGATCCGTTCGTCGCAGACACCGCCACAGAATGGTTTTAGGGAAAGCTGGGTTTAGAGCATTAATTTTCTTTTTTTGAAAAAGCCACAGAGAGAATAGCTCTGACTCATCTTGCACAGAGATCGGAAAAGCACTGGCATCTTCCCAAGGGTCCAGAACTGGAGGCGTCACCAGCACGCTCCTCTCTGAGGCCGTGCAAGCTGTCTCTGAGGTCCCGCGCCCAGGTGGCAGCCGACATGGCTTCCCAGCCAGATCCCCAAAACCAGCCGCAGCACCAGGGCAGTGGGGACGGGCAAGGCCTCCAGAGCCTGACGATCTGGGTTCAGAGCCCGACGATCTGGGTTCAGAGCCCCAGTCCCTGATGGTGTGGCTGTGGACGAGCTTTATAAAATCCTCTGGGCCTCAGTTCCGCATCTGTAGGATGGGGATAAGCGTAGCACCTACTTCGTGGAATGTCGTGACGCTGCAGTGAGTTCGAACCTTTGTGCGGTAAGAGTCGCTTAGAACCGCCCTTGGCGTTCAGGAGCACTCCAGGGATGACTTTGCTGGGCCGTGAGTATCGTCGTGCTCTGCGAGGTCCAGGCTTTCTCCTGGCGACTGGATCGGAGGATGGCTGAATGGCGGACATGGCTTGGAAGTTGGAGACTGGGTATTGCTCTGGAGGGATCGAAAGCCTTTTTCCCTAGAGACATGTGCTTACTTTCTAAGGACAATAAAAACCAGGGGACCTTCCCTTCCTGTCCTCATTAGAGAGTTAAGATTTCTCTCGCAATCTCTCCCCAGAGTGGAGAAGGGACAGATATCCTGGTCACCTTGTATAAGCTCCGAGCCTCATAATTTGGGGGTTTCTGTCCTGGGGTGCAGCCGTTACGCACACAGGTGCCACGTGGGCCATATGTTGTCACCGCACGTGGAGCAGTGGCAGGGAGTACTCATGCTGCTCGGATGCTCCGTGAGCAATGAGTGGACTGCTTTCTGGTCCAGAGACTCTGTGTTTCCATAGACGGCAAGACTGAACAACTGGGGGCATCTGGGATGAGCCTTTACCCTCCCAAATGCATCACTACCCACCCCAGAACTGACAGACAGAGGCTTCCTGAAGATTCTCTGATCCCATCCCATGTCTGGGATGGTAGATACCGGCCCCTTTCCTCCCATAGGAAACATAATATTCCTGGCTTTTGCTGGTGAACAGAACCCAGGTCTGCTTGAGTCGAAGTGAATGACCTTTGTGGTCGGCATGAACCCTACATGAGCGTGTAGGGGTCCCACTACAGCTGACAGAGGTGGTTTTAGAAGAGCGCCATCGTGACCTTGGGTCTTCTATTAGATTCACCCTTTCCCACCCAGTCCGCCAGGCCGCAAGCTCCTTGACAGCCAGGACCTCATTTGTCTGGCTCATGCCTGTAACCCCAGCACATGAAACAGCACTGACATTTGGGAACCAGGGGGCAAAGCTTGGTTAAAGAGTGAGTTCACCAAGTGTCCCCCTGCATTGAGACATGCTCATCCTTGCCCGTTTGCCTCCTGGGGCTTCTGAGGCTCCCAGGAGGAGACCCTCCCAAGGGTCTTGGTGAGCAGGGGTGCCATCCCCGCCACCTTCCTTTTCTGCGTGCCTCTAACCAAGAATGGTTGTTCTCTAGACCCCATCCTGGCCAGCTCAGCTCTCCCAGCCCTGTTCCCTGGGGGCACCCAGCACCAACAGGAAGAAGGCAAGTTAAGGGGCTGGGTGGGGCTTGCAGGGAAGGGCAGAGTGGATCCCCCATTATTAAGTGCCTGTTCTTCGTGCTCTGGCATTCAGGGCCACAGCACTGCCTCCCTCTGGGGGCACCACTAACAAGACAAACGTCACAGGAGTGGCATTCTCTGGAGTTGTGCAACCCCAGTGGCCACTGCTATTTCGGAGTGGTCCTCCTTCTCGTTGGGCCACCTGAGGTGTCACCAACCTTCCCAAAGAGGCTCCAGCAGGCCACTGCCTATAACATAAGATGTTTAGGTGTCCTCTCCTTCCCCCAGTGCCAGGCACTCAACATAGAGGAGAGAAAGACAAGGGAAGGGCTTTGAGAAGCTCATGGTCTCAGGGAAATAGAGACAAAAAAAGAAGAAAAGACAGGAGAAAAGGAAGGAAGAGAGGGAGGGAGGGAAAGAAGACAAGCACGGCATATCCTAGTATGTTACAGGCCCTGTCATACAAGGATCACTTGTATATTACAGTATGACATTACTGCCCGATGTCCTGGGACACAGAGAGACGCCATGGGGAGCTGGAGCACGTAGCTCTGGTCCATTTCAGCACGCTTCCTCAGCACCCTGCATGTACTGGGCAGTTACCAGGGAGGACAGAGATGCCGAGGGCTGGTCCTCCACCTGCTGAAGCTCACAGTCCAGAGGCATCAGCAGGTACAAACGCCCTAGGATGGGAGGCCATGTAGCGCAGTGGGTGGCGTCCTGCTGCAGTGAACCACTCTGAACCTCAGTCTCTTCATCTGGAAACTGGGGATGGTTCCTGCAGAATCACTGTGAGGTTTAGACGAGAGCATACCTGTCCGTGCTCATCCCACCTGTGCCCACGCACCGTTAAGTGCTCAATGAACTCTAGCTGTTCTTCTAGCTGTTGCTGCCCTCATGGAGAAACAGAAGGTCTAGGGGGAAGTAAGGGCTGTGGAGAGACTAAATCGAGTGGTGGTGGGGGGAAGGGGGCGAGTGGCGGGCTTGTCAGGAAAGGCTTTGCTGAAGTTTTGCTGCGGCTCTGAATCTTACGTGGGAAGGCAGCATGGTTCCTGAGCGGCCAGAAAGCCAGAAATAGGTGCACTTCCTGTGAGTTTTTTCCTCTTCCTTTCATTGTTGCAGACCCTGGGGATTGATAGTTAAGCAGCACGTGAGCATCCTTGCTGTGGGGAAGGTGGAGGGGCCATCAGAGTAGTGTGCCCACAGCAGCGCTCCCCTATCTCCCCTCGGCTGGAAATTCCCACCACCTATCTCAGCCTGTTCTGTCTTCTACCCGAACTGCTACTTCCGCACAGAAGGGACCCAGATGCAAACCCCCTGTGGGGGAACAGCACGCCCCGACAGCCCTCTCTGTAAGGCCGAAACCCACAGATGCCGAGAACACATCACTTTGAATCCTGCAGAAAGCACCAGGTCTTTATTTCCCTGGAGATTTCATTTCGCTGATCAGCAAAGTCTGGGGCCCCCGTGCTTTTCCTGTGGCAAGAACTCCCGTTCTTAGTATCTGGACCTAGGGCTGGGCCAAAAGAACACAGCACGTCAAAGAACCGGAGCGGGAGGCGTGTCCTTCCTGGGAAGGCGGCTCAGAAGAGTGTCCCAGGGCAGCGGGACGTAGCCAGGAAAGCGACCGCATGCTCCTTTTCCGGGTGGGGGTCCTATCCATGGGTCCACGTAGCCTGGGGCCGGGGGCGGGGAGGGACTCAGCACATGCCAGGGCCCCAGAGCAGGCACCCCTTGGCTAACACTTGAAGGAGCTTCAGCAACTGATATCTCACGGTGACCACCTGCAAATAGGACCTCCTGGGCCATGACTCTGGGATTTTAATTGAACTGCCAGGGTGTGGACCGCAGCGCTGGAGTGATAGCCCAGGGGGAAATAAATGTCACCTTCATTCTGGAAAATATGACCAAGGCGGCTGCAAAGTTTCATTTTCCTTTCTAAGCCTTTCATTCAACCAACGAGTGAGGTTCAGGCAGAGAGGGACAAGTTGTGTGCCTTAGCCTTGGTTTAGTTCCAGTGCACGTAGATGTCACCATCAAGGTGTCAATATTTTGTCATGATCACACAGCAAAGACAATTAGAAGGTCTAAGAATCTGCTCTCGCTACGGTAAGAATTTCTCTGAGCATTTGTGTCAGGAGCATGGATTCCGATTATAATCAGAAATACAAACGACAGAAAAGAGGTCTGCGTTTGGGGGTTCGATGTACACTGCTACTTCGAGACATAATCATTCGTTATCGATGAATTTATGGAGATACTAGAAAGACTGACCTCCGTGCGGCACTTCTTGTAGGCTGGGCACCTTACGTTCGAGATCAGTATCATTTTTGCAACAACTCTGCAATGTTGTGTACGAAGCTGGAATCACCCCATTTTACGCCGGTGCAAACAGAGGCTCGGAAATTTCAGTGGCAAGAGCTTGTGCTTGAACCAACACTGTCAGTGTGTCAAAGAGTTCCTGAAACTGGGTCCCTGCGATAAAATGCAGCACACAGGAAGTACAAACAAACAGGATTTCGAGTGGCCTCCGCCCTCCAAGATCTCCCCGTGCTCCCGATTTTTCGTGTGACCCACCGGGAGTGAGGGACACAGTGTGAGGTTTCATTATGAGATCCTCAGGGGTAGCCTCCATTTCTTACTGACTTACCGCAATCCGAGAGCAGCATGGAATGCCAACTGCGGTGCCCACAGATGCCTGGCCGGGGATGGAGGCCCGCAAAGCCGGATGGGAGTGCTGAATACAGAGAGAGACCTGGCTCCATCCAAGGGAAGAAGTTGCCACTCAGCTCCAGCTGTTGCAGACCTGTGGGACTGCAGGCCCGGTGTGGCCAAATGGTTTGCTTTTTCAAGAGAAGCTGGAGATTTGGGGTATTGTGAAAGCTCCCAGTTTTTTAGTCATTGGCAAACTCATTCAAAACGTTCCCCACAAAGTGCCACCATGTAAGGTTGAAGGTGGCCCACAGGCAGCCCCCTCTTTCCTAGAGCTCTGCACAGTTCTTCACAGCTGACTTTCCGTAAGAGCTTTTGCGTTAGTAACTTCGTTACTGGAGCTCATTTGAGGACCTAGCCCTTTGGCCAAGCCTCATCAGCCTCTCCACCAGCAGCAGCAGACAAAGCAACTTTGAGTCCGGCCTATTACCAACAGTCCTCAACCCTCCTAAGCATGGCTTACTAGTGGCAGTTGGGTTTTGCTCGGGCTAGGATCACCAATATCACCTCCATCTGAATTGCAGAACCAGGTTCTTGACCTCAGCAGTTTGGGAAGTCCCCTGAGCATGGAAACTGTATCTTGGTCAGATTTTTATCCTTCTAGGTCCCTGGCATAATGTTTTACCAGCTGTTGGTTCTTAACTAGTATTTCAGTGAATGAAATAAAAGCTGGGCCTTGGGCAAATATGGGTTGGCCATCTGCTGCGTGCCAGTAATGGGGTTCCAGGGGTAAACTGCAGACTTGCTCGTTGCTAACAGTCTGGCAGGTTATGTAGGTGAAGTAACTCCAAGTATGCCGAGTCGGGGATGAAGCTGTAGGATCGTAAGTGTAGGAGTGTGCATAACTCAGCTTGCTGGTCAGATATGGTCCCTTTGAGGAGGTGACGTGTAAACTGAGAGCTGGAGGTGAAACAGGGACGCTGTCGAGTGAACTGTGCAAGAGGGAGACGGAGGGAGTGGGATGTGCAAAGGTCCTGTTGCAGAGGGAGCCAGCAGCACTGAGGAAAGTCCAGGGTGACTAGATTAAAGACAGCACGAGACAGAATCGGGTGGGTAAAGCTGGAGAGAGAGAGACAGCCTGGACCGGACCACGCAGCGGGTTCTGGTGAGAGAAAGGCTGAGAGAAAGCAACTGAAGGGCTTAACCAGGAATGGGGAGTGATTGGGGAGGGGGGTGGAATAGGGAAGGAGGATTAGTGAGTACACTTATCATGCTGAGCACTGAGTAATGTACTGAATTGCTGAGTCACTGTATTCTACACCTGAAACTCACGTAACACTGTATGTTGACTATACTGGAATCGAAATAAAATACTTTAAATAATAATAATATAAAAAACTTAATAAAAAGTATTAAATATATTAAAACATAAAACTTCAGAATATAAAGAAGCCAAGACTGCTTTCTGAAAATTAGATACATTCATTGCAAACAAATTTTCTCCCATTAAAAATTAAAAAAATATATGAAGGCATTTAATTTAAAAAAAAAAAAGTAATTGAGGCATGATGCTTTTATCCTGAAAGGTCTTTCTAGCTAAAGTATAGAGAACTGATTTGACAAGGTCCAATCAGAGATAGGGGTAATGCCAGAGATATATGAAATATTTAACAGGTAGATTGAGTGTGGGGGATGAAAGAGAGGAAGGTGGCCGCCTTAAAAAACTGTAAGGAGGTGGTACCATTTGCTGGGATTGAGAACACTGATGGGTACACAGTCCTTTGAGGTGCCCTCACTTAGACCACAGTGTGAATGACTTCCCTGGAGCTCTACAACACAGCAGCCCTAGGAGGAGGGGTTGCAGGAAGGACCAGATTTAGTCTGCAGTTTAACAAAGAAACTAGCAAAACATATCTGCAGGCCCAGCTGTAATTCTCTATTATCATCAGACCAGAAGTGGCCAAAGTTAGGAAATAACTTTCAAAGTAGTTAGGGCTTAAAAAGAACCAGGCCCCGGCGGTTTCTGAGAGAGAAACATGCATCATTCTATCTTTCAGAAATGGCTAACTGGAAACAGTCCTCCTCCCCTCCCCCAGACAGAAGCAGGAGTATACTTTGAGACCTACGATGCTTTGAGGAACTAGGGAAAGGAGAGTCAGGAACCCAGCCAGATTGTCTTTTTTTTTTTTTTTTTTAAGATTTTATTTATTTGTTTGACAGAGAGAGACAGCCAGCGAGAGAGGGAACACAAGCAGGGGGAGTGGGAGAGGAAGAAGCAGGCTCCTAGCGGAGGAGCCTGATGTGGGACTCAATCCCAGAACGCTGGGATCACGCCCTGAGCCGAAGGCAGACGCTTAACGACTACGCCACCCAGGCGCCCCCGGATTGTCTTAAGACTCATATCAGGTCCATGTCCAAACTGAGCCCACAAATAACTGGAAATTCCCAAATCCTGGGCACTCATACACATGGCCTCACCCTCCCTGCTGTCCTCACGGTTGGAAAAGGGAGCAGGGGGAGCTGAAACCCTGCCAAGAATAACCCGTTACTATTGCATGAGCAGTGGTAGGTTATACTGCAGAGAGGGGGGACCCCAGGGAATTCAGACTTTTTTTAAAAGCCTAATAAAGGAATAGAAATACTGCCCCAAACTCCTTTAGAAGAATGTCCTGAGGACAAGTGAGACCAAAGATATAAAATCATTCTTGAAAACAAATTCAAAAAAATAAAAATAAAATCATGCTTGAACACAAAAATGCCATGAAAGTAGACGGCATCTCTGAGATGCTTAGGAGGGGGGGAAGGAAGGGAGCATTGTTCTTTCTGAGATGACAAAAATATTTCATCTGGCGAGGCAGCAAGACCATGATCTGCTTTTGATAGCCCGAATCTGTCTTTCTCTGGGTCTTTGAATATTTCTGTTCTCATCCTGCCTTCGACATTTTTCTCAACAAGGGAGTCCCTTTGGGCCGGGGAACAAGAGTCTAGAACGGTGACCTATCAGATTCCCAGTGATGAGGGGCAAGGCGTTCAGGGTCGAGCCCCCACTGCCGTCAGCATTAGAAGGCATCCCAACCCCTGTGAGTTCCACTTCCCACCCATTAGGATGGCTTGAGCCAGAAAGACATGATCGTGCGGTAGAGGCTCTGAAGAAGCCTTGCTGGTGGGGAAGGAAAATGGTGTGGCTAGCTTGGAAAACAGTCTGGTGGCTCCAGACAAGGACACCTCCACAATTACCAAGAGCGAGGACTTCAGCATATCTTTTGTGGGGGACACAATTCAGCCCCCAATGATGGGAGACAAATGATCGATAACTCCGTCAAAGAAACGAACAAGATCGTTTCGCAGGTGCCATAGTTTGTGTCAGGAATGTCGCAGGTGAAGTGAGAGGAGGGCAAGGGGGCCTGAGAAGTGCCCCCTGAGAAGCGGATGACACTGGAGCTCAGACCCAAATGACCAGGAGGGGCCAGCTCTGCAAAGAGCCGGGGCAGCAAGTGAGAAGACCCTACCTGGGGGACGGATGGGCGATTGCTCTTCCTTCTGGAATTCTCTAGCACAGCCCTTCTCACTGCTCCGCCTCCGCACCTGTCCTTCGGGTCTCGGTTCGGCTCTCCAAGAGGAAACCTTCCCTGCCCCTTGGCCAAGCAGCCCCTTCCAGGCATTGTGGTCACATGACCCTCTGTTATCTTCGGAGCACTTGCCCGGAGCTGCAGCGATCCGGTCTGTCGATGTACCCCATTCCCTTCGCTGCTCCCCGTCCCATGGAAAGCGAGCTCCTGCGGGGCAGGCGTCTGTGTCGTGCTCTGCTGAGCCAGCCTCCTCCGGACAGCACCCACCAGATACTTGTGAACACATCAGATGCTTGTCTCTGCTCTGCAGCGGAACTTCCAGATTTGCTCAGAAACCCTTGGCCAAGCCCCTTGGGAGTGACCGTTGGATTCCACACCCCTATAGGCTGCTCCCTTAACTTCCGGGCCACCTTGCGCCCACGGGAACTTGTGAAGAGCTGTGCTCTTAAATGTGCTTCTGGAGGCAAAAAGTCAACGCCAAAGCCACCTTTCCCTTTTTGTCACTGCCCCTCATCTCCATAAGGTCGTGAGACCACACACATCCAAGGTATCCGTTGTCTGGTGTTTCGGCTCTCTTTTTGGTGTATGGCAAACCACCCCAGAACTCCGTGGCTTAAAACAACCAACATGTCATCTGCTCACAGTTTTGCAGGTTGGGGACCAGGGCTGGGCTGGGCTGGGCAGTTCGGCTTTGCATGGAGCTGCCAGGGGTCTCTCATGAGGCTGCATTCAGATGGCAGCTAGACTGAAATCCCCGAGGTGGCTTCACTCGTGTTTCTGGTACCTGGGAGCCTGAGACCTCCCTCCCTCTCTCTTTCCTCATGCCTTCTGTCATGTGACTAGCCGGGGCTCCTTTGTCGTTGTGGCAAATTCTGAGAATGAGTGTTCGGGGAGAAAGGGGCAACTTGCAGATCTCTTAAGACCCAAACTCAGGAGTTTGCTAGTATCACTTCCTTTGGGTTCTATTGGCCAAAAGACTGACAAGGACATTCCAGATCCAAGGTCAAGGGAACTAGTTTTCACCTCTCAGTAGGGCCACACCACAAGAGAAGGTGTGAGATGGGAAATATTACCGCTGGCATCTTTGGAAACACAACCCACCACATCCAATTTCCCAGTTAGCCTCCTTCAGACCACAGAGCTGATCACTGCTTGGTACCCCCTGCTGTTAGGAAGAAGGGTGGGCTCCACTGGCTTCCCTTTGGGGCTTTCCTGGTGCCTTCAGGTTCCCAGCCCGTGGTAATAAGGGTAGCAACAGAAGCATCCAAGGTGCTCTCCCAGAGCTTCCCGGCCCTTTGCGCGTGCTACTGTCTTGGATGACAAACAGGGCTACCCCTTGCTGCGGGAAGCTCATGAATATATTTACTCTGAATTTAAGAACCATAATGGATTGGCATTGGCTTCTGACCTCACAGAAATATTGAACAAACAAGATGTAGGTCTGCAGGGCAATTGCTTTCTTTTTGATTTCCTGGGCTGATTACTATTGATTATCTGCTGTGCACTTTGTTAATTTCCTTTTGACAGGGCTCTCTTCTCTGCACAGTTCCTGGCGAGGGTTTGGTTTTGTTATTTTGTCCTGGGATTAAGGTGCTATGTATTCTAAACAATGCAATTATTCAACAGAGAATTCATTCGGCTTCCCTTTTTTGGCAGCCAGCTTACCAGTGACCCCCCGAAGCGAAGTGACAGGCCAACATCATGCAGGAGGTTTGCGTATCTTTAAGAGACGCTGGAATGCTGGCGATGGGCATACGTGAGCTCCCCCTTTGTTGATGCTAATTGGGGTGTACCTGGGGTTAATGATAACTTTGCAATAACAGGTAACATTTAGTTTGTGTCAGGCTCACTGCTAAGTGCTTAACAGGCTTTCTCTCATTAATTCCTCCCCAATAAACCCACAAGGTAGGCCCTGATATGATCCCACGCATTGTAGATGTCCAAAGGGAGAGCTTTAGGATACGGAAAGGATTTGGAGCATCAGAACCAAACTTTGTTTTTTTTCCTGAGCTAAACATGTTTCCCCTTTAGGGCTTTGGAACTTGATATTGCCTGTGCCTCGAAGCCGTGGCCCATTCTTGGCTCTTTGCCCTGTCCCTCTGTCTTGTCCTTCAGGTGTCTGCTCAGATGTCTCATCTTAGAGGCCTCCTTTGGCTAATCGGTCCCTCCCAGCCTCCCATCTCTCTCAACACCCTGCTTTGTTTTATTTCTAGCATGTATCTCGAACCAACGCTACCTCTTCTCTTTGGAGAGGTACAGTGTTCACCTCTATCCTGGAACCCATGGTAACGCTAGTCGGTGGGTCCATTTATTCCTCTGTTAGTTTGAAAACTATCTGTTAAGTGAACCAGCCTCCTCCCACTGACTCATGCGCTGCCTGCGTGACCTTGGCAAGTTACCCCACTGGTGAGAGCCTCAGGTTTCTCATCTGTCCAATGGGGACAGTAATTAGAACCTGCCCCAAAGGGTCGGCGTGAGAATTTAAGCAAGATACTACAAATAAACATCTTAGCTCTTTCATGGCACATAGGCATTTTGCAATCAAAAGAGAGTACTCTTCTAGATGCTAAGGATACATAAACAAAATGAAAATTTAAAATATATAGTATTTAGCGTCTGACACGCTGTGAGCACTCAGGTGATTACTGTGCCCGGTTTTCCTTCTATTCTAAGGACAATGATGAATGATCACCAACCAGGAATGGACTGAGCCCTGAACTCTGCTATTGACTGGGGTACAAACTGATAAAATTTTTAAAGATCAAAAGTAATCTTTATCGTGACTTAGAAATGGAGAGGAGGAGAAGCTCAGGAGCTGCTGTTTCTGGAAGAGCAAGCCATCTCCTGCGTGCCTGGAGCCCGAGTTACAGGAGTCGGAGAATGCTGAGGGGGGTGGGGGCTGGGGGGTGGCATGCAGCTCAAGAAGCCCGATTGTAAATAACCTGCGTTAAAAGGCAGAAAACGTCAGTGTCAAATGCTAAGAAACCATATCCCCATTTTTAAAACTTTTTGACTACCAGATGCTAAAATGAATCATTGCGTTTTCTAAGCAAAGGGTCAACTTCAGAAGAGAATATTTACAACCACGAGCATCAGTGCCCACGCAGCCTTTACAAAAACGGGATCTGAAGGCAGATTGAATGGCTGTAACGTGGCCTAATTTATAACAGCACGTGGAGAAGTTGAAGACTGGGGAGTGCAAACGGGAGAAGTGGGCTTCTCGGTCTTCAGACAAATGTAAGATTGGATGTGAATGACAAGGCTGTGCGCCTCCCCCCAGGGACCCCATCAAGGGCGGGAGCAACAGTGTTTTGGAGACTCACTTTAACTAGTGCAGACTAGAAATAAAGTAGCCCCTACCTCATAGCGTGTTCTGAGAATTAACGAGACAACAATGCAAGGAAAACACTTAGCATGATGCCTAGCACACAAACACACTCAATGTAAGCTGTTGTTATTTCTTAAATTAATATGAATTCAATCCCCAGGAATAAAAAAAATCTTCCATAGTTGTTAGTTTCCATGAGGGCTGAGCTCCCAGAGTTGGGCTGTGTCGCGTGACCTCCAGTCATGGCTCCAGAACTTGTAGTTCTGCGTCTGGGCAAGTCCCTTCGCCTCCTTGAGCCTCAGTGTCCTCACCTGTAAAATGGACATAAAAGGTCACAACATTAGCATCATTAGCATCAAATTATTAGTAGTCGGACCAGCATTGTTTACAATGCTCGGAATGAGACTGCCACCTTTTTTAGGCAAATACTATTCACCTATTAAGTGAGCGTTCGCTTATTCATGGTTCCGAGCTCCTCATTGAGACTCGACTCCCATGTGAACGTGGATGCCGGTGAAAGTGTGTTCTCTCATTTGAGTAACTGAAGAGGCTTATGAAAGCGATAATAAGTATACCTAGGTTTCTATGGTAACGGTGATCTCATTAGGTTTTTCTTTTAATCAAAGGAGTACAAATTTAGGAACTCTTAGTGTGTTTCCTGATTAAGGCCATTGTGGTTTCCCTGAGTTGCTAGAGGAATCCCAGAGTGGAGGCATCCCCCCAACCTCGTGGCAAATGTTTTCATTACAGATGATGGCAGAAGGCCTGGTCGCATCTTCAGAGGGGCTGATTTTTCCTGACAGCCCTGCTAAACTTTGTTTGCCAATATCCCTGTTCCCTCTGGCAGTCCCAGCAGAGAGAGGCAACCAAGGACTCTGGTCTCATTTCCCGGTCTCATTTCCCTTGACGGTAGCTTCTCAAAGGACTCCGGGGGAGTACCCACTGGAGCCAGCATGAAAAAGAGAAAATTGCTGCGCTTAGAATGGCCGGCCTTGAAATGCTCAGCGCAGCCCCAGCTCAGACTGGCTATAACATGTCAGAATGTGATGAGGCTGATATTTGGAGTTGGCTACTGAGCACAGTCTCTGCAAAATGCCATTTCCAGCACCTAATACCTGTCTGGGGAGAGATCAGAACATTTAGTTTTAATCTTAAAGGTCATGCAGGAATTCATCCTAATAATGGAGCCCAAAGCTAGGCGGAGAAGCCAGGGAAAGCTTACCAAGAAGGGCACCTTTCTCAGATGGAGCCGCTGCAAAGACAATGGGTCCATGTGCACAGAGTTGATAAAGGCCAACTGGCCTTTTCAAGGTGACCCTGAGAAGCCAGGCATGGTCAGACTTCTGCTCCTGAGTATCCCATCTGCAAAACCAGCACCTCAGGCGTGGATGCCTGTGTTCATGCATTTATTGAACAAAAATTCAACTTTGTGCCAAGTCCTGAGCTAGACCCTGGAGATAAGATATGAAAGGGCACACTCTGTCCTCAAGGTGAAAACTGCCTGCCAAGCCAAGTAAATAGATAAATGCTAACTAATGATCCTACTGCTGTCAATCTTAATATAAAAGGAAAGACACCATGGCTTGCCTGAAGAAGTCAAGGAGGGCTTCCTGTAGGAGGTGGGCCTGAGCTGAACCCTGGCTGAGGGGTTGGCATTTTCTGGCAAGCAGGTATGGTTCCGGCAGAGAGGGAAGCCTGGAAGCATAAGGGACCCGGCCTGGCGGGCGGCGTAATGCAGGTGGAGGGGCATGAGGCTGAATCTGGAGCCAGTGCGGAAACATTAGAGGAACAGTGGTGTGGTTTACAGAGTCAGGCACAGGGCACCTCGTGGACCTCCATAATGCACGTTTTCGCCCTTCCCTTGGAAACTCTGCTATTGGCCAAACTCGGCCGGCAGCAGGCACCAGGCTCAGTGCCTCTCAGTTCAAGTTCTTGAGAGAAAGAAGCTCATTGGATGGCTTGGGTCAGATGTTCACCCGGGATCCAATCAGCTCTGGCCTTAGAGTGTTGTCATTAAAAAGTAAACATGGCTGCTAGGTCTTGAGAGAAAGAATCTCATTGGATGACTTGGTCAGATGGTCATCTGGGATCCAATCAGCTCTGGCCTGATGATGGCGCGGTAAAGACCAAGCATGGCTGACAGGTCTTACCTTGTGCTCGCAAAGGATACATCAGGGAAGTCCCTTCTTCTGGTGTTACAGAAAGTTGCCACACCCCCCTCAGCAGGAGCTTCGTGTTGCACCTTATCCCCAGTGACCCTCCTGCCCTGACTTCGTCCGGCATCTTTTCATCTCTTTTCCATCTGCGCAGCTGCGGACCTCACAGTCACCCGTCAGGTAGCCCTGACAAAATATTTGTCTTCTCTAAGCCTCAGCCTTCTATACTCTAAAATGGACACGAAAATAGGACCTGTCTTATAGAAGTGTTATGAATATGCATTCAGCTCTTAGCTCTTAAAATCGTTATTGGCTTTTATTGCCATTGGTGTCATGGTGACAATGTACCTCGCTGCCCAGCTGGGCTTAGATAAAGATAATAGCACAGGGCACTGTGAAGGGGTGGAAGACATAGACTTCAGAGTCGGCTCTATCTGGATTGACACCACACACACACACACCACCACCACCACCACCCAGGGTTTGTGCGACAAGATTCTCAACATCTCTGAGCTTGTTTTCTCATTTGCAAAATCAGAGTAGTAATCATGATCTTGCAGAATCCTTGAAAGGATCACATGACGTTCCTGCACCCAGTGTACCTAGCAAAACGCCTGGTAAATAGGAGGTTCTTGATAAAAGGGAATTCTTATCATTATTACCACTATCTTATCGTTATTCTTATCAATGATAACTTTTATTATTAAACCACTTATTTAGTCAAAGAAACTCCTGCAGAGTAGCATGACTCCCCAATTTCGATCTTAACAACAGTCTAAATCTCATGAACTTTCTGAATCTGATGTCATTTATATCTGGGCACCTGGGATACTGGTTGATAATTAACCATTCTGGCTCCTGCACCTTCTCTCACTGGTAACTCTGTAGTTAGTATTTCGCAAGCTGGGCAGTGCTGTCACTGGCTTCAAGGGCATCTGTATGTAGTTGGGGGAGCAGCGCTGGGATTTTTGCATATGGCATTGGAGCGATTGGTTCTTCCCTGAGATCGGAAGTAATTTGGAGCACACATTCCCTCAGTCACATGTTCTCTGTGAGCACATAGAGCTGAAACCCCACACTGGGCCAAACCAGGCATGGTGATTTGGCACCTTGAATGGATTGCAAGAAAATTAAGCTCAAATAAGGAGCCACTGTAAGCGCATTTCATTTTATCTGCCATTTACAGAGGAAGGCCACTGCACTGCATCTAAATAACCGGATGCCGGTCTTTAAAATGCGCTCACTCGCTCCCTTTCCCAACTCACTAAATAAGCATAAAGGAAAAAAAGTACCTTTGTACACAGCAGTGCCTGAACAATTTGCACACCCTGTGATTCTCAGGTAACCCTGGTGCCCTCCCCTGCACTGCTGCAAGACATTTAATGGAAGGATGTTGTGCTGACATCTCATACTGTAACAATATTGTTACTCTACAGAAGTATGCCGTGGCGAACTTTCTAGTAAACAGTGAAGTGCTATTAGGAGTGCTGCAAAATTACCCATTTCCGAGCTAACGCACAGCGTACATTTAGGGGTAAGAGTCAACACTTTGAATCAGGTTCTTCTGCTTACTAATTTCTGAGTCTTGATTCCAGCATCTTTATTTTTTTTTAAATATTTTTTGTTATATTATGTTAGTCACCATACAGTCCAGCCCTAATTTTTGATGTAAAGTTCCGTGATTCATGACTTGCATATATCACCGCAGCGTCTTTAGATTTAGACGGAGTTGGGCATGCTTTGCGGACGTCTTTCAACGTGGCGTGTCTTGGTTCTCTTTCTGGAAGGCAGTACATCCTAGAGGTGACACTCAGACTCAGACCTTGGGTTCTCTGGATTCCAATCCTGTTTTGGCCAGCTTCTCCCCATGTAACCTTGGATGTGTTGGGATTAGTACTAGCCAGTACGTGTATTAACATGTATATTGTACTTAACCTGTACTAAGGAGTGTTTTAAGTACTTTATCTGCAGTGACTCTTTTAATCCTTAGATTTACAAGTCTATGAGGTAGGTATTTTTCTTATTATTCCCATAAGTAGAAAACCAAGGCACGGTGAAGTTGAATAACTTGCCCAAAGTCAAGATCCAGTTATAACCAAGCTGGCATTTGAAGCAGGGATCTTGCCTCTGGAATCCCTGCTCTTACCTCGTGTGTTCGGCTTGTTCTCTTTGAGCATTATCTTTTTCATCCATAAGATCACAAGAGCACTGGGACGCCTGGGTGGCTCAATCGGTTAAGCATCTGCCTTAGGCTCAGGTCACGATCTCAGGGTCCTGGGATAAAGCCCCACGTTGGTCTCCCTTCTCAGCGGGGAGCCTGCTTCTCCCTCTCCCTCTGCCCTTCTCACTCCTCATGCACTCTCTCTTTCAAATAAATAAATAAATAAAATCTTTAAAAAAAAATGATGACAGTACTAATACCTGCTTCTGGGATTGTTGTTATGATTCAATGTTTGGGCAAATGCACTTAAGTGCTTAGCATGCTGCCTGGAATATAGTATGAGCTCAATTACTGTTGGCTGCTTTGTGATTAATAGCTGCTTGGTAGGGCCTCTCCCGTGCATGACTCCAGGGCCGCTCGGGAGGACCTTTCACTGTGGGTCCTAGATGACTGCTCCCCCGCACACCCCCCGGAGCTCTGCAGCACAACAGCCCTGTTGACTAGCAATGTTCTAGATGACTCAGAGGGGGTAGAGGCTGGAGGGAAGGAGGCTGTCAGAATCCCCAGTAGCCCAGGAAAGAGATGGTGAGCCCTGCCCAGGGCAGCGGGAAAGCACAAGGGGAAACCAATCCATAGAAGCATCATTATCAGTGATTCAGCATTTTTGAAAGATCAGCCAGACTTAGGACCATGTTGGTGGCCGCAGAAGAAATCCAAACCAATCAGCAGTGAGAGCCAGGCCTCTGTGCAGGACCCACTATATAATTTTCATGCAGAAAGTATTAAGAATTTCAGGGCACCTGGGTGGTTCAGTCGGTTGATCTTCTGACTCTTGATTTGGCTCAGGTCATGATCTCAGGGTTGTGAGATGGAGACGGGGCATCAGGCTCTGTGCTGAGGGCGGAGCCTGCTTACGATTCTGTCCCTCTCCCTCTGCCCCTCCCCAGTGCCACCCACATGTGCTCACACAAGCTCTCTCTCTCAAAAAAAAAAAAAAAAAAAAAAAAAAAACTGAGAATTTCAAAACAGGAGCAGGGCGCCGGGGTGGCTCAGTTGGTTAAGCATCTGCCTTTGGCTCAGGTCATGATCCCAGGGTCCTGGGCTCCAGCCCTGCATCGGGCTCCCAGCTCAGCTGGAAATCTGCTTCTCCCTCTGCCCCTCCCCCCAGCCTGTTTTTTTTCTCTCTCTCTCAAATAAATAAATAAAATATTAAAAAAAAAAAAAAGAATTTCAAGACAGTAACAGCAGAATGTTAAGCCAAGCATAGAGCCCTTAGCATAGGGTCCTGTGCAGCTGCTGGGTCATGTGCCCAGGAAGCCTGCCCTGCCTCTGTCATTGTCCCGCCCCAAGCCCGTGAACTGGAGATGGGGGTGAATGGCTCCCTGGCCTCCAATCTCGCGAGCTCGTCTCCTGGTTGGCTTCAGATTTCTCCCTCCGGGAGCATGCTGAGAGACAGATACGCAGGTGGAAAAAGATGGTTTGAACTCCAACAGGAGAGGGGCACATCAGAGAAATCTTTAGCCCAGATGAATTGTGATTAACCACAGATACTAAGGAGCGCTCCAGGGAAGCTGCGATGGGTAAATTGAATTCTTGGGGTGGCAGCTCCCAGAACCTTGAGGAATGGTCTCTGTCCAAGAAGATCGATGCAGCACAGACACGTACGAGGCTGCTTCTCCGTCCATCAGGCCACGGGAGCGATGAGGCTCGCGTGGCAGACACCTGTCTGCATAAATAAAGGATGCACGAAGAGGCAGTAGACACCGAGCGCACCCAGGGTCCCCTGTGAAAGTGCGTGACGCAGCGGCCTGGCCACGACGAGTCCACTCCTGTCAACGCTCACCTGTCACGCTGGAGATGGCTTTTCTTCTGCAGCTGTGTCATCTTTAAGATGGCTGAGCACGTGGGCAGGTCGGGCCCAAGAAGGGCAGGGGTGTGGTCTGAGGCGCATGGACAGACACCTGTGCCCGGCACACCCAGTGCTTGAGATGCCGCCCGCAGAATGCCCTGGGTTAAGATTTCCAACAGAGAGCTTACAGTCCCCCCACTTATTTGTGGGAGGCGGGTTCCAAGGCTCCCAGTGGATGCCTGAAGCCACAGAGACTAGCAGACCTTATGTATAGTATTTGTTTTCCTACACACACGTACCTGTGATCGTGTTTAATTTAGAAATGAGGCACAGAGATTGTATTACCGTTACAGTTATAACAGACTGTGATACACACGTGGGAACGCGGCCTCTCTCTCAGAGTATCTGTTTGTGCTCTACTCACCCTTCTTGGGATGATGGAGGACGATAAAGTGCCTGCGTGATGAGATGAAATGAGGTGAATGACGTGGGCTTCGTGAGGCAGCGTGGGGCTCTGACTGTCCTGACGGTATGTCAGAAGGAGGGTCGTCTGCTTCCAGACCACGGCTGGCCAGCCACGGGCAGCTAAAACCACAGATAAGGGGGCTACTGTATAGATGCTGTCATCGCGCCCGGAGGGTTACCACGAATTTCCTGCGGTGCCTTCACGGGAGCACCCAGCCATCGCCTGCCTCTTTCCTGCCAGAGTCCTGAGGTTCTGACACTGGACAGGTCAGTTGGGATGTGGAGATGAGGGTCTGACCTGCCCGGAGCATTCATTCATTCGTTCATTCGTTCATCCATTCATTCGTCCCTTCATTTGTGCGTTCATTCATTCATCATTCATGCTCTCATCTAATAGTCTCACTGAGCATCTTGGGGGGGCACGCCCACCACGGCTGAGCACCTTGAGGGCAGAAGGATGCCAGGAATCTGGAGGATGGCGTTGCAGGGAAGGCGCCCCCAAGCAAACCTTGCCTGCCTCACAGTTTAGAACCAGAACCGCTCCCTGAGGCAGGGAAGGACACGCCTGATGAAGTCACTCCCAGGCGAGGACGCGCAACGGACCAAGTCCACCTCCTTCCCAGCAGCCGGGACTCGGCTTCCGGACCGACCTTCCTCCGCTGCCCTCCACACACCCTCCTCTGCAGGCCGACTGAAGCACCTTGGATTTTCTGGCCCCTGTGCCTTTGCTCCTGCCTGTCCTCCCACCTGGAGCATTTCCACCTGTCAGGATGCTCGCCCTGCTTCAAAGCGCATCTCAAATCCTGCGTTCTCCATGCCTCGTCTCAGTCCTGGGTCTGTGTAACCGGAAGGGACTTTGCCTCCCGGTGAATCTGCTTCGAAATAAACCCGCAGAGCCTTGCTCACTGCTCATGGCATGTGGTGCCTCCTGCCTGAGTTATTTGTTTTCTGATCTCACTTGCCGTTCTTTCTCTGAGGGCTACGGCCCTGGTCTCTTCATCTTTCTGGAATCTGTGAAGTCTAGACGGTAGCTGACATACAGTGAATATGCTTGTGTAATTGAAGTTTATCCCCTGGCTAAACGTGCCCCCAGTGCCAAACTGATGACACCTCTTGCCTGCTATTGTTCAAAGGAGTCTTTTGTTTGTTTCCATTCTTTGTAGAATGTGGTCTCCTGTACCTCAGTCACCACACCCTGGTGTTCCTTGAATTTCCTGACCCGGGATGGGATATGGAATAAAGGGGCTTTTTCTACCTTTTTTTATTGTGATGTAATTCACATACCATAAAACTTGCCATTTTAAAGTGTATGATTCAGTGGCTTTTAGTATATTCACAGGGCTGTACAACCATCACTGCTCTCTGATTCCAGAACCTTTACAGCATCCTAAAAAGTAAAGGGCTCATTGTTAACTTTAAGTATATGACAGTTCTCTTGTCTGGAAATCACTGGTGTCATTCTCCAAACCCCGGCAGCGGGGAGCTGGCCTTCCGGACTGGGTTACCCAGAGTTCTCGGGGCTCGCTGGTCCCTGGGGGAGGGCACACTGCATCCCGTCAGTCTTGCTCCCTTAGCCTCCCAGTCTCACCCTATCCTACCCCCACTTCCTCTCTTGCTCACCATGTGCTTAACACAGAACGAGCCCTCGAAACAGCCTTGAGCTGCTTCTAAATCATCAAAAGTGATCCCTCTCTGAACTCTGTCCCATCACCGTTAATCTGTTTGGACAGCCTTTCTCCTGCGTGGTTTATTAAGATTGCATTACCCGGGAACCGGAGCTCACATCATGAACCTTGACTTAGCGTCACAAAGAACAAGGCGGTGGGGACATCTTCCTTCCAGCTGGGAGCCCCAGCTCAGTGGCGTGGGGGCCGAGCCGGAAGCCTCCATGGGTGACAGGCCCATATCGGAAACCCCTGGACTTGCTCCTTCTTCTGTCCCCAGATGCCACTCTGAGCCTCACCTTCAGATAACACTTTCCAAACCTGTCTGTTAGCTCGTTTGTGCCACTGCTAAAAACGCCCCTCACGGGCTATGTTGGGCGAATGAGCCCACGTGCGGCACCTGTCAGCATCCGTGTGACTTCCATACCCCTGTTGGCGGGGACCTGATTGAGGAGTGTCACCCTGTTCACTGGAGATATCCCCCATCTCTGTCACCTCCCTCCACTTGCCCACAAAGAACCCAACAACACTGCAGTGAAAATGCCCAGGACTCCACCTTGTGGGCTCAGTCCCCGGGAGGAGGAGAACGCAGGAGGTGGTTAAAGAGCTGGGCAAGCTTCCGGAACATCCGAGGCCTAATCTATCCTGCCACGGGACAGCGCTTCCCGGACCTGCAGGCCACGCTTGCCTGACACGCCAGGGCAGAAGCAGAGGCCACCAGCCTTTAATCTCTGTGTGCACACAGCTTTGCCCCCAGCCACGCGCTTGATCCCACGGCACGGGCTGCGGATGACTGTTGTTGCCATGGTCCCTGGGCTTGGGGGTGGCATTCGCCTTCCTGAAGGAATAGCTGCATTAGCCCGTGTGACCTCTGTCAGTGCTGCGTGGACTTTCGTTGTCACAACTGTGACCGTCCTTTGAAAACACCTGCTCCGGCCCCTTTCGTGCTCCTCCTGACTGATTCTCTTTTTCAAAGACCTGTCCTCACCCCACCCACCCCCATAGCACAGGGCTGCCTTTGGCTGTCGGAGGTAGGATGAGTCAGGATTGCTACCTGGTTGAAAGGATGGATAATTCAAAGGTGGCCGGCCACTCATTTGTCCACTCACTCGTGCAGTGGCTATTTATTGAGTACCTACTGTGTGCCAGATACTGTGCTGGTTGTTAAGAGAACAAAAGTGCCCAAGAGTGTGTCCCTGCCCCCAACGATGGCTGTAGCCCGCAGGCAGGCAGACAAGAACATCAGTGACCACACCGAGGTGGGGGAGTTTGGTGGCCCCTGCAAGGTGTAGTGGGAATGCAGAAGGGTCTCTTACCTCAACCTGGAGGTCAGGGTGTTCCAAAAGGAGAGGAACCTTACTAGCATCACAAGGAACTAGTAGGTTCAGAAAATGGAACGAGGTGTTCCAACCACAGGGAACAGCATGTGGGCAAGGGAAAGGCACGGAGGCAGGGAGAGCAGTGTGCATTTGAGACCGTGCACATGGGACGTGCTCAGTGGGATTCTGCTGGGAAGGCAGCAAGGGGACATGAGAGTCAGGCCCAGCTGGGTCTGCATGCTGCCCAGGCAGTGCGGCTTTGTGCAGGAGCATGATGGAGACGGCGCCCCTCTGCAGGGAGGGGGAGGAGGTGAGGCTAGAGACGGGGATCTCCAGGGACCACTGCGGTGGCCCCAGCAAGAAATGATGAGGCCTTGGTGGTGGCGTCTCTGGGAGTTGCCTGGCTTTGTTGGACTGAGGAGGAAAAGGGCTGAAGGCGCCCCGAGTACCCACAGCGTTTTCCCAGTTTCCCGTGAGGTATGTTAGACCACGGTCAGAGCATTTCCTGCTGCTTCATGGCTAACCTGTGCACCCCCATCCCGAGCAGTTTAGTCGTTGGGGGTTGAGGATCTGGAGCCATATCAGCTGAATTCAAACCCCAGCCCTACCACCTATGAGCTGTGTGACCTCAAACAAATGGTTTAACCTCTCTGTGTAGCTGTGTCCGTGGCTATACACACGGACAGGAGGGTAGTGGGCGTATGCAGTCATCGGGGGTCGTGGGCCTTATGTGAGTGTGTCTGTGTGTCTGGATGAAGTACATGGCGCACAGTAGGCCCTCAGTAAATCTCTGCTCTCATTCTTCCTCCTTGGAGCCTTCCTTACCCTCCGCGGCTCAAGACAAGTCGGAGAAGGGCCCGTTTATACCTGAAGCCGGTGAGACGTTTGGGTATAAGGGACCCCAGGGCAGCCCCGCCAGCTGGTCCCTCTTTCACAAACAAGGCTGCCCCCTCCCCCGCCAGCGCCCCACGAACCCACACAGGCCGCAGCCTCTACCCAAGGAAATTAAAAAACTGGATTGGTTTTTTCAGCGTAATCGAAGGTAATACCACAGGGCCCGACCTTTTGTTCGCCAGCAGTTACGTAGTTGGCATTTACTGAATCTCGTCTTGAGCCTCTGCCTCCCTGCTTTCCTCTCCCGGCTCCTAGACGCAGCCTGGCATGGAGGTGCCCCCCCCCCAGCCGCACCCCAACAGGTTCTCTAGGCACCCTCTCGGAGCCTTCGGGGGCCAGCGGTGGGGCCGGGGAGGGTTGTCCCCCACTTCACGGAAAGCCCACCGGGAATTTCAGGCTTTCATCTGAAGCAGACACAGGAACCAAGGGAGAGGTCGAAATCCTTACAGATCGGCGTGGCAGCCAAAATGAAATCTCCGTATACTGTCCCTGGAGTGTGCGCTACCAGGATCATCGGCAAACTGACAGAAGGCGGGGACCTCTGGACTGGGAGCACTGCCCCTCCAAGGCTCTGGGCCTTTCCCCTGCCATACCTTGCCGGCCTCCTCTGCCAGATGGACGTAGCCGGTGGTGTGCTGCCGAGGGTTTAACAACCAGCTCTCTCCAGGATGGGAGACGGGGTGGGGCTGCTGGCAACAATCACCAGTTCTCATGGTGTCAGTACTCTAGCGACTCACTTGACGTCCCTGATGGCGGAGCCAGGACGAGGTGAGCACGGTCAGCTCGCGGAGGCCAAGAGACTGGCTGCACCACACGGCTGGATGGGCCGGCAAGACCTGCGCCACGGGCCGCGAGAGAATGGGAAGCAGCACGTGCACACATGGGGGACACTGTGAGCGGGAATGCGTACCCACTGCCCGGCGAGTACACGCCCAGGGACTCTCAGCAGGCAGGGACTGCGCACGCCCAGCTGCAATCGTGGTCCCGGGCGCAGGGCGCACAGGAGGGGCTCACCTGGCACTTGGAGATCGGCTCCAAAGCCTTTTTCATTGTTCCGTTCACAGACTTGCCGTCCTCCTGCAGGGAAGTTTATTTTCAGATTCAGGCTTCGGGGCACCCTCAAAGTGCCCCTCTCTACCGTCCATCAGAACCTCCAAAATGTAAGCTGAATTTGCCCAACTTCTCTCCCTCCGACTGCCCTGTGGGATCCGCTTCCCATCTGCTCATTCTGCGCCGGCCACTGGCCTCCTTGCTATTCCTGTGACATGTCCAGTGCTCTCGGCCCACAGGGCCTTTGCACCTGCTGTGTGTGCCTCTCCTCGTCTTCCCCACCACTCAGGTCTCTGCTCGGATGTCGCCTTTCAGAAAGCCTTGTCTGAGATAGGAATTCGTCACTGGTGCCCCGCTCTTCATCCCCACAGCCTGCTTTTATATCTTTCTATCTTATATATTATACTTTTGCTTGTTTATGACCTGTCCTCCCCCACCTTCTCCAGTAGGAGCAAGCGCCTCATGGGAGGAAATCTCTCCACTTCTCTGTGGGCCCCCCATCTCCTCTGTTCCCACCTGCACCTCTCTCTCTAACTGGCAATGCCAGCTCAGCTCCTTTCTAGCTGCCATCCCATTTTGGTGCCCTCTCTCCCCCAGAGCTCTGCAGTCCCACGGACAAACCCCGGGTCGCATTCCTGCACATAAACACATATGCCTCAGTCCGGGTTGGCCCTGGCTTATGCGTGGTCCTCTCGAGCCCCCCTCTCCTTCCCCACACCTGGCTTTCCCCAGCCAGAGCTCAGGCCCTCTCCACTCTTCAGACTCAAGGCCACGTCTTAATGAGGCCTAGGTCCCTGTCTTACATCCAGCCCAGCCCGTGACAACCACTTTCCTGCCTGCCCACCCAATGGGAGTTCCATTTATGTAGGGACCTTGTCCTGTGCTGCTGTGGTTCCTGGTCCCTAGAACAGAGCCCGGCATTGTAGGTGTGTAATGAAAACTAGGGTAACCGACAATGCCTCCAGCAGCTCAGAATCTGCTAGAGAGCTCTGGGGGGCACTTCTGTTGCAAAAGGGCCCAGAAGTGCCCAGTTCTCCTTGGCTCTACATGTTGCTTTATTTTGGAGGATAACGCCCCCCCCCATCGTTAGCACCTGGAACTGTCCCCATTGGGTGTTTCCTCAAAGAACTGACTTTTATGTTACTGTGAACTGTCCTCACCCTCTGTCATCTGAAGAAGCGAGCTTAAGAAAGACAAACTTTTCAGAAAGAAAAAAGAGGCTTGAACAGAGGGCATGACCTGCCCTTTTCTCCAAAGCATGACTGCAGCAGAGGGAAGCAGGACCTGAGTTAGCTCGGCAGCGGAAGCTGCTTCCGGTCCACTGTGTGCGGGAGATTATAAAGATGGCAGCGTGGCTTTCAGGAGCTGTGAATTGAGCTATGCGGACGCATCGCTGGACGGCTGCTGGCGTAACACAGCGGGGGTGGAGAAAGGAAGAGGGTGCTACTGTTTTTAAACTCTGTTTTGTCCAAGAAATGCTAAGGGGAGGACAGTGCGGTGGATCCTAGAACCAACTCCAGGAGACAGGAGTCTACAGAAGGGATCGATGTGAGAGGATTAGAAAGTATGTTGGAACCAAGAATGTTAACAGACTGAATGAAGACAGAGTGTGGAGTTTACAACACATCAGATCAGGAGAGATGGGCACCGTCTTGCTCACCGAAGACTTTATTTTTTCTGCAAATACAGGTTCCATAGCTTCGAGGCAGAGCATCTGCCCTGGAGTCAGGAGTACCTGGGTTCAAATCACAATGTGATTTGGGTTCAGATCATGTCCGACTGGTTATCGGACCCCAAGCAGGTTAGCTCTCAGGCCTTGGTTTCCTTATCTGCAAAACGGTCATCAGACCATGCCTGCACCATTGCGCTGTTGTGAGGATTCAACAAAATAAGCCTTAGTTCAGTTCCTAAATCAACACTCAAAAGATGCTAATTCTCATTTATTGATTAAGAATATAGTGCCCGCGCTGTGCCAGGGACCCTTCCAGGTGCTTGGTGGGCAGTAATTCAGTTACTCTTCATTGTACACCAATGTACACCCCTTGTCCACTCCATAGTTGAGGAAGCGGAGCACAGAGAGGTTAAGAAGGCTGTCTGAGTCACACAGCTCGGGAGGGCTGGAAGCCTCATTCGAACCTATGAGTGTGATCTCTGTCTGGGCTCTGCTCTGTGCCTTTTCCACGGTTTGATCACCTTCTCCATGCGTGACCCTGTGATAAGGCACCAAGCTAAAGGAGGAGTAGAAAACACAGTTCTGTCTTTAGATTGCCAGCACTCTTACACCAGAGCTCACTGTCTCATGACATCCTTTGCTTATAACGTAGAAAATAATTAAGTAGCATAGTATCAAAGCAACGTTTCCAGTTTTGGCAGCACACATCCTTCTCTCCATGCAGAAATCAGTAGTCTTAACAGGTGGGCTCTACTTTCTGTTTCAGGGTCAGATGAATAGTAAAAATGCAGTAAGAAACAAGTGCTCATTTGAAACCTCTGATTTGGGTGGGGTTTACTGTTACTGCAGTATAATCTCTCCTGTCAGCTACGCCCTCTTAATACTGCTTTGTGTCTAATTCCTGCACTGTGTGTTCCAAGTAGATGTGCAGCGAATACTCTTTGGGGGTGAGGTGAACTCCACTAGCCGAATGGCTTGGGGCTGCAGAGGCCGAAGTGGGTGTTTTCGTCACTTCTGCCCAGAAAGGCTTCACTGGAGACACCTGTGGGAGTGACTGTTTTGCTTTCGTGTTAGCCAATTTTTAAAGCTTTCATTAGCTATGATACATTATTCAGAAAGGAGTAACACCCGCAGCCTCTTCAGAATACTGACGTGGTCCAGCAGTAAGTGAATGGAAAAGTGCCTCCAGGTCCGAGGCTAACTTCCGTTTAATTTTTAGAGGACCCAGTCGAGTTGTTAAAATGATCAGAAATGGGCCTGTCCAGAGCCAGCTCTGCAAAGAGGGGATGCTATTATCTCCCAGACCATTAACTTAATCAGATCAAGTCAATGTCAAGAAAACAAAACTCCTCGTGTGACGGTGGGGGCTCAGGATGTAATTAACAAGCGGATTTGACTTTTGTCCGGAAGCCCCTAGAGAACATTTTTTTTAAAAAGTAGGTTCTAGGGGCGCCTGGGTGGCACAGCGGTTAAGCGTCTGCCTTCGGCTCAGGGCGTGATCCCGGCGTTGTGGGATCGAGCCCCACATCAGGCTCCTCCGCTATGAGCCTGCTTCTTCCTCTCCCACTCCCCCTGCTTGTGTTCCCTCTCTCGCTGGCTGTCTCTATCTCTGTCAAATAAATAATAAAATAAAATCTTTTAAAAAAAAAAGTAGGTTCTAACTGAATAAGAAAATGTAATGTACCATTTCGTTTCATTTCTGGAATCTTGCGCAATATCTTACAGGAAGCTTTGGAGACCCCAGCGTTCCCCTCCCTTGCTTCGTCTTCCCATGTTCATGCAACTGATAAAACAGTATTAGATCATGGATGTCCCCAAAGGCCATAGCACAGTTTTAAGTACCTGACAGGTTTCTTGTACTGAATTACGGAGGCGTTGTCGGAATATCTGTGTATGCACCCAGAGAATTCGCGCCATGGGAACTCCAGCTGGGGTATAAATAGTTTCTGGAAGACTTGGTGTGTTGAGCACGGGATGGCAGTTCCATGATGAGCCAGACAGGAAGACAGCAGGGACGTAGGGTGGCCCAGAATCCCAGCCCACAAACACTTCAGGACTGACCCAGTACGTCAGGTCCCAAGGTTTTGATGATCTTGGAACCAAGGACCCTGTGTGACCCAGTGATTCCACTTCTGGGTGTATACCCGAGAGAAATGAAAACCGACGTCCACACAGACGTGTACGTGAATGTTCATAGGAGCACTGTTCACAACGGCCAGAAGTGGAAACGACCAGAACGTCCGGCAGCCGAGGAAAGGACAAAGTGTGTATGTCCACACAAGGGACTATTTTCTGGCCATAAAAAGGAATCCAGCACCGACGTGCTCCAACGTGGCTGGAGCCTGGAAAACATTACGCTAAGCGTCAGAAGGCAGTCACGAAGGACACCGTGTGGTGCGACTCCATTCCTAGGAGACGTCGGAGTGGGCACAGCCAGAGGTGGAAGGCAGATGGGAGGTTGCCAGGGCTGGGGGCAGGGGAAGCGGACGGCGGCTGCTCATGGTGGGGGCGTTTCCTTGGGGCGATGACAATATTCTGGAATTAGTGGTGATGGTTTGCACAACCTTGGGAGTAGACTAAAAACCACTGAATTGTATGCTTTTAAAAGGTGATCTTATGGTGTATGAATTATGTATCCGAAAAAAGCGTAGGAGAAGTTCTACAAGGTGAGCTGTACGTGATGAGATGAACCGTTCTAACCACTGCAGTAAGCAGAGCCGGGCAGTGGTTCTAGAACTCCTCGACAGCCGGTCCACTGACGCCAAGCTGCGCAGTCCCGGGGTGTTTCCCTGACCCCTCAGCCAGCTCCTCGGGGAATTTGTGCTCTGGGGGTCAGGACCAGGAGCACGTTCCTGTGTTTGGGGCCAAGCTCCTTTGTCGGTGTCTCAAGGAGCCATGACACACACACGGGTGCCAGCAAAGTAATAGGAGACGTCCACCCCGCGCATAGCTCACGAGTCAGCTGAGCCCTTGACCTGAGGGCACTCTGGGCCCTTCTGGGACCGAAAGGGAAGGGATAGTCATTTAGGATAGACCACCCTCCATAAAATCTCCGTTTCCCAAGAGGAGGAGGAGGAGGACATGGCTCTCGAAATGGGAGCCATTTATCACGTCCTGGGCTGCTCTGTCACACACTGCTGATGAGTTGACCCACACGGCCTGCTGTAAGGTCTCTCTCGAATCCCTCCTTCTCTGCACAAAAGAAGGCGGTTCTCTTGACCCTTCCAGAACCTCTCTTGGTCACACCCTCCTTTTTAAAATGATCTCTTCCAGGAAGCTTTCCTCCGTTGTCTCCATGCAGTGGTTCTCAACAAGGAGGCACTTTTGCCCCCCCAGGGGGACACTGGGCAGTGTCTGGAGACATATTTGGTTAACTGGTGTGCAAGGGGCGGGGTGTGCGACTGACATCTAGTGCCTGGGGATCAGGGATGCTGTTAAGCACCCGCAGTGCCCAGGACAGCTCCCCCAGCACCCCGGTGTCAACAATGCCAAGGGTGAGACACCTGCTTCCGTGACGAAGGCGCCTTCCGTTTCCCTGCATCACGGCGCCTGTGACATTCACAGTTCAAACCCGTGAGTTTGCACTGAAGACTTCTTTATAGACGTTGATCCTGTTTTGACAGGTGGATTCTTTTAAGGGCTAAATAAGATGATTAACAGGACGAGGGGCCTGGCACCCAGTAAGCACCAGTTTGCGTGCCTGTTATTCTTATCGCCATTCTCTCCGGGGGGGCAGGGTTCTCACTGGTGCTTGGTGGAATAAGAAGTGAACCAGGACTGAACAGCATCGACTTAAGCCCTGGGTCTGTCCCTTCATGGGATTGTAGGGAAGCCACCTGACCTCCGAGGGCCCGATTTCTTCACTGCTAACATGGAAACACTGCCATTCGACCCACGTCCCTCCTGGTGTGGTCAGGAAGACAGAATTTGATTATGTATGTGAAAGGTGATCCAAGAAAAGGAAGACACTTTTGTGTTATTTTGCCTAATACTGTGGTCCACTGGCTAATTATACAGCAAATGCCATATTAGGGATCTCCCTTTACCCACATGGTAGCCCCAAAAGGAAAGGTTTGTTGTCCTCATTTTCCAGAGGAGGAAACTGAGGCTCAGGGAAGTGGAGCACATTGTCCTAAATCCCCTAACCAGAGATTTGAGACAGAGGACTCAGACCCACTGATGGCTAGCCGCTGTCCCCGGCCATATCCATGACTGATGAGCAGACCTACCGTCTGGCCAGCACTAGACCTGACCGTGTGCTGGGTGGCCCTGATACTCAGGATCGGAAAGTCCATGGACCAGAGGCCCTTGCAGAGAGGACCCGGGAGTGAGGTGCAAAGCTGCCATCCCTTTCTCATCCCCAGTAGCACGAGGCTGGCTGAGCGGGGAGGGCCCAAGCCAGCGCCGCCTCCAGGCTGGAGCGTAGGCTCTGCCCCAGGTGCCTGAGGCTCGGCCTGTCCTTCCTGAGTGATGCCCCAGCTGGGTCTTTGCATTGAAATGAAGCAGAGCCACGAGTGGGCCCCATAAATCCAGCTCCGTCTGGGGAGAGAGGCACTCGAGTGCTTTATGACTATGCTTCCCAGGCGCTGCTCTCACGGGGCCTGGAGACGGGCTGCCAGGCCTCGCTTCGCTGCCCTCTGCTCCAGGGTGGGCTGGCGCTCTGCAGCGGTGCTCTGGGGACATTGAGCGTGGCCAGGAGGCAAAAGCCTTGGTGGTCTTCCTTCTGTGGCCTGGTCCATGTGCCAGGACACACAGAGCCCCAAGGGAGATCCTGTCCCCCAGTTAACATGGAGCCTTTTTTCCGAACCCACCTACACCCCAGAAACCAGCAAGATAAACAGTCCCCCGCCCCCGCCTACCCAGTCAGTCCCGGTGCATCATCCTCTCTCCAGACTCTCGCCTATCTCCTGTCCCATTCCTGGGCCTGCCAGCTCCCGACCTAGGGATGTTGGCCTCTGAGTCCAGCTCCAGGGCTCCCAGATGGTTGGTTTGGAACCCTCGGTGTCATGTTTGGACATGGTCTGTGCCACGGCTCTGGCCTCGGCTCAGAGCAGCCCTATCAGGCAGGGTCCTCACAAAAAAGAAAGACCAGCCCTGGAAAAACCGTGAGCAGAGACAGACTCGCTTAGAAGGATGTGGCAGGGCTCTCCACATCAAAGGAAAAGCTGACGGGAAGGCTCAGAAGGGTCAGGGCTCAGGGCAGCACAGAATTCTGGGTAGCAGGGACCCATGGATGGTCCTGTGGGGATCTGCTGCTGGAAGGAATGCACTCGGGCCCTGAAAGACTTTGTGTCTCTCCACCAAAATGCCAGTGCTTGGGGTGGGGGTCCACGGGCCTAACTCGGGCCCAGTGGGGTCAACCAGACTGAACCACGAGAATCAAGAATGGAGGGGAGGCCTCCCACACAAAATCTAGGTGCTGGTACCAGAATGGGGCATGGAGGCAAATGTAACAGATGTCAACTCATCACCTCTCTTTGTCACCCCTGGACCCTCCACAGTCCCCAACACTCAGCTTTACAAAGGAAAAAGAGGCCTCCGCCTAATCCTTTCTCTTTGAGGAGACCATATCAGTTTCTCTGTCCCAACTTTTTAAAATGTGTAGACATAGCTAGAGAGCCATCACCACGGGCACCGCAGAGGGAAGCGGAGCCCCGAGCAGTCCCTAAGGCCGTACACTGTGGTTATAGCAACATTTGGAATCCCGTCCCAGCTCTGCCATTTCATACGGCTGTGTCTTAGGGCCAACTGTTTAACCTCTCTGAACCTTGGGGTCCTCCTTGATAAAATGGGGAGAAAACCAGACCTGTCTTACAAGGCTATTGCAAAGATTGAAGATGTGTTAGTCAGGGTACAGCAAAAGTGCTGTAAAGAGGTCCTGGAAAAGGCAGGAAACAGGCTACAAGTGCATGTTTCTCTTTCATAAAAGTCTAGAAGAGGGTGGTCCATGGCTGCTCTGCCCTGTGAGGTTGTCAAGGGACCCAGATCCCTTTGACCTTGTTGCTCTGCCCAATGTTGGGGCCTTGCCCCTTGGGTGAAGCTGACACCATCCCCTTCGCAGCCTGCAGAGGGGGGAAGTGGAAGCAAAGACAAATTCTCTAAGCAGATGTGATCTGCACGTTCCCGAGCCAGTAGTGGTCACTTACCATTGACCGGAAAGTACCCCGAGGCTGAACTTAGCTGCAAAAAAAGCTGGGTAAGTGAAGTCCCTGGGCCCCCATGTGCCTAGCTAGATCAGTGAGGGTTGGAGTCCAGGGATGGGGAGTGGAGGGAACGTTCCATAACTGTACACAAAGGGGGAATGGATACTGGGACGAAATGGACCATCTTTGCCCCTAGTGAGATAATGCAATTTAAGAACAATTAGCACAGCCTTACTGTGTGGGAAGGACTCGGTGAATGGTCCCTGTCCTTTGGAATAATCTTTCTTAGGAGGAACAGGCAAATTACCTCTCATCTCAGTATTCCAGTTCTGGAAGCCAGAGAGGAACATGGATGTGAGGGCACGGCCCCTGACGTTCCTTCTTCCCAGGCCCCAGACAGCAGGAAGAACTCCAGTGGACCCTCTGGCCTGCGGGGGAAAAGCCCGCAGCCCCTCAAGGGTGTGACCACCCCTCCGCCAGGTGCCCCAGACACCTGCTCCTCTTGTCCCAGAATCTGATGCCAGTTCCTTCAGGTCACGGCACGCCAGAGGGGCAGCTAGACGTGACTGGCATCCCGTGGGAGGGCAGTCTTGGCGACCCGTTGGCTTGTCAGCCGATGCCTTGCCATGTTCGCTTTTGCTGACATTTAATTATATTTTGTTTTCATCAGCTGTCAGGCCAACTTCCTGCCAGGACACTGAATCATGCTTGAAGCCAGTCATCCCCTGTGGACACCTTCTCATTAGGGCCTCCTCAACTGGCTGGCCGTCAGAGAAAATGGACACGGGACCAGTTGGCAGGGAAGACCCGGGGAGTCGGGCACAACCTCCCTTCCCTTTTCTTCACTGTATCAGCAGCACCCATTCAAGCAAACACGAAGCCTCCTGACAGAGCTATCATTAAGGAGTTTGGACATATTTAATTATTTGTCAGACTGTACAGATTCTAACACACACCCCCTACTCACCACTCCCGTCCTTGTCTTATTGAAGCTGTTACTGGGGAGTCACTTTTGAAGTTTTGAAGCCGTAGAGCAAACACTTTGACGGCACTTACGATGTGCGGGCTGTGGTTCCGTGCCTTACGTGCTCGGGGGTTCCTCCCTGTTTGAATCACTTGTTTCTGAGTTCATGACAGTAAGCAGCAAGGGTTTATATACAGGGAAGGTTTCATCTTCATGACGATCATTTGAAGCAGGTCCTATCATTATCCCCATTTTATGGATGAAAACACTGATACACACGGAGCTCTGTGCCGTGTCCAGGGCCATTGGGCTGGTACGTGACGGAGCTGGGTTTGAATCCAGGAAGTCTGATTCAGCATTTGTGCCCCTAGCCATGGTGCAGTTGGGTGTGGAGAGTAGGAGTCTATCGACCGCTCCACCCTCATTGTCCTGGGCCGACCTGTCCTGCAGGTGGGAAAGCTGGGAGCTTGGTGTCAGGACTCCCTTGCAGCTAGACTTCTGCACGTGGGTCTGCTTGGACCACACAGATGAATTCAGAGGTCGGGAGGTGGGAGGAGATTACGGAGGAAATTGGCTCTAAGTGCTGTTTTCCAGTATTGAGATTCTGTGTCTGTGCACGGAGATGGTGAACATTAAGTCCCTGTGTGGAAGCAGAGATGATCTATTGTAGATCACGTGACTCTGCATGCAATTAAATGGAGTCATTTGTACTTTGTGGACCCTCAGAGGCAGAGGGCAGCATTCCAGATTAAAGAGGTTTCTAAATAACTGATGTTTTATCCTTTCTAGAGATGACGTCTTTTAAATGTTAACCTCTGAGGATGGATGTTTTTCAGAGAGGCGTTGTTACAAAAGGAAACCGTATTATTTAGGATGTTTTGGACTACAGGTAGCAGAATACCCAACTAATAGCAGCTTAAATGATTAATGCATTTCATTTCTTTTTTTTTAAGATTTATTTATTTATTTTAGTGGGGAGGGGTAGAGGAAGTGGGAGAATCCCAAGCAGACTCCCCACTGAGCACAGAGCCCAACATAGGGCTTGATCCCAGGACACTGAGACCATGACCTGAGCCAAAATCAAGAGTCAGATGCTTCACTGACTCAACCGCCAAGTCATCTCTGGATTTCATTTCTTACATAACCAAAGGTCTTCAGTTTGCAGAATGGGCTTAGAGCTCAGCACTGTCACCAAGGATTCAGATTCTTTCCATTTCGTTCCCTCTACTCTCAGCATGTTGGGGAAGCCTTGCCTCATAGTCACAGAATGGCTACCACAGTTCCAAGCATCACATCCTTGCTTGCAAGCCCATTTCCCAAACAAGAACAAAGGAATGGTGGTGAGGAGAAAAAAAAAAAAAAAAAAAGACTTTCTAGTCATGTGACCCTCTGCATTATCAGAGGGGAAAATCTGTCCCGGAAGCTCCCAAGCCGACTTACCCTCCTGACATCTTGTCGTCTAGAGCAGGGTCCCATGACCATTCCTAGACAGATCACTGGCAAAGAGAGATGAAAGGGCCATGGCTGATTTCACTCTTAGGGCTGTGCACATTCTCCTCCCGAACACAGAGTCCCGGTGGCGTGGGGGGTGCAGGTATTGGTGGGGAGGCAGTAACGGTGCCACCCGCTCTGAGTGTCTGAGTGTCTCCATGTCGAGTCATGCAGAGTCCACACGGCTCCAGACCGTCGTGCCTGAATTCTTCTTGCTCTCTCTGTGTGACGTCACTCTTCCTCCCTCACGGTCAGGCTGCCAGCTGCGCTCCCTGCTGCCCCTTGGTGCCTGTTAGCGGCAGCATGTCTCCCTGCTTCTGAGCTTTCCTTTAACCATATGTAAGTCCAGAAACTTGCAGGGCTGGGGGGAGGAGGATGCACTCACGGGACCATGTCGGTGTCTGTTCTTGGATTCCAGTGCACTGGCGTGGAAGTATGCCTGAATCCATTTTCCCTGAAGCTGGCTAGAGCCACCTCCAGATTCCAATGTTGCTGGATTTTTTTTTTTTTAAATCTTTAGTTAGCAGAGTAAGCTTGGTCGGGATAACCTAGGACAGGAGGGGTGGGAGCGTGTGGCCGGGCATTGCTGCGGGCTTGCGCGCCCTCGGAGAGGGCAACGCCTGGGGGGCTGGCTCTCCCGTGTCACCCATTCCAGGGCCCTTGCACAGAGGGGTTTCCACGGTCATCGGCTCAGCTAAGGGTCAGGGAGACCAGAACACAGGGAACCGGACCGGGTCAGGGTTGCTTAACCTCAGCGCTATCGGAGCTTGAGGCCGATAGTTCTTTGGGGCTTTTTGTGGGGTGAGGGGTGTTCTGCGTCCTGTGGGATGTTTAGCAGCCTCGCCAGCCTCCACCTGCTGGAGCCGGTAGCCACCCCCGCCCTGTAATCGTAATGTCACTAGACAGGGCCGAATGTCGCCTGGGGGTTGAGCGGCACTGGGCCGATGCATCACGGCCTGGGGGACTGAGGTACTTGGGTGGGCACGGATGGCTTCCCTGACCGCCCCGTGTCTTGCTTTATATCCCCCCAAGCCCTTATCCCCCACCGAGTGTATCTTATTAGGTTTGTTTATTTCCTGGCTCATTATCTACTGCCAGCCCCGGACTCTAAGTGCTGTGGGAGCAGAGACCAGATCTGTCTTCCTCGCCACCGTGTCCCCAACGCTGCCTGCCCCACGATGGGGGGGTGGGGTCAGCAAATATTAGTTGAATATGAGTCAGAGAGTTCCACGAGGGGGTTCCTGGCAGGAGTCACTTAACGGGCATCCACGCCGTTCTGGACACGTGGATGAACACCTCCCCTGCACGAGCTCATTTTACCTGACACATAAGGAAACTGAGGCACAGAAAAGTCTAGTACCAAACTGCTGACAAATGATAGAAGCAGGGCGTCAGTCTGTCTGATTCCAAGGTGTGGCCTGTCTGGGGACTCCAGGCTGCCACGTCCCCCCCAAGACATGAGGGTGGCTTGGAGGGGCCGCTTCCGGCCTTGTGACGGGAGGAGACGGCCTGCCAGGCTTGGACGGTCAAAGGGCGGAGAAGTCAGAGCCCGCGTCCTGGCGCCTGACGGATGCCAAGGCCGGCTTTGTCCTGCGGAGGACTTCAGCCGCCCGAGGCCCCAGAGAGCTTGTGTGTTTTCAGATTGGAAGAATTATGATCAACTGCTCTTTGGTGGCCTCCAAACTATTTCTTTTACTTTCCAGAGGGAAACCACAATCCAAACCTCTCTTCCCGTTTCCTCCCTCAAAGCAGTCTGGGAAACGTGGCCCCGAGGAGTCACCCTCCCCAGCCCTCCACCGTCCCCCAGCCCTGTGGCTGAACAGGATTTTGTGTCTTTCCTCCCCCACCCCTCCCCTTACAGTAATTAGCTCCTCAGCTTTCCCTGGTGGTATTTATGTGTTTAGACAACACAGTTCATTGTTTCCAAATGTTAGTCAATTCGAACTATAAATCACGCCCCAAAGCTTGAATCCCATTCAAGGGAAAACTCACAAGTTGATACTACACGAATAAATCATAAGAGGGTGGGAATGTTATAAATGTAGAAAAGCAGTTCTGACTCCCGCGCTGTAAAAATGCAGCTTTTGAATTACTTAGTGAGTACATAAAACAATTATGTAAGACTTGGGAGGATCTAACAGTACATTAGTCTTTAAGATGAAGTCCTTGGAAAGTTCGCATGTCAAAGAAGAATTAATATTTCTAGCACCTTATAGTTTACAAAGCTTTGTATTTATTTTTTTGCACAACGTCCTATAGGGAGGCCAGCTATTTCACTAAATCCCATCAGTTTTAAGACCTATTTTGCTTCCATTTTTATCTCTGAAATTAGGATACATCTTAGAACCAAAGTTGTATCAGTTGTATTGGCAGGTTTGTTTTCTTAGTAAAACAGGAAATTAAAATGCATGTTATAAATAACAGTGTCTTAGATTTAATGAAATGCTTGTCATTGTGATCCCTGTTTCCCAGGAGAGGTGACAAGCCCAGAGATGTGACAGACTTGGCCCAAGGTCACACAGCAAGAAGGGCAAGACCTTTAAAGAGCATGTAAATACCCCAGGGACATATGATCTCTGAGTTGCTCACTCTGGAAGGTGGTCCCAAAATGGAAGAATTTTTGTTTTTCTGAACAGACTACACAAATTTGTAGCCAGAGCAGAACGGCTTGAGACTTTAGATGAGTTGTCACATTGTCCTTCTCTGCCTTTTCCTTGAAATGTTCAGCCTCTCCTCAAGATAATTTAGATAGCAGTGGTTGGAAGTTTGCCTCAGTGTTAGTATCTTCTAGCAGGTTAACCTTCCATGGCTACCTTTAACAAAACAGGAAATGGCAGCCTGATTCCAGATGGACTCAGTCCCACACCATGACACAGGGCTTGGAGAGAGGAGCACCGGCTCAACCCCTTTCACCCCTCAACAGATTTCCTTGTATAGTACACACCCTGAGCAACTGTACACAGCATCCCTGTGCCCAGGGCACCCACATGTTTCCAACTGGTCTTTAGTGGAGGGGTGGTGCAACGAGAATGTTTGACAGAGAGAAGGAAGATGTGGACAAATTCAGGAATTATTTTTCTAGTCCAGATCACATTCATTGTCTAAGCCTGGTTTTTGTGTTCTAATGAAATCAACCTCTGAAAACATTGACCAAGCTTGGGTCTCAAAAGAAACGGAATGCTTGGGAAAACTTATATAGTCTTAAGAAATCCAAACACGGTCTTATTTTTAATGGCCTTTCTGGGCCTATTTCTGTAGACACACCCTATTAGCTAAACCAACCAACCATTAACATTAGCTTGCTGGTCTGAAGTACAATGTGGTAGAGTAGAAGGAGCTTGTGTTGGGAGCCTATTCAGCGCTGGGTTCCGACTTGGATCTCTGCTACCTTCCAGTTGCACCCTGTGGGGATGCTAAATGTCTCGAACCCTCAGTCTCCCCATCTGTAAAATGGGTGTGGTGGATTAACGATGACCACACGTTCTTTACTACTCCTCCCGGAGTAGAAGGAGAGGTGGAATCCAACCCTCCCTTTGAATCTGGATTAGTCTTAATGACTTGAGTTGACCAAAAGAATGTGGCAGAAGTTACATTCTGGGACTTCTGAGGCTAGGTCACCTGCAAAGCCTTGTAGATTCCACCCAGACTTCTTGGAATCCAGCCGCAGGGAAGCAGCCCAAGCAGCCCCGTGGGGAGGTCTACATAGAGAGGAGCCGAGACTTGAGGCTGAGAACTCCAGCTGGCAGCCGGCATCTACTTGCAGCCAGGCAAATGCGCCATCTTGGAAGCGGGTCTTCCAGCCCCCCTCGAGCTGCCTCGGTGGATGCCACGTGGAGCAGAGACAGGCTGTCCCTGCACCCAAATTGCAGACTTGTGAGCAGAAGAGATGAATGTTGTAATTTTAAGTCACTAAGTTCTGGGGTGATGTGTGGGAGTGATGGATAAATGGAACAGTAGGAGTAGAACTAATGCCTCGCTCAGGGGTTATGTTGGGAGTTAGGGGAGAATCCGTGTGCAAAGCAGGGAGTGCTGTCCTGTGCCTAGTAGGCACCGAGTGAAGCCAAGCTCACTTCCTTCCCTTGCAAGAAAACTGTGTGATCTACGTAGTTACTAGTTGTTCTCTCCTCTTGAGACCGGCCTGATCACCCCCCGGAGCTCGGGGTCAGGGCATCACTATGACTCAGAGTTGATGACACCTCACATTGCTCTCTGTCAACAGTTACGGCGGGCATCGCCAGCTGTCATGGAGCACACCTGCTATTGGGTGAAAATCAGTATTAGACCATTCACCCTGGTGTCCACCAAGGAAGCTTTCCTGGGATGTGATGTTAGGGACTTCCCATGGCCACAGAAGACAGTTGAACATGATAACACGTGGAAGGCTGCATCTTCTGTTGGTCTCTGTTCCCAGTCCCAGCCTGGTGCTCTGACCACAGGCAAATAGGACACTGGCCTCCTCGTCATGCAGAGACTTCCTTATAGACCCGAGAAGAGCTCCCACCTGGGCCTGTTCCAGAGCAGGGATCAGGTGCCTGGCCATCAGCACCCCTGGCCCCAGGCCCATGGGGCACGGCAAGGCTTCCTGGGACTCTGGGGCTTGTCACTTCTGAGATGCCCCTGAGCAGGGCTCCAGCCCAGCAGGCAGCAGCAGAGGCCGTTAGGGGCGAGGTGGGGAGGGTCGGGTGGGCTTCACACCCACCCGTGGGCCTGTTCTGATTATGGCCTGGGACTTCAGTGCTCTTCTCCCACCCCCACCTGTAGGGGAGTGGCTGACAGAGGGGCAGCCCATTCGGACCCTTTCCATGCAGCAGGATCACAGGGCAGGGGCTGCGTAGGTCGTCGGGAAGATGGCCATGTGACAAAGATAAATGCCACAATAGCGTGTAACAGGGTCAGCGGAGGGGAGGCCAGGGAATTTGTCCCTCTGTGTGCCGAGTATTGTCCGAAGCACTTTGTGCGGTGCCGTTGCCAGCCATTCGGCCTCCCCATCACTCACCTGTAGTGAGGCTAATCCAGAGCACTCCGCTCCCAGGGTGCTGGGGGAGTGCCGTGAGATGCTGCCTTGAAGCCGTTGGCCTGCCTCTGGTGCGGTACCATCTGTTAGGAGCATTCTGGATAATAATGTCGATGACAGTCTTCCAGCAACCCTCTGCAGTAGGCCTTGTGTCCTCCGCTGTGACAGAGAACTGGGAACTCTGGAAAATCAGTATTAATCATTACAGATTTGGGGCAGGGAGAGTGAATCAGAGAAATCAGAGCCATTCGGTAGTGGTGCTGAAATTCAATCAGGTAAAACAAACCAGACATCGTCTCCCTTTTTGTGCCCATGAACCTGGGCAATTGCGTACATCTTCCAAGCAGATGGCAGAGCCCGTGCTCTGCCACCCAGGGCCACCGCATTGTCTGGCAGAGGCTGGGGAGTTCTGTGCAGCCCCACATCTGTGCCTGCATCAGGCCGTGACGTGGAAGCTAACAGCCCGTTGTTATTGGCACTGTCGTCCTGGTTCTGGGCAGATAACAGGGATCCTGCCATTTCTCTTCTCAGCTCCAGCAGAACAGCTGCCAGCCCTGAGATGCGGGAACCCAGAGGGCACACACCTTGGGGTATCTGCCCTCCCAGGAAGCATTCTTGGGTGATGTTTCTCATTCTAAACTCAGGCACCTTAGCAAGGCTGATGTTGCACTTTACTATTAGGGTTTGAGGGTAGGGGAGCAAGAGGAGGTCACAGAGTCTTCACTGGTCTCTCCTCCTGTGCGTTCCTTCCCCTCCAGCTGTTAGAACCTACTATGTGCCAGTTATCTCTCAGTTATCTATTGCTACATACCAAATTCCTACAAGGGTAGTGGCCTAACTAACACACATGTGTTATTTCACAGTCCCTGGGAATCAGGAGTCCAGGCACACCTTACCTGGGTCCTCTGCCCAGGGTCTCACAAGGCTAAACAATCAGGGCAGAGGCTGGGATGCGTTCTCATCTGGAGGCTCGACTGTGGAACCATCTACTTCCCAAATCCTTCAGGTTGTTGTCAGGATTCGTGTCCCTGTGGCTAGATCAGTGGAGGCCCTGGCACATGCCTGCTGCCAGCTGGAGCCACCCTCCCATTCTAGAAGCTGCCCATGGTTTCACACCGTGTGGGCTTCCTCAGCATGTCTGCGGACTTTATGGAGCCAGCAAGGAGAGCCACAGATAGAGTAGTAAGGAGATGTATCAGTAGGTAGACCTATGTAGATAGATGATAGAGCTAGATGGGATTATACATGTGGAGAGATAGATAAATAGAGATAGATGATAGAAAGTAGATAGTAAATACAGATATATAGATATAGCAAGAGATGATTGATAGATCAATAGATCTATATGATAGATCAATCATAATCTAATGACAGGAGTGACATCCCGTCATCTTTATCATATAATAGTATCAAAAGTTAGTCGAAGGTCCTGCCCACAGTCAAGGGGAGGAGATTATACCCACCATCTTTAACACCAAGGGGTGGAGGTCAAGGGAGCCACCTTAGAATTCACCTTATCACCAGTGCTTCGAGCGTTACATAGTATCATTCTACCTTGTTTGTGGCCACATCCTTGCACCCAGAGGGGTTCCTGTCCCATTGTGTGCACTCTGTAAACACTCATGCAGTCATTCAACAAAGGCTCACTGAGCTGGGCTGTGTACTTTGGATACAAAGAGGCTCAAGACACAACTCGACTTCAGAAGCCCCTCACTATAGCAGAGCAGAGACATAAACTACAAGATAGTGTGATGTGCCACAAAGAATACAGTGGTTTCCCCAGGTCGGCCCATTCTTATGTCCCCAGGGTCTAACACCATGACAAGCACATAGTAGGTGCTCAGTAATGTTTGCAGATGGTTGCTAGTCCTGTTACCTGGCATGCCCTGCTCTCTTTTGTTCTGCATAGTGTAGAAAACAAAAACCATAAAAGATTAATTGGTCGGGAAAATCCAGAGAAAGTTAAAAAAGATATGGAATAGCATCCCAGGCTGGCTTCAGAAGTCTCTGATGCAATCCCACAATCCTGGCACCTCCCTTTCTGAGTGGAGCTTTGCGTTTTGAAATAGGGAGAGAAAAAAAAAGGATTGTAATTATTAAAATTGTGTATATAGGAGAATTTAGCCTTTCATTTGAGGTGTCCTAATGACACTTCAACAACTGCTAGAGAAGATAATAGGGTTTAGAGCAATTACACAGACCATCAAATACCGAACATGAGTGATTCAGATTCATGCTTGGAGCTGGAACAATTCTCAGCAGTTTTGCTCATACACAGCTGTTTCATTTAAAATATTTTGGCAGAAAATCGCAAAGTGGGCTGTGCTGGCCATCCTGCACTGGAGGCTTAACCCCTACATATCCAATGTCATCCTTCGCTTCCGCCCCCGCTAGCCCCCCCCCCACCTTAATTGCTGCTTGGCGGTTGTTTGCACAACGTATTTGGGAGTTAAAACGACCCCTTAGCTGACAATGTTCAGGTTTTTTTTGCTTCTTAGCCTGCTGGAATATTCTATGTCTTTTGATTTAGTTAGTTGTGTCATTCAACCACTAGGTGGCCAGTCCCATGTGGCTGTGAGAGTGTATAGGTCAGCTGGCCAAAAACAGTTGGCCCACTCAAACTGGGTGATTTGAGAAGAGTAACAAAAATCCCATTGATGGGGTGACTTACACAGCCAACATTTATTTCTCACAGTTCTGGAAGCTGGGAAGTCCCATAACCTAGGCATTGGTAGATGTAGTGTCTGGTGAGAGCCCTCTTCCTGGTCTGCAGATGGCTACCTTCTTGCTGTGTCCTTACACAGCAGAGAGATCATCCCTCTTGTGTCTCCTCTAATAAGGGCACTAATCCCATTCACAAGGGCCCCATCCTCATGACCTCATCACCCCCAAAGGTCCCAACACCATCGCATTGGGGATTAGGTCTTCAACATACAAATTTGGGGGTGCAAATATTTAGTCCATAGCAAGTTCAATAAAAGAGCTGTTGACAGGGGTTCAGCTTGAGTTTAGAGAATCCCACAGGGACAGTGCAGTATCCTGGGGATGCCATGGCAGGGAGCTGATACCCCCTTTCGGTCTCAAGGGGCAAAGGGCAGGGAGTACTTAACAGAATATGAATAGTGTACATGTACAGAATGGGGGGGAAGCCCAGTCAAAGCTGCAGCTTTGCGTTCAAGGCATGCAGGCCACCCCCCAGTAACAGTGAGGGGATGACCCCTTCTCCCACCCTCCAGGCTCCTCCTGGGGTCTGTCGTTGGCCAAACCCAGCTGGAAGCCAGAGATGGGGGGGGGGCACTGATGCATTCCATCCAGGGCAACCTCCTGGTGCTCTGAGAAAGGATGCAGGATGAAGATACCCAGCACAAAGGAGTCCCAAGAAAAGTAGACATGCATCCTCTGCCCGGAGGAAGAGGACCTCTACCTACAGACAAAAGCTTGCCAGCACCTGGTGATGGGCACACGTGGTTGTGGTATAAAGAACTTATTCAGTTAGTCTTGAATCATTGAGAGGTCATTGTAAGGGGGCCTGATGAGAACCTAGAAAATGCCAAAATCCTCAGACCCCACGAGGAGCTAGACCCAGCCCTCTATGACTGTCCAATTTAGGTGTCAGCCTGGCTCTGCTCCGGCACCCAGTTGTTTGGTCAACCACTAGTCTAGATGTTGCTGTGAAGGTATTTTGCTGATCAGATTAATATCTATACTCCGTTGGCTGCGAGTAAAGGAGATTACCCTGGATAAAGCAGGTGGGCCTCATCCCATCAGGGAAGGCCTTGAAAATAAAACTTAAAATTGAGGTTTCTCAAAGGAGGAAGAAATTCTGCCTCAAGACTATACCACAGAACCCCTGCCTGAGTTTCTAGCCTGTCAACTCACCCTACAGACTTCAGACCCAGGACTACAACATCAATACTTGCCTGAGTTTCCAGCCTATCCTGCAAATTGGAGACTTGTCAGTCCCCACAATCATGTGACCCAATTCCTTTAAATGAATGAATGAATAAATGAGTGAATGAATGAATGAATATCTGCTATTGGTTCTGTTTCTCTGGAGAACCCTGGTGGATACTCCCTCCAACAACTTCCCTTTACATGTAAGATGGTCCCAGACTTCTCTCCATGGCCTCCCACAGTCTATCCCCTGCCACCCTGCTGCCTCTGTAACCTGATTTTATAATCGAGGCATTTTTCCACCTTAGTGTGCTCAGACATCACCTGGAGAACTTGTGAAAACAGTTCCCGGGCCCCATCTCCAGAGATTCAGAACCAGTGGGAGGGGGCGGGACCTATGAATTTGCATCCGAACAAGCTCCTACAGGATGTTGATGTCCCTGGGCCAAGAAGTGAAGTTGGAGTAACTGCACCTAATTGTTCCCCCTCAAGGGTTCAGCGCTTTCCAGGGTGACTTAGCTAAGTCATTGCCTCTGCTCTTGGAGCCATCTGCCAGTACCCAGTGCCACATTATCTGGCATGGCACCTGAGAGCCCGTGTCTGTCTGCCAGCCTGGAAGCAGTCATGGCGAATGGGATGTGTCCCACTGGCTCCCATTAGCGTCACGACTGGGTTTGTTCTCACAGCTGCAAACCCTGGTCCTGGGCTGCACAGCTGCCTGAGTTACGCTGGAGCATGATGCGAATGAGCTGCGTGAATATCGAGTGAGGTTTCCCAGTCTCGCCCACAGTACATCGGCAATGCCGGGCCAAGTGGGCTCTGTGGTCTGTGAACTGGATCTTGGAGGATAGAACTTCAAGAGAAGGATTAGGTCTCCAGTAAGGGAGGCATTCTGAGCTTGAGCAAAGGACAGAGGTGAGAAGCTGCAGGTGGGGTCTGGGGAATGATGGTGGTTTGGTTTGAATGGAGTAGAAAGTTCTTGTGGAGGAGCAGTGGGGTTGAGACTGGGGAGGGCCTTGAGTGACATTGAAGAGCCCCTCAAGGTCGAATGCAGGGGGGGAGGGACATGCTTGAGATGGACAGAAGGAAGGGGATGAGGCAAGATGAGCATAGGATGAGTAGAGGCTTCAGCACTATGCCATTGAGGATGGAGAGTTCTGGATGCAGCAGGACTGTGGCCTCTTCTGGGATGGACAGTTGGGAGAAAAGGGAGCAAGTGAGAAATAAAAACAGGGCAACATGATTCTCATTCTGATTCTGAGTCTCAATGCCTGGAGCACAGAAACCCCACTGACCAAATCAGTAGAGACTGGAAGGAACATTGTTGAGTGATGGGTTCGTAGCTTGAAAGGATCCTTTGAGGTCACTGTTAACGGGCTGAGCCGTGTCCCCCCGAAATTCCTACCTTGAAGCCAGCTCCCAGTGCCTCAGAATGTGCTGTCTTTGGAGATAGGGCCTTTAAAGAAGTAATTGAGTAAAACAAGGTCATTAGGGTCGGCGCTGATCCAATATGATTGGTGTCCTGGTGATTTTTATAAGAAGAAGAAATTGGGACACAGACAGGCACAGAAGCAAGACCACATGAGGACCCAGAGAGAAGACGGCTGTCTACACACTGAGGAGAGAGGCCTGTGAAGAAACCACTCCTGCTGACACCCCGATCTCGGACTTCCAGCTTCCGGGCAGGGAGAAGTTAATCGTTGCTGTTTAAGCACCTCCCCCCCAGCCGCCCCAGTCTCTGGTACTTCGTAATGATGGTCCCAGAAGAATAACACAGTCACCCAGTGGAATCTCCTCTTTTGCAGATGGGAATATTGAGGTCCAGGGAGGGGAGGGTCTCATCCAGGCTCCTAAACAGGGATCTCCGCTCTAGGCAAGTGGTTTTTCCCCACTGCCCCATGCCACCTCTTCCATCATGAAATATTGACCATCTCCCTGTCTACAGTTTAGTTTGTTCAAACAATTTGCTGCCACTAAAGCAAACTAGCCTCTGTTTGTTTTTTTTAAATAATGATTTTCTCCTGGAGTTCTTGGATTCTGCACTCCAACAGCCATGGACTCTTGCTCCTGCTCTTCTGGCTTCTTCCGATGTGTGGTCCTGGGGGCCCAGCCCAGGAAAACAAGCTTCCATTCCAGCCAGGGGGCTCAGCAGGGAGCTTCACCTGTGACCCTCGAGGGTGAAGGTGTCGGTGGAACTTTGGGCCAAACACTCTGTGCATTTGGGAGCTGTCAGCCAGCCATGTGGGCTGAAACGTTGTGAGGATGTGAAACGGGGGGACGATGTAGGAGAAAGTGAGGGGAAGATATCTTCGCCAAAACTCTTTGGCTTTCGAGCAAGAGACTCTGCCTCAGCACACGTAAGCAATGGTCATAAGGAGAGTGCAGGCTTCCCGAACAAAATGGGGATTCTGTGAGTGAGGAGGAAGGGGTGCAGGGGAGCACTGTCTGGGGAGACAACTCTGCCTCCTGTGCACATGGCACCACACCTCAGGTCCTCAGATGCACACGGCCAGGCTCTGAACCCCAATTTCTAGCCCCTGAGAGAGAGAATCCCTGCAGCCAGCTCCAGTCAGGTGACAACCTCTGGCCAGTCAACCAAGGGCATCACAGTGAAGTCATACCAAACACTGTGGTGGGCCCACCTCTGAGAGAGAAGGGGGCCATTTTCAGAGGAAGGACTTTTTTTGGGGGGGGGTGTCTGTGAAGAAACCTCCGTAGTGTCTCCCGTGAACCCATGGAGAATATGGGCCTTTAAGAGCCTAAACACAAAGGTTGTGTCCACCCCCATCGGAAGTATTTGGAATTGGAATTTAGAACGAGGGAGGTTGCTTTGGTTGTCACCAGCCTGGGGTAGCGATTGCCATTGAGAAGGTCGTGGCCAAGGAAGCTATACGTCCTGAAATGTGGGGACCATCCCACACATCGAATTGTTTCACCAACATGCCAGTTGGGCCACGTGGAGAAAGCAGAAGAGATAGAGAAGGAATCGTTCATAACGTCTGGGAGCTGGGGAGAACTAATACAGAATACGGAAGCCAGGATCAGCAAGGGTGCTGGTTCGGGGCTGAAGGGGAGGAATCACTGTGAGTGTTCCAGAAAGCCCCGGGATAAGGATCAGAGCTGAGCATGGGCCAAACAAGGCGAGTGGACGGGCAGGCGCAGAAGCAGCGTTTTAGACAATAGTTCAGCCAGGGGTGCGGTACGAGGGTGGATTCCCTCCCAATAGTGACCTTGGGAAGATGGAATGAGGCTGGAGGGAGGGAAGGATGAATGGGGGTGGGGGAGTGGAGGACAGGGAGGCTTGGTGATGGCTTCCACGAATTTTCTCTGCGGACACTATCAATAAAAACACCTGGACTGTTGGTATTTAAGGAAAACGTCGTTTGCACTGCTCAAGCTTGCCGGCCAAGGAGCCGAGACCTCGGGAGCTCTTTGGCCACACGCAGCCCAAGGTGGACGAGAGAGCGGTTGTGCGCGCAGCTCGGAGTGGCGGGGAGGGCAGGACATGCTACCCGAGCTATTGTCAGGATGAAATGAGAGACGGGGTCGAAGACGGTCCCCGGAAACGTGCCAGAATGTTATTGATATTTGCGTGGTCATCGTCATGGTGGTCACTGCCCTTGTCACCTCGTCCGGCCTCCTCTCACGCCTGCGGCAGTCTCTATGGCATTTGGCATCTGTCCTCACAGCCTCTTTATCTCTGGTTCTGGGTGTCGGCTTCATGACTCTCAGCGGCAGTGCATTCCTTGGTTGGCTCTACGAACCGTAAGGGTTTATTTTTCAAGTGTCTTTTTCAAGGTCCACCTTTCGTGGCTGTTTAGATGGAGACTTCGGTGCAAGACCATTGAGGTGAGGCCCCGGCGTCTGGCTGCTGGCACACGGTCCCTTTCGCTTCGCCCCCCTCTCTGCTGGCAAGCTCACATGCTGTGCCCCTCGGAGGCGTGCTCAGGGCACACCCTTCTTGCCCGCAGCCCGGGTCTGTCCACCACCTTCCCTGAGCCTTCAGTGCCACCCCAGGCCCAAACGGGGCATTCAAGTCTTTGGCTTAAGCAAGCAAGAACTGTCCTTTGATTTGTGTTAACTCGAAGGCCTGGGTCCTGTGTAGCAGGCTGGGAGACTCTGGGCCAGAGAGCCTGAGTCCAGCTGGTGGGACACACTTGGGGTGCTCTGCGACCCTTTAAGGCAAGGGCCGGTTCTCCTTTCTTGAGCAAGCTCGTGCCGTCTCCACCTGGAACGTCCCTGTCGCTGTCCTAGCAAATGTCATCATTGCTCCTTTCTTGTGGTTCCCCTCTCCCCCCTTATGCAGTTGTCCCATGCTGACTCTAGACCATATTTAAACAAGCTTGTATGAGAAATGCCACCGAGCTGCAGTGCGTAATAGAACAGTCTCCATGTCCAGGAGTAAGTGCTTTGCGCTTAAACTCACGTCATCCTCACAAAACCTCACTGAGCCAGCCACGTTTGTCATCACCCCACCTTCCAGAGGAGCAAACTGAGGCACAGAGAGATAAAGTCACTTGCCCAAGGGCACACAGCTAGTGGGGCTCAGAACCGGGACTGAAATATAGGTCCTCCGTCTATAAAGCGTGTGTGCGTTAGTCCCCAAGCTGTTTGCCTCCTCGTCTCCTGATCAAGACCTGCTCATCCATCCTGTGTACCTTGTCCTGAGTGTCCTTGACCCTCTAGGCGGGACTTCGTGTCCTGCCTCTCCACTCCCAGGCCTCTGCGACCACAGAGCTCACCTCTCACTTGTCATTGTGGGTTTACTTCCCTGGGTCTCTGGCCCACGCCCGCCCGGAGGACACACGGGTGTCTCTAGCCTTAGCTTTGAATCAGCGGACAGCTGAATGGATCCTCATGACATCTGAGAGGTTCAAAATCTCACCCGAGGCCGCACAGCAAGGAAGGGGCTGAACCTGGGCTCAGTTTCAAGTCCTCAGAAAAAGCAGGTCCATGCTGCCTCCCGGTCCCCCTGCCTTTGGGGCGCCACGTGGAAGTGTTTGGCGGGAGCCTCATGCTTCCCCGTCCTGGCTGCCTCCTGTGATTGTTTCTCTCCGATTCCCAGATTGCAAAAGAAGGTATAAACGAAGAGAAGGGGAAATTTCCCAGCATCTGATGATAGGCGTGTTCTAATTATCTGTTGATGCTCATAATGGGCAGGAACTTGCCTCATTGTCAGGCGCTCCGAGGCTGGCCATATGGGTTTATTTTAGTGGATTTTCATATTGTGAAAAAGAGTTTCTGTTAAACACAGAGTGAGTCATCGTCTGCTTCTGAAATTGCCCCCAGCCTGCACTGCCTTCACCAACACTCTCTGACAGCTGGGTTGCAATTTCCAGAAACCTCTACACAGCTCCCTTGCTGCTCCTTGGGGGTGAGACGGCCTGTTCCCCAGGAGCGTCGCCCCTCCTCTGTGCTTCCTGAGCCCCGGTACCCACCTTGGCCTCCCCCTCCCCCGTGGGTGGTTTTGTCGGATTTTTCATCTGTTTCTCCGGCAAGACTGGAAGTTTCTCTGCGGTCTTTTTCATCTCAGCGTCTGTAGAACCTGGCACACCCACTTCGCCAACACGCACCTGTTGAAGGATGAGCCCCAGTTTTGGTTGCTTGTACTGCCGGGGTGCCTGGCTGGGAAGCTGGGTTATAAATAGTTCAGGTGCCCTTTGCTGTAATCACCCACATGTATTCTCATGGAGGACAAGTTGGCCGGAGGAAAAGAATAAAGACTTGGGACCAGACCAAATGGGGTTCACATCCTGACTCAGCTGCTGTGCGATTTGGGGTTCGCCCAGCCTATTAGAATTGCTCGAAGGCTAGAAAAACTAAGGCATATAAGGCTCTGCACACGCTGGCCTTTCTCCTCCCCTGGGAAAAGGAGAGAATCTGTGAGCCAGGCCTGAGGCGTCTATTGTTCATGGGATTTATACACCGTCCACCCTTTTTAGGAGGACCTTCCTAAGGCAGAACAGGAACCCCATCTTGAGTTTCACCTAATCTTATAGGAAACCCTGGAAGTAGACTGGGGTTCTTTTTATTCCTTCTCTGTTTGCATAAAAGTTGGTTGTGCCCACTTCTTTTGTACTTTTTTTAAAGATTTTATTTATTTATTTGTCAGAGAGAGAGCACAAGCAGGGGGCGAGGCAGGCAGAAGGAGAAGCAGGCTCCCCACTGAGCAAGGAACCCGAGGCAGGACTCGATCCCAGGACCCTGGGATCATGACCTGAGCCAAAGGCAGACGCTTAACCGACTGAGCCACCCAGGCATCCCAGTTGTGCCCACTTCTTATCCAAGAGTTAATGTTATTAAACAATGCAGCTGAAAAGAGAAGGGCAGTGCTTAAGCCAGAGGTGAAAAATGCCAGCACACATGCCATGCCTCGGCCCTCCCCTGCCCACAGCAGACATCCGCGATCGATCGCTGAACGGTCTCCGTCATCCCTAGAATGGGCTACCTAGTCACCGTTCAGGGAACTTTCAGGCCAGAATTGTGATCATTGGGTTTTCTATTAGCAAAGACTTTCTCTTTAGAAAGTGGAAAATGACATACATACATTATCATAGTTAAAACACGTACCACTGCTCTGTGTAAGTATTCAGGGCCCTAGGGATTCCACCTCAATAGTCTTATTATCAGCCTATTTTATTTGAGTATAAACAATAAATACATTGCAAATTATTAATGGGAAACCATGTTTAGGAATTACAGTGATTACAGATCAATTGGATGGAATAATTACTATAATCACTGGGTAATTAGATCCTTCCTGGCCTGAGAAGGGGTTACATGAGCTCTGGGATTGATTCCTCTGTTAAGCAGACTCTCAGAACCAGAAAGAACGAGTCCTGAACTCTGGGGCAGCCAACTGGACAATTATAAGTTGGGGTAACAGTCCCTAGTACCCCCCAAAGAGGATGATGCCACATCCATTACAAATGCTTTCAGCTTATGGTTACAGAAACCGTGACTAAAAGTAGCTTAAACTGCAGGGTCTGTTTGTTTTCCACCAAATCAGAAATCCAGTGGTCAGTAGAACTGGCCTGGTGCAGCATCTCAACAGCAGAATCAAGAGCCCAGCCTCTTTCCACGGAGAGGTTAATGGTTTGTCACTTCATGGTTGCAGAATGGCTGCTGACGCTCCAGGCACCACATTCACATCGAAGGCAGGAAGAAGGCAGAAAAGATGGTGACAGCAACATTTGTCCTTTTTTATCAGGAGAGCCCAGAGGAGGTTTCTACTTATGTCTCTTCGGCCAAGAGAGAGTCTCTTGGCCACCCTTGCTGAAAGAGAAGCTGGGAGAGTGGGGGACAGGCGATCCATTGGCTTAGGCCAGTCATGGTCTTTCTTCTGGGACTGAGGGTGTTACTCTGAGTAAGCAGGGTTTCTGTTAGCAAGAAAGAAGGAGAGCCTGGAAGTTGGATAGACAACAATGGTGTGACAGATACTCAAGGAGACCATGCCCCAACTCCCTTTGAGCCACGGCGGGCATCAGTACTGGAGTTATGGATGACTTTGTTGTTCTTCATTCATTCATTCATTCATTCATTCATTCATTCAACATGTATTTAATCATTTAATTAGTACCTTGTGGATGCCAGGAATTGTGCTAGGATATGAGAAGAAGTACAGAATTATTTAGGAATGAATAACAGGGATGGAGGACAACACAGAGAACTTTCCGGGAAAGTGACCTCTAAACCAAAAATAAAAGATAAGAGTTTGCCACCTTGTCCCGTGTGTGTGTGTGTGTGTGTGTGTGTGTGTGTTGGGGTGGGGTGGGGTGGGGAGGTGGATGCATGAGGAGGAGGCAAGAGAAGAAGAGTGTTGCAGGCAGAGGGAACACTATGTATTAAGGTCTCAATGGCGGAAGAGGTAAGACCCACAGTTTGCAGAGATGGGAGGAGGCCAGTGTAGCCAGAACATAGAAAGTGCCCCTGGAAAGACAGATACTGGAGAGCCTTATGAGACAACCTGAGTTTAGACTTTATCTTACAGGTCACGTCTGCCCAGCCCTGGCTAGTAAGGGGCAGATAAAAGTGGCACTTGCCACTAGACCCCACCAGCAACTGACCAGCACATGAACCTTCTTCATGGCTGTATTAGTGGTTAGGTGGGGGGAAATGTTTAAATTAAAAAAAAAGATGAGAGAGGGTAGTTATTGGTGCATGTTACTAAAAAAAAAAAATTTAAGAATAGTTGGCTTCAGGCATAGCTGGATCCAGAGATTCAAATGATGTCATCATGAATCTATCTCTTTTTCTAGATTCTTTCTCCATTGGGTTATCTTCATTCTCATACAGGCTCTCCTTGAATCAGAGCAAGTGATCCTCGGAAGCTCTAGATGTATGTTCTGTGAACCTTGGACCCCAGACAAAAGAGCAGTAGTTCTAGGAGAGGTTCCAGGGAGAGCTCATCTTAGGTAACATGGCCATCCCTCAATGGATTTTTGAGGCCAAGGGATGCTGTGCTTTCATTGGCAGGCCTGAGTCAGGTGCCCACACCAGAGCCTACAGGGTGAGCAGAGAGAGAAAGAAGAAATTGAGGTGCAGAACCCTACACTCAAGTAGACTGAAGGCCAGGTGACCCCTCCTGCCTCATTCTTGCTTCACCTGTCACTGTCTGGACTAGCTCCTGCCCTCCTCTACCCCCTTCCTGCTCCCCTTCCCTCGGACCCAGTGACTCACACAAGCTCCCCCACATCGACATTGAGCCTCGGTCCTCCTCCACCCAGGCTAGAAGTGCTTCTTCTGCTCTGGATAATTCCCGGCTCCAGCTCCATCTGCAGCCACTGTTACTACCCCTGAGGGAAATGGGACCCCCCCCACCCTTCTCCCTCTGCACCTGGCAGAGCCCGGCCAACGTCATTGGTTAATTCCGTCTTTAATAAAAATGCTGAAGTCTCACGTTACATAATGTGGGGACACGGGCCCTGTGCATTGCATTCTGTTCAGCTTCTCGGCAGTGTAGCCAGTGCACCGCCATGAAGGCACTGATTTATTCTGTCCAACACACAGCACTGCTAGTTAGCACTCAATCTGACAAGAAAGAGTGAGCCTTACCTCCAAGATTTTACAGCAATATGGATAGATCGCCCTCTGGACTCTGAGTTAACAGAGTGTTTTGCCCACTGAATGGGAAACTGAGACAGGGAAGTGACAAGAGCTTTGCTGAGGCACAGACCACCTTTGCCTGTCCTTCAAGACTACCTCCAGTTTTACCTTCTCTGCAAGACCTCCTGTGAAATCCCCACTATGTCATTCAAGACTGTTTGGGTTGCAAGTGACAGAAACCCCACTCAAATAGGCACAAGCAAAAATTAGGTAATTTATTAGCTCTCAAATGTGAAAATCCAAGAGTATTTGGCTTCAGATATGGATGGATCCTGGCGCTTGAATGATACCAGCAGTACTTAATATGCCCTCTCTGTCTGTCTGTCTGTCTCTCTCTGTCTCCATCTCTTTCTCTCTCTCTCTCTTTCTCTCGTTCTCTCTCCCCCTCCTTCTCTCTGCCCCTCTGTCTCTGGGGTCTGCTGTCCTGTGCAGGGGCTTCATTCTTAAGCAGAATCCCTCCCATAATAGGCCCCTGGAATGTCCAAGACACATTCTTATAGTTCAGCAGCTCCAAAAGAAAGAGGGTGCCTTTTCCCCAAATTCTCCAGTAGACATCCTGTGGTGACACTCTCTGTCTTTGATTGGCTCAGCTTCGGTCAGAGATCTAGGGTCTAGACCAGTCCTGCCATCTGTTTTTGCATGGCCTGCAAACTACAAATGCTTTTTACACTTTTAAGTGGTTGAAAAAAGTCCAAAGAACAGTGTATCATGGCACGTGACAATTACATGAAATTCATATTTCGGTGTCCGTAAAGGTTTATGGGGACCCAGCCATGCTTATCTGTTTGTGTTGTCTAAGGCTGCTTTGGTGCTATAATGGGTGGACTGCGTGGCTCACGAGGCCAGACATCTACTGTCTGGCCCTTTCCAGAAAAAGTTTGCCAACCCCTGGTCTAGACACTCAGTGTAGCCAGTGGGATGCCTGAATTAAGTGCCCACCCTTGGATTCCAGGGACGGAGTCAGCCCAACCAACCAGACCACAGGATAAGAGTGGCAGAGGGTCTCCAGGAGAAGGGGGCAGGAGAGCTGGGCAGAACGACAGGTGTCTGCTCTACCCATTGCCTCAGACTGGGATACCCCAGAAGCAGACAAGTTTGCGAGCACTTGCTCTTTATGGAGATGAGGGGGTTCTAGAGAGCACTGGCAGGGACGGAGGGGAGGGAGACAAGGAAGGGTCTACCTATCGTGAAATCTGCTTTGCCCTACGGTCACTGCAAATAGATGTTGCCTTAAAGGCTGAAGTAAGGAGAGATGATAGTGTCTGTTGGCTAGCTCTAAATTTGAAAAAAAAATTAAAATTTGCCATAACGTTTTCTGGTTACTGCAGAGTAACTCCAAGAAGGAAAGAGCCATGGCTGGCAGCTGCAGACAGCATTTCCGCACACTGCTTAAAGTACCCTTTTGTCCCTATGACCCCACTTCCTGCCTCCACCTACCCCCACCCTTGGCCAGGACTCCTCTGGCTTGCACATGCCCCAAGGATGCCCCCACACCCCACCCAAAGCCCAGGCAGCAAGCTTGGTGTCACCTTCCTCCTTGCAAAAGGGGGTTCAAGGAAACAATAAGTGATACTCCAATTATCCCTGCTGATCCATAGCCCAATGTGACCTAAAATAAGAGTCAGCAGATGGAGACCAGCATGTCACCTGTATTTCTGGTATGCTCCCGAGGTTGGAAAGAGAGGAATGGGAATGTAATTAGGTAGATATATCCACCCAGGCCGGCTGGACAGCCACAGGCCAACAGGTCCCCCACCCCCAAGCGAGGGACCTGCTTTAAGGTGTGGAGGAACCAGCCAGCAAGGGGACTTCCTGCAGGCAGCGGGCTCCCGAGAGAGGGGACGGCTGAAGCCTGCAGTGCGTGAGGGGCAGGGAGGCCGGGAGCCTCAGCTGGAGAACAGGAGTGACCAGTCCAGGCCCTCCGGCATTACCACTTTTAAAAGTCTTCATTATATTTTGTTTAATACAGTTTAAAAACCCTATTAATGAAGTTGAACATTTTAAACTATAATTTTTGTAAATGGCACCCACAGACCCACCGCCCTGCTGAGGAACTAGACAGTGACCAGCCGTTCCGAGGCCACCTGTGGGTTCTTTCCCATCCCAAGCTCAATTGATCTAAGCACAGTGTTGTCCTAAGTGTTGCCTTTATCATTTCTTTGCTTTTTTTTTTTGTCTTATCACATATTCATAGATCACTAAGTAATGACTATTTAGTTTTTTTTTTTTTAATTTACAAAAATATTTTACATAGGCTCTTGCAGACGCTCTCCTTACTCGGCATTCTCTTTCTACGATGCATCCGTGCTGTTTTAGGTGGTTGTGGTTTATTCATTCTCACTGCTCTGTAGTATTCTTCCGTGTGAAAATAAGACCGTTTATTTAACTATTCTATCCATGATGGACCATCGTGGTGTATACGGGGTGAGACTGGTAATTATAAGCACTGCTGCTTTGAATGTTCTTATCTATGACTTCTGGACCGTCTCTTGGGTTTATAGCTAGGAGTGACATTTCTGGGTTTGGGAGTATACGGTGAACTGGAGAGTCCAAGGCTCAGGTTGTGAGAAAGAACCACACCATCCCGGTCAGTTACCCAGAACACCAGTAACTCACCTCTTGTGTTTGACTTCACAAGATCATGCTCAGTTATGTTCCAAAGTGGTTCTTCTCAGGCTCCCCTCTTGTTCCCATTCCTCGACTGTAAATAGGTTTAGTGTCCTGACTCGTAAACCTGCTCAGGGTTTGTACTTTACCCACCCAACTTCAAGTAAAAGAGAGATAGACAAGCTGCCCACATCATCCTTGATCAACTCCGACTGGGAGCATGGTGGGAATGCCAGACTTCAGGTCAGCCCATGGGGAAAAACTCTCAGGCTGCAGCTGTGTTTTCCAGACCTGTCCTATTTTCCTACCTTAGGGTGCTAATACTGAGCATTTCTTCCATATTCTTCATCAAATGCATGGAAGAAAAATTTTGGGGAAAAATCCTTGAGGGTAGTGGTCACGACCACAGTCATTGAATTGACCTGCCTGGGTTCACATCTTAGCCTTACCCCTTTGCTGGCTGAGAGATTTGGACAAATCCCCTACTTTCCCTGGACTCGATGTCTATGTTCTGGGGAAAGGGAGCTTCAGTGAGTCATCCCAAAGATTAAAAGAGGGTAGTAAGCGCTCAGAACAGTGTCTGGCATGAAGTAAGCATTCAGTTAACACTAGGTGTTGTTTTAGAAGTTAAATAATAGCTGAGATGTTCTCAGAAAACTTTCGAGTGAAACATGTCCTTAATGAATGTGAGCTTGATATGATTGTTATTACCAGAAAAACTCCTATTCATCCATCAAGACCCAACTGAGATCTCACTGAGATGTCCTTCCCTGCGTCTCTACTCTGACAACATTTGGTGCAGAGCTCCTAATCCCATCTTTCAGGTTGTGTTTTCATCTCCCTGTGGGTGATTTTTATTTTTCACTTTCCCCAACTAGATTATGGTATCTTCCAGAGAGGGACTATTTTTCTCTGACTCATCCCTGTGTGCTTGATGGCCAACAGAGAGTAGGTGCTCAGTTTGTGAAATGAAGAGACAAAATCGAGAGAACACGGGGTCTTAGAGGCATATCAGGGGCTGCTTCTGTCTTGCGTGGTTGCAGAGCAGGTAGGAAAGGGGAGCCAGCCTGCCTGCATCCATTCATTTCCTCTGGGTTGCAATAATTCCGAGGGAGGAGGAGCCAAATTGTCTCTGTCCTGCCTCCTGCCCTGGCCAGTACCTCGTCAGTTCCTCTAGGATCTCCAGCCAGATGCCAAGCTGGGTTTCCAAACCCGCCTCCCAGCCCGTTAGTTTTCCTGACCCTCCTCACCACCTGGCATAGCAGAAAACTGACTTTCCCTCTCACATCGTGTGGTTCTCATTGGCTGCTTCCAACTAAGAATCCCTTCTGGTTCTTAATTGAGTCCGAGAGGGTTTGCACAGAGATTGCCAATTTGAGTACACTCCTCTGTGGAGGTCAATTATTCCCTTTATTTAAATAATAACTATTGAAATGATTAGATTGCCAGGCACTGGAAAGTCTGGGGAGGGGGATCTAATCACATACAGAACTACTAGCAAATCATCTCATTTTGGCCTTTTCTTGCTAATCACAAGCTGCTCTTCCCTTTTTGAACATTTGCGCCCTGTTGTCCACCTTTCTGGAACCCACGTCTGTGGGAATACAGGTGCAAGGGAGGAGAGACATTTAGCAAGCACATTACGTTTCTCTTAAACGTGAACTTGAGATTGAAGTCTTTCCTGATGCTGAGAAGCGATTATGCTGCAAAATGCCTGCTGAAATTGCTCTCACCATTCATAGTGGGTGACAGAAGGGCTCTGGGTACGATTCTCTGAGCTGGATTAAATAGGGGTTGCCATTCGACCGTAGGCTGCCCTCGAGCTGGAAAATCCAACCCTCATCCAGGCAGAAAGAGCCATACCTGCCTGGTCATTTAGCCTGGAGGCTGCCTCTTGCTAACTTGTCTTTTGTCCACCATGTGCCGCAATAGTCTTTGATGGGGACACATCCTCCAGATCCACGCAGGGGCTCATTTATTGTAGGCATCAGACAGAAGGGTTATGTATTCATAATTATTAAATGCATTCCTTCCGTGCCAGACACTAGGCATGTGGAATGTGTGTAGCAATGCCAGGATGCCGGATATCAAAGACCACGGTCCCCTTCATGTAGTAGAAGGTATGGATAAATGGATAGATGGGTGGGAGGGTGGGTGGGTGGATGGATGGAGGGAGAGAGAGAGAGAGAGAGATAAGGTAGGTAGGTGAGTGGGTAGGTATGTAGGTACATAGGTACATAGGTACGTAGGTAATTTAACACAGTGATAGGGCTGTGAGGAAAATTAACAAGGGTAATGTGAAGAGAATAATGGGGGACAGGCACAAGGGTGACCGGAAGGGCTCTTAGGAAGGGACATTGGAGCCAAGGTCTGAATGTTGAGAAGGAACATGCCAAGAGCCAGGGAAGAACATCATAAATGTCCAGAACCAGTGTGAAGGCTGGAGATGCAATAAGTTCAGCAAGTATGGGGCACTGGTAATTCGCTTACGAAGGGGGCAAAAACAGTTGTGTTCTAATGCACACAGCTCAAAATATGGAAAGGACATACCTTGTCCGAGGCACATAAGTGATGGACCCTGGGGGTGGGAGGTCCTTCTTAAATCTCTGCAGCATTAAAGGGTCAAGGCCCCACACAGGCAACGGGGTGCTGGAGCTGGAAGTGCCCACCCCCTCCCAGCTCTACATTCAGTGACATCACCACAAAAATCAGCAAATGCTACAGATCAGGTATTTTTTAAGGCAGTTTTTAAATGTTTGCCAGCACACCGCTGACTTACGGGCAGGGTGTCCCTGGAAATGAACACATCAGGCGATGAACTGGGCCTGCCCAGTTACCTCTCACACCTCTTGTCCTCTATTCCCCCCTTCTGCCCTGTTCCAGCCATTCCGGCCCCCTTGCCCATCCTCAACCAGGCCAGCTGTGCTCCTGCCTCCAGGCTTTCATACTTGCTGGCCCTCTTTGCCAGACATCTGCAGGCCTGGCTCTCTAATGGCCTTTGGACTTCATGGACACATCTGCCCTGCACTCCCTGTCCCTCCCACCCCTTCTCTGTAGCATTAAACACAATCTCACGTAGGATGTCCTCTACTTATTTATCTTTTTCATTCTCTGCCTCACCCCACGCTCCCACTAGAATGTAAGTGCCAAAAAGAAATGGGGATTTTTATCCACATGGTTTACTCTTTTATACCCAGCACTTTAAACCATGCCTGGCACACAGTAAGTGCTTATTCATCTGTCATTGAATGCGTGTATGAATGGCCTGGTCTGTGTTTTGTCTTTTCCCTCTAGTGGATCCATCTGTTTGGTGTTGCCTCTTTTTTCCAGAACAAGGATAGACACTCAGCGTGCAGCAGACCTCAGTGAGCAGCACAATGGGAGGCGTGAGGGGCTTGCCTTACACCAGCGGGGAGGCCCTAGGCAGGACCCCTCTGTTCTGTTGTGCGAGGTAGCGTCCCTGGGAGTCCCTCATTGTCCTGCATAATTTACTGAAATATTCCCCCCAGAATTTTAATATCTAAAAGTCATTATTGTGCTGAATGAAACTGACATCTGTTTACATTATGCCTCCATTACTCGTTTCTGTGAGAAATCTGTTTGCCTTGATGCATGCTATCATTTAAGGCATGTTACTTGGAAGGATCAGAGGAGCGGTACAATTCGCAATGGGATTTTTTTTCTTTTGCACTTTTTTTTAAATTTTTACTTTTATTAAAGTAATACATGCACATAATTAAAAAATCAAAGAGTATTAAAAGACTTATAATGAAAAATGCCAATCCCATGCCCACCCCTCTCTCCCCTGATTCCGGCTCCCCAGAGCCAACTACTTCCCACACTTCTAGCTGTTTCTTTCGCTCATCTCCATATTTTGAAATAGTTTCTATATTGCTATTTCTTGGCTTACCATTTTAGACATTATCTATTGATGTCCTGTGATGGCGGGTGACTATTTAGCTCTCTTGGCCCCCTTCCCCCACCTGTCCCTCCCCAATCCACCCAATATTGTTGGACCACACTTCTTAGTTTCAGTCGGTGGTCAGCGTCGACATTTATTAAAACCACATCCGCTGTAGAGCCAGGAGGTGTACTGAGATTCTCCCAGAATGGCCGTGCTGTTCGAATCGACACCTACTGTATGCGTAGGTGTGGATACTAGACTCAGGGCTCTGTGTGGGCTGAGGGTGGGGGGTCCAAGAAGGAAGCAAGAAGTTGAGAAAAAGAATCATAAGGGACCCATTTCATTTCTGTGGGTGGCAGGAGGAGGCTACATTTTAAGCCAAGCCCTGAAGAATGGAAGGAAGGGGTCCGTGGAGGGAAGCAGTGGAGAGAGGGGTAGCTTCGCAGGAGTGGGGAGGAGCACGAGGCCCTCATCTCAGCGCTTCGCCTCTTTTGATGCGAAGACATGGTTTCATCAGGCATGAAATCGGGCTCACTGGAGGGGCCGGCCTTTCGGCTGGGCCCTGAAGATGAGCGAGGCGTTGGCAGACAGGCCTGGGGTGGAGATTGTTCCCGACACAGGAACCAGCATGGCCAAGATCCAGAGGTGGGGTTGATTTCAGCAAACCTACCTCCCTGTCACTGGATTTAAATGTCTTCCTTTTATAACCTTGAGGTTTTTTTTAAAGAAATACTCCTGCCATCCCACTGCCGTGACATATCCCCTTCTAGTCCTCATCTCTGCACAGACGCTTTGACGCTGTTGGCACGTTCGCCGGTCTTGAGTTTGTGGAGCCCACCGGAGGGCCTCCAGGCGCTGGGGGGTCTCAGTGAGAGTCGCGGCCTCCATGTGTCTTGGCCATTGCAGCCACTCAGCCAGCCGGGCAAAAACACGCTGGGTTTTTCTGATCTCACACTGTCAGTGCTTGAAACTATTTCCTCCTGCAGGAGAGAGCGTGATTGTAACAGCTTTAAAACATATTTGGAGTTATACCCCTCATCCTCAATCCCCCAGATGTGCAGACAGACAAAGAGCCTCAAGAGGGATCCGGTTTCCCTTTTGAAAGTGTGTGCTTTGAGCTCTCATTAGCAAGCCCCTGACCTCTAGTGTGGAATGAGCCTGTTTCGAGACCAGACGAGATAGGGTGCGTTCAGGGTGGTATGGCCGTAGACGGAGTGAGCCTGTTTCGACCACAGCACCCCTGGCCCAGGCTTGGAGCCTGCCTCCGGAGCATACAGGAGCCCCGCCTCCAAACTGAGAGCCCTGCGCCACCCTATACCCTCGCTTGTATTTCTCCAAGCTCACCTTTTAGGCAGATTGCCTTTCTGAGCCCCAGTCTCCTCATCTGTAAAATGGGGATGATAGTTAGACCTACCTCTTCTAAAGGTTGCCACGGGGGTGAAACGAGGTGCTGCAAGTTACAGGCCTGGAACAGGGCAGACACCTGGCGACTGTGACTTGCCTCCCCTCCCCGCTAGCCCCATGATTAACCGTGACCGCCTGATACTCACTTCACACTCCTTCAGCCCCACTTCTTGAAACAGCATCCTTCCTGGGCTGTCAGCCTGGCTGAACATGTGCTGGAAGAAGTGTGTCTTGCAGGCATCTTTAGGCACGGCGCCAAGATTTAAATGAGATTGTTCTCAATGAAGAAAATGTGTGCAGCCGTAGGATTTATTTTTGTCTCATCTGAATGGGAATCAACTCAGACGACAGCGTCCCTTTTCAACAAGGAGAAAATGGAGCTTCTTCCTCAATCTCTTTTTGGCCTTCACTGGGCTGACAGGGCAGCCTGAGGAGCTGGTCGCTCTACTGTCAGGAATTTCAGGGGCTTGTCCAGCATCCCACCATAGTGCCTGACTGGTTTTGGGGTTGTGTGGGTGGATCAGTGGATGGATGGATACATGGATAGATGGATGGATAGATGGATGGATGGATGGATGGATGGATGGATGTATGGATGGATGGAAAGATAGATAGATAGATAGATAGATAGATAGATAGATAGATAGATAGATAGATAGATACATGGATGGATGGATGGATGGATGGATGGATGGATGGATGGATCCATGGATGAATCCATGGTTGGATGGATCCATGGATGGATGGGTGGATACATGGATGGATGGGTGCATAGAGGGATGGATGGATCCGTGGATGGATGGATGGATGGATGGATGGATGGATGGATGGATGGATACATGGATGGATGGGTGTATAGAGGGATGGATGGATCCATGGATGGATGGATGGATGGATACATGGATGGATGGGTGCATAGAGGGATGGATGGATCCATGGATGGATGGATGGATGGAAAGAGGGAGAGAAGTATGGGGTGAGCAACTCCTTTCTTCAGTCTTGAATGTCCTTGATGGGTTGGCTGTCAGTACCTGTATTCCTTTTATTGTTAATAGTTGCTCTTCAAGAGGGGTGTTAGTCCAGGTTCTCCAAGAAGCAAACACCAAGATGGGATATTAAGCATGGGAGGATTTTATTAGGGAAAATGCCTGTGTGAGGGGAAATGGAGAGGAAGCTGGAGAAAACTGGTGAGCCATCATGATGCAAGTCGGACCCCAGATAATGGAGAGAGAAAAAGGGTTGAGTGGAAGCATCCCAGACCTCCGTGAAACCTAAGGAAGGGTTAGCAAAGCTGTCCAGGTGTCCTCAAGCACAGTCAGCCACCAGAGGAGTCCCGCATCTCCCAAGAGTGGGCCTGACTTTGTATCCCTGCCATGTTCCCTCACTGGCTGGGAGCAGAGCCCAGGGAAGCAGGGCCTCTGTGCAAAGGCAGCGGCTGGGGCCCTCAGGCATTTATCCTGCCTGTGTTTGGAAGTCATAAAGGTGCATTCCCGTGGCCCACAGAGGGGAGGAAAGTTCCACAGATATGAATTTTGAAACTGCTGCATCCCACAGTTCTTGGGGACTCCGGATGCGTGCCAGCCTAGCTAAGTTGCCAAGAAGCCCTGTAATAAGGAAATCTATGGAATTCAGCATTTCCCCTATTTATTTTTTCTTTTTCCATAGAACGGTTCCAAGGAATAGATTTGAGATACAGGGGTCTAAATGTAGCCCAAGAGCTCCCAGGTCAGGAAAGAGGAGAAAAGAGCAGGAAACAGTGTGTGTGAGAGAGAGATGATTGCACGCGGACAGAGGCAGGACAAATCACAGGAGAGACGGGATGTCACTGTTCTCAACAGACCATGAGACACCAAAAAACAATTTTTTTGAAGATCGATTTATTTACCTTAGAGAGAGAGCATGGGGAAGGGGCAGAGGGAGAGGGAGAGAGAAACTTGAGCAGACTCCATGCTGAGCTCAGAGCCCGACGTGGGGCTCGATCTCACGACCCTGCGATCATGACCTGCATTGGATGCTTAACCAACTGCACCACCCAGGGGCCCCACCCAAAATTTTTTTAAATTAAAATATGTCATAAATGTATATTCTATAAAGATATGTGTGTGTAAAGAATCTCAGTCTTGGGGCGCCTGGGGGGTGCAGTCGGTGAAGCATCAGCCTTCGGCTCAGGTCATGAACCCAGGGTCCTGGGATCGAGCCCCGCATCGGGCTCCTTGCTCAGCAGGAGGCCTCCTTCTCCCTCTCCCTCTGCCCTTCCCTCCTGCTTGTGCTGTCTTTCTCGCTCTCAAATAAAGAAACAAAAATCTTGAAAAAAAATCTCAGTGTTATTGGCCAAGATTGACACAAGACACAAAATCATTTCACATGACTTAAAAACAATCAGGCCTCCTGTGTGCACAGAGCACTACAGTTTATATAGCTCTTGCCTGTTTGCCATCTCCTTTGAGTATCCCCCCAACCCTGCGAGTGAGTCTGGCCAGAGAGTTACGGTCCTCATTTTGTCGCTAACAATGACATTGTCTGCAGAGGTGGTAACCATTGAATTTACTGAGTGTCCTCTAAGTGCCAGACACTAAGCTAAGCAATTCTACCTCTATTAACTTCATTTCCCCACACAGGGAGGGGACTGCAGCTCAGAGAGGTTAAGTGACTGACTCAAGGTCACACAGCCAGCGAGCAGCAGACTCTTATCCAAAACCAGGTCTGTCTGAGCACAGCCGCTGCCAGGGAGAGAGCGGGCGACCCCTTCTGGCCTCTTGCTGCCCCTTTCTTGCTTGATACAGCAGCAGGAACGTGCAGCCCCCTCTAAGTGGGCTTTTTATAACCTGCTCTATATCACGGCGAGAAGTAGGCTCAGGGAATATAAAGTGGATGGTGATTTTTCTCCCCCTTTCTTTTACTGCCTTTGTTTATTGAGGGACAAATCATTGCTGTTTTCGTTTGTGTTTCTAGCACAATAAAAATAAAAGATATGCTGGCAATCTGTTTAAAAGCTTATGCAATTCCAGAATTTGAACTGTCGGATTTATGCCGCACACTGATCTCACAGGCGTCACGGAGCCAGCCGCCCGGCCCACTAAGGGCTTCTGACATTCTGTTATCAATCAACGCTGGGTGGCCAGGAGCTCAGGGTGGCCGTGGCTCCAGCCGAGGCCCGGGGAGGACCCCCCCTCCTCGGGGGCTGCATTTACCTGGCTTTGCCCACAGCCGTCTTAGTTTGCTCGTTGGAGTTGATTTCTGGCCTGTAACAGAAGAGGGTACCGGGCATGTGAAGGGCCAGCTCTTTCAACTCCCACACCCACATTCCAGTCCAAGCCTTCGGTTCCCAGAGAAATGTGTATGTCTGTCCCTGGGAGTGAGGAAGGACTTCCTCCAGCTCCTCAGCCTTCCCCAGCCTAGAACAGTGCCTGGTACATAGCAGGTGCTTCATAAATATTTGCTGCGTGGATAAATGAATGGTACAGACACGTAACCGACAAGTACAAGTCGGAGCAATCGGCCTGGGCTGCCATCCACGCAGGGCGTGTGCCTTCCTGACTCTTGCCCTCCTCGGCCTCCCAGGCCTCCTCTCTAGTCTTTTCTCTTTCTCTGCCTTCCTCTGACCATCTTCTCCTTACCCCAAGACGACGTCGCCAAGCTCAGACCTTGGGGATGACCCAGGGAGAGAAAGCAGCGGGAACGAAGAGTCCCTAGTTCTCTGCCCCTGATTTGCTCTGAGCCTGACTTGTTTCCTCTGAGCTTCGGTCTCCTCATCTGTGAAATGGGGAGCATGCGCCCACCTCAAGGACAGGATGGGGACACTGGGACCCTGACACGTAGGGGGCATGATGGTGCTCACCAGAGATGCCTCCGGGTCCAGGAGAGCGCTAGCTTGCTCTGCAGATGGGTGCGTGGTGGGGGTGCACCGAGCCCTGGTTTTGGAGTTCCGCAAGAGGCACCCGGGGGAGGGGGAAGCACGGACATCCAGTCTTGGAGTCTGAAGCTACAGATGTCGACTGTCAGTGAGAACGACAGTTCCGTTAGGCAGCTGCCCGCTCTCCACGTGAGTGATTAAAACGTCACCATCCATCCCTCACGCTATACATCATCTCGCCGGCCTGGCACTTCATCAAGGGCTGTGCGCACACAGGGCGCCCGCGCATCTTCCGTGGGCTGCACCGAGCCAGAGGTGGCCGGAGACATCTGGGCTGCGGGTCGCAGGAACACCTTGGACGCAAACGCTGAGGAGAGTTGGACAGGCCGCGAGAGACCCGCGTGGGCCTGGAGAAGGGAAGTGGGGAGAGGGTCAGGAGAGGTCACTGGGGATCAAAGAGGTCAGGGGCCCTGGGGGGTCACCAGTCTCTGCCCTTATTTCACAGCCCAGAGAGCTGGGGTTGGGGCAGCCGGGCTCCCCGTGTTCGGCCAGTCAGAGCAGAGCGGAGCTATTCCTTAGCCCCCAGGGCCAGGTCTCACTCAGTTCAAGTTGCCCGCAGGTGTCCTGTGGTGCTTGCTGACTTGCAAGAAGCGGTGACCAGGGTCTCGGGGTCATTGACCACCCTGGAGTTAGAGCCCAGGTCTCCCGCCCCTCCTTTGAGTGTGTATGACTCTGTCTGTCGCGAACTCTAACCATCAACGTCATCAAGACAGTAGAGCAATTACAGTAATAGTAGCACCGGACATGAGTTGAGCATTGGCCATGGACCCGGCACTGGGCTGAGCTCATTGCACACATTAACACAGACACTTCTAGTGTTCTGTCGTCCATGTGTTCCTGGAAACCCCTCATCCTAGAAAACCCTGCACCGGAAAATGCGGGGCTAACGGGAATAGGGTGGGGGGATGGCTCCAAAACCTGGAACCTTGTGCCTAGAGCACACTCAGAAACAGTCAAGATTCACATAAGAAGAACACGGGGGCACCTGGGGGCTCAGTCAGTAAAGTGTCTGATTCTTGGTTTCGGCTCAGGTCATGATCGCAGGGTCCTGGCATCGAACCCCGTGTCAGGCTCCCTACTCAGTACGGTGTCTGCTTGTCCCTCTCCCTTTGCTCCTCCTCCCTGTCCCCCCAACCTCCGCTCTCTGTCTCTCTTTCTAAAATAAATAAACAAAATCTTAAAAAGAGAAAAGAAGACCAGCACCGTTGAATGTGCACCCAGCTTCCCCGTGGGTCATTTCTGTGAATCCTTAAAAGACACATTTTAACGCTCGAGCTTTCTCATTTGAGATGTTGATTCCCAGAAGGCATTTGCTTCTGATAGAGACCTTTTTTATCAAAATTAAAAATCGGATCCAGGCTGTTGTCTTTACCATTCATCCATCGCTTTCATACAGAGACAGGTGTCTTCAAGCTTTTCCATTTCACTCACAGCTCCCCCAAATAGCGTAAGAGAGCGGGGCACGGGCAGTTCTTGAAGCCTCGAAATCAGTCAGTGCTTGCCCTAAAAAAAGCACGTGGGTAGATTTTCTACTTTTTTTGGTGATGATCTTCATTTCCTGCTAAGGCTTCCTCTATAAACTTTAAGAAAGCTTGCCCCGATGGCTTTAAAACACTGTTGTGCCAGGGAAGATCACCCCTAAACCAATGCGATGTCCCCACTCCCTTACTGACCAACCACGGATGAGACAGTTTTAGTGGACAGGCTGTATTTCCTTAAATCCTCACCCCAACCCAGGGAGGCAGGGGCTGCTAAAATCATCCCCATTTTTCAGATGGGAAGACTGAGGCTTAGAGAATTTAAGTCCCTTGCCCGGTTATGCAGCTAGTAAGTGCATCTAGAATCTAAGCCCAAGCAACCTGCCCCCAAAGCGTGACCCCAGCCACCCTCCACCTCATGGCCAAACCACTCCCATGTGCACTTGCATGAGCCATGATAAACTCCTTGAGCATCGGGGCTGTGTCTCGTTCCTCTTCGAAGGCCCCAGCACCCACCACGATACGTGTTCACCAAGCTGGACTAACTGGGTCTTTGTGGAGTTTGTCCTTGATGACTGAATCCCCTCTGGTCCACAGCTCATTTCTCCCCTCCTGGGAGGTGTCTCGGCACTTCTAAGAACATCATGATGGAGCTGCCTGTGGGTGGGTCCCTGCTCCATCACCTTCCTATCACCAGGGGAACGCTGCCCAGGACACCAGCTGGTGTGATAATGTCCTTAAAGCCAGCATGCACCAGGCCCATCACACACGCCTCACAGCTAGGGACTCTCTTCTTCCATGGCAAGCAGTGGCTCCCCTCATGCCCTTGCTGCCAGCCACCCTCTGTCCCTGCTTATGGCACAGTCCTTGGAGCAGAATCTCCTTCACTCCTCTGACCCTGTCCCAGCACTCCAGAGGCCAAGCTTCGCCCGGCGCTGGGGCCTGAAGGAGGGGCGCGGCTGCAGCTGCGCAGGGAGCAGGTGGAGCTGACGAGGGGGTGCACGACGGGAATGAAGGCACCTCTCCGCAGAGGCTCATTTGGGTTTTCAGGCAGGAGCCTCAAACCCTGGTGAGAGCCAGGAGCTAGGCCTTCAGGCTCACCTTGCTGAGGCTTGAATCCTGGCTCTTCCCCCTACCACCTGGCATTGACTTAGTGTCTCTGCGCCTCAGTATTCTTAGCTGGGAAGTGGGGGAACAGGCCTATCTCAGTGAGTTAGAAAGCAGGGAGAACAACACCCAACATATATACGTGCTCAAGAAATGTTAGTTCCTCCTGTGGGACAGTTACCTTGGGGGTATATCTTCCTGTGGGGCTACATGGGGGTCTCCCTATCTCTCCTTCCCTTTGTCTGCATCCCTGTCCTTCCCTCCCTCCACCCTGGGGCTGTCCCCCTGGGCCTGCATCCGGAGAGCTCCAGGTGTCCATGTTTGAGGGCTTGGCTTTCCTGGGAACATGGGGAACAAGTGGGGCCCAGATAGCTCTGGGAGCTGCGCTGAGGCCAGGCGGGTGTGGGCACAGCACCTATCCATGCTGTAGCCCGGCTTATCTTGAACCGGGGGGGGGGGGGGTCCAGCTGCCCAAATCAGCCACCTGGTGATCAGAGGATGCTAGAAGGCCTATGAAAGGGGCAGGAGTCAGAGCCGGGGTCCTGCCCGGGGGGCAGCAGCTCCATGAGGTTCTCCCGTCTGAAGCCCCATCCCCACCTATAACCCCCATCCCCTCTCCCTGCTGGCCCCCACACAAGGTGCCCCCGTGTCTAGGCTTGGTCAGCGTTTCCAGCATCTACCCATGCCAGGATCGCCAGTATTGGGCACGTTTCCAAAGAGCCAGATGGTCTCTCTGGGAACATTGGCCCAGAGGTCATGCCACTGGCAGGAGATAACAAATGTGGGCACAGAGAAGTGTTTTGAAATGGGGCCCAGGGACTCAGGGGTGCGGACTGCAACTTCTGTGATCAGAAACATCACTCTTTCTGCCCTGTAAGAGGATTATAAGAGTTAACCTTCTACTGAGCACCCTGTGTGCCGGACTGCAGAGCTCAGCCCCTTGCTACTCCAGGTGTGGTCCACGGACCAGCAGCATCAGCATTGCCAGGAACTTGTTAGGAATGCAGAATCCCAGGCCCTTCCCAGAACTGCTTCCAAACCTGCATTGTAAGCAGGTCCCCAGGTGATTCCCGTGCTCACTGAAGCTTAAGAAACACTGAGCCAGATTTTGCATTAGTTTTCCGGGTGAGGAACCCGAGGGTCAGAAAACCACAGAGCTAGGAAATGGGCAGAGCCGGGATGTGAATTCATCTGGCTTGCTCCAGAGTCCAGCCACATTCTTCACTCATTTAACAAGCTCTTCTGGAGGACTTGTATGTCCTGCTTCGGTCCAGAGGATTCCAAGGTGAACCAGACTTTGTCCCATCCTCGGGGACCTGCAGTTTGGTGGGAGGTGGGGCGTCAGTGGAGTGATGGCTACAGTGACTGTGTGTGGCAGTGACCATGAGAAGGCACACAGGCGACACGGGGCAAAGGAGCATAGTGCAGGAGCCGCTGAGGCCACGAAGGGTGTGTGTTCAGCTGACCTGGTGGCAGTCCTGGGCTCCAGTCCTGGCCCCAGTCCCATCCCATCCTGCCGCTGACCCAGAAGCAGCTGCTCAGGGAAGCATGGAGGCCTGGCCCGGAGCCACTTGGCACAGACTGGGGCCAGCTCTGAGTTCCCTACCCAGTTCACAAGTTCCCACTGGGGCCGAGACACCACAGCGGATGGGGACCGTGGTCCGTGGGCCACCGTGGCCAAGGAACGAAAATCAGAGGAAGAGTGGAGGCAGCCTGATTTGGGGGACAGGTGTGTGCTTCTGGACCAGGCTGGCTTGGATTTGAGTCCCAGAGAAGCTGCAGAATCTCAGGCGGGGACAACTAACCTGCCCCCCCCCCCGAATTGCACGCAGATGCCCCCTTACCAGCTTGCCTGGAGGACCGCCAGAAGACTCGGGCCATGGTCTCACTTCCATGAGAACCCCCTGAGTTGCTCCCCAAGGACACCACCTAGTCCTTTGTGACGGAGCCCTCCCCATTTTACAGATGCAGAGACTAAGGCAGAGAGAGGGAAAGGGATCTGCCCAACAAATCTTTACTGAGCCTGCATGTTGACTAGTTGGCTACCGTGTTGGCTACCTCGTGTTTTGTGGAAGAGTCTTGCATGTTGGGGTTTTCCTTGTAGTAATGACTTACCTCTCCTAGCTGTGGAAGGGGGAGGGGAGGGGAGGAGGGTGGGGTGAAGAAAGGGAAGCATCTTATCCATTAAATGTGAGGTCCAGTTCAGGATGGAAGAGGCATACTTCTCAGTCAGTCACTTGGGTATTTCTGAGCTTGTTGGGGTCCAGCCAGTGTTCTCAGGAGGTAGACTTTCAGAAATAGTAACTCTAGATGGTTCTGTGGGCTGAAACTCACCTGGTCATGGAAGCAGGCCAGAACGACACACAGGTGCAATGATTCTGGGAGCAGAGCTCAGAAGCACAGAGAAGGTGGGCGTTGGGAAGGCGATTATTGTTTTTAATTTAGCCCTGCGATCAGGGGTCTAGGAAATGTGACTCAAGAATGTACCAGCGCCGTTAACAGCCTGTTTCCAACCCGCTAACTGATGATGACTTTCGGAATAGAACAGTTCCCATCCCTAGTCCCTCGCCTTCATATCTGTCTCCCTGCTACACTAGTTATTTTTATCTGTTGCCTATTGTTCTGGGTGGAATTATCCTTTCCCAGCCCCGCTGATAAGGAGAGTTTCTACATGAATGTGCACCTCGCCTAAAGGCTGTCCTTTGTGATTTTTGTCAACAACCCCCAGCTCTGCCCAGCACCTCCCTCCACACGCACAAAACTCCCCCTAAGAAGTCTGTGATTCTCATCTGATTCACCTGCCACTCCGTTGCCCAAGTGACCCAGTGTATTCGCCTTGAGATGGAGCGCTGGCCTGATCTTGTGGCATTCTGGTCAACCAGGCCAGTGCCCGTGACCTGGGGGACATGCCATAGGGTCTTCCTTGGCCGTGGCCTCAGCCTGGAACACAAATCTCGTGGCTGTCCTGCAGCCCAGAAGGAAACGAGCTCACCTTGGAGCAGCACTGACGTGCTGGGCGCTTGGTACCACCCGGCAAAGAAGGAACGATCCTGCTTTCCACAGGGAAATCCCGATGCCCCAGCCAAGCTTGCCCAAGTGCACGTGGTGAATGGCAGCATTAGAATTCAGAACCATTGCTGAGGTCTCGCCCACTGCACTAAGCCACCAGCTTGCCTGTGCAATTGGAATAGAAGTTTCCGGAGTAAAGAGAGGAGGAAGCATGTTTCCCCCCTTTGAAAAGAGGGAGAGGCTGCTTCCACTGCTGCCTGTCAAAGCAGTTCAGTTGAGGGATTGATTTTTCAATAAGCCACCAAAACGATGCTACATTTACTACTTATGTTACTGACAAGGAGCGCATTAGTAATTGCGCTGCACCGCTGGGATATGGCAGCTTGGCAATGATATGACTTACATCCTTGGGGCTTGGGTTTAAGTTCTGTAGTAGTTATCGCAAGGGCCTGCGCCATAAAATCGGATGCAGATAGACACTACTGAGGTGTTCCGTGACACTGCGGCTCTTGGGTCTGTAGGGATAATGGCCTTGCACACTGGGGAGGGGTGCAGAGAGGGGACGGGGTGGCCAGGAAGAACTCTCCCCACATGCATTCGCTAAATGAATGGGAAGAGTACACATTCCCCGCTTATAGATGCCAGTCTCTGAGGAACTCTTACTTTTCCTGTTTCTTAAATCTTTGATTATTCTCATAATGACAAGAGTCATTGTGCCCATTCTTCCGGGAGGAATACGAACATCTGTGAGTTGTTGGGCTGTTGGGGCCTCCGTCAGAGATTTTTACAATTCAATAGCAGTTCGAATTTGTCCCTCTCATTCAGTGCTTCTCCTTGGGAGCTGAGGGAACGGGACTTGCTTCATTAAGCCAAGAAGGCTATCAGAGACTTCGGAAACTACCTTCAGCCACATGCTGGGCTTTCTGCAGAGGACACCGATTTGTACATGGAACGGGGAGGAAATGGGCTTCAATGCACAGGAGAGATTTGGGTTAGAAGTCAAGAGAGAGAAGAGGGCCAAGCAGACATGAAGGGAAAGAGCACAGGTTCAAGAGTCCCATAAGCTTGGGTCAAGAGCTGGCACAGGTCAGGTGACTTCTCTGAGACGCGCGTATCTCCTTTGCACAATGGGGGCAGCACTGCCCCCTTCAGAGGGTATCAGGAGGATAAAACGAAATCATGAATGTCAGGCTCTCAGCACCGTGTCTGACCTCTGGGTCACTGCTATTCCTATTACCAATATGAAATGTCAAATGCGTGAGCACCGTGGCAATGCACGAGACATCTCCACAAAGGACCAGACCCCAAGAAGCGGTTCTGACATCCATAATCCTGCGGACAGAACCACGGCTTGTGGGACTCTAAAAGCTGGGATGAATGTGATTTGGGAGGGGGACCCTTAGGTACTCTGGGGCCCAGCTCTTTTTGCAATCTTGAGGATGCCCACGGACTCATTAGCATGTCGGTGACTTTCTGCCAGCAAAACCTTTTGAAATGTTTTGTCACTTGATTTCCCTTCAGGCTCTTTTGCTGGTCCTCTGGGAGAAGCCATCCCAGATGTTTCAGTTTAGAGTCCCTGAACATGTGGCTGACAGCAGGGCTGGCCCACTTTTTTTTTTTTTCTTGTTGTAATAATTTTATTGAGATATAATTCGCATACCATAAAAGCCACCCTGTTTAAGTGGGCAGCCCTAGGCAACCACTGCTCTACTTTCTATCTCTGTAGATTTCCCTGTTCTGGAAATTTCGCTTAAACGGAATCATACAGTATTGGTCTTTTGTGACTGGCTTCTTTTACCTAGCATTACGTTTTCAAGGTTTATCCACATTGTAGCCTGTGTCAGGGCTCAATTCCTTTTTTATGACAGAATACTATTGCATTACGTGGGTATATCGCATTTTGTTTATCCGTTCATTCACTGATGGACATTTGGACATTCTTCCCACACTTTAGCCACTGTGAGTAATACTAGTGGGAACATTCATGTACAAGTTTTCCTTTGAGTTCTGCTTCTCCCTTAAAAACAGATCTCCATGGAAACAAGTAAGTACTGGCAATATTAACTAGAATTGAAGACAACATACTTGAGGAAGATACAAATTTAGAGAAAGATTGAAAGATCCCCAGAAACCTATATTTGCCTCCTTATTCCATTGGCTTGCACTGAGAGGCCTTCGCGGAACAGCCTCTGGAACCCACCAGTGAATTTGCTGGAAAGATATCACTGCAGACATTCATCTGGCGCGTCCTGTGAAGATCCATGAGATAAAATTTTCTTAAGTCTTTCTCAAGGCAATGTAATTAGAACTGTAATTCTAGGGGCGCCTGGGTGGCACAGCGGTTAAGCGTCTGCCTTCGGCTCAGGGCGTGATCCTGGCGTTCTGGGATCGAGCCCCACATCAGGCTCCTCTGCTATGAGCCTGCTTCTTCCTCTCCCACTCCCCCTGCTTGTGTTCCCTCTCTCGCTGGCTGTCTCTATCTCTGTCAAATAAATAAATAAAATCTTTAAAAAAAAAAAAAAAGAAGAAGAAGAAGAACTGTAATTCTAAGTAACTGGTTTAGTTTGAGCGTACAGATGCCGAATCCTATAGCTAATGATACTTCCTTCTTGGCCGTGGTCACTCTGGTGTTCGGAGGCAGATGCCCAGCTCAGCCCTAGTAACTGTTCAGGCAGGGTCTGCACCAGGCACTCTTCGTGCGGTAGCCCATTTTGTCCTCTGACAAGCCCGTGAGACACGGGAGCTATTACGATTCCCGTTCTACAGGTGAGAAAGCAGAGATAGAGGACTTGCCCAAAGTCACACAGAGCTGGGATGTGAATCTAACGCTTTTTTCTTCTCAAGTCTGGGCTCTGAACCACTATCTACATGACCGTATGCATTTTTGAAGATCCACCTCAAATCCTTTGAGAAATGTGGAGGAGAGGGGTAGAACTCTTTAATCTTTAAATTCTTTCATTCACCGCTTACTTGAACCCTGATCTGATCATCGCTCACCTACTCTGAATCTAATTAGAATGTCCTTCTGGTATGTTGAGACCATCAGGATAGGCTGATATCAAAAGTTGTTATCTGCCAATGTCTTTTCTCTATCATAGCCATGATCAGTTGCTTGAACTCATGAAGAGGGCAGGATTATTTTGTCCTTCTAGGCTTTTCTATGTGTCTGAAGCTTTCCGGCTATTTCTCCTTCTGTCCCCACCGTATCTCCTTAGACCTCTTGTATCAACCATCAAACATCAACAGGAGAAGGTGAGTAGGATGTGGTGGCGGGACCATTCTGCCTCAAGGCCTTGCCTGGATGTTCCCCACCCCAATCATCACGTCCCTGGCACAGAATCCAGGCCTGCTGGGCGAGGTTAGGTTAGGGAGGGCATGGTGGTGTCCTCAGTAGCCATTGCAAATGAGAGCAGAACCTCTGCTCCCTGGACCCAGAGACCCTCAATGGAGAGACCGTCTATCTCTTCCACAGGTTCTGTGCAGATGTAGCTGGATATGCCTTTTTAAGTAGGATGATTCCTCTTCTTTCTGGTGTTCTGGTCATGGAGAGAGGCCCATAGACTCTCCTCCAGGATTTTTTTTTTTTTTAAGAAAAAATTTTTTTTAAGATTTTATTTATTTATTTGACAGAGATAGAGACAGCCAGCGAGAGAGGGAACACAAGCAGGGGGAGTGGGAGAGGAAGAAGCAGGCTCATAGCAGAGGAGCCTGATGTGGGGCTCGATCCCATAACGCCGGGATCACGCCCTGAGCCGAAGGCAGATGCTTAACTGCTGTGCCACCCAGGCGCCCCTCCTCCAGGATTTATTAAGCTTTTCTTTGTGGTCCAGTGTATAGCCAGTTTTTGTAAATATCCATGGGCATTTGAAAGAAAACAGGTGTTTCCTGCTTAGTATCCACACGTATAACTACACACATGCAGACACACACTTTGTGCTCAACACACACTATGTCAAATCGGGTTTTTTCATTGTGTCTTCAGAATACAGCGAAGCGAAACAAAGTTTGTCAACTGAAACCATAAAGTATTTTTTCAGTCGACCTAAAATAAATTATTGGAAGAAGCTGGATCTAGTTAATGAAGCAGGTCTGCAATGGCACTGGGGCTGGTCATGAAGACGATCACTTTTTATCAGATTCAGGTTGCTAAGAGGGTTGTTTTGCCTTCACTCCGTTCTCCGTGACTTGCGTGGCCTTTCCTACCAGAAGGAATGGAAGGAGAGCAACTGAAGACAGAATTCCTGTCCTGCAATAATGAAGAGCGGAAAGAAGAGCAGTGAGGTATTACTGTCCCTGAGCCGCTGGAATTCTGATAGAAGATCCAGTTTCCTCCCTACTGCTTGTTACTTCCTTGAGTGCTGAAGTAGGCCTTGGCCTGTCCACTCACCACCTGCTACTTTGACCCTCTTCCAAGGAATCACCCCACTCTTAATCCATTTAGTTCAGGTGCGGTTCACACCAGTCCTGAACACTGCAGGCTCCAGACCACACGGCTTGCTTCCAGGGTGGGGACCTGACCCAGTCAGAGCTAGAGACGCGCAATGAGACTTTTAGTGAGATCACTGGGCAAGAGATGCCTGCTTACCCACGTGCACTTGAGCAAGGGAGAAGATGAGGCTGGAGCTGCTGGCAGCCATCTTGCCGCCAGGAGGAAGGGAGCCCATCTGAGCAGGGAACCAGCCCAGCGAGGGGAGCCAGGAATGCTGAGAGAAAGGCTGAAGAGTGGTATCATTTGAGCTCCTTGGCAAACCTGTATCTGAGTGGAGAACTACCCCTGCGCTTTCCAGTTATGTGAGCCAATAATTTCCTTTTTATTTAAACGGCTTTGATTGAATTATCTGTCATTTGTAATGGAGAGCCCTGGCTGGCACTGGCATCTACAGAGTGGGCCATGAAGGAAGCAGGTTATAAACTTGAACAAGAAACAGGGCCTCCTCTCAAGAATCTAACAATAGAGTGAGCATAACACAGATCTGAAATCATAATTAAAATACAACTTGACAATTGCTGTAATAAATGTAGGAACCGAGTGTCCAGGGACCCAGAAGAGGCAGCGAATAATAACCTCGTGGTGGTCTGTCTGCAGAAGGCCTTCTGCACGGAGCAGTTCCCGGAGTCTTGCCCTGGGGTGTTGGGCCTGGGAAGAGGCACCTGGCTCTCTGGGAGGGGGTGGGGGTGGGGCGGGGGCGGAGGACCACGAGAGTTTCCCATTCCGATCAGTGCTCTGTTCCGATCAGGCGGGGTAGGAGTTTAATTGCTTCGGATTGATTTTTGTCCGCGGCACCTTCCAAACCCCCAGCCCAGGGACGAAAAGAGAGTAGTCACGTCAGGGAGCCTCCCTACCGGCTACAGTGAAAATCAGCCAGGGCTGACGATGATTTAAACCCATTTTTTAAATCTGCCTCCCCGAGCATACCTAGGACGTGAGCGAGCTTCCTGACAAATGGTGACCAGGCACTTTGTGAAAACACAGCAGTGGTCATCGTAGAGGCCACCGCTGATTCCAGGCTGCAGGAAATCCTGACACCGTCAGAGCTCTTTACATATATTCCAGGACGGTACTCAGCGTTGCAAACCAGGACACAGGGCCGGTGTCGCCGGTTATGGATCACTGGCACAGTGCACGGGCTGTACCTGGTGACTGATTATTCGAATTATTGCCCCTCTATCCAGCGTGTCCTCTCATCTTCAAGTTATGTGTTGTATCTGTCTCACAGCGGAGGAAGAGAGGTGCGGTTGTCTGCCCAGCTAGGAAGGGACAAAGCTGGGATTTGGTCTTGGGGGGTGGGGGGCTGTTGCTCCCGTGGTCCCATGTGTGCCAGGAAAAGACGTTTTCTGTGCTGAATCTTTGTATCCCTTTTTTTGCAACCGTCCAGTGATGAGTGCCAGCTTCGAAGAGGCTCGGTCCATCCCGGAACCGCGCACACCCAGAGTGCGGTTTATCCCCGCACGTTTGCTGTGGAGGTGAAGCTGATGACCTGCCAAAGGCATCACCCGGTGAACGTATAGAGGGGTAACTTAGCACTGTGAGTGCCAGAAACGCCAGGCAGAGATTTGTCCCTCGGTGTGGCATGAGCCCACCCCCCCAGCAGCAGACACCCTGCCCCTCAGTGGGACCCTGGCACTCTGCAGTGTTGAGGGGCAAGCTGTGCTTGATGAAACCTCTGCCCTCACCTGGAATGTTCCAGAAAACAGGTGTGTCTGTGTTTCACAGACAGCTTGGACCAGAAGTGGCGAGCAAGGCCCGGTGGCTATCCTTGCCTGTCTTCCGCTCAGCTGGAGATGTAAAGCTCCAATTTTATTTAATTTTCCCAGACTTCCAGTGAACACGAAGTTTGCGGGGGTGAGAGATGAGTTGGATTCAGACCTTAGCGCTGGAGATCTCGTCCGCCGGAGAGGCAGGTGTGTCAGTACCCGTAGTACAACCCCAGTTCAGGGATGGCGTTGGGTACGGACACGTGGAGCGCTCTGAGCACTCAGGAGAGACAATAATGAACTCGTCTGAGGGGTTCATTTCAGGAGGAATTTGGGGAAAATAAGGGGTCAGCTTGAACTGGTCCTTGAAGGAGGAGGAGGAGTTTCGGAGGAGGAGTAGGACACAGGCGCTCCGGGCAAGTAGACGGACAGGCAAAGGCACGGAGCTGCAGAGCGCCGGTGTGTCGGAGCAGGAAAGGATGCTGCGGAGCTGCAACCCGGGGGTGGGGGCGCAGCTGACGGACAGGGGGGCTGCCTTCACCCCTGCGCTCACGCTCTCATTCTTTCGTCCGGCGAGGGGGGCAGTTATCGAGCGGCCGTCACGAGTCAGGCGTGGGCCAGACTCAGGAAGACCAGACTCTTCTTTTTCCAGGACGCTCAGCGCAGGGGGGGTTCCACCCCCACCAACGAGCTCGGGGCTTCACGGAAGTGCCAGGCGAGCTGGCATCTTTTACGGGACAGCTGTTCAAGGCCAGGAGTGAGTCCCTACTGGGAAGCGAGAAAGGCTGAAAATACATCGTCACGGGACTGTCTCAACAAGGGCTCCCTAAGAGGACTTGCTGGGGGGGTATCAAGGGCACAGCCCCAAACCCCGAAGCGGAAATGGGGGCAGAAGTCGGGTAGCAGGTTATCGTGTTTCCTACCCGCCCCCATCCCCCCACGGCGTCTGGCAACATCCAGCAGGTGGCGCGGCGTTGCGCTCAGAGATTGGGCTCCGAGTTCAGGTCGCGGAGGGCCGTATGTCCGCGGCGCTGCTTTCTGGCTGTCTCCTTCCCTCCCTCGACCTCCATCTTCCCGTGTGTGAAATGGGATAATAATATTACCCAACCCAGGAGCCGGTCGTCGTGTTCTGGGAGGCAGATGAGTTACTCCGTGTAAAAGGCTCCGACCAGGGGCGCCTGGGTGGCTCAGTCGTTAAGCGTCTGCCTTCGACTCAGGGCGTGATCCCGGCGTTCTGGGATCGAGCCCCACATCAGGCTCCTCTGCTATGAGCCTGCTTCTTCCTCTCCCACTCCCCCTGCTTGTGTTCCCTCTCTCGCTGGCTGTCTCTCTGTCAAATAAATAAATAAAAAATCTTAAAAAAAAAAAAAAAAGGGTCCGACCAGGGCCCAGCCATGTGAATGCTCAGTAGAGACTGTGACTGGCTGTCACCCCGCACCGTGCGAGGCACACCAGACATATTACTGGTCAGATTAAGTGGCAAACCCCAGGGGCCCTTTCTTCATGGGATCCTTCTCCTCCAAAGTGGATTGACACAACCCATTGTCAACACAATGGGGAGCTGGTCAACACGGAAGGTTGACCACCTTCCTCCTGGGTGGTGGGGGGATCTTCTACCTCGGTCCCCCGCCCAAGGTCAGGGACACCTTTCTCCAACCCAACACCGTGTCTGGAGATGCCGGAGGAACAGACTTTTCCAGACAAATGTGGATGCAGCGCCTTCCCAGTATGGAAATAGATCGCCGTGGGACTGGAGTAACTAATGAAGATGATAATTAGAATTGCTTATTAGGACCTGTCTTCTAAAGTTCATTTGTGCTTTTAATAGAATCTACAATGCATCTGCTTACCAGGGATGACAGATCTTCCTGATTTGGTGTATTTTAAAACAAGATCTTTGCACCCTGGCTTCTCCTGGTTCCCCTGCCCCCATCTCTGCCATCTGCTGCTGAGGTAGCCGTCCCCCACTGGAGGAGCTTGAAATCACAACCAGCAGACTTCTTGCAGGGAGCCCCCAAGCCAGTGAGATGGCCGGCCACCTCCCTCCGAACATGCAGGCCCGTACAAGCCCCTCTGCCCCTTGCACTCCAGACTGTTCTAGGTGGAAAAATGCCCCCCCCAATTCATGTCCACCTGGAATCTCAGCATGTGACCTTATGTGGACATATGATCTTCGTGGATGGAACTAGTCAAGGTGAGGTCCTATTGGATGAAGGTGAGCCCTGTTCCCAAATCTGGTGTCCTTGTCAGACCATGTAAAGACATACAGGGAGGAAGGCCACACGATGACACTGGGTGTCCATGTCCGTCCTCACCCCCAGATGGTGGGTTTGGGGAAGGCACCGCCACTGTGGGTCTTGTCCACTGGCCTGTCCTTGGGGCCTGGCGTTGTCCCTGGCATTCGGGAGGACCTGGGGAGGATTCTGTGCGGTGGTACATTCCTGGCCGCTACTAGCTGTGCTGTGAGCTTCTCTTGACCTCTGCCACCACCTCCACCGTGGGGGACGAGACAGCAGCTACCCTCTCTGACTTTGCCACCGAAGGCACCTGTGGTCCCATTCAACTAAAGGCCTCAAGACCTGGCTCACTGGTCAGTTGAAAATCCTGGTGAATGACCCATGTTACCTGCACAGGATGGGGCCCCTGTGTCTTAAGTGCTCTGGACCTCCTGCACGTCTCTTTTGCAAGGACTTTGCTCATAGATGAGTATATAATGAACAGGGATCAGAAAAGAAGCGTCCTCATTTCCCTGAAATGGGGCTAATGCCCCTGCCTCCATCGCATGAGCTCCTGGGGAGTAAGATTTAGGCTCACCTTATCATCCCGTTCTCCCTCAAGCCTGGCACTAAGTTGACAAATAGAAAAAGCTTAATCTGAAAATTGCTAAGCCCAGAGAAGTCAGAGGGTCTTTTCGGGCCTCTGAAGTCCTCTGGCCTGGCTCTGTGCACCTCCTGACATGTCTGAGGTTCTAATCACTGAGTTCTTACGGGGAGACCCTCGTCTGTGGAGAACTCTTGTGTTTGGTGCACTAGAGAATTCCATTATTACTATGGTATACACTTGGATTTGAAAAGACAGAAGCCGGAAGCTGAGTGAGGAGGGCCGCTCCCCCAGCCCCACAGAGGTAGACTTTTGACCTTGTGATGCCCTTCTTTTGAATCCCAAGGTCAGCCTCATTTCCTCCAGGCTTCCTCAGCTGCAGTGCCTGGCATGGCTGAGCCAGGGCCCTCTGGGGGCAGGGGAGCCAGCCAGGTTTAGACCCCATGAGCGGAACGTGGCAACGTGCCTCAGAGCCCACCCTTGGCTTCCCTCCCTCCCCTTCTCCCTTGAAGATCTGTCGGTTTGTGAGATCCGCTAGGGTAGGGAGATGTATTCTGTACCAAGGCTGTGAGTGGGCTGAGAGGGAAACAGAAGACAAAAGCTGCACTTGACTTTGACCAGGGGACCAGAATAGAAAGCTCGGAGCATTTGATTCCTCCGGGACCAACTCCAGCCACTGCGTTGATGGTGGAGTGACTGTGGTCTGGGGGCATCTGTCCACTTCCTGGACCACAGGCATGACATGTTCTTTCACTTTTCTGTGCCTGTTTCCTGCTCTGCAAAGTGGGGGAGCCACTAGCCTCCATCTCCCAGGGATAGTATTTGTCATTCATGGTAACAGCAGTCACCCCGCCCAGTGCCTTAGCTAGGACTCTGCCCTCTGGGTCAGCCTCACTCGGAGCCTTGGGAGACCTCCGGAGCATGGAGCAGGGGGTGAGCAGCAGGCAGGTCAGCTGGCATGGCCCCTGGTCCAGGGGCTTGTGCCTGGTTCTGTGCCCTCTGCTTTGCCATGCTGAGCCTGAGATGGGTAGAAGGTTCTGGACTGTCCTCAGGAAAGCAGAGGGGCAAATGGAGACACAGTGTCACTGCGGGAAGGACAGGGGCGAACGGGGGTGACTTCACAGAGGCATAGCCAGAACTTCCTCCAAAGCCACTGGAGGGGAACTATTCTGACACCTCCCAGAAATGTCTGGCTTCACCACCATTATTAATTGCTGTGACATCTGTTGGGCACTCACTGAGTGCCAGGCACTATTCCGACACTTTCCCTGGGATGGATCCATTTCATAGATGAGGAGACTGAGGCTCAGAGAGTGAAGCAACTCGCCCGAGACCACACAGAACAGACCTGGGATTTCAGCCGAGGATGATGGACCCCAGAGGCTGACATCTTACTCACGTGCGGGGGGGGGGCACTGCTCGAAGTGAATACCTAACCATTGCCCCTTCTCAACCGGGCAGCCTGGAGTCCCGTGACCTGGGAACCCCCAGACAAGCCTTGAGTAGTTCGGGGGATCCAGTGGACTCCTCTGCTGCTGGCCTCACTCCCGCCCATCCTTCCAGAAATGGGGCCAGGAAGTGAAAACTGAATTTGGGGGTGTCTGGTCTGCTTAGCTTCTCTTCCTTGTTCTTCTTTCCCTCCCACTCCGTCTCGAGGAGCCCCATGGTGTTGCTGGAGGCCGTGAAATGCTGAACCAGAAGGCAGGTTCCCCTTCACCAGTCCCTGCTAGCATCTTGGAACGTTCTGGTAAACGGAGACGCCCATCTCGACAAAGCGTGGCGGCTGACTCCTGTTCCAGCCACAGCTTGGGATCAAAGCCTCATTTTAGGATTCCAGCTTCCAGCAAGCCCTCCCACTCATCCCCGCTTCCTGCCCACATGGACCCTTCCGATTTGTCTCTTTAAATCACCACTTGCGTTTTGGACAGTCTCACGCTTTTCCCAGCTCTGCTGTTTCTTTGCTTACCTCTCAGGGTGAGCTCACGACCTTTCGTGGCCTTCCCCGGGCGAACACAGCTCAGGGGGCTGACTCCGGGCTCGCGGTGGAAGCTCAGCGCCTGGCTACGTGCGTATATTCAGCACGGCGCGGCTCTAATTACAGCTGCTGCTGGAGACCAGTCATTTCGTGAGTCATTAGGACGTGTGGCTGGGGCTTTACAATATCTTTTGACGAGTTCTATAATTTTTATATCTTCACCTGTGATGGCGTTTTCAGTGAAGCGGAACACAGTCGCGGGGTTGGCAAATGTCACAGCCCCTGGACTGTTTCCAGCTCCGTATGCAGAGGGCCTTCTCTCCGTTGCAAGGCGAGAAATACTGATTTTGATTGGGTTTCGGGGGTCGGAAGCAGGGCCGTGCCTCTGTGTCTTGCTAATCGATACCCCAAAGCCGTGGTTGGGGGGAACGTTTGAGTTCTTCTGTTCTCCTTCATGTTGGCAAATTACAGGCTTTCAGGTGAGGCGCCTTCGTTTTGCAGAAGCTGTAAGGAGCAGCTTTAATTAGCGAGCAGACCTGCTGGAAAATTCCAGCATTATTCAGAGCCTCGCTCCATGCGGTGGGGGCCGGGCTGTGCCATGCCCTGCGCTCTGCCATTTCCTTCCTATGGACACCCAACACCCACCCCCACGTTACTTTGCCATTAGTCCCAAAGTCTCCAGGGCTGAATGAGAAAGGGGTGAGAAAACTCACAAGTTCAGATTCTTGCCCACTGAGAAGAGGACATGAGTCTCATGTCTGTGGAAAAGCCCAGAATCTATGCAGGGTTGACCCTGGCCTGGAAACTCTTGGCTTTGCTCCTCAGATCCTGCTGGGCAGATTCTCTGACGGTTGGGTCCGTGGGCTCGACTCTGGGAAAATTAAGTCCCTTCTACTCCAAAGCAAAGACCACAGGCTTTGGAGCTAAGGTAGGTTTTGTGGGTTGGGTCCCAGCTCTGTTCCTAACTTGCTATGTGGCTTTGATCAAATGGCTTAACTTCTCTGGTCTTCAGTTTCTTCATCTGTGTAATGGGGCTCTAACTGTGGTGACTCTCCCATGAGTTGCTATGATGTCTAATGAGCTAACTTTGGTGTGAGCTTGGCACAAGGGTTGTCGTATAGTCAGCTCTCAACCCAGGGTCGCTGCTTGAGGGCCGCGCGATGGTGGTTGTCCTGTGGTCATGTTGTTTTCATTACTCCCTCGGTGAATCTTACTCCACAGCCACATGTGCAAGAACTGTGACCAAAGCCAACCAGAAGTGGTGAGAAATGAAGACTCACCATATCACTGAGTCCCTCCACACCTGCCTGGGGTCACGCGGTCATCCAGGATGTTCATCTGATGACCAGAGAATGGTGGAGTCTTCCATCTACCTGGTCTTTGTCCAGGCCCACCTGACCCCCAGACGTGGACAGCACTCTTTCCTGAGCCTGTGTGTTTCTTTGGTGATGTTAGGAGCCCCAGTGTCCAGGGTCCAGACCCACGACCCCTATCTGTGGTGCCGACATGTGGCCACTCCCCTCTTCAGGCCTCCCACCTTGTCACCGTGCCAGTAGAGACCAGACACAGGTTCCCACTATCAGCAGGCCTACAGACCTCTTCTTCTAAGGCTTGCAGAATTGTCCAATCTCCTCCTTCTAGAATGTTCCATATCTCCATCCCTGGAAGCACCACCTCTTCCCCTCCCTGGCCTAATTCCCTCCGAGCTTCCTGTCTGAGAAACAAAGGTAAGGAGGGAAGTGTGCCTTCAGGTAAGCCCTGCTTTCATACACCAATCTCCCTGAGGCAAGGGGGCTGAAGGACCTGCTTTCTCTTGGAGCAGGAGAACTGGAGAGAACTGTACAGATAGCTCTGGTCTCGTGTTTTACAGCACTGGAATCAGTCACAAATGACCATCTCAATAGGGCATGCCACGCCATCATTATTAGCGGACCTGTGACAAGGAAGTAAGGAAGACATTTTCGGGCATCGTCTCCCACGGCCCCAGTCAGAACCAATGACGTCACCTGCAGTGAACCTAGCCACCGACATGAATAGCAGTGTGTGTTTGTGTGTGTGTCTCATGAGGCTGTGTAGCATTATTAATTCTTTGACTTCACTCATTCGCTTAGTGCGGGAGAGACAGTAGTCTGATTGACCAGAGTTGAGTCACACACTCATCCTGGAATCCGAGTGGGGTCAACCCCACCTGAGGCTCATGAACAGAGAGTAGGGGAAAGAGAGGTGGCCAGGGAAAAGGGGGTTGCTGTTGCCAGAGGAAAAGGGCATGAATAATGCACAGACAACATGGCAGGAGGCCATCACCTGCAGATAGACGCCTTGATTGCCATATCGCAAGCTGTATGAATTAGGGCACAAGCCTTCGGGGACCCAGCTCTTAAATCACCCTGCTTTGGAAGGAAAATGGACTTGGAGTCAGAAAACCAGACTTCAAGACAAGCCTCCATTTCATGCTGGTTGTAGGACCTCTCTGGGTTTATTTTACGGTCTATAGAAAGGGAAAAACTACTTCATAGGGTGGTTATATGACAACGCTATCCAGAAGAACTTTCTACAGTGATAAAATGGTTCTATGTCTGCACTGTTCAGTATGACAGCCACTAGCCACATGTGGCTATTAAGCACTTGAAATATGGCTAATGTGACTAAGGCACTGAATTTTTAAATTTTATTTAATTTTAATGAATTCGAATTTGAATTTAAAAGATCACATGTGGCTAGTAGGGGCCATATTGTACAGTCCACTTATAAGTAGTCAGCGGAATCATGAATGTGCAATTGCTTTGTCAAGCGCGGTAGAGGAATAGTCATTGCATGCCTAAATTGAAAGTTCCATGGATGGGACCAGATGCTGTATGTGTACGTCCATACCGTGCTTGAGATTATTGTAACTACTGATCTCAGGGAGGCCTAAGACCCCAAAAGAGGCTGATTTCTGGACATCTCCTTCCATATGTGAAGAGTTAATACACTGGACCTCCCACGAACCTATATGGATTCCCAGTAAGAAAATTATAACATGGATGGATGGATGGATGGATGGATGGATGGATGGATGGATGGACAGATTCATCCATTCATTCCTCTCTTGCCTACTGTGCACTTGGCGTTGTTCTAGCAGTTAGGGATAGAATAATGAAGATGCCTTCATGAAGGTTATATTCTAAAGAAGGGTGTCGAATGTTACACAAGAAGACAAATGGCTAAAATAATATCAAGGAGCCTAGTGCTATGGAGAAAAAGTCAGGAAAAGGGACCTAGTGTCATGCGAGTAGCTGGTTCCCAAGGGTGGTTGGGGGAAGAGCTCTGGCAAAGCAACACTGGAGAGAGTACGAGGGAAGTAAGAGACTGAGCCACACAGACCCGAGGGATGAGCCACGAGAAGAGAAGGAGGCTAGGGTGCTGGACCAGTGTGTCCGGGGACATGTGAGCAGAGATGAAGCCAGAGGAAGCCGGGGGCCTTCAAGGCCATTAGAAGGTTTGGGTTCCCTCTGAGTGATGTGGGAAGCCAGTGGAAGGTTTAGAGAAGAGGAGGGATGGGGGATCCGGTGTATGTTGAGGTTGTGTTGAAAAAAGATGCTTGGGAGGAAAAGCAGAAACAGGCAACAGATCAGGAGGCTGTGACACAATCCAAGCAAGAGGCGATGGTGATGGAACCAGAGGGAGCAGGTGCAGAGTGGCGGGGTTTGGGATCTAGGGTAAGGCTAGAGCCAACAGAACTGACTGGTGCATTCGGGGCACCTGGGTAGCTCAGTCGGTTAAGTGTCCGGCTCTTGATTTTGGCTCAGGTTGTGATCTCAGGGTCGTAAAGATCAAGCCCCACGTTGGGCTCCATGCTGGATGTGGAGGCTTCTTAATTCTCTCTCTCTCCCTCCCCTTCTGCCCCTCCCTACCCCCTAACTCTCTCTCTCTAAAAAAGAAAGAAACTTACTGGTGGATTGGACAAGAGGTAGGAGAAGGCAGAAAAGTCAAGAATAATTCAGGGATGTAAGCTTGCGGAGCTGGAAGGAAGATGGGCAGGAAGTAGTTGAGAAAGTGGGGGGTGGAGGCAAATTGGGAGTTCAGTTTGGGGCATGTCACGTTTGAGATGTCTGTGAATCATCCAGGAGTTTGGAATTCAAGAGCAAGGTCAGGGCTGGTCCTATAACTGTGGGAGTCATCAGCTTAGGGATGGTATTTAAAGCCATGATACTGGCCAGGTATATACGGACAGAGAAGTGAGGAGGCCGGTGGATCGAGCTCCGGGCCCTCCAAAATTTGGAGGTCAGAAGGAGAAAGGGGGTCTGGCAAAGGCTTTTGAAAAGGAGCAGGAGCGGGTAAGCTAGGAAGAAACCAGCGGAGCCCGGGGTCCTGGAGCAAGGTGTGTCAAGGAAGAGAGAGTGATTAACCATTAGATGCCGCTGAGAGGTTAAGTAAGATGAAGCTGGGAAATTGACCATTGGGTTTAACAGCGTGAAGGTCATTGGTGACCTTGGACTGTTCAGAGGAGTGTTGGCATGACTCGCCAGCTGGCTGACCGGACGGGTGGACGGAAGGTTAACCTGACTAATGCAGCTGACTGCAGCATCCCTTCACCTGTCCCAGCAATTAAGCAGATGTTGCCTGACGCCCTGGATGCCAGAACCAAGAGCCGTCAAGACCAATCTTGTCCATTTTCCCAACTTTCCAGGTTTAGCCCAGAAATGTCGGTGTGACCCCTGCTCGTTATAAGATTAGAATCTTGGCGTCTTCTGCTTTGATTAGTCTCCTTTTGATTACCCATAATGCTCTCAGCTGAATTTTCCTCTTTGGGGGGGGGGGCTTGAGAAGGGAGAGAGAGGGAAGAAACTGAGCAAAAAGCTAGCTCTGGGATTCTGGATTCACTCGGTTTTGTATTTGCCTTTGCCATTCTGCTGCTTTGCCAAACATCCCTGCCTTTTGCGGAGAGCGGATTTGCAGAGCCACCTACCTCTGCGAGCGGGCATCCCTGGTGATTCTCCACTTTAAAGCCAAGTGCGAAAAGCTTTGAGATAGGCTCGTAAGTTGTAGTTGGGAGAGCTAGAGAATTTATGGAAAGTGCTATTTATCTTTTTATGGGTTTATTTCCTTATCATTCCTTGGGAAGCAGGGAGGCTGGAGCCCCGTCAATCAGCCTGTCTTGCATTGTCTTTAAGTTTTTGTTTTGTTTCATTTTAAATAAAAAGGCCCATTTTCCAGGAAGCAGTCTCTCCTTTCTCCTAATATTGAAAAGCAGGTAACTTGGGAGGCATGAGGCTTGGACCAGGCTTTCTACCCCAAGGGGCTCTGGAGTCAGCTGTCCCAGGCTCATGACAGCCAAGGGTTAACCTCTCGAGATGGTGGTGAGTCTCCTATGGGTGGCTTGCAATTGATGATGGTGAGAGTATTTATACCAAGGCGATTGGCAGCCGCTGCAGATCGGGGCTTCTCCCCACTTCCAGAGCTGATCGCTACATGTTTATCAGCACGCCACCGCCTGTGGCCCTCAACCCTCCCCCTCTGGGATCTGTCTGAAGGGCAGTCCTGGAAGGGAAGAGCTTCAGCCCGGGCCTGACTGCCCCACAAACAGAGAGGCTCAGGAAGATGTCTTGCCCACAAGCTTTCACAGTGGAGGTGCCCAGCTTCAAGCTCTGCGAGGTGACAGTGTGAGGGGGGAGAGCCGCCCCTCCTGTGAACAGGGAGATGAAAAGCAGTTGGGAGGAGAAGAGGAGGAAGAAGGGGACCCAGTGGGATTGTGATCATCACAGATGTCCGGATGTCCCCTCATTAGGGCATCTCCGAGGCTCGCGGCAAAGCAAGAAAGAGGATGAGGAGGCGGCTTGACACAGTCATCGGCGTTATCGGTTCCCTGTCCCCAGTCCGATCTGCACATCCCCACCTCTGTTGTCACCTGTCCGATCTCTGATCTTGTGATAGCTGTGTTTCTTACCTGCACAGACGCAGCCAGCAACCAGGACGGCATCAGCGATAGGGGCTGCTGTGGGCTTTTTGTAAAGCGAGCTGGTGAGGGAGCCCGAGGCGGGTGGCTAAACCTGCCCTTGGCACCAGAGCCGAGAGCAGATAGTTGGGAAGACACGCCGTGGGTGTGCAGGCAGGAGCCGGGGCGTAGGCCCGTCACTTCCTTGCAGGACTTTGCAGGGGGGCTGTGGTGTGGGAGAGTAAGATGCAGGGGTTCTGCAGGTGAGTCGTCTGGGTTCAGGTTTGGTTCTGCCACTTCCGAGCTCCGTGCCCTGGAGCACATTTCTTACCCTCTCTGTATATCTTAGTCTACCCATTCATAAAATAGGGTGATGATGATGATGATGTCGCAACAAATGGCGTGCTTGTGAGGATTAAAGAGTCATGTAACGCATTTAGAACAGTGCCTGCCACATAGAGCTTAATAAATGTCAGCGGTTATCATTCCCTTCCAGGCCTTTTTTTTTTCCAGTAGGCATGTCTGGATTTGGAAAAGCTCTGTCCACCACTTAGGATTCTGCAAAGCCATTCACTCTGAAATCAGAACTAAAGAAAAGAAATAGGTCTTTGGGCAAGTTGAAACCAACTTGTATTAGTCAGACGTCCTCGAGTTTCAGGTGAGAGAAACTCAACTTCAGCTGTCTTAAGCAACCCCCCCCCCACCAAATGCATTAGCTATGGCTCAAGTAATTAAAAATACTGGAGTGGATCCTTCAGGTATGGCTGGATCCAGGCGCTGGAGCAGTGTCACCTAAACTCTTTCATATTCTCCTCCCCCCATCAATCTTGTGACTCTGCTTCCTTTTGTTCCCTTTGCCTATTGTCCCCATTCTCTCCAAGCGAGGTAGCTTTCTTCCAGGTAGCTAGGAAGATGGCCTCCAGTATCATCCTTACATTAGGGATCTCCAAGGAACAGAAATCGTATTTTCTAGGAGCTCCAGAAAAAGTCCCAGGGTGGACTCTGATGGGCTCACCTTTAATCACATGCCTATCCCTGACCCAATCACAATAGCCTGAAGGCTAGAGTCTGTGATAGACCTAAGCCATGGGCCAATCCCTAGACTGAAAGATAGGCAGAGGGAGCCAGCTCACATAGCCCAGCCCATGAGATGGGGAAGATGTGGTTCTCCAAACGCAGAGTCATGGTCAGAGGAAGGGCTCCGATGGTCTCTAAAGCGGGGGTTCAAATCCTGGCTCCTTTGCTCCCTAGCTAGGTCCCCTGGGACAAGGTTATTTCTCCTTCCTCTCCGTGTGCTTCAGTTTCCACGTCTGTAACATGGGGATAATAATAGCAACTACTTTATGAGGCTCCTGGGAACAAAAAATTGAACAAATATAATTGAGAACAATACTTAGCACTTAAGAAATAAACACTCGATGAAGCCTGTCGCCTTCTCTGATATTCGCAGTTATCATGAATATCCTACAAATACTTTCATTAATTAAACAAACGTTTTAGTGTCTGCTATATGCCAGGCCCTGTGCCAGGCCCCAGATGTCTTGCTGGACCCTACAGCCCATGGGGAGAGATAGACATTAAGCAAGTGATTACACAGTAATTGAGGGGAGGGATGGATTTCTTATACAAAGTAGTCAAGTGGAAAGATAAGAAGCCTGCACTTGAAGTCAGACCGGCCTACAGATGGGGCTTGGCTTCAAGCGCCAGCGCTGGCCCAGACAGACTGTGCGACTGAGGACAGTGCTTTAGCTCTTTGTCGGCCTCAGTGTTCTTCTCTGTAAAATGGAACAACAATTTCTGGTGGATTCTGACCCCAACTGCCTAATACCTCAAGGTCTTTATCACCCTCACAGACCTGGGCTCATCGATTCAGCCCAGGATTTCTCAGCCGGGGCACTAATGACTTTCGGAGACCAGATAACTTCTCGTCAGGGCTCTTCTGTACACCATAAGATGATGAACGGCATGACCAGCCTCTACCCACAAGATGCCTCTAGTTGTGACAACCAACCAAAAATGTCCCCGGGCATTGCCAAATGACCCCTGGGAGCAAAGCCCTCCCACCCACCTGCCCCTACTTGAGAACTATTGCTCTAAAAGGATTTCTCTGCATAACTCTTTGGTCTGAGACTCCCCTCCCCCAGCCTCAGTCTCCCCATCTGTCAAATGAAATGGCTTGGCCCAGAAGATGGGTAACCATAGACCTCCCCAAAACAAAGTTTTCCCCAACTCCAGATTTTATGGTGAAATCCAGCCAAGTAAGGAGGACAAGGAGGTGAGGGAGGAGAAAGGCCATTCGAGCCTCAGCTGGACCGTTACAGAGCCCTCCAGACACTCACGTGTGTCCACCCTCTGTAGCCCCTTCCCTTGTTCGGGGCCTTCTTTCTGGCTGCGTTGCTTGTTGCCAACCACACTTACCCAGGAAAGGAAGACACCTTTCCCTCCTGCATCTCAGAATAGGAGAGTCAGCTGAATGTTCACAAACTTACTGGCGAATTCGTGGTGGATATTAATCTGGTTCCTGGTGCCTGAAGTGACCTCATCCCCGCCGGAGTGGCCTCTTGGCCCTTGCTTCGTGTTTCTGAGGGACCTTGTCCTGGTTTTCTTGAAAGGTAGTTTTCTTGCGGCTCAACTTTGCTGAGAAAATGAAGAGCCTTCTCCTCTCCCTTTAAATGCCCACGTGCACCTGCACGAAGCTACCTCTGTCACAGGTGAGGCACCCTTGGCACCTGGGCTCTGGAATCAAGAGGTGTCCTTTCAAACCCCACCTGGGTCAGTGGCTGGCTGGTGATCTCAGGCAGGTTACGGGTTCTCAGAGGTTCCGCTTTCTCATCTGTGTAACAAATAATGGAGTAAATGCCCCATTCTTGTGGGTCTGTTGTTGAAATTAAGTGAATTAATATATGTAAAGCCCTAGCGTAGTTCCTAACACATAGAAAATACGCAATACAAGATCACTTATCAATAGTGTATGTAGATTATGATGGAGAAGTCAAATGGGATTATTTATATCCGGTGCTTTGTAAACTGTTCACTGCTACTTACAAGACTAAATAATTCCGAGATGTTATCAACATTATAACCATCACTCTGCCAGCTTTCCAGAGGAAAACAGCCAGATACGATCTGTCAGTATCACAGTCCATCAGCATCAGACGAGGCTTGCACTGGCTTCAGGGTCAGAAACAGCCTGGATCTTTCCCTGGAACAATCATTCAGGAAGTGGAGACTAATTGGCTCAGATTGACTCAAAGCCTCACTCCAAAAAATCCCTGCCACGGAGCTGGGCCCTAGAACCACCCCCGTGAGGACCAACACGGTTCCCAAAGAGATGATGAGAATGTAATCTGATGTGTGCGACTGTAGAGGAATACAGACCCTCCCCCACCCCACGGAGGAGACGTGTCTAAGATACACTCAGGCTCCCCACGTCCTCATGGACACGGTGGCCACAGTGGAATAGGCCAGGCGGGGCTGCCACATTAAGTACATTGTGTGTGGCATCTCCTGAGTCTTTCAACTTTCTGACCCCTTGTTATAAACGATGAAGAGACTCAGAAAGATTCAATCCCATGCCAAGGGCTGCAAAGCAAGTCACAGCGAGATGGGTTTCTAGCCCGGGCTTCTCAGACGGCCGGCTGCTGTAGGCAAGCACACAGAAGGGCCTAGCCCAGCTTCGGGAGGAGCCGCTGTCACATGCTCAGGGGGATTGTGGGAGTGCGGGAAGGTGATACAACAAAAGGAAGGTCCCCCATAAAATTCTGAGCTGATAATAAGAGAACTGCAGGGGCTTCTACGCCAGACATGTGCTAAATGCTTCCTGTACATTTTCCCACTTAGTGCTTGCCACAGCTCTCAAGACAGAGTCTCTGTGGACACCCATTCTGTAGATAAGAAAGCCACGGCCTGCAGGGGCCCCGTGGCTTTCCCTGGGAGATGTCTGTGATAATTAGTGGAGCTAGGGTTTGAACCCACACAGTCTGGCTCCAGAGTTGTTCTCATTCCCATGGCTGCATGTTAAACCATCCCAAATTTAGTGATGTAAAACACTAATAATTGTATTTTGCTCAGGGGTTTTATGGGTCAGGAAACCCAACAGGGCTGGGGCAGCTTCCTTCTGCTCCACGATTCTATGGCCTCAGCTGCAGCTGACTCAGATAGCTGGGAGCTGGACCTGCTGGGCCAGAGGGTCCTTTTCCAAGATGGCATCTTCAGTAGTCTAAAGAAGTGGGCTGGTGTGACTGAAAGGCTAGGCTCCGCTGGGAATGATGATCAGAGTACATGCCTGTGGTCTCTCCATGTCACCTGGGCATCTTAGAGCACGGCGGCTGGGTTCCAAGAGAAACAACCGGAAGCTTCAGGCCTTTCAGGACCTAACTTGGAAGTGACATGGCATCCCTACTTCCGTATGTCACCAGTCACAGCGGTCATGAGCAGACCAGATTGAAGGGGCTGGACATGATTTCTACTGGAGTCTAGCTAGTGCTGGGGATCCGGAGGACATGAGACAAGCCTTCACCCTTGAGCAGCACCCAGTCTAGTGCAGGGGAAACTGGTCTGGAAGAATTACCCCACAGCCCATCCTGTGCTCTTGACAGTGTGTGTCATGCTCTGGGCCTGGAACTCATCCTCAGAGCACGGGGTAACTGTCTAACAGCTCTGTCCCATTAGCCAGCAACACGGTGCTCTCTGGGAGTTACTTGTGACCAGTCCTCCACACGTTGCGCTCAACCAGGTTAAGCTGAACGTTCCCAAGAGTGAATTCTCCTGTGATAAGCAGGGTGTTTCCAGTCGTACCAGAAAAGCCAGAGTGGCCAGGCAGATAGCTTCCCAGCAAACCACTTCCCAACGCTTGTCACGACTGGTGAGTGCAGAAGTGGGTAGCAGCATATGCAACTGGCGTGTGAAACGCTGGCAGAACCAGGAGGCAGAACCCCTTTTGAAGGCTGTAGAAACCATCTGAGGATCTTAAGGCTCAAGAAAGCCTAGAAGGCAGGACATCAGCTTTTTGCCATTGATGCGATGGCACTGTTTGCAGCCGGCTTTGGTCTTCCATCGTTCATGTTTTCCTTCTTCCATAAGTGTTTATTGAGTGCTGATTATGTGCTGGGCATTGTCCTAAGCCCTAGGTTGCTGCTGCTGCGGAGGGTGGAGGGAGCAGCTTCCTCTCCCCCTCTAGGTGCATCATGAGCTCCTCCAGGGCAAAAACTAATCTCTGCTCCCCCTGTGTGTCTCTCAGGGTCTAGTTTGAGCTGCCATTGGAGCATGCCTCTTGAGTCATTAAGGCTGAACCTCAAATTTTACTGTGACTCTGAGGGTCATTTTGAATAATTATGCCTAGAGCATATTTAAAAGCAAAATTTCAAGTTCTTCTAGGGAAAAAAAAGCCCATTTGAAATCTCTGAAGGGCAGCTTGGTGAGATAGTTCTGAATTTGGATGAAAACTCCTCTTCTGTGTGTTAGCCTCTCATCTGGGGCAGGATGTTTATTTTCCCTAAGCCTCAGTTTCCTTGTCTGTAGCAGGGGGACTGGCCTGTTTGGGAGCTGTTAGGCTGTGAAATGATGCCCGGGAGGCACCTTGCTTGGGGCTGGGCACAGAGCTGGTTTTGATAAACGGGGACCTACTGTTATAGACCTAATACTTCTGCCAGGGCAGAGCTTTGGGTACACGGGTAAGGTCATGCAAAGTGACACACCAGCTCTGAAGGGTCAGGGTAATGACAAAGTGCCATTTAGAGTTCAGCTCCTCAAAGCACCATCCATCAAAACCTTGCTCTTCCAAAAGCCTCCCTTCGTCTCCCTGCACTCAGGAGGGCAAGTCAGAATGATGGCAAAAATAAAAGCAATTATAGAACACTTTAAAAAATTAGTTGGCGTTTACTGAGCACCTGATCTTCCAGAGGCTGCTGTGAGAACTTTACATGGATTCTTTTCACTGAAGTCTCATGACAGCCTTGCCAGGTGGGTGCTGCCATCATCCCCCTTCTACAGCTGAGGAAACCAAGGCACAGAAGGGGAAAGAGATTTGTCAGAGGTCGTCCAGGGAACAAGTGGGGGCTGGAATTCAAGCCCAGGCATGTCTCTACAAAGCTGCTCCTTGACATTATTGGTAACTCTAGCAGTGGTTCCTTTTTTTTTTTTTTTTAAGATTTATTTATTTATTTTAGAGAAAGAGAGAGAGAGTGTGTGTGAGCACGGAAAGGGACAGAGGGAGAGAAACTCAAGCAGACTCCCCCCCTGAGCTTGGCGCCCAAGGCAGTGGCTCCATCTCAGAACCCCGAGATCATGACCTGAGCCAAAATCAAGAGTCTCGACCAGCTGAGCCCCCCAGGAGCCCCTCTAGCTGTGGTTCTTAAACACTTTTGTCGAGGGGTGCAGGGCCCCTTAGGACTCTGACGGAAGTGATGACTCTTCCCCTAGGACAGTAAATACAGGGCATGGCTGTTCCTGGAGCATCTTTCCCAAAGCTGTGCCCTCTCCGAGAAGCCACGTGGAGACAGCCAAAAAGAGGAGGGGGCATCTTTACGTGCCCCCCATCTTTTACCGCCAGGGTGGAATCTGCTGTAACTTATTTTAAAAACGTACACGCACACAATGTTGGTTGCAATTTCAAAGGATTCTAGACCACTCTCCCTCCCCTGCCTCCGAGCTTGCCCAACCCCCTCTCCCGCACACAGACAAGAATCCTAGTTAGGAATTGGAAAAATAGTTCTGACGGAGACAGTGAAGGGTCCGGCTGTAACTCTGAGCTATAATTCTGACATCAGCACAGCACTGATCTGTATACCACTCACTTGGAAATCATGGGCTTTTCTGAAGTCATGAAACATTCCCCTGGCCCTTCCTATTGACGATCAGCCCTACTCTCAGGCCCCAGCCCCGGTCTGTCCTGTACGTCCCCATTTCGCAGATAAAGACACTGTGCCTTAAAGAGATGATATCATTGGCCCGGGGTTTTGTAGCCTGTCAATAAAGAAGCCCAGAGAGAACCCAATACCCAGACCTCCCTTTCTGTTGTGCCACCGAATTAAAGAAAGAAATCAGCCTTTAAGACCGTATGTATAACAGCAGTGTGAACTGTATGGCTTCGGTTCGAATATATAGACTGTCAAGTTCTCCAAATTGAGGATATCTGTCTCTGGAGTTCTAGAAGCCCAGAATGGAGTGCATTTTTGGAGGTCTTTTAGAGAAGTGCTTCTTAACTCCGCGTGCAGGGTGATCAGCTGGGGCTCTCATTAAAATGCAAATTCTGATTCAGTAGCTCCAGAGGTAGGGCCAAGATTCTGTATGTCTAGCAAATTCCAGGTGAAGCCCATGCTGTTGGCCCAGAGATCTGCCACTGTGCATAGCCAGAGGCTAGACCAACCTCTTGCCTTTCCCTCAACAGTTTCCATAACTGAGCAGGAAGTGTTATCTGAGAACCTGCAAAGGAGAAGTGTGGTTCGGCGTGGAAACAATGGTGGTGGAAGATGTCTGCCCGTGGGGTGGGGCAAAGGGGACCTTAGCCACTGAGACTGAGCACTGTTTAACATGCAGCATAAATCTGCTGACTGAGCGAGCCGGCCAGGAGAGTGGGACATTACTGTGCACAGGAAAATGCCTGGCAGGGAGCTATTATCCTCTGGTATCCAGTTATTATGGGTGTCTTGTCCAAAACACTTTAACAAGATATCAGGAATCAACAAAAATAACATGACCTCCAAGTTTTCCTTTATTAATCTGGAAATGATCACCGAGCTCTTGCTTGGGTTAACCCAGGAGTCCAGCCTGGGGAAGAGTGCCCCTTCCTATCTTCCTGCTGCACACCTCTCCCCAGCTAGTCTGGCTTCCGGGCAGGCTCTCCAAAGCTCCCAGTGCCTGCCCCTGGACCTTTGCACCTGCTGAGCTCATTGTGGAGAACGCTCATCCCCCTTCTCTCCATCTGGTTGACTCCTACTATTGTTTGGGATCCCTCTTAAGTGTCCCTGCTTCTGCAGTGATATATTCTCTGGTTCAACCAATCTCGGCCAGGTCCTCCAAAGACTCTGTCACTCTGCCCCTTATTTTCCTTCACTGTATTCAGCAGTGCACATAATTATTGGTTTAATGCCTATTTTTTGCACTAAAATGTTGTTAGCATGGTGTCTCTTCACTGTTCTAGCCCCAGAAGCCAGCATTTTGCCATGGAAGGTATTTAAGGATCTTCTCTCAAAACCCACCGTCTCTCAGCCGTTTTGTGTGTGCACACATGTGTGTGTGTGTTGTGTGTGTGTGTGGAGGCTTTCTTAACTTCAGAACCATGACATTTGGGACCAGGTCATTCTTTGTTGTGGGGGACTGTTCTATGCATTGTAGGAGCATCCCTGGCCTCTACCGACTGGATGTCAGTGGCACAGTCCCCAAGTCATGACAATCGATAGTCTCCATAGTCCCAAAAGTCCCCTAGGGGACAAAATCACCTTTGGTTGAGAACCACGGGTTACATACATACATATTACACACATATGTTTCAGTGTATATGTATATATAAGTGTGTGTGTGTGTGTGTGTGTGTATACAGAGATATACACACACATACATGGACCCACATAGTATATACATCCATAGACTTGAACATGTGTGTGTTTACTTGTTTATTACACACGCTTTGTTTTGTTTAGTGCTGTATTTCCAACACCTAGAACAATACCTAGTTCCTAGTAGGTGCTCATAAAAACTTACTATATGAATTGCATTATGAACCAGCACCAGCACCAGCACCAGCACCGCTCCCCAGGCGGGGTTGTGAGATCAAGTGAGATCATTTATGTGATACAATTAGCATAGTGCTTGGCATTAGTCAATGACCAATAAATGCTAATTCTCCTCTCCCCACCTTCTCTCCCCTTCCCCTTACCTGTCAAAGACCCCTTTTATTATTTGACTCCTCAGGGACCCCAGGTGTTGAAAGATTTTCTTTCCTAAACTGATTAAATAATGTATTCTTCTCCCCCGTGGCATGGAGCAAAGACACGGCTGGCTGTGCGAAAGCGCGAGCCTCCCCGTGAGGAATCCGAGGCTAGATTCAGTAGGCATACCCTGATCCAAGGTGTGGCATGGGCCACCCCTGCAATCCCAGAAGTTCGTACAATGTTGTCAACAACAGTGAGACCTCCGATTGGTCTAAGCGAGCTAGGTTACCACAGAGCTGATGGAATTCCAGCCCTGAACAAAGAAACTTGACATTTTTAGTTTGTCTGCCTGCGCCACGTTATCAGGAGTAAAATAATAATACCCATTAAGCGTTTTTTAAATTCTTGAAAGAAGACTCCCGGCCCTCCCTGTGATTGCCGTCCCCCAGGGCTGCCCCGAGGAAGCCCAGTTGGAGAGCCGCGGGCCTGGTGGTGGTGGGTCTTGCTGCCGTGCTCTCGCGGAACCCGGAGGAGCATTTTTCAGGGTGCAGCTACTCCATCACTTTCCTTCCCTGCTCCCAGTAATGAGCTTTCGGGCCTAATTACAATGAAATGTGCTGTTTCCCCTCCTTCTTTGTGTCCATAATGATCTTTGTCATTAGGATGGATGAGTCGCTCCGGCCCCGCGTGCTCCCTCTCTCTCATTAGTTTCCCCGCGGTGTGGGTATGTAGATGCATGGGTCGGCTGGCTGTGTGGACGGGAAGAGTTAAGGGGACCTCCATAGACCTGGGAATAAAGAAAAAAGAAAATGCAACAAGAGAAAAGCGACAAGGGATGAAAATGCCACCGAATGAGCCTTTTCCCTGACGGGCTCTCTGGGAGATTACGGAGAACAGGGAAGTACAGCCCAGCTGCCTTTGTCCTTCCTCATTGCTGTGGCTTTAATGAGAAAAGGAAATTAACTGATCCGGGGACACTTCTGTCATCGTGCAGCACGTGAGCACATTGGTGAGGTTTCTGGTGAACTCGCCTTGCCCGGGGAAGTGCTTTGCAAGGCTCCCTGCCCACGAGGCTCCAGCACAAAAGCTTCAGCCCAGACTTGCTCCATGACTCTTTCTTCCTGCGTGTCGGCTGGTGTTTCCAGCACTGGGTCCCCAAGGATGGAGAGTCTCCAGACTGGCCCCCTCTCCCTTCTGCACCCTCTGTGCACGAGCGTTAACCTCAAAGGCCCGGGGAAAGGAGAAGGAAAGTGAGGGACCCCAGAAGTCAGGTAGGAGGTGCCAGTCGGTCCCCCAAATGCTAATTATCTTCAAAGCACTTTCTAGTTGCTCATGAATGAGTCACTGTCAATACACACCCTACAAGGGGGTGAGACCCCATTTAACCTGTTGAATATGGCTTTATGCTTTCCTGATTAGTTCAGTCTTGCAGAAAAATGGCCACAATCTCTGACCCCGACAACAGAAACCACTGGGTTACAGTGGAAAGAGCATGATGTATTAGTGAGGATAGGATCAGTTATGCCGCAGTGACAAATGATGCTAGAATCTCCATAGCTTTCAAACAAGACTTTTTTTTTTTAAGATTTTATTTATTTATTCGACAGAGAGACAGCCAGAGAGAGAGGGAACACAAGCAGGGGGAGTGGGAGAGGGAGAAGCAGGCTCATAGTGGAGGAGCCTGATGTGGGGCTCGATCCCAGAACGCCGGGATCACGCCCTGAGCCGAAGGCAGACGTTTAACCGCTGTGCCACCCAGGTGCCCCCCAAACAAGACTTTATTTCTCACTTATACTCATGCCCAGCGCAGCCTCCATCTAAGACACTGGCAGGAAAAAGAGAAAAGGGCAGATCACCTGCCGATTCTGAAAGCTTTTGCTCCGAGGTGACACCCATCATTTCTGTTCACATTTTTGGACTAGAGAAAGTCCCAAGGTCAAAGCCTCCATCGTCAGGAGGAAAACAATAATCCTCCCCCAGGGAGGAGAAGTGAATGTTTCTGAAAAACAGTAGTCCACCACAGTGGGCTTCCAGTTTATCATTACAAAAACAAGCAAAGAAAAAAATCGAGCAATTAGGATATATTCTCTTCATGGAATAGCATAAAGCCATGAAATGGATGCACCGTCACTGTACATAACGACATGGGGGAGTCTTAGAATTCTAATGTTAAATGAAAAAAGCACGTACAGAAGACGACATATATTGTGATACCGTTTTTGAAAAGCTAAAAAAAAAAAAAGTGGGACTAAACAATATGTTGTTAAGAATACACATTGATTTAAGAAGATCTTTTTTAAAGAAAGGATTGATAATCCCCAAACCCTCCCATAGCGCCGACCCCTGGTGTGGAAGGCAAAGATTTAGAACAAGGGAGAGGCAAACAGATAACATTCTAATGATGCCGATTCACAGATGTTGACTTCATTATTAGGATTCATAACCTGCATGTATATTGCATATTTTTGTCAGTTTATTATTGTGGTGAAATATACATAACATGAAAGTCATCATCGTAGGCATTTCCTATTGTGCAACCATCACCCCCATCCTCCCCAGACCTCTTTTCATCTTGCAGAACCGAAACTGCATCCCCATGAAGCACTAACGCCCCTCCCCCAGCCCCTGGTAGCCACCTATGTATATTATGGTCTGTGTATCAAATATGACATAAGAGTTGATTCTGAAGGGAAGAACAGGGGCTCTGGAAATAGATGTGGGTTCAAATTCCAGCTCTAGAATTTGCTGACCTTGTGACCTCAGGGCCTGCCTAATCCTGTCTGTTGAGTGGGAATGATAAGAGCTGCCTCCCAGGATGTGTGGAAGGGTGATAGATGACATATAGAGAGCATTTAGCACAAGGCTAGACATATAGTCAATGCTTTTATAAAAAGGGTAGATATTATATTGTAAGTGGCGATTGATTAATTAAGTGTTGAATAAAGAATTGACCCCAGGGCCATACCCTTTCACAGCACTTAAACGGGCCAAGTCTGGCTTCGGTCTGTCCCCTGGGAGTGAGTGAGTGCTGTAGAGGAACTGGGAGGGCAGGGCCCTGGGGGTCAGAGCAAGGTAACTTCAGAGAGTCTCCAGCTCAGAGTGGAGAGAAGTGGTGCTTCCATGGGAAGTGGGCGAGATGGGAGGTGTAGGATGAATCCCGGAGTCTAAAACTAGCGGAGGGACAGACTGGGCAACGTGATATGGGTTGCGTAGGGGAGCCAGGTCTAGACAGAGGCAGAAAATGATGCAGAGGCATTGCTGGGGTCTGTTTAAAGGAGTCCGTGTGGTTACCAATCTGTTAGGATAATAGAATCATGTAGGATCTTTTCGTGAGCTGTCCTTCTAGTTGGAGAATCCCCAAAGGGTAGAGGGTGTCCCTGTCCTCACCACTGTCACCACTGTCCTCCCCAGGGGTCATGTGCAGGTGGTTCTCAGCCATGCCAGGGACTTCCTGGGTCTCTGGCTGAGCACATGCTATATGGCCACAAAGCATGCTTGACCCACCCGCCAGGAGCAGGGTCCAAAGTGCCCGAGAGATGACACCTCAGGAGTGACCTCAGGCCCTGGCATCCAGGAATTGGAATGTAAACACGGCAGCTTCTTCACCCTTCCACGGAGACAATGCTGGGTGTGTTCTACACAGTCTCTCGGAGGGTCCCCTGAGGACTGACCCCAGTTGTCACACCATTAACCCATCCCTTCCCCCCCTTCTTGCTACCTGGGACCAAATCCCAAAGAAACTTCCTGTACCCACATCCTTGCCTCAGGGTCTGTTCTAGAGGGAGAACCCAAACTGAGATGGCTTCCAGGTCTAGTTTTTACCCAGAATGACTTCACACTCATTGCCTCCCAGGACAGAATTGCTGTCCTATTAGAGACAGCTCTGACTCTGGAAAAGTCTGCACTCCCATCCTCCCCCAGCCCATGGGCCAAATCCAGCCCTTTCACTCCCCCGGTACAGCCCACTGAACAAGAATATTTTTAAATGGTTGAAAAAAAATCAAAAGAAGAATAATATTTCATAAGTAAAATTTATATAAAATTTAAATGTCACTGTCCATAAATAAAGTTTTATTGGAACACAGCCACGCCCATCATTTGCATATTATCTAAGGCTACTTTTGCCCTATAGTGTGAGTTGAGTAGTTGGAATAGAGACCATAGAGACCATATGGCCTAAAATATTTATTATCTGGCCCTTTACAAAAAAAGTTTGTCGACCTCGGTCTTAACATGACAAATACGGCGGCTGTCAGACTGTTGGTAGTAACATCAGTGAAATGTGCCTTGTAGGTGAAAGCCAAACTCTAGAATCAGAATCCAGTTTGAGGTGCTTGGGGAAGCCTGCCCTGGGAACCCACAGGGCTTCTCAGAACTTGCCAAATGATCACCTTTCCTTTTCCAGCTCGGCAAGTTCGAGTTTGGGTTTGGGGTAAGAGAGCCCAGCTTGGTCAGCTGGAATGCTCCACTCTGGAAGCAGGCTGATCTGGGCAATTGAAATTTCTCTTTAATGGAAGATCGAGCAGGAAGTCCTTTCTGTAGGGCCCCTAGGGAAAGATCTTTCGGTTGTGTGTGAAGCCCATTCTTCCTGATGCCTATTTCTCCGGATGGAGAAATCCGTCTTGCAAATGTCATTGAAGCCCTCCATTACTCAAGGATGGTGCTCAGTCCCACAGTCGGACTGGTCATCAGTCAGTCCCCACCGATCGGACATTTTGCCACAGAAAGTGGAGGACAAAGAAAATGAATCTGCCAACCCCATGACACCCCCTAAAAGCGGACATGTTTTCCTTCTTCAAACATTTTTCTTTTTTTATTTCTTCCTACATAAATAGAAACATGCCTTCCGTTAAAAGCATCCTCTCTTCTATTACTTGCTCTGAACTACCACTGTGGTTGTGACCCAGACCCTGTACCATCAATGATCCGAGAGTTGGACTTTATTCATTATCAGGTAAAAATATAAAGACACCCAGTAAAACATAACTTGCAGCCAAACATCTGTGTCTTCAGTACCTATGAAAGCTAAAGCTTTAAAAATTCCTGATATCAAATTGAAATCTTTTTTCCCTCTGCCACTTTCTGAAAATACAGGGAAGGGTAATTTTTAAAGGCATCCTATAGATGAGGATTCTGTGAATCAGAGTCATCTTGGGGGTTCTTTCAATATAGAAATTTCAGACTCCACAGCAGATCCACTTGTGAGTCTCCAGATGGGGCCCAGGAATCTGTATTTTATTTAGTTTCGTAGTGCTTCTGATGCATGTGTGGGATTGAAAATCACCAGCAAGGAAAGTGTGATTTTTATAGGTGATTTATCCTTTTTCCTTTTTTTTTACTTCTCTGACTTATTTGACTTTGATGCAATGAATAGATACTTCCTTTAAAGTAAGAAAGCAATCCCCAAATTAATTTCCTGGTTAGGGTGGGACGGAAAGAAGCATCCTGGGATTTGCAGTAATTGGGGTCTGCCTGGGTGAGGTTTTGTGGTGTCTCCTGCTCTTGGATCTGGCCCTGCCTGTGGGTGTGATCAAAAGCTACTGGGGAGTGTGAGGAGAGTTTGGTGTTTGCTCCTGCCTTTGCCCTCTGGCTTCCCTGTGAAGGGTTTGCGAGCCCTGCAGACACCCAGAAGTAAGTGCCTGTCAAGGTGGCAGGCACGTGGCGGCCCTGCTGTCATCTGTGTTTCCTCTGTGCTCTCATTCATAGCCTAAATGGAGTCTCAAGTTCCCCCGGCAGCCCAGGCGAGCACCTGCCACAAGCACTAAATCCTTCCAGAACTCCAGAGAGAAAACACTCCTGGCAGAAGAGAGTTCAGTCCCTGCCTGGGGCTTGCCTCTGGGTCATCTCTGATGACCCAGTATCTGGATCCCCTCCCTGCACCCTCATTATGGCAAGAGAGTCTTCTGCCTTTTAGAGGCATACCTCTCTCTCTCTCTCTCTCTCTCTCTCTCTCCCCCCTCCCACCCCCACCCCATATCCTACAATCCCTGGATTGTTTGAAGGCTAGCTTCCCCCCACGATATTTCCACCATCCTACCCTCCCTGACAGCCCACAGAAGCCCACCTGCAGGCTTTTCCTATAGGCTCTGTGAGCAACAGAGTGGAAAGGGAGGTGCTGGAGGGTTGCAGGGAGCCCCCAGGATGGGTATCCAAAGCAGACTTTTGAACTAACTTTGGTCTCTGCATCATCGCCCACCATCCGTGTCCACACTGAGGGTTAGATTTGTCTGGCCTCCTCAGGTGTGGGTAGATGAACCTAGGAAGCTCCTGCCACTGGGCAGTGGGGTCTCCTGCAGGCACGGCCAGGGCCCAGGCCAAATCATCTGACTCATCTTGTATCCTCAGCACCTACACAGAAAGTTCCTGGAAGGAAGAAAGGGAGGGAGGGAGGAAGAGGAAGGAAAGGAATCAATGATCTGCCAAGATCATCCCTCATTCATGCATCTTTTCCATGAGTTTTTATGAGTACCTACTACGTGCCAATCACTATACTCGGTGCTAGGTTGTAATAACGAATGAAAGTAGACCTATTCCCTACCCCGTGAGGCTGACAGTCTACAGGAGGAAGTCACCATAAGCAAATAATCCTTTAAAAAATAGAGAGAAATGGCCCCCATGACAAGAGCTACACAGGGAGGTTAGAGACCATTTGATCTGGCAGGAGGTTGGGTTGGGGTCTTCCCCGTGGAAGCAAAGCCCTCAGTGGTCTTGGGAAGGTGCAGAGCACCTCCAAAGACCTCTGCCCTCTCTTCCTCCCTTCCCCTGACTTTCCCTGACCCCACTCCTTCCCCTCGTGCTGTCACACTCACCCACCACCCCCCACAGAGAAGGCGGCGGGCTGGGAAAAGACAGAATTGGAAAAACTCTTTCTGACCATATTGCGCTTGGAGCTTTTTATAGCACTTGGCCTAAGACCCCCGTACCTGGAGGCCAGAGAGGGTGGGAGCTCCAGGTGGGGGCAGAATTGATCTGTCCCCTTTACGCCTATGTTTAAGGTGCCAGAGCTGTCTGAGAAGTCCCTTTCCCAAGGGAGGCACCCTCTGACTGTAAAAAATCTCGCCCCAGCTTGGGCGCAGACAGCCTTGCTAACTGAGGTGTCTCAAAAGTTGTGCAAATGACAAGCTCATTTTTAGCTGAAATGAAGACACAACAGAAATATTGATGAGGCAGCCGGAGCCCAGCTCCAGCCCCAGCCATGAAGGGAGGTGCTAAATAGTTGATGAAGAGTGTAATTAATCAGCAGTTATGGTCCTCTGGCTTCAGGTTTCAAGCTAACTGTTCCCCACGCACCCTTCTCTGACCCACCAGAGCACGGGGTGCTGCCACTCAGAGCGTCAGCCATGCGTGAGTCAAATCCTGAACTTCCTGCCTTCCCTCTCCCCCATCTCTCCCTCCCCGGCCCACAGCCTTCACCGCGGCCCCTCCTGCGACAGCATCGGTCACTGGCTTGGCATACACTGGTCCCTCTTCTCAGGAATGCTTTCTCCTCCTCCATCACCTGACCCACGCCTGCTCCCGGACTTGCCTCTTACTGCCTGCGCGATGCCAGGGAAGTTTCTTAATCACTTTGTGCCTCGGTTTGCTCATCTGTGAAATGGGGACATTTTCACAGTCACCACTCTGTAGGGTCCCTGGGAAGCCTGAATGCGTCAGTGGTGTTGAGGGTGTAGAGCATTGCATGGCACATAACACGTGCTCTGTAGATGTCAGCTACTGCTATGATGTTCCCTTCCCAGGTCAGCTCGACTGTCCTCTCCTGAGCCTTCCTGGTCTCCCGGATGTCCCACTGCAGCCTACGCTTACATAATTGCCCTGTCACTTGCTGCTCTGTGGTCCTTGCTAGACTCTGGGCTTCTCGAAGACAGGGATGGCACCGTTCATCTCTGTGTTCCCAGGGGCTGGAATGGGGTACCCAGTAGGGGCTGCATGAGTGAATGAGTGAGTGAATCTGTGCACAGATGTCTCCAGGGTCTGAGAAATATTCCCCATCTGGAACTTGGGCTGGAGAGGGCAACTCTCTGGCCCTGTTGGGGGTGAGGGCATTTGCTTGTCCAGCCAGCTTTCGCACTCAGTGGAGCAGAGGCCACCCTCTGCCCCAGGGCGCCGTCCCCATTAGGCACAGAGTCTAGGCTGGTAAATGCCATCAGGCAGCCCGCTCTGCCACCATCCCTTGGGCTGAGGGTTGGAAAGGGAGTCTCCTGATCCATCTCCCCCCCTTCCAGAGTAGCGTTCTGTAAGTGGTCCCCGCGGCACATGCCCTTTCTCCTTCCTCTCCCCATATCACTGGTGGTCTCTGCCATCATCCGGGCCTTTCTCGCTATACCGCCAGGACAGCGGGCGGCCCCAGAATCTAGGGAGCAGCCATGGAGCTGTCTTTGGTTTTTTCCAGCCTTGGTCCCCACGCTCCCACCCCCAGTTTTTCCCTGCCGTGCCTTGCATGCTGGGCACACGCTCCTGGCTCTGGGCAGCTCCGCCAGCCAGGAAGTGCAGACTGCCCTTGATTAGTACAAGCAAGTGGCTTTCCTTGGCTGGGTCTGGAGCTGTCGCAGCCTAATTAGCAAAGCCGCCGGATCAGCAGGCCCTCTCATTAGCACTGATCCCATCCCCGTGGCAGCTGCTGAAGCCCCCACAGTCCATCCCTCAGCAGTCTCCCTCCGGGGCACACGAGGGCTCTGGGCGTAGGGGTGACAGCCAGGAAGGGCCATGCCGTGCCCTTGTCATCAGCTGATGTATAACCCAGCCATGGGCTCGTCTTCCTGGGGGGCAGGGCTTTGGCTGGTGGCCTCCCGAAGTTCATTGCAGGCCTTGGGTCCCAAGTCTTTCCAGCCCTTCATCAGACAGTAACTCTGCACCAAGTACTCCAAGACATGGTACCCGGCGTCAAAAAGCTGTCCTTTCCTGGGTCTGGGCAACCCTGCTCCCTGACCTGGACCACTGCCACAGCCCCTGTCACAGTCAGCCCTGGGAGTCTGGTTAGGTCAACTCAGAGCACCTGGGGCCAGAGAATAAGAGAAAGGAAAGGGGGAAAAAAGGGGGCAGCTGCTTTGGTTTACACAGTCCGAAGGGCTTCTCAGAGGAGGTGTCATTTGAGCTATGACTTGAATGACAAGAAACCGTTGGCCTGGCAGTGATCCGGAGGGAGGGCATTCAGGAGAAGGGACAGCAAGTGCAAATGAGAAGGAAGCCAGCTTCTTTCTACAAGAGGAAGGAGGCCAGTGTTCGAGGGGCATTGTAAGACATTGGGGTGCTGAGGAATGAGGCACAGGGGAAGAGCTAATGGGGTGAATGAATGAATGAGTACATGTGTCAGCAGTGAAAGCTGGGAGAGACCACTGGGACCTGGGGTAGTCAGGGAAGCTTTCTAGCAGACACGAGGCTTTGCATTTGCTCCGCCGTCACAGAAGCAGATCCTGTGCAGTGCGGGAGAAGAGGGAGACCCTTGGAGGGTAGCAGGTGGCTTCAGACCGGCTCCATGTTGCTCACCCATCACAGCCCCCTCTGCTGTTATGTCACAGGTCACAGTAAATGGCCAGTTGCCAAGCACCTGACATACTGAAGTTTCTGACGGCGCAACACCCCTACCACAGGATACGCTAGTTGTCTCCATTTTACAGTGAAGAAACTGAGGCACAGAGAGGTGGAATCAGTTGATGGGGCCAGGTGTGGAGCCCAGGCAGTCTGAGCCCACGTGTGGCCCTAGTTATCGTGGAGTGTGCCTTTGTACTTAATTAGAGAGCCAAGGGACCCACTGTGCTGCATGACTGGCATCCCAATTCCCCGCCAAAAGCCATGCATATGTCCCTGGCAAAAACCTCTTTCCAGGCACTCAGGAGCTCTTAGGCCCCAAGTTTGGGAGCCCCAAGTGGCTCTCCAGAGTACACTTCTGTAGTGGACATCTGTCACTCATTCAGTCCACATGGCGTGCAAACCTCCTTTCTGTGCTTGAAGAAGCCCCGACTACTTTAAGGAAGAATCTGCTCTTCATCAAGTTGAAAATACTGGCTACTTGTATTCCCAGCCTCCCCTGCAGCTCAGGATTTGCCGTGTGACCTAGTTTCCACCAATCAGATGCAGTCATCTCAGCCTTAGTGCTGGAGCCAGTGACCCAAAGAAGAGGCAAGAAATGCAAATTGTTTGGTTCGGTGTCCCAAGACTGTGGTGGCAGCACCCATGGGGCCATCATGGATAGTGGCAGTAGGCTAGACAGAGTGTCTGTGCCCAAGAGGGGAGCCTGGCCAGTTTGATTTGGACCATTAATCCTGGTTTCACATGCTCCACAGTTGTCTCTCCCACCCTCTAGGAGATGTGTGAGCTGGCCAGACAAACGGCCTTTTCTGCTTGAGTTAGCAATAACCAGTTTCTGTTGCTTGCAACCAACAGCTCTAACTGGCACACTGTCATTAGGTCGCATTGGGTCAGCCAAGAATGGAATTCTGATGGTGGGAGGCAAGCTCGGGTTGTACCAAGCAGATCCAGGGGCAGCCTCAAAACTCCCAGAAGTGGGACAGAGAGCTGGTCATTTCTGAGGCCAAGAGGGGGCCTTTGGGAGGCACTCCTGTGTGTCTGAGACTACCCAGCTTCCTGTGGCCCCAGCCGATGACCTTTTCTTGTGATCTGGATTCTAGACAGAGAAAAGCAAGAACTTAACCTTGAAAGTTACGTAGTATGGTGGGAAAATAAAGGTTTACAAAGAAACAGGGGTGCTGGCCCTTCCACTTACTGGTACGCCCTTCACCGCTCTAGGCCTCCGCTTCCCCCTAGGTAAAAGAGGGTTTAGTGATTTAAATGTCTTCATCTGTAAGAACTCAACATCCAAATCCAACTGGCATTAAAAAATAAAGATGTTTATTAAGTCATGACACTGCATTAAAGATGTAGGTCAACTTGATCCGAAGCTCCGTCTTCACTCTTAGTGCTTCTCTTGGCTCTGCCCTTCTCTGGGTTCGGCTCCCTCCTCAGCTGGTTGTCAGCCAGCTGCTGAAGTTCTGACGCCACATCTGCTCAGGGTAATATCAGAGAAAGACGAAGCATTGTTCCTGTCATCCAAAGAATCGGGACCAACTTCCCTGACCGCGCACAGCAAACCAGTCCACCCATCTCATTGGTCCAAACTGGGTCACGTGCCCATTCTCCAACCAATAGCTGTCATCAAGGGAAGGCCACGTGCTGATTGGCTTAGGTCTGAACTCCTGAACCAATCACTGGCAAGAGTTATCAGACTATCGTGACTGGCTCAGCTGGCGGTTCTCAGACTTTCATTCTCAGGACCCCCTAATATACTTTTAAAAATTAGAGAGGTCTCCTACAAACGATTGTTTCTATGGATTCCACGTATCCGTGTTACCATTTAGAAATGAAAACTGAAAAAGATTAAGGATTTATTCATTTTTAAAATAACAATAAACCCATTACATGTGTTAATATAAAGAACATATTTTATGAATAACAACTATACTTTCCAAAGCAAAAAAAAAAAAGTGGCATTATTTTACACTTTTGCAAATTCTCTTTAAAATCTGGCCGCACAGAAGACAGGTTTCTCATAGCTGCACTGCTTCTCCACTCGGGCTGTTGCAATAATGTTGTTTGGGTTGTTTCTGAAGACAGTCCAGCCTCGTGCAGATATGTGGTTTGGGAAATGGAGGCCTCACAAGCTTCTGGGAAGGGCCTCAGGGACCGCAGTCCTCAGAACACACTGTGACTACCACTTGCTTAAACTAACCAGGGCTCATCCCTGGAGCTGGCCAGGGTCCGATCGCACAAACTGCAGGGCAGCTTCACCTTGGGGGAAGCACGGGTGTCGAGGAGACACCCACGATGCCCAGTCCACGGAGACGATAATCGCCACTACTCCACTGGGTTGTTAAGAGAGAAGTAAGGTAGATTACGTATGTAAAGCATTTGACACAGGGCTTAATAAATGGTGCCCGGGAGTGAGGAAGGACTTCAGGTGAGCTAAAAGCAAGAATTCATTACTCAGATGAACCGACCTCTCAGTCCCCTTCCCCAGCGTCCTCCACCCACACGCATCCCGTGATGCCATTCTTGCTACATCTCTGAAAGCAAAGGCGCAAACCGTGATAATTGCTACAGAAAGGAAAATGGGGTCGTTATGCTACAGAGAGTAAGAATCCGTGGAAGCCATCTGACTTGAACACTTGAGTTTCCCTGAGCAGAATGAGAGCCAGGAGCCGAAGTTTGCACAAGTCAGGAATCAGGGTGAGCCCAGATTTGCCAATGGTCCCTCACAAGGGCAGAACTGGGCCCCTTCTCAGGAAAGCCCATGCAGCTAGAGTATGATGCAGTCCAGGGTCCAGAAGCCAAAGCGAAGCGTCCCCTATGGGCGCTGGTCAGCAGGTTGGAGCTGGGGACAGGAAGCCGAACGCCAGATGGGGTCAGGAGTCAGAGCAAGACAGGGGAGAGCAGACAAGGCCTTGGTGATTTGGTAGAAGGAGCAAGAAATTTCAGGCCAAAGTCAGAACCCCTCGCTTGCAGGGAACAGCTGGGGCACGTGCGTGTGCCCCCCCCCACACACACACATGTGGAGCCGGGCAGGCAGCTTATACGACTAAGTCCCTTGCACAGAAGGAAAGAGGAAAGAGATGGTGTGATGGGCTGGCCATGACACAGCTTGCAGAATGATCCCAGTGTCAAAAGACCCGAAGAGGGTAGGGTCTGGTACCCCAGCATTGAGTGCACTGCTCGTCCTGACTACTCTGTGACTATGGGTTGGATGAATGACCCTGCATCCTTGCCCCTAAGAACCATCAGAATATCCCAGAACTTCCAATGCTTCAGCATCCTGATTGCATCTCCCAGACTCCCCCCTCACTCCCAGGAGTGATGTGGACAATGGGTTGGGATTTGGGCCTGAGAACACCTGCTTCCCCCGAAGGCCGTGAGAGGAGCCCTGCTCTGCAGGTCGGGAGGTGCAGGTGCTGTCCCCAGACCCTCACTAGGTTGAGGTCTCATTTACAGCTTGTCACTTTCCTTCTTGAAGACTCAGGTCTCCCAACTATGGGTGGGCAGCATCGTCAGGGGGGCACCAAGAATGTGTGCTGAATGAGGGGCTCGGGGTCCCAATGAGGAGCATGGAATGTTCCATCAGGTCAGGTTCGCAGGTGGGACTAGGGAGGCAGCTTGCCAGATGAGGGTCAGGGCACCTGGAGACTGGGCTGTGGCCACCCCTGGTGATGTGTCCCTTCTAGGCCCTGGTAATCCTTTCATAGAGCTTCTCAACCCCGGGGAACCTCCAGATGGATGCTGGCCTCTGACCTGATGTAGGTCAAAGCCTTCCACCGGGGTTTTAGGGTACCTACTGCCAGTAGCTGAGGCCTGGGAACCTGGGTCTGGGCCATGAGGAATGATTCCCAGGAAAGAAGTCATCTTCAGTCCCAGGCTCTATCTCTTTTTTCTAAATGTGAGGCTGGGGAGGCAAAGAGGAAGGGAACGAACGGTTGTCAAGAACCTATGATACGTCAAGCCTCTGTTAGACTCCTGACCTACGTACGTGACTTTCTTTCCATACGGGAAGTGTCAGTGTCCCAGGAAATTTGAGAGAGGGGTGCAGTATTTTGGCCAAGATCATGAACGCAGGCTTTGAGTCTCCCCTGTCCTCTGCATCCCTCTCCCCTCTTCTCCCTGCTCTCCACGCCTCCCTCACCTCCTCTCTTGTCTCCTTCCTTCCCCCACCCCCTGTCTTTCCCTCTTCTCCTCTTCGTCTGGGTCCCTGGAAGGTACCCAAGACTCACAACGACCTCTGCACCCTCGGGGGATATGAGCAGCCCTCCTAAGCAGCAGTGTCCTCATTTCACTCTCCCTTTGTGACCCTGGACTTCCGCCCCGGCTATTCAGGGTGGCGGGTTCCTACCGCCCTCTCCCCTCTGCCAACAAAAGCCAACCATAATCCTGCCTTCCTGCCCGCCCCCTCCATCCTCCCTCATTCTTCTTCCACTGCTCCAGGCCTGTGGCTGCTTTCACAGCAGGCCTGTGGGATTCGGGCCAAGTTTGCCAGGAAGGACTGGGATGGCTGGGGAGGGGGAGACTGCTGACCTACATGCCCTTGGGGCTCTCGGTTCTTTGCTCACCCCAACAGCTGCACCTGCGAGCTCCTCACTGAGTGTCCTGGCGGGTGTTCTGCAAAGATGTGGGGGCCGCTGAGAGGAGGGAGTGTTCTGTCTCTACCCCAGAACTGCTTCTTAGGGGGCCGTCATCACCCACCCTGGAGCTCTGCTTCGAGCTCCCCTGGGAGAGATCCTGCACTCCGCAGATGCTCATGGGGAGAGCGGAGAGCTCTGGCTCCGCAGTCAGCGCTGCCACTTGGCATGAGTTGAAGCCAGTCAGTGCCTCCACTTCACCATCTGCAAAATGGGTACAAGAGTAGTAACTACCGTGTAGAGTCATCAGGACGTTGTATGCCTGGGAAGGGCTTAGGCACTGGGTCTGGCTCATAGGGAGGGGCTAGCAGGTGGATACAGCTACTACTGAGCTGAAGTCTGTCTGGCTTCCTCCGTTGTCTGGAAATGGAAAGTCACTGGAGGGGGAGGGTTGCTGGCATGGTTAGTCCCGGGAAGAAAATCTCCTTACCCAGACCGCCATGATTCCAGGGTTGGGTACAATGCCCGCTAGGGTAGCCTGAACAAACTGTCCACAAATTTATTCATTCAACGAATGATGAGCATCTGCTGTGTGCCTGGCACTGTTTGAAGGGCTAGGATTCAGTGGTGACAAGACACAGATGGCCTGTGTCCTCAACGAGCTTATTGTATGGCAGAAGAAGACAATCAATGAGCATTGAACAAATGATCTGAGATGCATACGTGCTATGAGAGAAAGTGTGGTAATCAGTTTGGAGCCAAACCAAAGGGAGGGGCTGCTTCAGGTGGGGAGCGGGGGCAAGCCCCTCTAGAGAGCTGGCATCTGACTGAGACCTGAATGGGGAGAAGGACCTGGGCATAGGTGGGACAGGGCAAGAGCCCTGTGGGCAGGAGGCGCAGCACATATCAAGGCCCTGAGGTGGGAAGCAGCTTGGCTTAGTCACAAGAGAATGAGGCCAGTGGAGATTTGTGAATGAAGTCAAAGCAGGGAAGGATGGGGTTTGGGGGGACCAGGCAGGGGATAGACCATGCCGTTTATGCCACAGTCAGGAGTTCAGACTTTGTCCGGAGAACTACCGGAAGTCAGTGGAGAGCTCCAGGCAGGGGGTCACATGGTCTGATGGGCTGTAAGTCTGGCTTCTGGGTGGAAGCTAGATGGAAAAGGAGCAAGATGGTGGCAGGGAGGCCACCAAGAGGCTATTGCCATGGTCCCAGAGAGAGAGGGCGGTGGCTCCGCCCAGGGCTGCAGCAGGTGGCAGGGTCAGAAGCCATTGGATTCAAGATACATTTGGAGGTGAAGCCAGGAGGACCTGTAGCGGGTGGGTCCATCCAGGTCACACCCCAAGAACAGCCACAGTGGGAGAAGCTCCCTTGCAGCCCAGTGTCCAAGATCAAGGCTCAAAGGACTGGTAAAGCGGTGTCCCTGTACCTGCCTCTCTGGGGTGACAAGTGTTCAGCCTGTCTGTCTCATCAAAGCTGAGAGTCAGCACTGATATATTTGAGGGCATGAGAGTGACACGCTGAGTTATGGGGAAGTGGCCCTGAACCAGTGAATCCCCGTCTTCAGAGTGCTGGGAGGGTCTCTGGCAGTGGCAGGCTGTCTCCACTGATGAAACCGATAAAGACAAGTCACGCAGGCGGATGGCATATGCATACACCAAGGCACTCATCTGCCGAGCCGGTGAGGGACGCAGGGCCCCAGCAAGGCGTGGAGCACCTGGAAAGCTGTCCTAATGGACTTACGGCATGCCCCTAGCATCGCTGCCCACTCCAGGAAGCTGTGGGCAAACAAGGACTGAGGACCTGCTTTGATGGACATAAGTCTCTATCAGCTAGGAAACCCGAGGTTCGGAGAACTGCAATTTTTATCTTCCGTGTTATTTCCAAGACTTACGGCATGCCCCTAGCATCGCTGCCCGCTCCAGGAAGCTGTGGGCAAACAAGGACTGAGGACCTGCTTTGATGGACATAAGTCTCTATCAGCTAGGAAACCCGAGGTTCAAAGAACTGCAATTTTTATCTTCCGTGTTATTTCCAAGACTTACGGCATGCCCCTAGCATCGCTTCCCGCTCCAGGAAGCTGTGGGCAAACAAGGACTGAGGACCTGCTTTGATGGACATAAGTCTCTATCAGCTAGGAAACCCGAGGTTCAAAGAACTGCAATTTTTATCTTCCGTGTTATTTCCAAGGGGATCCGAATACGCAGTGAGAGCCGGAAAATACAGGTCCTTTTAAAAGCCAGCTTTATAGACATTCTGGAAAATGGCATCATTAAGCCCCAGTGAATGCGGCGAAAGTTCTTCCAGAAAACTTAGTGAGAGGAGGGGGAGCCAGCGGCCCGCCCACAGGGGGATGAAGGGTGTGGGCAGGTCAGCCCGGGAACATGAAATGTCCTACTCGTGGTGGTGGTTGGTTTGGAAATCAAAGTGATTGTCCTTGGAGACCCATACGTTATAAATTACCCCTTATTTGCTCCTTCCCTCCCTCTCCTTTTTTTCCTACCGTGGTCTCTCGGGTCACCCGCTAGGATGCCAGGTATAGGAGATGCAAAGAAAAGAAAAAAGTGAAAAATAAATGCTAATAACACCTCCACGCTTATGAACGCAAACACAGGATTCAGATGAAGCTTTTTTAAGGGAAGAGGCCAGGAAGTTAAATTTTGTTTGGTGGCCCTGGGGCCGCTTGGGCATTGACCCCAGTGCAGATTTCCCTTTCATCCCAGCCCTTCAGGCCTTGGCAGCTGGGCGGGCACCCCTTCTCCTTGCCGGGGCAGGGGTGGGGGGTGCTCCCCTTTCGGCTACCAGGGGCAGACTTCGCCCTGGGCACTCGGGGGACCGGAGGTCAGGACTGCTCTTCCCCAGCACCAGATGGGCAGAGGGAGGATGAAAGTGGAAGGCTGAGTCCTGCTTTTTTGTCCTTTGTGGCTAAAGATAGAGATGTGCCAGGGTGACGTGTGACTCTGTTTGCTGGGCCGAGAAACAAGCTCACCGCCCTCTCCACCATCCCTGGGTACAGGCTTGGTAAAAAGTTGCTTTGTTTGAAAATCAATTTTGAAACATTACACTGGACACAAAATGTAAGTTAAAAATGACAATCCCATTAATCTCACATTAGGAAGTAACATTTATTGAATGCTTACTCTGTGATAGACGCTGGGCTGAGTGCTTTACAGGTACTTTTAACCCGGTGAGGGAGGCAGCTTTATTGTTCCATTTTACAGTTGGGGAAACCAAAGTCCTGGGGGCGTTAAGCCATCTGCTAAAGGTCATACAGGTAGGGCAGGATTCTTGACTTAATCGCCCCTCTTTTCCAGTGCCTGGCATCCAGTGGGCGCATATGCTGGTGGAGGGCTGGCATCTCGGCTGGTTGGTTAGTTGGCTGATGAGCTCATTGGACTGGTTAAGCAGCAAGATTGTGAGGGGCCCAGCCTGGAGTCAGCAAACCCAGATTCCAGCCCCCGTGCAGCCACTTCCGAGCTGTGCGGCCTTGTGGAAATGACTTCCCCTCTGCATGGGTCCTCAGAAGAGGGACGCAGGACTTGCCTCCCACGGTTTGGGTTTTGGATTGAGGGGATAAAAGCATCTAAAAGCCGGGTGCATGGTAGACACTTAATAATAGCTGCTGCGAGCAGAGTTCCAGCCGGGAGGACAGCTTTGCAAGCCGGTTCCAAAAACAAGAGCCACATGGACGTGGGTTTGCAGGATTCAGGAAGTCTGCACCCCCATCAGGCAACAGCACAGACAGGTCTGTGTGCTGCGTGTCAGATTCCCGGCTGGAGAAGCCACTGCTTGGGTCCCTCCAGATGCAAAGAAGTTGTTGCCCACCCACCCTGAGATGCGTCCATCTTCCTGCTGATGCCACTGTCCCCAAAGCTGGCTGTTCCCCATGGGGCAGAAAATGCACTTTGAGCAGAAACACTCCTGCTGGCTTGTCTTGCTGCCACCCGCAAAATGGGACCAAGTAGCAAGGACCCCGCTTTGCAGCTAGAAATGTCCCGCGGGCCTGTGTCCAGGAAATCCTCCAAGGGTTTGCTAACCAAATATTAACAATAAGGATAAACCAAATACTTCATGCAAATGCTTAGTAAGAAAATGGCGCACCACGTGAATTCAGCTTGCCGTTAACTTCCTGGGGGAACATGGAGATGAACAGTGGACAATTGAACAGTCTAACAGAATATGATTGCCCTCGAAGTATCTGGGGGTTTTTTTTTTTTCCTCATTCTTACTGTCTCTTCTCTGAGCAGGCCGACTTTCCTAATCACTTCGCTAAAAGTGGATGTTAAAATTTGTTTTCATTGACTTAGTTGGCAGTGGGAGGACAGGAGCGGGACACCCAGGCATGTGCCACATAGTAGGGAAAGAGCTTCAGAAGTGAGCTGTGAGGGGCATCTGGGTGGCACAGCGGTTAAGCGTCTGCCTTCGGCTCAGGGCGTGATCCCGGCGTTATGGGATCGAGTCCCACATCGGGCTCCTCCGCTATGAGCCTGCTTCTTCCTCTCCCACTCCCCCTGCTTGTGTTCCCTCTCTCGCTGGCTGTCTCTATCTCTGTGGAATAAAATAAAATAAAATCTTTAAAAAAAAAAAAAAAGAAGTGAGCTGTGAATAAAAGCAGACGTGTGGACCAACGGAACAGAACTGAGAGTCCAGAAATAAATCCGTGCATATACGGTTAACTATTTGGCAAGGGAGCCAAGGATACTCAATGGGGAAAGATAGTCTCTTCAATAAATGATATTGGGAAAAGTGGATATTCACACGGAAAAGGATGGCGCTGGACCCCTGTCTTACACCACTCACAAAAATAAACTCAAAATGGGTTAAGGATGCAAATGTAAGACCCAGAATCATAAAACTCCTAGAAGAAAACAGAGGGGGGAAGCTCCCTGACATTGGTCTTGGAGATGATTTTTTGGGTATGATACCAAAAGCACAAGTAGGAAAAGCAAAAATCAACACATGGGACTAAATCAAACCATACTGAAGTGCCTCTGCACAGCAGAAGAAACATCCAACAAAATGAAAAGGCAACCGACCGAGTGGGAGAAAATATTCTCAAGCCATCGTATAGCCGGTAAGGGGCTAAGATCCAAAGTATATAAGGAACTCAGACAATTCAATATAAAAAAAATCCATTTCAGAAATGGGCAGAGGAACTGAATAGACATGTTTCCAAAGAAGACATCGAAATGCCCAAGTACAAGAAGAGGTGCTCAGGATCGCTCATCATCAAGGACACGCAAACCAAACCACCGTAAGATGTCACTTCACACTTACGAGGACGGCTAGTATCAAAAAGACAAGAAATAACAAATTAAGTGAGGACATGGAGAAAAGGGACCCTCATGCACTGTTGGCGGGAATGCAAACTGGTGCGGCCACTCCGGAGAACAGCGTGGAGGTTCCTGAGACAAATTCAGTATAGAATTACCACGTGATCCAGCCCCTGCACCTTGGGGTACGCATGCAAAGGAAAGGAAAACTCAAGAAGAGACCTGCGCACCCGTGTTCACTGCAGCATTATTTGCAAGAGCCGAGACATGGAAACAACCTCAGTGTCCATCAACAGTTGAGTGAATAAGAAAAATGTCACACACACACACACACACACACACACACACACACACACACAGAGGAATATTACACAGCCATAAAAAATAAGGAAATTCCGACATTTGCCACAACACGGATGAACCTGGAGGACATTATGCTAAGTGAAATAAGCCTTCAGAGAAAGACAGATACCCCCATGGTATCACTCCTATGTGGAATATGAAAAAAAGTCAGACTCCCAGAAATAGAGAGTAGAATGGGGGGTACCAGGGGCTGAGGGGTGGGGGACATGGGGAGCTATTGGTGATTAGAGGGTGTAAACTTCTAATTATAAGAGGAGTAAGTTCTGAGGATCTAACATACGAATGGTGACAGTTGTTAACGATACCGTGTTCTACTCACCAAGTTGCTGAGCGAGTAGATTTTTCCATGTTCTCACCACACCATCACCACGAAATGGGAATTACGTGAAGGATGTGTTAGCTGACCTTAGTGTGGTAAACATTTCACAATGTATACGTGTATCAAATCGTCGCAGGGTACAACTTAACCTCACACAGCGCCAATGTGAATTTTATCTCAATAATGCTGGGGGTTGGGGGAGAAAGAAGAGAGTTATGGCGCAGCTGGTGACCGGGGAGGGAGCCTCATGCCGCCCAGGTGTCCTGAGCTCGTTGTAGCCTCCAGCCACTTTGACGTCTGTCCCGTAACATGAAAATGTTTAAACGGGCATGCTTCTATTTCTTTTCAATGTCGTGCAACAGAACAACTGATTTTTTTTTTAAGTGCCCATCAGTTGTAACAGGCAAGTTAATTCTTAAAATTAAAAATCACTGATTTCAGTCTTACCGGTGATCTCCTATTTTTCTAGAGGACAAGTTGGTGACCCTAGGCTGAGGTTAGGTGACACTGGAATAATCCCAGGCTGCCCTTGGTTACAGTGTCACCGGATAGGCCTCCCTCTTCTGCAGATCTGGGGGGAGGGAGCGTTTTCTGAAGCAGAGCAGATGTAGGTCAGATTGAAGTATTCAGCTTGGCAGTCTCCCTACTGACGGGTCAACACTCTTCCCCCCCCCTGGTGCCCCAGCGCTGGGACTTTACCAAGACCGAGATGAGCAAAATGAAGCCCCCGCCCCCAGGGGGCGCCCTGTCCGTGGAGGAAGAATGGCCCCTAGGAAGTGCCCTAAGACTTCTCCGCTCAGAGTGTGGCACTCGACAGTGTGTGGTCCCCGGACCAACGGCATATGCGTCTCCCGGGAGCTCGTTGCTGGAAAGGCAGAACGTCAGACCCCACCCCAAAATCTGTGTTTTAACAAGGTCCCCAGGAGATGCATACGCCCAGCGAAGACTGCGAAGCGCTGTGCGATGAGGCCCTCATACCCTTAGAGGGCCAACTGAGTTTGAAAAAATGCTCTAGGTACAAAGAAGAAGGCGTTTGGGGCGCCTGGGTGGCTCACTTGGTTAAGTGTCTGCCTTCGGCTCAGGGCATGATCTTGGGGTCCTGGGTTCGAGCCCCGCGTCGGGCTCCCTGCTTGGCAGGGAGTCTGCTTCTCCCTCTCCCTCTGCCCCTCTCCTCCGATCATGGTCTCTCTGTCTCTCTCTCAAATATATGATACGTATATATCTTAAAAGAAGAAGGAAAAGGTGAAGGAGAAGGAGGAGGAGAAGAAGAAGGCGGCATGATTACTCCGCCCGGGCATGTCCTGACTGCTTCCAGAAAGAAGTGTCCTCTGAGCTGGGTTGGAAGGGATAGAAGGAAAGGTTTCAAAGGAGGCAGAAAGGAGGCATTTCCAGACACTCGGCTCAGCTGTGTCTCACCTGAAGTGGGGGCACCATCCCTGTACCCCCCCATGTCTCCCCAGAGCCCACGTGCCCCCTACAGAGTATCTCTGGTCCCATTTTCACTAGTGCCGTGGACTGACCTTTACTCCATCAACCTGGGCCGGGACTCCGTGTGAAATGTCACAGCTTCTGCCCTCTGTGCCGGCATCGTGCGGGGCACCTTACCTGCTTGATTTCATTTGTTCTTAAACACAGCTGTCTCAGAAGATTCTAGAGAGGCAGAGTTGCAGAAGAGTTAAGAGAGCATGTCCACTGGAGCCAGACTGCCTAGGTTCAAATCCTACCTCATTACCTACTAGAAGCATCCTTAGAAAAGTTAGAGCTCATTTGCTGGCCCGTACCTTGGTTTCCTCTTCTAGAAAATGAAACTAGTGATGGCAGCTACTTCCTAGGGTTTCTGTGAGGATTACGTACGTCGCATACAGTTTGGTGCCTTGGCAGATGGTAAGTTCTCGAGGTGATGGTCGTTATTATTCTTACTATCCCCATTGAACGGATGAGGAGACCAAGGCTCTAAGAATTTAAAAGTGACTTCTCCAGGGTCACAGTTCCACCCCTGCTACCTTTGCAAGGATCCCCATGGGCTCAGCCTCCGGTCTCCCACTTAGCTTGACTTGGAGACTCCTTACCCTCTGCCCCCCCCCCCAATATCCTCCAATATCAGGCCCTCATGTTCCAGCCAGTTTCCCTCGAACCAACAGAAAACCTCTCATCGTGGATTTGTGCCTCTGAGCCTGTTACTGCCACCACACCTTTGCCTGGGCTCCTTCCTCTGCCCAGAACCCCGCCTCCCCATCTCTGCCTTTCCTAATTGCACCTTCCGAAACCAGGGCTAAGGAACACCTGCGCCTCTGTGGATATACGTGGCTGGAGGAGCCCCTTCCTCTTTATTTCCCTCCCTCCTCGGGGGGGCCACCTCTTGCACACCTGGAGGGCCGGGCTGTGTTTTGCACATCCTTGCTTTCTCCCACTTTTCTAACGCAATGTTCAGTATGCAGTCAGTGCTTCATAAATGCATGGTGAACAAATGCCTGGCCCTAGCCCCATTCAGGCCAGTTAGCTCCTGGTTTCCAGGACGGCTCTGGGTTGTCCATGGCCTGTGGGTCTCTCTGTCTCTCTCTGCTCGACCCCTTCTAACATTCATTCCCTACCCTGAATCACAAGGGGCTGCCACAGTGTGTCCTTTCCCCTTAGCTCCGCCAAGGGAGTGCTCCAGGCCTTTCACGATTACAGAAAAGGACTTGGTGCACAGGGCTGACAGGGGTGACCCTCCGTCTCAGGGTCCTGCTCCTGGCCTGGGGGCTCTTGGTGCCTCTCCACACTGCTCAGGGACTCCCGACCTCACATTCGAGGCTGAATAATTCTTCATGCATCTTGTGCACTCTAGGATGTCCAGAAGCATCCCTGGCCTCTACCCACTAGCTGCCAGAAGTAACCTCCCTCCCCGATTGTGACAACCAAAAATGTCTCCATGCAAATGCCCCCAGGTTGAGAACCACCGGTGACCAGGATGAGAGAGGGGTGACTTCAGCCCAGGAGGCTAGAGAGAGGCCTTTGGAACCCCCAAGCCTAGATGCAGGGAGGTCACACACACGGAAAGATGTCTGAGAGTGATGAATGAGAGGGAGTGTCCCTAGATCTGGCCAGTCATTGCCGGGTGGAAACGTGGTCCATCTTTGGCCAGATCTTGAAACTCTTCAAGAGAAACCAGAAATCCTGTCTTTTATGTGAAATCCCCTGATTTTAAATGTTGGCAGCTAATGTGAATTTTTTTTTAAGACATTGTGGGAAAAACAAAATATGTCTGTGAGCCAAGTGTGGGCTGCTGGCTGCCAGTCTTGCCAACCTTCCTGTAGACCAAGCTCCTGTTCTAGAAGCTTCAGGTGGCTCATGCCACCCCTGAGCCCTCAGGTCCCTACTCTCTCTGCCATGATTTGTGTCTTAGGTACCATGCACCAGCCCCACGCCAGGTCTCTGGACCACACAGACACTCCCTGCTGCCCACATTGGCCACTCCACCCCCTCCAAAGTCCAGCTTCAAGTAGTTGGAGGGTTCTAGATTCCTGAAGGTGAGAGAATATGGGAAGTACTCCAAAAAGGGACTCAAGAAGCCTGATGCTGGCACGGTTGTGCTGTGTGACCTTAGGCAATCACTCCCCACTCTCTGGGCTTCAGTTGCCTCCTGTCCAATGTTTGTAGAATGAAGAAAGAACAGGCAGGTTGAATGAATGCTCTGTTCTTGGGACTTGAATGAGCATTTCCCCTCGGCAGTGCAGAGCCCCAGCTGGCTTGCCCAGTGCCCAGAGGGCAGCTTTGTCCTCTCACTGACCTGGGCAGGGACAAGCTGGCTGTACCTCCCAGCTCGGGACCCTGCATCTCAGAGCAGAGAGTCTGGGTCGTCTCTCATGGGCTCTCTCCTCTGTGTGATTAGCTTATTGCTGCTGGAGGCTGCTCCAAGGGTAGAAACCCACCCTCCTGGCCTGGGCGGGGTCAGACGGTTGGCCCCTACTGGTGCTGATGGCAAAGGTCTGGTTAATGACAAGGGCCCCCTGCCAGAAGATACTCACAGCCACAGGACGGCTCAGGTGGGCGAGTCCACACCTGGCCTGTCTGTAATCCTAGGACAGTTTCCCAGCTGGCTCTGTGGCTGCGAGGAGCTTGGGCTATAGGCTGATAGGACGTCCTGTCCAGCCTCCTAACTGTATAGATGGCAGGGAGACCCAGGGAGGGAGAAGAGTCTGCCCAAGGTCACCCAGCCCATGGAGCAGACACCAACATCTCCTGCCCTGTCTGATCTGTCACATCGGGATCTCCCGGGAGTGGGCACTGGTGAGGTCTATGAGACAGACAGACGGACAGATGGACTCAGGATAAGCACTGACTTTGCCTGTCATTAACTATGACCTAAGACTAGTGGTTTAAACTCCATGTCTGGAGCACCCAAGCAGGTCACTTACATGAGTGAGGGAGCCAGGGGTTGAGACCATAGGGAGCGGTGGGGATGATGGGGTACGGGTTGTTACACTGTTACCATGTGGGGTGGAATATGGGTTCACTATTACCAAACTTCCTGATTTTTCCAAAGTAAAGCTAAATGTCTGAGGTTTTTGGTGTAAATTACCCTTGTTTTAAAATGTTGGCAATTCAGGGGCGCCTGGGTGGCACAGCGGTTGAGCGTCTGCCTTCGGCTCAGGGCGTGATCCCGGCGTTATGGGATCGAGCCCCACATCAGGCTCCTCTGCTAGGAGCCTGCTTCTTCCTCTCCCACTCCCCCTGCTTGTGTTCCCTCTCTCGTTGGCTGTCTCTCTTTCTGTCGAATAAATAAATAAAATCTTTAAAAAAAAATGTTGGCAATTCAGGACACCTGAGTGGCTCAGTCACTTAAGTGTCTGCCTTTGGCTCAGGTCAGGATCCCAGGGTCCTGGGATCAAGCCCCACGTCGGGCTCCCTGTTCATCAGGGAGCGCTTCTCCTTCTCCCTCTGCCTGCTGCTCCCCCTGCTTGTGCTCTCTCCCTCTCTCTCTGTCAAATAAATAAATAAAAATCTTTAAGATAAAATAAAATGTTGGCAACTGGTGTTTTAAATGTTTTTTTAATGGAGTGCTAGGAAAAGAAAATACATTCCTAGGCCACATTTGGCTCTAGGGCCACCAGTGCGCAATCTCTGCTCCCTTCTCTTACCCTTGGCTTACTCTGCTTTAAAATGGGTATAATAACAGTATCCCTTTCTTGCAGGTAAGTTGCGGGATTAAATGCAACCATGCCTCTAGAGGGTTCTTCGTAACACGAGCCCTACAATGAATGGAACCTATTGCTATTTATCAGGACACGGGACTCTTTCCTTAGGGGAAATGGGAAGGGACTGGAGTGATGGAAGGGCATATTAAGTTTGGCACAAGGCAGCTGGGAAGCCCTGAGCTAGAACTCAGGAACTTTTCACAAATCCACAGAATTGATTATGCGCTTGCTGCGTGCCTGGCACTGTGGGCATATTTCAAGTTTAAGACCTGTCCTTGAATGTGCAGGGAGGGTGGGAAGAAGCCGATGCAGCAGCTCGTGGGCTTGTCCTTCACCCCAGGAACGCCTCTGAATCCCTCCACTGGGCCCCTCATCTGGGAGAAATGCTCCACTTTCAAAGCTCAGGTCTTTGAAAACAAAAAAGAATGCAGTTTCTTTCACAGTTAGCAAAACACATTTTTACTTGTTTGCTTTGTTGAGCAAGTTCAGGGGAAGATGCCAGTCCTTCCTATGTATCTGCCTCCTGAAACCAGTTCCAAAGATATTTAAAGGGAAGTTCTGGGGAAAAAAAAAAAGAATTTCGAACAGATTCTAATTAGTCCCATTGGGACTAGAGGCCATTGCAGATTTCTGCCCTGAGAACCTGAGACCAGGGCCTAAAGTTACTTCTTGATGTCCAGAGTGAAGAACATTCTGCGTTTCTCCCTGGGCTTGACCCACACTGGAGAAGCTTGGGGCAAAGTCAGGCCCATTCCCGGCCTTGCTGGGGGCAACTTACGGCCACAGAAACCCCAGCTCTGCCCGTGTGGCGGTGACGGAGGCCGTGCGTGCTGTGCGTTCAGAGCTGGAGAAGCCAGGAGTTGCTGGGGCTGACGTGCCTGGGTTCTGGTGGGCGGGCAGGCAGGCGGACAGGCAGGTAAAGCAACCTCGGGCGTGTGCGGACAGGCCTCCTGGAGCCCAGGCAGGTGGCCTCCTGACAAGGGAGGGCCCTGGCGTTTGGAGTCTGGGTGCAGAAATCCATCAGGGTGGGGGAGGGGTGGTTATGTAACTGTGACGCCACAGTCACCGAGAAAGTGACCTTGCTATGCTCCACTGCCTCCTTCCTCCCCCCTCAGAAGGACGTGAACATGAAGATCTAGCAGCCCTTCCTCTGGGCACAGGGGTGGCCGTCAAGTTTATCACCGTCAGGGGCATCTGGAGGGCTGTTTAGACACAGACTATCAGGCCCCACCCTTGAGCTTGTGACTCGAGAGGGCGGGGTGGGGTAGAGAATTTGCATTTCTCATAAATGTGTGGGGATGGTGCTGATGCAGCCGGTCCAGGGGTCACACTTGGAGAATCACTGCTCTCCGACTGAGTGAAATCAGTCTGCCTGGGCCCCTGATTTGCTGTGCACACCTGGGCAAGTGTCTGAGCTTCTCTGGGCTTCAGTTTTTCTTAGAAGGAGAAGCCGGCTTTGTCTTTGAGCAACTACCCCTCAGTGTTGGGATGCCTAATTCCTCTTCTCTGGTAGCTAAGAGATCTTCACGTGAAGGGCCCGGTTCTTACCCCATGGTTCCAACTTGCTTTTAGCCACTGCAAGGCTAAGTCGTTCTAGGAGAGATGGACACTTTATATACACAATGGCATATTACATCAGCCATCAAAAAACGAAATCTTACCATTTGCAATAATATGGATGGAACTAGAGGGTATTATGCTAAGCAAAATAAGTCAATCAGAGAAAGACAATTATATGGTTCTACTCATACGTGGAATTTAAAAAACAAAACAGAGGATCATAGGGGAAGGGAGGGAAAAATAAAATAAGACGAAATCAGAGAGGGAGACAAACCATAAGAGACTCTTAACTATAGGAAACAAACTGAGGGTTGCCGGAGGGGAGGGGGGTGAGGGGGATGTGGTAACTGGGGGCTGGGCATTGAGGAGGGCACTTGATATAATGAGCACTGGGTGTTGTGTGCAACTGATGAATCACTAAACTCTACCTCTGAAACTAAGAATACACGATATGTTAATTAATTGAATTTAAATTAAAAAAAAAAAAAACATGTAAGTAACAAGTACCTAGCAGAAGAGTTCCTGGCACAAAGACCGTAGTTCTTAGTAAACAGTACATGTTATTCTTATCTCAGGCACTGACTGGCCCATGGCCGTCTGTGTCTCTTGAGTCACACATAGGAAGTGGAGACACAGGGTCTGAAAATTCACTGTGGTAGACACCAGCCCCATTCCCAGGAGCCACCAACCCCTGTTTAAACTTGCTGTTGAACCGGTTGGAGGTGAAGTACTGCTAGTGGCCACCGGGGGCAGCAAAGGACCCACCCCACCCAGCTACCTTGTGGATCCTTCCCTGAGTCCTGTGTTTAGGAGGTGAGAAAGATCACTCTGTTCCCCACTCCCACCCCCCCACCCCGGCCCACAGGCAGGCATTTTCTGTAACTCTGACATGGGAGGCATTTCCCCAGATAACACCCCTCACTTCTGAGGGTTAGACTCCCAACCCCACATTTACTAGCCACATCATCTTGAATAAGTCCCTTTGTCTCCATAAACCTCAGTTTTCTCATCTGGGACATGAGATAGGGTGGTTTGGAGGGTTGAATGAGCTAGAAAGAGCAGTCCCGGGGCGAAGTGAGCGCTCAGCGGATAACACCTGTTGCCAAAGTAGCAGGATGGCTACAAGCATGGAGTCTGCAGCCAGACTATATAAGCTTGAGCTCTGCTTGCAACACCCACTGGCTATGTGCCTTTGGATAAGTGACTTGCCTTCTCTGTGTCTGTCTTCTCATCTGTAAATGGGGATGATAATGATGTGTATAGTATACTTGTATCTCTCAGCGTTGCTGGGAGGGTTAAATGGATGTGTAAAGTTCCTAGAACAAACGAAGTAAGTGCTATGTCAATGTTTGCCAGTATTATTATAAGTCATGGTATTCTGACGTTATTGTTTTTATGCCAAATAAGCTGCAACATTTTAACTTCCTGCAGAAACCTCCTTCCTTGACGTGAACTCCCCAGAAAGGGGCTTAGGGGAGATGGGAGGAGATGTAGTCCCTGGATAAGGACTTTTCCCTTTTGTTGCAGTTGAGAATCTAGCTTGGGACCCGAGATAGTCCGATAGGCCGGACGTGGAGGCCAGCTGCACTCTGTTAAAATGCGTCAATGCCCGGCTTTGCCCGAGGACTGAGCTAAGCCTTGGCCTCCAGAGCAGGCCCTTTGGAAGCCCCCAGACGGGATCAGGATCTTTGCCAGGTCATTTGGGGCCCCGGGAAGATCGTCAAAGGGTACCAGTGAGCCCATGACAGGCGCACAAAAGTGTCCAGCCAGGAAGGCCTCACCAGGACAGATGGCAGGATGGATGTGGGGTAAAATCCTCTGTCCCCGTAGGGCAAAGGTCTAAATAGGTTTGGAGGAAAATCCCGTCTAATCCTCCGGCTGCACCTGTGCCCTCGAGTCCTACTGGGATGGCCAAGGGAAGACCAGCACCATCCCTGCTGGTGGCCTTGGTCACAAAGGCATCCCAGGGCCTGCCAGAGGCCTTCCAAGTCACAAGGCTGCAGATCTCCATGGAGACAGCAGGTAGTGCCCGCCTGACTTGGAAGCAATGGGAACATCCCTCCAGCCTCCTCCCGCAATGTCCCCCAAGCCCAGTTTTCGAGGCTTTAACCCTGTGCCAGGCACTGTTCAGAGCTCTACATGTGCATTTTGTCATTGAAACCCCCCACCACAGCCCTCCGAGGTAGTAGCCGTGATCCTCCCCGTTTTACAGATGAAGAACTTGAGGCTTCCAGAGGCAAAATCGTTTGTCTGAGATCATAGACTAGCGTGTGCCAGAGCCAACATTCAAGTCCTGTGCCCCTAGCCTCTTGCAGTGCGGAGCCTCCAATATGGCCCCCAGTGATGCCTGCTTCCCGGTATTCTTGCCTTCCTATAACCCCTCCCATCGAGGGAGGGTAGGACCTAATGATTCACTTCTGATGAACGAGGAAAGGGTGATGGATGTCATTTCCAAGAGTAGGTTACAAAGAGACTGTGGCGTCCATCTTGCACACACCCTGTCCAGCTCCTTCTCGGAGCCCTGTTGGTGAAGCAAGCCGCCATTTTGTGAGTAGATCTATAGCTCTCTCGTGGCGAGGAACTGAGGGCAGCCTCCAGCCAGCAGCCAACGGGGAGCTGAGGATTTCAGTCCAACAGCCCACGAGGAACTGAATCTTGCCAGAGCCACGTAAGTGAGCTTGGAAGTAGATCTTTCCCAAAGAGAGCCTTGAGTTGACTGTAACCCCAACGGACACCTCGATGGCAACCTGTTGGAAACCTTGAGCCGTAAGCCCCCAGCCACACCTGGATTCCTGACCCACAGAAACCGAGAGATAATAAACGCTGGGCCTTCTAAGCTGCTAAGTTTGGGGGCTGATTGGTTATGCAGCAATAGATAACGAATACACTTGCTGTCACTGCGAGTGACACACACAAAACATGTGCACACAGATGACCATAAGAAGGACAGAAAGACCAGTTCAACCATAGTGGGCAGAACTGGCAAAGTGCTTTCACCTCCACTAACCCAGCCCTTCATTTGGCCTTTACCAGTGAGGCGCTTAGACTGAAAGGCCCTTTTCCACAGTCACACACAAGCTAGTGGGGACCTGGCATTGCTACAGTGGTCTCCAGACTCCCGGCAAGTGTTGCCAGGAGCTCCCGAAGGTGTTACAGACGAAACTGTGCGGATTCCTAGGAATCTAGACTTGCTCCTTTGCCTCAGTTTCAGGTGTTTGGAGAGCCTACAGTCATGTTGGCTGGAAGATCTTAGTAAAATCTCTTCTACAAACACGGAAAGCGTAGCCAAGAAAGAAAGAATACCTGAAAAATTCCAGTGGCTTCAAATATTCCACTTTGAGCACATATCAAATATAGCGGGGTCCTTTAATATAATGCTTCAGGGTTTTGTTCTTTAAGTCGAATTATCTTGTCATTTTCTCCAAGATTCTAAAGGAAGTTTCCCCAGAAGCCAAGCGATACTGTGAATGGGAACTGCACTGATCCCTAGCATCCCTGTCCCCAGCGTCCTTTGTGTTTTCTTGGTGGCACCCTGTTGGCATCCTGAGGTCAGGGTCATGGAGAGACCGTCTGGCCTCAGAGCTCAGAACCAGAGCATCCTCCCCACCCTCCGGCGACTGCCATCCCCCCACCCCATTTCCCACTCTGCCACTGCTCCTTAATTAGTTGTCTGGAGGCATGGATGGGGACAGTTCCTGCTGCCTTGCCCAACCCCCCAAATCCTCCCTTCCTGCTGCGTTGCAGAGGCCGACACAACGAACCCTGGAGAAGGACAGAAGGAGCCAAATCTCAGGCCCAGCTGTCTCCAACATCAATTCCCAGCATCCCCCCCCCCCCACCGAGAGGCTGGGAAGACCTTCTGGGAGGAGAACCAGCCACATAATTTGCAGACCCCAATGCAAAAGGAACGTGCGAAGCCCCTAGTTCAAAAATAATTGAGAATTTCAAGGCAATGACAGCAGAGCATTTACCCAAGAGCAGGGCCCTTCCACCCAGGGTGCACGCTCAGAAGCTGGGCCTGTCTTGGAGCCTCCAATCAAAAGCACTCTGGAGTTCTCATTCCTGGAGGGCCTGCCCAGGCGCTCGGGGCAGAGAGTGGGTTGTCACTCGGCTCCTGGATCTCCTGTTGCAGAACTGAGCAGAAACATCTCCTGGGTCCAGGGTATCCTCGTAATGAGAAACATACCTCAAGGAAGAAATACCTCCCACCCAAGGCAGATGGTTTTTCTGGAAGGCTGCAGGCTGCCGCTGCTCTCGGAGGTTTGGCTGCTAGCAGACTTGGGAGCAGGGACCGAGAGGCAACACTGACTGGGGGAAGCCTGGGCAGTTCGAGAACCCCCAGAAAGTGAGGGAAGGTGGGTCCAGCTGCCATCTGAAGTCCTGGTCTTGAGAGTGGCGAACACTCACACATGCACATGCACGCACACACACCACTAGGCCAAAACTCTGCTGAGTAAGGAGAGCAGCGGAGGTCCCCCAGGGCTGCGGGCTTGACAAACGGCTTGGATTATTGAAATGTAAGTAGAGAGCATCTGAAGGCTTCTGAGAGGTTGCAGAGGGACCAACAGGAGTAGCAGTGAAATGAGCAGTGGTGGCCAATGGGCTAGACAGGAACTTCTAGACCTGTTTACTCTGTTGTTCTTTCTCCTTCTTCTCCTCCTCCCTCTCCCCTTTCTTCTTCGTGTTAAAGAGTTGTCAACATTTTGAACTTAGATTATACCTAAAAATGCATATTCCTAGTAGCTCTAAAAAAAAAAAAAAAAAGAACGTCTGGTGACTCTGGAGTCACATCCCTGCATGACAGCCATCCGCTGCTTCTTCTTTACTACAGTCCCCACCACTCCCTAAAGTCTCCCTGACACCAAATCCCAGTGGCAAGTGCTACATAGTCATGCTTGTGCTGCTGTTTTCTTGTCATGGAATTAAGAGAAAATTGCATGTCTCTATCAAAAGTGGGACGATAGACTAAGAGTTCCATGTACTGCGAGAAATATGGCAAAGAGCATGTTTCTTTGTGGAAGCACCTTCCTACCTGTGTATTATGCAAAGCGTGTCTAAGCCAAAGAATACAACCTAAATGTCCTTAAGAAACAAACCCCTGTGAGCCCAGTACAGCCCACCTCACTCATTTATGTCCTCAGCTGGGTCCCTGAAGACATCTGGAACAGACACTCTGTGCCGGGTGTTTCCAGAATGCAAGGGCATTCCCAGCTTTTCCCCCCAGGGTGGCTCCGAGCAATCTTTCTTTTGTTCTGTTTTGCCTATTATCCCAGAAAAGGCAAAAGAATTGAAGGATTCCCAGCATCTCCTATCACTTGGTGTGAGGTCAGTTTCCTCCCCTTAGCATGGCGTGGGTGTTCAACCCCACGGGTGCTTTTCCTCCCTGGCTGGGTGTTACTGGTAGGCTTTCCACTCGGCAGTTAGAGTTCCAAACAGGGGTAAGGGGTCTGAGGCAGCCCTGTGGACCTCTACAACTGGGCCAGTTTTCCCATTATTGGCAGGGTGAGGAAGATGTGGAGGGTGGAAGCTGGTACGGCCATGATGGATGGTGGCCAGACCACAGTGCTTGCGAAGAGGCAGGGCTCCGCACCCACAGACAGGAAAGTGGCCTGTGAAAAGTTTTAGACATTTGGGGCCGGGTGGAGGGAAGTCGTTTGTTTCCCACAGCTTGGTGGAGAGCCATATGCCAGTGACCTCGAAATTCCCGGAGCTCAGGCCTGGTCCCCACGGGAACGATAGGTTACAGAGCCAGGCCTGGGTGCCTGCTGCCTGGAGGGGGAGGCTGGGGACATCCCTGAGGGAGTGTGAGTTCTCACCTGGCTATGTAGCCTCAGCTCCCCGTGTCTACACCAGGGGAGAAACCAGACTTGCTTCCTGGGGCTGCGGGGAGTTAATTAGTCCTTCTAAAGAGCATCATAATCCCAGATCAAAGGGGGCTCAGGGCTGCAAATTCATTTTACAGTGAGCACCACCAGCCACTGGAGCACCCACTCCAGCGGGCGGGTTTAGGGTTGCAGAACCAAGGTGCCTCCTCTCACCGGGCTTGGCTGGCTGAGTAACTGGCCTCCCATCTGCCCCTGGGGTCCAGGTCCCGGCCTTCCCTGGGAATCACCTCACCTGCCCCATGGCTGTGGCAGACCCGCGTTGAGAAGCATCTCTGATGGTGGGCGGGGTGGGAATTACTGATGCCTCATTTTATAGATGGGGAAACTGAGGCTCGAGGAGGTGAGATGCAGACATAGGGCCCCCACCAGATCGCAGTCTCCTTATGGATGTGGACCATGTCGGTTCCCCACCCCTCTTCAACCCCCGGCACAGTGAACGTGCTCGGTATTATATTCTCTTAAAGGACGCCTGGTCACACAGTACAGACGACCATAGGAAATGTCCCAGGGCTACCACCCCTTTCCCGGTCCATTCTTTCTGCCCTCTCCTGGCCAGTTATTGGGACTTCAGCTCTTCAGCAGCGCTGTCACAAGGGTGTCAGAAGAGTGGAGACATATGTAAATCGGGATACCAGGTGGCCGTCCCCCAGATGCACTCACTTGGGGCTTTCAAAGGCCTGGGTGCAGTCCTGTCCTTTCCGACCCCTGCGCCACTGGCCGTCTTTCTGACCCGCAGTCTCTCCAGAAATGACCATGTTGGGGATGCGCCGACCGTCCCGGAATGGGGCTACGAAGCGCTCCCCGAGGCGGTGGAGCGAGTCCGGGCGCCGCCGAGGGGCCGGGGGCGGGGCTGGGGGCGGGGCCGGGCGAAGGGCCGGCCCTCGCCAGCCCGGAAGGAGCGGGAGGAGGAGCCGCGGGAGTGAGATCCTTTCCCACGTGAGAGGCCGGCGGCCGAATTCCTCGCGTGCGGCGGCCGCGGACGGCCCGGCGTCGGCCGGACGGAGAGCCCTGGTCCGGCGCGCGCGGGCGACCGGCGGGCGGCGGGGGCGGCGCTCGGCTGTGCCCCGATGCGGCGGCGGCCCCGGAGGCTGTGAGCCCGGCTCCCGTCGTCGGAGCCCCCCGCGCCGCCGCGGCAGCGCCCCCCGGACACGCGGCATGCGGGCGGCCGACTCGGGCACCTGGGAGCGCGTCCGCCAGCTCGCGGCACAAGGCGAGCCGGCGCCTTCCTGCGGGGCGGGGGCCGGGCCGGCGCGCCCCCGGGGGCCCGCAGCCTGCGAGCCGGGCGCGGACGCGGGGGGGCCGGCCGATCGGCCCCGTGCCGGGACGCCCTCCGTTCGAGTGGATGGCGACTGCAGCCAGCCGGGTAGGTGCGCGCCGGGCGGGGAGGGCGGCGCGGCCGCAGGCCCGGGGAGTCGCCGGGGCCGGGCACGCGGGGGCGCTCCCGGCCGGGATCGCTGAGCGCTGGTGGCAAAGTTCTCGCCGCGCGCCGCGTCCCCGGCGCGGGGAGGGGTGCAGGGGGAGTCGCGCAGGACGCGGAGTTAGTTCTTCAGCTTTCGGGCAGGGGTTTCGGCGCTCGCAGCTTTCCGGCCGGGCCCCCCGAGCGAGCTGGCGGGGGGGGGTGCGGTCAAGGACACGCCTGCCAGAGTTGTGAGATCCCGGGGCGCTCGGAGACCTCGCTCTGGGCCGGACCCCGCCACTGTCCTTGGAAGCGTGGGAAAGGGGCCAGCCCGGCACGAAGTTGGGGCGGCCCCTCTCCGGCCTCACCTGTAACCCACCTGGCAGCGCCGTAAAGTGCCAGGAGAGCCCTGCTTTACTGCTGCCCCTTTGAGCGGAACATGATGGCTCGCATTTGCTAAGAACGGAGAGATTTCTCTTACACTTGAAGGACTAATGCAGAAAGAAATCGAGGCGGTGGAGACACGATGCGAAGGTCTGATTGTGTATCATTGGCTAATTTGCCCCAAGCTGAGGACCGCGTTTTAATGTTAAAATATTCCGAGTGGGTGCGCGTTCCATTCTGTTCGGGTCTCAGCTGCCCCCCCGCCGCCGCCGCCTCAAGTTACATCTGGGGAGGGGGGGTTGCGCAGAGGACCCCTGGATCCCTTTGACTCCAGAGTAGGAAGAAATTTAGACAGAAGGTGAACGGCTTCCAAGAAGCGTCTGTCATAATCAGTTTAAGGTTAGAATACTTTTTCCGGGAAAAATGGGGGAGGGGAAGTACAACGTGGTTATTCATTATTTCTTGGATACCTATTGTGTTCCCGTAATTTACATGGCGTGTGTCCTTAAAATTTTATCACAGCTCTGGGAGGGAAGCTGTGTTATCTTCATGAAGATAAGGACGGAAAACGCCAGAGTTTCAGCAACTTGCCCAAGGTCCCACAATTTCAAATATTCTCTGTCTGTTGACACCAGAATGCCTCTCCCAGACAGCAGGCTTAACCAGCTGGGAAACACCAGGCTTATTTACCTAATAATTATTTCTTTCCTATGAGAAAAAGCCAGCAGCAAGGCCCCCTAATTCCAGACTGCCTGTATTGGTCTCCCAAGGAGACGGAATCCTGAGGATCACTGTCGAAGCTGCAGGAGCTGGGACTACGGATCAGTCAGCTGTGATGAGCTGAGCTGCGGCTGGTGTCCTGGAGCCACTCAAGTCTTGGGTCACCAAGGGTCTAGAAAAGGGACGCTGAGCCCTGGAAGGAGCTTGAGTCCCTGGACCCTTGGCCCTGGGACTGGGCCTGCTGGAGACAGTCCCACCTCCTCCCCAGCTGACAGCTTGGTGTAAAAAGCACAGATGCAGAGAAAAGAGCAAATAGGAGAGCTTGGGCAAGTTGCTTCATCTTTTTGAGACTCAGTTTACCCATCCAAAAAGTGCTGATCATAACTAGTGTTAACTAACGTTTTGATCATTCCAAAGCTAGCATCTGCAAATCACCTTGCCTCGTTCATAGTTGATGTTTCATAAAAGTTAGGTATCAGCTTCATTTGTGGGGCACCTGTCAGAGCCCCCGTTGACTCAGTGTCCCATTAGGATGCGATGCTATCTGTTTCAACTCCGCCCTCCTGAACTGTGTCAAGATGAGATTAGTCTTGTCTGCAAAGTGCTTCAGTGATCCAGGGCTGACTGTTGTGCCAGTGGGGGGTGTTATTATGTAAACATGGAGGAGATGGTTGGGTGGAGAGAGATCTGTTTACTTTGTGTCTTCATAGACTCCATTTGTGTATTCATAATACGAATATCCTAATGACATGGTGTAGCTGAGAAACGCCTGTCTCCAAGGTCTTGGGGGTGGTTGTTATTCCTGTGGCCCTCGTGGTATCCCTTTAGGGCAGAGAGCAGTGGAAATCTCCTGATTTACAGTTGGCATCCTGGCATGAATCAAGATCAAGCCAGCAGCTAAACCAATAAACTTTCGAGTTCTTTCTACTCCACCACCCACCCTTCACCCCCTTCTGCTGTCTGGTTCTTAAAGATCAAATGCAGTTTCTGAGAACTTCCGTGGTGGCTGGGCATGGAGGTCAGCCTTTCGTGGACATGGATTCTCAAACCTTTGACTGTTATTAGGGGTTTTCCTCTGGGAAGCAAATGAGAGATCTTCTGCCTCAGAACTACAAGCTGAAATTATTGTTGAAATAAACCTTTCAGCCAGGCTGTGAGGTGACTCGTCCCAGGATCTCAACACATCGGTCCCCAGCTGAGTGATGTTCAGTGGAAGGAGCTGAAGAGTGAGTGCCCTGTTGGATGACAGAGTCTGGGAATTGGCACATTCAGAGGTGTGGGGAAGGGGGACGGAGGGGGGCTGCTGGCTTGGCAGGATGGAAAGCTGGACACTTTGACATTGCTCGTGGAGGGTGTCCTGAGAGATCAGCAGGGTGACGGGCTCTGTGCTGGGGACAGCTCTCGCCTCCAGGGCGGGGCCCCCTTCAGGGAAGGGGACCATTCTTTGTGCACAGGCTAAGGACCCGAGCCGGAGCTGTAGAAGTTAGACGTGCTCAGTCTGCACCTGGTTCTGCCTCAAATCTGTGTGACCTTGAGATACTTGGTAACTCAGTTTCCCTGTTGGCTTGCAGTGGGATTAACTCCACCTGAGGGAGGTCACCCAGAAACACACACCCCCCCCAGTAAAGCAGGTGCTCCCCGAGGCTTCTTAGGCGGAGACGTGAATGATTCCTTCTTTGGTTGTCCATTCCTTCGGTCGCATTTCTTGAGCCGCTACTCCTGCCAGGCACCGTGGTAGCTGCCAGAGATCTATAGTCGCGAAGGGGACAGCTGCAGCCCCTGTTTCCATGGAGCTCCTTATCTGTGGGAGGAGACTTCCAGCAGGCAAGTACACACAGGCTGCATCAGGAGGCGGCAAGTGCTATGCGGGAAAGTAGAGCCAGGTGAGGGGCTAGCGTGATGGGAGCGGCCGCTGGTCAGTATTGGGCAGCAAGTCAGAGAGAACGAGGGGAGCCACACGGTGCTGAGTCCCTAAGGCAAGAGAGTGTTGCTGATAGGTCAGTTCGTGTCTTTGGAGTCTGGGCACTCGGTCTGCCCCCATCTGAAGCCTATCCAGGCTTGTAGGCCCAGATCAGATGCCACGCCTCCCTAAGCCTTTCTCTGAACCCCAGCTTACAAAGTCACAGGACCTAATGGAGCCTCTTTCAGCCTCTACCTTTTTTCTTAGTCATAGGCGCTCTTATCTCCACTAGCCCCTCTCCCTCACATAAAGCCGGCCGACCCAGGGCACCAGACCCTTGCGGATGTGTGTCCTGGCTCCCAGTGCTGTACTGTACCCTCCCAGGGACCGGCATGGTGCGAACCAAATGGGATGCTTGGTCTTAATCAGTCCTCCAAGGACCCTGGGGGGAGGTGCCGTTGCCGGTCCCATGCACAGGTGAGGAAGCGGGGGCTCAGGAAAGTTTAGTAACTTGCCCGAGATCACACAGCTGGGGGTATCACAGCCAGGACTTGATTGTGGGGTCCCAGATCATAGACCCACTGTGGAAAGACCTTGTATCGATCTCTAAAACGTAGACCCACATGACGTTTCAGGTCCGTTTTCTCTTTAAATTTTTATCTTTAAAAAGAGGGGGTGGGGGTTGTCCTCTCCTTGACATTCCTTGTTTTAAGCAACTCAAGCATTTGCTTATCTGTGTGTCTTTAGCAATTTCAGCAATAGGTTGGCCTCGCATTATCCCCTTCTGGAAAGGGTTTCCGCAGGGTTGAGAGTGAGATTAAATCTCCCCATTGGAACTGGAGACTTTCTTAGAAGGCCAGCCACTAGGACCACCGGGGTTTATTGTGGGCGTCCTTGGCCACCTGAGTGGGATAGAGACAGCTGGGGCTTGGCTGTCCTAGCCAACCAGGAGTGAAAGTCTCCGCTCTCGAAAACAATTCCGATTGGTTTCCCTAGGGAGCTCTCCTGCGGCCTCGCACCCTCACCCCTGTGTGACTGCTCAGTGAGAGGGGCAGCGGGTCCAGGGCACCAGCTTTGGAATCAGACACACCCTGCTTTGATCCGCCAGCTCTTCTGCTTACGAGCTGTGTGTCCCCAAGCAACTTAGGTAACGTCCCAATCCTCAGTTTACCCATCTATAAAATGGGAATCCTGTTACCCACTTCAGAGTTGTTGGATAGGAATCTGCGTGGTTAGCATCCTTCCTACTCATGGAGCCCAATGCTACCAGTGCCATAAGAGGGAGGAAGATTCCCATTTCTCCAGAGTCCAAAGAAATTGAGTGTATATGTCTGTGTACTTTTTTTTTTTTTTTTAATTTTTTTGGAGTTTGAGCTAGTGGGGTTTGATGAGACTGGCTGATTCCGAAGGACTGGTAGCTGCTGATTTGGCCTTCTAAGTAATCAGGAAATTTCCATAGTAGTCATTATGCATGCCTTGTGTTCTTTGTAATATTCCCATTGAGTTAACTGGAGGATTTGTTAGGACCCTCCAGCCGTTCTGAAAGAAGAGTTTACTTCTCTTTTAATCATTTCAAGAGTCACTTGAACGCACGGTTCAAGGAAGGCAGTAAGCAGGAGCCTGGACCCAGCCCCCTCTCACCCAGACCACAGCCAGTTGACAAAAGTGGAAAATCAGGTACATTGGTGTTTACACACATTTTAGCCCCGGCAGATAAGCGCAGGCGACGTATCATTAAAGCCGGCCGAAGCAAGCACTGTGGGGATGCCGTGTTTGCTGTGAGTCACTAAGGGTTATGAACACTCCAGAGAGGATGGCAAGCCGTGTTTACAAGGTGTGTGTGTGCGTGTGCGTGCCTGTGTGTGTCGTTATTTTTTTATGAATTTACTCTCCGCAAATGCATTTCACGTCGAGCGTGTCAGAGGAGTGCCTGTCCAGGAGGGGGAGAGGCAGGAATGACTCCCATTCAAAAGGACCACCCCTTCTGTGCCCCTTGGGGCAGCCCCCGTGAAGGTGGGGACTTCGTGCTTTCTCTGGTCTGCTGTCTGGATGCCTTCAAGAGAAGCCAGCTGGAAGACAGGGGTGGTGGCGAGTCCTCAGAGCCCCCGACAAGTGGCATTGGCCCAAAAGGTGCTGTCGCGGCCCTGAATTTGGAAGAAATGAACAACCAGAAAGGTAGGACAGACAGGTGGGCGAGTCCTGCCCCGAGCTGGGTGCCGTCAAGCCTGGGGGCTATGGCCAAGGGGAGCTGGTGGTTTCCAGGGGACGCCCCTCCGCGTGCACCCTCCATCTGTGTGCTGGGCTCTGGGGCCACTGGGCGGGGGGCGGGGGGGACGCCCACCACCTGGTGGCCTATCTGCGGGTACCGACAGCCTCCTCTTTTGTTGCTACCTGGATCTGGAGGCTGGCGCGGCTCCCACCTAGTTGGGGCTGTAACTTTATCAGAGGCATGGAGTGTGTTCAGTACCTTTTAATTGTACAGAAGCTTCAGAAAGCTCTCCCCGGGGGCCCGGAGAGAAGTAAAAACAGCAGCTGCTAGTTCCTGTCTGCTTTCTTCCATACCCGCCCGGCTCTGCCTCACCGGGGCACTGCTAACTTTGAAGTCCTGTGTACCCAGGCAGGGAAGAATGTATATTTCTGTTGGGGAAGGTCCTTTTCATGATGAAGAAGCGTTTACCGAGGGCCGCCCAGGAGCCAGGCGCTTGGTTACCTGCGTGCCTGTGGGTCGTCTCCCACCCCTGTAAGGCAGCTGGCCTCTTCCCCTTCTTAAAGGTGACACGGCTGAGGCTTGAAGCGGTCACAGAGATTGTAGTCACTGGCTCTTCCAGGATGCCATGCTGTCTGCCCCAGGACCCTTGCTTCTCCCTCTGGTTTCCTTCATCAGCTGACGGTTCCCTGAGGGCCACCTGGGCACCGGGCAGAGGCTGCGACACTGGGCGTCATGGGACTCTCTCCCTGGCATCATTGACACGCTGGTTTCCAGTCAGCCAGAGGCAGCTGGGAGTGAGGGCCCCTGGGGCCCAGAGCTGCTCAGTTGGCTCCAGGAGACTACCTACCCCACCCCTCTGCCCAGCCAGAATCCAGGGAGGCCAGCCAGCCCCTGACAGGAGGTCCGACCCAGCGGGGATGGAGTCTATTCGCTCTCTCCACAGAGTGAGGACACAGGCCCAGAGTGAGGAAAAGGCCCATACTTCAAGACGCCATGGGGTTTCCAGGGCCAGATGTGCAAACTCACAAATACACATGGTATCTTGGCAAACGGGGGAATTTCCTTCTTGACCCCCTTCCCTAATTCCTCTTGACTCATTAAAGGGGGTGTCAGACAGGATGACAGTGGTCCGGGGTCCCTGCCAGTATCCAGATCCTCGGGCTCCACCCCTATTCTGCCCATAGGTCTGGGGAGGGGCTCAGAATCGGTATTTTTATTGAGTGCCCTGGGTAAGTCTGATGCAAGGGTGCCATGGACCTGACTTTGAGAACGTCTTTGCCCCTTGCCTTTCTGGGATTGGGTTAATTTGAGAGTAAGAAAATCAGGAGGCCTTGTACTCCGCTTTACCCCCTGCATCCTGACACGATCTTAGCAGCATCCTTTCCCTTTCCAGAGGCGTCCTGAAGTGGACAATAGGTATACAGACATCCTAGCTCACTCTCGCTTTTTCCTTTTCCAGCCGCAGGGCCCCCTCCCACCCCTGCCTAGGCACACACAGTCCCCGAATCTGTTAGAAAGCGAGACATATGCTTGTCCAGCCCTCCCCTGCACAAGGCATCCCCAGCAAAGAGCTGAGTCCCGGGGTCAGTGGACTCAAATGCAGATTCTGAGGCCCACCTCCAAGGTAGCCGCGGGAGGTCGAGGGTGGAGTTCAGACCTTGCACTTTTTTTCCCCTTTGTTTGCACCAAAACTTACATAACACAGAATTGACCATTTTAACCATTTTTAGGTGTGCAGTTCCGTGGCGTTAAATACATCGTCCGTGTGGGCACCCATCACCACCCTCCATCTCCAGTACTTTTTCATCGTCCCAAACAGTGACTGTACCCACTGAGTAAGAACTCCCCACCCCCACCCCTGCCCCCGGTTACCCACCATGCTGCCTTGTGTCTACGCATTTGCCTAACGTAGGGACTGGGTGCAGTAACAGCAGGACCCTGCACCCCTCACAGACTGTCCGTCCCTGCCCCCACACTGCCAGTCCTGGAACACTTGCAGAGATCCCCTGTCCCCAGTGCTTTATCTCCAGTGTTCTTTCGATTCCTTCCTGGAAAACATGAGCATCTCACATGTGTGCTGGGAAGGTCTGGGGAAGGAATAAATTCAGTTACCTTTTCTCCGTGATTCATTGTTAATACCTCTATTGTTAATACCTCTGCCACTGTGATGCGTTGCCCATACCTTCTCGTGCGTGGTTGGTTTTGTTTGGTGTCGCTTTCTTTGAAGGGGAATTGCTCAGGCTTTTATGAGTTTGTTTTCCATAGCATATTTGTGATTACTAAGCTAACTACTAAGGACTCCTCATTGCCCTGGGGAATCTGGCACTGGCAGCCAACCAGAAGGAAGAAGAACCGTCCTCTTGGGTCCTGGGGCAGACACGGATGCTGCCCGGCCAACCTGGACCGCCTCCTCCCACCAGCAGGCTAGAAAGTGCTGGCTAGAAAGGTCACTCTTGGTGGAGTCTTTTCTTTCCCTTGCACCCTGGGAAAGACAGGGGAGGGAACCCCCTTTTTTAGAAAGGGAAACAGAGACAGACATAATGTGATCTGTCCAGGCCAGAGCTGTCTGATAAACTCTGCAAAGATGGCAGCGTTCTAGATTTCTTCTGTCCCATATGGAAGCCACTGGATTTAAAATGTAGCTAGTATGACAGCAGAACTGAGTTTCACATTGTATTTCATTGTAAAAGGCTCCATGTGGCTAGTGGCTCCAGTATCAGGGGGCGCAGCTGGCCCTGAGTCAGGGCAGGAGCCCGCAGATGTTTCTGTGGCCCATCACGGCTCATGAAGCCTGCGAAACGTGTGTTTCCGCCGTGGCACTTCGAGGCTGCTGAGCTCCTTGTGGCCCCTGGATTGCCTGCGTCAGAATCACTCAGAGCTTATGGTGCTTTTAAGTTCCTGGGCGCCCTAGCAGAGCCGGGCAGTCAAAAATATCTGGGGATGGGCCCACAAATCTGCATGTGAAACAAGTACCCTCTGCCGCCTTGTGATTCTGACCCTCTCCGAAGTGTGAGGACCAAGGCCTCCAGCATCTTCCGTCTTTACTTCCGTGGGTCTTCCCAGCCCCCGGTGACCCATCAACACCCACGTGCTGTGGTCCCTTACCCCTACCCCACCCCCATAAGCCCGTGCTCCAGGCCAGTGGTTCTCAAGATGGGGTGCCAAGACCAGCAACCGTCAGCCTATCCTGAGAACTTGTTAATGGTGCCGATTCTCAGCCCAGCCCAGGCCTGCAGAATCGGGAACTGGGGGCGGGCCCAGCAGTCTGGGTCTTAACCAGCCACCTAAGGGGATGCTGATGCAGGCCAATCACTGAGCAAGACTGCTCTAGGAAGCTCCTACTTAAATTTCCCCCCAAGCCTCCTCTTCCGTCCTCTCCTCCCTCTTCCTGCCCCTTCCACTTCCCCTGGACCCTGCCCTTTCTTGCACTGGCTGCCCAGAGCTGCCAAGACCCTTCTAAACGCAGGGACTGCAGGGTGTGTGGCTACATGATGTGTCTGCCTTTCACAAAGGCCTTTGGGGATCCTGGCCTTCCCCCAGGGGTGGCCATAATGGCGATGTCATAGGAGAGGCAAGCAGAGCAGCAGCCAGCAGCACCCCCATCCCCCCCAAGGTCCCAGGTGGTGGCCGCCTGCTCATCCTGGGCCAGAATCTCAGAAGAGCAGAGGGCCAGATGGGCCCATTTCCCTGGGACCCCTCTTGGGGACGGAAACACTGGAGCTCCCCTCCCAGTGTCCGTTGGCTCCGAGGAAGTTGGCACAGCTCACAGCTGTGCTCAGCAGACAGCACTTATGTGTCTCACGTCTTCCGAGCGTGCAGAGAAAGCAAGGGAAGTGGAGGCCAGAATGTTCTAGCTGGCTATGCTGCTTACCCACTGTGGGACCTTCCTCCCACAGGTCACTCCCCTTTCAGCCTCAGTTTCCCTGTTCCACCAAAGGAGATTCCTGTACCACCAGCGGTCTTGTTCTCCTTGGGATGCTGGTGAGGGCAGACCTGTGCCTCAGGTAACCAACTCATGCTGGGTTGCCAGAACTTTCCCGGTTTCGGCACTGAAAGTCCCGTACCATGGGAAACCCCTCGGTCCCGGGCAAACCAGGATGGTCGGTACGCTGTCCATATCCCATTTGAGTTGACACTCAGCTATGCCAGCTGTGCTCAGCTGTTGCCGCTCAATGGCACACGGTGCCCCCCACCCCATTGGGGGAACCCCTGCACCCACAGCAGCTAAGGCATCGCCTGCCTGGCCTCTGACCCCTCCACCTTCGCGGATCTTCTGGCCCTGCTCTCTCCCCACTCGTTTGTGTCTCTGGGCCACCGCTGATGCTCGGACTGACCCACACCTCGGATTCCCGCTGAGCACCTTTTTAAAATCACACCCGCTAATATTTTCACACTCAGTCCCTGGATAGATACTTACGTGACTGGGTGCCTGGGGCTGACAAGCTGACCCAAACCATTTCTACCCTCCTGGTGCCTACACTCTGGAGGAGAGTTTTTCTGTCTAGAACCCTTAACTTGAACCAGAAGGTTCAACCTCCCTCAACCTCTCTCCGGGTCTGCCAGGGCTCCTGGTTCCTCCACCTGGCAGGTGTGGAGTACCCACGCTGGCCTGGGCTTAGTGCTGGGGACCACGAACATTCGACAGCCTCTGCTCTGCGTCTCCTCACTGTCCCATGAGCCAGCCTGCTTGCCACTCCCACCCCTCGCCTTCTCCTTCTTTCTTCTGTTACCTCCCCACCCCACACTGACTCCAAATTCCACCCTGTCCTGGGCCCCCGGCCTTTCCGCAAAGCCTTTCTTGTTCATTCCACCCCCTGTGCTTAGCCCTTGCATTGCCATGGGCCTTTGTCACCCGGAGCACAGTGTAGCTGTGACCAGGGCCCGCGTGAGCATTTCTTGAGTATAACCCAGGGCTCTCCTCCGAACTGTAACCTTTGAGGGGGCGGGAACCACAGAGCACCTGCACGTGTGTCTCCTCCCGTGTTCACCCGGAGCGCAGAGCCGGGCTCCAGGAAATGCTCCAGCGGGGAGGAAACGCGCATCCACGAATGTTTGAGCTGGCAGGACCTTACGAGAAATTTAATCTGGCCCTCCTATTGCCACACGTTTGGACGAGCCTCACCGGGCAGGTAGGGCAGCACCTGGAGAACAGCCACAGCCCCGCCAGTCACTGTCCGGGTTTTCAGGGGTCAGTAACTATATCCCTTTTTTCTTCTGGAATTTGGAGGCAGCTGAAAGATAGAGGCAGGAAGAAGACAGGTGAAGAATGTGACTTGGGTTGTGCCCCGTGGGCACCCAACTTCGTTCTCAGCCTGGGTCTGAGGTGTAAGGTGATGAGTCCGTTTGCTTCTCCAGCTGTCCTCATCCTCTGTCACCTGGTCACTGTGTCTCTATAAACAAGTGTTTCAGTTTGTGTTTCAGTCTCCAGAATCGTTGAGCGTGGTAGAGCCCCCAACGTTCTTTTCTTCATTCGTCCTGCAGAATGTTCGTGGTGCCCTGCCTGGATCAGAATGCTTCTGAAGCAGCAGGGATATGATCATAGGTAAAACACAGACCCGCCCCAAACGCAGCCCTCCCTGCTTGCTTCCAGTCGGGTATTTTCAGAGAATTAGACACTGAAGACTCTGTTTTTGGTGTCCTTGAAAATGTCCTAAAATGCCTTTCTGCTTCCCCGCTTTGGTTAGCGGGCACATGGAGCCCGGATGACTCCTTTTTTGGAATCAGGCTTCTATAGACCCTTAGGGTTCTAAGTCAGAGCCTGAGCCCCTTGGCCCCACAGTTTGCTCTGCTCGGGAAAGAAAGTAAGAGTCCGTTGCACTGCTGAGTCTTGTCAGTGTTTGCTTCCTTGTCCTCAAATGTAAGCCAGAGTTCTGGTTAGCTGGGCACTTGAGGTGGCTGGGACCTGGTGAGAAGACTTCTTGTCTCCCTCCCTCTGCCCTTCCCCCGCGCTCATACACTGTCTCTCTCCAATAAACAAATACAACTGAAAAGAAGAAGAAGAAGAAGAAGAAGAGGTTGGGTTGTGTGTTTGAGCAGCTGCTGGGGTGTTTGAAATGACCCACAGCTCCTCTTCCTTCTCTTCATGCCAGGCTCGTGGGGTAGGCGTCAGGGACTTCCCCCTGTGTCCCTGTGTGACCGCCTCTCCAAGGTGACTGGGCCTCTGTCTGCGGCCAACCCTGATCACCTCTGGGGCAGAGCCCCGCCCTCTCGCTGTCCCTCAGCCAGCTCTGCCTTCCTGCTTCCTGGGCTGACTCACAGGTCCTGTGCCCTGGGTCCCTTTCGGAGACTTGCCACTTGCCAGGTAGATGAACCAGTGCTCTGAGCAGCTGTGTGCTTAGAGGGACTCATGCTTCCCCTCCGTGCGCCATGTCACCTTAAACGTGCCCTCGGAGGTCTGACGTCACTTGTGTACATGCGGGTGATTACCATGCAGGGGAACCTGACCCAGGGACTACATTAAACAACCCAAATAAATTAGGTGCATTAATCACCCCATTTTACAGATGAAGTCACTGAGGCACCAGGTTGTAAAGAAACTTGTCCCAGGCCATAGGGCCAGGAAGCCAAGAAAATAAGATTCAGCCCTAGGTCCGGCTGGAGTCCGACCGGAGCCCGCAGTAGCCATTACTCTCCTGTCCCCAGTGCCATGCACTCTGCAGTGTCCCTCGTTCCCGTCCTCAGCTGGGGCATGGCAGGGACTGAAGTGAGCAGTCACAGAGGGACTTGATCCGTTGAAAGGCCAAGCATACCCCTTCTGTCCAGGCCCCCAGCCCTGGTAGGGAGCTCCCCATGGCTGCCTCCCAGGGCTTGGGCTGGGCCCTTAGGAAGTGGGAGGGTCGTGGGGCAGCTCAGCAAACTCCAGCCAGAGGCTCAGGTGTGGGGGAACTGTGCACAGGCATCCCTGACAGCTGGGGATTCCCTTCCAGGGCTGTGGGTGTCCTGCCGCTCTTGGCTGTAACATGCTAAAGAGAACAGGTTGCAGGAGGGTTCAGCGACTTGCCCGTTCACCCTAGGAGGGAGGGACGCATGATCGCCGTCATTCAGAGTGGCATCTGAGGCTGAGAGAGGTCCATGCTTACTGCTCAAAACCTGTTAATGAACAGACTTTGTGTTGTTTGCACTTCTTACTTGCTTTCCACCTGCCCAGAGAGCCATGTAGTTGCAGGGCCTGTGGAGTCACAAATGATAGAAACACAGCTGAAACCGATTCACAGAAAGGCAAATCAATAACTCTGCATAACTGAAATAGAGATAAGTCTGGCTTCAGGCATAGCTGCATCCAGCTGCTCAAATGAGGTCATCTCCCAGCCCTCCTTTCATCTCTTTGGGCATTATCCTTTCTGGTGGCAAAAATGACCCCTCACAAGTCTAAGTCACACTTACCTTTCTAGGATTCCAGTGCAGAAAATCTTTCACTCTCAATATTTCCAGAAATCCCAGGACTGATTATCATTGGTTTAGCTGTAGATATGTGACAGCCCTGAATCCATCAATCACCTGGTCCAGGTCTGCACCCTGCCCTGGAATCGGTTGGGGTGGGGGTTGTGAGCCCCCAGTGAAACTCACACGTGGGGTGTTAGCCAAAGGAAAGGCAGGGAGGATGGACTGGGACTGGAAGCCCAGAGGCAAACGCGGGAGCTGAGCGCTGCGGAGCATGAGCTGGTTCCTCCAGCAGCTGCGGGTTTGTGTCCCTCGCAAGGTGTCATGAGGTTGAAAGGAACGGACCCTCTGAGGTTTCTTGAGCAGCTACTATGGGCCAGGGTCTGTTCTACACCCCTGTGGAGGAGCTCGGTGTTCTCTTCTATTAATCATTCATTCTTTCTCTTCTTTCTCTCTCTTCAAGGACCAGCTCTCCGCTTCCTTCTCAGTCTCCCGCTCCTATGTAATTAAGACCCCTTCTTTTTCTCCCTTCCAGCCCTCTGTGTATACCTCTTTTGTCACATCCGCCCCAGATGGGCTTTCAGAAGGACCCCTGCCTCTGTCAGCTTCCCGAGCAGGGGCCTGGGTGGGGTTGATTCGTGTGCCTGCTCCCTGGTGGGCCCGCATAAATGCATGAGGTGATGTTCCCCTTGCCAGCCTCTTGCCACATCCCCAATGTTGCTGAGCACACGGAGGTCAGCGGCAGCAGCTGGTCCCTGGGCACTCCAGATGGCATCTGGCTTCTCTCAGCCTCTCCGTCGGGAGTCAGATTTTCCAGGCTGCGTGTGGAGCTTGGCCATCTCCCTGGAAAGCACTGATTGATTCCCCTTAGAGATGACCTGAATCCATCCCCAGCAGACAGATGCTACCTTGCCGAGCAAGGCAGGGAGCGGGCAGCCCGAAGGTACGAATTTAGAGAAAGGGGTGGTTAGCTCGCCTCTGTGCCTGGCGTTGTTCAGGGTGTAGGTGCTCGTTCCGCATTTCCTTGGGTGTCTGCCCTGTGGGGGAGCGAGAACGAGCTCCCCCTCTAACACAAGCACGTGGACCCAGGGCTGTGAATGTGGGGACATCGGAGGCGCGGACCAAGTGCTCGGGGCCAGAAAGCCAGACTGCCTGTGTGCGGATCCTTCCAGCAGTGCGGACCGTGAGCAAGCTTCTTAATCCCTCTGAACCTCGGTGTCTTCATCTGTAAATTAGGGAGGCTGTCACTACCTGGTAGAGGTTTCATGGAGATTAAATGAGATGATTTATGCACAGCGTTTAGCCCGGGCCTTGGCACATAGTGGGTGCTCGGTAAGCATCATTCGTGTTAGTTTTCTGCCAGGTGGATGCTGGAGATACACAGGCGCACCGGACAGGTGTCCCCATACCACAAGTTCAGAATCAGTGATCAGTGGGAGATAAAGTCCTTGGGGCAGGGAAAGCTCTTGTCAGGGGAGAATTTTTGGAGGTAGCATCTGCTAGGGCTTTGACTCCCACTCGGAGGCGGGTGTCGGGCAGCAGTCTGCGCGGGGCTCTTGGGGAAGCTGCTTTTATCTTTCTGAGCCTCAGGTTCCTCATCCTGTCCTGGAAATGATGAAACCCACCCCGCACGGCCTGGTATACAGTAGGTACTTAATAAGTAAAGCCACTGCTTTATTAATAAGCCATCTCAAAGGGGTTGCAAATAAATGAAATGTTTATTAAGCATGGGCTTGGCATTGGCAGTATCGGAAGCGTCTTCCCATAGGGTCACGTGTGTGTAGGTGAGCGCGTATGCCCACCCGGCACTCTTTGGCCTGTTGGGGCTTTGAGAGTCTTGGCTGTGACTGGCCTTTGAGCCTTGTTGTCTGTGGCATACGGTCAGATCAAGGGACTGTGCTGAGCAGTGATGATAGGAGAGGCATGGGGAGCCCAGGCCATGCGTGACCCCCATAGACAGTGGGAATGTGAGTTGGCCTTGGCGAAGTCCTGGGGCTTGATGCCAGGTTCCAGTGACAGCCTGGCCTTGGCCCAGCCCCGCATCCTGCAGGGAGGGCCCTGCTCCTGCTTGCGGCGTGTCCCACCAGGGATGTTCTAGGGCTTCGGGTGTGAGAAAGTGCCTACGGGGAGGAGCTCCAGTCAGAGCAGGGCTTGTTTAAGGACAGAGCAGGCAACCTGGAGAAGTCCAAGGCTGGCCACGTGGGGTCTGGACATGGGAGCCTGGGGCAGTACCCTCTCCATCCCACCTCCCTCCTCTTCCAGGGATTCTCCCCCAGGTGCCTTCCCCAGCCTTACTCCTCTGCCAGGGTCCCATTCTTGCAACCCTTTAATGCCTGGGAGAGAGAATCTGATTGGTCCCTTCCTATCCAGTAGTTCGGCAGACCCTGGATCAGGTGACTCTCCTGGCCCAATCCACTGCATCTGGGCAGGTGGGCAGGGTCCCTGATCTGTGGCGCTGCTTCCTTCCAGATTGTGGGGATATAGTTAACTTAGAGAATTTGGGGCAAGGAGGACGAATTAACTCATGATGTCCAGTCCTCCTGAGCTGAAATGCCTTCCAGGATTGGAAACTCTCTTCCTTTCCAGCCCCTCTAATTTTGATGAGTTTTAAGCATTCACCTTTATATGGAGCCCCAAATCGATCTCATTGTAGCATCACTGTTGGCCCGCGTCCTGCCGTGTGAAGATCCTCCACACTAAATCCGTGTTGTTGACCCGAGAGCCCCTCTGACACGAGAAGACAGCCGCCAGGGCACAGGATCCCATACGCCTTCCTGCACCCCAGCTTCATTTCCCCCGGTGTCTTTCTTCCCTGTCAGGACAGAGCAGATTGTGCTGGGGGTAGGGGGCGGACAGGACGCTTTGCCTTGATCCGCCCGGCTTGGCCAGCCACACATCTCTCATTCCGACAGAGTGTTCCCCACACTGAGCTGCGTGTTCCCGGCTCCCCTGATGTTGTTTAAGAGGACTCAGCAGGAGCCTGAAGACATCAGTGGCACGCACTGGGAGCAAGGCGGGGAGAGAGACAGCTAGAGACTCCACGGGCTGACGTTAGGACAGGTGGGGCTGGACAGTAGCCTAGGCCAGGGCTGTGGAGTTAGGACACCATTCTTTCTCCTTTGCTGCAGCTTCCCATGCACCAACCGCCCCCTGGCTGACAGCCCCTAGGTCAAAAGGAACATCCAGTGCCAAGTTCACGCACTCCTTTTGCAGTCCCTAAGCAGCATCCATGGTCAAATAAACAGCCCCTTGGCAAGAGGTCCTGTGAACATTTTCATACAACCGGGAGATTACAAAAAAGAGGAAGACGAAGGTGGAGGAGAAAATGCGTTACTTGCAGACCCATTGACAAAGGAGATTGAGTGTCTGCCTGGAAATGTTTGACTCAGCTGCCTACCTTCCAGGCCAGGCCAGCCCAGGTTAAGGGTCTGGTTTTCCCCCCTGCCTCCCCCAAATGAGCTTTTTGCAGGTGTGCACACAGAGAAAATGCTCATTTGGAGGGAGATTTACAGCTTTGTCCGGAGATTGGGGGCAGGAACAACTTCCTGGGCAGTGGGGTTATCCTGGGTTAATTTTCATGATTACGGAAAGAATCTTAGCTGAACACTCTTTGGCCTCGCCTGTGGCCTTTGCTGGAGCCATGCTGACCGAACTGCTGACCTGCCAGAGGACCAGAGGGGTGCTGTCCCTTGTCCTTGGGCCTCCTGGGTTTGAGCTTCATTGTCCAGGGCCTTATGGCTGAAGAAGCACGAGAGCCTGCCTTGGATTTTTTTATTATTTTTGGTGCCTGGATTATGTGTAGCTCTGTGCCATCCACCCCTGAAGGAGTGACCTCACTGGCCTGGTGAGCAGCCTGCAGTTCCAGGGGGACACAGCAGCACGCCCACGGGACACGGGGGTTTTTCTTATTCCAAGTCGAGTTACAGTGCAAACACCTGCTCCTCATTTGGCCTACTGTCTGCAGCTTTGTCCGGCCGTGGAAGCACAAACTGTGGCACGTGTGTTGTGTTGTGTTGTGTTTTACCATCCCCTACCCCGCCAGTTCCATATACCCCGGGGACACGTGTCTGTTCTCCTTCCCCTCGAGCAGCCGTGAGTGAGCATACTACTTCAGATGCGTCCGAAAAAGGGGTCCCAGCCTCAGGCCTGGACATCCCAGGCTTGGAGTTTGTGGAGTCGGAAGAAGAAAGAGAAAAGATCTAGAAGTTCAGCTCCAGAGAGTAGGGCAGGAGGAGGCTGACTGAGCCTGTGATGTATAGACCAACAGAAAGCCTTGGGCCTGCACCGAACCGTTCACGTGCGGGGTCTCTGCTCTGAGCTCCATTCATTCCTGTATTCGAGCTGCACACTGGGTCTGCAGCAGCGAGACCTCGAACCTGCTTGCTGTTCGTCAGTTGGTGTTGTTTTCTCCCCGGGGAGTGGGGGAAGGAGAGGTATGGCAGAGGGAGACTTCAAGGAAAAGCATGCTTGGTCTTGAAAGCATCTCTGGCCAAAGAGAGCAAGGTCCTTTTCCGGCGGGGGCGGGGGGGAGAGGGTCGCCCGACCTAAGGCCTTCCTTGCCCTGGGCTTGTGCCCTGGGCTGGCTTCAGCTCAGTAGGTCCCTGATCAGGGCTCAGGGCCGTGCTAGGTGCTGGGATCCCTAAGGCGTGGCTCCTGCCAGGAGGTGCTCCGGGAAGACCTGGAGGGTGGCGTTCTGTACAAGATTTCCTTGTTGGCAGGGTCCTTTGTGTTCCTCCAAGGAAAGCAGCCTGGGGGTTGGTCACCATTGGTGAAAATCCTGCCTCGTCTCTTTGTTTTCCTCCTTCTTTAAAGAGGTGCTGGGATGTGGTCATGTGTTGTGCCGGCCTGGGTACGGGCCGTGCGTGTGTGTGGGAGCATGTGTGCAAGGGGGCTGGGGGGTGGGGGTGGAGAGCCGTGGGGTTTTTTCAATTTACATTTTTCGAATAGTTTCTCCTCTGCGCTCCCAAGAGGCAGCACGCAGGGTGGAATCAGCATTTGACCTTTGCGAAATGTTGGTGGAGTGGGCCAGACAGGCGGGGGGGAAATGTTTGGTGGCAATGGCGGCAGCTCAAAGCCGGGGTTCGAGTTACATCTCTTTTTTTTTTTTTAGTTCATAAACAAGAAAGTGAGGGTGGTGGGTGGTAAAAGAGAGGGGGCTTCCTGTGCCGGGGCCTTACAGATTAGGATCACGTGGGCCACTCAGCTCGCAGCTCTGGAGACCTGTCAGCAGAGAATGTTCTAGCAGGGGGTTCAGGTCATGAGTTTCCAGGAGAAGCCCCTAGGGATCCAGGGCCAGGCTGCCAGGCAGGGGCTGGTCTCAGAACCAGAAGGCAGCGGCTCCCAGAAGGGGGAGGGAGGGAAAGACCCGGCAGGAATGTTGCATTGGGCCGGCGCCGAGCACTGTGCATTTGCGTGTAGTCCCCCGTCACTCATTCATCCTCACAGCGCTCGATAAGACAGGCGCTGCTATCGCCCCATTTTACAGATGAGGGAACTGAGGCACAGGGAAGTGCTTGCGGGGCTGGGACTCAAACCCACACTGCCTCACCCTTGCGATGTGTCTGGCCACTTCGACCACACTGCCTGTCAGCTGACTGTCACCCAAACAGCTCAGCAAGAATTTGTCAGAACCGAAAGGAGATATGCAGGTTCCGTGCTGGCCCGAGTTTTCCTGTGGAGGAAGAGGTTCTGTTCACAGACGTGGCAGTAACGCATGAGGGACCTGAGGTTGTCCTCCCCCCAGAAGGCACCACATTTTTCCGCCTTGATTATATGTTTGGTTCATAGCCCATATTGCCGAAACTCCCCAAGTGAAGTAGGGGTGCTTTTCTAATCAGTTTTGGTCATTTTTAGTCCTGACGGTTGTAGCCTGATGGGAGGAGGGACATGGTTGTGGGAGCCCCTGTTGGTCCCCCTACTTTGAAGTCTAGGTATCCATTTCCACAAAGGCCTCAGAGACAGGATGGACCACTCTGGGATTGTGGGTACCCTCAGCCCTTTAAACAGATAGAGGGGGTGGGGAGCAGGCTAGGAGGACAGGAGTGCATAGAACGGCCCAGAGAGGCAAGGTTGCACCCGGGAGGGAGTCGGGAGTCTGCACAGGGAGGGAGGGAGGAGGGGGCTAGGGGAAGGTCTGAGGGAGGTGGGGAGCTGGGCCCAGGCCTCATGCACCCCAGACTCCCTGGGTGAACTGGCTGAGGCAAGGAGCTGTTCCTTAGGCCTTGGGTTGACTGCCCTTAATAAGGACAGTAAAACCCACCATTGTCATATTCGCAGGAGGTTAGGATGAAAAACATGACAGAAGTGAGAGCACTTTGAAGGAAAAGTTAAAAGCGCTATATTCAGCTCAGCACCATCAGGCCAAAGCACGGCCTTCTTTGTGTGAAAACGCCATCTTGTTCTGGGCCAGGCAGAAGGCCTCCATCCGGCCTCGCTAGCTAGTGTGCATTGCATTTGAGTTATGTGTGTCAGGATTTGGGATTGGGGGGCCCTGTGGCACATCAAAGACTAGAATCCTGGGAAGACACGTTGCAGGGAGAAGCCAGGTGACGCGGTGACAGTGGCCCACCACTTCCTAGGTGTGGGCCCTGGGACAGGTCCTTGCTGCTTCAGTGTCCTCCTCTGTAAAGCAGGCATCCTGCCACCCGCTGAGGTTGCTGGGACGTTGCACCGGACCTGTGCCCGGCACGGAGAGCGCCCCCAGTCCCCAGAACGCTGAGCCCAGTGCCTGGCCTTCCAGTGGCAGGTTGCTGAAGTCCAGCCATGCTGGAGACCGAGGGTAGGGCCTCCTGTGAACCAGTCCCCTATGGTGTAGGCCTGCTCTTTCTCAGTCCAAGGTAATTTTTCAATTAACTCGATTGGCTGGAAACCGGGGCGCCCTTGGAGTGTGGGAAAATGTCCCAGGCCGGAAGGGCCCTCCCCTCTGCCCCCAAGCTTGCTCGGGGCTTGGCTTCCAGAGGGAGGATCCAATTTCACATTAGGACACCAGGATGTGATCCCAGTGCCCCTCTGAAAAATCCCAGATGGCGCCTTCTAGAAGCCCCAGCGGGCTCCACACTGGCGGCTGGCCTGCCCGCCCTCCCCTCCCCACCCCTGGCGGGCTCCTCGACCGGGGCTCCAGTGTGAGAGCAGCGAACGGTGCTCGTTACTGACTTTATTGCTAAACAATTTAGAAAGGCAGCCCTCCCAGTTTTCATAAGTGAAACATTTAAAGTATGCAACGCATATTTTATTTCTTCCTGGAGCAGCTGCTCAGTTGGGCTGGAGAATAATCAGGAGCCGTTCCTCGGTGCTGCCCTGCTGTGCTCGTAGGTTCCACGGCCTCCAGCCCCTCCCACTAAGTGATGGGCGGGGAGGACGCAGGCGGCTGGAGCTCAAGATGCCCTGTTCCTTTCCCACCCCCTCCACGGGGCCAGCCATCCTCTATGATGGCATCAGAGCGGACTGCCCGTGTGTGCCAAGGGCTTGCGCGGTGCTGGGCCCCTTCTTGGAGCTTTTTATCTCTCACTCATAGAACGTCACACCATACTATTATTTATCTGTCCGCATATGAGAACAGAGAAGTGACCTGCAGGTCAAACAGCTACAAAAGGACAGAGCCAGGATTTGACCCAGCAGCTGGTCCCAGGACCGCCGCTCTTAACTGTCTGGGCCACCCACCCTTTTGTGGGTGAGGAAGTTGGGGGACATAGAGGTCATGTCATACATCACAGGAAACGCCCATCTTAGTTCGCCGGCTGAAGCCACCTTCGAGATGGGAAGACCTCCAGGTTTACCCTCTGTTTAGGCCACAGTCTGGACTTGGTTGAAAATCTTCTGAAAGCCCGGATCTGTTTGCAACGCGGATCTGAAAATGCAGGGATTTCAGACCTCCACCCTTGTGCGGTGGCCCTGGTCGCCCACTTCTCTCCTCCGCATAATTGTTTACATCTGTGGGGGCCTTCGGCATGCCTTCCGCATTTCGGTGCACTTAACCCCTGAGTGGATGTCTGAGACTGGCTGAGCACACTGAGCCAAAGCATGTTTCCAGTTTGGTTTCCAGGTCATAGTAGCCAGTGGCCTCACGATTCAAGGTTGTGAATTCCAGACACCTTCCTCTGGGCCTCAGTTTGTGTATAAAATGGGCATAGAAATGCTTTTTTCCCTCCAGTCTTAGGAAGGGAGCTCTCCCACTAGGAACTCGACCTGGGAGAACCCGCTCCCCGACCAGTAGGACGGGCAGCTTCTGTCTACCCTGTACATTCTGGTAATGGGTGGAGAAGGAAACTGAGAGGCAGGTGCTTTGCTGCTGACTCAGACTCAGGGACGGGAAAGAAAGCCAGAGCTGGGCTGTCCCTGCAGCAGCAGCAAGGCCTCGGTCAGGTTGGTTCCTCCCAATTTGCAGTGAGCTCTGTGCTCACCGCATAGCCGGGCTATGTCCTGAGTTGGTGGGTGTAACCCGTGTAACCCATACCACACCCTCTCCTTTACATTTTGGTCATTTTTTTCCCCCTGGAGGTAGTGAAGAGGGAGGAGAGATGAGACGCGCGAGTCCCACAGGTGAGGGCAGAGGGAAAAAGGCCACGCCAGCCCTGCGGTTGCCGTCCTCTTCTGGGTGTATTCCTTTAGGAGGCAGGCCTTGAGGAGGGATGAAGCTTGTTTCAAGAGCCAAGAATGGGGGACCCAGACATTTCTACCAAAGTTCGAAGTGAGGCATAATGCCTTCTCTGTGCCCGTTTGTCAGCCTCTTTGTTCTGGCAGGTAGCTCAAGAAATACGCACAGCATGGCATTTGGGCCGGGAGCCTGGCCCCATAGTTAAGAACAGGAGCTTTGCAGTCATTCGGACTTCTGAGTTGGGAACTTGAACCAGCTCTGTGACCTTGAACAAGCCAGTTCACCTGGCCTGGCCTCTGTCTCTGCCAGTGTGAAATGAGGAGCATGCTAGCACGGCTCCCACGGGCTTGGTAGAGAATTTGGTGGGCCAGGTACATAGTCAGCACCCGGACGGGAGCTGGAACCCTCGGGCGAAGGAAGGAGACCCAGTGGCTGTGGGGTTGGTCCTCACGGACCCCTCCAGGTGGGATAGAAGGAGAAAGGCTGATTTGGGCAGGAAAAGTCTGGACATGGCCTTGAGGCAGAACTTGAAAATGTGTGCCTTCCCGGGTTTAAGCCAGAGGGACTGTTCGCTGCAAAGGTAAGCTAGACTTGAAGTTCCCATGGGGGTAGGTGCTCACTGGTTTTGTGCAGGTGAATTCCAGTATCTATCCTGCCCATCCAGTTCCTGAAAGGAAGCAGATGGCCTTTAGGTTTGTGGGAATGCTGGGTGCCCAGAAAACCATCTCTCACAAAAGCAGTTTACCAGAATTCTTATCCAGTTAGATGGGATAGAAAACCCAACTCAGGGGCGCCTGGGTGGCACAGCGGTTAAGCGTCTGCCTTCGGCTCAGGGCGTGATCCTGGCATTCTGGGATCGAGCCCCACATCAGGCTCCTCTGCTGGGAGCCTGCTTCTTCCTCTCCCACTCCCCCTGCTTGTGTTCCGTCTCTCGCTGGCTGTCTCTATCTCTGTCGAATAAATAAATAAAATCTTTAAAAAAAAAAAAAAAAAGAAAGAAAACCCAACTCAAACTGGCTTAAAAATGTATTTGCTCATGTCCAGGGGAAATCCTGGCTTCAGGTGTGGTGTGGTCCAGGACACGGATGTTATCTGAACCCAGTCTTTATCTTGTTGGCACCCCCCACCCACCAGGCCAGACAGCTGCCAGCATCTTCAGGCTCTATCCTCAGGCTTATCGTTGAGGAAGGATGCATAGGCCAGACACTGACTGTGATTGGACTGGCTCGGGTCATGTGCCCCTCTCCTGAGCCAATCACAGTGGCCGGCACAATTCAGGGCTCTGATTGGCCGGACTGGGTCACATTTTCAGCTCTGAACCACAGGCCTTAAGACTGACTTTCCAAAGGCCGATGGAAACGCTGTGTCAAAAAGATGCGGAGGGAGAAGGGGGTGTAGATGTTAGCGGAATGGAAATGTCTGCAGCCCAATCCAGGAGGGTATCACGAGGAACTTGGAAAAGGCAGGATGAGCCCGCATTCCAGAGGAAGTGGTAACTGTGGCTGAGCTTGACGAGCGTGCTAAGATGCCTCCTTGCACCAAAGGGTATCCTTTGGTCAGCCCACCAGAGCCAGTGGCCAGGCCCTGGGGAGAGGCCGGCCCTCTCTTCTCCCGCCCCTCCTGCCCAGCAAGCAGATAGCAGCAGGCTGCTGGAGGCCACCGAGGAGACCTGGACGGGCTTTGGGACTGAGCAGTCCCTGCTGCCACTACCCGTCAGGGACTGTGGCCACCCAGGTGGCAGGAGAATGCCTGCCTCTCCCACTCCTAGCCAGATGGTGTACTGGGAGGCTCACATCCCTCCTGGAGCTAGAATAACTTGCTGAATGATTTTTGCGGATCCCGGAGGCCCATGGGGTTCCTCCTGGCTGTCAGTGCTCCGACAGCATCAAGCCACCGGCTGAGAAAGGCTTTCTGGGCTTGCAGTGCAGTGGACACAGGAGGCGAGGACCTCACGTGGCGTATTATAGGGATCAGGCCCAGCCGCCCTCAGGGAGCGCGTTCTGCACCGCCAATGCTCGTGCTGAGTTCTGCCTGAGAACGAGGCAACTGTGTGCCTGAGGGTTGTGACCCCTCCACTTCCCCGGGCTGTCCCTGCTTCTGACTATGTGACTGTCCATCTTGAGCCTGTGATCTGGTCTCCATCGCTGGTGCCTGGCACACAATCATTGCGGAGTCAGTGCTTGGGGAGAGGTGACAGGCGGCTGCAGACCCCATGTCCCTGGAGAGAGTCAGATTTCTGGGATAGAGAGCGCTCCCGTGGGAACTGTGGCCCGTGGGCTGCAAGGCCACGCAGGAAGATTAGTTTGGCAGTCGGGCCCGAGGAGAGTGTGGCTAAAATGTGTGTTTCTGGGCCAGCAGCTGCCCTGACAGCCTCTACGGCACAGATTAAACAGTACCTAAAGGAGAAAACAATCACTGTGAAATCTGAGAAAAAGACGAAGGCTGTGTCACCTGGGTGCCTGCCGTGCCCCCTCCCCCCACCTGGAGTAGGGATTGCCAGGTGGCTGTCTCAGGCCCGGGCGTGGCCTGGGGAGTAATACTGTTGAGAAGTGAGTGGCAGGGCGATATTTGAGAATCTCGTCGTATTTGGCGAGTGCAGTCTTGCATCCCGGTCATCCCCAAGGCTTTACGTGTCAGGATCATATGACAAAGGCCCAGAGAACACGGAAGTCTCCAGCAAACCGTAGTCCCAGCTCTTGCCTGCCTACCCCTGGGCCTGTTTCTGGACTAGAGGGTCCGTCTCCATGAGCAAGAGGGACCGGGGGGGCGGGGCAGGGGAGTCTGCAGGGTGAACAGGGACAGAAGTCGTACAAGAGGGCTGTCTACAGTGCCTACTGCAGGGACCAGGCAGGAAGGGAGCCTGGGCTCGGCTGAAGGAGCCAACCAAGCAGAGGGAAATGCTGCCGAGGCTCCCTTCACCAGTCCCAGAGGCCCAGGGTGGCCGTCAGAGGCACACCCCTGAAGCTGCCCTTCCCAGGCAACTGCCCTTCCAAGATTTCTCTTCCCAGAGGCAAACCATTATGTTCAAGACCAACCAGCCAGGTTTCCCTGTGGCAGTCCGGTCATTTACAGAGCGTTAAGGACCCTTTGGGGTTGGGTCTGCAACCAAGGGTTACGTTGCTGCTTTCGCCACCACCACCGGCTGCCCTGGGCTGACCGAATCAAGGGCTCCCGGCCCCACTCGGAAGTTGGATCGGCTTCACCCAGAGGCTGAGGCTCTGCGATCTTGGCCCTTTCAGGATGGGGACAGGATGCAAACAGTGGTCACTACCCAGGAGGACTGGAGGGCCAGGTGCACAACTGTGAAACACCAGGCTCATGCCTTCCTTGGGGGGCAACTTGCAGCCTATGCCCGCAGGAGAAGGGGTGTAATACAACTCTGGCCACAGGCGAAGGCTCTGCAGCCAGGCCACCTGGGCTCGACTGCATGATCTCTCTTCTCTCTGTGCCTCAGTTTCTGTAAAATGGGTATATCCCCCAGGGTGGTTGTGAGGATTGAGAATTAGTGTGTGTGAAGACTTCGAACCTTTCTGGCATGCATGAGCGGCTCAGAAAGGCATCTGTTCTCACGGTGATAGTGATGATGAGGGAATTCCAGAAGACGGGGAAGACAGCCCTGCAGCTGGACACACCCCTTCCTTGCCGTGCGCTTCCCCCAGCAGAAAGGCAGGAGCACAGAGGAGGTGCGATTAGACCGTTGGTGAAGACCCCCCATCCCCACCACCCTGGGCGGTGGGCTCTGCCTTTTCAGGATTCCCCTCTGCCACTGCTCTGGGCTTCTTTGGATGCATTCATGCATTTGGTCCTGTTACTCTTCAGCCTTGGGGCCTGAGAGCCCCCAGTCTCTCGGTGATTTGCCCATAGGAATCATTATAGTTGTCTTCATGTTTTAATCGTCTAAGGACAGTCCTACTGCTAATTTTTAGAATAAGCCCCACCCTAAGAGCAGCAGCCCCAGGCCCAGCAGGGACTAAGCATTCCCAACCTGACAGGCGCTGCTGGGCCACTCCAGGGCACGTGGCTTCAGAGCCCACCGGCCTGGGCCTGACCCCACACACCCCCCTGTCTCCCATCCCCAAGCGGGGACACCACAGCCCTGCTCACGGTGCTGCGAGGAACCAGGGAGATACAGCCTGTAATCCAGCGTGTGGCACCCAGCACACAAGCAGGTGCTCAGAAGACGGCAGTGCCGTCAGCCACTGTGTCTGCGAGCAAGGGTGTTTGGACCGGAAGGGGACTGTGCGGTGCTAAGCACACCGTGTGTCATCTCGAAGTGACCTCCACTTGGCCAGGGGCAGTATGGGAGCGTTCTCCTGGCATTTGACTTCTCCCATGGAATGTGTTTAGCTCGAGTGAGCACCCTGGCGTTCCCTGGGACACAGGCCTCACATCAGGGAATAGAGGTCAGCCACAGAGCCTTCCAGATCGGCAGGGTTTGGACCTCTGCTCCCCTTCACTGAGGTCTGCTGGACCGCATGGGACTGGGGGGCTCTCTCTCCGGGTTTGGGGGCAAGAACTATAAAAATGAGTTTTTAGTGGAAAATATAAAATACGTTACTGCTGTATTTGGATTTTTTTTTTCTTGAGGTGTAATTTGCATCCAGTGAAAGGCACAGGTGTTAAGTGAATAGTTTGAGTTTGGCGAGTTTTGGCAGGTGCGTGCTTGGCTGCTTATCAAGGTGTCCACCCAGGGGCCACCAGGGACGGCCCCTTCTAGGCTGGACTCACTTCACGCAGCCCAGCCTCCACCCAGATCCCCTGCCCTTTTCTGCCTTCCCTCCCCGCCCAGACCGGGGACTCAGCCTTCTCTGCTGTCTAGCCCCCTCTGCCAGGATGGGGGGCCCACGGGCCAGGCCTCAGCGGTTATCCAGGCCAAAGCCTGCCTTTGGGACCTCAGAGAAGTTTACCCTCTTCTGTAAGAATGATCATGACAGGGGCGCCTGGGTGGCGCAGTCATTAAGCGTCTGCCTTCGGCTCAGGGCGTGATCCCGGCGTTACGGGATCGAGCCCCACATCAGGCTCCTCCGCTATGAGCCTGCTTCTTCCTCTCCCACTCCCCCTGCTTGTGTTCCCTCTCTCGCTGGCTGTCTCTCTCTGTCACATAAATAAATAAATAAATCTTAAAAAAAAAAAAAAAAAGAATGATCATGACAAGCTACATATGACCCCCATTTAGAATCTTCCGGAATGTTTCCACTTAGATGATTGCTTTGTTTAATGTTTACCACAGGCCTGGGAGACTGGTCTTGACTCCATTTTCAGATAAGCTCAGAAGTCACTTATTCAAAGGTCAAAAAGCTAGGAAGGGGGGAAGCCAGGGCTGAGCCCAGGTTGGGTGACCCCTGACCTGCCCGTCTTACCTCTTCCTCGGCACTGCACTCAGCACCTTTCTTCCAAGAGCCCTGCACCGGGCTAGGTGCTGGATGTCGGGTGTGAGCAGAACAGAGCCCCTGCTCTTGTGGAAACGGACAGGCCACCTCCGTGTCCACGTCTTTCTCCAGCGGCTCCATGGAGACGGGTCCCCTGGTGCAGGGACAGAAGCACCATGCACGGAGTGTCTGGGTCAGTGTCACCTGACTCCACCGTGGGAAGTAAGAACAAGCTCATACCCTGCTGGGGGCACATTTGTCTCCACCGTCATCCACCGAGGCGAGTCTGCTTGGGCCTTGGCTCCCGCGCTGTCACCCACAGACTTTGTCACCCTGTCCTGCAAGGTAAGACAGTGTAGGAGTTACAGCAATGTGGGTGCTGGAGCTGGACCACCCGGTTCAAACCCTGGCTCTGCTCTCAACTCTGCGTGATGCTAGCCAGATCACCTAACTCCTGGAACTCAATGTCCCCATCTGTAAAATGGGATGGTGATAATAGGACCTACTTCGCCAGGTACTAGTTAAGCCACGTTAAATACAACAGAGCCTGGAGCACAAGGAGCGTTAGGAAAGGAATAATCGCTGCTGTGATGCACAGTAATTATAATGCTATTTTTATTTAGACCTTTGACTCGGGAGGGCTGGGCTTGTAAACGTGCAGCTCACCAGGAGACCTTGCTGGTGCTTGGTCCCCTGTAGCCCAGTTCAGGCAGTTCTGGGGTATGCCCTCCAGTCACAGAAAAGAACTTCTTTCCCTCCTTCCTCTCCTGCCCCTGACCTTGTGAGCTCACAAAAATTAAGCCTGGAAGAGGCTTGTCACAACTGAGGCTCTTCCCCAGGGCCAGGAGCCGCCACCTCCCTCCTGTGCTGTGTTATTTCTCCACATCCCCTCTCCCCCCGATGCCACAGCTGAGTCCTTAGCAGCTGCCTGAGCTCAGACTCAGCCTGCAGCGTGGGCCACAGTGGTTTGATTTGGTGATGTGGTGATTCAGCAGGGAAGTCAGAGGCTCTCCTGCCCCAGGCAGCCCTGCCCAGCTGGTGCTGCTCTAGGTCTCGATACAGGGGCAGGGCTGAGCTGTGCTGTCCGGGCCCCATGGTTGTTCTCCCCTCTTGGAGCATTTTGGTCCTGTGCACATTGCCTCCTTGTTACAAGGTAGCTGCTGCAGCTCCAGCCACAAGTCCACTTTCCAGGCAAGAAGGCAGAGAAGGGGCAAAGCCCTTTTTTCTTAAAGGACAGGCCACCTCAGGGGCTTTCTCTGACATCTTGCTCACCAGAACCGAGTCACCTGGACAACCCTAGCTGCAAGGGAGGCTGAGAAGTGTTTGCTCTTGCAAACAAAAGGAGGTGTGCTAGACAGAGAAGGGCAGGGTCTGCCCTGGCTGCCTGTGCCACCTTTGAGTGGGTATGACCCCCTCCCAGGGTAGCACCCTGGTAACGGCAGCTTCCCTGGGTCAGGAGAGCCTCTGTCTCCCAGGCAACGCTTACTTCTGGCTTCCTTGGCCCAGAGAGTTCTGTTGAGTCTGTGGCATTTCCGGCACCAGCCCTTTTTAACCACTACCCAAGTCCCTGCCCTGAGGTCCGAGGGCAGTGGGGTTGCCCAGCGTTGGCAGAAGGGTACACAGTTATCTTCCCTTTTTCTACCCTTGGGCAAGGGCCAGGATGGTTTCTTCAGAAATAGTGGCTTCTTGCTCAGCAGCTCTCCTGAGACTGGCCAAAGGCTCCTTCTGTCGGGGTGTCTGTGGGCCTGTGCTGGACCAGGCACTTAATAAATTCCACTTTCCCCCTTTTCTTTCTGTGTCTTGTGCCCTGCAGGCCAGCACTGAGCAGGAGAACTCTATGCATGGTGGGAGTGGTCTCTATGCAGTGTCCAACACTGGCCACTGGCTATCCACAGGTACTTGAAACATGGCCAGTGTAACTGAGGAACTGAGTTGTTCGTTTTAATTAATTTACGCTTACTTCGCTACCTGTGACCAGCCTCTGGCTTCCTGAGCTGCATGACAGCTGTAGACCAGAGTAGGGACCCTGTTCCCGCCCAGGGAAGAAATGCACAATCAGTAATAGTCCTCCAGATTCATGAAGAGTTGGAAGGCCCAGAGAGGAACACCAACTTGCCCAAGGTCACACAGCAGTTCCCCTGAGGCACAAGCCCAGATCTTCCAACTCCAGCTTCTTCACTGAGCAACGTGGCCAGTCCCCTCTGCACAGAGTGGAAAGGGAGTTGTGGGTCCAGTGGCCCACACACACGATGCTCACTGCCGAGCATGTGTAAGTGTGTTACACGTCTGTCTCCTTTATTCCCTTCACCTCCATTTTATAGGTGTGGCATCTGAGGCCCAGAGAGGGGAAGTGCCCGTCCGCCCATAAATGGGCTCAGTCTTGTGCGTCTGTCTGTGATTGCCGTCCCAGGGTTGTGCCGAGTCTCTGTCTCTGGAAGGATCCCCAGGGTGTGCGAGATCTGGGTTTAGACACCCAGCCAGGGCAGGTGCAGTTAGTAAGCTCCGACAAGCCTCTCTCTTTCCATAAAGTTGTTTTTCCAGCCTGGTCTCCTACAACTTGGCTCCTGCAGGTGCCGCACCTCCGTCCCGCCCTCCTGCTGCTTCGGGGTCTGAGGTGAGGGGCGGGGCCTAGGTGTCAGGTACACCTGTTAGAAAGGTGAGCGCGGGAAGAATCCGCCTTCGCCACTGTTAGCCAAGGACAGGGCCACCCGATCCCATCTTGTGCTCTGCTCTCATCTAATCGCAGGGGTGCAGAGAAGGCTGGGCCAGACTGTTCTTTGCCTTTACCACCTCCCTCCTCTGAGGTGCTCTGGCAAAGCCCTTTCTCGTGACTGTCCCATATCATTGTGCCAGAATCCCCGTGGGATGGGAGTAGTGTTGCTGGATAAAACACAGCACACCCAGGGACATTTGAATGTCAGAGAAGCAACGAATAAATTTTAGGTTATGTCCCATGTAATATCTAGGGCATGCTTATCCGAAAGAATATTCGTTTATCTGAAATTCAAATTTAACTGTGCATCTGGGGGGGAGGGGCTTTGCGCTTTTTTTTTTTTCCTCCCTAGCTCTGGCAGTCCTCAACAGGTAGCATGATCCCCGTGTAGCATATGTGATACCTGAGACCCAGAGAGATGATGGGGCTCGCTCACGGTCACAGCCGGGCCCTGGCCAGGACAGGATTCGAAGCCAGGCGTCTTGAAATTCTCTGCCATCTGCATAGACGTCGTAGACAAGCTTACTGGCTCCTTCAGGACGGTCTAAGGAAGCCCAGAAGTCACATCCCTAAACAAACAAATACAAACCAACTTGTCTCCAGCTGTGTGATAATGGAAATATAAATGAGGATACATTAGCAATCACTCATACCTTATTGTGAAGTAGACTTTGGTGACAGTTGAGTGGGGACCGACCCTGGGAGAACTGACGAAAGAGCGGATCAGTCTATTCTGGCTCCTAACAAAAATGCAATAGACTGAGCGGCTCGTGAAGAACAGACATGTGTTCCTCGAAATTCTGGAGGCCGGAAATCCAAGGTCCAGAGTCTGGTGAGGACCCTCTTCCTGGTGTGTAGACAGCTGTCTTTTCGCTGTGTCTTCAAGTGATAGAAGGGACAAGGAAGCTCTCTGGGGTCTCTCTTATCAGGGCGCAAATCCCACTCATGAGGGCCCCACCCTTTTGACCTCATCACCTCCCAAAGGCTGCACCTGCAAATACCATCCCAGATTAGGGTTCACCGTGAATTCTGGGGAGACACAAACATCCAGTCTATGGCAGGGAGCAAGAATGACAATTCCAGAGTCTTCAGTACTGCTAGAAGATGGCCAGGCAGGGCTGGGGTCGTAGAGAGGTGGTGAGGGTTAAGACCTTATATAATCTGACCCTGGCATACCTCTCCAGGCTTCCTCCTGCTTTCTCACCTCGTACTCAGTCACTCCCTCCACTCATTGATCCAGGGGCCTCTGGCTTTCCAGCCTCCTAGCCTTTGCTCTGCTCTTTCGTCTGCTTACCACGCCCTACATCTTCTAAGGCCTATTTCAAATATCCTTCTGCCCCCAAGCCCATGCAGTGCTCTCTCTGTGTTATGCTTACTTGTTTGTGCTGCTTCTGCTCACTGGAGACTTCTTGAGGCCAAGGGTGTTGCTCCCTCGTCCTTTCTGAACACTCTATGCTGGGCTGCAGTGCAGGCAGCCTGCACATGTTTGACTGGAGTGAGGGGGCGAGCAGCCACAGTCAACCTCCTGCTTTCCAGTTTTGCTGAGAGTTGGGCAGTTCCCAGCCTGTACTTGAGCCCCTTAATGTGAGAGCAGCCAGGCACTCCCTTGCGTGGCCTGCCTTCCCAGAGTGCAGCTTTGGGGTCCTTAGGCCCATGTTCACGGTGGGATCTGGGAATGTGCCAGCTTGAGGATGGGACCTGTCTGCGACACTCACCCAAGGGTCCCCAGTGCCTGGTGGGGTGTCTGCCATGGGGAAAATGCCCATAAGTTCTTGTTGGCTGGAGAGATGGGTGGAGGGAGTCGGCTCAGCTGTCCGTGTGTCATCACACACTGTTCAGGGCACCTCAGACCCCACAGCAAGAGGGACGGGACAGTGTGACCGGGCCTGCCTGCAGGGAGGTGTGCCCGCTGGGCGCGCAGACACGGTACAGGTGGGCTTCCCACCACGTAGGGGTTTTGCTCAGGTTGTCAGGTGGGGGCTGCTGTAGGTCTCTTGAGGGGGTGACAGCGGGGCTGTGAGGAGGGGAGGAAGCCGTCCCCGCGGCCCGGAGGCAGGATGCATCTACGCCTTCGGGGCTGGAAGGAGGTCCGAGAGGGCCGGCGAGGCTGCTGCCTGGCGGCTCTGGGACTGCAGCCCGGGAGGGTTTTCAGCAGGGAGTGAGCTACTGAGCTTGGCATTTCAGGGGGGCCCTCAGGCTTCTGTGGGGAGACCGGAGGTGGGCGAAGGAGGCACCGGGAGGGCAGGGACACCTCCCCTCGCATCCATGACAGCTGAACCCGGGAGGCCTCAGAGAAGGTTGTGAGAGGGGGGCAAGGGACGGGTCAAAGTCAAAACTGCCTCTTCGCCAGGCCTGTGGCGCTGGAGGGACTGCAAGTCCTTGAGGCCTTAGCTCTGCTTCTGCTCGGCCTGCCCCGCGCCCTGGACCTGACTCTGCCTTGCTCGCCTTGACAGCGCAGGGCGGAGTGCTTCCGAGGGAGGGCGTCCCGGGAAACGGCGGCCTCGCTGCCGAGCGCTCCTGTGGACCTTGGGGACCTCCTGCACAGGCCTGTCTGACAGGGGGCTGCTTCCTAAGTCTTGTCGGAGCCGCACAGTCCGATGAGGGTTAGACCCGTTTGGGGGCATCTGAGCCTCAAAGGGTAAGGGACGTGCTCACGGCCACATGCCTGGTCAGCGAGAGAACCAAACCAGACAGCTGGTGTCTCTAAGGCTGTGGCACAGCCGTGACCCCCAAGGGAAGGGCTGATCCCCAGCTCCTGTGACAGGATGAGACACGGTGGTGAGAGAAGGCCTCTCTGAGGAGGTGGCGTGGGCTGAAGGGCCCAGTGAGGAAGCAGCCACAGGAAGAACAAGGAAAGGGTGTTCGAGGTGCAGGGCACAGCGAGGGCAAAGGCCCTGAAGCCGAAAAGAGCTTGGCATGTCGGGAAGAGAGAGACCAGTGTGGCGGGAGGGAGAGCAATGCGTGAGTTTAGCGATGAAGCAGAGGCCATGTTGTCAAGGGCCTGCTTCAGAGAATAATTTCGAATCTCCTCTAACCAATGAGGTGAGGGTCCTGACCACGAGTCTGCTCTATAAACGCTCTAGCAGAGGTATATCTGGCCTAATGAGGCTGCTTGACCCCCACTTCTAGCACCTTCTGCAGCTCCGTGTCTTTTGTGGCTCAGGTGACCAGACCTGGCCACGTGTTTTTTTTTTTTTTTTTTTTAAAGATTTTATTTATTTATTTGACAGAGACAGCCAACGAGAGAGGGAACACAGGCAGGGGGAGTGGGAGAGGAAGAAGCAAGCTCCCAGCGGAGGAGCCTGATGCTGGGCTCAATCCCAGGGACCTGGGATCACGCCCTTAGCCAAAGGCAGACCCTTAACGACTGAGCCACCCAGGCGCCCCCTGGCTCAGGTGTATCAGTCGATCTGCAGGACTGAGCTGGCCTACAGACTCCTGGGGGTGGTGGGCGATGGCGCACCTCCTCAGTACCTTCCCAAGGCCCCCAGACCCAGAGGGAGGCCGCATCCTCCTCGGCCTCATCCCTGGGCCCTCAAGAACATAGGGTCGGGTTTAAGTGGTGTGGGAACCTCTGTCCATGGTGTCACCATCGTTACTGCTCACTTGACCCCGTTGTCCTGCATGTTCACGTGTGGATGCCCAAGTCCTGTCTCGGCGTGGTGCTGGGTTCCTCAGGTCTCCGTGTTCCGTGACACGTGTCGAGTGTGCCTTTTGGGGACTCTTTCCTGAGTGTCAGACTGGGAGCTCAGGCTCTGGAGTTGGCCAAGTCTGGGTACAAATCCCAGCTCTGCTACCCGCTTACTATTTACGATGTAATCTCGCCGAGCCTCAACTTCCTCATCTGTGAAATGGGGGCGACGATGGTAGCCGCCTCAGAAGGTTTTTGCAGGATGAAATCAGATAGTGCATCTAAAACCCAACTCGGCGACTTCGGGAGTTTTCCTCCCAACCCACATGTAGGAAGGGCCTCGGATGCAGAGCAAACAGGACAAGCCAAAGCACCTTAGAACTGTCCCCAGAAAAAGTGAGCGAGCAGGAGCCAGCGTCCCCTTCCCCTAACCGTGTGCCCTTCTCCCCTAGTGCTCCTGCGGGAAGAAGTGTCTCGGCTCCAGGAGGAAGTCCACCTTCTCCGCCAGATGAAGGAGATGTTGACGAAGGACCTGGAGGAGTCCCAGGGCGGCAAGTCCTCCGAGGTCCTCTCGGCCACCGAGCTCAGGGTCCAGCTGGCCCAGAAGGAGCAGGAGCTAGCCAGAGCCAAAGAAGCCTTGCAGGGTAAGTGACTGGTTGGTGGCAGTTTCCTCCCTTCCCTCGCCTGGGGCCCAGGCTTGGGCCACAGGGGCGCCGAGGAACCAGGGTCCTGCCTCTGCAGGGGGAGTGGCATGGACATGGGGGTCTCCCGGTGCCTAGACCCTCAGCTGAGGCTGCCCTGTCCCTTCCTCAGTAGAATTCTGCCTCTTGCAGTGTTGGAAGCTCATATCGTTCCCGCGTCCCTGTGACCAACACATGCTTTCCATCATGGTCATGCAGGGTCGCCTCTCTCTGAGGCATGAATGGCAGGTGGGCGTCTCTGCTAAACCAGGCTGCTGGTCCTGCCGCTGGGCTCCTCTCTCTCAGCGCTGTCAAGGTCCTTGAACACGTCCTGTCACAGGACAGTGTGGAGGCACTGAATTCTTTGCGGGAGGAAGCGTCCCTTCACCACACGCCACTCTTGTTCAGTGTAGTGGTCTCTCCGGGGAGGGCTCGGGCCCCCTCTCCTGTGGTTGGCCTGGAGGAGCTCCCCTCTGAGAAGCACAGTGTCCAGTGTCCCCTCCGAGAAGACGGGGGAGGAAGTGGTATGGGAGCCCAGGTGCTCTCTCACGGAGCTGGGCCACGCATAACCTCCACGTGGCCGGTGTGTCTGCCGCCAGAAACTGCTGGAGGAAATGCAGTCAGTGGGCCCAGGTGTGCAGCCGGCCTTCCTTACAGCTGGCCTGGGCCACCGGCGGCTGAACCCATCTCTCCTGGGAGCCACCTGCCGTGGGCTTTGGGAGGGGTCTCGAAAGATAGTTCAAGAAAGGTTGGGGGAATCCTCCTCTAACAGTGTTTAGAAAACTCTGATACAAAACATTGTCTTGAGGCCCCCTTACTGCCTTTGATACTCCTGGGGAAAAGAAAAAGGCAATAAAACTTGGCAACCTGCTTTCCACTTATATTTCCTAGAACGATAAATACTCTGGAAACTTCATTTTGGAAGCCAAAGCGGATTTCTTACTTAGGTTGATTTCAGGCTGCTGTCAGAAAAAGACTCCAAAACAGAGCGGCTTAAAGAAGTTGTCTCTGTCTCCTGTCACCATCAGGAGGAGCATTTCAGGTTGATGGGTATCTCTGCTCCCCTCGGCCTGGGGACATCCAGGGAAAGAGCCAAAATTGAGAGCCAAAGATTCCTCTTGGCAAGAGCTTGGTGGTTGGGCCGTGCCGGCCTGCGGGGAGAGCTGGGACCTAAAATTTCTCGCTGGGTGTCCTGGTCCAGCTATGAGGAGCACCCTTTCCTGTTGGGGTTTTGTTTCCAGTGGGGCCGCTCAGACAGCGGTGTCTTCAGGCCGGAGCGGGCGGGTGGTACGTGCCGTGGTCCAGCCGATGCCGTGTGGTTGGGACGTCACTGTGCCACGCATACTCTCCTCTCCGTGCAACCGCCCGGGAGTCTAGGCAGTTCTGTGCAAGCTTCCCAGCTTCCAGGGGCCTCCTGACATCCCCTGCTCCCTCCGGATGGAGACTGAAGCCACAAGCCACGGGAATCTCCCCGAGGCAGTGCCGCCGGGCCCGGGGCTGTGCGAGCTGATGTCCTCTGGTCTCCCTAAGCTGTATGACCCTGCGGAGAGTTGGGACTGCCTCAGAAGCGGTCTCAACCACCTGTGCCAGTATTTATCCCAGGGACAGGGAAGCCTGCCTTCCCTGTTCTTACCCAGGGAAAGAATCCTCACCCCCATCCGCCCTTCTGGACCTGGAAGGGGAAGCAGAACCTCTCTAAGCTGTTTCTGGGACCAAAGGAATGGACAGGGGGCTCAGTGGAAGCTCACTGACGCCACCGCCCCCCAGCTCCTGGGACAGACTGCCCACCCTCTGCAGACCTCAGCGGCCTGGTCCGAGTGATGGGACAGTGGTGGTGAATTCATTGCGGTGATGTCCGTGGGGGCAGAGAGCCGGCTGTTACGATGTGCGTCCTTCTCCCCTCGGCCCACAGGACACAGAGCTGGGCAGACATATTTTCCTAGCTCTGTGCTGTAAGGGGCCTTATCTGTCACCAAAGGTCACCCAGGGACACAGAGATCTGCTGGATGGGGCAGCTCCTTTGTAAACAACAACCTCAACATAAGGACTGTCAGTATTTATGATAGGAAACATTATTGAGTACCTACTGTGTGCCAGCCCCGGATCTGTCAATCACCCCGGTCCTACCAGGATTAACCCCCTTGCCCAGATGAAGTCACCTGAATGAGGTTCAGGGCAGTTGAGGAACTTGGTCAAGGTTACAGAGCTAATAGCCAGCAGAGTCAGCAGCTTTCTCCACCACATGAGCACACCTCGTCTTCCCTCTGGGGATTCCGCCGGCATGGACGGGAGAGACGGGAGGCCACCCGAGCTCAGTAGTGTGGACAGCAGACTCTGGAGCCAGAACTGGGCTGGAATCCCTGCTCTCCCACTTACTAGCTGTGTGACCTCAGGCAAATTCCTTAACCTCTCTGAACTCTATCGTTCTCTTGCTGAGGATAACAATAACAAAGCTGTTTCTCTTACAACTGGGGCCAATAACAGCTACTTCAGAGGGCTGTCATCAGGATTAAATGAGATATAAAGTGCTTGGCCCAGTGCCTAGTACTATTAGTGCAAATACTTAGTGATTATCAGATGAGAGGGCTTGGCACACCTCCTCAGGTCTGCCTGGAGATGTTGGTCTCCTGATTTCCCATTGGGGGGTGGCCCAGGCCTTAGAGCCCCTCAGCCTATCCAAGCAGGGTAGCAGTGTTCCCAAAAAGCAGTGGGCACCTTCAGCCAGCCCGAGCGTCCTGTCTGTCATTCTGCAAAGTCATAAATGAGATGCTTCCTCCCAGCCACAGCACATGGTGAGTCAGTTGCAGACAGATGTGGGCAGAAGGAGGCTGGGCCGTGAAAAGGGATTTATATGCCTGTAATGAGGAGAATGAGAATAAATGTGCAAACCAAGTAAGTGGCAGATGTTGGGTGACCCTTGTTAACAGCCGGCGTCCCTGCGGTGGGAAAACGCGAAGCCCCCAAAGATTCCCTCCCTGGCGGTTCCCTACCTACCTGCCCCTGTCTTTGGTTGGAGGTGGGATGAGACCAGAGTTGTCCAGAACGGGAGAGGTTCAGGTTCTCAAGCAAACACCAGGAACATCAGCCCCGGCTTCCAGTGTCAAAGCAAAGACAAGAATCCCATTTGGGGAGAACAGGGTGTAGAAGATTCCTCTGTTTCTTTGGGGATGAGTCTGGAATGCTAGGTTTAGGAGTTCGGTCTCGTCATGAGTGTAAAGGCAGAAGTTGGGAAGGATTGTTCAAGAAAGAAAGGTGTCATGTGTGTTTAAATGTAACGGAGTCCCTCCAGCTCTGCACGTGGTGGGGAGCGTGGAGCCCATGGGACCCCTCTGGAGAGTCTGTCGATTTCCTCAGCCCCCCTAAGTTCCCCTGATCCCCCTCGAGAATCAAGGCATTACAGAAACATGATCGGGAACATTTGCTTCTGCCCTTTTTTTAACGGCGTGACGAGTGTGCTGAGCATTTTCTCACAATAAATGCTCTCTGAAAGCATAATTTTTAATGACTACATAACGTTCTAGCAAATGGAGGCACCCTAATTTATTTAGCCGCTTTCTGATTATTGGACACTTAAGTTGTTTCCACTCTTTTTGGCTTTGCCGTTATGTATCACTCCACTGAAGATCTGTGTTCGTAAATCTGTTTTATTTTTTTAAGAGAGCATTTCTCCATCTGTCTGGTCTCCAGAGCACTTTACACTCTTACAAAATTGAGGACCCAAAGAGTTCTTGTTTATGTGGCTTAGTTCTGTAGGTATTTACTATTCTAGAGATTAAAGCCAAAAACCTATTTAAATCCTCAGTAATTTATTTTTAAACAGCAGCAATAAACCCATTGCACGTTAACATAAATAAAAAAAACTCTAATGAAAAATAAGTCTATTTTCCCAAACAAAAAGATCTGAGTGAGGAGAGCGTTGTTTTACATTTTTGCAAAGGCTTTTCCATGTCTGACTTTACGGAAGACCGCTAAATTCTCATATCTGCTCCTACAGTCAGGCCACCGTGATTGACAAACGACAGTTTGGGTTGAAAATCTGGCATCACACAGATAAGGAGGTGGAAAAGGGGAGGAGTGTATTAATTGCCTTGTTGGATAATTGTGGGTATTTTTCTTTGTTGGCATCCGAAAACTCACCAAATGGTAGTTTCTTAGAGATGTGCTGCAGGGTAGTATCGCACACTTTATCCCGCGAGGGTTTTGTGCTCTGTTAACAGCGGACAAAGCCGCCGGTCTCGTTTGCACTCTGAGGGCTGCTGTACCACACATGAGTTCTTCAGCAGCCACCAGCGGTCGCCTGAGTGATGCTGGTCTTCCCAATGATGACGTGCCTCCCGAGCCACGATCAGAACGTCCCATCTGTTCACATCACCACGCGGCGCATCAGAAAAGTCCTTGAGTCTTGAGAAGCTGTTCGAGGTCGTGGTTGCCCGTCGAGTCTGCTGAAATTCTCGCTTGTGCTCGAAAGCTCAGATGTTATCTTTGACAACAGATATGGTCAGTAGTTTTCTTAGAAGTGACAGGCCGACTCACTTAGTTCATTCGTGGGCTTTGTAGTTTGCCATGTATCTTGGTTAATACGATCAGTCACTTGTTCTTTCAAGAACACGTGGCGTTCTGCGGAAACGGTGGCTAGTTTAGCTTGCAACGCCAACAGTCACGCAGATGTGTTTCCCTCAAGATAGCCTTTGTTCTTTGATATGCGGCGAAAGAGCTTTAAGTATACTTCTTTTTTTTTTTTAAAGACATGTACTTGGGGATCAAGCTTTAATAAAATTAATAATTTTTATTGCTCCACCAGGGACATTCATAAGTTAAATGGTGCCCCCCCCCCGTTTTTTTTTTCCCCAAGAACAGTGCATGGTGTTAAGAATGTCATGTCCACTAATACCTGCTCATATGGTTTGATGGCCCTGCCGTTATTTTTGCCAAGATGTTAGCATTTTCCCCAGCATTGCTTTTTTACCCAAAGTGCAAATACGTGGTAAAAAAGGCAAACAGCGTCATAGTATCATTATGAAAACAGCTTTCCTCGTGGATCCGTTGAAGTGATATTGCTGGTGGTAGTGGTGACAGCTAGCCTTTCTGAGCATTGTTTCTATGCCACATCCTGCAGACCTTTAGCTCACTTAATCCTCTCAACAAGCCCGGGAGGGGGGCTGTGAGCGTGCGAGGAGTACTGCGCAGTACCCGGTTGGAGCTGGGTTTGGACGTCAGCAGGGTGGACCTCAGCCCTTAGGAGATGCGGGCAGGCAGAGGGCAGGTACTGCTGCAGGGGAAACAGCTTGAGCAGAGGCAAAAAGACAGTCTTTGTGTGGGGTGAGAAGGGAAGCCCCGTGCCAAGGCTTTGCAGTAGAGAGGTGGTGAGAGATGATCGTGGAGAACCTCCGGGCCATGCTCAGAAGTTCGGGGACTGGGGAGGTTTGGGGCAGGAGGCCATATCAGAAGTGCGGTGTTCCAGCAGGTACCCATGTCCCTCTCCCAACCTTTGCCATCTCCTCCCTCTCCCTTAAGCACAAGGACATACGTGTGATTACATACAGATGGTTCCTGGATCACCTCCCTTCTCTCCTCCAAGCCCTGGTTCAGACTCTGCTTCCTCCAGACACCTTCCTGGCCCTTTTCTGTCTGGTAGTTTAGGGCCTGTGGTTGTCAGGGTCATGCCCCCACCCCCCATCCCCAAAATGCCTGCATCCTAATTCCTAGAATCTGTGAATATGTCAGGTTACATGGCAAAGGGGAATCACGGTTGTTAATCAGATGTCCTTGAGATGGGGGTTATCCAGGTTATCCAGTGAGCCCAGTGTAATCACGAGAGTCCTTTAAAAAGAAGGAAGAGGAGGCAGAAGGTCAGAGGTGGAAGGAAGTGGGATAAGAGAGACTCAGTGTGAGGACTCAGCCCCATCGTGCTGGCTTTGCAGATGTGGAGGCAGGGGCCATGAGCCAAGGAGCATGGGCGCCTCTAGAGACCAGAAAAGGCCAGGAAACAGACTCTCCCCAAGAGCTTCCAGAAGGAACGCATCCTTAATTTTAACCTCCCAAGACCCATTTCCGACTCCTCCCTCCGGAACTGAAGACAATACGTTTACATTGCTTTCACCTACTACGTTTGTAGGAGTTTGTTGGAGCGGGAGGACGAGGCTGGTAAGGCCCTTTGCTCCCGGTACTTCACAGCCCTAGATGCTGACCTCTCTGAGGACTTAGCATGTAGTGAGGGACATGGCTTTCCTCTGTGGCTCACCACTCACCAGGCTCCTACAGGGCACAGTACCGAGCACAGAGCTGGCCTCGTTAGCTCAACAAAGCAGGTGATCCATTGAGTGAGAAGACACGATGTCTGAGTTTCTTTAGCAGAAGGAATAAGGCCTGTTGAGGCCTTTTCCCTGCCTCAGAATGAGCCACCTGCCTTAGACCAAGCTCTCGGAAGGAACTGAGCCTTCAGTCCTTTGCTCATTCAACAAACTGAAAACTTCCACACACTAGGATCTGTGCCTATGGCTCAGAGAATTCAGGGGCAGATTGGCCCCAGGCCCTGTCCTGAATCGGTGACGTGCCTTGAACCCACAACACACCCAGTGCAAGTTAGTTGAATAATACATTTTTTTAATGGCCAACCAGACCTGTAGATAAGCATTTGTGCCACAGATTTTCCTGCTTTGGAGAGTTCTAGGGTGCAGAGGATGTCTTTGGCCTTGGGCAGGAGGGGACACCAGTGCCCTTTATGTTCCCAGACAGTGTGGCCATGCCCTGGCTGCTTTTGCAGATGTAACAGGACCTGCAGATAGTGGGGTGGCAGGTGGCCCAAGTGACTGTCGGATAGAATGATGTGTCCTCGATGCTGGGATAGCTCTGCCCACCTACCTACACACACACACACACTCACTCACTCACACACTTCCTTGTCTCCTTGGTGCTGTGTGGGTTGGGAAAGCAGCTTGATGTTTCCTGCTTCCCTCCCCATATCCACACTCCATTCTCTGGTTCATTCCTCCCATCGAAGACTTGTTCAGCTTCCGGGCAGCTTATCACCCTGGACTGAATGTGTATGTTCCTCTTCCGGAAGACGTGCACACGAAGCTACCACTTTTCTTGGGCCCCAGCTCCAGCATGGTGGCCCCTGGGGCTCCTGCAGGGGGCCCACCCAAAGCCTGACCCTCTGACCCGCAGCCCTGATGTAGAAGACTCTTAGCTCCCAAGTCTTCGAGTTTAGTGGAAGTTTCCAGAGAGTTTTAACTCTGCAGATAAAACATCTTCCTAATACACTACTGACCACTTTTAAATATTAACAGATCCCCCTGACCCCGCTTGAAGGCATCTAAGACTCCACATTTGATCCAGGTGAAAATAATTTATAGTCAGGTGGAAGAAGTGCCCAGAATCTTGGCTGTTCTGTTGCAGATGTTGTCTGGGCCATTTGTCTCCAGCAGGTTAGCTGCTTCGAAAAGTAGCTGGATGCCTGGAAAGGGCACAAACCCTAATGCGCAAGTACTTGTTTAAAAAAAAAAATGTAATAAATCTTCTTTTGTGTGAGATATACAGAAAGGTTGCAGAGTCCCTGGACACCCACTGTCCTTCATTGTCAACATCTTCCATTACCTAGTACAGCGCACAGGTGCTTTTCAAGCCACGCCTTGAATCATGTCTGCTGATGCCTCATTGGCCAGAGCAAGTCACGTGACCATGGCCCGTGTCACGTGGATGGGGGCGCTGCCAGGCTGTGGATATAGGGAGGCGGGTTCATTGGCAGCTGTTTCCGTGGGTCCACCACAGAGAACATTTTAAATAGAATCATTTCCAGAATCTGCCCAGGGTCTGGGGTTCTGGTGACTGACAACATATTACAGCAACTTTGTCCCTTTTGGCTACTTTGCTTTTTATCGATCTCTGTACCCGAGTGACTGATGTCCTCGTCTGGGGGTTTTCACGCTGACTGGTTCGGTCTGTGAGTTGGAAAGGCAACCTGCCCACAGTCTCCTCCAGCACTTCCCAAACAGCGGCCCTTCCTGACTGTCCTTCAACACTTTGGGTCTGATTCACAGCAGACTTTGCTAGGTATTAATGTTCTAATTATGAAAATCCTCCATTTATTCTGAGAAAAACTAAAAGACTCATTTTTTTGGAAAGACACAGACACCCTCTTGGGCTCACTCTCCCATATCTGGTACTGGTTCTGGAAGCATGTACCAGAGCCCAACCTCTCTTCCCTAATCGGGGGGGAGAAACAACTATATGCACCCATTTTGCAGGTGGGATGATTGAGGTATGACTGAGGTGGGTCTCTGTTGAGTAGCAACCTTACAACTGGTACTTACTTAGCACTTGGAATCTGCCAGGCTCTCTCCTGATTGCCTGGCCTGAGTGAGCTCCCAGATCTCCCCACAGCCCTGCCAGATGGGTGGTGTTTATTAGCCTCAGTTTCCCCATCGCCAGCACGGGAGGTGAAGGAATTTTTCTGAGGTCTCTGGGATAGTAGGTTTTGGAGCCAAGACTTATTTGATCTCCAGAGTCTGGTTTCCAAACCTCTATTCTTCGCAGATACTTGGCAGATGCCTCTTTGATTCTGAAGGCCTTGGGGGCAGAGGGAGGGAGTGGAATGGGGAAGAGAGGAAGGAGGAGCAGGTCTGGACGTGGAAACACACACTCAGAGGCCCCATGAGATACAGGTTCCCCCCCTTTGAGAAAGTTCGCATTGCGCCTCTTGGCTTTTACAAAAGACCTATTTTAGTACCTGAAAGCATCTGAAGAGGCTTATTTTTACTTGGACAAAAAAAGACGAAAAGCAAACACAGCGTTTGGCATTTGTTTTACGGCGAGCCGTCGTAGGGGCAGCACGCACCCCAAAGCAGCAGGGGGGGCCCTGCCAGGCTCCTCCCCCAGCAACTACACTCCACCTCTGATCATTCAGCCGCCGGAGCTTTGAACCACTTCTGGGAGCATCTATGCTCGGTCTCCATTTATTTGGTGTATCTGTGAGCAAGATGTGTCCTAAGGTATTAGGGGAGCCTAAGAGAGGTTATTTTTTGGGTCTGGCAATGCTCACACATTTTTCCGTATAAATGAATGACAGTTGCTTCTTACGCTTTACGCCATTTTGGCTCATGAAAGGTCTCCTAGGAACGCTGTACTTTCGGATAACGGGGCAGACCTGTACCAGGATTTGTGGATTCGTTCCCAGTCTTTGCTCTGGAAGTTGTCCCAGGAAATAAAGGCTGGGCTCAGTCACACAAGCCAGGAGCTTCTCTTCCTGTCCCTCCTCTTTCCCTCCACAGTTCAGTGAACACACTGCAGCCTTGAGAAATGCCAGTGGTCTTGGCTGCCACAGAGGCCGTGTTTAAGGTGTGAGCTAGGGCTTCAGACCTTGAACCTCTGCTTTAAATGAACCCCCACTCCCTCCCCAGGAAGGGTTGGGGATTGATCGACTGAGAGGAGAAGAACAAACGTGCTGTGAGAAAAGCCACATTCCAGAATTGCCTTCCAAAAAGCATTGCCCAAGACCTCATTAAATTCTGCTTGAAGCCGTGGCCTCTGTCACTGTGTAGGTCCTGTGCCCATCTCACCCTGACAGGGTCGAGACATGGCCCTGAGGCTGTAGCAGGAAATTGAAAGGCCCGCTGGCCTCTGTCCTGGGAGAAGAGCTTTGGTGTGAACCAGGGAGAGATCCTCTTCAGAGTTGCTGGCACCCTTGCTGGGCGGGGGTGAGCACTGGCCTAAGAAGGCCGTGGACATGGGGTCAAGTCTGACAAGGGCTCAACCGTGATTCTCCTCAGCCCTGATTGGCTCCTCAGGGGACACTGTCTTGGCCTCAGAGACCCAGGGGAGTGAGCGTCGTTCCTGAAAGAGCTTGCCCTGCTGCCCCATGACGTACGTAGAGTTAGCCTGACTGCAGTTGGGGAAACTGAGGCTCCAGGAGGCTCGTGCACCTTGCAGGTCTCAGTGTTTGAACTTGAACTCCCATGCCTGACACAGATCGTTACTGCTCTCCCAGTGTTAGCTTCCGATCAGTGGATATCTCTTCATTGTGCATAAAACCTGACCCAGGAGCCCGCTCACTTACTCACTTAACAAACACTTGCTGAGGGCCATTCGGCAGGCACTGTTCTGGGCCCTCGGGGTGGATCCATGAGCGAAAAAGACAAAAGATCTATTTCTTGTGGAGCTTACATTCTAGAAGGCTGTGCCGGTTGGTACCGCCGTGGAACACACTGGCCCCAAATCTTAGTGGCGTAAGACAACCACCCTTTCTTATAGGTCATGATTTTGTGTCAGGCGCTTGGCAGGGCTCCATGGGACCGTTCTTCAGGTGCGTGTGGTGTCGGTGGGGGTCCCACAGGGGACTTCCACCAGAGTCCCGGACGGCTGCCCTCCTACGTCTGGTGCCTTGGTTCGTGGCAAGGGAATGCCGGGGTCATCTGCGAACGACAACCCGAGCACCCGCGTGGTGGTCAGACCTTGCACCTGGAGGCTCAGGGCTCCCGCAGAGAAAGTTCTAAGAAACCAAGGTGCGTGCTGCGAGGCTCTTATGGCCTGGCCTCGGATGTCACCGAGCATCACTTCTACCACATTCTGTTGGTGACAGGCCAGCCGCAAGGCCAGCCAGACTCCACGCTGTCCAAAGCATGTGGTATGGGAGATATTATTGTGTCCGTCTTTGCAAAAATACCATCTGCCTCGGAGGAGAGGGAGAAGGCCAGTGATAAACAACGAACAGAGTAAAAACTAAATCGCATGTGTTCAAAGATTTTAAGTACCATGGGAACGTGGAAATTTTACAATGGGATGAAATACGACCCAGCCGTTCCCTTCTAGGCGTTTACTCACCTAGGAAGCGAACGCCCATGCCAAGCCTCGCGCGCAAGTGGACATAGAGGTATTAGTAGTGAAAGCTCCGAGCTGGAAACAGCCCACATGCCCATTAGCAGATGCAGGGGTCAGCAAACGGCTACATTCGACAACGGAATTCCGAATTCAACCCAGCAATAAAGCAACAAACTATTGATACGTGGAGCAATGTGGTGGATCTCAAAATAATTACGCGGAGTGACAGAGCCCAGGGAGAAAAAAAAGCACACCCCGTATGATTCCGTTTACGTGCGACTAGCAGATGCAGACGATTCTGTAAAGTGGGAAGGATGTGTGGTTGCCCGGGGCAGAGCGGAGGGACAGGAGTGCGGCTCGCCGAGGGAGCTGGAGACTTGGAGGTGATGGGCGAGTTCGCTGGCTTGAGGATGCTGACGGGTTTTCCAGGGAATGCACGAGGCTGAGCCTCTCGGACGGACCCCCTTCAATACGTGCAGTTGACTGTGTGTCATTTATAATCAATGAAGCTGTGTTTAAAGGAGCGCGAGGTGAATTAGGAGTCCTTGGGGATGGGGCATTTGGGGTGGGGAGGATTTCAGTCCCCTGCAGGCCCCATGACTCGGGCAGCTTCCAGCTTTGCCTTCTTGTCCCACGTGCTGGCCTCAGCGGGCCACAGGAGGGGACCCGGTGCCGGGTGGGCAGCGTCTGGCCAGTCCAGGCAGAGCCCCGTGCATTCAAGGCCCGAGCACGCAGGGCTTCTGGGCTCACATTCCAGGAACAGGCAGAGACCCGAGAGTTCCGAGGCTACATGTCTGTGGCCCGGGCTTCCGGCCTAGCTCTTTAAATAGCTCCCACCGCGCGGACTGGGCCAGCGCTTGGGGACACAAGCTGCTGCTACCGACCAGGCAAGCTTTTGAGCCCGAGCCTGGCGTGTGGGCACAAAACGAGGAGAGGCGTTTTTTTGGCACTGAGCGAAAAACTCAGAACAATGTAGGAATTTAGAAAGGAGCATTCTCATTCTGCTCAGGGCCAGGTACCGTTGTAGAGAAGAGATCGAGGTTAAAATCCGATGGCTTCTCATGCACGTATGACTACTATAACATGCGTGTACGTAGCGGACAGTTCTGTGGGCCGGGAGGAGCGCACAGGCTGCAGATCCCATGAGTTACCACGGATAATCCTCCCCATTTTTCAGACTGAAGATCGGAAGAGCGGTAGCCGGCCGAAAGGTGGAATTGAAACCCAGGAAGGCGTGCCTGGCTCTAGATCAGTGCCCTGCACAGCCCCGTGGGGGGCCTGCTGCTGCTTGTCGAAGTGGTTAACCGGTTGTTTCTATGATAAGTCATTTGTGACGTGGATCTTGGGAACAGCTGGGCCTGCGAACCAGAGGTGGTGGGGCACCTCCGAGCGGGCAGTCAGGAGGCCGCGGCTCTCCATCCGTGTTGCCCTTGACCTCTGCAGGTCTCTTCTGGAAAATGGGAGGGTGGGGCTGAGTGTTCTTAGGAGCCCCGTTGTCATGTACTGTGAGCAGCAGACGCAGAATGCGAGAGGGGATGGAATACCGCTGAGAAGGCCAGGCAGGAGCCCCGTGCCACCGACAGACCGAGGAAGTGTTAGAACGGCATGTCGCCGGTCACACCGGCCGGGCCGCTGCAGGCCACGGGGCCTGCCACTCACTCTCTCCCCAGCCCAGAGAGACACCTCAGGGCCTGCACACAACAGCCTGAGCTGGCAGCCCTTAGCCCGCTGACTTTTGCAGCCCCTGAACTCGAGAGAAGTTGCTCACCCATGAGCTTTGGATCATGATCTAGAAGAATCGTTCTGATTCAGGCCTTGCCAGCAGAGCACGGTGCCTGAGGAAAGAAAGAAGTCTTTAGCGGGAATGCGCGGGCTCAGGCAGAAGGAGGGGGAATGGGCCAGGACTGGCTGCTCAGTACCCCCAGCCCCTGCCAAGCCCAGAAAGAGGCTTGTCTTGGTCAGTTTTGCTTCTTAGCTGCCCTGGAGACGGGGTACAGCTAGAGGGTTGGCCTTCCTGGTGCTATTAACCCTTCTCTCTCCCTGCCAGGGTGCAGCAGTGGGCTCAGCGTATGGTAAAGGGCTCGACAAATGGGCCCTGGGGGGAAGGCAGTAGATTGAAAACAACTTGGAGGCTTTGAGACTGTCACTTCCTCGGGGAGGTGGCTGTTGACTTCAGGTTCTAAGGGCAGGAGCACCTGGAGAGCAGGCTCCGAAGTGTATTGTCTCTGTATCTCCATGATTGTTCCCATTCCTGCTGCGAAGCCACAAAGCAGGGCTGGGGGAAGAGGGAGCGAGCAGAGGCAAGATACTCGCGGGGCCCACGGGGCTGGCACTGGGCGGGTGCTCAGGACAGCGGGAAGAGCAGAGTGAGGGCCCGCAGGCACGTGCCCACCGTCTGTCGCAAATTCCAGAAAGTCCTCGTGCTCTGGCAGCATCCCAAGGGCTGGCTTTTCTGGTGATGTGACCTGTCGGTGCTGTCCTGAGCACTGACCTTTGTCTCCTGCCACAAAGACCAGCGGAACACGTTGTGCTCCCCTGCCTCTGAGTCATTTAAGGAATCCTTGTGCTGGGCACTGGTGTCCGTAGAGAAAAAGGGCACAGCCCTTTCTTTCTTCCTCATAGTTCAGGTGACTGCAGACTGGGGGGAGACTCGCTTCCTCCAGGGGCAGGACGGTCTGGGGTGGCGCTGGATGGCATCCCAAGGGAGGTGGACCAGGGGGCTCTGGCCGGCCCCCCCAAAGTAGGGCCATTTCTGGCTGGAGCTCCCAGAGGAGCATGGCTTCAGAGGAGGCCTCAGAGGCGAACAGCTGACAGACTGACCAAGACTATCGAGGGGCCAGCCTGCCCTCCCCTGCCGGTGCCAGACCTCTCACCTGCTCTCCTGGACGGGGCCGAGTGTTGGCCGGCGGCAGGTGAGCCTTGAACCTGTCATGAGGCTCATGTTGGCATCTTGAGGACGGAGTTTCTGTTCCGGGCAAAGTCTGTCTCCCAATGGGCTCCTGCCTTTGTCCCCTTCCCAGCTGCATCTCTTTCGTTCCTTGGGCACTGCACGTTGAATCTGAATGGTTTAGATCTTCATAGCCTGGAGCTCGTGGGTGAGTGACTTCTGCGGAGTTTGGGGCCTGCCAAGGTTAATGGCTGTCATTTGGTCATGGGACTCTAGAGCCCCGGCAGAGCCACTGGGTCCAGGTGAAGAGCAGAGGAAGGAGCTGGTTGGGGATGTTTTGCCAGATGTCAGGATGATCAAAGGCACCTGACAACTTGATCGATGGTGAGTGTGGGGAGTCGCTGAGAGGTGTGTGACCATGCGGCTGGGAGTGTGGTGTCCCCTCTTCAAATGAGAAGCCAGTAAAGCCCCCTTTCACCTTTTTGGGATCTTCCATACCCACCAGTAAAGCCCCTAGAGACAGTTGTCTTCTCTTGTTGGATTTCTTTTCATCTGAGAGGGCTTCTCCTTCCCGCTCTTCTGGAAGCTCAGACCCCCCAGGCTGCCAGCAGATTTAAGGGACTGTTTCACTTAGGTGATGGATGGCCGTGGGGCACACCGGAGTGGTGCAGGCTGGCGGCTTTCCTGCCACGAAGGTGGGTGTGTGAGGGTGGCTTGGCTCCCCTGCAGGTGGGAGGACTTTCCCCGCGCAGAGCTGGGCTTTCCAAGCTGTTCCTAATAAGCAGGGCGGTATGATGCCAAGACACAGTGGCCTCTGTTGCGGTTCAAAGTTTGTTAGCAGTAGGTGGGAAAGGTGGTGAATAATTTGGGGGTGGGATTTATAGGGAGAGGGCAGTGTCCACAATAAGGGGGCATCCTCCCTGCTGCGTTACGCTCTGCATGGGCGCCAGGAGCAAGGCCAGCGGAGATTTCCCTATTCATCCCAAGCGATTAGGAGATGCTCGTCCAGGGAAGGGAAGGTGCTCCTCTGAGTTTCCGAGTTCAGCCCAGGTTCTCAGGAAAGCAGTGAAAACCGGAAGTGTCCTTTACCGAACACCTGTCAAGTGCCATCAACACTGGGAAAGTGAACAGTAGCTCATGGAATCTTCCTCACCATCCTGCAGGATGCTTCCCGGTCTCCCTTTTACGTATGAAGAACAGAAGCTCACAAGGTCATGTGGGTGGTAGAGGCAGAACCAAGCTCCCTTTGACCCGGGCAAGTCGCTCAGCCTATCTCCGTGGGTGCACAGGGATTATAACAGCACCTGCCCTGGGGTCCTCCAGATTCAACGAGAAAATTCACAGAAAGAGGTTAGAACAGGAAGTACCCCTTTATTAAATATCAGCTGCTGCTCTTAACGTTATCCTTATTCTTTTACTAAACTCAGAGTGACTGCACCATTTATTGTCTAGACTGAGAGAGTTTCACAAGAGAAAGAGGGCCTATTAAATACAGTTGTGCTCGGACGATAGGCGTGAACTGGGACTGTCCCAGACAGGCAAGACCCACAGCCCTTGACCAACAGATGGGATCTGAGTGGGTGGACAGGTGTCAGGCAGGCACTCCGGGTCAGGGGCTGACATATGCAAAGGTGTGGAGGTTGGGCGCTCATGGTACGTGCAGGTGACCGTGAGGTGGCCGGCCGTGGGGCCCACCTGCCCCGCTGGACAGGACAAGGAACATCTCCACTGCACCCTGACTCCACGGCCCAGAGCACATCCTTCCCTCCGCTCCAAGTTCATCTGCGTGCTCTGAGACCACCCACCCACCCGTTCGGCATCATGATTTATGACCACACCACAGGCCACTCCATTCTTTGTGGACCTGAAACAGACAGGATCTTTGCCACAACAGAGGGGTCTGAAAACCATTGCAATGCATGGTGGACGGGAGGGAGCAGAGCTAGAGAAGTGAGCTGTTACATCAGGGAGTGCATCCTTGGTTGACGTCAGAGGAACAAAGCTTTTGGGTGGTGGCTGCAGGAGGAAGGATACAGGAGGCAGGAGAGGGAGGCAGGCTGGCTGGCAGAGGCTCGTGTCCCCAGCCTGCGTGGCTTCCGTGTGAAAACCTCAGCAAGAGCACGTGATACCTGGATAAGGAGGGTTTCCAGGCAACTGCTGTTATGCTCCCATCGGGCGCCTGTGCCTCCCGGCCTGGGAGTCAGGTTCCCAGAAGGGTCAGAGCAGCCGCGCCTCTGGAACAGTGGGGTCTGAGAGATGCTGGGGAGACCTTCTTTCCCGGGAGAGAGAGGGGAAGGCAAGAGCCAGAGACCAGGCTCTGGGGGTGAAGTGACATGCCCCAGCTAAGCTGGAAGCTGGGCCTGGACCCGTGTCCTGACTCCCAACCCTGAACACTTCGTGGGGCCCTCACTTTTTATGGTCTCTGTTCCTAAAATAGATTTCTAAAAATTGTAATGGAATCTGGCCGTAGAGTAGGATCTGAGCTCAAAAAGTACAGGCTGATCACCCGTCTGTAAATGTGTATTTTCGGCATTAATGGGGCTCCTGCTACCCTCTGTGGAGTCTTGGTGCAAATTAGAAGCAGCCACACAGACAGATTCAGAAAGCCACCCCTCCCATTGAACACAGTCCTGCTGCTCTTCTAATGCATCGAGTTTCTCAGCCCTTAAAATGCAGCCCTTGGGTACAAGCCTGGGAGGGTGGGACATGCGCCCCCCACTCGTCCCCTCTGAGCCAAGGCTACTTTTCTCAGCGCCCTGAGACTTTGGGGTGCCCAGCATGGGGGCCAGCAGGAACCGGTGACTCTGCAATGCCAAGGAAGACTGGGGGCACAATGCGGGATCTTTCCACCACCTAAATTGTATTTATGTATTTATTTTAGAGAGAGGGCGCACGCATGCCAGCGGGAAGGGGGAGAGGGAGAGGCAGACAACCTCAAGCCGACTGCGCTGAGCGCAACCAGCACCCTTGGCCACTTGCTCAGAGCACTCCTGAGGGAGCTCCGGGCCCCGTGGCAGGCATCTGGCAGCTTGTCCGTGATCATCAGAGCAAAACTCCAGAACATTGCTTTTGCCTGTTGAAGACAGCAGGGAGCCTTTTTACTCCAGAAAGGAGAAGGGCACGCTCCTGAGGTTTCTCCAGACACCCAAAGCACTCCTTGCCCTTCCTTACACAGGTGCGGGCATTTCATCTCCAGCACCATGTGTCCGCGTTGTTCACCCTCCTGGCCCTGCTGGGATGCCCGGCCTCTAGCACCTTCAGCATGAGCCTCGGACTTGGCCCCGGGGCCAGAGCCTTCAGCCCAGGGCCGAAAGTGTAAGCAGTAGAGTAAGAAGATGCAAATTAACTCCACCCAGGGCACTTATTGCTCACCCCTCAGATGGCAAAAACGCAAACTCACAGCACCATGCGTGCATCTCACGCAATTGGCAAAAAGGCCAAATGGTGTGACCCCAGTAGGGGGACGCTGAGGTACAGTGAGCAAAATCACATATGCATTTGCCCACTGACCCAACGGTCCCACATCAAAGGGTTTACCCTGAGGATAAAACGTCACGAATATGAAGCGAGTTACTCTGTACTCCTCATGGGATACATCCAAAGGCTTGCAGGAGCAGAAGAACGGGAAGCAAATCTTGAAGTGTATGTAGATTTGTTGATAGTGCCGTTCGGACTTGTGTTGTTACTGTGGAATGGAGCAAATAAGTAAACATGTATTGTTAAGGACCAGGATTGCGTCTGTGGGACACAGGGCTTTGGAACGGGAGGTGTCAGATGGGCGTTGGACACATCAATATGTTTTTGATTTTATTTATACGTATATTACTTACATAAATTTTATACAGCTGTACGTATGTGTAAGTTTTATAAGTTGAAACCACAGAAGGGCAAAGAAGCGGTGACCCCAGGAGCAGTGCACACGCCTGGGGCGCACAGCTGTGCCTCAGCGCTGTTCCCCGTCAGAAGGAGCTGGGGCTCCTTAGACCTAAGTGGAGGATCCCAGGTGTTGGGCAGTGCAAAGTCACAAGGTGTGACTCGAACATCTTTTCGTTCTAGAAGGCAAGAGACAGATGGGTCAGAAACCAGGCACTGGTTGGAAGAGAGAGCTATCGACAAGGATGAGATAGTTGAACATCCAAAATGATGAGAAGATTAGATTCTTCACGGGGGACCAGAGGGGAGAGATGAAAGCTAGTTAGTCCATGTGTAATTAACTAGAAAATCACCAGAGTGGGCAAACTGCCATACAGGCCTCCTGATAGAATACAGCGAGAGGACACAACGTCACCTGTGGGTTAGTTGGCTTGGAAGCAAAACAGCTTTGACGTCGACAAAGACCCACAGAAGGCAAAGGGACCCTCCTAGATTTAGGGAGAATCTGCAGCCACACACACAGTTCAGTGCCGTGTGTGACCCTGTTTGGGATCTTGGACTGGGGGGTGAAAAAGCCACAGGAGCAGTTACTGGGGACTGTCGGGGCAACGTGACTGGGAGGCTCTGTGTTAGGAGATGTGGTTACATCAGCAGCGATGCAGAATGAGACAGTCAGGAGCTCTCAGGACGGGCCAGTGCCGGAGCGCTTGGCAGTCGGGCCCCGGCGATCTCGCAGCCGCCAGTACGTGCCCCGTGCTGGCCAAGTGCCGGAACAGTTGTTAATCCTCGTTTGCAGATAGGAAACGCGTGTACAGCGATATTACTTCTCTTTATGAATATTTTAATATTAAAGCAGCATATCCCAGAAAGTGCTGACCTGCCGCTTTTCTGGGTTGGTGCATTCCATTCCAGGCAGTTCCCCTGGCCTGCTTGGTACCAGCCTGAGTGCGTGTCACAGAAGGAGCGTGTGGGTGTTTTCGTGTGGCCAGGCAGGCCTCTAGCGCACCCATCCCTCCTTGAATGGGATTCACAGGACCTCAGGGGGATACCGTTGTCCTCTCATTTTGAAGTCACTTGAGGAAAGTGACTCAACTCCAGATTTCCAAATCTAAGCTGTGTGCTGGGGGTGCAGGACTCTGATGGGGCCCTGGCTGGCCGCCTTCCCAGGGACTGGCATAGGGGACATTGGGCCCCCACGGGCCTTGCCTGCTCCTACCAGCTGAGTAATTAGTAGGTCCTCCATCAGCTGCAGCTGCTGCTGCTTTTCTCTGTTCAATTTAATCAAAGGCACAACAGTAGGCATTCTGCCAGGTATTGGAAATGCAGAGGGTCCTTCATTCCAGAAATATCGATTGACCCCTGGCCACTTGCCAGGCCCAGGGCTAGGTGTCGAGTATCTCGTGAAGAGCAGGACAGCTTAGCAGTTTAGAGGGGAGTCAAGTAATAAATGAGTGAACAGACAAGGGAAAGATAGTAGCAGCACATGCCCAAAAGCATTAAAATGGGGAGGCGTGGAGGACAGTGGGGTTGCCTCGTTGGCATAAGGGGGCCAGAGAAAGCCTCTCTGAAGCAGACCGTCTAACTCAAGACCGATGGGGAAGAGTCAGGGGGCAGCTCTCCAAGCATGGGAACAGAGGAAGCGTGTGTGGCTGGAGGGTAAAGGACAGGGAGGGAGTGGGAGATGATGACAGGCATCCTGGAGGGGCTTTGCAGGGAGTGAGCCTTGGACTTGATTATATGTGTTGGTTTAAGCAGGGAAGCAGCCCCTCCTCTGGCTGTCCTGTTGAGAATAGACCGGATTAGGGGCGGTCGAGAGAAGCTATCGCAGTCCTCCCCTGGGACAGGTTTGGAAAATCCACCGGACTTGTGGCAGATCAGATGCAGGGGAGAGAAGAGGACAACTCGCAGGGGTGGGGCTTGGGCACCTGGCGTGGGGCAGCTCCTCCTCCAGCCTGAGGGCACTAGGGAGCCATTGCAAGCTCTTAGGCGGGGAGTGATGGGATCCCATCGCGGTTTAGGAAGCCAGCCTGGGGGTGTAGAGTAGAAACGGAATCCAGCTGTGACAGAGGCTGGGGCCAGGCAGGAGGAGGGGAATGAGGGCAGGTGGTTCTCCTGCCTGCAGAGGAAGCAGTAGGTACAGGCAGGGCCTGTTTCCTCCTCACATTTGGCCTCAGGCCCCTTGCCGGGGGTGCTACACCATCACCTCCTCCTCCTGGCTTCCTCCTTCCTCCTTGAGGGGAGGGAGAATGTTCCCCTCCCCTGTGGAGACTGCGTTCCCAGGCAAAGGCAGAGTTCCCACGGCTTGGCCTCGGGGTTTCCATCCCCACCCGGCCCGCTCTCTCCTCTCAGCCTGCCGGAGCAGAGCCCGGACGCACTGAAGGAAGGAGGGCTGCCCTGCCTAGCCCTGCTGGAGGGGATTATAATTAAAACCAGGGAGGCTGCACTTAGACTAATGACACTCCACGTTCAGAATTGCTGTCCGAGGCTCTGGTTTTCCTGATGCCAGAAAATCCACTAACCCCGGGTTACATTCGGTCCGGATGCAGTTTGGAGATCCATCCAGCGTGTTGTATTCTGATCAGTACCTGTTTGGGGGGATTGGGGGGGGGCTCTCACTCTGCCCCCCTCCCCCCCCCCCCCCCCCCCCCCGCACAGGCAGTTGGTTCACAAGGGCCACCCTTCCCCGGGTGGGGTCGGGTGTGCAGCTCAGCCCCAGAGGCCAGGGAATTGAGGAAAGACTGGCTGCTGGCTCCTGCCCTCAGGGCCTCCAGCTCCAGCTCCAGGAACACTGCGCTGCATGCAAGACTGACTCCCCTCGCCTGGGCTCTTAGGGCCCCCGCGTGTGACCGTCTCCTGGGACAGCAAGCTCTCCTAGAGCCTTGTGCACCCCACCTTCCCAGCCAGACTCAAAGGAGCCCAGGTCAGCGTTTCTTAATGACTCAGGGTCACCCAGGAGTATTCACTTTTGTACTTGGGAAAATGTGGGTGCACCGTCCCTTTGCGCTGGATTCTCTTCCCTTCCTCTCAGGCCGCCACCTATCACTTGTCTGTTGTCATTGGGCTGCCTCTGGGGACCTTGCAGCCATCCCTCAGCCCCTCAGAGAATCAGTGTGTTCATCTGCAAAGTGGGGATGACACCAGGACCGGCCTGGAAGGGGGCGGGAGGATGGATTGTCACCTCGGCCAGCTGCCCCCGGGCACAGGCAGCCCCCAGGACTGGAAAGGCACCCTGACTCTCGGTACTTTCTTGCTCCCCCTTCCGTGCTTTCAGACCCAGCACGGAGCAGGCCGTGAGCCCCCAAGGCCACTGCTGCTGCAGCAGGTGGAGGCTGGGGGGCGGCGGGGGGGGAGCGTGGGCCTCGTGCACGGGGTCATAGAAGGTGGCTGGCAGGCCTGGGCAGAAAGGGAGAATCTGAGCTCCATGCATTTCTGCTGGGATGACCTGTGACCCGCCGGCCCCTCTGGCCTGTTTGACAGCAAGGTTACCTCCACCCTGGGAGTCACGTGACTTTTCCACAGTGTTCCCTGCAGAGGCTGGCTGGCATCCCCTGCTCCCCATTCCAGCTCCACGACACCAGGAATCCAGGGAACCGCCTCCCTGAGCGGGGCCTCTGTCCTCATACCTTTGCTGTCGGAGAGAGGCTGGAACGAGCACTCGCACTCGCACCGGCTGCACGGGGAATAGAGCAGGCGCCTGACGGAAGGGGCCAGCCAGGGCTCTTCTCTTTTCACCGGTTCTACTCCTTAACTTGCTTCTCCTTTCCTGCCTTCAGCGTTTTGTGCAAAACGCCCCTCTTGCCAGAAGCCCTTTCCTGGCCGGCCTGCGGGCAGCTCCAATGCATGTCCTAATTTTTATTTACCTTCAGTGATTCCAGGCCAGAAAGCTGCTGACCCACAGATACATTCTCTTGAGTCTGGGTGCTGCTTATTTAGTGTTTGAATGTGTTGCCACTGTTTAAAATCCAGAAACTATTCATGATGTGGGTTTCGACCTTCTTTTGGAAAACCAAGCAGGTCTGGCCACCCGGGGCCATGCTGCCTCCATCAGCAGTCCCCAAGCTATCCCCTTAGAGGACTCTCTTCCCGACAGCAAAGCTGGCCCAGCCTTCTGGGTCTTTGATCCTCGGTTCCCGAACCCGCAGGGTCCAGAGCCTTTGACATGCAGTCACTGGGTGGGCTTTTCTCCCCCATTCCCTTGTCTCTCCTTCCTGACCCCCATCCCTCCGGTCTTACTCCCCTGCCGGCAAGCACAGAGATTCACACCTTCCCTTTTGCTCCCTGGGTCCCTTCGCTGGTGGCTGGATTTTAGCACACTGGGCGTGTGGCTGAGCCATCCCTGTGTCATCGGAACCCTGCTCCGGGCCTGGCCTGCAGTGGGTGCTCCAGGAAAGGAGAGGACATGAACAAGGTGCTAAAAAAGCTACCAAGGCCCCACCCGCCCCCCGCCCCCCAGGTTCAGGCAGAGACAGACGCCCGGCCCCACCACCGCAGGCTGGAGAAGTCTTGCAGCGACACGCTTCGCATTGGGACGGGCCGATCAGCCAGGGAGACGCTGCCTGAGGGACACCAGCTGCGTCTGGGTGCTTCCTCCAAGTCAGACTTCCCTCCCTCCAGCCTCTCCCAGTCCCTGCAGGAAGGGCTGATCTTCCCAGAGATGTGCCACTTGCCGAGAGAAGGCATCTTGGGAAGCTAAGGGCCTCAGGCACCTTGCATCTCCCGGTGCCCAGCCTTGCGTGTCGGGCACGGGGTGGGCCCTGCATTTGCCCTGTGTGACAGGGCACCCACCTCCCTGACGGACCGCCTCTCCCCGAGTGAGCTCAGTTGCACTCTCCTCTGTTCCTCAAATGCCCCAAGGCCATTCATTCCTGGGGGGCCTTTTTGCTTGGCTGATCCCTCAGCCTGGAATGTTCTTTCCCAGAATTCCCTGCCTCCCAGAGCCCGGGGCTCCTCATCCTTCACGGTCTCAGCTTAAATGTCACCTGCTCAGAGAGGTCCTTGGAGCTTTCTCTCCCCAGGACACCTGCCCTGTGCCCCCCCCCCAATCCCTCCAGGTGCTCTTCGGTGTCAGGCTCAAATGGTCCCCTTCACAGCACATTTCACAGTTTCTGACTGTTTCTGCATTGTGGCTCTTAGTTATTTGCTGTCAGCCGTAAGAGGGCAGAGGGGTCGTGTCTGATTTATTTCTGCTGGAGGATGTAGGACAGGGCCTGGGCTGGGAGTTGGCCGCAGGGCCCAGAGCCTCGGGGACTGACTAGGACCCTGGGCATCTGGGGCCCAGTGGGGCCTCACAGAGCTAAGACGTCAGATAGGCCTGATCAGATCCCAGCTCAGCTACTCTGTTGCTGTGTGGCTCTGGGCAAGTTACTTAACCTCTCGGCTAGAGCTTTCCAGCTCACGGGAGTTAATGCGATAATGTGTGTAAGGCATTTGGGAATGGTACCTGGGAGCTAAGCACAAATTGTTATCCAGGAGTGAGCCTGATTTGAAGTGTGTCTGGTTGGAATGAGGCAGATAGGAAATGGAGATGCAGGTCTGTGCCTTAGAGATGAGCGAGGGCTTGCATGCGGTCTTGGATCCTCTTTTCCCGTGTCCTCCTTGCTCCCGCTCTGCAGATGCGAACTGCCTCTGAGGCTCCCCAGCCAGCTCGGGGCAGAGAGGGAGGTGGACAGTCTCTTGCTGCTTGTGGACTGACTTCATGGGTCTAGAGCAAAAAGATGCCCCAGAGGTTGGCCTGCGTGGGTTTGGGGATTATCTGCCATGTGGGGGCCTGGGCCCTCTGCTCCTTCTCTCTGTATCAGCCCAAAGAGAAGTGAGGGCATTGCTAACTTCTGGGAAGACAGCCAGAGTGAGCCCACCCAGAAGAGGGGGCTGTGGGTGGGGCGGAGACGTCAGGGGTCAAAGTGGGTGGGGGACATGGCTTCTGGGTAGTGTGGCGCCGTTCCAGCCCCAGCGCTCTACCTGAACTAAGGCATGAAATTCTCGCAGCACTGGTGTGCTTTCATCGGCGCCACTTTACAGATGAGGAAACTGAGGCACAGAGGCGTATAGATCCCTTCTTGGTAGAGCCTGGATTCAGACGCAGGCTTTTGGGCTGGAGGATTTTAACTTTCAAACACTTGCTGTGCCAGGGAGCTACAGTCCACAAGTATTTGTCAAGTTCACGGGTAACCCGGTGGTAGTTTAGGTGGTAAAGTCGAAAGGACACATTGGCCTTAGGAGTCAGATGGACCTGGTTGGAATCCTTGCTGTGTGACTTTAGGCAAGTCACTTCACCTCTCTGAGCCTTCATTTTGCCATTAGGACAATGGACATAAAAACACCTCCTTTGCAGGGCTTTTGGAGCGACAGGAGGAGGGTCGCATGCATGGCCCTCCCAGAGGCACCCCACAAGTGTTTACTCCCTTTCTCCAGGGTTTCCTCCTGCTCTGTGCCTTCAGCCTCAGGCATTGGCTCCTGTCCAGAGTCTGACCTTGGCCTTGAGTTCCGCGAGGATTTCGGAAATGGCTTTGGCTGCTGCAATGGAGAGAGCTGCCCTGATCTGCTTGCTGATCAGAATCTTGGGGCGCCCCTTGCCAGGCCTTTCATGTTGTTGCTTTATTTCACAAGAGCCCCGGTGTTTGTTTAGCAATGGACAGTATTTTTAGAACTTAAAAGTAATTCTGCTCTTCGAGGAACAAGTCTGTGGATGGAGCCCCATCTGGAGCCAGGCCGGGACCGGAGGCGTGTGGGCGCTGTGCCCTGGGTCTCCCCACCTCCGTGCCCTCCTCCTCCCGGGCCCAGCCACTGGAGGCGGGATACCTCAGCCAGCCCTGCCCAGCTTGACCCCTTCCTTCCCACTGGCCCGGCCCTGGGGGTTCTGGTTGTAGGGAGGGGCGGGGGTGCACCGCACTCCCAGCCTGTGGGAGGCGGGGTAATGGCCCCCCAAAGACATCCACATTCCAGTCCCTGGAACTGGAGAAGATGTTACCTTGCGTGGCAAAAAGGACTCCACAGCTGTGATTGAGTTAAGGGTCTCGAAGTAGAAGCTTATCCTGCATTATCAGATGGGCCCAGTGTAACCACAAGGGCCCTCGTCCGGGGAGGCAGGAGCATCAGAGAGAGAGGAAGGGGGACGTGAGGATGGAAGTGGGAGTTCAGAGTCAGAGGGAGAGCTCTGTGGGTGTTGCAGTGCCCGCTCTGGGGAAAGAGGGCGGGGCCACGAGCCCAGGAACGTGGGCCCCTCTAGAAGCTGGAAAAGGCAGGGAAAGAGCCTCCAGAAGGAATACAGCCCTGCCCACACCTTGACTTTGGCCTGGGAAACCTGTTTTGGACTCTGACCTCCAGAACTATAAGAGAGATGACGTGGGTGGTCTTAAGCCACCAAGCGCGTGGTCCTTTGTTAGCACAGCGACAGCGACGGGAACCTCATCCCCGCCCCACGTCCACCTCCCTCCCTGGAGCACCTCCCTTCAGGCCCGGGCTGCAGGGGCGCAGAGTACATCTGCAAGACAGAGCTCACTCTTTCCAGAACTCTTGGGGGGCATTCTAGAGAACGTATGGACCCGACCCAGCCCCTGGCGTGTAGTAGTTTGGCAGAGCTGCGGGTGCCTCTGGGCCTCCGTTTCCCCATCTGGGGGAGGGGAGAACCGTGGCCCCCAGGCCCGTGAGCAGGTGCACAGATCATAGCGCTGGCCAGAGCACTCCTAGAGGAGCGGAGCCCCCGCTCTAGTTTGGTCAGCCGCCCCGCCTCCTCTCCGCCCGGCTCGGCCCGCGCCTCCTCCCGCAGCTGGAGGGCTCTCAGCCTCCGGGGTCGACCCCTTTTCGCTGCCGCATGTTCCCACGATGTGAGTCATCGGGCGGGAGTACCCTAGGATGGCTCTGTGTCCCACGGGAGGTGATCTAGGGTAGGAGGTGGCTTCTTCCTGCTGCCCCCCGCTTGGTCCTCCAAAGCTGAAATCCTAACCGACTGCCGAGGCTGAGGCCTCCAGAGGCCGCAGAGGATACAGCTGGGGCAGGAATGACTCCTGTGGGGTGTGGGAGGAGAGAGGCCCAGAAATGCATCTCAGAAGTCCCCTGCCGCGGCCCAGACTCGCCCGTCCTGTTCACGAGGACACAGAATGCCACAAGAAAGTCAGAATGGGCTCAGTGCCCTTTGCAGACGGACCTCTGTGTGCGTGACCTGCCGACGCTGTCGCCTGGTGGATTGGGGCAGAGCCGGCCGGTCTGGGGCCACAGAGGTGAGGACAGCGGGGTGCATTGGGGTCAGGAGCACCCACCCATGCAGACTCAGACTGCCCACGTTAAAGCCTAGTGTGGCTGGTTGCTCTCTGAATGACCTTGGGCAAGTCACGTAACTTCCAGGAACCTCAGGTTCCTGTTCAGAAAAATCGACAGCGTCATCATCTTCTTCGTCTGACACATAGGGAGCCCTCCCTACATGCCAGGCACCGTCCTGACCTCTCTAGAAAGATATTAACTCTGAACCCTTACCATAAATCCGGGAGGTGGGTGCTCTGGTCACCCTCAGGCGAGGGAGGGGCCCAGAGGAGTAAAAGAAGGTGCCAAAGGCCGCACCCAGGGACTTGGACCCGGGTCACCTGGCACTCGTCAGGCCTGTAGCCTCCTCCCTTGGGGATCAGCAGGGAGCATGAGCACCGTCCCTGCTCGTCTGGCTGATGCCTGCAAAGTGCGAAGCACCGTGCGGGAAGCAGGAGGCCCTGGGCAGCGGTTAGTGACCTCTGCATCTGTTAACCCACTTAACACAGGTGCCTGGTGACATGTGTCTGGGGCCCTGGGTCAAAATCCATTCTGACTTTGAGGGCCATGAGTATATTCAGCGTTTTGGTCCTGTTGGTGGTGTCATGGGTCTGTCTGTATGGAAGTCAAGACTCCTCCAACTGTGTGCTTCAAATACTGTGTAGGTCGTCCATTCGGTGTCAGTTCCACGACACTGAAGCTGTTTTTTAAAAAAAAATACAGCAGAAGTTAATCAACAGGGGCGCCTGGGAGGCTCAGTCAGTGAAGCTTCTGCCTTCGGCTCAAGTCGTGGTACTCGGGTCCTAGGATCGAGCCCCGCGTCGGGCTCCCTGCTCAGCGGGGAGTCTGCTTCTCCCTCTCCCACTGCCTGCCGCTCCCCCTGCTTGTGCTCTCTTTCTTTCTCTCTCTCCCTATCTCTCTCTCTCTCTCTGTCAAATAAATAAATAAGATCTTTTAAAAAAAAAAAAATGTTAATCGACAAAACAGAAACTCCCAGGGTGCCTGGGTTGCTCAGTCAGTGAAGCTTCTGCCTCTGGCTCAGGTCATGATCCCAGGGTCCTGGGATCGAGTCCTGCGTCGGGCTTCTTGCTCAGCAGGGAGCCTGCTTCTCCCTCTCGTGCTTGCTGTCACTATCTTTGTCTATCTCAAATAAATAAATAAAATCTATAAAAAAAACAAAAAAAGCAACAAAATAAAACAGAAACTCCATTCTGTCCAATGGGTTTGGCCAAGTGAGGCCAGCTAAAGGGTACATTGCTTTTCAGACAGCGTCCCCTACACTCAAATTCTAGCGTAAAGGGGGGCTGTGAAAGTGGGGGTGGCCTTTCGCTGTGGGTGTTGCTGTGTGTCCCAGCGCTGGCCTTTCCTGGTCTCTCAGCTCTGGATCTGCACACACACGCTCCCCCCAGGAGTTGGATAATGTTCGCACAGGTGTCTTTCATCTGTGTTGCATGGCAGTGGGGCGTTCACCCCTGCTCCCGGGCATCCCTGTCGATGCCCAACTTGGTCTGCTCCAGGAACTGCCTCTCTAATGTCCCACGTCCTGGCTTACCACCCCGGCTGGTGGTGTCAGCTCACGGGCGGCCAGCCCAGGCCCGTGGCCCTACTTGGGGAAGAACCAGGGTGGACAGACCGGAGGCCGTGCACCCCAGGCCCTGGCTTGTGTCAGACGCGGCCTCGTGTGAGCTGCGTGATCCTGACCTCATCTTTTTGCCAAGCCAGCTTCCATTTCTTCATCTGCACAATCGGGGTGACTTCACAAGGTTGTCGTAAGGGTCGTCCGGGAAGGTCCCGTATTTCATGGATTCTAATTCTGAATCAGGGTCTGAAATCAAGGTGCACCCCACAAGAGATGTGTCAGAGTTCAACTGGCAGTGTTTTTTGATGGCCCCTGAAATATTGGTGTATGTTACACCTGCCAGCTCCCGAGACCTGAGGGAAGGGCCCGGGCTTGCACAAACACAAACACGTAATGGGACAAATATGACTCCAGAGCCCCCAGATGCAGGTCTCATCTCAGCTCTGCTGTTCTCTGGCTGTCCAGAGAACAAGTGACATTCCCTCACTATAAAACAGGGACGTAGAGTGTACTCGGAGTTGTTTTGAGGATTAACATACGTGAATCCCCTGGCACAGGGCCAGGCGTGTGGCAGGTGTTTGGTGATTTTGTTCGCCGTGTTCAAGAAGATGAGACTGCATCTCTTCAAAGTCAGTCTCTGGGGAAACTAAGTCTAGGGTCAGAGGCGCGTCCAGCATTGCCCTTTATGGTGTCCAAGTCACTTAGATCTTGTGCCTCAGTTTCCTCGTCTGTAAAACGGGTGTAATAATAGGACCTACCAAGCCACAGTGGCTGTGAGAATTCAGTGCAACAGCAGAGTCCCTGGCACTTAAAATGCACTCACCGGGGGGCATGAACCAGGCACGCATCCAGTTTTCATCAGTGCCCTTATTCGTGCTGATTATTCTTCTGAGCTGGGGATACTGAGGGGCATACGTCCAGATCAGTACCCTGAGACCTCACAACCTCACACATGTTGAGGAGGAGAACACACAAGCCAGGCCCAGCCTGGGGATGCGGGGCACCGAGGCCGACCCTCATCCCAGAGCACCGGAGGTTCTCCAGCACAAAGATTTGCTGTGTACTTTACAGGTACCCTCTTGTTGCTTAAAATCATCATTGGTTTTATTTGGGAAAAACACGTTGAATCTGTGCTAAATCGGCTGCCTTCTCAGGTTGCTGGGCATGCACCTGGCCCCCAGGAGTCCAGTCCCACGGATTCCAAACAACAGCCAGTGTTTGTGGTATAGACACAGGGGGCAGGTACCATCTGTCAGTGCACGCCCCTCCTTCTACCCTGACCCCTTTCCCTGGGCTCCCAGTTTGCCAGAGTCATGCCTACACCTTCCCATTTCTTTCCAAGTTTAAAATTTAACCTGAAGAGGATGGGTGTTCGACACCCTGGCAGGCAGGAAATCAGTGCCACGCTGTCTTATCCCTTCCGCAGTGGAACAGACATCTCGGGGGACTTGGTAACACTTGCATTTTTCACTTTCCTTGCACTTTACCATGCGGGGGACTGGCAGATTATCCAGGCAGGCAGGTCTTGGGGTAGCTAGAGGGTTGGAAGTCTGAACCTTAAGCCCTGGGCCCAAGAACTGTGAGCAGAGACAGGTTTCACCGCCATGAGACCTGACGTGTTGTGGTCTGGCCAGCCCTGGCGTCCCAGGGAACTCTTCATGAATAAAGAACAAAAGTCACACACCTTAGAGTTGACCAAACATTTGCATCCAGCATCTTGTTTAAGCAAAAGGAGGATTCCTGTGGCTGGGAATAAGACCGGAGTTGGTTGGCCCCGGCTTGCCAGATCATGGGAGGCTGAGCCAGGTCTTTGTTGGGCTGAGAGAAGGAAGGAGCTCTCATCCGCCTGCAGAAGTTTTGGTGGTGACCCAGCAGGTGCCTTGCATGTAGTGGTTGCTTGCTAAGTACTGATGGGATGGGATCGGATGCGAGCCAGAAAAATCGGGGTGGTCCAGGCTGGGTGCTGAACGACCCCCTCGCAGAAGGTCAGGAGCTTTGCTTTCGTGTTCTCCTGTCATATTTCATCCCATCTGCAAGGCTGACTGCCCAGCTCTCATTGTAGAACCTGGTGGGTTAGCTAGAGAGTGAGGGCGGGAATGATCATTCATTCATTCATTCATTCATTCCATAGATACCGACTGAGTACCTACACCGTGCCAGGCACTGTTCTAGGTGCTAAGGATGCAGCAGCTAATAAAACAGACCAAAACCCTTCACTCACAGAGATGACATTCTACAAAGGGTGTGGAATAGAGAATGAACATAAGTGAAATACAGGGGTAGTGGTTGGTACCAGGTGCTAAGGAGAAAAAACAGGGAAGAAGAGCAAGAAGAAGAAGTGCCACTATTGCAGTTCTAGAAACTTCCAGGGAAGGAATGATGTCACTAATCACAGTAATAGCTGTATTTCCTTAGTGCCTTCTAGAGGCCAAGCCCCTGCAAAGAATTCGAGACACTCATGTAGCCATCGGCTGAGACTTGGGGACGCTGGGCAAGCCTCGGACACCAGACCCCTGGGGTGTGGGCCTGGAGCACAGTAGTCAATGTCCCGGTATGAGCTCAGGGAGCATCAGGTTCCCTGCGCTGTGAAGTGGGAAGGGCTGGAGCTCCTACCTCCATACCCTTACTAGTATAATTATCCTCATTTACCGCGGAGAAAACTGTCCCAAGTGAGCTTCAGAGGCAGGATTGGAACCCAGAGCTGGCACTCCAGATCTAGCAGGTTTTTCTAAGAGCTAGCGATCCTGCGAGGCCTAGACCTCGTGGTCCCCTGTTGACAGATGAGAACATCAGAGCACAAGAGCCCTTGGCCAGGAAGAGAGAAGGTGTGCTTCGAGCCCAGGCTGTCCCTCGGGCATTGCTACTGTCCAGGCTGCCTGGATGTGGGCTCACAGGGAGAAGCAGGGAGGGCCTGGCCGGGGGCTCAGACAAGGCTCTGGGGGCGTTGGTGCGCAGAGGCTGGTCGGGTGGTGGGAGGCCTCCCTCCCCTCTCCTCCAGGCGCCCGCTCTGACCGGCCGATACCTCACCCGCCTACCTTCACAACAGATGTGTTGCAAAGTGGGTAATTCCAAAGCAGAAGAGAGTGTTTGGGAACAGAGCGGACTCCTCATTTCCCGCACATTGCTGCTTGCTAACAAAGCTGATTGCCGCCGCCCATTAAACTCTTCGGCTTTGATTTGCCTAAGAAGTTTTCTCCCTGGTAGGTTTATCAGTTGATAGCCTCTCCTGTGTGCAGAAGGCTCGGCTGCCCCCTTGGCCTACGGGACGGGAGCTGGCACCTCATCTCAGTGCAGAGGTGGCCCCCGTGAGCCGGCCCTGCCAGTGGGGGGGGGGGGGGCTCCTGCCAAGTTCAAGAGCATAGGAATCGCCCCCTCCCTCCTTCCCTTTTTAATAGCTGTTTGCCCGTGAGGCTTAATGAGGATCTGGAAGCTTTGTTTGTCTTAAGCTGTGGCCTGCGGAAACGGATAGCTGCCTTCCCTGGAGGCTTAGCCCTGAGCTCGTTACCGTAAGCCCAGCACGCGAACCAGACCTCCCCAGCCAGGCCTCATCGCCTCCGAGTCTGGGACCTGGTAGTGATTCAGGCCCCGGCCGCCAGCATCAGGGAGGAAGGGGCTTTGCCCCACTGGTGAGTGACTTGTGGAGGCAGGCGGGTCCCTGAACTGGGCAGGCTCCAGACAGGCCTAAGAGGAGGAGCTGTGGCCAAAGGCAAGTCATCTAACCCCTCTGAGCCTTGCTTGTCCTTCCATAAGATGCGAGCACTAGTCCTGACTTATGTGCGGACGGGTGAGATAGCTATCCTGAGCAGTGCTAGTGCCCTACCATGTTTGCAGAGCATTTCAGTGTTAGCAGAACACCTCACAGAGGCCATTTCATGTGAGCCTTGAAATCGGTTCTGTGACCTGCCCACATGCCAAGGCCTCTGGCCTGGGTATCTAGCTCTAAAACTAAGGCTCTTTCTACCTTGCCCCATCTGCCTTCCAAGTTCAAGGTCTCTGTAAGGCGTTGCTGTTACCCCGAGAGTTGGCACAGGTCCCCAGGAGTCCCCGGTGGGCCCAGGAGTCCAGGACAGGGAGAGCGAAGTTGCAGTGGTGGTGGTTGGGGACACTGAGGGGGAATGCTGAGGTCCCACTCCCTCCCAGCTGCGTCCCGAAGGCCTCTCCTTCGTCCTCCTCACTTAGTGCTGTTTGTTTGGGCTGTTACTAGCTCAGTTCCTGTTATTCCCTGCCAGACAATCGGCCAGGAAATTCTTCACTTTTGTTTCCTTAAGAGGTCAAATGCTTCTCTCTTTGCAGAAATAAATAAATCCTGCACGCTGAGTTGGCAGTTTTTCAGGGCAGCCTGCAGGCCCCCAGCCTTGCAGCCTTAGCCAGCCCCACCCAGCGGCCTGAGGGCACCGGCGAAACAGAGGCAGCCTGCAGCCCAGCCTGCAGCCCAGCCTGCAGCTGCCCCAGTGCCATCCCGGACAGGACTAACAAAGGATGGGACGATTTTTAAACCAGACCCAGGGTCAGAGCCCAGGGTGATGTGGGGAGAGTCCGTCCCTGTTGACATTAGCACCCCTTGCTTCTCCCTCCCCCACCCAGAATCCTGATGGAAATGAGGGAGGGTAGTGTCGTGGCATCACGCTCCCCGAAAACGCTCTGGAGGCTGTCTCAGCTCTCCCGGGCATACTGAGGAAATGAAGTCGGCCTGAGAACCGGCCGAACAAAATCGCAGCTCCTGAGCCCCTCTGCACAGATGGAGCCCTTGCTCGGGCTGAGTGGCTCATACTTGACACATAGTACTAATGAGCCAAGTCCCACTGTGCAGCCCACAGTGGTGTAGAGGGGGTGCTGGAGAGAGGCTGCCATGAGCACCCCTGCAGGGGGACAGCTGTCAGCCACATAGCAGAGGGAAAGACCACCCAAGGAGTCATTTCTATAGAGCACCAAAGTGTGGACCACTCAGCACAGGCTCAGCTGTCCTGTGAGTCCTGGTGGCATTTTTCTTTTATACAGAAATCATTTCAGTTATACAGAGAGGTCAACAGAATAGTGTAATGACCTGGCCCCAACATCCAGCACCCCATGGCCGGTTCTGTCCCACCCCTGTCCCCTCCTTCCTTCCCGTATTATTCTGAAGCCAATCCCAGACACATCATGTCATCTGTGAATACTATACTATGTCACTATAAAAGAGGAACGTTTCAAAAAACAAACACAATCCCCCCAAACTTATTATCACACCTAAAAAAAACGATTAGGTGTCCAGTCACAACTCAAATTTCTAATTGACTCATAAATTTATGTTTTAAACTTTGTTTGCTGGAATCAGGATTCAAGTAAAATCCACACAGTATGATTAAAGTGCCTTTTAAGAAAATCTAAAGTTCCTCTTCATTTCTCTCTCTCTCTTTTTTTTACTCTTGCTAATGATTGGTTGACGGAGCCGTGGTGTTTGTGCTAGTCCCTCTCAGCCACTCGGCCAGGAAGGTCCTCGCTCTTGTTTCCTTAAGAAGTCTGGCGTTTGCTAATTGCATCCCCGTGGTGTCTTTCAACATGCTCCTCTGTCCTTTGTATCCCCTGTAAATTTAGAGTTCGTCAGAGGCTTGATCATTTTCTTTGTATTTTGCAAGACTCTTTCAAAGGAGACATCGGCCTTCCCTTCAGGGGGCACATGCTGTCTGGTTGTCCCTCTTTTATCACGTTTGGCAGCCCTGGACATGCAGTGCTGAATCCCGACATTGAGCTCACACGGCAGAATGGCAGTGTTCTCGTCTGTCGCTCCTTCTTCATGGGGTAGCTGGAATCCTATAGAGCGAGTCCCCGCCACCCATGTCCTTACCCGCTGGTCCAGTTCTTACAGGAGAGGCAGGACGAAGGCTTGAGTTTCTTCCCCTGTGTTTACCGGTTTTCAGAATAACGAGTTCACTCCTTCGCTTTCGTCACTGTGTTTTAAAAGCTTAGATTGTCGGGATATGGTTCGAGCAGTTCCTCTGCTAAGAGTTTGATGCTCAAGGGTTCAACTAGTTAGAAAACTACAAACCAAGATGATATGTCCTCCAAGGTAGCCAAGGGTGTTACACAAACCTAGCAGATATTAGTGCGTTGATGAACAGGGCACACCCCCACTCAGTCTTTGGAGAGAGAGATTTATTCCCATTTTGCTGGTAAGAAGACTGAGCCCCAGAGATTGGGACCTGCCCTGGTTTTGTAGCCAGTTAGTGTGACGCTGTGCACGAGAGCAAGGACAGAGGCAGAGTGGTTATACATATACATGCTCGTGTTATTTCTAGAATCCAGCCCTCCTGACCAGGCTTGAGTATGTGATACCCCACCGCCAACCCCCACCCCTGCTGTCCCGCCCTTGCTTACAAAATACCCTGAGGTCTCACAATTTCCCAGCTCTGTCTGTGGACACACACACAGGGCCAGCCATCAGGACACACAGCTTCTGGAGGTGGTTGGTTGTACTTTTCCCGAACGATCTGAAATTCCAGAGAGGCCCCAGTCCTGCCTCTTTCTGGAGGCCTTTTCAGAGATCTGTCCAGCTCACAATCTCTTTTTCTCTCTGACTACCCTTTCCCCCCCCAGTACTCATTCCCATAGCCTTTATTATCCCTACACTGCCTTGGATTCAAGACTTTGGGTATCTCTGTTTTGGCGCTGGCGTGGTACGGGGCTTAAAGCAGATTAAATAAAGTTGCCTGAATGAATATGTGAATGAGGAAAACAAGTAAACATGACTCTTTTTTTTTTTTTTTTTTAAGATTCTATTTATTTATTTGACAGAGAGAGACAGCCAGCGAGAGAGGGAACACAAGCAGGGGGAGTGGGAGAAGCAGGCTCCCAGTGGAGGAGCCTGATGTGGGGCTCGATCCCAGAACCCTGGGATCAGGCCCTGAGCCGAAGGCAGACGCTTAATGACTGAGCCACTCAGGCGCCCCAACATGACTCTTATCATTTGTATTCAGACCTCTCTTTCTGACCTGGCCATAAATCCCTCAAAAGCAGGCATTCTTCTGTGTTCCGCACGGCTGACACAAGGTCAGGGGCAGGGGAGAGGAACCACTGAGCATCCTTAGGTCCAGGGCGGTGGAAGCAGTGGATGCAGGACACAGTCCAGCCAGCTCCTGCGCCCCCTTCCTTCTGTGTAGCACGTTTGCTGCCCCCAGCCTTCCCAGGGCTGCCGGCAACTTTGGAGAGCCTCTCCGTTCACCCCCTGCCTCAGATCAGATCCGCCCCCGCTAGTAACGACTGCAGCCAACCCCTGATTGTTGTCTAGGATCTTTGTGTGGGTTACCTCGTCCGATTCCCCGAGTAGCCTGAGGCGGGGCCTCGCACCATCCCCGTGTTACAGCTGAGCAGGCAGAGGCACAAGGGAACTCAGCCTCACCCAAAGTCACCCAGCTTGTAAGCAGAGGGGCTGGGACTTGAGCCTAGGTGAGCAGCTGTGTGCTGGTAGAGACAGAGGCTTCTGCTCAAAGAACCTTCCATGGGGATCTGCATCTCAATGCTAAGAAACCTTGTTCCAAGTAGACCCGCAGAAGCCCAAGTATCTTCCATTGCTGGCGGGGATGGGGGGATGGAGGACACTTGGTGCCTGGTCTCTGGGTTGATGGAACCTTCCACACTTGGAGATGTAAGTTGTCACCTCTCCAGCTTACTGGCCTACAGATACACAACCCCGTTTCTTCCAGGCCCCCCCATGCAGGGTGCAGCACAGGATCTGGACATAAGAGGCACACACACAGTACAAACCCTCTTTCAAACCTCTGAGCCTCTGAGGTTGCCTGCAGAGGGCCATCCTGGGCCAAAAAGAATAAAATTTTTAAATTTTTAAAAAATAAAACATATATATATATGAACAGGTACGTTTGCTCTGCACCAGGCACCAGCTGTGGTCTCTCCACGCGCTCTGCCAGGGCGGACAGCCAGCTTCTCGCCTGGGCGCAATCTTCACAGCTCGCAGTCCAGCAAAGCCCGGGCAGTACTGAATTAAGTGCAGTCCCCCAGACACACCAGCTCTCTGCACACGTCCGTAGCACTGCAAACGCCATTCCCTCTTCCTGCGGTGACCCTCAGCCTCTGTTTGCCAGGCTTGGGAGCTCAGAGCCCCCTTCCTGTAGACCTCTTCTGCCTTCCCGTCCCTTCTGTACCCCATACTCACCCCATTGGGAGTGTATGCTTTTAAATGCTTCCACAAATATTTATTGAGCACCTTCTATTTTCCAGACCCCAGTCTTCATGCTGTGGGTTTAGCAGGAAACAAAATGACCAAAATCCCCATCTGTGCTAGTTGGGAGGTAGGGCGGGGGGAGCTTGACAGTAGGCACGTAAATGCAAAACATGCGTGACGTCAGATGGGAAAGAGCTTTAGGGAAAAAGTGCGGAAGGAAAACAGTCAGTGCTAGAAGGTCTGGTAACATGGCAGTTTTAGAGATGAGGAGTAAAGACCTGAAGGAGGCAGAGAAATGAGCCTCGAGCTTGGGATTGGGGTGGGGCATCTCAGGTAGCCTGAACAGTATGTGCAAAGGCTCTGTGGCACATTAGAGAACCACTTCTTCTACTATTCAGAAGTTCTTTGCTTGCCCATTGGTCTGTTTCCTCCGCTTCTGTGTCTCACACACCCAACCCAGTAGTATATCTTGGGACACGTGGGAAGGATTACTAAGAGCTCATTCCTGGGGAGGGTTCTGTCTGGGGGAAACCGCTGGCCAAGACTCACAGTCTGAGTAGGAAGTAAGGTTGACCTCTGAATCCAGGAAAAGGGCTGAAATCACACCCTTGGTCTTTCTGGATAAGTCACAAACCCTTTGGGCTGCCTCTACCCCGATCCCCCAGAGTCAGCCCCACACAGGAGATGCAGTGAGAGAGAGAATTGTTCTGAAGGGTCAGAAGGCTGTGATTTGAGTCCAGCCCGGTCTCTGAGTCATTTTGAGCCAAGTGACTTTCACTTTCTGAGCCTTGGTTTCCACATGTACGAAGTGGGGCTCTCGGCTCTCGCCCCGCCCACCTCACAGGGCGCTTCCAGGAAGGACTAAGGAAGTTTGTGTCAGACACAGCGTTTCGCAGTGGAGGTTAGGTGTGGCAATTATTGCTGCCGCTGTGATTTTTTGTATAATTCTGTCACCTGTTTCCATCCGAGTGCCAAGGCTCTGATTAACCGGTCGTGCTCTGCTGCATTAACTTTTCATAGCAGGGCATTTCCAGCACTCTGGGAGAGATCTCCAGAAATTGAGCTTCACGCTTCTGTGCAGGAGGGCACTTGCTGGCTCCCATGGAACTCTGGGGCATTTGTCACTGTCAGGAAAGCCGTCCTCCCAGGGAAAGTCTTGGCACATGCCCCTTGCTTAGAGGGAAATGAGAGCAGAAGCCTAAAAGCTGCTGGTGAATCTAAAGGGACGGTCAGGCAGTCCATTGGTGGGGCCAAGACCAGCCCCACCCCACCCCCCAGATTGCTGCTCCTTAAGTCTCCTGGCTCTGGTTAAATTGTTTCCTTGGATCTCGAGAATAAGCCTCAGGAGGCTGGTGCTTTTCTAGGGTGGGGCTTTGGCTGCGTGTCTTAACCTGTCAATCAGTTTTCTTGCCTGTAAAATGGGAGTGATGATGATAGCACCTTCTTTGTAGGGTCACTGTAACGGTTAATAATGTATGAAGTACATAGAATAGTGCTGACACACAGTAAGCACGATATAAATACTCATGTTTTAGGTTTTTATGAATTGGGCAGGCCGTAATGGCTGGGGAGGGGGTAGCATTTCCTTGTTCCAATTCTGCGTTCTGCTCTTCGGCTCCGAAAAGTCACGTTTCTCGGGACAGACTCCTGTGAATCAAACTCACGAGAAACTGATGTATAGCCCACAGGGCCAGTTAATCACTTGTCACAGAGAAATTTGGTTTCCTGATGTCTTGCGTGCCTAGAGCTCACTCTTGCTTGGAGTGTGGGCTCTGAGCCGGCCTTCTTTAGCTGGTGTGACCGAGCTCCAGTGACCTGGGGCTTCATCCCTCCTCTATGGAGCACCTGCTAGGCAGACAAACCATTGGTATGGACAGGTCTGGGTCCTGAGCAGGGCTGGGGGCACCTTGCCAGGTGTGCCCCACTGACCCGTCTGTATGTTAGGGGTTCCCTCTTCAGTCTCTCTCAGAGTCATCCCCTTATTTGTCTCCACTGCTGCTGCCGTGCTCCAGGTCACTGTCGTCTGCCGCCTGGCCTCCCTGCTCTACTTGCCCCCAGTGCCAGGTCCATGAGGCAGCAAAGTGAACGTAAGGCGGGTCACCCTTGCTTGCACCCCTTCCCTGACGTAGTGCCATAGTGAGCCCCTCAGAAGAGACGTCTACCCGAACCTGTGAGTGGGACCTTATTTGGCAAAAGGGTCTTTGCAGATATAGTTAAGATAAAGATCTCAAGATCACCCTGGACAAGTGTCTTTGTAAGAGAAGGGAAAGAACACAGAAGGGACAAGGCCAGGGGAGGACGGAGAGTGGAACCATGTGTCCACAAGCCAAGGAAGGCCAGGGCTTGCTGGTGACACCGGAAGCCGAGAGGCAAGGAAGCTTTCTTCCCTAGAGCCCTCAGAGGGAATGCAGCCCTGCCACACCTCAGTTTTAAGCTTTTGGCCTCCAGACCCGCGAGAGGATAGATTTCTGTTGTTTTAGGCCGCCTGGTGTGTGGTGCTTTGTTACCCTTCAGAGGAAACCCGGACTCCTGCATGGGCCCGCAGGACCTGGCCCCCCCCCCCCCCGCCTGCTTCGACTTCACCTTCCAGCCCTCTCACCACAGCATCCCTTTGCTACCTCAGGACCTTTGCATCTGCTGTTCTTCCTGCCGCCACATTCTTCCCCACTCTTGGCCTATGTGGCTTCTCCATCCTTCAGAAGGGCCAGCCTTCCAGACCATACCACCCACAGCATAGCTCCCCAGGGATTCCTGACTGTCCCTGCACAGCCTGACCTCGGCGTGTACTTAAACAATTCATTTGCCCTGTGTCTCCCATGCTCCAACACAATCTCCGTCAGAATAGAGACCTTATCTGTCTGTCTGACCCAGGCTTCCGGCAGCGGGCCCAGTGTCCCGCGCACAGTCAGCCCGCAGGAAGATGTTGCTGAATGAACAAATACAAGGCTTTCTATTAATAGGGCCAAAGTCCTGCTCATCTTGTTCTTGAGTTATGGGATGATACGTTGTTTTAAAGTAATATTTGCGATACTGTGTTTCTCATTAGTTTCGTGTGATTGAATTAAACTCTTCATATTCTAGGGGAGACCCAAGTGTCACCCCAATAAACCGTTTGCTTGAGCCTACCTGTGAGATGCGATCATTAGAACTGAAACCAGCTGTTCCTGAGAATAGTGAGTTCTCTATCCATGGAGGTATGCAAATTTTCACATTTACTTACCCATCTGATCTTCACAATTTCCAAGGACCCTATGGAGTCTTTAGGGTCCTCCCCTCTGCTCCCCCTGCTTCTTGCTGAGCCCGCTAACTCTTCTCTCTTTCTTCTGGGCAATCTGTGGAGCTTTTCCTCAATAAGACAAAGTCCACCTGAGAAGGCTACATGCTTCTGTCTATTCACACATATAATTTTACAGCACGAGAGTTTATCAGTCCTGAATGTGTATTTAGTGACAGGCTTGGCTAATCTTTCATCTAATTATGCTCATTAACATTTAAATGTGTAATCATTAATATATCTGGGCATGGTGGTCTAAATATTTTATAGAGATCTTAATTACAGTAGACTTCCAGGCTTGCCATAAAACTCAGGTGCCCCGCCAACAAAGGGGTGGTGTCAGGTAGCCCGGAGCCCTGGCCGGGCTGCTGGCAGGAACCCGCCATGGCAGGCCGACACGGCGGCCGGGGTCCCAGTTTCCGGCTGCACCACAGAAGCAGGGCCCGACGGTTAGGACAACATTCATGCTCGCAATTTCTCGCTGCCTCACCTCTGTCCACTGCAGTCCCGTTCCTTCTAGAAGAGGGGGAATTCAGAGACAATATAGCAAAGCTTAAAAAAAAAAAAAAAGAATCATGCTGCCAAGGCTGTAGGGAGTCTATAGAAAAGCACCCCTTTCTTCCTCGGCCAACTTAGGAAGCAGGTGCAGAGGGTCCCCCAAGAGGCAGGAGAAAGATCAGAATGCGTTTTGTGGCTGCGAAAGCTGATCTGAGCATGTGGCCCAGATCCGTGGCCACGTGGCTGGTAAACACTTCATGCTTAAAAGAGACAGACATAGCCCCCCAGACTGCACCGGTGGGCACCTGCAGGCCCCCAGCCTTTATCCCCCCGGGCAACAGCTGTCTTTGTCCCTTTGAAGCCGCCTGTGGATTATGCGGCTCATCTTCAGACACATCTCAGCCTCTCAGGTCTGCGGGTTCTTACACCCTTTCCACAGAGGGCGCCGAGTCTCTCAGCAGTCCCATGGCTTCCCAGACGTACACGGCTGGTGGGAAGCAGAGCAAAACCCGAATCTTTGATGTCCTGCTGCACGCCCCACCTGGACTGTGACTCGTGTTTTCCCAGCAGCTGTCCTGGACCTGTGAGGTGACCCAGTAAGCCCCCCAGGGAGGACTGAGGCCTGAGGTTTGCAGGAGAGGGAAGGTCTCCTGAAATGGGGCCACCAGGCTCCACTCCTCTCACAGCCAAGGTCAGCACCCACCCCAGCCACGCCGCACACACCTGGCACTGCCCACCTGGACACACTTACAAGCAGCGACTCAGAGCCAGAGCACCTGGGCCCAATCCTGCCTCCGCCGCTTACCAGCTGGTAAACTGAGGAGTCTGCCTCAGTTTCCTTACTTCTCAGCTGGAGATCGCGGATGGTAACTCCCTCACAGGATTGCTAGCGGGGAAAATGTAGTGAGAACTTATAAGGCAGAGCAATACCTGATCCCTAGAGAAGCACCCAGTAAATATGAACCACTGTGACCACTGTGATCAGCGTGGCGGCAGCAACAGCGTCACCTTCCTCACTCGGGCACGGTCTGGGCCCCTTCCTGGAAGTCTCCGTCTCAGTCTTCAGCCCAGTGCCTGCGCAGGACGGGGCTGGACTTTGAATCCAAGACCACCCCACGTTCATGTTCCCTCCCCAGCCCCAGGGGTGCCGCAGGGTTCGCAGTGAGGCGGCTGCTCCCCTTGCCCACACCTGACCTGCCTGTGTCATGCGGTGTCCCCTGCCGGCGTGGGGGCGGCTTGCCCCCCAGGTGACCAGAGCTGATACCTACCGAGCGCTCCCCCACGGTGGACACCGTGCCAGGTGTGATGCATGTGGAAAAGCAGCCCGAGGAGGTAGACGCTGTTTCTAAAGCTTTGTCCTGAAGTGTCGCATACATGGAGAGAAGGGCGAGCGTACCGCTCGGCGAAGTGTCACAGACGGAACACACGTGTACGATCCAGCACCAGATCCAGAAGAGTCCGTCAGCAGCTTCCTGAAAGCTCTCCCGCGGCCCCTTCCCATGGGTATCCCCCGTGGACTGCCTCTCCTGACTTCCCACCACGGGGATTCATTTTGCCTGCTTTGCATGCTGTAGAGGGATTCGTGCGGCGTGTGGGCTCTTGCGTCTGGCCTCCTTGACTTGCCATCCGTGTCGGTCATCGTGTTGCGTGTGGTGGTTGTAATTCACTGGGTCTCATTAGGGTGAGCCGTCCACGGCACAGAGGGACCCCGATGGGTGTGGCCCTTCTGCTAATGGTTAGTCACGTGGTTTCCAGTCTGGCCCTTTTGCAGAGGGTACCGTTGTGAATTTTCTAGTGCAGGTCCTTGGTGAACCCAGATACATGCTTGTCGGACATGCATGTTGGGAGGGGCTCTTTTTAACCCTCTTGTACAGATGGGAAAAACTAGGATGATAGGACTTGCTGCAGGCCACACCTCTAGTGAATGGCAAAACTGGGTTAAAACCCAGGCAGCCTGGCTCCAGGATCCGCATTCTGGAGAGGTCTATGGCCCCTCTCCGGAATGTGCCTAGGAAGAGGCTGACCATACCCACCAGTTTCCCACCTGCATTTAACCTTGAATAGCCCTGCTGCATCTCTGTTGGAGAGAAGCCAGGTCACACCAGTTCCCAAACCACTAGGCTCCCAGGGCACCCTCCTGAGGGTTCCAGAGGCCTTGATGGACCATCTCAAGAGTATGACACCAAAGCCCAGAGAGGGTGCACAGCACGCTGGCTTGCCTCCCTGTCTGGCGGCCATTCTCTGCCTCGCGCCTTCTTCTCCTCTCTGGGCCGTTGTCTTGCCTGAGAATGACCTCACACACCAACACGAGCCGTTAAAAATAGTCCTCGTGTGGGGCCTGAGGCCCATGGCCCATGCTGCATTTCCAGAAACCGCCCCCCCCAGGTCTAGGGAATGTCAGTGTTCCGGGCCCATCCCTTGCCACTATTTTTAGTGGTGATTCGGAGGAAGGAGGACATTTCCTGGACTCGCCTTGGAGGCTGGAAAACAAATACCACCCCCTCCCTGGCTCAGCCCTCCCATTTCCCTCGGCAGGAAGTGGGGGGCCTGGCTCCCTGGGCCCCGCCATCCTTTGGGCTGCCAGGTGAGCTCTGAGTATTGCAGAGCTGAGGGCTGGGTGGCAGCGATGGCAGGTCCCCACCCCCAGCTAGGACCCCACCCCCACCCCCTGCAGCACCTCTGATTATGCTCTGCCTGCAGGTGTCTCATGGCCTCCTGGGGGCTGGCCTCGCCCTTCCTATCTGAGGTTTTCCTGTCGGGAGTCCCTGCCATCTGAGCCTGAGACAGTGACTCTTGAGACGGATAAAGGCCGTGCACCCTTCTTCCCATCACCACCCCGCCCAGGCTTCAAGACACCATTCCAGCCAGCGGTCTCGCAGGCTCTACTCCAGCTCCCCGACAGGGCGCCCGCTCCCTCCCGAGTCACCCCGTCAGCTCTGAGACGGCTCAGTTAGGCACCCAGAATGGCAGAGCACAGCCAAGCAGCCAGGTGCACCTGGAGCTTCTGCTCTCCTCTACTGGTCACCGCAGTGGGATCCCCACTTTCTACGTGACGGGAGAGGCACAGAAAGGCTAAGGAACTTACCCAAAGTCACACAGCTAGCGAATAGGGGAGCTGGGCTTCAAAGCCAGGTGTCTGCCCACAGAGCCTGGTCCCTGCGGCGCTGGTCCCTGGTCTCACCGCATGGAGCTGCAGGTGGGCCCACATCTCTCCTGCGCTATATCTTCTGTAGACACCTGCTGCCATCAGTGGTCCGGCACCCACATGAGGCCTGCAGCCATCTTTGGGTATTACGATTAATTGCCAATAGTGAAAAATAAAGAGATATCTAAGGCATAAAAATTATGACAATACAGGAGTTTGGAATTCTCTGGAAAAGTTGGAAGGTGTGGCAATGCTGGGCCCCATTCAGTCCTGGGATGACTGCCTCCTGCTAACCTGGTGTACATTCTAGGTCCCCACCTACCTTACTCTCTTAGCGATAGGCCCTAGCCGGGCCCTGTGCACAGGTGCGGGCTCCACCCTGGGAACGGTGGTCCTCACCTGAGCCCCGAAGCTAGAGAATCCAGGAAGGAGGCAGCTTGAGATCTTTGGTGCCTTCCTCACCGTATTTAAGCCCCCAAGTCACGTATCCCCCCACTTTCTTCATCTGTGTGTGCCATGCCTTATCCCGGCTACTGGAAATGTGGTCAGATGGGGCCCAGGCCCTGCCTTCAAGAGGCTTCTGGAAGGCTGGGAGGCCCTGAGCTGAGGGTCTGGTGCAGGTTCCCGAAGGGCTGAGCAGAGCTAGCAGTGCACCAGGAATAGAGGTGGAAACCCAGGAAGAAGCTTCATCGAGTTCTGACAAGGAGAGAAGGCTGGGAAGCCCTCAGAAAGGCAGGGTGCTTAAGTGACCATTCTCCTCAGTACACACAGAGCATGTCGTGTTAGGTGGTGGGGAGCTCCAAGGAGAACGGACAGAGAAGGGGGTGAGGAGGGGGTCCAGGGACAGCTTCGCTGAGAAAGTGACGTTTGAGGAGGGACCTGGGAGGGGGCGGGCCACGTGGGCAGGAGGATGTTCCAGGTGGATTCTGAGGAAGGAGCTATCTGCATGAACCAGGAGGAGCAAGGAGCCAGGTGGTAGCAGTGGGATGCAGGTGGGAGGAAGTCAGAGAGGTATGGGGGTGGGTATGACAAACACAGGGCTCTTCCAGACCATTCTGGGGACTCTGTGCTCGCCCTTGAGTTGGGAGCCATTGGAGAGGGGCAGGACAGTCACCATCTGATTTGCATCTGAAGGGGACCACTCCCTGCTGAGCCGGCAGAGACCCAAGGGTTGTGAGACCAGTCAGGAGCCACCGCGTGACGCAGACACAGGATGGTGGCAACAGGGACCCGGGTGGTGACTGAGGAGTGGCGAGAAGTGAACAGATTCTGGTCACATGTTGAAGGTAGAGCTGACATGACTTGTTGAGGAATTGGGTGTGGGGCATGAGAGAAGTGGAGTTAAGGAATATTCTGGAGTTTGGGGCCAGAGGAACTGGAAGGCTAAGGTCACCATGAATTGGGTTTGAGGAGACTGGGTGGAGCGGGGTGTGGGGGGCTGGTTGGGTCTCCCTCTCGGACGTGTGGAGTTGGAGGTGCTATTAGACCGCTGGCGGAGGGGTGGGGAGGCTCTGGGCTCTGAGCGGGGTGCAGGGCCGAGGGCCAGGCTGGAGACGGCCGGCTGCAGTGCGCAGCACAGGGCTGGAGCTGAAGCTAGGGGGCTGGACGAGCCGCCAGGAGATGGTGGAAAGAAGGGCAGGTTTCTCATGCCTAGAGGCCCACTCCTTGCAGAGATCAGCAGAGACCCAGATGGAGCAGCCAGAGACGTGAGAAGAAACCAGGAGAAGGGGGCTGACAAAACAGACGGGGCTGTGGGGTTCGCAGCACAGAGTTTACAGTGACCTTGAGAAGAGCAAGTGGGGACAAGTCCAAGTGGTCGCAGGGAGGGTGGGAGGAGAGAAATGAGGCACAAGGGTGCACAACCCTTTTAAGAGTTTTTGCCCCAGGGGCGCCTGGGTGGCACAGCGGTTAAGCGTCTGCCTTCGGCTCAGGGCGTGATCCCGGCATTCTGGGATCGAGCCCCACATCAGGCTCCTCCGCTATGAGCCTGCTTCTTCCTCTCCCACTCCCCCTGCTTGTGTTCCCTCTCTCGCTGGCTGTCTCTATCTCTGTCGAATAAATAAATAAAATCTTAAAAAAAAAAAAAAAAAAGAGTTTTTGCCCCAAAAGGAAAAAAAGACGGAATGAGAGCTGGAGAGCAACATGGGGTCGATGGTGGGTTTTCTGTGAAAGATGGGAGACAGAATTGCACGTTTGCGTGATGCTGGGAAAAATCCGGTGGAAGGCATGGGCCGGGTGGAGGGAATGTGGATAGTCAGAGGGGGCTCTTGTCATAAAAGGGTGGCCTCAGTTTCCCACACCTCCTGGCCTATCCAAACCTGGTGGCCTCAACAGGCCACCCAGCACTGGGGACAGGGAGCCAAGCAGGAGAGTTGGTGGCCTCCCTGAGGCGAAGGGAAGGTGCAGCTGTGGCCAGGCTGAAATCAGGGGAGCCCCATGGGAGAAGCAGGTCCTCTCGCTCCTGGACGCTGGGTCTTACCTGTGCTGGAAGCACAGTGTCTGGCATCTGTCCCCAGCTCTGATACTGCTGGTGCCCTGGGCCAGCCAAAGCTGCAGTCCACTTGAGTCTCCTTGTATCCTGCGTGGGGTGTGGCCAGAGCAACGTGAAGTGGCCGTGGACACAGAGCACGGAGCTCAAGGCAGCTTGGCAAGAGCTGTGGCCGTTTTGCAATCAGCTCTGAGAGCACCACGGCTCAGCGGGCCTGTCAGGAGGCACAAGGGAAATCAGTCTGCTGTGTCAAACCCAGGGAGGGCAAGGGGAGGCATGCAAAGGAAAGCAGAATTTTCTCTGCCCCCAAGATGCAGGAAATATGGGACGCTACTCAGTTGTGGCCATGGAGCAGGTCCCCACGGTCCCCCAGAGTGTCCACCTTTTTGTCACTCAGGAGTCGGTATTTACTGAGCACTTACTATGTGCCAGGCACTGTCCTAATGGTAGGGACACGGTGATGAGCAAGGCAGGCCAGGTCCCTGCCCCCCAAGGATCTTATGTTACCAGTCAGGGCTGGACATAAAAATCGGTCAGTAGACCCGGGAGCCCTTCATTTATCTTGGACCAAACTGAGGGCATATTGTGCTCTCTTACCTTGGAGTGTGTGAGTAGGAGCTTGTTTGCTGCTGTTTCAGATGTGAATGGACTGTTTCCCACCAGTTGAGGGAACTGCTTCTCTCTTTTGGTTAAATGGAGTTGACCTTGACTCCATGGAGTGCGTTGGCATTGGCACAGCATTGACCCAGACAAGGCTCACCCAGCCATTCTCAAACATGCCAGCTCTGATCACTCATCTTTAATCAATCCCATCCAAGGCAGAGCAGATCTGCCTTTCCCTGCTGTGCCATGGCAGACATCTCCAATACACCCAGGTTCCTAGAGAGCATGGTTGATTAGTCATGTCTGCATGGTCATAGTATTGGAAATTGAGACTCTCTATTCAGACGAATCTGCTCCAGGCAGGACGTTGCAGAGGTCATGCTGCCAAACTCCTTCTAGGCAGCACTTGGAGAGAGAAGCTGTGGGGATTCTGGAAAGATCATGGACCTGAATATCAAAGTCCTGGAGTCGAGTGCCAGTGCTTCCACTCATTGGCTGCGTTGGCCAATCAATCCACTTCACCTGGTGGTGGTAAGAAAAAGAAAGTTTCTGTTTATGAGAAACAGAGCCACCCCAGGTCAGAGCCCAGGTCACACAGCCAAGTGCATGTCTGACCAGGCCTGGCTCAGCAGGTGCGGTTTGGTCAGACACACACTTACCGAAGTGCCACCTGACAGGTCAAGAGCCTGCTTCTCCTCTGTACCTGTTCTGAACTCACCTTGCTCAGCTTGCAAACAGGAAGAACCAAAATAAACCCAACTGTGCCTGTCCTGGGGCCGTAAGTCTCTGGGCCCTTCACCTGCTTCCCGGCTCTGGGCCCTTCCTTCTCCCTGCCCTGGGCCTCTTCTCTGGGTGCTTTTCCCAGAATCCAGCCTCTTGGTCAAGTCAGCCAGTGTTTTCTGGGGCTCCCGGGGCCTCGGAGCCACGGGGAGCTGGAAGACAGAAGGAGATGCTAACATTTAATGAGCACCTGCTGTATTCAGCGCTGGGTCATGTCACATAGAGCCTCGCACGATAGAGGTTATCAGTCACCCTCAGCTTAACAGCAAAGAGAATGCCCAAAAAAGAAGTTACCTATAGGGTCAGAATGGAATCCAGGGCTCTGCTCTAGGACTCTGAAGCCATGCCTTGCTTTTCTTTTTTTTTTTTTTTTTTTATTTTGGGGAGAGAGCACGGGGTGGGGGGACAGGCAGGCAGAGGGAGAGAGAGAAAATTGCAAGCAGGCTCCACGCCCAGCACAGAGCCCAATGCAGGGCTCGATCCCACGACTCTGAGATCATGACCTGAGCCAAAATCAAGAGTCAGACACCTAACCGACTGAGCCACCCAGGCGCCCCCTGAAGCTGTGTCTTTCTGGGGTTTTCTTCTCCCCACGGGCTCGTAGTCCGCACCTGACAGTTCACCCTGGATACGACATGCTGTTCTGTATCAGGCAGGAGTGAGTGCATTTCCAGTCCTCATCCTACAGATGAAGAAATTGAGATTTAATTAAACTTTGATAGACTCCAAAGCTGAGCTTTTCACACAACCATGTTGGCCTAAGAATCAGGAAACCTGGGTTGCTCGCTGTGTATACTGGGTATCGTCTTTCCCTCTCTGGGCCTCCGCTTCCCCCTCTATAAAGGGAAGTTGAGCTGAAAGAGCTTTTATTTTATTTTATTTTAGAATTTTTTAATTAATTTTTTTTTAATTGGGTACAGTCGACACAATGTTACATTAGTTTCAGGTGTACAAAATAGTGATTCAACAACTCACATTGTGCCGTACACACCGCAAACATAGCTCCCACCTGTCACCAAACGACGCTGTTACAGTAGCGTTGACTCTGTTTCCTAGGCTGTAGCTTTTATTCCCGTGACCTGTTCGGAAGAGCATTTTGGTGGGTGTTTCTTCAGACTGGTTTGCTCCACTCCGTGGATGCGGAAGGCTCAACTGGCTGGGAATGTTGAAGGGGGAAGAAAGGGGGCCCCCTGCTGGCGGCCGCTGGTATCGTCCTATATGGGCTGAGGTCTACCTGACCCTGGCCCGCCACCACCCCTCTGCTCCTCAGAGCCCCCTTTGTCCGGAGGGGTTCACCAGGCTGGAAATTTTCATAAGGTCTCCTGGTTTGGGACCATCCAGAACCAAGCCTGCGGACTTCTAAGGTCAGACTAATGGGAAGTCTGACCGTGTGGAATGAGACCGCTTCTTGGGTGGGCTGAGGAGCCTACAAGCCGCAGCGGGTGGCTGGGGGAGGATTTCTTAAGAGCTGCTGACTTGCACGCACACGCGCATGCACACGCATTTACACACACCCTGCTTCCAGCAGCCACGGAGCAGTCATGAGGTGCACACAAGAATGTCAGGCTGCCTTTAATGGAAACCGCCGAAGGCCCCCTTGGGACTGTTAGCTGCAGAAACAGTGCCCGTAGCAGGAGTAACTGGTGTGGATTTTTGGATCATCCGGTGGTTTTGTGGATCGATGCAGTTTCTGCTGTTTACGGTGACGTGCTTTCACAATAGGGTGGGGAAGGAGTGTGAGGGGTTCAAGGTCAGATGTCAGGGATGCAAGTCCAGGGTCCCATCCTTGAGCTCTGAGGGTCTTGGTGAGGAAGTTAACCCTTTGAACCTCAATTTCCTCCTCTGTAAGGCAGGTGCCCCTCCCCCCACCCAACACACGTGCGCGCGCGCACACCCCGCACAAGGTCCCGAGCAGCAGATGAGGCCAACGGGACCGTGGGAGGTTGATTGGGGGTGGGTGATTCTGGAGGCAACAGAGTGGGAGGGAGGGTGGGTCGGTGCTGGGGCCAGATAGGCACTGCCGTCCACTACCCGACCTGGTGCCTCAGTCCCCCTGGGTGCCTGCTTCCTCATTCTATAACATGGAATGACTTCATACAGTAGTTGTGACAGTTGAGTGACAAAAACCCATCAGGGGCTTAGAGCAGTGCCTGGCGCACGGGAATCATTTTAACATCTAGGAAATCAAGGCTTGGGGGAGGCTAGTGACTTCTGCCAGGGGCAGAACCCAGATCCTCAGACTCCAGACTGATGGCCATCCTGTCCCACTGTGTGGCATCGGTCAAGGCTGTGGACATGTCTGCGGGGGTCAGTGGTTGAGGTGACGCCTCCTGGATCCTCAGGATCCAGAGGACGCTCGCAGAGTCAATCAAGCACACATGCTGGGGGCAGGGGCTGAGGCTCAGAGAGGGGGAGGCGGGGAGCCTGGGCCCTCTCTCCCCACCCAGCCAGGTTCTCTCGGCACGCACTGCCTCGGTGGGTAAGCAGAAATCCCCTCGTGCTCAAACGTGCCCTATAAATTCCCTTACCCTCTAGAGGCTCAAAAGCCAAGAATTAGCCTGTCCGTTTCCCTTGCACGTGGGCTGAGGCCTCCCTTCGCCGGGGCGTTGCAGCTGGGGGTCTGCTTTACCCACAGCGGGAGTGAAGGGGAACCGCAGAGACCCTTGCGCTCTCTGGTCTTCGGCCACCCAGACGCACATTTGCAGAAGCTAAACTGGGACTGACACTGCACCCCCCCACACCTCTGCCCCACATCTGTGAGGAGCTGCAGCCTCTAAGCCAGGAAAGGAAGAAGGGGTCTGCTGCGGAAAGGGCCACCGCAAAACCTTGAGAAGAATGACCTCCCCAGAGAAGCTCCATCTTCGTGGGGACGAAGCAGGGCCCCTGGTCACACCCCCTGTGTCTCACGCACGCATGCGGCCTCCTGTGAGTTAGAAAAATAAGTCCCTCCCTGCATGCCCTCCTTCCCACCCTCAGAGTCCCCACATTCCCGGGAGCTGAGCTGGTCTCCCTCCGTGATCCCCCAAGGCCCGCTGGGCATGACATCACCCGTCACCATGGCAGTGGTTCCGGCAGCCTGGCTGCTGGAATGGGACACGCCTGGGTGAAGCTGGGTGACTGAGAAGGTGAACGGAGCTGGGGAGCTTGGGGCCGAGTCAGGAGACGGGTTAGAGAGGGAGGTTCATGCCTCGCAGACCTTGTCTTGCGTTAGCAGCATTTGGAGAACGTCAGGATAGGGTTTTGAAGGAGAGCTAAAAGCAGGCGTGTGGCAAAGGGAAGAAGGAGGCACCCACTGCATAGTTTTCATAGCTGTATAAATTAGTGGTTTAAGTTATTTCTTGGGGACCCATCGTGCTGATCTCCTTGTTTCCTTGAAGAGTTATAATGCCAGTGCCGCCCTGCAGGGAGCCCCTGTCTGATGGTGGCGACCAGCATCTGGACACTTGGGGGCAGTCAGGCTCGATCGGGATGCACACATACTTTCCCACCTCAAGCCAGTGCAGGGGCCCCCAGGTGCCTGCTCCCAGGTCCTGCTTCTCCGTGGAGTTTTCTGGATGGGTTATGGGATGGGTGCTTCTGAAAAGCTGTGGCAGATCACACAGCAGCTTTTCTGTTTACACTGTGATTCCAGAACCGCCTTATCTTCGTTTTTAAGGGATTTTCACTAGGCATTCATTCCCAGAGATTCAGCTTTCATGTTTTTTTCAGCCTAGTGGGGTCCAGCCCAGAATTCGTAGAGCAGGGATTCCCAAGGAGAGCTCATGTGAAGGAACCCATGAAGCACAGCCTTTTGTGGTGGGGGTGATAGCGTTTCTCACAGCCTGCCTTGATGTGTCCATTGGGAATGTGTAGGGATGCATGAAACGGGAAATACCACAAACAGCAGGGTTTGTCTCCTATTATAAGGAATCCTGGCCCAAATGGTGCCATCAGGGGTCCAGCCCCTTCTGTCTCTTTCTGCTCCCATTCTCAGCTTGTGTCTTCATTCTTGTATTCACAAAATGGCTGCTGTGCCTCAGGATGTCACATCTGTGTTCCCAGCAGGAAGAAGACGAAAGGGCAAAACGGAAGAGTTACTGCCAGCGTACCATGACCTTTTACTATAAAGAAAACAGGGGAGGGGCACCTGGGTGGCTCAGTCGGTTAAGGTCCAACTCTTGATTCCGGCTCAGGTCATGATCTCAGGGTCATGAGATCGAGCCCCGTGTTGGGCGTGGAGCCTGCTTAGGATTCCCTCTCTTTCTCTCCCTCTCTCTCTCAAAAAAAAAAGAAAAGAAAAGAAAACGGGATTTCCCATAGACCCCGTGTACATCTTAGTGGCCAGAATTGGACGCATGTCCCCTCTAGCTGAGGGAGCTAGGGATGTTGAGTGTTTTAGCTGGTTCTCTTGGAACGGGGTGGATGGAGTCTGGCGTCAGCCACGTGTGTAGGGGTTTGTCTTCTCCTTCATAACGTCAACTGCCCAAGAGGTAGGGACCATGTCTTGTCATCCCCGTCCCCCCGTCAGGAGTAGGCGTGGAGCCTGGCACACAGAAGGGGCTTAGTCAGTGGTTTGGGGGGCGCTCCCTTTCCTCTTAGGGAGGAGCTACTCATCGGAAGGCGGAAGCCCAGCCCTCGCTCTCAGGAGCCCCCAGTCAGATGGGGGAGGTGTAGCCTCCTGCCCCATCGCTGAAGCCACCCACACACAGAGACGCACGCATGCACGCACGCACGCACAGCCCTCCACTGAAGGATGCAACATCGTCCGTGCCGCTGCTCCCGCACATGCGCAGATGGTCAGGGATGGACCAGTGAGGGATCGTGGAGGCCGGCAAGAGGCGGCCGCGTCGCCCCTCTCCAAGGCCACGTGGCAAAAGTGAAGAGAGGCGCAGCAGCGCTGCGGAGGAAAGGGGCGGCTTCCCTCCCAGAGCCTCCAGTTGCCAAGAGCAAAGTCTGGAATTCGGTGTTTGTCCGGACAAGGCTAACGAAGGAGGCAAATCAGAGCCCAAGGGGGATTAATTTCCAACCAAAAGGCAGAGGCATGGCTTTCCCTGCCAGCTGAAGGGCAGAGGCATGCTCCCCAGGGGAGTCCATGTCACCTGCTCAGCAGCAGCTGCTCCCCTGGGCTGGAGGCTCCCCTGGGAGCCACCGTGGTGACTTTGCTCAGGTCAGCGGCCCCCCCGCTGCCCCCAGGCCCTAAGAACCACTCCCCTCGACATTCTCAAACCCGCCTGAGTCAGGTGCCAGGTCAAACCCAGCTCTGCCATTTATTGGCTGTGTGGCCTCAGTTTCCTCCCCTATAAAATGGGATGATGAAAATAGCCACCCACCCACCTCTGTCACCAGAGTGCGGCTAGGATCTAGGACCTACAGACAGGATGCAAATGGAAATTTCCGAGTTCTCAGTGGCAGCTGGGCCTGGGCTCTCCTGGAAGATTCCTTCTGACCCACTTACGTCTTTAGATGTTGGGTTTTCTTAAAGCGGAGTTCACCGGGAATGCGGTCACGCCGTGTTAGGGTACGGGGCCCAAACTAGCCCAGCCCAGCCCTGCCCGCCTCCCAGCCCTCCCCTCGGTCACCCCCTGCCTGACAGGAGAGACAGCAGATGAGCGCTCTCTCCATGCCCTCCACTGTCCCTGTCCTGTGGAGTCCCAGCCCCGCAGCCTGGAGCTCCGACCCTGCTGATCTAAGCTGCCGCTCCGTCACGCCACTGTGAAGAGGACATGGGACGCGTCCGGCGGCAGGAGGGGGCAGCTGAAAGCTGGAATGTAAAGGGCTGCCCAAGAGCCAGGGTCCTCACGGCCTGGGTCTCCCCATGGCCCCAGCTGACCTGCCTCCACCCTGTTCTACCCAGGTTGCAGGGAGGGAGGCAAAGGGCAGGAGGATGAAGGAGGTCTCCTCAGGGCCAGAAGGACATCAGCTTCTGTCAAACACCGGGCCGGGAGCCCAGGGTCCTCGGTCCTTACGTCACACCTGGTGGCTCCGACTCTCCTATTGGCAGGCTGAGTTTACAGGGTTGGATGTCCAGGACGAGATGGGGCGGCACAGCCATCGCCTGCCCCGTATCACTGCCCGCAGCTCGCCGTGGGGCCAGGACCCCATTTAGACATTCACCGTACGGACAGCATAGTGCAGGGTCAGCTGCGTGGCTTCGGGAAAATGACCTAACTACTCTGGGCCTTCTCACACTAAAGGCTTCTCCTCAGTGTTCTCTCCAGGGAGGGAACAGAGTTCTGGGGCCTCTGGGAAAAGGCAGGGAAGCCCACCCTGCAGCCAGAGCCTGCCCTGAGCTCAGCCACTCCATTTGCCAAAGAGCCAGTGGGGAGAGGGCACGAGGAGAGTCTCCAGGGAGCAAAAGTCACACTGCCTGCCAGGCAGCTGCTTGGGGCTCATGGCCCCATGCGTGTCCATGTGTGCATGTGTGTGTGTGTGAGAGAGAGCGCACACTTCATTAAGATATAATTCACATATCATACAATTCACCCATTTACGGTGTAAACTTACGGTGGTTTTTAGTATATTCACAGATTGTACATCCATCACCATGGTCCATATTAGGACATTTTCATCACGTCAGAAAGAAACTCCGTGCCCTCCAGCTACCACCCCTCCATCCACACGTCCCCGCCAGCGACCACCCCCCAGCCCTCGGCAGCCACGAGTCTACTTCCTGTCTCCATAGACTTCCATGCTGTGGACCGTTCATAAAGTCTGTGGAATCAACAATATGTGACCAGCTCCTTTCACGTAGCATAATGTCATCCATGCTGTAGCATAAAGCAGTACTTTTTTGTCAAATGGTGCTCCGTTGTATGGATGTATACCACGTTGTGTTTTTGTTTTTAATTCATTCATCAGTTGATGGACATTTGGGCAGTTTTTCACCTTTTGGCTTCTGTGACCCATGTTGCTGTGCACGTTTGGTCTGTGTGTTTGTGTGGACATATGTTTTCATTTCTCTTGGGTGTGTGCCTGGGGGGCATTGCTGGATCACAGGGCAACTTGATGTTGAATCACTTGGGGAACTGTCAGGCCGTCTTCCAACATGGCGGCACCATTCCATCCATCCCCGGCAACAGCGTGTGAAGTGTCCCAATTTCCCCACATCCGTGCCAACACTTGGGTCTGTCTTGTTTATTTTGGCCATTCTAGTGAATGTGAAGTGGTATCTCGTTGGGGTTTTGATTTGTGTTTCCTTGCTGACAAAGGATGTCAAGCTCCTTTTCATGTGCTTGTTGACTGTTTCTTGGAGACACGTCTATTCAGATGGTTTGTCTATTTTTAATTGGGTTGTCTTTTTATTATTGTAAGAGTTCTTTGTATATTCTACACGTAAGCCCCTTAGAGAGACGGTTTGCAAGTATTTCCTCCCATTGCCTGAGTTTTGATGTCCTGGCGGTGGCCTTGGGAGCACAGCAGTGTTACATTTTGATGGACCATGATGCAGCTGCATTTGTCCCGCAGTGCCTACTCTTGGTGTCGTGTCTTGCTGCGTGTTTTTAACCAAGTGCTTCTCCTGTGGAGGAAACGAACCAGATGATGGACTGTCGTGCTAGGTTGAGTGGTCCTAGGGCTCGGAGTGGACCATGGGGGCTCATTCAGGAGGGAGTCGGGTGCCATCAGCTTCCTGGGCCATGGATGCGGGCACTTACCAGGCCCCCAGCTCCTTCTTCCTGCGGACCTCTTCAGTTCAGGGCTGGGAGGGATGCTCCATCTAGGACTTGCTGCCTTGATTGGATCAGTAAAACCAAGAGGTGAGAACAGGGACTGTAGAGACAGGCGGACCTGGGTTCGAGTCCTGGGAATGCCACTAAGTGACCTGGGCATGTGGGAGAGAAACTTCATCTTTCTGCACCCCGTTTTCTCATCCCTTAAAAAGAGGATAGAGGCAGGGTCCCTTTCTCGGCATCTGGGACCATCGGACAGCTAGGGCTCAGGCACTCACTCACTCTTCTGCCCCGCAGCCATGAAGGCCGACCGGAAGCGCCTGAAGGGTGAGAAGACGGACCTGGTGAGCCAGATGCAGCAGCTGTACGCCACGCTGGAGAGCCGCGAGGAGCAGCTGCGCGACTTCATCCGCAACTACGAGCAGCACCGCAAGGTGGGCACCCGCCCCTCCCCCCGCTCCCTCCCCTCCCCCATGCTGGACACCAGCTTCCTCCCCTCCCCAGATACCAGCTCCCTCTCCCTCAACCCTCCTCCCTTCCTCCTCCTCCCTGTCATTCAGCTCCCCTCTCCCCCCCCCTCAATTCTCCTCCCTCCCCCTGCTCCCTCCCCTCCCCCCCAGACACCTGCACCCCTACCTCCCACTGGCTGCAGGGTAAGTTCTCTGCCATCACAAGGTCTGGCTTCTCTAACCCCCAAACACACACTCACTGCCCATGTCACCCACTCACCTGAGGTGGCCTCAGATGTCTGGCCCGGGCTTGGGTATGGAGGTGAAAGGAGCACAGCCGTAGCGGGGGGCGGGGCGGGGGTGCAGGCAGGCCTCCTTGGCAAACAAGCCTGGACAGGACAGCCCAGTCGGTGACAGGGTGGACTCTGGATTCTCGCTGGCCCACATTCAGATCCCAGCGCCCTAGGCGTGTGCCCAAGGGCATGTCGCTGCACCTTGGAGAGCCTCAGACCTTGTAGTGGCGTGAAGAACACTGCTGGGGTGAGGAGTGCAGAGCAGTGCGCGTGGCATCGCTGTATAGTAAGGGCTTGGTAAATATTAGCTGTGTGTCTTATTAATAATACCATAGTAACTGTGCAGAGAGACCTGGGAGCGCTGGTGAGACAGCAGGAAATTCTGCCTGCAAGGAATGGGTCTTGGAAGGCTTCACAGAGGAGGTGACATATGAGTTGGGCTCTGTGGGGTGAATAGGAGTTTAGTCAAACAAATGAGTTATTTCCACCGTTGATGTTTACCGAGCAACCCGAGGCAGACCAGTGAAGAGGGCATGGCCGCCCCCGACTGGGAGGCATGGGTGGTGGTATGCTGAGCATTTCAGTGGCACTGTGGCCCTCCTGGGACTTCTGTCTTGCAGTGGGTCATCAAATTTGTTTTTATAATTGTGCTCCTACTTAAAATTTCCACGGAAATCCACCTTCCCCCCGGACATGCCCTTTTTTAAAGTCCAGGTAACTGGGCCCCCCCCAGTCCAGCCAGCAGTGGGGGGTAGTGTTGACGCCGCTGCAGCTGTAGGCAGCCGTAGACGGCCACCGCTCAGCATCAGGTGTCACTCTTACGGAATGGCTTCACCAGACCCTTCAGATTCATTCAGAAAAATGGAATTTGGAAAACACAAATTTTTTGTTCAATGACTGTCGTAAACCTTGTTGTCATGTGGAGCAAGTGACTCTCGTACTTCCAGCATATCAGTGGAAGAGCAACATCACGATAGTCTTTAACCATCGTTGGGTCCAACCCCATTTTACGGATGGGAGGACTGAGGCCATGAAGGATCCAGGGATGGACCCAAAGCCACATATTTAGAGCTGGTTTGGAGAAGCTAAAACCACAGGTCCTGGTTTTATTCTGTGTATTCCAAGATCTTGCAACTGGTTAAAAAGAAATGACTTGCCTTTTATGCACAAGATAAGTGTCCCCGTGAACAGGACGAAGGGAACCCTCAGGTGTCCCACACTCCTTGGCCCTGCCACTTCACCTGCCACTGCCCACCCAGCTCCTCCTGGGGACCCCTGCAGGCCTTGCCTGGAGCAGGGAGCAGGACCCCAGTTCTCTGCGCTGCTGGGGTCAGCACGGGCACAGGCTACTGAGAAATGAGGGGGCCCTGCCCAGAAAGTTCACAGGATTACGACATCCCAGAAAGTTGTACCTAATGCATGTTCCCTGTCACATGGGTGCGGTTCAGAGGGGGATTTGGGACTCTGCACAAGTCCAGCTGAGGACGTTCTCACAGCAAGCTGGGCAGCCAGGCCGGGGACCAAGAACCATCCTGGGTGGTGAGGCTGCTGTCACAATAGGCCACCTTCATCCTGCCCTCCTCGCCTCCCCAGTCAAGCCTGCGTCCCCCTGCCGCCCCCTCCTCACCGCATCCCTCCTCCTCCTGTCCAGTGAGCCCCACGTGCTGGTAGAGGGACCCCACTCCCAGTTTGGTATCTGAGCCCCGGCACAGCGGGACGAGCTTCACCTCGTAAATCCCGGCCACCCTGACCCACATCTGGTTCCCTCCGCCCTGGCCAGTGTCCTTTCTGTTGCTTTCTGCCTCAGTTACCAGCAAGGATTGAGACCTCTACCACACTGTCTGCGGGGCTGGGGAACTTATTTCTCTGGCCTCAGTGCACTCATCTGGGAAATGGGGATCACCACAGTCCCCACTTCACAGGTGGTCGTGAGGTTTAAATACAAGTGCCTAAAACACTGAGACACCATACTGGTTGTGCGTTCAGAATGTTCCATGTCCATTGCTGCTGAGCCCCGCTCTCCTGCCAGGGAATGTGATCATGGGAGGGGGCGTCAGAGTCTTCACCAAGACAAAAAGCACCTGCGGGCCTTCCCTCTGGCCCGGCACCCTCAGTCTGCTCATGGCCAGTGCAGTCAGTGACTGCAAACAGACACAGAGACAAAGGTGATCCTGAGGGTCCTAGGGGACCTTCCTCATCATTCAAAAATGTCTTGTAAGCAGCCTCTTGCACACCAGCCAGCTCTAAGGGATGGTCCCCACCCAGTTACTCAGTTCCACACGCTTCATGTCCCAGGCCCTTCTGTGATCTAGGCCGGTGGCTGGGTGCTGGGGGCAGATGCCCAGGACGTGGTCCAGCCCCCAGGGAAGGAGCTCCCCATCTGCATGTGTTCCAGGGGCCCTGCCTGTCCCTGTTACCCTGACCCCACCTGAACCCAGCTCCACAGATAAAGGAGAACCGGCCAGCAGTGGCATGCCTTCCTGCCCTGGGAGTCTTGCTTCCAGATCTCAGGGCTCAGCTCCGCCTGTGACTGGGTGACAGGGCCATCTGTCGCCGTGTATCTTGCATGGCCGGTTTCTGCTGAGCATCCGTCACCCTGGGAGATGGTACTGTCGCTGTCTCACAAACCAGGTGGCTGGTCGAGGTTTGGGGAAGTTGAATAACTCAGCCGGTGTCCCCCAGCAAAGACTCAAACCCAGGCATCCTGAGCCCAGAGAGCAGGGGCCAGCGGCACGTCCTGGAAGGGACGGTCCCCCGCACCCCTCTAGGCTGCACTGAGAGGCTGGGGGGCTGCTCGCACCTGGCATGGGAGCTGTGGCGTGATGGCCCTCATTGAGCAGCAGTGTCTGTCGCCCTCTGCTGTGTGCGGGCTGACCCCGCTGGGACCCAGGTATGTGCCCGCGCACCGAAACGGCACATCCCTGCTCTCAGCACATCTGCGGGGCTCAGGTAGCAGGACAGAGAGCCCAGGGCTGCTCTCGGGTGGGTGGTCCGGGAAGGCGGCTCAGAGAGGACCTTCGAGTGGGGACTGCTGTGTGCCCGCGCCGTGCTGAGCTCTCCACGTGGATTATCTCACTCCGTCCTCAAAGTAACACCCTGAAGTCCCTGAGTATTATCTCCGTGTTACAGACAAGGGCGCGGGGTCCCCATAGTCCCTGCAGCTTGTCCTTGCAGAGCCAGGATTTGACCCCACTCCCTCTCCCCAGACCATAAGCCATAGCCGCAGCTCTGTGACGGCCTCAGAGAAAGGGCCAGCCCTCGGCCTCCCCGGCTCTGGCCATCTGGCTGTCAGGCCTTCGGAGACAGGGCTGGTAAACAAGGCAGGACTGCTGCCTCCCTCCATGGCCCCAGGCCGCACAGACCTTGAGCATGGCTCCTGACGCGATGAATGGGGAGACCTGGCGGGGGCGGGGGGGGGGGGTTGGGCAGGGCCCTGCGCTGGGACCCTTCTTCTCGGGAAGGGCGCCTACTGATCGGACACTTGGCTCTTGCCCATGGAGGTCAGGCCCCCTGGTTCAGCTGTCTGTTCCTTGGCTTCGCTCCGGCTTGGCGCAGCTGGAACCCCGGGCCCTTCCCTCTGCATCCCGGAGAAAACGGCTCGGGGCAGGGACCCCGCCGGCGACCCTGCTGCCTTCAGACACAGCCGCTCGCCGAGGGGTTCAGCCTGCTCTGGCATGGGCTGTGACCCTGTGGGGTGCTGCGGGACCTCGGGGCAGCCGGTGTCTCCCTCTCCGTCTCTCCTTTTGTGACACACACGTTACCAAACACCAGGACAAAAGCCCCACACCCGCTACTGCCCCACACGTCCCTCAGACTCCACGTATTTCCCGCACGTGAAGTCATTTCAGCATTATAACAATTCTGTGACACAGGTAGTATCGACACCCGCCCCCCCCGCCTCGATTTTAAAGATGGAGAAACGGAGACTTGCTGGGGTAAAAACACTGGTCACGTTATTTGCTCCTTTATTCATGGAAACGATATGTACTGCGTGTCTACTACTGGTTTGTCTCAGTCCGGTCCCCCAGCTAAGCTGTGGCAGAGCCGGGGGCCTCCCTTCATCTTCCCCTGGTCCAGGGGTCAAGGCCCCTCAGGGTGGGTCAAGGCCAAGAGAAGGCCCTGCGCCCCCACCGTAACGGCCTGGCGCTCTGTCCCCGCAGGAGAGCGAGGATGCTGTCAAAGCTCTGGCGAAGGAGAAGGACCTGCTGGAGCGCGAGAAGTGGGAGCTGCGGCGCCAAGCCAAGGAGGCCACGGACCATGCCACGGCGCTGCGCTCCCAGCTGGACCTCAAGGACAACCGGATGAAGGAGCTGGAGGCCGAGCTGGCCATGGTGAGACCCCACCCCACCTTCACACACCCGGGGTGTCCCCGCGGCTGCTAGAAGCCATGTGACGTGCCGGGGACAGGGTGTGGGGACGGGTTCACCGGGAGTCCCTCGGTGGAGTCGGGCAGAGCGGGCCGAGGGGGGGTGCAGCTGGGGGCGGGGTCTGTGATGCTACATCAGGCTCCTTCCACATCGACCCCTGAGCCCAGGCCACAGCCTGTCATCCACCTGCAGGGGCCGGGAGTTGGGAGCCCATCCACGCTTCCACGCTCCCAGGTCACTGTCAATAAACAAAGCCCGTTTTTGTTTAAAATACACACATTTGTTTAGGAAAACATTAGGGAGAAAATGCACGAAAAAACTAACAGTGGTTGTTTCCGGGTAGTAGGATTGCAAGAAATCTCTAGTGAAAATGTCTTACTTGGGTTGTCAGGGGAAAAATGTTATTATTTTTTTTCCAATCCAAAACAAACCTTCAAAGTACTTCCAAACGCTGTGTTTTCCATGGAAGTGCCCAGCCCCCGTGTGGGGACAGAGAGCCCAGGTGGTGTGTCCGGGCCTGGTGGAAGGGGTCCAGGGCCCTGGAGTCCTGCTCTGCCTGTTCCTGTGTGACCTTGGGCCACGCACTGCACGTCTCTGGGCTTCAGTGCCCTTTATCTGGTACCGGGGGGGGGGGGGCGGTCTTTACCTCACCCTGCCCTCCCTGGAGGTGGCTGGGAAACTCCAGGGAGCCCATGGCTTAAGGGGACTTCGAAACCAGCAGGGGCTTAATGTGGGGGAGAGTGCAGGGCGTTCCTGAGGGGTTGGGGGGTTGGGAAGGGCCCCATGAAACTCTTAAAACACAACGTTCTCCTGCAGAGACTCATACCAGCTAACTGTGTAGACAGCCATGGGTTCTGGGTTTGAATCCAGCCCCACTCTTTCCTAGCTGTGTGACCTCAGGCAAGACCCTTCCCCTCTGTGGGCCTGTTTCATCTAGTCTAAATAGAGATAATTGCATATACTCTATAGGGCCTTTCTGAGGATTTCAGTGAAATAATGAGAGGGAAGCACTTCGCTTGGTGCCTGTACTTAGCGATGATTTGGTGACACAAACGTTCTCTAGGGTCACATTCTTCAGGATCGCGGGCTGCCCTGTGGCAGGTCAGGACCCCGGGCCCCTCCTGGGTCTCCTGTCCAATGCTGACCCCTAGTGGTGAGAACTGCCCAGGCCGGAAGAGGCGGCAGCTGCCCGGTCTCCTTGAAGCATGGGTGCCTTTTCCACCAGTGAGGTCCGTGGCGCTGGCCCCCTGCTGCCACCTGCAGCCCAGACAGAAACCTTTCCAGCTGCAGACCTGGGAAGTGGGTGCAGGTCTTCCCAGTGCCCCGTAGATGGCCAGATGTGGCTTCCTAGCCTTGGAGCACTGGCGCCAAGCATTCTGGGGATTTCTGGGGTCTTTCAGAACTGGGAACCAGATCTCCTCTGTTTCTACTCTCACCATGCCCAGACTGCTCAGCCTGCTTCTGTTCTGGCCAACGAAACTCAGGTTCTTGCCCTCTCCTCGGGCGGGCATCAGACCCCTCTGCTAGGTATGAATAGTTATGGTGAGTGTTTACAGGCTTCTTAACCATCAGCATGGCCGATGTCTGCCTGGGGCTCGGTGGCAGAGGGAGGGCCTTTGCTAAGATGCATGGCAGCCCCAGTGTTGTTGGGGTATTCACCAGACTGGAGGTCCCCTCTGTTGCCCGCCATCTGCAGAATTTCACACCCTGGAGGCTTCTGGAACTGCCTGCCCCAGGCAGCGTTGACCAGCTCGCCCCAATGCTCTGCTGGCCAGGCCGAGACTAAAGGGAGGGCACCATCCCTGAGCATGTGACTTATACATGTGCCCTGGGTGTGAGCAACAGAGAGCCGCTCTGGCTGGTTTAGACGTGGGATGTGCTGGAAGGGAAGTCAGAGGTCACGGGCACAGCAGGAAGGTGGACGCCAGGCTCAGCAGTGGGCCGAAGCCCGAGCAGCTGCTGACGTGGGGAAGCCCAGGCTGTATGTGGAGTGGTCCAGGGGCCCCTCTGGGGAGGATGGGCCTGAACTTGCCTCCGAATGGCACCTCGGTTCTTCTTTCTAAGTCTGATTTAGCACATGGTAGCAAAATGGCCAGTCCTAGGTCCCTTGTTTACCACCTGGGGGTCCTGGCTGTGGCCCCCTGGTGATGAGTAATTTCTTAAGTGACCCTGAGATGCCACCAAGGAGCGGGGAGCTGAGCTGGCAAATTCACACACACACACACACACACACACACACACACCCGGGACATTAACACCGTGGGGAGCAGCCAGGTGCCTGATGAGCATAAGCGGGCCCTGTCCCAAGTTAGGCATCACCCCCCCCGCCAGTCTCTGCTGTGGAGCTGGGCTCTGGTCTCCGCACACCCTGTGTGGCTCTAAAGGGCCTGCTTCCCTTGCGTAAATGCCAAAGACGTCGGCTTCCCAAGAAGCAAAGCGCTCTCGGTGTTTGGTGATGGTGGCACCCACGCTCCCGCTCAGCCGCCTGTCCTTCGGGGGGAGTGTTCCTGAGTAACGATTCTTGGCCACACCAGGCATTATCCCCGGCATGGTTTCACCTCTGTAGCCACAGTGGCTTCGTGGGACCACCCTGGGGGGTGTAGGTATATATTTGTAATATGTTCTTTTATTGAGATATAATTCACATGCCATAAAATTCATCCTTTTTAAGATGTACGATTCAGTGGATTTTAGTATGTTCAGAGAGCTGCACAACCTTCACCACGATCTAGTTCCAGAACAATTTCACCACCCTAAGAAGAAACTCCTCCCCGTTAGCAGTCTCCAGGGAGGCATATGTTCCCATTGTGCCCGTTTCGGGGATGTGGAAACAGGCTCGGAGGGCAGGAGCTCGCCCAGAGCTGCCAGCTGCTGGAGAGGCAGCGCTGGGAGTCAGGCAGGCCCTGTGCCCCGTGATGTGGCGGCGGCGTTCACGAGGCCCCTTCTCAGCATCAGTCTGTGCCCTGGCCATTCAGTCCTCACAGAGTCCCAGTCCTGCCGTCTTCGGGCTGTGTGACCTCTGACAAGGCACTCAGCCTCTCTGAATCTCAGTTTCCACATGTATGAAGCCAGGACTATAAGACCTTCCTCCTGGGGCGAGGGTGAGGTGAGGAGATGCTCAGTGAACGGCAGGGGGTGCCCGGTGTTCCGCACCTAGCCCCATCCTGTCCTCGGCGTGCATTCTCGTGTCCGTTCCACTGGCCGGTCACGGTGCCACATCAAGTCACTTTTAACCTGCCTGGGCCTCCGTTTCCTTGTCTGTACAAATGGCAGCCGCCACAGGCCCATGAGAGATCAGGCAGAGTGAGGGTGGGTGAGAGGCAGGGTCGAGCAGCAGGGGGACGAGGGGGGTGGACATTCTCTGGGTCGGCGCCGCTTCTCCCTCGCTCTGCGGAAACCCGCCTGCCACAAGCACCACCTCCTGGCCCTGGACCAGACCTGCTCACGAGCCTGCTCCTGTTTCCTGGAGGTTTCTGTACCAGGATCGTCCCGGGCTTTGGCCAGCAGAGACGTCCCCTGGACGAGCAGGAATGCGTTGAAAAGCTAGTGAAGGATTCCACTGAGCCGCACTCCCAGCATCCCTCGGGGGCCCAGGCTCACTGTCCAACACAGACTACTTCGTGGCTGCCCAGAGCAGACTCTTCAGGCACTCAGGGGTCTTCACCAGCCCTGATCTAGACGGAGGCCCAGGGCAGGGCCCAGCCCGCCTCCTGGATCTTCTCACCGTCTTGGGGGGCATCAGTGACCCTACCAACCACCGCAGCTGTGACTTACTGAACGTGCAGGAGGACGACCAGCATTCTGGGCCTTCGTGGGACGTAGGCCACGGCTTGTAGATGTTTCATGATAAGTCACTAACCTTTACTGGGTATTTTTCCCATAGGCCAGGGCTCTCCATAGCAACCATGCAATCCTCCTCAGACAGATGAGGGCATGGAGGCGCCGAGGGCGGAGGGACCTCACCCAGGATCCCTCCGCTGGGAAGGGGCACAGCCGGGCTTAAATCTGGGCAGTCCGATTTCCGAGCCCAAACTCCAAAGCACTTCGGTGGGCCACTTTGTCACACAACTCCGGGGGGGTGCTACTTACATAGAAATGAGCCCTCTCTGTTCCCCATCCTGCTGGTGAGGACTTTGCTTAAGGCCACACAGCAAGTTAAATAGTAGGAGTGGAGTGTGAACCCAGTTCTGTTTGGTTTCTGGCACGTGAGGGGGGTTGAGCCAACGTACGAATATCCAGTAGCTCAGAACTCCAGGCGCAGAGCGCTCAGGAGAGGGCAGAGGCTCAGACAGAAGAGGGAGCCAGAGCTCAAGGGGAGCTCCCAGCATTAAAGTGCGTTCAGTGGAAGAGGTGAGCCAAGGGAACGCGGTGTAGACTGCCACGGGAAGATGACCCATTGCAGCACTGTGGGTGCCTGTATTTTAAGTTGACTCTACACACGTCTGTAGTCCTCGTCTCTGTTGTAGCTCTGTCACGAGTGGACCGTTTGTTAGGGTCCCTGTGCTTCAGAACTCCGAGGTACCACCACCCCGTCCTGCAGGACTCACCCCAGCTGTCAAGTAGCAATGATGTCAAGCCGCCTGCTGAGTTAGAAGGTGCCTCTCCCAGGCCCAGACAGAGCTGAGGCCCCACCTGGGAGAAGAAAGCCAGGTGGGGACAGAAGAGCGATCCTGCCTTGGATTTCCCGATGCTTCCCGCATAGGTGCCTGGGAACGTGTGCAAGAGGGCAGAGTGGAGGGCTCATTAGCATATGATGGCAGACTGACCTGGGGCTCGTTTCTCAACCCTGAGTCTGCCTTCCAGGCAGCCAAGATGGATTGGGCAGGAGGAAGCAAGGGAGTAGGGTGGCTTAGCGCATGGAGTGGTGCCCGGATGGAGGGCTGGGAGGCCAGGTGCACGTGACGTGGTGCCCTGGTGGCCAGGAAATGGGAGTCTCCTGCGTGGCTGGGTTGCTGCAAGCCTGTAGCAGCCCAGAGACACCCCCAGCCTTGCCACTTCCTTCAGCAGGATTGTTCCATTGTTCTCTCGTAACTTGACAGAGCAGATTCCCTGAGCTGTCAGCCTGGACATAGCAGACCCTGCTTCCGTTCATTCCGAGGATTTTTATTAATCACTGCATGTGCCCAGCTCCAAGCCAGGGCCTGCGGAGGCCGTGGTGACGAGGCACACCCCATTCCCTGCTTCATGGACTCGGGGTCTGCATTACTTGGGCTGGCGATTTCATTGTCCCGGAGAAACGTGGGCGCTGTAGAAACCACGGGGCTCATGGCCAGACTCCCAGGCTTGGGATCCAACTTGAACGTTGTGCTTGCTGCGCGTTCTTGAAGGAGTCACTTCTCGAAGCTTCCGGTTTCTCCTCTGTCAAGCACAGATAATCTTCACTCCCTACTTGAGACCCAGGGCTGTTGCACTGAGCACACGATGGTTTTCTAACCCGGAGGAGAGATTATTACATGGCTTGGGGGATGGGACTGACACCTTCCAACTCAGCCTCCTTCTGCCACGGAAGAGGAGTGATTTCCTAGACTTGGGGTGTCCAAGCTAGAGGGAGCCCTAAGGATTGCTTGCCCTGGGGTTTTCATTTTACAGGTGGGGAAGCTGGGGCTCAGGAAGGCAGTGACTTTTCCTCCACTCTCATTCAGATCCCAGCTGGTCCTTGGAGAATTAGAAAGAATGGGTGATAAGTGTGTCCTTGGACAGCCCCCCAGTGTCACTTTGTGTTAGCCGGAACTAAGGGGTCACCCCAAAGTGAGTGTGCAGTGCAGGTGCTGGACTCTGATGGGCACGTGTTGCAGAGCCGGAGATGGCCTGGTACCAAGGTCGGATTCACGGCTCTCTCCCCACGGTCGGTCCTGGCCGAGCAGCAGGCCAAGAGGTCCCTGCGATCACGTGGTCTTTTTCTGTCTCCCGGCCCTCTCTCCAGGCCAAGCAGTCCTTAGCTACGCTGACCAAGGATGTCCCCAAGCGGCATTCACTCGCCATGCCGGGCGAGACGGTGCTCAACGGCAACCAGGAGTGGGTGGTGCAGGCGGACCTCCCGCTGACCGCGGCCATCCGGCAGAGCCAGCAGACGCTCTACCACTCACACCCCCCCCACCCCGCAGACCGGCAAGGTGAGTCCTGCCCCCAGCCTGGCCCCGCCGTGGCTGGGGGGGCTTCTTAGGAGCCCGCTGACCTCCCCAGTGAAGGAAGCAGCCCCTCTGTTCCCACTGTAGCTGCTTAGGGGGGTGTGGGGCAGAGGCCACAGGCTTGTGTAACTGAGAAGTCTGAGAGGTGGACTTCAGGCATAGCTGGATCTCGAGGGCCAGACATCATCGGGGGGGGGGGTGTCCATCCGTCGGTCTCAGCCCCGCCTGCCTCCCTTTATCCTCCTCTTTAGGCCGTCTCTTTCCCCAAAGCAGCAAAACAGCCCCCAGTAAGTGCAGGCTTTTAAGGTTTTTAAGTGTAAAAGTTGGGAGAAAGAAGAAAAAAACTCTTTGTCTGTGTTTGTAGTAAATCCCAAAGAAGGACTCTGATTGGCCAGCCGGGGTCACATGCCCACCCCTGGACCAGTGACAAGGGGGTACTACACGGATTCTGCAGCTTGTGTCTCCTGGATTGGGGGGGGGGCAGCAGGGCTCCTTGATTGACAGCGCCACGCAATCACGGGATGTGTGGGAGGGCCACAGAGGTCACACGTGTTCACTGCCCGCATGGGCGGGGGGCAGCGGGGAGCCCTGGGCAGCATCCGCACCCACTGGCCATGCCACACACCAGTGGCTGCCCTTGTGTGACACGTGCTGTTTGGGGATTGGTCCCAGGCCTTTGGAGCCGCAAGTGCTGCCCTCAGCTAGCTGGGAACCCAAATCCCTGATTGCAAAGCCCACTCATTGCCCATCCATCTCCCCCGCCACCTCCCCCCCCTGCCCTCGCCACCGCGTTAAACCCCACGGCCATTTACTACAGCCGCACCTGCTGCCTGCACGCGGTGGGCCCGGAGGCAGTCTTGCTGACCAGAAAGGGCTTCCTCCAGCCAGCGCCTGCAGCCAGGAGAGTAGTCTGGTGGGGGCCTGGGGGGTGTTTCGGGACTGTGCCCTCTGAGCTCAGCCGTCCATTCCGCCACTACCGATCGAGCACCTGCTCCATGCCCGGCACGGTGAGCTCTAGGGGTCACCGTGAGTAAGACACCCGGCGTGCCTGCCCTCATGGAGCGGACACTGTAGGCGTGAAGATGGACAACCAGGAGTAACCGAGCTGACAAACAGAATGATGACAGATGGTAGTGAGCACAGGGAGAGAAATCAGAAGACACTCTTTGGTGGGGAAGATTGTGGGGAGAGCTGATAACTGGGGGAGACCTCTCTCAGGACAGGCTCAGAGACCTGGGTGATGAGAATGTCCCCGATGAGCAGCGACCAGCAAAGGCCGAGGCAGGAGGGAGATGGCCCACGTCGGGCACTGTCAGCCACTGTGACATGAGCCAAGGCTGGTAGGGTGGCCAGAGCCATGTCCATTTGGGCTTTGGGGGTTTTTAACCCCGGCATGACCAGATGCCTGGCTGTGCTGCAGAGTGAGGTCGGAGTCAGGGAGGCCTGCTGGGAGGCTGCTTGGTCTTCCAGGCAAGAGACAGCGGTGGCTTTGGCTTGGGTAGTGGCAGTGGGGTTGGAGAGAAGTGGACAGTTTTGGGGGTTGTGTCTGAGGTTGAGAGAAGTGGACAGATTTGGAGGGTTGCACTGGGAATGACTGGGCGTGGGGTGTGGGGACCTGGCAGTAGCCTCTAGGCTTCTCACTAGGGAAAGTGGTGTTGACTAGCGGTTAAGACTGTTCTGGGTCTAGGGAACGTGCAGGTGGTGGGAACCTTGTGAGGACGGTCACCAAGGTCCCTGGAAACTCCTGCCTCTTTTCCTTCACTGTGGTTAGGAGAGGGCCTAATTGGATCCAGAGGCCAGGGGTTGCCCTTCCCAGCACCTGCTCTCTGGTGACGTGTGGGCCTGTGGAACGGAGGGGCAGAGGACTTTGCAGTCTCTTCTTTATGTCTCAGCTTTCTCATCTGGATAATGGGGGCATAGGGTAGCATCACTGCAGGATGGCACAGGCGAGGACATTCTCTCCACCCCTCACTTACCCGCTGTCCCTGCTTTCCAGCGGTCAGGGTGAGCCCCTGCCACTCCCGGCAGCCCTCTGTCATCTCCGACGCGTCTGCCGCCGAAGGCGACCGGTCGTCCACGCCAAGCGACATCAACTCCCCTCGGCACCGGACACACTCCCTCTGCAACGTAAGGCCAGCAGCAGCAGGGCCTGGGCCAGGGGGCCTGCCTGGAAACTGCAGGGGTTGGGTGGAGGGGTGAAGACGTACCCGCTGTTTCCTCTCGTCCACCCAGGGAGCACTCTGGCGAAGGCATTTCCTGTTCTGTTCTTTCCTTTTGCAAGAAGAGATGGATGTGGGGAGAGAAAGAAATGAGGCCTGTTTGCTCCTTGTGTCCGGGAGGGCAAGAAAAACCCAGAGGAAGGCAGGCCTGGGTCGGCTCAGGGTCTGCGCAGCCCGGGACCACCTCTGGCGGGGTCCCTGTGTCTGGGACCGTGGGCTTCTCCTCCCAGCTGTGACCTTCCAGAGCTCAGGGCCTTACCAGTACTTCATTTCCCCATAGAGCCAGCTCTCAGTCCTTCCAGGAATGAGCCAGATTTTTAAAAATTTTCCAGGAGTTTGGGCAAATATTGCCTCTGGAGAGATGTCCCATGAATTTGTTCTGTTTTTTTGGGGGGGTGGGTTTTTTGTTTCTTGTTTTTTGTTTTTGTTTTTGCTTATTTAATCAAACACATTTTAATGGCATCCTGGGCACCAGCTGCCAGGAGGTGCAGGTCCCCAGCCGCCTAACTCTTGGTGACTGCTGGAGCAGACAGTTGGGCTCCCAAGGGGTCGGGGACGAAGGTGGGTCAAGCATCCGAGGACAGGAGGATGCCATGTTGAGGCTTCAACAGGAAACACCGGGGGAAGGCTGTGGAGACCACTGGATGGTTTTGTTCTGTCCTACAATTGATAACATGGAGGGCTCCCCTGCCATGCAGACCGAGACACCGTGGAGTTAGGTCTTCGAGTGCATGAGAAAGCTTTCTCAAAAACTCAGCTCGTGTTTTATTAACCAGCACAATTGATAACAAAAAAGAAATGAGGTGAATATAGTGGGAAAGAAAGACAAAATAACTCCTCCGTTCCCGTGATACACTAACCTACCTGAAAACTCTAGAGAATAACCTGTAAAACGATTAGAACCAATAATGACCAAGTACATGAATGGTACTGGTTGAAAATCAATGTATAATAATCAGTAACTTCTCTATATATGAATAGTCATAAGAGAACTTTTATTCCAGTCTACAATAACCATGAAAAGTAGTTCAAGACTACTAATAAAAATAGTAAAGACTGAACTTAAAATTAGTTGCCTTTGCCTGGTGACGTGGGCAACAGGGATCGCTGGCCCAGGGCCTTATCCCGCCCAGTCAGAATGCAGAGAAGGCCGCTCCAGGCCTTAAACCCACTCAAGGGGTTCTTTTTCGACTTCCTGAAAGCAATTTGTGCTCAAGACAGAACCCCATGACAGAGGCTGTCTTAAATGACAGAACCAGGGCGAGGAAGGGGGCCGCTAGAGGGCCTCTGACAGCTGTCCCCCGGTTCTGAGGGCCCACTGTTGAGCTGAACCTACAGCCAACAGTGCCCTCGTTGTTAGCACGGGCTAGAGACCTAGAGTAGCCACGCACACCCCAAATGAGAAGACCTTCCCAGGGGCCAGATTCTGTCTTCTCACGGTGGGCCCAAGGGGGCTCAGAGAGCCAAAATACTGCTGGAAAGTCCAGTCTGCATTTGGCCTTGTCTTTCCCCAACTTGGCCTTGGCACATACCGGCTGCTACAGGCGGCAGGTTCAGCGTGTTCGTTTCCAGGATCGCCTTACACAGGGCCCTGCTGCCAGGACCTAGGTGCTTTCATAAGCCAGTTGTCTGCAGACAGCCATTCCAGTGGGCACCGGCCTCATTCTCTTCCCCATGAATTTGGCAAAGATGGCCCGACCCAGAGTAGACCTCTCTTAGCTGCCTGCCTGCCAGATGGGTTCTGTTTGCAAACCTTGGGATGGGACTAAAGACTAAACTACCATTTGTTCCATCCCCACCCTCCCTCAGCCACCTTCATCCCCCATTTCAACAGATGGGCACACAGGTAAGCCAAGAAGAGCCTGGAAAAAGCACCAGGTAACCCTCTGTTCTCAGGCCTTTGACCTGACACCAGCAAGAACAGCCCAGCCTGGACTAAGGTCCTCTCCATATTATTTTCTGGCCACTGATTTAGAGCAGAGGTCGGGACTAACTGTAGGGAAGTTGGAGAAGGTTGATGGACTTGGGCCCAAGTGACATACTTTGTTTTTTTTCATGGCGTTTTTGCCTGCAATTCTGGAAGCAACCATCAGGGGCCTCCCTTGTAATCACTTGTGATCCCAGGGATCCCTTTGCCCCTCAGGCAGTGCAGCCGGACTCTGGGATGTAGGGAAGGCTTTTGCACACCCACCTTTGCATGCCCACCTAAAGGAGCACTGGACCAGGAAGAAACAGTCCCAAATTTGAGTTCTAGCTCTACTGACTATTGGTTCCATCACGTTGGATTGTCTGGAGCCTCTCGGTATCTGTAAATCAGGCTAATGAGTCCCGCCTACCCCTCCACAAAATGAGAGACGCATTGAATTGTTTGTGGGGGAAATTAGAAGCTACCTAGTCTCCCGAGCCTTCCTGTCCTGAAATTATTTTTGTGCTTTTTCCTTTAAAATTGTTATTTCTTTATGAACAGCACCAAGTATAACCTATCTTCAGTTCCAACTTGATGGACCGATTGGGACAGGATCTTAGAAGCCCTCAAGTGACTGATTTGTTGGTCAAAGGGTATTGGGGGTCAAGAGGCCTGAGCAGGCAGGAGAGTACCCCAGGACCCTTGGTCCAGGCAGCATCTCCAACCCCAGGTGCCATTGTTGAGCCATCTGGGAGTGTTTACTTCAGGGGCGGGGGTGGGTTCCCCAGTACAGAAGTAGGGTGGTCCCTAAGAGATGGCTTCCTTCTGTGGAAGACCTCACTCTCCATGGGCCACCTCTGCTCCCGTGTGTTGTGTGTCCCTGCTGTTTCATTTCCCCCCTCTTTTTTGGCTACAGGGCGACAGTCCCGGCCCAGTACAGAAGAACCTGCACAACCCCATTGTACAGGTAGGTGTCCTTCCCTGGCCACTCGGGCCCTCCTTTCACCCCATTGTGACCAGGAATCCCTCTGCCCCTTGTTCCCCTGGGCCCTTGGCATCCCCACTTCCATACTTGGGACACCCAAGGCAGAGAGGAGTTAAGCCACTGCCTCAGTCAGTCATGGTTTGGTTCCTGAGCCAGGCTCAGTACCTGGTTTGCCCTTCCCTGTCCTCTTTCCAATCTGTGGACCTATTAAGTGCATCCCACATCTTCCATCCTGCTGCCCTGGTATCTTCTCCTGGCAGCCAAAGGCTGATGACCCAGGCCATCTTTAGGCACCTTGCTGCAGGATACTGTTCTTTATTCATTTTTAACATTTCGGTACCCTGTCATCAGAGAGGAGGGGCCACAGGGAGGAAAACAGGAATTGAGAATCAGAAGGGGTCTCTGAGATCGGCGGTCTAGTCCTGGGGTTCCCAGATGCCGGTCAATGCACTGCTCCTCTGCATGAGGGTCCACCAGGAAAGACTTTTCAAATGCAGACTCCTGGGCCTTTAACCCTGAATCTGATCCACCAGCTATGGGGTGGGGCCAGGAATTCAGGTAACTCTGATGTGTTTTGGGAACCATTAGTCTAACCTCCACCTTTTGGATGAGAACACTACCCCGTGTCTTTGTGTTTGTAAAGCCCTCCTGTAGACACCACCCTCGGGCCCTCAGTTACCCAGACAGGAGCCTATGCCCATCATCCCTGTTGTCTCCACATCACAGATGAGAAAACTGGGCTCAGAGAGGCCCGGGGTTCTCATTAGGACTGGAACTCAAGCCCCAACACCACACCCCCGCTCTACCGTGGCCAGTCCTGCCTCTTGTCCAGAGCCTTAAGTTCTGGGGTCCTTGCTCTGCCCGCACATAGTTCAGGGTTCTCCTTCCTCATTTTCCGGGCTCCCCTGGGTCCCCTTTTTCCCACGGGGACTTTTCCACAGGAAATTTGTATCCTTGCTGCAGGGTCCCTGCAGACAAGGGCCAGAGCCAGGTGCGCAGACACGCTTTTGCGGGCCCTCGGGAAGCACCCCAGGGGTGTGGGCAAGCTGAATTTAAATGACAATGGGAGTAAAGCAGCAGCAGCAGCTGGCGGTTACTGTGGGGCTATGACACCCAGGCACTGCTGTGAGCATGGTTGTCCCCGCTGACACCCTCACGACTGCCTGGCGTGGGTCCCACTGTTGTCCCCAAAAGCTTCCACAACCGGCCCAAGTCGCTCCGCGAACGGGGGTGGGGGTGGGGGCAGACCCTGGCCTCTTAACGCACCGGTTCCACAGCTCCCTCACCCACCGGCCGTCCCCGCCCCTCCGCCGTAGTCCCCGGTCCCCTGCACCCAGCTCAGGTGGCTTTGTTCTTCTCCCTCCACCCCCGCCGCCGGCCGACTCCTCAGTCACTAGAGGATCTTGAAGACCAAAAACGGAAAAAGAAGAAAGAGAAGATGGGATTCGGCTCCATCTCGCGCGTCTTCGCCAGAGGGAAGCAGCGGAAGTCCCTCGACCCCGGCCTCTTTGATGGTACCGCCCCTGATTATTACATAGAGGAGGACGCGGACTGGTGATACCCGCCTCCCTTCGCCTGCCGCGCGCAGGCGTGTCTGTGCGTGTGGACGTGCGTGCGAGCGCGTGGGGGGGGCGCGGCGGGGTGTGCGTGGCGGTGCGTGTGTGCGCGCGCGCGCGCGAGCTCCCGCGCACGTGGGTGCTGGGCGTGGCCGAGCGCGGGCCCCGCCCCCTGCGGCGTCACCTCTGTAATTGATGTACATATTCCAACCGTGTGTGACTCTGTCAACTCTGTCGTCCTCAGAGCGATACAGTTGTGTTGTTAATCTGGGTTTGTTTCTGTTTTTGTTTCTTTTCCGTGTTTTGTTTTTTTTCCCTTTTTGTTCGGTTCGTTGGGGTTTTTTTCCCCACCCCCAACCCCTCCCCTTCTCCTTTTTATGAAACTTGAAAACTTGAAGGACTGCTGTGTATTTGTAAATAACAAAACTATTGTGCACTCCGTGCTTGTAAATGTCCCTTGTCCAAACTGCTACTTCTGGAGCCCGTCTGCCCAAGGATGTGGTCTGTTTTTGATGTTCCCCCCGCCGCCGCCTCCCCCACGCCCCCCGGTGTGAACGCACGGGACCAGACCCCGTCCCCCACCCCTCCGGGCGCCCGTCACTTTAAGCGCAAGCTGCCCACGTGGTCAGGGTAAGGTCTGCTCCCCGCCAAGACCCGCGAGCCCGGCCAGGGGGGCCTTGCCTTGGCTTGGGCGTGCCAGAGGTCAAACGGGCTCTTTTTAACGGCCTGCCAGTTTTTAAATTGCGTTGCCGTTTTTTTCTTTATGGAAAAAAAGAAAAAGAAAATTGTTCCGTTTAATTTATTTGCACAAACGCAGAAGACTTATTCTATCTAAATTATTACATAAATATCGGAATGTATATTTTTCCATGGGGTGGGCGGGAGGCGGGTGTTTCTGTTGACTTGTCTGTTCTATTCTCATGCTGCTGCCAGACTGTGCAAGGTAGACTTGAGGGTGGCCCGAACCCAGGGACCATTGGATGTCAAAGCTTGCTTTTTTCCGTTCTTTCTTTTCTCTCCCCGCCCCATTCTTCTGCCCCTGCATGGACGTGCACTCCGCCTTTCTCTCCCCCGTCCCCATAGCTCCTCTCCAGGCCTTTATGTATCTATTTATTCATCTGAAATAAGAAACACTGACCTCAGTGAGCAGAGGGTCTGCTGTAATGGTCACCTTCTCTCGGGTCTGTCTTTTGAGGGAGGTTGAGCACAGAGTGAGACAGCCAATCACATGACCACAGGGTATGGCCACAGGACCCTCGGCCTGAGTCGGTGCCACGAGGGTCCTTGAGAGGCTTCCCTGCAGCCGTGTCTTTCTCATCCTTGGTTACTCTGCATGTCGGCCAGGCAGGTGTCCTTGGGGGAGGCGCCCATCTCAAGGGGAGGGCTGTTGGGGACACAGTGTCCAGCACCAGAGCCTCTCTGCCCACCCCCTGCTGGTTGGTTCCTCCAGGTACACTTAGCAGAATCTCTCGGGATCCCTCGGGCCCTGTCCTCCAGCTCGTCACAACAGCCCGGGCCTGCTCAGCCGAGGAGTCAAAGGCTGGCAGGAACATCTCTCTCTCTGCCTATTTAGGGAGCAGTGTTGGCCCCAGTGAGGCTTCACCAGCAAAGGAACCGTGTGCATGGTAACGCCAGGTGATAGAGAACACGTGCGCTTCTAAGCCAGCGCCTCCTAAGGCCTAAAACTAGCTTTCCCTTTTCTTTTGACCTGTGAATCGCCCCCCCGTCCCTACCCCCAGCCCCGCTCCACCTTAACTACTAACAAACAGCTCAATTCACCTGCCCTCTGCACAACAGTAGTATGCTTTCTGCTAACATGTTCAGCTCTTACAAAGAAAGGAGATTTGAAAGTGCTAGAGAGTCTCTATCAGAAGGATAGGATATTTTGTCCAAAGTCTCTAAAACAAAAAAACACCAAACACCAGTAGGCTGCTCCCTTTCCTTCTGACTTGGGGGGGGGCGGGGTTTGGGCAGGAGCAGGCAGGGTACCCTGCCTAATAAGGATCTTTCTGGCCTCCTTTGGCTAAGCTGTTTAACCGAGCCTGGCGGTGAGGGAGAGCGGCCAGAGCTGGCATCTTTCTCTACCGAGAGAGATTTTAGAAAATACTTTTCTCCCCCACGAATTTTTTTTTTCTTTTGGTTGATTTTTATGGTTTGCCCTTTACTTATGAGAAAATAAGATTGCAACCACTCCTGGTAATGATTTAGTAGTTCCTTTTCATTTCAGTTTTTGTAAATTAGGAGATAAATCTAAGAGTTACTAAGGATGATTTATTTAAGAGAACTACGTCAAATAGCGAATGAGTTATGGGTAAATTAGATGAAAATAACTTTTCCCATGGGAAAGGTTTCTCGAAGGCATGGATGCAAATATAAAATATAAAAAAAATCTAAATAAAGCTTATTTTAAAATATTATTGAATTCTATGTTATTTGATTGCTTCTATCTTGCTCCGGGTGGGAGGCAAAGCCCGTGCATGACCTGCTCCTTGGAATTCCAGGGCTGGGTCTGGAGGGGCTGAGAAAGCTGGCTGAATTCTGGGCCCATGGTGGGGCTGAGGCCAGGGTGGCCTCCCAGAAACCTCTCATCTTGGCCCCCCGACTGTAATTTGGAGGAGCGGTCCGCATCCAGGGCGCCTGTGGTCCTAACGTACCATCTCCAAGCCTGGCTCCCTGGCCCTGCGTTCTCCAGCTCAGCGGCCCCAGTCAGCTTTCATCTGCTTCCTTCTCCCCCAACCCCCGCCCCCCAGCACTCCTTCCAAAGGCCCAGAAAATTCACCTGTGAGTTTGGGGCATGTTACTTTCTGCAGACCTCACTGGGCCTCTGCATCGTCCCAACATCCCCCCTTCCCTGGGGTCAGAGACGAGCTTAAGAAAGAAATCGAGGGAGCCACAGGGCTTTCCTGATAAAGGAAAGGCTTTTTCCAGGCTTTTTCCAGTCCCATGAGATCCCCCGGATGCAAAGTCTGGGCCTCCCCCCAGTGAAACTCCACAGTGTGGCCCAAGAAGAGGTCACCCTGCATACCCCAATCCCTGATTGTGGCCAGCGCCCTCCTCCTCTCCAGCAATAAAACTGACGGAAGACTGGCCTTTTAACCCCCCCATCGTTTCTGCTGGAAGAAAGCTCAAAGCTCCGTGATCTGTAGACCAGGCCAAGAAGTTGTGCAGTTCAGGACTGCGAGGAAACTTAGGGACATCTACCCCGGCAGTTCTCAACCCAGCCACACGTTAAAATCACCTGCAGAGCTTTTGAAACCAGTTACCAAGGCCAGGCCATAGCGCTGAGAGCATCAGTAACCTTTTCCGGTGACTCTAAGGCGTAGCCAGCATTGAGAACCTTTGGGCTAGTCTGAGGCCCGCAAGTGGCCCAAGCACACATACCACTGCCCTCCTCTCCCTGGTCTCATGCAAACATCACCAATCGATCGAAGAGCCCTTCCCACCCAGCCCAAAGTGGCCTCTGATGTCTTCACTTTGCAAAGCCTCAGACAGCCACTGCCCATCAGTCAGAGTTGGCATACAAGGAGAAAGCCCATTTGCCGACCCGAAACTAGCCCAACCACCCCACCCCACCCCAGCCCCACTGGGCAGATGGGGAACACTTTGGCCCAGAGCAGAATGACTTGGCCAAGATCCTAACAGTCGCTCCCACAGTCCTGTAACATTTTCAAGGACTGAGCCATACCTATTCATATCTTCATAGCTTTATCCAAAAGACCAACTTCAAGTGGTACCTATTAGAAATTGAAGTAGGGATGCCCAGTGCATCTAGGGCTAGTGTACAGACCCACAGGTTGTGTACTACACTACTCCAGAAGGCACTGTGTAAATGGTGCCCTGAGTTGTACAGTGCACAACCTGCACAGCTGTACTCAGCGGCCCTTCTGCGTGCTCTCCCACCCGTGCTGGCAGGCTCCAACAGCTGTAACCTAGTAACGTAATAACAATAGTAATATCTAACATTTATTAAGCACTTAAACCACGGGCCACAGTCCATGCTGTGCACTTTACATGTATTAACTCAGTTAACCCTCCAACAACCCGCATTTTTGGTGTGAAAACTTGGGTTAAGTAAATTGCCAAGAAGCTAGTAAACAGTAGAGCTGGACTTCAAGCCTCAGGAGTCCGTAGTGCCCTGACCAACATCTGGACAGTGAGGGGGTGGGCCCGGGCAGGGGACATCGTGGAGGCCTCAGCAGGGCCAAGTTTACGCCTCGCCCACCCTTTGCCTCTGGCACAGCTAGCACTTCCTTGCTGGTGTGACTGCATCTATTCCATCCATCCTGTCAGCCTTTTATCTCCAGGCCCAGGAGACCCACCCCCAGGGAGCGAGTGGGGAAGGCAGAGTAGAACCGAGCTGCGGGCCTGCACTAGCACCCCGTTTGGGGCAGAGTTTTGCCTCCGCTGGCCCCGCTGTGGAGCCCCTCCCTACACCAGAGCTGCCGGGTTCTCGGGGTCAGCTCTGCCCCCGACAGGAGGTGGGGGTCCTGGCCCGGCCACAGCCTGAGTCCGGGGGCCCAGGAGCCGCCCCACACCGGTGCCTGGTGGGGACGCGCAGTGCGCTGGGGCTGTAACATAGGAGAGCACCGGCCAGCTCACCCATGTGAGTGGTGAAATATCTACGGGGCCTCTCACCCACAACCTGCAGCTCACAAAACGGACCTTACAAACCGCCCCCCCCCCCCACCAGCCCATCTGCTCTGAACAAACGGCTTTTAAGTTTTTTCAGTTCAAACCCCACCAGGTGGGGCCAACGCTGCCACAGTCCCCCACCTCCCACCTGTTTCCATTTTCGAGTGGAAAAACAACTTGGTGGTCATAAAGAATCAAGAGGGCATACATATCATTAACCTTATCTTAGAAGAGGATTCCTCATTTTATATTCTTAACAAATGCCCTATAAACATAAAAACATTGAGGAGTTTGGTCTTGGCTGTCTGTTGGAATAGTAAGTGCCCGCCAGTGCAGTGTCGCTCTCCAGGTGTAACGAGGGCGTAAATCCCGCTGGCAGCGAGGGTATGAGCATTTATACCCGAACCACAGCCGCACGGCGTCTTAAAGCCCAGTTACCGAAAAATACGCAAATACGCAGCGCGGCACTCTAAGGGCTAGGCCTCCCAGCCCCAACAATCCAGGAGAAGATCATCCCAAGAGGATTAGGTCTTTAAGAAGCGGCCACTAAAAGCCTTGCGGTCTTCTTCCTGAAAATGGCAGGACTTACCAGTCCCCAGCCTGTCCCCGAGGGAACCTTGCAACAGGGTCGGCCTACGCACAGCAGTTGGGCTTCTCCATCCGAGTCCCCGGGAAACGCTGGCTGACTGCTCACCCGTGTTCACTGAGTTTCAGGTTTGATCTGATTGCTCTCTTAATGGGTTACCAGTAAATGGCAGTTAATTGCAGCCAAACAAGAGACTGTATGAAATTGCAGCCACGCTGCACCTGGGGACCCTTGCAGCCCACCGGTGGGGCCAGGCCAGGCCTGGATAACCGCGGCAGCTCTGCTCTTGCGTCTGATTTCTAGCCATTTGTTTACCCGTGAGCCTCAGTGTCCTCTCATCTGTGACGTGGGTGTCCTAACACTCCCCTCCTCCCAGGCTCAGAAAGGAGAGCTGTGTTTCGCGGCCCGGAGAGGACTGGCCCCGTGGCCTTTGTTCCCCCCCGATTTGAGTGGATTTAAGTTCAAATCAGAGACAGGGAAAATGTGTGCAAGCAGCTTGATACACGTCCTGAGCCCAAAGGTGACTCGATCCAGACAGGTGCCCCAGGGGTAAAATCAGGGCATCGGGCTGTGTGACCCCGACATCACTCCAGCTGTGTGCCCACTCCTCAGAGTCCGGGTTCCGTTCCAGTGTGAGAGACTCCGGGCTTCTCTGCCTCGGAACCGGGAGGCTTTGACGCGTGTGCCCGCTGAATCTGCCCCCAGAATCCACCAGCCATGACAAAATTCTTTCTAGATTCCAAGTAGAAACACACTCTTGCTGTGGCGAGCACAGAGAAATTTAGACCATGGGAAGCAATGAGGCTGCCCAAGCCTGGGTTCTTGAGGCGAGAGCCCCCAGGTCACTCCGGGGTGGCATATGTACACGGAGATGGGTGTCAGAACCTGGGCCAGCCTGGCCTCACAGTGAGGCCTGCCTCCAACTCTTTGCAGATACTCACTCATATAACCCTTCCAACGGCCCTCCAAGGTAAATACTGTGATTACCTCCATTTTATAGATGAACAAACCAAGGCACAGAGAGGTGAAGGTGTTGCCCAGAGTCACACAGCTAGAAAGAGGCAGGACTGGGTTTCAACTCCAGCCGTCTGGCTCCAGAGTCTGTGCTCTCAGGAATCGTGCTCCTCAGTCTCTGACCAAGCTCTCCCCCCCACCAAACCCCCCTGGGACAACTAATCAATAGGAAGCTTCAGAGAACTTGAGAAAGCCTCACGAGCCGAGCCCTGTGCAGGCTAGCTCTTTGGGGCTCAGTTTTTCTACCCAGTAGAGAAGAAATTGGAAAAAGCAGTACTTTTCAAACCGTGTTCCATGGAACACTTGGGGTTTCCTCAGAGGCCCCCTCAAGAGGTTGCCATGGCTGATGAAAGAACTAGCAGGCAGGGCTCCAGGCCTACCTTTAGCCAGAGAAGCTCTGCTCTTTTTTTTTTTTTTAAGATTTTATTTATTTATTTGACAGAGATAGAGACAGCCAGCGAGAGAGGGAACACAAGCAGGGGGAGTGGGAGAGGAAGAAGCAGGCTCATAGCGGAGGAGCCTGATGTGGGGCTCGATCCCACAACGCCGGGATCACGCCCTGAGCCGAAGGCAGACGCTTAACCGCTGTGCCACCCAGGTGCCCCGAGAAGCTCTGCTCTTATCTGTTGCACACTGGGCCTCCGTGCTGGAGTCTGTTCGAAGGATCCTAGGACAGAAAAAAACATGAGCAAGAAGGAAAAAAAGAGAGAGAGAGAGAGGAAGTTTGGGAACCACACATAGATCAGTAGTGGTCAGACCTGAGCATGCCTTGAGTTTTAAGGATACAGAGTCCCTGGCTCCATCCCGTACCTACTAAATCAGGTCTGGGGCTAAGACGCTGGGATCTGTGTTTCACACGAGCTCCCCGATGCGGGCTCATTTGCGAGAGGCCACGCAGGGCAGTAGCCGAGGGCAGCATCCTGGCCGTGGGTTTTAGCGCAGACTTGCCCTGGGGAAACTTCCCCTCGGGGACCGTGATAAGGGAGGTTGAGATCACCTCCCTGGGGCAGCTCCAGGGCCCCCCTGTGAGGGAGGAACGGCTGCCAGGGGCCTTTGCTGGGCCCGGCTGAGCAGAGCGGAGCGGTCCGGCATGGCACAGCCGCGGCTCCCGGGCAGCCTCAGAAACCTGCAGCAGGACCCCTATTAGAGTCACAGAGAGGTTCCCAACTTCCCTAGAGGCACACGGCCAGGAGGTGGTGGGGACAGAAGTCAAGCCTGGGTGCAGGCCAAGGTCAGAGCGTGATATCCACCATCCCAGACTTCGCCTGACCTGTGGCCGACTGGGCTTCAGCCAAGCATCCGGTGGACCTGCTGGCCTTGGCCTGGGGACACCAGAGGCTGAGCCCTGCATTGGGAGCGAGACCCCAAGCTATGCTCTGGGGAGCGGTCTGGGGTAGAGCAGCTGCTGAGGGAGGGGCCCCTGCAGGGTTCCACCCAGACCCCCGCCCTCAGCCTCCTAAGGAGGCCCAGCCTTCAACCCAGAAGCCCTACCCCAGCCCCGCACAGTGGAGAGCGCTGAGCCTGGCTCTGGACTTCCTGTTCCAGTTTGGCCAAGGACTCGCTGTGTGACCATAGGCAAGTGGGTCTCTCTCTCTCTGGGCCTCAGACTCCCTCTAAAACAAACCAGGCCAGTGGTGGCCTGTGGAGCCATACAAGTCCCTGGCGTCCTCCCCCTGGCCTCCTCCCCACCACGCTCACTGCCCTTCACCCCAAAGCTCTAGTTTATATCTCTTACAGATGTGATCTCATTGGCACGAAAGATTTTTAACGCCGAGGCAGTGTGACCCCCAGGGGTTAGGTCATCTTGAAGCTACATCTTATGGGCTGCCTCAGGCCTCCTCCTGCACCCCATTGCGGAAAAGTCACTCCCCAAGAGGACCTCAGACTCCCCTGCTCACCCCTGCTCCGCACCAGAGACCGCTGGTCCAGGTCCCTTCCCTCCTCACCCTGGCAGAATAGGAAAGCCTGCAAATGGAGGGCCAGGGCCCCTCCCCAGGGGGCCACGCACAGTCCCCAGATGGACCGTAGCAAGACTACATAGAACGATGCCCCTCCCAGGTGACCGCCTTTACAGCTTGCAGTGCTCTTTCCCAGGCAGATGAAGGTCAAGTTGAAAGGCGTAGCTTCTGGGCAAACTGGGTCCAAACCTTAGTCCTGACCATTTGCTCCCTGGCAACCTTAGGCAAGTTCCTGAAACTGGCTGGGCCTCAGTTTCCCGATGTGGACACTGGGCACCATACGGTGCACTCAAGGGGTGGCTGCAAGGAAGAAACAAGTTACTGCATACAAAAGGCTGAGCTCGGGGCGCAGTGAATGTTAGCCACAATGATGACAATGACAATGACAGTGAGGACAGGAATCTCATTTCAGCCTCTCACCAGCCCTGGGAGAGAGGCCGAGCAGGAGCCTGGTTCAGGTGTGAAGGCAGGTTCAGCAACTCACTCAGGGATAAGACCAGAGGACAGGAGGTGCAGAGCTGACAGGGCTCTTGGCGGCTTCTCGCCCACTCTCCTCATGTTATGGATGGGAAGGGACTTGCCACAGTTAAGCAGGGCATCCGTGGCTGAGCTGGTGGTGGAACTCAGGGCGCCTGACTCCCAGACCAGTGTTCTGAGCTGCTGCAGACCACCAGATTCAGCAGAGGGGGGAAAAAAGTCCTTGTGTCCATTGTTTTGGAAACAATGCTGTGTCTCTAACCCTTAGAGACCATGAACACAACACATTAGTTTATCAAGGCTCTGACAAGTTCTGCAGTGAAGAAAAATAGCTCACTTTTTTCCACTTTGTGTTTCCCAAACAACTGACTACAGAACCATGCATTTGTACCTAGTTCTGTGGACCATCCTCTGGGACATGTTGTAACGGGCGACTCCTTCAGCCCCTGTGTTCCGTGCTTAGAGGCGCTAAGTCAGCGGTTCTTTGGAGAGCTCTAAGCACACCACACTTCTGACATTGTTTAGCCCTGGAAAGTCCCTGAGGCTCATAGGGGATTCCCATGGGCCTTAAGAAGTGAGCCAGGAGCAAGGCAAGGTGGAGTCTGGACCTCTCTCTAGCCGAGCATCCCCTTTGCTCAGGAAGAACGTGAGTCAGTGTGCAGCCTCTGAGCAGGGGAAGGGCCCCCGCAGCCTGGCTAGGAAATGCCAGCCCCAGGATGTTGGTTTTGCTGCTGTCCCAGATCCCAGATATACACAGAGGGGCTGAGCCCATTGCCACCGGGCCCTGGGGCAGGGACAGGAGTGGGCACGCCATCCTGCCAGGACATCTGGCCCCACTAGCCCTGTCACCGCACCTGCTTTGAGCTGCCTCATCGTTTTCCCTGGGCCGGGCCACAGACCCTGGCATCTTATCCTGATGGGCTCCATGCCTACGCAGTGCCAGCCTCCTTCCTTGTTAGGACACTGATGTCTCTGGGGGTGGCATGGAGACTGTGGTTGGGGGCAGGCAGGCCAGGGAGGAGAGAAGACTGCCTCTGATAGCTGTCACTGCAGGGACCGGTGCTGTGGAACAGGGGAGGAGGCTCTCTGCAGCAGAGCTGATCAAAACCAAACAACACAGGGAGGGGTGTTGAGGAAAGCCCAGGCTTGGGAGCCAGATCTCTGGGTGTGATCCCAGAGCCAGTGCGTAGCCGTGCAGCCCTAAGCCGCTCGCTTAGTCCCTCTGAGCCTCCGTTTTCCCCTCTGTAAAATGGGGACAAAATTGCCTATCTCCTGGGGCTGTGGCAAAGATGAACTTAGAAATGGAGAGAAATGTCCAGCCTCGGGCAGCTGCTCGTCTCCATGTGACAGGAGACTCCCACGAGTGGAAACGTGGGCCGGTGACATGAGACGCAGGCTCCGGGTCCTGGCTGCGTCTGAGTGCGCAGCCGATGGACGTTTCTGAGCTCCACTTTCCTCATCTGCGAGATGGGCCTGCTCACCCGCACAGGCTGTAAAGCACCCGGCGAGGTTAGCCGTCACGGTCACGGTCACGAGGGCCCCCCGCGCGAGCCGCGTGCCATTCACCGTCTCTGTTTAGATCAGCTCTAGCGGCCGCACTGCACAGAGTGTGGTGGGTGGTGACGGGGTCCGCCTCCGTGAGCACCCTGGGGAGCCGGCACCGTGCTGCGCACATGCCCACCTCATTCCCACTATCTCTGCACCCCAGAGGCCCCAGGCCGGTCAGGGAAGTGCGCGTCTGGGCGCTGCAGGCTGCCCCACCTAAGGAAGCGAGCCCTCCTGGGCTCCAGTGCTCCCAGAGCTCCTGGTTTTCAAGAGAAGCCAAAAGTGTCATGGAATACACTGGAATTCTTATACTGGCAACTCTTTTTTTTTTTTTTTTTTTTTAAGAAAAGTAGTGTTATTTAGCAAAAAAAAATATGGCCAGGGCCACAGTCGGACATGGGACCAGACTGCCTGTGGCCTGAGAGCCCAGCCAGGTGACCCCACCATTTCTCATGGCTCTCCTCTGTGGGACTCAGGATGGGGGGACAGCGCTCCCCCTTCAGGTGAAGGTGCCGATAGGCCTGACAAAGGGCGACTCCATGCTGTCCCCGAGATGCTAGGAGGAGGCATGGTCGCCCGTGTGGAGATGGCTACGACCCTGCCAGCCCAGGGACATGGCGTGGGTATCAGGCTAAGGACCGAGGACCAGGGCTGACTTCTGCGGGGGGTGAGGAGGGAGTGATGAAAGCTGGCAGAAGAGAGTAGGACGTGCCTTGCTGACATTTACCGAGTGCCGGGCAAGTGCAGGCCCTTGACATACACTCGGTAAGTCATTCAACAAACACTGGCTGACCACTTCCCGTGTGGCGGGCCTAGGGCTCAGGCTGAGGACCCAGATGTAAACATGAGACCACGTAAGTTATCCTGATGTTGTCCTCCCCAAAATCACATGAAGTGGGGATTATTGTCCCAACCTCACAGGTGAGGCAACTGAGCTCAGGACAGACAGAAATAGCCCAAGGAGACACAGTAAGCGAGGGACCGGGGATGGGAATCGGGGGCACTGTACCACTTCCAGGCAGATGCAGGGGAAGCTGCCAGCCTGGCTTGGTTCTCTCGCTTCCAGAAAGCCAAGCCCAGCACCAGTTTTCTCCTTGACATTTCCAGTAGGTATCTAAGTGTAAGAATGCCCCACCATGAGCCTCACCAGGGCTCTGTCTTCATTTGGAAGCATTAAAGAAATACTGCTCATGAACATTCTTGGTCTTCCTAAATTAGCCTTGCGGCAAGAAGCAAAGTAGCTCACCGCCGGTGTGGGGAATTGCCGGGCAGCTGGAGGCCTTGTGAAGGAGGTGGGAGGTTGGACAGTCTGCATTAACCTGAGCCAGAGGTCTGTGCCTCCGACTCGCTGCGGGTCCCCCGGGCCGGCAAGCAAACGCACAGGGTCTCACGACCGTCACGAGGACCACAGTGCACAGGGCTCACCGAAGCAGGCTGAGCCGAGCCAGAACGAACCTGAGAGGTCCTGAGGCCCACAGGGGAGCTGGGAGGGTTGGTCACAGGAAGAGGCCAGGCTGAAAATCTACTCAGGGACCCCGGGCACAGCTGGGCCCTCAAAGCCCCCAGCAACCCGTAGCTCCAGCCCTGCCTCCTAGACCCATACAGATGCAAACTCCACTGGGGCACTGGGAGAAGAATCGTTCTCCAGCCCTCAGCCTCCACTCCAAGATCTCCCCTGCTTCACCTTCCAGCCCCGCCGGCTGTGGAAAAGCCGGGAAAACATGTGGGCAAAGAGGACTAGAAGTGGGAATAGAGGCAGAGGCCAGGCCCCCAGCTGGAATACTGCCCCAGCGCAAACAAAAGAGGGAAGAGGTTTCAATTGCAGATCAGACGCAAACAAAAGAGGGAAGAGGTTTCAATTGCAGATCAGACTCTAAGTAGGACTTCCCAAATGCGGGCACTCTTCAGCACCAGGACAGGTTAGCAAGGAGGACAAAGGAAAGTGTCTGTGTCTCTTTTTAAAGCGTCCTGTAGTTGTCACGGGAGAGCAGTCCGCTTGCCTGCCCCGGGCCTCGTCTTCGCCTCTTGCCCCTGAGTCTGTACGGTCAGGAGCTAGTTGCCAAGCATCTACCTGGGAGGTGAGTGCCGGAGCAGGGACGGCTCCGGGAAGTCAACTCCCTGCCTCCTGGGAAATCCTCCACGGGGCTGCTGGGGAGCAGTGACTGGGGGAGGATGGCCCCTGCGGTTGGGGACAGGGGTCCTGTCCGGTCGGGAGACAGACACAGCGAGCACCAACAATGAGGGGAAAGGGAAGCGTGGGACGTTTTCTCGAGCGCATAAAGCAGCAATGGCTGGTAAAATCCACACGTGGTGGGCCTTCTCTATGTGCTTTGCGGTGTCGCAGACGTTAAGGGACACGGGGGCTGGGCGTGCAGCCAGCTGGTTAGCTCAGGGCCTCCAAGGGCCCGCTTGGCGCTGGGGTCAGGGTGTTGCGGGTGAGTGACAGCCGGGGTCCTGCCGTCACCCCAGCAGCTGCCCCATCAGTGATTTGATGTGTTTGAACCCGGGTTGTCCGATTGGGCGCTCCAGGGTCTGTCTTTGGCACATGCCTCGCAGGAGCTGGGACTGGGGCCCTGGCAAAGCATCACCACCCAATGTGGCGGCTGATACTGGGCCGGGAAACGTGACTTTCTCACATTATAATGCAGCATTTTAAAAATGAGGGTTCAGCTTTTGGCTGGAGAAGTGCTGACCAGGGCTCCCTACCGTTGCCCATGGGCAGGGAGCTCGGACCAGCGCTGGCTAACGGGGCGGGACAGCCTGAGAAGAGAGAGGCCCCGGGGCAGAGGGAAGGGGGCGCTGGGAGCCATCACGCCGCGAGCTCACTGGCATCTGGTGTGTGAAGGCCAGAGAGGCCCCCAAAACAACCTACCCTGAGCAGGACAGCTCCCACGACAAAGAATGAGCCCGTCCCAAATGTCAGTCAATAGTGCTGAGGTCCAGAGGCCCTGCCATCCGCCAAGAAAAAGGAAGGAGACCATGTGTGCGTGTGAGGGGCCGCGAGCAGCTTGATGCGGCCAAAAAAGAAGTGGGGAGAAGACGAGCCTGGAGGGAGGGGCCTGCTCCCCCCCTCCTTACCTCCTCTCCTGCCTGCTTGCTTTAAACCGAAATCTACAGAGCGCCTTCTGTCTGGCAGAAATGGGCAGGATCTGCTCATACGGTCTCGCCGAATGATGCCCCGGTCCACATCCCGTGGCCTCTCGTTGTCACTGAAATGGCCTATGGTGGTGAACTGACACCACAGAGACCAGTAGAGATGGAGCCCTTGCTAGACATCGGAGACACCTAGGGAAAAACAGGCCCCGCTCCTGTCCCCATGGGGTTTACGCTCTAGTGGGAGGCACACTCCCCAATAATCCCATGACCGATCCTTGATTCCAGCCGTGAGAAGGGCCGGCAAGAACAGCGCCTGGCTCAATGAGAGCACTGTGGAGGCGTGGACCCCCCTGCGTGCTGCAGGGGGTGGGGAACGGCCTACGCCGGGGGACCGGACAAGGGGTCCCTGGAAGAGGCAACATTTCAGTCGAGCCTGAAGGCTTCCTAGGAGGTCGCCAAGCAGAGAAGCCTGCAGCTGGGGTACTTACAGGGAGAGAGCAGCAGGTGCAACAGATTCAAGATGGGGGAGGGGACCGGGAGTGCTGGAAAAGTGCGAGAAGCCCAGGGGAGCTGCAGAGGGGGTGTGGGAATGAGGCTGGGTCCCCGGCACAGGGCTGGGTCACACGGAGCCTCGTCGTGGAAGGAGCTTGGGCTTTATGCAGGGAGCCAGGGACGGATGCTGAGCGGAAGAGGTCCTTGGGGAGATTCAAATTAAAACAGTAACAACAACAACAAAACTGTACTGACTGTCCCTTTCCCATAACTTGGGCTCTCAAGGACGGCATTAAGCATCACCATGAACCAGGCCCGGGTGATAAAGAGAAGGATAGACTTGACCTCTGACCTGGGAACTCCCTTTGCGGCAGGGCAGATGGACAGACCCGCCAGCAGAACGTGAAGCGTGCAGGGCGGACGGTGTGCGCAGCCAGAGGGATGTCCCCTCGGGGCCGTGTGGAGGAAGACAGACTCTGAGGGTCCTCCCTCTGCAGAACCGTTAATCTAAAATCAAATGTTTTAATGCATCTCTGGCCTCACCAAAAGTAAGCGGAATCCCCAACTTGCCCCCATCCAAAACTAAAAGTCTGTGAGCAAAGACCAGAACAGGAGCAGTGAGTGGTAAGCAAGTGTGACAACTGGGGTCTGTCCTGGGCCCAGACGCTGATGTCAGGACTGTCGACAGGGAAGTAAATGCTGGGGTGTGGCCAAGTGAAGGAACGGAGCCTGTGGTCTCTCGTTCTCCCGGGTCCCTCTAACAGGAATGAAATGGTCCCTGCTACCAGGTACCATCCCCACTCCCTACCCCCTCCCACCCCGGCAGGTCACAGAAATCCTCTCTGGAGGGAAGCCTCTGCTCTTAAGACTCTAGAGATTCCCATAAGGTCAAATCGGAGTTCAGCATGCATGAGAGTCCACAGAGAAATATGGCAAATTGAGACCCTCCAAGCCCTTTTCAGATACAGTAGTTACCAATACCAAGTATAAGCTAATATGTATGTAATACTTAAAAAAATTTAAGATGAAGTCATAAACATGAGCAAACAAGAGACTATCTGAAAAGACCAGGTGAACTTGGGAAAGAACAAAATAGAACTTTTAGAAGTATATAGTTAGTAACATTAAAAAAAATAAAACCCAAGGGTACCTGGTTGGCTGAGTCAGTTAAGCATCTGACTCTTGATCTCAGCTCAGGTCTTGATCTCAGGGTCATGAGTCCAAACTCCTCCTTGGGCTCCACGCTGGGCATGGAGTCAACTTAAAAAAAATAAATAAAATAAAATAAAATAAAATAAAATAAAATAAAATAAAATCCAAGGATGGATTAAGCAGCAGAGTGAACTGCTGAAGAGAGAATTTTAAAAATGGAAAACAGGTCTAAGGAAATTACCCAGAATGCAATGCAGAAAAATAAGTTGGTGGAAACCATGAGGGGAAATCAGAGCCTTCTGGTCTACCACAACAGCCACTAGCCACGTGTGGTAATATAAACCTGTATTTGAATTCATTAAAATTCAATAAAACTTTAGACTCAGTTCCTCAGCTGCACTAGCCACATTTCGAGTGTTCTCTCCATGTGTGGCTCCCAGCTGCCATAATGGACAGTGCAGATTAACGCATTTCCACCAACCTAGAAAACTCTGTTGGACGGCACTGCTTACAAGAGGGGGAAGACAGAATTAGAAAGTCCAATTCCAGAAGGAGAGCAAAGAGAGACTGGAGCGGACACCTGGGTGGCTCAGTGGTTTAAGTGTCTGCCTCCAGCTCAGGTCATGATCCCAGGGTCCTGGGATCGAGCCCCGCATCCGGCTCCCTGTTCAGGGGGGAGCCTGCTTCTCCCTCTCCCTCTGCCTCTCCCCCGCTTGTGCATGCCCTCTCTCTCTCTGACAAATAAATAAATAAAATCTTTAAAAAATAAAAAGAGAGAATGGAGAAGGGTCATATTTTAAGAGATAATGTTGAGAATATTCCAAAAATAAACCCAGAGATACAGGAAGCACAATTTGTATCAGTCAGAATAAGAAGCAATCCACACGTAGCCGCATCATAACGAAACTGCAGACACCAAAGACAAAGAGAAAACCTTCAAAGGACTAATGAAAGAACAGTTGGGCCGGCAGCTGCCTGCTCTTTAGCAGAAAGGAAGACAGAAGGTAGTGGCACAATGTCCTTGAGGTGCCAGGAAGAAATGACTGTCAGCCTAAAACGGTACCAGCAAACTCTTTGAAGGACGAAGGGGAAACCTAGGTTTTTTTCAGATAAAAGTTGTAGGAGCTTGCCACCAAAAAATACCCTTCATCAGAGGAACTTTTAAATCACGTTCTTCAGGAATAAGAAAAATTATCCTAGAAGTTAGGTCTGAAGCACAAGAAGTGATGAACAACTTGGTCAACATGTAAGGGAAGTTATTTTAAGCAAACGTTAATAGGGTAAGATAATCACGATGACAATGTCTAAAATTGTGGGGTTTTTAAAGGACAGAATTAAAACACGGTAGGTTGTAAGTCAGAAACAGTGATGAGGATGTTTTCTTACTACTTAGGACAGAGCGTTAAGATACTGCTCAACCCTAGATTTTGTTACGTTAAATACATATGGGAAGTTTTCACGGGTAACCGGCACAGAACGGGTCTAGAATTTAGCACACATCGGAATCACCTGGGGGGGGGGGGCTTGTTCAAATACAGATTACTGGGCCCACCCCTCAGAGCTTCTCTCCAGGAACTCTGGGCGGGTTCCTGGAATCTGCATCGCCACCCAGTTCCCAGGTGCTGCTGATGCTACTGGCCCAGGGGCCGCACTTTGAGAACCACTGAACCAAAAGCAGAGAAACGGGGTGCTTCACTTCCAAACCAAGAGAAGGGGGGAAAGGCAATGAGGAAAAAAAAAAACCAAAAACCTTCCATTTAACCCAGCTCTGTGCAGGACAGATCATACAAGCCACACATATAATTTTAGATTTTCTAGTGGACACGTCAAAAAGTAAACATCGGTGAAGCGAACTTAAAGAATATATTTGATTTAACCCAATATACCCCAAACATTATCATTTCAAGATGTGATCAATATAAAAATTATTGAGATTACTTTTTCTTCTCTTTTTGGACAAAGTCTTCAAAATTCAGTGTGTATTTTATGCCGTAGACGCATCTCAGTGTGGACGAGCCACGTAAGGGGGGCTCGATAGCCACGTGTGGCTTGTAGCTGACATCCTGGACAGAGGCGGTCTAGGCTGTACGTGACAGGAGCTTGCAGAGGACAGACGCCCCCACTCAGCCCCCGAGCACCCACTGCAGGCCAGACACCGAGCTGGACACTGAGAGCGTCATACATGACCTCCTTCAGTCCTCACTAGACCTGTGAGGTTAGACATTATTATCATCCCATTTCATTGACGGGAAAAGTGAGGCTGAGAACATTCAAAACACTTCCCCAAGAGAAGCAGAAGAGCCGGGGTTCAAACCCAGGTCTCTCATATTCCAATGCCAATCTCAGAACCTCAAGGTTTCTGTGCAGTATTTTCTGTAACAGACCAGAGAGTAAATATTTTAGGCTCTTTGGACCAGACACGATCCCTCGGTGGGAGAAGGGAGAACCTCTTCTTCCAGAGTCAATCTCGGTCCTCCCGGTGTTTGGAAGGATCCGGACTGACTGCCTCTTGGCGACACGGCCTCAAACTCTCTAACTCACTGCCTGACTGTAAACGTGAGTTATTCCTCCTCGTAGGGCTGAGACAGAGGGGAAATAAAAGCCAGGATGGATGGAATCCCAGACGTAAAATCTGGCACCATAAGGCCTGCATTTTGGAAATTGCCTTTAATTACTGGTTTATGACCCCAACGACGTCCCCCCTTCAGGCCTTCTGAGTGGCGTCTTGGAGCTCCGTCCTGGGTGCGAGGAGGTGGGGAGGTGAACGGCTATCTTCAGAAGCCAACATGCGTGGTTTGCTCCTAGGCCCCGGCTGTGGCCCTGGCCGTCCTGGAGCCTGAGCAGCGGGAGTGATGTGAACTGAACGCCAGCTCTCCTCCCCGGCCCGAGGCCTGTGAGCTACACGTATTCACACGCTCAAGAAACAGACACACACACACACTCGAAGTTTGCTTTTTCGCTTTGTCCCCTTATCTGTCCTTCCCCCCCCCCCACCCTCCACTCATTCTCTCCCTCCTGTTTCCTTTGTGTCTTTTGTTGTTTCTGTGGCACTCTTTCTTTCCTGAAGGCTTGCTGGTTGAATCTCTCTCTCCAACTCTCTCTCTCGCTCACTCTCTGACTTTTGCTGCCTGTCTCCTTCCTCCTTCCCCTGCCCCTTTAGAGCCTTCACTTGGGGAGGCCTAGCCAAGCGCCGACCCCCTGGGCACAGGATAGACAAGCCCACCCCTCACCTCCCAGGGAGCCCCACCTCTCCCACCTAGACCAGACCGGAGTCCTGCTGGGACAATGCATTTCGGGGGAGGGGTGGTGGGGGGGCTTGACGGCACGTGGGACCCCTAAGCACCTGAGCTGAACTCAAAGCACGTTTCCTCCCAGGAAGGCAGCGGGACTGAGGCAAGTACGGTGCCTGCGATAGCTTCACGTTCAGAATTGATACTAGTCATTAACCTGGGAGGTAGATAGTATCAGTATTATGCCCCTTTTAGAGATGGGAAAACTGAGACTTTAAGATGTCATGAAATTGGCCCAGAGCCAAGGTCTGTTCAACTCCAAAGCCTCTTTCCACAGGCCTGGTCCAAATGGACAATGCAGGCTCTGTCTTGGAATGTCAGGTAACCCTATGCGGCGACATTCGTCTCTCATCTTCCCAGAAGCCGGTAATAGACAGGACTCAGCCACAGGAACAGCACAGAGACTCTGGGCTCTTTCCAAGCCAGGGAGACACACCCACGTTGTGTGCCAGAGGTTTGCACCCATAGGACCCAATCTGAAAGACTTCCCTGCGAGCCAAACCCGTCCTGGGGAGCCGGGGACCAGCAGGAGGGACACCGAGGCGGGGGACAGGCAGCTCTGTCACCAGGCAGAAACTCGGGGCCCCCAGGCGGTGCTGCCGAGGAAGCTGCTGTTTCCACATTCCCGGGCGTCATGGGCTCAGACTGGTGACCTGCAGGGAGCTCTGGGCCCAGCTGCCGTTTCCCTGGGGGCAGGAAAGAGACCTGCCACCTACCCAGCATCCCCAGTCACTGAGTCCCCAGAGCAGCCCAGGGAAGGAGGCAGGTGGCAGGCAGCAGCATCCTGCCAACCTTAGGGTGTTGGAAACGGAGGCATGGGGCATCACCGCTGCCCACCCCAAGTGAGGTCGCTCTGCCCAGTGCCCTGCGGCACCAGGGCTGCCGTCCTCCTGGCCAGCAGCCGTGGGCTCCCAAGGGCTCTTGGCTGAGCGGCTAGAGGCCCCCAGTGTTGGGGAGAAAGCTTTTGGCAGAGCTGGACACGTGTACGGTCCCCAAGCGGATGCCGCTGTTTCCAAAGAGTTTATGTGGCGGGGGCGGGGGATGGGTGAAGGAACTGGGGAGAGGGGCCTCGCCACTCGGAAAAGATTTCTAGGCTGCATGTGTCCATTTCAAAAATAACACACCTCAATGCAGGAAACGTGGGAGACCGGAAAGTGTGCACACACTCAAATACCCTTGCACACTCACATGCACACACACACAAAACAATCACACATACACTCACACACAATTAACCCATCACCCCTTTCCAGCCGCAGACTTTTAACATTTATCCAACTAGTATTTTGTATGTCTAAATGTATAAATATATATACACCCAGTTACAGTTCACATCGGAGAATCGTCTATGTATCATTTTAAAAATACAGTTGGGATTACGTTGTACCTGCCGCCTCGTACTGTCCTTTTTCACTTGGCAATAGAGTATGAACATTTTCCCACGTCAAAAATATTCTCCAGTGACACGTTTCTCATTTACCACATATATTCCAGTATACGAGTGGGGCATCATTCATTCAGACGAACTCCCATCAATAACCATTTATACCACTTCCTCTTTAATGTTTTCAATTTTTATTATAAAGGTATACATGTTTACTGTGGAACTTCGATGATACACAAAAGTATAGTAAAAGTAACCTCCTTCTTCCCGGCACCCAGTAACTGCAAATATTTATGTGACTTCTCACACGTTGTCGTAACCACGCACCTGATTTGGGGGTCAAGCATTTTTTACATCTTTATGATAATTTACAAAGTACAGTATTGGCAGGGTCCTTTCTAACCAGGCTTCTTTTTTTAATACTTGTCATTTCTCTGGTATTGAGTTTATGTGGGTGTTGATTTAACCCTACTTTTGAGAAAGAGACTGTTTCCGTCTTGATCAAGTCCGCCCCGAACCTGGTCCATTCATCAGGGGTGTCCGACCATGGATTGGAGAGTAGGGTTGGGACATGCCGGGGGATAGGCATTTTCGTGTATGAAGGGCTACTCCAGAAACAGATTTCGGTGTGTTAAGGAATGGAGCCGAGGCCCCATGTAGCCTAAGAAAATAGATCACCCAGCTGCCCAGAGACTATTGCCACTGTGTTGATAACAATAGCGGAAAAATGGGCAACAGGCCATGCCCACCCGCAGGAGGCAGGAGACATAAATGAGAAAGCGTCCCCGGAGGCATCCTGCGGCCATCAGAAGAGAGCCCAGATCTCTATGGAGATGGCGGGATGTCCTCCACCGTGTACTTGAGAGCGGCGTGTCACAAAATGGAGAGCGTTGTGTCTACGCGTGGGTCCGTGTGTGTTTGGAAGCGTGGGTCCGTGTGTGTTTGGAAGCGTGGGCATTTGTGTATCCCAAAGAATATTTAACTAAAACTAACAGCTGCTGTCTCTGGGTGGCGTGGGATTTGGGGCGATTTTCACTTTCTGTTTTATTTTCATTCTTTTCTGGATTAAGTTTTTAAAAAGTCTGTTCTTTGTGTGGGGGGGTGGGGGACAGATTACTTTTGTAATGGGGGAGGGGCAGCAAAACCAAACAAAAGGCATTTTGATTTTGGAAAGAAGAAATGCACCAGGGGGAGACATCTCCGCCCTCTTCCTGACCCTGAGAGTGCAGTCTGCCCAGCCCCTGCCTCCCCCCCACCCCCAGAAGCCCCCCACTGCCCCCTCGCCATCTCCCCACCAAGTTTGCAATTGTGTGTTGCAGATTCCGACAGCCAGTGCAGCCCCACGCGGCAGAGCCTCAGCCTGTCAGAGGGCGAGGAGCAGATGGACCGGCTGCAGCAGGTGGAGCTGGTCAGGACCACCCCCATGTCCCACTGGAAGGCCGGCACTGTCCAGGCCTGGCTGGAGGTGGTCATGGCCATGCCCATGTACGTCAAGGCCTGTGCGGAGAACGTGAAGAGCGGGAAGGTAGGGCACCTCCAGGAGCCCAGTGGGAATGCCCCCTCTCCCTCCCGTGAACTTTACCGACCCAGAGCTGGCCTGCTCAACCCCCCCACCCCCACCCCATCCCGGGGTGAGAAGGAGACGTATTCTAGGAGCACGATGAATCCGGTTCAGGCTCCAACGTCTCCCCAGCAAGACACATAGCCGTCTGAGCCTCAGCTTCCGCATCTTTAAATTGGGCCTAACCTGCCCGTACCTGGCTAAGGGGGCAGGGCTGGGCTAGAAGGCTCTATTGGCCAGCATAGGATTCGCCCACCTCCTGGAGCGGAGATGCGCCAAGTGCTCTGCCCGGACTGCAGAGAAGGATGGCAGGGAGGCGGGTGGGCGCTGGGGCCCAGCCTCATGCTAGCAGACCCCTCCGGGGCTCGGCCGCAGCCAGCAGCGGGTCCTGGCGGCCTCGGGTGCCCACCCCCACCTCCCTTCCACGCTCAGTGCGCACCTTCCCGCGGAGCAGGTGCTGCTGAGCCTGAGTGACGAGGACCTGGAGCTGGGTCTGGGCGTGTGCAGCTCCCTGCACAGGCGGAAGCTCCGGCTGGCCATCGAGGACTACCGCGACGCCGAGGCAGGCAGGAGGTGGGTCGGCGCACTGGGGCACCCTCCCAGGGCGGCGCCTCCAGGGAGAAGGGAGAAAAGCCCCCCGCCCAGACCTCCAGATCACACGGCGGGGGCTGGGCCAGGGGTGGGGGATGGTGGGGTGCGCCCCGGAATGCCGCTGGCCAGAGGGCCCAGGCGCGTCCCAGTTCGGCTCTGGGCCAGCCCTCACCCTAAAACGATGGAGATACAGGGAATCAGCGAGGCCCCAGGGCCCCATGATCCCCGCAGCCGGGAGGCGGTGGGGGGGGGCCTCACGCGCCCCCAGAACCTCTCTATCTTCGAGGGCCAGCGCAAGCGGGTCTGGGAATTCGGCCAGAATGTCTGCTCTGCCTACTGCCACCTCAACCCCAGCTCTACCGTCCCAGGGGGAGGAAGGACGGCGTAAGGCAGGGACAAGTCGGGCGGGGCAGAGAAGAAACAGACGTGCAGGGCTTTCCTGCCATGTCGCCCACAGAGGATGAGGGCCAGCTGGGAGCGGGCTCCCTTAGCAAGCACACCTGGGAATGGGCGGAGGCTCCTCTCCTCAGGTGTGTCCTGCTCTCACCGCGCACACCTCCCCCCCTCCCCCCACTCTGCCCCACCTCCCGCCTCCCTCCTGACCTTTTGTGAGCAGGATTTGTTGCTGGTGGGGGGGGGAGCTCATTCACCAAGCAGCTTCAGGGAAACCAGAGCAACCCCCTCAGTGCTCAGCATGCAGAGGGGAAGAAAGAACGAGGCAGTAACTCTGACACTTTCTGTTTTGCGTAATTATCTCCTTCACTGGTTTCCCCATCATTTTTGTGCAGTTAATTAATCAAACCTGCTGGTGTGTGCTGTTATTTGCAGAAGCCGCTTTGTGGATTAAAGAATGAGGGGGCTAAGGCTGGGAACTCGGGCTAGTTTGGAAGCAGGAAACCAAATGCTTGTGTGTCCTGGAGAGGGGCCCTTGGCGTGAATCCTGGGGGGCAGCAAAGACAAGAGATCAGATCAGACACTCAGATAGCAACCCCAAACAAGCAAAACAGGAAGGTGCCAGGCTTGTCAGCCAATCAGGAGCCTGCGGGACAGGGCTGGGGGTGAAGGAGGGGGGAGGGGAGCCACGGCATGAGCGGCATGAGCTCGCTTTCTCCGAGGGCTTCCCCTCCTTAGGGTCCCACAAGCACCTCACACTCACCACCCGCTCCTAACCAGAGCCTCCCCCCAGATCCTCTACCTGGAAGCTGGGGAGACCCCTCCTGCCCCCTTGTCCCGCCCCCAACATCGTCAGTAAACGCTGACCATTGAACAGGGTGGGGCTGCCTGCTTCACCCCCCAAAAGGCAGAATCACTACCCAAATTAGCCCAAAACATGACTGCCCCCAAGAACCTCCAGGAACCAAGATGCTACCGCATCTGGAAGGGGGTAAATGCAATCAGCTGCAGGTCAACAGACTTCAAAAAAATTCTGAAAGCTGAGATCAGGACCGTCTCCAAGGATCCTGTGTCCCCCACGTTAGACACCCCCAGGCTTCCTGCAGGAGGGAGGGTCTCCTTCCCTGCGGTAATCTGGCCTTTCTTGAACTTGCGGTGGTCTTGCTCGCTCAGGCACCTAGTTTCTCCACCTGTGAATGAGGGTGTTAAATTAGAACAGCGGTTCTTTTAACTTTTGGAGACCGTGGCCACTCTGAGAATCTAGTAAAAACTGGACACTTTCCCCAGAAGAGATACACAAAACTTCACAACTTCATGGGACCCTTTGACTCACTCCTGGAACTTTTAGGGGCCCATGAACTCTAGGTTAAGAACCCCAGCGAGGTCATCTTCAAGAATACATCCTGTGTGGCTTTGGGCAGAACATGGCCCTCTCTGGGCCTGGTTCCCCTTATCTCTAAAACACGGACCGCAAAATCCACCAGCCCCATCACCAGTCGCTTTATGGACATGATTTTATTTAACCGTCACAACATCAATGTGGGATAGGCATTTTTACCCCCATTTTAAAGACGGAGAAAGTGAGTCCCGGGAAATCATGGGTATAAAGTCACACGACAAAATACCTAACTTCAAAGTCAATCCCTTTTCCCAATCCCACGTCGCCTCAACGTTAAAAACATCGACAACCCCTCTACTCGTACTGATGGAACACAGAATGCGCCCCAGACTCTGCGCTAAGGGTCTTACGTTCTCTCATCTCTTAGCCCCCATGGCTTCTGGGAGGCAAGCGTGATTAGCCCCATTTTACAGATGAGGCTGCCGGGGCACAGAGACGCAAGGTCCCGGAGCTAACGGTGTTAGAGCCAGCATGGCCTCGAGTTTTCTGTGTTGAAGCATAGCCCAGGTGATAGCTAAATTCTGTGTCCAAACTTGGATTTCGGGGTCTAATCCAGCCCCAATTTGGGGCGGGGACGATGTCAAATTTTATAAAACATCTGAATTACTTTTAAAGTCCTGACGTCTTATGCAACTTGGGAGCTTACAGTAGCTCAAACCAACAGCTGGGGAAGTGTTGCCAAGCTGAGGCCCCATGGGGACAACCTCACTGAAAAGAGAACCGTTCTGAAGGGCGGGAGCTCATTGTCAGCCTGCAGGTGGTATCACGGACTCTCCGGCGCCCCTCCCCCCACCCCACACCACCTCTTGTTGCACCATTGATTTGCTGAGCAAACCCTCCCTCAGACAGGAGAGGTGGGGTTCTGGTCCCCATTAGTGACAGCCCTGGCCCCAGGGCATCTGATTGGAGGGCGGGAGGACTGGGAGCTCCCAAGCCTGCCCGGGCAGGAGAGCCTTGACCGTGGCTGATGGTCCTGGGATGGGCGAATCTCGAATGACAAGGCTGGAGCCCGGCCCTAAGAGGGGCTGGGAGGGCACCTGCCTGGGACTTGTTTTGGGTCAGAAGTTTCCGGGAGGGGAGCTTCATCTAGGGCGGCCTCCTGGTGGGCGGGAGTCAATGCCCCACTCACCCAGCTTGCTTTGTCTTCCGAGTGTTGGTTCCTAGAACAAGGCTGTTGAGCATGACCTTGGAGCCAGGTGGGGTCCCGCCCTCCAGAGCTGGTGGTCTGGTGAGCCGCTGGCCAGATGAGCAGCAGGGTGACGAGTGCAGGGATGGGGACTCCCGGGGGGCTCTGGCCACAGAGAGGGGCTCTGACCCAGCACACGAGGGGCCTGGAAGGCTTTGGGGGGAGCGAAAGCACAGCAGAGCCCTGTAGCAGTCAAGCAGGTGAGGAGGGTCGTGTGGGGTGGACCTCGGCCAGGAGACAAGGAGGGCCAGACCCCAGCGATCCTGGGCGCTGAGGGTCAGGAGGAGACCGCGTGAAGCTGGGAGCCCGCCCTTGCTTTCCTTGGCCTCTCTTCCAGCCAAGTAGCTGCTGTGCGTCCAGCACTAGACCGGCTCCTCAGCAGAGAACACAGTCTCCGGGCTCAGATCAATTCCTTTTTAAAGTTCCTTGGGTGACCGACTCGGGCTTTGAAGGAAATACTCAGAGGCAGAGCAGCAGGCTGGGGGAGCAACTGAGACCGAAGAGAGCAAACCTCCGTTGGGAGGTGAGGAGGGAGCCACGCGGGGCTGGAAGGGCATGGGCCCGGGGAGAGGCCGGGCGCCACCACCCAAGGGGGCCAAGAGCTTGGTGCATCCACAAGCCCCCCCACCAAGCCTGGAGGGCCGGCCAGACCTTGCGGGGCCACCCCAAGACTTGCAATGGTATGCCTGCAAAAGGGAAGCCCTGAGAGTTTCTTGTTTTGTTTAGATCTATGCTTTGTCCCTTTTCCCCCTCTTTTACTGACTTTTTAGTAATCGAATGTTCCCACTGCTGGCTTATGAGTGATGCTTCTTCGTTTCATGTTTAATTGTGACTCTACAATTTGTAATACACAGCTTACTGCTGTCTCTCCTCAAATATTATACAACTCTTGTGTATAGTGTAAGGTGGTTTTTTGCCCCGCCTTTGTGCTATTGTTTTCATACATTTTTATCTATATGTATTGTGTGCTCCGTAATAAGTTGTTACATTTGTCTTTTAAACTGTCCATTATCTTGTAAGGAGATTAGCAGATGAGAAAAATACTTATCCAGATAGTTACCATTTCCTACCATCTTTATTCTTTAAATTTTTTTTTATTTTAAAGTACATATAGTTATCATCTTAACTAGTTTTTGTTTGTTTTTGTTTTTGTTTGGAGAGAGAGAAGGGGCGGAGGAGGGGCAGAGGGAGAGGGAAAGAGAGGGAATCCTAAGCAGGCTCCATGCCCAGTGTGGAACCTGATGTGGGGCTCAATCTTACAACCCTGAGATCCTGACCTGTGCCGAAATCAAGACTCAGACCCTTAACCAACTGAGCCACCCAGCCCCCCCCATCTTAACCAGTTTTAAGTGCACAATTCAACAGTATAAAATACATTCCATTGTTGTGCGGCCATCACCACTGTCCATGTCCAGGTCTCTCTTCATCTTGTAAAACTGAAACCCTATGCTCACGATAACACAATAAACACTAATTCCCTGTTCTACCCTCCCACCCCGTATAAGGGCAACCACCCTTCTACTTTCTGCCTTTATAGTTTTGACTACTCTCAGTACCTCATTTAAGTGGAATCACACAGTATTTGTCTTTTGGGGCCTGACTTATGTCACTTAGCATCGTGTCCTCAAGATTCACCCATGTTGTAGCAGGTGTCAGAATGTCCTTCCTTTTTAAAGCTGAATATATCCCGCTGTGTGTAAATTACACATTTTGCTTATCCATTTGTCTGTTGGTAGATACTTGGTGGCCTCTACGTTTTAGCTACTACGGATAATGCTGCTATGAACATGGGTGTATTAATATCTCTTTGACACCCTGCTTTCAATTCTTTTGGGTATTTACCCAAGAGTGGAATTGTTGGGTCATAAGGTAATTCTATTTTTTTTTAACGTTTTGAGGAACTGCCATACTGTTTTCTGCAGAGATTATACCATTTTAGATCCTCACCAACAGCACACGAGGGTTCTGATTTCACCAGACCCCCAACAACACTTGTTTTCCAGGGTTTTTTTAACCATCCTAATGGGTATGAAGTGGCATCTCGTAGAGAATTTTGTCCTTCCCTAATGATTAGTGATGGCATCTTTTCGTGTGTTTCTTGGCCACCTGTATGTCTTCTTTGGAGAAATGTCCATTCAAACCTGCCCATTTCTGAATCCAGTGTTTTGTTGGTTTTTTTTAATCATGACTTCTGGAAGTTCTCCTCTTTATTCTTTCATGTGGGCCAAGTTTCCACATGGTTATTATTTTCTTGCCTCTTGAAAAAAGCCCTTCAACATATCTTGCAGTTTATTTCTCTGACGATAAATTCTCTCAATTTTGTTTTAAAAAGGTCTTTTTTTTTTCTCCCTCATTTAAAAAATACACTTGAATTTTTTAGAGCTGTTTTAGTTTCACAGCAAAATTGAAAGGAAGGTCCAGAGAGTCCCCACATCCCCCCTGCCCCCACTCCTGCACAGCCTCCCCCACCATCCACATCTCCCACTGGATGGAGCATTTGTTACAGGTGAGGAGCCCTCACCGACACGTCCCAGTCACCCAGAGTCCATAGGGTTCGCTCTTGGTGTTGTACGTTCTGTGGGTTTGGACAAACATGTGGTATATATACGAATAATTTCACTGCCCTAAAAAATCCCCTGTGCTCACCTGTTCACCCCTCCCTCTCCCTCACCCCTGGCAACCTCTGATCTTTCGACTGTCTCCATAGTTTTGCCTTTTCCAGAAGGTCATATAACTGGAATCATCCAGTATATGGCTCTTTCAGATTGGCTTCCTTCACTTAGGAAGCTGCATTTAAGGTCCCTCCACGGGAGGGTTTCAAGCAGAGGGACATGATCTGATTGAAGTTTTTAAAAGACCATTTGGCTACTGCGGGAAAAGTGGATGAGAAGGGGCGGGGCAGGCAGGGGCTGTGTGGGGGGAGTAAGGAGGCAATTGCCAAAATCTGTGCCCGCGGTGGTAGTCGTTTGAACCTGGAAAAGGAGAAAAAGGGACAGACACATGGACCAGAGTGACTGATAGACCGGGTGGGGGAGGGGAGAAGAGGGTAAATGAGGACGGGGAGCCGGGTGACGGTGGGGGGTGGGGAAGCGCTGGGAGAGGAGACAGGGCATTTCAGCCGGAGCCCATTAAATGTGGGATGCGTGATAGGCAGGAGAGGCCAACGGGGCCGTTGGTAAGCAGCTGGGTCTCAGAAGAGAAGAGGAGGGAGAGAGGAGAATTTGGGAGTCCTCATTTGCAAATGTAATCCAGAGGCCTGGAAATGGGTGCCCCCGGGGAACAGAGAGCCTGGGGAAGTAGAAAGAAGGGAAGGGGCCGTGAGGGAAGATGCGCCCATTATAGGGCAGCACCCATCCCCAGCACGGCGGTCAGAGCTGTTCAGTACGTATTGGTGGGACGAAGGCAGGAGTGACAGCCAGGAGCCACACTGGAACACCCACGGGAGGATGGTGCGGTCAGCTCTGTGCTGTCCTGGGAAAGGGCCTGGGAGGGCAGAGTCCAGGGAGGCAGAGTTCCCGGAGTGAGCCATGGAGAGTGGAAATGAGGAAGCCTAGACAGGTGGAGCTGGAAATCCCACCCAGGCCTCCAGCTTGAGGGGCTGGTGGGGCAGTTCTTAGAGACGGGTGCACAGGGAGGGTCTGCGAAGCGGGTGAAGGGTATTCTGTCTGGGGGGGAAGGGAAGAATGCTGGTCCTGATCCCAGACCTGGGGAGGAAGGTGGTGTCGCTCTGTAAGCCCATATTTCCCTGTCCCGACCTGATCCCTTCCTGGGGACCCCTACCTGGCAGCCCCCGCGGCTCCAGTCTCGAGTTCTTCCGCCAGTGGGGCGCGCTGTTCTCATTCCTTCTGTGAGGCTGCCACCGTGTGGCGATCAGGGGAATGACAGCCGAGGGGACCTCAGTTGCCGAGAGTATCCCCGTTTTCATCCATTTGAGAAATACTCGTTGTGCACCTACTATGTGTGCGGCACTGAGATAGGTTCTGTGTGGGGTACAGAGAAACCTGAGATAGAGCGGCGAGGAGAGGGGGCTTGAACTAGGCAAGATGGGGGTTTTAGTTCTGCTTGCAAGACAGGCGCCACTGTGACTCTGGGCAAAGTCTGAGCTTCTTGGCTTGCCGAGCGAGGAGAAACGGCCCAGGCCACAGCTTTGCAGGCTTCAGGGGTTCTGTGGAGGAACATGTCCAGGGGACCAGACCCAGGGGCAGGCTGAGGATGCTGAGGGCTCGTGGAGGTGCTGCCTCCCCCCTGCACGTCCCTGCTGCTCTGCCGTGGTCTCCTTCCACTCCATGTGCCTGAATGTGCTTTCTTCCCTTTCCCCACTCCCTTGGTCTGCTTCTCTGTTGATCCCTCTTCTGTTCTTTGGGGCTCACTCTCTCTTTCTTTCTCTGTCTCTCTCCTTCCACTCTGCATCCACCTCTCTCCCCATCTCTGCTTTGTCTCTTTCTTCCTCTCTGTCTCTCCACTCCATCCCTTTTCCTGTCTGTTTCTGTGGTTTCTTGGTCCCCCACCCTACCCCGCCCTGTTCTTTTCCCTCTGTCCTCATCTCTGCCCATCTCTGTCCCATTTCTACCTGTCCCTCTGTTTCTGCCACCTGTCCCCACTCATCCCTCTCTCTGGCTATGTCTGTCCTCACCAGCCTGTCCAAAGCCGCTGACCTGGACCATCACTGGGTGGCCAAGGCCTGGCTGAATGACATCGGGCTGTCCCAGTACTCTCAGGCCTTCCAAAACCACCTGGTCGACGGGCGAATGCTGCACTCGCTGATGAAGCGGGACCTGGAGAAGCACCTGAATGTATCCAAGAAGTTCCACCAGGTCAGCATCCTGCTGGGGATCGAGCTGCTGTACCAAGTGAACTTCAGCAGGGAGGTGAGGACCAGGGCGGGAGATGGAGGCGTCTTGCACAGCCCTTCTCTCCCCACTGGTACCCGTTGTCTGTCCATCCAACTCTCTGCCCACCCATGCATCTGTCCGCACATGCATCCATCCACCTGGCCATCTGTGCACCGGGCCATCCGTGCATCCGTCCGCACACGCATCCATCCCTCTCTTCTTCCAACAGCTGCTTACTGGGCATGGCTCAGGCCGTGTGTCCAATTCAGGGGAAGTGGGGAGCCCTCATCCTCCGAGAGTTCACTGCTCATCAGAGTGTACCACAAAGAGCTGGTGCTGCCATACCATGGAAAGTTCCCAATGCGTAAAGTCCAGGGTTTTATGAAAACCCAAAGGCATAGCTTCCAGAGGGATCAGGGAGGGCTTCCCCGAGGTAGTGACAGCTGGACTGAGACCTGAGAGGAATTCCGGGCATCAGTCAGCAGAAGGTGTGAGGGAAAAGCAACCTAGCAGAGGGAACAGCATGAGCAAAGGCCCAGAGGACAGATTGTACAGTCCCAGCATTGGGTCTAAGGTGGGGGAGTGAACGGGGAGGCCAGCTACGTGACCAGGGACCAGGGGGCGAAGGAGTCAGAGTTTGGACTCTGAGTGCCCCCTTGATTCTGATCCCTGCCAAGTCAGACAGCACAGGGCATCTGCTTCAGCTCCCCCAGGACCCAAAGATGCCCGAGGCCAGTGGGCCCCGCGGGGCAGAGGCAGTTCAGATGGCTTCCTTGTCCTAGAGTGAAGTCAGAGCAAGCCTCTCAGGGTCCGGATGGGAGGCACAGAGGAGGGGGCTGTCCAGTTCGTCAGCCCTTCTCACACACTCGCTGTGGGGCCCCGAGCACCAGACATGGTGAGGCGCAGGGAACCTGTCTGGTGAAGGAGGGATACAAGCAGGAGGATCGTGGAGTGAAGTGGAAATGGGCTGGTCAGGGCACGTTGGAGGAATCCATGGGCCAGGGGGTCCCTGTGTCCACCACCAGCCCAGAGCCCTTTCTCTGGGAGCCAGTCCCCCCAAGGAGGCTGGTGGAAGGGGACCAGGCTGATCCCTCTACAGGCCGCCATGAGTGAAGTTTTAAACTTGACACTCGGTGCCCCCAGGGGCTGGTGGACCTACAAAAGACAGCCCCTCATGAAGGAGCCACATTGTTGGGCCCCTACTGCATGTCAGGAAACTGGGGGTCTTGGATATACAAACTAGGCAGCTGCTGGGGGTCTCACCCAGCCCTCCACCCCCAGGAGCAGGCTTCTCCCCATTTCCCACAATGAAAGGCCAAGCCCCAGATTGACAGGGCCTGATGGGGCTCACTGGTCAGAACTCCTCCTTGTACCAGCACCCAGGGTCCCCCCAACACCGTGGACGCTCGCTCCTTGGGACCCCTGCGTGCCCCCCCCACCAGCTGACCCACTGTCTCCCCCCTACAAGGCCCTCCAGGAGCGCCGTGCCCGCTGCGAGACACAGAACATAGACCCCGTGGTCTGGACCAACCAGCGGGTACTCAAGTGGGTGCGGGACATTGACCTGAAGGTGAGGGGCTGGTGGGCGGGGCTGGGGGGATCTGCAAATCCCATGCACGTTTGTGTGTCCGTTTTGTGTGAGCCTGCGTTGTTGCCCAAGCTGGTGAGAATGCCTGCCCCCGGTTGCTCAAGAAGAGGGAGCACCCAGCCCAGCCCTACAACAGGACCCCCATTCAGGATGCCTTTCTCATAGCAGAGGTGGGGGGGCTGGGCTGTCCTCTGAGGCAAGGCTGGGGCTGAATCCAGGCTCATCTCGTTGGACAAATAATTACGGGCTGCCTGCCAAGGTCTGGGGATACGTCAGTGACAAAATAGTCTTGGTCACTGTCCTCATGGCCCTTAAAGAGTGGAGGTTCCCCCTCAGGCTTACACTCCCTGGTCCCCAGGGGGACAGGCCCTTGCTGTTGGGGGCATGTCCCCATTCAGAGCTGAGGGCACCTCAAGCCAGCAGGGCAGCCCCTCAGGACACCTGAGGACGACAGGGTGGCCCTCTCAGCCGAGCAGGGCAGGACACCAGGGCGGACCCATCAAGCCTAACCAGCCCTGTGCCTTGCCCTTAGGAGTACGCGGACAACCTGACCAACAGTGGTATCCATGGTGCCGTGTTGGTGCTGGAACCCACGTTCAATGCCGAGGCCATGGCTACTGCCCTGGGCATCCCCAGTGGGAAGCACATCCTCCGGAGACACCTGGCGGAGGAGATGAGCGCCATCTTCCACCCGGCCAAGTGAGTGCGGGCTGCTGGGGCTTCTGGGGCTTCGGAAGCAGGGGATCCTGACCTCACCCTGGCCCCTTCTCTTCCTGGATCCCACTTCTTGCCTACAACATAGTGGCCTCCTTTTACAGATCAGGAAACGGGGGCTCCGAGAAGCAAAGTGCTTTAGCCTGAAGGTCATAGTTGAAAAAGGGGTAGAGGAGTGGTCAGGTCTTGAATGAAGTGTGCGGTGAAATCCCAAGCCCCACCCCCACCAGGCGTTTAGGGAAGGGAAAGTGAGCAGCACAGGTGGAAGGAAAGGCCATGCAGGGCTGGGGTTTGGGCTGGGAAGGATTCGCACTGGCCGGAGAGGTGGAGATGGCCATTCCAGGCAGGCAGAGCCGTGGGGAGGTACTAATGGTGTTGATGGTCCGGGTGAGCAGGCCACGTCAGCCTACCTACCCCAGTCTCCTCACCTGAAAAGCAACCAGAGAAAAAGCACCTGGACAGACAAATTAGACCCCTTCCCAGTGGATTCTCTCCTTAAAATAATTGCAGTTAAGCTAAAGTCACCCTTTATTGGACACTTGCTATGGGCACTAATTTCATTCTCGTGACAATACGGAGAAATCGGATTTCACTAACCCTCCTTTATAGATGGAAAAACTCCTTCAAAAGGGCTAAGGTACTTGCCCAAGGCCACCAGCTAGCAAGGAGCAAAGCCCAGATTTGTCCTTTGCTCTATTAATATGGCATATTACAATGAGTTTCATACTTTGGGCCAACCTTGCATTCCTAGGATAAATGCCTCAGTCATGGTGTATAATCCTTTTTATACGGTGCTGACTAGGTTTGCTAGCATTTTGATGTGGATTTTTGCATCTACATTTATAAAGGATGTTGGCCTGTAGGGCCTTTTTCTTGTGATATTTTTGTGTGGTTTTGGTATCCGAGAAATCCTGGCCTCATATGATGAGTTGGGAAGTATTCTCTCCTCTTCTGTTTTTTTGTCTGTTTAAGTTTGTGAAGGAGTGGTGTTCATTATTCCTTGAACATTTGGTAGAATTCACTGGTGAAGCCACGTGGTCCTGGGCTTTTCTCTGTGGAAAGTTTTGGTGTTTGTTGTGGTTGTGGTTGTTGTGGTTGTGGTTGTTGTGGTTGTGGTTTGGCTTTTTGCTACTTCAATTTCATTTGTTATAGATCTATTCAAATTTTCTGTTTCTTCTTGAATCAGTTTGAATAGTTTATCTCTTTCTAGAAATTTGTCTGGTTCATGTAGGTTAGCTAATTTGTTGGCATACAGTTGATATTATAACCCTTTCTCTATAATAGCTCTTATTTCTGTAGAGTTGGTAGTAGTGTCTCCTCTCTCATTCCTGGTTTCAATAATTTGAGTCACTCTGTAATTCTTGGTCAGTCTAGCTAAAGCTTTGTCCATTTTGTTGACAGAGCTCAGATTTGAATCTGAAGCTTTCTGAGTCAGAACCCTGAGTGCTGAGCCCCCAAACCACATGAAGCCTCAGGAAGCAGCTGGGCCACACCCCACGTTACACAGAAACTGAGGCTTCAGTGGGAGTGGGGGTTGTGCATCCATGGCTATGATCCAAAAGTCTTGAACTGCCCTTCCCCATCGGCAGACTAATACCCAAGAGATTTTCAAAGTGAGGTCCGTAGACCCCTGCAGCAAAACCATTGGTGCTCTCGTGATATGCAGATCCCCTGGCCCAAACTCAGATCCACAGGACCAGTATTTACTGGGAGAGCCCAGAAATCTACATTTTGGGCATTTTGAGGTAGTTCTATGGAGACCAGAGTTTGACAAGAACATTATTCCATGAGCCATGACTCAACAGGCACAAGAGGCTTTTCTCCTAAGAATTGTCCACTTTCCCTGCCCCCCCCCCCCCCGCTTCTGGTGCCCTGTGACCTGTAACAGCCTTAATATATTCTGAGCCCTGGAGGGGCAGCACTAGCTCAACATTAGGAGGCATTCATGTGTCTCATTAAACCCTTGACCACCTCTGAGGTAACAGGTGCATTAAGGACTATCTAGGTTTCGTGGGTGAGCACTGGGGAAGTTTCTCATGGGGCACAAATGGGGTGGGTTCTTATGTTGTTGGCAGGCCAAAGATTCCCTTAAGAATGAGATGAAAGCAATCCTTCCAAGATCAGGGTAAGGAAGAGGAAAGTGGACTCAGTCCTCCTCCTCCTTTTTACGGATGAGGAGTCTGAGCTGGTCAGCCAGGGCACCGAGAGGCAGTGTCTGTCCTTGGCCCATGTGTCAGTTCTTCGTGTGGCATTTTGGAGGCCTTTGCTGGGAATGTGCCACAGGCCAGAGGAAGAGATTTCAGTCACCTTGGGGGAAACAGAACTTCGTGAGTTTCTAAGAAATTTTAGAGACCACCCCTGTTAGTGCAAGAGTCCCCAGCTAAGCGAGGCACCAGTGGAGACGGTGATCCCCAGGCCTGGTTAATATCCCCACAATATTTAACCACATGCCTGGGGATTATATTAACCGGGCTCTTCAGGCTTTGCCCCAGGACATCTCTGCAGTGGTCCAAGCGGTGAAGCTGCCCTGTCCACTGCCCTCTTGCTCCTTCTTCTGTTGCTGACTTCAGCTTTCCGGAGAGAGAGAGGGCAGGGCAGGTGGTGCTGGCCCTTTGGGGTGAGTCCTTCCAGAATGCTCTGATGGGGTGGAAAGATTCTGATGGAGAAACATCCCCGACCATTGAATAGCGATCAAGGGCTAACCCAAGACTCCATCCCAGATTGAATCCAAGCCTGGGGGAGCCTGAAGGAAAGATAAGGTGAAATAATACATAAAGCAATTGGGAAAGGAACCCAGGCATGGTGAGGCACCCAACAATGCAACTATTATCAATTATTATTCCAAACCCACTACCAGCACCTCCATGGCTGCCTCCCTTTTTTCCTCCACAGGGAGATGGCTGGGATGTGAGTTCAAATCCTGGCTGTGCTGCTTTCTACCATGTTGGGTACCAGCAGGTGGTTTCAGCCCTCTGGACCTCAGTTTCTCGTCTATAATATGGAAATATGAGTCCTCCCTTCCTGGCAGCTTGGTTTTCAGGATTCAGGGAGGCAAACTGTATGCAGTGCACCTGACTCAGACCAACCCCCCAGCACCTGACAGTTCATGACCCCCGACTTCTCACAAGCACGGGAGTATCTCCATGACGTGCTTTCCTCTGGAATTGGTTACGTGGGGCCCCCCTTTCTGTCGATGCGCTCCAGCTTTCTCCGTAGCATTTCAGTGGGGAAGAGCAATTCCTCTGGGGCTCTGACAGACTTTACTGTTAAGCACACGCAATCAGAGGCTTGGTCGTGTCTCCCATCTCTGCGGCTGGCAGGCTTCCCAAGCTACAGAGTGGGCAGAGGGGCTACTCAGGGGAGAAGGGACACCCATGACAAGGTGATGTGTTATGACATCCTGCCCACCCAACCCCTAGCAGCCATTGAAATGTTAGCCTAGAGACCAGGGGCTGGGACAGTTCAAGGTGGTCCCGTTTAATAAGGCGCCACATCAGGGCCTTTAGGGGCTCAATTGTAGCTCCTCCATCATCATCTGTGTGATTTTAGGCAAGATACTTGTCCCCTGTGAGCCTCAGCCTCAATCCATCCTTATAGCAAGAAAACAGGCTTAACAACATGTAAACTAATGGGCATGGCTGGGTTCCAATAAAACTTTATTTGCAAAATCAGTTGGCTGCCCGGCTCCAGCCTGCAGGCTGCTGTTTGCCAAATCCTGGTCTAACAGAAGCTTCCGATGCTTTAATAACACAAAGAAGGGAGTAATGGGGTCACTTCAGGCAACAAGTCAGTGGTGGGGGTGGGGCACACAGATTTCAAATGCAGAGTGGGGGAAATTTTCCTGATGCTTAAGTCATGCCAGGGAGCTCAAATGTGGGGATTCTCCCATCCAGTCTTCCTTTCCTGGTAAGGTTTGTCGCACGCTGGAGGGGTAAGAGCACGACCTTGGAGTCTCACAGGCTTCAGTTCAGATCTCAGCTCTGCCGCGTGCAGCTGGGTAATCCTGGGCAAATTGCTTAACCTCTCTAAGCACCATCCCTTTGCCCCAACTGTCCTGCAGGGATGTTGTGAGGATTGTATTCACCAAGTGCTTAGCACGGGAGAGGGCACACAGGAGATCTACAGTAAATCACAGCAGTTATGGTCATTGTCACCTGTGTGAGCGTGCGCGTCTCTGGGGGCGGTAGCTGACTCTGTATGGGTCTCTCCCCAGCTCCTCAGGCATCCGGGAGGCTGAGCGTTTCGGAACACCCCCAGGGAGGGCCTCGAGCATCACCCGGGCGGGGAAGGAGGAGAACAGCGGTGGTATCAAGTACAAGGCCGGCCGGGTAAGTCACTGGATGCCGTCACCTGTGAGTCCTGCAGCCCGGGGGAAGGTCTTGCTGTCATCTGGCCCATGGTGGCCCTTCCCAGCTCCTCTCTTGGCCTGTGGAGGAGGACCGATGGGCCAGGTCACAGATGCAGCCAGGAGAGAGGAAGCCACCTTCAGCTGACCTGCATGATGCTTAAGCCCCCACCCCCCAGGCTTAGAGTAGTATCTCGAAGTGCAGGTCTCACCGGGCAGTGGCTTAACAGGCAGACTCTGGGACCACCTGGGTCTCCTGATGCCAAGGGCCTCTGGGACGAGGGGGAACCCTGCATGCAGCCCGGCTGCCCAGACTCTGAGAACCGCTGACTTAGCTTTGGAACTCCAGTGACCCGACCGAAAGCAGCAGATTAGCCTCCGGTCTACGAAAGTTTGCCTCTGTTCACACAGACTCCGACTGACCCAGATTCCTAAGTGGAAGTGTGTAGGCACAGATGGGAGAAGGGGATAATCCAAAAATTCTTCCATTCACTCAGCAAACATTTGTTGGGTACTGATTGGGTTTGAAGCACCATCCTGAGCATGAATGGGGATCAGCATGAATCAATTCCCACCCTTACTCTTACGGTGCACTCAGTCTAGAATGTGCAGTCTCGAATAGGGTGAAAATTGGCTCTGGCAGGGGAGGGGCAAACCAGCCCCCCGCTGAAGAAATAGGTGTACCAACGGGACATGAACAGAAGCACGGTGTATCTGTGGTGTGAACATTTCACGGAGGGGTGCAGTTAGGGAAAAAGTATCTTTAAAGTCTCCTTTTTTAAGGTAGTGGCACTGAACAAAAGGTTAAGGAACGCTGGTCTGGAAACAAAAGCAATCGAGGAAATACAGAGTTACAAAGCGCTGTCAGGATTATTCTCATAGACAGATGTTCGAAATAAGAGAGAAATCCGTACTGAGAGCCTAGTGCTTGTGACAACAACAGCTACGCTTTGCCCACACCTCTCCGTGTGCTTTACAGATCTGATTTCTACTCTTTATGACTCCCCTGGGAGAAAGGAATTGCTATTCCCACTTGGGAGCTGAGAAAACAGAGGCTCAGAGAGGGCAGGTGACTGGTCCAGGGTCACACAGCTGGGAAGTGGCAGAGCAGGGATCCAAACCCTGGTTTGTGAGTCTCCAAAGCACGCGCTTTCTTCCACACCAGGAGGTGCTAGAAAACTTCTCCCTGACCTGGGAACACAGTCAGACTTCACGCCCATGCTCAAACATTCTCACCTCTCCTCCATTGTTCCCATTCTCAACTCCCCTCCCGCTGAGGAGGGAGATGGGAGACTTTGGAGGACAATCAGAAGGACAGTTTGTCCACACCCTTGGCAGCCAACCAGTTCCCTCAGTTGGGAACACGAAGCTCTCTCCGAGGGTTAACTCCCGAAATCCGCTCAGTGTCTCTGAGCAGCAGAGTGTGATTACTGATAGGAGGAGCACAGAGAGGTTAGACAAGTTGCTTCAGGTCACACAGCAATTAGAACAGGGGACCCCAGATTCCCCAGATCCAAAACACTCAATTCCTCTTCTCTTCTCCCCACCCTTTCATCTCATGTCTCTCCTCTCAGCTGCCCCTGGGGAAGATAGGAAGGGGCTTCAGCAAAGACCCCGATTTTCATGACGACTATGGTTCTCTTCAAAACGAAGACTGTGGAGACGATGACCCCCAGGGCAGGCCCGAGCAGTGCCGTCTGGAAGGCTACAACGGCCTCGAGGTCACCAATGTGTAAGGAACGGGCGCTCTACTGGACCCAGCACGGACACACCCACCGAGGCACCGAGGACGAGTAGCCAGAGGCTGTCACCACTGTACATAGGGACCGCGGGCCGAGGGTGCTCCTCTGCTCCCGGCGAAACCCCAGCAGACTGGCGCAGTTTCAGACGGGAGCCCCGGGGAGCAAGGAGGCACCAGCCTGCTGGTCTCAAGCAGGTTGTGGACCTTCCTGCTCAGTGGAAGGACCTGTCAGCCCAGCCTCTCTGTAACCCAGGCTCCCCGCTCAGAGTGACTGTCCGTCCATGAGCAGTCCAGGCGGTCCCCGGAGCCTGGAACTGAGCTGTCATGGTGGAAAGAGGCTGGCGGTTCCCCCAAACACCCTCCCAGAAGGAGCCGGTGGGACTCCTACCAGACACACAGAGCCCAGCACTGGCAGTGCTCGGAGCCCGCAAAGCCTGAGGCTCACCGGTGGGCCCTTCTGGCCAGCCTGGTGGAGCTCTTGGCTCCAGCACCCTGCCCCACATGACTGAGAACTCGGCTTCTGACTTGGGTCACTGAATCTCTTTTGGGAGAATGCCCAATGGAACGGTCATTCCCTTCCACCCGAAAAGCCGTGTGTCACGCGGGGGTGGACATGTAGAAAAGCTATTGCCTTCTCCCCCCGTGAGTGGCTACAGTGGGTGGAGGCAGATGGGTGATCCAGGCAGGGGTGGGGCTCGGCAGCAACATTTCTGGGAAATGCAGATTTCCTGCCTTCGGGATAAAGGATATCCTGAGGATAGGCGCGGGGATGATGATGGACTTAGGTCAGTGACAACCGAGTGCGACAGTGGGTTTGGGATTTTGGGAAAGGGAATGCTTGTCATTACTGACCCAACAGACCTTTGTTGTGAGGTCTCAGTCACCTGAAACAGGTGTGCACCCCAGCGCCCTCACTGAGATGAATCTGGCAGAGCAAAGTCATTAAGGTGGTGGAGAGAACCCCCAGCCCTTTTCCTGACCCTGCCACTGTTCTGCTATGTGGCTTCTTCCCAGTGGCCTCACCTCTCTGTGCCTCAACGTCTTCGTCTGCAATACTTCTGGTTCCCTCCCGGGGGCGCTGTGAGAATTAACACTTGCTAATGTCTGTAACACACTTCGTAACCTCTCAGGAGACAGGTGGGAAGGTATGGGGACAGAAGGAAGCGTCCGATTTCCCACTGACAACACAGGACTGACATCGAACTGGTCCTCTGCAACTGTGTTCTGATTGGGGCCACATGCAGAAGGAGGACAAGGGATGCCTAACGTTCACACTCTCTAGAGCCCCCAGTAGGGCTTGAGCAAAGAGAGGGAGAAAAAAGTCCAAGTACAGCACCCTGGAAAATCAGTCTGATTCATGTGTTCGGGCTTGAGTCTGTTGACCTCGGTGCTGAGTGATGATTTGGGGGGGATGAAACGCATTGGGGTTCTACTGGCCCTTGGGTGGTCAGAGCGAATCATTTGTCGGGACCACAACATTGAAGCCGTTTGCCTGAGGCTCAGTGAGAGGTCTGAATTTCCAAGACTTGAACAGGTAGGTGTCAGCCTCCGAGAACCATCAGAGCCCGTGTTCTTCAACCCAAGGAACTGTTTCCCTCATAGGAAAAGCCTAAACCGAGGCCTGATGAACTTGAGTATGATTCCTCCCCAGCGCCGAAGACCATGGTGTTCTCTCTGACCTTAAGATAAGCACAGCTTTTCTTGCCGCTGGAAACCAAACGCCTACTGGTGGACGGGCGCACGTTTCACCTCCTAGGTCACATCTCCGATTCCAGGGCCTGAGGGAGAAGCTCCGGCATCTCACTTGGCTTTGCTGAGGCTCCAAACCCCGGGATCTTGGTGACGTCCAGCTACACACGGGGCCTGAAGAGGCAGAGCCCACAGCCTGGAGGGGGGCTCCCCTCTACCCTGATGCCACAGGCCCCTCCCAAGCCGGCATCCAGGCTGGGTGACCCGGGACCCCAGGATATGTCTCTTGGAGAGCAGCAAGCCAGGCGGGACGTCACTCCCACGGGGTAAGGAAGGACAGCGCCAGGGGCCTGCATGTAGCTCTGACTATGGAAAGCCAGCGTTTACCCGAGCTGTCAGAAATGAAGCTGGCATCCCCCCTACATTCATTCCCATCGGGGATAAGATGGGCAAGTGGACAATTTGGGGGGTCACTGTCAGGGATGGCCTTGCCCCCCACAATTTGCAGCATTAGGCCAGCAGGCCTAGGGCAACACGAACAACGTCGAAAGCACCTTTCAGTCCAAATGATACCCTAGGCACGCTCCCCCCCGATGCTCGTATCCTTGGCAGCCAGCTGAGCGTTTGGAACTGACTTTTCAACCCGAGGGCAGGTTGGTTGATAAATTAACCTCCACACAGAGTCAAATCAGGTGAGCTTTGTCTGCTAAAAAAAAAAAAAAAAAAAAAAAAAAACCCAAACTTCAGCTCTGCTTCAAGGACGGGCAAGAAGAGTGGCGGGTGCCGAAGGACTTAGCAGAGACATTCTGGTAGCTGACGGACTAAGGCTGGCGGAGTGGCCGCCTACAGAACAGGGACTTGCCACGTCCTGTCCAAAGGGCCCGAGCTGTGATGGGGCTTTCGGACCTGGGAAGGCGTGACCGTGCTTCTTGGAGAGGTGTCCTCTGCACCCATGGGTGCTAACCCCTTAACAAGAGGTAGTTGGTGCCAGAGGTTGGGGAGAACCCAAGTAGGCACAGGCACCCCGTATTTCTCTGAGAAGCGGGGTGCCAGAGCCCTCGGAAGGCACCTGTCCGGCAGACTCTTGGCTTTCTAACCCCAGGCCCCTCTGAAAGGCCCCTTTGTCGTTACCTGCGCTGAACTTTTCTCCTAAGAAGTCTGTCTGTCACCAGGGCCCAGGCTATAGGAGGCAGGAAGAAGCCACATGAAAACCTGGACCAGATGTGGGAGAAGGGAAGGGGCCTCTGCACTGCCCAGCCAGCACAGGGTGGGGGGGGGGGGAGCTCAGAACAGTGACCCCAAATCTTGAGATCACTGAATAGGGCTGCACATGGCAGAACGGGAAGATGTGGCAGGACGAGACCTCAGGGTCCACGGCGGGGGCCCCCCGGAGCCCTCTAAGGCTCCAAGCCTAGCCCGCCCCACTTCCTGTTAAAACCCAAAAGTTGCGGCACCATCCTTCGCCGCTGCTCTCCCAGGCTCCAGCGGGCTCCGGGCAGTGGCACGGCCAGGAAAGAAAAGCCTGGGGGCACAGCGACTTCCAAAGCCAGTGTTATTACCAACGGCTGGCTGGCGAGAAGAATTTCCCAACACGAAGGCAGCTTGTGGCTGCAAAGGGATCAAGTTATCCGTGAGCAGAGATGATGTCCCTGGCCTTTCAGTGGCTGGTCACGGCCCCGTGTCTTCCCAGGAGTGAATTTTAACACTGTAACAATAAATACTACTGCACCGCTCTTTACTGATCAGGTAGCCCTTTTCTCTCATTTAATCTTGCCAACAGCCGCTTTGGGAGAGGAGATTACTGAGCCATTTCCTAGATGGGGAAACTGAGGTTGGGGAGGCGGAGGAGCTTACCCAGCTCCATAAAGCTAAGAATTCCCGAGGCAGGGACTCGGATTCAGTCGTCTGCCTCCCAACCCCAGGCTCGTCCGACCCCGCTGCACGCTTCGTACCCCCGCTGTGTCGGTGATCCCACCCCCACCTCCCAGCGTAGGACCTACCTCACCAGGTGGCATCACTCAAAGTGGAGTTCAGATGCGCTCTGTCCTGCTGGAAAAGTCTGGGGCCTGCCCTCCTGGTCCCAGGACGCCGCTGCCGGGAGGGAAGCATCTGGCAAGGGACCCCTCCCTTAGCATCCATGGCTTGCCCGTGTCACTCGTCCTGAGGTACTCATTTTGACATGGCCGGACAGATCTCCAGTGCTTGTGTCAGTCCGTTCAGGCTGCCGTGACGAAACATCACAGACTGGGGGGCTTACACACCCGTTCCGGAGGCTAGGCGTCCGAGTTCAAGACGCCCGCTGCTCTTGGTGAAGGCTCTCTTTCTGGTTCGCAGAAGCTCACCCGTGGCCACGGGCATTGATGGCAGACAGTGGTAATGTGGTGGGGGTAATGTGGGGGCTCCCAGAGGACCTTTGAACTGAGACCTAAGTTCTGAGGAGCCAGCCCTGCCAAGACCCCCGGGGAGAAAAACATTCCAGGCAGTCAGAACTGAACTAGATGCTGAAGATATAATGGTGAATGAAATCTTGCCCAGCCTCCGCCCTTGCAGACCTTCCAGTCCAGTGGGGGAAAGAGACACAATGTGAGAGTGTAACCATGACCAGTCTTGAGAGAAGAGGTAGCTGGTAGTTGGGAGGGCTTATCACATGGGCATTTGATGTAGTCAAGAGGAGGTGAGGCCTGGATAGAGGAGAGTTCAGCAGGTGAAGAGGACAGGGAAAAGGATTCTAGACAGCCAGGACAGCATGTGCAAAGGTCCTGTGGTAGAAGGACCAGAGTAGATTGGGCTGAAAAAAGACCCATGTAGCTGGGAGAAAGCAGTGAGGGGCTCATCTCCCGAGACTGCTGGAGGGACCTGCTGGACTCCTGCCCGTCTGTGTCACCCTGATTGCAAGCAGTGCTTCCCAACTGGACATGAAGTCTCTACCTTTTGCACATGGGGCCCTCTTTCCCTTTGCTCTAACTTGCAGCTCAGCTGGGCTCCTCGGGTCACAGAATGACACAATGGGCCCATGAGGTGGCACCAGGGCTGTCAAGGCAGAGCTGACTTGAGGCCAACAGAAGTGTCCAGTGCCTCTTTCATGACCCCAAGTAGAAATCTGAGGTGTCTATTTGAAGCCACGCTGGTCGAAAGAGGACCTGGTAGTTCTAACAGAGTCTTAGGGTAGAATCTCGTTGGCTCAGTGGGATGGGGTCTCTGGCCTACCAGGAGTGGGGGCAGCCCACCAGGTCTCACGTCCTGAGGGATGAGTGCCCATGGCTCTTAGGGGACTTTGGCAGAGGGTGTTTTAATCGGCCCAAAGGCCTTCCGCTTCCCTGATAGAGGTCTCCTCGCCCTAGCAGTGGGGCAAGCACAGATCCCAGGGGAGAGGAGCCCCCTGCTATTCATGGAGGGAAAGAAACTTGAGTCCTAGTACCCAGCAGCTCATAGAAGCACCGATGATGGATTCAAGGATTCAGGGTCGGACCCGGAGGTCAGACCTAATAACAGACAGCCTTGACTAGACACCTGCCCTGTCCTTTACCACAGGGTTTCTCAACCTCGGCGCCATAGACATTTGGGACATACTTTGTCGGGGGCCTGCCCTGGGCATTGCAAGACGTTTAGCAGCACCGCTGGCCTCTACTCAGTGCTGCTGGTATCACCCCCTCATCTAGTCATGACAACTCCCACATTTTTCCAGATATCACCAAATGTCCCCTGAGGAGGCAGAATCCCTCCCCACCCCCCGCCGTTGAGAATCACAGCTGGACGTGTTTTTGTCCATTGAATCTCCCCAGCAACCCCTTCAGGTAGGCATGGCCTTTCTCATCTGACAGATGGGGAAACTGAGGCATGGAGGGGTTACATAGATTCCCAGGGTCCTGGACGAGTGAGTGGGAGCAGGGAGCAGACTGACTCTTGGCGGAGTCTGGGCTCGAAACCAATGGCCTGAGGCTGACCAGCCACACCCAGCTGTTTACAATAAAAAATTCCTAAAGCCAGATGTTCCCAGGGCAGAAAGGACTTCCTCCATAGTAAGTACAACATTATTGGAAGCTGGGTCCGCTCCCTCTGCCGGCAGAAAATTGCTCCGTAAATTACAGGTTTGAAGGCGGCCTCGTGAGCTCCTGACTTAAAACAGGGTAATAATTTAGGGACTAGAACAGTCTGGTTGAGTGAGTTCCCATAATAGCTAATCTCACACCACACCCCCATCATGCCCATTTTATTAAAACACAAGCAAACAAAAAAATAGGAAACAAGCATAGGTTTTGGACACTCGCCCAAGGCCTCGTAGAAAATTAGTGACGGAGCCTGACAGCAGCTGAGATGCCAGCCCGCCTTCCTCTGCCAACCCCGCTGGGAGTCGCAGACCTGGCCCGGGGCTGACCGTCCCCGCAGGCTCGGCCACAGACACAGGCTGTGCGGTCCGAAGCCCATTCCTGTCCCTGTCTGGGCCTCCCTATCTCTGCTGGGCTTGCTTTCCCCTCCTCTGCCAACCGTGGGGGATGGCTCCACCTTCACTTCTCGGGGGTGGGGCTGATCCGGGGGCTCCTCTCACCCTCCCTGCCTCCACCCCCTCCATCCCCACCCACACCCCCACTCCTGCCTTCAGGGAGGTCACAAGATCCTGGCTGGACCTACTCCAGCCCTGCGGCCCCAAGGCGGTGCAAATGGCCCCAGGAGTAGGTGCTGAGATCTGAGAGGGGAAACCAGAATGCTTTTATCCAGACGGTTCCAAGCAGGGACTGCAAGGTTCGCGCTCACTTTCCTTTTGGATCTTGAGCCGTAAGATGCGCCCCAAGGTTGCAGGCTGCGTGTCCCTCCCACAAAAGGATGCCCCAGAGGGCGGGACTCACCCAGGGCCAAGTACAAGATGGTTGAAGGCAGCAGGGGGGATCATATATTCTCTGGACCAACCTGTCGCTGCCAGACCCACCCCTGCCTCCCGAGTTTTGGGTGAGTGACAGCCTACACCTCCCCCACCCACCCCCTTTTCTTCCCTGTTTGAGTTTGCAGAACTGCCGTAACAAAGTGTCTTAAACATCGAAATTTTATGTCTCACTGTTCTAGAGGCTAGAAATCCAAGATCAAGGGTTGAGGTCCCTGTCTGCGGCGTGTAGACGGCTTTCTTCTCCCCAGGTCCTCACACGGTCTTCCCTCTCTGTGCCTATGTCCCCGGTCCCTCTTCTTATAAAGACACCAGTCATATTGGGTTAGGGCCCACCCTAATGGCTTCATTCTAACTCAATTACCTCTTTAAAGACCCTGTTCCAAGTATAGTCCATTCCAAGGGTGACACTTGCAACATGTACATTGTGGGGGGACACAATTCAGCCCCTAACAGTCTCCCCACTTCTCCCGCCGGCTTAAGTCGGCACGAATTGGGTTTCAGTCTCCTGACCCTTGAGCCTCCGTTAAGCTACATGCTGTCCACTGGACTTGACCCCAAAGTGCTCCTGTCCCGTCTCCTAATCCCTCCATAGGCCACCTACACACACACACACACGCACACGTGTGCGCACACACGGCCTCCCCCCCCCCACATTTCAAACACTATCTGCACTACACAGAACATGGAAGGATGAAATTATTTTAAATTCTTTTTTTTTTAACTGACCTAATCTTCCTAGCTAGAGGCGCCCTCCCTTGAGTCTGTGACATTGCATTTGTGGGGACAAGGCTGCCCTGTGTCTCCTCGCCACCACGCCATCATCTGGACACCCCACAGGATGTCACCTCTGTGACACATATGGTGCATCCAGGAGTTGGGATCATGGCCCCAGGGTCACCGGGTCCAGGATAGACGGGTCTTGAGCCACTACAGCTCCAGTCCCACCATTCACCACTAGATGGCAAGAATCTCCGTCCCTTGCCCGCCCAACTCAGCTCCACCCAGGAAGGAGCAAACCCAGACCCCCAGCCACCCCTACCCAACGGGTACAGCTTCCCGTGGGCAGGTGTCCCTGCCCCTCCCTGCAGCCAAAGAGGGTGGCTCTTGATGGGGAAATGTCTTTTGTTTTTGTTTCCCCCACATGAGGCAAAAACCCATCTTCAGTGGGACAGGCAACACTTGGAAGCTGGGCTCAGGACAAATTGGAACACCTGTTGACCCACCCAGATTCCCTCCCAGGCAGGACCCCAGATCCTGAGCGGGCACAGTGCTGGAGGTGAGCTGAGGACTGGGGCCGATGCGAACCCAGGCTCCAGCAGTGTCCCTCCCTCTGAGGGACCCCCGGTGGGTGGCCCCAGGAGCAGGACACTTGCTGGGAGGTGGCGGGGAGCAGCACGGTACTTTTCCCCAGCCCATGTCCTCAGGCAGAGAAGGCTATAAAACAGCCCCACGGGACCGTATCTGACTCTCCAAGAGAGTCAGTTGCACAGTTAGGGCACCGAAAGCGTGGCCACAAACTTCACCTTGTCCAGCCGCCTGCCTCGTCCTCACGTTCTTAGACAGTCAATGAGCCTTCCTCCTGGCCCCTGGGCATGCCGAAGAGGGCCTCTCACCTCCGGTGCTAGGTCACCACAGGGACGATCAGGCAGCCAGGTGTGGGGAGGGGGCGACCCTTGGTGCAAATGAGGACAAATGCATGGAAGGGCTCTGTGGTGGGCGGATCAGTGGGTCCCCGGAAACACCCACACCCCGTCCCCAGAACCTGTGACCCTGTTAGGCTACGCAGTCAAAGGGGGATTCAGATCGCTGATGGGATGAAGGCTGCTACTCAGGTGACTTTAAAATAGGGAGGTGATCCTCTTCTAGTATTGTCTGGATGGGCCCCGTGCAATCACAGGCTGTCTCAGAAGTGGGCGAGGGGGCAGAAGAGGAGAGCGCAGGGAGATGTAATCACGAAGAAGAAGCCGGGCTGGCTTTGCAGACTGGCCGCATGGGTCGGGATCCACAGAGCGTGGGAGCCTCTAGGAGCTGGAAAAGACAAGGAGACGGATTCGCCCCTGGAGCCTCGAGGAAGGAATGCAGCTCTGCCCACACCGGGACGTGTAGCCCAGGGAGGCGCGTGTGGGGCTTCTGGTCTGCAGGACTGAAAAATACTACATCGTGTTGTGCGAGGCCTCGCGTTTGTGGGCTTTGTTAAGCGGCCCTGGGAAATGACCGGCCAGGGCAGCGTAGGGGGCTCGCCACACTTAACCCTCTGCTCAGCCCCGGAGGAGCGGGCGAGGGAAGCAGCCTCCGTTTTGCAGAAGAGGCTCAGTGAGGCTGATGAATGTGTGGTTTCACGTTGTGGGGTAAGAGGAAGACCTGGGGTCAAACTCCGCTCTGTCAGACCCCAAAGCCGAGATCTTTGTGATGCCCTGACAGCAAAGCCGTGTGGCCCAGGTATGGGCAGGGTGTGGGGGGCTTCTGGAGTGGCTCCCATCAGCCCCACCTCCTGGTGGTCGCACTCTAGTGAAACCCCCTCCCCTTGAGTGTGACTTGCTTCTAAGAATAGAATCCAGCGGAAAGGATGGGATGTCACTCCTAACATCAGGTTACAATGAGATCCTCAATTCAGCCCTGATGGAGGTTCTTCTAGACACGGCACTCGCTCGTACCAGGCTTCCCCTCCTGCCCCCCCCCCCCAGCGTCTGCAGGAGCACAGCCTAAGGGGAACGGACTCAGGGCCCAGAGACCTGCCTTCAAGGTTGGTCCCACCACTGCCAACCTGCGTGGCCTTGCCTAGACAACACCCCAACCTCAGTCACCTCGTCTAGAAAAGGGGCATGAGATTAGGTGTACCTTTCTCTCCCTGGGTTGTTGGGGGGATTGGGTGAGACCGAGGCGAGGGAGTATCCCGAGGGGCAGAGTCCTTCCAATACCACTCTTGTCATGTAACTGTCACGGCTGAGCTCATCATGCCCCGTGCACCACACCTCGGAAGGGGAAGTGGTTCTGGCTGGGAGGGGGCAGGTGGAGGGGGAGAAATTGTACGGTAACAGAAGCAAATCATGCTGTGAATTTCAGGCAGTCACTCGTCACCCACTTATCGAGGGTCAGCAATAAGGAAACAAATGGTCCCTCCCCTCGAGGGCCTTACCTTCTACTGAAAGAAGCCATGTAAGCAAATGAATTCCTTGAGGAGTAACAGGAGCTCTCGTGGGGCACCCGAGGCACAGAAAAGGCCACAAAAGGGGTGCCCCGGCCTCCTAGGGCTCTCCGGTGGGCCTCATCTGTGTGGGGGGATGACAGCGCCCTCCTGAACCCGAGTTTGAGAAAACTGTAGGGAAAAGGAGAGGGAGTCAGAGCAGAGCAGAGAGAGCCCAGCGGCCAGAGAGGGCACGAGTTCGGGTCCACCTCGGCCTCTGATTTGCCGTGTGAACCCCGGGCATGGAAGCCACAGCCCTCACCGGTCTCAGCTTCTCATCCAGAAATGACAGCATCAGGGCAATGCAGCCCTTCCAGCCCTGACAGTGGGGATTCTAGAAAAGATGGTGATGATCCCACGAGAACACTCTGCCGGACTGACTCTGAACTTGGTGGTTCAGCCGGACGGCATTCCCCAGGAAGGGAGAGGGGGAGGGGTGTCTGCCCCAGCTCCCCCACCGCACCCCACCCGACTCCCCACCCCGCAGCTCTGTGCCTTTGCCCAGAGGGGTCTACTCTTCAGAGGCCACCCCAATGTCCTCGTGGCTCCTCGTAAGAAGTGGGCCCCGGTCATTTATGTTTGTACCACACAGGACATGGGGCTGCTGAGCTATTCAGCACAGCCCTGAGTGGGCGGCGATGACCCGTGCCGGATTGCCCCCTCAGGGCTCAGCTAAAGGGGTACAGGTGGGCCATGGGCTGCCGGCTCAGTTCTGTCAGCCATGGCGGATTGTCATTATTGGGATTATCGGGACTGCCCCCCCCCCGCCCCCTGACAAATGTGTGTATCACACACCACCCATTTGCTGTACTGATATGATTCTGATTCAGGAAATAATCTAGACCTGGAAGGCAGAAAATGAAAGAAGATAAACGTCCTATATGCCTCAAACATACAGATTAAGAGGGAGATGTAAATATTTTTCTAATACAAAGTCTATTAACTCTGGAGTCAGTTTTTAGTTTTTCCCATCCATTATCTTAGATAAGTAATGTATGTGAAAAGTTATTCATATAGGTTTACAATTATTCATAGGAGCTGAACAGATACTCGTGGAACAGCCTGGAAAACCACATAGGCTTTAACACCATTGTTGCTATAAGAAAACAGATTTGATTCCCAGTTCGCGCACCCATCAAGACACCTTTGGAATGTAATTGGCTGGTCAGGACGGACTGGCCAGCTCCTTCTCGACTACTTTAATCAGGAACATTCATGGTGCAATCGTCACTGCTCATGCCATTGGGTAAAAAAGACAGAACTTTTTCTCCCCTAGGCGCCATCCTGTTAAAGAAACTCCAGATCTGAGAAAGGGGGAGAAAAAACCCTTAAGTCAATGCAAGGGGCAGGACCTAAGTTAAAACCTTCCGGGGAAGAAAGATACCATGAATTTCACAGGAAAATGAGACGATCAAAAATTTAAACCGGACTCCTTCTAAAGGGGCTAGGGCAATTTTAATGATTCAAAGATTCATAAAAGAGACTTTGGATTAAGTCCCCGCTGCCAAGTGGTGAAAGGGTCCTGAGAGATTCATCCCCTCAGCCTTCAGGAGACCCGCAGACCCCCAGACCAGTCACCTCTCGCCAGAAGCAGCCTTATCTGTTGACCTCACGGTACCAAGCTGTGCTGGAAAGCAGGGCCCTAGTTCCGGGGTCCTCGAGAGTAGGAAACACCTGCATGGATGCTTAAAATACAGACGCTCCCTAGACACACTGAGCCAACTAAGGGGTTCTTAATCCTGGAGGCGAGCCATGGTAGAAACACCTGGGGGGTCCTTTCCACCCTGATGTTAGGGTCCCGCCCCCAGAGATTACTATTCAATTGGTCCGGGGTGGGGCTCAGTTCTTCTTTAAAAGGTGTTGCTGACATGCAGCCAAGATTGAACACCGCTGACTTTTTCATCCAACTTCCCACCGAATATAGGACTTTCCCAAGACAACGTGACAGGTGTATCTAGCTTAAATTCCCAGACATCCCCCGCCCCCCTCCCCCCCCCCCCGCCCCCCGCTTCTTGCTGCTGAGACCAGAGCAAGCACTATGTAAATTCTGGCTGCCATTTTACTATCATCATCTGTATGTGGTCATAGCGGCACGTTCAGCCCACCTGTCCCGGAATCCCAGGTGCCAGGACCCTCTGGTCTAGGTAGAGCATGGGAGCTAGGCTAAGCCCATCAGAGTCGTGCTTCATTCCCCTACCTGCCCCCACCCACCAGGTAACCTACTTCTCGGTTGGAAAAGTTAACGTATAAGAACTAACAAGGTCATGTGTAGAAAGACTTTAGCCCAGTACCTGGTAAGCTCTAGATAAAGATGGTAGCTGGCGCCCCTCCCCAAAACAACGGTTGTTTTCCCAATGGCTTTCTCATGCTAGGCCTTAGTGTAAGCGCTTTGGCGATACTAACCCATTTAATCTTTATAATAACCTCGGAAGATAGGTAACATTATCCCACTTTTCAGGAGAGAAACCCCTAAAACCTGCCATGTGAGACTGAATTATTAGCCATTATTCTGGAATCAGCCTCCCCTTCAGGCCTGTTGTCTATTCATTCAACAAACATTTAGTTGAGCGCCTGCTGGATGCCGGGCACTGTTTTAGGCACAGGGAATATTGCACTGAGACAGTCCTGGAGTTCCCATTTTAGTGGAAAGGACACCAATACAGAAGGGAATCCGTAGCAGAAACCAGCTCCTCCTGGCTTTTGTAAAAGGGGATTTCCTGGGAGTGGCCCTCAGGGCATTGCTAAACGCACCGCCTGCTCAAATTCAGATCCAAACGAGGAGCCTCTGGCTGGCGAGGCCTGGGTCACGTGCCCACCACCGTGGCTGCGGGAAGGGAGAGCTCCCAGTGTCCTCCCTCTCTACCAGACCTTGTCCAGAGGAGGTGAGTAATTCCCCCAAAAGGACATCAGGCGGGTGGGGAGAAAGGGGAGATGGCTGCCAGGCAGGCAGAAAACAAGCATCTGTGACCCCAGCCCTCAGATACTTAAAGACACAACCTTCCGCCTGGACCCGGTCTCTCCTCTGAGCTGAAACCCTGTTCCCCCCTTGGGACTTGGTTTCCATCCACCTAACCCTGGGCCTGTATGACTTTAGACCTGAAAGCTAAAGTAACCCAGCCATACCGGGGACAGGGTCCAACCAGAGAAACAGAACCAACGGGAGACATGTGTGGAAATGTATTGCAAGGAGTGGGGGGGGCTGGCGAGTGGAGCCTGAGCTCGGTAGGGCGGGCCAGCGGAAGGGCGGGCTAACGCTCTGGGGCAGGGGCGGGGCAGCCGTCCCTAATCCACAGGTGGGGTTTATCCTTCATCAGGGAAACCTCAGCTGGGCTCTTAGGGCCTTTCAACTGATTAGATTAGCCCTACCCAGATTATCTGGGATAACCTACTTTACTTAAAGTCAATCATCCCAGACTTTGATCACGTCTATACAATACTTTGGCAGCAACACCTAGATTAATATCTGAGGGTAACTGAGGGCCGAACCTGGCCGGGTTGACGCATCGAAGTGTCCCATCACACAGAGGCGACCTCCCTAAGCCTCTGAGAACATGCGGCACGTTTAGGGTCTCAAGAGAGACTAAAGGAAAATCGAATGCCGAGTTCAGTTCGAATTTCAGACACACAATGAATAATTGTTTAGTATACATATGAGAGACAGCACAAGGAAGGGAGGGAGGGAGGGAAGCAAAAAATATTCTTTAAAAGCCCTCCTACATATAAAAACTTGAACTCGGGAGCAACCCCGGGAAGAAATGGGGCGCAAGGACCCTTGGCCCCTCTCGTTCACTGACCAGCCATGCATTTGGAGAATATTTATTGAGCAGCTATTATGTGCGAAGTATAAAGTATAAAGCTAACATTCCCATAGTGAGTGTGTATTCCAGGTTCTAAATGCATTGTGTGCTTATTAATTCATTTCACATGCACAAATCAGTGGGGTAGGTATAATTCCTATTTTATAATGAGGCAACCAAGGCAAAAAGATTAAGAAATGGTCCACAGTCCCAGAGCAGGTAGACCTGGGATTTGAACCCAGGTAGTTTGACTTCAGAGCTCATAACCCTTGATTGCCTGTGTATTAGTCAGGGTTCAAAGCAGCAGAACCAGCAGGAGATTTTATATGCATCTAAAAGAAGGGAGGGAGAGGGGGAAGGAGGGAGAGAAGGAAGAAAGGGAGGGAAGGGAGGGAAGGAAAGAAGGAGGGAAGGAGGGAGGGAGGAATTACCCTTTAAAAGCCTTTATATACGATAAATACGTATATATGTATACGTGGCTTGGAAGGCACATTCTGTCACCTCCCCGTCACCTCACGCTCTGTCGGTCACACAAGGCCAGCCCTATTCGGTGTGGAAAGGGATGCGCAAGATGCGAACACCAGGAGGTGGGGGTCACCCAGGCCATCGCAGAGGCCCTGTCCCTCTAGGTACTGAGCTTTGTACTTGGGGAATTGACAGCCAACAAGACCAGCTCCTTCCCTGCCCTTCTAATGCCTCAGAGCACAAGCAACAAAACAATCAATAAGTAAACAAATAAATAAATCATTACAAACTGCAGTGTTATGTAGAAAGCAGAGGGCAGCTGGGGTGACTCATTTCCAGCAGGGAGGGCAGGGAAGGCCTCTCCAAGGAGGTGACATTTGAGCTATGACCTGAAAGATGAGAAAGAGGTGCCAGTCAGCGCGGGTCCGAACGGCAAATGCAAAGGCCCTGAGGTGGAAAAGGCTCGGGGCCCCAAAGAAAAGGTCAGTGGGGCTGGAGCATATTCGAGGAGTGTGGCCTTATGTGAGGTTTGATCGTGCAGGTGTTTGTAGGCCTGCTGAGTGGTTAGAGCTTTGTCAAAACGCCTCCCAGAAAAGAGAATGGGGGGAGCAGGCAAAGGACAGGCAAAGAAGCATCGAAGTGATCCCCCCTCCCCCAAACACACCCACGTACACACACATGTCCGCACGCACACATTTCCTTGGTTGCAGGGCTCAGTCCCATGTTGGGGGCAGACATGGTGAGACTTTCCCTGGCTGACTTTGGGGAAGGGAACCTAAAAGAGGGATCTAGAAGAGGACCTTGTACCTGGAACTCAATGGCCCACTTTGCAAAGCACACCTGCACTCAAGGTGGTCTTGTATCAGCACCAGCAGCGACCTGCCAGGGACACCTATTGGCGCTGCCTTCAAAATATTACTGGCACACGTCTCTCTCCACTGTCTCCGCCTGCCAGGCCAAGCCCATCATCTGTCCCTGGATTATCGTCACAGCCTCTTAGCTGGTGTCCCGGCTTCTGCCCTTACTGTCTAGTCTCCACATAGCAGCCAGCTCCCCTTAGGAACGTTAAGTCAGGTCTTGTCACTACTCCTGGGCAACTCTGAAGGCTCTCCATCTCACTGAGTAAAAGCCGAAGTCCTAGCCACCTATGTGGCCCCTCTGCCCCTCCCCTTTCCGACCTCATCTCCCACACCCCTCCCGCTTGCTCAACTCATTTCTGCCAAACAGTTCTCAATGTTCCCCGGATACCCCCAGGGTCCTATCCCAGGGCCCTTGCACCTGATGTTATCCCTGCCCAGAACACTGTCCCCATCCCACAGCCCCCGCCTCACCCCCCCCAGCATCCCTCACCTCCTTCAGAGCTTCTGAATGTCACCTTCTTGGACCACTTTGTTCAAAACGCCAACCCTCCCTGTCCCCCAAGCCTCTAGCAACTCCCATCATCCTCTCTTTGTTTTACTTATAGCACTGACCTTTGTCCAACTTACTTCACTTTATGTACTTACTTACGAGGTTTATTGTCTTGTCTGCTGTGAGCATGTCACGTTATATGAGGGCAGGCACGCTAGTCTGTGTCCTCCCCTGCTGTATGCCCAGAGACTAAACCAGTCCCGGCACACAGTAGGTGATCAATAGAGTAAGTCTAGAATCTGACACCCACTAATCATGGAAGGGTGACTACTAGGGGACTCCAAACTTTGGGAACAGCAGCTCCCGTTTAGCCGATAGCCCTGGGAAAGACCAGTGACTACGATCCCTTCCTCCCAACTTACAGAGATGGCCACTGGAGGCCAGGATTCTCTGGTCCGTGGTCCTGTCACTTACCAGCTGTGAGGCTTCAGGCAGGTGCCTTCTCTGGCTGTCAGTTTTCCTATCTGTAAATGGGGAAGATGTACTCGTGCATCTCTGAGTTCCTCCATGACATTCGAGACTTTAGCAGGCACCATAAGCAAGAGAAAGAGAACTTTCTTCCAAGTTTCAGAAAATCTCTACGTACATCACCAGCCTAAGGTCAGATGACATTTTTGAAAGGGGAAATGCTGTTGGCAAGTGGCCAGCGTATTTTTACATCTTCTTCTGAACGTGGCTGCTGTGGTGTGGTGCCCTCTGTCTCCTTTCTGCTTCTCAGACTCTCACGCCTCTAACCCGGAGGCGGCTGTGCAGGGGGAGGGGAGAGGAGGGGCGGGAAACACGCTAGTTCCCTATTCCCTGATCTTGGAGCATTTTCAAATAGAACGTCTAAAAGGCCTGAAAGCACTTCAGGGCGTATGCCTGACAGAAACAGGAACTTCCGTGCCCCAAAAGTCAGGTGCAAAAGTGTTCCTAGCTTCTTTATTCATAGTAGTCCCAACCTGGAAAGGAACTGAATAAAAACATATATTATGGGATATTCCCATGATGGAATATTATACAGCCGGGAAGGAAAAAATTAAGTGCAGATGTACGAAAACCCAGACCCAATGTTGAACGAAAGAAGTCAGACACAAAAGAATACATCCTGGACGATTCTGTTTATTTGAAGTTCAAAAACAGGCAACAGGGCAGCCCTAGTTGAAGGTGATAACGGTTAGAATTGAGGACTCTGGGGAGTCGTGAGCTGGGAAAGGGTATGAGGCAGCCTTCCTGGGTCCTGGGAACGCTCTAGATTTTGATCTGGGTGGTGACCACACGGGCACGTGCATAGGAAGAAACCCAGCGAGCCGTCCACTCAAGAGTTTTGCACTTCACTAAATGTAAATTATGACTCAATAAAAAGAAATAAATAAAAATCAGTAAAAGGCTGGAACCAGAGGAGAGTTCCAGCACAGGGAGACCCCACCACCACAGGGAGACCCCACCCCCACCACCACCCATCCACAGGGGATTTCCACGGGGTGGGGTGGCAGTTCCCATCTCCCCTGGCAGCCCACGAAGTCATTAACTCAGAACTCAGCGCGTCTGGCCACGACTTCCTCCTTCTGAGCAGCCTGGTCCCCAGAAGCCAAGAGGACACGGGACACAGGCTGCTTACCCTCCTCCACTGCCCTCCTACCTCCTTCCTGAGAGCCCTCTGAGTGGGCCCCACGTCTCCAGCCCTTGCCCTCCTCTTCCAACAGTGTTCCATAACGCAGGATGCACTGGAGAGGAAATCGCAGCCTGGCACCTTCCTCCTGGCCTCGACAGCTCGCTGGGTCAGTCCTGCAGCTGAGACACTGAGAGTCCAGGTGGACTAGCAGCGCTATGCCCTTGACACTCCAATCACAGGTCTGCTGAGTAACCCCCACCTCAAGGGCAGCGACCCTGTGACCCCACCCCTCCCTGACCTAGAACAGTTTCATTTGTGTTGGGCGTTTCTCTTCAATAATAAGGTCTTCCTTTTACAGAGCAATTTGAGCCAGGCATTGCTTGCTGCCCTTCAGACAGTGACTTGGTCAGGACTCTCACTAAACCCATTTTACAGATGAAGAAGCTAAGGCTCCACAAGGTTAAATGCCTCCCCCAAGGATCTGTAGTCAGTGACCGCGGAGCCAGGATTGGATCCCAGGCAGCCCAGCTGCAGGGCCAGGTGCCCCTAAGTACCGAGCGAGACTCCCTCCCATAGGAACAACTCAAAATCAAGCGCCAGCATTTCGAATGGTGCCCCGTGTTAGCTGAAGAGCAATCTAAGTGAAAGAAAGTGTTAAGTTTCTAGCAGGAATTTATCTCAATGTCACTTAATACCCATTTTTAAACGTTGAATTATATTGAACTAAAGACAAAACAAAACCTTCCCTGTTTCTGGCCAAACAGAGGACCAGGTAGCTCGATGGTGCTGTCCAAACCCGGTCCCGAGGCTGTGCAGGTGGATGCCGCCTCGGAGAAAACCCAAAGCCATGGGGTGGGTCTGTCTTCTCTAGGGGCTGCACTGACTCATTGTTCCCAGGCGGTTGGCTGCAGACAGCCTCAGAGCAGAGCCCGTGGCTGGGCAGCGGGCTGTCAGGACAGACGGCTTATCAGCTGCTCCTGCCCACCAGGGGTGAGGAAGGAATGCCTATCTGCCCAAGTGCTTCCAGAGAACAGCTCTTCAGAGGCCCCGTGACAAGCAAGCTCATGGATTGCTAACAAGGCCCTTGGACAGGGGACAGTGGGGCATGGGCCATGGTGGCCGGTGGGGAGCGGGGAGGGGGGCGGGTGGGAGTTCTGCAGGGAGCTGAGCAGAAAACCCAGGACGGCTCTCTAGGCTCTGTCTTATAATTAGATTTTGGAGAAAAAAGCTTTATCCAGCTTGCAAGGCGGGCTGCTGATCTACAAATTGATAGCAGCCAGCTTCTATCCTTTCCCGTAACTCGATTTGCCAACTTTCTGACTCAACCTCTTGTTTTGTCCTTCCATTTTTATCCCTGCTCTTCTCCAGGGAGTCGATCTGTCCTGGCCGTCTGGACTCTCATGCTGTGGGTAAAGCGGCGTGCGGTGGGGGTCAATGTATTTCCCTGGGCCAAGGATCAGCAACCTGTCAGTCACGGCCACCCTGCCAATCAGCTGGGGAATGGGCGGGGCTGGATAAAAAATTCGACCAATGGCCTTTCAGATTCACCCAGGTAAGAGTTCTGACTGGCCTCTGCCACGGTGGTCAGGTACCCGGAGCACAGGAAGCCGAAAGGGTGGAGGTGTAATAAACCCATACCTTTGGGGAACCCGGTGGCTAGGATGATCTACTCTGGGTTCAAGTCTCAGCTCTGCCCCTCGCTAGCTGTTGACTTTGGACAAACACTTCATCTCAGCCTCATTTCCAATTTGAGGTTGAAATGAGATAACGCACGTAACGAGCTTAGCACAGCACCTGGCGTGTAGAAAGATGATGAAGGGTGACATCTTAAATTAACTGATGCGTTTTTCATTCCCAGGTTTTGTTACTGTTTCAAGATCCTCTCCACCCCCAAAACTCAGGCAGCTGTTATCATATGCCTCCAGGAAGGAATGACACAGCGAAAAAAAGAGAACCAAATAGTCCTGGCTTTGGATTTTGAAAGCCTAGGAAATCAGGGGAAATAGAAAGGACTGGTGTGTTTAGACAATAGAAGAGGAGGGGGGCAGGGCGGGGAGAGAGACACAGATGCTGGACCAGCAAGGCTTCCTGCCTCTTAGGGCGGACAAAGGTTCCCAGATCAGGAAGATGAGGGAGTGCCTGAAAGGAAGGGAAACTGAGAATGAGGGCCCTGGGCTGTGTTCCATTGTGTTCTTTTTCCATGTGGAACCGGGGAGGGGAACAAGACCCCAGACTGAATGGCCATTTGATAGATGGAGGCAGACGCATCTGAGACAGCTCCACCGCGTTTTTCTGCACCCCAGCAAGGAGCAGGAGAAAAATGGGCCCTGGGAACCCAAAAGTGACACAGAAATAGGAAAGAGTGAGGTTGCCAACTCAAGCCACTACGTGGGCAGCACTTGGGCAGATTTTGCAAATGAGTGAACCAGACCCCGTGTAATAGGGAATGGTGGGGACTGCGGCGAGCCCACAGTGGCATGCCTGGGGTACTGGGGCAGTCACCACGCAGTAGGATCCAGCAGATTGCTGCCCCATTGAGATGTGTCCCCAGAGTGATCTGCTCCAGATTTCTAGATTTTTTTTTACAAGACATGAAAATCTTTATTATTTTTTACAAAACATGAAAATATTATTTTTAACAAGACATGAAAATCTTGTTTTTCTTTCAAATATCTAGACTCTTAGGTGGAAATTCCCATTTCAAATATTGGCAACTGAACTTTTAAAATACTATATGGGTCAAATGAAACATATATCTGTGGACTACATGTGAGTCAGAGGATACCAGGTAGTGACTTGTCCTGCTAGATTTCCCTCAGGCTCAGCATGGGTTTGCCACGACCAACAGCCCAGCAGCCAGTCTGGGAACAGGGATGGATGGCGTCTGCACCAGATGTGCCCCTAGGAGGCTTTGGCATGACACAAGCTTCAGAATTTAGATGCAACCCCAGCAGGGGTGGGGGGCGGGGGGGGAGGGAAGCATTTCTGCCACCTGGCAGAATAGGGGCTCCTAAGATAAATCAGGCTGAGTCATGGAAAAATAGTTCTATTTCCTGCCAGCTTGAGTTTGTGGTCTGAGTCTCTCACCTCCTCCAGTGATCTGGGGAATTTAACTATTTTTATGCTACACATGTTTTGGGGAATTCTTTCTTCCCTTTTGTCCCTGTGTATTTATTTTCTTCAGGTTCAGATCTTTATTTTGAAACAATAATAGATTCACAGGAAATTGCAAAAAAAAAAAAAAATAGCTGGGAGGTCTTGTGTGTCTTTCACCCAGTCTTTGCTACAATAGTGCAGCCAGGAAATTGGCATTGAAATTGACATTGGTAGAACCCACAGAGTTTGTTTGGATTTCATGGTCCACCTATATACAGGGGTGTGTGTGTCTACCGGTGTGTAGGGCTATACAGTTCTAACATGTGTATAGATGCCTGTAACCAGACCTTCCTCGTCAGTATCCAGAACTGTTCCGTTCCCACAAGCTCTGTCAACGCTGCTCCGTGGAAGCCACGCCATGCTGGCACAAACACACCCACTGGCAATGTTCTTCAGCTCCATAATTTGGTGGTTTCAGGAATATTCTATGAATGGACTCCTACAGTATGGGACCTTCTGAGATTGGCTTTTTTAAAACCCAGCATGATTCCCTTGAAAGCCATCCAGATTGCTGCATACCTCGAGGATCTGTTCCTTTTTACTGCTGTATAGTATTCCATGGTGTGGCTATACCGCAGTTAACCCCTCGGCTATTGAAGGACACATAGGTTGTTTCCAGTATTTGGCTATTATGAGTCTTTGCGTTTTCATAAAATTGGCTCAGAAAATGCCAGCCAGTGACATCTGTGTTCTGAATTTGGACAGAGTGCAGTATTTTCCAGGATCCCTCAGTCATGGAAGTTTGCACAGACTTTTCCATTTGGACCCTGCAGAAGCCCTTGGAGGGAGGCAGGGCAGAGATTCAGTCAGTCAGTCAACACATTTTTATTGAGCACTTACTATGTACTATGTACTATTCTAGATATTGGGGGTGCGGTAGTGAACAAAACAGACTCAGATCCCTTTCCTCGTTAATTATCCCCAATACTCATCAGGGAAAACTGAAGCTCAGAGAGGCTATATAATTTGCTTAAGGGCACACAGGTGGGAAGTGAGACTTGACCCCAGGACTTCTGACTTCCAGGCCACTGCCTTTCTGGTTAGATTTTGACATCTATCTTCACTGACATCAACTTCAGAGCAAAAGCACATGCTGGGGGGCCTGTATGCAGTACTTTAAGCAGTGCTTCTCAGTGGGGGCAGGGGGTAATTCCCCTTTCCCCCCAGGGACGTTTGACAATGTCTGGAGTCATGTTTGGTTGTCAGAACTTGAGAGGGGTGCTGCTACTGGCATCTGGTAGGTAGAGGTTTGGGGAAGCTGCTAACCATCCCACGGAGCACAGGGCAGCCCCCGCGACAAAGACGTACCCCGCCCAGATGTCAGTAGTGCAAGGTTGCACAACTCTGGTGTTAAGCGCCCTAAGAGTCACAGACAAAGACGGCCACTACCTAGAAGGCACAGTGGTATGTCAAACCTCCACCCCAGGGGACACAATTATTTGCAATGACGAGTACAGTGAAGGCAGCACACCGGTGGTTGGGGGCTGATAGAGGGTCACTATGAAGCAGGTACAAAGCACCGTCGCCTCCACTATATCAATACTGGGTGGCTTTTCTGCAGGGGATGAGGGCACAGGGATAGCTGGGATGGTAGAAGACGGAGCCTGGCGGGCTGCCTGAAAATGGACGCAGAACATGCAGGAGTATTGTTCCTCTGCTCCACACTCTCTTCCTCCGTTTCTCTTGAAGAACCTGATTAACCTCCTCCGTGCAGAAATGTACGTGAGAGCAGAGCTGGACACGCAAAGCCTTTTTAGGAACAGCCAGGAAGTGGGCAGGATGCTCCGTCCACATTGTGGAGTGTGCAAGAAACGTAACCTCAGTTTTTAGAACTAGGCTTAATTTCGATTTCCAATCCCTGTTCTGCTGGGTGGGAGAAAATCACAATCAGTCCCCCTACCACTTGTTCTAGGTTGTGTCTGTCTGGGTTGTTTTCTTTCTTTCTTTCTTTCTTTCTTTCTTTCTTTCTTTCTTTCTTTCTTTCTGAAGGGAGCTCACGAAGTGCCAAGACCTGGGCAGGGGCCAGCAGCAATCTGGTCTTCTCTGGCACCTGCTGACATGGCCTCATTTCTGTCTTCCAGATGGCAGACGTGCCCTCCTCGCCTCCTGGGAGCCCTCTCTTTGCCCAGCTTCTCCCTCTTTCTTCTCTCAGCTTCTTCTGCCCTCCTCTTAGGCACACGGGGGACACTGGTGGGGCCAGGCACACTGCTGCAGGGCTGTCACCACTCCATGTGACCATCCCCTCCCGCACCACACTGGGTGAGGGACAGACATTCTCTGGGGCTCCCCCCAGCCCACACCCACTCTCAGACTGCCACAGGGCCATTGCTTTGGCCAGCACTCACCTCTCTGGAGACCCACATCATCATAACCATTTCCCCTCTCCTCTGCCCCTCTGCGTGGCCCTCCGGCCCGGAGACACCTGATCTTATCTGGGTCTGGGCAAGTGGTTGTTGGATCTTGCTTAGTCCCCAGACCTTTTGTTAATGATGGAAACCTTATGCCCAGGGCTCCCACTTTTGAAACTCAGAGCTCAGGTTTTTACAACCTCAAAGTCTTGATTCTTAAAACTCAAAAATGTTATATCCGCTCTTCTGCTGAATCTGGCTTACCCTGAAATAAGAAGAGCCACTGGCTGAAAGAGCAAAAGAGGACGAAAAAAACAAACCTTTCATCACTCTGACGAAGTATTAGCTCACTTGAGCGGAATGTGTGGAATGAATGGAAGACAGCGCCGTGCTCCTTCTTTGGGCCCTTCCCAGCCAGGGGAAGCCGAATCTCGGTCCCCAGGCTCATCTCCCATCCTCCAAACCTGGATCAGAAGTCCTGAAGAGCATCGCAAGCCACGCTAGCAGGAGAGCCAGAGCAGAGAAGCGTGTGGCTGCACGGACCGCAGGCAGCCTGGGTTCCCAGCCAGATGCCACCACCTACCAGCTGAGTGAGCTTGATCAAGTCACTTAACGTCTTTGGGTCTCAGTTTCCTCGTCTGTAAAAGAAGGAAATATACCATCTCCTTCCTGTGGTGATGAGGGTGATGAATGAGACAGAAATTGTGACCTGCCTAGAACAGTGCCCAGCGTGCAGTCAGCATGTAGGAGCGCCCGCTGCTGTTGCTGCAGACTTACCTAGAAGTGAATGGGGTTTCCAGAATCCGAGTCACCCAGGGCCCCAGTGCTTGCTGCTGGGGGTTTCGGTGCAGTCACTTCACCGGGAGAGGAGCAAGGCATCTGTGCCCGGCCTCTGGCACTGCCATCAGTGGCTCGCAAGAGCGTCCAAGGGATTCTCTTAGGATCCTTGCATTGCAAGAAATGGAAGCTCATCAGACTAGTTTAAGCAAAAAAGGAAACTCACTGGAAAAGCAGGAATGCTGCTTAGCACTACGAAGGGAGGAAGGTGGACAGCAAACCAGGGATCTGCCCTCTCGTGCTCTCTCTGAAGCCGGCTTCCTGCCTCGGTGGAACCTGGTGGCCTCCCTGCACCCGGCTGGGGGTGGAGGGGCCTGCTCTAGGTGCCTGCTGGATGCACCGGCCTCTTCTTCCCATTGGCAGTGCCTCCATCTGGTTCGGGCGTCCGCCCCAACCCAGTGACTCGGGGGTCTACACGAGTCTCGAGGGCCCTTGCCGGTCATGGGTTTCAGAAGGAGCCTGTGACCCAGTTCCGGCAAGGGAGCTGTCAAGGAAGTTTACGGGGAGCTTCTGGGAAAGGTTTCATCCCTGATGGAAAAGGGACCATGGAAGAGTGACAGGGCCTGGAGCCTGAGGGGCCATGAGTAACAAGGCTGAGCACGTCAGAGGGGCCACCCGGTCATGAAGTCCTGTGTCTTGGGCAAGAAGTCCAGACTCTGCGCTGAGGGCCCCGGAGAACCATGGCTCAGGTCTGTGTGTCACATCGCTCGCTAACCGTGCGACATGGAGAATGCATCCAAGGGGGACAGCCTGGAAGCAGGACACCAGTTAGGAAGCAGCTGGATGGACTGAAGATGAGACATAGAGGAAGGTTCTAGGGGATGGGGCACCAAAGATTAGGGGTGATAAGGAGAGAGACTTGCTGGCTGTCTGTGCTCTGGGGCCTCAAGAACTGGTACCCTAATGCCAGGAGGTCCTCACTAGCTCCATTCTGGGCTGAGTCGTCTACACAGGACCAGTTACAGTGGTAACTGAGGTAGAGACATTTCTGAAACATTTTTTGGGCGATTGGATCCAAATGGTTTCATATAAACCAACAGTCCAACTGCCCAATTTCACTTTGCACCGTATGAGCACAGTTTCTCTGCCACGCAGACCTGATGCAACCTTCCGAGAGGCTGGGCCAGTACGTCACAGGGGACACCTGCCGGTGGGCACATCCCTCCCCGGTGACTGACGGGAACCACTCCAGAGGAGGGACACGTTACAAGTACACGTACGTATGTGATTTACTGCTGACTTTGGCACGACTCACACAGTGGAGACATTGCTCAGCTTCTCAAGGGTTTAGAAATGAACCCTCGTCCAGAGTGAGTGGGAAGAAGGGGTCACCTGCTCAGAATGGAGCAAAAGAGTGGAAGATGGGGGAAGACACGGGGGTAAGGGAGGATGTGCTCCTGGGGGACAATGCACACGGCTCCTGGCCTCCTTTTGTTTTTTCTTTTTAAGATTTTCTTTATTTATTTGTGTGTGAGAGAGAGAGTGCACGCAAGCACAGGCGGAGGGAGAAGCAGACTCCCTGCCGAGCGAGGAGCCAGATGCAGGACTCAGTCCCAGGACCCTGAGATCATGACCTGAGCAGAAGGCAGATGCTTAACCGACTGAGCCACCCAGGCGCCCCTCCTTTTTTTTTTTTTTTTCCTTAGCACATACACACGCTGCTTTTTGATTTCTAAGGGTAACCCCAGTTTGGTTTCATTCCTCTCATACACTCTTTGTTTGTTTGTTTGTTTTGAGAGAAAGAGAATGAGCGAGCACAAGCAGGGGAGGGGCAGAGGGAGAGGGAGAGGGAGAGGGAGAGGGAGAGGGAGACAGAGAACTCCAAGCAGACTCCCTGCTGAGCGTGGAGCCCAACGCGGGACTCGATCCCACGACCCTGAGATCATGACCTGAGCCGAAATCAAGAGTTGGACGTTCAACTGACCGAGTCACCCAGCACCCCCTCTCATATACTTTCTATGCATAAGCAAAAATATGTGTGTCTATATTTAAAAAAAAAATTTGTGTGGCATCATAATGCCCAATCCCTTGCCCTTCTCCATTCACAGTACATCTTGGCTCTTCTTCCCTGTCAGCTCTATCTCCTCCTTTTTCGTGACCACATAGCGTCCCGGCACAAGCCTACATCTCAGCTCGGCTGTCTTCTACCGGCGGCGCTCAGGGTGGTAACCCCATCGCCCGTGTTAAATACTCAGCAGTGAAAATCCTTGAACACGCGCCCTTGAGCACCTGTGTGAGTTCCCCATGATGATCTGTCCTCTAAGTCGGTTTTCAGCTTCACTTCCCGACCAATGGAGGTCTCGTCACCAAGCAGAGACAGTCTAATATGTTAAATTAGTTACTCGCCCACTCAGCCAGAGCGAATAGAAATGTTTGCCAGGAGAAGGCTCAGAGCAGCATCCCCTCCGCTTAGAATCCAGACTTCCAGAAACAGTGAGGCTAAGGCGCCAAGAGACTCATGTTCAGACAATGCTGGGCCGTTGACGAGACACTCGGCCACGTCCTGTCTCACCTGACTCTCGTATCAGTCCTGCAAAGTTGGTATCATCAGCATCACTGTTTTTACAGAGGATTGGGAAACTGAGGCTCAGAGAGGACGAGACATCGATCCAGGGTCCCACAGCTCGTAAGCGGCAAGGGACTCAGAAATGAGAGACAGATCTGATGAAATCCTGCCTTCTTTCTAAATCCGTGGTGCAGGCTGTGTCACGGTGCGTCTTGGAGAAGAGACATATGGGGGACGCTTAGCTGGAAAGGTAGGTGACATGAACATCTGTCTCCATGGCTGAGTTGGCCAGCCCTGTTGGTTTCCTAGAGCTCCTGTGACAAACTACCATAAGCTTCAGGGCTTGGGACAACGTAGATTCATTAGCTTACAGTTCTAAAGGTCACACGTCCAACCAAACTCTGTCTCAGGATGCTGAAATGAAGGTGTCAGCAAAGCTGTGTTCCTTCTGGAGGGCCCAGGGGAGAATCCGTCCCTGACCTTTTCCAGCTGCTAGGGGCTGCCCCCGTTGCTGGGCTCGTGGCCCCTCCAGGAATCACGTCGCTCTGCCCTCGGCTTCCACCACTACAACTCTGTCTGACCCTCCTGCCTCCCTCCTAGAAGAACCCCCGTGACTGTGCTGGATCCACCGGGCGAGTCAGGATAATCGCCCCATCTCAAGGGCCTTCACTCAGTCGCATCTGCCATGTCCCTTTTACCGTGTCAGGTAACACCTTCACGGGTTCTGGAGATTAGAATATGAACATCTTCCGGCAGCCATTATTTTGCTTATCCCGTGGGGTTCCTAGCATAGTGGTTAAGAGCAAGCGTATATGTCAGTTCAAATCCCGGCTCTACTGCTTGTTAGCAGATGGAGGTGTGTAATTTCTCTGAGTCTCAGTTAGCCCGATCTGAAACACTGAAATAACAGAATTTTCCTTCCAAGGCTGTTGAGAAGATTAAACAGTACAATGGTAGCAGAACTCTTGAAATATAGTGCTCAGTAAATGGGAACCGTCATCTTCCCCACTGCCTGTTATGGTAATGGTAACAGAAATTCCACCATTCGAGATTTACTTCTTTGGCTCTTTCCCCAAGAATGAAGACACATCTCGGGCCCTTGTGAGCTGGCAGAGAAGTTGGCAGTTAAATGAAGTCGGGCTCCTCAGTAGGACCTAGAGAACCTGGGAAGGACCAGAAAAACTTACCATGTAGAGGGAGAGGGCCATGAAGGGTAGGATGACAAGGAGAAGCACACTTCCTCTGCCAGTTTCTAGATTTGCCTGTGGCTTGCCTTCGGATGGGAATTTCTCCAGCCTCTTCCCAGATTAGCCAGGGTGAGCCTGCCTAAAAGGAACACTCCGAAGATGATTTGCTGAGATAGACGAGACCTACCCAGTTAAATTTGTGGCAGAGCAGGGTGGATCTGGAGCTGGATCCTGGCATGGAAAAGTACTGAGCTCCTTGCCTCCAGGTGGGAGCTAGAGCTGCTGTCTGAAATGATTATCCCCAGCCCGGGCCTCTCCAAAGTTGGTCTCGCAGAGTGAAATGAAAGCCAGATTCTGGGTCTTATCTGAGAGCTACGTGACTGTTTCTCATCAACCATTTGGAAGCTGGAAGGTTCCCAAATTCATTGTCTAAACTTTGTGATAGAATACACAGAGCTCTCCAATGTGAGCTTGTGATCACAGGTACCTGCCTACACAAAGAGTTGTCCCCATTCAATAAAATAGTGTACTATTTGGGGCTTTCATTTAGCCAACAAATATTTATTAAGCACCTGCAGGGGGCCAAGAGAAGGGGTCCTATCCTCAAGGAGAGCAGGAGGCAGACTTGTAAAGAATTATGTCACTGTGCAGAGTGAGACAAAAGTCACGTCTCTTCCTGAAACACAGGAGAAGCAGGGAACCTTGTCTCAGGGGAGAGAGTCTGTGCAGAGTGACAAGGAATTCTTCCAAAGATGGGAGAGCACGGGCTCTGTAGCCAATGAACTGGGGTCTAATTGCTGATACTTCCCAGCTGTGTGACCTTGGGCAAATGATGACCTCACCTCCTGAAGCCTCAGCTTTCTCTCCTATAAAGTGGGTGTAACCAAAATCCTCCCTGCGGTTGTTAAAAAGGCTTAAATGGGCTGGGAAGTGAGTAGCAACCTGGTAATGGGTCCATAGTAAGGCTGTGAGGAATAAGTTGTTATATTCATGGAGATTCATCGCTGTTTCCCTAAATGCTTTCCTCATCCCCAAATCACAAGTCAGCCCCAAATTTGCCTATTTGTGGACACCAGGCACCTGTTGAAGTGTTTCTGTTCAAGTTAAAAAGCAACAATGGACGATAGGTATACACACCTTTGGATGATGTGCACCCATGAACTTGGCAGCTTGACAGTGAACTTGATTGCAATTCCACCAGGGCCTCTAATTTCTGTCCTGGACACAGCAGATTCCCAGTAGGAGGCGCCTTCTGTCCTCAGCTGGATTCTCTGACACCTGGCCAGCTGCCTATTGGCCTTTCTCAGGGTTTTAACTTCAAAGAATTGGACAGTTGGGGGAGAAGTGGACCCCAGACCTGGCCTCTCTTGGAATTCAAAACAATCTAAGATTGGGAGAGGCAGCGGGCTATCTTCTCCCTCTAGGTTTAGCATCCAGGTTTTTTTGTGGTCTGGCTGAGATCAGTTTGGGCACCAGAGAGGCATGGTTCCAGGGCAAACCTCCAGGTGGGGGAGCAGAGGCAGAGCCGCAGCCAGTCAGAGGCACCTCACCAGTTGGGGTTTACCCTCCCCCGAGCCAGGCCTCAGGTAGCAGTTCTGGGGCTCTAGGCATTGGTGGGCCACTGCCTGCAACCTGGTGGTTAGGCCAACAACGGCCGGTGTTTCACTGGGAAAGTTCTCCGGAAAGCTGGGAATGAAAGCACCCAGTAGGCAAGATTCTCTGGACAGGGCGCCCGCATCCGGTATGCATGCAGGCGCGGGCCCCCGAAATGGGCTCCACCCGGGTCGGGCTCCACCCGGGCCGTGCGACCGGGAACCCACAGGAGGCGTGCAGGGGACCGGGTGGGGTGGGGGGCCGAGCCGAGGGCAGGAACAGACTCGTTTTTTAAAAACCTGCTTCCTCCTTTCCCACCTCCACCCATCAGTCACCTCGCAAACCACCAGCCTTGGGCGGTGCAGGCGGGTCCCAGCGCCCCGAACACGCCCAGTGGTGAAGAGGGAGGCGGTGGCCTCCCGAGGAAGTGGAGGGAGAGGCCGGCGCACCGGGTGGCCAGGTGAGCGCCCGGCCAGGTAAAGGCGCGGCAGGTGGGTCCTCAGTGCTGTACCTGCATATTCGCGCCTGAGTTGCGAGTGGGGTATGGGGGGGGGGGTCTCCCAGCTCTACATAACAGTTAAATAACCTGGACTCCCGGCCCGAGTCACCGTCCCCCATTCCACCCCCACATCCAACTCCGCGGCCGGGGGGGTGGGGATGTCTGGGCTCTGTTCCCTTCCCCCATCCCTGCTTAGCCAACTCGGAGTGGCGGGGGTCGGGGAAGGACTTGGCCCAGCGTCTCCCCCCACCCACCCGCCGACACCCCCCCACCCCATCCGACGCGAGAGTAGGTGCCTTCCCTCCGCAGCTCGGGTCTTCTTCCCAGTCCTGGGGGTGGTGCGGCGGGCCGGGGGGGGGGGGGGGAGGGTCGACTGGTGGGCGGTGCCTCTCGGGGCTGGAGGCCGCTCCTGGCCCGCCCCGCCCTCTGTCTCTCGCGGTCCCTCCCTCCTGCACGCCGGCGCTCCGAGGCAGAGCTTCCTGCGTCCCCATCCCGGTCCCGGAGCGGGCGCTGCGCCCTCTCCGCCACCGCCTCCCTCGACCGAGACCCACCCCCCACACCCCGAGCCTCCGGCCCCGGGATCATAGCGCCCCGAAGGAGGCAGCCCGGGGTACCGGGTCGTGGAGCCCCGGGTCCCCGGCCGCCCGACCGTGACCGAGCTGGACCCGCAGCCGCCCGGGTGAGTCTGCGCCGCCGCGCCTTCCGCTCCGCGGCGCCCGCGGAGTGACTGTTGGCAGGGCCGGGGAGGGAGTCGAGGGCTGTCGGAGTCTGTTTGTCCGTCCGTCCGGGAGCTTCCTGTCCCGGGTCTGCAGCCGAGAGGACTCCGAACCCGCACCCACTGGAGCCGCGCCCCGCCAGTGCGGGGCACCCCGCCTCCATGGCATCGCGCTGACCTCGGCGAGGGGAGGGCAACCAGCCTCCGGGGCCCCCTGTTGGCGAGGACAGGTGCCATCTGCCAGGTGGGTTTCGAACCCTTGGCCTCGACGAAGAGGCACCTTCCACTCGTGCTTAGAGCAGAACTTCCCAGTAAGTCCCCGGAAACCACCCTGGCGCTTCCCAAATTGATCCCCCTTCCCCCATCCCTAACTCTTTTCTGGAAACCGGGGCTTTGGGGGGATTTAGATTCGTGTGTATGTTTTACGTGCTAGAGGCACAAAACGGTGAGAAATCGGGCGTGAGAAAAGTAGGGTGAAACTCAGTTTCTTCACTGTGAAATGGGCATGATACCCTCCTGGGATGAGGCGGGGCACTCGTACCTAGCACACAGCAAGTACTTAAAATCCAAATCAGATCTGTTGTCTGCTTCCCGATGGGAGGTGTGTGGCCTGGGAGTGCCAAGTCTAATTGAAAGGGATGGTCACTTAGAGAAAGTAAGCTTTCCTAACCGACGGGTGGGGGAAACAGGAAACTTGGATGTACGGATGGTTCCCCAGCCCTGCCTGGGCCCTCCCTGGCCGGTAGCAGCCTTGGGGCACCTGTGCACTCTCGGATGAGCTTGTGTGGCCAGCGTCAGATACCCTCCTAGCAGTGCGGGTGGTCCAGGCCCGGGAACCCCGGCGCTGCCGGAGCGGCGCGGGCGGGGCCTGGGTGGGCGGGGCCGGACCGGCGGGGGCGGAGTCGGAGCCCGCCCGGGCGAGCCGCGGGAGAGGGGTTACCCTCTAGTGCTGGTTTTTGGTTTTCGTTCGACGTGGTGCTCTTCGAGTATGGCTTCTGTAGTGAAAGGTCGGCTCTGGGACCTGTGAGCGCCCTTCACACTTTGGAGACTTGTCACACAAGGATCTTGACCTAAGTTGATAGGAACGAATGGAATTGGGAAGGAGCCCCTTACCCTCCAAATGCTTCCCTCCGCAGCTTGCCAGAGGAACTGCCCAGACTGGGACAAAAGGCAGAAGAGGGCAAGGGGAGGAGGCTGGCGGCTCATCTGTTCGTCACGATGTTCTGTCCAGTGGTGGGATGATTAGGGCCTCCTGGGCACTAGCAGGGCCAGGCCTGCCCCAGGGATGCAGAGCCTAGGGGACCTCAAGAGCTCCCAGCCTAGTGAGTAGTAAACGACAGGCGTCGCTCCGAGGTGGTGATGCAGTCAGGCCCCAGCACTGGCTGGCTGTGTGACGCGCCTCACTGAGCCTCCGGCTTCTTCATCTGTCCGATGGTAGTGATAACCTCCCAGGTGGGACCTTCGTGCCTGGCACATGGCAAGTGCTCTGTAGGAAGTTTCCTTACAAGGCTTAGGGGAGAAGAGGAGAGAGAAATAACTCAGGCTGAAGCATGCCAGGAGGTCCTGATAAGAAAAGGATGTTGGAATATGCAACAGGGTATTGATAGGAGTCCCTGGGGGGTGGGGGGGAGGAAGGGTGTCTGGGCAGATGGAACCGCTCAAGCCAAGGCATAGAGGTACAAAGGCACACGGGGTGTGGTGGGCCTGGGGGAGTGCGCTGAGGCAGTGGCGGCTGGGTTTGTGGGAAGGTGGGGAAAGTAAAGGGAATGGAGGGTCTGGAATGAGCTAGATGAGATAGGCAGGGGGCTGGTCGTTGCACGGGCGACTTATCCTGTGGTCGTCTGGGAACCATTCCGCAGGTGTTGACTGAGTGCCTTCTGTGGGCCAGGCCCTGTTCTAGGTGCTCAGGATGGGTCACTGGGGAAGAAAGACAAAGACAGACACAAATTCCATTCAAGTTCCTTAAGCAGGGGAGTCATTTGATCCTGTTGATACGTGAGGAAGACAACTCGGTGCAGAAGTGGAGGAGAGGTTGGGGAGGGCTGCTGGGAGAGAGGAGGCTGTCTGCAGGCCGGGGGCGGTGGGAATGAGACAGGGGGCTGGAGTGGAGCCTCGCACAGGAGGCACAGATGAATGGGGTCTTCACACGTGACCACTGCTCAAGGGGAGGTTTGTGGATTTGGCGTGAGGCCCAAACTGCCAGCCTGTCTCCGCCAGAGAGCGCGGGCGAGTGCCTGGGGACTTGGCAGGGCCCGAGCCCCTCCAGCTGTGGCTTTCCTGCTCCCAGACTCCAGAAGGCACAACACCTAGGAGTTTCTGCGTGAGGAATGGCAGAGCTGGAAGCAGAGCCAGCAGCCCGTCTCCAGGGCAGCCTGCCTCTTTTAGGGCTCCTGTTTTCCTGGGTCACGGTTCTGGTAAATGTCCTCTCCCTTCGTGGGGCTGGCAGTAAACCCCTCACGACCCTAGGGCTGGAAGAGGGGCTTTAGCTCTGGGCTTCTCTTCTCCCCATTCCAAATTAAGCTGGAATTCGAGGGACTGAGGAGAGTTTTCTCCCTAAGTGCTGAGAAGGTTCCAGAAGCTCAGATGTCTTCTGTTGGGGATTTGGGGAGGGGTCTGCTTCTGGCTCCTGGCTTTTGCTTTCACTTTGGTTGTGTCTGTTCTGAAGCTTGGACCGGTCGTTCTTGCAATTAACAAGCTCTAAGAGCATCTTCCATGTTGGAAGTCTCCTTTTGCTTGGAGGGTGACCACACTCTGTCTTTCACCAGCCACAGGAGGACCCCAGAATGATGTGGGTGGAGGGGACCCCTCTCATTAACAAAACTCGAGAGGGGAAGCGTACATAGCAAGTCAGCAGCAGAACTGGGACTGCTACCCCCCCACCCCCGACCGCTCTGCGTTCTCCCAGGAGACCTGGCCACATTCAGGTCAGAGACCTGTTTTAGACCCCAGTTTAGTACAGGTTTTGTGGTTTCTCGGGATCTCCATCTTGCTGGCCGCTTCTAGAGTCTGGCTCCTCCCCTGCCTGGACAGGTGGCCCAGCTTGGCCCGGCAACATTTTTGTTCTCCTGGTCCTGGATTGACCCTTGATGCACTGGCTGCCCCTCCTGGGAGCTCTGGCTCCCCCAAGAAACAGGTTTTCCCTGCTTCAGGCCAGACTGCCCCAAGACACTGGCCAGAGGCAGCCTTCCAAGAGTCTCTGCTGAGCTCTCCCCCACTAGCTGTGGCCTCAGACTGATTCTTGACTCCTCCCTCCCCTCGGCCCCAACCCTTATCTCCCCAGGCTGGTTGGCCTGGCCTTCTAGCCAGTGTTGTTTACTTGGGCTAAGCTGCCAACAGTCTCTTATTCTCTCTTGCCCTAGATTTATGAGACCTAGCAGCCCTTAAACCTGAATGCTGGTCCCTTTAACTCTTAGAATTTTGGAGCCGGAGGGGACCTTAGGCATCAGAACATCTAATCTGCTTATTTTACAAATGGGGAAACTGAGGCCCCGGGAATGGAAAGGAACTCGCCTGAGTTCAGAGCTAGGACTAGACCCCACTTCCTTGATTTCAGGGATGGTTCTTGAAAATAAACCAAAACAATAAAACCAGACGAGCCCCCTTCAGAAACCTCTTTCTTTCTACGCTCCACACCGGCAGGTGCTTTAGAGATGTCCACAGTGACCTATCCAGGAGGAGTAGGTGCTGAGGGACCCGGAAGACGAGGGGTACACATCAAGGAGTATATATCTTGACATTTTCAGGTCCTATCTGTTCAAACTGGTATTCACGCCAGGGAGCAAGCTAGTAATTAACCAACCTTACTTGCTGCTCCTCTGAGCATACTTTATGATATACCTCTGAACGGACAGGCGTTTAAAGTTGTTTTCTCCCCCAGATTACAAAGGAAGTACGTCCTCATTGTAGAAAACCTGGACGGGAAAACATCACGATATGCTGGCAACCACTGTGGATAGTTCGGTGTTTACGCAGATTTTTCGTTTGCTTGCTCTGCTGTTTAATATCCTGGTTCATCGTCATAACATGTATTTTCCCTGTCTGACAGCACACCGGTTCTAACCTGTCAATCTCAGGCGCTTCTACCCTCTGATGGCTGGAAGGTTCTCAGGAGGCCAGCTTTTTGTGGCTATGTCAGAACACTCCAGCAACCAAAAATCCTAGCACGCTGTGCAAATTACTCACCGTGTGGGACTCCAGGGGGCCATTTCTCTGCACCACCATGGTGTTCGGGGAAGGGCCACGTTTACAAAATCTGGAGCAAAGATAGATTCTCAGTGAGTCCCTTAGAAATGGAGGAGGCTAGCCATCTCAGTGGGATGGGCGTGATCCAAAGATTATGGGAGGGAAAGAGGTGTCTTCGTTTCCTCTGATTTTTTGCTGTGTTGGTTTTTAACCCAGCCAAGTGCTCCCACCCCACTGTTACCACCCCTTGCCCTGAATCTCCCCAGGAGTAGGCACTGGGGTGGCAAGTGTGGGTCCCTAGAAAAATCAGTACTGTATTGGGCTTGCTTGTCTCCGAGCCCTGCTTCTTGGACAGCAAGTGGTTCGATGGCAAGCCCAAGCAGAGAATTTGTTGCCTACTCAGGTGTTCCAGGTTGGTAACGTCACCTTTGGGACAGGGTCTCTTAGCGTCGTCTCTCAGACTCTAACAGGAACACAGCTTTGTTAATGCCATATGAATTGTCAATGCTAGAAGTGATCTTGGAGGATCCCTTAGGCCAATGTCTACAGACTGTGGGCAGCAACTTAGTGGGTTTTAAAATCAGTTAAGTAGTTTTCCACTGGCTTTTAAAAAGTGAAATAGAAGAAAGCAGACTTAGAAAACAAAATGCATCTCCTGTTGTGAGAACCATTCTTTACTAAAACTTTCATCTCAATTATCTGTATATGGGTATGCACAGATAAATAGATTTCCATCTGCATGGTAAGAACCGTGGGTAGCCCTTGCTGTGGTCCATTGGGTTTCTTTTTAAATTGAGGTACAGTTAACATACAATATTATGTGAGTTGCAGGTAGACAACATAGTGATTTGACATTTGTATCCATTGCAAAATGATCAACACAGTAAGTCTGGTTACCGTCTGTCACGTGACAAAGTTATGAAGACGTTATTGACTATATTACATCCCCATGACTTCTTTGTTTTGTAACTGGAAGCTTGTACTTCTTCATTCCCTTCACCCATTTTGCCCCCCCACCAAGCCCTCTCCCCTGTAGCAACCACCAATCTAGTCTCTGTGTTCATGAGTCTGGGGTTTGGTTTGCTTTATTTGTTTTGTTTGATTCCGCCTATTTGTGAAATCATGTGGTATTTGTCTTTCTCTGATTTATTTCACTTTACATAATATTCTCTAGGTCTATGCATATTGCTGCAAATGGTAAGATTTCATTCTTTCTTATGGCTAGGTAGTATTTATTTATGTATATAAATATTTGTATCGTGTCTTTGCTAGCCACTCCTCCGTTGATGTATACTTAGGTTGTTTCCATGTCTTGGCTGTTGTAAATAACACTGCAGTGAACATAAGGGTGCATGGTGTTTTCAGATCAGTGTGTTTGTTTTCTTTGTATCAGTACCCAGTAGTGAAATTGCTGGATCAGAGGGTAGTTCCATTTTCAATTTTTTGAGGAACCTCCACACTGTTTTCCACAGTGGCTGCACCGATTTACATTCCCACCAACAGTGCACCAGGGTTCCCTTTCTCCCACATCCTTGCCAACGCATGTTCTTTCTTACCTTTTTGATTGTAGCCATTCTGCCAGGTGTGAGGTGGTATCTCATTATGGTTCTGATTTGCATTTCCTGATGCTGAGTGATGTTGAGCAGCTTTTCATGTGTCTGCTGGCCGTCTGCATGTCTTCTTTGGAAAAACCTCTATTTAGATCATCTGCTTATTTTTTAATCAGATTCTTTGTGGGTTTCTTTTGTTATCGAGCTGTGTGAGTTCCTTATATATTTTGCATATTAACCCCTTATCAGATACATGACTTGCAAATGTCTTCTCCCATTCTGTAGGTTTTCTTCTCATTCTGTTGATGGTTTTCTTTGCTGTGCAGAAGCTTTTTAGTTTGATGTAGTCCCAGTTGTTTATTTTTGCTTTTGTTTTCCTTGCCTTTGGAGTCAGATCCAAAAAAAAATCATAATGTCAGGGAGCTTACTGCTTCTGTTTTCTCCAAGGAGTTTTGTGGATTCAAGTCCTGCATTCAAGTCTTCAATCCATTGTGAGTTAATTTTTGTGTATGGTGTTAACGGTCCACTGCTTTTTATACTGTGATTCTGGGAAAGTTGGAATTCTTTGGACGGGTCCCAGAAGCAGTCAGGGGTTTGCAGGGACAGAGCTGAGTGGTGGGAGGCAGGGCCAGCTGGAAGGAAGCTCTGTTTACAAATGTTCCAGATGTCAGGGGTGTGAAAGATTCCTTTAAGAAGGTTCTATGGCTTTAAAAACAATGCTAAACCACAGGCTGGAAACCAGTGCTCGTCTAGCCACCTCAATTCTTAGAAGAAGAGACAGAGGCCAGAAAACAGAAAGTCTGTATGGGGCAGGTGGGCTCTCCTCTTAGGTCTACTCTAAATGTAGGCCTCTGACACCTCTCGGAATGACGTGCCGAAGTCCGCATCAGCCACGCTGTTGGCCTGAAACACACATTCCCCACGCAGCCGAGTCCCCCTCAGGCTGCACTGATAATGTACACTAGGAATTCATGTTTATCATAAAGCCCATAGCTGTCGTGCTAATGGCCCAGTTTCTATTGCCCGGTGCACAGAACATTGTTACCAGTGACAGCATCTAAAACCCATCACAGGATTGGTAAGTCCATTCTGGCATGTCTTCTTTTCTTAATGTCCCCAGAGCTTCGCGAATGGAAGCATCCTAGAGGTGATGGGCCCTAGAGGTGATGGACCCAAGGTCTCCCAGCAAATTGTGGCAGGTCCAGGATGAGAACTCACCTACCATGGTGTTTGTTTTCTTTGTATCAGTACCCAGTAGTGAAATTGCTGGATCATAGGGTAGTTCCATTTTCAATTTTTTGAGGAACCTCCACACTGTTTTCCACAGTGGCTGCACCGATTTACATTCCCACCAACAGTGCACCAGGGTTCCCTTTCTCCCACATCCTTGCCAACGCATGTTCTTTCTTACCTTTTTGATTGTAGCCATTCTGCCAGGTGTGAGGTGATATCTCATTATGGTTCTGATTTGCATTTCCTGATGCTGAGTGATGTTGAGCAGCTTTTCATGTGTCTGTTGGCTTTTCATGTGTCTTTTTTTTTTTTTTTTTTTAAGATTGTGGCCTCATATGATGTACAGTTCTGGATGTCTCCAGAAGGTTCTGCTATTTCTTTGATTCAGGTTATGGTACCAGGTGGCTCTAATTCTTGGTGAATTTTAGGTCTTTGCCACGTTTTCCTCTCTACATCTAGTCTGGGAGAGAGAGAGAATTTACTTACCTAACCCTTGTCTACATTTCCCCACACCTACTGGCTGGGTGTGTGCAGGGGTACCCCATGTCATAGCGCTTTGTAGAGACTGCGTATATTACAAATTGAAGGTCTGTGGCAACCCTGCGTCCAGCAGGTGTCTTGGTGCCGTGTTTCCAACAGTATTTGCTCACTTCCTCTCTGTGTCACATTTTGGTAATTCACGCAATATTTCAAACTTTCTCATTATTATCATATTTTGTGGGGTGATCTGTGATTAGCGATCATGACTTGCTGAAAGCTCAGATGACGGTTAGCATTTTTTAGCAATTATGTATTTCTTAGTTAAGGTATGTACATTGTTTTTTTAGCCATAGTGCTATTGCGTACCTAATCGACTACAGCCTAGTGTGAACATACTTCATACGCACTGGGAAACCAGAAAATTCATTTGACTCATTTTATTGAGATATTCACTTATTCCAGTGGTCTGGAACCGAACCCGCAGTATCTTCGAGGTACGCACGTGCCGGTTAGGGTATAGGCATGGTTTGTCAATACTTGGTGCAGGAGGATATGATTAAAAAACAAACTCGGGAAGCCTGGGTGGCTCAGTTGGTTAAGCATCTGCCTTCAAGTCAGGTCATGATCCCAGCGTCCCGGGATCGAGTCCTGCATCGGGCTCCTTGCTCAGCGGGGAGCCTGCTTCTCCCTCTGCCTCTGCCGCTCCCCCTGCTTGTGCTCTCTCTCTCTCACACACAAATAAATAAATAAAATCTTTTAAAAAATAAAATAAAAACAAACGCTCACACTTTTGGATCCCAAATATGACATCTTCATTAGTTTGGAGAAGTGTGGAGCCGTGCGGACAATAGCAATTATGTATCGGAGGTGTCCTTGGGTCCTTGTGTTCAAGCAGTGACAGGTGCACATTCTGTGCTGGCAGGGATGGGGGGCGTTATCTTTGGCTCGCCACAAGCTGTGGCTTTTCACAAATGTGCTGGGATGTTCTGTGTGCCAGTGGTGAACTAGAGGGCCGGCTCTCGCCCACAAGCCGGGCTGATGGGTCTGAGGGGTCGGTGGGGAGCCGACTGTAAAGACACCAACGTAGTTCAGCCGACAGTGATGAGGAAGCCCAGGAGCGGGAAGAGGAAATTTCTCCCAGACCTGGAGTGTCAAGGCCGGGCTTGCAGAAAACTGAATCTATGCTGAAATCTGAAGGGGGGGCGGGTAGAACGTCGGCAGGAGAAAAGGGAGCACCTGGCTGAAGCAACAGCCTGGGGAGAGGCCCCGAGCTGCAGAAGAGATTAATTCACATGCGCTGATACTGGATGTGAAGGGTGGGATGGGAAAAACCTTTTATACAGTTTCTTCTTAAAAGCCATTTTGGAAGTGAGGCTCCTTTATTCAACTGATATTTATTGAGTTCTTTCTATAGGCCAGGTGTTCTGGGTTTGGGGGGGACATGGTCCCTAAAAGAGATATGGTCCCTGCTCTCGTGGAGCTGACGCCTTATTGGGGCGGAGCGAGGAATCAGTAAATTAGAATACAAAATAAGTGAAGTAACCAATAATCATATACTCCCAGAACTAAAATCTTTACCACTCCCTCAACTGCCTGCAAGATCAAGGCTAAGCTAAAACCCTTAGGTTTCAATGAAGACTAGACACTCCTAAATACCGGACTCGAGAGTTCAGACTCAGTTTACCTCTCCAGACCCATTGCTGCTGCCCCAACCCCTCCCCCCAACCAATGGATGAGTTGTAAGGAACCCGAACCCCTTCCTGCCTCCACCTCCCTCCTACACCCCCACCCATAGCCATGAACCGTGATAGTTTTTCTCTTTCTATTCCTTCTGCTTTTCTGCCTAGACCATTCTTTGTCCTAGACAAAACTCTTAAAAAAAAACCAAAACAAAACCCCAAACTCTATTTATTTTGGAATAATTTTAGATTTATAGAAAAGTTGCAGAAATAATACAGCTTTCCCATATCCTTCACTCAGCTTCCCCTGATGTTAGCGTCCTACCTGACACAGCGTAGGTGACAAAGCCGAGAAATTCACGTTATTCTCACAAAATGGCGGACTTTATTTGGATGTCACCAGGTTATTTTGTTGTTGTTTCTGCTCTGGGGTCCATTCAAGGACACCACACGGCATTCAGTTGTCCTGTCTTCTTCATCTCTCCTGGTCTATCCCAGTGTCTTAGTGTTTCCTTGAAGTTTGTGACCTTGAAAGCTTTGAAGAGTGCTAGTCAGTATTCTCTAGAAGGCCCCTTACTTTGGGTTTGTCTGATGTCGTCTCGTGATTGGACTGGGATTTGGGGTTCGGGGAAGGAATGCGACGGAGGTGAAGTGTCCTTGTCATTGTATCACATAAGGATTTACACACTATACAGCAGCACGACTCACCGGTGGTACTGTCCTCGATCATTTGGTGAACAGTGCTGTCTGCAAGCCTTCGCCACCGTAGAATTACTGTAGCCCCTTGTTGGAGGGGGATTTTAAAGGATGATAGTAAAGGGTAAAATTATAAAAGAAATGACTGAAAACGATTGATAGATTAGGCTCCTAAACTTAAAAAACTTCAATACCGCCAATGGTAACCTAGAACAACATTTGCAACACACGGCCGGCGAGGGGCTGTTTCCGGAACACGTACCGAGCTTCTCCAGTTAGTAAGGAAAAGTCAGATGCCCTCAAGAAATGGAATAGACAAAAAACAAAAAGAAACCAAAAACAAAACAAAACAAGAAGTGGAATGAAGAAGAGATGCTGTTGGCCAACAAGCACGTGGGGGGAAAAGAAGAAGAAACGACCAAGAAATGTAACAACGATACACCGGTATTATCTAATTTATTGTCCCTTATTCAAGAGTCCCCATGATATCAGGGTCCACATTGGGATCATCCAGTGATTTTATTTTTCTTAAGTTTTTGTTTATTTTTTTTTAAAGATTTTATTTATTTATTTGACAGAGATAGAGACAGCCAGCGAAGAGAGGGAACACAGCAGGGGGAGTGGGAGAGGAAGAAGCAGGCTCATAGTGGAGGAGCCTGATGTGGGGCTCGATCCCATAACGCCGGGATCACGCCCTGAGCCGAAGGCAGACGCTTAACCGCTGTGCCACCCAGGCGCCCCTTAAGTTTTTGTTTAAATTTCGGGTAGTTAACCTAGAGTGTAGTAGTAGTTTCAGGTGTACAATACCTTCCATACGCTTCCATTCAATACCCGGTGGTGATCGCAACAAGTGCCCTCCTTAATCCCCTGGGCCACCCATTGATTTTAGTCTCCTTGAATCCAAGATGGTCCCCAAACCTTGTTGGTCTTCTGTGGCATTGACATTTTTGAAGCGATGGAGCCAGTGTCTTAATTGCTTCTCCCCTCGTGACTGGATGAGTTTTAAACTTTAATGGCAAGACATTTTCCATGTGCTGTTCTATAGTTGTCGTTGCAACCCATCAGGAAGCAGAGCAGGTCAGAGCTCAAAGAAGAAGAAGGAGAAGGAGGGAGGAGGAGGACGGGAAGGAGGAGGAGGAGGAGGAAGGGGAGGAGAAGGAGGAAGGGAAGGAGGAGGTGGAAGAGGGGGCGGAGAAGGAGAAGAAGAAGAAATGCTCTTGGCCAGTAAGCACATGGGAAAAAACCCCAACTTTCACCCCCATCATATTAAAGAAAATACCACTTAAAACAATACCATCTTTCACATAGGACATTTTAAATGTTTTGAACGTTTCAGAATTTTAAGTTAAAAAAAGAACGCTAATCTTTCAGGAGCTCATGGTGGGGACGAGGACAGTCCGAAATGCACGTCAACACTTTAAAAAACACAGCAGTTTCAATACCAAGAATTTATCTAGAGGAAACATGATTGTGTAAGGAGTTAGTTTCAATACTGTTATTTTTTAAAATAGCAATAAAATTAGAAACCACGTATGTGTCTGGCCGTAGAGGCTCGGTTAGTTATGTAAATTATGAGTCCTCCACGTACCGGAATATTCCTCAACCACTAAAAGTTATGGTTTAGATGAATACTGATGATGTGCAAAATTGTTTGTTATATTATTAACGTTGTAAAAGTTAGGTCACCAAGCCATGTTGCAGTATGATCTCATTTTTGTAAAAAAAAAAAAAAGAGAGAGAGAGAGAGAAAGGAAGGAAGGAAGAAAAAAAAAAAGTACGTTTGTTCAGAAAACACACGAGAAAGTCTGCACTCCATCACCATAGCTATCATCAGTAGTTACGATGGTGGGGCACTTGGCGATTTTCATTTCCTTTCTGCTAATCTGGACTTATTAATGTTTGCTTAATAAAGAAGCATTGTTTTTATAATAAGGGAAACATGTTTTATTTTTTTAAAATCACCTGGGGTTCTAGTGGACCCCCCAAGGGTGACTGCCGGGGAAGGTGTTTGCGAGCTGTAGAGGGCTCGCGTTGGATTGGCCCCTAGTCCTGGTGGTTCCTTTATGATTCTCCCTGCCCGGATTTACAAAGCTGAAACACTGCAGCGCACTCGTCTGCCCCTGTGAAAACCACCTGTTATAGGCTGTGTTTCTGTCCCCGCCAAATTCATTGTTGAAGCCCTGCTCCCGAAGGGCTGATATGAGGGGGTGGGGCCTTGGGTGGCAATTAGGTTTAGATGAGTTGGTGAGAGTGAGTCTGTCACGATGGGATTAGCACCCTTGAGAGGAGGAGGAGAGAGGGATCACCCAGGAGAGGCCCCAGGAGGACACAGCCAGGAGGCGGGCCCTCACCGGACACCAGATCTACCAGCACCTTGACCTTGGACTTCCAGCCTCCAGAACGGGGAGGAGTCCGTGTCTGTTGATGAAGCCGCCAGTGTATCCTGGTTGTTAACAGCGGCCTAAGCTCGCACCCCACCCTCCCAGCGCTCTGTCTTTGAGGTCATGAGGTCACGTACATCCTTCCAAATTTACAAACAGTAAAATTCACCCTTTCTCATGTATAGTTCCACGGTTTTGATAAACGCCAACCGTTGTGTAACGGCCACCACAATCGAGAGATGGAAAAGTTTCATTAGCCCCCCAAATTCCCTCGAGCTGCCCCTTTGTGCCAACCCCTCCCCTCCCCCTGGTCCTCAGCAGCCGCTGGTGTTGGCCGTCCTCAGAGTTTTCCCTTTGCCAGGACGTCATACAGATAGAATCAGACGGTATGAAGCCTTTGGAGTCTGGCTTCTACTCGGCATCACGCTTTGAGGCTCTTCCTATTGTGCTGCTGCATTGGGCGGATGTAACGAATGTCAATCCGTTTACTGATTGTTTCTGGTTCCGGGGTGATCACGACTAAGGCCGCTACAAACAGTCACGTGCACGTTGGAGTAGGAACATACATGGTTTTCATTTCTCTTGAGCGAACACCTAGGAGCGGGATGGCCGGGGCTGTCCGGTGAGAGCGTCTTTATACGAAGTGGCCACACTTGAACGTGTCGTGCTGAGGATCCAGGGAGGGGGTGCTGCACGGGAGAAGCAGACTCTTGTGAGCACCTACTGTGTGCCACCCACAGCGCCTCACGGCCTCACGGGGTCCTCAGCACAGCGGAGGAAATAACAGGTTCCGGCTGCCCTTGACCCACAGAAAAGGCGATGACATACACTTCAACCTGGTGAATGCAGAGCTACTCTCTTTGAACTTGGAGAGGGTTTGCGGTGGCAGACCGTTGAGCCTCCACCGAATGTCTTCCCCCTACAACCTAGCTTTGTTCTAGCATCTGCTATCCTCATCACCTCCAGCCGGGCTCAAAGTCGATTAGAGTGAGTGGTCTCCCTGAACTTCCGTAAAGAAGGTTCTTCCCGGTTCCGACTGCCAGCACCACGCAGTGCACAGACCTAATGAAATATGAATCACCCCCTGCCTCAACTTGGAACTTTAATGACCCGTGTTGAACACCCAGGAGAACGAGTCACACCACCCCCGCCCCCTTGAGTGACGTTTTGCCTTTCCGCATCCCACGTGGGTCCTACTCCACCAGGAAGGAAGTTGACCTTTTCCCCATGGGTGATCTGCCCCTTCCCCATGTCGCAGGAAGGGTCACAGTGGGTTGTGGCTGGTTCTTAAATGACTTTTTCTCGACTCTTTTTGTTTAATTAGAAAAAAATGTTACACGTGGTAAAAATTTTTTAAAATCACACACTGCATAAAGGGATATCCAGTGAAAAAATATGAATCTCCTTCTCATCTCAGACCCCCAGTCTCATTCCTCAGAGATAGCCACGGCTCACCGTGTCTTGTATAGGCTTCCAGAAATGTCCAGTGTGTATCAGATGCTTTTAAATACTGCTTTTTGATGTTCAAGTGTTACTGTTGTCCGGATCGTTCTGAAATTGTTGGGTACTTTTTTTTTTTTTTAAAGATTTTATTTATTTATATGACAGAGAGAGAGACAGCCAGCGAGAGAGGGAACACAAGCAGGGGGAGTGGGAGAGGGAGAAGCAGGCTCTCAGTGGAGGAGCCCGATGTGGGGCTCAATCCCAGGACTGTGGGATCACACGTGAGCCGAAGGCAGACGCTTAACGACTGAACCACCCAGGCGCCCCTGTTGGGTACTTCTAAACTCGTCATCACTCATGTCAGGGTCCTCAGATTGCCTTTGAGAACCCACAAACCAGCTGAAATTTTATGGCAAACTTCCATCTCTTCATTTTTCGGTGGAGGGTCAGTAGCTTTCATCAGGGGTCTGTGCACACACACACACACAGAGGAAGAAACATGCCTTACACAAAAGGGCATGGCGAGTAAGTATGAGAAAAGCAACCTTTTACTGACAGAAAGTAGTTAACATGTGTAATCAGCTGGGGGTACAAGTTCCGAATTTATGGATCATTGGTCCCTCGTTTTGTGGTCGGAAGCCGGTGGAGCCCTTGAGTAGTTTTGTCCCAGGCTAAGGGGAACCGTGCGTGGCGGAGCCAGTAGCCGTGAAGTTCCCCGAGGTCTTCAGCCCTGCGTATTTCTACTGACTCACTGCCTGTGGGGAAGTGTGTTGGCAGCTCTTGCCATGCATGTTCTTGCCTGGGATGGAGTTACCCATTCGCTGGGAATGTCTCACGGAGAGGGGGAGGCAGGCGTGCTTCCGACAAGAGGATTTCCGGCTGCAAAACATTCACAAAGATTTTAGGGAAATTCCTGGGAGCCAGAGCCATATCTGGTTGCGGTGGAAAGTCATGAACATGTGGGGAAATGTCCTTGATGGAGTCAGTATTCTTGATGGAGTGGTGGGTGCGGAACAACCAGGCCCCCCCACATCCTTGTTTTCAGGGTGGCCCTGGAGGGGGAGACAGATCCTGGCTGGGTGGTTGGAGAGAGGGTCTGACCTTACAAGGTATCTCCCATGTTAGTTTAAAGGCACATAGCATTTTGCATATATTAACTCATACCACATCGATCCTCATAACAGTTCAATGACATGGGGAAACTGAGGCAGGAGTACGCTAGCTACTGTGCAAACAGCCCCACGTGTCAAGGGTTGAAGACAGTTAGGTCACAGTGTCACCTGCTGGGTGAAGAAGGGGGGGAGGTCTTTGCTCCACAGGGTCCTTCAGGGACCCAGGCTGCTTCTGTCTTCAGCACTTGGTTTCCAAGGCTTGGGGAGCTCTACTAGAGGTAGAGACGGGTTGTAAGCCCCGGTCGTCTGATTCCAGAGTCTGTATTCTTAACCACTATACCGTAGTGAGAAACGAGAGCGCTGGCTTTTAGCTAGATTTCGCTGGCGCGTCGCCTCAGAACTGGAGGTAGGGAGAGCCCGCGGCGTTCTGGAGAACGTTGATGCCTCCGCCAAGGGTTCAAGCTCTTCTTCCTGAGGACTGAGCTGAGCAAATCTCACAGACATTTTCACCTCATCTTCTGCACATAAAAATGAAATCCTTTCCCCCAGGAAGTTTGCACCTGAAATAAATGTGTGTCAGCTACGTGGCTGCGTGGCACGTGGGTCTTTCCACCCCCGACGTCATCCACGCAGGGTGAGCGCCCCATGTTGGTGCTGTCGTAGGGAGGAGGTCTTGCTGAATTCCACACCCTAGTTAAACCGTTTTCCCCCAGTTCAAGTAGCTTCTTGTGGAAATAACCCAAATGTCCAACAGAAAGGCCCGGACATTAGACTACGGTACATCCACGCGAGGGAGTGCCACATGGCCGTTAACCATGGCGGTGACGGAGGCCCTGGGGAGACACAGGACAGTTCGAATCTCTTAATGGAAAAAAGCAAATTATATATAAAGGCAGTCCGTTTTTTTTTTTATTTTAAAACAGATACAAAGAATTTAAAAGTTTGACTATTTACCATGTCTAAATTTCCTGTAGAGAACCATGTTTGACTTTGTATTAAAGTTACAGATCTAAATGTAAGCGCTGGCCCTAAGGACCGGAGTGACTTGGGCAATTGCTCAATGTCTCCTGCTGGGGAGGAGAGGCGTAGGATTTTATGAGGATTAAATGATCCGTGTGTAGAAAGTACTTGGCACACGGTAGGCGCGCAATACATTTTTAGATGTTGTTATTGTCATAATTGCTTTTAAAAAATCTTCCCATTCTGATAAGCCCACTCCAAATCCAGACGAGCCGCTTCCAGGAGTGGGAGGTGGGGCTTTACTGCAGCAGGCTGGGGTTGTGGACCTGTGAGGAGGCCAGTGTGCACCCCTGACGTCCCCCTGGCCTCTACTGCAGAGAGGGGTACGGCCGGCCGAGTGACTGAGATACTGCTTTTAAGTGTGGCCCAAGGGGGAGGCCTGGGGGGCTCCGTCAGTGAAGTGTCTGCCTTCAGCTCAGGTCATGATTCCAGGGTCCTGGGATCGAGTCCTGCATCAGGCTCCCTGCTCCGTGAGCAGCCAGCTTCTCCCTCTGCCTGCTGCTCCCCTTGCTTGTGCTCTCTCTCTCTCTCTGACAAAATCTTTCAAAGAAAAAAAAAAGGGTCGGCCAAGGAGCTCTCTGGCTGCTGTCCGGTTTCTATCCATTGCACAGAGAAATAACTCAGTATTCTGAGTCAGACTACGTGGATTCCACATCGATTAAATAGAATTTAATGCCACTCCCGTAGGGTGGGGGTCAGGGTGAGATGGTACTAAGCTGGCGGAGCCTTTGCACAACGTCTCAGTAAATACTAGCGCTCGCAGACAGGAGGTCAGGCCTCAGAAACTCCTATAACATAAAACTACATTAGTAATACAACATATTTTACACACATATATTTCCAGAATCTGTTCGTCATCCTAGACAGAGATGGAGGAAGGCTTTTTAAATGCCTACAGGGGTGGTTCTTACATTTCGGCACGTGTTAGAAGCTCCCCCAGAATTTCTCATCCAGTGGGTCTGGAGAGTTGGGGCCCGAGAACTTGCGTTTCTTTTTTTTTTTTTTTAAGATTTTATTTATTTATTTGACAGAGAGAGAGAGAGCCAGCGAGAGAGGGAACACAGGCAGGGGAGTGGGAGAGGAAGAAGCAGGCTCCCAGCAGAGGAGCCTGATGTGGGGCTCGATCCCAGAACGCCGGGATCATGCCCTGAGCCGAAGGCAGACAGACGCTTAACCAGCTGAGCCACGCAGGCGCCCCTGAGAACTTGCCTTTCTAACAGGCTCCCAGTGGCGCTGATGCTGTTGGTCCCAGACCACACTTGGAGAACCACTGCCTAAGATAGCAAGGTCTGCAGGAAAGGGCGGATGGTGACCTCATTCTGGCTGAACCCGGGAAGCTGGACCACTGTGACCAATGGAATTTGGGATTTATGATAAGAATTAGATCTTACCCAGTTATGGGGGTGCGGTGGGCAGAAGTGAAGGTGAAACGGGAACTGAGGGACCAGGATGTCCAGCCACCAAGGCGAGACCACAGGGAGGCTAGTGGAGAAGCCCGTGGGCAGCTGTGGCCTGGTGGGTGCCTAGCCAGGTGTCCGGTGGCAGTCCTGGGGACACTGTGGGTCAGCAGGACGCACAGTCCGAGAGAAGAGCTGGACACAGACGGGACGGGCTCAAACCTGCTGGGCCCCACGGTGCCTGTCCATCACTGCATCAACGTCAAGAGCATAATGGCAGGCTGCTTCTTCGCTTCCACTTTCCAGATTTCGCAGACTCCTCTCTGGGCCAGTTCTAACCTAGAGCTGATAAGAAGGAGGATTCTGGGGAAAGCAATTCCAGCTTTACCAAGTTGACACAGCATAAGCTACCCAACAGATCAGTCAGTCCCTGCCAGGGAGCTGCCTCCCTGAGCCCAAGGGTGCTTTGCGGGGCCTGGCTGGGGGTTCCCCCACTCTCCCAGCAGGACCATCTGGCTGGCAGAGATGTGGCCCACCCCAGCAATCCTCTGCTCAGAGCATCAATCAGCTGGATTAGAACCCATTAGGGAACCTCCAAAAACAGAGATTCCCAGGCCCCAGCCCAGGCCTCCGACAGCAGGGCCCAGGAATCTAGATTTTTCACTTGCTCTGCAGTTGATTCAGACATCCGGCCAAGTTTGGAACTCCTGACATGTGGAGCAGAAAGGACATTCTGGGGCCAGACAGACATGAGTTCGAATCCTGGTTCAATAGTTATTAGCTTTGTGATCTTGGGCAAGTGGCTTACCCTTTCTGATGTGATACTGCTGACTCATCTGTAAAATGGGCGTAATGCCAACCTTCCTCACGGAGGGTCGTGGGGACCGAATGACATCATGTATCACAAATGTCTGGCATGTGAGTATTATGGTGCTTAATACAGTTAATAACTGTGCATAGACACGTCCGGGGGTGTGTCAGATGGGCCCAGAGTCTTCTCTTTCTTCTTAGGAATCTGGGCCTTCACCTGGCCATTTCTTACATAGATTGTTTTCCTGACATCATGAAAACCAGACTTGCTTTTCCTGTGTCCGCATTCATACTCCAGGCGTTGTTTCTTATAAAGGTCAGCTGCTTCAGTCTTGAAAAAGAACACAACTGGAGGTTTCACACTCCTGGATATCAAGATATACTACCAAACTGCAGTCATCAAAACAGTCTGGTGTTGGCACAACAGTGGGCACAGAGATCAATGGAACAGAACAGAGAGCCGGAAATACACCCACACTTTTATGTTCAGTCTCCGACAAAGGTGGTAAGAATGTACAGTGGGAAAAGAAGTCCCTTCAACAAATGATGTTGGGAAAACTGGGCAGCTACATGCAAAACAATGAGACTGGACCACTTTCTCACAGCGTATGCAAAAATAAACTCAAAATCGATTAAGGACCTAAATGTGAGACCTGAAACCATACAAATCCTAGACGAGAGTCCAGGCAGAAACATCTCTAAAATCGACTGTAGCAACGTTTTTCTAGATACGTCCCCTGAGGCAAGGGAAATAAAAGCAAAAATAAACTACTGGGACTACACCGAAATAAAAAGCTTCTGCACAGCAAAGAAAAGCATCACCAACACAAAAAGAGAACCTACTGGATGAGAGAAGATATTTGCCAGTGACATATCCAATAAAGGGTTAATATCTCAACTATATAAAGAACTGATACAACTTAACACCAAAAACAAAAACCCAAAACCAAATAACCCAATTAAAAAACTGGCAGAAGACATGAACAGACATGTCTCCAAAGAAGACGTCCAGACGACCGACAGACACATGAAGAATGCTCAACATCACTCCTCATCAGGGAAATGCAAATCAGAACCACCATGGGAGATCACCTCACACTTCTCAGAATGGCTTCAATCAAAAACACAAGAAACCACAGATGTTGGCGAGGATGGGAAGAAAGAAAAAGGAACCCTCTCGCACTGTTGGTGGGAAGGCGAACTGGTGCAGCCACCGTGGAGGACGGTATGGAGGTTCCTCAAAAAAATAGAGAATTACCGTGTGATCTGGTAATTCCACTCCTGGGTATTTACCCAGAGAAAAAGAGAACACTAATTCAAAAAAATAGGTGCACCCCTGTGTTCATAGCAGCAATATTAACAGCGGCCAAATTATGGAAAGAGCTCAAATGTCTATTGATAGAAGAATATAGAAGATGTGATATGCGTGCACGCGCACACACACACACACACACACACACACACTGGAATATTACTCAGCCATAAAAAAGAATGAAATCCTGCCATTTGAAACAATATGGACGGAGCTAGAAAGTAGAAAAAGTGAAATTAAGTCAGAGAAAGCCAAAGACCCTATGATTTCACTCATATGTGGAATTTAAGAAACAAAACAAAGAAAATAAAAGCAACAAAAAAACAGGCTCTTAACCATAGAGGACGAATTGCTGGTCACCAGAGGGGAGGTGGTTGGGGGGTGAGGGAAATCGGTGACGGGATTAAGGAGTGCACTTGCCCTGATGAGCACTGAGTAGTGTATAGAATTGTCGACTCCCTCTATCGAACACCTGGAAGTAATAAAACACTGTAGGTCAATTACACCTGAATTTTTGAAAAAGAATCATTTCTTCAAAAAAAAAAAAAAGTACCAGTTGCTTATTTCTTCGTTAGGCAAATTTCACGAATTCCATCTTTAAACAAAAATGATTTCATCAAGACCATCCCAACCTCCAGCCCTCTTTCATCTCAAAATGTTTTCTTGAATCTGGAATCTTTGTTGTTTTCTTGGAACATTTCCATAAACGTCCTTCCTTTCCTGTCTGTCATTTTGACACTCCGTCAATTGCTGTGGTCGTGATAGAACGAACTGCTTTTCCAAGAAAGCAGAGCTGGAAGATTTCGCAATGTCTGCTCTCAGTAGATGAAAGGGTGCCCCCTGGGCCAGGCTATTTGATAAAAGGAGCTTTGGCTTTGAAGTGAGCTTTTAAAGAAGCTGTTAGTCCCAAAGCAAGCAAAGGCAGCAATAAAGAAAACAGAGGGTTTGGCATTTCAGCTGCTAGAAGGGTGAGAAAGGAAAGGATGATTTTTAATGGTCAGAAAGCAGGGAGGTGGCAGGCGGGGGGCGGGGGGACTTTGGAGAAGAGCTTTCAACGTTAGACTGAGGCCCCAGTGCACGTGAGGCATTCTGGAGCGAGCCAGCGTTCCACGCCTTAAACACACCTCTGTAGGCTTCAGTGACATGATCTCACCATGTACTCTATCAGTGTCAACTCTGAGATCTTTCATTCTAGAGAGATCTGTAATCACTCATTGTTGGGGGCGCTTTCCCCATCTCCAGAAGGGACCTGTATTAGTCAGCCCAAGCTGACTAAGTGTGGCTTAGTAACAGAAACTTACTTTCTTAAAATTATCATATGATTTCTCTCATCTATGGAACATAAGAACTAGGAAGATCGGTAGGGGAAGAAAGGGATAAAGAAAGGGGAGTGATCAGAAGGGGGAATGAAGCATGAGAGACTATGGACTCTGAGAAACAAACTGAGGGCTTCAGAGAGGAGGGGGTGGGGGAATGGGATAGACTGGTGATGGGTAGTAAGGAGGGCACGTATTGCATGGTGCACTGGGTGTTAAACGCAACTAATGAATCATCGAACTTTACATCAAAAACCAGGGATGTACTGTATGGTGACTAACATAATATAATAAAAAAACATTAAAAGAAAAAAAAGAAGATGTGGTCCATATATACAATGGAATATTACTCAGCCATCAGAAAGAACGATTACACAACATTTGCAGCAACATGGACGGGACTGGAGGAGATAATGCTAAGTGAAATAAGTCAAGCAGAGAAAGACAATGATCATATGGTTTCACTCATTTATGGAACATAAGAAATAGGAAGATCGGTAGGAGAAGGAAGGGAAGAATGAAGGGGGGGCAATCAGAAGGGGGAATGAACCATGAGAGACTGTGGACTCTGGGAAACAAACTGAGGGCTTCAGAGGGGAGGGGGGTGGGGGATTGGGATAGGCTGGTGATGGGTAGTAAGGAGGGCACGTATTGCATGGTGCACTGGGTGTTATTCGCAACTAATGAATCATCGAACTTTGCATCAGAAACCAGGGATGTACTGTATGGTGACTAACATAATATAATAAAAAAACATAAAAAAAAGAAAAAAAAAACTTACTTTCTTACAGTACGGTAGGCTGAGAGGTCCAGAATCAAGGTCTGGCACGGTCAGGTTCTCGTGAGGGCTCTCTTCTTGGCCTGCAGACGGATGCCTTCTTGCCGTCTCTTCACATGGCCTCTCCTTGGGACGTGTGTGGAGAGAGAGAGAGAGCAAGCTCTCTAGAGTTTCTTCTTATATGGGCACTAATCCCATCAGACCAGGGCCCCACCCTCATGACCTCCTTGAACCCCAGTTACCTCCCAAAAGCTCCATCTCCAAATACCATGCCACTGGGGGTTAGGGCTTCAACACATGGATTTAAATTCAGTTCTTAACAGTGCCCTAGCATCCTCGTGATTGCTCAGGTTAAAATCATCTGCCCTCTCACCCCACTCTCCCTACCCAATCAAATCTGTAATAAGTTCATCTCCGTTTGTCAACTTTGCCCTGGGCTAGGGCAGTACCCTCCTAACTGGCTCTCTGCTGCCCTTCTGCCTTGCACATCTTCCAAGGTTACTTCTGCCTCAGGGCCTTTGCACTCACTGCTGTCTCCACCCGGGACTCCTCCCACCTTCCCATTCTGCTCCGCTGCTACCTTGTTGGTCCCAGCTGCAATGTCTCCTTCTCTGAGAAGCCTTCCTCCATCATCTAAAGAACCACCTCACCTTTATGCTTATGTTGTTTTCTTTTCTGAACAATTCTTAATCCATGCCTTCCAGTGTTTAGAAGAGAGGCTTTGTAAGAACAGGCCTTTGTCTTGCTCGATCCTGTGTCTGGCACCCAGGGTTGCTCAGTGAACATTTGCTGAATGAATGAATGAATGAAGTCAGCAGAGATTCGTTGAGGCTTCGGGCTGCACACAGCTCTGTGCCCGGTGTCAGAGGAGTCCCAGAGAAATGTCAAACGCCCAGAGGCAGCGATAAGAGGAACACAGGTGTGAAGCCCTGCCTGCTTCACTTCAAGTGTAGTTAGAGAACGTTGCGTGAAAATGACACCCGCCAGACCTCTCTAAATGGCCGGTGGCTCGTACAAGTGACCAGCATTGACAAAGATCGAGAAGAGGAGAGCGCCTTCTCGCTGGCCATGGGAGGAGGCTTCCCAGAGACAGGGCATGTGAGCTGGATGTGGAAGAAGCTTAGGTGGTCATGGTCAGCTGGGGGAGGGGAGAAGCCCAATGCAGGGAGACCGGACAGCGTGCAGAGGATGGAAGGCAGGCCCATGTGACTGGAGTTGTGACATCAGGACTGTTTCCCTCCCTTGGACACGTCCCTGACATGGCGCTGATCCTCCTCCTGGGAGAAAGCACGTTTTCCTGCACCCGGTATCGCTGGTGCCGGGTACGTGTGCCCAAGCAGGTGCGCCGGGAACACTGGCGCTGGAAGTAAGCTGAATGGGGGGGTCCGGGCGCTCCCATCCTGTAGGCTGTGAGGGATTCCTTTGAAGCTTTGAGAGACACAGCGGCTGGAGGGTTGGCATGGCCGGACTGAGCCATGAGGGCTGAGAAAGCCTTAGAGAAGTGGGTTACAGTAATTATCGCTGTCAGCCAGGCCTGAGAAGTAGGAGGGAGGTGGACGGGGGCCAAAGAAAGGCTTTGGGAAGGGAGAAGAAACAACTTTGGGACCAACTGAACGCAGAAGCAGACAGGGGTTGCAAACGCACATGTCTGAAAGGAGGTAGGAGGGGGTGTGTTAAGGGGAGAGGCTGCCGTGAGGCATCAGGGAGTGGTGCGGATTGTGGCAGAGTGGAAGGTAGGCCCCTTCCATAGGACACAGCTCTGACTCAGCACCAGCTGCTTGTTACCTGGGAGAATTGGGACCGGGCGTACCAGATTTTCAAGTTTTATGTATAAGATCACACCCGTGCTCTCACTATTGGCTACCACTCCATATTACATAGCATAAATAAGCCTCCGCAGTCCAAAGAAGATACTTCTACGGGTCAGATACAGCCCTCAGGCTGCCACTTAGAGGCTTGGAGGTGTGTGTGTTTTGGGGGATGGAGTAAGGAGGGGGGAGAATGCCCGAGGGCACTGAGATTTCACGACCAGGTCACCAGGGCAATAGTGAGCCTTTGTGCTGTAATTAGGAGGTAGGAAGGAGAGGGGTGGGCAGAGTGGAAGGTGTTGAAGTGAGGTGGATGGTCGTATGACAAAGGAGGACACGGCCTGGCCAGAACAGCTCATCCTGGGGGAGCTGCTAAGTTGCAAATGCAATGGGTTGGAGAGGGGAGGGAGGGCCCGTGTGTGCTTAACTGGGGACTAGTATGGACGTGGTTTCTCTGGGCCGCCTGTGCTTCTGTAAGGGGTTTATTCTGTCCTGGGATTTTTGTTTGTGTGTTTTATCTCCCCCCCCCCCCTTAAGATGGCCTGATTTGGCCCCTGGCAAGAGGCACATGTAAGGACACTGACGTAGGGACAGGGTTTAAGTTCTGACCCAGTCCCCAGCTGTCAGGGACGTTGGGCAGAGTCCCTCCAGGTCCTGCTTTCCTGAGTCTTTGTCACCGTGGATGAGAATGACAGTGGAGGCATCCAGGGCCTCCTTCCCGTGCTTACGTCCCACCCATGATGGTTGAAACTGTTGTGTTCTGGCTCTCCTCCCTCCTGCATGGCTCCCACCTTCTCTTCTGAAATGAGGGACACAGACACAAACCCAGGGTCCTTCCCGGTTTCACTCATCCCGCCTGGGCCTCAGGTATCCCACCGCGGAGGTCCCCTCAAAATCTGAATGCACTCTGGCTGGAGGTGGAAGGCAGGGAGGAATCTAGCTAATGCAGTCTGTTCTCCCCGAGCCACCTAACGCCACAGCAGGTGCTGAACAGCCCAGAAAAAGCTCCTTTCACCATCGAGGGACTTCCAGCCATGTGGGGAGGGGTCCTGAGGAACAGTCATCGGCCACTTCTCCGGTCATTGATGCCACGGAGGATCCTGAGGCCCTGGATGCCTGTTTGGCTGTGGTTTTGTCTGACAAGGGTCCTTGGTCACGGGGCTTACAGTCGCTGCAGGAGGGAGGGTGACACGGGCTACAGGTCAAGCGCTTACTAGGAGCCAGGCGCCAGGTTCGTTGGTGTATCTGGTGTACAGTGTTTTACTGCAGCCCCCACGACAGTGCACTAAGGTGGGCTTGGTATCGTGTCCACTCTACAGATGAGAAAACTGAGACCGGTGCAGTGACGTGGCTTGCTCCCCACCCCACCCCTCACTCAGGTTGCAGAGCTGGGCCTCCCTGGCTAGCAGGAGACCCCGTCATTTATCTGTACAGAGCTAAGAAATGGGTACATTTGGAACATCTTGGAGGAGATGCAATGCAGCTGAGATGGAAAGGAGGCGAACGCAGCCCGAGGGAAAGATGCTGTCCGGCCAGACACAGGAAAGAGCCGCGTCCTCTGTCCCCGGGCCATATGGGTTGAGGACAGTTTCTCAGTTGTCAGGAGTCACCAAATGCATCCCCATACCTAAAGAGGAAGCAAGATAAAGTCCTAACGCTTTCAGTACTAACCGTGTGACAGACACCACGTGACACTGTAATGCTCTGCCCCCTCGAGCTCATGACCTTCCGGTAATTGCCTGAGAGAAGCCCCACATTTTATTCGACCCTTGTTACAGCTCGACCAAAGTCACTTGCTCAGGCTCATCCAACCAGGGAGTGGTGTTGCTGGGAGTTGAACATAGGGCCTCCGAACTCCGGAGCCAGAACGTTTAACCCTGGCCCAATAGTGCCATGCTGACTAAGGTGTTAGCGCTTTGCTGAGTTCACCCACAGGCCACATGAGGCCCATGTGGCTGGAGTCCCTGGGCAGAGCCAGGAGGCGGTCTTGGTGGAGGAATAAATCCGTCTCGGGTCCTCCCTGGCCTCCTTCCAGTCTGTGGCTCTTCCAAGCGTCACCTGCCCTTCCTTCCCCCCACCTGTCTCTGCATTCTCGTGTCCAGCTGACTTCCTGGGCTCTGCCTGGGTCCACACTCGGGATGAGCGTTCCAAGGCTTTTGTGAGCATCAGGAGCCCTTGGGGAGCTGGCTAAAAGCAGGTGCAGGGCCCCACCCCACATTCGGATTCTCTGAGTCCATCATGGAGTCCCGGAATCTGCTTATTTAGCAAACCCCGCCCTACCTGTGCCAGGTCGGGGGTGCAGAAGTCCTCAGGTAGCAGTGGGTCTCAAGGTACCGTTCCCTCTGCTGCTCGACCCCCATCTGCTGCTCAGCCAGCCGCCGCTACCTCCTGCTATACACCTCGCCGTGTTTAATCCTTACTCCAGTATTACACGTAGTACTGCTAGCATCCCCGTTTTACACGAGAATGAGCCTCAGAAAGACCTGGATTTAATCATCGCTAACTGTAACCATCTTGCTTTACTGCCTCTGCTAGAATGGTATTGGGAGGGGTCCCTGAGGGCCCCTGGTGGGGTTTAGAGGAAGGGCCATGAAGGCATGAGTGCATTCGATCTGTAGACTGTAAGGGAAGGAGCCGTGAAACTCCCAGGGCCAGCTGGGTGGCTCAGTCGGTTAAGGGGCCGACTCCTGATTTTGGCTCAGGTCATGATCTCAGGGTCCTGGGATCGAGCCCCACATGGGACTCCCCGCTCAATGGGGAGTCTGCTTCTCTCCTTCTCCCTTTGCTCTTCTTCCTGCTCGTGCATGCGTTCTCTCTCAAATAAATAAATAAATCCTTAAAAAAAAAAAAAAGCCTTCGTACCCAGAATATTCCTTGCATTATCTCCATGGGCCTTTAAGTCCTAGTATGAACAACTGACACCAGTAGTCAGAGCAAACCATCCAGACTCAATTCAGCTTTCAAAGCTACATGGAAATCAACATGTAGAATGATCATCAGGGAACCTGATTCCCCTGTGATCCAGAGCGGGTCCTGTAACCTCCAGGGGCCTCCCACCTGGACAGAGGGCTGAAGAGAGGACAGTAGGGAATCCTACCCCCCACGGGACTGCTGGAGCACCGGGAGGGAGGGTTAAAATAAATTCTTCCACCTGTGCCCCAGCAGTTCCACCCTGGGTATTTGTGGAGAGAAGGGCACACATCTGCCCCCGCAGAGACTCCAACGCAAACGTTCCTGCTGCTTTCTGCCTAACAGCCCGACGAGGGAACAGCGCAGGTGTCCGTCAGCAGGGGAACAGCTAAACCGCGATACTGTTGCTCAGCCAGGGAAAGAATGAAGCACAAATACTGACAATGCTGCGGACGAACACGAGGCCGACCGAGAGCACGTGCTGTAGGAGTCCATTGGTAGAAACCTCTAATACAGGCACAGTTAGCCCATCGTGGCGGAAGGCAGATCAGTGGTTGCCTGGATGGGGAGGGTGGGGGCTCACGGGTGAGGGCACACACGGGGAACTTTTGGGGGTGATGGATTTGGGCAGTGGTTACATGGGCGTATACAGTTGTCAGGACTCGTCCGATTGTGCACTAAGGTCTGTGCATTGTACTATATATAAATTATACTGTAAGTAAACGGAGAAGTGAATGAGCAGATGCCCCGCCCCAGGCCCGACAGCTCTGACTCAGCGGGTCTCGGGAGGGACCCCAGGGCATCTGCGTTTCAGCCAGTGGCACAGACAGTGGTGACCCCCAACCTGGGACGGGCACCCCCAGGCCCTAATCATGAAAGTCTCTTCTGGCCAAGACAGCTGAGTCTTTGAAGATGCGAGCACTTACGGCTAGTCTGTTTTTAAGCATAAACCTGACTGGGGTCAAAGTCTGGCCCTGGGGCTGCCTCCCCGTGGTTGGCGAGACCAGCTCTAAGCCGTGGACAAAGCACCCTCAGTCACCACGCTGGTCCTGGCCGTGGGCCAGGCATCACAGGGTCTGCTCTGCTAGGAACAGAGGGCCCGACTCCTCGCAGGGCTGCAGACGTCTGCCAGGTGCTGGGCGTCAGGCAGAGTGACAGGCCCTCTCTGGGTTCTGTCTCCCTGGCCGCCCTCCAGATAATAATGATTTTGGCAGCGTGTTGAGGAACTGTCGTGTTACAGACGCTATGCTGGTTGTTCTGTGTTGAATTAGATAAGAGGATGCAGTCATTTAGGGGCCTGGGCTCAAGTCCCCACATTGCCACAGTTAGCTGTGTGTCTTCATGCAAGTGACTTAACCTCTCTGAGCTCCTCATCTGTAAAACGAAGAAGATGGCAATACTTTTTTTCTTCACAGTGCCTTAAGCATAGAAAACATATAGGAAATATTGTCTCATTATTATTATTATTATTATTATTATTATTATTATTATTACCTAATTTAATCCTTCTAATAACCCTATGGGTTAGGGGCTATTCTTATCCCCATTTTAGAGAGCAACATTTGAGGCTCAGAGAGGCCAAGCCCCTGGCCCAAAGTCACACAGGGAGCAGCTGGCAGAGCTGGAATTACGACTTGGGGTGCCTCACTCCTGATGCTTTCCACTGCACCGTACCTGCCATCGGCTTTGTGGGATGGGGGTCACTATAAAAGACCCCCGGGTACTGGAATGAGTGTCCATCACTGCTTGAGTGAGAGGCGTGCCCTTCCTCGGGAAGGCCGTTCTGAAGGTGGGTTCAGATCCCTGCTCTACCAGCTGCGGGACTTTGGACAAGTTGCTTAACCACCTCAGTTTCCTCATCTGTAAAATGGGGGTGCTAATACCAACCTTAAAAGGCTGTGTGAGGATGAAATGAGTCACTGGGTGCAGGGCATGCAGAACAGTCCCCGGCACACGGTAAGCCCACCACACCGGTCAGCTTTACGTACTGTCCTCCGCAAGGTCACGCACCCTGCTCGGCTCCTGACTGAGCGAGGCGGGGCTCCGGGGGCAGGTCACCGCGAGCTGTCCCCCACGCCTTCGAGGATGTGACGGGACAGTCTCCAGGGTGGCCTGTGGCAACACGTGTAGCAAAAAGCCTTTTTGAATCATGACCGGGGAATCTGAAAGTCTGCGATTAAACCCTCTCTTGGATTCTGTCACTTTAAAAACTCACAGCCTTCATACCAGGCACTGTTTCCTGCCCATCGTGTTGATGCCGTTGGGAGAGATTCCCGCCATGCGGAGCCGGTCCTCATCCTCAGCACAAGACCGAGCTGAAGGGGGACAAGCACCCCTTTTGTTTGCTGATTTTGTGTGATTGATTGCCTGCATCTTGGGAATCACTGTGTGGGCTTCTCAAGCTTCTCTGTCTCCCTTGGGTTGCAAACAAAAATCAAACGACATCCAGCTGCCTTGGCGAGACGTCTTGCAGCCTGGTTTGTAAGTGACAAATGTGTCACCGCAGCAGGCTGAAAGGGTGGTGACGCAGCATGGCATGTCGCTTCTGGATTCAAACCCCTGCTCTCTTTGTGGCTGTGTGACCTTGAGGATCTGTCTGTCTGCCTCTCTGAGCCTCGGTTTCATCATCTGTAAAATGGGCACAGTCACGTGCCCCCTCCTCATGGGGCTGTTGTGAGATCGGAAGCCTGGAAGAAGACAGAGGGAGCCAAGGTCCAGGTGCCAGAGTGCCCGGAAGGCAGGCGGGAGTTTGGATTTTATTCTCAGGGTGGTAGGGAGCCAGGCAGGAGAGTGACGTGACTGAGGGGCGCTAGTGGAAGCTCGTTTGGGCTGCCACAGGGGCAAGGGCAGCAGCGGGGGGGCATGCAGGAGGCCAGTACAGTTGTCCAGGTGATGGTGGCAGCAATGGGAATAGGTGTAGCTGTGTTTGGAAATAGGTGCATTTGACACCTTTGGGCAACAAAAATAGGTAACACTTGCCAAAGTGTTGACTAGAGATATCCTTAATGATCTCCATAAAAATGATGGTGCGTGCTTCTTTTAAAAAAATATTAAACCAGTCATCTAGAGCAGCGGTTCCCGGCTGAGGGCATCTCCCCTCCCCCACCACCAGGGAACATTTGGCCATGTCTGGAGACATTTTTGTTGTCCCAGCTGGGACTGAGATGCTACTGGCATCTAGGGGGTAGAGACCAGAGACGCTGCTAGCTATCCTGCCATGCACAGCACAGCTCCCATGACAAAGAACGGTCAGCCCGACATGTCAGTGGTCCAAGGTGGAGAAATTCTGGTGTAGAAATGCAGAAAGTGAGAAGGACGTCGCCCCCTTTTCTCACCCCGCCCACGCTCCAAAGATGACCACCATGACAGGTTTGCTGCGTAACTGTCCAGGGGCTGCTCTGTGCAGTTACATAGATTTCCTGTAAACCACCTCACCCAGCAAGGAAGGTGAGGCAGGTGCTCGAAACTTGGGAGGAGGGCCTGGAGGAGGGCATCTGTTTGGCTGAATCTGTCATGCTCTCACCCCACGATAACGGTCACGGCCCAGCCAGAGGAGCCGGGAGGTGGGCAAGTGGCCTAAAACTTATTTCCTCTAAAAGTTGTGAAATTCCTCCTTTTTGCCAAAGAGCTCTCTACAAACTGCGTATCGTTATGAGGCCCGCAGCCTCTGTAATGGGGCTGACTTATGAAATCTGAGAATTTCAGGGCCGGAAGAAACTTTGGGATAATCTACCGTCTCGCCCGACCTCCTATTTCTCAGATGGGAAAACTGAGGCCAGAGACTTTTTTTTATAAATGGGAAGATCTTTTTATAATCAGTAGTCTCTTCTTAATTTATTGGGATTTTAATCTCCGATTTTTAATGTGATGGGTGGTGACAGCTTAATGTTTCTAATTTTTTTTCTTGGTCCCTTCCCTATGTGAGGTTGGTACGATGGCTGACAGAGGAGACATAATTTAGCCTTGTCGTTCCTCAATGCTGCGTGGAGGCTCTGGCCCGGCCGTGAGAAACACTTCCTCCGTCCACAGCAGAGCTGAAAAACAAGGGACAATGTCTTAAATTTTCCCCAAATTAAAATTAATGGCATCTAAGGGTGTGCCCTTAACCCCAGATTCCCTCCCACTGTGTTTACTGTGGCCCGAAGCTTGCTGCCATGCAAAGATCGTGGTAGAAGGGTGGATGTAGTTTTTGGGGTTTTGTTTTGCTTTAATGTCCTTCCATGGTAGAAGAGAAAGGTTGTAACCCAATGTCAGGCTTCTCCAAAGTTTGGGAGGGACTTTGCTGGCCTGTGAACTCCCAGGTCTGGAAGTCCTGGTTTCATCTCTTTTCCGTGGCTAAACTGAGGGCAGGGCTCGGCGTCACTCTCAAATGCCCGTGGAGTGCCACAGCCGTGTGGCGGTCCCCTTCCAGCCCAGCCCCAGACTCAGAGTGCTGCAGCCCGTGCCCCCCCCCGCCCGTCCTCGTGCTCCCATCCTTTAGGAGGCCCCATAGAGCCCCCAAAGTGGACAGAATGATGCCCTGCCCATGTACGACCCCAAGCAAGGACCCCGCAGGCCAGGGAGGTGGGCTCTGGCAGCAGGGAGGACGCCTGCGTCTGGAATACGGCTACTACAGCTCCAGTCTGCGGTAGCCAGCCCCTCCCCCGCCCCCAGGAGGCCAGTGGGGAGAGGCAGAACCTCTAATGTGGGGCGGGGGGTGCATTAGGATGGCTCCCTGGGAGGGCTCCTTACCTGTGTCCCAGACCCCTCAGGCTGGGCAGAAGGGCCTAAACATCAAGCTAAGGGCTTTGGTCTTTGATTCTCTGGCACTAGGGAGCCACTGAGGGTTTCTGAGCAGGAGAGTGACAAGATAAAAAAGACTGTTTCTAGAGGATCACAATGGCAGCAGCATGCTGGATACAAAGGAAAGGCAGTGGGGCAGGAAGCCGGGTAGGGACAGCGGGGTGTAAGGCGCTCCCCCAGAGGGGTAGCTGCAGAAACAGAAAAGGAGGAAGAAATGGACCTTCGGGATGGCAGGGGCTGATGGGAAGGATGAGGAAGAGCCAGCAGTCACAGAGGAGCTGGCTTTCGAGCCCAGATGAGGACGGACCCTCTCCCAGCCTCAGTTGTTTGTAGAACGGGAGGAGACCAGGGGTGTGGGGAGGATAAAACACGATTGTGCATGGGGAGTACACGGACATCAGCCTGGGCCTGAGGGGAGCAACAGGCAGGTGCTAGGGGCCAGGAGGGTGATGGGGAGCCATGGAGGAATCTTGACTGAGGGTGGTATGATCGCATTTGCCTTTTGGAAAGAACCCCCCCCCCAAAAAAAAAGCAGCATAGAGAGGGCAGGCCGGGAGGCAGGGAGGCCCCAGAAGAGGCCTTCATGGTCCATATCCAGGTGAGGTTGGCCCTTACTGAGCGGGAGGTGGTGGGCCATCTTGGGGTGTGGACCCTCCCCAGGGCCCCACGTGCTTGCTGGGTCCCCTCTGTGCTCGGGGAACTGCCGTGTGGAATGTAGGGAGGCAGATGTTTGCCCAGCAGCCCAGCTCGGGTTCTCCGTGCCCGGCGGCCTATCTGTGTGCACAGTGCGGCTGCTGGGCCCGCCCCTGTGATAGCTGCCCGCCAACAAAGCCCTGGCTGTTGGACCAGAGAGGCAGTAGCTGCCCACAGTGGGAACCCAGCAGCACCGGATTCACCCTCCCTTCCAGAAAATTCAGCCCACACCCTAGCCCTGTATGTGCGCCCTACTCCCCAGTGGTCTCCCCAGCCACCCCCTTGCCCGTTGGGGACCGGGTCGCATTGCTTCTGCTCTCTACTAACATTTCTTCTTCCTACTACCATTTCTTCTTCCTACTACCATTTCTTCTCCTTCTTTCACCGGGGCCCCTCCATCTTTGCTCACTTTTCTCGCCTTTGGGTTGTTCGTACCTCTCCGTTCCCTGGTGCCCACCCCCACCCCACTCCCTGTGTCATCTTTCATCGTATTTCTTCCCTCCCCCGCCCTTGGGCGTGCAGGAGGCTGAGGGCAGAGCGCTGTTGATGGTCTCTTGGTGCCCAGCACAGTGCCTGGCCCACAGGGTAGAGCGATGGTGTCCCCTCGGGCGTGTCTGACTGTCCCCTCACGCCCTTCCAGTGCCTTCCCCTCTTCCTCTCCATCCTGCGTGGGTCTGTCGGCTGGATGTGTGTTATAACCTTGGCAGTAACGTTTTCAAGGGCAGGCCTGGTTTTTCTGTCCTGTAATTCTTGCTAACAGCCTAGAGGCATTCCTGGCCTCGTGATTTATGACAGTATCTACTGGGTGGCGTATTCCAGGGCAGTGGCCCTGGGAGAGATCTGCCAGCTTTCAGCCCGCGGACCGCATTCTTCCTCGGTCACTGCCACGGCCACAGGCCTCTCTTAGTCAGTGGCCCTAAACAGTCATCCTCAAAACATCCCGACCAAGGAAGGAGATCCAAGAACCCTGCAAGGGGGCCTTGATTCTTGGCCCTGCATTCCAGAACGCCTACCTGTGCAGGTGCTCGTGGCCTGACTGTGCAATCTGAGGACGAGTGAAGCGGTGTCCTAGGGCAAGGTGGTGGTCACTGCTCACTTGGTCAGCACCAAGCTTGGGGGCAACCGGCCAGTGTGGTTTTGCTTTTGGGTTTGTGGTTTTGCTTTTGGGTTTGTTTGTTTGTTTGCTTGTTTTTAGTTATTATTTATTTTAACTTTCTTTTTAATTAGGCAAGAGGGTTTATGTTGGGTCGTGCAACTGACACATTGGGAAGTCCAGCGGGATTCTTGGGTTCAAGTGGTATGTTCTGGCGTCAGGCTCGCTGTCCACCTCCGCTCTCATTTCCTCCGTGCTGGCTCTCTCCTGGGTCAGCCTCTCCCACCAGATGGCCACCAGCTGCCACCAGCTACCTCCTGTCCCGCCAGCAAACCCAGCGGGGGTTCCCCTCCCGGGCATTTCCCCAACAGTTAAGAATTGAGTCTCATTGGTCCCGGCTGGGCCAGGCCCCGCCCCCTTGAGAAGGAAGATCTGATTGGCCAGGCTTGGTCACGCCCAGACTTAGGGCCAGGAGAAGGAGGCTGGGATGCTGAGCCCCAACCTGGCCACAGGGCACCTGCGCCCTGGTCCAGGTAACCCCTGCGCAGCCTGGCTCCCCCAGCCCAGCGTAGCCCGGCCTCCCAGGCCTCCAGGGTCCCTCCTTGGGAGGGACTTGTGCTACAGGCTCTGCACAACGTGGCGCTGGAGAGAGCACAGCAGTGCCTCATTCCAAGGGTCCCTGCAGAGACTTCGGTGATAATAATAGGTAACCCTCGGATTCCCAGTTGGGGAGTTTCCAATTTGATACTGGATCTTTGTAAAGAGAGGGCCTGTGTGTGGGGCTGGGCCTCAGTCCCTCCGGCACCTGGACTTCCGCCCAGCATGCCGTGGGTGCCCAGCTAATATTTGGGGTGGGGGGAGGACAGACTGCCAGGAGACAGTAGGGAAGCCAGAGGTCGGCAGCCTTGCTCCTGCCCCCAGGACCCACCCTCACCGGACAGCCTCCTCCATCGGCACCCAGCGTGTCGCGGGTACTCAGGAAACAGTGGCTATGTTATCACCACCACCATCATTATCATTATTTATCATCTCTGTTATTCTCTTGTGACTGCGTGGCCATTGTTATTGTTCATCCTCGAAGTTTCTCCTGGCTCAGGGAGCAATCTTGACCCTTGTTGACCCTCACCTGCTCTGGCTACCTTTGTTTCAGTAATTCCATCCTATGGCCAGACGTGTGCTCAGTGCATTAGGGTCAGAGCTCACAGATGTTTAATAAGGTCCTGCACTGCCTGGGCGGCCTGTAGGGTAGAGACCGTCGGGCATAGCTCCTGGCCTGAGGGGACAGGGACACAAGTGGGACACCCACAGATGCCCTGAAGGCTGGGACACCTGCTGTGGGGCTTCCAGGGGGGTGACCCTGGTTCAACTATGAACGGAGCCTGCGTGTCTGAGTGCTCACCAGCCTCAGCCCCCGTCCTTCCTCTACAGCAGGGACGACGGAGCAGCCGGCGAGTGTTTTGACGATTACAAAACTGCCGTGCACAAGTGTCCCAGCTCAGTGCCAGGAAGGAATTGCAACCCCCAACGCTGTGCTGTGGCGGCTGAGAGAGGGGCAGAGTCCTGGGACATGTGACTGGCCGCCTGAAGCCCCGCGTCACAGGGGCTAAGCTCGGATGGTGGCGAGGCGCAAGGTCAGCCCTGGGCCCTGACCCTGGGCTTCCAAGCAGGTTACTGAAGACACTGGTGTTTGTCTTGGTCACTGAGTGACCTGGGACAAACCCGAGTCCTCTCCATCTCTGTGCCATCAGCAAACCTTGGCTGCCGACAGTGGACAAAGGAGTGCCTTGTTCGTGGGAGCCGTGCACAGCCATTTCAAAAACTCCTGCTTTTAAAGCCTGGCTTGGGGGCAGATGGGAGGCAGGATTTGAGAGGGACTCTGGACTCAGACCATCTGGTTCGCAGCCTCATTCTGCTACTTATTAACATGAGACTTGGGGCCGGTTACGTAACCTCTCCGGGCCTCGGCGTCTGGGTCTGCACCATGGGGGTGACGGTAGTGGCTTCTCTGTGACGATGAAGTGAGATAATCCGGCTCCGAGTAAGCCTCCAATGCGTGTTAGCTGTTCCTATCGTGATGGAAAGACACGTGCTTTTGAAAACAAAGGGTCCTTTTGTCAAATGAGTAATCCCCCAATTCATGTCTGATGTGTGTCGTCTGTATCTGGATTCACCCAAGAGCCATTTGGGTAGGTTCCAGACTGGGGTTTCTTATCCTGCAGGACAGTCCCCGGAAGGCCCGTGACCCCGAGATCGTACGAGATTGTGCCTACAGCCCTTACCGGAGGCTGGATGGCAAACTTATTACTGAATAATGGCACCGTCCTCCCCCCAGCGGAGTCTCCCTAATCCTGGAGCCCGTGATTACGTTACCTTGTGGATTCCCATTATCCAGGTGGGCGTGTCGTAGTCATGAGTCCTTGTAAGAGGGGGTAGGGGGAGTCAGCAGTTGGTGTGCTGATGGCAACAGAGGTGGAATGAAGTCCTGGGGGCAGAGGAGGGGGCCCGGAGCTAGGGAGCGCAGGCAGCCTCTAGAAGCTGAGGAAGGCAAGGAAAGAGAATCTCTCCTGATCCCCCGGGAGGAATGCAGTTGGGCTGACACCTTGATTTTAGAACCCCTGTGCTCCAGGACCGCAAGACGATGAATCGGAGTTGCGTTAAGCCCCTGAGTTAGTGGTAAATTGTCAGGGCAGCAACGGGAAACCAACACAGCCCTTCCCAGGAGAGGGTCTGTGGTCCTTTTCAGATTTCCACCTGCGTTGACAAGCAGATAATGAACAGTCACAGGTGCAGTGCTTCCCAGCTGTCCTCCAGAGCCCCCTGCTGGGTGTCAGTACAGCCGCCCGCCGTCCCCTCCTCCTCGACCCTCCCTGTCCCCTCCTCCTCGACCCTCCCTGTCCCCGTGTAGTGCATCTGAGATGCAGACCTATTTTCACCGGTCATTTCTTCTCTGGAATGGACTGCGAGAATTCCCACAAAACAGCGTGTCCCGTGGCTCTGGGGGTTTCTAAATCCTGGCCAATACAGGTGCGGTGGGGCGTGCCTCCCCTGGTCCTCAGTCACACGGACGCGGGCCCTGGGCCTCCCTCTCCAAGCTGTGGGGGCCTGTCTGGGTGGGGAAACCAGCTACGCCTCCAGCAGGGGGTCAGTAGAAGCACTTCTGTTCGGGGATAGACCTCTTAGCAGCTGCTGGGGCCACAGCGTGGCTTGGGTTTATCATTCCACACCCAAAACGGCACCAGCTTTGCGGCAGAACCTTCTGGGTTCCCGCACATTACAACAGCCGCTAGCAGTCTGCCAGACCTGGCGTAGGTTAGGACGCTGGACCCTCGGAAGCAGCATCTTCCTTGTACAGAAAGGAAAACTGGGGCTCGCAGAGGTGAAATGCGTTGCCAGCGACATACAGAATTCAACAAAGGCTGGACAGACTCAAAGACCCATGTATTTTCCACGATACCGCTATGTCATGCCATTCCTTCATTCAGCATTGATGAGGCTCCTCCTGCATGCCCCAGGTCTGTTCTAGGACAGAGGGAAAGCAGTGAACAAAACAGACCAAATTCCCCGCCCTGGGGAGCTCACATTCCAGAGCAGCCCTGTCCCGTAAAGATAGGATGCAAACCCCATGTGTCATTTTCAATTTCCCGCTACCACATTATTTTTTTTTAACATACAAAGAAGAAGGCAAAAATCGTGATTTTTATTTAACTTGATATATCTGAAATACATCATTTCAACACAAAATCGGTTAAAAATGTTCATGAGATGTTCTTGTCGCCCCTCCTGTCTTTGGAATCTGGCGTGTATCTTACACTTTTACAGCCGTGCGGACCGGCCACATTTCAAGAGCTCACTAGCCACGTGTGGCCAGCGACTGTTGGGCAGTGCGGCTGTGGCCGACAGCAGATGCCCATCCAGACAGTGACCTGGGAGCAACCAGTGTCATGCCACCCTGTGCAGCTCCACGGCCATCAGTCCGTCCCTGCTAATGTCTAGCTTGGGCTTGCAGTGGCCACACGTGGCTCTGTGGCTTCTTGTGGCTGGGTGGTTGTGAAATTAGGGAACCAGCATTTCTTTGCGGGGTGGTGGGTGGAGGTACTGGGCCTCAGCTCAGGAGGTTGGGTTAATCCAGCCCTTAATTTGCACCACATCATTTTCAGTGGCCATGTAGGGCCTCTCTTGTTTGATTATTGCTATTATTTTATTCCCCTTTTCTCCCCTCCCCCACTCCATTCTCCTTTCCTCTCCCAGCAGCCATCCCCCCTGTGGGGAATGCCCTGATTGGCCCCTGTGATTGGCAGGGAGGTCCTGGCAAAGGAAAATCCGGGTGCCATTCCACCTGATACACATGGAGCTCAGTTGCCAAGGCCTGGCTCTGGAACGTGGTGCTTTCGTCTCCCAGAGCTGCATTGGCCACAGCCAGCCTCCAGGCTTTGCTCCCACCATTGTAAGCCTCTCGGCCTGACTTTCAGACTGCCACACGCTTTCCGGTCCTCACCCCTGGTTCTCCTATGGGGAGAGATGGGGTTCTTCACTGACCTCCCCTAATCTCTCCAGAGCCCACTGGCAACACACTGTTACCCTCTTGGTCTAGTGCTTTGTACCCAATTACCACAAATTTAGCGGCATAAAATAACTCACATTTATTATTTCTGTTTTTGTGGGTCAGGAGTGCAGGCACAGCTCAGCGAGGTTCTCTGCAAGGCCACAATCAGGGTGTAGGCCAGGGCTGGGTTCTTATCTGGAGGGTTGACTGGGGAAGGATCCACTTCCACGCTGTCGTGGTTGATGGCAGAATTGGTGCCTACACGTGTCATTGGGAGCCTACCTCGGGTCCTTGCCACATGGGTCTCTCCCCAAAATGCTCACTCGCTTTATTAAAGTCAGCAAGCAAGAGAACATCTCCTTGCAGGGTGGACATTACAGTTGTGGATGATACAGTCTCACATAATAACCTCATCCCATCACTCTTGCCATATTTTATGGGCCAGAAGCAAACCATAGGTTCCTCCCACACTCAAGTAGAGGGGTCACACAAGGGCATAAACCCCAGGAGGCAGGGACCGTGGGGCCACTTTATGAGTCTGCCTGCCATACTTTCCCTCTGGTTATCTTTTCTTAATGGCAGGATGGGAGACTGCAGTCGGTGAGACCTGCTGTATGGCATTAGGCAGGACTACAGTTTCCTCATCTGTAAAATGGGGCAATACCGTCTGACTCTTGGCATTCATGGAATGATTAAATAAACTCTATAGGTGGAGCTTTTAGCACTATCCTTGGCATAGCTGTCAGGCTTATAAATGGTAACAAATTCACTGTTACTATTCACCAGGCCTGGGCTGGTTTAGGTGACCAAAATAAAGTAAATGTTTGTTTTCTTTCATGTAAACAGAGTCCAGAGTTCAGCAGTCTTGGGCTGGGAGGATGGCTCAGCAATCTCCGGGGTCCCAGGCTCCTTTCTTACTGCTCTGCCATCCTCGACTTCATGCTCCAGCATGGCTGCTGAGCTCCAGCCATCACATCTACACCACAATCGACAGAAAGGAGGAAAGGGAAAAAAAGAGAGAGACGTACCTTCTAAATGTTCCTTCTAAAAACCCTTCCTGAATGTTCCCCTCCCCTGATGCACACTTCTGCTTATGTCCCATTGGGTGGAATGCAGTCCTGTGGCACAGCTAGCTACTCAAGAGGCTGGGTAACGCTCTTTATTCTGCGAAGCCCTGAAAAACTAAGCATTAGGAGTTCCTTACGATGGAGGAAGGACAGAGTGGATATCGGGAACCATGAGCTGGCAGAACAAAAGCACCCTCCTGAGAATATCAGACTAGTGAGTCAGCATTGCCTGCTCTCCTTTCCCTCCCTCCAGCACAGGTAAGAGAAGAAAAGATCGGGTGAGCCGGCAGCTGGCTCTGGGACATCCCCAGGAGGTCATCCCCTTTTCCAGCCCTTAGCTGGGGCCTGACTGGCAGTTACAGACCAGAATGGCAGAGAGGAACGGCAGCCAAGGCGTGCCCTCTGGTGCCCCCGAGAAATCCTTTTGCACCTCAGGAGTCTCATCGGGGCCTATCTGTTGACGATGAGCCCTCTTCGGGGTCACGTGCTGGCTGCAGAGGAAGCACAGTGAGCCTTTTTCTTTTCCTAGGCGATTTACAACCTGGGGGAGTGGGTAGTGACGAGTATAGATTCCAAACGTCATCTGTCCCTTAACCCTTCACTCCTTAACCCTATGAGGTCGGCACTGCCTGCTCTACTGGACAGAGGGGATTGAACTCCAACCCTTGCACGGTCTGTGCACCCCAACTTCTGTGTATTGTTAGGGGGGAGGTTATAGTAGCACTTTCCTCCCGGGCTGCTGGGAGCAACAAGGGAGACGATGTTGGGGAGCGCGAGCGATGCTGTGAACGTCACGAGCACTCACGGAGGTCGTTCTCCCTTTATTTCTTGATGTGAAAGAGGTGCCAGCCCCGCCAAGCCAGCCTCCCCCGTGGGCTCTTATCCTCCTCCCCATCTCCCGCAGGCTGCCCTGTTTTAACCTCAGTTCCAGTTTTATGATTAAACATCCCAGCGTCAATTATTTACAATATGTCCAGATGACTATCGGGGGTTGCAGGGGGCTGAGTGACTCACACGGGAGAAGCTGGTTTTTATGGGGGAAATAACATGAAGGGGAAACAAGGAATTCTACCACCTGACCACAGAGACTGAGGTCAGCCTGGGAAGGGCTGGAAGCATCCAGGGCGCCGGGAGGGGGCTCTCGTTGGGGGTGGGCGGGGTGCCAGGAGGCAGGGGTGGTGGAGCGGACTAGCTCCGCCCTAGATGTATCCAGTTGGAAGCTTTGCTGCGCCATGTGCTGGAGGACGTTGAGCAGGTGTCTTCTCTGAACATCCGTTTTTTCATCTGTGAAATGGGGCTTACTCTAGAAACTTTCCCGTCAGGGTTCTTGGATATGTTAAATGTGTTAAATAATGCCTTTTAAAAATAACATAATTAAATAAACCATAGCAATAATCATGAATATTTCTATAAAATAAGATATACTAAATTGTCTAAATATCGTTAATAACAAGAATAATAAATGCATGGAAAGCACCCAGCACAGTGCCCGGCATGTGGTAAACGCTTCCATGACTTGTCCACGGTTGCCTGCTGCGATCCCAGGACATCCGGAACAGTTGGGAAAAGAATCGGGTGGGACTTTCAGGGAAATGACTTCCTGAAAACTGGAAGCAGGAGGAGATGGGGGGGGGTACTTGAGAAAGCAGGTCTGGCCGAGGGGCTTCAAGTGGGGATCACAGGTAGCCAGGGAAGAGAGGGCGGGTAGAGGGCTGGACGAGCTCGAGCGGATTCCAAAAGTGCGCTTGGCAGAAGGTTTGGGAACACTTCTGTGCAAGCAGCATCACTGTGGCTAAAAAAGAAAATGTCCAGATATGGGCAGGATAGACGCTCTCCGCCTGTGTCCTGGCCTCCACGGTCAAGGGCGGCCCTGATAAAGGCCTGGGAACGGGGAGGGCTTTGCTTCGGCAGGATCCATCGGCCCGCAGAGGTCTGCCTGTCTTCTCTCCGTACCAACAGTTTTGGTTCGAAAGCCCCATATAAGGACCACAGAAAGGAAACGTCTGCCTAGCTTTGTCCCGAGGGCTTAGGAACTGGAGGTATGAGCACCAGGAAGGCGGGTGCCTGCTGATACAGCGGGAGAATGCGCGCCTTTGTCACAGTTTCTGTCCCGGCCAAGTTAGAACGAGTGCAGGCTTGCTTCCGGAGAAATCTCAGGTTAAAGTGTAAACCCGGTGCAGGAGGGCCGGGCCGCCCAGCCTCCGCCTGGCCTGGCCCCATGAGGAAGGGGTGCAAAATTCCCCAAGGGATCTATTTGATCAGAATCAAGGAACTGTGCCCAGTTAAAGGAGCTGTTGGACAAGGGAACGGTCTGGGCGCCAGCAGGTGCCCGAGGGTCTGCCCACGCAGGCTGCCCGCGTGCATCTTCTGCAGCCGCTGTGACAATTTACCACAAACGCGGTGGCTGGAAACAACGCACATGGATTCTCTTGCAGTTCTGAGGACGGAAGCCGCATGGGCTAAAGTCAGCAGGTTTGCAGGGCTGGTTCCTTCTGGAAGCGGAGGGGACAGGTGGCTTCCTTACCTTCTCCAGCGTCAAAGGTGGCTGCACCCCATGGCTCAGGGCTCCGCCCCTGGCTTCTGAGCTCACATCTCCTGCTTCCTCCTCTGACCTTCTTTACCTCCCTCTTCTAAGGACACTTATGATTAAATTGGACCCACCTGGATAATCCCGGCTACTCTCCCCATGTCAGGACCCTTAACTTCATCACATCTGAAAAGTCCCTTTTGCCATATAAAGTTAACAGTCACAAATTCCAGGGATTAGGACCTGGATATTGGTTGGGGAGTGGTGGGGGATCATTATTCAGCCTCCCACATGTCTTCTCCCAAATTCCAAGAAACACAGAGTGGGTAAGTGGCAAATAGCCCCGAGCTGAACCCCAGATTCTTCTCTGCCCCTAACTTCAATGGCCTTGAATTAGACTCTCACCACCCCCCACCCCCACCCCCACCCCCCGGGGCCTCTGTAAAGATAATGGATGCTCACCTGCCCCCACAGGTCTGGAAATGACAGCTAACACACTTGGAGCCGTTCCTCTCTGCTCGTAATGCAGTCACTCATTGATTTTCCAGCTTTACTGTCCCTGGAAACAGTCAGGCAGGCTCCTGGCTCAGGACCTCTGTTCTGTGGTTCCCTGTGCCTGGAAGGACCTTTGCTCAAATATCCACATGGTTCCCTCTCAGGCCTCCTTCAAATCCCTGCTCAAGTATCACTTTCTCAGTGACCGTGTTCCCTGACAGCCACATTTCAAGTCGTCATTGTTGCCAGCTTGTCCTCCCACCCAGCATTCTATGGAGTTTTCTACCAACAGGTGGTTGTCTGTCTGTTTGGGCCATTCGTCTTTCCCCAGGACTGACAGCAGGTCCCAGCACACAGTAGGTGCTCTGTTAATGTTTTGTTGAGTAAATCACTAAATACCCAAAATCGCAAACTTCGAGCCCATAACGCGTAACAACCCGCGAGGTCGATCCAAGTCCAGCTCCCCCGACCAGTAAGCGGTCAAAGGTGAGAGGTAACCTCTAGGTGAGTGTGGGTAGCCAGTCTAAGATGGGAACACAGCTGCTGGCCCAGAGGCCACCCTGGGGACCCACCCGTGCTGGGAGGGGATTGATACTGGCAGACAAATCTGAGCTCCCCAATGTGAGTTCTCTCCTCTGCCCTCCTCTACTTTTTTTTTTTTTTTTTTGCTGCAAAATGCCTCTTGGGAAGAAGGAACAAATGAATCAGGGCAGTGTCCAAGATGATCTTTGGCACAAGGACACAGGCTTTGTCCACAAGGTGCCCAGGTTCACAGAAGCCTGGCCAGCAGCCAGCACACTGACCCGAGCCGCAAAGTTGCATGAGCTCCCTGTCCCAGGAAGTTCGGCTATGACATCTCACTGGCCTCAGTGGAGGAACCCGTAACAGCGGCCACCTGCCCTGCCCTGCCCTGCCCTGCCCTTCCCTGGTGAGTTTGGCTGAAAGGCTGCTTTTCTCCTGCCTCGTAGATGAGGGAGTTCTGAACAAGGAGACTGTGCACAGGGTCACCACTTATACGCTCTGTGACCTGGGGCAAGTTTCTCAACCTCTCTGTGCCCCAGTGTATTCAGTGATAACGTGGATAGAAGGGGGGATAAGAGCATCTCCCTCATAGGATGCTTGGGCGGAACAAATGAGCTAAGCCATGCCAAGCACTTAGTGTGAGCCCAGCACACTCTGGTACCCGGGAAATAGTGGCAGATCTGTCCGTTGCTGGCTACATGCTGGGGCTGGGTGGGATGGTCAGCGCCCGTGCTCAGCCTTGCTTGCCAGAGTGGGAGACCACTGGTGGCCCATCCCCAGAGCCTGGAGAGGGATCAAAATGTCAGACATGCTTGGAATTGGTGGTGACAGGAGCTCTGGTTGCTGCCCTGCGTCTCATGAGCACCAGACTCTGTCCTGGCAGGGGGACACACGGTGATGTCACCTTTCCCAAGAAAGATTGAATGTGGCTGGAGCCCTTGAGACTGGTTCCCAGTGCCAGCCTTGCAAATAGGGTCACACGCCAGCCACTTGCTTAGAGAAGGATACCGCATCAAGCTCCAGAAGACTAGATACCCGGTTTGGTTTTTCTGTTTTGTTTTTGTTTTTGTTTTGTTTTGTTTCAAGATTTTATTTATTTATTTGAGAGAGAGTGAGTGAGTGAGCACGAGAGCACGAGCAGGGGGAGGGGCAGAGAGAGAAGCAGGCTGAGGAGGGAGACCAACGTGGGGCTCAATCCCAGGACCCTGAGATCATGACCTGAGCCAAACTGACTGAGCCACCCAGGCGCCCCAATACCCGGTTTGTTAACTCGCTCCTTCTGTTGATGGCTCCTGGAGTCTTCAGAATGTGTTTGACTTCCTTAATCTCACCAACATTTAAATGGATGAGCAAGGAGACTGGAGATGTCAGGTCTTATAAAATTCATGGAGATCTTCTGTTGGGGAGGGGGAAGCTGCCTCTTTTCTCTGCAACAGGTGGCAGGTGTCTGGGAACCGTCCTCTCTGCCATCTTGGTGCAATTTCTTAGGCTGAACCCTTCCGACAGGTCTCCTAAGTCTCCTCCTACCCCCGGACTCCACCCAAGGTAAATGTACAAACACTTCAAGGCCTCGCAAAGCTGCCTTTTTTTTTTTTTTTAAGATTTTATTTATTTATTTGAGAGAGAGAGAGCGCACAAGCAGTTGGGGCGGGGGGTGTGCAGAGGGAGAGGGAGAAGCAGCCCCAACACGGGGCTCGATCCTAGGACCCTGGGATCATGACTTGAGCCGAAGGCAGACGCTTAGCCGACTGAGCCAGCTAGGCGCCCCAAGCTGCTGCTTTATCGTCCTTCCCCCACCTCCTTCAAAGCTAATTTGTCGCTCTTTCTGTAGCCTCCCATTAAGCCCCATTTTAGGAGCACCAGCTGGTGATTAAAAGCATGGGTTTTCGAGCCAGACACATCTAATCCCTGCCTTGCACTAGCTGTGTCATTTTGGATTCGTGACTTTACCTCTCTGAACCTCAGTGTCCTTATCTGTAAAACAGAAATAATACCTCCCGAAGGATTGTGCGTGGAAGGAGCTCAACACGGGGCCTGGCACAGTCCGCATCCCACACGCGTGCGCTCTTAACCTGATGTGGACCTCCCTTCCGTGAGGAAGAATCACCTTGTCTTCCTGCTGGACCGTAAATGTATCTCACACGTCTGTGCGTCCCCCAAAGCCCCTGACGCACAATAGGGACCCAGCAATTGTTGGATTCAGATTCTCTAGAAAGCCAATTTCAAAGGCGCACCTGTTCCCCCGGTGCTTTTGTGACGAAATATCTCCGAGGATAAAGTACAGTGCTCACGGCTGGCCTGCCTGTCCTGCCCAGGGAGGGGTGTGGTGGGAGCGAAGGAGGTGCGCTGCAAAGTCAGCGGGATTTCATTGGGAATCTTGCCTGCTGCCAAGAGCTGTGTGGCCTAGGGCAAATTACATAACCTCTCTGAGACTCAGAGATAGTGGGGCTAATCATTCCTTGAAGGGTGGCTGCTGCTGGTGCTTCCACTATTCCTATAGTTACTGCTCTGCCTGGCAGAGCCCTTCACATCCCTGCTTTCCTTTTCCCCCGTCGGCTCTCTCGGGCCTGGGCAGCCCTCTTTCCTCCCCTCTACCTTTATGACTCGTTTGCACCGTGATCTTCATTCTTCCTGAATGCTGAAGCTACAAGAATGTGTTCTCAAAGAACGGGAACCTGACACCCTTGACCTTGGGTGGCGGGGAGGTGGCCTGAAATCCCCAGGCAGGCCTGGGGCAGCGTCAGCGGTGGTGGCTCAGCGCTTTTCTCCTCTGGGTCCCCCCTGCGTGGGACCGGAACTTGGTGACCAAAGTGACTGGGGGCTGAAACTTGGCCCAGAGGGCCCCACTGAGCTGTCTCTCTGTGATGGGAATGTGGCCTGGTTCCCTGGGAATGCAGCTGGGGATCCCTTTCCCAATTATGCAGCTTGGCGGGGGGGGGGGGGGGGGGTGGGGGGTGGGAAGCACAGGGAGACGGGTCAAGGAACCTCTTTGTCCTGGGGACTGGTCAAGCTGCCAGGCACCTCGGACCACTGGGATCCCCTCCCACGAAAGGCAGCAGGGCCAGGCGCCTGTGAGACTGCGCCTTCCAGGGCCAGGGGGCAAGCTCGGTGGCCACGCAGGGGTCTAGATCTGATCCCCGCTTTCTTTTTTTATTATTATTTTTTTAATTTTAATTTTTTTTATTATATTATGTTAGTCACCATACAGTACATCCCTGGTTTCTGATGTAAAGTTCGATGATTCATTAATTGTGTATAACACCCAGTGCACCATGCAATACGTGCCCTCCTTACTACCCATCACCAGTCTATCCCATTCCCCCGCCCCCCTCCCCTCTGAAGCCCTCAGTTTGTTTCTCATAGTCCATAGTCTCTCATGTTTCGATCCCTGCTTTCTAAATCCCCATAGCATTGCTGGGATTCAGCGGGAACGGGGCAAGGGCTTAAGGCTTGTCTATCACTCGGGACCCTTTGCTCTGCCTCAGCTAGGACAGGACCGTTTTTTTTTTTTTTTCCTTTCTCTTTCTTTCTTTCTTTCTTTCTTTCTTTCTTTCTTTCATTCAATTTTATTCAAAGCATTGTCTTCATATTAGATTCATAGAGACTCCAGTCCAGGTGTGGGATGGCCGCGCTTGGGTCGCAACCAGGTGGAGTGCTCTAATGTCCAGAGCTGTGACTGTCCGCCCCCACCCCGGAAATCCCTGCTGGCTCTGGTCGGCGAAGGGTGCGGGTGGGAGGGAGGACAGCAGCTGCCCAAAAGGAGGGAGGCTCGGGGCTCTCACCCCTGCCGACTTCTGCCTAGGAACACCAGGGAACGCTGAAACCTCAAACTCCACCATGGAGGGATGCCCATGTGGCTCAGTCAGTGAGGCGTCTGCCTTGGGCTCAGGTCATGATCCCAGAGTCCTGGGATCAAGTCCCACATCGGGCTCCGTGCTCATCAGGGAGCCTGCTTCTCCCTCTGCCACTCCCCCTGCTTGTGCGTGCTTTTTTCTCTCATTCTGATAAACAAACAAACAAACTTAGAAAACCTCCACCAGGGAATGTTGGTAGAGTCACCTTCTTGGGTCAGAACGGAAATCATATTTAGCCTGGGCACCTCTCCCATGTTGCTGGCAAATTGTTTGCGTGCAGACACTCCGGAAAGTTGCTCGAACTAACCCGCTCCCCCTTGACACCAACCGTGGACTAGGAATTTCCCCAAATTGATGTGGGACATTGGTCAAACTTTTTACCTTGCCAGATACTCATTCTACCAATAGTTATTAAGCACCTGTTAGGTTCCCTAACGAGAACTTTCATTCAGGGAGTTTATACTCCACTGGGGGAGACAGGGAGCCAACAAGAAAGCAAAACAATACTATTATCGATTGTGAGGTAATGTCATCCATCCATGGGAAGGAATGTCGTCAAGGAACCAAGCATGGGGCTTAAGAGTAGCTGGGTGATGGAGGGACATTTTATATAGAATAGTTAAGGATATCCTCACTGAGGAGGTGGCATTTGAGCTGAGAGACAGAAGTAGTGAAGAAGTAGCCAGACCTTTACAGATGGAAGAGTGTTTCAGGCATGGGAAACAGCAAGTGCAAAGGCCCTGTGGCAGAACGTGCTTGGGTGGGTGAAAAACAGAAACCACTGAGGGTTGGTGAGGCAAGAGAGAAGATAGGAGAAAGGCAGGAGCCAGTCCAATCTGGTGGGGTTTCAGGCCACAGCAAAGGAGTTTGGAATTTATGCTAAGAGTGGTGGAAAGGTGTTGTTGGGTGTTGGAAATTCCTGTTCCATAGTAATTCGGCCAATGTAAAGGGTCTATAAGGTCCCGGTGAAGTGTAAGGAATAATGTAATGAATAAACACCCACGTATTGTTTGGTTTTACCTGGTTTCAAACGTCACATAAATGGAATCTGCTTTTCTGTTCAACATCACGTTTGTCAGAATGGGCCACGTTGGTGCACATGGCTGTGGGTGACTCCTATTCACGGCTGTGCGGGACTCCACTGGAAAACGCTGTCATGGCGTGTCCTTGCTCCTGGTGCATGGCCTTATTTGATTTTCTAATGTTGAACCAACCCTACATTCTTACATAAACCCAACTTGATTGTGATGTATTATGTATTTACCTTTTTAAAAATTAATATATTTATTTAAATTGAATTAACATATAGTGTATTATTAGTTTCAGAGGTAGAGTTCAGTGATTTGTCAGTCGTATATAACACCCAGTGCTCATTCCATCACATGCCCTCCTTAATGCCCATCCCCTGGTTACCCCATCCCCCCACCCGCCTCCCCTCCAGCAACCCTCAGTGTGTTTCCTATGATTAAGAGTCTCTTATGGTTTGTCTCCCTCCCCGATTTTGTCTTGTTTTTTTTTTCCCTCCCTTCCCCTATGCTCCTCTGTTTTGTTTCTTAAATTCCACGTATGAGTGAGATCATATGATAATTGTCTTTCTCTGATTGACTTATTTTGCTCAGCATAATACCCTCTAGTTCCATCCATGTTGTTGCAAATGGCAAAATTTCATTTTTTTGTTGGCTGGGTAACATTCCATCGTATATATAGACCACATCTTCTTTATCCATTCATCTGTCAATGGACATCTGGGCTCTTTCCATAGTTTGGCTATTGTGGACATTGCTGCTATAAACATTGGGGTGCAGGTGCCCCTTCAGATCACTATGTTTGTATCTTTGGGGTAAATACTCCATAGTGCAACTGCTGGGTCATAGGGTAGCTCTATTTTTAACTTTTTAAGGGACCTCCATACTGTTTTCCAGAGTGGCTGCACCAGCTTGCATTCCCACCAGCAGTGCAAGAGAGTTCCTCTTTCTCTGCGTCCTCGCCAACATCTGTGGTTTCCTGACTTGTTAATTTTAGCCATTCTGACTGGTGTGAGGTGGTCACATTGTGGTTTTGATTTGTATTTCCCTGATGCCGAGTGACGTGGAGCATTTTTTCATGTGTCTGTTGGCCATTTATATGTCGTCTTTGGAGAAATGTCTGTTCATGTCTTCTGCTCATTTCTTGATTGGATTATTTGTTCTTTGGGTGTTGGGTTTGATAAGTTCTTCATAGATTTTGGATACTAGCCCTTTATCTGATAAGGCATGTGCAACTATCCTCTCCCATTCTGTCAGTTGTCTTTTGGTTTTGCTGATTGTTTCCTTTGTTGTACAAAAGCTTATTGTCTTGGTGAAGTCCCAATAGTTCATTTTTACTTTTGTTTCTCTTGCCTTTGGAGACGTGTCTCGCAAGATGTTGCTTGCGGCCGAAGTCACAGAGGTTGCTGCCTGTGCTCTCCTCTAGGATGTTGATGGATCCCTTTCTCACATCGTGGGATTCCATTTGCTGGTATTTTGTTTAGGATTTTTGTTTGTGTGCAGACAGATCAGATTGGCCTGCCATTTTCCTTTCTTGCCTTGTCCTTGTTTGGTTTTGGTATCAAGGTTATACACTCTTCATAAAATGACTTGGGGGACTGTTTCCTCTTCTTTTAGCCCCCAGGGCCCTTGTGGAAGACATAAAACCGCAGAAGGGTCTGATAAACGCGGCTACCAGACTGTCACCCTTCTTTGACCCCCCCACTTTTTTGGTACAGAATCTTGGCCTCTTCCGGAACAACTCTTCTTGTTTGTGCCCCCAGCCCAACCTATGCCCGCCCCCCTCCCCCCAAAAAACAAAGAAAACACATTCCTCCCCCATGAGTGCCTCAAATGGAAATGCTCACAGCTCACTTAGAAAGCTGTGTTTCTGGTTTGTTTTTTTTTCTACAGGTGGGTCCTTAACTCAAGAGTTTAGCATGGAGAGTTGTTTTCAGGACTGCCCTGAATGCGCCCAGGTAACAACAGGTAGGTGCCTCTCTTACCCAGTTAACCCCTTTTCTTGAAAACCCAGGTATAGGATCACTCACGTATCCCTTAGGGCTGCCCCGAACATGAGCCGTGATGGGTCCAGCCAGAGGTGAGTCTGGCAGAGCTGGGACCCCGGTCTGCCCGCCAAGGCTGCTCTGTTTTAGGGACGTGTTGGAAACTATGTGGTCCAAGTCCTCTAAGCACAAAATTAGCTTCTTTCCATATTTTTGAAAGGGAAAGAACACCTTACTAAATATAACATGGGTCAACAAGCCAGAAACAAGATAAATAGCTAACAGCTGCAGTTTGGGAGCCGGGTTCCGCACCCCCGGTGAACCCACCAGGGGCCTGGTCTGCAGAGGGAGGGCAGAACCAATGGACAATTTTAAGTGACCCCTGGACCCATAACCCTGCCACGAACCCAAAACACAAAAACCTTTATTTCATTTTTTGATTCTAAAGGCAACACATACACATTTCTGTGTTTCCAATTGTTAAACTCTCCCAGTAAGAGAAAGAAAATTAAAACCACACTAATCCTACCGCACGGAAAACAACTAAAAAGACCATGGAATGCATAATTTGAGGGTTTTGAAATTTCATATAAAACATTAATTAGTGTTTCTCAGCCTTTTCCCCCCAGTGTTGTCCCCTGAAGAGTCTTTTTAGACATTGTTTTTGTAATGCCCCCACTTCACCCCCGCCCCAGGAAATTTTCATACTGCAGATATCCTGTGTGTCTGGTAATGCATTGTGGAGGGCCACAAACCATTGTACTATCGAAGACTATTTTACACCATCCCCAAGAACGAATTTTTACCCTCCCCCCGCCATGGGTGGTCTCACCCCATTGGGAATACAAGCTTTACATAATATCAAATAACCTTTCTAGAAGAAATTACTATATGCTGGTCCCATATAATTCTAGGTACTTTATGTACGTTTTCTTGTTCACTTATCATAACTCTCCTCTGAGGTGAATACTAGAAAGCTTTTATCTCCATTTTACAGTTGTGGAAGCTGAGGCACAGAGACGTTAAGTAACTTGCCCAAAGGCACACAGCTGGGAAAGTCAGAGTGAGGATCTGAGCCCAGGCAGCCTGGTTCCAAAGTTCACGTTGAACCACCAAGCTACATTGCCTTGCAACAACACCTTCTGGTTGTAACGAATCCGAAATATAGACATAGAGTAACAGGTACACTTCCCAAGCCCTGTTTATTCTCCGAAGCAGTCACTGCTAAGTTTGGAATGTGTCACTTGTCTGAGATTTTTACATACATGTTTGTATATGTGAAAATCTTTTGTCTCTTGTTTAACCTAAGAAGGATCATCCAGTTTTCCTTCCTATATATTCATACATACAGATCTGCATATAGAATTTTTTAAAAATTAGAATCACACTGAACATACCGTCTTTTTTTTTTTTACACTTTGACTTTAAAATGTATCATTAGCTGGCTTGAAAGCATAATTTAACAAGCACGTGTACCATATTTTATTTAACCAGATGCAGATTATTGGCTATTTATGTAGTTTCCAGTTTCTCACTGCTACAAAGCTGTGATGAATATCCTTGTACATCATTCTTCGAAGCTGGAATTACAGAGCCAAAGGGTAGAAGCATTTTTGAAACTTTTGATTCATCAATGCCAAAATTCGCCATCCAGAAAAATTGTATGAAATCACTTATCCCAACACCATTACCCGCACTGGGTATTACTGCCTGTTTTCCATCACTGACCATTTAACAGGCCCAAATGTATGAATCCCGACATTTTCATCTCTGTTGCTAACTCTCACCTGGGGCCTGTTTTACTCACGTGACAAGCAAGGCAAAGCTTGAGGCAGGAGAGCAGGGAGGGTGGAAGGTTAAAGTGGCCCCAGTCACTGGTTTGGAAAACACGCTGTCAGCCTCCCAGGGTCAAGGCCCACCTGTTGGGCCCCTAGCAGGTGCTCAGTAATGGGCTTTTTCATCTCCTGCTTCCTGCACCAGCCTCGGGCTGCACCTTCCCGCCCCTGAGCCGTCCTCCTCCTCTTGCCTTGTCTCACATCCATTTGGCAGAACTGCTAAACCCCTCATTCATTCCTTTGCTGGCTGTGAGTGTTATTTGGGAAACAAATCCCCTCGTATGTTTGGTAGGCTTTTCAGCTGGTCCACAGCAGCTGTCTGCCGCGGGATGGGATCCCTGTTCAGTGCCCCGCATGCCTACACATACGTGTTGACACATCAGTATGCACATAGCACGGCACAATCCGGGTGCAGAGCCGATTACGTGACGTGGCACTTCTGTCTCACAGAGACGTTCCATATGTTCTCCAGCCCGAGTTAGGACACCCACCTACGAAATTCCACAGTTTCTAGACTTTCTTCCCACTTTGTCGTTATTCCCTGTCGACTTTTTCCTGCTGGCCTGGTAGCCCCGCTAACCCTTAACTTGCTCACCTGTGTCCCTCCAGTGCCTGCCATTGCTTAGCAGATGCCCAAGAAATATTTGTGGAGTGAAAAAAGAAAGAAGGAACAGACCTCAAGCCGATAAAGGATATTATCCCAAATATTTTTAGAGTATTTTTTAACAAAGTGGCCACTTTCAGATTGAGCCCATTGTTTGATGAGAAAATATCTGTGCAGTGTTAGATTTCAAGTGGCCTGGTTAGCTGTCCTTCTGGAAAGATCGGAAAGAATGCAGAATTGAAAATAGGACCTTGCCCATCCAAACATCTGTCAGGCTTTATTGTTCTGCAATGGTCGCTGTCCCAGGAATCATGTCTTAAGGAGCAGTGAGCCAGGAAGGGTGCTCGCTGCTCGCTGGTCCTCCTGGCCCCTGCAAGTGTTCTGAGCTAAACCTTCAGGCGACTTGCTTATCTGACTCACTCTCCCAGCCAACAAATGGTTGTGGAATCCCAGGACGGTGGGCTTGCTCCCTTGAGCACCAGGTCTCTGAGCCGCTTCGTGGGAATAGGGTTACTCGCCCAGCCGGGGCACAGCAGCTAAGATGAAGAATAGGATGCTTCTGCCCCTTTAAGAAAAGCAAAACTCTGTGGCTGAAGGGAGGCTAGTCTCGCAGGATGGCTTCAGGTGGCCTCTGTTCATTTCATTCAGTGCTTCGGCAGACAGGTTTGGAGCCCCTGCTATGTTCTGGGCGCAGAAATGTGTCATGGGAAGAGAGAGACTGGCCACAGTAGTCACTGGTGGCTGTGGGAGCCCACGGAAGGGGCAGCTGAGCTAGGGGGACCAGAGAACGGCAGAAATGCTGGAGGGGGCTGTGCAGAGAAGGGCGAGGTGAGAGATGACGGGGAGAGGCCATCACATGGGTGATTCCAGGAGCCAGGATTTTCTGCTGCAGGGAGTGGGGAGCTGTGGAGGGTGGGGACCAGCCGGTAGGCTGTGTGGATGGGGACGTATCCCTGATGGATGCCGTCACCCAGGCGATTCGGGTCCAGCTACTGACCACGGCTCATGCACGCCACGGTTCGGGCTCCTCGCCGGACCCCCTACCAGTTGAGATTTCACTGCGCTTCGTTAAATTCCACAAAATGTTTTCAGGACCCGGAGCGCTGACCTCTCTGGTCTCCTGCATGGAAAGGTCTGGCTTTTCCTTTTCGGGTGGGGTAGGCGGACCAGCCCTCCTTCTGCAGTCTCACAGAAGGAGCCAAGCGTAGCACGTAAGACATCTGGAATGTATCAACGGCCCAGCCCGGCCCGAGCCCACGGCTCAGTCCTGCTCCCAGCTCCTTCAAGAGCACAGCCGCTGTTTCACAGAAGTGTCTGGAATCCGAGCTGATCCTCCTCTCTCTTCTTTGTGCTTTCCTTCCAGACCCCTCAGCCACAGCTGTCCACACAGGATGCCTCGAATCTGCTTGAAGCCGTCCCTCGGGAGCCCAGCCGCTGTTTCTTTAGGGCGGCACTAGGGGCTTCGTTCCGTGCGTTGAAGGGGCTTCTCTTATTCTTGCTGCTGCTGCTGCTCTTATTTATTTCTTTTCTTTCTTCGTACCGGCCTTACCCCGCTCCCACTGGCATGATGGCCCAGTCGAAGGCCAACGGCTCCCACTATGCGCTGACCGCCATCGGCCTGGGGATGTTGGTTCTCGGGGTCATCATGGCCATGTGGAACCTGGTGCCCGGGTTCAGCGCCCACGAGAAGCCGACGGCTCAGGGGAACAACAAGACAGAGATAGGCAGCGGCATTCTCAAGAGCAAGACCTTCTCCGTGGCCTACGTGCTGGTCGGGGCGGGGGTAATGCTGCTGCTGCTGTCCATCTGTCTGAGCATCCGGGACAAGAGGAAGCAGCGGCAGGGCGAGGAGATGGCCCACGTCCAGCACCAGCCGGGGGTCGAGTCGCATGCCCCCGAGGAAGACAGGTGAGGACGGGCTGACCACCCTTGGACGGGGGATGGACACACACGCACACACACACTCAGAGGGTTCACTGACGAGACTGTTTTAGTCTAGAAGACTCTGCCTTCCCACTTTCCCCCAGTAAGGCTCTATAAAGCAGTTTACAATTTTCCAGATAACTTCATACTTCTATCCCAGAGCCTCCCAAATAATGTGCTATGAATGGATTAAAGGTGTATTAAGATATTGACACCCTCAGGGAAGCCGCATGGGGCCCAGGGCAGCCAGAGCCTCCAGCGTGCTCTGTGGACATGCTTTGCCTTGAAAAGGTTGGGAAGGAGTGTTCTATTTGGACCAAAATGCCACGAATGCATTTAAGAGATAAGCAATACATTAGGGAGGACATGATGAAGGTTGACATCCCTACTAGAAAAAGAGCCCTTACAAATGAATGTGACAGATGGACACGCCGGTAGGAAAATGGACAAAGGATACAAGCAAGCATCTCCTAGATGTGCAGACAGTAGATGTTCAACCTCATGAGCCATGAAATGCAAACAAAAAGAAGGTGTCATTATTCTTTGCCTATCTTAATGGCCAAGACGGGCAGCCCCGGTGTTGGAGAGCTGTAGGGAAATGGGTCACGGATGGGGGTGTGGACTGACCCAAGCTTTCTGAAGAGGAGTTCCACAGTGAGAGGAAGTATTGAAGATGCGTGTCCCTATCCATTCTGTTCCTAAGAGTTTACCCTTGGGAGAAAAATCACGCAAGTGCAAGGGAGTCTCAGCCCTTAGGCTTATCAGAGCATTGCTTAGAATAGCAAAAACGGAGAAACAGCCTAAATACCCATCATTGGAGCTAAATTATGGCACGCCCACTCAGCGGCATTCTGCACAGCCATAGCTGAGCTGTAGTTGCTAACGGAGGACCATATGCACCCTGGTGAGAAAGGGAGGTTACAACACAGCGTCTTTGGTAAGGTCCTAATCGCATCAAATGTTGCAGCTGTGGGATTAGAGAGGGATCTGGAAAGGTGTACAACAGAGTGCTAACAGAGGTTGTCTCCAGGTGGAAGGAGATGGGATGGTTGTATTTTCTGCCTTAGGTTTTTCTGTATTGTTTAGATTTTCTGCAACTTTGTCATCTTTCTGGCGGGAAGGGAGTTGTTTTTAGTTTGGAAAAATGAAACCTATTTTCAGATAATAAAAGGTCATGCATGTGTATTCTAGGAAGCTTAAGAAATGCAGAAAAGAACAAAGAAGGAAAATAAATCACCCCTAATTACCCACCCTGGCCATGAGCACACACATGCCTAAGGGAGATGAGAGGAAGGCCTAGACAGACAGGGACGGGTTGCCGTTGGCCATTATCACCCCACAAGTTCAAGTACAGAGTTCTGGAAGGTGGCTAAAGTCACCATTCCCTATACATGTGTCAAATAAACAAACAAACAAGCACCCTAACTTTCTGGTTTTCTCTTTCAACAATCAAAGGGGAGAGTAAGCCTGAGGATAAGACCTTTGAGCCTTATAGTGAACTTAGAGGACAAAATTACAGAATAACCTGAAATAGATATAAATTGTATTGCAGAAATTCCTTCTCTACCTGAGAACAACCATTTTGCTTCAGACTGACAGCTGTTTCATGCATGTTTGTATGGCCTTTGGCCAAAGGACCCAACCTGGCACCAGAACAGCCCGTCTGGCATACGGTGAAGCGTGAGGCTTAAAAGCAAAGGGATTTAACTTCCGTATGTCAACGCTTCCAGATCACCCAGTGTAGTCGTTGAGTGTGGTGTTCTGCTTCTGTTCTCCCACTTCCCAAATATATGACCAAGTCACCTAACCTTGACGTATCAAGTTTCCCCATCCATAAAATGGGTATAAAAGAGGACCTAACTCATAGCGTCATTAGGAAGATGAAACTGGCTGATACATGTGGAAGTACTTAGCACAATACCCGACTCGTAGCACACAGTCGAAGCGTTAGCTTTTGTTCCTTCTGGGACCCACTGGTGGTTGACAAGGCTGGGGTACGAGGACCCGGGGCTGACACGGGATCCGGAGTTCATCTCCTTGTGGTTTTAAACACGGCGGAGCGCGTGCTAACCCTCTCCATGCTGGTGCTTGCTGTCTTACAGCCAGGAGGAGGAGGAGGAGGAGGCCGCCTCCAGGTACTATGTCCCCAGTTACGAGGAAGTGATGAACACGAACTACTCGGAAGCCAGGGAATCGGACCAGAACCCAAGGATGAGCATCTCTCTCCCCTCCTATGAGTCCTTGACGGGGCTTGACGAGACCAGCCCCACAGCCGCCAGGGCCAGCGTGGAGCCCAGCCCGGGGCACCCACCCGACAGGCAGAACTCCAAGCTGGCCAAACGCCTGAAGCCGCTGAAAGTTCGAAGGATTAAATCCGAGAAGCTTCACCTCAAAGACTTCAGGATCAACCTCCCGGATAAAAACGTCCCTCCTCCCTCCATCGAGCCCCTGACGCCCCCGCCACAGTACGACGAGGTCCAGGAGAAGGCTTCCGACGCCCGGCCACCTGACTGACGGCCCCGCTTCGCCGTGTCCCTCCGGTCACTCACCTGCCACACCACGGACCCCCAGTGAAGCCGCTCCAGCTGCAGTGGGGACGTAGAGGGGCCGGATGCAAACAGACGGATGTGGATGGGGGTGGGGAGGGGGGTGGGGGGGGCCGGTGACTGGGGACTGACTGATGTCCACGGAACCTCACGTGGCAGGTGCGTGGGGAAGAGCCGCTGCCTCGGATCTCGGCATGTGGACCCCGTCGGGAACGCGGGGTACGCATCTTCCCTGTCGTTCTTCCCCAGCTCTGAGTTGTTGGCGACAACACCGCTCTTTCCAATCAGGAAAGGACGCCTAGCAGCTGGTCTCGGTTGTGATTTTGTTTTGCTTCCACGAGGACTGTTTTGTTTCAAAAAGAAAACCAGATATGCCTTTGCTTTCTTCACCAGAGTCCTGAGCTGTGGGTAGGAGAGGGGACTCGGCTTTCTAGAAAGGACGACGCAGGGCTGTTCCATGAAGGAAGCGAAACGAGAGGCTGATCGATGCTGTGGGGGTGAGGCCCCTGCGGCTGTCGGTTCCCGGAGGGCCCAAGGCCCGGTGGTGCATCAGATCGGAGTTTTGCTGGTACGCTTTCCTGGTGTCTCCTGGGTAAGGGCGAGAAAGGACAGCTGTGTGAGTTATTTTATTCCTTCTAAAATGCCATGCAAGGGAGCTTTTGATAATAAAATATTTTATATGTAGTACATTGGGGCGCTGAATTACTGTACCAGCTCTTCCAATGCTGACTTGCTTAGGGAGAAATATCGCGGCTCATAATAATAGCGGCTAATCCACACGAAGCACTTCCCGTTGCCATGCGCCGTGAGTACTTCACGTGTGTTTTCCTGTCTCATCTGTATCCTGGTGTCCCCGCCATTTTGAAGGTTAGCTCCCCGAGGCTCAGGTTCAAGTGCCCCATGTCACACGGCTAGGACGCAGTGGTCTGGCTCCAGGGCCTGAGTTCTTTAAATGCTCAGTGTAAAGCGCTTCTTCAGACTTTGAACAAGGATCTGTTGTGCTTCCCAAAAGCTGGGGCTGCGCCATCAACCCACACGCCCAACAGAACATTGGGGCTGTTTGGACATCAGCTCCTACCTACTTAAATGTCCTCCCAGCAGCCCCCTCCTGAGACCCGGCCCAGAGGGAGCCAATGGGCTGTGTGCTCAGAAAGGCCAGGTGAGCGTGTCCTCATGCAGAGGGCAAAGTGGCTGCCTGTGGAGCCCAGGAAAACCGTTCAGCCAATGAGGATGCCCAGGGGATTGCTGACTGCTGAGGCCAAGCCAGGAGAGAGGAACAGCGACGTCTGGGGTCAGGGTCTTGATCGTGGGGTGGGAGTCTGGAAAGACACACCTGAGTCCAGGGGCGCCTTCCTGGTCCTGGGGAGCATGACGTGGAATCTGCATGGCTGGGAGAAGAGTAAATCCTGAGGCCATGGATGTTTCCCAGAAGCTCCTAAGTAGAGAAGGGGCAGCAGGTAGGGAGTGAATCACCTCCTTATCTCGGGATTGGCAGCAGAGTCTAAATGCCAACCTTTCACTTTCCTTATGCAAATCCATCTGTTGAGAGGGAGTAGCAGGGACCTGCTACGTGGCTAAGACACGAGAGGCCTGGTCTGGTCACAGCCCACTACGGAGCCAGCCTGGGGCTCTCCATGTATCTGGGGGCTGGGTTTGTTCTTGGGTTAAGTCTTTATGCTTCCTCCTGATGGGAAGACAGACAGGAGGAAAAAGAAGAGACTAGCAGGGCACCTGGGCGGCTCAGTTGGTGAAGCCTGTCGCTCTTGACTTGGGCTCAGGTCATGATCTCAGGGTCGTGAGAGTGAGCCCAGAGTAGAGCCCGGAGTAGAGCCCTGTGTCGGGCTCCACGCTCAGCAAGGAGTCGGCTGGAGATTCTGTCTCTCCCTCTGCCCCTCCCCGCCCCCTCTCTAAAATAAATAAATAAATCTTTAAAAAAGAGAAGGAGACCAGCAAGGTTCCAAATGATAGAAAGGGCCCTCCGTCTGGGCCCTGGGAGATCATCTTGTGGGGTGTCTGCCTAGCCTAGACCCTCCTCGATGGAAAAAGGTTTAGGGCTTGTAGCGGACTGGTGACCCCAAAGGTATCAGGACCTGATTTCCTAGGACCTGCGAAAGTTACCTTACAAGGTAAAGGTTTTGCAGGTGTGATTACATGAAGCGTTTAGAGATGAGGCTATCCTGGAATCTCCCGGTGAACTCTCTATGCCACCTACAAGTGCACTTGCCAAGTGAGAGCTGGGGACACCGTTGCATAGAAGAGGAGGAGGCAGTGTGACCACAGACGCAGAGACTAGACTGGTGCGTCTGCAAGCCGGGGACTGCCAGCAGCCCTGGAGCTGGAGGACGCAAGGGGATTCCCTGCTAAGCATCCAAGGGGGCTGCAACCTTGTCCGTGGCCCAGCCGATGCTGGTTTTGGACTTCCCGCATCCAGAGCCACGAGAGGGTACGTTGCTATTATCTTAGGCTACCGAGTCTGTGCGAAATTGATGCCTCAAACATGGCGCATATAGAGCATGGCTCACCTTTGCCTATAGGAAGGCAGAGAGAATGTTAGCTGGGAATGTTGGCTGTGGGCTGCAGACCTGAACAGTGCCTAGAGAGGCCAAAAAAAAAAAAAAAAAAAAAAAAAAAGATCATCTGCAATATTAAGTTAAAACCACCTGTCAAAACAGGGGACTACCTTCAGCTCAACATTCCCCAAAGCACACTCATCCTGTTTGCTCATTGGTCCAGACCTATCAGGGACCTCCATCTTTTGACTCAAAAGAAAAGAGGGGGGGGGGCTAAAAACCAGAGTAAAGCCCCTAGACCTTTCCTCTCCATCAGGTTTCTGTTCTTAAAGTAAACATAAAAGGACAGAAATGGGGGAGAAAATTCAAGAAGCCACCAGCGTGTTCTTGAGCCTAAATAGCCCCAGGGCCAAGACAGAACAGAGAAGAATCCCACCTAGCGCTCCCACTCCATCCAAAAGGAGGAATCTCAGCAGCCATTTTGGTGTCATGTTAGCACTGCTCTCCCAGGTCACAGCTGATTGGACCTGAGGTATGTGTCCACCTGACCCAGGAGAACCAACCAGAAGCTGAGCTAGGCTAGGCCCTTCTCCCTCAGGAATTGATCCTGCCAGGGATGGATAGGCTGTTGGGTGATGGGGTGTCAGCGATTAGGGGGCTGTTTGGGCACCATCGCGATGGGCCACAGGTGAGCGAAGCCGGGGAAGGGGCAGAAAGAGGCAGACATGAACAAGGAGACCTTGGAAATAGCTGCCTCCGGATAACTTTCTGGTCCTTGGTCCTTGTCCCTTGGGAAGCCCAGCCCAGCCCTTTTGTGTCCTCCCAATAATGTTGTGTCCTCCCAATAAATCCCCCTTTTGAGTTCTGGTCCTAAATTTAGCCCGAGTCCTTGAAGGCAGGCACCGTCTTTGCATCACAGACAGTGCTGGGCACACAGTGGGCACTCCACCTCTCCCCGATTTTTATTTCCACTTTTCTTAGACCGGTTACAGTTTTGAAGAAGGGAAGCCACACGCAGATCGTTGAGGCAAAAGGTTGCTCTCTTCCTCGGTTCACCAGACGGCAACTCCCAGCACAGATAATGGACAAGTCAGCCCGTTTTGTTTGCTTTCCAGCCTGATACCAGCTTTTCGGTGCCTTTAGAACTGAGCGGCTCATCCTAAGAAAGTGAGTGTCAGGAGGCCACGGCTATCAGGATTTAGAGACCCTCTCCCTTGTTGATGCCCAGGCTTTGCTTCCCTGGACTTTAATGGGTGGTAGTGGAAAAGTCCCTGATTAAATTCATTTGGAAATCCATGAGAGAAACAACACATTTTTACTGAGCGTCTACTATGTGCCACATGCTAGGGGTCAGCTGCAAACAAATGGACCAGGTCCCTGCTGACACCAAGGCTGTGTTCTAGGTGGAGGGGGACAGATGATGAACAAAGAAATAAATACATAAGCTGTAATGTCAGAAAATGAGAAGCCGTGTGAAGAAAGATGAGACATTAGCGCATCGCCTGTTTCGGTGATTGGAAAAGTCTCTGGGGAAGTAACATTGGAGAAAAGTGGGGAGGGAGCCACATGGAGATCTGGGTGCAGAGAATTCTAGAAAGCCTCTCATATCTTGTGCACATTATGACTCTCCAAGCAGATGTTGCAGGATATATCATTTCCCAAACCAATTTGGCCGCACCACCTTTCTTCCCCACAAAGCCTCTTCCATGGTCAGCTTCCGTGGAATACCCCATAGGGAGTGGTGATTGAGCCCAACCCAGTAATCTACGGGGGGAGAATCTGGCCCAGAGCCCACAAGAGACATGTCCAAAGTCCTGCAGCTCCTTGACAAAGCTGTCTATTAGCTTCCTTGTGTGGCATTCAGATCAAAGATGGCCAATGAGGGCTGCAGCAAAAGACCACAGAGGTCACAAGATGGCCCAGAACCTGACACCTGGGGGAGAACTCACTGCACGTGGGGGAAGACAGTCAGACGGGTGACATGCTGATAGAAACCAACCAGCCCCCAGACACAACATGTGACAAAACGTTCTCAGCTCCCGGTGACACTGGTAAACATCGCACCAATGCCGGAACCGGACGGCTTCACCTTAGATCTGTGGTTCTCCACCAGGATTGACTTTGCTTCCCAGGGGCCATTTGGAATGTGACTGTGGGGTGAGAGTGGGGGGGGGGGCTGCTACTGGCATCTAGTGGGGCCGGGATGCTACCGGACATCCTGCAATGCAGAGGACATTGCCTACAACAAAGAGTTATCCTGCCCCAAATGTCAAGAGGGCCAAGGTTGACAAACCCTGCCCTAGATGAAGGAAGATCCATTCTCTTGGGCAGTGGGGACTCTGGGGATAGAGCTTGGCCACCCAGTGTCAGCTCCATCAAAAACCAAGAAACACTCATCCCTGGAGATCAGCCTGAGTGTGGTATTTATGATTTTCCTTTAAAAAAAAGGAAAATATTGGGGCTCAGTCGTTAAGGTCTGCCTTCGGCTCAGGGTGTGATTCCAGGGGCCTGGGATCGAGCCCCGCATGGGCTCCCTGCTCTGCTGGGAGCCTGCTTCCTCCTCTCTCACTCCCCCTGCTTGTGTTCTCTCTCTCACTGGCTGTCTCTCCGTCAAATAAATAAAATCTTAAAAAAAAAATGTATCACTTTTACAAAGACCATTTTCCTATCCCTCCGCAAGCCAGAACTGTAAATCTAATTCTCCACGGCATGATATAAACAGAGCTCTCCTCCTTTTCTCCATCCCCAGTCCCTTGTTTGTGCATTAAAACTCTCCATTGGAATTTTTTAACTGGCATTTAAAGGCTGTGGGAAAGATAATAGTCAGTAGTATTTACAAACTCAAATAGATTTTAAGAAAGTTTAGGTTACTTAAAAGCATACTAATGAAGGCTATATTTCAAAATAAAACAACGACAATATAATTTGAGAAGCAAAAATTATGGCCTGATCTTCTGCGATGCAAGTCTTCTCAGGGAAAAAAAAAACACACAACAAGGTCAATAATACAGCATGCTTCTCAGGGAGAAGCTGGGCTCAGTACCGTATAAAATTTGAAAGTTGCATGGAAACTTTATTATTTTAAAGATTTTATTTATTTATTATTATTTGATAGAGCACAAGCAAGGGGAGCAGCAGGCAGAGGAAGAGGGAGAAGCAGGCTCCCCACAGAGCAGAGAGCCCGATGAGGGGCTTGATCCCAGGGTCCCAGGATCATGACCTGAGTTGAAGGCAGACACTCAACCGACTGAGCCACCCAGGCATCCCCACACGGAAACTTTAAACCCAAGAATGTTCTTAGTATATATCCTCAAGACGCCTTATTTTAGAAAGCATCTTGGCGGTTGTGTCCAGTCAAGAAAAATTATTAGCATCTACTTTAACAAAACACAAAAAAGGGAAAGATAATGTAACAATGCGGTAGCCAGTAGACAAGCTGTCAATACGTGTTTGTAAGAGAAAGTGTGTGATATAAGCAAGAGAGTAAATGCATCTGCCTTACCTAATATTGAAAGATGGAACCAATAAAATAAAATAAAAAGTTTATTTGTCAATGACAAATTAGTTGTCTTTTTAAAAATCAGATTCAACTTACCAGTTCACAAACTGACTTTTCAAATAGTAAAGGACACACCATTCTAGCACTAGAAAATTCATTTCAGTACCAAGTGGATTGTTTTAAATCAATACAAATGCAGCAGAAGGGATACGGGAGAAGCCATGAGCCATAACTTGAATGACTTTCAAAGGTAATGCTAAGTTTATGGAAAACATCCATTCAATCAATCAAAATGGCAAAGAAACGGGACCCAGAAAAGCTGACTGCTAGATGGGATAAAACTTGATTTTGATGTCTATTTCCTAAGTTAAAGGGAAAAAAAATCAAGGCAAATGTTTTCCCATTGGCCTAAAAGCAATAAAAATTGTCCATTAATCTTCCCTTAGGCCAATAATAGAACAGTCTCAAGGGGCAAAATAGGAGCCAGAAATAAGACTGAAGGGGAAATGTAGGAGAACGCCAAACGGCTAAATTCTGTGGATATGTTAGGAACAGACTGTCCCATCATTCTATTTCGTCTATACTTGAATTCTCAGATGTGTACCTTTTTATACATCCTTTCATTGAATAAACATTAGATGAAAAGGAATACGCAAGTCAGAGTTTCTCAACTCTGGCACTATTAACACTTGGGGCTGGCTGACATTGACGTGGGGTGGGGAGCATAGGATGATTAGCGCATCCCCGGCCTCTCCCAACTAGATGCCAGTAGCTTCTCCCACGTGTGGCGATCAACAAGGTCTCCAGATGTTGTCACAAGTCCCCTGGGAGGGAGCAATCCCTGACTCAGAACCAGAGCTTGAAGTCTAGTGGGAAAAAGGCAGGATGGGAAATTGGAAAAAAACTAGTATCACTCAGGTGGTAATTTCCGTGTTTGTAACATGCAGATGTTGACAATCGCCTTGGGTCACAGACTGGGAGAGTCGACTGAGTAAACTCTATGGGAAAATGCTACAAAAAGTAAAGTCTTGAGCAGGAATGGTTCTAGAGCTCACCTTGTCCCACTTCCTTGTACAGAGAAGGAAAACCAAGACAAAAGTGTTAACCTAAAGACCACGCCAATGTGGTATAAACACGGATGGTTATAATTAAATATTGTGTGGTTTCCACTTGGAAAAATAAAGGACACAGAGCCCATTTCAATGGGCTGCAACACACCTACAAATATTTTTTAAGATTTATCCATTCATTTTAGAGAGAGAAAGAGAGAGCGTGAGCGTGGGGGGAGGAGCAGAGGGAGAGAATCTCAAACGGACTTCCGCCTGAGCCCCTCGCAGGGCCCAATCCCACAACCCTGAGATCATGACCTGAGCCGAAATCAAGAGTCAGACGCCCAACTGACTGAGCCACCCAGGCGCCCCCTACAGATTTTTGAATCAAAGATTCCTAATGATATTTTAAAAAACTCATCGGTCACTTTGGCAGTTGCTTCTTACTTCGAATATTGCTACATAGGAAGAGAGAACCAATCCTTTATTCTGCCTTTCCTGAACAAACCCTACTTTATGATAAATATAAACAAAGAGTTGATGAAGGAAAACTCTTCTTTCTCAAAGAATTCTAGCTAATGATTACCAAAGGAATAGCAATCAAAGATGTCACAACTTAGCAACCCCAAAGGAAATGGTGGACCTAAGGGCTGATACTCAAAAAGGCTAAAACTATTAGTTAAAAAGTGGATGAGCCCAAGTGTGCATCAACGAATGAATGGATACCTACGTACAATGGGATATTATTCAGGAATATTATTAAAAAGGAAGATAATTCTTTTTTTTTTTTAAGATTTTATTTATTTATTCGACAGAGATAGAGACAGCCAGCGAGAGAGGGAACACAAGCAGGGGGAGTGGGAGAGGAAGAAGCAGGCTTCCAGCGGAGGAGCCTGATGTGGGGCTCGATCCCATAACGCGGGGATCACGCCCTGAGCCGAAGGCAGACGCTTAACTGCTGTGCCACCCAGGCGCCCCAAAAAAGGAAGATAATTCTGACACCGGCAACAACCCAGATGAACCTTCCGGACACCATGCTCAGTGAAATAAGTCAGTCACAAAAAGACAGCTACTGCATGATTCCACTTATGGGGGCACCTAGTCAAATTCACAGAAGCAGAAAATGGGGAACTGTGTTTTAAGGGGTGTGAAGCTACAGCTTTACAAGATAAAAAGGTTTTGGAGATTAGTTACCCAGCCATGTGAATACACTTAACACTACTGAACTGTAAGCTTAAAAATGGTTAAGATGGTAGGGGCGCCTGGGTAGCGCAGTCGTTAAGCGTCTGCCTTCAGCTCAGGGCGTGATCCCAGAGTTATGGGATCGAGCCCCACATCAGGCTCCTCCGCTATGAGACTGCTTCTTCCTCTCCCACTCCCCCTGCTTGTGTTCCCTCTCTCGCTGGCTGTCTCTATCTCTGTCAAATAAATAAATAAAATCTTAAAAAAAATGGTTAAGGTGGTAGATTATATGTTATGTGTATTTTACCACAATTAAAAATAAAAAGTAAAAATTGCGGGGAGAAAGAAGCTGATGGGGACTCGATAGTGGATGGTTCAGTCTATCATCGCTGCTCCTACTGCTTGGTCTCTGAGGGGTTAAAAATGGGATGAGCAGACATTTATGTGCCCACGTTGATCAAGGAATCACACAGCACCGCCTACGAAGTGGTCTTGGCAACAAAAAAGATTTTGGATGTAATCGGGCTTCTAGCTCTAATTGTTAGTTTACAGGAAATGTGGGGAAGAAAGAATCAAGTCAATTGAAACCAGGAGGGAGCAATCAGCCACATTCAGGATGTGAATATTCTACAGGACAAAGGACTTCCTTTCTCCAATAAATCAGTGGCTGAGAAAAAGGGGGTGTGTGTGGGGGGGGTGTGGTTGCCTTTACAGAATAAAAGCGATTTCAGAGACCTAACAACACATGTGATGCGGGGATCTTGTCTGCATCCTGTTCTAACAAACCAACTGTGCAAAGATATCTTGGAGAGAATCAGGGGACTGTGAGCATGGACTGATGTTGGACGAGATTCAGGAATTATTGTAAGTATTGTTCAGTGTGGTAATGTGTGGGGGCGGGGATGGCAGGTAATGCAAAGGGGGGTGAAAGTCTTCCTTCCAGTTAGGAAGCCTTTGTGGCTGAAAAGACACAATCTGTTTTAAATTAATCCAGAAAAAGAAATCAACAAGGAAGAAAAAAAGAAATGAGAGAAGATTGGGAAAATATTGAAGCTGGATGATGAGTACTTGAAGTTCATTGAATTGTACCCTATCTCTACTCTTCTGTATGTTTCAAAAGACCCATAATAAAAAGTTTTTTAATGGAAGCAGTCCCAAAGGAACATGCGAGCATACATGTGAGGTAGAGCGAGCTACAACCACAGTGTAAGCAAATTAATAGACGCCTCTATACCAAGCTGGGACGTTAACAGGTGCCAGAAATGGGAGGTACAGACTTGGACCTTTGCCAAGTGAGCTAGCCAGGCCTCAAAGGGGCCATACATCCCAGCAAAGGGAGGACTTCAAAAAACCCATTTTTTTCCTGGACTGCCAGAAAAGGGAGCCAAGGAGACAATCTGTCTGTTTTCAGCGTGGGTCTGGAGGGAAAAATTTAATTATGGCCACAATAATAATAAAGATGACTGTCACCCTGAAGATCTGTAACCACATGGGGCTGAGCTTCAAATTTATACTCCAGGTGTTCAGCGAGCAAGCTCCAAGCTAAGGAAGGGAATATAAGTGGTTACAGTATCCCTGGCATCCAGCTGAAACCAACACAAAGCTTTCCTAAAGGAAAGCGGCCAGGAATCAGACCCCTCAGGATTCCCACAGGTTAAGTTCAGTCCGAAATGAGATTAAAGTCAAATCACGACACATCTGAGAAACAAGCCAGGATGAGTCAGCATGGGCAGAAGCAAACAGTAGATTGAGGACCGCCCCCCCCCCCAAACACCCCCAAGGACTTCAGACACTGAATTCTCAGACGCAGCTTCTAAAATCACTATGTATTTCATCTTTTTTCGAAGAGGGATTTACACATGAGCAAGGAATGAGACCATCAAACACGGTAGGCATTTGTCTTGGGGAGTTTATGGGAGCACAGGGAGAGCTATCAGACCCTGTACTGTTGGCACTTCCATTCCGATAGAAGAAACAGATTTATTCACAGAATCAAATTATTATGCTGGGGATGAAAACCCAAGGGCTCCCAGAAGCCAGAGAGGAAATGTGAGCATGTGAGCAGTGCAGTGGGAAGGGAGACCGTTTCTAAAGAGGGCAGCCCCTCCTTAGCCCTCACAGCCTGCTGGTCTATGTGCAAGAATACAGCCCGGGTTCCCATTTTCCAAGATGTTAATGTAAGTTAAAATGGTCTGTACACACTGGCCACCATGACAGATACCTGCAGTTTTTGTCACTCAGGACCTCTCTTCTAAAACAGTATGGGATTATGATTCCCCTTGGGGACCACACCTCTCCCCCGTCTCAGCCCACTCTCTCAGAGACCGTGTGGACACCATTTCTGGCGGCAGGGAGAGGCGTGTGACTCAAGCCTCAGCCAGTCAGAGCAGAGCAGTCTCTTGGCCTCAGTAACAGGCTCAGGAAGGGGCCTGTTCCCCAACCAGAGGAAATGAGAAGCAGCAAGGCCTTTGGAAGAACCTTCGGGAAAACACTCTTCCTTGTCCCCCCATGGGATTCCTGAGAAGACGTAAGGGCTAGAGCTATGGCAGCCCTTTTGTGACCATGATACAGGGATTCTCTCTGAGCTTGGATCCACGTGGCTAAAAGCATTGCTGAGAGCTAAAGAGAAGCCAGGGCCTGATGACGTCACTTGGGCCTGAACCCAGCTGTTCCCTCTAGACTTTTCATTTATGGTAACCAGGGACTTTGCTTCCTGCTTACGCCAGTTGGAATCGGTTTCTCAGTCACTCCACAGAAGGAGGCCAAACCCTTCAGCACACCCTTTAACACACTCTGAAAGCCAGACAAACATCTTTGAGGGTTGACATGGGTCTCCGTTTCCAGTCTCAGCACCTGGCCTCCCTTCCTACTCTGTAGGATCATACCTAGCCTCTCCTATTCCTGGTCTTCTAGCCTCCGTTCCCCCTGCCCCTTCTTTCCATGGAATCTTCTCTCCCCGCTCTATCGCCTAGAATCCTACCCATCCTTCAAGACTCAGGTAAAATGCTTCCTTTTTGCTTAAAAGAGCCTTTCCCTCCCCCCAGGTCCCACCCCACAGCAGAAGAATGTACCCCCTCTCTCTGCCCAGGTCCCTCTGACACCCCCTTGAGCACTCAGCCCTTCTGCCTGGGAGCCTAACTACCCAGCAACATTCCTGTCCCCTGTGCTTCTTGACGGTGATCCAAATTTAGACCCAGATTAGAAGGGATGATCTTTGAGACTTGAATTTCAAAAAACAATCCGTTCTCAGGAGAAGTCAGAAAACACGGTGAAAGACGAGGACCTAAGTGAGGGAGTGGAAAGAAAGAGCGGTTGTTCTGGGGAAAAGAGAGGGTCTATGTTGAGTGCCGTGAGGAAGGAGGAAAAGCTAGCCATATCTGGACTGAAGGAAATGATTCAGAGGAAACCCGAGAAGAAATGTCTTAGAGGGGCACAAGGTTGATCTGCTCGGGAAGGAAGATAAAAAGCATGTGACGGGAATGACCCAAAGCAGAAAACAGGAGCACTGTTGAAAGGATAAAAGAATGCAGACAGCAGCAGCATGCTGGGAAACCTCCAGAAAACAAGACAGAGGGTGACAAGTGATGAGGTCATCTCAAACTGGGTACACCGAGAGGCTTTCTGAAAAGGTGGGGCTCGTGTCGGCTTCTGTGGAAGGAAACTGAGGCTTCTGGAAGTTGCCGTTCAACAAACAGACACAAGGGAGGGCCCCACGAGGCCAGGCAGTTGCTAGGCCAGCCATCCCCAAAGTCACCATGGGTCAAACATCCAATTGGGCCAGGTGTCCATTTTCGAGCCCCCCGAGCAAGCACTGTCCCTCTTCTCTCTTCTAAACTCTGTCCTTCCCCAAGACCAGCTCTTTCTTACTGTGATCAGATAACCAAGCCAGACTGGATCCAATCACAGCGGCTCTTAGCCTTTGCTGAGAAGAATTTGGTTAAGGCTCTGGACCCTCTTCCCTGAAAAATGCACAGGGCTCCCATACGCCCAAGTCTCCTCCCAATATCAGGAGTTCACACCATCTCTGAGGCCTATTTTGTGAACAATGGTGCCTGAACTCATTCATTTAATTAAAAAAAAAAATGTAGGGGCGCCTGGATGGTGCACTTGGTTAAGCATCTGCTTCTTGATTTCTCAGGGTTGTGAGATCGAGCCCCGTGTCAGGCTTCTCACTCAGCATGGAGCCTGCTTGAGATTCTCTCCTTCTCCCTCCTTGTCTTCCCCTCTACCCCTCCCCCTGTGCTGTGCACGCACTCTCTCATTCTCTCTCTAAAATCAATCAATTAATCTTTTAAAAAAAATCTTACTGAGTGCCAACCACCTGCCAGGGGCTTCTCTAGGCACCAAGGATGCATCAGGGAAGAAGACAAGGATACTTGCCTCATGGAGTGTACCTTTCATTTCATATTCTAGCCCTCAAAGGATCAGGGAGTCTGGAGATGTGGCCCCGAAATTTGGTGATTCTGACCTGGGGCCAGGTTTAGGACCTCCTGTCCCGAGGAACCCCAGACCAAACCCCCTCTGTAAGGAGAAAGGGGAGGATAGTAATGAAAAGCAGGTGCTCTGGCTGGAAGGCTCACACACTGCTCAAGGATTGTAGATGGTACCAGCACTTTGGAAAAATGTTTGGCAGAATCTTCTACAGTTGGACATCTGGGTTCTCCATGACCCAGCCATTCTACTCCTAGGTGTATACCCAGGAGGTACTTAGATGTATGCATACCCCAAAGACAGCTACAACGGCCCCCAGTTATCGCTGGTGTTCACTCCTCTGGGTAATCCCCTCCCCTTGAGCGTAGGTGGGACCTGTATCTTATTTTGGACTAGCACAATGCTGCAAAGGTGATGGGATGTCATTTCTGTGATTATGTTACCTACGATGGTAACGTCCATCTCACTAGGAGACTCCCTCCATTGACTCTCCCTGGCTTTCATGAAACCTTTCCCCCTTAGGGAGAAGCCCACCCAGCAAACAGACAGTGGGGGCCTCTGGCTAATAGCCAGCGAGGAGGTGAGGCTCTCAGTCTAACAACCCTCAAGGAACTGAATCTTGAACTTGAAAGTGGATCCTTCCCCATCTGAGTCTCAGATGGGACCCCTGGGCTTGGCCAACCCCTTGGTGCAGCCCGTGAGAGCCCCTGAACAGAAATCCACCCCCTGCCCTGCCCCAGCAGGGGCCGGATTCCTGACCCACGGAAACTATGACATGATAAGGGTGTGTTGCTGGAGCCACTACGTGGGTCATGATTTGCTACACAAGAACAGATAACTACTACATGGAATGCAACACAGCAGTGAGAATGAGCGAGCCAGTGCCATCACACAACAAGGACGAATCCCGCAAACATCACGGGGAGTGAAAGAAGCCGAGTGGAAGATGGCACCTGTATGCTTCCGTTTAAACAAAGCTCAGAATCAAGCAGAATAATCTACGATATTGGTGGTCAGGGTGGTGGGTGGGAAATGACCGGAAGGGAGCACAGGGAGGCTTCTAGGGGCTGGCGATGTGCTTCTGGATCTGGGTTCCGGTGAGATGAAGGCATGCACTTGGCGACAATTCTTCAAGTGTGCACTTAGACGGGTGCCCTTTTCACTATTTCAGAATGTGTTGTTTTTCGATAAACAGTTTATGAAAAACGCAGCATTCTGGAGTCGGATCCCGGTCTGACCTCTTACGAGATTTGTAACCGGGCAAGTCGCCTGAGTATTCGGTGCCCACCTTCTGTAAAAGTGAATAAAACCGTGCGCGGCCCCTCACGAGCCTGGATGTGTTAGCTGGCTTTGCTAGCCACATTCATGAAGGTTCGCTGTTGCTCGCAAGAACAGCAGAGTTTGTCCAGACGCCGGAAAGTAGAATTAATGGAGTTGCCCAGCAGTTACCACGCAGAAGCCCTCCAGGGGACGTCAGCGGAGGGAGCTCAGCCCGTCTCTGACACCCACACCCAGAGAGGTCCCAGGACAAAGGGCAAGATGATGTGCGGCTGGTCGGAGGTCAGGTTTGCTCTGGGTTGGGACTGAGTCTTGATGCAAATCAAAGTTCTCCCCAGGGTGTCTGACCTTGGGCTGTCCTCCCGTATCATCCAGAAACCAAACCAAACAAACAAAACGGCCACGAATAACTGCAAACACTCACGGAGCGAGTCTGTTGTACCTGGGCGCAGTTCAGTAGTTTACACTCGCTGGCCCCTGAATCCTCACCCTCCGGGCCTTGCGATCTCCACTGGATGGGCGGGGCAAGTGAGGGCGGACAGAATACATCCAAAGAACACACCCACGGTGGGATCAGCACACTAAGCAGTTTGCAAACTGAACACGCACACCCATCCTGAGCCAGAGCCAAAGCCCGAGGAACCAAGGGAACTTGACGCGGGAGAGGGATTTGCAACAGAAACGAAGACGTGGAACCAGCAACAGAAGAATCCATTTGAGGAAAAGCTTTGAACCTGTGTGTTTTCTCATGTTCTGTCAAGGGAAGGGGACGAGGACAGCGGCAGAAGTTTTTTCTGTGGTTTGTTATTTTTGTGAGTGTGTGTGCATGTGTGTGTGTGTGTGTGTAAATAAAACCCGTATATCCTAAGCCCAAAGGGCCAGAATCAGCGGCTACCTAGCCTCCAGCAGGCGGGCTGTCCGCTCTCCCCTCTGTCATCCTACTCAGCAGCTTGGCTGCTTCCATCCGGTCGTGCTCTTTTTCTCCCTCTTGCTCTCCCTTGTTCCTGTTCCCGTTCTTTCTCTGACTCTCCCTCACTGCATAGAGGCTGGGCAAAGCCTCCCTATCTTCATTTCAATTTGGAAGGCAAAGGCACCAGGAGGAACAGGAAGGTCTGGGAAGGGTGGGAAGGGGGAGAGAGGGTGCGGTCTCCCCAGTCAAGGACAGCCCCGGGGAAGGTGGCTGACACAGAATGAGGTCCCATGGGGGCAGAGCTCCTCCCCCCTCCCCGGAAGGGAAGCCCAGTGTCTGGGCCTCTGAGTTTGATGGCAGGCCCCAGCTACCCTCTCTCAGCTAAGCCACTTTCCCCGGCCCCTTTCCCTCCTTGCTTCAGACAAGCCTTCATTTAACATTATTCAGTCCCGTGTAGGAGGACAGCTGGGAACAACGGAGCCAGGATGAAGCCGGGCCCTTCAGACACCAGCACTTCCGACCTGAGTCACGATACCATATGGCCTGGGTAGCCACCCACAGCTGAATAAAACCAATGATTATAAGCATCACCAAGGAGCCCGTATAATCTAGAAACCTCTATTTTTTTCCTTCGGGGGCAATATTTTTAACACCCCATCGTGGTTTAATTGCAAGTTACAACCCTCTCTCAGTCCCAGAAATCATAAAGCCATAAGTTATTGAGGTGTTTTATTTTCTGTTTCTGAAATTAAAACGGATTTCAGGTTATTGCATTTCAAGGATTGTACACACCCATTGAGATAACTGTGGCATTTTGGGGGGAGGGGAGTCCAATCAAGATTCAGCAGTTTCTGCTCCAGTGGGTCTGAATGTCAGCTTTGCCCTCAGTTTAGAATTCTTCAGAGGGATGGCTATTGGCCACCTTCGACTTCTCAAAGACTATCTGGGGCCATGGGCTCCTCCAGCTCACAGCCAGCCCGGTTTCCATGAGGGTCTGCCTGGCAGTAAGCAAGTTTGCGTCCTGCACTCATGCTGAAGACAAGAATTGGGCTAAATCAAGCATGGAGGTGGAGGTCCAGGTAGGGGTGGTGCTCAGGCCTCCCGGGAGCACCCCTGCAGCAGGCTAGAGAAGCTCAGCAGCCCAAGAAGGTAGGAAGCCAGGCTGTGGGCCGGTGTCAAGGGGCTGTCCCCCGCCCCCACTCATTCCCTCAGGCACCATTCTAGGTACCTGTGATCCATCGGTGAACTCAACAGAAAAAAACTCCCTGCCCTCCTGGAGCTTAGTTTCTATGGAGGGTGGGGCAGGGAGACAAACAAATGAGATAAATCAAATAGGATGTTAGATGGTAAGTGGTCGGATGAGAAGAAGAGGGATAGAGTGTGGAGGTTTTTGTTTTGTTTTGTTGTTCTTGTTGCTCTTTCTTGGTTTTTGGGTTTGTTTTTTAAAAAAATTTGAAGTAGGGCAGTATTTGAGTAAAAATCTAAAGAGGTGAAGGAGATCCCTAGTGGAAGTGCTTTCTAGGGAGTGGAAACAGTAAGTGCAAAGGCCCTGAGGCAGAAAGGCTCTGGGGAGTTGAGCCTGACCCTCCCTGTTCCTGTGAAGCTATTATTACCCAGGTCCCAGTTTCTGTGGTCACTCCTCCAACTTTATGCCAAGGGTCTTTCTGGTTGCAGGGAGGCAGAACCCTCCAGGCCCTGTGAGGGCCTGGAAGAGATTTCTAGGAATAGACTCCAGGGAAGGCCTGGGCAGTTCAATTTCCTAAGACAAGGTTTTGCCAAGTTTGTAACAAATGCACATTTCTGGACCATGCTCCACATCTGCCCGCCCAGAATCTGTGATCGAGTCTGTGTCTGGGAATCCGCATTTCTAAAAGCCTCTGGGCATGTTTGAGCATCTTCACTCTGTCCATTTCCATGAGTTCTCCCTTAGATCTTGTTCTTAATTGACTAGGATAGTCTGCCACATTTCATCTTTCTTAAATGTTTTTTTAGATTTTCTGGAGGCACCTTGCAGGCCATTTCCTGCCAGGGAAGGGAAGCGTTCTCTAGGTATTTAGAGTTGGCGGGGCTGTTCTGCTCCCAGGCAGGTGACAAGGGGGTGGTGGGAGATCGATGAGATTTGCATGTGTTCTCCACACAGCCCCGCCCCCAGTCCTGTGCCCATGGGGGAGGTTTCAAGGACAGTGACCGATGCTGGGGACTCAGGAGATGTTTGTAGAGATAAAGAGCAAATGGCCGAATAAACGTCAGTTTTGACAAGGAAGAACAAGAATCGTCGTGGGTTTGGCGGTTTGGAAATATCCCTTCCCCAGCACATGGAAAAAACCCTCGTTCTTTCAAAATTGTTCCTTCCACCCCATCCCTCTCCCATCCTCATCCCCACCCCCAGAAGTGGTGGTCCCCCCAGCTTACTCTGTTTTCTACAACAGAGAGGAGTAGAGATTCAGTGGGGCAGGGGGTTCCAACCTCTAAGCTTCTGGTTCAGCTCCATCACCCTCCCACCCCAGCTCCACGCACCCAGCCTAGAGCAAAGGAGAGTAGGAAGGAACGACTCTCCAGTCTGCTCCTTCCTCGTTGGAAAACTGAGGGCTATTTCTGTGACCTCTGAGCCTCCGTTTCCCCATCTGTGAAATGGGCCTGGGGATCCCTGAGCGGCAGGCCCCGGGATGCTTCAGGGCGCTGCTGTGGGCTGCGATCCTCCAGGGCGTGTCAGGCGCACCGCCCCTCTTCCCGCCCCCACCACGTCCGCTCCCCCCCCACGTCCGCCCCCCGCCCCCTTGCGCCGCGCCGGCCACGCCCCTCACCGGCCTGGCGGCGTTGCCATGGCGACGTGCGTACACAGGCCGGGCGGGCGCGCGGGGTGCCGGCCGCCGGCTGGAGACTCCGCGGGAGCGCGGCCAGGCGGCCTCGCTCGGGAGCGGGCCGGGCTCCTCCCGAGCCCGCCGGGCTCTCGGCAGGGGACAGAGCGTGGGCTTCTCCCGCGGGCCAGGTGAGTGCGGCACGGCAGGAAGCAGCGGGCGGACACCTGGGGCGGGACCGGTCGGCCCTGCGAGGTCAAGAATTTGGAGGGAAGGCGCGGGAGCCGGCGCCACCCTGAGCTCGAACTCCTCTCAGGTCCAGGCTCGGGTCCCCAAGAGCACTCCAGAGGACGTGCTCCAACACCAGCCCGTCCTCCCTAAAATGCAGGCCCCCACCCCGCCTCCGGAAGTAGCCTGCGCGGGAGTTTCAGGACCCTCCTCGGCACCAGGCGTGCTGCTTTTACATATCCAGCGGGGTACACAGCCGGGATTAGGAGGGTGCGCTCTGGTTCCCCTGAATTAGGGGCAACACCCACCCAATGATCAGAGGAATCTTCCTTGAGGAATCTTTGCAGCTCCCAGGCCACTGAAGACGTGTAGCCCTGAAGACATACTGCTTCTCTAGCCCAATTCTGAGCCCTCCGAAGTGGTGAAGGGGTCGGGGATACGCACGTGATTTGCTCTTTACTATGCCTGGTGCTTCACAGCAGTAAGAACGAATTTACAGAGTTTCACACATTCAAATTACTTTCTACAGTGTTTTCAGGCAGGGGAGTGACTGCACAGGGCAAGATTAAGATGGAGAAATATTGCCCAACCCAAAAGCTACAGGTAGAATTTAGGGTTTCCAAAAAGACACTGAATGGGAAGATTCCTACTCAGCTGGCTGCACAGATTTGGTTTAATGTGTCATTTGCATTTTCATTCAATCAGCAAATGTTTACTGAGCATCTACTACGTGTCAGACCCGGCCCCAGGTGCTGGAGATGGGGTAATGAACAAAACTGTGAGGAAGTGCAAAGGGTCTGAGCTTTTACCTTGCTTGCAAGCTAGTAAGTTAGCCTGGCCAGCTTATGGTTGGTGGCAGAAGACACAGGACAAAATTTGTCAATGCCTTTGCTCCATAATGGGTACAAACACAAGGTACCCATGAAGAATTGTGTCTTAACAAAAACAATACGGTTCTGGCTCTCCCGGAACATATATCTCAGTGAAAGGAAAACAAATAGCAAACACAACTGAATAAAGGAACAAGAAAATGTCAGAGCTTGACAAGCACAAGGAAGGAAATACAGCAGGTGGTATATGCCAGTTGTGACTGAAGGATGCCGTTAGCTAGGGTGGTCGGGGGGTTGCCACATGGGGGCATCTGAGCAGAGAGAAGGCACCAGCCTTGGGAACATCTGGGGGGAGAGCTAAAAATCATGCATGTGCACGATCCACGTTCTGGGGTTTAGTGGCATTTCCTGTGGTTTTTCTGCAGAAGAGACATTTCTCCCAAGTTTGCATTTCAGATTAATTAGGCTTGTATGTGTTGCTTGATAACAGGGTCCTCTGCCACTGAAGTGAATAACTGAAGTGATTTGACAGCAACACAGCATGGTTCTTTGGGAAGAGGCAATGTCTCTCCCTTTCTGTGAATTACATTGAACTTAATAAAATGTATTTCTCATTACAGGAAATCATCGATATTCGTGAGGTATCCGTAGCTCTCAGAGTTTACAAATATAAACTATCTGGCTTACTTTTATTTCTCTTACCCCCAGGTTGGGTCTTTTTTTCCTTTCTAAGGATGGAATCCGGGTGTCAAGGACTTTCTGATATGTCCCAAGTGTTAAGAGACAGTGTAACGCCCCCCACCCCACTCTGCCCCACCCACCAAATGTGGACGTGTGGGAAGTTGAGCCACCAGCCGATTATGCAGTAGTTACATGCAAAGGCTCAGAGCTGTCTCCCTGACACCTGCTGCTGTGTCTTTAACCTCTCTGAGTCTCAGTTTCCCCATCTGTAAAGTGGGACAGTACCCATACCTCCCTCGCAGGGCTGTTCCGAGGAGGAAAAGAAGCAGTGTGTATAAAAGAGTAGCACAGTGCCTGGCACTTAGGAGGGATTCAATCGTTGGTGATGGAGATGTGGATGAAAAGCAGAACCAGACCCGAGACCCTCTACGATCACAACTAGATGGTCTTCGTTTTTATCCACAGTCCAACAGCATCACACTTCAGTGACCTTCCAGTTGAAAAGAAGAGAGAGGGACTTTGGTTTTTGGACACAGCGTTGAGATGGAGGATGTCTCACTGTGTAACTGGACATATCTCAAATCAGAATTCAAGCATCATAAGAATTATCAACATTTTGGAACCCACTGAAGTCACTGAGATTTTTGTATTTGAAAAAACCAGTATAGAACTTACTTTGGAACGCATCAAACTGCAAAATGGTTGGATGCACGGATAGATGGAAGGATGTGTGATACAGCAAATGTAACAAAATCTCCGTTGTAGGATCTAGGTGGTGCGTATAAAGGAGTTTACGCACTTCTTTTGACTTTCCTGCATACTGGAAGTGTTCATAATAAAATGTTGGGGCGGAAATAGGTTCAGAGTCCTGATCGTATGTCCAAGCTAGAGTCTTGATAGTTCGCCTTTCAAAGTTACCCTTTTCCCCCTAATTATATGAAGAAATGGAGTGATTTACAAAGAAAGCATCCTTTAAAGCCCATTCCCTCAATGACAGACTCGGCAGTTTTAGAAGCTCTGTAGAAGGCTTAGACTTTCGTGGGTCTGAGTTCGATAAGCCCAACATTCGTAATAATAATAATAATAATAATAATAATACAAATACGTGGTTAGTGTGTAGCGGTCACCACCCTACATGCTTCACACATATGATTGTATTTCATCTTCACAGAACCCTACGGGGTACAGAGTATTATTAACCCCATTTTACAGATGAGAAAACTGAGGCATAGAGAAAGAAGTAAGTCACCCAAAGTCACAGAGCTAGTGTGCGGAGGGTTAAGAATATGGGACAGAATACTGGCTGTGTCAGATAACTGCCCTTGTGCTAAGCTTCCTGGGAGCCAGACCGCGATTATCAGTGGAATTCAGGCTTGTCGTGGGGTTGTTCCAGCTCCTGGTGGTTTGTGCTCTGAGTTATGTAAAAAACGTCTTCTGTGGGATGATCATCTTTGCTAGACGTCACTGTTTAAAAAGATAGTCTTAACAGTCTGCAGGAATTGTGATCAAACTGTGAAGTCCATCTACCCTCTCCAACCTCTGCTGATTTCTCCTTTAAATAGGACGGTGCATTTCATCCGTTCTAAATGTGGTGTTGAATAATCAGAAGATTGCATTTTCCTAACAGTGTTTTTTTCTGAAAACCTTCTATAGGGAAAGCAGAGAGTATGAAAGCCTACCTAAAGAGCGCAGAAGGCTTTTTTGTCCTGAATAAAAGTACTACTGTTGGAAGGCATGAAGACTCAGACCTTGTGTTAGAGGTAAGAACTGCTCCTGTCCGCTCCCAGCTTCTCCCACCTCCACATATCCCTGCTGTTCTGTGGACTCGAGCCTCTTTTAAAGCACACCCTCTGGCTAACAGCCACATCATCCCTCCGTGTGCGACCCATAACCGCCTGCGGAATGTACTGGGTCTCCCCAGCATGTGTAGTGAAAATGAGTATGCGACAGAGTGTGATGTGCCCTCTGTCCTTTTTGGACCGTGTGTACAGATGCCCCACCCATCGTCCCCTCCCCTCAGCCAAATGGGGCCATGTGGAAGGGGGCACGGAGCTGATGCTTTGACCTTCACCTGCTCTGGGCCTGACAGCGAGGACCACCTGAAGTACTCCGCTTGAGCAATGGCCTCTCGCCCTTTCCAGAGCTTTTGGAGACTGTTGTGATGTGTATACCATTTTGAGAATGTTATATCAATGGAATTATACCACATGTAACCTTTTGAGATTTTTTTTTTTTCACTCAGCATAATGTCCTTGAGATCCATGTAGGTCGTTCGCCTTTTCCTTTTTATTACGGAGTAATATTTCCATGGTGGAGATGTACTGTTGTTTGTTTAACCATTTACAAATTAAAGGACATTTCGATTGTTTCTAATGTGGGGTTGTTACAGATAAACCTACTTATGAACATTGGCACACGGGTTTTTGTGTGAACGTAACTTTTTCTTTCTCTGGGGTAAATGCTCAGGAGTGTGATTGCTGGATCAGATGGGAAGTGTATGGTCTCTAAAGAAACTGCCAGACTGTTGTCCAGGGTGACTGTACTCTTTAACATTCCCACCAGCAGTGTATGAGACAGTTTCTCTGCATCTTCACCAGCAACAGGTGTTATCACTGGTTTTTTATTTTAGCTGTTCTGGTGTGTCGTGATGCCTCCCCGTGGTCTTCATTTGCATTTCCCTAATAGCTAGTGATGTTGGACATCTTTCCATGGGCTTATTGGCCTTGTGCACGTCCTCTTAGATGAAGCGTCTCTTCGTGTCTTTTGCCCATTTTCTAATCACATTGTTTCATTTTTAACTATTGAGTTTTGAGAGTTCTTTAAATATTTTAGAGACGTGTCCCTTTTCAGATACAGAGCTTGTGGATCATTTGTCCTTGTTGGTAGCTTGTCTTTTCATTCTCTTAACAGAGTATTTTGCAGGGCAGAAGTTTTAGATTTTGGTGAAGTTCAGTTGAGCATTTTGGTTCTTCATGAATCATGCTTTTCATGTCCTGTCTCAGAATACGTCACCAAGTCCTCGATTCTGAGGATTTCTCATATGTTTTCTTCTAAAAGTTTTATAGGTTTTGTGTTTAAATCTATGAACCACTTTGAGTTCGTTTTTGTATATGACATGAGACTTAGGTCAAGGTTCATTTTTATTGCAGGTGGCTATGTAGTTGTCCCAGCACCATTTGTTGAAAAGACTGTCCTTTCTCCATTGAATTGCTTTTGGAACTTTGTCAAAAACCATTTAGCCGTACTTGTGTGGGAGCTATTTCTGAGTTCCCTATATGTTTCATTGATCTATGTGTCTGTCCCTCTACCAATATGACAGTCTTGATTACTGTAGTTATATAAGTCTTGACTCAAGTAGAGTGGTTCCTCCCATTTTATCCTGCTTAAAAAAAAAAAAGATTATTTTTACCTATTTTAGTTCTTTTGCCTTTCCATACAAATTTTAGTATAAGCCTGTCTATATATACAAAATATCTTGCTGGAATTTTGATAGGAATTGTATTTAAGCCAATATATCAGTGTGAGAAGAATTGATATCTTTACTATGTTGTCTTCCAACCCATGAACATGGTATGTCTCTCCTTTTATTTAGGGGGGCTTTGATTTCTTTCATAAATGTTCTGTAGTTTTTAGCAAAGCAGCCCTGTACATGTTTTGTTAGATATATACTACACTTAAGTATTTATCTTTTTTTTTAATGATTGTAAACGGTATTATATTTTCAATTTGGTGTCCACATGTTCACTGACAGTATATAGAAATACAATTGATTTTTGTATGCTTATGTGGTATCTTGCAACTGTAACTAAACTTTCTGGAATTTTTTTTGTTTCGTTTTTTGTTTTGTTTTGTTTGTAAGATTTTATTCATTCATTTGACAGAGAGAGAGAGAGAGAGCTCAGAGTGCACAAGCAGGGGGAGCAGCGGAGGGGGAGGGAGAAGGAGGGAGAAGCAGGCTTCCTGCTGAGCATGGAGCCTGATGTGGGGCTCAATCCCAGGACCCTGGGATCACGACCTGAGCCAAAGGCAGATGCTTAATCGACTGAGCCTCCCAAGTACCCCTAGAAGGTTTTTATGGATTTATTGGAATTTTACACATAAACAATCATGCCATCTACAAATAAAAAGTTTTATTTCTCCTTTCAGAAAAGGAGATCTTAATGCCCTTAATTTCCTTTTTCTTGCTTTAATGCACTGGCTGGAACGTCCAGTACTCTGTTGAATAACAGTGATCACAGCAGTATAAATCTTTGTAATTGCTTATTCCTAATTTTCTGAGAGTGTTTATCAGAAACTCTCAAATTTAAAAATAACTCAGTGGACCTCTCCTTGAGGTTCTCATCCATGATGTGGTCTCCCTACAAGGAAGGACACAGAAATCTCTGTTCAGCGCGCAAAGTCGAGGAAAGGAAAAAGCATTGCAGTTTCTTCTTTACCACAGCAAGGGACAGGTTTTATGTAGTTTTATTTCATGTCTGGCCAAAGTACAAACAGAGATCTGTTTTTTGAACCTCAGTATGATATTAGAAAACTGCAGGCTTTGGAGATAGACAGACCTGGGATTGAATCTCATTAGGCCACCGGCTGGCTGTGTGACTCTAACCCAATTACCTGATTTCTCTGAGCTCATTTTCCCTGTCTATAAGCCACTGACCTCACAGGGTTGTTGTAAGGATTCAGTGAGAAATGCACATAAAGTGCTTGGCACGTGATTCTAAGTAAATGACACTATGATCGTTAATATGGGCTCATAAAATGGAGATTGAGAAGAATCCTTAAAGGTGCACAGGATTAAATGAGGAGTCACTGGTATTAACAAGCTGTATGGAAAAAGGAACTAATGAGGACAATTTTTATACAGACAGAAATTGAGTTGCATTCACTGTATAAAAATAATTGACTGCCTACTGCTCCTCAGACTTAGTTTAAGAAGGAAGTCACCCCTGCCAGCCACAGTCACATTGATTTATGAAGCAATCAGCTGTGTTTCCAGAAGCACAAGCTCATATTGGCTCCCTAGAGAACAGATGACACATGAATTGCCCAGTGTTTTGTGAGCAGGCTTTTGATGGGTGCTTCTATCCTCTCTTAGACAAATCCTCTTCCCCCAAGCTTAAATGGATTTGGTAGAGGATTCGTTTAAAAAGGGGTTGTGGGGACACAGGGCCATTTTGAAAAATTGAAACCTGCTGACGTGTCAACATTTTCTAGTTTTATAAAACAAGACAAGGTGAAAATTGCTTCTCTGCTGACTTCCTTGGGTCTTTCTGATGAGAAGAATCACCCTTGATCAGCTGTGGGCCACCCTGAGGAATCATCCAACAGTCAATTTTTAGTTTATGTTATTTGTACCACTAGACGTCATTTCACTAAATAAAGATCAGAAATACATAATAAAAAGTCATCTTCAAAATTACCCAGAGGTTACATCTAGCAAATAAAAAGGATTGTTTTATTTACCTGAATAAATCCTAAAGAGTAGGCGGTCAAATCATGGAGGTGTATACCCACTGGCAAGGCTGACATATTGTCCTGATCGTTGATGGCATCAGATTGTGACACTGTTTACTTTTCCCGATAATGGGAGGTTGTTACACGCTTATAGTTTTAAAAAATTGGGAGAAAGCACAGTATAAGGAAGAAAATAAAAGTCACTTGTAATCATTTGGCTCAGGGAAAAAATCAGTATTGATCTTTGCGGGGTTTTGCCCTGCAGATTTCTTCTCTATCCTGTAAGGAGTTTGGTTCTCTCACAGCAAAAGGAGGCCTGTTTTCGCCAGGCTAGCTTTATGGTTGTTATCACTCATTCCTTCCACAAATATTTACCTGGAGGCTTAGCACTGAGGCAAGCCTGGGGATAAAGCAATGGTAGAATAAGTCATGGTCCCCACAGTCAGAAAGCTGCTAGGAGAGAGACATGTTAAGTCAAAAGATCCCACAAAGACGTGTATGGTTCTATGCACATTGGGGCTCTAAAGGAAAGGAATATGGAGGATAAGGAAGATTTAACTAGACAAGGGGAAAGGGAATGGCATGTGCAAAGGCCCTGGGGTAGAAGAGCATATTATGAGCCCAAGGGACTGAGAGAAAACCAGCGTGTCCAGAAGAGTGGAAAGGGAGAGAGCTTGAGAGATGAGTAGGCCTCCTTCAGCCACTGTATCTGAAGAGTTTGGGAAGAAACTGAGGAATTTTAAGCAAGGGGGGAGACATGCATTTTGAAATGACCATCCTGGCTGCCATGTGCAGATTCGCAATCAGGAGCTCTGTTCAGGGGCACCTGGGTGGGTCAGTCAGTTAAGCGTCTGCCTTCAGCTCAGGTCACGATCTCAGGGTCCTGGGATGAACCCCTGCATCAGGCTCCCTGCTCAGTGGGGAGCCTGCTTCTCCCTCTCCTCCCTCTGCTCTCTTTTGCTATCTCTCTCTCTGTCTCTCCAAATAAATAAATAAATATTTTTTGAAAAAAGAGCTCTGTTCAGAATCTCCCCGTCTCCCATTTTACAGAGCTCAAAAGCCTCAGCCTTGCTCATTTAAGACATAAACCTTGACAATTTTAATTTGTGCATTTGGTTGTGGCTTGTGAACTGTAATTTTTTTAGTTAGACGTAGCTATTATTTAAACCACACTGAGAAAGGGGCTCAGTTCTTCCAGACTGAAGAAATACTGCAAGCCAGTGGTTGTAGAATTTTCCATCTGTATCAGAGTGCTTGTTAAACATGAACTAGACATTCTGACCCAGGATGGGTTCAGGATAGGGCCCTGGAATCTTCACATTATATATGCTCCCCGGGCTCAGGTGGGGACCGTGTCCCAGGGAGATGGTTCCAGGACCACACTTTGAGGGCTCTCCCTCTCTCTTCTTGACCATCATGTTTTTTCCCTCCTGATGTTGTGGGAGCTCCTGTCTGGCGGGGGGAGGAGTGCATACTATTTCAGTATACTCTGTTTCGAGGGAAAGAGAAGCAAGAGTTCCACAGTGAAAAGCTGACCCACTCTCGTCCCTCCCCGAGAACTCACTAAGCTACCCTCGAGAGGTTTCCAGATACCCTCGAAGACTGAGCTACAGGACGGCCCAAGTCAGCACAGGGAGGGGTGTGATGGAGGAAAAGAACAAAGGCGAAAAAGACAGGGGGTGAAATGCTTACACCCGCACATCTGGCCTGGGCATGCAGCGCCCTACCAGCGGGTTCCTTTCCAGCTGGAGCAGTCTAGCACGCGGCAGCCGCTTCTCAGGTGGGATCTGAGGGTTGTGGAGCAAGACTGATGTAACAGACACACCAGCACCCGTACAGCCAGATGACTCTTGTCCCTTTGCCTGGCACCTGCCCGTTCTGGGCTGCCTCTCAGAAAAGAACCAGCAGAGCCTAAGTGGTCTTCTTGTTTATCATGAGTAAACAAGGCTGCTGTGATTGTCCTGTTATTTACATCACCTCACAGGTGTGTGGGTGCATCTGCTGTGCCTAAGGGCTGTCTGTACCTCTGATGGGCATCTCTGGATTGCCCACCACAGGTTATCAGCGCTGGACAGCCCGTCCCGCGTGCATTTCTACCCACTGGATCTTCGTTCAAACTCGGCACCCATGTCATTTTCATTTGTGTTTCTCTTATGAGTGAACCCCTGCATTTTGAGAGGTAAGGTGACAGGTGGACTTGGCCTGGATAAGGATTCCTACCCTGCTCAGTCTCTGTGGGGAAATGCATGGAAGGACACGGGCCAGGAGGCAGGGCAGTCGCCGCCTCTCCCATCTGCTCTTCTTGCTCCCTGCTCACCCCGGTTGTGCTCCCATGCTCACCCCTGGCTCCTCCCCCAGCTCCGCTGCTTCTGGGATTCACCCACCTGAGTCCCAGGGGAGCTTTCCTCTCTCCTGTTCGAGAACTGGCAGCTGGAACTCAGGGCTGATCTCACTGGTTACTTCCTACTGCAGCAGTTTTTAAATTTTTTTAAAGATTGTATTTATTTGTCAGAGAGAGCACAAGCAGGGGGAGCGGCAGGCAGAGGGAGAAGCAGGCTCCCCGCTGAGCAAGGAGCCCGACGCAGGACTTGATCCCAGGACCCTGGGATCATGACCCGAGCTGAAGGCGGATGCTTCACCGGCTGAGCCCCCCAGGTGCCCCCCCTACTGCAACAATTGATGAGCTGACTTTCCCTCCAGCAGGTGGAGAGCTTCCAATGGGGAAAAAAAATTTATAGAAAAGGGCTGATCCCATGTTGCTCTTTTTTTTTTTTTTTTTTTTTGTGGTAGAACACACAGAACACAAAATTTTCCATCGTAACCGTTCTTCGGTGTACAGGTCAGCGGCATTCCATACATTCACCTTGTGCAGCCAACACCGCCTCCATCCCCAGAGCTCTCCATCCTGCAAACCCTGCACCCTAGACAACCATCCCCAGTGCCCCTCCCCCAGCCCCGGGCCCCCAGCCTTCCGCTTTCTGTCTCTGTGAATTTGACTCCTCCAGGAACCTCCTGTAAATGGAATCATGCAGTATTTGTCCTCCTATGACACTTACTTCACTTAGCGTCGTGTCCTCGAGGTTTGCCCGTGTTGTATAGTCCGTTGTATGTATTCCGCACCTGCTGCTTATCCGCTTACCTGTCAGTGAACCCTGGGTTGTTTCTTCCTGTGGCTACTGTAAATAATGCCTCAAACACGGGCGTACAAATCTCTCTTCCAGCCCTTGCTTTCGGTTCCTTTGGATGTATACCCAAAAGTGGGCTTGCTGGACCGTATGATAGTTTTATCCTTAATTTTTCGAGGAACCGCCATACCATTTTTCTCATCCGCTGCACCGTTGTACGTTCCCACCAACAGAGAACAGGGGCTCCACCGTCTCCACATCCTCACCGACACTGGTTTTATCCTGTTTGTTGATCGTAGCCATTCTAATGGATGTGAGGTGGCAGATCATAATCTCTTCAATAGCACAGATCGTACAAACTCTGGAGTGTGCATTTCTAGATTACTTACCACGCCTCACGTGGCTTCCTATATAGTCTTTGTACTGTATGTGTATTTACAAAATTACATTCTCAAAAAAAAAAAACAAACCCTATGGGGTAGGAACTGCTATTATCATTATTAGCCTCATTTACAGATGCGGAAATGGGGCTCAGAAGCGTTAAGTAACTTTCCCCAAACCACACAGCCGGTCAGGGGAGGTGAGGCTGGGTTTCCCATTCGGGGCCAGCTGACTCAGTGCTTTAGCTCTGGGAGCATCTAAAATCTAAATATCTGAAATTCCTTGTGAGTTCACTGGAATATTAAAATAGTTCACTGAGCTAGGGAAATTCCATAGCGTGAAATCCAAAGTGAGGCTCATAGGTGAAACACGAAATGAATTTTCTTGTGATCTTCATTCCCACCACTAGCTGGGGTGGCGCCATCTAGTGGGGGATTTGTGTGGGGAAGGTTGACCCAGTGCTTTCCACCCAAGAGGAGCATTGGGGCTGTAAGTTAAGGCCCCACAAGAATCCTGTCTGGGGGTCACGGAGAGCCTCAGAGAAGACCAAACTTGAGCTGCCTCTTTAAAAGAGAAGCCTGTGGATTTTCCAGGCAGAGCAAGCAGGAAAGGATGCCCCAGGTGTTGAAACAGCATGTGCAAAGGCCCGGAGATGTTCGGTGAATAATTTGGCCCGGGAGAAAAGGACAAAACGGCATGTTGGTGGCAATGTGTAAAATGGAAGCCAGGCTAAACATTTGAAGGGGAACCTCTGCCCCCTTCCTACCCTCTCTCCACCCCGGAAAAGGCTTTTTAAGGTCAGGGAGGAATCGATGGTCTTTGTTATTTGGGTGGGAGAAGAGCAGGCAGAGAGGCCCTAGACCAGAGCAGCCAAGGGCATGACCTTGGCACCAGCAGGCTGGTTCAGAGCCTGGCGCCCTGGCGGGCTGTGGGGTCCCAGGCAAGCTATGCAGCTGTTCCCCACCGTGGTCTCTGTATATGTGCCACGGGGATGGTTGCAGTGACCACGTTATGAGGCCTAATTACTGTGAAGTGCTTAGATCACTGCCTGGTGCTGTCAATACTGTAGTAAATGTTGGCTATTGTCTCTGTGATCTACTTACAACAACACAAAGGGATGATGTCACCGTGGTCTACTTCAAAAGTCAGGGTGGACTCAGCTGGTTTCTCTGCCCCAGGTCACACGAGGCCAAAATCAAGGTGCTGGCGGGCCTGGGCTCTGACACAGAGTCTCCAAGGAGAATCCGCTTCCAGTCGGTTCAGGTGGTTGGTGGAACTTAGCCCGTGCAGTTACGGACTGAGCTCCCCTTTTCAGGCTGGCTGGCCATGGAGGTGGCTCTCAGCCCAGAGAGGCCACCCACATTCCAGGCCGGTGGCCCCCTTCTTCTTCAAAGCCAGCAGCATTGGGTCAAGGCCTTTTCATGTTTCAGATCTTTCTGACCCCCTCTTACTGCTCATCTGTCCAACTCCAGCCAGAGAAAGTTCTCTGCTTTAAGGGTTCATGGCATTAGGCTAGTCCCACCTGGACGATCCAGGGTACTCTCCCTCTCTTAAGATCATGGGTTAGTAACCTCTGTATCTGCACAGCCCCTCGTGCCATGTAATGGAGATAGTCCCAGGATCCAGGTTTAGGGCATAGATCTCTTTTGGGGCCCATTCTACCCACTGTGGTTAATCCTACCTCTTGCCTGCACTGTTTCCATGGAGTGGGTGTGGCCTTATGGGGCTTGTTTGAGAGCTCTTTGGAGGAACCAGTGAGGACAATGTCAGGAGCCGTGGAGAGAGGTGGCGGGTGAGCTGGGAGGGTCATGTGGGACGGGAGGGGGCAGGAGGCAGTGTGAGGTGAGTGCGTCAGCATCCAGGGGCAGGCGGGCGCTGGGAGGCCCGGAGATGAGCGGGGGGTTGGAAATACACATTGGAGAATCGGGGGTGGTACAGCGGCCCCGCCTGTGGACAGAGCAAGAAGGAAAGGGCGCTGGCCCTAGAATCTTCGGGAGCTGTGGAATCTGGGGGCAGGTGAAGGGAGAGGAGCCCAGCATGGAGGCCTAGGAGCAATCAGGTATCAGAACCAGCAGGCTGTGGCCAGGCCGGGGAATATATCAGTAACATATACGTAATACACTGAGGGTTTACTTTGTGCCGGGCACTGTTCTGGGCACCTCTGCGTATATTAACTCATTTAATCCTTACAGTGAACAACCCTACGAGGCAGGCACTATCGTTTCCCCCATTTTACAGATGAGGAAGTTGAGGTCACACAGGGTGGATTGGGGGCTGGGAACTGGTCAGGCAGTCTGATTTGAGGAACCAGCCTCTTCTTGAGGCTTTGCCCCTCCTCAGGGCTCTCTCAGGGAGACCAAGGTAGGAGGGTGTCACTGACAGAGGGAAGCAGAGACGCTTCCCCTTCCCTCCTCCTCCCAGACTCACTGTCTTACCAGAGCCCGGCTGTTTCCTCATACCCTTATTCTTTTGAAAACCCCCGTTTTCACTATTTCTGCACTCCGTCTTTCTCGAGGCAGTGAGGAGGGTGGGGCTGGGAGATGGGATAGCCAAGAACCGAAAGGTAAGAAGAAATAGATCTCACACACACACACGCACACACACACCATTTAATTTTTAAAATGTCGTCCTACTACCTTGAAAATTCCTCCAAACAGTACCTCCTGGCAGTCCTGTGAAGCACGGCGTATGAAACGCACTTTTGCACGGGAAGCAGCCCCAGGGAAGCACGACACTTGCCCGAGGCTGCACAGCTGGGACGCGGCAGGGGTGGGGTTGGACTCCTGGCTTTCCACCTGCAGAGCCCATCCTCTTGCTCCCGGTAGTGAGCGTTTCGGTGTTCTCCTTAGGTGCCGAAGTTCTAAGTGCTTTTATGTGTGTTATCTCACGTACACGTCACCAATAACTACTAGGCCGCTCTATTGTCTATATTCACAGAGGAGGAAACTGAGGCACTAAGAGACTAGGTCACGTGCCCAAGGTCACCCGGCTAGGAAGTAGGCGAGCTGGACTTTGAACCCGGGCCCTCCACCTCGAAAGCCGCTCCAATAAGCAACACACCGTCCTGCCTCTTCAGCCCCCTCACCACGAGGCCACGTGCCTCCCCTGACCACAGTGCCAGCTGCCCCAGGGCTGGGGAGCCGTGGGTGACAGTGGCAGTGGGCTGAGGGCTCAGGTGGGAAGGAACACTCTCGAGGCAGCTTGACAACAAAGGAAAGGAATGGGGGAGGGGAGGGGAGGCGTTCTGAGGATGGCGAGCATGTTCACGGGTTAGGGGGTCATGCTGAGACTGAAGATACAAAGAGGAGACCCTCCGTGAGCTGGGACCAGACGAGGTGGGGTGAGGACAAGACCACCCTGAGCCCCTCGGCGGCCGAGAGAAGGGGACTTGAAAGCCATATCTGAGATCTTCTCCCTGCTGGAACTCCAGGTCCTGGCAGGGAGCAGAGGGCCGTTCAGAGTGGGTGTAGAGTGACAGAGGTGGGTTTCATAAAGGGACTCCTACAGAGGGTGGCCAGACTGAAAGAAACCGCCCAGGATGGTGTGGTGCCCAGAGCCACTGAGACTGAGGGGCTCTTCCCCCCCCCGCCAGACCTGAAGGGTGAGGGGGTTACATCTCCTGGAATCCCCAACAGGAGCTGTGGCTTTTGGTGGAGGGTTGTCCCCAGCCCATGGTGACCCCACAGGGAGGGAGCCAGGGAGGAAATACCCCAGCCTCTCTCCTCCCTGCTTGGATCTCTGATCCCCTGTTGGCCAACCCCAACCAGAAACCAGAGGCAAGGAGCCCATCAGCCCATTGATGCAGCCACGTGGGCTGGCCTGCTAGGGCAGAGGGCAAGGGGGAGCAGGTGGGTGAGGATCGGGGGGGCAAGTGGAGGACGTCTGGCAGGGGACAGGAGATGAGGACCTGGAAGGCTCTTTACGAGGTAGAATGAAAGTCCAAAGACCAGAGACCGGGGGCTGGGGGGCCCGAAGGGAGCAGCACGTGGCTGGGATTGGGCTGACTTGAGGACAGAGTGTGAGGATGGTGGGGAGATGGGGACAGAGATGGACTTGGAGGAGCTGGTGAGCTTGAGCGGGGAGCCAGGCCGGGGCAGGTGAAGGGGAATGCCCACAGGGAGTGGATGAGGAAGCAGAGGCCACAGGAATCAGAGAGGAAGGGAGGAGGAGGAGGAAGGGAGGAGGAGGAAGGTCATGCTCTGAGACTGGGTTTGGGAGTCGCAGATGAGGCGGGATTGAGAACTGGCTCTGAAGGAGGGTTCCAGATAATCAGGAGCCTTGGCGGCAGGGAGGCTTCCTCAAAGCCCAGGGCTCACCGGAGCAGATCCTTGTGTTTAGTGGATTTGTTAAAGTCCGTGTTTTATGGACCCACTAAATACTTTTAAAAGATATTTAAAATGCGGTAGACTTTTTAAAATGCATGTTCCAGGGCTCCTGGGTGACTGTTCGGTTAAGCGTCTGACTCTTGGTGTCGGCTCAGGTCATGATCTTAGGGTCCTGACATCGAGCCCCTGGTCAGGCTCCACGCTGAGCATGGAGTCTGCTTGAGAGTCTCTCTCCCTCTGCCCCTTCCCCCCACCGTGCACACACACATGTGCATGTGATCTCTCTCAAATAAATAAATAATAAAACTTCACTTCCACCCCACTCCTCTCTCACTATTAAATCGCTGTCCACTCTGAAAAGCATAGGGGACAAGTCAAGGGTACAAAGTTTGGTCCTGCCAGTGCCACGTGCCAGCATCTTGATGTTGGCTGAGGCACTTCATCTTAGCCATTTTTTTAAAAGATTTTATTTATTTATTTATTTATTTGAGCTAGCGAGCGAGAGAGGGAGTATGTGCACAATGGGGGGAGGGAGAGGGACAAGCAGACTGCACTGAGCGCAGAACCCGGCACAGGACTTGATCCCATGACCCTGAGATCAAGACCAGAGCCAACCAAGAGTCTGGCCCTCAACTGACGGAGCCACCCAGGTGCCCCCAGCTTAGCCATTTTTAATACTGTGGTAAAAGACACATAACCATTTACCATTTGAACCATTTTTAAGTGTGTGGATTAGCAGTGTTAAGTGTGTTCACGTTGTTGAATAACCAACCAGCACTTTTTCAGCTTGCAAAACTGAAACGCTGTACCCATTAAACCATCAAACAATTCCCAAATTCCCCTCCCTCCATCCCTGGCAGCCACCATCCTACTTTCTGTTTCTATGAGCTTGACAACGGTAGGTAATTCATATTAGTAGAATCAGACAGTGGTTGCCTGTGTATGACTGGCTTACTTCACTCGGCATAATGTCTTCACGGTTCATCCCAAGCTGTAGTATGCATCAGAATTCTCTTCCTTTTTAAGGCTGAATAATATTCCATTGTATGTACTTGGCACATTTTGCTTATCCACTCATCTACCAGTGGACCTGGGGTTATTTCCATGCTCCAGCTCGTGCACGTAATGCTGTGAACATGGGTGTACAAACATCTCTTCGAGCCCTTGCTTTCTGTTCTTTTGGATGTATACCCAAAAGTGGCCTTGCTGGATCCTCTGATAATTTCATTCTTAATTTTTTGAGGAACTGCCATACCGTCTTTCACGTCGAGCTGCACCTTTTCACATTCCCACCAGCGACTCGTGGGACAGCTCAGCAGAGTGGAGCTTGCACATTGAGCCTACCTCAACAATAGGGCTTCTGTCCTAACAGTAGCTTTTAGCAGTTTTCCAAGGAAGCGGGGGGTCTGGTGTTATAGGGCAGTCCCAGGAAGCACTCTCTTGGCCTAACATGTGGCCGGGGCTCACCCCATTTTATGGAGTCATTCAAAACTTCCTGCTTGCTTTGATTTCTTAATAATGGCCTGACAGCTACTGAGGAACTGAAAGTAAGGAGGCCTGGGAAAAGAAAAACAAAATGCAGCCCATAGAATTTCTCTCTTTGAGAGGTTATCAAGGGTTCATGGAGCACAGAGATCAATGGGAATGGTGATGACCTTGACATGAGTGGCCTTTCCCAAAGAACTGATGTATTTTAATATTGACAAAAAATGCTCTCTTTTTTAGACCAGATTGAGGTTTATAGGATATTGAGCAGCTAGTACATAGAGTTCCCATATACCCACCCCCATGCCCCAAACACACAGAGCTTCCCCTGTCGTTAACGTCTTGCTTTAACATGGGACATTTGTTACCGCTGAGGAACCAATATTGATATATTATTATTAACTAAAGTCCATAGTTTACATTAGGGCTTACTCCTCGCATTGCATATTCTGTGGGTTTTGGCAATTATATAATAAGTACACACCACTGCCATGTCATACAGAATAGTTTCACTGCCCTCAAATCCCTGTGCTCGCCCTATTCATCCCATCCCACATCCACCGCTCTGGACAGGATGAATCCATCCAACTGGAATTCCATTTAGAATTCCATTCCATTCCAGTTCCATCCAACTGGAAACCACTGATCTTTTTACTGTCGCTATAGTTTTCTTTTTTCGGAATTTCATATAGTTGAAATTGTACACTATGTAGCCCTTTCAGACTGGCTTCTTTCACTAAGCTACATGCATTTACATGGTTCCTCCATGGTTTTGTGACTTGATAGCTCATTTCTTTTTATCACTATTATTTTATTGGACGAATGTACCACAGTTTGCCTGTCCATTTACCTTTTAAAGGACATCTTGGGTTGGTTCCAGTTTGGGGCAATTATGAATAAGAATGCTATAAGCATGTATCCAAAATAAATGAGTCTTAAAACTCAACTGTAAGGAAACAGACAACACAGTTTACAAATGGACGAAAGATATGAATAGACACCTCACCAAAGAAGATATACAGATGGCAAATAAGCCTATGAGAAGATGCTAAACATCATATATCATAAGGAATTACAAATAAACATGGGCTATCTTGTCGTCTATTTAGATCTTCTTTGATTTCTTTCATCAAGGTTTTTATAGTTTTCTTCATATAGATCTTTACATATTTTGTTAGATTTATACCTAAGTCTGTCTGTCTGGTCTGTCTTTCTTTTCTGTTTTTTTGTTTTGTTTTGTTTTGTTTTTGGTGCTAACGTAAATGGTGTTGTGTTTTTAATTTCTAATTCCAGTTGTTCGTTGCTGGTTTATAGGAAAGCAGTCAATTTTTGTATATTAATTTTGTACCTTGCCACCCTCCTATAATTGCTTATCAGTTCTAGGAGTGTTTTTGTTGATTCTTTGGGATTTTCTGCATAGGCGATCATGTCCTCTGCAACCAGAGACAGTTTTATTTCTTCCTTCCCGATCTATGTACCTTTTATTTCCTTTTCTTGTCTGTCCTGGCTAGGACACCATACTGTGTTAAAAAGTAGTATGAGACTGGGGCGCCTGGGTGGCACAGCGGTTAAGCGTCTGCCTTCGGCTCAGGGTGTGATCCCGGCGTTCTGGGATCGAGCCCCACATCAGGCTCCTCTGCTATGAGCCTGCTTCTTCCTCTCCCACTCCCCCTGCTTGTGTTCCCTCTCTCGCTGGCTGTCTCTGTCTCTGTCAAATAAACAAATAAAATCTTGAAGAAAAAAAAAAGTAGTATGAGAGGGGGCATCTTTGTCTTGTTCCTGATCGTAATGGGAAAGTTCCTAGTTTCTCACTATTAAGTGTGATGTTAGCTTTAGGGTTTTTGTAGATGTTCTTTATCAGGTTGAGGAAGTTCCCTTCTAGTCCTAATTTGCCAACAATTTTGTGGTTTTGCTTTTTAATGATGACTAGGTGTTGAATTTTGTCAAATGCTCTTTCTTCATCTAATGATATGATCATGTGACTTTTCCTCCCTCAGCGGTTGAGGTGATAGATTACATTAATTGATTTTCAAGTGTTGACCCCGCCTCGCATACCTGCATACTTGCTCGTAGTGTATAATTCTTTGTATACATTGTTGGATTCGATTTGTTAATATTTTATTGAGGATTTTACATCGACGTTCATGAAAGTATTGGTCTGAAGTTTTCTCTTCTTGTAATATTTTTGTCTGGTTTTGGTATTAGGGTAATGTTGTCCAAATAGAATGAGTTAGGAAGTGTTCCTTCTGTTTCTATTTTCTGGAAGAGGTTGTAGAGAACTGGTATCATTTTTTCCTTAAGTGTTTGATGAAATTCACCAATGAACCCATCTGGGCCTGGTGCTTTCTGTTTTGGGAGGTTATCAATTATAGATACAAATTCTTTAATAGACATGGGTCTATATCTTGCTTTTCATTCTCTAATTTCCTAAGGTGGAAGCTTCTATTATTGATTCTAAGTCTTTCTTTTCTAATATATGCATTCTGTGCTATGAATTTCCTTCTCAGCGCTGCTTTCCTGTATCACACAAATTCTGATAAGTTGTATTTTCCTTTGCATGTACTTTCATTTCATTTAGGTAATTTTTTCTTTTTCTTATGACTTCTTCCTTGACCAACATGCTATTTAGCAGCAGGTTGTTTAATCTCCAAATACTTTGGAATTTTCAGCTGTCTTTCTGCTATTGATTCCTAGTTTGATTCTATCGCAGGCTGAGAGCATGCTTTGTATGATTTCTGTTCTTTTAAATTTGATGAGTTATGTTTTTTTTTTAAAGATTTTATTTATTTATTCGACAGAGATAGAGACAGCCAGCGAGAGAGGGAACACAAGCAGGGGGAGTGGGAGAGGAAGAAGCAGGCTCATAGCAGAGGAGCCTGATGTGGGGCTCGATCCCATAACGCTGGGATCATGCCCTGAGCCGAAGGCAGACGCTTAACCGCTGTGCCACCCAGGCGCCCCAGATGAGTTATGTTTTGTGGCTCAGAATGTGGTCTACCTTGATGAATGTTCTGCGTGAGCTTCAGAACAGCGTGCATTTTGTTGTTATTTGGTGAAGCAATCTATACATGTCAATTAGATCCAGTTGACTGATGCTGGTGTTCAGTTCAGCCTTATTCTTACTAATTTTCTGCCTGATGAATCTGTCCATTCCTGATACAGGGATGTTGAAGGCTCCAACGATCAGAATGGATTTGTCGGTTTCTCCTCAAACTCCTGTCACTTTCTGCCTCACTTATTCTGATGCTCTATCTTTAGGCACATGCAATTAAGGATTGTTTTGTCCTTTTGGAGAATTGACCCTTTTATCACCATATATAAAGCCTCTCTTGATCCCTGGTAATATTTCTTGCTCTGAAGTCTGTTCCATCTGAAATTAGTATAGTTCCTCCTGCTTTCATTTTGCATTTCAATATTTTGGGTACCCAAATGTATGATAAAAATTTGCAATGTGGGTAAGAACACAGACATTTGAATCAAGCAAATCTGAATACGAGCCAGGCTTGCCGAGCTGGGTGAATCTGGGCAAATTTAATCATTCCGTGCCTCAGTTTCCTTATCTAAAAAATGGAGAATGATCTCTTTGGGTTATTGTGTAGATGAAATGGGATAATGCAGTAGAGCACTTAGCCAATTTCCTGGCATGTAATGTTAAATTAATATATCCTATTAATACAAATTATTATATTACTGTATAATAATATAAGCTATATAATATAAGCTATTATTATATTATCAATACAAGCTATTGGTATTGTTGTATTATGGGACTTTACACTTTGTGTTTTATTATGGGACTTTATACTCTTCTAAGTACAAGTACTCTTTTTGTGAATGTCAGACGAGGCACTCCGAGAAGATAAATTCAGAAACTAATTGCAAAATCTCAGGCCAGGGTGGATGTCTAATAGGCACAGTGTCCTGAAAAGAGAAGGACTTCGTACGTGCCCGACAGCCACAGTCCAGAGCCCCAAGACCCAGGAAGGTAGTATTTCCTCCCAGGTGTGAACTTTGCTCAGTCTGCTGACCAAGGAGAAATTACTGAAGAGCCTTTCGCCCCCCATTGCCAACTCACAGACACACTGTCTGGGCTGGGGTCCCTTTCTTTTTGGAAATGTAGTCACACCCCGGCCCCCTATTGAAAAGCAGATCATCTCCGATTAGATAAATTCTGAGCAGCTTTTAAGAAGCAATAGAAATAACTAATCACATGGAAAAACCTTCATTGTACACATTTTACAGGTTTTGTAAAAGTAGTTTAAAAACTATGTTATGTGGTGTGATCTCAGTTTTGTTTAAACTTTTTAAAAAGATCGTAAGCATAGACAGAAGACTGGGAGGAATGAGCCACAGCGCTAACAGTGTCTGCCTCTGGGGGATGGGAGCCTAAGTGATCTTAATGTCTTCTTTGTGCTTTTCTCCAATTCTCATTTTCTGTAACATTTTTTAAAATGAATTAAACAAAAAATTAACAACAATCATTAGACACTCTCCCCTCCGTTAGCTCTATGTACCTTATTCCACACACTTGGTATTTTCCCTGCAGGAGAGTGGACAGCTGTCACTTGCCAACTGATGTTTCTAGTTTGTGTTTGGGGCCATTTTTGCTTTCTGTCCTGCCATTCTGGACAACCAAAAGTGTACCTATGTGGGGTCAGTGAAAGAGAAAGTGGCCAACTCCCTGGCCGGATATGTGCTCATTCAAACTCTGTGCCAGTCTGTGCTGCCTGATTCCCCACCCCACAACTTGGGCGCCTGCTCTGGGTCTGGAGTCAGAGAGCGCATACCCCAGCCCCATCACACACTTACCATGTGGCCTGGGCCAGGTCACTTAACTGCTCTGACTCTGAGTGTCATTTTTTTTTTTTTTTTTTTTTTTTTAGGAAGAGGGTGTTGTGGGGGTGGGGCAGAGGGAAAGGGAGAGAATAATCTTAAGCAGGCTCCACGCCCAGCCCAGAGCCCGAGCATCATCATTTTTAAATGAGGGTTGTAGGTTACCAGGTGGCCGGGCGAGGGGCTGAGCACGGTCCGGCACCAGGTGCTCACGAGCAGGTGTTAGGGGCCCCGGTCACAGCTGTCCTCCTTCTGCATTTCAGTCTGCTGACATCGACAACCATCACGCACTTATTGAATATAATGAGGCCGAGGACAGCTTTGTTCTCCAGGACTTCAATTCCCGAAACGGCACCTTCGTCAACGAGTGCCACATTCAGAATGTGGCCGTGAAGCTGCTGCCTGGAGACATCCTGAGATTTGGGTCCGGAGGGCTGACCTACGAACTGGTCATCGAAAACCCACACTCGGTGAGTCCAGGCCCCTGCAGGGTAGGGGGCCAGAGGTGCCGTGTCCTGTCCCCTTCTGTGCATCCAAAGAGTGGTGCTTGTCCACAGCACGACACTCGGATTTCACGTTGTGCACACAGTGACCTTGACCCACCGGACCTTGCAAGGTTCACACCAATCCAGGAGGGTCCTCGTGCAGTGTGCATCCTTGCGCCCTCTTCTGGGCATTTCCTGGAATGACATGTAAGAGTGGCACAGGAACCCAGAACCATAGCTTTCCTGAAAATGCAAAGCTTGGTTAGGGCAAGAGGAAAGCAGCATGTGCTTTTGAAAACTCGGAGATGGATGCTTTTTCTCAGGCAGATCAGCACTCTGCAGCTTCCTTGCTTTGTGACCTCAGCCAGGGTTCTGTATATGCGTGGCTCTCAGGCTTCCGGTGATGCGCGGCGTGGAGAGGATATCTATCTATAAAGCGTGAAAGTCAGTGTCCGCCTGGAGCGGAGACTCAGCACATGGCAGCTGTTCTCATACCCCCATCAGAAATGTCCTTGGGATCCTGACCTAAAACCTGGCCCCAGTTTAAGCAAAATGCAATACAAAACTTCCCCATTAAAGCTCCATCCCAAGGAGCACGCCGTTTATGGGGGAGGCAGACTGGGGGTAGGGGTGGGAGGGTAGGGGGAGGAAAGTTAGCAGCTCAGGCTTTGGTCAGAATCCCAGCTCTACCATTCTCATATGTGCTCCTGAGCAAGTCGCTGGACTCCCCCAGAACCTCCCGTTTCCTCCTCTACAAAATGGGGCCAATGACAGCAATGACCTTGCAGGCTCAGCTTGAGGGTGGAGAGAGATGGTTATAATTGTAAAACCAGCACCGTGCCCATTCACGGTGAGCGCACAATTAACATCTGTCGTGCGTGTCCCAGAGGGACGGCGTCCTGATCATACTCGCTGCCCCAAGAACGCAACATGGACTGAGGCCTCTGAGCTGAAAATCCTTTCTGGGACAAGGCTGGGTATAAATTAATAAAATGTGGAGGATCTAGACAGACTTCTGAGGTTTTGAGCCCACAGGCAGCCCTAATTGTGTACCCCAGGAAGACGGACGGCGTCCCTCAGGCTGCATGGGCCATGATGCCACGTCCGTCATGTTTGGCTTTGAAGATGTGGGGCAGGTTTTTCGGCTGCTGCTCAGCTGCCTTATCCTTCTTAGACCGTGAAAGTGTGTTTGCTCATGGAATGCACCAGGGTCCTGGGGTAGCGCTGAGGGGGCTCCTGACCCAGGTGTTGACCTGATCCCCCCACACTCACCCACATCAGACCCCGGTGGGGAGCAGACCAGCAGTGCAGGTTCCTGGCCTCATCCAGGCCCAAGGACTCATACTAAGGTAGCCAGAAAAAAACACAGAACCCCCAGTTAAATCTGAATTTCAGGTAAACAAATAATCTTTTAGTATGAGTATGTCCCAAATATTGATATCTCTTATGCTAAAAAAATTATTTGGTATTTGTCTGAAATTCAGAATTAATTGGATACCCTATATTTCATTTATATATATTTTTAATCTATGTATTTATTTATGTTAAATCTGATGACCCTACACAGCCTGCCTGGGAGCGGGGCCTCCATTGGGGAATACACATTCTCACAGGCTCTTTGGTGATTCTGATGTACCCCCAACGGAAGGGAAACCTAAATACGAATCCCTTATCTAGAGCATTTACAGATTTTTTTTAAGAACCAAAGAAAATGGAGTTTCAAACCCCAAAGCCTGTAAATCCAAGTTTGTGACGTTTGAGTCAATGTTTCTCAAACATGTCTGATTATAAGAACGTTTCTGGAATGTTCAACAAAATTACAGGTTCCCAGGCCCCCCTGCCCCCTGCCTGGGAAATTCTCATTTTGTGGCTTGCCAGCAGGGGAAAGGGCGACAAACAATGTCTGCATTTTTTTCATACGAAGATATTTATGGAAATATTATTTATAGGGGCACAAAAATTGAAACCTAAATATCCATCAAAAGGGGGCATTGTTGGAAAAAATCACGAGGAGTTCGTTTGTATATGGAAAACTGTGCTGCTTTTTTAAAAATAGCTTTATGGAGGGGCGCCCGGGTGGCTTAGCCAGTTCAGTGTCTGACTCTTGATCTCAGCTCAGGTCTTGATCTCCGGGTCGTGAGTTCAAGCCTCGCATTGGGCTCCAAGTTGGGCATAGAGCCTACTTAAAAAAAAAAAAAAAAGAAAAAAACCACAGCTTTATGGAGATCTGATTGACATACAAGCAGCTGCACGTGTTTAAAAGATACAGTCTGATGGGCTTTGACACACGTGTGTGCACCCAGATAACAATTGCCACAGTCAAGGCAGTAAACCTATTCATCGCCCCCAAAAGCTTCCTCATAACACAGCATTTGTTTGTTTGCCTGCTTTTAACAGCTTCCTTGAAGTATAATTTACATAACATAAACTTCATTCATTGTAAGCCTACAATTCAGCCCATTCAGCCCATTTTTGTATGTTTTTTTAAACATTTTATTTATTTATTTAAGAGAGAGAGAGTGAGAGAGAGCACAAGCTGGGGGAGAGGGAGAGCTGAGCAGGGGAGCCCGACCCAAGACTTGATGGGATCAAGACCCTGAGATCATGACCTGAGCTGAAGACAGACACTTAGCCGACTGAGCCACCCAAGCGCCCCCCATTTTTGTACGTTTACAGAGTTAGACATCACCACAACCTACTTTCAGAACATTTCCATCCATTTCTGTTACTCTCCAAAAAACCTTGGAGGTACTTAGGTTTTTTTGTGTGTTTTTAATTTTTAATTTTAAAGATAGTGGCCAAATACTGAAAACATTCACCATCGTAACTGTTTTTAAGTATAGAGTTGCAGAGCATTACATGCACATGGTTCTACAGCCGTCTCCAGAACTCTGTTCACCTTCCCAAACTCAAACTCTGTGCCCCTTAATTAAAAACTCCCTCCTCCTTCCGCCCCCAGCACCGTTCTTTCTGTCTCTCTGCATTTGACCACTCTGGGCACCTTGTGCAAGTGGAATCTTACAGTGTTTGTCCGTTGTGACTGTCTCACTTCACTTATGTAGGGCCAGGACCTCGAGGTACGCCCATGTTGTAGCAGGTGTCAGAATCCCCTTCCTTTTTAAAGCTGAGTAATAGTCCGTCGTGTGTCTACACCACACTTTGTTGAGGCGTTCATCCATCGATGACTGTTTCCAGCTTTTGGCTGTTGTGAATAAGGGTGTCATGCACACAGGTGTATAGGTAGGGAAGGGGTACCTCATTTCACGAGGTGCTTCTGATATCAGGTAAGTGTAAGAAACAGTGAGGAAGACCTCGAACCTTGACTAGAAAAGACGAGGACGCTTTGTAAAAAGAGAAATCTGTGGAGTAGCAGGAGTCGTGGATACGGACGACGCTGTGCTAAGCAGTTTGCCTGCTCTCCCTTATTTAACACCTACAATAACCTATGAGATGGGTTCTCCTGTCTCCATCTTACAGACAAGAAATCCAAAACTCAGAGAGGTTAAGTAACTTCCCCAGCGTCACACAGCTGGGCAATGCAGAATTAATCTCTATCCCCACTTGTGGGGAGCAGAGGGAAGAAAACCTTTCATCTAATGCCAGCTAGAGCAGGATCGCTGACTGGTTTTCAAAGAGAACAAAGCACACTTTTGTGGTCACTTGAACATACACATATTTTTAAAATTCTTATTTCTACAAGCATTTGCATCCCGCTTCATTCCCCTACATGACTGCAAGCAGCTGCACAAATGTTCCCCTGGCCTGTGCCCAGGGCGCTTACAGCAGCCTAAACTTTCCCAGGGAGCCACCTTCCCCCGCAGGACTCTCCCCTCCTCCATCGTCCCAAACGTGCTGTCTGCTCAGGGCATTCCTACATTGAGGGACTTTCCTGCAACCATCCTCTGAGCTGTTATTAATGGAGGGGTTCGCTGCAGGGCCTGAGTGAGGGCAGCCTCGTGGACTGGAAGGAGGGAAGGGAGGAAGGGAAGGGAAGGGAAGGAGGGAGGAAGGGAGGGAGGGAGGGAGGGAGGGAGGGAGGGAGGGAGGGAGCAGACAGAGGAGGTAATGAAGGGCATCTCTCATTAAATACTTTGAGGTCCAGCTTTTCTAAGAAATATGTGGCCATCTTGATTGCTGCATGCTCTTGTTTCTGACTGGTTTTTTGGCTCCCAGGTGTTTCTCCCTGAGGTAGAGTTCTCAAGGAGGATCGTCATGAAATCAAAAGGGTTGGACTTGGCCAGAGCTATTCCCTTCCTGACAAAGAGTTCCCAAAGGAAAACATTTGTTGCAGGCTCTGTGTGACCATACCCAGTCGGAAGGGATGTGACAGCCTTGTCTTGGGGATGGGGGTGGAGGGTGGTGGGAGGTCAGGGAGCCACCTGTGTTAGCAGATGTCACGGTGGGAAGTGTGCGTCCTGGTCAGGCTGCCTCGAGCACAGTCCCAGCCCCGTGCTTATGCTGTGGGCTTGTGCACAGGTCACCTCGCTCTCACAGCTCCGTTCCCACTGCTGGAAAGTTGGAGTACCGCATGAAGTGACTGTGGCATTAAGCGCATAATGTGTGTAAATCGCTTGGCCCTGTGTCCGGCCCCTCTGACAAGCTCATGGTAACTCTCAGCTTTAGAATCAAGCAAACAAGCATTCCTCTCGGAATGTTCCTTTAAACAGGAAACCTCCAAGACCTCCCCAACCATGTGCATATAAATTACCTGGGGGATGACATCCAAGATGAAAAAATATACCCCCAAAGCCCTCTTGGTTGACAAAATACATTGGCACCTGCCCCGGGGATATATCCGGGAATATGCTTTGTAAATCACAGCTCTTTCGCCAAAGTCTAACCTAGGGCCGCCATGTTGCACAACTCCAGGGTCCCCATTCACATTAGAGTCCGTGTGGAGGGCACCACCCCCCACCCCCCAGCTATGCAGGACATGACCTGCAGGGCCATTTGCAATGCCCCAAAGCAACCAGGTAAGTAATAACAGAGTTTCTGCTTCAGCACCAGGCGTGGGCAATAGAAGTCACACAGCCGGATGTGTCCGCCATATTGTGGGTTTTGTCTGTGGTTGCCTTTTTGAGTGCTTTCTGGTCTCCGGGAAGGGAGGTGTGGAAACAAGCTGTCCTATTCATGGTGGTGGTGTTCTGATAAAGCAGCTGGGCAAGGAAACCCACCTCGCCCAAATCTATAAATCGTATCTTTCTCTGTTCTGAAATATGGCAAGTCTAATGGAAATGCCCAGAAGGAAGAAAGGAAGCCGGGCACCCCAAGTGATGTGTAGAGGGGTTTCATGAACGGGTTGACAGCCCTTGGCAGCAGTTTTCCTCGCCCCGTGCATGGCCCCACCAGCAACTACCCCAGATCGGGCTCCGGGTTAACCTTGCCCACAGGGGCCAGCGGGGGGCCCCACAGAGGTAAACATGAGTACCCTTCCCTTTAGCTGCTGGGCCCTGCTCGCAGTCCAGCCGCACTCTCCCAAGGGACCTGGATATGTCCTTCATCCTTCCTACAACGCCATGACATCCTACCCGACACAAAGAGCAGTTCTGTCCGCCCCGCACCCCTTGCTGCTCACCGCTGCGATGGCGAAGCTTTGCAGATACAGTGAAGAAAGCAAATGCTTTAGAGTTCGATAGACCCAGGTTCAAATTCCAGCTACAACCTATGTCACCTCTCTAAGCTTTAGTTTCCAGTTTCTGCCAAGCAGATACGCATTAATCACAGGTCCGCCTTCTCCCCTCAGAGTTTCTGGAGAGGTCATTGGGACCACCCTATCGTTGAGGAAATGGCGCTCAAAATCTCCTGCGACTTCCTCAAGGTTCTGTACTGGTTACAGCCAACGCTGGGATTGCAAGGCCGCTCTCCCGAGTCCCTGGGCGTCTAGAGGCTTTTCCTAACGGGGTGGGGGGGACCTGGAGCCCCATGGTGCTGTGAGAACTCAGGCAGGTCCTTCACTGCGGGCGGTCAAGGCATGTCCTGGGGGCCCCAGGCTAACTTCAGTTGCACCTGCTGATGGGGAAGGTTTTTCATGGCAGTAAAAACAAAAGCCACCAACAGTAGAAGAAAACGCTACTGCGCTTATTTGCCTCCGCTAGCTTTTTCCCCGGGGCTACTGCGGCGGCTCCAGGGCAAATCCGGTCACGCCCTTTCTTTTTGCTCTTTGCTGATGACAGTCCTGTCTGCTGGCTAAGGTCCAGCGCGCGTATCACATACCAGAAGTCCTCTAAGCGTGGTCTGTGCACCATCTCATTCCCTTCTCACCAGCTGAGAAGCAGCTGTTACCATCCTGATTTTTCAGACAAGGCCCAAAAGGAGCACATTGGTCAAGTTCCCACGGACTCACGGACAAAGAGGGAGCAGCACCCGATTCCGTGTGATGCCGAGTCCCATGCTCCTACCCAGCGGCTGGCACACTACAGCCCACAGGCCAAATCCGGGCCGTCGCCCATGTTTGTAAATAAAGTTTTATGGGAAGCCAGCCGTCCTGTTTCACGTAGGTATGGCCTCCGTCTGCTCTCCTGCTTCGGCGGCTCAGGTAGCTGGGCGGAGCCTACGGCACGCGAAGCTGGAAACATCTACTGTCTAGCTCTGCAGAAAACATTGACCAGCCTCTGTTATAACCCCACGCGCCACCCACTCTCCTCTTTTACTTAGTTTTCTGAAAGAAGAGCTGAAAATGGAGGTGAGGACAGGTGAGGACAGGGAGAGGGAGCTGGCCCAGCCCGAGCCCTACCGTGTTCCAGGACCTGTGCTGCTTACTTGCTTTTACTTGGTTAACTGAGGAATAAGAAAAAATAGGCAAGCTAAAAAAATAGATTTGAACAGTCTTTTCACCACATCTCTTGTGAAAAAGCTGGAAATACGTGGTTCTAAATATGTAGATACATATATATATATATATATATGCATTTGCACATGTCGTAATCACTGCGATATGTCTGATAAATTGGCTAGGCGTTAATATATACACAACAGATGCATATCATACATTCTACTGTTTTTTTCAGTTGGAAAGTTCTCTTTTAAAACTTTGGAATGTTCTTCCTCGTATGACTTTTGAAAAGGATATTTGAGATTCGTAGTCTGAAGTCTGTTGCAGCTAGAGAACTGTTTATTTGTTCAAAGTTTCTCTGTATAACGTTTCACCACTGGTCTTATGGTTGGTTCCTTGGTCTTAAATCACTTCTTCTCTGGGCCGCTGCTTTACTTTTACAAGTTAAAAGATAAATGTGGTGCATGTTTACAGTTTGGCGGGTTGTATTTGAGTATATCATAACCTGCCTAACACCTCTCATTCTGACTACATCCTGATGCTTGTGCTAAAGTCTCAATAAGCATATTTTCTAGGAAATTTTATTGTTTGCAAGGGTTAGAAACCCAACTCAAACTAGCCTAAGGCGGGGGGGAGGGGAGGAGCTCATGTAACTTCAAAGGCCAAAAGTACCAGCTTCAGGCACAGCTGGATCCGGGTGCCCAAACAATGGTCAGGAATCTGTCTTATCTCTGTTAGCTTCAAAATCTCAGGCAGTCCCTTGCCTTACCTGTAGTGAGATGGCCACCAGTAGCCCCAGCACCCTCCAAATTTAGCAGCTCCAAGAAGAGAAGAAATTTCTTAATTAGCTTTGACTTGGACCATGTGCCTATCCCTGAACCTATCACTGAGGCCAGAGACATGGAATGCTCTGATTGCCAGGCCTGGGTCATGGTCTCTCCCCTGGAGCAGAAGGGACCAACCCACCATAATTATATGGACTCAAAACTGGGGGGCGGGAGGGAGGAAGCTGTCTGCTCCACAAAAGTTCAGGTGCTCATCCAGAAGATGCAGAAATGGATGCAGGGTAGGCAAAACAAACAAAGAAACCCCAGATGTGCACGACATTAGAAAACATTCCCACTGCCTCACCCGAACCTTCCTAACAGGATTGAGAGTAGGAATTTAGGGGAAGAGGGAAGAAAAGGAGACATCATCCACTTTTCCAAAAGTCCCAAGCCAATCCCCAAGGAAGCAGAGTCGTCTGTTCCTCCCCTCTGGTGAATGGGTGTGATGAGAAGCGCCTGGAGTCAGGGGCTTGTTGGTGCATCCTTGGGAAGGGTGGCATTTCCGTCTCCATGGTGCCTTTGCACAGATTCCATTCTTGAGCAGATACGGCTTTGCCTGTACCCAGGCCTGAGGGGCCAGCGACCAAATGGACCAGAGAGCTCTTCAGAACAGACCTTCTGCTAGGCAAGTCTGTCATCCCCAACCTGATCACGTAGTTGTGCTTTTACGACTCCTGTGGGGACCTACTGCCGTGATGAGGCACCCTGAGACCAGGCGTTTCTGGTCAGAGATTTTCTGAGGCCAGTGGAGTGGAGGGCCTGGCAGCACACGGCCTCAGGTAGGTGTCCTCAGCAAAAACTCACACAGAAGGACCCTTGAGGTCTGTGTTGTCATCAGACGTCCACAGGCCTCCCAGATGACATCGGAGGGCAGGGCGGGGATGCAGAGGGAAGAGCACAGGTGAAGCCTTAGCTCCTTGGCAAAACAACCCAGCGCAGGAACCAAGGGACCCACCGGGGCTGCTTGCAGTGTCATCTGGCAGCTCACAGTCTGGGATCACAGGAGAACCACGTTGCTGCTTCTCTTTTCCTAACTTAGTGGGAAAGCATTCATTCTTTCATCCCTTCAGTCTCTCAATCTGGCAAGAATGACCTGAAGTAGACTTCATCTAGGGGTAGAAAAGGCTATTTGCAAAAATCTGGGTGTTTTCTCATTAGGCTCTATTTCCCGTTTTGTGGACTGACCAGGAAGCCAATTAGAACTTCTAAGGGAAAACTCTAGGCTGGTAGACTTACAGACAATGGGGAAATTCGATGGGCCAGATCTCCTTGTTAACCCAGCTGGTAAAAATCCAAATGAACGACTCTTCTGAACCCCTCAAACAGATCTCCTTTCTGAAACTCCAAAATTTATATATAACGTGTCAGGTCCCTGTTCCAAATATATATTCCTGATTTCTCACACTGAAAATCTTGGACACAATTTCTCCTTTTTGGGGGGACTTAGAATTATTACCCCGCTTGGAGTTAGTGCAACACCCCGGGAGCTACTGAGGTAGAGAAAGCGGTTGGCACCGGTGCCAAATAGCGCCCCCTGCTGGCTGTTTGCGCTAATGTCTGTATTTTCTGGTCTATCCCGTGAGCCTCCTTGCTGTGGTCACCTTCACCCCTTCCAGCCATTACAGTTGTGTAGCTACAAGAGTAAAGTTTAGCAAACTTTACTTAGCAAACTTCTGGGGCTGGAAGCAGTCCCAGAGAACTCTCCCATCATTAAGCTACATTAGTAGTTACATAAGGATTTTGTAGTTTTCTCCTGGTAACTCAAAGCTTCTTTCCCCCCTTAAGTAAATAACGTTTTCCTTTTGGAATAATTTCTAGATTTATGTAAAAGTTGTAATGATAGTACAGAGAGTTCTTGTATACCTCTCCCTCCACTTCCCCCATTTTAAGCATTTTACATTACCACAGTACAGTCTTCTAAACCAAGACACCAACATTGGCCCATGATTATTACCTGAACTTCAGGCTCCAGGACCCAACACAGGACACCACGCTGCCTTTTGTCACTATGTCTTCTTAACCTCCTCTGGTCTGTGACAGTTTCTTGGTCTGTCTTTCATGACCTCGAGGGTCTTAAGGAGTACTGACCAGGTGTCATTTTCCAGGATACTTGATTGGATTGGATTGTGTTCATATCTGATTTGCCTGATCGTTTTCTTTTATTCGACTGGGGTTATGGTTTTCGGAAAACATGCCACAAAGATGGAGTGTCCTTGTCACGTATCAGGGGGGACCCAATATTCACATGACATCCCTGGGGATGTTAACTTCTTCACTTGGCTAAGCTGGTCTTTGCCAGGTTTCTCCACTAGAAAGTTACTACTTTTCCCCTTTCATACTCTAGTGTCTGGAAGCGGGTCATAAGCATAGCCCACCCCCACAGGAAGGGGCAGACAGTGGGAATTAAGCTCCACCTCCCAGGAGGGGGCCTATCTACATATGCTAAATCCTTCTGTAAGGAAGTTTGTCTCTTCTTTCCTATTTATGTATTTCCTGAATCATGTATTTATATCAGTGTGAACTGGTTATATACATGAACAAAGTGTATACTTTGGGTGATGGTCCAGTCCTACATCGTCTGTCTTGTTGCTCGAATAACTCCAGGCTTGGCCACTGCGGGCTCTTTGAGGTTGGTTGGTGTCCCTTGACAGGTCCCCACCCTTGACTTTGGAGGATCTCCTTAGTTTCTGCAATTACAAGATGTGCCAGGCTTGTAGTGTATTTTCCCCGCCCCACCCCCAGAATCCCAGGCACGGTGCGGGGTGCTGGGCACAGCCATGCTTCGCTGGAAAATGCTTCCCAGCGGCTCTCTGGAAAAAGTGAAGTATGCGTATAGAGCATAAAGTTTACTGATGGAAAGAATGTGTAACATTCTCTACAGATAATAACAAAATATACACTGCTCTTTATCGTAAGCTGCGTACAGCCAGTCGACTCACAGAGCACTTTCACTGACTGGCTGAATGCTCACACCCGCAGCCAACTTACCTTCACGACTGACGAGAAAGCGGGTTCCCAACCTGAACGTGGGTGGATATCCTTGTTTGCATCCCCGAGTAAGACAAAAGTGAAACAAGGAAGATGTATGCTGGGTCTTCACGTGTTTATCAATGACCTCTTTGCTGTGCCAGAGAATAGATTTCGAATACTTCCTGAAGAACTATTTCGTCAGTTTTACATGCTACTCGTAATCTAATGGCTCTAGACACAACATGCTTTTGTATAATTTATACTGTTAACATTTTCTCCAGACCTTCCTTACGTGTAGACGATCAGCAAAACAAAAAAGATCGAGCTTTGATTTACAGTGTTCCCTGATTTCTGGGGTGTAAATACTTCCGCCAAGGCCAATGTCAAGTGACCAGTGAGACATTACTGAATACAGAGATGCAGAGAGACGAGCAGTATTACACACATACGTAGAGTCAAATAACCTCAAGAGTACGGATAATAATAAAATATAGTAAAATAATTAGGAAGGGTGAGTTTTAGCTATCTTTTACCTTTGTTTCTAATATCATTTAATTGTATGTTTGTATAATTTGATTTTTATTAATGGCTGTGTTTATCAACCAGCTCAAGAAATTCCTGGGCACGTAGTAACTGGCTCTCATGAACCGGCAGCGGCTGGCCCCAGCACACCTCTGGTACAGAGGACATGCCCCGGTCCTCCCTGGGTGGAGGCTGGGGAGCCGCGTCCAGCGTGTGGCGTGTAACGTATGAATGACACTTCCATAAGAGAGTTGTCGGTGTTCCTAGAAAATCCTGTTTCCAAGTAGCCCATGCTACCTCTTGTGGTTCTTCACACCGTTTCTTTCTTATTTTCTTTTTTGTAACTCAGAAAATCTATTCCCCACTAACCAATCATTTAAGACCCTTCTGTGAGTACAGAAAGCAGGTATAAAATCATGACTTCAAATAACCTCAGAGCTCTGAGAGCACAGGTATTCGAGTCAGACAGCATCACTGCTTCCTGGCTGTGGGACCTTGGGCAAGTCACTTAACCTCTCTGAGCTGCACTTTCTTATCCACAACATGGGGGTAAAAATGCCTCTCCACCTCCAAGAGTATCCTGGCGATTAGATGAAAACACATATGTTCAGTGCACAGCACAGTCTCCAGCACATGTGTGCCTTCTTGACATGGTAGCTCATAGCCCTAGAAGTATCAGCAATTACCAACGGCAGAGCTGGTGACGGGCTCTCCAAGGGCAAGGTCTACTTCACTCTTCTACCCAGCTTCCAGGGAGTCCTGGCAGAATGTGTGTGTCCTGTAGGCACCCTATATGCAAACTACCTTGATTATTTTAGGGTGTCCCATTCAGCCTGCACCTTTTACAGAGCCAGAAGCACATATTGGAAAGATAACACAAAGAACAAGTAGATAATCTGAAAAAAATGTATTATGTTTTCTTGAGTAAATCATTGACAGGCGTTTGTTCAAGCTGATAAAATTCAGTAATAGGTGTGTCATGGGTAATCTAGGTGGTTGACAACCTGCTATTTTAAAGATAGTGTGGAAGAAATCAGGAACATCACATATGCTCCCTCAAAAACAAAACAAAAAACATGCAATATGCCATATGGTCAGAGAAAAGGCAGGGGAAAAGAACGAGAAAAGGCATTAGCATGTATTTTTAAACTAAAGTTTCTAAAACCAGACTTGTTGATAACTGACCTTGACCCCAGGCTCTGTGTACATTCTAATGTGAGCACAGCCCAGCACCAGGTTTTAATGTGAGTCTTTTTCTTGTGTTTGCTTTACCCCTGCCTGTTTCCTTGTAGTTACCGGCAGCAATTTCTGAGAAAACCTTGACCTGGCTTATTATAGAGCGAGCAGGCAAACCAGACAAAATCAGCTCCGACCTTCCAACTAAAGCCATCGCAGTCAACAAGCTTGAGAAAGAAAACAAAAAGCTTTATAGTTTGATTTTTGAACCCAAAAAAGCTGATTGGAGTCTTTGCTGCATTTACGTGTCCCTGGCCCCTCCCCCATTAGAGACCCTACCGTTAGGGCTCTGTGCTGCTCTAGCTGGCCTCCCGGGGCTGAGTGGCTCAGGGCACCACCCAAGCCAGGGCTCACAGCCAGCTTCCCCGTGTGCACGTCCATTTTCACAGCAGCGTGGTCACAATAGCCAGAGTGGAAACAATCCAAGTGCCCGTTGACACTTAATGGATAAGCAAAATGTGTGATGTATACAAAAAGGAAGGGAATTCTGACACGTGCTACAACGTGGATGAACCTTGAGGACCCGCTGCTCAGTGAAATGAGCCAGTCACCAAAAGACAAATGCTGTGTGATTCCATTTACCTGACGTACCTAGAGAGTCAAATTCATAGAGACAGAAAGTGGACTGGTGGGTGCCAGGGAGTGGGGAGGGGGGATGGTGTTTAATGGGGACAGAGTTTCAGTTTTGCGAGATGGAAGCTTTCTGAGGATCTGTCTCCCAGCAACGTGAGTGTCCTTAACACTCCTAGACCCTGCACTTAAAAATGGTTAAGATGGCAAATTTTATGTTATGTGTGATTTACCAGATTAAAATACCAACAGCTTCCATCTCTCCGTGCCTGGGCCCCACTCCCTCATGGGGGAGACTACATTCTCCAGTCTGGGAGGTCTTTCCAGATCCTGGCTTCCAGCCTCAGCTCCCTGGGTCTCCTTGGCTCTGATTGGATCACATGCCCCACTACTGAACCAATCACGTTGACTGGGGGATGTGATTGGCTGAGTGTGTAGCCCCACCCAAAACAAGGAGCTCAGCGATTGGGCAGGAGATTCCCCCCAGAGTCTCCAAGAGACCTGAGTGGGTTCTGGCCTGAGCACCAGCGAAGCGGAGCCCGGGAGACCTCCGCCGTGTTCACTGCTGCCGGCACCCTCGCAGTTTAGTGGTGAGCAGGTTACCTGAGGACCCCAGCACGAAAGAGAGTTCCTCCGCCGCTACCAGTAACCACTAGACTTGTTTTCCAGCAGGCTGGGGGTCAACCACGTAACAATTTACCCTTTGTCACCTTTAGCCCATTCGTTCAATAAATATTTATTAAACTGAAAGGAAAAGGTTGTAGGAATGACTGAGGCAAGAGGTGGGGAAGGGAAGGGACAGGATGGATGGAGAAGTCAGTGCAGGGCAGGACACCTCAGCCGCGGAGAGTGAAGACAGGAGGAAGGCACAGATGGAGAGACTAAGGTGTTGACGGCAGAGAGAAATTCGAAACTGCACGGAAGGTAACAGAGTCCCGGTACCCTGCCAAGTGCGTTCCCTAAGCAGATGTAAAGTGGGCCAGTAGCCTTAGGAATGCTGGGCCAGATGTCTCCAGGCAGTTGGAGCTTGATTTCCCTGAACGCTGTTCTCACCGACTCCAAGAGAGAGTCTCCAGAGGGAACGCACAGGATCCTTAACTTGCTGGGGAAAGACTGGAGTTGAAAGCTTGGTTCAGGAGCCTGAGTGAGCGGAGAACCTTCCTCTTGAATAAAATCCAAGCAAAGCTCTGTAAGCTGGGGCTCATATTTTGGAAGTGTCTGTTTCTCTTTATGTGCTTCTGAGCTCATATTCTCTCCAGTCTACGGGATAAATGTGAGCTGGGGGGAATAGATGTGTGGCCCTACACAGGTGACAAACATTTGAACTTAGTGTGTTTTTTCTGCCAAGAGAAGGGAGTTAGGGTTGAGATAGCGACAGAGACAGGAGTCATCAGGCCTCGATCCCAGTTCCCTCCCCATCACTACCTGAGCCTGGGTCAATTCCTTAGCTTCACCAAGGCTCAGTTTGTGCAGTAGGAATCAGGAGACCTACAGGGCTATTGTGAGGGACGGATAAGGAAAGAGCAATGAATGATAGCCCGCCCCAATGTCATTGTTTAACCACTAGGCACAGGGAGAAGCCACCACTGAGGCATGAAACCGAGGCACAAGCCAGGTGTCAGCCCCTCTCAGCGTGTGCTTGTCCACGGTTAGATGGAGTTGGGTGTGCTTCCCAATGACAGTAGCTGCAGACATGTTCCACAGGTCAGATGCTGAAACATTCCCTTGGTTGATATTTACGGAGCATCTCCCAAGAATCAGGTGTGATAGACGTCGAGGATCAAAGGTTAACGAGACATTGGGGATCCATGCCATGCCAGAGCTCGGCTTCAGAGGACAGATGGCATAGAAGTGCCCAAGAGATGGGCAGTGTGGATGGGAAGAAAGCGGGCTGTGGGGGAGGGGATCCTAGAAAGCTGGGTGTGAATCTCAGTGATTTGTTCATTCATTCTTTCACCCAGTATTCGAGGGCCTGCTCTGTATGTGGCAGGCACTCATTCTAGGTGCTGAGGATAAGGGGTGAGCAAGGTAGACAAAAGCCCTCTTCTCTTAGAGGTGACATTCTACCAGCTCAGAGGCTCACCTGCAAATCTTTGATCTTGGAAAGTCACGAGGTCTTGCTCAGCCCCAGCCTCATGACAGAGCATTGGGTGTATTAAATAGGGCAATGCACGTGAACCTCCTGGCAGGATGCCTGGCATGAAGGCTGCCCCCAATTAATGGTGGTGCAATAGCGTGCAACGTGACCCATGGTGGGGACCACCATCCCAAACTTGGGGAGAGACTGGGAGGGCTTCCTGGAGGAAGAGACTTATAAGTTGAGCCCTAGGGCAGCAATTATAGGGCTGGGACAAGAGTGGAGACCAGCTCCAGCAGATCGGAACCTCCTCTGACCTTCTTGTCTGCCCCTGTAGGTCTCCTTCCCCTGGATGAGTGGCTCGGTACCTTGGCCAAGACCACAGCCACCTCGAGCCACACAGCAGTCGAAACAGTCACCCTCACCACCACAGATGCCCTTCCACCCGGGCATCCGGCCAACACCAGTGCAGAGGAGCTGGTCCCAGGGGTTTCCCAGACCTACCATGGTCCCGCCTGCCTCCCACAAGCGGCCTGTGAGTGCTGGTGGGAAGATGTTCTCCTTTGTGGTGGATAACACTCACAGGCCTCCCGTCATCAAGCAAGGTATTCATGCGTGCTTCCCCTGGTGGCTTTGGGGATGGGCTGAGAGCCTCAAGGGTGGGGCTTGGTTTATGCTTATTTTCTCCAATTCTAAAAGTAGAACTAGTTAATTGTGAGAAAATCGGGGGTAGGGACGCCTGGGGGGTTCATTCGGTTGAGCATCCAACTCTTGATCTTAGCTTAGGTCTTGATCTCAGGGTGGTGGGTTCAAGCCCCGTGTTGGCAAAAGCCCAGGGGGGAACCTCCTTAAAAAAAAAAAATCAGGGATAAACAGAGAGTAAGAAAATAGTTAAAGATCATTTATCACCCTCATCACCCAATACCCCCTGTTGGCTTTTTGGGGCCTATTCAGACTTCATGCTCTGCACACAGGCACACGTCCGTGCCCCTGTGGCAAGTGTGTGGGTGTGTGTCAGTGTGTGTGTGCTTATAGGTGAATGCGTAGCAGGACTGTAAACTTACAGCTTTGACTCACATGTGCAGAAATATTGGCACCTGAAATCCCCCTTGGCCACAACAGCCTTAGGAGGTTTTTAAATATTTTATTACCATTTTACAGGTGAGTGGAGGCTGAGGCTTATCGAGGAAAATTACCTCCCAGACGTGACATATTCAATTTAGTCCAATCTAACATTTGTCAGTCAAATTTAAGGCTGGTTATCTCAGTCACTGTTACTGTCACTCACAGCCTGGTCACTTTGGGAACCAGCCTTCACAATTTCCTTTGCTCACCCTCTTCCCTAGAAGGCCTCGTGGCATTTGGGGAGGGGACTTCCTCCCTGTCACTGTCCTCTTGGCCTCACCAACAGGTTTGACTTAGTCCCTGGCATGATTCCGATTTCCTCCAGGCCTGTGATGTGGAAGATCCCATTCTCTGCCCTCTGCATCCCAGCCCCAGACCCCTCGGAGTCCCCAGGTGTCTCTGTGGCTCCACAGCCTCTCCTGGTGTCACTCAGGACCATTCACCTAATCACCTCCCTCAGCCATTCAAAGAATAGTTATTGTTGTGAAATATACAAATGGAGGAGTAAATGAAACGCAGTTATATCATCTTCTTAATCATCATCATCATCATCAGATGAACCCTTATGCGCCATCAGCATCAAATGAAATTACTCAGCCATTTCCCCCCTACATTTTATAAATATGAAAATTGTCAAACATACAGCAAAGTAAAATGAATGTGACAGAACCTCCCACCTAATTCCATCATTAACATTTTGCTATACTGTCTTGCGTATCTGTCTAACCATCCTTCTACCCATTCATTAATCCATCTTATTTTTTGATGTGTTTCAAAATAAATTGCACACATCTGTAGTCTTCCCCCTTAATATGTTAGTATATATACCAGTGACCAGAGTTCAACAGTTTTGGTCTTTTTGATGTAGAATTAACATGCCATGTATATAAGTTATCAATTGCTGCATGACACATTCTCCTAAAACTTAGTGGCCTAAAGCAAACACACACACACACACACACACACACACACACAACCCCAAACGTGTATTATCTGATACAGTTTCTGTGGGTCAGGAATTTGGGAGCAGCTTAGCAGGGTGGCTGGGGCTCAGGGTCACGTAGAAGGTTGCAGGTAAGCTGTCGGCCAGGACTGCGGTTATCTGAAGGCTTGACCGGGGCTAGAGGATCTGCTTCCAAGATGGCGCACTCACATGGCTGTTGGCAGGAGGCCCCAGGTCCTCACCATACAGACCTATCCAGAGAGCTGCTGGTGAATCCTCATGGAATAGCAGTTGGCTCTTCCTGAGCAAGTGACCCAAGAGAGCAAGATGGAAATGACAACGTCTCTTAGGACCAAGTGTCAGAAGCCACTCTGTCATTACGCAAGTCAGCTCCATCCAGTGTGGGAGAAGACGGCCCATGGGCCTGAATACCAGGAGGCAAGAATTATTGGCAGCCCTCTCCTAGGGACTGGCTACCACAGTCTGCCCTCTGGTCCTCAATGATTCACACCCTCCCCCCACTTGTACAGCTTCCTCACCCTCTCCTGAGTTCCCCCAAAGTCTCACTCTATTCCAGCATCAGCCTAAATCCCAGAATCTCATCATCTAAATCAAGTCCAGGTACAGATGGGGCTCACTGGGTGTAGCTCCTTAAATTCAGCTTCTCAAGTACCATTTCCAGCAATCCGAAGACCTGTGGACTAAAGAGACGGGTCGTCTGTCCCTCACACACCCAAAGTACACTGGTGGGACAGACAGAGCATACTGCTGTGGACACGCCTTCTGTTCAAAAGGGAAAAACAAACACACAGGAGTCCTTGGCCCAAAGGAATTCTGAAATCCAGCCAGGAAAATGTTGGAAGTTCCCTGATTAGGACTTAGACCTATTCTTGCCCAGAAATGACCCTCTGTGGCTCTCGCCTCTGCTCTCTGGTTCCTTGAATCGGCCCTCTGAGTCCTCCTACCTCTTCCATGAAAGGCATCACATGTTTGCAACTGCATAGTTCTGTAGCCAGCTACCTGCCTATAGACGTGTGGGGTTCATAGGCTTCTTTTTCTTTTGTGGGTCTCTGCCTCCCTCACTCCACATTGGTAGTGTTCCTTTTTTTTTTTTTTAAAGATTTTATTTATTTATTTGTCAGAGAGCGAGAGAGAGGGAGAGAGCACAAGCAGGGAGAGTGGCAGGCAGAGGGAGAAGCAGCCTCCTCGCTGAGCAAGGAATCCGATGCGGGACTCGATCCCAGGACCCTGGGATCATGACCCGAGCTGAAGGCAGACGTTTAACCGACTGAGCCACCCAGGCATCCCAGTAGTGTTCCTTATTGGGGTTCAGCCTAGTAGGCAAAAGCCATGCCCACATATTCCTTTGACACAAGCGCTCTGCTCCTCTGCCCTGGGCTTCTGCCAAGAGTGGGAGAGACAACACTTCTTAGAAGCCCTATGCTTTGCCCAAATCATTCCCTGAGACACCAGCTCAGATCGTTCTGTGTTCTTGACAAAGGATATAACAGTCATGCACACAGCTTCGTCTTCGGAGCATGTTTTCCTGAGAGTGCTCTGGACTTGATCTTTGCCCAGAACCTATGTCTTCCATTGCATGTGCCATGTGGAGAGGCAGGGAATCTTCAAGCCCAATCAAGTCCCAGCTCCTTGTGGTTCAACAGTCCCTCCGTTGGCCTCCCTCCCCTCCCGCAGCTCACAGTAAGTGCCAGGAAGGTGGCAGGTGGCACTCTGCCTGGGTTCCATCCCCAGTTCATTAGGAATATTCTCTGTTTTCCACATCACCACAGGCAATGTGTTATAAAACTTCCTGCCACCACATCACAGGGATCCTTGTAAGAAGAAAAAGAGAGACAGATAGACCAACTGACCAGGGATACCTATACATGGAGCAAATACCATGTGAAGACACAGAAAGAAAGTAGCCATCTATAAGCCATGAAGAGGCCTCAGGGGAAACCAACCCTAATGGCATCTTGATCTTGGACTCCTAGCCTCCAGGCTGTAAGGAATATCATTCCATTGCTTAAGTTGCCCAGTCTATGGTATTTCATCATGGCCACTGAGCAGACCATTGCAAAGTCCATCCACTGTTGGAGAGGACAATCTGAGGGTGTGAATACCAGGAGTTAAGAACCACTGGTGCCCTCTTAGAGGCTGACCACCACACAATGAAAGGTACCCAGTCCAAATCCTAAAGCCACAATGCTGTCCCTGGTGAGGACCGATAATTATCTGATAAGTTCCAGGAGAGCCAGACAGTTGTTAAAATATTGAAGCAACTTCTCTCCCATTTGGTATATAGTTGTAGCTTGAAACTCCTTAAAGCACCTCTGTTCCCCACTTCTGCCATCCCACTGCCCCAGCCATCCCATCCCTCCCTCAGGATTCTCCCCACTGGGACCTCCAAATGATCCGGCAGCTAGAGGGTTTATCTTGAACTGAGTTAAGCCAGTTTGGTCATACATGGCCCTTGGGTTCTCTTTGAAAGGTAACAGGAGTCAGTAAAGGCGTCTGGGGCGGGTGGGGGAGACTGCTCCAGCACCTGCCTGCCTGGATATAAAGAAAGCAAGTCTCAGATGAATTCCACCCCATGCAGACTTCCAGTAACATGCCTTCAAGAGCGTTCAGCCTGCTCTGTAGGTTTGATCAAGTGCAGGCTGTCTGTCCTGTTAGGGCTCTGGCTGTCACCTGGTAGAAAAGGCTCACTCAGGGCAGCCAGGACAAGGTCACTGGGGCATCTGGAGTTACCCCCAGAGATGGCCTCAGATGGCAGAGATCTAAACCAAGACTGGACACAGGTCCCTCCTGGAGAGCACAAAGGAGGGGCTCCCCAGTACTTCAACTGACCTACAGGCAGTACCTTCTTTCATGTGACCACTGGGAACCCATTTCTAACATAGAGCGTACAAGGTCACGGGCCACCAATTTTACCAATAAAAACCCATCTCTGGCCTTCGGTTTGCTAATTAGGAAAGCCTCAGGTGTCATAGCTGCCTCTGGACTGTGGCCTGTCCAATGTGATGCTGCCTGGCCGCCCCAGGCGTGGGGACTCCTGATGAGGGCAACGGACCACCCCTAGGTCGAAAGGTAAACAAATCGTACAGACATAGCATCAGCCTCTGCTGAATATTGAAAAACTAAGCCACAGGCCTTGGGACAGTCACTAACGTGCCACAGAATTCGGCTGGATGTTTTAATCAAAGCCCGCACCATAGAATCATTGTTTTTTTTTTTTTAAATCTCACTTCTCCCGTATTCTTTAAAAAAAAAAATCCAGTTATAGATGTTGGCAGGAAAGGAGATATCAAGTAAAGAAGGAGAACAAAAGGAGAAATGTTCCAGGCCTGTGCTTTCTGATGCGGTAGCCACCAGCCACACGCGGACTGAGCTAAGGCGGCTAAGGGGCAGAGGAACTGAAATGTTTAATTTGCATTAATTTAAATTTCAAAACCGATACCTGATTCAGTTATTGGAAGGCTTAAAGTATCCCTGGAACGTGTTGAGGATGCAAATCTGCTTCTTCAACTGCAAGTTTTGGTGAAGCCCAAATACAGATCAAGTCTTCCCGTTGAAAATGCAACTTCCAAATCCAGAGGCGCTTTAAGTGTAAAAGAACCTGGATTTCAAAGACTTGGTGCCCAAAAGAAGACAAACGTAAAACACCTCCATCTTTTTGGTCTTGATTACATGTTGAATGGATAATGTTTTAACGTACTGGGTTAGATAAAATACATTTCAAAATCAGTTTCATCTTTTTACCTTTTTAACGTGACTAGTACTAGAGAAGTTTAAATTCTCTTATGTAGCTCTCTTTAGTTTTCTATCAGACAGACCTGCTCAGTGACATTCTCCAGGAAGCCCTTCTGTTGCCCCTTACTCTGTTCCGCCGCCCTTGCCCTTGCCCCTCCCCCTTACCCGCGCCCCTCTCCCTTACCCGAAGCCAGCTTCCAGAATTCCTGGGGAAGAAGCAGGAAGAGTATTCCACAGAGAGAGGGAGTCACCATCTTGGTGCTTTGGGCCATGGGCCCAGGGCCTGCTCCCCACACACAGAATACTGACAAAACATGGAAGGCCCATGCTCAGGGGTGGTGTGAGCATACCTGCTGTCCGAGCTTTGAGGCCCTCACACCCAGCAGACCCTCTTCCCTAAGCCCTTTCTGTCCACAGCACTGTCGGGCTCCGCCATGGAGACAGGAAACCAATTGGGTGGGTAAGTAGGGAGCTTTCTTTCCTCAGCTATTTCTGGGGAGACCCACTGGTCCCAGTTTGCCTGGGTCTTTGCTGGCCTTGGAACTGAAGTCCCCCATCCCAGGAAGCCCCCAACACCTGGCAAGCCAGGCCAGTTGGGTCACTTTACTGGTTTCATCAGGCAGCTGCTAAAACTCCATCGGGCGAATCCCAAATCCGGTCCTTGGCAATCAACAGGAAGGGAGACGCTCCATGGGGCACGGTCCATGCAACATTGCTTCTTGTTGATGGGTTCGTCACCGTGAACCAGCTCCTAAATTCCTCACTCACTGCCTCATTCACACGTGCACCACTGGGGAGGACCTCCCGCCTGCGGGTGTGTGCACTGGTTCTGGAGCCAGACCGACTGGGTCCGGCCTGACTGCCCCTTACTGTCTGCGTGGCCTCTGTCTCTCTGCACCTGGGCTTCTCAGCGTGGCTGTAACAGCACCTGCCTCACGGGATTTTGCGAGCCCCGGCATTTACATATGGAAGGCACTGGTGGCCAGCAAGCCTTTCAGGAGTTATTGGTTATGAGTGGGCCAGGCCCTGAGCTTTTTGTTCTTAGACAATACTCCTGAGCACCTTTCCCTGCCCATGAGCACATCACAGGATGGAGACAGGTGGGGGTTCACACTGAAGCTTGGCCTCTTTCCAGCTCTGTGAGCTTGGGCAGAGGTTTTCTCTCTTTGTGTCCGTTTACACATCTGTCAGATGGGATTAATCAATTCATTTTAAGGGGCACAAACTTGAGACATGGTCCCCAACCTCACAGAACTCACCACTCAGTTCAGGAGACTGACATTAACAAAAGGATCGCAGAACAACATCTCTAAAATGGTAACCATGACAGCAACTGGCAGCAGAGATGTCCAGTACCCCACGGGCTCGTAACTCTAAGGCCCCGACTTAGTTGGGGGATCAGGAAGGTGGCCCCGAGGGGGTGACACTCGAAACCAAGCACCAAAAGGCAAGTGACCTTCACAAAGTGCAGAGGGGAGGGAACAGCATTCCAGGTGGAAGGGAGACAGTGAGTGGCAAGGGTGGGCGGTGGGTGGGACGAGTGTGAGAGCAGCGTGGTGGAAGAGTACATTCCCAGAAGAACGTGGCCTGAGACCCTGTAAAAAGACGGAAGTGAGGGCAGGTGTTAGCCAGGGAGGGGATGTGACCCAAGGTCCAGCTACACAAGGAGGTGTATCCCAGCCTGTCCTGGTGCAGACACAGGGAGGGTGCTTGGGAGCCCAGGCCCCTTTCCTTCCATGTGCCCAGGAAACACTGTGGCCACAGCCACGCATCCAACATGCAAGGCCACGCATTCGCCAGGCGCCATGGGCCTTTGACTATGTCCACTCATGCTTGTGGAGTCCACAAACACGGTCGAGACCTGGGGGAGAAAATCGCTGGCTCTGAAATGCATAAATAAAAAATGTGGAATCAAAGGGAATAAATGAGAAAATGTCCACAAATGTGACGGTGTGTACTTCATCAGTTGTTAATGTTAACATTCATTAATGTTCCATAGCCTTTGACAACAATTGGTTCAATTTCTCACTTCACAAGGAGACAAGAATGTGCAATGATTGCCCAGAAATCTGTCAGTCGAAAATTTAAAACATGCCGCTTAGAGCCAAATGATCTCAAAAGCAGAAATATAGAAATCTTTTCAAAAGTTTGTACACCCCCCCCAAAAAAATGTATTCAGTGTTAGTGTGAGTGAATCGTGGTATGTTTCATGTGTTACAGAGTGGGGCCTCCAACATAACAATGCCAGGACTCCCCAAAGTCATGAACAACCCTTGTGATATTGGGGGGAAATAAGCAAAATAAATAAATAAATAAAATAAGCAAAAAAAAAAAAAAAAACCCCAGGAAATCCTTAACGTCTATCAAATGGATCTGAGTTCAATATGCTTGGCGCATTTGTACAATGTACTGCAACACTACCATAAAAAAAATACAGTATAGGGGTGCCTGGCTGGCTCAGTCGTTGGGCGTCTGCCTTCGGCTCAGGGCGTGATCCCAGAGTCCTGGGATCGAGCTCCACATCAGGCTCCTCCGCTGGGAGCCTGCTTCTTCCTCTCCCACTCCTCCTGCCTGTGTTCCCTTTCTCGCTGGCTCGCTCTCTCTGTCAAATAAATAAATAAAATCTTAAAAAAAAAAAATACAGTATAGGGGAGCCCGGCTGGCTCAGTCAGTGGAGCGTGCAACTCTTGATCTCAGGGTCATGGGTTTGAGCCTCACGCTGGATGCAGAGATTACTTAAAAATACAATCTTGGGGCACCTGGGTGGCTCAGTTGGTTAAGTATCTGTCTTTGGCTCAGGTCATGCTCCTAGGGTCCTGGGATCAAGACCCACATCAGGCTCCCTGCTCATCAGGGAGTCTGCTTCCCCTCTCCCTCTGCCTCCCTCTCCCTCTTCCTCCCCCCCAGTTCGTGCTCTCTCTCTCTCAAATAAATAACTAAAATCTTAAAAAAAAATAAAAATAAAATCTTAAAAGAGAACAGTATAAATAATGAAGGGGATTAAAAAGTACAAACTTTTAGTTATAAAAAAACAGCATAGCTACAAATACTGACATGGGAAGATGGTTTTGATATATTGTCAAGTGAAAAAGCAAGAATCAAGCTGGGGAAAAAATCTCTGCAATAGAAATCCATTTTTTTTAAAGATATAATTGCAATAAAAAATCGCTAACATTTAGTGCTTAATGTTTATATAGTGCTCAGGTGTGGGACACTTCTGTAAAGAGAAGCTTTTTCTGTAAATATTTTAGGCTCTGTGGGCTCTATGCTGTCACAGCTACTCAACCCTGCCTTTGTAGCTGGAAAGCAGCCATAGATAATACGCAAACGAATGACTGTGGCTGTGTTTCAATAAAACTTTACTTACAAAAACAGCTGGGAGGCCAGATGTGTCCCTAGCGCCGTGGTGGTTTGCCAACCCCTGCTCTACACCTCTAAGTCATTTAATCCTCAAAGTGCCGTTTATAACGGACTGTAACATGTAAGTTATATAACTAAGGTTTAGAGAGTGAACGACCTGCCCAAGGTCACCAGCTCTTACAGGGAATGGGAAAAAGCCTAGAAAGGGACACACCAAAGCGCATCAGCACAGCTAACTCTGGAGAAGAGGGAGAAGGCAGGTCCTTCCCTTTCTGATACTTCTGAAATGCCTTCTTCATCGTTTTGCAATGAACGTAGACACCGCTTTGCCATTTTTAATAACAGCAGGAAAATAATTATGAAGATGGTCTAAAAAGATCCTTCTAGACCTCAGGGACACTCACAATGTCCTGTGTGCTCTCTGTTGATCTTGTGTGTTAGTGTGGACCAATGCTGTGGAACTGTCGGAACAGTCAGTGGTCGAAGGAATTTCCGGGGCAGGACCTTCCAGGGACATTTACGTGGACCAGGACCCAGCCCACCAGGATAAGGTGAGGGGTCTCAGGGGAAGGACAAAGCTATAGCAGCAGGAGGGACTGTGGAGGGATTGCCTCTTGTTCTCTGTGCTCTAGAAGTGCCTTTTTTACTACTTCCAAGAAACTACCTTTTACTCCTGGGGCATTCAACCAAAATGGTAACTGCCCATTTTATCGCAAATAACCTCTACAAGCACAAAGTATTGAGCACCCCCTGTGTGCTGGACTGTGTCCTGTGCCCTTGACATTCATTTAACTCATTAATCTTCACCGTCTTCAAAATAAACTTTATCACCCTCACTTTACAGATGAGGGAGCTGAAGCTCAGAGAGGTTCAGTAACTGGCCCAAGTTTGCACAGTGTGAGGGGCAGAGCTGGGATTCAAAGCTAGGGCTGGTTAACTTGCCAAGCCGGTACTCCTGACTCCCACCCAGTAACTGCGTGGTCAGCCATGAGTGGTGGGGAAAAAACACGTTTCCTGGCAGGAAGAAGTGAGCGATGAAGTCAAGGACTGAGTGAAGACAGAGGTTTGTTAAAGAACCAGAGAGGTTCAAGATGAAATGGGAATGGAAGCCAGAGCAGGTGAGTTCAAGCCATGCTGGGAAGAGTCCAGGTTGATTTCTCCCTACATAGACACAACCTGAAATTATCCTAAAAGAAGCGGTCCTGCGATATCTTACTTTCCTGAAAGACCAGGGCCTGAGCCAGCGGCAATCTCCGAGTTTGTGAGGAGCAGAACCACTCGGGGTCCAGGCCAGGCATGGGGGTCTGTGGCTTCAGGTGACAGGTGTCCCAGGACCAGACCTTGGAGAAGTATTGCAGAGGGCAAGAAGCCAGACCCAGCGCTGTTACCAGTTCTCTCTTGCCGTGCACAAGCCACCCCAAGGCATAGTGGCTTAGAACGACACTTTATTGGGCGCCTGGCTGGCTCAGTCAGTAGAGATGTAACTCTTGAGCTCAGAGTCATGAGTTCAAGCCCCATGTGGGGTATGAAGCCTACTCAAAAACAAACAAACAAACAAAAAAACAAACAAACAAAAAAACCCAGCCATTTATTACTTCCCAGAATCTACAGGTTGTCCTAGAATGTTCTTCTGCTGGTGTCCACTGGCTTCACTTATGCAACTGTAGTCAGCCAGTGGTCTCGGATGGCCTCATTCCCAGGTCTGGGACCTCAGCCAGCATGCCTGGAGTGATGGGCCTCTCTCTGCACATAGTTTATCATCGGGGGCTGCTTCACAGCACGGTGGCCCCAGGCTTCCCGGGGAGCCAGAACAGAAGCCATATGGCCTTTTAAGAACTTGCCTGGAGAGTGCCGCACATCACTGTACCACATTCTATTGGTCAACGCAAGACACAGGACGCGGAACTTAGGGAATGGGGAAGTCAATTCTACTGCTTGATGGCAGAAGCTGCAAAGCATTTGTGGTCATTTTTCAATCCACCCCAGTGTTTAACTGGAAATAGAATGCAACTGTACTTATAATTTTTTTTTCTATTTATAAGCCATTTATGCCCTGACTTTCCAGGACTCCTTCAAATGCAGGTACCAATAAACAAATTAGCTTAAGGGGAAAAAAAAAAAGCATGTATTGGCTCATCTTGAAAGTTTAAAAAGCCCACTAGCTTCAGGCATGGCTAGCTACAGGAGCTTAAGCAAGAATATCAGAACATCCCCTACTACGGATCTCTTCCCTCTGTTTCCCTCGGAGTTTGGCTTTCTGTAGCCACACCGGCTTCATGTGTTGGAAAAGACAAACTCAGGCACACAAGCCCATAAATTTAAAGTCTGTGATCCAAAAGGAGGCATGATCCTTTCCCTCTGTGATGGCTGCGCGAGATCGCCGAGAAAACCCTGATTGACCAGCTTGGGTCACATGCACAAGGGGCGGGACAGGAAGGAGCAGGGCACATGATTGACAGTCCTACCAAGACCACGCGGAAGGGGGCGTACTCTCTCAAGGAAGAGGTTGGGGTCCTCACAGAAGAGGCATCTGTACCCCACACCTTACAGGCTTCTTTATACTCAAGAGCCCAGCACAGGGCCTGGCAGGTAGGAGCAGCTTGATACATGTTTATTGCATAAATCGTTAATCAGCACCTGGCCGACCATAATTGGGTGAAACAGGCACGGCTGCCCAGGAGTATGGAATCTGTTTGATGCTCTCCCTGGAAACTTCCCCACAAGCATTTGCAGGGATTCAAAGAAAGACCCTTGGCAGCAATTGGCAATGCCAGAGAAGCTTCCTCGTGGCAGAAACCCTGCCCATCCTTGGGTCGGGCAGCTGGAAGGTCGGGAGGCTCATTGGGCAGCTCCCCAGGAAATGAGTTGGCCTACAAATTACTCTACCTCCTTCCAACCAGTGGGAAACTGCTGGAAGAGCAGGGACTACTTTAAAAGCAGAAATTCTGTAGCTACATTTGCAGATACATCTGGGGACTTGTGTTTCTGGTTTTTTGGCATTTTATTGATGATTTCTGGTGAGAAGTTTGGGGGATTTCTTTTCTTTTTGGGGAGAAGCTTAACAAATTCTTTGGCTGCAGAGCTCTTTCTTTTGGAGAGATGGAAACTCGGTTAATTATACCTGTGGGTAAAGTCGGCCAGCGATTTTTTTTTCAACCCAAAGTTGACACGAGCCCACACCAATAAATCACCATTCCTGTCTCATTTATTTTACAGACTCAGTTACCTGGAGTAAATTTTTATGTGAATCACGCAAGGAGGCAGAAAGTACTAGAAGGGAGGAAAGGGAAAAGAAATATTTCAGAATGTATTAAATTTTTTAAGTTAAAAAATAGTCCTCATTATACGCAGGATGTGGTCAAATAGAATGTCGTTTTCCTAACTACCTTTCTTGGGTCCCCACTGTGCTAGGCTGAATATTCTAAACAAAAATATTATAAATAAACTCCTTAGCAACAAAAGTTCCCATGTGGGGTGGTGGTTCTCAACGTGAAAGTATAATTTTACAGGAAAGGAAATTTTCAGTGCCCGTGAGCTGTAAACCTCTATTACAGAGTCTATATACAAGTATATCATTTTCAACAAACTCTTGGCTCTGCGAGGTTTTCCAAGCGGTGGAGATAACCTTGAAAGTCTGCTTTTTCCCCTCCCCACCTGTCCTCACCCTCCCAAAAGAATTACACCTCGTTTTCCCTACATTTTTAAAAGTGGGCTCAGCCTTGCGCCCCAGACCCACACCTGGTACACTCCCCATCTGGCCTCCACCCAGGATGAAATCATTCTGCTGCTGGGGAAAGAAATCAGCCGTCTCTCGGATTTTGAACTTGAATCTAAATACAAAGACGCCGTGATAGCGAACTTGCAGAACGAAGTGGCCAGCCTGAGTCAGAGGCTGTCGGAGTCCACCTCGTCCAGACAGAGTAAGTTCCAGGTTCTGGATGAAGACATCGATGCCAAACGGAGAGAGATCCAGAGCTTGAAAAACCAGGTAGGTAGGACTCGGAAGCAAGCTGGTGGAGGCCTTAGAGTCACGACACAGGGGCGATGGCTCTCGGGTGGAACCAGGGGAGCACGGAGGGGAGCCACCCAGATAGATAGAAGAGGGGCGGTCGGCGCAGTGCACGGTGGGTATGGGCACCCATGCCAGGAATCGGGGGCGTGGCAGGCACTTTGGGCAGGTGCTGTGGATGCATTGGCTCACTTAAACCGCACGGCCCTCTGACATGTACCATTCTACAGAAGAGGAGACTGAGGCAGGCTCGGAGACGCCCGGGAACTTGTTCTGTTCGCACAGCAAGTTAGAGGGGGCAGTACAAGTTGAACACAGGTCTGTCTCCTTGCAGACCCTATGCTTTCACCCTGCCTCCTGTCTCTCCAATTCCATCACTTCAGTGACTGTCTCTCACACCACCCCAGCCCCAGCCAGAAAGAGCTGCGGGCAGTCAGCTGGAGAGCGGGAGAAGGAATCCCTTGTCTTCCAAACCCAACCCCGAAGGCAGTTGATGGCTCCCTTGTAGGCAAGTCCATCAAACAGAAATTCTCCACGCAGAATTTCTACATTATCCTTGAGACTAGCTAGAGCCAAACAAATTTCTTCAACTACTTTGAAATTGGCTGTTGATCTTGTACATAAATTGTATGTCAACAAAGTTGATTTTAAGAAGCAACAACAACAAATTGGCCACTATGAATTGTGGCCTCAGTGCATAATGTTGCCTAAACCTGTGCTCACGCTTGGGGCCTCTGTTCTCTGCTTCCCTGTTCGCCGCCTTTCCCCTCCTCTAACCAGTTCAAGGCACGTGGCCTCGATCCAAGAAATGGCGCCCAGGAAAGGACTTAGGTTGTGCGTGGTGAACCTAGAAGATTGTACTAGGAGACTGTAAGCTCTGTGAGAGCAAACAGTGGGCCCAGCTACCTTGTAGAATGCGGATAAGACCGTGTCTGTTCATTTGTTCATCCATTCATTCATTCAAGTAAGATTTGTTGGGGGCCCATCTTGTGCCATGCCCTCTCCTGGGCTCTGGGAATTCAGCAGAGAACGAGGCAGGGATGGTCTTTGCCTTCCCTCGGTTATGTTCCAATGAGGGAGACAGAATTAATAAGTAAACAAATATATACTCTCATATTCAAAGGAACAAATGATGCTTCGTCAGATGTGTTTTGGGAAAAACAATCCTACAGGAATTACGACTTGACAGCTACCTGGACAGGAAGCTGACTCCTTGACGAGCTCCTTGTTCTTGATCTGAACCCAGTTTTGCTGTTGGACAGAGTAATAGCTCTTTCGTTTATTCTCCCATCTCCCATCTCAGAGCTTTCCTGAATTCCAGGGTGTGTCTTGTCCAGGTATGCAGACAAGGGTGAATAATTCCCACATAATCATTTTTAGTCAAATATATTTGACATATAACGTGTAATCCTCACATATCTTTAAGCGTCTGTAGGTCACAATTTGAGTCTTGTTGAAAGTGGCTAGTGATATCTGGGGGGAAAATGTTCACAAAGAAAGTATCTAGAAATAATTACACCGCTTCACCGTACTGTCGCCTCCCCCCTGCCCCGATCTTCACTTGTAACTGGAAGAGAATATTTTGTAACAAGGCATATCCACACTGGAGGCTGCAGTCGGTCTGAACCCAAATCAAGTTCTCTCCACTCACATTGTAGTTTCTTAAATATTCCACCGCCTGCAGAACGTTCAGCCAGAAGTATGAGCCGCATGGCAGGTTGATTTATTGTTCTGATTACTTTATAGTCTTCAGGTCCCCCTGAAAGTGTGTGCATCATGGCGGGCTCTCAGAGGTCTTCCATCTGCTACAGTGTCCCTGGAACGGGCTTGCCTCTGCGTGCTCTTGAACGCCTGTGCTAATTAGCAGCCAAATTATTTTCGTGAATCCGTCCTCCTAACACTATCAGCTTTCTGAGGATTCGGCGCCCATGTAATTACACAGGATAGCAGACATCCAGCTTCTTGGGATGCACACCCATTAGAGACAATATGGATGCTTATTTGGGTAGGGAAGGAAACAAAGAGGCTTGAAGACTGTTTGGAGTTTCCTCGTAACCTGAAATCCTAAAACCCTGTTGCCTAGATTGAATGATATTCTGTCTGTCAGAAGCAGAAACAATGGCGTCTTTGGGCAGGTGGACCTATGTCTTCCCATCCCTTCTGGAAGCGGTCTCTTTGCACCGTGCCTTTACAAAAGCACGAAGCTGAGAAGAGCTAGAAACACTCTTTAAAAGTATCCCAAGTACCTTTTATGGGAAAGTTGCATGTCCCCCACAAGAACAGTAAGAGGTGAAAGAAACGTTTTCACTCACAGTTTCACCTGAAACCACAAACATGAAAATGTATAGCCTTGGGGAGAATGGGGGACAGTCCTCTGTGTCCCACCACCTTCTAGCAGGTGCCCCCTTCCCAATGTCTCAGATATCCCAGGGGAAAAGTAAGTGTACCTGTCCCAGCTGTCATAGAATCTGAACAATGAAGGTGCATGGAATGAGCCAGGGAACTTGTGGAACTTTGATCCTTCTGTTAATTCTCCCAGAGTACAAATGACAAGGTTTTCAGGGACAGAAACCAAGAACAAGGACCGTGAGCGCCATCTGCCGGCAAAGGCCTCCGCGCCCTCACCCGCATTACCTGGGCGCACGCCCCACCCGCCCGCGTCCAGCAGGATGAGGGTTGACTGCAGGAGCTGCCGCTAACACACACCTGAGGAGTGAGGTCAGAGGACAGTCGCAGCTCCCACCTGTATGCCCTGTGCCAGACACAATCGGAGCTCTTGTACATACACGAACTTATTAAAATACTTCTTACCATACTATGCCATTGGGACAGCCGTCACCCCACTTACAGAATGAAACAGTGAGACAGAATCCAGTGTCCTCCCTGTGTTCATCAGCCTGTAAGTGGCAGCAACGGCATCTGAAGGCCACAGTCAGGCTCCCAAGTCCACCCTGTGCTTTACAGCCTATGGCCCATACCCCTGTGCCTAGAGCCCCCCTCCCCCCCCCCCCCCCCCCCCGGCCCTGGCAGGGTGGAAGAAGCTGGAACTGGGCGCCTGGAGGCTGAATCGTAACTCCACCCCTGCCAGTCGTGTGATCCTTACTGCCCTGAGACCCAGTTTGCTCGCTTGCGACATGGGAGCATAAATAGGAACCTCGGCATCCTGCGAGGCTGTGAGGGGCTCTGGAAGTAGCATCTGGGAAAGGGCTTTGTGAGCTCTGGAGTGTTCTATGACATATAAGCCACTGCTGTCCTCATTCCAGGAAGTTAATTTTATAACCTGCTTCCCTCTCATGAGCTTTGCTCCGCGTCCCGTCGGTGCTGGATGATCCGGAAGCAGCAGCTGGTCTCTTTCTGGCCAAGAGTCCAAAGGTGGTAGGAAGGCACATTAGGGATCAGCTGTCCCCAGGCAGCTGCACCTGAGCCCCTTTGTGGGCACAAAGATAAGGTTTTGATTACGTATGACGTGGTGGTCACTGAAGGAACAGGCCCTCTCCTGTCCCTTCTACTAGTTAAAACTAAAAAGCTCGGTTTCCCCAACACCCCACCAAAGATCAGTCCAATCTGTTGTCCGACCGTGGAGACCTGTACACCTGGGCCAGCGCCCTCTGACTGTGTGCTGCCTCCTCCCACAGATCAGTGCCCTGCAGAAAGGCTACAGCCAGGTGCTGTGCCAGACCCTGTCTGAGAGGAACTCAGAAATCACATCCCTGAAGAACGAGGGTGAGAACTTGAGGAGGGACAATGCCGTCACCTCAGGTGAGCTCTCTCTGACATGGGCCTGAGAGCCACCACCCTCCCCCTCCTTCCCGGGCCACAGCAGACATGACCAATCCACCACCACACTGCTGCTCACTGATCTGGGGTGCAGCCTCGAAGATCTTCTGAGCGGCCTGTGTCTGTGAGTTGGAGTCTGCCCTCAAGAGAGCGTGTTTGCCATCCGGTTCCTAGGGCAGGGCCTGATAACTATTTGAGTGAAGGTTAGCACTTAGCGATGTCCAGCAAGTGCCAGGCTCACCAGGGCCAACACAGGGCACCATGTGGCTTGGGCAGTTCCAGAAGCAAGCTTGCCTTCAGTGCAAGCGAGAATGTGGACGGAGGGGGGTCACCGCGTTAGGGCCCTGGTGCACTTGGGCCCGGGTGAAAACATTTCCTAGCTGGCCAGTAGGGGTGGTGCGCACTTCAGGCCTTGGGGTGGGGCCAACACACCGTCCAGGGACCAGCTGTTTCTTACCCTGGGTCCCTTCATTCAGTCCACGTGTTTATGGAGCACCTGCTAGGTGTCAGGCCCTGCTCTAGGTGCTGGGGAGAGAAAGCCTTGAGCACAGTGTCCCTGTACTCCTAGGGCTCACGTGTGCAAGTGGGTGACAGACACCAGAAGCAAACAGGTAAATAAACAAGCCCGTTTCAGAGAAAACTGGGCCATGTGGGAGCGAAGCGCTTCAGGGACGAAAGTGAAGGAAGAACAGCTTAGTGGGCGGGCAAGGACAGGTCTCTGAAGAGGTGAAGGGAAGAGCAGTCAGGAAGCCACAGGGAACAGTGTTCCAGGAAGAGTGATCACGAGTGCAAAGGGCCTGAGGCTGGGACTCACTGGCCACATGGGAGGAGCTGAAGGCGTGTGTGGCTGGAGTGGGGTGAACACGGGAGTGGGGGGCGGGCAGGGTCAGAGAGGGAAGCAGAGGGTAGGTCACAGGGAGGAGTTTGGGTTTTATTCTGAGGGTGATGGGGAGCCACTGGGGTTTTTAGGGAGAACTTACATGCCTGAGAAGGATGGGGCCAGTAACAGAGAAAGAGGAGAGGGAGTGAAGCAGGTAAGGGGAGCAGGCGGTGAGTGTCTTGGGGCATATTGCTCTCCGAGTACCAGTGACACAGCAGGAAACGCGTCCATAGCTGCGAGAGCTGAGCATAGCGCTGAGCCACAGGTGAACCCCCATCTGTTTATGAATCTGGGTGCCGTGCACCAGGACAGCCTGACCACTGGCGTTTCCTCTGCCTCACTCTGCAACTTCCCACCCCTAGCCCCACCACCTGCCAGGCCTGTTCATGCTCTTCCTAATTGGCAATGTCCTCAGATATTTGCTGAGCCCTTCCTGCGGGCTGGGGGCAGCTCAGGGCACCCAGAACTTAACACCCTGGGCCCTTCCTCGCCCACACCTGCCTGTCCGATCTCATCCGTGCTTCAGGCCTGTCTCAGATACCACCTTCTCCACTCAGGGATTGGACAGACCTGGGTTAGCATAACACTTGGGGTGGGCTGGACCCACTCCGGGTGTGGTCCCCAGACCAGTAGCATTAGCCTTCCGTGGGTCCTCATGAGAACCACAGAGTTTCAGGCCCAGCCCAGATCGCCTGAACTTGCATCAGATCCCCAGGGTTTCGTTTGCACATTCAAGCTCGAGAAGCACAGGGCTGGGTTCGCTGCAGTAATGGGCCCTGAGGCTCGGTGCTTACAGCAGACGGGCTCACGTCTTGCCTCCACCTGGTGTCCATCATGGGTTTGCAGGGGCTTGGCTCATCGCAGCCACTCAGGGACCAGGCTGACGGAGGCCATCACAACGCCTGCTTCCGCAATGAGAGAGGCGGGGAAAAACGTACAGGGCAGATGGAATGACAGGGACTGGATTTGCTCTCCTTCCTGAAACAACCAAAAAAAGAAAAAATATATCTGCAACAGTGATTTTCACAGGATTGTGATTGGGGGAGAAAGGAAACAAACCAGATGAGCCCTGTGATTGCCCCAGCTTACCGCCCGCAGAGGGGTTCCAGACCACAGCACGGGAAGGAGACCCCAGGCAGAGCCCCGTGGGCCCCCCACATTGAGGGGATGGCATTGGAGAGGCCAACACAGCTCCAGGACACTGGGCAGCATGCCAGAGACGAGAGGCCGCACAGAGAGAGAGCACCCCGGTGATCTTTAGAGGGTCCCCCACCAGTCTTCAGCTGAGTGCTGAGCAGCACGCGGATGTGGGCGGGGAAAGAAAACCCAACAGGAGCAGAGGGAACCATCTCAGAGCTCACACAGACACGAATGGTTCACTTTCCCAGCCTCCTGAACGGGCATCTGGTAGAGAGTCAAAAAGGTGTTGGCTCGGTCGTGAGACCCAATTACCTCTCAACTAAAGGTGTCTCCGGTCCCGCCTCACAAAGCTGGAAGGCCAGTCCCAAAGGGATCAACCTGTGTCAAAGTAACTTAGCCGCGTCCTGTGACAGAGCTTGCTCTTTAAATGGAATTCTGGATCACATGGTCCTTCATTTCACATACTTTTTTGATTGACAGCTACCAATAAAATTGGGCATAATGTTCTTCCAAGAAAAGAACCACGTGAGATAATTCAATCGCACAGCATTTCTGCACCCTTCTTCCCACGTGTCCTCGATATGCAATGCAGTAATGCCTTAGTCATCTCCTGCTACCTAACCGGTTGTCCCAGAAGTTCTGGGTAAAACCACCGCTGTTCATCATCTCATCCAGCTTCTGGAGCTCAGGAATGTGGGAGTGACTTGTTCTCAGGGTCTCCCATGATGGGCAGTCCACACATTGCCTGGGGCAACTGTCACCTCATCGAAAGCCCCAGCAGGAGCTGGAGGATCTGCTTCCAGGAGGGCTCGTCCGCACGTCCGCAGGGCTATGAGGGCTGTGAGCTGGAAGCCTCCATTCCCGACAGTGTGGACCTCTGCCCTGGCGGCTTGAGTGTCCTCACGGCATGGCAGTTGGCATCCCCCCTGAGTGAGTGACCCAACAGAGAGCAAAGGGAAAGCCGCAGTGTCTCTCATGAGCCACCTAGGAAGCCACAGTCCATCTTTTCCACAGTATCACACTGGTGACACGAGTCAGCCCTGCTCATGGAGGGAGCAGGCTGTGCCAGGGTGTGAATTCCTGGAGGCCGGGACCACTGGGGCCATTTTAGAAGCCGGCTACCACGAAAAATAATAGGTACCCTGTAACGAACGCTATGGGTCAGCCACTCTCCTATGTTCTTTATGTCTTTAACCCTTATAATAACTCCATGCGGGAGACACAGTGAAAGATACTTATAGGGAAAATAACTTGTCCAAGACCACCACACCACTCAGTAGGAGAAACGGGTTCCAAACTCAGGTGAGTGTGAATCCAGCCACCCTGCTCACACCCTCCTTCTGCCACAAGACATTTTTTGGCCTCTGGTGAAAAATTCCCAGTCCTTCCCTCTGCTGGGCCTTTGTTCCCCAGCAAATATATATATATTATATATATTTAAACCAGCCCCCTGGTTTTTATATATATATTTAAAATATAATATAATGAAAATATATATATACTTTTTTTTTTTTTTACAGGGATGGTGTCATCATTGCAAAAAGAAGTGTTAACCAGGGAGGAGGAAATTCAGCAACTCAAACAGGAGGTGAACCAACTAAAAAGTGAGAACAAAGAAAAGGATCACCAGCTTGAAGCCCTCAGCTCCAGAGTGAGTGCTGGGTCACCGTCATCATCCTTGTAGCTGTCCCCGAAAAGCAGAGCAGAGTCCCATGACTCATGTCACATACCTAGGGCCCCGGTTTTAAAAACCACTCCCATCTCTCCCACCACTGCAAGATGACGCTGCTGTCCCAGGGCTGGTGCCCAAGGGCTGGTGTCCACAGGGAGGACAGCCGCAGGGCAGCCCAAAGCACCAAAGGCCCTGCTGGAGAGACTAAAGGCCGGGGCCAGGTTCCCTGCAAGGTAGAGAGCTTTTTAAATGTAACTTTGACTCTGCGAGTGACGCCTTCAATCCTGACTTCAGAATCCTGATCCCGTGGAGGCAGATTGCTCAGGATGTGTGCGCTGTTTCAATGAGTAAAACCCAATAGCTGTCCTCTCGGGCGACAGCTCAGGGATTCCCGGTGGCTGCCTGATCCGGTAGCTCTGTCCACAGGGATGTCTGGGGGTGGGGTAATAGAGCTCGAAGCTCTGAAGAAAAGGCACAAGAAGTAACCTTGGGTACTTAGTACGATACTGAGTTCGGAACTGAGAAAAGGCAGAGCATGTGCTTTGGGGTTGGACAGACCAGGATCCAATCCCAGAGCTTTCTTTTCTCATAACTTATTTGGCCTCTGTTTCCACGTGTGTGAAATGGGGATAACAAAATGATTTTCTGAGAAGCGAGAGGCTGATTTCAGTTGTGCTGCTCCGCCCCTCGTCAGCTGCCTGGCCGTATGTGCATTTCTCCCAGGCAGATGGACTTCTAGCCGCGCGGGGTCACTGCTCTATGTGGGGTGCGTGAGTGTGTGCGTGCGTGTGTGTGTGTGTGTGTGTGTGTGAGAGAGAGAGTGTGTGCGTGTGTGTTGGGGAGGGGGGCGGGTTGCAGAGCTGATGCTAAGTATAAGAAATATGGAAAAACAGCCCCATTTTGACTCTTCTACGTCCCGAAGTACATTTGGATTCTCTCTCCCCATTTCCCCTTTCTCGTTGACCTTGGAATGACGTATTTCTCCTGGCTAGCCTGTGCCATCCATTAGCCCATAGGCGTCCTGCCCCCAGGGGGCGGCTCTGAGGAGCATTTGACAGGATGCCTGTCTTTTCTTTTCCTAATTCCCTTTGTCATGCATGTGAATTTTAGGAAACTAGAAGTAGATAATACTGAGAAGCAAAACTAGAGAGATCAGAAAGAAAATGCTACCTAGAAATCCACATTAATATTTTAATGTATAGTCTTCCAATCTTGTTTCTATATATAATAAATAAATAAATATTTTAAAATTTATAATATACACAATTTTTTAAATTTTAAATACTGACTATTTTCCCATGTTAATAAATAAAAGCTCTTACCATCGGTCCTAAAAGCTACATAATATTTTTCTGGACGTACACAATGTAATAAAGCGGTCTATTGTTGGACACGGTTGTTTCTTTCTCTTCCTTTCCTTCCCTTCCCTTCCCTTCCCTTCCCTTCCCTTCCCCTTCCCCTTCCCCTTCCCCTTCCCCTTCCCCTTCCCCTTCCCCTTTCCCTTTCCCTTTCCCTTTCCCTAGCAATACTGGGAAGAACATCCCTGAACCAACAGATTTGCTGATTTTCTTTTTCTTTTTTTTTTTCTTTCTTTCTTTCTTTTTTTTTTTTTTTCATCTTTAAGAGACAATACTAACGTGGGAATTCCTGGGTGAAAGAAGGCACATCTTTATGTTCCTAACGCGTGCTGCCTAACTCTCCCCCCCCCGCCCCCGAAAGGCTGTTCCGTTTACATTGCCACAGCTAGGCGGTTGTGTTTTGAGATATAAGTTGTGGAAAGCACTGAGAGCCATCCAAGTTCACTAGCAAGAACTGTATTCCTGTATTCCTGCAAGCTCTCTTGGCTGGTCACAGAGGAAAACACACCCATCCCTCCACCCTAAGGATCCAGACTCCACAAAGCGGGGTCTGTCCTGTGGTGTAGATTGCTGGTTGTTGAAGAAGAATTTTTTTTTTTTAAGATTTTATTTATTTATTTGACAGAGAGAGAGAGAGAGAGCACGAGCAGGGGAGAGGCAGAGGCAGAGGGAGAAACAGATTCTCTGCTGAGCAGGGAACCTGATGCAGGGCTCGATCCCAGGACCCCGGGATCATGACCTGAGCCGAAGGCAGACGCTTAACCAACTGAGCCACCCAGGCGCCCCTTGAGGAAGACTTTACACATGTTACCCCCAGAACTCAGGAGAGGGGTGACTAGAACTGCTGCAGGGCCCCGGGTGCCCTCAGACACAAATGGCCTCGCCTCTGGGAATTTGGGGAAGTGATTGGGTGAAACAACCAGAAATGCTCTTGGGGACGCATACAGGGACTAGGGACCCAGACAACCCCACGTGGACTTGCTGTCCTTTCTCTCTGCAGTGCTCCATGCTGAAAGAAGAGTTAAGGAAGGAAGATGCTCAGAAGGAACAGAAGGAAGCCCAAGGGAAAGAGTTAAAACTCTGCAAAATCGTGAGTTGAGCCTCCTCACTGCTAGGTGTCCCCAGAAGGGCTAGGCTTTGACCTTCGGGGTTTTGAGGGGGTCGAGGAGGGGTTCCTTGGCCCATCAGATAGCGCAAGCTGTGAGGCTTTAATGACTGCGTGTTAACCTGGTCTCCTAACTCTTTGAAATGCTGCCTCTAGCCTCAAGGAAGAGATGGCTAAAAATATTAGAAAACACACGTTCCCAGCATTCTCTGGGCCTTGGGCGCGTTCCCCCTGGGGCTGGGCAGGGGACACACGGCCCCTGCCCCTGGACCGGTGGTGCCCAAACTGTCGTGTTCCACTGTCAGAGTTTATCAGAGGCACGGGCACGGTTACCAACACAAAATTCTTCCTGAAGCATTTTCGTGGCAGTATACCAATGTTACACCAATTCATAAAAACAAAACAAAAAGAAAAGGTATCAGTTGCCTTATACAAACGATGACTTTGGAAATAAATAACGACGAAAATATGAGCACTAAAACGAGAACGTTCGTTCCCGGCTCCAGTCGACTGCTCTTGAACAGCGGGCGTGAGTTTCCACCCGTTGGCAGTACGGCGGCTTAGACGCGAGGAGGAGATGCCCCGTTCTCTGTGCCAGGAACATTGCTATTCTCTGCCTCAGAATGGGGAAAAAGAAAAATCTCATTGTTCTGTCCTTCCAAACCGTGTCCATTGTTTCATCTAAGCAGCCCTTTTTTAGGTTGATCTCAAAAATATACCCCCCAGAAGAGCATCTAATGAGTTGATGGATATCTTGTACTATTTAATCCAGGGCCCACGCTGATTTTCAAAAGAAACTAATCATTTCCCTTTACCCAATTTCCCATACAGCAATTGAAAAAACATCTACTTTGCCCTATGGACACAGAATTTTTCCCTCAAGGGAAGCAATTAGGCTAATACCAGACTAGGTTTCTGCCTTAATGAACCCAATGAAACGAGCTACAGAGATTCAGAATTTTCAGCCCAGAAGGCAACTCCTGCTTCCCGTCAGGAAAGTTGACTTTCTGTTGTTGAAACTCTTTCAGCAAATCCAAGACATGGAGAAGGAAATGAAGAAGCTCAGGGAGGAGCTGAAGAAGAGTTGTACTGAGCAGAACATGATCTCTAAGACGCTGCGAGAAAAGAGCAAGGTAAGACTGGGACAGTGTGGCCCAGTGACGGCTCTGGGCCAGGCTCTCTGCACGCATCATCTCCAGTAATCTCACAACAACTCCATGTGGTCACTACTGGTATTAAGACCACTGTACGGTTGAGAAACAGACTCACAGAGGTAAAAGACGTTAGCCAAGTTCCCACAGATAAAGTAGCTGAACGGTCTGTCTGACTCCAGTGCTCCTGTGTGTAACCACTAGTCTAGACTGACTTCAACTCTTAATTGGCAAAATTTATCCAGAAGAGAATCGATCCATTAAATCAGATTTGCCAATGGTGTTGTTCAAACTTAAATGCTTTTATTGATGTTTTTGGCTACGTGTTCTATCAGTCATTGAAGAGGTATATTTTTTAAAATCTCATGATTGTGCATTTGTGTATTGTTACTTTTAGTATTGTGAACTTTTGCTTTGTATATTTTGAGGCTGTGTTACTAGGTGCCTATAAATTTTGAATTTTAACACTTCTCATTGGGAAAAAAACCCTTTGATCATCATAAAACATCCTCCTTCATCTCTAGTAGTATTTTCCCATTAAAGTCTACTTTGTCATTAATGTAACTCTGGCAGTGGGGCACCTGGGTGGCTCAGTCAGCGTCCAACTCTTGTTCTGGCTCAGGTCATGATCTCAGGGTCCTGGGATCAAGCCCTATGTCAGGCTCTGCTCTCAATTCAGAATCTGCTTGTCCCTCTCCATTCGCCTCTGCTTCTCTCTCTCTCTCTCTCAAATAAATAAATAAAATCTTAAAAAAAAAAAAAAATATATATATATATATATATATATATATAGAACTGGCAGCTACACTGGTTTCTCTTTTGGTTAGAATTTTCATAGAATTCACAGAATTTTCTATTAGCTTGGAAATTCTTTCCTCTTTTACTACGCTTTTAGTAATAGCAAGACAATAACATTCAGCCTTGACTTACCAAAATCCAATAGTAATTGAGTTTCTCACTCTTCATTCTTTTGATGGTCAGCCTAAGGGCTATAATCTACATTCTTGACTCACCAAGATCCAACATTAGCCGATAATTATTCCCTTCTCCTTGGTAAGGCAATGACCGTAGAACACTGACTTCACTCACCCCCTCGGATGTGTATGCCACTGCTGTCGTTTTCTAAACTTTTTTATTTTATTTTATTTTATTTTATTTTATTTTATTTTATTTTATTTTATTTTAAGTAGGCTCCATGCCCAGCGTGGAGCCCAGTGCAGGACCCGAACTCACGACCTTGAGATCAAGACCTGAGTCAAGATCAAGAGTTGGATGCTTAACCGACTGAACCTCGCAGGTGTCCCACAGACTAGTCCCTATATTTTAAAGCCCGGAAGACCTTATCACTATTTCTCTCTAGTCAATATTCATGTCCACACATTACCTCTCTTGCTGTCTTTTCTGCATCTCTGATCATCCATCTGGGATTGTTCTTCTGTCTGAAGAAGCCTTTTAGCGTTTTCCTTCAGCATGACTGTGCCGATGGCAAATTCTCTCAGATACTTGCACATGCATCTTTGGAAATGAATATTTAACCTTCATTCAAAACACGTTTTGACTGAGCACCGAATTCTGCACTGGCAATGACATTCTTCAGCGTGTTACAGGTGGCATTAGGTCCATCATTCCCGTGTCTCTCGGATCCTGTTGTTCCTCTTAGAAGTCATTTAGAACCTAACTCTTGTGCCTTTGTGTAATCTGTTTTCCCTGGCCGCTTTTAAGATTTTCTTTTCTCTTGATTTTTAGCAGCTTTATTATGATTTATTTAGGTGTGGATTTATTTTTATTTACCTCGTTTGGCTTTCACATGGGCCTGTTGAATCCTTGGCTGGGTGTTTGCATTAGTGTGGCATTCGGGTGACGTATCACACAGGCATCGGGGAGCTGCTGTAGGCTTTTGAACAGGGAACCGGTATGATTACATTGTGGTCGATAATAAGGGTGAAGGGTGCCTGGGTGGCTCAGCAGGTTAAGTGTCTGCCTTCAGCTCAGGTTATGATCCCAGGGTCCTGGAATCAAGTCCCGCATCGGGCTCCTTGCTCAGTGGGGAGTCTGCTTTCCTTCTGCCTCTGCCCCTCGCCCCTGCTTGTGCTCTTTCTCTCTCTCTCTCTCTCTCGATCAAATAAATAAAATCCTATCAAAATAATAATAATAATGGTGAAAACAATAGCTGTAATTTCCCATGTACTAGGCATTATGCCAAACGTTGAATCTCTCTCAAACATTTATCCTCTCCATTTTACAGCTGAGGGAATCAAGGCTCCTAGCCACTAGTAAGGTAACCAGCCCATGGCCACACTGTCAGTAGGAGGCGAAGCCACTAGCCACACATAGCTCTTCACCCTGAAATTAATCAAGATTAGGTAAAATTCAAAATTGAGTTCCTCAGACACACCAGCCACATTTCAAGTGCTTTGCTTCAAGTGCACAGACATGGGGCATTTCTGTCGCTGCAGAAAGTTCTGTCAGACTGAACGGCCCCACAGCCTGGTAACCCGCACAGCACCATGAAGAATGTGCTGGAAGGAAGTAAACGAGAGGGAGGAGGCCACTTACCACAGGCCAGAGGTCCTCAGTGCCCGGTGGGAGGGCTCGCCAGGGTAGGGACGGAGATGTGGACTGGATGTGAGAGGGGTCAAGTCACAGGCTTGGAGATCACTGGGTGTGAGAGATAGAGTGGGGTGGCAGTGGAGGAAGACCCTGAGGATTGGGGTGGGGAACGGGAGGCCTTTCCTTAGATGGGGAGCATAGCTAAGGGCAGAGTCCGGGCTGACTTGGCTTTCCCAGCGTATGAGAAAGTCTGCTGAAATAGAAGTGAGAGCACGTTTAGACGTGTTTGGGGGGATGTGCTCAAAGGAAGCTAAGGCCCGGAGAGGTACCGTGGCTACTTAGAGGCCCTGCCACTAGGCCACACTGCTCAGAAGAAAGCCCTACAGGGCTCTTCTGGGTCTTTTATTACTTCTGTGATTCCCCCCCTTCAACCCCCTAAGAAACAGCTCTTGAGGTTGTTTCAGCACAAAAGCCTCGCATTCATTTAGGGGAATTTGCTTCATATCCCGATAGTGCCAGAGCCCTGGGCTCAACAGGTGCTTCCAAAAGGTTATTGTTCGGAAAAGAATGGTGCAGCTGCAGGGTCCCCTAACAGCCAGCAGGGAGCAGCATCGGGCACCTGCAAGCTCACCTCGCCTATTACCCAAACAAGGGGGAATAAATGGGCAAGTTTCCCCCCAGCTTTAAAGCCTTCTTTTGCAATCTGCGATTCTTAAAAGACATTGCTTAGCGAGCCCCTAGAGAGGTTTCCACTGGTGAGTGTGCTAAAACTGGCAATGGCAAATAGTTATGATAATAAGCCTAATAATAACATTTCCCAAGTACCCACCGTGGGCCAGTTCCTAGCAGCATTAGAATGACGCCTCCTGGTGGACATTCCTGTCTGCTTTTACAGATCACACGACCTGAGGCCTGAATAGAGCCCTCAAATACGGGCACTACTCTAAACATTTTGAATCCCCACAATAACCCTCTGAGACGTGCTAGGACCATCATCCCCATTTGACAGATGAGGACACTGTTTGGCGGTCACAGGGCTTCCTGGGGACCCAGAGGGGATCGGAGCCTGAGCCGCGAGGGCGCAGAGCTCGGCCCTCTCCCCTGGGGGGCAGCTCCAGCGAGCCTGCCTCCACCCTGCGCTCGCCTATGACCCCATAACACAGGCCCGCAGCCACCCCTGCCCCCCTGGAACTCCCCCTTGGCCATTAGACCTCCTAGAGGAAGTTCTCCGGAGTGCATTACGATCACATTAGCGGCGAGCACATGCTTTCATCGTCATTTCAGGTTGAAGAGAAACTTCAGGAGGATTCCAGAAAGAAATTGCTCCAGCTACAAGAAATGGGGAACAGAGAGAACCTCATTAAAGTCAATTTGGAAAGGGCAGTAGGTCAGGTAGGCCAGCTCCAGAGCCCCCTTCAGTGGCCCACGCTCCCCGTGGGTTTTCTGCACCCCAGCCTCTGTTGGGGATGAGTGAGGAAGATGTGGGTTGTGGTTGGATTCTCCTTTTTATCCCAGAGGAGAAGCCTGTTTGGCTTCCTGCATCCCAGGGGACACCGCGAACAGGCTTTTCCTGCTGGGAAGCTGCCCACACAAGCAGGTCACCACTGCCTGAGACCCAGGCAGCCCATCTGGGCTCCATGCCTGCCCCCAGTTAACCCGCCATTAATTGGGAAGAGTTTGAGCCTCTTGATCCCATGGTGTTTCTAGTACTTTCTTCCTCATATTTTTTGTCCTGCTATTTACCATGGTCTTGCTTCCTCTGTTCGCCAGCAGATGTCACAGTCAGTGTCCTTAAGGAAATAAAGACCCCAGAACGTCAGAGCGCTCGCTGGCTGGGGAAGTCCCTGGGCAGGGCGGTGAACAGGCCCTGACAGGCTCGTCGGGGGTGCCGTTGCTCTACTGCTCTGGCCCCGGGTGGCCTGGCGGCCCTTCCTCTTACGCGTGGCACAGACATGAGGACCAGAACCCACAAACAAGACTTCACCAAAGGCTAAGGGAGAGCAAATGGGAAGCCAGGATGGGGACACTGACCCTCCAGAATATGGCCCTCCAAGGGCAGCCCACCTTGAACTTCTCTTCAAGGGGCTCTCTCCTGGCAACCACCAGGGGACCCAAGAGCATTTTGCGTGTATACGTGTTTGTGCTTTTGTTTTTCTGGGAAGCAGGGTCCACCACGTTGCCCATTGGATTCTCGAAAGGGTCTGTGAACCACCAAGGAAGGTTAAGAACCACAAGCCTTAAAGGAGCCCTCTATCCCACAAGGCCCAGCTCCCAAAGCCCTTCTGGGCCTTCACGGGGCAGCGTGACCTGGCTTTGTGAGAGGCACGTACAAGTTAAATAATGGTGCTGACCACTGGGCAGACCTTAAAGCCCCTTCAACAAATGTCACCCCCAGTGTCATCTCTGCAGGGTGCCAGCACAGAGCTAGGACAGAGAGCCTGTCAATCTGGGCCTCATCTGTGCACCTGGACCAGCCCCTCCCCTTTGCTGTGCTCCGCAGCCGCCAACACGCACCTGATTGGAAGCGTGGTCTGTGTCACTTTCGCCAAGTACCAAGGTCCAGGCTCTGGCTCTGGGGAGAAGTCGTGTGGGAGGACCCTCAGAGACACTGAGATTCCCCCAGGTCTAGACCCGAGAGACAGAGGGTGAGCCCTGTCTCTGCCACCTTCCCATCCCACCCCCGTATTTCCATGGCCCTGCTGCCCGTCTGAGATTCTGCCCCTCCCCAGGCAAGCGGTTCCAGACCGAGCCCATGAACCAGGAGGACCTGTCCCTGAGCAATGCGGTAGGGTGTCTCTGGTGGTCACGGGGGCCATGATTCTCCATGACCTCTTCCTGGGCTAGTTAGGACCCTCCCCTTGGCTGTAGATCCAGAGGATGGCCTGGAGTGCCTCGACACCCGCCACTCCCCACCCCAGTCAGCTTTGGGCCGACTGGTGGCAAGGGTGTCCTTAGGAGATCCGTCATTCCACTATTGGGGTCCCAGAACTCCACAGTGTACAGTAAACCCTGCATGTTAGGACCCTTCGACTTTCCAGTTGACTCTGTGGCATTCATGGCCCCTTCAGGGCTCTGTTTTATTTATTTATTTATTTATTTATTTATTTATTTATTTTTATTTGTGTGTGTGTTTTCTTTTTTTGTTTGTTTGTTTGTTTTATTATTTTTTTTTAATTTTCAGCGCTCTGTTTTGGAGTCAATGACCATATTTTGCCAGTGAACCAAAAACCGAGGCCATGTTGGTAAATTCTCCGAGAAAGTGGGGCTGCTTTGCCTCTCACTTCTCATGGAACTGGACACCTTGAACTTGAACTTCTGTGTGCCCTTATTTAATTTAACTGTGCTGCTTCGTCAGCCGTAATCTGAAAACACCAGCGCCCAGGAGGCACTCAATGAAAGCTGGTTGAACCGAAGTAGAGGACCCGGTTTTTGACAGATGTCTCTGCATACAAGCAGCCAATGAATATGTATTGAGCGCCTACTCCGCCAGGCACTGTACCAGGCTCTGGGGATACAGAGACAATAGACACAGTGTTCAGGACACGTACGGTCGGAGGCCCAGAATGGCAGAAGGGAGCACACTGTCCTCTCGCCAGGCACTCGGGCTGATGACACCATTTACTTCGGCTGACAGCCTCAATATTTATTTCACAGTCTGGTGCCAACTTAACAATTATGGAAGAACGCTCCCGGCCCCAGACTTCCCACTGGATAATTGGCAGCAAGTGGCTCTTCCGAGGGCGCGAGACGTGTGTGCGCTGACCACGTGGGTCGGTTGGGTTCGGCAGGCAAACCTAAAAAGTAATTAAAACCTGCTGTTCTGTTCTCTTCTGTCGGCACTGCCCCTTCCAGTGAGAGGTGAAGATTTTCATGACCCTTAATGACCATTAGCGGGGCGCAGACCCTCCTCTCTCCTGGACCCTGGCGCCAGAAATGACGCACCTGGGCTCTCGGGCCCCCGCCGGCCCCACTGACTCTGTCGCCTTCCCTTTGTGCTGTAGCTGGAACATTTCAGAAGTCAAGTCATCAAGGCCACCTACGGACGAGTGAAGCCGTTCCTGGACAAGCCTGTCACCGATCAACAGGTCTGTCTCGCGTTGTCACTTCTTCCTTTGGGGACCCGGGACTCCAGACACTGGGAGCATATGCTTCTGTGTTTTGTTGGTGGTACATAGTTTTCACACTGTTGCTACACCATAAAGATTTGTTTTGATTTTATGGGATTTCCTGGCTTTTAAAGTAAAAGCCAGTTAAACTCCCTTGAAATGTTTCTGTGAAAATCAAATTAAACCACTCAGGCCTATTTCTGGTCTCCAGAACACACATTTACCCTTCGTTAGCACCTTAAAAGAAGGGGGGCTGCCTCTCCGTAGACATGCATTCTCATTTCTTCCTTCTGAAGGCCAGAGATGGTAATGGGGATGGACTTCTGGCCATTACGATTGCCTGGTCATTCTCCCGATTTTCTTTCCAACCCTCTGTGTCCACGCACATGTAAGAAGACACACCGTGGGCTGCTCTCATTGGCTGTGGACACTGACCTCTATTTATGGGCCCACAGCATCAGGCACCGTGTTACGAATCACTGCTACCATGCAGAAGAATCTAGAACACACTCATGGCAATATTATAGATCTTTGGCTCTTAAAAGCCATCTCTGATCCTGGGAGACACATCCTGGGATGTGGAGACACATCCTCCAGAGCCATCACCAAAACGCATCAGGGCCTCCCTGCTCACCTGCGGACCCGGGAGCTTAAACTAATGCTCCCAGCTCCCCTCCCAGAGCCACCCTGTCCTGTAAATCTCTTTCCCTTTTCTCACCAGCTAATAGAGAAGATTGCCCAGGTCACTGAGGACAACATCAACTTTCAGCAGAGAAAATGGACCCTGCAGAAAGAGACTCGGCTCAGCAACTCCAAACAGGAGGAAATCACAGAGGACATCGAGAAGCTGAAGGCATCTTTAGACAGCTGCCAGGTGGCGTCTCTTGGCTTTTTACAAATGTCCCCTTCATCTCATTCTTATGCTGCTGGTTTGGGAAATTGCCCAGTGTTCGTGGAGCGGGTTGGGCAGAAATGCTCTGCTCTTTTTGTCCTTTTCTCTTGTTGGAGAAATCTATCTGGGAGCAGAAAACAAAAAGCCTTAAAAAAATGCCTCCCTGGTGAATTTGGTGTGGCCAAGGAAAGGACGCCTGACACACCCCTGGTACTGACTTGGGGAGACCCAGACCCCAGCAAAAAATAAGTAAATAACTAAATAAGTCCCCTGTTATTTCCAGAAAAACCAGAGAAACATCCCTGTTCTTTATTTGCATTTTTTCCTGCCTCTTTTGCTTTTGACTCTGGAGGAAACGGGCCCAGACGTCTGCCTGAACCCCCGCGGCTCCCACACCGAGATGGAGCCTTCCAGAACAGGCAGCTGCTTCTGCTTTCTCTGGAAATACGCAGCTACTATTTGGGGAGCCTGTGCAAACGCTGGCCTGTCAGCACTCTCTCAGATCAGAAACCCCGCTCTCTGACCAGCTGATGCGTTGATCTCAAGGGGAATTTTGATGAAATGGAGTCACCAGACTGGGTTCCCATTGGCGCCAGGTGTCCTTGGCAACTTGGCTTTGGAATTGCAGATACCTAAAAGTGGGGTCTCTTTGACCATTCAAAGTCCAAATTAGAGTGGGAAAAAAAAGCTGCTCAAAAAGAAGGTAAATCCAACGGAGCCGTCGCGGTGCGGCCGGCATGTGGCGTCGCCTGCTTCACAGCAAAGGCGAGAGCTGGGCTCTCCAGGTGCCACTGCTGGCGACAGTGTCTGGGTGCCTCACGATCGTGTGTCTTTGCAGGCTTGCATGAAAATGTCCTGCTGTAGCAAGGACCTGAAGAAGGAGGTGGACGTGCTCCAGACCCTTCAGGTGAGCCCACCTGTTTCTGGGCTCCAGAAGGTGGTGTTGGACATCCTGCGCCTGTCGCTGTCCTGGCTGGAGGAGACGGAGCGTCTCCTCCGGGACGTCGGGATCCAGTTACCCAGCTCTGACACAGGTTAATGGCACTTTTTTTTCTCACGTAGTTGCATGACTCTAAAATGTCGCGTTGAATCTTATCATGATGGGACATCTGTTGAGGAAGGCTTCTTAGGTATATGGCCAAGTATTCCCTTCCGCAGACTTTCTTTGAGAAGTGATTTTTCTTGGGGGTAAAAAAAAAAAAAAAAAGTGAGACATGATTACTGAAGAAAAATGAGACGTGACACAAGCAAAAGGAAAATTAAATCAAAATTATGCTAAATCCTATCTCTCAGAAGCAACTACCGTTATATATATAATTTTTAATAGACTTTTTTTATTTTATTTTTTTAAAGATTTATTCATTTGAGAGAGAGACAGAAACAGAGAGAGCACAAGCAGGGGGAGAAGCAGAGGGAGAGGGAGAAGCAGACTCTCCGCTGAGCTGGCAGCCTGACCTGGGGCTCAATTCCAAGACCTGGGGATCATGACCTGAGCCAAAGGCAGACGCTCAACCCTCTGAGCCCCCCAGGCGCCCCTAATAGACTTTTTTTAGAGCAGTTTCAGGTTCATAGCAAAATGGAGAGGAAAGTACTAGACAGAGGTTTCCCGTATACCCCCTGCCCCCACGTCCCCAGTCCCCCACATGATCAGCATCCCACTAGAGCGCTACATTTGTTACCATTGGTGAACCTACATTGACACATCATTACACCCAGAGACCATGCTTCACACTGGGGCTCACTCTCGGCGTTGCACATTCTATGGGTTTGAGCAAAGGTATCGTGACATGTATCTACCATTATCCTATCCCGCAGGATAATTTCATTGCCCTAAAAAGCCCCTGCTCTCTCCCTATTCATCCCTCCCCCAACCTCCAGCTCCTGGCAACCACTGAACTTTTTACTGCCTCCATGGTTCCGCCTTTTCCAGAATGTCATGCAGTTGGAATCATACCACCTCTCAGATTGGCTGCTTTCACTTAGTAATATGCATTTAAGTTCCCTCCGTGTCTTTTCATGACTTGATAACTCACTTCTTTTTAGCCCTGAATAATTGTCTGGATGGACCACGGTTTATGTATCCATCCACCTAGTGGAGGACATCCTGGTTGCTTCCAAGTTGTGACAATTATGAGTAAAGCTACCATCACCATCCGTAGGCAGGTGTTTGTGTGGATATAAGTTTTCAGCTCCTTTGGGTAAATACCAGGGAGTATGATTGCTAGAGCATGTGGTAAGAGTACGCTTAGTGTTTAAAGAAACCACCAAATTGTCTTCCGAAGGGCCTGCACCCTTTTGCCTTCCTGCCAGTGACGCATGAGAGTGCCTATTGTTCCACATCCTTTGCCAGCATCTGACGTTGTCACTACTGTTATATTTCAGGTGTAACTTTCACAGCATTTTCCCATGGAGATAGCTGTACGATTCTTACTCTCTCTATGCCTCAGTCTCCTTACCTGTAAAATGAGGATAATAAGGAGTACCGACCCCGTAAGGTTGTTGTGAGGAGGAAAATGTATCGGTATATGTAATGTACTTAGAGTAGTATCTGGCCCAGAATAGGCACTATCGATACATTTTTAAAAAAATTTTTTTTATCATGAGCATTTAAGTTGTTTCCGGTTTTCCATTCCTACGGATAATGCTGATGTGAACGCCATCAAACATATCCCTATTCACTTTATATTTATCATCTTTGAGGTGGAAGGACATTGAACCACTTTCATTCAACAAAGATTTATTGCATGCCTACGGACACCAGCACGGTGCGGGGCAGAGATGTAGCGGGGTCAGAAACAGGTGGAATCCAGGTCAAGAGCGTATGGGAGTTAGCTGGAAAATTCCTCTAGCTTTATCTGTACGTTTGAAATTTGCCATAGTAAAATATTGAGGGGAAAATAGATATTATTCCTGCCCTGAAAGACCTTGTGGTCCGGGGAGGGGAGGGTAGGCACGAATTGAAAAATCACGCACACATAGAACTTTAAAGGTGACAAGTGCTACAAAGGAGAAGTGCAGGACTCTGACCTGGTCAGGGAGAGCAGGGCACCTGCAGGGTACATGGGAGTTATTTGTCAAAGAGGGGAGGGGAGACGAGGGGAGGGGAGAGAATTCTGGGCAAAGAGTGTTGTGTGGTGGTGGGAGGGGAGCATGAAGAACACGAGGGACTGAAAGAAACAGGGGTCACAGGTGGACAGAGCTGGCAGGGAAGGTCAGCAGGGGCTGTGCCACGTGGGCTTGCAGGGCCCCCGCTAAGAAGCTCTGCTTTATCCTAAGAGCAGTGAGAAGCCAATGAAAGATTTTAAGTAGGGGACTGATGGAACAGGTTTGCTTTTGGAGATAATCCTCTTGGCTGTGAGTGGAAAATGTCCTGGAAAATGGCCATCACAGAGCACCAGGGAACAAGTTGGGCTGTCACAAGAGGTGATGGTGGCTCCAGGGCAGGGGTGGGATAGAGAAAGAAGTTTCTCAGGCACTTAAGAGGTAAATCAACAGGCCTCAGTAGTGGAATTGGATATGGTTGGAAGGGAAGTGACAGAGAGAAAGGGTCCACAGACCTCCAGGTTTTTGTCTTGTGTAAAAGGACAGACAATGCTTCCTTCGCTAAAATCCAGAGTACGGAACACTGCATGAAGACCAGGTTTGAAGGAAGTGCTGGTGAGATATTCAAGATGAGGTGGCAAGGATGCAGCTGTCACTCTGTATGTCTAGTCTGGAAATAGATGTTAGTGTGGCGTATCTCTAGAATCCAGAAAAGCATGTGCAACATAGTGGGTGCTGAATAAATAACCATGGGAGGGATGGATGGGTGGGTGGATGGATGGATGGATGGATGGATGGATGGATGGATGGGCGGATGGATGGGCAGATGGATGGATGGGCGGATGGATGGGTGGATGGTGGGTGGGCGGATGGAAGGGTGGATGGATGGATGGGCGGATGGATGGGTGGATGGATGGTGGGTGGGTGGTGGGGAGAGGGAGGGAAGGAAGGAGGGATGGTGGGTGGATGGATGGATAGATGGGTGGGGTGATGGATGGATAGATGGTGGGGGGGATGGATGGGTGGGGGGGATGGATGGATGAATGGATGGATGATTAAAGCCATAGGTATGAATGCTATTGCTTAGGAAGAAAGTACATGATGGAGAGAGCCCAAGGCTACACCTTGAGAAACTCTGACAGTTTGAAGATTGTTGCTACACCTTGCCAAGTCACCCTTCATAGAGGCTACATGAATTTGACATTCTTGAGCAATAAATGAGAATAGAGGAGTGATTTTCAACTCTGATTATTCAACATCCCTAGCCATGATGTCTTCAACGTAGATCTGAAGGTGGTGTAAAGTTCTTAAAAAAGGAAGGCAAAAGCAAAAACAAGATGAGCTTCTCTAACTGCCTGCCCCTCGTGTATAGCACAGAGAAGAGGACAGCTGGTCTTCTCCTGACCACCCAGTGGCTCCCCAGTCCCAGTATTACTCTTGTAATCTTAGCAGTCTTGAGCAAACACGAAATCAGGTAAAACGTGGATCACAGTGCTTGTTGTTCTTCAAGATTAGAACTAAAACAAAGACCGTCATCTCTCTCCTAGTAATAGTGGGGCCAAGCTACGTGTGTACCATCCCCTCCTCATGTCCAAGACCATTTTAGTCATTGTAGCTTATATGCAGAAATCTAGTCATATATGTTTTCATAAAGAAATGTGGGTTATAGAGTTAAGTTTCAGGCCAGCATTTCTCAGTCCTTCCTATACTAATTTGCACTATGGATCTAGAAAAATGGAGTAAAGAATGCAGTGTTCCCAAAACACATTTCTCCTTTTTTGCTGTCCTCACCTGCATCTTAATATCTTTTGGAATAATGCTCTATGGAACACCTGTGGGGGAAACACAGACTACATTCTGTGATTACAACTATTTGGTTCTGAGAAGTCAGAGGAAGCGTAGAGGGTAATAACAGGAAAGTCGGTGTGTAGGGCCCATCCTTCATTCATTTGGTAGGAGAAGTTGATGGTAAAGGTGTTTTCCTCTTCTAGCACAAGCAGTATTATGGCAAGGTCCCAAAAGACTAAAAGAAAGGGGTGAGCTGGAGAATTCCCTGTGTTAGGTACTACTGTATAGCTCATTCCTAGCACAGACCCATCTACGCACAGATGGCAGCAGCCGTGGTGGTGATAGTGAGGATGGTGAAAATGGTGAGGATGATGAGGAAGGTGGGAGTGAGAATAAGTGAGGATGATGATGGTGATAGGACTGTGATGCTAGTGAGGATGGTGATAGTAATAAGGATGATGGTGGTGGTGGTGAGGATGGTGATGATGGTGGGGAGGATGGTGAAAGTGGTGATGATGGTGGGGAGGATGATGGTGAGGATGACGATGGTGGTGGGGAGGATGATGATGGTGGGGAGGATGGTGAAAGTGATGATGATGGTGGGGAGGATGATGGTGAGGATGACGGTGGTGGTGAGGATGATGATGATGGTGGGGAGGATGGTGGTGGTGAGGATGGTGATGGTGGGGAGGATGATGATGATGGTGGGGAGGATGGCAATGGTGATGACGGTGGTGGTGAGGATTGTGGTGATGAGGATGGTGATGGCAGTAAGGAAGATAGTGGTGATGAGTATAACAATCACGGTGGTGATCAGATGGCTATGGTGGTAATGGTGAGGAGGAGGGGGATGGTGAAGATGATAATGGTGATGATGATTGATGGCAGTGGTCATCATTCACTACTGAGCACTTCTATTCTAGATGCTATTCCAAGCATTTCTATATATTATCTCAGTTCATCCTCACAACAACTCTGTGAGGCAGGTAGTGTTACCCTCATTTTAGAAATGAAGAAACTGGCTCAAAAACCACTTTTGTGAGTATTCCACCATGAAAAGGAGACTTAAGGTATTTCACATTACTGAGGCCGGCAGGGGGGCCCCAGTCGTTCACCGCCATCCACAAGCACTCCTAAAGGCCTTCTGTGTTCGCAGACCCTGAGAGAAGGGTGGGAGCCATGGTTTATTCAGGTCCTCCCGGGAGCTTCTCACTGTGTTAGATGTTTCACATGCGTTGTGTAATTTTATCTTCCCGTATCCCAGTAAGCAAGGTACTATCACTGTCTTTATTTTTCAGGTAAGGAAACTGAGTCTCAGTGCATTAAGAAACTTGCTCAAGGTCACACAGCTGGTGCCTGGTAAGGGCAGGGGTCAAACAAGTCATTGTGATCCTAATACCTGTGGTTTTTTTTTCTGTAACCCCACACTCTCTCTGAAGATCCAGAGAGGTACCGGATACATGCCCAATTCCTAGAGGACAGATTCTGTCATCCGCTTGGGCAGAGAAAGAGCTAAGAGTGCTATCCCCCAAGGCGAGCTGCCTCTCTGATGCACACCGTGAGCCAGGCCCAAGGAAGGCTCATTTGCATTACACAGCAGAATGGTTCTGAGCGTGGGCTCTGGAGACCAGCTGCCAAAGTTTGAATCTCAAGTGTGCACTTACTAGTTGTGTGAGCAGGTTGCTTGACTTCTGTGTGCCCCTGTTTACCTGTTCATAAAATGGGGCTAAGATCCCATCGGGATGTTGTGAGGATTAAACACTGAGATGCATCCGCCAATCATGGAGCCTGGGCCACAATAAGTCTTAGTAAACCGGAGCAGCCATGATCACCAACCTCAAATACTTGTTGACCTAATTTGACCTAAACGTGGGCCAGATAGGTATATGCATGGGCAGTCGAGCTTGATTTATTCACACCGGGGTAGCTTGACCCGCAAGCTCTGCCCCATCTCCATTTGGCAGCAAATGGGATTTTCTTAGCCGTGAGCACTCAGTTGGGTTGAACCCAAAAGAGCCCTTCCCAGGTCTCCTTCCTAGAGTCATGACGATAGGCCAAAGTGTCCCAATAGCCAAATGGTAAAGCTGGGATTCGGTTCAGATCCCTCTGACTTCCGAGCCCCTACTCTTAACTACCATACTACCTGTCGTTTCCAATACTGTCCTAAGAGGTAAAGCACACCGAACAGCTAGGTTTGTAAATCCTGAAATAACTCCCCCAGGGGAGAACTATTTGAAGTATTGTTGGCTAGCGTCCTAAGGGACCCAGAAGGTTGGTGTTGCCACTAAAGACCTCACTGGTGAAGGATTTGCTGTGTGGTCCAGTTGGGAAGATGTGAAATGTCTAAAGAGGGACCTTGAAAGTTAGTCCCCACTCCTCCTGCCTGGTTTCTCAGTTCCTTTTGATAAAGGAAAGAAAGGACTGCATTTTCTCTTGCAAGGTCAGTTGTTTGTGTCTATTTCTGCAAGACTTTGTTACAAATAAAAGGCTTCCCAGCATGCATGGTAAATCACTCTTTCTCAGATATCCAAAATATGCAGCATTTTTAAATGAAAAAAAAAAAAAGAAGTTGTAATACGGGATGCATAGTGTGCTCCTGTTTCCAAGTATCGGTATCCAACCAAAAGAAAATCTGAAGAAAAAGACATGCGAGTGTTGAGAGCGTTATCCCGCATGGTGGGATTGTGTAGGACCTTTGCTGTCACTTGGTCGTTCATCAGCTACTGTGTGCCGGCCAGGGAAGCTAGAGCGGTGAACACTTACCACATCACGGGTGTCTGTAATGTTTGGGTTTGTGTAAGAGACACATAACTTTTGTAACCAGAAATATAATGAAGAATTGCTTCTTTTTCTCGAGAAGAGAGAAATCCCATCATGATTACAGCTCATCGTCAAACCCAGACACATGATCACACACTCCCTCTTCCCCTTCAACATCCTTGAGTCCTTCCTTTCCCTAATCCTCTCTGGATCCTACTCATGCTTTGATCCTTCCCCTTGGGTTCTTGGGTCACAGATTGAATCCGAAGGTAGCCACCCCAAATCCATGTGCCCCTATAGCTCATGCCAACGTCACCCAGGCCACCTCCCCCAACGCCTGCCATCTTGATGTCCTCACAGAACACCTCTCCTGATGCACCCTCCATATTTGCCACCCCAACCCTTACTCCCCAAGCCTCCAGTCGCTTGAAAGAGAAGGACAGACCAAGGTCTGGATTCTGCATTTACCACTTAACCAGCTCTGTAGCTCCACCTTGCTGAGTTTCCGTTGCCTCACCTACAAATGCAAACACATTTCCTTGCTGGGTTGTTTATAACGATTAGAAAGTATCACGAGTAAAACTCCTGGCATGGTGCCTGGCACACAGCAGGTACTTAATACTTGATAGCTATTATTATAATATTTCTGTTCTACTCTTGCATGCTGGGAATTCTCAGAAAGTTGCCTTGCCAGGGATCAAGGCCCCAGGCATGCACACATTCAGCTTTCTTCCTTTCTCTCTCTCTACCATCTTTTCTCCCTTCCCTCCAAATTCCCACTGTATTCTTGCTGCTTTCTCCAGATGCAGCTCTTCCCTCCCTGTGTCTCCCCTTCTCTGTCCCTTCCCGGGGAGCCTGTGCACAAGGTCCGGAATTATGACTTCTCTCCCTCTTATTTCTCCTCTTGCCATCAAACATCTTGCCTCTCAAGATGTCAGTCCTTCCCTGGAACGTGCTGGGTCTTTAGCTCTTTTTCTACTACTGACACTCCTGTCCCACCTATGATCTTGAGGAAGTGTGTTATGTCCTCTGTCTTCATTGCAAATGCCCTACTCTGTTTTTGCCTCCTTGCTTTGCCCCTGCGTGTACCTGACACGAGCCCTCCTGCCCTGGCAGCCCCCCCATCTTTCCCCAGCCTGTGTTCTCTCTGGTGCGCCCAGCGCTCTTGGATCTCTTCCTGGAAACAGTCTCACCCCTTGGCTCTCCTGGACTGGCGCACCCTGCCCATCTCTCCTGACCTTCCCCATTTGTTTTCAGCAGCCCCTTTCACCTCTACCTGCCCCTGCCCGAGTGTCTCCTCCAATGCAGTCCATGGTCCTCCCCTCTCTCTTGTCTCCTTTCTCATGAAGAAGGTCTCCATCCAGGTGCTTCAACAACCCCTCCCGTGGCAGCAGTGGCCAAGTGGACATCTCCACAACCGTGCTGCTGGGAATGGTAGTACAGATTTGGTGCCACATAAGGCAGCAGGTGGGACCCCTGGTCAGGGCCACATCCGCCAGGAAGAAGGCTGCTTCCTGCTAATCTCACGAAGACCCTGGGTGGGCCAGGCTATCCCGGCTCTCTGCCAGCCACCCCTCCTGAGAGTCCTTCCAGTACCTCAAATTCCACACTCCTGAAAACCAGCTTGGCAGCTCCTCCCTTCTCCCCAGCCCCCACACCACCCAACCTGTCTCCTCTGTCTGGCAGTGGGGCCACCATCCTACCCCTAGAAAGAGCTTTCTCTCTCTCCTTTTTATCCCCATTCCTCCTACCCTCGTTTAGAACTTCAGCACTGAAGGCCTAGACGTCCGTGGGCTCTCAGCCTCTAAGAGGAAGGGATTTGGCCACTGGGAGACACCTGGCAATGTCTGGAGATATTTTGGTGTCACCTGGGCGGCTGGGGTGGAAGGTGCTCCTGGCTTCCTGCAGTGCACAGGATGGCCCCCAGCAGAGAATTGCCTAGCCCAGCCTATCAGTAGAGCTGCAGTTAGGAAACCCTGCTACGTCCTCCGCCTCTAATTCATCTCAGCTATTTTTCTGAAAAAATTTTTTTAAAAAAAGCAAAACAAAAAAAAACCCATCAGGGCAGTTCACTGCTCCGTCAGCACCTGAAGTCACAGCAACTCAGACGCTGGCATCACACTGACTTGAGCCCAAGGCCTGGCTCGGCCATCTGCCAGCCTGGGGGCACTTGGCCACCACAGGTCTCAGAGCCCCGCTGCCCCACCTGTCAAGCAGGGCGATGCTCAGGTGACACAGTGGGGAGATGCACTGACTGCTTGGCCGAGAGCCGGGCACACAGCACATGCTCGGTACACTTCTGAGACGTTTCAATCAAGTTTATACTCTTTAGGCTACTGTTCGAGCCCTGCTACAGATCCACCCAGCCTTCCCCTCCCACTCCACCTTCCGCGGCCTGCCTCACATCCTCTGTGCAGCCCAGTGAAGCGCAGCCCCTCCCAGCATACGCATGGCCTTTCCCTGGCTCCCCACCTGCCTCCCCCCCCGCCCCGCGCTGGTTTCCTGTGGCTGCTGTCACAGATACCACAAGCGCAGTGCCTTATTCTCGCACAGTCCTGGAAGCCAAAAGCCTGAAATCAGCTTCCCTGGGATAACGTCAGGGTTAGCTAACGAGAGGGTTAGCTGACAACCCTGGGGTGTCAGCGAGGCTGGGTTCTTCTGAAGGCTCTAGGAAAGGAGGCATTTCTTTGCCTTTCTGGTCTCCAGAGCTTTATTTCTCGCATTCCTTGGCTGGTGGCCCCATCCTCCAGCTTCAGAGCCAGCCGTGCAGCGTCTTCCCGGCTCTGTTTTCTCACATCCCCTATCCTCTGTAGTCGGATCTTCCCATGTGATTATATTGGGTCCACCCAATAATTATATTATATTGATTATATTATATTGATCCCAGTGATTATATTGTTGTCCACCCAGGACAACCCCTGGCATCTCAAGGTCTTTAACTCAGTGACATCTGCAAAGCTCCCCCTGCCCCGTAGGGTAACATTCACAGGCTCCAGAGATTAAGACATGGGGATCTTTGGGGGCCACTATGTAGTCTAGCCACAGCTTCCATTCCGAAATGCCCTCCCCTCCAACCCTGAATTCTGCCCACCCAGCAGTGCCCATGCTCAGGGGCTCCTCGGCCAAGTAGCCTCCTTGATCGATCGCTCCAGGCAAACAATCGCTCCTCCTCTATGACTCTCACACTCCCGCACTCCGTCAGCCGTCACTTACATGCCACACGGAGCCACTTTTTTCCATCAGACAGTTAGACCCCGTCTCTCAGACTGAGCCTTGAGGAATGGCTTCATAGCATCCCCCACCCCTTCCCCACACTCAGCTCATGGCTTTGCACACGGGGCATTTAGTCGATAGGTGATCTGTTGATGGGTTTTATTTTCCACCTTCAAAAAGATACTGGATTTGAACCCATTCAAGGCTGACCAACCATTTTAAAAACACACATTGGATGGCAACTCATGTCTTGATGGGAGGGCCATGTTGCCCACATCCACCTGTGAGCAAGCTCTGGCACAACATTATGCGAAAGCAAAGGAGGTGAACTGAATTGATACTTACCTTCTTGCTTCTCTCTTCAAGGATTGACTTTGTATCTGGAATATCTTCTGGTGTACTATAAAAAACTTACAAGCCAAACCCAGGAGCTTCAGGTAATATTTTAACTTTGAAAGTTCATTTCGGCCCCTCCTTGGCATTTATATAGTACTGTGCATTTTAACCCTGTTTTTTCTCTGTTAACTAGTCCGTCCACTTTCTCCAAGACGTGACATGATATCTCCATTTGACACAGAAAGATTCAGACATGGTGGCTAGGATCTCCCGGGAGGGCAAGGGAAAAGACCGGATGCTTGTTGTCTTCTGTCAGGATGATCAGAAAGATTTAAATGCCATCAGATATTGAGAATTATGCCTCTTAAATACACAGCTTCCCGTAATATAGGGAGCAGAGTTACCAAGAGTTACGTAATGTCCACATTTTAGAGGTAAATGATCCTTAGGGATTGTGCCACTCTGCAAGCAATTGCCATAACAAGGCTTGGTAACAAACATCTACAAAACTTTAGTGGCACTCCGCAATCGCTGTTCACTGCTCACATGTCTGGGGTCAGCCACTAGGTGGGTACACCCATCCTGGACAGGCTTGCCCAAGTGTCTGGGTGTTGGCTGGCCCTTGGTTGGTCTGGGCTGGCCTCAGCTGAAGCAGCTGGACTCGGCTCCACCTGTCTCTGTCCTCCAGCAGGCTAGCCTGGGCATGTTCCCATGGCGATGCAGAAGTACAGGAGAAAATGCAGCCCAATCATGGAGTGCTTTCCAATTCTCTGCAGTGTTAACATCCCATTGGCCAAAGTAGGTCACATGGCTGAGTTCAGTGTCAGAGCAGCATATGAGTGGGCACTGCAAGGTACATGGCCAAAGGCATGGATAGAGAGAGGGTGAAGTATTGGGACCACCATCGTGAGCAACTCCAACAGGCCATCTAGTCAGAGGTCAACAGATGTTTTCTTTTTTTTTTTTTTTTTTAAAGATTTTATTTATTTGACAGAGATAGACAGCCACTGAGAGGGAACACAAGCAGGGGGAGTGGGAGAGGAAGAAGCAGGCTCCCAGCGGAGGAGCCTGATGTGGGGCTCGATCCCACAATGCCGGGATCACGCCCTGAGCTGAAGGCAGACGCTTAACCGCTGTGCCACCCAGGCGCCCCAACAGATGTTTTCTAAAGCAGAGGGCCAGATGGTCAATATTTTAGGCTTGCAGGCCGTACAGTCTCTGTCACACCTACTCAACCCTGCTGCTACAGAGTAAAAGCAACCATGGACAGTACGTAAATGAATGAGCATGATGGGCGTGGCTCTGTTCCAATAAAACTTTATTTATAGAAATTGGCAGTGAACCAGATTTGACAGGACTCTGTCAACCCCTGATCTAGTCCATTCTTCTTATTTTACAGATATGAACATCGAACTTAGAGGCTAGGTGACATTTCAATGTCACACAGCTAGTTGATGGAAGAATCAAGACAAAAGCTCAGGCCTTCTGACCCTAGCTCACTGCTTTTTCTCTTCCATTCAGCGAATAATAACTAGTAATTCTAGCTGCCGTTAACTGAGCACCTGCTATGTGCTGAGCACTGTGCTGAAAGCGTTCCATCACCATCTCACTTAATCCTTACTCTAAGAGGCAGATACTATTCTTTCGCTCATTTTCTAAATGAAGAAGCATCTAGAAAGAAGTAGAGCTGAGAGTCTATCCAGATCAAGAGTCTGAGTTCTTAACCACTCTACTGCTTCACCACCAGAAACTAGGCTAAGCATAGTTTTTATGTGATTTTAAGAAAGTTGTGTGTAAACCTTTGTACCCCCAAAGGTAAAGAACTTGTAAAAGAAAAATGTTGAAATGACTCCTTTAATTAGGCCTGTCCCCCTCATCCGCTTCCGTTTCCTTTCCTCTCGTTTCAGATCAAGATCCACAGTTCTCAGGAAACTCAGCAGTCTTTCATGCAAGAGAAGCTGCGGGAGCATCTGGCAGAGAAGGAGAAGCTGAATGAGGACAGGCTGCACCAAGAGGAGAGGCTGAAAGCCAGAATCAAGCGGCTGATGGAAGAGAAGGCGGTAAGGCAGTGCCTGTCATTTTCTTTACTCCTGGAAACTGATGGAATGGCCTTTTCTGAAGGCATATACTTGGGAGGAGAAATCTCAGCAACTCCTTGTTTGATGCTATGGAAGTAAATTAAATAGGTGAGTCATGTTGGAGGAACTCACATGACGCTTGAATTCTAAAACTCAACTTGAAACGGCAAAGTTATTGAAATTCCTGGAAATGGTACCTTATTAGCTCAGATGCCGCAGTCGGTTCACCAAGTTCGAGTTATTACTGCCGGTCCCGGTTTGTAACCGACAGACCGTCTCTCAGTGCGTGCAAGACCAACCCCGCATTATTTCCGTCTTCCGCTCTCTCTTGATACGTATCATAGGAAGCGAATGGCCAAGATTGCTACCGACTTCTCTAAAAACCAAATCAGTTATAAGATACTTTACAGGAGCCCCTCTCAAACTTAGAGGTGCCCAGGAAGCACCTGGGAAGGCTGTTAAAATGCAGATTCTGACTCGGGAAGGTCTGGGGCAGAAACTGGCATTCTGCATTTCCAGGCAGCTCCCAGCTGGTGCTGAGAGCACAGGTCTGCAGACCACATCTTCAGCAGCAAATCTTAGAGGAAGGTTTGCCCAGAGTTGCCTGAGAAGCACCAGCTGGACACTTGTTAGAAATACCGATTCTCAGGCCCCCGCCCAGACCCACTACATCAGCATCTCTGGAGAAGGTCAGGAAACTGCATTTAATGAACCGATTCTCATCTTTGTCCAAGAGTCTGCCCTTTGTGATATTCACGGACTGCCATGAATTTTTAACTACTTCATTGCCATCACCCTAGGTCAGTGGCTCCTGACTTTGGCTGCACTTTTGTCACCTAGGAGATTAAAAGGTCCTACTGCCCTGCCACTCTCCTCCCGCCCCAGCCCCAGGTTCTGATCTGATTACAGTGAGGGTGTGGCTCATGCACCGGGATTCGCAAGTGCTCCTGGGCGGTTCCAGTATGCAGCCATGGTTGAGAACCACAGCCTGCTGCCCCTGCTCCCGCCCACCTGAAGACAGCAGCCCCAGATCTGCTGGACCCCCCTCCTCCCCTGAGGAGGACTGCACCTGACACTCTCTCCACCTTTCCTCAGTCACAGCTTGGTGACTTCCCTCCCTGTCGCACACACCAGCTCTGCAGACCTCTCCGCCTTGGTCAGCGTCTGATTCATGCCCAGTTATCTCAAGAAATCTCTCTCCTCCTCCTACCTCTTCTTCTGCTCACCCCTTTCTGCTTTCTATGAAGGAAAAGACTAAAAAGGGAAGAACCATCTGGCCAAGATCATATGTGGTCCCCTGAAGGCAGTATTAACGATACCCTTAAATCAAGGCCAGCCCATTTTGAAGGTCAGTTCGCCATGGAGAAAGCCAGTGTCATTCAAGAGAGGAAAACAAAACCGGAAAGAACTGAAAATCTTCAGAGTCCACGCAAAGCTCTCCACCTGCTTCCTTTCTCCTCCCTGATTACCCTCTTCCTTTCCAAATGTCTTATTTTACTTTTAATTTGGGGTTGACTTTTTCCACTGAGGGTGTGCAGTATTTCAGTCCCACCATGTTCAAAGCAACTTGGGCACCAGCCTGCGCCTCCCAGATGCCCATTTATAACCTTGATCCTGACGCAGAAAGGGTTTGAAGGGCTGGCTTCAAACCCCCTTTAAACAGAATGAACCTCAGAGCACACCACCCCAGCAAGAGGGGAAAGCACTGTCAGGTATCCACCCAGCCAGTACCCCTGCCCGTGGTCATTAGTGTCCCACCGAGGGTCACCACTCCCCAGATGCTTCGTAGATCAACTTGTCCCAAGGGACTCATCTGAACGTACTGTCCCAGACTTAACACCAGGGGTCCCAATTTTTTTTTTTTTTTAAGATTTTATTTACTTGAGAGAAAAAGAGAGAGAGAGCACAAGAAGGAAGGGCAAAGAGAGAGAGAAGCAGACTCGCCGCTGAACGTGGAGCCTGACGCAGGGCTCCATCCCAGGACCCTGAGATCATGATCTGAGCCAGACTGAGCCACCCAGGAGCCCTGCAGGGGTCCCGATTTTAAATGAAACTTCCTTACACCATAAGACACCATCACCCCCACCCTTTCTAAAAATACATGTGTCAAAATTCACGAATCAAACTCGTTCTCATGAATCCTCACTCATTTGAATACCATTTGAATAGTAAGCAATTCTCGGTTGCTTTATGAAGCTAATCCTTCTTTATTATGAACTGTTAACATGTACTTGACGTGTGCACTCTCATGGGTTAGGTCAGGGTCAGCAAACTTTTTCCATAAAGAGCCAGCTGGTATATACTTTCAGTTTTGCGGGACACGCTGCTCTGTTGTGACTGCTCAGCTCTGCTATTGTGAGTGCAAAGGCAGTCACAGGCAATCTACAAGCAGTGAGCAAGGAAGTGTTCCAATAAAACTTTATTTACAAAATGCAGACAGCAGGCCAGATTTGGCTGGTAGGCCATAGTTTGCCAACCCCTGGTTTAAAAAACAGGCTCTTGAGTCAAATGGACCAGGGTTCGAATCCCTGTCCACGTGATTTGCTAGTAAATTTGGCAGATTCCTTAATCCCTCTAAGTCTGTTTCCTCCTCTGCAAAGTGGAGATCACAGAAGAAATGACTGACCCATATTAATGAATGGTGATCACATGCCAAATGGTCCATGTTCAGTCTCTCATCTGCCCCTCACATTCACCCAGCGCAGGAAGCACTATTACCATCTCCATCGTACAAATAGGAAGACTGAGGCATCTATCGATTCTCACCTTCCTAAGGCCATGCACCTGGAAAGGCCCGACCTGGGGCTCTGACCTGGGCCTGCCCGCTCTGGATCCCTTGCTCCTAGCCACCCATGGGGTTGTTGTAGGAGTAAAGGGCTAGCCCGTGCAATGACTGGCACAGAGTCCAGATTTCTGCCATGGTAACTATGTCTATTAAACAATAGTCATTGACTTTCAGGTTTTGGAGGAAAGCATTACTCAAGAGAAGAACAGAGCAAAAGAAGCATTAGAAGAAGAGCAGAAGAGAATCCAAGAGCTGGAGAATCGCTTAGCCCGTCAGAAGAAGGTATGCAGCTGGGGGAGACAGAGTCGGCCTGAGCCCAAATCAAGGTCACGCACCCAGAAGGACCAACCTGGGGCTCTGATCTGAGCCTGCCCACTCCGGATCCCTTGCTCCTGGCTGCCCAGTCTCCCCCGGGGGGTTGTGGTGAGCCGCGAAGGGCTACCCGTGCAGGGCCTGGCACAGAGCCTAGGTTCCTGCCATGGCAACTATGTCTGTTAAACAGTGGTCATTGGATTGCAGGTCTGGGAGGAAAGCATTACTCAAGAGAAAAACAGAGTGAAGGAAGCATTAGAAGAAGAACAGACCAGAGTCCAAGAGCTGGAGAATCGCCTAACCCGCCAGAAGGAGGTATGCAGCTGGGGGAGACAGTTGGCTCAAGCCCAAATCTGGCTTGCAGGCCCTGTGGAAGTGAGTTCTGAACCATGGATGATGGGGGTAGAGTGTGGCAGAGCTTTCCTCCAGCGATCTGTCTTTGGGAAGGTTCGGGTACTCTGGGAAGCAGTGGGGCTCAAGAAGAGAGCCCTGGAGTCATAACTTTGACAGCCAGTTAGAAAAATTGTAAACAGCAAAAATACAGACATAGATAGGACTTGGGAGACAGTCGGGGCTGGTGACACAGGCATCTCCTGCATGGAGATTGTGGCCCAAAGCATAGACGTGGAGGAGGTACAGGGTCCTGGGACTTCAGGGCTGTGTCAGTCCTCCAACAACATCCTAAAATCATCCAGCCCTCAGCTCCACCGTCGAGGAATTTTCTACAGGCCAGGGCAGCCTAGTGGTGATGCCTCGGGCTGGCAGAAAATTCTTCCTTTAGTTTAAGCACAAGCAAACTCTTTCTCCCAGGAGACATCAATCCCCCACTGGCCTCCCGGGCTCCTGCAAGACCTGTCCACCTCCTTCTCTGCATGATAACCTTTTAGAGTATTGAAAATAGAGACACCTGCTCCTGTCCAGACCCGAATGCCCTTATTTCTCCTGGAGCCTGGCCTTGGTCCCCTCCTCTGGCCTGCTCCGTTCTCCAGAAGGCACAGATTGGCAGCTCACTGGCTGAAAAGGGCCTGAGGACATGTTATGTTTGGCCCCCGAGTATTTTATTTTGAATTCATAACATTTACTTAAAAATCCAGATTTCCATCCTCTCCTGAAAAGTCAGAAAATCTGGCCCCATTTCTGCTTGGCAGAAGTGGACGGGAGCCCAACCAAGCAGCAGCAATTTCCCACCATCCCCACCACTCCCTGTTGTGTTAAAAACAGCCCACTTCCTCGCTGGCCCCTGTCTGGCCCCTGTAGACATCAGAGTTTGCAACCCCTGCTCTGTTTTCTTCCCAAAGTGCGGTAGTCAGAACCTGACCCGGTGACCGTTGGTGGCCCAGGGCAGGACTCTTCTCGCCTGTTGAAGATTTTGTACTTGTACTGATGCTCCCCAACCAGCTTTGGGAAGAGCTCTATGACATCGTCAGCGCAAGCTTATCTTGTGGTCACCCTTGGACCTCGGGGTCTTTTTCACGTACTGCTCTCATGAGCTCTTGCACCCTAAGGCAACACAGAAAGGTGAAGAGTACAGGCCTTGCAGCCACATGCAGGTTCAAATCCTGGCTCGACAACATTCAGGCCTCAGCAGATCACTCAGGAGCCCCCTCCTCTCAAGGTGGCTGCGAGCGTTGGCGGTCATGCGCAGTGAAGTGTTCGACCCAGAATTATTGCTCAGTCAGTGTAGCTGTTAGAATTATCACAGGCACTTCTTTCCCTATCGGCCCCCTCCCCATCCTCACTGCTCAGAGTGAAGTCCTGGCCCACCCACCGCTGCGGGAGAGACAAGGAGGCGGGCCAGGCAGAGCCCGTGTGATCCCATCTGGTCCAGGGAGGGAAGATGTTTGTGTGCTGGATGTCACCTGGGGTCACCTGTATGGCTGTGCCTGGCGGCCTGTGTAAACAGTGTCACTGAGGCCTGGCCCTGAGTTATATCTCCAGGGGTGGTGACGAGGAACAGAATCTCCCAAGGGTTCAATGGGGCCAAATGCCACCGAGAGGTCAACAGTTCAGCTCAAGGGCCCAGGGAAGGCCCTTGAATTTAGAGATTTCGAGGTCATGGGGGACTTCAGGAGAGAGATTTAAGGAAGAAGGCAGAATGGGGTCAGCCTCACTGCAGGGAGGAGCTGTGGCCGGGTCACCCCAAGCCTAGGAAAACAGCAGCCTTACCTCTCCCGGCAGAACCTCTCTGTGGTTTCTTGACGGGGAAATCTGAGATTAACAGTCCCAGACACAGACTTTAATCAACCTCAAACATTATTTGATTTTTCTTTTTATTAGACCTTCTGCCACGTGATCAGATGAATCTTTAAGGGCAACAGAATGCTAGGTCATAATGCGGTTTTGAGGTAACGTTAGAGGTCGTCTCCCGTTACCTGCCTGGGAACGTGGGAGCAAAGCAGCGGAGGGGGCCAGGGCCCGTGCGTGCCGAGTCGTGCAGGGACAATCTTCCCCTTAGCGCCGCTCTCAGCTGCAAAGGAGCTGCCGGCAGCAAAGTCGTGAGCATAGATGCGAGCTCAGGTGCAGTGGAGCCGACCCTAAGTCACCGGAAAGTGCTCGGAAGTCTCCTTCACAAATTACAGGGAACCCCGACGCCCACCTCAGATGTTCAGAAGCACGAGTCTGCCAGCTCCCATGATGCTGCTCTTCTGCTTGCCTTAGGGCTGATATTGGAGCAGCTGAGCGTTGGGATTTTCTTAAATGACCTCACTGCAAAATACGTAGCATTTCAGCCAGGCTCATGTGGGCGAGCTAATCTGGGACCCTAACCACGGGTTACAATGGAACCCATGTTCCAAGTTCCAGACATCTTACCGTCCAGCTGGTACTTAGACCTCAACCCATTTGAAAGCTCACGTGCCCTTTCTTGCAGTGACTGGAAACAGGGGCTTTGTGGGCAGTTCCTACCCTTTGGGGTTGGCGTTAACCATTTACTTCCTAAAACAAATTCCTCGAGCAGGAGCACCGAACCACACTTTTCTCCATACGCCCTCTCCGAGCTCCACGTGTGAGGTCCACCCCCACCCCTTCTAGAAATTGGTATGTTGCCGCTCATGAATCTAATACGCTGTCCCACATCTCGAAACCCGATTCTCTTTAAGAGATTTATTTTAATAATAGGACATCCATTATTAATGAGATTCTTCTTCTTCTCAGAGCGACTGCCTGGCGCAGTGATAAGAGCTCAGACTCTAAAATAAGACAGACCCTGCTCCCTCTGCTCACGTGCTGCCTGCCGGGGGCCTCTGGATGCGGGCGGTGGGCCGTCCTCCGCACGGGGCTCAAATCCTGACCTCACCACCAACACACTGCATGACCCCTGGGCCTTCCGCAATTTTCCGTTCCTCGGTTTCCTCATCTATAAACTGGGGCCACTAATTCCTCTGCTAGGGTCGCCGTGATAGGGTTCACTGTGTGTGACATGCTGGGCGAGGGCTCCAGCACGGATACCCACCCCCCAGCGTGGGGGCTACTACCACTATTAGTAGGATGGCCAGAATGAGCAGCCCTCCCCCGCACTGGGAAGGCAACCAAAAAGACTGGTCGTTGATTTTCAGGTTTTGGAGAGCAGCGTGGCCCATGAAAAAAGGAAAGCAAAGGAGGCTTTAGAGACAGAGAGGAGAAGAGCTCAAGATCTGGAGAACCACTTGACCCAACAGAAGGAGGTACGAGGAGCAGAGAGATGAATGGGTCGTAGGAGCCAAACCCCTGCGGAAGGAAGTCCGAGGCCAGACGTGAGGCCGTGGTTCTGTGCCCCGATGGAGAGTTCGGCAGGCCAGTGCGCAGGTGCTGGGCACACTTCCGTGGGAAGTGGCCGACGTCATGTACAGCTTACAAGCTGTATGACCTAGGGCAGGTCACTTAACCTTCAGGGCCTCAGTTGTCTCCTCTGCAAAATGGGAGCAGTAACCGTCCCTGCCTCGCAGGATTAAATGCATAGAGACAGAGGACTTAGAGCTGCACCCTGCACATAGCCGGCCCTCTACATAAGCATTTCCCTGCTCAGCCCAGGGCAGAGAGACGCGCTCCAGCAGGGAACCCTTGGGTCGGGGGCTGGGTCAGTCCCTCAGCGAGAATCAGTAGAAGGACACTCACTCCCAGCTCCGGTCTCCTGGTTTCACAGACTTTTTGTAGAGACACAAACAGTTGTGGAGTAAGATGGTGTAGACCGATACGTAGCAAGCTGGCACAGCAGTCCCACGAGTAAGTGCCAGAGGGCCGGAGCGGAGGACAAGAAGTGCACCCTGGGGGAGAGCGTGACAGTGGTGTGGGCAGCGAGCGCCATGCCTGGAGAGCACTGGAGACATCCACCTCTAGCCACCTCCAGCAGCCTGGGGACTGGCCCCCCAGCCATACCGGCCTGGAGCCACCAGGAAAGACAGGGTCCAAGGCTGAGAGGAGGGATGTCGCTCGGGTTTAACCCAAACACCCCAACCCCCCCCCCCCCCAAGAAGTCAAAGAAGGGCTCTCAGGAGCTGGCAGCCAGGGGGAGAACTCAGTGACCTACAGTGGCAGCTCTGTGAGCTGGGCTCCAGGGACACAGAGGGCACAGACATGGGCTGGCCCTCAGGGAACTTCCAGAAACACAGTAATGACTCCATGAATTGTTTCATTCTGTGTCATTCATCATCCACAAATGCTTCCCGAGCCCCCAGCATGGGCCAGGCCTGTTGGATGTTGGGTGTTGGGGATACCACAGTGCGCGAGAAGGACCAGAGCCATGTCCTCCCAGAGCTTCCATTCTAGGCTGGAGGGACAGACAGCACGTAACCAAGTGCACATGACAACTCCAGGGCCACAAGCCTGGGGGAAGATCAAAGGGGTGGGCTAGAGAGTGGCCACGGGGTGGGGGCGGGGGTGGGGGCAGGCTTCTCTGAGGAGGGGACATTTGAGTGAGACCTGGAGGGGAGAAGGAGCATGAAGAGAACATCTGTGGGGAAGAAAATGCCACCGGGTCAAGTGGCCCAGCTGCAGAGTACAGGGACCTCCCTTAGCCAGGGGCGCAGGGGCAGTGGGGTGAGGAAGGAAGGAAGCCGGAACAAGATGGAAGCCAGATGAGGGGTCCAGGGAAGAAAGCCGGAGGGAGACACAAAGGGGGTAAAGCAGGAAGGCTTGGTAGGCGAAAAGTGCCGATTCTGTTTCAAATCCCAGCTCTGCCCCAAAGTGCTGTTTGACCCTGGGCAAGTGCCTTGCCGTCTCTGTGCCCCCATCCGTAACATGGGTGTAGTGACAGAACTACCTAGACGTCTGTTGTGAGGAGTCAATGTATTCATTAGGAAGCACCTGCCCAGGTGAGGTCAGCATCCAGGTGGGCTGGGGAGGATGGTGTGTGTCCAATGCCAGGGTGGCAGGGGATAGTGGGGGGAGGCAGACAGTCCAGCAAAGACCTTGGCAGTGAGTTGTGTCAGTCTGTGCAGGGAGTGAGGTCAAACTGTTGTCAGCGGCTGTGCCCCGAGTGTCCCTTATACAGATGGGCCAGGGGTGGTGTCTTGGAGCATGGGCTCCTGCCGTGGTGCAGGGGACCCTGTGCCCGACTGAGTATGAGCGCAGAACAGGTCTCCGCCTCTGGGGAGGGTGGGGTTTTAATCAGGACCACACAGAAGTCAAGGTCCGGAAGCCGAGCAGCTGTATGGTTAGGGCAGGGCTCTGGTGTCCCAGCGTGCACCGCCACTCCCTGGTGGTGTGACCTCTGTGCATTACTCGTCCTCTTACCGGCTCGGTGGCAGCCGCCATGTCCTCACCTGCAGAATGCGGCTCCCTGGGCAGACGCGCTCCGGGGGTTTGCCGATGAGATGCACCGCCGGGCTCAGTGCCTGGTGCCGAGCGCTCGTGTTGCAAGCATTTCAAGCGGAGTCAGTATCATCACTACTTTCAACTGTGACTCGCCAAGCGGCGCAGAATCCCACGGGGCACGCAGAAGGGGGCCGGCAGCCTCTTGGGACTGGCAGGGTGGGGGCTGGACAGTCTCTAACAGACTTGGCAGCAGGCAAATGCCAAGCTCGTGCAGGGAGGTGAGTCAGAGCCCAGGTGGGGTGGGAGGCCTGTGCAGAGCGGGGCAGGGGGGATGGTGGCCGCGGACACTGTGCTCAGATGGCAGGGCTGATGGAAAGACCATCTTTTTCTCCAGGGCCATGCAGCCCCAAAGCCTCGTCCTACCCCCCAGCACCGCATTCCCTAGTACAATTTTCATTTTTCTTTTTGCCAAATAATGTATGTTCACGCAAGAAAATGTAGAAGATACAGACTAGCGAAAGGAGGAAAATGTAAATTGCCATAATCCCAATCCCCCAAAATAACCGGTATTTACATTTCAGTACATATCTCTTCAGGCCCTCGCCTATGCATACATGCATATATTTAAAGTATTTTTCTGTGAACTTTGTGTTTGTATGGGAGCACCACTGCAAGGATTCCAAGCTGCAGATTGAGTTTTCCAACCCCCCTGCTCTGTGTGCCTCCTGGGGCTCGTGTAGGTGAGGCTGGTCCTCAATCCCCAGCTCCGAGTCACCGGACCTGCAGGCTACGTGTTCTCAATTCCAGACTGTCCTGGACATCAATTTTTTTTTTTTTTTAAAGATTTTATTTATTTATGTGACAGAGAGACAGCCAGCGAGAGAGGGAACACAGCAGGGGGAGTGGGAGAGGAAGAAGCAGGCTCACAGTGGAAGAGCCTGATGTGGGACTCGATCCCGGATCGCCAGGATCACGCCCTGAGCCAAAGGCAGACGCCTTAACGACTGCGCCACCCAGGCGCCCCTGGACATCAATTTTTGAACCCAAGCCTTTGAAGGCTGGAGAGAGCCTGAAGCCACAGGCGTCTCGTCCTCTGGGACGGGAGGCGTCTCCCCCCACTTTGCCTCTCCTGCCCCACCTCCCAAGAAGCCAGGTACTTCCCAGCGGAGGGCCCACATTCCAGTTCAGTTAGTGGCTCAGTGCCAAACGCCTTGACCTGGACACTCACCAGCACGTCACTTCCTGAACACAGCCCCGAAATCCTGAACGATGAATAACCCTCTCTTTTATGCGGTGACTAACCAGACACGACCTTCAGGTTCTCGCCGCCGTGGCGGGCATGCCAAGACTCCCACCCCTCTCTCCCGTGAGCGTCCTGTTCCCTGAGCCCTTACTCCCAAGCCCTGACTCACTGGTCTGGGCGATTACTAATCCTGGCTTCCCTCATGGTGCCCCTTCCCGTCCTTTCTCGCATACACTCCCTCAAACCATTTGTCCCTGACTTCCAGATTTCAGAGAGCAGCCTCGCCTACGAGAAACACAAAGCAAAGGAGGCCATAGAGAAGGAAAAGAAAAAAGTGCAAGATCTGGAGAACCACATAGCCAAGCAGAAAGAGGTAAGAGTCTCAGAGAGGAGCAGACACGGACGCGCCCAGCGTGGTTAGGAGCAGGGCTCTGGAGGCAGGCGGTCTGGGTTCAAATCCCACCTTTGCCGCTTTCTGCCCGTGCAACCTGAGGCAAGTGTCTTGCCATCTCTGTGCCTACGTTTCCCTACTTACGAAATCCAGATGATGCCAATAGATCAGCCCCATTGAGTGGTGAGGCGTGATTGCTAACAAGCTCATAAAACACATAGAAAAGTGTCCAGCACTCAGTGAATGCTCTGTGTGTGTTGGCTGCTATTATTATTCATCACTGTTCCCCTCCTGTCCCTACTATCCCCGAACAGTGTGTGACCTCAGCTGCCTGGGGTCACAGAGGGGATGGCAGGAGATGGGTACCTGAATTTCTCATCACCTGGGCAGCAGCGTCTCCACTGGAACTTGTCCCCGTGGGTATCAAACTGCATTTACAGTTATTCGTGGGAGGAGCAGACGTAGTAGGAGTACACGTTGTTGCCTGGGACCCTGTCTTAGGCACCTCCACACTGCAGGACAGAATTCAGTCCTCCTGGGTCCCAACAGTACAAGGGACACACACACACACACACACACACACACACACACACAATGGCTAATATCACAAAAGTCAAGGCAAGAGATTAAATGCACAACCTGACAATAGGGGGTTAAATTTAAATGCAGGTAAATACAATTTCAGAGGACTTTGAAGACCAGATGGGATGGAAAAAGGTCTTTGCATCTATTCACATCAGTCTTAGATCATTTTCTTTGAAGCCAGATTCCCAAACATTAGCATGCAGAGAATCACTTGGAGCAGGGGTATTGGGGGGGGTTAAATGCCCATTTCCTGGGCCTCACCCCCAGAGATTCAGATTCACCATCTATGGGGTGGACTCAGCAATGTGCATCTTTACCAAGCAGCCCCACGTGGTGCTGGTGCACTTGGCACATCCCTGCCCCAGAGAGATGAGCGTCAGTAAACCACATCTGCATAACGCATCAGTCCTGCTGCCTCTTCCTAAGAGGGACCTGGACCACCTGGAGCGTGCCCAGAGAAGGCAGACTGGAGTCGGGGAAAATGATGCAGGGCTTGTCGGCCCACGGCCAGCGCACTGAGGGAGGGCAGGCAGACGCTGCCGGCCCACGGAGCCCCGGGGGCGCAATCTGTTCACACACAGCCTTGTTTCCCCAAACGTTCACCGTAGATCTTCCATAAAATACTTCAGTTCGGAGTAGGAGGAAAGGAGACAGTAACTTTTTTAAAGTAGATTAATCACGACATCAAATGGATCAAGGATGAGATTAATGCCCCCCCAAAAAAATGTATCAGTGAAATCAACAAGTGGTCAGTTTTTACTCTCACGGTTACAGTGAAAGGGAGGGCTCAGGTGGCTGCACAATTCTCTGGAGGAAAGTGAACCAGTGGCTCGTGGATACTGGGCCAATCTCGGTAGTCAACCCAGAGAGAATCTGTCCTAAGGGTCATGACACAGAGGACTCTGCTGTGCGTCCAACACCCTCACCAGTCTCAGGGAAAACAACAGTGACATCAGAGGGCGAGGTCTTGTGACAGCCCTCCGGGCAGACTGGTGGCATCACACCAGACAAGGAGAAACGGGATCCCTCCCCAGGAAGTCCCACGTACCAGGAAAGACCAAGGAAGGACAAGGTCAAAGACCCACCCAGACATAAGAGTCGCTTATTCACGTGCTGTTTTACTCGGGTGCACAGAAGAGCAATGGCATAAGAGAGAGGAGGAGAGCAGGGAGAAGAAAAATAAATCCAGACCCAAGCTCACAGTCAACTTTGTGGTCCTGTCCTTGAGTCAAAGCAGCTGAGCTGCTGGCGAGGAGCAAAGACGCCAGGCGGTGCGTTCGGCCCTGGGCAGCTTCACGGCCCATCAAAGAAGCCGTTTGCTTGCTGGGGATTCCCCGAGACAGCTGGAGTGTTTCGCTGTGCGCTGCAGGTGACAGGCGGCCCTGTGGGATGCCTGCCAGCGTCCCCGGTGAGCACCTTCTCTGGCCAGGCCTGCACGTGGTCTGCACCGGGATTTCTCAGCAGTCACCGTGACGTGAAGGCCCCGAAGAGAGTCGGAGTTCAGTGGTGATACGCCAAGAACGAAGCCCTCCCAGGTGAGGCTCACAGAATCGCATGACGAAAATGGAGTTTTCTCGTTGTTTTTAATCCATTTCCTGTCCCAATTATAAAAGGAGCAACTATTTACAGAAAATCACTCAGAAGAAGATTAAAAAGAAACTGCCCAGGGGCGCCTGGGTAGCACAGCGGTTAAGCATCGCCTTCGGCTCAGGGCATGATCCCGGCGATCCGGGATCGAGCCCCACATCAGGCTCTTCCGCTATGAGCCTGCTTCTTCCTCTCCCACTCCCCCTGCTTGTGTTCCCTCTCTCGCTGGCTCTATCTCTGTTGAATAAATAAATAAAATCTTTAAAAAAATAAAAAGTAAAAAGAAAAAGAAACTGCCCATGATTTCCACTGAGCCGAGTTACCACAAGTGATGTTTTGCTCTGCTTCCTCCCAGACCGTCTACACGTTGACCATTATTGCAGACATCGGCAAGCATCCCCTTATCCCAGAGTGATTTACCCTGTTACACCGTGCACACCGCCCGGGATGCTGTATTTTAACTGAATACATTACCAAAATGTCTGTATGGCATGGAACATTCTTCTTCGACCTGCCATGGACGGCTGACTGGGGTTTGCACAGCGTTGGATGGACCCCAATTTTTTGACCTGTCCCCTAGGGTTGGGCCCTAAGGCTGTGTCTCACTTTCCACTCAGGTAAAAAAGCACTTGGCTGAACAGCCCTGCGCGTCAGTCCTCGTGAATGTGTGCGGTTATGTCATTAGGACAGATTCCCAAAAGTGGAATCCCGGGGTCACAGGATATAAACATGTTCAGCCTCTTGATACACGTTCCTAAGTGACCCTCCGAAAAGGTCGTGCCCGTTTCCAGTTCCACCAACAGCGTCTGAGAAGACCGAGCACGACATCTCATCGACTACTGTTTTGCATTGGATGAAATAATGTTTGTGAAAAGCCCGCACACAGTATGATTCCAAGTCTGTGACATTCTGGAAAAGGCAGAACTCTGGAGACAAGACCAGGAGTTGGTGGAGGGGAGGGATGACTAGATGGAGCCCAGGCGGTTTTCAGGGCAGTGAAACTACTCTGTACGATACCACAAGGGCGAATACGTGTCATCGCGCATTTGTTCAAACGCGTAGAATGTTCAGCACTGAGTGAACCCTTGCACAAACTACGGACTTTTGGTGACTGTGATATGTCAGTGCAGGTTTCTCAGCTGGAACAAAGGTACCATCTGATGTGGGATGTTGATGATGGGGGGGTTCTTCCATTGGGGGGGGGGGGAGAGCATATAAGAGACTGTATTTTCCTCTCAATTTTGCTGTGAGCCCAAAACCGCTCTTTAAAAATAAAGTCAAGTAGGGGCACCTGGGTGGCTCAGTCAGTTAAGCGTCCGCCTTCGGCTCAGGTCATGATCCCAGGGTCCTGGGATCGAGCCCCACATCGGGCTCCCTGCTCAGTGGAGAACCTCCTTCTCCTTCTGCCCCTCCCCCACCCTTGCTCATGCACTCTGCCCCCCCCCACTTGCTCAAATAAATAAATAATCTTTTTAAAAATTGAAAGTAAAGTAAATAAATAAAGTTCGTGAAGCCCCCACCCAGGACCGGTCACAAAGCTTGCATTCCGCATGGTCTGAGGAGGGGCTCCCGGAGGAGAGTAGAATTGGGAGAGTCCAGGACTGGAAGAGTGGATTCCAGGAGGAGGGATGAGGAGTGCACAGACGGGCGAGGGGAGCCCAGCTTGCCAGAGGCCAGAGGGAAGAGGGGAGGCTACCCCTCCAAAGCCAGGGAGGGATGTGGGGGAGGATGCTGAGGGCAGATCCCGTGGCTAAGAGGTGAAGGAGCTCATCACATTTATCCTGGAAAATAAATTTAGAGAGAGACATGACAGCCTTCTTCAAATATTTAAAGGGCTGTCTCATAAAAGACAAATAAAACTTAGTGCGTTCCAGGTGACAGAACTGAGCTCAGAGACCAGAAATCACAAGGAGACAGTCTCAGCTGGAGAGAAAAGAGAGCTCTATAATAATTGGAACCTTCCAGAGAAAGCATGGACGTTGGGCTGAAAAAGGGACAATAACAGAATAGAGTTCACCTCCTCTCTGAAAATGGGGGGCCAGGGCTAGGGGGAGCAGCTAGGGTAAACATTCATTCCTGAATTTCTGTTAATTTGGTGTTTGCTGTTTGTCCAGGAAATAGACTTAAAAGTACAAAAAGAAGACATCTTAAATAGTAAACTAAATGACGCACTGGCCATGGTAGAAGAGGCTCAGAAAACCAAGACGGCCGAGAGCCAAAGAGCAGAGAGCCTCAGCATGAAATTAAATGAAACGTTAGCTGAACTGGAAACCACCAAGACAAAAATGGTGAGTTGGTGCCTTCCGGAGACGGGAGACTCTTTCCCTCAATGAAGGATCACAAGGCCGGGAGAACTCGTGATTTAGCCCGGGGCTCTCAGCCTAGGCGCTGCTGGTGCTCAGGCTGGATAACCCTTTCTTGTGTGTGGCTGGCCTGTCCATCACAGGAAGCATAATATCTCCCCAGGTCTCTACCTGCTAGACTCCAGTAACATCCTCCTTCCAGACATGTCAACCCACAGTGTCTTCAGACGTTGCCAAATGTCCTCTGGGGGCCAAGATTGCCCTCTGTTGAGAAGCACTGGTCTCGAATGAAAGGGGAACAGAGGCTACAATGCCCTCTCTCTGGGCGTTCTAAGATGTTGTAATACAGGGTCCTCACAGGATCAGGCTGAAGGACTGAGCAGCCCCAGACCTTAGTAATCCTGACTATTCCACAGACTTTAATGGTTTAAAATTTTAGCTCGGCATTCAAGGCCCTCCACCATCAGGGCTCAATACTGCACTCATTCGTCATTCATATATTCAACCAACAGGTCTGTGGGCAAGGAAGTAATGAGGATTCATCTGGCAAAAGAGCGCAAAGTGAATTTGAGAGGGACTGGAGTCGGAGATGCCAGCTCGGGCTTCGGCACACGGTGGCCGTGTCTGTAGCCCAGAGTCAGAAGGACCTGCAGACTCGGGGTGGCACAGGACAGGCAGGAAAGAGTCGCTGTAGGGACAGACACAAGAGAAATGGCAGGACGTGAGAAATGATTGAAGGGACATGAGCACCAAAGAGAGGGAGGTGCTGGGCTTCAAGCTGGGGCACCCAGGGCGAGAATGGCCTGTGGGTGGCATATTGACAGGCCTATGGAGGTCAGACTGGCTCTTGGGGGGAGGGTCTGTCTTCTGGGGACGGTGAAGAATTCAGACTGACGCGAAGGTGGGGTAGCGAAGTTCAAAAGTGCCCCCAACTTTTGGTGGTCCAATAGATTTGAGGGAGAAAGCAAGACAAGAGGTCTCAATTTAGAGGAGGAGTTTTCGTTAAAACGGTGTGCATGTGTGAGCTTCACGATCGGGGACCGAGGCCCAACGTGTCAACCGGGAATAAGGAGCAGGAGTCTGATGTCATCAGAGCTGAGGAAGATGTAGTCGGAGAAGCAGGAGGGGAGCTGGGATGAGGCATCGAGAAGCCCCGAGAGCAGCCTCAGGAAGGGCAGGGGCGGCCATGGGAAAAGGTCCAACTCACCTCTTGGTGATGATTGGGAATTTCTGCTTTCAAGAACTAGAAATTTGGGGCTCCTGGGTGACTCAGTGGGTTAAGCATCTGACTCTTGATCTCAGCTCAGGTCTTGATCTCAGGGTCATGAGTTCAAGCCCCTTGTTGGGCTCCAAGCTGGGTGTGGAGCCTACTTTAAAAAATAAAAAAAAGAAATTTAAAAAAGAAATATAAATTCATTCTCTTTTTCTTATAAAATTGTTCATTCGTTAATTCAACAAGTCCTTATTGAACAGCTAGGTCTACGTGCTGCAGGGGCGGGTCTAGGCACCGGGGCTGTGGGTACATCGGTAATAAGGAAAGGTCAGTTTCTGCTTTCCTGAAGCTACATTCTAGTGGGAATGGGAAACAAACGAGATCATTCACACGGCGATAAGCACATCATCGAAAATGAAAGCAGAGGATGGAATAGAAATGTCTCGAGCTGCTGCTTTAGACAGGCAGTCAAGGAAGGGCCCCTCTGAGGAGGTGACGTTGGAATTGAGACCTGAAACACAAGAAGGAGTCAGTCGTGCAAGGAGCTGGGGGGAGGAGAGTACCATGCGGGGGGGCACAGCATGTGCAAAGGCCCTGAGGTGGGTCCGAGTTCCGTGCCCGTGGGTGCAAAGGTGGCATATTGCTATTGTCGTCCCTGACGTCACACCCAGCTCCCAGGATCGCACTAACGACTTCCCTGTCTTCCCAGCTCATCATGGAGGAGCGGATTCAGCTGCAACAGCAGACAGTGAAGGCCCTCCAGGAAGAACAGAACTCACAGAAACACGGCTTTGAAACGGAAATCAGGGAATATAAGGAGCAAATCAAACAGCACTCCCAGACGATCGTGAGCCTCGAAGAAAGACTCCAGAAAGTGACTGAGCACCATAAAAAAATAGAAGGCGAGATTGCAACCTTGAAGGACAGCGACCCAGGTCAGTCCAAAGAGACGCCGAGAGGATCTTAGCGTTCAGGGTGGGTTCTGATTATCCCCTGGGTCCCAGTGGGCTGATGATGGGTCACAAAGGGCGGCACCTCGCTTAAAAGCTCCTCTTTTCCCTAGAGGCACCATTTTCTTCCCATTACACAGCAAGGTTAGGGGCCCTCGAGGCCCAGGCTAGACAGAAGTCACAACAACGAGACGGGACGTCCTTTGTGCCGAGCCAGTGAGCCGGTGGAGACGCACGGGCTGCCAGGCTGCCAAGGGGCGTCAGAGCGGCGTGCATCGAGCAGTCTTTTCCACGTGAAAATATCCCATGCAGAGGCCTTTCAGAGCCTTCTCTCTGCCCTCAGGAGTCTGCGACTTCGTCTAATGGCCTTTCCTAACCAGCTTTGAAAAGAAATCCAAAAGGGGCTGAGAAAAGAACTCAGGGTTGTGAGCGCGTACTCACCCTAAATGACAAGGCAATGCAATGCATTGCAAAGATGCTGAGCTCTCGGAGGAGAGTTCTGGAAGTTGAGCCTCAGGCCAGGGTTTCTCAGCCGCGGCACCCCGCGTGCCAGCAGCAACCCCCCACTCCAGTGTGACTACCAGAAATGTCTTCGGACATTGCCAGATGTCCCCGGGGTGGGGGGCCAAACTCGCCCCTGATTGAGAACCATAGTCCTGGTCTCCAGCCAGCTGACAAGCTACCAGAGCTCACTTCATGCTTTCATTCACTCAGTGCTCTTCTTTGAGCATCTGTTAGGTTCCAAGCTTATTCTAGGCACTGGGGACTCCGAACGGACAGGCCAGGCAGGGTCCCTGCAGTTCCTCAGATGGCGGCCCTGACAGGTGACCCAGGAGGAACAGGGCACCATGGCCCAAGCATGGAGTGGGACTCAGTTTCCCAACCCAGATCCAGGTCAGAGGGAGCTGGGACCCAAAGGGCGACAACAAAGTAGTCACATTTAGCTCAGAATCTACCAGAAAGCAGACATTCCATAAGCACCTGGTGAATGAGTAAACGTGTCACTGAGGGTGAGGGTGGAAACCGGAAGGCCAGTGGGCTGAGGAGGAAGTGGGAGGAGAAGACAGGACAGGACTTGTCTGGGAGGAAAGGCGGAATAGGGAGGAGGCGTGGCCCGGTGGTTGGGGCTCCACCCCCTGGGCTTGCTGAGCAACGCCAGCAGGTTCTGCCCCTCCTGTGCCTATTGCCTCCCCTGTAAATGGAGTTCATGAGCCCTGCCTCATAGAGTAGCTGGAAAGATTTCATGAGCTCGTATGTGGGGGGAGGCGGTCCCAGCCGTGCCACAGAACCCATGGTGGGGCTCATTAGGGGGAAAGGGCGGCATACAGGGACATGGCTAAGTTGGGAAAGATGCAGGTGTATTTATAAGCCCAGAGGAAGGAGAGCATCAGTTGCACGCGGACTGCAATGACACTCACGGGGCCCTCTGATTCAGCCCAGGAGGAGGTGATGCAGCGAGAGCCCCCAGCGGCGCCTCCGATGGAGAGCAGTGTCAAAGACGAAGTGTGTGACACCTTGATGTGAGTACCCGACGGGTGCGTGCACACCAGGCCAGAGACACCCCCCACCCCGGCTTCTGGCCACATCATCAGAACCTGAAAAAAAGGAGTCGAGTCTGGGGTCTTCTTGCTGTCATTTGAATTTCTCGATCCTCTAGCAGGTCAGGATGGTGTCATGGAAAGATCTGTGTGGATCTATGATCGTATCTATGCAGATGTGTGGCTCTGGGCAAGTCACGTCCCCTCGCTGCACCTTAGCTTAAATGGCTTGTGAAATAAGCCAATACTTGCCATAGCTCAGCCTCAAACTGAACCTGGGATCCTCTGTCCTATCTCCGTGTACTTTTTTTTTTTTTTTTGCATCGAAATGAATTGCTGCTTTGAGAATTTTTAAAAGAGCGTATGCTTCTCTCCCTTGCTGGGACTGGCGTCCGGCGGACCCACACTGAAGGAGGGTCACTTCGCATTTCTACCTGGCCCCTTCCAGGCACTGGGGACATCCCGGAGACTGAGGTGAGCTGACTCGGCCTGTCTTTGTGAGTTTCAGAGGGGATCTACTGACGGCTCAGAAGGAGATCCTGTCTCAGCAGGAGGTCATCATGAGGTTAAGGAAAAACCTCACGGAAGCCCACAACCGAATGTCAGATTTGAGAGGTCTGTATGATTGCCTGCCTCTCTTGACTTCCTGACCTGCTTTGAGAAAGGAAAGAACAGGCTTAAGAGTTGGAAAGCTTAGCATTAAAAATCCTGCTGACCTGCTTTCCTGGGCGGTCACAGCATTTGAGCATTTGTCCCTCGGTCAGCGAGACTGATGCCTTATCAGGGAGCCACGAGGAGCGTTCTCAGAGGGCTTCAGACCTCTGCATTGACACGCAGCTTTCTTTTTGGGAAAAATCCCCTTTTATCTCAGAGATTTGTCTCTGGAGACGAAAGCTGGGAGTGAGGGCACAAATCCCAGCACCCCCCAGCTCTGGGACCTAGAGCAAGGTACTGTCTCCTCGCCTCCCCTTCCTCTGCTGCAAAATCACCTACAAACACCTGCTTGCTGGAGCTGGCTGGACATCAGGGGCCACCTACACTAGGGACCAAAGAGCAAGAGCCAGTCTAGCTGAATACTTTTTCTCTCTGCCCCCTCCCCCCAACCCTGTCCTTTTCCTTCTGCCTCCCCTCTTTGGCTTCTTATAGCCCTCTTCTCCTTCCCAGACCCAGCCTCCACCAAGCCAAAAGGCACAGGCAGGCAGGAGTCAGGAGACAGAACTCGGTTTGGGGAAGTCGAGGGAGGGTGAGGAGCACTCCTCTTGTCTTGTCCCCATCTCAAACCCAGTGCACCCCCAAAACCTTGAGTGGTATTTACTCCTTCTGGCTGTACTGTCAACGCCCCCAGGGCATTTATGGCTGATTTTTCAAAGAGTGATTGTTTTCATACTGAGGTATGAGAAAGTGTAGTAGCGAGCCTAGCAGGTCCCGTTCTAGAATCAGGAGACTTTGGACCTGGTTCTGGATCTGCTATTTATTCTAGTCCCGTGCATTTCGGCAAGCGCCTTTACCTCTCTGAGCCTGTTTCTGCATCTGTGAAGTGGGGTGTGCCGGTAACTCACTTGTAGGGTTGCTGTGAAAATCAGAGCTAATGCAAGTGTCTCCGTTTGGGTTCTGCCAGAGGCTGACCCCGAGACCAGAATGCTGCTGTGTGCAGTGTGTTTGAGAGGTGATCCTGGGAACCGGCCGCCGTGGGCGTGGACGAGAGGCAGGGAGGGGAGGAAGGCAAAGAAAGCTGTGGTGTCAGGCGGGGCAGGGCGGGCAGCTGGAGCTGGGGGGACACTGGGGAGCAGGGTACAGCCCAGCCCCCGGGTCGACCACCCCAGGGGTGAGGGAGCCGGGCTGTGAACTCCAGTCTCATCCGTGTCGGTTGGAGGCTGTTGCACCTGGCAGACCCCAGAGGCCGTGGAAGGAACACCCTTAGGCAAACAGATGCAGAAGCAGGCCGCTGAAGGTCGACCAGGGAGCCCCAAAATGCCACAGGTGCAGAGACGGAGCCCTGACCATTTCTGGAACGCTGGGGTCAGGCAGAGCTTTGTTTTCCTTTGCTAAGACGCAGGCAGACCCCCTGGCTGTTACTAACGCTCCCTCCCATGGAGAATTCCTGGGGGGTGGACACCCCTCATGGTTCTTGTAGGCCTGGCCGATCTCGGCTGTGGCCCTGGCATAGCCCTGGGGCAGGAGACCCCCTCACCAGCTTTCCTGTCTCTCCCAGGGGAGCTTAATGAAAAGCAGAAGATGGAACTGGAGCGGAACGTGGCGCTGGTCCAGCAACAAAGCAGCGAGCTGAGAGCACTCAAGGAAAAGATGGCGCAGCTGACCGGCCTGGTGGAAAGGAAGGACAGGGAGCTGGAGGTCCTCAAGGAGGCACTCAGGTGTGTGGGAAGGACCTCATGGTATGGGGAGCCCAGACACACCCAAGTGCCCAGGGAGCCTCGCACGCGGAGGTCATTCAGTAAATGTTAAAGGGATGGAGGGATGGAGGGGTGGAGGGGTGGATGGATGACATGTGTTTCATTACTTCACAACCTCATCATTTAAAACAGGGTTTTGCTTAGTTCTGTGCCTCTCAAACATTCCTGCCCAGTATTCCAGGGGACAGGTCTCAGCTTAAATGCCACTTCCTCCAGGAAGCCCTCTGTCACTTACCCTCACCAAACATAGCCAAGGGCTCCTACTCTTTCCAGGGTCTCTCAGCCCCTGCGCTCCATACACCTAACACTTCTCACACAGCCAGGCTGCTATGGCCTACTTAATTGTCCACCTTCCCCATAAGGAGCCCCGCGTAGACCTTGCCTGCTGTTGACTCCCCAGCATTCACACAGTGCCTGGCACATAGGGAACTTTATAAGTATTGATTGAACAAATGTATAAACTGGGGTAAAAGAAGTCAGTTTAAAATAAATGTAAAATTTCGTCCTCATTCACGGATTAATCTAAAAAATACATGTGAGTTTGCAGTTTCATCCACAGCTTAGCCTTATTTTGACATAAGAGTAACGTCTTCTCCAAGAAGGGTCGAGTAATCCACATCTTGTGACTACCCTGTAGCTTCATATGCCTCTTGGCTCATGGCCAAGGCAGAGTCACATAGTTGTTAAAGACACAGGCTGCCCGGATTCAAAGCCGGCCACCTTCTCTTACAAGCTTCATGGCCACGGGCAAATACCCATGTGTTCTTTCCTTGCCTGGAAAATGAGGCAGGGAGAGCCTCCAGCTCATGGGATTGTTATGAGAAACAGAAGGGTGAACACGTACAAAGTGTTAGAAACAGCAGTCACGCTATAAATGCCCCAGGAAATGCCCCAGCAGGTATCCCGCAGACCTGGTAAGGGAAACAAGGGTGGACAGGTGTCTACTGCCCTGGCCACGATTTTAGAGGTCCCCTGAAACTAAATTCTCTAGGAATCTGTGGGCAGGAGACTTGAAGACCCGAAGGTTTCAGTGACCTGTGAAATGGAGTTCCTTTTTCTGTTCTGCCAGTGGCTCCAAAGGACACTCGTGGGTCCTAGAACCTCATGGTGCCAGCCGCCCTGCTGTCCAGTGACTCATCTTCTCTGCCCTAGGGCCTCCCAAGAGAAGCACAGAGTCCAGCTGTACAAGGAGAAGGAACAGAAGCCCAGGAACTCGGCCCAGATGTGTGACATCTCGGTGCAGATGGAACCGGTCCACACGGACATTCTCTGGAGCAGTCAAGAGGTGAGTGCCACCCAGGCCTGGCCACGCGGGGGGACAAGGCTAAAAAAGAGCCCAGTGATGCCTGTCTTTGCTTCTGAAAATACTTTCCTTCTAAGTTCCAAAAATATGACTTGCTTATGTGAAATGTGTAAAAAGAGATAGAGCCCGCCCTCCTCCCGCGGCCACCGGAGGTCACGGCTGTCGGCAGTTTGGCACGTGCGCCATCAGCCCTTTTCCTCACAGACACTGCCCTACCCTCGTACAGGCGTGACCCTGCAGTGTGCGAAGGTCGGCCTCAGCCCCGGGCTGCCCGCGTTCCATCCCGGGGTGGGACTCCTGCACCAGAAATGCTGACCTCAGAGAGGTAATCGTATGCCGGCTGCCTTGTCTGCAAAGTAGGCGTCATGACGGCCACCACCTCATGGGATTGTAGAGAAATAAATTTTATTTATGCGCACGAACACACAGAAGCTATATATACATGTTTATTCAATGCATCTTTTTGCAAAATAATGGTATTAAGCCATGTATATTCTGCAACATGTTTTTGTCCCACTGAATACCGTGTAAAGGCTATCTTTTCTAATAAGTGTAAAAGAGCCGTTTTGTTCTTTTAATTGGGTGCATGGAATTCCACCGCATCCCTCTTGTCCCTCCTGTGTCCCTGCTCATGGACATCGAGGCTGTGTCTCCTTTCACACGTTGCTACAGTTAATATCCCTGTACATGTGTATGTGAAACAGATTCCCGGATGTGAAAATGCTGGGTCCAGAGGGCATCCCAAATTGGGCTTGATGGGGCCAGACTGTCTTCCCCAAGAGCCATACCATTTCTGCTCCACGCCTGTCTCTCGGGGGCTCCTCTCGGGGTGCCTGCCCAGAAGCCTTTGCACGCCCGGAAGCCCCAGCTGCACGGAGCACAGGGAGCGTGTGTCCGAGTGAGAACAGCTTTCGCCACGCTGCCCCCCGAGGTGGCACTCCCACTCTGCCCTGGGCTGGGGTGCGGGGCTTCCTCGAGGCCTCCGGTTTCCTGGAGTCCGGGGACATCCTTCTCCCCTTTGCTTTATGAAACTAGACAACAGGGCATTTCAGTAATGGGCTTGGGATTTTCACTTGGAAACAGGGCCAAATGTGTCAGCTTGCCTTCCTGCTCTCAAAGATGCCGTTCCCCTGCCAAACAGCAGCGAGCCAGCGCCGTGCACGGCTTGAACGAAAGGGCTCGGCGGCCCGGCCAGCTGTCCTTGGCACCATCGCTGTCCAGAGAGCGCTTTCGCAGAAGTCGAAGGGGCTCAGCACAGCCCCAGCCGTCCCGCTCCCTGGGCTCCATGGGGCCGGGAGCGAGTCTCGCTGCTGTCTCCGACTTGTTGGAGTCCCGAGCTCTCTGTGCAGGACCCAGCCCATATTCATTCACTTGTTCAACAACCACTGAGTGTCTGCTGTATGCCAGGCCCCAGGGCTGGGCGCAGCGTGGCCCAGGGTTCCTGTTCACACCAGACCCCCTCCGACTCTGCACGAGTTTGCAAGGACAGATTGTTGACGGGACGCCGAGATTATTAGTTTCCCTTCTGAGGCAGGATTAACTGAAGAGGATGGGGGAGGGAGGCTGCAAGATAAAAGGGAAAAAGTATTTGTTCTTTCTCAGAATGGCTTTCCAAACCCAGGCTACTTCCGGCTTTCTAAGCCAGAGTGGGTCAGAGGGCTTCAGAGTTGTATGAGAAAGAATCTCCATCTTCTTCTCTAAATAAACAAATTCCCGGAAGAGCCATGAGGGTCACATCAGGCTCAGGCCTACTCTTCAGGCAGAATAAAGGCTATCACCCAGCCTCGCTGCTGCGGCTGCCCCGCCCCCGGGTCAGTAGACCCTACCCTCCTCTCCACACTCCTGCACACGTGCGTGCATGCATGCACACGCGCACACACACAGCACACTCCTGGGCAAACACACATCCTCAAAGACAGCAAGGCCGGTGTGGAACCAACCTGGGAAGAGTGGACCGGCCATCCAAACTATAAACAGGCTGAAGGCAGTGTCAGGGTCAGGGAGGTCCTACTAAGTGCAGCCAGGGGTGGAGAGCCCCTTTCTTTTTGCTGCCGAGCCCTGGTCCCAGCCAGAAAGCTGGGACAAGCTCCTTCCCACTCCTGTTTCTGACCTCTATTCATTCAGGCGCCATAATTATCAACCGTCTACTAAGCTCGGGCGCAGTGCTGGGCCCTGGGAACACCACAGTCTCCAATGGAGACAAAGACTTTGCTCTCACAGAGCCCATGTGACTCATAGAGTCCGTTACTGGGTTTCAGGGGGGGCCTGAACCTCCAGAATCTGTATGCAAATTTTTTAAAAGATTTATTTATTTGAGAGAGAGTCGGGGTGGGGGGGCAGAGGGAGAGGAAGAGAGAGAATCCTCACGCAGACTCCCCACTGAGTGCAGATCCCAGGATCCTGAGATCATGACCTGAGCTGAAATCAAGAGTCGGGCACTCAACCAACTAAGCCACCCAGGCGCCCCTGTATGCAAATTTTTGTGTGTCTGGGAATTTTTCTGAAAGAAGGAACCTTGCATTCTTCTGAATCTGAAAGGTGGACATGATCCTTAAAAGATAGAGAAGACCTCTCCTTGTCTATGCCCTTTACAAGCCCTACTCGAGCTCTGTGCCTGGTGGCTGCCATATTGGATGGTGCCGTGTGGAACTGTTCCCTCATCCCGGAAACTTCTGTGGACAATAGAACCTCCAGAAGTCTCGGAGGAGGGTCTTCCTTTCTCCAGACCAACCGCGACCCAATATGTCACATTCCCCGTAGCAAATATTGAAGAGCCATCCTTATTACCAGTCAAGAAGAAAGTACCATGTGTTCTTATCTAAAAACGCCCCTCCTGGAGCAGAATTTGGTGGGATTATTCTGAGGCAAGACCCAAATGACAACAAATGGAAACCCAAGCTTAGAAGAATATTAGAAGAAAATATAAAACACGGGGAGGGAACATAGAGGGGGGTTTTATTTATAGATATGCTAAGTAGGTAAGAGAGTTGGAAATCTTCCTAGATGTGACTTTATATTTGAAATGAAAAATTTAAATCCCTTCTGCACTGAAGCCCCTGACAGTAGCTTCCAAGGTATAAGCGCCCGGGTCTCTGCGAGTCATGAGTTGTACATGTTGCTTGGACTATAAGAGACTCTGACCCCTAACAAAGCTGTCCTCTGCACCCTTCTGGCCACAGGAACAATCCTTCAGTGATCTAGGGGCCAAGTGCAAAGGGTCCCGACATGAGGAAATCATTCAGCGTCAGAAAAAGGCCTTGTCTGAACTGCGTGCGCGAATTAAGGAGCTCGAGAAGGCCAGCTCATCCAGTAAGTTCCCTCCCTGCTGGTCTCCCTGTCCCGGCTCAGAGCCCTGAGCCCCAGACTCTAGAGGTCACTCTGGGCACTGACATCGGCCAGGACCACCGTCTTCTGTCCCATCACTTCATAGTCGAAAGGACGTTGTAATACAAGGAAAGATGGCAGGCATGATCTCAGAGTCAAGGGCAAGCCTTGATCTTAAATAAATGGGATTTCATGAAAAACTCACTACATTGTCCTTTTTCTTATTTCGCTGTGGCCTGGTGGGACGTTTGTCATGGACTAACACTGCAAGGATCAGCGTTGGGGAACCTTCTAGAATGCTCTCTTTAGAGGGGATCTGTTCTCAAGACACTGCACCTGTTGCTGGGGGGAGTGCTGGGCTAGGCCCCAAAAGCCGGGGTTCAAGTTCCATCCTTGTTCCTGTGGCTGAAAGTTCACCCGCCATGCCTCAGCACTGGCTCCTGGGAGGCACCAGCCTCCTACTAGCTGTGTGTGACCGTGGACAAGCCATTTACCTGTCTAGGTGTATTTCTCACCTGCTAAGGGAGGGCGGTGGACATCAGCACTGGCCTGCAAGTCAAGGTCCAGTAAACAGCAGCTGTGATTTTTTTTTTAAGACTTTATTTATTTGAGAGAGAGAGGGCACGAACTGGGGGGAGGGGGGAGAGGCAGAGGGAGAGGGAGAAACAGACTCCCTGCTGAGCAGGGAGCCCAACTTGGGGCTCAATCCCAGGACCCTGAGATCATGACCTGAGCTGAAGTCAGATGCTTAACCAACCGAGCCACCCAGGTGCCCCAGCAGCTGTGATTATTACATGCAATAACTTCTTCCTGACCCTTTCTTTTGACTCTCAATTATTTATTTTATAGATCCTAAGGACGACCTGACTGAATCCTATCTAGATTTAAAGACGGTCAGAATGGAAAAAAATGTCCAGAAATTATTGGACACAAAACCTGATTTGCCAACAATCTCAAGAATAGAGATCAGAGCGGTAACCAAAGAAAGTTTCTCTCTGCGGTGACGCGAGAAGAGGGTGGGCGTGGGGGCAGACACTAGCCGCGTGCCCTGGCACGGCCACGCGTGTCAGTGGCTTGGGGGCCAGACCTCCCTGGGAGGCCGGCGTCTGCACCACGTGTGCAGGCCTTTGCCGAACCAGAAGCCCCACGTCTGAACAGAGAGCTTGCTTTCCGTTCATGCCCAGCGTGTTAAATCTTTGCATTTGACATTGCCCCAGAGCCGTCTCGCGTGGGCCCTCCTTTCCACATCATGTGATAAATCCTGCAGAAAATAGTCAGCAGGCTAATTTTTATTTTTTTAATCTTTTTATTTTTTTTATTATGATATATTAGTCACCATACAACAGGCTAATTTTTAACATTATGCCATGAGTTTGCCTGAAGTTTGCTTTTTTGCGGCAAACTGAAAAGCATGAACACATAAAGAGTAGCTGGAGGGTTGATTAAGAAGACACAAGTTCTAGAGTCAGAGGGACCTGTGTCAGAATGCCAGCCCCGCCATCTGTGTGACCTCGGGCGGGCTCTTAGCCTTTCTGGGCCTCCCTTCCCGGCTGTGAACTGGTGAGAACCCAGAGACATCTGTGTTAAGTGCTTATCCCCGCGTCTGGCTCAGAGCAAACACTTAATAAATGATTATTGTTTAATAGTATTTAGATACTGTCACTCAAGAAAAACCTTCCTCTCTTAAGGGAAATAGTTTTATTTGCTAGGATTTTCCGAAGTAATTTGACTGTGATGCGGAAGGTGCCCTGTACCCTGAAGGGATGTTTGATGGGCGCCTCATTGACACCTGACAATGGACAGCTTGGCGCAGCGTCAATCCCGGGATCCGCTGGGCATGGCTTGCCGCCATAGCTGGATCTAAACCATGCAGAGGCTTCTGGAAGACGTAACGAAGTCATTCTATCTGTACCAACATTCTCCTGCACAATTTTTCTAGACATTCGCTAGGGATGTGAGTCTTCAGGAATGTGTTGGCTTCCTGGCTAAGCCCTCATTCTCTGAGGTTGGAAGTAGAGGGACAGTCTCCAGGTGGGGAGCTCAGCTGGCTCTCATATCCTGAGCTGCTTCCAAGATGTACCTTCCCCCTACCACTGACCCTATGCCACCACCACCGCCACAGAGCAGGAGAGCCCCCAGCCCTCCCAGAAGACCTCAATCCTCCAAGGTTGGCAAGAATGCAGATTAAAAGAAGAGAAGGAGCAGGAGGAAGCCTCGCTGACATCTACTAAGTTTTTGCTGTGTGCCAGGCACTGAGCTAAGCTATCGTTTCTCGTTCAGCCAGTCATCATTCAACCCTCACGGCAGCCTTGTGTTGGAGTTACTCTCATGATCCCCGTTCTTCAGATAAGAAAAGTTAAAAGACTTCAGGCAGTCCAGTACTTCACCCAAGGTCACAGCATAATGACTGATGGACCCAGGACTGCGTGTAGCTCCCTGCTAGTCTGCAGAGAAGGGCATGGGGACTGTGTGATTGAACCTCGTAGACCAGACCCTGCCTTAGGTGACCCTCCATCAGGAAAAGAAGGGGAACCCGGAGCAGGGTGCAGGGGACCCCGCCCTGGACTGGAGACGCCGAGTGGCACTTAAGGCTCTGTCGTCCTCAAACCCCCTCCTTCACACTCAGCACTGTAGACGTAGAGACAAAGAGCCCAGGCTTGTCTATCATAGTCACTTTCTGAGGCTTTACAGTTTTGTAGTTGGGTTTTATTCATCTCAGAGGTTTACCGTGGAGTGCCAGCAAATGCTGTGGGCCAAGAGATGCTCGTGGCAAGCACTTAAAACCCAGTTTGCTTTTTAGGGAGATTTATTACAGTTATTTGTGGTCCTCGAGACTCCCTGATCCGTCTGGTGGCTTTTCCGTACGGTCAGTAGGGACTTTGAGCAGCCAGCTGGCTGAGAGCATGTTAGTGAGCTGTGAACACCATTGGGCATTGTTTCTTTTTTTTTTTTTAATGATTTTTTATTATATTATGTTAGTCACCATACAGTAGATCCCCGGTTTCTGATGTAAGGCTCGATGATTCATTAGTTGCGTATAACACCCAGTGCACCATGCAATATGTGCCCTCCTTACTACCCATCACCGGTCTATCCCATTCCCCCACCCCCTCCCCTCTGAGGCCCTCAGTTTGTTTCTCATAGTCCATAGTCTCTCATGATTCATTCCATTGGGCATTGTTTCTGGAGTGGGTTTGAAGGGATGCTCGCCCAGCAGCTTCCAGCAGCTTCCAGCACTAGGAGAAGGTTTAGCCAAATTTGGTAAGGGTTTAATTTCTGTTACCTAAAAATGAGATTCCTTTAATAAAAGGAGGAAGGCTATTTTATCTGCCCACTCTGTGCCCGGTGCCATGCTGGGCACAAGAAATGAAGAGTGTGCAAAGGCAACACGACCTCTGTTTTTATGAGGCTTGTCATCTAGACTGGGCATTCTCGACCTGAGCACTACTGATATTCCTTTGTTTGGGAGGCCGTCCTAGGTACTGTGGGATGCTTAGCAGCACCCTGGCCCTCTGCCTGCTGGATGCCAGTAGCACCCCCCACCTCCAGTTACAACCACCAAAAATGTATCTCGGCATTGACAAAGGTCCTGGGGCACGCAGGGGAGGGTGGACGAAATCACCCTCGATTGAGAACCACTGGTCCAGAGGGAACGCAGACAGTAAGTAAGCAGAGAACAGGGCAAGTGGGAGTCATGCTCTGAGGGGTGGGCGCACAGTTACCAGAAAGCAGTTGACAGAGGAATCAGACGGGCTGGTCAGGAGCTGAAACGAATATCAACTCTCTCAAGTCATTCTTCGGTCACCACGTGTTTTGTCTCCGGGATGTAGACATGCACAATGGCATGCCAAGAGAGTGTTCACTTCTTTTTTATTTCAGCCTCAGAATGGCCTTGCCAGCTCAGCCATCCCGGCCACGGAAAAGCCAGGGAAAGTGGACGTGGCTGAGGCTTTAGATCTCAGTGAAAAGCTGGTATGTACCTACAGCACCGTCCCCTCCTGTCCCAAGCTGGGGCCCCCACACTCAGCGTTAGCCACCGGAGAGAATAACTAACACCAGGCTCGCACACGTATTTCGTTGTAATAATAGCTCCGCAAGACCCATCTGCTCTCCCAGCACGGGTCGGACATTGCAGGGTCCAATTCCTTGCACATCTCTGTAGTTAGAATGAATGTTTATGTCTGTTGTCACTTTTCCTCCTGGTTCTCAAAAAGGCACAGCGTAAAGGGATGTGGAGTAAATGAAGGTCCTACTGAAAGCCCAGCGGCCCTCGCTTCCAAGCTTGGCTGTGTTCTCTGCAATTGTAGAAAACGAACGACCCAGAATTAGGTGTTGGCTTCCTTGAAGCAGCCACCAGCAGCCTTGGGCCAGGCCTCTTACCGCCAAACGCTTGCCTTGTAGTACATGGACATGAGCAAAACGCTCGGGAGTCTGATGAACATCAAGGACATGTCCGGGCACATATCCATGAAGTACCTCTCCGCAAAAGAGAGAGAGCGAGTCAACCGGCTCCGACAGAGGGACCTCGATCTGGTGTTCGATAAGATCACCCAACTCAAGAACCGGCTGGAGAGAAAAGAGGAGCTTTTGCGAGGATACGAAAAAGACATAGAACAGCTCAGGTACTGGGGGTGACCCCACAGAGAAGGCCAGGTGTCCGTTCTCGCGGCTGAACCTCGGAGCAGCAGGAGACCCAGGTCCAGAGCAGGCAGAGACCTTGGGGGAGGGGAGCATCTGCAGGGGGGTGGGGAGGCGATGACTGGGGCCCAGCAGAGGCGAGTCTGTCCATGAGAAAGCAGCGGCCCAGGTGCTCAGTGTTCGTTCTGTGTCTCTCTCCACGAACAAGCTGCACCTTGTGTGACTTTTGACTTTGGGCTCACCATATGGACTTTCCATAGCTATTCCAGTGGCCACAGTCCCCCTACACCCTCCCTGGGAAATGGGGGGGGCTGGAAGCATACCCCCCTGCTACACGTAGGTACCCGATGAGCTGTTTATTCTGCCCTCTACGCCCCAAATCTGCCGGCCATGAAGCCACTAAGTTATAGCCGCAGCCGGAAGTATTCTGAGACACTCGCAGGTTGGGGACACAGATGAGAAAGAGGAGGGGAAAAGAGCCTGTGTCCCTCCGTGCGCTCAGGCAGAGTAAAGTGTCCACGCAGACGTACCAGTCGCAGATGGCAAAGCTGGAGGACGACATCTACAAGGAGGCGGAGGAGAAGGCTCTGCTGAAGGAGGCTCTGGGCCGCATGGAGCAGCAGCTGCAGCAGGAGAAGAGGATCAACAGGGCCATCCGGCAGCAGAAGGTGAGGGGTCCTTGCCTGGGGCGGAGCCTCGGAGGCTGCGGCCCCTTGGCTCGCTTTAGAAACGGCGGAGCGAGGGCCCGGGGCAGCACAGAACGCATTTACTGCTGCAAAGGGAGGCGGCCGAATGGCTTTAGCGTCAGACACACCTAGCTTCAGACCCTAGCTCTGCCACTTACGGAGTCACCCCAGGCGGATGCCTGAACCTCTCTGAAACTCATCATCGAGCTCATAGGTATCGTTGTAAATCGTGGCTATTGTTTGTATCTTTATTGTTCTTCCAGGTGGTAGGGATACACAGATGAACAAGCAGTCTGTGGATAAAGATTTGGGTTCAGTATTCTGAGTGCTTGGAACATAGGTGACGTCCAATAAATATTTGCTGGATGGATGGATGGGTGCGTGGATGGATAGATTTTCAGGCGGATGGATGGATGGTTGGGGATAGATGGTTGGATGTCTTTGAAGACCATATCCTTTAGTGCAGAACAGATGAAGACCATATCCTTTAGTGCAGAACAGACAGGTGAAGAGCTGACTTCAGGCTGATGGAAGGATTTAAAGTCTATGTCTAACGCGTGTCAGGCTGTGTCATCCAGAGGCAGGCCCTCAGCCAGCCCAGAGCATTCCGGGAGTGCTTTCCAGGTGATCACACCTACAGTGAGTTGCAAAGGAGAGTCGGAGTGTGTCCACCAGACGCACGGGCGAGTGTGCACTCCAGGCTCTGGGAACCCCAAAGGAAGGGCAGGAGGAGGAGAGAGCTGCCTCCTGGCATGAACTTGGTGGTAGCATTGCCTTGAGAAACCAAGATTCACGACTCAGGCTGGTGATCCAGCCAAAAGCCACCTCCTCCCCTCACCTTATTATCTCCTTTGTCACACGGCAGAGGAGTCGGTCCTGGGTTCACATCCCCCCCACTTCCTAACTGTGTGGCCTCGTGCAAATCCAGTCCCCTCTCTGGGCCTTGCTTCCTCACCGGTAAATAGGAGCTGGCCGCACCTGCCCTGCAGGATTCTTGGGAAGACTGCCTACAAGGCAGGTACCCTCCCTGTCTGAGCTCTCACAGTGTGAACTCATGGGCCATGGGGTTTCAGAAGATGAAGGACACTTGTGCTGCCTCTAAAGCATTAGCCCAGGGCCTGGCACTTGGCAGGTGGACGCTGCTCTCCACCATGTGGCCAGAAGCCTACACATGTGGCTCGGGCTAGACCCAGTAGCGTTGTGGCTGACAGCTGGGCACGTGTGACCAGCATCCAGACAAGCGCTTCGGAAGCTCCCAGCAGACCTGGGCCGGCCCCGTGGTCGGCAGAGGGGCTCTCTTGTCTTCTCTGCAGGTTACGCCCATGAGCCCTCACTCCCGCATTCATTTCCAAACCAGACTCTCCCTCGTTCTTAACTCATGCCGGAGGTAGAGCACGTCTCAAGACTAAGGTCGGGCAAACAAGGAAAATTACACAACTTGGTCATGGTCTCGTGACCATCTGCAGGCTCCGGGCTCCCCCCAGGCTTTGCAGCCCTGATCCGGGTTCCTAATGCCTTGGTAGCCCGGCTTGGCTGCTATGATGACCCCCACCCCCTTTATAGATGAGGCAGCTGAGCCTCAAAAAGTTAAGAGACTTGCTTAAGTTCACACCATAGCTGGTAAGTGGAGTCTAGACCTGGCCCCGGCCCTCTGACCCTAGCTCCTGTGTTCTATGCTGGCCTCTCCCCATTCTTGTCCTTGTAAATGTTAGTTTTCCTGACTCAGGGCTGTATACGTGTGCACGCATGCTTGCATGGGTGCAAATGTATAGAAGGGTGTACACGTATGCACTGTATGTGTGTTTCTGTGTGTGTATTTATATGTGCGTTTGCATGTGTGTGTGTGCGTGTGTGTGTTGCCTGCATAAGCTCTAAGGAGGCCAAGCCATAGAAGGCTATAAAGGGCGCCCTCCTCCCCAACCAGGAGGTGCTGGTCAGATCAGTTCCTTGCAGGAACCTGCGCTCCTCCATCCTGCAAACCTTCCAGACAACAGGCTCCCGGCTCGTAGCCCTAGAAATGAGAGCAGCCACCTGCTCGGAGGGAGCCTCCGATGCGGGGTCTCTAGCGTCCATGGCTCTGAATTAGACATCACAGGCTTCCGGCGAAGGACAATTTCCTTTCACACCACGCAAAGTCAGGGAGAGCTGGGCCAGGGACAGAGCTCTGACTTTTCCTTTGATGTGCCCTCTGGCGAGCTCACCCCTCCCTCAGGTGCCCCCCCGCCCCAGGATTTGGCAGGCCAGCCCCCAAAGCTGAAACACCAGACCACGGAATGGGACAGCAAAGGGCCCAAAAAAGGCCATTGTCATGTGCTGGCGAAAAATCTAAGAAAACCTGAGGATTTGCATAATCAGGCTTCCCATGCATTATTCATGTGCTGCCTCATTCATACACAATGCAAGGGCCATGCCAGCCTGTTGGGCACGAGACACCCTTCTGTGCAGGAAGATCTAAAATGGCCAAGTTGAACCTGCGTCTGTGTCCCCAGAAGAGCAGAAGCTGGGAGCGTTCAGATTCCAGGAATTCACAGTTTAGGGAAAGATGAAAACCACAGCCACAATCACGGCAGTGCGGATGGCATTGTTTAACGAGCACTTCCCGAGTGGCAGGCCCCTGCTCCACACTGCACGCGCTTCAACTCTCCCATCAACCCTGCAAGGACTGCTGGCGCCCGGCCCACCATTCAGACAGGCTGACAGAGGGCAGCGTCACCTGGCCGCCCAGCAGCAGAGACGGGGCTACCCCCCGCCCCAGGCCTGCTGCCCTCCCCAGCTCCAGTCCACTTCTCCACACCTGTTGCTCTCTGCCCCTCCCTTTCTAGGAGCCCCCCCACCCCACCCCGCCACCGCCCCGATCCTCCACTCACCATCATTCCTGGGGTTTTCATTCCAAGGCTTGGGTTTGCATGGAAGGTGTGTTACTAATACGTTGTCAGAAAGTCCTGTTTGTCAGGAAATAAAAACCCGTAAATTTTAAAGTGTTGCGGGATCCTAAAGGGAACATGTATACATCTGTCTTGGCCTTGGTTCCTTCCAAGGAATATATTCGTTCTTTAAATGGAAGCTCAAGGAAAATAGAATTCCTTTTTGTTTTAAGTTTTACGCCTTATATTTCCACAAGGAGGCTTAATGTTTTCAGTCTCATGTATAAAATTTCATTCATAGAGAAGGAGCGGTTGACCCACTAGTTAATGAAATTACTCCCCTCGAGCTTCAGAACCAGTACCCTCCTCAAGAACAAAACAAAACAAAAATACGGTTTTTAAAGTAAGATGTAGTTTTCAGTTTGAATGTTTGAACTGCTCTTCACCAAGCAGGGCTTTCTGGAATCATACTTCCACGCTCATGCCTTTGGTGGGAACAATGAGACTTGATACAGAATGCGGGGGAAACCTCAGTGCGGGGCCTTCACGGAGCACCTGCGGTCATCAGCTCTGAACTCGGGAATGCCCGGGGCTGGAGCTCCCTCCATGAGACAGAGGGACAATGACAGTGGCCCAGGCTGGGCTCAGTCTCTGCGACTCTCAGAGTTCAGAGGCGGCCTCTGCAGTCAAACAGAGGGTCGAAGCCCCACCTCCGGCCCCAGTGACCCTGAACAAGGGGCTCATGCCTCGTACCCCCGAGGCCTCGACAACCACCACCAAAAATGGTAACAACGGGACCGGGAGGGTTAAATGACCCAATGCCGACAGTGCCGGGCCTTAGCACGCACGCACGCACGGTTACTGTGGGGGAGAGAAAGGACGACTTTCGGACGGGCGGGGCGAGGCCTGCTTTTCTCTCAAGAGAGCTCCCTGCCCGGGACACAGGCTGCAACCCCCAGGACGCTTTCCCGGAGCCAGCAGCGCCTCTGTGAATACAGCCAGAGCGACGGCCAAGAAGAGCTCAGATACTTTTTGTGAATGGGTTAAAGCTGCAGTTTTCAATAGGAAATTTTTACACGCACAGAAGTGGCCATTTGGAAGCACGCACTCCCCTTCCTGGCCCTTTCTTTGGGCTTCAAGTGTGAGAAAGGCTCGAGTCTGGCTGGGGAAGCCCCTCGGTTCGCCTGCCAATCAAGCCTCCAGCCAATCAAATCCTGGCCAGGGGGCGTGGCCACAGCGTTGCCGGGCGGTGTCGGCGGGGCCGGACCTTCCCCGTGCTGAATTAGCTCAGACCCCTCATCTGGAAATGAGAGCGAAGGCGGCACCCCCTCCATGCGTTCACTTCGAGGAGAGAAGGGATGCAAGATCGTTAGCACACAGAACTACCCGATACGAGCACCTATACAGCATCGATAGCATCACTAGCTTATTTAAATCACGGTTTTCCAAAATTTTCGTGGGCCCGAGCATTCTCGAGATCCAGGTTTCCTCAGTGCCACCTGCGTGATTTTGACCAAGGACTAGACGTCGGCGGATGGTGTGTAGGATGGGAGCGGATGGGCAGCGGTGCGGGTGGTACCTTTGGCCCAGGCAAGGGTGAGAAACTGAAACGTGCTTAGGGTGGTCCAGCGGGGGGGGCGGGGGGGGGGTGTAGGAGATGAAGGCCCTCCCCGCCCTTCATCCCCTGCCCACGGATTCCAGTGAGCCCCAGTGTCTCCCAGAGACCTCGGACGTGTGTCCCAGAATGGAACAGGACAGGACACACTGAACGCTCTCTCGCTCACCTGCTGTTTTCACTCAGGAACGTTTAGAGGATCACGAACAGAGAAATGCAAAAGAATCAGCACCTTGCAACTGTTCCTTCAAAGAGAAAGAGAGGCAGGTACGGAGAGGTGTTCTGATCTCGAAGCGAGACACAGGGTAGATACAATACGGTCAAAGGGTAGAACCTGGTGGGGTGTACGTGCCAGCGTGCACGGGGCCAGGAACATCCACACACCTCCACCCCCTCCCGTTCCCCCGCCCCAGCCCTGCCCCTGCCTTGCCTGCAGTCTGAGCAAATGAACCTAAGAGGCAGGCAAGCATCCAACCCATTCTCTGGAGGTAAGGCTCCGGGGACGGGCAAGCGTGGTTCTGGCTGAGCGGCCCGCCTCGGCACTAAGTGATCTGGGGACTTGGAGACCGGTCATGAGAAAAGAAGAGAGGAGTGGGGAGTCCCAGGAACCCCCGCCCTAAGGGTGAAATAAGTGCGTGAAAGAAGGGGAGGAAAGTGGGCACAAAATGGAGCCAGGAGTGAGGAGGAAGGTGCCAACTCTAGCGACCTTCTTACCCGCCAAGGGGGAGCCGCCCTTGACTGGGCTTTCCGGCAGCCAGGGGGCTCTGGGAAACCCAGAGCTCACAGTGTCCATGAGATACAATGGATGCAATGCTCCGAAGTGTTCTTAGAATAAGGACAGTACTGGACTTCCCCCAGAGAGGACACTGTGTGATTTAATGAACAAAATCCCCGAGAAGAACAGCGTAGTGTTGGCTGGGCCATGTCTGAGGACAGCTCTTCAGACAGACTGATGTCATTACAGCTCAGGGAATTCAGGAAAGTTAGGAAAACCAGGTGTGCAGGATCTGCCCTTCAGTGTTCAGCTGTCCACTGATTGGATTTAATCCAAGGAAGATATTTTGGAGCAATGCTCAAACTGGGGTTCCCTGGAGCCCTTGGGTGCCGTGGAACAGTGTGACTCTCAACATCCCCACCCCGCACCACACACACACACACACACACACACACACACACACACAGACCTTGTTTCCCCCAGAGAAGTTCTCCTTTATCTGTTTCATATGCCAAGTCCCTCATGGGATTTTTGCTTAAAGCATTGTGCTGGGGGGAGAAAAAAAGGAAGGGAGGTTGCTGATTTAAAAAACTACTGCTTTACAATTATCTGGGAATTTGTCTTCTAAGCTTAGCTCCTCTCAACGGAGCCTGTGATAAATGCTGAGTGACTGCAGGCTTTCTCCGTGAAAAATGCCCAGAGGGCAACTCAGTTCAAGAAGACCCCTCAGCCATCTTAGACAGTTGCTTTAAGGGCAAGTTGGCACCCTTGTGCAGGAAGGGAAGAGACTTACAAGTACCCATGCCCTCTCCAAAGATGGCGAGCTGGGGCCTCCCTGCTCACTTCCGCCATGACTTTTGTGACGCCCCAATAGAGTTGCCAGATCTCAGGGCAAGCAAAACAAAACAGGATGCCCAGTTAAATTTGAATTTCAGATAAACAACAAATAGTTATTTAGTATAAATATGTCCCAGATATTGCATGGGACATACTTATACTAAAAAAATTTATTTCTTTCCACTCTGGAAGTCAAATTTAACGGGGCATCCTATATGTCATCTGGCAACCCCACCACCAACTATTTACTGAGCACCAACTAGAAGCCAAGGAGGCAGGCTCTGAAGCAGATGTCACAAAACGGCATTTCATTTGGCTCATGGGTTTTCTTTTGGGGGGAGAGCGGGGGGATTCCTTTTTGAAGTAACATTTCCAAATAGGGCACCTTCACAAAATACTCTGGATTTCCAGCTTCTCTGTGCAGCTTGGACGATCTGGGGCTTCTAGCCCCGCAGTCCCACAGCCACCATCTTCCAGGCCCCTTAGAAAGGCACTGGGCGTGTGGGTTTGCCGCCTTCCCCACCCAGGTGACTCCACCCACTGTTTCTACTTCCCCAGCCCCTGCAGGCATCTGGCTGGCGCCTCCCGCGGATGCTCAGGACTCTGAGAGGCGCCCCCCTTCCCACACCCCTGCACCATCACCCGCTGCGGTGTCAGTCTGTGAGGGAGGCCCCGTGTGCCCAGCGCCTAGGACGCGCTCTTTTTTCCACAAACAGTCCCGAAGTGCAAGGTCTTGAGACCAGGGTCAGCAACAGTCATCAAAGCCCGGGGGAAGGGCAAGCGCGGGATCTGCAGCGACGCTGGCCCCCAAGCAGGGGCCCACAGTCCCTGACGGTGAGGGCAGCCACTGCGGCTTCCTCATGCCCGGGCCCTCGGGATGCTGGGTAGAAACCCACGTCTTCAGCCTCTTCCGCTGATCCGGGAGGCTCTGCTTCCACCCAAAGCTGATTTGCCCCCAAGAGGACTGCAATGATCCTCCAGGGGCCCTTGCTTGACAAGGCTCCTCCTCTCAGATTCCTCTGGAATCCGGAGCAGAGATCCCTAAGGAGCTCAGCAGGACAGTGGAGCAGGGCCTGAAAGCCAGGCCCCCTGCTGCAAATGCACACCCTCACCGCCCCCCCGGCCGTAGGAAGGCCCAACATTTCATCCAAATGGGTGACATCTGAAAGTGGAGGGAAAAAACACTTTCCTCTGATGCAAAAGGGAAAGAAGAACATCAGCTAAACGTCGTCAATGTTCTTTCTGCATTCAAGAGACGGACGTTCGTAGAGACGGTGAAGAGCAAGATGCGGAATTCAAGTTCCCAGGTGAGCTAGGAGAAAGAAAACAGTAGGACGTCAGCAGGAAACCAGGCTGACAATAATACCCTGTCTGTTACGTCCTGAGCAATTAGTATGAACCAGGCACAGAGCTCCGCACTCGGCAGGCATTACTTCTCATTCAATCTTCAGGACAACACTAGGGGTACGTATCGTGTGACTCCTCCAGTAGCAGAGGAGATGTCTGAAGCTCAGAGACTTTACGTTATTTGCCCAGAGCCACACAGCTAAATAAGAGAGCTGGGACTCATTGCAGATCTGGACACCCAGGTGAGCCCCGCCTCCCCTCCTTTAGGTAATCAGCCTCCGGATACAAAACCTCGTACATTTCGGGGGACTTTCGTCTTGAGTTGCAAGGAAGCATCCTCTAGAACACTCTTTTTTTAAGAGTTGGGAATCATGTTGAAACACTGCCATTCACAATTCAGCCCTGGAACCTCCCACACTTTCCCACTTTGCAGAAGGTAGAGGTGAGCTCTCAGGAAGCTTGAAAGCTAAACACGTGGGGTGAAACAAGAAACCGGAGCCAAATTCGGGTTTGATAAAAGGCCACGATCATTCTGAGACAACAAAATGATCATTTTTAAAAAAACGAAGATATTCTAGGTAAGGGACATGTTGGGAAAATAGAAGCCTCTTCTCAACCAACACCCTTTTCTAATTCTGGAAGGCGGTTACTACCCAGAGCAGGGCGTGGAGAGGAGAGAGTGTCCCGGGGGCTCTCCCGCTCTGAGGCCCTCTGCAGCCTGCCGAGTGGGAATGACCCGGAGCTTTGTTGCTCATTCACGCATCTACAGGGTGGAGCCAGGAGTAGGCAGGAACCGCCCTGCGGGGAGGTCTTGTCCAAGGACCACCTGGGGATGCGGGATGACAGAGGCTCTCCAGGCTGGGCCCTAGATGTCAGAGGCACCTTGTGCTTCTCTGAGCTGTGGCGCTCCCTGGAATTTCAGGCCACCTCTGGGCATCACACAGTGTGGCAGGTGCTGCTCGGCTAAGAGCAAAGCATGAGCTTGCCACCTCCCAGCCCTCCGGCCTGAGCTCAGAGGTTTGGTGTCTAGGATCTCCACCGTCCTTACGGGGTGCGGCTTGGGCATCCCCTTTCTCCACAGTGTGCCTTGAGTCCTTGAAGGAAGGAGTGGCCATGAGCCCCTTGAAAAAGACAGGACATGTAAAATCTGCTTTTCGCTCTTGGCTGCTCATAAAAAGAGTCTCCATCCCTAGTCCTCAGAAATGGATTTGGGGGTTAAGCCTCCTTCCTCTTTGAGGGCCTATGGGTTTTTGTTTTCTGTCCTTCCTAATGCCATTCAGTGATCGTGTATTGATTTCCATTGCAGCGAAAAGGCATTTATAGTTGTTTGGGAGTTGTATGCTTAAGAGGACGGCTTCTAGCTAACGAGTATTTATGGACGACCTGGTCTAGGCCACAGGCCACCCTCAGCAGGGGGATGCGGGAGGGACAAAAAAGTACTGTCCCAGCTCTCATTCATTCCAGGAACATTCACTGAGAGCCTACAACATGGCAGGTACTGGCCAGGCGTTGGGGTTCGATCAGGAGTTCTCAGTGGGGGCAGGATCACCCCTGAGAGGACGAAAATTATTTTTGTGATGTGTGAAGCTCCCACATATCTGTCAGTTTCATGGGGGCGGGAGCAGCTAGGAAATGGGCGTCTGAGGGACTCCTTAGTGCGGGACAATAATGAGAGCAAGGGGGGCGAGGCGGGCTTAAGTCAGAGGAGACACACGGAATCCCCTGCCTTGCTAGCTTCCATTCTTGGGCAATTTTTTTTTTTCCAGTAGATACAGTAGTGGTTCAATAATTACCTTGGTTTGGGAACGAAGGTCAGTTGCTGAGTTCAAGAGCAGATTTCACAGGGACTCCCTCAGTCCAACGGCCAGGAGAAGCCTCCCCAAGAGGAGAGGCTTAAATAGAGTGCTGAGGCTGGGGGGGCGGGGGGACGGAAGGGGCCTTTCCAGAGCTTGCGGTCCCCTCAAACAGCCACTGCAGTGTGTCCTGAGTTTCTTTCCATCTGCGTGTCACCATGTAATGGCCTAGCTTCTATCCCTGACCTTTCTTTTCTTTTTTTTTTAGATTTTATTTATTTATTTGAGAGAGAGAAAGTGAGCAAGAGAGAGAGCAAGGGGGGGGCAGAGGGAGAGGGAGAAGCAGACTCCCTCCTGAGCAGGGATCTGGAAGCAGGACTCGATCCCAGGCCCCTGGGATCACGACCTGAGCCGAAGGCAGACGCTCAACCGACTGAGCCACCCAGGCGCCCCTGTTCCCGCCCTTTCATTCCAAGGGTGAGGCGTGTGGTTCCCAGACATAAGCCTAAGGCATGGCTCTCACCTGTGGTCCCCGTTCAGGGAGGGTGCCGCAGCATTTCCCAGCCCTTCCCCCCCACTTACCCCCCCGTCCTCCTCTTCCCAGGTCATCCTTCCGCCCTCTGCTACTCCCCAACCTTGTCTCTCCAAAAGTGGAGTAAAGCTTGCTTGCTCCGGGGGGCTTCCCACCCCAAGCTCCCGGCAGACCTAGGGGCTGAGGATGCTGGGACCGGGCACTCTATTTCTAGCCAGCTCCCTGTCTCCAACTCTGACGGCCGGTGTCACACCGGGTCAGGTCCCTGGAATTTGGGAACTATCCACAGTGGCCAGCCATTTTATGGAAAATCAAATGAAAAGGGTATAAAGGGAAGGCGGTTTGGAGGAGGTTTTTTGACATTTGCTGTCTGTTTTCATTTTCACTGGGCATTCCCACCAAGATTTACTTTGTAGGCTCACGTAGAGAAGTTAGCCCTTCTCACCCGGAAATGATTTTGGATGCAGTCTCGAAGCACATTCAAGGCCCCCGTCAGCCACTGGCACAGGCCTCGGGAGGTGATTTTTATACCTCCTGAGTAAAAAGAGCTCAAGAGATGATCCTAGCAGTCCCTTCCTTTAAAATCCACCCAGAGGGGCACCTGGGTGGCTCAATCAGTTAAGCGTCTGCCTTCTGCTCAGATCATGATCCCAGGGTCCTGGATTCGAGTTCCGCATCAGGCTCCTTGCTCAGTGGGGAGCCTGCCGCTCCCCCTGCTTGTGCGCGCTCTCTCTCTCTCTGACAAATAAAATCTTTAAAAAATAAATAAATGAAATGAAATCCATCCAGAATCTTCTCTCGGCCCCTGAGGAAGTCGGGATGAATATTCTGGTACCGATTTGACAGATGAGGAAACTGAGAGTCATGCAGTAAATGGCTGAGCTCAAATGTGACGACCCATCAGCCCTCTCCACCCCCCACCCCACCCCAGGGGTACGCGATCTTTTGTTGGGAGTCAAATGCTTGCAGGAAGTAGGGCTGGATTTGGAGCCTGTTGGAAAGAAACATGCAAGTTATGATCCCATTTACGGTGTGTACAGAAGTGTGTGAGAGGGAGATTCTTGCGTTGCAACTAAGGGAAATCTACTGAGAAACAAGGAGGGGTGCTTTTATACGGGGTACAGGAATCCGTGCATCATGAAAGCGAAGGGCTAAAAGAGGCTTCCGCCTCTAAAGAAAACTGGTAAGCCCCAGGTCCCAGGCACCGGCTCCCTGACACACACACACACACACACACACACGTCTTCCTCCTCCGGGTCTCCCTATATCTGCTCATCTCCTCTCTCTCCAGTTACCCCACTGCAAGAGATGACCTCACCATCCTGCCGTTGAAAGGACCGGCCCAGGGAGGGACTAACATCTCAGAGCCCATAACCCCAAATCCTGGGCGCGATCATCTGGAAAGCACAGCCCGTGCCAAGTATCCAATCAACTGTGACCAGGGACAGCGTCACACACGGGGCTGCCGGGAGGAGGGGCGGTGCTCAGAAAAGGCCTAGACGGAAGACACACGCAGCTCAGTAAGAGCTTTCCAGGGGAAAGAGACTCCGTCACAATGAATATGCCCATCATACGAAGCTCCTACTTTCAAAAGCACAAAAATGTAAAAAGGGAAACACTTACTTGCGTATCTGGAAGTATGCCGCAACAGTCATAATGCTTACCTTTGGGTAGTGGGATAATTGTGGATCATTTTAGCTTCTTTCTATGCCTCTCTCTCCCTCCCTCCCTCCTCCTCTCTCTCTGTAATTATATATATATATATATATATATATATATATATATTTTTTTTTTTTTTTTTTTTTTACAGCAAACATTTTATTTTGAGTAAAAAAAAAATCAGTTGAGTGGACCGTTTTGGGATCTTGCCACAATTATAGAGTTTGTGCATTTGTTTCTTCTTGCTCATTGAAGGTTGGAGCCCGAAAAGCCGCCCCAAAGATGGACCAGGAAAGGGAGACGTTGAAGAGAGACACGTCCAGCAAATCCAGCCAGAGCCTCCTGTTTTCTAAGCCTGGCGACAGGAACTAGAAGTGTCATCCCGTCGGGTCTTGCGTGATTCTCCATGAGTCACGTGGGTGACTCAGAATTCTGTGTCAAAATACTAAGACGCTTTTATAGGACTTTAAAGGTCGTTACCCTAGTATGTTGCTTCCTAGACTGGTGTTTGCGCGATGCTGTATTAGGGAGCATGCAGGGATAGGGGTTCTTTTTTAAGTTACTCACGGATGTGTACATCTTCAGGCATATGAAGAATGCAGGTCGGAAGCCCAGACTCCTAGGCCTGGTCAATACAATTATGCGCCACATCTGAGCGGTGGCGTGCCCACGTTTCCACCTCTACGGAGCGGCAAGAATCCCGCCACTGGCAAAGCCCAAGACATGTACTGGGGCCACAGGACAGAATGGCAACCTCGGGGCCGAGGCTGAGGCCACGGGAGAGCATATTTATATCTAAGTTTATTATAATAAATTTAGTATGCCTGGTCGTCTCATCGCTTCTGTAATAGTGACTGACATGTCTGTGGCACTCTGCGGTTTTCAAAATGCTTCTCACCTAATCCTCCCCCAAACCCTGGGAGGTAAATAGTACTCTGATGCCCATTTTACAGATGAAGACAATAAGGCCCAGAGAGGTTAAAGTGCCTGTCTAGAATCATGCAGCTAGTAAATTCGGAAGCTGGTCTGGAACGCAGTTTCTGACTCCCATCCCATACTGCCCATTGAGCGGCACCAGGGTTCAGGCTCCAGCCTCCCGAGGACAGACCCGATCCCGGTCCCAGAAGAGCACGCACTGCCCAGGTGGGCACACCCCTTTATCATGGTGTTTGTAGAGACCCTCATTCTTCTTGCTCCCATGTTCTGCCCATCTGTCTGCTTGCCGCCTTTCTCGTGTGGCCGGAACCGCCGAACACAATGGGAGGAAGAGCCAGAAGGCATGAATATTGTTTCTTTTTTATTTTTAAAAAGCCACAATAAAAATATTTTGCAATTTTAAACCAAATGGATTCTTTATACTGATGAAAACTAGAAGGAAATAGGAAAAGTTCTTGGTGGGATATTCCACTGAAGGTTCATCTGACACAGGGTTAGGATCTAAAGTCAGTGAGAAAAGTGAGCTTCACCTGACCTTAAAAATACTCTTGAAAATCCCGGAAAATGTCCGTAAAGAACATCCTGGTATTACCGGTACTGTACCATATCCCCAAAGTCCGAAACCGCAAGTTTTTCTCCAGCACCAGAAAAGAGCACTTAGTCAGGCAGCCGTTCACGTAGCTGGCTCACGTTTGGTAGCCAAATCGTGTGGGAAAAGAGGTTTTTGCTGGTCGAACCTGTATGTTTGCATTTGCACGAGTCAAATACCCAGTGCCCGTGTGACCGCCCGTGTTTTACATCTTCCGAGAACATGTCAATTTTTATCCTATCAACGTTACAACCCAGGATGGCAATTTCTTCTCTCCACTCCGCCAACTACATACATCATTTTGGGGGTGTCTCCTCAGACACGCCCCCTTTCCCTGAGAATGAGCCCCACCCCCTCCACCAATCACGTTTGCCCTACCTCACGCTGCTCTCTTGGCTGCACCTGATTGGCTGAGCGGTACATACCCAGGCCAAACCAGACCAATCAGCTTCCTTTTCTAACTCAGGCTGGGCTAATTAGCGTCTTTGCGCTTGGCATTTGAAAGTTGGCCACTGCGATGCCACCCAGGTCACTGGTGCTGCTGGAGCTGAGAGTCTTGATGCGGTTCTAGGGCTGGGGTGACCATTTCCCCACGTGTGCTCCGAGAAACAAAAGCTAGTCTTCAGAAAGAGAAGGGTGGGGTAGATACTCAGCAAGAAAGACAGGAGACCAGGACTCCCAGAAAGACAGTAAAGCAGACACTCCAAGCCCCTTATCATGACCTTCCTCTACTGTATGGGCTGGCGCCGGAACACCTTGATTGCCGGCCTCCCCTGCAGCTAGAGCTGGCCATGGTATTCAGTTCCGGTCAATGGCATGTGAGCCAAGGCCCTGGGGAGGGCTTACCTTCTGTAATAGAAAGCAAGCCTTGGGGCACCCGGGTGGCTCAGTCCATTAAGTGTCCAACTCTTGGTTTCAGCTCAGGTCATGATCTCAGAGTTCTGAGATCAGGCTCGGTGCTCAGCACAGAGTCTGCTTGGGATCCTTTCCCCCTCCCTCTCTTTCCCCTTGCTCCTCCCCCCACTCGCACTCTCAATCTCTCTCTCTCTCAAATAAATGAATTAATAAAATCTACAAGAAGAAGAAGGAAGAGGAGGAGGAGAAGAAGGAGAAGAAAAAGAAGAAGAAGAGAGCAAGTCTTCACTAGGAGAAAGTATTTTGCTCTTTGTCCCTTTGCCGAGTCTCCTTATTCACGCCTGGAGCTCAGGCTTGGAGCTGAAGCAGACACCTTGGGGATCCCCAGGCACCAAGCAAGAGGCTGAAGGCCACCTCCAAGGACAAGGCAACTAAGGACAAGAAAGGCCTGGCGGGTGCCTGGGAGCATCCCTGAGCTCTGCACCATGCCTGGAAGGCCTCCCTCTGTACCTCTTAGTCTGTAAAACAAATCCCTGTTTAAGCCACTGTCGCCAGGTGTCCTGTTTGTGCTATTAAAAAAAGCATTCAAAACTCAGTGATGAAAAATGACAAATATTTATCGTTTCTCATGATTCCGTGGGTCAAGCCATGATTCCATGGCACTCGTACTGGTCTAGGCTGGCTTGCCTGGGGCTGGATGGTTGGAGGTGGCCTCATTTCCATGCCCAGTCATTGGTAGGCAAGTTGGGTCAAGGCCGCGGTCCTCAACCAGGGACAGTTTTGCCTCCCAGGAGACACTTGGCAATGTCTGGCCACAATTTTGGTTGTCACAACCTGGGGGGTGGGGTGCTACAATCATCTAGTGGGTAGAGGCCAAGGCTGCTAGATGCACAGAACAGGCTCCCCACAACAAAAACTTACGTGACCCAAAACAAGAGTAGTACCGAGAATGAGAAATCCTGGTCTAGCGAGGCCTCTGCGAGCCATGGTCCCCTCATCGCGGAGCAGGCTGGACCAGGCTCTTTCACAGGGTGGTGGGCACAGGTTCCCAAGAGCAGCAGGAGAGAACAAGCCCCAAAGCACAAACACTTACCAAGTCTCTCTGCTTGTGTTTGTTAATATCCCATCAAACAAAGCAAGTCACATGGCCAGAGTCATTTTGGGAAGGACTCCAAATTTTTACAATCTACCCACGGTCAGTTTTCTGTTATTTGAAGCAGAAGGCGTTCCAAGTGAGACAGATTAGTTGCCTTGATTCCTGAGGATTTTCTGGTTCCTAGTTTCTTTCTTTGGCAAGGCCAGTTTCAGTGCCGGCCCTTGGGTTCCACTAGGACCCTTTGTATCACTCAAGATTCTTCGGTTGCCCCTAACAGAAACCTCCTGTGGCTCATTTTAGCAGAAAGGGAGTTTATTGAAAGGAAATGAGAAAGCTTAAAGAATCAAAGGACAAGCAGAGCTGAAGAGCCAGGACAGTCAGGAACTGGCTTTCCTTCCCCATACCTGCCCCCTTTCTTGCTTCCACCGGTTTGACTTTCTGTTCTTTGCAACCAAAATGGCCTTTACTAAGACACCACCTCCACTGGTAGTTCTGAGAAGCTGCCAGCAACCTTTCCCCTGGGTTGGTATCGAGGCACAACAAGGTACCCGCAGTCCCCAAAGCCTCCCAATCTTCTGATCCCCCAAGCAGCGAAGACAAGCAACTTCCTTCCACCCTTGCCAGTGGTAGTCTATTTGGATTCTTGGATTCGTGACTTTGCAGATAAGGTGCCCTTCTCTAGCAGCCTGGCAGAGCCGCCAATGCCTGCTGTTGTGAAAACCAGAGTCATGAGTGTCTGCAGAAAAAAATAGCTTCCAGATCTGCATTCCATAGTGTGCTCCTGGTAAGTCGGAGTGGTTTCCAATTTTTCTGGGTCTTAGAAATGAAAGCAATACACTAACGATGAGAGGAAACCCAAAACCTGCTAATGCTAATGAATTCGTCTTCGAGCTGAGGCGCTCCTAAAGCAGGAGGTGGGGCGCCCGGCGAGGGCAGACTTGGCCTCGTTTCCATCAAGATGTGCCACTTGCATCCGTGTGCTCAGTGGCCCAAGTTATTTGGGGCCAATTCATGACCTTTTGTTTTTAAACGTTTTGTTCCCCAGGAACCCACCACCACACCTCTGCGTGCATCCTGTGCTGGGAAGCATTCGAAGCCCCCCTCTGTTTTGAGTGTCCTCTCCTCTGTACCATGCGGCTCTCATTCCGAAGACCCTAAGATATCGGAGGCGGAAATTTTATCTTCCGGCTGACTGTGGTCTTATCATCCTAGAAATCAGAGGTGCCCTTTGGCTGATAAATCACTTCTTTATTTTGAGTAGAGTTGGCACATCTTGTTAGACCAGTTTCAGGTGTACAGCATAGCGATGTGACAAGTCTATGCATTATGCCGTGTTCGCGGCCAGCGTAGCCGCCATCTGTCGCCATACATCACTATTACGGTCTCATTGACCATATTCCCTGTGCGGTGCCTTTTATTCCCATGACTTAGCCATTCCATAAGTGCGAGCCTGGATCTCTCACCCCCCTTCCTCCTATCTTGCCCAACCCCCCACCTTCTTCCCCCCTGGCAACCATCAGCTCGTTCTCTGTATTTATAGGTTGGATTCTGCTTTTTGTTTGTTTTTAGGTTTCACTAGTGAGTGAAATCCTATGGTTTTTCTCTTTCTCAGTCTGACTTATTTCACTTAACACATTACCCGCCAGGTCCATCCATGTTGTCTCAGATGGCATGATCTCATCTTTTTCATGGCTGCATAATATTCCATTGTTGGTATACTTGCCACATCTTCTTTATCCATTCATCTACTGATGGACCCTTAGGTTGCTTCTATATCTAGGCTATTGTAAATAATGCTGCAATAAACACGGGAGGACTAATATCTTTTTGAATTAGTGTTTTCATTTCCTTCGGATAAATCTCAGTAGTAGAATTCTTGGATAATGTGGTATTTCTATTTTTAATCTTTTGAGGAACCTCCACACTGTTTTCCACAGTGGCTGCCCCAGTTTGCTTTCCCACCAACAGCGGACCAAGGTTCCTTTTCCTCCTCGCCAATACTTGTCATTTCTTGTCTTTTTGATTTCAGCCATTCTAACAGGTGTCCAGTGCTATCTCATGGTGGTTTTGAGTTGCATTTCCCTGAGGATGAGTGATGTTGAGCATCTTTGCATGTGGCTTTGGCCATCTGTATGTTTCCTTTGGAAAAATGTCTGTTCAGGTCCTCCGCGTTTTGTAATTGGATAGTTTCTTTATTTATTTTTTGGGTTTTGAGTTGTATACGTTCTTGATATATTTTGGATACTCACCCTTTTAAGGATGTGTCGTTTGCGAATATCTTCTCCCGTTCAGTAGGTTGCCTTTTGGTTTTGTTGATTGTTTCCTTCACTGTGCAGAAGCTTTTTATTTTGATGTAGTCCCAATAATCTACTCACACTTCTGTTTCCCTTGCTTTCGGAGATGTATCCAGAAAGATGTTGCTATGGCAGATGTCAGAGAAATTATTGCCTGTGCTCTCTTCTCCTAGGATTTTTATGGTTTCAGGTCTCACATTTAGATCTTTAATTCACATCGAGTTTATTTTTGCGTAGGGTGTTAAAAGGTAGTTCAGTTTCATTCTTTTGCATGTAGCTGTCTGGTTTTCCCAACACCATTTGTTGAAGAGACTGTCTTTTTCCCATTGTACATTCTTGCCTCCTTTGACATAGATTAATTGACCATTTAATCATGGATTTATTTCTGGGCTCTCTATTCTATTGATTTGTGTGTCTATTTTTTGTGCCAGGACCATACTGTTTTGATTACTACAGCTTTGTAACCTAGTGTGAAATCTGAGATTATGATACCTCTAGCTTTGCTTTTCTTATGATTGCTTTGGCTTTTTGGGGTCTTTTGTGGTTCCATAAAAATTTTAGTATTATTTGTTCTAGTTTTGTGACAAATGCTGTTGGTATTTTGATAGGGATTGCATTGAATCTGCAGATTGCTTTGGGTAACATGGACATTTTAACAATATTTGTTCTTCCCATCCATGAGCATGGAGTATCTTTATGTCATCTTCAATTTCTTTCTTCAGTGTTTCATAGTTTTTAGAATATAGGTCTTTCACTTCTTTGGTTAAATGTATTTCTAGGTATTTTATTCTTTTTGGTGCAATTATAAATGATGTTGTTTTCTCAATTTCTCTTTCTGACTGAAAAATCACTTTGAGGGTTAAACACCCAGACTTCATTCATTCAGGCAACAAATACTGGATACCTACTATGTGCCAAGGACGAATGATACTGTTCTAGACCTCACAGCCTTGACCTTTGCTCCCCTTTCGGGTTCTGATCTGCTGCTCTCCTGGGAAGGAGCTGGAATCATTAATTCACTGGGTATGTTGCACAGGAGAGCTCACCTTTGATGCTCACATCCTCTTCTGGGGCTTTCTAAGGGATTACTGCTGGGCATTCTGTAGAGAGAGATGCATGCAGCAGTGACCCTCTTCTGGGAGTTTCTTTGTCCCTCTCAACAGGGGGAAATTTAATAGTTAATAATAGCACACTGTTTACAGTGTCCTTGCCAACCATCAAACACTCACAGTGCTAAGCACAGTCCAGACATTATCCCACTTCGTCCTCACTCTGCGTATCACTCCCGCTTCACCTGTGAAAACGATGAGTCGGTAAGGAGCTTGCCCGAGACCAAGAGCGTCAGAACTCACGCATCTTCCTCGTAACTTCTCTATTGTACCGCTTTCCTCAGGGAAGTCCAGAAGCCAGCTGGTCATTCACGACTCAAAGAGGATCGGATTGGCAAACGTTTTCTGTAAAGGGCCAGAGAGTAAACACCGTTTTCTTATAAAGGGCCATTCACTTCAGGGACCATGGGATCTCTGTCGCCACTACTCACGTCTGCCATTGCAGAGGAGCGTGGCTGTGTCCTAATAAAACTTTATTTATAAAATAAAATAACCGTGGAGTCTGCTTGTCCCTCTCCCTTTGCCCCTCCCACTTGTGTGCTCTCTCTCATAAATAAATAAATAAACAAACAAATAAAATCTTTAAGAGAAAAAAGTCGATGGGCCAAATTTGCCAATCCCCATGTCAAACTCGCACCCAGACTGGATTATTAATATCCACACGGCTGTTGCCTGCCGTCTCATGACTCCCGGGAAGTCAGACTATCACCATTTCTATCAAATGAGCTTTTACTATGCACCATGCTGTACGCTAAACTCTTGACACAACTTTGCTCATTTAATCCTCTCGAGGGCTCTGAGAGGAGATCGTTATTGCCATTTTCCAGACAATGCAAGTGAGGCCAGAAGGGTAAGGTAACTTACCCAAGGTCACCCCACTGGGATGTTCAAACCCAGTTCCTAACCACAAACCACATCACCTTTCACCGTTGGAACCCTGCGTCTGGACAGAAAGGAGCTTTGCCGGTGAGGCCGGAAGGCCCACCATCTGCAGGACCCAACTTGCAAGAACCACGTCTTCGGGACACACCCCTTCCTCCAGGCCCCTGGGCTTACCGGCCCCCTCCTGAAAGAGTCTCCTGCTTCCTTCAGCTAATACCTTAGGTCAGGTGTCCCTGACCTACTGTTCTCTCTTTCAACTGACGTTGCCTACCTCCGCACGATGCTAACTACAATTTCCCTTCCAAGTTTCCCAAATTCTTGGGTGCCCCTGCTGCGGTCACACACAGCGCTGATCTGTCCCCTCCAATTTGTTTCTTCCACCTTGCCCCCTGAGCAGAGAACTGCTAAATGACCTCTGAGCCACACTGATGCCCAAGGACCAGCAGGTCACCCGGCCCCGATCCCTATCTGATGCCGCTGACGCTGTCCTCAGAGGCGAAGGGGACAGACACTTGAGAGGCTTGTTTTTCAAGAGCTCCTGTTAACTTTTGTGTTGAGTCATGTGGGTGCAAAGAGGTGTCATTTTAGCAGCTTCTCTTTCTTGGCAGTGACCTTGAGACCTAAAAATGGGGCCACTGGATGCTGTAGAGGGGACACTGAGAAAACACCTAGTCCATCCCGAGTCATCATGCATTCATTCAACAATGATTTCTCCAGCAGTACCTTGGACCAGGCACCACGCTGGGCACCGGAGAGCTAGAGTGGACCCAGACAGACAGGTCCCTTCCTCCAGGAAGTTGTCTCAGGGGTGAGGAGGGGGGAAAGGGTGTCAGATATTTTATGAAGAGCTTCACTGTGGGTTGTCATAAGTGCTGAGCCACAGCACTTATCGTCCAGCTGTAATAGTTGTCACCGCTCTGCTCCCCAGCGTGGGGTCCAGCAACTCTCACTCTTCAAACTGGCTAGTCCTGCTCCTCCCCCCACGCCACCCTTTGCCCATGACCCGAAGAATTCCAGGACCAGATCCCAATGCCCAGAATACTTGATAAACTGCCTGCATGTAGACTCACACCACTTTCACTAGAGTAGGACGAAAGTCTAAATCAGCAGCCCATGTGGTTACCGTCTTTGCGAGGGGTCCAGGAAGGCGCTGGGCATGCAGCATTGCTGGGGTGTAAGCCACAAGGCGTACACACACACACACACACACACACACACACATTTTGAGGGTTCAAAATAGGGCTAACACTGAGGCCTGTCAGGTGTTCAGCTTGGACACTGAACTGCCTGGAATTTCACAGAAGCAGAAAACCTGCTCAGCTTTTTTCCAGCTCGCCCAGCAGGGCATATGCAACTAATCTGAAAGACGATCTTGGTTTCCAAGTAGATTGATCCCATCCAAGATAACCACAAAAAGAGAGCTCTACAGATAGATAGGTTGGGTCCTAATGACCTGCAGATGGGTCTACCTACAGCCGGTGCTCAGCGGCCCATGGAACACCTGCTTCAAACGCCCCCCCGAGCCCCCCCCCCCACCATGCATCCTGTATACAGCTTCCAAACTTTGTAGGAGGCAAGAAAGCCCCTGACACCAACCAGGCTGTGACCCCATTCCTTGCCCTCACTCCTCCAAATCACTCAAATGAGTATTTGGGCTGTCCCTGAACCTTGACCTCTGCATATCTTTTTCAATCCATCAAGGGTTTCCTGGTGCCTTCGGAGCGTTCGTGATGATTAATTAGTAAGCTGGTATTTATAAAGTGCTAAGTGAGGGCTGCAGTTTATGAGCCCACTTTATCTCTGACAGCCTCCCTAATCCCCTCCCAGCATCTCGGGCTTCAGGGACCACCCAGTTCTGCGAGGCTCTGGAATGCCCCTCATTGTCCACTCCGTACTGCCCCCCAAACCCAAGAGCTCCTCCCAACCCCTCCCCATTTCTCCCCCCTCTTCTTCAAAGTGCTGTTGTTTTTCTTAATATTACTGTGCCCCTCCCCGAAAGACAGTTACACAAGTGGATGTGGGAGGAAGAAGAGAAACAAGTCAATGGTGACTAAGTCTGCCTCGCTCCCTTGCCGCTGGAATATTGTCAGAATTGGCTCGGGCTCACCCTGCCTCTGTAAAAATCCTTTGCGGAGGGTGTGATTTTTCCTGAAGATCATTCTTTCCACATGACCAAATGCTGTAATGTGTAACCAGTCCAGATCGTTTCTTTCTGCCCAAATCCATGCTTGGGGCACAGCGCTCAGGGTCATTCAGGAATGATTCCCCCAACAAACAGGTGACTGCTTCTGGAAGGTCCGCAGTCAGTGCTCACGGGCTGTGCCCGCCTCTCCTCCTCCACTACTCCTTTCATTTCCGAACAGGTGCCTTTCCTCACGTCCAGTGGCCTCAGAAGGAACAAGTTCAAGTAAAACGCAGCCCCCGGCTTGCATCTCAGGCATGAGCAGATCAACGGCTGTGTCCACAGGCAGGGCCCAGAAATGAGGCAGAGAGCTCAGCATCGCGAGCTCTCGTCCTGTCTAAAACCCTGAGAACCTGTGAGAAAATCCCCCTAAGAGGTGTTAAAAGGGCTCACCCATGTGGGCAGCATTTCCTGAGCTCTGCCTGAGTATAACAGCCGCAAGTCCTGGGCGATCCGTTCCCCTTCTAGAAGATGCCATAGGTAATGAACAAGAATTCCCCCACTGCACCACGGAGCCAGGCCAGCCTCCAGAGGGTTGTGACCACACAAGCCAGAGGGGTAAGTAACCAGGGACTTTGATACACACAGTCCGCCTGAATAATGCAAACCAAAACCATATCTGGCTTTCACATATATGTAAAGTTGTTTTTTAAGAAGGCAAACTCCCACATAATCTCATTACTATTAAAAGTTTGCTCCCACATCAAGGAGGTGCAGAACACGTAATGAAGCCGCCCTTTTCATGCAGACACATTACAAATCGTAGGTTGGGGCGGGCAGAGGTTCACCAGGTCTTTAAAAGTAATCAGCAGCTTTGGGAGGAAGGCTAAGAATCTGGCAGACCAGGGCATCTGCAGACAGAAATTTTTTAAAGAGTTTATTTATTTATTTGAGAGAGGGGGGCACCTGGGTGGTTCAGTTGGCTAAGCGTCTGCCTTCAGCTCAGGTCATGATTCCAGGGTCCTGGGATCGAGCCCCGCATTGGGCTCCCTGCTCAGCTGGGAGTCTGCTTCTCCCTCTCCCTCCCCCCAGCTCATTCTATCTCTCCCTCCCCCCCTCAAAAATAAATAAAATCTATTTATTTTAAATAAAATCTATTTATTGGAGAGAGAGAGAGCTTGAAAGCAGGGGGAGGAACAGAGGGAGAGGGACAGGCACACCCCACCCTCAGCATGGAGCCCAATGAAGGGCTTGATCCCACGACCTGAGTGGAAATCAAGAATGGGGAGCTTAACCAACTGAGCCACCCAGGCGCCCCTGCAGACAGAATTTTTTAAGTTTCAATCTACACCCCATCCCTAATGTTTCGCGTTCAGTTAAAAACAGACTATTTAACTTCTCCTGGGTCCTTCAAGGCCACATATGGGTGATATAGAAACCTGCCTTTTGCAAGTAGCTGAAGCAAACTGCCCAAGACCAACAGAAACCTGATTCCGAGCTTTAAACAAACAAAACCATGTCATTTAAGCTGAGCGTCTTTACTTGACTCAAAAACACTCTCGAAAATAAGTTAACGAAAACATCGTATTTCCTGAACCCTTAAGTGGTTTTCTCAATTTTGTTCTTTTTAAAATACCTTTTAAACTGACTTAGCAATATTCTTGAACTGTGGCAGGCGGACAAATACCAACGAGGTCCCGTTCTATGCAGATCAGTCTGTAGCAGCTTGCTGGCTTTTCTTTCTCAAGTGCTCTCTGCCTCCAGACCAAGGGTTTTAAGCCCCGCATCCATCTTTTCTCTGCAAGAACTGGTGAGAGCAGTTTCTGCGTAGGGATCCTCTGCATTGCCCTAACGTTTTAGAGAAGAAGCACAAAGCACAGTTCTCCTTCTAGATTAGAGACTCCAACTTCAGTGAGCAGAACTCCCCTGGGTGCTTGTTAAAATGCAGGTTTCTGCGGCCCATGCAGAGATCTGTCTGGATTGGGGCCTGGGAATCTGTATTATTAACCAGCCCTCCCCTCCCCCACGGGGGTTGTGATATTGGAGGTCCACAGCTTTGCAGTTTTAAGGTGACACACCAGACCACGGAGAGAAATCCTCTCAGGCCTCTTCCCGAAACCGCATCCCTTGGAGCCTTGGAGAGGATCTCTCTCCTCGGGGGCCCTCACCGAAATGGCAGAATCAGGAGCTCCCTGCCAGTTCCTCTGAAGCGGAGTCTCAGGGGACAGCCGTGGCCCAGCAGCTATTCTGCCAAGTCATCCATGTGATGCGCTGGCCCAGGGGTGAGGACCAGCCCCCTTCCCCGCTTTAGCTCTCCCTCTGTCTCCGAGAACCCACACCATTCAGGGCTATGGCCCTGCCCCGTCTCCCTCGCAACTGCAGGTCCAGCCCTTTGCAAAAGCTGCTGCAGCTCCAGCCGCAGGTAGATCTAAACGGGGGGTCCCCGCTCACCGGATCCACCTTCATACCCCTGCAACCCTCATTGAGAACGCCGGTGGTTAACATCGAGTCGTCTCCATGGCAACCGACAGGGTGTCACAGACTCAGGATTACGACTTCTCGGCGTGGGGATTCCAGAGAAGAGGTTGGGGGCGGCGTCCCTCGGATGCCCTGACCCACACCAAAACCGAAGGGATGGATCCCCTTCCTTCCCGCCCCGGTCCCCGGCCCCTAGCCCGACCTCTGCCGCTCAGCGGCCACAGCGAGCAGGGAGAAGGGGGTGGATTTTTAAGGGCCCCCCCCACCCCTACGGCCGGGGACGGCGGCAGGGTGGGCGCCCGCCACCCGCGCCTTCGAGCCCCGCGGCAGAGCCCCAGTGCGCGCGGGCAGAGCAGGGCGGGCACGGGGGCGGGGAGCGGGCGGGCCAGGCGCGGGGCCTAAGCCCCACCCCCGGGGGCGGAGCCTGGCGCCGGGGAGTGTCAGGAAGAGGAAGAGCGCGGCCAGAGGCGGTGCGGGCGCGCGGCGAGCAGGGGCCGGGCCCAGGCGAGCGCCGCGCGGGCCACCATGGCCACGGACGAGCTGGCCAGCAAGCTGAACCGGCGGCTGCAGATGGAGGACGAGGGCGGCGCCGAGGCCCCGGAGCAGCCCGGGCTGAACGGGGCGGCGGCGGCGGCGGCCGGGGCGCCCGACGAGGCGGCCGAGGCGCTGGGCAGCGCGGACGGCGAGCTGAGCGCCAAGCTGCTGCGGCGCGCCGACCTCAACCAGGGCATCGGCGAGCCCCAGTCGCCCAGCCGCCGCGTCTTCAACCCCTACACCGAGTTCAAGGAGTTCTCCAGGAAGCAGATCAAGGACATGGAGAAGATGTTCAAGCAGTGAGTGCCCGCCCGACCCGGCCCCCCACCCACCCCGCGCGCCGGCCTCGGGCCGCGAACCCCCGAACCCCCGAAACCTTGCGCCGCCCGGGACCCCTGCCGCCAGTCGTGCGCCCCTGAACCCCGACACATCAGGGGTGGCGACCCTGCGTCCCCTTTCATTTAATCACGAGGCTTCAGGACCTCCTCCCCACCACGCGTGTGAGTCTGGCGACCCCCAGCCCTTGACACGCGACCTCTCCTCACGGTGACGCGGCCCCCAGTACACCATACGCGTGCACTCGGTGTGGGGGACCGCGCGGCCCCTCCAGGTAACCCCGAGTCCCCTCGAGCCCCCACTACACCATACACATGAGTCTGAAGATTCTGGGGCTCTGGCCTCGGACCCCTGTGTTAGTGAAGCTTCCCTCGCCACCCATCAGACACCCACGCACCCTGAGATTTGAGGACCCCGTGGCCTCCCCCCGCCCCCAGCTACTCGAATTCCCCACCCCCACCCTAACACCCTGGTCAAAAACATCCACACACACCCCCAGCTCCTCAACAAAGGTTACCATTCCTTGCGCCCCATGCTGTACCCATTCTTTCATTAGGGTCCTTTCATTTCCTCTGCTTATCTCAGATTCCCCTTAACATAGGTTCTGGGCAAAGACACCCCCCCCTTCAGTTATTCAGCATCTGCTAGCAAACTGTGGTCAAAGACCCTCCGGACCCTTCCGCCCCTACTCCTATCCACTCAGCTAGCCAGGACCCCACTCCTTGACCCTCAGGTGGTCTCCCTAGGGAGGGATCCCTCCATCCCTGCCCCCCACTCTGCAGGTATGTACCACCCATCCTCCCTTCAGGGCAGAGTCCCCTCCTCCCTCCACACACTGTTCCTCCCTCCTCTTGCCCTAACCACCCCCCTCAGCAGCTTTGCAGTCACTGCCTTCCCCCACTGTGTGCCCCCTTTCCTCCCACACAGGGTTCCCGACACCCCACACCTCCCTGTCTAATTGGCCTGGTTGCTCTCACCCCTACCTTTTCCTCTACGAAATTCCATACACTGTGCCCTTAGCAGGTTGGACGGGCACCCCCAGGCCTGTGGCTCAGCCCTCCCCCTCCCCATAAAAACCTTAAAATCTCTCTGAAGGGATTAAATGGTCCCCTTCTGGTCCATCCCTGAGTCCACCCAGTTGAGATCGAGATGGACAGCCAAACTCTTCACAACCACAATTGTGCAGGGAGGGAGTTGTAAGAGCTCACAGCCCCTTCCTCTCTGTACCCTTCCCCACTTCTTGTTGCCCATCCCCTTGCCCCTGGCCCCTAGAGGGGGAACAGCCCAGGGGTATGGTCTGGAGTGGAGAGGTGCTGACCCACCCTGGCTGAGGCAGGAGTACAGGGCGGTATGGGGCTGTGTACCCAACCAGCAAGCAGGAAGCCCAGGAAGGGGGTGTTTTGCAAGCCCACAGCTTGAGAAAGGCTCTTTCCCACTTCTCATCACTGCTGCTTCTGCCTGTGGCCCCCACACAGGGGAAGAGGGTTTTGTTTCCCAGACCTGGATGGCTGGGAGCCCCATACTTTTCCAAGGGTCAGCCTGGGGGGAAACTGAGTCCTTAACCCTCCTCTGGGCCTCTGTGTGGAAGTCCCTGGGCCCTGAGGAGCCTGCCTCTTTGACTGCAGGGTCTTTGTTGGGAGTTCTAAAGTTTCTTTCCCCACCAAAGACTGTCACCGTCAGCAGAGCAAGATTTCCAGGATTCCAGCCCAAACTGATGGAAAGCTCCTTGAGCCCAGGGCTAGGTATAGATAGCTTCACTGTCTGGAACTTCCTCGTAGAGCTGCCCACCCCCCACCCCCACCCCCGAGTGGGAGAAGCAGTGCAGGGGGGATTGTTCCAATGCATCTGTGATTGATAGTGTCTAGGCACTAAGGAGCTCCTGGATTCACCCAGCATCCCCATGACGCAGAACTCTCATCATCACCATGGCACAGTTGGGCGGTCTTGGCACAGAGAAGTTAAATAACTCACAAAGACCACACAGCTAGAAAATAATGGAGCCAGGACCTGAACTTAGGTCTGACTCCAAAAGATGTGTTCTTCCCTTCGGGGTTTTCCGTCACAGACATCTGCTTCCGTGCGGGAAACACGCTTCTTCAGCACTCCCTTCCGTGTTCATGGCTGATTTCCCACCTCACGGACCCGCCACTGGCCCATGTCTTTCTCCCAGAATCCTCCTTCTCTTGGGCTTCCGCAGCATTGCTACACCCTGGAAAAAAAAAAAAAGAGCTGTTTGGGAGAACCCATGCACCCCGAATGGGTAGGGACTTGGGAGGCCGCAGCTTGATCAGAAGGGGCGCATGACCAGAGGAATGGCCTGGAAGCCGCATTCGCGAGCACACTCGCTTTCTAGAGAGGTTGTTTTGGGTGTTCGTTTGACAGGGTTTACTCTGATGAAGTTTGGGTGGAGCTGAACTCCTTCCAACACCCCCGTGGGCCACCTCTTGGCACCACTGCTGCTTGCTGCGTGGGGGTGGGGGGCAGGAAGGGGCCGGGGAGCTGGACTTCTAGGGAAGGAAGTGCCACCCGCGGGGGCCCTGGCGAGGATAGAAAGCTGCAGGTTTTGTATTCAAGGAAACAAGGCTGCCCTGTGCCAGCCGAGCCCAGCCCAGCCGAGCCCCGGCCATGAACAGCCAGCACACAGGCTCTCTGAGGACAAAACCCCTGTTCTGCTTCTGCGTGCTAGTGGGGCCGCCACCCCCTGGGTCCAAGCGGGGCCCTGCTGGGAGACTTCCACCCTGGTCTCCGGCTCCCCAGCTCCCCGGCAGGGAGGAGGGGAGCCCAGCCCTCCTGGAAGCCATTCATCAGAGCAGAGTACAAGAGATGGGGAGGTCACAGGGAACTGGGAGCCGGCCTTCCTTGGAAGGCAGGAGCTAGAAAGCCTGGTCTTCCATCCCGGGTCTGCCCCTGAAGTCCCTTGTCTGCCCTCGCTTCGGCCTTAGTCTTCCCACCTGTAAAAGGAGCGGGCTGTATTCAGCAATGGCCTCCTGATTTCTGAGGGGTCCTGAGCCCTTCTGGATGACAGAATGCTTTCCAGGGTCTTCTACTTCATCCATTCATTGTCTATGAGCAGATCCTTCCCGAGGAGGGGATAGGAGGAGAATCAAGGGGATTGAGGGAAGCGAGACAGGCTGTCCGCCGTCACGGACCTCACGATCCAGCTGGGAGAAACTTCCAGCCCTTCTTCCCATCTGACAGAGAAGGCAACTGAGACCCAGAAAGGTGTGGTGACTTGCTTGGGGTCTCAGGGAAGTTTTCAGTGGCCGAACCAGAGGGTTCTTGTCTGTACATTGAGGGTAGTGGTCCCTGCTTCTCAGGCGGGGCTGGGAGGGGGCGACGCCCATCGAGCTCTGGCATCATGCCCAGCACGTGGAACCCGGATTCTCAGTCCTCCCTCCCCAGGCGGCCTCAGGCGGCCCCAGCTCTTCTAACCCCTCTCCCCACCTCTCTCTCGGCCCATCCATTCAGGGCTCTCTCTGGAACCTTCCAGCCAAAGAGGGAATGATGTGACCCCACAGAGCCTCAAGGGGGCCCACCTCTGGGCTGGCAGCAGCCTGTGTGAGGCTCTGTGGGGTTTTGTAAGTCGAGACCTGCCCGAGAGGTCGGCAGCCACGTAATCCGGAAGCTGCCGTGGAATCTGAGGCAGATGCCCTAGTTCCCTGCGTGGCCAGCCTCGTCCCCAGACACTGCATCTCCTGACCCCTTGCATCAGAGAGGCAGGCTTCCCTCTCCTTCTGGACGCCTCTGCCCTCCCCTCTTCTCCATTTGCTCCTCCTCCCACATGTCTCCCCAGACCCTGTCCCTCACAGCAGCTCCCTCAGCGTCCTTCCTGGAAGAGAGTAGGACACAGTAGTTAAGAGCAGGGCCTCTGGAGTCTGTGGGTTTGAATCCCAAGGCCCTTAAACCTTCTGGGCCTCAGTTCCTCACCCTAAAACAGGGAGAGTAATAGCACCCACCTCGCAGGGCTGTTGTGAAGTACTTAACCCCGTGCTCGGCACGAAGAAAGCACTGTGAAGTTCCTGTCCCCCTCATCCCCTGGGCCTGGCGGCGGTTGTCTAGGCTGGCAAGGAGGGCACTCCACAAAAGCTCCTGGCTGCCTCCCCTTACCCCCTGCGGAGCTGCCCAGCTGGGGAAAACCCCATGCTTTGGGCCCGAGTGTTGGGGACCCAGCATGAGAACCCCCCATTTCTCCTGCGGAACGGGTGCTCCAGTTGGCAGCTACGTATGGCTCTGATAAATAACAAAAATGGGGAAACGAATTCATTATCACGTAACTACGTGGAAGGCAGGTGGCAAGGAAAAAGGAAAGCGCGAACGAACGCTCCGGAGTGATTCCAAACTGGGACCCCAGCGCCCGTCCACCGCGGTGCCGCTGGGCGACTCCGGGCGGGGCGCTCAGCTTTGCACCCCACCCTGGGCTAAAGACCCTCCCTGCTGAAGTTCGGAGGCTTCCGTGTAAAGAGTCCTGGCCCTTTGTGAAGAGTCCACCATCATGTCCGGCCTGTGGGCTGTTAAAAACATAGATGCTTTTGAAAAAAATCTATCCATGTGACCATTTATCCAACGCGTACTAAGTATTTGCTGTGCGGAAGTTCTAGAGAAGGGAGGAAGGAAGTTCTTGCCCTCAGGGAGCTGAAAGTCTCAGGAAGAGCAGTGGTATGGAGGGGTCTCTGAGTGTAGAGAGGATGGGCCCATGGGGCTGGAAATGGAACCTTCCATTTCTTTATCCCTTCCATGAGGACTGAATGCGCTCTTGAGGGGGGCGGTGATGATGCGTCGTCCTCCGCCGGCCCCCTGCCCCCACGTCCTCTCCTCGTTAAGTGGAACCCCCAGTCCAGTTGCTCACAGCCGCGCAGTGAGGTGGGTAAATCATGATTCCCATGTGCCAGACGGAGACATTGAGGCTCAAGGAAGTCGAGTCACGTACCCAAGGTTATAATAAGCGGCAGGGGCAGAATTAGAAGCAGGCTGGCCTGCAGGGAGCCCCAGAGGCCGAGAGAGGGCTGTATTTTTGGATGGGGGGTGGGGGGTGCTCTCAGAGCCTCAGGAGGGGAAGCCATCTGCGGGGGTATAGAGGTTGGGTCCTTCCACCTGCAGCAGCCAGGAGCCCGGCTTTCTGGGGAGATGCCGCACCCCCCCGGGAGGGAGGATTTCCCGAACTGAGTGCTCACCCTCTGCTCTTCCGACTTCCCTTCTGATTCTGAGTCACCTCTCCCCTCCCCCGCCCGGGGACTTTTGGTTCCCCTTTGGCTTTGCACCTTCCTGCCTTCTGTGGTCTGGACCCTCTGGGTCCAAGGCCTGGCTTCAGCGGTGAGAGTCCAGGCTGGAGAAGACCAGGCCCTGCTGCCTCAGGGGGGGCCCTTTGGCAAGGCCAGCCCAGGCGGGGGAGGAGGAGGAGAGGCAGAGCTGCCCTGAGACCGCAGCGGGGACCGTCCCCACTCCCTGCAGCGGCTGAGTTCCCTCTGACTGCTGAGTGGCCTTCTCCTTGGCGGACTTCCGCTTTTCAAGGCCTGCGGAGCAGCAAGAGTCCCATGCCAGCTGGGTGCGGCTAGAGGGGAGCCGGGCCCGGGGTTTCTGAGCTGTGTGCGGACCCTCGCGTGACGGAGACACGTCCGCCTCCCCCATCCCGGGCAGTTTGTCTCTTATTTAATCCTTTTATGGCATCCTGTGAGCTCATCATCACTCTTGTCACAAATGAGAACACGTGGTCTCCCAGAGGTGGCTGACCCGTCCAGCGTCACACAGCTAGTAAGGAGCGGGGACAGCGTTTGAACTGGGGTCTGTCTGACTCCACGTCCCTGGCTCCCAGGGACCCCGAAAGACGGCAGCAGCAGCAGCAACCAGGCGCTTGTTAGAAATGCAGCTCCACCCCGGGTCTACTGGATCAGAATCCGCATTTTAACACTCATGTCAGAAGCACCAGGCCACCCACAGCTGTCTTCCCCCACCTGCCTGAGGAGTTCCTTCGGGTAAGGCAGGTTCCTTAGTCTGGGCAGTAGGGGAAGATTAAGTTGAATAATAAACACTAGGTTGGATTAGACACTCAGTGAATTTCTTTGCCATCACGGCTGTAAGGATAAGTATTATTAAGAGCAGGCAGGGAAAGCTGGCAGGACACCGCTGCTGACGTTACCGGCCCGGGGAGAGGCCTGCCCAGCCTGGCGCTCAGCATCTGGCGGTTGAACCCGAGGTTGGGCGGTCCCGAGCCCTGACAAGCCCCGAGCAGATTGCCATCTCAGCCTGGGGGGGGTCCTACTGGATCCTTGGACTCACTGAAAAGCTGTGGGGGAGCTGCGAGCCAAACACACACACCCTTACCCTCTCCGTGGCTGACATGGCAACAGATCGAGTGTCCGATTCTGAAGATAGGACTGGAGGAAGTGGCGAGTGGCTGGGCTTTCCCCACATGAGTCAGGCAGTCTGGGGGTGGGGGTGGGGGCGTGCGCGACCCGTCGGGCCATGCCGAGCAGTTACCAGAGCGTGTGGGTGGTGGGTGGCCACCTGCGGAAGGAGGCCGGCAGGGCCAAGCTGGCTGCAATAGTGGGCAAGGCCAGAATTCTTCTCTTGTCCAGAACTCTCCCTGCCCCAAGGGACCTGCCTTCCCAGTTCATAGGACAGAGAGTAGAGAGGCCTAGGAGCCACTGAGGGAGACAGGAGAGGGGAGGACCAGGTCTGTGAATGCCGAGACCAAAGCCAGGTGGGCCTGGGGGGGTGCTTAGTCCATAAACACCACCCTCTCCAGCTGTTTCTCCTCCTGGGGACACTCATGGGCCGAGGGGCCAGCTGCAAAGGCCTGGGATAGGAAGCAGAAGGGACAAAACGGGTCTGCTGTGCTCCCATCTTGTCCCTGTACAGCAGCTGTGGTAAGTCCTCGTTCTGCCATCAGACTCCACAGCACAGCTGCTGGGTGGCGAGGCTCGTGCACAAGGAGCAGCCTTCTAATAGACAGTTCCAGAGTCAGCGTGGTCTGCCTTACGTGAAGCAGCGAGCTTCCTGTGCTCAGAGGTATTCAAGACACAAGCAGGAAAACTGCCTTGGGAATCTGACCTTCACTAATGGCTGAATGAGTGGCCTCCAATATCCCTCCCAACCTGAGGATCTCTAGTACCGGGTCTGTGGGCATCGGGACATAGCATCGCAGTTAAAAGCACGTGTGTTTCATCATATCGGGGTTCGGATCCCAGCTTTGTCCTCGTCAACTATGGCCTCGGCCCCGTCACTTCCTCCCTGAGCCTCCGTCTCCTCATCGGTAATATGGGGATATTTATGCCTGCTCCACAGGGTTCTGGGGAGGGTCTGATGCGGAATACTGGGCATAGCGCCTGGTGCATAATAAGTGCTCAGCAGAGAGTAGCCCGTAAGGATAATATTGTTAGGAAACAGGGTGTTGATACTGGACGCTGTGGGAACTGGCCTCTGCCCGCCCCCGGGACTGCTGGTTATCAGAAGCTGGGTGGGACCTGCTCGGCCCAAAGGGGCAAAGTCCTCCGCGGTGGTGGCCGGCTGCTCCGCTCTCCAGGGTGGATGGGAGGGATTCTGTCACCGGCATCCGGGGCGGCAGCTGCCGAGCCCTGCCCGCCGAGAACTATTCAGGGGGAGGCGGGTAGGAATGTGGGCACGGTGCCAGGTGCAGCAGCCTCCCTCCGGTGCTGGAGAGAAGTGCTGAGCTCCCAGCCTGGGAGCTTTGTTGCCATTCCTGCCCAGTGTAGCTGGCCCTCCCAGGCAGGCCCCAGGCTGGGCTCTCAACCCAGCGTCCCCCAGGCCTACAGGCTTGAGAATTCAGGACCCTCCGTGGGACCAGGAAGAAGAGGGAAGCAGACAGGCAGGAAGAAGGAACGTCTCCAGCTTTGGGGATCCTGCAGTCCACTGGCTGTGTGACCCCAGGCTGGCGGCTACCTACTCTGGGCCTCAGTTTCCCCCACATCACGTGAAGCGGGTAGACCAGGCTGTGCGGACAGATCTTGTGCGCTGACTCTCTTTCCCTGGCCCCTCTGAGCCGCCTGCACCCTCAGTGCCAGCTTAGGGAGAGAACCGATGGGTGAGAGGGTCTCCCCGGCCAGGGGCACGTCTTGTGTTGCTGTTCATCCACTTGCTGGTGGCATGGTGACAGTCCCCCCCCCCCCACCTTGTCACTTCCTTCCCGTGAGAAGAGGGACAGAGTAATCCAGGGCCAAGGCTCCTCTCTCCTTCTGCCCAGCAAGAGAGTGAAAGGCTCTGTCCTGCTGTCTTTCCACCTCCCCAAGCAGTGGGGTCTTTGAATCAGGCCTAGTGGGAAAAGTAGTGGGAGCCTCGGAGGAGGGGGAGGTGCTGGGGGCCTGCAGACCAGTCTACAGCAAGCATTTCCTCGCAGCCGGGCACCCTCAGGACTGGCGCCCAAGGGAGAAGCCCTTGTGGTTTTTACCACTATCATTGTTACCAGCACCATTTTTAAGATCTGTGTGCAAAGTACGTAAGGAAATGTCTGGCACACAGAAAGTGCTCAGTGGCCACTATTATAATGAAATCAGCAGGCTTTAAGCACCTGTTATGTACTAGGCATTTTATGTTCATCATCTCATTTAATCTTTAATCCTAAAGGTGGGTAGTGATAATACCGCTTTAATTTGTTATTATTACTGTTGGCGTTACTGTCCGCCTGTGCTCCTTAAGTGCTTACCGTGGGCCACGCTCTGTGCTAGGATCCGGCATGGCTCGTCTGTTTTAGTCTTTGCCTCCATCCTGAGATGGGTCCTTTGATCTCCACAATGTAAATAGGAAAAATGGGGTTTGTGGGGTCAGGTGACTTGGCCAGGCTCAGCCAGCCAGCCTAGTGGCAGATCTGGGGTTCAGACCCCAGTCAGTCTCAGTAGAGCTGATGTGGGCACAGAAACTTCAAGGTCATCAGTCACGTTCACCCTGGGGACCTGGCTGATCTAGTGGCCCCAAGCCCAGGGCACACAGTAGATGCCTGCTTCCCAGGAGCCTTGTGGGAACAGCCCTTCCCCCCTCCAATGTCTCCTCCCCTGGGGGACCCAACTCCCACCCCAGCACCTGGCCTCTTCCTGACCTCTGTCGCCTCCCCTTGGCAGTTGACCTGCTGGCGCTGTGACCAGCCCCTGCATTGTCCCCCTGGGGGCCAGAGCCTGCCCAGGAGAGAGCCCAGACCCGGTAATTGATTGACCTTTGATTGATGCAGGCAGCGGTTCAAGCCGCGGATAGAGCTGCAGGCCAGCCAGGCCTGGGAGCTGCCAGAGACCCAACAGATACAGAGCCAAAGTCTCTGTCCAAGTTCAGACACTTTATCTGCACTTCCTCTGAAACTAAGCCACCCCCAGCTGCAGGAGAAACCCATACACATGGGCAGTAAATAAAGCTGGGGCTCAGGAGAGGCAGGTGGGACAGCAGAGTGTGGGAACCCCAGGGATGGGGGGGTGAGTCCCTGGCCAGCTAGTCAGTAGGCCAGCGCCCTCACCCCTACTCTCCTTGTTCCCTAGTCAGTCACGTGGGGAAATAATCCCCCCAGGATTGCTGAGCACGGCAGTTGTCAAAAAAATGCCTGGCACATAGTAGGAGCTTCATAGAGGCAACCAGCTCTCACTCCAGTGATGGCCACGCTGCCATTTCTGGAATCCACTCCATGTGCCAGGCACTGGGCTAAGTGCATGCCATGCAGGAGCTCGGCCAGTCCTCACGGTGACCCTGCAAGAGAGTCACCATCACACCCCGGCTGGAGGCTCAAGTGGCAGGGTGGCCCAGAATCCAGGCAGTCTGCTCCAGCCCTGCCGTGTCATCGCTGACCGGCAGAAAGCAGCGAGGGTTTCCTGAGGGGCGGCGCCCGTGTGACTTTGCCCCAGGAAGGACCGGCCCCCTCACCAGGCTGCTCTCCGCAGGGCCGCTCCAGGACCTGTCACTTGGGGTCACGCCGCAGCCCCCCAGCCCCTCACCAGACTCCAAATGTGCAAGGAGGGGTCTCTGCCGTGTCCCCCGCAGGGCCCCTCCAGCCTGAAGGGGAGCCTGGAGCATGGGATCGTAGGCCTGCCTGGCCCTCCCGAGGCCCACAAGCCTCTACCACATCCTCTCACGTTGGCTCACGCCCCAGCCACAGCGCTGTCCCAGCCACGGCACCGCCCCAGCCACGGCGCTGACCACAGGGACCTCCGGCCCATCTGGCCCTGCTCCCGTTCCCCACCCCCAGCCCTGTGGGGAAAAAGCTTCAGGGCCGTGCTGCCTGCAGGGTTCCCAGAACCCCATCTTCCCTGTGCTGCGTCACTTCCAACCACTGACTCGTCCGTGAACTATTTATACCCCTCGCACCAACTGCTCCGTGCTCCGGGCAGACGGCTCAGTGCTGCGGGCCTCACCGGGACAGCTGGACGCGGGCTGGCACGGAGCAGGTGGGCAGGCTGGAGCTGGCCTTCCGCCCCCTTCCTTTACTGCTCTGTGACCTTGGGCAGGTCACTTAACCTCTCTGCACCTCCATTATATAAGGTTATTATGGGGATTAAGTACAATAAAGTATGTGAAGTTCCCGGCACATTTCTATTCGTTGTTCAAGGTCGTGCGGAGCTTACATATCCCTAGGGATGGGGGAAGGGAACTGGGGAGCCCTGAGGAAGGCACAGAAATGAGGTGTGTGTTTACGCAGGAGTGCCGAGACCGAGACCGGGAGGTAGATTTCTGCAGCTCAGCCCCTCTGTGTCACGCTATTGTCGCTATTGTCGCCAGCACTCACCCAGGCAGCTTGAGGCCTGGGGCTACGCTGGCTTCTCTAGGCTCAGAAAGCCCATTTTAGCCCTGAGAGCGCGCTTCCCACCCCCCACCAGGAGGCCGTCAGGTCAGGTGTTTGGTTAGCCTGATAAGAGGGCCCACATCCGTCACGATATGACAGGCTCTGCCCCAGCAGCACCTCCCCAGGGGGGACTGGACCCCGAGGCCATCTCTGACCCAAGCTCTTATCACAAGGAGGCCAGCGAGAGGGACATTTAAACAACCCCCACCCCATACACACACACACACACACACACACACACACACACTGTCCCCGTGTCTGCTGGGCCGTTGGTGGTAGAAAACAGACCTGCAATGTGCAGACACACTTTTATCACCTCATCAGTGTTCCAGCCCTTTCCAGCCACCAAGCCACATCCCGCCCCCCCCCTCACAGGCACACCCTGCACAAATTGTTCCCTGAATTCACCCCAGGCCACCTCCCAGCAAACTACAAGTGGACCTCCCTCCTGGGGCCTCCCTCCTGGGGCCTCCCTCCTGTGACACGTGCTACCTTCTGCCTCTCTCCTGGGTGGAGGCAGGAGTGGGGGAGATGGGGCCAGTAGAGATGCCAGGCTGGCCCTGGAGATAACATCAGAGTCACCACCACCACCCCCCCGCACTCTGTACCCCCGTGGTGTCGTGAATTCTTTCTCCCTGCTGGTTCCCGTCCCGTCCAGGACAGGCAGGCTGTGGCTTCCGCTTCCTTAGGCATCGCGCTGGTCCAAACCTTAGCGCTGTTCAACGTGTCAGAGGCCGCAGGCCATATAGGGAGTTCCTCGTCATCAGAGGTAACCAAGCAGTAGCCACACCTCGCGACTTCACCTGGACCGAGGTCCCTTCCAGCTGCAATAGGGTGACAGGGTCCTCGCAGTCCAGCCCTCGGTGCTCTGACCCGTCAGGTGTGAGGTGTCAGGATGTCCTCAGGCTCCGCTTCGCTCCCACAGGTACGACGCTGGCCGGGACGGCTTCATTGACCTGATGGAGCTGAAGCTGATGATGGAGAAGCTCGGAGCCCCGCAGACCCACCTGGGCCTGAAAAACATGATCAAGGAGGTGGATGAGGATTTCGACAGCAAGCTCAGCTTCCGGGAGGTGAGCCCACTCCCCGTGGTGCCGCGAGTGAGCAGGGAGGGACAGCCATTCCCTCACAGGGTCAGCACTTACTGAGTGACTTCTGTATACCTGACTCTGGGGGGCTTTGAGAATCCAGGGGAAGGCCCTGTGCTCCTGGGGTCCTGGACTGTAGAGGGGGAGATGCCCAGAGAGGGAAAGAGCAGGGTGCTGTGACGCAGGAGACGAGGGGGACAGGGGAGGGAGTGACATGCACTGCGTCCGAGAGGGGCCTGGCTCTGCGCTGGGTGACTTCACACTCCGGGTCACGGTCCGCCGTCACTCTGGGGCAGGAGCCATGAGCAAGCCTGTTCCTTGGAGGAGGAAATGGAGGCTCACAGCCAGAAAACAGCAGTGCCGGACCCCAGGCAGCCTCGGGTGAATGACCGTGGTGGCCTCCCTGGATGAACTAGCAAGAAGCCGAGAGGAGGCAGGCAAGAGAACGGCGGTGGGGAGGCCGTGCCCGATGATGGTGTGGAGTCAGGGCATGGGTTCAGGCCCTTCTTCTGTCACTTCCTGCTGGTACGATTCGGGGCAGGTTTTTTTCCTCGTCTCTGAGTCTTCCACAGTCTGTAAAATGGGCACAATCCTATACCTTGAGGACTCAGTCTCAGTAAATTGATTTGGGGAACAGGGGAGACAAAGATATGAGGTAGGTTGGGGCTCTTCCTGGGAGCCAAGTGTGGGCACACAGGCCTGCGGTAGCCCGGGATCCTGGGAGAGCAGGAGATGGGTCACCTTGCCTCCCATGGTACAGATGGGCAGACCGAGGCCCAGAGCGTGGCAGGAGAGAGCCCAGACCTCTGGCCCCTTGGCCTTCCGACAACGTGCTTTTCTCTCTACCGCAGTTCCTCCTGATTTTCCGCAAGGCAGCGGCTGGGGAGCTGCAGGAGGACAGCGGGCTGCATGTGCTCGCCCGCCTCTCCGAGATCGATGTCTCCACCGAGGGCGTCAAGGGGGCCAAGAGCTTCTTCGAGGCCAAGGTGAGGATCCTGAGGCCGTGTGGAGCCCAGGGTGGGGGGCGCTCAAGGACAAGGGTGCCCGGGCTGGGGAGGACAGGACTCTGAGTTAGCCCCAGGGTCAGTGCTCACCGTTCGTGGCCTTGCTGAGACTGCGGACAGGAGACGGGGCGCTGACGCGAGGGCTGGCCTGGGCGAGGCCCACAGCGCTCCTGGCTTCTGTCCCCTTCCAACCAAGTTGGGATCCCTTCCGGCGTCCCCTTTCTGTCCCTGGCCCACCGAACCACTACCCCCAAAGGACTAGTCCTTGAAATGTGGGCCCGGGAAATGGCAGAGCAGGCCCCAGAACACAGCGCACTGGCCCATGGGCCTCTCCGACAGCCCCGCCAGCCCCGGCCTGGAGGGGGTGTGGACCCCAGAGGCACCGTCCCGGAGCCGTACACACTTAGATGGAGGGGGAATATAGCTCGTGGATTCTGACCTCCCGGGGCACCTGCTTTTCCTTGTTTCTCCTCTCCCCCTGTTAACTACGAACATGGCTTCTGAAGGCCACCTCCCACCTCCCTCTGGGCTTCTGGGGTTGATGGGATGTTCCAGGGTTCATCAGTGGGACCTGGTATGCATCTGGGCTTCCTGGGACAGGAAGCAGGATAAGAATAGCAACTTCAGGGGGCGCCTGGGCGGCCCAGTCGGTGAAGCATCTGCCTTCGGCTCAGGTCATGATCTCGGGGTCCTGGGATTGAGCCTTGTGTCCGGCTCCCTGCTCAGGGGAAGTCTGCCTCTCCCTCTCCTTCTGCTCCTCCCTCCAACTCGTGCTCTCCACCCACCCCCAAAGAAATAAGTAAAAATTAAAAAAAAAAAAGGGGGGGGGCGCCTAGGTGGCACAGCGGTTAAGCGTCTGCCTTCGGCTCAGGGCGTGATCCCGGCGTTCTGGGATCGAGCCCCACATCAGGCTCCTCTGCTGGGAGCCTGCTTCTCCCTCTCCCACTCCCCCTGCTTGTGTTCCCTCTCTCGCTGGCTGTCTCTATCTCTGTAGAATAAATAAATAAAATCTTTAAAAAAAAAAAAAAAGGAGCAACATGGAAGCTCACACTTACAGGGCTCACTCTAGGCAGCAGCCACCAAATGTGATCTGGCTTCCGATCCACTCAACGAATCCGCGAGTCAGTTATGCATGGGAAACTGAGGCTCAGAGAGGTCAGCGAGGCCCCTGGCCCCCGGCCAGAGCTAGCGAGAGGCAGAGCGGTAGCGGACAGGCAGGGGGAGAGTCGCGGGACTGGGAGCCCGAGAGCCCACGGTGGCGGCACAGACGCCCCTCCCGCCCTGACCCCCGTCCCCCGACTCCACCACAGGTCCAGGCCATCAACGTGTCCAGCCGCTTCGAGGAGGAGATCAAGGCGGAGCAGGAGGAGAGGAAGAAGCAGGCGGAGGAGATGAAGCAGCGGAAGGCAGCCTTCAAGGAGCTGCAGTCCACCTTTAAGTAGCAAGGGGCTGCGGCCTGACCGCGTGGCCCCGGCCCTGGCGCCCGGTCCAGCCAGCAGGGGGGGCGGACTGGAGGCCAAGCCTGAGTCCCGGGCTCTGTCTGAAGGGACCACACTGAAAACCTACAAAGTCTGTGAACGGAGCCAGCTGAGGGGGGCCCCAGGTGGCCCGGCCCCCCCGCTCCCTTCCGCTGTTCCCGAGGCCGGGCCACCAGTGCTGGCTCCTTGCCTGGCCCAGCCTTCCCCGGCCATTCCCGTGTGTCTCTCGCCCCCGGCCGCCCTCTGCCCGCTCCAGCGCTGCAGCTGCTCCGAGCCCAGCCCCTGGCCCTGGGGCGCTCCCTGCCCCGGGTGCCTGCCCTCGCACGCTCTCCTCCTCCGCCCAGCCCAGCGGCCACCTACCCTGAACCTGCAGGCCGTGCTGCCCCTGGGGCCCTCACTTCCAAGCCTGGGGGAGGACAGGCGGCAAGAATGTGGCGGGCTCCGGCTCCAGTAGAGCAGGACCGAGGGGCTAATCAGAGGCTCTAGGGCTCCCCACCCCCGACGACTGTTCCTCCAGCCTTGCCTCCTCTCTCTGCTGGGGGCGGGGGGGATTCTGTTCTGGGGGAGGGACCCAAGCCCCGGCACCCCATGTTCCCACGGAGGCCCCGGCGCTCTGGGACCCAGCCAGGCAGGGTGAGGGGCAGCTGTGCCCATCTACCTCACGGGCCCGCACTCTGCCGGCCGTGCCATGGATCCTGGGCAGGGAAGGCTCTGGGGGCAGAAGCGCCACTCCCTAGTCTCCCTGGAACCACGCGAGGGTCCCAGGGGCTCTGGAGAGAGCAGGGTGGGGAGGAGGGATTGGCCCCTTCACGGGGAAGGAAACCAGCACCCGGCTTCATTCTCCAGGACACGTCCAAGAAGTGCTTTAAGTGGTTTGCACGGACCAGGCGGTGGGGAGCAGGGCCTTGCTTGGCCCCTTCACGCCATCCTTCCCCAAGTGATGGGCACCACCTTGTCACCAGCGACGGGACCTGTCCCGTCAACAGCCCCCTCCCCCAAGGAAGCATGGGGACCCCAGCCCTCCCTGTGCCCAACCCCAGACGGGCGACGGCCAAGCCTGTGCCACCAGCCCAGTCCCACGCGGCTCCCAGTGTGCTCACTTCCATGCGTGCGTGTCCATGTGTGTGCGCGTCTGTGTCCGTTGCCGTGTCGTGAAACTGTGCCCGCCACCCAGTCCAAACAAGTGAATGGCCTTCAAGGCCATGGTTATGCAACTTTCAGTGTGTGTCATGACGTCACTGCTTTTTAAACTTGATAACTCTTTATTTTAGTAAAATGCCCCAAGAGTCCACAAAACTGTTGGATTTGCAGAGGTTTTATTTTTTTGGCCTTAGAATCTGCAGAAATTAGGAGGTACTGACGCCAGTGCAGCAGCCTTGGCCCTGGATTGCGTTTGCCTTAGCGGATATGTTTATACAGATGAATATAAAAAGTTCTTTTTCTTTGGCGTACTGCTTTTTTTCCCCTCCCTCCTCACCTTCCCCGAAAGAAAGCTACTTCTTCATTTGGTGGTACAATTATTTTTTTTAACTAAAATAAGATAAAAGTCTATATTCTTATGTGTGTGTGGTTCTTGTTGGTTGGTGGGGAGGGGAGGGGCTGGGAGAGGGAGGAAGGGGACGAGGTCACCTGGTGCTGGCGCAGCATTTGCTCAGGTGGCTCCCGTGTCCTGTCAGAGGCCCCGGGAGGAGACTCTTCCTAATGGGGGAGGTTGGGCATGACCCCCACCGCCTATCACCAGGGGCTCCACTCGGGTAATCCTCACGACCAGTGCATGAGGGGTGCTGTTTTATTTCCCAGGGGGTCTCCCAGAGGCACACAGGCTGGGGGGAGACAGGGCTGGGCGGGGGACAGGATGCAGGCCCAGCCCCTCAGTCCACAGCCCGTCCCCCTCCCCCTCCAGTCACCCGCCAGGCAAGTTCAGAGGAGGGCATGCACTGGAAGTGGTACCACCACTGTGGGGGTTCCAGATGGATGCCCCCTAGAGCCCCCCAGTATTCTCCCCCATGCAGAGACACCTCAACCCCCAGCCCCCGCAACACACAGGACAGGCTGGGGTGGTGGCGTGATGAGGAAAGACCCAAGGTGCTCCCTGTGTGGCATTGGACGGATCAGGCTCCTATTGGGTGTCAGTCTCCCCATCTGTTCAAAGCGAGGGTGGGCTAAGGTGTCTAGGGTCTTCCCAGCCCCGCAGTTTCCAGGTACCGGTACAACCTGAGTTCCGGGGTAGGAGTGGGGGATTAGGCTGGGCATCGCTGCCCCCAGGTGGACGTGGATGGTATTGCAGAAGCCTCTGGCTCCCTCACCTGCCCCGTGAGGGGAGGACAGGGAGCGTCCTTGGAGTGTGTTTCCTGGGGAATGCCACCCCCACATGCCTCCCAATGCCTAAAATGCCACCATCATTAACACAGCCTTTTGGCAACCCTTCCCCAAGAGGGAAGAACATCAGAACCCCTGATGTCCGAGCCCAGAGGGTCTCAGAACAAAGGGATAGAGGACGCTAATTGGGAAGGACTAAAATTCAAGCTCTAGAACACCCCGTCCCGCTGGCCCCGTGATGAATGTGGGCCTCGAGCCCTCGGAATGTAAGAGACACGGTCCCACTGTCCCACGCCAGGACCCACCACCACAGCAACAGGTCTCAGCCAGAAGGGGGCCCTCAGCCTCAGCCCGCACGAGACGCCCACTCCAGCCCCGGCAGGGGGATAAGGCTGCGGAGGGAAGCGCCCCGGAGTGACTCGGGGCCCGAGAGTGGGAAAGTACATGGTTCCTCGATCCCCTCCCAGGTCCCATCCTCTCGGCCCCCATTGCCAAACACTGAAACCCCTCAGTGAGCCCCCAGACCTCCTCTGAACCCCCAATACTTCTATCCGGTTCTAAGGAGAAGCACTGCCAGCTTCTCCCTCTCACCCCTGCTGGCCCCTTGGTGGCCTCACCCAAGAAACAGCTGCCACCTGAGAATCCTGTCCCAGCCGCTAGAAACTATGGGCCCCAGGCAGTGGCACCTGCTCTGTTTCTCAGGCTCTCACCACCCCCGCACTCCCAACCTTGGCACCGCATCTCCTGAGGCCCCCCTCCGGCAGCTCAGCCTCTGCCGAGTCACCCTTGATTATTTTTCCAGGACAGTCTGGCCCTGAGTGTCTGAGAGACTCTGCAGCCCAGGCCCCGGGAGTACCCACTCCGGGTCCTGGAAAGCACAGAGGTCAAGGGGATGAGGATGGGATCCCAGCATTCTCACACCCTCAAGTCCTCAAGTTCATTCTGGACATGGAATCTGTTGAGAAGGAATCCTTTCTCAATCTGCAGCGCCACTGAGCTCCCAGCTCGAACGAACCTCTTCTCGTTCAGGGACCCTCGGAGGAACCCTTACTGCCCTGCCCAGATGAGCAGGGTCTAACCCTGCAACTCCAGCCCGAGCACAAGGTCTGTGCATGGCAGGTGCTCCGCGCACGCGGGAGGGAGGAAGGGAGGGATGGGTAGATGGATGGGTGGACGGACGGACAGATGGCTTCTGGGTACACAGTACGTCAGCACCTCACAGACTCTGCACACAAAATGGTCGTCTTTAATCGAGTTAATCCAGGAAATCCGGTCCACAGGGCTCCCCTCTGCAGATAGTCACCCCCCCACCCCACCCCATGGCGGCTTCTTCAGCTCTGATAACTCACCAAGGCCAGCAAATCAGGTCAGCCCCCCACATGTCACCACCGTAACTGAGGCATTCGGGACCACTGGAGTAATGGCATCCCCTGACCAGGGCTCCCTGAATCGAGGCCAAGTCGGCAGGGGCTGCCACTGGTTCCCGCCTCTGCCCAGTTGCTCCCAGTGAGAACACGGTTTCGTCCCCGGCTACCCCAAGGCACAGCCAGAGGCGCCTCCAGGGCCTGGAGAAGGCTCCGATCATCCACAGAACGTTCCCTGAAGTCTCATCCCATCTCTCAGTCGCACATAACCTGACGTAAGGAGGAGTCACGGCCAGGGCCGACCGGTCCGTCCATACTGTGGCCACAGTGCTGGGGTCCACAACATCTTTAGGGCCCACGAAAATCTTCTAGTTTCTTATCAAATCAGCAGAGAAAGAATGACTACAATCCAGGCTTCTATTATATGATACCAGCTTAGATGAGATTAGTCTTTATACCTCTGCAGTCATAAAACATGCTTTTTAAGTATTTTTGGGGGGAGGAAGGGGCTCACGAAGGCAAAGGGCCCAGTGATGTCCAGACTCGAGCTCTCTCGTAGGAACCAGACAACAGCACGGATAGCAGCCGACACGTACGTAGAGCTTGCCGGACGCCAGGCACTCCCTGCGGTGAGAGGCGGCACCATTCTAACCCCCTTTCACGGAGGAAGGCACAGAAGCCCAGAGAGGTTGAGTCATTAACACGAGGTCACACAGCCAGGAAGCGAAGGCTCCTTCGCGAGTACGGCCAGCCGTGGGCGAGGCACGCAGCAGCCCCGCCTCAGCACGTGACGCAGACGAGGGAGCCCGCGCTGCTCCCCAGGCCCACGGCTGGCGCGGCCTTACCTCCAGGGCCCAGGCGGGGAAGGCCTCAAAGCAAGGACGCGGTCTCCGCCCTCGGAGCAGCCGGCAACTTCCCCCCAAGAAAAGGTCAGTTGCTCTGGGGACATTCCAAAAAAGAAAAAAATCAACGACTCTTCCTCCGGGACCGCACTCCCTGTGCGCCTGCGCGTTCTCGCCATCGCCCGGGTCTGCTGCGCGTTTGAACGGGGGACCCGTGGCTCTGCGTGCGTGTGTGTATAATGGAGTGCTTCCCGTGTACGACACTGGTGTGCGCGTGCCTGTGGATGTGGAGGGGCGTGTGTGCGTGTCTGGCTGTCGCTGTGTGCTGGTGAAGCCACGGCAGGGGCACGGGACAGAGATGGGCACCAAGAGACTGTTATCTCGGAGCGGAAACCAGCAAACGCCCACACGTAGAAGACTGGTTCATCATTTCCCCTGTTGCTCCAGAGAAACTGAGGTCCTTGGGCGCCTGGGTGGCTCCGTCGGTGAAGCGGCTGCCTTCGGCTCGGGTCATGATTCCCAGGGTCCTGGGATCGAGTCCCACGTGGGGCTCCCTCTCAGTGGGGAGTCTGCTTCTCCCTCTGCCTGCCGCTCCCCCCGCTTGTGCTCTCTCTCTCTCTCTCTGACAATAAGTAAATAAAATCTTTAAAAGAGAGAGCGAGAGAGAAACTGAGCCCCAAAGACCTTGCCCAAGATCCAGGTCCCTAACCGAGCCAGAAACCAGGAGCCTTCTCTCCTGCTGCCCGAGCCCCGTCGCTCCCAAGATCTGCCCGAAGCTCGGTGCTCATCTCTGTGTCCAACATCAGCTCGCAGGTCAGGCGGGCCCTTTGCAGAGCTTGGCCACCATCTGCTCTGGGTCTGAGGTCGATTGGTGGCTGCTGACCCTGCCATCAGACCGGCCTCTCTTAACGCAACAGACAGTTCCCACAGCCTGAGATCCCCAACACCCCAGGCCCGGGGCCTGAGATCATCCCAGCAGGACAGACCCCCTTATCCATACACTTACACTCCCTGCCTTTATGTCTCTTTATATCGAAAGCTGCCTTGATTTTTATATTACCAAAGTAATGCATGCTTGTTTTTAAAAAAAATCTAAGCTGTATCAATTACATAAATTCGAGTCCTTCCTTACCCTCAGATACCCCCCGTTAACAGCAGAGTGTAGAGTTTTCTGCATTGTTTTATTAGGAAATAATTCCTTAGCTGAGCAGTGGGCTCAGTTCAAAAAACGACTGCCGAGGAGCACCGGGTGAGTAGAAGGGGGAGGGAGAGCAGGATCGAACTGAGTGGGCTCAAGTCAGGCCTTGGGGGAAACGGTTTACTACTACAAGGCCCTACAAGGGACGAGCTGACCCCAAACCGCCAGGGCTCTGGACGGACATTCTGGACACGCAGTGCTTTGGACCCACAGCAAACCCCACTGCAAACCCAGATCTGTCACTTGACACTGACATTCAAGTCGTGGAGCCTTGGAACTGACAGGAGCCTGGGATGCATCTGGTCCTACGTGCCCATTTTAGAGACAGGGAAACTGAGACTTTGCAGGGAGAGAACTGGGCTGGTTCTGGAGAAGAATTTGGCCAACTGAGCACCTTCTCAGCCTCCATCTGGGGCAGGAAGGCAGGGGGTAGCCCAAGACCAGACAATATTAGTTGAAAGAGGGAGAACGAAGAAGAGAGGAAGAGAGAGGAGGAAACAGGATGAACCCCAGCCCTGTGTCAGAAGTCCCGACTTCAGACCCTGGCTCTGGTGCTGCCCCACTGGCTGACCCTGGGCAGTCGCCAACCCTCTGAGTCTCGGCTTCCTCCTCTTTCTTGAGTGGATAAAAGCATCTCCAGCGTGTTGTTGGGACAACTGAGTGACTGCAAGAAGTGCCAGGCACGGTGCCCAATAGACAGGAACTAAGAGAATGAGTTAGGGAAAGAGGATGAGAACAGGCTCCAGGCAGAGAGGTGGGGGAGGTCCCCCAAACCCACAAGCTGCAGAATTTGCTGTCTCAGGAGATTTGGGAAACCCATGCCTCTGAGCCAACCCCATCTCCTGCCCACATTAAAGAGTAACCACCCAAGGTCAGGGAAAGGGCCTTGTCGGAACAGGTTTCTTCCCAAGGGGCGGCTCAGCCTTGAGCAGGTGGGCCCACCCCCACACCTGCCTATAAGTGCGTCCCCCGCCCGCCTCAACAGCCACTCGCTCCTCCGCCAGTCCCACTAGCAGCATGTTGGGTGTCATTGTCCTCGCCGCACTCCTGGCCTGTGGTAAGCTGTGGGTTGGGGACCAGCTGCAGCCGGCGGTCTCCGGGGACAAGGAGAGGCGCAGGGGGCCCAGGAAAGGCATTCTGGGGTGACCAGGTGCAGGTCAGACAAGCCACTCACCTGCTCGGCAACTCTGCCTCCATACCCGCAGAACAGGGCCGAGGACGTGGTCTGGGGACACAGCCACTGCCTGTCCTGGGCTCACTCCAGGGACCAGAAAGGCCTAACTTTCCTAGTGTTGGCATCTCTGCCTTGGGGACTGGTGCTTGTGCTCACCCCTTTCGGGGGCCTTCTCCCAGACAGGAATCAAGGAAGTTGGCTGAATGTCACTTACCCTCAGCGGGACCTTGACAAGCCACTTTACCTCTCAAAATCTCTCTGGCTCTTTTGACAAATGTGAGCACTTGATTAAGAGTCCTTCCAGCTAACAACAACAACAGTCATGAATAATCATAGCAGCTCCTGCTTGTTGCATGGTTACTATGTGCCAGGCACTGTGCTAAGCCCTTTACACGCAGGAGCTAATATGATCCTTGAGAGGCAGGGCCTATCAATACCTCCATTTTACAGATGAGGAACTGAGGCTCAGTGAGGTGCGGTAGCGTGCCTAAGATCATGTGACTGGTTAACAGTAGAGCTGGAATTTGAGTCCGGGTCTGTCTCTGTGCAGAGCACATGCTCTTGACCGCTCCACACAGCTCCCCAGCTACAACAGGCTGGACCCCTGGATTCAGTGCTCATACCCCCCATTATGCTGTGGTCTAAAAAGGGACCACAGGGTAAGGATGAAGGACACAGGTAGACCCGGGCACACACACACACCCCTAGTTTTATATTTCCTTCAATGTATTAACATTCACTCTGTTCCAGGCCTTTCACTAAACTCTTCGTATGCATTGTCTAATTTTAGTCCTCAGGACAAACTCATCAGGTTAGTGCCATTCTTCCCATTTCACAGAAAGGGAAGCTGAGGCCAGAGAGCTAGATATCTTCCCCAAAGCCGTGCAGTTAACACCTGAACCTATGTCCACCCTGCCCCAAAGTCTGTGCTCTTCCCACCCGCCCCCTCCCCGCTGGCGATGCCGGCCCCTCTCACCTGTGCGCTTCCTCTCCTGGGTCCCCCAGCCTCCAGCTGCGGGGTCCCCATTTTCCAGCCCAATCTATCCGCCCGAGTGGTGGGAGGAGACAATGCCAGGCCCCACAGCTGGCCCTGGCAGGTAAGCATGCCGCTGCAGGGGTGGGAGGCGGGCTGGAGAGGGTGGCGGGGTGCGGGTCCCGGGGCTGACGCCTGGCCGTCCCGCGCCTCGCCCCAGATCTCTCTCCAGTACCTCAGCAATGGCTCGTGGAGGCACACATGCGGCGGCACCTTGATTGCCGACAACTACGTCCTCACAGCTGCCCACTGCATCAGGTGAGCGGGGCTGGCGCCCGGGGGCCCCGCCGTCGCCCTGGGGTGGGAGCCTGAGAAGCTGCTTTTATTGAGCGCCTACTACACACTCCAGGCACTGGGCTAAATAAGCTGCTCACATCCAGTAACTTCGTGGTTCACTTACTCATTCAGCCGGTATTTACTGTGCACACCCAATGTGCCGCGAGGACAAAGTCTGTGCGCTCAGGGAGCTTGCGTTCCGGCAAAAGAGCAACAGGCCGTTGAAGAAGCAAATATACAACATATCAAGCGGCAGTGAAGAAAAATAAGGCAGGATAAAAAGTACAAGGGTCCTATTTGAAATGAGGTGGCCTGGGAAAGATCTCTCTGGAAAGGGGGTATTAGGGCAAAGACCCAAAGGAAGTAAGGGAAGGGTGTCCCGGGCAGTGGGAACAGCCAGTGCAAAGACCGGGAGGAGGGAGCCTACTTGGTAGGTTGGAGAAATAACGAGGAAGCGGGTGTGGCAGGAGCAGAGTGGGTGAGGGGAGCGGGAGGTGGGGGAGAGAGGAGATCATGTGGGCAAGAAGCAATGGCAGCTCGGACTAGCTCACCTCGCAGCCGCCTTGAGAGGTGATCCCAACACTGTCTCCGCCGTACAGATGAGGAAACTGAGGCCCAAGACCACCTACCTAGGAATCAAGGTAGACTTGACTCCAAAAGCAGGGTCCTCACCCCGAGCCCTGGGAAGGATCAGTGCGGATAGACACTCCCTCTCCCCCGCCTCCGCAAAGGAACGATTCCCACGGTGGCCCCAGGGCTGGGCCACCAAAGCCCTGAGTTCCCTCCCTACGTCACGCTGACCCAGCCCCCTGCCTCTGCTCAGCAACACCCTGACCTACCGCGTGGCCCTGGGGAAGAACAACCTGGTGGAAGATGAGGAAGGCTCCGTGTTTGCAAATGTGGACTCCATCGTTGTCCACGAGAAGTGGAACTCCTTCCTAGTGCGGTGAGTGCCCACCGTCTCTCGGCCCTGGGCGGAGGCGCGGTGCGCAGCAAGGAGGGGTCCCTGACGTGGAGCGGCAGAGCCTGCCCCCACCCCGTGCCTGGACCCCATCCTCGCCCTGAACAGCCAGCACATGACCCCTTTATGCAAAATGGGAAAATGCTAAGTGGAGACGGACTCCTTTCCCATCTCCATCTTGGCCAAGTGTTCCTAGAAGGTACATGGGGCATAAAAACCCCGAGGCCCCCGTGGTGTCTTGCCCGAAGTCTCTGAGCCAGGACTCACCTTTATTGAGTGTCTACTGCATGCCCACATTGCAATAAGCACTTCATATGCCATGACTTATTTACTCCTCATGGTAGCGCTAGACAAGGACCCAAGACTCAGAGAGGTTAAGAAATATGCCCCAGGTCACACAGCCCAGTATGTGGCAGAAGGGGGAGTCAAACCAGGTCTGTCTAGGGTCACCAGCGTTCATTCTGTTAACATGAAAATATTAAAAATTTCATCTGCAAGGGCCCCTCTTTGATCATTTCCAACTGGCTTTAGTTTCTGGCTGATACATAGCCTGCAGGGGTTTGGCCTCCCCGCTGTAGAGCCTTACAGAACCCCAAAGCACAGGAGGCAGAAGCCTCCTTTAAGGGGCGGGCCATGGCCTTAGAAAGCCGATCATTTGACCAGTAAGGATCTGGCAGTCTGGGATATTCATGGACGACTCCTGGTCACCCTCGGCTGGACTCCCAGCTAACAGTCTGGGCTGCTTAGCATTGCCTCACGCTGCCAAGGCCCTCCCACACACTCACCACTTCCGCTTTGGCTTCCAGCAACGACATCGCTCTCATCAAGCTCGCGGAGCCCGTGCAGCTGAGCGACACCATCCAGGTGGCCTGCCTGCCGGAGGCGGGCTCCTTGCTGCCTCAAGACTACCCCTGCTACGTCACTGGCTGGGGCCGCCTCTGGAGTGAGTACAGCACCCTCCATCCCTCCCCCCCCCCCCGGCGTATCATGAGAGCCTTCCTGGAGGAAGCAGCTCCCACAATAAACGTACCACCCACATTTGCCCATCACTTTTCCTTTCTGTCTAAACATCTCGCCTTTTTTACCTTTGTAATAATAACAGCTAATATTTATTAAGTATGTATCACATGCAGGCGATCTAACAAGTGCATAGAAGGGGTGTTGTAAGGATAAATGGATTAGAATTTGTCAAGTGCTTAGAACAGTCCTTGGTGCATACTTGGTGCATCTAAGCGACTACAAAATAAACTAAATAAGCCATTGGGGGTTGGGGATTAGAGCTTACGGTAAACCGTATGCCTAAATTAAAAGGTTGCATGCAAATAAAGGAAAGTATGGGAGACTTAGAGAAAAACGCAGGTCAAAACGTGGAAAATCTTGGGGTGAGAAAGACCTTTACCGATGTGATGCAGACCTACAAGGAAATGATTGACCATGGAAACCCCAGAATCCAAATCAAGGAAAACTCCATGGTTATTCCTCAAGGGCTTTCTACAGATTAGTTCTGCCTCCAGTGGGCTCCCCCTGCCCCACCCACAGAGGGGTCCTGACCGACACTTTGGGACCATAGGCTCGGAGTCCTGCCTCTAGATTAAAGGCCCACGTGCAGTTCTCATGAAGTCTAGCTAGAGCTCACTGGGTCCTGCCCCAGCGCCATCCAGCCCTCTGTGCCCGGAAGGCTTGGCGCTGCCTGGCTGACTCAGGGCCACCCTCTGTCCTCTCCCCCAGCCAACGGCCCCATTGCCGACGAGCTGCAGCAGGGCCTGCAGCCCGTGGTGGATCATGCCACGTGCACCCAGAGAGACTGGTGGGGCACCATGGTGAGGGACACGATGGTGTGTGCCGGGGGTGACGGCATCATCTCATCTTGCAACGTGAGTGTCAGGCCCTGCGCCCCATCCCTCCTCCAGGTGGCCGAGTGGAAGGGGGCAGCGAGGAGGGCAAAGGAGAGTGGGAGCAGGTAACCCACACAAGCAAGCCCTTTCCCCGGTTGGGCCCAGGAGGCTTAGGGGAAACTTGTCACCCCTACCCCTCAGCACTGCGGCGAGGGCAGGAGAACCCAAGGTACATGGGTATCCAAGGTGGAGTCCCTGTCCCACCACTAGGTAGCTGTGCCATCTTGTGCGGGCTGCTTACCCTCTCTGCACCTCAGTTTTCCCATCTATAAAATGGAGACAAAGTGAGCACAGGGCTGGTGTGAGGACCGAGTCTAACAAGCACAGAAGAGACCTCCATGAAGTCTCTGCATGGGCTCCTTCAAGCCATCAGCTCCATCGAGGGAGGCACAGGACTTAAGGAGTCTGACATAGAAACATCTAGAACAATCAGAAATTGTCCTATTTCCATCCCCTCTCCCCACTCCCACCTTCCTCACTATCTCAGGTCTCCAATACAGCTCCCGGCATCCTCACCTTTCTGGGCAGCTCACAGAGCCTTAGACACAGTGACATGAACAGCTAGGGAAACTGAGGCACAGATAGGGTTATCATTAGCCCAAGATCACACAGCAACCTACAAGCTAGTCTGGCACCCCCAAACCGCATCTCCTCTGCCTCCCTCACCATAGACAGGCTGAGGCCAAAATAGGGAGCACCGGCCCATATCCCCCACTGTGACCACCCCCCCCCGGCCCCTGCTTCCCAAGCCTGCCTGTGGGGGAAGCCCCATGGCTGACGATCGCCTGGTCTGGCACAGGGAGACTCCGGCGGCCCACTGAACTGCCAGGCTGAGAGCGGTTTCTGGGAGGTGCAGGGCATCGTCAGCTTCGGCTCCTCGCTGGGCTGCAACACTGTCAAGAAGCCCACGGTCTTCACCCGCGTGTCCTCTTACATCGACTGGATCAAAGAGGTGGGTGCCCATCTCCGAGCCCTTCTTCCCGCCCCCGCCCCTCCCCCACTCACCCGTGCCTTCACCCTCCCGCTCACTCGTGTGCTTACACGCTCGCGCGCCCATCCGGGAAGCGCCAAGTGCTGAGCTGGGTGCGGTGAGGGGCACAGTCGCTGACGTCATCCGTTCATCCGCTGGCTTCAGCAAATCCTTACAGCTCCGTCCCAGGCCCCACACCCGTGCCCCCGAGCGACGCGTGGCCCCATGAGAGCAGGGCCCAGCGGGGGAGAGGAGTCAGCACGGGTGGTGGGGGAGCAGAGGGTCACCCCGGGCTCTGGGCCTTCGTGCCGGGGGCAGGATGTGCTCTGAGCCTCACTTGCCTGGTGGTCTGAAGGGCCGAGGGGGCTCAGACCCCCTGGGCAGAGGTGAGACTGGCTTGTCGAGACCCAGGGCTGCCTGCCACGCCCCCTGTTCCTACTCGCGGGCAGTGTTCCCTCCAGAAGGGGGCACACACACACACCTCCACCCAAGTCCCTCACCCTGTTCTCTGCTCTTCCAGAAAACGCAGCAGTGACCCTCCTTGGGAGCCTGCAACCCCAATAAACCTCCTTCCCCGCTCAGGCTGCCTGCATTCTTGATGTGTGCCTCCCCTGCGGGGTCCCGGGCTCTGTAGGGGCTCCCCCTCTCCACACCAGGGATGGGAAGCGTGCCCCCTCAGCCAGCCGGGTTAGACTGTGGGGAAGCCGCTGGGTTGCTCACGGAAGGGAATCTCAGAAAGCCGCGTGGTGCCCGAGAGGCGAGGAGTTAGGACACACCAGACGCTTGCCCCCCAACATCTCACAGGCAGTAAACGACGGTCACCTGATCAAATCACCCCGTTCCTGATCCTTCCTCCACAGAGGAGTCTGGTGGGTCCTCAGGCCCCCAGCTGCAGGTGGAGGATTGGGTCTCCCCAAGAGCAGCTCCCCAGCCTGGAAAGGATGGCCGCAGGAGGATGCCCGTTAACACTGGGTCCCTGAGAAAAAGGCTAAGAGTTCCCTGTCAGGCTGGGCTCTCTGAGCCGAGAAGCGTTCCACGAGCCCTGACTTATGTCAGCCCTATGCTGGGCACCGTGAGGAGGACGAGGCCCCCGCGCCTCCCTCTGGGGGCACAGGTTTGAGGAAAACAGTGGTTTCCACACATAGTCACAGCAAGTCAGAGCTGGAAAAGCTTGCCCTGTATCAGACCGGCAGGGAAACTGAGGCCCAGGGAGAAGACAGAACTGGGCCAGGTCAGGATGACCAGTAACGCGTGAGCCACAGAGGCTCAGGGAAGGAAGCCCTCCTGAGGCCAACAAGAGGGCAAGTGGGGCCAAAAAAGAGGGTGATCCAGTGTCCAAGTGGGGCCCTGGACCCCTGACCATGTGCTCCTGAGAATGCACTCATCTATGGAGGTCGTGCTCCCGCCCCAGCTCTGGACTCCTGCTGGGAGAATTCCCAGCTACAGCAGCCTCCGGTTGGTCCTGAGCTGTCAGCTTTCCCCCATCAGAGTTTGGCTCCAGGAGGTGGGGACCAGACACACCTCCCAAACCTTACTAGGCCAAGGTGATTCTCAGGAAAGACTTTAGTTACTCAACAAGTGAAGAGGCCTTCAAGCAGCCTGGCATCCACTCAGTCCTGGGAATCCAGGGATGGTTCAGACAAGATCTCTGTTCTGCAGGAGACAGACAGACAGATTCCTGAACTCCCTGGTGTGAGTATAGAGGTTGGAGTACAGACCAGGAGCATAGGAAGGGGACACTGCAACCAGTGTCGGTTGGCAGGAGGAGTCCAGGATGGCTTCCTGGAGGTGGTGATGCCCAAGCTGAGTCTTAAAATGTGAATAGAGGATACCCAAGTATAGAAGATGCTCCTGGTGGCTTGATCCAAACTCCATTACCAGCTGCCTCCTTTTGTGCCTGTCTCCATGTTTACTGGAGGTTATAGATGCTAGATACTTGTTGTCCTCAGGTCCCTTGCAGCTGTAATAATAAAATAAAAGCTAACACATATTGAGCACTTACTATGTGCCAGGCACTATTCTACAGGTTTTTGCATGCATTACCTCCCTGAATCTCCAAAACGACCCTATGAAATGTTTTACGGATGAGAAAATTGAGGCTAGAGAGGGCTGGTGACTTCCCAAGGTGATTTAACTAGGAGGTGATGGGGCTGGGATCCAGACATTGGTAATCTGGCTCCAGAACGCTTGCTCTTAACCATCACACTCTACTGCCCTGCAAGAATATGAATATGGACGTGATGCACGGAGCTGAGGCAGCCATCTTGTGGCTAAGAGAACTGCAGCTATGAGCTCCACCATCACCAAGCTGCAGATCCAATGCCAGCAACCAAGCTCTGAATGTCTTATTATGTGAAAAAAAATAAACCTGCATTTGTCTTAAACACAGTAATCAAGTTGTCTGTTACCTGCAGTTTGGCACATTCCTCACTGGTACCCCGGGGGGGGATCACATAAGGGGTGGCTTTCCTCCCTGAGAGAAGGGCATGAGCGGAGTCACAGCAGCTGCTTGAAAGACATCTCCAAGCAGCGGGTGTTGCTAGAGCCTAAAGTGCGGGGCAGGGAGAGAGGGACGAATGATCCTGGTAGCGAGTAGTTTTCCAGGATGTGGATTTTCAGAGCTAAGACTGGGACAGTCCCCCGCAAACCAGGACGGTTGGCCACCCAAGCAGGGAGTGGCAAGAGATGTGTCTGGAAAGTGAGCAAAGGCCCTTCACAGACAGCCTTGTGGCTGTGGTAGAAGACTGTCGGAACTTCATTCTGAGGCCAGCAGAGAGCCACAGAAAAGCTGTAGATAGAGAAGGGACCCCTGGGGTCAGATATGTACCCCCAAAGCGTTCATGTGACAGCGGTATGCAGGGAGATTTGGAGCAGGCAAGAGTGAGGTAAGGAGGCCAGCTGGGAGGCTACTTGGGTGCACTAGGACAAAATCAACATGGCCGACCAGGCAGTGATGGAGAGAGGGGTTCCGCGGTTCGGTGATAATTCAGTACTTACTTCAGAGGCATCCGTGTCGTGTGCAGAGCTGTACCCCCCATCTCAAATCTGAATAAACTTTGTGAATGTGTTTGAATTATCCAAATTACTTTTTATTAGCTAATAAACGATAAAGCATAAGCCATGGCTCTGTTTGTTCAATGAGAGTGTAAAATTCTCAGATTCGGGGATGAAAGCCACTGTCATGTCCCATGCCTATCCGTGGCAGACAGAATAACAGCCCTCCCAAGATGTCCACGTCCTGATCTCCAGAACCTGCAAACGGGTTACCTTGTGTTGCAAAAGGGATTTTGCAGATGTGGTTAATTTATGACCTGGGGATGGGGAGAGTATCCTGCATTACCCAGCTAAGCCCTATGTTATCACAAGGGAGGCAGGAGGTTTGGAGGCAGAGAGGGGATAAGGGCAGGAGCAGGGGGTCAGAGCCAGATGGAGATTTGAGGATGCTTCGCTGCTGGCTTTGCAGATGGAGGAAGGGGGTCAAAGCCAAGGAAATCACACGCTTATCAGACTGAGCCACCCAGGTGCCCTTGGAGAGAATTATTGCTCACATGTGTTCACAAGCAGCTTACACGCACCACGTGGCGTGAATGATAGCCCCGTGTGACAATCAACCACAGACCCTCCGTGGCATCCGCTGACAAGCATTTCTTGTTCACGTATCTGAGATCAGTTGGGGTCAGTTAGGGGGTCCCGATGATCTTGGCTGGAATCACCCCTCGCAGGGCATTGCTGCCGCTGCACTGGTCTGGCTGGGGCAGCTCGGCTCCACGTGTCTCTCACCCTCCTCCGGGGAGGACACATCGAGTGACAAGACCAAAGGCGTGAATACAGGGGAGGGTGGAGAATCAGGCCCACGCTGGCAATCCGGACCATCCACGTGATCTCTGGCACAAATTAAGAGAACAAACTATGACAGGGCAGAAGGAAGGGCAGTTACTGGGCCGGAGCTCTGAACGCCACCACCACTGACAAGGAGGGTCAGTGGCTGAGTCACTTAATCTCACAGAGCCTCAGTTTCCCTATCTATAAAATGGGCCTCTGTCCTCCTTCCCTGTCCGGAGCCAATAAAATAACAGAGGCTTGTAATAAAGTGTCATTCGTCCTATTGACCTCACACCTGGGCCCTGTAAGCAACACTTCCCTCTTGCTTTCGTTCCTTAGGAGGCAGAGCCTCGTTCCCAGCAGGCCTGTGGGGCCTGGGCCTGCAAAGGTTCACTTGGCGGCAGACCAGGGTGGGGGATGTAAAGGCAGAGAATAAAAACAAAGCCTCTTCCCAAAGCATCAATTTCCTACAAAGACTGGGTGGGAAGGGAAAAAAAATTACATTAAACTCAGCTATGCTATGAAGTCAGCTGCAAAATTTAGATTCAGCTTTCTGGATGAGAGATGAGACTTCTGAGACCTTTTGCAATGTGACTGCGGAGTGCTAGACGCCAAACCATTGCTCCGCTGAGAACTAGAGCCTGCAAACCAAGTATGTTTTGTAAATAAAGTTTTATTGGACCACAGCTAGGCCATATGGCTGCTTTTACACTGAAACAGCAGAGCCGACTGCTAGCAGCCGCCGCCGTATGGCCGACGAGCCTAAAATATTTACTATGCGGTCCTTTACAGAAAAAGTTTGCCAACCTCAATCTACTAGCATTCTTTGATGGAGAAGTTTGAAGAATGCGCTGCTATGCCAATACTTGAGGCCTGCAGGTCTGAGGATTTGAGAGTGAACATTTTAGGGGCACCTGGCTGGCCCAGTCGGTTAAGACTCCCACTCAGGTCATGATCTCATGATGGTGAGATCGAGCCCTACATCAGGCTCCGCATGAAGGGCGGAGTCTGCTTGAGATTCTCTCTGCCCCTCTCCTTCTGCCTCTCCCTCTCCTCCCACTCACTCGTGCTCTCTCTATAAATAAATAAATAAAATCTTACAGAGTGAACATTTTAGTACACATTTACTTGCCGTAATCCGGTTCTTCCCAAATTCTAACATGCAGAAGAACACCCCCCCACCCCCCGGGTATTTTGTTAAATAAAGGGCAGATGGTGAGTAGGCCGGTCTGGCTGGGAGGGTCTGCATTTCTAACAAGCTCCTAAACTATGCTGCCGCGGCTGCTGGTCCAGACCACCCTCTCTGAGGAGCAAGGATCCAAACCATGCAGTCAGGACATGGAAGCACAGGGGTGTAAACCCAAGCCCCTAACCACCGAACGGTATGGCTTCTCAGAGGAATCCTTTTGCATGAGTCATAAACCCCATGAGAAGTTCACCTCTGCATCTCCCCGCCCACACGGAGACCTCAAGGACCCAGCCCAGTTTAGAAGTTTCCAGATTGCCTTGTTGTCTAACAACATATAAATAAGGAACTAAGCCCCAGAGGGGAAAGCAGGCTGTGGGGTCACTTCGTCTCTGGGAGCCTACCTTCCATTTCCTCTCCAGAAGCCTGGACTCTTTTTTTCTGCCTCCACTCTGCGTCCCTCCACCTTCTCCCCATGGTCTGGCTGGAACCTCATGCCCAGATGTAGGGGCGGGACTTGTGCTCCAGCCCTGGCCAATCAACACCTTGCATCTCCTCCCCAGCAAACAACTGGTTCAGGGATGGGCACGTGACCTGAGGCGGGTCCAATCAGAGAGTCGCGGGACTTCTGTGGGAGTTCTACCGGAAGGCTCCCACGCACCAGTCTGTTGGGTTTGAGGATGAGCCGGTGTGAGACTCCAAGAGCAAAATGGGGGGAAAGAGGAAGAAGGGTGATTTTGCTCGCCAGGGTATACATGGTAATGTGTGGAGACATTTCTGGTTGCCATGACTTGGGGGTAGGGTCTCTAGTGGCTGGACGCCAGGGATGCTGGCAGACATCCTACAGTACATAGGACGGCCCTGATAACAAAGACTGCTTGCCCAAAACAGTGCCACAGTTGAGAAACTCCGGGCCAGAGATTTTGTAGCCACCTTGTTCCTGTGGAAGGGAGACCGTGGAGCTGCTGCAGGCCACTCAGTAGAGCCTGAAAATGGCTCCTCACCGTGGAAGGCACAGCCAAAAGATGGAGAGAAGCCAAGTCCTGGATCCAGCTTTGCCTGAGACCCACCTTGCCCCTGGACTTTTCCATTTTGTGGTCCAGTCAGTGACCAGCTTCAGCCTGTTTGATGAAGTCTTTTGTCACCTTTAACTCCTCACAGCAACATGGTGAAACAGACTGGCCATATATCCCTCTCTCTGTTTTATAGATGGGCAACCCCAGGCCAGAGAGCCTGCGTGACTTACCCAAGGTCACACAGCAAGCCCATGGCATATGCCAAACTGGTATTTGTTCAGTGACCTCATAGAGAACAAACCTTATTTTTACAGTAAACACAGCTACGTAGAGCAGAATGCCAAATTCGCATTAGTTTTTGAGATAAATAGAACACCTCAGAAACAGTTTATTGTGGTAGTGGCTGCAGCGGACTATAATCAAGAGCCCAAACAGGAGGAGTTAGGGGTAGTGTTGGAACTAGAAACCCCGTATTCTGATTTCCCGTCCAACCTGATTCTGCACCCCAGCCTCCCTCACCTTCAAGTGACCCTGGGGTAATGACAAAACTCTTCACACTGGTTTTCTAAGCCTTACAGCAATCCTGCAGTCGGGGCCGTTGCTGGACCAAAGTGGGCCCGTTCCTTGGTGCACTAGAGACCGAGCCTACAGCAGGCAAAAGTCACTTTATCTGTACAAACAAGGAGGTCACTGGGGAATAGCTTCCCAAGCCAGGACTCCCCAGTAGGCTGCTTTTATTAGGGCTTGAGATGAATATTCAGAGAGGGGTGTAACATTCTAACAAAGCTGAGGTAACTGTCGGGGAATTTCTGATTCATCCGGGCAGGCGTGGTCCCCAAACGTTTCTTTTCTTGTTCCTGCAATGCATTAGTTAGTGTCTAAAAGATGATATCAACAGGCAGAAGCCTCTAGGACTTTTCTGACCTTAGGAGGTCAGTCCTGAGTTCAGGGGATCAATCCTGAGCTCAGGGGATCAAGGGGTCTCACACCGGGACCGGGCCCAGATGGTGACCGAGGAAACTAAGACCCATAAGGTGAGTGAATTGTCCAAGAGAGAATGTTCAAATCCGACTCAGTGAGGACTTGAGCCCAGGTCTTAACTGCTGACTTCCACTTTCTTCTCTGACTTTCCGGCTATGGTCACAGAGGAGGGCTGTCTCCCTGGCCTGCCTGGCACTGGGCTCTGACCACAAGCAAGAAGACTGAGAGTCTAAGGCAGAGTGAGGAAACCCTTCATCTTCTCCACCCTTCCCCCACCAAAAACAAGGGGCTTATTGCAGAACGAGATTCAGAAGGCCATCACCAGTGGCATCAAGTAAAGGGACTTTGAAAACAGATCAACCTAGGTTGGCATTCCTATTCTGCCTTAGGAGCTGTGTGATCTTGAGCAAGTCACTTTACCTCTCTGAACCTCAGCTTCCTCGTCCAATATATGGAACCCTCTTGCAGGGTCTTGTAAAGCTTAAATAAGAGTTGCCAATACATCTGACATGTACGTGGTATTTGGCAAGTGTCAGCCCCCTTTCTAAGAAGGTCCTGCTTTGACCCCATTTGGAAGTCGAAATTATCGGAGAAGGTGCAGACTGCTGTTGTCTTGGGAGCAGACAGTAAAACACGCCTGATCCATCCCAACCAAGCCCTCCTCTGTTAGCACTCTCTCTTTCACCCCATGGCTGGCGCTGTCAAGCCCCAATCATCGGATCCCTCTTGTGCTCCTCTCGTGTAAGCGCATTCCCTGTGATTTTCAAATCCTCACCATGATGTTGCAACATTTCTCTCCCTGTTTCACCAATGGGCAGGCCCCCAGCCTAGAGACGTACGTGACTCATACTAGGTCACACGGCGTGCCATGGCACAACCTAGAACAGAATCCTCAACCTTGGCACCATTGACATTGGGGGCGGGATCATTCCTTGCGAGGGGCTGCCCTGTGCATTGTGGGCACACAATGTTTAGCAGCCCCTCTCGTCTCTACCCCGGAAATGCCAGTAGTGCCCCAGGCCCCGCCATGACAACTGAGAATGTCTCCAGAATGGCCATGTGTCCCCTGGCCAGGAATGCCAGCCCCACTGGGAACAGCCTAGAGAGCTTTCTCTTCAGCATGATATCCTGATCTTTTCTTTGAAAACACAACTCCATGGACTGACAACCAATATTTTCCCTCCTTCTTTAACACATAACAATCTCTTGAAAGCAAATAGAACCCATGTTTCAATATCCACCTTTGGCATCTTTTTCAAAGTATTTCCAGGGTGACAGGTGGGAAGAGAAATGGAAAAAAATATTTGCACACAGGCCCTTTGTTCCACTTGGCTTTGAGAAAATCCGCATCTTCTGTACTCCTAGTATATCTCTGGCCTGTAAGCCCACTCATAAAGCCAGAGCCTGAAGCAGAGCCACACTTAACAGGACTCCTACAGACACTCCTTGTTCAGGGCCCTACCACCATCTGCATTGGTGGCTGGAGGGAAGCCCCGTCACCCAGAGGCCCTTTCCCAGTTCCCCAGTGGACTGGGGACCTCCTTGCCCACACTGGACTCTGTCCTGTGGTCATAAGAAAGCTGGATGGAAGTTCCAAAGAGGTAGAGCAAAAGGCAGGACTCTATGACTTCTTGGAATCCTTCCAGAACATGGATTTTTTTTCCTTTGGGTTTGGGAATACAGCAAGCGTAGGTTATATTGTTTGAATCGGTCACTACTTCCTAAACCCAAAACCCTTTCTCTTTTTAGAACTCTCAGCTGTAGGCTCTCCACTTAGGGACCCCAACTGCCCCAGCTGAAAGTGAAGCCCAACAGCTGGCCCTGGAAGGTGAATAAACCCACACTCCTCTTCCTCCCTGCCTGCGCTTACCTACTTCACATCATCCCTTTGCCCCCACCGTGTGGTCTGTGGCACTGGCAAAGATCAGGAAGATCCACCAATAAAATACATTTCTGTGGCCGTGGTCAACCTTGGAGTTGGAGGGAGAGGTGCCTTCTCCAGCTTGGGGGAGGAACGGCCCCACTCCACTACCCATAATGCACAAATTCACAAGTAGTCTTACCCTGGGGACCAGCCACATGCTGGCTTACAAATGTAGTTAGCCTATGAACCATTCTCACCGCCTATGCAAATATTCCTTGCTTTAAGGAACCAATCAGTGCTGTTTATGCAAATGACTTTACCCCTACAGGCAAACATGTTACCAATGAAAGTAAATGTTTTCCTTGCCCTGGAATAATCACAGTGATATCGAGGCGAAAATGCTGGGTGCTGCAAAGACACAAGTTACTAGGACCTTTAGTGGTGGGACTCCCAAAGGATATATGGAGGCTGACATAAATAAATACAGGAAAATCTCTCTTATCTGAGGTGATTGGAACTGAGTAAGTGAAAAGTTGGCTAGAGAGAAATTATTACAAATCACACATACTCTTTAAACATTTTAATTTAAAACTTGTAAATATATATATGTTCGTCAATCCTTTGAGTTCTTCACTTTCTTTCTTCTATAAACCACTGCCATCATATATCACCTCTAATTCCATTTCTTTAAAGTAGCACAATGACTTTGAGACACGCACAAAGCAATATGCATGAGCCCTTCTTGATTTTTACAACCTTCCTTCCCAGAGTTTCAGCTTTCTCACAGACCGCTAATCCCGTAGCAATTTTTGAAGGTCACGGTTATCCAGTCTCTCCCAAGCATTTCACTTCGTTTCTGCATAAATCACAACTCGCTTTTTGAACTCCCGTTTCATTGGCTACATGCTTAATCAATTTACATAATGACAGTGTGAGCCGTTTGGGAACAAAGGAGCCAAAAGGGGGTGAATGGACAACCTCCACACCAGCCTCTCAATTAAGAGGGATTCAGTCTCAGAATGAGGACTGATATTTCACAATGTATAACTTCGTTCTGTGTGCGTGCCAGCGCTCCTCCTCTTCTCAGGCTCCTGCAGTAAATTTTCTCTCGGAAGTTGGAAGAGGAGCCATCTACCTGCCCCCCCACCCCCATAACAGAGGTCACCTTTGTGCTGAGATCCAACTGGTGCTGCCTACGAAAAGATTGCCCCAGCCTCTGGACCAGTGAGCGCAGCTCATACAGATGAACCCTTGCCTTGGGAACCCATTAGTCTTGGAAGAGTCTCTCTCCATTCCCTGCTTCTGCTATCCTGGGAGATTTTTTTTTTTTTTACTGGGCTGGATGAGCAGGTCAAGTAGGGTGGGGACAAGGATGAGACAAGCGAGAGACTCACTTTGGGGCAAAATTTAAGGGGTACCGCATAACTCAGTAACCAAAATGAATACTATATGAATGTAATTTTTTAATCAAACTTAATGCTAAAATAACCCATGATGAACAATATACCAAAATTTTAAACAAAGCCAGGACTCATATAACTCAGCTCAGCAATTCCTGAGAGGCCTCTTTATTCTCCACTCACCCATGATTGCGGCCCTCGGTTACAATCCACCAGGCACTCAAAAATAAGGGCTAGGTGCTTTAAAACTAAAGTAAGATGTATAGTTTCCAAACCACGTTTCTGGGGCCAGACGATCTGGGCTGGAATCCCTCTTCCACCACGTACCAGCTGCGTGACCAGGAGCGCTCAATTTAAATTTCTCAGTGGGTAATATTAAAAATATCAAACGGCCTTTATGGCATGGACCATATCATGCAAATTTCTGTGGGCCGCCTTAGTTTACTCATCTGTGTAATGGGCACAATAATAGTGTCTCACGGGACTGCTGTGATTATGATGTGAGCTGATCCACATCCTGAGCTCAGAATAGTGTCTGGTATACAGTAAGTGCTCAATGATCAGACAAAGCATTAGTTTTGATTACTAATCATCCCGAGAGCCCTGCACGGTGGGTATCAGGATCTCCATTCTCCAAATATGGTAACTAGGGCTCAGAAAGGTTATATAAATGCCCCAAAATCACCCAGTTAGCCTGAGGGAAAGTGGGGATTTACATTTGGTTCAATCCTTGCTCTTTTGGCCACACTTCGCTGCCACAAATAATATCTTTTCCAGTGAGCTGAGAGGCCCGTCCTGGGGCTGCGAGAGCGCCTGCAGCTCAGCCCGGAGGCGGGAGCGCTGCACCTGCACGGGGTCTCCGACAGCCAACAGCTGGGCCCTAACAGCTGCCCGCCGCATCGGGTGACCGCTGTTCCCCAGACACCAGCCCGCTCGCCCCGCCAGCCCTCGCGCATCTCTGCAAGTTGGAACGTGGCCAGGGCACTGAGGGGACTGTGGGGAGGAGGAGACCCACGTCCTGCCCTCTTGTGGGTACTAGATGTGGCCTCCCGATCTGGAACTGGGTTCCCATGACAGACTTAAATGACTTCTCCAAGGCTCAATGTCATCCCTGGCCAAAAAGAGCAGACAATTGAGTGTGGATTCAATGAGATGATGCGTTAAAGGGCCTGGCATTTAGTAAGTGCTCAATGAAAGTGAGCGGTCACCATTACAAAGACCCACAAGGGGAGGGGGGCGCTTCGGTGGCACAGTGGGTTGAGCATCTGACTCTTGATTTCAGCTCAGGTTATGATCTTGTGAGATCGAGCCCCGCATCGGGCTCCATGCTCAGCACGGAGTCTGCTTGTCCCTCTCCCTCCCCCTGCTTGTACTCTCTCTCAATCTCTGAATAAATACATACATACATAAATAAATAAATAATTAAAATCTTAAAAAAATAAAAAGACCCACGAGGGAAAGAAAAGGCTTTGTGACATTCATTGTTCACCTGTCCTCCTCCCGCCTACGACCTCTGCTTATCTACATCAGAGGGACCCCCCCCAATGCCAGAGTTGCCCCTTCTCCCACCTAATTTATGAGCTCTGCGAGGGGGTGGGGAAAGAACAGAGGCCGGGAGTCAGGAGTCCTGGCTTCTTGTTCTGAATTCTTACTAACTAGTTGGACTCTGGACAAGTTACTCCTCTCTGAGCCTCAGTTTCCCCCTTAAAAATGAGAGGTGGGAGATTCGATTAGAAAATGCCCCTGAGGGCAAATGCCTCCTATTTTCTTTGTGTCCAATTCATTTCCCTGTAATAATAGTTTATATTATTGTAACTTTTATTTTCTATTATAGTTTATAGTTAGTATGATGCGGTTATAATTATTACGTAGTTAGAGGTATGATGTTATAATGAACTGATTGTCCCTGGGGAAGAAAAATTCCCAGGCTTACTTGGGCCCATCCCAATATTGTCCAAAGCCAGGCCCCTGGAGGGTCCCTGCCCATGAGGGGCCAGAAAGAGCGAAGGACCATGGGAGCTGACCCTCTAGCTCGCCCCCTGTTTCCCAGCTCTTCCGGGCCCCACCCCATGGTGCTCAGCAGGCACAGCCTCTCCACTGACAAGCCCAGCTCGCTGGTGTCAAGGTCCCCAGGCTTGCAGTGTTCAGAGGACTGGAACTCAACGAGCTCTGCAAAGGGCACCTTCTGTCCGAGTGCACTTGCAGGCTGGGTTGGCAGGAGCACAGATGCGGAGCAGAGGCTGTGGGGAGGGGGGGCACTTCTTGCAGGAGGCAGTGAGCACAGCCCCTTGCCCTCCTTTGGTTCTTGGAGGCAGAGTCAGCCCCAGAGATGCCTGGGGTGAGAGTGGGGGCGGGAACCAGGAGAGAGAGAGAGGCAAAGACTGTCAGAGCCAGCTGTCAGAGCGGGCTAAGCCTGCAGGCCCCCTGCTTGTCCCAGGCGCTCACTGACCGAGTATCTATTCCATGCCAAGAACTGGGAACACAGGGATGGGTCTGCAAGCCCCACAACTGGTGGTGGAGGAGGACACAGCCCATCCAGTGACCCCTCCCAACAAGACCGTTTACACTTTCAAAGATTCCCCAATACCCTGCAGGGACATCCTGGGGTAATGTGCACAGGGGGATGGCCAGCATCTGAGAGCCCTTGGAGGCCTCCTGGCAAGTATTCCCCACCCCCCAGGGAAAACGGGAGAGCCCCCCCTCCCCCGCCCACCTTTCCTCACGCATACCCTCCTGTGCTCACCTGACACCTTTGCTGACCACCCCCATGGACCATATGCCCTGGTGGGTGCTGGACACGCAGAGATGCACGGGTCACCCCACCAGCACATAGGGAGCTTGTGGACGTAAGTGGCCATGGGGCAGTGTGGAGTCGTGGTTAGGGGCTGAGCTCCGGGAGCCTGGGGTCTTAGATACGAATAATGACATTTGGCTGCACGTGACTTCCTCGCCACTCCGTGCCCCAGTTTCCTCTTCTGTAAAACGAGGGTGACAGCAGCGCCTGCCTCCAGGGCTGGTGTGAGGATCAGTGGGGCAATGCCTGTAAAGCACACGGAAAGGGGCCTGGCGAGTAGCAGAAGCTCTGCACGCGAGGGCATGCTGGTGCCGAAATCGTGCAGTACCGGTGTGTCGGCGCTGGGGGGTGCATCTGAGCCATTGAGACCGTGGGGAATGGCCCCAGGAAATGGGGAAAAGGAGGGCAGAATCAACCACTCACTCCTGCCCTTTCCCGCTGTCACGGTACAACCCCCATGCAGGCACCCAGCCCGCCGCATTAGAGATGCAGCCAGGACTTTGCAAGGACTGGGCTGTAGCTGACTTGCCCCTGAATCTGTAGCCCCAAGCTAGGGAGGGGTACATAGTAGGGCCAAGGGATGTTTGCTGGACCATCAGGCTTCCTCTGTGATCACTCACCCGAGATCCAGGCAGCACTAAAGAAAATGCAGAGCCATGGGTTTATTCTCGCCTTCATTCTGCAAACACCTGTTAAGCACCTACTATGTGCCAGGCCCTGTTCTAGGCATCCGGGAAATAGCCGTGAGTGAGGCACACAAGGCCCCCAGCCCTGTGAGTTTAGGGCCACCCCTAAATCTGAGCAGCTCCTTGCAGCTCAGGGGACTCCCCTTTCTACTCCCACGTTCCTGTGACCTTGGCATCTGTGCCCAGCCAACTGGGTCTTCCATTGGGATAGGTGGGAATGTTGAGGGTCGCCAACCCTCCAGAAACCGTGCACTCCAGGATGCCTTTCCAGTGAGTTCTCTGTCGATCATACAAACGCACACTTAACACTTCCCCTGAGCCGGGCACTGCGCTAAATGTTTCCCCAGCTAGTAAACCAGCTCACGTACTTCTCAAGCAGCCTGAGGCAAGAGGCATTACTATTACCCTCGTTTCATGTGCCAGGGAACCCTGACCTAGAGAAGTTACAGAACTTGCCCGAAGTCGCAGATCTAGAAAGGAGCCTTAAGTGAGGTGTGATGTACCTAGCAGGGAGCCAGATCTTTCAGCGGGCCTTCAGTGCTTTTTATCATCATGGACGTCATCTCCCCCCCTGGAGACAGAGAGTGAGCTTCCCTTTTCCCTGCTTCCCCACATCACCTTCCCAGAAGCCAGAGGTGATGTTAGCCCTCCTCTCCCAGTCCGGACAGCAGGTCTGCAGTTCCAGAAGGGCCTCCAGCCATCCCTTTGAATCTGCATAATTCATCCACACGCACAGCCACTTCTCAGCCCAAGCTGCTGCTCCTGAATGGCTACCCAGAGGGCTCACTCTGCCAAATCTTCCAGAAGATGCCTCATCACAGACCCACAGAGAGCGGGAGGATGCCCTGTGACCATAACCCTCAGCGTCCCTTCATTGAGTCAGCCTCCTGTGATCCAGCACTCATGATGGCTCACAGAGGGTATAGGGGGTCCCCGGGGCATGACCCAGTCCCTGCCCTCAAGGGGACTTGTCAACTAGGTGAGACACACACAGACAAGACACTGGAATGCTATGAAATGACACAGCGTGTGTCAGGGAAGGCCTTGAGAGATGGGGAGGAGGTGGGGGGGCAGAGAGTGGAAAGGGGGTTCTTCAGGTCAAGAGGACTGCCAAGACGAGGGACTGGTCACGGCAGGGACAGTGGTCCTGGAGCAGCGAGCAGAGCAGTCCAGTGGGAATAGAGGGTATATGAAGTGACACTATGGGAGGGATGGCTGAGAATGTGCATTGGAACTGAGAAGCCCATCAGCCCTAAGGACCGTCACTATCTGTCCTATCCATCAGTGTCGCTCTCCTGGTTACCTATTGCTGGGTAACAAATCACCCCAAAACTTGATGACTTAAAACTGAGTGAGCTCGACTGGACGGTTCTCACTCCGGGTCTCTGGTGAGGCTACAGACACACGGTGGCGGCTGGGTTGCGCCATCTGGAAGGTTCCCTCCCTCAGTGACGGGGGCCAGGAGGAAGGTCCGCTGGGACTGTTGTCCAGACCACCGCTTCTGAGCAGTCCCATGAAAGGGCTTGAGGGTATCCAGGGCTCCCAGCTCCACCAGCGACAAAATGCAGTCCTGGGGTTTGATCCAATCCCTTGTAGCCCCAACAGAAGGAAGATTTGCAATCAGCCTGGCCGAGGACGGGGTTCGATGGTGCCAGCTGGGGCTAGATCAGAAATAAAACTGGGGCAGGAACAGTCAACTCTTTGTGCTCTGCCTTTGTACCGACCCAGGAACCACGCTACCCAGCTCAAACTGGCCAACCCTGGCCATCAAGAGCCAGCTGGGCTATTCTCTACCCGACAGCCACGCCTGCTGCCTCACGAACTGGGGAAGGCGCTGGGAGTCCAGGGCTCAGGAGGGAAAGGAGGCCAGGTCACCCCTATCCAGTCAGGGGCTCTTGACATTCACCATCCCAGGGCATCTGGAAGAAGTGGTGGCTGCCTGGGAGAGGCAGGAGAGCACAGACTGATAAGAAGTCAAAGCGCCTGGGTTCGAACTCCAGCTCGTCCACTTCCTGGCTGTGTGACTGTGGGCACGTTACTTAGCCTCTGTCCACACTGCAGATTCCTCATCTGTGAAATGGGGATCATAAAAGCCCCCGCATCACAGGGAAGAGAATTAGAGAAGATAATCCATGGGGAGCACTTAAACCAGTGTCTGGGACCTACTAGTTGTCGTCTGTTTGCTGTTGTCATGGCCACTAAGATGAAATGAGGGTTATAAGGACCACATGACATCAGGCAAAGAAGTCCCTTTGTATGGCCCAAGGTCAGAATGGTCAGAATCCCAAAGAGCATTCACTCCGCAAAGGCCCCCGGAGCCCTCATCAGATGCTCCACTCCCAACCTCAAAACTTCCCTGTCTCACGTGCCACCTGATTTCGCTGAGTGTGAGTCTCCTTTTGATATAAACTCCAAAAGTCAGGGGCACCTGGGTGGCTCGGTCAGTTAAGCACCCGGCTGTTGATTTCTGCTCAGGTCATGATCTCAGAGTTGACAGATAGAACCCCACATCGGGCTCCGTGCTGAGCGTGGAGCCTACTTACGATTCTCTCTCTCCCTCTGCTCCTCCCCCACCTCTCTAAAACAAAACAAAACAAAACAGAACAAAACCCCTCCAACCATCAGAAATCCAACCACGGTAGGCCATGGAGAACCTGCCCTTCTCTCACAAAATCATCAGAGGTTAGGAAGACTCTTTCAAGACTCATACAGATAGGGGCGCCTGGGTGGCTCAGTCGTTAAGTGTCTGCCTTCGGCTCAGGGCGTGACCCCGGCGATCTGGGATCGAGCCCCACATCAGGCTCTTCCGCTAGGAGCCGCTTCTTCCTCTCCCACTCCCCCTGCTTGTGTTCCCTCTCTCACTGGCTGCCTCTCTCTCTGTCAAATGAATAAATAAAATCTTAAAAAAATAAAATAAAAAAAAAAACAGACTCATACAGATGACTGCTTTTTCATAATGATACAAACCTGATACAAACCTGTAAGTCACATATTACTCCAGAAGTAGGTCCACACACATACATGCAAATAAATTAACAGCACCGTCTTGACTAGCTTATCTGCAGAAACAAAGACGCACGGAAACTCAGCGGAAGTGAGAAGTGGGGGAGGTGTCTCGGGCTTATCAAGACACAAGCGGAGCAAGCAGGCTTGCTCATTTACGCAGAAAACACCGGGGCAGAAAATAGTTCCTCAGAGGCAGCAAGAGCCAGGGAAACGTCCAAATGCTGGGCTTCTAGTCCCAGCTGTTGGGCCGCGAGCTATATAACCCTGGGCAAGCCACCCTAGAGCCTCAGTTTCCTCCTCTGTAAAATGGAAAGACAGTGGGTAAAGACTAAAAGAGATTTGAAAATGCTTTTTACGTGGTACAATATTATACGTGTTAAATATTCATTAGAGTCGTCTTGGGAAAGTCGCGAAACTTCTCTCGGCTTCAATTCCCCATCTGTCAAAGAGGAATAAATCTTTGCCATGAGGATTAGCATCTGATAAGAAGCCTCCTAAATTCAAGTGGAGAATTAGGATACTACTAATCCTGGTCACTCGTAGCCATGGTATGGTACTTGTGACGGAGGTGATGGTGACAGTGTCACTGGGGCCATTGGGAAAGCTTACTTTCATCTCATTAGAATATTTTTCCCAGCCTGGGGCTCCTTCACTTAACGCCTGACCAGCCTCAGGCAAGTCACAACCTCTGAGGGCTTCAGTTCTTCCTCTTCGGTGACACGGGGATGCTCACAATACTTACCTCCTGGGTTCTCGTGACGGTTAAATGAGAGAAAGCACACAAAGTGCCAAGCTCCATTCCAGGCACCAAGAGAGAACCCATGTTAGCTCTTGGTAATGATGGCGTCGTCTTGAGCTCTGACCACACGGGCTGGCCTCAGGGAACACGACAACCCAGGGTGGGACAGGATATAAATTCACAGCAAACATGGGAAACACGGGGCTCTCATGGGCAGCCCCTTCCCCTCCCATGGCCCCACAAAAGCTCTCAGGTTCCTCCTGACAGAACGGCAGCCTTCCTCAGGGGGACCGTGGCAGGCCACCCAACTGCCAGGGGACTACTGGCCAGGGGGAAGTGTACGGTGTGGTCAGCTTCGGGGCTCCCTCGGCTGCAACCGCTACCACAAGCCCCGTCCTCAGGCGGGTCTCCAGCTACATCGACTGGATCCACTCAGAATCAGACAAGCCCTGAGCCTCCTGGGCCCTGTCCTGCTCACCCGGCCCCACTAAGAGCAGTGCCCTCCTAGGGTCTGAGAACGCCCTCCTTCCTCCTGAGAGCTAGACAGAAGCCGCCTGGAGGAGGCTGCCGACCTAGGCAACCCCAGCTGGGTCCCCCTCCTTGGGCCCCCACAATTTCTTTGAGTGAAAGGTGCCGAGAGGGTGGCCTTGTCCAGAGAGCTTGAAAACAAAGGATACTCCTCAGGCATTAAGAATGAGTTCCTTAGGACCAGGAGGGTCTTTTATCTTATTTTTGCTTTTTTTTTTTTTTTTTTTTGTATGTAGGCCCTACCATCCAATGCTATAAACCTATTTATCTGCAAAGCCCAAAACCTGATCATTTGAGACCTCCACAGCATTAATGATTGGAAATGAGTCCCTCTTGAGGGTCCTCCAATGACTCTGTAGTTTGCCCTAGGATGAGAAGTTTCCCAGGATGCAGGATTTTTGGTTTTAGACTGGGAGAGACCAGGCAGACAGGACTGAGTTGGTCCCACTCTTACTATGAATGTGTCCCCAGAGAGCGGTCTCCTGTGAGCTCAAAACCAGTATCTCGTAAGATTCCACACCAGTTCCCTTCCTGTTTTTGTAAACAATGGACACAGATTTGTTTGTAAAGAAAACCATAAAAATTAATTCTTTAACAAACCCATAAGACCTGGCACCAATCTGGGGAGCAGCCGTGGATACAATCAGCAGTAGGTGCGCGCAGCCAGAACAGGGAGACTTCCCGAGAAAGGCGGGCCTGGGAGGGGTGCCTGGGGGTGCCCGGGGCAGGGAGGAGCAGGCATGGGGTCTGGTGATGGCTGCTGGGAGGAAACAGGAGGACTCCGTGCTGATCGGGGCCACTTTTTTCACCTACGTCCTGACACGGCCACGGGCTCGGTTGGCTCTTCTGTAAAATGGACTTGAACCAGACCGGGACCCCGCCACAATTTTACAGACGCCTAGAACAAGGGGGAGTTGCGTGTGCTGTTTGTGACCGTGCCCCGAAGCAAGGGAACGCTGGCACATGATTTAATTCTTTTAAGTTTATTTTGCAAAGAACTGTTCAAGTGAATCAAACTGTCACTCTTGTTTTAAAATCCAGGATGAAACCACAGCCATGAGCATGTGGTCGCAGGAGGGAAACTAACAGTCACATGGGCAACGTCAAAATGAGCAGGTGGCCGCCTCGAGTCTGTCTGTCTGCTGTCAGCTCCTTGCCATCGAGCGGTCACAGGCACCGGAGATTCCAGAAAAGTTTGTTGGAGAAAAGCGTAAAATCAAGACGGGTGTGGCCGTTAATTCACAGTGGTTTGTGTTTGCTCAGTTGGGGGGAAAGCCGTGGATTCCGTTTGCACAAAGCAAAATCCGAATGCAGGACTGGAGGCTTCCACCAGCATTTCAAAGGAGCCCAGCGCAAGAGTGGCCGGATGGAAGGTGAGCTTAGGGCCGTTTCCCCAGCCAAACCCTGGAGCCCTTTCCAGCCCAGCTGCTGCGTAAGTCACCACGGAGCAGCAGGTCCTGGCAGCACCTTGGGGACCCAAACCAGGGGCTGGGGGGCAACTGTCCTTTTTTGTCCCAGCATTAGCTATTCCAAACCAGACACAGACACCACAGAGCAGGCCACAGCCGAAAGCATGGCCAGATGTCAGAGGGGATTGACGGGGAAGGCAAGCCTGGGGAGGCAGCTGGGCAGAGGCCCCCACTCAGGGGACAGCAGCCGGGGCCGGTACACGTGCCCAGTAACGGGCTCCGGGACCGACACCACCCAGCTGGCAGCTGTCTTCTGGCGAAAGCTGCCCCAGCAGCTGCGGAGGGGCCGCTGAAGCCTCGCCGTGCTCCCAGCCCGGGGGCGGCCGCCCGCACAAACCCAGACGGGGAGGGCCGAGCCAAGGTCAGGAAGCTGCCAGAAAAATGCCCAAGCAGGGAGGTGACGGGGACAGGTGGCCAAGGGCATTCATCCTTTCAACAAATGTTCACGGAACGACAGCAACACATGCGTCCACCAGCTGAATGCTTATTTTTATTCGAGGAGGTAATACATAGTCTTTGTGAGAATATTAGAAGAATACAGGAGTGTATCCAGTAAAACAGGAAAGTGCCCCGCGTTTGACGTCTCCAATCCCGCCTTCCAGAGATAATCGCTGTTAACAGCATGGCGGATGGTCTTCCGGACTTTATGTAGGGGCCTATATCCAGTATCTCTCTATGTACATTAATATAGAATATCTTCTAACCAAAAATAGCATTTCACTCTTCATACTGTCCTGCAACTGGGTCTTTTCACTGAACTGTATCACATTTTACGTAGCAGTCCCTCCATCCAGGTCACGCTTTTGGACAGCTCAGTAATATTCCATATTACGACTAAACGAGCGATGCTTTCAGCCGCTCCCTATCGTCCTCTCTCCCATCGCTGCAGTGAACCCCCTTGGACACACGCTCTCGCACGAGAGCCGAGCACCTGTGCTGTGGGGCTCCAGCAGCATCGCTGAATGACACAGTCGGCCCAGTAAAAGTTTCAACAGATACTGCTCGCCGGCCTCTGAAAGCAACGCAGAACAGAGCCTTGCAAACAGCACTGCTGGTTTAACCCTTACGGACCTCTCGATCCCTCTGAGAAACAAACGAAATCTAAAAATCTGCCCGTCCACACATCTGACATCTGATTTTTAGGAGTTCGCAGGCCCGCTGCCCTGAAGCCCAAACAGAACTGTAGGCTAAGTGCCCCGTGGACCCAAAGGCCCCAGCAGGTCCGTGAAGAGCTGTGATAATGTCTCATTCTCCTGAATGTCACCAGGGCTCCCCAGGGGAGGGCCCCCTGATTCACGAGAGCATCAGGCGCAGAGCCTGGCGGGAGAAAGCCAGGAAACTGCCAAGCTCAGCTCTGCTCTGCCGAGTCGACCTGATTATTTTCTCGTACGTGTCCTGCAGGTGAGTGCAAGTAACTAAGCACCAGCAGTCCCGGGGACTAGTTCAGACCTGGAAAGGTCACAGGAGGAAAATGATGATGAGGTGACAACCACATGAATCCCAGCTTGGTGAGTCTTAGCAAACGAGCCTCGCGTCCAAGGCCCTGAAAGCTGCCAATTGACCAGGCTCAGGAGAGTTCTTAAGACCTCCAGGATGGGGCCTGACCTGTGCCCCCCCCGGACCTGCGACTTCACTTCCCCGAGGACACGGCTCCCAGCCCAGTCACCTTCCCAAGGTGGGGTAGGGTTCACATAAACTAAGAGACGGGAAAATGTGTTTTATTTATTTTTTTTTAAAGATTTTTATTTATTTATTCGACAGAGATAGAGACAGCCAGCGAGAGAGGGAACACAAGCAGGGGGAGTGGGAGAGGAAGAAGCAGGCTCATAGCAGAAGAGCCTGATGTGGGACTCGATCCCGTAACGCCGGGATCACGCCCTGAGCCGAAGGCAGACGATTAACCGCTGTGCCACCCAGGCGCCCCGGGAAAATGTGTTTTAAAAAGCAAACATCTGGGGCACCTGGTGGCGCAGTCAGTTAAGCATCTGACTCCTGGTTTGGGCTCAGGTCGTGATCTCAGGGTTGTGGGATCGAGCCTGAAGTTGGGCTCTGCGCTCCGTGCGGAATCTTTTGGGGGACTTTCTCTCCCTCCGCCCCCCCCCCCCGCATGTGCGCTCTCTCAAACAAATCTTTTTTAAAAAATAGAAATAAAAAAGCAAAAATCTCCTTTATAAGGAAAAACAAACAGTTGGAACAAAATGAGGGGGAAAACAGGCACCAAAAAAAAAAGTGTCCATATTCACATAAGATTTTTTTTAAGAATACCGGAACATAAGAAAAATTGGTAACTTTTAAAACTTCATTTAGGATTCGCAGACTCCAGCAGCCCCAAACAGGCTGATCTGAGAGAGATGCTGGTTTGTGTATGACCCAAATTTCCTACAGATCAGTGGTTCTCAAGGGGGGTCCCACCGGGGACACCTGGCGGTGTCTGAAGACATTTCTAGTTGTCACTCCTCAGGGAGAGGAGTACTGGCATCTGTGGGTAAAGGCCAGGGTCGCCGCTAAACACCCTACAGCTCTCGGGACGGCCCCACAGCAAAGGACTACCTGGCCCCAAATGTCAATAGTGCTGAGGTCAAGAAGCCCTCCTCTAGAGACAGCAGCCATGGGCTGGAGAAAGGGCCGCTGGGAAGAGTCCTGTGGTGTCCTTGGTAATCTTCTGCTCCTCTTCCTCAGTCGACGGTCATTTGTCTCCAATGTGGAAGCTGCTAAGAGCCTGTCTGCCACCGGTGGGGAAAGAGCAGACCCACGACAGGCCACCAACCCCTTTAAAGAATGACAGCCATTGCTGTGGGACAGGCCGGGCCTCGGCTGCCGTGGGCCCAGAGCAGGAAGGTTTTGGGGTGAACTCAGGTAAAGCAGGGGGAGAGGGGGAGGGGCCCTGGCTCGCATTACGTTTTAAAAAAAAGTTTTTTCCGGAGGAAATTGAAACAACCGGGAATCTGTTTGTAAATCCCTTTCTGCGAAACGGCATTAGCGACCTGTGAAAACAGGAACACGGGGAAGTCTGTGAGCGCTCTCGATGGAAGTTAGAGGTCCAGGGAGGGGCTGGGGGGGAATGGCCACTGACCCAGCCCTGTCACAGTGCTAGCTTCTACTCTGTGTCTAGGAGTCTGTTTCTCTCTGTTTTGTCTTTTAGATTCCACATATAAGGGGCGCCTGGGTGGCTCAGTCAGTTGGACATCTGCCTTCGGCTCAGGTCATGATCCCAGGGTCCTGGGATCGAGCCCCACATCGGGCTCTCTGCTCGTCGGGAAGCCTGCTTCTCCCTCTGCCTCTGCTGCTTCCCTGCTTATGCGCGCTCTCTCTCTCTCTCAAATAAATAAATAAAATCTTAAAAAAAAATTCCACATATAAGTGAAACCATATGATATTTGTCTTTCTGTGTCTGACTTATTTCACTTTGCATAATACCCTCTAGCTCCCTCCATGTTGTCACGAATGGTGAGCTCTCATTCTTTTTTACGGCTGAGTAATATTCCAGCGTGTACTATACCACGTCTTCTTTATCCATGCCTCTATCGATGGATACTTAGGCTGCTTCCATATCTTGGCTGTTGTAAGTAATGCTGGAGGGCAGGGCAGTGGGGGGCTGGGCAAAATAGGCGAAGGGGATTAAGAGGTACAAACTTCCGGGCATGAAAAGTGCAGCATAGAGAATATAGTCAATAATCCTGTAGTAACTTTGTCTGGTGACAGATGGCGACTACACTTATCGTGGTGAGCACAGCGCGACGTGCGGAATTGTCAAGTCACCGTGTTGTATGCCTGAAACTCACATAACATTACTACCTATGTCCACTACACTTCAATAAATGTATATGTACATACAAAAATATATAAAAGCTTAAAAACCATTTTAAAAACCTGCAGCCTCCTTGAGTTGGGAGGGAGAGTGTTTAAAGAAAAGTATCTCCATTATAAGTTCAGAAAACTCAAAATTCAAAATTTCAAACTTCAAAAATTCACAAAGTTCAAATGAGATTGAGAGGTTCGCTTAAAGAAGAGTTGAGAGAAGAGATCAGGCCCAGGAGCCGAGTGCACTGCTTGGCCCTGATGGACTCCCAGCCCGACCCTCAACGGCCCCCGGATGCCTCTGAGGTCACCTGCCCAGAGCCACGGCACATGGGGCCCCCTCGAGTCCTGAACTTACCTTACCTTTCTTCTCGGCTCTGCTCCGCAAAGCACAAAGCCAGAGCCCCCCCCAGGAGGAAGGCATGGACCCAGCCCTTCTAGACCCTTCTTGTGACTCAAAACACCTGAGCAAGCGGGACAGGCCCAGATGTGCTCTGAGACCCGTGGAGGAAGTGGCTGCTCTGAGCGGGATTCCACGGAGAGAGGCTGGGGACCTATCAGGCCATCCTTCCTGCTCTCTCATTGGCCCCACCCCCAGAGAAGGCATACACTGAAGAAATCAGAATTCGTAAGGGTCAAGCATAGAAGACTACACAGTAGGGAGAAGGCTGCAGACCCCACAACCTGCCTTCAGGCACGCATTGCTCTAGCCACCGCACCACCCTGCCCTGCACTGAGGACTGCCTCTGCCAGTGGGGATCCCAGTGTCAGCTGGGACCCCAGAGGAGCCAGGGAAGGCAGCCCTTTGAATAACGGGCCAATGTCACTGTAACCGTAACACCTCGCAATTAAAAGAAGCAAAAGCACCGACTCTCACGGCAAGCCAAGGTGCGGAAGAAACCTCTGGTGTGGGCCCCGGGCCCTGCTCGCCCCTCCCGCCCTCCTCCAAGGATGACGCACGCCCCTCCCGGCAGCCTTCCCTCTCCTTCCCAGAGGAAGGCCGCACTCACCCTGAGCAGGAGGGTCTGCAGGTCCTCAGAGTCAGCCCACTGCTCAAAAACACCGTCCAAGGTCTCCACGTACCAGGAGCCGCTCTTGGTATCCCTCCAGGAAACAAAGCCTTCAGAAGCAGAGAGGCTGAGCTTTAGTGGAAAGCCGCTAACCACCCCACAGGCAGGCCGTAGCCGCCTCTGGGCTTGGGCCCATTCACACGGCCAGCAGTAGCGGCCCCCATCGCTGCGCTCTGTCCCCGTCAGGACCTTACTTCACCCTCACCACCAGCTTGGGCCTTTGGTTGTGATTCCTGCTTTCCCAGCAAGGAGAACAAGGCTCCGAGAAGTCACGGGACTCACCCAAGGGCTAAGGAAGGAAGGGAACTAACACTCATCACACCTGCTACATGCCAGGGACCGTGCTCTGTCACGTACTAGCCACCTCGCGAATCCCCAGGGCACCCCGTGAAGTGCGACTGCTATTCCCATTTTAAAGATGAGAAGACCGAGGCAGGACCAAGACAAGGGTGAGGCAAGGGAGGCATCTTAAATTCTGCATCCTAAGCGCCTCGCCTGCTCGCCCCAAGCTGAGGCTCAGAGAGGAGAAGTCATTTGCTCAGGGTCCTACAGATGGCAAGAGGCAGAGCCAAGACTCACACCCACATCTTTGCTGCTTCTAGGGCATACCGGGGGACCCCGCCAGCTGGGAGGAGGAGCTCTCCTGATGCGTTCACCTGGGAAGGTGGAGTAGGACACAAAGATGTCACTGGGTGTGGGCAAACTAGACACGGCGTCCGGCTGGTCAAAGGGGCCTGGGCCTTCCTGGAACGGGACAGCGTCGGACTCGGGGTCACTGTCAGGGGTCCTGTCTTCGGGGGAAGCAGAGGCCACCTGAAATCCATGGTCTTTCTGCTCTGTAGGAACCAAAGAAAGACACTCATCACTGACACACACAGACCAAAGCTCCTGCTCCTTGCTTCCCGGCGACATCCAACCTGCCCCAGCCTGAGTCTGCCTGATTCCCTCTGGAGCCAGGGTTCCAGGGCTGAGCAAACATCAGCAAGAAACAGACACCGAAGCTTTTCCTAGCTTTTTTTTTTTTTTTTTAAGATTTATTTATTTGAGAGAGAGAGAGAAAGAGAAAGCATGTGTGTGCAAACAGGGGAAAGGCAGAGGGAGAGGAAGAGAGAGAGAATCTCAAGCAGACTCCCCGCTGAGCTCAGAGCCCTACACAGGGCTCAATCCCACGACCCTGAGATCAGGACCTGAGCTGAAATCAGGAGTTGGACGCTTAACCAACTGAGCCACCCAGGAGCTCCTGAACCTTTACTCTTTACACATCCATTAGGTAAAATTGCGGGGGGTGGGGTGCAGAAATTTTTTTAAAAAGCTGTAAAAACAAGTTATAAGGTAGACACCCAAAAGAACTGAAAACGGGTGTTCAAACAAAACCTTGCACAGCAACATTCACGGCAGCATTATTCACAACAGGCGAATGGTGGAGACAACCCGTGTCCACAACAGAAGAATGAATAAACAGAACGGGCTGCACAGATCCAGCAGAATTTCATTCTGGCTTGAAAAGGAGTGAAGCGCCGGCCCCTGGTGCCCTGCGGACGGGCGCTGGAAACATGCCGAGCGCAAGAACCAGATGCCAAAGGCCACTCTCTGGTTCTGTGTACGTGAAAGACCCAGAAGGGGCAAAGCCACAGAGAAGAAAGCAGGTGAGTCATTGCCAGGGACTGAGAGGAGGCAGGAATGGGGAGTGAGCACTGATGGGTATGAAGCTTCTGTTCCGGGCAATGAGAAAGTTCTAGAATTAGGTCATGGGGCTGTGTACTCACGTACTCACTGAACTGTACACTTTAAAATGGTTAAAATGATCAACTTCATGTCATTAAAAAACAAGTGGCATTATTTGGCCTTAAAAAGGAGGGACATTCTGACACACATTAAAACAGGTGAACCCCAAGGACATGACACTCAGTGAGACAAGCCAGTCACAGAAAAACATATGCCACCTGCTTCTACTTTCAAGAGGCGCCTACCATAGTCAGATTCACAGAGGCAGAGAATGTAGCAGTGGTTACTGGGATGGGGGGCAGTGCAGAACGGGGAGTCAGGGTTTCATGGGGACAGGGTTTCAGTTTTGTGGGATGCGAAGAGTTCAGGAGGCAGACAGGGGACACGGCTGCACACCAGTGGGAATGTGCCTAACGCCACTGAGCCAAGCACTTAAAAATGGTTCAGGTGGTAAATTTTCTGTTTGTTTTATGATAACAATTTTTTTTAATTAAAAAAAAAAAAAGACCAATTGTTCACGGAGGCCGCCCCCCTGAGAACAAGACTGGAGGTAGGGGTGAACAGAGGACGTTTACACGTCAGCTCAATATACCTCAGAAGGCTGGATTTTTTTTTTCTTTCTGGTTTTTTAATGATCATGAACTCTTTTTGGTCTCAGGAGTTTACCGACCAATATTACGCACGTGGACCGTTTTGTAGCTGGTTGCTTTTGTTAGCCATACTCACGGCCTCTTCCTTAACACACGTTAAGTCTCACCGCAATGATTTTTTTTTTTTAAGATTTATTTATTTATTCAACAGAGATAGAGACAGCCAGCGAGAGAGGGAACACAAGCAGGGGGAGTGGGAGAGGAAGAAGCAGGCTCATAGCAGAAGAGCCTGATGTGGGGCTCGATCCCAGAACGCTGGGATCACGCCCTGAGCCGAAGGCAGACGCTTAACGACTGCGCCACCCAGGCGCCCCTCGCCACAATGATTCTAATCAACACAAAGTCTGGCCACGGGGGCAGCGTCCAAGGACAACCGTGGCCGACAGTAGGCTGCGTCCCCCCTCTGGACCTTTATACGTTTGTTCTTACCTGGTCACTTGCAGGTTCAACTAATGATGCTTTACTCCCTTATCACAACATCATGGGGACTTTCCACAGGTTATTACAAAGCCTTCTTTACCATCATGGTTTATGACACAGACGGCACGCACACACACACACACACACACACAGGGAGTACCCCTGGGGTACAGGCACCAAAGACGCAAAATAACAAGATGGGGGCCTGCTTTCCGGGGAGCTAAACGCCCAAATGGAAAAACCCAGGCCCTTACTTTACACGGAGACTTAGATTTTCAAAAATGATAGAGAACTCGCCTCTCTCCTTCTCTGGGGGGCGGGGAGTGGGTAGGGATACAGTGGAGGAAACTATCCACTGTAGCAGCATCCCCTCCCTTTCAGAAAACCAAGGGAAGAAAAATTGCCATTCTTGGCTGCTGTCTTACGAAGACCAGCAAGGTGGATCTTGTGAGCAATTCTGTCTTATCTGGTCTTGCCTCGGCTGCTGAAAGCACGAGGCCAAATGCACAGGAGACCTCCAGCAAGCAGCAGGACCTCACGACGTGCATTTCTAGACCCCAAATGTACTCTTCTCCTGTCCTTGCGCCTCCCCTTCCTCCCTCGTTACTTCGTTCTACTATATTCCTCGTACTCCCTAAGCTATCTCAGATCCTTGTAGGGCATCAAAGAAGGCAGCAAACCATAGGTCATGGGAGCTGTGGAGATGTTTACACCTTCTGACCCTGTACTTTCCCCAGGAAATAATTCAAGCGATGTCAACACTCTGTATGTAGAGACATTTGTGGTCACAGGAGCCAAGAATTGGATATCACCTCAACGGCCGACACTAGGGAAATGAGTTGGTGAGTACAGATCACTAAAACGGAACATTATAAAGCCATTTAAGCTAGCGGTGATGAGGACCGTGGTGATGTGAAGAAATGCTCACGGGCTAACGCAGGATGAGAAAAAGCAGACTGTGCCCACGGGCCACCATCCACAGGTAAGAAGCAGAAATGAGCCCACTGTGTCAGGCTTGCAAGATCCTGGAGGATTTCTGCACTCACATTTTCTGTCTTTTCTGTTTCAGAATCTGAACTCCCCTCAAAGCTGTGGCAGACCTGGAAACCAGAGTGGGGTCAAGGCAGGACTCCGGCCACACATAGCTCCAGCACAGAGCCATCAGGGTGGTGACACGGCAGAAGGTCTCCTGGCACGAGCCCCAAAGAAGCACAGCTCACTGCGGGGTGCAATGGGCCCTCGAGAGAAAGCAGCTACAAAGAGCTTCGGTAAAAGCAGACAGAGGGCAGAGTGGGCCAGAGGGTTCCTTAGGGAATGGTTTCTGGGGCAGGTGACCGTGACACAGGCTCCAATGAGAGAGGGAACAGTCCTGGTGGGGGAAGCAGCAGGGCAGGCAGGCCCTGGGCAAGAGAGCAGGCAGGTTTGTGTGGCTGGATCTGTGGTGGGAAAGAGCAAGGAGGGAAGGAGGTCACAGTTCACCCAGGGAAGCCAGGGTCCCATCTGCAGGGGGGCAGAGACAGGACAAGGATGGTTCTGGCACCCCCATTCGATAGCCCCAACATCTATTGCCCCCCCGCTACATCTGACTCAGAAACTTGGCAGTTTGTCTTTGTTCTCACAGCTGACCTTCAGGGGCCAGGGTTCTGCCCTACGCGTGTTGCCTCTCAGCTCTGCTGCCTCTTCCATGGAGACCCCCGAGCCTGCAAAGGGGACTTCTGAGACCTGTGAGAGCTGGACTGTTCCACTGCTTCCTCAGGTCCCTGCTTCTGGTTATTTTCTTGGCCGAGATCCCGGAATCTGCCCTGGGTGTCCGGGAATGACTTGAAGCGGAACAGGGACCGGAATCTGAGACGTGGGTGGCCAGGGTCGGGGGCACTGCGGTGGGAAAAGCCGTAGGAATGGCCTGAGACAGAGGGGGACAGAGGGACCGCCTAGGGAAAGTGGAGAAGACACAGTGCGATCTGACTGGGGAATGAGAGAGAGAGAGAGAGAGAGAGAGAGAGAGTCAGACGGGGGATGTGAACTTCATCTCCATTCACGTGTCCTCCTCACTCGACAAATCTGAGGTGAAATCCTCGCCCATAGGTTACATACCTTACACACAGCTGTGTTCTTAAGGACATTCTCGAATTCAAAACCCCCTGTAAGGCAGACTAACTTCCCCAGAAGAATAAACACACAGCGGGGGGAGGAGCTGTCCCCGCAGCACAGAAAATCCACAACCACGCAGCACGTCGTGCCTCCTCCGGCCTTCTCAGCAGGAGCTCTAGAAGTCTGAAGACGGGCTGCCCCACAACGAACAGCTCGGCCTCACAGAGGCCGCTTGGCTCCGGCCAAGTGCACCGGGCTGGGTCACGCTGTATCACGCTACTGACTCAGGGACAGGCCACACCAGCCCTACCAACCCTGAAGCGCGTGTTTGTGCCCTGGGGCGTGAGCCACCTCTTACAGAACGGGTAACTTGTCAAAGCATTTTCAAACTGGTGGAAATTGCAACAACAGTGAATTTTGCAAAAGCAACCCAAGAGTCACCAAAATCCAGGGCAGATGTTCGGATGCCTGTAAACAAGAGGACACCAGGCGGGTGACGGACCCAGACTGCGGGCAGGTCACATCTCTGTTTTCAGCCGCCCTACTGCCCCCTTGTGGCCACAGCGTTACACACAAGGTCAACAGCCACCTGGGGCAGAGCAGGGACCACAGTTCCATAGGCAGCATCCTAATCACTGCGTTCCAGCTCTGAAATCTTGCTGTTCCCATCAAGATGGGTTTTTTTGATTTTGGGGTTTCTTTTTTTTGTTTTTAGTGGAGGGAATCTATATTATTTAAAATTTTGCTTACAATAATTTTTATATGGTTCTATTTCAAAATCAAATAATTAGCATCCACAGAAGATACAACCATCCTGTGAGCTTTGTGCGAGGCTGGGGGGACCCGGCTGTAGGGCAGACGGGCCTAGCCCTGCCCTGGGAGAGCTGACCCGCCGGGGAGGCCATCTTAATACAAGGAGAAAGTGTTGTGAGGGAAGAACAGAGGCTGCAGGAGACCTTGTGGGCCCGCTGACGGGTCCAGAGAGTGACCCTGCGAAGACCCTCCGTGCTGCTGGGAATGGACTGTGAGGAGGCACTGAGCTGCAAGACCACGAACTGTGACTTTCCCAGAAAGCTGGCGTCCCAGCTCGGCCTTCGTCCACGGCTCCCTTGCCCGCTTCATCTTTCACTCTCTTCACACAAGAAAGAAAAACCATTTGCTTCCGAGTAAGAACATCACCGGACTACACACTCGGGATCACAAGAAAAACGATGATCTGGAGATTTCTACAACCCCAAGAGCAGCAGCCTTTCCACCTTCCTCTTCCCATAACTCTGGGGTAACTGTGCCGGGCACAGGGGGCTCCCATGCGACACGGGGTCCTCTGGGGTCAGGGGGACGGGGAGAGTCCAGGTCTGCAGCTACGGACACGAACCCGGCACCGTGCGCTGCGTCCGTCCTAGATATTCCGCAGTGACGCTAGGAGGTAGGATCTGCTGTTAGCCCCACCGGCCAAGACTTCTAGAGATTAACTGGCCCATGTTTGTGCAGGAAGGAAGTGGCTACCAAGGTTGAACCTGGTGTTCCCAGTCACTCGTGGCCAACTTGTGGGCATGGGTCACGACAGCGACCCGATACAGTTCCAGTCAAATTATAAATTCCAGGGGGCAGAGACCCTGTCTATCCCGTATCCCCAGCACCTAACACACAGCTGGGGGTATACAGCAGATACTCAATAACACTTACCAGATGTCATGTGACCACAGCCTGCTCTCCTAGACGACCCGCACCCCCTCACGTTACCCCCCCCCCCCAACGTGGAACAGTATGGGACAGATGAACACATTCAGAATATGCTACTGGGGCACCCGGGGGGCTCGGCTGGCTAAGCGTCCAACTCTTGGTTTCAGCTCAGGTCATGATCTCAGGGTCCTGGGATCAAGCCCCATATCGGGCTCCCTGGTCAGCGGGAAGTCTGCTTGTCTCCCTCCCCACGCCCCTCCCCCTCACGTGCGCGCGCACATGCGCGCTCTCTCTCTAAAATAAATAAATAAATCTTAAAAAAAAAAAAGAATACACTACAGGTTATGATCTCAGGGTCCTGGAAATTAGCCCTGCGTCAGGCTCTACACTGAGCTTGGAGCCTGCTTGGGATTCTCTCTCCCTCTCCCTCTGTCCCTTCCCACCCCCTGCTCGTGCTCTCTCTTAAAAAAATATATATATATCCGTATATACATATACGGATATATATACACATACACGTAATATTACTGAAATCTCCAGTCCCTGGACCCATGGGAATTCAAATACTTTAGCTCTGGCCTCCCTTTCTCTGGGACAGTAGAAAGAGGGTCAAGTTGAGGGAGGTCGGGGGAATGATAAGGAAAATGAAAAAGGGTTTTTTTTTTCCCTCTCCTCTGCTTTGTGATTGCCAAGTCTCTGGAGTTGAAGCTGCCAGAGCCGAACGAGCCCCTGAGGCTACTGCACCGTGAGCTGGAAGGCTCTAACCTCTACAGGCTGGACAAAGCGGAGGCCTACTCAAGACAGGCAGGTGCTGCTGTTCGGACAAAGGGGCCACGTTTGGGACCCTCTGACTACCCCAACAGACCCCTTGGGCATCAAGAGAGGCTGGAGAGAGAAGGAGGCAGGGGGGCTCCTCCCACTAGTCATCGGCTGGGAGACTGAGGACCTGCTTACCCCCACCACAGGCCTGGATGAAGAAGAGCTTGGGCTTCCCTCCCAAGCTGGGGCAGCCGGCTCCATTGAAGATGTTCACAATTTTCTCGACAGACACAGGACATCCATCCGTGCCATAAACAGCCCCTGGGAACTGGCGGTGGCTGGCCTAGAAGACCAAGAATCCTGTTTACAAAACCAAGAAGCTGGGGTAGGAATCCAACACACTGTTCAGAGGCTTTGTGGGGCCAAGCATTTAGAAGGTCCCAGCCAGGGGCACAAGGCTGATTTAGGCAGTCTCTATTCCAAGGTCTCAGACTCACGTGCCTAAGACAGCCTAACTGGAAAGTGCTGGCCAGCTTCTTCTAGATTGATGGTTCTCAAAGTATGGTCCCTGGACCAGTGCATCAGCATCACCTGGGAACCTGTAAGGCATGCTGATTCCTGGGCTCCCCCCGGACCTAACTCAGAAACCCTGGTGGTGGGGACCAGCAATATGGTCTTTCGGGAGCCTCTAATGCAGCTAAGCTTTGAGAACCACTGCTCTAGACCAGTTCTTCTCAAACTTTCTGTGTATGGGGACCCAGTCAAAGTGCAGGCTCTCCATGAAGAGGTCTGGGGCAAGGCCTGAGAGTCTGAATTTCTCACGAGTTCCTGGTAAGGCCCATGCTGCTGGTCCACAGGTCACACCATGAATGAAAAGGGGGCAGTCCCTGCCCAGCTACAGGCCAGAGTTTTGCTCTGTGAGGATGTGGCCAGACCATTGTGGTTCTTCAAGAGAAGCTGGAAATCCTGATTTCTGTGAGAAAGTTGCCAATTTTGAAAACACTGGGCAACCCCCCAGGGGGACTACAGGCCTCTACTTGGAGCTTCTGATTGGTCCAACCCTTACATGAAAAGATGAGGGACCTGAGGCCCCGGTAGTGGGCGGGGCTGGGCCACAATGACCCAGCCCATTAGTGTCCAAGCCCAGAGTGGGTCCCAGTGTCCTGACGCCCAGCCAGTGGCGAAGGGCCTGGGACAATGCCCAGTGGGAATGGAAGCAAGAGCTGGGAGCTGCTGTGTGCTGTGCCCGGCTCTGCACAAAATCCGGGATAGGAGCTCTGTGAGCAGAATCTCCTCCCTGACTCTCCCAAGATGGCTTCTCCCAGGCACACAGCCCCACCCAGGAGGAGCATCCGAGTCCTCAGAGAACCAGATGGCTCCCAGGAAGACAACAGGGGACAGACAGGGCCCCACGGCTCTTCCCACAAGGCCAGGACACCGGAAGGGACCAGGCTCTGTCATGGCCTCTCAGCTCAGCCCCTCGGGGCAGCTGCCCAAGGAGCCGGCACCTCTACCTGACAGCCGTGAGAGAGGACGACCACCACGCAGCAGTCCAGGGCACCGTGGTCGCGCCGCGCCAGCTCCACCAAAGCCTGGAGCATTTGCTACGAGAGAAGGTGGCAGATGAGCAGGAGCACTGACGGATCGGGTCCCCACGCTGGGCCCGCCTGGGCAGAGCCCCTTCCCTGCCCCCGCGGCCAACCCTGCAGTAATGACCGGCCTGACAGTCACAAGAGGCACTGTTCCTGGGGACAAGATGCTGCGCTTGGGCACAGCCCATTCACTGCTCACAGTGACCCGAGGAGGTGAGTTCCCTTCCTGCTGTCTAGACGAGGAAACTCAGGAAAGCTCAGGAGACACACGGGAGGGCCCGTCTTGAACCAGGTCACCTGGAGTTTGAGGCCTGACCTGGGATCCCCCCGCCCCCCCGAGCCACGCTGCCTCTGCTGGTGCTCCGGTCCTCAGGGCTCGTCTAGGGGAGTCACTCGCTGTCAGGTGGGTGGCAGGACCCTGCCCCACCCCTCCCCACCCCTCTCCGCAGACAGTGACCCTACCTTGGCCGTCAGGTCGCACTTCACCTCCACCGTGAAATGCAGCAAGCGGAAGCGCCGACGCAGCTTCTCACAGTCGATATTGGAGCCGGCGCGGGTCGTGAGCCTCGACTCGAGGCAGAAGTTCACGTTGTTGATGATGAGGCAGTGGCCGCAGGGGTCTGTGTTCAGGGCGTACGCCTGCCCAAGCACAGGGGCCAGTGTCAACCGGGGTCTCACTGCACCCCTCCAGAGAGAAGCCGAGGCCCTGGTTTTCCTGCGTGCGGTTGGCAGTCTGGAGAGTTGGGACCGAAAAGGGGGTCTGCCCTCTCTCTGATGGAGCGGCAGCGTCTACACCCAGCATTCTGGGGCAAAAGCACACAAACCGCAAACCAGATGGGCGTGAGCACGAGCGGTGGGACATGCGAATAGCTAACCTGGGAGAGGAGGGCAGTTCCCACGGCCGCCCTCAGCTTAGAAATCTGACACCCAGAGGCATTCGCCCCAAAAGGACCTGACAGATTGTCCCACCCAGGGGAGCCTGGGAGAACCGTGTGGGTGGCTCTGTCAGCAGAGAGACTGGTGCCTAGACCCGCCCTCAGAGCACTGACACCACTTCCCAGCCAGGCTCCCCGTGTCCCTTGGAACCCCCTCACAGCAGCCTGTTCTTTTTGTCACAGTACTTAACACGATTTAGATTGAGATTGAGATATTTCTTTGTGTCACTAGCCTCTGCTAGGCTGACGGTCTAGCACAAGGACTAGAAACACAAGGGGTCTGCTCCCAGGTATCCCAGCACAGAGCCCAGGACCGGCACGCAGGAATCACACAACAAACACTGTGAACGAGAGCGAGTGACTCAGTCCCACAGCCGATTCTGATGGCCGCCTCACGTGAGGTCTGACCCCTGACTTCACAGACAAGGGAAGAGCAGGGAAGCTTGGACAGCCTGCTCCAGGAAGAGCTGCGCCAGCATCAGGGAGCTGTAGGGGGCCTGGGACCTCCCTCCAGCTGGGCTCAGTTCCCTGGGTTCCTGATACAGCTGCAGAGGGAAGGACCTGGGACATGTAGAGCAGAAGAGCCCAAAGCCAAGGCAGCTGGCCCCAAGCCACAGGAAGACTCACCAAATCAACATTTTGCTTGGAAATCTCCTGAGCACCTGGAGAGAGAGAGAGAAAGAGAGAGAGAAAATGTGAATGCCTGGCCCAATAGGGGTGGGACAAGGGTCTTTGAATACAGAAGATCAAGAATTTGGGAAACACCAGGGAGAGACTAGGGGGACAGCCACCTTGCAGAACTGCTCAGAGGTCTCCAGTGAGGTTAAACACACACCTACCCTCTGACCAGCAATTCCATTCCCAGGTATAGACCCAAGAGAAATGAGTGCAGTGAGCACAAAAAAACCTGGCCGCAGATGATCACTGAAGCCTTATTCTTCTTTTTTTACCTTAAAGATTTTATTTATTTATTTGAGAGACAGAGCATGTGTGCACACAAGTGGGGAAGAGGAACAGTGGCACAGGGAGTGGGAGGAATAGACTCCCCACCAAGTGCAGAGCCTGATGCAGGGCTTGATCCCAGGACCTCAAGATCATGACCTGAGCCAAAGTCAGATGCTTAACCAACTGAGCCACCCAGGCGGCCCACTGAAGCCTTATTCTTTTTTTCTTTTTTTTTTAAGATTTTATTTATTTGACAGAGAGAGAGAGAGATCACAAGTAGGCAGAGTGGTAGGCAGGAGAGGGAGGCAGTATTTGAAATTATCTCTGCTCCCTGCTTAGCAGAGAGCCTGACGCGGGACTCGATCCCAGGACCCTGGGATCATGACCTGAGCTGAAGGCAGACGCTTAACTGACTGAGGCAGCCAGGTGCCCCTGAAGCCTTATTCTTAATGCCTGGAACTAGAAACAACCCAAATGTTCATCAACAAGTTGATGGATAAACAATTTATGAAAAAAGCCGCATAAGGGAACACTCCACAGCCTGAAAAGGAACGAGGTACCGACATGTACAATGCTGGGGATAACACAAAACATTATGCCAAGGAAAAGAAGCCAGGAGAGTGTACGTGGCATGATTCCATTCATAATGAAATTCTAAAACAGAAAGGCATAAGGGAAGCTCTAGGAGAGCAGACGCTTCCTGTACGTAGAATCCGTGGAGCCCGGCACTCAGAAAGTCCTCTGCAAATATTTGCAGAATGAATAAATGAGTAAAGGTGATCATTTTTCCTTCAGGGTCAAGTGAGTTTTCATTTCGATTAGCAAGAAGTCCACTGACCACCAGCCTATAAGGTAGTAGGACTTTTTTTCTTCTTAAACAAAGAGAACTTGGTGGCTATCTTGGAGTTGCAATGCAAGGTGAGTTGCACTGGGGCCTATTCTCATGATCCCACAGTGGTACCATTCATTGCTCACAGAGAGCCGGGACCCCTTGCTGGGAACTATTCTCTCAAGAGTGTTAAAGCCATGCCGGAAAAGCATTCCTATCCCATTTTTTAATTGGAAGTGGTTTTACCTGCCTGAAGAATCCCATAGTTCACAGCCTTAAATCTGAAACTATTGCTTATTTCCAAAATCCCACTGCACCCCAAAAATATAACTATTATCCACAACTGAAGAATTCTTTCATTCCCCAAATTCGTAGTATTGATCCACAAAGTGAGAAAGGGACATCATCAAAGTGGCACAGTAAGAGTTTTCTACCCCCTTCCCTGACAAATGAACACCAATTTTGACAATCATCCACAAATGAGACTGCCTTTATGGAAGTCCGGGAATCGAGGAGAGAAGTTCCAGAACACCGCTGGTGCAAAATAATCCAAGACTGGATGCACCGAAGAAGCCAGTCAGCAAGGACTGGAGGAGCTGACTCCTTCAAATACGAAGCCAACACATGACTTCAAGAAACATGAGAAATCAAGGAAATAGGACCCTGCCAAAGGAGCACAATAATTTTCCAGAAACTGACCTCCAAGAAATAGAAACCTGTAATGTGCCTGATAAAGAATTCAAAGCTGCTATCTCAAGAAAGCTCAGTAAGCTACAAGAGTATACACAAAGCCAATTCAACAACATCAGGAAAACAACACCTGAACAAAAGAGATAGAAATCATAAAAAGAACCAAACAGAAATTCGGGAGCAGAAGGATGCCATGAATGAAATTAAAAATGCAACAGACAGCATCAACATCAGACTCGAGCACACAGAAGAAAGAATCTGCGAAGTAGAAGACAAGTCATTTGAAATTACCAGCAAAGAACAAAGAGAAAAGAACAAAGAAGATGAAGAAAGCCTACATGAACTGTGGGTTATCTTGAAAAGAAACATCTATTGCATTATTGGGGTCCCAGAATAAGGAAGAGAGGGAGAAAGGGGCAGCAGGCATGTTTAGAAAAATAATGGCTGAGAACTTCCCACACCTGGGGAGAGATCTGGATATCCAAGGTCATTAACCTCATAGGTCCAACTACCCACCAACCACTCTCTTGGTACTCACAGACATCACTGAATCGTCCAGAACCACTGTCCACTGGCCTGGACACCTCTGATCTGAGAACCTCTGGCCTGAGCTTGTCTGGCCAGAGCTGCTCAGGCCCCAGCACCACTGGAGCGAGTTTTCCTGGAGTCGGCTTTGATGGACCGTGCTTCTCTCTGAGATCCTCTGGTGTGAGGCCCGTTGGTCCAAGCACCACAGGCATGAGGTTCAGGGGTCTGACAGCCTCTGGATTCTGCTTTTCTGCTTGCCGACTCATTCTCAGCAATGAAGCCAGCTTATCCTGGTCTGTGTCCTCTAAGCAGGAGATGAACAAAGGGAGGGCCTGACTCCCTCGGGTCTCTAGATCTATGACCAGCTGCCTGGCCTGATCGCTCCGAGACCCTGAGCCTGCATGCTGTTTGGAAAGAAAGACATGGCACTATTATCCACACAACGTCCTGTGACTCTCACTTTGTCCCCGCTATGTCCCATCTAGCATAAATCTACACAATCGGTCACATGGGCAAAACTTGAGCCTGCAGTTACACTGAGTGTGTGCCACCTGCCAGCCTTTGCTTTTCTATTCATTATTTTGGAGGCATCTCTCATGAACCCAGCACTGTGCGAAGTGCTGAAAATACAGCAGTGAACATTATCAGTCCTCAAGAAGCAGACATCTAGTGGGGGTTGCAAACAGACAAATCAACAGTGACACACCAAAGAGAGAAGTGTCAGGTGGGAGAGCACATGGGCCTTGGAGGGTCCAGGGGAATCCAACTCAGCCTTGGGAAGCCAGGGAGGCATCCAGCAGGGGATGTCTTTACTGAGACCCCAGGGAACATTAGCAAGTGAATAGTGAATTCAGAGAAATGAGAAATGTAAGCTGAAATGGGAAACAGTCAGTGAGGGATGAGGCCTTTGTGTGGTCATGCCAAGAAAGCTGTGAGGAGCCACTGAGGAGTTTTAAAAAGTGACAGAGTCGGATCTGCCTTTTAGAAAAATCATCCTAGGGGCGCCTGCGTGGCACAGCGGTTAAGCGCCTGCCTTCGGCTCAGGGCGTGATGCCGGCGTTCCGGGATCGAATCCCACATCAGGCTCCTCCGCTATGAGCCTGCTTCTTCGTCTCCCACTACCCCTGCTTGTGTTCCCTCTCTCGCTGGCTGTCTCTATCTCTGTCGAATAAATAAAATCTTTAAAAAAAAAAAAAAAGAAAAAAGAAAAATCATCCTAGGGGCAGGGTGGACAACAGAAGGGAGTGAGCCACAGCCAGGTCAGGTGGTCGCAAAGATGGCGCAGCAGGAATGGGGAAGTGAGTGGACAGACCAGAAAAATTAAGGAGAATGCACAGGATTTGGGCACTCATCAGGTGGACTGTAAAGTGCAGGAATGGTTGAGGTTAACGGGTGTCAGGATGGTGGGACTGGTCACTGACACAGGGAAAAGAAGGAAGAAACTGCTTAGCTGCTCATTCCTTGAGACCCAGCTCTGGCCAAGTTCCTCAGGATCCACACGGATCCTCAAATATCCTACAGCCTCAAATATCCTACAGCAGCACTGTCCAAGGGAACATTCTATGATGATGGAAATATTCTTCACCTGCGCTGACCAAGATGGCAGGCGTTAACCAACATGGCTATTGGGCACTGGGGTCCTACAACTGAGGAACCGAATTTTCTATTTTGTTTAATATTAATTACTTCAGATTTACACTTAAATAGCCACATGTGGCTAATGGCTACTATACTGACCAGAACAGACCTATAATGTCACTGAAAAGATAATCCTCACTAATAAAACAGCTAGCTACAGGCCTTTCTCTCAACATTTATGGAAAACTCACAGTAAGACAGACACTGTGTTAAATGCATCATTTCATCTAGTCCCCCTCAACAACCTTAAGGGGTTAAATTACAATTATCCCCACTTTACAGATGAGGGAAACTGAGTCGCAGAAAGGCATTGCAACTTGCTAATATGTAACAAAGCCAGGATGAGGACCCAGATCCATATGGCTCAGCCAAACCAGGCAAGGCAAAATGGCAGCCTTGTCGTTCATGTGACATTCTTTTAAAACTCTGAATTTGTTGCTAACATCTAAAATCAGGGAATTTAACATCAAAATCAGGACTTTCAGCTTCTCTTTAAAAATCTGGCCACACAGAGCCAGCATTCTGGAATGACCATATGTGCTGGAGCTGGGGGGCTGCCCACCTCAGTGCCCACCCATTGGGCCTCTGTGGGCATTTTAATTTGTATCTGAAGGCAAGGATATGGCCTCAAACCATTTCCACTCCTCCATACAGGTCACAGAGCAGATGCTCATGAGACTTCTTTTAATATTATTATTCACTGGTAATTTTTCATTATGATCCTTATCCTATTAAAGACTACCTTACTAGGTCAGGCCAAGCTCCTGCATGATGGAGAAAACAGACACTCGGTCTGCAAGCAGCCCCCAGGGCAGTGGCCAGAGGCCTCCAGAAAGCCACACACACCTCCTGGTAGGAAATAACCTCCTGGACCCCTCCTTACCTCACAGGCCTGTGGTGAGAGTCAAGTAAGACATGAAACTGCTTTTGAAGAGAACCTCATATGTTTATTTTCTCCATTACCTGCATCAGGCCCCTCATCTCCAAAACCCCTTAGGAAACATAAACTTAGCACAGGAGGAGCTGGACAAGGGGGCAGAGGACACAGCCAGCTAGGCCCCCGACTCTGTGCCTGACCTTACAGTTCCACATCCATTAGCTCATTTGGTTCTCACACTACTACTGTTGTCCCCAGTTCACAGTCCAGGAAACTAAGGGTCAAAGACGATGAGTGACTTAGCCGGGGACACAGAGCCAAGCAGTGTGACCCACTCCCTCCAGCTGGGTGCCCTGAACCTCCACGCTAGAAGGAAGAACACAGGCTTCCTTCCCGGGCAGAAACACTGGGCTGTAGCAGCCAACAGTGCATGCTGGTGGTACAGAGCGTGGAATCGCTCTAGCCAACCCTGGAGGAGGTGTTTGGGATCGCACGGTTCCGCTGGACCATCCAGTGGGCTCTAGTGGAAAAGGGGGCTCCCACACGATGGTTCCCCAAAGGGGACGGGTACTGGGGGCACAGACCGGGAGGGGAGAGCTGGAGCTCGGCCTTTAAGTCATGCTGTGGCTTCCGCAACCCTCTCCGCGCGGCCTCGCTGACCCCAGCTAGGACGTGAACTCTGCGCGCGGCGCGGGACATTGGGCGCACCTGAATGTCCTCGATCATGGCGGGCGTGAAGAGCTGGCGGGTGAGCAGAACGTCCCAGAGCGAGGCCACCTGCAGCTCGGTGACCAGCCGCACCCGGCACCGGCGCAGGAGCTGCCGGTCGGCCTCGTCCATGGCGGCCAGACGTAGGGGACCCGGGGAGCCGAGGTCCACTTCCTGGCCTCGGCCGCCGTGCCCCGCCCGCCACCCAGGACCCGCCTCAGGACGAGCCACCTCGTTGAGCCCCGCCCCCGCATCGCCCCTCGGCCCCCGGGTCCCGCCCCCAGGCCCCGCCACAGCACCTCCTCCGCCCCAGAGGCTCAGCCTCCGCGCCCCGCCCCCAGACACACCCCCGCGCCACCGCACCGCCCCCAGGGCGTATCCTGCGTCGCTGCCCCGCCCCCAGGACTACCCCGAGTCACCCCTCCCACCCGAGTGCACCCCTAGTTCGCGCCGCCAACCCCTAGCCAGAAGGCACCACCGCTCCGCTTTTACAAAAACTCGGAGGCGGTCACACTGCTGGTTAGAGGACACCCATGCCTGGAGTCATGGTCTGTACCGCCCCATTCAAGCCTCTCGCGGGTATGGGGTCCTCCAGCCCCATCCCCGTCGGTAATAAAACCGTAATTCTCCTGCTCCCCGCCCCGTGGCCAGATGTCGTTTACTGTTCCAAACTCGCCTGTGTCATCCAACCAAGCCCACATTTCAAGGTCTTAAATCCCCCTCTTCCTTCCCTCCCACTCTAGCACCTCCCACAAAGGGGAAAAAAAAAAACTGGCATTAATCTCTTCTGAACTCCCAGTTTGTACAGCTCACTTCCACATTTCAAAAATAATTGCTCCTGTTTATTGGGCGTTTGCTAAGTCTCAGCCATTGTGCTAGTCACTTTACATTGCGTTATCTCACTTATCCTTGACTACAATCCTACCAAAGGAATACCAAAAAGTGTTCTTCCCCCCCCCCCCCCCGCCCCATCTTACAGCAGTGGTCTGCGTTCAAGGTCCCAGAGGTAGTAAGTGGCACAAGGCAGTCAAAATTTAAACCGGAACCTGACTCAAGTCCACCTTAGAATCCATTCTCCTGAGCATCAAAACCTCAGCCCCATTCATTCATTTATTCTACAAATACTTATTAAGATCCTGCCTGTGCTGAGGTCTACTCAGGCACCGAGAAGATCCAGGTGAACAAAACAGAAGGCCCTGCCCTTAGAAGCTTACATTCCAGTGGGAGGAGACAGACGATGAACAATATAAAGAAATAAAAGATAGAGTGTGTTGGGGATGAATGCAAAGGAAATTTTTTTAAATAATAAAAACAGGGCGGGGGGGATGTGAAATCTCTTTCATTGTATCCCCAAGGAACCTATATCATTGGCTCAATGAAAGTTTACCTCATCCACCTGTGACTTTCCCCCTCCATCCCCGCCACACACACATCCCTTTCCCAGTCTGAGGGCAGTCTCTGGCACATTCTACGGCAGAGCTCGCTTTGGTAAGTAAGTTTAGGAGTCCTGGATACTAGGCCTTGGGCAAGTCCCTGCCCCTCTCTGGGCCTCAGTCTCCCCATCAGTATAAGGTGAAGTCGGACTAGAAAGGCTCCCTAAGGTCCCGTCCAACTCCGACGCTCTAGGCTTCTATGAATAGGGTGAAACAGAACAGGGACCAGCGATTGTTTCCCCACCCTAGCAACTGTTACTAGACGAGGGCCATCTCCTGGCAGGAGTGGAAACTCCTCCCTGAATCGGGGAGGTCTTTTGAGCATCCCATCATGCATCGCGACTTCGTCTCTCTAGGAGGCACGTTTTGGCCTCTTTGGTCACGATCATCCCTTTGGATCCAGCCAAGGAGCGCGCCTCGTTCCTATGGCAACCGCGCCAGGTCCATGCGCAGACGGCGGGTAGCAAGGGTCAAAACAGATTCGCAAAGTAGACGTCCTCGACCCGTTCAGTCCGCGCCTTCGGTGAGGAGAGCCTTTAAGTGTCACGTGACCCCTCCCGCTCGTCCCCGCCCCTCTCCCCTCCCCAGGTCCCGGCTAGCGCTGGTGCGGACCGGAGGCTCCCGGCCCGGCGGACTAACTGGAGCACGGACGCTGCAGCCGGTTGGGCCGGTGCCCTTTCCCGGTAACTCCTTCCCGGCGTGACGCGCGGAGCCGCGGATGCGGCGGGGCCGGGCAGACTCGGGGATCTCCCGTCAGTTCCTCCTCGTTCCGGGTTCCCCCGGGCCCGGGGGAAACCGGGAGTCGACAGGGCCCGGCCCAGGGCTCTCGGTGGGTGGCGGGGGAGGCGGTCGTCTCCTGAAGGGTTGCGACCTCCGGCGGGAGCTCAGACCTGGAGCGTGCCTCCTGGAGCCCCTGCCTGGACCAGGGGATACTGCCCGCGGGCGGTAGTCTACCTGTTGGGCAGGTGGTTTCTTGCCCCGAGGCCGGCACAGCCGAGCTCGAGACTGCCAGCCAAAGAACTTCACAGCCCCCCGCCTCTTGGGCTGCTCACTGGAGGCGACTGATACGGTGGAATAAGGCAGCGATTGCACTGCGTAATAGAAAAAATAATAAGTATCACTTTCTGACTGTTGACCCTATGTTCAGTAAATCTTTTACATACATTTAACTTCCTTGCTGATCCTTTCAAGGTGGTATTATTCGTCTCCATTTATGAATGACACTGAGGCTTAGCAAGTTTAAGTAACTTGCCCAAGGTCATGAAGTGGTGGAGGACAGATCCCAATATAAGTCTGTTTCCAGAGCCTGTGTGCTTAACCAATACCTACCTCACCGTCCAGAGTTTTAGCGCTCTGTACGTGTTTTATAGGGCAGAATAGCTTATAGGTTGCCTTAACAAGGAAGAAACTGATTTGTTCTAGGATTTTTTTTTTAAGATTTTATTTATTTATTTGACAGAGATAGAGACAGCTAGCGAGAGAGGGAACACAAGCAGGGGGAGTGGGAGAGGAAGAAGCAGGCTCATAGCGGAGGAGCCTGATGTGGGGCTCGATCCCAGAACGCTGGGATCACGCCCTGAGCCGAAGGCAGACGCTTAACCGCTGTGCCACCCAGGCGCCCCTGTTCTAGGATTTTTGTTCAGCATGCATGCAGTCCTGAAAATTGGCCATCAAATGAGAATTTTGTGAGCACTCCCAGGCACTATTTAGACTTCTGCTTGTCAAAATCCACCGCTGTTAACAGCTTAGCCTCCCTTAAGTAAGGTGTCACATTAGACACTTGAACCTTAAAACTTTAGTAATTCATGAGAAGTCAAGATAAATACGACCCTTGAAAACTCACCATATGATAGCACAAAGATCATAATTCTGGACTGTACATGTCCTTGCAATACAGCACTACCTTGTTCACGAACCAACCAGGGTTATTTCTGAACCCACGGTGAATTCAGTTACCGCACTCACCAGACGTGGATTTTTTGACATTTGAAGACCCTGCTTGGTCTACAGCCTTTGCCAGTAATCTCCCTTCACGTGGAAAACTAAATTTTTCTCACCATGAGGTCTCCATGTATAATACCCATATGCTCATGGTTAAAGAGCATCATCCCTGTTTTCTTGGTCCAGTGGGTGTGGTGAGAAAGAATAGAATTGGGTACACAATGTCATAACCGTTTTTTTTTTTTTAGAGTATCTCACTTTCCTACTTGTACTTATTTAACCCCAAGAATGTCACAACTATTTAATTACATAGTTTTGCACCTGGCAAATCTTAAGATCTCATGAATTTATTTAGCATGTACTCAGTGAAGTGTTCTTAAGCCACTATTTTTAAATTTGAAGTCTTATTGTCAGAATAAGTGAAACAGAGTTTTTGAGATGTAGTTGCCTTGATTTTCCTATGTACGTTTTCCCACATTGGCTTATTATTTCTTCATCTCATTCATGTTCAGTCATTTCTAAAGCCTTTCTAATCCAAGGAGTCTGGAAAGTTGCTGTTAAGTCCTATTGTTCATCTTTTCATCTATAATAGTTCTTATGTGTGATATACTCAAAAGTAGTAGCAAGATTGTTGATTTTAAAAGACTTGGTCAAACAGATTCACACTTTTCCTGCCAAATAGCTTTTGTTTTGTTTTGTTTTTCATCTATATATCTTATCCCTTTACCTAAAAAGCAAGACTGTCCAGGTTTCTACGGCTGAGACTTATTGCCTCTTCAATCATTTCAGCTCTGGAAAGGAAGAGGAATGGAAGTGAAAAAGTTGAGCATTTCCTGGCAGTTCTTGGTAGTTCTGGTTGTGACCCTGCAAATTCTGTCTGCGTTGGATTTGGACCCATACAGAGTCCTAGGGGTCAGCCGAACAGCCAGTCAGGCTGATATTAAAAAGGCTTATAAGAAGCTCGCCCGGGAATGGTAGGTGAAACAAAGAAATAGCAGTTTAATATAAGCTAAGCAGTTTTAGCAGGGGAATGAAGCCTAAATTATGGTTAGCTTTTATCTGTCTCTGTTTCTATGTTCAATAAACATATACCTGTCTAAAATATTTTATTGGGGAGAACTAATGTTCATGTTATCCTATAATTTTTAGTGATGAGATCCAAAGCCTGTGTTGCTGTGAAACCCCCTTTTAAGAATTCTTTGGCCTAAAGGATTACCCTAGATGCCACTAGTGTATTTACTGTTAAAGTAGAAGGGAGCTTTAGTTTTAAAATGTGTATGTAATCGACCGTGGATCAGTTAACTATCCCCATGATGTGTTATTCCCAAAGTAGCTCTTTATGAGTGTCATTGCTGAAGGGAACACCCTCCAATCCTATATTTGAAATTATTGGTTTTAAGCTTTCAAGAAAATTTATAGTAAGCTTTTTGCCCTCGATTTTACAATGTTCAGGAACTGAGTGCGTTACTCTTAAAAATCATCCTATAGAAAAAATCATAACTTTATCTAGATAGGTTTTGTATTTGCTAAAGAGTATACAGGGGTTTGTGAATTAGCAGGATAGCAATAAATTTAAAACTTACGGACAGACGTCATCAGTTTTTTCCACCAATGCTCTGGACGTGCCAAAGAAGTAGAAGTTTCTGGATCACATAGCTGGAGGAGAGCGGCAGCAGGAGGAGAAAGGATGGGAAGGGCACAGGTGACTAGAAGCTGGGGGAGCCAATCATAGATAATAAAAGCAGGTTTGGGATGGGAACGATCATCGTGCACCTACTGCGTGCTCGGCTCCAGGTTCTATGCTTTTTATCTTATTTAAACCTTATAATTACCCTATGAGGGAGATATGCTGTCCCTCTTTTACCTATGGGGAAATCTAGGCTTACTGTTATTAAGTCTTTATTACCGCTGGGCTCCATAGCTTGACCTTCTGCGCCCATACGTAGTTTATTGCTTTTTTTACTTTTTAATCACTTACCCGTCTGAGCAGATGTTAGAGTGAGTGGGTTAGCGTTGGGGCGGGCAGGAAGTTTGCAGGAGCAGAGCTGCCACATGCAGATGACATTGCAGGCCGTGCATGACTCTGCCTGACACCATTATTCTTCAGTGAAAGATGTAGCTTAGCTTTAAACTGGTTGCAATAAAGGTAAAAGATAGTTTAAAATATAATGTTTTGAATACGTAAATATTTTAAACCAAACTGCAATCACAGAGAATCCAGCATTCTATACTAAAAACACAATCTGATTATGTGTGGCCTCTTTCCAGGGACTCTCTTTACAGCAAAATTGCTTTCCGCATCGTTTCAAACTCTTGCCTCTATATTTAAAGCAAAATACACAAATCTGCAATAAATTCATAAGATAGCAACATTCTTTTGGACAGGGTACTGGACTTTGGCAACATTTTAAAAGCAGAAATGATCGTTTGAGTATGTGGGATCTATTAAAATGTACAGGTTTGACTTTTCTGTCTTCCAGAGCTGAAAAGGGTGTTATGCTATTAATTAAATGAGTCATATGCTTCTCTTCCTTAATTAGATTCTCTCTAGGAGTCATTCATCACCTTAGAAATATAGAGAGTATCATCCAGGGAAAGTCTACAATTTTACTTCACCTTTGTATTTTCACCATGTTATTCCTTGTTGCTGTTTTGGCTATGGCAGTGTTTTAGCCGTAAAATCGTTGGTTTCATTTCATGATGGCTTCGTACGCACTGAAAATAGCCGTGCTTCCCAGTCTGACTTTTCGGTATGAACAGCAGCTGGGGGAAGGGGAAGCGGTTAATCATTGAATTGGATTTGTAACTCTCCTCTGCTAGGTTTTACTCCGAAGTCACGTTTCTTAAGCTTCTCAAGAGCTTTCCCCTTCCTTGGTGAAACCATTTCAAGTCACTTTTTCCTCTCAGGAAAACTGTATTTCTCTCCTAATAATTAAGTTTTAATATAGGTGCTTTTCTTTTATCATCTACATTGGCAGAATAAACACCCTCACACCCCAAGAATAAGGTGTCCTAAAATTTGATTGGAAGCAAATGGGTATAACGTGGTCAGTCACTGGAACAGTAAAACGATTTGTCTATGACTTTTCTGTGTTACTTTTCCTACAGCCAGTAGATACCAAGTACAGTATTTTCTTCACTTCCACATTTAAAGGCCGTGTATCGTATTGCGGCTGGTGACATGTTTCCTACACACCGAAAGTAGTATTGGGTTCTTTCCTAGAGCTGGATTTATCCTTTTCTACATGTTTCCCACCTCATGGTAGCGTCCTGCAATTAGGAAAATATTCCTTATAACCTGAAACTGTCTTGAGGTTTCCTCCCTGTTCTCTGGCCTTGGTTTTGTCTGCGTCAGGATCTGTGGTTCTAACCCAGCCGCCCTCACAGCCCTGTCCTTGGTTCGGTCTCCTCAAAAGCCCCTTCCAATCCTCCTTCCCCTACTACATTCTGTATGTTAAATCTTCATTTGTGTGATTGCATCATTTTTCTTTTTTCAGCCTTTAGCCTAAGTTTGAATATTTAAAACACTTTTTTTTTTCATCCAGAAACATGCTTCGGAACCACCATCTTATTTCCCCAAGTCATACTATTTTCATTATACCCAGCTGAGATTTTTTTCCCCCCACTAATATCCATAATAAGAACTAAACAGTTAAGGGAGGAATGGTGTTTAAATTCAACAGCCGGCCATTTGCAGTTTATTTTTAGAGAAATCAGAATATGTGGTATAATTCATTCAAACATGTTCCTGCCAGAATAAGTTGATCAAGTTATAAATTTTCTTTATTCCAATGTACTTGGTGCTGTTTTTAGTAGTCATTTGCTTCCCAGTGAATTGTTTCTCTTTCCTGAACCTTTACCTAGAGGAAATTTACGAAAAGTTACAGAAGTGATTACGTAAAGAATACGCTCTGTAATAGAATCTCTTAACAAAAGAACATTGAAAAATCAGTTGGTATAAAACACTGATTTAGGTCTTGGGCAACCCTAAGGAAGTAAAACCTAGCCCCTACCTTCCAGAACTTTAAAAATCTCCAAAGCTGAAATTGGCATAAACACGGGCAGATTACAGAACAACATATGACCGCCAATGGATACAGTTAATTGCCAGCTGTGTATAATAGCAAACAGCAGTTCTAACAGAAGTTTAAATCACTTTGCATGAACTGTAGATTTTTCTCATCTCTTAAAACATGGGGCCTGGAAATCATTATCCATTTACAGGTAAAAGGCCACCTTAGGCAAAAAAGGGATAAGCAGAGCAATAATGAAACTGAAATCTCATTTGAACATCAGCAGCCAAATGCTATTTGGAACATGGTTGTCACGAAACGGTGTATCGGAAAAGTTGTTTCCTATGTCTACCTGAGTTGTCAGAAGAAATCCCTTCCTTGATCACATTCCAACGTTGGGGTGAATTGGTGCCATCCTGGGAAGAGAGGTCGGCTCTTAGGGCTCAGTGACAGTAGCCTGGAACCGGCTTCAGCAGTGTTCAGGAACCACGTAAAGACATGCACATAGCACACCTTTCCTCAGTGGGATGCTGCCGAACTCCCTGGTGCTTTGAGGATGTGCCCCACTGAAGTGCTTTTGGTAGAAACAGCCTGCTTCAAAGTTTCACTTAATTACCACGGTCATGTGAAGCAACTGATTGCTTCTGCCGTTTATTTTTAAGAAACCGTTCTGACAAAACGGCCTTCCATTTGCCTCTGATGTAGTGAACTGTGTGTACAAGATGTTAATTGCGTGTAAAACATTGAATCCACGCTCACTGCCTGCCCGTTTGTGTTTCAGGCATCCTGACAAAAACAAGGATCCTGGAGCAGAAGACAAGTTCATCCAAATTAGCAAGGCTTATGAGGTACCGTGTCAAACTTGTGATGCATCCGTTAGCTCCGATAAAATACTCTTTAGGTGGCCAGTTTTGTAAAGACCTCTCAGGAGGGGCACACTCCCAATGCCCTTGACCCAGTTTCTAGATGACGGTAGAGAAAGCATGTTTAGCCACATCCAGTATGTTGGAATTGGTGCCTGAATACTTCAGCTCTTTAAAAAAAAAAAAAAAAACAAAAAACAAAAAACACTGGCCTATTTTAAAGGCTTTAATTGGAATTGTAGAATTCTCAGAATTCCTACATGGAGGCCTCTATTTCTTTTGTACAAACTTTTATCACGTGCTCACCTCGACAGCATATATACTAGAACTTATATTAAAGAAAGACCGATGTGCCTGTATTTATTAAAGCGGCACAAGGTTACAAGTACATAGAAACACAAGATTTTCAACAATTTTCCAACATGTCCGCTTAAGTAGCTTGGTCTAGAATGTGCAGGAAAGATGAATCCGTGGCTTCCTGATCGGTGCAGGGTAATGCTCTTTGAGAGACAGTGCTTGGCTTTAGAATGGCGCATCACCGAAGATAGCTTCTCGAATTTTAGACTTCAGAGTTATTTCTAAGTAAAACAGAGCTAACGTACAAGACACTGAACTCAGTTCTGTGGCTACTTTTTGGTGTTCATAGCTTCTCATATCTCGGTTTGAGTTATTCCAACTGAAGTGGTATGACCTACTCAGTTTTTTGTGGTCAACGTTATGTTAAGTTTTACTTGTTTTACTGATGCGTCGAGTACTGTAATAACTCAGAATCTCTAAAGCCAAGATGAACACGAGATCTGAAGGACCGAAGTCTTTTGGTCTTGAAATATTGAACATTTCTATTGAGAGAGGAGTTTCCTGGTATGTTGAAGAATCTCTAACCCTGTCGTAGCTTTACATTTCTTTTCTTCCTGTGTCTTCCGTGGTGCTCACAGGATAGCCTTTTGGGTGAAACTTTTTCTTTTTTTTTTTTTAAGATTTTATTTATTTATTTGACAGAGATAGAGACAGCCAGCGAGAGAGGGAACACAAGCAGGGGGAGTGGGAGAGGAAGAAGCAGGCTCATAGCAGAGAAGCCTGATGTGGGGCTCGATCCCAGAACGCTAGGATCACGCCCTGAGCCGAAGGCAGACGCTTAACCGCTGTGCCACCCAGGCACCCCATGGGTGAAACTTTTTCTGTTTCATAGATTTCCTATTTTTTTCTTGCCTTATAGATTCTTTCCAACGAAGAAAAGAGATCCCATTATGATCACTACGGAGATGCCGGAGAGAACCAGGGCTACCAGAAGCAGCAGCAACAGCGGGAGTATCGCTTCCGCCATTTCCATGAGAATTTTTACTTCGATGAATCCTTTTTTCACTTCCCTTTTAACTCTGAGCGGCGGGACTCCATTGATGAGAAGTATTTATTGCACTTCTCACACTACGTGAATGAAGTGGTTCCAGATAGCTTCAAGAGACCCTACCTCATCAAGATCACCTCAGATTGGTGCTTCAGCTGCATCCACATCGAGCCTGTTTGGAAAGAGGTAGTTCAGGAGCTGGAAGGATTGGGTAAGATCATTGTATTTGCTGGAAGCTGTCTGTACAGAAGAAGGTAACGTTTGTATCTTGAATGTTATGGGCCCTTGGGGAGAAGAAACAGTGAGATTTCTCGTCCCAAGTTCACGGTGACTGGGGTTTCCCAAGGACACATTTTCAGAGGAAGAAATGTGTCAGCCACTCTCATTTTGTACTACGAATTTGAAGCCTCATCGGTATAGTTTCCTAACATTAGTTGGGGGCCTCCTACATAGGAGAAGTTTTAAAATTATTGGTTGAACAAAGCAGCCCTCAAGCATCAATTTTGATGCTGGTGGGATCCTCGGATTGTTCTCAGTAGTATCTGTGATTTCATTCTGCGACTGAATTTGCTCGAGCTGCCATAAGAAAATACCACAAAACAGCAGAAGCGTATTTCCTCACAGTCCTCAAGGTTAGAAGTCCAAGGTCAAGGTGCTGGCAGGTTTGGGTTTTTCCGGAGGCCTCTCTCCTCGGCTTGCGGATGGCCGCCTTCTCCCTGCATGTCTACAGGGTCGTGTGTCTGTGTGCAGGTTTCTGGTGTCTCTCTCTCTTTCTGCGTCCTAATCTCTTCTTCCAAGGACACCAGTCCTAGTGGATTAGGGCCCACCCTAAAGACCTCATTTTAATTTAATTACTTCCTTAAAGGCCCTGTCTCTAAATACAGCCACATACTGAGGTACTGGGGGTTAGGACTTCGACATACGGATTTGGGCAGAGGGGCACAGTTCTGTCTCTCATGGTCATGGGTTACCGCTCTGGATCACAGAATTAGCCGTTCCGATGTTCCCAGTTACCACTTAGTGCCAGGAAGATGCCGGTGATCTAGACAGGGTGTTTATTTTAATGACTCTTTAAAGTTGGGATTACTGAGTTGTGGGTGTGTGTGTTGTGTTTTATAGGCATTAGCAGACCTATTCTTGAGTAACTAAGAAAGGCCAAACTCAGTCATAGGGGCCAAGGGCCTGGATTTCTCTGCAGAGAACGTACCAATGAAAACCATCAGTTCGTTTAGTCACAGGGGCCAAGGGCCTAGATTTCTCTGCAGAGAACATACCAATGAAAACCATCAGTTCGTTTAGTCACAGGAGCCAAGGGCCTAGATTTCTCTGCAGAGAACATACCAATGAAAACCATCAGTTCATTTATCCTAAAGCAGAAATTTTCAGCCTCTGGTTCAGAAGCACTCCAGTTTGCTGAAATGCTATTGTGACATTGAGTAAAGACGTTCTTGGAAGAAGATGAGGAACTAAGTTTAGCACAGTGCCATACATGTGGTGGGCAGCCAGCAGATGCATGCTGGTGGTGCATAATGAGTACACGAGAGGTTGAGATCAGCTGGAAGCCCCTGGGTTGAACAGCTTCTTCGTCAAAAAGCGTAATTGCCTTCGATGCCCCACTAGGTGGTATACTGGAAACTATTTACCCTCGTTCTTCTAGGAGCCGACATTCAGACCCAATAGCAGAACGTTAAACCGCTGCAGAAGTTAGGACGGCAGTGCGTTTGCGCCAAAGTCAGGTCAGAGCCAGCAGTCTGTTTTAAACACGCCGGGTGAACAGTGAGGGAGCGAAGCACGGTGGTGACCTGTGTCCCATCCCTGGGCGTTGGAGTCAGGCAGACCAGTGTTCAGATCGGAGCTCTCTAGTTTACTATCTCTGTGTCCTTGGATGAATTACTTAACACAAGTTTCTGCATCTCTAAAATGGATGTGATAATGTCAAACCAACAGGACTGATACAAAGTTTAAATGAGAAAAGTATCTAATAAGTGCCTGATATATATTAAACACAAACATAAAATGAGCCTTAGGGAATTTCTGATGAACTAGGTTTTCTGGTTTACCAAAGTAAAAATTTTTAAAACACCTGTTTTATAAATGTTTTAAAATCGTTCTCAAATATGTGAGTCTCCTTTCTTCAGCTCACTGGCTAGCAGGCACCAAGTTTCGACTTACGTGTAGCTAAGTCTTGCAAGGTAGTTAGAAGTTGGATGGGCAGGAAACCTAGGAGGAACATTACAGGCAGAGGGAACACGGCAGCCAGAGAAACGAAGAGCGTCCACAGGACAGGCAGGGTGTGACTCGGGGCGTAGCTGAGGGGGAGGAAGCAGGAAGAGCGTGCTAGGACCAGGTAGTAAGAAGCTTTAACGTTCAGGCTCCAGAAGCTGGACTTTATTTTACAGTATGTAATAAAGTCAGGAAGAATTGTCACATGGAGGCCTGATTTAATTGCATCTACACTTTAGAAAGCTGTTGGAGCCTCTTGAAGGACAGATTGAAGAAGGTAAGCAGAGGAGCAGGGAGGTCACCGGCCCTGGCAAGACAGCAACCACTGGCCCAGATGAGGACAGAAGGAACAGGGAGGTGGACAAGATATTTGAGAGGTAGGCTCGTGGAATTCTGGAGGGACCATCTGAATGTGAGGAATGGGGGAAAAGGAGAGAGGGGGTCAAGATTGACTCTGCATTCTGACTTGAGCCAGTGGATGGGCAGGGGACGCAGGGCAGAGCTGGATTTGAGAACTTGTTCTAAATGGTAGCTACGTTTGGACGTACTGCACATGATGACATGAAAATAGTAACACGAGCTCATATTTATGGAGAATTTACCATACGCCAAGCACAATTGTATCAACTCATATTGGACAACAGCCATGTAAGGCAGGCGCTGTTGTCATCCCTCTTTTACAGACACGTAGCTCATTCTGGGGACCTTGTCAGGGTCCCACTGCTGGTGTTTGGCAAAGCTGGGATTTGGACCCCAGTAGTCGGGCCCTAGGTCCGTGCATTGCACACCACGCTGTACCACCTTTAATGTCCTCAAAGCTTTGACGATTGAAGATCTTGCTATACTCTTAGGTTGTCATGCTGTTTGATCGTAGTAGGTCAGGACCTAAGTGACAGGGATGGAAGAAGCTGAATTCAGATCCATAGAAGTGACATTTACTGAGGGTCCAGGCCATTCCCCCACTGCACCCCCGAAGTTCCTTGGAAGGTTTGACCAAATGTATTAGATTAACTTGGTTTATAAACCATTTTCCTCTTCGGAACATTTGGATTAGTTGAAGATTCCCGACAGCCAGGCTCCACTTGGTTACAGTTGGGTGGCAGCGCGATGAGATCCTTACAGGATCCGTGGCCATTTCCCTGTCCCGTGAGGCAGCACTACCCTTTAAGGCAGATACTGCCAAAAATGTTTCTTTTTTTTTTTTTTTTTTTTAACGTTTATTTGAGAGAGAGAGAGAGCACGAGCAGGGGGAGTGGCAGACGGAGAGGGAGACACAGACTCCCCGCTGAGCAGGGAGTCCCATGCAGGACTCGATCCCAGGACTCCGGAATCATGACCTGAGCCGAAGGCAGACGCTTCACCGACTGAGCCACCAGGACACCCCGTGCCAAAAATGTTTCTACTCTGAGTTAATAGGAAGAGCAGACTAAGGCATCAGGTGGGCTCAGTCAGTGGAGCAGGGGGACTCTTGATCTCAGGGATGTGAGTTGGAGCCCCATGTTTTGTGTAGAGATTACTTAAAATCTCTAAAAAAAAAAAAAAAAAAATTCCAAACAAACCAGGAAGAGCAGACCGTCTTAAAGATCAGCTGAGGGGTCTGGGGAAACTTGGACCTTGTCTCAGAATAACGTAAAGGGCCTGGATTGCCCTGAATGGATGAAATAGAACAATTCAACCGGGGAGACATGTGGCAGCTGGTTAGGTGGAGTCCACAGCCACGCAGTGTGGTAACAGCTAGCGTACAGACGCAGCCCACATGCCTGGACAGCCGCCCTGGGGAGGAGGACCGGGGTCGTCAGCGCCGCCTTCGACCTCGAGGAGCTTACTGTTGAGCAGAAGAGAAAATACGTACCTAGAAAACATGTACCTTGTACATTTGCAAGTACAGAATCACATCTGCAGTTACAGAGTCACAGAGCGCTCAGGAGTAAGCGGAGGATGAGAAAGAATTCGTGTTCCCATTCCACACTCTCTTCTTGATGAACCAGGTACTATGTTAGACATTATTGTGTAAGTTGTCATTTTTAGTGAGCCTTTCGGTTGTTTGGCATTTTGCTAGGTGCCTTGTGAGGATTGTCTGTATCCCCAGAGCAACTCAGCGAGGGAGAGACTATTCTTATCCCTATTTTCCAGGTGAGCAAACCGAGACCCAGGAAGGTTAAGGAACTAGTCAAGGTCACACTGTCCACAAGTAGCAATGCTGGGATATAGACCCAAGAGCGTAACTCTAGGGGTCACTCTTAACCACCATGCCCCACGGCTTCAGGAATCAGTGACCCGTGGTCCTTGCTGCACAGACTCCGGCGGGAGACACGGGTGTATCATCCCCATGCTCTGAGTGCTCCGCGGGAGGGGTACAGACGGCGACCAGGGTGTCGAGCAGGTTGCGTGTCTTAAGATCAAATACCGTTTTAGGGCAGCCCCGCTTGAATGATCCTGCGAATTATTCACCCTGACTTCTTATTTGTTTTTTGTAAAGATTGATTTATTTATTTTAGAGAGAGATGGAGAACGTGAGCAGGGGAAGAGGCAGAGAGAACCTCATGCAGACTCCTTGGTGAGCGTGGAGCCTGACGCGGAGTTTAATCTCATGGCCCCGAGGTCATGACCTGAGCCGAAACCGGGAGTCAGGTGCTTGACCGACTGAGTCACTCAGGTGCCCCATGACTTCTTATTTCAAAAAAGGAGTAATTCCTCTCTTTTAAGGAATTGTTAAGTATGTAACAGTGTTATACTGTCTAGGAAAAGGGTCTGCCTAGATACTGATTTTTTAAAAATCTGCTTTAGCACCGTGTCCTTAATTTTGTTCCATTTCACATTATTTTATTAATAATTTCTTTATTGATGGGTTTGTGTTTAGTCAGATTTGACAGTGGCCCATTCCTCCAGTTGGCTTTGTACCATTCCTTAAGACGTATGTAAAACTTGAAATAAAGATGAGTGTGTCTAGGGGCGCCTGGGTGGCTCAGTCGATTAACTGTCTGCATTCAGCTCAGGTCGTGATCCAAGGGTCCTGGAATCGAGCCACACGTTGGGCTCCCTGCTCAGCCGGGAGCCTGCTTCTCCCTCTCCTTCTTCTGCTCCCCCTGCTTGTGCCTGCACTCTCTCTCTCTCTCTCTCCAATAAATAAAATCTTTAAAAAAAAATAAATGTATCTATATTAATAGAAGAGAAAAAGAAAGAATTTCCCTAAAAGTTACGATACACGTTTAGGATCACGTGATGGAAGTGAATACAATTGGCACCTCAAAACAGGCGCGGCGTGGACGCATTTTAGTACCGTGCAGAAGGAAGACTTCTTACAACCTCAGAAAGAGGAGGAAGTGGTAGTGTTTTTAATTACCTGGGATCTGCAGATTAGCCAGAAACATCAATCCGAATCAAAATCAAATGTTTCTGAAAAAGGTCACATCTGCTTTGCCTTTCTTTTAAGTTCACTACTCATGTTAGTTTGGATCTGGGGTATGTCCCTCTGTCCTCTAGCCAAGCTATGCCTAATCAAGATAAGAAAACATGGATAGTTTTACTTGCTATTGGCCTAACTGAGCTTGCTTTATGGACCGTGACCTTTGAAGTGTAGAAAATTCGAAGGCAGAGGAGGAGACAACGGAGACTGTGTTGTTCTCTGTGAGTCAGAGACCCCAAGTCACCACCCATCACGGGTTATTTCCCAACTGGAGTCTTGTGAGGTAACAGTGCTGCCAGCTTTTCTCACTCTTCCTCCCCAGCTTGGGGGCGCATGGAGGGTTAGCTCTGAATTCCTTTTTTTTTTTTTTTTTAAAGATTTTATTTATTCAAGAGCGAGAGAGGGTGTGCAGCAGTGGTGGGGAGGGGCAGAAGGAGAGGGAGAAGCAGATTTCGTGCTGAACACAGAGCCTGATGCAGGGCTCGATCCCAGAACTCTGGGATCATGACTTGAGCCAAAGGCAGACGCTTAACCAACTGAGCCACCCAGGCACCCCTGGATCTGAATTCTTACTAAATATCTTCTCAGGAGGGAAAATACCACCAATCGAAACACCAAATATTTATCATTCTTTATTCTATTCTAATCCATATGCTAGTTAACCTATAGAAGAGAGGTAAAATTCCTCCAGAATTTAGAAGTGGGATTACGATAGTAACAAGCAAAGTCCTTTGTAGAAATGATCCAAGAAAATGGCCTTTACAGATTTGGAAACACGTTTAACGAAGGGGATGTATGTAAGGACTCGACGGTAATTTAAGTGAAAGAAACGAAGCCTGACCACTTGCATTCTGTTCTAACCAGGAAAGCAGCCGTACTGATGGGAGGGCAGGAGAGGTGGGGGGAGGCCGGCAGAGACAGCAAGGGTTTGCCGTGTGTAACCCACTCTGCCGGAGGATGCCGGCTCCGCGAGGCGGAGATCCCACCCCCACAGACACAATCTCAGGCTTCACCATGGTCTGGGTGAAATAATACTTAATAATTACAGTTGTAATTAGGCACCTACTGTATTCCAGGCTCGGGGGTTACGTTCTGTTTTATGTTGTGTGATTTAGTCCCAACAGAACAACTTAACTCCATTTTACAAATGAGGAAACGGACACAGAGAGGTGAAATGACTTGCCTGAAGTTACACAGCTGATGGGGATCAGAGCTGGGCTTGAATCTGGATCTGACTGATTGTCAATACGATTTTTAATTCATTGGTTTGTTTTTTAAAAACTGAGTGCCCTGGGACGGCCGGCTGGCTCAGTTGGTTAAGCATCTGCCTTCAGCTCAGGTCATGATCCCGGGGTCCGGGGATCGAGCCCCACATCGGGCTCCTTGCTCAGTGAGGAGCCTACTTCTCCCTCTTCCTCTGCCCCTTCCCCTGCTCATGCTCTCTTGCTTGCTCTCGTTCTTGCTCCCTCTCTCTGACAAATAAATAAAATCTTAAAACACACACACACACACACACACACACACACACACACACACAACTGAGTGCCTGACTGTTGTAGATGTTAGGGATGCAGCAGTAAACAAAATAAGCAGAACTCCCCGCACTCCCAGAGCATCTGTTCTAGTGAATACATACCGTAAGTAAACCACAGAGCCCGTCGAGGGCGCTCTAGCCTGGCAAGGGGCGGGTACCAGAGAATGCCAGGATGAGGTTACAGGCTGACACCAGGAGGGCCTGGCTGAGGGGGCAGCCCACTGGGGGTGTGACAGTGAGCCCCAGGGATATCTGGGGGAAGAGTAGAGTGAACAGCAAGCACAGAAGAGCTTCTCAGTTTCCCTTTGCTCTCCAGGGCTGCCTGCATCTCTCGTCCCGACTCCAGGCCCACCGGCCACCTTTCTGATTACTAATTCTGGTCCGTGTGTGTCCTGAAACCTGGCAGAGGGCAGCCTGAATGGCGCAGTTACTAGAAAGGTGTACTCCCTGGGATCGGATAATAAATTGGCATCTGCTCTGTGTAAGATCATGTAGGGTGAGTCAGTCTCTAAGAAATTGATCCCTCCGGTATTTAGAACCTAGGGTGGAAGCGGTCAGTCTTCCAAGCCAGGACGGAGCCAGGCTTCACGCTCAGATGGGCCTGGGTTCAGATCCTGGTTCCACTGCATGCCGCCTGTGGTGCCGGCTCAGTTGTCCTTGGCTCCCAGGCACTGGGAACATGAAGGTAACAGCACTGACCGCTCGGGATGTTGGGGAGTATGCAAAGTGATGCTGTCGGTAAAGCTCTAGCCATCCTGCCTCACTTAGAAAGGGTTCTAGACATGGTCATTCCGCCCTTGGGCCTTGGCTGCGTGGCCACTTGATGTTCCTAAGTGATGTCTCTTCTCACTACATAAAACCAAATCTCTCAGTGTACGTGCCTCCTACATTCTTGTTCTTTCTTCTGCTCACACGGACTCGCGTTCATTGATGCTATCCCACAGTTATCTAATGCCTGTAGTATGGTGTGATGTCATGTACTAGACTTGGCTCTGGAATATCCAGCTTGGATTCTGGTTCTAAGTGCTGTCAGCTCTGCAAACTGGGATCCCGTCATCTCTCCGAAGCTCGCTGTTTTTCTGTAACATGAGGGGGTGGACTGCATGACATCCAAGGTTCCTCCTTACCTGCCCTTGAGATACGCCAGGGGTTATAGTCAGGTGCCCTGCAGATAGATTTGTTTCGTCTCCTTACCAGTTGTAATGCATGAAGCTTGTGATCCCTGCCTATTTATCCAGCAATCCCATTTTTGGAATTTGATTAGGAAATCACACACGTGCACAAAGATGTGTACACAAAGATATACAAGGATGCCCATCAAAATATTACTTGTAATAGTGAAGGCCAAAAGCAGCTTCAGTATTCAAACAGACTGATGGCCGGGTTTCCGTGAGCTCCCGCTGTGTGCCACGCTCTGGTCTGGGGTTTGGGATACATCTGTGAACTCATCCTAGCAGGGGCAGACAGACAGAAAAAAGCAAAGCGTGTGATGTGTTAGGAGGTGCGAAGTGCTATGGAAAAAGGGAAAGTAAGCAGATTGAGGGGGATCCCGAGTGTGGGGAGTATGGTTTCAAACATGGTAGCCAGGTGGCCCTCATTGAGGACTTGCAGTTGGCAAAGGAGGGACTCAGCTGTGCAGATGTCAGGGGAGGCGCACACTCCAGGCAGAAGGAGCAGCCAGTGCCAAGGCCCTGAGGCAGGAACGTGCCAGTGGGTTTAAGGAAGAGAAGGATGCTGGGTGCTGGAACAAGGTGAGTAGGACAAGGAGGAGAGGGAGGGCAGCGGGGGCCAGGGACCAAATCACAAAGGACCTTCTTGGCCTTTGTGTCAATCAGCTTTTATTCTGAGTGAAATGGGAAGTCTTTGCAGGGTTTGGGCAGAGAAGTGCCATGATCCGTGTGTGTGTGTGTGCGCGCGCGCGTTAGAGGAGACAGCGTGACTAGTATGTTGAGAACAGGCCACAGGGAGACCAGGAGAGACAGTAACATTGGGTGGATATTGCACAACCGGGGAAGAGATGGTGACTCAGAGGAGAATCTAAAGAAAGTGGGGACAAACAGATTCCTGGCGTATTTTGAAAACGAAACCAACAGGACTTGCTGACAGATTGGACGTGGGGTGTGAGAGGCGAGAGGTGGAAGATGATTCGGGTCTTCCATCCAAGTAACAGGAAGGAAGGGGCCCCGCCAGTGACCAGGGGAGGCCTGTGTAGGATGGGCCTGGGGGAGGAGAGCAGGAGTTGGGTTTGGGAAATGTTAAGCTGGAGAAGTCTGTTGGACATCCAGAGAAGACTGGTCCTTGCTGGCTGTGAATATTTCGTATACCTCCCGTGTTTGGGAGAGGAGCTGGCTCCCCAGATATATTGGTTGAAGGAAGGAACAAGGAAACTTATTCAACTATTAAGTGAAATGAGTATCAGATGCTCCTGTTTTGTTTTATATATAGGTGTGTGTGTCCACACACGTTTGTGTCAGAAAAGGTACAGATACCAAAATATTAACAGTGTTTATATGGGATGTGACTTTAACTTAATTTCTTCCTCCTTTTGAGAATGTGCACTTTCTAATATCTGTCTCTACAAAGTAATTTATATAAGGGAGAATTGCTCTGAAGAGTGTGAAGATTTGACTTCTGTTAATAAATCATAGTTATTTTTCTAACGATTGCCGAGTTGTTGAACCCTTGGCTTGTTTACAGGTCTTTTTCCTTGTGAATAGAAGCACTGTGAGCAGATTGCTTTCTTTTCTTTTGAAGTATTTTCTCATCTCCCAAAATTCAAAATAACAGGGACCAAAAGATACAAAGATTCGTAGCTCTTAAGTCATGCCACATTATTCTGCAGAAAAGCTGAACCAACTTAGAATATCGGCAATGAAAAAAATGCTCATCAGTCTATTAGGAAAGATATCCTCCCCTCCTAGGTCAGGACTTCAGTTGCACACCAAAAAACCACTTATCAGCATTTCTTCCTCTACCACGGGGGCATAAAAAGGCCTCATGTGGGTCTTCCATACTTTGCAGGTGTAGGAATTGGCGTGGTCCATGCTGGGTACGAGAGACGCCTGGCCCATCACCTGGGAGCGCACAGCACTCCCTCTATCCTGGGAATCATAAATGGGAAAATCTCCTTCTTCCATAATGCAGTCGTCCGCGAGAACCTACGACAGTTTGTAGACAGTCTTCTTCCAGGGAACTTGGTGGAGAAAGTAAGTACCTGGAGGAACAGTAGTTTACAAGGTACCTGGGACCACTAGTGGCCCTGAACTCTGTCTGTGGTCATCTCAGACCTGAGTGTCATTTTGAATAGGGAAGACTGTATGTTAATTAACTAATGACTCAACTGAAATCCTTTAAATGAAGTCTGCAGGAGACTGAAAATTGAAGCAAAGTAGAAAGACTGAGAGAATCCCTCCCTGTTGGTAACCACCGGGCATTTTTACATGGTGGTGGGGATCTGAGCTTGGAATGACAGTGACGTTCATTTTCTAAACAAAAAATTAGATCACAACATAGGATGAAGGATTTCTTTCTGACTCGTGAGTTTGTTCATTTGAAGGTATTTGTCTTATGAAAGGATTCAAATTAAGTTACATTCGGCTGTATATTTAACAATCACATCTATGGAAAACACAAGATTCCATGAAGTCAAATATTTTTGGAACTTTCAGAGCTTCAAGTAATGCAAGTATGAATAAATTTCACGAACAAAAATTGCACTGAGAAGCCAGGCACAAAGAGCTCATATAGTTTATGATTTTCATATTTAAGAAGCATTTTTCCTCCAGTATTTTAGATCAGGGATCAGAGGAACCAGAACAGTATTCTTGTTTGCTTTAAGCAATTCATTCCTTTAACTATACCAGGGAGAGTGAACATACCAACAATTCCATCCTATTTCCACACACACTATTCATAGACTAACCCACCAGGATCATTATCTACAGAAGAAATATTCGTTGGAGCTGGCAGAGAGCACGGTAGGCTCCTAGAACAATCGTAGGTTGTCCGGATAGGTCCTCAAACATTTATGAAATGTCTGTTAGAGAATACTGTAAGTGTCGAGGACACTTTTCAAGGAGCTCCCAGTCTAGTGGGTGATTATTTCCCATCTGATCTGCAGAGAGGCTGTCCAGGATTGCTGGGAAAGGCTTCCTGGCAGAAACAGTCCCTGCACTGAGTTCGCCAGGTGAGGAGAGAGAGGTAGGGAATGAGTTGCAGGTGGACAGAGGTCTGGGACATGAAGCAGTCAGCTGTGCATGAGGTAGTCACTAGTGAGCTGGAGAGCATAAGACTAGAGGGGTTTACAGGAATCTCACTGCCAGGGCCTCCGAGAGCCCGGCCGCCCTGGTGAGGAACTCGGGCCGTGGCTTGCAGGTGCTGGAGCCATTAAAGGGGGTAAGCAGAGAGTGAAATGATCAGATTGAGGTTGAATGGAGATCATTCTGGAAGCAGAATGGAAAGAAACCTTTTTTAACTATGAAAAATTTCTAGGTAGAATTTTAATTTATTCATTTTTTTTTATGTTCTCTTAGGATCATTTAAGGCATAAACAGAGAAGCACAAAAGTAGCAATTCACGTGGTAATAAATGAAATTGTGTAACACAGAGACTGAGGGGGCCCCCTTATTCTTCTAAGCCACTTTAAAAGAGTAATCACGGCATTATTTTCCACAGGTTAATAGATTAAGAAGCATGTCTATAATTCAAAAGTTCATTTTTTTTTATAACATGCTCAGTAATTATTCCAGAAAAGATGGTGATTTCAGTCTGTAAGACTGGGAACACATGAAAATATGAAATCAGTAACTGTTCTTTTAAACCGTTTTAGTCAAACAGACAAAAAATAGTGGTCTGCATTTTTTATTCTCTACGAAACAATCTTTTACACATACTTGATTTTGTTTCATTGTCTCCTGACTACATTATAATGCAGTTGTTGAGAATTGAATTCTGAAACTGACATCCTCTCTTCAATTTAAGGTTACAAATAAAAATTACGTCCGATTCCTCTCCGGCTGGCAGCAAGAGAATAAACCCCATGTCCTTCTGTTTGACCAGATGCCCGTTGTACCACTGCTGTACAAGGTATATTATGTGCTGGGGGAATGTTTGCTCTTTTTTTGGTGGAAGGTACTTGTGGCCTGCTTGTCCTTTTTCTAAGAGCTTATCCAAAGAGAAATGTTTGAAGACCAGAAATTTGCCATAACACCATACACTGAGCACCTCCTGGTGCCATTACTGTGCTAGTGCATTCCACACACATAGTAGCGTTGAATCTTCAGAAGAGCCCGTGATACAGATATCATCCCTGTTTTATAGACCAAGACACTGAAGCTCAGTCAAGAGGTTGTATAACCGACCCCTGTGGTGACTGCGTGATTCCCAGACCCGCCCTCTGAATGACACCCTCTACAGCACTTCCGGCACCCCTCTGGTTAGCGCTGTGACATGGGACGGGAGAGGAAAGTGTCCCACTTAACCTCTGACACAGTCACTGCCATCTTCCGTAATTGAGGTGATTCCTCAAACACTCCATGCCTCCAGCCCAGCGTAGATCTCAGTAAAATGAATATTTTTCTCCATCTGTGAAAAAAAAATAAAACTCACTGTGTTTAGCTTTGTGGGTACAGTTTTTGGGCGTGGAACACCGTGGAATTCCTCCAAGCGCACAGAGGTCCGGCAGCCCGAGTGGGGCTATACAAGCTAGCATTGCTCTCCAGCACTGGTGTGAACTGGTCACACTTGGTTTGTGCGATCCCGCCACCAATTTAATTTCTTCCTCTGTCTGACTCCCTAACAGTTGACTGCTTTTGCATACAAAGATTACTTGTCATTCGGATACGTGCACGTGGGTTTGAGAGGGGCGGAGGAGATGACGAGGCAGTACAATGTCAATGTCTATGCCCCCGCCATCTTGATCTTTAAAGAACACATAAACAAGCCTGCGGATGTTATCCAGGTACGTGAGAGCCGCCCAGTTCTGGAATTGTCCTCGCCTAGTATCTTGGGCTTCTAGAAACAAACAGCGACATTGAACAGAGCAAGTGAGAAGAAGTTCGTTTTTAATTTCTTCATTCAGAGGCACGAAATTTAAAAACGAGGTTGGTTTTCATCCAATTTGGGACTGTTTTACTCAAAAGATAATCCTTTGACAGGAAATAGGATGGTGGTGATGCCAAGGGCTGAGGAAGGAAGATATGGGGAGTTGGTGTTTCATGTGGACACTTCTGTTTGGGAAGCTGAAAATGGTCGGGAAGTGGATGGTGGTGATAGTTGCACAACAGTCTGAATATACTTAATGCCACAGTATTATGCGCTTGGAAATGACTAAAATGGTCCATTTACATTATATATATTTTGCCACAAAAACAAAATAGGGGTACCTGGCTGGCTTAGTTGGTAGAGCATGGGACTCTCCTCTGTCTCGGAGTTATAGGTTCAAGCCCCATATCGGGTATAGAAATTACTTAAAAATCTTTCTTAAAAATTTTAAGAACTAGGGGCGCCCGGGTGGCACAGTCGTTAAGCGTCTGCCTTTGGCTCAGGGCGTGATCCCAGCATTCTGGGATCAAGCCCCACATCAGGCTTCTCTGCTCGGAGCCTGCTTCTTCCTCTCCCACTCCTCTGCTTGTGTTCCCTCTCTTGCTGCCTGTCTCTCTCTGTCGAATAAATAAATAAAATCTTTAAAAAAATTTTTTTTAATTAAATAAACAATCACCTTTTATCTTTAAAGTGATCCTGTCAGAAAATCAATAATCTTATTCTAAAATAAATTATAAAAATAAATTTAAAAGCTAAATATAAAACAAAAATAAAAAGGAATGAAAGAAAACCATAAACTTAGAGAACAAGTAAGTGAAAATCTGATCTTCAAGAAGGACTAAAAATCTTGTTGGAAAATCACAACTTGTTATAAGTTTAAATTGTGTATATAAATACTTCAGAGTTTTTAAGTTAAACAATAAGCTAAGGGAAATATTAACCACCAATCTGAAAAAGACTGTTCTCTTTAATTTCTCATGAGCTTCTCCTAATCAAAGAGATCAACACGAAACTTCCCGAAAGTGATCACTTAGTGGGTATAGAGTTTTCTTTCAGGCTGATTGAAATGTTAGGGACTAGAGAGAGGTGATTGTTACACAGCACTGTGCATGTACAGAATGCCATGGAGTGATACATTTCATTATTTTTTTATAATAATTTTTTATTATGTTATGTTAGTCACCATATAGTACATCCCTAGTTTTTGATGGAAAGTTCCATGATTCATTACTTGCGTATAACATCCAGTGCTCCATGCAATACGTGTCCTCCTTACTACCCATCACCGGTCTATCCCATTCCCCCACCCCCCTCCCCTCTGAAGCCCTCAGTTTGTTTCCCAGAGTCCACAGTCTCTCATGGTTCATTCCCCCTTCTGTTTACCCCCCTTCCTTCTTCCCTTTCTTCTCCTACCGATCATCCTAGTTCTTATGTTCCATAAATGAGTGAAACCATATGATAATTGTCTTTCTCTGCTTGACTTATTTCGCTTAGCATTATCTCCTTCAGTGCCGTCCACGTTGCTGCAAATGTTGGGTAATCGTTCTTTCTGATGGCTGAGTAATATTCCATTGTATATATGGACCACATCTTCTTAATCCAGACATCTGTTGAAGGGCATCTCGGCTCCTTCCACGATTTAGCTATTGTGGACAATGCTGCTATGAACATTGGGGTACATATGGCCCTTCTCTTCACTACGTCTGTATTTTTGGGGTAAATACCCAGTAGTGCAATGGCTGGATCATAGGGTAGCTCAATTTTTAACTTTTTAAGGGACCTCCACACTGTTTCCCAGAGTGGCTGTACCAACTTGCATTCCCACCAACAATGTAGGAGGGATCCCCTTTCTCCACATCCTCTCCAACAATTGTTGTTTCTTGCCTTGTCAATTTTTGCCATTCTAACTGGTGTAAGGTGGTATCTCAGTGTGGTTTTGATTTGAATTTCCCTGATGGCTAATGATTTTGAACATTTTTTCATGTGTCTGTTAGTCATTTCTATGTCTTCATTGGAAAAGTGTCTGTTCATATCTTCTGCCCATTTTTTTATTTGATTATTTGTTTCCCGTGTATTGAGTTTGAGAAGCTCTTTGTAGATCTTGGATACTAATCTTTTATCTGTAGTGTCATTTGCAAATATTTTCTCCCATTCCATGGGCTGCCTCTTAGTTTTTTTGACTGTTTCCTTGGCTGTACAGAAGCTTTTTAACTTGATTAAGTCCCACAAGTTCATTTTTTCTTTTGTTTCTCTTGCCTTTGGAGATGTGTCATGAAAGAAGTTGCTGTGGCCGATGTCAAAGAGGTTGCAGCCTATGTTCTCCTCTAGGATTTTGATGGATTCCTGTCTCACGTCGAGGTCTTTCATCCATTTGGAGTTTATCTTTGTGTATGGTGTGAGAGAGTGGTCAAGTTTCATTCTTTTGCATGTAGCTGTCTAATTTTCCCAGCACCATTTATTGAAGAGACTGTCTTGTTTCCCACTGGATGTTTTTTCCTGCTTTGTCAAAGATTAGTTGCCCAAAGAGCCGAGGGTCCATTTCTGAGTTCTCTGTTCTGTTCCATTGGTCTATGTGTCTGTTTTTGTGCCAGTACCATGCTGTCTTTGTGATCACAGCTTTGTAGTACAGCTTGAAATCCGGCAACATGATGCCCCCAGCTTTGTTTTTCCTTTTCAATAATTCCTTGGCGATTCGGGGCCTTTTCTGGTTCCACACAAATTTAAGGGCTTAAATTTGTGAGTGATACATTTTAAAACTAATTTTATGTTATGTGAATTTCACCTCAATTAAAAAAAAATTAATAAAACTTCCCAAGAAGAGTAGGCTAAGAATATGAATAAAATTCTGAGAAAAGATTCAGGTGATTTAATTTTTAAAAATTAACTAATCAAGAAAAGCCAGTTTAACATTTTCTTCTCCTCCCATCACATTGTTGAAGATTTTCAAAGCGAAGATACCCAGTAGTGTTGAGAGTAGAGAGAATCAGGCAGTCTTTGTTTTGCCGAGCTGGAGGAAGCTTCAGAAGTTTTCAGAAAAGCAACTGGGTGATAATAGGCCAATTGCCTGGATTCATTTGGGAAAAGAGTACTCCTGAGTACCTGAGTACCTTGTATGGGCCAACACTGCCCTGCACGCTGGGGACAAAACCCTGAGCAGAGTCACCTGAATTCCTTGTCCCAGGGTCCGTCCTGTGTTCTAGCGGGGACGACAGACAGTGGGCATAACATACTCCATGGTGGCGTGTCATATGGGGAGAGGCACTAAGGAGAAAAATAAAGCAAGAAAAGGGAATGTGGAGTGGGGAGGGCAGGTTCACATTTTTCAAGGTAGAATGACCGAGAAGGGCCTCACTTAAGATGAGGCTTGCATAAAGACCTCGGGGAGATGAGATTACCTTTTAGGAATCCATCCTCAGGGAATAGAAATTCAGGCCAAAATTACAGAGACATTATCATTTGTAACCGGTTTCATTGGGGGGAAAATATAAATATCCAGCAGTAGGCTAATTATTGGTATATCCCAAACAGGGACTACTATAGAGCCGTTTAGCTGTTTAAATGGCAGGTCAAGAACATTTACTGATGGGGATAGTTTTCATCACATAATGTTAAAAAGAGCAAGCAGGATGCCAAAATTGAGGTGCCTCACCCTTCAGCAGGTCTGAACTCTGGTCATCTCAGACCTGAGTTCCATAGTAGTTAGTTAATTACTCAAACAAAATCATTTAAATGAAGCCTGTAAGAGACTGAAAATTCAAATAGATGAAGCACAGAGACTGAAGGATCCCAATACATACCAATTCTATCCGCAGTCTAAACACTGATGTCGATTTTGTGACGTGTGTCTGTGTGTGTGCGTGCGTGCATATAGGAAAAAGACGGAAATAAACCCATCCCTTGATGGTAAAATTACACATTATCCTAATATTTGGGTTTTCAAAAATCCCTATCATGAACATGTATTATTTTATTTCTTTAATGTTATTTTGTTTGGTTTGGTTTTGTTTAAAGATTTTTTTCACATAATCTCTACACCCAACGTGGGGCTCGAACCTACCACCCTGAGATCAAGAGTCAGCGTGCTCTACCAACTGAGCCAGCGAGGCGCCCCAATTTTTTTTTTTTAAAAGGCAATAAGAACCCTTTGATTCATTTTCTCTGGAAGCTAGAATGAGAAGTTCTATAAAAAATTGTTTTCATTTATTTCATTCACTCAGTAAACAGTTTGTTGCCTGCCTGCTGTGTAGAAAATACAGAGGAGCTCTGACATCCAGAGTTAGTCTCTGTCCTTAAAATTCCGCCGGAGGAGAGAGGCCTGAAGGCGATTTCCCTCCACGGGTGTGCGTGACTCACTCAGATGTGAGCGCAGAGGAAGGGCCCTCGAGGCTGGGACTAAGGGAAGGACGTGGTGTGAGGCAGAACCAGATGGGGGCAGGGGGCCGTGAGGAGAGAAGGGCAGGCTTAGGAAGACGGTAATGAATTCCGTTGTGGCGTACAGAATGCGAGCTGCCTGCGGGAGGTCTGAGGGGAGGTGGCCATCAGACAGTGGGGTGTGGGGGTCTAGGTCTTAGGGAGCCGGGGAGAGAGGTAGAAGGCCTCAGCGTGGCGCTGTCTCCCAGGCATACGTAGCCCGTGACGTAAGGAGACAAGGGGGCCAAGGACAAAATTCTGGACAACCGCCAGCCGATGGCAGCTGAGGAGCTGAGAGAATCAGGAAGAAAACATGCTGGTGGCGAGGAAGGGAAAAGAGCTTCTCAGTTCAAGATTAATCTGTGAAAGCTTCCTAAATTGCTTTTCAGTAATAGCCTCTATTCTTGAGAATGATTTATTTATCCCTTGGGGAAGATTGTCACTCTGATATATTTACAGAATTACTGCCAGTGGGGCGCCTGGGTGGCTCAGTCGGGTAAGCATCTGACTCTTGATTTCAGCTCAGGCCACGATCTCAGGGTCATGAGATCGAGTCCCGCTCCAGGCTCTGCGCTAGGGGGGGAGCCCGTTTAAGATTCTCTCTCACCCTTGCCCTCTGCCGCTCCCCCTTCCCGTGCACACACACACAGACTTGCTCTCTCTTGCTCTCTCTCTCAAAAAAAAATTACTGGCACAGTGGATGCTTTACCAGTTCGCTCCTCTGGATAAAAGCACCACTTGTTTCGTGGAGCACTACTGAGTTTGTTATATTCGCTGTATAGTATTTATGGCCACATGGTAATTTCTTGGTTCATTCTTCCATCGATGGGCATTTCAGGGCTTAGGAGCCATGTTGCCATGAGCATCATGTGTATCTCGGTCTATCTGGGTTTGTCTAGGACAGCAGTTTTCAGAGTGAGGTTCACAGACCCTGGGGTGGGGGTGAGAAATCTGTGAGATCCAAACTGTCTTCAAAATAACACAGAGACGTAGTTTGTCCTTTTTCTCTGTGTTGACACTTGCACTGATGGTGTGAGAGCCATGGTGGGTGAAACAGCCAGCGCGAAACCCAGTGCACAACCCAGTGCACAACCCACTGTGTGACCCAGTGCACAACCCAGTACACGACCCACTGCGTGACCCAGTGCACAACCCAGTGCATAACCCACTGCATGACCCAGTGCACGATCCACTGCGTGACCCAGTGTACAACCCACTGCACGACCCAGTGCACAACCCAGTGCACGATCCACTGCGTGACCCAGTGTACAACCCACTGCACAACCCACTGCACGACCCAGTGCACAACCCAGTGCACGACCCACTGCGCAACCCAGTCCATAAACCAAGTCACAACCCAGTGCATAAACCCAGGGCTGGGCCCCAGGGCACCAGTAAGCATCTGTTTTTCACTCCTAAGCACTCACCATAAAAACAAACAGAAGCAACGCTCACTTATCACTTAATACCCTTGATGGAGCAGTAACAACACGTCTTTTGGGTATTCTTAACATTCTGTGTGACAGAATGGGAAGTGTACAAAAAACACTGCCGCGTGCCAAAGTAAAGGTTGTCTGGAGGGTAAGCATTTGCGTGATGACTTAACTCATGAGTGTTGAACTAGCCCCCTTTTTTAATGGAACATTATTTTTACTTGAAAGAATAACTGACAGACAACTAGGGTTATTCAGACTTGGGTTTGGGGCAGATATTTCCTAAAAACTGAGCATAGTGAGCCTAGCACTGTAAGGGAAGCAACTGACAGTATTTGTTGCCAATGATAAAATTCAGGCTTCCAAGAAAATTAGAATTTTGAAAAATTTGTATCAGCCGTTATGAGCTTCTCAAAACTTTCTGACAAGATTGGTTCCTCAGTGTGGTATGCTTTTTTTTTATACGTATAATAAAATGCGTTAGCATTTGGAAGATCAGGGAACCAATATTTTCCGAATGACCAATGCATGATTTTTAAAAATGGCGCCTGAGTAAAAGATCCATTTTAAGTGCAAGGTGATCCGTGAATTTGAATTTAACAAAGTATAAGTTCGTTGAATCCAGGGACGCCTAGCTGGCTCAGTTGGTAGAGCCTGTGACTCTTGATCTCAGGGTCATGAGTTCAAGCCCCATGTTAGGCATGGAGCCTACTTAAAAAAAAAAAAAAGAGCATGAAGGTGTTCTGAGAACTGTTCCTTCCTGGATATATCTGGTTGCAAAATTGCTGGGTCCTGGGGTCTGCACATCCCCAGCTTTTCTAGATAATGTGTTTTCCAAAGTGATGTTACCAATTTACATTCCCACCAGCCACGCGTGGAAGTTTCATTGCCCCACATCCTTGCCAACACCAGTTCAAGTTAATTTTTCTGAGTTGACTGAGTCATGGTATCTCATCGTGATTCTGCTATGCATTTCCCTTCATCACAAGGAAGCTGGCGATGGGCCTTTTTGATTTCCCCTTTTGTGACATGACTGTCAAGCGTTTTACCCATTTGTTTCCATTGAATTGTCTGCCTTTTTGCTGCTGGTTCGTAGCCGGTTATTTATACAGCTGGAATCATGCAGTGTGTACCTCGTGTCCGGCTTTTGTCGGGTGTGTGTGAGGTTCATACGTGCTGTTTGTGGAGCTTGGCGTGACCGTACTACAGCGTATCTGTCCAGGCTGCTGCTGACACACTTTGGGCTCTTCCCAGTTTTTCGTGATTTGGCCAACGCTGCCATGAGTATATTCTTGCACTTGGCATCTTTTTGATGAACTTATGTTCTTTTAGCATATTCACGCCTGTCAAAGTTTTCCTTTATGATTGATTGGTTCTGCGTGTTTCCTGTTTAGACATCTTCCCCTCCATCGAGATAATAAAGATAATCCCTTCACGTATTAGCCATTTGGAAATAGTCTTGATAACTCCCAGAGCAAATCCTCCCACTTTGTTTTTTGGATTTTAGGAGGAGGGGGGAGTTTCCTCAGAAGCATCTTGGCTCTTCCTGGTCTTTTGTGCGTTTCACATGCACGTTACATTCGGTCTGTCAAGTTCCATCAAAACAAACGAACGTGTTGGGATTTTACTGGGTTTGTACTGACTCTTTAAATCCGTTTGGGGAGAATACACATCTTGACAAAATTGAGCCTTCCGACCTATGAGCGTCATGTATCTGTTTTCGTCTGTAATATGTCTCTATAAGCTTTTGTAATTTTCTCCATAACGATCATACTTTTTTCCCCAGCTTATTTCTAGGTACCTTGTATTTTTTATGCATTGAAAAGGGTATCTTTTTTACTGCATTTTCTGTTTGCTGGTATTAAGTAATACAATTGTTTTTTTTTTTTAAGATTTCATGTATTTAAGAGAGAGCGCAAGCAGGGGGAGCAGCAGAGGGAGAGGGAGAAGCAGACTCCCCACTGAGCAGGGAGCCCCATACGCGGCTCGATCCCAGGACCCTGAGATAATGACCTGAGCCGAAGGCAGACCCTTAACTGACTAAGCCACCCAGGCGCCCCAATACAATTGATTTTTTTTAAGATTTATTTTTAGAGAGTGTGCTTGTGAGTGGGGGGGGGGGAGGGAAAGGGAGAATCACCAGCAGACTCCCAGCTGAACACAGAGCCCCACGGGCTGGATCCTACAACCCTGAGATCATGACCTGAGCTGAAACCAAGAGTCACATGCTCAACCAACTGAGCCACCCAGGTGCCCCAATACAGCTGATTTTTAAACATTGGCTTTGGGGCGCCTGGGTGGCACAGCGGTTAAGCGTCTGCCTTCAGCTCAGGGTGTGATCCCGGTGTTGTGGGATCGAGCCCCACATCAGGCTCTTCCGCTATGAGCCTGCTTCTTCCTCTCCCACTCCCCCTGCTTGTGTTCCCTCTCTCGTGGGCTGTCTCTATCTCTGTCAAATAAATAAATAAAATCTTTAAAAAAAATAAAATAAAATAAAAATAAACATTGGCTTTGTGTCCAGCAATCTTGCTAAACTCTCTTACTGATTTTAATAATTTATCTGTACCATCTTTTGGGGTTGCTAAATACACGATCGTATCATCTGAGATTAATGGCAGTTTTGCTTCTTTTTTATCCAGCCCTTATTTATTTATTTTCCTTATTTACTGCTGAGCTCTGGTGTGACGTGGAATAGAAATGTAGTAGGGGAGGGGCTCCTGGGTGGCTCAGTCGTTAAGCATCTGCCTTCGGCTCAGGTCATGATCCCAGGATCCTGGGATCGAGCCCCGCATCGGGCTCCCTGCTCATCGGGAAGCCTGCTTCTCCCTCTCCCACTCCCCCTGCTCCCTCTCTCACTGCCTCTCTGTCAAATAAATAAATAAAATCTTTAAAAAGAAAAAAGAAAAAGAAATATAGTAGGGGAACAGAAATGTAGTTAGACCTCATTTGAGTCCATCACATAAGTCCAGCAAGATCATGACTTGTATTATGCTTTCAGCATATTGCTGGATTCAGTTTGCTAATATTTCATTGAGGATTTTTGCATTTGGATCAGAAATGAGGTTGACTTCTGACTTTTCTTTCTCTTGATGCCCACGTGAGGCTTTGCATCATGAAGTGAGGCGGGTGTGCTGTCCCCTTTTCTATTCTCAGGAAGACTTTATGTAAGATTGGATTGTCCTCTTGGAAGTTTCATCAAAACCATCTGTAATGCCATCTGGGCCTTGAGTTTGTGTTAAAGGAAGGATCTCTGACTGCCACCAGTTCACCTTCTTTAACGGTTACACAACTACTGAAGCTTTTTTTTTTTTTTTCAGATACTGCTATATTTTTGTAGAAAATTTTCTATCTCATCTAAATTTTCAAATTTAAGTAACTTTCTCTTTTAACTTTTACAACATAGGTGGTGATTCCTCCTTGCCATTCTCGATAGTGGTTACCTGTGCTTTCTTGTTTGCAGGGTAGATTTTACCAGAGGTTTGTCAGTTTCACAGAGAGCCAACTTTGGCTTTGTTCATTCTTTGTTTCTTTTCCTTTTTCTAGGTTTGTTTTGCTTCGTGGATCTCCTTTTTTTTTTTAAAGATTTTATTTATTCATTCGACAGAGATAGAGACAGCCAGCGAGAGAGGGAACACAAGCAGGAGGAGTGGGAGAGGAAGAAGCAGGCTCATAGCGGAAGAGCCTGATGTGGGGCTCGATCCCACAACACCGGGATCACACCCTGAGCTGAAGGCAGACACCTAACCGCTGTGCCACCCAGGCGCCCCTCGTGGATCTCCATTTTTATCTATTATTTCTTTCTCCTTTCATATTTTTTTCTGTTTCTTTTTAACTTCTTGATATGGGCATCTAGGTCATTAATTTCTTTTCTGTTTTATTCATTGTAACATTACCCTCCCAAGTATGGCTTTATCTGCACCCCAGGGTTTATAAGTAGTACTGTCATGAGTCATTCAAAGTCATGGGGTGTCTGCGTGGCGCAGTTGGTTAAGCGGCCGTCTCTTGGTTTCGGCTCGGGTCATGATCTCAGGGTCCTGGGATCGAGCCCCGCATCGGGCTCGCTGCTCAGCGCAGTCTTCTTGAGATTCTCTCTCCCTCCCTTTCTGCCCCTCCTGCTCGTTCTGTTTCTCTATCTCTCACATAATCTTTTTTAAAAAATTCAGAGTATTTTCTTAATATCTGATAGGCTGTTCTTAGATAAGTAGGTGATTCGAGTGTGTTCCTTAACACATAGGGATTTTCTCATTGACATATGGATTTCTGGGTTTTTTTTTTTTAAGCTTTTATTTATTTATTTGACAGAGAGAGACAGCCAGCGAGAGAGGGAACACAAGCAGGGGGAGTGGGAGAGGAAGAAGCAGGCTCCTAGCGGAGGAGCCTGATGTGGGGCTCGATCCCACAACACCGGGATCACGCCCTGAGCAGAAGGCAGACGCTTAAGGACTGAGCCACGCAGGTGCCCCGAATATGGATTTCTAGATTGTGGTCAGACAGCCTGCTGTATATATCATTTCAGTCCTCCAAAATGCACAAAAATTAGCAATAACGAAGTGGCCATCATACAGTTTTGTGGTCTGCCTTTTATACTTAGTAACTTTGGAGTTTATTTTTAATTATCCAGTTTGCTGCCAATCTTAAGTGGAAGTCCGTTTGCCTAGAATTCAGAATGACCTTTTAGGGGCACGTGGCTGGCTGAGTTGGTAGAGCGTGTGACTCTGGATCTCCAGGTTGTGAGTTCAAATCCCACATCGGGTGTGGAGCCTACTTAAAAATAAGATATTTATTTATTTAAAGATTTTATTAGAAAGAGAGAGAGAGAGAAGGACGGGGCACAAGCAGGGGGGACGGGCAGAGTGAGAGGCAGACTCCCTGCTGAGCAGGGAGCCTGATGCAGGGCTCGATCCCAGGACCCCAGGATCACAACCTGAGCTGAAGTCAGAAGCTTAATCATCTGAGCCACCCAGGCACCCCAAAAATAAGATCTCTTAAAAAACAAAACAAAACAAAAAAAAGCTTTTTAAATCTGCCGGCATATAACCATATACAAAAATTCTTCAGTAGAAAGGGCACTTGATTTTCCTTTGACCTGAAATAGCTCCGTCGTTGCTTCCAGCCCTACTGTGGTGAGAGAGTTCACTAACGTTTATTTACTCAAACAGATCTGTCTTATTTGTTGTATTACTTTAGCCAGAATCAGCCACATTTTTTTTCCAGTTCTTTTTTTTTCCTTGAGTGTGGTTTACATCCAATGTGACATTAGTTCCAGGTCTACAAGACAGTGATTCAGCTTCTCTGTGTGCTGTGCTCACCGCGAATGTGGCAACCATCTGTCACCATCCACCGCTGTTACAATATCCTGGGTCAGCCACATTTTTGTAAGCTTTCAGTAAAGCCCATTTGCAGTGAGAAAAGGGCATAAAAATCAACTGTTTCTTGGTTTTTCTGCAGGCCCGAGGTATGAAGAAACAGGTCATTGACGACTTCATCACCCAAAACAAGTATCTGCTGGCAGCCAGGCTCACCAGCCAAAAGTTGTTCCACGAGCTCTGCCCCGTGAAGCGCTCTCACCGACAGAGGAAGTAAGGACTCCGGGCTTTGCCTCTCCTTATCACCGCAAGAGAGGGGCCACGTCACATTTCTCTACTGGGCAATTAAACGTCCACGTGTGACGTCAGAACTTATTCTTTCTGTTAGTAGTGGGGTGTATTAATCCAGGGTGCCAGCCTGGCCTGGGGGTCGGAGAAGATCTCCCTAATTCATAACACTTTAGCTGAGGCCCGAAGGATGAGTAGACTTTAGCCAGCTATCGGGGAGAGGCTGGGTCACTTTATTTATTTTTTTTTTAAGATTTTATTTATTTATTTGTCAGTGAGAGAGAATACAAGCAGGGGAGCGGTAGGGAGAGGGAGAAGCAGGCTTCCCTCTGAGCAAGGAGCTCATCGATGTGGGATTCGATCCCAGATGACCCGAGCCAAAGGTAAACACTTAACCGACTGAGCCACCCATGGGTCCTGAGGCCTGTCACTTTAAAGAAGCCTGGATATGAACAAGTCACTGCTCCTACTAGGGGGTCCCGTGCAGGGCGAGCCTTCGGGGGCCCAGGGTGGGGGGCTAGGAAAACGCTAACCTTAGGGAAGTGTAGGACACTGAGGAAATGTTCAGAGAATTAGCTGGGAATGGGAAGGCTAAGGCATACTTACTCACACAGAGTATCTAAAGTCTGGAAGTACAGGGAAATATTTATTAGACATCTTTCAGATTAATGAATGTGGGGCTATTTCATTGTGCACCGTGTCTAGATATGGAAAGAAAGAAAACATTCTGGTCATCTTATTTGAAAATATAACTACTATATTGTTTAAAGTGAGAAAACTTCCCTGTGTTTCCAGATTTTTCTGATTCCTTTCTAAGACTAAGAAGAAAGACTTTAATTCAATATAAAGAATACTGTGGACTCTAAGGATTGTGTCCAAGGCCTTCAGAAACTGTCCCAGATCCACGCACTTCTCACCTTTTTTACCACCACCACCTCTGGAGACCCCCCCGTGCTAGCCTCCTAGACAGGCTCTGCTTCCGTTCCGTTCCCCTCTTGCGCCTTCCAGGCAGTTCTCCTCACAGCAGCCAGTGATCTTCCTGGAACTATGTGCTGGGTCCAGTCTCTCTCCATCCAGCGGTCTCTGCACTCACGGTTCTCTCTGCCTGGAGCGTCCTGAGCCCTTTCCCCGTGCGGCATTCGGGTGTTCGCTCACCTCTGAGAGGTGACACGTCCCTGTGCAGTCTGTCTGATGGCCCGAGACAGATTTGACCAGCCCTGCCTGTGGTGGAGGCACTAGAACAGGTGGCTTCTAAAAGGATTCAGAGGCCATTGCCTTAAAAGAAATTCCGAAGTGTGAAAACGTTTGATCTGGAAAAGAAGCAGGTCACTGATGACTTGGGAGTCTTCTCTCAAACGTACAGCTTCCATTAGTAAAATGTATTCACTTCTGTAAAACGAGCGCGCCTCTTCTTCGCCTTCTCTTCTTCTAGCCTCAGCCTCGGAGGCGGATTACAAAGTCTTCTCTCTTGTCGTGCAGGTACTGTGTGCTTTTGCTGACCCCCGAGGCTACCAAGTTGAGTAAACCCTTTGAGGCTTTCCTGTCCTTTGCCCTGGCAAATACACAAGACACAGTGAGATTCGTGCATGTCTACAGCAATCGGCAGCAGGAGTTCGCCAGCACCTTAATACCAGACAGTGATACGTTTCAAGGAAAATCAGCGGTGAGTCATGAGTCTTCTTATTCCAAGCTCTTGACACGCTTGTGGCACCTGAACTCGGTTTCTCCCTTCTTTGGGAGTTTTGAATACAGATTCCAGGAAATCCAGAAATCTCTGAGCCTGTTTTGAAAGCCTACTCTTGAAACAGTCTTTTATCCTAATGATTTCACCTCCTAGATTTTCAGCATTAGACCTTCACAGAAAGCATCTTTCCTATGAGCAAACGTTCAAGAGCATCCGTTCTTTTCACCAGTTTTTTTTTCCCCATGGAGGGTGTAGTCTTAGAGTACCTAGTTTGTAAGGAGCACCTGGGTAGCTTAGCCAGTTAAGCGTCCCAACTCTTAATCTTAGCTCAGGCCTTGATCTCAGGGTTGTGAGTTCAAGCCCCGTGTTGGGCTCCATGCTGGGTGTGGAGCCTACTTAAAAAAAAAAATGGAGTACCTAGTTTGTAAAATCTTCCTTAGGCTTCCAGTAAAATCTCCCTCCTTTACTTCTGCCTCTTTCACTTCATTTTAATCCATCACCCCTTCCCTTCCCCTCCTTTGTCGTCACTCTACAGAAACATTAAATTAAAACATCTTCTCTTTGTCATCATTTTGGTCATCATGGAGAATCTCTCTAAAAAACTAAAGTTCCTTGTTATAATATTAAGTCAGAAGTCACAGGAAAAAGTCAACTCAGAAGAAAGAGCTTTCACTTTTAGCAGAAGCTTTGGAAAGTCACTGTAAACACAGTTTCCATTGTCAGAAAAAAACTTAAATCTCTTGCACGTATTTTATATCCCTCCATATTCGTGTTCGAACTTATTGCTAATTTCACTGGATCCTTTTTTCCATCCTCCCTGAAAGAAACCAAACAAACTGGAAGACTTCTAATGGTTTCCTCTCTTTCCCCCCCAGGTGTCCATCTTGGAAAGGCGCACGACGGGAGGAAGGGTGGTGTATAAAACCCTGGAGGCTCCCTGGACAGGGAGTGAGAGCGATAAATTCACACTTCTGGGCTATCTGGACCAGCTGCGCAGAGACCCCGCTCTGCTGTCCTCGGAAGCTGTGCTCCCCGACCTGACGGATGAACTGGCCCCTGTAAGCACGTGGCCCTGGAGGGGGGGCACCAGGCAGGGCTCGTGAGCTCCAGAGCCGGAGAGAGGCTGGCAGCACGCTGTGGTGGGCGAGGACTTCTCCCACCAGGGCTCGGGGGCTCGGTCCTGACCATCACACATTTTCTCCCTCCTAGATCTTTCTCCTCCGGTGGTTCTACTCTGCTTCTGACTACATCTCAGACTGCTGGGACAGCATATTTCACAACAACTGGTAGGAGTATTGCTAGATTGAATTTCTTTTTCTCCATCGATAGTAGAACCACTGTTTTTCTCTTAAATCTATCTTTCTTTGATTTCAGTGTATACTCAATACAGGCAAGTGGAAAATGTTTACACATTTTCAACAACTGTTCCCTTTTTCTTTCTTTTTTTTTTTTCTAAAGATTTTATTTACTTAAAGCTTGAGCAGCGGGTTGCGGGGGGAGGGAGAGGGAGAAGAAGCAGGCTCCCCGCTGAGCAGGGAGCCAAGTGCAGGGCTCAATCCCAGGACCCTGGGATCATGACCTGAGCCAAAGGCAATGCTTAACCGACTGAGCCATCCAGGCGCCCCTCCTTGTTCTTTCTTTCAGTAACTTCACTTTTTACGTATTTGCTGATCGCCCCTTAACCACTGGGCATGTCCTCTTCATCGTGCCCAGCCCAGGGCCTGACACACATGGAGGCCAGTGTAGAGATGTACAAGCCAGTCCGTGAGCTCACCAGAGGAGGGAGGGCTATCCCACTTCCACCCCCAGTAATCCTGTGAGCTCCTGAGGGCAGAACCACATCTCATCCATGTTCGTGATTCCTGGCTCCCAGCAGCGCTCCTGAAAAATGGCGGGCCTTTGAGGGGTATGAGTGGGTGAATAAAATGTTAGCGCACCAGTCATAGAGGAGGTGGTGAAAGTTCAACATTTTCTTCCTCCTCCACCGTCCAGGCCACATCTGAATTATTCTAGCCAGAAAAAAAAAATCAAAATAAAGGAACTAATTCCACAGACTTTCTAGTCACCACCCTCGACGTCAGAATGCTTTTCTACATTCACAGCATAAATCCTGTTCTTTCCTTCTGCAGAACTTACTAAGCACAGCCTATTCTGTTGAGACAAAATAATCAAACTCTTAGAATAAGCCATCTGAATTAAAACAGTGAGGGAAAAGTCTCTGCTTTCCTCACCACCACCCTCACCCTCAAAAAAAAAACCAAAAAAACCACTTTATTTGTATGAAACTAGAAAGCGTTTATTGATAGGAAAGCCTTTGGGTTTGGGGTTTTGTCTGAGCCAAGGGAAAGAAACCTAACATCGTTAAGGGACAGATCTCAGCAACCCGTCTAGAGCTGACCAGAGTCTGTTAACTTCATTTCAGGCGGGAAATGATGCCCCTTCTGTCCCTGGTCTTCTCCGCCCTCTTCATCCTCTTCGGCACCGTCATCGTCCAGGCCTTCAGGTAAATGCCTCCGTGGCTTCTCAGTGGGATTTCTCAAGGGTGAGCCCCGGACCTCAGGGTTGTCTGTACTGTTTGTTTTCTAAAGCTCCTTGTTTCTTACTTTAGTGACTCAAATGATGAGCGAGAGTCCAACCCTCCAGATAAAGAGGAGGCCCATGAGAAGGCGGGGAAGACCGAGCCAAGCTTCACCAAAGAAAACAGCAGGTTTCTCTAACAAGACACCCACCCCACCCCACCCCACCGGGCAGGAGAGCCCCAGGCCGCGTAGCTCGGGGTGTTCGAGTACCTAGTATCTGTAAGCGCTCTGGGTCATCTCCTTGCGTGTGAGATGGGAATTTAGGGAAAGTCAGCTGCTGGCTGGTGTTTACTGAAACCCCCTAGGCCTTGAGACACAGAACCTACTTATATTCTACTCAGTACCTGCAGGCCCTCAGGCTCTGACGGAATAATGGGGGCAGGAAGCAAAGCTTGTCGGAGTGGCTCAGCCAGAAGCAGAGAAGGGCGCGTGCCCATGACTGCGACCACCTTCGTCCCGTCCTGAAGCCGCCTCTACACCAGCTGAACGGCAGCTTCTGAGAGGGCCTCTGTAGACCCGGGACCACCAAGTGGGGACCGTCCCCGACCTGCCACTCTGTCAGACTCCAGAACATTAAATAACATACCTAGTTTAGTCGAACGTAGCATTTGCTTCTTCTTGTTTCTTTTCAGAGTAATGGCATTCTCCTGTCCTGATAACATCCTAATTCCTCACTATTTCTCCACAGCAAGATTCCTAAAAAAGGCTTCGTGGAGGTAACTGAGCTCACAGATGTAACCTACACCAGTAACCTGGTCCGCCTGAGGCCAGGCCACATGAACGTGGTCCTCATCCTGTCAAATTCCACCAAGACGAGTCTACTGCAGAAATTCGCTTTGGAGGTCTACACGTTCACTGGGTAAGCTCGTGGGGGGGGGGGAGAGGCAGGGGGAGGAGGGCTCGTGTGGGAGGGGGGAGAGGCAGGGGGAGGAGGGCTCGTGTGGGAGGGGGGAGAGGCAGGGGGGAGGAGGGCTCATGGGGGGGAGAGGCGGGGGGGAGGAGGGCTTGTGGGGGGGGGAGGCGGGGGGGGGGAGGAGGGCTCATGGGGGGCGGAGGGCGGGGGGAGGAGGGGCCAGAGGAGAATTTCATCCTTTCCTCTTTGTGAGGAGCTTTATGTGCACACTGAGATGTTGGCTGTGACCTTTTGAGCCCAGAAACCTAAGCCATCATGAGGTGCCCTTTCTCCCCGCGACTTCATGTCCCGATGCTTCTGAACAGAAGAGCTTGACCTCAGTCTCCTTCCCTGAGCCTTTCAGGGAACTTTGTCCTCTCGCTGTCGTGTGTTTTCCTGAAGCCGGACACTGAGGGTGATTCAGAGGCACCCAGCAAGGGCCTGGGAGGGAGATGGGCCAGCGGACGGTTACAGCTGTTGCAGAGGCCCTCACATCCCACAGGAAAACTCCATTCTTTCCATACTCGGGCCCCATCCAGCACAAAGCCTCCCCCTATTACTTGAGATCTGACAGAGGTATTTATGTCCCCTGCAAGTCAGTGCGTACAGGCTGCACCCTAAATCTTCACTGTGTCCTTCCACCAGGAGCAGCTGCCTGCACTTCTCCTTCCTGAGTCTAGATAAACACAGAGAATGGCTGGAGTACCTTCTAGAATTTGCTCAGGATGCAGCCCCAATCCCGAACCAATACGACAAGCATTTCATGGAACGTGACTACACAGGCTACGTGCTGGCCCTGAATGGCCACAAGAAATACTTCTGCCTCTTCAAGCCCCAGAAAGCAGTGGAAGAGGAGGAGGCCATGGGGTCCTGCAGTGATCTTGACTCTTCCCTCCATCTGGGTGAATCTCGGGGGAAGTCTCCCTGCGGCCTTGGACCCAGGCCCATCAAAGGGAAATTGAGCAAGTTGTCCTTATGGATGGAGCGGCTGCTCGAAGGTTCCTTACAGAGGTTTTATATCCCGTCGTGGCCTGAACTAGACTGAGGGAGCGAGAGAGAGACTTAACTCTTCAGGCTTTTTAATAGGCCCCTGGGAACAGGTCTTTTCAGGACTCCACCTATCACCACGGACAGAGAATAGATTCTAGATTATTCTTCCGGAACAATGGCTAGAAGAATCTTTCCTTTGTCCTGTTCTAACCTAGGAGTGAAAAACACCTCAAGTTGAATTCCCTAGATCAAAATATTTTTGCTTTGGGTTTTTTCCCCCTCGTTCGAATGCCGCACTATTTAAAGTAGACTGCTCATTCCCTCTTCCTTTGTCACCCCTGCCATGTGCTCACACCGCCCTCTCCTATCCTATCTCCACGCTGTGGGAGAAGCACAGGGCTCCAGCCGGCAGCAGGCTCTGGATGGAACCCCGCGAGCCTGGAGAGCTGGTCGGGGTCCCCTACCCCCCGCCCCACCCCCGCTGTGCTTCCGCCCCGGCGCATGCCGTATCAGTGGGACAGACAGCCCACAGCAGCTTCTAGGCCCTGCATCCTGAAAGAGGCCTGGTTCCAAGCAATCTCACATCGGGTAGTTTTTTGGGTAGTCAGTGGCTAAAAGTGCATTTGGGGGGTATCCCTGTGCAGCAGGTTGTCAGCCACAGTTTCACAAGGCTAGGGATAAGTGGGGGTCCTGCATGTGAGTTTGGTTTTCTTCCCAAGACAAGAGAAGGGAGGGATGGGCAGTGACGGACGTGACCCCTTGGGGCGTCCCATCAGCCACCTCTCCCAGCGCTAACCGTAGCCAGGGAGGGATCTGCACGGCAAGAAGTACTGTAATGACTTTGAGCCATTTACGTGTCTGTTTTCACACGCCTTTCTGCCTCCGTCAGTTTTAGGGTATGAATCTTAGGAGCCATAATTTGTAATCTTGTTCTCTGGACGTAGAGATAAGCTGCTATAAACCAGTAGATGTTAACCTGAAGACACCTACCTTATCCCTGCCTGACAGGGGTCAGGCTCGAGGAACCTCTTCACTCCTGGTGTCTCTTTAGTAAAATACCAGACATGTCTTTGTATCAAGGAACTTAAAACCTTATCAACAATTGTATTTTGAACACTGTTACCCCAAAAGTGCTGTAACTTTGAGCCCTCTTTTGTGACAAGTGAGCCAAGACTTGTTCTAGACTCCTGTTTGGCAAAAGGCTTACTCTGAGCTTCTGGCCTATATTGTGATATCTCAATTGCTTTCACTCTTAACTCACAACTGCTTCACCACTTAACAGGGTCCGACCTACCATCAACACCCCTGCTTCCAGAGCTCCAGTGTGCAGTGGGTCACACCCGCCAGTTAGAGGGTTTGCCTGGGGCGGGGGGGGGGGGGGGGGGGGCGGCAAAACCACCAGTGGAGTTTTAACAGCCTCAAAGAGTGGTCGGTTCAGATGTCAAAGCGGATTGCCCTTTAGTAAAGCGAAGTGTCAGAATCAGTGGTGGGACATTTACTAAGTTAGTATTTCTTTAATCATCATTGCTTTTAACGAAGCCATTTGGATCCTGAATAATTTCAATATTGAGCTACAATGGCAAGTAATAAATTATTTAAGCCCAGGAATTCCTGTCGTTTCCATGGAGTCTACAGCTTTATATTAAAAAAAAAGAAAAATCACTGCCAGGCCTTTTTTTCCCATGATCCTCTAAAAATCGGATGCTTACTCTGAGTGCTGTGTCTCCCGGCACGTGGCCCAGGCAGGCGTGATTAAGGGATTCATTTGGTTCCTTGGTGCACCAGCCTCAAAATCATTTTCTAGGTCTTTTATGGCCAAGTTGCTGATGTGAGTAGCATTCAGTGGTGGGCTTTTCATTTCTGGTACTAATGGGATGGGTCCCTGACCTTAATTTCTGAAAACCAAAACCTCCCCAGATTTGTTCATTTAAAAAATGTTTCTCATTAAAATACAAAGCACCTTTAGACCGACAGCTGCACCCTCCATTTGTATGAAGAAAGTGAGAACAGATAGGATTCAAAACATTCCTGGTGAGTTTTTCAGTCCAAAAATTATTTCACAGGTCTGTTTGGGGCTGGAGGATATGTGCCCCAAGAGGACACTCGGAAGGGTCTACTTTAAATTGAACTTTGCCCTTGACCGCCCTAGGCTTTCCTCCTGAATGTTTCCATGAATTTGTTTACTTTTGTGTCAAATGTATGAGCCATCGCCATGCTCAGCCAATGCCACCACTTCTCCTTCTCTCGTGTGTAACCACACAGACCGAATTTTGGTTTTAAGTGAAGTTCTTGGTCTTTGAATATCTTCAGACCGACAACATTGTTTTGTTTTTAGAAGTAGGCTTTTCTGGTTGTTAGAGCCTAAGAATCATGTTTAGCAGATGGGGATGAAAACTGGCCTAAAACAAGTCTTTGTGGCATACATACCTACTTACAAATATTTTTTTATCATCCAGGTGCCGGTGGCATAATTTGTCTAAGAGACTGTCAGCAGCGTTTCAGTGAGCAAGACTGCCCTGACATCTGTCAGGCTCCACAGTCTCTCTCTGCCACCGTGAAAATTTGGTCGTACTCTTCGAATTAATAGGTTGATTTCCTCCTCATTCAGTACATGAACGTTTTCCTGATTTAAAAAGAAATGAAATCTGAATGTGTTTTTTAAGTGATTTGCTTTGTTTGGGAAAAGAGATTAGAAGCAAACACTCGAGCTGTTTTCCTAAGTAAAATTCTTTAAGAGCTGATGCAGAATTATCTTTGCAGATGAAATATCGCTCACATCCAAATGCCTGACCTTGTCCCTTGAACACAAATGCAGTGTGGCAGCTGCTGAATCCGTCCGTTCCGTTTGTCAAGGAGGAGGATGGAACTTTAGAGACCGATCTGAGAAGGAGGTCGATATTGTGCACTTTTGATACTCTTAGGAACAAATAACTTATTTGGCAAATGGTGTCTTTTTTATGTTGTTTTTGTTTTGTATTGTGAACAGGCACTGAAGCTGATGTTATTTTTGTTTTGAGAATATTACAGACTGGAAACAGAAATAAACTATTTTAATGTGTGATGATTACGCATCGCTCTTGCGCTGGGAGATGATCACTTGCTCGTGGACCCGTTAGCAACAAAACCGAATTAGCATGTAACTCAACCCACACCCGAGTCTTCGCTGTCATGGAGGGCGCATCAGCCCCGAGAGCAGACGATGCAAAACTGAGGCAGGTGACACTTACGGAAGTGTCACCAAGGCCTCTTTGGGGGCCACCTGAAGTCTGGTTGAAAAGACATTCTGTGCACCCTCTTGGGCTTTTGAGTGGGAAATGTCTTTATTAGGATCTGCATGTTACTTTCTTTCAAGTTTTTGGTTTATGTGCACAGTGGTCCTAAAACTCAGATGCAGCCCTGAGTCCCTCAGGAGGGGCCACAGTGGAAAGGAAGAAACGAGAGAAATACAGGGTGTTTATACAGTATTATGTCATAGGGCTTTTTTATTTCATTTCTCCAATTTTTGGATCATCTTGAAGCAAATGCTCCTTGGCTCCCTTTTCCCCTTAATCCTCCAGCACTTTGATCAGAACAGCACAAGTGCTTCTCTGTTTTTAGTTCATTCAAACTCCATAGAAATATTAGCTGTCAGACTGGAGTTCTACCGAATGCCCTGATTTTATAGCCTCTGGGGACACTGTTTAGCAGAAAGTTTTACTGGCATAAACTCGAGTACTCAGACCGCTTGCGCATAAATTCTTGAGAACTGTCATCAGCACAACCTGTTGTGTCCTGAAGAGCACAAAGCTCAGACGACCGTCACTTTGGGGAGAGCACAGAGCATCTCAAACAGCAGGTTAGCCGCCAGGAGGGCCGTGTTTCCTACGAAGACACAAAGCCGAAGGTGTTCCTGCAGGCCACCCCCAAGGCCGTGACTCTCGATTCCCTGCCCTCTTCCCTTTGGGCTGCCTTTCCAGATACCCCCCCCCCCACCGACGTTCTTCTGTGGGCTGCCCAGCCACCCTGTGGACACGCTTTCCCCGGTACTCTGCTCCATCAATCATCATTCAGAAAGAGCATCCTGAAATTCAGGTGGTTCACTGTTTACTCTGAGCACAGACTCCACCCCAAAGGAAACCTGTAATAATGGTGACTATTGTATTTATCCCCCACCCTCTGCGGCTAACAGGCCTAAGTCTGGAAGCTTCCCTAAGTTGAAATTATTGGGATGGCATCTGTTTCTAATATCTCTCCTAAACCAGCTAACTGCCCACTTTCTTAATATTAATAAATATTATGCCTCGACAATTCGCTTTTCGATGAACTATCAAAAGAGGATGGAACTTTGCCACCCTATTAATAAACCGCAGGCTGGTTTCTTTCTCTTCTGCTGTGGGGCAGGCAAACCAATAAGAGCCACCTCCCAGGGGTCTTGTTAATTAGCTCGTGTTTGTAACGTGTGCAGTAACGGGTTTATTTTCTTCGCTCGTCGGGTCCCGCGTTACACAGAAGGACCCATCCATCGTCTACTTATCAAGTAGCTGGATGTAATTTAAACCAGCAGCTGCCCACTGATCAATAGTATTCTGCTTACTCACCAAAAGGATCATAGGGCGGCGACACTTCCACGAGATCACAACCCACCACGTTCAGGCCTTGACAACCCCGGATGATTTCCAGCGCCTGTCCAAGACCAAGCCCGAGTTGTCCACAGCAGGAACCACTCACAGGGAAAACCCGCCATGGAGGGCCCAGCGCATCTCCCCCAGCGCATGCGCACCCTTTGCCTCGGAACTGCCGCTTTCCCTCAATAAACATTCACTGACGGCCGGGCACGCTGGTGGGCACCACGGAGACACACATGGCCAAAGCACAGCCCCCGCTCCCGAGGGGTCCATTGTGTGAAGGAATACACACAAGCAGACCAATCACTTCAGTGTCGTGCACTAAAGGCTTCAAGAAAAGCAAGCGTGGGGGCGCCGGGCTGGCTCAGTCAGCAGAGCATGCAACCTCTTGATTTCGGGGTTGTGAGTTCGAGCCCCATATTGGGCGTAGAGATTCCTTTAAAAAACAAAATCTTAAAAAAAAAAAAAAAAAAAAAAAGCAAGCGCAGAAAAGTATAATAGGAAACAGCCCAAAGAGCTGGGGGAAGGCCTCCCCAGCGGTGGAAACACTTAGCCCAAGGAATTGACCAAGCAGATAGGTAGGGGTAGGGCAGCCCAGCCAGGAAGACACATGCAAAGACACCAAGACGGAAAGAAATACCAGTAGTTAGATGTGGCCACAAGATAGGATAAGCGAGGGGGACGCTAGGAAGAGGTCACTTCGTCTAAAAGAGTTTCCATTCTGCCAGTGAAAAACCCAGAATGATAAGCTGAGGAAACAGGATGGTGTTTTAGAAATCTCTCTGAGGGGAACTGATGGAGAATGGCTTTGAGAGGTAGTTGCTAACAGTCCCCTTTCTTAGAGGCGGCAAGATAACGGCTCCGGAGTGAGTGGTCCTCACTCATTCACACAGATACCGAGGAGTGCCTGCTCTTTACGTCAGGCACCGTTCGAGACCCCAAGGACGGGGTGGCACATGAAATAGCAGCCCCACCCTCCTGGAGCTCCCCTCCTAATTATAACCATACCCTGATTCTGCTTCCTGCCTTTATTTACCCTCAGCACCCCCCTTCAGAGAGCTTTATTTGGGTGTTTCTAGAACTCTGGAACTTCCATGGTAGGTGGTTAAATCCCACCGTGAACACTTTTTAAGTGTAACCCCAGAAAGATAAGCGTAGTGTTTTTAAGAGCGGAAATTGGAATACGTCCCCAGGAGCCAACCATAGGTGAATCAGAGGCCGAAAGCTCAAATAACAGACTATTATACCCCAGACAGGAAAGGAGGGCCCTTGCCCAAGTCAGTCCACTCCTCGCCCCACTAGAGTATCCAACCTGCAGTCAGCCCTGAGAACAGGAGAGGCCTAACTCCTCCGCGTTTAAAACCCTGTCCTGATCCTGAAGACTTCCCGCAAGTCCCAGGAAAGTGGGCACTTAAGAATCCTCACCCCCAGGCATTGTCCCTGGTGGTACCCCCTTACCTGACTAGGGGTGAGACCGGCGATTTCAGGTGTGCCTGTCCCCGGGGCATAGGCAGGATCCAAGCCGTCAATGTCGAAGCTGATATAAATGGGTTTGCCTCCCATCTGCTGCCTCACCTCCCCCATCAGAGGAACCAGGGACTTCATCCAGCAGTCCTCGGCCGGGACCACCCGGAACCCCTGAGGATGTGGGAAGGGAAGAGCAGGATGTCAAGGCTTCTGCCTGGAGCCATGCTGGGCGTTTCTCATGTGCCAACCCCACGCTGAGTGCTTCTGACACATGACATCTGACCCCCAGTCTTCACGAAGAGGGCACTGTCATCCCCATTTTACGGGTGAGGAAGGGAGGAACGACGGCCGGTGAAGAAGCAGGGAGTAAGTCAAAGCTGACGTGGGAGGATGGGGTCAGAGAGACGCTGGGCTAGAGCAGCAGTGAGAAACTCAACAACAGAATGGCTCTGGCCAGAAGACCGGCCCTTGCTCACTCTACAGGCAGGGGACTTGGGTCTTTCCTGCTGGGATCTTGTCGTTCGTGTTTACCTGGGAGCCGCTCTGCCTGGTGGAGGTGAGGACAAGAAGTAAAAAGATGGCCCCAGGCCTTGGGTTCGGGCCTCCTCAGCTCTGTCCGAAGCCAGCGACAGTGACAGCGCAGAGGCTGGTGTGTTCCTGCTTCTCTCCCCACCCCAGCGAAGAGACGCCCCCTTTGCCTCATGAACTCACACCCTCTCTCCTCTCTGTTCCACACAACCCTCTCGAGGCAAACTCGGCCTTCTGCCCCAGTTTTCTGAATTCGCTTATTAAAGCCCCTGTGGAATCCACAGCCACCACCGAATGGGCACCCGACCGAAATGCACCGTGCAGGCTGGGGCAGAGGAAGGGGCGCTGGGTTTGGCACCTGGCTCCGGCTGTATCTGTAGGGGTCCAAGGTCATGGCGGAGCCCCGGATGCCGACCTGCACCACGCGCTTACAGTCCAGGAGACCCTCGTCCACGCAGCGGCGGAAGGGCGTCCCGTGGTAGAGCTTCTCTCCGAGGGCCTTGTCAGCCGTGTCCATGTGAGCGTCCACGTGCAGCAGCCCCACGGGGCCATGCCTGATGACAACAGGCAGCTCGGAGGCCAGGCCTCCTTCTGGGGCCTGAGCACCACCACCCTCCAGGCTACCCGACCTTCCAAACTGGACCATTCACAGCCACGGGAGACCTGGCCTCAACGACCAGCCTTGCAACTGGTTTCTGTCTTCCAATCACTTAGCATCTCCGAATAATTGACTCGGAGAAGTCCGGCAGAACACAGACATGGCCGTTGCTTTAGCTGCCACCCACTACCTATCACCCAGAATGTTCCTCACTTAGAGATGGAGAGGCCAGGGCGGATACGAATGAAGGACGGAGGCTCCGGTGAGCTTGGCAGAACTCCTCAGAGCCACCCTTTCTCCAACCGTGGCACCAAGAAGCAGCTTGAAACCCAGCTCTCTCTCCATAATCTCCACCAACCCCGCCAGAACCCGAAAGAAACACACAATCGAAATCAATGCCAGGCAAGCGGAGCTTCCAGAAAAGACTTATACCCGCCTACCACCAACGAGGATGCTACCCACATGTCCTTCCCATATATGCATTCTGGAACTGCCGCCGCCTTGGCCCTTCTGCCTCTTTTTCAAACCAGTTAACCAAAGTTAGTTCATCCCTGGTAGACTTCCATGACCGGAAAACCCATTTTCTCATTCTCTGGGGAAGGGGCCCCTTCAGGAAGAAACAGGGCCTCTCCTCAGCAAGCAACGCCCTTGTGTTGCTTTTGGCCTTGGAAGCCAAACAGACACTGACGTTAACTGGGGTTGTGTCTTTCACGAGAGGCCCATCTTCCAAAAACAGACACAAATACTGAGCACGCGCACCAGAGCAGGTCCTGGGGCAGGCGAGGGTAGCCACATGTGTTAATAACAAATTGTCTTGGCTCCCAGCTGGTGACCGACAGAGACACCATCACCCCAGATAACCTGAGCCAGCAGAGGTCACTTGATACCGTCTAGCGGCACACAACTCATTCCCTAGCTCCTGAATTCTGAAACCCTTGTGTGCGCCCAGACGCTTGGGACTTACTTTTTTGCCATCGCTTGCAATATCGGATAGGTAATGGTGTGATCTCCACCTGCAAAGAGGAAAGACAAGACATCTGGAACGTGGGTAAGAGGAGAGGACCACATATCATGGAGAGCAATCTTCAGTGTGCCCAATCGTGCCACCCTTTTGATTAGACCGAAGAGCTATAACGTTAGCTAACGGGAGAGCTTGCTCCGCGGCGGGAATACGGCCCCTGGATGGCTGAGATTACACCGTCATTTCAAAGAGGAAACAAAGCTCACAGGTAAAGTGCTGGGAACAGGTCTGTCCGATAGAACTCTCTGCAGTGATGGGTCTGTTCTCTGTCTGCACTGGCCAGCATGACGGTCACTAACCACGCGTGCCTACTGGAATATGGCTCATGCCGTGGAGGAACTGCGTTTTTTATTTTATCTCATTGCAATTAATTGTGATTTTAATAACCGTCTTGGCTAGTGGCTACCGTACAGGACAGCTCAGGCCTAGAATAGTTTTACTATGGACCATTACTAATAACGACAACAGCTAACATGTACCGAAGCTTAAAATATGCGAGTCACGATGCCGGACATGTTACATGCACTTTCACGCAACAATGCGGGAGATGCTGGTAGTGTTATTCCCGTTTTACAAGTGAGGAAATGTAGCATAAAGAGCGAGTGAGAGATGAAGCTGAGAGTTTCAAACCGTGCCATCCAGAAACCACACTCCGCACCACCATGGTCTGCGGGCTTGGCCCTCTCGTTTGGCAAAAGTACATTTGGATATTTAGAAAAAGGCCCGTGTCATTTTAACTATTTGTGAACTGGAAGAGAAATGTAAGGGGGGGAGAAGTCAGGGAAGACTAGGGGAAAGGGGCTCTATAGGCTGATAGAGACCCTGAGGAGGAGGAAATACTCCCTTGCAGCTCTCTCTCAAATAAAGTCACTGCAAGTACGTCCCTGAGAGGCGCCTGGATGGCTCTAGTTGGTTCAGCGTCCAACTCTTGATTTCGGCTTAGGTCATGATCTCAGAGTTGTGAGATCAGCCCCAAGTAGGCTCTGAGCTGGGTGTAGAGCCTGCTTAAGATTCTCTCTCGCTCTCCCTCTGCCCCTTCCACCCCTACCCCCCACTCATGGGCATGCACGCTCTATCACGCTCTCTAGAAAGAAAGAAAGAAAGAAAGAAAGAAAGAAAGAAAGAAAGAAAGGGAAAGAAAGAAAAAGAGAAAGAAAGAAAGGGAAAGGAAAGGAGAGAAAAAAAAAAGAAAAGAAAAGCATGTCCTTGAAATAGTTAAAAAGCCACAACTGAGCTCCTGTTGTGAGACTTCCCGGGCCTGGAATCAGAGGTAGGACAAAGACGAGGTGGGTAGAGGCACTTGCTGGGATGCAAAACTTAAGGGACACCAAAAAACTGAGTCATTCAGATAAATACTATTTTGATGTAATATTTTTAAAAATCTAGGTCAATGCAAAAAAAAAATCCATGATAATTTTTTTTTAGGTTTATTTATTTGAGAGAGAGAGAGCACAAGTGGAGGGGGGAAGGAGCAGGGCAAGAGGGACAAGCAGACTCTGCACTGAGCCCAGAGCCAGACGTGGGGCTCAATCCCAGGACCCTGAGATCATGACCTGAGTGGAAACCAAGAGTCAGACGCCCAACCGACTGAGCCACCCAGGCGCCCCTCCGTGATAAAATTTTTAAAAAGACAGGATCAGTAACAGTGCTATTCTGAACCATATTGGAGCCTGAGGCAAAAGGGAAAAGTCGATCATATTTATTGTTGACTTTTTGGCACCCCCCCGCCCCCCGCCAAGGTGAATGCCTCAGTTGCCTCATCCTAGTCCATCCCTGTCAGTCGTACTAGTCCAGAAATGTAAACATCCTCTCCCCAGGGGTTAAATGAATTGAAAACATTCTCTTTCCAACTGTCTCCATATTCATAGAGCTTGCCCTGAAGAAGGGGCTACACCCAAGCCCATGATAAAGGAACCCTCAGCGCACAGAGCTGCGCTTGTCCCCACAGATGCCATTACCCAAGGTCAGGGGAATGCAGCCTGCTGCTACAATTTTCTGATAGGCCTCTCGAATTAGACGGCAGCTGTCCTGAAGGTTGTAAAGATTGACGTTCACATCGCCTAGGTCTGCAACCATGAGGGACTGGAAGGGGAGGGCCCCCGTGCTAGGGTTGGCTGTCCGAAGCAACACCGATTCTTCCCGGATCCGCCGGGGTCCAAATCTGGAGAAGGAAGAATCATCCTGTGAACCATCCCAAAAAGGTCAGAGGTCCTGCCTAACCCAGGATTTCTCAGCCTCTGCACTGCTGCTATTTGGGGCTGCATGGATCTTTGAAGTGGGGGGCCATCCAGTGCCTTGTAGGATGTCTCCCCTGATCTGTAACCCACTAGATGCCAGTAGCAAGTTGGGGTAACTAAAAAGGCCTCCAGACACCACCGAATGTCCCCTGGGGGCAAAATCACCCTTGGTTGAGAACCACTGATCCAGGCTACATACTTGAAGAGATTAAAGGCACAGACTTAGGAACCCGCCCATCGCCAATTTACTAAATGACATTAGATAATTTGTTTGTGTTTTTTTTTTTTAAGATTTTTTATTTATTCATTTGACAGAGAGAGAGACAGCCAGAGAGAGGGAACACAAGCAGGGGGAGTGGGAGAGGAAGAAGCAGGCTCCCAGCAGAGGAGCCTGACGTGGGGCTCGAACCCATAACGCCGGGATCACGCCCTGAGCCGAAGGCAGACGCTTAACGACTGAGCCACCCAGGCGCCCCGACATTAGATAATTTGTTAATCTCCATGAGCCTCGATTTCCTAATCTGTAAAATAATGGTATTTACTGTACTGTGTTGTCGGAGGAACTGAGTGAGGTCATCTATGCAAAGCGCCTTGCATTAATAAATGGCGGCATCAATACTTCAGATTATTAGGTGTGAGGTGGCCGAGCGGAATCAGAAATAGCTGATGCTCACTAATTAGGAAAACAGATTTAACTGCCGATGCCTTGATTTTAGAAAAATTGCAACGCCTTGGGGTCCCTGGCTGGCTCAGTTGCTAAAGGTAGAGGGTGGGACTCTGGATCTTGGGGTTGTAAATTCGAACCACACATTGGGTGTTGAGAGTACTTAAAAAATAATACAATGTATTAGGGGCGCCTGGGTGGCGCAGTCGTTAAGCGTCTGCCTTCGGCTCAGGGCGTGATCCCGGCGTTATGGGTTCGAGCCCTACATCAGGCTCCTCCGCTATGAGCCTGCTTCTTCCTCTCCCACTCCCCCTGCTGTGTTCCCTCTCCCGCTGGCTGTCTCTCTGCCAAGTGAATAAATAAAATCTTTTAAAAAATAATAATAATACAATGTATATAAAAAAAAAAAAGCCTGTACTTGAGCAATTCTCGATCAGGTGACATCTAGAGATTTGGGGAAGGGGCATCCAATTTCCTCTGTTCTCGGAAATCATGTCCCCTGCTCCTGTAATCACCACAGCCACCATCCCAGCAAGGCTCAGGAATCAGTGCGTGGAGAAGGCTCCGGTCACTAACAGAGGACACGCATGTCCAGCTCTCACAACTGCTTGATGAGGGCGGAGGGAAATCAAGGGTCTTTCAAACGACTGCGAGCATTCTGGAGCCAGCTCCAGCTTCCAATCCCACCCTGGGTGAGCGCGGGCGCCCGTCCCTTTGTCTTTCGCGCCCAGTGGCGATCGGGCGGTCCAGCCACGTGTCCCCTAATCCTTCGGACCTTACCTCGCCCCGGGCCGGTTGGAGGTCCCAATGTCCAGCGGCACCCCGACGAAGGCGGCGTCCAGCCCCTCGGGGGAGGTCTGCACCGGCAGCCGCATCATGGAGCAGACGCCCACCGACCGGGCCACGAACTCGGAGCTGGGGGGCTGGTTCCGGGGCGCATCGGAGGACAGGCTGCTGGAGCTGCGGCCGGGGTGGCAGAGCCGCGCGGAAGGATGCGCGCCCCCGCCGGCCCCCAGACCCCGGGCGCACCGGGACGCAATCCGCCGCAGCATGCCGCCCTCCCGGTCCCCACAGCGCCTGGCCCGCGGGCTGTGCCGGCGCCGAGCAGCCCGCGCTCAAAAAGCAGGCGGCCTGGGGATCTGGGCGGGCGAGGGGCCGCTCTCTCCCCGCCCCCTCTCTGGACTCTGGCCTCTGGCTGGCTCGGTCAACAAAGCCAGGCCCGGGACTCCCCACTCCCGCCCACCGCCCCGCCCCGGTGTCTGGGCCCCCCAAAAACTGGCCCTCGGCCCCTGCTTCTCCCTTTCAGAGTAATATTTTTAAAAGCGAAAAGGAAAAAAACTTTTCTCTAAGGAAGAGAAATTGGAAAGGCACTTTTAAAAAAGATGTATTTATTTTAGAAAGAGAACGAGCGCGCAAACGGGGGGAGGGACAGAGGAAGAGAGAGAAGCGGACTCTGCACTGAGCCCAGAGCCCAGGAGGGGGCCCTGAGATCACGACCTGAGCTGAAATCAAGAGTAGGAGACTTAAGGGACTGAGCCACCCAGGCACCCCTGGAAATGCATTTTTTAAAATAATATGTTAAGAAATGTCTAGGGTAAGATTCCCAGGAGGTAGGGTCTTTCTAAATAACCTTAAAAAGGATTCAGAGACCACCCCCAGTGAACGTCACACTACCAGGGAGTCCCTAATCTGCAATCCTCTTTATTTCTCAGGGGGGAGGGGGAGACACCAGGGGAAGGAAAAAAGTGATTCTTAATGAAGTTAGGTGAGCCATGTGGTATTATACATTTTTAATCTCTGGAAGTTGAGATTGAATGAAAAAGGCCCGAGTTTGCTTTAAATTGTAACCTTTACAGGAAAGTCGCCCCTTAAACCCCACACCACCCAGCCTCCACTCTGCAGGATGGGGGAAATTTCCTAATGGTCAGTGTTGAAAGAGCCCGCAGAGCATTTTCCAGAAAAAAAAAAAAAAGCAACAAGCCCTTAACACCCCTAGGGGCAGATTCTATCACTATTTCTGTCATATGGTTTGTCCTGGAGGTATCATTTTCTTATCTCTGGTTTATTCTTTCATTCTTCTCACAAATATTTGAGTGCCTACTGCCTGCAGGACACTACGTGACACTAATTCCAACCTGTTCCCATCTTTCGCTGCTGCCAAACACGTCTTTCCCTTAAACCTCTCATCAGGTGTGCGCACCTGCTCTCCCGACAGCTCCCTCTCTGATGGCAGTCTCCTTCGATATCAAGGTGACAATTTTCACCTGGACACAGGTAATTCACAGACCAAATCCCAGCCATAGGTTCCAGCTGCCCGTTTTCTAACTCCCCACCCCGATGCTCTGACAGCATCTCAGGTGGCCTGTGGCCCAGCTGGCAACATTCCCCTTGCTTCTCCGTGATCCTGCTCTCTGCCCCATCCTTTGGGAAGTCTTCGTGGTTTCCTGCAGGCAAGCCCCCCACTCGCTCCCTCTGCTGTTACTGTGGTTCCGGCCTTCCCACCTCTAACTTTCCACTTGGTGTCTCTACTCTCCCATCAGATAGATAATGCTTCCTGAACCAACCCACGTTTCTAATTCTGTCCCCATCATGCATCTTCGTGTACTTGTCCCTCGAGCCATGGTTCACCTTACATAGCCCTCGATATCTTGCCTCCTGTCCTTTGCTCATGCCATTTCCTCGTCTGGAATGTTCTCTCCCACCACCCCCATCTCCACGTGCCCCATGTTCTCCTGAAGCCCACACTCAAACTATTCTCTCTGGAACTCTTACAACTCTTTAAAATTCTCACCATTTTCAACTGGGGACAAGTTACAGGAGCTGGGATCAGAAAAAAAGTTAAATCCTAGCTCCGCCATCCGTGTATCTCAATGGTGTATGGCAGGAGAGAGACTTCAATCGCATTCCCTGTGGGTTTGGGGCAACAGCTCAAAGTAGTTCCCCGTCCAGCACAATGTCTCTTTGAAGTCTCACGCCTGATCTTGCAAATTTGTGCCATTTTATTCTGTTTCATAACACCTGTTTATATTAGCATAAAAACATTTGATCTTATTTGACAGTTAAATGCTCCCCCAAAATTGTTAAGTCAAGCCGTCACTCCAATAACTGACATTGTTTAAACTAGCACACCCATGTGTACATCCCCCAGGCACCTGATCAGGGAAGCATGGACTTAGCATGTCAACCTGAGCCATTCAACCTTTTGAACCTATTTCCTATTCTGCCAAATGGAATGATAACCCTTTCTGGTTGTTCTTATCAGGGTTGAACGAGGTCCACTGTGAAGAGCACTGTGAAACCAAAAATCGGTAAATACTAGGTAGTGTCATCATTGCATGTCTTGTTTTCTCTACTGCAGAGTTTCCTAACCAGGGGTCATAGCGCCCTGGTGTTTGCAGCTGGGTTACGGTGGGGAAGGGGGTACATAACATAAAGATCCCATGAGCCTTGGGGCTGCCAGCGAGGCCAGTTATCTCTGGGGGCATGCACACCACGCAGAGCCCCTCGGAGTCTGACATTCTGCTCTGTGACCCCCCAAAGGAAGCAGCAGGATCAGCATTTGCCACGTGCCGTGCATTACCTCCTGGACATCGACCTCAGAGGCATCGGTAGAGTGCAGTGCTGTCCGTCAGGGACGAGGGCTCCTGCTAGAGGAGTTGGGTGCTAGAGACCCAAGGAGGACAGCAGCAACCCAAGGTGCAGTGGGTCAGGGGAGGAGGAGCAAAGAGACTGGGAGGTTTGGGCCAGAGCAGCGCCAGACGGCTGACCGCAATACTCCTTCACTTAGCATCAGATATCCCTGTCCATTTTCAGCTGATGTCCAAACAGGGTCCAAGCTAACTTCGGAGTGACTGCTTGAACAATGCTGATGGCGGGGTGGTATTAAAAATATTTAACCTCTGAGATGGCACAGACATCGATCAATCAGAACAGATGCCAACTAGCCATAAACAGTGCATGTCAGCACTGGTATCTTAAGGATGTGTTCTGAAGGAACATGCTTGAAATCAGAGCTGTCCTTAGTTTGAAATGCTTGACGCGAAAGCATTTGATTGGATTAAAAATCCATTTGTTATCGCAAGAAATTTCAATTGTTCAACTGTTAAGGAAAGAAAAATAAGACGCTTCTATAAATCTGACTTGTGTAAATGTTTAATATTAAAATTTTCAATTTTTATTACTTACTTGAGTTTCCAATTGTTCATAGCTATCAAGAACTTGAAGAGAGTCTTCTTTTTTTTTTTGAAGATTTATTTTTGTATTTTTAGAGAGGGAGAGAGCGCGCACATGAGTGAAGGGAGGGGCAGAAGGAGACCGAGAGGGTCTCAAGCAGACTACCTGCCAATGCGGGGCCAGCGCAGGGCTCGATCTCATGACCCCAAGATCATGACCCGAGCAGAAATCAAGAGCCAAGTGCTTAACCTGCTGAGCCACCCAGGCGCCCCTTGAAGGGATCCTTCTTGAAAAGTCCTGGTGGTTATTGCATATAGCCAATTCAAACATAAAACCTGCTAATAAAAAGTGATATTCACAGAGGAAAGCTAAAATTTGGAAAATTTTTTATTTGGAAATTTTATATAAGTTCAATATTTAATGCTGTCTAGTACTTTCGTTTTATTTTCCAAATCATAACTATATAATATGTAGAAAATGTAATTTTTCTTTTTTTTTAACCAAATCCCATATAGGTCCCTAAATCCGCTCCCCACCATCCACGTTTACTTCAATGGGGCATACAAATTGTATGATTTTTCTATGTGTGCCCTGACAGGAAAAACGATTCCAAAGCACCATTCCAGTAAACTCTAAGTTCCAATGTGTGCTTCGTCCTTTCGGCCAGCCTCTAGTCGCAGTGCCTCAAAAAACAAGTAACAGAATAAATGTTTGGTGGGTGAGTGAGTGGACGACTGAACGGATCTTCTGGAAGCTGTGGAGGGCAGCTCTAGGCTGATTGCTATTTCAGCCAAAAAGCTGTGATAGCCAAAGAACGTGAGGAACACATTGTGTACGTCTCAGCTGTCTGCATGGATTCCCTTTGGCCTAAAGAATGAGATAAGAGTTCCACAGAAGGAGTCAACAAACTTGTCTCTGCTTGCAGAGACTCAGAAATAATGCTGCATCAACTCTAGCCTCCCCGAGACACCTGGCCAGGGGCTTCCTGGGACACTCTACTCACTGTCACACAGCTACACTGTTATACTTCCTTGTCCCCTGGTCCTAAAGAAAAATATCTATTTTTAGCATGTTCAGAATACTTTCATCCAAGTTTGTCAGACTCCCCAGTCTTTGTTTTACCTATAACGTTACACATTCAACGATGCCTCGGGAAATCCTTCACACGTTCACACGGGGTTACCTCCAGTAACGGCATCATTTTCTTTTGAGATGATTTATTTATTTATTTATTTATTTATTTATTTATTTATTTGACAGAGAGAGAGAGGCACAGGGAGAGGCAGGCAGAGGAAAAGGGAGAAGCAGGCTCCCCACCGAGCAGGGAGCCCGATGCCGGGACAAGATCCCAGGACCCTGGGATCACAACCTGAGCCAAAGGCAGACGCTTAACTGACTGAGCCACCCAGGCGCCCCATGGCATCATTTTTGAATCTCGAAAATAATACATACTATCTGAACACGAGATTGGTTGTTTGCTCTATTCGCTTGTCTGGTGGACATCTGGAGCCCGATTAATCCGACTGCTTTTATCCACATGCCAAGTAAGTGGCCCGCTCAGTCTCTCTCTAGTCCCAACTGGGGCGAGAGAAAGGGAGGGGAGAGCATGAATCTATCTAAGGAAAGACCTACCCAGTGAAGTTTGAAGATCACTGTCATGCAGTTTCAAAGTCAAGCCAGGAGAGGGCACAGAAAACTTCTGCTTGATTGTCTAACAAGGAAGAGGAATTTCAGGGAATGGACAGAGCGCTCCTTCAATCCTCCATCGGGTGACAGACATAGTCCAGGTCATTTAGTCGGTCTGATTTCATCAGACCACAACAATTTTTTTTAAAGATTTTATTTATTTATTTGTTTATTTATTTATTTAAAGCGCAAGCGGGGGGAGGGGCAGAGGGAGAGAGAATCCCGAGCAGACTCCACACTGAGCACAGAGCTGGTCTCAGGGCTCGATCTCACAATCCCAAGACCATGACCTGAGCTGAAATCAAGAGTCAGGTGCTCAACCAACTGAGCCACCCAGACGCCCAAGCCCGAGACAATTTTATTCCACGGTAGGCTAGCTTAATGTGATCTTTGCACCATTTAATTCTTTCTTGAAGAAAATGTTCAGATTTCTTCAAGCCCCAGCCAGTTTCCTCTGCATTTCTTTTAGATGGCAGTACCCTGCCTCTCTCAGGAAGTCAGCTGCTTCTGAGTAGCTCTCCTTCGCCTGCAAAGCGGAGCCTGGAGGAGCTCGTTCTCCTGACTTCCTGGTGATGACGCACAGCTGGAAACACACGCTCGACCTGGTCCTTGGTGGGAACGGCATTACATAAATGCAGGGGCTGATTATTAACTATAAACTACATACTCTGGGTAATAGATCTGACTCAAGTTACTAGTGAGACTGAATATTCAGTAATTGAGGACCAAAGGGACTGTAGCTAAAAACCCGAGGTTCCAGAGTGACACAAAGCTCAGGGACACGTTGGGAAAACGCTGTTTAGACAAAGCCATCTGTAAGCCAACTCATGCTAGGCAATTCAAACCAAGAGAGCATCATTATCCGTGCTTGGAGGATAAGGGTCAATGCTTGAAGTACAGGTGGAGAGCTCATACAATTAAGCAGGTATGATACAATGTTTCCTGCAGTATCATAAAGTCAATGAGATGATAAAGTATTTGTTCTGTTTCGTTATGATTTACTTTTCCATCCCAATTTCTTTCTAAATTCAACACTTAATTTCATCTTGTCTTTCCAATTATCCTATAAATAAAACATCTATATTTGATAAGGAAACAGAAGTGCTAGGCCACTGATGTCACTGTATTTATTGCAAGGCCACTTCCTCCCCAAGATCCAGGATTAGAGGTGGTTTTAGCTAATAAGACTTCAGTCAGAGTGGTTGGAAGGGAGTGAGTCTCATCATTTATCGGACAGTTAAGAGGATTAAAAAATCCCCCTGACATCCTCCCCATTGCTGCTATCAAAATTGTTTCAGAGTTCCACTTCTGACACTTAAGATCCAGACTCCAAATACTGGCTTCATTACTCGAACCTGGTTTCTGGAACAATCACCAGAGCTACATAATTTGTCTTGGCTCAGAGTTCAAAGACCAGAACGAGAACAGAATTCAGGCTTTTCCATTTCTAATCTAACATCCTGTTCACTGCCTTGTGGATGGGTCAAATCGACTTTTTTTTCTCTTGGTGTCACCCTTGACTTGATTTTCTCTTTTAAATTTTAATCCTCCTTTAAAAATCTTTTTTTCTGATTACAAAAGTGATACATGTGTATTGTACAAAGTGAGAGTCCATCATTGTCTACCCCCACCCAATCAAGGTTGTATTTCAATGCATAGAAGGCTTTTGAAAAAATCAAAAGGGTGGGTTTAGCTTAAAGTGGTTGGCAACATCCTTTTCACCTTAAAATGCCTTGAAACCTTCAAGATAAGCTTTTTTAAAAACTGCTTTATTTAGGGGTGCCTGAGTGGCTCAGTCAATTTAGCATGAAACTCTTGATTTCAGCTCAGGTTATGATCTCAGGGTTCTGAGATTGAGCCCTGAGTCAGGCTCTGTGCTCAGGGGGAGTCTGCTTCTCTCCTTTTCTCTCTCCCTCTGCCCCTCCCCCTGCTTGCGCGTGCACGTTCTCTCTCTCTAAAATAAATAATCTTTAAAAAACTGCTTTATTTAGGTGTAATCTATATACCACAAAATTCACCTATTTTTAAGTGTACAATCCAATAATTTTTTGTAAGTTTCTGCAACCATCACCACAACCCACTTTTAGAACATCTTCCTCATCCCTAAAAGTTTCCTCATGCCTGCAAATAAGCTTTTTTAAAGGGTGCATTTTTGTGGATAATTACAATCACGAATAACAAGTCCCAGAAATTTCCATTTTGCCTAGCTTTCACTTGCTGCTGGCAGGCAAGAAGAAAATTGCAAAAGCCCATCAACAAATGTTGGAAGAAAACACCATAAGCTGACCGACAGCTGTTTGCTCAAAATAGTTTATTCATCCACTCCAGCTTTTACTGAGTGTCAGCCAAGTAGCAAGCTATTGGTTAAGTCTGTAGGGATATAAAGACAGATAATAGCTGTCTTCTCCTGGAATAAATTGGGTGTGAGTTCAAGAGTATGCAGCCTAAGAGTTTCAAGATTCAATGGTTTTGAGACATAAAAGTTTTCCAGATGGGTGGGATATTTGGACTTCCACTTCCAGAAGTCATGATAGAGAAACAGGGACCAGATTTCCTTTCCCACCCAAAAGAGCCAAAAGAGGACAAAAAATATGAAACAATGGTTTTCAATACACTGGACATAAAGCCACAAAGGATAATAACCCCCGATAAAGGACAATAAACAGGGTGAGCCCTAATACTTGCCCTGCTTTAGCTTACAGGCTATAGTGCAGGGAAGGAAAACTGAGGCAGAGCTCAGTGGAGTCCCTGAGTTGTGAAGACAGAGCTGAGAGTGCAGGGTGACCAAGGCAGCTAGAGTTTACAGAACAGAGTACCAGAGAGCAGACACACACACACACACACACACACACACACACACACACACGGAGAGAGAGAACCCCAGAGATTTCTAGAGGGCCCTCTTCTGGTTTTCACCAAGTCCTGCATAGGGCATTTAAAGTAAGAAAACTATCTAAGCCTGGGAAAAGAACCACTTGAAAGGATTAGAGGGAAATGTGCTTCACACCCACCAGGCTGGGAATAGTGCTTATTCCCACTTGTCAGATTAGAAAAACTCCTAATTTATGGGGCATTGGGAAGAAGATTCATAAAGGTCTTCCCTCAGGGGGAATAATCTGTCCTACAGTTGGCACTGCTGTAGTCCTAATGAATCTTAAAAGCAAGACCCCAAAGACTCAAACTATTTCCAAGTAACCTAACTGCACCCCAGAACAAAGCTCCAGATTTACAGGAACACAAAAATATCCAGCACTAAACAACGTAAAATTCACAGCATCTAGCATCCAATCATAAATTACCAGGCAAGTAGAGAGATAAATGTGACTCATGAGGACACAAACTGACCCAGAAGTGACACAGATGTAGAATTAGCAAAGACACTAAAACGATTATTATAACTGTAGTCTCTATCTTCAAAATATTGAGTAGAGTCATGGGAAATATAAAAAAGATTATAATTGAACTTTTAGACCTGGGCTGCATACAGTTCCCAAGCCCACCACAAGTATTTCTGGACTGAAAATGCTGAAGAGCCAAACACTGCCACTGTTACTAGAAATCTCAAAGACAAGGCCTTTAAAAAAAAAAAAAAAGGCAAATATATAAACTTTTTTTAAAAAAAAAAGTAATCTCTATACCCAATGCGGGGCTGAAGTCAGGACCCGCCCAAGATCAAGAGCTGCTCCAACGACTGAGCCAACCAGGCGCCCCACAAACTTTTTTAAAAGAAGTATTTGACTCTTCACTTCTGGGAATTTTTTTTTAATGGAGATCTGTGATCCTTCGGTCTACCACTATTCAAAGCACAGTCTTTTTGGTCAAGACGAATTAGCAGCACAGAGTCCCACTGCCCATTTCCTTTCTCTCTCTGGTCAAGGCGACAAGCCTAAGCCCTGACATAAGGCGCAAGGAAGCTGGAGGAAGCCACCCACGCCTGGGACTTCCACCATGCACCAGTTTCTCCCGCCGCCACTGCCTCAGGCACACCTCCGCCCCAGCTGGAGTCTGAGCCAGTTCTCCAGAGTCGAGCCGGCCGAGGCGGGGTGCCTACGAGCGGACCGGGCTCAACCCGCGCGGCCCTGCGGCCCTTCGGCCGCCGGCTCGGGCCCAGAGGACCGTGAGGCCGCCCGACCGCGGATGCCGGGACATCGGGGCTGGAGCCCCGAAGGGCGCACGGGAGTGGAAACCGCCACCCGGCCTTCCGCCACAGAGAAGGCGGTAGCCGCGAAACGCCCCCGCAGGCTGCCACACTTCCAAGAGCCCCCGCGGGTCGGAGCGGCCAACTCTACCTCCCGGGATAAACCCCGGCCGCCAAAGCTGGGCTGAGGTCGCCTAGCAACCAGGAGCCCAGAGCGCGGACGCCAGGCATTGGCCCGCGCGCATCACGTGACGAGGCGCGCCGGCTCGCTGGAAGATTACGCTGCAGACACGTGATGCGGCGCAGGCGCGTTTCCACCCGGCTCTGGAACAGCGGTGGTGGTGCCGCCGGAGGACTGCTCGCCGGGGTTTCGGCCCAAGCCTCAGATGGGGTGGCCAGAGGGTGACCGAACGGACAGCTGGGGCCTTTCCGCACCAGAAACGGTGAAGCGATAAAACGGTGCCAGATGCGCCCGTGAGGCTTGTTTGGTCGTGCAGGAGCATTTCCTGAGAATAAGACTCGTCAGATGAAGTCGGCCTCCTGTGGGCACAGAAAAAGTTGTGTGAAATTTGTAATATTTAATAAGGGGCAACATTTAGGGATATTAAGGCTGTTGAGTTGAGCCCTATATTCAGCACTGGCTAGAAGAGATCCTGCATCTGGGGTAAGAGGCGTCTCTTTGAGGGGGTAGTTACTGGAAAGGTACAACTTCCACTGTGAGCCAGCTTCTCAGAGCCTAGTTATCCACCTGTCAGTCCATAAATTCTAGGTCTCCGCGTGCAGGCCAGGGTTCGGGGAACCCCAAGACAAGCCTTTGAGGCCGAGCCAAAAAAAAGTCCGATATGAAAGGGATTTGAGGAGATCATTGGGACGGCGCAACTCTTTTTAAAAACTTCCAGGAGGCTGTTGGCAATGCTATTCTTTCCTTCTAATAAATTTCACGCTAGCAAGCAAAGGAGTTTAAAGTACTATCTGTGCTCTGGAATACTAACGCATACCTTGTGGCCATCCTTGATTTCTCTTTCTTCCACACCCTGTGTTCAGTGCGTCGGCAAGTCCTGTAGGTTCTACCTTCAAAATGAATTCAGAATCTGACAGCTTCTCACTAAGTGCACCCTGGTCAGATTTCCCTATGGTCTGTCGCATGGGTTATTGCTAGTTGTATTGCTGATTCTAACTAGTCCACTCACACCTTCCTCTGCAAGTCAGCCAAGGTGATTTTTTCTTTTAAGTTCTGCATCCAACTTGGGGCTCGAACTCACAACCCCGAGATCAACAGTCACATGCTCCACCAATTCCGCCAGCCAGACTCCCCAGCCAAAGTGATCTATTGACATAGCGCATTACATCATGTCACTTCTCTGCTCAAACCTCTCCAGTGGCTTCCCATTGCAGTCCGTGAAAGCCAAGTCCTTACAATCACTTGCCATACAATCTGGTCCCATGGGTTTCTATCTACTCTCCTCATTCATTGATTTCCGGAAGTGTTGTTCTTCATTCTGTCTTGAACAAGACAGGTATGCTTCCATATTTAGGTCTATGCACCTGCTATTATCTGTGCTGAGTATTCTCCCTGGATGTCCACGTGATTTACTCCATTCTGCTTCATCCTGCTCAGATGTCACCTTATAAGACAGACTTTCCCTGACCACCCTCTGTGAAGTAACCACCACCACATGCCCAAATTCCTCACCATCTCCCCAACATTCCCTATCATCTATGTGCTTTTTTTTTCCCTCTATAGTATTTATCACCATCTGACACATTTTGTATGTTCTCTGTGACCCCTTACTAGAATGTAAGCTCAGTGTGGATAGGCTCTTTGTCTTGTTCCCTGTTGTAACTAGAACAATGTCTGGCATTCAGTAGGTGTTAAGAATTGTTGAAGAAGTTAATGAATGGTCTATGTCCAATATGGTTCTATTGCTGATTATGGTGAGTGGACCAAAGTTGTTCTAAGTGGCTAAAAGACTTTGAACATATCCCTGCTATTGTAATGATTCTCACTTTGGCAGTGCCCACTCAGAATGTTTTGTATCCACTTTATATCTTAAAAGCTGGCTCTATACTCTGAGCCATGACACCTGAGATTCCTCCACAACTGTGATGTGGTGTTCCAAGAAGAAAGACACAAGTTTTTCATGAAAAACCAGGAGCTTCCTGAAGGGAAAAAATAGAAAAGCAAGTTCACTACCAAGGCGGGTATTAAACCAGGTATATCAAGGATAGATCAACAAAGTCTGGTCCGATGTCAACAGAGTAGGTAAAGCAGGCTTGTGTCAATCCAGAGGTTCTTGGGGAAATTTGTCTTCCTCAACAGATTCCCTGAAGCCTAGAAATCTGTAGCTGATGATTGATACCTTTATCCCTATTAAAATGCACCTTCCCTAAGAGAGACCATACAGAGTTTCAGCAGTCATTAGTACCTTAGTGTGAACTGGTCCAGCTCCTTTCTTGTGAGCAGGTTTTAAAAAGGCAAGTGAAGAAAGTAGGACCCATGAGAACTAAGAGGAACAGGTGGAGAGAAAGGGAGCCAAAGAAGGAGCATCATGTTGAGCTTGCCAAGGACAAACTTTGGCCTGTTTTGTACTTCTGCCCAGGCTGACTCTGGTAATCAAAGTACATTTTGATCTCTAGCTACAAACTTCTGAGTAGGCAAATAATGGTGCTTGAAGTTACAGCCATAAGTACCTGCAATGTTTTGATAACCCGATGAGTACACAGTACACTGGAAATGAAGAGGAAGAATTGACCTAGAGTATAGTGGGACTGAAATGCTATCAGATTTTAGGAAAGATAAGCAGGGAAGGGAGGAGGCATTGCATTATACACCTGCACATGATCCTGGCCTAAGAAATAGGAAACCGAAGGAGAAGAGTTTTTGTGTTAAGGTAAAATGAGTAAAACGGAGCACCATCTGCTATCAGTTGACGCGCCAGGAACAGCAAGGTAAGAGAGACTTCTTTGAGCAACCATGAACTGATGATGAGGAAAAAATTCAAAGAACAATATATACCTGCTTAAAAAAACAAAAACAAGTACTTAGAGTGTTTGGGATTTAGTCCCTATTGTAGGAGGTTTATTTTTTTTTTAAGATTATATTTATCTTTGAGAGAGAGAGAGAGAGAGAGCGCGTGCATGAGCCAGGGTGGGGGTGGAGGGGAGCAGAAGGAGAAATAGACTCCCCGCTGAGCAGGGAGCCCAATGTGGGACTCAATCCCAGGACCCTGGGATCATGACCCAAGCCAAAGACAGAGGCCTAACTGACCGAGCGACCCAGGTGCCCACCAATTGTAGGAGTTTTAAAAATCAACTAGGGTAAATGCCTTTACCAATTTGTTCTTCCTAGTAGAGAAGAATTAGGCAAGAACCTAGAAGTAGACAGAAACTTCGCTGGCGGTGACCATATGGTGTTGAAAGGGTTTTGGAGCACAGCCAGGTGTCTCCACATGTAGTGTGCAGGCAGAATGCTGGTGCTCTAGTTAAAGGTTGGAAATAGATGTTTTTGTTTTTAAAGTTTTTTATGGCTTGGAGAACCTACTATCTACTAGCTGTGTGAATCTGGGCAAATTGGTTAAAATTCCCACACCTCAATTTCCTTATCCATGAAATGGGAATGAATACAAATACCGGACTCCCCTGCCATCCAAAAGTTTGCTTTATGAAACTTCAAGTTTACAAAAGACCTACGTTAGTACTTGTTTTCACTAACCAAAAGAAATCTGAAGAGGATTTTCGGTTTTGTGAAATGGTAATCACTTCGTTTTGCACCATTTCAACTTACAAAAGGTTTCATAGGAACCATCTACTTTCAGATAGCAGGGAAAACTGGTAGTTCCTATCTCTGAAGGCTTTTGTAAGGATGAAATGAGGTCTTACATGTAGCCGTGTAAAGTAGTAGTTAAGACTGTGGACTCGTGGGGCGCCTGGCTGGCTTGGTCAGAAGAGTGTGCAACTCTTCATCTCTGGGTCGTGAGTTTGAGCCCCACATTGGGTGGACAGATTAAATAAATAAATAAACTTTTTTTAAAAAGTGTGGACTCAAGTCAGAGAGCCTGGTCTGAGTCCTGGAACTGCCATTTACTACTTGTGTGTCCTTGGGCAGGAGACTGGCCTCTCTCTATGCCCGAGTTTCTTCATTTGTAGAATGGAGATAATACCTCATAGGATTTTTGTGGGATTCAAAGACTCAACACATAAAGTGCTTAGAAGAGTGTCTGGCACAAAGTTAGCATTGAGTAAATGTTAGCAATCATTTGCAAGGTTCTTGACATACAGCACTGATTGGTTCATGGGAATCAAGGGTATCCTTCTTGTCTAGGCTTTCTCTCAAGGCCCACTCCAACCCATCCTCACTTAGAATCATGGACCGGAGATGTCTCAAGGCATCTGTGGTCACAAGTAATGGAGATTCAAAGTCTATCTCATAGAGTGATGAGAGAAGTGGGAGTCCATACTCTGAACCAGATCTCAAGAAGCAATTGAGCAGAGTCCAAAAGGGGTGAGGCCCGTACCTCGACATAATAAGGCTTCTCTGTGAAAACCCATAGCCAACATCATACTCAATGGTGAAAAGCCAAGAGCTTTTCCCCAAGGTCAGTAACAAGACAAGGATGTCCACTCTCACCACTTTCTTTTTTTTAAAGATTTTATTTATATATTTGAGAGAGAGCACACGGAGGCAGAGGGAGAAGCAGGCTCCCTGCTGAGCAGGGAGCCCAACATGTGGCTTGATCCCAGGACCCTGAAACCATGACCTGAGCTGAAGGCGGACGCTTAACTAACTGAGCCACACAGGCGCCCCCTCACCACTTAAAAAAAATAAATATTGTAAGTAATCTCTTCACCCAATGTGGGACTTGGACTCACAACCCAGAGATTGAGTCACATGCTCCACTGACTGAGCCAGCCAGGCACCCCCACTCTCACCACTTTTATTCAGCATTACTGGAAGTCCTAGCCACAGCAATCAGACAACATAAAGAAATAAAAGGCATCCAAATTAGTAAGGAGGAAGTAAAACTGCCACTATTTGCAGACGACATGATACTATATTTATAGAAAACCCTAAAGACTCCACCAGAAAACTACTAGAACTGATAAATGAATTCAGTAAAGTTGCAGGATATAAACTCAATGTACAGAAATCTGTTGCATTCCTATACACTAATAATGAAGCAGCAGAAAGTGAAATTAAAACAATTACACCTACAACTGCACCAAAACCAATAAAATATCTAGGAATAAACTTAACCAAAGAGGTGAGAGACCTGTACTCTGAAAACTAAAACACTGGTGAAAGAAATTCAAGATGACACAAAGAAATGGAAAGACATTCCATGCTCATGGGTTGGAAGAACAAATGTTATTAAAATGTCTATACTACCCAAAGTAATCTACAGATTTACTGCAATTCCTATCAAAATATCAACGCATCTTTTACAAAACTAGAACAAAAATCCTAAAATTTGTATGAAACCACAAAAGACCTCGAATAGTCAAAGCAATCCTGAAAAAGAAAAACAAAAGTAAAAGTATCACAATTCCAGATTTCAGGTTATATTACAAAGCTTTAGTAATTAAAACAGTATGGTACAGGCATAAAAATAGGCACACAGATCAATGGAATAGAATAGAAAACTCAGAAATAAACCCACAATTATGTGGTCAATTAATCTTCGACAAAGGAGGAATGAAATACAATGAGAAAAAAAGTCCCTTCAACAACTGGTGTTGGGAAAATCAGCTACATGCAAAAGAATGAAACTGAACCACTGTCTTTCACCATACACAAAAATAAACACAAAATGTATTAAAGACCTAAAACTATAAAAGTGTGAGATCTGAAACTATAAAAATCCTTGAAGAGAGCACAAGCAGTAATTTCTCTGATATCAGCCATAGCAACATTTTTCAAGGTACGTTTCCTGAGGCAAGGGAAATAAAAGCAAAAATAAACTGTTGGGATTACATCAAAATAAAAAGTTTCTGCACAGCTAAGGAAACAACAAAACTAAAAAGCAACCTACTGAATGGGAGAAGATATTTGCAAATGACATATCTGATAAAGGATTAGTATCCAAAATATATAAAGGACTGACACAGCTCAACACCCAAAAAACAAATGACCCAATTAAAAAATGAGCAGAAGACATGAAGAGACATGTCTCCAGAGAAGACATAGACATGGCCAATAAGACACATGAAAAGAGGCTCAACATCTCTCATCACTGGGGAAATGCAAGTCAAAGCTACAATGAGATATCACCTCACACTTGTCGGAATGGCTAAAATCAAGAACACAAGAAACAACAAGTGTTACCAAGGATGTGGAGAAAAAGGAACCTTCTTGCACTGTTGGTGGGAATGCAAACTGGTGCAGCCACGGTGGAAAATGGTACGCAGGTTCCTCAAAAAGAAAAATAGAACAACCCTACAATCCAGTAATCACACAACTGGGTATTTATCCCCAAAATACAAAAACACTAATTCAAAGGGATACACGCACCCCTATGCTTGTTGTGGCATTATTTACAATAGCCGGGCTATGGGGGCACCTAGGTGGTGCAGTTGGTTAGTATCTAACTCTTGGTTTTGGCTCAGGTCATGATCTCAGGGTCCTGGGATCAAGCCCCATGTTGGGCTCCGAGCTCAGGGTGGAGTCGGCTCAAGATTCTCTCCCTCTTCCTCTGCCCCTCCCACTCATGCTCTCTCTCTCTCTCTCTCAAATAAATAAATAAAATCTTTTTTTTAAGATTTTATTTATTTATGTGACAGAGAGACAGCCAGCGAGAGAGAGAACACAGCAGAGGAGTGGGAGAGGAAGAAGCAGGCTCCCAGCGGAGGAGCCCGATGTGGGACTTGGTGTGGGACTCCCACAACGCCGGGATCATGCCCTGAGCCGAAGGCAGACGCTTAATGACTGTGCTACCCAGGCGCCCCTAAATCTTTAAAAAAAAAAACAACAATAGCTAAACTATGGAAGCAGCCCAAGTGTCCATTGATAGTTGAATGGATAAAGAAGATGTGGTATGGGTGTATCTATATATATATATAGAGAGAGAGAGAGAGAGAAAGTAAGAGAGAGACTGTATTCAGTGTACCATATATTGTTGCTTTGTAACAAACCACCTCAAACTTAGTCATGCAAAATAACCATTGTATTATGCTCACAGATTTGTGGGTCGGGGATACAAAAAGAATACAGTGGAGATGGACACATGGTGTTTGAGACCTCTGCTGGAAAGATCCAGATGCTGGAGATGGTTCAATGTCTGGGGTTGAAACCAACTGCACGTGTCTTTGGTGGTTTTCCCAGGAATTGGCTTTGATCTCATCTGGGCTGTTGACTGAAACATCCACACATGTTCTCTCCATGTGGTTTGGGTTTCCTCACAGCATGGCTGCTGGGTTCTAAGACCAAGAGTTCCCAGAGAGCCAGGCAGAAAGCTATATTGCCATTTATAACCTAGCCTTAGAAGTCATACAGTGACATTTATACCAGAGTCAGTCAGCCATGATTCAAATGGAGGGACATACACCCCATCTCTAAATAGGAGGACTGTTATGGTCACATTGTAAGAAGAACTTGTAAGATGGGAGATATTAGCGTGGCCATCTTTAGAAAATAAAATCTGTCACACCCGGCACCTGAGCACCACTAGAGAAAAGATGTAACATGGAAAAATTAATCAATTCATGATTCCAACCTCAGTTGAATCCTTGACACCACCTGACAATTCTACATCATTTCTCTGTTCAACTTGCTTCAATTTGCAATGGTTATTTCAAATATTCTCTGCCGTAGTAGGTCTATGTAGGTCTCACCTACCTAGGTCATGGTAGTGGACATGGAGGGTGTTCACCTAACACCTGTTCCCAAAACCTTTTTCTCCTGTCCATGTCCTTTAAAGAGGTAAGAAAAGCTAAACATTCACTTTCCTAGCCTTGCTTGCATCTATGTGGCACAGTCCTGGCCAGTAAGATGTGAGCAGAAACCTGCCGCAGGACTTCTGGCCAAGCTCTTGCCTTAAACAAGAAAATGCTGCATGGAGTAGAGGCAGCCAACCATACTGTAACCCTCTGGGAAAGGCCAAAATATTTACAGAAATACAGGCCCCGATATCATTGAGTCACCAAACAGATGCAGCGGTCTACCTCCAGGCTTCCCACTCTGAGAAAAACCTTTATTTGCTTAAATCACTGATAGGTTTTCTGTAGCTGATACGACCACTCTTATCCACCCCCTGCTCCTCCACTTTTTATTCTCCACAGATGACTCTCCTTACTTTACAGAGAAAAGCCTTCAGATGGTCATTGACTTTCTTGCCACCAAACCTACCTACTTACCTGCATCCATAGCCATCCTGTTTCCTCCTTCCCTCGTGTTGTAACATCCCTACTCCATGGATGGGGAATTGGGCAGTGGTAAGTAGGGAGATGCCACTCTTGCATCGGTTTTGGTTTTCTGACCTTATCCTCATGCTCTGGGTGTCTATCCAGTCATCAGCTACGTGGCTATGAACAGGCCATTAAAGTAGCAAATACTTTATGGAGTGGATTCTAAGCTGTGCCCAAAAAAAGCTCTGTAGTAGGCGCTGGGGGGATGCTATGTCTAGGACGGAGACAGTCCCAAGTAGAGAGAAAACTTTACAAGGCAGAGGAATGGAGCCTTGGAGCAACCGAAGTCCCAATGTGGCTGGGGATGCCGAGTGGAGGAAGGGCTCAGGAGACAGTTCCGGAGAAGGCAGGTTCCAAGGTAAGCTCGGTTCTATAGACTAGACAAGGTCATGATTTTGATTTTAACCCTAAATCACTGGGACAGGGAGTGAATTAATCTCTCTGAGCCTCAATTTCTACTTGGTAAAATGCATTTTAGAACTCTCTGCTTAGTTGCGTTTGAGTTCCTTAAGGGCAAAGAAGGACCTGTGTTTTTACGCAGTTTTGTATCCACGTGGTCGGCGCTTAATAAATGCCTCAGTTGGGTGAATGAGATCGTGGAGTCCGCCGCCGACTTCAGCTATAAAATCACTCCTCGATTTCCCTCATTCCCTTACTTCCCTCCCCTTTTCTCGCCCTTCCTCCCTCGGGCTTCCCAAGCCTTCCCTTCCCTCCAATCCTCTCCTAGCTTCCCGCTTCCTCTTCCCGGCCCGCCCCTTCTCTGCGTCGCGAAGGCCGAGAGGGCGAGGCGGGCTTTACGGCAGCCGCGTTGCGGCGGGGCGGGGCGCTGGGCGGCTGGCGCGCTTGGCGGCAGCGGTGGGAGGCAGGTCGGCAGGCAGGCAGACGGAGTCGCAGGCGGGTGGCGGCGGCGGTGCTTGGTAGTGAGGGCGGGAGGGAGTGAGTCACTGAGCGTGTGTGAGGGAGGGAAGGAGCAAGCGGGCGAGCAAGCAGCCCGCGCCGTTCGCCCGCAGCACCAGCCAGGCCCCGCCGCCGCCCCGCAGCCCAGCGCCGAGGCCGGGCCGAGCCGAGCTGGGTCGGGCCCGGGCCATGCTGCTCACCGTGTACTGTGTGCGGAGGGACCTCTCCGAGGTGACCTTTTCCCTCCAGGTCGACGCCGACTTCGAGCTGCACAACTTCCGCGCGCTGTGCGAGCTCGAGTCCGGCATCCCCGCAGCCGAGAGCCAGGTATGCCGGGCAGCGAGCTGGGTCTCCCTACGGGGCTAATTCTCCTGCCTCCGGGTCTCACGCCCTCCCTTTGCTACTGGTGAGGAATAGGGGGTGGGGGAGCAGGATGGCCTCTCCCAGCTCGCCCCCGCGTCCGGGAGGGAGCTGGAATCGGTAGCTGCCCCCACACACGCCGAGCGTGGGGTGGGGTGCCATGGGAGCGAGCGGAGAACCTGACCGCAGACGCACCCACTGCAGCCTGAGGGGCGCGTGGACAGTTGGGCTGCCCGCCCCACCTTCTGGCTCTTTGGCCCTCTCTCCTCTAATCCCGAGTTTGGGGTGTTGTGGACCAATGTACGTTATGAGCAACCATAGAATAGAAGAAGCAGCTCGAGGTTTGCAGGAATTCATACATCCTGCTTCCCCAACCAGAAATACCAGTTTGGATCACTGTGGTAGGTTGATGTGCATCTGCTTTTTTGGAGAGGGCTCCTGCTTAAGCAAACGTAATTTACCTTTAAATGTAGAGATTTGCACTCTAAGTGAAGGAAAAAGTTTTGAGACTTGCATTACCTTGTTTTGAGGCATTTGGAAATGCCCTGTTCCCTTTTCCCTACCACATGGCATTTCTGGTTAAATTCTTAAAAAAAAAGAAAAAAAAAAGGTAATTTCCCCCCTCCCCCCAAAGGGAGGGCAGTTATTAGTTCAATTCAAGTGTTTGTTTTTCTGGTTTCTTCGCTGGGAGGAGGCCAGAATCCCTCTTTATTTCAGGCCACAATTCGGAGTTTGGGTGGGTTCAAAGTTCAGTGCTTTATGAGGATATTTTTGTAAAAATGGCCTAGTATCTTCTCCATGTGATTTGCCTGTTTCATTTCCCTACCGTGCTGGAAGGAAGTTCAGCTGCTCTAACATTTTAAATAAGCAAAGTAATTTATTCTCAAAATGCCTTGAGGCTGCCACCCAACAGAATTGGTGACGGTAACTCTGGCCTTCACACTAAAACATTTAAATCTTAACTTGATAAGTAGGCCTTGGAGGACATGTTCTAAACATTAAGAAAATTATAGAAGTCCTCCAAGGCCCCAGAATGTAAATCTTGATTTCCTACTGCAGTTATGAAATAGTTCCAAAAACTATTGCCCAACTACAGCATGTTCTGCCCTGTGTTATGGTAAACAGACGCGTCAATATTTTGTTCAGAAGTGAGTATGATTCCTTTACAGTATGTGAACTTTAGAACCTTGGCATAAGGGGCGCCTGGGTGGCTTAGTTGTTAAGCGTCTGCCTTTGGCTCAGGGCGTGATCCCAGGGTCCTGGGATGGAGCCCCACATCGGGCTCCCTGCTCTGCCTGGGAAGCCTGCTTCTTCCTCTCTCACTCCCCCTGCTTATGTTCCCTCTCTCGCTGGCTGTCTCTCTCTCTGTCAAATAAATAAATAAAATCTTAAAAAAAAAAAAAAAAAAGAACCTTGGCATAAAGCTGAATATCAAGAAAGAATTTGTTTCAGGGTGCAAAGTGTTACTCAAATAGGCAGACTGATGAAAGCTGCAAAGAAATTGGTAAAAGGGATTATTTGCACCTTTTTCTATAAACAGCTAATCCACAAAAACTGAGGAACCAGTTCCTGTCAGTGAATCCCTCAAGTGGAGAGCTGGGAAAGGACAGTTTAAGTAGGGAGGTACACTCAACTCTTGAATATTTGAAGGTGGCTTTTTCAATTGTTCTCTTCCCTTTGGTGGTTCTGTTACCGTGGTTGTAATCACCAGCTGCTGGGGGAAATAAAAAATTAAGATGTAAGTTGATTTTGTTATTAGGACTTGGGAGAAGATGAAGACTGACATTGCCTCAATTTCTGCCCTTTTTGAGATGGGCTGTAACAAAATTTAAATGAAGAGTGTGTCAGATTGACACAGCTCAGAATATGAGGAGTGCCTCACTAATTGAACAATTAGGCTAACTCTAAATTTCTTTCTTATTCCTTAGGTCACCCTTTGGGCATTCACTTCCTTCCCAAGCCAAATTAGCATATGCAAACCTGGGCTCCAAGTACTGTGAACCCTGTATTAAAGAGCCGTAAACAGCGCCTGTGTTTCAAGTTTGTTCCGTTGGCTCCATTGTAACCCAACACAGTATCTATTTTAAGATGTGTGGTGGTCGGTTGTCTTTTCAGTTGTTTGCCCATCAGGCAGGAACAGGATCCACCCTAGACACTTGAGTCATTTCCGTTCACCAAATCATAATAGTAAGCATCATTATAGTTCTTACCTACAAAAATATCACTTACTCGAGGCCCCCACTCCCACCCTTTTACCTCCCAGGTTCTCCCCTATTACTCATCTTCCCTTTCTTCCTCTCACAGTTCTCTTGGTCTAGTTACCTCACTCCTCTTACTTACCTTCTCCATTCTCATTCCTTCACCTCCATTTTTAAAGGGATTTTTTTTTTTTTTTTTTTTTTTAATGTTCCTGGCTGTTCTTTCCTGTCACGATCTCCACCACTGATCTCCCAACTTTTTTGGTTGTGTATTCCTCTGAGTAAAATGTTTTGGAACATACATCTTTGTGATATATATAGAAAGTTGTAAACATTATGAACAAATGTGATATGCATTTTATATATATATGCGCGTATATGTATATAAGTGTAAACATCAGTTATGTAATATACTAAGTAATACCTGATGTACATTATGAACAACCGTAGGATAGAGTTTAAGGAAGGATGAACTAAAATAAGTGGAAATGAAAATTCTAACATTTTTCTGTTCCTTCATGTTTAAAGAATTGCTTTGCCTGCCTACCCCACATTGACGATCACTAGTTTAGAATTCAGTCTTCCACATCAGCATCAGTTGTGCATAAGTATGCACTTGGAAAAGGTGTTAATTTTTAACAGCTCTAGTCTGATTATAGTAGTTATAATGTGACGATAACAAATTTAGACTAGAAACTATCTCTGCTTGTACATGTGATTAAAGCTGGGCATGTTCCATCTCTTAATACAAGTGTGGGCTTGGAAGCCAGTCATGGCTCTGTTTGATACTTTGATGCAGACTTGGCTGGGCAAACTTCAAAGAATTATCAGAACTTAGCTTCACTTTAAATTAATGTCTTTGTATTTTTGAAACATCATTATAATTTACCCCTGTAGGTGGCATGTGGTAAAGACGTGTGCAGAATGTGTAAGGACTCTCAAATGAAAAGCATATTTAAATACCAAATAATAGCAGTGACTGTATGATCCTGGAAAAGCAGCTCTGTACACAGCATGATTTGTGGTTTGTAAAACACTATTTTAAATTGGTGGAAACTAAAATTTTCTATTGTAACTGGTTTTGACATGTTTATTTTCGCAGGTAATTTTCATGTATTTTTTTTCCCTGATAAATACTGCATGTTCATTATAGAGAATTTGTGACTTACAGGAAACGATAAGGACAATAAGTTACTACCTCATCACCCCCAAATAACTGCAGTTTACTTGGTTTTATTTTTAAGATTTTATGTATTCGAGGGAGTGAGAGAGAGTACACGCAGGGGGGAGAGGTGGAAGCAGGCTCCCCGCTGAGCCAGGAGTCCGATATGGGGCTTGATCCCAGGACTCTGGGATCATGACCTGAGCCGAAGATAGACGCTTAAGTGGCTGAGCCACCCGGGTGCCCCTGCAGTTTACTTTTTAGTGTATTTTTTCTCAGCTTATTTCCTTTTATATATGTATCATTTCAACACGATGCCCTGAACTATACTAACAGTTTCAGCTTTCTTTGTTCAGTCAATACTACGTTGTCAGCATTTTCCCACTGCATTTCAGATTCTTCAAATTTATCATTTTAATGGCCACATCATATACCATCCTATAGCTGTACTACCGTTTATTTAACAATTTCCCCATTGCTGGGCATTTGAATTGGGGAAAATTGGGAGCAGTTATGAGTAACATTTCCATGGATATCTGTTTACTTAAGGCTTTGTCACCATTTCTGATTATTTTCTCAGGATATATTCTTAAATATGGAATTGCCAGGTCTTTTGAAAGGCTTTTAGTAACTTGCCAAGTTGTTTTCCAGAAGGGTTGGAAAAGTCAACCTGTTGCATGAGATAGTGTGTGTAGATCACTTGGCATATAGTAGGCTTTCAGTTAACGGTAGGTACTATGAGGTAGCCATTCAGATGTGAGTCCAAAGATTTTGTGGCCAGTGTATGGTCCTTACTGCTAGAAATGTGTTGTTAGGATTTCTGGTGATTGAAGGCTCTCATTCAGAGACCGGGAAACATTTGACATCATGCTTAAAGGTCTCGGAGTTGTTTTCATTAGACTGTTGTTGAATGTTGATGAAGAGGAGAATTCCATCTCGAGGGTGCCTCCCCTGGAGTAAGTCCTGGCAGGTGGGCCAGTTCTGCCGCTTAAGACTCACAGCAGTGTCGGTTTTCCTGTTGTATGTCTTTGTAACTGGCAAAACTAGAATTCTTAGCTTTGTGGCCTTTGAGTCAGGTGTTACGGTAGAAAGCATCACCAGTGCCATTACTGAAACTCATTTTGTTTTGACTGGTAGAAATTTGAAACCATTGGTCTAATACACTCCTGTTAAGCTGGAAGCTCCTTCAGATTTATTCTAGGACTTAAGCTATAAAATAATTGTCTTTCTTAGACTTTTAAACCTGTTTCAACAAAAAGAAATCGTTCCTTTATGGCAGTTATAATTTCAGCTGAGCTTTTGTTTATCTCATTTGTGTCCTTGACTAAAATGGAATACGCCTGCTGCTTTGTCAGTGTGAAGGGTGTTTGCCCCTCGCCCACATTCTCTAGTCCAGTATTTTTAGGAAATGGGGCAGGTGGCAATATTCCCCATTTCATGTATGTATTCGGTGGTGGTTATTACCTGGATCTTATTGTTAGATGAGGCTGTCTTCCTGTTAAAAATTGTATCGTCTGCTGAGGAAAGACTGTGCTAACACTGCGGAGTGATGTACGGCACCCCAAGGTGGGAGTCCAAGGAGGGAGGTGTTGCCAGCGTTCTTTCTCACGTTCAGGGCAGGGGACACAGTGAGCAGTGGACAGGGCTTGGGGTCCCCCTGGTGAGGATAGGCCCTTAGTGGATGGCCTAATAGCTCTCGTTTCAGGTCACCAGCTGATTCACCAGGCCACTTTGGACTTAGGTTTGGGGAAGTTGTCTCTGGTCCTTAGGGAAGATACGGGCTTTGTAGTCAGGCAGATGTGGTTTCAGTCCTAGTTCTCTTCTTAATAGCTGTGTAGTCTCAGGGCACTGAACTCTCTGTATCTGTTTCCCTGTCCATAAAATGGGACAAATAAGGCTCATCTCATAAAATGATTGACACTTATACGAGAGGGTGTTGGTAAGTGGGAGAGCGTGAGAACCCATTCTGACAGAAGCGCACGTGATGCTAGCGTTTTATGGTGGCTCTTCTGGCTGGAGAGAGTTCCGTGATCTGGTGGACAGGAGCGTCTTGATACTCCTGAGTTTGATTTCCTGTTGTAGATAAGTGTTCTTTTATAAGTACAGTTAGAATGTGTCAACTGACTGTATCTCTAAATATACTGATAGTTGAGTTTCTGAACCTGGAAAATTAAGGAGTGGGCTCGTTGTGGTGGCTTCACAGTGTCGCCGCCACTTTGTAAGAGCTGCCTGCGTGGCGCTTCTCTTGGCATGCCTCTTCTTGCTGCTGCACACCTCAACCCGTGACTCTTGTCGCTTCAGATTTCCGGTAGTTTTCCCAGCAATCCCACAAATTATGGTACAACTCTCAGGTTGTATTGCAAACAGTCTGTGTTGGTTCTGTTGTACCTTTACCGTGTGATATGTGCTTAAATAAGGGAGAATAGGAGAGAGTGAATGGATTGATGGAATGAGAGTTGCAGCCTGTTGTAACATGTCTGAACTCTGCAGGTTGAGGTAAGAACTGACATTCCATTTTCTAGTCATGTATAGAACTTGTAAAGTATCGTCAGCCCTACAAACTCTGAAATCAGTTTTTTTTGCGTCCCCAGAAGTATCCGGTTTTGGAAATTCGGTTTCCTGTTAGTTCTGTTCCTCACGTCAGTGCAGATTCTGCGAGCAGATATGACGGATCATTTTTTCCAGTATAAACCATGTATTTTTCAGGTTCTGTGTCAGGCAGTCTTACTATGAAAGCTTTGAGGACACATGAGGAAACGCTGTAAAATGGTAGTGGAGCAGAAAGACCTGGAAGGCACAGCTGTAGTGATCCTCAAGCTTGCTTGACAAGTGGGGAATGTGAAGCCTGGACCAGCTGAGTGGCGCGGCCCCTGTCAGAGCCAGGACAGGACTCGGGCTCCTCAGTTTGCTGGTGGCTTGGTGCATAGCACATCTTTAGGGAGAAAATTTTTCAAAGCCTGAGTTTATTCTCAATGCCCCTCTGGAGTATGTGATAGCGCAGGGTAGGTTTTATGTTCTTTCATGATAAAAGTACCCTTTGCCCGTTGTGCCTTTGCTTTCTGCAGTGTGTGTTTCATCTGCTTTTCTGCTCTCACATTTTCTTCAGTGTTTGATTGCACCTTGTAAAAATATTTTTATTGGTACATCCATGATCCTTTTTGCCATCTGTGTTTAATTGTTCTTTTCTGAATTTCTTCCCCTTTTGTCTTCCACTTACAAGTGTGACCAAACTTTGGGAATGGTAGAAGAGAAGGAAGGATGCAGAGTGGATGGTATTTGGAAAACTTGTAGACTTGCCAGTAGTGCAAGATCATTTAAAAGTGGACACACCGGGATGTCATTTCCAGCTTGGTGACTGTAATTAAGTGCTGTATCACATACGTGAAAGCTGCTAGGAGAGTAGATGTGACGTTCTTAACACACACACACGAGGCATTTGAGATATGGCGAACAAAAGAAAATCCTGTCCTCAAGTAGCTTACATTTTAGTGAGACAGAAAGACAATAAAAAAATAGATTTATAATATGAGAGGTGAGGGTACATTTTAAATAGAGTGATGAGTGAAGGGCTCTGAAAAGGTAATGTTTGATCAGAGACCTTAAAAAAGAATGACTGGGGAGCACCTGGCTGGCTCAGTTGGCAGAGCGTGTGACTCTTGATCTTAGGGTTGTGAGTTTAAGCCCCACATTGGGCGTAGAGCCTACTTAAAAAAGACATGACTGGGAAAAGAACATTCCTTAGGTAGAGAGAAGAGCAAGTGAAACAGTCCCAGGGGGGAAATTGATCATGTTATTTGGGGAACGGCAATTACAGTATGAGATAAAGTCAGAGGGAGAGCCAGGGCCCAAATGGTTTGGGCCTAGTAGGCAGCGGGAAGGACTTGGGCTTTTATTCCAGGTGTGATAGGAAACCATTGGGGGTTTTGAGCAGGGACTGACATCTGATGAAAAGGGACGCTGTATGTAGTTTTCCTGCTTTGTGCCATATTACCTCTTAGTGCTTTCTACCGTGTAATCTTTTCTGGTTGTAGATTGTCTATGCTGAAAGACCTCTCACAGACAACCACAGATCGCTGGCTTCCTACGGCTTGAAAGATGGAGACGTTGTGATTTTACGACAGAAGGAGAATGCTGACCCTCGACCTCCAGTGCAGTTCCCAAGTAAGACATCCCTAACGCCAGCATCAGGAGAGAGCGTAACACTGTGGGCCAGAGCTGTGGACTAGCTTCGGGTTCAGAGTGCAGGGTACGGGCTCTGACTGCCCCTTGGTTGCTGTGTACCCTTGGATGTGTTAACTTCCCTACGTCCGTTTCATCACCAGCTGTAAGATAGGCTGTGAGAACAGTGCACGTGCAACCTTCAGCATGTCCTCGATAAATGTTCGCTTCTGTTGTTATCAATAATAACTTTATCCTTGGGAAGGACTTAGGAGGCCACCTCTGCCCATGATTCCTGACTGACTTTTGCTGCTTCGTGTCTGGCCCTCGGCTAGCAGGCCTTTGTGGAGGAGGCAGCCAGGCACTTGCACCCACGTTGCATGGGTCTCATCACTGCTGTGGGGGAAGAGATTCCTCTTTATAACTCGTTATCACTAATAGATGGCGCTCTGATTTTAAGTAATGTCTTCAGTGTTCATAGCTAGTAAGTGAAGGCGTGGGGACGAAAACGTGGGACTTTTTCCAGTATACTGAGCTTTATGAGCATTAAGCAGCCGGACCACCAAATTCTGTTCCTTCCCCACCAGCCACGTTAATCACGTAAAAGGTAGCTGTTGTCTATCTTGATGTTCCATCCAGATTAGGTGTTTATAGTCTGGAGTCTGTGCATTGGGATTTAGAACGTTTCTGTGGCTCTGAAATAATCACAGTTGTGTGGCTGTGAGCATGTGTGCATTTGATGGGGAGAGAGTCTGTAGCTTTCTTCAGATACTCAGAGGGGTTCATGATCTATAGAAAGTTGACAAGGTTTTGAGGTGGAACCGTTTGATGAAATGTAATCGTGTGTTCCATTCCCTGCTCTCTTCAGATAGATTTCTTTAAACAGTGTTTAGTCTTTAGGTTGGCTGGTTTTATAGTTTGTGGTAACAGCTGATGGGTGTCTGGGTGATGATGACACACTCTAGCTTAGAACACAATGCTTCCATTCACCCTGAAACTGGGGCTGTAAGAGACCATCATGCACTGTTCCTCCCAGATCGGGGTTACATGAGTCCCTTGGGGCTGCTGTTAAACTTTAGAAAGAGTTGTGATTCAAACGTGCCAGTCAACAAAAACCAAGTTTTCGTTTGGTTAATTTGGCGAGATTGTTAGCTCTGGAGATTCACTGTTTTTTTCCTGTACTCTCCCATGTGGACAAGAGAGGCAGTAGGCGGGGGAGGGGAGGGGAGGTGATTTCATCTAGCAGGTAAACAAGTTTCTCAAAATTGCTCTGAAGCGAATGGACTCTCCAGATAAGTGTAACAGGGTTAGAGATAAAATTTCTTGACCCACAGAGAAGGCCCGCCCCTGTGTTTTGCTGGTTGGTGTAGATTAACTCCCTCAACACGTACACACACACATACACATTGACTAGCTGCCAGCAGAGGTCTGTTTGAAGAAAGTGGCTAGTTGAGCCCGTGCTAAGAGGCAGAAACTGATGGCTGGAATTTAAGGATTCCCTTCTTCTGTTGATATCCCGTAAGCTTCAGGATGGCCTCAGACTTGGGACAGGAGTGACTATCAGATACATTTTTGGGATTGAGGAGATGCAGATTCGCTCAGTTCTAGCCCCCCATTCTGGCTCTGCTCTCCTTTTTCTTTGCTAAGGTAAAACTCCTTTTTAAGTAACAGCTTTATCGAGATTTCATTCATGTACTATACAGTTCACTCATTTAAAGGGTGCAGTACATTGATTTTTAGTATATTCCAAGTCATGCAGCCATCACTACAATCAATTGTAGCACCTTTTCATCACCTTAAACATAAACATACCTATTAGCAATCATTCCCCATCTGCCTCCAAGCCTCCTGGCCCTAGGCAACCATCAGTCTACTTCTGTCTCTGTGTATTTTCCTGTTCTGGTCATTTCATATAAATGGAATCATATAATATGTGGGGCCTTTGTGTAAGGCTCCCTTTTATTTTCCTTTCATTTTAATAAGGTCAGCTCAGCCTGGATTATAGAACCCGGAAGTTGTAGCCTCTAAATCTGTTCTATCTTTTGGTGACCTCAGCACTGAGAATCTGAGCATGTTCCTTTTCTTCTGTTTGTCTCTCCTGTAAAACGATTTTACCTGCCAGCTCCCCGGGGTGGGGTGGGTAAGAGGTAGCAGTGAGGCACAGATGAAAGTGTAAATTCCAAGAACGAATATGTTTAGCAGAGACTTGTAGAATTTTACATCTGAAATTGATGCAGTTCCCTTGGTTTGTATAGTATTCTTTACCCAAGGTGTGCAGGCTCTTTGAAACATGCCAAGTGGACTGGGATATTTCTCAAGAATTACATCCAAAATTATGCGGTTATGTTTATTGAGACTAGCTTTAATGTTTTAAAAACACAAATAAGTAAAAATTTGGCATCTCTTTCGGGATATGTATAAGCCAAAAATCTAGGGTTACTGCCATTGTCGGCACCTCTTTTCTGTTCTTGCCTGTGGGTTCACTCGGACTGCAGTCTTTATGTTCAGTGAGTTGAGAGAGGGAGCAGGGGAAAGGTTAAATGTCTGCGGTTACCATTTACTACATGCCATGTACCAGCAAATGTTCGCTGTTCCCTTCAAGTGCTTGTTTTTATGGAGTCACTGGAAGTAAACTTTGAACCGATTTTCCCCAACAGACTTACCCCGAATAGACTTCCGTAGTATAGCCGTGCCTGGCACATCAGGCTCCCGGCAGCGCCAGCCACCAGGAGCACAGCAGTCCCACTCATCTCCTGGAGACATAGCTTCATCTCCTCAGGGCTTGGACAATCCAGCCTTGCTCCGAGACATGTTGCTGGCCAACCCCCATGAGCTGTCCTTGCTGAAGGAACGCAATCCGCCCCTGGCAGATGCTCTGCTCAGTGGAGACCTTGGTAAGCTTATAAATATGGAAGACTGTCAAGCTGACCTGAGGGGATGTAGTCCTGTCGCAGCACAGGTGCGAAAACTCAAGCAACTGGTGTGTTCAGCCCACCGCGTCATGTGATTTCTTGAACTCCTGGTTGCTCTCTGAGAGGTAAATTCGTGCTAGTATCAAAGGCTGAGTCGGTTGGCAGTAGTGAGAGAATTTTACAGCTGCATGGAGTTCTGAAATCCAGCTTGACCAGCCCCCTCCATGGACTTTTTTTTCAAATTATGTTCACAGCACATAACCTAGGTACTGATATTTTAACCTGTTTAGTTAGACCCTCCGTTTGAGAGCGCACCAGTAAGCCAGCTGTCTGCCAGGTGAAATGCTTTTAGTTGCAGAAAACCTATCCAGTTCCATGAGCCTGTGTGGTGAAATGGAACCAGCCCCTTTTATGCTCACTGCCCCGAGTTTAATGAGAGCGGGGTTGTTGCCAGCAGTTTGTTTGGAGCTGCATTCGAGCCATTCTTACATTAAACAGAACGTTTATTTTTAGTCGGCTTCATGAAGAAAGTTTTTCTCTGTAAATTTCTCTAATTTTACTCTTGGGCTTATGAAACGGTACTGATTAAATTTTAAAACCTAACAGACACTTAATAGCTCATTCTTCAGTTGACCATTTTTTAAGTCGAGATAATAATTACCTAACAGAAATGCGCAGATTTTAAGTGTACAGTTCATTGGGTTTTGGCAAACTCATGTAGCCACCACCGTAGTCAAGATACAGAACATTTTTCTCACTCCAGAAGTTTCTGCGGCAAGTCAGTTTCCTCCAGTTATGGGCTACTGCCATTGTGATAATCATGGTTTTGATCTCCACGTAAATGGAGTCATGCACCAGGTCCTCTCTCACGTCAGGCTGCTTTTGCTCAACTTAATGTGTTGTAGGTTCATTCATGTTGTGTGTATGAATAGTTCATATGACCGTTATTGTGGTGGCTTTAATTTCTTACGTAGCAGATCTGGTCGCCAAAGACCACGATGATGGCACATTTAAGTTTATACGTTTATATGCATCCTCATTTAAGAAATAGCCAAATTAAGGGGGTTCTTGTGACATACATTTTATAGCAAGCAATATTTCCTCTTTATTCGTTTTCCTGCCTGTTATTCATCAGGTCAGATAGGTAAGCTAACAGTCGTTTGCTTTTAACTTAACCTGGGTTAAGGCAGAGGGTGTTGTAAAGGGAACGAAACTAGAAGAGGAAAAACAGGGTTGTAGTGCACTGTGGGGTTTGTTTGTTTGTTTGTTTTTTAATTGAAGTATAGCTGACACACAGTGTTACCCTAGTTTCACGTGTACAACACAGTGATTCATCAAGTCTGTGCCTTATGCTGTGATCACCACAGGCGCACCATTTGTCACTACACAAACGCTGTTACAGTACCGCTGACTACATTCCTGTTGTTGTGCTCTGTTTTATTTCTAAGTAATGGGTTAATAAGGGCGGCCGGGGAGGAGAGCAGTGCGGCCATGTATCTGCCACACAGAGAGTCATTCCCACTGGTTTCAATCGAAATATAGTTATCTCTGGGTAGAAACAATACAATGGATAACTTCTTACAGGAAGAAGTGATTTTTGCAAAGACTTTATTTCTTTATACTGAGTTTAGGCGATGGAGTCTTGCCTTAGAACGTAGCAAGTAAATGTGATTGCTCATTTAAAATAGTTCTTAGGCACCCTTTCTGCATCTCTTTACAGCTGTATCTTAAGAAACTATTTGATCTGGAAAAGTTCTAATGAAGAATGGAAATTGAGTGGTACTCAAGATTCTCCCCCTTATTTTTGTAGAGAAATTTTCTAGGGTCCTGGTGGAGCAGCAGCAGGACCGAGCCCGGAGAGAGCAAGAAAGGATTCGTCTCTTTTCTGCTGACCCTTTTGATCTTGAAGCTCAGGCAAAAATAGAAGAAGATATAAGGTAATGACCCTTTACCTAAAGAGCGAGCTTTAGAGAATCCAGAGTTCCCGAATGACAGGTGACCCAGTGTCAGTCGGGCATCTGCTCTGAAGCAGCGTCCTTGTTTTGTATTTGAGAGAGCAGCTTCAGCCTTTTAGGTCGTTCTCTCCTCTTCCGTTTTCCTCACACGCTGATTCAACATCACAAAGGTACAGGTACCTAATTTAATGACTTTCTGTTCTAAAACTTGAATGAAGCCTCCGAGACTAGCCCACAGGGCATCATCAAAGCAGCTGCAGTACGTGACCCCAGGACTGAGCAGAAGCCCCAGCCTGGGGAGACCGTTAGGCTGTCCGGGCTGACTGACTGGATCTCGATCCTTAGACGATCCTTAATTACACCGGGGCTTGAGCATGACTGGAGAGCGAGCTCTGGACAGATGGAACCCTGTAGTCCTAGGTCCGTCTTCCTCCTGCAGTTCTTGCCCTGGCCTCAGTGGATAAACTGACTGCCGGATGCTTTTCCAGCTCCAGCTTCTCTAATGCTGTGGTTCTCACCTGAGGCTACATTAAAAATCACATAAGAAGCTTTAAAAATGCGGATGCTTGTGCTCTACTCCCATATCTCATGGGTCAGAGTCTTCAGAGGTGAGGCCGGAGCAGGTGCAGTGACGCCAGTGCCAACCTTGGTCACGTTACTAGTCGCGAGCAAGATGCTCTTCAGTCCCTTAAAATGAAAAAGAATAGCTGCCTCCTACCCCCATTCAGTTTTTGTTGCGAGTGGTGAAGGCCTTAGTCCAGTCTTCTCCCGTCTTATTCACGGTCTCAGTTTTCTGCGGTTGACCGTAGTTCAGAAGATCAGTAGTAGCCTAATACCACGTCACAAAACCTCTGTCATTCACCTCACTTCATCTTACCACGTAGGCATTTTTTCATCTCCCATCGTCATGAGAAGGATGAGTGCAGTACAATAGATATTTAGAGAGAGACCACGATCATAGAATGTTTATTACAGAATAGTATAATTTTTCTATTTTTTTATTGTTGGTTCTCTCTTACTATGCTTCACTGATAAATGAAGCTTTGTCATAGATATGTGTGCACAGGAAAAACGTATGTATAGGACTCGGTACTCTTGGTTTTGGGCATCCGCTGGGGGTCATGGAATGTGTCCCTTGCAGGGAAGGGCGGACTGCTGTATAACTAAGAAGAACTCTGTTCTTCATTGTCATAGTCTTTTGTTACTCGAATGAAGCCCGACTTGGTCATTATACTGTCAGCTTGGAAGTCAAATAATGGTTATTTTATTTCTTGTTTCTCTAACTACATTTGAAATCAAGGAAATTTAAATTGTATATCAGAATCAGTTGACAGCCCCAAGCCGTTCGTGTTCTTGTTGATGAAGTGCCCCCATTAATTGCATCAGTATTATATGAGTATCTTTGAAAAAACATCTCACTAGTTAAATCTACCCAGAGAAATAGGAAGAGACTTGTGTACTCTGAACTAGACCCCATTGCAGCTCTAAGGGAACCTAACATAATTCTCAAGAATAGATGTGTTCAACCCAGGAGGCAGGAGTGGCGGGAGGGAGAGTGGGGAGGCAGCCAAACCCTGACACTGCCCTGTTGGCAGAGTAGCAGTGAGATGGGGCGTATTGGTCAGGGGCCGGGGAGATTAAGGAAATGGGGTAATGTGTACAGTCTTTTAAAGAAGACCTTATACCTCTCAAGAGACTCTCTACATATAGGGCCCAGATTAGCCAAAGCGACTGGTATTCTCTCAGAATCTGATTTTGCTGAAATTTATCTTGGTTGGAGTCAGTGCAAGGTCAGGAGTGTACAACTAATTTTAGTTCATTTCTAAATTTAAGAATGTGGCATAAGAGAAAAGCCGTGTAATTCTGTCAAATGCCTCCTAGAGTTCTATTTGGTACGTTGCACCAGTGATTACTCAGGGTGTATGTACACTGGGGAATAATAGCTTGCATATTTCCCTGACTAAATTAAACGAGGATGCCTTTGATTTTCTGAAAAGGTTCATGTATTATTACAGAATGGCTGGTAAAATCATCGGTTCAGTTGAGGTAGAGTATTGCTACTCAAAAGGACAGGCACTATGAGTTAGAGCAGGGGTCAGCAAACACTCCATAAAAAGCCAGACAGTAAATATTTTAGGGTTTGCAGGCCCTGCTGTCTGTCGGTGAGGGCTCGTTTATGCCGGTGCAGTACCAGAGCGGCCATAATACAGCAGCTCGAAGTGAGCAGTGCGGCTGTGCCCCCGCGGAGGGTTGTTCGCACAAACGGACGGTCGTCTGTAGTCATAATTTATCCCCAGTCTGGGGCCCCGTTCTGTTCGTGTCTCAGTCTTCAGGTGTGTTGCCCAGCCCCTGCCCTTGTTCCCATGAATGTTGGTAGCTCAATAATGTTTTTAAAAGGAGGTTGGGAATGAAGGCATGAGTTGTTGGAGTAAGCTAGAACCCCCTTTTATATCTTTTTCTCATGTGGGAATTAGAATATGTCTGATGTTTGAAGAAATGGTTTGACGGACCAAGTGAACTGTGAACTGTGATGTGTGTGTGTGTGTGTGTGTGTGTGTGTGTGTGGTTTTCTAAGTGACAGCAGATAGCTAGAGGGACGTGTGCATTTGCTGAAGATCCGTGCTTCTGTTCACACTGTGTTCTAGATGCTCTCGACCTCTTAGCCACACTGTAACAGGAGTCGTTACCCTCACTCACAGGTAGAAAGTCCAGTCTTGGGGATTAAGCGGAGACAGCACAGACGCTAACACCCATGGATTGTATTTGCCAGCTATTTCTAATGCACTGGACATAGGAAATGTACCCAGATACCCAGTAAATCCTCCGTTAAAATTGAAGCATTCATGAAGTTCTGACATTGTGCAGAATTAAAAGGTTGTGACCCTTACTCTGCCGAGGTTTATCTTCCTGTTTCTGAGCTCATAAAGGGAGCAGACCTGTTCTGTGTGAGAGAGCGGTGTGTATGCCTTTAGATTTTCTGCCAGCTGCTTCTCACTGCCTCACCTGCAGGAGAGAGCACCAGGGTCCATTTCCATGACTCAGCTGCTATAATAGGGGCAAAAGATGTGTACAGATCTGTTGGTTTGTTTTTTTTTTTTTTCCGGACAGCGAAAGGGAAACTGGAGGCTCCAAGGCCTTGGGGCTCAGGCAGGAGGCTGCCCTGCAGGCAGAGGAAGAGCCGGCGGAGGGGCCTTGTTTGACCTTCTTCTTGGGGCGCAGGTGGTTGGTGTGGCTGTACTTCCTGCGGCAGTTGACAGCGCGGGGGTGAGGGTGAGCAAAGCGCTGGCGGCAGGTCATCTGGTCGCAGTTGTCTTTCTGGGCCAGCTGGCCGAGGGGAGGCTCGATGGTGCCACCCCACAGGCAGCCAAGTACAGGGTGGACTCTTTCTGCTAGTCTGAGAGCGTGCGTCCATCCATCAGCGGTTTGCCCGCAAAAATCAGACGCTGCTGGTCAGGAGGGATGCTCTCCTTGTGTTGGAATTTGGCTTTGACATTCTCACTGGTGTCACTGGCTCAACTTTGAGGGTGATGGTCTTGCCGCCAGAGTCTTTGCAAAGATCGGCGTCTCCGCGTCTGCCGCTCAGCCACCTTGTTGAAGAGAAAGCCAAGTTTGTTTTGAGTATTGTGACTTTGAAACAGATTTCCCTTCCTGGAAATAATTTTACTGAACTTGGTTTTGGTTTGTTACAGGCAACAGAACATTGAGGAAAACATGACAATAGCTATGGAAGAAGCTCCTGAAAGTTTTGGCCAAGTAGTGATGCTTTATATTAACTGCAAAGTGAATGGACATCCTGTGAAAGCTTTTGTTGACTCAGGTGACGTCTCCGTCTTTGTCTCCATCTGTCCGACATTCTTACGTGACACGGGAAGAAGGGGAGACGCTGGTGCCTGTTAAAGATGGTAGTAGTCTTCTGGACTGCTAACAAGCCTGAGGGTCACTTCATCTGCCAATCTTTTTGTTTGTTTGTAACAGGCTTATTTCTTAATTGTTTCTTAACTGGTTTTGTATTTTGCAGTATGTCCTTTATCTTCCTACCTCCCCTTATTCGGCATCCTGAATTTTTAGGATACCTCTGTAAGAAATTTGGGGGTAAATGGATTTAGGAGAAGGAGCCGTAAGAAGTAGCTGCATAGAGTATAGGTCAGACAAATATCTCAGCATAGTCTGTGTGGTAGCACTTTGCCAGGAGCTATGAGGAGTCAAAGCATGTATGAATCAGGGCTCTTGCCCTTAAAGAACTTAACCAGGTCAGGAGACAGGGAGTTTCCCACTTGAGGATTAAAATAATCCCTGTACCAGCTGGCACCTTTTCTCGCAGTAATAACTCTGCTTTTTAGTAAGACCGCACAGCACCGTGTGGGTGTGGCTCAGTGGTCTTATGGGCCTTAATTCTGTGCAGTTCGCTCAGGCTGTAAGCTAGGATGAGTTCCTAGAGTAGTAAAAGGCCCTGTTCAAGTAATATTTTCCTCCATTTGTTCATCCACAATTATTTGAGCACATGCTAGGTTTTAGCTGTCACTAGGTGTTTTTATATCTTGAGATACATACATATCCTGGGAGAAGCACATTTGCTAATTATTCACTTTAAAAAATGTCCGTTGAATATTGTAGGAAGGGCACTCGTGCTGAGTGTTTGGGAGTAAGACTCACTAACTGGAGCTTCATGGGGCTCCTATGAGTGAGAGAGACAAATACATAAGAGACCCTAATATTAACACTCAACATTTATTGAGCCCTTACTGTGTGCCGAGCACCATACTCCGTGCTTAATATAAGTCATCTTAATTTCACTTAATCCTCAGGTTATCCTATGAGCTGTGTTCAACTATTAACTCTATTTTGTAGATGAGAAAATTTAGACAAGTGATGTCACTCTTCAGGTGGACAGAGTTCACAAGTGGTGGACTTTGGTTTCAGCCCAGATCTGTTTGATACCACAACTCAGCCACCGCAAAAATCAGGTGCATGTTGGATAGCCATCGAGACCACATTCTCCCTCCGACTGGGGTGCTCAGGCATGCCTTCCCCACAGAGCAGGCAGGCATCCGAACTGCCCTGTCTTCATGGGCAGAGGAAGGGCCTTCAAGCTGAGGCTTGAAAAAAGGCAGGAGAGTGGCAAAAGGGGCCCTTCTTAATCTTGGACTTGCTTGCTTTACATCAGTAAGGAGCTTTTGTGGAATAGAGTGGGGAGAGAGGAAGAGAAGAGAGATTGCCTTCTCCGGTTTTCGTTTCCTTCGTTTTTGCTGGGCCTTTTTGAATCTAACCTTCCTTGAATGCCGAGAGCTTTCAGTGCTCATAAAGTGTAAGGAGCCTAATGAGTACAATGAACAGGAAGTGTTGGAATTGAAAGAGGGGAGATCACTGGGCAAGGCCAGTCAGCGGAGGAGGAGGCGGGCTTTGAGCTGGGCCTGACGGCATAAGTGGAATTCGGAGAAAGTGAAGGCAGGGGGCACGCTGCAGGAGGGTCGGCGGGAGGAAGAGGCAGAGGGAACAACTCGCTCCTGCCGAAGTGGAGGGTTCAGAAGAGTCCGAGTATAAGGCTGAGAGCTGCCTCTGTCTGGGCTGCTATACAGTAATACCATGGACCAGGGGGCTTGTAAACAGCACAGGTTTATTTGTCGTTCCGGAGGCTGGGGGGTCCAGGACAAAGGTGCAGGCAGGTTCAGTGTCTGCTGAGGACCCACTTCCTAGGTCACAGGTGCACGTCTTCTCACTGTGTCCTCACATGGCAGAAAGGGTGAGGGAGCTCTCTGGGGTCTCCTCTATAAAGACGCTCATCCCATTCCTGAGAGTTTCACCTCCATGACCCAATCACCTCCCAAAGGCCCCACCTCCTAATGCAGTCACGTTAGGAATGTGATGGTTTCAACATAGGAATTTTGGACGGACACAGACATCCAGTCTGTAGCAGCGGGAAGCAGTTTGGCCAGGATGAGGTGGGCTCTGAAGCTGTGGTGAGGTGGTTTGAAGCTTATCTTACAAAGAGGAGGAGCCATCGAGGATTTTTGAGCAGATGAATAAGTGATCTGAAGAAGGTCATATTTGAGGAAGACTGAAGACAGTGACAGCTCTGGAAAATTCTGTACCCATCAGGGTCAGAACTATTCCCTTGCTTTAAATTATATCCCCACAGAGTGGTTTGGAAACCAGAGAAATTGTCCACTAGCGAGGGCAATAGGGTGTGAGCTAGGCTGATTGCTATAGTTAGAAGGAGGAAAGTCAGAAATAGAAATTGCATAAAACTTACTCATAGGGTTGGAGCAGAGTTTAGAGTGGGGAGAAGGCTAAAAGACAAAGAGTCACAAGTGAACAGTGCTGAGTTCTATGTTGCAGGAAAGTAGTTTCGTTGGTAAGAGAAATCCAAAGTGAGAATGACTTGGGGGAGAAAGGGTTTTATACCTGTTGGCTTTGAGATGGCAATGTCGAGCACCCAGGCATGTAGACAGGAGTCTGTGGGAGAGATTAGGACTGTAGGGGAAAACAGAGATGTGTCTGTCTCTTGCACAGGCCGGGTCCGGCTGCGTGGATGAGTACATGCGAGAAAAGACCCTAACTGCCCTCTTTCCCAAAGGAAACAGAGTGATTGCTGATGCAGAGATGGGGGGAGTTCAGCTTTTATTTATTCGAGAGACTGCAGGTTTTACCTGGTAAATTACGGTGTCCCAAAGTTTGAAATAAAAATAATCTGATCAGGTGTTTAGAGGTACTTGGTGAAGATTGATCTGAGTGTAAAGCTCTGCTTGACTTAGTGTTTCCATCTGTAGACATGGTTTGACTCTCTGGAAGTCCTCTCCAGGTAGTTTTGCTTTCTGTCGGTAAAGTTTTAAAACGTCATCCAGTTACTACCTTTAAACAAAATATTCTTTCGCTCCCCGTCAGGTTTCTACACTGTGTTTCAGATTCCAGTGTGGAACTGAAAGTTGAATTAAGTGTGGCAGGAACAACTAAGGGCTAGGTTAAGCTAGGGTATGAATAATTTTACACAGACAAAAGCCTGGGGGTGTACTTGCTCTCTGCCCTGTTCGCAGGCTGCATTTTTTAATCTTAACACAAACGTGGACTTTGTTTTTATTATCTGATGTTTCCCTCCGCCTCCAGGTGCCCAGATGACTATAATGAGCCAAGCTTGTGCAGAAAGGTGTAATATAATGAGGCTGGTGGACCGTCGGTGGGCAGGGATCGCCAAAGGAGTGGGCACCCAGAAGATTATTGGAAGGGTACATCTAGGTGAGCAAGGGTACTGTGGGAGTCTTTCAGAGTAGTAGATTATTAAAAATTTATTTTGCGTAGGTATATCTGATCCAGCAAGCCTAATCCCCAGAAATTTTAAATCCTCTGTTCTGTCCGAATTATCCATATACATGTTTTAGCTGATTATAAAAAATCAGTCACTGTGTACTTCTGCGTTCCTGCTCCTTAGTGATCCCATTCAGCTATTTTAGCTCATTTCTTTTGGTGCTTACCTCCATATTTCAAAATAACATGTGTTTTGTGCTCTTACTGATACGTAAATACTGTTGAGAGCTGAGCCATCTGAAAATGATTGCTTTTCCTTTTGTGTCTAGTATTGTTTTTCTTGTAATAATTGTTTTGTTTTGGTCATTTGGGATTTGGTCATTTGGGATTCTTTGTCTTACTCAATCCCCGAACACTTTGGTCATTTTGGGATTCTATGTGTTACTCAATCCCCAAACACTTACCTAGTTGTGGAAATCTTCTTTATGCATTTCATCCTGTTGAAGATTCTTCTAGAGACTGGATGGGTGCCTCAGAGCTGCCTCACAGCTGTTGTTTTAGACTCTCCCTTGCCTGGGTCTCAAAGGCTCCTTTCCCCTTGGTGTTAGATAGGATTACATGCATCCCCTGTCATACTCTGTAATTTTCTCCTCAGCTTTTTAGAGTACATCTTCCAGTAGCTTCCTGAGAAAAAGTGTAAGGGAGGAAACTGAGTCCTTAAATATCAGAACTTGTCTTTTTCCCCTATATTCTACTAGTCTAGCTAAGTTGGAGATCACTTTTGTTTTCCACAGTTTTTGTCAGCATTGCTGCAGAGAAGCTGGCTGCTGTCCCAATTCTTGATCCTTTATGTGAAAGATTTCTTTTCCATTTCTGAAGCTTGTAGAATCTTCTTTGACCTCAGTGTTCTGAAATTTCACAGTGATGTACTCGGGTGTAGATCTGTCTTCATCCACTGCACAGGGTATGTTTCACCCCGCCGCACCCTGGAAGTCTGTTGCTAGGGTGGGATAATCTCCTATCCTGGACTTGTCTTCTAGTTTTCTTTCTCTCCTGTTTCTTTCATGTGTCCTGGTGTGTTGTTTGTTTGCCAGATTTCCTCAACTTTGCCTTCCAACCTGTTATGTTTTGTATTTATTTGACTTTTGTGTTAGATGGTTTTCTCAAATGTCTGGTGAGACATTGTCTTGGCATCTGCTCATATCGAAGACTGGGACACCAAAAGTCTGTTTGGAAGATTACTTGGGTGGGCAGCCATGGCAGTTGTGGGTGATATGGAAGTTGGAAGGGAGAAAAGGGCCAGAGGCTCAGTAAACTTGACCTTCATCCCCCTGGGTTTCAGTTACATGCTCGTATCTCTGTCCTCCTCCGTGCCCACCTCTGTTTTACCCTCTTGAGAAAATAAACCTCCAGTCTACTGTGGGGGTGAAGGGAGGAAATCACCTGACTGAGCAGAAGTTCCAGAGGGAACCCCAAGATCTAACTGCCTCCTGCAGAGACCTTCACCCAGTCTTCCTGCTTCGGACCCACCTCTACCCCTGTTTGCACAGGTCCTTGTTCTGGTGAACAGGGGAGCTCTGAGATGTGAACTGGCTTGATTCCTGGTTTTCCTTACTGTCCTCTGCTTTCTGTTCCAAAATTGTGTTTCAGTTGTCTCTTCCGTTATTTTTGTCCTTAGTGATTTGTACCTTAAAAAACAAACTTGATTGTGAATTTTTTAGGAGTAAATGGAGATAAATATATGTGTTCAGTTCTTCATCTCTAACCAAACTTTTTCTTTTTCTTAATACTTTAAATCCTTTTGAGTGAGACTCAACCACCAGGTACCATTGTACTTAATCTCCTTCTGGCCTTTTTTCCATGCATTTTATTCTTGCAAAAAAGTGGTCATATATAGAATTTTATACCCTGTTTTATGAAAAAATAACATTTTCTCACTGTTTCTATATATTTCATAAGCACCATTTCAGATGCATAGCATTCTCTTGTACGGGTTTAATGGTCAACTTTTAGGATAAATATTTCCCCCAATATTTTTGTGTAGTGGATTTTTGTGTAGTTTTGTGCACATTTTAATTTTTCTCTTAGTCGAGATTCCTGTAAGTGAAGCTCCCGAATCAAAAGTTATGAATACTTAAAGGCTCTTGATGTATTTCCAGCTTGTATCAAGGCAGTTTTTCCAGCACTGAATCAGTATTCATCTTGAGGTCCTTGTACAATCAAGGATTATTAGTTTTTATTCCCTTAATGGACAGATTTAAAAAGGGTTTTTTAAAATTGTTTTTTTCTTTTATTGCAAGTGATAGTTTCTACCCATTTTTTCCTTTCTTTTGTAATGTTGTCTATTAGAGTCTCTTTGTTTTCTCTTGTCGATTTATGTAGACTAACGATAGTTTATTTTATTTTATTTTTTTTTTTAATAATGATTTTTTATTATATTATGTTAGTCACCATACAGTACATCCCCGGTTTTCGATGTTAGACTAAGGATAGTTTAAATACCTTCCTTGCATATACTTCCCTACACGCAGTAGGCCTGAACCTTCACACAGTGGTTGCTTCAGAGTCTGAATTTTCAGAATTTCCGTGGTTTTAAGTAGGAAGGTGATAGGAGGAAGCAAAGTCAGTACCAGTCCCTTGTGTCCTTCCCTGTGGGTGGGCAGGCTGTAGCATTTGCAGCTTTGGCTATGACAGGCAGAAGAAACCTTAAAATTATAAGGGAAATCTAAGTAAAGGGGAGCTATGTCATGGATAAAAGGACTCAGGATATCGAAGGTGGTAATTCTCCCACATTCGTCAGCAGCAGAGTCATTGTAATACCATTAAGATTTCAGTAGGTTTTTTTGGTGAGACCTGATGTGCTAATTTAAAATTTTACATGGGCCATTTATTATAGGAATAGGCAAGATACTCTGGAATAACTTCCCCTTCTAGATGTCAAGACCGAAGGACTAGAACAGAAACAGACCCATGGCTTACATGAACCTTGATAAATGAGAGAGGAAATCTTATAGAGCAGAGGGAAGTTTTCAGGAAACAGTGCTAGGACAGCTGGGTATCCATGTGGAAAAAATGAATTGGAAATTGGACCCTTTCTCACATCACACACAAATGTCAGTTCAGGGTTGATGTGAAAGGCAAAGTCAGAGCTTTTAGAAGAAAATACTGGAGAATATCTTGCATGGGGAAGAGGTTCCTTAAAAGTTAAGAAGGAAATTATATGACAAATTTGGCCACATTAAGATTAAGAACTTTTTATCAAAAGACAAAGAAAGTGAACAAATGCAAAGTAGGAAAGAATTTTTATAGCACATATGACTAATAAAGGATTCAGATTATGTACATTCTGTGTGTGTGTCTGCCTGTCCTCCAACTCAGTAAAAAAGACAGGATAGGGGCACCTGGGTGGCTCTGTTAAGTGTCCAACTCTTGATCTCAGCTCAGGTCTCTTATCAGGGTCATTAGTTCAAGCCCTGCTTTGGGATCCACACTAGGCATGGAGCCTGTTTTTTAAAAAAAAAAAAAAAGTTCATAAAAAATTACAGAAACGACAGAAGAGGCACTTTTTTTTTTTTTTTTTTTAGAGAGAGAGTGAGCAAGAGCAGAGGGGATGGGCAGAGGGAGAAGCAGACTCCCCACTGAGCAGGGAGCCTGATGTGGGGCTCTATCCCAGGACCCTGAGATCATGGCCTGAGCCGAAGGCGGATACTTAACCGAACCCCCCCCCAGATGCCCCCAGGCACTATTGAACAAGAAACCCAGATGGTTAATAAATGAAAATTTGTTCATTATTAATCAGGGAAATACAAAATTACTTGCCAGATTAGCAAGATTTTAAATCTGATAATACCAGGTGTTGGTGAGAGCAGTGAAATGTGGAGCAGTGAAAGTTTTATACTAGAAGCGTGTTAGAAAGTATTTCAGCATCACCCAGCAAAGTTGATCCTAATATCCCCTAGAACTGTATGATTCCATTTTCTATGATACACACACACACACACACACACACACACACACCACGTTAGAGAAACTGAATACACACCAGGAGACAAGTATTAGAATATTCAGGGTGGCATTGCTTATGATAGCAGAAAACTGAAAGCGACCCAGAAAGTCCCAGAGCAATAGAATCAATAAATCAGTTGTGGTATATTAGACGTTACAGTACTGGAAGGGGTGATTTAAAGTGAAAGAAACAGTCACATGTACAGGGATAGATCTCAAAATACTTTTTGAGTAAAGAAGCAAGTGGTAGTTCAGAAACACAAAGTTGAACGGTAATGCTGCTTAGAAATCATACAGAACTGGTAAGGATTATTTAAAAAGCTGGGAATGATGAACACAAAAACCAGGATAGTAGGAAAGGTTGGAGAAATCACTAAGTTGTGATCAGTAGAAGATAATATAGGAGACTTCTGTGCTTTGTGTTTTCTAACCTGGGAAATAAATGCATGGGTGTTTGTTCCATTATGCTTTATACTGTACACGTTTCATATACTCGTCTGTTCGTAAGGTACACTTAAGAACAGGGCGCATGGGTGGCTCAGTCAGTTGAGAGTCTACCTTCGGCTGGAGTCGTGATCCCAGGGTGCTGGGATCGGGTCTTGAGTCCTGCTCTCTGCTCGGTGGGGAGCCTGCTTCTCCCTCTGCCCCTCCCCCTGCACACTCACGCCTTCTCTCATGCTTGCACGCTCGCTCTCTCTGACTCTCTCAAAAATAAATAAAATCTTTTTTTTTAAGAAAAACTATATTTAGGGCGCCTGGGTAGCGCAGTCGTTAAAGCGTCTGCCTTCGGCTCAGGGCGTGATCCCGGCGTTCCGGGATCGAGTCCCACATCGGGCTCCTCCGCTGGGAGCCTGCTTCTTCCTCTCTCACTCGCCTGCTGTGTTCCCTCTCTCGCTGGCTATCTCTCTGTCACATAAATAAATAAAATCTTTAAAAAAAAAAAAAAAAAGAAAAAAAAAAAAAGAAAAACTATATTTAATAACAAAGTAATTTTTAAAATATATGTATAAAGTAAGAGGACTAATAAAGAGGCAAAGCAGAAGGCTCCAGGCAGACACAGGCTTTGGTTTGTCTCGGCTTTCATGAGTAGAAACTTGATTATAACAGGTGGTGATAAACTTTAGTTTACTCTTTGGAGACTGACTTGTGTACAGATTTTATTTCCCTTTTAGAAAGCCTTTTGTAAGTGGATAGGAAGCAAGCGGTTAATATTGGAGGAACTGATCCTGCCAGTCTTTAATGCCAGCTTTCCTTACCAGCTGAACATGTGTCCTGATGGTATCACGTATCAAGCCGGGTATTCTGGGTAGTAGAGTTCCAGTCTATCCCCTTTATAAGCTGGTGCCTTCATTGGCTTTCAAACTGATCGTTGGGCTTACTGGATTTATTTTATACGTAACTCACCTTTTTCATGCTTTGCCTTGGCTTTGACCAATTACAGGAAGTAGGGCACAGAATGATAGGTACTTCCGAGGCTTGCATGAGGCTTTTGAAGCAAAAATCGGTAATCCCAAAAAATAAAATAAGAAATACAGATTAAAATAAAACTCCGTAATCTCTTCTCTTCCTGTGCTGTAGCTCAGGTTCAGATTGAAGGCGATTTCCTGGCGTGTTCCTTCTCCATCCTGGAGGAGCAGCCCATGGACATGCTTCTGGGACTGGACATGCTGAAGCGGCATCAGGTAGTTAACGGACTTCGCTGTCCTTCTTCTGTGTGTGTACACGGTTCTTAGCGCCTCATTCTCCTCGGTTGTGTATCCTGGAAAACGGAGAAGCCGTGGCTTCTCCAACCTGGAAAGGGCCTGAATTGAGGATGGCATCGTGGATGGTTTGAAATTATGTATCAGTAGAAATAGAATCTCTTCTTGTGAAATCTCTCTGAATCTTTTACATCTTGCCATCTGTTTGAGATTATAATGGGCAACTTTGTTCTCTTGTGTTATTTTTAGTTTCTTATGGGAACTCAGGTAATTTTTGATGGGTTTGCAGGGATCTGGACAACACATGATGGTAATTTTTTTTTTTTTTTTTTTTTGAGAGGTCGGGGAGGGACAAAGGGAGAAGGGGAGAGTCAGACACTTAACTGATTGAGCCCTCCCGGTGCCACCATGATGGCGATTTTATTGCAAGTATATGTTCAGTAAATCCTTACTAGCTCGGCAGACGATGCCCAGGAAGAGGAGCTGCTGGATTCAGGAAGGTGTACGTGAGGTGCTGGGAGTAGAAATGTTTATTTAGTACAGGGAGAATGATTCGTAAATATATTTGCTTGTAGTGATACTTATGTTTCCACCTTGAAGCCTAATAATTGGTGTAAAGATAAACTGTTCTGATTGAAGAAGCATTTAGTGTCCACTGGGTAATGAGATTTTTCACAACAAGATTTCATAGCTAGTCAATATATTTATGTCACTAATACTCTTTAAAAAGATTTTTATTATAAATTCCTATAGAACATATTGCATTAATATTCTAATTAAGGTGCAGAATTTTAAGTAGAAGGGATGAGTGAATGCATGTATTAATAAAACCCAATATTTAATTTGCACTATGTTTCTCTGTTTACCTGTCATGGTAGAGACCAGTACTCTCCAACTTGACAGATACAAAACATGTATGTGTGTACTGTCCTGTGTCAAATACATAGAAAAATAAACGGAAAAGGAGGGTAGCATAAGTATGAAATGAATACTTCTGTAGAGATGGCCTTGCCATATACCACTTTTAAGACCATTGGTATAGAGTTTAAATATAAGTTGTACTTTATGCAATAAGCCAAATGTAAATAGTAATGTAAATGTGAATGTATAAATAGTATGTCTCAGCTTTATAAGAAAAAGTCACTTACATGTTTCTAAAAAGTGGGGCTGCTGATTATGCCTGGCTTTTTTCCAAATTTTGTACAATGAACATGTATTACATTTAAATTCTGAAGTGAATAGAGCTTGGGTTAGACGAATAAGTGTAAACTGCATCCTATGAAGATGATTCTGCTATAAACTTCAAGTACTTAAAAATATTTAAATATGAAGTAAAACTTAAATATTTAAATTCATGATAGTTTTTCTGCATGGCATCTTATCCACTGTCCTCAGTCTTTGGTTTCTTCCTTCTAAGTGTTCCATTGACCTCAAGAAGAATGTACTCGTGATCGGCACCACAGGCTCTCAGACCACCTTCCTTCCCGAGGGGGAGTTACCAGAGTGTGCCCGATTGGCATATGGGGCGGGGCGAGAAGACGTGCGGCCAGAGGAGATTGCAGACCAAGAATTAGCAGAAGCTCTTCAAAAATCCGTAGAGGATGCAGGTATTTGCAGTGGCCACGCTCTTTAATAACTTTTCTTGTTACTGGTCGGTGAGCAGGGGAGGTTGGAGCTTCAGAGGGGATGGGGACCTTTTCCGTTTCTAATCCGTGTCATCGTCCTGTCATGGATGTGTTCCTTGTCCTCTCACCACCTCCTCCTATCTCTGAATCCAATAAAGCAAACCTCGGTGTCTCAGCAGATCCATTGCTGTGTTATTGGGTACATCAGGGAGTTATTTGCTTAAGCACATTTTGGTAGGCTTCCTAAAAAATCTTGGCTTTTTTCCCCTAACAAAAATTACTACGGGGGTGCCTGGCTGGCTCAGTCAGTTGAACGTCCGACTCAATCTCAGCTCAGGTCTTGATCTCAGAGTTGTGAGTTCAAGCCCCACGTGGGACTCCATGCTGTGTGTGGAGCCTACTTTAAAAAATAAAATAAATTATAGTAAGCAGGCATTCCCTTTTGAGTTCTACAGTCTCCCTGAAAATTTAGTTTCCTTTTCTTAGGCCCGTTTCCTTTGAAAGACAGCATTGTCGTTGTGACTGAGCAGTCCTGACCTTTTTGATATCTACTAAAAGTGCCACCACCATAGACAGAGACACCGACGATAAGACACATAATTGGACACTAGTCAAACTACAGTGTTTATGCTATTAATGAGATTGCATGTGTGTCCTTGGGCCAAATCAGAACAGTAGGTCAGCTGTTGACATGGGGATACCTAATCATTTTTTCCTAAGTCTCAATTGTCATGGCTTGTTTAAATCTAAAGACCAAAGCCAAGTTTTCTGGGCTAAACGGAAGGACATATTTTTTGCTGAACTCCTACCTCCATGGCATAGTTTTTCCCCATCTGTTATAAAACAGTGACTCTGGGATACATTTTCTAGAAGCTGAAGAGAATTGATTTTTAAGGGTTTTTTTTTTTAAAGTCTTGAGCTGTAATTATTCATCAGTGACTAATATCACATGTTGTGTTTTCTGGTGTAGTAAAATGTATTAGAGCTACAAGTCCAGTGAGTAGCTTTCTCCTAAAGACAAAAAAAAAATAGGATCTTTAAAAAATAAGCAGCCAGATTTTGCCAGTGTTTGTACTTAGAGAACACCCAGATATCTAGCCCCAAGCCTCTTTAAAATGGGTGTGGGCTGCAGACAGAGTTTCCCACGCTGGCATTGGCCCTAATCTCCACCACACCCTTTGGCACTTTCGAGTTTTACATATAAAGTACAGCTTTGGTTGTGACTTAACTGTTTTGCAGGAAAGGGAGAATTCTGAACAACCAGAGACTAAATTAATAGTTTTAATCTTCCCTGCAAGGCAAGCTTGACTGAGTTTGACATACCCACTTAGAAGGTTTTACCTGTTTTTAGTAACTTGTCAGCTTAGTCATAATAGTGGGTATTAATAAAATGAAGATGTATTACCATCTTGTGAAGTCTCTATTTTCCCCCACAATTTGGTGTTTTTATTTGAGAAGCACTAGCTGATGATAGCAATGCTTTCTAACCTACTAACAGTTACCCTCTTTGGTAATTACCTTCTTGTAATAAAAAGTTTAGGAAATTAAAATAAAAACCACAGGTGTTTTCAGGCATAGTGACAGGAATGTACCAATTGAAAGGATGAAAAGGGGCGCCTGGCTGCTCAGTTGGTAGACCGCGAGACTGCTGATCTCAGGGTCATGAGTTTGAGCCCCACGTTGGGGTTAGAGATTACTCTAAGGACATTAAAAGTAACATGAAAAAATAAAAATATTTTTTAAAAGGATTAAAAGGAAGTAGGTTTTTTGCCCATGCGCCTTTTTGTTACTGACCCATATATGGCTCTTGCTAATTTTCATAATGTTTAAATAGCGAAATAATTCTACATCAGGTCCTGTTTGTTTGGAACACTGACTTCCAGTATCCTCAAAATCAAAACTCTGGACATAGTAGGTGAAAGTATTTTTGCTAAAAACTGGTGGATACCTTATACCAGAGTGTCTTTATCTTTTCTATCAATGGAAAAAGAAATATATCTAATATGTCTTCTAAAAACTGGCTAAAAGGTAAGCCAGGATAATCCAGTTTGGTTTGTTTTTCTTCTAAAAATAAATCTCAACTGAGAAGGAAATTTGGAAAGTGACTGTTACAAGTGTTCGCTCACCTTTAAGATTTCCATACCGTGTGATTCCATCTGTGAGTCTGCTGTTCTCCACCCGTCCCACATGTCTGCCCGTGAATTCCATGTGTGTGGGTGTGTGAAGTTCATTTCTTTCCAAGTTCTATTGAAAAATCTGTTGAAGTTGACACATTGCTTTATGTATTGTGAGAGAATTAAACCAACCAGACTGCAGAAACATTCCCCAAGCTTGACTCTACCAGTTCCCGGTTGTAAAGGTGACAGAGGAATGGAGACAAAACGCTGCATGCCGTGTGGTTCGCATTGTTAACCCAAGTTTGCTTGTCTGTTTCCTAATTCAAACAGAGCGTCAGAAGCCATGATGCATGTAGTGTGTGTGTACTGCAGCTGGAGTGGGCCCCAGACCAGGTATTTATAGACACCACGTTAAGCCTTCCATCCAGTTATCGTCTGTGGTCTGAAAGTCTCTGTATCTGCAGCAGTTTTGGAATTTAGCCGCTGCCGTCCATTTCACCTTGTGTAATCTGGTTACAACTAGCCTGTATATGCATCTGTGTGTTGGCATACGTACGTATCTGAGCACAATTTCCTATGCAAAGTTTTCTCAACCATTGGAACAGTCCAAGGAGGGGAGGGAAATCCCAGGAAAAACAGGGCCCATCTGGCCATGGCGAATACATCAAATCAAGAATGTCAGCACCACAGCACACTGTCCTTGGGGATACCTACACCATCAGCGGTTTCGTGAGTCCGTTTCTTCTGAAAACCTGGAAGGTTTTTTTTCCTAGCATCGCACACAACTGCCTAGAGTTAGAGACGGGTAGAAATTGCCAGTCCACTGAGGAAGAAGTGGAAGCCTAGACCAGCTGACTTGTCTAGGGACACAGGTTCACTAACATGGGCAGGATTGAGGTTTTATTCTCCCAGAAAGAAGAGCTGACGCTTGGCTCTTCTGTCTCTCCCTAGCCTGACAGATTCTCCCCTGGAGGTGCTCTGCCCCGTTTCCCTGGAGTGTAAACCTGGGAGACAGCAGCCTGAGCATATCGGCTGATTTCTCAAGAGGAGGAAAGACAATCTTTAAACTACCAACCTGGGACTTATAGGGGTTTGCAGGCTGGTTGTAATTAGATACCTAGCACTCAATTTCTCCTTTTTTCCTTTTTCCTTACAAAGGGGTAAAAAAGTAGGCATGTTTAATTAGTCTTACTATCCATTGTCCTCATCCCCGTCTCCTATCCTGTCATACTGACCCAGTGCTCCCCTACAGTTAGGACTTAGACCAGTGAGACCCACCATCTCAGCTACAGGAGGACTATACGCTGCTTTCATAGGGAGTACCAAACGCATGGAGGCCATGTCCTCCTTGACCGCATGCAGTTGTCCTAACTGGCGTGCCAGTGCCAGAAGGCCGTTATCACATACCCCATGCCACTCACATGGGTACTTCACTGTAACGCATCTTTTCTGTTGGCATTAACTCGCAGTTGAACCTCTTTCAGAGTCAGCCTTAGGGATTGGTAAATAAAACTAATAGCTGTGTTTCTAGGCACTAATGGATATAATTTGCACTGAAGTAAATACTGTTTTCCCGTTTACCTCTGAGGTACAAGATCGTTTTGCAAGAAGTCTGTAACTTCCTGACCTCATTAGTGCTTTATTGTCTCCTGCTGTTAAGCAGTGTCGCAGTAGAATGATTTCAGAGCTCTTTGAATCCTAACTGGATTGCTTCATGACTTCTTAAGATCAGGCCCCCCACCTTGGGTGTTCATCAGCATGAAGCATTTGAGTCACATCTGCCCTAATAGATTGTATTGTGAAGTAATTTTTGTTACCAGCCTTTGACATTCAATTAAAGATCGTATGGTAATTGTGTAGAGGTCCGTGTTTAACTGAGTCGGTGGCAAAAGGAGGGTTGGAGTTGATGATTAATGGTGTCGTGAGGTGGTGTTTGAGCCTGCCACCCTGTGAGCGCTCCGTCAGTTGCAGTCTATCTGAATTGTCATTGCCTAGCGAAAAACTGTTACGAACTATCTCCTTCCATTGCCAGGACTGCCCCGCTACCATGCCCTTAAAGTACTTAAATGTTCTCACTTAGTTGTACTATGTTAGTGTGATAAAGTAACTGATAATCCTTTCTAAAGTTGCCCTGTTTGGTAAGGTGATGATTGGTATTAATCTGTTTGACCTTTAGCTTTATTTTTGTTCTTTGACTCCACACTCGTGTAGTTTTATCCTGATTTTCAGGAAGTTTGGACAGAAATGAATTGAATAGAATGTTTCTCTGTCCTCTGGAGATTCCCAAGCGTATTCTCCTTTCTCATTGTAATTCCCACTCTGTTCCAGATATACCTGGATTTAGACTTGTCGTTTAGAACCTTCGTGTTCACGTTTGAAACACTAAAAGTGCATTGACGTGAGAATCGTTCCAGTGTAGAGGTCCTCAAAATTTGTAACATGCTTAAGAATCACCTGAGGAGCCTATTGAAAATGCAGATTCGTGGGTTTACTCGCAAGGATAGGTGCCCCAGAATGTGCGTGCTTAGCAAGCGTTGCAAGGTGATTTCAGGGCAAGTGATGGAACACGCTTGGAGAAGCTCTTCTAGAGTTCTGAACCCACTGAGAATAAAGATACATCATGTCCCTCAGTCTTCAGCACTAACCCAGCCACTATGTGGATGTTTATTAATGGTACTTAAGGAAAAATACGGAATTAGAGTGCACATGTTTTATTAAGAACGTACCTGCCTCTTACTCTGATGCTGTGATGTTAAATTGTCTGCCCCAGTGAGAATGGCTCTTGTATAAGTCTGTGAATATTAAGACAAACCCAAGCTTAAGGACCTGATTTTGTTCTGTCCTGTTTAGATTTGTATCATCTGATAATTTAGTGGCCTTTGTAACCTGCTAATTATAATCTCCTTTCCTTTTTGTTCCATTTAGAGAAAAGCGGTAAAGAAACTACCTCACTGGGAATGTCATCATTACCAACTTCAGATGGATTTAACCATCCAGCCCATCCTTCAGGACAGAGTCCTGAGATTGGTAATCCTATGAGTCTTGCTCACTCTGTCTCTGCTTCAGTCTGCCCTATCAAGCCCAGTGACCCCGACAGCATCGAACCTAAAGCTGTGAAGGCTTTGAAGGCTTCAGCTGAATTCCAGATAACCTCCGAAAAGAAAGAACATCTTCCTCTGCAGGACCTTTCTGATAGTGCTTCTTCAGCAGACAGTGCTCCGGCAGACCAGAGTCCAGCCATGCCTTTGCAGAATTCCTCCGAAGAAGCCATCGTTGCCGATAATGTGGAGAAACCTGCTGAAAGAAGCACCCAGGGCCTCAGATCTCATCTCCACACAAGACAGCAAACCAGTGTATCTGTCACAACTACCAGGGTGCAAGAACCACAGGGGTTTCTGGGTGAAAAGGGGTGGCATCCAGAAAATCAGAATCTGCGTCAGGTGAATGGCCTTCAGCAGCACAAAGAACCAGGGGATGAACAGCACGGGGTTGGACATCAGAATGCTCTAAATGACCAAGAACATCTCTGTAACACAGAGGACTTGGAGCTTCTTGGAGAAAGGCAACAGAATCAACAAAGAAGTGTTGATTTGGAAACAACAATGAAAGAAGACGGGCTACAACAGAATGTGGACCTTCCAGGTACAGAGGAAAATATTCTACCTTCAGGATGCTTTGGCTGCTCAAATTCAGAAACACTTATGGAAGTAGATACAGTTGAAGAGTCCCCAGTTGCTGTGCTTAATTCAGCAGACAGCCAGCATGCCAGTGTCAAGAACATCAGCGCATCTGCTCGCACCTTAGAGAATCCCTTGATGGAAGTAGAAACATCAAAATGTAACCCTTCGTCTGAAATTTTGAGTAATTCAGTTTGCACTCAGGATTTACAGCCTCCAGACAGTAATGTTGAAATGTCTGGAACAAGTAAAGAAGATGGGGATTGCTCCCCCTCCTTAAATCTTTGTGGCAGTTCTCAGCCCTCCGTGGAGTTCACAGAGGAATCTGGCTCGTCTCTAACAGCAGCCTTGAAGGAGCTCCATGAACTTCTGGTCATTAGTAGTAAACCAGCTTCAGAAAATACATCTGGGGAAGTTATCTGTCAGTCCGAAATGGTAACTGAGGGCCAAACAGTTACTAAGGACCTTTCTGAAAGATGGACCCGAAGTGAGCATCTTACAGCTACCCAGAATGAAGAGCGTTCACAGGTCACCTTTCATCAGACCATATCTGTATCGGTGAGGGCAGAGAAGTTAACAGACACTTCAAATGGTGCTGGAGTAGACGCAGTAGAAAAGAGTACCGTTAGGGATCCGGGCGATGGCCCGGTAACGGATAAGGAAAGTGTCCCCGAGCCTAGGGAATCCGGAAAGGAGAGCAGCTCTGCCACTCTAGCCTCAGCTAAAACGTCTAACCAGTCACACTGCACCTTAGGTGTAGACATTCCACCCAAACTCTTAGCAGGTAAGGAGGATGCAGTCAGTCACGCTTCTGAGCAAACAAAGTCCTTGTCCAATTTCATACTGGTTCAAGATTTGGGTCAGGGCACACAGAAGCCAGTGCCAGACAGGCCTGAGACCAGAGAAGATGTCTGTCCTGAAGCTGCAGGGCCACTTCTTGAATTTGAACCACCTCCCAGCCAGCCATCATCAAATCCCTCCATTCTTTCACCATTAATTTTTCCCGCTGCAGACATTGACCGCATTCTCCGTGCCGGCTTCACTTTGCAGGAAGCTCTTGGGGCTTTGCATCGAGTTGGTGGAAATGCAGACCTTGCACTTCTTGTTTTGCTAGCAAAGAACATTGTAGTTCCTACATAACCATGGAAAAGGGGGCTAGACCATACTCCATTCCCTTAAAAAAAGCTATACACACGCACGTGCGTGCACGCACACACACACACACACACACACACACACTCACCACATATACAGTATATGTAGAAACCTGCAAGCAGAATGTTGAGCCAGATTTTTTTTTAAAGATTTTTTTCGGCCAAAGTAATTTATCTCTTGTCTGATGAATTTGTCTATTCTCTTTGTTAAAATTTGGGCCTTTTTAAATGTATTGGCAGTATGTGCATACAAAAGCTTTTTATTATCATTAAGATGATGTATTCTGGAATAAAATCGTTGGTTTCGTGTATAGCATACCATTTTAGAATGAGAGTGAATGCTTTAAAAAGCAGAAGCCATGAGAATTCCCACCACCCATGCAGCTAAAAGCCGATCAGCTTCCCATCTTGGCTGTGTCTGTGCTGTAGGCAAGGTATGGCTTGTTGGCTCAGTTGTCCATTTACAAACTGGATCACATGGTTTGGTGTTTGGAATTATACTTAGTGCTCTGTGTATTGATGATTCATCAGTTACAACAGGAAATTGAAGAGTAATTGAATAATATCTTCTAGAGTGGTATGTTTTTATTTGTGTGGTTAGGATGTGACCTTTTTATGGGATGAGGTGGGAGGGTTTAGAGCTTGGGCTGCTTTGTGCATCATAGGCTGCTGCATGGATTGCCATGTATTTGGGGTGGGACACTGGTGGGGAGGGTGGGGGAGTCAACATCAAAGTGAAACATGGTGCTACCCAGATAGAAAAGGGAAGAGTCTGTAATTCCATTTGCAAACGTCTTGGTGATGTTTGAAGAACTAGGAATGAAAAATGGCCGAAACACTGGACTTGACTAGAGAGTGGGTTTGCTGGCATCTTCTTGATCACACCTCAATCTTTAGTGATTAATGATGGACTTAAAGATCTGCTAATGGCTTGATCGCCAGCAGTTTATTTCCTTTTGAAGCTCATCTGCTAGAACTTCCTCCAAAGCTCAGGTTGAGCTGTGATCTGAGTGAAATATTGTGAAGTGGGATAACCTTGTCACTGGTTCATCTTGGTGCTTGGAATGGTCAGTCTCTTTGTGGCCCCGGAAATAGTAACTGCAGTTTCTGACTCAAGTGGCCTTGGTAGAGATTTCCATCCCTTTCTTTCCTCAGGAGTTTCTTTTTTAAAGCAAGATGCATCATATTTGTGTTTACCATGTCAAGGTAGAGTGGGGCATAGTATATAGATGTATTTATTGTGGCCTTTTTTTATATGAGGACTAGCCCTTGGAAACCATTGTCCTATGGGCCCCACTGTGCAATAATCCTACTGGATAGATTTTAGGTAGTTTTTCCTGGAAAATAAAACTCTCTTACGTACCTAGCAGGAATCCGAAATCTTGGTTTTATTGAAAAGAATTTTGAGAATGACTCCCGATTCCAAGTTCTGGTTCGCAGTGTATTTGAAACAGATGTTTTGAAAGGGTGATTCGTGAACTTAGTGTTAAATGATTTTGTCTGAAGTTTTTACTCTCTTTGGAAGCTTATTCTTTCCATCAAAATTCGAGTCATTGAGCACAATCAAAACGGAGGCTCATATCTCAGGAGTTTTTGAAATTTTAATTTGGGGGCACTTAGAGACGTTTCTCTTCTACCCTATTCCATCTTCTTTTCCTTTTGCTGTGGTGTTTGTATGTGTGTTTTGAGACTTTAGTGATGTGATGCAAAGTCACATAGATTCATCATGATCTCTGAAGTTAGGAGATGGTTGACGGAAGGAGTTGTGGTTTACTGTTTTCAAGAGGGCGCTCGGAACAGCGGGTCAGCCAGGTTGTCTTTAAGATGTTCTTTTAGACAGTCACATGTTGCAGATCCTTTTGCCTGCCCCACACCAAAGATGTAAGATGCACTAGAAAACTGCATATAGGATTTCTGTCAACCGACTCTTAGAGCTGTGATTGTAATTAAGTAGTTGGTGCTATGATTGAAGCAAAATCCAGTAGCAATGCAATGGCCCCTGTATTTGCTTTATGGGTGGTAATTGGGAATTTATTCTAAGCTTATAAATCTTTAGGGTCGTGAAGTGGGGTTGATGTGAGGTGGGGGAAGTGATCAATGACAACAGACTCTTCCAGAAAGGCCTCTGCGTGAAGATGGGCCTCATAGACTTCTGTCTGGGCAGTGGCACACTGCTCAGAGGCTTGGCCGCTCAAGTTTCACAGTGCAGAGATTTGGGAATCAGTCCCAGGTGGAGTATAGAGTATCAGGCCGGAAAAGGTTTTATTATAATAGCTTTTTACATATGTATATTTATTTTTAGAAGAAAATTGAATAGGCCTATAGTTGTACATGTATTCTTGTTAGGAGTGCTTTGAATGAATGAGCTGAACCCACTTGCCAAATATCCTTGGCCTTTTTCATCATTTATTTTTCAATGTATAATTGCTTTCAGTTTTTAAAACCTTATTTCCCGTTCCATCATTTGTATGAAAGTGAAGTTGTTGACATTGTTAGGATTTTGAATCATTTTTAAATTTTGCAGTTCTTAAAACACAAAGGGAATTAAGGAACATGACATCAGTGAACTTTCATTGTCAGTTTTATTGAAAGTGCAGAAATTCGGGGCGCCTGGCTTCCTCAGTCGGAAGAACATGCGACTCTTGATCTCAGGGTCGTGAGTTCGAGCCTCTCACATTGGGTGTAGAGATTACTTTAAAAAAAAAAAAAGTTACACTTTTTTTAAAAAGTGAAGAAATTCAAGATAATTTCTCTTAAGATAAAATCATTGTGAACTCCTCCAGTTGCCAACAAAACGGATACTGGTCAGCCATAAACGATAATGGGCCACTTTACTGGACAGCTTCTTTGCCACAACCAGTAATGGACGGTTCTGTGGTCAGCGCTCACCTCCAAGGGTGGTCTCTGTTTATTCACCAGAGAGGAGAAGATTATCCTGTACGACTTCTGCAGTTTTTACCCTAAGTCGATTCACATGTGTAGCAATGTGCTCGGTGACCACACAGCTGTGCCTAGGCTGTAGATTTTGCCCATCGGAGCTGATAAGAATGATTTCCACCTGTACCTGTTTAGGCCTCCAGACATCAGCCAGTAGCCTTCATCCCACAGTCTGGACCTTAGCCATTAACATATAAAGATAACCAGTTGCTTGGCAAAGAGAACGGGGTAGATGGTGGGTGGGTGTTAAAACTGTTCTGCCTTGGAGCCTCTGAAACCTCCCAGAGCTCCTTGTCTCCATATGTACTAACGGAAGACACAACCCATGTGTTTCTTCCCAAAGCATTTCTCCAGCAAGAGAGGGTTGCATAAAAACGGAAAGATGTATGAGACTGTGTGTCACCAATTTTATGATAACTAGTTAAAATGGAATCTTATTCTTCCCTTAGCACAGCTTTCTCTCTCTAGTAAAAGCCATAAAAACTTAGTTGGTTTAACCATCAGCTCATGTGTATATAGACATGTGTGGTTGACAAATATCCTACAGTTAATTTTACATAGACTGAAAAGCAAACAATCTTTGTATCTACAGATATATTCTTCACTTACGGTGGCTTTTATCCCACCATGTATATAAAAACAGCCTTGCAAATAACTGGCCAGGAAAGTTACAGTACATCCTGACTTCCTTTTCCGACCTGTTTGCCGCCTGTAATGAGAGCAAGCGGGGTCGTCGAACTGCGATGTATTTCAAACTTGTCATCACTGGTAACATATCCTAAGAGAAGCTAATTAGATCATGCCTTCCTCCATTCTCTAGCACAAATACCAAAAAGCCAGATTTCTCCTTTGAATTTGGTGACTTAGTATAGTCTGTGGCTGAACTAGAAAGAAAGAAGTTATTAGGAGTTTCCCTTCCCAGAAGATGGAACGTTAACTTTTGTGTTAGGAGTTCCATAAAATAAAAATCGCTTTTTTTCTGAAAGAGTAAAAATTCCAGTTCCTCTTAACAGCAAAGTACACTTGAAGTGTTTCCTTGAGAGCTAGAAATGTAAAATCATGGCATAAGTTCTGTACGTTAGAGGCCTCGCAGTGTTTGTGGGGTGTTCTGAGGAGTTCATTGAATAAATAATTTAGGGGTAAACCTTTGATGTACTTGATTTTTCTCTTGTGCCTTAGTTTCTCCAAATAGCAGAAGCATCGCCTTTTGGTGGGAAATAAAAGTGGAAGTATCGGGCAAGTTTGAAAATGGCCGTCCTTGAGATAGAGGCCATGCATGGAGTGGTCCTAAGACTCACCCTCGTTGTTATTTCAGAATTATCCTGCACCAAATCTCTAGACTTCCCTAGATAGAAGAATTACAATAGGGCTTTTTGCATTGGGAGTACCAAAAAATGGTTTCTAGATGTTTATTATGTTCCTTGTTGCACTATCTGTATTGTGGTGAAGACAGAGTTCGAGAAAATGTGTGTGGTACTGTTGAAGGCTGTACAGTGTGAGTCTTTGAATAAGATTTCATTGATTCATGGGGCGCCTGGCTGGCTCGGTCGTTAGAACATGCAACTCTTGATCTCGGGATTGTGAGTTGGAACCCCACATTGGGGATAGAGTTTACTTTAAAAAAAAAAAAAGTGTATTGATTTATTCATCAAACATTAAGTGCCTGTGTGCCCAGTACTGGGGAGCACTGGGGATACAGGGGTGACTAAATCAGATTGGAAGCCTGCCCTCGTGAAGTTCTGTCTAGTAAGGAGACATGAAATAAATTTTAGCTTTAAGAGCAAGATCTGTTTTTGCCTGTTAGCATGGTTTTATTTTCAAAGTCATATTGGAGAGATTTGGTTCAAATTCAGAGGAGATTGGGAAAATCAGGCTCAAAGTGGAATTAGATGCTGTGAGCCTAAAACTGCTCTAAAAAGTTTTTATTTTTTAATAGAGTCAGAAGCCAACAAAAAATGTTCTAACATTTGATAGAAATACTTGAAGAGATCAGCATAAATGCTCCCGGGGGACAGGGGGAAATGGGCAGGACAGAAGCGCAAGTAATTATGGGAGATGATCCCAAAGACGCACCAGTGACAGTCAGCTCTTCCTCCCAGCAGGACACCCTTCCACGCAGGGCAGAGATGTGGAGTGTGCTGCGGCATCCTCCCCGCTGCCCCTTTGAGCGCAGCTGCTCCAGAATACTGACCATCTGGGCCAACAGGACTTAGCAGACAATCTGCAGGAGTTGCTGTTCGAAAGCAGCTGAGTGCAAGACGTGGCAATGGGAATCTAGAGCAGAAAATGCAGCAAGTGACGGGACCGGATGGTGGGCAGGGTGATTTACAAGAGGAGTCAAGGCTCTACCAAATCTTTGACAGGATAGCTCCATCAGAAGGACATTCTTCAACCCGTTATTTAAAATGTCATCATGTATGTTGTAATCCTGAGGCATACAGGTAGAATTTCTGGACCTGAGTACTAGTGACTTCCGAGGCTTACGGTCAGAAAACTCAGAAGTTGTGTATTGGTGACTGGTAATCTAGACCCTCTGGGGGCTATAAAAGGTGAGAGGGCTATAGCTGGTAAGTTTCAGGGCACACTCTTAAGGAATGAAATCTACAGAGAAAATGGTTCAAGGGTGTAGGAGTTAGAGAATGTTTCTTTTACCTAAAAAAGTTAGGCAGATGACAGAAGACCTGGGGTGGGGGCGTAGAACACAAAATTAGAATTTTTACAGAACTGGATTTCTTTAAACACGTACCATAAGAGGGTTCTCATTTAGCCGACGTCGGGAAGGGGCATGCTGGCTATTTTTCCCTGGGAGAATCCATGTCTGATGGGAAACAATTTTGTTTACCAGGAGCTTGCTTTACACACAACGTTGAATGAATGCATCTGTGGCTTAAAGGAAGGAGACCTCTCTCCATCTCCTACCAGAGGCAGTCAGATCAGCCAGTTGGTTTCCAGATTCCTTCAGCCTGAGATTACCTGACGCTGACCAGACTTCTCTTTCTTTCCCTGAAGGCCCCACAGCTTTCTGAGTTTATGCCTCCTGTCTGAGACCTTTCTCTCTGAATGATTATATTCCATTCTCTATTCTCTCGATCATCCTTTTGAAATAGTGATGCACTCAGAGCAGTTCAACGTACTGATTATATTGCTTTCTTCACTGTGCACCAACAATGGACATTGATTTGCTTGTTTTTATTCAAAATCTCGTCTTCATGGCAAGTTGGGCTAATGGCCTTCGCTCTCGTGTAAGGTTTGTTTACCAGTTTTGCAGCCATTTTGGCAAATCTTAGCAAATAGAAACCCTTCTTTTCCCTTTTGTTCTCGCAATTGCTCATGTATTGCTTTTCTGACTTTTCTTTAAGCTTTGAGACTACTGCATCTTTAAAAACTAGGCGGATTGGCAAAATAGGCTTGCCAAAAGCTTAGTCACTCCCATAGTGCTTTGGTTTTGAGAGTTGGGAAAACTCTGAGAACTTAAGAGAACCAAACTCAGGAATCCCACAGTTGGCTGCACTGTGCCCTTGTTTAGGGGCTGGACATAGGACCTGTCTGCAGCTGAGTGAACTAGATGCATTTGGGTTTGAGTTTTTGTCACATACTGAAATGTTAAGTCAGCCCTAAATAATCGAAACACTTTATTTTTCTTTTTTTAATAGGAACTTTCTGAAGAAAAAGTGATGTGTAAATCATTTGATATTTAAGACAATAAAGTTTTTATCATAAGACACTTGTTTGATCCATTTCTTTTAAGTTGAGATGGTTACTTTAGTCCTTGTCTGTCTCCCTATCCCTTTAAATAACCTGTACCCGGGCACCGTGATTTGTAGCCACCTGCCCGTACCTCACAAGAAATGGGTATCTCCAAGCCATTCAAGGTAACTTCCAGATAACCACTGCAGGGGCACGGCCACCTGCTCGTGTCAGAGACGTGCGTCTGTGACTGCATGGGTGGCTGATGTGCAGGGTCAGACATTGTGATAGGGTGTTGGGGGTTAGACCCGCCTCTGGAGCCAGGCCGCTTTGCCACTTGCTGGCTGTGTGCGTTTGGGTTAGTTTCCTAACCTTTCTGTGCCTCCATCTCATCTACAAAATGGGGACCGTGTGGATGGTTGTAGGGTTTAAACGAGTTAATATGTGTAAAGTGCTTAGCACAGCACCTGGCACCATGCTAAGTGCTCATTAGATATTAGCTAGTACTGTGTCACGTAAAGGATTTGAGAATGCTGAATGCAGTTTCTAGAAGTTGGGCAATCCCAACTGTGGGATGTGGCTCCGCCCCATGCAGTCAGTCAGGGTCCTAGGCTGCCAGGGCTCTGCTTTTCTCCCACACATGGCTTCCAAGATTACCTTGGACACCAGCATCCCACTGACATACCAGGAGAAGAGAATGAGGGCTGTTCATGGAAGTTTTTCTACCAGGCCTGGAAATGGTGTGTGTCGCTTTGCTACCCACATTTCCCTGGCTGGAACACAGTACCACGGCCAGACCAAAGTGCAAGGGAGGCTGGGAAACCTAACCTCGTGTGCCCAGGGTGAGTGGTACAGCGAGGTGTCACCTAGCAGTGCTTCAGCTCCCACCCCCAAAAAGATGGCCCCATACAGGCTCTCAGCCGACCTCAGTCCAGAATCTCCCTGCCCTTCAGGTCCTGATTGTGGCTCCTTACGGTCTAGCAAACCGAACTGGAGATAAGTTCTGTGCTCCCACCCACACACAATGTTGACTCAGGGACAGAAAAATAGCAATAACAAATCCCATTCAGAAAAAAGAAGGGGAAATGCAGCCATCGTGAAGGGGTTGGGGGAAGTTCCTCTGCTTAAAATTCGCATGATCTCCTGTGGAAGGAACTCCCTTGTTCTTCGTCCGTGGCCCCACCTGCAGCAGGTGTTCGGTGTGCCTTCCTCGGGAGTTACGCAGCTCTTGGCTTACTGCTCGCACAGGTCTGGGGACTGGGGGTTGTCTGAAGGCTTGGGAAAGAGTCCATGGCTTTTGAACTCTGGATTTGTAGTTTCTTTGGCAAAACAATTTGCTCAGTAACACTTAAGGGGCTTCTGATTATTTGCTCCAGTCAACCCTGCATTGCCAGTAACCACACTCAGGGGTTCTTTCATGTTCACAGTCCTCAGGCATGATTCATTTCTTCGCTTTCTCACTTCCAGTCTGCCCTCAGGGGCATCTGAGTTTATCTCAAATAGGTTCGAATGGGAAAAACATACTATGATTTTTGCTACAGGACTGAGTCTTACTGGGCTTTGGTATTCAAAGCTCATTTCAAACTTAGCTCTTACTATCTGAAGTCCAGAACAAGGAAATTGACTCGAACAACCCTGAATTCAAGGCCCCAAGTTTCTTGGCCCCATTCCTTTTCCAATTCTGCTCGCAACAAGCCAGTTCTTCCCTAAACTTGGGTCTTTCTCATAAAGTCAACACACTAACCTGGCTTTTCAACCTTTCCTTGTAGACCTGAGCTTCAGGCCATGCAGTTAATGTAGCCAACCATCCAAGGTGCCCCAGGAGAGTTCTACCAGGTGTTTCCCCCCCCCCGGGATAAGAAGCACCTCCATTTTTCCAGCCTCTGTATATCCGTTTCCTTCTTAACCACCAAGACAGGCTCTTCTGTTAGGTTTTTAGGGTGAATAAAATTAGTACGAATTTCTGTATTAAGGTAGGCTAACTGCTGTGAGACACCCAACCCAAATACCAGTAGCTTAACACAACAGAACCTTATTTCTCCTTCACTAACAGCCCACTGTGTGTCCAAGTCAGTGGAGGTAGGAGGACTCTTCACGCTGTTGTTCAGGCAACAGGCTTTGAGCCGCTCCGCCATTTTCGCCGGGCTTCCAAGCTTGCCCCGGCCTTCAACATTCAGCTGGAAAATAATGGAAGAGAGAAGCAAGCTCAAGTGGTTTTTACAGGCCAGACCTGGAAACGGTACCTATCATTTCCCACACAAAATCAGTGAAAACTGGCCACACCTCGCTGAAGGAGAGGCAGAGAAAGGTAGACGAGCTCTGAGCTCAGTAAGAAGAGAGCAGTTAACCCAGTTTTTGTCTCAGAAAGAATATCCATTTTCTAATATCCAGTGGGCCCCCAGAGCCTTGTCTTGATTCCCGTTTATATATTCACAAATTGAGACCCCTCATTCTGAGCTACTGAGAGTGGATTTCTTGTTGAGGGTAACAGGACAATCTCTTTTCTATCCTTAAGCTTGGAAATGTGTGATTTTTTTTTTTTTTTAATTTAAGTGACTTGGAGTGCCTGGGTGGCTCATTCTGTTGTGTCCAACTCTTGATTTTGACTCAGGTCATGATCTCATGGTTCATGGGCTCGAGCCCCACGTTGGGCTCCGAGCTCAGCAGGGAGTCTGCTTCTCTCCTCCTTCTCCCTCTGCCCCTCTGCGCACGCTCTGTCTCTGTCTCTCTCAAATAAACCTTAATCTTAAAAAGAAAATATTACCTGACTTAAAATTAACCATTTTGGGGATCCATGAGTAACTTGGAAACACCTTAGGGTGTTGACCAATGTGGAGTCATTGCCTTGTGTGTGGTTTGTGCTGTGGGGCCTTTACTTGAGAGGATTTCAATGTACCTGGAAAAGCTGGTATATATGGGGAGGAGCGTAGACATACCCCGCCTTGTTCTGTTAGACATACCCCCCCTTGTACTTCCTCGCCCATCTAATAAGAATGATGAGAGCAGGGGTGCGTGGGAGGCTCAGTCAGTTAAGACTCTTGGTTTCAGCTCAGGTTGTGATCTCAGGTTCATGGGATTGAGCCCTGAGTCTCTCCCGCTCCCTCTTCCTCTGCCCCTCCCTCCGCTCACACCCTCTCTCTCTCTCTCTCCCTAAAAAATAAATAAAATCTTTAAAAAAAAAAAAAGAATGATGAGAGCAAAGGCTATTTCTAGTTGGAGGTAAGAATTATGTTACCATTTTTCAGGTCTTAATCCTTTGATAATCATTTCATTTGAAATGAAATTTCTGGTACTTGATAGAGTCATAGAAATTGTGGGACATTAGGGGCACCTGGGTGGCACAGCGGTTAAGCGTCTGCCTTCGGCTCAGGGCGTGATCCCGGCGTTATGGGATCGAGCCCCACATCAGGCTCCTCCGCTATGAGCCTGCTTCTTCCTCTCCCACTCCCCCTGCTTGTGTTCCCTCTCTCGCTGGCTGTCTCTATCTCTGTCAAATAAATAAAATCTTAAAAAAAAATTGTGGGACATTAATTAATTAGTGGAAAGAATTATGGGTCCTTGGCACAGAGAGAGGGGAATTCACTACATCTTTATTTATAAAACAACAACAACTTTGAAAGTATCGGGGAAGTGGGGCGCCTGGCTGGCTCGGTTGGAAGAGCCTGCGATTCTCGATCTTGGGGTTGTGAGTTCGAGCCCCGTGTTGGGTGTAGAGACTACTAAAAAAAGTAAACTTAAAAAAAAAAGTATCAGGGGGCGCCTGGGTGGCACAGCGGTTAATCGTCTGCCTTCAGCTCAGGGCGTGATCCCGGCGTTCCAGGATCGAGTCCCACATCAGGCTCTTCCGCTATGAGCCTGCTTCTTCCTCTCCCACTCCCCCTGCTTGTGTTCCCTCTCTCGCTGGCTGTCTCTCTCTGTCGAATAAATAAATAAAATCTTTAAAAAAAAAAAAAAGTATCAGGGAAGTAAATGCATTGGAGGGCTGTGACAGGAATCCGTCTATAGCTTGGAGGAGGAAAATGTAAGAAAAGGGTAGGATATTCATTTAAAAGTAGAAATACAAAGAAATACAAAAATAAATGAGTTCAAAAAAGAACATAGTTCTAAATTTCAAAATACGCGGAAAGCAGAGCTTATTACCATCTTACATAAAAGGGCTAAACTGTCACCAGATACTGCTTCCTCGTTCAGAGCCATTAGTGTACTAATGGGATTAACCAACAATACCAACCAATCCTTACATGTGGATTGTGTCCTTAAAAAAAAAAAAATTAGAGCTAAGGTGGTTTGGTTCCTCCTAGGAAATTACTTAAAGCCAACATTTTCCCTGTTCGACTCCAGGTATCTGAAATTGCAGAGCCTGAGCCAGAACTGCCCCACCCCCACCCCCAATCCTGCTCCTCTCCGTCCTCCCTGGGAAATCAATAGCAACCGGCAGCACCATTCTTCCAGCTGCTGGCTTTAAGACCTTGACTCTTATCCTTCACAACGTGCGTCCCATCCATCCTAAAGCCTATTGGCTGCACTTCAAAACAGATTCAAAATCCAATCATTCCTGGGGGCACCTCCGTTGGTTAAGCCTCCAACTCTTGATTTCCGCTGGGGTCGTGATCTTGGGGTCGTGGGATTGAGCCCCATGTTGGGCTCCGCGCTTTGTGGCTTTGGGCGGAGTCTGCTTGTCCCTCTCCCTCTGCTCCTCCCCTCAACCCCGCTCATACTCTCTCTCTCTCTCTCTCAAATAAGTGAATAAAATTCAATTTTAAAAAATCCAATCATTTCCAGAGCCCTGGTCCCAGGCCCCATCACCTCTCCCCTGGGTCTCCCTTCTCCTGTCCCTGCCTACCTACAAGTCTTTTTTTTTTTTTTTTTTTTAAGATTTATTTATGTATTTGTTGGGGAGGGGCAGAAGGAGAGGGAGAATCCTCAAGCAGACCCCCTGCTGAGCAAGAGCCTGTCGTACGGCTCGATGCCAGGACCCTGAGATCATGACCTGAGCCGAAATCAAGAGTCAGCCACTCAACCAACCGTCACCCATGCGCCCCATCTACATTCTGTTCTTCCTGAGTACAACAGCCAGCACGATTCTGTCAAAGCCAGACCACAGCTCTCCTTAAAACCCTTCAACGTGTCCCCATCCCACTCGGGGTAACAGCAGAAATCCTCATAATGCCTCCAAGGCCCCTATCCACCTCCCTGCCTTCCCCCCCGCTCCTTTCCTTTCCCTCATCCCTAAACCAGCCTGCCCTCCATATTCCGTGAGCTCACCACAGTCTTGCCCACTTCAGGGCCTCTGTAATGGTTACTTCCTTCCTCTGGAAGGCCCTGTCCTCAGACACCTTCATGGCTTTTTTGCTCACGTCCTTTGGGTCTTTATATAAATATCACCTCCGTAAAGGCCTCCCCTGGCTGGCTACTCTATCTAAAATTCAAGCCACCCAGCCCCTTCGCCGTCATTTCCCTTCATTTTTCTCCGTAGTGCTAAGCACTACCCAACATACGGGCATTTCCCCCCTGGTGACAGTCTTTCTCTCCCGTTAGAATGTATGCCCGGGAGGGTAGGGATTTCCGTCTGTCCTTCTCACTGCTACACCCCAGTGCCTAGAACTGTGCCTGGTGCACAGCAGTCACTGTCGTGAGTTAGTAAATCCATCAACACGATTATGCTGCTTCAGCGTCTCATCTCCAAGGTCGCAAGGGGCTGTCCTGTAAGTGGAGTGACGTAGCAGAACTGTGCCTGAGGCCCAGGGAGGTCACTGAAGTCAGTTTGCAGACTTAGGGAGTCCAGCTCAGGATGACTGCTGAGTTTGAGTTCAATGTAAATTTTTTTTTAAGATTTTATTAATTTATCTGACACAGAGAGAGAGAGCACGAGCATGGGGAAGGGCAGAGGGAGAGGGAGAAGCAGGCTCCCCGCTGAGCAGGGAGCCCGAAGCGGGACTCGATCCCAGGACCCTGGGATCATGACCGAGCCGAAGGCAGATGCTTCACCGACTGAGCCACCCAGGGGTCCCGAGTTTAACGTCAATTTTAAAAGACAGATGACATCCTGGGGTTAGTAAGTTTGCAGGCTTCCATGCGAAGTAGTACTTTTTATTATACCCACATATACAACTAATTTGGGACGTCGGTAAACAGCTCCCCTCAGCTTTTGGTCACGTGGGCTTTGACTATACTTCCTCATCCTTTACCTGCTGCAATGGAAAGGCCCAAATCAGGTGTAGAGAGAGGCAGCTTTCGGGGCACCTGGGCGACTCAGTCAGTGAAGCGGTGAGTCAGTCGGTTCAAGTCATGATCCCAGGGTCGTGGGATTGAGTCCTACGTCTGGCTCCTTGCTCAGAGGGGAGCCCGCTTCTCCCTCTCTCTCTGCCTGCCGCTCCCTCTGCTTGTGCTCTCTCCCTGTAAAAAAAAAATGTAAAAATTTTTAAAAAGAGAGGCAGCTTCCTATTGGGTCCTAGTTCTCTTCGGTCCTTTTTCTTCTATGGCCAGCTACAAAGATTTTCAGCTTCCCTACCGGATTAAAAAGTAATCAGAAAATATTGATTCAACAAGCCTTGAATGTCATGTCCCAGACCCTGAGCCGGTGCTGTAAACGGAGCACTGCATGAACGGAGAAAAGGTGTGTCCTTTTGGAAGCGAGCGCTAGAGCAGTCTCTTTGAAGAGTGACAACAAACAAGGTGACAGGTAGTAATAAATTCCACAACAAGAATTTAGTAGCTTTGGGGCCCCTGGGTGGCTCAGTCAGTTTAGCGTCTGCCTTCAGCTCAAGTCACGATCCCAGGTCCTGGGATCGAGTCCCAAGTCAGGATCCCCGCTCAGTGGAGAGCCTGCTTCTCCCTCTCCTTCTGCCGCTCCCCCTGCCCATTCTCTCGCTCTCAGACAACTAAATAAAATCTTTAAAAAAGATTTAGTAGTTTTGCATGCTGGGAAGGACTAGAGGCTGCTTAATGTTGAACAATCAAGGAGATAGTTCTGCGAAGCTAACATTTAAATTGAGACCTGACGAGAAGGGTCCTCCCAGGTGAGGACTTGAGATATATTATATTAGGCTGGGCTGAAGGAACAAAGAGGTCAAACATCTCAATAATTTGTTACAAAAGAAGTTTTTTTTTTTTTTTATCTTGATTATATTACAGTCCAAGACAAGTGTTCCTGGTCCATGGGCAGCTCTGCTCCCTGCAGTGATGTAAGGAGACGCGCTACTCACATCTTGTCACTCAGACATCCCCTTCACGTCATCCCACCTGGTGGAAGAAGACGCAGCATGGAGAAGCCACCCGCTTAGAAGCCCAGGCTGAAGTGAATCTCTTTGTTTCTATTCACGTTCCTTTAGAGAGCACTTCATAATATAGCCATCCCTACCACAAAGGAGGCTGGGAGATGTCATCTAGAATGGTGCCCGGCTACCATGCTGTCACTGTGGGGGGGCAGATGTGGGTGACCCGCTGGGCGCCCCTGCCACACCAGGGAAGAGCGTCCCAGCCAAGGCCCTCGGATGTGAACACACCAGCAGGTTTGAGAAACGGAAGGTTGGCAGGGGCTGGCACACGCCAGGATGAGGAGATGAGTCAGGGAGAGAGTCTGGATCCGATCGGCTATGGCCTTGGCGTATAGGGAAGAGTCTGGATGTCATTCCAGATGCTGCAATGCAAAGATGCTGGAGGCTTTTAAACTAAGAGGTTGAAGGACTTCCCCAATTTTCACCAACCCATCTTGCTGACTGGACGGTCATGAGGAAGGAACTGGATGTTCAACATTTTTAAAAAATAGTTTATTATTATTTTTTAAGTCATCTCTACACCCAACGTGGGGCTAGAACTCACAACTCCGAAACAAGAGTCCTGTGTTCTTCCGACTGAGCCAGCCAGGGACCCCTGAATGGTCAACATTTTAAAATAAAATCAGCTAGGCACACTTGGCTGGCTTAGACAGTGAAGCTTGTGACTCTTGATCTTGGAGTTGTGAGTTCGAGCCCCACGTAGGGTATGGAGATTAGTTAAAAATCTTTTAAAAATAATAATAAAATAAAATCACCTCAACTAAAGCTGCCTTGTTTTATTTAAATTCAATTAATTAACATACAATGTATTATTGGTTTCAGAGGTAGAGGGCAGTGATTCATCAGTGTTATATAACACTCAGTGCTCATTACATCTCGTGCCCTCCTTAATGCCCATCCCCCAGTTACCCCATCTCCCCACCCACTTCCCCTCCAGCAACCCTCAGTTTGTTCCCTATGATTAAGAGTCTCTTATGGTTTGTTTCCCTCTCCGATTTCATCTTACTTTATTTCCCCCCCTTCCCCTATGATCCTCTGTTTTGTTTCTTAAATTCCACATATGAGTGAGATCCTATGATAATTGGCTTTCTCTGATTGACTTTTTTCGCTTAGCATAATACCCTCTAGTTCCATCTATGTCATTGCAAATGACAAGATTTCATTTTTTGATGGCTGAGTAATACTCTATTATATATATATATATATAATATATATATATATTATATATATATATATATATCACATCTTCTTTATCTATTCATCTGTCGATGGACATCTGGGCTCTTTCCATAGTCAGCTCTTGTGGACACTGCTGCTATGAACACCGGGGCACAGGTGCCCCTTCGGATCACTGCATCTGTATCTTTGGGGTAAATACCCAGTAGCAAAGCTGCCTTGTTTTGATTTACCCAGTCCTAGAGCTGTGGGTTGTCTGCACTTGTGGGTGCTGGAGTTAAACTCTAGGAACCGGAACACTGCTGTGAGGTACAACCAGCCCCCACTATCTCCCCTTCTCAGATGGGGTTCAGCTTCACAAGCCTGATGGTCAAGGAAATATTTCCTCCCTCCTCCAGAAACACAAATGCATTTGCCTTGAGTTAAGGGGTAAGGGAGGAACTAGTCTCTTAAACTATCCTCCACCTCCCCCCCCCAGCTTTAATTTAAATTCCAGTTCGTTAACAGACAGTGTAATGTTAGTTTCAGGTGTACAATACAGTGATTCCACACTGACGGACAACACCCAGTGCCCCTCACAAGTGCCCTCCTAACCCATCACCCATTTAACCCATTCCCCTGTTCCCACCTTTCTATTTTTATTTTTTTAAAGATTTTATTTATTTATTTGACACAGAGAGAGACAGCCAGTGAGAGAGGGAACACAAGCAGGGGGTTTGGGAGAGGAAGAGGCAGGCTCCCAGTGGAGGAGCCTGATGTGGGGCTCGATCCCAGGACTCTGGGATCACACCCTGAGCCGAAGGCAGACGCTTAATGACTGAGCCACCCAAGCACCCCATGTTCCCCCCTTTTTAAAAAATAATCCCGTCCAATGACCTTTGAAGGATGTGGCAGGATAAAGCTGCCAGATTTTTTTCCCAGCTCTTCCGTCTCAGAGGCAGGACACATCTTTGGAAAGAAGAGTAAAGAAGACCTGGTGGGTGGCCAGGTCTGTAGACTCTATGATGTGCCTTCTTACCCTACTTGGTCCCTCACCTGACGGAGTTGAGCAGTGGAAGACAGGTTGGGACAATATTTAAAAGAAGAGGAAGAAAAGTCATTTTTCCTGTGTCATTGATTTGGAAACTAAGCCAGTGATTTGCCCGAGGCCTTAGCATGAGTCAAGTGAGGCTTTTGCCTGCTGATGCCTCAGAGTCTCATGCACTTGCCACATGATCAGAAGTCTTGTGCAATAAATGGATGAGCTTCCGTGACTCCCTATAACAGGATTGATAGGCGTCCTGGGCCTTTTTAGTTTGGTTCTTTTCTGGGTTGCCTTTTTTTTTTTTTCTTAAGTAACCTCTATACCCAACCTGAGGCTCAACCTCACATCCTCAGGATCAAGAGTCCCGTGCTCTACCGACTGAGCCCGCCAGGTGCCCCCCGAGTTGCCTTGTCTTTGACAGGCAAGGATGAATTCCATAGTTGAGCTCTGGGCGTGGGGCAATTATCTGCACGTGAACACACACTTGGCCCCCTCCTGCTCCCTGCAAGAAGTCTTGTGAGACTAAAATATGCCTCTCTTCTCCCACCCACTTACCCATGCAAACCTCAGGAATTTTTTTTTTTTTAGAGATAGATTTATTTATTTATTTGAGAGCATGAGATAGAGAGAGAGAACGTGAGCGGGGAGCGGGGGCAGAGGGAGAGGGAGAAGCAGACACCTCATTGAGCAGGGAGCCCGATATGGGACTCTATCCCAGGACCCTGGGATCACGACCTGAGCCGAAGGCAGACGCTTAACGGACTCAGCCACCCAGGCGCTCACCTTAGGAATTTGGTAGGCAGTAAGACTCTATGTTCCTCTAATGTTGTAAAAAGTTGAATGTGCCCATCCCCCAATGTGTGAAGGTGAAAACAGCAGGGCAGAAATGCCACCACCTTCCATCACAGGTAAGTAGCCAAGCAACCCAAACGCCCGTTGAAGCCGTCATATGCCCAAGCCATGAGCAGCCATTTATGGGAAGGCGGTGCCCAGGAGAAGATGCTGCCCAGAAGACACCTTACTGTTTAACAGCAAGGAAGAATCACAAAGCTAGCAGGTTCCACTCTGGGCTGAATGGATTCTCAAGAGCCAGAATTGCGTCTGGCAGGTCAGGGCCTGTAGGCAGCCCAGCCTGGGTGCAGTGGGAAGGGAGCGCAGCAGGGCTATTAGACTGCTCACAAACACCTTGGGACGCGTGACTATTTCTTTCCTCGTTCAAAGTAATGAGTCCTCTGTTCTCAGCCTTTTCTCTACCTGCCCAGTGACCGCAGCCTCTTCCGCACCTGTCATTCTGTCCTGGCCTGACTCCTGAACTGTCCTGAACTCAGTACTAATAAGAAATGCCCTCAGTTTAGAGACTCTGCTTCTTTTCCTCAAAGGTTAGCCCAAGTCCCTACAGGGTCACCTGCTAGAATAGTGCGAAGAAATGTAAAACGATCTTTGACTTGGGATGCAAATGGCTTCCCTCATCTGTACAGGAATTGTGTGAGAATACATGAGACGAATGTACGTAAAGCACTTAGCTCAGCGCGTGGCACATAGTCAGCACGCAACACTTACCACCACCATCATCATCGCTATCGAAAACTCTTGACCCAGATCCTGAAGTGGCCATAGAATGCAGTTTCTCAGGTTGTTCTCTTTCCTTTTCTTGATGCATCATTTTGTCCCCCTATCCAGTCACATAAAAACAAAACAATGGGCTCCTGGCTGGTTCAGTCACTGGCGTGTGCAGCTCTTGATCTTGGGGTTGTAAGTTCGAACCCCACATTGGGTGTAGAGATTACCTGAAAATAAAATCTTAAGCAAACAAATAACTACCACCATCTTGGGTCTCTCCTGGGGAAACTAAGGGATGGAGAGGGATCTTTTGGTTGGGTATGGGGTGAGGTCCATCTAGGATAAGCTGTAGAATCAGTGTTTCTTAAGGGTGCTGAGGGGACCAGGTCTGGGAGGCTGGGGGAGGAGTAGCCCGAGCAGAGAAGAGGGAAAATAGGGAGCTGAAGTTGAGAATTGGGGTGTCTTAAGAATAAAAAGGGTACCAATCATTTCGCAATATATACAAATAACGAATCATAACGTTGTGCCCTGAAACTAGTGTTATATATCTCAATTTCATAAAGTGAAAAAAAATTGTATATGGACTTTTTTTTTTTTAAAGAATAAAAAAGAGGGACTAATGGATGTCTCAGGATATATTTATTTGGGGACCAAATGAGCTAAGCCAGCAGGTAGGTGGCTTTAGGGGAATTTGGAGAGGGGTGTGTGTGTGGATAAGGGGAATTGTTATGGTGGGTTTCAGGGCTGAGGGAGTTGGGGTCCCCAGGGCAGGTAGACCCACTGGAGAATTGGATATGGGTTAAGAATCAGAGTGGGTGTTGGGACCGAAGGGGAAGTGCGGGGGGTGTGTTTTGGAGGTGGGGAGGAGCACCAGAGACCTGAAATGGCCTGAAAGTTTAACACAGGGCCGGGAGGGAAGGAACCGCGAGGGGCTGGCTTCTCTGGGCTGGTGAGGGCCGGGGCAACCAGTGAGCGCCAGAGGGCTGGGGTGTCTGGGTCGGTCCGGGTGGGGGTGCCCGGGTCTCTAGGCTGCCAAAAGCCAGGGGCCCTAGGTCTCTGCGGTGAGGGGAGCCGGTGTCTGTGCATTGAGGGGGGCTCCCGGGATCCCGGGCATGGCAGGGGCCTCTCGGCCAAGGAAAGGGAAGGTACAGGTGGGCTCTGTGGGCTAAGGGGATGTCTCTGGCCGGCGGGGGCGGCGGCTTCTCCAGAGCCCTGAGATCGGGGGGCACCTCCGAGGTCCCCGGCCGGAGGGGGTGGCGGGGCTCGGGGTCGCTGAGGAGCCTCGGGAGGCCTGGGTCTGTGGGCTGGCAAGGGCAGGGGAAGGGGCCCAAGGTCTGCGGGGATCTGGGGGTCCCTGAGGTCTGCGGGCTGAGGGGCTTTCCGCGGCCCCCCGCCCGAGGGGCTGTGAGCCGACAAGGGCCGGGGCTCGGCGGCCGCGGGGCCGTGGGGGTGTCCGGGGTCCCCGGCGTCCCCGGCCGCAGGGGCGGGGGGTCGACGGGCGCCGGGGGGGCCGGGGACGCGAGCCGGAGTGCCGGCGGGTCCCCGGGCGCGGGCGCCCCAGCCCGACCGCCGGCCTTGGCGCCGCCCCGCCTGACATCAGTTCCTGCCGCCGCCGCCGCCGCTGCCGCCGCCGCCGCCGCGCACAGCCCGCGGCCTCTTCCCCGCCGGCCGCGCTCCGGAGCCGCCGGGCCGCGGCGGAGCGAGGGGCCGGGCGAGGCGAGGGCCGGGCGGCGGGCGCCGGGCCCCGCGGCCGGCACGACGGAGCCCCCGCACGGCCGGCGGCAGCGGTTGGCGGCGGCCCCGGGCCCCCGGTGCGGGAAGCGGCGGCGGCGGGGCGGCGGCGGCGGCGGCGCCATGGAGCCGCGGGAGGTGAAGGACCGGATCCTGGAGAACATCTCGCTGTCGGTGAAGAAGGTGAGCGTGGCCTGCTCCCCGCGGCCGGCACCCCCCCCCCCCGCCAATCCGGCGCCCCCCCTTCCCCCGCCGCGGGTCGGTCGCCGGGGCCGGGGGGTCGTCCCGTCCCCGGGGCTCGGGGACACCGCCCTTCCCCTCCGCGACCCCGGGGGCCAGGAGCAGCTGCGGGGGAAGCGGGCGGCTCACGTGAGCGCCGCGGCCTCCGAGCTGTTTGTAAAGAACAAAGTTGAGGTCAGCATCCCCGGAGCTCCCCCGGGGCCGCCGGGGCCCCTGCGTCACCCCGTGGGGCCGCGACCCGCCGGTCCCCCCACCCCGGCCTCCCGGGCATAAGCAGCCGCAGCTCCTCGGGGCCCCGGGAAGTTCCCTGCGCGGTCTTGCTCCAGGATGGCAGTGGGAAGAGGCGCGTTTCAGGGCTTTGAGAACCCCAAGTGCCTGGGGATTGCAGTTTGGGTGACGACCCATGGAACTTGGTGGCACACAGACACCCGGCTGTCTGGGGCTCCCTGCAGTAGACATCATTGCCCCAATTCCAGGTAGAAAAAATACTGCCTATTAAGGATATGTCAGTGTGTGTGAGGAAGTCGCTTCTCTGGAAAAGAGTCCTTCCTATTCTCTTAAAACCAAACCAGAATTGACAGCCGTTTGAGGAACGTGGCATATATATAAAATTTGAGTTCCCGGCTCACCTGATAGTCTCAGAAACTGGGAATGATTTAGAGGGGGAGGAAAGGGTCATCAGATTATTTTAATTCAATAAACCAAAATGAAGAGATTTCTTATTATATTTAAATAGCCCCCCCCCCACTTAAATTCCTCAAAAGTAACATAGGCTGGCAGTTTTACCTTCACTGAGATCAATGTGGCTTAAAAGAAAAGTAGATCCAAAATGATCTTGCTGAAAGGTTCTTCTAAAAGCACAACTAAGAGTAACGTTGCAGACATGGGACAAAAGTTTTGTTTATTTACTTTTCCTGAGTTTTGCTGATGCAGTTGGGGTATAGTTTTTGCTTACTCGAGTTCAGGTTAAGCAAATGCTTTGTTAAAAAGCGATAGATCTTTCACAATGAAAGAGAAAGGGAGACTGCTGACACCTCTAATCTAATCCGGACTGATAATGCTTCAGGTAGGCCAAGCGCTTTGTCTCTGGATTTCCCACAAATAAATGGGGAAAGTTCTGGTAGATGGGGGTAGGCATGGACACTATCATTCGTGTAAGCATGAGTCTTTTCAGGACAGAGATTCGCTCTGTAAATCAGGCTGCCATTTATGAAGGCGCTGGGTGTGCTTGTCAAGATTGTTGTAATCGCGCGCGTGGAATAAGCACGTTTTATTGAGCTGTAATGCACGCCGGAAGATAGAAGTCGCACACTAGCAACTGGAAACCCATCCCTGGGTGATCACAGCCAAAGGCATGACTCTGGCATCCCGGTTAAGAGCATGGATTCTGGAGCGTGGCCGCCCGCCCTGCCAGTTAGTAGCGCTCTAACCTGAGGTAGCTTCCTTCACCTCTCCGCGCCTCATTTTTCTCATCTAGAACAGCAGGGATAAAATTAGGGTTGTGAGCGTGGAACGAGAGCATCTATAGAATGTTGAGCAGTCTTCGTTAAGTTGTCTGAGTCTGCTCCGGCCGCTGTAACGCGCTCCCATGACTGGGTGGCTTAGAGACAACAGGTATTTATTTGTCACAGTTCTGAGTGTTCGAAGTCTGAAAATAGGGGGCCGGCCTGGTTGGGTTCTGATGAGGGCCCTGTTCCCTTTGCAGACTGTTTACTTCCCCTGTGTCCTCACATGGGGGAAGCAGAAGGGACCTCTCCTGGATCTCTTCTATTAGGGCATTAATCCCTACCGAGTGGGCTCCACCCTCGGAACCTCAGCACTTCCCAAAGGCCCCACCTCCTAATACCATCACCCTGGGGTAGGAGTTCAGCCTCCGAATTTGGGGGGAGGGACAGACATTCAGTCCATAGTGCAAGTGGTAGCCTCTTCTGGGTGTGGGAGAGCCAGTTCCTCACTTCTACAAGGCTCTGGGATGGCTAAGGGCCTCATCACCTAAGGGTTGTTATACAACGTCTTTGGACTTGTTACCTACTTTCTTTGTATGCTGTGTTTCAGGGAACTGTTTTATATTCTCGCATCAGGAAGTGCATTTGGTTTTCTGAATCAGAGTATCTCCTCCTAATAGGAATCGGATGGGCTACAGCCATAGGCGTTGAGGCCTAGCAGGCTTGGGTCACATTTGTCCTTGAACACCAGTCTCACCTAAATTTGTATTTAGTGCCTGGAGAGTTGCTTTGCCTTTTCATCTTTCATTCATGCTGCTGCTAGTAAAATGGGCTTGCTGATCCCTCTTAGAAGGTTGTTGCCTGAAGAAAATGAGATGTGTATTTCTGCAAAAAAAGATCCATTGTGTATTACTGTGTTTGCAAAGGGTATTTTAAAGATGTATTTATTTTTAGAGAGAGAGAGAGAGAGCAGGGGGAGTGGCAGAGGGAGAGGAGAGAGAGAATCTCAAGCAGGCCCGACGCCCAGTGCAGAGCCCCACGTGGGGCTTGATCCCACAACCTGATCATGACCTGAGCGAAAACCAAGAGTGAGACACTTAACTGACTGGGCTACCCAGGTGCCCTGGCAAAGGGTATTTTAACACTTTTTATTGAAATGGAACATACCTACAGAAAATAGAATATACTTCACACCCCTAACTACAGCTGAGTTCTCCCAACGTGAACATATGCACACACCCAGCACCTAGATCGAGAAACCGACCATAACCATCATCCAAAAGCCCCCCTCGTCCCCCTCCCAGAAACTGCACCCCAAGCGTAGCCGTTCTCCCCAAGGAGTCTTGTTGAGTTCAGCCGTTTTACGGGCTCTTGTGAGGAGCAGGATACGCGGTGACCCCGGAGAGGCGACATAGCTGTTACCCTGCACGGATCCAGGGGAACCTGTGTTTTGGTATGAAGGCAGGGTTCAGGGGGTTAGAGAGAACTGGAGCGTTTCACAGCACAGTTAAATGAAAAGCAAGTTCCATAGGTTCTAGAAAGGGAGAGGAGGCAGAAACATCCCAGGTGCAGATAATAAAGCCTGCGGTTGCTGGTTTGTTAATAAAGAGAGCTGTCCAAGTCAAGGACAGTGGTGGCATTTTGAACTGGCATATGGTTCTACTAAATAGCATCTTCCCCAGGGGAGGGGAGGCAATGGGTTTCTTTTCTTTTCTTTTCTTTTCTTTTCTTTTCTTTTCTTTTCTTTCTTTCTTTCTTTCTTTCTTTCTTTCTTTTTTTTTAGATTTTATTTATTTATTTGACAGAGAGAGCACAAGCACAAGCATGGGGAAGGGCAGAGGCAGAGGGAGAAGCAGGCTCTCCACTGAGCAGGGAGCCCAATACCGGGCTCGATCCCCCAACCCTGGGATCATGACCTGAGCCGAAGGCAGATGCTCAACCGACTGAACGACCCAGGCAGCCCAAGGCAGTGGTTTTCCCAAGAGTTCTGTTTTGTTTTTGAGGAGCGTGTTTGACGCATACATGCACAGGAGGAGTGAGAAGCAGCCTCCGTCCCCCTACAGTTTGTGTGATGGTTGGAGGGAGAATTTTAAAAATCACTAGAGCGGGGCGCCTGGTTGGCTCAGTCGGTGAAGCATCTGCCTTCGGCTCAGGTCATGATCTCGGGGTCCTGGGATCGAGCCCCACGTGGGGCTCCCTGCTCAGCGGGGAGCCTGCTTCTCCCTCTCCCTCTCCTCTGTCTGAGCTCTCTCTCTCTCTCAAATAAATAAAATAAAATCTTAAAACAAATCACTAGAGCAAGGAGAAGCCCCCAGAGAAGAAGGGCTTCACTGAGTCTTGACAAATTGGTTTCTACCCAGAAAGAGAAGCAGCGGCCATTGCGGCTAGAAGGAACAGCCGCAACATCCCCGAGGCCGTGGGGACGCCCAGGCCGTCTTCTGAGGAGACAGACCAGTCTTGCGCGTGCTCGGGCTTCTGCTCGACGTAGCTGGGAAGCGCGTTGCGTGGAAGCTGAACGGCACGGGGAGGCGGGCGCAGGTGTCCGAGGGGCACAGACCTGAGTCTGGGTTTGAATCCTGGCTGTGTCACTGACCTCTCTGGCCCTGGCAAATGACTGGGCCTGCATCAGCCTCCGCCGTCAGAACTTTCTGATAGTGGTGTCATGAGAATGAGATCACGGGACATAACACGCTCCAGGCACTTAGCAGAACACGGAGCTCGTGCCCAGGCCTAAAAAACACCAGGTACCGCCGGGCCGGCGCCCGTGTGAACCCTGCGGTTCGCTCTCAGAAGCTCCCCAGTCAAAGCCTCAGACGACTCTTCTCGGTTTCTTCAGGCTCAGGGTTTGTCAGACTTTTTCGTGAAATGCCAGGTAGTTTGCGCTCGTGTGGTCTCTGTCGCAGCTACTCGGTGCTGCCCTTGTGGCTCAAGGGCAACGGCAGACAGTCCGTCCACGTGGGAGAGCAGCTCTGCTCCCGTAAACCTTTACGTACAAAAGCAGGCTGCATTCGGCAGGCCGTACTTGGGATATGTGCCTGCGTGTGCGCATGAGAAGCCCTCCTCGGGGCGCCTGCGTGGCTCAGTTGGTTAACCAACTGCCTTTGGCTCAGGTCATGATCCCAGGGTCCTGGGATGGAGCCCCACATCGGGCTCCCTGCTCCCCAGGGAGCCTGCTTCTCCCTCTGCCTGCGGCTCCCCCTGCTTGTGCTCTCTCTCTGTCAAATAAGTAAATAAAATCTTAAAAAAAAAAAAAAAAAGAGTCCTCATCCAGGTAGGCTACAGATCACCTTCAGAGAAATGGGTGTGACTGGTCCCACAGGTAATCAGATCTCTATGGCAACTGTGTTTTTGTGTATTGTATCAGGCTTGCGGAATGAATGTGGACATTGGTAAATCCCATCTCATGTCTGTGTGTTTCATTTATCAAAAATATTTACCGAGCCCTCCCCCCCCCCCCGTATGTCTCTCCTGTGCCAGGCCCGAGGAGGGTAGGGGTTGTAGTGAGCAAGGCGGATCAGATCCTTGCCCTCATGGAGTGGGGATTGCAGTGAAAGAGACAAGGGATGAATTAGTAGGCAAACCAGTACAAAGATGATTTCAGATCATGGTCATGGCGTGAAGGCATTATAATGGCAGGAGACCGTGACAGGGAATTGGCAGGGGAGTTTGCTGTATAGAGGAGGTGACCCAAGAAGACTGGCCTAAGGAGGTGATGTCGTATCCCGTCCTGAGCACTGACTAGGGTAAGAGAATGAAACAGTATTCTAAGAAAATGAGTAGTTGTGGGGCTCCCGGGTGGCTCAGTTGGTTGGGCATCTGCCTTCGGCTCAGGTCATGATCCCAGAGTCCTGGGATCAAGCCCCACATCAGGCTCCCTGCCCTTGGCGGGGAGCCTGCTTCTCTGTCTCCCTCTGCCTGCTGCTCCCCTTGCTTGTTCTCTCTCTTCCCATCTGTCAAATAAATAAATAAAATCTTTAAAAAAAAGAAAAGAAAACGAGTAGCTGTTTTTAAAAGCATGCAAACAGCTCAGAAACGTGTAAAATAAAAAGTAAGTGGCCCCTGTTCTCTGTCTCCTCAGCTCCAATTCTGCTCTCCTTAAACAGGGTAAATAAATGGATTTTATTTTATTTTTTAAAAAGATTTTATTTATTTATTTGAGAGAGGAAGAGATGGAGAGATCATGAGTGGGGGAGGGGCAGAGGGACAAGCAGACTCCCCGCTGAGTGGGGAGCCAGAAAAGGCAAGGCTCGTCCCAGGACCGACCCTGAGATCATGACCTGAGCCAAGGGCAGATGCTTAATGGACTGAGGCGCCAGGGACCCAGGAGCCCCTGCAGTTTAATAAAGTAACCATCTAGAGAATGAATGTTCCTAGGTCAGGACGACATTCTCTCACCTGGGTCTCCTGCCCAGCACAGACGTGCTGCCCCACCAGCTCAGGCCCCGAGTGAGGTTCTGTTTCCGGCCAGGCACCCCGAGGTCTGCTGGTCGGGGTCTGCTCACACTGGCAAAGGAGCTGCGGCTGTGTTGTTCAACCCAGCCTGTGAGTGCGGCTGAAGAGGCCGGCAAGAGCGGTGGGCTCCTCCCCTCCCCATTTTCCCATCCCTCAGATCCGTTAGGTCGGCCAGCTCATTAAAAATTAGCTCGGGCAGCTGATTCTAGAGAGGTCCTTGTATTTATATACATGTGGGAAGCATATTGACCATTGGGTTTCAATCAATAGTTTTGTGCTCTCTGGCTGAAAGGTCTTAAGAGTTCTGAAAATCCCCAGTGACCTGAGTCACTGGGGCAGAGCTCTAAAGATAATACCCCCACACACACTTTTTTTATAAACTGAAGTGCTAAGGGTCAGGCTTGCTTCTCCTTGCTTCCTCTCCCCCTGCCTGCGGCCTAATGTTGACAGTAACTGTTCTGTGCTCCTTTCCTCTCTCACAGAATAGAGGCTTTCCAGTGAGGGGTGTGAGGACCCAAAAGCCCCGACCGGGAAGCACAGGACTGTGCACCTGACCCTCTGAGTGACCCCCCCCCCCAGGCCCAGCAGGAGATACTAGTAGAGAAGTGGTTTTCCGAGGCCTGCCCATTCAGTTTTAGGACATGGTTTTCCTTTTACAAAATGCTTCTCTAGCATTAGGTTTCTGTTCGAGGCCTTGTGACATTGTGGGCCCGCCCATCCCATCGCAGCACACCCTGGGCCCTGGCTCTAGCATGAGGCCCGTCCACACCGAAAGGCCTGTTTGACGACGGGAGGCCGGGCAGAAACTCACCTGTACCTGGGGCTGGACAGAAGCCGGTGACCCTCTGGCGGCAGCAGGCCCCCAACGCCGTTGGGTGGGCTGTCACTGTGTCTCTGTAGTCGCTCTGCGGTACGGTTAACACTCGAGTTCAGATGGAGCAGTGGCGCTTCCTGCCGGTCCCCCTCAGAGCTCATCCAGCTGGAGCCCCTTGTGACAAGAAGTTGCCAGCAAAATTGAAGATCTGCTGCTAGCGGACAGAAATTGTTGGTCTGAAACTAACGTGGCGCAGTCAAGACAGGTTCGACCGTGGAAAGAAAGGAGCGATATTTGGAGTGTGAACCTTGTGGGAAGAAGGTTGGCACTTGGGGGTACCGTGGGGCTGTCGGGTGGGTCGATCTCCCCGCTCGAGTGTTTGGTGCTCACCTCGAGCGTCGGGATGCGCTGCCCGGCACGAGCATGCTGCTGCCGAAGCTGGCGGTGCCCTTGGGGCCGAGGCGCGCGATGGGGTCTTCTCCCAGGTGGCCTGGCTGAGAAACCATGAAGCCGGTGTCTGAGCTTAGGACCTGCCGTGCGGGGGAACAACCACATCCGGGCGCCCGGCTCTCCTCCGTGGGAGTCGGAACGAGGCAGCAGGGCTGGTTGGTTCGGGTGAACTTGCCTTTCCAGCCCTGTCCTTATGGCTGCTCGCTTAAGGCGGGAACATCCTAGAACTTCCCTTTGAGGCAGGAGAGTAAGGACAGTTTCGGGGAGAGTCCCTTTGGCTGGAGCTGAAAGTTCGGGTCGTTGGTCTGTTGGTCATGTGACCATCCCGGGTCCTGAGAGCGCCTCCTGCATCTTGCTCTCAGGCAGCTGGTCCTGCCACACAACCATCCCCCCCTGGTTTATGTATTTGTCATGTATCGTTGCCCCTTTGCCTGAGTGCTTCACCAGCATCACAGAAACACATAAGGAAAGGGGCGTGTGGCTGGCTCAGCTGGTTCAGCTTCCAACTCTTGATTTCGGCTCAGGTCATGATCTCAGGGTCGTGAGATCGAGCCCCGCATCAGGCTCCACGCTAGGTGTGGAGTCTGCTTGAGATTCTCTCTCTCCCTCTGCCCCTCCCCCACACTCGTGCATGCGTTCTCTCTCTCTCAAAAAAAAACCCACAAAAAACAAAAAACGTAAGGAAGTGTTAGGGGCACCTGGCTGGCTCAGTCACAGGAGCACGCACCTCTTGTTCTTGGGGTCACGAGCTCCAGCCCCATGTTGAGTGTAGAGATTATGTAAATAAATAAATAAAACAAAAAGCCAAAAAAAAAAAAAAGAAAGGAAGGAAGTGTTAGTTTCCTAGAATCGCCTCTCCTCCCTGGATAACTGTGCCTGAGAGTTGGAATCGACAGATTCTAAGAAACCCGGTAATATATGAGAAGGAAGGGACTAGTGTAATATTGAAATCCACAGAAATCGCCAAAGTTAATTTTACTAAGTAGTCAACCTCTGTTCACACTTTCTCCCTGGGTTCTTTGTTTTGGGTGTTCCAGACGACCGAGGCATGGAATGGCCAAGTACCCGAGAGGTAGCAGGGTAATAATGCCAGAGGGGTCCCTACGTTGAGTTTCGTCAGCAGCTGCCGGTTACGCACATTTCCTGAGTCGGGCTCGCAACACACTTGCAGGCTAGGCCGTGAGCCTGGTCCAATACCCGAGGGAAATGACGCTTGGAGAAGGAACTTGCCCCGGATTCTAATGCTCACGAGGGGCAGAGCTGGATTTGAACCATGTTTCTGGCTGCAGCTCTTTCCATTTCTCTGGGCCTTTTCCATCCTCGTGATGTCTGTCTTGAAATTATAACAGATAATCCATCCTCTCGGGTCCGTCTTGTGGGCCAGGCCTCCTTAAAACCACGTGTTCATTGAACAAATATTTGCTGAGTGACGGTGACGTGCTGGACGCTCTTCCGGTCCCTGGGAACCAGCAGTGAAGAGAACCCACCGAGCCCCTACCCCCTGGGGCTGGCGCTCTAGGAGAGAAGACCGTCAGCACACCACGACGGACTAGGTGTCTACCCAGCGGTCCCCCATGTCCCTTCATGGCCAGGATGCGTGTGTAATCCACGGCGTTGTTGTCATGCTTCCTGACCCTGTATCACATCGTTAGCCTCTGTCTGCCTGTATGGCATGGACCATGGGGCGGAAGCAGGGGTCCCCCCAGTGTCCTCAAAACCTAATATTTTGATTTGGACAATGACCTGATGACATTTTCCGTGGCAACAAAATGGCTGTAGGGTGAGGGGCGCCTTCGTGAGGTCATGTCGCAGGTCCAGCTGAGAGGAGGGGAAGTGAAAGCTGAATGCAGAACCAGTGAGGTTCCCAGGCGTTGAAAGACTGAAAGAGGCTTTGAAAAGCTCCCTTCTTCTTCCTGCCAGTGCCACACACGCCACTGAAGCGGAGCCCGGAGAAAACAGGGCCCGCCTCCATCCCAGGGGAGAAGCGTGGCGTGGAGTCCTGTGTGCTGCATGTTCTTTCAGGCCGTTGGTTGGCTTCTCGGCCTCTGGTGTTTGCCCAGCGACCTCCTAGCAGAGACTCCTGCTGTTTTCGTCCCCACTTGGAAAGGAGTGCTCTGCCCCCGTGAGAGGTCCGGCCCGTGCCGTGCTCCTTGGGGCTGGGACACTCCTCCTCCAGGAAGGAGAAACACGTAACTGCTCTTGGAAACCATATTCCATCAAATTACCCAGAAGATCTGTGCCCAACTAGGCCTGTCCCCTTCTGCTATCACTGTTCCAACACCCCAAAGAAAGCACAAAAAAATGAAATCCATGGATAATTCAAGTACCTGCTTTTTTTAGCTCTCCCCCCACCCCCCGCATATCTTTCTGCAGAGCTGCCAAAAAAGCAGAGAGCTTGCCGACTTTCCAGCAAAGGGGCTAATGAGTAGCGATTTGGGCGGTGGGAAAGAAAGCCATTATAATTGGGTGTATTCAGTAGCAAATAAATGGTTAAGAAGCATTGATTTCACTCATCTTGCTTGAGAAGCAATGCAGGCTCGTGGTGAACAAACAGCACACCCTGCACGGTGACGGTGCGGATGGGGCCAGCCAGCCCTAGGATGGCGCCCAGCCTGGGCACGCGCCTTTCCCGGGCAGGGGAACTGACAGATGGACGGTGTTTTTCATGCCTGCCAAGAAACCAGGCTGATCACTTCTGAGCTGCAGGGTCTCTGGTTCCTACCTAGCAGTGATCTCTGGTTCCGTAATCTACCGTAATTGTCATTGGGAATGCGGTATTTTTCAGGCTGAGGTGGGGTGGGATCTCAGGTTAGGGATTTTAAAATTAGGAGAGTTAAGTCATGGGGTGCCTGGGTGGCTCTGATCTGTTGGTTAAACATCTCCATCTCAGCTCAGGTCTTGATCTCAGGGTCATGAGTTCAAGCCCTTTAAAAATAATAATCATAAAATAAAATAAAATCAAGAGAGTAAGTCAGAAACGTTGCACTTGCCTGGGATTGTGGGAGCAGTGGACACCTAGCGGGCCAAAGCTTGTGTCGACACGCTCCTGTTGTCTAGGAAGGAGGCAGCAAGGATGTGCCTGACGTTGTCCCCAAACTGTAGCTCCCCTTCTGCAGAGCCCTGGAAATGGCCCAAGGCCCTCCTCAGTAAGACGTGCGGCTGAGCACTTCCCAGATGGCTACAGTAGGTACCCCTGACTGTTGCTTTACCCTCAGGGGGGATGGAAGCAGAAGGGGCCCCAGGAACAGCCACTTCCATGGTGCCTGAGCACACCGGGCCACGACGGCGCGGTAAGGACCACCGCACAAAGTCAGGACGGGCAGGGAGTGTCTTCACGTCCCCGGCCCCGATCTCCCTGCCAGCAAAGTAAGGATCAGGTCGTTTTTCTGCTCTTCGGCACATTCAGTAGTCAGACTTTCTTCTTTCTTTTTTTAATTTTAATTTTTTAATTTTAATTTTGATTTTTTAAAAAGATTTTATTTATTTGACAGAGAGAGAGAGAGAGCGCGCGCAAGCGAGCGCAAGCAGGGGAAGTGGCAGGCAGAGGGGGAAGCAGGCTCCCCGCTGAGCCGGGCTCCATGCCAGGACCCTGGGATCATGACCTGATCCAAAGGCAGTTGCTTACCTGACTGAGCCCCCCAGGCGCCCCCCTTTCTTTCTCTTTTTTTTTTAGTCAAACTTGCATTCACTGATAGCCTCACTCTGACACCCCCACCATGGGGGAGACCCCAGGAAACTCTGCTTTGTAACCAGGTGATTTCTGGGGGTCCTTCTGCTCTTAGATTCTGAAACTCTTCCACCTGGTCGGTCCCAACCTTGTCTTAGATTCCAGTGGGGCTTCTCTGCAGAGATGCTGTTGACCCGGGCCTTCTCTTCCTGGGATCGGACATTATTCTTCTTAAGAAGTTTTGCTAAGACTTAAAAGGCTCCAGCTGGCCTGCCTTGTGTGTGTGTTTACTTGTTTCTTTGGAGGGTCTGCATGATGAGCCCTGGCCTTCTCAAATCCAAGGGTCTGTGTCTGAAGCCAGTGCAGAATGTTCGTGCAAGATCTCAGCGGGGACCTGTTTGGGCGGCCTGCCTGAGGGGGTCTGGGTAGTTCTAACCACACCAGCTCTTCTCCAGTGGTCTCTGCTATGGATAAACTATCGTGGGGTCCCCCCTCCAGGGAAGTTCAGGCAACAAGGTTAAGGGACATCCCAGCCCCAAAGGTAGGTGATAAATGGTAGCACATGGCTTGACCTCTGCCTCTCCTCTGAGTTGCTGCCTTGGAAAGAAGAGCGAACGTCCGTGAGGCCCGCAGGGCCAGTTCGACCCTAAGGCCTCACACTGTAAATAGAATTCCAAAGGCCAGGCAGGCACACACACACACACACACACACACACACACACACACACCCGCGCCCCGGTCTTCCACAAGGCCCGTCCCTCCCTCCGAGCGCACCTGCAGCAGCAGCAGGCGGAGAGGCAGCTTAGGGAGTCAATGGCCCTGCGGGGTCCTGCAGCTCAGGGTGGCTCTGAGTTTGAGTGGAGCTCCTGCATCCAGGGCCAGCGTGGATTTCATTTCTAAGACAGGGGAGTTGAGGACAGGTGGCAGTCTACTCTTCGTTCCATGGGGTTTTCCTGCCTTTGGATTTCCACCTCCCGGACCTGGAATGCGAGGCTGTTCTGAACATTCTGTGGTCTAAATATACCTGGTCTCCATGGAGCCCATAGGGCGGCTGCTGTTGCCCGGGGAGCAGAGGAGAGCCAGTTCCTCCCGCTGATAGGTCTGCAGGCTCTGTGCGCTAAGCAGGGAGGGAGCCCAGCAGCGGTGAGGCAGCTCAGCGCCCCGGGCTGTGCCGCCCTGTGGACCCCCTTGCCAATTGTTGGCGCAGGCATTTAACACAGGGGTGGGGACCCTCCCCAGACCCTCCCGCTGCCCCGCCCAGGACAGCCTGTGAGCAGGTAGCAGTCAGAGTCCAGACCTCCCCTCTGCTGGGCCGCATCACGGCGCCCTTGGGGCCGACTGACCAGGGAGAGAGAAGGAAGGGTCCCTGCAACCGTCTTTATTTTCCTTTGGCCACATATCATCTTTCATAGCCACCTTGGAGTTGACCTATTAGGGACCAGTTCTGGAAGGATTTCTCAGTACCAACCACAGAACTAGAAATTGTCTCTTGGTTATGGGTCTATAAGGAAGAGGGAAGACAAAGAGGGCCGGCTGCAGCTCGGAGCAGAGAGTGGGACTGACCCTAATTAAAATGTCCCGAGTCAGGCATTTCTTGGCTTGCTGGAGTGTGCCACCCACATTTCCCGGCAACCACGGGGTCTGGCGCGGCCTCATGATGGCCAGCCTTCCCAGGGTGCTTGGCCTGCCTGCCTGCCGTCCTCCTGGCTTAGAGAGGGTGGGTGTGGACTGAGCCCAGCACTCCCCTGCGCTGGTGCCTGAGTGCACCCCAAGAATCAGGAAAGGCGAGCAGCTTAGCCGACCCGGGGTGTGGTCTGGGAACGTGCCTGACTTAAAGTACTTTAGGGAGACCGTGGCTTAAAAAAAATCTACTTTATGAAATAAGTCAAGCAGAGAAAGACAATTATCATATGGTTTCACTCATCTATGGAACGTAAGAAGTAGGAAGATCAGTAGGAGAAGGAAGGGAAGAATGAAGGGGGGGTAAACAGAACGGGGAATGAACCATGAGAGACTGTGGACTCTGGGAAACAAACTGAGGGCTTCGGGGGGTGGGGGAATGGGATAGGCCGGTGATGGGTAGTAAGGAGGGCACGTATTGCATGGTGCCCTGGGTGTTATACGCAACTAATGAATCATGGAACTCTACATCAAAAACTAGGGATGTACTTACTGTATGGTGACTAACATGACATAATAAAAAATTATTATTAAAAAATTACTTTAAATCTTAATCCCTCTCTTCATTCTTAGCTGACCTTGCTTATTTTTGTTTTGTTTTTTTCTTTAATTTGAATTTTAGTTAATTTTCACTTTAGTTAACATACAGTGCAATATTGGTTTCAGGAGTGGAATCAGGATTCACGACTTAATACAACACGCAGGGCTCATCACGGCCAGTGGCCTCCTTAATGCCCTTCGACCGTCTAGCTCCTCCCCCACCCTCCTCCCTCCAGCCACCCTCAGTTTGTTCTCTATCGTTAGGACCTTGCTTATTTTGAAATGTCCTTCTGATGGGAACGGTTCATCCTGCCGCCTGGGAGCACACCTGCCCACCTGCGTCTGGGCTCCCATCCCTGCCACCCTCCCCTGGGGCAGTGGCTGCCATCCTGTCTTTCCTGTTCGAGGGCTCAACTCCTTCACTCCACTCCCATTTTCTTGCCGCTCTTGACAACTGGCCAAAGGAGTATTCTGTATTAATGTCTCCTCTCCTTCCCTCCCTTCTCGTCCCCTTCCTCTTCTTCTTTCTTCCAAATAGTAGTAGGCAGTAAGACGTACTGAAGTCCCACGCACAGCTCTTTATATCAGGGACTGCTTTGTGTCAACGGTACCCGTCTGTTATTTTTGAAGCAGGCCCCAGACATCCATAAAATTTTCAGTAAACATTGCTCAAAGGTGAGGATTCTCTTCTCACATAACCTAATGCCACTATCACACCTTAAAATTTGTTTTAGTTTATTTATTTTAGAGAGAGTGTACATGTGCAAGCAGTGGAAGGAGCAGAGAGGGAAGGAGGAAGGGGGCACGAATCCCAAGCACAATGCGCCCTGAGCGCAGGGCTCCATCTCACGACCCTGAGGTCATGACCCTAGCCGAAACCAAGAGTCAGACGCTCAACCTACGGAGCCGCCAGGTGCCCCACTCACACTTCCTTTACCAGGGTTCCCAGCACCGTCCTTTTCATGGGACTATGACCCCGATGAAGGGATCATTCCTGGGGCACCTGGCTGGATCAGTTGGAGGAGGACGTGCTCTTGATCTCGGGGTTATGAGTTCGAGCCCCACATTGGGTGTGGAGATTACCTAAGAATTAAGAAAAAAAGGAAGGGATCATTCCCTCCCTTTGGAAACTTTCTTCACTTGGCTTTTGGAGCGCACACAGCCCAGATTTTCTACCCGCCTCTTTGGCTGTACCTTCTCAGTCTGAAGGAGTAATCCTCAGCCCAGGCTGGGCATTGGAATCACCCGGAGAGCGTTTTTTAAAATGCTGGTCCATGGGCTCCATGTCCAGCGTTTCTGCTTTAACTGATCTGGGAAGGCACCGGGGCCTGATTATTTTCCTCCCGTTCCCATGTGGTTCTGTTGTGCAGATGCGGTGAGGACCCCCGGTCTCGCATTGGCGTGCCCTGGCTCAGTACTCAGCAGGACTCAGGCGCCGTGCCTCCTGCTCCCGGGTGACCTCGGCCAGTTCCACAGCTTTAAATACCTCTCCCTGAGCTCCAGACCCATTTATACAACCGTCTCCATGACATCTCCACTTAGACGTCTGAGAAGTGTTTTGAACTTACTGTGTCCAGAGCAGAATTCCACCTGACCTGGAAATGGCAACCCATGCAGTTGCTCAGACCGAAAACCTTAGAATCACCTGGCACCTTTCTTGCTCTCGTACCCCACATCTAATCCATAAATAAATCCCTGGGGCACCACCTTCACATGAGATCTTGAATCTGACCCTTTCCCACTTCCACTACGACAGCCAGCTCCAAGCCTCCAGCATCCATCCGCACCGGTGATAGCCTCCCAGCCAGTCTCCCTGCCTCTACCGTGGCTTCTCACAGTCTGTGTATACACGACACAGAAGCTAGAGCAGCCTCATAACGTATATATTGAACTGTGGTAAGTCCCTGTTCTCAACCTCCCAATAGCTTCCCATCAAACTGGTAATGAAGTATGAAGTCCTTCTTATGGCTTGCATGACACACACGATGTGGCCCTTGGCTGCCCTCTGACCTCATCTCATACCACTCACATCATCGCTTCCTGAGCTCCAGTCACACCTGTCTCCTTACTGCTGCCCCTGCCTCAGGACCTTTGCACCTACTGTCCCTCTAACGAGAATAACTCTTCCCCCAGATACCTCAACAGTCATTTCCCCAGCGAGATCTTCTCAGACCCCATATTTATAACAGATTCCCTGTACCCTGCGTCTTCTTTTTCTTATAACATTTTTACTCCTGAACGTGATATTATGTATATGTACACAGTTATCTCCATCTGCCACCAGAACGTAAGTTTTACAAGGGCAAGAACTTCTGTATAAGATTAGTATCTGATATACACAGAGCAGGTACTCAGTAGATATTTGTTGAAATATATGAATCTGCAAGACTTGAGCCTCCCCTCTGGCCACTGCTGACCTGAGCTTTGGTCAAGAGACACCTCTCAACCCAACCTGGCACAGGTGTGTGCTCCATCTCTACTGAAGGCTCTAGACCAAAGGTCAACAAACTTTTTTCGTAAAGGGCCAGATAATATTTTAGGTTCCATGGGCCGTACATTCTCTCTTGCATCTACTCGGTGCTGCCATCGTAGCACAAAAGCAGCTGTAAGTGTGCCGGGCTGGCTCAGTTGGAAGACCATGTGACTCTTAATCTCTCAGGGACGCGAGTTCAAGCCCTACGTTGGGTGTGGAGATTACTTAAAAAAAAAAAAAAGGTGGTTGTAGATAATACAGAAACACATGATGTGGCTGTGTTCCAATAAAACTTTATTTACAAAAATAGGAGGCAGACCCACTGGCTATAGTTTGCTGGCCCCTCGTCTGACATTTTCCACCTTTTCCCCAAATCTACATAGACAGAAAGGGAATAGCCAAAACTACTTGGGAATCTGGTCAGCAGGATGAGTTTCTTCCCAGAAGTGGGAAAAATCTCCTGGAGCAACTGCAGCTTGTGTTAGCCAGACAGTACACTTCCTCACCACCGGGAGGATGCCAGTGTGGAGCAAAAGGAGGGCGAGAGTCAGAGGCAAGCTTTCTTCTTAAAAAAAAGTGGCACTGGCATTTCTCCTTGGTCCATCTTCCAAGCAGAAGAGTTACCGCAGAAGGTGCTGAGCTCATTTCCACCCCATGGTGAAAAAAGTTTAGTTCTGTGGCTTGTAAAAGAGAGACCGTACTTCTGAGTCCTCGTGCAGCGCATTAGATCAGAGCGTAACATTTTATATACATTATTCATCCAGGGATCTTGAGCCCCGATGGAAAGACGTGGATTGAGAGTCTGGCTCTGCCACTTACTAGCTCTGTGACCTACTTTATGCAATCGCCGTGGTGATTAAATTAAACAGTGCTTGTAAAGTGTATCATCGTCACGTTGATAAAAACAGTGTAAATAGTAGCTGAACCCTTACAGCATCCCACAGGGAGGATACCGTGACCAAGCCCATTTCACAGATGCGAATGCTGAGTGTAGAGAGGTGAAATCACTTGCCAGCGTCACACGGTGAATGAGGAGCAGAGGCCACGTTCAAATCCAAGTTGTCTGACCCCAGAATCCGTACTCGTATCCACTGGGCGCTTCCTGGTGCCTGTAATAAGCACTCTGTAAGTGTGCTCAACACAGCTGGCGTTAGCCCCGCAGCAGGTGTCGCGGTAACTGAAGAGTCGTCCGCAATACAGGCTGGTAACTGTGCTTCCAGGCTCACGCATGTTCGTTACCCTCATTCCCTGCATTCTGTTGCCCCAGAGCCCTTGTTTATGTGATGGTTGCTTCCCTCCCATCCCCAGTCCTTTCGGAGCCTGCTGATCTTACTGGCGGTGAGTTGCTACTGGCCGTGGCCTCTCCACAGTGAAGGGAGAATACCTCTGCTGTTTACCTTTATGTCACGCTTTGCTGACCCAGCTTCCCAAGTACGAGCTCAAGCCGTGGACGCAAGTCCTAAAGTCCTTCCATCATTGGTTCATAGACATTCCCTTTCTTCTTCCTCCTCCCCTCAGGAGTCATGTGGGGCTGCAGCACTGATTCGAGAACACCTTGTCCCCTGAGATAATAGAAAATCTTTATCAGCCTGCTGTAAAAAGTTGTTTCAAGAGTAGGCTTTGGAACCCCCACTAGCGAACCAGTGAACAGAATGGTAGTTCTCGAGAGCAGAGTACTTTGTTCTGTCTCATTTGCACCTGTTGTTAGGGTTAGCCAAGTGCTGTGTTATTGGTTTGACTAAGAATATGGGTTCGGGGCGCCTGGGTGACTCAGTCGGTTAAGCATCAGACTCTTGATTTTGGCTTAGGTCATGATCTCGGGGTCGTGGGATCGAGCCCTGATTCAGGCTCTGTGCTCAGCGGGGAGTCTGCTTGGGATTCTCTCTCCCTCCTTTCCTCTCCCCATTCATGGTCTCTCTCACTCACTCTCTCTCAAATAAATAAATAAATAAATAAATAAATCTTTGTGTGTTTTTTTTTAAGATTTTTATTTATTTATTTAAGAGACAGCAGGAGCCAGGCAGGGGGCACCGGGAGAGGGAGAAGCAGGCTCCCCATTGAGCAGGGAGCCCAACGCGGTGCTCTATCCCAGGACCCCAGGATCATAACCTGAGCTGAAGGCAGACGCTTAACCAACTGAGCTACCCAGGCTCCCCTAAATAAAGAAATCTTTAAAAAAAAAAAAAAAAATATATATATATATATATATATATATATATATATATATATATATGGGTTCATTATTCTTAAGAAGCTTGGCTACTGTTTATTGAGTGCTTGCTGCCTACCAGGATGTATGGTAAGCCTCTTGCACGCTTTATATCATTCCCTCCCCCAAACTAGCACCATCCAATAGGACTCTCACGGGGAGGGCAGTGTTCTATATCTGCACTGTCCAGTGCAGTAGCCACTCACCACATGGGGCTACTGAACGTCTGAAGGGTGGCTGGTGCCACGGAAGAACTGAACTGTTATTTGTGTCTAATTTTAATCAGTTTAAATGTAACTAGCCCCATGAAGCTGGTGGCTGCTATACCGGACAGCTCAGCTCTCTCCCATTTTATAGATGAGAAAAAATGAAAGTTCAGATGGTTGAGCAGTTTGCCAAAGGTACTCCGCTCCACCGTGGCAGAGCCGCGCTTTGGACCCCTTCTTTCTGCCCACAGCAGAGTGGGCTCTCCACCACCATGTTGCACTCTCTTTCTGTTGTACTTTCTGCAGCAGCGGTTTCCTGGTTGGCAGACTGTTCCCTAAATCATAATATACGTGCATTATGCAGTCCACCTTGCAGTCCCTGTGTGAGACCTACCTATAGAAAGCTGTGAAACATGCCAAACGATAGAAAAGAAGACCTGCATAAATGGGGAAAATTCCACGTCCCTGAATGGGAACACTTAGTGTTGCAAAGATACTGTTTCTCACCGCCAGATCATCTTTGGACTCAGTACAATTCTACTCCAAACTCGATTCTAAAAAGATTGTGCCAGAATAGTCAAAACAAGAATAGTTGGGGGATGGGGTGGATTTGTTCTGCCCCTATCAAAATGATGAATAAAGTGAAAATAAGTAAAAATCAGAGACTGGCCCAGGAGTGGGCAATGGGCTGGTTAAAATAATCTAGAAAGATGGCATATGAAATCACAAATCAGTATGGGATGGGGGCGCCTGGGTGGCTCAGTCGTTAAGCATCTACCTTCGGCTCAGGGCGTTATCCCGGCGTTATGGGATGGAGCCCCATGTCAGGCTTCTCCACTAGGAGCCTGCTTCTTCCTCTCCCACTCCCCCTGCTTGTGCTCCCTCTCTTGCTGGCTGTCTCTATCTCTGTCGAATAAATAAATAAAATCTTTTTTAAAAAAATCAGTATGGGACTGTTAATAAAGGTGGAAATGAGTTCTCCATCCAGAAAGTAATAAGGCTCAATCCTTACCTCATGCCACATATAAAGTAAAGGTCTAAACGCAAAAAAGGAAACCAAAAAATCTGATAAGCCATAGAGGGATAGAAGTACTTTTATAATATTAGACTGGGGAAAACGGGAAACCGTGAAGAGCAAGGTTGACAGCTTTGACTACCTAAAAGATAGAAGTTTCTCAATAGGATAAAAAACACCATAAGCAAAATTTAAAGGTCAGTTGACACAGGGCAAGAATAATAATTCAAAGCAGCGCACAGGATTAACTCCTCCACCAACAAAGAGCTATGCCAGACCATCAGCAAGAAGGCGAGCAGACGGAAGATGGAGCAGGTTGAAGAGACAGTTCACAGGAAAAGAAATAGAAATGGTAGAAATGGCTAATATGAATGTTCAGCTGGGGGCGCCTGGGTGGCTCCGTCGGTTAAGCATCTGCCTTCGGCTCAGGTCATGATCCCAGGGTCCTGGGATCAAGACCCGCATTGGCCTCCCTGCTCAGCAGAGAATCTGCTTCTCCCTCTACCCCTCCCCCTGATCTCTATCTCTTTCTCTCTCTAATAAATAAAATATTTAAAAAAAAGAATGTTCAGCTGCACTAATGGTGAGAGAAATCCAATTTAGAACCATCAGGTACCGGGGTGCCTGGCTGGCTGTGTCGGAGGAGCACGCGACTCTTGGTCTCGGGGTTGTAAGTTCCCAGCCCCACGTTAAGCATAGAGAGTACTTAAAATAAAATCTTTAAAAAAACAACCAAAAAACCCCAAACAATTAGGTCCTGTTTTTTCACCAGTTGGACTGCCAAGAATTAGACTAATTATATCCAGGGTTCACCGGCACCGTGAGAGTGCAAATCGATCCAGCATTTTAAAAGGTCTGCAGGTCCGTTGTAAGCACTCACTGCGCAGAAATACCCACACAGGGATCCACAGACGTTCGCTGCAGGATAGTGTGGCATCAGAGAAGTGGAGACAGCAGCCATTAGCTAACAATGTCCTATTTTAGCATGCAGTGCGGCCCCGAAAAAATGCAGCCGCTCTGTATGTAATGGTACGGAAATAGCTGCTGCGTATGTTGCTAAGAAAAAGCACGTTTGGGAACCATGAGTATAGCATGACCCGGTTTCACTTTAAAAAAAATTTTTTTTAAGTCTGCGTATGCAGGAAGCGTGTTGGGAGGACACACATGCAGGAAGCGTGTTGGGAGGACACACACGAGCAGTTGACAGTGGGAAACGGGGCCAGGAGGTCTTTGTACTTTATACACACTTCATCTTGCTTGAGTTTTTATGGCGAGCAAATGTTGTGAAGGTCTCTTGACCCGAGAAAGGAGTCCGAGTCCCACTCTGGCTCCCCCGCACTGAACTGACCCTCCAGTGAAGAACCAGCCTGCACTGGCTTTAGCCTCCTGCTCTGTGTAAACGAAACAAACACAATCGGAAAGCTTTTCCGTGTCTCTCCAGTGTTGTGGTAGGTGCGGCTCCTCTTATAATCAAGAAAATGAGTAAACGTCCGTTTTCCTTTCTTACGTAAGGGAGTTCACCAGATCTCGAGAGATCCTGCCAGCTCTATCATCTAAGACTGTCTGATCTCAGAAGAAGAAGAGGCCGGACTCCCGTGTGGTGGTTCTCAGTCCTGAAGCGAGCAGGACAACCTCCAGCCATCGCGGGGAGGGAGCTGGGCGGTTCGCATAGGCTCGTTGCTTTCTCCCGGGCCTGTTTTGCCCGCCTCTCCTCTCGGGAGGGCAACCCCGAGGGACTGGGGTCTATCCCCGGCCAGCAGGGCTGCTGGGCTTACCCTGGGCCACAGGGAAGAGAGGCTATTTTTGTTGTGGGCGCTGAATGGTTGGCCTCTGGCCAGGAGCGCGTGCTCGTTGGTATGGTTGATGTAGCTTGCTGCTGCCGTCTCTACCACTGCGGCCAGAAAACACTGGAGAACACGTTTGGCCCGTGCCAAGAGCTTAAACCTGAGATGAGTGTTCTTGTGTGTCCGTCCCCCGTCTGGCTGTTCGAAGGGCAACAGCAGACCGGAGTATGGCTAAAACGAAGTTGGAAAGACTTGTCTCCTAGGGCTTTACTTGGAAAGGGCCCCTGCTTTCTTAGCCTTAACGAATCAGAGAGAGCCACCCTCACCTTCTTCAGCCTTTGCTCAGTGCTGTGGTTCATCTCGCCTGCTGCCCCCTTCCTTTTATCCGTCCAGCCTGGAAATAAGCGTCCTTCTTGGTGTAGGGCTGGACATGAGCCTGGCGTGGACCCTGACCCATACCCAACCTTGTCCGTTACCCCCGGGCAAATCCAGGGTCCCACATCAGTCTCTGGGGCCAGCGCCCCAGTCCCTCAGCCCTTAGTTTGTGCAGAGGGGCCGCTCCGAGTAGGGCGTGCTGGACAACGCCGGAGTGGGGGGCGTTTATACAGATAATGCCTCATGTAGTGCCCCTGGGGGGGCTAGCACCACAGCCCTGGCTCGAAGCCCAGTACCACCTGAGACCTACACACGGACGGTGGGCCCCTGCCAGCATCAAAATGTCATTGTGCAGAGCACGGGCTGGGTGCTCTCGGGGCCTGGGCTCTGAGCATGCAGCTTTGCCCTCTGGAGCGTTCAGGGTAAGCCACTGGTGGTCACCATGGATAGATCATTTGACTGGTCTTTCTTTTATTTATTTATTTTTTTATTTTTAATAATCTCTACATCCAGCGTGGGGCTCGAGATCAAGCGTCGCGCGCTGCACGGATGGAGCCAGCCAGGCGCCCCTTGACTGGTTGTCTCAGCTCTCTGCTCTCACCGTCCTCTTTATCTGTTTCTCATTTCAGGCGCATTTCTTTTCCTTTCAGTTGCAGAGCTACTTTGCTGCGTGTGAAGACGAGACCCCCGCCATCCGGAACCATGACAAGGTCCTGCAACGTCTGTGTGAGCACCTGGACCACGCCCTGCTGTACGGGTAAGCCGAGGTGGTCCCTGGAGAAGACCCTAGGCTGCCACCCGGCTACGGCCTGGGCCGCGAGGAGCCTGCTGAGAGCAGTCCCTCCCCTTGTCTGCCTGTTCTTTCTGCTTTCTCTTGGCAGAGAGAGATTTGCCTCCCTCGGGTAGACCGCAGGCTGTCCGCAGCCGTCCCCGTGAATCGCCTCTGAGCAGGCGTGAACGGCTGGGGAAAGCATCAGCCGGCGGTGAGCCGCTGGCGTGAAGGTGCAGTGGTTGCCTGTGGGCCCCGCAGGGAGCCCATCGCCTTCTGCCCGGAGCTCATTACCAACATGCAGACCGCTGGGCCGGCTGACTGCAGCTTCCCAGGGTGGCCCCGTTGAGGTCACGGCAGCTCCTGTCCTATTTTCTCAGACTGCAAGACCTCTCATCTGGCTACTGGGTGCTGGTGGTGCATTTCACCCGGAGAGAGGCCATCAAACAGATCGAGGTGCTGCAGCACGTGGCCACCAACCTGGGGCGCAGTGAGTAGCACCAGGACGATGCTGCGGGGAGCCCGGGGCCCGGTGCGGCCTCAGGGTCAGCCCCGGGCGGCTGATCCCCTTGTGCTGTCCCCCGGCAGAGGGGCGTTCAGGTGCTGGTGCCCTGCGCCTGAGTTAGCTGGAGCATCGAGGGCGGCGGGGAGGAGAGTGAGGTGCCGAGGAGAGCCCGACTCCTCTCGAATCCCAGCCCGAGCCCCGAATGGGGAGCCCGGCTTCTCTCCCTGAGCTAGGATCCGTGTTAGCCGGCAGGATCGGTGCCCATCTGGAGTTTGGTCCGAGTTCCCTGGCCTGCCAGCAGCTAGGGTCTGACCAGAAGACCACAGATTTCAGGGGTTCCAGCCCTGCCCACAAGAGAGGAGGCTATCAGAGAGCTTGGTGCCCTCAGCTACTCTTGCTGTCCTTCCTGCCCTCACTTGGCCCAAAGAGCCAGCACCCTGACAGACCTTCCTTCCGGTTACTCCTGCCCTCCGTTTGCAGGCAGGGCCTGGCTGTACCTGGCGCTCAACGAGAACTCCCTGGAGAGCTACCTGCGGCTGTTCCAGGAGAACCTGGGTCTGCTGCATAAATACTACGTCAAGTGAGTGTCCGGAACAGTCTGTCTCACGCAGCCCCGGAGCTCCCCTTGAACCTCGTCCCAGAGACTCTTGTCACATGCAGACACCACGGTGTGCCATGTCAGAGGCCTAGCCCGGCCTGGCATGCTGAGGACACGTCAGTGATGGCTGAAGAGCCCTCAGCGCCTTGCCTCTGATGGCCCTGCCAGGAAGATGGGCACTCCCACTGCTCCGCCTCTGCCCAATCCTCTCCCCAGGCCTCAGACCTTACGCTCCGACCCCTTGGCTGGGCTCCTGCAGGAGCAAAGTATTTGTGGCAGCTGCTAAGAGCTAGAGGAGCCTTATGCTGCAGGCCCCGTGTCTGAAGACAGTGGCCGGAAGGTGCTTTGCGGCTCCCAAGCCAGGAGAATGGTGCCAAGGGGTGGGTGAAGGCGGCCCAAGCTGGGTGCCCTCCAGGCAGTGGGGATGTCACATGTCAAACGTCAACACAGCCAGCTTGCCAGTGAGGTCGGGGCCAAGCTGGTAACCACCGTCCCTCCTCGTGTCTCGCAGGAATGCCCTGGTCTGCAGCCACGATCACCTGACTCTCTTCCTGACCTTGGTGTCTGGGCTGGAGTTCATTCGATTCGACCTGGATCTGGTGAGACACCCTGGCTCTCGCCGCCTCTGGGGGCAGCAGGGTGGGCGGGCCGGACGTGCGGTCTTACTCTTCTGGTGCCTCTCAGGGAGCCCGTTGGGGTTCTGAACAAACAACACCTTGTTTGTTCAGGGTCAGAACAGTGGAACTGGGTGGAAGGGGGCGAGCCTCTCTTGGCTTATCTAAGCCAGAATGCCTAGTTCAGGTGACTCCTTCCTTGCCCCTCTGTCCAAACTGGGAGAAAAGCCATGTTGCCTGGAGCATTTAGTGCTAATGTACCCTCCTGTGTGTTTAGGATGTGAGTGTTTGAGAAAGACAAGGCACAGGCATCCCTGTGCCTCTTGGGATCCTAGAAGCGTCCTCAGCTCCTTGCTCCCCGGCCTCCCTCACTGTCATGCACTAGAGAAACAGGACGCGGATCAGGAAGGGCTGAGGAGGGTCCAGAGCATCTCTTGGACTTGGGCTCATCAGCATGCAGCTGCCCCGTCCTAATCCAGTCACCTTCCCAGGTCCCTACGCCAGCGGCACAGACCGTCTACTGAAAAGTAGTTGGAACTGGAGAAAATGAGCGACTCTTATGGTCGAAGAGGTCAAGGAGGGGTTGGCAGGCAGAGCTGGGATCTGTCGTCTCTGTCTGCCTCCAGTCCAGAGCTTTAAGAGTCACAGCCATTCACATGACTCCTTTTAGCGGCTTATTTCTGAATTCCGGGCCTTTAGCTGATTCCCCAAAGGAGAGCCAGCCAGGAGGACTGACGGAGGCAGGTCTGCGCCGGGCCGCCCAAGGCCTCCCGCAGCCGAGCCCCTTCTTTGTGCTCTTATCTCAGGACGCCCCGTACTTAGACTTGGCCCCCTACATGCCTGACTACTACAAACCGCAGTACCTGCTGGACTTTGAAGACCGCCTCCCCAGCTCCGTGCAAGGCTCGGACAGCCTGTCCCTCAACTCCTTCAACTCCGTCACCTCCACCAACCTGGAGTGGGATGACAGCGCCATTGCCCCATCCAGTGAGGGTAAGTGCCCCTGGTGGCAGGGAGCCACGCCCCTGCGGTGGCACCGTGGTGAGGCCGCTCCCGCCTGGCTGGGTGACGTCTCTCTGGGCTCGTTGTGGTCTGATGGGGGAGATTGGCAGTTCAACAGGGCTGACCATTTCCCAAGTCTTCATTCATTTCCTCAGCATCTCCGTGGTGGGTAAAACACTGATTCTGGGGACAAAAAGCCAACATGAGATCATACCTTTTCCAGAAGGCTAGAGCCCTATGCCTGGGGTGGGGGTGGGCGGGACGGTTTTCTAAGTGAGGAGGGATTGGCTGCGTGACCTGGAAACTCTTGCTGCCACTGCAGGGGTGAGTGCTGCCTGCTCGGGGAGGTCGTCCTACTCTGATTCTAGGCAGAAAGAGGCTGAGCAGTCCCTGGAAGGAGGAGAGAGAGCCAGATGGGTCCGAAGGGGAGGGGAGACTTGCCCCCGTTTCTCACAAGCCCATCCGGCTTCTGAGTCCCTCCTGCGCTCGCTGGCGTGTTAGTGCTGATTGCACCCGCTGCTTCCAAGACGGAAATAGGTGGTCATCGTGTCTGTAGGGCATCTTGTCATCTGGATCCGACAACTGAGTGGAACAGCCTGGTTTCTTTCGAACCTTAGGCTTCTGTGTTCATTTATAAAACTGGCGTTTCTCCACCTTCATTCATCCCATGCGGGAAAGGAGAGCTCTTCATTTACTGTACCCCGCCTCACCTCCAGGGAAGGGGACCCCAAGCACAAGTTCAGCCCCCGGGGCTCCCTGGAAGTGCATTAGCATTGAGACCTTTGCCTTCCTCGTTCTTCGCGTCTGCTTGTGCCGTGGGCCAAGGGCCCATGAGGGCAGTTACTTTCAGCCTTGTTAGCAAGACTTGCATTGCTCCTTGTCCAAGCGGAAGGCGGTGGCTCAGTCTCCTAGGATTGGGCTCGCGGGCTGCCTCCGAGAAGTCCGGGGCTGGGCCCTGAAGGGGCAGCCAGGCCGCCGGCAGGCGGAGGTGCCCCCTTGAGCCACCTCACCTCCGATGCTGGGTTCAGAGGCAAGGAAGGCAAGGGATGGAAGAGGTTAGGTACAGGGGAGCCCACATTCTTCTCAGCCAGAACCAGGCCCTGGGGTTGGAAAGGATTGCCCCTGAGGGTCTTTCCAGCTGATCAGAGGGTCCTGGGCCAGCGCCTGAGCTGAGAAGCATCGTAAGTTCCCTGAGGCTATTAGAGAAAATGCAGAAAGTTTAACTTTTTCCTCTCTTGTTTTCTCCCCGTGTCTCCCACCCCATGCCCCCACCCTCCCTGTCCTTCCACTCCCTGTTTCTAATCTTCAGTTTTGTCCCTCATTTTTATAGATTATGATTTTGGAGATGTGTTTCCAGCAGTGCCGTCTGTACCCAGCACAGACTGGGAAGGTGGGACAGAGTCTGCTGTTACCCTCTTTTCCTGTTTTGCTATGTTTCCATGCCAAGCTTGCTGCATGATTCGAAATCAGCTCATTATTTATAATAATGTCAATGATCATAATAAAGCCAAGCTGGTCTTCTAAGAGATGGAATTCTGCAGGAGGAGAACTCGACCTGCAGCTCAAGGCAAACCCCTTCTAGTGCAGGACTCCTGCCTTTACGCAGTGGCCTCGCGGAGTCACCAAGTGACCGCATTTCAGGGACACGTGGTTCCCCCTCCCTGATTCCGATGCCAGTGAAAGCACCAGATGTGCGTAGGGACCTGCCAGCTCGTGGGGTGTTAGTGGCCTGACCCGGCTAGCGGAGACTTGTTCTGGAAAGCATGGGTTGAATCTGTGGATCGTAAGCTCCTTTAGGTCAGATGTGCCCTTGTGTCAGAAGCATCAAGAAGTGAAGGTGGAGGGCTCGATTCCTCCAGTCCAGTCTTGGTGGCTTCCTCTCCGGTGGAAAGAGCCTGAGGGCCGGATGGGCAAAATTGCCCAGGCAGAGCCGAAACTTCCTACAGGGAGAGTCTCTCTGAGGTTTTAAGGCCGATTGAAATAAAATCTGGCCGCTCTCCCACCTGTCCACTAGGCGGCAGCCGTGTGCGGGCCGTCTCCGGCCCATGACTCCACTTCTGGGCTTCTGGAAACCCATGGGGCTCTTCCCGTTCCCAGGATTACTCAAAACCTAGGGCATGTTTCTGAGAGGGTTAATGCTTCCTCCTTAGATCTGGGGCTGTAACCCCTCAGCCCCTTATTAAAGAGCCTCCTGCCCTGTGGGCCGCTTCTGCCCGGGGCTGGGCCAGGCAGGGGCGGGGGCCAGCCCTGGAGGGAGAAGGTGCTGACTCTAACCCTGGCAGGAGGCATAGGTGCCCTTTCCACTGCTCCAGAGCTGGCCTCTTTGTTATTAGCGCCGTGATCTCTGAGTAATGGATGACAGGTGATCTTCTCCCAAGTACTGTATGAGATAGCTTAGTTTGAGGGAAATAAGATAGGGCATTGGGGAAGGTTAATTATGTCATCTGGCCAAGAAAGTAGCACTCAAGAGTGCCACAGATTAGTTAAGATGAGCTCGAAATCCAGAATTCCATCGTAACCTCGTTGATCCTCTCAACCTCTCTTCTTACAATGCACATGCTGGGCATTGATTTCTTCCCCGCCCATTCTAACCACTAACCCCCTCCTGACCCAGCTCCTCGCTGCCCTTTGCAGTCACTTGACAAGCAGGGCCCGACCTTTCCTCTGCAGCCCTTCAGAGCTCCCGGTGGCCCGGGAACTAACGACCCGGGTCGCACTGCTTGCTCAGGCTGGGCCGGGCAGGGCTCCCGGGTGTGGTGAGCTTTGTCCCATCGTGATCTCCTGCTTTCCTCAGTTCCCAAGCCTGCTCTGGCCGCTCACCTGGGGAGGCTTTGTCTTCTCCATCCACCCGGAGGGAAGCAGGATTTGGGGGCAGCTCCAAACTCGGGGCCCTGGGGTGGGGGTTGGGGTGGCCTTCCATGGTCCTTGGCTCATCATGGAGCACGTCCCGTGGCCTGCTCACTCCCTTCTCAGCACTCCTCCCACAAGCAACTGCAGATCTCTAGGGGCTGGAACGAGAGTGGTTGGCCTCACAGGACCCTTCTTTGAGACGGAAGGGCAAGGTTTTCTGCCTCTGAGAACTAAGGCTCTGGGGACCCAGGACATCTGAAGGAAGTCTCGAATGCTGCTGGTGTTTTCCTGGCAGGGCGGGCAGTTGCCTTTGGCCCCTACCTTTATCCTTATATTAAAAGACACTGTACTTTAAAAAAAAAAAACAAAAACGGATGGTGTGTGGCATCGGCAGACAGCTGCCCGGTGGTTTCCAAGATCACTAGGAAGCGAAGCAGGTTGGGCCCTTCCAGATGAGGCTGAGGGCAGGAAACATGTTTGCCATGTCTCCTCTGTCACATAATGGCCCACAAGATGTGTGTAAGCTGGCAAATGGGGCGTGAACATCCCGCGTCCCGTGCCATTAACTCTCACCCGACCTCTTCCGACAGCTGGGCCTCAGCTCCCTGCTGGGCCAGCTCCCATCTGCCAGCAGATAAGTGCCCTGTGTGCTTCTCATGCTCCTGTTCCAGTAACCTGGGCTGGATGGTTGGGGGCAGGGGGAGCAGTGAAACCAGCCCCTCTCTGGAGAGGCAGCACCCCCCCACCCGACCCTGCCTTCTCCCCAGGGTGGAGCCAAGGGTGAGGGGCACCCAGAAATGACCGGTAGGCCGGCGAAGGCTTGCGTGAAATGGAGTTCCCAACTCTCGCCTTAAAGGGGTGCCTGGTCCTGCCCACCCCCACCCCGGCTCCGGGAGTGTGCTGATGTCAGGGAGAGAAGCAGCCGCCGAAGGGCCTGTGAGGCCGCTTTTGGGGGGCGGCCACTTGGCACACCTTTCTTCTCCCCTTTGCACCTTGTTGCCCTGGTCTGTCATTCTCCCTACTGTGCTCTGGGCCCTTGTTCTGCCTTTTCCCCCCATGCTCCTCACCCTCTGGACTCCCTATCCAGTCTCTCAGCCCCTGCCCCCACTCTGCACCCTTCAGTTTCCCTGATCCCCGTTGTCTCTCTCTAGTCTCTCTTCCTTTGTTGCTTTTTATCTGCCTCTGGCACAGGGTGGAGGGGGGACCCTTCAGAGGACTTTGGGTATCTCAGCCCTGCCGGTGGCGTGTGGCACTGCAAGTAAACGTCCCCCCGCCCCCCCATAGCTCCCTCAGACGGAAGGCTCTAAGGTTAACCTGAGAGGTCTGCGGTCCATTTCCTCTCGAGGCATCAAGGTCACCGTCCCTGAGGGGCTTCAGCCTGAAGGCTGCTTAACCTTGGGGCTCTTAACTCGAACTTGGCCAAATTGCTATGAGCTCTTGGGGGTTCCCAGTGGAGTGGTGATGGTGTCCCTCCAAGTCACTTGTAAAGCACAAATCCCCTCTCCTGTTGGTCTGGGCTTCTGCTCTTAAAACAGGGCCACCCTGATCAGATTTCCCCAGGAGGTACTCACCTGCCTCCCTCATGAGTTAAGGCATGCTTTGGGGGCCCCAGACGGTGTCTGATGGGCTGTCTCCTGTTTCCTGTTCTCCCAGATGGAGACCTCACAGACACCGTCAGCGGCCCCCGCTCCACCGCTTCGGACCCAACCAGTAGCAAAGCTTCCACCAAGAGTCCTACCCAACGCCACAACCCCTTCAGTGAGGACGCGGCCGAGACCGTGTCCTCCTCCGACACCACCCCGGTGCACACCACCTCCCAGGAGAAGGGCGAATCCCACGCTCTCGACCTGCCGGACCCCTGCCCGGAGCTCGAAGTCATCAGGTCAGTGGGGTGGGGCCCGCAGAGAAGGTGGGGGAGCATCCGGGGGTCCATCCCGTCCTCTCTGAGCATCCCGTTTTAGTCCTCGCACATGGGGACCATACCCCCCCCCCCGATGGGGGGACCAGGAACTTCCTGGAGACTAAGGGGTTCTCCAGTGGTTCTTTGAGCAAGAAGAAACAGGCGGCCCAAGCCCAGAAGGCGGTGTGGCACTGATGACCGCCGTGGCTGGTGGCGAGGGCCACGCCCGGGCTGCTGGGGCATTTGTCAGGTTTATTCAGAGCCAGAAAGCCCCTTCTGGCTGGAATTCTTCCAGTTCTTGACTGTCACTGTACAGTTTCTGAGATGTGTACTCGTTCAGCATGGCTCCTCGGAAGAAGAGTGTCTCTGTCGTGTGGGTAGGGGCCTTACAGAAGGGGAGGGAGGACAGGTGGGGGAGCTCTTGGTGCAGAGACTCCTGGATTCCCTGCCCTGCCCCGGCTCCTGCCCCTGAGGGTCTCAGCGCTAGAGGGGAAGGAAGATATGTATGTCAAATCCTCCGAGGCTTGCTGGCCCGAGGCAGGGGTCAGGGGTCCCGCCCTGCAGGCTGGTTCAAGGCCTCAGCCTCTTAAATGGCTCAGACCTGGGGTCACCTTGCCAGGCCCATCCCAGCCAACTTGCCACGAAGGAAGCTTGAGCCCAGAAGACTTTGAGTGCACTTCTGGTTACGTGATGGGGAGTGAGGTCAGCTCAGGGGCCGCTGGCCACATCCCAAGGAGATGGCTCCGTTAGAGACGCCATCGCCCTGTGTGTGCTCCCCAGAGCACAGCTAGTGCAGCTGTGTCGTCAGCTAGAATTCGTAGGACCTGCTCAGGGGTTCCTCGGGTCCCCGCCTCTGCCAGCAGCGGGGTCCCTCAGGGCCTGAGCTGCTGTTGCCCCCAGTACTGCCCAGGACCGCCGAAACTCCGCCCTCAGAGGTCACGCGCGCAGGATCGCCCCTTTTGGCCCAGCCCGCCTAATTCTCCAGTACCGCAGCGCTCGGGTGGTAAATCTGTGCCCGTCACTACTGTCCCAGGGTCACCAAGAAGAAGAAAACTGGCAAGAAGAAGAAGACGAGGTCGGATGAGGAAGCTAGTCCACTTCACCCCTCCTTGACCCAGGACACCTGTGCCCGGCGGGGGGATGGTGACAGCCTGGTCAGCAGCCCAGGCCTGGGGCGGGCCTCCCCGGACGCGACCTTTACTTCCCCCCAGGAGGAGGGAGAGGGGCCCAGCAGCACAGCGGAGAGCAGCGAGCTCTCGGAGCCCGGCCAGATGGGCCTGCTTATTCCCGAGATGAAGGACACCTCCATGGAGCGCTTGGGGCAGCCCCTGAGTAAGGTCATTGACCAGCTCAACGGGCAGCTGGATCCCAGCACCTGGTGCTCCCACGTCCAGTCCCCAGACCAGTCCTTTCGGACCGGCTCTCCCGGGGAAGCCCCGGAGAAGCCGCCATTTTGCGACTTTAGTGAGGGGCTTCCAGCCCCAATGGACTTCTACCGCTTTACCGTCGAGAGTCCAAGCACTCTTACATCAGGTGGCGGCAACCATGACCCTGCAGGGCCTGGCCAACCGCTGCATGTTCCTGGTAGCCCTGCGACTGCTGGCCAAGAAGAGGGAGGAGGAGGAAGAGAGGGACAGACGCCTGGGGCCCTAAAGGACGCCCCCAGGAAGGCCCAGGAGCCGGGGACCCAGGAGCCGGACACTGAGTTGCCCCCGGTTGGGGAGGGGACTGTGCCCGAACCAGAGCCCGGGACCCACGAGACTCTTTGCCAGCTCAAGCGAGACCCGCCCAGCCCGTGTCTGAGCAGCGCGGAGGACTCTGGGGTGGATGAGGGGCAGGGGAGCCCGTCCGAGATGACCCACTCGGCAGAGTTCAGGTGAGCCGGGCCCCCCGTGCGGCTGGCCTCAGAGCCGCTCCGGCCCTCCAAAGCTGGGGACAGTCTGTCCTCCAAATGAAGGAAGTGCGGCTCCTGAAAGGACTGGCCTGGGCTGGGAGGCGGGAGGGGGTGTAAGTCTCCCCCACCCCCCACCACCCCCCACCCCCCGTCACCTCACTTTGGCTCCCCATCGGGGAGCCAGGACGGCTGGGCTCCCTCTGGGTGCCTGCTTGGCCGCTGTGAGCCTGTGTCCCCTCCGCCCCTGCCCTCGCCCGACACCCCCCACGCTTGTCCCTCTCACAGAGTAGACAACAATCACTTACTCCTGCTGATGATCCATGTATTTCGAGAAAATGAAGAGCAGCTGTTCAAGGTCAGTCCCAGGAACTCCAGGGCGAGCAGGAAAGCGTGCGGCCGGCCGGGGCGGGCGGGGCCGGGGTGCCTGACCCTCCTCCGTGCGGCCCCTCAGATGATCCGGATGAGTACCGGGCACATGGAGGGCAACCTGCAGCTGCTGTACGTGCTGCTCACCGACTGCTACGTCTACCTGCTCCGGAAAGGTGCCTGCCGCCCCCAGCACGGGCTCGCCGCCCTCCCTTTCCCCGCGCCCCCACCCCCGGCTCTCGGCCGCCAGGTGTGCGGCGACCAAAACGCTGCCCGGCTGTGCCACCGGCTGTCCCAGCACCCCAGGAGCCACGAGCCCCCCGTGTCATTCCCCTCCACCGTGTCCGATCGCGGGGCAAGGACGGGGCCTCCCTCAGAGAGAGGCCGGGTCTTAGAAAATGGGGCAGGGGGAGGGAAGAGAGGCCCCTATGAGTCATAGGCATTGGGGTCTCCTCTCTCAGGGGCCGCGGAGAAGCCATACCTGGTGGAAGAGGCCGTTTCTTACAACGAACTTGACTATGTGTCGGTGAGTGCAGGCTCAGCAGGTGGCATACACCGTAGGACAGGGCTCCGCGGGCCGCCAGAGCTGCCGAGCGAGGCTGCAGAGCGATGCGTGTCCCTGCCTCCCCCCCCCCGTTGCCCCCCCACCCCGGGGTTGGGCATCAGCTTCTCTCTCAGAGCACCTTCCACACGTGATGCTGGGGACAAGAACCAAGTTTCTGACGTCTCTTCGTCCACCACATTTCTGACCATCCCTCCCGAACTCATGCCAGGGTCCCCAGCCTCTGGGGCTTTACCTTGTGGCGACTCCGGGGCGTGCTTCTTCCTGCCCCAGCCAGCCCTCAGTCTGGCCACGGCCACGGCCATGGCTGCCTCTTCCTCCAGGCAGCCGCCAAGCCCCGTGCGCATGTGAAGGTGTTGTTTCTGGCAGGTGGGCCTGGACCAGCAGACGGTGAAGCTGGTGTGCACCAACCGCAGGAAGCAGTTCCTGCTGGACACGGCCGACGTGGCCCTGGCTGAGTGAGTGACACGCCCCTGACACCTCCCCGTTTGCATAGGACTGGAGAGCGGTCCTGGACTCCCCAGCCTTGGGGGAGGACGGGGAACAGTAGGATTCGAAGAAGTGGCGAACAGATGTGTTCCCTCTGGAACCTGTGGGGGGTGTACAAGCACACTGTCGGACTCTGTCGTCAGCTGGGGGGGGGGGGGGACCTGAGACCCCAGGTGGCCGCCAGAGAGGAAGGGGGCTGGCATGAGTTACTAACAGGGAAGAAACACACGCCCCGCCACCAGGCCACGGGGCCACAGAGTGCATGCAGAAATGACTCGGAATAGGATGGTGTCAGTATGCTGACTCGGGTCCCCTCTGCACCGCCGTATCTGGTCTGCCCTCCCCGGCAGACCCCAGGCCCCAGGTCACCGGGAATGGCTCGGCCTTCCCCAGGTCACCGTGCGATGCCAGGGGACTGGTGCGCGTCATGCCCCACCTGCCGCCCTGAGCTCTGGTTCCGGCTGGCTCCCTCCCCGAAGTGCCGGTGACCCCCTCCGGGCCAGGGTCCCGTCCAGTGGAGAGGTGCCCCCACCCCGGCCTCTGACGGCACACCCCACGCCCTGTGCAGGTTCTTCTTGGCCTCTTTGAAGTCCGCCATGATCAAAGGCTGCCGGGAACCACCTTACCCCAGCGTCCTGACTGACGCCACCATGGAGAAGCTGGCGCTGGCCAAGTTTGTGGCTCAGGAGTCTAAGTGCGAGGTCAGTGCTGGCGGGGGGGGTCATCCCTGAGAGGCCAGCTGTGGCGTCAGGGTGAGGTCAGGCGGTGCAAATAGAGGTCTGTAGCACTTCGGTGTCCCCCATCCCGAAAGGGCTCTCTTGCCCCTGGGTCCGGTCCCCCCGGCCCCCTGGGATATGTCCTTGCTTCTCTGTGGCCGTTCCTGGTGCCGGGCCGTCGGTGAGCCGGCCCGGACCTCACTGCTCTGTCTGCTGCCCCTCCCAGGCCACTGCTGTCGTTGTGCGCTTCTACGGGCTTGTCCACTGGGAGGACCCCATGGATGAGTCCCTGGGTCCCATGCCCTGCCACTGCTCACCCCCCGAGGGCGCCATCACCAAAGAAGGCGTGCTGCATTACAAGGCGGGCACCTCCTACTTGGGCAAAGAGCACTGGAAGACCTGCTTCGTGGTACTCAGGTGGGAGCTCCCGCAGCTCCGGCCTCAGGCCCGGCCTGGAGCTCTTTGGGCCAGCCACAGAGAGAGAAGCCCGAGGGGGCCCCCTTCCACCCCCACAAGGGTTTTAGAGTCCATCTATCTCGGGATATTAGAGCTTCTGTGTAAAGCCATCTTCGGGGCCCAAGGAATCCTGGGGCATCAGGTGTCGATCTGGGCTGGGCTGCTGCCAAGTGTCTCAGTGTCCCAGGTCTGCTGAGGGGGTAGTGTGCCCTCCTGTGCCTCTGGTTCCTTCTTCACCCTCCGTTTCACAGAAGATAGGCCCCTTGGCCTCTGGGGCTTCAGGCCCCAGCTTGCGGGGGGTCCCTGGGATCTGGGCTCCTCCTGGCCCCCAGTGTCCGGGACAGGCCTCACCCCTGTGTTGTGCCCCTGCAGCAACGGGATCCTCTACCAGTATCCCGACCGCACTGATGTCACTCCCCTGCTGTCGGTGAACATGGGGTGAGTGCCCTGGCAATGGGGGGCTGGGCAGGTATGGGGCCTGGCCCCAGCACCGGAAGGTGGGGACTGTGGCTGAGCCTGCGGCCCAGGGCTCCTGCCCTCCCTGGCTTGAGCTGGCATGCCCTCTTGTCCGTCAGTTCAGCCCACCCCTCTTAGCCCCATCCGGTCCAGCAGCCCTGACTGAAACCTGGGGGTCTGTGAAGCCCCAAGCAAGGGGAGGAGGGGCGGCTTCCTGTCAGGGAAGCAAGAGAAACTCCTTGTCAGGAAAGGATCTGGTCAGGCAGGGGAAGGGGCCGCTCCCCTGGGAAGCTCCTGACCTGATGGAAGATGGACACGCACATGCTTGGAGACCACCTCGGGCCCAGAGAGAGAGAGTGAATGACTGTATCCTGGTTCTGAGAGGGCCAGAGCCAAGAGCCCATTCTCACCCCTTGCCTGGCCAGACAAAGATCTCTAGAAGGATCTTCACAGAAAGGGGTGCGCTTGGCCAGCAGCTTTAAGCCTCTTCCGAGAGCCCAAGGGGTCCACACCACCTTCTGTCCTCCCGTCCCCGGGGACCGCGGGTGTAGGTACGCCCATGTCCACGTGCCTCGAGCCACCCCTGCCTCCTTGCTGCCCTTTCACCCCTCCTCCTCTGGCCCAGGGGGGAGCAGTGCGGTGGCTGTCGGAGAGCCAACACCACGGATCGGCCCCACGCCTTCCAGGTCATCCTCTCCGACCGGCCCTGCCTAGAGCTGGGCGCCGACAGTGAGGCCGACATGGCCGACTGGATGCAGCATCTCTGCCAGGCTGTGTCCAAGGGGGTGAGCGCTCCCCACCTCCCGACCCAGCCAGGATCCCTGCTCCCTTCCCCGGACCCACACACTCAGGGAGCAAGCAGCCCCTGAAGACCAAGACAGGGACATCCAGGGGACAGCCCAGGAGCAGACCGAGAGCTCTGTGGCCTGACACTCCCACCTTCACCCCTGTCCCCCACCTCCACTTTCGAGGTGGCCGGAGCCTTTCCGGTCTCTGGAGGGAGGGGCCGAGGGGCTTGGCCATGGGAGTGAGGAGTTCTGGAGTGGGGAGCTCTGTGGCTGGCCAGCCCGGACAGCTCCAGCTTGCCTCCCCCCACCCCTCTGCCAACGCTCTTCAGGTCATCCCCCAGGGGGTGACTCCCAGCCCCTGCATCCCCTGCTGCCTGGTGATCACCGACGACCGCCTCTTCACGTGCCACGAGGACTGCCAGACCAGCTTCTTCCGCTCCCTGGGCACAGTCAAGCTGGCCGACATCAATGCTGTCTCCACTGAACCGGGCAAGGAGTACTGTGTCCTGGTGAGCTGGCCCGGGGAGGGGGTGGGCGGCAGAGAGGCTATGGAGGCAGGCCCTGCAGAAGGAGCACTGCGTCGGCTCACCCGGGGACCCGCTCTCCCCAGGAGTTTTCCCAGGACGGCCAGCAGCCCCTCCCACCCTGGGTCGTCTACCTGAGCTGCACATCTGAACTGGACCGATTCCTGTCTGCACTGAGCTCCGGGTGGAAAACCATTTACCAGGTACCCAGCCGCCCAGGGCCTGAGGAATGAGTGCAGCCACTGAGGCGGGAGTCGGGGGACAGCCCCGTTCCAGTAGCTCTGGGGTGGACTCTGGCCCCCGTGCACCTGAGGCTACAGCTGGTAGTCGAATCTAGGAGATGCAGCTCCTGACCTTGGTCCCACGGTGCAGGGGGACTCCGGGGTGCCCACGGCTCCCGGAAGAGCGGGGTCCCGGCCGCAGCCCTCACAGCTGCCCTCCGTACCCCCACCCAGGTGGACCTACCCCGCAAGGCCATCCAGGAAGCCTCCAACAAGAAGTTCGAGGACGCCCTCAGCCTCATCCACAGCGCCTGGCAGCGGAGTGACAGCCTCTGCCGCGGCAGAGCCTCCCGGGACCCCTGGTGCTGAGGCGGAGCCGGCTGGCAGCCGGGGGGGCCGAGAGAGGCCTGCCGAGCAGCACCCGGTGTCCTCGCTCCATCATCGTGCCACTCGGGGCCGGGCTTCCACCCGTGTTCCATAGCCCACTCCCGCCTGGGGGACAGAAGCACCGACCGGGGCTCGAGACAGGGTCTCTCCCCTCCCAGGGATCCAGAACGGGTGCTCCGCGCTCTCGGGCAGCACGCCCGGCCAGTGATGACTGGAGAGCGCTGGGCGGAGGGTCTGAGCCCTATGGGCTCTGCGTAGGCACGCATGCGTGGCATTGGCAGATGCATATGCATCTTTTCAGGAGGGCGATGAGAGTAATACCAGCTCTGAGGGGAGCAGAAGGACGGAGAGGGCAGGAGTCCCCTCTTCCCCTCCCGGGTCAGGGGTCCGGGCCTTGGCCCGCCATCCTTGTTCACTTTTGAGCACTCAGCGGGCGGTGCGGGGAAGCTGGGCACTAGGGCCTCGTGCATGTTCCCTCCTCACTAACTCCATCCCCAGGCACACTGCTGTCCGCCTTGCGAGGGCCCACAGCTGCGGGCCGGGGTCGGGGCCCGGGGCTGGGCGGCCCCTCCCTGGCTGCCCGGAGGCCCTGCATGTCCACGGCCCCTGCCTGTCCCCAAACCACAGTGCCCGGTGCCTGGTGGACCCAGGAGGACGCAGGAGGCAGGCCGCCTCCTTCTGCCAGGAGCAAAGGGGAGGGAGGAGGGCTTGGAGAGGAGCAGAGCCCCGCCAGCCTGGCATCTTGGAGCGTGCCTCCTGACCGTCCCTTGCTTGGCTGGAGCCGGGCCCTCTGGGGGAAGGGGTCAGATGGTCTGGGTTTTGTTTTTTTAAATAAAATAGACATGTTATATTGCCAAGTCTTCGTCACTGGCCCTTTGTGACCAGGTTGGAGGTGGGGGATCACCAGCCCCCCCTAAAGCCCCTTGGCCATTCATTCCCTGGTTCTCTTCCATCAGCTGCCGTGTGCTGACACGGGGCACCCGATCACCCACTGCCCCCTTGCTGCTCTCTGGAGCTCAGGCCCTGAGGGTTTCTTGGCCTGACCTTTGCTCTCCCTCCTACTTCCTACAGGGGCCAGGGGAGGGGAAGCCACCCCTCTAGTCCCAGGGCCTGTCTCCACAGCCAGGGCAGGGCACTCCACGGCCAGCCTCCCCAGCTGTGGGGGCGAGGGCCAGCCATTTGGGATAAACCCAAAAGAGTCCAAGCTGTCCCTAGACCTCGTGTTGAGCTGCTGCCCTGGGGGCTGGCCAGAGGGTGCTGCCAAGCTTACCAGGCTCTGGAGGGGGAGGGGAGGGTGCTCTGAGGTGCTCCAGCACCCCACACCTCCAGGCCCTCACACCTGGGAGGAAACGGGTGGGCGCTGGGAAGGGTGGGCGTGGACGCGATAGAGGTGGGTTCCAGGCAGGGTGGCTCTGCCTCTGGTTCTGACTAGGACTTGGGTGACAGGAGAGAGATGCCCTGGGGACAGAGGCCAAGGTGGGCAGGGTGGTGCTGTGAGGTCCCTTCTGACAAAGGGCCATTTCCACACTTGGGCCTCTCCTCCAGAAACCTACAGCCCAGAAGGGGCTCCCATCAGAAGGGGGCAGGACAGGGGCAAGTCCACACGGGGTGAGTGACCGAAGCCACAGGCCACTCCTTGAGACACATGGCTCAAAGGCCCTGAAGTCATGGGAGGCAGGGACGGGGAGAAAGGAGCCAGAAGTGGGGGGTGGGGGTAGGGACGTGGGCCATCTTGTCCTGGGTGAAGCCCTGCGTTAGGAATGTTCTTCACACATCTCTAGTCCTCCGAAAAACCTCTGAGGGAGGTCCTGATATCCCCATTTCACAAATAGACTGAAGCTAGGAGAGAGGAAGTGATTGCCCACGGTCACACAGGACAGACAGCAGAGCCTGGGATTCAAAATCAGTTCCACGGGACCCGAGAAGCCCCTTGCCACCTCTGCTCTCCCTGACAGTGGGACTGTAGACCCTGGGAGCCAGACTGGAAGACTGAGCCCAGGAAAGGGGAGCAGCAAAGACAATACAGGGTGGTTGTGGACAGTTGCTGCGTAGCCTGGGCACACGGTTTCAGGAGCCTCCCCAGGCAGTTGCCCCTGTGCCCAGGGCTCTGAGCTGCAGCAGGACTGGCTAGACCAGAGGTGGGGCCAGGGCCACCAAGCCCTTTGCCCCAGGGCCACCAGCCCTTTGCCCCAGGACCAGAGGGAGGGCAGGAAGACAAGCAGGAGGAGGTGTCTCAGCTGACTGGCACCTTCTCCCCGCCCCCAATCTCCGTCTTGCTCCAGGTGACCTTTTCCCCAGATCCCAGGGTCCAGGCACACCCCGCTGGGAGGTGTGGAGATCAGAGACAGCTGGGATTGGCCCGAGCCAGCGGGGGCGTGTCCCAGGCTCCTCCGGCCCCAGTAGCCAAGCGGAGCAGGTGGACTCCCGAGATAGACCAGGGTCCACCCGCCTACCCGACTGGGACCTCTGCCCTCCAGACATGGGCCCAGACCCCCTTGATCCCCAGCCCTGTGGCCGTGCAGGGGTGCAGACAGCCTAAGCGCCACCATCCCGGGGCCTGTGCCCATGTCTCTGACCCGGGCACTGCCGGCCTCAGGAACAGAGGCCATGGAGACGGTTGCCCCAGCTGTGGACCTGGTGCTGGGCGCCTCGGCCTGTTGCCTGGCCTGCGTCTTCACCAACCCCCTAGAGGTGGTGAAGACGAGGCTGCAGCTGCAAGGGGAGCTGCAGGCCCGCGGCACCTACCGACGGCCCTACAGGGGCTTTTTGGCCTCGGTAGCAGCCGTGGTCCGTGCAGACGGGCTGTATGGCCTGCAGAAGGGGCTGGCTGCCGGCCTCCTTTACCAGGGCCTCATGAATGGCGTCCGCTTCTACTGCTACAGCCTGGCGGGCCAGGCTGGCCTCACCCAGCTGCCTGGTGGCACCCTGGTTGCGGGCGCCGTGGCTGGGGCACTGGGAGCCTTCGTGGGGAGCCCCGCTTACTTGGTGAGTGCCTTGTCTCCATCCTTCTCCACCCCGTGACCCAGCTCCCTCAGGGGCTCCGGAGCCTCCCAGGGTGGCTCTGGTACCGGGTGGGGTGGGGCGGGCTGGGTGGGGCCGTGCCCGGGACATCCCCGCCCCGGACTGAAATCTGCCCCTGGGCCCACAGCACCAGAGTCTTGCTCCTGGAGTCCCTTCTCCCCTCGGCCAGAGCCAGAGGAGGGGGCAGAGGGTGGCAGGACAGGTGCTGGCTCAAACCCAGCATGGTCACTCGTCTTCCTGTGTGGCCCAGCAAGTTAAGAATAAGCAAAGCCCCCGCGTCCTAGGCTGGACGCTGAATAGCCGTGATCCCACTGAGTCCTCAGAACAGCTTGTCCAGTGGGAGCAGACAGGCCAGGAGAAGGTCAAGTGACTTGCCCCAGGTCACACTGAGATGCAGACCCAGGCCGACTTCAGAGCCTCCCCCCCAACGCTATTCCCCTCGCCCCCTAAGCTGTGGGTGTGGGCCCTTGGGGTCTGGATGTCGGGGCACAGCTCGTCCAGTCCCTCTGTCACATCTGCTCTCACAGGTCAAAACACAACTGCAGGCCCAGACGGTGGCCGCAATGGCCGTGGGGCACCAGCACCATCACCAGGTAGGAACCATCACTCCCCAGAGCCGCCTGGACTGGGTGGGCTGGATGGGCTCCTGGGCTGGCAGGGGCTGCGCAGTGACCCAGTGCCTTCTCCCCACAGAATGTTCTGGGTGCCTTGGAGACCATCTGGCGGCAGCAGGGCCTGGCGGGGCTATGGCGGGGCGTGGGCGGGGCTGTGCCCAGAGTCATGGTCGGCTCAGCCGCGCAGCTGGCCACCTTTGCCTCTGCCAAGGCCTGGGTGCAGGAGCAACAGGTGAGGAGCCAGGGACGCCTGTGCCCACCCGCAGACACGACAAAGTCGCGTCATCTGCCTCCTTTCTCCCTGTCCGGGCCCTCATCACACCCTGACATCTCCAGCTGGACCCCCACCTCGAGAAGCCCAGGGGGAAGGGACGGACAGGGCCCCTGAAGAAAGCTGAGGACCCCGGCTCTGCCCTCGCGCCCGGCAGGGGTGGGGGCCGGCAGTGAGCCCTGACGCTGTGAAGGAGCCGGGCTGGGGGAATGGCTGGAGGGGCCTGGTCTGCTCACTTTCCCCCAGCTCTTCCAGCCCCAAGCGCTGGGAGGGTAGGGTGGGCACTGTGTGAGTAGGGGGAGGACAGCTGCAGGGGTCAGAGCCTGTACCATCCCCACAGTGGCTCCCGGAAGACAGCTGGCTGGTCGCTTTGGCTGGAGGCATGATCAGCAGCGTGGCCGTGGCTGCAGTCATGACCCCCTTCGACGTGGTCAGCACGCGGCTCTACAATCAGCCCGTGGACGGAACTGGCAGAGTGAGCAGGGGACGGCGCAGGGGGATGCGGGGAGCTGGAGCGCGCGCGCGCGCGCGCGCGCGCACACACACACACACACACACACACACACACACCAGAGACGGGCAGACCTGCAAACACATTGCAAGCACGTTGATTCGGCTTGTTCGCTGAGCACCCATGTCCCGGGCATAGGCGAAGCATGCTCACATCTGGATTTCAGTCTATCCTCACAACCACCTTCATTTTCCTGATGGGGAAACGGAAGGTCGGGGAGATCTAGGGACGCACCTGACGTCACCCAGCTGCTAAGTGCAGGAGCCTGACCCACAGCCTGGCAGACACGCACAGCCATCACATACACTGGTGCAGGGTGTGCTCAACAAAGGTGCCCTCTAAAGACCGAGCTGGGGACGAAATCCACTCCTGTGCCACTAGCCAGAGCTCGGCCCCCGGGCATGGGGCTGTGGCTGCCTGGAGGAAGAGGTCTCTTCTTAAATTTCACAGCCTCAAGGGCCACCCTTCTGTAAGTTGCCAGCCTGGGGAGAGCCTCTGTACTGATGGCCACAGAAGCCCCTACACACAGACATCCCCCCCCCCCGGCTGTGCCAGCCAGGGCCCCATGACCCCTGCAGTGACATCCGCCCTGTGTCTGTCCCCAGGGCCTGATGTATGGTGGCCTTGCCGACTGCCTGGTGAAGATCTGGCGGCAGGAGGGCCCCCTGGCGCTCTACAAGGGGCTGGGCCCGGCCTACCTGCGCTTGGGCCCCCACACCATCCTCAGCATGCTCTTCTGGGATGAGCTCCGGAAACTGGCCACGCGGGGCCAGCACCAGGGCACCTAGGCGGCATCCCTCAGCCGGGTATCCTGACGCAGCCCGGGACCTGGCAGGAAGCAATAGCCCGCTCCGGCGGCGAATGGCCATCTCAGAGCAGGCCACAGGCCCAGACCCTGCCACACGTCCGAGGAGAGTGTGGACAGCTCTGGTCAACCCAGACGCATGGCCCACTCAGGGCCCCGGCCTCCGCTCTGGATCACCAGCCACTCTGTTCCCCCGGCAAGTTCTCTTCCCTCTCTGCCTGGGTTACCTCATCCCAGAGCCTTACCCGTGACTATAATAACCGCTCCGGGGTCACCACACGCTGGGTCACTCACGTGCATCAGCCTGCTGAGTCCGCGGACAGGACGACACAGGGAAATCCTCTCTTACCAAGAGGAAGCCCAGGCTGAGCAAGGCGATGCTCTTTGACCAAAGCCGTACTGCTCTGAGGGGGCGGAGCCGGGACTGGAACTTAGCTCCGCCCAGCGCAGACTGGTGCCCCTGCCGAGAGCCAGGACCACGGGGGCTGGAGGGCCCCTGAGTGTCGCTGCACACAGGCCCCAGGATGCACCGGGAGGCCGTCCTGTCACATCAGTGAGCTCAGGCTGCCGTAAGAAGCACCCAGACCGGGGGTTCAAGCAGCAGAGGCTGGAAGTCCAAGCTCAAGGTGTCAGCACGGTCGGTTTCTCCGAGGCCTCTCTCCTTGGCAGCCCTGGGTCCTCACACAGTCTTCCTTCTGTGTCTGTGTTCGAATCTCTTCTTACAGGGACACTAGTCATGTTGGATTAGCGCCCACCCTAATGTCCTCGTTGTAACTTAATTACCTCTTTAGAGACCTCGCCTCCAAGTACGGTCACAGGCTGGGGGTTAGAGCTTCAGTATATGAATGTGGGGGAGGGGGAGACATAATTCGGCCCACGACATCCACTGAGAGCTTTTCCCGAGGGCCTCCTAGATGCCTGGCACTGTGGGCATTTGCACAAATCCTCATGACAATTCTGAAAGGGAGCTCTTGCGATGCCCATTCTTCAGATAAGGAGGCTGAGGCCCACTTGCTTAGGTGAGTCGCAGAGCCAGGTGTCCTCACCCCAGGCCCTTTGCCCAAGCTGCCGCCACACTCCCCCCAGTGAGTATGTTCCTAAGGCCCGCGCTGACCTTTGTGCTTCAGAGACGGACACCGAGTCCCTGGAAGGGACAGGACTGGCCCAGGTCAAACAGCCTGAACCCTGCCACACACCATGTCCGCTGTTCCACGGGTCCCCCTAGCACACACTCCAAACCAATAAAGTTTTCTATTTTGTTTACTTCAACGACTCCCTTCTGCTAGCAGCTTCAGTCTCCCCCAGCCCTGCACCCCCACCCTTGGCTCTCTCTCCTTAGTCCTGGGAAAGGAGGATCCAAAAGTTTTGGGACAGGCCAGTCACACCCCACTGTTTCCAGCCCTACTGAGGCCTGCCACCTAGTGGACACAGGGAGGACCGTCAAGGAGGGCTGCCCTGTGGCTGAGGGAGAGGAGGGCCCAGAACTTTCTCTCAACCTCAGGCTGTGGGAGGATAGATGCCCTGCCTCCAGACCTCAGGCTGTGGGGGGACAGACCACCTTCCAGACCTCAGGCTGAGGAGGCTGAGCCTCAGGCTGTGGGGACATAGACGTCCCCTTCCAGCCCTGGGGCTGAGGGGGCAGAGCCCACATGGAAGGCTGGGGGCAGGGGCAACAGAGAGGCTTGGGGCTTCAGGAAGGCCTTGTGGGGCAAGCCCTGGAGGAAGGTGAAAAAGTGGGCACACCACTTGAGCGGGGACAGAGGGCAGAGACCAGTGCTGGAGATGCCCCCCGTGTCATGCTGGCCAGATGTGGAGCCCCTGAGCAGCGGTTGGCTCCCAAGGCCCCATAACCCTGTGGCGCTAAAAGTGCAAGGCCCCTGCCTCCCCTTCCTGCCCCTCCCCTCTCTTCCTCCCCTCCTTCCCTCCCCCCCACTTCTGACCCCTCCCCTCCCGGACTTCTGACCCCTCCCCGCCCCACCCCCCAGCCCCGCTTCTGACCCCTCCCCTCCCCCAACACCCCCCCCACCCGCTTCTGACCCCTCCCTGCCCCTCCCCTCCCTCCCCTCCCTCCACGGACACCTTTGCCCCGTGACGTTGGTCTCTGTGGTGCAGACCTGGCCGGAGGCTGGGGCCGATCTCGGCGGCCATGTTCTCCCTGCCATCCCTTCCCTCCTGGCTCTCCAGCCTCCCCTCCCTCCAGTGGGGCTCCGGCCTCCTCGACTCTGTCCTTCAAGGTGAGCCCCGCCCCTCGGGCAGCTCGGGGGTGGACCCCCCACGTGCTCTCCCACCACCTCCCACCCTGCCCAACTGGCTTGCCCTCCCCCCTGCCCCTCAGGCCTCATCGGGGCCAGTGGCGTCTCGGTCCTGAGCAGCCTCCTGAAGGCCTACTTCTTTGTGAACTGTGCCAAGTGAGTGCCCGCCCGGCCCCTCCCGGCCCGGGCCCTGAGCCCACTCCAGCTGGCGTGGGGAGGACTGCAGGGAAGAGACCCCGTCCCCAGAGCGCGGTTGGGGGCACGGCCGCTGCCTGGGCCTGCCCACGCCCGCTCTGCCCCACAGCAGCCCCGAGCGGCGGCTGGAGAAGCAGCGGCTGCAGGCCCAGTGGGCCCCGCTGGAGACGGTGCACCTGGCCGGGCTGACCCTGATCCTGACCGTCCTGAGGGCGCGCGTGGCCGCCCTGGTGGTGCTGGAGTTCTCCCTCCGGGCCGTCTCCACCCTGCTCTCCCTGGGCAAGGTAAGGCTTCCAGAGGTGGTGAGTCACTGTCCAGCCCCGGCCCTGGTTTTCACCCTGGAACACGGGGAGCTGGGCCCCCCTGGAGCACCCTGTCTCCTCACTGCCCCTTTCCGTGAGTCTGAGACTGGAAAGTGTAGCTTGCCTCCTGGGATTGGGAGCACAGTCCCGCTCGCTCGCTCGCAGTGGCCTGCAGTGGCCTGCAGTGGCCTGAGCCGCAGGCCACGAAGAGAGCGGTGGCAGCTCCTGGCTACGGAGCTCCCCACGTGCCAGGCGCCGCGCCACATATCACAGGGGGTGAAGCTCTGCTGTGCTCTCCGTTTCCCACGTGGGGAGACTCAGGCTCAGGGAGGGCGAGCAGCTTGTCCCAGGTCAACCAGCAAGACATAGAGTCAGGCTTTGAAGCCAGGTCTGCAAGGCTCCGAGCCACCAACCTTCAGCCACAGTAACAATCGTGATGGAAATAAGTGAAAAGACGTGGTCCCGGTAGGGCTTGACCTGGAGGCAGCAGTCCTTCTTCGGGAATGGTTCCCGAGGGTCCTTCCGGCTCCAGCCTCCTACAGAGTGGTCTGCGCGCCTTCACAGCCCCCCGGCCCGTGCCGAGCCCCCCCCACCACCACGGCCCCTCTTCTGCGCCCTCCCCGCGCAGGGCTCGGACAGGGAGAGGCTGCGGCTGTACCTGCTGAGCCAGTACTCGCTGGGCTGCGGACTGACCTGCGGCCTGAGCTTCCTGCAGGAGGGCGCCCCTCACCGCACCCTGAACCTGCTGCTGGGCGTCTGGCTGGCCACCCTGCTGCGCGCGGGGGCCAGGCGCGTCTGCCGCCACGTCTGCCAGCTCTACGAGCTGCACAGCAGCCAGCACTACTGCGGGCTCTGCCTGGGCCTGCTGGCCGGCGCGCACCGCCTCCCCCGGCTGCTGGCCCGCGCCCTGGCCGTGGCCTTCGCTGTGGGGGACCTGGCCGCCGTGGTGCTCGTCAACCGGGACTTCCCGACCGCCTCGGACGCCGTGCGCTTCTGGACGCCGCTCGTCATCTGCTACGCCCTGCTGGTCATCTACATGCAGGGTGAGGGCCACCGCGGGGGTCCTGGGCAGCAGCGGCCTCACTCGGCACTCATCCCGCTGTCTGACCCGGGCACGGCGTCACGCCAGGCCCTGGGGAGGCCGACCGCGATCAGACCCCTCCCCTGCCATCCCGGGGCGCCCAGTCTAGCGACAGAAGCCATATGGAGCAGCTCAGGGAAGGGTGTGGTGTGCAGCGGGAGCCCTGAGGAGACGGGGCTCGAATGGGGTTTTGAAGGATAAGTAGGAGCCCTCTGGGGGAGGTGGGGGAGGGGAGAAGGAGGTCCTGGCAGGGGGAACCACACATACCAAAGCCCAGAGGTGAGAGAAGGCATGGCACCGTCAAACAACTGGAAAAAGTTGAGTATGGCTATCTCCCCAAGGGAATGGGGAGGGCATGAAGCTGGCCAGTTTCATGGGGGCCTGACGGGGAGCCGTCATCAGCCTGGCCGGCCATCTGCTGAGGAGCCACTGCAGGGTTTCGGCGGGGGGAGTGACCTGGTCAGATGCGGGCCATAGGAAGAGCCAGCTGGCTGAAGGGGAGAGATGGGGTAGCAGGGGCAAGACAGGGAAGGGCAGTCAGGCAGAGAGCAGCAGGTGCAAAGGCCCTGAGGTGGAAGTGAGCTTGGTGTGCTTGATGAACAGCAAGAAAACCTGGATGGCTCCGGGGTAGTAGGGAGGGGAGCAAGTCCGAGATGAGGTGAGGTTGGAGAGCGGGCATGGTTCCTATCAGGCAGGCCTCACAGGCAAGGTAAGGAGTTTGGAGTTTACCCCACATGCAATGGAAGATCCTGGGAAGAATGTAAGCAAAGGAAAGATTTCATCTCGGTGATGTGCTTAGAAGGTCACTAGCTGCTGAACAGACATGGAGTAGACGCTTGACCCACAAGGTCAAGAACAGAAGCCAGGAGCTGGGACTGGGCGGGGCAGCGGGAGTGGGGAGGTGGGCTCAGGTGGGTGATATACTTAGCAGAAAGAGTCCCCAGGGTTTACTGATGGATCAGATGTGGGGTGCAGTCGGGATGACTCCTGCCACTTGGAGCTGGCCCCCCTCCCCCGCCCACTGCAGGCAGAGCTCAAACATCTGGGAGGCTTGGGGTGAGCATTGAGGCCTGGGAGGCCGGTGCTTAGAGAGTGGGGGTGGGGAGGAGGGAGGCAAGGAAGGGGGCTGCAAGGGGAGGGGAAGGTGGGGAGGGAGATGGGAGGTCCGGGCCCTGCCCCAGCCTGGACCTGAGGTTGGGGCAGTAGGTGTGGTGGCAGGCGGTGACAAGCGCCCGCCCCCCACAGAGGAGCAACGGCAGCACCCCGACCTGCAGAGCCATGTCCAGACGCTGCTGGTGCGCATGGGTGGCCTCTTTGTGCTGCTGCTGACCGTGGGCAGCTGGCTGGACCTCCTGGGAGTCGTCCTGTCCCTGCTGGGCGAGCTCTGGTGCCTGGCAGGCACCCGCACTCTGCTGGGCCTTTGCCAGATACAGGTGGGCAGTCCCCCGCCCCCCCCCACCGAGACACCCCAGACACTGAGCCCTGCTCCAGACAGCCCGAGGAGCTTCAGCGTGCCCCAAGTTTAAGAAGAGCTGGGGTGACCTCTCGGGGTGGGGGCAGAAGGAGCTGAAATCCCCTCTCCCTCCTGGTGTTAACCTTTGACCCCTCAGAAGTCCCAGGTGGGAGGAAGGGCCTGGGTAATCGGAGGGTAATCTGAAGTCCCCCACCAGGGGCTGGGGGAACTGAGGGATGTCCTCAATCTTTTCCTCCCCACCTTCCCTCAGGATTTTCCATCCCAGAGGCCTTCGGTGTCTGCTCCAGGGCAGGCCCAGCCCCAGCCCTCAGCACCTGCCGAGCCCCGGGACACAGCCCCCTCCTGACCTGCCTTAGCAAGGACTGGAGTCTGTCTGAGGCCCACCCAGGCTCATGTGGAGGCCTTGACCACCAGGACACTGCTCCGAGGCAGACAGAGGCGCAGGCCGGCCCCCACCTGGAGCTTGAGGTGGGCGCTGGGGGCTGCTGGCAGGAAGGGTTTGGGGTCCTCAGAAGGGGGCCAGTGGGTGAAGCCCTGTTTTTCTCAGGATGGACAATGGATACAGCCCCCTCAGACCCTGCCTTCCCCAGGGGGCTTGCGGAATGGGGGAGAATTGCGTCCTCAGGGTGGCCCCCCTTTACTGGCCTCCCTCACCTCCTCCATGAACAACAATAAAGATGATTTTTCTCAACCTGTGTGTAGAATCATGAACACACAGAGAGGGAAAGAGGCTTTTCTGGGGCCACACAGCCCTTCTTCTTTTTTTTTTTTTTTTAAGATTTTATTTATTTATTCGACAGAGATAGAGACAGCCAGTGAGAGAGGGAACACAAGCAGGGGGAGTGGGAGAGGAAGAAGCAGGCCCACAGCGGAGGAGCCCGATGTGGGGCTTGATCCCATAACGCCGGGATCACACCCTGAGCCGAAGGCAGACGCCCAACCGCTATGCCACCCAGGCGCCCCTCACACAGCCCTTCTGGTGGGGGCAGGCTTCAGGAATACATGCGGGCTGGGTCCCCTGGGGTTCAGGAGTTACTACTGATGTGGCTGAGGAAGTGATGGGGATTCAGTGGCACGGACTCAGGGTCTAGCCCCCACCTGCAGTTGTGGGTGGACGGTGTCCGTGCCCCTTCCCATCCTAGGCTAAGACCATGCGGGTCCTTACCATCTCAGGCTCGTTCAGCCCTGTCTTCCCTGCAGGGCCCAGCCCAGGGAGGCCACAGAGTATCTGGGAGAAGATTGGATACCATCTCCTCTGCTTACTTGCTGTGTGGTCTTGGGTGGGTCGCTGCCAGTCTCTGAGCCAGTCAGAAGAAAACTTGCCATGTGTAGGGTGCTTACCACATGCCAAGCATTTTCATGATCTCATTTTGTTCTGACATCAGCCCCAAGAGACAGCTACTGTTATCCCTTTTTAACAGATTCAGAAATAAGCTCAGAGAGGTTATGTAACTTGCTCAGGGTCACAGAGCTAGTTAGTGGCAAAGCCAGGAAGGGAGCCTAGGTGGCCTGACTCCCAAAGTTCAAGTGCTTTGCATGATTCTTGCTACCCTCTTCTCGTTGAAAAACTTGGGCCAGGGAAACCAACAAAGGTGCACATAAAAAATATGGCATGTCCATTCCTGGAAGATTCTGGAATGTGGTTCCAGCCACCTTGTGAGCAGAGTTGCCTAAGGCTCCATCACAGCCATGTTTTCCTGGCCCACAGGGATTGAGGGGGATTCGTAGGAGGGGCCCCACAGGACAAAGAAGACTCCTAGCTAGGGGGCGTCCAGGAGGCTACGAGGCTCAGTTGTCTGGGATTGGCAGAGGACACACCAGGAAGGAGGTGAGGGGAAAAGGTTCTTGGAGGATTCCAGGTTTTGGCGAGCCCTGCTTCTCAGCAAAGGCCACCATGATCACCCAAAGGCTACTGCTTTGGGAAGCAGAGTCTGGTGTAGGGTTCTCTGCTCCCCACCCGGGGGCACACCTGGGACATGGGCAGGCTGGCCTCAAGGCTGGTCTGGGTGGTTTCAGCTCCTTCCTCCAGAAATGGACACCTACTGACAGCTCAAGCCCAGTCTCTGATCCCTTGCTGTCCATGCTCTACCCCCAGGAGGGCCTCTCAGCTCCAAAGCAGCTGAGGTGGGGGAAATGCCTGTGGTTGCCCCTTCCCCCAATCCAGGACCCAGCCCCCCTCTGCCTGGGAGTGTGTTCAGTTCCCTCCGGGCAGGAAACTTGCCCCAGTCTGGGAGGAAATGGCTCAGTTAGCTGGGCACACGGCCAGCCCTTGCCAGACCCAGACTGGGCACTGGGTTCCGACTCAGGCCCGATGTTTTTGCTGGAAGGTTCCCTGGCCTCCTGGCCCCCAACACAGCCTGGGATCCGGTGGGGACAGGGCTGGGAGGGGATTAGATTTGGCGGTCCTTTCCTTTTTATGGACACAGGGACCATTTCCAAACAAAAATTGGGCCACATGTGTTGGAATAGGATTCTTTTCTTATCTATTAAATTATTTTTGTGGGGGCGCCTGGGTGGCGCAGTCGTTAAGCGTCTGCCTTCGGCTCAGGGCGTGATCCCGGCGTTCTGGGATCGAGCCCCACATCAGGCTCCTCCGCTGGTAGCCTGTTTCTTCCTCTCCCACTCCCCCTGCTTGTGTTCCCTCTCTCGCTGGCTGTCTCTCTCTGTGTCAAATAAATAAATAAAATCTTTAAAAAAATTATTTTTGTGAAAAGTCTAACAAGGGTATAAAAATTAGATCACTCTAAGTGAGGCATTTAGCAAATCTCCATCCAAAGAAAGAAAAACAGGACTGAAGTCCAGAAAGCAGAGGAAATCCAGAAGGCATGGTCTGGAATGGGGTATGCAGCTGGGACTCATTCTCCTACAAAAACCATGAGAGCCCAAATCCTGGGCCCAGACCAGCATCCTTCTGAAGAGGTGGGAGACCAGGATCCCCAGTCTCTGCTAAGAAAGGGTGGTAACCTCCATGGCAGCTGGGATTGGAGTGAGCCAGCCTCCTCCCTCATGAGCCCCTTACTTCTGGCTCTTCTGAGCTATGGCATTGTCCCTTTGGGCATCCTGCATGCCTTCCCCTGTCTGCCCATTCACAAGTAATTACTGGACATCTGCCTGGGGCCAGACTCTGGGCCAGAAAAGATGCAGAAGTCACAACCATGCTGCAAAGAAACATGAAGCTGGGTAAGGGGATAGCGTGGCAGCAGGTTGGGGCAAGCGGGCTAGGAGAGTGTATTTGTTAGTCACAGCTGTGTAATAAGCGGTCCCAAAACTTAGTAGCTTAAAACAACAGACATTTATTGTCTCCCTCTTTTTTTGAGAGAGAGAGAGAGAGAGAGAGGGTATGCTTGAGTGGGGTGGGAGGGAGTGTGGAGAGGGAGAGGGAGAGAATCTCAAGCAGGCTCCATACCCAGCGCAGAGCCCAACACGGTGCTTCATCTCACGACCCTGAGATCATGACCTGAGCCAAAATCAAAAGTCAGCCGCTTAACCGACTGAGGCCCCCAGGCGCCCGCATGGTCTTTTTCTGTGGGTTGGGTCCCACAGCCTGGAAGGGTCGTCTGGCTCAAGTTCTCCTCACAGACCAGGTCAAGGGGGTGGGCAAGGCTCTGGTGTCATCTCGGCCTGACGGGGGTAGGATCCACTTCCAAGCTCACTCACATGGTTGTTGGCAGGGTTCGGTTTCTTGTGGGCTACTGGACCGAGAGTCTCAGTTCCTCTCTGGCTGTTGGCTGGGGGTATCCTTAGTTCCTTGCCACGTGGGCCTCTCCATAGACAGCTCACAACATGGAAGCTGGCTTCCCTCAGAGCAAGCCAGGGAGGGAGAGAGAAAGAAGACAGCAGGAGAGAAGTCACAGTCCTTTTGTAGCCCAACGTGAAAAAGCAACACCCATTGTTTTTGCTGTGTTCTACTGGTTAGAAGCAAGTCTCTGAGTCTCGCCCACCAAGAAGAGGGGATTACACAAGGGTAGGGCAGAAGCATGGAACCTTGAGGGCCATCTCTGAAGCTGTCTTCCACGGAGGGCTTCTTCAAATGGACTGAGGGAACAAGCCAAGCAAGATGCTGAGGGAAGGACATCCTGGCTGAGGGAACAGCATGGGCAAAGGCCCTGAGGTGGCAACAAGCTGAGAGTTCTGTAGGAACAGAGGCAATTTCGTGTGGCTGGAGCGTCAGAAAGGATGGAGTGGCAGGAATGAGGTCGCGGAGGTGGGCAGGGACCAGATCACTCAGGGCCACGGTGAGGGTCGTGACAGATAGCCAGCGAGAGTTTGCACAAGGGAGTGACATAACGTGACTTACATTTTTAAAGAATTCCCCTCCTTGCTGTTTGTAGAATAGTGCAGAAACAGAAACCCAGTTCAGGGGCATTTGGAATTACCCACGTGAGATGATAATAACCCTGGGACTAACCCAGGGCTTGGACCAAGATGGTCGCCATGGAGGTAGCCAGAAGTGGGTGGGCTGGATCGGACGGATGGGCACGGATGGATGGGTATGGATGTGTTGTGAAGAGCTCATAGGACTTCCTGACCAATTAGATGTGGGTTTGAGAGAATGAGAAGAACCCAGGGCTCTTAGCTTTCTGGCCTGAGGAACCCGGTGAAGGAGACGGGAGGCATCTGGGGCAGAGCAGTACCACCTGCGGGTGCGGTCAGGTTGGCGGGAAGGCTGGGTGTTATGAAGTGTGTGATGGGGTCTGGGGCTCAGGGAGGCTTCACTGACAAAGAGCTGTTGACATGGAATCCTGAACATTCGAGGGGAGTTCCAGACCAAGGGAATAGTGGGGAAGCCCAGGCGCTGAGCCGCCTGAGGGGCCCAAGAAAGGGTCGTGTGGCCGAGCAGAGCGGGCGAGAGTCACAGCAGTGGGAGACGCTGTCGCGGAGGCTGGCTGCGGCCAGATCACCCAGGGTCACAGGAGGGCTTGGCATTTTGCCCCTGAAAGCAGCAGGAGCCCCAGAGGGGCTGTGTGGGGGCCCGTGAAGATCACAGGCTGCTCTAGCGAGATAGTCTGGCCATCAGAGTGGAGATGTGTTGTGAAGGGGTGAGAGCAGGGCCAGTCCAATTTTAAGGGCCCCCTTTAGGAAAAAGAATACAAAATCTGTATTAAAGTGAATAGTGATAGAATGATAAAGAAAAGCATAACAAATTGCTGGACGCCTAGAGACTTGGGTTCCTTCTTCTGACATCTCCCTGGGCAGCGTGCCAGGAGCACTTAATGGAAAATTCTTCCTGAGTGTGATCTGGCTGCCTCCCCTCCCAGAACATTCTGTAACTCCCAGCAACCCTCACAGGGGCCCCTACAAGTAAGAGGCCTACACAGTCACCATAAACCCACCTTGGCTAAGAGAGAAGTAGGGAGGCCAGCTGGGGGTAAGGAAGGGTCTCAGGGACTGCGGGTGCTGAGACAGATGAAGCCAAGGGGAGGGGGCTCCGGTGGGGATGGCGCCTCAAGCTGGGGGATGGGATCAGTGAGGTGTTTGAACAGGGGCTCAGCCTTGGCAAACGGCCGAGGGCTTGGGACAGTCTCAGGGACCTCAGTGACCTGACTGACACCAGGATTTCCCCTTCTCTGTCCGAGAAGGAGCTCTGACCTTCAAGGCTGGGGGCAAGGAGCCTCTAGTCCCCTCCATGGCCCACCTCTCACCCTGGAGCCCGTGCCAGTTTGCTAAGCAATGGCAAATCGTGGGAACCAACCAGCCCAGTGTCAGCTCAGGCCCCTGGACCAGGAGGGGATTAAGACCCAGACGATGTTGTCACAGCCAGGTCTGGGAGGCTGAGCCCTGTGCGGCCCAAGTGGACACAGGCTTGGGGCCTGAGAGGAGGGGAATTTATGTGGCTCTAATGTGACCCGGTCTGCTCCCCCTTGGTTTTTAAACATTTCCCTACATACTTGGCCGGTTCAGTAAAGTTGCCTGGAGCCAGGCCACCTGTCTGAATAAAGCTCATTTACTAACCTTGTGGCCTTGAGCAAGTTACCGTCTGTGCTCAGTTTCCCCATTTGCTGAGTGCACTGAACACATGGTAGGGGCAGGGCACATAGCCCTGAGGCTGACTGTGGGCTCCAGTTCCCCAGCCCCCCACCCCAGGCCTGCCAAGGGACCGTAACTGAGTCTCAGCCATGCCCCTGAGTCAGGGGATGGGGAAGGAGGGACTCATTCAGGCAGCGGAAGCAGGAACCCATCTCAGGGGAGGAATGGAATGAAGAGCCCTCACTTCCCCCATCCTGTCCACCACACTGTTCCTGGGGTATAGAAAGAGGAGCACGTTTGCATTTCACTTTCAAAGAGCTGTGACTATGGCAACTCTCTCTACTGACAAATTACAGCCCTGTGTTATGGATTTTTCTTGCATTACCTGCCCCCAGCCTTCAGAGCAACCTGGGAGGAGTTGACCATTTTCTCTGTCTCCTGAGGAGAAGACCCAAGATACAGAGAGATCACATGACTTGCTCAAGGTCACAGAGCTAATACGTGGGAGAGCCAAGATCCAAATTCAAGTAGGTCTGACTCCAAAGCCCAGGCCCTTTAGAGCTCACTACCAATCACCACTTCAATGTGGTCTGCATAGGCAGCTACGTAAGACCTTCAACGCCAGCTTGCACACTTTGCAGAAATTACTGAGTCCCTACTATGCGCCAAGCATCATGCTGGGTGCTGGAGACCCAGAAAGGAATGAGACACAGCCCTGCTCCATATGCACAGAAAGCATATGGTACAACCCAGCAGCCTTGGGATGTATCCAGGGGATGGACATGACTCCTAAACCTGCCTGCAGGAATCAGGACAGGCTTCTCAAAAGTGGTGACAGGGGTGCAGAGCTTGCCAGGAAGAGGAGGTGATCCAGACCCATGGGGTCTCACCAGTCTTCACCATGACTCTGCTTTAAGCAATAGAAACACAATTTTAACCTGTTGAAGACAAGGCAAGAAAAAAAGAGAATGCAGAGGTCCAGAGGGAAGACTTCAGGCATGGCTGAATCCAGCAGCCTAAGTGATGAGATCAGCTATCTCTCCTTCTTTATCATCTTTGCTCCCCTGTCCTCTGTGTTGGTCCAAGTGCTCGTAGCTTGCATTCTGGCAGCCTGGAGAAATGCTGCCTCTTTTTAAGTAGTTCCAGCCAGGCACTGACAGTGGGGGTGGGTTTCCTCAAACCGAAATCGATTGCTGTGACCAGAGTCCGGGGAAGTGAGGCTGGCTGAAAGGAGCCATGATGTCCGTTGGATTCTCCAGTGGAACCAAGTCTCTGCCTTACCTTCAGGACTTCGTTCATCTCACTGTCATCTCCCTAGACCTCGTCCTCTGCCTGCCAGGGAGAGGAAGGGAACTCGTCTCTGAACACCTGAGAAGCACCAGGCATATTTATCCACAATCATCCGTCAGATCCTCACGGTGAAGCCCAGGTGACAAGAGGAAACTGATTTGCCCAAGGTAAGCGACTGACAAGCGGCAGAGCTGGACTCACTCACAGATCCTGATTTTACTCCTGTCTGTGCTTGGCCCGCCACCTTCCCCGCTGCAGTGTGGGGGAGCTCCCGCTTCTTGGAACTGCTCCCCCTCCTGCCCCCGACCCTACACACAGTGGGTGCTCAGGGAGTAAGTGTTGAGCTGATCTAACTCCCAGCAGGCAGAGCAGAGGATGGAGGAAGGAGCAGGGGCAGAGGCAGGACTGGGAGGCCCAGGGAGGCTTCTGGGGCTGTTTGCCAAGTGGAACCCCCGCCCCGCCCCGGACTTACAACTTCATGCAGCTGTAAGTCGGCGCCCTGCTCCCCGCCCCACCCAAGGCTGGGGCTGCCGGCTCTGCTCTGATCTGGCCCACACGGAGCCGGTCAAGGGGAAGGGCCACTGAGCAGGCAGGTGCTTCCCTTCCTCAAGGTCTCTGGGCCAGTGGGGGCTGTGGCTCCGGGAAACTTGTCCCTGTTCCCAGGTCTAGTTGCACGGCGTATGCACTGTGTGAACAGAGGGCTCTGGAGGCCAGGCGAGGGTGACATGAGAACAGCCAGCACTACCGCTGGTGGGCACTGATCATGGGCCAGGCCCTGGGGTGCCCTCTCAGTGCCTTTGTCCCCAACAGTTCTGCAAAGGGAGGCATTCATGTTCCCAGGGGAGGGTATCTGATCCAGCTCCCCTATTTTTTTTTTTTTTGAAATTTTATATTTTTAAGTAATCCCTACACCCAATGTGGGGCTCGAACCCATGACCCCGAGGTCAAGCACGGCATGCTCCAGCCACTGAGCCAGCTGGGCGCCCCTCCCTTATGTTACAGGTGAGGAAACAGAGCCTCAGAGAGGGAAAGAGCTTGTCCAAGGTCATAGCCAGCACCAGAATGCCGGGAGTTAAGCCGAAATCCGAGCTCAAAGCCCATGTATTCCTTACGGCCTCCCTGGTCCTGGATGTCCTTGCCTGTTCTTCTCATGGCTGGCTCCTCATCGTCTCAGCTTAAGTGACACCGGCCCCCCAGGGAGGCCATCCCTACTCTCACCAGCACCCCTTATTCTGTGTCAGCCCCTTATTCATTCCTTCATGGCACACATTATATTACGGTCATCGTCATATCGCGGTAACTATTGTGGTAGTTCATGCTACGTGTTGATCTCCCCCAGCTCTCCGTAAGTTCTGCGGGGACAAGGAGGGATTGTGTCTGACCTGATTCCCTTAGGCTCCTTGACTCGTTTTAGCACGCAGTAGGTGCCCAACCAATGTTTGCTGGATCCAAGCCCTCTTCTGTGGGCAGCAGGCGTCATGCTCCCCGCAGACTGGGCAGCAGCAAACGTCCGCACTGCTTGGTTCTGTCCCCCAAACCTCTCTCCCACCCATTCCCTGCCACCCGGGGTCTCAGCCCTAATAAAAGATTGTTCAACTGCTTGGAAGAGAGCTGGTCCAAGGCTCACAGGACAGGGGGAGGGAGCAGGGGCTCTCTGAGCTGCAAACAAAGGGCATGTGTTCCCGTCCAGTATACTTCCTGGGTTTCCGTTACAGGAAGCTTGGCACCTGCCAAGGTGACACGGACACCACCCACTGGGGCAGCTGCGGGACCGCCTTCGCCAGGACGCTCCTCTCCACCCAGGAGCAGCCACACAGGTGGAACAGGCGGCCAGGGGTGCTGGACAGCAGGTAAGTGGTGGCAGCTGGACCCCCACATATCCCTTCGACCTTCCCCCTTCCGCAGCCAGTCTTAGCCCCAAGCAGATGTGTGGAGGCCTGGGCCCTCGATGGAGTCCGTGTGACTTTGGACGAGGCCGCAGATCAACCCTTTGGTATCTCATTGTCCCATCTGCGGGTGCAGTGAGGCGGCTCAGGGGACGTCGTGAAGGTGAGGGAGGGCAGCTCCATGTTTATCTGTTTTAAATAAGCTTCTGGGTCACAAAGCACTTGAAAAGGGGGTTCTAGGGCCCAGAGTATCTGCAAACCCCTGGATCGCGCCTTCTCCTTAAATTCCTTCCCACCCCTGGCAGTCAGCAGCCCCCTCCTTCCTCCTGGGAGAAGCTCCGGAGCTGGGGGCGGGGGCAGTCCCCTCCAGGCAGCGCTGCCGGCTGGGGATGAGCCTGGTCAAGGGCCCCAGCAGCCTGGAGTCTGAGTCTGCTCAGCCACGGGTGCTCTACAAGCCTCAGCTCCCACATCCCTGTGGGTGGCAGGTACGGGGCGGGGGGGGGTCGGGAACAGGAGCCGCAGAGCAGTGTGTGCACCCAGGGGGCACCCGCTGGTCTGGGTTTGAATCCGGCTCCACCCCCTTGCCCCTCGTGTGGCCTTGCACCTCTCTGGGCCTCAGTTTCCTCAACTGTGAAGCAGAAATGACCAGCCCTGCCATACGGGGCTGTCCCGGAGATTCGGTAGAGAGGTCTGTAGGTCAGGCACCTGCCACGGGAGCCTCTACCCTGGGGGCTACTGTTATCATGTTGTTTGTGGAGTGGCGAGAGGCTCACAAGTGGGTGAAGAATTGAGAGAGGCTGGGATGAGAAGGAGGAGGAGGAGTGGGGGAATGCTACAGGGTACCCAGCTGCCGCCCTCACGACCCCCATGAGTGGGAGCCCCTCAGGAGCAGCCCCAGAGCCATCCTGGCCAGGGTGACTGGAGCTTGGGCCCCAGGGGAGAGCTAGACCCCGCCTGGCCTCCCCACAGATGGCGCTGGGTCCAGCACTCCTCTGGCCTCAGCCACTGTGGCTTTAATCAAAAGAACAATCTGTTTGCCTCTGAATCAGACCCAGATTCCTTTTCCCAGCAATGTTCCCGAAGCCTCCAGGGACTCAGGCGGCCCATCCCTGCTCGGCTCAGTCTCCTGTCCCAGGGCCCAGGCTCTGCTTCCTCCTCCCCCTCTACCCCGGCTTGGGTCCGGGGAGTGCAGGAGGCGGGAGGGAGTCGGAGACTGGAACCAGGGTGGCAAACCAGGTGACCTGACTGTCTGCTGGGCCCTTCGGACAAGGCTTCCTGGAGGGGCCTGTGCCCTCCGCAGCCCCCCCCCCAGACACTGGGACCCCACTGCAGAGGGTTTAAGGGTCCACACAGGCAGTGATGGCCGCTCAGAAAGGAAAACTGAGATGACCTACTCCGCTGAGCATCTGAGACCTCCCCCCGGGGTCACCCCCTAAGAAAGTCCCAAGCCCAGCATGTGTTGACTTCTGACAGCCAGCGCCCTTCTCACTGTCAATACCACCTTTTATCCTCAGACTGACCCCCAGCGGTAAGCAGCCTTTACCCCCATTTTACAGATAAGACACTGAGACTCCAGGAGGCAGAGTGACTGCCCAGGGTCACTGGGTTAGTGAACGGCCATGGAACCCAGATCCACCTGACTCCTAGGACGCTGGGAGATCTCAGGCCAAACTCAGGTGTAAGGGGGCCGCCCCCCAACACACACCCGACAGGGCAGGTGGGGCCACCAACCCAGGTGACCCAGGGAAGGAGGAGAGGAAGCACCAGGCAGGGCGCACAAAGGCCTCGGGGGTGGGCAGCGGGGGAGGCCTCCCACCCCAGGCCCAGGCCCAGGGGAAGGGAGGAGTGGTCGAGGGAACAAAGGGCGGGCGGCGGGGGCGGCGCGGGGCGCGGCCGGGCAGGTGGGGGGGCAGGTAGGGGCCGCTTCCGCCGGCGGGAATCCCGGGCCCCCTCCCCCTAAGCTTCACCTTTTATGGTAAGGCGGCCGGGGCGGCGGGGCGGAGGGAGCCGAGGGGGCGGGGAGGGCGGAGGGGGCGGGAGGCGCCGCGCCGCTCCCGGCTCTGCTCGCTCGGGCGTCGGACCGGAGCCGCTGGGGGCGCGGGCGACGCAGGTAAGCGGGGTGCTGGGCGCGGGGCTGGGGGGGGGGGGGCAGGGGGCGGCCGTCCTTCCGCCCCTGCCCCGGCCGCACACAGGTGACAGCAAGGGCAGCCCCGGGCCGGAGCCCACCCCGCCCCCCCGGCCGGGACCCCAGCCCCCGGCTCTCCTGCAGGGGGCCCGCGGGGGGCGGGGGTGCCGCCTAGGCTCCCGGCCCCAGGTCTCTGTCCCCGGAGCGGGGGGAGGGCTGGTGTCCCTGCCCCGGAGCGGGGCGCCGGGGGAAGAGGTGGGCAGGGCGGAAGCTCCCGCACAAAGAGGACAGCGTCCCGCACATGGATCGAATTAAAGTCCCCGGCGGCGCCCCACAGTGACCCGGCCAGCCGCCCGGCTGGGCTGCTTGCGGGAGGGCGCCGGGTTTCCGGAGCTCCGGGAAGCTCCGGGCCCCTTCACCCAGCCCGGGTCAGGCGAGGGGAAGGGGGGGGGCCCAGGGCCGCCCCTCTCTGGGCCTCAAATCCCCGTCGGGGCTGGGAAGGGGTGTGCCGTGGGGCATCTTGGCGTGGATCCTCCCCCAGCCCTGCTCTGGGTACCCCGGGAAGCGCCCGGGCAGCGCCCAGATTCCTGCTCTTGATGACGGAAGCCAAGTCGGGTCCTCCCAGGTCCCCCAAACCAGCTGGGCCCCTGGGGGCTCCTCCCCATCAGGGGCTGGATAACCAGCTGGCCTTCTCTTTGCACCCACCAAGTACCAAGATCTGGAGCTCTCTCTCCTTGTATTCTCTCAGCCAACCGCCTTTCAGGACAGACTTTTTAATTCTCACTTTAGGAAAAAACAGGCCCAGAGAGGGTCAGTAACCTGCTCCTGGTCACCCAGCAGGAAAGAGGTGGGGCCGGGCGTGAATCCAGCTCTCTGTGCTTCCTTGGCTTCCCTGAGGTGGGGCAGAGGAAAAGGGCACCCCTACCCAAGGCTGCAGGGCCCTCTGCAGGGGGTGGGCACAGTCTCATTCCCACCTCCGGCAAAGTGTCATTCTGAACCAAGCAGAGATTGCTTTGTCCAAGTGTCAAAGAACAAAGATTACAGGTGGTTCCAGAAGTTTTTGGAGGGTGTTAGGAGGAGTAAGGAAGGAAGGGAAAGAGGGGGGTACTACCAGGAGGCCCGCCAGCCTGTCCCCTGCCCTGGGCTGCAGCCTAAAGCCAGGCTGGGTGGGTGGCTGCCTGGATCTCAGCCTCCTTCCTTCCTCTTGACAGGAAATGACTTTCTTTCCCTTTGTTCCCACTTTCTCCGCTTACCCAACTGGGTCTCAGATTCCCCCTCTACGGGAGGAAGGATGGGGGCGGAGGGTCCCCTGGGTGCGGCTGGCCAGTAGCCCCACAGGGACGTTTCTCACACATACCCTGGTCTGGGGTGACCTGGGGGCAGTGGGAGCTGAGGGAGGCCAAGGCTCCCTCTCCTAGCAGCCTGGGGCCTGACTGACAGGCTTTGAAAATCCCCAGCGGGGGCCCCTTCCCCTGGGGCCAGAAGTCCCTGCGGGAACCACAGGGAGGGATGGTGGGGGGTGGAGCTGCCCAGCTGTGCACATCTGGCCTCAGAGCTAGGACGTTTGCCTTGGGTGTTTTCCGAGAAACCCACAGATCTGACTTCCCGGAGGGGTGGGCTGGGGTGGAGTGGGGGTCAGAGCAGGGTCGAAGGGGGGCGGAGGAGGCATCCACAGCAGTCTCTGGGGATGAGCCCAGAATGCACTGACCACAAGAAAATCTATCCCGATCGGGCCATTCTGGGGGGGTGAGAACAGGCCTGAGGATTTGGAGGTCCCGTACCATCCAGGGAGGGAAACGTGTGTCGTCTCAGGTCCAAGGACACCCCCCACCCCCGCACCCCCCCGCACCCCCCGCACCAGGACTCAGGTCAAAATGGTGCTCAGTTAGAATTCTGAGTCTGCTAAGTCTGCTAAGGTCACCTGGAAAAGTCACTTACCCTCTCGGGGCCTCGCTTGGAGCCACCTGTAAAGTGGGGGCATAAGGGGCTGTGTCGCAAACGAGGTGCGTTTTGGGGCTCAGAGAGCACATGACACGGTGCCGGGCACACAGCCCACACTTGGTCACTAAGTGCCATTGCTGTCGTTTCTTGCACGGGCATCTCAGAAAACTGCTTACAAAATTAGGCTCTTAAACTTGTAACCAAATCCAAAGCCCGGAAGTGTCAAAGCATATGGTGCTGCATGACCCGTGGCTGTGGCCGCCAGTGTCAGGAAGCATATGTACCGCCAGACATCGCGTAGAGAGCAAGAAACAGCAGGAAAGCACTTTGAAAGGACTTTTTAAGCTTCATAGGTTGTTTCCTGTTCAGAGCAGGTATTTTGTTAATCAGACTGACCTATACGTTTTAACCAAACATATAAACCAATGCGAGAGGGATTGAGGCACATTGGTTGTGTTCGTTACTGTTATTCCCTTAGTCACCATGAGAGTCCGAAGTGGCCTCTCAGTGGACTTTGAGATACAGAGGGGGCCCTATGAGTGGCCGCTAGGGCTCCAAGTCTGCCACTGGGGTCCCTCAGGGCCCTCAGCCCCTACCCACCCAGCCCCATTTCTTGAGATTCACTCACTGGGTCCCTATTTATTCTTCTCCCCGCATACCTGTGGGCTGGCCTTTGGAGCCAGAGCGGGGTGGCTTAGCTGGAGAGTGAGTTAGAAAGGGGAGAGACCCAGCTTAGACCCAGCTCAAAGTGGGCATAAGCCCTTGGAGCCCAGTGAGGACCCCCGGCTGAATGTGGTTGACTTGCTGTCCCCCAACCTGAGCGCCCCCCCCCACCCCCGCTCAGCCTTGGCCTTGGAGGCTACTCTTTGCAGGCACCACCTGGGGGATGGAAAATGGGCTCCTTGACATCAGGAATGCTGCCCTGCTCCCAGATCCGTGTCCGGATGCCGACACGGCTTGGGTCACAGAGATTACGGGCACCGCTGAAGTCACGTGTAGTCACTTGGGGAGGTAGGGGCAGACGTGGTGACAGGGAGCCAACATGTCCTGTGATGGGCTGTCATCACCCTGTGGAAGCAGACAGCTGCCTCCAGGAGGGGGTCAGGAATCAGGGGAGGCTTCGTGGAAAAGCTGGGCCTCTAAGAAAAAACTGACATTCGCCCTGTGAGGGGTAGGGGTGGAAACACTCCAAGGCGGGTAAGAGAAAAAGCTGAGAAAGGGTGAACGGTCCACGGTGGTCAAAAAAAGAAGTTGAGGGCCGCCTGGCTGGCTGAGTCGGAAGAGCCTGCAACTCTTGATCTCAGGGCTGTGGGTTCAAGCCCCATGTTGGGTGTAGAGATTATTTCAAAATAAAATCTTTTTTGTTCCTTATTTGTTTAGAGAGTGAGGGAAAGAGCTTGGGGAAGGGGGAGAGGGGGAGAGAGAGAGAGAGAATCTTAAGCAGGCTCCATGCCTAGCACAGAACCCAACTCAAGGCTTGAGATCATGACCTGAGCCGAGATCAAGAGTCAGACGATGAACTGACTGAGCCACCTGGTGCCCCTAAAAATAAAATCTTTTAAAAAAAGGAAAAATAATAAGTTGAAGCCAGAGGAATTTGGACTTCATTTTGAAGGTAGTAGGGAGCCATGGAAGGTTTTTGAGTAGAGGAGAGACAAATTTATGCTCTAGAAAGGGCAGGATTGGAGATCACTGGGGCTCCCACCCCTACCTCACCCCGGTGCCTGAGCCAGAGCCTGGTTTTGGAGATGGGACAGAGTGAGAGATTCTGACAATAGAATCAAGACTTGATTGGATATGGAGGCGGATACAGAGAAAGGGATGCCGTCGGTGGGCTGGGCTGGGAGAGGGTGGCAGAGCCAAGTGGTCAAGAGCATGGCCGCTGGATTCAAATCCCGTCTCTGCTGCTGTGTGACCTTGAACAAGTGATTTCACCTCTCTGAGCCTTGGTTTCCCCATCTGTCAGGATAGTCATAGTGCCTCTCCCCCAGCGGCCAGGAGGACTCAGGAGCCAGTGGGCAGAAAGTGCTTAGGACGGTGGGTGCAGAGAGAGATTGTTCTGTCCCCTCTGCCTCCTGGAACCCAACCCTAAGGCTCTGACGGGTCACGCTGTTTCCCTCCCACAGCACAGCCAGTTTGGACCCCCCGGGGACTTCGGCCTTCCCAGGAGAAGTGGATCCCAGGTGAGGGAGGGACCTGGGGTGTGGCCCCGCGGCAGGCCGGGCCCTGGGCTGGGACCAGCAGTCAGCTGCCCTGGGGGGTGGGGACCTGGAGGAGCGGCTCCTTCCTCACACTTCTCAGATGAGCAAAATTAATCATTTGTGAGGTGAGCGGGGCAGGGCTGCCCTTTGCTTCCCCAGGTGTGCAGGTTGGGGGGCGGGCCGGTGGGACTGCTGGGTCACCTCCGTGTGGCCGAGTCACCTGGTGGACACCTGCCCTCCTCCGCAGGACATCCCCAGCCCCTTCTTTGTGTCCGCTGGGACCAGGCGGGGCACAGTGGGGTGGCCCCTCCTGTCGTGTTAGCAGGAGGGAGGCTCGGTGCCCTGGGGATGTCTGTCTGTCTAGAGCATGTCCCTGTGTCCTGAGCCCTGCCCCAGCTGGAGCCCCACTCTGTCCCCAGCCCCACCAGGAACCGAGACAATGGCCTCGAAGCCCGAGAAGAGGGTCGCCTCGTCTGTCTTTATTACGCTGGCCCCCCCGCGGCGAAACCTGGCTGTGGCCGAAGAGGTGAAGCCGGCAGCTTGTGAGGCCCGGCCTGGCCGCCCCTGGGAGGCCCCTGCCACCGTGAAGGCGCCCGGGGCTGGCTCGGCGGGGAGACCCAGCCTTTGGACACCCCCTGCCCGGGCGGCAGCCGCTGTGCCGGCTGTGCCACCCCAGCTCGCCAATGGCGGTAAGAAGCAGGGCACCGGGCACGAGGCTGGCTCAGAGGCAGCACGGAGGTGGGGAGGAAGGGACAGGCTCCGAGCGCATTCATGCGTCCGTTCCTTCATGAGCACCTGCTATGTGCCAGGCAGACTCAAGCCCACCTGCCTGGGTTTGAATCCTGGCTCTTCCGCTTGGCTGTGTGATGTTGGCAAGCATGCGCCCTCTCTGTTCCTCTGTTTCCTAATCTATAAAACAGGCGTCATGATAGTACCTTCCTCAGTGGATTAGTGGAATTAGTACATATGTTTGGGCCAGCGCCTGTCACGTGGAAGGTGTTAAATGTGTCACCTGCTGCTACTCTTCTGGGCCAGAGGCTGGGGACATGAAAAGAAAGACAAGGCTTTCAGCCTGCATGAAACTGAAATCTTAGTGGGGGAAACAGATGGCAAAAATATATAATGTTGGGGAGACACAAGTGCTGGACAGGAGCAAAGCACGGCGAAGTGGTGGGAGGTATAACTTTTTTTTTTTTAAGATTTTATTTATTTATATGAGAGAGAGAGCATGAGCAGGGGGAGGGGTAGAGGGAGAAGCAGACTCCCTCGCTGAGCAGGGAGCCCCAGGAGGTACCACTTTTTATGGAGCAGTCAGGATGGCTTCCCCAAAGAGGTGCCATTTCACCTCAGCTAAGACCTGAATGACAGGATAGAGCTGGCCAGTGGGAAAAGCAAGTGCAAAGGCCCTGAGGCAGGAATGAATGGGGCACGCTGGCATGTTGAAGGACCTCAAAGGTGGTTTTATTCTTTCTCGAGCTCTGCCATTCACTGGCTCTGTGGTCTTAGGCAAGATGTTTGTTTGCTTGGTTTCCTCCTCTGGAAAGTGGAAATTTGGTCATGTATGTGATGCATCCATCACAGAATGGACATACTTCACACATGGCTCTTCCTTTACCTTGTGCTTGGCTCTGCTGCCGTGGTGACAGTGAGCTTTGGAGACCTCTCTCCATGGCGTCTTAGCTGTTGGTTGGGTAGAAACAAGGAAGGAGGACAACCCAGGGGCCTGGGGCAGGGGGATGGCTCGCCTTACAGGACACCAGGTGGAATAAGGAGGCCCAGAGACATCAAGGATGAGCCCCCTGAGGTCCCCCCGGGTGCAGAGTCAGGTGTCCTGCTGTCCCCGAGCAGGGTTAGGGCAGCCCTGTGCATCCATCACCACAGAAACCACCTGAAGACCAATAGGAACTGCCAATTCCGAGGGGCCAGGAGAGGGCAGGAGAAGGGGCCACCCGTGTACACGCGTGGGAGTGCATGGACATGCATGTAACATGCCTCTTCATACGCCACGACCTTGTAAACAGATCTGTCCTTTCTAACCACACATCCCAAGAACACGGCCTCCTCCCGGTGCTTCCATGTAGAACCAGGACCACGATGAGCGGAATTCACACAGCAGGACGTGTGATCCGGTGGAAAAAAATGACGACCCTTCTGGGTAGGAGAGGGAGTCCAGGATATATGGTATAGATGCCCCAGTGCCAGAATTTCCAGGATGTTCTCATGGGCTGTTGGAGTTACAGTCAGAAGATCCCGGGAGTGTGGTAACAGAAGCGGCCTTCTCTGGGAGGGGGCGCCCAGCCGTGCTGGTCAGCTGGTCCGCCGTTTTGTGGCCGATTTGGCACAGGGGCAGAGCCCGGGGCATCTTGGGGTTCAGCCTGGCTTGAGTGAGACAAGTTCTAGGCGAGCAGCGTGGTCATGAGTCTGGTCTGACCTCAGAGCACAGAGCGCGCCCCGGGGCCCTGCCACTTGCTTCGAGCCATCTCTGGGGCAGGCTGGCCTCTGACACCCCAGCTAGTGCTCGTCCCCGCGGGAGTCCACACACGTTTATTTGGCCCTTTCATCCTGACAGAGGTCCCCGCTCTCCCCCAGATGCTCACGTGCCCTGACTGCGGCCTCACCAACTCGCATTCAGAAGTCAGTTTTTCTCTTGGCTTCTCTTTAAAAGTCTGCTCTTCCTCCTGCTCCTGGCCACGTGACCCTGGTCCAGCTCAGGCCCCTCTGCACGGCGGCCTGCGGGCCTCCAGCCCCGGCTGTCTTGAATGCCTGTCCTGGCCAGGACCGAAGAAGGCAGGGTCCTGGGAGAGGCCTGAGCGCTCCTGCTGCCTCTCCGTGATCCGGTTCCTGACTCACTTCAGCTCTGCGGGAGCAAGGTTCTCACACTGGAGCAGCCTAGCATCAGCAGGGGGCTTGTTCCGACACAGCCGGCCCCACCCTGGGTGTTTCTGATTCAGCAGGTCCGCTGTGGGGCCGAAGAATTTGCATTTCTTACACATTTCCAGGTAATGCTGAGGCTCTGGTTTGCGGACCACGCTTGGGGAGCTGTGGTTCTAGCCCGAAGGCCTTAAGCAACTGAAGCTCCGGGAGCGGAAGACTAGTTTTCCAAGTGTGGTCTTCGAACCAGAACCAGCGGCAGCTTCACCTGGGAACTTTTCAAGAATGTAAATTCTCAGGCGCTTTCCCCCAAGTCTGCTGAGTCAGAAGCTCTGGGGGTGGGGCCCCCGTCTGCCTCTGAGCAAGCCCCCAGAGGATTCTGTGGCTTACTCACAGGTCTAGAACAATCCTCCCATCTGTACCGTCCCTCAGTCCTTGGGAGAACGGGCAGGGGGCTCATTATCTTTGTGGAATGGGTAAGAAACCGGAAGCCCAGAGAGGTGCCCCTGTGAATCCGCAGGGAATGGGACCAGAGCCTGGGGCTTCAGGGGGCAGGGCCTGGGGCACTTTCCGTCTGCTTTCCATGGGTGTCTAAGGCAGTCTGACCTTGTGAGGCCTGGCCTACCTTGTGCCCCAGAGATAGGAGGGGAGCGGAGGGCAGACTCCGACCAGACTCCCTGCCCTTTCTCCCTGGGGCACTATTAATAGCGCTCTCCCTGTATGTGGCAGCAGCCGACAGGATTTTCAGGGCCAGCTTCTCTCCTGACCCCCAGTCACCTCCTCCAGGGGAGCTGGGGAGCTGTTCCTGGAGAGAGCAGAGCCTGGGGCTAAGGCAGGAGCTGGGTGATCCTCAGCCCCCCTCCTCCCTCTGTCCTCCCCCGAGAGGGCCTCGGATCCAGGCCCCTCCCCTTCTGTGGACCTCAGCCTTCCCAGCAGGAGTTCAGCTCTCCTGGTTAACGTCTGGCTTCCGCTCAGGTCAGGATTCCAGGGTCCTGGGATCTAGCCCCAGGGAGTCTGCTTCTCCCTCTGCCCTCTTCCCGTTCGTTCTGTCTCCCACTGTGTGTCTCTCTCAAATAAATAAAATCTTAAAAAAAAAAAAGAAAGGAGTTAAGCTCTCCTGCACTAACCAAGAAAATGGTGTCATGCCAGGGTGTTTTTCTTATGTATGTACGTGTGTTTGCTGTTGGGTGGTTCTTTTTTAAATTTTATTTATTATTATTTTATTTTTTCTAATGAGAGAGAGAGGGAGAACATGAGTAGGGGAAGGAGCAGAGGGAGAGAATCTTAAGCAGGCTTCACACTCAGGCTCAGCGTGCAGCCTGACTCTGGGACTCGATCCCAGGACCCTGAGATCATGACCTGAGCTGAAGGCAGACGCTTAACCGACTGAGCCACCCAGGTGCCCCAAGTGATATTAATTTTAATAATGTATATTGTGCCATCTGATACAGTAAAATGATCATTTCAGCAGTAATTATGGAAACTATCAATGAGATATTTTACACTGTGTTTTCAGTCCTGATTCTTCCCGCACATCTCGGTGTGGACCAGCCATGTGCCAAGTGCTTATTGGCCACATGGGACTGGTGGCTGCTTTATTGGACAAAACACACACACAATGAACCGTATGTGGTTGTTTTTCTCTAAATTCTCTTAATGCCAGGGAAGTTTCTCCTTTCTTTTTCTCTCACATGCCATTGACTTTTTGCAAAAAGTAGGGTCAGTTTCTGTAGAATGTCCCTGATTTTTCCCCTGCTGTCTTGGGGCCCCATTCAACTCACCCCCTCTTCCAAGTTTATTGTTAGCAGAGTTAATTCTGGAGACCTGATTAGATTGGGTTTGGTTCTTGTTTATGTTTTGGGGTTTGCTTTGGTAAGAACATTTAAGGGTGTACCTGCCTGCAGTGTAACATGAGCCCGAAGCCCCCTGGTATCTGCTGGGGTTATTAACCAGTGGATTCAGGTGGTGACAGCCTGACCCCTCCTTCAGAAAGTTCTCCATCAACCTGTTGCCTGATGCTTTCAACACTTGATAGTCATTGCCTGGACCGGTTATTTAACCAGGGTGGTGGTTCCCACACTTAGGTGGCATAGTGTCACTGGGAGGGCTTCTGTGCTCTCTGTGGCTGGACCCCACCACACAAGTTCCGATTCTCCAGATCAGGGGCAGACCCAGAAGGCGCATTTCTGCGAGACTTCCGGTCACTGCTGTTGCTGAGCCAGGAGCCCCACTTTGCACAGCCTTAGCGGTTGAGTTCGCTTGTATTTCAACAAGGACCTTCTAGCAAGGATTTGGGGCCCTCGAGCGTCCCGGTAGGGGAGGGCTGTTATGGGGGGTTCTGACACCTTCTGTTTTCTGAGCCCATGCCACGTGCCATCTCCTGTACCATCTCCTCACAACAGCCCAGAAAGAATGATGCCCATGTTTCAACTGAGCACACAGACCCAGAGAGGTGAAGTCTCTTGCCTAAGGACACACAGCAAGTCAGTGGCAGAGCCAGAGATGGACCGCAGGTCTGGGGGACCCTGGACATGAGCTCTTGGCCCCCATGCCGCATGGCCTTCTGGGTAAGTGGACACCTTTTCTGTCCACCCGCAGAGACTCACACCAACCCTCTCTCCCCTTTTGGTTGCAGGATGTTCTCCCCCTCCTCCTACCTTGGATGGCGAGGACGCACTGCCCGATCTGGACCTCCTCCCACCTCCACCGCCCTCCCCTGATGAGGAGCCCCCTGCCTCGATGGGAGCGGCGCTCATTTCAGACTTAGAGCAGCTGCACCTGCCCCCGCCTCCACCCCCACCCCAGGTACTGCCAACCCCTTGGTTCCCCCACCCCCAGTGGAGCCCCAGGGGCCCCAGGGAGGGAGGGAGGGAGAGGGGGAGGGATTTAAGCCTGGAGATTGCTCCTGCTTGAGGGCTGTCCCTCTTCGAAACTTCCAAGCCGTTAAAGTTGGTCCTGTTTTTCAAGGTCCCTGGATGAGGGATGCCGCAGCCTTTTCCCCCTCAGGTACCCCCTTCAGCTCTGAGAAGATATTTTTAATCCTCCGCCCTTAACAGACGCCATTGTAGAAACGGGCAGGATTCCAGGCCAGGGAAGAAGAATTCCAGGAGCTTCTTCAGAAGTAGGAGGAAGTAGCTTTGGGCCCCAGCCACTGCTGTCAACCTTCCTGCTGAGTGACACTAGGTCCCTTGCTTCTCTGTGCCTCGGTTTCCTCCTCTGCACAGTGGGGCTGATTGTGCTTGGTGCCGTCAGCGGAGGAGCAGAGCTGAGAGGGCTGTGCGGGGTCCCCACTGGCTGACACCTGTCCTGCCCTCCCCCTGTATCCCCACAGCCCCTGGCGGAGGGACCTCCGGTCCAGCCTCGGCCCATTCTCCCCAGGCCCACAGAGGAGGAGCTGCCGCCTCCCCCAGAAGAGCCTGTTGGCTTCCACGAGAGAGAGGCATCCACAGGTATGGGCTCAGGGCTGGAAACTTCTGGGGGGCCCCCAGGGGCCCTCACTGGACAAGCATGAGCTTCCACGTGGGAACTAGGAGAGCAGGGCCTGCCAGCATCTGTCCCTGCTGCTCACGGTTCAGTGATGGGCCTTATAATTATACATCAATTTTATGTTTATTGCCTTAATCTTTTTCCTTTAAACTGAAATCCATTTTTTTAACACTAGTTTTTTTTTGTTTTTTGTTTTTTTTAGATTTTATTTATTTGGGAGAGAGGGTGGGGGAGGGGCAGAGGGAGAGGGAGAGAGAGTCTTAAGCAGACTCCTCCCTGAGTGTGAAGCCTGAGGCAGGGCTCCGTCTCATGACCCTGAGATCATGACCTTGAGCCTAAATCACGAGTCCGACGCTCCACTGACCCCGCCACCCAGGAGCCCCGAACTGAAATCCATTTAAGTATTGATCAGCCAAATGTGCTGTGATAGCAAAATACCTTGAATTTTTTCACTATTTAATTTTTTGAGCACGTAATGTTCTCGCGTAGACAAAAGAAAAAGCACGGAAAGGTGTAGAGTGAAAAGTCTCCCCTTTGCACCATCCCGGTGGCCCCCGCTTTCCTGCCAGGTGGGCAGCCCCTGTGGTTAATGTCTTGCATATCCTTTCAGAGATGTTCAATGCCTGTGCAAGTGAGTACGACCCTGTGTCTGCCCCCACCCCGGCCCGCGGTCCCACAAACTGTAGCAGACTCTCTGCTCTTCCGCGCTTTGCTTTCTTTCCTTCACACATCGAAGAGGTCGCGCCACATCCTTCTTTTGCACAGCTGCATAGCAGTCCTCATCGGGGCCCTGCCATATGCGCGTAGCCAGTCGCCCGTGGACGGGCACATAGGTGGTTTCTTGCTACAACACTGAGGCTGAGACGAATCTCCTAGCATGTAGGTCATTTTGCCCGCGTGCAGGTTTGTGGGAGAAATTTCTAGAAGAGGAAATACTGTGGTCAAAGGGCGGGTGCATTTATAACTTTGATCTTTTTGGCGCGTTGGCCTCTGGGGTCCTCCCGAGCTGCACCCCCACCAGCGGCGTCTGAGGCATGACTGCCCGCCGCCTCCCCCGCTGTGTGTTCACTATTTACTTAGCAGCTACTAAGTGCCTGCCAGGCACCGAAAGCCTTCTCTGCTCCAAAGTCATAATATACTTCTCCGGTTTCTTCCAGTCTTATGGTTTCATTTTCTCACACTTAAGATATTTGATACATTTGGAATCATCTGGGTATAAAGGTGTCACTGTGGAGCCTCCTTCAAATTTTTACGGATGGCAACCCACTCGTCCCGATGCTGTGTCCTTTGATTTCGGCTTTTTTTTTTTTTTTTTTTTTAAGATTTTACTTTTAAGTAATCTCTACACTAAAGGTAGGGCTCAGACGCAACCCCGAGATCAAGAGTCGCACTGTCCGCTGTCGGAACCAGCCAGGCGTCCCTGACATAGGCTTTCAGAGGTGTTCACGTTCCTTTTCACCGCTCCTCCTAAAATGAGGCCACACTCGCACCCCCGGGGGCTGGAGGCAGAGACCCAGTGCTCTAGGCTTGTCCTGGGTGGTGCCTGGGTGCGGTAGGCCCAGGCCGGGCGGCTGACAAGCTGCGTCTCCTCCACCCCAGACGTCTGTGCCTTCTGCCACAAGACCGTGTCCCCCCGAGAGCTGGCCGTGGAAGCCATGAAGAGGCAGTACCACGCTCACTGCTTCACGTGCCGCACCTGCCGCCGCCAGCTGGCCGGGCAGACCTTCTACCAGAAGGACGGGCGGCCCCTCTGTGAACCCTGCTACCAGGTAACCCCCCTGCGGCTGGCCTCCCGGCACCAGGCACCGTGCTGGGCGCTTGGAAGGTGTCCCGTTATTTCACTGCCCACAGTTATCCTGGGAGGCAGGCCCAGCGACCCGTTTCACAGATGAGGAAGTTGAGGCTCCGAGAGGGGAAGGAGCTCAGCCAAGGTGTGTGAGCTTTCTGTGGCTGCTGTAACGAATTACCACGAGTTTGGTGGCTTCACACAGCACACGTTTCCTCTCGTACAGTTTTGGAGGCCGGAAGTCCAAGTCTGCACCCCCTCCAGAGGCTCTAGGGGAGCATCTGTGTCCTTACCTTTTCCAGGTTGTTTTTTTTTTAAGATTTTATTTATTATTTGTTTGTCTGAGAGAGAGAGCACAAGCAGGGGGAGCGGCAGGCAGAGGGAGAAGCAGGCTCCCCACTGAGCAGGGAGCCTGATGTGGGACTCGATCCCAGGACCTTGGGATCATGGCCTGAGCCGAAGGCAGATGCTTAACCACCTGAGCCACCCAGCCGCCTCCCTTTTCCAGCTTCTGAAGCTGCGCCCCTTGCATCCTTTGCGTCCCTTGGTTCCTTCGTCCACCTTCCAAGTCAGCAGGGAGGCATCTTGCTTCCATGTCCTACTTCCTCCTTCTGTGTCAAATCTCCCTCTGCCTCCCTCTTATGGAGACACTTGGGGTGGCACTTAGGACCCACCCAGGATCATCTCCCCATGTCAAGACACTGAACTCATGGGGCGCCTGGGTGGCACAGTCGTTGGGCGTCTGCCTTCAGCTCAGGGCCTGATCTCGGAAGTCCTGGGATCGAGCCCCACATCGCCTGCTCTGCTGGAAGCTTGCTTCTTCCTCTCCCACTCCCCCTGCTTGTGTTTCCTCTCTTGCTGTCTGTCTCTCTCTCTGTCAAATAAATAAAAAAATCTTAAAAAAAAAAAAAAGACACTGAACTCAATCATATCTGCAGGCCCTTTTGCCACTAAAGGTAGTCACAGATCCCAGGGATGAGGACATGCATGTCTTGGGGACATGTACCCAGCCTGTCACACATGTCACACTCCAGAAGGTGGTGGAGCTGGGATTCTCCCCCAGCCCCATCTGCTTCTGGAGCCCTCCGGTGCTCTTGCCTCTCTCACCGACAGCCACAGGTTCCAGTGCCCAGTCTCGCAGGAATCTGTGTCGCCTGTGAGTTCCAGGTGCAGTCCGCGAGAGCTAGTCTGGATGCCACGATGTTAGAATTGCTCTCTGATGCCGCGTGGCATGCAGCCCATCACAGACGCGGCCCCTGGCTGTGCCCAGGCCTGGCCTTGTTCTCATGAGTTGGTAGCACCTGGCAGTTGCGTTTTTAACAAGTCTGTCTGTGATTCTGATACACACACTGCAGTTCGAAAAGTACCGATTCCAAGGGTTAGACTATTTGGAGGCCTATCTAGTAAAATCCAGACAATCTGATGACAGTCTCAAGACACCACCGCAGCCAGTGAGGCACCGTGGGAGCAGCAAGGACCCCACCCCATCCCTCTGATCCCATCAAATGACAGCGGGGCGGGGGGGGGGGGGGTGGTGATAGCTTTATCCTCTGCCCTAGGCTTACAGCCAGACAGGGGTGAGGCACTGAGGGGAAGCAGGGATGAGGGTGGACTGACAGCTAGAAGCAGCAGGAGGAAGACTTGCGTCGTGTTCTAGGGAGGGAAGGGCTTCCTCAGGACAAGGAGAGAGGTTGAAATGTTGTTCTCACCAAGTGGGAGCAGATGTCTAGGCAGCAGAGACCAACATACCCACCTGTCTGGATGAAATCGGGTGAAATGAACAGGAGCACAGCCAGGAGGGGAAGAGAAAGTGGACAGGCTGGAAGGTCTAGAAGAGAACGTGGACAGGCTGGAAGGTCTTTGCTCTGCCTTAGTAGTCTCTCTCTCTCTTTCCCTCTCTCCCTCCCTGCCCGCATCCCTCCTCTTCCCCTTCCTCAGCCCCCTCAACCTCCTCATTCCAGAAGGGATTTGAGGCAGCTTATAAGAATCCACAAATACCGATACTAAACAGTGTTGTACACTTAAAAATTTGCCAAGAGTGTAGATCTCATGTTAACTGTACCACAGTGAAATTTCAGAGATAGAAAAAGAAATCAGAAGAGAGGAAAAATTAAAGTAGAAAGGGAGATGAGACCAGAGGGAGAGTTCATACCCCAAAATATATGAATAAAAGACCCCTACAGTCATTCCTGAGAGTGGGACATGGAATTTGACTCTGAGCTTCCCAGTGGCCAAATGGAAAAGGGAAGGAGTTTTGAGGTTCATTGTCTGTAAGATCAAAAGCACACCAGTTCTTCCGGGAATTCCTTTTCCTGACTTTGAGGTTTAAGAGAGATTTCTCCTATGGGCTCTAGTGGACACTGGCCTTCAGCATGTCCTAGTAACAAAAAATGCAGTAATAGCTTCTTGGCAGGATTCCTCGCTGTAGGCCCAGGATACAATGCCAAGCTCGATTCACTTTAAGCAACAGTAGAGGTTTAGGGCAGTGGTTACAGGCCGGTTGCATGAATGGGAGCCCTTCTCCTACACCCCTGTGCTTCTGGGCCCCTGTGGGTCGCCAGCCAGAAACCCCTTTTGGCTTGGAGTGGGCACAGCCACGGGATGGCTCTGAGGCAATGTCCCTCTGTCCCAGGACACCCTGGAGAAGTGTGGCAAGTGTGGCGAGGTGGTCCAGGAGCACATCATCAGGGCCCTGGACCGGGCCTTCCACCCTGCCTGCTTCACGTGCGTGACCTGTGCCCGGTGCATCGGGGACGAGAGCTTTGCCCTGGACAGCCAGGATGAGGTGTACTGCCTGGATGACTTCTACAGGTACGAGCAGGGTCTGCGCCCTGGGTGGGACTCGACCAGAACAGAGTCGCTGGCCCGAGCTCTAGGTGCTGGAGCAGAGCGTTCCTGAACCCCCTGGCTCACAGAAACCCGTCCACCCGTTCCACACACCCTACATTTGACCACGCATCTGCTTCTGGCTGTAGCTGCGGGTAACCTGCCCTGTGCCAGGCATTCCACCGGGGTGAGGCCCTTCAATCCCCAAGCCTGGCCTGTCAGGCAGGTACTGTTAAGCATTCCCTTTTGCCAAATGTGGAAACTGAGGCAGGCAGCAGGCAAGTCTCCCAGCTGCTCAGTAGGGAAGTTACGATTCAAACCCCCAGACCCCAGGGGCTCCCCTTGGAGCTAGAGCCCTAGGAGGCAGTAGCCTCAAGCTAGGCGTCACGCTGGGCCCCGCCCTGGGGTTGCTCACTGCCCAAGGGGAGAGACAGGTGAGTCTGTTCAAAAGACGGGGAAGAAGAAGGAGAAGCAGCAGCAGTGCCCTACCATACCACATAAACGAAATGGGGTTTCAGCCCCGCTCAACACCCATGAGATTTCTCGGCTTTCTCACATTCAAACATTCCCCAGTCACTTCCTTGCCTCCAGCTAATTATACCCTGGGAAGCCGGGTCTAATTACGCCGGCCTCTCCTTCCGCTCCTGCCAGGAAGAAAGAGGCGTTTGTGGCTGTGGCTGCAGGTGCAGTCACATGGCAACGCGTCCGAAATAGCTCGGGGAGGCGAGCTAGTGCCGCCCCGGCTCCCGCAGCTAATTTCTGCGGTCCTAGCCGGAGCGCCTCGAGCGTGGGTTCCCTTCCCTCTAGGAAATTCGCCCCCGTGTGCAGCATCTGTGAGAACCCCATCATCCCTCGAGACGGGAAGGATGCCTTCAAAATCGAGTGCATGGGGAGGAACTTCCACGAAAACTGCTACAGGTGTGAGGTGAGTGGGGCGGTGAGGAGTTAGGATCGCACTGCTGGTGGCACCCTGTCCCCCCCCCCCCCCGTGGAGCCCTGCCGAGAGCCCGCGGGGTGCCAGGCCTGTGCTGGGCGCCGGGACACGGGGACGAGTCAAGGGGCGGGAGGGGGGAAAATCTCAGCTCCCAAGTGCTCCCCACCCAGTAGCAGAGACATAAGAATGGAGATCATTACAAACAGAGTCTATTAATCAGAGCTCCGAGTTCATGATGAAGACCAAGCCCATCCTGCTTTCCTCAAGAAAGGGAATCTCATGGGAAGGCTGTCGGTGAGGTCATTGATGAGATCATCAGGCCTCTCTCTCCACCTCTCGGTTCTGCCTGTTTTGTGTGTTTGCTTCGTCTTCTCTTCCGGGGGGGCTTAGCATCCTCTGTGAGGGGAGGGATACAGGCACGGCCATCCTTCCAACTTAGAAACCCCATCGAGGGAAGCTGTGCAGTCTCAAGAGGGCCTCTGATTGGCCCAGCGTGGATCACATGACCCAATCATTTCTGAGCCAATCACTGGCCGGGGGCTATGATTGACAACCCCTGGGGGCCAGGGAAGCAGGACCCTATGAGACCACGAGGGGTTGCTACAAGCCTAGGAAAGAAGAAGGGGGAGGCTGCAGGGTGGAGGGAGGCTGAGATGGGAAGGCTGCTTAAAGCTGGTGCAGTCACCCCAGCCAGAAATGCCCAGCCCAGGGTCCCCCGCTCAGCAGGGTCCCATGCTTGCTTCAAAGCTCTGCTGTCACCGTCTTGAAAGTCTTCCTCTTCCGACAAGGGGCTCTACTTTGCACCTTGCCCTGGACGCTGCAGTTACGTAGTTGGTCCTGCTGGGGAGGCTCCGAGCCCTCCCCCGCCTCTTCCTCTGTCACCCCCATGTTGCTGATGTGTCTTCTCTGGTGATGGTAACAAAGGTAGCAGCTTTTATGGGTGTCACCTGAGTGGGGTGTCCCAGAGGAAATCTCTTAGCCAGCCAGTGAGTAATTCCAAACATTTATTTTACTTTGCTCTTATTTAAACAGATGCATGGAGCCAAGGGGCTGTTTGCACTCAAGTGACAAGGGGGTTTGGTAGAGAAGTTGACGTATTGTTCCATATTATGTTGTGCGTTGGTTGTGGTTCAAAGTCCAGCTGATAACGCGTCTTACAAGGACAATGATGTCATTCAAGTGCTATTATCAGCACTCTAGCCCTCATTAGGCCCAGTGGTGATTAGCTTTTCCCTGAGCCTGGCTGGTGAGCAAACAACCCCTCCCTGCCTCCCCTGGTCAGCTTGGCAAAGGCGGCTGTGAGCGTCACCCAGGCTGCTGCTCTAATTGGGGAAGGCTTGCACCACCATGGCCCGGAAGTGATTTGGGCTACTGTTTCCCTAGGCAGGGAAATGGGCTTCAGGGTGCCCTCTCAGATGAGGAACAATGAAAAAACTGAGCCTGAGAAAAGTGGCTCCAATTCTGGCCAGTGTGACCCGGATCTAGCCAGCTCTGGGCCACCCCATAGTCCCTCATAGACTGTGACTCGGTCATAGTTGAGGTGTCTTCTCCCTTGATTCTAATTTAGGAGAGGTCACATGTGCCCCTTTGGGACCTGAGGTTGGCAGCTGATACGCCCAACAAGTGGCCTTCAGGAATAGCAAGGATCCCGTCACCTTGCGTGACTTGAGGTGCAGTTGCAGGGAACAGACACATGAGGGCGCCCTTCTCCCCTGGCTCTGCTGCGTCACGATGGCCCCGTCCTCCTTGGTCTGAAATCCTTTGGTGATTTGAAAAATTGGAGGTTTGTGCCAGTTTTGAAGCTGGGCAGACAGGGGAGCAAAAGAAAGAACCCTGGACTCGGGCTGGAGACCTGTCTTGTCCCAGCTCCAGAACCAGCTCTACGGCCTGGGACAAGCCCGTCTTTCCCCAGACCTCAGTTTCACCAGCTGTGAAATGAGGGGATTGGACTAGATTCAGTCATTCACCCAGCAGATGTTTATTGTAGGCTTGTGGTGTGCCAGTCTCTGGGCTAGGTGGGATCTAGCAGGAAATGGGGTTACTGCCTCGCAGAGCTTACATTCCAAAAGGGGGCTGGGTGGTCATTAAGGCCCTTCTAGCTCTTTCCATGATCCCTCAGTGTCCATGAATCTCCCAGTGTCCTCAGTTCTCCCCTCCGCTGACCCTCCCCTCATCACTCACACCTCCCTGTGGATGAAAGCCCCCATGTGCCTCGTCTTCCCTGACCCAGACCTGGCCCAGGTGTGTTGGGAGAATGGAAATGAGGGGCCACGTTCCCGACCCTTCGGGAGTGCATTCATGCAGCTAATTTCATCAGCAAATGCTGGGGGAGTCCCCACCCCTTGTGGGCTCTGTGCCGCCGTGCTCGGGCCTGGGTTCCGTCACTCGTGCCTTGTTTCTCGTAGGACTGCAGGATCCTTCTGTCTGTGGAGCCCACAGACCAAGGCTGCTACCCACTGAACAACCGTCTCTTCTGTAAGCCGTGCCACGTGAAGCGGAGCGCCGCAGGGTGCTGCTGAGGGCACCCATCGGGCCCTGGGGCTGTGAGCCACCCACTAGCCCTGGACTCGAGGATTGGCGGGGGGGAACCTTTCCTGACTCAGTTTGCTTTTCTGACCCACTCTTGCACACTTTCCTTCTGAGCCAGGACAGGGACCAGCCTGCAGCTCTGCCCGCCACGTCCGGGCCACAGGGGCTGAGCCCCCCCAGCCCCCTCCCAGCTCAGAGGTGGGCAACTGGCAGACAGTGCTCCTCAGACTTTCCACTCCTCCTTCTAGGCTCTGGGCTCTGGAAGGTTTCCATGCCAGGAGCCTCGTGCCCGGGGTTCCCATCTCCAAGGCTCTAGCCCCTCTCGAGCACTGGCCTTGACCCCTATTTCCATGGGTGAGTTGGAGTGAGTTCTCTATATGACACCCCGTGTCCCTAGCAATGACACTTCAGCTGTTCCGTAGGGGATACTAAGACCAGCCCTGGCTTGCAGGACTGAGCTCTTTGGGTAAACCTCCAGGGTCCCTTAAAAAGCCCTTTTTAAAAGAATTTGAGATGGAAATGGTGAGAAACATTCTTTGGATTTGGGGCAAGGTGGGGATCTTGATGGGAAGTGTCTCATAAATGTACAAGAATGTGGCCGAGTGGTGGCAGCCATGGACTTCTCACCTGGAGGACATGTCGTGCTGACATGGGGACCAGACCCAGGTATGAAGCTGAACAGCAGGGGCAGGAGGAGAGGGTGGTATACGCTGGTAGTCCAGGGACGTCAGCCACCCCTCTGCCCCGCCTTCCGGCGCTCCTCCCAGTGCAGCAGTGGTTCAGCATTGATTAAGTGCTGGTTGTATGCTGGGGAACGGGGTCCAGGAGCTCTGAGTGTTTCCTCCTACGGCCTTGCCTGGGGCTGTGCACACAAACTCCACACGTGCACACACTCCTCCAGGACAGTGCTGGGGTGTCCCTTCCGCCTCCCTGTTTATCCCCCCCGTGTCCCACTCGGACCCTCCAACCCAGGCTACCCTGTGACCACTGCTTCCTCAAAGCCGTACCTGGAAGATTCTTCTTTCCTTTTAAGGAAAATCACTTCTGTTGCTAACTTCTAAAACATCTTGTAGGGCATAAACAAATTTAAACAATATGTACTTTCCTCCCGGGGGTGGTCCGGATGCACCATGCACACCTGTGGGGGTGCCCCGGGCTCCAAGTACCGGAGAGTCTCCCTGCAGAGCCTCTTAGGGGCCTCAGAGCAGAGCCCAGCTTCCGGCTCAAAGCTTGGAGAGTGAGTCCCAGACTCCGGGCACTCATGGACCACCTCCACAATTCTCATTGTAACCCAGGACCTCCTGTTCTCTTCTTCCTTAATATTTTCTTCGATTCAACATACTTTTTTATTGTACTTATTTCGAACTTTAGTCTTATGCTAAACAATATATCCTGCAGTCACATCTTATATGCTAGTTATGTTTTTTCCTATTACACATGAAAATAAATGCATACCTGTTAGAAGTCCGTCTGTGTTCCAACTAAGATCTCCCCTAGGTCAACACTGGCCTTTGGCAGGAGCTGGAGACATGTTGGTTGAGTGTCTGCACACTGGCACAAGTGTCCAGGCAGCTCCTGTACTTCCTTCCCCCAAACTTGCTTGCAGCAGCCGACCCCCAGGCACGCCAGTGCACTGTTCCTGGACACAGGCCTCCAGCAGCAAGGGTGGCTGCAGGGTGCCCAGAGCAGAGCCTCTGCTGTGGGAGGCCCTCTGGGTTCACAGAGTCAACACCTGCCCTCGGGCTGTGCTGTCTGCGCACGAACAGAACGTCCCCCCTCCACGTTCATGCGGACAGCCGGGTTCGCTTGGTGAGCGCAGCTCTGGAGAGGAGGGTGCGTGGAGGAAGGGGCTCTGGCCTTGGGGGTGCTCAGACCTGACTCTGCCACTTGGCAGTGTGGACAAGTGATCGGTCCTGAGCCTTGATTTTCCTCATTTGTGAAATGGGAACAATGCGGACCTCTATCACAGAGGGCTGCTGTGGCCGAGAGAAAGACATGTCGGGCTGGTGAGGGTTCTCTCCCAGGGCTGGCCGTCAGAGACCGTGGGGGACAAGCCCGCAGTGACAGAGCTGGGTTTCCCATGCTTGCCGCGGCACAGGAGCGGGAACCGCGGGGATCCGCGGGGCATCTCAGTGTGCAGATGTTAGGAGGGGCTCCCAGTACTCTAGATTCCGGCTGGTATTGAGGGATCTGGGGGAGGATTTAGGGAGGTGAGGGTTTGCCCCCTGTGTGCTGTCAGGAAGCAGGGATGACAGACTGAGAGGCTTGATGTATTTATATCCAGAAGGTGGCGTGACAGCAGGGATTGGCAGTCAGGCGACAGTGGCTCACGGCAGAGGGTGCTGGCCATTTTTGCAGTTGGCCCAGAGCCACTCGCCCCAGCTGGCTCCCGGCTGCCAGGGGCCACTTTGCTCTCTTAGTCACCATGCCCGGTTTGCTTTGTTTTTTCCCATCATGGATGCGTAACCTTGCGCTGTGATTCCTCGTGTTTCAGCCTATTTCTGCTTGCTTGTGTTTGGAGGGATGGTATCTGCATGAAATTCTGGGGATGCTTTTGTCTTCCAGGCTGCATGTTTAGAAATCACGCCATAAGGGACGCTTCTGGGGAGCGTTCTGCAGTGTGAGATGAGCCAGGCACAAAAAGACAAATACTGTATGATTGCACTTCTCTGGGGTACTTGGCATAGCCCAGTTCACAGAGACAGAAAGTAGAAGGGTGGTTGGTTAGGGGCTGGAGGGAGGGGGGGATGGGGAGTTGCTTGCCGAGTACAGACGTTCAGTTTGCAAGACAGGAGGAGATGGAACCACAGTGTGACGGTGCTTTAAAAAAGCCCCTGAGCTGGACACGCTTTCAAATGGTTAGGATTCGTTTAATGTTATGTCTATTTTACAATTAAATATATACTTAAGTTTATTTAATGCTCAGAGACAGGGGGAGAGGCTGATAAAGTGATAAAGGATGTAGGAGTCCTTAGAGATCCTCCTTCCCATGGGGGTGCCCAAGAAGGCTGGCCATCGCTCTTTGCAAACCCAATGGGATGCCACTCAGCGACAGGGACTTCCTGAAAGCAGGTGCTGTGCCCAGCCACTAGAGGGCAGCATGGGCTAGCGAACTGGGGCACCAAGGTTCTCACGCCCCTCATGGGGTCCTCAGCCTCTCCAGATGCAAGATGGGAATAATCCGTGCCCGCCAGTGAGGAGAAGAGGCGAAAATGAATTGGACAAGCAGAGAGTGCGCCGCGTGGCTGTGGAATTACGGCAACCGGAACATACCTTCTTGGAAGGAGACCCAAGTTGGAAGACAATTCTTCCTCCGCCCAAACTCGCACCTGCTGGGAGGTCCCCACCTGGGAGCTCCCACGCCGCCACCCCTCCAAGTAAACACATAGTCCGGACAAAGGACAGCATGAGGTTGCTGGTAATGCTCAGCCTTTCTGCTTGGCACCTCCTTCACAGGGTCCCCCTTACCCCAGGCCGTCCTTGGCTAGGGACACAAATGGTGGAAACAGGGATTAATGGAGAGGAGAAGGGGATCAGGATGGGGACAGAGAAGGCTGGGCTGATAGGGAAGAACCCCAGTGACCACAGGGTATTGTCAAAGAAATGGTTTTATCCATTTAAAATACAGTTCTCCGGGAGCCTGGGTGGCTCAGTCAGTTAAGTGTCCAATCCTTTTTTTTTTTTTTTTTTTTTAAGATTCTATTTATTTGGAGGCACGTGGGTGGCTTAGTCATTAAGCATCTGCCTTCGACTCAGGTCATGATCCCAGGGTCCTGGGATCGAGCCCCGCATCGCATCCGGCTCCTTGCACAGCAGGGAGCCTGCTTCTCCCTCTGCCTGCCGCTCCCCTTGCTTGTGCTCTCGCTCTCTCTCTCTCTGACAAACAAATAAAATCTTTTAAAAAATAAATAAATAAATAATAAAATACAGTTCTCATAAGGTGAATAGCTACTCACTAAAAAAATAACAGTCTATGAAGTAGGTACTATTAATATCTCAGTTCAAAGACCAGGAAGCTGCACGTGGGAGAGACGGCATAACTCTCCAGGGCTGCACAGCAGTGTCAGCGCCAAACCAGGTCCAGCGGAAACTACAGGCCTATGCTACAGACCCCCATCACAAACACCCGCAGTCTGGAATGTTCCAGAACCCATTATGTAACACAGATGCCCAAATCCAGCTGAAACATTGTATGTCAACTATACTTTAAAAAAAAACAACAAAAAACAACCCAGCTGAAAAAAAAAAACCCATAAACGCCTTGGGCCCCTCATCTCTTAAGCTGCAGGCCTCTCGCTTGCAAGTGAGAAGTAATGTCCCCAGCTCGTTCAGCAAGGACCTTGCATTCACAGTCATACTCATCTCGTGAACGATCATCAGATTAGAGACCACGGAGTGCACCCTGTTCATGGCTTGCCTTCTGCAGAAAAAAACACGTACTTCAGTGGAAAACTATGTCTGCACCCAGCACCCCCTTCTGGGGTATCAGATGCAAGCCTTTCTTTTTTTTAATTTGGAGGAGGCTCCACGCCCAACGTGGGGCCCGAACTCACAACCCCGAGAGCGGCGTGCTCTGCCAATGGAGCCAGCCAGGCGACCCCTAGCCTCTCATTATTCTTTTACAGCTGCAAATTGTAGCCAACTGACCAATTCTGTCTTGTCGGGTTGAGGCCCCTTCACCCCCTCGTGGAAAACCGGTTTTGCCTCCATGGGCGCATTTATTTCCATATTCCTGGCCTATAAACGTGAATGTTCTGCTGCCTCTTTGAGCCACTCACTACGTCTGACCCATGTTCATTTTGTATCGGCTTTGGAGTCACGATTTTACCGTTTCTAGAAAATCACCCGCAGCACTTCCTCCGTCGGTGTTTCCAGAGGGCGTGTTGGGCTGGCGGGCTGGGGGGGTCGATGGCGGGGCAGCTCCACGCAGTGAGTTCCGATGAAGCCCAGAACAGTCTCCGAGCGAGTTGGGGAGGGGGTTCCGCTCAGGTGGACAGGACAAGGTTTTAGCAAGACCTAGACTCTCTCTGGCTAAGCCTCTCACCAGCGGCTCGACCCGGAGACCCAACCTCTTTAGGCCGGAGGGTAAGGAAGGGCAGAGTAGAAGCTGACGGACTTCGTGAGGGCTTGCTCGGGGTGAGGCTGGCGAGGTTGGGATGATTGATGATCCCTGACAGGAAGCCGGGGCTCAGCAGGGTCATGGAGCCTGCCTGGGGGCCGCACCTAGACAGGGGTGGACTTGAGCCCGAACCAGGCCTGCCCGGCTGGGAGCCCCAGGCTGTGACCTGCCTGCCCCTCACCGTCCAGGGCCAGAGGTCTGCCTGAGCGACCTGCTGCCCCGGGCACAGTCCCACAGCGACCTCCCAACATCTCTGCAGTCCCCATCTTATGGGCGAGGAAACGGAGACCCAGGGGGATGCCATGACTTGCCCAAGGACACGCGGCCCGTGGCCGCAGGGGGACTGCACCCTAGGATTTCTGTTCGTCTTGAGGGCTGAGTCAAAGCAAGGTCTGGAAGGCCTGACTTCTTCCCTGGTAAAGACGCCCAGAGGGTGAGTGGCAGGAGCTCGTCTAAACATAATCCTTAACAAAGAACCTGGAGTCTTGAGGAGATCTGGGCCCCTTCGTAATGATGGTGCTGACGGTCGTAATAACAACAGCTCCCATTTTGTGGGCAGGAAGACGCCTGCAGACGTGATCTCATTCTGTCCTCACTCTGGCCTCCAAGTGAGTGCCCATCCTCCAGACAAGGGGCCCACGGCTGGCCACGCAGCCGGTGGCTTCTGGCTCCAAATCACTGATGGGGGGTGTGTGCCCCTGCACTGGCCTCTGAGCCGTGACTGGGTAGGTCACTCACCCCCCCCCATCTCTTCTTCTTCTTCTCCTTTTTTAAAATAATACTGTGTTGTATATTTGTTTTTGTTTTAAGATTTTATTCATTTATTTGAGAGAGAGAGCGGGGGAGGGAGGGGAGGAGCGGAGGGAGAGGGACAATTAGACTCCATGCTGCGCACAGAGCCCCATGCAGGGCTCGATCCCAGGACCCTGAGATCATGAGCTGAGCCGAAATCAAGAGTCAGACGATTAATCGACTGAGCCACCCAGGCGCGCCCCTATCTCTTCTTTGTCATCTGTTGGACGGAGAGAACTCTACCATCATCATCACATTTAAGGGGATAGAACAGCACGTGACTACATGCAGTGGGGTCCCCTGGATGGGATCCCAGGACGGAAAAAGGACATTAGTGGAAACACTGTTGAAATCGAATGGAGTCTGGAGTCGAGTGCATAGTGTCTTACCCGTGTTGGTTTCCGCTCTTCGGCAAACGAGCCATGGTTTTTGTAAGGTGTTAACAAAAGGGGAACTGGTGAAGGGTGTAAGGAAACTCTCCATGATCTTAGCAGCATTTCTGTATATCTGAAACTGTTCCCAGATTTAAAGTTTTTTCTTAGGAAAGGTAAGTGAACGAAGGGGGGAAAGCCTGTGAGTTCCAGGGGGGGGGGTTCACTGCCTCATGGACAAGATGGACAGGAAAGGCCATCAGATACTCTGCGATCGGGCCTGTGCTGAGCTGGGGGAAGGCGTTCACGGATGGAGGACAGGGCAGAGAAGGGGAGGTGGGAGGCGCAACCCAGTTTACCTGGATTCCCGGCTGGCTGTTCTCAGGATTGCAGCACACCCTCCCCCACAGGTGGCCCCAGATGGCTAGGGCCGGGCAGCAGTGTAAACAATGCGTTGGAGCTGGCATTCCCTAACCCCAGGTGGCTTCCAGAGCCTGAGTGATCAGGGTAGGGTAGGGAAAGTGCTGGGCTCCCCTCCACCCCAGCAACCGGGAGACAGATGTCAACGGAGGGGTGGGGGGTGAGGGGTCACAAAATCAGGGTGACCCATGTTGTCCTTTCTGTAAGCAAAGCAAGGATTCCTCAGGAAAACACAATACAGCCAGGACTCTTAAGCTGGTCCTTTAAAGCCAGTGGGGGTCACAGGTTCATGGGGGAGAGGCTGGCCCCAAGGAGGAGAGAAGCCGAGGGTGTTAGGCCTGAAGGCCTGATCAGAAGGAAGGTCGGGGAGGGTTGAGAAAACTCTGGGGCCTGTGAGTCATGGGGCAGGCAGCCTGGGGCTGCGGCAAGGCCAGAACCCAGCTGGAACCTCCCTTGGAAATCTGCACCCCCTCCGACCAGCACCCGCTCCTCGGCAGGGCGGCCTCACATAGGCCCCAGGCGGAGGAGGCAAACCGTGGCTCCACTCGCCTGGAGCGTCCACTTCATTCATTAGTTCATTCATTCAGTCATAAAATCCCAAAGGCTGAGTGGGTGTCAGCCAGCCCAGGTGCTGGGCCTAGAGCGTTCCAGGCTCTTCTTGAGGCTCAGCTGAATGTTGCTGGGGAAATGGGAAGAGGGAGGAGGAGGTCCCCAGTGGCAAGACCAAATCAACAAGGGCCTCTTGGCTGGTGGAGACGGTGGAACTTTCTCCCTGAGGACAGAGGAAGCCCGAGCCCTGGCAGAAGTCCAGAGCCGAGGGATGGGTAGGACACGGAGTCCAGCTTCCCATTCTCAAAGAAGTGGAGACTGGAGCCCGGAGAGGCTGTGAGACCCGCCAGGCCCACACAGCTGGTTAGCGGCAGAGGCCCAGGTGTCCTGACCTCTAGAGCAGGCTTTTCCCACGGCTCCCCCCACCTCTATTATCTGCGAAGACCTCCTTTCAGACCCAGGCAGGCGCCCGCAAACGTCTCAACACCTCCACACTTGGGTGGGGGACGAAGAGCACAGGCGGACTGGGGTTCGCGTTTCGAATGGGCTGACCCAGACCCAGGCCGATGATCCCCTGGGTGGGAGGCAAGCAGGCTTCCGGCAAGGGTGAGAATCAACTTGCCCCAGATGGGTGAAGTGAGTCACTGGGGAGCCGAGTTCACACTTCCTCCTTCCTCTGGGCTTTGATCCAGCTCCCTGGAGGGAGGCGCAGCCCAGATTCCTGGGGCAGCCACCCTCCTCTCTCCAGACCGGGGTGCTGGCTGTCTGCACCCCCACTCCTCCACACACCCTTTCTGAGGCTCTGGTAAGTTTCCATCTTGGTTCCGTGGTGTGACTCAGGCTTGACACATCATGTGAGACGTTGTTGGCTGCAGGAAGTTGTGACCTTCCCTCTCCTCCTGCTGAGCTTGGCCATGCGTTTCCCTGCCCCCTCTGCTCTCCGGGAGGGTGACCGGACATGGCGAAGGACCCGAGGCTGCCCCGCCAGGAGTGGGTCTCCCCAGGGACCCCTGGACTGCAGACCAGAGGCAATCAGCCCAGGGGCCACCCCCAACTGAGCGCCTTCCTGCCTGCCAGCTGCTCACACAGCCAACCACCCTGGGACACAGACACATCACTGTCCCCATTTTACAGAGAGGCTGTGCCACAGTCATGGGGAGTGAATGACCGTGGTGTCCGGCGGCACAAAGGGCCCACTGGGGACTCATGTCATGAATCTAAGGCCAGACTGCTTTCTCAGGCCGCATGCACCTGCCCAGGTGGGGGCCCAGAGTAGGCAGAGAGCTGGTTCGGCCCATGTTGGGGTTTTGTCAGGTGAAGCTGGCGTGAGGATCAGGAAGTTTTGTGGAAGTGGCTGGTGACGGGGGGACAGGGCAGGGAGGAGGCGGGCGCAGGGAGTGGGGGCAAGGAGCAGGGCTGGGCGCCCTGGATGGCGGGAGCTGGGGTACCAGAGGGCAAGGGAGGAGGTGAAGGTCTGGCGTCAGTGGTGGAAGCTGTGCAGCCTTGCAGGCTCTGGTCGTGAGGCTCTGGACGTTGGTGGCCATTGCTCTTAGGGAGAGGTTTGCTTCCTGTGGAGTCCTCAGCCCATAGGCTGCTCGGAACAGGCCCTCGGTGAGTACTGACGCTGTGAATGAGTTAGCTGCTTGGGGCAGGGTGACTTCAAGGGTATTTTACTTTCTTCCTTCTACTTTTTTTTTTTAAGAACAGCTTTATTGAGATATAATTCACATACCATAGAATTCACCCTTTCAAAGGGTTTTTTTTCACAAGTTCTTGGTGTAGTCACAGAATTGTACGGCCATGACCACTGTCTAATTTCAGAACATCTTAATCACCCCAAAAGGAAACCCGACACCCCCCCAAAAGGAAACCCTACACCCCGGGGCAGTCACTTCCCATTTCCCCCACCCACAGCCCCTGGCAACCACTAATCTACTTTCTCATTTTGTTGGGTTTGCCTAATCTGGACATTTCTATAAATGGAGTCCTACGTGGTCTTTTATGGCTGGCTTCTTGACTCAGCATGTTTTCACGGCGTAACCCACGTTGTGGTGTGTATCGGTACTTTGTCCTTTTGTATTGTCAAATATTCCATTGTATGAATACACCATTTCGTTTCTCCAGTCATTGGCTGTCGGACACTTGGGTGATTTCCAATGTCGGCTACTACAAGGAGTGCTGCTGTGGACATCCACGTACAGGGGTGACCTATGTTTTCCTTTCTTAGGTGGATACCTAAGAGCAGAGTTGTTGGGGCAATTTTTTATGTCATTTGAATTCTTTCTAATAAACACATATTTCTTTTATAGTAAACCAATGTTTTAAAAATCATTTTTTCGGGGTGCCTGGGTGGCTCAGTCGGTTCAGCATCTGACTTGGGCTCAGGTCATGATCTCAGAGTCCTGGGATCGAGCTCCTTGTCGGGCTCCCTGCTCAGCGGGGAGGCTGCTTCTCTCTCTCCCTTTGCCCCTCTGCCCCTCCCCCACTCATGCTTGCTTTCTCTCTTTCTCAAATAAATAGATAAAATATTTTTTAAAAATCATTTTTTCAAAAAGATGAAGTGAATCCATAGAAAAAGATAGTGGACCAAACTTTGAGATAGGGAAGGACCAGCTGGGAGCCAGGACTGAGGCCACCAGTAGGTAGGCAGGTAACTGAGCCAAAGATCACCCTTCTCCGGGCCTCACGGAACATGGGGGTGGGGCAGGGGTGGGCAGGGCAGCAGCTGAGCTGGAACGAAGACATCTCCAGCCCTTTCAGCCCTGACAGCTCAAAATCTTAAGGCAGCCTACGTTCCCACGCCTAGTTCGAGAAACACATTAGGGAAATGATCTGGCCTTGTGGGTTCTCTCCCTAAAAGGATGAGTACCCTAAAATCGGTAGTCTAGACAACAAGACCAGATTCAACCCAGAAGAATATTTCAGGTCACACCCTCTCCAATCTCTAATTGAGAGGTGAACAGATAGTTAACTCTATGTGCCACTTAATCTTCCACTTTATTTTTTTTTTTTTAAGATTTTATTTATTTGAGAGAGAGAGAGACAGGCAGAGATAGCGACAGAGATCACGATCGAGTGGGGAGGAGAGGGAGAAGCAGGCTCCCTACTGAGCAGGGACCCCAATGCGGGGCTGGATCCCAGGACCCTGGGATCATGACCTGAGCAAAAGGCAGACACTTAACCGACTGAGCCACCCAGGCGCCCCTTAATCTTCCACTTTAAACCTATGCTTCTCAAACTAAAATATGCCTACAAAATCCTGGGGATCTTGTTAATATGCTAATGTTGAACCAATGGGTCTGAAGTGGGACCTCGACTCTGTCCTTCTAATAAGGTCCCAGGTGAAGTCTGCACTGCTGGTCCCAGAATCACAATTTAACTACCAAGGCTCTACCCTTCCTACGCAGGGGAAGAAAATGGCACTTCACAAATTTTGCCATTTGCTCATTAGGGAACTCAGTCCCTATTGAATGTATTTTTCTTTCTTTCTTTCTTTCTTTTTTTTGAAAGAGAGCATGAGCAGGGGGTGGGGCAGAGGGAGAGGGACAAGCAGACTCCCCGCTGAGTGCCAGGGGTGATTGATCCCAGGACCCTGAGATCATGACCTGAGTCCAAGTCAGAAGCTTAACCCACTGAGCCACCCAGGCGCCCCCCTATTGAATGTGTTTTGATGGATCTCTGATTAGCAGTTCAATGAGTCAATGGCTGTAAGAACAAAATGCTTATGCCTCTTCCAGGAAGAACATGGGGAAAGTTGATGTCATGTTATCCTTGTGATAGTTGTGAGATTAGAAGCTGGTCCCTCGTTTTTGCACATGGGGAGGTTCAGAGAGGGAGGGCAGGCAAATGGCCGAGTCGTGCTTTGTTCTCTAGTCTGACTCCAGACCTGGCGCTGGCTCCCCTGCACCTCAGCTCCCCTCTTCCCTCTGTCTCCCACTGGAACCCCCTTTCAGCCATGGCTATGGCGACAGTTGGCAGTCCTAGAGAGAAAAAGATCTGTTCCTCTAGACGTGCAAATGTGTGTCACAAAGATGTTTGCAGCAATATTTATAACAGGGAAAGAATTGCCACTGCACACCGTAGAATTGCTACAAGCTGACGTAAAACCACACAAACTGCCTTCGCCCGCTGTTTCTTGCTTGGGTTCCATCCCTCCTTGTCCTGTATTTGTTTCTTCTCTATGTCCCTCCACTAGAAGGTAAATTTGTGGAAGGCAAAGACATTGCTGGGTCCCTAACTTCTGGGCACACAGTAGGAGCTCAATAATATTGGTTGTATGAATGACCTGAAACATTTTGAGATAGCAGGTAAAAAAGGGACTTGCAGAATGGTACGCATGGAACAACTCCATTTTTGTTTAGAAAATGTTTGAACGCAAGTAGAGAAAAATCTGTAAGGCCACATGTTAATTATCTTGGGGATCGGGACTGGGGCTTATGTGTGGCTGATTCTCATTTTCCATTGTTTCATTCCTTTTTTTTTTTTTTAATATATATGAGCATGAATTTCTTTAGTAATAATTTTTTCAAAAAGTGTTTTTTTTAAAGATTTTATTTAATTGTTTGACAGAGATAGAGATAGCCAGTGAGAGAGGGAACACAAGCAGGGGGAGTGGGAGAGGAAGAAGCAGGCTCATAGCGGAGGAGCCTGATGTGGGGCTCGATCCCATAACGCCAGGATCACGCCCTGAGCCAGAGGCAGATGCTTAATGACTGTGCTACCCAGGTGCCCCCAAAAGTAAGTGTTTTTTAAAAAAATAGTCATCCGGGGGCACCTGGTTGGGTCAGTCAGTGGAGCATGCGACTCTTGATCTTGGAGTTGTGGGTTCGAGGCCCACGTAGGGTGTAGAGATTGCTTAAAAATAAAGTGTTGGGGGCAACTGGGTGGCTCAGATGGTTAAGCGGCTGCCTTCAGCTCAGGTCATGACCCCAGGGTCCTGGGATCCAGCCCCATGTTGTCGGGCTCCTGGCTCAGCAGGGAGTCTGCTTCTCCCTCTCCCTCTGCCTCTCCCCCTGCTTATGTTCTCTCTGTCTCTCTCTCTCTGTGTCTCTCTCAAATGAATAAATAAAAAATCTTTAAAAAAATAAGTCACATCAAATCAAATCAAATCTTGGGATGCCTCGGTGGCTCAGTCTGTGAAGCATCTGACTCTTGGTTTCGGCTCAGGGCATGATCTCAGGGTCATAGGATTGACCCCTGCTTGGGCTCTGCTGAGCGTGGAGCCTGCTTGGGATTCTCTCTTTCCCTCTCCCTCTGCCCCTCCCCATACACCTGTGCACCATCTCTGTCTCTGTCGAAACAAAATCAAAAACCCTTAAAAGAAGAATCATCCATACTCCTGTCTATTATGTATGTATAGATGGACAGATGTATAAGGACATGTATTCCAGCGTTATTTATCATAGCAAAACATTGGAAATTATCTTTTGCACGCTTTAAAATAGATATTGTTTTGATTTTTTGCAAAGAACATTGCAATGGACTGAATGTTTCCGTCCCTTCTCCACCTCCACCAAATTTATGTGTTGAAATCCCAACCTCTAATGTGATGGCGTGTGGAGGCGGGGCATTTTAAACAGGATCAGATCTCAAGGGCAGAGCCCTCACGGTGGGATGCGTGCTTAAGAAGAGGCCCCAGAGGGTTCCTTCACCCCTTCCTCGATGTGAGGATTTAGCAAAAAAGAAGAAAAAAAAAAAGAAAAAAAAAAACTTGTCTATGAACCAGGAAACGGGTCCTCAAAAGACAATGAATCTGCCGGTGCCTTGGTCTTAGACCTCCCAGTGTCCAGAACTGGGAGAAAATAAATTCCGGTTGCGTATAAGCCATCCGGTCTATGGAATGTTGTTACAGCAGCCCAGACAGGCGAAGACCAACATGTGTTTGTGTAACTGAAAACAAAAAACAGACACGAGGGTGCTGTGTAGGCTAGCCGGCTTATAACCCAGGGCAGCCACAGCTCCCCTCTGGCCCGCAGTCCAGGTGCCGCGGCACCTGCCAAGCCTATTCTGTGTTTTCTTCTCCCACACGCCACACGAACAGTGGAAACGGTGTCTGACAATGGAGACCAGCAGAGGCAAACAGGCAATCTGCTTCAGAGGCCACATGCCTCGATCCACGCTGTCTCCTTAGGGACAAGTCAGAAGCCCTGCCGGTACCATGGGCTTGTCTCTGGAAGCTGTGGCCTCTGTCCGTGGCCTCGACTTCATGGGCTCCCGGCTCATACTGACCGTCCACTCGGGACAGGGTAAACAGACAGTGGGTATGTTCTCTGAGCATTGTGGGGAAGTAAGTCCCAAGTCTAGCTCTGCCTGTTGGGTGATTTATCTGCCTCATTATCCCACACAGGCTAGAGGTCACCGTGGTGAACTTCCCTTTGATAACAATCTCCCCAACAAATATTAATGCAGCTGTGGGCAGAACATTAGGACTTCCTCCTGCCTTCCAGGACTTGACAATGTGTCATTACTCAAGTCCAGACATAAGTCCCTCCGAGTTAGGGTCCCGTAGAGACCCTGTTTGGGGGGGGTGCTCCCAGTCCACTACCAAATGAAGAAATGCTACATTAAGAGCTTTACAAGAATTACAGTACATTTTAAATGTTTCCATTAACCAAATTGACCCTTTTAAGACACACACTGATCACAACACAATTATGCTAGTCAGAAGATGACGGGGATGATAAAAATATTCGTGCATGACAGATCACACGCTGCGTGGCCTGCTAAGGGGACACACATTTGAAGTTGTCTGGGGGGTGTCTTCTCTCTCTCCGCTCTGGGGCTGCGAGCCACGGCGTGGGATGGTTGGTACCTGCTCCTGCCTGCTCGTTCTCTGCCACGTCCCACACCTGCTTTGTTTTCACCTCCGCCTTTATCCCTCCCAGAAAATGTCTTGTCGCTTCATTGGCCGAACGTCCCCTTTAGAATATAAGTGCCACGAGACGGGAGCCTTCTCTGTCCACGTCACCGCTGGCACATGGTGGGCGCTCCGCAAATGTTGGTCCAACGAGTAGACGTAGGACAGCCTCGTTTCTGGGAGATCGGGTGCACACACAGACACGTGGGATTTCGTGATAAGGAACAGTGCGTGACGGTTCCCGGGGAGGCGGCTTATAGGACAGGCGCGCAGAGCCCCGGGCCACGGCTCCGGTCCCGCTAAGCTGCTGCTATCTGCCGAGTAACCTTGGGCCAAATGCCACTCGTCCCCAAGGCTCAGTTTCCCAACTGGTAACATGGGGAGCGCAGACTAACAGATCATTGGGGTCCCCCTGACTCTGGCGTCCTATGGATTCACGGAGGTGATAGTCGGGGTGTCGGAGATGAGTGTGTGGGGCGGAAAGGGGAAGGTGTTCTCCATCGCCAACTGCTCTTCTCTCTGAAGGACGGTATCAGGAGGGAAAAAATCTGTTCAAGACACCATCGCTAGGTGAAAAAGCAAGGCTCAGAAGAGTTTATCTAGAACGATCTCATTTTTGCAAAAGTCAATAAGCATGTTACTACATATAGAAAAGGTTGAGGAATACACACCATGCTGTTGACGGTGTGGACTCTGCAGGACTGAGCATTTCAGGGAGATTTCACTTCTCATGCTTTGGATTTACATAGTGCTCAAATTTTGTTTTATGCATTTTATTTGTAATCAGTTTTTCTTTCAAAGATAAAAAATTAACCTCTTTACATTGAATTTTTTAAAAGATTTATGTATTTATTTTAGAAAGAGAAGGGGTGGGGGGAGGGGCAGAGGGAGAGAATCTCGAGCGGACTCCCCGCTGAGTGTGGAGCCTGAAGTGGGCCCCATCTCATGACCCTGAGATCGTGACCTGAGCCGAAATCAAGAGTCAGATGTTTAACCGACTGGCGCCCCTACATTAAATTGTTTTAAAATTTATTTATACATGTTTCTTTTTCCTTTCTTCCTAGAAAGTTCTGTTTTGTTTTTTGGATGAGCCACGATAATCAGTTGCTGTAATTCTCCCAGGAGGATTTGAAATATGCAGGATTAATTTGTCTTTAAGCTGAATGCCCCTAGATGACAGGACCTTGAGCTGACTGTACGATGTACAAAAGGGTCTACGTAACATATTTAAGTTAGAAGGCATAATCGGCTGTGAAGTTGCTGCCCCATGTAGGAATTATGTCATTGCTGATTATGTGTCTTTCTCTGTCCCATCCCCTGGGTCCACACCAGAGGAAACCACTCTCCTAAATTCTATTTAACCGTCCTTTCTTCTTATTACTATTTCCCTCAAAAATTTTTTTTTAAAGATTTTATTTAGGGATGCCTGGGTGGCTCAGTCAGTTAAGGCTGCTTCCCCTGCTTCTGCTCTCTCTCACTCTCTGTCTTATTTGACAGATAGAGAAAAGATTTTATTTATTTATTTGAGAGAGAGCGAGAGAGAGAGAGCGCACAAGCAGGGGGAGTGCAGAGGGAGAGGGAGAAGGAGAAGCAGGCTCCCCCCTGAGCAGGGAGCCTGACATGGGGCTCGATCCCAGGACCCTGGGATCATGACCTGAGCTGAAGGCAGACACTTAACCAACTGAGCCACCCAGGCACCCCTCCCTTAAACATTTTTTTATGAGGGGCACCTGGCTTTCTAAGTCAGTAGAGTATGAGACTCTTGCAGGGTTGTGAGTTCGAGCCCCACGTTGGGTGCAGAGATTACTTTTAAAAAGTTTTTTATGAGAAGTACGTATATCCTTAATCGATATGTTTGTGAAAACTCATCAAGCTGTATACCTATAATTTGTCTACTTTTCTTTTTTTTTTAATTATTTTAAAGATTTTATTTTATTTATTTGACAGAGGGAGAGAGAGCAAGCGAGAGAGAGGGCACAAGCAGGGGGAGCAGCAGAGGGAGAGGGAGAAGCAGGCTTCCCGCTGAGCAAGGAGCTCTATGCGGGGCTTGATCCCAGGACCCTGGGATCATGACCTGAGCCGAAGGCGGACGCTTAACCAACTGAGCCACTCAGGTGCCCCTACTTTTCTATACATGTAACTGTATGTATGAACATCAATGAAAAGTTAACCAAAAAAGTACGGGTGCTCAGGCAGTTACACCCTAAGACCAAGGTCGGAGGGACCCCTGCCCTGGGGTCTGCTTTAGAAGACCCTGCTCAGTGACGAGTCCACAGAGCCAGAGGAAGGTGCCACCCCCACCCCCCAATCCTGGCAAAGCATAGCCTCATTCCTTCATCTTACTCCAGGTACCCAAATTGTGGTTTGTTTTTTTTTTTTAAGATTTTATTTCTCTTTCGAGACAGAGAGAGAAAGCCTGACATGGGGTGGATCCCAGGACCCCGAGATTATGACGTCAGCCGAAGACAGACTGAGCTTAACCGACTGAGCCAGCCAGGCGCCCCTCCAGGTACCCAAATTTTTATGATAGTGTATTTGTCAAGGTGGGAACATAGAAAAACATTTTATTTAACAGTTTGTTAGCTTGATTAGTAGCTGTTAAGTATCTTAGACCTAGTGATGTGAATCTCTACTGGTACTCTTTTTTTTTTTTTTAAGTAAACTCAACTCTACCCCAACATGGGGCTCAAATTCATGAGCCAAGATCAAGAGTCACATGTTCTACTGACTGAGCCAGGCCTCCCGCCCCTGCCCCGTACTCTTGTTCTAGGCCCTGCAAATGTTAGGGGTGAGGCTGTATTCAGGGCCTACTCCCAGAGGGGATGGGGTACTTGGATTTTTAAAAAGGTCCTCAAAAAAATAAATAAATAAAAATAAATAAAAAGCTCATTAGCTGGGATGCCTGGATGTCTCCATCTGTTAAGTGCCTGCCTCAGTCTCCCTGCTCAGCGCGGAGCCTGCTTCTCCCTCTCCCTCAGCAGCTGCCCCTGCCTGTGCACACTCGCTCTCATAAAGAAATAAAATCTTTAGGGGCGCCTTGGTGGCACAGCGGTTAAGCGTCTGCCTTCAGCTCAGGGCGTGATCCCGGCGTTATGGGATCGAGCCCACATCAGGCTCCTCCGCTATGAGCCTGCTTCTTCCTCTCCCACTCCCCCTGCTTGTGTTCCCTCTCTCGCTGGCTGTCTCTATCTCTGTCGAATAAATAAATAAAATCTTAAAAAAAAAAAAACTTAAAAAAAAAAAAGAAATAAAATCTTTAAGAAAATAAAAACTAAAAAAAAAATAAAATCTCCCCAGCTGATTCTCGTGTGTAGCCAGAGTTGAGAATCTGTTTTAAGATAGTTTAGTTTTGATGGAGCTAATGTATCCTTTCCTTTCTGGTCTGTTTTGTTATTTGTTTGTTTTTCAAATCTTGAGAAACCCTTCTTTATGGGGCACCTGGGTGGCTCAGTCGCTTAGGCGTCTGCCTTCAGCTCAGGTCATGATCCCGGGGTCCTACTCAGTGGGGAGTCTGCTTCTCCCTCTGCTCCTCCCCCTGTGTGTGCTTGTTCTCTCTCTCTCTCTCTCTCTCATAAATAAATAAAATCTTAAAAAGAAAAGAAACCCCTCTTTACCCTGAGCTCATAACAATCATCCCATATTTTTCTGAAAGTTTTAAAGTTTTGCTTTCATACTTACTATCTGGATTGATTTTCCTATGCATGTAGTGAGATAAGCTCCGTTGCATTTCTTTCTAAACGGGCTGCAGGTGACCCCAGTACCATTCCCTCGCCAGTCCCTCCTTCGTGCAGGTTGGCACTGCCACCCATATCACGCTGTCAGGCTGCTCTGGGACTCTTTCCTGATCTGTCCCGTAGGCTTCCTTTTCTGTAATTAATATTTATGACTTGTGTGATTTGGTTCATTTTTCCATGAAAAAAAACCCCAACCCTACTACTCTTAGGAAAGACTCTGAAACTCATTCACCCAGATCCATGATTGTTAATGGTGTTAAAATGACACCACTCCCAATGTGTTTCTGAATTTAACAGGGATCACACTTCAAGCCAAAGGAGAGAAGCTCTAGCAAGTGACATTTCAGCTGAGCTAGCCGTTGAGTGGGGTGCGATGGGGAGGAGGCCAGCAGCAGCGTCCGGGAGACCCTAAAATCATGACATCTGGGAAGCAACCCCTGTTGGGCATATAGGCCAACCCTAGCACACAGGTAAACAGTCCACAGCACCGGGGCAGGGGGAATTTGAGGAATTCGCTTACTTCTCAAGTGGACAGAGGGGGAGATTGGAGAGAAGAGGACTAGAGAAGTATTTGGTTCCTCCTCCTCTCTCCCTCCCCTCCTCCTCCTCTTCCTCTTCTTCCTCCTTCTCCTCCTCCTCCAGTTATCTGGGATTTCTGGCATCGGAGAAATCTGCAACCATACCTAGGCGTTGACTCTGATCCTTTCTCCAGGGCCAAATGCAGCCTTTGCAAGACAGAATGAACGCTACTTAGAGTGTCGGGGTTTTTTCGGATGAATGATGGTCTGCCTTAGTGAAAACAAAGCACTAGACTTTTTGGACCATGAAGACCAGGGTTTGAGTACCGGTTCTGCCCACTCGGAACTGAATCCAGGCCTCCATTGCCTCCTTTATAAAGTTAGGGTAATGCTGCCTTCCGCAAAAAGTTCTAATGAGGGGCGCCTGGCTGGCTCAGTCTGAAGAGCGTGCGACTCTTGATCTCAGGGTCGTGAGTTTGAGTCTCATGTTGGGTGTAGAGAGTACTTAAATAAATAAAACGTTTAAAACTTAAAAAAAAAAAAAGTTCTAATGAGCTGAAGTCTTGGAAAGGGCTTTGTAAGCTGCACAGCTCCTGCCAAGTGTTAGCTGTATGGATAAGATGCCCGTCTAGCCCCTAGTTGGAAGTCATCTGGAACAATTAACGCTCAAGGCCTCTCCTAAGGGAGGAAAATAGAGGTATTTGAGTTGATGTTTTATAACCCACTTTACCTTAAATAACACCGGGCAAGAGCTGAATCACAGCACATGAATTATAGCCTGGACATAAGATTGTTGGAAACGTTCCCCAACATTTTTAGCCAAAACATTGTTCATTCCACAATGTTCTCCCTTTTCTGCATCCCACACCCAGCCAAGGACTGACTCAGTCTTCAGGGAGAAGTCCCTTGAATTCAACAACACTGTATTTAACCTCTTTTTTTTAAAGTGTATTTCTTTATTTTAAGTCGGCTCCACACCCAACGTGGGGCTTGAACTCACGACCCTGAGATCAAGAGTCGGACACTCTTCTGACCAACCAGCCAGGCGCCCCGTATTTAGCATCTTCCTGTATTCCTACACTGAGCCAGGCTTCTTCAGGTCAGGAGGGCCCCGGTCCTAGAGGTCCTCAAGAGACCAAAGCAAAAGTTGTCACCGATGTCATAAAGTGATTCAGGCATTAGTGAGAGGACGTACTAAGAGATAAACAGCAAGTTTCCTTCCAGCTCTAAAGTTGGACGTGGAAGAGCTCCCGCGCTCTAGAAGCAGAGAGGCTCCTTAGGGAGATAAGGCACGAACACAGGAGTGTAGACAAAAGGCCAAAATGAGTACAATGAAGAAACGGCTCTAAGACCTCAGGGGCCAGTGGGGACCGGAGAGGGACGCATTCCTGGAGGTGAATCTTGACTCGCAGGCGTAGGATTGGGAAGGGAGAGAGGGAGGAGAAAAGACAGTTGTGGGAAGAGGCAAGAGACCATATTAGCCAAGGCTGGAATCCCAATCCGACCACCACCGACGGAGCACATCTCCGAGGCAGGTGCAAACACAACTAGGAATTTCAGTCCTGAAGAAACCCTGAAATACCTCTTGGTGTCAGTCACATGACTTCTTCAAGCTGAAACCGCTTGGTTCTGTGGCAACGGGGTAGGTGTCTCTTTGTTTCAGGGCAGCAATCCCCTGGAAGAAGGTGGAAACCTGACCCAAGGATGGCACATTAGCTTCGTGACGAGAGGGGGCGTCTGGGCTCATTCTTCATTTGTTCCTCCAGCCCTCTCAACCCTTTTGCAACCCATTACCCACGTAACACCCACTTCCATTTGGGGCACCTGGCAGGCTCAGTCGGTAGAGCACGCGACACCCGATCTCTGGGTGGAGAGTTCGAGCCCCGCTTGAACTGGGGTAGAGTTTACTTTATTTATTTATTTATTTATTTATTTATTTATTTATTTTTAAGATTTTATTTATTTGACAGAGAGAGACAGCCAGTGAGAGAGGGAACACAAGCAGGGGGAGTGGGAGAGGAAGAAACAGGCTCCCTGTGGATCATGGAGCCCCGTGTGGGGCTCGATCCCAGGACCCTGGGATCATGGCCTGAGCCGATGGCAGATGCTTAACGACTGAGCCACCCAGGCGCCCCAGAGTTTACTTTAAAAAAAGAAAGGGGGGGCGCCTGGGTGGCTCAGTCAGTTAAACATCTGCCTTCTGCTCGGGTCGTGATCTTGGGGTCCTGGGATCGAACCCGCATCAGTCTCCCTGCTCCGTGGGGAGTCTGCTTCTCCCTCTCCCTCTGCTCCTCTCCTCCCCACTCATTCTTTCCTCTCTCTCAAATAAATAAGTAAAATCTTTAAAAAAAAAAAAAGACTGCAGGTTGAAATAAGTATAAGGAAGAAAGATAAAGCAAGGGAGAGGCGTTCTTGATGGCCACAAAGCGCCTAACAAAGTGTTATCTGAGATCTGATGGTGTGGAGGAGGCTTCCACGTGTATCTCGAGGCAAAGCAGTAGAGGCAGAGGAAACAGCGGAGATAAAGCCCGGAGCCGGGATTAGCATCATGTATCTGAATGACCATTGCAAGGAACGGTGGCTATTTTTTTAACTGGGTGAAGCATGTGGGTTTCACCCAGCAAGGCACTCCCTTAGAGCTGGCTATAGGGTAGGCATGGCTTAAGAAGTCAGCCTGTGTGACTTAGGACAACTGAAGTTGGATGGTTTGGACCAGCTGTCACTGAAGGAAGGGCGGGTCCTTGGTCTGTGACTGCCAATCGGCATACCCAGACTCTAGGGCAGCGACACTGCAGCTGAAGGGGAAGGAGGAGTATAGTCTGCTAGTCAGTGCGAGGGGCGATTCCAGCCAGGCAAATTCCCCTTCCATTCTGGACATTGCTGAAGCCTTGTAGAGCTCACAGGCACTCACACACAGTCTCAGATCTGCAAGTTATGTGGGCAGGGTCTTTAGCCTCCTGTTGTAGACAAGAAAGCTAAAGTAAAATGACTTGCCTGTGACACAGTAAGCTATGAGCCAGGCTGAGACCCAGTTTTCCTGACCCCCCCCCACCCATCGAGTGCTTGTTCCTTAAAGAAGACTGCCGCATGGACCCCAAGATGTTGGGGTCAGAACTCTGAAAAGCTGATGAGTGGGAAGAAGCCTGCTCCTTCCTTCTCTCAGCCCACCTTTGCATCTTTAATTATAAATACGCCACTTGGGGCGCCTGGGTACCTCAGTCGTTAAGCATCTGCCTTGAGGTCAGGTCAGGATCCCAAGGTCCTAGGATGAGCCCTGCATCGGGCTCCTTGCTCAGCAGGGAGTCTGCTTCTCCCTCTCCCACTCCCCCTACTTGTGTTCCCTCTCTCTCTCTATCAAATAAATAAATAATATCTTTCAAAAAAATACGCCACTTTCCATTTCCAGACACAATTTCTGGGGCCTCTATTCCTCTCCAAATCTATGTTCAACTTTCTCTCATATCCTCATTAATATTTACTGATGATAAAGTTAAATGTATTTTTTAAAGATCTTATTTATCTATTTGACAAAGAGAGAGAGAGCACAAGCAGGGGGAGCGGCAGGCAGAGGGAGAAGCAGACTCCCCGTTGGGCAGGGAGCCCGATGCGGTACTCGATCCCAGGACCCTGGGATCATGAGCTGAGCTGAAGGCAGATGCTTAACCAACTGAGCCACCCAGCCATCCCTAAAGTCAAATGTATTATTTCCAATGTGAGAATATTGCATTTGCATGAGGGATAAATCTTAAATCAATGACACGAGTAGTTGTGGGGGACAGCAACGTCCAATAGAAATATAACGTGAGCCACACGTGAAATTTAAAATTCTCTAGTAGCCACATTCAAAACATAAAAAGGGACAGGGTTGGGGAGACTGGGTGACTCAGTTGGTTAAGTGTCTGACTCTTGATTTTGGCTCAGGTCATGACCTCAGGGTCGTGAGATCGAGCCCAGTGTCCGGTTCTGTGCTTAGCACAGAATCTGCTGGAGATTCTCTCGCCCTCTCGCCCTCTGCCCCTCCCCCACCCCGGAACATACGTGTGCGTTTGCCCTCTCTCTCTTTCTCACGACCCTGAGACCGTGACCTGAGCCAAAATCGAGAGTCTGATGCTCAACTGACGGAGCTACCCATGTGCCCCAGTGGACATCTTTTTTGGGGGGCAACGTGTCTTCTAATATCCCTCCGGTCACACTAGAAGAGCATGTATCATCCAAGAAATAGAAATGAAAAGGAACTATAGTTAACTTGACTTTTTTTTTTAAAGATTTTATTTATTTATTTGGCAGAGAGACAGCCAGCGAGAGAGGGAACACAAGCAGGGGGAGTGGGAGAGGAAGAACCAGGCTCCCAGCGGAGCAGGGAGCCTGATGTGGGGCTCGATCCCAGGACTTTGGGGTCACGCCCTGGGGTCACGCTTAACAACTGAGCCACCCAGGCGCCCCTAACTTGACTTTTAAAACTGTGGAAGCTTAAACTGGAAGGGCTTTCTGAGATTCTCTGGCCCAGAAGTCCGCAAACTTCGGTCCTGGGCCAGATCTGGCTCACTGCCTCTTTTATTCTACAGCCTGGGAGCTAACGATGGTTTTTACATATTTAAATGGTTAAGAAATAAGTGAAGAAAGAATAATGCTTCATGGTAGAGGAATATTACATCAAATTCAAAATTCAGTGTAATAATAAAGTTTAACCGGAACATCTTCACGCTCATTTGCTTAATTTTGCCTGCAGCTGCTTTCGAGCTATGACGGCGGGTGAGTGGCCGCCACAGAGACCATATGGCCCATCACACCCAACATGGGATGGTCCGGCCTTTTGCAGAAGAAGCAGGTTCACCCCTGGACTGGAGAAGCAGCTCCCGTTCTGTTGGTGGGAAACTGAGGCAGAGAGAGAGAAAATGACCAGCTTGAGACCACACAGTCTGCCAATGGCTAGATGAGAGCCCTTGGTTCCCTGTTAGGGCTTTTTTCAACTACACGACCCCATCAAGGCGGGTAAGAAGGTTCTCGGTTTATCACGACAATGACCACTTGGTCCTTGTGTACGTTTTCTTTTAGTGCCTTCCCACACGCAGGCCTGATCTAGGCTTTAGAATGAGCCGGCCTCATCTGTAACCTCAAGAGGGCAGCCCCGGCTAAGGTGACTCCAGAGTGCACCCTCTTATCCAAGAGAACCAAAATCCCAAATCCAATCAGTATGTCGTCTTGTCCCCCCAGCCCCGCCCAGAAGAAAGAAAATGGGTCAGAAGGGCCTGAATCGGTTTTGACGGTGATCCGCATACATATGAGTCCAAATGTAAGACACTTCCCTTTTATTTTAAACCAATCACCAAAGCTGAATTCGAGCACACACAGAAAAAACAAACATAAACTAAAAAAAGCCCCACATGTGGCTAGGACAGAAGGCACGGAAGCCAAATCAGCAGCAAAAGAAAGGTAGGCATTTCAGAGAGAAACACCCACGCGTTAAACACACGCACACACACACACACTTTTCTGAGTATTGGGGGAACGTGGAGAGGAAATTAGTTCTCCCACAGCCCTAGGGACAGGTTTACGTAGGTGAGCGGAGCTGTGCTCATGACCCAGATTTGTCCTTGTTCTGAGTGGGCTGAAGAAGAGGTTCCGTCTCTTTGTTGGGGGGAAGGCTAATTGTAAAATGGGGCTAGTGGGCCTTGCAGCCTAGCATCAGGGAGGTATTTATGAAGTATAATTAATGTTTGCAGCGGGTTTGGGGATCCCAGATTAAAAGGTGCCCTGCGCCAGGCGCAAGACGGGTGGGTGTTCCTTCGAGGGCAGGTGTCACCACTGTTGTTGTTGACTAAGGCAGTAGGGGACGAAAGTAGGTTAAGACCGTGTGGCACAATCCTTCAACGTGACCCAGAACAGGAAACCCGTCCAGGGAGACTATCACATCAGATGGTGCAGAGAAATTTCACGGAGAACGCACAGATCCCCTGAGGCAGAATGGTCGGCTTCAGGACACCTAATCTTGCCTGGAAGAAATCTGGTGTGGCTAATTGGAAAAGCACATGTGGCACTTCCGGCTTTACAAGGAAGGGGGTTGAGCTGCATTACTCAGCACACGTATTTCCTCAGCCTGAGCTTGACTTCTGAGATCTTCTGAGAACTGAGTATTTTTTCTAGGTAATCCTAAAAGGCCTGGTGCTGGGTAACAGCAGGAACTAGGCTGGAAGTCTAATTAAGCATCCCTGCATGACAACACTTAAAAACACTTAGGGGAATCCCAGTGAGTTCCTAATGTCTAATTCCTAGATTTAATCCTAAATTGCTCCACCGAATCCTCTTGTATGACCTTGGCTCATTATGTAATATCAAATCACCAGCGAGAACGAGGAAAAATTGAAAATGATGGCATGAGTCGTTTTACTTCTCCTTGTAGATATTCCATCAGAACCAAAGATGAGGGCTTCTTCTAGGAATAAAACCTTAGCAGGGGGCACCTGGCTGGCTCAGTCTGTAGAGCACGTGGCTCTTGATCTCAGAGTCCTGAGTTTGAGTCCCACGTTGGGGGTAGAGTTTACTTAAAAAAACAAAACAATAAAACACCTTACCATATAGGAAATTGCTTTCAAACTCCAACGATCAAGTATATTACTTACTTTAGTCCCTGGAATAGCAAGAAAATGGAAATGCACTGAATGGGATTCTTTTTCTTAGTTATTCTTATCAGCTAGAACTGTGTCCAGATCAGTCCTGTAACATGTGGGAAGATCATATGGATTTATCATGAAAACAAATGGTCTGGTGTGCTTAAGGTACATTAAGAAATTCTCGGCAGAGGGGCAGCTTGATGGCTCAGTCGGTCAAGAGTCTGACTTTTTTTTTTTTCTCAGAGTATTTTATTTATTTGAGACAGAGTGCGAGAGAGCACAAGCAGGGGGAGCAGCAGGCAGAGGGAGAGGGAGAAGCAAACTGCCCGATGAGCGGGGAGCCTGATGTGGGGCTCGAAGCCAAAGGGAGACACACAGCTGACTGAGCCACGCAGGTGCCCCGAGAGTCCGACTCTTGATTTCTGCTCTGATCATGATCTTACGGTGGTGAGATTGAGCCCTGCATCAGGCTCTGTGCTCAGTGCGAGTCGGCTTGGGATTCTCTCCCTCTCCCTCTGCGCCGCCCCCCCATGCGGGTGAGCTCTTTCTCTCAGATAAATTAAATAAATAAACAAACAAATAAATAAAATCTTAAAAAAAAAAGAAATTTTCAGCAGAAACATCAATACATTTGAAGCTTTATTGTTACCTAGCAAAGTAAATCCACATCCCTGATACAATATTTGCTTTGTAAATTATAATCTACCAAAAAACAAAGCAAAACAAAGAAAGAAAGAAAACGAGAGGTAATATAATACTTAGGTGCTCAGTATTTTTTTTTAAAGATTTTATTTATTTGACAAAGAGACAGGCAGCGAGAGAGGGAACACAAGCAGGGGGAGTGGGAGAGGAAGAAGCAGGCTCCCAGCGGAGGAGCCTGATGTGGGATTCGATCCTGGAACGCCGGGATCATGCCCTGAGCCGAAGGCAGACGCTTAAGGACTGCGCTACCCAGGCGCCCCAGGTGCTCAGTATTATAAGTGTAATTTGAGGGGTGCCTGGCTGGCTCAGTCAGAAGAGCATGGACTTCTTGATCTCGGGGTTGTGAGGTTTTTTTGTTGTTGTTTTTAAGATTTATTTATTTGACACACATGGAAAGAGAGACAGCACAAGCAGGGGAGCAGCAGGCAGAGTGAGAGGGAGAAGCAGGCTTCCTGCTGAGCAGAGAGCCCGACCCCAAGACCCTGGGATCATGACCTGAGCCGAAGGCGGACACTCAGCCGACTGAGCCACCCAGGCGCCCCGTCGGCGCTGTGAGTTTGAGATCCCTGTGGGGTGTAGCGATCACTTAAATAAAAATATATAAATAAATAAATGTAACTTGGAACTTAATTTATGACATTCAGATAAAGCTAGCGGACTTAGATGGTTTTGGTTTTTCGGCCTTTTTATAATTGTCAGTTCTGTGATGTTACATGGGTTAAAAGGCCAAATCCCATTCTGTGTCATGTTGTTTCATCCCTGAGTTTCAAGCCAGTTGATAGACACTTTAGGTTCTGACGTAGCCCTCTGAGGAAAAACAAAACAAAGTCTAAGTAACAATGACGATGTTTCCACGTTTATATATTTCTCACTTAAGGAGTCAACAAACTCAGTTTTATCCTTTATCCTAACTCCCCCAAACATAAACACATCCGATGACAAAGCAGTTCTACATCCGATCTGTCCTTTTGTTGGATCTTTTTTTTTTAAGATTTTATTTATTTGACAGAGAGGGAGAGAGAGAGAGAGAGCACAAGCTGAAGGAGGAGCAGAAGGAGAGGGAGAAGCAGGCTCCCCGCTGAGTAGAGAGCCCGCAGGGGACTCAATCCCAGGACCCTGGGATCATGACCTGAGCCAAAGGCAGACACTTCACTGACTGAGCCACCCAGGTGCTCCCTTTTACCAGATCTTCAAAAGAACCCTGAGGGATAGATGTGGCATGTGTAGTATAGATATTTAATAGATAGTCCCTGAAACTAATTCGGTGACTATTTATTGAACCACTACTGTTTGCCAGGCACTATTTTAGATAATGACCGTTCGGCGGCAAATAAACCACGCAAGGATCCTGCCAAAAACGTTTAAGCGACATGCCCGAACACATAGGAAGTAAATCCAAACCTTTTGGCCGGTGTACTGTGTCATCAGTCTCATATTAAGTTGGAAAAGTGAAGCGTAGGTAACTTATGTATCTTGATGCTGTCTCTTAGCATAAGTGGCATTTCTTGCGTGGTCTCATTCAACCACGCCTCATCAGCATTTGCGCCCGTGTATTCTGGCTTCTGGTCTTCCACTAGATGAACTATTTCTTTCTATCTAGCTATCTAGCAATCTATTTATTACTTTTGGACAGGAAATAGGATTTATTGATGGGTGTGAACAAGGAGGGGGCAGTGCTGAAGTTCTTGTGAGTGCAGGGCACGCCTTCTGTTCGGAGGGCCACCATTAGTGATGTATTGGACCCCAAGGCCACCTGGGATGAGCTTTTCAGCCGCCATGCCTTTAAATCCATTCACAATAAGCCCAGTAAAACCCTACTTCTTGAAGATGTGGATCTTCCTGCGGTCAGGGAACTGGGACTTGGCCCTGCTTAGAGCCTCAGCCACATGCTTCCTGGTAGCTCAGTCACATGTCTGCAGGTTAGTACAGATGCACATGATGACCTGGCCGGTGTGGACCCTGGCCACTGTGCCCTGAGGCTCTCCAAAGGCACCTGCATACCTGTCTGGGGCCTAGATTGGGGACAGCATGAGGTCAGACATGAATGTCCACTATCTCCAAGGTCCCTTAAGGCAACTCATACAGGCAACAGGCTGCATATATTACCAGGGAGGGTACTGTTTGCAGCCATTGCACACTGGGCCCCACGGGGAAAGAGCACATTCAGCTTAATTGGCTGCAGATAGATGAACCATTTTATACTCCTATCCGAAGCCAGTTTCTTCCTGTATGCAGTCCTTCTCTCCTACTTAAGAACATGGATCCAGTCAAACTCTCCTGCCCGATCGATTATCTACTGTGTATAAGCAAGGTTATAAAAAAGCATAGTAGGGGCACCTGGGTGGCTCAGTTGGTTAAGCGTCTGACTCTTGGTTTAGGCTCAGGTCATGATCTCAGGGTTGTGGAATCGAGCCCCACGTTGGGCTCTCTGCTCAGCAGGGAGTCTGCTTCTCCCTTTCCCTCTGCCTGCTGCTCCCTCTGCTTGTGCACGCTCTCTCTCTGCCAAATAAATAAATAAAATCTTTTTTAAAAATAAAGATAAGTTCAAATATTCAGAGGATTTGTCAAGAGAAACAAAAAAACCCCAAAAACTTGTTCTGTTTTTCTCCAAAAGGTAGAACCATAACCAATGGTTAGAAACATCCAGCATGGGGGGCGCCTGGGTGGCTCAGTCGGTTAAGCATCTGCCTTCAGCTCAGGTCATGCTTTCAGGGTCCTGGGATCAAGCCCCACATCCGGCTACCTGCGCAGCAAGGAGCCTACTTCTCCCTTTCTCTCTGCCTCTCCCCATCACTCGTACTCTCTCTCTCCCTCACTGTCTCAAGTAAGTGAAATCTTTTTTTAAAGATTTTATTTATTTGAGAGAGAGAGAGTGAGAGAGAGAGAAAGAGACAGAGCACGAGAGTGGGGTGAAGGGCAGAGGGAGAAGCAGACTCCCCTCTGAGCAGGGAGCCCGCTGTGGGACTCGATCCTGGGACTCTAGGATCATGACCAGAGCCGAAGGCAGATGCTTAACCGACTGAGGCACCCAGGCACCCCTCAAATAAATAACATCTTTAAAAAAGAAAAGAAAAGAAAAGAAACAAAAAGAAAGGAAAAAAAAAGAAGAAAAGAAAAGAAAGAAAAGAAAAGAGATTCAGCATGGGGTGCCTGGGTGGCTCAGTCGGTTAAGCGTCTGACCTTGGCTCCGGTCATGAGTCCTGGGATCGAGCCCCACGTTGGGCTCCCTGCTCAGAGGGGAGTCTGCTTCTCCCTCTCCCTCTGCTCCTCTGCATTCCCCACCCCCACTCGTGCTCTCTCCCTCACTCTCCAATAAAATCTTTAAAAAACAAACAGAACAACATCTACCATGATATTTGTACAAATAATTTCAATTTCTCCAATATAATAGATGCTACATTTTTTCAAAATAAGAAAGGAGATATGGGGGTGCCTGGCTGGCTCCCTTGGTTGAGCATGTGACTCTTGATCTCGGGGTCATGAGTTCAAGCCCCACATGGGGCCTAGGCTCTACTAAAAAGTAAATAAGAAAAAAGGAGATATGTCTTTTTAAAAATGTTGTGCTCTTGGACGTCTCAAGGAAGTCGAATATTCATGATATATCCTCTGTGCTGGCAACTGACGCACTCGTGCTATCGGAAATAAATCTCAAGTCAACTAACTGGTTTGGGAAGGAAACGGCCTTTAGTTCCTCAGCTATATGTAAGCTCTACATCAGTGATTTTCAGGAGGTGTGAGAAAGTCCCACAAGGTAGACGTACCAGAATGCCCTAGGATTCTGATAGTCCACTGTAGGGAAACAGTCTTCCTCAGCTCCCAAATGAATCACTGCAGAACAGATCTGGGTAACTGATGGAAGCACAGTGTGTGCTGGGACAAGGGAAGAACAGTTGAAGACTATATGAGCTAGCCCGCGCGACATTGCCTGAGTATTTGGAAATACAAACAACCATATGAAATTCTAGGCTGCATCCAAATTGAAAAATACTTCCATTTTAAGATTTCGTTTATTTATTTATTTGACAGAGTGAGAGAGTTCAAGCAGGGGGAGCAGCAGAGGGAGAGGGAGAAACAGACTTTCTGATGAGCAGGGAGCCCGATTTGGGGGCTCAGTCCCAGGACCCCGGGATCATGACCTGAGCTGAAGGTAGATGTTTATTCAACTGAGCCACCCAGGGGTCCCAAATTGGTACAAACTTCCAAATAGAGATGGTTTCAATGACTGTTCAGCATAAATGTTTCAGGATAAAACCCACATAATACTTTATATCCGTATCTTATCACATGCTCCTCTAAGAAATGGTAAGGTAATACAATTGAAAATAAAAATTTTAACTGATCTGTATTTATCAGTATACAGGATTCTAACGGTGGAGCTCAAACCCAAGATGATAAGTAAGTTTTCAAATAAAGCACACAGTCTCATTAACTTTCATTCACTGGGGATTGCTGTGACTAGAGCAGACGCCAACAGGACAGGTGCAGGAAACCTACTGAAAGGAAACATCGGGGCACTTCACTCTTAAGGCATTACCATTCTTGTGACAGACTCAACCTGCCATCATTTACGGGAAGTCCAACGAAAGCTTCAGAGTCATCAGGGATTATTGGGGTACACGCTTGAGAAACCAGGGCAAAGTCTCCTTTGTTGCATCTCTAAGCGCCCCAGACTGCTGGTGAGCACTGATGGTTATATAAATTCCAGGAAAAGCTCTCTGCTAGATTCTTTGTCCTACTGACCAAATTCTTCTAAGTACTGACCCAACTCCCAAGTTCAGAATTTGCAGAGTTTATAGGAAGGTAGTACTCTTTTTCCAAAGAAATTGTGTATTATTCATGTCATTATGGAACAGATACAAGGCTAGAAGCAGACCCTATCCTGAGAGTGTAGTAATTCTTCCAGAAGTCTCAAGGTTTTGAGTTCCTGATTCTTGCATTGACCCAGGAACTTTCTTTCTTTACTTTTTTTTTTTTTTTTAAGATTTTTATTTATTTATTTGACAGAGATAGAGACAGCCAGAGAGAGAGGGAACACAAGCAGGGGGAGTGGGAGAGGCAGAAGCAGGCTCATAGTGGAAGAGCCTGATGTGGGGCTCGATCCCATAGCGCCGGGATCACGCCCTGAGCCGAAGGCAGACGCTTAACCGCTGTGCCACCCAGGCGCCCCAACCCAGGAACTTTCTGAAACAGAATGTACTTTCTACCATCACCGTCTCTGGCATCTTCCCCTCCAAGTCTACTGCAGTATTTTTCCCAAAGTGACTCCAGACTAATTTTTTTTCTTCCACTGCTCCACCCAAACTGCTCTTGTCAAGGTCACCAATGACATCTGTGGTGCTCCAACAGTCAATCCTCTTGCCTCATCTTAACCTCTCAGCAGCATTTCACAGTTGATCTCATCGATCACTCCCTCCTCCTTCAGTTTCTTCCTCTGACTTCTGGGACACTATCCTCTCTGGGTGTTCCTTCTCCCTAACTCGTTTGTTCCTTCAGTTGCTTTGCAAGTTCCTGACTTCTGAGACCTCTTTCTGAAGTGTCAAAGTGCCCCAGGGTTTTCCTGGTGTGTTTTTTTTTTTTTTTCCCTTGGTGATGTCATCCAGTTTCAGACTAAACTCCATTCATATGCTGACAACTCCCAAACTCTCTCTTTCCCTCTGTCTTGCTTGCGTTCTCTCTCTCCCCCTCTCTCACACACACAGCTGCACAGACGCAATATACATAGATACAATATAACTCCTAAATAATACATAAAAATATAGATCTTCAGAACTGCTTCCTGACCTCATATCCAGCAGCCTGCCTAAAGTCTCCAACTGAACATGTAATACCTTAAACTGAACACACTTAAAACTGAGCTCTTAATTCTCCTCTATAAAACTATTCTAGCCAGTGCTCCCTTACTCAGTTGATTGCAACTGTATCTTTCTAGTTGCTCAGGTCAAAAACCTCAGTCTCATCTTTGACTCCTCTTTTTATCAACTCTGTGTTCAATCCATCAGCAAGGCCCTCTGGATTTACCTTCAAAATATATCCAGGATCCCTTAGCCAGTGAAGCCACCCCTATCTTTCTCTTAGGTTACCAAAAGAGCCTCCTCATGGGCTCCTGCTTCTAGCCTTATTTGTCTCTTCTCCCCCTCCCACCACCACCCCGGCACCCTCCTCCCCAAACCAGTTAAGCTTCATGAGAACAGAGATCTGACTGCTTTCTTCAGTGATAGAATATCCTAAGTACTTGGCACAAAGTTGATGCTCAAAAGTTATTTGTTAAATAAAGTAATAAAGATCTTGACTTTATAGAAGTCTTTTTGAGGTCTATACAGGTCATTTAAACCATGATGCCAGAATGATAAATCTACAGGTTTCATATAATCTGCACAATTATCAGGATAGAATCTTATAGGGATGACCATTTGTACTCTGGCAAGACAAATGGGTTGTTCCAGGAATTTTTTATTTTCATAGATACGTTTCAGTTTTTTTTAAGAAACATACTATTGGCTACAAAGATTTGTTCTTTGAACTCCAATACTTCTGAAACCCTAAATTTTTGAGTTTTGCCTCGAAGGGGAAGACTATTACAGCATGTGGGAGTGCTTCACCGCTGCCAAAAATATTTTGAAGAACTTCCCATATTACTAAAGTCTCTAAAAGAGCTTATTTATCCTTTTACCAGGAAAAGGTTATTACGGTTATTGTTTTAAATTCCCTCCTATGCTAGAATTTGGCACGAAAAGCTGTCCTTTCTTGGAACAATGGCTAGAAATCTTCAGTATTTCTACATTGTTTAGAAAAGCTGCACACCATCTCCACTGAACGCCAAAAAAATAAGCCCAAGGGGCCTAGCACATACTGCTAGATTCTGCCCTGGCTGTCTAAAGGATCTTCGTATAATTGAAGGTTCTGGTTAACATCCAATCTCTCAGGGAACACAAAATGGTACAAATTAATTCAGAAGTACAGTTGAAAAAGAAAGAAAAACTACAGGAACAATGGATTGATCGTGGAATTCTCTAGTCCTACGCTGACAAAATGAAACCAGTCCTCGGACTACATACAAAGCATTTTTACTCCAAGGGTAGATCATGAGATTGTTGTAGTTCAGAATCTGCTTATTTGAACATGGCCCTCTGCACATTTAAAGTCCACCTATTTAATACTGTTTGGGCTTTTTGGCTTAGGAAGTTGGAAAATGTTTTGAGGCCAACATAGGATGGGAGAGGAGTTTCCTGAATTTCTGTTCAACTGTTTTGCAAATGTGTGCCATTGGTCATAAGGCAGAGGTGAACAGTGCAAAGTACCACCCACTCTAAAGAAAATACAAATTGAAAATATTTTGTACCCAAAAAAAAAAGGACGTGCTTTTAGTGTTAAGTGTAACAGTTAAACGTGTGAAATAAGAATGGTTTTATAAATAAAAACAAATTCTAGGAATTAGAATTGTTAAATAGATCCTCTACATCTGTACAAAGTGAAAGAAGGATTGTGCAATCATTCTCTAAATTTCAACTCCCTGGCTCCTAAAGGCATAATGTTTTGTCTGCGTTATTAGGATAATCTATCCTAATTCCCAATAAAATGAATAGTTTCATACTACTTAATTTTGGTTGTGCAGACAAAAAGCAACAGTATTTTCAAAACAATTATTTTCATAAACTCTCAATACCAAAAAATATACACTATTGTGCTTTATAGAATATTGAGGTAGAGTATAAAAAATTAAAATTCCATGCAGTGCTTTTAGTCATATTGAAACTAAGACAAAATTTGGGATCTAACAGCCACTCCTCAGATGTTTCTTTCATCTGGAAGCGATCAAATCCTGGTCCGTTCCCTCGAAAATATATTTTTTAAACTTTTCATCCTATCATTATGAGCTTAACTCCCCTATTACTGAAACAGATAACCAACCCCCTGTAATTATACATAGTAAGGGGGGAGAAAAAAACCTACTGTAGCTGCAACACCAAAAGACTTGAGCCAGAAAAGGCTGGCTGATTATGAACTCACGCTGCTGTGAAGAAAAACAAAACTTAGGAAAAAAACAAAACACCCCACATTAAACAAAAATACCTTGCACAAAAAGCAATGCTGGAAGACAAATAAAGCAGCATTACTCCTGAATTTCCTGGCTTTGTTGATTCCAGCCGCAAAGTTAACATTAAATTGCCAACATTCACATTTAAATATTCCCTTGAAATCAGAAAAACAATAGCTTTCAGGATTTGAAATGACACTGGAAGGCACATAATATTTTATTGAGTCAATCTGCTATTTACATACTCATAGGGGGCTTAAAAAAGAAGTTAAATGGAAGATGTTCTCAACAGACAGAAATAAAATATTCCAATCTATTGTTCCAGTTTATGGCTCAGACAGAAATAATGGGCTATAAACCCTATCAGAAACCAGTTGCGCAGTGCGTGCCTCGCAGCCAGCCAATGAATAGCAATGTCTCGGTTCTCCTAGCGGTGACAGCACTTCAAAGACACTTTTCTTTATTAAAGAGCCCGACCTCTCGGTTACGCTGCTGCTCTGCACCTTTGTCGGGTCTCCCAGCTTTCGAAGCTTGGCACTTTTCTATTTGCAGAGCTCCACTACGGTGCGAGGCAGTGGCATCCAAGCCCATCTGCGGTCCCTACCGCACAAGGCTGCAGAAAGCGCCTTCATTCTCAGGGCGAACTACGGCTTCCCACGGTGGCGTTCGGGGCACGGCCAAATAAAATGCTCTCCTGTCGCAGAGAGAGGGTGGGGGTGAGAAGCCCCGCGTCGGAAAGGCTCAGAGGGCAGAAGGGATTTGGGACTGTGCGCACGCCCCTCGGGGGCCGGTGGGGTCACACGCCGCGCACACTTAGCGCGGCTCTGGGGCGGCGGCGCCCGAACCCAGAGGCGAAGAACAAAGGAGACGCGCTCGCCTTCGCGGCTGGGGGCCGCCCGGGTGCCGTCGCCAGCCCCGCCCCCCGCCGGCCGCGGCGGCGCGCGCCCCACCCCTGCCGCCCTGCCCCCTCGGCCCCGCGAAATGGCGGCCGCGCCACAAAATGGCAGCCGCGCCAGGCCAAGAGCTAGCGCAGGCGGAGAAATAAAAGGCGCCGCGGACCCCTCCCCCCCCGCAGCACGCCAATGCCCTCCCGGGCTTCCCCGGGGTGGCCGTCCGGGCGACCCTTCCTGGGCACCGGCGCACCTTCGCGCCCCACGCTGCCGCCCCGGCCTTCCCTCGCCGCGCCGGCCGCTTCTCGAGTCTGCAAACGAGGCGGCGCCTTTGTGCTTCCAAACGTGCCCCACTGCCGGACGCTCTCACTTAAGGGTACAAAAACCGAGAACTGAGCGTCGCACAGCAGACGGGGGACCCCTGCTCGCCCAGGACGCTTCCCGGGCTGGCGCGGGGAGGGAGCAGCCCTTTCCTAGGGTCTCCACACCCTCAGCTTTAGCTCTTGGCCACCAAAGTGAAGACAGGAAAGGGGAATCAAAGGACATCCCCCCAAACGGGGAAATTAAGGAAATGGGTTAAGGCGCCCCAGAGCAGTACTTCGGCAGCCGCGTAGAATCCCAATGCGGAGCCCACACTCGAGAGCCAGAGAAGAGCCACGGGCGGCCCACGAGTGCGCGGGCAGCTCCAGAGGGCGGATGTCGTCTTTCACTCCACGCAAACCTCCAGTGAGCGTTTTAGGTTTTCATCGCTCCCCCTGCCCTCTCCCTTCTCCCCGTGGTCAAGGGCCTTGGGGCTAGGCAAAGGCAGAGGAAGGAGAGGCTGCTGCAGTCCCCATGCTTTTCCCCCCGGCGTGAGGGTCTCGGTGGTCTTGGGCTTTCTTTGGCCATGGCGTGATGGATGGACGCGGGGCGGTGGCGGTGTGTTTTGGATGTTTCGCTTTCTGTCAAACGCTTGCTTCCCTGCGCTCCCCATCCCCCAGCTTCCCTCGGCCTCCGTCTTTCCAGAAACTTCTCAGGGAAACGGCAAAAAAAGCCGCAGGCTCAGCCACCACCTCCCTCCCGGAGCATGCGCGCCGGATTGGGCGGCAAGTTCGGCGCGCGCGTGTGCAAGTGTGAGAGTGGGACGTGCGCGCGCGCCGTGCGGGGCGGGGCGGTTCGCTCTCACAATGAAGGGAACAGGTTTTTCTCCCCTCCCCCCACGTTCCGTCGTTGCGCCAGCGCGTTGGGGCAACTCCCCTGGCCTTTGGAGGGGGGAGGGGCAGAGCCGAAGCGCTCGAATCGTTGCTCCGTGCGCCTGCGCAGCAGGTCGTCTCTGCCGAACTCTGTTCTCCGCGCTGCTTGCGGTAGCGTCTTTGATATGAAGTGCGTCTGAGCATCTCGGTTGTGCCCTACTCACTGTTTGCTCAGCTGCCACTCGGGGGAACTGTAGCCTCTTGAGGGGTTTCCTCGAGCTTAGCCTTCCCATTGTGCTGAAGGGATGAGATCGGGCTGTGTCTGGTGGGCTCCCTTCCACTCCTGCGTGCGCCATGTTTGGTCGGGCTCCTGACTGGATCGGGTGCCTGCAGTGTGGTGGAGCCTTCTCCAAACGGGTGGGGGGATGGGGAGACAGCCCTGGCCGCAGGACCGGGAGGTGGCCTGGCTGGCTTCTGTCAGGCGCTGCCTGCAGTTTTGGTCACTAAGCCAAAAGAAAGGTGTCCTTTATTTGGAACGCTGCCCCGGGTCGCCGAGGCAAGCCTCTGCTGGGGCTGGCGGGGCTGGCCGCTAGGTTTGTGCTCGGTGTGCGGCTGCGGACAAAGAAAGGTCCTGGGCGTACCGCGTGGTCTCCCTGGGCTGACTTGAGCTTGGAGAATGGTAACCATAGCAACAGCCTTTACTCTTTCTCAAGGTGCCTTTGGTTTTATTTTCCTTTCCTCTTCCCTTAGGAGTTTGGGGGAAATTACTGCCAGGGTTGTGGGTTCTTTAAAAAGCCACCGCCCCTCCCCCCCCCAGCTCTTTTAACTTGCCTTGTAATCCACTTCCATGCAAGCCCGGTTCTGAAATCCAGCAGGTTAAGGTTAAGTAAGGTTCCCTTGGCAGCGCATGGAGGTCTGCCACGTCTCCAGTGCGAGCTTTGTTTCCTTGCCCCCTTCCTTTTGAAGGACCTTCGTTTCGCTGGTGGAGGAATTGCCTTCCTATATTCGTTTAGCGTGTAATGTACCTTCAGATCCTTCCTGATGTAAGGTTTAAAAGAGGGAGCTTGTTCGCGAACAAGGCACCTTGGGGGTTCCTAAAGACTGACGTGGCACTTGCAGCTTGACATTTTATGGTCGAGAGCCACATTTCGGCTCTGAAGTTGTTGGGCAGTGCTAACTTGCCCGCAGGTGCGAGTACACCATTGACCACGCAGAGTCTGAGGTCAGGTCGGGTCAAGGCTCTGGGCGGAGCCACGCAGTGGGTCCTAAGGAAGGGAGATCTTTCTTCCTGGTGGGAATTTTGAGTTGGTGCCAGATTCCTGACAGGAGCTCTTAGTATATAAAAAGCTGTCTAGAGGCTGTTGAAGCACTACCAAGCAATAGAATTCTCCCCCTGCTAACAAGACTATGATTTGAAGGTTGGAAACGACCAGATCAACTGTCCCTTAGAATTTTGGTTAGAGATTCTGTCCTAACAAATTATGGTTAATGAGTGTCTTCAAAGTCAAAATCCCTAAAGTAAGGATAGCACCACTAAATAAAGGGAAGAAAATTTTGTGTTCATTATGTTTTATGATTAAAAAAAAAAAAAAAAAAAAACCTGTACACCCAGAATGAGTCTTGAACTCACAACTCCAAGATCAAGAGTTGCATGCTCTACCCACTGAGCCAGACGGGCATGCCAGATTTTTTTTAAGCTGTACATTTATTTGTATGTTTTATAATTTTATTTAATTTAAAGATTTTATTTACTTATTTGTCAGAGGGAGAGCACAAGCAGGGGGAGCGGCAGGCAGAGGGAGAAGCAAGCGCCAAGCTGAGCAGGGACCCGGATGTGGGACTTGACACCAGGACCCTGGGATCATGACCTGAGCCGAAGGCAGACACTTAACCAACTGAGCCACCCAGGCGTCCCTATTTGTGTGTTTTATAATTTTAAGTAGGCATAAAAACAAAGTTCTTACGTGCAGTGTAATAATTAGAATCTCTGGAAACTGATCTTGAGGGGTACAATATATTTATGTTGAAAATTGTGAAAGACGACAGTATCGTGGTTTGAAGCCATTTTGAGTGAATTTTTTAAGTGAAAGATTTATGCTTATGTGTGTGTTTAAATTATCTGGTGTTGTGGGGAAAACACAGACCCCTTTTATTAGTTCATCCCACCATGACCCTTCACCAGCTAACAGTATTCACTGAAATCTTTAGTTATGACTCTTAATGGTTCTGTTTTCTTAGAGAAATCATTTTAAGTTAATCTAGCATCCTCAAAAGGAGTTATCTGAGGCATTTTTTTTTCAGCCAAAGTATCTTCCAAATAAAAGTGTAAGCGATAGTTCTCATGACTTTTGTAGTATATGGCCTGAAAAAATTCAATGAGCTCCTCTATCAAAATACTGAAATTTAACTTTTTAAAGCCTTAAAAGTAATTCCAGTACTTAATTCAGAAAAGCATCATGACCTATATAGTCTTTAACTAGTGTGGTTTTATTTTTAAGCCAAAGGTTTCAAGTGTCTAATTATGGAATATTATATAAAATTAACAATTATTACCATCCTGAAGATTATCGAGGCAGTGATGTGATTAAAAGAGCCATTACTATTAAATAGCAATTAATGAATTAAGATGGACACAGTTTTAAAAATGTATTTCAAATGATTACATAAATAACTTTTTTAAAAATTTTCTATTTCAGACTAGAGCCAGGGAGCTTAAGACCCTGAGTCTGCTGAATATTTCAATACATATGTAACAAGTTACTAAACACATTTTATTTGGTATTAATGTTTTTGAGATTCCATCAATTACACGTTGACAGTGTTCTCTGAATTAGTCAATAGCCTTATTTATTTATATTCTGCTTACTTCCTGATGTTTAAAAGTTACAATCTATACATGGGGTGTTTTGGTTAATGTGTATCACTTCTAGTGAAGAGGTTAAGTTTTTTCTCACATGAGGATTAACAATAGAGGTTTAAAAGGTTGAATGAAATATCTGAATTAACGTAGTGAATAACATTTTGTTCACATGGGATCTCTTAACATAAATATGTTGATTTAGTATAGTCCAGCATCAACGTTTCAGAGGAACCTTTAAAGTAGCCCAGATGCTGACTTCCAAAAGTCATTTTATTCTAACTTTTTTCTAATTATAAAAACAATATATGTGAACCAAAGAAAATATAGATGGAAATTTTTTAGAAAATACAGATGAATAAAACTTTTTTAAAAATTTTAAATTTCAGGAGAGGTGGGTGGGGGAATAGGTGATGAGCACTCAGTAATGCGTTGAATCACTATATTGTACACCTGAAATTTACACTGTATGTGAACTTTACTAGAATTAAAAAAATAGAAAAGAATTAAATTCCACCACATTGGCACAGCTGTGATTAAGGTATTTGCAAATATCCTTCTAGTCCATTTTTTTTCTAATGCCATAAACATTAATAAATTGTATTCATAATTCTGAATATTAGGTACATTAGCAGTATTTCCTCATAGAGGTAAAAAATTAAGCAACTTTTCAAGGAAATGGTAGAAACGTAAGAATTGGTTTGTTTGTTTTTTTTTGAGAAAAAATATCAGCCATTACATTCATTTCTGGAATACTAAAAACAATATGGGATAAATTATTTAGCTTACTTAGAGGGTTGAATAGTAAAATAGACTATGAAATGTTAGCTTGCTGAAAGTATGATTTAGAGGACTAGCTGGCTAATGTTCAACTGATTGAAGTTCTGATAATTTATGTATATGTAATTCCACCAGACTGTGCCTTCTATATCAAAATAAATCTGTTAATGGACTGGTGGTTTCTCTTTCACCAGTTGACCCGCAAAAACAAAATGTCAAACACTCTTTGAGAATAATATAGCAGTGTTGTCTGTTTTATTTTCTACTGTTCTGAAAAAAAATGATTCTAATAATAGAAGGAATTGTCAAGTAGGCTTTGATCATTTTAGACCTAGTTAATGTATTTTTATATGATGCCTTTAGGAACAAGTGCTTATATTTTAAGTGTATGTTTTGTCATGAAATAGTTTAATTTTAATAGCTTGGGACTAGATTTGTAACCAAATTCTTGTTAAATATCTGGTAACGATTCTGTCCTCCTGTTTAAATGTTGATATTAATTTATCTGCTCTATTGGCTAGGTTAGCATTCAAAGCCGGAGTTTGAGGCTCAAATGCTTTCCCCAACTGGGCTTCCATTACGCATGACTGAACTCTTTGAGCACGTCGTCTAGCATGCTAAATACAGGAGCTCCTCACAGTGTGAAAATAAGACCTGATTAAAAACACATCTATTTTAATTCCCTTTTGCAAATGGCTCTGCTTTTAATGTTACCTTTCTGAATTATCAATAATAGTCAAATGAGAAAAGTCACTTCACCGTCCATTTATCATAGAAGAAAGGAGAGATCCCACCCTACTTTTGTTCTTTATCAATGAGCTTCAATTAAAATTGTTAAAATAAATTTAAAAATCAGAATAACAGAGTGGGTTGCCTTGCTACTGAAAACATACAAAGATAAATGCTGATGCAGAAATTCTGCCTTTGTAAATATTTGTACCAAAGACAGAAATAGAGAAAAGCTTTCCTAGTGTTTTCTGATACATTACCAATAAAAATGAAAGGCATTGAAAAAATCAAACACTTGATTTGGGGCTGTGCAAAGGGCATGTACTTATCAGTTTTGCTGTTATTAAGAGCTTTGCAATAGAAAAAGCAAAAACAAGGAACTGTATACTTAATATGTAATCACTGCATTTTGATTTGACTATTGGACCTATGTGGCTGTATAACCCTGAAAATTGATATGTTCTTAATTTCAGCTGATGCTTTTGATATTAATATGAAATTAGTGGTCAACTTAATAGCATGATATTTTTATGGTGTGTTACTTCCAAATCCTTTTACGTATATTATCTTCTTTGATACTTCTAGCAACCTTTTTGGTAGAAAAAACATATTTCATTTTGCAGATAAAGATACTGAGACTTTGAGGATTTAATTGATTTGCCTAGGTCATATAGCCAGTGACAAAATTGGAACTAGAATTTTTAACTCTTAACCCAGTAACCCAGGGTTACTTGCATTATACATAATGTCTCTCGTTCATAGCATCAGTGTTGTTTTTTGGTTGTTGTTGTTGTGGGTTTTTTTTTTTTTTAAGATTTTATTTATTTATTTGACAGAGAGCCAGCAAGAGAGGGTACACAGGTAGGGCAAGTGGGAGAGGAAGAAGCAGGCTCCCATCAGAGGAGCCTGACGTGGGGCTCGATCCCAGGACTCCGGGACCACTCCCTGAGCCGAAGGCAGACGCTTCACGACTGAGCCACCCAGGAGCCCCTATTTTGTTTTTTGTTTTTTTTAGTGTAATACAGAGTTCATGGCCAAGTAGTGTTTGTTATGCTGAAAGAATCAGTAAGGAACACGGACAATACTTTTAACCTGCAACTATTAAGTTTAGTAAAGATGGATAAAATTTCTTCCTGAATTGCTCATTTGAACCCAACATCTATTTGTGAGCTCTTTTTCCTTTAAATGAATCTGTTCAATTGAAGTTAGTGTCCTATTTTTTTTTTCTTTGCATCATAGAAACACATTAAGAATTTGAACAGATAATTGAAATTTTTTTTACTCATTAAATCTATTTTGGCTGATGTCTGTTGACATTTTATAAACAGAATTCTCTTGAGAAATATATATCAGATTTTTAAAAACCCAAGAAACTGAATGAATGAATGAATGAATAAAATGAATACTCTGGTTGCTATTTTTGGTGCCGAACAGGTAGTTTGACAACACTTCAAGAGAATCTGAGTATAAGGTGCTATCAAATGATGTGTGATTTTACTAGCCTTTATATTGTTAAAGAGTGACTGTTTCTCGGTTGTTTGGTACACCTCTGGCAAGAGGAGAAATGATATTCTTAATTTGACATTTGCTCCTAATCTTTTTGACATTCTTTGATCTCTTTGGTCTTTGGGAGAACTTTAACTCAACTTTGCTTAACAATTTGTGTGTTGGTAATCTTCCACCAGGTTTCTCCTCCACTACTTCCCAAAGGTTGGGGACTTGAAGGTATTCGTAAAGTATTTGTAAATAACTTTGCCCATTTCAAATTAACTTACAAAAATTAAGTATCTATTCTGCTTTTTACATGGAAAAACAGCACTGCTGTAACAAGACCTTCAGGCTAACCTAAGAGAACTAGTTCAAAAAAAATTTTAGTTGGTAAACATGTTGCTTTAACTTTTACTTAATGCTCTCTCATTCTTGTGCCATGGAGAAAGTATTAGAAAAAATATCTTAATTGCTCCTTATTTTGTTCTGGTTTATCCTTTATTGTTCTGTGGGAGTCCTAGACAGGTACAAAATACCATATTCAATAATTACTCTAACTCTTCTAATGACTTTGCTTCTAAAAGGCTCCCCCCTTTTTTTTCCAGCCCTTGAATTTTTCCTCAGCATGATTTTAACTGAAGTCTGCATGCAAGGTGAGATATGCCCTTTACTTCTGTAACTGCAAGACAGTATTTTGTGAATCCTCTTCTTTGTCAGTTGCCCCTCTTAATGCAATTGAGCTGAATCTCTTCGGGTTCTTCATGGTGACACTTTGGTCTTTCCCAACAGGTTTCAGCCAATTCAGAGCCTATCAAGTTTTAAATGAGTAATTTACATCCTATTTTAAAATGTGTTTCAAATTGTGGTTGCTTATATTGAAATTCATGCTTCATGGAAAAATACATGTCAGTTCAGCATTAACTGTAGCCTATATAGTTCATGAGTTTAGGTTAATAGTGTGCTCTGATACTCCTTAAGTGATAGTTGTCTTGACAAAGAAATGTCCAAATGTAAATGGCTAATCCTACATCTCAATGTGGTTTGATTTGCTTTTGCTGAGGAATCTATTCCACAATATTTTCAAGAACACAAATTTCCATTTCATTTAATGACTGATTTGCAGGAAGACAAGGTCATCCTCTGGGGTGGCAGTAAATACCTTAACTAAATTATCAATGAGTGCCACTATTGTAGTGAGGCTTTTCTGTTTCTAGCTTTTCTCTACCTCTCCTTTCTGTTTCTGACTCTTACTGAAGTTAAACAAACCAGTTAAATTACCTGGCTCAGAATCTAGAAGTTTTGGAAGTAATTTGTCAAAATTCCAAAAATCATTTCAAATGGAGGGTACGGTTAGCTCCTCAGCTAGCGCATTTTGTACTGTAATTGTTGCAACTGTGTAGGGCTGGGGCTTGCTTAGCCTCCTCAATGTCCTGAGGAGGGAAGAGAGATTATCTCAACTGATCAAGTTTATTAAATATTGTATGGACTATTTTTTTTTTTAAGATTTTATTTTTTTATTTGGGATAGAGCACGAGCCAGGGGACAGAGGGAGAGAGAGAAGCAGGCTACCCACTGAGCAGGGATCCAGGCGTTGGGGCTGGACCCAGGGATCATGACCTCAGCCCAAGGCAGATGCTTAACTGACTAAGCCACCCAGGCGCCCCTATACTATGGACTGTTAAACCAAATACAAGAAAAGTTGATGTGACTCTCAGTTGGACACAATCATTAAGTTTATGTTAGATTATATGTTGAAAAACAACAGAAAAAACTACTTGGAGCCTTACTGCCTGTGGAACAAGAGAGACTATGCACAGATTGATTATGGCGTATTTTCCAATTCAAAATAGCATAGTTTGGTGATAAGTTGGCTGTATTTAAGGAGACTGTGAATGAGACCAAATATTTAAAATCTGCTGTTGACTTGAAATACCGCACCTTTGATATTTTATTTCTGTAGATAAAAATTGGAAAAGAAAATTGAGTTGCTTACTGTTCTAAACGGAATCGTTTTTCTGGACTCAATACAGTTTGTCTTGATTTTGTGGGTTTTCTCTGGGGCTCTGTAAACTGGCCTTTATATAAAAGTTCAGCTGTGGTCTTTAAAGGTCTTTAGGTCTGTTAAGGCCACAGGTCTGATCCGTTCCTCTGCTTAAATATTAAATTACAGTAAATCCTCTATACAAATCCTTTTTACAATATTAGACATGTAGCCGTCTCATTTCAGTTCTATTCCTGGTATACCGTAACGATCAACTAGGGTATCTTGCAAAACGTTTCGCAAGATCCTATATAAAATAGTTGCTTAACGTTACAAGCTAATTATTCTTGAGAGGGATGGGTTTCTGAAGCCGTCTTTGCTTCGCTGGGCAGTGAGAAGGGCGGCCTTGTTCTGACACTTTCCCAAGCAGGCGGGGATCCAAGTGCCCGGAAACGGCCAGCTCCTGGCCGAAGGGTGAGTAGGGGCGGGAGTCCTGGCTTCTCCTAGGAGAGGCACTGGCAGTCGCTTTGACACGCAGCCCCATCAAAACCAACAACCACTTTTCTCTCTTTTCTTCCTCCAGGCCGCCGCCTGGGACCCCCGCTTGAGGGGCTGGAGACCGTCCCCGTCTCTGCATGCTCAGCGCCTCAGGTCTGACTGAGCGCCCGCCCCGCGACCGGCTCCCTGCGCGCCTGCGCATCAGGATCGGGCGCGCGAGCGTCCCTTTCAGGCTCTGCGTTCCTCCCTCCCCGCGCGCCTGCGCGCCGGCTGGGAGGAACTCGGCGTCTCGGCCTCGGCGGGCGGGCGGACGCGCGCGTACCCGCGGCGAGGGAGGCGGGCCGCGCGCGCCGGTGGGAAGCGTCCGGCTGCCACAGCGCCAGCTCCGTCGTAGTCGCTGCCGCCCGGGTCCCGCTCGCCCCTCCTCCCCGCTCCCCCGCCCGCCGCCGCCCGGGCGCATGCGCCGCCGGAGCGCGAGGGTCGGCTTCGGGTGTGTGGTGGCGGCAGAGCGGAGCTGCGAGGCCCGAGAGTCAGAACCTGGGGGAGAGGGATGGTCTCTGCACGGGGGGGAGCCGGAGGAGCCGCCGCCGCTGCCGACGCCACCGCCGCAGCCGCCGCCGCCGCCGCCTCGGCGCCCGCCTCCCGGCGCTGACGGGCTCGTACGAAGCCGGCGAGGGAGAACCCGCACCAGCGGTCGCCGGCACACCGCCCAGCATGGTCCGGGAAACCAGGCATCTCTGGGTGGGCAACTTACCGGAGAATGTGCGGGAAGAGAAGATCATCGAGCATTTCAAACGGTGAGTGACACGCGGCCCGGGGCCGCGCTCTCCGCGGGCGCTGCTGCCCGCCCGGCCCGTTGCCGGCCCCTCCCCGTGCGCGGAACTGCTGAGGGGACCCGGGCCAGGCCCACGGACGGGTGCGGGGGGCGCGCGGCTGTCTGGCCGCCGCTCGGCCCGCGTCGCGGCGTTGGGCCTCGGGCCTCGGCGGAGCGGCCCGGCTGCCGCCCTCTCCTGCCCCAGCGAGGAGTAGGCTGTCTCTCGGCCTCCGCGGAGCCGGCGCCGGGAAGGTGCCCGCACGCCGGCGGGGCAGGAGTGGGGTCGCGTCCTTGCGCCCCGCCACCCCGGACCCCCATCCCGGCCAACTCCGGAGTCCCGTCGCAACTCCCGCTCCTCGCCCCGCCGACGCTTGGAAATGTCTAACCGAGAGAGGGGTTTGTGCGACGGGAGAGGTTTTACCCAGACACAAGTCTCGGTAGGTGGTGTAGGAGCAGCTCGGAACTGGGGAGACAACTGCGAGGTTCTAGGCACCTCTCACGAACGGCTTACAGATCTAGAAACTACAGGAAAATGGCAGGCTCACATTTTCTTTCTTTTTTTTTTTTTAATTAAAAAAATTTCTTTTCGGGGTTGGCTAGCGAGTATGGTGTCTGAAAATAAGTTGGTGCGCCTGTTTTGCCTCTTTCGCGTTCCTGCCGCCTTCAGCCCTTTGGGGTCCCTGGGGGGAGGAGGGTGGTGAGGACCGAGGGCTTTCAGTGGAAGACTCACCGCAGGTAGGACGGTGCCCAGCTGGCGTCGGAGCCGGAGAGCCTCGGCATCTCCGCCTCCGCGCCGGGTTAGCTCTGAGGGCCGCCTTTCGAGAGAACGGTGATTCCCTCCTGCCCAGAGTTCTTTAATCGGTCGTTAGAAGAATGCAAATCTAAGATGCAGCTTTTTTAAACTTCTCAGAATATTTTTTTGTCGGTGAAATGGGAGTCACTGCTGTTTTTCATCTTCTGCAGCAGCATTTAAGCGCTTGCTTTCTTTGTGGAATGTGTGTGTACCGTAACGGATAGAGTCCTCGGTATAAAATACTGAGAGTGATGATTTGCTTAAGCTTGGTGCAAATTGAGAAGGACTGTAGCAAATCTGTGATCGTCCTCGAAATTACTGCTTCTTCCGATATTCAAGACCCTGAAAGATTTTAAGTTTGGTTGACTCTTAATTCCTCTTACTATCTAGTGAGTGAAGGAAATTATGGAGCGCCCTTATTAGTGAGTCACCATGGGAAAAATAGATTGCGTCGCTTGCTCCTCAGCAGCTTGGATAGGGTAATGGAAGCAGAGGCAGCAGAACTCCACTCCGTCTTTTAAATGGAGGATCATTGATTCTGTTGGTGGTTGCTGTTACTGGGGTATTAAATCTTCACCGCTGGAGCGCGCGTCTGCGCGTGTCCGCGTGTGAAAAGGAGCCGGCAATAGTGAGGCCATTCATAACCTGCTAAAGCTGTCCTCGGCAGGGCTGGGGGAGGCGCGCTTCCAGGGACTCTCCCGGTGTTTACTACGTTGTGCTGAGAAACCAGGCAAGGGCAGGCAGGGAGCAAAAACTCGCCTCTATCCCCGGTGATAAAGGGGAGCGAGACCCTGGGCTCAGTTGGGAAGCAGATGGGAACTTTCCCTCCCTGGCGCTGCTCCACCCTTTACCTCCACCCACAGCCCCAGTATCTTCAGTGCTTTGGTGGGAAAGTCATTTAGGTGCAGATTATTGGAGCGGAAAAGCCACTTAGCTGTGCTCACTTTTAACTCCTTGTGGGCTTTCTCTGTAGGTCTCTGCCTGGGAAATTCATCTGTACCGACGTGCAAACACGTGCATTGCAGCATTCGCTTTGCTCCTCAGTGTTCTGTGGCCAGACGTGTCATTTCGCATTATGCACATTCCAGAGACATTGCATGCCTATTGCAGGGAGTTTGACTCCTCTCAAGATGAGGGGTGAGGGAAAGGAGAGAGGAGATCGTCCAAGGGAGTTTTGGGAGGTTTTTAAGGGGATGGTGCTGCGGTCCGGCTTGTGTGAATGACTTTCTAAAATGGCGGCCAGGACCCACTTTATGTGGGAATCAGCAGAGCAGATCTCAGAATGCACAGAGGGAGGAGGGGGCGGAGGATGCGAGCTGCCTTCGAAAGCGGAGATCTGGAGGAACGTTACTGTATTAAAGAGGGCTTAGTGGGCACATTGCTCACGACTGCGTTTAAAGGGGTATCTCACCTATTGCAGAGCACAAGCAGATGCTGCTGATAAAAGCAGATTATCTTAAAACTAAGCAGATCGTGTGTCCAAGAAACTCCTTTATTTTAAAAGCGATTTTTAAAAAAATTTGAACAAACATCCTTAGCCCTTTGAAAAGGCAGTGCATTCTTACGGTTTAAAGAGTGTGAAGGGTTTACAGAGAAAAATCTCCCCTTCACCCCTGACCTCGGGATTCCCAGTTCCCATCCCCACTTCCCACCCGATCCCCGGGACAGGTAATCTCTATTTATGGTTTCTTGTTTATTCTTAAGTATGTATAAGAAATGTTTTCGTTTTTCCAGCTGTGGAGGTAAATGGACCCTGTTTGGAGGAATTCAAAGCTTTTTATCCCTATTGTAGAAAATGTTTTGTAAAAGTGTGTGATTGCTACTGGGAGGAAAACGAAATGTGAGTAATTTAAGTGAAAGGGGTAAAAAGGTAGTTGTACCAGAATGATAGTTCTGCAAGAAAATATAAGGATATTCGCTTCTAGTGTTTTCTAGAAATCAAAATGAGAGAAACCCTCTAATACGTTTTACCAGCTTTTACCCTTTTCCCTAGCTGATTACAACATTAACTAATAACTGTTTTACAGGATTAAGAGGTGTATATTGGGAATACATTACATAAAACGTTTTCAAAATGATTATTCTTGTAATACTGATTAGGCTTTTGTAGTAAGTGTTTGGGTTGGTTTTTGTTTTGTTTTGTTTTTAAGATTTAACCAGTTTTGGGAGCAGAGCAGCTTAGAGGGCACATTTGTGTGTGTTTGGGGGCAGGGATCAGAACTAAGTCTTTTTTGTATTATTTATGTTTTGATCAGTATGTTTGGTGGAAAATAGATTGAGGGAAGGATGCTGATTTGGCTTTTTTCCCTCCGTACCAAAGAAAGACCCAATCTTTAAAATGTAATCCGAACATTTTCAAAATTTGGCTTTACCTTCTTGCAGTAAGAATACATTTGTTCTGTTCATTATCTTTACAGCTTTTAATATGCCGGCTGAAAAAAAATAAATGAGGACTATTTCTGAATCAGATTTTAGTTAACAAAGATCTATTGCAGGGACTGAATTTGCACAATAGAGAAAGTCCTTTCCTTTGTATGTTAGCTGGGTTGAAGGGGGAAGGGAGGAGTTACACAACAATTGGTTGCTGTCTTTTAGTTGTGAGAGAGAGAGGTGTGTGCAAAGACGAGTCCCTGAATTACAGTGAACGAATAGAGCCCTTTAAAGAATATAAAATTCTCTGTATCTTATTGGCCCATTTTAAGTAAATCACATATTCAGGTTCTTCTCATCCATCTTCAGTTTGAGAGAAGACTTTAAAGATTGTGCAAAGCTAGAGCAAGGTAGCAGCTTACGTAAAAATTTTGTCAAAGAATGAGACCCATTTAAAAATATATTGCTTTGCGGATTTTAAATGTCTTATTACAATGGTTGCCTGAGTTTAAATAGCTGGAATACATGTTACATGTTACATGTATTTGGATATCTTTACTTTGGGGACACAGTAAAAATATAGTGGAACAATTTCCTTGTCTTTAGTATTCTATAACTAGAGGTATTTTTAGACTTCAAACAAATTGACTCACCCTAGTCTTACATCATTGCTACATCGTTTCTTTTTTAGAGCCCAGCCAGTTTCTATGTAGAAACAGCTCTGGTTTTGAATGTTATTAATTTCGATATTTATTTTTGTGTTGGGCTTTTGTACATTTTAAAAAATAAAATTCAGTTATCTTGAGAAATAGCATTAAAAATTAATACAGAATGCTTGAAATGTTGTATTTTATTTCCTGAGGAGGATGCCTCTGGCAGATTAGAGGAAAACAGGGCTCAGTGCCAGGAAGAATGGTGGTGTTTGATTTGTGGAGGGCACCGTTTTCCAACTACCTTTCTTGTAGATTCTTGATTGCTCAGGCATTGTATTGTTTGGTGTGCTTATGAAGAGATTTCAGGCTTGATTTATGAGACACTTCTAATCCTGTGAGCACTCATGCTTGGGGAGATTTATATAGAAGTTATAAAGATAGTGGTAATGTGAAAGTTTTTCCAAATAGTCTTCTAAGTCTCACTTTCTCCTTACTTTGAAATTTTGCTTAAATTTAGAAAATGTTTGAAATAGTTCATGAAAACTAGTATATGCAATTGGAGATGATATATTTCTGTTTTTACTTATAAGAATCTGTGGTGTTTGAGCTGTAGTTAACTAGTCCACAGTATTTAGAGTAAGCGTTGTGGGCTGCAAATACCTTAGGACGTATATTTATTAAAATTGGGCTCCTGAATTTCCTTATTGGATGCTTTGTAATAAATGTTGTTCAGACCCTTGAAACAGACCTCTAGTAGCCTGCTGAACAAGGAGACAAGATAAGGAAATATTTTTCTACAGTAAAATTTCTTTTTTTTTTTTTTTAAGATTTTATTTATTCATTCGACAGAGATAGAGACAGCCAGCGAGAGAGGGAACACAAGCAGGGGGAGTGGGAGAGGAAGAAGCAGGCTCATAGCAGAGGAGCCTGATGCGGGGCTCGATCCCATAACGCCGGGATCACGCCCTGAGCCGAAGGCAGACGCTTAACCGCTGTGCCACCCAGGCACCCCTCTACAGTAAAATTTCTAACCTTTACTGCTATCTTTATTTTTATTTATTATTATTATTATTAATTATTTGCCTTAGAGCTACTCATATTTTGAGTGAAAATAACACACTGTTGGGGAAACCAGTTAGAATGTTTAATCATTTTATTAGAAACTATATAATTTTTGTGTGCTACCTAACTGGTTTTCGTTGTGTGGAAATAGGCTTTGCCGTGAAGAGATGTTCTCAGTATTATTTTACAGTATTACAATATTCAGATTTTCCCCGTACATGTGTCTGTGTCTGCCAGGTTGAAAACTGTAAACGTCTAAAAAAAAAAAAAAAAAACAACCCACAAAGGAATGTCTCTCTAAAATTCTAACTTAAATTTAGTGGATTCTTGGATTTAATTACTTAGGAGTTCATTTTGAATATAGAGATAAATTGAAATTTAGCATAAAGATTTGTATTGTATAAGGAACTGCTCCAGTTCTTACAGTTAAGGAATATTTGTGGGAAAATTCAAATGGGAAACACTATTGTTTGTCCTATAGTATGTTTTGGTGCTAGATTTTTAGTCCAGCATTAACCTTTAGAGTTATGTATGTCTTTCTGTGTTAAGTGCAGAGTTTGGCTTACTTGAAAATTTTGACAAATGGAATAAAGATTTTCTGATTATACCTTGTATTGACTTTGATTGTTACATTCCTATCATGTTTACACACAGTGTATGAAATTTTATGTGTAATACATTTATAGTTTTTTTGATTCTTAAAATTGATTTTTTTTTTAAACCTTCACCTCATTTTATTCCTTTCATTTGAAAACTAGGGCATTTGTACTCTTCTTAAACATTATGTATGTTAGGGGTGCTTGGGTGGCTCAGTCGGTTAAGCCTCAGACTCTTGATTTTGGCTCACGGTTGTGAGATTGAGCCCCTTCATGCGGCTCTCTGCTCAGCTGGGAGTCCGCTGGATATTGTTTCCCTCTGCCCCATCTCTGCTCCTGCACGTGCCACCCTCTGTCCCTCCTCTCTCTCTCAAATAAATAAATCTTTTTTTTTTTTTTAAGATTTTATTTATTTATTTGACAGAGAGAGAGACAGCCAGCGAGAAAGGGAACACAAGCAGGAGGAGTGGGAGAGGAAGAACCAGGCTCACAGTGGAGCAGGGAGCCTGATGCGGGGCTCGATCCCAGGACCCTGGGATCATGCCCTGAGCCGAAGGCAGACGCTTAACGACTGAGCCACCCAGTCGCCCCTCAAATAAATAAATCTTTTAAAAATTTTTTTGTATTTTACAAAATGACATTTGGCATACAGTGATTTGTGTTTTTTATAAATCATTAAGTTGGTAGGGGTAAATTTTTTTGTCTCAAGCATTAATTTTTGAAAATTATGCTATTGTCTGCAGTAAAGTCTCTTTTGTATTCAAGATTCCTTAAAAATCACCTTGACTTTTTAAAAATTTTCTTTATTAAGATTTTTTTTTATTTGAGAGCATGCACACACAACGAGCAGGGTGGGGGTGCAGGGCAGAGGGAGAGGGTGAGGGGCAAGTAGACTCCCCATTGAGCTCAGAGCCCAAGGAGTGGCTTATTGCAGGGCTTGGTCCCAGGACCCCAAGATCATGACCGCAGAAGTCCGAGGCTTAATGGACTGAGCCACCCAGGCACCCTGCAGAGGAGTCTAACTTCCTCATTTCCATGTTGATAGATCATTTATGCTCATCACAACTTAGAAACTAAAGTAGCTGTTAGACTTGCTAGATACTTTAATGCATTAATAAAGATGCGTATGTATTACTGTTTTATAGTTTAAAAATTCTGTTTTGGAGAATTTTGAACATACACAAAAATAGAAAAATAGTAAGTGTATCTCATATACCCAGCGTTCAGCCCAAAAAGCCAGCAGTTGTGGCCTATCCTGCCTTATGAAGAAAATTAAAGCAAAGGAGGGGATAAAGAGTCATGGGGGTGGAAGGAATAAGTAAGGCCTTTTTGAAAAGGTGGTATTTGATACGCCAGAATGAAGGTCTGTCTACGCTTAGATCTACTTCTTTCTTACCTATGTTATTTTTCTCATTTAAATTAATCTTGGACTATAGTTCATGAATGGTACAAAGAATTCCCATATTCCCTTCATCCAGATTCTTCAGTTGTTAGCACTTTGTGACATTTGCTCCATTACCCTCTCTTGTCTTATTGTGACATGGTACCCTGTTACCCCTAAAGTCTCTAGTGTATACCTTCCCAAAACAAGGACGCCCTTGCATTGCACCTCATAGTCTTCCCAGCCAGGAAGTCAACACTGGTACAAGACTACTGCCCAGTCCATAGGCCCCATTCACATGATGCCAGCCATCCCATCAGTGTTCCTTTTTCCTTTTTTGGTCCAGAAGCTTAACCATGTATTGCTGTTGGTGGCTTTGTCTCATCATTCTGGAACACTTTCTCTGTCTTACCCTAATTCTCATGTGCCTGATAATCTTATAAAGCATAGGCTTTTTGGGGCACCTAGGTGGCTCGGTCAATTAAGCGTCTGCCTTTGGCTCGGGTCATGATCCTGGGGTCCTGGGGTCCAGCTCCAAGTCAGGCTCCTTGCTCAGCGGGGAATCTGCTTCTCCCTCTGCCTCTCACCCTGCTCATGCTCTCTCTCTCTCAAATAAATAAATAAAATCTTAAAAAAAAATGCATAGGCCTTTCCTTCTGCAGGATAACCCTCTACTTGAGTTTGTCCATTGTTACCTCATGACCAGATCAGGGCATGTATTCTTGGCAAGAATACCGCGGAAATGATTCTGTGCCCTTCTCACAGTAACATGTGAAGAGGCAAACAGTACGGATCCATGCCACCACAGGTGATGTCAGTTTAACTTTGCTCACCTAGTCAGGCTAATGTCTTTACTATTTTCCCCTTTGTATTTGATTAGCATTTTATAGGAAGATATTTTAATATTACACTGATAGTCTTTCTTCTTTTATCGAGCCTATAGTCACCAGCCTTAGCAGTGATAACTCTTGCCTGTAAGTATAGTGCTGTGATTTCTTCTGTATTTAGTTTCCTGTAGGTAGTAACTTTATGTGTATGTGTATAATACTTATGGTTTCTACTTTTTTCAGTGAGTTTTGGTCCAAGGCTTATTTGATACCCAAATTGTCCTAGGTTTGGCCAGTGGGAGCTCCTTCAGTGACTGTAATCAGTCATTTCTCCAAGAAGTCCTGGTTCCTTTTAGTGTAGGATGGTATTTAGAAACCAACATCTGGATGCTTAGAGTAGCCATTACTACAGAGCTAAGAAGATGTGTGTTGTGTGTGTACCTGTGTGTGTGTGTGTGTATGTATATATGTATATATATTTTTTCATGTATCCACATTATCTGTACCTCTGTGTCCCATTTTTAAAAACATTCACTTATGTTCCAATACGTGAGGATTCTTTCTAACCTCTCCATTTTTATATTTGTAAATGTTTTCTTAAACAGTGAGAAAACTGCTGCTATTCTCACTATATTTGCCCAGTCAGTTCTATTTGCCCGATCAGTTCTGTTCTCAGTGTAGCTAATGTCCAGACCACTCTGCTTCCCCCACCTCTGCCACCTCTGGGCATATCACCCCTGTTGCCTTTGTTTCCTATCTCCTCCCTCTCAACTACTTTCTTTGGAAACCAACATTTGAGGGTGAGGAACAGGAAAGGAAAGGAAGGTAGGACTGGAAGTGACTTGCATTTTTTGCCCTCAATATTTTCCTCTCCCAGGAGACAATTTGTGGATGAATACATTCACCTGTGTCTGGTTTAAAGCAGGTACAGAGGGTGCCTGGGTGGCTCAGTTGGTTAAGTGTCTGCCTTCGGCTCAGGTCATGATCCTAGAGTCCTGGGATGGAGTCCCACGTCCGGCTCCCTCTCCCTCTGCCTGCTGCTCCCCCTACTTGTGCTCTCTGTCAAATAAATAAAAATTTTAAAAAATCAGATATAGAACTACCTGACTCTTAAAATAGTAGTTTTGGTTCTAATCCACCACTGACTTGGTGATAGGAGTGTAATCACTGGATCATTCTGAGCTTTATTATATGCTGAGTCATAGAGAAGAGGGGTTAGTGAGAAGGAAGTTTGTTTCTTAGGAATAATATTAGGAATCATTATTGCTTCATTTATTTATTTGGTTGTCAGTCATTCACTTAATGTGGTATCTCAGCAAAATTTTGCCTTTGCCTTACCTTCCCCCAAACCTTACTGACCTTAACTTTAAAAAAAAAAAATGAGTTATAATTGATATATACTTGAAACTAATAATGTTGTATAACATAATTTGATATTTGTATATATTTCAGTATGGCTACCATATAAGTCTAGTTAACACCTGTCACCATACATAGTCACAAAAATTTTTTTCTTGTTTTTAAATTTTTATTTATTTATTTTTAAAATATTTATCTATTTGAGAGAGAAAGCATGAGCAGGGGGGAGGTGCAGAGGGAGAGGGAGAAGGCAGACTCCCTACTGAACAGGGAGCCCGACATGGGCCTTGATCCTGGGACCATGACCTGAGCTGAAGGTAGACTCTTAACTGACTGAGCCACCCAGGCGCCCTAATCTTTTTTTTTCTTCTGATGAGGACTTTTTTTTTTAAAGATTTATTTAGTTGAGAGAGAGAGAGACAGCAGGAGTGGGGGGAGTGGGAGAAGCAGATTCCCCATTGAGCAGGGAGCCCGACCCGGGACTTGATCCCAGCACCCTGGAATCATGACCTGAGCCAAAGGCAGACACTTTACGCACTGAGCCATTCAGGCATCCCAAGATTTATTTTTTTAAGTAATCTCTACACCCAGTGTAGGGCTTGAACTTAGAACCCCAAGATCAAGTGTCTCAGATTGTACCTACTAAGCCAGCCAGGCGCCCCTGTGTTGAGGTCTTTTAAGATTTATTTTCTTAGCAACTTTCAAGTAAGCAATATGGTATTGTTAGCTGTAGTTACTATGCGGTAACTACTATATAGTAACTACTATGTAGTTACTACTCATTATATTCCTATGACTAGTTTATAACTAGAAGTTTGTACCTTTGGACCACCCCCTTTCTTTCACTCATTTCACCCATTTCACCCTTCTACTCACTGCCCCCCCCACCTGTTCTCTCTATCTATGAGCTTGTAGTTTTTGTTGTTGTTTTTAAGATTCTATGTAGAAGTGAAATCATATGGTATTTGTTTTTCTCTGACTTCATTTAGGATAATGCCCTCAAGGTCCGTCCATGTTGACTCAGATAGCAAGACTTCCTTCTTTTTTATGGCTGTTTAGTACTCCATTGTGTATATACACACTACATCGTCTTTACCCGTTCTTCAGTCCCTGGACACTTAGGTTGTTTCCATGTCTTGGGTGTTGTAAATTATACTGCAGTGAACATGGGGATGCACATATCTTTTCAAGTTAGCGTTTTCATTTTCTCTAGATAAATACTCAGAAGTGAATTGTTGGATCATATGGTAGTTCTGTTTTTAAAGTTTTGAGGAGCTTCCATACTGTTTTCTGAAGTGGCTGCACTCAACTTTCTTTTTTTCCTCCCTCTGTATACTCTTGGTCCCTATCCAACAGGTTCCTAATGAGTTAAGACCCTTATTCTTTGGCACAAGCCCTGGAATGCTGGAGTTCGTACAATTTGTATTATTTTGAAGTAGATTCCAGACATTTTATCCATAAATATTTCAGTATTTATGTCTAGAAGATCAGGATTGTTTAAAGAGATATATTCCTATTTCATATATCCAGTCAGTATTCAGGTTTATAATTGAGTGTGTGTGTGTGTGTGTGTGTGTGTGTGTTTTAAGAATTTTTTTTTTTAAACTCAGGCTCTATTTTAGGTACACCAGTTATAATTGGTGATATGTAATTCTTTAAAAATTTTATTGAAAAAGCTAAAAAAAAGTTGGGGGAGACACCTGGCTGGCTCAGTTGGTAGAGCATGACTGGAGTTGTGTGTTTAAGCCCTAATAAATGAAAAAAAAATTACTGAGGTCTAATTTACATACAGTAAAATGTACTTATTTTAAGTGTAAAGTTTGTTGAATTTTGAGAAATGGTAGGCATAGTTGTAACCACCACCACTGTCCCAGTCGAGATACCACAGTTTATTTACTTATTGATGAACATTTTGACTACTGAAGTCTTTTAATCTGTAGATTTTAATCTCTCTCTCTCCTTACAACTTAGTTTGTTGCAAACCAGGTTGATTGTTCTGTAGAGTTTCTCACTGTGTGAATTTTGCTGATAACATTTCTTGTTCATGGGGCGCCTGAGTGGCTCAGTCAGTTGGGCATGTGACTCTGTCTTGGCTCAGGTTATGATCTCAGGGTCGTGGGATAGAGCCCTGAGTTGGGCTCCAGGCTGGGTGTGGAGCCTGCTGGGGTTCTTTCTCTCCCTTAACCCCTCCCCACTCTCTCTCTTAAAAAAAAAATTCTTTTCCTGCGGTATATGTTAATATCACGTTTCGTCCTTTGATTTTTTTTTTTTAAGATTTTATTTATTTATTTGACAGAGAGAGTGCACAAGTAGGGGGAGCAGCAGGAAGAGGGAGAAGCAGGCTCCCCAGTGAGCAGGGAGCCCAATGAGGGGCTTGATCCCAGGATCCTGGGATCATGACCCAAGCCGAAGGCAGCTGCTTAACCGACTGAGCCACCCAGGCACCCCTGTCCTCTGATTATTGTATGAGTGGAACCATTTTATTTAATTTAATTTTTTTTATTTTTTATTATTTTTTTAAAGATTTTATTTATTTATTTATTTGACAGAGACAGCCAGCGAGAGAGGGAACACAAGCAGGGGGAGTGGGAGAGGAAGAAGCAGGGTCCTAGGGGAGGAGCCCGATGTGGGTCTCGATCCCAGAACGCTGGGATCACACCCTGAGCCGAAGGCAGACGCTTAACGACTGCGCCACCCAGGCGCCCCTGGGTTTTTTTTTTTTTTTTTTTTTTAAGAATTTATTTATTTATTTGACACAGAGAGCAAGAGAGCACAATCAGGGGGAACAGTAGAGGGAGAGGGAGAAGCAGGCTCCTGCCAATCAGGGAGCCCCGGTGTGGGGCTCGATCCTAGGACCCTGGGATCATGACCTGAGCCAAAGGCAGATGCTTAACCATCTGAACCACCCAGGTGTCCCTGGATGGAGCCATTTAAAAGTATTTTGATAACTGTATTTCAATATAATTGGTTTTCTTTGTAATCTTGTTCATTTTATTTTATTAATATCATTCTGAAGAAGGGTTTGTAGATTTCACCAGACTGTCAGCCCAGTCCAGGGCATGAAAAGGTTAAGAACCATTAATAGTAGCAGCATAGTTAAGTACTGATTTTAACTTTGACGTAGAAAGGTTGAAGTGAAAAAGTTGAAATCACCAAAAATCTTTGACTAGAAAATAAAACAAAGGTAGTGTCAGATGAATAGATTGATTCCCGCCCCTCCTCTTTTTTTACTCATTGTACTCTTAGTGATTGGAACTGCTAGTTTTTTTCCCTGGGTTTTTTTGTTTTGTTTTTCAGTTTTTGCATTCTCCTCCTCTTACATTTAGTCTTATCCTAGAAATCTTGGACTCTATATTTCTAAGGTTACTCCTTTTAGTCAGCTTGAATTCTTTCAATGGCATGAATTTCAAGCACATCCATAGATAGAATTAAATGTCATACTAGATGCTGACGACTACTTTTTTTTTTTTTTTTTTTTTTTTTTAAAGTAGGCTCCATCCCCAGTGTGGAGTCCAGTGCAGGGTTTCAGCTCATGACCCTGAGATCAAGACCTGAGCTGAGCTCAGTTGGGCACTTAACTGACTGAGCCACCCAGGCGCCCCTGGGCCATGCTTTAATCAGAGAAAACAAGATTTGCGAAAATCTCAAGTTTATAGAGAACTCTTAAAATTCAGTTAATATGTGATGCTGCCCATAAAATAAGATGCTTTAACTCTACAGTAACACATTTATTACCTAAAGTGGGTGCATTTAATTTCTCCCAGAAACCAAGTGGGTTGGGTTATAAGATTCCTAGGGTCTTTGCAGTTTAAGAAATCTTGTTATAGTAGTTGTTCTTATAAGACATGAAAGTCACTGGAATGCTATAATTTTTTTAAAAGTATGTATTAATATTCAGTTGGATTATAAAAGTTTAATATGTAGAAATACTGTTTTAGGCATCATACAAAACATTGGTGTATCAGCTACTTTGAAATGAATCATTCTTCTAACGAGCTATGTTCTTCAGTAGAAAGTGGCCTTTCTGAGTCAAGACTTTAAGTGGTACTTGTAAAGTTTTAAATAGTTTTAAATTATGTTGCAGTTAATTTTTTAAAATGGTGTATATGTTTTGTTACATGTAAAGTGTATAAAGATATACTCTAGTTTTTCTTACACTCACACCTCTCTATTTTTCTTGTGAGGTAACCCTTTCCACAGTGGTTTTTGACACAGATCATCCTTTTTAGCTTGTATTTGCTTTGTCATTCTAAAAGTAGATGTATAAAAGGAACTTTCATCACAGCTTTGGGTCTCACAGGGTTATGACATTTAGTTTCCCTTGTGTTGATGTTATAGGAAATTTTGTTTTAAAAATGTTTTTCTGGGGCGCCTGGGTAGCGCAGTCGTTAAAGCGTCTGCCTTAGGCTCAGGGCGTGATCCTGGCGTTCCGGGATCGGGTCCCGCATCGGGCTCCTCCGCTGGGAGCTTGCTTCTTCCTCTCCCACTCCCCCTGCTGTGTTCCCTCTCTCGCTGGCTGTCTCTCTGTCACATAAATAAATAAAATCTTTAAAAAAAAAATGTTTCTCTGAGTGTTTTTTCCTGAATGTTTTATTCTTAAAATATTTTTTGTTTGTAGAAAAAGCTTTTTAGTTCTAGAGATTATAACTAATCAGATTAAAATGCTGACTGCGGAAGTTTGCTTTTTAATAAAATGATTGGCATAGAGAGTAGTGACTTTTTTAAAAAAGATTTTATTTATTCATTTGATAGAAAGATGAACACAAGCAGGGGAAATGGCAGGCAGAGGGAGAGGGAGAAGCAGGCTCCCGGCTGAGCCACCCAGGCTCCCCTAGTGACTTTTTTTTTTTTTTAAAGATTTTATTTATTTTAGAGAGAGCTCGAACATGAGGAGGGGAGGGGCAGAGGGACAAGCAGACTCCGTGCTAAGCATGGAGCCCCACACAGGACTTGATCCCATGACCCTGATACCTACCACCTGAGTCGAAATCCAGAGGCTCACGCCTAACCGACCGAGCCACCCAGGTGCCCTGTGACTTATTTTTAATTGAGTGGGGTTAATTCCATGCCAAGGTTCTTTATTGGGAAGGGTGTTTACTTAAAAGTTTATAAAACATTGGAATTGAGTGAAAAAAATCCAAACACCTTTTAAGATTGAGGAGTGATAAAGAACCCATTTCCTAAATCTAGGAGTAGAGGTAGTCTTCAAAGATTTTACAGAAAAACTCATACTGGAGTATGAAAAGAATATGGAATTTATGTACATTACAAAAAGGTGGGATCATGTTTTTGTCTTCTGTTTTATCTTAACAACTATATAGTATTAAATAAGGATAAAAGTCATTAGTCAAGGGAAGTATTAGAGGTATTCACAAGTTTTCCAAAGTCATTGTTTAAATTATCATTTTACTGGGGTGCCTGGATGGCTCAGTCGTTAAGCGTCTGCCTTCGGCTCAGAGTCCTGAAATCGAGCCCCACATCTGGCTCCATGCTTCGCTGGGAGCCTGCTTCTTCCCCTCCCACTCCCCCTGCTTGTGTTGCCTCTCTTGGTGGCTGTCTCTCTCCCTGTCAAATAAATAAATAAAATCTTTAAAAAATAAATCATTTTACTGAGAAGTAAGTTATATGGTTAAAAATGAATTTCTTGGGGGCACCTGGGTGACTTAGTTAAGCATCTGTCTTTGGCTTAGGTCATGATCTTAGGGTCCTGGGATGGGGGGCTGCCATTGGGCTCACTGCTCAGCCAGGAGTCTGCTTCTGCCTCTCTCTCTGTCCCTCCCCCTGCTCCTTCTCTCTCCTTCTCTCACTTTCTCTCTGAAAGAAATAAATAAAATCTTAAAAAAAATGTATTTCTTCTCAGCAGTTTTAAGTAATGGTTCTGGTAGGAATCACGTTTTCAAAGAGCCCTTTGTATTCATACTAGGGACTCTTGATGTTGATTTTTGCTGACTATTACTTGTTCTCCTGGCTTCTGCTACTTCAGCTTTGTTCTCTCCAGTCTTCCCTTTTTTTGATCGGCTTGCCTTACTCCTTTTTTCTTCATCTGCTTTATCTACTGTCATACTTTAAGAAATGGATAATCACGATCATTTGCATTCTATTGACAATTATACTTGAACTTTTCCCGAAAAGTACTGTGTAAATCAGACACAATTTATGAAGTTATTCATGAATTATTGTGAGAACAAATGTTAACTTAGTGGTCATCATATTCCTGTACTATATATTTTGATTCTTGCAGTACAGACTCATCTGTCCTATTCTCTAGAGAAGTACTTTATGAAGATTGGCTAAAATATCCAGTCTTCCCATTTGATCTCACCAGTAGGATCTAAAGATTATAGAATATTTGCAATTTTTTCTCATAATTGAATAATCTTTCAGAGGTTTACATATCAGTTGAGCACTATCCTTTTGTTAAAAATTAATTAAAAATTTTTTTCGAGTAAATTCTGTGTCCAACATGTGGTTTGAACTCAGGACCCTGAGATCAAGAGTCATAAGCTGTACTGACTGAGCCAGCCAGGCACCCCCCCAAATTAATTTTACTTAGTAAATAGTTTCTCATTAGATTGGTGTAAAATAATGCATATGTGTGTATATATTTCTTTTCACTGAGGTAATGATGCCTATTAATAGTTTGAAGAATTTTGTCATTTGAGGCTTTACTGAAAACATTGCTTTTTCTCAAGAGTTAGTCATCAAATTTTCATGTACAGGATTCTAGGCATTCACCATGGATTTGATAAACAGATGAGTATAGTTTTGTTGGTTGAATTAATAAGCTTATCGTCAGTCTTCAGGTTTTCTTAAACCCCTTGAAGTAGAACCAGTTATAGCTCTTCATATTAAAAAAGTAATCTATTATGTTCATAGCAGCATTATTCACAATAGCCAAAACATGGAAGCAGCCAGTGTTATGACCCATGAATGGATAAACAGAATGTGCTTATTAGATTTGTGATAAACAGAATACATACAATGGAATATTACTCAGCCTTAGAAAGGAAGGAAATTCTGACTCAAGCTACAACATGGATGAACCTTGAAGAAATTGTGCTGAGTGAGGGAATTTCACATCTCTGTGGATTCCCTGTATGTATGCCTGTTAAATTTGATCTTTTCCTGTTTTAAAAAAAATATGCTGGGGCGCCTGGTTGGCTTAGTCAGTTAAGTGTCCAACTTCTCAGCTCGGGTCTTGATCTCAGGGTCCTGGGTAGAAGCCCTGCATTAGACTCCAGGCTGAGTGGGAAGCCTACTTTAAAAATAAAAACTAAACAAATAAAATTATGCTAAGTGAAATAAGGCAAGTCCCCAAAGGCCAAGTATTGTATTATTCTACTTAATAGCAGGTACTTAGAGCAGTCAGATTCATATAGGCAGGAAGTGAAATAGTGGTTGTTTTGGTTTTTGACAGTTATAAGCAGTGTAGCAGTAAGCAGTCTTATATACTGTTTGCAGATACCTGCAGTTGCACATGCGCAATCAATCCCTGTGAATGGTATTTCTAGGGATATGTACTTAATTCTTAATCAGTACTATCAAATTGTCTTCCTAAGAGGTGTTTTTTTTTTTTTTTAAAGATTTTATTTATTTATTCGACAGAGAGAGAGACAGCCAGCGAGAGAGGGAACACAAACAGGGGGAGTGGGAGAGGAAGAAGCAGGCTCATAGAGGAAGAGCCCGACGTGGGGCTCGATCCCAGAACTCCGGGATCACGCCCTGAGCCGAAGGCAGACGCCCAACCGCTGTGCCACCCAGGCGCCCCTAAGAGGTTTTTCTGATTTATACTCCTGCAGAGAGTGTTACGAAAGTGTCTATTATCTTAGGCTAGTACCTAGGTATTATTAAAATTTGGGGTTTTGTGTTATGTTAACTTTTTTAAAATTTAGATCAAAATTTTGAGTGAAATTGAGCAGCTTTTTTGAGTGTATTTCTTTTGTTTACTATTTGTGTGTATGTGCATATTTTATTTATTTATTTTAAAGATTTTGTTTTTAAGTAATCTCAACACCCAATGTGGGGCTCAAGCCCACAACCCTGAGATCAAGAGTCACATGCTCCACCAGCTGAGCCAACCAGGCACCCCCTGTGTGTATGTGCATATTTTATTTTATTTTAATTAATTTTTTAAAAGATTTTATTAGAGAGCAAGTTGGGCACCAAGTGGGAGGAGGGGCAGAGGGAGAGGGGGAAGCAGACTCCCCACTGACTGGAGAGCCTGACGTGGGACTCCGTACCAGAACCCTTAGATCCTGACCTGAGCCAAAGTCAGCCACTTGACTGACTCAGCCACCCAAGCGCCCCGGTATGTGTATATTTTAAAAGAACTTCATATTCAGATTTTTGCCTGTTTTTTGTTTGGGCCTATTTTTCCCTTGATTTGTCAGAATTGTTTGTATATTTCAGAAAACATTTATCTCATGTGTTACAAGTATTTTTTCCTATTTATCTTTTGACTGTTTTGTTATTCAGGAGCTATACTTTTTTGTGGTTTATGTGGTCTTTTTTTTTCCTGGGGGTCACACAGAACTGTTCAAATTACAACTTTATTGAATTTGCAGAAGCATTCTATTACTATAGTAATACGTTTTAAAAAATCACATAACGGGGCACCTGGGTGGCTCAGCCGTTTAAGTGTCTGCCATCTGCTCAGGTCGTGATCCTGGAGTCCCAGGATCAAGCCCCACATTGGTCTCTCTGCTCAGCAGGGGGTCTGCTTCCGCCTCTTACTCTTCACTCTCCCTCTGTGCTCGCTGTCTCTCTCTCAAATAAATGAATAAAATCCTTTTTAAAAAACCACATAGCACTTAGTAGGTACATGTATACGTGTATATTCCAGAAGACAAATAACAAATAGAATTTATGTGCTCTTTTCCTTTATGATTTAGACATTTTACCTCATGAGTTGAATCTTTTCTAGACCCAAGGTTATATAACAAATTAATATATATATAGATAGATATATAGATAGATATATGTTTATATCTATCTATATATAGAGATAGATAGATATTTTTGGCAGAGAGAGAACGCAAATGGGCAAACTGTTACAAATCATTTCTCCTCTTGTCTTTTTCCACTCCTCCCCCTATCCCTCCAAGTAGAGAAACATCTCTCAGGGTATTAGCTTTTTGTCCAATGAGACTAGGGCTGTGTGGTTGACTGCCTTTGCTGGCTTTAGGGATTCTTAGTCTGTCTTTTGCCATATTTAGTAATCTTTAGTAATTATTTGTACTTAAGCAAAAGATACTGTGATTAAAAGAGGAATATATTAATTACTTAAAAATAGTTTATAAATCTACTTTATATATAAATTTATTTCATAGCTTATTTTGTATTGTGTTTTATCAAGATAAAAAATTTTTGACCTGTGATTATGTAAGAAAAATGTGGCCGTCTTTAATTTATTTAATTATTCATTTTATTTTAAAGAGTTATTTATTTGAGAGAGTGAGAGGGGAAGGGCAGAGGGAGAGAAAGAGAGAATCCCAAGTGGACTCTGCAGCCTGACGCCGCAGGGTTTGATCTCATGACCCTGAGATCAAGACCCAAGCAGAAACCAAGAGTCCGGCTCAACCGACTGTGCCAGCCAGGCGCCGCCTGGGCAGCTCTAGTTTAAATGCTGTTATAACATATAAAGTCGCTAAGGATTCTGCCTTTTGGTCTGCTGAAAGTATTTCTAGTCACTGGTGTAGGATGTAAAATAAAGGTCTGTCATAAGAGGGGGAACCAGCCTTTTGGTCTAAATATAAGGTCAGATGGGTTGAGTTATGTATTAGTAATTCCTTCGTAAAAAGTTACTGCTATAAAAAGGTAAAATAAGTGTTGATGTTACTGCATTATTTCAGATAGTTTGGTACTTGTAATGGATATACTCATGACCTAACTGTCTAACTTTTGAAAGAGGAATGATTTTGAATCTTTTAATAATGTAAAAAAAAAAAACAAACATTTCTTGTCTTTACTATTATAGGTAGCCCAACCAAGCTTTAATATTTATCTCTTAGGCCTTTTTTTCATTTGCTCTTCACTTTCTTTCTATCCATGCTTATTGGTCATTTACTTTTGAATACGGTACGTCTTGGCCATTATGGGATGGAAGGGTGGTAACGTGGGACATGCACAAAGCCATTGGTAGTTTGGTCAAATATGTAATGTTTAGAAAGCGATATATTGGGTTTTACAGAGTAGATGTGTAGGTTAATTGCATGCCTCTTCAAAAAGGCTGATATTCTCCCTATGTACAATCCTATAACTCTTACCTGGAATAGCGGGACAACATGGAAGCTTTAGAAGGGATCTCTTTACTTGAAAATGGAGCAGTAATGTTATAATCATAAAAGGCTCAGATGTAGTGTTTTAACTCTAGGAGTTAACTGGGCAGAGAAGGGGTAGATGTAGAATTTGAGTGTATTGTCTAAGCAGAGTGGACTATTGTTGTTTCAAAAATGACTTGGGGAGAGGCGCCTGGGCGGCTCAGTTGGTTAAGCATCTGACTCTTGATTTTGACTTGATTTTGCCTCGGGTCATGATCTCAGGGTTTTGAGATTCGGCTCCATACTGGGCATGGAGCCTGCTTAAGATTCTCTCCCTTTACTTTTATGCCCCCCCCTTTCTCTCCCCCTCCCTCTCTTAAAAAAAAAAAATGACTTGGGGAGGATTGTTTTCCAAAGTAGGCGGCCTTTTGTGAAAAGCAAGTACTGTATGTGGCTGTTCTTTACTATTGCTTATTAGTTGAAAAAACTAGGATTAAAATTAATCATTGCATTTTTATTGAAAACCCAGACAATAATGGTTGAGTGCAGTGCCTTCTGGAAAGAAGGGGTATTGAGAGCTATGTCTATATTGAGGGGTATGTCTTTAGCTTTATGTCATGGTGTTGCCTTGGAAATTATAGAGTAAGTTTCTTGTGGAGTCGATAAAAACAGTTTAGAATAGGACTACTCTTCACCCATCAGGAATCTAAATTGTAATTAAATTCCCTGAGATTAGGGATCTTTGCTTTTTTCCTTGATATGCAACAGGTGCCTAGAACAGTGCCTGTTAAAAATCATATAATTAATAATTGAATTAGGATCGGACGCTAGTCTCTTAAACTCATGCTTTTCCTCTACTGTGTCAACATTGCTTTCCAATGTGAACTCTGAGGCCATTAATTCACTGAAATTATATTCTTCAAGGAACTGCTAAGTACTATCAGTGCTTATTACAAAAATTGTCCATTGTGTGGTATTTTTTTTAATTTTTTTTTTTTTTTTAATATTCTTTACACCCAACATGGGGCTCAAACCCACAACCTCGAAATCAGGAGTCACAAGCTCCACCAAACGAACCAGCTAGGCACCCCTAAATTGTCTGTTGAAAGGAGACCAAACATTTTATCAAACCTGGCATTATTTTGGGTATTTTTTTTATTTTAATTTTTAATTTTTTAAAAAGATTTTATTTATTTGACAGAGACAGAGAGCAAGAGAGGGAACATAGGCAGGGGGAGCTGGAGAGGGAGAAGCAGGCTCCCCGCTGAGCAGAGAGCCTGATGCAGGGCTGGATCCCAGGACCTTGGTATTATGACCTGAGCCAAAGGCAGATGCTTAACAACTGAGCCACCCAGGCGCCCCTTTAATTTTTATTTTAAGTAGGCTCCACACCCAACATGAAGCTTGAACTCAGGAAGAGTTGAATGCTGTACCGACTGAACCAGCCAGGCACCCTTATCTTGGATAGTTTTTAAATTGATTCTTAAAAACTTAGAATACAGGCACCTGGGTGGCTCAGTCGTTAAGCGTCTGCCTTCAGCTCAGGATGTATCCCAGGGTCCTGGGATTGAGCCCTGCATCAGGCTCCCTGCTTTGCTGGGAGCCTGCTTCTTCCTCTCCCACTCCCCCTGCTTGTGTTCCCTCTCTTGCTGGCTGTCTCTCTGTCAAATAAAATCTTAAAAAAAATTTTTTTAAAAACTTAGAATACAGTGTATGTTGATCAATTTAATATTTTTTAACGTTGAACGTTTTGACCAAACAGAAACCAATTTAGTATTGCTTTTTGACTGTGTTTTTGAAGACAAATCTATTAAATAGTTACATATTGCAGCTTATAGCAGTCGAACACAATTTCTCAGCTTTATGTTCTCATTTATTTTAAACTTAGGTTCTCTTAATTTTTGAGAAATTATAAATGAGTTAACTAAATCACATAACCAGTGACCAGGTAATTTTAGAAACTGATATTTTCTGTGTATTACTGGAAAATATTCCATAGGTTCTCTGAAAACCTGTATCTAAGGCTTGATGTTGTTGAAAAGGAAATACTACTTAATTGTGGTTTGATTCTTTTTAAACTAGTAAATGTCAGATAAATGTTTCATCTTGAATACTTGAGGAATACTTGAAAACTGTAGGAAATGTGTTATTTTGGAAAGAGTAGACAAAATCAGAACATCACCGTTACCAGCTGAGTTTTCATGGATATGAAAAGTGAGCCACTGCTTTGATTTTTTTTTTTAATTTGGGAGTTTCCAGTCTTCTCAGTGTACAAGAGTAATGTAGAGTTGTAATACCTGATCAGGTTATCCTTTGTTGAATTGGAAGATAAATTTATGTCTGGTTTCCAAAGTGTGCTCTCCTTATGTAAAAATTACAGAGATGGTGAGCCCATCATTCTGAGGAAGGAGCGTGATTTGACTTTATTTTACACCCATAATCTATGCATTGGTTATTCGGTAATTAATAATGCATAGTATTGTATTTAACTCTTTGTTATTCAGGACATAAGCTTAAACATTTGTTTTCTCTTTATTATTCTTTGGCTAACTGACTCTTTGATGGGAAGTTGCTTCTGTTTGCTGCCTCCCTCTTTTTTTTTTTTTTTTTTAATTTATTTTAGAGAGCACAAATGCGTGCAGGCATGGGGAGGGGAGGGACAGAGGGAGATGAAGAGGGTCTCAGGCAGACTCCCTTCTGAGTGTGGAGCCCTACTCGGGGCTCGATTCCATGATCCTGAGATCATGACTTGAGCTGAAATCAAGAGTCAGATGCTTAACTGACTGAGCTATCCTTTTTTTTTTAATAGAAGAACCTATGCAACCTTCCACGTAGTGATAAAGTTTGTAGGTGTGGTAAAATATGCATAACATTTATTTTAACCTTTTTTAGGTATGCAGTTCAGTGGTGTTAAGTGCATTCATGGTGTTATATATAACCATCACCACTGTCTATTTCTAGAATTTTTTCAGCCCATACAGAAATTCTATACCCATTAAGCGATAACTCCCCCATTTCCCTCTTGTCTCTGTTCCTCCTAATCTCTATTCTACTTTCTGTCTCTATGAATTTGCTTATTCTAGATACCTCATATAAGTGGAATTATAGACTAATTATGCTTCTTTGTCTGGCTTATTTCATTTAGGGTTATATTTTAAATTTTTATCCATGTTGTGGCATGTATCAAAACTTCCTTTCTTATTATGCCTTAATATACTATCCCATTATATGTATATTTCACATTTTGTTTATTCATTCATTGGTAGACACTTGGGTTGTTTCCATCTTTCAGCTGTTGTGAATAATGCTGCAGTGAACATTGGTGTACATATATCTATTTGAGCCCCAGTTTTTACTTCTTAAGGAGTGGAATAGCTGGGTCCTATGGTAATTCTATGTTAACTTCTTGAGAAAATGTCAAACTTCTCCACAGTGGCTGCACGATTTTAGAGTTAAACTAGATCTGCACTTGATTTCAAATTTTTCTGCATTCTTGTCAACACTTATTCTTTTCATCCTTTTTTTTTTTTTTTTTTGGCCTTAAGTAGTCATCCTAGTGGGTGTGGAGTGGTATCTCATTGTGGTTTTGATATGCATTTCCTTAATGACTAATGATTTTGAGCATATTTTCCTGGGTTTATCTGCCATCTGTGTATCTTCTTTGTTGAAGTGTTTTGCCTGTTTAAAAAAATGGGTTGAATTATAAGATTTCTTGTACTCTAGATACAAATCCTTTGTCAGGATTTGTCAGGAAGGTATTGTTTAATTTTTGTATGGAAAGAAAAGAACCATTCCAATTATTAACAAATTTTTTTTTCCAAATTAAAAGGATCCTTTCATTATTCTGTATCAACAAATAATTTTGTTACTTCTAGTTCAGTTGCCTAATGAAACAGAATTTTAGGATTATGTTTCCCTTGTGAGAGGTAATAACTTAAATCACACTAGAGGATGGAAAGAGAAAAGTTCTGCTTTCTGATAATGTCAGCTCCAGGAGAAGTGTAAAATTACGATTTTGGGTTGTCAGCAAATAAGAATGCTATATTTAAAATTGCTGTGCCTTCCTTTCTAAAATGCCAGATTGTAAGTACATAAAGCATAGCTAACTCCTAATGAAATTCATAGAATTTTCATGACTTTTAAAATTCCAAATCATTATATTTCTTACATATATCTTCCAAATACAAAAGGTGCCCTAAAATTTTTCTTTGTAGACATATCAAGCATTTTTTTTGGAATGCAAATGGGAACATATGGTCTGTCAAAAGATTTTCTCAAATTTATTAATTTTTATGAAAAACAATTTTAAGTATACCTAAATTATAAGTTTTAATAGTTTTAACCTCTTGAAAAAAATTAAATAGCAGAAAACTGCATTAAAAAATTGGACTGTTAGGGCACCTGGGTGGTTCAGTTTGGTTAAGTGTCTGCCTTCTGCTCAGGTCGTGATCTCAGGGTACTAGGATTGAGCCCCGCATCAGGCTCCCTGCTCAGTGCGGGGAGCCTGCTTCTCCTTCTCCCTCTGCTGCTGCCCCTGCTTGTGCGCTTGCACTCTCTCTCTCTCTCTCTGTCAAATAAAAAAATCTTTAAAAAAATCAGACTGTCCCTTTAGGGGCACCTGGGTGGCTCAGTCGGTTAAGTGTCTGACTTTGGCTCAGGTCATGATCTCAGGGTCCTGGGATTGAGTCCTGTGGTGGGCTCTGTGCTCAGCAGGGAGTCTCCTCCCTCTGCCCCTCCCCCAGCTCCTGCTTTCTCTCTCTCTCTCTCTCTGTCTCATAAATAAAATCTTTAAAAAAATTAGACTGTCACTTCAAATGGACACACAAAATAATGGGTTTATTTTACCTTCAAGTAAAGATTGTGGAATCATCTCATTTTTTTCATTAAGATCATTTTCACTTAATGAGTTAAATTAAAATGAAATCTGTACAGTAGCTGTTATAATTTTTACTTATACATCTTTAAAGATTTCTAAGTAACATTGAATGACCTTATGTTTAGTAACCTTTTTTAGAATGTAAAAATTCCTTAGACTTCTGAGAGATTCATTTCAGCTGTGTTCTTAAAAGGTGAAAAGTAATTTAGTAAATATTATATTTAAGAAGTGAGAGTATAAAATGGTTAAAACATTTGTTAATTTGGGGGGACCGGGCTGGCTCGGTTGGTATGAGCATGTGACTCTAGATCTCAGGGCTCATGATTTCAAGCCCCACATTGGGTATAGAGTTTACTTTAAAAACTTCTTGTAAATTTTTGCCCCAAGAAAGTAAAATGTGAGTGTAAAAGCCATCTTAAGTGTCACTTTGCAACTCCTCCCACATACATAGATAATGTAAATTGTCTAAAAATAAGAAACATATTTTCAAAAACTGTTCTTAGAAAATTATTGTTATGTAACAATAATATTGGTTTTATTTTTTTCCAGATATGGCCGCGTGGAAAGTGTCAAAATTCTCCCCAAAAGGGGATCTGAAGGAGGAGTGGCTGCCTTTGTGGATTTTGTGGACATCAAAAGTGCACAGAAAGCTCACAACTCCGTCAACAAAATGGGAGATAGAGACCTACGCACGGATTATAATGAACCAGGCACCATTCCGAGTGCTGCTCGGGGATTGGATGATACAGTTTCCATAGCATCTCGTAGTAGAGAGGTTTCTGGGTTCAGAGGAGGTGGTGGAGGGCCTGCTTATGGCCCCCCACCATCACTTCATGCACGAGAAGGACGTTATGAGCGGAGACTTGATGGGTAAGTTCCAAGGTTTCTGTAGGCAGGTATTTTGTATTTGATATGGTGAGAAACAGAAACTCATATTTAGGGGCCCCAGATGGATTTAAAGTTTTGGGCTTTCTCAATGTTTCCTATTTTGGGTTGGAAACGGAAGTGATTTCTATCCCAGTGGCTGGTATCTTGTGGAATCGTAGAGGATATTTCCTGCAGCTGGTTGGATATCTACTCCTGAGATGTAAAATGGTGGAAGATTTTGTATGGCAGTATCATTTTTGGAGTTACCTGTCTTCTAGAATTAATTATTCCTTCTCTTGGATAATCTGAAGGCCTTCCTTGGATATATCTCTGCTATCTGATGGAGCTATTTGGCTACAGATTTTGTGGTTGTACTATTACGGAATATTTCTGGAATATTAGAGCCTACAGATTCTTTTAGAAGTTGATATCTGCTTCTCAGTTTTCACTGCACAAAGTGTACAAACAAATTGGATTGTCACAAAAACCCTAGCAGACCGTAATGATTCAACCGCTTGGATTCTACAAACAATACTTTAATCTGGAAATCTGTACTTGGATGAAGAAGAGTGAAGGCAATGTTTGATTTTTTCCATTTTGGATCTACACAGTTTCCATGTTGGAATTATACTCCTTGATGGAATGGGGGAAAATTGAGATGATGAATGTTTCTAAATCCTGGAATATAGCCATTCTTTTCTAATTGCTGGAATGTATGGAATGTCATGCAGTCAAGATTCCATTAGCCCAGGGGAAGAGGATTACTATTTTGTTTCTTAAGCAAGTTGCTGTCTAATTAAAGGTACTTTAGCCTTGAACACATGGTGACGATCAGTTGTGGATACAGCAATCAAAATTGACTGTGCTGGATGGCTACAAAGGTGAACTAATGGGGAGCAACTGTTCCTTCCTCATTTGGTGGAATCGTAGAGGATATTTCCTCTTCTGTCAGCTGCCTGATTCCTACTTAGGGCTGGAAATTTTTATGAATGTGGATGAATTTATAATTGTCTACTATCTCAAGAAAGAAGTCTGGGGGTTTGAGAGTTACAGTTTGTCTGGGACTGCTTGCTTCCAGTGGAATTATTTTATCTGGTCACTAAGATTTTTTTTCCTTGTGGTTCATCTAAATATCATTTGACACCCTTGCCCATTAAGAAGGTGGATTACCCCCATAAGAGGGGCCAAAATTGGGGAAGTTATGTTCACAATTCTCTCCCTAGATTTAATTGGGATTATAGGTCGTGTTTCCACACTTGGAAAAGGTTGGTATGTCCTGACCTGTGTATATTAGCCCCTCTCCTAACCCAAGTCAAACTCTTTTTTTCCCCCACTAACTCTAGAAGTATTTAGTACTAATAGATAAATCAAAGGATAGCTATTAGATTTCAGCTCTGCTAGCTCTTGTGCCTGCCTTCTGTATCTTCCTAATGGATAAGAACTTTGCATATTTCTAAAATATCAGCTGTAGCCATAATTCTCCTAGAACTATTGCCTATTGCTTCTGTTATATCGTTAATAACAGCTTTTACCAATTAACATTTGATAGGGTGCTAATGAATTATTTGTGAAATTTTCTCTTAAGTCTCAAAGGAAACCCTGTTGTTTGTTAGACATTGAAATATCTGTCCAAATGCCCTAAATGTAGCAAATTTAAAAAGGAGAAAGTTATTTAATACATTTAAATAGGAAAGCTATCACTGAATTTTTTGCCATGCCAGTTGCTTTACGTCATAGCAGCAAAAAGCAAAAATAGCTTAGGAAGGTATGGTTGCTAAGTGAAATGGTGGGTGAAAGTGAAAATTAGTGGAGAGATTTGGATCTATGTATGTATTGGGGACATAGTATTAGTTCTCAGATTTTTGCCAGAAATTCTTCACTGGAAAGATTCTAATTCTTCTGTATCTTTGATTTCTTAATCTTTTGATGGAAGATCAGATCCAAAGATAAGGTTGAGAAGAAACTCAATCTCAAGTTGAGATTCAAGTGATGAAATGGTCTTTTAGGAACTCAGGAAATGAGTTCTGGTTTCCTCCAGAAGTAGAAAATGTTAAGATTTCTTTATGGGATTAGAATTGGTTTTCAATATTAACGTAATTGCATGTGTGTAATGTAATTGAACATGCAACAATTTTTTGTGACCATAAGTTAGCCAATATTCATATCCTACAGAAATATTTTTTTAGGTTAAACCATTGCTAATAGCAACCTTCAAGTACCTTACAGTTCCCAAAGTTGGCTAATTTCATCAGAGGCAGTTTGAGTTCAGCTACAACCTATGAGAATGTATTTCCTGTAAATATTAAGTACAAACATTAACAGGTAGAATCATGGAGTAGTTGCTTTAAAAATTACGTGGAATTTGATAGCACCAGGAGATAAAATAATCTTTATTCTCTAATTAGTTAAATTTACCATAGAATAGCATGTGTCAATCCAGTATTTTGATAACCTAAGTGGTTTTCTTTGTTTTTCTTTTAAGATTCCATTTTTATTATTAAGGGTGATTGTTTGGGCACAGCAGTTTACATAATCTGGTAGTTTTTATAATTACCCAAGAAGTCGAAAGTTAATGAGAAAAAGTTATACTTAAAATTTTTTCTGGACTTCTTTGAAAATGCCCTCTTACTGCTGGGACATACATTGCAATAGGGCTTTCATGTCTGTGTTAAAATGTATCATGGAAATTTTGCCTAAAATTTGTCAAGTAAGTAAAAATTTAGTATATATTTTAATCAAATGGAAGTATAGAAAACTTTGATATTAAAATGACAGTCTCTTATTCCATTGAACTGCGTATGAAAAGGAGATGGTATATGTATATTTCTGTATATAAGCCCGAGCATCTGACTTGCAGAACACTAGTCATGAAAGCCCAGTATACACAATGATTGCTCAGCTGTGAAAATAATTTTTGGAGTCAAGTAAAATGTTAAGCTTGGTAGTGTTTGCTTACTAAGTAGGTTAATGCTGTTTAGAAAATGACCAGTTGCAAAGACAGACAATGCTGAAATGAATGTTTGCATGACTTGCTTTTAGTTTTGCTTGCCCTTTTCTGATTGATTAAATATTTTTCCCCCCCTCCTAAATGCAGGGCTTCAGATAACAGGGAGCGTGCTTATGAACATAGTGCCTATGGACACCATGAACGGGGGACGGGAGGATTTGATCGGACAAGACATTACGATCAGGATTACTATAGAGATCCTCGAGAGCGGACTTTACAACATGGGCTCTATTATACTTCTCGGAGTCGAAGTCCAAACCGTTTTGATGCTCATGACCCCCGATACGAACCTAGGGCTCGGGAGCAGTTTACACTGCCCAGTGTGGTACACAGGGATATCTACAGGGATGATATTACCCGGGAGGTACGAGGCAGAAGGCCAGAGCGGAATTACCAGCACAGCAGGAGTCGCTCACCACATTCATCCCAGTCTAGAAATCAGTCTCCTCAGAGGCTGGCTAGCCAAGCGTCTAGACCTACAAGGTCCCCTAGCGGCAGCGGCTCTAGGAGTAGATCCTCCAGTAGTGATTCAATCAGCAGCAGCAGTAGTACCAGCAGTGACAGGTAGGTTAACAGCCTTTTGTTATAACAGACGAGCTGTTGAATAAAATGTCACAAATTCTCAACAATCAGTGGTAATGATTTGTAGCATAGTAATATTTTTAAAAAGTAAGTAATCTTGGATCATGTATATAACAAGTGAAGAAGCTTTGATTAGTGGGTGGCCATGGAATTCACCATTCTGTCAAGTACCTGAAACTAAGTGATTTGCAAATACTGTTTTGTGCTCCAGATGCTCAATATTAAAATGGCCAAAAGAGGCAGAAAAATGGTAACTTTAGCTGAATCGAAGTAAATCCTGTGCCGCTGAAAATGGGGTCTCTCTTTAAGGTTTTTAATTCCTTGGGTGTATAATGCTAACTTATTTCTATTATTTTGGTTGAAAATTCATAAAAGCCTTTTGTTTAAAGATGTATTGGTGAAATATATTGTTGACACATCTATTATCAATGACTAAATCTACTTTTGGGTACATTTTAACTAATTTTAATGCCAAGGTGATAGCTGATTTATAAACTTTGGTAGAAAAGCTTTCTTTAAATGCAGGTTGTAACTTAGCTGTTCACTAAGGCTGAGTGAGCTAATTTCATTAGTTGTGAATTTTTTTCACAAAGATGGTTTATTCTAAAGATAAAAATAATAATTTGAAGGTAATCTTAACAGGAAACAGCTTAGAAGTTTATCACAGATCTAGGTAGATAGTATAGCTTACTCATTTTATAATCTTGGACAAGTTACTTAAGCTGTCTGTGCCTCAGCTTTCTCATGTTTTGTGAGGATCATGCTTTAAAGTTATTGTGAAGATTAAAATTAAAAAATGCATTTAAGTGCTTAGCTTGATACCCATATATATTACATGCTGCCTTTAATAATTGCTAGCTATTATTATTACTGCTTCAGTTGTTGGTAGTCTTTAACCATTCCCCGTTTCCAGTTATTGTTACTCAACCTATTTATGTCAGATATCCTAGTTTTATATTTGGATGATGTGTATTTTAAATTTATGGGATACAAAATTTTTTGACCTGATTAAAATGCCCAGATTATTTTTCTTTAGTATTGCCTGCTTAGAATTAATTTAAGAAAAGTAAATGATCATGTAATTGGGGAAAATTGTGTTCCGGCTCTAGTGTTGCAGCTCTGTGACATGGATGAAAACCCTTAACCTCTCATGATTTTATTTGATATATTGTCAAGTTAGATGATTGACAAGATTCATTTGAATTCTATAAGCTGATTATAAAGTCTTATCACGTCCTACTTTCTCCTACATAGAATTAAGGTACTCAAGTTTTAGTCTTTTTTCCCCTAAACCTACCTCATTAAAGGGATGCAGTAGCATTCCATTGTGTCAAAACTTATTGAAAAGCCAACCAATTATGGAAGTGTTAAAGTTGGAGAAACATGACACAGGGCCTTCAGGATGGCATTGTGCTTTGGTGGGAGTGATAGTGGTTTGGGATCTGGCCCTTAGCATTGTAAGCTCAAAAACTTGAAGCCAGAGGCCATCTGATGAATTTGATGGAGCTAATCCTTGTGTATGTAATCTAAAGGAATGGTTATATGCTTCTGAATATTTACAGTCCAAAAGATAACTCAAAAAGGCAGGATAAACTTAGAAAAATGGGGACTAAATTACAGTTGTTGAAGCTATTTCCTCTTCTGTCAGCTACCTGATTCATGCTTAGGGCTGGAAGTTTTTATGATTTAGGGCTATAAAGGCTGTTATGTAGGACTTTAACAAGAAGAGCTGAGTTTTAGGCAGGGAACATTGTGGGTTGAAGGAACAACCTAAAGGGGTACAAATGGAAGAATGTTTTGTGAACAGCACATAATTTAGAATGACTTAACCACGATAATGATTTTGGGTTTGGTTTTTTATGCAGAGATGAGTGGTTGAAAGATTTTGAGAAGGGAGAGTTTGTTGCGATCTGTGCTTTAGAAAGGCATCTGGTGACTTAGAATAGGAAAGACAGAGATTGTGGTGAGGAGGCTATTTCAGTAGCTTGGAGAAGGAAGTCTTGGACTCTGAGAATGCCTAACTTTGGACAAGTGGGAAAGACATTACGTTAATAATCAGATTATGTTGATTTGTGAGAAACAGAATGAACTTTCTGGAGATGGGACTGAGTGACTGGCCTTTCAATGCTGTCCTGTAAGAATAGGACCAGGTCTTCCTTTGTGCACACCATAGAGCCTAGCATACTGTCTTTCTCAAAGTACGTGTTCAATAAATAGTTGAAATATTTAGATACAGTTCTTAGTTAAAAAGCAAAATTGATGTAAATAGCTAAAAGATTTGGCCATTATATATGATTGAAGCAAGTACGAGAAAAAAAATCTTTGTGTGTGCAGAGCATACCCATTATTCCTCGGTTCAGCCTCCCTTTTATCAGATGTCCTCTTTTCCTTGACTATGATGTTGACCTCAGAGTGTAATATTTTGGGATGTTATGTAGGTTCAGAATGTTCAGTTTCCTTTTGGAGGAAATAAGTTCTTTTTTGTCATCTTTAAAACTTTATGACTGTGAAACTATGACCTTCCAAATTCTTTAAAAATGTTTCAAATGATCATCTTATAGTAGATAAAATATAGCTTGGTTCTAGCTGTAGAAACAAGCTTGTATTCTGTCTGCATGACTGACTGGGAAGTTAATCACCTTCCATCCCCCTTAATTGTTGGAGCTTTGGTGAACAGACTTCTAGCAGTGCATTTCCAATGAGTAAACATGGGATTGGTAGCAGTCTGGTTGTGAACTCTTTATAAATGACATACCTACAGTTTCTGCATAACCGTTCTTAGTATTTAACTGGTGAGAACTGGGCCTCTATGGTATAAACTTTCCTGTGTGCAGCTCTAGGGTGCTGTCTCTTTTTGCCATGGTTTAGGGAGTCACTTTTCCTTTCAACAGAAAATTTTAAATGCATATATTCCACAAAAGTATTTATTTTAAAAGCCCTGATTGGAGTTGAACATATTTTATTTCTGTAGTTTCCTGTCATTGGGTTTCTTTTTCCTGTCATGTTAATGAATTTTCTGTATACAGGTTAAAGGAATTGAAGAATTTATTGAATTTAAATTAGTTCATAAGCTTTCCTTGATAAAGTAGTTTTTTGATTGTACTTTGTTTCCCAGTTGTTTACTTTGATCACACCCAAAGGTGATTGGGCTGGCTTAGGGTCCCTGAACTTGGATAGGGAAAATTACATCTTTTCATTAGTAACCTGTAACTGAAATTAAGTATTGCTTCCCATTATGAAAGTAGGCAACAAAAAACAGTAGTAACGACAGTATGAGTTACATTGTTACCAGTAAAATCCACAGGTAATTTATTATTATAGTTGCAGATACCTCAAAATGGGGTTTCGAATTATCATTACTGAGAAGTAGTTACTAATCTCAATGTTAAGTATTGTAATTAAATGGGTTTTTTTGGGGGTAATTTAATGTTAATGAAAACATATCACAAAAATTTAAATAATAACTGTGTCAATATAATTGGTTTCCCTTTTATTCCCATTTATTTTACTTCATGCATTTAGAAACATTATTCTGAAAAGTGGTGCACAGACTTCACCAGATTGCTGAAAAGATATCCTGGCAGTTAGTCCTTGATTCTATACCCTAGAGAGGTTTACTGAATGAATGGGGAAGAAGTGGTTGAAAGAGTAAAGGGAGAGAGTTGAGACTTGGATAATCCTAAACCTGTTCTTATTCCATTCCCTCCTATTCAATAGGTTTCTTCTCTAAATCTCTTTTTAGTCTAAAGTTCACTTTTGAGTTTACATTCAGCCATCTCTTTAACAAATATTGTGTTTTTGTGTGCACCAAATTTATGATGTAAGGTAGGTTGTATGGAGCCCCAAGAATAGAACTAGTTTGTTTATTTATTTTTATTATTTTTTAAAGTTTATTACTACTGTTCTTTTTTGGTAATCCTACATCTAGTGTGGGGCTTGAACTCTCCACCCCGAGATCAAGAGTCAACATGCTCTTCTGACTCAGCCAGCCAGGCGCACTACAAATAGAACTAGTTTATTTTTTATTTATTTTTTTTTTTTTAAAGATTTTTTATTTATTTATTTGACAGAGATAGAGACAGCCAGCGAGAGAGGGAACACAAGCAGGGGGAGTGGGAGAGGAAGAAGCAGGCTCATAGCTGAAGAGCCTGATGTGGGGCTCGATCCCAGAACGCCGGGATCACGCCCTGAGCCGAAGGCAGGCGCCCAACCGCTGTGCCACCCAGGCGCCCCTAGAACTAGTTTAGATTAAACATTTGCAATGGCTAAGTTAAAACAGAGAAAAAAAACTACATATGTGTCTAAGAGCCAACATGTATTTATATTAATCTGGGTGTCTGTGGCTAGTTCATCTTTCCAGCTTTCCAAAAGCAGCCTCATCTCCCTTAAAAGTTTTTTGGGCTGTGGTCATCCTTTTCCTTTGTTCTTCTGAACCCTGTTGGTTTGTCTGTCTAAATATGTCTGGTAACTACAGAGTTTTATTCTCACAAAAATAGGTCTTTAGGTGGAAGCAGATGAATGTAGTAATAAGCAAAGATAACTACATGAAAATAACTGTAGTTAGTGACATTTCGTTGTCTCTTTGTGGCTTTTGGTAAACCCTGTGACATTAAATCATGCTTTGTTACCTGTTTGAATAACTCAGAATTCCTTTTCTTTTCTTTCTTTTTTTTTTTTTTTTTTTTTGAGAGAGCGAGCGAGCAAGAGCACATGCGAGCGTGGGGAGGGACAGAGGGAGAAGGAGGTAGAATCTCAAGCAGACTCCCCACTAAGCATGGAGCCCAACGCGGCTCTCAGTCTCACAACCCCGGGATCTTGATCTGATCGGAAATCAAGAGTTGGACGCTTAACCAACCTGAGCCACCCAGGAGCCCTGAATCAGAATTTAGAGCAAGCTTTCTCCATACAGATTTTTAAAATTATAGTAAGTTGATATAGAAAATATTTGATGAAATTTCATGTTTTTTGGCATAGTTAATAATTATATTACTAGATTTTCTTTTATACTGGCATGGTTGGAAGATTTTTTTTAAAGTAGGCTCCATGCCCAATGTGGGACTTAAACTCATGACCCTGAGATCAAGAGTTGCATGCTCTACCGACTGAGCAGCCAGGCGCCGCATAGTTGAAAGATTTAAGGAAGAGGCTTGGGAACAGGGAGGGGTGGGGGGAGAGACACAGACAGACAGATACTCTCTCTTTCTTACTTCCAGGGCAGGAAAACTGACATGTGAAGTAGCCTTTTTGGTGTTTATTTAAAGTAACAAGAAAAGCAGATGGAACTTCCAGTAATCCACCTTTTCAACACTGATGCTCTATTAAGATACGGTGTGATTTATGCTACAGCCCCTCTCTTGTTTAATATCTTAGATTTGCAATTAGAATAGTTTACTTATTGAAAGGGAAATGAAAAATACTTCATTAAAAAAAAATTTTTTTTTTTTAATTTTATTTGAGAGAGAGAGACCAAGGCAGAGAAAACATGAGTGGAGGAGGGAGGGGCAGAGGAAAAGGGACAAGCAGGCTCCCTGCTGAGCAGGGGGGGGACTGGATCCCAAGACCCCGGAATCATGACCTGAGTGCAAGGCAGATAGATGCTTAACTGACTGAGCCACCCAGGTGCCCCTGAAAAATACTTCTTATTGCTAGTAGTAGTTGTAGAACTTGTTTGTATATTTCTTTTACATTTTTGGAGCAGATTATATCAGAGTTGACCATAACCCTACTCATTTTCTTTTTAATGATAGACAATTTAAGATTATTTTACCTGAATTATGTTTAAACAGTAATTAGCATATTGAACAGATTCTGGATTCTTAAAACAGATATAGTTAAAAGGAATCTAATGAGCATTTTTTTTCTATAAAGACCAGTCATTTTGTGAACAATCAAGACATTATAGATTATAGTTTCCTAGGGGGGGAATTTTATTCAACTACCCTTTTGTCTATTTTTTCAAGAGGAGGTTTGCAGTTATTTGTTTAAGGAGAGAGAACTTCCTTTCAGGTTCATGTAGAAAATTTTCCAGGCAACCCTCTTAGGTCCCCTCCCTCTTTGGGAGCTTTGTAGTATTGCTCATTAAACTGTGCTTTACTATCACTCATTAAAAAAAAAGAAAAAAGAAAGAAAAAAAAAATTTCCAAAATTGCTGTCCTCTTGTAGGCTTGTGAAAGATTATGGATGAGGCTGGTAAGGTGAGAGGGAAGCCATTGGGATTAGTGGTGTTATGGGTAGCAAAGTGACCGTGTACCTTCCATTTCTCTTATTTTACAAGTATGCTATTTAGAATGTTGATTTGGGGAAGGAACACTCATTTTATTACCTGACTACACGATTTGCTATGATACATGTAATGTGCTGGAAACTGTCAGATATGGAAGTAGTTTTAATACATGTATGAAGTAAAAAGTCAGTGGGTTTTTTAAAGGTTTTATTTTTTTAATGGGGCCCCTGGGTAGCGCAGTTGTTAAGCGTCTGCCTTTGGTTCAGGGCATGATCCTGGAGTTCTGGGATCAAGCCCCACATCAGGCTCCTCTGCTAGGAGCCTGGCTTCTTCCTCTCCCACTCCCCCTGCTTGTGTTCTCTCTCTCGCTGGCTGTCTCTGTCAAATAAATAAGATCTTAAAAAAAAATAATAAAGATTTTATTTTTTTAAGATCTTATTTATTTGAGATAGAACATGAGCAGGAGGAGAGGGGCAGAGGGAGAGGAGGAGTGAGAAGCAGACTCCCTAGGGGCTCCATTCCCTGACCCTGGGATCATGACCTGAGCTGAAGGCAGACGCTTAACCAGCTGAGCCACTGGGCGCTCCCAAAGATTTTATTTTTAAGTAACCTTTATGCCCAACATGGGGCTCAAACTCATGACCCTGAGATCAAGAGTTGCATGCTCCAGTGACTGAGCCAGCCAGATGCCCAAAAGTCAGTTTTTTTTAAGTGTTAAAGGAATTAATAATTAGCGGTTTGTTGGTGATTGATGTAATGTTTAATCCTAAAAACACATCTGTGTGAGTTTTTAATTCTGAAGTGATCACTTACCGATAATAATGAATAGGCAAATAATTTCTGGATTTAGTTGGAAATAAAATTTGGTTTTGTTGCACTGTGATTCTTTATTCTTAGATATATTTAGGGCATAAAAATAGTTTGTATTCCTTTTTTTAACAGAAGAAAGTCACTACCACTAAAAGTAATGCCTTTTAATCTCAGGGAAAAAATGATACAACAAATCATACTATATTTGGGAAATTGGTGTTTAGAATTTTTTTTTTCCCTATCTCTTCTGTTTGTAGCTGCGTAGGATTGAAGTGAGAGTAGAAATTAAGTTGGTTTTATTGCGTAATACCAACCTTTCTCCTCTTTGCTACTGTTTATACCTGTCAGTTTGAGATGAATCACTTAAATTGAAAAGAGATTTTTTTTTTCCTTTGAGTGTGTAAAGAGAAGATACCTATGCACAGAAACCATTGAAACATAAACTATGCTAAATTTAAAAATAGACGATTAGATGTTTAATGATTTGGGGATAACTGGTGAAGTGTACGTTTTGGGAGCATTCAGAGGACTTCGAAGTAGGAACAGTAAAGGTTTATGTAAGCCTTTAAGAAGCCAAAGTCAAGGATAATAAATATTCTTAGGAGGGATGTTTCTTTATCTTTTGCTCCCTTCATATAAAATGAAAATATTTGCATGCTTATTTTAAGCCTAAGTAAAATACCATTTTAATGCATTTTAAATAGCTGATTTATTTCTGGGTTTCACAACCATTCTTAGCCTGTTTTATTATTTTGCACTTCTGCCTCATTTTTACTTTTTTAGACAGCTGAAATTATCTTAGATTTTAAAAGGAAGACTGTCTTGTAAAAGTCAGTATTGTAAATAAAATGTATTCATTGCTCTATTTCCAACCATTAAATAAAGTTTTAATCTTGAAATTTGTAACTCTTATTTGTGATGAAATAAGTCATCTAGTGGTTTCATTGACTTTATGATTATTCTTGAAATATTGGTATCTAAGTTTTTTTTTCATAGAAAATTTATTTTTTCTTTATTTTATTGAAGTACGGTTGACAGTTATCAAAGTTCTTTAAAAAGCTACCTACCTGGAGGGAGAAGGGTTGGAGGGACAAAACGAGAACAGCAAGCATATTAGTGTGTCTGCAATCCTGGAGAAAACGATTAGATTTAAAATTCACAAAGTCTCCCCATATTTTGAGTAGCTCCCTTAACTATCATTATTTTCCAGAAGAAGGAATATTTGTTCATTCCCTCTTAAATCAGTTTTGGGGCTGTTGAGCAACATGGAATAAACGTTTCCCAGTGTGTGCTTTGGAGAATACACCCCAATGAGAGAGAGAGAGAGAGAGAGAGAGAGTGTGTGTGTGTATGTATGTATTAGTAGTAGTATCTTTTTACCATTCCCACCATCAGTTGAAGACCCTTCATTTTTGAAGCACATTCCTTGCTAGGCTCTGTATAGTTTATTTATACACAACCTTCTCTCTTTTGGGGTCATTTTAGCTAGCCAAGACTTTTTAATGCTAAATATGGAAAATGGAGGTGTTTGCTTTCTGATTGCTCTAATGGGCTTGAACTTCCATTGTGGAGATCCATAAATAGATCTATTTCCTTTCTGGTTTTCCTCTTTTTTGTCAAGTACAAGCATTCTCAGTAAGGCTTTCCATAGGTAATAGGTGGTGTCAGCATTAGGGTTCTGTATGGAATAGGCAGTTTTGCAAACAAGTGCTGGGCTGATCATATTTGCTCTGTACGGAGAATCCGGCTTTCACTTGAGATCCCCTGCTGCTAGGGAACTGAGAACAAGGTAGACTTAACGCTCAGAGCAAATGAGGAGAGCTCATTGTGTGCCGCCACGGCAGCCAGTGTGTCTGAATATGTGGGGAAAGCTAAGAACTGCTTGTTTGTGAGTCAAACCAGCCTAAACTGGAATCATCCAGTTTGAGTTGGCCGCTTGCCACCTCCCAGAGGCTTCCTTATTTTGCCAGAGTTTCTGCCCAGCCCTTAGCCCAGGGGTGGGGCGGGGACCAGGCAGGCCCCTGAGCTGGGACTGGGCAGGCAGTGGGGAGGAGCAGGCTGTGAAGTGGCTGCCAGTTAACCCCAGTTCGTTCCTAGGGGAAGGCATTTATCAGATACTTAAGTAAGGAGTTTTAAGACTGAAAGCTGGTGTGAACTCTGCTATTTCCAGTGCATCTTTACTCGTTACTCCCTTGCTTTTTGTTTTCTGTCCTTTAAAAGCCAAGGCTTGAAAAACAGCGTCTGCCACCATTGCTTGGGTAGATAATAACATGGTTTGCACTTGGTGATAAAGAATTTATTACCAAAAATTTGGGGTACTTGGATGGCTCCATCAGTTGAGTCTCAGATTCTTGATTTTGGCTCAGGTCTTGATCTCGGGGTCATGAGATCCCACCCTGTGTCAGGCTCCGCTCTCAGCCCTGAGTGGGCTGGAGATTCTCTCTCCCTCTTTCTCTCTCTCTCTGCTCCTCCCCCGTGCTTGTGCTCTCCTTCCTTCCTTCTCTCCATCTCTTGCTCTCAAATAAATTTTAAAAAACTTAAAGAATTTGTTACCAAAAATGTATTTTACTAATTTCCAAAGTTCCCCAGGAATTTTGCTTTTAGTTAAATTAGTCTGTTTGAAGTGACAGACTGTCACTCCCTTACCCTTTTTCATTCTTTCCATTTGGGTTGTGCTGGGGTTTGTTTTGGTTTGATTGTTAGATGGAAGAAATGAAAATAGATTTGGGGGTAAACTTGTGACTCCATGTCTTGTGAGTTTTAATCTTGAAGTAAATTTTTTTTTGAAGTGAATTTTTTAAACGTTACTTTCAGACTAACAAAAAGTAATTCAGATTAAAATCCTAAACAACAGATTTTAAAATTAAAAGAACTGTACTGAATTTTGTTTGACTTGGAGGCAAACTCTTTTAAAAAAATATTATGCTTAAATTGCAAATTGTTAGTGTCATGGCTACTTTGTGCATATAAAGAACCTCTTAGCTTTTCCTCTTTGAGAAATAAGGGAATTAAGTGATTAAACATGGCCTAATTCCTGATCAGAGAACACCCAGAAGTCACTAAGCCACAAATTAAAGCCTCAAATAAAAGAGTACATTTATTTTTGTCTTTCTGGTTGCCAGGGCTGTATAGAAAATGGAAATTTCCATAACCTTGCTTATGTTTCAGACTTTTGGAATGAGATTGAAACCTCTGTTAGTCTTTTTTACTTATGGTAGAAGTTTATTCAGAGCAGTTTTGGTGTTCTTCTCTTTTATCTTTTTTGAGTTGTTTACATTTGGAGGTCATTCTCAGAAACCGTGGTATAATTTCACCCTGCCCTGAATAAGGGATCATCCATCACAGATATAAAGGAAAATGTGGTAATCTTATTTTAAACATTACCATTTTCTGAAGCTCAGAAATAGCCAAGATTTTATTGCAGGTACCTTCCCCTAATTTTTTTTTTTTCAGTCTGTGTCTTATAAACTAAATGATTGCCTTTATTTATAAAGGGAAGTTTTGTGATTGCTTCTCTTGTGAGAAAATAGAGCACTCTCTGGTAATTTATTTACTTAAATCATGTGGTCATTCATTAAATTATATGCTATTAGAGTTTACTGTTGTAGAAATTGTATGAAGTGACCTCTATCGAACATCTTCCTAAATCCACTTTTTGAATAGATGAATTTCTTTCCAGATCGACAAAATATTAAGTGAAATTTACAGATTCTATTTATTTAAAGATTCTATTTCTTTATTTGAGAGATAGAGCACACATGTGAGCAAGGTGAGGGGCAGAGGGGGAAAGAGACTCTCAAGCAGACTCGACGCTGAGCTCAGAGGCTCCATCCCATGACCCCGAGATCATGACCTGAGCGAAAACCGAGAGTTGGACGCTCAACCGACTGGGCCACCTAAGTGCCCCTAATGAAATACATTTTAAGATTAACTTTGCAAAATAGAGTTGGTTTCTCCCAAGAATCTGAGTCATACTCTAAAAATTTTTCTTGGTATAGATGAGGAAATTAGAAGAACTATATGCTACCATGTGGGTAGTAAAATATATTCATAGAATAAGGTGGGAAAACATTATATATATATAGTTCAATAAAATAAAGTTGGACATTGTTAGAATTTGGCTGAGTAACTATTGAGTTTTTCTTAATGTCACTAAATTAAAAACTTTTTTTGGGGGGGGGCGCCTGGGTGGGGCAGTCGTTAAGCGTCTGCCTTCTGCTCAGGGCATGATCTCAGAGTTCTGGGATTGAGCCCCGTATCAGGCTCCTCCGCTGGGAGCCTGCTTCTTCCTCTCCCACTCCCCCTGGTTGTATTCCCTCTCTCACTGGCTGTCTCTCTCTCTCTCAAATAAATAAATAAAATCTTTAAAAAAAAAAAAAAAACTTTTTTTTTTTTTTTAAAGATTTTATTTTATTTGAGAGAGAGAGAGTGCACAAGCCAAGGGGAAAGGGAGAAGGAGAAGCAGGGAGCCCAATGTGGGGTAGATCCCAGGATCCTGGGATCATGACCTGAGCGGAAGGGAAACGCTTAACTGAATGAGCCACCCAGGCACCCCTAAAAACTTAAAAAAAAAAAAACTTGTGTGAATTGTTGGTATAATCCTAAACAAGGGGTGGGTGGGTATTTTTTTGTTATAAATCATCAATAAAGATAGTTTTTGAAGTATAAAGTGGTAGGTACCCTGGAACTAAGGTCCACTTTTTCTGTTAATTTTGTACTTTCCCTCCCTCCCTCCCTTCCTTCCTTTTTCTTCTTTCCTTTTTCTTCTTTTTCTTTCTTTCTCTCTCCCTCTCTTGAGAGAGAGAGTATGAGCAAGGGGGAGAGGAAGAAGTAGACTCCTGCTGAGCAGGGAGCCCAGTGTGGGGCTTGATCCCAGGACTCTGGGATCATGACCTGAGCTGAAGGCAGACTTAACTGACTGAGCCACCCAAGCGTCCCTAATTCTGTACTTTTAAAGTGGAAATTTATGCCTTTAAGAATCATTTTGCTTACTTGTTGGAGCTATCTGGAATTACAATGAGAAATATTTGTTGCTTTATCAAGATAACACCCTGGCATTAGTTTTTTATAATGATTTTTATATATACTATAACAATTATTTTAAAATTAAACCTCTGAAGTGTGGGGAATCTGGGTGGCTCAGTCGGTTAAGTGTCTGAATCTTGGTTTTGGCTTAGGTCATGATCTCAAGGTGTGAGATCGAGCCCCACATCCAGCTCCGAGCTCAGCATGGCATCTACTTGAGATTCCCTCTCTCTCCCCGCTCTGCCTACCCCTGCTCTCGCTCGCTCTCTCGAATAAGTAAGTCTTTAGAGGTTTTTTTTTTTTTTTTTTTTTTTAAAGTGTGATCTGTCATGAATGGCATTTCTCTTTAAGGATTCTCATGGCTTTAACATGGGGTCTTTTTTTTTTTTTTTTTTAAGATTTTTGTTTTTATTAAAGATTTTATTTATTAGAATAAGTAGTGGGGAGGGGCTGAGGGAGAGAGAGAGAGAGAGAAAGAGGCAGGCTTTTGGCTGAGCAGAGAGCCCAACACAGGGCTCGATCCCAGGACCCTGGGATCATGACCTGAGCCGAAGGCAGAGGCTTAACCGACTGAGCTACCCAGGTGCCCCTTAACATGGTCTCTTATTGAACAGCTGATATGTTTGTTTCTTGAGGAGCTTTTTGTTTCTATAACTAGGTTGTTCAGTACTGTCCACTGGCCACATGTGGCTATTGAACACTTGAAATTTGGCTAGTCTTTGCACCAGTACTGATCTTTGCTATAACCTAACAGCAGGGCAAACCTCAAAAACATGCTAAGTGAAAGAAGCCAGTACAAAAGGCCACATACTATATGATTCTATTTATATGAAATATCCAGATAAGGTGAATTTATATAGACACAAAGTGGATTAGTTATTGTCTAGAAATGGGGGTAGAAAAGAATGGGGAGTGAGTGCTAATAGGTATGAGGTTTCTTTTTGGGGTGATGCAAATGTACTTAAGTTATATTATGATTGTATAACTCCATAAATATAGTAAAAATCATTAACCGTATACTTTTAAATGGGTTGCTTTTCTGGTGTGAAAGTATATCTTAATAGAGCTATTAAAAATACACACTGAATTTTGATAATGTAGCAAAAAGAGTATTAGTAATTTTTATGTTGACTGCATATTAATATTTTGAGTATATTTCATCAGATATATTATTAAAATTCACCTGTTTCTTTTTACTTTTTAAAAGTGTGACTACTTGAAAGTTTCAGACTTTTGGTTTGTATTAAACTTCTGTTGGATAGCACTGTTCGAGAATCAAGCACTATTAAGATTGTAATGTCATGAAGTAATTTGTGCATCTGTTTAATGCTTTTCATTTTGTTTAAAGGAAAACAGAATACATTCTTTTTATTTTAATTGCAAGACCCTTCTATTCTCTTTGCAGTTGTGGATTAATAGAAAAGGTTCTTGGGACTCGTGAGCCTCAAGTACAGACTGAACTACTTCCAGATTCCATCTTACACAGATTTCGTATTGGTCAGGCTAAAGTGCATGTTGATTTCTAGGGTGGCGAAGGGAATATTTCAGCTTTTGAAAAACTTAAATATCTAAGCCTCCAAATAGTTTAATTCCGCAAAAAGAAAATTAAATCATTTTAACCAGGGTAATTTTTTTATAATTAAAAAAAAACCCTTAAGCTGAAAGTAAGATTTAAGTGAAGTTTAACTTTGGTTAGAGGGTTAAAATGTATTAATATACAGTAGAATTCTGGTGTTGGAATTAGAATAAGACTATTTAATGGCTACAGTGTTGCTTCTAGACAAGATTTCTGTAACCAAAACGTTTTTTTTTGTTTGTTCGTTTTTTTAATTTAAATTTTAGTTAACCCACAATGTTTGTTTCTGGAGTAGAATTCAGTGTTGAATTTTGTGATTCTTTGAACGTCATTTTCAGTGGTAGAGGGAAGCAAAGGGAAACAAACCAGCCTACTGAATGTGCTTTGTCATGGTGGTTGGAGCCATTTGGACTGTAGCTTCGAGTTTGTTTCCACTGGAAGAAACTGCAGGAGTTGTTTAAGCAGGGCTTTAGGCTGGAGTTTCGGAGTGAGTAATTTGAAGTCATTTATAAATAAATAAACAAGTGCACCAAATAGTAGATGGCTTTAGGTTTCCTGCTGGGGAATTCGGTGCCCTTCTAACCTCTTGGGTCTGGAACTGCCTTAACAGAGTTCAGAAGTGGGAAATAGCAGATGACTTTTTTATTCTGGATAGGAAGGAGATGTAATTAGCACCAAAGTTCAGTTGGAAGAAGGCAGAACTCAAAGTTCAAATTTACTTGTGGGTTTGGTAAAGGTTACAGCAGTTGTCCATAACCACTTGGAATAAAAAATACTATGGTTTCACTTCATCTGTAGGCTTTTTTGGTTTATGCGTTTTGAAACATTCTGGTTGTTCAAACAAGGAATACATCTGATTTTATATACTGCGTGTGGTTAAGGGAATGAGAAAATCCCACTGTATTATAATTGACGGTTTAGATTTCCTCTCAGTTTGTCCCTTGAGTAAGACATCCCATGGGTGTTCTAAAGGCTTTGCTGCCATACAGGATTTCTTGTTCCTTAGGCGGACATGTTATATCTGCTTATAACTTTCAGGGATAATGCGTGTTTGATGCTTTTTGCTTTGAGTTACTTGAATAGCAGGTTTTCTGACTCTTAAGGGTTTGCCAGGAATATAATGACTCCAATGAGCCTAGGCTCTTTGGAATTTAAGCCAAAAGTAATTCTAAGGCAAGGTGTTTTGGACACAGTGACAGTATGTAGAAAGATAAGTTTTTTACACCCACTATGAAGTATGTACTTAGCAGAATCTGTCTGTAGCAGAATCGAATCACATATGGGCTCCACACCTTCACCCCCTAAAACGTGAACATAAAATGGTAATCAGCACTCTGTGACTAGGTATCTGCTAGTTCATCGTCTTAAAATTCTTTTTTTTTTTTTTAAAGATTTTATTTATTTATTTGACAGAGATAGAGACAGCCAGCGAGAGAGGGAACACAAGCAGGGGGAGTGGGAGAGGAAGAAGCAGGCTCATAGCGGAGGAGCCTGATGTGGGGCTCGATCCCATAACACCGGGATCACGCCCTGAGCCGAAGGCGGACGCTTAACCGCTGTGCCACCCAGGCGCCCCTAGTTCATTTATTTTTTAAGAAGAATTTATTTTTGAAAAAAAATTTTAGCCTTTTTTTTTTTTCTAAGATTTTTAAAAATTTATTTGTCACAGAGAGAGTGCATGCACAAGCAGGAGGAGTGGCAGGCAGAGGGAGAAGCAGGCTTCTGCTGAGCAAGTAGCTTGATGGCGGGGCTCCATCCCAGGGTCCTAGGATCATGACCGGAGCCAAAGGCAGATGCCCAACCAACTGAGCCACCCAGGCGTCCCTGAATGATGATGTTGTTGTTGTTCTTGTTGTTGTTTTTATTCCAAAGTAATCCCTACCCCAACGTGGGGCTTGAATTCAGAACCCTGAGATCAAGAGTCACATGCTCCACTGACTGAGCCAGCCAGGCGCCCCCTTAGTAATTGTTTAATAAGAGTACAGTCTCTTTCCATTTTTGCTTTTATTAAAACAATAAGTTTTGAAAGCTTCAAATATATGTTTAAAGATTTTATTTATTTATTTGAGAGACCGAGAGAGAGCATGAGCAGGGGGAGAGGCAGATGGAGAGGGAGAGGGAGACTTCCCTGCTGGCTCGATCCCAGGACCCACCCAGGTGCCCCCATTCTCACCATTTTAAAGTATACAGTTCAGTGGCACTAAGTACATTTACTTTGTTGTGCAGTCATCACCACCAACCATCTCCAGAGCTTTTTCTTCTCAGACAGAAACTGTACTCATTAAAACATAGGGATGCCTGGGGTGGCTTAGTTGGTTAAGCCTCTGCCTCTTTATCTCAGTTCAGGTCTTGATCTCAGGGTGGTGAGTTCAAGCCCTGTGTGTGCACCCAGTGTGGAGCCTATTTAAAAACAGAATAAAACAAACAAAGTTGCCCCTAGTCCCTTGGTAACTACTGCTTTATTTTTTGTCTCTACAGAATTTGACTACTCAAGGTACCTCATATAAATGAAATCATACAATATCAGTCCTTTAGCATCTGGCTTGTATTTCATTTAACATGTTTCAAAGATTCATCCATGTTGTAGCATATGACAGAATTTCCTCCCTTTTTAAGACTGAATAATATTCCTTCAGATTTGGGGGGGGGGGGTAAACTTTAATTATCCAGCACTCATCCTATAGATTAACTATTTCCATGTTCCTTTTACTTAACACCATCCAAAGACAGTAAGTAATAAACTTAAAAAACTTTAACTGTAGCTGTAATTGCGTCCCAGAGAGTTACCTGTACTTAATCTTTTGTGAGGCAGCTAATCACATACAGCATATTTAAGCTCAATTTTAAAAGCCATGTTTTCTGCCAGATTCTTTTAAAGTGTCTTTAGTGATTTTGTTTTTCCGTCATATATGTAAACTCTTGAATTTCAGAAGAGGAAGATAAATAAAACCAATTATTCTAATTATTGTGGTTGAATTTGCTACCACTTTAGTGACCATGAGCACTAAACCTATTTAGTATTAATCTTACCTACCTGTAAAATGGACCCAGGGGGTGCCTGGGTGGCTCAGTTGGTTAAGTATCAACTCTTGATTTCAGCCTGGGTCATGATCTCAGGGTCGTGGGTTCGAGCCCCACATTGGGCTCCACGCTCAGTGCAGAGTTTGCTTGAGACTCTCTCTCTCTCTCCCTCTCCCCCTCATCCTACTTGCTCACACACATGCGTGCTCTTTCTCTCTAAAATAAATAAATGCATCTTTTAAAAAAGTGACCCCAGTACTTTTCTAAGCTTTAGACATGCTTGATATTTATAAACGCTCATAGTTAAAGACTAGATGCGAACTAGAACTCAAGAAAAGTTAACTTCTGAGCTGTATACTTTCTGCTAAACTTAGAAATCCTTAGGAAATAAATTATTAATTTTTTATGTCAGCAATAAAAGCTGATTGAAGTAAAAAGCAAAATTACGGCAGGTAGAATATGTTTCTCTTTCTGCTTCTACCTTTGTCTAATAAAAATCTGTTGACCAAAATAAAATTGTAGTTAAAATATTGGCTTCAGGGGCTCCTGGGTGGCTCAGTTGTTAAGCGTCTGCCTTCAGCTCAGGGCGTGATCCCGGAGTTCTGGGATCGAGCCCCACATCAGGCTCCTCCGCTGGGAGCCTGCTTCTTCTTCTCCCACTCCCCCTGCTTGTGTTCCCTCTCTCGCTGGCTGTCTCTCTCTCTGTCAAATAAATAAAATCTTTAAAAAAATAAAAATAAAAAATAAAATATTGGCTTCATAATAAAAAATACAATTTCACTCTTTAATGTATCAGTAGTTTCAGTATCCCAAATTTAAAGAATTTAGACAACTTTTCATTACCTTTGACTCTGAAGAGCTTAATTTATCATTTATACAGTAGAGCTTACAGTGTTTTCCCCATATCTTTCGCAGTAGTTGCAGAATCACTAGTTAGAGCTAACTCCTTTCTCTGAAATAATTCTGAGGAACTATACCTGGATAAACCAGGTTGTGAGACCCTTTGATTTAGCAGAGCCTTATTGACAGAAAGCAGCAGGAATCCTGTTTCATTGACTGGTTTGGAATCTCTCATGTTTTTCTAAGGTGCAAAGAGAAGAACTGTTCACTTAGTATTTTACTTTGTAGGTCCTGTGTGTGTGTGGGGGGGGGGCAAAATAACATAAAATTTACCATTTTAACCTTTTTTTAAGAAAGTAATCTCTCTCCAACATGGAGCTTGAACTTGCAAGCCCGAGATCAAGACTTGCATGCTTTACTGACTGAGCTAGCCAGGCGCTCCCCATTTTAACCATTTTTAAGTGTTTATAGTTCATTGGGTTTAAGTGCATTTACATTGTTGTGCAACCACTACCACCATCCACCTCCATAACCTTGTTATTTTTCCAAACTGGAACTCTGTATCCATTCAACAATTTCTCGTTGTCCCTCCCCCAGCCCCTGGTGACCACCATTCTACTTCTGTCTGTATGAATTTGACTATGCTCGATATCTTATGTAAGTGGAATCATAAAATATTTGTCCTTTGTGACTGGCTTATTTAATTTAGCATAATGTCCTCAGGTTCTTTCAAGCTGTAGCATGTATCAGTTTCCTTTCTTTTAAAAGTTGAATAATGCTCAATTTTATGTTGAGATCGTACTTTTTTTATCCAGTTGTCTATCCACGGACTCTTGGGTTGCTTCCACCTTTTGACTATTAACCATACTATGAATGTGGGTGTACAAATATCTATTGGAGTCTCTATTTTTAATTTTTTTTAAGTCAGTAATTTTTTAAGGAATTTTACATGTAATTCCTTCCACTGGCAATCACCTTAGTTCCTCCAAAGTCAAAAAATCTTAATCTTCAAAATAGCCCCTCCCTCTCTCCTAAGTATCCTAAAAATACTTTTTTTTTTTTTTTTTTAAGATTTATATTTCTTTATTTGACAGAGAGAGACAACCAGTGAGAGAGGGAACACAAGCAGGGGGAGTGGGAGAGGAAGAAGCAGGCTCCTAGCGGAGGAGCCTGATGTGGCGCTCGATCCCGGAACACCAGGATCACACCCTGAGCCGAAGGCAGACGCTTAACTACTGCGCCACCCAGGCGCCCCTAAAAATACTTATTTTATTCTTAAGTAATCTCTGTACCCCTCGTGGGGCCTGAACTCACAACCCCAAGATCAGAGTTGCATGTTCCACTGACTGAGCCAGCCAGGTGCTCCAAAAGTAACCCTTTTAAAAAACTTTTGTTCAGTCCACAGTTGTCACTGTCACGCCACAATTCTTTTGGTTGGGTTTCTGTGATCTCCACTTGAATATGGACACACTTCAAAAATTCCCCACCATAATCTTTGGAATCCAATTTCTTTAGGGCCCTAGAAGTCAAATTGTAGGAAGTACATTGATTGCTGTTTTGACAAATAATCTAAAATTATTATTCCTTAATTGTTTCTAATATTGAAAAGTCTTGTTATTTCCATTCTCCTCTGTGAGTCTGGCAGAAAATGTTACAGGTCCCATTGTCACCACTGCAATAAATTTGGCTGCCTGTTTTCAGTTCTTTTGATTATATACTCAGAAGTACAATTGCTGAATCATATGGTAATCCAGGTTTTTTGAGGAATTGCATACTGTTTTTTTAATGTCTGTACCGTTTTATTTTCCTATTAGCAATGCGTAAGGATTCTAATTTTTTTTCATCCTTGTCAACATTCATTATATTCTGTTTTTTTAATAATAGCGATCCTAATGAGTGTGAAATAGCGTTCATTGTGGTTTTGATTTGAATTTCCCTAAAGATTAGTCATGTCGAGCATCATTTTGTGTGCTCTTTGGCCACTTGTAGGTCTACCTTGGAGAAATGTTTGTTGAAGTTCAAAGGTGCCCATTTTTGCATCTGTTTTTTTTTTTTTTTTTTTTTTTGCTGTGATAGTTTCATTTTTATTTTTTTAAAGATTTTATTTATTTGAGAGAGAGAATGAGAGAGAGAACATGATCAAGGGTAGGGGCAGAGGGAGAAGCAGACTCCCCACTGAGCAAGGAGCCCGCTGTGGGGTTCCATCTTGCGACTTCCGGCATCATGATCTGAGCTGAAGGCAGACACTTAACCAGCTGAGCCACGCAGGCGCCCTTATATTGTCATTTTTAAAGGCAAATTGTCTTAGTGTTGGGGCTCCTGGGTGGCTCAGTCGGTTAAGCATCTGCCTTTGGCATGGGTCATGATCCCAGAGTCCTGGGATTGGGCCCCACGTCTGGCTCCCTGCTTGGTGGGGAGCCTGCCTCTCCTTCTCCCTCTCCTGCTCCCCCTGCTTGTGTTTGCTTGCTCTCTCAAATAAGTAAATAAAATCCTTAAAAACAAAACAACAAAAAAAGTCTTAGTGTTCGAAAAACAAAATACCTCATTAAACTCTATATGCAAATAGAAGTTTTACTATTTCTTCTGAACATGGCACTTTGGTGAGGAAAAATCTAATTGTGATGCTAAACCACCACCTTGAATCCCTAGGTTGAGGGTAAAGAAAGCTAGGGAACTCAGAAACCATTTTAAGAGTGGAATAGTTTAGGGTACTTGGTGCTCAGTCGGTTAAGCGTCTGCCTTTGGCTCAGGCCATGACCCCAGAGTCATCGGATCAAGTCCCACATGGGGCTCCTTGCTCAGTGGGAAGCCTGCTTCTCCCTCTCCCTCTCCCTGCTGCTCCCCCTGCTTGTGTGTGTGCGCGCGCCCGCGTCCGCACGCTCGCTCGCTTTCTCTGTCAAATAAATGAAATCTTAAAAAAAGAAATGGAAGAGTTTCTGTTGATGTAAACCTTGCTAGAGAACGGGAGGCAATATTGTATATTTCACCCATTACTTACTTGAAGAGAAAGGTTTTGTCTACGAAACTGTGACTCTGCTGTTGACATGGCAAAGCACATATTGTAAAAAGCTGTTAGGAGTTTCCCTTTTTTATCATGTTTTCCAAAATCAAATGACACCAGCTTCCTCTTAAGGAGTCTTAATTTTCAGAAATTGACCTTTTTTTCCTTCATGGTTTTTTTTCTGTAAGTTTCAGTTTTGGGGTTTTTTTTGTTTTTGTTTTTGTTTTGAGATTTTATTTATTTGTCAGAGAGAAAGAGAGTACAAGCAGGGGGAGCAGCAGGCAGACACAGAGGGCGAAGCAGGCCCCCACTGAGCAAGGAGCCTGATACGGGACTCGATCCCAGGACCCTGGGATCATGACCTGAGCTGAAGGCAGATATTTAACCGACTGAGCCGCCCAGGCGCCCCATATGAAGTAATATGTTAGTAATAAGGAAGAACAGTCACTTTAAAGAATCCCACATTTGAATTGGAGCTTAAAATTAGTATATTGCTTTTCCGTCTGCCTTCGGCTCAGGGCGTGATCCCAGCGTTCTGGGATCAAGCCCCACATCAGACTTCTCTGCTGGGAGCCTGCTTCTTCCTCTCCCATGCCCCCTGCTTGTGTTCCCTCTCTCACTGGCTGTCTCTCTCTGTCAAATAAATAAAATCTTAAAAAAAATAAAATAAAATTAGTATATTGCTTTTCAAAAGATGGGAAAACAGAGAATGTAGGCAGGGTTTTTCAACCTTTGCACTATTCACTGTTCACAGATAATCCTTTTTGTGGGGCTCTCCTGTGCACTGAGGGATGTTTAACAGCATCCCTGGCCTCTATTCATGAGGTGGAAGGAAGCTCACCCGCACCCACAGTTACCACAACCAGAAATGTCCCATGGTGGAGGGCAAATATGATAGGATGCATGAAATACAAGATGTGTTTTTGTTTTTACAGATACCCATGATTTTTCACTCAGGTTATTAGTGTTAAAGTTCTGGAACCTCAGAACAGCCATTAGTGTTCTTGTATAGCTAATGAAACATTGAAGAAGAAAGAAATAAGCTTATAGTTTGCACCAAAGTAATATTTTATCAGAAATTTTCATTTTATTCTTAGATACTGAGTTTAGTTAATACCTTCGCTTTACTCAACTTGGTGTACTTTCCTAGGTATTAATTTCAATCATTTTTACAATTCGAATCTGTAATTTCTTGTAGGCACATCATATTAGGTTTTCTGTTTGCAGAGGTGAATTCATTATTGACCTTTCAAGATGCTGGTAATTGAGTAGTGACAATACAAAGTGAAGGGATAGGAGATAGACATTGTAGTAAAAGTAAGAAACCAGAGGATGTTGTGGGCTGGGGTGGGGTGGGGATGTCCAGTTACAGAGGAGAAAGTTCACATTGGAGCTAATTCTCAAAGACAGGGCAGGCAAGGAGGGACAGAAAGGTGTCTTCTATAGGAATCGGTATGGGTAAGAGCTCTTATATGCTTGCTGTATGCTAGGCAGAGTGCTTAAGCATTTTATAATCACTAACTTATTAAATCTTTGCCATGTCCCTCACAAATATTTAAGGAATAGACAGGAAATAATTTAACCAAGGTCTTATGTCTTTAAAAAAAAAACAAACCCATTACTAGAAACTGATATATTGCTCTTTTTTTAAAAAAGTTATTTTTAAGTAAACTCTACATCCAGCATGGGGCTCAAACTCACAACCCTGAGATCAAGAGTCACAGGTTTTACTGCCAGCCAGGCACCCCTGATATATTACTCGTACATGGTTAGATCATTAGTGGGTGGTGGGTGGAGTAAGAAGGTCAAGACAAAGGAATGAGAAGGAGTAGGTAGAAAATTAGTTTGGGGCCAAGTTGTAGGTCCTCTCTCTCTTGTTGAGTGTAGACATTACCCTGCAAGTATTTGAGCTATCAGAGATGAGTGGTTGGAGGTAGGTGGAGAGTCATTGATCCCTAGAGTTGGCAGGACCTTTAAAGGTCATGAGGTCTGGTAATTCACTAGAGGAGTTAAAGTTGAGAGAGACAAAATTAGGTGTCTTACTCTAGACCAAACAGTTGAGTATTTCCTTCCTTATTTTCTTACAAAAAACAGTTATAATACAGAGGTTAATTCAGGTTACATCAAAAGTGATAGAGTTGAAAATAGAAGTGGGATCACAGCAGATTGTCTATTAAATTAATGGGGTATTTTACTTTCTTGGCTCAGGATCCCTTTATATTCTTAAATTATGAGCTTTAGTTTAAGTGGTATCTATTGACATTTGCCATATTAGAAATTAAGACTTTTAATGTGAAATTTTTGTTTATTAATTCATTTGATATGACTTAGTAATTTGTGTTTATTTTTTTGAAGATTTTATTTGAGAGAGAGAGAGCACGAGCAGGGGGAGGAGCAGAGGGAGGGGGAGAAGCAGACTCCCCACTGGGCAGGGAGTCTGATGCAGGGCTCGATCCCAGAACCCTGGTATCATGACCTGAGCTGAAGGCAGACACTTAACCAGTGGAGCCACCCAGGCGCCCCGTCTTTCAGTAATTTGAGTAAAAATCATTTTTTTAAAAAAAGATTATTTATTTGGAGCCACCCAGGCACCCCGTCTTTCAGTAATTTGAGTAAGAATCATTTTTTTTAAAGATTATTTATTTGAGAGGGTGATGGTTCGCCAGTGGGGGGAGGGGCAGAGGGAAATGGAGAGAATCTTAAGTGGACTCTGTGCTGAGCGTGAAGCCAGATGTGGGGCTTGATCTCACAGCCCTGAAATGATGACCTTGTTGAAACCAAGAGTCAGACGCTTAACTGAGCCACCCAGGTGCCCCAAGCAAAATCAATTAAAAAAAATACGTGGGACACCTGGCTGGCTCAGTCTGTTAGGTGTCCGGCTCTTAATCTCAGCTCAGGTCTTGATCTCAGGGTTGTGAGTTCAGGCCCTGCTTTGGAGCCTACTTAAAAAAAAAAAAAAAGTCCGTTTAAATTGGGCAGTGCCAGACCAGAAGTGGTTAGGAGTGCTCTACCAACAGGAGCTAGGGGAAAGGCTTCTAATAGAGAAAAGGTGGAAGGAAACAAAGCAAGGAAATCATTTGATCAGTAACAGCTTAAGCATTTGCCTTATTTGGAAAAACCTCATGAACTGTGATTGGTTGTCTTTAGGTTTGCTTTTCTTTTTATTATTTATTTATTTAAAGATTTTATTTATTTGAGAGAGTATGTGAGCGGGGGGAGGGGCAGAGGGAGAGAGAATCCGAAGCAAACTCCATGCTAAGTGGGGAACTGGGCATGGGGCTCAATTCCACAACCCTAAGATCACAGCCTGAGCCAAAATCAAGAGTTGCACTCTAAACTGACTGAGCTACCCAGGTGCCCCCCTAGGTTTCCTTTCTTAACTTGAGGCATCTATGGGCTTAAGTTTTGGTTTGTTTACATAACCTGCTAAGGTATTAGAACCACCTCAGTCTATTGGCCTTCTTGTTTAATTAATTAAACAACTCTCCTCCCCTGCCTTCCAACCTTTGGTCATCCGCTCATACACAAGAGAGTAACCAAAAATTTGGTATTAGTGCCACTCTCACTAAAACTCATGGGTTCTGATGTCAAGTCTGTGAAAGAATTGTTTCTGCTGCTCATTTTGTTGTTCATCTCATTTGTTTCTCCAAGCACAGCGAGACCATCTGATGTGCTGTTGATGGCTACACACACGAATTTAAGACCCTTGAGAGAATGTAGCCCACTAGGGAGACAACAGTGATGACTGTCAGTTGCATAATGCTGAGAGACTGAAGTATGCTCCTTAGGACCCCCTGTGAACCAAACCAGTTGAAGTCATGTAAATAAAGAATGTACCGAAGGGGCATCAGCCTGTTTTAGCCAGGTGGCCTGTTTGTTAATTTCTTTTATGTGCTACAATACCGGAAGTGTTGATCCAGATACAGCAGGAAGTATTTGCAATGATTTACTGTTCAGCCAATACGTAATCTAAAGCAATTTTGGGGGCGCCTGGGTGGCTCAGGTGGTTAAGCATCTGCGTTCGGCTCAGGTCGTGATCCCAGGGTCCCAGGATCCAGCCCCACCTTGGCCTCCCTGCTCATCAGGGAGTCTCCTTCTCCCTCTGCTCCTCTGCTCACTTAGGCGCTTGGACGCATGCTCACTGTCTCCCAAATAGATAAATAAAATCTTAAAAAAAAAAAAAAGAAGAAAGAAAGCAATTCTGTTATCTAAAACTACGCTATCAAGAAATTCTAGGGACTTTTGTTGTGCAGCTGTGACCTTAGCGATAGATTTAGAGATAATTGCCAGAGTTAAGGAATGTTAGTTTCCTGTGCATTAACAGAGAAAAAGCAAGTAGTGGCAAAGGCAAAAGAAAAGCAAAAAGCAAGAAAAGGCAGAAGGAATAAAGATTTGATACTGGAGATGAAGATCTTCATCCCTGATTTGGGATAGCTGTTCACCTCAAGATGGTGTCTGCTTCTGGGGAGGAACCTCCCTAGCCAATTTTAGATCTTCAGCTGGTGTGATGTAACTATTTTTTAAAACCCAAAATAGACGACTGGCATTGTTTTATTTATTTATTTTTGCTAATCTCTTTAAAGTCTGGTTTAATTAGATAGATTCTCATAACTGCTGTATTCAAACTGTCACTGTAATGTGTGTGTGTGAAGTATATGAAGAAGATCTGGCTTCACAGAGATACAGAAGTGAAATAAGGAGGACCTCCCTGAAAGGACTTTGGGGGCCCCCAGACCCCTGAAGCCACATTTAGAGCACTCCTGCGCAAAAAAGATAGGATTATCTTGAAAATTTGTACCTGTAAGAAATTGGATGTAGAGGAATTATTACCTGGTGTGGTGATACATTCTGTTAAAGAAATTACATGATTTTCCCCCCTCATTTAATGGAAGCATGAAGACAGTGGGCACATTTTGAGTTGGTGAAGCCTACTGGAAAATCTGCATTTTGCATCTTTTCCCCCTCTCCACTCAAGCTTATATATTATGTAGAGAGAAAATTTATTAGCTACCCGATAGAAGAGACGTTGTTGGAAAGTTGTCGCTTGAGATTCTATCTGCTTTTAACAAATGGGCCTCTTAACTTTTAATTGCAGAGTTTCCTACTTGCTTTAATTGTTCCTTTATGTCAGATTTTCGTTTCTCAACTTAATTTGGTTAAATGCTTTTCAATCTTTCAGCTTTAAAAAAACATAAGTATTTATCATAATCAAATGTTTACAGATACAGGGATACAGATGTTAACTTCTGTCTTTGGATGCTACTCTTGTGTGAACAAATTTAGCCCTGAGTCATCTTATAAATAGTATACCCAATGCCTTGACATTTTCAGTGTGAAGAGTCAAATGCTCACTGCAGTTCTGTGTATAAAATGGCTCTAGGAACAGGGATAGTTGATTATTTGACACTCTAATTTGGGGTTAGAGAATCCTGCCATCCCTATTTCTGTTCTCTTATTAACAATTATTATGTAGAGGTTCCTGAGCTACCTCCCTTGGCCAGAGGGCCTTGTCCCTGCCCTGGCAGCCTGGGCTCTTGTAGACCATGGCAAGGGCAGACCTGCGAGATGGAGATTCTAGAGCTGCAGGACAGGTGCCTGTCCCTGCAGCTAGGGGAATGGTTTACTGATGTAGACACTTGCACTGGAGTGGAGCTGGTCCAGCTGGGGTGGGGCAGCATGGTCCCAGCAGGTCTCAGGGAGGTGGGCTTCTCCCCAAGCTGTGGCTGCTTTGCGGAAGACAGGGAACCCCTGCCACATGTTCTCACTGGGCACTGACCAGTATCCTCCATATAGTTTTGTTGGGAGGTGACCTGGTTTCACGTATTCCTAATTGCTCATACAACTGCATGGCCAACACAGGTGCCCTTTAGTACAGCTTTATGTTTACTCCTTTTTTTTATTTTTTAAAGATTTATTTAGGGATGCCTGGGTGGCTCAGTTGGTTAAGCATCTGCCTTCGGCTCAGGTCATGATCCCAGGGTCCTGGGATCAAGTCCTGTGTCAGGCTCTTTGCTCAGCAGGGAGCTTACTTCTCCCCCCCCCCCCCGCATTCATGCTCTCTCTCTCTCAAATAAATAAAATTTGAGAGAGAGAGAATGTGAGTGGGGGGAGGGTCGGAGGGAGAGAATCTTCAGACTACCCATGGAGCCCGATGCAGGGTGTGATCTCATGACCATGAGATCATGACCTGAGCCAAAATCAAGAGTTGAATGCTTAATGGACTGAGCCACCCAGGCACCCCTGTTTATTCCTTTTTATCTGTTTCCTAATAAATTGCCTTTTGTAATTTCTGCATTTTATTTTCCCTTTTATTGGTAAAATGTGGTTCCTATAAAATAAAGCTATTTACCATTTAAAAAAAGAATTGTTAAGTAACTGGTTGCTTATTATATTTTTCCATTGTGGAAATTTCTATAAGATCTTAGTTTTCTTAGTAATCTTTTTTTTTTTTTTTTAAGATTGTATTTATTTCAGAGAGAGAGAGAGAAGATGGATGGGAAGCCCAGCTTAGGGCTTGATCCCAGGACTCTTGGTTGCACGCTCTCTCTCTTGAGCGTGTTCTCTCTCTCTCCGAAATAAATTTAAAAATTCTTTAAAAAAATTTTTTTTAAATGTGTTTCCCCCCCCCCCAAATTCCTTACCATTTAGAACTTTTAATCGATGTTGAAAATTAATGTTGATGTGACCAGGTAAATTTAAAGTTCACTTTCTTGAAACTATTAGTTGATACACCATCATTACTACTACTTAATTTAAGACAATTTAGATTGGAATAGATTCTGATTAACTATTTTTGGCTTTGAAGAAACAATGATATATTATATATTATATCCCCCCCCAAGATTTATTTATTTTTAGAGAGAGAGCATGCATGAAAGAGCAGAGGGAGAGGGAGAGAGACTCTTAAGCAGGCTCCATTCCCAGTATGGAGCCTGATGCAGGGCTTGATCCCACGACCCTGAGATCATGACCTGAGCTGAAATCAAGAGTTGGACTCTTAACCGACTGAGACACTCAGGCTCCCCTATATCATATGCTTTGATGAACTGTTGTGATTTTTCAGTTTTAACAAAATTATGAAAAAAGGAATTTTTTAAAATTAAAAGTGACACGGCTCTTCTGGGCACTTGGGCTTTCTGTCAGTTTAATAGGACTGAAAAGTATTTGGGGATCTAAATTTATGCCCCAGTTTTGATTTATGATCTTAAAATCCATAGTACATTTAATAGACTATATTGGAAATGCACATTGCAGTTTAGGTTAGTATATCGAAATATGAACCGGGAAGTTGAGTCATTATATCATTTCGTAATTCATTTTAAAACCTTTCCCCTTTTGGGGTGCCTGGGTGGCTCAGTTAGTTAAGCTTTGGACTCTTGATTTTGGCTTAGGTCATGATCTCAGGGTAGTAAATCAAGCCTTGTGTGGGGCTATGTACTCGGCGTAGTCTGCTTGTCTCTCTCCCTCCCCCTCTGCCCCTCACCGCCTCCCAGTAAGTAAGTAAGTAAGTAAATAAATAAATAAATAAATAAAATCTGTAAAACCTTTCCCCCTTTGTAGTTATTTCCGATTGGTCAGCAGAAAATTCTGCCAGTTAAATTCTACATCTCTTTTCAAAATTAGTGGTGTTGTAGGAAATTCACCAAGACTGCAATGGCATTTATAGTCAAATTTAATTTTATCCCTATTTTGTATTTTAAAAAATTACTCTTACTATTTTTTTTAAGATTTTATTTATTTGAGAGAGGGGGGGAGCGCACAAGTGGGGTGAGGTGCAGAGGGGGAGGGAGAAGCAGACTCCCTACTGAGTGGGAGCCTGACTTGGGGCTCGATTCCAGGACCGTGAGATCACAACCTGAGCCAAAGTCAGATGCTTAACCCACTGAGCCCCCCCAGGCACCGCAAAATCACTGTTACTATTGATTGGTCATCTCGGGTGTTTTTTTTTTTTTTTTTTAAGATTATTTATTTATGTGTGAGAGAGAGTGTGTGCGCACAAGAGGGGGAGGAGCAGAGGGAGAGGGAGAAGCAGGCTCCCCACTGAACAGGGAGCCCCAATTCAGGGCTCCATCCTGGGACTCCGGGATCATGTCCTGAGCCAAAGGCAGATGCTTAACTGACTGAGCCATCCATGCGCCCCTCACCTTCTCCATTATTATGACATAGACTTACATAGAACTTGGTGTTTGTTGCCTCACTGATTGTTTCAATAGCAGAAATTCTGCTCTTACCCATATTTACTTCACCCACTGCTGCTAAGGAAGTTCGGTGTTTATAATATTGGCAATATTGTAATTAAAGTATTTTCCTTAATGGTTTTTTTATGAGTCATTGGAATTAAGTTGATAGTCCTATAATGTATTCTATACTGTAATCATATGGTGGCTTTGCCAATAATCTTGTATTACTTGGAGGACTTAATACATACAACAAGCATTTTTTCCCCTTCTGTGCTAAAAATAGATTAATTTTATTTATTTATTTATTTATTTTTATTTATTTATTTTTAAAGATTTTATTTATTTATTTGACAGAGACAGCCAGCGAGAGAGGGAACACAAGCAGGGGGAGTGGGAGGAAGAAGCAGGCTCCCAGCAGAGAAGCCTGATGTGGGTCTCCATCCCAAAACGCTGGGATCACGCCCTGAGGCGAGGGCAGACGCTTAAGGACTGAGCCACCCAGGCGCTCCCTAAAAATAGATTAATTTTCTTAACTCCTAATTTGAATGAACATATAGTATCCTGTTCACTTAATGCTAGTAGCACTACTTTTACTGAGTGATCTAGAAAAAAAATTCTTTTTATAGGGAAAACTGAAGCCTAAGCATGTATAGGAGGCCTTCCAGTGACTACCTGTGGTCCTATCTTAAGGCCTCTATCCCGAGTAGTTTGTATTTTGTAACGCAGATATGTCTTTTTGGATCTTACTAGCATAGGTTTATTTCTCTATGTTTCAAACTTCAGGGAGCTCTGATAACCTTGTGACGTTTTCATCTTTTGCCCTAGCGTGGGAGAGCTCAATAGAAATGCTGTGTAAATTCTTAGTTTATAATACCCTGTTTTCTTATAGTATTTGTTTATTTTTTAAAAAGCAATGGTAAATTTGCCTTAGTTTTTGAGTTGGATTTATTTATCTGGCTGTCTTAGAGATTGTCTTGGCTCTGAGAGCTGTATTTTTAGCTCAAATGACAAAAACTATCAGGTATTTCCTCGAGTGTGTATGCTTGAGGTGGATTACCCTCCCACCCTCCCATTTCCCCTCCACCCCCAGAGTTATTTGCCTAAAAGATAAGCGTTCCACCATAGGGAGGGGAAAGTGTGAAGCAAAATTTTAGAAACCTGTAAATAAATAGCAGACTCTGTAAATAGCTCTTTATTGATATATTTGAGAATGCTATAGCAGAACAAAACATGGCAGTCTGCACATCTGGTACTGAAGAGCCTTTTTGTTATTCATATAGTTCTTAGACATAATAAACTTGTTTAAATATATCTCTCTCTCACGGTGAATGTGTAGGTAATATTTTCTTGTCTTTCAACTGTCTCTCCCTTCGAGGATTGTATCACACTGAAGAGTAATAAACTCTCAATTTCATTGACTCATTTCCCACATTACTCACAGAGAAAAGAGCCTAAGTCAACAAGACTCAAGTAAATAATATTTCTTCATTAGTCCCTCAAATACTTAAAAATTAAAATTACTTAGGAAATTATTTTGGCTATTTTTGTTTTCCTCAAAGTTAACACCCCCCTGAGATGATGGTGACAGTGGTGGCAGCAGCAGTGGTAATAGTAACGGCATTTATCGATGGCTGTCATATTCTAAGCTCTGTAAACCTGTGGGTTATTTTATTTAGTTCGTAACCCTGCAAGATAGGTACTTTTATTATTTCCATTTTATAGTTGTGGAAACTGAGGCTTAGCAGGAGGTTAAAGTTACTTGTCCAAGTTTACATGCTATATATCTAAGTCAAAATTTGAAATGAGGTCTTTGAATCCAAAACCATATATTCACTATTCTTTTATTATTACCGTTAAGTGACTTGCATTTATTAGTCTTACTTCATTTGGAAAAAGTCGTTCCCATTTTGCACAGAATGAAACCTTTGTCTTTAGGGGGCGTGTGGTGGTAAAAGATGGACACTTTTGCTTCCTCAGGCTGATGTTTGCTCTGTTCTGCCTTCCACGGCGGGAGCATGAAGTAGATGTGGAGAGGGGAGGGCGGCCAGAAATCCCAGACCTGAAATGTAGATAATTGCTTTTAATTATTTCTACTTGTTGATTTTAAGAAGTTTCATATGCTACTCATTCTCTGTTTTGTCTTTTTTTTGCCCTTCTGCAGCACTGATTCCAGCAGTAGTTCGAGTGACGACTCTCCCGCCCGATCGGTTCAGTCAGCAGCCGTCCCAGCACCCACTTCCCAGTTGCTTTCATCCCTGGAAAAAGATGAGCCACGTAAAAGTTTTGGGATCAAGGTTCAGAATCTTCCAGTACGCTCTACAGGTAAAAGTTTGTGTTGCTTACTTTCCTCTCTGTTACTGTTGGGGGCAATGCGAGACTGAGCACCTTAAGTTCTGTGCTGTGACAACAAGCTTTCTTCTTGTGGTTCATTAATATTTAATGCCATGTAAGAAAAAGCAGGCGATGGTTATAGCTTTATGTATATGAAGAGTGCATGTTACTGGTACTTACTATGTACACATATATGTGTGCATATCCCTGTACACATTCTACGTACACACACACAGAGACTGTATGGTGCATGTTCTGTAAAGAAAGTGTGTTTGGTTTTTTTTTTTTAAATACAATATCTGGGTTAAATATTTTGATATTAGGGGAAATTTGATATGAAATTGTAGAAATAATATTTTCGGTTAAATTTATTATATTGTCCTGGAGTAGTCCTGTGTTCTGTGAAAAAACTTTGAACATAAAACTATGATAGGAAACCCACTTCAAAATATTAGCATTTTAAATGAGGAAAATCATGAATAATGGAAAAGTCTAGTTAAAAGCTATAGTGAAGTCTTTTTTACTCTTGATATTTTTAATTGACAGTCGACTGTGCTATAGTGTTATTTCTACGTTAGGCATATTGAGTATGTAAACAACTGTTCGTAGATGGTCAAACCAACAAAGACCAAACTTAGTACTTCTTAGCTAAGTGCATTTCACTGATTAAATTATTCATTAAAGCAGCCTCTAAAACCTACATAACCAGGTTTGTGAATAGAGATATTGAGACACAAATGTTGATGAGCTTTTGATTTAGAATACTTAGTTGTTTAAGCGTGGATGGGGGTAAAATTTGCTTGTCTTTCTGTACAATTTTAATTTTTATTACGAAGCAAATTAACACAAGACCCCCCCCCCCCAGATGGTTTGATTCATCCATAGAAAACCTTAGTGTTGTTAGCATGTTACATGCTGCTTGCCACACCGTTTTATCATTGACGTGATGCTTGGAAAGCTAGAATACAGCTTTCTTTCTCATGTCTTTGAAAGTTTTATATATGTATGTATGTGTGTATATAAAATTTTCGTTAATGGAGATTTTAAACTTAACCGAAAGTAGTAGTAGCAAGATGAACGCCCCTTACTCCATACCCCAGATTTTAAAATTGTCAATATTTTGCCAGACTTGCTTTATCTGTTTCCACTTTCCTTCCTTCCTGTTCTTGTGTGTGTTTTTTTAAAGTGGCTCCCTGATGTTATTACATCGTTTCATACCAACTTAAAGATATATACTTCCGTAGTTGTCTGTAAAATAGGAGAGCGTTTTTCCGCATAGCCACAATGCCATTCTTATTTAACAAATAACCAGTGATATCTACTGATACTCAGTTTATTTTCACAGTTGTACAGGAGTCTCTAAAATGCGATTTTAGGATTATTTTATTTGAGAGAGATGTTTTAATGCTAGCAAAATTTAGGTTAAAAATCAAGCTAAAGATTTTGTAGCTTACTTACTGAGTTTTAACTAAATTAAAAAAATAAGCACCTTGTTTTTTTGGGGGGGATTTAGATACAAGCCTTAAAGATGGCCTTTTCCATGAATTTAAGAAATTTGGAAAGGTGACTTCAGTGCAGATCCATGGAACTTCAGAAGAGAGGTATGGTCTGGTATTCTTTCGGCAGCAAGAGGACCAAGAAAAAGCACTGACTGCATCAAAAGGAAAACTTTTCTTTGGCATGCAGATTGAAGTAACAGCATGGATAGGGCCAGGTAAGAGAAAGGAGGCTAATTTTTAGTATAATTTGTATTTCAGCTTCTGTAAAGGCAGACTCTTATCCTGAATCTGGATGCTATTCCAGCTTTATTTATTGACATACTTCTGGTGTCTTCTGTTTTAAAGACTGGGTACATTTGTTGTTCAAGTTAATAAAATTATGTTTTGGTTAGGGAGGGTGAAGATCGTTCTGTTCCTTTAAGGGGGAAATGCTGACTTTGAAGAGTCTGAAAGATGGAGTTTTAGCCCTTTGTTGAGTCCTGTCTTGTTTGAGATAAGGATATAGTTCTTAGGAGAATGACATCAGAATTATCTTGAATTAGAAAACAGACTACTTGTTACACTGATTTGAGGGACTAGTTAGACCAGTTTTATTTCTGTTAGGCCCAGCACAAATTGGATCTCTTGTTCTAGTTTCCATGACCTTGAGAGATAGTGACAAAGAAAATCAGGGCTAGGTCTTAGTAGTGTGACCCATTGAGAGTTTCAGGGGGATATTTTATTAGTTTGAACCTGCCTGTAAGACCTGTTGTGAGGCAGGAAGTCTTCTCAGGCATGGCTTGGGTCAGTGTTTCTCCTGTTTGAGAACCACCTGTAGTGCTTGTTTAAAATGCAGACTCTTTGACCCTATCCCAGCTTAATGGCTCAGAGTTCACGTACTCAAGTTTGGGAACCCCTGGTTTAAGGCAACTTGTAAGTAAATTTGTGGAGGAATAAACAGAAATGTTTAAATTCTGCAGTCACCTTATGTAGCTGAGATAAACTTTAAGACTAAGACTTTGAGGGGGGCACCTGGCAGGCTCAGTCCATGGAGCATGTGGCCCTTGATCTGAGGGTCGTGAGTTCAAGCCCCATGTTGGGTGTAGAGCTACTTTAAAAAAAAACAAAAAACAAAACCTAAAACTGAGTGGAATTTATAGGGTAAAACATAGCCCATTCTCTTGGAATAATAGAATTTCCCTGATAAGAATGTGTAAATGTTATTTGTATATATTAAAACAAGCATAGAGTTGTTAGAGGGAAGACTGCAAAATGTGTGTCATTTTATGATGAACACAGGAATTCAAAGAGGTTATAGGCTATTCCCTCACGTTCCCTCCTTTCCCAAGTTTGAGGTGTACTTGCCTAAGTTATACTGAGCTGAGTGCAACTCAGGAATTCTAATTTAACACATTTAGAACGGGTCACAATTGGCCTGAGGAATAATATTTAGAATGTCATCCAATCTGTATAGGAAGTTTTTAGAGCCATCTACAATTATTAAGTAATGGGGATCTAATTCAGGGGCATTAGTAATAGATGGCCCTCAGATCTCCAAGTCATGGGGCTAGCTTGACATTTTTACTGTAAAAAAGCATTTTACCTAATTAATTAGCACCCAGGATGTAAATTGGGCTTTAACCACATGCCATTGAAGATTTTGAGAAGTTTGGTTGGTTTAGGCATAGGAAAGCATGAAGGTACTTTTCCCGGATGGGACAGCATGAAACACTTGTTGAATGGGATATTTGAAAGCAGTCGAATGTGAGTATGGAGACATGGATGGAATTATATTGTTGGATGGTTAAGTCATAAATGTTTTGTATTGAAACGTATGGAGGTGATTGCTTCCTTAGGCCAAGGACCTCTTGGAGTTGAAAAGATCTAAATCCAAAAAGCCCAACTTTGTAGATAGATCCCTGGTGGCTTCTGAGATTGTGCTTACTTGGTCTGTGGAGAGCATTACCGTCCTATAAACATGAAATTGCAGGATAAAATAATTTTTTCAGTGATGTGTAGGCATTAAGATTAAGACTTAAACTTGTCATGAAGATTAAGTAGATTACATATGGAAAATACCCTTTTTAAAAATCTTTGCTAAACTGAATTTCCGGTTTTGAAATGTTTACTGAGCTATTTGATGGAGATGAAACCGGTATAGATTTAAATGGTTGCAAATTATGCTTTATCCTTCTTACTCTGCCATTTGGAATATAAACCCCAAGATGTGTCTGGATTATTTTGTCTTTTCTTTATTTTTCTCCCTTTTTAAGTGAAATATTCCTAAATATGTGCCCTCTATTAGGTAGTTTCAAAAAGACCTAGTTGATCTTGAAATGAGATCTCTCCCTAGGAGATATGATAAAAATACAGGATAGAGACAGGTACATGAGCCCTGGCAGTTTCTGGGTCCACCTGACTCCATGAAAGTGCATATTCCTTGATGAGGCTAGAAAGGTTAAAGTGAGCTATCATTAGCGCTATGAAACTGGAATCAGGAGTGAGGTGTGTTCTGTCTGAGTTCACTCAGCAGCTCAGAAAGTCGAATCTTTTTAATATCAGTGTTGTTGACATCAGTAATATTCAGTGCGCGGCCCTAAACACTTTGTTTCAGTCAAACTGATTAAATATTAACTTTTTAAGATGGCTTTGTTTTACATTAAGGAAGAGAGAACATATAGGCTGTGTTATAGTTATTATCAACAAAACATTGAATGTTCTGCCCTGGACCAAGTTTAGTGGAGCTTCAGAGAAAGGCTATGCTTGAATGAGACATTGAACCAGGGCTTTTGATCATAAGAGATAGAAACCTTAAGAGTCATTGAGTCTCTTCTTGTTCATCATTGGGAACCTTGCAGCTGCAAGTTCATAAGTGCTGCTTCAGTCCGTTTTCATACAGTTATTGTTCTTGCATCTAACAGTTGGTACATTTAGATACTTGGGCTGTGTTGTATGACAAATGTAAAATTCTAAATATTTTCTAAAATGTTGAAAGGTAAATTAAGTAATGAAGCTGAGCTATTTTCAGTTAAGTTTTATGGGGGTTTCAGATTGTAGTTTCCTACTTCCCATTGAGAGGCTGCTGCATAATTTTTGGAACCTAAGATTAGGCTTAAGTAATTACTATTTTTGCTGGGGTTTAAAATCTATTTCTGTATCAGTGATTATTTTTAAAACAAATCAATTTACAGACTGAAATTCAGTCCACTTTTCTGTTTTAAATATCAAAGAAAGTTACTTTCCCCTAAGTTTTGTTGACAAGTTTCTTTAGCTTTTAGAGTTAGCAAAATGCAGCTATTTCTGAAGGTGTATATAATTTTTCAGATTGTATGTTATTCAAGCCCAATATTTCAGAGACTTAGCTTCTTAAGTGTAGATTTCCCATGATATATAAATACACATTAAAACACTTTGTTTTGGGGCACCTGGCTGGCTCCGTCAGTAGGGCATGCAATTCTTGATCTTTTGATTGTGAGTTTGAGCCCTATGTTGGGTTTAGAGATTACTTAAAACAAACAAAACTCTTCTTTTTACTCTGCCCCCATCCCACTTAACAGAAACGGAAAGTGAAAATGAATTTCGCCCTTTGGATGAAAGGATAGATGAATTTCACCCCAAAGCAACAAGAACCCTCTTTATTGGCAACCTTGAAAAAACCACTACTTACCATGACCTTCGCAACATCTTTCAGCGCTTTGGAGAAATTGTGGTATGTTGCTTTTTACAGTAAAAACAGTTTTAGGCCTTTGTCAGAAAACATAAGCATAGGACAGATTATATTTGGAAAGATGTTATTTAGATGGTGTAATAAATATTTTTCTCATTTGCCGTATTTGTTTTTAACTCTTGCTAAAAGATGATCCAGCAAAACTCATTGGGGGGCTGTTTTCTGTGTGTATGTAAAACTGTATAGTAGATATTTGTCTTTATTTTGTTTACATATATATTTTTCTATGCATTTTTCTCTTTGTCCATGGGGTGCTGTTCAGTGCCATCTCTAGTCCTGTGGGTTGGAAGGAAAATAAAGAAGAGAAAATACGTTTGTGAGAAAGAAGCAGCAGCTTAGTGTATGAGTATTGTGTTCTCGCAGTGCACATCAGACTACCTTGGGGATTCCTGGAATGTGGATGTCATGCCAGAAGCTCGGTTCTATTTTGAAATTTTAATTAGAATCACTTTTTATATTATGCAAGTCATTGTTAAATTTAGGTATTTGGAGGGTTTTTCTTTTCCTCGTGACTCAAGTTTTGAGTCACTTTCTAATGAAAATAGTTTGGTTACAGCTTTGTACCCTTGGGATACATATACTATTTTGTTTTGTGTTTGAAAAAATAGGAAAATTATTTCTGTCTTGCCTAGACTTTCTCTGTATTAATAACAGCAAAGAAGTTGCTGTGAAATTATGGACTTGGAGAGTAAAAAAATGTTCTGGGTAGGGACAGCAGTTGTTAATCTGTCAGGTGTGTGTGTGTCCATCCAGCTATCTGTCCTTATTTACACACTGGTGTTGTAACTAAAAATCTTATTTTTTTTGGGACATAATCTAGAAAATAAAACATTTGTGCTTGTAGTTGATTTCATAGGGAGTTAGGGGCAAGAGAGAAGTGGTTAGTAGAAAGTCAAGAAAAAACAGAAGGTGTATATTTAGAGAAACAGAAAAACATACATTTTCTTTCTTTTTCAGTTATTTTCTTTTATCATATACTCCAATTCCAGTTATACTGCCTGCTTAGATGAATGCCCTGGAGTTCACCTGTCTGCGTGGGCTCCAGCTTTTTCTGTCTTTAGACTGTGATCTGATATTTAATTTGCTGATTGGCATTTATGAGTCAATTCATAACTGATAAAACTTTCAGAGCTACTTTTGAGTGTGGCTGTTCTCTGAATTTTGGGGCAGTATCAGAAGTTGTATTTGGACACATAGATACATTTGATCAACAGGGTTGCTGAAAATGGAGTGATTATTGTGTTTTAGGAGCCATGCTTCTCATTCTCAGTAAGGTGGCCACGTCAGCATTCTGTTTGGAAACCACATCTCATCATGTTTGCAATTGCTCATGAGGGTAACTGTTTTAATGACACACAGACTTTGGGGAAATGGTCTGCTGCTTATCAATATCAGATTATTCTATAGCTAGAAGAACCTATGTGATGGGTCTACCCACCAGTATTCTTTGGAGACCATTTCTCTTAAATGGAGTTATCCTGAGTTGTTAACTGTCTACATTATGGTGAAAATCAACTCCTGCTTACCATTACTTAAATAGAATTATTTTAAATATAAATTACTGCTTTTTTTAAGGACTCCTCAAACAGCTCTTTAAATGCATTATTCATTTTGCTCTATTTCAGCTTTTGATTATTGGTGAATGACCCTTAAAGAGACTTAGATCATCACAGTGCTTTAGATTGTGATTTACAGAATACTTTAGACAATCACAGTATGGGTCCTTATTGTTTAAGTATAAGTTTTGCCTCTCTGCACCATTTTCATGTGTAGGTAAGCCAGAGTTTTACACCACCTTGTCTGAGTAGGCAGGACCAGAGTGTCAGGTGTGAGTACAGGTTTCAAGCATTCTAAAGAGATGGGGCTGGGGGTGCCTGGCTGGCTCAGTCGAAGGAACACGAGACTCTTGATCTCAAGGTTGTGAGTTTGAGCCCCATGTTGGGTGTAGAGATTACTTAAAAATAAAAGAACTTAGGGGCGCCTGGGTGGCACAGCGGTTGAGCGTCTGCCTTCGGCTCAGGGCGTGATCCCGGCGTTATGGGATCGAGCCCCACATCAGGCTCCTCCGCTGGGAGCCTGCTTCTTCCTCTCCCACTCCCCCTGCTTGTGTTCCCTCTCTCGCTGGCTGTCTCTATCTCTGTCAAATAAATAAATAAAATCTTAAAAAAAAAAATAAAAGTACTTAAATAAAGAGATGGGGTTATGCCTTTATAGAGTATTTCTTTAATCTAGGGATGGTGTTCTGATATATCTTCACAAAGTAGTTTGGGTATTTATATATTTATTGATTCTAGATACGAGAGGTTATTACCATATGTATCAGTTACTAGGCTTGGTTCCATAGATACACTGATAGAATGAGTCTTCTAATTTAGGATTGCATATTTTAAATTTTTTGAAAACCTGATTTCTTTACCATTCTTACTCTTCTCAGATATTATATTTTAAATGGCCCGCCCCTAATAAGGATTTTAGATAATTGCAGAAGGGAATTACAGTTGACCCTTGAACAGCATGGGTTTTTTTAACTGCATGGATCCACTTGTATGTGGACTTTTTTCCTTATGATTTTCTTAATAACATTCTCTTTTCTCCAGCTTACTTTAAGAGTACAGTTACTGTATTACAAAATATGTGTTAATTGACTATGTTATCTGCAAGGCATCTGGTCAGCAGTAGGCTGTGAGTAGTTAAGTTTTGGGGGAGTCAAAAGTTATATGTGGATTTTCAACTGCCTTGGGGGTTGACACCTAACCGCCCCTCTACCCCCCGCCCCCACATTGTTCAAGGGTCAACTGTATTTCTTAGGTTTTTATTAACTAGGCTGCCTTTTCTTTATTAATCTTCTCTGTATTGTTCCAGTTTTAATATACGTACCACTGAATGAGCACAATCTTTTCTTTATTCATAAATTTCTCTTAACACAGGTATTGCGGATTTTAAATTCTGAGTTTGCAATTTCTCTTCTGCAAAGAGCTTCACAAAGGAAGGTTTTCATGGTTGTGACTAACAAATGCTGTATTGTGTAGTCTTTCAGGATATTTACACTTGCATCACGATGTACAATTTTAACTAAGAATGATTTTGGGAATATGACTGTTTTAAGAAATATGCACCTCATTTGGGTTTGGATTATTCTGATTTTTTCCTGTTGGCATGTCACTAAGGGGTGCTCATTGGCTTTTTCAGGATATTGATATTAAGAAAGTAAATGGAGTTCCTCAGTATGCATTCTTGCAATACTGTGATATTGCCAGCGTTTGTAAGGCTATTAAGAAGATGGATGGGGAGTACCTTGGAAATAATCGCCTCAAGGTAAAGGATTTTTTGCATAAGTTATTATGCTGTTATGATTTGTTATGATTTGGAGGTTTTTTTGTGTGTATGTCTGATTATTTAAAATTGTAGTACAGGGGCGCCTGGGTGGCACAGCAGTTAAGCGTCTGCCTTCGGCTCAGGGCGTGATCCCGGCCTTATGGGATCGAGCCCCACATCAGGCTCCTCCACTATGAGTCTGCTTCTTCCTCTCCCACTCCTCCTGCTTGTGTTCCCTCTCTCGCGGGCTGTCTCTGTCAAATAAAATCTTTAAAAAAATAAAATAAAATTGTAGTACAGTTAGATAATCATAAAGGGGATACAGTTCATTGCATCCTCATCCTCTTATACTGTAAACTGAATTAATACTTGCTGGGGCACCTGGCTGGCTCAGTCTGTAGAGCATGTGACTCCTGATTTCAGGGTTGTCAGTTTGAGTCCCATGATGGGTATAGAGATTACTTAAAAAATAAAATCTTGGGGGACCTGGGTGGCACAGTGGGTTGAATGTCCATCTCTTGGTTTCTGCTCAGGTCAGAGATCCAGCCCCATATCAGGCTCTGTTAGCATGGAGTCTGCTTGAGACTCTCTCCTTTAAATAAATAAATAAATACTTTTTTTTTTTTTTTTTTAATTTTATTTGAGAGAGTGAGAGAGAGCATAAGCTGGGGGCAGGGAGAGGGAGAAGCAGGCTCCCCACTGAGCAGGGAGTCAGACACAGGGCTCGATCCCAGGATCCTGGGATCATGACCTAAGCCGAAGGCAGACGCTTAACCAACTGAGCCACCCAGGTGCGCCGTAAATAAATAAATCTTTTTAAAAAATAAAAAATAAAATCGGGGCAGGGGGAAGAAAAGCTAAGTTTCTGGAGCCCATAAATTAAAATCTGATGAGTTAATACTTGCTTAGCCTGGCAGAATTAGTTTAATATAAATTTCTATTTGATTTTAACCAGATGGTTGTCCTTTGGGGTGATGGTCGATAAGATTCCTACAGAAGGCAGGTGTTTTTCAGAATTCTGTAGTTGAGTAATTGGTGACTTTACTAATAGAAATTTCACCTCTCCTGTCCAGCTGGGTTTTGGAAAAAGCATGCCTACAAACTGCGTGTGGTTAGACGGGCTTTCTTCAAACGTGTCGGATCAGTATTTAACACGACATTTCTGCCGATATGGGCCGGTGGTAAAGGTAGGTGGGAGATTTTGGTGTCGGTGTCAGGTTACTTCTGACTCCCTATTCTTGGTAGTATTCTGTCCTGTCAACCCCAAGTTGTAGTGTTGACATTTTCTTTTCTTTAATCACTCAGCTTGTCATAGAAGGGCATCTGTATGTATTAGCTTATGATGTGAGGAAGTATTTTGGAAAACTATTTTGAACTAGCCAAGATGATTAATTGTGAAACTAATTTGCATAATACTGTTAAATAGAATGTTTCTTAGGGGTTTTGGTAATTTTCTCTCATTAAAATTAGTCTGATTATCTAATTATTTACATTCACACTAATACATAATTAGGCTTCATTTAAAAAATACAAGATGACTTTAAAAGGCTGCTCGTACAACAGAATGTGCATCCGCCTAGTGTCGGTAATGTACCGTGCCTGCGTCCAGCAGGGGAAGGGTCTTTGGACCCCATTCCATCATGTGAAAGGAGGGCTTTGAACTCCTTGAGAGCAGATTCACACTGTCGTGGGCATGGTGCGTAATGTCAGCGTTTCTTTCAGTGTAGCTTTTGTCGTTTGGAGAAACACACATCATAAAGACTGCTAGCGTAAGTAAAAAATCCAGCAGCTTTAAGAATTCTACTTATAACCAGTATTCACTGAAATTTATTGTTGATTCAGTGCTCTACATCGTTTTCTCTCTTTCAGGGGTGGGTTTTTTTGAGCCAAAACTACAAGAATGCTTACTTGAGTATAGTACAGGACTCCGTCAACATAGAAAATAAAGTAAAATACAGAAAAACAAAATAAAGGCATGCTGTACCTCAAGCCACAACATCCACAATTGTAAACGGTCCCTTCACATTTTTATTGTGTGTTTTCACTACAACATGCATCACCAGGAAAAGCCTGATATTTTTTTCTAGAATAAAAAATACATAAATATATTTTTTCTTGGCAGCATCCTTGAGACAGGATTTTCTTGGGACTGACACTAAGTCTAGTGGATGAGGTTCTTCTTATTTGGTTTTTGTTTTGTTTTTTTGTTTTTTATAGGTGGTGTTTGACCGCTTAAAAGGCATGGCCCTGGTTCTCTACAATGAAATTGAATATGCACAAGCAGCTGTAAAAGAGACCAAGGGGAGGAAAATCGGTGGGAATAAAATTAAGGTGTGCAGAATGACTTTAATCAGAAGTGAAACAAAATCATACTGAGATCCCACCCTCTTAACGCATTCTGTAGGTGGCCAGCAAGGGGAGTGGTTTACAGTATATGCACCGTAGGTCCCGTTTTTAAGGGGAATATTATTTGTATACTTGGCTACTTGAGGCCAAAGGGTCGTTAGCCAAAGGATTTTCCCTAAAAGTCGTGTCATTCAAGGAAATGTGCTTCTTTACACCCCAGGTACCTGACGCTTACATGTATGCTCTTGGTGCAGGCTGGCCCACATTCACCTGTGGTACAGTATCTGCACACCCAGGAGCTCGAAGTGTCACGCATTCTAGCTTCCTGAATGATCCTCTCTTCCTCTTCTTTCCTCCTCTCCTAAAGAGTGGGTAACCACTGAACAGTCAATCTTTGTCTGCTGTTTTTGTTTAAAAACTCCTGTTCATGATAACTTGAAGGAGTTTATGCACTTAATACCTGTGATGGTTAAATTGAAACAAGTCTTTTGAAATAAGATATTGATAGATGATGGGTATCCTAGGCTTAAATGACTCTGAGGCGCAGCTGTGAGTGAAGTTTAAATGCTCTTCCATATTTTATTTTTATGTTCTAACTGTGGTTCCAACAAATTTAAATTCAACACAGATTTCTGGGTTTAGTTGATCTGATTATTTGGCAACGTAGAATCTCGATAGGTATTGTTTTAGTTTTCCATTTTGCCTTCTCCACTCCTTCAGTATTGGGTTCTGGAACCTTAAATTATATAGCGCCTTGTTGAGATTTGTGTTGGAATTGAGAGAGATTTCATGTTAACAGAATACAGTTTCAGTTAGGACTGTTTCACTTAGTTGAGACAGATTGCTCTTACTTGAAGTTTATCCAGAGGGCTGTGTTGGGAAGGATTTTCAAATTTGAAAATTTGAAACTTGAAAACGTGAAACTTGAATCAGACACCTGCTATTCTTTCTTTTTAAGGTGGATTTTGCAAATCGGGAAAGTCAGCTGGCATTTTATCACTGTATGGAAAAATCTGGTCAAGATATTAGAGACTTTTATGAAATGTTAGTAGAAAGAAGGTATGTATTTTTTTTTCCAAGCAAGAAGGTATGTATTTTAAACATACCAGCATAGCTTGAATTTTAAAATTTCAAATACATCAAATTTAGATGGGATTAAATTTTACTTTTCACCCCTTATTTCTACACTTACCCTGAAAAAACTCCTTTCCTTTTATCCCCTCATACAGAAACCCAGGTTTATTTTTATGAATCCAGTTTTCAGGTGGCTTGTGGGATTTAGGTTAAGCTAAATACATTTCTCACTCAATGCTCCTAGAATTTGAAAGAGTTACCATTTTGCTAGATTAACAGTTTTAAATTAAATATGATAACATGTTGAAGGGCACTGCAAACTCTTAAGTGCCCTGTATATTTAGTAATGACAAAATCCAGATTATTACTGTGCATGTGCTCATACTATTAGTCAAAAAAAAAAAAAAAAAAATGCGCCCCTGGGTGGTTCAGTCGGTCAAGTGTCTGACTCTTGATCTTTGCTCAGGTCTTGATCTCAGTCAGGGTCTTGAGTTCGGGCCCCCCATTAGGCTCCACACTAGATGTGGAGCCTACTTTAAAAAATTAATTTTTTTTAATTGATAAGATTATCAAGAGCTTTCTTTGCTTTAAATTTGAATCTTCTAAATAATTTGTGAATCAGTAAGCCAAAGCATATATAAATTTGATAACTTCAGCAATGTAAAAAGTAAACCTTATTTCCTCTTAATAATTTTTTTGGTCATGGTAATGTAGTATCTGACTTTTTTTCCTGCTGCTTGTAGGAAACATTGCAGTTCCGAATCATTTTAAGTCTCATAGTTTGAACCAGGCTATTTCTGTTAGCTTAAAACTGTCCCCAAACTGATGATTAACTCTTTTTTTAGACTGATGATACTAAAACACCCTAACATAGTGTCACCAAGTGCTTCAGTAGCTGATCACATTTGCAAATGGAGTCTATCGGGGAGCCTGGGTGGCTCAGTCATTAAGCATCTGCCTTTGGCTCAGGTCATGATCCCAGGGTCCTGGGATCCAGCCCTGCATCCCTGCTTGGCCGGAAGCCTGCTTCTCCCTCTCTCACTCCCCCTGCTTGTGTTCCCTCTTTCGCTGTCTCTCTGTCAAGTGAATAAATAAAATCTTAAAAAAAAAAAAAGAAAATGGAAACTATCATCCGCATGGTCAAGCTGTTTGTCCAGACACGCCTCTGTGATTAAGTCTCCTGGAATGTCACCACTGGATCTCCACCCCTGTACATATGTGTTAAAAGGCTGTGTGTGAAAATGCCTTCAGACACTCTAGTTAAGTGTACAAGAAGGGTCTAAAACAAGTATGAGTCAGATCCTGATTGTGTTGTCGGAAACCTGTGGAATATATTCCCTTTTTACTACCTGTTCTTGCCACTTAATTTTTGTTTAAGTCATAAAAAGCATGTGTATTTTTTGAGTCCTTTCCTTGTGGAATATTCTGCGGCAGTCATTGAATACTGGGAAAGTTTTTTAAATTTTTATTTATTTATTTTTAAAGATTTTGTTTTTAACTAATCTCTGCACCCAAATGTGGACGTGAACTTTATAAACCCCAGACCAGGAGTCTCATGCTCTACCAGCTGAGCCAGCCAGGTGGCCCTGGGGAGTTTGGTTTGGTTTGGTTTGGTTTTTTTTTTTAAGATTTTATTTATTTATTTGACACAGAGCACAAGCAGAGGGAGTGGCAGGGAGAGGAGAAGCAGGTGCCCCACAGAGCAGGGAGCCTGATGCAGGGCTCGATCCCAGGACCCTGGGATCATGACCTGAGCCAAAGGCAGACACTTAACTGACTAAGCCACCCAGGTGCCCTCCCATACACTTACTGTGTTCAGAAAGTTTCCTTTTATTCCTACTTGGATGAGGTGTTGTTTTTTTTTTTAAATCAGGAAAGGGTACTGGATTTTTTTTCATCAATTGAAATGATCATGTGTTTTTTCCTTCATTCTTTTAATGTGTATAATATTGATTGAATTTTGTGTTTGAACCATCCTTGCATTCTTTTTTTAAAAATAATTATGCAATAGTGATTAAATGAAAGTTTTTAAAGTGGGTTATAAAGCAGTAAGTACAGTATGACCCAATTTTATAAAACACAAGTACATATATGCGAAGAAGACGGAAAGATGTATACACACACACACACACAGAATACGTGCATGTACACACACGTACATAAATTTATATATAGCGGCACTTGTATCTATTTCAGGGTGGTTAGATTATTAATGATTTTTTTATTAGCATATATTGTATTATTTGTTTCAGGGTACAGATCTGTGGCTCATCATTGTTACACAATACACAGCGCTCACCATAACACATACCCTGAGGAGTTTTTTTTTATTTATTTTTATTTTTATTTATTTATTTATTTATTTATTTATTTATTTATTTATTTATTTATTTTTAAGATTTTATTTATCCACTTGAGAGACAGAGAGACAGAGATACTGAGAGAGCTCACAGGCAGGGTGGAGAGGGAGAAGCAGGCTCCCTGCCCAGCAGGGAGCCCGACGTGGGGCTCGATCCCAGGACCCTGGGATCACAACCCGAGCTGAAGGCAGACACCCAACCGACTAAGACACTCAGGTGCCCCTGGGAAGGTTTTTTAAATGAAAAATGTACCCCACAGTCAAATTACCAAAAGCTTGAACTTCGGAGGATTTGATAGTTTTTCACTAGTAGACTGGAATCCACTGCCCTCTAGCCAGAAAGTCAGTTTTGATACAAGGCTTTCCTGTGTCAGTTTGTGTAGTGTGTGTGAGAGAGGGTGCATGTGCATATATCGGAGAATATGTGGGCTTGTGGAGAGAGAAAAACGTTTTCCATTCTGGGTCCCCAAGTAGCAGTTTGAAGTCGTTGTTAACATTTTAAGTGCTTATAGGAATCCTTCCCCATAAGCTAGTGGAAGGTGTGTTGGTGGTCTAGTGGCACCTAAAACATAAAACATCCACTATTAAAATCTTCTGTGCATACAGTAAATATTTTTCAAAGGATAGTGTCTTGTGAGGGTTGTATAATGCTGTGTGGGTGTTCGTTTTTGTATATTAACACTTAAATTCACCCATTTTACTGATGATCTGGCTCTGGCTTTGTTCTTTGCTTCTTACCCATGGTTATTTACCCCTGTTGAATGGAGTTTATCTCCTGATACAGGAAGCAGGAGGATGAGGGACCTAAGCGTGACTCAGTTTTGCCCTGTTTGGTTTCAGATGGCAGTGCTTACAGAGTGCATTCCTTGCTTGCAGTAGAACGTGGAGGTCTTTGCCCTTTCCATAGAGTGGAATAAATTCATCCCACTGAATAGTTAATGCATGAATGAAAAAAATGCTTTACCTCTAATGATAACTTAGCTCAGGAATGCAGTGACCGGTTTGCATAGGGCACTGCAGTTTAAAAATAGCATTTCATTAATTCCCTCAAACACTGTGTCAGAGAGGTAGGGCCGAGACTCTTCTCTGTTACTTTTGGTGGGAACTGAAGATCAGATGACTTCGCTGATAAGGTCACAGGCTAAGACGTGTTTGGGCTGGAGATAAGCCCAGTGCTCCTACCTGCTAGTGCATTGAGCTTCACACGTTACCAGAATAATTCTCGAGATGCATTTACAGGATCCTATTATGCTTTAGGTGAATTTCCTACCTACTTAGGGGAGTTGCGATATCGTGCAGTCATGTGAACAGTTACCTCAAAACCTGGCTTTTCCAGGTTCTTCGGAGACCCTTTTGTCCAGGGTACCAGTGTGCAGTTGTACTGTCTCCTGGTTGACTTGCATTCTTTGAGGGCAGGAACACTCATTTCTTTTGGTAGTCAGGGGGCCCAGCAAAATACGTGCCAAGTCAGTGTTTATTAAACGGAGTAGTGCTCCACTAATGTTTACACATATACCTTTAATTTGTGTAACTTCATATTTTTGGACATAGTTTTAGTCTGATTAATATAAAACATACCTTGAGACTGTTTTTGCAGTATGATTTTAAGCCTACTGTTAATGTGGGCAGTGAGCCAGTGACCATTGTAGGTGTCTTAATCACTTTATATTAGAAAGCATACAGTATGTTTACCTTTATGTATGAAAAGGTGCTTCCTTGGAGTTCGTATTTACATTGGTGATGAATTAAATTAGCCGAGTTCTGTGCCTAGTAACATTTATTTTAAGGTAGCTGGCTGTTATTTAGGCGAAGAATCTGATTCCTGTGGAACTTGAGAAAGATCACCTTGAATCCAGTTAAGCAGAATGACACAGATACACCCATCAGATGTTCTCTATGGACTGAGAAATTCCGTATAAATACATACAATAATGTGTTACTGATGCTTCCAGTGTTTGCATGTTAGTCTTGGATGCTTCATTCGCTGTGGAGAGTGGGGTAGAACATCACTCAGTGGTAGCTTTGACATATTTTTCGAAGGCTTATTCTCTCAAAAGATACTTGAGTGGCTCCTATGAGCCAAACACTGTTACAAGACGACCCCAAAAAAGCTCATGCCTTTAGGGGTTTAAACTGTAGATTTTTTATGTTTCAGTAAGCCACTAACGGCATGACTGTATAGAACGTATGACCTGCTTGAGGGAACAGAGATGGAGAGTGAACAAGAGTGAAAGAATTGGTCTCTATTACGGGTACATTTCATTTTATCCATCATACATGTTCTTGTGTGTAAATTTAATCCTATCTCGAATGCCCCGGGATGGGTCCCTATAAGAGAAAACCACAGTGAATTCCTTTACAACTGAGGAATCCTCTCACAAGGCTTGTGTTCAGTTGGTGGCTTGGGGAAAAGTAACATTACTGAAGGCCAAGTATGTGCCTCACATTATGTCAGGAAAGTTCTTAAAACTGTTATTTAATCCTCTTAAGAGCCTTGGGGCGCCTGGGTGGCTCAGTCATTTTAAGCGTCTGCCTTCGGCTCAGGGCGTGATCCCGGCGTTCTGGGATCGAGCCCCACATCAGGCTCCTCCGCTGGGAGCCTGCTTCTTCCTCTCCCACTCCCCCTGCTTGTGTTCCCTCTCTCGCTGGCTGTCTCTCTCTGTCAAATAAATAAATAAAATCTTTAAAAAAAAAAAAAATCCTCTTAAGAGCCTTATGAGGAAGGGTTACCACCATTTTACAAGTGAGGAGACAGCTGAGGGAGACTGGCCCCCAACGCGTTTTTTTTTAATTGCGAATTGAGAGAGAGGTATTACCAGTATCATATGGGTCACGTAGGTGGGAGGATTTCAATTAAATTATTCTCTATTTTTCCCAATAATGCATTTGTTTCCCAAGTTGTAGTAAGAATACCTTTTGACAGAAAAGTAATTATGAAAGATTTGGAAATGTGGGGATATGATAATGTTTAATATTAGTGTTTATTATATAAGTCATGACACCTCAACCAAAAGAATAAAAAAGGGCTGAAGTGCTGTCCAGTAGAAACATAATGCAAACTAAATTTGTGGATTTAAATTTCCTAGTAGACACAGTAAAAAATGAAAAGGTAAAAATAATTTTATTTAACTCTCAGTATATCTAAAATATTACTATTTCACATACAATCAATCTAAATAAACTACTGAAGTTTTTTGTTTTTTTTTTAAAAACTAAATCTAAGTCCGGTGTGTATTCTGTATTCACGTCTCAAATTTCAAGTTCTCAGTAGCCACATGTGGGTTGTGGCTGGCTATGGACGGTATTGGACGGTCCAGGTCTAATTGAGTAAACAATGGCAAAGATTTTTTTTTTTTTTTAAGATTTATTTATTTGAAAGAGAGCAAGAGCGAGCGGAGGAGGGGGAAGCAGCAGAGGGAGAGGGAGAAGCAGACTCCCCTCTGAGCAGGGAGCCCACCGTGGGGCTTAATCCCAGGACCCCAGGGTCATGACCTGAGCCAAAGGCAGACGCTTAACTGACTGAGCCACTCAGGTGCCCAAGATTTTTAGAAGCAGGACTTTGTAATCTCATGTGTGTGATTTAGTGTGTCAATGACAAGAAAACAAAAGAACTAATACATTCTTTTTCATATTCGGTAGAGAGGAACGAAGGGGATCTTATGACTATAGCCAAGATCGCACATACTATGAGAATGTACGTACTCCAGGCACATACCCTGAGGATTCCAGACGGGACTATCCAGCCCGAGGGAGAGAATTTTATTCGGAATGGGAAACTTACCAAGGAGACTACTATGAATCACGATACTACGACGATCCTCGGGAGTACAGGGATTACAGAAACGATCCTTATGAACAAGACATTCGGGAATACAGTTACAGGCAAAGGGAAAGAGAGCGAGAACGCGAAAGGTTTGAGTCTGACCGGGACAGAGACCACGAGAGGAGGCCAATTGAGCGCAGTCAGAGCCCAGTGCACTTGCGACGCCCACAGAGCCCTGGAGCATCTCCCTCACAGTCAGAGCGGTTGCCAAGTGATTCTGAAAGGAGGATTTACAGCCGATCCTCAGACCGGAGTGGGAGCTGTAGCTCACTTTCCCCTCCAAGATACGATAAACTCGACAAATCTCGTTTGGAACGCTATACTAAAAATGAAAAGACAGATAAAGAAAGGACTTTTGATCCTGAGAGAGTGGAAAGAGAGAGACGCTTAATAAGGAAGGAAAAAGTGGAAAAGGACAAAACTGAAAAGCAGAAACGAAAAGGAAAAGTTCATTCCCCTAGTTCTCAGTCTTCTGAGACAGACCAAGAAAATGAGAGAGAACAGACCCCTGAAAAATCAAGGAGTTCTAATAAACTAAGCAGAGAGAAAGCTGACAAAGAAGGAATAGCAAAAAACCGCCTGGAGCTCATGCCCTGTGTGGTTTTGACACGAGTGAAAGAGAAAGAGGGGAAAGTTATTGACCACACTCCTTTGGAAAAGCTGAAAGCTAAGCTTGATAATGACACTGCCAAGTCTTCTGCCCTGGATCAGAAACTTCAGGTCTGTCAGACGGAGGCTGCAAAGTCTGACTTGTCTAAACTGGAATCCGTTCGAATGAAAGTGCCGAAGGAAAAGGGACTGTCGAGCCACATCGAAGTGGTAGATAAGGAAGGTAGGCTTAAGCCCAGGAAGCACCTGAAACCAGAGCAGACTGCTGACGGGGTCAGCGCCGTGGACTTGGAGAAGCTGGAGGCGAGGAAGAGGCGTTTTGCAGATTCCGGTCTGAAAGCAGAAAGGCAAAAATCAGAAGTCAAGAAAAGTAGTCCAGAGATGGAGGAGGCTCGAGTACTTCTAAAAAAGCAGCCTGACCTGTCGTCTAGAGATGTCATTCTGCTGAGGGAAGGAGAGTCCGAAAGAAAGCCTGTGAGGAAAGAAATTCTTAAACGAGAATCTAAAAAAATCAAACTAGACAGACTTAATGCTGTTCCCAGCCCCAAAGACTGTCAGGAGCTTGCCAGTGTTTCTGTTGGGACTGGCTCGAGGCCCAACTCAGACCTGCAAGCGAGGCTGGGAGAACTGGTATGCGAGTCTGTGGAAAATCAAGAAATCCAGTCCAAAAAACCCGTTCCCTCAAAACCACAACTCAAACAGCTGCAGTTATTAGATGATCAAGGACAAGAGAGAGAAGATATTAGGAAAAACTATTGCAGTCTTCGTGATGAGACACTTGAAGGTAAATCAAGCCAAGAGAAACCACATTCAGTAAACACCGAAGAAAAAATTGGCATCGATATCGATCACACGCAGAGTTACCGAAAACAAATGGAGCAGAGTCGTAGGAAACAGCAGATGGAGATGGAGATTGCCAAGTCTGAGAAGTTTGGCAGTCCTAAAAAAGATGTAGATGAGTATGAAAGACGGAGTCTGGTTCACGAGGTAGGCAAGCCCCCCCAAGATGTCACTGATGACTCTCCTCCCAGCAAAAAGAAAAGGCTGGACCATGTTGATTTTGATATCTGCACCAAGAGAGAGAGGAATTACAGAAGCTCACGCCAAATCAGTGAGGACTCCGAAAGGACTGGCGGCTCTCCCAGTGTCCGGCATGGTTCCTTCCATGAGGAAGATGACCCTGTGGGCTCCCCTAGGCTCGTGTCAGTAAAAGGGTCTCCCAAAGGAGATGAAAAAGGTCTCCCCTATCCTAACATAACAGTCAGAGAAGAGTCCTTAAAGTTTAATCCTTATGATTCTAGCAGGCGAGAACAGATGGCAGACATGGCCAAAATAAAGCTCTCTGTCTTGAATTCTGAAGACGAACTAAATCGGTGGGATTCTCAAATGAAACAAGATGCCAGCAGATTTGACGTGAGTTTCCCAAACAGCATAATTAAGAGAGACAGCCTTCGAAAGAGGTCTGTACGTGACTTGGAACCCGGTGAGGTGCCTTCTGATTCTGATGAAGATGGCGAACACAAGTCCCACTCACCCAGAGCCTCTGCTTTATATGAGAGCTCTCGGCTGTCTTTTTTATTGAGGGACAGAGAAGACAAACTACGTGAACGAGATGAAAGACTCTCGAGTTCTTTAGAAAGGAACAAATTTTATTCTTTTGCATTGGATAAGACAATCACACCAGACACCAAGGCTTTGCTCGAAAGAGCTAAATCACTGTCTTCATCTCGAGAAGAAAACTGGTCTTTTCTTGATTGGGACTCCCGTTTTGCTAATTTTCGAAACAACAAAGATAAAGAAAAGGTTGACTCTGCTCCAAGACCTATTCCGTCCTGGTACATGAAAAAGAAGAAAATTCGGACTGATGCAGAAGGAAAAATGGATGATAAAAAAGATGACCACAAAGAAGAGGAACAGGAAAGACAAGAATTATTTGCGTCGCGTTTTTTGCACAGCTCGATCTTTGAACAAGATTCCAAGCGACTGCAGCATCTAGAGAGGAAAGACGACGACTCTGACTTCATTGCTGGTAGGCTGTACGGGCGGCGGACATCTGACGGAGCAAACAGCACAGCCGATTTGATTCAAGAGCCCGTCGTTCTTTTCCATAGCAGATTTATGGAACTCACACGAATGCAACAGAAAGAAAAGGAAAAAGACCAAAAACCCAAAGAGGCTGAGAAGCAGGAAGATACCGAGGATCACCCTGAGACCCCAGAATCTGCCTCTGAGAGTAAAGAGTCTGAACTGAAGACTCCCCCTCCAAGTGGGCCTCCTGCTGTCACAGCTATAGCTCCAGAGTCAGCACCATCGTCCCTGGAGAAGACGACAGCCAGCGAAAAAGCAGGGGAAGTGCCTCTGGTGACAGAAGACAAGCCCAGGGAGCCGGCTTCCGCCTCCGAAGAAGCAAAGCCTGGGGCTGAACAGGCCGCCAGCGCCGCACAGCAGACCGAACAGGCCGACCCACCCACAGGACTGGACCCCAGTCAAGATGCTGCTGGGGCTCCATCAGTTGTGGAAGAGGGCTCATCAGCTGACCAGCTGCCTTATCTGGACACCAAGCCTCCAACTCCCGGGGCCTCCTTTTCCCAGGTAGAGGTCGCTGCAGATCCGGAACCTGATAGCACGCAGCCGCTTTCAAAACCGGCTCCGAAGCCTGAGGAAGCTGATGAGCCAAAAGTGGAAAAACCAAACTCAGCTGCTAATGTTGAGCCTAACGCAAATCAGAAAGCGGAAGTTGTCCCTGAGGTTCAGCCTCCAGCTTCTGAAGACATTGAGGTTGACCCTCCAGTTGCTCCAAAAGATAAAAAGCCAAACAAAAGCAAGCGTTCCAAGACCCCCGTTCAGGCCGCCGCCGCAAGTACCGTGGAGAAGCCTGTCACCAGGAAGAGCGAGCGCATAGACCGGGAGAAACTCAAGCGGTCCAATTCTCCTCGGGGAGAAGCACAGAAGCTTTTAGAGTTGAAGATGGAGGCAGAGAAGATTACAAGGACCGCCTCTAAAAACTCAGCCGCAGACCCAGAACACCCCGAACCAAGTCTGCCCCTCAGCCGAACAAGGCGCCGGAACGTGAGGAGTGTCTATGCCACCATGGGTGACCACGAGAGCCGCTCTCCCGTCAAGGAGCCCGTGGAGCAGCCACGAGTGACCAGGAAGAGGCTGGAGCGAGAGCTGCAGGAGGCCGCAGCGGTCCCCACAACCCCAAGGAGGGGGAGGCCTCCGAAAACACGCCGTCGGGCTGAAGAAGATGAGGAGACTGAGGCGAAAGAACCAGTTGAGACACTCAAACCAGCCGAGGGATGGAGGTCCCCACGAGCCCAAAAATCTGGAGCTGCTGGTGGCCCACAAGGGAAAAGGGGGAAAAATGAGCCAAAAGTAGATGCTGAACGTGTGGAAGCGGCCACGGAGGCGAGTCCCCAAGTAAACGTGAAAGAGAATAACACAAAATCCAAGGCTGATAAAGAAGAAGCAGGAAGTGAACAAAAACGTGACAAAAAAGAAATGAGCACAGATAAAAATGCACTGGAAGCCCCTGCAGTTGAAGTGGTGGAGAAAAAAACAGCCCCTGAAAAAAACTCCAAGTCAAAGAGAGGAAGATCTCGAAACTCTAGGTCAGCAGTGGACAAATCTGCAAATCTCAAAAACGTGGATACCGGTGTCAGTCCCAGTGTGGCGGTGGGCCCCGGGGGGCTGGCGGTGGAGAAGGACGCGGAGGTGGCGGCCGGCCCAGCCGAGAAGAGTGAGAGTCCCCAGAAGGGAGGCAGTTCGTCATCCCAGTTGAACAGCGATCCAGCCCTTCCGGGCAAGGAAGTGGAGGCAAAGGAAGATGTGTCTGCCTCTGCGCCGTCCCCAGAAGCCAATCAGTTAGCCAAGCAGATGGAGCTGGAGCAGGCGGTGGAGAACATCGCCAAGCTCACCGAACCCTCCTCCGCAGCCTTCAAGGCGGCGGCCGCGGACGCACCAGAGGGTCTCTCCGCTGAGGACAGGGACAAGCCGGCACACCAGGCAAGTGAAACGGAACTGGCTGCAGCCATTGGGTCCATTATCAATGACATTTCTGGGGAGGCAGAAAATTTCCCAGCAGCTGCACCTTACCCTGCAGAATCCCAGACAGATCTTCAGCCCCGCTCTCAGGCGCCGCAGCCCCCAGGGGAAGGAATGGAGCCTGAGACCGATGAGGCTGTCTCTGGCATCTTGGAGACCGAAGCTGCTACAGAATCTTCTGGGCCACCAGCCAGTGCCCCTGACCCCTCAGCAGGCCCAGCAGATACCAAGGAAGCTGGGGGGAACAGCAGCGAGACCTCCCACCCAGTGCCAGAAGCCAAAGGAGCAAAAGAAGCAGAAGTCCCTCTTGCTCGGAAAGAGAAAGGGCGCCAGAAGACAAGTCGATCACGTCGCAAACGGAATACAAATAAGAAAACGGGGGGCACTGCAGAGACCCACGTCCCTGAACCTGACCAAGTTCAAAGCAAGAGTCCTGCTACAGATGAGGGGACGGCAGTGCCAGCCCCAGAAGCTGTACAGGAAGAGCAGCAGAGAGAAAAGCCCCCGTCCGCTCCGCCGGAGTCCTGTGCTTCGGACCCAAGCAAGACTCCTCCCGTCGAGAATCCGTCCCAAGAAAGCAGTGTTGAAGAAAAGACCCCCACCAGAGCGTCTGCGCTCCCAGACCTTCCCCCTCCCTCCCAGCCAGCGCCAGTGGAGGATGAACCTCAAGCCAGGTTCAAGGTGCATTCCATCATTGAGAGTGACCCGGTGACCCCACCCAGTGACTCAAGTACACCCACCCCCACGATCCCTTCGGTAACGGCAGCAAAGCTCCCACCCCCTGTTGCCTCTGGGGGGATCCCACACCAGAGTCCCCCTCCTAAGGTCACAGAGTGGATCACCAGGCAGGAGGAGCCTCGGGCTCAGTCCACCCCATCTCCAGCTCTTCCCCCAGACACAAAAGCTTCTGACATGGACACCAGCTCCAGCACACTGAGGAAGATCCTCATGGACCCCAAATACGTCTCCGCCACTGGCATCACTTCCACGAGTGTCACAACTGCCATTGCGGAGCCTGTCAGTGCCGCCCCTTGCCTGCACGAGGCACCACCCCCGCCTCCAGTTGAGCCTAAAAAGCCACTCTTAGAAGAAAAACCAGCAGCTCCGGTACCCAACACCTCTGACACACAGGCCCCAGAGGTTCCAGTAGCCGCTGAAAAGGAAAAGGTGGCTCCGGTCATTGCTCCCAAAATTACTTCTGTGATTAGCCGGATGCCCGTGAGCATTGATTTGGAGAACTCGCAAAAGATAACTCTGGCAAAACCAGCCCCTCAAACCCTGACCGGCCTGGTGAGTGCTCTGACCGGCCTGGTGAACGTCTCCTTGGTCCCAGTGAATGCCCTGACCGGCCCCGTGAATGCGCTGAAGGGCCCCGTGAAGGGCTCAGTGACCACGCTGAAAGGTTTGGTGAACACTCCTGCTGGCCCCGTGAACGTCCTCAAGGGGCCAGTGAATGTCCTGACGGGGCCAGTGAATGTTCTCACCACTCCGGTGAACGCCGCTGTGGGTGCGGTGAACGCCGCCACCGGCACGGTGAACGCCACCACGGGCGCCATGAATGCAGGTGCAGTGACCGTCACAGCGGGGGCAGTGACTGCCGCATCTGGCAGCGCGACCGCCACTACAACAGGCACAGTGACGGTGGCAGGTGCAGTGATTACACCGTCAGCAAAGTGCAAACCCAGACCCAGCACTAATGAGAACAGTCGGTTCCACCCAGGGTCTATGTCCGTGATCGACGACCGCCCGGCAGACACGGGCTCTGGTGCCGGGCTGCGTGTGAACACATCCGAAGGGGTCGTGCTCCTGAGCTACTCGGGGCAGAAGACGGAAGGCCCGCAGCGGATCAGCGCTAAGATCAGCCAGATCCCCCCGGCCAGTGCCATGGACATCGAATTCCAACAGTCGGTGTCCAAGTCCCAGGTCAAGCCTGATTCTGTCGCCCCGTCACAGCCTTCGCCCAAAGGCCCCCAGGCTCCTTCGGGCTATGCCAATGTGGCCACTCATTCTACTCTGGTACTGACTGCCCAGACGTATAACGCATCTCCTGTGATTTCATCCGTGAAGGCTGACCGTCCGTCCTTGGAGAAGCCCGAGCCCATTCACCTCTCCGTGTCCACACCTGTCACCCAGGGCGGCACAGTGAAGGTTCTCACCCAGGGCATAAACACGCCCCCAGTGCTGGTTCACAACCAGCTGGTCCTCACCCCAAGCATAGTCACCACTAATAAAAAGCTTGCTGACCCCGTCACCCTCAAAATAGAGACCAAGGTCCTCCAGCCGGCGAATCTGGGGTCTGCTCTCAATCCCCACCACCCTCCTGCTCTGCCCAGCAAGCTGCCTGCAGAAGTGAACCACGTCGCCTCGGGGCCCAGTACCCCAACAGACCGAACGGTCTCCCATTTGGCAGCCGCAAAGCCAGATGCACATTCTCCTCGACCCAGTGGGCCTGCTCCGTCCCCGTTCCCGAGAGCGTGCCACCCCAGCAGCACCGCGTCCACCGCTCTCTCCACCAACGCCACAGTCATGCTGGCGGCAGGCATCCCCGTGCCTCAGTTCATCTCTAGCATCCACCCGGAGCAGTCTGTCATCATGCCGCCCCACAGCATCACCCAGACTGTGTCCCTTAGCCACCTGTCGCAGGGCGAGGTGAGAATGAACACTCCCACGCTGCCCAGCATCACCTACAGCATCCGGCCGGAGACCCTTCACTCTCCGCGGGCCCCTCTGCAGCCCCAGCAGATAGAGGTCAGGGCACCGCAGCGTGCGGGCACGCCCCAGCCGGCCGCAGCTAGTGTGCCGGCCCTGGCCCCCCAGCACCCTCCGGAGGAAGAAGTGCATTATCACCTCCCTGTTGCTCGGGCTGCGGCCCCCGTGCAGTCGGAGGTGCTGGTCATGCAGTCCGAGTACCGGCTACACCCGTACACCGTGCCCCGGGACGTGAGGATCATGGTGCACCCGCACGTGACGGCTGTCGGCGAGCAGCCCCGGGCAGCAGACGGGGTGGTGAAGGTGCCGCCGGCCAGCAAGGTCCCGCAGCAGCCCGGGAAAGACACCACCAAGACCGCGGAAGCCAAAACGGCCCCGGCCCCTGCCCCCCACGGGGAGGCCCGCATCCTCACGGTCACCCCCAGCAACCAGTTGCAGGGGCTGCCTCTGACCCCGCCTGTGGTGGTGACCCACGGTGTGCAGATAGTGCACTCCAGCGGGGAGCTGTTTCAGGAGTACAGATACGGAGACATCCGCACCTACCACGGCCCCGCTCAGCTCACGCACACTCAGTTTCCTGCCACCGCCGCCTCCATCGGTCTACCTCCTCGGACCAAGGCTCCCGCTCAGGTGAGTGCCACACAGCCTTCCTCCCTGGGGCAGTTGCAGTGCCACTGCAGCCCCTGACATGTGTTGCCCTTTCCGTGAGTTTAAAGAGGCATTCCTGAAATCGCAGGGTGAGGGAATCCGATCTCTGTGCAGAGGCCAGAGACCCGGGAAGGTGCTCTCTGGGGGATCGCGTGGGGGCGGGGGTGCCTCCTTTGTGCAGGGCTGTGGGGGAGAGTGAGCGGGTGACCTCTTCGCAGAGCCCTCGATCCTGAGTGCCCAAGAGGATCACTGCTGTGGGCCTGACTTCCAAGGGATGCCTGCAGCTGACCCTGCCCAGGAGCCCAGGGCAGGGGATTGGGGGGGAGGTATGGGCAGAGTACTGTGTATAACACGCTCTCCACTCCATTCTTCTCTCCCCTGCCAAACTCCAGGGCCCAGCTCCTGAAGGTGAGCCCTTGCAGCCCACTCAGCCTGCACAGTCTACACAGCCTCCCCAACCCGTGCAGTCCACACAGCCTGCCCAGCCCACACAGCCCTGCCAGCAACCCTCCCAGCTCAGCCAGCCGGGCCAGCCGCCAAGCAGCAAGATGCCTCAGGTCTCCCAGGAGGCAAAGGGGACCCAGACAGGAGTAGAACAGCCTCGCCTCCCAACTGTACCTGCAACCAGGCCAGCTGAGCCTCACGCCCAGGTTCAGAGGGCGCAGGCAGAAACAAGCCAGACCTCCTACCCCTCCCCTGTGTCTGTGTCCATGAAGCCTGACCTCCCGGCCCCTCTCCCTGCTCAGGCTGCCCCAAAGCAGCCATTGTTTGTCCCCACAACCTCCAGCCCCAGCACCCCTCCAGGACTGGCTCTGACACACACTGAAGCCCAGCCCGCTTCCAAACCAGATTCTTCTCCACACTTGACTTCCCAGAGGCCTGTGGATATGGTCCAGCTTCTGAAGGTAAGCCCAGGCAGGGGGCCTCCCCTGCTCCCCTCCAAGCTTTGCGCTGTGTTGAATGTCTTAAGGTCCCCCCTTAGACCAGTAAGCTGTTGCCTGGGGCCATGTCCAGCATGGCTCTGCTCTGTAGCCGTGAGCTTATCACATCTGTCTGTCTCCCCGAGAGCAGAAGTACCCCATCGTGTGGCAGGGCCTGCTGGCCCTCAAGAACGACACAGCTGCCGTGCAGCTCCACTTTGTCTCTGGCAACAACGTCCTGGCCCACCGGTCTCTGCCCCTCTCCGAAGGAGGCCCCCCGCTGAGGATCGCCCAGAGGATGCGGCTCGAGGCCTCCCAGCTGGAAGGGGTTGCCCGAAGGATGACGGTAAGCTTTGGGGCCCAGGCGAGCAGCTGCCCTGCCTTCGAGGGACGACATGGCTTGCCCCCACCTGCCTGTCTCCCTGGCTTGCCCGTGGGGTGTGGTAGTGGCGCGCCTGGCATGTTCTGTCTCCGGCGGGGGTGGAAGATCCCTCTAGGCTCAGAAACTGGTTTTTTTCAGTCAACAAATAGGGTGGACTTTAAGGTCCTCTGAGGGTCGGCGTAGGGGGAGGGGGCTTCTGTGGACTCAGGAGCCGAACCACTAGGTTGGACAGGCCTCTGCATGGGGCTGCTGTCTTGAGGGGAGGCCCCTGATGACTGACGGCTGCTTCTGCCACAGGTGGAGACAGATTACTGTCTGCTGCTGGCTCTACCCTGTGGCCGTGACCAAGAGGATGTCGTGAGCCAGACGGAGTCCCTCAAGGCAGCCTTCATCACCTATCTGCAGGCCAAGCAGGCGGCAGGGATCATCAACGTTCCCAACCCTGGCTCCAATCAGGTCAGCCCAATGTCCTCACTTGGGGCACGCACGTAGGGGCTGGTCTAGGCTGTCGAGTCCAGTGGCACGGGCTACCAGGGCCAACTCAGAGTGGTCCAGAGGTGGGCAAAAGGTGTTTTGGATAGAGGACTCGAGCAGAGTGTAGAGGTGGGGCCTCCATGGCCCACCCTGGAGCTAACCCGGGGACCCCCGAGACCACAGAGGTTTTTAGCTCCGTGCTGTGAAGGAAGGTTCCCAGGAGAATAGCTCAGGTGGCTAGTTTTCTGACACTAGGTGTCTCCTGGTGGACAGTCCTGGAGGCATTTGCTGACGGGGAAACGGACTCACCCTAGCTCTGTGTGTTGGGCCCCTTCAGGGCCCCCAGTTGGGAATGTTCAAGAATGGTAGTGGGGTGGCTGATGTGGACACGGGGATCCCACTCGTCTCTCTCGTCCCCCTCTCCAGCCCGCCTACGTGCTGCAGATCTTCCCGCCCTGCGAGTTCTCGGAGAGCCACCTGTCCCGTCTGGCCCCCGACCTCCTTGCCAGCATCTCCAGCATTTCTCCCCACCTCATGATTGTCATCGCCTCCGTGTGAGCCACCGAACGATCCCCGCTCGGTGGACTTCCCCGAGGCTCTGCAGCAAAAAGTAAACCCAGGACCCAGTCCCGTGGAGGAAGCAGCTGCCGAAGGGGACATCCTCCACTGCCAGCCGCCAGCCTCGCCCTCGAGCCCGTTCTCCCCCAGGCTCAGGGGGACAGACCCCTCTGGGCAGTGGTGCTGCTACCTGTGTGTTTACATGACATTTAGCCCGAGGACAGACCACCAACCGATGGACTCTGCAGACACCTTGGGGCTGGGTTTCTCTCTCCTCTTTTTGGAGAAAAGGAACTGGGCAGTGGAATTAATTTTTTGTTGTTTTTGTTTTTAAGAAACAAAACAGAACTGCCTTTGCACTAAATTAGTGACTTGGACTTCTGCACCGTTGAAGACAGGCTGTGACACTCTGGATGGCCTGGCGTACCTGAAACACACACTGAGGACTCGAGCGCAGGACTTCAGGCTTCCGCTGAGACACTGGGGTCAAGGAACATTTCACTGGGTGGTTCTGTCCCCACCCTGCCCTGCCCCTCGCCCATTTGGATGTGTCCCCTTTCTTAAGTCTCCTGCCGCCACCATCTTTGATTCACCCGGATGTACAGTTTACAGTCGAAAAAGAGCAAACAGAAGGATTTTCTTTCCTGGTGGGATATGCAGAACTTGGGATGTGTGTATATATAAATATATAATATATATAAATATATATAATACTGACTTAAAATCAAATTCCCCTGACATACATTTTTTTTAATCTGTGCCAAAAATGTGTTTTCAGAGAAAAATCTTATTTTCATACTCAGACTTTGTATTGTCACTCATTTGTATAAGTGCGCTTCGTTACAGCACGGGCCCTGCCCCCGCGATCTGGAAGTGTCACACACACACAAAAGACTGTACAAAAAAGACTGGCTTCCCCTCTTCCTGTTACCTTGACCTCTCCCCCCAACTTCCTAACACTTATTAATTTATGAAACTGGTTTTCTCAGCGCAGTTTTGTTTTGTGTGTCCATTGGATTACAAACTTTATTAAAAAATACAAAACACGTCAAGTGTGGATGTGATTGTCACTTGGTGGGAGGACCAAGGGTCCTTTGCTTAGGGGAATAGCTGGCCCTCATCCCACTTCTGTTTGCCTCCCCAAGTCTGTCCATGGGACCTGCTCCCTTCCTGCCAGTTAATCCTCCCCAAGCATCATGTTATCTTGTACAAGAGGTTTCTGCCAGACTGAACTTTGTTCTTGGGTAACGTGGAAGGCACTTCAAAGTTGGATTGGGGGGGGGGGGAGGAGGGGCGGGGGAACCGCCTGGCAGGCAAACTCACAAACCTCGTAGGCAAACTTTGGTGTCCCGCCTCTTGCCCCTTCCTTCCTCCCACGGGCCTGGAGCAGGCTGGCCCCGCAGCAGCAGTGGCACAGCCTGGCCTGGTGCCAGCAAGGACGGGGCAACTGGACTTGCTACCAGCTGGGGGTGGGGGAGCCCTGGCGGCGGGGGCGGGGGGGGGGATAGGAACACAGGGTCCACAGAGTTGATGGGCTCACTTGAGACAATCACAGGGCTCTCGGAGTGAGGAGGCGGTGCCATCTCTGAGAGAGGGATTACAGCTGCTCGGAGCAAACTGTAGAGGGGCAGAGACGGCATCAGCTCTCCCTGCTGAGGGGTTAAGGATGAGCCAGCTGTGTCCCCTGCCTCCCCCCATCAAAGCTCCTGGCCACGCATTTCTGACCCTCAACCTGGTCGCAGACTCCCATTGATTCAGGGCACATAAGTGTTCCCAAAAAAGTGGGGCACTGGCTTGGCCTTAATCCTGTGAAGTGAGTGGGGAGCCCTCCTGCTTCCCCAAGCCCAACAGAACTGGGCCCATGGCCTGGTGGGCCGGCTCTCTGCCTACCTTGCTGCTCTGGCTGAATGGGCTTCTGAGCTGGGCTCTCTCTGGGTTGCCTGGATCCTGGGAAGCCAACCCAACTGGGCAGAGGGGGAGCGGGGTCACAGCTGTGCTCCATGGCGGAGAGGGGAGCTCAGGTCCTGAAGCTGAACAGGTGAGAAGCCCAAGGAGGAGACTGGATGAGGGGATGGGGTGCACGGAGCCACGGTCTCTCTGGCCCTAAGCGTGCCGCCCACACCCCGACTCAGGACAAGGAAGCCAGCTTTTTTTCTAGACAGGTCCAGAGGCACCAGTCCCATTCTGTGGGTGGGACAGCCTGGCTTTGCCAAGAAACAGGTCGGTGCCAGCTGGTCCCTGGGTGGAGCAGCCCTTCCGTGGCATCGGCCACAGCTCTGCCAGCTCCCCGCCCCACCCCCACAGGGAGCTATAGGCAGCATTAGAAAATAATCAAATTTATTCTCTCTAGGGAACGGGGCCACCCCTCTCAGATCTAGGGTGCCATCCATCCTTAAATAAACAGTCACAAAGAGGGACGCCTGCTCACTCAGCAGGCGGTGGACATTCAGGGGCTGTGGGGGGCGTCTCTGCCAGAGCGGGCTGGCCATCGGCCCCGTCCCGAGGGCGGAAGACCAGCTCCCCAGCCTGCAGCACCTGCCCGGCCGGCCACGCGCTGCCTGGCCCGTACTGCTGGTAGAAGTCCGCGTCCGTCTGGAACATGACCAGTGCCTGGGCCGTGTGGATCCGCACGTGCTGGGCAAGGCTGTTTGCATCCAGAAACTTGTCCCCACAGGAGTCACAGGCATAGAGGATGTGGGTGTTGGGGTCTGTGGGAGGTGGGGGCCGTGGTCAGGATGGGGTGAGCCCTCAGGGGTCTACCAGTTTTCACACCCCAGGCGGCCCCTCTCACCTTCCTCCTGTACTTGCTTCACAGCTTTGCTGATCTCGGCCTTAAGTACTTCCGTCTCGTCGGCGGTCACTGCGGCCCCCACTGGTACCACTGTGGGCAAAGGCGGGCAAAGTCCTCAGGGCCTCAGGCCTCAGGCCCCTGCCCCATCGTGCCCACCCCGGAGGCAAGCTGCCCTTGACCCACCCCTGCTGCCTGCAGCCCGCACCTGTGAGCTGAGTGACGGCCGTTGCCGCCAGTGCCTCGGTGGCCAGTGTGACCATGTCGTCCACGGTAACCACGCTGACCTCACCCCCCTCATCTGGCTCCAGGATTTTGATGCCCGCCTTGCCCTGGTGCACAGTCTTCACGTGGGAACGCAGGTTGTCCACCCGGTTGAAACCACGTCCGCACTTGTCACACAGGTAAGGCTTCTCTCCTGGGGGGGAAGGCAAGGTTCTCGCCTGCCGTTGGGGGGGGGGGAGGACCTCAGTGGCCTCCAGCTTCCCCAAAGCCCTGTCTTTTCCAGCAACAAGTGCTCTGGGGCAGCCACCAGGGCTGCACAGAAGCCTCCAGGGGCCACGTGCCTTCTGGAAACTAGGAAAATGGGGTCCTTACTGAAATTGAACCTCCCAGGCCCCTGCAGCAAGGACCGGCACCCAAGGCTGGGATCTGGAGGGACCACCCTTTCCACCACCCCCGCCCCCGCGAACGAGGGCCAGATGAGGCAGGTGGGCACGAGCTCACCGGTGTGGATGATGATGTGCTTGGACAGGTCCCCCACATTCACGAAGGCCTTGCTGCACACGCTGCACTTGTGAGGCCGAATGTTGTCGTGGTGGCGAATATGATTGGCCAACTGGCTGGACTGGACGAACCTGCGGCGCAGCAAAAGGAGGGGCTGTCACCAAAGGGCTGGAGCGAGGTGGGGGGGGGCGGGGACCCGGGCTGGGGCCTCCCGCCTCCTCGTCTAGGTCGGGGCGGACCCCGGGGATCTCTGTGGGCCGGGGCAGCAGTCGGCCCGTTTCCACCCGAGCTCTCGGTTCGTCTGTGGGCCCCCCGGATCGAGCGGGCTGCCGGGGGACCCCGCGGGGCCCGGGGCGGGGGAGGGGCGGGACCTCTTGCCGCAGCGCTCGCAGACGTAGGGCTTCTCCCCGGTGTGCTGGCGCACGTGCGCGATGAGGGAGCTGGCCTGCGTGAAGGCCTTGCCGCACATCACGCACTGGCAAGGCTTCTCGCCTGCGGACAGGGGCAGGACAAGGGTCGGCACCCGCGCCCCCCCCGCCCCCCCCCCCGCGCCTTCCCCCGCCCCCGGGCGCCGCCGGGCCGCGCACCCACCGGTGTGGATGCGGACGTGCCGCTGCAGGGCGCCGGGGTCGGCGAACTGCCGCTGGCAGTGGACGCACACGTACGGCTTCTCCCCGCTGTGGATCCGCAGGTGCCGCTTGAGGTTCCCTGCGGCGAGACCGCGGAGGGCGCGTGAGGCGCCGCGGGGGGCGGGCGGCGGGGGGCGCGGGGCGGGCGCGGCCCTACCTGAGGTGGTGAACTGCTTCCCGCACTCCCGGCACTTGAGCGGCCCGTCGGCGATGTGGATCTTCAGGTGGGCCTTCAGGTTCCCCACCTGTGCGCGGCAGGGCTCAGTGGGGCGCGCCGTACCCCCGCCGGGGAACAAGGGGTCCCCGGCCCGCCCCCCCCCAGGCCGGCGGAACGTTCCGGGTCCCACCGCGGAAAGGGCCCGCCCCCACCCGGCCCCCCGGCCTCCGCGCGAGCCCCGCCCCCCCACCTGGTTGAACTTCTTGTCGCAGTGAGGGCACTTGTGCTCCTTGTCGGTGTCGTGCGTCTCCAGGTGGCGCATCTTGGACGTGGGGTCGGAGAAGGAGCGGCCGCAGTAGTCGCACTGGTAGGGCTTCTCGCCGCTGTGCACCAGCTGGTGGCGCTTCAGGTTGCCCGACGTGGTGAAGAGCTTCCCGCAGTCGCCGCAGCGGTAGCGCGCCTCGCCCGAGTGCCGCTTCTTGTGCAGGTTCAGCAGGCTGATGAGCCGGTAGCTCTTGCCGCACTCCTCGCAGCCGTAGGGCTTCAGCGGGCTGCCGGCCACAGGCGACAGGGCGGGAGGCTCGCCGCGCTCCCAGAGGCGGGGCGGGGGGGAGGGGGAGGGGGAGGGGGAGGGGCGCACCTGTGCGTCTTCTCGTGGGCCTTGCACGCGGCGGGGTCCGAGAAGGCCTTGCTGCACTCCCGGCACGAGAAGGGCTTCTCGCCCGTGTGGATGCGGATGTGCCGCTTGAAGTTGCCCGTGTGCGTGAACTCCTTGCCGCAGTCCTGCGGGGGGGGGGGGGAGCATCAGGGACCCGGCGGGGCGGGGCGGGGCGCGGGGGGGGGGACCCGGGGGCGCGGGGAGGCCGCACCTCGCACTTGTGGATGACCGAGCCGTAGGCCTTGGACTCCGTGCGGTCGCCGTAGGTGCCCGAGCGCAGGCCCCGGGCCTCGGCGCCCAGCTCCTGGCCCAGCTCCTGGCCCGAGTCCGTGCTGGCCGACTCCTCGCTCTCCTCCGGCGCCTCCCCCTTCTCCAGCGGGGGCCCCTCTTCCTTGACCTCGGCGGCCGCCGCGCCCTCCTCCTCCCGCTCTTCTCCTTTCCTGGCCGGCTCCAGCTCCATCTCTGCCGGGGAAGGGCAGGCACTGAGGCGCTAGGGCGGTGAGCGGCCTCCACAGGTTGGCCCGGCAGAGCCAGCGGAAGCCGAGGCGGAGGGCTGGTCTCCGCTGCCCTCCGGGCGTGGGCTCCCCGCCAGGGCCGCTCGGTCGGGGACGTGGGACCTGCTCGGAGGGGGGCGGGGTCCCCGCTGGTGCTCTCCCGGCTGCACCAGCAACACTCCTGCGCTGGCAGAAGCACGACCGGGGTGCGCCCCGGGAAACCGAGGCCAGATTTTGAGAATGGAAAGGTGACTTGGGCCCACAGCTCAAGCGGGACTCACCGCGGGATCCAGCGGAGGGTGCAGGGAGGGGCCCTGGGGGACGTGTGAGCGCGGCCCGGCGAGGGGCAGGGTACCTTGCTCGGAGCTCTCCGACAAGGCGGCCTCAGCCTCGGCCGCTGCCATGCTGCTCGTCGGGTCGGGCTTGGGCTCCACGCGCGGGGGCTCCCGGGGGGCGTCCGCCTTCTCCGTCTGCTCGGCACCTGGGTGCGGTGTGGGAACACGGGAGGCTGATGAGGACCCAACATCTGGGGGCCCCCGGGAGTGGCTGAGGCCGGGGTGGGGACCCAGCACACCCAAACTCAGGCTGCCTGCGCCTCCAATCCGGCTGGAACAGGTGCCCCAGTGTGAACCTCGGGTCCCTCTGGGTAACCAGAGCTCCAGAGGGGCAGCTGCCCTGCCGCCCTGCCTCCCAGGCTCAGGAGCCTCCCCAAGGAAGCCAGCCGCTCGCGGCACTGGAGCCCAAGCTGCCGCGAGGGGATGGGACACACGGCCAGGGCCTCGGTGCCACAACTCACCGCTGGCCGTGCTCTCGGCCTGGCCGCCCCGCTCCTCTTTGGGCTCCCTGCCCGGGCCTGTGGGCGGACCACTGGCGGCGGGGTCCGGCTCACTCAGTGTGGGGGCAGCCGCCTTCTCCTCTTTGGCTCTCTTGTCTCCTCCTGGAGATGGAACACGACAGACCCGCCATTTCCCATCACCTGGCTGGAGGGGTGAGGTGGCCCAGAACTTGCTAGCTCTTCCAGATCCTCCTGGGGATACATCTACATAGTGGTTTGCCAGTCTGTCCCCCGGGCACCTACTCCACACGCCAGGCTCCCGCTTCCGTGGGGCTCCCGCACCGGCAGGGAGCACACCCCACACGCAACACAAAGCCGCTGCTCAGAGTCAGTGCTCAGGGGCGGCTCGGGGTTCTCTGCAAAGGGAGGGCGCGAGAGGGGAGGGACTGCAGGAGGACCCCCGTGTGCAGAGGTCTGGGCCAGGCAGGCCCCCAGCTCTCTGGGGCAGCAGAGCACAAAGCAAGCGGGTAAAAGGTGGGGAAGACGGGTAGGCAGACGGGGGGGTCCCTCTGAAGGCCTTCCTGAGACTTCCTCCTCGCACTCCACGGGGCAGGCAAGGCCGGGGAAGGAAACGGAGGCCCAGAGAGAGGAAACAGAGTCAGAGGCAACACCGCATCCAATGCTGCCTGCTTGGGACAGCCTGCCAAACGCTTACCTTCCGCCGCCAAGGCCACCGTATTCTCCCCGGGGCTGGTGGCCGGCTCAGCCAGTGACTTGAGGGCATGGCAGGCCGTGATGATGTCCTGCATCTGCAGGAAGCTGGCCACGGCCAGCACGTCGTCCACGTTCTCAGAGCTCAGGCTCAGCTTGGCCGTGTACATGAACTCCAGCACCTGCCCCAGGCCTGCCGAGGACACACACAGCCGTCACGGACCCGCCGCGAGGCCTGGCGCCGGCGGCCGGCTCAGCGGCCCCACTCGGCAGCAGGACCCGGGGATCTGCGAAAAGCAGCGTGGCAGGCCACCAGCGCCCCCTCTCCCGCACTGGCACCCAGACCACAGCCTCTGAAATGAAGTACCCCCACAGAGAGCAGAGGGGGTGATGGCCGCCCTGCACGGAGGACAGGGGTGTGAACGCCCCCCCCCCGCCCCCCGGGAATACTCTCCACTACTCAGCGACCACGCTCCACCACTGCAGAGTGCGCCACCAAGACGGTGTCAGCACTGGCTTTCGTTAGGTCTCGGCCACAACGTATCTGACCGCCAGGCTGGTCACCTGACCTCTCCGGATCTCAGTTTCCCTATCTGTAAACTGGGGGGCCACCACCTCGCCCTGACCTTCTCATGGCAGGTCATGCCATTCTGGGTTAGGAGCGGAATCCAGGACCAATTCCTTCTCAACCCCCAGGGTCCCTTCCCAGCGCCACCCGTGGCCGTCCCCACCATGGTTAGCATGGGGGGTAGGGGTTCAGGACGGACTCGGCCACGGGATGGGGCTGGGGGCCGGGAAGAGCGCACCTGTTCCTTGTCACTCCTGAGGAGCCTGTCCTACGTGACCACGAGCCCCTCCTGTCGGTTCTCCTCTTACCACCCAGCTCCCAGTCAAAACCGGCCCCCCGAACGTGGTAGGAACCCGCGGCCTGGGTCCCATCTGGGAGGCCTGCCGCACCCCACGGCTCGAAGGTGCCGCCCCCAGGAGGGCGGGGCCGCGTCGGGAGGCCCCCCGCGCAGCACAGAGCCGGCTGCCACTCGTGAGCCTCCGCCAGCTCGGCCGGGGGCCAGCGGGGTACCTGCCGCGTTACTGATGTCCAGGTGCACCACGTCCTTCTGGTCCACGAAGAGCATCTTGAAGTACTCGCTGCAGGCCGCCAGAACCGCCTTGTGGGCTTTGAAGTCGACACCGTCCACCACGAAAGTGCAGTCGCACAACAGTCCCAGCTGCCGCTGCTGGTTCAGCTGCTCCAGGACATGCCGGCTGTGCTGGGGGAAATCCATGGCTGCGGGAGCCGGAGGGCCGTCGCGTTAGCACGGGGAGGACGGTCCACCCCCGGACTCCCCGGTGAGGGCGTGCGGGAAGGGGGGGAGTAAATCCAGCAAGGGTAAAGCACTCCAGACCCCCTCTGCAAGCCACGGCTGACCAGCGGCTCCGAGACCCCTCGATTACTGGCCAGCAAAGCTCCAAAGACCAAAGATTGAGGGACCCAGAGAAAAGGGCCAGCTTCGCGTCTTGCCACGTAACGACATTAGAAAGTCAAAAAACAAACACTAAACACTGATGACAGTGAGCATTAAAAAAGAAAAAGACATGGTCAGTTTAACATGTTTTACAAAAAGGGTGCATGACATCATCTTTCAACTCGATACATTTGGCTTTATGAAAACCTTTCTATTCCGTTTTCTCCCCTTCTGTCCTGCACAGGTGAGACAGCTGTTCCACCTTCCAGCATCTCGGGGGCGGACCCTCTCCTGCGGCGCCCTCGGAGCTCCGGCAGAGTCCAGTCCTGCCCTTGGGGACAGGGATCTCTCGCTGAGTCATGGCCTCAGGGAACTACAGGAAGCTGGGGAGTCCTCTGCCTCCAGAAACCTCTCCAGGCTGTCCCTGGAGGAAGAATGAACTCTCGTCCTGACCCCAAGAGCTGCTGGGCTGGCTGCAGTTTCTCTGTGAAAGGCCTCACTTCATGCCTGGAAATCCCACAACTGTCTCAAGTGAAAATGCTCAGAAAAATTCCATGGCCCGGTGCCGAATAATGACGAACTGCCACAAGCCATGACTAAATAAGTATGTGAAGCAGCCCTCTCCTCCCCAGCAGCGCCACACCAGACTGCACCTCAGACCAGCCTTTCACAGGGAAAAGAGCAGACCCTCGGTTCAAGAAAGACCCAATTTCAAAATAAAAGTCAACACCCCACTCCTGGGATCACACTGCACAGACCCCCCACCCCACCCCTCACCCCAGGGCCAGGCTGTCAGGCCCTGGCCCGGCATCTGAGGCCTGGGTCTGCTCCGACCTGCCCCAGGCTGTTTCTGGGTGGGGGAGGATGACACTTTGGGGCTCCCGGCCCCCAGGTTTCAGCAGCCCCTCATGGGCTCCCGCTGATTTGTGACATCAGCCTCCTGGGGGTGAGTCACTGTGCGGGAGCCGTGACCATGTATGGTGGTCTGGCTCTGATGAGCCCCGAAGAAAGCCATGCCCACCCCCCCACCAGGGGCTTAGCCAGCACCGATCAGCTCTGAACGATGCAAAGCCCACCCACCCCGTGGCGTCTGGAAACTTTTCAGAAGCAGGGCTGGGTGTTTGCTGAGTGGAGGGAGGTCACCGGGCAGGCAAGCAGGGCTCCAGGAGGGAGAAGGAACGTGGTGGTGGCATTAGGCTGTGTGCCACATGCCGGCCTCTGAGCCACGAGTGCAGAGCAGCTGTTGCGGGGGACCCAGAAACAGCCTTTCCTTCCCTCCGGCATCCCCACGACCGTCCTTGGATCTCAGCCTCCACACACAAGCTCCCACGGCTTCTTGGTTCTCTGCTCCGTCATGGCGCCTCCAGCTAGAGCTCAGCAGAGAGGCGCCAGGGGCCAGCCCCGGAGCGGAGAGGGCAGCAGGGGCCGGTCCGGAGCGGAGGGGGTGGCAGGAGCCGGCCCCGGAGCGGAGAGGGCAGGCCGCCTGCACCTGCTAAGCAGCCCATGCCGGAGCCAGGCCCGCCAGAGCAAAGGCCACTACGGACACAAGACGCCTGTGAAGGCCTCCTTCTCGGTCTTCAGCCCCTAGAACAAGGAAGTTCCTGCTGTGACCTGAAGGAATGAATGCGAGGAGCATTCTGGCTGCTCCGTGCCCTAGCCGGGAGAAACTAAAATAGAGACGTTTCTGGAGAACATGGAAAAGAACCAATGTCCGGTCCGTGAGCTGGACACCCAGGCCGGGGCACCCAGGCCCAGGATCCGAAGGCCATACACGCTGAGCAAGGCGCACACGGAATGGAGGTGGGGGCAAGGAGAGGCCCGGGGCCAGCTCAGCCCCAGAGCTGCCTTCTTGTGGAGGAGGGGGGTGCGGGGGTAGGCACGTGAGCGCGTGTGCACCCGGGCAGCCCCTGAGTCCCCGTCACTAGTCGCTCCCTATGTCCTCAGAAGCCCAGGTGCAGAAACCCCTCCCCAGTGCAGAAAGGGAGAACCACAAGAGCCCACGAGGGTCAGACGCTCCTTCAACTCAGAACAAGCCCACCCGGCACCTGGCAGCCGCCCGGGCTCCTTCACCTGCACCAGCAGCTCACCCGAAAACTGAACTGGGAGGAAGTATCTCCCAGGTTCAGAAACAACCAGGGAGCATCTGCTGAACAACCCCCCACCCCCACCCCAAGGTACACAGTTGGTCCAGGCCCTTGGGCTGGAGCTGACTGAAGGCAGAACCCTCCAGCGGGAAGGCGACCTGACTTGCTGCGAAGAGAAACCCAAGAAGAGACACCAGGCCCCCCGGGATGGAAGAAGGCGGCTGGTCAATGCGGCTGGCCTGGGACCCCGGGGGCTGCCGGGAGCCCTTGAGCTGCGGCACCGCCAGAGCTCCCAGGGAAGGGCACGAAGCCGGCTCTCCTGGGGCTGGACACGGAGGGGGGGGCTCTCATTTCAGAGACCTTGGGGGGGCAGTAAAAGTCCTGGGCGAGGGTGGCTGGTGGCCTGGTACCTCCCATGCCCCCCCCAGAACAATGGGTACCCACGGGGTATGATTTCCACCCAAGGCCAACCCCGCTCCTCCGATGGGAGGACAGACGTGGGTGTGGGGGCAGAACACGGAGGCCTCCAGGGTCCTGTGAGGCTGCCTCCGGAGCTGTTCCAGCGGAGAAGGCGCATCTGTTGACAAAACCAAAGAAAGAAAAGGAAGCGAGAAAACGGGAGAGAGGGTGAGAGAAGCAGCGGAAGACCTTTGGGGGGGGGGAAGGGAGGGAGCAGAACCACGAGGGAGGGAGGGAGGGAGGGAAGAAGGAAGGAAGCGAAAGGTGGCTGCCACTCGCAGACGAGCAGCTTGAACACAGGCTCCTGAGCCCAGCCCTGCCATCAGCCCCAGGAGTGCCAGCGCCACCGTGGGGGCTCCCCAAGTGCTCACGGGGCCGCCCACAGAGGTTGTCAGCAACCCTGGGGACGTTATAACCCCCCCACCCCGCAGATGGCCCCCCCAGCTGCCTCCAGCGCTCACCTCCGCCAGCTGGCCGCCCTCTGGAAAGCTCCAGCAGCCCCTTTCTCCCTAAGGTGAGGGGGCGAGCAGGTGAGCGGCCGGCTGGCGTGGTCCTCCCCTCCGAGGGGCTGCGCTAGCACCCGGCAGCGCCCCACCTCCAGAGCTACGTGAAACACTCTAGATCACGGCAGTCCTCCCGCTGTCTCCTGTTTCCTTCTACGCTCTACAGTGAAAGGAGCCCACCAAGATCTGGCCAAGCTCAGAGGGGCCCGGGAAGAGGGGAGAGCACCTGCCCGGGGCCACACAGCTGGATGTGTGGGTCCCGCAGGCACGGGGAGCTGCCCACCCCGTCAGTGCGTGTGCCCAAGGGTCGCCGCCTCCGAGGAGACTTGAAGCAAGAGTAAGATAACAGCCCTGTTGCCTCGTGTCAGCGATCCAGTGCGGCTCCCCCAGCCCCAGCCCCACTATGCAGTGCCTTCACTGGAGCGAAAGTGGGGGGTCCCTGCTGCCTTACTTCTTGCTTTAAGGGCGATAAACGTGAGTCTTAAAGCTACTCTAAGACCCTAAAAGCTTAGAACTACAGAAAATGCAAACAGAGCAAGATCGCAGAGCCCACCAAGCCCAAAGCCCTCACGTTAGATGCAGAAAATGAAGCCCCAAACTGGCGCATGACTTGTCCGTTCAAGAAATGGCCGACCTTCTAGAAACTCCTCACTGCCTGCCTCACTCCTGTCCTGTGACCTTCCCCGTGACACCGCCAGCTGCTCGGTGGTGATCCCTGATGAATGGGGTGGACGTCTGGTGTCAGAGCTGGGACGCTCTTCCGATGCCCCCCCCCCCCCAGCTGGACACACAGCCCTGGCCTGCCTCACAAGGAATCCGTCTGGGAATGGAAAAGCGACGGACCTGGAGAAGCCCCGCAGTGTGACTCCCAACAGGCACAACTAAGCAACGCGGACACGGGTGGCCACCAAGTCCCGCCATCCCACCACACCTGCCAGGAGATCTCAACCCGACCTGGGTGGCCCTGACCAACAAGAGACAGGGACTCGGTGCCAGTTCCAGGCTCGGCCCTTAAGAGGGCTGCAGATTCCACGTGGCTCTCCCGCAACCCAGCCACCCCACCGTAGGGACGCCCGGGCTCTCTTGTCGGACAGAGAGGGCGTGGGGAGGGGCCCCAGAGGAGATGCCACGGGCACAGGCCACAGGATGACCTCAGAGGCCCTAGCGGACAGCGGGATGCGAGACGCTTCCCCGGACCTTCCAGCCCAGCTACTAGCTGAATGCTGTCACATGAACGACCCCAACACCTCGTGGGACCAAAGAAACTGCCCAGTCAACCCATGAAACTGGGAGAAGAAATAAACTTACGTCACGACGTTTTGAGGCGTTGCTCACAGCAAGAGAGAACGGATACCGATGGTAAAACTATAAAGAAATGGCAAAGAGTAACAACATGTCCAGGAGGATGCTGTGTCTGGATGGGCGGAGGGGCAAGCAGGGGTCCTCTGAGACACTGGGGGCGCTCCATTTCTTCACTCAGATATACCGAGATTATTTAAATTAAATATATACATTCCGCGCACTTACGCATGGCAACGTTCTTCAAAAGCTGACAAAATTTTTAATAAGAATAAAGTGAGGTACAGGTGCCACCCTCAATCTTGCAAAGACAAGATTGCTTGCTCGCGGCCCGGGCCCCAGGTTTCCGGGGAGCTGCGTGGGGTGCAGGGGGGCTGGCCACGGGAACAGCCCGTAGCATTCATGCTTCAGTTCCAGAACATCCGCAAGCAGATGATGACATAAGAGAGGGCTCCCCCTGGGTGATGAAATCCACGAGGTTCGACAAGACCTGGATGCCAGACCCCAGCAACCCGCCCCCACTGACAACGAAATGGCATTTACGGAGTCTCTCCAACATGGCGAAGCAACACAGGCCACGCACGGCACCGCCCGATCACCTAAAAGCTAAGAACCGGCTACGCTGCTGTCGAGTCCCGCACTGAGCGCAGAGGCGCCAGAGCCTCTAGGGTCGGGCAGGCGGGACCCGGATCCAGGTGCGGCCACCCCCCACAGCAGCCACGGGTCTCCTCTGGCAAACGGGGCCGGTGGGGCTGCTTCCCAGGTGCGGCACAGGCTTCAGCGAGACGCTGTAAGCGCAGAGCCTGTACCGGGCCTGACACGTGGTAAACACTCACAAACTACCGTTACCAGGAAGCAGAGATGCAAATTCGAGTTTTATTTTTAGGCCGAAGACCGTATCAGCTGGTTTCCACATATCCTTCTATGCTGGGTACCTTGGGTAACTATTTAGTGACTTGACCTTGTTAAGACGTTGTAATCATAACCCATTATTCTTTCTAAAAGCAATCTGGAAAAATCCCAGAGCCCAATTCACATTAAGAGAGGGAGGGAGGGAAAGGAGGTGCGCTGGGCAAGAACCATTCAGAGCAATTTTCTCTGTCGGGGAAGCACTTTATATTGAACAACTGTTCTGTTAACCCCCAAGGGTGCTCCCGGGTGAAGACGGGAGCGCCTGCCCAGTGCTCTAAGTGCGTCCGCAGAGCACCGCTCCGCCTCACAGCCAAAGGGGCACCTGTCAAACACGAAATATCACCCAGGTTATTAGCAAGCACTACACTGCACGCAGGGATGCGACACCGCCACAGAGAAGGAAGCCATTAAGCCAGAAAGCAACCGGCCTGGCACAGGGAGCGGCTGCCCTTGACGAACGACAGTCCCCAGCTCCCAGAACACGCTGGGCCCGGCTGTGCGCCTGGACACGACACGGCCGTCTCACGTCCAGGGGCAGGTGAGCGGATCACCACTCCGCTTCCAGCTGCTCGGCATTCCGGATTTTCTGGAAACACGGGTGGTTCCCGTCTCCAGCTTAGCACACACAAACTCAGGCCAAGGCAATGGAAGTTCACAGCAGGCCAGCCTTGCAACTGTGACACCTTCCTGCCCACCCACCGTCCACCCAGGGTGACAGCCTATCCCCTTTCAGGGCAACACGGAAGACAGGCAAGTACCAACAAAACCAGCCCATCTGGCATTTTCCTCGTTGCCCAGCAAATACAGCTCTTATAGTAAGCTCGTGTTTCTCAAACTTTCAACATCAATTTCCCCTTTAGGGTGAACATACAAACTGACTCAGCCCTTCCCATCAGCCCCAGATTCTGATGCTTGACCTTCTCCTGGGTAATGGCTCCACTTTGAAAATCACTGCTACCTTCGGCATCATCTTACCAGCCACGAGTCAGTAGTACTTTCTGTGCAGTTTGTATTACCAAAAAATGTTGATTTTTAAACACCTAAAAATCCTATCTAAATATAAAATTAAATTGTAACACTGCTTTTGCTTTTCAAATTATACAACTTCCAGGATCTCCAACACTTAACCACACTTCTGAAGAGGGAATGGGCATCCCCTTCCCCGACCCATGATGGACCCCCACTGCTCCAGGACTACGGCTGTGTGGGAAGGCTGGCTGGTCCTGAAGAAAGTCCTGTCCTGTCTCCCCACATGCCCACGCCAGTTCGGAATCCATGATGCTGGGACTTGCTCTGGGGACTCTTAAAGCTTGACAGAGGGGCTAGATAAAGGGCCTTGCTTCTACGAAGACAAAATCAGAGTACATGGGACTTTTTGGCATCTGATCCTTCTCCCAACATCCGGCCCTCCACCCCAGGGCTCTCTAAGCCGCGGTACACAGACCTGGCCTGAAAGGAGGCCCGTATGTTGCCCCGCCTCCCCTATCAGGTTCAATAAACTCACTGCGGGGCGGGAATAGTACTGACTTCCTCTTCCCAGCTGCTGACAGCACCTACCCCAGGACCTCGCTCTCACGCTGCTGTGAATCAAGTCTGGGAACAGCCCTTAACAGAGCGGTGAGTCCTGGCCTTTCTGAGTGCGACTAACTCAAGGTCAAATATTCTGTGGACCTTCACGAAATAGTAATTGTACTTTTGGTGCTTGTTAACTGAGAAAATAATGGGCAAGACCACTATGAAAAGAATTTCCATTCCACTAATCACAACAGCATCTACACGTATTTGAGAAGTAATGAGGATGAGGAATGTTCTCCAATATACAGAAAGGCTGTGGGGTGATACAGCTGTGCCACGACTCCTAATTATCACTGTCCCCTCTCAGGGTCGTTGGCCCCTAAATCAGGAAACAGACACACGGGAAAGACAAAAGCACTTCACACACGCTGAATGAGCGCTTCTCCCGTGCCGGTTGTAGGTCTAATTAGAGCTCCGAGCATCGCGGGGAAGACAGGTCCTAAGTATAATACGTTAGCTCACTTACCAGATGCTGGGAAGAAGGTGAAACAAGGTGTGGAGACAAGAGGCAGAGATTATTTAACATTTAAGAAAAGAGTCAAGGAAGACCTCTCCCAAGGAGGTGCCATTGAAGCAAGGCCCTGAATGCAGTGAAGAGCAAGCCATGCCACTGTAAGCCCAGGGACTGCCGCAGGCACAGAGAAGAGCCAACGCAAAGGCCCTGGGGCAGGCGTGACCTTGACAAGGGGGCTGGCATGCCTGGAGAGGAGGAAGCCAGTGGGAGAATGAGAAAAGCCCAAGTGGGAGTGGCAGAGGCTGAGATCGGCCAGGGTCTCAGAGGCACGTTAGGCTCTGGAGTTTCTTCTAAGCACGCTGGGGTGCCCCAGGAGACTGGGTGCAGAGGTGTGACTGCAAGGGGGCAGGAGGGGGCTGGGGAACACCGGGGGAGGAGCAGGAGATGGAGGCCCTGTGCCAAGGCGGAAGCAGTCAGACCAGGAAGCTGTCCGGGAGAGAGCCAACAGTCAGCTGATCAAGCAGAGGTGTGCCGTGAGAAAAGGAGTCAAGGACAACATTGAATTGTTCGCCTGAGAAACTGGCCGAGTCCAGGTGCCATTCGCGGAGGTGAGGAATGACTGGGGGCAGAGGGAGGGCAGGGCACACAAGAGTTCTTTTGGGCCAACACAGCTGAGACGTCTACAGGAGGGACAGTGGTTAAAACCATAGGATGGACCGGGGTCCCCATGGGAGCAAATACTGGACAAAGAAGAGGAAACGGGGGTGCCCAGTGGCTCAGTCGGTGAAGCGTCTGACTCTTGATTTTGGCTCCAGTCGTGATCTCGGGGTCGTGATGATCGAGCCCAGTGTTGGGCTCCGCACAGAGCACGGAGTCTGCTTAAGATTCTCTCTCTCCCTCTCCCTGACCCCTCCCCCACCCTCTAAAAAAGAAAAAGAGGAGGAAGAGCAAACACCAACAGACTCAGGTCCAAGGACATGCATGCGAATCGTGGCTCCAGTCTTATTAGCAGGGTGGCCTCAGGCAAGCTTCTCCAAGTTCTAGACTGCTCACCCATTCAACAGGAAAACCACCATATACACGATAACTGTGAGGACTGACAAAAAGTGACAGGAAGTACTGCACAGACACTGGCAAAGTGGAATCAGATCCTACTTCTCTAACAGAAGGCTGTGGCTGATACACAGTGACACAAAGAGGGGAAAAAACGAATTAAAAACAAACCAGGTTATCCCAGGTCAACGCCCTTTACTCGTGAAGCGCACGGCTCCTCTCGACGGCAGGTGGAGAAAAAGGAGGGAGCCACAGCCCAGGCCAACGTGACCGAAGAGCACTTGGACGTGTTCCCACCGACTTCAAACTTCTGCTGTGAGGCCTTTGTTACTGTGTCACTTGGGGCAGAAAGCCTGGGGAGAGTCGCCCGCTCAGTTAAATAAGGACCGATTCGGGGGGCTCATCTGCACATCTGGTGGCTATAGGACAGAGCAGCGGGCCTGGACCTCAAATCCACTGCGGAGCGCCGCCTGGTGCACGGGCCCTGCTGGGAGCTCCAGCTCCACCGGGAACAAGGCCAGGCCTGCCTAAGTAAGTGCCCCTCCTCGAGAACGTTCCACCAGGGAGCAAGTCCCAGACGCTGTCAGCACCTCCCGATGGGCTCTGAAGGGGCGCCACCCCTGGAAGGATGGGGTACTAGCCACGTCTAATAAGACACACGAACAAAGGTAAGAAGGGTGCTCAGAGGACAGCATAAGCCATGGGGGGTGCGCGAGAGGCGATGGTGTGCATGGGTGGGGACCAGGTGGAGGGAGGACAGCACACCTCGGCATCACGAGAGACACGAGGGGAAGATGTGGTGAGACACGCAGCCAGAGGGCCAGGCTGGAGCCAGGCAGGCGGGGCCATGCCCACCACGCCAGGACCCGGCGCTCACCCCCGGCAGTTGGGAGCCTGGCCAGGGGCTTAAGCAAGAGAGGGCCATGGTTAGGGTCACATTTCAGGAAAGTCACTCTGGCTGCATATGGAGAACAGACTGAAAGGGCAAGGATGAGAAGCAGAAAAATAAGTTAGAAAGTCCCACGGTGCTGGACCCTTGGGATGTGAAAAATGGGACAATGTCACCCCCAGCTGGCACTGGGAGGGTTTAGCTGGTGGCTCAGGACCCGACACACACTCCATGGCTCCTTCAGAGCAGCTGGTGCAAATGGCCTCCGCACTAAATATGATAATATCCTTTGAAAATTCTAAGTACCACCTCTTGGAGGGGCTCAAAGTCCCTTTACAACGTACAGTACCTGACCGTTCCTAGGGGGAGCTGGGCCATGCGGTTCGTCCAGAATCATAAACCCAGGCTATGAGATCCCAGCTCATAAACAAACAAGTCCGTGTCTCTGGACGTACAGAGATGGGTAAGGGGGCCCTCAGAGGGGGAGGGCAAGGGCAGGACGGAGCTCTCTTTCTCGCTGCATATCATTTCTGCATTTTGTTTTACCACTTATCAAGGTTATCTATTCAAGAAACCAAGTGAAAAAAGGAAGGGAAGAGAGAAAGAAACTGTCCACAAAGTCAGAGCTTCTTCATTTCTATTTATTATAAAACCTTAAGACATTTTCTACAAGACCTGATGACTCAAAACGTCTCAACAGGAAAAAACGTCTCAGAAGGGAAATGGAAAATTATGGTAATTTGCACAAAGAATGTGTCACCAGAGAAATCTTCATGAGCAGAAATTCCTTACGGGGACAAACTGAAAATCCCCTAGAAGAGCAGCTGGGAGCCTCTGCCAGCCCCAGCCGAGCCGCTCGGATACCATGAGGAATGAGGCACGTGTGTACACACGTACGTACACACACACACACACACACACACACACACACACACACACGGCTCTGCATGCGACCCCAGGGAGCTGACAGGCTCCTGGACCCAGTTACCTCTGCTGCCTTGGCATCAAACCAAAGCTAGTCGAGCGCCTTGGACAAGAGTACGTCACCCTCTGCACCTCACTCTTCCTGCCGTAAAATGGGGATGATGACACCCGTTCCCACTGCATAACGCAGCCACTGGCCACCGTCACTCCTGCCGGCGCGCGTGAACCCACGCTAGCGGTACTGGTGAGCCACAGACAAAAGGGGACCCGAATGCTGGAGCCCCTGCCCTATCTTCTAAAAACGGGAGGTAAAATCTCATCAGGCCCCGCGACAAATGAAATTGTAGCCTGAAAGCAGACCGGGCAAAAGCCCTGCCAATGGCAACGCTGACTCTCCTGTCAACGGTGACCGAGACACAAGACAGAGGTGTTCGGCCTTGAGGGCGAAAGCCACCTGCTTTCTACAAAGAACACGATGATTTTGGAGGAACAACGAGGCCTTCGCTGAGAGAGCGAATAGAACATGACAATTCCAAGGAAGGCCTGGTTTTCCCATGACACTAGTTGAGATCAAGGATCCGAGCCAAAAGCGAAAAGGAGGCTGAGCAGCGACTGTTTGCAGGCGGATGTATTTGGACGTCAATGTCGCACACGCGCTTCACGCAGCTGACTTGGTCTAGCTTTGTTTCCTCCCCAGGATGGGTGACTGCTACGGTTCCTCCCTTCCAGTGTGAAGATAAAATAAGTGTTAAATAAAGGATTTCGTTAACAAGCTTGCCAGATTACAAACGCACGCATTTAAAGTATGACAGATACCGTGTGCGGGACAACAAAAAATGACATACTCACCTAGCACTCAGCAGATTTTCTTTTAAAACCGTCCCTATATGGGAAATCTTGAAATGAACAGGAACGACACAGGACGCCCGTCTACACGGACACAGGACGATACACAGCAGAAGCCAACCTGAAATTGTATACTTACTACTCCTGATAGGATTCAACTAAAAATATTTTGTGAGACTTGACCGAGAAAAACTAGATGAGTGCAGGGATATTTCGGAGGAGTATTTGGGGGGGTTGTGAAAACTCATGTTAGGCCTGGATAAAGAGCAGTCAAGAACTCAATGTCTCAATTTCCAAGGATTTTTAAAAACTGTTGGGCTTCTCAACTCTAGCTGCTGCGGTGCTGCCCTGGAACAGTCTCTGGACAGGAGCCCTGGGAGGATTAAGGAAGCTCAGGGCCCCAGCGCGCGCCCTTGAGCAAACAGCGCTGGCTGACCTCCAGCCCCCCACATCCCCTCCACCTGCAAGGGCGGTGAATCAGCAAAGCTGCTGGAAGCCTTTTAACGGACGGACTTGCAGCCCTGGCGGGTTTTCAGCCAGTCACTTTGAAGTGTGAGCTTCTGAGAGAAACTTGGAAAGCACCCCCAACTGCTGCCTGGTTCCCGTTTCCCAGTCCTAACGCAGGCGGCCTGAGAGGGAGAGACAGAGACACAGAGAGAGACAGGTGGACAGAGATACAGTGGGACAGATACAGAAAGACCACTCGCAACAGCACGACCATAAGGCCTGAAGACCAGCCCCAAGGGGCCGCTCGCGGGGCCACACTGGGGAAGGCCCGGTACACGAGCTTAATTCTTAGGAGTATGAAAGACTGGTCAGAAATCTAAATGTTCTGTTTCTTTCTTTCTCTCTCTCTTTTTAAAGTAATCTCTGCACCCAACATGGGGCCCCTAAATGTTCTGTTTCATTCATATTACCCTCATCTTCCCACCTTCCCAAATGTAAAGTAAGTTAGGGGTGAATATTTACAGCCTATATTGTCAATAAGGGTTAAGGGCTTGCTGTACAAAAGGCTCCTCATACCAACAACAATGAAAACATATCCCCATAAAAGCTTGTACACAGGGGAGCCCGGCTGGCTCAGGTGGTGGAGCGTGTGACTCTTGATCTCAGGGTCGTGAGTTCGAGCCCCACGTTGGGGGTAGGGAACACTTAAAAAAATAAAATCTTTAAAAAAAGAGAAAAAGCTTGTACACAAAATTCACGACAACATTACTCATAATAGTCAAAGGTGGAAACAACCCAAATGTCCATCAGCTGATGAATGGATAAATGAAACGTGGTCTGTCCGTGCAGTGGGATGCTGGACAATACAAAAGTCACGACACAGGCTACCACATGAACAAACCTTGAAAACGTGATGCCAAACAAAGCTAGCCAAGAGACCACAGTTATGTGAGCCCATTTACATGAAATGCCCAGAACGGGCAAATCCGTAAGGATAGAAAGCGACTGTCTAGGGATGACAGAGACAGGGAGGTGGGGAGTGACTGCTAATGGGTGGTGGGTTTCTTCTCGAGATAATGACAATGTTCTGAAAATAGTGGTGATAGCCGCACAACTCTGGGAATATACTGCAAGCCATTTAATTGTACACTTCAAATGGGTGACTTGTATACTATGTGAACACCTCAATAAAGCTGTTACAAAAAATTAATAAGAAAAAAAATCTCCCAATGAGTCAAAGAAATGAAGAGGCAGTTTACAAAAGCAACACCAGTGGCCAATACATTCTATGCGGAAAAAAGATGTTCAGCCTCACTAATGAATACGAAGAAATACAAGACACCACTTTCAGGATCAAACTGGCAAACATCTCAAAGACAGTTTCCACCGTGGGCCAGGGCGCGTTCCCAGCGAGCAGGATCATGAAATGGTACCCTTTGTCTAGATGGCAGGCTGCCCACACTGATGCAAATTTTTAATGCATTTGTTGGTTGGGTAAAAACTAATGCTTGGATGTGAGTAACTAATCGGAAAGCCCACATGCAGATGCTAGTTTCCCGGGGATTTCACCCAGCTGGAAGGAAACTGTGGTCCTGGGAAAGGACTGCGGGTGGGGCTGTGGGGTTGTGCCCAGAGAAAACACAGCCTTGCTAATGTATCATAAGCGCCACCATGTAAAGCAACTGGAAGGTTCTGGAAATCATAGGCTCACTGTTTCCAAAGGGCAGCAGCACGTGGAGAGGTCACCACGAAAGGGGATACTGGAATGGTTACTGGAGCTGCCTGCCTGCAAAAGGGTACAGGATACCGACTACTTCATCGATCCGCACGGTGATCCTGCGGGAAGGCTGTTAATATGATCACCCCCATCGAGCAGATAAACCAATCAAGATTAGAGGGGCTGTCAGCTGACCTAGGTTGCGCTGACACAGCCAGATTCAAGGCCATGTCCATATACTCTAAAAGATGGGAACTTTCTGCTTCAGAAAAAGACAAAACTTCCACAGACGGACAGACATGGAATACCAGGTTCTACAGACCCTTAGTCTGTCCCAAAAGGGCAAATTCTCTGCCTTTAATTGGCACTTACCAACTCCCTCTCCTTATACTAATGAAGGTTACAAAACACCTTACAAAAAGCATAAGTGAGCATCGCTAACTCTTCATTCTAATCTTCAGTGTTTGCTGCTGCCAGATGAAACACAAAATTAAGACTCAGAAACACCTTGATTTTCTGGAAGCATGGCACACCAGGTACCCAGGCCAACTCTCATAGCAAACAGCTGCAAATGCTGAAGAGAAGCTGTGAGACATCTTTTAAATTGCCTCAAAGAACGGGCAAGTCAGTAAGGAACACTGAGGGTCAAGTTAAGAAAAGGCTGGGATCCAGAGAGCAAGTGGAGCTTTGAGGGTGGGTACCAAAGGCATCTGCAGAACTGAGCAAGCTCAAGTTCCCTATCCCTTCCAATGAGGTCTCATTGGCGGGGGGGGGGGGGGGGGGGGGGGCTCCAAAATAAAGCTGGGGCCACAGAGAGTTACAAGTCAGTGAAGAAAAGACTGCACAGAAAACTGCCTATATCAAACTCTAGCATCAAATGCAGGAGGGGAAAATCCCTAGATGGCCCCCAAACAGATGAGAGCCCAAATTCACATATCATAAAATATACACTTCAGGTAGATAAAAAGTGATCCCAGAAAGTATTAAATGCAAGAAGGAATGAGGACAAACTAGTCAATAATAAATGAGTAAATCTAAACAATACTGAACTAATGAGGTATTCTAAAATTTAAAAAAGAACTAAAATACTCGCCTATAGAATAAAAGGAGGGAGTGATGGTAATTAAAATGTGCTAAGGTCCTTAACTGTTTGAGAGTAGGGTGGGAGACAGTGACTAAAGTTAGACTTTGGTAAGTTACAGAAACTGAGAGATATACCATATTCATGGAAGGCTCAATGTCATAAAAATGTCAATTCTACCCAAACTGATGTGGAATAAGTTCAAAGCAATTCTAATAAAAGATCCCAACAATTTTTATGGAATTTGACAAGCACAATCTAAAAATGAAGATGGGGGGCGCCTGGGTGGCACAGCGGTTAAGCGTCTGCCTTCGGCTCAGGGCGTGATCCCGGCGTTATGGGATCGAGCCCCACATCAGGCTCCTCCACTATGAGCCTGCTTCTTCCTCTCCCACTCCCCCTTCTTGTGTTCCCTCTCTCGCTGGCTGTCTCTATCTCTGTCAAATAAATAAATAAAATCTTTAAAAAAAAAATAAAAATAAAAATAAAAATGAAGATGGAAGAGCAAAGGGCCAAGACCTTACCAGATACCAAGAACTGTTACATAAAAACTCAGTCATTAAAGCAGTGTGATATTGGCACAGAAACAGAGAATAAATAGTAAAGAGCTCAGAACGGATCCACACATTTGTGGATCACTGTATTATAATGGTTACTGGTGACATTTACAGATCCACATGAAAAGGATATATTTTTTCAATAAATCGTACTAGGACAATTTGGTACACTTAATAATAATAACAATAATAATAATAATAATAAAAGAATCAGCTCCTTACCTCATAATACACACAAAAATAAACTTAAATAGGCTGAAAACCTTAATGTAAAACACAAAATCATAAAATGTTTGGAAGACAATACCTAGGGGATTATCTTTATAAACTTGAAGTAGAGAGGAAGTTCTTTAAAAGGAACGGAAAACGCTAACCATAAAAGAAAAAAATGATGACTCTTAAAATTAAGAATTTGTTAAAAAAAACAAAACCTACAGTGACAAGACTAGCCACAAACCGGCAGCAGATAGTTACAACACACATACCCAACAAACGATTAGTATACAAAATAAAAACCAAAAAGAAACAAGAAGTATATATACAAGAAAAAGACAACCGGATAGAAAAAAGAGCAAGAAATTTAGCAGCTGTTTCACCGAAGCTGAAACCTGAATGACCAATAAGTATATGAAAAGATGCTTCGCCCACTAATAATCATGAAAATGCAAATCAAAACCACGTGAGATATCACTCCCATCAGATTACTAAACATTTTAAAGTCTAATAAAACCAGAGTTGGGAGGATGTGAAACAAACAGAATTGTCAGTTGAACTGTGAACTGGGGAAAGCACTCTGGAAACAGGTATTATTCGGTCGAGCGGAAGCTCACACACCCTGTGATTCAGCCCCACTCCTGGGGCCGTACCTTGCAGAGCTGCACGTGCGCTCCAGAAACATTCACAGCAGCACTCTGTCTCAGCAAAACACCAGAGACAATCCAAACGTCTGTCAGCAAGAGAAGGGACAAATAAATCCTCTTGCAGTGGAACATATCCATCCGAGAAAGTCAAGTACAACTATGGGCAACATGGGTTACTCTCCAGCACACGTATTAAGCCAACAATTTAAGACACCAAAGAAAACAATGTGATTATATTAAGTTCAAAAGCATGCAAAATGAGACAACACATTGTTTAGCAATACAAACACACGGTAGAACTTTACAGAAAGGCAAGAGAGTGATCAAAGTAAAACTGCGATGACCTGGGGGTGGGGTGGGCCAGGATCAGGGAGGGGCGCTCCCAACCCTAACGGTCACATTCTTACTTGTAAACTGACTGATGGGTACGTGGGGGTTTCCTTGTATCTTTAGTCTTTATACGGTACTTATTCCTTTGTATCTACTCAATGTTTAACAACTTACAAAATTAAACAATGTTCTTTCTGACTTGAAACAATGTTTGGAAGCATGAACTTGGGCTGAGAGTTACAGTGAACCAGGAAAGTCCCTGACAGCCCCCCCCCCCCCCCCCCCCCCCCGGCCCAAAACGACCCCTGAGGCTACCGGAATGAGAAGTGCTTCACCCGCAGGCTTCAGAGCCTGTGGAGACACACGTCCCCGCTGGGCAGCAGCGCCTCCCGTTCGGGACAGGAAGGTGGCTGGCTGAGAGGAACGGCTCCAGCCTGGGAAGTGGAGTGGGTGGGGTGGCGAGAACAAGTCCCACTGCCAGGGCTCTTAAGACAAGAAGCTCAGTGCTTTTCTTTCTTTCTTGGTCTGGTTTTTTTCCAGTTTTACTGGGAAATAATTGACACACACCACGGTGTCCATTTAAGGTATACAGCGGACAGTTTGAATTTCCATGTGTTGTGAAATGACGACTGCAAGAGGTTCAGCTGACATCCGTCTTCTCATAGGGACACAGGAGAGGAGAGGGGAGGGGAGGGGAGGGGAGGGGAGGGGAGGGGAGGGGAGGGGAGGGGAGAGGAGAGGAGAGGAGAGGAGAGGAGAGGAGAGGAGAGGAGAGGAGAGAGGAGAGAGGAGAGGAGAAGAGGAAAGGAGAACGATCTTCTCCCTGTGATGAGGACTCGCAGGATTTACTCTCTAACAACCCCCCTAGATGTCTGTCCTCGTCAAGTGGTCCGGCAGGTTTCTGATGCGACAACAAAACCTACCACACCTGCTTTCCAGCCGGTCCGCCCTAGGCTGGAACCACCACCTCCCAGCCTCTGCCTGCTGCCGTGTGGACAGCAGTGAGCAACTCTCCATTCTAACCAGGCCCTCTGCTTCCTTCCTTTGAAGCTCAAGGTTTACGTGTCTCCAGTTCCCAACAAGCAGGCTTGACTCCCCGAGCCCAAGGCCGAGTTTCCCGCAGAATCTCTGGCGATGACGTGACGGAGGTCTCCTTTAACTGGCCCTTGGACGGTCAACTGAATGCTGGCCTGAGGACCTCCGAGTGGGCAGGGCCCCGGGCTGACGCTCAACAGACAGGCCTGCAGCCAATGCGGAAACCCCTCAGTGCTGAAAGGCTTACTCTTTGACTTTTATTATTTCAATCATCTAGAAACTGTGGCCAGCGAAAGGAGGAGATAATGGTTTCCGGGACAACGTGCTTTGGGCACACAATGTATTCGGAGGTTTTCATTTTCTCTCGGGCTGGGTCCCTCCCTTTCGTGGTGCCAGCCTGCCGAGACACCACGTCTGGGAGTCTGGGTACCTTCTCGCCACCCACTCAGGCACCACCCTTCGAGGAATTCCAGGAAAGAGTGAGCCCCCTGGTCTTTTACATGGTAAATTGGTAAAACCCCCTGAAGCCCCGCCCCCAGCGGCTGCCCTCCTCCTCGCAGGGGCTCCTATCCCGCAACCTAATCAAACCATGTGACTCTAAAAATGGTCTTCCCTGGAAATACATGGAGACATAAAGAGGCACAGAATAGTTCTGGAAGGACCTGCAGATACTATTAACAGTTATCCGGGAGGGGAACTGCGTCAGGTGTGAGCGTGACTTAACTCTCCACGGTGCATTTTTTTTTAAGATTCATTTATTTTCTTTAGAGAGAGAGTGAGTGACCGCGCGCACACCCGTGGGAGGGGCAGAGGGACAGGAGAGGGAATCTCAAGCGGACTCTGCACTGAGCGTGGAGCCTTACGCAGGGCTCAAACCCGTGACCCTGAGATCATGACCTGGGCCGAAACCAAGAGTCAGACGCTTAACCAGCCACGCCACCCAGGCGCCCTCCACGGTGCATCCCTTAGAATCTTTTGATTTGTGCACCGTGTGCACAGTCCTCTACCAAACATGTTTCCTCCTCTGCACACTTTCTTTCTTGACCCTCCCAAGGATCCTCTTCTCCTAACTAACACACAATAACACCAGTCACCAACGATGGAGTCAGGGACTCGAGTACACATTTTACGTGCATTCCCTCATCAATACTTCCGGCCAATACAGTTATGTATGAGGTCATCCGTATCCCCACTTTGCAACTGAGAAAAGGCCAAGTATTCTGCCTGAAGGGACACATCTAGTAAGTATAAGAGCTAATATAGCCCAGGGACGGCTGACCTAGAAGTTCACGTTTCTGGGGCGCCTGGGTGGCACAGCGGTCAAGCGTCTGCCTTCGGCTCAGGGCGTGATGCCGGCGTTATGGGATCGAGCCCCAAGTCAGGCTCTTCTGCTGTGAGACTGCTTCTTCCTCTTCCACTCCCCCTGCTTGTGTTCCCTCTCTCGCTGGCTGTCTCTATCTCTGTCGAATAAATAAATAAAATCTTTAAAAAAAAAAAAAAAGAAGTTCACGTTTCTACCCAGTACCCTATATACTGCAGGGTTCCAGCTGGGGACAACTGGGTCCCAGGAGACGTCTGGCAATGTCTGGAGACATGTTCCACTGTCAGAGCTGCAGGTGGATGGGTATTACAGGCATCTATGGTGGAGGCCAGGAATGCCATAACCATCCCGGAGTGCACAGGACAGCCCAGAGCAAAGAATTATGCAGCCCCCAATATCAACGACGTCAAGGCTGAGAAACTAGGCTCTACTGTAAAAAGGCAGGAAGAGTAAACTCTCATCGTTCATGTCATACAGTTCACCGCGTTCACGTCCATAGTCCAGCCAGACACCAAACCAACCATGAGGTTCTCCTCTCTTCAGTCGATAGCACGCCGAGGCCACATCACGCGGGAGTTCTGGCCAGCCTAACTGCCGGTTCCTCCCCAGCCAATCAGGGCCGATCATCTGCCCTCCAGCGCTTACTGAGCGTCAGCTGTGTGCCAGGAAATGAGCTACACAGTGGGGCTACGAGGAGTAACGATCCCGTCCCTGCCTGCAAGATGCTGGTGGGCCAACAGGGAGACAAAGAAATCTGTCATCACAACGCGAGATATGAAGGCACTGAGAGATCAGTGCAGGATGTTAAGAAATCAACGGAGGAGGAGCTCCAAACTCAGCGGGGGTGGGTGGCTGGGCAGGGCCCAGAGCAGGCTTTCCAGAAGCATTTGAGCTTGTGGGAATGAAAGAGGCAGAGGACCCCTCACCAGACCTTCAGAGGACAGTCTCTGAGAATCCACAGATGGACACCTTTCATTAGAGAGCTTGGTAGAACTCACAGAACAGTCGCTGACCCCCTCTGCACAATCTGGGTAAGTCCCACCCTGAGGGAGGATGCAACCCGGTTTCCCTACAGGTTTGGGCCTTCTTTGACTGCAGTCCACACTGGCTTTTCTGGCTTCGAACCACCCCGCACCCTGCAGCAGGAGGTAACTCCCCTTTACGCAGCAAAGCCTGTGAAGTACACGCTTGATCTCTCATAATTCCCTGAACAATTCTGTGAGCTGGATGCTGAGATCCCTATTTGACAGATGAGGAAACGGAGGCACAGCGGTGAAGTAACTGGCCCGCAAAGAGTCACGACACAGGGAAGCGGGATTCACACCCACACCAGAGTCCTCGCTGCCTCTATCTGAGAAGACCTGTACAGATGTCAATCCAAACACACTGTTCACTCTTAATCTCCCCCGCTTTGGCAGAGCCTTCCAACATCACTCATCCTCCTCCTTTGCGCCTCCCCCGTGGTGCTCCTTGCACTGTGTCGTGATCACCCACATGGCTAAGAGCTCCTTGCTCCCAGGATGCAGTCTTACATCCCTAGCACTTAGCAAGGTGTCTGACACGCTGGGCACAGAAAATGCTGAATGCATGAACAAGCCTGGACTCCCTGGGCTCAAGCAACATCAACCTACCCAAAGCCAGAGCAGCCTGCCTCTTCCACCAATGCAGTGGGCTTCCCGCTCGGGCTGGGCCCAAGCCTCAGACAGCAATTCAGTCACACAGGGGACCAAGCAGGCTTTCTCAGACAGCTTTCCCTCCAGCACTGGAACAGTCGTGATTCCTTCTTTGGTTGTACACCAGACGCTTATGTTTGGGGACATGTTGTACAAAAATATGTATCTTTAAACATTAGAACCTTAAAAGGAATGAACATGTGCTTCCCACTCTGTCTTTCCCTTTCTGCCAGATGGAGTACATATGCAATGGCAGGAGCTGCAGCAGCCAGCTTCGACCATGAGATGGAAGCCTGGGTTTCAGCGAAGAGAGCCACATGATCACTAGAACCCTGTTCCTGGATACTTCACGGAACAGAACAGGACACCCTACCAGCTCTGGACTGCCTACTTACAGACGTTTAATAAGAGAAGAGGAATACTTCCAGCTTGTTTCAGCCACTGTATTTTGGAATTGCTTTGTTGGAGCATATTAGGTTGTACTCGATTAAAACACGGTGTGAACATTTGCCCCAGTGATTAACCTAGTCTGGTCTTTGTTGGTAAACCAAGCATAAATGATTGCCACAATTTCCCAACCAAACGCAGATGTTGTCATTACTGTATAACTTGAAAGAAAAAGCTATCTTGAAAGGGTGATTTGAGTCATGCTGAGCCTAGAGAAGAAGGACAAACAAACTGATCTCCTGGTTTGTTTCATGCTTGACCTTTACAGACATACCTCAGATTTCCAAGTAGCCCAGGCTACTCTTTTCTGACGGTTTGTCTGCGTAAACTCCAGCTTGGCTCTCCTCCTCCAGCTCATTACCTGAATCAAAGACACCCAAGTGGAAAATCTGATGAGAACCCGAAAGGCATCTGCTCCCTAAGAGCTGCCCTTTTATACATCCAAGAAACACAAGCAAACCCAGAGTCCTGAGCACAGAGCCCGGCACAACGTAAGCACTCAGTACAAGTTTGTCTGGATCATTACTGGCCTGCTGCATGCCAGACACCGTGCGGGACACCTGGGACATAACGATGAGTGAACCCGCTCCCAGGCCCTACACTCAGGAACTCCTGCTTACCAAAAGACATGACTCGACGTTGACAAGCAAGAGCAACAAGACTGTGCCCAGGTTTCTGCATTGCTACAGCATTAGCACTTCCCCCGGGATGTCTCCGATGCTCTTGCTTCTCATTTCATACCCTCACCCGCTGCGATCACACCCCCTCCCACAACTTTAGGACTTTTGATGGATGACAACTGCTAGCTCTCCACTGGACAGTTCCACTGGAATATCTTACAAGCACCCACTTTCCACATGTTCAAAACTAAATGTATCTTCCTTTCTCACACCCGATCCCCATCCTGTTCCCTATCATGCCGAGTCACATCATCACCCGCCAGTCAAAAAGAGGAGGTCAATCCTGACACCTCTCTGCCTCTAACTTCCTCATCTAAGTAATCACCAAGTTTTGTCAATTCCCCAAAACCTCTCTCCACGCCCTCTGCCTCTAACCCGACTCCCTCATTTCTCACCTGGATTATTCTAACAGCCTCTTCACTGGCCTCCAGGCCTGCTCCCTTTAATATATCCGTCACATAGCCAGGTTATTGCTCTAACCCACAAATCTCATTCTTAAATGGCTTCCCATTAACCTAAAACTTCAAGTCCTTAACGAGGTTTACAAGGCCCTGTAGGACCAGACCACAGCCAGCTTTAGTCTTACCTCTTAGCTCTGTCTCTAGGCAGAGATCTTAATTATTACACTAGCCCCTAAGCTTTCTCACTAACTCCATCTTCAACTGAGAATACTCCCCCCTTTCTTGCCTCCACTCTCCTAAGCATTCTTTAGGTCTCTGCTTGTTGGGGGGGGGTGCAGAAGCCTCCCTGGATTCACCTAAACTGAGTGAGGTGCCTCTACTCTTTCCAGAACAAGGACAACTTTTCTGCTTTTCTTCCATCATAGCATCAGGGGTGCCTTATTTATCTCTATGGCTCCCACATGAGTCTCTGAGCTCTGGGGCATGATCATGAAACGGCAGCAACCAACAGACACATTTACTTTATGCCAGGAACTGTTCTCCGCACTTTATACCTATTACCTTATTTAATCTTTAGAACAACTTTAGGAGGCAGGTTTTATTATTATCTCTGCTTTAAGGATGAAGAAACCGAGGCAGAGAGTGAGAACCTAACGTGCTTCAGAACACCGCTGGCAAGCAGAGTCGGGATTCAAACCCTGGCTGCCTGGCTTCACAGTTCACACTTTCAACCACTACACCAGGAGCAAGTCTGTCCCGTTCACCTGCTCTATCCTCACAACCTATCAGGTGCCAGGCCACCGTCTGCGGAAGGAATGAATGAATGAAATAATCTTATACGGGGCAGTGTAGACCTCCCCATCTACCAGCACCTCCTGGTTCTGGCAGGCCCGTGCCCTCCAGCCCCGACCCGCCGACGTGAGCTGCCCCGGCACCCCGCCGCCCTGCGGCCGCAGAACGACCACCCGCCGCGGCGCGCGGGGTCAAGGGACGGTGACAGCCGGGCGGCGGGGGCGGAGATGCTACCAGCTGGGGTGTCACCCAACCCGGGAGGCGACCCCCGCTCCCTCGCAGGAACTGCCGGTCCGCTTCCCCCTTCTGCGTCCGCTCGCCTGGCGGCGCCCCCCACCCAAGCTGCCCCGCACCCTCCTGCCCCGCAGGGTCCCCTCCGTCTGGGTTCCCTTCCCATTCAACTTCCCTCCCCTCCCCCACACAACCGTCCCCGGCGTCCCGCCGCGCCCCATCCTTCGCCGCCTCCACCCGGCTCCCGGGACTCTGCCAGCCCCGGGCGCTTGCTGACCCTCACCTGCCATGTCCCAGACCCCACCGTAGAGAGAGGTGCATCACGGCCGCGAGAAGGCCGGGGACGGCACTTCAGAGCAGACAAAGGGCGCCGCCATGTCAGAGTCGGGCGGAACCGACCTCGCTGGCTTCCCGGCTGCAACTTCCGGCGCATGCGCAACGCCCGCGCTAGCCGAGGACCGCGGACAGGCGCATGCGCCTACTAGCCAGAAGTTTGTATTACAGTACTTCTGCACTTAGAATTGTCCTCATTGTAACCCTTCACTGGTTTTCTATTCCCAACATAACAGTAACAGCTTCCCCGCGCTCAGCGCCTACTGTGTGCCAGGCACTGTGTTAAGCACTTTACGTGCATGATCTCGTTAAGTCTTCTCGCCAACCGTAGGATAGTCTTTTTCTCCCCCCCCCCTTTTGAAGAAGGGAAAACAGAGGCTCAGGAAGAGTAAATGAATTGCCCATTGTCACGCGTCTTGCAAGTGGAGGAGCACGGACGTGAACCTAGTTGTGGCTCCAAAGTTGCAGATCCCTCCTTAGGTTTTTCTACCTTCTGAGCCAACCATTGCCCCATTTCCTATTTAGGGCAGATCCAGGATTAGCCTGGGTGTGAACAAGGGTGCTGGAAACAAAAGTGTCTGCAGACTTGAACAGTCCCTCTGTGGCCTCTTTCCAAATTTTCAGCACCTCTACACCATTGACTTCTCTACTTCCTCACAGTTCCTGGGCTTTCTCTTTTCTTCACTTCTGATCCTGTTTATTTCCCATGAGTTTTTTTGTGTGTTTTTTTTTTCTTTAAGATTGTATTTATCTATTTGAGAGGGGTGGGGGCAGAGGCAGAGAGCGAGGGAGAGGCAGGCTCCCGGCGAAGCAGGGAGTCCCATGCGGGCTGAATCCTAGGACCCTGGGATCATGACCTAAGCTGAAGGCAGACGCTTAACCAGCTGAGCCACCCAGGTGCCCCTATTTCCCGTGGGTTTTAACAACACTCTTGCCACCACCCTGAACTTCTTTGCTCCCTTGTCTTTTTGTCACATGGATTTGGTAAGCTTTCCAATCCTCAGTAAATCCAAATGCACCTTGTCACTTCACTTCCACCCTAACAGCCGCGCACAGTTGGACAAAGTACCCAAAGGGACAGACTGTTCGCTACAAATTCATGATCGCTAGCCTGAAGAGGAACTTCGACAAATATTCATCTGTCCAAGTCACTACTCCTCCCTTCACAACCACTAGGGAAACTAAAAAACTCAGCGGCAGTTGACTTCAACCTTTCTTTTGCAGGAAATTCGTAGCAGATCTGATAAGACCCCTCTTGTCCTCCCAAAACGAAGGACACAAATCGACCTCTGTATCCATCTGTGTTGGATGTAGTCATCTGGGACTCATCAACCATCCCTTCCAGAATCTAAAAAGTTAAAATTCCATTTCCCAGACTCAGTTGCAGTTAGAATTCCAGATACAAATGGATTCTGTCAGTTGGTAAGATTGGATGGAAGGCAGAAGTGAGGCAATAACCATCGTCCTACCGATGTTAGCTGATTGCTGGTGGCAAGCAAGGTCACGCAGATGTGAGGGTTTGCAGCAGTGCATGGTGGCTGGTCTCCAGCTTCATGAGTGTTCAGAAGCATCTGTGAGATGGTGACAGCCAAACTCAGCATTCTAGTGCCTGGGAACCAGCTTCTCTAGTCCCAAATCTAGATCTATGGATTCTTGCTGGCGATATGTTGAATGCAATAATCTCGGTGATGACTTCTTGATTCCTCATCTTCGTGATTGTGGCAGAAGTAATAGCCTCTGGTTGGTGAGTTCTATGGTGTTCTGGGAGCCATTGCTAGAGGACCAGTCTAGAAACCCTTTTTTCAGCCCCTCCAATAGTGTTATAAACACTTAATTTTCTGGGGGCACCTGGGTGGCTCAGTCGTTAAGCGTCTGCGTTCAGCTCAGGGCGAGATCCCAGAGTCCTGGGATCAAGCCCCACATCGGGCTGCTCCGCTGGGAGCCTGCTTCTTCCTCTCCCACTCCCCCTGCCTGTGTTCCCCCTCTCACTGGCTGTCTCTCTCTCTCTCTGTCAAATAAATAAATAAAATCTTTAAAAAAAATAAACACTTAATTTTCTGGATGAAATCCCTTTCTGCTTAAAAGAAGTCTGAAGACAACATGAGGAATCATTGTAGGATGGAAATGTTCTGTACCTTGGCTATATCAGTGTAAAGATCCTGGTTGTGATATGATGGTACTATAGCCTTGCAAGATGCGAGCATGGTGGAAATTGGGTAAAGAAGGGTGGTGGTGGAATTGCTCTGTATTGTTTCTTACACTTGCATGTGAACTGGGGCACATGGGTGGTTCAGTCGGTTGAGCGTTCAACTCTTGATAACTCTTGATTTCAGCTCAGGTCATGATCTCAGGGTCGTGGGCTCTGAGTTCAGCACAGAATCTGCTTGAGATCCTCTCCCTCTCTCACTGCCTCCCACCCCTGCTCACGCTGACTCATGCACTCTCTCTCCCTTTCTCTAAAAAACAAAAACAAAAACAGGGGCGCCTGGGTGGCTCAGTCGGTTAAGCATCTGCCTTCAGCTCAGGTCATGATCCCGGGGTCCTGGGATCAAGACCCGCATTGGGCTCCCTGCTCAGCTGGGAGTCTGCTTCTCCCTCTCCCTGCCATTCCCCCTGCTTGTGCACTCTCTCTCTCTGTGTCAAAAATAAATAAATAAAATCTTTTTAAAAAAAACATTGCATGTGAACCTACATTTTTTTTCCAAAGTAAGAAGTTTAAAGAGAACACCCAGCAAGGTTTCTATTTCTGCAGGAAACTGACCTCCGAAGGGGTCAAGGCATTAGATTTGAAGGTGATACAGATCTAGCCTACTTCGCACAGGGAAAAACTAGTTACAGAAGTTATCATTTATCACAATAAATATTGGTGCCTGGGGGAAAGTGCCTAATAAAGATAGGCTTTGGGAGACGGAGTAGTTGCCACACTGACCATTAGAGCAGAATGGGAGGACTGTAAGGACTGTCACATAGGCTGCCTATGTATAATTGTGCTGAAGACTTTCGAAAAAGAAATACTTAGGGTTTAAATTCTCAGCTCAGGACAGGACTAGAGAAGCAAGGGCCATTCCTGACTACTCTAAAAAATTTTGTCTCCTCTCTTGTAGCTACAGGGCTTATGTAGCCAAAAATTAGAGCAGATCCTGTGTTGCTGAATTGTACTATAATTGCAGCAGAAGTTGTAGTCACAGTCTGGCCAGGTGCACTGAATGGGAACAAGCGGCACTTAGCAATCAAGACGGGGGTGTTTGGGTGGATGCAGATGACTAAGTTCCCTGACTTCTCCAAATCCAAAATTCACCGAAACTCTTTTGCCTTAGAGGTAACCCCCTCCCCCTACTGAATGAGACTGACCCTGCTTTCCCTGGAAAGCCCATACTGGCCTTATCTGAGGAAGTTACTTTGCAAAGAGACGCTGATGCCCCTGAGAGATCATTATCCTTTATTGGTCTGCGGCTCTGCCCCAGTCCAAAGTGCCCCAGGGAACAAGCACGTGGCCTGACCCTACGGTGATTTACTGATCTACGACAGGAAGCCACCAAGCAAGCAGGGAGGGGGGAGAAAAGCTAGCCTTACCTAGTAAGGGAGCTGAAACCTGGAGAATATACATGTAACTTAGACCTGTTACGTCAGAGAGGAAGCAACGTAACATTAACCTTGGCTGAATGTATAAATAGAAGTGAACCCCAAGACACTTTGGGGTTTTAATGTCCCAGCTCCAACAGCTGAGGCTGCTTGTAATGGCACAGTTGGTTGACAATTGAGACCCAGAAACGGTCTCCATTAAATGAGATGCCAGAAATTCCTTAAACAACGCAGAAGGACGTATCTACAAATTCACGCTAGGTGGCTGAGAGCAGGAGCGAAGGATACCCCTGCTGCTGGCATGAGCGAGGGGTGATGGTTGCCTGGTTTCTCACGGGGGGGTGTTGCTGCAGTCTATTACTAACAGACTCCCTCCACCTGGGCTTCTCCCCTCCGATCCCTCTCCCCTTAGCTGTCCGAGCGACACGCAGGGCCCCTCACCATCTCTGGAGTCTCCAGCCAGAACCTCGTCCACCTCCCACCCTGATGTCCTCCCAAAGCTCAGTTATTATTTACACGTGGGCCTTTTCCCAACCAGGAGAACTTCGGTGGTTGGCTAACTTGTGGCTATGAACTTGAAGGGCTGCAGACACACTGACAAATGTCTACGTATAGAATTTAGTTTATCAATTTGATTACACACAGGTTGAAAATCATGAATTACATAACAGTATATTAATTTTTTTTAAAGATTTTATTTATTTATTTGACAGAGATAGAGACAGCCAGCGAGAGAGGGAACACAAGCAGGGGGAGTGGGAGAGGAAGAAGCAGGCTCACTGCGGAGGAGCCTGATGTGGGGCTCGATCCCGTAACGCCGGGACCATGCCCTGAGCCGAAGGCAGACGCTCAACCGCTGTGCCACCCAGGCGCCCCAACAGTATACTAATTTATAAATGCAACGATGTTTTCTCTGCTTATTTGTCATAAAACAGTTTTCTTAACTCTTCACAGGCATCCTTGACATACGCTTTTTACTTCACACCCGTTTTCAAAATGTTATAAAGTACTAGATAAAATAGAGGCGTCTGGCCGGCTCAGTCGGTGGAGTGTGTGACTCTTGATCTCGGGGTCGTGAGTTTGAGCCCCATGTTGGGTGTAGAGTTTTGTATTTTTTTTTAAGATTTTATTTATTTGTCAGAGAGAGAGCACAAGCAGGGGGAGTGGCAGGCAGAAGAAGAAGCAGGCTCTCTGCTGAGCAGGGAGCCTGATGCGGGGCTGGATACCAGGACCCTGGGATCATGACCTGACCCCAAGGCAGACACTTAACGGACTGAGCCACCCAGGTGCCCTAGAGTTTACTTTAAAGAAAAACATCAGGAAAGAAGGGGCACCTGGGTGGCTTAGTTAGTTAGGTGTCTGACTCCTGATTTCAGCTCAGGTCATGATCTCAGGGTTGTGAGATCAAGCCCCATGCGGGGCTCTGTGCTGGGTGTGGAGCCTGCTTAAGATTTCTCCCTGTCCCTCTCCCCCCCATTCTCTCTCTCTCTAAAATAAATAAAGCTTTTTTTAAAAAAGAAAAAAACAATAAAGTACTATATGAAATAATAAAATAAAATATTAAAACTAGATAAAATAATAAAATATTTTCTGCATGCCCACCATCCAGATTCAACAGTTGTTTTGCTATGGGTACTTATATATCCTTCCTTTCCTTTTTCTTTTTCTTTTTCTTTTTTTTTTAAGATTTTATTTATTTATTTGACACAGAGAGAGACAGCCAGCAAGAGAGGGAACACAAGCAGGGGGAGTGGGAGAGGAAGAAGCAGGCTCCCAGCAGAGGAGCCTGATGTGGGGCTCGATCCCAGGACTCTGGGATCACGCCCTGACCCAAAGGCAGACGCTTAACAACTGAGCCACCCAGGCGCCCCTCACTGACATATTTTAAAGCAAACCCCAGATATGTCATTCAGCCCTCATACGGTTCAGTGTGCAACTGTTAAAAAATTATCTTATGTTTCCATGATGTAAGATTTTAAAAATAAAAATTTCTTTAATAAAATCTTTTTTTTTTTTTGGAAGAATATTCTTTGGAATCCTGTCCTGTAAACATCCCACATTCTGGATTTCTCTGTTTGCTTCCTCGTGCTGTCATCTGAGTAGCACTCCTCTCCTTTCATTTCCTGTAAATTAGCTGGAGGGGGTAAGTAGGTTCAGGTCCCACATGTTTGGTAAGAACACGTTCTAGATGCTTCTGAGTCACGTCAGGGACCCCTTCAGTGGTGCTAAGATCAATGGTGGGTGCTAAGATCAATGGTGCTAAGATCAATGGTGGGAGGAGCCCAATTCCTTCTTTGGAAAGTTCCCCATCAACTTCCCATGTAACAGTTTCTTCCTTTGAAGATCCTTCCCTGAATCAATGATTTCATTAGAGGTTGTAAAACGATGCATTTCTGATGCTATCATTCTTTCCACACTTATTAGCTGGAGTTCTTTTTTTTTTTTTTTTAAGTTTTTACTTATTTATTTAAATAACCTCTACTCCCAACATGGGGCTCAAACTCAGGACCCTGAGATCAAGATAACATGCTCTTCCAACTGAGCCAGGCAGACACCCCAGCTGGAATTTTTTTTTTTTTTTAGATTTTATTTGTTTGAGAGAGAGAGAGAGACAGAACCAATGAGAGCACAACCAGGGGGTGGGGGGAGAGGCAGAAGGGGAGAGAGAAGTAGTCTTCCCTATTGTGGGAGAGAGAAGCAGTCTTCCCTATTGTTAATATCGTAGGTAAGTTTGGAACGTTTGTCAACATGAAGAAAGCAACATTGGTTCAGTACTATTAACTAAACTCCTCCCTTCATTTGGCTATCACAGGCTTTTCTGCTAACATCCTTTTATTTTAATTTAAAAACTTTTAAAGATTTTATTTATTTATTTCAGAGAGAGACGACGAGCTGGGGGAGGAGCAGAGGGAGAGGAAGAAGCAGTCTCCCCAATGAGCAGGGAGCCCCGAGCGGGGTTTGATCCCAGGACCCCCAGGATCATGACCTGGGCTGAAGGCAGACGCTTAACCGACTGAGCCACCCGGGCGCCCTGCTAACATCCTTTCTTGATTCCAGGATCCCACAATGCATTTCATCACAGTGGCCTCTTAGTCTCCTCCCTTCTGTGATGGTTTCTCCGTCTTATTTTTTCATGGTCTTGACCGTTTGAGGAGTACCAGGGAGGTAGTCTGCAGAATGTCCCTCAGTTTGGATCTTCCCGATATTTTTCTCATGGATAGACCCGGGTTATGGGTTGGGGGGAAGGAGACCCCAGATGAGACATGCCCTTCTCATCACATGATGGCGGGAGTGCTGGTGTCCACAGGTGCCCCGTCACTTTAAAGTCAGATTACACAGGCGACAATATCCAGCTAGAATTTAATTTTATTTTCTTAGACTTTTGCGCAGCCTGTCAGTTTTCTATCGCTGCCGTGCCAAAGTACAATCTAGTGGCTTTAACGCAACACAGGTTTATTACCAGTTGGTCCGAAGCCCGGCATGGGTTTCACTGTGCCGAAATTAAGATGTTGCCAGGGAGGTCCCTCCATCCAGGTCCTAGGGGGAAAAAAATCCCTTTTCTTGCCTTTTCCAGTTTACAGAGGCCGCCCGATTCCTCGGCTCAGGTCCCCTTACACCATCTTCAAAGCCAGCAATGACAGGTGAGTCTCATGCCCTGTCTCTGGCCTTTTTTTCATCAACACATCTCTTTCTAACCCAGCTGGGAAATGTTCTCCGATTTTAAAGACTTCTGTGATTAAACTGTGCTCACTCAGATAATTCAGGATAATCTCCCCCTCTCAAAGTTCATACTTGTGATACTATATTTATAATAAGAAATATATATATAGTCTTTGTCCAATTCCTGGCACAGAGCTCCTCATACCCTCTAGAATTGCCCAAGTGTTGAGAGCAAGAAAGTGTCTTTTTGGGGCGCCTGAGTGGCTCAGTCGTTTAAGTGTCTGCCTTTAGCTCAGGTCATGATCCTAGGGTCCTGGGATGGAGCCCCACATCGAGCCCTGAGTCAGGCTCCCTGCTCAGTGGGGCACCTGCTTCTCCCTCTCCCTCTGCCTGCCACTCCCCTTGCTTGTGCTCTCTCTCTGTCAAATGAATAAATGAAACGTTAAAAAAAAAAAGTGTCTTTTGTTATATTAACGAGGTACCTTTTATTTATTTTTTATTTTTAGTTTTTAAAAATATTTTATTTACTTATCCAAGAGAAAGAAAGAGATGGTGAGCAGGGGGGAGGGGTAGAGGGAGAAGCAGACTCCCCACTGAGCAGGGAACCCCCTCGGGGCTGATCCCAGGACCCCGAGATCATGACCTAAGCCGAAATCAAGAGCCAGACGCTCAACTAACCGAGCCACCCAGGTGCCCCAAGAGGTGACTTTTAGAAAGACCCTAGGTCACCTAAGGATGGGCCTGGTGGCCAGGGGAACCCAAAAAGTGTGATTAGAGAGTTGGAACTTTCAGCTCCACCCACCAACATCAAAGAGGGTTGAGGGGCTGGAGATTGAGTTCAGTCACTAATGGCCAATGATTTAACCAATCAGGAACATAGTGGAGGAGATTCAGGAAGAGTGACAGGCTCAGAGTATTAGAAGCTCCGCCCCTTTCTCCCTCCTTTCCTGTGCATCTCTTCAATCTGGTTGTTCCTGAGTTGTACCCTTTTATAATAAACTGGTAATCTAGGGCCATCTGGGTGGCTCAGTCAGTTAAGCACCTGCCTTCGGCTCGGGTCATGATCTCGGGGTCCTGAGATCGAGCCCCGCATTGAGCTCTCTGCTCAGTGGCAAGTCGGCTTCTCCCTCTCGCTCTCTCTCTATGATCTCTCTCGCTCTCACTCTGCCTCAAATAAATAAATAAAATCTAAACAATAACAACAACAACCAAAAAAACCACAAAACCCCCAAACCCTGGTAATGTAGTAAATAAAATGTTTCTCTGACTTCTGTGTGCCTCTCTAGCAGATAAGGAGGGGCGCATGGGGAACTCTGACCTAGAAATCAGAATCACAGGTGACAGTGTGGAATTACAATTAGCATGAGCAGTTAGGATCGGCAGTCACGTGGGAATGAGCCCTTAATCTGTGGAATCTCGCTATCTCCAGGTAGGTTGTGTCAGAACAGAGTTAATTGCTTGCTGGTGTGGGAAAAAACCAAACACACACATCAGAAGTGATGTTAGAAGCTCAGTACCCTTAATCACAACTGCAAAGTTGTTTTTGCTGTGTCAGGAAACGCTTTCACAGGTTCTGGCAGCGAGGGCATGGATATCTTTGGGGGACCATTATTCTTATACAGTACAGAGTTATTTGTAATGTACAGAAGTGATACTGTTACAATTAATGAAATGCTTCCAATTTTCATTTTAAAGTCTATTTCCAACAATTGAGCAAACAGACTCAGGAATAGAACAAACTGGTGGTTGTCAGGGGGATGGGGGCAGGGGAATGGGCAAAATAGGTGAAGGGGATTAAGAGGTTCAAACTTCCAGTTACAAAAGAGGGGTGCCTGGCTGACTCAGTTGCTAGACTATGCAACTCTTGATCTCGGGGTGGTGAGTTTTGGTCTCGGGGTTGTGAATTTGAGCCCCACACTGGGTGTAGAAATCACTTAAAAAATAAAATCTTTTTGTTTTAAAAATTTTATTTGCTTATTGGACACAGAGATAGAGGGAGAGAGAGCAAGGACAAGTAGGGGGAGCGGCAGAGGGAGAGGGAGAAGCAGACTCCCTGCTGAGCAGAGAGCCCGACAGCAGGACTCGATCCCAGGACCCCGGGATCATGACCTGAGCTGAAGGCAGCCGCTTCACCGCCTGAGCCACATAGGTGCCCCCAAAATATATACTTTAATTTTTTTTAAAAGGAGGTACAAACTTCCAGTTTTAAAATGAATAAGTCAGGGTGCCTGGGTGGCTCAGTTGGTTGAGCGGCTGACTCTTGATTTCAGCTCAGGTCATGATCTCAGGGTCGTGAGATCAAGCCCCGCATCAGGCTCTGCGCTCAGTGCAGAGTCTGCTTGTCCCTCTCCTGCGGCATCTCCCCCAACTGGCATGCTCTCTCTCTCTAAAATAAATAAATCTTAAAATAATAATAATAATTTAAAAAATAAAATGAAGAAGTCACAAAGATGAAAACTACAGGATGGGGATGGGGAATGTAGTTGATAATACCGTAATAATTTTGTATGGTGACTGTAACTATGCTTACCATGGTGAGCATTTCCTACTATGTGTAAATGTCAAATCAGTATGTCTATGTCATACACCTGAAACTAATATACTGTATGCCAACTCTACTTCCCTGAAAACATGATGATAACAAAGTATATATATATTTTTCAATAAAAACAGTCAGTTGATTTAAAGGATGCTGTCCGCTGAATGTGTCCTCCCCAAATTCATATTCTGAAACTAAATCCCGGTGTGATGGGACTTGGAGGTGGAGCCTTTGGGAGGTGATTAGGTCTTGAGGGTAGAGTCCTCATGAGGAGGACTCTAGATAAAAGAGACTCCAGAGAGCGCCCCTGCCCATTCTGCCGCGCGAAGCCCCTGCTGGGAGGACGGCCGTCTCTGAACCCCTAAGTGAGTCCTCACCAAACACGCAATCTGTGGACCCCTTGATTTGGACTTCCCAGCTTCCAGGACCATGAGAAATCCATTTTCTTGTTGAAGTCTGGCCAGGCTAAGGCAAAGAACAGGTAGGAAGTGGCTGGAGTGGAAAGAAAATCGGGTCTGTTTGGTAGAACGGCCTCCCAGTGACCTGACAACAATTCTGTTGACATAACCCTGTCGATCAAAGCCATCCCCTAGCCGCCCCAGGCCCGTTCCTGTGGCTCCCGGTGGAATTCGCTCAGCAGATCCGGATCCGGTCTGGTAAATATAAAAGGTCTGGTCCTTGGGTGGGGAGCTACATCCTGGAAGAGGCCGCTGCGAAGTTCTCCTCCTCCCAGAGCGAGAAGTTCTCCACTGTGGCAAGAGCGGTGACCCCCTCGGAAGACCCCAGCGACCGACAAGCCAGCCCCAGAGTCATGGGCCTTGAGACAGATCTGGAGACCAGCCCAGGTAAGAGGTGGCACAGGGGCCTCAGCCCCGCAGACAGACCAGCTGGGGTGGTGCTGGGGAGGGCAGACACCCGCCCTGGAGCTGCGGGATTCTCAAGCCATGGGCGGTGGGCTTCAATGATTCTGTGTGTTAACAAACCTACCAGAACACGAGCTTCCTTCTGAGGCTGTGTCGTGAGGAAGAGCACGTAGTGAAGAGAATTTGTTCCTTGGGTAACTCAAAAAGTTCACTCAGAGTCCAGGCTCTGGATTCACACGGAGCTGGTCTGACACTCGCTTCATTGATACGTTGATCACTTGGCTCATGGCTTCTCCCTGAGCTGGGTCGGGAGGGTACAAAAGCACGACTGCAGGGCTGCCCAGGAGAGACAGCCCCGGGCACTACCAGTGGGCTCTGAGGCTAGGGGCGAGGTTGTGTGGGGGAGGGGAGCGCAGCGTGGTGCTCCCTGAGGACCACCTTTGCACAGGCTGAGCCTCTGCTGCCTTGTCCGTATAAAGTGGCAGGAACTTCCTCTTGCTCGAGGACCTCATTACTTCAGCAGTGAGGTCCGTGGACCAGCAGCACTGGCGTTCCCTGGGGGCTTGTTAAAAATGCAGAGCCTCGGGGACCCCCAGCCTCCTCCAGTGCACCAGAGTCCCCATGGGACGTTCTTGGGCACAGCACAGAGCCCTGATGCCCGGGGCTGTGCTCCCAAAGGCAGGCGGCAGAGAGGGGGAAGCCGGGATTCCAACCCAGGTCTCCCTGAGGCTGAAATCCGTGCTCTTAGACTCCACTCCCTTCCCGTCTTTGTGAGTCAACCAAATGGGCAGTGAAACCCTGGTGGAGGGAGGGAACAAGTGAGTGAAATGAAACCACACTTGACTATGCTAACTCCAGCCTTTGGTCTCCTCCTTCCTTCCAGGGGAGAAGCCGGCCTGCCATCAGAAGGCCATCCCCGCCGCTCACCTAACTTTTGTTATCGACTGTGCTCGTGGCAAACAGCTCTCCCTGGTGGCCCCCCCGGTGCCGCCCCGAGCCCCCGGTCCTCACCTAGGACCTGTCACTCCTCCGATGAAGACCTATATCTTGTTCTGCGGAGGAAACCGGCCCCACCTGACTCAGGAGGCCCCTCCGGGTGGGGTCCACCTGGCCCACACCGGGGGGACCCTGCCACCCCGCAGAGGGACGGTGGCCCCAGCTTCCTCCCCAGTCAGCCCACGGGTCCCCCAGGAGGCTCCTGAAGCCAAGGGGAACCCCTTGAAGATTGTGCCCTCGAGGTCTTCAGCTTGGGGCACGGTCATCGGCTCGCTCAAGGCCCTCTCCTCCTGCGTCTGTGGGCAGGCAGAGTAACTGGAAGAGCTTGGCTGTGGAGGAGGGGGTTGGCACGGCCGGCTCGAGAGCTGGGGGACTGCAGCTCCCAAAGCCCCAGCCCCCTTCCCCAGCCAAGCAGGAGTCTTTATGCCGGAGCCAAGGAAGAGCATTAGATCGATCAAGGACATCTGAAACAGCCACCAAGTACACACTCAAAGGTCTCCTCCTTCCTCCTCCTTATCTTTGCTCACCTTTCACTAGAAGCAGGGTAAGGCACCTGCGCTTGGAAAGAGACCAATTCGTTCCTACAGCAAATCCTAATAGGGCAACTTCTGCATGCCAGGCTCTGCCGAGTACTAGGGAAGACACCACAGCGTCCTTGGCGCTTATCCTCGGGGCGGTGGGTGGGGGTGAGGGGAAGGGTTAAATAAGGAACCAAATAAATAAAGATGATTTTGAACAGTGATGGAACGAGTGCTGTGTAGGAGCTGAAATGGGGTGCCGGGATGGGGAGTGATGGGGGCAAAAAGCTTTTCTGATACGGTGGGTGGGAAAGGCCTGAGTGGGTAACAAGGTATGACCTAAAAGACGAGAAGGAGCCAGCACTGTGGACATCAGGGGCCGACCCAAGTGGCGTCAGGACGCCCCAGGGCAACAGGCAGGGGCCACGAGTTGTCCGCCGCCATCCTGGCTCTCGTGCAAGTGTGTGGGTCCCTGGGAGGCCCCGACACCAGGTGGGGAAATTCAGGGGGGCAGGTGGGACCTGGCGATCCATAATGGGAAATAAGGGGACCTGCTTCTCGACGGGGCACGGGAGGGGCTCCGCACGGTAATGGGGGGTCATGTTGGAACAGATACAAACAAGAGCGCTCATTTCCCGAGTGGCTACAGCAGACCAGGCTCATACGCCCCCAGGGATACAAGGGGCGGGTGGTCCCTGTCTCACGGGGCCGTCGTGTTACCCAGCGGGAAGTGGGGTCACTGACGTGTGTGTGAGGCTGCGTGTAGGTCTAAGATGCACGACGTTGTGCGGAAGCATATCTCTAGGTTTCTCCTTAAAATTGTTGAATGTTCAGGGCGCCTGGGTGGCTCCGTTGGTTAGGTGTCTGACTCTTGATTTCCGCTCAGGTCGTGAGATCGAGCCCTGCGTCAGCTCCGTGCTGGGCAGGGAGGCTGCTTAATTTTCTCTCCCTCTCCCTCTCTGAAACAAAACTGTTGAAGTCTCACTTACTTATTCAACGACTATTTTACTAGTTTCCTGCAAACTCCAGTAGCTAAGGTGTATTGGCCGTTTGCTCTGTGCCAGGGGAGCGACAGCCTTGCAGGGCCTATGTGAGAAAGCACAGATTAGGGAGCTGGGGTACACGGATGCGCTCGGCGGACTCTCTCCCAGGCAAAGGGGATCCAGAGAGAACAGCCATACCTCAGTCCTCCGGGAGCTCACGGCCTGGGAGGGGGCAGGGGCGGGCAAGAGTAAGGGCGTACAGAGTAATGCGGGGCTGGAGGAGGGTGTCCAGCCCACTCTGAGGAGAGGAGATCAGGGAGGGCTTCCTGTAGGACGTGATGTCTAGACTAAGACGTGACCAGCGAGTGAGCCACACAAAGGCCAGGGAACGGGGGTGGGGAGTGTCCCAGGAAGAAGGACCAGAGTCATTCGGTCTGGCTGGAGTATATTCATCCATTCACTCAGTATTACTGGACACCCACTGTGTGCCAGGCTCTGGACTAGACCCCCGGCTGGAGCAGTGATAAGACAGACAAGGCCCCGCCCTGGAGGAGCTTATTCTCCAGTTGGGGGAAGACAACGTGTGTATGTGCACACGGGACAGCGGCCGGAGAAGTGGCAGGGACCTCATCACGTGAGGCCTTGCAGGCCATGACGAGGGCTTTAGATTTTATTCTAAGATACATTCTGTTGGAAATTGTGAGCAGAGAGTGACATGCTCAGACCTATTTTTTAAAAAAAAGTTCCTGTGGGGCACCTGGCTGGCTCAGTGAGTAGAGCATGTGACTTTTTAAAAAAAGTTTATTTCGTTATTTGTTTATTTATGTATGTATGTATTTATTTAAGTAATCTCTCCACCCATCGCGGGGCTTGAACTCACGACCCCGAGATTGAGAGTTGCATGTTCTTCTACTGAGCCAGCCAGGAGCCCTGAGCATGTGACTCTTGATCTTGGGGTCGTGAGTTCAAGCCCCAGGATGAGCGCGGCACTTACTTCAAAGCAAAATGAAACTTTCCCAACTCCTGTGCTGGGACCAGAAGGCAAGGGTGGAGGTGCAGGAGGGGGTGGGAAGCTTAGGAGGCTGTGCCCCAAGCCAGACAAAGGGGGGTGGCGACTTGGTCTAGAGAGGTAGTGACACAGTAATCTGGATGACATCTGTCCCTCCTCTCTCCTCCCGTGGCTGGGAAGCACTGGAGTGGAGGAGCCCAAAGACGCAGCCGCAAAGGGAGTTCGAGGCCGTCAAGGAAGAGGGTGGGCCTGTGGCTGCACATGCAGCTTTGTAACAGCAGGTGTCGCCCTATCATCAGACTGGAGGGCACTGTGTCCTGGCCTGGCTGGGAGGGCACCGAGTCCTGCGCCGGCCACCCAGTGGGGTCCATGCTTCCAAAAGCCAAACTTCATTCTAACCAACACCCACTTCGTCCCCATAATGACTATATGTATATATGTGTGTATATATATATCTGCATGTTTTTAAGTTTATTTATTTGTTTTTTAGTACTCTATACCCAGCATGGGGCTCGAACTCACGATCCTGAGATCAAGCGTCACCTGCTCTCTGACAGAGCTAGCCAGGTGCCCCACAATGACGTATATTTTCATATGCACCACACCCCACCTGTGTTCCTCTCACACCAGACCAGAGAGGTGGGTACGACTTTTATTGCCATTTTGCAGGTGAGGAAAGAGGCGGAGCCCAAATGCAAACCCCAGGCAGTGTGACTCCACACTTGTGAGCCACAGCATCGTGACCCCGAGCCTTGCCGCTGGCACTGTGCTCACATTTGTTCAATGGGCAAATGCTTGATGAGGACCCAGCCTAGGGCCTGACATGGTGCAGAGCGTGTGTGGGGCTGAACAGGTGAGCAGAGCCCACCCTGATATGGAGCTCACAGGGGGAGGAGAGAGCTCAGTTCGTCTGTCCACCCACAATCCTGTGAGGCACTCTCCCACTTTACAGATGTGGAAACTGAGGCTCAGGTAGGGAAAGCTCTGGCCCAAGGTCATACAGCTAGCGAGTAGCAGAGCCAGGGGTGAAATTAAGGTCGTTTGACTTCAGAGCTTTGCCTACCATCCATACCGTAGGAACTCAGCAAAATTCTGTTGAAGGAATGAATGAATCAATCAATCAATAAAAGACTTTATTGAACTAGCGAGTTAAAGTGTAAGTAAATGTGTTTCCGGGTTGGCAGCCATGCTTCATCAGGACTGTGTCCCCAGTACCTTAAAGTGTCTATATATGACAGGGGGTGGTGGAGAATTGTGTGAGAAGGAGGGGAGATGGGCGCTTGGGTGGTTCAGTCAGTTGAGCATCCAGCTCTTGGTTTCGGCTCACATCATGATCTCAGGGTCAAGGGATCAAGCCCCGGGTCGGGCTCTGCACTCAGCAGGGAGTCTGCTTGAGATTCTCTCTCTCCCTCTCTCTCCCTCTGCCCCTCCCTGTCTCATTCTCTCTCTCTCTCCCCCTCTAAAATAAATAAATAAATCTATTCTTTTTAAGATTTTTTTATTTATTTGAGAGAGTGAGAGCATGAGTGGGGGGAGGGGCAGAGGGCGAGGGAGAAGCGGACTCCCCGCTGAGCAGGGAGCCTGATGAGGGACTCGATCTCAGGACCCCAAGATCATGACCCAAGCCAGAAGCAGATGCTTAGCCGACTGAGTCACCCAGGTGCCCCTAAAGAAATCTTTTAAAAAAATAAATTACATTTTTTAAAAAGGAGGGGAGGGAGGGAAGGACTCGGAAGGATGGAAGGAAGGTGCAGATTTGCTGTCCTGCCCTCTCCTCAGGGGGTCCTAGCGCCAGCAGCGCTGCTCTGTGCCCAGAGGGCCCGCACCCAGTCTAGTAGCCCCCAGACTCCCATGAAAGATTGTCGCTGGGTCCAGGCCTTGGAGGACTGGGGACTGGCCCAGCTGGCTGGTCACCGTGAGCCCCAGGCCAGGTGTGGGATGGCCCAGCTGTGCTGACAGTAAATAACACTCCCTCCCATGCCCAGAGGCTCCTGCCTTGGGCACCGTTCCTGCAGACTCAAGTCACCATGTGCCCCAGGACCCTCTGCTGTTTGAGGACAGAGCCTGGGGGATGGAACCTTGGCTTTCCTTGTTTAGAAAACAAGCGCATTTTAACAAGAGTTTAGCATTTATTAAGCTTATACTAAAACACCATCGCTCTCTGGTTCCTCATAGCAGCCCTGGGAGGGTGGTGCCTGATCTTTGTCTCTGGGATGAGGAAACTAAAGCATCCAGAGGCTTCTCTCCCCCCACCTTCAGCTCCAGGGCCCAGACAGGATCTTCTGAGATGGCCAGGGGACCTTTTAGCTCTGCCCTTACCTGCTTTTCATAGAGAGGCAGCTCCTCTATCCTCTGGCCTGAGTCTTGGCCTCAAGGGAGCCCCAGACAGTGTGGGTGAAGGGGGGGAGGTCAGGATCCGCATCTGAATGAGGTCACAGAAGCTGAGCCCTCCTGGGCGTTTTCGGGGCGTGGCATACTTGAGCTCCAGTCAGCTCCCAGGTGCCAAACCCTTTACACGCATTACAAAACCTTGGCAATGGATTCCATTAGCACCACTGGCAGATGGGGTAAATGAGGCACAGACGGATTATGTTACTTACTCGGGATCGCACAGCTCAGAAGCAGCAGGGGCAGGACTCGAACCCAGGGCGTGCAGCTCCAGAGTCTATGCTGACCCTCCACTATTTCCTGAGGCTTGCTAGCTTTTCAAAAAATCCTACAAACACGCACTTAGCTCCCTTCCCATGCCAGACTTCGGAGCAAGGAAGGAGAATAAGGCGTCTTCCGCCCCTGCGGAACTAGGATCTGAGGACACTGGGGAAAACAGAGATGAGGGGTGCACACTGTGGGGGATGGGCATTACCTCTGGGCCACGGAAAGGGGGCAATGGGCATGAAGGCGGTTGGTCTGGAAGCCATGCCCTGGCCTGAGGTTCTGGAGGCCCGGGTCTTCATCTCACCTCTGCCACTGACTTCTGTGTGACCCTGGGCAAGGCTCTAGCCCTCCCTGGGCCTCAGTTTCCCCACCAGACCCAGAGGAGTTTGGAGTGACTCCAAGGGGACAGGGCCGGCCAACCAAGCGGGTGGGCCTCAGGGTCTGCCCTCACCCTCAGGCAAGCCCCCCTTTCATCTGAGTTTCAGTTTCTTTTGAACACAAAGTTTGGGCCTAGGGTTCTTTGGGCCTTTGTCTGTGTCCCTGAGCTGGGAGCTCTAGAAGGCTTTCTGGAGGAGGTGGCTTTGGACCTGAACGAAAGGAACTTTCTAGTTCCTTGGCACCCTTCAGGGTCTCTGGCACCACCTGACCTGGACCTTCTCTCAGGTCTCCAGCCCTGGAAGGTTGCATCTTTGCAACTTCCCCTGCCCTCCTGCCCAGGCCCACTCCAAAAACTATATGAGATGTACAATTTGACTTCCCTGTACAGAATGCCGGGATAGCGGCAGGGGAGCTGACTTAACCCTCTGATGGTGTTGTGTTGGGGGGGAAGGGGGGAGGGACTGATTCCGGTTTTCTAGAGAGGACTTTCTAGAGCCGACTTTCTAGAGCCATAGACAAGAATTCAAATCCCAGCCATGCCACTTCCAATCTGGGTGACCTTGGGCCAGTTGCTTGACCTCTCTGAACCTCCTTGGTACCTACCTTGCAGAATTATTGTGGGGACGAGCAGTATGCTTGGCACACACTAGGCGCTCAATGAATGGGGCTGCTAAAATTATTCTTCACGGGGTGGTAGTGGGGGTGGGGCACAGGGCCTGCAGCCAGGCCTATATTTAGCCTGGAAAGGGTGGGGGGCCAGGGGAGACAAAGCGCCTGGGCCAGCCCAGGCGCCCAGGGGGCGGAGCCGATGAAAGAGGGCCTGCCGTCCCCATCTCCCCGCCTCCTCCCCCGCAGGGTCACCTTGGTGGGAGGGCTCTCTCAGACACAGCTTCTGCTCTGTCCCCCGCGAAATCTTCATCTCCCAAAACCTCGGTCTGGGAAGAGGGCTGCTGGGGCCGGAGGTGGGGCGTATTCGGCCCCACTGGCCACTTGGGGGGAGCTGCCAGGTTTCCCAGGCGGGGCTGTCCGCCGCCCAGCCCCGCCCCCTTCGCGACCCAGGGAGGGGCATCGCTGGGGTCGGAAAGCCAAGGTGAGCCTGACCCTGGGTGCGGGTCGACGGAGACGGGGAAGCTGGCCCGGCTCCACCCCAACCCCCGCGCCGATGAGTTTCGGGGCTGCAAATAGCCCAGTGGAATCAGTGAGTCACGGAGGCTGGAAATACCGCACCCCCTCTCCCCTCTCCTCCCCTCCTCCCCTCCTCCCTCTTGCAGCCCGACCTGCGCTGGGGAGCGCCTGACACTCCGGTTTCAGCAGCGCCTCGTGGTGTTGGGGGTGGGGTCCCTCCAGAGCGCACCCAGACTCCCTGACCCGGCCAGCCCCTGCAGCCAGGGTTCAGCCCTGCCCTGCCGCTGGGTCTGTGCGACCCTGAGCCAGTCACTCAGCCAGTCTGGTCCTCAGACACGATGGGCTTCAAGAGGGCAGGCGACGCGACGACGACGACGCAGGACAGCTGGCCCGCCTTTGGTGTCCCAGTGCCTGCAACAGTGCCTGGCATGTGGTATCAGGGGCTGGCAGTTGGAAGAGAAGGCACTGCAAGGTTTTTCAGGGAAACAATTCTGGGATTCCTCTCTGGTGGGTCTGGGAGCCGAGGGAGGAGGCCAAAGGACACCCACATTTCTGTGAGGTCCTTGAAATGTACTTGAACTGCCACCCCAGGCCCCAAATCTCAAGGAAGGCATGTCAGTTTATTCTGGGGTTTCTCCCCCTGGCTGCCTCCAGCCCCATCCCAAGTTTGAGAACTTCAGGCAGGTGATGTCCAGAAGTCTGTGATTCTGTTGTTTATTGTGTGTGCAGGGTACAATGCTCGGGTCCTCCCATGCTCCCTTCCACCCCCCCAGTCAGTCATCCCCTAAGGACCCCAGAATGGCAGGGGTGAGAGGCCACCCTATAGAACACTGACCTAAGAGGTGCAGGAGAGAGAAGCTGGCCCCGCCTCCTGCCCCCAGGGAGTCTCTGCTACTGTGAACCACCCCTTCCCCCCCACCCCTGCTTCTGTATGTTGGAGACTGAGCCAGTGTCACTGGGGGTATCTGGGGCTCCCCAGGATGAAGGCTGCCTGGAGGTCCCCTGCCCTGGACTGGAGACTAGGAGGGAACTGAGCTGGGGCCTCTTCCTATGATCTGGGCAGTCTCCAGCAGGACGATGCGGGGCAGGGTGCAGAGGCCACGAGGGGCAGAAGGAGGGGCACTACCCCCCAGGGCTCAGAGGGGTGGGGGGCGCTCGAGAGCAGCTTTCACAGCCTGGGTTCAGATCCAACCTTTAATGAGTGAGCCGGGCATTCAACTGCTCAGAGACTCTGTTTCCCCATCGATAAAAATAGAGATTGTAAAATCTGATTTTAGAATGTGCTGGATTCAGCCTCCACTAATGGTAATGCTCAGTATTTGAAGGACATGACCATGGGCATGTGTGTGTGGTGTATACACACACCAAGCCTATAGATTCATTGATTAAAGAGGGGGAAGAATGGGGGAGGTGACTGGCCGCAGGGGAAGATTGACAAGAAGCTGGGGTCCAACCTTGAAGACTCAAGGCCCCATCCGTGCTGTCTCTCCCACCTTAGCTGGGTGACCTGTCTGCAGGGGAGGCAGCCCCGGGAGCCCAGGTCTCCAGGTGGGAGGCAGGACCAGCCCCACCCCTCAGCTAGGCCTTGCCTGAGGGCACAAGCGGGTAAGGGGGGCAGGGGTGTTGTACAGCTCCTCAGGAACCGGCTATATTGGAAAAACCCCATCTATATACAGACATTGGGCGGCCCAGCCCTGGCGCAGCTGGCCGGTGGGGGCAGCAGGTCGGCAGGCAGCCTGCAGCTGGCTTGGGGCTCAGGGAGTGGTGGAGGGGAGCTTCCCCCCCACCCCGCCCCCGTGGCTGTCCCCTCTGGCTTCCCTGTGCAGTTCTGCTTGGATCAGCGCCCCAGCCTAATATCTGCTTCTGCCTCCCCTGCTCCCCCCTGCCCTGGGGGTCCCAGATCCCTGTCCCCTCTGCCCCTGCCCTGCAGAGACCCCAGAGATCAAAGGATTTGTCCATCTGTCTGTCCCGCAGACTACTTGCCTAGAGATCCTGCCTGTCCCAGTGCCCCTTCCCCAGAGTGCGCTCCCCGGGAGCTTCCTTTCCCATCTCAATCCCTTTATTCCGGATTAAGTGAAAGAGGCCACATCTGGAATCTGGGGGCCACAGGTGAGGCAAAAGGTTCCCTGGCCTGCCCTGGAGAGCAGAAGGCCCCAGTTCAGGGGGGGATGACCCACCTCAGGGCCTGGAACTTGAGCTGAGATGTCCTGCAAGCTGTCATGAGGGGTGAGGAAAACTTCTCTGGTAGGCCAGTTGGGGAGAAGAGGGGGAGCGGGAGGGGACAGGGAGGGGGAGGCCCTCAGATTTTGATCTCCGTCCTGAAGGTCTGCTGGACGTGCTCCGTGTGTGGGTGGCGCCGGGCCCGGATGGTGAGGCTGCCGTCCTCCCTCAGGGCAGAGGTCACAGAAGTGGGGTCCACATCCTCGGGCAGCTGGCACTTGTGAGCGAAGGTGTTCATGACTGTGCCGTCAGCTGCCAGCTGGGGAAGGGGTGAGGGGTCAGGGCAGGGTGCCCCTCACCCCTGTCCTGCTCAGGTCAAGCCACAGCCCTGTCTCCCTCCTCTCAGGCCAGCCAGGCCCCTGCATGTCCATGCCAAGGGGTTCTAGTCTCAGGTGCAGAGGGGCTGGCCCAGGGGGCGATGGCTGGGACAGCGACAGAGGTGCTCAGGGGAGCCCCAGTGCTTCCAAGGGGGAGGCAAGGGGCTGGGTGGGGCTAGCTCAGAGAGGGAGGAGCTCGGTGGCAGAATCTGGAGCTCCAGAGCCACAAAGAGAAGACGGCTCGGAGCAGGGCCGTGCCCTCTGGGATGCCCAGACACATGGGGTGTCCGCCGCCCCGGCTGGACAGGCGGCCCCTCCCCCCATGGTTTGGCCAGCACATAGTGTCCAGAGGAGCCTAGGGTGGCTGAGTCACTGGCGGGGGTTGCAGGCTGGCACGTGCTGCCCTGGTCCTGGTGCCCACAGGCCTCGGCTTCTCCACCGAGGTGCCGGGGCAGCCAGCCTCCCGAGCTCAGGAGAGGAAACCGGGCCCTGGAGCATCCGCAGGAAGCCTTGGACAGACCCTCCCTGCTGGGCGGCGGTGGCTGTGGCCCTGTGGGGGGCAGCAGCCCTGGTCAGGCTGGGCCACACGCTCCTCCCCAGCAGAGGCCTCCTGGGAGCTGGGACTCTGAGACCCTAGTGACCCAGTGACCCTGAGCCCCGTGGGTGCAGGGAGTGTGGGGTCTAGAGTGTGTCTGACCCTGAACAGCAGGGTCTGCCCACCCTTGGGCCCCGTTCAAGGATCCAGGATGGGGGCTGAACCTCTGGGTGGGGGTGGAAAAAGGGGCTCGAAGGGTGTCACGTGGGGGAACTCTTCCCCCCAGCTTCCCTGGGAGCCCCCCACCTACCCACATGCTTGCCAGAAAAGCTGTCCCCACTCAGTACCCATCTCCATCCTCTTGGCTCCCCCCTCACCTCACCTCCTCAGGTGCCCCCTGCCTCCACCCCTCCACCCCTCTCCCATACCTGCTGCGGTGCCCTCAGCAGCCCTTGGCTCCTAAAGAAAGGATCCCAGCACCTTGGGGCAGGGTGAGGCAGCCATGGGGAGGCTGCTCGGCCTACCACTAACAGGAGCAAGGTCTCCAGTCCGCCAAGGGAGGTTGGGGTGGGGAGGGGCACCAGTCAGGGTCTGGGGTCCCAGCAGGGGCACGGGAGTGGGGACGCTGGGCAGAGGGTACAGATGTGGAACCAGGGTCCGGGCAGGGTGGGCAGGCTCACCTTCTCCGCCCGCACCTCGATGTGGTTGTTGGAGGTGGTGACAATGATGTCTTCAGGTGAGAAGTCGCTCACGTCCACTGCAAACTCATAGGCGTCCCCGAGGGTCTTGATGTTGCCCGGCGCCCCGGGACGGGCTGTGGGGAAGGCTGCTGTGAGCTGAGCCCCGGGCACACCTGCCTCTAGAACCCGGGTTTCTGGCTCCTCTTGGGGAAAGGGGCTGGCCCCCAGGCCTGACCTCCCCCTCAGCTGTTGTTCCTAACCCCCCTGCCCACAGCTCCTCACCTCCGGCAGCCCGCCCTTTCCGTGGTGGGGATGGGGCCTCGCCTAGCACAGGTGGGCTGGGTGACACTGTGTGTGGCAGCCCACCCAGGCCTGGGGGCTGGGGGTTGCCTCCCACTCCTCAACCCGGTCCAGTCCTCCAGGGCTCCAGCGAGGACCTGGCCACGGGCCCTGTGTGGCCATTGGCGTCAGAGCTGACCTCTGGGGCCACAGCCGTTCTTGTGGCCACATCTGTCTCTGTGGCCACATCTGTCCTGGTGGCCACATGCGGCTATAGTCGTGCGGCACCTGCTCTGGGCGGCTGCCCTGGAGCAGGGGTCCCCTACCCATGCATCTCCCCTCCGAGCCCTGACAACTTGCCTGGGAAGGCCAGGGGCTCCGAGTGGGGCCGCATGAAGCTGCCAAAGTCCTCGGAAAACATACTCAGGGCTTTGTCCATGGGCGGGTCCTGGGCTGGGAGGCCGCGGGAGGCTGAGGAGGACGAGGACGAGGATGAGGATGAGGACGAGGACGAGGAGGAATGGAAGCTTCTCTCCGCTCTGAAGGTGGAGGAGGTCCTGTGGCTCATCCACGGGCGGGCGGCCGGGCCCTGGCCAGGCGGGCAGGGGGACAAGAGAGGGTGTGGGCAGCAGGCTCTGGGGGAGCGTGCCGGGCCCTGCTTGCCGGTGCTTTATAAGGCCCGACCGTCCCTGGGCTTGGGGCCAGCCCCTTGTCTCCTAGCTAAATTTAGGCCTCGCCTCGGCCCGGAGGGGGCTGGAAATCTTCTCCGGTGAGGCGGCACTGCTGACAGTCCGGCACACACGCAGGCCCAGGCTGAGCTCACAGCCCGGCATTCCAGGCCGATAACTGCAGCCCGGGGCCTCCGCAGCGGCGGGCCGGGGGCAACCTGTCCCCTCGCTGCTCAGACCCCCGTGCCTGCTGCGGGACCTTGTGTGTGGGGTGTCTCTGTCTCCCCCATCAGCCTGGGTGGGGGGCTGCTCTCTAAGGACTGTGCCTCCCCCATCAGACTGCAAGCTTCTTGGCAATAGGATTTTCTGTTTCTGGTCCCCTCTCCCCCAAAGTGCCAGTCCTTGGTAAGGGGGGATCTAGGGGGTGGGCAGTCAGGTGAGCGGGGGCCCAAGTGCCTGGCTCTGGGGAGAGCATGGGATGCCAGGTCAGAAGGTAGGGGTGGGTGGAGGACCTCCATCTGTTGGTCCCCTGCGTGAGGTGAGAGACTCCTTCCCTCAGGGCAGATAATGTTTACAACCATCTCTTAGGAAGGACTGAGACAGCCCCCGGGGCGGGGGGGGGGGGGTAGAATGTGCAGCTGTCCCCCTGCCCGCTCCCACGGGGACCCAGATTCTGTGCTTGCCCTCCTCCCACTCTCAGAGCATTTTGGGGCCCCAAGAGGAGGAAGCTGGCGGCCCTTAGGCCAGGGTGGGGGTTGGGCCAGGACTCAGGGGAGGGGGGCAGATAACTTGGTAATTGTCCTTCAAGGTCTAGAAGGTTATGTTGCTGGGAACTGTCTGCTTGACCCCCAGCTCATTGAAGATGCTTGGGTCTATGGCAGGCGGGATTTCAGGGAAAGGGAAAGGAGAATTCCGGAAGACGCTCTTCTAGCTCGGACTTCTGGAGGGCCTCCTGGCTGTGAGCTTTCCAGCACCGCCCCATTTGATCCCCACCCAGCTCGGTGAGGGAAAGAGGCGTTGTTCCCATTTTACGGGGCGGGAAAGCAGAGTCTCACAGAGAGGGCGGGGCTTGCACGTAGGTAAGGGGCCCGAGCTGGGATTCGGACCAGGTGGGTCTGATTCAAAGCCCTCCAGGAGGGGCACCTGGTGGCTCAGTCAGTTAAGTGTCTGCCTTCCGCTCAGGGCATGATCCCGGGGTCCTGGTGTCGAGCCAGGTGTCAGGGGAGTCTGCTTTTCCCTCTGCCCCTGTCCTGCTCCCTGCTTGTTTTCTCTCTCCCCCCCTCTCTCTCAAATAAAATCTTTAAAAACAAAAAGCAAACAAAACCCTCCAGGAGGCTGGGGTACCTGACCATATGGAGACAGGCTGTCCCTGAAGCCTCTCTCTGGCCACCCACGGCTCAGCAGAGCCAGGACTGACATCATGCAGGGCCAGGGGATGAAGCAGAGGAGGCTATTCTGGGCGGTAGGTGCTACCCAGGCTACAAGGTGGGGTTTCTGCTCTTCTCTCCAAATCCTGCCCTTCCTGCCCAGACCTGCTCTGATTCCTCCTCCTCCAGGAAGGCCTTGGTGATTGCTGCAGCCACACAGGGGCCCCTGCCCAGATGCCCACCCCAGCACCTGGCACTGTGACATGGTCTTCCTGGGTCTGTGACTTCTCTGTCATGTCCTCACTCCCCCATCGGACTGGTGGTTCCCTTGGTGCAGGGGTCCACCTATCTCCCTGTGAGATCAGGGACTCCTGAAGGTGGGGGCTTTTTTTCCTTTCTCTGGCTCCCACAGAACCCCATCCTTGAGGGGCTCCGTCTAGGGGTAATTACTGGCCCTGGTGGTCTATGGGTGGGGGCAGCATGCAGCTGGGAGCTAGGGGGTGGCTGCAGCAAGAGGGGTCTGCCGTTCTAGTGGGGGTTCCTGCTTGCCGGTGTCACCCATCCTGGCCGAGGGGTTCCAGTGGGGCTGCCAGGAATTGACCAGCACAAGGCAAGATGGGAAGAGGGTAGGGGCGGGGGTGGGGGGCCCAGAGGTCTCCCGCCCGCCAGGGAAACAGGAGCCAGTGGCTAAATGCAGACACACTGTCATGGTGCTGAGGGCCTGAGTCACTGCTCCTGGACGTCAGATCCCGTTACCCACCCCCGCCCACCGTTCCTCCTCCCCTTGCTCCTCTCCCTGAGGCATCGCCCATAAATGTACTGGATCTACTGACTTCAGTGGCCAGGAGGGACCTCAAAAGGTCATGGAGGCCATTCCCCTGTCTCTGGGCATGCTCTGCCTCCAGATCACAGGGATAGAAGGAACTTCCAAGATGATCCAATGCCTTGAATCCCAATCCTGCCAGCGCATCCCGATCACCTGGGGAACTTGTAACACACACAGGCTCTTCCCTCTGCACCCCAAAATTCTGATTTGGGGTCTTGGGAAGGGACTGGGAATCTGTCCCATCAGCTCCCCACACAGCCAGCCTGCAGGCCAGTGTTTGGAAACTGCTCATCACTCAGCAGACATTTACTGAACACCTGCTACGTGGGGGGGCGCTGTTCTAGGCTCTCGGGGAGTCATGATGAATGAGGAGTGCGTCCATGACTCCCCAACTCTCCTCACGGGAGAGAAGAGGACACCAAGGCTCCGAGTGGTGGAGGACCGTCGGGGCGACAGAGCTGGGCTGGCATCAAGCCGGCTCTTAGCCTGCACTGCTGCGGGGGCTTGATGCAGGAAAATGGCTTTGGGGGGGACTTTGCTACCCTCTCCCCAGTTTCCTGGTGTGCCCAGGGCTGGGAGGTGAAGGTGTGGCTGTGCGGCACCTGCTGGGCAGCTTACGCCAGCTGTGGGATTATAGCCCACGGCTGCCCGGAGCCAAAGACTGGAGTTTGGGATGTCAACAGGGCAGCCAGTTATCCTGTTACTGGACACAGTCGCCAGGTTGGGGTGGCAAGGCGACAGTGGGCCCAGCCCACGCAGAGCACCCAGCCCCGCCCCGCCTCTCACCACATACACACGTGCTCCCGTTTTGGACGGACTTGGCCGGACATCCAGGGGCAGAGGGTGGCTCAGGGTCCCAGGATTTTAACAAGTCACCGAAGGGCCATCACGATTTTCAGAGAGGAGCTTTGTCTGGGGGAGGGAGAGAGGGCAGTTATCCCAAATCTCTTGCCCAAATCTTTCCAAAAGGGACATCAGACCCCAATCCTCTGCCTTGTGCCCAAACCCTTGTCCTGACTGATGAAAGCCGCAGGGCCTGGAGGAGCTCCAGGGAGGGGAAAAGCCAGACCGTCTAGGTTGGGGGTCAGCCTCCGCTATGGGACTTTAGAGAAGTCACGACACCTCTCTGACCCTCTACCACCTGCCGCGTGGTGATGCTGCCCTTGGCTCACAAGGGTGCAGGGGGTGAGCTTTTTGCAGACATAAAGGGGCCGGCGTGTGGCTGGTGTGCTTGTTCCCTCCCCCTCATGTCCTCACCCCTACCCTCTGCTGATGCAGGACCGACTGCTGCATTTACTCAGAAGCACTGTGGTTTGAGAGGTAGTTCTCTGAGCTAGAGGGGCCCGACGTGAAGATCAAGGGCAAGTTCCTCCCCAGGCCCCTCAGAGGCCTGTGACGCCCCAGGTCATGGCCCCTGCTCCAGCGTGTGGGTCTCCTCCCCACCCCTGAGCAAGGTGGGTGGCGGAGCCCTATGCAGGCTTTGGAGTCCGCAGACCTGGCTGGGAATTCCGGCTTGGTCCCTCGGTCCCTGGGACCTTGGACAAGCAGCATCACCCCTCTGAGACTCCACTTTCTTCGACAGGAGCCAGTACCTCCCAGCTGGCTGCGTTTCTGTGAGCCCTCAGTGCTTCAGGGGACGGCTGAGCACAGCGCCTAGCACACGGCGAGGGCGCAACAGTAATGGGGCCCCTGGCCTTGGCCCCAGCTCTCCCTCTAGCTCCGTCGGCTTTCTCCCCTCTCCCCTCTCTGCTTCCTCAAACCCTTCCCATGCCCAGCTCTGAGAATGCAGAGGGCCCCTCACGGTGCTGCTGTGGGCAGGACCTTCTCCCCCTCCACGTCCCGCAGCCCCCAGAGCAGAGCCTGCAGCGGGGTCGAGCGCCACCCTCTGCCTGGCTCTCCTGGGTTCCCGGGAGCTCCAGCTCCTGGGCCCCCGTGGCTGCTCTGGCCTGCATGGCTCAACCGGCCTGGGCAGTTCTGGTTGGTTTGTCAAGGACATTCTTAACGCCAGGGTAAAGCCCTGGCAGGGCGGGGAGGGAGGGGGGGAGCCCCAGATGGGGATTGGTGGAGCACAGCCCTGTCCAGGTGCCCCTGGGCTGCAGGCAGAGGCATCTCTGTTAGAGGAGGGCCGGCAGGGGCCACAGCAGGGCCGACGGACAGAGGTGAGGGGCTGCAGGGTGTGGAGGGGGGGCCTGCACTTGGGTGGGACCGGCCAGGGCCAAGACAGGCCGGGCAGGAGCAGGAGGCTGGGCAGCCTGGAGCCAGCACCTCATCCCGGGTCGCAGCGATGGGCATGGGGAGTCAGAGCCGTCCACGGGGACCCCACAGCACGAGGGACTCCGCTGGGCAGTGGAGGCAGCCAAGCGTTGAGGGAGGACAGGAGCGGTGTCCACAGCAGGGGGAAGCGAGTGCTGAGGCTCGGGGTCCAGCCTTGACCAATCTGCTACTGGACACAGAGGACGCATGAACACCAACCCCCACTCCACACCCTAACACGCATACACGCACCCTCGGTGACACCCCTCAGTTATGAGGGCATATCAGTCCTATGTCCCCTCCTGATAGCTTCACACACACACACGGACGCACACACACACACGTGTGCACAGGAAGACACCTCTGTTCCTTTTTATCTGGGAAGTAGCAGTATCGGGAGGGCCAGGTGGCCGGGTAAGGGCACCGGAGCAGCTTACCAAGGGTCTGTCTGTCTGTCTGCTCAGCGACCCAATGGAAGAGCTGGTGGGGCTGCGTGAGGGCTCCTCAGGGAGTCCTGTGAGTCTTCGGGAGCTATGGGGCCCGTGTCCCCGCGTCCGCCGAGGCATTCGAGGTGAGAGCTAGGTCCCCTTCCTCTCCCTATCGAAGACCCCTGAGGACATCACCCCCACCCAGACCCCACCTCCCCCACCTCCCCCACCCACCTTGAAACCCAAGAGCTGCCCACAGTCTCCGGGTGGCAGGGAGGGAGGGCACCTGTCTGCCTGTCATTTGCCTGTGGGTCTAAATGTCTGTGCTCTGCCTCTGGGGAAGCAGCCCCAAAGCCCGATGGCCATGCTAGTGGCCTTGCTCGGGGCACAGTAGGTGCTGCCTTGCCTGACCCCAGTGCAGCCTGTAGGACAGGCCCGCAGGTCTGGAAAAGAGAGGGGTCCTGCTAGACTCTTACGTTCCCTGAGCTGTGCCCTGTGGAGACTCCAGAGAGAGCTGGAGCTCTCAGCACACCCTCCCCACCCCTGCCGGCTCCGGCAATCTTCCACGAGTATCCAGAGGGGTGCGGCAGGGAGGGTGCACAGGTCAACGGTCCCCTCGAGGGGCCCAGAGGCCAGGCACCCACTGCCGCTGGCTTCACTTGCCACGATTCCTGCCTCGTCCCTCGTACGCAGAGCCCCTTCCGAGCCACCCTGGACTTGACCCCATGGTCCCGGCCCCACACTGCCCCTGCTCTCCTTGCCCTGGGCCTGCGCAGGCCTCCAGGGAAGGAGTTGTCCCTGCCCCACCCCGGCCCTGGGCCATGACCCCGTGCACCTGCCCCAGGTGGCCTGGAGTGGCTGAAGCAGAGGCTGTTCCGCGTGGGGGAAGACTGGTACTTTCTGATGGCCCTCGGGGTGCTCATGGCCCTGATCAGCTACACCATGAACTTCGCTATCGAGCGCGTGGTCCAAGGTAACCCCTCCCTGGCACGCACGCCTGCTCTGGACTCAGGCTTCCACGCACGCTCTCGGGATGCCAGATGGGCTGCCAGGTGCATCGCGGGTGGAGGAGGATTCGGGGTAGGGAGGAGGCCCGGGTCTGGTCCAGGCTTTGCTCTTGACTTGCTGTGTGATCCTGCGTGGGCTCCTGCCCCTCTCCGGGCCACCGTCTCCTCATCTGCACAGTGAGCAAGAGAGACCTGAACGTTCCCAAGAGCCTTCTTCCTCTGAGCTCTATGCCCACCTCTTCCTGCTGCCCCTCCCTGTTCCTCCTCCTCCCTCCCTCCTTGCTCTCAGCTCAGTAACGCCGGGGGAGGGCGCTTGCTCAGACCACCAGACTTAGAACTTTCTTTCCCCATGCTTCAGTGGGCTCTCTCCACCCTGAGCTCTGCCAGGAACAGGGGGCATGGGCAGGAAGGTTCTAACACCCCCCGTAGACTTGCTCAGGGGCCATCCTGAAGCCCTGCCATGCACCACGCACTGGACATCATTTGAGTGCTTTCTCGCAATGACCCCGTGAGGACGGGCCCATCACTAGCCCATTTGACAGATGGGGAAACAGAGGCTCATGAAGGTTAAGTCGCTCGCCCAAGGTCATTCAGTGGGTAGTGGCAACACTGGGATGTGGATCTGGGGTCCTAGTCCTGCCTGCATTTGGGCATCTGCCACTCCCTGGGTGGCCCTGGGCCTCCCCTTGTCGAGCCTCCATTTCCGGGTCAGTGGACACCTGAGGGCTGCGAAGCCTGTGATGGCTCCCTGATTCCCGGGTGTCCCCAGCACACAAGTGGTTATACCGGGAGATTGGGGACAGCCACCTGCTCCGGTATCTCTCCTGGACCATGTACCCTGTGGCCCTGGTCTCCTTCTCGTCCGGCTTCTCCCAGAGCATCACGCCCTTCTCTGGAGGTGAGCCATGTGCCAAAGCCTTTGCGTACCCCTCGGGGCTTCTGATGGGGGGAGGCAGGGAACAGCGATCCCATTTCACAGCCAGAAAGCCAGGCTCAGAAGCATCGTGTCGCTTGCCCCAAAGTCACACCGTGAGAAGGCCACATCTTGACTCTTGGGTCACTGCTGGCTCCTCTTCCTTTCCGAGGGTGCTTCTGGCCAATGACGGACGCCCTGGCGGCGGGGTCACCAGGGAGGGGCTGGTGGAGGGCCACTGCTCCCCCAGGCCTCTCAGCTCTGCCTCCAGCTCCAGGCCAGCACTGGGAGCTTCGAGGGTGCACCCAGGGGTGGCCTGAGATTCTATCCTGGGTCCCCCCCGCCGTTTGCCGTAGCTGTCTACCAGCTCGGCCGGCACGACGCGGACGGTTCCCGACCCTTCTCTGAGCCCGAGCTTCCAAGTCTGCAAATGGCGTACAGATCCTAACTCAGGGTTTTGGAGACCTGACAAGATCACCACGTGAGACATTTTGGGCAGGGTGAAGTGTTAAGAGTGTCATCTAGAGACTGTCTCTCCTCCTGCCCCCCTGTCCATCCCCTGCCAAGGTTCTGGAATCCCGGAGCTGAAGACTATCCTGTCAGGCGTGGTGTTGGAGGACTACCTGGACATCAAGAACTTCGGGGCCAAGGTGGCGGGCCTCACCTGCACCCTGGCCGCCGGCAGCACCATCTTCCTGGGCAAAGTGGTACGGGCAGGCGCGAGAGCACGCCACGCCACACCCCGCCCTCTCTGCCCTTTCCCCCTCGGCCCACAGAAGCTGGGGCAGTGGGGACTCAGGCCAATGCCTGCCTTCAGGGTTCAGGCCTGGGAAGGAGTCACGCTAGGTCCCCAGAGTGTGACAAAAGAGCTGGGGAGACGGAGGACGAGGGTGCAGACGGGCAGCCGTGTAGGTCTGGACGAGGCTCTCTCTGCCCCCTCAGCCCTGGGCCCCAAGGGGGAGGAGTAAGGGCTCTGACCCCCCACCATGAAGCCCTGCCATGCACCACGCACTGGACATCATTTGGTGCTTTCTTGCAATGACCCCGTGAGGAAGGGCCCATCACTAGGCCATTTGACAGATGGGGAAACAGAGGCTCATGAAGGTTAAGTCACTCGCCCAAGGTCATTCAGCGGGTAGTGGCAACACTGGGATGTGGATCTGGGGTCCTAGTCCTGCCAGAGGCGAGCCCTGTGCCCTGTGCCCACACCTCCCTGGCAGGGCCCCTTCGTGCACCTGTCTGTGATGATGGCCGCCTACCTGGGCCGGGTGCAGACCAAGGCCATTGGGGAGTCTGAGGTAAGGGGGTCAGCGAGGGCCCCCTTAGAGGAATGAGAGGGAAGGGCGGGTGGGGGCTGACTCCGAACCCCGGACTCGGGATCCCCCCAGAACAAGAGCAAGCAGAACGAGATGCTGGTGGCGGCAGCAGCGGTGGGCGTGGCCACAGTCTTTGCAGCGCCCTTCAGTGGTGAGATCATGCCCCTCCCTTGCACCCTGGGGCCCCCCACATCGCTGCTGTCCCCTGGCGCTGTGGACACCCCCCCCCCCCGCTCACTCCTCTGTCCAGCTGAGAGCCCTGGGGAGGGGTGCGGGCTAATTCACGTCTTGGTTCTTACTGCTGTCCTTTGAGGGCACAGCCACCCCAGGGTGGGGTGGAGGTGGGTGTCGAGACCCCTCAGGGTCACATCAGACAGACTTGGGTTGGAGATCCAGCTCCGCTGTGTGACCCTGGGCCAGTGAGTTCAGCTCTCTGAGCCTCTTTTTTTTGTCTGTAAAATGGGGATAATCGCACCCCACCACAGGGCTGTTGTAGGGATCGAGATGGCCCGGGAGGGCCCATCCAGGTGCGCTCCCTGGGCTCCTGCCTGGCCTCCCTCACTTCCGCTCAGGCCCCAAGAGAGGGGGGAGTCCTGTTTGCTAGGGCTGTAGGAGAGCAGGACCAGAGGACCAGGGTGGGGAGTGGGGGGGGCAGTCAGGGCGCTGGGATGGATGGAGGAGGGGCTCCGTCTAAGCTCGGCATCACCTTCAGGCGTCCTGTTCAGCATCGAGGTCATGTCTTCCCACTTCTCTGTCTGGGATTACTGGAGGGGCTTCTTCGCAGCCACCTGCGGAGCCTTCATGTTCCGCCTCCTGGCGGTCTTCAACAGCGAGCAGGGTGAGTCCCCGTTGGCCCGCCGGACCCCAGCCCTGGCTCCCTCCCTGTCCCTCCTCCTCCCATCTCCTCCTCTGTTGCCTCTCCTTCCTGACGTGTACTGGGCGTGAAGGATGCCCCCCCCCCCCCAGAGTACAAGGGGACAAAGCCCAGCGAGGAGGCAAGGGCTGGTTGTTGGGGCCTAGAATGCCGGGAAAGGGTATTCTGGGGCAGGTCTTAGCAGCACCCCTGTTTGTCGAGTCTGGGACTTGGGTTTGGCTGGGGTCAGGGTATGGTCCCTGATCTTCCCCCTCCTGCCCCAGAGACCATCACCTTCCTCTACAAGACCAGTTTCAGGGTGGATGTCCCATTTGACCTGCCAGAGATCTTCTTTTTTGTGGCACTAGGGTGAGTGAGCACCTTGGGTCCCTTGAGAGCCCGACTGGGGGCCTCGCCCAGGCCTGACCGCTGCCCTTGTTTCCGGGGCGGGGCCCTGGCCCCCTGCCCTCCCCAGGGCCATCTGCGGCGTCCTGAGCTGCGCTTACCTCTTCTGTCAGCGAACATTCCTTGGTTTTGTCAAGACCAACCGGGTCCTCTCCAAACTGCTGGCCACCAGGTAGGCTCTGGGCAAGGACTGGGGACCTCTCAGGGAGGACAACCTCCCTCCCTCAGCCTCCTGAGCCCACAGCTCCCTTTTATAGAGAGCCCCACCCTCTGACTGCCCTGACATCCTCCTACTGAGCTCCCCAACCCTCCCTAGCCCACTTAGGGAGCCCTTATTCCCTCCTAACACCCCTCTCCAGCTCCCCGCAGTCATTGCTCCACCCCCCCACCCCCAGCTGGCTGGACTTCCCACCCTTCTATGTGCTCCCCACTCCTCCTGAGTCCTCACTCTGTCACTGAGCTCGCACCCCCCAGCTCTACTTTCCCACAGAGCCAGAAGCCCTAACCTAGCCCCTCTCCTCCCCAAACCTTGCCTGCCCCCTGGCATTGGCATCTGCCCCAGGCCGGCCATGCATGGCCCACCCGGGCCTGGTGGAGCTCTGTCCCCAACTCTCCTACCCGCCCAATAGGGCTGACCACCACAGGTTTCTTCCCCTAGAAGGCGTCTGGCCTATGTCCCCCACTCCTGCAGTTTCTGCCTCAGTGCTGGCCCTCGGGGTGGTGGGGCCTGCTCTTGCCCGTCTCCCCCTCCGTGGGGTGGGGGAAGAGGAGGGCCGGCCCTGGAACTTACCCCCCACCCCCACGCCCCACAGCAAGCCTCTGTATTCTGCCCTGGTGGCCTTGGTTCTCGCCTCCATCACCTACCCCCCTGGCGTGGGCCGCTTCCTGGCTTCTCGGGTAAGGGGTGCTGAGCTGGGGGCGGGAGTGGGAAGCCCCATCCCTCACCCACATGGGGCCTGTCATCTTGCTTAATCCCCACGACACATGTTAAGGGAGACTGTGGGTCACCCTCACGTTCCAGATGAGGACTCTGCCGCTCTGGGAGGTCAGGGCCCTTCCCAAGGTGGGGAGTGGCAGAGGGGATTTGGGGCGGGGTCAGGGTGAGGAGGCGGCAGGCACGCTGCCCAGCCCCCTCCTGCAGAGCGACCTGTCCCCTGCGCCAGCTGTCCATGAACGAGCATCTGGACTCATTGCTCGACAACCACTCGTGGGCGCTGAGGACCCGGAACTCATCCCCGCCCTGGCCCGAGGAGCTCGACCCCCAGAACCTGTGGCTTGAATGGTACCACCCGCGGTTCACCATCTTTGGGACCCTCGCCTTCTTTCTGGTTATGAAGGTGGGTGCCACGGGCCCCCCCCCCAGGGTCGTGTCCTGAGTGGAGACTGGTCTTGGGTGGGATGGGGAGCAATGCCTCCCACTGAGTGTACGGCAGCACCCGGGCCTTCCACCCAGACTGTCTGATCTCACTCTTGCCCACTGCGTGACCCCGGCCAAGCTGCTTCAGTTCTGAGCCTCAGTTTCCTCATCTTTAAAATGGGGTAGTTGGGGCGCCTGGGTGGCACAGCGGTTAAGCGCCTGCCTTCGGCTCAGGGTGTGATCCCGGCGTTATGGGATCGAGCCCCACATCAGGCTCCTCTGCTATGAGCCTGCTTCTTCCTCTCCCACTCCCCCTGCTGTGTTCCCTCTCTCGCTGGCTGTCTCTATCTCTGTCAAATAAATAAATAAAATCTTAAAAATAAGTAAGTAAGTAAGTAAGTAAATAAATAAATAAATAAATAAAATGGGGTAGTTGCTGCGTCTACTTCCAGGGGAAGGTTGAGCAGGAAGAAAGGACAGCCCTTGGCACGATGCCAGGCACATAGTAGGCTCTTTGTCAGGGTGGGCTTCCTTCCCTGGGTCAGTGCCCTGCTAACAGCAGATGCTGGCGAGGGGCGTGTGCCTGGGCAAACGCCTTCTCCCGGGAAAGCTCCCCTGTCCCCTGCCCCTTTTCTCTCTTGCCCACTCTCATCCAGTTACCTCTAACCTCGGTCCCTCCGGTTCCCCACCAGTTCTGGATGCTGATTCTGGCCACCACCATCCCCATCCCCGCTGGGTACTTCATGCCCGTATTCATCTTCGGTGAGTCTGGGGTTCCCAGGGTCTGGGAGGGTCAGGGTTACTGGGGCAGGACCATGGCTCCTCTCCCTCCCTCCTCAGATGGTACTGAGGTGGGTCCCCAGGAACGGAGGGCTGTGGGGGCCGCATCAGCCTGGCTCCCCCTCCTCACCCTGTCTGTGGCCAGGAGCTGCCATCGGGCGCCTCATAGGGGAGGCCGTCGCTTTCGCCTTTCCCGAGGGCATCGTGGCCGGAGGGGTCACCAACCCCATCATGCCTGGGGGCTATGCCCTGGCAGGTGAGTGGGCTGGGTTCCCATGGGGTGGGCAGACTTTGGGGGGCTGGCCTGGACCAGGAGGATCGGGGCATGGAGAGGTCATTGAATCTCCCGAGGAGCCCCCTCCCTGAGCCCCGTCCTCTGAGCCCCTGTTATTCTCTCTAGCCCCCATCTTGTCCCTGACACCCCATCCTCTCCCTTACATGCTCCCCATCACCGAGCCCAGGCACCGGGCCGCTTCCAGCAGTGGCCAGCGTGTGGCCTCTGCGTGAGGCTGGCCCTCAGCCTGAGCCACCCCACCCTGGCTCTGCCCCCTGCAGGGGCTGCGGCCTTCTCGGGGGCCGTGACCCACACCATCTCCACGGCGCTGCTGGCCTTCGAGCTAACTGGTCAGATAGTGCACGCCTTGCCCGTGCTGATGGCCGTGCTGGCGGCCAACGCCATCGCCCAGAGCTGCCAGCCCTCCTTCTATGACGGGACCATCATTGTCAAGAAGCTGCCGTACCTTCCATGGATCCGAGGCCGAAAAATCAGGTGAGAGGTGCCCACGTTGGGCTGGCTGATGGGCGTGATGGGTCTGGGTGGGCTGGGGTGAAGGTCCCCCCCTAAAAAACCCTCACTGCGGCTGACCTTGGACGTGGGTGGTGTGGAAGGGGCCCACACACAGCCCCCTGGTCTCCACTCTCTCCAGCTCCCTGCGCGACCTTGGGAAAGAGCTTGGCCCCCTGGGCCTCAGTGTCCTATTAGTCGTCAGTCTGTCTGCACGACAGGAGGACAGATGTTGCCTGTTTGCTGGAAACTGGGGCTCAGAGAGGTGCAGTGCCTTGCTCCCCGTCACACAGAGAATCAGCACCAGATCTGGGAGGTCTCCTGCTCTCTCCCACTCTGGCCCTGCTGTCCTTGGTGGGACGTCGGGAGCTGGAATCAGGCTTTGGAATCTCCCTTGGCCACACAGGACCAGAGCAGCCTCTGTTCCCAGACAAGCGAGACTAAGAGGCTCTGAGAATCTCGGGTCCAAGGCCCAGCTCCAAACATGTGCAAGCTGTCACCTTGGTCCAGACCTCAGTTTCTCCATCTGTAAAATGGGCATGGCTACTCCAGTGATTTTCAAACTTCAAAGCTTTTTTTTTTTCCTTTTTGCCATAAAACTTTTCTTCAGTTGAAATTCTCCAGGGAAGGCTTCTGAGTAAAAGAGACCGAAGTGGAGCTGGTCTGGGGGGAGATAGGGGTTCAGGGGGCTGGGAATCCAGAGTCAGGCCATAGGAGAGCTGTTCCCAAGTTCCTCCCTACCTTGGGGTTCTAGGAGCTGCTCATCCTGGGAATCTCTCAGCACCTGCCCACACCCAAGAACCAGCTCCCCCCAGGTACCCCTGCCTCGTCCTGGGGTCTGGAGATGCCCTCACTCCAGGACCTGAGGGGAGCTCCCTTCTGCCTGCAGCTCTCACCGTGTGATCGTAGCGCACTTCATGAACTGTGCCATTACCACGCTGGCCAAGGACACACCACTGGACGAAGTGGCCAGGGTCGTGACCTCCACAGACCTGGCCACGTATTTCCTGGTGGAGAGCACAGGTGCCCGGCAGGAAGGGGGGAGCATGGTGGGGAGAGGACAGTCCCTCTACCTTTACCTTTGGCCTTGGAGGGTCGGGTCCAGGAAGGGGGAAGCAAGGCATAGGGCCTCTCAGTCACCTGAATCTGAATCTTGTCTCTGCAACTGTGTGACCTTGGCCAGGTCACTTCACTTCCTGAGCCTCAATTTCCTCACTGGTAAAATGGAGACAACGACCTCCCTACCTTGAGGTGGTTGACATGTTTAAATGAGATGAGAGGAGGCTTGTAAGGCACTCCATGGATAGCTTTAGAAATTCTAGAAGCCAGGCCTGGTGTGCTTGGGAGTGGGGGTAAGTGATGGGAACACCACAAGGTCTCAGAAGACTTACCTCAGTCTCCCCTTCAAGCATTCCCCAGCTAACTCACCTCTCCCGAAACCCTGTTGCCATGAGAAGAATGTCTTTTTAAAGAAAAATGAATGGGTGCCCTTGTGAAAAGACACAGAAGCTGAATCTTGGGGAAGGATCTAGCTAGAGTATCATTTCCTACTGGGACACAAGTACAGTAAGAGTAGGAAAGATCTGTGGGGGGAAGGCAGTCATGTCCACTCAGGGCCACTGTCAGCCCACATATGCAAACAAGACAAGGTACACATTTGGCTAACAGCACAGCTGGATTTTGATTCCGATTCATTCTTTAGGCAGGTACCTTGTTCAGTTAACAACCTGCACAACCGTATGGTTACCATCATACCCACCCCAGGAGGCCATAAAGCCATTTATGAACAGCAGAACCATGGGCAAACCCCTTAAGCTCTATGAACTGCAGTTTCCCCACCTGGAAAATAGGGACCAACATGGAATTGTCAGAGGTTCTCATCCCAAAGGCCAGGTCCTCTCCCCACTCAAATTGGGATACCTTTAACATGATCCCACATGATACACCAAATATGCCGTTTGGAAATATTTGCACACGGGTGACTCCTCCAAGAGGCTTCACCTCCTGGAACAAAGATAAAATTGGCCTCCAGACAAAGACCACATCTGCCCTTAGAGCCACAGGAAGCAAAGAGCACAGGCCCAGGCTGCGGGACCCTGCCGCTCACCCAAGAAATAGCTGTAATTGTTGTTGTTGGTTAAAGGGAGAGCATTTATATGTCTAGTTGTAAAGTTTTGATTTGACTCAACAAGAAAGAAAAATGCCAGGCTGCCCCCTCAAAACCCAGTGTCTGCCAACCCCGGCAATCGTCCGGAGTGAGGCAGGCCAAGCCCTCAGCCCGCAGCAGGACCTCAGAACATGGTGGCCTTCTGGGTTCCCGCTTTCACTGGGCTGAGCCCGATGTGAAACTTCCCAAGGTAAATGAGGGCAAAACCCAGCCCTGACCCACAGACGTCTCCAGGCAAGTGTCCCAAAGCTGCCCCTGCCTTGAGACCCTGCCACAGGGGGACTCAGGGTGGGCAGCTTCCCCCTCGGCCCCCTGGCAGCCTTACCCAGCTGCCTTCAACGACCACGCCTCCACATCAGGAGCTCAGTGACCTGGGGCAAGATGATTAACCTCTCTGTGCCTCTGAGCCTCAGCTTCCTCTTGGATAAAATCAGTGGAAATAGCTCCAGACCCGCCGTAGGTTCCCGAGGGACGTGGGAGCACCCAGGACGGTTCTTGGCACCTAGTAGCTGCCCAGTAAACGCAAGCGTCCTCTTCCTAATGCGGCTCTCTCCCTCTCCACTTGGGCAGAGTCTCAGATACTGGTGGGCACTGTGGGAAGGGCGCACCTGGTGCAGGCCCTCCAGGCTGAGCCACCTTCCTGGGCTCCAGGGCACCAGGTGAGTACTCCCATGGGGTGTCAGGATGGGGAGTGGTCAGCAAGGGGTGGGGGGGGCACCTCGGGGGAAGGAGGTTTGAGGGGGCAGCCTGGAGGAGGCGGAGGCCGGTCCAGTCCCCCACGAGCCTTCCCCCATCACTGGCAGCGTCTCCAGGACCTCTTGGCTGGGGGCTGTCCCTTGGAGCCAGTGACGCTGCAGCTGTCGCCGGAGACCTCCCTGCACCAGGTAGTGGGGAGGGTTCAGGCATGCGGGCAGACAGGGACCGTGGGATAGAGGGGAAGAGCCCAAGAGGGGAACTTAGGCTCCAGCTTTCTCGGCACCCTGTGGTGCTCTGCTCCTCCTGGGTCACCTTCCTCTTTGGTAGAATGAGCTTAGCAGTCCTTGTCCCCCCTGTCCCTCATTTCTAGGGTTCTTGGGATGATGCAAAGACTAGGGAAGAGGGAGAGTGCGTGGAGCAGAAGCCTCTAGGTGGAGACAGACAGTAGTTAAAAATATATCTTTGCATCAAGGCACGCATGGGTCTCAGTTTCAGGTCTACCACATTCTCCCTGCGTGATCTTGGGTAAAGTACTTAATCACTATGAATGCTGATCCCTTCCCACCCTGCAAAACAGGGGCTTTGGCACAGGGGGTCAGGGAGGGGCAGAAGCAGGTTGGGGACATGGAGGTGGCCTCAGCCGCTCTGTGCGACTGTCTGATGCGGGATCCTGCTAAAATAAACCGGGCCTTTCCATGGGTCTCTTCTGTGGGCTCTGGAGACCCCTGGTGGTCACAGTGGACATTGCGGGCCCTGGTCCTGGTGTCCCACCCACCTACTGCGCCCCTCCCCTTTCCCAGGCTCTGAGACAGACGGGTGGGCACGCCTGGGACAGGGCCCTGGCCACAGCCTCCACCTCAGCTCACAGCCCCAGGCTAGGGAGAGATTGAAGCCAGAGCGATGGGCTGAGCGCCATCTATCCTCCAATGTCTCCTAACAACCCCTTCCTCTAGGCACACAACCTCTTCGAGCTGTTGAACCTTCAGTCCCTCCCTGTAACGTCTCTGGGCAGAGCTGTGGGCTCCGTGTCTTGGGTGGAGGTACGAGGGTCCCAGGGGCAGAGCAAGGCAGAGGAGCCATGCTTGAGCAGGCTGGGGAGACCGGGGGCGGGCACAGCATTCTCCCATCCAAATTTAGAGGGACCTCATTGGATTCTGATGAGCCCCACTTTTTGGCCCAGAGAGCCCGGCTACTGTTTTGTGGCCAGGGGCCAGCCCTGCCATTCTCTGGGCCTAAATGATCCCATCTGTGCAATGGGAAGGCACGGGATTTAACATTTACCCCGGAATCAACCCTTAGGGCAACCAGACAATACCGGAATCCCCTCTCTCAGCCTCCTCCACACCCTCCCTCCCCCAAACCCCTCTTTCTCTGTTCTAGTTGACTAAAGCAATTTCCAACCTGACAAACCCGCCAGCCCCAAAGTGAGCCAGCCTGGCAAGATGAAACAGGGCACCTCGGCTGCTCTGGTGAAGGAGACCCTGCCTCTCCTCCCCCATCACGACACACCCCTCCAGCCCGGCTCAACTCCTCGGTGAAGCAGAGGGCTCTAACCTAGCGCCAAAGAGGGCCCCACACTCACCATGGTCCATCCTGCGTGGCACGAGCGCTCCGTACCGTAAAGGACAAATCCCACCCTGGACCGAGCAGGATTCGAGACGGCAAGAAAACCGGTGGACAGTGGGCGCTCATTGAAAAGTCACCAAAGTCACCAAATTCACAGTGAAGGCCGTGTAGGGCTATCACCAAAGGCAGGCACAGATACCCCCTGGGGGTTGTAGGACTCCCAACCAGAAGCTCCTGAGAAAAATAAAGCTGGTTCCTAGAGCTGTGAACCCTCTCTCAGCTCCAAGGGTGTGGACAGACCAGGGCTGGCCCTGGGTGAGCTCTTGGCGCCCCCTGGTGGCCACATGGGCATCGCGGGGCCTGGGTCCCTGGCCTCCTACCGTTCCTCCTGGCAGGGAGATAGGTAGGGTAGGTAAGCAGGTCCCCCATCACGTCTCATGATGCTTGTCCGCAGGTATAAGAAGGACCCCGTGGCCCAGCTACCCTCACCCCAGCCCCAGCTTCCATGCTGGCTGAGCCAGGGCTGATAAAGCAGCGTCCCTAAGTGTGGCTCCTGGTGGCTCCGCAGAACCTTGGGCATCTTCCACGGGGACTCTCCTGGCTGGGTGGCAGTAGGTTGACCACCTGTATGTGTGTTGGGGGGCAGGGGCCCTCCCCTAAGTCCCTTTAGAACCCCCGTGCCCCAGGGGCCCAAGGACACACCTTCCCCCAGAGACCAGGTCAAGTTCATCCGGGGTGAATCCAGCACTTTAATGTCTGCAGAGAACCATCAGGAAGGTGGGAGGAGGGTGCAAGGAGGGGCAGGGGCACCAGGGATAGGTTCAGAGAGTGAGGGACGGACAGACACTCCAAAGACAGAGATCCTTGCGAAGGGAGCTGAGGAGCAGACACTTAGCTACCAGAGAGGCTGTCCCACCTCCAATGGGGGGGGCGCACAAACACAGAGGGAGGGGGGAGGACTGAGCCCCGGGGTCAAGGCAGGGTCCCCAGGCCCCACTCCAAGTGGGTCTCCCGGGTCCTTCTGTGGCCGTCTGCCCTCCTCCGGGCAGCTTGCCCTGGTGCCTGAGAGTCCTCGACTCTCCGATGGCGGAAACCCCACAGGGGAGGTGCCCACCTGAGCCACGTAAGGAAGGGAGAAGGGGGATTATGGCTCCCACTGCTGGGGCAGGTCCACGGAGGCACAGAATGGTCCACAGGGAGTGCGGGCCCCCCATCCCTGCTGCACCCACCCTCTGCCTGCCCTGAGGGGTCGAGAAATGCCCAGCCCGGACCCCAACGTCCTGATACGCCTGGGCTGCCAAGCGGGGCAAGGTCACAGTATGAGGCTCCGAGGCACACAGCCCCCACCTCAGTTATAGAACACCTCGTCCTCCTCGTCCGAGAGGGAGATGCTGTCCACTGAGGGGAGGGAACCCTGCAGATGGGCCCCACCCTCAGGCCCCACCCGCCGCCGATGCTGCTGTTCGGGGCTGGGGGCCTGGGGGCCGACCGCTGTGACGGGGGGCTCGTCGGGTGAGGGCCAGCCATTGGGGGAGAGGCCCGGGGAGGAGAAGGCCAGAAGACTGTCATCCCGCGAGGGGCCGCTCAGAAGACTGTCCTGCAGGTAGAGGCTCTCCAGGTCTGTAAAACCGACGGGAGGGGTAGGGAGCGTGAGGAACGGAGTCCCAGACCCTGCTTCTCACCCTCTCCTGGTGTGTGAGGGCAGGTGAGGCCAGAACACTGGCCTCCAAATGCTGCTTTGTCACTGCCGAGCTGTGTGACCTTGGGCAAGTCACCAAACCTCTCTGAGCCCCCGTTTCTCCCGGGGTTACAGGGGTGGTGGAGCCGAGTGGCGTAGTTAACAGCAGGCTGCGCTGCCCGGCCTCGAACCTGGCGCTCTGAAGATGGGGACAACCAGTTTCTTCAGGGGCCTCCATTCCCTTCCCTCCCCTCACTGTCAGGGAGAGGATTAAGGAAGATAATGGTCCTGCCACTGTCACCCAGGCCCCAGGCCCGGTGAAGCCCTCAGTAGTAACCCAGAGTTCTAGAAAGGTGGTTGGTAGTGCTTGGTTCAGATCCCGGCTCTGATGCTTCTAGAGTTCAGAGTTTCCTGGTGCCTCGGTTTCCCTTATTTGTAAGATGAAGATAATAACAGATAATAACACCTACTTCTTAGAGGTGTGGTGAGGACGAAGTGAAATGGCAGGGAGACACCTAACACGGTAAGCACTTCGGTCCCTGACCGTCACTAGGCTAGTTCTCTCCTTTACGCTTACAGCGCTCGGTGGGCAGTGGGCAGTGCGCAGGGCAAGGATCCCGCTCCATCCCACAGATGCAGAAACCCAGGCTGAGGGAAGGAGGGGCCTGTCCGAGGTCACCCTGTGTTTGGTGCCAGGCACCCAGCCCCCGCCCTGCTCCAGCCACCCCGCCCCGGCGCCCACCCGGCCGTACCCTGAAGCTGGACCACGCCCTGAGGGCTGTTCTCGAGGTGCAGCTCCTCGTCGTCCAGCGAGGACCAGGCGCTCAGTGTGGCCTCTGTGATAGCAAACTGCTCAGCAACCCCTGTGGGGGGGGGGGGGCAGGGAGACCCAGCTCAGCGGGGACATGCCGGGGGTGACTCAGAGTCAGGACGGGCTGGCACCCACAGCCTAGCAGTTAGCTGGACTGTCCATCCAGGCCCGGTGATCGGAGGGCCCACTGGATCCCCTGTCCACCCCATGGCATTGCTTTGCTCTGCCCCAACAGTGCCCATGTGGCGGCCCTCGGTTCCCTAAGGACCAGAGCCCCAGCCAGGCCCCCAGCTCCCCCGCCCCCACCACTGACCTGCAGCGAAGCGGGCCTCGCGCAGCTCGTCGGGCAGGCAGCAATAACACTCGTCCTCAGCGGGGGACAGCTCCCAGCCCGACCGCTGGGCGCGCCAGCCCTTCCACTCGATGAGGTGGGCCACGCGGCCACGCGCCATGGCTGTGGGCTTTGTGATGTGGTCCTTGATGCTCTGCACAACCCCTGGGAGCATTGAGGGCAGCTGCGTGACCGCTCTGGCACAAACTGCGCCCAGGGACCCACTCGCACTACCCCAGTCCCCCAGGCCCATCCAGTGGCCTGTACCCGACAACCATTCGATGCTCTGTACTCACCCAAGGACCCGTGTCCGCACGGCCCCTTAGCCACAAAGCCCTGAATCTACCTCGGCAAGTCCTCCCACCCAACCAATGCCCGTGCCCACTCCACACCCTCCCCCAGCCCCAAGGCCGCACCTCACTTAGGTCCCTGCCCATGCGGAGGCCCCATGCCCTCCCCACATCCTACGCCCACGCAATGTTCCCCTCCAGCTGGTGCTTCTTCCCCAGACCTGCCACACCCCTCATTTGCTGTGACCAGGTTCGGACCCTTCCATCCCAGAAGATCCACTCAAGGATCCACTCAAGACCCACCCAGCCCTCTCCCTTTATCCATGAACTAACCACTTCTGAGAGAGCGCCCCTATGCCAAGGCCAGTGACAGCTCTGCTGAGGGAGAGACCTGTGTGGGATGCAGCAGACTGGGAAGGCTTCCTGGAAGAGGTGGGCCGGGGTTGAGCTTTATAGGTAAATTGATAGGTTTATAGGTGCATTGGACAGACGGAGGCAAGACTGGAGGCTATTTCAGAGATGAGGTGAGGAGGAAGACAGGGCAGAAGCTGGCATGATTCCAGGACTGCCAGGGGTGAGATACGGGGGCGATACTAAGACTGGGGTGACAGAGACGGCTGGGGAGCCCATCAGGGGCGAGACTTAGAGCCGAGAAAGCCAAGCTGTGGACTCCCAAGTTTTCCTTCTAGCCATGGGGAGCCACTGCAGGGTAAGGAGCAGAAGTGACGGGCTAGATCCGTTGTTTAGGAAGGGGAGGGGCCAAGGTGGGGGGGGGCACCGTCAGGAGCCATCAAAGGCACCCAACAAGAGACAGGACAGGGGCTGGGCGGTGGGGAGGAGGGCCTGAGGGGCTCTCAGGAGTAGACCACCTTGATGTGGAAGCTGACAGAGAGGGCTGTCAGGAATGGTTCCGCCTCTCTCTGAACCAGGGCTCAGCACACAATCCCTGGGGTCCCAGAGCCATGACGTGAGGACCAGCAATATTTAAGCGAGATGGGGTGTCCACAAAGGAAACGCAAGACATAAAACTGAGGAAATGGGAAAGATGGGGGTGAGGAAGAAGGGGGAGAACACCCAGGAGTGCGGGCACCCAGAGAAAGTTCTGGAGGAGGTGGTTTGAGTGGCCCCTGCAGGGCAGGTGAAGCAGGGGGAAGGGGTAGTGGGTGGGACAGAGTCGAGGCAAACGGGAGGGAGGGCAGCCCGGGCACTGTGGGGAGCTGTGAGGGACTTAATGAGACGTGAGCCTGAGGTGCAGGGAACAGAGCTGTGAGTGAAGAGCTGGCCAGCTGAGAATGGCCTGGAAGGTGTGCTGCAGGTGACCGGGGGCAGATGCTGTGGCGGCCTGGAGACCCCTCCGCTGGCCTGCGTGCCCCTCTCCCAGCTGCTGGGGCCTCCCACCGGCAGCCCTCTCCAGAGCCTTGCCCTCAGCTGATGGGAGCAGCGTCACCCACAGATGCCGGGGAGGCGGGAGAGCCTTCCCAGGGGCCACCACCGACCAATGGGGGAGCCATATCCACCCAGCCGCCAACCTCAACACTCCCCAGGGATCAGGCTGGGACCGAGTCCTCCTGCCGCCCCATCTTTGCCGAGCTCCTTCCCCTGCCCAGTCCTGCTGCCCTCACTCCTCCAATTTGCCCTTGAGAACAATCCCTCCATAAATCACTCGTATAATTCGTGTCCGGGGCTCTGCTTCTAGGGAACCCGACCCACGGTGGGGTGACGGGCAGACCGCCCCTGCCGCAGAGGCCGGGAGGCCAGGCCAAGCAGACATCTGGAAGACTGGGGCCATGTCCTCACAGCTCGGGGAGCCCCCAGCAACTTAACCAGGGGGAGAGGGGCGGGCAGGAACCCCCAGTCACTCTTCCCTGCAGAAGCCAGTGTGGCGCGTGGATCTGGGGAATGCTGGCTCCGGCAGGCTGCACCCCTTCCAGCTGTAGTTGGGCTTTGCCCTGCCCGCAGCGAGGGCAGCGAGGGCCGAGGGGGGCGCCGTGCTAAGCCCAGGGCGGGAGAGGGCCGACAGAACCTACCCACAAGGGACGAGGTGGCCAGAGCTGCCACGTTGTAGTTGCTGGAGCAGGACCTGGAGTCGGACAGGTAGCCGTTGGTGGTCTGGAAGCACCTCTGCAGGAAGGAGAGGAGGGGTGAGTAGGGTGGGGCAGACCTGCCAGAGGACATCTCCTGGCCACTACTGTCCCCGCGAGGCCCCCTCCCCAGGCCACCCTGCACACTCCCACAGGACCGTCCCACCCACTGTTGTCATAAGCCCCCTCCCCCAGGGCTGGCAGGACTGTGCCCAGGCTGGTGCGGCTAGAGCGGGGGATGGGCAGAGCGCGCTGACCTGCCAAGGATCCCAACAGAAATCCATCTGTTTGTCCTAAAATGAGAGGAGAAAGAGGGTCAGGCAGGGCCTGGCAGACGGTGCCAGCAGATGGCACAAGTCCTCGAGCCCCGGCTGGTGGTGGGGTCAGCCTTCTGCTAGTCCCTGAGGTCTGGCTCTGCCTATTCCTGGGTCGTGCCCGCTGGTGTTCCCTCGCCACCTTGCAGAGGAGGACGTGGGACGGGGGGCGGGCAGTGGGGGCTCTGCCAGGAAGGCGGCGGGCACAGGGGTAGATCGGACCTGGGTTCGAGTTTTGACTCTGCCCTTTCTGCCGGGGTGTCCTTAGACTGGTGCCTTCACAGCTCAGAACATTGCTTTCTTCCTCTGTAATGGTGATAAATGCTGTTTATCTCAGGGGTTGTGGGGACGCAGACGACATGATGTAGACAAAGTGTCTCGCATAACGCTTAGCATGTGGTACGTGCAAAAAAAAAAAAAGTAATTAAATCAACTGGTAGGTTCAAGTCACAAGCTCCGGGGGTGGGGGTGGAAATTATGCACCAAGATTTGAGGCCCCTAGTGAGCTCTTCCTAATGCATCCAGACGAAGAATGCCACTCTCGGGGCCCCTAGCTGGTTCAGTCGGTAGAGCACGTGGCTCTTTATCTCAGGGTCGTGAGTTCGAGCCTCATGTTGGGTGTAGAGATTGCTTAAATAAGTAAACTTAAAAAAAGAAAAAAAGAATGTCACTCCTTTACCCTCCAGAGGGCAGGGCAGGCTGCTAAGGGGTGGTGGGCTGGTCAGGGAACTTGTTATCTGCAAGGCTGGGTTAATTTGGGTGGAAAGACCTCCAAGGCAGGACTCTCTTTTCTGCTCCTAGTCCAAGTCCCTGGAGGCCCAGCCCATTTCAGACCTTCACCCAAATGCAAACCAAACTTATGGGCTCTGAACCCACAGGACGTAGCCAACGAGGGGAGATTGGACAGTTCCAGCTCCCTGTGGGATGCTGTAGGGACCACCCCAGGAACCAGGGCCTAGGCAGGGGTAAAGGTGGGGATCGAGTGGGACCAGTTACCTTGCCAGTGACATGGTCTGGAGCAACAGTAGGGGGGTGGCTGGAGGGCAAGTCCGGGTTCAGGGGGTCCGTGCCCTGGGGCATGGGGCAGTCCTTGTGGGCACTTGTGAACAGATCTGGAAATATGACAACAGGAGGAACTTTAAATGGCTCCCCACCCCCCACCCGGCACTCTCCTACTTTTATCGCCACCCGCTGTCCTTTTGTAGGAAACAGAGACCCAAGCCCACGGCAGGTGAGGAGTCCAGCCAGACCTCCTGCCTGGGGCCCTCAGTGGGAATTCATGCCCATCTGACTGTTCCTCCACTTTCGTTAATTCTAGCACCCACTCCCCGGCACAGCCCACCAGCTCTCCTTCCCAGACGCCCTCCACTCCCACCCCTGTCCGGTCTCACCCGCCGCCTGCTCCATACCTGGGCCCACGGGGCTGCACGTTGCAGAAGAAAGTCCCCGGCCTCACACAGGACACTGTCCAGGGAACGCTCTACAGGTCTCCAGGTCCTGCTAAGTTTGCTTCCCACCAGGCTGACTACCTCACGTGACTTTCCTTCTCAAACCTGCAACCCGGGGACCCCCCTGCCCACACCCTGCTGCTGGCTGCTCCCCCATCCCTCATGGAGGTCTAGGAGCCTTCAGCAGGCATCGCCCCATTTTTCCACCTCAAATCATTGCCCTGCCCGCATTTTGCACACAGCATCTGCTTTCCCTCCTGTGGCAAAGGAAGACCTGTCCCTACTCTAACCAAGACCAGCACCCCCACCCTGGGGACCACCCCCCAGCCTTACCCGCCCCCCACCAGTGTGGCAGGTGCTGTGGTGCGTCTTCACTCAGGACTCTCACCTGCATCCCTGCTCCCCTCCCACCATCGAGCCCTTCCCCCTGGGTCAGCCCCCCCCCCAAAGCAGCCCCAGCATCTCTCATCCTTTAAAGACCTCTCAACCCCTGCTTCCCCTCAGCTCCCTGCCCACTCCTCTGCCCTTCCAGGCCACAGTTAGAGACCTCTACTTCCTCCCCCCATTTTCTCCTCCATCCTCTTCAGGGAGCCTTTCCTGAGACAGCCCAGCAGGGACTTCTCATCTTCTCCGGTGTGCTCACTGGCTTTGCAGCTGCACCGGGACACCGCCCATCGCTCCCTCCCTTCCTCCCTCCCCTGCAAGCCACGCCCAACTCGGGCTTCCCTCCCTGCTCTGAGGTCCGTCCCCCCTCTCTGCTCCAGCCTGGCCCCTTCCCACCTGGGGGTCTCTCTCAGGACATCTCCTCTGCCTGCGGCTGAAGCCCGCATTTACACCTGCGGCCCTGATTCTGCTGGAGCCCCGACTGCTGGCTAGCTCCCCTCACGGATGCCCGACAGCCAACAGCGTCTCAAGGAAATCCCGGTCCATCTGCCTCCACTTCCCTGGTTTTAGACAATGATGCAAGAGTCCACCCAGCTGTACCAACCAAAAACCCAGTTTTCTCTGAGGGCTGCCTTCCCCCAACCCCCCAACCAGCAAGTCCTGCCGGCTCTCTCTCCAGCCTCCATTCCAGACTGAGCTCTCCCCATCCCCGCCACCGCTCCCCACCTGGAGGCCTCGGGCCACAGCCTTCCGCAGCCCACCCCCCACCCAGTCAGACTGCATCTTTCTGAAAACCTGCCTCTGGCTTCCTTCCATTGCACTCGTTGCACTCGAGGAGAGCCAGCCCCTCACCAGGGCCTCCAGGGGCCTGCATGCCAGCCTGCCCGCTGTTCCAGGCTGCCCGCTGTTCCAGGCCATTCTGGCCTCCCTGCTGCTCCTCAAATGGCCCACTTGTTCTTGACCTTGCTATGCCCTCTGTCCCGAACACCATCCCCAGATCTTCCTGAACCGTGCCATTCAGGTCTCAGCTCAAGGTCACCTCCTCAGAGAGGCCCTCCCGGCCGCCCACACCAGGCCCCGGTCACTCCCCATCACAGTCAAGCTTCCTTTACAGCACCCAGCACCCAGCACCTCTGACGCTTTTGTGAAGTGTCTCGCCCGTCCCAGCGCGGTGAATGTGAGGCCACGAGACAGAGACCGACTGTGGCGGCAGGAGTAAGCATCTATTTCTGCTGCATTCAGAAGTACTCGCTGAGCCCCGACTAGGTGCCAGGCACTGTTCTGGGCACGAGGAACACGGTAGCAAACAAGACAGGGATGGCTTCTGCCCTCACGGAGCTGACATTCTAGTTCATTCCTTCACCCAGTGAGACTCCATCTACTGTCTATACCATGCAAGCGTGGGGGCAGAGGTGGGATTAAGATGCCATCCCTGCCCTCTGGGAGCTCCCAGTCTGATGGAAACCAGCCCCAAACTCCTCCTTCAAACACAAGCCTGGGGGGCGGGGACAGTAGCCCCCACGAGTGCTTTTTCCCCGCCCCCCTTCCTGGTGTGATGGCACCAGACTCCTCAGCCGACCTAAGCTAACCTGGCCGACCTAACACAGGGCTCAGCTTTCTAGGTGAGGAAGCTGAGGCCCAGACGGGGATTCACCAGCGGGAGGTTCACAGCCCGGAGCCAGGGTCTGAGCCGTTTTTCTGATGCCCAGGCTCACTCTCTTCCAGAGCACAGAAGGAGTTTTGATGAGTTCCTTGGGGGTCAGGGGCCGCACAGGAGAGCTGAAGGGGGAGCCAGCCAGGAGGGGGTGCCAGGAGAGAGGTGGTGCAGGCAGGGGAGGGTGGGGTATGCAGCTTGCACAAAACCGGTGTCTGGGCCGTGGCAGGGAGGCGAGGCCTCTGCACGACACTGGTCCCAGCCTGCAGCCTGTCCTGCCCTGGACTCGGGCTCCCACCACCCCTCCCTGGCTTCGACAACCCGCGGGGAGAGCTGCAGAAGCTGACAGAATGGAAGCTTGGAGGGCTTCCTGGAGGAAGCCAAGGCCAGGGAGCATCTGCAGGCCGGAGGTGGGAGGTGGGAGGTATCAGGTGCCCCCAGAGGCAGGGCTGTGGTGGTGGACTGAAGCGTCAATGAGGAGTCTTGTGACAGTGTTAGCAGGGAGGCGAGGACGGGGCGCTAGAGGACAGCTAGGGTGCCCCACTGACCCCCCACAGGCCTTAGGATTGCCTTCTCCTGCTTTCGCACACCCACGGGCCCGTCCCTCGTGCTCTGCTCCAACTGGCAGCGCCTGCGGCTCTTTCCGGGGGAGCCCCCCTCCGGCAGCCAGAGCTGAATTTCTGTTGCCCATTAGCAGTGCCGGGAGTGCGGGACCCCAGACCCTCGCTCTGGGGGTAGAAAACTCAGAGCCCCTGCAGGACGGGTCTGCGGCCACCCCTGCAGGGCGACAGACGCTTTCGTGGCCGTCTCCTCTGCCCTGCTCTCTCCACTCCTTTGCTGGTTCCCACTAGAGGGTCTCCCTCACATCCCAGGGGTACCCAAATCCTCGTTTCGGGGTCTGCTGCTGAGGAAGCTGCCCCAGAGACAACTGGATCAATCCCAGCTCGGCCCTTCACTACCTGTGGGGCCTTGACTTTACCGCTCGGAGCCTCCATTGCTTCATCTGTAAAATGGGCAGCTGACTGTCCTCCTTCAGGTATTGCCTACTAGCAGCCGAAACAGAACAAAGGAGGCCCAGGGTGCCCCACTTCGGAAGAAAGTCACTATCAAGGGTGGGGGAGCCGACACCCTCCTCCCGGTGGCTGAAACAGGCTCTGTTACCCCAGCCGTCCACCGCCCCTCTGACTCTGACCGCCTACTGCTCCCCACAGGCCAAGTGAGGGGCTCTCAGACACGCCCCTGCAGAGATCTGGGGTGCCCGCAGAGGAGAGGCCAGCATCCTACCCACCCGCCCCACCCCGGGTCGGATGTCTGCATAGCCAGGGAGAGATGGCTGGGACTTGGGACGGGAAGGGGCAATGGACCGGCCTGCCCTCCCTCCCCCTGCACAGTAAGGACTGTGACTTTCTCAAGGGACACTAAGGAAGGGGCCATGTTTGAGTTTTGCTGGTGCCCCCTAGGAGGGTCGCTTGCAGGGCAAGGGGACCCCAGCCGCCAGAGGCTGGAGGGTGGGCAACTTTAGCGGGCAAGGGAGCTGGGCAGGGAAGGGAAGAGGTCAAACCAGGTCAGATCTCCCATGACAGGGGCTCTGCCATGGGCAGGCCCCCCAAAATGGCCCCTGGGAGAACTCATACATGTTCACCTGGGGCCCGTGGCCCCCTGCCACCCCATCTTCCACCACTCTCCCTCTTGCACTCCAGCCACACTGGTCACTCAGACATGCCCAGCACACTCCTGCCTCAGGGCCTTTGCACTGGCTGCCCCTTTCCTCCAGCTGGAACTCTCTCCTCCCAGATAGCTGCAGGTCCACTCCCTCACGATAGTCAGGTCTCTGCTCAAATGTTAGAACCTCAGGGAGCCCTCCAGCCATCTTGTTTAATGCCACCTGTCCTTTCCTATCTCCTGATTTCGTGTCATTCCATCTTTATGGTGACATTCCTTCTTTACGTTAGGTATCCGTTTCCTAGTTCACGGTCTCTCACTAGACCAGGAGCTCTCGGAGGGCTGGTCCCCAGCACGTTTATTCGCCACCATAGCCCTGGCACCTGCCACGGGGCCTGGCGCATTGCTCATTAAACTTTGCCTCAACAGTGAGCCGGTGGCAGCCAAGAGAGACCACCAGAGCTCCAGATAAATAACCTTGGTCACTTTTTCTCAAGTTCCTCATGCCAGACCCCAACATATCAGAGGAGAAAGGGACCTGGAGAGGAGGGAGGCCAGCAGAGAAAAAGGCAGAGTATGGCCTTCAAGTGTGGCCAGTCCCAGCTGGAGGGCCGAAGCGAACACTGAACAGGATATGAGGTGGAAGTCTCCATCTACACTGGACTGGACTTAGGATCCCTAAGGGACCGGAGAGTTCTGAGATTGGCCTGGAGACTGTTACCGGCAGGCAGGTGAAGGAGGTCTGAATGAGCCTGTCGGAAACAGGGCGAGAAAAGGCAGGCAGAGCCAGGACCGACGCCCCCACCCGCTGAGCTCAGGAGCCAAGAGCAGCGAGGGCTGAGCAGTGTGCTTACACATGGGAGTCCGGGCTGTGCGCCCCTGAGCTAGGCCTGCCCCTCCCTGGGCTTCAGAGTCTCCATGTGTACAAAGACCAGGTTCTAGGCCCCTCAAAGGCGGTGTCCAAGCCGGGGGGGCGGGGGGCGCATCCTTCTGTGGGGCATGCAAGCCCCTTACTAGGTCATATTTAAGAAATAAAACAGAATTGAACAGAAAATAGCAGAAGCTACAGAGGAGTCAGGTTAAGTATTGCTTCATGAAGCTTCGGTTTCAATTTTGCACAGACCTGCATGTGCCCACACGAGTGTGTGTGCACACACCTGTGGAAAGAATGTTCTGAGTGTGTGCTGGGACGTGATGCAGAATATATGTATTCCTACGGCTTCTAGTCAAAAACGTTTGGAAGTCACCACTCCGAAGATTCCAGCGTGCGGAAGCAGGGGCCCGCCCGGTGCGGGCAGAGCAGTGCTGGCTACCGGCTGTCCCCGGACACTCTGCGAGGTGCTGCAATATTTGTGGGGCCCCTGGCCGTCCCTGAAGCTGTTTTAAAACTCTGGGGACTGCCGGCTGGGGAGTAAGGGGAGCTGAACACTGAGGAAGCTGGTAGGCAACGTCAAAGGCCTGGAGCACACGTGACTTGAACAAGGTCATTGGTCAAGGTGGACTTGGAGGACCCCTGGCTCTGAGCCCCTCTCCAGCTTTCTTGCCCACTGCCCCCCGCCCCCGCCTCAGTTGGGGTGCAGGAGCTGCTGCCAGAGCCGCCTTCTCCCCCTGAGGACTTTGGCCCGGTGATGTCACGGGCTGGTTGCCATGGAGACGTCAGGTAATAGAGCAGCCCAGGGTGAAATCACAGGCTGCTCTTCGCCCAGCTGGGACCGGCGGCCACGTCACCAGCAGCAACTGGAAAAACACAGTGTTTCGTGTGGGGTGGGGGCTGGGGGTAGCCTGAGGGGACCCCTGGCCACTGCTCCTGTGGGTGCCTCCTCAGTCCACACCCTACTCCTCTGACCTCAAGGTCTGAGGCCCCTTCTCAGACCTGCCCCCTCCCCCACCTCCCCTGGCCACAGCAGTGACAAGCCTCTGGTTGCCCTGGCAACTTGGAGGGGGCCATCTCGGTCCTTCAAGAAGAGGAGTGTCATCCAGACATCTCCTCCGTCCCTCTGCCTTCAAGCAGAGCGCTCTTCTGCCTACCAAGGGTGCTCCCTGCCTTCTCACCCCAGCTCCTCCCTCTGCTTTAGAGTCCAACCACCCAGGCAGTTCCTCCTGAGGTCTAACCTAGACCCCTCTTGCTGCAAAGCTCCCACCCTGGTTTTCTCTGCTTGTTCCTTGGGTGAGTCTGCAGCTCAGTCTCCTCTCTCCTGCTTCTGAGCCATCTAGCCCCTTTAGCTGTTCTTTGGCGCTCGAGTCCCAGTCCGTTAGACACTGTGGTTGCCATCTGCCCCCAGACTGTCTCCCAGGGCTCTGCACCCCAGGAGGGCAGGGAGGGCCCAAGGTTCACCCTGTTCTTTCCCAGCAGCCCAGAGAGAGTGAACTTCTTCTTGAGAGCATACAGTATTAGGGCACAGCAGCCTGGGTCTGAAGCCCCTCGTCCTGCCCCTCCCTGGACAGCCGCAGGCCTCCCCTCAAAGCTTCTCGGGACCCCTGTGGCTGAGTGCACCACACAGTCCTCCAGCCAGCCGCCCACCCCTGAGGAGAACACAGCGGGCCCAGTGTTCCTTTCACAGTCCCTGCCCCCGGTGTAATCACGGTTTTCACTGCCAGCCAGGGCTGTGGGTGTGCGGCACAGCCCCTGCGAGCCGAGAGCTCTCACCTGTGAGATGCGATGCCCGTGCTCCTTGGGGACGGGGACAGCGGATGGGCTGCTGGCAGAGGTAGCACCTGCCGCAGCGGGCACCCTGGAAACCACAGCTGCTCTGTCCGTCCCCACTCCCAGACCTGGTCCTCTTTCTGGACCGTGGGACAGATCTCAGTCGGCCCTAGCGACCTCTGGCCCTGCCCCTTGGGCTAGAGCTCACCCTGGGGGCTCTGCAGAGGGAGGCCCCCAAGAGCGAGCCCTTGGCATCACTGCCATGACAGCAGGCCGTCCCTCTGAGCCTGGCAGAGGCCTGGCCTCGAGTGGACAAAGTGTCCTCCTGCTCCCCGGGACATGTGTTTAGAGGTCACCAGGCCCACGGTGGTAACTTCATCAGTGAGCTGATACAGCGCAAGGGGTCCATTTCTGTCCCTAACCAAGGACAGAGGGAGATAGTGGGCTCTTCTTCGGGATCTTCCACACACCTCAGCCCCTTTCTACTTCATCTGCCATCCTGGGGCTCAGTCTCTTTGATGAGCTATTCTAGAGCCCATCCTGCTCCAGCCTCACCTCCTCTAGGCAGCCCGCCTAGATTGGCCTCAGCTGTATTAGGCTACCGGCAGCCTCAATGAGCAAAGCCTGGCCTGCAGTGATGTACTGCCACTATTTACTGAACACCTACTATGTGTCGGGCACTGTCCTAGGCCTTTGCATCCATTATCTCTTGTTTAGCCCTCACCAAAACCCTGCAAAGCAGGTATCATTATGCCCGTTTTTACAGATGGGGAAACTGAGGCTCAGAGAAGTTAAATCACTTCTCCAAAGTCACTAGCTAATAAATGGCAGAGATGGGGTTCCAACCTAAACCGGCCTGAAATTCCAAAGCTCGTGCTCAAACCACTAGCCAGTGCTGATCTCCTCAGGCTGTTTTTCTGTCTGTGTGTCCATTTCCTGCCTCCCCCATTAGATTACCCCTAGGGCAAGGTTGTGTCTCTCTCCTCAGTGAGCTCTCCAAGGGCAAGGCCCCATCTACTCCTTCCTCAGTCTCCCCCAGTGTCAGACCGCTCACTGACTCTGCAGAGGCCAAGGTGAGACAGTGCTAGGAGGCTGGGAGGGGGCCACAGTCAGTGGGCCCTGGATACTGTGGGATACTCTGCCCAGCCCCTTCAGAGCTGGAGCTTTCTCCCAGATGTGAGATGTCGGATCTTCCAGAAGAAAGACTTCAGTCCCCAATTCCTTCCTCACAAGCCCCAGGGCCCAGGGCACTGAGACCCCCATGGTGAGGCCAGGAGGTTGATGGGTTGGTTGGAGGGCAAGGCTGGGGGTAGGTGGGGGAGGTTCCAGCGCCATTGGCATGGGGTGGGCCCTGAGAGACCCTGGAGCTGGAGAGAGGGGGGTAGATAATAACTTCCCCTGCTCCGTACACATTGTCACCAGCTGTGGCAGCAAAGCCCTAAGCAAATACCAACCACGAGAGTTATTCCAGAGGGTTGCTTTTTTTAAGCACTGGCCATGCACTTGGTACCTCTCTCGACGAGGCACATCAGAAAGCAAAGGGCAGGGGCTCCCGGCTCAGGCGCTAGGCTAACACGGACCTGAATTCAAATCCTGCCTCTCTGTGTCCTGGCTGTGTGACCTCAGGTAAGACTCTTCCTGTCTCTGAGCCCCACATCTCCCCTCCCAGGGTTGAATGAGGACAAACTAGGCCAGAAGAGTAAAAAGGCTCACCCTGGCTTAGGATAAGTGCCCAACAAGCAATAGCTTAAAAGTAGACGATGAACGGGGCACCTGGGTGGCTCAGTCAGTTAAGCGTCTGACTCTTAATGTCAGCTCAGGTCATGATCTCAGGGTCATGATCTCAGAGTCGTGAAATCGAGCCCTGCATCAGGCTCTGCGCTCAGCATGGAGTCTGCTTAGCTCTCTCCCTCCCCCTCGGCCCCTCCCACCGCTCTCTCTCTCTAATAAAATCTTAAAAAAAAAAAAAAAGTAGATGACAACACAAAATAGCTCCTGGAAACATGTGTTGCCTCACTCTGGTCCCCATCACTCTCCCTAAGTCCTTAGCACCTCGAGTGCCTGCCATGAGGCAGCCATGAAGCAGGATGGGGCTGGAAGCTCCTTAGCCTCCCCTTTCCCAGCCAAAAGGGTCTCGCTTAGCTATCTGCAAGAAGGGTGATAACAAATTTTAAATGAAAGAAATAGCTCAACACGCCAGGTAGTGGTCTGAGTGCTTTACATGAATTAAGTCATTTAATCCCTGCCCAGCAACCCTAGGACAATACTGGTATTGGTCCCATTTTAGAGATGAGAACACTGAGATACACAGTCAAGGTTAAGTAACTCGCTGAGGTCACAGAGCTAGGGAATGGGGGATGGGAACCTAGGCTGGCCGGCTCCAAAGTCTGCACCCCTAACCTCTCGGGCCTGGCACAGAGAAGCGAACTGCCGCCCCGTGCTGGTGTGGGGAGGCTCTCCCAGGTGTGGCCTGTACCTGGGGCTTGGCGTCTGGCTAGGGCGGCCCCAGCTGGGTGCAGGTCCTGGGCTCGGCATCAGCATGAGGCTTGCAGTCCCTGGCCTGGCTTCGGGGCTGCGTACCAGGCACAGGGCAGCCCTTGGAGAAAGGGGTGGTTATTAGCACTGGGTGCAGGTGTGGAGAGCAGGCCTGGAGCTCAGAAGCTCCTGGAAGCCTGCAGCTGGAGAGGAGCGAGTCAGGCACCTGGCTGCGGGCTGGGGGTGAAGTGCAGAGGCTCGGGGCACAGGCCTAGCTTTTTTCAGGGCACTCAGCTCCCCGCCCCCCGCTCCATTTCCCCATTTGTAAAATGAGGACTGTGACAGTACCTACCCGAACTTGGCTAGTTGTGCCAAAAATGTTCCAACCAGTACCTGATAAGCCGGCAGTGCTCGAGAGTATCAGTGACAATTAGAGGGGGGTGTGCCCTCCACTTAGTGGTTCAGTCGCTGAGACCATGGTTGTCCTCTGCTCTGGTGTCTTGTCCCTTTACTTTTACCCAGCTCGCCTGCTGCCTGTCGAGACTGTAAGTGCCGCCCCCTCGGGAAGGGGACGAGGTTCGAATACACAACTAGATCCGGAGGTGGCCCTCGGGAGCCCAAGCCACAGAAGGAAGGGCGAGGAAGGTCTACCCTTAGTCTGTGTGACCGCCAGCAGAGGGTGCCAGCCCCAGTGGTGGGTCTGAGGACCTGAGCACCAGCCTGACCTTGGCAGGCATCTCTTCCTGCCTGGCCCCTGTACTGTGTTCAGTGGGTCTGCAGCGCACAGGGCTGGGCTCGCTCCGGGTGTGGGATGGCCAAGTGACAGGGAAGGGACACGGTCACCGAGGAAACACCGGATCCCAGATCCCCAACACTCAGAGCCTAGCCAGAGCCTTTGGGTTTCTGGAGACACACTGAGAGCCTGTCAGTCTGAAGAACCCTACATACTCTCCCCTCTTAAAACTACCTTCCCCTTTGGCAAGCTGTCGGCCTCACAAGGGCAGGGGCAGTGCTGGACTCGTCCCCACTAGACACCCAGCATGTACACAGTACCGAGCACACAGTAGGTATCATGCTAATATCAGCTTAATGAATGAATAAGTGAACGAACCTCACACAGCCTAACTCCCACCCATGATTCCAGCCCTGACACCCTCCTGAGATATTCTGAGCCACTCACCTGAATGTCCTGCATGGACAGGTGAGCCCCTTAGAGGCCAGAGGATGGGGGAGGGATGTTGTGCTCCTTGCCCAGCATCCCCCAACACAAGTCCCCCACCCAGGGCCTGCGCAGCCCCTCCCCAAGGCCTGTTCATCCCTCTACAACTGAGTAAGTTTTGCAGGTGATGGGTGGGGTGGCAGCCCCCAGGGTTGGGGGTCAGTGGGTTTGCAGAGCTGGGGCCAAGGCCTCAGTCACCTCTACCCCCAGTCCCCCCACCTCCTGTCCCCCAGCTCTGTGTAGGACTCCATTGCCATTCCCCCAGGGCAGCTGCCTCCAACTCCTGGGGTACCACCTTGGGAAGCGCACGAGGAGAGCAGAAGCAGCCAGGGCAAGGCAGCTTTGAAAGCTCAGAGGCAGAAAGAAAGGCCCAGGAGTTCCCAGAAACATCAGCTTTCTCGGTCCCTTCCTGTCCCCTGATTGAGGATGGGGGTGGGGAGTTAGGGATGAGAGTGGGGGAAGGGACACCTTCCATGTAACCTGTTCATCTCCATTAACGCACCGCTGTCGATGGGGGTCAGGGACTCTGAAGACAGCTCATGGGGTAAGGGGACAGAAGTGGGGGCATTGAGCTGGTCAGGCCTGTATCTTGGGGGGAGTGTGGGAAGGAGAGTCGGCTTGTTCTCCCGGGGCCGCCACCGGCCCTCCAGAGAAGCCGGGAGCAGCCAGAAGCCTCCCTCCCCTCCAGAGCACGCGACAGGGGGCGTGTGGCTGTTGGGCTGGAAGCGACCCCGCTTCGGGCCACCTGCCTGGGTGTGGTTCCCAGCCGGACTGGGGATGCTGCGACCTCCCCCTGCCCTCTCCTGCGCTGTCACCCCCACCCCCTGTCCTCCCGGGGGCACCGTGTCCCCTGGGGCTCGGTGGGGGCGGGGTGGGGTGCTCCCGGTCGGGGAAGGCCGGGTGGCCCCCCCACCCCCCCAGGCTCCTCCGGGGCGGCCCCGGGCTCCGACCCCCACCCGGCCGGCGGCCCCCTCACCTCGCGACACGCAGGAGCCCATCACGGGGCCGCGGGGCCGGGCCGCTGCGCCTCGGGTGCGTCGGGCCGCCGAGCGCTCATGTCTCCGCGGGCCCGGGGCTCAGGCGCGGCGCCGGCGCGGCGGGCGGGCGGTTGGACAGGGGCTGGGGTTTGGGCTCCCTCCGCTCGGTTCCCCGCCGCTCCCGCCGGGTCGTCCCCGCGGCCGCCGCCGCCGCCGCCGCCGCCGCCGCCGCCGCCTCCAGCGCCGTGCCCGCTCCTGCCAACCGTGGGCAGCACGGCGGGCGGCGGGGGGGGCCCGGGGGAGCGCTTGCCCCGCGCCCGGGAGCCTGAGCCGCGCGCAGGCCGCCCCGCCCCTTTCCCCGGGCCCGGCGCCGCCCGCCGCGCGCACCTGTGGCCGCAGCCCCGGCTGGAGGGCGGGGTCAGTGCGCGGGGTGGGGGGAGGAGGGGCGGGGCGGGGGCGGGGTCAGTGCGCGGGCGGAGGGCGGGAGGGGTGAGGAGGGGTCATGGCCCAGGCTGGGAGGGCTGGTGACAAGGTCTGGGAGGCGGGAGCGACGGGGTGGGGCGGGCATCCGGGGAGAGGGGGAGAGTGGAGGGACCCTCTGGCCCTCACTTCTCACCACCTGGTGACCGGGGCTGAAGGTCGGGGAAGGTGGCAGGGGTGGGGGTGGGGGTGGACGCGGAGATTCCAGCATTTGGGGCACAAAGTACACAACCTTAGTTTAACAACCAGGACCAGACACCTGGCGGAGCGCGTAGCACTAACTCCATTACGCCCATTCTGCAGGGGAAGAAACTTGAGGCCCACAGAAGCCAGATGCCTTGCCTGAGGTCCCTTGGCTGTGAGGGACAGCGACTTTTGACGGTCAGCTCCTGCTTCGGGGCCCGCTGGCTTAGGGTGGAGGTACAAAGAGAGGGAGCCGAGAGCAATAGCGGCCTCACTGATGGACAAGAGTCAAGCACCCCTTGGCAGGGCCCCCCTGCCTCCCTGCGCTGATCCGCGGGTGAGGAGAGCTGAGGCCCAGCGCCCTTCCTCAGCCGCGGGTCTCCTGTCTCCTGGGGCAACAGCGGCTCCCTCTATCAGGCACACACCTGCAGCACACTCTCACTCGTGTCCCCACGCACTCGTACACACTCACAGACGCTATCACGCACAGCCATCCTCAGTCACACTGACAGTCACACGCGCGCCCGCGCACACAGCCAGCTCCCGAACAAAGCCTCCGATGCACCCCCACATCTCCCACAGTCTTTACAACGACACCTACCTGTGCACCTTTCCCAGGTGAGGAAGCCAGGTTCGCTGGCTGCCCCCAAAACCTGGCGATGGCCTGGGCAGGGTTTTGAGGGATGAATAAGGTTGAGGCAGGAGCGTGGCATGGAGCTGGAGGCCCCCCGCAGGGCAGGACCTGGGCCTGGTGGCACGGCCAGGGGGTCGGGGTGGGTGCTGACCTGGTTCTCTTCCCGCCAGGCCTGGTGCCCTCCCTGAAGTAGGGGTCAGGTGGGGAGAGGCTCTAGCCACCGCTGCCAGCCGAGCAGGTGTGAGTGCTGGCTCAGCTCACACAAAGCCATGTGACCGTGGGCAGTGGCCTCACCTCCCTGAGCCTCAGTTTTCTCATCTGTTAACTGGGGGTAAAAAAAAAAATCTCACCTCACAGGATTGCTGTAAGGATCAATGAGAAATCGATGCAAAACTGACCGGCACATAGTAGGTACTTAAGTCAGGGCTGTGACGGTGAACACAGGTACGTTGCATTAGCACCGAGCTTCCCACACCCACAGGAAGCCTGAAGAGTCTCCATTGGATGACTATGTGTGAAGCACCTACTATGTGCCGGTATGAACAAGAGAGGTGTGCCAGCCCTAGTGCCCTTTCTCTTCTTCCTGTGGTGGGGTGACTGGACTTGGCTTGGAGGGATGGCTCTGACTCACCATGACGCAGGACGCTGGTCACAGCTGCCGATGTCCCCAGCTGGCAGCCTGGCAGCTCTGGGGGCAGGGGGGCCTGGGAGGGGGACCCCAGCCGAGAGCAGGGCAGTTCACAGAGAAGAGGATGCCTGGGGAGCCCACTGTGTCCTCTTCAGCCTAAGACAGGGACAGGTAGATGAGGCTGGGCAGCGGCCCCACCCACAGTCCCCTGCTCACCGGCCCAGAGAAGGGATGGGGGGGGGGGGTGAGGTGGCTCTGGCTCTCCCCGCCTCTGGCTTTCATGCTGAGCGGCTCCACACTGACTCAATCCTCTCATTGTACAGACTGGCACTCAGAGACGGGCAAGGGCTTGCCCAAGGTCACACAGCAAACGGATGGGGAGTCAAACCCAGGTGTCCTGCCTGTCAGCCCAGCTTGGCACTGAACTGAAGACCGGGCCTCGCAGGGGTGGACAGCTCCCCCTTGCACGCCCACACTCACCTTCCCAGTCCTTGGAATTCTGCTGAAGCTGACGATTCCCAGATTCCCAGACAGCTCTAAGATGTGTGGTTGTCCTTCCCTGGGGGGGGGCAGGCTGTCCTTTCCCAGATCAGTCCACAGTCCATCTGCCCTGTGACCTTCCATTACCCTCCCCCAGTGCCCTCCTGGCTCTACCCATCTATGGGGGAGGGGGAAGAAAAGGAGCCCCTTGTGAGTGAGGGGAACAGGGGAGGGAGTCCCCAGGCAGTGCCCTGAATCCCATTCTCCCATCACGACTTTGGGGATCCAGCCAGAGCCCCCACTCCTGTGGCCTGCCCCCACTGTTTCTCGTCAGCGACAGACATTCACTAGCCAGCCCTGAGTGCCTGGCCCTGGGCTAGGCCCTGGAGCGTGGAGAGCAGATGCTGCGGGGCCTGATGGGAGAAAGATCAATCAACCGGAGCCTTACAGCGATGAATCAGACTCAGGCTAAGCCCAGGCGCTCCTGGGAGGGGGGCTGGCAGGGCTCGGGGGGAGCCATGTGCATAAATAGCTGGGGTCAGTGTGGACAGTGGTGCCTCCCCATGCCAGCTGAGAGTCGTAAGAGCAGAGGGCTTCTGCCAAGTGCTGTGGGGATGGCTTCAAGGCGTTGGTGACCCTGCAGGGGAAATGTGAAGATTGGGTGGGACACTGGCAGGCAAAGAGGAGCACTCTGTGTGCGCAAAGCTATGGAGGCGGGGATGCTGGGGGGTGTGCAGGGGACTGGAGCATCTGAGGTCCGGGGGGCCAGTGGGAGAAGACAAGACTTCCGGCTGGGGTTGCCCATCTCCAGGCCTCAAACAGCTCCTCAGTTTTGGTTTCTCAGGAAAGGGAGAGCTGGGTGAGCAGAGAGAAGAGAACTGGAAGCCCAGCAGATCTGGGTTTGACTGCTATGCCCAGAACAGTACATAGTAGATGCTCATTAAGTGTTTGTTGACTGAGTCACAGAAAGTGAGACCTGTCCAAGGTCACATATCTAGAAACTGATTATGGCCAGGACTGACTGATGCTACCTTTCCTTCATCCAGTAAATGTTTATCAAGCACCTGCTGTGTGCCCAGCCCTGTGTGGCACTGGTTAAGCATAACTGGGACAGATCAGATTCCTGTTCACTGCGGGAGGGAGAAGAGCTGGAGAGAGGTGGGCATTGATCCGTTAAGGACCCGGGTAAGTTGAGAAGCACGACTCTGAGAGGCACTAGGAAAGACCTGTTGACAGTGTGGAAGAGAAGGGCCTTCTCCAGCCTCGGGCGCGGCCCCAGTAGAAGTGACAGGGCCTGAATCCACAGCTGAAGGGGGAATGGGACTTGGCCTGGCAGCCAGAAGGGTATGGACAACAGTTTGAACAGACTCCCAGGAGGAAGACAGGGCCGTGGTGGCTGGCGCCCAGAGCAAGAGAAGGAGGTGGCAGGAGCCGCTTCCCATAGGGCCTTACTCGGGATGTGGCCTTTTCCAAAGAACAGTGGGAAGCCCCATGCTCTGTTTCCTTCCTTCCAATCTCCCTCAGGTGCGGTTGAGGCCCAGGCGAGCCTCCCAGTCCAGTTCCCTGTTTGTCTGGAGGCCCAGCCCTGCCTGGGGGTCCTAAGCCCCAGGGCTGGGGCCTTTCCAGAAGCCTGAGAAAGAAGACCACAGGCTGACCTCAGAATGTGCCCACTCTCAGCTCCACGCTTGGGACTGAGGACTTCTAGATGGAGTAGGGTGATAGGCCAGAGTCCTCCCCCACCCCATACCCCCTACCCCCCCAGTCAATAAGCTGAACTAGGAAGGATAGAGAGAGAGAGAGAAAGAAGGGTGATCCCCCGTCTGATAGGGGAGGCAAAGTCCTCAGGGAGCTCTAAATCTGACAGAGGAGACACAGCCACTGCCCCAGACACTGGGGACACTAGGAAGAGACCAACCCCTCCCCTGGAGAAACTTCCAGCCTGGTGAGTAAACAGGTACAATATATTCATCTCTAAAGTGTCTGTCCTGGGCTTGGTTCACAGTGGCTGCTTCATGACAGGATCCCTTTCTCAGGGTTCAGAGGTTGGTACTCTGACCCCTGGGTGTTGGATCTTTGCAGGCAGGTAGGAGGAGTCCCCCTGCTAGGACCAATGACAGACAGGTAAGACACCTGAGATGCCTTTCCGAGCTATGCATGCCATGCAGGCAGTGGCCACCAGGGGACAGCCTGAGACAGCATCATTCTTGACTACTTTGCTTTTCCTCCCTCTCCTGGCCGACTGACCCAGAAAGTACCATGCTGGCAACTCAGACCCAGCCACAGTTGAAGGTTATGCATCGTGCGACCTGCACAAAGGTGCCCAGCTGAGGGGGAGGGCACTAAAATCCTGCCGTGCTCTGGGCAGCAAGCCTTGAGCTCTGGCATGGGCTGTGTCTGCCCCCATATGGGGTGCCTTTTTCTTGACACAAAGAGGTCATCTCCTGGCGAAGCTGTGCACTACAGGGCTGTATCCACCCAGATGTGCAAAGTATCCGTATAGGCTAGCAACACTCCTGAGCTCAGATATCACCTGGTCCTAACCCGCACTGTGCAGATGCGACAACAGAGACCCAAGAAAGGAACCCAGGTCGTGAGGAGCAGAGCCAGGACTGGAATCCACAGCCAGTGGGGCTCCCGGCTCCACCTGGAGGGTTCAGGTGCTAGGTGTTACCTCGGGACACCGGGCTGTGCCTAAGAAGAAAGGCCACAGGCTGACCTCAGCACATGTCCCCTCTGGAGTGCGGTGACAGATCAGACTCACCCCCACCACTCCACGTCCCCCTAGGACTAGGTGGGGTAAGGAGAGAGAAAGGTAAGCCTCCAGCCTGATGGAGGAGACCCAGCCACTCTGCTGGGCATGGGCGAGACTGGGGCAAGACCAAACCCTGCCCTGGAGAAGCTTCCAGCCTATGAGTAAACAGGTGGTGGGGTGTCCTTAGCACTTGGACAGATATCCCCCAGTTCCTCCACGGACAGGCTTTCTTGCGGTCATCACAGGCCCATCCTCAGTGGGGAGAGCCCCGCTGACTCAGGTGGAGCCATTGGTGAGGGCTTAGGGGGGGTTTCAGGTGTTTGAGTTAATACACCAACTATATAATCATGTGCTCAGACCCTTAAGGGTCCTGTTCTGTTAATTCTCCCAGTAATGCTAGGGGTGGGTCCGAGTCGTGGCCACACTGACTCCCCGCTGCCCCTCTATCTTGACCTCTGGGGTGATTCTGAGCCTGGTTACTCCTGGGGATGGGCGGCATCCCCACCATTCCTGCTTCTTGATGTTTGCCCAAGCTCTGCACCCACCTTGATCTGTCCGCATCACACATGTCCCTCAAGCCTCACCACACAGGTCCTTCCTGTTTCACTCCCTCATTCATCAAATATTGATCAAATCTGTGCCTGCAATGTGCTGTCTGTCCAAACAACGGGATACAGTTGAAGTAATCAGACAAGTATCAGCTGACTTGGAGATTAGAGTACTTGTCAGCAAACTATGATCCTTGGGCCAAATCTGGCCCTTGGCCTGTTTTTGTAAATAAAGTTTTATTAAAACATATCCGTGCTCATTTGTTAACCTGTTGTCTATGACTGCTTCACTGCTTTTTTTTTTTTTTTTAGATTTTTAAAAATGATTTTATTTATTTATTTGAGAGAGAGAGTATGGGGGGGGAGAGGGAGAAGCAGACTCCCCTCTGAGCTGGGAGCCCCACTCAGGGCTGCATCCCAGGACCCTGAGATCATGATCTGAGCTGAAGGCAGACACTTAACTGAATCACCCAGGAGCCCCTAAAGATTTAAGTAATATCTGCACCCAGCGTGGGACTCGAACTCACGACCCTGAGATCAAGAGTTGCTGGCTCCACTGACTGAGACAGCCGGTGCCCCATGGCTGCCTCACCTCACAATAGCGGAGTTGTGTAGTTGCAACTGAAATGGTACGGCCCTCTGAGCCAGAAATACTTACTCTCTGGCCCTTTGCAGAAAAAGCTCCCCAACACTGACTTAGAGTGGCAGAGAGAGAGATATTAACAAGTCACTAAAATAAATGCGTGTATTGACAAATTGTGCGAAGAGCCAGGAGCGGCCTAACGGGGCAGGAATTGAGATGTGGGGTTAGACTGGCTACCACTTCTTCTTACCTTCCACCCCTGATACCCTGACCAGGTCATCCAGGGCAGGACAGGACGTGGGCAGCGTATACAACGTGCCAGCCCATTGGAAGGTCAAGTTTGGGATGCGAGTTGTGTTTATGCCAGGCAGAGTTGAGGGTCCTGCTGACATCTGCGGCTTGGACCACTACCCTCCTTCTCCCGTTATCCAGCCTTGCCTGGCCTCAAGGCCTCTGTGTTCTCCATCTCTTAGTCCCCCTGGGAGGCAGGCAGAGCAGGAAGTCCTGTTCCTTTTACAAATGGGACAACAGAGGTTCCTTAGGTTTCATGACTTGGCCAACCCTTGCTGAGCTGTAGGCAGAGATCTCGATGTCGTGGGAGAGCCCCGGACAGTATTTAGGACACGAGGTTCTGGCCCAGGACTCGTGTGAACAAGTCTGTTCCCCTCTGGGCCTCAGTCTGTTCATCTGTAACCAAGAGGGCTGGAGAAACAAGCTTACACTCTCTTTTCTCCATCTGCCAGTAGCACGCCAGGGCTCGCCCCATCCCTCTCTGGGCCTTGGTTTGCTTCTATAAAGTGAGGAGAGAAATGCTTCGGTTGGTCCCAGGCCAGAGAGATCACAGATGGGAAAGTGCTTTGAGCTCAGAGGAAGAAAGGCGCTCTATAAACCCAGGGGGTTATTAGGGTGACGGGGATCAGGCCTGGGCTGATGGCGGGAAGGCCCCAGGGTAGCATTTGGTCTGACCAGCAGAGGGCACTGTGGGGAGGCTAAGGTGGGATCTTGAGCCAGAATGCCTTTGTTCCTTCTAGGACAGGGACCCAGGCCCTACTGTGTGCCAACCCTGCGGAGCTGAGTGTGGGGACATGGCTGTGAATGAAGGGAACCCGAGATGCTCCCAGTCTAGGGATGGGAGGGGGGGACATGGAACAAACAGGTCTTTTTTTTAAAGATTATTTATGGGGGGGGGGGAAGAGCGTGAGCACAGGCAGGAGGCAGAGGCAGAGGAAGAAGCAGACTCCCCGCTGCGCAGGGAGCCCAATGTGGGGCTCGATCCAGGACCCTGGGATCACAACCTGAGCTGAAGGCGGACACTTCACCGACTGAGCCACCCAGGAGCCCCGAAGAAACAGGTCTTGACACAGAGATGGGAGCTATGGTGGTTGGGGGCTAGACAAGGATGGTGACCCCCTTGCTGGGGGCTCAAGAGAAGCTGGGAGGGGTCGTCCAGCCTGAAGCGCAGGTCGGTCTGGCTAGACTGCTGGAGGGGTAATGTGGAGAAGGAAAGAATAGGAGAGGCCTGGGTTCGAACCCTGACTCTGCGCGCTACAGGTCACTCACTTCACCGCTCTGGGGCTGGTGTTCCTCCCTGGAGAAGAAAGAGGAGAGGAGGGACCGCCTGAAAGACTGGGGGGAGGCGGTGCAGAGTTGGGGGAGGGTACAATGAAGCTCAGGAGGGAGTTTGGAAGAAGAAAGAGTAGCTGGGGCTCCTGGGTGGCTCAGTCGTTAAGCGTCTGCCTTTGGCTCAAGACGTGATCCCAGAGTCCTGGGATCGAGCCCCACATCAGGCTCATCCGCTGGGAGCCTGCTTCTTCTTCTCCTGCTCCCCCTGCCTGTGTTCCCTCTCTCCCTGGCTGTCTCTCTCTCTGTCAAAAAAATAAATAAATAAAATCTTAAAAAAGAAGAAGAAGAAGAAGAAGAAGAAGAAGAAGAAGAAGAAAGAGTAGCCAAGGCCCCCATGCACCCCCAAACTAAACTCCCTTGCTGAGTCACCCCTCCGGCCCCCTCCTCAGCCGTGTGCCCTTGGGCACATCCCTGGGCCCCCGCTGAACCTCAGTCTCCTCCTCTGTAAAATGGGAGAATAAGCCCTGCATCAGGGGGCTTCAAAGATTCTTCAGACCCCCGCCTGGCTCTGGGAGGAGGGTAAATGCCCCCTCACCATCTTTGATTGTACCCTCTACCCCCCAGCCCCATGAGGGGCTGTGTCTGGCTCTGTCCCTATAGTCACCCAGGCATTCCATTTAGAAACCAGCAGCAAAGGAAAACCCCTAAAACAAACCCAGCCCTGCCTGGCCCACTCCTGCCTTCCCGGCCCTAGAAGCCAGGAAGGGGAGAAATCACACTTTGGGAAAGGATTTTTTCCCAGTGGGTGGGGGTGGCAAGCAGGTCATGCCGGAGCTGACAGAAGGGCCCCCAGGATTCCCCAAGGTGTCAGATGGTCCTGTTCCAGAAGGTCGGATAGTGGGCATCAGAATCCCCTGGGAAGATTCCAGAGCCCTGCTACCACCCCTCACACCCTCAGGTCCTGATTCTCTCATCTGCTGAGGAGCTGGGGGGGGGGGGGGGGGGAGGAGCTGGTGGAGGAGGCCCAGCAGTGGGGCTTTGAGACCTGCTGGGAGGGCCGGAAGCCAATTTGGGGAAGGGGCTGGGGTGGGCTGGGAGGAAGTGGGCTCCTGGGCTCTGTGTGAGAATGGGGGACTCTTCCAGCAGGCTTGGAGGCCCAGAAGGTAGCAAGAAGGCCATAAGGGGGTCAGAAGTGCAGGAGAAAAAAAGAAAAAGAAAAGGGTGCTCCTGACTGGCTCAGTTGGTGGAGATGTGACTCTTAATCTCGGGGTTATGAGTTCAAACCCCACGTTGGGTGGAGAGATCACTTAAAAATAAAATCTTAAAAAGAAATAAAGTGCAAGAGAGGACATGGGAGAAAGCCACACACAGGGATAGCAAGCAAATCCGGACAAAAATAGAAATTCGTAGGATTTCCACCTCACCGGGTGACGGTCCTTAGGCACATTGTCCCTTTTGGTCCTCACCACCGGCCTAGGAAGTGGGGATTATTTGAACACCATTGTGCCCACAAGAAACAGGCTCAGAGAGGCAAAGCTAGGCTTCCATGTCCCAGGGGCCTAAGAGAGCATGGGGGAGGGGCAGCACTCTCGATGTCAGATGAGGATGGGTCAGCAGGGACGTTGTCTGGGGCTGGTTCCTCTGGGGACCCTGAGCTCCAGAGCTGAGTCACTGTGGCGCCTCTGTGGCCCGGGGAAGGGAGCAGGATGGAGGTCATGGCTGAGCAGGAGCAAGGTCAGGCCTGATCCCGGAGGTCAGGGGGAGGGGCTAGTCATCAGGAGTGTGTGCTGGGCCTTGAACGCTGAACCGGAGAAGCTGGGAGATGTGGTTGCAGGGACAGTGGCCACTTCTCCTCCCCACTAGGGGAGCCACCGTGCCTTGCTGGGAGCATCCAGCCCTGCCATCTCCCTGGTTCTCACTTGGGAACCCATAGGGGGCCCTGACCCCCAGCAGAGTCAGGCGGGGAGGCTCTCGCTGTTCATCTGTGTGTCCCGAGGAAGCATGTGGCAACTTCCCCTCTGCCCACCCTGAGAGGATCTTGTTCGTGATCAGGTCCTGGGATGGAGAGCCTGGTCCTAATTTGGAGATGAAGAAGAGATTATCCAGGCTGAGGGTGACGGTGTGGTCATTCGAGGCGGAGACGGGTGGGGAGGCCCGAGCGGAACTCTGTAGGACCTCAGGTTCCCAGCCCCGGAAACCCTCTTCTGGGGGGCTGGTCAGGTGATTCTTGCCCCCAAACTGGCTGACTCCTTCCCAGGCCAGCCTGCAGGCTGTTCCCAGCACCCAGGCTCTCTTCCTGCTACCTCTTCTCCCCCCCCATTAACAGCCCCTCTCCCCATATCGCCCGAAGCCTCCCCACCATCAGCAGGGGCAGCAGGCCTGGACCACTTGGGTGCAGGTGCCCTCTGACCTCATGTGGACCTTTCTCCATGGCCGCTGGGTTGGGTGCCTCCCAGCGGGGCGGGGGAGAGAGAAGACCCAGGGTCTGTAGGGGGAAGCGGGGCTGGGGAGAGCAGATCTCTGAGCAGGAGATGGAATGAAGCCCTGGGAGGTTGGAAAGACAAGGGACGGTCCACCTGTAGCCGAGTGAATTAACACTGCTCTGACCGACTTTGTTTACGGGTGGCTGTGAGGATGTGGGGGTTCCGCCTCTAGCTCGTCCTTAGTGCTCAAGGAAAGCTCGCTGTTATCCTGTTATCCGTATGGGAGGTGACCTCTCATGACCTTGTCTCACCCCCTTCTTTCCCACCAGAGAAACCAAGGTTCCGAGAGGGTGTGGGTTCTGTCTCGGGTCACACAGCGCTTGGAGCCAGCTGGGCTGGTGCCTCCCCAGGGTGGGTCCCTTGGGGCGGGCTCCATTGTGCTCTCCCCAGCAGGAAACCGCTGTGCTCAGCAGCCCGGGCAGTGCGAGAGGAGGAACAAGTTTGGCTACGTGACTGGCAGGACCTGGAGGCTGCGCCAAGGCCAGCACCAGGAAAACAACCTGCTGGGGGCCGCCTGGGCAGGGCCGGAGGGGTGGGCACCAGGGTGGGCAGCTCCCTGCCGGGAGAGGGAGGGGGAGTGGAACTGCAGTCTCACTCCCGGACAGTGCTGGGACGAGGTCGCAGGGCCCCGTGCCCCCAGCCTACCTGCAAGGAGGCAGCCGGATGCTTCACTGCTCCCCTGACAAGAGGCTTCTGGGGGAGGAGCAGGCAGGGGGGCAGCAGGGCCAGGGAGTACACAGAGCACCTGGGGGCGATTTGCACAGGCTGACCACCGGATCCTCAGCTCTGGCTTACCGGAATCTGGTGGCCACCCAGGAGGGAAGAAGGGGTCAGCCCTGCCCGCGGGCTACTGGCTCCCAAGGGGCCCAGTGTGCACGGAAGCAAGACCCAAGGCGGAGGAGTTGGGCCTCTGCCCGAATGCCTGGCCGAAGGACTTGGAACAAGGTGGAGTCCCCCTCTGGGCCTCAGTTCCCCTTGGGGACTCATGGAACCATTGTGTCCGTCACTGCTAGAAGAGGCTCAGGGCAGACTCAGGGCCCGGAAGCCAGTCGTAAGAAGGCCCCACAGGCCCAGGTGGTCCACGGGATAGCCGGTCACCACAGGGAGAGCCCTGAATGCCAGACCCAGCAGTCAGGATTTACCGGGAGACAAAGTGGGGCCACTGAAGGTTTCGGCACAGGGGAGGGGAGTGGTCGGCTGAGGCCGCCGGGAGGGAGCAGCCTGGGGGCCCCAGCTTGGGCTGCAGCAGGGGCCTGGAAGGAGTGGGGGGCCAGGTTTCAGGGAGGCCGTGTAGGTGAATTACAAGTGCAGGCTCCCTGGGGTCCTTCCCAGCCGCCCCTCCCGCCAGAGGAAGTACTGACCTGCTGATGGCGTGTTAAATCCCTTGTACGTTCTCTGAACGTCAAACAAAACAAGCTTGGAGGTGAGTAGGAACCGAAGGCCTCCCCCCCTCTCTCTGGACAGCCTGGCACCAAATGCCCCGGGCAGGGGGTGCCCAGAGCCAGGCAACAGGGCACAAAGTAGCAGGAGCAGGCCCAGCATGGGGAGGCAGAGCCGTCACCCGGACAGCAGAAGGGCTGACGAGGAAGCAGGTGTACCTCAGGGAGCCAACGCTGACCCTGGGAGCTGGGGTGGCAGGTGGTGGACAGAATCCCTGTGGGGGGCGGGGGGCACCTGGACACCAATCAGCGTCATTAGGGGAGCCGGCTCCGCGGCCCTGACCCATTGCTTAAGAAAAGGCAACTGGAGGAGAAGACTCTGCCTGGATGAGAAGTCCCCTGTGATTGGGGTGAGCTGTGACCTTGAACTTGGCCGCAGTCTCTCCTGCAGCGGCCACACATCCAGGCTGCAGTCCTGCCTCCATTGTCTGAGAGAGGGAACGGGTTTGGGGGGGGTGGGGGAGCACAGGATGAATACACCCCAGCTCCCCATCAGTCTCCCTCGACGCTCAAGAAGCCCCCGTTTCCTCATCCGTAAAATGGGGCGATGGTGGTGCTTGCCTCAGAGGGAAAAATGAAACCAGTGCAAGGAGGGAGGCCTAGCATATACAAGTGCCCCACGCAGATGCAATCTGCCCATCGTGCAGAAGAGGAAAACTAAGGCTCCAGAAGGTTAAAGGGATCTGCCCCCGATCATCCTACAATTGGAACCATACAACTCCCCAGCTTGGCTTCTCTGCGGGGGGATGGCTGGCGGTGTGTGAGGGAGTGGGTGTGGGTGGTGGGCTGGGTGCCGGATCCTCAGGCCCTTCACTCGGTATGAAGGAGAGGGGATCCAGCCCCTCCCCCCAGCCCTCTCCTCCATCGCTGCTGGCCTGACTCCCTACCCCTGCCAAAGGCAGGCCCCGAGACGGATCAGGCCGGCAGCCCCAGAAGCATCCCTTTCTGACTCCAGCACCCCTCCTTGGACTGTAATAACTCGCTCGGCTCTAACCCGAATCCTTCCCACTTAAGCAACGGCCTGTTTCCGCCCCACCTGCCTTCTGGGCTGGCAAATGGCAGCCAGCCTTACTGAAACGCACCCTAGCCCACTGATGTGGAAGAGAGGTCGCCAACCCCTTCTCCAGGGCATCATCTTTCCAGCCCAGGGGTCCATCTTTCCGTCCCCCGTTGCTGTCCCTCAGACTCAGAGGGGTTGCTGTGGGCCCACGAGGGAAATCAGGCAGAGAGGGAAATCAGACACCTGGTTCTAAGCAAGGGTCCAGGATCCTCCTCTTCCGGCTTCCCTTCTTGTGCCCAAATCCAGCAGGGCCAGAGCATTGAATGCCAACCAGAGCCAGGCAGGAGCCAGCCAGCATCTCTGGCACACCTGGCCAGGTGAGAAGGCAGGGAAGCCAAGAGCCAGCTCATCGCTTGGGTGTAAACAGCAGCCAGTGGGGAGTTGGCAGCTACCTCCTTTGCCCTTTCCCCAGCCCCCTCCCCGAGAGCCCCGCCCAGGGAACTGAGGGTGTCCCAACTTGTTGGAGGAGTTTCCATCCCACACCTGTGCCCATACTGGGTGGGTGTGTGGGGTTGGTGACTGAAGGGGGCCCACAGAGGAGCTTTGTTCCTCCAGACCCGCCCCCCCCCAACTTCTCTTCCCTGGTGCTGGGAAGACGCCAGGGTTCTTGGAATGCCGAGGCCCCACTTCATCCGACCCATCTCAGATGCCTTGGCCACTCATTCCCAGGGCCCACGCCAGCAGAGCAGAGCAAGGGCAGGCTGGGAACTGGATCATGCTCTAAAGGAGGGCCCCCTTGGCTCCCGTTCCCACCAGCTGAGAGTTGTGTCCTTTGGAAGAAGGGGTGCAGCTTCCAGAAGCCTGAAGGCAGCAAATCTCCCACCGAGCACTTGGACCCTATGCCCTGTACTCTACAAACGTGATCTGGGAGACGGGTATTGCCGCCTCCGCTTTAAAGATGGGGAAAGTAAGGCAGGTCGCATGGGAGCCCGGGCTCTGCCTGGGTTGCCCCGGTGGCCCCGGTGCCTGGCACACAGCTAGAGCTCAAGGTATGCTGGTGGAAAAGATGAAGGAGGCTCAGAGCACAGAAGTGCCCGGGCCAAGTTCACACGACCGGAAGGTCGCTCAACGGGGAATGGACCCAGGCTAGTCTGAATCCTAAACTCAGGCTGTTTTCAAGACCCACGCACCAAGGGGGGCATCCCACACACACACACACACACACACAAATGTGCACCCACCCCACCCCCGCCGCTGTCAGATCCGGCCCACGGCATATACACACCCCCACACACAGCCCTCAGCTGAGAGCCCCCACCTGCCATACGGCTCAGACCCAGGTAATGCCCCCCTCCCCGCCCCCTCATGTGCACAAACTTCCTTCTGTGCTGGCCTCTCACACCCGCCTGTCACCACCCCTTCTTCCACGCCTGGGGAAGACAGGATGGTGCATGCCCTCGTCCGCCCCCACAGCCTTGGCACCCTGTCTGCCTCCCCAGGCCCTAGTAACCACATCGGCACCACTGCTCTGGAGAAGGCTGGGGAGCTACAGAACACCCCTGTTGGGAGGGGACCCCCAACAGACCTGCTTGGGGACCAGCTGGGGCCTTGGGTCCCTGGGCAAGGGGACCGGGTACTCACTCTCCAAAGCAGGCTGTGCATAGAGTGGGCCGCTCCTGCTTCCCCACTCATGAAGGCCCCACAAGGCCGGGGTGGTCAGGGAGGCAGGGACCCCAGGAAGTACAGATGGTATGAACCAAACTGTGCTGGAGAGATTCCCCACACAGTTTTTCATTGAACCTTACAGCCACCCCGGGAGATAGGCTGTAATTTATCTTAGGTACCAAGATTATGCCCATTCTCTGGAGGGGTAAACTGAATCCCAGAGAGTTCAGGCACTTGCCCAAGGTCCCCAGTCCCTGGCAGACAACAGGTGTTGGTTAGATATCTGTGGAGTGGATGAAGTTGCAGGAGGGGACGTGACTTGTCCAAGAGCCCGAATGAAGCAGGATTCGAACACCCGCCTGACTCCGAAGCCTCTTGGCCTCCCTGCAGAGCTTCTTCCCTCTGTGATGTGGCTCGCTTTCCGGGGCTCCGTGCTGGTTCCTTCCACACCGAGAAAGAGAAAGCCAGCTCCTGCCAGCCTGGCCCTCCCCGTTAGGCCGCGGAGTGCTACCGCGGACGCAAGCAATTTCACCGACCGCCAACAGCCGACGAGGCCACCCGATGACCTTGATGGCTCAAGACAAAGACAGGACCACTCCATAATCGTGTCTGCACGCAGACAAAAATGAACACAGTCCAAACCGCAAAAATGACCAGACGTCCCTCTCTCTGGCTGAATGAGTGACAGCCGCCGCTTTGCCAAACAGCTTTAGCGCCAATCCATCCCTCTTGCTTTCTAGATTCAAATGATTGAGATACCCAATCACAGAATTAGCGCTGCTCCCTGACTACGGCCACCCCCCTGGAGTCCTCCCCAGGAGCACCCATCACCCCACCCAGACCCCTTCATACGCCGCCCCGGCCAGCTCCCTCTCCCCGGCGCCCTGCACCTCCCTGAGGGGTGCGTTCTCCCTCCTCCCTGGAGACAGTAAGCCCGACTTTGTGCTGGAGTGTTTCCGGTGGTCTCTGGCTGGAAAGCACTTGGGACAACTGAGCAAGACGTGTTTGTTCAGCCCATTTTGTTGATGCCTCTGGAGTCTTGGGCCAGGAAAGTGTCAGCCTCTGATGAAGCATGACGGGAAGGGAGAGGAGCCTGCAATCTCCCTCTGTTCCCAGGAGGCCGTGTTGCAGGCTCTCGGGGCTGGGGGATGCTTCACTCCTACAGCACCTGTCAGCCTCTTCCACCGCAGCCCCGATGTGAGCCTTGAAACCACCCCCAAACCCCACCACCAGGGCTGGGCATCAGACATCAGTATGAGAGGATCGGAGGAGGGAGTGGGCACTGGGCCAGGAGTCAGGAGACCTGGGTTCAGGTCTTGCCTCGGCTTCTCATTTGTCAGGTGACCGGAGCCTCAGTTTCTCTATCTGGGTGAAGAGGGTGGGGTGGGGCTGAATGGATTAAGTGAAGGGGGAACCCGTCCCCAGCTAGGATCCCTCACCCAACTCTGTGCTATAAGCCTTTCAGTGGTCAGGACAGAGACCTAGTCTCCCCTCAACTCCCGGCTCCCTGGGGTTAACCAGACTTTCCCTCCCAGGCTTGATGTTGGAGTGACCTGGGGAGCAGGTGAAGGACTGGGGTCCTAGCTGTCCCAGTCACTAGAATCCTGGCTGGGTAGAGAAGTATTAGTTGGAACCACTCCTGAGGGCTCAGGGCTCAGCACCCCCACACCCTGTGCCTCCTCTCTGTCAGGGCCCCCGTCCAAGTCAAACAAGATGGAGCCGGAGGTGCCACAGGAAGGGCCCCGGGGCCTGTACAGAGGGCACCCTGGCAGGGGCCACTGAGGAAGACAGTCTCTGTGGCTTCATTCAGCTCCACATCCTGCTTCTCCCGCGACAAGGGGATGTGGCCTCCCTCCGTTCTGCCCCAGGCGGGAGGACAGGAAAGGGGCCGAAGCGGAGGGTTGCAATGAGCCAAGGACTGGGACCTTTCCTGAAAGGAACTGTTTAGTACAGAAGGTCAAGGAAGTTTGCTTTCCCTCAAGTGTCACCCCATCTCCCTCCAGAAACCCAGACAGGGGTGCCAAACCCACCTCCCAGCCTCGCCCCTCGGCCCCCTCCTTCTCCCTCCTGATTCACCGGCACCTCTCGGTGAAGATGTCTCCTCATCTCTGTGAAGACAGATCTTCGTTCTACCTGGAATGCCCTTCCCTCCTCCACCCCTGTGCTGGGTAATTGCTACACATCCTTCAAGCCTCAGTTTAAATATTATTTCCTCTTGGAAGCCTTCCCTGGTTGGATCCCCTTGCAATGGACTCTGAGTCTCCCTCCCAACTTTGGTCCCACGTGGCTGCAACCAGCTGTCTATCACCCTCCACAAGGGTGAGGGGCCGCCTCTGTGTTGTTCACAGCAGAATCCCCAGGGCCTGGGATGGGCCTGGCATACAGTGGGTGCCACATAAATGTTTGACGATGCGTAAATGCAGCAATGGAGGTGTGGATTCAAGGGACCGGGGCTGAGAGCAAGGGACCTTGAGTTGGGAGAGCTTCTGGTGGCAAAGCTCTGTGCCGGGCCTTGAGGTTAAGAGAGCCTGAGATGAATAGAGAAACGGTGTCTTCTGGGCACAGCCTGGGCAAAGGCAAGGAGATGCCGGTGGGGAGTCATGGCTTTGAAGAAGTTTCTGACTCCACCAATGGGGGGATAGATATTTTGAACCAACCCCCTACTGAAGACGAAGTCCCCAGAGCCAACTCAAAAAGGTCATCTTCCTAAAGCCATCCAACAATTAACTAGGTGGCAAAAAATTCCCTGGCAAGAATCTAGGAGAAGGCAAGAATCCAGGGAGGAGAGCCCAAGAGAGAAGACCACGTTTGCCCCAAGGGCATTTGCCATCTGGAAGCAATGGCTTTATCAGAGTTATGGTTTTGATGGCATAGGAGGCCAGGAAGGAGGGAGGATGAAACGTAAGCCCAGCTTTCTGCCAAAGATGGGGAGCCTGATACCCAACATCTTCTTTAAACTGAGACACCCTCAGAATAAGGGGGAACCAGAAGAAAACCAAGCCTTGAGCCCAGGCACCTGGGTGACTCAGGAAGCTCAAGTTTTGAACTTGAATTAAAGTGGCCTTGATTGATAGTGTCTCCGGGTGCTTGGTAGAAACAAACAAAAAACCAGTCAGGAAGGAAGAATCGTCATCTTAGGTCTCATGTTATTTTCACAAATAATCTTCAAATACTGAGCAGAACACAGTCAAAGATAACCAGGTACACAAGAAAGCAAGACACCACAAGCAGGAATCAGCACAAATAAAAGACAACCGAAATAAGAAGTAGATAACACGAGAGAGGTACTAGCTATAATGGTAGTCGTATTGCAATATGTAAATATATCGAATCAAAATGCCGTACACCTTAGACTTGCACAATGGTATCTGTCAGTTATATTTCAATTTAAAAAAGGAAATAGAAATAGGCCACAATGACTTTAGTTATTGGAATTATAAAACATTATGGCCTTAGGGGCGCCTGGGTAGCGCAGTCGTTAAGCGTCTGCCTTCGGCTCAGGGCGTGATCCCAGCGTTCTGGGATCGAGCCCCACATCGGGCTCCTCCGCTGGGAGCCTGCTTCTTCCTCTCCCACTCCCCCTGCTTGTGTTCCCTCTCTCGCTGGCTGTCTCTCTCTGTCAAATAAATAAATAAATAAAATCTTTAAAAAATAAAATAAAATAAAAAAATAAAACATTATGGCCTTACGATCACAGGTTCGAAGATCCTCGTGGACCAGCTCATTCTAAAATTCATATGGAAATGCAAGACACCAGGGACTCTTGATCTCGGGGTTGTGAGTTTGAGCCCCACAGGGGGTGTAGAGATGACTTAAAAAAATAAAATCTTGGGGTGCCTGGGTGGCTCAGTCGGTTAAGCGTTTCACTTTTGATTTTAGCTCGGGTCATGATCACAGGGATGTGGGATCAAGCCCCACATCAGGCTCTGCACTAGGCATGAACTCTGCTTGGGATTCTCTCTCTACCCCTCCCCCTCTCCCTCTCTTTCTCTCTCTCTCTCCTCCTCCCTATGAAAAAAAAAAAAAAGGAAATACAAGGGACCCAGAATGACTGAAACAATCTTGAAAAAGAACAAATTGAGAGGATTCACATTTCCTGTTTTCAAAACTTACTATAAGCTACAGTAATTGAGATGCTGTGGTACTGGCATAAGGATAGACATACAGATCAATGGAATAGAATTGAAAGTCCAAAAATAAACCAATACATTATGGTCAATTGATTTTTTAAAGAAGTTTATTTGTTTATTTATTTTAGTAATCTCTATGCCCAACGTGGGGCTCAAAGTCACAAACCAGAGAGCCAGGCACCCCCGGGTCAATGGATTTTTGACAAAGGTGCCAGGAAAATGCAATGGGGAAAGAAAGTTTTCAACAAGGGGCGCCTGGGTGGCTCAGTCGTTAGGCATCTGCCTTCGGCTCAGGGCATGATCCCGGCGTTCTGGGATCGAGCCCTGCATCAGGCTCCTCCGCTGGGAGCCTGCTTCTTCCTCTCCCACTCCCCCTGCTTGTGTTCCCTCTCTCACTGGCTGTCTCTCTCTCTGTCAAATAAATAAATAAAATCTTTAAAAAAAAAAAAGAACGTTTTCAACAAATAATGCTGGGACAACTGGATTGTCACATGCAAAAGAACAAAGTTGGAACCCTGCTTCATGCCCTCTACACCACATAGGTCCATTGTTAACTCAAAATGAATCAAAATCCTAACTCTAAGAGCTAAAATGATAAGAACTGTTAGAAGAAAACAGGCGTGACCTTGGGTTAGGCAATTGTTTCTTAGATACAACATCTAAGCAGAAGCAAAGAAAAAAATAGATAAATTGGTCAAAATTAAAACGTTTTATGCTCCCAAAGACACTATCAAGAAGTGAAAAGACAGGGGCGCCTGGGTGGCTCAGTTGGTTAAGCATCTGCCCTTGGCTCAGGTCATGATCTCAGGGCCTGGGTTGGAGCCCCATGTCAGGCTCCCTACTCAGTGGGCAGCCTCCTTCTCCCTCTGCCTGCCGCTCCCCTTGCTTGTGCTCTCTCTCTCTGTCAAATAAATAAATAAAAACTTAAAAAAAAAAAAAAAAAGACAACCCAGAGAATGGAGGAAATATTTGCAACTCAAATATCTAATAAGGGTCCAGTATCTAGGATATATAAAGAACACAGCTCAATAATAAAGTGACAAATAACCCAATTTAAAAATGGGCAAGGGATTTGAATGGACATTTCTCCAAAGAAGATATGTGAAGGACCGAGAAGCACATGTAAAGACACTGACATCGTTAGTCATTGGGAAAATGTAAATCGAAACCACAGCGAGATACCACTTCACACCCACTAAGACGGTTACAATACAAAAGAAGACATTAGCCACTGTTGGCAAGGGCGTGGGGACATTGGAACTTCATACACCGCCAGTGGGAATATAAAACAGTGCAGCAGGGGCCGGGCCGGCTCAGTCAGAGCGGCATGTGACTCTTGATCTCGGCGTCGTAAGTTTGAGCCCCATGTGGGGCGTAGGGATTACTAAAAAAAATAAACTTTAAAAAATAAATAACGACAATGAGGCAGCCACGTTGGAAAACAGGTTGACAGCACCTGCAAAAGCTACCACACGATCCAATTCCACTCCAGGAAAGACACTGAAGAGAATGAAAAACATGTTTACGAAAAACTTGTACCGGGGTGCCCGGCTGGCTCAGTCGGTAGAGTGAGCGGTAGAGCAACGCTTTTTTTTTTTCTTTTTTCTTTTTTTAAGATTTTATTTATTTGTCAGAGAGAGAGAGCACAAGCAGGGGAAGCAGCAGGCAGAGGGAGAAGCAGACTCCTCTCTGAGCAAAGAGCCCGATATGGGACTCGATCCCGGGACGCTGGGGTCATGACAAGAGCCGAAGGCGGATGCTTCACCGACTGAACCACCCGGGGTCCCAGCAGAGCAACTCTTGATCTCGGGGTCATGAGTTCAAGCTCCACACTGGGGTGTTGAGCTCACTAAAAACAAAAACGAAAACAAAAAACAAAAAACAAACCCCAAAACCCTTATACTTGAATATTCATAAAAGCATTATTCATAAATAACGAAAAAGTGGAAACAACCTCGATGTCCACCAACACACAGGGTCCGCCCACACAGTGGATGCTACTCGGCCAGCAAAAAAGGGTGAGGTGCCGCCACGTCAGGACCGGGTCTCCAAAGCATTTACACGAAGTGAAAGAAACCAGACACACGGCTGCGTATCGCCTTTATATGAAATGTCCAGAATGGGCAAAGCCACAGAGACAGAAAGGAGATGCGAGGTTGCGGGGGAGGGGGTGGTGGTATGTGGGGGTGTGCGGACGGGGAGTGACTAATAGGTATAGGGTTTCATCTTGGGGTGACCAAAAGATCCTGGAGCCAGTGTTGACGGCCGCCCAACCTTGGGAGTCTACTAAAGACGACTCGAGGGTATGTTTTCCAAAGGTGATCTTATGGTACGTCAATCATGTCTCCATTGGACAAGAAGATCCTTACAGATAACGTTCGCTAAGAGCGATGGCCACCACCTGTCGAGCGGTAACCGTGCAGCAGGCTTGTTGTAAGACTTAGTCCTGTAGGTCGGTACCGTCACTGTTCCCCTTCGCCGTGGAAAACGGAGCCAGAGGGAGATCACTTGCCAAGGCCACAGTTAGTAAGTGGCAGAGTCAGGAGTCAAACCCGGGGGGTCTTCACAGGACCGATCCTTCTTGATCATCCAAGCCAACTGGTCATTGTTCAGACCGGAAACTTGAGGCCCAGAGAGGGATGACGACTTGCTCAGATCACACAGCAACCCATGGCAAAGCCAGGACGAGAATCCGGAGCTCCTGCCTGGGTCCCCTCAGGAGGCCCCCAGAGTCAAGCCTTACCTGGGCTGGGGGCTGCTCTCAGGGGGTCTGTCTGTGGGTTCTAGGGGCCTCAGGAAATTCTTCACGGAGAATAAAGAACAAGAACAGCTCCCACGATTGAACACTGAACCCCAAGCTGAGCGCGGTGCTCAACACTTCTGGCCTCATCCCAGAGAAGCCTCCCGGAGCCCGATTTCCCTTCCCCATTGGGAAAACTGGGTGCTCAGAGAGACAAGGACACTTGCCCGAGATCACACAGCTGGTGACTGGTGAAGCACAGTGTGTTCTCAGCCGTGGAGCTTAGCGTGGGTGCTCTCACCCCCGCACCCTGGGGAAGGCAAGGCTAGTCCAATGAGGGGAATCAAAGCACTTCCTGCAGGTCCCAGGTCCTGTCTATCCCTCGATCCGCTCCACGGATGTTGGGAGAGGGGACGGGGCAAGGGAAAGACGTTTTGGGGTGACGGGGCCAGCTGCGGGGTTATCAGAAAGCCTGGCAGAGGGGCCCCGGGTGCGGACAGGGGAGGGGCAGTGGGCTGAGAGTGTGCAAGGCCTCCCAGCGGGGAATCCGGGGCCAACGGCTCCAGGCAGCCTTCCAAGTTCCTCTCCCGCCCCCAGCAGGCCAGGGCATCCATGGCCTCCTGCGGTCCCTACGGAGACCGTGCCTCCTGCCTGTAGTTCTTCACCAGGGGCTGCCCGTTGGGCTAGGGAGGGGCCCCAGTGCGGGGCTCAGCCCAGCCCTCCGATTCACCCCCACGCCAGCCCTCCCCCCCCCCCCCCCCCCCCGCCGCCGCCGGTTGCCAGGGAGGCACGAGGAAGGCCGCACGCCTCATCCCCAGCTCCCAGGAGTGCCTGGGGAGTCAGCAGTGACTCAGGGCAGCGCTTGTGGCCCCAGTGCATTGGCTGTGGCGGGGGATCCCCATGGTGAGGAGCCCCCACGTCTGGGTCCCTGAGTCTTCTCACTGTCAGAATCTGCCGACGAGGGCCTCATCTCCCCGCTGACTTGGAGCAGAGATGAGGAGCACCCCGACCTCCTCCTTTTCAGAAGCCTCACTTCTACTGACGGCAGCACCCCAGATCTGGGGTGGGGGGGCGGGAGAGGCGAGAGGGCCAGAGTACGGGGGCGGGGGGGGGAGAGTCCTTCTCGGGGAGAGGGAGAGGGAGAGACGGGGTCTGGGTTCCTGAGGTGCAGTCACATTTGCGGAGAGGCTATGGTGTGGCCCTGTCAAGTTAGGGCATGAAACTCCAAAGCCAGCCGCCCTGGGTTCAAATCTCAGCTCATGCACTGACTAGCTGTGTCGCTTTGGGCCAGTTACTTGACATCTCTGAGCCTCAGCTTCCCCGTCTGTGAAATGGGTATACCAACGGTGCCCACCTCATAAGACTGAAATAAATTAATATATGCAAAGTGTTCTGAGCAAAGTGCTTGAAATAGCCTCTGGCTGTTCTAAGTGAGTCTCGATTTTAACACCCAGTGCTCAGCGTCTGGGTGCTGCTGCAAGCCAAAGTCCCCAGCCTTTATGGTGTTCACAGCCAAGTGGAGGGTAGACAAACTATAATAAGGATTTGAATAAATAAACAAGATTGTCACGATTTGGGCTTAAGTGTTGGGAGGGAAATAAACTGAGGTTTATGATAGTGTGGAAGGGGGTGGCAGTGTCAGGACAAGCTGCTCTAAGGAGGGACTATTTGAGCAGAGCTGGAAGAATGAGAGGACAAACTGTGTGATGATCTGGGGAGAGCGTATTCTAGTCAGGGCTAACAGCAAGTGCAAAGGCCCTGAGGCAGGGACTAATTTGGCCTGCTCAGGGAGCAGGGGGGAGGAGAGTATGCTGGATGAGTCTCTGTTGCAGGGGCCGTCTGTGTGTTACAGGGTGTTGAGAGGCATTCCTGGCCTCTACCCCCAGACGCCAATAGCAGCACACCCTCCAACTGTGACAAACAAAGATGTCTCCGGACATTGCCAGCTGTCCCCGGGGAGGGGGAGGGGTGTGGCCGGCCCAGTTAGAGAGCTGATGGGGCCTTGTAAGCCACTTAGAAGCCACCTAGGGGAGCTGGATGATGGGAGGGTGGCAGGGGCTGGGATGTGGCTGGGGAGAAGTGGACCCGCCCCCTTCGTGGGCCTGACCCAGCTCCGCACCCACCGGAGTCCTAACACTGCAGCCTCCGTGCTGCTCCTCCCCCCAAGCCACCCTGCGGCCTCCCCAGCCTCCCCCAGCCTCCCCGCCTGGCCCGCATGCCCTCGGGGCATACCCCAGGACCACGCCCTGGGCTCTCCAGCCTCTGAGCTCCTGCTCCTTCAGGTAGACCCACCCCTGGGATGCACGCATAAGAGGTCCTCAAAAAATTGCCATAGGGATGGGTGATCTCAGAGGCGCAGACCAGGACAAAAAGCAGACACGGGATTCCTCCCTCCGTCCCCCACTCAGGAGCGGCAGAGTGGGAAGCCCCTCCGACTGAGCCCCCTTCCCCTCCAGGGCTGCTGCTCCCCTGTGCTCTGCTCTCTGGCTCCCTCTTTGTCAAACTCCCATCCTCTCTCTGGGCATCTCTTGGGCTTCTCCTTGTCTCCCCACCACCGACGTCCTCCATCATCCCATCTGTCTGTCTGCCTCCCATCCCACCTCATCCCTCTGTCTCTGTCTCTGTCCTTCGCCGTCTCTTCTCTGCCTTGGTCTCTTTCCCTCACTCAGGCCCCCCTACCTCCCCCCCACCGCCACTGCACCCCGCCTCCCCCCCCAAGTCTGTCTCTCTCTCCCCCAGTGGCTCCAGTGGTTTGGACAAGCTCAGCTCCCTTCTGCCCAGATGACCTCACTTCCCCACCACACGCATGCTCACATGCACTCCGTGGCACACGCAAGCGCCCACAGATGCACACTGCACACACACCCAAGCACACACACACACACACACACACGCACACGCACACACGCACCGACGCACAGGCCGGGTTTCACTCTCAGTCCCAAGGTCCCCAGCCCGGCCGGGTCCTGATCTACCTGGCCAGGTCCTGGGAAAGGGCGAGGCCCAGGCCAGGCTTGCGGAAGGCAGACTCGGCTCAGAATCCACCGGCCTACACCCCGCCTGCTCTCTGCCAAGCAGCCCCTCAGCCCCCTCCCATCAACCGCTTCCCATCTCCCCCTGGGGCTCCGGGGGCTGACTCGTGGGTCAGGTCACCCCGCCTGTAGGGTGAACGAGCCATCTCTGCTGTCCTCCACCTTCCCCTCTGCCTTCTGCAAAGGCTGCCCAGCCCTGGCCTGGGAGGTGAGACCTGCGTCCAGCTGGCTCAGCCACTGAGACCCTGCATGACCTTGGTCTCGTGCCTCAGTTTCCTCCTCTGCAACAGGGAATTGTGACGTCAGTCTTGCAGTACTGGGAGGATCAAAAGGGATAATTTAGCCCCGTGCCTGGCACGCAGCAGGCACTCACAGTGACAGGCGTGAGGATTCTGTGGATACCCACCCGCCCGCCCGGCCTTTCAGACTCCCCCAGTCTGGGCCCTGGGCACCTCTGTAGTTAGCCCCCCACTGGCGGCCTGTCTCCAGGAGAACTTCCCGGCAGACTTGGGGGGTCGGAGAGAAGGGGGAGCCGGCCTCCTGCCTTCTAATTTAGATTCCTGGGTTTATGGCAGGAAGCGCAGGGAAGCTGACGCTGTAATTAAGGCGATTCCTGAGGCTGAGTGAGGAGGCAGGGAGAGGAGCCCACCGCAGGGCTGGCCCCCCACTTCTCTCTACTCTCTGCCAGGAGTCCCAACCTCCAGCCTGCAGCAGGCTCCTCTGCCTCCGATCCCCTATTCCTGCGCTCCATTTTGCAGCCCAGGAAACCAGAGATGAGCAGTAGCATACCCAGGGTCACACAGCACACAGGGACACATGCCTGAGCCACCCCTGGGGGGCCCCCCCACCCTGCCAGCTGTGGTACAGCCCCGGGGGTGCAGGGGGTCCAGACACGTGGCTTCTTTGTTCCGTCCACCCCTGGACCCCAGGCCCCATCTTTCCTGAGTCCCCCTCCCCCCACATTCCTGAGGTGTCTGGGCAGAGTCTGGCCAGGGCTGTGGCAGAAGGGGCAGATCCTGCTCAGGGGTCAAGACCAGGGCAACAGCCTGGGCCTGAGCACCCGCCTCCAGGCTGGGCCTGCCCTAGCTGAGGCCTGGGGCTGGGCCGGGGCTGCAGTGGCTGGGAGGGGATCTGGGGGGCTCAGCACCTCTGACCATCCCCCCCCTCCATGGGCGGTGGGGGGGGGGGCTCAGGGCTGGAGCTCAGCTCCTCCCTCTGCTCCTCACTGGGTAACATTGAGCTCCACCCTTCCGAGCCTTAGTGTTCTCATCTGTACAAAGGGTGCAACCTTTCCGAGGGAGGCCAGTCCCTCTCCCCAGCCCTGGCGAGGCTTAGGGTGAGACCCTACAGCACAGATGTGCGGCCTTCACCAGCACCCCCTCCCCACCACTGCACCAGTCCTGGCCTGACCGGGACTCTGTGGCCCCTGCATCCTCCTTGGCAAAAATGAGGGGTTTGAACAGAGTCAGGGGCTCAGATGTTAGGATGATTCAAAAAATGGGGCAGGTGTGGGTGGAGCTGTGACTTTTTGCTTTGCCAAGTGAGGGTATTTTTAAAAACATCAACAAGCATGAAGACACAGGAACAGCCAAGGTGAGGCAAGGCCCTCACACTCTGGCCCTTTCTCCAGCCCAGCCGGCTGTGGACATGTTTGCTCCAGACCACCTGGGATTCTGGACTGAGCTCAGGGCTCCGATCCGAGGGCTGGGCTGTTTGGGGGATGCATGCGGGCGTGGGTGTGCACGTGCATGTGTGCGTGAGCGTGTGTGTGTGCACGTGTGTGCGTGAGCGTGCGTGTGTGAAGGCGGGCAGGGGAGCTGCGGCGGGGGGGGCAGGGGTAAAGGGCCAGGGCTGCCTCCCAGGCTCGGGGCAGGGCCAGTGCCCAGCCTGGGCCCCACAGAGTGAACCCTGGGTTCTGGGTCTCCACATGGATAGAGGCGGGGGTGAGAGGGGTGCCAGGCATTCCTCAGGCTGGGGAGAAAGGGGGCTTTGTTGCCTGAAATGGAGCCACCCCCAGCCTCCTTGCAAGCCTGAGGACTCTGCCAAAGATGGCGAGCCCACTCGGGTGGTGGGGGGGGGTGTGCTGAGCCCCTCCTGAAGCTACTGACCATCCCCGCCGAGGCGTCTCCAGTCGGTTGTGCCCTACTCCCAGCGTAGGCCCAGACACGCCCTTCAAAGGGCCTGGATGCCAGACCGGGAGGGGGCTTGGCTGAGGGCTGACACCCAAGGATGGGTGTTGGGGTGGCGGCACCAGCCCTGAAATGCCCTGCCCCACCCCCAGCTGGGCGCTCACGTTATCTCGTCCAGTCCTCACCACAACCCTGGGAGAAGGGTCCGATTAGTCCCATTTTACAGACGAGAAAACAGAGGCTCAGTGAGGGGAGGGCATGCAAGTTCATTGCAGAAGAGGAACTGGAAATCAGGCCCTCTGACCCCTGAGCTCGAACCTCAGGGAGTCCTGCCCCTCCTCCATCAGAGACACCTGGGAGAAGGAGGGGGCCGCCGAGCTGTCCCCAGGCTGGGCCTCCCTCCCAGAGTGCCTCTTCAGAGTGTCCAGGCCTGCAGGGTTGGTCCTGGCGGCCACCTTCCAGAGTTGCAGGGATCAGATGACCCACAGCATAGACCAGTATGGCTCACTGATGAGTGCTCATTGCTGCTGCTGGGTGACAAGTCCTGTCTTTCTCTAGGCCTTGGTTCCCCATCTATGCCCTGAAGCTGTCTTTCGGGACTTCTGCCTTCTCTGCCTCCAGCTGACTCTGCCTCCTTCTCCCAGCCCAGGGCCTCCCTGATCTCACCGGCTGAAGGCCACCGTATCATCATTTAGGGGACACAGGAGGACATCCTGCCCAAAGCCTCACATCACAGGCTCTGGCCCCAGATCTGAGAGGGGTGCAGGGCCTGGCATGGGGACAGTGACTGGTGGTGACAGCAGGGCCGCCAGCCTGACCTGCAGGCCCAGCTGGGGGAGGTGGCAGGCTCTGGAATGTACAACCGCTTGCCATCCCCTCCCTCTGCAGCTTGTGACTCACTTCAAGCACGGTTAAAACACAAAGCGCCTTCCTTTGTCCCCAGCCCGTGCTTAATAGGATTGGGCGGGAGTGGGAAGGGGGCCTCTGGTGGGGGGCACCTCGCCTTCCACGGCCACAAAGGGGCCGTGTGACATCACGCTGCCCCCTGCCGTGATGTCAGAGGCCACCACAATGGACCTTCCCAGACAGATGGCTGGGGATGGGGTGGTGGGGGATGGGGCTGGGATGGGGCTGGGACACCTGCGTCCTCGTGGTGGCTCCGTCCTGGGAGCTGTTCCGAAGAGCAGGCCCTGAGGGCCAGGCAGGCAGTGGCTCTGGTCCCACAGTGGCATATAAAGAAATCAGCTTTGCTTTTTGTAAGTCAACACACACACACACACACACACAAATATATTTTTTTACAAGGGGACAACACAATTTTGAAAAACATACAAGTTGAGATTTTTCTTGCTCACCTCCCCTTCCCCATTCCCCCAGTTAAAAACCATTGAGCCGCCTTAGGATAAAAAGCAAATCCTCAGCAGGGCAACAACGTCCTCTGCGTTCAGACCCCGGCCCGCCCCTGCAGGCTGGACCCTCCCCGCGGGCCCACCCTGCTCTCCCAGCTGCAGCCATACCGGCCTGAGCACGCTGCATTCTCCCCCTACCGCCCGGTCCTTCAAGTCAGCTCAGATACCACCTCGTCCCCGGAAACCTTCCCTGACCAGCCCTCGACTGAGCAATGGCTCTTTCTCTGGGTCCTCCAGGTCCCATGCTTGTCAAGCCACAGAATTTCTCTCTCAGGCATTCTTAGTGTCCCCATGGGTCTTTCTCCCCAGCAGACTGGGGAGCCTGTGAGGGCACCACCTGGGTTCTCCCACCCCCGACCCTCTGCCTGGTACCAAGCACCGTTCATCGAGTCCTTCATCGGTTAGGTGGGGGCACCCTGGTGGGGATGCAGGAGCCACAACACAGACTTGGCCTCGCCCTCATGGAACTGGCCGCTGGGCAGGAGGGGGCATCCATGAGAGATTTATAACATCATGCGAGCCCATCGCTGCAAAGAATCTAAAGTGGAGGAAAGAAATATGGTAGGGGGTCCAGGGCACCTGTAAGAAGGGGAACGGGGTACCTTCTCTGGGGCTGGACGCATGAGCCAAAAGGTCAGAGGAAGCTGGTATGTCAGGCCGGGGGTGTGGGGAAGAGCTCCAGGCACCGGATGGTGCATAGCAGGCCCTGGAGAATGCCGAGGCTCCTTCACGCCCAAACCCATCGGGTCAGAGCGGGGCTCTGGGGCGAGGTGCCAGGTTCGAATCCCGATTCTGCCACTTGCTGGCTCTAGGGCTTCAGGAACGCCCCTCCCTTCTCCGTGTCTCTTGGTAGGGTGACCCAATAAATTATCATCCAAATGGGGAACACTATTGCTAATTGTGTAGCACAATCGATGGAAGCCGGGTCCTGGACGAATAGGGTACACAGTCTCCCCACCCGTGGGGTAGAGAGCAACAGTTCCACTTCGTAGAGATCTTGAGGAAAGGAAGTTGGGCTGCTCAGAGGACGAGTCAGGACAGACGGACACACTTCTGCATACCATTCCAGCTCCACCACCATCCATGGGCTGAAGGGGGCTATGGGAGAGCTGGGGCTGAGTTTCCCCAATTCAGGGAGCAGGGGTGGTTCCTGGGGTCTCTAAGAGGATGGGGAATCCCGGCTGGGTCTGGGAGACTGAGTACAGTTTTCACAGGCAGAGACTGGGAGGGGGGCGTGGGGGTGGGGAGAGCTCAGATGGAGAAGCCAGGGTAGGTTTGGGGCGCCCGGCTGGCGCCGGAGTCCGCTGGGCGGGTGCAGAGTCTGGGGAAGGTGGGCGTGGTCCAAGTGTCCTGGGGCTGGGGGAGGGGGGTGCATCTGTCTGTGCCCAGATGCTGGGGTTGGTCTAACTGACCCCTGAGGCCTGGTCCTTGGCAGGGAGGACCCCTGCACCCAGCAGGAGACCTGGTCACGCAGCTGCCTGGCTCTGCCAGACCAGTGTGGAAACTGCATCCGTCCGTCCGGGCTGTGGAGGCCACCGGGGAATGTGATGAGGCTGCTGAAATGGGGCCCAGGCCCAGGGGGAGAGAGGGGGCCCCCACCCCTGGCAGGGCGGGATGCGGCCGCAGCTTCCCAGAAACCGGGGTCTGGTTCTGCCGACAGAAACCGGCTGACAAGGTTTGGATTGGGAAGCCAGACCCCGAGGGGCTGGAGGGGGGCCTGCTGCAGGGGACTGCCTGGGAAGAGGGCCCGGGCAGGTCTGTGGTGGGGGCAGAAGCCCCTCATCCCAGCTGGGACAGGTTTTCTCCACATTACGAATGGACAAACCGAGACCCAGAGACGCGGAGGGACATCCCCAGGGTCCTCCAGCAAAACCAACGGTGCCCAAGAGAGCCCCTGACTTCCTCTTTCCACCCTGCTTCCCAAGAACCCTTAAGACCCCCAAATGTCACTCAGCAGCAGGCAGTGGGACTAGAGGGCCCTCGTCTCATAATTCTGCTCTGTCACCTCCCGGCTGAAGGATCACGGTGCTGAGCCTCAGTGTTCCCCATCTTTAAAGTGGGGATAAATCCATGCCTTCCAGGGTCGTTGTGATCTTTCAGTAAGACAACGTGGGTCTCAGGCTTGGCATGCTGATCGGCACACAGTAGGTGTTCAGAAACCCTGATTCCTTCTCCTTTACCGCCTGTGTGGTTCCAGTAGCCAGGCCAGCGGGCACTGTGGCTGTCTGTGTCACACGCCCCACCTACAATACCCCTCCCAACACAATCTCCTTTGGGGATATTGAATAGTCCAAACGGCTCCCCACTGGGTCCTATGGCCCCTCTTCCCCTCATTCATTTGTTTATTGAGCAAATATTTATTGAGGGCCTACTAGGTCCCAGACACCGCTCTGGGGAGCCAGGGACCCAGGCATAAAGCATGGTGTGGGGGGAGGGCACGGGAGGCCAGAGCTGAGAACTCCAGCGCACATTTCCTCAAGCTCTGTTCTAGCAGCATCTGCTGGCCCGCAGGCCCTGTCCTCGGTCCTAGGCCCTGGGCCACAGCTGCAGGTAGGGGTGGGTAGGAGGGTGGAGAGCCTCCCCATTCCTCCAGGATTTTTTTTTTTAAGATTTATTTATTTATTTATTTATTTATTTATTTATTTATTTATTTATTAGACAGAGAGAGACAGGCAGTGAGAGAGGGAACACAAGCAGGGGGAGTGGGAGAGGAAGAATCAGGCTCCTAGTGGAGGAACCTGACATGGGGCTCCATCCCGGAATGCCGGAATCACGCCCTGAGCGGAAGGCAGACGCTTAAGGACTGTGCCACCCAGGCGCCCCTCCTCTAGGATTTTCTAATTAATTAGGAAATCTGAGCCTCGTGCCCGGTGATACTGTTTTAACTTGCCACCTAGACTGGGAGCAGCTGGGAAAGAGGGCAACCCCCACCCAGCACCCTCCTAATTGCTGTCTTCACCTTCTTCAGGGCTTTGTTGGGTGTCTCAAACGGCTGCCAAGGCCCCTGCAGCTCAGAGCCGGGGGAGGGCAGTGGGCTGAGAGCCCACTTCCCAGCTGGGACAACGGAGGCCGGAGATAAAAGGTTCTGCCTGGGGTGGGAATGAGAGCAGGGCCGGCATCATAGGGCTGCTCACGACATGAGAGTCAGGGGCTCGGGTGGCATTAGAACCGGAGCGTGGCTTGTCCTGGCCCAATGGGGGAGACTCAGGCCCTACCCACAGAGGTCTGGAGTATGGAGGGCAGAGACAGGCTCTTCTGGGGGCCACTTCTTTCCACCTCACCTGGTAGACTCCCACTTGACCTGTGTTTCAGCTTGGATGGTTCCTCCTCCTCCAGGGAGCCCACCTGAACCTTTCAGGCTGTATCAGGTGTCCCCTTCTAGCTCCTATACACCCAGCTCCTCCCCTTCTTAGCCTGGGTCCTGCTGTAGGGCCACTCCTGCCGCACCTGAGCACTCTATGAGGGAAGAGAGGGGCCGGGGTCATCTCTGCGGCTCCAGCGCCCAGTGCCCACTGCCCACAGAGGGCAAGGGGGAAGCAGCAAACCCATCTCAAACCTCTCCTTCCTCCATCCCAGTCTGAGTGCCTGGGGCGTGGGGCACTGAGGTATTTGGGGACCCTGGGCGGGTTATGTGGCCTCAGTTTTCCCAGAACCAGTGCTTTTCAGATCGTATCTAGGGAGGTGCCCAAGGTGGCAGAGAGAGCGAGAATGTCCTGTCTTGGCAGTTGAGGGTGACAAACGGAAAAGCTTTTTTTTTTTTTTTTTTTTTTTTGAGTAATCTCTACGCCCAACATGGGGCTCGAACTTATGACCCTGAGATCAAGAGTCTCGGGCTCCACCGACTGAGCCAGCCAGGCGCCCCCAGAAAAACATTTTATTAGGATTTCTGTGGCATGGGCCCGAGACTGCCTGGGCTTGAATCCTGCCCCTGCCATGCATGAGTCGGGTGGCTCTGGCAAGTTACTTAACCTCCCTCTGCCTCAGTATTCAGGTCTATAAAATGGGATAACAGTGGCACCCATCTCAAGGGTCTGTTGGGACTATCAAACAAGTAAACAGCACTGAGATTGGTGGCTGGCACCCCCTAAGTCCCGGTAAGTGTTTGCTGATACCCTATCTGGAATTCAAGCAACATATCCCTTCTGCCCTGACTCTGTGTTTTCCCTGATGATGTCAGATTGGTTACGGTAGTGTTTGCTGGGTTTCTCTACTGTAAAATTTCTGTTTCTCCCTCTTCTTTTTTTTTTAACCCTTTCTGTGGTTCCTCTCTTTGGAAGGGTATCACTAGGCTCTGTTTGCATTCAGAGCCTGGATCTGGAATTAACCTCCAACTGCAGGAGGTGCAAACCTGCGTGAATTATGTGGAACTCTTCTCTAAGGAAAATTTGTCTAGTCTCCCCCATTTATTTATTTCTTCAATCACTATTTCTATCAGTTTGGACTCGTGGACGTGTATCTTATTGGGCTACCATTTATTTTTGTGTTCTTCGTTCTGTCGTTCAACCAGCTCCAGGTTTGGCCGTGGGGCCAGGCTGACTCCTGGGTCTGACACCCCCCAGCCCATCTGATTATTTGTTCTGAGCATTTCCTTACCCTCTATCCCTACAGAATGCTCCAGACTCATCCTGTACTTTCCCTGCCTCAGCCCTGGAATCCGCCACTTCCCTAAGGAGTCCTGGGTTCTTTCATTAGACAATGGTGCTTAGGGGCCAAGATCTGAGGGCTGGGTGTGCTTATTGCTATGGGGGTGTCACTGCCTCTAGGCCCTCTAGAGGGCAGAGTGGGGTTTATTTTAATTAAAAAAAAAAAAAGTCGAATTTCCCCTCTAGCCAATCACGGAGTCCGTTGGAGGCTCCAGACAGCTGCCCACTGGCCTTTGAGCACAGATCCCAGTCTGCAGCTCGGAGGCCGGTGCCCTCGGAGGGCTTCGGTATCCATCAGGGCTCGGAGGGAGACAGCCCATGAGGCCATCTCCCTCCCATGCTCAGCCACTTCCCTGTGTCCACCTCTGCTCACCAGTGGGGCCATCGGGTGGCTGAGTTGCTTTGGGAAGGGGACTCCAGCCTGGCCTCGGGTGAGCTCGAGTGCCCAGATGGCTGTGGGATTGCAGGCTTGCTCCCTGCAGGACCCACTGTTCTGTCGGTGGTGATGGCAATGGCCACAGCCCAGTAACAGAGCCATGGTGGCCAGCCGGGCAGGCCTGGCATGGGTCAGGTCCCAGGAAAGCCTGACTCAGCCACCGTGCCTACCACGCCCAGGTGGCCTAGTGCTAACGGGAGAAAGGCCTGGCAAGCTGGTCCTGTGCACGCCCCACCCAACACTGCACAGCTCCCTGATGCTCAGTGGGCCGGACCCAGACCTGGCTCCCCACAGAGGCCGCTTTCGTGCAGTGGCAGGGGGTTAGGGCGGAGCAGGCCAGGCTTGAGACCCCAACGCAAGCTGAGCATCTTCACGACTCTGCTGCCCCACAGGTCCCGTCTGAGTCGGGAAGAAGCAGGGGTTGTGGGCCTGCCTCTACCAGTGCCTTCTGTTTGGGGCACGGTCATCACACCTCACCCTGCTTAAAGTCCTCAGTGGCTCCCCACCGCCCTCAACTTAAAATCCCCACTCCTGGACCTGCCTGACGAGGCCCTGGAGACCATTTTGGCCCCCCACATCACCCTCATATCAGCGAAGTGTTAATGGCTCCCCCTTGCCCAACCATGTGGTCTCACACCTCCAGTTTCCTCTGCCTGTACTGTCCTCCCCCACTGGTTAATTCCCACTTGTCCCTACAACCCCTACTTGGTTCAGCTCTGGGGCCACCTCCACCAGGAAGCCTTCCTCCTCTGCCCCAGATCATCTCTGCTCACCTGGTCCATGTCCCTGGTCACCCGTGGATGACACCTTCTTAAGGCTCACTGTGAACGACATCTGGCATGCGGGGCCGCAGTGTGGGATCATGGGGAAGGCTCAGCGTTTGAAATAAGGACTCTAGGTTCCCTCAAGGTCTCTGCTCCTTCCTGCTGTGTGACTTAGGGCAAGTCACTGCACATCTCTGAGCCTCAGTCTTCTCATCCGTGAGAAAAGCATCTAAGTGGGATTCCCGGCCCTGCTTTCAATTCTGGCCTCTGCCTCTAACTTGCTGCGTGGCCTTGGGCAAGCCCTGTCCCTGGGCCCAGCCTCAGTTTTCCTCTTCTGTAAAATGGGGCTGCTCACAAAAACTCAGAGTACTGAGGCTCCAACAAGCCAAAACTTGTGAAAAGCCTTTGTAAACCTCAGCGCCCTACATGGATGGTCAAAGAATCTATTTCAACGAGCTCTGCAGAGATGTGTGGGAGGGAGCCCATAGCTGCTCTCATCGTTCTCCTGCCTCCCAGCCCTCCAGAAGTCTAGAGATCAAAGGTGACAGAAGCCTGTTGGCATGGGGGCCAGGCTCAGCAGGGCCTGCTCCCTGGCCCCCTGCCCACCTCCCACCCACCCCCACTCCCACGGTTCCAGGACGTGTGTGCCTTGGGCGAGCAGCTCTGTTTAAACGCTTGGGGTGAGCTCCCCACCCCCCACTTCTAACACACAAGGCCGCTCTCTGGCACCGCTGCTCCCCAAAGACTCAAAACCGAGATCAGTTTGAATCATCTGCAGTTTTATTCCACAACAGCAGTAAGTCATTTCCTAACAATAAATATAAAAAAAATAATAATAAATTAAGGTTCGAAAAAAATACTCAACAAAAACAAAATCAGTAACACTGACAGAGTAGTGAATGTTGTCTAAAGAGGAGGGAGACCTAACGGACCGGCCCCCAGCCGGGGAATGTCTGACACAGGCCACCGTCTGCCCCCCAGCCCTGGCCAGGCCCCCTGCCACACACACATACACCCCACAAAGTACAAAATATATACTTTAAAAAACCTCAACACAACCAAGCATCCTGCGAGGGCCCCGGGGAAGCAAGATTCGGCCCGCTGGGGCTGAGGGCAGGGCCTGGGCGGCTGAGGAAGGCACCAGAGGGACCGGGGAAGCACTTTGGGTCTTGCCCAGCTGAGTTGGCCGGCTGTCCTCTTCTCATTTGTGGGTGGGGCTGGAGGTACCCTGTTCACATGACCAGAGGCGAACCCCTCCACCCCTGAGACGGCAAAGGGGAGGTCAGTCTGGAAACGTCCTGTGTGTTTGTCCAGATGCCTTGGCGGGGCTCCTGCCCCGGGGGATGCTGGGAACATGGCGGCGCCTGCTAAGTGCTTGGCAGTCTGTTCTTCGTAGACGAAGAGGCCCCCAGCTCGGGGTCCCTGAGCATCTCCCCAGTTTAGGCCAAGGTGTTGTCCGAGACCCCCCACCCCAGCAGAGGCCTCAGGATGGCATCAGTAAAGAATAACTAGAAATAAATTAAGGTCCCTCGAGGCCCAGAGCAGAGCTGGCAGGGAAGCCACTGTTTCTTCAAGTATTCTTGGCCAAGGGGGTTCCAGGCCTGCCGGGGCTCAGATGGGGATCCCCACTGTGTTCACCTGGTCCTTGAGTCCCAGCAGGCTGTAGGCGATGCGTTTCTGGTGGCCAGGCAGCCGTACCCCAATCCTCTTGATGTCGCTGTGGGTGAGGGACAGAGGGAGTCAGGGGCTGGCCGGGGAAAGGTGGTGGGGAGAAGAGGGAGTGGGGGGTGGCGCAGAGGCTTGACAGGAGGATCCCCATCCTGAAGGCTTGCTAACAGTGACAGGGTTAGGTAAGTGATAGAAGCGCCCACTCTGTGAGAAGCTTCTCCCCTCCCCCATGAAACCTGCACCATCATCTGTGAAGCAGGGGCTCTTTTCACCGCCATTTTGCAGATTTGAACATTTGAGCCTCAGAGAGGTGAAGGAACTTGTCCAAAGTCACACAGCCAGGAGGTGGAGGAGCTGGAAATCGAAGCAGCTGTGAACAAATGCCTCCTCTCCCCCAGCCTGGGTCTGTCCTCACTGTCCCCAGCTGAGGCCTCTCCCCAGGGCAGCAATCACTGGGTGCAGGGGAGCAGGGGCAGGGACCCTCTAGGGCTGTTGCTCACAGCTCTCCCCGAAAGCTCCTTTCCACCCCTCCTCCCTTCGAGCGCCCACTGCTGATAACTGAGGAAGAACTCGGGAAGCACTTCGCAGGGGGACCTCAAGGGTTAAAGTTCCATCTGCAGGCTGCTCAGGGGAGGGGCTTGTGGTCAGCAGTCAGGTGATGAGGTCACCCCAAGGCAGGTGCTGTCCCTTTAGGATCCTCAATTTCCTCACCTGTAAAATGGGATGACTGTCTAACTGGAGGGTGGGCGACCCTGTGGAGATGGGTGGCAGAGAGGGAACAGCCTCGGTGCCGGATGGGGAGATGTGCCCAGGAGCCCACAGCCCGCTCCTGCCCCCTTCCATGCCCCCCCCCCCATCCCCTTGTAAAACTACTTATGCTCCCAGGAGCCCTGGAGCAGGACGTTTATTGCTCACTCTGGGACTTTTCTCCTCCACCACCCTCACCCACCAGCCCAAACCCATGAAAACACCCAGGTTTTTATGGGCCGTCTCCTGGCTGTAAATGAAACTAATTATACGGTGCGAGCTCCTGTTTGCAATTCCGGAGACATGACTTTCCCACAGGCTCTGGGAGCCCTCAGAGAAGCACTGGGCAGGGAAGAGCAGACCCGGGTGTGTGGGGAGGATGGCTCGGGGACCTCCAGGAGGGGCTGGCTGCTCCCGCCGCAGCAGGAAGGCCAGAAGTCAGACACCGGGGAGAACTTCCTAACCCTCCACGGCAGGCCATTCCAACCGAGACAGCTGGGGTTGTTGAAAGAGCAGCACTGTTTCCCCCACACCTGTAGGTCTCCAAGTGTGGTTCCCAGGGAGGCATTCGGACCCCCAGGGAAGGAAGCACTTCCTGAAAAGGCAGGATCCTGGGCCTAAATCCAGACTCACTGACCTTGATGTTCTGAAGGTGGGGCAGGGAGTCTGCATCTTACAGGGTCCCAAAGACCCTGATGTATGATTTAAGAACGTGTGGGTGAGGGGTGCTGGGTGGCTCAGTCGTTAAGCGTCTGCCTTCGGCTCAGGGCGTGATCCCAGAGTCCTGGGACCGAGCCCCGCATCGGGCTCCCTCCTCCGCTGGGAGCCCACTTCTTCCTCTCCCACTCCCCCTGCTTGTGTTCCCTCTCTCACTGGCTGTCTCTCTTTCAAATAAATAAATAAAATCTTAAAAAAACAAAAAAAAAAAACCTGTGGGTTAAGTGAGTGCTAGGAGGATAACAGCAGAGACCTAGTCCCCTGGGCTCCAGGACAGGCCTGGTACACAGTAGGTCCTCAAGAAGCACCTGCTGAGCGAATGACCAGCTGCTTTAGGGGATCTGCAGCCACTGCCCAGGCCGCCTCGGGCCCTCTCCCAGACTGACGGTGTTGATCTGACAGGGTGGGAGCTGACGTGGCTCCTCAGGCCTCTCCAAGAAGCAAAACCCCTGCGCTGGGAGGCAAGAGGCCAAATTCTAGTCCTGGGCTTCTTCAAAGCCTTGGGCGGGTCCTATCCTGTCTCTGGGCCTCAGTTTCTGTATCTGTAAAATGGGAAGCTTGGCTTAGATGCTCCCGAGCTCCACTCCTACCCCAGCTCCACTCCTACCCCAGCTCCACTCCATTTCACAGAAAAGAGACCCTGACACCTTCCCTGCCTCATTTGCTAACCACAGAGGCACAGAAGGTGAGAATCACAGCCCATCCCAAGACTGTTCCTGCCCCAGCCTCCGTTTCCCTCTTGCCACTCCTATCCACTCTGATCACAGGGGTAGGGAGACACATGACCAAGGCTACCTTTTTCCTGAGCACTCTCAATGCCAGCCCTGGTCCTGGGAGAGTCAAAAGCCCCACCTCCCCAGCAATTCCCTACCATGCACTGGCCCTGGGCGCGAGCAGTGAGAGAGGGCTCCTGGAGCCTCCCACGCCAACGATCCATTCCTCCAGCAAACAGTGCTTCAGCACCAAGCACGTGGCGACCATAAGCCCCATCAGCCTGGCTCCCAAAAAAAGCCGTGTTGTGTCGCCTCAGACACTGGACAGGGCCTCTTGTTGGACGGGGCATTTTTCTGGGCTACCATCTCTACCACTTCCTTAGTTCCTCAAAAGACATTTAGAACCACTAGTCTAGCTAGGAACTCAAGCAACTTCAAAATAATGCAGTGAATGCTCGATCCGAGAAAAGGGGGCTGCTGTGGGACCTGCCCAGCCGGCCCCTTGGGAGTGGGGAGGGAGGGGACAGTAAAGCCTAAACTTCGACCCGACCCCACCCTGACCCCATCGGGGAAAGTGCTGAGTTCTGAGACCAGCTCTTTGCGTCCCACTGGGACTCACGGCATGTGTAGACACAGCCTTTGGGGTAAAAGAGTGTTCTAAGATCCCCATTCATTTCATTTATTTGAAATAAAGAAGGTGGCAGTGCTGGTGAGTCACGCAGGCCCCAGCTCGGAGCACCATCGAGCTGGTGGGAGGCAGAGGGAGCGTGGAACGACTTCCTGCCTTTATTCAGGCCTTTCAAAACACAGCACACATGCAAACACAGCACACATGCAAACACACACACACACACACACACACACACACACACACACACAGAGCCTCCATCCATCCAAGACAGCCCTGTCCCTGCTCGTGGGAAAGGAATTGGCCGAGGAGCACCCCGGGCTATTTCGGGAAGCTTCTAAGAACATGTGTTTCCTGTAAGCCCTTCTCCTTGCCCTCTGCTCTGCTCACCCACAAGAGTAGCCGCGCCGTTCCCGGTGGGAGCCCCTGGAGGGGCCAAGGGGCTGTTCCAGGTTCTGAGGCAAAAGGAGGGGGTGCAGACATCCTGGCCTTTGCCCACAGGCTGCAGGCTGAGAGCAAGGGGGTCAAGGAGAGGAGGGAGTGACATGGGTTAAGCCCCTACTGTATACTACGCATGTCATTTGCACTCACCCATGCCATCTGCACGGCAGGGAAACAGGGACCAAGGCTCATACATGGAATCTAATTTGATCAAGGTCTCCCACTAGGAAGTGGCAGATGTGGGACTTGAAGCCAAGTGTGACTGCAGAGCCCGAGCCTGGGACCCTGCTGCTGGCTGGAGACAAGATATCCTGGGACCCATCTCCTCTCTCCGGGCCTCCCTCTGGCCCGCTCTCTCCCTGTCTGACTCCCCACCCCCTGGGATGGGCCACGGCCTGGTCTAAGAAGCTTTGGCCGGCAATCACCAGCCCAGCTGAGTGGTCTTCAGAGGCCCTGGAGAATGTTCCCGCTCAAGCCCAGATCCCAGAACTTCTGTGACCCAGAACTGTGGGAGGCCGGGTGGACCCTCCCATGTGATTCCCAAAACCTCCCAGCCCCAGGGTCCATTCCGGCCCTGACCTTAGACCCTAAACAAGCTGGGCTCTTGGGACTTAACACTATTTTTAGAGGCACGAAAGGCTAAGAGGATCATGTCTTCTTCCTCCAGGGATGGGAAGAGGTGTCCTTGCCAAGGCCATGCCGGGAAGGGTCCCTGATGTTGGAGCAGAGAGCAGAGCTCCCAAGGGGCAGCCTGTGGGAAGAGGTCCCGGGAAGGGATGGCCTATGGCACTCTGTCCTGGGCAACAGCCAGGAAGTCCAAGGGCTCTGCCCATTTCTCTTCAGCACCCTGGAGAGGCACGCTGCCCCTAACCGGCTGTGTGACCTTAGGCAGGCTACATAACCTCCCAGCCTCAGTTTCTCCACTAAAGACCTCCGTGGTCCCTGAGCTCTGGGCTCTCACTGACCAGGGCTGGAACCCTACTGGGCCCCTAGTGGCCGTGGGACTCTGGGCAAATCACTGCCCTTTGCCCCCCGTTTCCCACCTGCCCAGCGGGGAGATGGACAAGCCCCACCTGCCGAGTTATCCTGAAGCCTGATTCAAAGTGCTCAGGCCCACAGCTGGCACAGAGTCAGCCCACCAGAAACACTGCTCCGACTATGACAATGACAATTATTTTCCCATCCGGGGAAAAAGATGCAGGAAGGGGGGGGAGCCGGGCGTGAGTGCCCAGAATTCCTAGCTGCTGGCCTGGCTCTGCCCTTCCTGGGAAGCCTCTCTGCCACCGAAAGAAAAAGAGAGAGAAAGAGGAAGAGGGGCGTGGCAGGCAGGTGGGGAGAAGCATGGGCAGGCAGTGGGGTGGGAGGCGGGAGGCGCGTGGGGTGGGGGGTGGACTCACTCGTTGGTCATCTGCACCACCTTCTCGATGACGGTGTAGCCAGCCGCCAGGAAGTGCTCCGTGTACTGCTGCATTTTGATGGACTCGAGCCACTCAGACACCGTGCGGAAGGGCACCCCCTCGGAGCCGCTGGTGCTGGGCAGCCGGATAGACACCCTGCAATGGGAGTCACCCACCTGCCGGTGAGCGGCTGCAGCAGCCAGCCTGCCCCGGGGCCCCAGGCCTGCCGGTCCCTAACCTGGGCGATTCACCCAACCGCCCTGTACCTCAGTTTCCTTCTCTGGGCAACAGAGAAGCCCAGTCGGGTAGGGTTCAGGGAGACAGGCTGGTGTGTCAGAAGCACTCGGTGTTTACAGCTCCTGCTGCCCCCTCCCCCCCCACTGGCAACACCACCAGCAATAACCACAAAATAACAAAATGTTAAGATTCAGGTTCCTGGAGGCACAGCCCCAGCCTGGCCACCTGCCAGCACATAAAATACTTAATCGTCCTGTCTCAGCTTCCTCATCAACAAAAGGCGGATAATTATAGGACCCATCTCATCGGTTGTTTGAATGAGTTAAAACATGTTAGGCACGGAGCGCGGTGCCGGCACATTTCCCATATATGTCAACTGCTTCTCTTCGAGTCTTCTGAGCCCCGGTCCAGGGTAAGTAAAGCCCACGGAGAAGGTCCAAGCCCCCTGCCCACCGGCCCCTGGCCGGCCGCCGGACCGAAGCGGCTCAGGAGTAGAACTGGGAGCCGCCAGGCATGGGGGCTACGGAACTAACCGGGGGTCGAAGTCAGCCAGGGTCTTGAGGGAGTCGGGAGCTCGGATGAGCTTGTCGAGGATGCTGACGATGTCGGCAAACTTGGGGCGGCGGGCGCGCTCCTGCTGCCAGCACTGCATCATGAGCTGGTAGATGGCCGAGGGGCAGTCCATGGGCGTGGGCAGCCGGAAGCCGTCGTTGATGGCTTTCATCACCTGGGAAGGCAGGACGGTCGGCGGGGCTGCACGGCCGCCAAACCCCTGCAGGCTCCCGGAGGAGGCCCCGCGCGTGCCGTGGGCCCAGGAGGGAAGGGGAGCCCCAGACGCAGAGGGGATGAGCCTTCTTTCTAGAGCCCGACACATAAGCGTCAGAGGCACGAAGGGCAGATGCTAAGGGGCGCTCTCCAGAGTTCCACGGAGGCAAGGGCTCCTGACCCTGCTCCTTCCAGGGCACCCCAGCAGCAGCTACTCGGTGCGCCCTGCAGCCAGCCTCCCTCCAGTCTCGGGATGTCTACACCAGCCACTACCTTCAGCGAGAGCCCTCTTCCCACTCCGTGTCTTCCCCCGGCCCCCTTGCCGCGCCTCAGTGTCCAGGCCGCGTGAGGCACCGGGCGAGCACGTTCCCGCACACAACTGCGTCTACCACACGCACACACGCAGACGAACACCCCCGCCCCACTCCTCGCTTCCCTGTCCTTCCGCCGACGGGAGGCAGGGACTGGCTCCGGAGCCCAGCGCAAGGCCTGGCTCACCGCAGGCCCTCAAACATTTACCAAAGGCACCCGATGCAGATGAGCCCCCAAAACCCTTCTCTGCCCAGCCGCCGGGGTGCAGAAGGGAGTGAAGGGCTCCAGGTCAGGGCAGGGGAGGGCCGGGCAGGGCGCGGGGCGCCTACCTCGTGGTTCGACAGCTCCCAGTAGGGCCGCTCGCCGTACGTCATCACCTCCCACATGACGATACCGTAGCTCCACACGTCGCTGGCGGAGGTGAACTTGCGGTAGGAAATGGCCTCCGGGGCCGTCCAGCGGATCGGAATCTTGCCACCCTGCGGGGGACCCGGGCCCGGTCACCACGGTCCCTCCGGCCGGCCCGAGGGCTCTCGCAGCCAGGGCCCCGTGCCCGTGCTCCCCGGAGGCCTTCCTGCCTGCAGAGGCCCACGCCCAGGCGCACGGGTGCGGGGACGGGGCAGCGCGGAGGCCGCTTCAGCCCCGGGAGCGACAGCCGCCCTAGCGCTTACGCTGGTGGTGTAGGTGGCCTCGGGGTCGTCCTCCAGCACGCGGGACAGGCCGAAGTCGGACACCTTGCAGACCAGGTTGCTGTTGACGAGGATGTTGCGGGCGGCCAGGTCGCGGTGGACGTAGTTCATGTTGGCCAGGTACTTCATGCCGGCCGCGATGCCCCGCAGCATGCCCACCAGCTGCAGCACGCTGAACTCGCCGTCCTTCTCCTGCACGGCACAGGCCCTCAGCCGGCAGCCCCCAACCCCGCCAGGGTCCCCGCGAGCAGCCCCGCGGGTCCACCAGCCCCGGGCCCCCACCCAGCCCGACCCGCAGCCTCACCCGCAGGAACTTGTCCAGGGCCCCGTTCTCCATGTATTCAGTGATGATCATCATGGGCTTGTCTGCAGAGGGCGGCACAGGTGTGAGGGGGTGGCCAGAGGTGTAGATGGCGGGGGGGGGGGTGTACGGGGGGGTGGTGGGCACAGCTACGGACAGAGTCCCTGTTTGGTGGCCCTAGGGGGCAGCCCTTCTTAACCCCCACTGTGGGTGGTCAGGCCCTGGGGGGGGGCACCCATCCCCCCATCCCCACCCCCCCACCCCCACCCCCCGTGCCCAGGCTCACATTTGGAGACGACACCCTCCAGGCGGATGATGTTGTGGTGGCTGAACTGGCCCATGATGCTGGCCTCACTGAGGAAGTCCACCCGCTGCTTCTCCGTGTAGCCGGCTTTCAGCGTCTTGATGGCCACGGGCACCTCCTTCTTCCCTGATGCCTTCAGCATCCCCTTGTACACCTCCCCAAACTCTCCTTCGGGAAGACAAGGCGGGAGGGGCACCCAGTCAGCCTGGCCATCGGCCATGGGGCGCTCCCAACTGGTCTCAGGCCCCTCTGCAGGGCGCCGCGCTCACCTGCTCCAATGACCTTCTGCCGCGTGACACAGGAGGGATGGATCTCGGTGGTGAACTTGAGCACTGCCTGGTTGGGGTCCTCGTATGTGTGGGGGTCCACGTATGTCTTTAGGGGCTTCAGTTGTTCTGGAAGGGAGGAGAGGCAGGGTCACAGTTTGGGGAGGGGTCCCTGTGAGGGGTCACCCAAGAGGAAGAGGAGGAGGCCACATGAGGGCCCAGGCCCCCTGAGCCGCCCACGGAAGCCCTGGGCACAGCCTGGCTGCCCCACCTCCCCCACAGAGCTTGGGGGGTCTGTGGGGCTGGCGGGGTAGGGCGGGGCATAGAAGGGCACAGCATCTCACCTGACTTGGAGAAGTAAACGTCCTCAGAGGACTGGCGGGTCCGCAGGCTCTTCCTCCTGAGAGAACCCCACGGGGAGCCGAACACACAGGGAAGGTCAGCGACCTGCTCTGGCCATGAGTCTCCTGCTCCCCCCAACCCCCCAGTCCTAAGCCGGGGCTTGGTGTGCTAGGCACTCTGCTCAGCAGGCAGAGGGTGCGGGGAAGGCAGCGGGAGAGGCGGGGAGGAAATGAGCAAGCAGGGCTCCCTCCTTGGGATCTACGCCCCATAATGGCCCCTTAAGTGGCCATAATGAGGGCTTTCCTCATTAGAGCTCCCAGAGCTTCCTGCCTGCGTGTCCAGAGGAAGTGTGGACACACCGTTACTAACGAGAGCAAAGATAATGACCGCCACGTCCCCAGCCCCCGCGGCGTGCCAGGCGCTGCGCTGGGCACTTTATGGCTCACTGCGTCTACAGGGGCCCCCGGCAGGTGGGGACCAGATTACCAACAGCCCCATTTTCCAGACAGGAAGCCGAGGTTCCCGGCCCTCTGCGTCCCACCTCAGCCCTCTGGGGAGCCCGGGCGTGGGCTCCGACGGACCTGCGATGGATGAAGATGCCGATCCCCGCCAGTACCAGAAGCAAGACAACGCCGACGGCCACACCGCCAAACACTGCCATGTTGCCAGATCCTTCCGTGGCTGTCAGGGGAGACCAGCTGATGACGAGGTTGCCCCCCGCACTCCAAATCAGGGCAGTGCCCCCTTTGCACCCAAGGGCCACTTTAGGGACGTGTGCGGGATGCTTTTGCTTGTGATGGTTCATGAGAATATTTATTCGCACTTCATAGATGGTAAATGACAGGTCTTCCCTAGGGAATATGGTAGGAGCAGCCCGGTGTGTGGGACTCTCCGTGACACGGGATTTGAACTGGGTCTGCCAATGCTGGACCCCATGTCCTTCCTTCTCACAGCACTGCCCCGAATATATGTCCCTGGATCCCCCTCCCCAGCCTTGGGGCCGATCCCCACCAGGCTCTCCCAGGCCCTGGCTGACCAGGAGGGGGGCATGTCTACGTTCTTTGATCCATTTCCTCCCCCCAGACGTCCCAACCGTTCTGTTTCCCGGCCCTGGCCCGGCCCACGCCCTGGTGCCCGACTCACACAACGTCTGGAACTCGTGAATCTTGCTGCCAGCCCCTTGGCCCTCCTGTGTCAGCGCCTGCACCTGGACCAGGTAGACGGTATCCGGAGCCAGGTCGTCCAGGGTCACAGAGAAGCCCTCGGTGCGGCGCACGTTGTAACTGTTGGAGTCGCCCTGTGGATGAGGGCAGGGCGGGGGCGTCAGCTCGGCCCCCAGAGACCATCCCTGCCCAGTTCAGCAAGGCAGCTCGCTTACGTTAGCAAACTCGATGCTCTTCTCTTTTTTTTAAGATTTTACTTACCTTTTTTTTTTTTTAAAGACTATCTATTTGAGAGACAGCATGAGCACAAGCGCAAGGACAGACAGAGGGAGAAACAGACTCCCTGCTGAGCGTGGAGCCCAACGCAACTCGGGGCTCAATCCCATGATCCTGAGACCATGACCTGAGCCAAAAGCAAGAGCCGGACGCTCAACTGAGCCACCCAGATGCCCCTTGACGCTCTTCTTACAGCAGAGGAAACGGAGGCTCAGAGAAATGAAGTGAGTCGCTCAACGTTCCAGCCAGCAAAGGCATACCCCAAACTCGAACCCAGGTCTGTCTGATTGCCGAGCCCTGGCTCTTCCCCTACCCCGACTATCTCTTCTGGGGATTCCAGAACACTGTGTCTTCTCTCCCACAACTCTCCGCTGTGCTGACCCGGGAGAGGTGACTCTCACGAAGACCGCGACCCCAGTGCCCTCATAGGCCGAATGCGGTAAGCATCTATGCGGCCCATCAGTCCTCTCCGTACAGCCCAGCCGGGCTCAGCCCTGACCCCTTGAGTTACCTTCTTCCGGTAGGTGACCTCATACTTCCACACACGGCTCTGCTGCGGCGGGGGGATGCTCCAGGAGACACTCAGCGAGGTGGTGCTGCTGCTCTCCAGCTTCACTTTGGGGGGCTCTGGGCAGGACGGTGTGCGGGGGAGGGGTGTGAGGAGCCACATGGGGGCAGTTGGGGGCGGGGTGAGTGCCCCCAGACCCAGTCCCCTCCACGGCCCAGGCTCCTCAGATCCCAAGCTGGGATTCTTCTGGCTCCGGCGCACAGAGCCGCCCGCCCTGGACCCCACGGGCTGGCACACCTGGGGCCCCCTCCGAGTAGCTATGAGCGCGTGGCTAATAAAATTCAAACAACAGCTGACCCCTGGGATAGCCTGTCTGTGGGCAGGCACTGTTCTAGGAGCTTCATATATAATAGTTTATTGAATCCTCTCGATAGGGAGGAAATTGAGAGAGGTCACCGAGCTCGGATTTCTAAGCCCCGGCTGTTGCCTCCCTCCGGACACAGCCAAGCCCTGGGTGGCCGTCCCGCTGACGCCCGGCCCTCACCTGTCTGGTTGATGCTGACGCTGGCGGTGCGGAAGCTGCGGCTGGCCACCAGGCTCGAGACACCGTTGCGGGCCTCCACGGCGAAGGTGTAGTTCATGTGTGGCTCGAGGTCACTGACCGTCACGCTGGTGCGGGTCAGCGCGTGCGGCGGCTCCGAGTAGCGCACGCTGGCCTCGCAGGGCCCGCACTCGCCCGACTCGGGCCAGCACTGCTCGCAGGTGACGCTGTAGACGATGTCGTCCCGGCCCCCGCTGTCCTGGGGGGGCGTCCAGCGCAGCTCCACTTTGGCGCCCATGCCCACGGCCGTGAGGTAGTGCGGGGCGGAGGGCGGGCCTGCACAGAGGGCAGAGGCCAGAGTTCAGCCCCGGGTGCCCTGGACGCGTCGAGCAGCAGGCCACGTCCCTGTCCCCCCTCCCCTGCCCCAGCCGCCCTCCCTGACCACGGCAAGACTCACGAGTGCAAGGCATCGACAGCAGGTCCTGCGGGGCCCGGAAGTAGCCTTCCTCACACTCACAGAAGGTGGCCCCCTCGGGGGCCAGCACCGTGTGCACGGGGCACTCCAAACAGGGGCTCTCGGACGCCTCGGACTTGAAGAATCCAGGAGAGCAGGCTGCCGGACACAGGGACAGGCGTCAGTTCGACCAGCTCCCACCCGAGGCGACTTTTCTAGTGAGACCTCGTCGTGGGGACCCCACACAGGTCGCTGAACCTCTCTGGGCCCGTTTTCTTGTTGGTAAAGCATCTCGTGATGACAGAGTGCACGGCAAGCGTCCAGCTCACGCTGGGCGCCCAGGAAGTGCCTCACCCGTGTGCTCCAAAGCTCTGCACACTCCCCGTCCGCTCTTGCAACTGGGGCCACACCCGAGCCTGGCGTGCAAGGCTCACATCTCACCCGAGGAGCCTATCTCGCACCTGGCTCGGCACCGGACGGACCATGCTGCCCGCCTGCCTCCTCCCCTTTAATTTGTGCAGACCAGCCCGATGGGGCCCCACCTAGGCTTCCAGCTGCCCAGTAACTGCGTCTTCACCGCTGGCCTTTGTTGACCCACTGTCACCACCGCCTCAGCCCAGCAGCCAGGCACGCCCGCTCAGGATGCCACCCCTGCAGGTGTCCCCCCACCCCAGGACCTGACTGCCTTCCTGTTCCGGGGCTGGCCCACCAGGAAGCAGGAAAGGCCAGGCCCCCAGCACCTTCTGTGGAGCTGCTTCCAGGACCGAGTCATTTCCGCCACCCGCAAGGGCAGCCAGGAAGCAGCTTTTCCTCCCCGGGTGGAAGGTCCTGTCCTGGCCAGGCCGGCTAGGGGCTCAGGCACCTGACTCCAGAGGCTTCTTCCTCCCACCACCCTATCCTGCCCATGCCCCAAGCCCCTTCCTGGCTTCACAGGCAGGAAGCTGCCCAGACACGGGGCCCATGGTGCAGGGCTGCTCAGGGCTTGGGCAGCTGCCCAAGTGGCCAGAATGGGGGTGGGATCACCTTAGGGACCTCTTCTGCAACCCCACCATTACTGTACCCGCCTCCATCTTATCCTGTGGACGGTGTCCTGAGACACCTCAGGATATCACTCCGTGGTGTGGTCCCCGAGATGAGACAAAGCCCCTGAACTCAGGGAGTGGGAGCGCATGACTATGTCTGCCATAAAGGGGTAGTCGAGAGCTAAGGAGATCTGAGGAGTCATAGCGGGGATATTTCGGCTGGGGCTTAGAGGCTGCATAGGAGTTCGGCAGGGCAGAAATGTTGGAAGGAGGAGGTATGGGTGAGAAACAGCAAGACTCACACAGAAAGTATGAGTGGCTTTCTCAGCATAAATGGGGGGAGCAGGAGGCAAGAAGGCTGAGAGGTTTCCAGGGACCAGACTGAACGAGGACTTTAATGCCAGGCCAAGGAGCCAGGACTTTATCCAGGGGCAAAGTGAGCCACTGAAGGACTGAAGGATTGACACAGAGCAAAATGGCACAGATTCACACTGTCGAAAAAATTCTCGGACAAGGTCTCCCTCCTTGTCCAGTTCCCTCTGTGAGCGGCAATGGGGAGCAAGACTGGGAGTCAGGGGACAGGACTCAAGGGACACCTCGGCAGCCCCTCTCGCCCACCATGAGTGAACAGCCTGTCCTGCCACGCGCCGCCCCCATGTCAGAACCACAGCAGAGGCCCTGAGGACGCTCGTCCAGGACAGAGGGGGCCTGGGACCTCATTCCTGCTCTGTGTCCTGGGACGCAAACAGCGCCCGCTGATTAAGCACCTACTGTGTGTAGCTCCCGGACCACGCCCCTGCCATTCGTTCATTCCTCACGACAAGCTCGTCAACCGTGGGCGCCGTCTCATTCATTCTACTTTTGAGGGGAGGAACCTGAGGCCCGGAGAGGCAAGAGCACTTGTCCAAGGTCAACAAGCTCCTAAGACACGGAACCAAAGCCTAAACCCAGGATGCCTGACTTTGAGCCCCTCTCCTCCCACACGTGTCTCGTTTTAGAGCAAAGAGAAACCAATGTTCTGAAACAAGCCTCAAAGGGACGGGAGAGGAGTCCTGACTCGCTTCAAGAGCCAGAAGATCAGAGCAGCTGGGGGGGGGTACTTGTGTGGCACCTCCCGACCTAGGTCTTCTCAAACGCAGCACGTTCATGGCCCAGGCGAAGCAAGGGCAGGGTCAACCCCACACCATTGGTTCGGGAACCAAGTCTCCTACGACCTCAGCAATCCAGGCGTATTTTTTTTTTTTAAGGTTTTATTTTTAAGTAATCTCTGTACCCAATGTGGGGCTCGAACTCACAACCCCGAGATCAAGAGTCACAGGCTCCACCGACAGAGCCAGCCAGGCACCCCTCACGTGTATTCTGCATTCCTCCTTATATATTACACATTACAAAAATAGCTCGCTTCTCCCCACATCTTCAAGTAAAAATGAGACTCCAGAGAGCCGGGCCATTTTATGTTGGGATTTCAATTCCCCCGAGTGCCCCGATTTGTCCCTGGAGGGGCCTATACCCTGGGTAAGGGCTGGCCCCCTCGGTCCAGGCCCAGGGGAGTGGGAGTGCTCAGCGGGCCCCCAGAACCACCTTCCAGCCCAGGCTGGGGAGGGGACCACAAGCCCCCACAGCTCGGGCTTGGTTCTACCGAAGGCATTAGCCACCTGCAACCCCCCACAATGCCCCCGCACCCCGGCCCCCCCAGTCCTGTGCCAAAAGGAGGAAGGTGGGGTAGGGGAAGAGTCAAGTTCCATTCTTTGGCCCCAGAGCCCGGGGGTGGCCTGACTGCTGCTGGCAGGAAAGAGGGAATTTGGAGAGATTTCCGCTGCGGATATGCCAGATAATACAGTGGGGAGGCAGCGTCAACGGGGCATGTGCTTGCCTGACGAGAACGTGCTGCCCCCACCTCCGACCGCACAACGACAAGGGGCTGTCCCCAGGGCCCTGCCAGAGTGGGCCAGTGCTCAGGGGCCCCGGAGTTCACGGGGAGGACAGCAGCAAGCCCCGGTGTCTTTCTGACCTCGCCCAGCTGGATCTCCTGGCATCCTGGGCACACACTGGGCGCTCACACACACCCAAACACACCCACGGGCACAAGATACCCACGGTCCCTTAGCTGACCGGGGGACTCCTATGCACCCTTCAATACCCCGCTGGAGCGCCTCTCCACGGCTCTCCCAGACTGCCCGACTTCTGGCCCTCTTCTGCCCCCCGGGGGCATCTGTTACTCAACCTTATGTGTACCAAATAGAAATGGAGCACTTCCTACGTGTCTGGCACCATCCGGGATATGATGGTGAGGCAGATAAACACCGTTTCTGCTTCGGGGGAATTCTCGGCCTGGCTTTCGTGCTCCCTTTGAAATGACTCCTGCTCCTATTAGCGTCTTCTGTGAGCGTGGCAGCAGGCACGGCGCCCGATCTCTCTGCGGCCCACGGCTCAGCACAGGGTCCGGCACGCAGTAGGGTTGACTCGGTGGAGGGACGGGTGGGCGAATGAACGAATGAATGAACGAATGAATGAACAAATGTGTGAGTCAATGGCTAAACCTAGGACGAGTGCATTAAACATTCACCACAGGAGTGAGCGGTGTCGCCATGCCCTGGGAGACCCTGCGGGGACAGCGCCCCGGGACATCAACCTGCCGGGCACAGGAGCCTGGCCTTGGCACACCTGTGGAGAGCTTCTCTGCCCAGGGCTGCCTGGCGGGCCCGGGCCACACCGAGCAGGGGAACTGGGCCACGGTGGCTGCACCCAGAGCTGCACCCCGGTTTTTCCAGTTCCCGATGCCCGCCTCTCAGGTGGCAGCGTGGAGCGACTTAGGGACATACGCCCTCCGCCCTCCCGAGTGACGCAAATCAAGCCTTTGGCGGAGCCCCTCCCCCCAGGCCCAACCACCTCTCCAACTGGTAGGAGGTCACAGGGTCAAGAGGTCACAGTGGCCATTCACCTGGGGCCAGTCACCTCCCCAGGCCGTGGAGGCAGAGCGTGGACTTTGTCTTGTGCCCTGACAGGCAACAAATGGTGACCCAGAAGTCATCGACCCTGCCAATGAGGGGAACTGTTAGCTCCCGCCCCTGGCGGCTTCTTGTTCCCCAGGGGCTCCGGCGGCCCCATGTGGGGATGTCCCCATGGCCCGATTGCTGCTAGCACCTTGCCTCCTTCCCCTCACACACACCCTGGAGAATTATCTTCAGGCACATTCCTCCCCCAAGCCTGAGATAAGCACGGCTCTCCCTCTCCCCCCCACACACACCGCCAGCCTCCACCTCCTGCTGTCTCCCCACCAGCAGCCTTTTATCTTCTGTTTGCTTTCCCTGCCTCCTTCCTTCCGTTCTGGGGACCCACTTACCTCCGGAGAGGGTGGGAGGGGCCACCCCACAGAGCTGCCCCCCCCCCCCCGTGTGAGCTGAGGGCGGGGCAGGTGGGGGCAGAGGTGGGGAGCTGCCATCCCCCCGCTCCCACCCCAGCAGGCCGGAGGAAACCACAGAAATGAGGCCCGGGAAGGGCCGTGCCCAAGAGTCAACAGCTCACAGAGCCCCCAGCCTGGGGATCAGTCCTGTCCTGCCTCAGCGGGCCTCTGACACAGCCCGGGGCCAACCTGCCCCGAGACCACCTTGACCAGAGCCATCCCCTGCCCAGGGGATGCCTTCCCTTCAGCTGTGGACCCTGGGCTAGGCCTAGGCCACTCAGGCTGCCAGTACCGGGACCCTGCTTCTTGCCCCACGCGCTGAGGTCATCCAGTCAGCTGTTTACCAGGGCAATCTGGGTTCTCGGGCTTTTGGTAGAAAATCACAGGAGGAAGATTCTGATCACTAGGTCAGCAAGGGTCCAAGCCACCCATTTGACAGGTGGGGTGAATGAAACCCAGAGGGGACTTGCCAAGGGCACACAGCTTATGGGGAGGACACACGCCAGGGGCAGTAGCTGGGGACCGTACGCTGCCCTCGTCGTGCCAGGCCCCCACTCTTTTGGTCACTGGCCACTCTTTCCTCTCTCTGGGCCTCAGGTTCCTCATCTATAAAATGGAGCTAACGTCCTCAGCCTCTCTGGGTTTGTGAAGACTGAAGGAAACCACATGAAATGCTCGGCCTGGTGCCTGGACTGGGTGGGATGTCCCTATGAACCGGGAGGGACAGAGAAATTAGAGAGGAGACATCCCCAGGGGGCTGGACCGCTTGAAGGCGCAGGAGCCTCCAAAGAGAGGAACCCCCCACGGTGCCCACCTCCAGCTCTGGCCTCCCAGCTGCCGGGCTGAGCCTTTGGCCAAAGCCGCCGGCCACCTGCTCACCTGGCCCGCAGCGCCCACGGCTGAGGCGCCAGGCAGGGCCCCGGCAGCTCAGCGGGCGATGCCAACACAGGAAACAGAGACAAAGCCGCCCCAGGGGAGAGGACAGGGGAGAGGCCGGTCAGCCTGAGCGACTCCACTATCCCCCAGGCAAGGCCGGGGGCAGGGCGGGGGGCCTGGAGTAAAGTTGGCTCATTCCTGACATAGCTACGAGAGCTCTCCGGGCAGGGTGCCCACCTGTCCAATCGCAGCACCTGGGAAGTGCCTCCCTTCTGCTGTCCACTTAACTCTTTCCTGAGTGCCAAGCTTCCTGGGGAAAGAACCCTGAAAAGCAGCGAGCTCTGAAGATGACCTAGACCAGGTGCTCGGTGACCTCAGGGAATCCACACCCCTCTCTGGGCGTGATTTGTCATCAGTAAAAGCCCCAGTGGGAGAATCTGAGTCCATGGCTCTGTGAAGGGTCAGGCGGGAAGGGTCAGGCGGGGAGGGCCGGCCCTGCACCTGCCTCCATTTCTCCCTCCGTGTGCTCAGTAACGGCCCCGATCGTCCACCCTCCCACACCAGGACCCGCCATCCGGGGGCTGCCCGGAGAGCTCGCGCTCCATCCTCTGGCCAGGAGCTGAGTCAGGGATTCCAAAGGAACTGGTCATTTCCCGCCCCATTTCCTGACCCATCCTCAGGCCTGGGCGCCGCTGCATCGCCTGGATTCAAATCCGGTGCAACCACACATCTTCGCTGTGTGACTCCAGGCAAGCCTCTTCACCTCTCTGAGCCTCAGCCTCCTGTCTACGAAGTGTCTCGAAGACAGGTGGGCCCGACTCAGCAAGCGTGCTGGTAAAGCGCTCGCCTGGCTCCCGCCTGCCCGTGGAGGGCACCTGTCTATAGGAGCTCCTGTTTTTATCTCCACCGGCCTCATGGTCGAGGGCTGTTGCAAACGTCGGCAGGGATATCGAGCAGCCAGGCTGGGGGTTCCCACACACACCGAGGGCCCCTAAGAGCCATGCTGAGGGAGCTCAAGGAGGAAAAAGCAGGGCGACAGACGGCTGGCAGCTGAGAGGGCTCCCCCAGTAAAGTCAAAGATTCTGCTCTTGGAAACCAGTCCTCCCAATCCGCGGCCTACGCAGCTCTTCACAGGCAAAGCCTGCCAGAACCCTGACCCCCCCCACCTCTAGGGGAAGGAAACCGGCTCCCCCTTACTGGAGAGAGCCTCCCCCTCCCCGCAACCCCCCCCCCAACCCCAACGTCCACTTATCTCTGCAGGGCCTGAATCACCAGCCTGTGGAAAGTTTTCAGCTGCCCCTCACCCCCCACCCCTGCATTCTTGTGTGAGGATGTCATGTGGGAGGAGCCTGCTCGACCCACTGGGCTGCCTCTGCCCCCCCCCCCCCCCCCCGCAGTCATTGTCTGAAACTGGGAGTGTGCACTGGAGATCACCTAAAGCAGGGGCCAGATCGGGAAGAGAGACTCGGCACAGGGGAGCTGGAAGGACAATGGGGTGGTAGGAAGGGCCGCAGCAGAGACTACACCACAGGCCTACTAGGGAACTTCTCGTCCAGGGGTTTACAGACTGTGTTAAGCAAGATTCTGAGGATCTGTTTGAAGAAGCAAATACAGCCTATCAGAAAAGGCTTGAGGCTCCTCGAACATTTCAACCTACTTCGTCTGGTGCCCGATCTATGGCTAACAAACCAAGTAGAAAGCCTTATTTTTGGCCAGAGATGAAGAGAGGTTTACCCAAGATCACCCAGTGGGTACATGCCACTGCAGGGACTGAACCCCAATTTCTCAACACCCCGCTTATCTCAGCAAAGAAATTCCCAGAGAGAGCAGATGAGCTGGCCTTCCAACGGTTGGCCTGCATTCCACAAATGCCCTGCCCCACAGCCATTTCTAGAAAAAGTCACCCATTGAAAAAATCCACATTGCTGTAGAGATTTCCGCTGTCACAGGCCCTGGCTGTGCCAAGCCACAGCCTCCTGATGTGAGCTCACTAATGCCCAGGCCCCGTTCCCAGACAGAGCCCTGGAGAATCAGGCCCCTCCTCTGGCTTCTATTTGTTATCAGTAGAAGATTGTCAGGAGAACCTGGGTCCAGACCCCGGGAGAAAGTCAGGCAGGGAGGGCAGACTTTGCACCTGCCTTCCACTTTGACCTCAATGCAGACGTTTTTCAAAAGCTCCCCAAGTGATCCATGCGCAGCCAGAGGGTGTGAATCCTGGGTCCAGTTCCCTCACCGCCATGTACAAAAGAGCAGCCTGAGAACCAGAGAGGTTAAGTGACTTGCCTAAGGTCACACAGTGCATTAAGAGAGATGGAACGAGCTCCGGGGACCGGACCATGTGTCCACGGTGGTGGTAGATAGCCGATACTGAAGTTATACTTGTGGAATGAATCAAAAATAACAAGCACGCTTGAAAGCACTTACGTGTCAAGTACTGAGCTAAGCACTCCACGAGCATTAGGTCATTTGATTATCCTAACAACCCTACGAGATGGGCACTGTGTTTCTCTCCATTTCACAGAGCAGGCAACCAGCCACTGAGAGGTTAAGAAACGGGCCTAAAGTCACACAGCTAAACGTAGAGCTGGGATTTGAACCCAGGCATTTTTGCCCTAGAATCCTTGCTCGTAACCTCCACAGTATCCCACTTTTCAGTTTATCCCTTCTCAGGGAATGAGCGAAGCCAACCATAAATGAGGAAACTGAAAGCCAGGAAAGCCCCATGATTTCCACTCAGAGAACCACTGCACATCAAAGCAGGGGTGACCTTCCCAAGGTCCCAATGGTGCCAGAGCCAACCCCAGAACCCAGGAGCCCAGCCTCCACCCCAGCACCCCCGTTCCCCGCATCCCCAGACCCCCACTCACCCTGGCAGGCGTCCTCCACCTTCTCGTAGCCGGCCTGACACAGGCACTGCCCGATGGGCACGAGCCACTCGCCGTCCACCGCGCAGTGCATGCGGGGCTCCTCGCCCCCCGGCGGCACCACGGCGTGCTCCACACACGTGCCGGCCACCGTGGCCAGGGAGGGCGCGTCCGAGCCCGCGATGGTCTCGGGGAAGCGGGCCAGGCCCTGCAGCAGCTCGGGGCACTTCTTGTAGTAGACGCGGACGGAGAGCAGAGCCACGCAGGCGCCGATGTCCTGGAAGGCCAGGTAGAAGCCCTTGCGGCGGAGCGGCCCCACGGAGCGCTCCTCCACGTTCAGCTTCACGTGGCGCGCCTCGAAGTCGCTGCTGACCGTGATCTCGTCGGGCGCGATGGTGTCGATCTTGGTGAACTGGCGCTTCTGGAAGTTCGTGCCGTAGTCCACGTCCGACTCGGCGTAGTAGAGGTTGAAGGTCTCCTTGCAGGAGCTGGCGCCCCCGGGGAAGCTGTTGCAGTCGCGCACGGTGAATTTGAGCTCGATGAAGATCCGCTCAGCCTCGCCGCGGTACACCCAGTTGGTGCGGAGCCAGTTGTCCTGGTCGCCGGCCACCACGTTGCACACGGAGTACATGTAGATGGGCATGTCGTCCATGATGTTCTGCATCAGGTCCCACTGCACGGGGCAAGGGGGACAGCTTAGTGTGGGCAGGCACCCGGGGAGATGCTGAGGCCCAGGGGCAAGGCCCCCGTGGCAGAGCGGGGCATCGGGACGACGCTTTACGTTCTCGCGAGCCTCATTAACAGGGAAGGAAACTGAGGCCCAGAGAGGAGCTACAGGTCACCCTCACGGGCTAACTGTGGCTGAGCTACGACCTGTCCTTCTGGGGTCTCTGACCCCAGGGTCAGGGTGCTGGGCCTCTCTATTGGACTGGGAGCCGGGGGTGGAGTCTGGGGGATCCGTGTGACCTCGGGTGAATCACTTAAGCTCTGTGAGCCTCGAAGTCTGCATCTGTACAATGGGGACAGGATCTGCCTCACAGAATGGCCGTGAGGATGAACGACAGAGGGTCTACAAACTGCTAAGCACATTGGCTGGCACGGGTAAGACAAAGCAGCTCTCATACAGGCAGCTGGTATCACTAGTCGTAATAGTAGTATTGACTGGACGTGCGTATGTACGGACGGTGTGAGGAGCAGGGGAAAGGGTTAAGTCAAAAAGAATGGATGAGGGGTGCCTGGGTGGCTCAGTTGGTTGGGCATCTGCCTTCGGCTCAGGTCATGATCTCAGGGTCCTGGGATCGAGCCCCACATCACTGGGTTCCCTGCTCACTATATTCTCCCTCTGTTGCTCCCCCTGCTTGTGTTCTCTCGTTCTCTCTCTTTCTTAAATAAATAAATAAAATGATTAAAAAAAAAAAAAAAGAATGAATGATCCTGCATTATTTAGATCTTGGCTTTGGAACAGACCGGCACACGGTCTTCCCCCCTCAGAACATCAGCTCAGTCTCCTCTGGGAAGACTTTGGCCAAGTGCCCCCTCTGGCTCCCGCAGTCTCCATATTCCCTTTATCACAGCACTTGGCGTCTATGTGGTGACACCTACACCTGGCTCCCATACCAGACTCTGAGCTCATCAGGGGAAGGACGGCATTGCATTCATTTATGTACCCCCAGGGCCTACGTGGAACAGAGTAGGTGCTCAGGAAAGTATCTGTTGAATGAACAAGTGAATGAATGAATGAATAAAAGCAGAGGGGCTGGGGAACGAGGCCTGCGCTACACTGTATGACACTGGCCAAGGCCTCACTCAAATGCCCTTGGGCCTCAGTTTCCCACTCTGTATAATGAGAGGGTTGGATTAGGTGATCTGTGCTCCTTCCCAGCTGGACATTCCAGGATTCTGGAAATCTATAGAGCTGTATCTCAGGCCCGCACGGGGCTAAGGTGACCAGGGACAAGCACCTGACTCACACAGATCGGGCCAGCGGTGGGAACTGCCCCAAGTAGACCCCTGGAGATGTACTTCTCCCTGGCTCAGGACCCCAGGACAAACTCAGCAAGGGCCCATTATATAGACGGGAAAACTGAGACCCAGAGAGCAGCAGTTATCTTCCCCAAGATCACACAAAGCCGGGAAAAGGATCCCAGTGTCTTGCCCACCAGTCCTGGTGACAGTTGGGCAGGGAAAGGGGGCAGGTCTTGGGTGGAGATGAGGCAATACAAACTCAGCCCCCAGCAGGAAGGGGAAGTAAAGGCTGGGGGAGAAGGAGAGGGGCAAGCAGGAAGGAACTGGATCCGGTTTCCCCCGGGGCTACAGGAACCTGGGAGCCACTGCTCCGGGTCTCTCCCTTACCCCTCACCTTCTGGGCTGGGACTTTGAAGACAGGGAGCCTTTAACCCCTTCCTCCCAAGAGGTAGATGGAGGAAACTAGAGGGGGTTCCTCTGGGCATCCAAGGGTCCCTGCTCTGCTGGGGCCTCCAGCCGTCTCCCCGGCCCTTTCTTCCTCTCTCTTCCCCACATTCCAACCCCCAGCACCCCACCCCCACCCCGGATCTGGGAGGGCAGACTCTGAGCCCGGTGTGGTAAACAGGAGTGTGATCCCTGGCTAAGCTGTTCAATTTAGGCTGGCCCCATCCTCCCTGGGTTTCAGTTTCCCCATCCCCATGCCACCGCTTGACCTTGTAGGCTTACCCCTTTGCCATATGGGTGCGTGAGCCAGCCGAGTTCCCCTTTAGCCGCAGCAAAGTCCAACAGTACAACTGCAAGAGATGGGAGGGAGGGCCCATGAGCTTGGGGGCGTCTCTAAGACTCAGGCCATGGCGGGAAAGGTGAGAGTCCCCCAGGAGCCCCAAGAGGCCTTGATGGCTTCCTCAGCTCTCATAGAAAGACCCCACTATACGGGGTCACTATATCCCAAAGACCTGTCCCCTGACAGAGAGGGAAACAGGGACCCAGGGAAGGGAGGGGACCCAGGCAAAGCCATGCGACAGGCTGGGTGAGGACTAGGCCCCCCATTTCCCAGGCCACAGTTCCAGCCATGCCACCTCCCCCTTTGGTTAGCCCCCAGCAGGGCAGAGCAGGACAGAGCTCAGCCCAGCAGGGGGACAGCAGCTGGGCAGAGAGCTGGGGTGGGCAGGGCTGGTAAGTGACACCACACCCACCCCGTCTGCTTCCGGAAACAAGGCCCCTCAGCAGCACTTCACATGCATGTGGGCCTCGGGGACACTCATGTGTGCTCCTGCCACATGCCCCCCCAGCACGAAACACCCCCACCCCACCCAGGCCACGTAGCACATACATCAGCAGCACATATGTGCATACATGGCTCGTGGCACTCCCAGAGGGCTGTTAACAGGTGGGAAGAGCCCCAGGGAGGAGAGGGGGGACGATGAGTGGGGGGTTTCTGGAAACTGATCCTCCCACCACAAAAGCCACAGAGCAGGCAGAATAAAGCTCTGAACCCATAGGGCCTCTAGGAGGGGCCCAAAGATACACACAGCTGGCGAGGTCCCGTCCCTGGGAAAGTCGCTCCCTCTGCCCTGTCCTTCACACCCTGGCTACTACCCTGGCAGCGGTGCCTGGGGGGACAGAGATGGAAACCTTTCGAGGGGACTTCCAGGCCCACAGAGATCAGCTGCCAGGCCCATGCTGTCCCCAGAGAGGCAACTGAAGCCTGACGGAGGGACACACTGCCAGCGGCCTCCCTAGTTCGAGCCCTGCCCTTGGGCAGCTCCCATCGGTCCACCCCTGGCTCTTTGGCAGGCTCAGTGGCTATAGCCAAGACCCAAGACCCCGGGTAGTGTCCCTCCTCCATCGCCAAGTCAAGTCCGGGTCCCATCAGGCACCACCACCGTCCCTAGAGAGAAAGGACACTGGGGGAGCTCCGGCAGGGAACCTAGACAATGCCCCCCCCCCCATTCAGAGAGTAAAATCCTCAGGTGGAGGAAGGAGGAGACCAAGCACTCACTGCCTTGGAGCATGAGGAATATGGCCTCAAGAAGCAGCATTCCTCAAGCCTAGGACTTGGAAGAATGACTCTAAGCACGGGACCGGGCAGGCAGGGGGCAGAGATGGGCCCGATTTAGGGGTGGGGATGGAGTGAGGGGACTGAGAGAGGAGTCCTGGAAATCCTCTCCTGGGGTTAGGACGGCCTCCTCCCCTGGGCTGAAGGCCCCCAGGACTGATGCGAGGCATTGCCCCCGGCTGCTGACCTGGGCCAAATCTCTCTAGGAAGGGCTCTGCAGCCCAGACCGGGAAGAGGAAATCCGATGTGGCACCTGTCCCAAGGCTACTGGGCTAGGGGAGGGTGCCTGGAGGCGGGTAGGGTAGGGGCACAGATTTGTTTGGGCATGCCCGGGGCCCAGGCTTGGAAAACTCACTCACCCCACTAGCAAATGGAATGTTCTAGCTACAAAGGAAGGAATCTGGGGGTTCCTGGCTCCAGCTGGGTGGTAGGAGGACAAGAGTGAGTGCCCCCCACAGTTCTAGACATCCCCTCCTCCCCGGACTGGTAGGAAGCTGCAGACTGTGCCCCCAAGGGAGGGGGGCTCAGGGCTCCCAGGCTCTGAAGGGTTAACCTGGCCCAGAGGAACCCCACCACCCCTGCCAGAGCACATTCCCCTTCCAGCCCCAGGCCTGGCTCTAGAAGTATCACGGGGCTCAATCTGAGAAGAAAAGAAGCCTTCACACAGGAAGGAGCCTCCCCAGGGGGCTTCCAGCCACAGCCCCCTCCCTGGAAATTCCCTAGAACCGATCACCAGGAACCAGAGCCCTGCCCTGGTGCGGCTCTCTCTCCCTGAGCTCTTCCAGGGACAGAAGGCTCGGGTTCCCTGGAACGGGTTGGGGGGGTGGCAGGGAGCCCCTTGGTTGCCCCTGAAGCCTTCACTGAGAAGCCCTGGCTGGGCAGGGCTCATCCAGGAGCCCTCAATCCCTCTTGCCACCCCTTAGGAAACCTCCCTCTCTGACTTCCCTGCCTTCAGGTCCATCACGAATGTCATACTGCTTTCTTTACTCAAACACAGCACTACCTGGGGTCACCTCCCTGCTCCCCACATCCCACTTTAACCGAAACCAGCTAATTCCTAAAGAAAGGGGGCTCTGTGGGAAAAAAGGGAACAGAGGGCAAACGGGGCTCTTACAGAAGCCAGCCAAGGACTTTCCAGGGCCCCGGAGCCCTCTCCAGCCCCTTCCCATCAGCCACCTCATCAGCACCAATGCATCCGTGCCCAGCTACTCGGCTTCCCAGGAAAATCAGCCATGAAACCACAATGCCGGGGGCCCTGGGCTCCAGCGGCTCCAGAAGCCAGACGCTCAGAGCTGACCCTCTGTGCAGAGGGCCCGCAGGCTGGCAAGGGCTTAGCTTGTGCCTCCCTCAGTTTCCCCATTTGCAAAATGAGGACAGATTCAGTGGCTGTCCACTGGCAGAATCCAGACAGGCTCCATCTGGGTCTCCAAATGCATTCTGGCTCCTCTACCCACAGGGTGGAAGCGAGAAAGGAGAAGGGAAGTGAGCAGCAGCCTGGGTTAAGGGTGGAAGGGGCCTGTGGGTCCTTCTCTCTGCCCACACGACCCCCCCCATCTACCTCCCGACACATCTACCACATTTGGCCCCAAAACCAAAGAACAGAACCCACCAGCAGCTGCCAGCTGGGCCAACACCCCACCACCACCACCACTGTAGGGCATACCTAGGGAGTTGTTCACAGGGACTCTTGGAGCCTAAGTAAAAATATTCCCCCACCCCAGGACTCTCCAATACCCACTCTCTTCCTCCTCCGTCCCATGGAGGGGGCAGCTAGTGGGCTAGGCTGGGGAGGGCACAATGTGGGGCACGAGGACCAGGCGGCTCCAGGCTTTCAGGCTGGTGGCCGGGCTGCAGCACACCCGCTCAGTAGTGTGGGTCCTGCCTAATCCCCTCGCCCCAGGACAGCCTTCCAGAAAAGCCTGTAGTGATTCCAGCTGTCTCTCCCCTTCTCTCCAAGCACAGTCCCCCAGGAAGGGGGAGGACCAAAAGCTGGGGGGTAGAGAGAAGGGGGGTGAGTACTGGAGATGGCAGAAATCCCTGCCGCCCACTCCTGCAAGTTGGGACCCGGAACCCTGACCCATGCAGGAACTGGGACAGGATGTGCCCCCCACCTCCACCTCCAAGAGCTCCAGCTCTGGCCTCTTTTCCTCTCAACTTGGAAAAGCAAAACCTCCCACCCCTTTTTGGGAGGCAGAAAAAGAAAGCAAGGCTCAAGGAAACTTCTCACCGGCCTGGGTTTCCTCTGCACTTCCCCCTGCTGGAGCCTGCGGAAGCCTCGCTCTGCCCAGGCAGACGGGGAAAACTTGCTCTCACTGTTGGAAACCGAAGCCGGCCTCGGCTGGGTGGACAGGAAGGTCCTCGGCCAAGGGCAGGAGCCCCCATCCGCTCGGCGACCCTAGCCGAGGGGCAACGCCCCCACTCACACACCTGCCCCGCCCAGGGCAAAGTCTGCGGGGCCCCTCACCCGGCGCCGCTCCGGGAGCGCTGGGGTGGGGGTGGGTGATTCAGTCCCCCACCCCCGGATGCCCGGACTCCCCAGTGGCCCTTGGGGTGACGGCTCCACACCTTGAGAGACCGCGCCCCCACCTGCCGCATTTCCTCGTTCTGAGTCACCCCTTGCTCAGAACGCTTGACTTTGGGACTTCCTGTCCGCACTCGCAGCCCCGAACCTGACCCCCGAGCCTGGGAATGCGGGTTGGGAAGACAGGGAGGCTCTGCGTGGGCAGGTTGGCCCGAAACTCCCCCCCATACTCTCCTGCCCGACTGGAGGCAAAGGGAGGCGTGGAGAAAATCTCCGGGAGCAGGGGCTTCCGCAGAGGGCTCCCTGCCGGCCGGAGAGCCCCCTCCCCAAAAATGAGGGGCCTCCACAGGAATGCTTCTCCGCGAAATCGGGGCAAGCGGGTTAGTGAAGACAGGACACCAAGAGGCTGAGTCCGCGGAAAGCCCCTCAGGCACCCCGTTCTCCAAGGGACCCCCGCACCCCCGTCGGGACGCGTTCCCGAAGCCGCCGCCGGGGCTGCGACCGCGTGGCCCGCGCCTCGGCCCCTTCTCGGCGGCCTCCGAGCCCCTTGCGCCCGGCCACCACCCCTTAGTCCCCAGAGGCCCCGTAACCCCGGGCGGGGGGTCCCAGATTCGTCGCGAAGGCAGCGCGCGCGCCCTCCCGACCCCAGCACACCGGGGCTGGCGACGCCGGGTCGGTTTCCAAAGTTGCGCGCGTCGCCCCGCGGGGCTCCGAGAGGCTGGGGGTACCGGGGTCGGGACGCCCGGGCTGCGGCAGGCCGGGGCGGCCCCGCGCGCACACTCACCTTCCTTGCCCTGCGCCGCGGCGGCCGCGGCCAGCACGCAGCCCCACAGCAGGGCCAGGCAGGCGCGGGGCGCCAGACGCTCCATGCCGCCTCCTCGCTCCGGGCCGGGTCCTCGGCTCCCGCACGCCCGCACGCCCGCACGCCCGCACGCCCGCCTCTCTGCCCGCTCCCGCCCGCGGCCCGCGCGCAACTTCTCGCCTCCTGCCCCAGTCCTTAATGGAAGTTGGGTGAGAACCGGCTCGTGTTCATTCATGCCCCGCGCTGACGTCACCGAAGCCACGCCCTCAGGAATGTCTTTAAAGGGGCAGGGCTGGCACCGGGCTAGAAGGGAGGGGAGTCCCGAGGGGTTTGAGGAGGACCTTGGGGCCCTCTGGGCTGCCTGGAGCCCCCCAGGCCCTCCCAAGTTTCAGCTCTGAGCCAGGATTCTCAGCCCCCGACGTGGGGATGGTCGGCCCTGAGCCATCTGCACTCTCATCCTTCGCCCTCGGAATGGGGCTCAACGTGGGCCTGCCGGCCTGGGCTGATTCGGGCTGGGGGGCAAGAAGCAGTTGTCTCCCCAGCAGCGGGCCTAGGAGGGGAGCTGCGAAATAGACTGGGAGGCCCCTCTTTCTAGGACCTCTGGAGGGCCGACCAAACCGGTGGAGGTCGAGAGCATCTCTGCTAGAGAACCTTTAAGAAAACCGTAATCTAAGAGCAACCACCTCTAGGAATGAATCAGACATGGATTATCTCATGTAATTCTCCTCTGGGAGCCAGGTATCATTATCCCCATTTTACAGAAAAGGACACTGAGGCTCCGAGAGCTTACACACATGCCCAAAGGTGGCACAGCGCAAAGGAAGTAGAGCCAGGATTTGAATCTAGGTGGTCTCTGCGTGAACCGCTGCCGCATGCTGGGCCAGGGCAGGGAGAAGGCTGCTTGGTGGAGCACCCCATCCCCCAGCCCGGGCACGGATGAATCAGTCGGTCTGTTTCAATATTTTGGAGGGCACCTGCCTCCCACCTGCCCCTTCAAGGGGCCTCTCCCCAAAGGCTCCTCAGACGTGAGCTCATCTCCCCTCCTGTCGGAAGCGGCGAAGCGGCTGGTGAAACAAACGGGAAGTGTCCTCTCACCAGCCTGCCGGCCACCCACAGCTACCTGTTGCCCAATCACCATTTGGCCAATCCGGGAGGAGCTGCTGCAGCCGGCCTGACTCCCTGAGAGGCTCCAGGCCCCTCTGTCCACCTCCCTTCTCTTTGACCCCATCCTTGACTCTCCTTGACTCCCCTGGACCTATTTGCCAAAGGCCAAGCTGGGCCTCCAGCACCCACGTCCTCCCTGCCAGATGTGGACATCTTGGCCTCTTGGCCTTGGCGCCTGCCCCTGGGAAGCGGGTCCAGACTCCTCCTCTGGAGCAGGAGGAGGGCTAATTACAGGTGTTGGGGCAGCGTAATTAAAGCCTTTGACCAAGATGATAGGAGAGTCTTGGTGTTCTGAGAGTCCGCGAGCGTGCAAATGTCCATGAGAGGGAGTGTTGGTGTGCGCGTGTGTGAGTGCACGTGGGGGTGTGTGCGTGAGTGCGTGCAGACATGTGCGTATGGGTGTGAGCGCAGGAATGTTGGTGTGTGTGTGAGCATGTGTGTAAGCACATGTGGGTGTAAGAGGATGTGTGTGTGAGTGTGTAACGTAGCAAGGGTTGAGAACATAGGCTGTGGAGTCAACCCACGGGTTTTTGGACGTCTCCCTCCTCTGAGGCTCCGTCTGCTCATCCGGAAGATGGCTAAACCTCCCTCGGAGGGTTATGGTGACGATCGAGGAAGGTCGTCCGTGTCAACCGCACGGGCTGTGGCTGTGGGATGTACTTGTTAAACCTCCGCTGTGACTACGGTTGCATGCGGCTGGGCCAGAGGCAGCAGCATCCGGGCCTGTGGAGCACGCTGGGCGCCCTCGATGGCCCATGCATTGTGTGTGTGTGTGTGTGTGTGTGCGCGCGCTAAATGTATGGATAAGTGTTTTGCATGTTGTATTGGACGCTCTGGGCTGTGGCGAATGGAAGATTTCACGTGTTGTATGTAGGACCCTGCCCGTACACGTGTGTTACATGCCACGCGGGCTCTGTATGTTGGACATCACGCCAGAAGATACGCTCCAAAAGTGTGGGGACGTTTGTCTATAGAAACCAGTGGCTGACACATGGCAGGTGCTCAGCAAAGCCCCGCGCCGAGTGAGTGAACGAAGTAAAATGATTGCACGAAGGGGATGGTAAGCTCCATGTTGCCTGAGAGTCTGTGTGTGGCGGGTGTAGCGTGGATTTCCCTGCGTGGCCCCCCTAGCTTGGCGCCACGTGCCAGGGGTGCCGGCGGGCCCTGCTGGTTGTCTGCTGTGTGCCTGGAAGTATGCGCCCAGCTGGGGACCCAGAATGCAGGGACAGGTGTCGCTCATCTCTGACATGTGAGCAGAGGCCTGTGGGAAGGGGTGGTGTGTGCGCGGGAGGGGGGGTGGGGGGCGGGGGCAGCTCCTCGGTCTTTAGTCACTCACCTGGTGACACGCCCTTCCCTCTCTTCCTGTCCGACCTGACCCGGAGTCCTTCCCGCTCAGGGTGACTGGATGCTGACAAGGAAAGTTCTTTGGTGAGTCTTACGAAGCGGAAGCACCGAAAAGTGGTATTTATTGTGACATAATAAAGCCCTAATGGAGATGGAATTACCCCATAAAGGCCTCTGAGCCCGCAGGGAGTGAGGCTGGGGTACAGGCAGGTTGAGGCCGAGTGTGTTTGTGTGTGGCTGCCCCGGCCTCCTCGCCCAAGGTCCCCACCTCCAGCCCACCCGCCTGCTCAGGTGTCCTCCTTTGCTAGGGCTTGGCTGTGGGCTGAAAGCAGACGACAAAGATCAACCTCCTCCCTCTGCACCCCCTCCCCTCAAATAAATAAAATCTTTAAAAAATAAATAAATAAAGTTAGAGCGAGGACTCAGCAGAGGTAGAACTAGAAAGTGAAGTGTCTCTCATCCCAGAGCCCAGTCTCCCTGCTCTTTCCTGACACACCATGTGTTTTCAAGCCTGCCTGCCTTTGTCCGAGCCGTATCCCCCATCTCCCTGGCACTCTGTCCACCTTGGCACCGCGACTCATTCTGTAAGACTCACCCAGGAGAGAAACACTGGAGCCCCACATGTAGGGGAGTGTCTGCAGTGTGCAGGGAGACGGACTTATGGCCGAATGAATGACTGCACGGTGGGTGCAGCGGACCTGGATTCTGCCGCTTAACCGACTCTGTGGCGTTGGCCGAGCCTTATAACCTCAGCTGCCTTATCCGTAAAATGGGCACAATAATAATGGTTTCCTCCTCCAGCGCTGCTGCTGGATGAAATGAGAATACATCAGGCAAAGCTCTTGGCCCGTGTCTGGCACTCAGTGAGCGCTCACTAAATCTTAGCGATTTGTTACCTTCACAATCAGAAGTCACTTCTGAAAAGCCGCTGGGCTCCCCCAGGCCAAATTGCTTCACCCTGGAACAGGCCTCAGCTCTCAGGTTATAATTACTTCCTCACCTGCCCTCCCCGTTAGGCAGGGAGCTCCTGGAGGGACAGAGGCGGGGGTAGTCCATCTTGCCGTGCCCCACGGAGCCCGGGACGCAGCAGGCGCTCCGTAAATGCTTGCGGCTTGCACACACATGCGGGCACCAGGATTCCCATTTCCCCCCCCAAATAACACGTGCCTCAATTGCAGCTGCAACTGGACTCGAAGTTCAGGCGAGGTTTTCGGGGTGAACTTGTCTGCACAGTTTCGCTGAGCTCCCCTCCCCCGACGGAAAGGTTTGAGGTTGGGGGAGGGGGTACTTAAATGCGTGCTCCCGCATTTGGAGAGGAGGCGGACTGCGTGGGAGGAAGCCCCCCCCCCCATAATTGCGGGGCTTCCCCCAATCCCAGAGCTGGGTTAGAGGCTGTGCCGCTTCCTTTGGGGCTTACTCAAGCTTCCTGGGACCCTTTGAAGTGGGTTCCTGGCAAATCCTGCCCCGGGGCCTGGATACGGGGCGGAGTCTCGGGGGCGGGGCGGGGCCTCAGCCTGGGCCAGTCGCTGGGCGCCCCGGCGCCGCGCCGTGTTGCTGCGGGCCACCTTCCGTCTGGATTCACAGCCCCCTTCCTCCTGACTCTGGCTCCCCTTTGTCACCCTCGTTTCTCTGAGCCTTCCCTTCCCACTCTGGCCACATCCTCCTCCTCCCCTTCCAAACTCAGCTTGGACCCTCCACTCCCCGGAAGCCTTCCCTGACCATCCTGGGCCACCAGCCTTTCTCCCTTCTCTGAGGGCCAGTCCGTAACAGGTGTCTTAAACAACAAAGGAAAAGCAGTGACCACTTGCTGAGGACCAGTGATGAGCCAGGTCCTGGCTAACAGCTTTGCAGCCCTGCCTCATCCCAAGCACACAAGCACGCGAAGAAGTGGGGACTCTATTCCCATTTCACAGATGAGAACTTTGAGGTTCAGGAAGGTCTGAGTCACTCACTCAAGGTCAGGAGCCTGAGGGGCCGAAGGATCTTCAAAGTCCTTGCTCTCCCAGCACCCCCGCCACACACACACACCCTTGACCATGCATGGGAAACTCGTCACAGCATGTCTTATGGAAGGGAATGTCAGGAGATAAAGTCCAACCTCTGTATTTTACAAAATTGAGGCCCACAGAGGGGAAAGGCCTTGCTGGAGGTCACAGAAACAGCATGAAGACTGGAACCCCAGCCTTCTGTCTCCAAAAGCAGTCAGGGGCCTGAAAGGTGCCTCATCAACCTTTGGATTGAGAATTTCAAAAGACAGAGATAGGTAGCCCTGCCTCAGGGCCTTTGCACTTCCCTTCTCCTGCCAGGATCACTCACTTCCACACTTACTTCCTCACCTCCTTCAGGTCCCTGCTGGAAGTTCATTCAGCTCACTGTGGTACTTTACCCGACCATTCTATGTAAAAGGTCAGCAGGCTACCCCACACTGGACTCCACATCTCCCTTCCTTGTTGTGTTTTTCTCCATGGCACTTACCACCAGCCCCACACTCTATGTAGTATTGTTAATTGCCTGATCTCTCTCGCTCTCCCCATCAAATAAATAAAATCTTTTAAAAGGGGAGGGGGGTGCCTGGGCGGCTCAGTTAAGCATCTGCCTTCGGCTCAGGTCATGATCCCAGGGTCCTGGGATCGAGTCCCACGTCGAGCTCTCTACTTAGCAGGGAGCCTGCTTCTCCCTCTGCCTGCCGCTGCCCCTGCTTGTTCTTTCTGTCTCTCTTTCTCTCATTCTCTCTCTGTCAAATAAGCAAATAAACAAAATCTTTTAAAAAAATCGCCTGTTGTCTGCCCCATTAGCGTGTAAAGTCCAGGAGGGCTGGCGCTGCCCGTTTTGTTCATGGCATTGAGCTTTGTTGAAGGAACGGGCCACGGGTGAGCATCAAACACACAAACAGCCAGTTATTTTACCAGTAAAATGGGTTTATTCAGGAATAGCAAGGAGTTGCAATTCAGGAAAAGCAAGCCATAGGCAAGTGCAACAAGCAAAGGAGAGAAATGCTACTTTATGGAGAAAAAGGAGGAAGTTGGGAGGGGTTGTTCAGAGCAAAAGTCCACACTGGACGGTTCAGGGTGGTGACGGTTTCTTGTTGCCTGAGCGGCTGATCAGGGGAGAAAATCTCCCTTCCGGCTGGAGTGGTAAAGTCCTATCGACTCGGAAGGTGCATCTCTTCCTGTCTGGGTCTCTGACTGACCGGTGACAAAGTGGCAGTGCGTGAAGGCTCCCCCTTTGGGCCTCCCAACTCCATTTTAATTAATTAATTAATTAATCAATTAATTCCTTTTAGTGGGGGAGGGGCAGAAGGAGAATCTTAAGCAGGCTGCCCGCCCAGTGCAGGCGAGCTGATCTCATGACCCTGCGATCCTGACCTGGGCTGAAATCAAGAGTCTGAGGCTTAACCGACTGAGCCACCCAGATGCCCCCTCCCAACTCCATTTTAGATGGGGTCCCCTTTTATAAATTTTCACACTTCCCACTGCACTGGTAAGAGAACTCACTCAGTGTGGTCTGAGCTAGTTACTTCTCTTTTTCCCTCCTTTTCCTCACTGGGGGGGTGGGGGGGAGTCTTCCCCTTAAATAGGCGGTAGGATGGCCTAAGCACAGTGCTCAGCCACCCCCAGAGGCCCAGGATGAATTCAGGAGAGAAGGGCCCATGGGACTAGTGGGGGATTCCTGCTGCTGCAGAAGCGGGGGGCGGCTTCCCTCAATTCCAGGGTCCCCCCTGCCCTGCTGTGGCCCTGGGGTGTTCTGACCTGCCAGGTGCTTTTCCTGCATGATTGTATTTCATCCTCATTGCAGCCCCTGTGAGCAGCACGTCCCCCATTTCACAGACAAGGAAACTGAGGCTTGGCTGGTACAGTGACCTGCCCAAAGTCACACAAGTTAAGTGCAAAGTCAGGATCCGATCCAAGCCCAGGGGCTCTACGGTCCCAGCGCTACTCGGCTAAGCATGGCCCTTGGAGATCACTCGTGTCTTCTTCCCACCCTGGTCCCCTCCCTGTCGTGAGTTGCGATGGTCCAGCCCAACAACCAGGGTCCCCTATGCCAGGGGTGGCAAGGGGCCGAGGGCACACTTCTGGCTTCCTGCAGCCACCCCTTACGGTGAGCCCTGAATGAGGAGTTTCTGTCGTCTCCTTGGTCAAGTGGGGATAAAAATATCATAATACCCACCTTGTGGGGGGAGCCATGAAAGTGCGAACAACTCTTGGCACAATGCCTGGCACATGGCAAGTCCTCTGCAAATGTCAGCTGTGATTATTTTTATCACTGACACCACATTTGGGGGCCGGGGCTGGCACAGTACCCGCCAGGTGCCACCCCGTTTCCTGCATCCTGACAGTTTGGCTGCTGGCCTGGCGGAGGCTCTGATGAGGAAGGGAGGAAGGGCAGGGAGGCCGCTCGGCTGGTTTCTTGAGAACCTCCAAGTCTGACCCCAGCCCCTTCCCCTCCCTGAAGGCATGGGTGAGCGCACAAGGCCCCATTCCCTGAGAAGGCTGCCCCAGGTCCCCTTCTGGCCATGCTCCCTGGATAACCCTCTGAGGATCCCACGGAGCTCCTAAGGGAAGGGCAGGGACCCCACCCTCCAGGCCCTTACTCCCTTGCCCAGCATCGGGCCTGTACCCTCGTGAGTCTACACACATATTAAGAAGCGCTGTGAGCGCAATCACAGCCCCAGCACCACACACACACACACACACACACACACACACACACACACGCACACCTGTCCAGGCACACAGGTCTCTGTAGGAACCACTGCAGGACAGACAGACGCTCCTATCCCACTCCACCCCTGCCCCTCCTCCCTATCCTGTCTCCCTCCATCTGTCTATCCATCTCCACCAACCAGTCCCAGTGGGACCCTGATCACTCTTTCTGGACCCCCCTTCCCATCGACCGACCCACCCGTTCATGAGTCCATCTGTCTGTCCTGCTGTCTGTAGCCAGCCCAGCAGCGAGCAATCCGTCCTCACCCAGTCCTGCGGCAACCTCCCCAGCAAGACCCCGTCCCCTCTCTCAGCAGGGTCTCTCTCATCACTCACCCACCCCCTCCCCCAGTTTTCCTCCACCCCCTCATCTGTCTCCCTCATCTGTCAGTCTGTCCATCTCACCATCCTTCCTTCCTTCCTTCCCCCATGGACCCAGCCCCATCCATCACTTCCCAGACAGTCCTGCCTCGCCAGGTAGTCACCTCTCGGCAGCTGCCGTCTGTCTGTCCTCCAGCCCATCCATCCATCTGTCTGCCATCCTATCCATCACCCCACAGCCACTTGTCCACACTTGCCACCGTTCACATAGTCCCTGGTGGGGCCCCCCCAAGGTGCCCCTCAGCCAGCCCAGGGTAGGGGTGTGTGCGTGCATACGGACACACCGCGCACAACTGTAGCGTCTCTGCGACCTGGGCTGTGCGTTGTGCTGAATCCTGTGCTGAGCAGGAGGGGACCAGAGACCTGGACACAGCCCTGCCTCGAGGAGCATGTGCTTATGTGAGTGCGGGGGGTGGGGGGAGTAGAGAAGCTAAGAACTTCGGTGGGGCCTGGGGGGAAGCGGTGACTCTGGCTGTGCGTCCTTCCTGCGCACAGATGCTTTTTGCACCATATGCACCAGTGAGCTTATACAAAAATATGTACAGAACTTGAAAAAAGCACCCAGCCTCGAACCTTATCTCCTGCTTGCCCAGTTGGGGCCTGACCAGGGCCCCATGGTTAGGGACCCAGGTCCCCCTACCTCCCAGGCCCAGCTAGTCCCTCTCCATCGCCGGCCCCAGAAGGGCACTGCCACTGCCGCCCCGCCGGCTCTTCCCGCGGCTGAGGGACAAACTCAGAGCCGAAGCGCGCAGAGCCGGCGAGGAGCCGGCGGGAGAGCCCAGAAAAGGCCCGGGGGGAGCCGGCCACGTGGACAGGGAGAGTCGCAGGAGACCGAGAGAAGGGCCGACGCGCAAGACCGGGGGGCGGGAGGGGCCGGACGGAGGCTCGGGTCCCCCACGCGCGGGCTCCCCACCTGCCGGGGGGGCGGGGCGGCCTTAGCAAGGCCCGCGGTGGGGGGCGGCGGGGGGCCGCCGGGGAGCGGCTGGGGGCGGGGCGGCCGAGGAGCGGCGGGAGGGGGCGGCTGCCACCTCCTCGAGCCGTCTAGCGCCCCGCCTGCCCCCCCCCCCCGCTTCCGCCCCCGCTTCCGCCCCGCAGGTGCCGCGGTGGAGGGTCTCCGCTCGCGCTTTGCGGCGGGGCCTAGTCCCTTCCCCGCTGCGAGGAACCGCCTCTGCGCCTCCTTAAAGGGGTCGGAGCGCGGGGAGCGGCGGCCCCCCGTCGCCATGGAAACAGGGGCCGTCCTGGGGACGAGGACCGGGGACCTGGGCGTCTGGGGGCGCGCGGTGGGCGACAGGCGCTCCCCCGTGCACTTTGCAGAGAGTTTGCTGGTTCTTCCCCTTGGATCCCAGCCGTCCCCCCTCACCCCACCTTTAAAAGTCACCTCCTCCGGAAAGCCTTCAGCCACCACCACCTCACCTGGCGGCCTCCTAACAGTAATGATTAACAATCATCACAGTGGGCGTTAGCGAGCTCTATCTCCGTGCCAGGCAGCAGGCTACCGCTTCTCATGCATCACCTTTTGCCCTCACACCAACCCTGTAGGGAAAGCAGGTGAGGAATCTAAGGCTAGCTCAAGGTCTCACAGCTAGGAAACTCCATTCTCATTCTGGTCTCAGTTTCCCCATCTGTAGAAGGCGAAGGTTGCCCCTGGGGCTTGCCAACTGACCAGCCAAGGGCAGGAACGAGACCACACGTTTGTCTAGGTCGGGGCTGAGTAATAGCCCAGCTTCTGAGGTATTTATTTATTTATTTAAAGACTGTATTTATTTATTTGATAGAGAGAGAGAGACAGCCAGAGAGGGAACACAGGCGGGGGGGGGGGGGGGGACCGGGAGAGGGAGAAGCAGGCTTCCCGCTGAGCAGGGAGCCCGATGCGAGGCTCTATCCCAGGACCTCATGACCCGAGCCCAAGGCAGACGCTTAATGACTGAGCCACCCAGGCGCCCCTTCCACGGTCTTCGGTCGGTCACGCAAACTCGTTCGCCCCAACGCTGTGCACCACACGCAGTGCCCCCATGGCGAGTCCTGCCCTTGTGATCCTGAGTGGGTCTCTCCAGGCCAAAGCCCTGGTGACTCCAGAGACATCTCCGAAGGGCCTCCCAGCTCCCACATTACGGAGAAAGAGTGACTTTGTACTGTCTCCCGGCTCTGACTGGATGCTGGCGCGGGCGTGCCTCTCCCATTAGATTGGGGTGTTCCTAGGGGTCAGTACAGCTCTGCCACTTCTCCAGGTCTGTGGTCACCAGAAACGCACAGGTGGTTGAAGGTGATTGAGCACGTCTGTCCACGGACAAGCCCGTCCCGGGGGCCCGCCCCAGCCGCTCACCCTGCCCCAGAGATGTGGCTCCGTGGGACTGGGTTCCCGGGGAGGAGATGCTGTGGAAACAGACTGGTCCCAGACCCTCAGCCCCTTCCCCCACGCAGGCTCAGAACAGGAGAAAGGGGTCCAGGACCTCCTTCCAGGGAACAGTCACACCAGAGTCACTAACCCTTGTGCTTAGTGACTTATGGGTCCAGTCCCTCTTGAACAGGAACCAGCCCAGTGAGCTGGTTATTTCCATGCCCATTTTATGGAGGAGGAAACTGAGTCTCAAAGAAGGAAAGTCACTTGACTAAGATCACCCCAATAAGTGGCAACCCCACTCTTTTTTTTTTTTTTTAGATTTTATTTATTTATTTGACAGAGAGGGACAGCTAGTGAGAGAGGGAACACAAACAGGGGGAGTGGGAGAGGAAGAAGCAGGCTCCCAGCAAAGGAGCCTGATGCAGGGCTCCATGTGGGGCTCCATCCCAGGACTCTGGGATCACGCCCTGAGCCGAAGGCAGACGCTTAAGGACTGAGCCACCCAGGCACCCCTGGTGACCCCATTCTTTCCCCCAGCACCCTGCTGCCTTTCTGTTCAACTCCCGCCGGAACTCCTACTGACTTGAAGCCGGCTGTTGACACGAGTCTGCAGGATGGGGTAAGCATCTTGAGCGAAAGGAGGGAATAGGGTTTTGTTTTGCTCTGTCTTAAATCTGAGGCCCCAGGACCCAGCTCAAGGGTGTGTTGCATACACCTGATAATATCTGTCCTCTTCCACATTCCAGGTAGGTTGTGCCTCCCAAGTCAATCCAGCCGGCATCCATCGAGCCTCTACCCTATCCCAGCACTCTAGCCACGTCACACTTGCTACAGATCATCCCATGGAATCCATCCCCGGCCCTGGGATCTCCCAATGACTATTCATACCCCCATTTTGCAGATAGGGAAACTGAGGCTCAGGGGCAGAGTTGGCATTCGAAGTGGGAGCTACAGGTCTCTCACGTACTACCTTCCCCGAGCCTGCCGACCTGGCTGAGTTGGGGGTCCACCCCGGAGACAGAATGCTGCTGGTGGGGGTGGCGAGGGCTTTCTTTGGGGTCCTGGGAACCCTGCCAGGGCCCCCAATTCCGTATCCACGTGTGCATGCAGCTGTGTGAAGGTCTTTGAGCAAGGAAGTGTGGGCACGTGGCATGAGAGTGAGTGGGGGCGCTGGGCCGGGCTGCATAGGCGTGGGCTGGGGGCGGGGGCGCTGGCCTCTGCAGATATTGCACACCCCGGCGCGCGCGCTGTTCGATCCTCCTGACAGCCCTGGAAACCGAGGCTTAGTGGGGTGGAGGGGTTCCTCGTACCGCTAGCATGTCTGTCTGCGTGTGCAGGTGTGTGGGTCTGCGCCTGCGCATGTGTGGGGGGTGGGCAGGGGGGGAGTGGGAGGGCTGCCTGCAGTTCCAGCCCTGTAATAGAGCCTCCCTGTCTCGCCAGGCCTGGGGGAGCAAGCGGTAATGATTGTTTTGCCTTGGGGCTCCGCGTCCTGTCACAGCCTGAAAATGTGCCTTGGGGCCAGTCTGAGAGACACCCCCCCCCAGCCAGGGCCTGACCCCAGGCTGATCCCCGTGGGGGTGGAGGTGGCCCTCTGGGCCCTGCTCTGCCTTCCTCACCTTCACACTGGCCTGGACTCCGAGGGGTCCTGCTCCTTCCAGCCCTGCCCGCCTGCCTCTGTCTTCAGACTGTGAACCCCCAAGGGAAAGGGGCAGGGACTCCTCCCGCAGACTGAGGGCCTTTTCCAGGTACGGAGTGTATGTCCTCTGATCAGAGTAGAGCCATGCCCAGCGCAGAGGCCAGGCCTTCCCCCTCTCAGCCTGGGGCGCCTCCCCCAGCCCCCCACCCACAGGGTGCCCCTTCCTCTCAGAGGAAGCCTCACACACACTACCCCTTTCAGCCCTGACCCCCTAAATCATTGCCGTCTGTTCCAGTCGCCTCCCACAGAGCCTGAGGCGGGATGGGCCTAGCTTCCCCCCACCCCTGCCGGCGCTTCCCCGGCGCTGTCACCTCCGCTTCCTTCTCCTGTCGGAAACCACCAAAACCCTTCAATCAGTGCAGCATCCGACTCTTGGTTTCAGCTCAGGTCATGATCTCAGGGTCACGAGATCGAGCTCCGTGTGGGCGTCGGGCTCTGCTCTGGGATTGAGCCTGCTTAAGATTCTCTCTCTCCCTCTCCCTCTGCACCTCCCATGCTCGCTCTCAAATAAATAAATAAATAAATAAATAAATAAATAAATAAAATCCTAAAAAAAAAAAACAACCCACAAAACCAGATGTGGAAACTCCTGGCATTCTGACCCCCACACCTCACCCCGCCCCACCCTGTCTCCCCCGTCCTGGTGCCCAGTGTCCATGACCCGCCACTTCTGTTCCAAGGAAGACCCAGGATGGAAGAGAACTGGCACCATGAGGCCAGCATGCAAACCCCTCTAAGTCCTAGGCCCCTCCTGGTGCCAGTCCCTGCACCCGCCCCATTCTGCCCAGGATGCCAAGTGGGGTGAGGGCGGGTGTGGGTGGTGCCCGGGGCATCGCCCGTAAAGATAAGGAGATCTGAAGGCAGACGCGGCCAGATCAAAGTCTGGGGGCGGGGGGGGAGACCCGCCAGGGGAAGTGACCCGTGCCTAATCGAGAACGTTATGGGGCCCCCCACCTTCCCTTCCTTGTCAGGGCTTGGAGACACACCGGGCCCACCCCAGCAGAGAAGGGAAACTGAGGCCCTGGGGGATGGGCTAGTCCAGGCTCCTAGAGCCAGGCCTGGCGGGGTCCCTCCCTTCTCCCGGCATGCTGAGCGCAGGTCTGGTTCAGAGGCTGGTCTGTGCCCTTTACTCGCTGAAGACCTGGCTGCACCTCAGTTTCCCCGCATGAACAATGGAGGTTATCAGTAGCGAATTCGGTTTATTATATGAGATAACATAATCTCGCAGACAATGCAGCCAGCCCGGCGCCTGGCGCACAGAAGGCGCTTAGTAGAGCCGCTGCCTCCCTTCCAGTCTGAAGTCCTCCGGGGGCGGGGGGGGGGGGGTTCTGGGCCGCAGGGCCCCAGCTTCTTCTCGGGAGTGCCTTACCTCCCCCCATGTAGACCTCAGACGTCCACCCCCACGTCCCCCACTGTGTCTCCAGATGTGAACCCTGCCCCCCCCCAGGGAAGTAGAGCTTCCTCCTCCCCACCTCCCGCCCACCACCACCTTCCTGGTGCTCCCCCCCCCGCCCCCCCCCCCCCCCCCCCGGGAGTGACAGGGCAGCCGCCTGCTGACTCAGCGCCTGGAGCTGGGGCTTGCCTAGCAACGGGCACCCGCCTCGGGCAAACACGGCCACAGGCAGCCACACCCCCGCCACAGGAATGCAGCCGCATTCCTCGGGGGTGCCGTGGCACTGCGCCCACAACTGGGGGGTGGGGGCAGGTGGGCACCTGCCTCTGCCACCTTGGCATCAGCAGGGAGGGGGCCTCGCACGGCAGGGAGGGGGCGTCGCACAGCCACGCAGGCCCTGGGGCCAGCCTGCTGGGTCCCAGCCCACAGCCAGGGCCTGGCATCCTGAGGAAAAGAGGGCAGGAATAAGTTCAGGAGGCTCTGACACCTTTCCAAGCTGTGTGACCTGGGCCAAGGCCTCCCTGAGCCTCAGTTTCCTCTTCTGTCACGTGGGGAGGAAAGCATAGCAGTGTCCTGGCGGGATTGCCATGAGGACTGGTGGAAAGAATGCGGGTCCGGGGCTTAGCACCAGCCTGCCTCACTGCAGGGACTTGGGGAAGGGGACCGCATCCCCACCACAGAGTGAGGTAGGTCTTCTGACTCTGGAGGCCTTGAGGGAGATCGAAGCCCAGAGAGGGATTTGTACCTCCCTGAGGCCACACAGCAGGGCCACACCCCAGGGCCCAAACTGCCCAGTGTGCTGTTCCCCCAATCCTCCCCGCCCACCCACGCTCCTTTCTCTCCTGGGCGGGTCTGAGTCCCCAGACCCCACCGCTCACTGGGGCCCAGGGCCCCCAGCACCCTCCTCAGGGGGTCGAGGGAAGGGAGTTCCCACAGGAGGCCCTCTCTCTCCTGGGTCTGCCCCTGCCAGCTGGGGTCTCCTCCTCCTCTCTCTCTGTCATTGTGCTTTTCTGTCTCCAGAAGAGGCCACAGGACAGGGGTGCCTTAAGCACAGAGGAGCCTTGCTGCATGGAAAAAGCCCTGAGTGGGAGCTGGGTTACCTGGATTCACACCCTGGTTCTGCCTCTGACTTGCTGTGTGACCTTGGACCAGTCCCTTGCCTTTTCTAGCCTTTGCATTTCCCACCGTCACCTACATTGCCAGGGCCTGTGAGGACTACCCAAGATCAGGAAGAGCCTGGCACATAGTAGGGAGTCCCATGGGAGCGCCTCCACCCAGCATCTCCAGCCTCCCACAGCCTCCTGTAATCCCCCTAGATCTGCGGGCCTTTGATACTCCTGTCGGGCTGAGCCCGGGCTCTGAATAGGAAGCTGAGGGCTCAGGGGCTGTGGGGAAGCAGGCAGGAGCAGAGCCTGCCAGGCCGGCCGGAGGGAGGGGGCTGCGGGCCCCTCGCCATTCACCACTAAGCCTGGATCCGGACTCCTTTGTGCCAAGAACAAAACCCAGGGGATCAGCTGTTCTCAGACCTGCCTCTCTCAGCTCCGGAAGGGACGGGAGTCTGGGCCTGAGGGTGGACTGTGCCCCCTCCATGGGCCCTGGGATGCAGGGAGGCGGGGTGGCCCCACACTCCAGAAGCTCCTCACTACCTCGGGGTGTGGGGCTGTGGCGGGTGAACAAACCGGGGTTCAAATCCTGCCTCTTCTTTGTGACACTTGGGTGAGGGTATGAGCTCCTCTGAGCCTCAGTTTCATGATCTGTAAAGTGGGCATTATAATGGCTCCAGCCTTGTGGAGCCTGAGATTTCACGAAGATGTTGCATTCAGGGCTTGGCCGGGCCCAGGGCCCAGCAGGTGCTCTAGAAACGGAAGCTGCTATTGAAGTACTTTTCTTCTTGCCCAAGTACGCGGGGTATAAGCTGGATCAAATCTTGGCTCCGAGTCCAGAATATACGTGGGGGCGGGGGGAGAGAAATGATGGGGGGCTCTGAGCAAGCCTGGCCAGGTGTGCTGGGAGGCAAGGCCCTAGGTCCACCCCCTGCCCACTCTGCCTCCCAGGACGCCCTCCAGGATGCCCAGGGCACACGGCTCCCTCCTAGCCAAGGGCCCTGGGCCTGGGGCTGCAGGCACCCGGGATGGGATGTGTCCCTAGAGAGGAGGGGTAAGGGACTCTGAGCATCTGCCGACTGGGCCCCAAGGTAAAGCTGAGCCTGAGCCTGTCCCTTCTCAGGCTTCCTTCTGGCGCTCGGCCCCAGGCCTCATGGTGGCCAGTTGCTCCCAGCCTAGAATGGTCAAAATGCTTTGGCAGGGGCAGCCCCCCCCCCAGGTGTAACTGAGAGAGGCCTTGGGGGCTCTTCCTGCTCCGGGGGTCTCTCCCAGGACCCTCAGGCCTGAGCCACTGTCAGGGGACAAGGCTCTGCCGGGAGGTGGCTGAGAGAAGGCCCCAGGCAGTCATTACTTGAGTGCCCCAGGCAGGGGGCCAGGAGGCCCGTGGTCACACTGGGCCTGGGGCCTGGGCTCTGGCCAGCCATCAGCAGCCGAGATTGTCGGTTCGGTTTTATTTTAAACAAGAACTTTGAGTGGAAACATGTGTCTCTCCCCCTCCCCCCTCCCCCCTCTTTCTCCCCACCATTTCATTCTCAAATATTTCTCTTTTTTTGTGTGGCTCCTCTTCTGTTCTGCCTCTAGCTCCCTGTCTTTGTCTTTCTACCTCTTGCCTTCTCTCTCTCTTTCTCTCCAGCTATCAGGGGTCTGGAGTGGTACCTGACTTCCTCCCCCTCCCCCGGGGATATGGCCCAGGCCCCTGGCATCCCATGCTCCCTGCAGATGGAATCCGCAGTGGGTCCCGTGGCCCCATGCAGGCGTTCTGCCCCTGGGGAGGGCTAAGAGTCCCCTCCAGGGGAGACGGGGTTTGAGCAGCCGAGGCTCCGGAATCCAAATCCTCCATCCTCCTCTCCTCCTTCCGAAGTCCCAGCGTCTCCCAGATCTGCCCCTCTTGTATCCATTTTCTGTACAAGGCATCTAGGAAATAATTCTGCCGCTCAGACAAGTTTTCAACCACTGATCTGGTCCAAATCTCCCATTTTGCATCTAGAGAGGCCGGTGCCAAGAGGGACAGTGACTGGTCCAAGGCAACGTGGAGAAGCAGGAGCAAAGCTGGACAGACCTAGGTCCCCACTTTTTGGGCACAGCGTCACAGGAATTGGAGTGTCCCACCTCCAGACTCACAGTCACTGCACTTCTCAGGCCCTAGGTCTTCCAGAAGGGTGGTCTGCTTCCTAGGGGGTGACAGACCTCCCCTGAGCGGTCACCAGCCCAAGGGACCCCCTGGGAAATGGCCCGCCTTGGCTGGTCACCCCTTCCCTCCAGGACAGCCCTGTTACTGGGCCCCCAACTTCCAGCCCCTTCTGCCACTCACCAGGTAGCAAAGAAGAGAAATGAATATCCAGACACTGGGTCCAGGTCCCAGCTCAGCCTGAGTCCTTGTGTGACATGACCTTTACTCTCGCTGGCCTCAGTTTCCCCATCTTTGTAGCAGAAGGCTTGTTTTTGTCACTAGGCACCATTTCACCTGAATATTTTATTGTGTTCTCATCTCCTCCATGGCAAGAAACTTCTGGAACACCAGAAGTTCACGTATGCAGTCTTCCCTCCCAAAGTGGGAAGGACCCTTCCCAATATGACCAGCTCCCCTTAACCTCCGCGCTCACTGTTGCCTGGGTGGAAATGCCTTAGATGCCACGAGCAAGAGGAGAGAAGCCGAGTGGGGACTGCTACCATACCTGGCACCCCTTGTCAAAGGTGTGTCCCTTTGGGTCCCCAGGGTCCTGCCAGAGCTCAGGTAGGAATAGGAGGAGCTGTCTGGGTGGCAAAGGGGAATTTCTCCCCTCTCCCATGGTGCCGGGAGGTCAACCAGTAAATGAGGGGGATAAGCCAGACGGGGGCAGGTGAGCCTGTCTTTCCAGATTTGGGCAAACTCTGTCATCACCACTGGGCAACTCAGGCATCCCTGCCCAGGAGCCCTGAGTAGGAAAAGGATGAGGTCCTGGTCCCCGACAGCCGATGCTCCTTTCTGCCCTCTGGGACCCCATCTGTGTGCCCCAGCCAGGCGCTGAAAGGTACGACCTTCCACAGTCCCCACTATGACCTTCCAGCATCCCCACCAGTCTCGCGGATCTCCTCACCTCTGGAACATGGAAACGACTCACTTACAGGTGAGAGAACTGAGGCACAGAGCGGGAAAGGGTCTTGCCTGCTTGCACAGCCCTAGTGGTGTGCTGGGGCTGGTTCCTACTGGCTCAGGGAGAGGGGGTTGCTCAGTTCTCACGAATTTTGCAAGCCCGATTTCACTGGCACCTTGAGATCCGCCGTGGCTGGAAGTATTCATACCCCAGCAATGGGCAAGTGACACAAACCAAGGTTTTGTGGGGTTTTTTGTTTGTCTGCTTGCCTGTTTGTGTTTTCCTTTCAGACGGTGGGAGGCTAAACATTTCCCAACGCACCTCTGGCTGAAGGCCACAGCTTTTGTAATGTCTCTAGAAGGGGCCCTAGCTTAGAGAGCTGACGGGCTTCGCAAGGCCGCGCCCTCGTCCCCAGATCTGTCACAGATCTGAGGCTGACTCCAAAGCCAAAGAAAGGCTTTCCCTCCCTTAGGATGCCGGACAGTTAGCTTCTTTCTTTTTCACCATAATAACATCCCATCCGGGCAGCGGACTGTCCTGGCTGTCCCTTGGGGCCGGGATTAAAGGCACTGCAGGGTTCAGAACACCCGGCCAGCCCCTTCCTGCCCCCTGACACCACGCGATCAATTCCATAAATATTTACCAAGCTCCTCACTTAACCTCCCGGAGCCTGTTTCTTCAGCTGGAAAAAAAAAAAAAAAAAAAAGGCTCATCAGCCTAAGAGTGTCCATCGGGTCATTCAACCAGGGGCTCCCATGTGCCAGCTGGTGGCATCTTGGAAAGATCTCTGCTCAGAGTCCTGGTCTGTCACTGACTTCCGGTGTCACCCTGGGCCCCAGCCTATCCATCTCCACCTTGACATCTTCTGTAAGGGCTCCTTCTAACCCCTCCCCACCTCGGGGCTGTTGCAAGATCCCAGGGGAGGCCCTCGGTGAGAGAACTCTGGGAAATGCAAACATGGCCATCAGGGGCCTCGCTGGGCTGGGGACACAAAGGATCAGCAGTGGCTCACACCCAGGAGACAAAACACACCCGTGTGATTCACGCCAGCAGTGGTCTCCCTGTTTCTGTTTACTTGCATGCGGCGTTCAGAAAGCAGGGAGGTGTGGGATAGCAGACGGGACTTCCTGATGGGGTAATAAATAACATAGTAACAGCTAGTGTTTGATGCGTCCTCACTGTGTGCCAGGGCCTAGCTGAGGACGGGCTTGATCCCATTCAATCCTTTCAGAAAACTCTCGAGGTCGGGACTCCGACGACACCCGTTTTGTAGATAACAAAGCTAGAGCCCAGAACAGGGGACGTGACTTGACCAAGGTCCCTCCTGCATTCAAAAATATTCATGGATGGGGAGTTACCGTTTCACGGGGACGGAGCTTCAGTTTGGGAGCATGGAAAAGTTCTGCCGAAGGATGGTGGTGACGGGGGGCGCCGCAATGTGAATAAAAATGGTTAGAATGGTCAATGACATGTTATGTATATTTTCTATATTTTACCACGATAAAAAAAGTAATTGAAAAAGCAGCTCTTGATCCCCAGCTATGTTCTAGGCACCGCGCTGGAGCCCATGGACAGCAGTAAATAAAGTAAGTATCTCTGCCTCCATGGAGCTGACATTCTAGAACCTTCTGTGGATGGAAGGATGGACGGATGGCAGTGTTCCACAGCTGCTCTGTGCCATGTCATGGCCACCAGCCACAAGCGGCCGCTGAGCCCTTGAAATACGGCTAATGCCCCTGAGGACCTGGCTTTGATTTTATTTCATTTAAATTAAATCTAAATAGGCACCTGCAGGTGGTGCAGAACTAGCCAGTGCCCTTCTACAAGGTCAGGCACATGACGGGAGAGCCTAACCCAGCCGTCTTCGTCAGGCTTTCACGCTTGAATTCCAGCACTGTGGGCCTCCTGCGGCAGGATGGTCCCGGAAGCACGCGGCAAATTCAGAAACTCAGGCTTTACCTCCAACCCACTGAATCGGAAGCTCAGAGGATGGGGCCCAGGAGTCTGTATTTTTGTCAGCGTCCCAGACAATACCAGTGCACAGTAGCTCCAGTTTGAGACCCACCGCCCTTCTTGTTGGAGACTCCCAGCTGGGGCAGCTTTGACTTAGGCCTGACCTGTGCTGGGCCTCCTGGGCGGGGACCAGGCCTCCTTAGGGGGTATGCCCAGCTCAGGGCCTCCCCAACGCAGCTAACCCAGCCTTGAAGATAACTAGTCCTGGCTACCAGCTGAGATTCCCTCCCACTGTTCCCTGCAAAGAAAAGAGCTGGCCTTTCTATACTGTGTGCAGGGGGGCTGAGGAGAGCTCCGGAGCTCCTTGTCTCGTGTTCCACCGTCAGCCGGCTCAGGGCTCTGGCCCTAGCTGGTGGGCAGCAGGAAAGAGAGAGACTTGGCCTGGCACCCCACCCTGCTTACCAGCCTGGCCCAGCAAGGGGAGGAAGGAAGCCACGGCAAGCCAGGCCAGGGACCAGCGGGGACAGAGGTGGGGGGTGACGCAGGCCTCAGGAATTTGAAAACAAACATTTAGCCAACGAAGGAAGAGGCTGCTGTGGGTCGCTGAGCCAGGGCGGGCCCAGTTCCCTCCTTCCCAGGGCAAAGGGGCAAGTTCCAGCCCTGCTGACAGTGGCCCCTGGCTGAAACCAAAGAGTTTCCACTCCAGTGGGATGGGAAGGCCTCTGGGGGGTATAGGGACCGGGTGGGCTCTGCCCAGACACTGAAGCATCCTGGCTGAAATGAGGAGAGGAGGCGGCAGAGAGCAGGGAGCACCGGGAATGCCCAGGAAGAGGCTCAGTAGCAACATTTACTCATCAAGCATTTATTGAGCACCCACGGCATACGAATTCAGACAAAGGGGCTGCCCGGCTAGGGAAAGAGTCATACAGAGGGGAAGATAACACTGACAGAAGCCCAGGAGCTTGTGAGCCCTCGGCAGGGGAAGTCAGAGAAGGCTTCCTGGAGGAGGTGGCACCTAAGCTGAGCCCTGAAGGACAAATTTCACCAGGGCAGAACAGAATCTTATTCATCTCACCCCTCCCTCTCCTAAGGCCAGCATTCAGTGAGTGCATGAGTGAGCAAGTGACAGCGGATACGTGCAAGGAATCAATGAATGAACGATGTGAAGTCTGAAGTCTCAAGAGTCCAGACTGCAAAATCCATCTTCCCACCCCTCAGCTATTAACTCTCTTTATAGCCCCAGGGCTCTGCTCCCACTTCTACCCAGAGACTCGAGCCAGCCTGCATGGGTTCACGTCCCAGCTCAGTCACTTACCAGCTGTGTGACTTTCAGCATGTTACTTAACTTCTCTGTGCCTGGGGGGTCCGTTCTCCATAAAATGGCAGTAATCACACTACATAAAGTTTCCGTGAAGACTGCGTGTGCGTTCAGACAAGTACGGTGCTTGGAACAATGTCGGGCGTGTAGTGAGAGCTGCATCAGTGTTTGCTAATACGATGTGGACACCGGCTTACTCATTCACTCATTCACTCACTCATTCATTCACGGATTCATTCCCCTGTTCGATCCACTCACTCACACGCTCCTCCCTCTACCCGTCACTTGCTGAGCCCTCCCCGAGCCCAGGTCCTCTCCTCCCCACTCTGCCAGTCCTGGAGGCTGCCGGCCACACTGCTAATTACTGTAACACTGGCATTAATTCCCCCCAAACTAAAAACAAACAAGAAGGAGCTGTCTGGAGCAGGGGTGACACGCTACCCCCAGAACCAGGCTATGGGCACGAAGCCTCAGGCTTGGGCTTCTGGGCCAGGGGCCCCTCTGCGGGAGCTGCCACCGCGATGGCCGGATTCTTCCAAATCCCAGCCTTGCCCCACCGGTGGCCCCTGGCATCGCCCACCCCACACCCACATCTCAGGCCCCGTGAGTGCCAGGAGCCCCGGACCCAGTCTTCAAGGCAGCTCTGCCGAGCCAGGAGCCCATCTCACCAGGGAACGATTAGAGCTGCATGGTGAGCAGAATGACGGCATGCTGATTATTGTTAGAGGGGCAAGCAGAAGATTCCACAGCTTCCTTCTTCCCCATGGGCCCTGGAAGAAGAGGTCATGCTGGGGAAGGAGAGTCTGTAAAGAACATTTCCTGATCACCTCCAGCATGCCAGGTACCCTGCTCGGCACTTTCTATATTTTGACAGCGCGGCGTCGTGGGCATGACCCCTTGCAGTCATCACCGAGGGAAGTGAGGCTTGGAGAGGAAAGGGGACTTGCCCAAGGCCACCCAGCCAGACGCTCTGGTCCTGGAAATCAAACCTCTACCGAGACTGGGGCTCCTGGCCTTGAGGAAGCCTGAGGTGTGGGTGGGGAATGGGCACCGCCCGCGGTCCTGACCCCCCACCCCCGCCCGCCCCAGGGATGAGCAAGGCTGGCATCTGGGGAGCTGAAGAGGGGCTGGGTCTGGGCATGAGGTGATGTTTGGGCCAGAGGGTGGGGCGGGAGAGAAGGGGAGTGAGAGGGGCAGGGCCAGGTGCCCAGCAGGAACAACAGTATGGGGCGGGTAACGGGAGCCCGGCCAGGTCCGTGCTCTCGGGCAGGTCCTTCTGGGCCCTGGAAGCAGCAAGCTCGTCCCTGGGAGCCGCCGGGCCGATACCAGCCTCGATCAGCCAACTCAGCGATTGCATCGGCCTTTTCCTGGAAGACGGCAGACGCACTGGGGGAGTCCGGAAGGGAGGCACCTGTTTGGGAAAAGGGGGTGTGGGCACCCCGTCCTGCGAGGCTGCCGCTCCACCAGCCAGCCCGCCCGCATGTATTTGGCTCCAGGCGCTGGCGCTCTGCCAGCCTCCCCCTGCAGGCCTGGACTCCCGAGCTTCTGGATCTGGCCCTCAGAGCAGGCTGTGGGGGCTGCGTCCTGCGTGCCACCGGGGCCTTGAGTGACCCGTGCTGCCGGCCACTACCTCCGCCAAGCCAGACAGCCTCCCAGGGCCCGTCCACACCCGCCTTCTACAGCGCCGTGTTTCACCCCACCCTGGAAGGGGCAGGCACAGACGGGTGTTAAGGCAAGGTTGATGTGACACCATTTGGTGTCCTCCTTCTTTGGAGAATGTCAGTGCTGCTCTGCCATTAGGGGCACCAAAGGCCTCCCTGGGTGAGGGCCAAGGCATCCCACCACCTAGCTGGGCAGGAGACTTCACCTGGAATCCAGAAGAAGGACTGGGTCAGGAGTACACCGCCCCCTCCCCCGTTCTGGGGGAGGGTGGGGGGACAGGGCAGGGAGCCCAGCAGGGCCAGTCACACACTTGTCACGCCTCACAGGGGATAACAGGATCAGGGGCTCCGCTGCTGCAAAGGGCATCAGCCCCACACCCGAGCAGGGCGGGAGCAAACCCAGGGAGGGCAGAGGCAGTGGGAGGTCCAGGCGGAGGGGCCGGAGCCTGGTGGGGAAGCAGAGAGAGCCTGTGGCATCTCGGCATCAATGCTTCCCCGAGAGCCCACCTCCTGGAGACGCCGTGAGAACCGTGGCTGGAGGCCGGGCGTGGGCTTCGCGAGCCAGGAACGGCTGCAGAGCTGGGAAGAGGTGGGGGTAGTTTTGTTTTTTGGGTTTTTTTTTTTAAGATTTTATTTACTCATTTGACAGAGAGCACAAGCAGGCAGAGCAGCAGGAGAGGGAGAAGCAGCTCCCCGCTGAGCAGAGAGCCCATGCGATGGGGGCTCCATCCCAGGTCTCTGGGATCATGACCGGAGCCAAAGGCAGACGCTTAACCCAGGGTCCCCACGGTGGTGGTTGTCACAGCAAAGGGCTTCAGGGAGTAGGTCTGGGGCAGGTGGGCCCGGGTTCACAGAAGCCCTGCCCCTTACTTCCTGTGTGACCTCAGGCAAGTCACTTCCCCTCTCTGAGCCCTAGTTTCCTCCTTTGTAAAATGTGGACGCTACAAACAGAACCTGCTCAGAGGGTTGGGACAGTGGCTAAAGGAGGTGATCAATGCTGACCAAGCGGCAAACAACACTCAGTACCTGGTGGCGGTGACTTTTATTGTCCTTGTCCCATTAGGTGGCCAAGAACTTGGCATAAAACCTGGGACATCACAGGCCCAAGGGGGTAGTCTCCAGAGCCTCTGGGGATAAGCCTCTTTCCGTCTTAGGAATCCTCCCTCGTCCTTCACCTCCCCTTCCAGGCAGTCTCAGAGGGAAGGGGCTCTGGACTCAGGGCCTACAGACGGTCGCACGTGTATCCAAGACACCTTCACAGCCCTGAGTGCCCGGCCTGTGCTGGGATCCCTGAAGGAGTCAGAGAGCAGTGACTGCCCAGTGGGAGCAGGGAAACCGCCACGACCACATGCCCCGCGAGGCTGATGCCCGGGAGGCGGGGCCGTGACGGAAGGGGCGGGCTCCTCACCCAGCCCTGTAGTCCCCCTGCGGGCTTCCTGGAGGAGGGGGCCACGCTCAACCACCATCTTGCTCATCAGACCCCTTCCTCTCAGAGTTGAGACTGGGAGTGGGCACGTGCTCCTGTTTTCCGGAGGCTGTGCTCTCCTTTGCCCCCTGCCCGGCCCGCTGCCCCACCCACCCGCACAGCTAAGCTTTGGGAGGGCTCGTCCCCCGGGGCCAAGAGAAGTAGCCCCGCCCCCGCCCCCGCCCGACCCCGCGTCCCAGCCCGAGGCTCTGCTGCCCCCTAGTGGCAAGACTGAGGAGGACACTGCGCCCACTAGGGGAAACCAGTTCAGGGACAGCAATTACCATAAAAAATAAAATAACGACGACGACGACGATCATGATGATGACATTCATCACTTTTACAGTTTGTAAAGTGCCTTCTCAGTCAATCGCCAGCTGCACAGAGCAGGACGCAGGATACTGGCCTGAAATCAGGACCGGAGTCAGGTTCCAACGGGCTATGTGACCTTGGACAAGTGTCACCTCTCTGAGCCTGAGTCCTCCTGTGTAGAATGGGTGACAAAACAGGGCTGTTGTCAGGATTCGGTGACCTGACGCCAGGTGCACAGGTCGCGCTAGGAACAATACCGCCATCGTTATCCTAACACTTGCCCAATCGGCCCGGCATCACCTCCCCTTTGAATAATGCTTTCTGCAAACTCTTTTCTCAAGGTGTCCCCCCCTTTAATCTGCACTATCTTTTTAAAGTTCTTTATTTAAGTAATCTCTACACTCCATGTGGGACTCGAACTCACGACCCCGAGATCAAGAGTTGAGTGCTCTTCCGACGGCGCCCCGAATCTGCACTGTGACTCCCATTTAACAGATGAGGGGATTGAGGCTCAGAAAGGGGAAGTCACTCGCCTAGAGCCTCCTGGCTCGTAAGTGGTAAAGCAGGACTCAGAGCCAGGTTGGGCTGACTCCAGCCTCAGTGCTCACTCCCCACACCCTTCTTCGGAAACCCCCGCGTCCTTCCGGCCTCGTCTGAATAAGCAGGCACAGCCTCTGCCCCTTTCAGCCTTTTTCTCCACCTTGTCCCACAACGCCTGGCCCAGCAGCTGCCCCCTTGTCTCCTTCCTGACCGGGTCCCCAGCCCTCAGGGCAGCTCACGAGCAGAGAGCTTGAGAGTGGTTTCCAAAGGTCAACCTGTCTATCCCCCTGCACCCCGCCCAAGCAAATGACTGCTCATCTTGTTCTTCACGCTGCTCAGGGGAGGAGATTCCATAAATCCACTTCCTCTACCTGCCCAGCTGTGGCAGTTCCCACAGTCGGGAAGTTCTGCCATCGGTCTCACCAGAGTCCCTCCTGCTGCCTTGTCAGCCCATTTCCTTTTGTCCTTTCCCCCAGGAGTGTCAGAAACACAATCTGAGGAGGACCCTTGAGGCCTGGAGAGAGGAACTCTGGAATGGGGAAGGGTCACTCAGGGACAGGAAGTGAGAGCTGGGCCCAGGTTCAAACCTGGGTCAGGGCAGTGGGAGTGGCCAAGCTGGTCTCCTGGTGCCCAGGCAGCCTCAGCCCAGGTGGGGCAGCCTCCCCCACAGACTGAGAGCCCCGAGGCCCACCCCTTGCCCCACTGGCACCGTGCGGCTCATGCGCCCAGCGTGGGAACTGAGGAACAGAGCAGTCTGAGGACACGTGAAGGGCTCAGGCTCAAGGGTCACCTGGAGCTGGTTCAAATCCCCTCAAAGCCCTCAGGAAACATTTGCTGAGCTTCTCGCCTGTGCCAAGCACCACATTCAGCACTGAGGCCAAAGCCAAGGTCCCTGCCCCGTGGAGCTCACAGCCCAATGTGGAGGTGACAGTGAGTACGGCAATGAATGACAAACAAGAAATCCCAGAGTGGCAGGAGGGAAGGTGGGGAGGCCGCATATTTGAGAGTGATCGGGGAAGGCCTCCCAAGCAGGTGGCATTTGGGTCAAGGCTGGGATTACAAGAAGGAGCCATACCTGAAGGTCTGCGGGGGGAACACCCCAGGAACAGCGAACGGTCTGGGCACAAGCCCTGAGGCTGGAATGAGCTTGGCATCTGAAGACCCGGTGGAAAGACGGCCGGGCAGCGAGCTTGCTTGGGGCTCTAGGGTACGGACTCACGTACTGCCTTTCTCTCTGAATGTCTGTTTTCTTAGCTGTGAAATGGGTTCAACAATAGCCACTTAATAGGGAGACGGGCTCACAGTCCTTACATCGGGGCCTAGGTGGCCATTAAATATTTGATATTCTTCTTTTTTTTTTTTCTTAGAGAGAGAGTGTGTGTGCGTGAGCAGGTGCAGGGGGGCAGAGCCAGAGAAAGAATCCCAAGCAGGCTCCACACTCAGCTTGAAGCCCGATGAGGGGCTCCATCCCACAACCCCAAGACCACGACCCGAGCCGAAATCAAGAGTCGGACGCTTGACCGATGAGCCACTCAGGTGGCCCTAAACACTCGGTATTCTATCATTGCTCTATTAACAAGTCCGTCGCTGGATACTTCAGGTTGTAATTTCAACACCACCCTTCAGCCCCCAACTGCCCCCACCATGCGCACAGGACGGCCCAACCGTGTAACCAGTTACGGAATGGTTTAGGCCTTGTCCGAGTGCACCGCACTTCACGGTTTACAAAGCACGTCCTCCCACCCTTCCACGGCCCTGCAGGGCGGGTTGTTGAGGAACTCGTTGGAGGCGTCCGTGGCAAAGGGTCCGGCAGCCCCTGGCCCACAGCAGGTGCTCAGAGGGTCAGGTGCAGGTCCTGAACTTTCAAATTCTGAAGGCCTTTCTTACCAAATGTCCTTCATCTGAAAGAATGGTTCAGTTTCCAGCCACAGAGATCTGTAAGCCCGGATGGTTCTGGCTTACAGCTAAACTGCTGGAACCAGAAGGCAACTCTCCATCAAAACCCAGAAAAAATACTGCAGCAAGGGTCCTTGGGCCCTCCCACATGGAAGAGGAGCAGGAGGAGGCCAAGGTCAAGGTCAGGTCAAGGACTCCAGCCCCTGGACTCTTCTCTTCTGATTGGAAAGGGCTCCTTGCTCCCAGAGGAGGGCAAATCCCGGGTCTCTGCTCTGTTGCCTCCTTGTCCTACCACATCCATGTCAGCCCTCAAGATGTAGCTTGGATGGCACTGCCTCCAGGAAGCCTGCCCTGACTTCCTGTGAGAGCTGGCTGCTGCCTCATTTGCCCATCCACAGCCCCAGGGTTTCTCCTACTGGGGCAAAGCTTCTGTTGAAGTTTAACTCACATACATCAAGGACACAGACTTTCTGTGTGCAGCTCAGTGAACTGTCCCCAAGAGAGCAGCCTGTACAAAGGGCGTCCTCGGACTCCTCCCCCACCAGTTACTACTCTGGCCCCACGATAGCCCCACCCTGACCTCTACGCCATCAGTGAGTTCTGCCTGCTTTCGTACTTGATGTGAATACAACCATGTGAGAAGCCCTCTTTGTGTCTGGCTTCTCACACATTGTGTCTAGGTTGTGTCCTTAAACATGCTTGCAGAGGGTTAATTCTCTTTCGTGTACAGTGTGCCCCGTGGGAATAGACCACACTTTGTCCATTTTGCCGCTGATGGGCGTTTGGGTCATTTTTAGTATTTTGGTCATTAACAAATAGGACTGCAATGAACATTCTAGTTCATGTCTTTCAGGGCACGCATGTACACATTTCTGTTGGGTATATACCCTGAGAAAGAAGGGGATTTGCTGGGTCCCCGGGTAGTCGTGCACTCACCCTTAGCAGATGCGGCCAAACTGTGTTTCCAAAGTCATTGTGCCAGTTGGAACCCTGCTAACAGTACAGGGGAGGTCCTGCTGCCCCCCCACGCTCACCGACCCTTGAGTCTGTCTGGGAGCCCCTGCTTTGCGTCCGGTCACTTGTCTGTCTCACCTGTTACAGACAGTGGATGCTTCTGTGCCCGCCCCCTCCTGCCCCAGGAGACACAGATGAGAGTGGAGAATGAAGGGGATCAGAAAGAAGGAGAGAGACAAAGAGGCAGAGAGAGAGAGAAGAAGGAAGGAAGAAAGGAGGGAAGGAGGGAAGGAAGGAAGGAAGGGAAGGAGGGAGGGAGGGAGGGAGGGAGGAAGGAAGGAGAGAACCAACAAAGAAACGTTAGGCTGACCCCATGCTGCGGGGCCCCACGCCCACCCCGCTGCCCACCACACCCGCCCCAGTGCTTAGTTCCTGCTGCTGGGGCAGAAGCTTTGGCTCCTGGCTCACCCAGAAAGCTCAGTGCGCCCTATAAATGAACAACTGAATAAATTTCCTTCTCAACAGTTTCCTTTCAGGATAAAATCCTTGAAATAATAATAAAATCAGGGGTGCCTGGGTGGCTCAGTCTGTTAAGCGTCTGCCTTCAGCTCAGCTCATGATCCCAGGGTCCTGGGATCGAGCCCCACATCAGGATCCCTGCTCAGCGGGGAGTCTGCTTCTCCCTCTCACCCGCTCCCCCTGCTTGTGATCCTCTCTCTCTCTCTCTCTCTCTCTCTCTCTCTCTCTCTCGGTCACTGTAGAGAAGGAGTGGGCGCTGGGTAGGAAGGGGATTCCAGGAAGCCTTGAGTTTGCCTCCCAGAGGTACAGGGGCTCGGAGACTGGCTGAGCAGACAGCCTCAGGGGCCAAAACCCCTGCCCCAGACAGGCCTGCCCTCATCTCCTGTCCTGCCAGTCCCACCCCCACCTTCCTCCTTCTCCCACAGCAAGCAGGGGCAGGAGCCTAGGTCTGCGGCCAAGGCCGGATACCCAGGCCAGGCCTAACAGGGAGAGGCAGGTACCACTGAGAGAGGGGCTCCCTCGAGATGCCCTGCCTGGGTATACCTCCTGGGGAGGTGGCAGAGGAGGGAAGCGGGCCTGGTGGCGCGTGGTGCAGCCCCTGCCTCCCTGCCTGACAGCAAGGCCCCAAAGGCAGCCGCCAGCCACCCCCCGCCCGGCCCCCAGCAGCCTTGGGCAGACTCAGCTGTCAGCCAGCACCCAGATGTGCCAGGGGCGGGTTTCCTCCGCTTGGCCAGCCTAGTGCCAGCTTGGCCCTCCCCGTGCAGATCCAGCACTGAAAGAAGCAGAGAGGCCCTTCAGTCTTCACTCAGTGGAGGAATCCTGACCCTGGACTTTCTGAGTTCCTTAAATCTTCAAGGGACAGAGGCTTCGCCGCATCCCAGGGGACCCCACACTCTGGCTATGCAGCTCTGACACGATAAAAATAAAAGACACCATGTTTGGCAACTTCTGATGGGCCAGGCACTATGTCGACCTTATATACTGTGTTTGTTTGTTTTTAAGATTTTATTTATTTATTTGAGAGAGAGAGAGAGCAAGCATGAGCAGTGGGGAGGAGCAGAAGGAGAGGGAGAAGCAGAAGCAGGCTCCCCACTGAGCAAAGAACCCAATGCGGGGCTGGATCCCAGGATCCTGGGATCATGACCTGAGCCGAAGGCAGATACTTTACCGACTGAGCCAGCCGGGCGCCCGGATCCGGAATACTTTCTTTCACAGCAGCACAAAGTAGGCATTGCTATCACCATCCGCATTTTGCTGATGTGGTAACAGGGGCTTAGAGCCATTCGGTGTCTTACCTACAATCATGTGATACAGATCGAGAGATAGATTTCCGACCTCCACCCAAGGGGAAGGCCTAGAAGCAGTGACACCACAATAGCCCCAAGCACACCCAGCGCCCAGATCTGGGTTTCTGAACACCACCTCCCATCAAAGCAGCTCCGCTCCTTAGAGAAATGACTGGTTCTAGCTCACAGGCAGGGGAAGCACAGGCGAGCCTGGAACATCTCACAGCGCCAGCAAGTAAGGACATGCTCAAAAAGCAAAAAGGAAAGGGGATGTCAAACAGACACAGGAGGGGCGCCTGGGTGGCTCAGTCATTAAGATGTCTGCCTTCAGCTCAGGTCATGAACCCAGGGTCCCGCGATCAGCCCCATAGCGGCTCCTTGCTCAGCGGGGAGCCTGCCGCTCCCCCTGCTTGTGCTCTCTCTCTGTCAAATAAATAAATAAAATCTTGAAAAAAAAAAAACCAAAAACAGACACAGGAGTGGATCGGAAAGAGCTCCCAATGGCCAAAGCTGGAACGATTCGAACAAAATACATAACTCAGTACTGAACTATAGCCCAAAGGGAAGACATATGAAGGCACAGGTCCTTTATAACGGACTGATTACATAAATAGGGAAAAAGAACAGAAATCCTCCTTACAGAAGAATCCCAAATAATGGGACATAGGTAGATACGCCCGTCAGGAAGCAGGAGTGTGCCTCGAGTGTGGGTTCCACTTGCTTCCAAAGAACAGAGTACGGGAAAGGGAAGGTAGTGAACATCCCAGTGGGGAAAGCCTGGCCGACCCCAGCTTCACCATGTAATCAAGGTTAACGTCACCAATAATAAGTCATGTGGACATCACGTGCCTCCTGAGATCATGTGACAAGAAGGGCACTTGGCCTCTGAGGTATTCTTCCCCCAAACCCAGAACTTCCACCCAGTCATAAGAAAAACATCAGAGAAACCCAAACGGAGGGACAGTCTAACAGATTTCTGACCAGGACGCTTTAAAATTGTCAGGGACGTGGAAACCGAGGGCACACAGAAACTGTTGCTGACCAGAGGACACCAAGGAGACGTGACAACAAGAGGCAATGTGGGATCCTGGATCAGATTCCTGGACCAGAAAAAGGACATTAGTGGGAAAACCGGTGAAATCCGAATAAAATCTGGAGTTCAGTTAACAGTCATGTACCCGTGTTGGTTTCTTCGTCTTGACAACTGTACATGGTGATGGAAGATGTTAACAGCAGGCAAACCGGCATATGGAACTCTCTGGCCCGCCTCCGAAACGTTTCTGTAAATCTACAATTATTCTAAAGTAAACACTTCATTAAAAAAAAATCACTTGGGGGGCACCTGGGTGGCACAGCAGTTAAGCGTCTGCCTTCAGCTCAGGGCGTGATCCTGGCGTTATGGGATCGAGCCCCACATCAGGCTCCTCTGCTGTGAGCCTGCTTCTTCCTCTCCCACTCCCCCTGCTTGTGTTCCCTCTCTCGCTGGCTGCCTCTATCTCTGTCAAATAAATAAATAAAATCTTTTTAAAAAAAATCACTTGGGTATAAACGTCTGAACCAGGCTTCAAATTCAAACGTGTCTGTCCCCTTTGCCCCCAGGCTCCACCCCCCTGCACCACCTCAGGTTAGGCGGCCATTCCCAAGAGCTTCTTCATGGGTCTGAGTGTCTCCCCTGCTGTCCATGTTCGCCTTCTGGGACCAACCCGGCTCACGTTTTCTTTGCCCCATGCCCTCCTTTTGAAGGATGAAGGAAGCTCTGGTCCCCCAGGTGTGTTCACATCTCCAAGCTCATTCCCAGGTGCTTCCACTCTCCTGGGTGATTTGGGTTTCAATGAACATTGGCCTCCCCAGCAGCTATCCCTCCTGTGCAGCCGCCATCAGACTCCACGTGGGAATCCATGGGATTCCAAGAAAGACAACTCCCCAACCTGGCTTCAGGGCTAAAGCGCATGACCTAGGCCAGGTCTGTCAGCACACACCACCCCCTGGCCACTGTGATCAGCCCAGGGGTAGCCACGTGACCCAAGCGGGTCTAGTCAGAAAGCATCCCCAGACTTTGACAGGGAATGCTGGGACAAAGACAATTCCCTCCTTCTACATTGGATGCAAATGAAGAAGCCCCTGGAAGCCTTAGGATGAAGACGATACCAAGGACAACCGAGTAGAAAAATGAAAAGAGGGGCGCCTGGGTGGCACAGCGGTTAGGCGTCTGCCTTCAGCTCAGGGCGTGATCCCGGCGATCTGGGATCGAGCCCCACATCAGGCTCTTCCACTGTGAGCCTGCTTCTTCCTCTCCCACTCCCCCTGCTTGTGTTCCTTCTCTCGCTGGCTGTCTCTATCTCTGTCAAATAAATAAATAAAATCTTTAAAAAAAAAAAAAAAGAAAAGAAAAATGAAAAGAGCTGGGTTCTCAGCGACATCACAGGAGCCCCTGGATCAAGCCTCGCTTGAAGCCCACCCTGCCCATACACTTCTCAGTTATGAGAACTGTGGTAGGCTGAGAAATGGTCCCCTGAAAGATATCCACATCCTAATCCCTAGAACTTGTAAATGTTACCTTCCATGATAAACAAGGGAGGGAGGATAGATTTTTTCAGGTGGGCTTTAAGTTAAGGACTATGAGATGAAGAGATTATCTGGGCGGACCCCAAACGCAACCCCACGTATCCTTATACTTGGGAGGCAGTGGTAGAGCTGACACAGACACACAGAGAAGAAGGCAATGTGACCACGGAGGCAGAGACTGAGTGGCGTGGCCACCAGCCGAGGAAAGCCGGCAGCCACCGGAGCTGGGAGAGGCAAGGAACGGTTCTCCCCTGGAACACATCCCCGAAACAGGACAGAGCACGGGCCTGCCGACACCTGGGTTTTGGCCCAATGATACTGACACACAAGAGCCAATGGAGTCTCTTCGCTCTCCGAGCCTCGTTGAATCTGGTATTTTGTCAACTGCAGCCCAAAGCAGTGTCATTCATCCCCAGCCCTGCTGCCCCCTCCTCTGGTTCAGAGGTGAACTCTTCCCACTGGGAGGCAGCCAGAGGGTCTCCTAATCTTTAGTTGGAGGAAGTAGGGCTGGGGTGGGGGCAGCGTCAGACAGCTCACAGACTCCAAGCAAAGGCATCATGGGAGTTTATTTACAGAAAACTCACAGCCCCCAGGCCCATGCAGGCTCTGGCCAGAAGACCCCAGATATATCTATATATCTATTTATATCTATATATATCTATATATATATAGGTCCCAGCACCCATCAGCACCAGAGCTGTCCCCAGCTGGGTCCCTGCCAGAGGGACCAAGAGTCAGGCAGTGTGAAGGGAGCAGGCCCCAGTCCTTGCCAGATATCACAGGTCACCTGTGCAGTCCCTATGCCAGAGGAAGAAACTGGTGTCGGCCCTGAAGTGTGGACTTGGAGGAGCGTGAGGCCAGGCTGTACTCTGGACGCCAGGCCATGGAACAACAGCGGTGGCCTGGGGCGTGAGACACTGTAGGTCCCTCCAGACCTGTCCAGGAGCTGGGCACGGAGCTGGTGTCCCAGACCATGGCTGCCCATCATGCGGGGGGCTCCCCCAGTTTGCTGGTGGCACTTGTGATCCGCTTATTCTCTCGGAGGTTTCGAAGGCGGGCACTGAGGCTGCTGATCTCTTCCACGTAGGCCTGGGGCACCCACCCCTTTTCACCATCTGCCAGGCGGACCCCCTCCAGCCAGCCTAGGGGCGCGCAGGCCAGGAGCAGCATCAGTGGCATCGAAGGGACACCAGGGCCAGGTCTGCCAGGGAATGCCTAGGCCCCGATGCAAGCCTTGTCTGCACCCCTGGGGCAGAGGTGACATCATCCCAGCATCCCAGTTCCAGGAAGGACCCTGCCTCTAGCAGTCTTGTAGATGAACTTCTGACCTGTTTTTCCTGACATCCTCTAAGAAGGGTATTTCCCATTCTTCCCCATCAGTCACTCTGAATCCTCCAGCTTTATAAGCGGGAAGTTCCTCCTCTTGTCTAACTTGATTCCTGCATGCTGTGGTTGATCAACACTTGCATAACTTTTCCCTGTGATATCTTAGCCACCTAGCTACCTCCTGCCCACCCAGGTCCCATTAGGGAAGCCTTCCCAGGAGGCCCCTCTCACCGTCACTGGTTTGGGTCCTCACAGCCAGGATGTCAGTCTTCTCCAGAGTCAGCTCGTCCGGCTGCAGAGCCTTGTATGTCCTGACACACTGAACCTGGGGGCGGTCTGACAGCCCAAGGGAGAGTGAGGGAGTCCCCAGGGGAGGATGATTGGGGGTGGGGAGGGGTAGGAGGAGGAAGGAAAGGGGTAGGAGGGTGGCTGCTGCTGCTTCATTTTCTCTGCGTCTCCCTCTGCCCATCCTGGCCACTCTCCTCTCTTACCCTAAACACAAGCCCTTGGTGAATCCAGTCCCTCCCAGCTTGGGTTATTTCCCAGGGCTCTCACCTCCCCGGCTCAGTCTAACACCTTGATGCTGACCTCTAGGACAGTGTCCAACTGCTCCCAGGCAGCCCCCACAAAACAGTAATGACCCCTTCATATGCCCCTGTTACTACTCCAGGGCTCCGTCTAATCCATCCTTCTCAACGGGGATTCAAGTTACATCACCCCTCCCCCCCCCCCCCCCGTTATAACCCTCCAGGGCTTCCCACTCCCCCGAATAAAATCCAAAGTCTTCCCCATAGCCTACAAAGCCCTGCATGGTCTGGCCCTTGCCTCCTTGCTAGCCTCCCCTCTTCCCCTCTTCCTCCTCTCCCCCTGCCCCTTGGTCATGAAGCTCAGCAACACTGGCTGCCCTGCTGTTCCCCCAACATTCTGAGCTCCTTCTTGCCTCAGGGCCTTTGCACTGCCTGTCCTCCCTCCAGGAGTACTTCCCCCCAGATCTTTTCATGGCACCCCTCTTCATCCTTCAGGGGCCTTCCCTGACCACCTCTCTGGAGTGGGAAGCTCACCCCACAGCCCAAACAGGACTCTTAGCCCGAGCCAGAGAACCTGCTTCAATCTAGGCCCTAGGCTCTTTCTTCCACAGTAGGCAGGCTGGCAGTATGGGGAAAACCACAGACTCTGGGGCCAGACCTGGCTTGAATCCCAGCTCTGCTCCCCACTGGCCGTCTGACCTTGGGCAAGTTACTTAACATTTCTGAGCCTGTTTTCTCAGATATGAAAAAATGAGTCAACCTAGCAGGGTTAACATGAGGATTAAGTAAACTAAATGCACATAAAAGCCCCTAACACCAGGCCTGATGCTAGGCAAGTAGGGGTAGAAACAAGTTTCCTTCCTTTCCCTTTGCTAGCTCAGCCCTAACTCCCCTACTCATACCCCTTCGACAGCAGCCTGGTATCCACTACAACAGGGTCCCTCTCTGACTGGCCAGCACTCTGGCTTACCGGCCTCACTCACACTCCAGAGAGGAGCCTCTCTATCAACAGAGCTGATCCCCCACCCCCTGGCCCCTTTGGTTCCTGCCCTCTTTGCAACTGAGGCAAAGGCAGAGTCAGACCTGGGCTCCAGTCTCAGCTCTGTCGCTTACCAGATGGGTGAACTTGGACAAGTCACTTTAACCTCTCTGAACCTCTGTTTTCTAACTTGTAGAATGGGTTTCTGTGGGGTTGAAATGGGAGGATACAAAAGGCTTTGCCATCAGGTGCCCCGTGAGCGCACCGGGGGGGGGGGGGGGCTGGCCTGGCCTGTGTAAATACTGCGCCTCTCTCAAGGATCTGCGCAGCAGCCCCTACCGGCCCAGGCCGGCTGATCTCTCTCCCCGCTGGCCCGTGACATGGCACCAGGATGGGGGGAAAAGGGAAGAGGAAAGAGGGACCCAGCCCCAGGGGACGTGGGCCTTGAGGCGGGTGGGGGGAGGCAGGCTGCTACCTTGGCCCTCGCTGAAGACCTCCTTATCCTCCCGGGAGCTGGAGGGGCACAGGGCTGAGATCCACCGCTGTTTCTCACTTCTAGGGAGGGGGAGGCTGAGTTGTCACAATGCGCAAAGTGCAATCTCCCAGGGCCAGAGTGGTGAGACCGGGCTGGGAGAATTGGGCATGATGTCCAGACTCAGGACCCACCCCAGGGCCTCACCCAACAGCCCCGTCTGTCCCCAAGCCGGGGCCCCGCCCCGCTCTGAGCACAAGAACAGAGCAGGCCCAGAAGCCGCGGGATGCCAGCTCCGCCCGAGGTCTGTCTTCTGCCGCCGTCTGGCAGCCAGACATGCAAGGCCTTGTGCCTACCCGGGGGTCCTCTCTCCCCCACGCCCAGGCGCACTCACTCCGTCCGGGCCCTCAGCAGGAACTGGTGCTTCGCGTGCGGCCGGTGGAGGAGCTGAAGCAGGAACACGTGGCCGGGGATGCCTTGGAGCTTCTGGCTTAGATCCTTGACCTGGAGCTCGGCCATCCTGGCATGGACAAACACGGCAAACTTCCCCAGCCTGCAGGACCGGGGGAGAGGAGGTCAGCCTGGCTCAGCCTCGGGCTCCCAACCCCAGCCTCAGGACAGGGGGATTCCGATCAGAAGAAGGGGGTGGCTGCCCCTCAGGCTCCTCCCCAGGGAAACTTGGCTGCGGAAGGGCATCACCTCCCTAACAGCCAGCAGAGTCCCCACAAGGAATGGGGAGCGCCATTCCCGATGACTCCCTGACAGCAGTGGAAGGTGATAAAAACTAGCCCCTGCCCCTGGGCATGCTTTCAAGTTCTCTCTGAACTGCTCCCCACCGAGTCCCTGTTCCAAAGAGCCAGTGGGGAGCCCCTCGGATGAGCCCCCTGGGCTGCTTAGTGTCGTCCGACTGGTATAGTAGCAAAACTCTGTCTCTCGCTTGCCATTCTGTCCCAGGGCTTGACACTGCCTGGCCCATCATTTGGGTTCAATAAACACTTGTGGGAAGGATGGGCAGGGGAGTGGGTCAAGGAGGTCCCCCAGATTCCTTCTTCTCCACCTGTCTCAACAGAAGTCAGTATCTCCCACTCCAAACCAGACGCCTTCACTGTTTCCCATTCCGGGGAAAGACTTCATCAAGTGGCCCGGGTGGAAACCCAGCCATTATTCCGGCCTCTTCCCTCCTTCTCCCCGCACATCCCACCAGCAACTCCATGCTCCTAACTCCCTATTGTCCCTGGAATCCGCTTCCCACAGGCCCCCCACCACTTTTGGGGCATCTACTCTCACCTGGGCAATGGTAATAGCTTCGGGTCTCTTCCCTTCCAGTCCATCCTCCAAACTAGCCAGGAGTAAAATGTCACTCGTTTGCTTAACTCTGCATGCTCCCCATGGCCCTTGGAAAGCCCACCCTCCGTACTATGACTTGCAACAACCCAACCTCCTTCTCCTGCCCTTCCCCTCTACAAATCCAGCCACATTAGGCTTCATCATGCCCCAAACACACTCTGCTGTTACACCTTACTGTGACTTCTCTATATCCTCCCAAACTCTTTCTCTAGCTGGAAACTCCTATGTATCCTTCAAAACCCAGCTCAAATGTCCCTTCCTCCTTGAAGCTTTCCTGATTCTCACCTCATGCCAGGGGGATGCTACAGGAGTGCACCTTTCCCCTCAAAACCCTGACCAGGTGGTGATCAGGATATATCTTCACTGTCCTGAGAGCTCCTGTCGGCAGAAATGTCCCTGGCACCCGTCAGGGCCCAGAAGAGAACAGGGGTTCAGTGACACTTTAGTGAATGAATGAATGAACCAGGAATGAACCCTTCCCATAGTCAAAGAAGTCCTTTCTTCATCACATCCAGCCTTAAGGCTTACCTCACTCAGAAAGACCTCTCCTTCATCCAAACTGAAAATAATCACAGCTAATACCACGCGAGTGTTCATGCGTGCCAGGCACTGTGCTAAGCTCCTTCCACGTATTATTATCACCCTGAGTCTCCGTACACGGTAGTCTCTATACTACAGATGGGAGATAAGTAACACCGTGGTTAAGAGCCTGGGATTGGACATCAGACAGACCTGGCCTCCTGGCTCCTGCACTTACTAGATCCAGGATCTTGAGACTAACAAGGGAGCCTGCTTTCCAGGGAGATGTTGAGAGGGCGAAAGAGAATAACGCACGCAGCGCGCCCCGCACAGCACAGACGCTCAGTAACTGCTGGCCATCATCACAATGAGTCCAGACAGAGCTGGGGCTCCACGACTGGGCTCTTCATCTCTGCTCTACTTGGGGCTTAAGCTCAGAGCTGCATCGAGCCCTGTGCGGACACTCCGCCCTTGGTTCTCCGGTCTGGAAAACTGCCCTTGCTTCACCTGCCTTTTCTGGGGGAGCCTCCAAGGCTCAGGGTGCCCCAGCAGCACAGACAGGGGCTCCCAGGCCCCGTGATGGACTGTTTGTGAGCTTCATGATGGGGAAGAAGGGACCTGGCTCCAATCTACTTCCGCCACCCTGCCCAGACTCACTCCTTCCGCCGGGACAGCAGCAAGCAGTCATTGAAGAGATGCAGGTAGACGGCCTTGCTGGACAGCTTCAGCTTGGCGGGGGGCGCTGCGGGCAGTGGGGCCAGCTCCACCAGTTCCCCGTGCCGAACCAGCCAGCGGGCCTGAGAGATCAGTGGGAAGATCTGGAAGGATGGAGGAGGCAAGGGGGAGGGCGGGTCAGGCCCCGGACAGCAGGGCAGAAAGCACAGAATGGGAAGGGGTGGGGGAGGCGAGTGAGGAACTGGCCGGAGGAAACAAGAGCTGCCCCTTTGCGGACCCCATCCCGCCAGCTGCAGGCACGCACCTTGCCCTCAAAGTGGATCTTCTTGCTCAGGTGGATAAGCTCCTCTGTCCTCTTCATGGACTGCACGCTGGCATTGCACTCCTGCACCAGCTGGGGAGGCCGTGGGAGAGTCACCTGTGCCCCCCACCCCCACCCCGGCTCCCAGAGCCTAGCCTCAGGCTCCCACCTGGAGACCAGAGGCTCTGATGGCTGGGGCTCATTTAGAGATATACCGGGGATCTAGGGGGGCGGAGGGGGGAGCTGAGCTCACCTCCTTGAGTGCATTGAAGGCTTTGGTGGCCATGTCTTCGTCTTCAGACCCCTGTGCTGTCCTCTTCAGGATGTTCTGGAGGGTGGGGTCGGTGCAGTGAGGCAGGCCGGGACCTCCACCCATAACCCTGCTCACCCATGGTTACCCCAGAGGGACTGTGGAAGGCACAGCACCATCATGCCCCACCCCCACCCGCACAGCCCTCACTGTGGCCCGGTGCCCTCCAGGTACCTCCACCAGCATCTTGAGGCGGGTGATTCTCTGGAACGGCAAGATAAGGAAGGAGGTGAGGGGCAGACGTTGGCATACGGGAGACTCCTCCAGGCGAGCCAGGATGCCAGGGAACTTGGGGTTCTCCAGGCTGGAGGATGGGAAGGGGCCCGGGGTCACAGAGGGGCTCATGGAGACTATGAACTGCCAGGACGCATGACCCCAGCCACCCTCTTGTTTTTTCAGGTGCCTTCTCCGCACATCCTTCCTGCCCCTTGGGGTTGGGTCTAACCTGATCCTGGTCAGACAGCCCTGTTCAGGAACCACTCCCCTCCTAGGTCACCCCTCCTCGCCCAGTCCTCCATACCCGCTCCCACTTAAGACTCCCTTTATCCTCCCCGCCCCCCTTCAGAGCCTCCAGCCCTACAGCAGGCGCTGGTAGGTGCGCTCCTGGTAGGCCTGGTTGGTGACGTAGGGCAGGTACACTCGGCGGAAGGCTGGACAGTGGTGCAACACAATGTCACACACGCTGAAACGCAGGACATCTGCCTCTAGCCGCTGCTCCAGGTCCTGCAGGAACCTGAGGGGTCCAGCGAGGGGTCGAGGTCAGGGCCAAGGAGAGACCCCAGACCTGGAGCCCAGCCAATCACAGGCTTTCTCCTGGTACCCCCCCCCACAAACACACACCTGACCAGACTACTCCCTCACCTCTCGCTGGTGCTCTTGACCTCGGGCAGTTTGGAGAACAGCCACTGCTTGTCCTGCACTCCCAGACATTCGCTCAGCTCAGCAGATCCTAAGAAGTGGCCCACGGCCACCGACAGGCTGTGGATGTATGAGGCTTCTGACGTGATCAGCTCAAACTTGGCCTGAGTGAGGGTGGAGGCGGGGTTGAAAGGGCCGGACCAGCCCACCCCGGACACTGTGACATCACTTACCACCCGACCTCCCGACCCCGCCATGCCTTTCCCCCTCCCCCTGCTGTCCAAGCCCTGGACACCACCTCCTTAGACGCCCCACCTCCAATGACCTGGTGCCTGGAGCGTGAAGGTGACCACCTCTTGCCGCGCGCAATTGTTCAAACTCAACTGAAGACCTTGACTGAGCCCCTAGCTCCACCCATCAGGCCTGCCCCTCGAGCGGGGAGCGCTTCATTTAGCCCCGCCCCCGCGCCGAGCCCCGCTCTGTCCTTCGCCCACCAGGCGTTTTCCATCCAGAGGTCCTTGCTTTCGCCGCCCCCCTGGGCTGGCCCAGCCTGACTCCGCCCCTCTGCTGGCCTTGTTGGCCCCGCCCCTGGCCCCACCCCTCGGTCCCGCCGCGGCTCTCGCCTTCTGCTGCACTGCTCCGGTCCCCGCTAGCAGCCGGTCCCACTTTGTCAGGTCCTTGCACCCACCTTTCGCATGGACGGTCCCGCCGGCCCCGCCCTCTTGTGGCCCCGCTTTCCCCGCTGGGTCCCACACCCACCTCCAGCGGTGTGCAGTCCCACTGGCCCGGTAACCCAGGGCCCGGGACCCCCGCTCAGTCGGGGGACCCCATCCTCCTGGCCCCGCCCCGTCTGCGGCCCCGCCCCCGCGGGCCCCAGGGCCACCTCCCCGGCTGGCAGCCCCGCCGGCCCCGCCCCGCCGGCTCCCGGCGCCCACCTCCTGCAGTTTGCAGTCGCGCAGGCTCAGCGTGGCCAGGACGCCGCTGCCGCGCACGTCGGGGATGTCCTGCCACAGCGAGAAGGTGGAGCCTCGCGCCGAGCGCTGCGCCCGGAAGGAGCTGCTCGGGGAGAGGTTGGCGCGCGGCGGCCCGGGCCCCTCCTCCGCGCCCTCCGCCTCGTCCCCCGGGCCCTCCTCCTCGCGCTGCTGCCGCCGCAGTTCGCGGGCGCTGGCCACGTCGCTGTATTCCTGGTAGAGGACCGCTGGGCGGGGAGAGGGGCGGGGGAGGGCCGTGGGGCGCCCGCCTGCCCGGTCCGGCTCCTGCCCGGCTCCCCGAGATCCTGCCTCGCTCGGCCAGCCTTTCGGACGGTTCGGGGAGCGGGACACCGGGAAGTCGTTCACTCACTCACTCACGCCTTCCAGAACACTGCTTGCGCCCCCACGGCGGGCTAGCCACTGTGCTTGCTACTGAGATTCAGTTCTCTCTCCCCCTCTCAACTCGCCAAACCCCCAGACCCCAGCCCCTTCCTCCCACGTACTGTTAAGGAGAAACCGTGACTGGCGCCGCTCGCTGGCGCTCCTGGAACCCAGAGCCAGCTCTTCCTGCGTGTCCAGCCTAGGAAAGGGACAGTGTCAGGGCCCTTCTTTGCCTGCACCCCCTCCTCGGACGGAGCGCGGAGTGGGAGATGGTACCTGGGCTCGGGCCAGCCGCTATGGCCCCTGCTCGGGTCAACAGGGACTGGCATCGCCAAACCGTCCACCCTCATCTCGACGCTGCGCGACTCCCTTCCAGGTGCTTTTCCTGGAGAGGGAGAGAGCTGAGGGTGGGTGGCTCCAAGAATGGGTGCCACACTCCAGCTGCCCAGCACCCAGTCTCAGGTGTGGGCTGTGCCCCATGGTGCCTCTGGCTCCTGGCCTGCTCTTAGGGCCCAGGGGAGAAGCTGGTACCTTCCCGAGCTGCACCAGTGCCTGACCCTGGGGTCAGCACCCGGGCTGCTGAATTCCGCCCCAGGCGCAGGGAAGTGTGCAGACGGGTCATCAACTCAGAGGCTGAGAAGCGCCTCCGTTCAGGCCCCTCCAGGCCTACACGGGAGGGTCCAGACAGCTCCAGTGTCCTAGGCTCCTCAGTGCTCAGGGCCTGCTCTGCTGTCTGGCCGTGCTCCAGGAAGACAGTGTGGGCTTCAGGGCTGCCAGGGAGCTCTTCACGCTGATATACCCGCATCTTGCGCCCTACAGGGAAGTGGGGTGAGAGCACAGGCTGGCATCCATTGGGGTTCTCTCCACTCCTCCCTGGTGCTACCCTGTGGCCCCGAGCATCTGAGGGAGAGAGGTCAATGTTTTTGCCAGAATCTGCCCCACCCCCACCCCGCCGTCCAAAATGCAATCGACAAGAGGGGTAGTAGAGAGAGCACAGTGCCTGATTGCAGTGGGCAAAGGGCCAAGGAGGCCAGGACAGCCACTCATTTGCTGTGCAACCTCCAACAAGTCACTTGTCCCTGAGCTCCAGTTCTCTTATCACTAAAATCTACCACTTGTCCTGCCTGTTTGGGGAACTCTGGGACTTAAGAGTCTTAAAAGAGCCACCCAACTTCTCCCCTATCTGCCCCACTGGGCCACCACCCCCTCACCCAGAGTGACTCACAGGCCGACTTCTTCTCTGAGCCGTGACTGGCCCGACGCTGTGGCTGTGGGTGCTGGGGACTCCAGGGTCCCTCCAGAGCTGGGGGCTGGGCACTAGGACAGTGTGGCCAGCTGCCAGCCCTGCTGGGCCGCATCCCCCCACTGGTGGAGATCTCGGTGTCTGGGACTTCCAGGGATGGTGGCCATAGCAGCCCTTGGAGAGGAGCAGGGGTCCCCAGGGACCAGCGGCTGCCAGGAGCCCGAAGCCCCTCTGGGGCAACAGGGAAGAGATCCAGACACACAGGACTTGGGGGCTGCAGGGTGGGCAACTCTGCAAAGGACAGACTCTCCTGCTGGCACACAGCTATGGGGCGGCGGGCAGTGCCACGCGGCCCAGCCAGGTGGGACTGGAGGGTGGCAGGTGGCCCACAGTCCATTCCTCCTTTGCTCTGCCACCCACCTGAGCCTGCAGGGGAAAAGGCATGAAAGGCAGACACAGAACAGCAGGGCTGGCCAGCAAGCCACCTTTGCCTCGGAGGCCCGGACAAACGCTGGTGTACAAACGTGCACACACATCTGCACAAGCACACCACACCTACTTGCTTAGTTACAGCTAATACTTATTTGGCACTTACTGAATGGCAGGCCAGATGCTTTATATATATTATTTCATGTAATCTTCAGAACCCTGAGTTGATGCTGTTTTTATCCCCATTTTATAGGTGAGGTAAGGTGAGGCACAGGTTATTTGGCATATGGGGGAGTCAGGACTCAAACCCAGGCAGTCTAGCTTCTGAGTCTGTGCTTTTAACCACCTCGTGCATTTTCAACTCTCACTGACCTATGACCAGACACACAGATACATATGTTGTTGCACAATCCATGCACTTGCACACGCATTCTCTTCCAAGTACACACAGGGACATACACATTTCATAGGGACACTCAGACACTTCACATTCACAGGCTCACGCATTCACACACTTTTCACACAACTACGTATGTTCACAGACTCTTTCTCACATACACACACACACACACACACACACGCTGACCCATCAGATATTTATGTATCCCGTCAAGCTTTCTCACACTCCTGTTCCATTCATACTCACGCGCCGAGATATAGACACCAACACACCGGCCCAGAAGTCTTTGCTTGGTATTACCCAACCTCCTCTCCCATGCCCAGAGTTGCAGCCTTCAGTGCCGAGCGGTGCCCACACCCTGCCAAGCTGGCTGGGAGGGTCACAGGCTGGCAGGCGGGCCACTACCCAGATCAGGCTAGGCCCTCCCGGGGAAGGGCAGGGAGATGTCCCAGCTCCCAGCCTGGGGCGAGAGAGGGGTTCTTCCCTACCCTGGCTGCCAGCCCCGGGATCGAGCCAGGCTGACCGGGTCCTCTCTGGGCAGGAAGTCATCCCCAAGGAGTCTGCCGGAGCCTCGGGACAGGCCTGATGATAGAGGGATCCGAGCCCCCACAGCCCTTCCCCCTGGCCCTCCACCGGCTGCCCTCCTGCAGCCCCTCACCTCTCCAGCCGAGGGCCGCTGCTGATCTTGTTCTGCTCCGGAGGGGGAAGCCCTCTCTCTGCCCAGCTGGCTGGGGGAGATCCCACCCAGACAAAGAGTTTGATTCATCAAACCCTGTGGTGAGGCAAGCGGTAGGGAGGGAGGGAGCAGGCAGCGGGCTGGGCGGGGGCCTACCCTAGCCTGGCCTCACTGTGGGCAGGCGGGGCAGCAAGGACCCCCCCAGAGGTCCCCTCTGGCCAGAGGAGCAGTGCCCAGCCTGGCAGGGCAAGGAGACCCAGGGGACAGAGACAGAGATAGAGATCCAGAAATACGGAGACCCTTTAGGCAGCATCTCAGAAGGGGACACCCCAAAACACTCAAACCCAGAAAACCACAGACACCGAGACATATGGGGACCCAGAGATGCAGACAGAGAGACAGAGACACTGAAAATTTCACAGACCAGATACTCAGAGACAGATGCAAAGCCCAGAAAAACCCAGAGAGACAGATGGACAAACGTTTTGTGGCCCATGGGTTTGCCAGTCTAGTGAGGGAGCTAAAAAAGAAAATAGTTACAATCTGGGTTGGCAGGAGAGCCAAGCCAGAGGAACCATCAGCGCTGGGCTCAACTTGACCTGAGCATTCCAGGAAGGCTTCCTGGAGGAAGTAATGGCTAACTATTCCGGCCGAAATACCCAGGGACCCAGTAAACATCGATAGGGAGAAAATCTTGACCTGAGAGAAACAGTGACAGTGTCAGTGACCGTGGGATGAAGGAGGGACGGAGGAAAGGACCTAGTGGGGGACCACTCTATCTGCATAGCCACCCAGCTGCTCCCCTGCTCTCTTCAGTCCCTGCCTGGGGTGGGGTGGGGCTGCTCCTAAGAGACAGTTACTCAGCCAGGCTCTCCCCACAGGGACAACTTTAGTTTATACCTTAAACCTCTGTCCATCTGACCACGTCTCTGTTTGCTCATCTGATAAATAAGCTAGTCATACCAGCTTTAAAACACTAATATGACAGGAAATGACAGCACACGTAAAGCCCCTCGCACATAGTGGGAGCTTTGTAGTTGACAGTCAGTCTCCTGAGTATTGTGATTAGTCTTTCTCTAGTCAGGCAGGTGGCTTGGGCCGTCACATGAACAGGGAAACTGAGTTGGTGAGGCTGAGACCCACCCTTCATTGTAGGAGCATGTGGAAGGAGACTCGGGACCGCTGCCTGCCGGAGAGGTCTCTTTCTCTCCAGGATCTGAAGTCCTCAACACAGAAGTCCCACTTGCTTCTGTGGGGACCCATGTGCAAGAATACACACGTGCCCCTGTGCCCTTGTATTCTGGGAGATCCTCTCTACTTGGATTCGGGAAGCCCCTGGAAGGCGGGGAGCACACCCCCCATGCCCTCCTGAGTTACAAGGATAAATGAGCAAAACCATGGAAGCCTTGGGGCAGGAGCACCCCTATAAAGGCTTAGAGGAGAAGCCTGGGCGAATGCCAGGGGAAGGTGGTAGGTTTTCAGTAGAGAGGAGGCTGGAGGCAGGTCCCTAGGGGGAAAGGCAGGGGTGAGTCAACCTCCACCTCTGTCCAGACTAAAAGGCAATGGAAATGCCCCATCTAGCTGGGAAACCAGCCCTGTGGCCTTCCAAAGATGTGGCCCACTCAACCTCAGTGCTCGGGACCAAGGAGGGGTTGAGCTGTGTTCGTATTGTGTGCAGCTCATCTCTGCTAGGAAGAAAAAAGGAAAAAGCCTCAGGAAGAGAGCTGGCCCCAAGTAGCAGGGTCATTCCCTGCCCCAGACATGATGACCAGATACTCTAGTGCCAAGGGTCATTCTGGAACCCATAGGGGAAAACCCCTGCTAAGGCTTAAGTCCAGTGTTGGCATTCCCAGCTGTGTGGCCCTAGGCGAGTCATAGCCTGTTCCTGGGCCTCAGTGTCCCCATCTGTAAAGTAGCATGGAAGGTCTCTCCTGGCTGCCCCCTCTAGGAAACTCGTGTCATCATGAGTGTCTCTTCGGGCAGAGAAGGACAGGCAGGGGCCAAGGAGGGCCCCATCCAGTGGGCACTGCTAATCACACGGACAATGGGCCCACTTGGCAAGGCTGGCAGAGACGGTCTCTGGATACTGCTATGGTTCAGGGAGACCACCTCTGGCTTCCTGCGCCCACGATTTCCCTGCCCCCTCCCTGGTTCTCCTTGCCCCAGTGCCCAGAGAAGTAGGGCCCTGCCATGGCCCCTGTGCCCCTTCAGGGACAAAGCCGAGTGGAAGGTCATGGCTGGAAAGGGGATCCAGGCCAAACAGGCGGTGGAGCCCCAGGAGGCCATAAGTGGGTGGGAGCCAGGATCAGAGGCCGGGCAGGCAGCACAAAGGACTCACTCTGGGAAGACTGGCGGGAGGAGGATGGGACTGCTGGCAGCAGGGTGGGGCCCTACCTCAGCCAGGGACCTCCGTCCAGCCTCCGACACGGTCCAGGGCTCCAGACCACCTGGGGGCTCTGGGGTTGCAGCCGGGTCCTCAGGGGGCGATGTCAGCATGGCCCCTGAGCCAGGCAGTGCACGATCCTGGGTATTGTGTGGGGCGGGGAGGGGGGAGGCGAAGGCGGAGGGAACCTTGCAGGCGGGCAGGCGGCTGTCTCAACGTGCCTGCTCCCCGCCCCCCTTCCCCAGAACCGGTTTGGCCAGTCTGGGGTACAAGAGGGGGGCTGGAACAATGGGAGTCCTATGCCCAGGAGAGGCTCTGAAGGACCCCAGACCGATGTCCTAAAGATGGGGGAAGCACTGCTTTTCTGCCCAAGAAACAGGTCACCCCTCTTCTGAAGCTTCCCAAATGTAAGACGTGCTGGGGGAGGAGAGGCTTCACAGAGAACCTCCCAAGCTCTGGACTCCTCAGGGACCCTGAGAACTCTGCAGTTTGCCCGCCCTCTCTGAGCTGGCCACAGCACCTATAAATAGGAACTCTCATCTCTACCGCGGAGGGATGGAAATCATGAAAGGTGGTGATGTGGACCGTCCTGGACCATCCTGGCCGACCCTCCAGCATCACTGCTCTCATGAATGACCCACACTCCCCTGCTGCCTGGAATGACCCACCTCGCCATTTCCAATGGCCTCCTCCACCAGGAAGCCTTCCCAGACTCTAGTCCTCAACGAAGGAGCCCTCAATAAACCAATAGCCCAAACAGAACTAGCCTCCAGAAAGGAGGCTGCCGCAACCATGTGCTCTTCCCAAGCCCGTGAAAGGGAAAGCTGTTCTCTTCCTCATACTACCTGCCATTTATTTAAGCACTGGTAATTGCTAGACACTCAGTGTTAATATCAGTATGTACGCAAATACCAATACTCGTGTTGCTAATAACTTATTGTACACGGTGTGCCAGGCTCTGTTCTGAGCACTTCACATCTGTTTACAGGTTTCCCCCACTACCCAAAAGTAGAGCATTCCTACAAAAGCTTTCCTAAGCCAAAATGGCATAAAACAAAGAAGCAATTACCATTAATGTATATGGAAAAATGTTTTTAGCGTTTCCATACCCCAAAAATCACCTCTCTTAGGCTTTTCTGATATTTGAGGACACAACTTGCTAACAGATACACAAAATAAATTGAGATAAAGCACAGATGCTCCCGGACACAGTTCAGAGCTCTGGTGGCTTGATACTGAGATGCTGAGTGCCGTGCCAAGGAAAAGCTTGGTGGGGCAGGCTCTCTGCTTAGGGCGTGTGCTGCCTCTCTAAGAGATCACGGCAAAACAAATGTTGAATGCTATTTTCCCTTTTTCACCTTTTTCGCTAAAGCAAACATTTTCTTTGGATTTCTTCCAGTTAGTGCAAACAGGTACTAATAGAGGTCTTCGGTGAAAGCCAAGTGGTGTAACGCAAACTTCTGAAAAGCAGGGGACACTGTATTCATTCGATCTTCACCAGGACCCTGTTACTGCTCCCACTTACCAGATGAGGACATGAGGCTTATACATGTTAAATCAGGGGGATTATCCCATTCAATCTCTCATCAGCTCTATGAAGTCTCTATTTTATAGATATGAAACTGAGGGGCGCCTGGGTAGCGCAGGCGTTAAGCGTCTGCCTTCGGCTCGGGCGTGATCCCGGCGTTCCGGGATCGAGTCCCACTTCGGGCTCCTCCGCTGGGGGCCTGCTTCTTCCTCTCCCACTCCCCCTGCTTGTGTTCCCTCTCTCGCTGGCTGTCTCTCTGTCACATGAATAAATAAATCTTAAAAAAAAAAAAAAGATAGGAAACTGAGATCCAAGGTATTAAATCACTTACCCAAGGTCATACAGCTAATAGGTGTCAGAACTAATATTCAAAGCCAGGTCTCTGACTCAACCACCAACCTCTATCCTTAGCCACTGCCCAGGACCATGTCACCAGGCTTTTGGGAGGATCTAGTGAAAAGTGTGTAAATGTCTGTTGGGAGGTGTCTCAGCTCTCCTGACTAAACCCTTTTACTATTATTCATACACTGCAGGCCTCCATGAGCATATGGGACAGGTGTCCAGGGCCCAGATCCCAGTGAACTCTCCCCCACCCACTGGTGACCATTCAGTACTGAGTGATTGGGGTCCCTCCACTCCCTTGGCCTCCAGAGCATCTCGGCATAATGAAGAGACACTGCACAGTGTGTGTGGAAACCAGGTGTCCGTGGACAAGTGGCACACTGGGGGGCAGAGAGAGGTTTATTGCCAGCACTGCACATAGAACAGGAGATGGGGACAGAGAGAAGGAGGCAATGCAGGACTAGCGGTCTTCAGAGAGCTCTAATCCTCTCATCCCAGTTCCGAGGCTGACCTTGGGGCCGCTGGCCAAGGTACTGCCCAGACCCCTGGCCAAAGGCAGAGGACCCCAAATGGAAGGAAGCACCTGGGGAACCTAGGGTTCTTGAAGGGCAGTCCCGCATCACTCGCCCCTGGTCCTGGGCTCTGGGGACAGAGCCCCTGCTGCAGAGGACAGAAAGCATGGCTTGGTCAGGCTGAATAGTTTGGCCCAGGAGAGCAGAGGGGACTCCAGTGGGGATAATGTCATAGAGGGGGCGGGGCGTGGGCGGAGTTTGGTGAAGGGCGGGGCCAGGCGGAAAGGAGAGGGAAGTGGGCCGATTCTCCCTCTGGAAGAAGCCAAACCAGAGGGCGGGGCAAGAGAGAGCCAAGCGAAGGCCTGAGGGCGGGTCGAGGGGCGTGGTCAGGGGAGGGGTCCGGGTCCTTCAGCCGTGCGGACCTAAAGCAGCGCCGACCGGTTGTCCGCAGGCTCCTGCATGGCCAGATAGCGCTCGCGCTTTATTTTGGTAACCAGGGCGGCTGGAACGTCAGGCACCAGCCAGGCGAGGAGGCGCACGAAGAGCACCACGTGCTGGGGGCAAGGGGGAGCCAAAGAGAGAATGAGTCCCTTAGCTACCTTAATTTATGGAGCGCTTACTAAGTGCAAGGCACCATTCTGAGGTTTCCCGGGTATTAACTCACTTAATCCTCACAACAACACTAGCAGGTGAGTACAATTACTACTCCTGTTTTACAGGTGAAGAGACTGAAGCATAAAACGGTGGTCATTTGCCCAAAGACACAGATATAATTCGAAACCCGTAACACTAGGGACCCTGGTAGAAGCAGGGCTGGAGAAAGGATCCTAAGCAAAGCCAGAGGGAGCACGCCTCCTCTCCTTCCTCCAGGTCTGTTGTCTAAAGATAATAGTAGTAGCAGTGCTATTAATTTATTGAGCACCTACAATGTGCTGGACACTGTGCAAGTGCTTGACACCGAATCTTCCTAACGATCCTATTCTACAGCATACCCCCCCCATTTACAGCTGGGCGGCGGCGGCGCTTGAACTTGAACCCAAGTCTGTCCCACACACAAATAGCTGAACCTACCTCGAAGGCGACGAAGAGACCCAGACGCACGTCCAGCAGCTTCCAGTAGAAGAGGTTCCCCTGTGGATCGCGAAGGGCCGCGTACCTAAGCTGAGGAGGGCGCGAGGTCAGCGAGGCTCTCCCGCCCCTCCCGGCCCTGGAGCCTGGCCCCGCCCCTTTAGCTGTACCCCGCCCCCCAGCTCGGCCCAGCAGTCCGCCGCGCAGACTCAGCTGCTTGTCCTCCCAGTTAGGCCCCGCCCCCCCTCCCACGGGCTCACCGCTCCGCCTCCGGATTCAGCGCCCGGCTCCCACAGCCAGGCCCCGGCGGTCCCCCAGGCTCAGCGCTCCGCCCCTCCCAGACAGGCCCAGACCCCCGCCTTGAGCTCCCACTTGCAGGGCGTGAGGTCCTCCTGGGCAAGGTAGGCTGGACGTGCGCGCGCAGTTGTGCAGCTGACAAAGCTCCTGTTAGGCTGTGGAGTTCCTACTGGTACAGGAGATGCATTAGGTCCGAGGTGAAGGCGAGGAGGAAAGCCTGCAGAGCCAGAGATACTCCAAGGCCCAGTCTCCCAACTACCCCCAGCTGGGTCCAAACCCACTCCCGTGGGCAGGATGAGCCTGCGCCTAGAATTCTAGCAATCTACCTCTTATTTTCCTGTCTCTGACCCTGGAATTCAGCCCGCATTTCCCTATTCCTAAGCCACCTTTCCCCGTCTCTTATCTCTATTTCCCCCTCTGACCCTGTATGCCCCTCCTTTACCCCATGCTCACATTCACAATGACCACAAGATGGGCCATGGCCTCAAGCAGAAGCGGCCAGATTCCAATGCCCACTCAGCCACTGGCCTCCAATACTCGCACAGGATCTTGTGGGTGTCCAGTCGGATCTCCACCCAGTTGTTGAGCACAGCAAACAGAGGTGCCAGAGCAAGGGCCCAAAGCCCCCTCACCATGACGAGGATGGCTGCAGAGCTGGTGAGTAGGTGAGGAAAGCAGGTGCAGTGTGGGAAATAGGACTCCTTTGAGCCTGTCACTGGGTCCTGGACCATCTGTGGGCCCAGAGTGGCCAACTCTGGACATGCACACTCCTGTTCGAAGAGGCAACACCTGTGCCTCCTGGGGCCCAAGAGGCTGCATGTCACAACCCTGAGTGGGAAGACCCCCATCTTTTTCTGCCTCCACAGGGAGCTCTGGAATTATAGGAATGAGGTCCAAATCATTTTTGTCTCTGCAGGGCCTTTCCCTCCAAGATCCTGGCTAAAAGCCTGTGGATGGATGGATGGATGGATGGGTGGATGGATGGACGGACAGGTGCATAGATGGGAAAGTAAACAGAAACATAAACAACAAATGGATGCACTTGTGGGAGAGGGCTGGATGGACTGATGGGTGGGTAAACTGGACAGGCAAACAATTGGCAAATCTCTATAAGTGGGTGCACAAGTGGGTGAGTAGAAGAGCAGATGGGTGGATAGATGGATGGATGGCGTGGTGGAGGAGCAGATGAAAGCATGGTGGGATGGATGACAGACGTAAGGATGGATGAATAGATAATGGATAATGTATTAGTTTGTTCAATAACTGTTAACTGACTGGGGCACCTGGGTGGCTCAGATGGTTGAGTGTCCATCTTTTGGTTTTGGCTCGGATCATGATCTCAGGGTCATGAGATAGAGCCCCACGTTGGGCTCTACACTCAGCGGAGAGTCTGCTTGAGATTCTCTCTCTCCGTCTGCCCCTCCCCCTTAAAATGAATAATCTTAAAAAACAAAAAAAACTATTAACTGACTGCACACTGTTCTGCAGTAGGTACTGGATATGATGTGGTGAACAACCTGGACAAACCCAGGCCCTGATAGAATCACAATCTAGCTGGGGAGACAGAGGTCAAATGAATAAGCACAAATATGTAATTGTGAACAAGTCCTCTGAAGGAACGATGCTAAGTAGAGAGAGAATGGGGGGGCAGCATCCCACATGGTGGTGGTAGTGGCAGGGAGGATCAGTCTGTGCAAAGGCAGGGCTACTCTTTAGGGCACATGAGCTGAATACTGCACTATTCTAGAGGGCACCATTCACATCGACTTTGCTACCTCAATGTTCGCTTTCTGCTTTCTCGGTCCTCCCACATCTACTTAACTTAGAGCATCCCATATGGCATAATACAAACCACTGGAAGGCTTTGAGGAGGGCAATGCATGATGTGACTTGTGTTTTCAAAAGATCACCTTGGCAGCTGAAAATGAATTAAGTAGGGCAAACACAGAAGCCGGGAGAACTTTGGGAGGCTACCACAGTGGTCCAGGCAAAACAATGTGGCTTGGACTGGGGGTGGGGTGGAAGAGGGAGCGGGGGTGGAGATGGAGACAAGCAAACAGATTCAGGAGCCATGGTTTGGTCTTTGGATGGTCTGGTGGATGGCTGGATGGATGGGTGAATGGACTGCTTCTCCCCTTCCTCCCTGTTACAAAGTTTTTTTCCTTGAGACCCTAAATGTGCCCAGTGTTTAATCTCACCAAACCTCGTATCATCCTGATATCAGGGGAGGGTGGAAAAGTAACCCGGGAGGAATGGGAAGGAGCCAGATATGGATCCTGGAATGATGGACTCCAAAATCTGGGCTCTTCCCAGCATGCCTTCTGGTCTCTGAGAACTCTGGGAAATGGAGTTCTGGACCTGGCAGGGAGAGCTGGGCATCACCTCCTCTTCCTGGAAGCCACTGAGGTCCTAGTGGTGGGCCAAGGGGATGCTCTTGCACTTCCAGTGCTCCAGGAAGGCCGTGGCTCAGAAGGACAGTTGCCAGATAGAGAAGTAGCCCAACCACAAGTGAGGGAGAGCACTGCTTTCCCTGCAGCCAGGCCGAGGTGTCCCAAACACCTACCCATTCCCTTGTTCTTGTCCCCAGCTCACCTTGCCATGGGGCAGATCTTGGAAATATTCCATGTGGCACGGGTGTTGCAGAGTGGGCACATGAGGAAGGCACCCTCATGGCCCAGATCTCTTCCCTGTGAGCAAAATGTGCCCATCCTGGGAGGGACTATTCTCAACCAGCTCATCTGACCCACCCAGCCCATCCCCCTGCCACCAGCTCCAGCCACTCATGGTGTGTTGGTGCCCATGGCGATAAGGCCAGAGATTAAAGACCAGGATGCCCACAAGGGCAGCAGGCAGGCTAGCAGCCAGGCTGTGCAAAAGCCTAAAGAGGTGACAAAGTCCATGACCCACCATCTCTGTACTTGACCCCAGCTCCCAGTCCCCACCCCCAGTGCCCGACTCACCTAGCCAAGGTAGATGGCCACCTTCTCCCCAAAATACTCTCAAACGAGGTACAGGGGTTGGTACTCGTGCCAGCATCTCCAGCAGGCCCAGTATGAGTACTGCGATTGGTGCGGGTTGGGGTCTGCACCAGGCACCTGATACCTGGGCAGTTCAAAGGGGCCCTGGGGAGATGAAAGGAGGGAGGGCTGCAGGGAAGTCCCAGAATTCCCTCCTGATGCCCCAGCAGCAGAAGAGAGCTGAGCTTGTGTCTTCTTCACTTCATGCAGTGGGAAGCCAGAAGCCGGGCAACAGCTGTATCTGTGCGTCTCTGCTCCCTATAGACTGCCACCTGCCAGAGAGAATCCTGAGGTCAGCTCCCTCCCCTTAAGGTCCCAGCTCCACCCTCCCCAGGCAGTCGCCTGGCTACCTCTACCTCTGTGTGTTGGAGAAGTTCGTGTCATGGGACTCACTGCCTAGGAATCGGTGAGCAGAGCAGGGGTCAGAAGCCCTCTGCCCAGTGGGAGACCGAACACAATGGCATTGCAGAGGCTAGTCTCTAGGCTGGGGACAGAGGGTGGAGACGTGCCAGTTGCTAAAGCCAGAGCTAGCCCATCTACCCACAAAACAGCCTGGGCTGGTGTGTTCCAGCCAGATGAGCATCTGAGGGGGATTGAAGAAGTGGGCATCAGGCACCGGGAGCCGCTAGGACAGACTGGCTAAAGACCTAAAGTGAGTGAGGCTGGAGTTGCCTCCCTGCCGAACAGAGGAGCAGAGGGCCCTACGCCCCGCGGGAGGCCCCGCCCCGCCTCGTGTGTGCTCCTGGAAGCCCTGCGGCTGCTTGGCCAAGTGTTGCTGCAGGGGGCTGCACAGGCGCAGGCGCGCAGCGGCTCCTCTGAATGGTCCGAGGCCAGGTTGGGTCGGGCCTGGGGCACACGAGCAGGGTCACCCGTACCTGGAGACCCTCCACACCCAGGCCAACCCCTCCCCGGCCCACTATTCAGTCTCAGTTCCTCCGCATGGAACCAGAGCCGCTCCCAGGGAACGCTTAGCTTGGCTAAGTGCTCAGCCCCAGCGCGGCGCTGGGAGGGACCGCGCTTCTGGGGGCCAGGGCCCCGAACCCCTTCCCTGGCGACTCCTGTTGGGGGTGACAGATCACTTTTTGCGCGAGGGTCCTTTCGGCTTTCAAAAGCGCTTTGACGGGCGTTTTCTCGTTTGCAATTCAAACCCCCATTTTATAGACGTGGATAGACGCTGGGTGGGCCGGCGTCCTAGAGCAGTGGCTACTCTTTGCCAAGTGTCAGGCACCTCCAGTGTGTCAGGCCCTGGGCTGAGCGCTGTACACACTTGGCTCATTGAAGCATCACAGCCGATCCGGGGGACTGACACGACGGTAAAGCCCATTTTGTAGATGAGGTGCGGAAGTCGCTTGCGCAGCTCACAGAGCTTGCTTGGAGAGCCCGCGCGCTCAGCCTGGGTTCCGAGCCGGTCTCCACCGCGAGCGGGTTTCGCTGGAACTCACGCTGCGAGCGCCGCTGCGGGGGGCGTGGGGGTGCACAGCTGCTCTCTGGCAAGAGCACGAAGACTGTGCCATCGCGGGGGCTGGGGGGGGTACATTTAGGAACGGTCTGCCTCACTTCCCTCCTCGGCGGGAGGGACTGAAGCCCGAATGAAAGGAAATGTTTTGCGCTTCAGCAAGAGGGATTGGGTTTGGTTCCAAGGAAGAACTGCCCTTTGCAAGCAATGGACGAGAGATGCCACGGAATTGCTCGCGGAGGAAGAGGGGATGTAAGAGAGGGACTGTCGGTTGGCTACTCTGACCTCGGGTGATGTGGGGCAAGAGTCCTGTCTGGCCCAAGTCCCACCGAGTTTGGTTTTCCCGCCGCGGGAAAGGTTGCCCCTGGATTTTGAGGCACAGATGCTGATGCCGGTCGCACAGAGACCAGGGCGCGTGGTCCAGGGCTTTGTCCTCGGTGCCATCGCCGCCGTCCTGGGGCAACAGGACGGGAGTGAGGGGGAGAGGAGCCGGGTGCAGTTGCAGGGGCCAGGAGTTTCTACATTCTGTGTCGCCCCAGCTGGGCTGCTCCTCCCTCTGTCCCCCAGCCTGCCCACCCCTGGCAGAATACGCAGTGTAGCAGACCATCTGCGACCCGACCGGTCTCCCTCATCTCCAGCCGCTCTCAGCCCCAGAGCGGCCACCACTACCGTGAGAACAACGTGGCAGATAACAGCCGACATTTACTGAGCCCTTCACTTGGTGCCTGGTGCAGCGCTGAACATCTTAAATACACACATTGACTTACAAGTCAAAGATGTGGGTGCCGTTATCTTCATTTTACACAGGAATTCAAGTGAATGGCCCAAGGTCCTGGCTCTCCTTCACCTTCCTTCTGTACCCCCTCCCTACCCCCAGCCTCAGTCTGTCATCTTTGCTCCCAGGATCCACCCCTATTTTCTAGAAGAGTTGAACGCCAGCTTCAGCTTCCCCCACCTCCACTGCCCCAGCCTCTGGGTCTGAGGTCACAGGAAGGGAAGAACCTCCCCCACCTGCAGCTTGGCCCTCTGGGAATTTGGCTCCACTTGTCCTGTCCCCTGAGCCTCCTGCCTCCATCTGGGCACTTCCCCTCCCCACCAAGCCTGTGCCTGGCACATGGGGATCACAGCTGGCACCAGGCTGCCCAGGGAGTAAGAAGATCTGCAGCGAGAGGAAGCCCCACCCCCACCCTGGACGCAGCCTGGGCCCTGGGAGCCCACCCAGCAGCCTTTGCCGGTGGGGTCCCGCATCCCCTTCCTTATCCTGGGGACAGGTTCCTTGCCCGGGGTCCTCCCAGTTGCCCAGGTGCCCAGGAGGCCAGCCAGATTTGGCTGGCAGCAGGGAGGAACTTTTCACTGACAGCTCAGCATGGCCTGGGAAGGGAGAGGGGAGGAGAAAAAGGGAAGGAAAGGGAGGAAGGAGGTGCCAGCACTGCATTTCTCCCTCCTAAAGGCAGCTCCAGGCTTCTCAGCTGGAAAAGCTGGGAGGACCAGGAGAGGGCCTGTGAGGGGCTGGACCTCAAGACAGCATTAGGGGGTAGGGGGGATGGTTCAAGGGAGGGGAGTGCCTAGGGCTGAGAGCATCAGAGCTGCTTCCTGACTCTGCAGCCTTGAGCAAATGCCTGTCCCTCTCTGGACCTCAGTTTCTCTGTTCAGGCTGCTATAGCAGAATACCACAGACTGGTGGCTTATAAACAACAGAAATCTGTATCTCACAGCTCCGAAGGTGGCAAGTCCAAGGTCAAGGCACCAGCAGGTCCTTGAGGACCCTCTTCCTAGTTTATAGCCTGCACTTCCTGCGTCTTCATTGGGTAGAAGGGGCTACAGAGCTCTGTGGGGTCTGTTTCATAAAAACACTAATAGCATGCATAAGGCTCTGCCCTCAAGAGCTAATCACCTCCCAAAGGCCCCTAATACCGTCACATTAGGGATTCAGATACCGTCGCATTAGGGATTCAGATTTCAAAGTATAAATTTGGGTCAGTCCACGGCACTCCCCATCTCTAGGGAAGGGGGTCTCCTTGAGAGGCCCCTTGAGAGGACTCCTTGAGAGGCTGTTTGGGGAAGAAAGAGGGGGCTGGTAAGTCCCGAGTCTGGGAAGATAGGCAGCAGGGTTGGGCCACAGCACAGCCCACCCCCACCCTCACCTCAGGAGAAGATGGTCCCTCTCCTACAGGCTTCCCTCCAGAGCCCCAAAGTTCAGTGGCTCCAGGGCCCTGAGCAGCAAACATGGCTACCCTTTTCCCAAAGGTCCTTCTAAGTCAGGGTCCACCCCTGAATGAGTCTGGGGCATAGTCACTACCCCTTCCTTCCAGGGAGCCTCAGGGCCCATGGAGGGGGTGGGGTGAGTGGAGAGGTATTTGCCTTTGAGCTGTTGTGGTCTAATGGTGGAATTTTTGGCACCAAAGTGGGGAGAAGGCAACTTCTTGGTGGCCTTGTGACACTTCACTGAAGCGGCCTCTGTCTCCGAGCCCTGAGAGGGGAGGGAGCTTTATCTGGAGCCCAGACCCTCTCCCTGGACAACACCTTCACGACCTGCCGCATAATTTGTGGTGTCCAGAGTTTCGATATGGCAACAGCAGACATTAAGCCGGGTGGGAAGGCCCCTCTGAGTGTGGGACCCTGTGGACTGCCCACATGGCAGGCCCACGAAGCTGGCCTGAATCCACACATGTGTGTCTACACATGCTCCTCACTTCTCCATGTGACCCTGCCCGGTCCCAGCCACTGGCCATTACAATAATGGTTCACAGTTCCTTCCTCCCTTGGGCTCCCAGTTCTGCACTACTGTGGAGCAGTGGGCTGAAATGGCATAGGGGCAGGGCTCGCAGGGGCTGAGAAAGTGGGGGCTGGGATGGCAGGCGGCTGGGCTCCAAGTCCCAGTCCCACCACCCTCCCCACCTTGTCCTTACACAGGAAAACAGCAAAGGGAATTGTTCACTTCTTGGTTTGGGGTGAAGGAGGGTGACAGGGTGATTCTCTGACTGGAGCAGGGCTAACCAGGAGAAAACTGGCCTGCTGGTGCAGAGCTGGTGCCCAAGAAGGGTGCAGAAGCTTCCTTTCTGGGGGAGCTTCAGGCCCAGAGATAACTGGCTGGACGTGGGGTAGCTGGTGCTCACAACACGGGCACCTGTAGCTGGGGGTGGGGGGGTCACATTCAGGCCCAGAGGCTACCTTCACCGGGTCCCACTCCCAAGCGTTGCTGTTGCCTGCTGGGGTAAGGTCTACTCGAGCTAAGAACAGAGAAAAACGGGCTGAACCCACTGCCCGGGAGCAGAGCTGAAGCCTACAGTGGAAAGGTGTATGGCCCAGGAGTGGAGCTGGCCTACCAGCTGTGCCACTGTGACGCATGGGGTCCTGCCCAGGGACATTCCTCCTCTGGGGTATGGGATAAGCTCAGATCTCAGCTCTGAACAGGAGCTGGGGGTAAGAAGGTGCTAAAATCAGTCCTTTAGGCCCTGGAAGGGGTGACAAACCCATGGGTAGTGGTGCCCAGGTGGCAGGCATGGTAAACGCCATGCAGGCAATCAGGGTGCCTGGGAGTGTGAGATGCCAGCAGGGGGTGTGTAAATGTGTGGAGTGCAGCATTTTAGAACAAGTGCTGGTATGTGATCATGCATGTTGAGGATGGGGTGTACAGAGCTGCTGGTGCTGACTTCTCAAGAGGGGGCTCCAAGGGTCAGCTGGCATTTGGGGTCACATACCTGCTCCCCCAGGCCCTTCCAGCTGGCTCAGACTCACGCCAGGCCTTGGCCCACCATCAGGGGGTGTCAGAACGCATAAAGGCCCTCTTCATCAGCACCAACCCCCCCCCCCGCCCCCGCCCTACTTTAGCCTTTCATCGGTGTCTGGAAGATGGGGCAGGGGTGAGACACAAGAATGTGCAAGCTCACTCACTTTCCTGCGCCTGCCCTTGCTGGCTTTCCCCAAGGCGGAGCTGCCCAACAGGGCAACTCACTCTGACCCCACCTGGCCCAGTCCCTGGCGCTGTGTAGTGAGCTTTCTGATTCCCCAGGTTGGTGGGGCCCCTGTCCTAAGCCTAGCCTGACACCTTCATGATGGAGAAAGGTACTGCACAGAGAGGGCCTACCTCCTGAACATGATGGTGGACTACATTTCCCAGCATGCCCTGCAGCTCCGTGTAACCATGTGACTATGTGTTGGCCAATGGAAGGTGGGCAGAAGTAAAGCACACTGCCAGAGGCCAGGCCCATGGAAACCTCCTGGGTAACCTTCCACTTGCATTCATTCCCAGTCCGCCTACTGATGTTGATGTCCCAGGGCAAACCGGGAAGCCATGTGTCAAAGACCTCAGATTCAGGGTCTCTGCATGAGTTCATTCAGCAGAGCCCCCAGACCCACCTTTCACTTCCACCTGCAGTGAGACAGAGCAAGGAAAAAACTTCCAAAGAGTTAAGCCACCGTGATTTCAGGGTTTATCTGGTACAGCAGATGGTGTTACCTCAACTAATATAGGCTCTTGATTGAAGTCACTTGAGGTCCAGGGCCTGGCTGGGACACCCCCTCTTCCCAGTCACCCTCGCTGGGTGCTGCAGAAAGGGGGAGGACAGCAGGCCGTTGGAGAAGCTTGAGCCCTGGGGCCCTGCCCCTACAGTTCCTCAGCTTTCAGAGCCTAGACGCCCCAGGTCAGAGGGAGAAGGCCAGGGGGCATCCAGATGCCCTCAGCCCACTGACCCACAGAGCCTTGTGCCCCCATCTCACTGCCATGAATTCTGCAAGGAAGGTACTGCTGGGGCACCATCCTCACGACAGGCCCCTCTGGCCGGTCCTCAGGATGAGATCAATATTCCTGCCTCAGCCTGAGGACCTGGGTGCTGCCCTCTGCCTTGGGTCAGCTGAGGGTTGGCAGTAGGGATCAGCTGGGGGTGTTCTCGGAGGTGTTGGGGAGCAGGCCAGCTGCCACCTGGTCCTGGTGCCACAGCTGTTCCGCCAGGCCATTGAGCACGTGGGCAATGTCGGCCAGCCCAGCCCGCCCATCCAGTGTGCGCCCATCTGCCAGCCGCCGCCCCGGCACACTCTTCACCCGCAGGAGGGGCAGGTCCCAGGCCTGCCGGAAAGCTGTGAGGTCCCGCTCGGGCACATCTGTGTGCATGTACTGGTCAAATCTGGTGGAGGGTCAAGGAGCCTGGCCGGGTGCCTCTGCTTACCGCCTCATCACACCCAGCCTTAGCCCTCCTCCCTGGGCTGGTGGCGGGGGAAGAGGGCCCCTGCTGCCTTTAAGATAAAGTCCATGGGACTAGACCCCACAGCTGGGCAGAGGCAGTGTCCCTGATCCCCTTGCTCCATGCCTTGCCAAGTGTGGCCTCTGACTGTCCTAGGGGCCACCCAAAGGATACTTGGAGCCGATGACCATCCTGACAACACCAGGGGCCTCGCCTGCTACTCGGGCCAGCTGTCCAGGGAGGTCTTCAAAGGAGGCACGGTCGGTGAAGGAGAACAGGAAGAGGAAAGCATCTGTTTTCTCCTTGCAAGCCTGGGGATGGAGAGGCTGATGTGAGGGTTGTAACCACAGGCCCTGAGAAGTCTCAGCTCACTCCCCCCTTCCAAAGGCCCAGTCCCCACTGCCAGCTCAGAGCTCTCCCACCTGGGGCAGCACCCTCAGCCCATGCCCAAATCTGGCTCCTGCAGACCAGGCAGGCTGGGCTCAGGCACTCCGACTCAGAAGCCCACCTCGGACAACCAGCTCCTCCCGGACCCTCCCAGGCCCACCGGCCTGCTCACCGGCAGCATGTGATCGAACTTTTTGAGTGCAGACTCCCCACAGTCCCAGAACTCAAAGCGGAACATGACAACACGGTCGCTGGCCTGCAGCTTGGCTGGCCAAAATACCACGGTGGTCTGGATGCCTGGGGAGGGTCAGCCATTCAGCATGGGGAAGGCAGGGTGGAGAGGGGTAGGGGACCGGGAAGGAATAGGAAGAAGACATGTCTTTGGTGGGTCAGCAGCCTGAGAGGGAAGGTGTAGTCGCTGACCTGGGAGAATTCTCAGTCTGATGGGAGAAATCGACCTGCCCTAGGTGAGCCTCCAGTCTGCTGGGGAGATGCCTAGCCCTAGCCATGACAAAGCAGTTTCACTTGTACGTATAGGGAGTCCCGAAGGTACTGGATACTGGACGATGTTGCAACCTGCTGGCCAGTGGAAGGAAATAAGAAAGGAGGAGTGGTGCTCCCTGAGCACCTCTCTTGGGCCAGCTCAGTACTATCTCTAGTACTTTGGGCTTGGTACTATTATCTCTGCTGAACAGAGGAGCCAGTGTAGGCTCCGAGAAGTGAAGTGACTTTCCAAGGTTGCAGAGTAAATGGTGGGACAAGGGCCAGTCTCTCTCCACCCCAAGAAAGGCCTCCCTGGCTGGACTCACCAGTGGTCTCATGGTGTACCACGGGTACCTCTAGGCCAGCCAGCTTGGCCACCAGGGCCGTCTTGCCCACGCCACTCTTCCCAGACACGAAGATCTTGTAGCTGGCCGTGTCAATGGCTACAGGTGGGGGCAGCACTGGTCGCTCCAGCAGCCCTGGGACAAGAAGGGAGCCAAGTGGGTCAAGAGGTCAACCTGCACTTGTCCCATCAGACCCATCAACTCTAAGAGCTTTTTAGTGCCAGCCTTCCATGGTTCTCTACGCTCATTACAGAGACCTGAGACACAAGCAGGGTCACTGGATGAGCTCTGCTAAGAAAACCTGTGCTCTGTGAGCTGCACCAAGGCCCACTCCAAATAACACCGAATTACTTCTATTTAAAGTTTGATGCATGAGATTGTTTTTATTGAGACTATAATCACATGTTTCTAGATTTCCCATGTGTAAAGGCAAGGTTTTTCCTAAGTCTTTCCTCGGTGGAGAAATATCAGCAAAAATATTCTCAATTACTATAAATAAACTCAGTAGAATCAATATATCAAGATCTTTATGAACGTTTTTAATTTGAAAACAATTTTTAAATTATGATACATCCATAGGCTTAGGACCTGAAAGTCCTAAGTTGTGGGTTGCCCTCTCACTCTCTGGTCTTAAACCTTCTGGTGCTTTGCTTCTGGCCGGAGCTGAGCCCCCACAGCAGATGCAGGCTCCTATGCTGACCTGTCAGCCCAACCCTGGGTGAGTTGGCTTCATCCTGGGAAACATGAATGTCTTGTCTTAGAGACAGCAGGATCTAGAAGAGGCTTGCCTCTACTTACACAGGCTGAATCTTGGAGAAGTCTGTAAGGTGTACTACTGTTGAGGGTAATTGGGAGTCTGTTGTATAATGTGCCCAGCAGAGGGCCTGGCACGGGGTGAGAACTCAATCAACAGCCTCTCTGGTGACTGTGGTTCTTGGCAGGGTTTCGGCTGTTTCCATGTTCCTGGCTCTGATGATGGAATTAGCTCTAAGGTGATTCGGGGGTGGGGGTCCCAGGGATAGGGCTTCCAGGGGTCCCCAAGGCTGAGGGGTGCAGCAAAGCAAGCCCTCACCCCCCTACTTCTTTGCTTCCCCCCAGGGAACAACAGGTGACACTGTTCTCACCAGAGAGTAACAGGCGACAGGCTTGGGGGGCACTTACCAAACACCCGTCTGCGGTTCTTGCGGAGGATGCAGGCCAGGTACTGCTTGCCCTCTGCGCTCTCGTGCCAGTCTGGAACAATCACCGAGCCCGGGGCGGGTGGTCTGGCCATGGCTGGGCGCCCGGACGGGGTAGGGAGATGGCAGAATGCTGAGTAGGGGATGGGAGACGGCAATTGTCCCGAGCTGGACCCTGTGATCCCTCTCAACCTGCTCTCTGACTCTCCCTCGGAACCCCAGCTCCCTCCTTGGGGTGGGGGCCGGGGGCGGAGGCGGGGGATCAGTTATGGCACCCTACCCTTATCCACATTAGCGATATTGGAGCCTGAACATCTTTTCACAGTCCTGGGGAGTTACACAATCCCCGTCTCCCTTTTATTACCCAGAAGGAGCAATCCCATAGTTTCTTCTTCCCCATATTGCTCCCTAAGGAATACTTATCCCATTATTGCCCCGGGGGGCATTTACACAGCCCTCCCCTCCCTTGTCATCTCGGGGCAGGGCGGGGGGCGGTGTTACACAGCCCTGCTTCTCCTCTGCCTCGATCCCGACTTCCTGGGCCACCCCCCTCACCATCAGCAGGTCCGGTCGCCGAGTGGGCCCGGGCGGAGCTTGTCCCTTTAAAAGCCCAGCCCGCGCTCCCGCCGCCCAGCCCGCTCGGGTTGCTTCCGCCCGGCTTGCATCCGGCTTCGGAGCCCGCCGCACGCCCAGGCGCCGGTGCTTGAAGCGCATGTGCGGAGGCTGTTGTCAGGGAAACGCCGGGGGAGGGGCTGGCCCCTCTTAAATTCTCAGCTACCGCGCGCAGCAACACCCTGGACAGGGCTTTCTCCCCTGGGCCATGGGTCTTTTCCATTGCTCGGTCTGATCCCCAGGCTTTGCTCCAAAACCTGATTAAATCCCCCGTCTCCGGGAGCCTTCCCTGCCTCTCAGTGCCTCAGTCTCCCTTCTATAAAGTGGAGGTAAAATACTATTATCTCCTACGGTTTTTGTTTTTGTTTTACAACAGCGCTCGGCCCATAGCAATGCTCATGAAGTTACTATCCTTGCTGTTACTCTCTATTAATTCTGCTCGGCAGGACCTAAGAGATGAGTTAAACACCTCTGGCTTAACAAGTGGGGAAACAGCAGCTCAGAGCAGTTAAGGGACTTGCTCAAGGTCTTAAAAATGAGTCAGAGGCCCACAGGATTGTACGGCCAGTCATTCATTTATTGATTGATTCATCCCATTCATTCAACACATAATTACTGAGCACCTACTATGTGTTCCCCCCATCCTAGGCGCTGGCAATACAAAGACTACCAAGAAGTCCTCCCTTCCTGGAGCTGACATTTCAGCACGGAGGCCTTGAGCCCCTCTCCACGGTTCTAACAACAGGCACCCGCCTGTTACCAGAAGGTAGGTGCTCAGTAAATGCCTGTTAGTGGGACTGGATGAGGGTGTGTCCTTCCTGATGGGTTGTCTATTATGCTTGATTTTCACCAGTATCTTCTTGCAGGGCCTTCACACTGGACAAATCCCTGTTTTGTAAGGAATAATCTATAAGTTAACTTTTATTGAAGGCTAACTAAGTGCCAGACATTGGAGGCTTTATAGAGGTGACCTCACTTGATTTCATAAACAAGCCTGTGTAAGAAATATTACTATCCCTCTTGTCTTTTACAGATGAGGAAACTCTCCGAGACAACATGATTATCTGAGGTCACATCACACAGATGGTGAGTGGGGAAAGCAGACTTGGAACCCAGGGTTCTTGGACTCTGAACATCTGTCTGCCAGACTGGGTCTCACGTTTTTTACACTATGCCCCCAGCCACTAGAAGGGCTCTTCTTAGTAATGCTGAAAGCAGCCAGAGGGCCGTGAACAGATCACCGCGGCCCATTATGTCCAAGAGAGTAGAGGGAACGTGGCTGTGTGAGACAGGGTGCTTGCTCTCAACTTGCTTCCACGGCAGCCAAGCAGAAACACAACTGAATACCCATCCCTACGAGATTCTGCAGCTTGAAACCCTTGCCCACACGCCCAGCTTGCTCAGCTCCCTTTCCTGCAGTTCTTACCACATCTGCCCAGAGTCGGGATGGGTCCCACTGTGTGGAGCGCTCTCTCTCCGTGGCAGAGCTCAGATCTGACTTCTCTGAGTTTCCAGACTTCACATTTAGCCCTGCTCTGTCTTGGCTCTTGGAGGGCTCAGGGAGAGTGTGAGGAAACGAAGCAACTTGGCAGAATGAGCTTGCCAGTTCACCTGGAGGCCAGATGTGAAATCCTCTTGGACAGAGAGGGAGGCTGGTGATCAGAGGAGCTAGTGGCCAGAGGCTTCCAGGGGAGTCAGCCTTCACTGCCCTCAAGAGCCCAGGGAGAGGACACTTCAGTGAGCATCAGGAGCCTGTTCAAAACATGGATTCCTGGGGTCCATCGTCCAGAGATTCTGCTTTAGAGGGCCAGATGGGTCTGTAAGCTTGCACATTTAACAAGAGCACTGGGCAGTTCAGAAGCTGGGTTCTGCATCAGGCCGCGGGGGCTGCCATAACAGAAATACCACCGACTGGGTGGCTTAAACAACAGAAATCTATCTTCTCACAGTTCTGGCTGCTGGAAGTCCAAACTCAAGGTGCCAGCATGGTTGGTTTCCGGTGAGGCCTGGCCTTTCTTCCTGGCTTGCAGGCAGCCACCTTCTCCGTGCACACACACCCTTGGTGTCTCTTCCTCTTGTAAGGACACCAGTATTACTGGATCAGGGCCCCACCCTGATTACCTCATTTAACTTTTATTACCTCCTTTAAGGCCTTATCTCTGAGTCATATTGGGGGTTAGGGCTTTCACATGGATTTTGATGGGGGGTGAGAGGGGAGACACACAATTTGGTGCATAGCAGGTCCACAGACCTCACGGAAATACTGCTGTTGGAGGCAGGAAGCCAGTCAAGGGTTAGAGCCTGCGAGTGCGGTGGTCAGAATTTCATTTCGGGGGGATGCTTGTGGACCATTTTGGTCTGGTGAGTTCCATTTTCCTGTGCCCCCTCTGACCACTGAGTGTCCCCCTAAACAAGATGCTTTTCCTCTTGAGGCCTAAGGTGAAGCAGGTGGACCATCTATCTAAAGGCCCTTCTGGTGTCAAGCTTCCTGATTAATCCACTAATTTCTTCATGATATGGTCTTTTTCCATCCCTGAAGTCAATTGAGCACCTTCTGGACAAGGCCCCGTAGGCCTGGAGAGCACTTATCAAGGCCGGGAGGGACACTCACCTACCTGAAGTAGATGGCCCAGGTGGGCAGACATATGGGCCTGAAGACCTCGGGGGTGGAGGGGGTGGGACGCCTAGGGAGGGTAAGTGGAGAAGGGACAGTCGGATTTATGTTTCCATCTCTTCTCTGCCTGGACCCTGCAGCTGTGTCCCGCAGGTTTCCCGGCTTGCCTTCTGGAATGTCACAGAGGCACGAGAGTGGTCTTTAGGCAACATAAATCCAGCAATGTCACACCATGCTTAACAGTTTTCCAGTAGTTCTCACTGCACTCAGAATAAATCCAAACCTCGTGCCTTCAAGGCCTTCTGTGACTGGCCCCTGACCACCTCGTGCTTCAACAGTCACTCTCTTGCCCTTGCCTACTGCACTCCAGTGAGCCTGGCCTTCTGCTGATCCCACTCAGGGGCCCTGCCCTGGCGCACTCGCCACTTGGCGCGCTCCGCATCTCCCCCACTGACCTCCGTGACTGCTTCACCTGCACAGAGGCCTTCCTCCTCCCCCACTCAAGGACATGCCCTTGTCCCCTAGGCTCACTCCTTCACGTCATCCTGTTCTTGATTCTGAAATTTTACTTTTTAAAGATTTTTTAGTAATCTCTCCACCCACCATGGGGTTCGAACTTACGACCCTGAGGGCAAGAATCACATGCTCTACCAACTGAGCCAGCCAGGCGCCCTTGATTCTGAAATTTTAAATTTATTGTCGGTCTCTCTCACCAGAACATAAGCTCCATGAGGATAAGGCCTCGTCTTTTGCTCTGTTCTATCCCTGTATCAGTTTCCTCGACCTGAAGTAAAGGAGTACCACAGGCTCGGTGGCTTCCACAACACAAATGTGTTTTCTCACATTCTGGAAATGATAAATCGAGGAGTTGGTAGGGGTGGGAGGGAAGGATCTATTCCAGGCCTCTCCCTTTGGCTTGTAGGTGACCATCCTCTCCCCACAGCTTCACATTGCCTTCCCTCCGTACAAGTCCGAGTCCAAACTTGCTCTTCTTACAAGGACACCAGTCATGCTGGATCAGAGCCCACCCTAATGGCCCCATTTTAACTTAATCACCTCAGTAAAGACCCTATCTCCAAGTAGGATTACATTCTGAGGTACCGGGGGTTAGGACTTCAACACAAGAATTTGGGAGGGACACAGTTCAGCCCATAGTACTCCCTAGGAGCTAGAGTATGTCTGACACATCATAAAAGCTCAATAGAAACGTGTTGGCTGACCGGCTGCAGCTTGGGGAATGGCCTGAAGAGGGTGAGCCCGAAGAAGGACCAGTTAGGAAGCCGGGCAAACACTCCAGGACTGAGGGGATGGAGACGCGTACTTGTCAAGTGTGTATGAACACTCCCTGTGCCAGGCCAGACACTGGGAAGACCTCTGTGAAGTAGATACAGACCCTGCCTTTGTGGACCCCACACTTTGGTGGGGTCTGCGATCAAATAACCAGGCAACTGCACTTAGAAGCAGGGCAGGAGGGTAGAGAGGAGGGGCAGATTCTGTTTAAATAGAAGATTTGGGGCTGGAGCTGCCAAATCATCCCCAGGGAGTTCTTCTGAGCCTGGAACGTGCCAGGCCTGCGCCTGGCAGCAAGGCTAGTGTCCTTGACCCGGACAGCCTCATGTATCAACTTCCTGCTTACAACCCTCTAATGGCCTTCCACTGCACCTACAGTCATGTCCCCCCTCCCTCCCCACGGCCTACAAGGGCCACCTGCACCCTCTGCTTTCACTCACATACTCCAGACGTGCTGGCCTTTCCTCTGCTCCTTGAACTTGTCAAGTTCATGCCTGCCTCAGGGCCTTTGTTGCTGCTGTTCTCTCTGCACGGCTGCTCTTACATTCAGGTCTCAGCTAAAATGTCACCTCCTCAGAAAGGCCTTCTCTGATGAGCCCAAGCCCATCACATTTTGTCACATCCCACTTTTATTTTCCTCATGATCCTCATCTGGAACGCTCCTGCTCGGCTCTTTACACATCTGTCCCTTTTCCCTCACCCCCCACTGAAATGTCAGCTCCACAGGGAGGGGCCGGCACCGAGTATTACCTGCTTGCTTAATGGAGGAGCGAGCACTGGCCTCCTCCTCTCTCGCTCCAGTCAGCCGCCAGGGGCTGAGTTTTCTCCCTATACGTTTAACATCCTCTTGCGGTCGCCCCACCTGGGTCCAGACCCCACTCCTGCCTGCCTCTCATCCCCATCTCCAATGCATTCTCCAGGTCTGCCCTGTGCACTCGGGTTCCGGAAGGGCTGGTCACACTTGGATTTCTGTGCCTTTGCAAAGTCTATTCCCTCTACTGGAATACCTTCTCCTTTCTCTCTCTGGCACCGGCCACAGCACCTCTCATCCTTGGTTCTTGGGATTCCCTAGCACTTTCTCTGATTTCTTTTCTTCTAACTGAAGCAAGTACAAGCTTTTACCTTCACCAAAACAGCTTTGTTTCCTGACTTGATTTAATCTGTCTGCAGCCATTTTAATCCAACAATTTCCCAGTGAACGTGAATTCAGTGGACTTTCATTCTCTACAGTTTAAACTCAATCTCCTCAAGGTTGTTTCTTTTCATCTCCCCCTCCTCTGGCCCTGGGGCTCACATTCAATGTGTAGGAGGGGTCACCCAAATGCCAGGGAAGCATGTTTGGGTGGGTGGGGGGAGGCACCCATTCCTTGGACATCCTCTGTTCTGGACCCCGTGGGTCTCCTGCTCCAGGGAGAACTCTCTTCCATAATTCTGCCATGGCCCCATCTGTGCTGGCCTCTCCTTCCACCGTGGTTTCCGGTCAGAAGCTTCTTTTCCTGCTACATCTGAGGGTTCCTGGTACATACGGGTCACTCTGAACTGCCCTCAGCCCCAAATACCAGGCCTTCTGGATATGCCAGACCTCCCACAGCTCCTCTGCACCTTTCCTGGACCGCAGTGAGTCGGCCTTCCCAGTGTGAGGCCTGGAGGCCTGCCAACATCCTGCATTACTGACTGCCCCAGGCCAGAAAGGCTTTATTCTCATCTGCCCCCTGCCTCAGTTTAGTGGGGTGAGGCTGGGGCAGGGAGAAACCCATCTCTTGGCTCTCTCTGGCTTCCGAACAACTCTCCTGCCTGATTGGCGGTGTTGGTTACAGGCAGCTCTCTACCTCCTTCGTATCTTTTTAGTATGATACCTGGGACTGTCTTTGGCTTCTGAAACTCAGGATTTGTCACCTTTGTTCAGCCCAATGTGACACCTCCCTGGTTTGTGATGAGGCTGTGAGCAACTCCAGAGGCGGGCCTCTTTTCAGCCATCTGTGTCCTGGCGCCTCGAGGGTCCGTACATCCTCGGGGAAAGGTGTGCTGAGAATGCATAACCCCCAGGGCGGAGCTGGGCTCTCTCGGCTTTGCTGATGGGTGGGCAGGAGCTTCCGTCTTCCTTCCAGGTTTCTGCCTGGTAAGGCCTGGCCCCCAGCCTTCCTTCTCTTCCCTGCAGTGGGTGGGCAGACAGGTTCCCTAGTGGGGAAATGGCACACTCTGCCAGGCCTCTTAGGCATTTTCTCCTAACATCAGCTCAGCCTTGTGTGTGCTGACAGGCCCTGGGCCCAGAGCCCGGCCTGGTGGGGAAAACACTGGCTTTCCCACAGCTGGGGGCTGGGGCAGAGAGGGCAGGGGGCCAGCCTGGGAGTGGTGCTCAGAAATGTGGCAGAGGCCAGGGATGGGATCCTATCCAGCCTTGACCAACAGAGGGAGGGGAGAAATGGGCATGTTTCTCCTCCGGCCCATTCAGTTTCCCTCTGAAGTCAGCCTCTGATAGAGTGCCCAGGATGGAAAGCCTTTCACAGGGTGCCCCCAAGTGGTCTTTTGGGGAAGCACACCCATTCCATAGATCAACAATTACTGCGGGAACCTGCTAAATTGCTAACCTGTGAGGCTAGCAGCATCGCTGCTACCTTATTGATAAAACGGAGGCCAGACGAGATCAAGGGACTCTTAGGTGCCCTTCCAGCCCCTGAGTTGTGAGATGACTTGTCTCAGCCCAAAGTGACAGTACCAGCTTTTGAACCAAGGTTTTTTCTGGTTGAAAGTCAGCCTGTGTCCCTGTCCTGCAACCTCTCTAGGAAGCCCTTTCTGAGTTGAAAGGGCATGGGGGGGTCCCTTGGTCCCATTCTTGATCTGATGCATACATCAGCTCTGCCATCCCCTCCCATACAAGTTATCAATCTCTGCTTGAGCACTCCAGCAATGATGGAATCATGACCTCACAGAGCTCTGGACAGCTGCTGGCAGTGGTATATCGTAGGGGGGAAGGGACAGTTACGGCCACTGAGGGCAGAAGGCAGACCTGAGCTAGGGATGCTCCCCGTCTCTGGGGAGATGGGAAGGCACAGAGAAGCAAGGATGAACACCGGTCCTCCGTGGCAGCACTACCAGCCTGCAAGATTTTGAGGTGATGCCTCCTGTCCTGTTGGACAGAGGGGAGCTCAAAGGCTGGCCTTTTGAGGATTCCCAGATGAGGGTGATGGGAGGCAAAGACTCCGGCTGCAGGACTGGCTGAGGGTAGTGACATGTGCAAGGCCTTGGTCTCCTTGTCTGAGTCAGTGATTCCTGCACTGCCTACCCACAGAGCCAGCTGGAGAAGAGCGGCAAAGGCCTGGGAAGGAGAGAGTGCGGCAGTGTGCAGCTGCCCTTCCCCAGGCTAGGTGCTGTCATTTAGATGTAAATGTGCACAGGCCTCTGGACTGTCAATACCCAGGGGAGTGGCCTGGGAGTCTTGTGCTCCGCCTGCTGGGGAAGGCAGTGGCTGCCGCCTCCTGCCAGGCCTTGGGGGAATCATGAATCTTCTCTGAGCTGTGCTCTCCTTGACATTAAGGATTCAAGGATTCTCCCCAAATCGGCACATCCCCTCCTCTCTGCTGCCACACACCCTCTGACCTGAGGCTGTTCACATTGCTGTCTTCCTGTTCAGGTCATCTCTGGAGCAGAAGCACGCTCATCAGTGGTGAGGAGCACGGCCTGTGGCAGGGCCAGACTGCATTAGGATGCTGTCTGGGAGGCTTACGGGCCCACCTATCCTGAAGGCTGGGCATGTGGGGGCCCTCCCCAGGCACTGATGTTTTGCGTCCTTCCCCAGGATCACCGATCACCCCTGGCACCCTACCCATCAAATGCTGCCTCCTCTACCAGATTCCACAGAACGCACAGGCAATGCCTGAATTCCTCCGACAGTGCCAAACTGGTCCTGATACATATAGCTCTGACCATAGAGTTCTTCCCAACGATGCAGAAATCTCTTCTTTAGAGCTTCTACCCACCGGACCTTGTTCAGCCCAACAGACCCAAAAAGAGCAAGCCCAACCCTTCCACAAGGGCAACTGTGAAAGATCACAAAACAGTCATTCTACCTCTTGCCAATTCAGTAGCAGTCAGCACATGGCGCTGGACGCTTTGTACCCAGGACCCTTCCTCAGGCCACGCTCTAGTTTGCTGTGTGCCTCAAAGTACAGGACACGGCATAGACAGCATTAGACTACATGCTGTGAGCAGTGGAAGTTTCATGCCACAGCTTGGGAAGCACGAATGTGCAGCTAGGATGAGAGCTGCAGGCTCACAGCACCTGAGCCTGGGACAGACTCAGTACACCGTACATGCTGAAGGAAAAGAGCATAATGGTGCTTGGCACAAAGACCCGTGGGTGTAAGAAACTGGCACACAGGGCCAAGTGGCTTCAGCGCTGGTGCAGCCCCCTACCCTTGCCGGACCTGTCTCCTCCCAGGCCACCACGCAGCTGGGCACTCATGTCATCAGTCCCCAACTGACACTTCCAGACTGGGAGCCAACTAAGTGTGCCCTTGAGTCCAGGCAGAAGAATACCTTATGTGCCAGAGGCAGAATTCAACGAGCAAACCAAGGAATTAAAGTCCAAAAGGCAGGTTAACCAATGAGACAATTCTGACCTGGTTTACAGCAGCTGCTACTTACTGCTCTCGAGAGGCAAAAACCCCGGAGGTTCTCACGCGGACATCTAAAAGATGACCCCTGCAGCCACAGCCATGCGTAATCCCTAGCGGGGGCATGCCTGTAGCACTTTACAGTGAGCCCAGCCCTCTCCTTCCCGATCCTGCATTTTCTTCAAGCGCTCATTATAAATCACAGCCACATCTACTGAGCACTTACCATGTCCCAGGCGCTGTGCCTAGTGCTTTCATATACAACCTCAGTTAATTCTCATGATCCTTTAAGACAGAAACAACTATATTTACAGATGAGGAAACTCGTGTCCGAGGTTTAGCAGTAAGCAGGGGAAGGCAGGATTAGAACACAGGCCTCTAGGGCTTCTGGCCCATGTTTCTAACCACCATTTGCTATGCTGTTTCAGGATCCTGGGGCCCTGTGTCCTCCTCCCTGCTTAGGAGGCCAGCGATGATGTGGCTGTTGTCCTGGCCCCTGGGCCTCTGCTCCAAGCTCATCACCTCTCTTGGGTCTCCACCACAGGGTGGTACCCGAGGCTCTGAAATGCCTAGTCCTTCAAGCATGACGGAGAGCTGCTTTATCACGACACGGAGCTGTCCCCGGGGCAGAGCGACTCTGCACCTCTACCTCAAAACCCAACCCTCCTAGAGCAGGAGGGCACGCGTCCCAGCTACCTCGCTTCCAACTTCAATCTCCAACCTCAGCTGTTTTCCATTACGGTTCTGTTTCTTTCTTCTTCTCTACTAATAAAACAGTTAAAGACAATTCTGACCATTTTGTTTTATTTGTTAAATTGCTAAAAAGTCATCAGGGAAAACCTTAACAAAAAATGAAATTGACAGATTTAAATATCAGTGAAGTCCACTTTTCATTCCTACACTGTTATGTGCCTAAAATGACCATCTCAGGGTAAGCCACCTGGGACCCCTGAGTTGTATGGGAAACATCACTCACAGCACCAGCTTCGCCAGGGCACGACGGGTGTGCGCTGACATGAACCCTGGTTGGTGGGAAGGGAGCAGACCGAGGAAAGAGAGCAAGGGTGGAGCCAAGGCCTAACGGCTGCTCTCATACGACAATGAACACAGTGAGAGGGAGCCACTTACGGGTGACCGTGCAGAACATGCCTTCTGCAGTTCGTGGGGAGGCTGCACGGGACGCAGGCCTCAAAGTTCGGCTTCCTTGCCCCTGGGTGTGTTCAGATCCTCCCCACTGACTTGTGCGCTGGTAAGAGAGCACAGACAACGCAAAGCAGAGCACATCACCATGCCAGGATCACCACAAGGACAAGGACAGACAGACAAACCCACAGGAACATCACTTTTAAGGGGAAGCAAAGAAGCAAAGCAGAAGGAAACCCAGAAAGATAGAGGAAAGGAAGTATCCTTCTGTTCTCCATCAGCTGGTGGTTTTCTGTTCTCCAAAGTCAAGACTTCTCAAGTTGGTTTTCTTTTGTCATCCTCTTCTTCTTTATTTTAGAGAGTTCCAACACAGTTCCTGGGATAGTTCATGGTTTTAGCTCTTGATATAAAACTCAAACATTAAAATCAGATCAATCCGCAGAGGGCTGGGAAGAGAGGAAGGCCAGTATTACCTTACAACTAAATTTAAGCTTGTTTTGACATCTAATTTGTGCTCCTAAAATAGCTAAGTGTGTGTGTGGGGGAGGGGGCTGAGGGGTGTTTGTGCAGCCCACCACTGACGTTCATAGTGCAGGAATGTGAACAGAAATACAGAACCCTCTCTGCTGCCCAGTCTGCGAGGTGAGAAAACAGAAGCTCTGTCCACGAGGGAAGGAAGACACCGAGACTCTCACAGGAGATCCACGAGGTGGCCGGTGAAGTCCATGTGACGTGGGGCTCTCAAAGGCACACTTGCAGGAATGGAAGGGGTTAAAGCTTCAAGTAGAAACAAAATGTGTTTTAAATACTTCAATACTGACAAATATTTGCTACTTTAGGTGCTCCTGAAGGCCAAAGAAGTTTTTTGTCTCATTTTTCTCAGTGAATTGTTAAGACAAAATTGGCATCCTGTCCAAACAAAACTGGCATCCTGTCCAGAGTTGTGGTTAAATGTGCCCCGACTGAAACACCCAGGGTGCTGGGGGGATGCTCTCTGCAGGTGGGACACCTTAAGTTCCCCTGCATGTGTGGCTTCACCAGGGCCTGAGGACACATCCACCTTGCCTGCGTGCAGTCGCTTTCCTAAGGTTTCTGCCCACAACGCCCAGGAGCCCCAAGACCAACACCACCAGCTCCACATGAGGCAGATTTTTCCTAAGGAGCTGTAAACGCACAGGCTGGTCCGAGCAGTCTGGTACTACTGGATGCCGTGGAGTTCCGAGCAGCCAGTTACTTTCCAAGGGAATCATCACCTCTGCTGCCTGCCTGTCTGGGGAAAACAGAGGGAATCCACAAGCTAACAGCTGGCTTAGGGAGGCCACAGGACAAAGGGAATGGTCACAAAGTTGAGATTCTGAACTCTCAGGCTTCCAAATACTTTATATTTAAATAGGAACTGAGTTTGGGGACGCTGTCCATGCACAGATACGATGTCATAAACAAGGTTCAGTAATAGCAATAATTTAACACCTAAGCTTACAGGCTAAGCCCTCTCTTGTGAATATGGACCCCACATGATCTAACAGTCTTTGCCAAGCAAGGACCAGCAACAGCCCAGGAGCAAGGTGTCTAGCAAGCTAAATGCTGAGCTAGGAGGAGGTGGACACCACAGTGAATAGGCACATGGTAGTTTCATCATCTAAGGGAACAGTTTCTGGAACACAGACCTCTCCCTGTGAGCTGGCCCTTTCCTGGGCTTGGCACCAGGGGGGCTTTCCCACCAAGACCACATTGTAAAAGTTAATGGCTAGGGGAAAGAATTCAACATGATGTAATAGGAGAAAACACACTTATCAGACAGACTGCTAAGTGCTGGCTGAAAGCCAGGACCCAGGGCCAGCTATAGCAGGCTTGTGCTTGGGAAACGCTAACAAGAAAAAGGGGAGTGTGAAAGACGGGAAATGCAATGTTTTGAAATTCAAATCCTAAAGGCAAAGTAAAAATCTTCTCTCCAGTGATGAGAAATCACCAAAAATTAAAGTGGTGCCATCTGACTTACTCTAACATCTCCTAGGCCCAGGCCACGGTGTAGAGACTGATAATCTGTAACTTCCTGTAGCAACCAAAGAAATGCTCTAGTTCGTTGCACCTTATCCCAGAAATGGCGTGACATAAAAACCCAACTCTTATTTGGGTCACATGTGAACAAGACAGTCACAAAGGAGGGGCCGCTCCAGAGGTCAGCCTTGCATCAAAGAGGCTAATAAGCACCCAACACTCAACCCAATCACTAATCAATAGCCAGGGAGAAAAATGCATGTCACAACAAGGGCAGAAATCACTTCTAGAAGGAACTATTACTGGGGTTCCCTTCCAGGATCAATCTCCACGTTGTATAAATATGGATGGGTGTGCCCAATGTGCTTTGGAAGTAAAAAGAAGTCCAAAGGGCAAAAACAGTATTTTTTGATGCTTCAAGGATTTCTCATGATACTGGCATCTTGGAATTCCCTACCAGGCCCCCAACTGATACCAGAGAAAGGGTTCCAGAAATATCTCTAGAAGATTTCCCCGGGCACCTAGGCTTTATAAAAGAAACAGAAAGTGAGAAAGCTTTTAGAGCTTTAAAAAAAAAAAAAAAAAAAAAAAAAAAAAAAAAAAAAATTCACATATGCCAAAGGGAAAAAAAAAAAAAAGGAAAGGCAGCTTCTGAGGATCAAGTCTTAAGGGAACAAATGTGGTTTTTGGCAACTTGCAATCAAATAGGATTGTCAGAAAATTCCAAAATCAGACACCAGTATGTTTTCTGAGACACAGAGGGAGCACGCTAAAGACCAGTGGACACTAGGTGGACAGGCATCTCTGCATGAACACTGCCCACGGGGATCCTGGCACACACACGTGGAACAGAATTCCCGGCTGGGTCACTTTCCTCAGTCACAAGGGCAGAACAGGGCTGGGCAGAGGGCATGACCGAAAGGGAAGTTTGCACAGGTCCTGTGTGGTTTTACAAGGAAGGGAGAAAGCGTTCTCCACAGGCTCCTTTCACCCTGTCAGCTCCTGGAGCTCATGGGTCGGGAGGCTCCCCTTATGCCCCTTATACACGCTCGCTCTTTCTCTAACTCCAAGGCCACACAGAGATTTACGGGGACTCTTCAGTTGCTTTAGGTGAGTTCTGACATTAGTCTGTTCCCTAAATTCTTGGTCTAGTTACCAGCAAAGTAGAAAAAGGCAGCACAGCCTCTGCTAAAACACAGCAACAGATTTATCTGAACCAGGACGGAGACCTCTCCCTCTTTGTAAACAGAGTTGGCTATATAATATATATTTATATATTTATATATAGTTTTTTTCTTAATGAAGATTTGACCCCAGCCTGGAGTGAGTGAGGTTGGGAATTGGGGTTTTGGTTTATGGGAGTAATTCTGTCCTTTGTTTTCCCAATTCTCAGTCCAAATGCTTGCACGCTGGAAAATTAAAAGCCACAGAAAGGGAAGGGGGTTTCGAACACATTATCTCTTTGCTCGCACAAAGTACAAGGCGTTTGTTTTTGGATAGTACTTCACATTCTGTTTCTTGTCCATGAGTCCTCCAAATATGATGAGTTCACCCCTGCCTTGGACCACTGTATGCAGGCTGGTTTCAGGAGGTCCGACCACAGAACTGCTATTAAATACTTTCCATTTGACCCGCCCCTTTTCCTTGGTGTCCTTAATGTCTAGCACGTACATCTGCATGGGCTTGCAGTTCATACTCTGGTACAAAGGTTTGCCAACATTTAGGGACTGCGGAGGGTGGTGGCCCAGGCGGCGGGCAATGGGAGGTAAGGAATGTCCATCTCCTTGGGCAGGCCCTGGGCGGGGAACGGGCACTGTTTCTCCACTGCTCAGGTTCTGGCTCCCGGGAGAGCCTGGAGAAGACCCCAGAGGAGGACTTAGTGCTGCGGAGGCTGAGGGGCCTTTGGACGACATTGCTTTGATGGCTTCTAGGCTCCGACGCAGGGCACCTGGGGAGACAGCTCCTGCAAGGGCACTGGCCACGTGTGGTGGGGTGTGCACACCATTCGTCTGTTCAGGAGGGTGTCTCATGCTTCCCCCAACTGTCCTGTTATCCACACCATCCATATGATTGCTACTTGAAGCGGGTTTCAGATCCCAATTCAGATCTATTGATCCTAACCTCAGATCTTTCTGATCCGGTAGTGACCCTCGTCGGGGGGCCAAAGAAAGTCCCATTTTGAGGTCATATCCTTCAGTGGTAGATGGAGTGCTAGGAGATATGGCCTGCACAGGGCTGTCCAAGGAAGAGCCACCTACAGCTGCTGTTCCTGGAGACAAATTCCCACCATTGAGGATGGGAGAGCCATCTCCTCTGGCTGGGGAAAGGCTCCCTTCCCGGGAACTTGAGGGGGTCTGCCTTTGAGCTCTGGGCCTCAGTGTGCCCCAGCGGCCATTAACACAAGGGGCTTCATCCATACTCCTTACTGGAGACTGAGAGCGGTACTCTCGGGTTTCAGGAACCAGAGCTGGAGGAGTGGCACTGATAGGTGATGGGCGGGAGTTCAAACTGGGGCTGAGTGGGGCTCTTCCACTAGGAGCCTGGCTGAAGACCACCACACACTGCCCCACCTGGAAGACAAAAGACCTGTCTTCAGTTCTGAGCATTCATTTAAGCATCAAACATTTTATTATGAGCATCTGGGCAAGCCAGGCATTTCACAGATACCGGAGATACAGAGATGAGAATAATGTTGTCTGCCTTCTAGGCTAGAAGAGGAGACAGATTCACGGGAATAATCTATGACTGAAGCATGACAAGTGCTATCATTAGAGGTGTATGCAAGATAGGGGTGGGGTGGAGGGAGGAATCAGTTTTTGTTTGGGGACCCTGAGGAAAGGCTCTCAGACAAAGAGATCCTTAAAGCTGTCACTTAAAGGATCAGTGGTGGGGGCGCCTTGCTGACTGTCAGTGGAGCATGCGACTCTTGATCTTGGTGTCAGGAGTTCAATCCCCACGTTCAGCGTAGAGATTACATAAATAAATAAACAAACTTGGGGTGCCTGGGTGGCTCAGTCGGTTAAGTGTCTGCCTTCAGCTCGGGTCATGATCCTGGGGTCCTGAGACTGAGCTCCGAAGCAGGCTCCCTGCTCAGTGGGGAGGCTGCTTTCTCCTCCCCCTCTGCCCCCCCCCACCCCACCCCACCCTCCCCTCCCCAGCTAGTGCTCAAGCACGCTTTCTCAAATAAATAAATATACTTAAAAAAAAAAAGGATCAGTGGGGCCCACACAGGTTTCCCATCTAGAGGTTCACATATGAGCAATGCCCAAGGAGCAATGGTTAATGTCCACTTCTTTTACGACATGAAGGTGTTTTTTATTTCCATACATATTTGCTTGGAAACCTGACAAGCCAATTAGGCTTTATAGTTGGGGCCCTTCTCTCGCTTACCCGACAAGCTGGGTGGCACCACAGTTCTGGGGCCCCATGGTCTTCGTTTTCTACCTTGAGTGGCTGCCAGGCCCAGGGGCCCGAGTGCATGTGCAACAACCAAGCATCCTTGAAGAGCTAGAAGAGAAGGACCAATACCAGGACTCAGGTGAGGTACGCTACACAACACATACACCACACATACATAGCGGGAATCCCAAAGCTGTGCTGTCTGGTCTACAGGGTGTGTGGGCTCTTCAGAAAGAATAGCAACAGGTGTGTGGCGCCTGGGTAGCTCAGTGGGTTAAGCATCTGCCTTTGGCTCAGGTCATGATCTCAGGGTCCTGGGACTGAGCCCCGTATCAGGCTTCCTGCTTAGTGGGGAGCCTGCTTCTCCCTCTCCCTCTGCTGCTCCCCCTGCTTGTGCTTTCTCTCACTCTCTCTCCCACCCTCTGTCATATAAATAAATAAAATCTTAAAAAAAAAAAAAAAGCATAGCAACACTTGTGGTCACTCATTCACTCATGCCCTCATTCATTCACAAACTACCACTGGCATGGAACATGGAATTGTGCTTGTAACCCATGAATCATGATCTCAGGGTCCTGGGTTTTGAATTTTGCCTGGGTGTGTGTCTGTGTGTGTATGTGATTTGGTGGGGGAGAGGGGAGATAAGACACACCTGCAACTTTCTGAACCTGCATTCTTAAATAAATCCCATGTAAACTCTGGCAGCAGCCTGTTTTCCTGTCCCACCCCTCCTTGAAAAAATGATAGCAGCAAACCTTACAGCCTAAAGACGAAGTGGGAGTAGGAAGAATATAGATATAAATATGAATGCTTAAGAGACAAATGTCTCTGATTCAAAGCATCTCTCACCCCACCAAAAAAAACCCAAAAAACAAAAACAAAAAAACCCAGCAGAGTTTGGCCAGAAAATACCATGGCTATATACCCACAGTGAAAAGGGTATCCTCTCAATAAAAAGGATGTCATGCTCACAAGGTGAGACAGGGGAGCAAGTTTTAAAGTCTTAGTGGCATGTGCCTTGGAATGCCACACCAGCAATACTCACAGCATTCGGACCGCCACAGCCTCCAAGGATTAAGATAGTTGCATCATCTATGACAATCTGGGGAGAGGAAGACATTTAAAATAAACCTACAAAGACACAGGCATCTGACCTCTTATGCATTTAGTGGTATATGAAAATAGCCTACCCAGAACCCAAATTAGAGTATTCTAGTCACCATAAGCTCTCCATTTTCCCAAAACTATGTCAATTCCGATCCCTGCGAACAAATTACTGATGATTCACCTGAATGGATATATTCCTTGTTGATCAAACATTAACATGAGTGCACATAAAATGCAGGGTTCTCTTGAGAAATGAAACAGCAAAGTAAATGCTTTGGGGAGAGGCACAATATAAAGCCACTAAAAATAAACACAACCCATTAGAAGTTGAAAAATAAATACCAGCAAAAAAGAACACAAAGTCTCTTTGGCTTATGCATGTTGGCAGCTTACCTGACTCCCTCCTCCCTTTCCCATCCTAACTGGAAGATGCTACAGTGTTTGCTGAATAGTTATTTTAATGCTTGAGCACCTGAGATTGGCCACCTCGAGGATGAGGACTGGGGCCGGAGATGTTCGGCTTGGACCACGCCCACTGCTCAAGGTCAAGGACCCAGACATCGTTGCTCCTATAAGAGAAGGACATAAGGTTGAAGGAGTTGGGAGCTCCCAAGGACCACAGAGCTGATATAAATGAAGTTACATTTAGATTTTATTTGTTTTTTAAATTATTATTTTTAAGTAGGTTCCATGCCCGACATGGGAATTGAACTCATAACCCTGAGATCAAGAGTTGCATGCTCTACTGACTAAGGCAGCCAGGTGCCCTGGAAGTTACATTTATAAAGATGCCCAGCAAAGTGCCATGGTCACAGCATCTTAAACTATATTTTTCTTCCCCTTCTTTCCTTGGAATCCATCTCAAGACCTTCAAACCTTTGCTCTTCCCGCTGACCCATAAGGCCGCTTTTGAGTCATGTCTGCAGCCACATACTAGTACCTAAAAGAGTGAACGAGGGATAGCAGGAAATAGCTACTGATCAAGATATAACCGTTCAAAAGCAAAAACCACAAGGAAGAGAAAAAAAATGATGCAAAAGGTAGCTCTACCATCGTTCAGGAGATAAAGATTTACCGATTCTGGCTACCAAAAGTAATCTCAACATGGCGAATGAGATCTGCAGCTTTATCAAGGACAAACTGGCATCTCCAACCCCCAAGGGACCAGTATGGCAAGGACAGACTACTAGAAGGCAGTCTCTATGTTACCGTCACCTCGCTGAGGTCCTTCACTCATACAGAGGCACACAGGAATAAGAACGCTAATACTGTAAAGCCCTAAACTTTCTTATCCGGGGGGCAGCTCACAGTCTCTCCGCAGCTGTTTTGAAATAGGAAGATGGGGAATAGCTTGTCTAACAGAGAAGAGAGTTGGGTCTGGAATGTTCTTACTGCTGAGAGCTCATCAACTTCCCTCTCATGACCATTAACACAGCTACTACCAATTCTAGAGAGTGACTCAGATGGACTGCTTTGGCTCTTGACTCTGGCCTGAACTGGCCAGTTGTGGCCAGAGATGGGAAGGACAGCAGGTAGGGAGCACAGCCTCACAGAAGTGCATCGGACCTGACAGTTTTCTCCCACCTACCCACTCCCCCAGCCCATCTCATGTGGAGAATGAACCATTTTCAACCCGTCCTGTCCATCTACTTCCCTTCTCTAAAGCCAAGAAGGGCACAGGCTGGGTCATAAAGGACAGCAAGTAAAAGCACTCTGCTTCTTAGAAGGCAGCCTTCTGTAAGCGCAGGGAGGAACAGACAAGGGGGAGGCTATATCAGAACTTGATCCACCATTGGGAATGAACCAAACACCAAATGAAAAGATTCTACACAGCTCTGCTTTTATGCAGGAAGTTTTCAACCTATGGCTTGTGATTAAGGGATCAAAAACTAGAACGCCAGGAAGCGACAACTGGTTGGATCAATTAGAACCATGCTGAGGGATACTGACCTGACTAGTTCACTCTTCTGACCTGTTACTCCCAGGAGTGTTTACCTTCAGGTTGACAGGCAGCAAACCAAATAGACTTACATTTGCCGGGATCCTAAGGAGCCACCAAAGACAATCATTTTATCGTCTATCACACAGGAGGAATGGCCAGCCATGGGAGGTGGCCCATGGGTTGTCACAATGCAATTCCACCTAACAGAAAAAGAGGGGAGGAAGCCAAGAAGTCAGCACCACCTGTCTCTGGTCATACGAGTTTAAGGTGGAAACAGTAAGTAGGTATCCACTTAAAATGACAACCTTATCACCTTCAGTGGAGATACTGTTAGGATAATAAGTGGAAGATGGCAGAAGGCATTATGCCTGTCCTACAAACCTGCTACAGCTATGCTCACTTTCAAGTTCTCAGTGTGTATGGCTTAGAGGTGGAATGGAGAGATGACCAGAGACGCCATCATGGCTCCTTGGCTGCTTCAGCCTAACGCGCTAAAGGAGCACCACCTTCCACTTCTTTCTACAGTCCTGATCAGCTGCAGCTGCCAAGAGCCCTGTACTAAGTAGCCCATTACAAGGAAAGAGAGTCAGGAATCAGTCTTGGAGACATAGCAGGGAACAATGAATCATCTGGATCCACAGAACACCTGAGGAATTAGCAGCCCAAACTGAAGAGCCTCCTATTGTTCAAATGGCATATTTATTTTTCTAGGAAGAGGAATAAATCTCTTCTACTTCTTCTCTTTGGAATAGAGGTTTTGGCTTTTGTTTAGTATTTTTTTAAATTCTTTTATTTTATTATTTTTTTTTACCTTAAAAAAAAAAACTTTTTTAAATGTTAAGCTCTACACTGAACATGAGGCTTGAACTCACAAACTGGAGATCAAGAGTCGCATGCTCCACCGACTGAGCCAGCCAGGCGCCCCTTTGCTTTAGGTTTTAAGGGGCTCCTGTAAACTCTCTGAAACTGTCAGTACATCTGTGCACATATATAAATTTGTTTCCTGGAAAAGAGTCCAGAGCTTTTATCAAATTCCCAAAGAGATTCCTGGTAAAGGAAGGTAGAGTTGTCCATTCATTTGAAATCTTTTATTCCAGATTGAAAGGATCGTATCTTTGTGGCTTACCAGTTTTTAGAGGGTGAGTAAGTGTGTATTTCATCAAAGAATCTCTCTGGTTGGTGTAGGGGATATGGGCTTGGCCGCGTCCACCCACCGAACAGCACCAGCAGGTCCTTGTACACGACCAGAGTTGCTCCAGCTTTAGGGGAAGGATAGGATCCTAGGAAAGGTCAATAACATTATGGTTAAGATTCAGGGTCTCACAAGCCATAGGTAGGGCGTCTACAGATCATCTTTTCCTGAAAGAATCACAAAAGGGAAACCAATTCTATAAAACATAAGGGAAAGGGGGAGAACAAAACTGGCCTGCAGGTCTGCCAGAAAACCATCACCAATTTATACATCTTTTTTTTTAAGTATAGTTGACACACAATGTGATATTAGTTTCAGGTGTACAACGTGGTGATTCCACAAGTTGATACATTATGCTAAGTTCACCACAAGTGTAGCTACCATCTGTTGCCATACATCACTATTATAATATCACGGACTATCAATTTATACATTGTTTATAATTAAAACAGAGAAACCTGAGTTAGAGGAAAGTTACTTATTTTGCTTACCTGAAATCAGGGATGAGAGTACCTATCTCATAAGGCTGTTTTGAATATTAAATAATATATTTGAGGGGCATCTGGGTGGCTCAGTCGGTTAAGCGCCTGCCTTTGGCAGGGTCCTGGGAACTGAGCCCCACGTTGGACTCCCTGCTCAGCGGGGAGCCTGCTTCGCCCTCTTCCCCCCCTGCTCATGTTCTCTCTCTCAAATAAATTAATAAGTAATCTTTAAAAAAATAAAATAAAAAATAAGTAATACACCCAAAGCACATACACAGTGCCTGGCACATAGCAGGTGCTCAATAAATGTTGACTCTCTTGCCCATCCCTTTAATCAGCTTACTAGATCCCACACAGAAAAGAATGTAAGGAATCTAGGGAGTACACATACAGGCTAGTACCTGGGTACAACGCAAAAACAGCTGTTGTCAGCGAACCTGGGCAAAACAGGAGGCAGCCTGGAGTTCTCCTTTGTGCTGAGTCACATGTTAGCACTGCGACCTCTAGGCCTCTAGCTGTGGGCCTCACTAGCACAAATGGAGGGAAGAATTTCAGGCTCAGTATGAGAGCATTCCAATGGAGCCGCAGGCCTGATACCAGCAGTGGCTACTAAGGTCCTCCAAGCTGGACTTCTGAGCTATGTTGACCAAATCTTGAAACAACAGAAATCTGGCTTATGCTAGAAAACCTTAGGGATAACAAATGTCACACAGAAGCAGGATTTTCCAGAGCCTATTCTGTCTTTTAAATAACAGTTTGATTTCTCCTAATCTCTTACTCTATGTGCCACCTTTAGTTCACTAAAGATCAAAGAAATCTGTCTCAATACCCAGGTGTCAGTGAATACTGTAATACTCAAGAAAAAAAAATTGTTAATGCTTCAGGATCCATTAAAAAAAAAAAATCTTAAGCAGAAAGAATCCCAACAGTATATTAGGCTAATAGCAGCTGAGGTGCTCCCATTCAGGTAGAGAAGTGGGCCTTCCCCTTCAGCAAGGGGTTTTGCGAACATGGTCTAATGGCGTTGATGACAAAGTCTCAAGGCTGAAAAAGTGAGCAAGTGGCTGTCTTCCTTGGGCTCCCACTTAAGAGTAACTTACCATGATCTACTGAGAAGGTACAATCCTCAGAAAATGGAGTGAGCATCTAAGAGTACTACGTGGCATCAGTTATTCTGAACACTTTCCTAACAGAACAGACATCAATCAAACAGGATCTCACCACCGAAAGAAGTCTTCTCTAGGAATGATTCTGTCAATTAGCAGCACTGACTGAGGGAATATTGGCTGAGGTACTCCATGAGCTTGCTCCTGCTACCCTCATACCCTACTGGAATCATGATTAAGGGGGTTAAGTTCTACTTAGAACTTTTCCCCTCCCATGGGACACCTGGGTGGCTCAGCTGGTTAAGCATCTATCTGCCTTTGGCTCAGGTCATGATCCCAGGGTCCTGGGGTCGAGTCCCACATCGGGCTCCTTGCTCAGCACGGAGTCTGCTTCTCCCTCTGCCTGCAACTCCCCCTGCTTATGCTCCCTCTCCCACTCTCTCTCTGATAAATAAATAAAATTAAAAACAAACAAACAAAAAACCTTTTACCTTCCTAGGAGGAAGCCTCCTAGACCAACGACCTGAGCTGAAAGCAGACTCCCACCTGACTGAGCCACACAGGCATCCCCCAAGTAACTGGAATTTAAATAAAAACTTAAAATAAAATGAAGCAGCAGACCAAGGGTCCCCAAAACAGCAAAACATGTAATCAGGAGCACCTCGCTGGCTCAGCTGGAGGAGCATGTGACTCCTGACCTCGGGGTTGTTGAGTTCAAGCCCCATGTTGGGCCTAGCACTTACTTTAAAAAATAAATTAATTAAATTTTTAAAAAAGCATGGGAACAATCAAACAGAATTTTTAATTGACCATTTGTATCAAATTTATATCAAAACATTTTAAGTGCAGGGCACCTGGCTCAGTAGGTTAAGTGTCCGGCTCTTGATTTCGGCTCAGATCACGGTTTCAGGGTGGTGAGAGTTCAGCCTTTTTTTTTTTTTTTTTTTTAAAGAATTTTTTTTTTTTAAGGGTTTTATTTATTTATTTGACAGAGAGAGAGGCAGCAAGAGAGGAAACACAAGCAGGGGGAGTGGGAGAGAGAGAAGCAGGCTTCCCGCTGAGCAGGGAGCCTGATGCTGGGCTGGATCCCAGAACGTTGGAATCATGACCTGAGCCGAAGGAAGACGAAGGCAGATGCTTAACGACTGAGCCAACCCTGAGTTCAGCCTTCTTAAGATTCTCTCTCTCCCTCTCCCTCTTCCCTCCCCCCGCACTCTCACTCGCTTTCTCTCTCTCTCAAATAAATAAATCTCAAAAAAAATTTTTAAGTGCATATGCTTTCAATCAGTAATTCCATTTCTAAGAATTAATCTAATGATAGCTGGGCAAAATGAAAAAAAAAAAAATAAATACAAGGATGCTCATTGGAAGTGTTAAAGTAGACCAAGGAATATTCATATAAAAAATACTATGTGGCACTTAAAAATTGTGTGGCTCTTTGTCTTAGAACAATCTATGTCCATGCTTTATTAGGCAAAAACTGAAAGCAGCAACTGACCATGTGCCTGTGTTTAGAGGTTATGGGGAAGGTGGCAGGAAAGGATGGATGACTTGATTTTTTTTCCCTAAAGATTTAGTTAGTTAATTATTTCCTTACCTACTTACTTATTTTAGAGAGAGAGAAAGCATAAGAGACAGTGTGTGCGACATGCATGAGCATGGGTGTGGGCATGAGAAGCAGACAGGAGGGAAAGGGAGGGGGAAAGAATCTCAAGCAGACTCTATGCTGAGCGCAGAGCCCAACACGGGGCTCTACCTCATGACCCTGAGATCATGACTTGAGCTGAAACCAAGAGTCGGATGCTCAACTGAGCCACCGAGGCGTCCCAGGTGACTTGATTTTTAAGAGAAATAGCAATTGCTACTATGAACTACTGCTACTACTAATGATAATGACTAATAGTTACAATTATCATATGCTAGGCACCAACTAAGTACTTTGCATGCAAAAGCTAATTTAATCCTTCCCTTTAAAAAAAAAAAAAAAACCCTAGTTTTATTCCCATTTTACAGATGACAATACTGAGGCACAGCTCATTTAAATAACCTACCCAAGGTCATAGAACTAAGTGGTGGAGTGAGAATTCTAATCTCATTTAGTCTGGATTTAAACCTCATTCTCTTAGCCATTATATTAAATTGCTTTTCATGCATACACATACATTCTTTCTGAGTGGTTGCCACAAGCAAGTCAGATACTTTAAAAGGTCGGAGTGTTTCAAAGCTGAAAAAGCACTTTCCTAAGTCTTAATTAGGTAAGCCACAAAGAGTACACAGGAGAGGTAAGTAAACTGAACAAAACACTTTTCTTAGGACCTCTTTTTCTCCACAAGGCTCTGGGTCACATCCTACCTCTGTTAAAGGACCCTTTACTTATTCTCTGGACTCTCTAAGGAAAGGTAAACTGGGGCCGGTGACAATGACAAATCAATCCTTAAGAATTATCTTAGGTAAGGACTTTCCAAAGTGACTTCTCGGGGCGCCTGAGTGGCTCAGTCGGTTAAGCATCTGCCTTCAGCTCAGGTCATGATTCCACAGTCCCGGGACTGAGCCCCACATCAGGCTCCCTGCTCAGTGGGGAGTCTGTTTCTCCCTCTGACCGTCCCCCTCTCATGCTTTCTCTAATAAATAAAATCTTAAAAAAATAAGTGACTCCTCAAATATCTTGACCTTTTAGAAAGCCAAAATCCTTCCCTCTACTTCCTATACTAAGGAGTGGGAGAACTCCCTCATCCAGCATTTCCAAGGCCTATTTCATGTCACAAATATACATTTTAATTTCAGCATCTTAAATATTCTGACAACTAAGTAGGATCACAATAAAAGTTAACTGTGTTCCTCCACCTAAATTTGTAAGGAAAGTGGGAAAAAATTACCATACAAGAACAGATGAAGCGGGGGGGGGGGGTGCACAGAATTCAACATACAACCCCTATATAGTTAGTTCAGGAAGAAGAGGTCAAAGATACTGATGTATCATATTTTCTATGACCCAATTATGCATATAATGTTTGTATTTGTTGCAAACTGGATACTTTTAAATTCTTATTAAAGAATCAATAGTGAAGCCTCTGTAAAAAGTCCCTAATTTGATCATTTCTAAGAATCCATGAATTTGTTTTTTTTTTAATTTTGTTTATTTGAGGGGCGCCTGGGTGGCTCAGATGGCTAGGTGTCTGCCTTCGGCTCAGGTCATGATCCCAGGGTCCTGGGATCAGGCCCCACGACCAGCTCCCTGCTCAGCGGGGAGCCTGCAAAAAAAATTTTTTTGTTGTTTATTTGAGAGAGCAAGAGCTAGAGAGGGAGAGGAGAAGGGGGAGGGGGAGGGGGAGAAACAGACATGCCGCTGAGCAGGGAGCCCACCAGCTGTGGGGCTCCATTCCAGGACCTTGAGATCATGACCTGAGCTGAAGGCAGACGCTTCACCGACTGAGCAACCCAGGTGCCCTCATATTTTGAATTCGTTTAAAGCAGAGGGTTTTTAACTCCCCTCCCGATGATCTTAATTCAAGGTTCACAAATTGAATGAATTAAATTTATCGTGAGGTCAGAGACTGCATGGGTCAATGAACTTTGGCAGTTTCTATAACTTGAAGAATAAATGGTCTTTTTAGCCAAGTGGAGTTCTGGAAAACAAACAGTAAGTCTGTACTAGAATTCTGAAAAAACAAGAAAACTCATGTTCAAATTACATACCTTTATCTATTGCTTTAAAGTTCCAAGAAAAGCAAGCTATTTCAAGAGTACTTAAAACTTTCTAAAAAAAACAAAGCAAACAAACAAAAACCCCCCAAAACATGACCACGCCGTTAGATAAGGGAAATAACTTTTATATGAACTAGTACTAGACAAAATGTGAGGTCCAAAACTTTGAAGAATTGTACATACGTGTACATACGGGCATTCCTTCCGCCTTTCCTATTTAGTAGGTATGGGGTGGGGGCCCAGAAGTTACATTGCTAATAAGCTTCCAGGTGATGTTCAGGTTTGGGGACTAGACTCTGAGAATTCATCCCATACAGTAGCTAGAATGATGGCATATTTAAGAAATTTTTATTAACATACCTGCCTACTACACCAGAGACTGATTCACTGGAAATCTGGTACATTATAAAGTACTTCGACAACAGCAGACCCTCCACAGTTAAGAGGCCCATCATCATCATCATGGTGACGTATGATGAAATAAATCCCCTTCCCTCAAGAAAATTTATATATGAAGGATTTATACTCATCAGGACATCTCTTGGCCTACCTTCAAAATAATGTGGCTACTGAGCCTCCAGACAAAGTCTAAATATCATCGCATCACAAAAGTAGAAAAAGAAAGGGTGTTGCTCTCATGCAGGCTCTCATCAAGCACCATAGGACCAAATGTGCCCTTATCAAACCATGTTACTCAGGCCTGTTCCCCAGAGCCAATGGTTAGCCTCACAGGGTTCACTCCTCAAACATAATCACACAGCAGATATGACCAATGGGGCAAATCCCTGAATAAGGCACATGCCAAAAGGCAGGTGTGGGAAACTGGATAGTCAGACAGGCACCCCCTACACAGAACTAACATTCCCTAAAATTACTGATCAGTTCAGATGCTCCCCAAGGTTCCTATGAAATCAGGAATTTCACATGTGAAAGACAGTGGCAGAATTACAAGGTATTCTTGTTTACTTTTGCAAAGAAGATGGTAAAACAGTGAAGCAATTTCAAATGCTGGTTTGGTTTCTTTGCCACTTTCCCACAACTGTAGTTTCTATTCACACAGAACCAAGGACCAGAAGAGCAGCTCGAAAGTCTGATACAAGATAAAACAAGTACTGGTTTTAATTAGGGATGCCTATAATTTTATGCATGGCTAAGACATTATTTCTACATCTCTACTCCATGATTGGTCTTTATTAATATTATCGATTTATTATTAAGGTGTTATAAACAATAGCCACCATCCCCCCAGAGCGTTAGTTCTCAAACTCCAGCATATGTTAAAAGCAGCTGGGGGAGTTGTTACAATGCAGATCCCTGGGCCTTCCTTCCGCCTTTCCTATTTAGTAGGTATGGGGTGGGGGCCCAGAAGTTACATTGCTAATAAGCTTCCCGGTGATGTTCAGGTTTGGGGACTAGACTCGGAGAACCATACTGTAGAGTTAAACCATCCTTGAGTGAGCCTGTTAGATAATGCTCCAAAATGACATTAAAATGGAATCTATATAGCCTGCCCTTCTTTTCTTTCCTTCCCTTCCCTCCTTCCCTTCTAAGATTTACTTATTTGAGAGACAGTGAGCAAGCGCATGTGTGTGTAAGCTGGCGGGGCGGGGGGGAGCGGCAGGGAGAACAGAGGGAGAGAATCTCAAGCAGACTCCCTGCTGAGTGCAGAGCCCCACAAGGGGCTCGATCCCACCACCCATAAGATCACAACCTGAGCCTAAACCCAGAGGTGGGTGCTCAACCGACTGCACCACCCAGGCACCCTGAGCAGTTTCTTCTACGCATACTCAGTATATGACTACGTGGAACACTTCATTTTGGTTAACAGAGTAAGGACAAGGGTCCAAAGTGGGCTTTCCTTGACAAATGCTTTGCTCACCGGGGTGCTGAAAAGAACACTCACATTTTCAGTATACAAACATTTCTCCTCATCTACAGGTCACTGAACTTACACTTTGCAAAATAGATAAAAGGGAAAAAAAAAGTTCCACCTACTGGCTTTCAGGCAAATCACTTTAAGACTTATTTACAAAAACATAGGTTACCTGCTAATAGTTCTCCATGACTCTGAAAATAGACTGAAGACTAGGAACTAGGGACTTACAGGAGGTAAAGTCTGAAAACGACTATGAGCATGAAAAATTTAACCATGGGACTCACGAGCATACTAATAAATCCAGAAGAAAAGTACTGGACAAAATCTTTTACTTTGCTCATGGAATTCCAGAATGTTCTGCCATGTGATTTGCTTTTTAAAGGGGACTTGGTCTAAATTGGTTCTTAACTGGCAATCAAAAGGTTTTCCTCTCCTCTGGATGCTTTCAAATAGCTTACAGTAATGATGCCGATGGGGACATTAAAGCATGAGTAACTGCTGAGGTTCCAGGTCACAGTCCCCACTTCGCGTTAGCAACTCTTCACACGCACTCACTTTCACAGGGTAGGTCCAAAGAAAGGCACTCCCTTGAAGCTCCAGAGGCAGCACCCTAAGTCCTTCCCACACAGAACTGGCCTTCAGGGCAAAATAAGACCAGACAGACCAGGCTGACCTACAATCCTACCTCACAACTTCTTTTGTGTGGGTACTACTTCTCTGTGGTAGCCAGGAGCCTTGAGCTGGTGTGTGCACAGGGGGTAGGAGAGATGGATTTTGCTGAGAGAATCCAAGCTGGGTCTTGGGAAGCTGACCAAGCCTCTGGCTTGATAGAGCTGTCATTATGGTAGTGTGTGAAGTGACTGACCTTGATAGCAAGAGTTCAGAGGTCAGGAAAAGAATAATTTGGAAAGGCATTTCCCAGAACACCACATTAGCATCTGAATCAGAAAACCCAGAGGGCACGAGAGGACGGGACAGCATTTACAGCTTAAGAGGCAAGAAATCCCTCAAAGAAAAACTGCTGGAGTTATAATTTAACTGCTTCTATTTCTCAACTGCTGATTTTATAGGTAATACTTTTGTCACAGAAACAAGGAAAGCATGTTTCACAGTTTTATTGTTTCAAGAATGAAGAGACAAAAGGAAAATTGAGATCATTTTACAATTCCTGAGTATAAAGTCTATCTTGGGCTGTAAACACCTAGAAGACAAGTAACTATTCAGAATGGTCTCCAAAGTACACAGACAAGGTCCACAGGGGTTCTGTCTGGACCAGATATCAGTCTCTCTCCTGATAATGAAAATGTTTCCAATTTACCATCAATGTGGCCAATAATAATTACAATAAGTCTTTGCATTTATAGAGATGCTCTCAGAAGATAAAAAACCATAGTGCTTATTTTACAGAAACAAAGTAGGAAGCAAATATAAAGTTACTCTTTGGCAAAGTCACTACAGAACTCCTACACGGCTTTCTAGAACTCAGTTCTAGTCAAGTACGCCATTTAAACTCAGTCTAAAATAGAGATTTAAGTTACAAAGAACCTGGTACTGGATGCAGAACACTAAATTCTTCTGCACAGGCACGGCCTTCTTTGGGGGCCTTCTTTGGGACCTCCGCTAGCACATCCCTCCCATGCTGGGCTAATTAGCCTCCTGGAAGGGGAGGGGTACACAGGGAAGGGACATCCCGAATCTACTTCAGTCCCAGAACTTGGCACACTGTGTTGAAATTATCCATTTAGAGTCTCCCAATAAGATTTTACTATCCTAAAGGGCAAGAACTATTTCTTATGAAAATGCGGACCTAAACCCAACCCTGGAAACCAAATGGTTAAAGATCCCTCCAGAGTTGGGATAAGAAGTGGCTGGGGTTCAGCACAACCTACCCTGAAGGCATCAGCCAGTCACTCAGCAGGGGTAAGCTCCAACACTTTTTGGTATGTCTCCCTTACACTGCCATTTTTTTTTTCTTTTACTATTTCATCCTTCAGTTGCAAAATGGCCAGAAAGTTACTGATTGATATCAAAACAATTCACTGATATTAGACAAAGCCTGTCTGGGTCTCGGGCTTCAGGGCATACATTTTCATTATTATAATTATACCCGCATTTTTTTTTAAAGATTTTATTTATTCATTTGACACAGATAGAGACGGCCAGCGAGAGAGGGAACACAAGCAGGAGGAGTGGGAGAGGAAGAAACAGGCTCCCAGCAGAGGAGCCCGATGTGGAGCCCGATCCCAGAACACCGGGATCACGCCCTGAGCCAAAGGCAGACGCTAACGACTGAGCCACCCAGGCGCCCCTATACCCACATTTTTTAAAGACAACACTCCTTGGGTCACTTACAGAACATCCAAAACAAGAGGAACTTTTGTAATAGGCATGAGAAACGTTTAGATCCTGTATGCCCGCATATGCCACAGGCATTAACAAAGACATTCCCTACTGGCATTGTTTTCACTTCTACATAAACCCAGTGAAAGGCCACCTGATGAATAGGATAGCACTTATCAGCTAAAAATTAACAACATGAAACCAATAATAGTTCCTTGTTACCATTTCTAAGTAGTCTTTTGATTCAATTTCTCCAGGAAGAGAGGAGGTCCACCGTCTGCTTAATCTGATAACTTGTTAATTGCAGTTCTAATGGGGGTTTGGAGAGTGGGTACCCTTTGAAGTGGCTCTGTTTAGAAGTAAAAACAACATTGCTAGTCATAAACTTTCTGGCCTGGTGTCAAAACAGGAAAATCCTAGTCAGGCGGGAGAGAGCCAAACTGAAATATGGTATAATCTTATTTATTCTCTCCCCTGGAAGACTGAGATTTACCCAGATTTGTGCTATGCAAATTTTCCCACTCTTCTCTCCAACAGGAGAGAATGTTGTACCCACCTTAGAAAAGCAGGTATTCTGGAAAAATCCCAGGTTCTGAACTAAACAGGAAGGATTCCTTCCTTTCCTAGGGGAACCCACTGGCTCTGCTCTCATGCACACCCCCCGAGACCACCACAGATCCAGGTTGTTTCCAAGACTTCAAATGCCCAGAGGAGACAAGAAGAAACCACCAACTCATAATGAAGATTAACCAGGAGCGGGTCCAGGGTTCAGGAAGGAGCTAATATAACAAAGAACTTAAAGCAGTAGCTTAAGTAATATCCTCTGCCTTCTTCACAGAGACTAGCACATGGAAGTGGTAGCTGGGCACCTGGGTGCCTTCCTTCTATGAAAACAGAAAGGTGTTTAATATACTTCATAGTCATTTTAATCAAAAGCAAATCATCTTAATAAAAACACATAACTGGCCTTAAAAATAAATTGTAACAAACTGTGAAAAGAATCCAAATTCATTAGTGTGCTACTTCTCTCTTCATAAATCAGATTTCCTTTAAAAATCCACGCGTCTATACAGAGGTCCTGGCTTGACACGGTTTATAACTTTTCTTTTTTTTTTTTTTTAAAGATTTTATTTATTTATTTGAGAGAGCGCCAAAAGAGCAGGGGGGAGGAGCAGAGGGAAAGGGACAAGCAGATTCCGTGCTGAGCACAGAGTCTGTCACCAGGCTTGATCCCACGACCCTGAGATCACGACCTGAGCTGAAATCAAGAGTCAGACGCACAGGCGTGGCCTTCTTTTGGACTTGTGTGTGACTGAACCACACTGGCGCCCCTATAACTTATTTTAAACATGCTGTCTGCTCTTTGGAACCACCAGTTATTCTCTTCTTAGTGCTTTATGTTCTCTTTATATTGATTGACTGGTTTATTGTCTGTCTTTCCCCAAAAGACCCTGTATCTTGTTCACGCCTGTACCTGCTATAGCTAGGACAGCACTGACCATAAACACTCAACAAATAAAGCCACGAAAATAAATACAGATGGATGAATGCAATCACTTTTCAAGCTCTGGGAACTTGAGGATACCTTCTGACCACTCCCCACTCTGTAGCTAGTACTTCAGTATATATAAAGGTGTCAACTTAATCAGATTCTATATTCCCTCTTCAGCTGAATACTGTATGGGATACAATCTGAACAGAAACTATGAAAGGTAGGTATTACCATCTCCACTCTAAAGGTAAGGCAAATTAGATGTTAAATAACCCATTTGGGTCACCAGTTACGAAGCAACAGAGATCTGATGCAAACCTGTGTTTGCCTGGCACAAAAACCAAGCTCTGAATGTTGTTACCAACCAGCCTCCCTCTCTCTCCCAACACATTCCTTCCATCACTTTAGGTGGGGAGGCCCTCATTATAAGCAGTACCTTTAATTATTAGACAAGCAGTTTTTCCTCCCCAACCCTCTACAATACTTAGGTTATATCATCAGATCTTCCTACTAAGTGAACAGAGAACTCTCTGGGATATTCACCATATTCAGAATATTCCTTTTCCTTTTTTTTTTAAAGATTTTTATTATTATTATTTTTAAGTAATCTCCACACCCAATATGGGACTCGAACTTACAATCCCAAGATCAAGAGCTGTGTGCCCTACTGACCGAGCCAGCCAAGTGCCACCCCTAGAATATTTCTTAAAGTTGACAAGTAGGTCTTAAGTAAGAAATGAGTGATACGTCCACAAATTTATATGAGAATGTTAACTGCAAATATGTTCAAAATGGAAATAACCCAAGTATCCATCAACAGGAGGATGAGTTAAAAAAAAATAGTAGTATATTCACATTATGGAAAATTCACAGCAATGAGAAGGAATAAACCACTGATAAATGCAACCACATGGATGAATCTGAAAGAAACCAAGATGAATCTCAAATCACTTAGAAGTCAGAAGGTGATTTGTGGAGAGTGGTATTGACAGGAAAGGGCATGAGGGAACTTTCTGAGGTTATAGAAGTATTTTGTATCTTGACCTGGGTGATAATCACATGGCTGTATACATACTTTTTTTTTTCCCAATGAGTTTTATTTATGTTTTTTTTTTTTTTTTTTTAAGAGAGCACACATGTGTTGGGGGGAGAGGGGCAGAGAGGAAGGGAGGGAGAGAATCTTAAGCAGGCTCCACGTCCAGCAAAGAGCCCGATGTGGGACTTGATCTTACAATCCTGACAGCATGACCTGAACTGAAATCAAGAGTCAGATATTTAACCAACTGAGCCACCCAGGCACCCCTACATACTTTTTTTTTTTTTTTTCAAAGATTTTATTTCTTTATTTGACAGAGACAGCCAGCGGGAGAGGGAACACAAGCAGGGGGAGTGAGAGAGGAAGAAGCAGGCTTCCAGCGGAAGAGCCTGACGTGGGGCTCGATCCCAGAACTCTGGGATCACGTCCTGAGCCGAAGGCAGACGCTTAACGACTGCGCCACCCAGGCGCCCCACTTTTTTTTTTTTTTTTTAAGATTTATTTATTTGAGAAAGAGCGGTGGGGGCAGAGGGAGAGAGAGAATCTCAAGCAGACTCCATGCTGAGCGCAGAGCCTGACGCAGGGCTCGATCCTAGGACTCTGAGATCACAACCTGGGCTGAAACCAAGAGCTGGATGTTCAACCGACTGCACCACCCAGGCGCCCCTCTATACATACTTTTACAGGTCTGAGTTGTGTACTTAAGATACGTGCATTTTACTATATGTAATTAGGTCTTTAAAAAGTATTGTTAAGAAAAAAAGAATAGCCAACATCTGAGCTGATAGTGAACTATCAATCATGTTTATACCACTGTTGCATGGCATCACCCACTGCTTTAACCAGTAAACAGGCCACCAATCCACTGCCAGAAAATTCATTATGTGAGGTCTTTAAGAACATAGTCCTCAAATAAAATGCAATCATGCTATAACTCACGCATGTAAATCAAACAAACAGCAAGAAACATTTTAAGATGGGACAAGGGATTTCGAAACCTTACTAAAATGGGAAAGAAGGTAAAAAAGGAACACAGCACAAAAGCCAACAAATCAAATATAAAATCCATAGCCCATAACCACTTCCAGAGAGAATTATGGAATAGAGGAAATTATCAGGGGCACTGCTTGTGTGAAAAGTAGGATTCATTAAAGCAACAGTCCAGGAGTTCATTTCCCAAAGAGATGAAGCAGCCTCTAAGCTTTGAAAGGATAAGGTAGTCACCAAGGATTTAAGTTGATATTTCAAGTTAATAAATGACCCATCCCAACCCTTGCCCACCAAGAAAGGCCACCCCGTAGATCCTTTACAAAATCTTCTCGAAGTTACAAGGGCTGGAAAACTTGGGAAACCAGACCAATCCTGACTGTACAGAGAATAAACATTCAAACAATATGCACTGGGCAGGAGCTGGTACAAGGCACTGCTAAGCATCCTGAAAACCAACAGTGTCATCCATGGGGCACGAGTCAGGAATGACTCTAGGATAGTATCTTTTGTGTTCCCCCCACACAAGATTAGCCTTCTGCAATTTCATTCAAGACACAAAGTAAAATCAATAAATCTACATAGCAATGGAGATACACAGAGATAAGGCATCATGCAAAATGAAGTTTACTGTGCTCAAAACACATCAAGTGCTGTTGGGGGGAGGGGAAGTTATGTGGATACTTGAGAAAACCGGAAACACTAGATGGTCTGAGAGTTTTACTGCACAGGAAACCCAAGAGCAACCAAAAATTGCTTCTCAAGGTGGTAGGCAGACAGGATAACAGTGCTGATATGAAAGCCCAGAATTCTTTTCTTTTTTAAAGATTTTATTTATTTATTTGACCGGGGCGGGGGGCAGGGAGAGGGAGAAGCATGCTCCCTCCTGAGCAGAGAGCCCAACACAGGGCTCTATCCCAGGACCCTGAAATCATGACCTGAGTTTAAAACAGATGCTCAACCATATGAGCTACCCAGGTGCCCCCGAAAGCCCAGAATTCTAAGGAAAGTCACTGCTTATGCTCAGTGACACACTCAGACCTCTATCTAAAATAAGAAAAGGTTTATAGGGTTTTAAGAAAGGACAGAAAAGGCTCATGAGTTGGACCAAGTAGATAAAGGATATAGAATTTTCAACACGGACAGATTTTAATACGTTTTGGTAATCAAGACATTTAATAACCAAGAAAAGATTTACTAAAGTATGAACTTTAGTTAATAATAATGTATCAGTATTGGTTCATTCATTGTCATAAATGTACTATACTAATGCAAGATGTTAATAGGCAAAACTGGGTGTGGGTATATGGGAACTCTGTTCTATTCTAAAATAAAGTCTATTTAAAAAGTTTTAAAAAATAGGTAATGTGAAATAAATTATAGAAAAAATAATACTACTCACAGCATGGTAGCGTAGAAAGAACACAGACTTTAGAGACAAAATCTTGGGTTTCAATCACTGCTCCATCATTTATTGGCTGTGTGATCTTAGGTAAATTACTAGGTGATTTTCTAAGCTTCAGTTTCCTCATCTGTAAAATGGGGATAATAGCAGTGCCAATATAATTGGCTTGCTTTGAAGGTTAGATAGTATGTTTAAAGAATCTGAGACCACCAACATTCCACCCCCAAAACCCTCTCAAGGGTGTCCATACACGTTTCCTCAGACAGCAGGCCACTAACTAGGGTAAAAGGAAGCTCTTTCTACAAAGAAGCAGTTAAGAGAGCACAGAGCAGCCATCCTTCCTAACAACAGTTAGGGAGTGCAGCACATTACACACTCACCTAACAGACTGTGGTAACAAAGTGAGGTCACAGACAAGAAAGCCAAAAGATATCACAGGGATCCAGGATTTCCAAATTTAGCTAGGTTTAGAATCAACTGGGACATTTTGTGTTTTGTTTTTTTTTTAAAGATCCACCACTCTAACCCCAACCCCTTGAGATAAGGTGAGTCTGGTATGAGGTTGAGCAATCTATTATTTTTAGTATTTTTAGGTGACTTGGATAAAAGTGATCTGCTATGGGATTTTTACAAACAGTGATCCTGTCTCTTCCTCTTTCACAGAGAAGGAAATCGAAGCCCAGGGAATGCAGAAGTGATTAAGGATTAACTTCAGAGGCAAGCAGCTCAGGAGTCGCCAGGCCAAGACCAGAACACATGGCTCATGGCTCGGCTCTGTATCCCTGTCCTGAGTGTTTTCTAAAACAAAGGTCCTGAACTGTAAGCCATCACTTGGAATTGCACGTGTGACTGACAGGGAAGAAAATGAAAAGCAAAAGGATTTACTGGGCAAGAAGATTCTATTGGGAGAACATAGTGCAAAAGTTAACTGTTCTCTGGGACTGGTTAACAGAGATGACAGGCCGAGCTTTAAATCTTCCCCTAACACGTGCCGACTCTCCTACCTGTGGAAAATTCTAACACTGAAATTTGCGCCCCCCCCCCCCCCTTTAAACATTTTTTTTTTTTTTAAAGATTATTTATTTATTTGACAGAGAGACAGCCAGCGAGAGAGGGAACACAGCAGGGGGAGTGGGAGAGGGAGAAGCAGGCTCCTAGCGGAGGAGCCTGATGTGGGGCTCGATCCCAGAACGCCGGGATCACGCCCTGAGCCGAAGGCAGACACTTAACGACTGTGCCACCCAGGCGCCCCTAAACATTTTTAAAAGATTTATTTATTTGACAGAGAAAGAGAACACAAGCAGGGCGAGCGGCAGGGAGAGGGAGAAGCTGGCTCCCTGCTGAGCAAAGAGCTGGATTCGGGGCTCGATCCCAGGACCCTGGGATCATGACCCAAGCCAAAGGCAGATGCTCAACCGACTGAGCCACCCAGGTGCCCCTGAAATTTGTTCCCCTTTTGTAAATGGGTGTGGGTTAATGTTTAAGAAGTTCTGAAAATCAGAACACTCCAATTTTAAGTGTAAAAATGTATGCTCGAGAATCTCAACTGTGATTTGAAGTAACCAAAAAAGGCTGTGACTGATGATGTCATTATATATTAAACAGATGACAAAATTAGCCTCAGTCTGACTAAAGGGTATTTTAGAAACAGCGGTTTAAACATTAGTCTTTTGAAGAACCTATCCCAAGAACTGTGCAGTTGCTTTGGGAATGGAACACAGGCTGATTAAGAATTAAGGTGTTCCCTTAGTACAACACCAGAAGGTGGAACATTCAACTTCCTCGAACCGTCTGGCAAAGACTACAATGTAGACAATTGTACATTCATAATCACCCTCCAGGATTTCCAAAAGCTTCTGTTCTGTCCCACATTCAGTTATTTTATCCGAGTGATAAAGCAATCAGTAAGAACTTCCACCAGTTCCCACATCTATCCATCCGCCAGCATCTGTAATCACATAACGCTTCCTGTTCCTTTGGATAAATAGTCAATGCTCCCATCCAAGGCCAACCCCTCTGCCTTTCTCACCACCGGGAGGACACAGCTCTCACAAGCCTTCCTCTCCACCCACACCCATTCCTCCCTCTAGATAATTCCCATCAGCATGAAGATGCTATACAATCTGTCATCTTAAAAAAAAAAAAAAATCTCTCAATTCTACATTCCCCTCCACTTAGCATCTCATTTCTCTGCTCTCTTTTACAGCAAAATTTCAAAAACTGGAATGCACTGTTTATGCTTCCTGTCTTCAGCTCCTCTCTTCCCATTGTCTTGAAACCTTTCCAAATACACTTTCATCCTTATCGATAGCTCATCGAAAATACTCTTTATTGACTTTAAAGGCAATTCTTATTGAAAATACTCTTTACTAAATTTAAAGACAATTCTAAGTCCTCAAATGACCTGACCTCTTCACCGTGCAGGACCCAGCTGATTATCTCCTCTCTCCTGGAAACACTTCCATGTATGGTGGCTTCCAAGATGCCACATTCTCCTGGTTTTTCCCCACCTCCTCGGGTGCTCCTTTTCTGTTTTTTTTTTTTGCTGTTTTCCCCTTTCCTTCCTGACCTCCACATACTGCTATGTCCCAGACTTACCCTCCTCTACTATCTTCACTCACTCCCCTGGCCAGCTCACCCAGACTTGTGGCTTTAAATCCATCCATATGCTAATAACTTCCATTGGGCTATCCAGACAAATGTCTCCAGCCTGTATGTCTCCCAAAACTTCAGACACATCTCCACCTGGATGTTCAAATAACGTGTTTCAAACTGAATTTCTCACGTCTCCTGTACTTTGCCAACCTTGTCCACCCACAGTCTTGCCCACCTCAGTTAATGGCAACGCCATTCCTTCAAATGCCCAGGCTAAAAATCCTTAGGGTTGTCCTTGGCTCCTGTCTTTCATACTCCACATCCAAACTATGGGTGAATTCTGTTGGCTCTGTCCAATCCATCCAGTTCTTAACTTCCTGCCAACACCCTAGTCCACGTCACCATCATTTCTCACCTAGATTATTGCTACCACTTCTTAGCTGGCCTCCTCATTGCCACACTTTTCCTCTTACACAGTCTTTTCAGAACCCTAAATGACCAGTCACTTCACTCAAAAAAATGTGAAAAAGTCCCTACAACAGCCAGGAAGCCTTACACGTATGACACATTTCCCTCATTATTTGCCCAACCCCCCGTCCTAGTACACATTCCTTTCTTCACCTGTGCTAGTCACACTGATTCCTCACTATCCCTGGACACTACCACCTCTGGACCTTTGCACTGGCTATTCTCTCTGTAATGTTGTTTCCTTAGATATCCATTTGGTTCACTTCTTTTACCCAATGAAGTCTTTGTTCTAATGTTGCCTCCTTGGGAAGGTCTACCCTGGTCACCCCAGCTTAGTCCCCCTATCCCTGACCCCCTACCATGCTATCATTTCACTTCAGTAGCTTAATCATCTTCTAACATACTGTATCACATTGCCATTTACTTACTATTTTTAAAAACGATTTTATTTATTTGAGAGAGAGAGAGAGAATGCACGCAAGCATAAGCGGGGGGGGGGGCAGTGGGAGAAGGACAAGCAGCATCCCCACTGAGCGCAAAGCCCAACATGGGGCTCAATCCCAGGACCCCAAGATCAATACCCGAACCAAAGTCAGACACTGAACTGACTGAGCTGTCTAGGTGCCCAACCTTATCTGTCATTTTAAATATCTATCTTCCCTCATTTGTATTTGATCTCCATTAGAAATGGGGTTTTGGGGGCGCCTGGGTGGCACAGCGGTTAAGCGTCCGCCTTCGGCTCAGGGCGTGATCCCGGCGTTGTGGGATCGAGCCCCACGTCAGGCTCCTCCGCTATGAGCCTGCTTCTTCCTCTCCCACTCCCCCTGCTTGTGTTCCTTCTCTCGCTGGCTGTCTCTATCTCTGTCTAATAAATAAATAAAATCTTAAAAAAAAAAAAAAAGAAATGGGGTTTTGCCTGTTTTATTCACTCATGTATCCCCAGCATCTGAAACAATACCAGACACAGAGCAGGAAATCCATAAGTATTTGCTGCCAGAACAAATGAAGGATGAGAGTACAATTAACCAAACAAAAGGAAGGACTATGGCGTCATTTAAGGGAAGGCAGGCACTCTATTTTAAATGTCAAACTCTCACAACAATTAATTATGGGATATCACCACTTAAATGTGTAAAGAAATCAAAACTTAAACTTCTTCCAAATATTTACTCTCCATTTTAGTAAATGGGCCCACTATCTACCTAGCTGCCAAACCTGAAACCTAAATCAGCCTTGACTGACCCTCTTACCCTCCCATAGCCAATCCATCAAGAAGTCCTGTCAATTTTATCATAAAATTTCAGCTCAAATTCATCCACTTCCCTTTCTTTCCACCACTAGGACTCTAGTCCAAGTCATCACCTCCTCTCACCTATACCACTGTGATGGCCTCCTAGTTGGTCTCTCTGCACTGTTCTCATGACTTCTTCGATCCATTTCCTAAACAGCAGCAAAAGTGTTCTTTAAAATGTAAATTGGATCATAATATTCCTCTGCTTAAAATTTCAAAATCTCCCAGACCTTGGGGTATGAATGATTTGGCTCCTGTCTACATCTCAACTGCATCTCCGCCACTCTACTCCCTGTTCATCATGCTACACCCACAAAGGTCTGCCTTCAGGTCCTCCAACATGTCCTGTTCTTTGCTCTCCCAGGGTCTTTGCACATGCTGGTCTCACTCTCTCCATTCTTCATTCTTCAAATCTCAGCAAAGAATGTTGCCTCCTGTTTAAAGTAGCTCTGCCCCTCTTATTCTATCTCACTACTTATCTTCTTCATGCTTTCTATTTGTTTTTGGTTCTCCCCCAATACAATGTAAGCGTCATGAGAGGAGGGGCGCAGTACAGCTGTAAAGGGAGGAGGAGGTACCTCACTGGAATGTCTGAGAAGTACCAGCTGTAGGTAGGTAGGTGTAGATGTACGTAGGTCTCACTCAGCTGTTGTGTTGTGGGTTTTTTTTTTTTCTTTTTTTGGATTTTATTTATTTATTTGAGAGAGACAGAGATAGCAAAAGCGGGGAGGAGAGGGAGAAGCAGGCTCCCCGCTGACCAGGGAGTCCGACCTGGGGCTCCATCCCAGGACCCTGGGATCATGACCTGAGCCAAAGGCAGATGCTTAACTGACTGAGCCATCCAGGTGCCCCTGTTTGTTTTTATTTGTTTTTTAAGTAGGCTCCACACCCAGTGTGGGGTAGAACTCACAACCCTGAGATCAAGAGTCACGTGTTCTACAACTGAGCCAGCCAGGCATCCCGAGGTCTCACTCAGCCATAAGAGCTGTCATTCTAATGCTTGTCACTACCACACTCCCTCCAGAATGGAGCACTTCTATCATTTCAAAAGGAACTAACAACAAGGTTTCAGGGGCAAGTCACATTAATTCCAATGGCTACGGACTGAATTGTGTCCTATCAAAATTTTTATGTTGAAACCCTAACACCAATGTGATGGCCTTTGGAGATGGAACCTTTGGGAGATAATCAGGTTTAATGAAGTTATAAGGTTGAGCCTTTTATAATGGGACTAGTGCTCTTATGAAAAGAGGATGAGACACCAGAACTCTCTCTCTACCAGGTGAGGACAGAGCAAGAAGGCACCTGTCTGAAAGCCAGGAAGACAGCCCTCACCAGCACCCTGAGCTTGGACTCCCAGCCTCCAGAACTATGAGAAATAAAGTTCTGCTGTTTAAGCCCCTAGTCTACGGTACTTTGTTAGGGCAGCCTGAGCGGGTTAGGACACCACCCAAAATGAGAAGGCTCCAGTCTCATCTGCAGTATCAGCAAATAAACAAGGAAGAAGACCCTCGATGCAGTAGCACTCTCCAGAAACTCTCCACTCAAATGAAACTGCCCCCTCCCGCTCATCTGCTGCTCTTCTCCGCAGCTACACTTCCCAAGACTGAACCCACTTCAGGCTATTGTTTCGACTACTCACTGCTTACGAATGTTCACATGGGAGAAAACTTCACAGCTGACACCAAAGGGTGGCAGGCACCCTCCCTTCAGCCACCTTCCAACCTCCCCACCTCCGTGCACTAAAATGGGTGAGTCAGGCATACCAAGGCATATCAACAACTGTGTTTTGTTCAGAAAGACTCACTGATGCTTCAGTTAGGAAGTAATTTTGGTTGGGCCTCATGACAGCAGACAGAAACATTTCCTCAGGCAATCTTCCCATGGGATTTCTGCCTGAAGGAGAATCTCATAGGATTCTTCATTAAAAACTAGTGCTTGTTTGTTTGTTTAAAAAGTAGACATTTCAAATAGCTGTTTTTCCCCCTTTAAAACTAGGCTTTAATTGTAGATTAGAGTGAAGTGACCAGCAGATTCTTTGAGACACTCTATTAGAAAATTAAACCTTCAGGAGTTTCTATGTTTTATAAAAGGAAACAGTCTAACGTTGTATTTTTATTTTTTATTTTATTTTTTTGAAAGATTTTTATTTGAGAGAGAGAACGTGCATGCATGTGCACAAGAGTAGGGGAGAGGGAATGGGAGAGACAATCTCAAGCAGATTCCCATCACTGAGCATGAAGCCTGATACGGGGGCTCAATCTCATGACCCTGAGATCATGACCTGAGCCATAACCAAGAGCTGGATGCTTAACCAACAGAGCCACCCGGGCGCCCCTAACACTGTATTCTGAAAGTCAGTTATTTCTCTGATACGTCTACCTTGGGGATTTCAAAACATAGTCTTAGTGGTTTTTAAAAAAAGTCCCAGGTCTACCTTACGGGGAGAAATAAGGAAAAATAAGCACAGTAGTTAGCAATAGGCTATGAAGGTCCCACAGCCCAGAGCTCTACTTCTAGAAGAAAGAGCAGCACCCATGTCAAATTATCAAAGGCATAAAGCTTGGTTACAAAACAGAGAAAGATGGTATTAGTATTTTGTGATTGGACTAATCAAAGCTGCTCTGAAATGGGATCTGGACACCCAGTACAGTGGCAACAGGATGCTTAAGCTGAAGAAGACTTCTATATTTTAGAATCTCTGATTCCAAATATTAATCAATATTGCACAAAGTACAACAGGGGACAAAGGGCTAGAAAAGAAAACTCTCCAAAGTACACAATTCCGAGGGCCCTAAAATAGTACCAACTTTCAAAATTTTTAAAAGATGAACACTTGGTCATCTTTCTAATGATTTTAATAAAGAATGATTTTAATAAAGAAAATAATTAATAAATAAACACTTACTGTTTTCACTTTCAAACCCCAATCCCACCTGTGAGTACCCGCTGTCAGTAGGTTCCTGCCTCCTATGTTTGCCAATTGCAGGGGAAGGAACAGGAACTTACAGTTTTGGGGGAGCAAAATGTAGCTTCATCTCATGAAAAGGTTTTAAGTCCCTGACCTAGACATTCATAGAAGTCATTACAGAAAAAAAGTGAAGCATAAACTAGCCTTCCCAACCCACTGGAAAATAGAATCATCTAGTCCTACTCCATATTTGTCCCAGAGAGATGCAGTCACCTGTTCATAGATACATGGAGAATCGGCTATTATGCCAGGAAACGAAACTCAGGTCTCTTCACTCTTAGACCAGGGCCCTTTCTACTGTACCAAGTCGCTTCCTATCAATCAAAGTAGTAAATCAAGACCTAAATGAGTAAAGAATCTACTCAAGGAAAACCTCAGTCTCCTTAGTCCTAGAGTGAATTCCAACCTTGAAAAGCCAAACGAATGTCTGGGAAAAGCTTGCCAATAAATCTAGCTGAATACTTAATGCTTAGTGGGCTCTATTTCTCCATAACACCAGCTCCTTCAATATTACGGCTATGCCTTTTCAAACTATCCTGCCTCAAGAGTGCAAAAACAAATCCCCCACCCACCCCAAGAAAGGTTAGGTCAAAAAGGAGAAAACAGTTTCTTTTTGCTAGAATTTTGGCATGGTGGCACTGTGCAGGAATGCACCTACTCGAGAATCTTCCCACACTCCTGAATTGTTAAGAGTAACCAGCAGAGGCATGTTCCATACACTCCCCAAATATCTGAGCTGGCGACAACAAAAGATATTCATTCAGGGATCTTAGCCCTGGGACAACAGCTCCTGTCAGTCAACTATAGTTCTCACGATGCGGTGTTTCTGCTCTTACTTCAACTTCATACCAAAAAGCATATCGCACCAGTGCAAGCACTTGAGAAAACCACACAAATGAATTCACACAGTAGTAGAGGAATTCTGGCAGGGCACCAATACTCAGGATAAAGCTTTTTTTTTTTTTTTTTTTAATTTTTATTTCAAAGACCTTATACAAACACATCACTTTTGGCATTTACACAGAAGATCTGACAAAGGGCCTGGGGCCCCAGTACCAGAGACCAATACCAAAACAGCCAGATAGAATTACCATGCGAAGGGAGTTACCTGGTAAGAGGGCAAAGATCAGCATTTTACTTCTTACCTGAAGCCAAAGGTCGGATCCACTCTTTGCTATTTAGGTCAAGTCTCCAGAGGTCATTGAAGGCAGCATTGCAGCTGCTCTGGGTACAGCCTCCAAACACATACATAGACTGATTAGCATCGTAATAGCATGCACCTAGAAAGAAAACAATAAATGCACAGCTGATGTTTAACTCTGAAGCCCCTCTGGCACCATAATTATAGCCCATATCTTTCAAGGATCAATTATTTCACTCGTTCTACAACTCTGTTGCCAGGTACCATCTTTCTATAACCAGCCTCTTATCTTCAGATTGGTTAATATCACATTTCTTTTTTTTTTTTTTTAAGATTTTACTTATTCATTTGACAGAGAGAGCGAGCGAGCGCAAGTAGGGAGTAGTGGCAGAGGGAGAGGGAGAAGCAGGCTCCCCACTGAGCAGGGAGCCCGATGTGGGGTTCGATCCCAGGACCCCGTGATCACGACCTAAGTCAAAGGCAGAAGCTTAACCAACTGAGCCACCCAGGCCCCTTCAAATTACTCTTTAAAATAAGGCCCAGAGAGGGGCACCTGGCCAACTCAGTTGGAGGAGCATGCGACTCTTGATCCCGGGGTCATGAGTTTGGGCCCCACATTAGCTGGTAGCGATTACTAAAAATAAATAAATAAACTTTAAAAAAATAAAAATATAATAAAAGCCCAGAAAACAGCTATGGAAATGTTATTTCTGAGCACACTAAGCAAATTGACAATGTCATCATTAAATAAGACAGTATCACTCCAGCAAGAGCACACAGGAATTCAGATTAAGGGTGCTCAACAAGTAAAATTTCAGTACAGCTGCATAATTAATCTAAATCTGCATCATTATGCTCTAGGGCTAGGCAGAGTCAGTGCTAACGGGTGCACTCAAGTACTCCCACTTCTCTTCTGCAGCCCTGCTCTTACTGTTTCCGCTTTCAAATGAAACCTGAAGCATGTCTTTATATGAAGAACATGACAGAAAACAATTTTAATCAATGCCACGAAGTAACCACACACAAAGATCAAAGTAGCTCAGGGACTACAGAAGTAGTACGGTTGGTCCCAAAGCAACTGAGAGAAAAGCACGGAAGTCTTTAACTCCCTAGGCACATCCCAAAGCCACCAACACAGGCTGACTGGTGCTGAATGGAAAACCAGCACAGTAAGTAACATTTACAAAGCACCAAGGTCTCTGAGAAGAGCCTTTTCAATCAGATGATTATGCACGCCTCACTGATGGGCACCACTCCAAAGCAAAGGGGCGAGGACTGTAAGAAGGGCTGGGCTGTTCCCCCAAAACCAGGAGGACCAGAGCCAGAGTCTAGATGAGAGGCACTGCCACCTTGCTTCGCACTAAAATGCTCATTTAGTCTCTATCCTTTGAAAAAGATGACCCCACGCCTTACAGTCCTGCATTTACCATCTTGGATCTCAGGAAGAGGGCCGAGCAAAACTCTCCTTTCCATTCATTTCATGCATACTGGTGGGGAAAAAAAAGACCTCTCAATGTTTATGTGAAACTAGGCTGGAACAGTTAAGTGTCCCAGACGAGGCAGGGGAAAGGGGAAAAAAACTCGGAGATTCAATCCACTACAGCCTCGTTTCAGTGATCGGCTAGCTTATTTGCAGGTCTAGTGCAATTTAGTACCTGTTTGTAAGAGGCCTTCTGAACTCTGCTACCACTTATTCATGGTCAGAAAAAGGGAAGTGCCTCTGCTATCATTACCTCTGTGACACGCACTAGCTCTGGGAACGACTCCCCCTTTTTTTCTTAACCCAGCCTGCCTCACAGACCCTTTAAGGAATCACTACGCTAGGAAGGCCATGTCAGAAAACTGCAGGAGTTATGAGGTACTACAAGCAGTGTGTCCTGCCACTTACAGCTGGTCATCTCAGCCAGTGGAAGGCACAGATCCAAATCATCTGACCTCTGACACTGTGAGATAATGGAGATGCAGACTTTTCAAATTAACAAACACACTACAATGGTATATGAAGATTTAAGTGATCTTACACTTTCCACTTTCTTTGCCTTTAAACTTTTAACTTCAAATCTATACCAGTTTTAAAATCCACATCCCAACAAGAAAGTCCATTAAGAAGTAACCCCTCCCCCCAAAGAAGACGTAAAATCCTATGAAACTCCACTGCTCATATTTCAGATTGTTAAGACCTGCAAATAACAAAGGACAAAGTTTAGCTGACATTAGACAAAGAGCATAACCGCTGGAGCCGCATTTCAATCTCCAGGAAAGGAGCTGAGCTTCAGTATCTCGGTCTTCTCGCATCTGTCTTCAACTAGCCACTCCAACAAATGGGACTGAAATTTTGAACTGAATCAACTGGTGCCAGGCTCGAAAGAACATTCTTTCCCTCTTGGTAACCCATACTTACAGAACAGAAATTAGCAATGTCCTATGGCTTCTGAAGCCTTAATTTGTGTCCATTATAACAATGTTTAATAAGACAAATACATAACTAAGAGAGTCGAGGGCTCAGTTATGTCTCACCATTCTTCAAAGATCAACTCTCGGCAGCTGTTTCCTTCATACAGCAAAAGATCACAGTGCTCTTTATTTTTCAAAGAGGTAGCAAACATTCTTCTTCTCTATTTGGGTTGAAAACCCAGCCAACAGCTGGGCCCCATGGGTCCTTGCCACATGTATTTTAATCCTATACTAAAATAAGGCAATCGGCATTTTCCTGCTTCTCTTTGAGCAAACAAAGGTTTCTGGAAGAGGAAGGCACAGCCCAAACTCTGCAAAACCTAGCAGGACTGAAATGACAAGTTTCACACACACTGTATTCTCAATGCCTATCAGTGAATTAGCAACAAGAGGAAGGGAGTCAATTCAGGCAGCTATGTTTAGAACTCAGATATAATGGAATGAGAAAATAGCCATCAATAATACACTCAAATATTTTTAAGCATCCTACTAAACTTTTGTTTATTGTCTATTTTTATTTAAGACACCTACACGGTGGTATGGGTGGGGGTGGGGAGACCCAACAAGTTCAATGAGCCTCTTAGAAAAAATTAAGAATTTAAGCAAATACCAGTGCTCAAGTAGTCATTTCCCTTTTACCAACGTTCTCCACCCAAACAGCACATTTTCTTTTCAGAACATCTAGACCACTGGAATGTGCGATACAAAAGTTATAGTTCATAGTACAATATGAATATTCTGCTAAGAAATAACATTAAGAATGTTTATTCTAATTGCTCAATCTCTTCAAATCTTCTGAAATGGTTTGATTGCTCCATGCACAACTATTGCAAGACATCTATTTCCAGTTACTATTAATAATCCCTACTCAAAGGCAAGTCAAATGTTCACATTAACACGGCAAGCAAGCAGTTCTTCAGCATCCGAACACTTGCCTAGTGTATAATCCTCTCCAGCGCAAGGTCTTCCAGTTGTTTCATATTTCCCATGATGCCTGGGAGCCACCCAAGAAATGTTCACTGAACTCCAAACTTTGCACATTCAAACGTTAAATTCTCTTTTGTTTTCCACTTGTTTCCAGGGAAAGGTCCTGAGGCATTTATCCCATGCTTAAAGAGACTATGCTGTCATGTGTCTCACGTCTACAAGCCAGGACAGATTTGATAAGGCCTGTAATTACGTAACTGTGGAACAAGCGAGGCTGGTTATCCAGTTTGGGCCTGCTAGCTACTGCAGGAGCACTACTAGCATGGGTAGGAAATGACCTGACCCTATTTGCAGCCTGAACCTAAACACTAAAAGCAATGATGCTGGGTACTCTAACAGATCCCTACATCAATCTGAAAAGGGCATTCTCTGTTAGTCAAGGCTTACACGACTGGTCATGCACATACTCGCCAAAAACCTAGGAAAGCTGGCTTCATTTTTGTCCCAGGCTTCTACACAGGAAAGAAGCTGTACTGCTCCATCTTTGTGACACTTAATTTCACAGAATTCAATAGATTTCAACTATGAGCCAAGTGTTGTGAAAGGTGCATGGATGTCTAAGACCTGGAACCTGCTTGTCCTCCAGTAGATTGTGGAGGAGACATCTTCATCACCCTATCACTTTGCAGTTTAAAAAATATTTTTACAAGTGTTTCCTTGATTAAATTTCCTAGCAACCCTGTGGCATAAACAGAATTTGTTTTACATTTTACAGATGAGAAAACTGTGGGTTAGAAGAACCAAGGAGGGGCGCCTGTCTGGCTCAGTCGGTGGAGTGTGTGACTCTTGATCATGAGCTCAAGCCCTATGTTGGGCTGGAGAGATTACTTACAAATAAAAAAAAATTTGTTAAAGGGGTGCCTGGGTGGCTCAGTTGGTTGAACGTCTGCCTTCGGCTCACGTCATGATCCCAGGGCCGTGGGATTAAGCCCCACGTCGGACTCTCTGCTCAGCAGGGAGCCTGCTTCTCCCTCTGCCTGCAGCTCCGCCTGCTTGTGTTCTCTCTCTCTGTCAAATAAAATCTTTTTTAAAAAATTTGTTAAATAAAAATAAAAAAAAGAAGAGCCAAGGAACTTACTTCTCAAGTTTAAAGTTCTTCTTTTGTATACAGCCTCTCTGACAGAGAATTATGGCAACAGACAGATGGTAATAAACAGCACGAGGAAGGCAAGAAGAGTGTTTTAAGGGTGTACAAGCAGAGGAAGAAAAGAGCTTAATCCCCATGGCAGGAAATGTGGGAGGAGTTTATGAAGAACGTGGCTTTTGGCTTTATCTCTGAGGTGGGTGTTACAGGACAGAATATTTTCAATCCATTAACAAGGGACAAACAAGTCTAGGGGCAAACAAGTCCAGGGCCAAAAAAGGAACGGGAGGGAAAGGGAGAAGGCAGTGGGGCATCCAAGCAAGGCCATGAAGGCAGGAAGGGAGTCTCATGTGGGTGGAGCCGAGCTGTGTGAGGATGCGGCAGAGATTCAGGCTGAAGGAGTATGGTGGGGCCCTGAAGGTCAGGGGGAGTGGAAACTTCTGCATGCAGTGTGGAAAGGCTGAGGTTTTTTGGCAGAGGAGCAACAAGACTGGTTTGAGGTTTCAGACTTGCAGCAGTTCCGGACGGGGCTCCTATCATTTTAGGCAGGTCCATTCTCCTTGTGTAGGAGCGTCCCATTTACCGCAGGACAGCGAGCATTCCTGGTCCTTGCCTACTAAAGGCATGCAGTGCTTTCCAGTCAAGCAAATGAGCAATGAACGACCTTACATATTTCCAAATGCCCTAGGAGGTGGCACTGTTCCCAGTTTCGGAGATGGGTGCCAACAGTGTCTAGTGCAGGTTCAGATGAAGACAGAGAAAAAGAAGACCATTTAGAAAAGATTTAGAAAAGATGGAACGATTAGCTCATAAACGTGAGTAATGGGAAAAATAAGGAAAGATATGAGAGAGATTGCAGAGATGGACGGAATCAACAAGATTTCACTTTTGTTGTTGAAGGAAAGAGAAGAACGGAGGATAAATCCAAGAATTCAAGCATGTGTAACTGACAGAATGATAATACCATTAACTACATTATGGAGGGCAGAACATCTGGGGGCAACTACTAAATGCCACTGGTAGCTGGTGACATAGGAAGCATCTGTGTCTCTCTGAGGCAATATGAGCAAAGAGCTGGACATGCAGACCTGGAGCTCAACGTGAGTCAGAAATAAGAAATAAAATTGGGTTCTGGGGAGAAACACACAGTAGGAAGAGGAAGGAGCTAAAGAAAGACACTGAAGGAATTCCTGGTTTTCGACCTATTCTGAAAATGACCATTTCTGTGTAACAGTCCTTTTCCGTCTGCCAGTTAGTATGCAGAGAGAAAGGGAACAATGAGAGATGGGCTGAGAGGAAATGAGACACAGACGCCTTTTTAAAAAATCTATGGCACCTTTCCTTGGCTTTCAAGTGAAAATATGAAAAAAAAATTTAAGGTAAAAACACGTATCGAAACCCACTAACCTCTGAATTTCTGTGAGCTTACTCACTGTACTTTTCCTCTCTATTTCCCCTTCAAATAACTATCTCTATTCTGTGGTGATACTCTTTCCAAAGCTAGTTAATGGAAAAATATTTTTTTCTTCTCTCATTAGAAAGCTGAACTGTTGCTATGATAATTATTCACCTCTGGGGGCGCCTGGGTGGCACAGCGGTTAAAGCGTCTGCCTTCGGCTCAGGGCGTGATCCCGGCATTGTGGGATCGAGCCCCACGTCAGGCTCCTCCTCTATGAGCCTGCTTCTTCCTCTCCCACTCCCCCTGCTTGTGTTCCCTCTCTCGCTGGCTGTCTCTATCTCTGTCAAATAAATAAATAAAAAATCTTTAAAAAAAAAAAAAAATTATTCACCTCTGAATACTTGACAGTTTGTTTTCTACTTCACCCAGATTCACTCCATTTCCCTGACCTATGGTTCTAAAACTACTTGTTTAAAAAACCATCTGAAAACTGTCTTTAGAAACCCCATCTCCACTTCTTATTCCAAATATCTGCAGGTAACTGAAGTTGACCCCTCTTAATAATAAATACTGGACCTAGCATGGATTCTTCTGTAATTTCATTAAATATTCTTGGCAAGGATTCATTTACAGCCTATACTTCTGAAACATTCCAGACCCTTTCAAAACTACGTCTGAGGTAATAATACTGAGAAGGAGGAGGGAGAGAGGAGCAGGAGAAGGAGGAGGAGGGGGAGGAGGAAAACGAGGTGGTGGTAGTGTGGTAATAGCAGTACTAATAGTACAGGCAGTACTAGTCGCTAGGTTTGGAGTATTTTCCAGTAGTTGCTGTTAAGGGCCCTTTTCACTGTGTTGTTTGCACTAATGGTGCAAAAGCAATGCTGGGTAAAACTGCTGCGGCCTATGCAAGCCTCAAGGCAGGGGTATTAAAGTAAACAAAACCAGTTCTGACTTTGCAGACCCCTGAAAGGGTCTCACAGATGCCCTCCTCCCCAGAAGTCCAGGAATCACACTTTGAGATCTACTGTCTTAGGGGGTTTATGACAGGACAAGTAAAAATAGCTCCTCTAGAGAACTGAAAACACAGCAATAGCTCGGCCTGTTCCTTTGATCTATTTAGACCCAGTTCAAAGATAACGATAAATTATAATTATGGACTGAATTCTCCTCTGGAAGTGAGTACAATATATAGTCTGGGGCAGCCAGCCTCCAATGGTCCTCACTTCCTGGTATTTACACCGCTGGTCAATCTCTGTGTGACCAATAGAAGTGAGCAGAAAAGTCGGTTTTCACTTCAGAGATGAGGTTGGAAAAGACACCATGGCTTCTGGCTTGGTGTCTGTCTGTCTGTCTCTCAGTTCATTTGTTCTGTGGGAAGCCAGCTGCCAAGTAATTAGCAGCTCTATGCAGAGGTCCAAGTCCTAAAGAACGGAAGCCTCCTGTCAACAGTTACTTGAGGGGGTTTGGCAGCAGATCCCCTGGGTCCTAGTCAAGCCTTCAGGTGACTACAGCCCTTGCTGACAGACTGACTGCAACCTCATCTAAAGCACTCCCAAATTCCTGACCCTCAGGAACTCTGTAAGATAAGAAATGTTGTTTTAAGCTGTAAGTGTTGTGGTAATTTTTATGCAACATGAATAACCAATACACTCTCCTTCTCCTCAAGAGTTCAAAATATATATACTTATCATGACAAGCACTGGGTGATTTACAGAATTCTGGAATAACCAGTGGACATCTGAAACTAATCAACTATACTGGAATTAAAATGAAAAATTTAATTAAAGGGGCACCTCAGTGGCTCAGTTGGTTGGGCGTCTGTCTTCAGCTCAGGTCATGATCTTGGGGTCGTGGGATCGAGCCCCTCATCAGGCTCCCTGCTCAGTGGGGAAGCTGCTTCTCCCTCTCCCTCTGACTCTCCCCATCCCCCACTTGTGCTCTAAGTAAAGAAATAAAATCTTAAAAAAAAAATTAGAGATCAAAATTAGTGTTAGTATCAAAGAGTATCAAAAAGTACCAAAATTAGTATTCCAGACAACAACATAGGCTCAGAACAGGAAAAACTTTTCTATGAGCTAAGAGTGGAGAGGTTTCATGAAGAAGCTAGAACTCCTGCTGAGTCTTCAAGGAAAGGCAGGCTTCAGCTAAGTGGATGGGAATACTGCAGCGAGGAAGAAACGAGTATGGCAAAGCGACGGCCTAAAAGAGGAGCACTCCTGGGAAAAGCTGGGAAATGAAGTGGTAAACCTGGAGACGGATCAAATTCAAGAGGTCTCTGAATATAGGACCAAGTTTAGCTTTTATCTTATAAGCAATGGACAGGCACTGAAGGTTTCTGAACAGGGAAGTAATATAATTAAAGCTGTGATTATGAGAAACTTTCTAAGAGTCCCCTCACCAACAAGCTTTCTGATGAAGAAACATTAATAATATACCTGGCCTAAGATATAACACATCTCATTTTGATGAAGGTACGAATCACTAATAGAATAAAATCATGTCTACAAAAATCAATTACAATGGAGAGTTAATTCTAGAATGATTTTAAAAACTCTAAATTACTTCTAAACTGCCAGAGCATTTGTATTTTATAATTAATACCCTTCATGTTCAAAATTTTTGTGTGACCCCAGTCAAATTCAGTGTTCGCTAAACATATACTATGTTAAAATAAAGAATTATTTTAAGACTTAGTGCTGAGCTCTGGCTACTCCTGAAGTAGGATCTCAGAAATATCCCTGTGCACTCCTTTCCTTTGTTTTCCTCTGACCTCATGTCAGATGTTCAAGTCTCAGATAATACCTTGACCTCTTTGGAGCAGATACTAGAAAAATCCAAATAAACAATTATACCAAGGTACCTATGCCATTCCTAGGCTCACACTCGTCCCTGATTCTAATTATAAAGTTAATATAAATCCTCACTTTGCATTCTCTTCATTAAAAAGTCAAACAAAATACATGCCTCCAAAGTAATTTTTAGAAACATGACCACAGGCAGGGTGGCCTCTGCTCTCACGGTAAATACTTACTGTGTGAGAACCGCTGCGTGATTGGGGTTCCAGGGTAAGGGTACGTCCGACTCTCCCACTGAATGTGTCCTTCCTGGACAGCCTTTATGAAACCGTGGTAACACTGGTGGGCTACACCTAAAGACAAAAGTAACAAAGCCCTCAGCCAGGATATTTTACTATTCAAATTATTAAAACTGCGTCTATTAACTGTCCTACCACTTTTATAAGATCTAAGTTTCTCAGAGGAACTCCAAATTTCTCTGATTTTTTATTCAAAGAAAGAAAACAGAATTTCAAAACTAGAAGATCCGATCCTTTTACTTTACCAAGGTTCAGGGAGGTTAAGTGTTACAAAGCTCGAGGTTACAAAATTAGCTCACACCGTAACTCCACTCCCCTTTAAGACACACCATGAGGCAACACATTAAATAATTGGTAGGGGCACCTGGCTCAGTTGGCAGAGCATGCGACTCTTGATCTCGGGGTCATGAGTTTGAGCCCCACAATGGGCACAGAGTTTACTTAAAAAAAAATAAATAAATAAAATAAAATAATTGGTATTATTTACTCCATAGCAAAGGGGCTCGGGGATAATTTAGCTTTGTGAGAATGCGCATGGTAAAACAGTGTCTGGAATATAAATAACAGGCATTCATAAATATCTACGGTTAAACCATGGCAACCAAGCATATTCCATCTTAAACAAAGAGATAATAATTAGCTTACAGGGAGTTATGAATTATGAATTTCTAACTAGGGAAAGCAATTTTAAAAAGTAAGAGCTTTTACTATAATGGTGGATATGTGTTATTATACATTTGTTCAAACCCACAGAATGTACACCCTAATGTAAACAATGGAATTTGGGTGATGATATGTCCATGAGGTTCACCAACTGTAACAAAGGTACCACTCTGCTGGGGGATCTTGATAGTAGGGGAGGCTGTAGATTTGGGGAAGACGGGGTATATGGGAAATCACTGAACTTTCTGCTAAATTTTGCTGTGAACCTAAAACCACTCTAAAAAATACATGCTATCTTTTTTTTAAAGTGAGAGCTTCATGTTTCTGGAACAATCTATCTTTTTAACACATGAAATGATTATCTTATTTCAAAGAGCAACATTTTGAATGAAGAGTACAACAAATTATGTTACACTTTGAAAGAACGTATCATTTTTTTTTTTAAAGATTTTATTTATTTATTTGACAGAGATAGAGACAGCCAGCGAGAGAGGGAACACAAGCAGGGGGAGTGGGAGAGGAAGAAGCAGGCTCCTAGTGGAGGAGCCTGATGTGGGGCTCGATCCCGGAACGCCAGGATCACACCCTGAGCTGAAGGCAGACGCTCAACGACTGCGCCACCTAGGCGCCCCAACCCCTCTCTCTCTAATAAATAAATAAGTCTTAAAAAAAAATGCAATGACACTGATTAACTGCTATCTATTAATTAAAAATACAATACACCTAGTAACTATAACATTTAGCCAAAGTTGAAATCTTGATTAGAAAATAGTAGAAAAACAGGAGAAACTCATTTTTAAATGTAAAAGATATGCATTGAGCCTGTACTGCTTACACTAAAATTAAGCAGTAAATGCTTGCACAATCCCACATTTGCCACAACTAGCTACTTTAAGAAACAAAATGATATCCTCATAAAGAACATGGACTCTAAAGCTAGACTGCCTGAACGTGAATCTTTGATCCCCCATTTACTACCTGTGTGACCTTGGGTAAATTACTTAACTATGCCTCACACTCCCTTTCTTCACCTAATCCGCATTATGCTGTGAGGACAGGAAAGCAGTCACTATACTGTCCAACAACAGAAAGAGGTATATTAACATTCGCTATACTGTTCGTTCGTTACCCCATATCCATCCTTACTGTGCCAGTTCAAGAACAATACAATTTACCAGATCAACTCTAAGAATATGCAGAAAAAGAATCTGTTTTAAAACTGCAAGTTGGATCAAATATCACAAAATTCAAGCTATTCATAAGACTAACCAGGATTAAGAGAAAAGGAAAATGCACAGAGTTAATTGTCTCACACTAAATTTTAGAACCACAGTACATTTACGGGAGAAAGGGAAAAATGAAATTGGGAGTTCAAAAATAAATCATTAAAACATATTTTAAATAAATAAATAAGCCTTTCCACTGTCCACAGTACCTTTGATAAGTCGATACCACTGTTTGCAGACAAGGGCTGCAGTTTTGTGCTCCTGGTATGGTGAAAGAAAGGACAGGATATACTCCAAAACCTCTTCTGGCAGTTCAGACATGGACCTGTTATGTCTCGTCTCTTCGGCCTCCAGCGCTGGGTGGGGCTCCTCATCCTGCTCCATTGTCCCTTCCAGCACAGCTTCTTCCTGGTCCACAGCCATGAAACTGTCATCTTCACTGTCCGAGGAGCTGGCCATGACATTCCACTCAAACAGCTATGCTGGGAAATGAACAAACATCAGTATACACTGTCAGAAGCTCTGAAACAACTCAGGCACACACATCCAAGCAGCACATGCTTTTAGACTCTCCATATGAAATCTGTTCCTTAGCACTTTCCCACACTAGCTGTGAGCACACACCCCCCATTTGACAGGTAGAGCTCAAATACCAAGCCCATCCCAAATATCTAACAAATCCCTAAAGACTTCTGATTGTGAAGACAGTTCTGTAACAGCTCCTCTAAGGCAAGTTTCTGACTGACAGACTGCAAAGGGGATAGCAACTAGACTCCCTTGGCATGATTCAAGACCTCAAACTTCAAGAGAAAAACAAACTGTGGGTCCTATAAAGAGTAATAACATTCTGAGGATGTGGATTAAAAAAGTTTTTCTAGCTTTTAGGCAAGACAATTCACTTAAAAGGAAAACAAATGTTCCAGGAATAGGCTTAACTAGCTAAAATACCATATATAAGGCAATATTTATATTAGAAAGCATCAAAACAGATCCAGGGAGTAAAAAAACAGAAACAGTATATATGCCCATCAATAACAACAGATAAACTGTGGTATATTCACACAATGAAATTAACACAATGGAATACAGCAAAGAACTACAGACACCCACACAGACAAATATCTCAAACCTAATACTGAGTAACAGAAGAGTACACTACTACATGACCATGTTTATATCAAATTCAAAACTAGGCAAAATGAATTCATGCTACTGTAAGCAAGTGCTGCAGCAGTGCTGGTAAGTTGTTTCCTGATTGGGTAATGGTTACATAGCTATGTTCGGTCTGTGAAAAATCCAAGATGAGTATTAATGTTTAATGCACTTCTTTCTCTAAAGCTTACCAAAATAAGCCATTATCAACAGTTACCTCTCATGAAGGTAATTAATTTTTAAAAATCAGGGGCACCCAGGTGGCCTTCAGCTCAGGTGGGATCGAGCTCCACATGGGGCTCCCTGCTCAGTGGGGAGGCTGCTTCTCCCTCTCTGCTCAGCCACTGGCTGGGGGCTGCTCCAAAGCTGAGGCCCACCCTGAAGGGACTAAGGGATTTCTTTAGTATACTCCTTACAGATGGGCAGCAAGTCCTTTTTTTGAAGGGACATCTGAGTTCATTTTCTTATTTTCTAATACATCTATTCCCCTTGACCATACACAGCTACCCAGATCATTCACTACACCATCATCTTAAAATTTCCAGCATTCTCTCTAACACTGATTCAAAGAATAAAAAATAATGGGAAGAGAGGAGTAATCTTGAAGTATACTTGGGGCTTTGAGAAAGACCTGAAATGTTCCAGGGGTGCCTGGCTGGCTGTCAGTAGGGCACGCAACTCTTGATCTTGGAGTTGTAAATTCGAGCCCCACATTGGGTGTAGAGATTAATATATATTATATATAATATCATATATATATATAATAATTATATACATAATATCATATATATATATATATATATATATATATATATATATATATATATATATATATAACCTGAAATGTTCCCAAAGATGAGGGGGGTGGGGAGACCAAAGAACAGAAACTTCCCCCCTCATTTCTACTACTCCTGTAATTTATAAACGAATTATGTACAACATCTTGAAAACTCAAAGAATGATCACATTAAGGAAAATGAAAACATGAATCAGCTCATGAAGCCGCTCACTTCCAAGAAACTCATCTATCAAATTAGCTCATAATACTGCAATGTGTCCTAGCAAAGTGGCTGCTGGAATCCTGATGATCGTGAACAATTGGTGGCTAACTGGAAGTAGAGTAGCCTAAGTCCTCCTAGCTGGGGGAGGAGGGACAGCAGCAAAGGGAAGGTGGCGCAATCCCCTCCTTTCCCCAAAAGTAGAGCACTGTTTACTGTAGATTTACTGTAATTCTATTAAGTGATCCTAGATAGTTAACCCCCCACCTTGGGTGAGCTGTTTTTCCACGCGCTTAACTCACTAGAGGAAGGCCTTTCCATTTCTAGCCCTAACTCTTAGCCTAAAGAGTAGTCACATAAAATATAAAACAAAAATTAAAATTTTTTTTCTGGCCAAAAAAAAGGCAGCCTTTACTACTGAGGAAAAATTACTTGCCATATTCCCTCTTACTCTTTCCCCTCCAAGTTATCATTTCTCACTTCACACTGGCTATCTTCCCTAATTTATTGACTTTTTCATATTTTTAATCCCACTCAGATCTGAAATTTACTAGGGAAAAGAGGCCAAAGAAACAGATTCCTTGAGTCTGGCTGCATCTTTCACATTTGAATTACACACAGCATCTTGAATACAGTTGTTCCTTTACTCAACAGCTTGACAGATTGTGAGGCTGGGGTCTGCTTCAGAACAAACTCAATCAGTGAAGGCTGCAAGAACTTATTTATAGAATACTATTTTTTTCCCCAAGCAAAAGAAATTTGTTTGGCCCAATAAAACTACTTCTTACTCTCTTTCCAAACCTTCTCAAAGTAACAATTAGCAAGCAAATGTAAAGGGACTCACACTTTTGTAATACCCAGTTTTAAGTAGTTCTCTCATTCAACCATTTCCCTGTCCACAAAAGCACCAAACCTGATGCTCCTGAGGGCATGTTTGAGAACTTGGCCCTGAGCACAGATGCCAATGAGAACACACAGGGATGGGCTCAGATGTGATTCCTCCATATTACACGCCCAGTACCAATTTGCACAGTCCCTCATTTTCACTTCCATGATTAGGTAATGAAATCATCACTCATATTCCCACAGGATATGGAGGCATTCTGAAACAGTTTTTGTTTTCTTCATGCCAAAAGCCGCCCTACAAAACAATTTGCATGTAATTGTTATTAACTCACTGAATGTGGTTTTCATGAAATCTTTTTTTTTTTTTTTCAAAATCTTATTTCTTAAGTAATTTCTACACCCAATACAGGGCTCAAACTTTTAACTGCGAGATGAAGAGTCACACCCTGTATAGACTGGGCCAGCCAGGCACCCCAGTTTTCCTTAAATCTTTATTTTTTTTATTTTTTAAAGTACTCTCTACACCGAATGTGGGGCTCAAACCCACAACACTGAGCTCAAGAGGCACGCACTCCACCGACTGAGCCAGCCAGGTATCCCACTGACTGAGCCAGCCAGGCGCCCTATCATGAAGTCTTTAAAATATCCTCACGCTTCACATTTGTGTTAGACCTTTTTAGTTTCTCTAAGTTTTTGGAAGAAACCGCAAACTAAAGTCAACTTACTGGAATCTGAAGTCCTTGAAGGCAGAGACCATGTCTAGCCATCTTGTCTTGCTAGAATTTAGACATGTAAATGAGCACAAGGTTTACTGAAATTTCTACTCACACCACCCTGGTGCTGACTTTGCATTATTTCATACTAGAAATTACATCATCAGTACATCTGAGAATAGCAGACCCTACCGTTATATGTCACTGGATGCTGCCAAGATATTTTATTGGTCAGAATGAACATACCTCTCTGGCTCCTTGAATTTTGACCTTTTAAGGTGTACACTGGCCTGAGAGTCTGTGCCAGATTCCAGAGCCATACCCAATGACCTTTGGCTGGGTCAAGATGGGTGGTACTAAAGAAACCATTTATTTGGTCCAGTAGTATTACTACTATACTATACTATACTATACTATACTATACTATACTACACTATATATAGTATGCTGTGAGACTACACCCAACTAAATACAAATCACTTTTAAAAATCCAAATACATTGGGGCACCTGGCTGGCTCAGTTGGTAGAGCATGTGACTCTTGATCTCAGAGAGCTCAAGTCCCACACTAGGCACAGAGCTTATTAAAAAAAAAAAAAAATCCATATACCTTGCCCATCTGAAGTATAAATTAAGGTTAAGATTTTGAGACAGGGAGGGGCGCCTGGGTGGCACAGCGGTTAAGCGTCTGCCTTCAGCTCAGGGCGTGATCCCAGCGTTCTGGGATCGAGTCCCACATCAGGCTCCTCCGTTATGAGCCTGCTTCTTCCTCTCCCACTCCCCCTGCTTGTGTTCCCTCTCTCACTGGCTGTCTCTATCTCTGTCAAATAAATAAATAAAATCTTAAAAAAAAAAAAAAAGATTTTGAGACAGGGAGATCTGGCTACTGTTTCTACCTGTAACACTGTGTGACCCAGGATAGGTCACATAGAACGACATGCGAAAACCTCTTCACCCCTAAGCAATGAAAATTCCCTAACTACTTTATAAAGATTCTGTAAAAGCAGCAGATATCAACAAACTACTCTGAACTCCTTGGAGGAAACTGATTAACTTGTGAAGAGTTAAAATCAATTCACAGAAATTCAGGATGGGAATGAAACTACTCTGTTATTCATGTACAAGTTTTTTACCAGATCCTAGTACAATATTTGATTAACTGTGCCTTTGATTTCTGTACAACTAGACATCTGACAATCCTCTTGGAGTAAACATGTCTTTATGAAAATCAAAATATATTTGACTTACTAAAAGGAAGCTGAAGATTTAAAATGCAATCAAGATTATTCTTCACAATTTCAAAAAGCTAAAAAAAATGCAGTAAGGGAACCTCTCACTGACAGTAAGATAAAGCACTGAGACTTCCCTGAAGAACATGTGGCTGGATTGAATGCAAAAGCACCCACAGTCATCCCTCAACATGGGGCTTCTGAGGCTTCTGGAGCCAAGCAGCAACCCTGCACAGATGTCAACATGAACTCATGAAGTTACCCACCTCGGGAGCACTCATGTGAGCAAAAAGGTATTAAATGCTCCTCTTAAAAATATAAAATACTATTAAATGAAGACCACAATATGATTCAATCTAAGATGATAACAAGCCTTCTTATTAATATACCACATTATAATTTATAAATTATACATATACATTTACATATACATTTATACATTATAATTGTACTAAGTCAAATGAAAAAGTTATAAAAAATGGTAAAATATAAATTTCTACCTTACTTCATGAGTTCAACAAATATCAGTGGGACATTTACTGTATGTGAAAATACTGTGCTTACATCCCATGGGAGTTAAAAAGAAGAGGACATGCCAGATGCCTGGGTGGCTCAATCAGTTAACCATCTGCCTTTTGGTTTTGGCTCAGGTCATGATTTCATCGAGGACCGAGGGCTCCGCACTCAGTGGGGAGTCTGCTTGAGGATTCTCTGCCTCTGCCCCCCTGTCCCCACTCGCACGCATGTTCTCTCTCAAATAAATAAATCTTAAAAAAAAAAAAAAGAGGATATGCCATTATTTCCTCTCGGGGACATTAACCTGGTAAGAGCCAAAGACACATAAATAATGAATACCAACACAGGACAGACCTGTGGTGCAAACAAGGAGCTTTAGCAGTTCAGGGAAGGAGGAGATGGCTTCCACCTAGTCTGAGCAGGAAATTACACAAAGGCAAGCATTTCAACATTGAAGAATAGGTAGCATTTCAGAGAATGAAATGGGAGAAGGTGGAGGGATAAAGATCTTCAAATTACTATCTCTTGAAATGATATTCTTTGCTATTTACAGAATTACCTTTAGGACAGAGGGTAAAAAACTATTTTTTACTCAATGGGTGTTTTACCATTTGCACACACTACTTAATATTTTATCGGCATTAACAGAAGCTCATAATCTGGAGACTCCTTAGTTCCTGACAGTCAATGTTTTGACAAAGTCTAGAAATAGAATCATTTGGCATAACTACTGTTGCTATTAGCAAACTGTGAGCTATTTTGACAAGCAAATTCAGAGAGCTTTTCTATAAAGCATTCCAAACCCAGTAAGAGATTCAGCTGCAGTTTTTTCTTAAAAGTGGTTAACTCATCAATGTGTTATCAAATTAAGACTCCCTTTAATGAAATTGAGAAAGTAGTTTGCCAAACTATCCACTTAGTATACACTTTTATTCTTTACAATGACTGATGTTAAATGAAAGCACTTTATGACTTACAGAGTAGCAGAAATGGACCAGTTCTCAGGGCATTCTCCACATTCATATGTAGCAACCAAAGGATTTGTTATAACTCAGTACATGGGCAAGAAAAATGTGCTGGTTTCATGTCATGAACGGAAATACTCTAGGTTCTGATAATTCTATATGGAGGAACTACACATTCTAGGTTCAACAAAATGTTTCATGTGGTAGAAAGAATACAACATAATTTTGTAAAAGATTCTTTATTTATTTATTTATTTATTTATTTATTTATTTGTTTGTTTGTTTGTTTGACAGAGAGAGACAGCCAGCGAGAGAGGGAACACAAGCAGGGGGAGTGGGAGAGGAAGAAGCAGGCTCCCAGCAGAAGAGCCTGATGTGGGGCTCGATCCCATAACGCCGGGATCATGCCCTGAGCCGAAGGCAGACGCCCAACGACTGAGCCACCCAGGCGCCCCAGGATACAACATAATTTTAATACCCAAATTTATATTTTGTGAGAACTTGAATGTTTAGATTTTTTTTAATTTTTAGATTTTAAGAGAAGACAGTGATAATGTACAAAGTACAGAATAATTAGAATTGCAATAATTTAACATATAACAGTAATTTTAAACAAAAGGCTTTCATTTGAAGTATAGTATGAATCAGACAGGAGTTACAGGAGAAAAAAGGTGCATTAAAGGGTGCACTATTTTGGGTTTGGAATTTTTTTCCCTCTCAAAAATAATTATTTAAGGGCACGTGGGTGGCTCAGTTGGTTAAGTATCTGCCTTCGGCTCAGGTCATGATCCCGGGGTCCTGGGACTGAGTCTCACGTCAGGCTCCCTGCTCTGCAGAAAGCCCGCCTATCTTTCTGCCTCTCTCTGTCTCTCATGGATAAATAAAATCTTTAGAAAATAGTAATTATTTAAGAAAGAAAAATGCAAAGGGGGCAAATAACCATACTGTAACAGTAGTAAACTGTATTAACTCAAAACTGACTGCATCATGCTATAAAAATGCTCAGAACATACTCTCCCCCTACGCTTTCACAATACTAAGTACCTGCCTGCAGTACTAGGTATTACTACACTGCAATTGTCTGTCTGCCTCTTCCTTCCCCTTAGTGCACAAAAGAAAATTATATTTTCTGCATCCATACAAGAGCTCAGCAAAAGGCTGTTGAATGAATAAACAAATACAACTTTATGAATTCATTTTAGAGTCAACGACAAAACCTAAATGTTAATTCCCACATATTCTAATGGAAAAAAAACCAAACTTCATATCAAAAAGTAAAATAAAAAAGAACCAATAAAAACAGAGTTCAGATAACTAAAAACTAATAAAACTAGAGGATGGAGGGTAAAAACAGGCATGAAGAAGTGGGAATTTTTATTCTTAAATTAAAAATGTACAGTATCTAAGCAAATCATTACTACTTTTAAGATGTTCAGATTTTCCTGCCATTATGTACCTCCCTTCTGACAACAAAAGAGGAGTGTGCAAAAACTGCTGCCGGCCAGGATTCTCTCAGCCTTTTGTGGAAAGATTCTATCACAATGGTTCCCAGACTTATGAATTTCACATATCAGCAATTTTTTTAGACTGACATAGGGTCAACAAATTTTATTTTCCCAAGTAAGGACAAGGAAAAAGAAAAAAAAAAAAAAAGACACCACACACACACAAATCCTACCATTTAAATATCATAGCTTCACAGAGGAGATTTAAAAACCTGAACAAGGTAAAAGATCATAATCTTTCAATAAAAGCTTTCCCCTCCAAGAAAGGAAATCTTACACACATATATGCACACACCCTCAAGACAATGAGGGTGAATGAGTATTTTTGGGAACCACTACTATGGCATGATATTTCATTTTAACACTTTGCTTTATAGAAAAAAATACCCCATACTTAGAATACGTTTTAATCTGAATTTTATTTTTTATTAAGTTTTTAATTTTAATTCCAGTATAGTTAACATACAGTGTTATCTTAGTTTCAGGTATACAATATAGTGATTCAACAATTCTATGCATTACTCAGTGCTCATCATGGTAAGTGTACTCTTTAATCCCCATCACCTATTTCCCCATCCCTCAACCCACCTCCCCTCTGGTAACCATCAGTTCGTTCTCTATAGTTAAGACTCTGTTTCTTGGTTTGTCTCTCTCCCTTTGCTCATTAGTTTTATTTTTTAAATTCCACATGAGTGAAATTATATGGTATTTGTCTTTCTCTGATTTATTTCACTTAGCATTATACTCTCTAGCTACATCCACGTTGTTGCAAATGGCAAGATTTCACTCTTTTTAATGGCTAAATATTATACACACACACACACACACACACACACACACACGCATACACGCATACACGCATACACCACATCTTCTTTATCCACTCATCTACTGATGGACACTTGGGCTGTTTCCATAATCCGGCTGTTGAAAATAATGCTTCGATAAACATAGGGGTGCATGTATTCCTTTGAATTAGTGTTCTGGTATTTTTGCAGTAAATACCCAGTAGTGCAATTACTGAATCACAGGGTAGTTCTACTTTTAACTTTTTGAGGAACCTCCAAACTGTTCTCCAGAGCGGCTGCACCAGTTCGCATTCTCACCAACAGTGCAAGAAGGTTCCTTTCTCCTTCACATCCTCACCAACACTCGTTGTTTCCTGTGTTTTTGATTTTAGCCATTCTGACAGGTGTGAGGTGATAGCTCATTGTGGTTTTGATCTGTATTTCCCTGACGATGAGTGACGTCGAGCATCTTTTCATATGTCTGTTGGCCATTTGTATGTCTTCTTTGGAGACATGTCTATTCATGTCTTCTGCCCCTTTTTTTTCTGCCCCTTTTTTAACTGATTTGGTTTTTGGGTGTTGAGTTGTATCAGTTCTTTATATATTTTGAATACTAACCCTTTATCGGATATGTCATTTGCAAATATCTTCTTCCATTCAGTAGGCTGCCTTTTAGTTTTGATGACTGTTTCCTTTGCTGTACAGAAGCTTTTTATTTTGAGGCAGTCCCTGTAGTTTATTTTTGCTTTTGTTCCCCTCACCTCAGAAGCCACATCTAGAAAGATGTTGCTGCTATGGCTGATGTCAGAGAAACTGCTGCCTGTTCTAGAATTTTTATGACTTCAGGTCTCCTTGACCCATTTTGAGTTTACTCTTGTGTGTGGTGTAAGAAAGTGGTCCAGGGGCGCCTGGGTGGCTCAGTCGTTAAGCATCTGCCTTCGGCTCAGGGCGTGATCCCGGTGTTCTGGGATCGAGCCCCATATCAGGCTCCTCCACTGGAAGCCTGCTTCTTCCTCTCCCACTCCCCCTGCTTGTGTTCCCTCTCTCTCTGGCTGTCTCTATCTCTGTCAAATAAATAAATAAAATTAAAAAAAAAAAGTGGTCCAGTTTCATTCTTTCGCATGTATATGTCCAGTTTTCCCAATATCATTTGTTGAAAAGATTTGTCTTTTTTCCCACTGCAATATTCTTTCCTCCACTGTCAAAGGTTAATTAACCATATAATTGTGGGTTTGAGTTTTTTATTCTGTTCCATTGATCTATGTGCCTGTTTTTGTACCAGTACCATACTGTTTTGATTGCTATGGCTTTGTAATTATAGTATCATGTCATCTGCAAAGAGGGAAAGTTTTACTTCTTCCTTACCAATTTGGGTGCCTTTTATTTCTTTTTGTTGTCTGACTGCTGTGGCTAGGACTTCCAGTACTATGTTGAATAAAAGCGGTGATAGTGGCCATCTTTGTCTTGTTCCTGACCTTAGGGAAAAAGCTCTGTTTTTCCCCGTTGAGTATGATGTTAGCTGTGGATTTTTCACATAAGGCCTTTATTATAATAGTTGAGGTATGTTCCCTCTGAACCTACTATGTCAAGGGGTTTTTATCAGGAATGGATGTTATGCTTTGTCAAACGCTTTTTCTGCACCTACTGAAATGATTATATGGGGGCTTTTTTTGTTTGTTTTTTGTTTTTTTCCCCTAAAGATTCATTTATTCCAGAGAGAGAAAGAGAGCGTGCGTGCACGCTGGGGGAGGGGCAGAGGGGGAGGGAGAAGGACAAGCAGACTCTGGGCTGAGTGTGGAGCTCGTAGCAGAGCTTGATCCCACGACCTGAGCAGAAACCAAGAGCCTGACACCCAACCAACTGAGCCACCCAGGCACCCATTTTTTGTTTTTAAATATGCTCCACTTAAAAGTTTCCCGATGCAGGGCTTGAATTCATGACACTGAGATCAAGATCTGAGCTGAGATCAAGAGTTGGGTGCTTAACTGACAGAGCCACCCAGGCACCCCATGACCATGTTTTCTTCCTTTCTCTTATTGATGTGATGTATCATGCTGATTGATTTATGAATATCAAACCATTCTTGCATCCCAGGAATAAATCCCACCTGATCGTAGTGAATGATTCTCTTAATGCATTGTTGGATTCGGTTTGCTAGTTTTTCGTTGAGGATTTTGGCATTATGTTTATCAGAGATATTGGCCTATAGTTCTCTATTTTTTGTGGTGGATTTAACTGGTTTTGGAATCCGGGTAATGTTGGTCTCATAGAATGAATTTGGAAGTTTTTCTTCCTCTTCTATGTTTTGGAATACTTTGAGAAGAATAGGTATGAACTCTTTTTGAAATGTTTGGTTAGAATTCACCTGTGAAGTCCCCTGATCCTGCACTTTTGTTTGTTGTTCCCATGTGGGGGGAAGGAGAGACTCTCCTGAGTGAGGAGACTGACCCAGGGCTTGATCCTATGACCCCGACCGAGATCATGACCTGAGCCGAAACCAAGAGTCAGATGCTTAACTAACTGAGCCACACAGGTGCCCTGGGTTTAAACATTTTAAATAAATATTGCTAATTCAAATACATTCTTGAACTTTTTCTTCTTCTGTATGAACTTCTCCTTCTGAAAGAAATACTTAAACAAGTATTTACTTGTATAAAGTAAAATGAATTTGTTAAAAAAATTACTCCTTCCATTGAAGTAGATCTGCAATGGATAAGTGAACCAGAAAGCTGTTAGCCTTTCTTAAAACTAAAGCCATGAAGTGGTGATTGCTTTAATCGATCCTTAATGCAGGGGAGACTTAAGTTGTCTTTATTATTTCATTCTTTCTACTGGATCTTGAAGAGTTTGCTAGCTTACATAATTTTGGAATGAAGTTTAGACTTATTCTTTTTTTTTTTTTTTTTGGTTGTTTGAAAGTAGCACAAAATAGTGTGAGAGAACCTGATGCTTAAAACTTTAGCTTCTATGGAAAGTTTTGAAACTGTATGGTATGCTTATAATACTCCCAATAACAGTAATAAAATCTAATGTATTTGATTGCAATTTAAAAGAAAAAAAAGTGCTATGGTTAAATCTTATTAAAAATACAGACCTTCAGAATTTAGTGGGGAAAGCACAAGAGTTTAAAAAAATTGTAAATTAAAAAGCATTATGAAAAGAGCATCTAAGATATCTTTTTAAGATTTATTTATTTGAGACAGCACGCAAGAGGGGGTGGAGAGGGGCAGAGGGAGAGGGAGAGACAGTCTTAAGCAGACTCTGTATTGAGGGCCAACGCCGAAATGGAGCTTGATCTCACAACCCTGAGATCAGGACCTGAGCTGAAACCAAGAGTTGGACACTCAGTGAACTGTGTTACCCAGGTTCCCCAAGAGCAGCTAAGATATTTCAAAAGAAATCAGGTTGCATTCATCTTGCATGTACTCTTGCCAGTAGCCATCATTCCCTCTGTTTTTGTAGCATTAGGAAATGGTTTCCCAGCATACTGGAAACAGCTACCTTTGTTAAAAATAAAATTTACCAAATAAATAAATAAATAAATAAATAAATAAAATTTACCACCAACTGAACAACCTACTAGAAATGGATAAACTCCTAGAAACATGTAACCTACCAAAACTGAAGCAGGAAGAAATAGAAAAATTTGAATAGATCATGGAAAATGGTATGGTAGTTCCTTAAGAAATTAATCAGAATTACCATATCCTGCAATTGCATTTCTGAATGTGTACCCAAAAGAACTGAAACGACAGACTGAAAGAGATTATTTGTACAGCCATGTTCACAACAGCATTGTTAACAATAGCAAAAAGGTGGAGATAACCCAAACATCCATCAGTTGATAAATGGATAAACAAAATGTAGTATATACACACAATGGAATACTATTCAGCCTTAAACAGGAATGAAATTCTACACCTGCTATAACATGAAGAAGCCTGAAGACATTACGCTAAATGAACTGGCCAGACATACAAGGGTAAATACTGCGGGATTCCACTTACGTGAGGTGCCTACCATGGTTAATAAATTTAGACGCAAAACAGAATGGTGGCTGCCAGGGGCTGAGGGGAGGGGAGAACAGAGATGGGTATGGAATTTCAGTTAAGGAAGATGAAAATATTCTGGGATGGATAGTCGTGATAGGCAACAATGTGAATATACGCAGTGCCATTTAACTGCAACTTAAAAATTATTAAGATGGTAAATTTTACGTATATTTTACAATTTTTTTAAAAAACTGTATAGAACACGGATGCACAATTCAAAAGATAGTAAAATGAACCACTGTGTACCCACATCCAAGTTAGGAAATAAGACATGACCGGGATATCTAGCCTCTGTATCCCCCTCATTATCATCCACCTCCGACTCAACCAAAAGTAATCGCTGTGCTATTTTATCACTCTCTTACTTTTCCTTAACCTTTACCACATAAGGATATGACAAAGAAATATATTCCTAAGCAATATATTGTTTAGCTGCTGGATGTAGCTGTAGTTCATTTTCACTACAATGTAAAATTATTGTATGAAGACATCACAATTTATCCATTCTACTGTTGAAAGAAATCAGTGTCTCCAATGTTTGCTCATATGAAATAACGAGCATTTTTTAAAAGTTTCTGTAGATTAGGAGTTGCTTTCAAACTTTCCTGACAGCAAACACAGTAAGAAAATACATTTTATCTCACAAATCAGTTCACCTACAGATACAGATATATAATTGGGAATAAGTTTCTCAAACTAATACCCTTACAATGAAGTACACTAATATTTTCTGTTGTATTTAACACTTACGCAAACTGTTGGTCAAGTGCCATTAAACTGCCTTCATTCTTACTACGGGGCTACAAGCCATAAATTGAAAACAATGCTCTAGAATACACGCTTCGGAGTGAAATGTTTAAGAGTGAAATCACAGGATGTAGGTACAGGCATGTACATCTCTAGAGGTAATGTCAAACTGTCTTCCAAAGTCATTATTCCAATTTACACTCCCACCTACAGTGTATGCAACAAGTGATTTCAATTTAATTTTTTTATTTATTGATTTTTCAGTAATCTCTATATCTAACATGGGGCTCTAACTCATGACCTGAGATCAAGAGTCGCATGCTCTTCCAACTGAGACAGTCAAGTGCCCCAATTTGATTTTATTTTAAAATCATAAATGAGTTTTAAAAGTTTATCAAATGTTTTTGCTGCAATTATTAAAATATATGGTTTTCTGATAGTTTATTGAAGTAAATTATATTAATTGCTTTACTAATGTTAAAATAAGCTTGCATTCCTCAGATAAACTGAACTAGACCATGATTTATTGTATTTTTTATAATGCTGGATTCAGTTTGCTCATGTTTGGTTTAGAATTTTTGTATCTATGTTCCTGAGAGAGACATGGCCTATAATTTTTCTTTCTTGTATTGTCTATCTCTGGTTTTGCAATCAAAATCATGCTAGTTTTATAAAATGATCTGGGGACTGTTCCTTTTCCCCCCATTATCTAGAAGAGTTTAAATAAAACAGGAGATTATCTGCTTGTTGAATATCTGGCAGAATTCACTTGTAAATCTTATAGGCCTAGAGTTTTCCTTGTAAGATTTTCCAGATTTCCCTGGATTCCATTTCTTGTGTAATAGGACTACTTGAGCTTTCTGGGTTTTTTTTGTTGTTGTTGTTGCTGTTGTTTTTTTAAGATTTTATTTATTTATTTATTTGACAGAGAGAGAGACAGCCAGCGAGAGAGGGAACACAAGCAGGGGGAGTGGGAGAGGAAGAAGCAGGCTCCCAGCGGAGGAGCCTGATGTGGGGCTCGATCCCAGAACGCCGGGATCACGCCCTGAGCCGAAGGCAGATGCCTAACGACTACGCCACCCAGGCGCCCCAAGCTTTCTGGGTTTTTTTGAGTCAATTTTGTAAGTCCTATCTTTTTCTAGAAATGTACACTTCATCTAAGAGAAAACATACGAGCCAGAATCAACTACAGCTTTCATTACCCATAGAATTTAAACAGACTATTGACAAAACACAGAAATGAACTATACAGATGTCATCTAAGTAATTGGTAAATACCCTTAAACAAGGTGTATATATACACTGAAAACTTTCAACCTATGATGAGCATCTAACTTTTTCTAATCTTCTAATCTCCAACAGATGTCCCTAAAAAGTCCGTTCACTTACACAGCCCTCATCTTTCTGTGACCTGCTCCTAAATTCCATTTTAACTTCCTTTCTTCCCCATTACATGGTACACTACTTGAGAAAAGAGGCCAAGTCATGTTCATCTCTGTAACATCTGGCACATTAGTAGGTACCTTATCAATATAAAAACTTTTTTTTAAAGATTATTTATTTATTTGACAGAGAGAGAGTCAGTGAGAGAGGGAACACAAGCGGGGGTAGTGGGAGAGGAAGAAGCAGGCTCCCAGCGGAGCATGGAGCCCGATGTGGGGCTCGATCCCAGGACTCTGGGATCACATCCTGAGCTGAAGGCAGACGCTTAACGACTGAGGCACCAAAGAGCCCCTAAAAACTTTTTTTTTTAAAGATTTATTTATTTTGGAGCGAGAAAGAGAATGCAAGCAGGGGGAGAGGCAGGAGGGAGAGAATCTCAAGCAGACTCCCCACTGAATATGGAGCCTGACATGGGGCTCAATCCCAGGACCCTAAGATCATGACCTGAGCCAAAATCAAGGGTTGGATGGTCAACTAACTGAGCCACACAGGCACCTCTAAAAACTTTTTTAATGAATGAAGATCAAAAGGTCCCTTACTGAAGAGGTTAGTGTTACTCCCCTTAGCTTGCCACTCTTAAGGTATTTAGTGGTGAAGGTGAAGGACTCCTATTGGATTGTTTCACATAGCCCTCCTTGTGACCAAAAGCACAAAATCCGTAAGACAGTTTGCTTATTTGGAAGTAGAACATAAAACAGGTTTTCCTTCAGATAAAGTTTTGAACTGAAAATAAATCTTCATTTACTTGCTGTACCTAACTTCTAGCTAACCAAATGAGTTAACCCCCTAAGAATAAAACTATAAAATGAACAATAAGGATAACACCCAGAAACAAGGGTAAAAGTGCCAAGATATTATTCAATGCCAGATTTTGAATACCTGGATTCTTTGGAGATAACAACTATTCTTTATGAAAATCTGCACGTTAGATTTAGGGGCTTAGCTGATAAAAAAAAAAAAAAAAAACACACTAAACAGGCACCTGACCCCAAATCACCATCTTTTTTCTTTTTCTTTTTTTTTTTTTAATTTATTTACTTGAGAGACAGTGAGAGAGCATGAGTACAGAGCGGGGCGGGGAGCAGAGGGAGAGAGAGAAGCAGACTCCGCTGCTCAGAGGGGAGCCCAACATGGGACTTGATCCCAGAACCCTGAGATCATGACCTGAGTTGAAGGCAGCCACTTCACGAACCAAGCCACCCAGATGCCCCCAAATCACCATCTTTTAATAGTGATAAGTCCCAGAAGAAAAATATTAAAAAGCCCAGTTTTGATCACATTTTTAGACAAACTTAAGATCTTCTATTCCTTTGGGAATTTTCTTGAAATGATAAACACACAAAATACTGAGGAGGAAGTCATCACCCTCTGTTAGGGACTGAATGTTTGTTCCCCCTCAAATTCATACGTTGAAGCCCTAACCCCAATGGTATGTGGAGATAGGGCATTTTGGAGGTAATTAGGGTTAGATGGAAGTCATGAACGTAGGGCCCTTAATGGGATCAGGGCCCTTATAAGACGAGCCACCAGAGAGTTTTCCCTTTCCCTTTCCCTTTCCCTCTCTCCCCCAGCCTCCAAAGAGGTCACGTGAGCACACAAGCAGATGGTATGCACTTACAAGTCAAGAGAAAAGGTTTCAGAATGAACACGACCTTACTAGCACCCTGATCCTGGACATCTTAGTCCGGAAATATGAGAAATACGTTGCTGGTGTTTAAGCCACCTGGCCTATGGTATTTTGTCTTGGCAGCCCAAGCTAGGACACTCTCCTTCCAAACACCTCATAAAAAAATGCTAACATAAGTACATAGGAAGTAAGCCACAGTGGATTTATAGCACAACAAACTAATATATTTTTTTAAGATTTTATTTTTAAGCAATCTCTACACCCAACATGGAACTCAAACTCACAACCCTGAGATCAAGAGTTGCACGCTCCACCAACTGAGCCAGCCAGATGCCCCATTAAACTAACATTTTAAAGAAAGTATAGAGGGCACCTGGGTGGCTTAGTCAGCTAAGCATCTGCCTTTGGCTTAGGTCATGATCCTGGAGTCCTGGGATAGAGTCCCACATCAGGATCCCTCTTCCGGGGGGAGTCTGCTTCTCCCTCACCCTCTGCCTCCTCCTCCCTGCCCATTCTCCGTCTCTCTCTCGCAAACAAATAAATAAAGTCTTGTAAAAAATAAAAGAAAGAAAGCATATAGGATGGGTTACTGTTTAAATCTTATTACCTTTAATATTTAGTCACTTTTGATGCAGCATATTTTTGCCTTAGAAAAGATCTATTGATCTAGCGATGCCCTTTTATATTGTGTTCCTTTGTCCGCCCAGAAAAGTTACTGATAGGGGCGCCTGGGTGGCACAGCGGTTAAGCGTCTGCCTTCGGCTCAGGGCGTGATCCCGGCATTCTGGGATCGAGCCCCACGTCAGGCTCCTCCGCTGGGAGCCTGCTTCTTCCTCTCCCACTCCCTGCTGTGTTCTCTCTCTCGCTGGCTGTCTCTATCTCTGTCGAATAAATAAATAAAATCTTTAAAAAAAAAAAAAAGTTACTGATAAATTGACTGATTCTGGGATAACAAATAGGTATGGGGAGGGAGAGAAACAAATGAAATAAAAATGTCACTGTCCCTCAGCCACCTTCAGTAAAATTTGCTACATATACTGAGAGTTTTGTTTATACTTAAAAATGATATTGCCTGACTGGCTCAGTAGATGGAGCCCACGACTCTTGGTCTCCAGGCTGTGGGTTTGAGCCCCAGGTTGGGTACAGAGATTACTTAAAAATAATACCTTTTTAAAAAAATGACATTGTACTTACATGTTAAAATTTTTAAATTTTAGGAAAACAGATAATAATAATTATTATATAATAAATTTTAGGAAAGCAGATAATAATAATTATTATATAAATTATATAATAAAGAAAGATCAAATATACCCAAAAAAGAGCATTTATGGAACAGATAAAAAGACTTAATGGATTAAACTTTGATATGTCACCTGGACAGAAAGTAAATAAAGTTATCCTCCTGGACCTTAGAAAATATATCTTATTTGGTTTAATTCTTCCTATAACAATATGATAATGAATAAAATTACCAGACAATAGCTGCCAAAGCATTCCAAGGATTTAATAAGATTAACGTCTCTCTCTCACAAATTTCAATTCAGTCATTTTGAGCTACTTGTTCCTGTAATAGACTCAGCTCTTTTCCTATCTCTGGGCTTTCCTCTTGCTGGCTACCCCGCCTTCCTAAAATACGCTTCTCCTACTTGCCAGCTTGGCAAATTCCTACTTGTTATTTAAGAGTTATCTCTTTTGTGAGGTGCTCCCATCCCCTCCAGCTCATTAAGTATTCCTTCGGGCCTTCTATTCATTTTGTATAGTATCTTCATTATCTTAGAGCTGTATAAATATTTGTTGCGTTAGGTGGCCTACAAGACCTAAGCCAACATTAGATAAATAACACAGATAGTTCCCACTTTTCATCACTACACAAGTTCCAATTCTACTCATTAATAACTTGCCTAATTAAAAGCCATATTTCACTTCTTATTGCTATGGTTTCCAATAAAGTCCAGACAAACGCAGCAGCATAAAAGGTAATCAGGATTCAACATACAGCCAGAATTCTGCTTTCGGGCAGACCATGTGCGTTAAGATAGGGTGTGTAGGACATGTGAAATGACCAATGCCAACCGCACTTTTGTATGTGCTGCATCTTACTGTACTTCAGATGGGTAATATGATGCCTGGAAATCTTTAACACCCTAATTTAAATTTAAGAGTCCACATTTAAAAGGATGGAGTCAGGAAAACTGATTTCCAACTTTGATCTTCTTTAAATTTGCTGTGATCTGAGGGAAACTGATTTTGCATACTGTAACAATTAGCTGGTAAAAAAGAAAAAAAAATCCACCAGAAATTTCAAATGGGGCATTTTGTATCATTTCTATGAAAATAAGTGAAGACTGTGCAGAATATAAATGTATTCAAAGAAATCTCATTCATATTGAATTCAGCTAAGGCACCTGGGTGGCTCAGTCAGTGAAACGTCTGCCTGTGGCTCAGGTCATGATCTCAGGGTCCTGGGATCGAATCCTGCATCAGGCTCCCTGCTCAGCGGGGAGTCTGCTTCTCCCTCTACCCTTACCCCGTGCTTGTGATCTCATTCTCTCTCTCACTCGCAAATAAACAAAATCTTTAAAAATATATATATTGAATTCAGCTACCAGACAGAAATATGCGAAGGCAAAATTTTGTCCTTACTTAAAATTGATTCTACAGACAAAACTAATGCCCTCAGACAACACCTTACTGGTGTCTGGAGTCAAAGGCCAATTGTATGGTCTGTTCTAAACAGCTGACTTTTAAATATTCTTTAAAAGAAACCCACAAGAACATAATATAAAACAAAATAGTCCTAATTTCACTGCTTCACTGTACTTCTCTGGATCAGCATACAAACTCTAAAATCAAACTGACATGCATTTACAGAATTCCCATTCACACAATAACATCGTCATACAGAAGAAAGATGATGCTTATGTTATTAAGAGTTATCCACTTCTCTGTTACCTCTTTTAGGCTGGAAACCATAAATCCAAACTTCAGGAGAAATAAGTAGAGAATGCATGAAGATGAACCAGAAGCAAAGAGGTATACAGACACATTCAAATTCTTATTCTCATACACTGACGTTCTTTGAATGAAAGCAAACCCCCCACTAAATGGGAGTTTTAGAAAGGTAAACAGTGATCTTATGTATTATCAAGAAGAAAAGAAAAACTTTTAAGAAATTACCTAAATTTTAAATCAAGTTGGTGGCATAATGCCAGAGAAAGGAGTCAGTTCAAGCAACTTTAAAATACAGCATTTTTGACTACATATCTTGTGAGTTATATTTTAAGTACAAAAGCATAGGGCATTTGGCTGGCTCAGTTGGTAGAGCATGTGACTCTTGGTCTCAGGGTCATGAGTTCGAGCCCCATGCTGGGCACAGAGCTTACTTAAAAAAAAAATTAAGTACGAAAAAAATCCATGAAAGAAATAATAAAGCTATAATTAGTAGTCTTATTCTCAGTAACAATATCATTATTATTTTGAAACTAATATAGGTACAATGTAGGATAAAGCCAACAAATAATTATGTTAACAATATTAAAAACCAAAAAAATTTAGTATAAATGAAGAGCTATAAATATAAAATTAAAGAGATTAAATAAAAACCCTGTAATTGGGGAACCTGGGTGGCTCAGTCAGTTGGGTGTCTGACTCTTGGTTTCAGCTCAGGTCATCATCTTGAGGTCATGGGATCAAGTCCCATGTCAGAGAGGACTGCGCGTAGGGTCTGCTTGAGATTTTTTCCTCCCCCCCACCCCTTCTGCTCCTCCCCCTGCTCATAATTTCTCTCTTTCTACCTCAAATACATAAATAAATTTTTGTAAAAAATAAAATTAAAAACCCTGTAACTGTACATTTGAATCAGAAGTATCAGTAGGAACTCATTTTTTTCATCTCCTGGGGTGGTAGAGAATGAGACTCTTCATCGACTGTAGATCTCAGGGTCATGAGTTTGAGCCCCACATTGGGTGTAGAGATTACGTAAACAAAAGAAAGAAAAGAAAGATTTTTCTGAACCTGTCCACTGAAAAAGATTCAAAAGCAATGAGTAGCAAAGAATATCCCAGAACCCAGATTGTGGTCTTTATATCCTATTTCCCACTAAAAAGACAGTCTCCTTGGAGAAATGGCTATTTCTAAAATTGGGGCAGAAAATGTACAAGGTGAGCCTGGAATATCTTGTGCCCAAAGCAAGGTGACTATTAAAGACTAATGCCATCTTGTCAAAAGGTCACAGGACCCAAATAAAAGGCACTCCCACAGGCTTAAGAGGAAACACTCTGAGCATCCAAACTACGAAAAACAAAACTACTATGAATTCAAACACATGAAACATATAAAAATCTGTATGCTTAAAATGCTACTAAAGAAAATTCATGGTCATCAGGGGAAGCTGCTAAAGGGACTAATTCATGATTACTCCAAAATTACTTGCAAAATAAGGGAAAGAATCAAATTCCTTTCCTGCCTTTCCTATACTAATCAACAGGGTAACCAAATAGTTAATGTGGTAAAATTCTTTCTAAGGAATTCCATTTATATAAAGAAGGAAGGACAGAATAAGAAAAGTACCATTTTGCAAATCCTAATAATTTATAATCAACAAAAGATACTAAAAACATTACATGAAAGGCTGATGGAAAACATTCTAATGGAGACACCAGGCTACGATCATCTGAACCCAGAGCTGGATCTGAAGACGGTTAAAAGTGAGACCTCTAGAAATTACACATCAGGAGCCAAACAATGGGAAGTCTGCAGCATTGCCTGTGAAGCATTCTTGCTTTAAATTTTTAATTTCATTATCCAGCCTCCACATTAAGCTAAACCATACCACAAGAAAGCAATCAGACAAAGGCAGACTGTGGGACATTCTGCTATTCAAAAGACTGACTGCCCAGGCTGTCTGCCCGGAGGCAATTTTTGGATCTGAATGACGTGAAGAGGGAACCAAAAGAGCCCATCAACTTCTATGAGTTGAGAAGATAGATAACAGGGTTCGGGGAGGCTGAAGAGGCTAGAACTTCAGGGCAAAATTCTAGAAAGGAAGGAAGCTACACAAAAAGAACTACAAAAATCTGCATAGTATCCCCTTGAACCTTTGCTAAGTATTGGGCAACACTTGCATGGTGAGTCAGTATGGATGGAGATTTCTGTGATTTGTCCTGCATAACCGACCACCCTGACCTGCATGTATGCAGGCAGGCTGAAGAATGTTGTTTGTGATACTTCTGCCGCATAACAGACCTTGGGAACCTGATTAGTTGACATTAGCTGGCCTCCAGATCAGAACTGGCCCTTCTGGTCTGTATGACAAGAGCTATAAATTTTGCCTTGCATCCCCTCTGGCTCCAGGCTGAGCTGGCCCCCCAGAATGGAATCCGGGAAGGGAGGCAAACATGCCTAGCCCAGCCTCCTTGAATATGTAGAGACATGATAACATAGAAATGCAGCTCGCTCCAAACTGCACGTAGGCAAACAAATGTTTAACTTCGGACCCCATCATCTGCCCTATAAATTTGGCCTTTCTAGGAATGGTCAGTTGGAAGTCTCACCTGAGGGGAGGACGCTCCACCCAGGCCTTTTAATCAGGATTCCAGCCTGGCTGTCTCTATGGGGCTTCCCCAGCTGATGAGGTTGGATGTTGTAAGTTCCCAACTTGATGTAATTCTGTCTCACTCTCCTTTTCTGCTTACTATTGTCCTCATCTATACACAAATTCCCCTTTTCTTCTTTCCGTTCCTATTAGATTTTTATAATATCAATAAAGTTTTTTTTCCCCCTTTGAAACTGAGAGTGCAGCTGCTGTGACTCTTTTCTTCAGAACAGTCACGCAAAGAATGGCAGGGAAGTTGTAAGCTGGTCAGTTCTCACAGCTCACAAGCACAAAGAGATTCAAGCTCCAGCAAGTCAGGATGAAGAGTCCCTTGGTGATCACCTGAGATATTCGGTAGAGACTCTAGAGGATTCACCCCTTAGTATAGTGCTCAACTGTCCCTGCAATGAAGACTACTCTAGATCTACCCTAGTAAAACGCAAAACAAAGCTCAAAACCATGAAACTGATCAGCAGGCAACCTGTCTGCGAAACACCTGTTAAAGAAGGCAACAAAAGCCTTGGGGCACCTGGGTGGCTCAGTCATTAGGCGTTTGCCTTCGGCTCAGGGCGTGATCCTGGCATTCTGGGATCGAGCCCCACATCCAGCTCCCTGCTCTGCTGGGAGCCTGCTTCTTCCTCTCCCACTCCCCCTACTTGTGTTCCCTCTCTCACTGGCTGTCTCTCTCCCTGTCAAATAAATAAATAAAATATTAAAAAAAAAAAAGAAAGAAGGCAACAAAAGCCAGACACTCATCCAACACCCAACCGGAAAATGCTACATGTGCCAAAAGACAAAACAAAAACAAAACCATACTAAGAGAAAAGTTAGTCAATAGGAACAAACTTAGAAATGGCAGATGGAACTGAAAGACAAGAACATTACAACTTTAGAATGTTATTATGTTCGGTACACCTGAGTTGGTTAAGCGTCTGCCTTCAGATCGGGTCGTGATTCCAGGGTCCTGGGATCAAGTCCCACATCTGGCTCCTTGCTTGGCGGGGAGCCTGCTTCTCCCTCTCCCTCTGCCTGCTGCTCCCCCTGCTTGTGCTCTCTCTCTATCCAACAAATAAATAGATAAAATCTTCAAAAAAAAAAAAAAAAAGTCTCACAAGACTGTTACCAAGGTGTTAGCTGGGACTTCTGTTTAAAAAAAAAAAAAGTTACTATGTTCAAGGACTTAAAAAGAAATGTAACTGTAATAGAGAAAGAAATGGAAAATAATTAATAGAAGAAACTTCTAGAATGGAAAAATACAATATATGAAATGAAAATATTGTGTGCAATTAATGGCACATTAGAGCATGCAGAAGAAAAGTTTCAGTTGAAACGTAAGATCCAGCAACACAAACTATCCAAAATGAAACATGTAGGGAAAAAAAGACAGAAAAAAATTAACAAAGCCTCAGTAACCTTTAGGACAATATCAGAAGGTCTAGCAAACATGTAATTGGAGTCCTGATGGAATAGAGAGGAGGGGCCAGATAATCAGATAAAGTTTTTAAGAAATAAAAGAGAAAAACGTTCCCAATCTCGTGAAAACTATAAACCCAAAGATCCAAGAATCTGAACAAACCAACCAGGATAAAACATATATACAGAGACAAAACCACACCAAGGCATATCACAGTCAAATTGCTGAAAACCAGTGATGATGACTGTCAGAAACTGTGAACGCCAAAGGACAAAGAAATGGCATCTTTAAAATGCGGAAAGAAAAAAAAATCAGGGACTCCTGAGTGGCTCAGTTGGTTAAGCATTTGCCTTTGGCTCAGGTCATGATCCCAGGGTCCTGGTATCAAGCCCTACATTGGGCTCCTTTCTTAGCAGTGAGTCTGTTTCTACCTCTCCCTCTGCCCCTCTGCCTACTCAAATAAATAAAATCTTTAAAAAAATAAAAAATTAAGCAAAAATAATGTAGTTCAAAGTTTACAACACATATAGAATAAAATGTATATTCTAGGGGTACCTGGGTGGCTCAGTTGCTGACTCTCGATTTTGGCTTGGTCAGGATCTTAGGGTCACAAGATCAAGACCGCATAGAGTTCCATGCTCAGCATGGAGTCTACTTATCCCTATCCCTCCCCCTCTGCCCCGCCACCCTCTTGCACACAAGCGCGCTCCCCCTCTAAAGAAATAAAATCTTTTTAAAAAAAAATTTATATTGTATATTGTAGCCTGTGATAAATTAGAAGTATATATTGTGAACCCTAAAACCACACACACACACACACACACACACACACACACAAGGTACAGCTAATAAGCCAATAGTGAAAATAAAATGGATTACTAAAAAATACTCAATTACTTAATCCAAAACAAGGTAGGAAAAGATAAAAGGAACAAAGCACAGGTGGTACAAAGAGAAAATAGAAAAAGAGTAAATTAAAATCTGTATCAAAATATATTAAAGATATATGGTCTAAAGACTCCAATAAAAAAACAGATTACCAGAATGGTTAAAAAAGTAAAACCTAACTATATGCTGTCTACAAAAAATGTACTTTAAATACAAAGGTGCAGAGAGGCTACAAGTCACAGGATGAGACAGACAGAAGGGAAACACCAAGCATGAGAAAGCTACTGTGTCTGGGATGCCTGGGTGGCTCAGTCTGTTAAGCGGCTGCCTTCAGCTCAGGTCATGATCCCAGGGTCCTGGGACTGAGTCCCAGCACTGGGCTCCTTTCTCCGCGGGGAGCCTGCTCTTCCCTCTGCCTGCCACTCCCCCACTTGTGCTTTCTTTCTCTTTCTCTCTGACAAATAAATAAATAAAATCTAAAAAAAAAAAAAAAGAAAGGAAGAAAAGAAAAGGAAAAAGAAGCTACTGTGTCTATATTAATGACAGACATCGTAGGCTTCAAAACAATATTAACAAGAAAAAAAACAGGGACACTTCACAGTATTTCACAATGACAGGTAAATTCATCAAGAAATAATCCTAAAAAAATTATACACTGTCACTAAGAGATGCAAAATAAAGGAAAAAAGAAAACAAAAAACAAACCCAAGACCCGAAAATCAGTTAAAGATGAATATGTATTTATTCGTGAAATGAGAGGATATGTAGGATTTGTTTCAAAACACTCCACCACACCCCTGCCCCAAAGCATGGAAAGAGATGAAATAAGACAGGTAACATGTCGGTAACTTTTTGAGCTAAGTGAGGAGTACAGAGAGATTCACTACAGTAGCCTATTTATGAATATATTTGAAATTTACCTGTATATCAATTTTTTTTTTAAGATTTTACTTATTTATTTGACACAGAGAGAACAAGCAAGGGTGGCAGCAGAGGGAGCAGCAGACTCCCTGCTAAGCAGGGAGCCCACTGCAGGGCTTGATCCCAGAACCTTGGGATCACCACCCCAGCCAAAGGCAGCCCCTTAAACTTACCGAGCCACCCAGGAGCCCCTCCCTTTACATAAAGTTAAAGAAGGAAAAAAGAAAAAGATCTGACCAAACTTCGTGCACTTGACCAAACTCTGTACACTAATTAAGGGCATACTACTGATGAGGGGTTGCTGAGAACAGTGGCAAAACTGTGATGCTGCCTGAAGAATCCTCAAAACAAAGGTGCCACAGAAGATGGGAAAATGTACAGAAATACTTTTGTATGCAGATGAATAAAATTAGACTGGCAAGGAAAATATATCTTGGAATCACAATGGTCTGAAAAAGCTCCATTTAAATTTTTAGTTCTATTTAAGGGTTTCTTTTAAAAGCCTGCATTTCCTTAGCTATAAAATATGAGTAATAATAATACCTATCTCATAAAGCAATTGTGAGGATTAAATGCTTTAATGCATATAAATTCTCCAAAAACAAAAAGGCATACAGTAAATACTCAAATGTTTTTTGCACTTTGTTTTACACTTCTATTTGCAGAAGTATGGTTAAAGTACATTTTAAACAAGCGAGTAGTGAAGTAAATTTGTTTTACCATATTATACACCAATTTTTAAAAAAGATTTCATTATTTATTTGACAAAGAGGGAGGGAGAGAGCATGAGCCAGAGGGAGAGGCAGAGGGAGAAGCAGACTCTCCACTGAGCAGGGAGCCCAACGCAGGTCTTGATCCCATCCTGGGATCATGACCTGAACCAAAGGCAGACACTCAAGCAACTGAGCCACCCAGGCGCCCCATACGTACCAATTTTTTACCAGAAGATGTGCTTCCTTTGAGGAAAGCAGTTATGTATTCTACAACAATATATTAGATGAATCAATGTTCTTAATAAGCACAAAAATGTAAGCATACTGGGCTTTATTTCAGATTCGGAAAATAGTGTGCCCTATATTGTTACATAGGAAGGCAAAAATTATTCAAAGAAAAAGTTGCACTTTACAATCACTTACACCAAGAGTTCTAAGCATAGCAAAGAAATTTCCATTGAAAGCAGTGCCACATATTTCAGGTCCAAAAGGAGGTAAAACAGTCTGCCAGGATCAGTTGGTTTCACTTGATTTTGGTTTCTTTTTTTTTTTTCCTGTCTTTTTTTTTTTTTTTTAGATTTTATTTATTTATTTGACAGAAAGACAGCACCGAGAGAGGGAACACAAGCAGGGGGAGTGGGAGAGGAAGAAGCAGGCTCCCAGCGGAGCATGGAACCTGATGGGCTTGATCCCAGGGCCCTGGGATCCCGCCCTGAGCCTAAGGCAGAGGCTTAACGACTGAGCCACCCGGGCGCCCCTGATTTTGGTTTCCAATGAGCATAATGCTTTAGTCAGAGCTGCTCTGGAGATGTCTTTGTACACACAAGGCATACACAGAAAAATAATAATACATGTGTGTATATATTCTGTATCTTTTTAATGTCAAGTAATATCCCACAATTTAAAATCTCATACTGTTAACTTTAAAATTTCCTGAAACTATTTTTCATCATGTAACAGGTATTGCTTGACTTCCAAATCATTTTAGAATCTCTAGTTTCACTCTGATAGAAGAGTTCGCTACTGTCATTCTGTACAAATATTATTCCTATTTCTTCTACCAGGCTAGAACATTTTGTATGCAAATAAGAACTATTTTCTTTTACACTTACAAAAGCAAACAATTTTCTAATAGTTTAATTTTATAAAGAAAAGCCTACTTAACTAAAACAGATTATCATAATTATCTTCTTTATTACTTCCTATTTTCATAATGCTGTGGTCAGAACCAAGAGCTATTTGCAAACTTAAAGAATTGAGGGGAAAGTATTCTTCAGACTTTAAACAACACCATTAGACCAAATTCTACAAATGTTTGCTGACTACCAGAATCTGATTTAGAAAGAAATGCAAAATCACATACATGCATACATCTATATCTATACCTATAGACACACGCATATTTATGGGGAGTGGGGAAATACTTAAGATTTAGATGTTACAAAAGATTATTATTAATAACATTCACCCACAGTGGTACTGATCTCAAATTTGTAACAATCAAGATGTTAGTCATTTATATGCAAAGATGCAGAGTCACCGGGACTATACTATTTTAAGTTTTCATGTTTTTTTTTTAAATGATTTTATTTATTTATTTGACAGAGATAGAGACAGCCAGCAAGAGAGGGAACACAAGCAGGGGGAGTGGGAGAGGAAGAAGCAGGCTCATAGCGGAGGAGCCTGATGTGGGACTCGATCCCAGAACGCCGGGATCACGTCCTGAGCCGAAGGCAGACGCCTAACCGCTGTGCCACCCAGGTGCCCCTAAATTTTCATGTTTTCTAACATGAATCTAATCTATTCTAAATTTTCATTCTGCCATGTCAGAATGGACATTGGCAGTTTTTTTACATTGCTGAGCCCCCTCTGCTGGTTTAGCAGCAGTAGTTATCCAAAAATTAGTTGCAGCACTAATGAATATACTTTCATTAAGTTAATGAAATAATTAATTGGTATTTCATTACATACATATTTCACAGAATGCATATTTTCAGTTTAAAGCAAGTTGCATTAACTTTAGACCTAAAAAGGGAAGTCGTTAGTAAAACAACAACAAAAAAAGTTATGTACATTAGCAAAGGAAGGCATGCTTCACCAACTCATTTTTTTTAAGTTTATTTTTAAGTAATCTCTACAACCAACGTGGGGCTTGAACTCAGACCCCAAGATCAACAGCCCCACACTCTACCAACTGAGCCAGCCAGGCGCCCCTTCACCAACTCCTTTTTTAGTCACAAAAATGACTTCATAAAACAAAATCTAATTTGTACAATATTGCCCATTTAAAGGTAAAAATCGTCAGTTATATTAATACCTACACAGTATTATCACTACATAGTGTTATGAATACAGGAATATATAGTAAAATATACAAACATGCCTAGAAATGATGAACAAAATTCATTATGGTTATTTCAAAAAGCAATCAAGGCAACTGGAAGGGGAACACATAGGGTTTCGGCTGCTATCTGTGCCTTTTATTCTCCTTTTAAAAAAAATCTGAAGTAAATATGGCAAAAGGACAAACCTGACAAAGCTAGTTGAAATGTTAAAAAAAAATTTTATTGCCTCTAAAAATATTTTTCTGTAAAATGTGGTATAAAACATTGCATTTCTTAAAAGAAAAGAAGAGAAAGGAAAAGAAAAGAAAAGAAAAGAAAAGAAAAGAGAAGAGAAGAAAAAACTAGGAAAATGTATCATTCTTGAATCACTCTACTGGGTACTTTGAATTAAGTGAGTTAAGTATTATAGTGAAATTAAACCTCAAGAAGAATCAATTTTATGGGGTGCCTGGGTGGCACAGTGGTTAAGCGTCTGCCTTCGGCTCAGGGCGTGATCCCGGCGTTATGGGATCGAGCCCCACATCAGGCTCCTCTGCTATGAGCTTGCTTCTTCCTCTCCCACTCCCCCTGCTTGTGTTCCCTCTCTCGCTGGCTATCTCTATCTCTGTCAAATAAATAAATAAATAAATCTTTTAAAAAAATCAATTTTATGTGTGGAAAAGATGAAAAATTGCTAGGAGAGGTTTATTTTTTAAAAAGCAGTAAGAATAGGGACGCCTGGGTGGCATAGTGGTTAAGCGTCTGCCTTCGGCTCAGGGCGTGATCCCGGCGTTATGGGATCGAGCCCCACATCAGGCTCCTCCGCTATGAGCCTGCTTCTTCCTCTCCCACTCCCCCTGCTTGTGTTCCCTCTCTCACTGGCTGTCTCTATCTCTGTCAAATAAATAAATAAAATCTTAAAAAAAAAAAAAAGCAGTAAGAATAAAGAAATATATTATTGGTTACATAAAAATGTTACCAAAAAATATATTTAATGTCACTGAACTATACACTAAAATGGTTAATTTTATGTTATATATATTTTACCACAATAAAAAAAAGAAGTCTCATGAGTCCAGCCAGTTTAAATTGAAGCAAGACGATATTTTATTTCCAGGTAAAAAACTAAGGACAAAAATTTCAGTGGGAATTTCTGCTTAACAGCAAAATCCAAAACTGAAAGCACAGCTGACTGGCACACTAATGTAATTTCGATCTTGGTCACGGATCAAAAACTATGAAAAATGGCACGAGAAAAAAGATTTTTTAAGATTACACTGTCGGGGTGCCTGGGTGGCTCAGTCGTTAAGCGTCTGCCTTCAGCTCAGGGCATGATCCCTGCATTCTGGGATCGAGCCCCGCATCAGGCTCTTCCGCTGGAAGCCTGCTTCTTCCTCTCCCACTCCCCCTGCTTGTGTTCCCTCTCTCGCTGGCTGTCTCTCCGTCAAATAAATATTTAAAATCTTAAAAAAAAAAAAAAGATTACACTGTCATCATGCCTATGGACAAACAGAAGTGAAAGAGCAAACCTTAAATTTATTTTGAAGAACAAATTTCTGAAAATTTCCAACTTCACTGTTATTACTATTTTGATTCCTTAAATTCAGCTTAATTCTTGATGACTATATATTCCCATTGGTCTCTACTACCCCTCTGACCCCTCACTCTGAGGTTCCTTTCTCCTTTCATACCCTAAATGTGGAGGTGGACCCTAAAATTCCCTTTTGCCTTCTCTTTCCTTGCTACATTTTCTTGTTAGGCAATCACATGGTTTCAAATATAACCGCTAAGAGAATGATGCACTAGACCATGAGATCCTTGAGGTTACAGACTGCCGTGTTCATCTAATATGTCCAGCAAAGGCAGATTCGATTAAACATTTGTTCAGATGGGCAGATGGACGGACAGGCAAATCATTCCACAACTCATCTGTAGCCTGATTCTCCTGAACTACATCTCCCCAGTTTCATATTTTTATTGCCTTCTGGAGAGGTGATGCCAAATTCATATCAAACATTCTTCCAGCCACCTACTTATCCTCGTGTTTACCAGACTCAAAACCTAGCAGTCATCTTTTATTTTTCCTTTTCTCTTTCCTCCCACATCTAATCAGTTGTCAAATATCCCACGCATTCACGGCACCTGGGTGGCTCAATCGTTAAGAGTCTGACTCTTGATTTCGGCTCAGGTCCTGATCTCAGAATCATGGGATCAAGACCCGCATCAAGCCCTGCACTCAGCATAGAGTCGCTTGAGATTCTCTCTCCCTCTCCCTCTCCCCCCTCCCCCCCAAAATAAATAAATAAATCTTTAAAAAACAAAACAAATATCCCCCGCATCCACCCTTGTTCCCACTTCTCTCCACTGCTGCCCTAGAGGCCTGAATCCTATAATAAAGAGGAAAAGCTGGTTTTTACATTGCTTATTCCTTTCTTCTCCAGTCCTCCTCCTCCTCTTTTTTTTTTTTTTTAAGTAATCTCTACACCCAACGTGGGGCTCAGACTCATGACCTTAAGATCAAGAGTCACGTGCTCCACTGACTGAGCCAGCCAAGGACCCCTCCTATTCTTTATTTCAGGATTAATTTTCATGGTGCAAATCTGAATCAAAAACGTGAATCAAGTAGGGGATGGGTGAAATAAAGGGATTAAGGGATACAAACTTTCAAAGTACAAAAATAAGTAAGTCACAGAGATGAAAAGTACAGCATAAGGAATATAGCCAGTAATCTGTAATAGTTTTGTACAGCTACAGATGGTGGTGACTACACTTACTGTGGATGAGCACTGAGCAAGTACAGAACCATCATAGCAACACCGCACACCTGAAACTAATATAACATTGTCTGCTAATTATACTTCAGTAAAAAAAACTTCCATTGATTACTGAATGCCTTTTCTTTAATATTCAAGGTCTTTAACATTGTATTTTTCTTGCTTATTTTTATTTTTATTGTAAAATACATATAACATAAAAATAACATTTTAATCATTTTAAGTATATACTTCAATGGCATTATGTGCATTCACATTAAACAAACATCACTACTGTCCATCTCCAAAACTTCTTCATCATCCCAAACAGAAACTCCATACCCATTAAGCACAAACTCCCCATTTCTCCCCTCCCCTCAGCCCCCAGTAACTCCTACTCTACTTCATCTCTATGAATTAGACTGCTCATATAGGTCCTGTGTCATATTGTCCTGTGTCTGGCTTATTTCAGTTAGTATAATGCCTTTAATCTACGTCCATGTTGTAGTATGTGCTGGAATTTTGCTCCTTTCTAAGGCTGATCAATATTCCATTGTACAGAATACTGTAATATTGTATTTTAATATTCATCTCTCAATGGATATTTGCACTGTTTTCACCTTTTGGCTACCGTGAATATGCTACTAAGAATGTTGATGCACAAATACTGTCTGAATTCCTGCTTCAACGCTTATAGATATATGCCTAGAAGTGGAACTGCTAGATCATATGGTAATTCTATATTTAATTTTTTGAGGAACTGGTCTCCACAGCTAGCATAACACTTCAAAGTCACCACAATCTGGGTCAAACCTCACTTTCTGTGTGCCTCTCCCACTCCAGCCTAGTCCTCTATCACTCCGACAAACTAAATTTCCATAGAGCCTCTTCCTCCTACCTCTGTGATCCCTTGTCCTTGATGGTCTCTCTTTTTGCACATACAATTTTGTATGTGCAAACCCGCCTATCCTTCAAGGCTGGCTCAAGCACCACCTACTCTAGAAACCTTCCCTGATTTCCCCAACTAGAAGGAATCTCTTTTTCTGAATTCCTCTTAAGTTTCCTTATCACTTTCCACCATATATAATAATCAGGTACACACATTTCTCAGCAAGCATGGGTTGTATGTCTAATTATGTATGTACTGCCTTCAGTAGCTAGCAGGTAATAGACAATGAATAAATGAACAGAATGGATCAATGACAAAAGAATAAAGATAAAATATAACTCAAAATTTCCAATGAAGCTGAGGTCTGTGAAGGAAAACGAAACCATACCTGTTAAGATCTTTTAAAAACTCTTCTCTGTCAACATTTTAAATGCACATGACAGATGATCCAGACATTGCACTAGAAATAGTCTGAAGTAAACTTTGGCACAATTGCAGAAGGGATGGTTAATGCGGTACTGTTTTAACAGAAAAGAAGAAAAGAAAGAAAGAAAGGACGAACTGAATGTCCATTCACAGGGGAGTAGATAAATTATGATACAATCATAATCCGAAGCAGCTGTTAAAAAGCAGGTGGAGCTATATGTACTTACTTTATACTCTACAACATATTGTGAAATTCAGAAAGCCATTTCTGCCTAAAAATGTGAGGATGACTTTTTTTGTAACCACAGAAAAAATTTCATTTCAACTGTTAAAAGCAGTTATACGTGGCAGTTTGTAAAAAGGATTCACTTATGTGAACTGGTTACAGCAATCATCTGTTCTTTAATTTTCAAAAATGTCTTCCAAATTCTCAGTAAATCCAACTCGGTTCCAATTTTAAAATGTAAAAATGCATATTTAAAAGTAGAACATTCTATAGTCTAATTAAAAAAAAAAAAAAAAGACACCCAGGAGATTTTATAATATTCCTGACAAAAATAAATATAAGAAAAGTAGCAATTTTGTAATGTTCCGAATCAAAGTGCTGAGTGGTCTACATATCACAACTATGTATCTTTAAGTAGGGGGAGAAAGAAACTCCGCATTAATGGGTGTTCTCTAGAGACAACTAAACATCAAGGTTTAACACTATAGATAAAATTATTCCAAAATTGTTCTCGAAACTTGCCAGACTTTTTGGGCTTCGCTATTTAAAACTGAGCAAAAGATGACAACAAAAGAATACATAAAGTATAGTTCCATTTATGTGAAGTTGACAAACAGGCAAAACTAAACTACTGCTTAGAGATATACATGCAGGTGATAACAGTATCAAGAAAAGCAAGGAAATTATCACAAAACACAACGGCAGTTTACTTCCAAGAGACAGAAATGGATGTCATCAAAGAGGGGTACATTGGAAGCGTCTCTGAGGCACTAGCAATATTCTATTTCTTGACTTGGTTGGTGGATACACAGGTGTTTGCTTCTAATTATTCTTTAAACACATACATTTTATGCATTCTTCTGAATGTCTCACAATAGGTAAAAATCTAGCTGAAGCTAACTTTTAACACTATTTAATAATAACACATAAAGACTTCTGCAGTTGAACTTTTACTCTAAACACCTGCTTGTATGTTTCATCTAAAATAGTTTCAGGGGTGCCTGACTGGCTCAGTCAATGGAACTTGAGACTCCTGATCTTGGGGTTGTGAGCTCGAGCCCCACATTGGGTGTGTAGATTACTTAAAAAAAAAAATCTTAGGGGTGTTTGGGTGGCCCAGCTGGTTAAGCACCAACTCTTGATTTCGGCTCAGGTCATGATCTTGGGGTCCTGAGATAGAGCTCGCACTGGGCTCCGAGCTCAGTGGGGAGTCCACTTGAGGATTCTCCCTCTCTCTGCCTCATCCCCCAACTCCTGCGTACTCTCTCTCTCAAATAATCTTTAAAAAAAATAAAATAAAATCTCTAAAAATCAATAAAACAGTTTCAGCTAATAGTGCAGAGCAAAACCAATCTGCCAAAGGTAAAAAGAACAACCCAATCATTAGGAACTCAGGCAAAAAGGAGGAAATCTCTCAATAAAAATCTCTTAAGGTTCCAATGGTTCTCAAGTTTTAATGTGGATTTCATTAAACCACAGATTTGGATTCAGTAGGCTTGGAGTGGGACCTGACATTCTGCATTCTGTGGTGATGCCAAACCTGCCAGGACACGGACTCAGAGTATAAAGTTCTTAATAGCCGTTAAAATGCGGCTGGTGTCAAGATGATAAAAGAAAAGGGAATCAGAGAGGGAGACAAACCATAAGAGACTCTTAACCATAGGAAACAGAGGGTTGCTGCAGGGGTGGTGGGTGGGGGGCTCGGGTAACTGAGTGATGGGTACTAAGGAGGGCGCTTGATATAATGAGCATTGGGTGTTATATGCAACTGATGAGTCACTAAACTTCACCTCTGAAACTAATAATACACTATGTTAATTAACTGAATTTAAATTTTAAAAAAAGGGAATCAACAGGTATTGAGAGTATGTGCCAGCTGCCTTACCTAACTTAATCCTGACCTCAACTCTGTGAAAGGCATATTATCAGTTATGTTTTACAGAGAAGAATAACAGCACACAGATAAATTAATTTGCCCATGATGACATAGCTTTGTAAAAAGAAGAGGAACCAGAATTTGAAGTGAATTTTATGATTCCATTTTTTAAAAAAGAGATACTATAAATCAGGCTTTGAAATTAATTTAAAATAATTCTCAAAAAAATAACTATAACATGTTCCATTTCACAGTATCTTGCATACAGACTTTTACCTTCCCCCCTTAGTTCATTCTTCAAAATGGCCTTCCCTTTATTGTTAAACCCTCTGCTATGATGCTGGCCATTGTTATTCACATTTTAACTACTATAGCTAATACCTATCTAACATCTAACTTCCCCGATTCCATCAATTTATTCTGAAGTCTCCACGAAGGAATTCACTAAATGTGAGCAAATAGGAAGCATGGGGAAATGGTGTTTCAGGAAGTAGAATTCAAAGTACTCTACAATCCCAAGATACTCTTATCAAATCTCTTAGTTTGCATATAGAGTCAGCTTCCTCACTGACACACAAACACACTCTCCAAAGAATGTGATACATTTTGACAAGATGCTGTAAGGGAATGGAAATTTTTATTTCTACTTGTATTTTTTTCAGTGGTGGTGAGAACAAAGGAATTCATGAAAGGTGAATATCTCTGTTTATTCCCTATCCTCCAGAAACCTAAAGGACAGTGGCATGTACACATAAAGTAAATCTTTGTTTCACAAGCTCACTTGACCATTAAAAAAAAAAAATCACTTAGTAAGTAAATTTCCCAGAGACTATCAGAAAATAGGGAAGGGTCCAGGAATCTTTTTTTTTTTTTTTAAACAAACACTTCAGCAGATCCAAGTTCAGAAAACTCTCAGTAGTACTTTTAAAACTTAATCTGATGTTCTCATTTAGAGTTTTCCTATGTGTTGCATACTTTACTGAGCAATAGGTTTAAAATATGGCTAACAAAATTTCCAGAAAAATATAAAATATTATAGCAGGAGATCTTAGAGATTACAGAGCAAATGAACCCTTAGTTTACCAACGAGGAGAAACTGAGGTCAGAAAACGTGCAACTTCCTAAGGTCGTGCGGGTAACTGGTGGCAACCAGAACCTGTGTCTTGTTTTTCAGCTCAGTGCTCCTTCTAACACACCATACCAAAACCTACTCTCAAAAGAGTGGCAGTAAAGCATTACTTATTGATGTTTATCAAAGACTGACTAGATGAACAAATCCAGCACATTCACACAACAAAGCCGTGAAAAAGATTAAAGATTACTTCCGTTCCACCACGGCATGATCTCCAAGGTACAGTAAAAGAGAAAGGTGCTGAACAGTGCTGTAGAGAGCAAACTGGAGTCTCTCACGTCAAGAAGGAGCCTGTGTCAAACAATGACGCAAGCAGTTAAGGTAATGCATGCAGCTAGGAGATACCGCCGGGACCAACATCAGCTGACACCCCAGAACCGATAACGAGCAGAACAGAGGAGGTCTGCAGAGATCCAAAACCGAAGTATTTTGGCAGTAAACTGTCAGACTCTTCAGACCTGACCCCTCTATGTCTGACCACTTAAAAAAGGGTAACTGCCACCAAAAGCTCTGCTCAATGGATCTCTGAACAGAACCAAGAGCCTTCCCTGCTTGAACATAAGCAGCAGTAAGTGCTGAGAGCTGACCCGGACCAGACCGAGGCCTTAGCTCAAATGCGTGCCCCCAGACTGCCTTTGCGTTGGGTTCATTAACTTCCTGCACCTTTCTGTTATCTTGCTTGTTGTACGGCTCATCGTCTGTCCTGCTTTGTGTACTCTGTAAGAAGGCAAGTTTAACCACATGGGGAACTGTCATTGAGTTTGGAATCCTGAACCTGCTTTATAATTGTGATTTAACTTTGCTTTATGACTGAATAAAGCTGACATTGTGGAAAGACACAACTCACGTGTGCATCTCCACAGCATGCTCATGACAAGTGTACATACTATGGCAACCTTTTCTGTAAGAAAGGAGAAAAATGAATAAGCAGATATTTGCTTATTCTTGCAAAAAGAAACACTAAAAGGATAAACCAAAAATTAATAAAAATTAGGGGAGTCCTGGGACACCTGGGTGGCTCAGTCGTTAAGTGTCTGCCTTCGGCTCAGGTCATGATCCCAGGGTCCTGGGATCGAGCCCCGCATCGGGCTCCCTGCACAGCAGGAAGTCTGCTTCTCCCCCTCACACTCCCCTTGCTTGTGCTCCCTCTCTCGCTAAGTCAAATAAATAAATAAAATCTTAAAAAAAAAATTAGGGGAGTCCAAGTACCAGTCATGTGGCACATCTTAGCAACCCCTCCTCATGGTGCCAGCTCTTAAAGCAGCAGCCAGTGCCTGAGGTGGTGACCCTTCCTCCATATTCTTTTTTTTTTTTTTTAAAGGTTTTATTTATATTGGGGCACCTGGGTGGTACAGTCGTTAAGCGTCTGCCTTCAGCTCAGGGCATGATCCCAGCATTCTGGGATCAAGCCCCACATCGGGCTCCTCTGCTGGGAGCCTACTTCTTCCTGCTTCTTCCTCTCCCACTCCCCCTGCTTGTGTTCCCTCTCTCGCTGGCTGTCTCTCTATATCAAATTAATAAATAAAATCTTAAAAAAAAAAGATTTATCTACTTGAGAGAAAGAGAGAGAGCAAGAGAGCATAAACAGGGTGAAGGGCAGTTGGAGAAGGAGACTCCCCACTCAGCAGAGAGCCCGATGTGGGGTTCAATCCAGGGACTCCGAGATCATGACCTGAGCCAAAGGCAGACACTTAACTGACTGAACCATCCAGGTGCCCCCTCCTCCATAGTCTTTAAAAGTTCTGGTAATACCGTCTATCCTTTAGGTTCCCCCAACTCTTGAGACTATGGTTTTACCGTATAGTTACGAATCTCTAAATTACACTGTACTCTTTATTTACTGCCTTGCAACTCATATACTTCCAATTCTCTACACTAAATCTCCATTTGAATACCTAATACATTTTTCATTCTCTGGATGGATCCTGACAGAATGTTAAGGGTAAAAAGAATCACAAAGGAATCTTAAATTTGCCTCAGTAATTTTCTTAGTAGTAATATGGATACTATATATACATATTTTTATAAGATTTTATTTATTTATTGGACAGAGAGAGACACAGCGAGAGAGGGAACACCAGCAGTGGGAATGGGAGAGGGAGAAGCAGGCTTCCCACTGAACAGGGAGCCCGATGGCGGGGCTCAATCCCAGGACCCTGGGATCATGACCTGAGCCAAAGGCAGACGCTTAACGACTGAGCCACCCAGGCACTCCTGGATACTATATTTTTAAAATTTCTTATGTCTACTGTAAGATAAAGTAAATAAATGTGAACAGTACTTAAAAACCAAGACTGCCAGTTAAAGAGAGACATATACAAAATCTCTTAAAGAGAAAAAAACCTGCAATATGTTCAAGTTAAACTGGAAACATCAATGTGAAGTTTTTATTTCTAAAAAACATATTTTCCAGTTCTGCCCATTGAAAGGACCTAGAAATAATGAAGACCCAGTAGCAATGAGCATTCCTAGCACTCAGATCTTGGGTTTCTAATGACATTCCCTATAAAACAAACTTGGTCTTCCTAGAAAAAAATGACTGATTTCAATCAAGGACAGGGAAAGTACAAGATGAATCTGGAATACCTTGTTGTGACAGAAAACAACCCAAAGACCAATGGGGGCATGTCAGAAGGACACAACACGAGCTTAAAGAGACTTATATTAGCCAAAGTTGAGTGTCAAAAAGACTAATGGCCGCAACTATGTGTAAAATAATTAACAAATAAAAATCATGTACCTACAGTGATACAGAAAACAGCAAAGAAACTTATTTGCTACCACTGAGGTGACCAATTCTTAACTAAGAAAATGTACAATGAAAAGCAAAGAATTAAACACTCTACCTTATTAGGAGAGATTTCTAGTAGCTCATTCTCAGTTCATGGTATCTTGCCAGCTACTAAATGTGGAAGGAAGAATAATAATAATCATCCTTCTGCAACCTCCAATGATATAACTGATTCTTTTTTTTTTTTTTTTAAGATTTTATTTATTTATTTGACAGAGAGAGACAGCCAGCGAGAGAGGGAACACAAGCAGGAGGAGCGGGAGAGGAAGAAGCAGGCTCCTAGTGGAGGAGCCTGATGTGGGGCTCGATCCCATAACGCCGGGATCATGCCCTGAGCCAAAGGCAGACGCTTAACGACTGCGCCACCCAGGCACCCCTGAAAGAACGGATTCTGACAAGGATCATTAATGGATGCTAAAACCAACCAGTGAAAGACAGTTGAGAAATAGCGTAATTGCGTTATATAAATTGTTACCCCACAGATTACTTGACCACTATAAAGGGAAAGCTTTACAATAGAAAGATCAAGACTTTCATATTAACCAGATGATCATATTTAGCATCATTATAATGGAAAATTTGACAGCAAATATGATACAGTATGAGTATACAGTATCACAAAGGATTGCAAATTTGAATATAATCAAGCCTTTAGAGTCATCTCAAAAGGGGACAAAGGGGTTAAATGACACGAGGAAACATGGAGACAAATCATGAATGTGAGTCTACCAGAGAATCAGACTGGTACCTTAAAAAAGTCAGTCATTTAGGGAAAGAAAAAAGGGGGAGAGGGTTGTTTTAGATTAAGAAGCAAAAGCTAATCAAAGCCAAATGCAATTTAGGAATCCTGACTGGATCCTGGTTCCTACTTCAGTCCTCTGCATTTGTTCTCTCTGTCCCCAAAACTTAACATTGAACATTCTGCCTTGTGTCTCAGCCTGAACATGGCCTTCTCACAGAGCCGCCTCTAAACCGTCCAACCTCACCCTTCCCCTTCCGCTCCATGTCATTATCACATCACCCTGTTTTATTTTTTTCCTAGTACTGACTACTATCGGAAATTTTATTCATTCATTAACTGCTTTCTCCAATCTCAAATGTAAGATCCAGGAAACCAGACACCTTGCCTATTTTGTCCACTGTATCCCTAATACCTTGAACCATGCCTAGCACATAAAGCATTCAACAAATATTTGGGGTTTGGGGTATTTTTAAAAAAGATTTTATTTATTTGACAGAGAGAAAGAGCACAAGTGGGGGAGTGGCAGGCAGAGGGAGAGGTAGAAGCAGGCTCCCCTCCAAGCAGGGAACCCAATGTGGGGGCTCAATCTCAGGCCCCCAGGATCATGACCCAAGCTGAAGGCAGACGCTTAACCGACTGAGGCACCCAGGTGCCCTTGAATAAATATTTGTTAAATAAATGGACCAAAGAACAAAAAGGCAACAGAGATTCAACAGATACTAGAGATCATACAATGTCTCAGAAAGCTCATGAGGAACATCAATCTGTAAGAATTTAAAGTACATACTAAATGAATATCTGAGTGCCCAATACATAAGCACTAAATGTGCCCAGAAGGCACTAAAAATATTACATATGAATTACACTGCATAATGTATCCCTTTTAAGCTATTTGGCAGAAATTAATTAGCACAGTAATTTTCTTTTTGGATATTAACTTTAACCTAACTGTGCAAGGACGAGTGGTTCAGTGGTAGAACATATAGGAGATAGTATACACAGCTGCAGAGAGTAGTTAAATGGGGGAAAAAAAAAAAAGGCCCAGGGCTGCCTGGGTGGCTCAGTCAGTTGAGCGTCTGCCTCTGGCTCAGGACATGATCCCAGAATCTTGGCGTCAGGCTCGCTGCTCAGAACAGGGAGTCTGCTTCTCCCTCTGCCTCCCTGGCCTCCCATGCTCTCCCTCCCGCGTGCACGCGCTGTCAAATAAAAATAAATAAAATCTTTAAAAGAAAGAAAGAAAAAAGGCCCCCTACGTAGAAAGATGAATGTTCCAGTTGTACACATAAGCATAATATACATGAGAGGCAAGGCAAAGTACAATGAAGGTCATACAGAGAGTTCAAAAGGTAATCAAAAGGTAAGCAGAGGACGCAGGCACTTACAACTTACCATGGGTTCTTGATCAGAGGAGAAACATTTGAACGATATCCCTTAAGACTGATCTGTCAAAATACTGTCACCTCAATCTTAACCATTTCCAAAGATTACTGAGAAGAAAATCTCAAATAACAGCAGCTTCTGTTTATTGAGTGTTTACCATGTGTTAGGCATTTAGTTAAATATTTTACACATATGTCATGAGATAGGAATTGTAATTGCCATTTGAAAATGAGGGAGACTGAGATCATAAAACTAGCAAATGGCAGAGCCCTGGCAACAAGAGCAGCTAGGAACTCTAACACTAATTCAGTCTGCTTTCAGCTCATGAAAGCCTGGGCTAAAGTCACAGCAAAGTCAGGCAAATCTAAGGGATACTGAAGAAAAGAAACAGAACTACATGGCAGGATACGGGAGATGAAAGATAAAAAAAAAAAAAAAAAAGATTCACAGTTTTATGGTCTCTCAGACCAGAATAAAATTATTCTATCTACAAATACGGAAATATTGAGAAGGGAACTTGTTTAGTGTAGGTTTTTCCCTAACAGAGGAGAGAGATGAGATAATGGACTCAGTTGTGAACACCTGCACAGCTGAGCTACAGGATATGCTCTATGAAGTCCCTGGAGAACCAAGAAGCATAAAACAAAGATCACATCGGATGGATTTAAGAGACATCAGGGCAATGGTGTCAAATGAAGCCATGAATAAGCCTGGTTCTCCAATCAAGGGTAAAAAGAAAAGCACAGGAGAAAAAATAAAACACGCATTCCTGCGACAGGACAGGTATGCCACTGGGACTACACTATAAAGAAGTTAGGAGATTAAGTTCCCCTAGTCCCAGTTTTATTTTTTTTAATTTTATTTATTTATCTATTTATATGTGTAACGTCTACATCCAACGTGTGGCTCAAACTCACAAACCCACGATCAAGAGCTGCATGACTGAGCTGCACAATCAATCCACCGGCTGAGCCAGCCAGGCGCCCCTTGTCCCCAGTTTTAATGTTCCATGAGAACAATATAACAACATCTAACATTTGGATGTTTATATGTGCTACACGATGTGCTAAGTTCACATACATTCCCATATTTAATTGTCCCACAACACAGGCATCATTATCCTCATTTTACAGATGAAAACACTGAGACTTAAAGAAGCCAAGATCTATGGATAGAACTAGGGTTGAGCCTGAGTCTACCTGGGGCAAAAGCCTAGGATCTTAATTACTATGTTAAAATAAATGGTTATCAAGCTATCCCACAGAGCATATATAAGCCATTAAGTTACCTTTTTGTGTGTGTGGTAACACATACCTAACATAAAATTTGCCATCTCAACCATTTCTAAGTGTGCACTTTGGTGGTCTTATGTACATTCACATTGTTATAAAACTATTCCCCCACCATCCATCTCCACAACTTGTAATCATCCCAAACTGAGACTCTATAACATTAAACGATAATTCCCCAAGCCCTCCTCTCCCTAGCCCTTGGCAACTACCATTCTACTTTGTCTCTATGAACTGGACTACTCTAGGTACCTCATATAAGTGGAATCATACAGTACTTGTTCTTTTTTGTCAGGCTTATTTCACCAACATGTCTTCAAAATTTGTTACCATTAAGTTACTTTTAAGTTAAATAAAATGTGAAATTTTAACCCACAGGTCATTACGCATCTCTACAGAGAATTACATTCCCAAATTCCATATGATGCACAAAACACACTTTCGGAGGACAGCAATGCATTTAGTAAGAAAAAAGGGGAGAGGTGAGAAAAGTAAATCAAAATCTGAAGGACCCACAGGGAAGTAAACCTTTAGATTCAGTAATAAGAGAACAGTTTGCTTGATCTTGACTAGACCAAAGGATCTATTTGGGAAGATGTCATTTAAATATCAAATCAGGGGCGCCTGGGTGGCACAGCGGTTGGGCGTCTGCCTTCGGCTCAGGGCGTGATCCCGGCATTAAGGGATCGAGCCCCACGTCAGGCTCCTCTGCTGTGAGCCTGCTTCTTCCTCTCCCACTCCCCTTGCTTGTATTCCCCCTCTCGCTGGCTGTCTCTATCTCTGTCGAATAAATAAATAAAATCTTTAAAAAAAAATCAAATCAAAAGTTAAGAAAAACAGTCCTGCACAACACAATTCAAACACAATACTGTTTGATCCCAAGACAGATGCTGTTCCTTTCTGGCAACAGATAGCAAGACTACTAATAAAAAAGCTCTAGGAGCACCTGGCTGGCTCAGTTGGTGGGGCATGTGACTCTTCACCTCAGGGTTGTGGGTTTGAGCCCCATGCTGGGTGTAGAGGTTGCTTAAAAATAAAATCTAAAAGGGGCGCCTGGGTGGCACAGCGGTTAAGCGTCTGCCTTCAGCTCAGGGCGTGATCCCGACGTTATGGGATCGAGCCCCACATCAGGCTCCTCCGCTATGAGCCTGCTTCTTCCTCTCCCACTCCCCCTGCTTGTGTTCCCTCTCTCGCTGGCTGTCTCTATCTCTGTCAAATAAATAAATAAAATCTTTAAAAATAAAAAAAATAAAATCTAAAAAAAAAAAAGAAAGAAAGAAAAAGAAAAAAAGCTTTAAAAAGAAATGTTGAAATAGAAGGATAAATTCCATTTCCCCTTGACTTCCATTTGAAAAGCCAGGAGATGGGACAGGCAACATTTTAGTGAAACCGTATTGACGAATTCATAATATCAATCTTTCTCCAACCAATGCACCAAGAGGTTCACTCCAGAGAAAAAAATTCCTTGTTCTCTATTAGCAACATGAACCAAGCATTTAAAATTAGATTAATAGGGGCGCCTCGGTGGCGCAGTACGTTAAGCATCCAACTCTTGGTTTTGGCTCAGGCTGTGATCTCATGGTCGTGAGAAAGAGCCCTGTGGCAGGCTCTGCAGTCAGGGCAAAGTCTGCTTAGATTCTCACTCTCCCTCTGCCCCTCCCACGTGCAGACACACTCGCACTCTCTCTCTAAAATAAATAAATAAATCTTAAAAATAAATAAATAAAATGAGAATAATAAAGGAAAAAATTTGGAAAGTATGCCATACTAGTGAATTCCTTAAAACAGCTGAAATAAAAGTATTCAAAATAGGGGCGCCTGGCTGGCTCAGTCAGTAAAGCATGTGATTCTTGATCTTGGGGTTGTGAGTTCAAGCCCCACACTGGGAACACAGCTTATCTTGATGTGTGTGTGTGTATATATATATATATATATATATATATATTTATATATATATATATATATATATTTATATATATATATATATATATATTTATATATATATATATATATATATACATCTCCTAAATATTAACTATTCTAAAGGAATATTAATAGGTGAAACTAAAACTTGTTTGCCTTTATAGAAATTAATTGAACTACCTCAAGTTTATATATTACTAGAAGATAAAATAAGTTACTGTCCACAGTATTTATATTTTACAAGTGACTATTACTTTATATAATACCTATACATTTACCAGATTTATACATTTAAATAAGAATCAAGGCACAAGATTATTTCCACTTTAGAAACAAAACACAGAACAGTGACACTGGAAAAATTAAATCAAAAACTTGGGGGGAAACTTTACAACTCAAAAAGTAGAAATTTAATACAGAAAGAATCAAAATTCAAAGCAAATTTGCTTTCCAATACATCCATGAGTAAGGAAGAGCAAAATTAAGCTACAGGAATACCACTAAGTTGTAATTTTACAAGACATTTAGAAGGTCACAAAGAACAATTTAGTTCTTTCTTTTATTTCCGACATTTTTTTTGGTTAAAGTAAGCTATACTCAGGGCACCTAGGTGGCTCAGTCAGTCAAGTCTGACTGAATCATTTCGACTCAGGTCATGATCTCATGGGGTTGAGCGATGGAGCCCGAGTCAGGCTCTGCGCTCTGTGGAGAGTCTGACTGAGGACTCCCGCCCTCTGCCTCTGGCCTTCCCAGCACAGGCGTGTGCGCCGTGTCACATTCTCTCTCTCTCTCTCCCCCCGCCCCAAATAAATAAATCAATCTTAAAGTAAGCTATCTGGCCAACGTGGGGCTTGAACCACAACCTGGAGATCAAGAGTAGCATGCTCTATCAACTGAGCCAGCCAGCACCCCCAGGTCACAAAAAACAATTTAGAAAATAAGCTGGGGGCTCTTGGGTGGCTCAGTCAGTTGAGCATCCAACTCTTGGTTTTGGCTCAGGTCATGATCTCGGGGTCCTAAGACTGAACCCCATGTGGGGCTCCATGCTAAGCGTGGAGACTGCCTGAGATACTCTTTCCCTCTGCCCCATCCCCCATTAGTAATCCCACGCTCCCTCTCAAATAAATAAATAAATAAATAAATAAATAAATCTAGAAAGAAAGAAAAAGAGAGAAAGAGAAAAAGAAAGAACAAATGAAAGAAAAGAAAAAAGAAAAGAAAGAATGAATTATGAGCACAATACTGGGCAATTTATTTTTTATCTTTCTAAAGTTTATTTATTTACTTAAGTAATTTCTACACCCAACGTGCGGCTCCAACTCACAACCCTGAGATCAAGAGTCACATGCTCTTCCAACTGAGACAGCCAGTTACCCCAAGACTGGACAATTTTAAAATGACTTATAAGTCATATCTTCTATATGTAACAAACTCACAATACAGAAAAATAAACAGATACATCACCTTCATTCTTTTGTCAACCACCACCTTAAAGCCCTCATTTTCAGTGCTGAATGTTTACATGGTAACATGTAAACATGAGTGTTACCAAATTGTAAATGTCCTACTAATACTGCACCACATAATGATTCTACACATTCAAAACCTCATAAAATGTTTGCAATATAGGCGACAACATGTTAAATTAATTACAAAACCACCACAGCACTAAGATGAGGAACTTGTATTGGGATACAGAAGTTCAATATCAGAGATGCTAAGCAACATAAAATAGTTTAGTATAGTCCTGGGTTAAGTTGTCAGCTTCACCCAAAAAGGAAAAGGACCTTCTCGTTTAATTTATTATTGAGAGAAAGGAGATAGTACTAATAGCTACTTATAGTCAACATTCTAAGGGATTGGCAAACATTAACTAAACATGATCAAATTAAAATCATACATTGCTTCTTATGCCAGTTTACAAAACAAAAACAAAAACACCATCATTTTAAAGTTGTCACCATTTAGTAATCTGGGATATTTTCATTGCAGCTGCAATGTTTGTGTTTGTTGCCTGGCATATGACTCACTCTCAGGTTCTCCCAAGACTCTGTTGGATTTCTGAGGATGCAGAAATCATAACTGGGGCATACTGTGTGGGAAGTGTCATGACAGTGAATGAATAAAAGGGGGAAAGAACTTATGATAAAAAATTTTTTTAAGTTTTTATAAAAAGCAAGTCACTCACAAAAGGCAGATTTTTCTGCAGAATAGGAAAGGCTGTGGAGCCATCCTGGCCCTGAGAAACCTTCCTTGACTCCCCTGGTCGGATTCTGTGCACTTCTTAGTTCCTACACAACATACTTAACTGGTTTTCTTGTCTAGCTCCCCAACCAGACTGTAGGCAACTTGAGACCAAAAGGTGTCCTATCTTAGAATCATTAGTACCTACTTCCCCAAATACCCAGAGTTTATAGAGGGCCCTCAGTAGGGGGTTTTCATAAAACTGATCACTGAATAATCAAACTTACATTTACCTGTTATTTCACAAAGGACTCTCACAAAATATTACCTTTTCTTTTTTTAAAGATTTTTTAATTTATTTGACAGAGAGACAGCCAGCGAGAGAGGGAACACAAGCAGGGGGAGTGGGAGAGGAAGAAGCAGACTCCCAGCAGAGCAGGGAGCCTGATGAGGGGCTCTATCCCAGGACCCTGGGATCACGCCCTCAGCCGAAGGCAGACGCTCAACAACCGAGCCACCCAGGCGCCCCAACATTACCTTTTCTGACCCACGTAACCATCTTGAAGAAGAAAAGACATTAACCAAATGGCTTCTGGTTTTATAAAGAGTTGTTAATTCATTAAAACAACCTTGAAATCACAAAAGATAATCACTTATTTGTTCATCTTTGATATAACTTCTCCTTGGGACCTCAATATTCTTATAAAACCCAGAGGTTTTACTAGCATTTTCTGTGCCTGCTCTTCATAATAGGTAGATATCACACACAGCTCTGGAGTCTAACTACATAAAGCAGGGTTACATGAAGGATCTTTTAGAAATCAGACAGTAAAGAGCATCCTAAGCTATTTCCCCTGCTCCTGTTCTTTTTGTGACTGAGAAAGTAGGAATTGCAAAGGGGAAAATGCTGGAAAGTGAATGATGTCATGGATGTCACGAAGTTGCATCAATACCTGATGATGATTTAGCACAACAATGCAACACATTATGCCAAGAAGCATAATGTCAAACCATCAGGATGTTTTACTGCATTATATCATGACTCTTAGCAAACTGAAATTTAAGGCGTCTCTCCAATTTTCTGTGAAGTTATTTGTTCAGGTTTATGTCCTTATGAAAGGCACTAAGAAAATCTACAAATCTCTATCTGAAAACCTTTAAGAAAAGGTCAAAGAAGTAGCTATTACTAAACCAAACAGTTGTCATTTCAAGAATTAAAAGCTTTTTGAAGTAGACAGGACATCCGTGGGCCAATGTAGATTGAGTAACAGATTTATACTGGGTTTATCAAAAGCGAACAGTTACAGGGTATAAAATGACAACACACAATAGAAAGGACACCCAATCAGATTATACACATGAATATGCTCAAAAGTTAGGAATCTGACAGAGTCACTATTCACTGTAAAAGCTACAAACTGAATTTTAAATGTTCAATTCTAAATGATGGTATTTCTCCTCTAATTTCCTTCTCCCTTTAAACCCATGATGTCATCACTTTAAACACAAGGAAAACAAATTTAAGTTACAAAGATATTCGGTGTGTCCACGTCAAAGCCACTGCCTCACCTCAACATTTTCCCCATAGCACAATTCCAACTGATTCCATCATTCTTCAAGGAAGATACCACAAGGCTTCAAATCGGCTTCCCAACATGAGAAACGCAATCAAAATCTCCCAATTAGCAGATGAACAACAAAAACTTATTCTCACAAAGAAGAACAAGCATAGCACGTCCTTGCCAGCAAGTGAGAACTGGTAAGGTGTCTGAATCTTCGCCCAGAGAATCAGAATCCCCACCACAGAAAAGCCCAAAGACTTTGGCAGTTAAGGACAGCTTTTATTTTCCTAATAAAATTCGGGAGATTTAACAGACAAAAGCAATTAGCTATTCCGAATCTCAAAAACACAAAGGTTTTCAAACAAACGAAGACTTCATTGGCACCTAAGTTACTCTGCGGAGACTATCAAGATCTCAGAATCGGTTTTTCTCCGTTTACAAATTCGTTCCCACCCTCCACCGTTCCCTTTGCACAAACAATTCTCACAGCCACAACGTGGATTGCTATCTCAATCAAGGAGACCCGCAGTTCCCACTTCGCCCGAGGAACACTCAAAAAGCTAAGCGGTAAGACAGGCTGCTTGTGTTTTATTTTTAAAACCAATTCCAGAATCTTCCCCTTTGCAGCTACAGCTTCACAGATGCTGGCCCCTCGCCGCAGCCCCAATTCTGGAAGGCACTGGACTCCGGCACCTCAGCGCAAGGCGTTAAAGATCCGGGGACCGGGTGAAAGATTATCTGACACCCTGACAGCCATCCCTGCTCTGGTCACACACCCTTTCGTGGGCCCGGTGAGGGGATGTGAACCGCCCTGCTTGTGGAGAGGGGCCGGGTTCACTCCCATTCCAAGGGCTGGGTGGAAAGGGGCACTCCTCCTCCTCCCTGCCTAACCCAGCGAGGCCGAGGATGACGACAGCAAGGCCCCCAGGCCGGCCGGCACCGACCCCCGCGCAGGATGCGCGGCCTGAGCCGGGCCGGGGACGCCCCCTGCCCCCTGCGGGCCTGGGGCATAAAGGGCAGAAGGCGCCGGCTCCCCGCCGCGGCCCCAGGAGAGGGAGAAGCCTCACCTGGCCCAGCCCGCGCCACGCTCTCGGGTTCGCTCCGCTGGCGACGGCGATGAGGGAGCCGGGGATAGGGCCAGAGGAGAGGTGCTTCGCCTCAAGCGGCGCTTGCCGCACTGGGGAGCCTCACAGCTGGCGGGACCCCGAGCCACCCGGAGCCGCCATCTTCCTCCACTCAAACGCCGCCGCCGCTGCTGCTGCTCTGGCCGGGAGAAGACAGCACGGAGTGCGCATGCGCTGGTATCCGACGCGGAGGACGACTCGCACATACGTCAGCACGGCGTACCCGCGCGAGGCGGCCTGGGGATGGCGCCATGTTGGGAAGGGACGTGGTCACAGGCAGAGGTTCTCCGGAGGCTGGAACACCGCCCGGGGCAGTGAAGCTGGAGCGGGGAAACGTCGCACTTTTGCGCCCGCCTTCCTTGAGTTTTTAGAGCCGACCTCAGAGCTGCACCCACCCTCCTTTGCACTTAGGCCTAGGGGTAACTGGGCAGTTTTCCCAATGGCTTGAGACTGGATAGATCTCGGGCCAGGAATTAACTGTAACTCATTTGGACTCCAGGGGGCCTGATGAGCACAAGGGAGGGCTCTGGTGAATGGAAGTGCCCTTGGACGTCAACTGAAGAAGGGAAACTCAGGGCCTTGATCGTGCAATCGAAGCCTTCCGTAATGGAGAAAACCATGGTGTGACTTGATACTAGCTCCATTTTTCAGATGAGGAAAACTGAGGCGCAGAGTCGTATCAGTATATTTTTCCAAGGCCTCACATCCGAGGGGTAAGGTGGGGGTGGGGGAGACAGGGCAGAATTTGAACTTAGGCATATATGATTCCCAAGCTCCAGTACTTTACGGTACCACTCTCACCAGGCAGTGGGGTCCAACAAAATACCCCTTCCAAGAGGGCAACCTGGTACGTAGGTGAGAATCTTCATGGACTCATGCGTCCAACAAGTGGTCCAAGGGCTTCAGTCTTCACCGTTTGCACCTGAAACTGAAGCAATCTTCAGCTGCCAGTCCACCGTTCTGGAATAAAGTGGACCCTCTGGGGTATCTCTTGGGACATAGGTTGGGTCAGAACCCAAGTCCCCTCTGAAGTTGGAAGGGCAAGGTGCTGTTGAGGAGACGTGGGTCAGCCTCACTCCAGAAAGCACTGGATCTGTGGTCCTCAGACTTGAATAATACAGAGACCCCAGGGAATATACTCATGGAACTCCAGTATGAGAAACTCTGATTTAAGAAACTCAGAGTCTTTCATTTAGGAAATGTCACTATGAAAGAGAAACTTGGCAACCGTAACTCGTAAAATAAATATTAAAATCCTGTCATTAAAAACCCCAAGCATAAAAATTGCCATAGAGCTTGCGACCAATCCCACCAAAATACTCTGCAGAGTTCAGTGTTAGAAACACTGGGCCAGCTATCAAGTGCTTCCTTTTAAAAACACAGTTTCCAGGGCCTACCTTAGACCCCCCACCTCAGACTTTTTCTAAAACTTTCTAGGACTTATGATGCTCAGGTTGGTTTGAAACTGCTGGATCATGTTAGAACAAGTTCAAATATAGAACCACTCCCCCCCCACCCCGAATCTCCTAAGTCAAAGACAGGAGATACTGCTGTTTTGTTTACTGCTGTATCATGCAATATAGAGACTGGCACACAGTAGACACTTACTAAATATGTGTTGAATAAGTGAACACATTGAGATTTTGACAACTAAGAGGGCATCCAGTCAAAAAATATTTAGTGAGCACCTATATGTGGCAAACCACGTAATATGTATAGTAACATATTTTTAAATAAAACTAACAAAGCCCCATGCCCTCGTGGAGGTCCCCTAGAGTTACTGGGAGAGACAGACAATCAACAAGTAAATAAGCCAATGTAAAATTATAAATTGTAATGAGCATGAAAGTATTACTATTAAAGAAAAATCTTTAATAGTAATCATAGCTGATGTTTATTGTGTGTTCTTATTATGTGTCAAACTGCTAAGTAGCTGCCATTATTGTGCTTATTTTGAAGATGATGAAACAGAGGAGGGGCGCCTGGCTGGCTCAGTTGTGGAGCGTGGGGCTTGAACTCACAACCCTTAGATCAAGAGTCACATGCTCCACTGACTGAGCCAGCCAAGCACCCCTGTTTTGTTTTTTAGTTGCCACATAAAAGTTAAATCATACAGTATTTGTCTTTCTCTGTCTGACTTATTTCATTTAGCATAATACCCTGTAGGTCCATCATGTTGTCGCAGATGGCAAGATTTAGTTCTTTTTTTTATGGCTGAGTGATATTCCCTTGTATAAATATATCACATCTTCTTTATCCATTCATCTATCAATGGACACTTAGATTGTTTCCATAGCTTAGCTATTGTAAATAATGCTGCAATAAATAGAGATGCATATATCTTTTAGAATTCGTGTTTTTATATTCTTTGGATAAATACCCAGAAGTAGAATTGCTGGATGTTATGGTAGTTCTATTTTTGATTTTCTAAGGAATGTCCATACTGTTTTCCACAGTGGCTGCACCAATTTACATTCCCACCAATAGTGCACAAGGGTTCCCTTTTCTCCACTTCCTTGCCAACACTTGTTTTTTCTTGTGTTTTTGGTAATAGCCATTTGCACATGTGTGAGGTGATGTCTCTTTGTGGTTTTGATTTTCATTTCTCTGATGATGAGTGATGTTGAGCACCAAAACCTATGCTATTGATCCCTATGCAATGTTCCTTCTGACAAACAGGAGGAGATAAGATTGAGGCCAGTTTATATATGATCTGAAATATCAGCAGGAAAACTGGATGTTACCTTCTAGGTCATGGAGATCTGGGGGCAGAGAGGATATGTGATGAAAATACCAGGGGCACCTGGGTGGCTCAGTGGGTTAAGCATCTGTCTTTGGCTCAGGTCATGATCCCAGGGTCCTGGGATCAAGCCCCACATTGGGTTCCCTGCTCCATGGGGAGCCTCCCTCTGCTTCTCCCTCTGCCTGCCGCTCCTCCTACTTGTGCTCTCTCTCTGTCAAATAAATAAAATATTTAAAAAGAAAAGAAAACAGTATTTTAGAATAATCTCTCTGCAGTGTGAAGGCTGATTGGGACATGATTGGACACAATGGGACAAGAGATGAGGCTGAGATGAGAGGGGCAGTAGTCACTTCTCTATAAGTGTAAAAGAAAAGTTCGTTTTCCTCCAGAGTCTATTCCAATAATCAGTGAAGTTCATTTCTTATGTATATACCCACGTAGAATAAATAAGCAATTAACATAGAACAACATTCAAAAGGTACAAAAGGACATGTAACAATTAAGTCCATCCTACCAGTCCCCCAGCAACCTCTCTCCTCCATCAAAGTAACTACCATTACAAGTTCCTTATATCTTTCCAGAGAGGCGTACACAAACATATATGTACACATATAGGGGTGCTGGCCTGGCTCAGTCAGAAGAGCATGCAACTCTTGATCTCTGCGTTGTGAGTTTGAGCCCCACATTGGGGGTAGAGATTACTTAAATTAAAAAAACAAACGAAAAACAAAACAAAACCAAAAAAACCCATACACATTTAAATAAATAAATCTACAGATAGCAGCAAACTATACATGTTGCTCTTTAGCTTGCTGCTTTTTTTAAAAAATGTATTTAACTATAATTCTCTGTGGTCATTTGATGTCAGCATATTTAGGACCATCAAAATTTTGTTAACAAATTACATTCTATTCCTTTGTATGAATGTACCATGTATCTTTTAAACAAATGCTCCAGAGATGGACATTTGTCTCTACTGTTTCGTGACTATAAACAAAGTAGCAAAGAATATCTTTGTACTTTTGTTATTTGCATATGGGCAAATGTATCTGCAGGGAAATTTCCTAGAAATGCAATTGCTGGGTCAAAAGGCATGTACCCTTTAAATATTGGTAAGTTTGCTCGCTCTTTCTTTCTTTCTTTGCCATTTATTTCTTAACACAACTGTCTACACAGCCTCAGCTTGTGCATTAGATGGAAAGTTTTCTTACTGTGGGCTTTGCTCTTTTTTGGGGGGGTGGGGGCAAAGGGAGAAGGAAAGAGAGAATCCCAAGCAGGCTCTAGGCTCACCAGCACACAGCCCGATGGAAGGCTCAATCTCACAACCCTGAGATCATGACCTGAGTTGAAATCAAGAGTCAGATGCTTAACTGACTGAGTCACCCAGGTGCCCCTGGGCTTTGCTCTTAAGTCCTATCACATCCCAGTGTTTCATGTGGTGTACCAAAGGTGCCTCCAGTTCTGAGTACAAGTCCCAAACATGAACGGTGTATCAAATGTATTTCACAGGCAAGAGAAATTCATGTTTTAGGATATCTGTTAATATATGTATGTGCCCCTACTTCAACTTTTGTGGCTTTCCCCCAGTGGAAGAAAACCACCACAGTTCCTCAATTTTAGAGCTTATTTGGCCCCATCTTTGCATTTTACAGTGAGGAAGGGACTTGCCCAAGGTCACAAGGGCCTATATGATTAACTAGGGCCGGTCTCCTCGTAGCCCATCTGTTGGAACAAAAGCTATTTCCTTTGCAGCATCCTCCAATGGTCTCTAAAATCTGTATCTTTCTGTTCTCCTAGAAAATTCAGTCCCAGGAATGCCCAACTAATTCCTTTGTTAGGGCGCATTGCCAAATATAACAAAATTGTAAGGAACTATCTCCCTCTGCTGGTCACATGCTACAACTACAAAGCCTTAAAAAAAAAAAAAAAAGGGTCCACTGCCTTGAAAAACTAATCACATCCCAAGAGTGAGACTTAGGTGAGGCCTGATAGACAATCTCATCCACCCTGCTGTCCCTAAGTCTTAGTCAGGATAATTCATTTAAGAGAACAGGTTCACAGAAGAATGTATTCAAAATGAACACAGCTCCAGAGAGTGAACAAGACAAAATCCTTTTTCTGGGGCGCCTGGGTGGCACAGCGGTTGGGCGTCTGCCTTCGGCTCGGGGCGTGGTCCTGGCGTTGTGGGATCGAGCCCCACGTCGGGCTCTTCTGCTGTGAGCCTGCTTCTTCCTCTCCCACTCCCCCTGCTTGTGTGCCCTCTCTCGCTGGCTGTCTCTATCTCTGTCGAGTAGATGGATAGAATCTTAAAAAAAAAAAAAAGACAAAATCCTTTTTCTTTGAAGTTGGTCAGGCCGTTCATAATATTAGTTACGTTTTAGAGATTTTGAGCTGCTAATGGAATATCCATGTGGCGACGCCAAGAAGAAGCCTAGCTATATGAATCGGAAACACCAGAGGAGGTCAGGGCTGGAAATCAACTTTGGGAATCTTTTTTTTTTTTCAAAGATTTTATTTATTTATTTGACAGAGATAGAGACAGCCAGCGAGAGAGGGAACACAAGCAGGGGGAGTGGGAGAGGAAGAAGCAGGCTCATAGCGGAGGAGCCTGATGTGGGGCTTGATCCCAGAACGCCGGGATCATGCCCTGAGCCGAAGGCAGACGCTTAATGACTGTGCCACCTAGGCACCCCTCAACTTTGGGAATCTTTAGTGTTCAGTGAGTGGCTCACACCATGATCATCTAGGTAAAAACGACAGACTGAGGACACACCCACAGATGACCCATATTTCAGAGACAGGAAGTCATGAAACCAGAGAATTAGTAAGCATGTCACTTTAACTTCTAAAGACTAGTAACATTTAATACATGATTGCAGTTTATAATAATAATAATTAGGAATACAATTGCAAAAATTCTCAACAGGAAGCTGTTACTTTAGGAAGATTAATGGCATGCTAAAAACATGAGAAGAAACACATTTCAGGTTAGATAATTTGATTTTAACAGCTAAATGCAACACTACCAAATGACAGGCTTTTAATACTAAGAGGCCTATAGGAACACATCAGTGAGAATAAAAATACATGGTGTTTACTTTTCCCTTGTTTTTGTGTTTTGGGAAAAAACGGATGGTTAGAGAATTTCAAGTCTTCTTAAAGAGGCAAGACACCCCTGTAATGATAATAGCTAACCTTCGAAAGTCTTACTGCAGGTCAAGCACTATCTCATGCTTTTCCACATAGTAACTAGTTTAATTCTGACCATCTACCTCTGAAGCGGCTACTACTACTACTAGCTCTGTTTCTGTACACTCAGGGAAACTGGGGCACAGACACCTTAAGCAACTTCCTAAGATCACAGGAACTTGTTCGAGTTGGAAGTGTCCGAAGTCGAACTTTAAAGTTGAAGGTCTCTACCTCTGTACCGGAGGAAAATAAAACAGGAATACTGTTTAGGAAGACGCGTAAGTAAATTTTTAAGGAAACGTTAATGTATGTATCTGTCACTACCGACTCAGGAGAACTTTAGCAGTGCTGGTTGTCCAGCTCGGGGGCCAGTATTATCAACTAACGATATTTTTACTGAGGATACAAAGGAGGGTTAACAGATGCTTCTAATACTGCTTTATGTGCAGGAAAAACTGTAAAAATTTCCACCCTAACACAGAAATAATAAAATGTCTTATGCATCAGCAGATATTTTTTATCTTCTGGTGAGGTATAAAACGTTTTCAGAACTTTGACAAAAACGTAATCTGCAGTTTATAAAGATTACGACTCACCTGAAAAAATAAAGTTTTCAGTAATTGCCTGCCCTTAGAAAAGATGGCTCCAAAGAACACACTTTCCGTACTCAAGACGATGACTTCACAGGGGCTCGCCCATTCACTAAGAGAGATAACACGTTGCCCTTAAGAAAAATGGCAGCTTTCTGCTTCCTCTGCCCTTTTCCAAGATGGCTTTCTCGATGATAGTGGACCCTGGCCTGGTGCCTCTTCCGGGCTTGGCAAGGGGCGGGGTCCATTGAGTAAAGCCTTGCGTGCCGGCGCCCGCGACGGAGGCGCGCTTCAGGGCGCAGGCGCGGGGAGGGGGTGGGGGAGGAGGGAAAGCGGCGAGTAAGATGGAAGATGAGGAGGTCGCTGAGAGCTGGGAGGAGGCGGCAGACAGCGGGGTAAGGAGGAGCCGCCGCCGCGGGGCAGGGCCGGGCGGGACCTGGTGTGAGGGAAGCCTCCGGGGAGCGGGCCTGGGGATGGTTCTCCCCAAGGAAGGGCCCCACACGCCGGGCCGGGGGTGGAGGAGAGGCCCCCGGTCCCTGAGCGCCGTGAAGGCCTCTTAAAGGGGCCGCGTTCCATTTCTCCCTCCACCTTTGCCCGGTGCGCCTCCCTCCGTACCCCCGACGTGCGCGTCACCCAGGGCTCCACACCCGCCACCCAGGCCTCTTTTCCTGGCCCCCGCGCCTTCTCGCTCGTCCCGGGACTGTCTGACCCTTCCACTCCTGTCGCCGTCCCCCCCGCCCGAGTCACCATTTTAAAGTTCATGTGCTCCGATGAGCGACATACCATGTGGGGGGGGGGTGTACGCGGACCGGGGCAGCATGCCCGGCTCCGGAGAAGAGCTGCGGAGGCAGGAGGGGAAATCGAGTCGTCTCTGGGCCCCTCCGCTCTGCGCTGAAATCCCCCATTGCTTTGCGCCTTCCGCCACGGTGGGCGAGTCTGGGGGTTTTTTCTCTTTCAGTTTTACTCTGGAGCCCGTTGCAGACGGGTCTCCCGGGGACCCCGCCGGAACAACCGAAAGCCCGGCGGGCAGCCCCTTTCCCCGGGGAACCACCCAACTATCTGAGCCCCGGGCGAAGGTCTCGGAGAGTGCTTGCGATTTGTAAAGTTTCCACATTCCTGGGGGGGGGGGGGATGGACCGTTCTATTTTGTTTTTGGAGTTTTTGTTTGACTCCTGGAAGCTGTAGGAAAATAGTTTATCCCAACCTGGAACAGCCGGAACCAATTCTGTTAGGTTTGTGATTAATTTGGGTCTTCTCAGAGTTTGTGGTTTTGTGGTGACCCTCGTGAAGATGGGGAGATGGCCTTTTGTCCTCCCCGTGTTTGCGTCTGTTCAGTGCTGGCTCGAGTGACAGCCACCTTCAAGGTTTTTGTTTTGGGACTGGGACGTGGCGAGCCGAGTGTACCAGGGTAGAACAGGAGCTGGGTCGTCCCCCCCCCCCGCCAAGCGCCTTTGAGGGTGCTCATTAGAGCTGGAAGAGGCCAAGAAATTGCCCCTTGCAGCAGTGGGGTTTATCTCTACGGGAATGTTGAAACTTGGATTCGCTTCGAAGTTTTTTCCGGTGGTTCAGCATTTCTTTCACGGTGTTTATGTTTTTCCACTTAGCATAATTAGGCTTTTGAAGAATTAATCCGTTCAGAAGGTGTTTGGTACAGTTCTTACGTGCTGGCTATCTTTCTTGAATTTTGACTTGAGTAAGGAGAGCAATTGAAAGATTTTGTACAGAGCAACAGGTGTCATTTGGGTATTTATTCAACAAACATTTTTTTTGTGTCTCTGTGTTAGATAGGCAATGTGCTTAGCAGTGACTTTGTGCCAGAGAATGCAAAATTTCCGGGTGCAGGCATTTATTGCCTACCACTAACATGAGCGCATCATTCAGACACCCTTCATGTACACCTTCCTGCAAAGAAGCCTGGCCTACAATTTGAGTGACTCAGATGATAAGTTGCTTGGTCATCTTGGCCTTTCTTTGATTTTTCTCACCTGTTTACAAGGGACAGGAGTATTTCATGTTAAAGAAGAAGAAAATGAAAACAAGAATGAATGCAAGATATAGAAATTGGGGATAGTTTTGTTTTTCAGAACGTGTAATTCACTTAGGGATCAGCTAGCCCAGTCCCACATTTTACAGCTGAATGAACCCCAGGGATGTAAGATTTAACTTAGATCTTTCTGATGCTTTCAGTATTCTTTGTACTACACTTCAGTAAAATCCTTTAAAAGTGCCAGGTACAGAGATGGAACCCAGACCTTGCCTTGTTGACGTAATGAGTGGTAACTACCAAAATGCACGTTTCTTTTATATCTTTTAATTGAACCGTTGAAATGACCTGTAGAGTTACTGTCCTTTTATAAACAAGGACACTGAGGTTTAGGGAGTAACCTGTCTTGCTCAAGGTCACACAGATAGTAAGTAAGGAGCTGGTATTTGACACAAAGCCTATCTGACTCCAAAGCAGGGTTCAGTCTGTAGCATTTTGCTGTCTCTCTGCCTGGGACCTGGGGAAGACTTGGGAGTTGGGCATTACCTTTCCTTTTTAGTATGTTTGTTTTGGGCTTATATTTGAAGGCTCTCTTGAATTTGATTCTGTTTTTGAATTTCACAAAGAGTTCTGTAGATGTGCAGGAGGGGAGCCAGGGAGGGAATGAAGCACTATGTCCACATCACTGGGAAACCAATGTACTGTACATGTCTTTCCAATGTAGCCAGTTGTATCTGTAAAAGTCTTAAGCTTCTGTTTATCCTGTCTTCCAACTGATACATAGTAATGGGTGTTAAGTACCCACCTTTCCAAAGAAGCAACCTGGATGGTGAGAAGACTAGCAAATGGGGGTTGGCTCATTTCTAAATGAACACTAACTTTATATAATCTGGAGGTAGTTCTGGTCCTTGAAAGTGGAGGCTTTTGGTGATCTCTGCCCTCAGCACCACAAAAAAGTTTTGACATCATGCTGGAATGTCTTATGTGTCAATACATTTGAGGTCATTTTTTCTTGCATATCTTCAAAATACTCAATATCAAGTCCTATCGTATCATTTTGGGGAAAGCTTTGAGAAACACTTCAGATATTCTGTAAATAGGCTGCTTTTTGCTTTGAGTATGGTCAACACTGACCTAATATAGAATTGTTCCTTTTGCCTTTTTCCTCCCAAGGAGTTACATCCCCAGTCAAAGGACAATTCAAGGAATATAGCTTACATTCCACTAAGGAAATGCTTCTTTAAAAATATACTGCCTTTGGGAGAAATGAAAATATAAATTGATTTAATGTTGATTCAAACTCCAAATTCTGTCCTTCATCTTTCAGTGCATTTCAGGGGACAAATAGAGCATTTTGTCATTGGAAGACATCTTTGTGCTCCAGGAAAGAAAAATCAGATCAACAGTTTGCTCAATTTCTGATAGTTTGAAGCTTTATACATTCACTTGTTTAGACCAAAAAAAAAAAAAAAAAGGCAAGACCTAGTCCATCTTGTAGGTAATGGGCTAATCTTATCCTAAGGGAAGATAGATGGTACACAAATGGAATTGGACTGGTAGTTATTATAATGCATTGGCAACTTCTCTGATTTCTTTGCATCTCAGAAGTTGCTTTTTGTTTTTGGCAAGGGCAAGTCATATAGCTAATTGAAAGAAAATGTAAGTTAAAGGATGCCCCATCAGCGATGCTGGGTGGCATACGAGTCTACTGTAGGAAGGTGTCAGTAAACACTGAATATTTACTGTGTACCAGGCACTGGACGCAGTCTAGTGGAGGAGTCAAACAGGTAAGGCAGCACTTTCTTTGGAAGAGGCATAGATGGGGTACCAGGGCTGGGATCAGAGACCGTCTTGTAGAGAAGGTGATGATTCAAAGGACCACTCGAATCAAGTTGTATTAAGTCTGGCAGGTGTGGGAGGCCCAACGTGCACATAGGTAGCAGAAGAAGAATGTGCTGCATTGGGAGAGCTACAGATACTCAAATACTTCCTTCTGGCCGGAGGGTAGGGGGTTGGCAGGCCTGAATGGAAAGAGATGAGGCCAGAGAGGTATGCAGGGGCCAGATTGGGAAGGGCTTCGCTGTACTTGGTTCTGGGGAGCTTGGACTTTGTCCTGAAAAAGCCTTTAAGGGCCTTTTTTTTTTTTTTTCCTTTTTTGCCGAGTAGTGACATAGATTTTAATTTAAGAGATAAGAACTTTGATTAACTTCTTATTCTTTAGAGAAGAGGCCATTCTCGCCAAAGCATGGCTTCTACCTCACTTTGAGGTCCTCATCGCTTCCTGTCACTGCTGTCATCCTGGAATATTTACAGTGGCTGTGGGTAGTGAGCAAATAACAGATTGTTATTTTGGAGCTACCTGGTGCTGATTTCTGTGTCTATCCTTATAGTAAAGAGGGCATTTAAGACTTGTGGTATGAGAAAGCACAAATCTCGGCGTTCTATGCTTGAGGGAGCCATTTCTAAGCCATTCTAGTCCTTCTGGGAAGATTGGGTCCTAAGGACTGTGCTGTGCTCATCTCAGGCTTCTATAAAGCAGTTGGCCAGTTAGCCATGATCATGCCGCAGTCTGTCCCTGCGACTCTGGAAAAAGATCTGTTTCACTATGGTTTCAAAGAAAGTAGGATAATGAGCTTTTCACTATAACTTCTCAGCTCTTTTCATTGAGGCTGCATGGGGGGCCTGTTCCCAGCATGCTCTGGGTGTTTGAGAGAGCTGCCATGGTTGCTGTGGGCTGGAAATTCAGGCAGTCACAGGCCTTCTTGCTTTTCCTTACACAACAGAAGAGAACTTAGTGTATCTTCCTGAAGCTTTCAGTAAATTCCTACAAAGAGAAAAGGCACTGCTGTCTCGATCTGATGACTCAACTGTATTCTTGGGGCCAGCCCTTTCTTTCCAGTTTCCACCTTTATACTGCAGTGGCTTCCCCACAGTAATGTCCCTTTCTGGCTGTATCAGGTAGAAGCCTTCACAAGGTATGGTGTGTTCTTTCCTGCACACTTGCCCCACAGAAATAGAATTTTTTTTTTTTTTTTTTTTTTCTGTTGGGACAGTTACTGACTTGTTGGTTTCCTAGGAGAAGACTGAGTTTAGCTACTTATAGCTATGGCCAAAATACAGAATGAATTTTTTTTTTTTTTAAGTAGTAACCATAGAGATTTCTCTTGCTGAAGTGTTTTTAACTGCTAGCCTCTGCCAAGCACCCTTCTCTTTAACATTCAGCTCTGTGCAGGATGTTTGATGGGAAGATAGAGCTTAAGACCCACCACCGCAGAAATTAGCAACAAATCCTGACCTCGGTCCTTCTGTAGATAGAGAATCTTATCCCTGCGGGTAAGACATTTCAGAATGTCCCTCCTAGTAAGTCATCCCCTCCCCACACCCAAAACTATTGCCCTTATAAAATGAACACAGGAAATAACAGTCATTCCTTTCTAAAAGGAATAATATGTACAGTTGAAATTGCATTCTTCAGGGCTGTGATCCTTAGATGAGATTGTGTGGGGTAGTTATGACTTGAGTCTGGAGAGGTCAGGATTGCCACCACTCTTCCTAGGCCTTGAGGGCCAACTTCCCAGCCCTCATGTTCTGGCCTTCTTGGCTTACATAGGCATTTGTGATCCTCCAGCTGTCACCTCTGTTTTTGCTACCGGGTTGCACGTCTCACGAGTGAGCGGACTCTGACTGTAGTCCGCAAACTCCCAAATCTCACAGGCCCCTTTGGGAAGGGCTTCTTAGATGGCTTCTTAAGGGGTCACTGCAGTCTGGGCCGAGTGGATTTGTGCATTCATTTTCCCAGTCTCCGTGACCTAGTGACGTGGAGATGTTTTTATTCCTAGTGTCCAGGAGAGGAAATCACTTGGTTGCTGGCATCCTGAGCCCACGCTAGCGCTCTGGACTGTTTGTTGACCTTTGCTTTTCAGCAGATAATTAACCAGTTAGGTGCTGTAGGATGTCTAGTTGCTAGTTCCTTTGAGGTATTGTTATTTGTTTCGCCTGGGATTGACCTTCTGCCTCTGTAGCCTGCTGATGAGGTACTAAACTTCCTGTCTCTGAGAAACTAGCGTTTGGTTCTCAAGAGCCAAGAGGACGATGCTGCTGTCAGTTGTAACACTAAGAACAGTGGCAACACTAAGACGGCAAGTGGCATGTTGCTTGAAATCTTGATCATAAGTGGGACACATCTGGCCAAGTGAAAAGAAATCATATAAATAAGTTTTCCTCAGCTCTCTTGAGAAGATTTCGTTACTCTGCTCACTATCTTAAGGATCCCAGTATCTGTAGTTGCAAACTGGCAGCTCTTGGGAATTCAGCCTCTATACTCTTTTGGGGTGCACATTGTGTTTTATATATTGAGTTCGAATGTCTTCACTTGGGTCTTGGTTGCTCTCCTCTCCTCTGGAGTCCCCCCTTTATGTATTGTGTAACCTCTTGTGTTCTGTCCTGCTTGCTTTATTGGCTTGGCCCTGGAGGCATTGTGTTTGCTGCCCCTGCTTTGATGACAGTGCCCTTGGGTGTTCGGATAAAACCTCGTGGTGGTGTAGAGGGGAGGTAAGAAGGACTTTGTGTCATTCCCCAGAGTCCAAATGCATATTTCCTTCGGAAGAGGAGCCTTTCTGTCTTCTTTATAAAAGGAAGAAAGAGTAGGTCACTTCTGCCCATTAGTGACCCACTTCCTCCGTCCATGGCAATAATAACAGAAGTCGGAAGGCTAAGCTGAGGGTTTAGGTGCCCGGTCTGGTTTTTAGGCAAATCACTGACTGTCTTTCTCTCAGCTTCATTTTCTTCTTTTGTAAACTTAGGTTAATAAAATCTGCCTTGGGTGCCTGGGTGGCTCAGTTGGTTAAGCATCTCCCTTCGGCTGCGGTCATGATTCCAGGATGTTGGGATCAGAGTCCCTCATCCGGCTTCTTGCTCAGCAGGGAGCCTGCTTCTCCCTCTGCCTGCCACTCCCTCTGCTTGTGAGTGAGCACTCTCTCTGATAAATAAATACGATCTTAAAAATAAATAACTAGGGGCGCCTGGGTGGCACAGCGGTTAAGCGTCTGCCTTCGGCTCAGGGCATGATCCCAGCGTTATGGGATCAAGCCCCACATCAGGCTCCTCCGCTATGAGCCTGCTTCTTCCTCTCCCACTCCCCCTGCTTGTGTTCCCTCTCTCGCTGCCTGTCCCTATCTCTGTCAAATAAATAAATAAAATCTTTTTAAAAAAAGTAAATAAATAACTAAAATCTGCCTTGCCTGACAGTGAGAGCTGAGTGAAGCACTTAGTGAGGTGTCATGCAAAGGCAGATGGTAGAGCAGAGAGTGCCATTGCCACGAGCGTGAGGGTGTTGCTCACCAGCTCTCCAGCCACTCCAGTATGGCCTCAGTCTGCGTAGAGTGGGAAATTTCTAAGACTGGCTGAGGGGTCTATTTTATTGCTGCGCCTGAGGACTAATACACTGTTTTCTCTACAAGTTGTAAGGGAAAAGCAATAATAAACTTGGAGAAAGGGGATCCCTGTTAGATTCTACCCACTATTTTATTCCAAGGACAGGGCGCACCACCATTACTACCACTGCTGCCTGTTCTGCACCTTTAAAGGAACGGGTTGTATGGCTTCCCCCCCATGGAGCCCCTTTGAAGAGGTACTAGAAGCAGAAGGAAACAGTGTCTCAACATGGCAACTCAAGTTTCTGAGGCCATCCAGCTTGAGATACATTTAAATTGTAAGGCTTGTTCTCTACTGAAGAATTACTTCGTTTTTGGGTACTTTACAGATTTAAGGTCTGGACCTTGTGATCTGCCACTGCTATAGTCCTCCTTTAGGAACCCTGAGCTTGCACTAAGCTGGCCTGGGATGCGGGGGAGGCACGTTGGTGTTCCCTGTGAGCCTTTATCCTGCCTTAGTAGTTCCTGTGGCCACCCACCAGCCACGCTCCTGACCCTTTTTGCTTCCTCCTCTTGAGATTTAGGGTTCAGTTTTGTCACTTACCAGTCGAGTGGCCTTAGGCAAGTCATTTAACCTCTGAGCCTGTAGCAAGGCTGCTGTACATCATTGTGCTGAGTATGAGAGGTGGTGAAGGGGGAGGGCACAGTGCCTTCCTTACACGAACCGTGGCAGGCGCTTGGAGAATGCTGCGGCCACCACCACTGCTGAGAAATGCCTATGACAGCCTTAGCTCTTATTTTGTTTTGTTTTGTTTTGTTTTGGTTTTAATATTTATTTATTTGAGAGAGAGAGAGAGAGAGAGGGAACAAGTTGGGGGGAGGGGCAGAGGGAGAGGGAGAGTCCGAAGCAGATTCCACACTGAGCGTAGAGCCTGATGGTGGGTCTTGATCTCACGACCCTGAGATCATGCCCTGAGCCAAAACCAAGAGTCAGATGCCCAACCAGCTGTGCCACCCAGGTGCCCCCCTTAGGTCTTACTTAGAGAATGGATAGTGTTGCAGCCTTTGGACCCAGATAGGCCCATTTCAAATTCAGGCTGCGTTCCATACTAGCAGTGGAACCATGGCCGGGTTACATAACATCTCAGAATCAGTTTCTAAATCATTTGTGAATGGGAATATATCTCTAAAATCCTGTTTCATAGACTGGTTCATTAATTCATGTGTTGGGTTCTATTTTAGGCACTATGGGCAACTGAAGTGAATGAAGTTTCTTCTCATAAAACTTGCTTTCTAGTGGACAACGATGGACAGTAAAACAATGTTTTATACACATACACAATGAAGAAAAATAAAACAGATAAGGAGCATAGAAAGTGACAGGCAGAAGTGCCATTTTGGGAAGGGGGAAGGTCAGAGAAGGCCTCTCCATAAAGATGGGCAGAGAGACTTGAAGGAAGTGAGAAGGCAGATGTGCAGAAGCTGGTGGAAGTGCATTCCAGGCAGAGGGAACTGCAAGTACAAAGGTCCTGAGGCTGGAGCCTGCTGTTTTATCTGAGGAACAGTGGGGGCTAATAGTAGCTCAGAGTGGTGGGAGAGGTCAGAGGTAGCAGGGAGCCAGATCCTGTAGAGAGACTAGTAGGCCATCGTGGGTATTACCTTGAAATAGGAAGCCATGTGAGGGTGTTGAGCAGAGGCTGACTTGGTTTTTAAAAGGATCATTCTGGCTGCTGTGTGTAAACTGTAGGGACGAGAGTAAAACACAGACTGATGAGAATGCTACTACAGCTGTCCATTCAAGGGCTGTGGTAATTTGGACCAGGGAGGTCAGAGCAGAAGTGTTGAGAAAATTCAGGACATGTTTTGGAAGTAGAATCAACAAGTTCTACTGATGTGGGGTATGAAAGAGGCATCAGAGATGACTCCAGTCTTTGGCCTGAGCTGGTAGAAGACTGGGATTTCTGAGGTGGGCTAAGTGGAGGGAATGTGGGAGAAGCAGGCTTGGATGAGTGAATGAAATCAAGAGTTTGGTTTTGGACCTGGTGAGGTTAGGTCCCTGATGAAATTGAAGTGGGCCTGTCAAGTCAGCAGTTGTGTATCAATGTCTGTAAAGCTGTGGAGGGGCGCCTGGGGGGCTCAGCCGGTTAAGCATCTGCCTTCAGCTTGGGTCATGATTCCATCACATCCCACGTTGGGCTCCGTGCTTAGTGGGGACTCTGCTTCTCCCCCCTACTCATGCTTACTCCCTCTCTTAAATAAATAAATAAATAAATAAATAAATAAATAAATAAATAAATAAAATCTTAAAAAAAAAAAAAGGCTTTGGAACTAGTTGAGATCACTGAATAAGCCAGCGGAGCTACAGAAGAGGAGAGGTGCAAACTCTCCAACCTCTGGGGGTCTGAAGAGAAAGAGGAGCCTGTCTGTTGCAAAAGAAATCAAATATGGGGTGTGAAAGGAGCTACCAGGGAGGTAGGAGGAGGCTGGGAGGGTGGGATCTGGGAGGCTCGTATAGAAGATGCTTTAAGAGGGGCGCCTGGGTGGCTCAGTCAGTTGAGTGTCCAACTCTTGATTTTGGCTCAGGTCATGATCTTAGGGTTGTGGGATTGAACCCCGTGTCAGGCTCTACGTTTGCCGTGGAGCCTGCTTGAGATTCTGTCTCCCTCTGCCCCCCCCTTTCCCCCTCTCTGAAAATAAAAATAAGAAAAGACAAAGAACATGCTTTAAGGAAGGAGTTTTGAGCAGTGTTGGATGATGCTGAGCGGTTGAGTGAGGTGAGGATGTAGAACTCACCGTTGAACTGGGCAGCAGTGAGGTCGTCGTGACCCCGACAACAGCAGTTTCAGAGCTAGTTTGACTTGAGGTGGTGAGTGTTACTCAGAGCAGGGCCTGGGCCAAACATTGGGCACTGGGCAAGTGCTAGTTGCTGTCATGCCAAAATGACAGGCCCCACCAGAGTAGGTTTTACACATCAGGAAACAGCATGCCCTTTGGGTCCCTACGGCGTTCAGTTGCTAGTTGCTTAAAGAGTAAATGTGTAACAGAGAGAGATACATTCTCTTCTAAGATTAAATCTCAAGCAGTGTTGTCCAAGGAAGTACCATGCAAGCCACACATGTAATTTCAAACTTCCTCAAAGCCACATTTAAAAAGTAAAAAGAAATGGGTGGGATTAATTTTAATATTTCGTGTTTTTTTTTTAAGTTTTTTTTTTAAGTTTTATTCATTTAAGTATTAAAATCTCTACACCCACCGAGCCGGCGGGGGGGGTTGGCTCAAACTCTTGACCCTGAGATCAAGAGTCTCAGCTCCACCTGCTGAGTCAGTCAGGTGCCCCTAATTTTAATGTTTTAAATGTAATGCAGTATACTCCAGTTAGTATCACGTCAGCGTGTAATCAATACTGATAACAGGTTAATGAGCTATTTTACACTATTTTTGGACTAGGCCTGGGAAACCTGCTGTGCATTTGGCGATTACAGCACAGCTCAGTTGGGACTGGCCGTGTGTGGTGGCTTCTGGACTGAGGGGCGTAGCTGGAGAGTGTGCCCAAAGGGTTTCCTCTTCCTGGGCAGGTGCGGAGAGATCCTGAAAGCCCCAGTGAACTTGGGAAGGAAAGCAGGAAGCAGTTTTCCTTTCCAAGGGAGTAAGAATTGTTTTGTCTTTACACACACTCCGCCAAAGCCCTTCAGGGTTTTCTGGTGCCCCTGGTTTCTTCACATTCTTACCTTGCTGGCCCAGGGAAGTAGAGCTGACTCTGCCGCAGCTTTTTGAGTAGTGTTATACCAGCTAGTAAAAACCATTGCCTACTGCAGCTCAAGTAATCTCAGAAGGTTTTCAGTTTAGGAAACCTCTTATTTGGGGTCCCTTTTCTTTTTTCCTTTCCTTCATGTTTCCGTCTTTCGCCCCGATTTTTTTATACCCCTCCCTTTTCCTTGACACTCTTGTTCTTTAAGTCTCTGCAATTTTCCCTGACTCCTCATCGCAGGGTTGCTCGCTCTCCATTTCTCTTCCCAAAACACTGTTCGTACAGCTAATACAGCAGCTGTGGTTTGCTTCTCTGTCTTCTCCCTCCTGGCTGGGCTCTCCTCTTCAGCAGCGATTGCCTGACCTCTGGGGTACCAGCATCTGGCACATCTCCTTCCTTAGAGTAGGTTTCCCACAAATGCTTGTTTCCAGCTTTTTGTCGCAGCGAAGCAGAAGGACACCTTTGAGTTACATTAGCAAAGCATAGACTTCCTTAGGGAGGGACTTTATATCCTTTGCCCCCACAGTAACCCACTTAAAGTGGAATCTTTTTCCTTGCTATGGGAGTAACAGAATGGAGGAGTGTTTTGTGGGAAATAGAACCTTCCAACAGACTAATGTCTCTGTATTAAAAAGGCAGCTAGTGAATTCATGGCCTTGATGGTCTTGTGTCTCAATTTCTGAACGCTGCCTTTTAAAGATTTTATTTATTTATTTTAAATAGATCTCTCTTTTTTAAGATGTTAGTTATTTGAGAGAGTGAGAGCACTGTTTGGGGGGGAGGGAGAGGGAGAAGCAGCTGCTGAGCAGGGAGCCTGATGCAGGGCTCAGTCCCTGCGATCATGACCTGAGCCTAAGGCAGACACTTCACTGACTGAGCCACCCAGGTGCCCCTCAAGATTTTATTTTTAAGTAATCTCTCTACCCAGCATGGGATTCAAACCTAGGACTCGGAGATCAAGAGTCGCATGCCTCACTGACTGAGCCAGCCAGGCGTCCCGCCTTTTGCCTTTTTTTTTTTTTTTTTTAACTTAGCCAATGGTGTTTGCCCCGGAGTTGAGTTAATGTTTTGAACCTGATGGTGATGCTGAATGAAGCATTGCTTCAGAAGCAAACCCGAGTGGTAAGACTTTGGGGGCTTCCCTCCCTGGAGTTAGCCGGCAGTGGTAGAATGAGCACTGTCACGCACTGCCACGCCACCGACAGAGACAAGGCAGGCAGGGCTAAAACATGCAGTGAGCAGAGTTGGCGTGTGGCTGTCTGGGTGGCTCAGTAAGTTAAGCATTTACTGCCTTCAGCTCAGGTCATGATCTCAGGTTCCTGGGATCAAGCCCCACATCAGGCTTCCTGCTTAGTGGGGGAGTCTGCTTCTGCCTCTCCCTCTGCCCCCTCCCCCCAGCTCATTTCCCATCTCTCTCTCTCTCTCTCTCTCTCAAATAAATAAAATCTTGAAAAAATAAAAATAGTTGGAAAAAAAAAAACACAACAAACCAAGAGTTGGTGTGGGGAGTGGTTTGGAGAAGTCTCTGTGGATTACACGTCTGGACTTGAAATGGCCAGTGCTGTGCTCTAAAAGTATAGAGACCTTTGTATCTTGATAGTTTTAAACCAGATTTTGCTGGCTCTAGCTGTGAATTCTTGTGTTTCACTCCTAAGTGAAATTAGGGCCTTGTAGGAATAGGCAGAATCTTCTCTGGATGTGTGATATGGGAGATGTAGGTGCCTTGCTGGGGACACAGGAGGCCCTCTAGCCAGGGGAGTGGATGCTGGGGTCCTGCCCAAGACTTAGAGAGATCAGGCCCAGCCTGGCACTCTTGCCAGTGCTGGGAGTTCAGGGCCAGATGTGTTGGAACGAAGGCCTGCCTTCTCCTTCCCAGCATCTCCTTCTCTGGTTTTTTTCTGAAATGGTGGCATTGTGTTCATCAGGACCTGTCAGGCTTCAATCCTGAGAGAAACCCTGTACTCAGGGTTCCTGTGTCTTTTTAGATTCCACCCAGTGTCTGTCTGCAGATGTGTGCCCCCCAATGTGGGGTAGCTGCGCGAGACCAGACGAGCCTGTGGGACTTGGTGGATCACGAAGAGTCCAAAACCAGTCATTATTCCTTGAATTTGAGAGGAAGATCAGAAAATGTCATCTTCTGAAATGGAAACTGACAAAGAGAAGCAAATTATCTGAGAAGAGTCACTTAAATAGTAACTTCTGCTGATAAAAAGAGGTTATTTCCTAACTCGGAGCCAGGACTCTCCATTTGATACAAGATTCCTTGAAATCTTAGGACTGGTGCTGATTGGGTTGGTGATCAGGGACTCTGGTTATCGGAGGAGGGGTGCAGCGGTGGAGCAGGGTCGTTGCTCCTTTGGGGTGTTGGGGGCGGACAGCAGGAGGGCAGGCCCCCTCCACCCCCACAGTGTAGCAGGATTTGGGTTTATTCGCTCTGTCTCTTGTGAGTTTGGCTAGCTGGAATCAGTCCCCCAGGGCTTCATCACCCCCAGGTAAACCGGTAAAGTCTGTTTCTTGGATGTGCAGGTCTGAGAGTGCAGCTGTGCTGATGCTGTACTTGTACTTTGCTCCCAGGCCCAGAGTAGCCCAGTTACTGCTCTCCTCTGCCTTTCTCCCTCTTCTCTCCGCTTCCCACCTTTGTTTTTTCCTTTCTCATCCACCTCTTACTGTTCATCTGCCTCCCCTTGCAGATTCATCCCTATCCTCTTTGTCCCTGATCCTTTTGAAGAGGGTGGCTGAGTCACAAAATAGGCTGGGATGTCCCCTTCCCTGCTCTTCCCCTCATGTGCCTCCATCCCTCAGCTTTCTGTGGCGTCTCACGGAGACAATCATTGCAAGGTTAAGGGCATCAGCAGCCAGTGAAGCTGTGCTTCTTCCTTAGGTCAGTGGAATTTGCAGATGTTGCTTCATTGCATCTGACTTTATTCACGTCGTGGCTGGGGCCTCTCCTTTACCTCCCATAAGGGACCGGCCCTGTCCAGAGCTACCTTGCTCCCCGCTATGGTTCTTCATGACCTCCTGCCTCCACTCCTTCCTTCTGGTTTTGCTTGTTCTCTCAGACCACGAAGGGTGTACCTCATTTTTGTAGAGATGTAGCCCCGCAGGGCAAGTGATATCTGTGTCTCTTAGTAGCAGCAGAGCTTTTGCTTAGGTTTTGACCCAAAGAGGAGACCATGCCACGTAACAGCATGGGGTGTCATCTTCTGGAGTCTGCTCAGTGCTACTTGACCAAAAATAGCTAGCCTTTCCAGGAAAAGTCATGGGAAATCAAACTTTTCTTAGCACCTCACGTCTCATATGCTTATGCCCTAGCACTTGCTTGTGTCCTGGTGACTCCTCGTCGCTCCGAGAAGTCGTAGCGTGATGAGCTTACGTACGGGTTTGTTCCACTACTTGTGGAGTTTGGGCCTCTGACACAGAAGTCTTGACCTTGGACCAGGGCTCCGTTCATCCTTATGAAAAGAGAAGGTGCCCTTAGGTGATAAGGTTTCTTGTTGGGGCCCCCATCTGGACGCTTCCTCACACAGCATTCTGAGGCCTGTTTAATTCCACTGGGCTGTCGCATCTCTGGAGGAGACAGACATTCTCCTTGCGCACCCGTAGGAAAGTTTTGGCTTGTTGCAGCTCTTCAGAGCACGAGACTGAGAGCAGATCGATTGCAAGGCCTTGTCCAAAAAGAGAATGGACTGACTCATGATACCTGGACAGACTCCAGAGGGAGCTGCAGTGCTCTCTCCATTTGCTGGCAGGGCGCTCCGTCTTAGCAGGGCCAGCTCTGGGCACACTGGTGTCTAGCTGGCCATCTGGACATAGTCAGGATCAGCTTTCTCCCAAAGCTGTTGGATTTGTATCTCATTCTCTAATCTGATGGAAGAATTCCTGCTCAGCTCTGAGAAGCCAGCATCCCTGGTGTGATGGTGTTTGATGGGAGTGCCAGGGAACAGGGTGGCATTCAGGGGGTATGAGGAAGAGAAGATCAGGATCGCATGGCTTTACCATCTCCGGGGGGTTGAGCCGTTGTGGGGCTGCTCTGGCATCGGGGAGGGCCTCAAAAGGCCTTAGTTCTTGGGCTGCCTCTGTGGTTTACTTTGTGACGTTGGGTTTGTTTCTTAACCTCCCTGAGCCACGTTCCTTCATCTGACAGAAGAGGGTAAAAGCTCTTTTGTCTATCAGACAGGGGTGGTGTGAACAGAAAATGAGTGTCTGGGGGAAGTATACTGACAGCCATAAAGCATTATATTGGCATAAGGCATTTTTTTAAAGCCAGCCATTTATATTATATGTCAGGTATGTCTAATCTGGGGACAGAGGCCCATTTACTCAAACATGGTCCACAATGACCTCTTGAAGGGCTTTTTTCTGCCCAGCCTCCATTTGCTGGGCCTGGGCAAATTCTCTATCTTCCCTAAGGCCCTACGGAAAGAAGGAAGCAGTTTACTCTCCCGAGAGAAACCTGGATGGAACTTCTCACATTCAGCTAAAGTAATGTATATTTTACCACAATTAAAAAAAAAAAAATTGACTCATTTGCGTATTTGCCTTATTTGGCTGTCATAGTGATATGAAAGTGAGAGTTCATGTAATAAAGTTTAAAAATGTAGCGCTTTCCCGTAAAAATCTTGAATTTGTTTTTTCCTAAAATAGCAGCTCTGGCCGTGTCAGCCAAGGCTCTGCCGCCTGTCTGTAGGCAGGGCCAGTGCCCTTTGGTGCCTCGCAGCCCCTTCAGTTCCCCGCTGTGCTCCCTTGCAAAAGGAGTTTGGGTTACTCGCCTGGCCCGTGGAGGCATTTGGTTCCGACCCTCTTTGAGGGCCTCCAGATCCCACAGATGTTAAACCTTGCGTTTATGATGGAGAAACGTGAGTAGGAAGTGTCGTTTTCAGATGGGAACAAAATGATACAGTGTGGAGCTTTAAAACTGTTATTTGTGGAAAGCCTTGAAAAGCCCTTCCATGGTAACAGGCTTTCGACTAATGTGAGACGTAGTATCTACTCGGGCCGTAACACTGATATTGATACAAAAATTTAGAAGAATTACAATTCTGATACAGACAGTGACGTGGGCCTAGATTCTCTAGTCTGTCAGTTCCCAGAAACCATCCAGGTCATTCCCATGCTCTCGGTGCACCTTTGCCAGTCAGTCATCCGACAGTCGCTGAGTGCCAGGCTGTGTCCTAAGCTTGAGTGAGAGGTCTTCCATCTGGTGGCTTCCTAGCCCCTCCACAGAGTTGATGGGACCCTCAGAATACAGTCCGTTGTGCTTGCCCCTAACTATATGTTGGGCAGGTCATAAAAACAAAAAATGTTAAACACAACTCAGCACCAATCAGAATGAATGTCAGTGTCAGACTGGATTGAAATCTGGCTTCATATTGTTTACAGGAGACAAAAATAAGAACAGGGAAAAATGAGAAGGAAAAGAGAAACGTATTCTGGGGAGTACTAACCAAAAGAAAACTGGCACAGCTTTATTCATATTAAATGATAGATTTTAAGGCAAAGAAGATCATTTCATAATGATAAACAGGGTAATTTACTAGAAAGTAATCTTTGATTCTTTGCATAGTCAGTAAACCTAACAAATGAGTAAGAATGTAGAGGTTCTGAACATTATAGTTAACCAGCTTGCACTGTACTCATCAACTGTAGAATAGTCATTTTCAGGACATTTGGAACATTCCCGAAAACTGGCTGCCCACTCAGCTTTGAGGTGGATCTCGGCAAATTTCAAAGACTTGACTGGCAGTTACGGCAGTGATTCTTAACATTTTGCAAGTTCTAGACTCCTTTGAAAATCCCGTATCCTGTCGGTCAGGATTGTCAGCACTACTGACATTTGGGGCTAGGTGATTCTTTGCTGTGGGGGCTGTTCTGTGCATTACAGGAGTTTCGCAGCATAGCATCCCTGGACTCTACCCGTTAGTTGCCAGTAGCACATCCCCTCTGGCAGGGACAACCAAAAACATCTCCAGACATTGCTAAGTGTCCCCTGGTGGGCAAAACCATTCCTGTTGAGAACCACTGCTACAGGTCTTTTCATCAGAGAAATACTATAATTTTTCATACACTTTTTCCTACTCCAGTAGCTGAATGGTCTCGTCCTCACTGGGGACAGTCGAGTGGGATATTTTGTATGAGAAAACAGTGGGGCAGCCAAGGAGCCTGAAGGCTTGGTCTTTGTCTGTGCCCAGCTTCCCCCGTCCAGCGTCTGGACCCCTGTGCGTGCGGGTGTGGGAGCATCACAGAGTTCCTGGTGCCGAGAGCCAGGGCCCACTGCCGTCCAGTCTCACGGATGTTAGGCTTCTGTTTTGTTCTAGACCTTTGGCTGGGTGCCAGTGACAGAGTTCAAGTCGGCAGCAGTGGGGAGAAGAGGCTGTGAAGTATGTGATACCCGTGCTCATGGAGGGGGGGAAAGGGAGAGCTTACTGTCTGAGAAGCAGGTGACGAACTGTGTGCGGGCCAGGGAGGACTTCACCACGCAAAGGCCGACGTCAGCGTGGGGTCCGCAGGGTTAGCGGAAGTTTGCCAAGGGGCGGCTGTTGCGGGCAGGTGGACCAGCACGCTGGGTTCTCGGGCTTAGTAACGGCTCAGTTTCACAGTGAGGCGGAACAGGCGCGGAAGATACAGGAAGCCGGGGCGAGGCGCGCTTGGGAGCTTGGCCTTAATCTGGCAAGCAGTTGAAGGGGTTTCAGTGGGGAAGTGACACAGCCAGATTTTTGTGTAGAAAGTTGATTTGAGTGGCTCCGTGAAGGGCAGATTGGAGACCAGGAGACTAGTCAGGAGATAGGCAAAGAACCCAGCTGCATGATGAGGTCTAGAACTATCACCGTGGCCAGGGGGATGGAGGGAGATGAACCCTCAGGGAGTCAGGTTTCCAAACCCGAGTCTAGTAAAGGGAGGTCTGCATCTGTTACCTCAAAGGGCACAGTCATGTCCCTGCTCAGAGGACACCATCCTCAGCTCTGAAAATAAAGACGTAAGTTTTTATCTAAGAGAGATTTTTTCCACTTTTTATATACATTTTTTTCCTCTAGGAAATAGACAGACGGTTGGAAAAAAAACTGAAGATCACACAAAAGGAGAGGTAAGGCTGCTGTCTGGTCTGAGGGCTCATGCTCTCTGCCATTTGAGAGCTGGGCAGTCAGTGGTGTTCTCCAGGTGGCCGTTAGGGTTAGCAGGGCAGGCTCCCGAGCATGACCCTTCCAGGATGTGGTGGCTTGAGACTTTGAGAGTGAGGCTTGACTGTCACATCTGCCTTCTAACGTATTGGGTACCCGGTGTGAGGTGATCTGGTGGAAAGGGGGGAGGTGACAAGTCAGAAAACTTGGGTTTTAGGCCTGGCTCTGTTCCAGTTGCTCTGAGGTTTGGGACAAGTTGTTTTCCCCTCTGGACATCAGTTTCTTTCTCTGTGACATTAAGAGGTTGTACAGATGATTTCTCTGGGCCTTCCGTGACGTTGTGGCTGAGGGCATTATGGGGGTGTTCTGGAAGAGAGGATTCTCCAAAATTCTCGAAGACCTTTTAAGGATATTTTCCCCCACCCAGACAGCAGAGCAGGTTTCAGAGCAGGTGAAAGTTGACCTCAGCCTGGACTCAGGTAACCTGTGGGCTTCCCACAGGGATAGTGAAGGGAGGAGGAGGAGAGGACCTCTCTGGACTTGCTTATCATTCCCCAGGGGACGCCAGGGTGCCCTGCCCGCCCGCTAGTTTCCTGGCTCTCTGCCTCTGATCAGATTGCTGGCTCCTTGTCTGTCTGCTCGTCTTGGCAACTGCACTGATGTCTGGTGACAGTCCCCTTGCCACGCCATTCCTGTCCCACGCAGGACTTGTTCTAGTCCCTTGCAGCAGCGGAGTTCCTCCAGCCCCTTCCCCTCCTGACAACTGTGGCTCTGAAAACAGGCCCCCGTAGGCTGTTGGGTTCTGAAGAGAAGCTAGTTTGGGCTGCTCTGGGGAGGGTCTTTGTGGCTGTTGAAGGGCCGTCATTCCTGCCTGGATCCCTTTTTCCCCTGTGGCTTTTGTTTCTCTCCCTTCCTGTGTGGTTTCCCACCTCTCCTTGTGGACACATTGCCCGGTGTGCACATCCACCAGCCTCGGACAGTGCTTCTCGGAGAACTCCGAGCACTGCCAAGCACTGTTTCTAGGGCCGTCCTTTACGCCAGCCCCGCCGCATCCAGCATCCCAGGGAGCCATGGTGAGGGAGGTGTCTCTGCTCAGAAACTTCTGAAGAGATGATCCAGTTGTCTGGTGTAGTTTGTCTCTGGGAGGCACAGGTCACTTATCAGAAGGCCGAGGCAGTTTGGCAAATCCTGTCTTGATGCCAGGCAGGGATGGCGGAGTGGGTTCCTTTGTAGCGTTTGGCTGGTGTGAGCACATGTGGTGGAAGGCCATGGCTGGAGTGAACACTTTGCTGACGCCCTAAGCTCCGGGGCTCCCACTACACCAGCCTGTTACACTCTGCTCTGTGTAGGGAAGTTGGGATTTTTAACGGACGTCACTGGATTCTGGGCACAAAATGTTTTGCCACAGGGGCCAAACGGTGGTTGATGTGACTGTGAACCTGGGGGTAGAAGTCCCAGAATGAGGTGCTGTTCCAGCCCCCCCTTTGCCTGGGATTAGGTCTGAGGAGCACGTGAGCTTATGGCAAGGTTGCCCTTTTGAGAAACCCCTCTTGAGGAGTGAGAGTTTTGATGTCTGGTCAGAGGCCAGAGAATAACGAATAGAATTAGGAGGAGGGAGGGTAAAGAGATGGGGGCGGTGAGGGACATGGATGGGGGCCTCTATAGTCAAGGGTAGGACTTGTGAAGCTGTATTTGCTCTTTGTCAGCAGGAAATCCAAATCTCCTCCCAAAGTGCCCATTGTGATTCAGGACGATAGCCTTCCCACGGGGCCCCCTCCACAGATCCGCATCCTCAAGAGGCCCACCAGCAACGGTGTGGTCAGCAGCCCCAACTCCACCAGCAGGCCAGCCCTTCCTGTCAAGTCCCTAGCGCAGCGGGAGGCGGAGTACGCCGAGGCCCGGAAGCGGATCCTGGGCAGCGCCAGCCCTGAGGAGGAACAAGAGAAACCCATCCTCGACAGGTGAGTGTAGCTGGCAGGGTGACCAGTGACCACTCTGCCAGGCCGCTTTGAGGTGGTGAGTAGTGAGAAGCAGGTAGAATCGGGTCTGGAACCGTGGCAGCGTCCGCTGCCAAGCCCGACCTGGCGGGCAAGTTCAGGGTCTGCTGCGTTGGCTCAGGACGGCAAGCTTTGAGGTCGTGGCTTACGGCTGTGCAGTTGGGGGGGGGGGTGTTGGGCAGCGTGGCACAGAGGTTGACGGCACAGACCCTGAGTCAGAATCTGCCATTTCCTTCCACTTCCGGCAGCCTAACCTCTGTACCCTCATAGCCTCATCTGTGGGAGAAATGGGATAGCGATAGTACCTCCCTTGTCAACTCGTTGTGCAAATAAATGAGTGCAGTGTTCTGAGAACCCCGCCTGGCACGGCGGATGGTGCCCCACGAAGTGCTTAGATGCTATCTTCCGGATCTCATAATAGCTCTCTGTGATGTTTGGTGAATTTTCTAAATCCTTTTTCTTTCCCAGCACTTTCCCCCCCTCTGGAGTCCTAGAGGTTGCATTATGTAAATTTGTCACCTCTGCTAAAGCAGTATTTGTTAAAATAGCCTCTTTCTGACTTTGAGAGGCCTCCTTGGGCTTGCTATTCTGGGACTTGAACTAATCCATGTACCTTCTTCCTGTCCCTTCATTAATTTTATAGATTCCCGTTCTCCTCTATGCCTTCGCTTGGCAGACTAGAAAAGGTCTGTTTCCTTTTAGTCTTCCATATTCATATGAGTCAACCATTAATCACATGATTTGGAGAGAAGCAGGAGGGCAGCAGTGGCCGGTGCCTGGTCCCTGTGCTGAGCTCTTGGTTAGGGGTCTTTACTTTTGCCCCACACCCTGAAGGGTCTGCGCCACATGGTTCTGTGGAGGCTGAGCTGTCCGTGGTCACTGCCTCTGGACAAGATGGGCCATTGAGCTCCCCCCTGCCCTCTAGATTCAGGGGAAGAGCACTGCCAGTTCTCAAGGTGAACATAGACCGCCTTCCCCACCTGCCCACGGGGGCTTCCCAACTTGCAGATTCCCTGCGTCCGCTTGTCAGAGAGGGGACCAGGGCTGGCTGACAGCTGCTTTGCCTTCTGCCCTAGCTGCAGTTTTAAGATTGGGTTTTAAGATTTGGGGACCTCTTTTATGTCCTTTTTCAGGCCTCCCTCTGATCTTCTTCCCTCCAGGCCAACCAGGATCTCCCAACCCGAGGACAGCAGGCAGCCCAATAATGTGATCAGACAGCCTTTGGGTCCAGATGGGTCACAGGGCTTCAAACAGCGCAGATAAATGCGTGCGGGAAAGGATGCTGCCGCTGCCGCCGCCGCCGTCACCGCCTCTTGGGTCGTCCGCCACGGGTCGCACTGCCGTGGCAGACAGCTGGACTTGAGCAGAGGGAACGACCTAACTTACTTGCACTGTGATCCCCTTTGCTCCGCCCACTGTGACCTTGAACCCCATGCACTGTGACCTCCCTCCTTCCCCCCTTCTTCCCACTGTGATTGGCACGTCTACAAGGGCTGTCCCAAGTCAATGGAAAGGGAAAGGGTGGGGGGCCAGGGGAGGGTTGGAGGGACCCACGAAGGACTCAGAGTAGAGAGTCAGACAGTGCCACTTGGCCACTTGGGGTAAAGCCAGTGCCAGCAATAACAGTTTATCATGCTCATTAATTTGGGATTTCAAAACACAGATGAGAACTCCCGTCCACCCACCCGCAAGTGCATGTCTTCATCACTTAAAAGCAAGTTCCATTTGAAAATAACCTTTCTTTTTTTTTTCTCCTTCCTGTTTTTGTTTGTTTATACAAATACCTGATTTGCAAGAAAAAGTGCATGGGAGGGGTTTTAGCAGTTTAATGAATTTTTAATTGAGAAAGGGTAGTTTGGTAGTCTACTTAAAAATGTTTCTGGGAAATTCACTAGAAACATTAACCAATAGGACTTTGGTGAGCTTAGCTTCTGTATTCCTACTGCCGCCCAGAAAAGGGGCAGGGCTCTGCAGCCCCCAGGACAGATGAGCACCCCATGCCTATACCTCCCTCCCTCAGCTAAGTCCCAGGGCGTCTTGGCCCTACCTGGAGACTGAGCTAGCTCTGCAGGCTCAGAGAGCCTGGGGAGGGTGCCAACCCCACCTCTAGTATTTTGGGAGATAGGGAAAGTGAATAGACTTCCCCTTCCCATACCCCTCAGGGTGGTTCCCTGCCAGCCAGGCTTGCTCCTTCTAGAAGAGAGCAGGGAGTGAAGATGCACTCCGGGCTCGGAAGTAAGGGATGTGAGACTTGCTCAGTGTTTTGCTCTTAGCCCGAGGAGAGCCTGGAGAGAGTGGCTCCGGGACCTTGAGCCTCCTGCCCAGCGTGCTCAGAAGGTGGCTAGATCTTCCCACTGCAGCAAGGCTTGAACTCTAAGGGTCTGTGGGGCACTGTCTCTGGATGGCACCAGCTCGGTGACCACGCCCGGTACATTTCGTTTGTGAAATCGCTGTCTTGGGAGCTGACCATTCTGAATACATCTGGGGAAAGGCAAGCTGTGCATTGCAATATTGCTGGTGACTGGTTCCCCACAGACCCAGGCTACCCTTCACCCATTTTTCCAGAGCGAGGGCCTGGAGTGAAGGCGGTTTCCCCTCTGTCCCTAGAGCCTAGAGATTTGCTTTGGCTCTTTAAGGTGGAAGAGGCTAAGGGCAACTGCCCAGAGCAGCTGTGTGTGTGTGTGTGTGTGTGTGTACAATCGGGGTCCTCTCAGGCTTTCTGGTCTCTTCCGTTGCACTGCGCCTTATCCCTCAGCCAGCCAGATAGCCTCCCCACTCAGCGGATGAGTTTGGGAGTGGGTGACAGGATGTTTTGTGATTAGAGCAGCTTGTGGTGGCCAAGGTGACAAGCTAGGATTTGCAGGCTCACTCCACCTCTGGTTCACCAGGCTCTCAGCCTTGCCCCGTGGGAACGTAGGCCAGGCCCAGCAAGCCACGTCCCGCTGCATCTCCCGCTGCGGAGGAAGGGCCAGCTGCCAGCTGAATCAGCAGCTAGTCCATAGCACAGCCTTCCGACCGTGAGCAGCCAGGAAAGCGTGCGTGTGCAGAGCTGGAACAGAGCTTTGGCGTGAAGAAGCCCCAGGCTGTTGGGTTGTGCCCACGGGCTGTTGTGAGGGGGATGACCCCCAGGAGTGGGCCAGGGAGAAGGTTGGCTGCTGTCGTCATAGTTCCACTGCCCTCACCAAGTTTCCTCCTCCTAGATGTACAGTGTCCAGCCCTCATGTAGTAGTGGTTTCTGGCCCGAGATGAGACTGTCCTTGCAGTTGGAGAAGGGTACAGAGGTAGGCCAGGTGGCACGGCCAGGAGTGCCGATTGCTCAGCCATCAGGACCACCTGCTCTTGCCCCCCTCTCCCCTAGAGGGAGCCGAAGGGAAGGCCGGCTGACGGGTGTCTGTGGATTGAGGATGTAGTAGGGACTGGTGTTCCCACCTCCCTCTGGCCAAAGATGGGGCTCTGCCCGATGTGTGCCTGCCGCCACCCACCAGCAGTTGTGCCCTTGGCTTCCCAGATGGAGAGGTGGCAGGCAAAATCTTAAAAAGAAAGAAAGAAATGAAAACAAGGAACTGTATTGTGTTGGGGGGAGGCGGGAGGGGAGATGGGAGAATGGTTTGGATTTTGTGTGTGTGGGGTTTCTTTTTGTTTGTTGGTTTTTTTTTTTTTTTTTTTTTTTTTGGTAGTTGTCTGTAACTTTCCTTAAGTGCTTCTTCTTTTTTTTTTTTTTAAGTAAGCTGCAGGCTTTGGCTTGGAAAACCCCAGGGGGGTGGGGGGGGGCAGAAACCTGAGGCTGCTGCCCCTTTATCTGCCTTCATGGTACTGTCCCCTTCCCCCAGCTCCTCCCTGACCCCATGAGCCAGGCCTCAGACCTTCCAGCTAACCGCTTCCCATGAGCCACTACTCTGATGTCAGCCTATAACCAAAGGAGCTGGGGGTCCAGGCCTGGTGACCAACCCTTCTCAGCCCACTCAATCAGGGTGCTCCCCACCTGCAGGCAGGAGGCAACACCCTATCTGCTACCATCAGCCCCTTCCAGAGCCCACTGCCCCGCCCCGCCCTGTCCAGCCCAGCCATACCCTGCTCTGCCCCATGTGGGGATGCTCTGCTCAGGGATGGGCCGGCAGGGCTGCCCCAGCCTCCCTGGTAAGCAGAGACTCTGGAAACCTCTGGGGTCCTGTTTTCTGGTCGTGTGATCCCAGGGGTGCACATGGGCCCCTTGGGTGTCTGAACAGAAGGGCATGGGAGGGAGGGCCGCACCCCTGCAGTCCTGCTCTGCTGGTCTAGCGGGCAGCTGCCTACCCCACCCCACCCCGCACCGCGGGCTCCTGAGTCGGCAGATTAAGCATTTTATAAATTGTATTTTAAATACATGTTTTAAACTTGTCAGAGCCTTGTCCTCATTTCAGTCCCTGGCCTCCTAACCTCTTGCTGTGCCCGCTTGTTTAACCACTGGGGGGGCTACCTCTGCTCAGGGAGGGGCTCTCTCTTTGTTAGAGAAATAGGCCTTGGGTGGTGAGTGGGTTGGGGGGCAAAGACCCACACACCCCTAGGTTCCAAGAGAAGGGCCCCCACAGGTCCTGGGGCTCTCTCTCGGCGACAGCATGGCTGAGACCCCTCCTTCCCTTTTGTAGGGTCTGTCTGCCCCTTTTAGGGCCCAGAATCTTTCTCACCATTACCTTCTAGCAAGTGGAGAGAGATGCCCTCTGCTCTTGGGGGAGACACTCGTCTGAAGAGAGTCCCAGCTCTGTGCTTTGAGCGTGCATAGAAGATCGAGACTTTGTGCCCGGGGTCACTCTAGCAGGAGCCCCAACCCCGGCAGGGTTTTGAGGTGTGTCTTGCTTCAGGGTTTCCTAAGCCTGAGGGAGGCTGGGGCCCTGCCCTCTGAGAGCCCAGTGGAGGGGTGAAAACCTGGGGGCCTTCCCTGGCAGCAGACACAGAGGCCCAGGTTCTTGATGTTTATTGGCTTACCAGGCCACAAAAGTAAAATCCAGCAGCAACACCTGCCTAAAGACCTGTCTACCTGCAGGCCTTGAGCAGCTGCCCAGAGTCGGGACTCCAGAGGTCAGTGGGTTCGAGCCGGCACAGAGCTGAGCCACTTTCGGCTCTCAGAGCTGTGGTCCCTAGTGAAAGGGGAGAAGGGTGGGAGGAAATGAGCCACTCCCACGTGCCCCAGGGGAGAGGTGGCTTCCCTGGGAAGCAATGGAGCCAAGCAGTTGGGCTCAGGGGCCTGATTGCAAGTCCTGAGTTCTTTTGCCCCCAAAGCACCTGGAAGGGGACTGGCAGGGGAAGCTTCCGTCCATCCAGCAGTTAAGCCTATTTCCTACTGTTTCCAACATGGAGTCAGACTCAGGCAAAGGACTTGCGAGCTAACCCCCTACGTGGTGGTAGCAGCCTGAGAGGAAGACGGCATATGCCACTGAGTCCGGGCACAGCGAGGCAGAAGTGCCCTGACTCAAGCACAGTCGACGTGGCACATGGGCCCTCAACAAAGCTTAGTTCCTTACTGCTTCCATCCTTCCCCCTTTTCCTCCCTGGAGCAGCAGTATCCCAGGCATTGTCTCTTGGAAGGATGGATTCCCCTTGGGGTAGGCCAGGGCCTCGTAAAAAAGGTGCTGGATGGGCCTGAGCTGGAGCTCCTGTCTTCTGGGCGCCTACCTGCTTCCTTGAGATCCTGACTGGAAGAGGAGGCTCCGGATGTCGGGGCCCAGGCTGGGAGGGGTGCACGGGTCCAGCACATAATGGCTGCCCTGCTTCCGACGGACCGTCTTCTTGTCCAGCCGCGGACACAGTGGGATGCAGGGCACCTGGGCGTAGGGGCTTTGCAGGTTGGCAGCTGGCAAGGGAGGAGGAGGCAGGAGCGGGGAATGCTTCAGAGCAAGTCCAGCCTTGGGAGGCAGGGGACCAGGCTGAAATCCCAGCTTTGCCACATCCTGAGCTGGGTGGGTTTGGGCAAATCACTTAACCTCTCTGAGCCTCTGGGTAAGCTGGAGGTGAGTACCCATCTCACAGAGCTGACTATGAGGATTAAAGGGATAATACTTGCTCAGCGTGCAGCTAAATGCCGAGCCCAGCATAAGGGCTAATAACAGCTTACACAGGAGCACGTGTCTTTGTGCTGGGTCCTGGCAGTCTGGCAGGCACACTGGAGAGACTCTGGAAAGCTCCTAGCCCATCACTTGGCACACAGTAGGAGTCTAATCAATGGCACCTGCTCTTAGGGGGAGGCAGCTTTGCCCAGTGAAAAGAGCACAGGTTTTGGAGTCAGACCTGCGTATAAACTGCCCTTTCTGGCACACATTAGCTGTGGGGCCTTAGGCCTTGGGCTTAAACTTGCTCAGTTTCACTGTTCTCATCTGTAACATGGGGTAAACCTGATCGTGAGCATTAAATTCTAGCACATCTACGAAGGGTCTAGCATGCATGGGGAGTGACCGCAGTGGGTGTTCAGTAAATGGTGAGCTGGGATTGCTAATCACCCTCCCTGCTCAGTGGAGGCTCTCAGGACCAACGTGTGCTCAGGGCTAAGCCCCAGGGAAGAGTGGAGAAGGCCCTTGTCAGAACGCGAGAGGTGGGGTAGTGGTTTTCAGACCGTCGACTGATGCGCACAGTTAAGCCCAAAGTGGGAAACCGTGTCTCTCAGCTCCTGGGTCTGGCTGTGGGGCCCAGGGAAAGAGGCCAGGCGGGCAGGAGAGCAGAGTGCTCACCGTGCCCAAGGCCCTCACCATAGTTCTGCTGCTTCAGCCGGCTCAGGATCCCGAGCACCCTTCGTTCTGGGACTTCCAAGTCTGCCTGCTGGGGGCTGTAGGGAAGCTTCTTCCGGGACCGCAGCCGGCCTATGGCCAACTCCATCTCTCGGGCCTTACAGGTGCCTTCCTTCAGCTTCTTCTGGTAATAGCTGGGGAGGTAGTCCCCGCCCAGCTCAGCCCGGCTGTGTTTAAATTCACCCTTCTCCCCCCTCACTCTTTTGGAGCCCCTGTTCTGTCTGACCAGCTCTGGGACAGGGACACCAGCCCAGGAGTTAGGAGACCTGGGTTTTAGTCCCAGCTCTGCCGTTAACTCCCTGTCACTGTCTCCTCTGGACTCCAGTCACCCTGACCCTAGCTGTGCAAGTCACAAGACTTCTCTGGGCTTTGGGTTTCCCCTGCGTAAAACGGATCGAACAGTCTTCATGTTCTAGGATTAAATAACAAGGCCCATCGAGCACTCAGCAACAAGGCCCATGGAACGAGCCTGGTCAATGTCACCTATGATTTCTGTCACTGATACTGTTACTTAGACGTACACGTGCTCTGTAAGACAGCTGTGCGATTAACCTGTTCATTTTCCAGATCTGAGTTTTATTTTCTTGACTCACTGCTACTTGCCTGCCCACTAGACTGCAGTTGCTCGTGCCTTCAGCAGACACTCAGTGGGTGTTGCCTGCAGGCTGGCCGCACATCTAGGTGATGGGGAAGGCAGTGCAGGACATCTCCATAGGAGGTCCCTGCCTCCTAGTGTCCCAGCCCCTCTCTCACTCCGGCCACTGCCACAGTGACCACTTCCACATGGTCCTTGAGCAGCTTTGCACAGGGACAGTCTGAGGTGGCCTCACCTCAGCAGCCTCCTGCCTGGAGCTTCTCTGATGCCCAGAGTGCAAGCCGGAAGTGCAGAGGAATTAAACCACAGTGGGGGCCACCCCTGACCAAAGGAGCCAGCAGCTGAGGTATACAGGTTTCTCTTTCTTCTCCTGACACAGTTCTGAACCACCATTCATAGTCTCCTCAGAAGATCCTGGGGATGGTTGACTCAATAACACATGCTTGTATTGGCTCCTCCTCTGTTCACAATTCCTTCTCTCACTCCTCCCTGGAATCCCTTTCTAAATCGACTACCTAGGCACGCACCTAGTGGGAGAGTCAAACCATGAACAAATAAATACAAGACCACGTCGGTAGTGGTGGGTGTAATGAGGGCAAGTAAAAGTTGGACAGTGGGTAGTGATAAGTGGCTCTTTTGCTCACAGTGGTCAACAAAAGTCTCAGGGGTGGTGATATTTGAGCAGAATGAGGGGAGGGGGCAAGTCAAATGAATATCTCTGGAGGAACAGTCTTTCAGTCAGAGGGAATGGCATGTGGAAAGGCCAGGAGGTGGGAAAGAGCTCAGTGGGCTCTAGGAATGGCAAGGAGGCCAGAGAGGCTAGAGCCTGGTATGTGAGGAAGAGTGGGAGACATGGGTAGCAATATGGCAGAGCCAGACCACCCAGGGCTTTGAGGCAGTGGTGAGGGGTGGGCACGCTCCTCGGTGCTGGGAAACATTTAAGGCTTAAGTTGCTGGTTCTGCTGGGTTCTCTGCCTATCTCTGGGGCCTAGAATTTGGGGTTTTGATGAGCTTCACACATGGAACACAGAAAATGAATACCAGAGCCCTCACATGGAAGTTGGAGCTAGACTCCAGTGTAAAACTAGGACCTGAAAAGGCAACATGTTGATAAGAAGGATGACCTAGAAAATAACTTCACCCCACAAGGGCCAAAAGGACATGAGCAAAATGTGTGCAACTTTCTCGGTCACAATTTTAAAGGAAATTGCTCGCTCTCCACTTCCTCTCTCCCCTTCCCACGGGCTTGAATTCGGATGTGTTGCTGGTAAATTGGCTTAGGATTGACCTAGGGAGTGGTGGAACAGTAAGTTAGAAAGAAACAATAAGTTGTGTGCTGGGCAGCCTTGTCTTCCTGCCTCCTTCTTCTGGACTGTCAATATAAGAGAGAAATAAACTATCTTGTTTGAACTGTAGTGCATTGGGGTCTATTCCTGAACGAATACCAATACAGAATTCTATACCCAGCTAACCTACTCAGCGTGAATATAAACAAACTCTTTTTGCAGACACATAAAATCTCAAAAATTTTGTATCCCATGCATTCTTTCTCCAGAAGCTACTGGAGGACATATTCTTCTACAGTGAGGGCATAAACCAAAACAGAAAAGATAGACATACAGAAAACAGGAGATCCAACACAGGAGAAGCAAAGGTAAAGGAAGATGGTAAAGGGAGCTCCCACGTTGGTAGTGCAACTGCCATAAAGGACAACAAGCTTAGACTAGATCACTATAGCATAGAAGACAGAATAGGGCTGGCATTACTGACCAGTTGTTGAATCACTTCCTTTCTAACCCAAAAAAGCTACTAGGGAAACATGCTCCCATTATTTTTTAACTAAACCAAACAAACCAAGAAGGATTAAGCAAACCAAGGAAGAGTAAGGCATGCAATCTAACAAACAGAATCCTAATCAGCGGAAAGGAAGAAAGAATTCCTAGGATGACAACAGACCCCCAAGATGACAGCTCTGCAACAGGCTTAAAAAGAAATTAATCCAAAAATAAGAATAATGAAATTATTTAGAACATGCCTCCAAGAAAAAGAAACTCTAAGAAGGCACAGGAATTATTTAGTGAGTACAAAGAAAAAAAAATCAAGGCAATAGTCAACTTCAGGAACTAGAAAGACAAGGAAGTGAAATCATAGTATAATAAAATACTCAGCTGTTAAAAATTGCATAGCCATAATAGTAGAAGCCCCCCCCCCAAATTATTTAGTAAAAAATGATAATGTTAGAATAGGTAGAGCTTGGGGGATGGTTGTACCAGGGTCAATAGAGACAAGTCAAAAAATCACTAACCAAAATATTGGAGTACATGCATATTATTTCAAAGTAAGGAGAGAGTCAAAAGAATTTGTCTTGGGAAGGGAGACTTCAGGGAGTGGGGAGCATGGCAAAGAATGGTGTAGGAAACTGCAGGTGTTTGCTATTAACCTTTTCAGACTGTTTGGCTTTTTAAACAATGTACACATTACTTTTTTAAAGAATTAACTCAAAGGATAAAGTTACGTCAGTTGAATACTAACCAAAGGAAGTTGGTATAACATATTAATATTTAAAAAATTAGGCCTTAAGACAAAAAGCATTACTAGAGACACAAACGATTACCATATAATGATAAAATATTCAATTCATCAGGAAATACAAAATTCTTATTTTTTTAAGATTTTATTTATTTATTTGTCAGAGAGAGAGAGAGAGACATAGAGAACAAGCAGGGGGAGCAGCAGGCAGAGGGAGAAGCAGACTCCCCACTGAGCAAGGAGCCCAATGCAGGGCTCGATCCCAGAACTCCGGGATCATGACCCGAGCTGAAGGCAGACACTTAACCGACTGAGCCACCCAGGCATCCCTTGGAAATACAAAATTCTAAACATGAAATATAAAGCAAAATGTGATAAAACTACAAGGAGAAGAAGACAATTTCATTATCACAGAAGTGATCATGGGTACTCAGCTTTGCCGGTGTAGCATCAGGGAATCCCTATCCTCTATGTGGATGAATGAAAGTTTAACTGTAAAAACAGAGCGAGCTGAATGTGGCCTGCAGCCCATAATTTGCTGACCTCTATCTACTTACCTAAAACTAAAATCCACGGAGAAACAGAGTTTGGAAGTTGAGTCTACCAAGTTAGAGGGTTTAGGTAACACCTGGGCCTTTCACAAATATGTCCTAGCAAAATAAAAAACCAAGACTCCATAAACTCAAAGTGATCAGCCAGTAACTGCCTATAAGAACAAAAAATTAATGCTCATCAAAGGAAGAGTCCAGTTTCCAAACAAAACAGAATCCAGTCTCTAAACCATATCATCTAAAATGTTCAGGACACAATAAAAAATTATCAGACATGCATGGGGTGCCTGGATGGCTCAGTCGGTTAAGTGTCTGATTCTTGGTTTCGGCTCAGGGCATGATCTCAGAGTCCTGAGATGGAGCCCCATGTCAGGGTCTGTGCACAGTGAGAGTCTACTTGAGATCATCTTCCTCTCCATCTGCCCCTCGCCCTGCTTGCTCATGCTCTCTCTCTCTCTCTCTAAAATAAATAAATAAAACCTTTAAAAAAATTATTAGACATGCAAAGAAATAGGAAAATGTGGCCCGTAGTAAGGCCCATAAAAATAAACTCCTGGAAAGCAAACTTGAGGAAAGCCCAGACGTTGGATTTAGTAGACAATGGCTTTAAAAGAGCTATTAAAGGGGCACCTGGGTGGTTCAGATGGTTAGGCATCTGCCCTCAGCTCAGGTCATGATCTTAGGGTCCTGGGACCGAGACCCACGTTAGGCTCCCTGCCCACCAGGGAGTCTGCTTCTCTCTTTCCTTCTGCCCCTCCCCCCACTCATGTGCACATGCATGCATGCTCTCTCTCTCTCTCAAATAAATAAAACCTTTTTAAAAAAGATATTAAAAATATATTCAAATAATTGAAGGAAAATGTGATCTTCATGAATAGAGGCACAGAAACTAGAAACAGGAAACAAATGGAAATTCTAGAACCAAAAGGTGTGATAACTGAAGTGAAAAAGTCACTGAATAGGCTTCATAGCAGATTGGAGATAGCAGAAAAAAGCATTAGTAAACTTGAAGACAGATCAATAGAAATCATCAAATCTGAAGAACGGGGGGAAAAAAAGAATTGAAGACAAATGAACAGGATTCTGTTTCTGGCCATAATGAAGGAACTGGTCCTGAACTTGTCTTCCTGCGAGAAATAACTATACATGGACAAAATAGCTGAAACTGTTGTCAGATGTTGAACAATGGGCAGCACAAGACTATAATCCTTGAGAGAGGAGAAACCAATGAGGTGAACTTAACGATCTCCAGAGAACTTTGCCTGGAGGTACTTTCTGGACTGCGGTGCATGAAGTGGCACCCAGGCAGAACAGGAGACTCGCTGAGGTAAGGGGACAGACAGTTGGTGAAGATGGAGGCCACTGGGGTTAGTGTATCAGGATATCAAAGAGATGCGAGCCATGCAAAGAAGGAGTTGCCGAAACATGCATGGGGTATTCTTAAGTCTTTGGTTGCGCGCTAAGCAGTACACACAGAGTGTGAAATTTTATGAAGCCAGACAAAGAACAACAACAACAAAACAACCAAGTAATTACCAGAGTTTACCTATGGCTGAGAGACACATGCGTTTCAAACAGCCAGAGCAGAAAGACTTAGTTGAACACCTGTGGAATGAGTAGAACTCTTATATGAGCTCTCTTTCAGTAGTCGGGACTCACTCAGCCCTAGAGGAGAGACTATACTGGATCTTCCCTAACAAAGCTTTAAAACCTTGGATGAGGGGGGGCGCCTGGGTAGCGCAGTCGTTAAAGCGTCTGCCTTCGTCTCAGGGCGTGATCCTGGCGTACCGGGATCGAGTCCCACATCGGGCTCCTCCGCTGTGAGCCTGCTTCTTCCTCTCCCACTCCCCCTGCTGTGTTCCGTCTCTCGCTGGCTGTCTCTCTGTCACATAAATAAATAAAATCTTTAAAAAAAAAAAAAAAAAACCTTGGATGAGGGGCACCTGCCTGACTGAGTTGGTACCGCATGTGGCTCTTGATCTCAGGGTCATGAATGTGAGCCCCATGTGAGCCCCATGTTGGTGGTAGAGTTTAATAAAATAAAATAAAATAAAATAAAATAAAATAAAATAACCGTGAAAGAAAGACTATCCTCAGTAACTTAACCACCTGCCCTCTAGTTCAACACTTCAAAGAACAAAATCCAGACACTTGATAAAGAAGTGCCATCATATCCAGCATCCACTCAAAAACTAAGAAGCAAGAAAGTGACCAATAAAAAAAGAAAAATCAGGAAAAAAAAGAAAAATCGGTTCATATAAGCAGACCCAGAAATGACAAAGACGATGGAATTAGCAGAAGAGGATCTTAAATGAACTATTATAAATATGCCCAAGGACTTAAAGGAAATACAAACATGAGGAGAGAAATAAAACTATGAAATAGAACCAAACGAAATATTTAAATATGAAAAATGCAATAGCTGAAATGAAAAATTCATTGGATAAGCTTAAGAGATTAGACACAGCAAAAGAAAGTATCAGCAAACTTGAATACTTAGCAATAAAATTATTCAAAGTGAAGCACAGAGAGATAATTCAGGATACAATGATCAGAGCCCCAGTGACCTCTGAAACAAGTTTAAGTGCTATGGAATTGGAGTCCCAGAAGGAGAGGAGGGGGGCATATAAAAATATTATTTATCGAAGAATGGACCAAAAAAGAGAAATAGGATTTAAAAAACTGTAAATTACAAATCCAGGAAGCTCAATGAACCCAAAGTAGGATGAGTACAAACTGAATGGACCTAGTCTCAGGACTAAGCGATGGAGCCTGAGAACTATGGACATCGTGCTTAGATTTGTTCTTTTCTGCCTGTTACGATCTGTTTTTCCTCTCCCTTTTACAGATTTCTTATTTCACAACTTCCAACTCGATTTCCTCCCCATAGTCACTAATTAAGCTTTTAATATATGAGATTCACAGGCAAGTTTCAGGTAGGGGGGAAATTAAGGAGTTTAGGGCATACCACTGCAAAACACACCACTTTGGCATATGGTTATTTTAGTTAAAAGCACTTAAGGGGTGCCTGGGTGGCTCAGTTGGTTAAACGTCTGACTCTTGGTTTTGGCTCAGGTCATGATCTCAGGGTCCTGAGATGGAGCCCTAGTTTGGGCTCCACGATCAGTGGGGAGTCTGTTTGAGATTCTCTTCCTCTCCCTCTGCCCCCTGCCCAGCTTGCTTGCACTCTCTCTCTAAAATAAATCAGTAAATCTTAAAAAAAAAAAAAAAAAAGCACTTGAAAAACAGCAGATGCAGGAAGGACACTCGGATCTTTCTTTTTCTTTCTAAAAGCAGGTGATAAAATTCCCACAGCCCTCTCTGTACCAAGAGGAAGAAACATTCTTTTTTTTTTTTTTAAGATTTTATTTATTTATTTGACAGAGAGAGAGAGAGCAAGGCCGGGGGGAGTGGCAGGCAGAGGAAGAGGGAGAAGTAGGCTCCCAGCTGAGCAGGGAGCCCAATCCAGGACTCGATCCCAGGACCTTGGGATCATGACCTGAGCCAAAGGCAGACGCTTAACTGACTGAGCCACCTGCGCCGCCAAGAAGAAACATTCTTATCACAAGAGATGGGGAGCCTTGGCTGAGAGAACTCCGTAAATAGACCTTGTTAAAATAACTCTTATCGGGGCGCCTGGATGGCACAGCGGTTAAGCGTCTGCCTTCGGCTCAGGGCGTGATCCCGGTGTTCTGGGATCGAGCCCCACATCAGGCTCCTCTGCTGGGAGCCTGCTTCTTCCTCTCCCACTCCCCCTGCTTGTGTTCCCTCTCTCGCTGGCTGTCTCTATCTCTGTTAAATAAATAATTAAAAATCTTTAAAAAAAAATAAAATAACTCTTATCTTTCTTCAGTCTGCCCATATAGTTTCACTACTTCTCCACATTCACTACTCTCTGTTCAACCTAGTATGTAAGCACTCAGGCTGAGTTGCTTCTTTGGGTCTTCATTTTCCTTGTGAGGGTGCCCAAGTACATGTAAATAAGATTCATATGCTTTTCTCCTCTTCATCTATCTTTTTTAAAAGTTTTATTTATTTATTTATTTAGTTAGTTAGTTAGTTAGTTTATATACTAACTAAAATGAAATGTGTCAACACCTGGGAGATACACAATATTTTCCGGATGACCAGTGCATGTTACAAAAACATTCATGGGAGAAGAGCCGTTCAAACTACAAGATAGACCAATGGACTCTTATATTTAAAAGAGTACAGAGGGCTTCTGGCTGGCTCAGTCAGTAGAGTGTGCAGCTCTTGAGTTCGAGCCCCACTTTGCATGTAGAGAGTGTTTAAATAAATAAACTTTAAAAAAACCAAAAGAGTAGAGGGGCCCCTGGGTGGCTCAGTCAGTTGAGCGTCCGACTCTTGGTTTCAGCTCAGGTCATGATCTCAGGGTCATGAGTTCAACCCCCTGTGTTGGGCTCCCTGCTCAGCATGGGATTCTGCCTGGGATTCTTTCCCCCGTCCTCTCCCTCCCCCTCTGCTCCTCCCCCTGCTTTCTCTCTTTCTCTAAAAAGAAAGAAAGAAAATCTTTTTTAAAAAAAGTAGAAGAGTACAAAAAGTTCATTCATATGGTTTCAGAGTCCACACTGCAACCACATAAGGCTCTACCACTTATCAAGTCTGGTTTAGTATCAAAGAAAATGATCCACATGATATGTGGTATTAAATGAAAAGGCTATTAAAATACTTCCTTTTCCAGTTACATATTTGTGTGGGCCAGAGTTCTTTATACACTTCACCCAAAGCAACGTATTGCAACAGATTGCCCAGCAGATAGGAGACAGAAAGCTGTCTTCTTTTCTGCCAGACTCTGAAGAGATTTGCAATATTGTCTAACAGTGCCATTCTTCTCAACATTTTTTTTTTTGGAACTGTGGTTATTTTTCATTTATAATGTTTTTTTATGTTAACATATAATTGGGATTATTATTGTTAAATAAGTTAATAGGTACTTTAATTTTTTTTCAGTTTTAAGTTCAAATATAGAAAATATTGACAAAGATTCCTTGGTGTCCTCAAAAATTTTTAAGAGTGTAAAAGGGTGGGGTGCCTGGGTGGCTCAGTTGGTTGGACGTCTGACTTCGGCTCAGATCCTGATCCCAGGGGTCCTGGGATCAAGCCCTGAGTCAGGCTCCATGCTCTGTGTGGAGTCTGCTTAAGACTCTTTCTCTCCCTCTGCCCCTTCACCACCCCCCATCGTGCTCTTACTCTCTCAAATAAATAAATAAAATAGTTTTAAAAAATGAATGTAAAGGGGTATTGGCCAAAAAGTTTAAAAACTGCTCCAGAGAAACTCTTGCCCACGTGTCCCACGAGACATATACAAGCACATTTGCACTGTTTCTACCACAGCTGGAAACTGAACATAGCCCTAATGGCTATCAGCAGAATGAATAAGTATACTGTGATATAGTCATGCGTAATTGTATGCAGCAGTCAGGGCACCTGGGTGGCTCAGTCAGTTAAGCGTCTGCCTTCGGCTCAGGTCATGATCCCAGGGTCCTGGGATCGAGACCCTCATCAGGCTCCCTGCTCAGCTGGGAGCCTACTTCTCCCTCTTCCCCTGCCTGCCGCTCCCCTTGCTTGTGCTCTCTCCCTCTCTCGGTCAAAATAAATAGATAAAAATTTTTAAAAAGTAGTACGTAGCCGTGAGAACAATACACGATCGATAATTACTCACAAGAACGTGAATGAATCACAAAAACATAACATTGAGGAGAAAAAACAAGTAACAAAAGACTTTCTACAGTATGAGCCCACTCACGTAAAGTTCATGAACAGCTAAACAATAAAGTATTCAGGAATACAAATGAATGTGAATGAAGACCAGAAAGCGCCACCATGTATCTACCAGAATAAAGACTGACATCGCCAAATTTGCACAAGAGGTGGAGCAACCGGAACTCTCATATCAATGGTGGGACTGTAAAAGGTACAAGCACTTAGGGAAAGTTCTGGTGCGTTCTCAGAGGTAAAATACGCCTCCCTGCAATTCCCTTCCGCACATTCACCCGAGAGAAACAAAAGTATGTGTCCACGAAAGAACTTCCACAAAACTGTTCATGGCAGTTTCGTTCATTATAACCCACACTGGGAACCGCAGGGAAATCCATCCATAAAAGAACAGATGAACCAGCTGGGGTAGATGCATGAGTGGAACACTACGCAGCAATAGAAAGGGGTGAACACTGACGCCCACAACAACAGGGACAAGTCGCAAAAGCATTGTGCTGAGTTCGAGAAGCTGACCCCCTAGGACTCCACACTGTATGTTTCCATTGATGTGAAGTTGCCAAAAGGCAAAAACCAATCTGGGATGGGAAACAAACCAGAAGAATGATCGCCTCTGCAGGGGTGGGTTCGGAGACCGACTGGGAAGGATCGTGAGGGCGCTTTCGGGAGTGATGGTAAAGTTGCATATACCTTGAGAGGGGTTCAGGTTGCCCGGGTGTGAGCATTTGCTGAGATTCACACACTAATGATTTGTGTGTTTCACTGACTGTAAATTATACCTCAAATAATGGGAAAAAAAACCCCTCTAGATCAATGTCCATCTTTAGTTAGTGATACGTATGCTGAAGTATTTAGAGGGAAATGACTATAATTTATTGTGAAATGAATAAAAATCCGATAGGGACTGATGAATAGAGGGACAGACAGACACAAGGTTAGAACAACATAGCAGATTGGCAATGGTTGAATCTAGGTGGTGAGTATATAAAGGTTCACTGTGAAATTCTCTCAACTTTGCTGTATATTTGACATTTTGAGTAAACAAAGGGAAAATAAACAAGTGAAAATCTAAAACAGAAAGGAAGGGAATAATGGTTCATTCTTATTTGGGGAGAGAGTGCTTTGTGGATGGGGTAAGGCACATAGGGCTTCGAGGTTATTGGAAATGATCTATTTTTAACCTGGGGAAATGGACGCATGGGAATTCATTTTATTGTTTTTAAAATGATACATTCATGTTCCTTGCTCAGCGAGGAGCCTGCTTCTCCCTCTGCCTGCCTCTCATCCTGCTTGTGTTCTCTCTGACAAATATATAAAAAATCTTTAAAACAAATAAATTAAAAAAATAAAATTATATGTTCTTTAGAGTTATATATACTTAGAGTGATTTACAGATGCTGGGAGGGAAAAAAGCCCTTTTGTCTCTGGGGTTGCTAAGCTGGTGTTGCTGGAACAGTCTGCTATCAGTCCTCCGCCTCTGGCCCCATGTGACAAAGCCTGGTCTTGGTGGCAGGGACAAGTCTCAGTGTGATACACAGAGAGACCAGGTGGGCCATTCTGCCGCCAGGCTTTGCTTTTAGCCCTGGAGTGTGGATGTTCCTTTTGTATGTAGCCATTCCTTTCTTAGATTGACATCCGCCCAGCCCACTCTGGAAATCTGGGGAGGCTTCCATCTCTAGTGTTCTCTGGGTCCAGGCAGTCTCCATCATGTTCCTGTTCTGAGATTGCCATATGGGTACCGCAAGAAAGAATTCCTCTTGCTGCTGATTTGTTCAGCTGGGGGGGGGGCTGAGTATGGGGCTGCCAGTTGCATCCTTCCCACTGTAGGAAAAGCCTAGCTGAGCTTTTTTTTTTTTTTTTAAGGTTTTTTGGTTTTTGTTTTTGAGAGAGAGAGCGAGAGAGATCACAAAGGGAGAGGGAGAAGCAGGCTCCCAGCTGAGCCGAGAGCCCGATGCAGAGCCTGATCCTGGGACCCTGAGATCATGACCAAAGCTGAAGGCAGACCCTTCACCAGCTGAGCCACCCAGGTGCCCCAAGCCTAGCTGAGCTTGAAACGAGGGTACAGAGATGAGCAGGAGAGAGAAAGCTTCAGTGCTATCATCTGGTCTCCCGGATCCCACCACTCCTGAGGCCATGATCCATTATGTGAGCCAATCTATTCCCCTTTTGCTTGAGCCAGTTTCATTTGGGTGCCTTTCACTTGCAACTAAGAGTCCTCACTATCAAAATTCCTCAGCTGCCAAAATACGAGGTGCCATTTCTGGGTCTGCAACCGTCCACCCCCAGCCACCGGCCGCACTCACTTGGTGATCTCCTCTAAGGCTGTCTCGGGCAAGGCGAGCATCTCCACCAGCAGGGACAGGATCTCAAAGAGCAGAGTGTGGGGGTTTGGGGGGGCCATGTCCGTCGGGGCGTTCTGTTCTGGGGACATGGGATGATGTCTGCCGTTACCATTTGGTACTTCTGGATGCCCACTGTCCACCAGCCAGCAGGCCGCTCCCTGAGCTCTGACTCCTCTGGGCTCATCCCTACTCACCCACGGAGCAGAAGAAGCGCCTGGTGTCTGTCATCACAGCCAAGAAGTCCTTGAAGCCCACATGACCGTCTCCTGTGGAGGCCAGGGGTAACAACAGTGGGCAGGGGCCTGCCGGAGCGGGCCCAGGCATTGCAGCCCAGGCCTGGTTATTAGCATCACTCGATGGGTTTGATTATAAAACACACAGAAGACGCATAGTCAGCTCATATGTAACATATACTCAGTGTGGCAAGCGGGCACAGGAAGTGCGGGGCACACAGTTAAGCAGAAGGCGAAAATTAAAGTCTTCTGGGTTGGAAGCTTCTAGAACTTGGGTCCTGGAGGCAGCAGTCTGGGTTCACATCCCTCGTCCACCACTTACTATCCGTATGACCTTGGCAAAGGCCCCCACCCTGCTAAGCCTTAGTTTTCTCCTCTAGAGGGTGAGGGTAACCATGATACCTGTCTTGTGGGAGAACCAATGAAGCAAAGTGCTTAGAACAGAGCTGTGCATATTATACAAGCTCAGTAAATGTCAGCAACTGTTGTTATGACCGTGTGCTAGTCACTGCCTGAGAATTACGGACCCACACAAGTCCCACCTCGGCCTTCAAGGCCCAGCAGGACCTGCCTGTTGCCTGTCTCCAGCCTCACCCGGTGCCAAGTGCCCCCAGCATGAACCTGTTCTTCCGCTGGGGCCATGTTCCCTGCTCCGGGCCTTTGCACGTGCTGCTTCCTCTTGCTGGAATCCTCTCTACCGCTCTCCAACTCTTTAGTAAACATCCTACGCGTGCCTCTGCTTATCATCCCTTCCCCAAGGGAAGTCAGACCTGACCGGGTCAGCTGCCCCACTAAACACTCTCATAAAAGCCTGTACTGCAACCACACACTCGTAAGATCCGGAATTTAAGGGAGGTGCCAGAAGGCAGGGACTGGGTCTATTTTGTTTTGCGCTGTGTCCTCAGGGCTTAAGACAGGTATAGGTCTTGGGGGTGCCTGGCTGGCTCAGAGGAACACGTGACTCTTGATCTCAGGGTTGTGGATTTGAGCCCCACATTGGGGGTAGAGATGACTTACATAAATAAAGCTTAAACAAAAAGACAGGGAAGTCTGAGCAGATGTCTTCTGAACCATTAGACGAATGAATGAATGGTCTCTAATCCAGAAAACCACCCCCTGGAGGTACCTAATACTCTTATCCCCATGTCCCGGATGGAGCCTGAGGCACAGAGAAAAGCAAGCTTTTGCCAAGAGTCACAAGCTGGGGTCAATTCCTGGCTTGTGTGTGTGGATTCGCCTCTGTGCGGTGATGGAGGAAGCATAGTCAGTTAGGTAGTGACCAGGAGCCCAGGCCCCTTACAGCCTCACTGCCCCCCACACCCTGCATCTAGCCAAGCAAACCACGTGGGGTTCCCCTCACCCTGCATCCTCTCCCCTTTCTCTAGCGTATTTCTACCACGAGGAATACCTTTCTTTCTTCTCTCCCTGCCTAGCCCCTATTTAATCTTTCACAGTTTGGCTCAGGCATCACCTCCTCCAGGAAGCCTTCCTTCCTGATCCCTTCTTCCAAGCCGCCTTCCTTTGGTGATTCTTTCTTCTGTGTCACTGTCTATGTGTCACTGTCTATGTGTCACTTCAGGGGCAGGGCTCATGGGTCTTATGCATCTCTTTATTCTCAGTGCCCAGCACAGACAGGTGCATGCAGTGGGCACTTAATAGATATGTACTGTGCTCAGCGCTCTGCCTGGATTATCTCCTTTGCTTTCCAGCAGCCTGGTGAGATGGATACTATCAGCCCTATTGTACAGAAACCGAGGCTTGGTGAACTTCAGTGACTTGTCCAAGGTCACGCAGCTGGTCAGATGAGTGACCGAGTCACAGGAGAATGTCCGATGAAGCACACACACAGGTCTAAAAGGGAGGGATCTCAGAGATCACCTACATCCTGGGGTCAGGAGGTAGGTCACGGTCATCTCCGGGTCCCCAGAACCTGGCACAGAGTAGGCGCTCAAGAGAGCGTTAACTTTGGGGGCCAGGACACGCCACAGAGTTCGTGGACCCCAGTGGAAAATGAAAATGCAGGATGGGGCCCCTCCCTAAAAAATTTATGAAAAATTTCCAGACTGCAACAGCAGAGCATTAAACTGCACGCAGGCCCCTTGAAGCGTGGAGTCCTGTGGGACTAGAAAGGTCTCCTTCTATTGCTGGCCCTGCCTGGCACTCAGAATGACGCCTCCCCCGCTCACCATCGACGTCAGCACTCATCAGGGCGTCCTCCACCTGAGCCGGTGTGATGGAGATGCCCACGAGCAGCAGAATGTTCCCCAGGCTCTGCGCGTTCACCTCGCCGTGGCCGTTGAGGATCTCAAAGTAACTGCGGAAGGCTGCGGTGGGGCCCCAGGGGCGGGGGTCATGTGAGGCGGGGACGTGCCTTGTTCCCGCCACCCATCCCCCCCGTCCAGCCACCCTCCTGCCCAGCACCCTTCACCACCATGGCTGGGTGGAGGGGCACAGGCAGCTGAAACAGCGACAGTCCCACCAACTCCCTCCACTCTCTATTCCAAGGTCAGGCCAAGGGTTCAGCTGCTGTGCTGCAAGCTAAGCTCCTTGGCAACCTTCGCTTTGTACCAGCAGCACAGCCACTGTAGGGCACCCCTACCCTGTGCCAGCCACTGAGCTAGGCTCTTTGCAGCCACGTTCTCGTTACATTCTTCCAACAGCCTTGTAAGAGGGGGATGCCTGTGACTTTTGTCACAATAGGGAAACTGAGGCTTAAAGGTTAGGTGACCAAGACAGGTCTTTCTGACCCTTAAGTCTGTGCCTTTGACTTTGGTGCTCTGTGGTCACTCATGCGCATGGACGTGCCTTCTAGAACGGCCTGATACCAAAGCTGTGCCTGGCTTCGCAGCCCCGCAAAATGTGGGCAGAACCCACGGACCGAGGGAGGGGCCGGCTCTGCCGTTTCATAATCAGCTGGGTTGCTGCTGTGGGCTCAACGGCATCCCCCCGAAATTCTTACGTTGAAGCCCTAACCCCCAGGACCTTAGTGTGCGGCTGTATTCAGCGACAGAGGTGGTTAAATTAAAATGAGAGAGTGGCGTGGGCCCTAATCCAGTCTGACTGGTGTCCTTACAAGAAAAGGAAATGTGGAAACGAGACACAGCAGGGATGTGTGTGCACAGAGGACAGGCGACGTGAGGACGCAGGAGGACACAGGCAGCCACCCGCAAGCCGAGGGGAGAGCCCTCAGAAGAAGCCAAATCTGCCGACGCCTTGATCTGAGACCCGTGACCTCCTGAACTATGAGCAAAGAAATGCTGAGCCCCCCGTCTGTGATGATCCTCTGTTAAGGCAGCCCAAGCAAACCACACAACTGCCACGGGCAAGCCACTGTACTTCTCTGAGCCTCGATTTTCTCATCTGCGAGATGGACAGAACGGTCCCTTTTCCGAGAACAGTTGTGTTAATTCAGTGCCTGGCACCTAATAGACTCTGAACTGAAATGAGGAGAGAGGAAGGACTAGGGTTCTAGGGTTGGGGTGAGTGGTGACCCACCAAGGGCAGGCACACCAAAAAAGGGAAAGAAGAGAACAGCTCTTAAAAGCAGATGTGATCTAAATGCATGGTGGTTTGGGCCATCAGAGCAAGCCACTCGGGGCTGCGGGGCGTGGTGGGGACTCTGAGTCTCTAAGCCGGAACAGCACGTTGTCGGTGAGCTCTGCTCAAGGATGTGGGGCAAAAGAGCCTCTCTGAAAATGCCTAGAGGGTTGTAATGCTAGAAAGAGTGAGCTTCCAGGATGGGGTCATGGGGGGCCAAAGTGCTCATTCAGGGAAGTCAGAAGAAGGGGCCGGTGGAGAGGGTCACAGATTTGGGCGAGGCGTGAAGGGTGGAGGGAGGACCGATCGGTGCTCTTCTGGGGCTGGGGCGGGGTGCGGCAGGGCTGCAGGCAAACTGGGGAGCTCACGGAGTCAGCACTCCCTCCTCCTCCTTCTCGTGGGCAAGTGGCAGGGCCCAGTGCCTCCCCCAGGTGGGTGTTCAGAACTTTAAAACTTTTTGGAGGGGATGGGATGCAGCGGGAAATGGGAATTGTCTGGGGCAACTGGTCTTGTTAAATGGTGAGGGATGGTCTAGGGCGGATGAGGGGGCCCTGGAGCCCTGCCTCCCACCCAAGACACCTCCAGAGGACCAGTAGAGTGGGCTTGGGTTGAGGGAGGCAGAAAGGCCTCCAGAGCTTAGAGAACTTTGCTGGACTTGCTCCCTTTACTCAGAGAGGTGGCTCCAGAACTGGAAGAGGACTGGACCCCAAGGGAGAGGGCCCAGCATGGGCTCTGGGTCCCCCAGCCATCTGCCACCCTGCACTGTCTCCCTAGCCAGGAAGTCTCCACTGGGCCCACGACATGGGGCTGCAGTGGGCATCAGGTCAGTGGTGTGATCTGGAGCCCTCTGTGCGCCTCCACCCCCCCAGCCCACCCTGCTCCTGAGGACTGAGACTCCTGCCACGGGTGGGGCTTCCCCGGGCAGGCCTGCCCTCACCTTCCTCTTGCCTCAAGGTGAGGTGCTCCTCGAGCCTCTCGTCCCAGTTCTGATACAGCTTGAGGAGGCCGCGCTCCTCCAGCTCCTGCCTGCAGAGGACAGACCCCAGACACAGGGCACACATCCAGCCACCCTTGCTCGGGGCCACCCCAAAAGCTAGGGGAGGGCATGGGGGAAGGTGGGGCAGAGGAGAGCATGGGAAGGACCCTGGGGGAGGCTTTGGGAGGTCAGGAGAGTCTCAGAGTGACCCTGGGGAGGAGGAGGCAGGGGTTTGGGGATTAGAAAGAGAAAAGCTGGCAGAAATGGGGAAAAGAACTTAGACGTGGGGGAGGGAGGGGGGCAGAAGTGAGCAGAAATGGAGAGGGGACACACGAGAGGGAACAGGTCCAGTGACAGGGACAAGAATCTGGAAGAGAGATGCCAGGGACACCGGGACAGCGGCTCTGACCTTGGGTGCCCTTTTTGGGGTGGGTCCTACCGTGTCTTGGCGCTGCTCAGGCTCCTCTCTCCGCTCAGGTGCAAGAGTTCTGCCCTTCTCCAGCCCACCTCCAGGGTGGGGGCCGGCAGGGCGGCAACAGGCCCTGAGGCCGGGACCGGGGATCCCACGGGGGCGGGGGCGGGGCCTGGCCCGGGGGCTGGCGATCCCACGGGGGTCTGAGGCAGGGTCAGAGGCAGGCTTGGGGCTGAGGTGGGCCCGGGGGTCGGGGTCCTGGGGGACTTCCGGTTTGGCAGGGCCCGGGCCTTGGCAGCCCTCCGATGCGTGGCCTCCTCCTCCACCTCCAGCAAGCACTTCATGAAGCCCTGCCGAAGGTTCCCAAGGTTCTGGGCCCCTGCGGCCGCAGTGGGCTCCTGAAGCTGCTTCTGCGCCGGGTCCGGATCCCTCCTCTCTCCAATGCCCCTCACCTCCTGGGGGCAGGACAGGTGAAGGGATCCAGCCCGATGGGCCCACAAAGTTTCTCCCGCCACTCACTCTGCAGGGCATCCTCGAACTGCTCTTCCTCCCTGGGCCCCTGGAGGATGTCCCCCAAATCTCCTGTGCAGCCCAGAGGCTCCTCCCTGCCCTTGACCTGGGCTCTGCTGCCTCCTGCGCTGTGCGTCAGGGTCTTGAGCCAGGCGCTCCCCGCCCCACCCCTCATTTATTTCCTTTCCTGTGCTCGGCATAGGCCTTGTCAATACCTGTTGTCTGCTGACCTGTACGGAAGGTAAGCTTCCCGTGGGCCGGACCTTGTCCGCCTCTTCTATCCATGACTATCCAGTGACGGCCCGTGGTAGGCACTTAATAAATGCCCATTCATTTGTCCGACAAATCTAGCCACCCCCTGCATCTGTCCGTCCTATGACAGGGACGGGCTGTCCCCAGCCTGCCTCCAGCCACAAAGTCATGCCACGCAGCCTCCTGCCCAGCCCTTCCTCCCACGTGAGATGCAGCCGCTCTTGTCCCTAAAGCACCAGCTCTATTTTGTCCATTAGCACAAACATGCTACATTATCTGCCTTCTAAAAAAAATCTCCCCTGACAAACCCCTCCAGCTGTCGGCTCCCAGCCCCCAGCCCAGGGTTCTGCTCCTCTTTCCAAGCTCCAGAGTCTAAGGTCATTCTTTGCCCCCCGCCCACGATGCACACACACGTGGGCGTATGCACACTCGCACAGACACATAGGCACTCTCACACTCACACCCTCCCCAGTTGGACTGCAAATACCATCCCAGCCCCCCCTTTGCCTCCCTCCTCCTCCTGATTCTCCACCTGTGCCCTCCCCACCCCCACTCTGGCTCGACTTACCTGCAGAAGTGCAGGACTTGGTGCTGGCTGGGTCTCCACAGCCTTGACCCTGAACGAGGGAGACCCCCCGGGGTGGCAGAGGGGTTCAGCTCAAGGCTCGTCCTCTGCGCTGACCTTCCCTCAGCCCCCAGGACACTCAGGTCCACTACCCCAGCCTCGTGTCTCCAGCCTCCTCATCTCAGAGGGGCCCCTAATTCCCTCACATCCCCATGTCAGGACAAGACCCTAAAAGCACAGGTTTGCAGAACTAAGAATTCCGGTGTTAGAACTACCCTACAGATGGGGAAACTGAGGCCCAGAGGGGCATGACCTCCCCAAGGTCCTACATCATGTCAGGAGCAGTCAGGACTAGAATTCACCTCACCTGTAACTTAACCGAAGCATGGTCTTCCTGGGTCAGGGAGTCGGGTCGGGGATGGCTTCAGAGGATGGCTTACCTTCCTTTGGGTGGGTCAGGTCCTGGCACGCATGGCGGGGAAGAGTCGGTTGTCTTTTCCTCCGGAGTTGCCAAGGGCATTAGGGGCACTGCCTCCTGGGAACTGTCCTCCTGTCCCCCTGGGCCAGGCCCTGGCAAAGCCCCCTGTGGCCTGATGTGCGGCGTGTCCACCTCCTTGGGGAGCTTGTCTCGCCGTGGCTGCCCACAGCTGTCCAAGGTGCAAGAAGGCTCCACTGGCTGCACTCTGTCTGCCCCATCAGCTGCCTGGTGACCTGGGGTGGGCTGACACTCCCGGCCCTGCCGAGGACAAGACACCAAAATGAGGAGCCTGAGCCTGGCTCCCAGGTGAACCTCAACACTCGCGTGGAGACCAGTTATCCCAGGCTTTCTGTGATCCAGCCACGGCAAGCATCCTCTTACTGAGCGCTCTCACACCCCTCGACGTCGGCACAGACTCTCATTTTCAGGCATGAGGACACTGAGGCCCTCAGGCATCACGGCCTACCCAAAGTCATGGTCCGTGCTTCTCTGGGGACGGAGAAGGGGAGCTTGGAGGAACTGAGGTGGTTCCCCTTAAATGGGATTTCCCAAGGAATGTTCAAAGTACTAGAATCCTTCTCGGTCCTCCCTAAAAAAGGGGTGTTACGTTAACTGATTTCAAGACTTACTGTAAAGTGACTCATGATCAGGACAGGCTGGGATCGGCATAAAGATAAATAGATGAGTGGACAAAGAGTCCAGAAATCAGCTTACACATACGTGCTCGACTGATTTGCAACAAAGGTGCAAATTCTGTGCAGAAAGGGGGGTCTTCAACAAACGGTGCTGGAACGGTTGGATGGCCATATGTCAAAACCTGAACCACGATCCAACACGCCATGCACGAAAATTAACTCGAGATGGGTTATAAATTCAACGATTAAACCTAAAATTATAAAACGTGAAGAAAATATAGGAGAATATGTGACCTCGGGCTAAGCAAAGACGTGCAAGAAATAACACCAAGAAGTCAAGCCCTAAAAAAAAGATTGATAAATTAGGCCTAATCAAAATTCAGAACGTCTGTGGTTTTTTTTTTTTTAAAGATTTTATTTATTTATTCGACAGAGATAGAGACAGCCAGCGAGAGAGGGAACACAAGCAGGGCGAGTGGGAGAGGAAGAAGCAGGCTCATAGCGGAGGAGCCTGATGTGGGGCTCGATCCCAGAACGCTGGGATCACACCCTGAGCCGAAGGCAGACGCTTAACCGCTGTGCCACCCAGGCGCCCCCAGAATGTCTGTGTTTTAAAAGTCACTGTTAAGCAAATGGAAAAGACAAGGAGCAGGCTGGGGGAGAACATTCACCAGTCACATATCTGATAAAGGACTTGTATTCAGAATATATAAGAACCCTCCAAACTCAATAATAAGAAAACAAAGAACTTGATTTTTTTTAAAAAGGCAGAAAGTGAAAAGATGATCCATAAAATGGAAGAAAAAAAATGTGTGAATCATGTATCTCATGAGGGACTAGTATCCAGAATAAATAAAGAACTCCTACAACTCAACCATAAAATGACCAATCCAATTAAAACAATGGGCAAAGTATTTGAATAGACATTTCTCAAAGAAGATATACAGATGGCCCATAAGCACATTTAAAAATGTTCAGCATTGGGGCGCCTGGGTGGCTCATTCAGTTGGGCGTCTGACTTTGGCTCCAGTCATGATCTCAGAGTCCTGGGATCGAGCCCGGCTCAGGCTCCCTGCACTTGGTGGGGAGTCTGCTTGTCCCTCCTCCTCTGCCCCCCACCCCTGCTCATTCTCTCTCTCTCTCTCTCCCTCCCTCTCAAATAAACAAAATCTTTTTAAAAATGCTCAACGTCATTAGTCATCAGGAAAATGCAAATTAAGGCCACAATGAGAGTCCACTAGGCACCTATTAGGAGGCTTAAAATTTAAGACTGGCCCTACCAAGTTTTGGGGAGGATGTGGAGCAAATGGAATTCTTGTACCTCCAGTGGGGATGGAAAATGGCACCAGCACTTTGGAGAACACTTTGGCAGTTTCTTAGTAAGTTCAACACGTGCCTACCATATGATCCCTTCTACTCCTAGGTGCTTATTTGCTCAAGAGAAATGAAAGCCTAGGTTCCTCCGGACCCAAATGTTTGGAGAAGTTTTATTTGTCATAGTCGAAAAGTAAGAACGAACCAAATGGCCATCCGTGGGGGAGGGGGAAGCCATGGCGGTGTATGCAAGCCGTGGAATATCACTCCGCAAGGAAAAGTGTGAAGTCTTGAGACTTCAGCAGCGTGGATGAATTTCCAAAGAACCTTGCTGATGGAAAGCAGCTGGGCAAAAAGAAGGTACCCTGTACCCTTCCATTTGTGTCAAATCCCAGGAAATCCAAACAAATCCGTAGCAACAAATGCAGATCAGAGGTGGCCTCGGGATGGGGTCGGGTAGGAGGAGGGATGATGAGGGGCATGAGGAAACTTCTAGAAGAGGTGATAGATATATTTAGTTTCTTGATTGTGATGACAGTTTCATGGGTGCGGACATATGTCCAACACATCAAAATCCCCACTTGAAGTACGTGCTAGTGTGTGTCCATCATGACTCACCAAAGCTTTTTTTAAAAAATATTTTATTGGAGGTTAAGATGGCGGAGGAGTAGGAGACACCGTTTTCAGCCGGTCCCCCGAGTCGAGCTGGATAGGTACCAGACCAGCCTAAACAACCACGGAACCAGCCTGAGACGCAGGAAGACGCATCTGGATCTCTACAAATGAACATCTCCAGCGCTGAGTATTGAGGTACGAAGCGGGGAGCCATGAAACTGTGCACAGATATCGGAAGATAAACGGAAGGGGAGGGAGCCGCCGCGTTCGGGCGCCGGGAAGCGGTAGCCACTTGCACGGGAGAGCGGGCGGGGCTCGCGGACGGCACCCACAAAACAGCAGACTGAGACCGTGAGCCGGGTGCGCGCGCCACCAGGCATCTCGCGGAACCCCGGAATCCCGGTGCGCTCACGGGATCCAGACTGAGACCAGGAGATCCGGGAGCGCGCGCGGGGCGGCTGGCGGCTGGCGGCATTAGAAACACAAAGGACAGAGACCCGCCGGCCCTGGAAGTGAGGGCTGGGACGCCGGGTGTGGGGCGCACATCCCGGGACGCTGCAGGGTTGAGCAGCACCAACAGTAACGGAGTTAAAGTGGCCAGAACATCAGTAGAGAACGGGCCGCAATCCCTCTGTTCTGTGACAGAGGCTGAAATTTGGCCGCTGCTGCTCTGACTCTCAGAAGAGGCACAGCAAACCGCCAGGGAAAGCCGCCAGAGAACAAAAGCCTGGAAATACCGGCTCAGGGAGCGCCCATCCCCATCCCCCCTCACAGGGGACGCGGAGACTCTACCCAAACAGGGCTGCCTGAGTATCGGCGCGGCAGGCCCCTCCCCCAGAAGGCAGGCTGAAAAATCAAGAAGCCCACAACCCGGGCGCCTCGGTGGCGCAGTCATTGAGCACCTGCCTTCGGCTTAGGGCGTGATCCCAGCGTTCCGGAAAGGAGTCCCTCATCGGGCTCCTCCGCTGGGAGCCTGCTTCTTCCTCTCCCACTCCCCTGCTTCTGTTCCCTCTCTCGCTGGTTGGCTGCCACATAAATAAATAAATAAAATCTTTAAAGAAGAAGCCCACATCCCTAAGATCCCTATAAAACAAGGGGCACGGCCTGGGACCCAGTCAATAATTTGGGCTCTGGAAACCCCACAACCTCTCTTCATCAGAATGACAAGAAGGAGAAGCCCCCCCCAGCAAAGAAAAGACAGTGAGACTGTGGCCTCTGCCACAGAAATAATGGATATGGATGTAACCAAATTATCAGAAATGGAATTCAGAGTAACGATGGTCAAAATGATGAGTAGAATTGAAAAAAGTATAAACGAAAAGGTTACTGAGAATATAGAATCCCTAAGGACAGAAATGAGAGCGAATCTGACAGAAATTAAAAATTCTATGGGCCAAATGCAGGCAAAACTAGAGGCTCTGACAGCCAGGGTCGCAGAAGCAGAGGAAAGGGTTAGTGAATTGGAGGATGGGTTAATAGAGGAAAAAATGAAAATAGAAGATGGTCTTAAAAAAATCCACACCCACGAATGTAGGTTACGGGAGATTACTGACTCAATGAAACGATCCAATGTTAGAATCATCGGCATCCCCGAGGGGGTGGAGAAAAACAGAGGTCTAGAAGAGATATTTGAACAAATTGTAGCTGAAAACTTCCCTAATCTAGCAAGGGAAACAAACATTCGTGTCCAAGAAGCAGAGAGGACCCCTCCCAAGCTCAACCACGACAAACCTACGCCACGTCACATCATAGTGCAATTCGCAAATATTAGATGCAAGGATACAGTATTGAAAGTGGCCAGGGCAAAGAAATTTCTCACGTACCAAGGCAAAAGCATCAGAATTACGTCAGACCTGTCTACACAGACCTGGAATGAGAGAAAGGGTGGGGGGAGCATATTTAAAGCTCTTTCAGAGAAAAACATGCAGCCAAGGATCCTTTATCCAGCAAGGCTGTCATTCAGAATTGATGGAGAAATAAAGACATTTCAGAATCGCCAGTCACTAACCAATTTTGTAACTACGAAACCAGCCCTACAGGAGATATTACGGGGGGTTCTATAAAAGTAAAAAGGCCCCAAGAGTGATACAGAACAGAAAGTCACAGCCAATACAAACAAAGACTTTACTGGCAACATGGCAACATTAAAATCATATCTATCAGTAATCAGTCTTAATGTAAATGGTTTGAACCATCCCATAAAACGCCACAGGGTTGCAGATTGGATAAAAAGAAATGACCCATCCATTTGCTGTCTACAAGAGACTCATTTCAAACCCAAAGATGCATTCAGACTGAGAGTAAGGGGATGGAGTACCATCTTTCACGCAAATGGTCCTCAAAAGAAAGCTGGGGTAGCAATTCTCATATCAGATAAATTGGATTTTAAACTACAGACTATAGTTAGAGACGCAGAAGGGCACTATATTATTCTTAAGGGAAGTATTCAACAAGTGGATATGACAATTATAAATATATATGCCCCCAACAGGGGAGCAGCAAGATACACAAGCCAACTCTTATCCAGAATAAAGAGACATATAAAGGAAAATACATTAATAGTAGGGGACCTCAACACTCCACTATCAGAAATAGACAGAACACCCTGGCAAAAACTAAGCAAAGAATCAAAGGCTTTGAATGCCATACTCGACGAGTTGGACCTCATAGATATATATAGAACACTACACCCCAGAACCAAAGAATACTCATTCTATTCTAATGCCCATGGAACATTCTCAAGAATAGACCATGTTCTGGGACACAAAACAGGTCTCAACCGATACCAAAAGATTGAAATTATCCCCTGCATATTCTCAGACCACAACGCTCTGAAATTGGAACTCAACCACAAGGAAAAATTTGGAAGAAACTCAAACACTTGGAGACTAAGAGCCATACTGCTCAGGAATGACTCGATAAACCAGGAAATCAAAAATCAAATTAAACAATTTATGGAGACCAATGAGAATGAAAATACAACAGTCCAAAACCTATGGGATACTGCAAAGGCAGTCCTAAGGGGGAAATACATAGCCATCCAAGCCTCACTCAAAAGAATAGAAAAATCTAAAATGCAGTTTTTATATTCTCACCTCAAGAAGCTGGAACAGCAACAGAGGGACAGGCCTAATCCACGCACGAGGAAGCAGTTGACCAAAATTAGAGCTGAAATCAATCAAGCAGAAACCAGAAGTACAGTAGAGCAGATCAACAGGACTAGAAGCTGGTTCTTTGAGAGAATCAATAAAATTGACAGACCACTGGCAAGACTTATCCAAAAGAAAAGAGAAAGGACCCAGATTATTAAAATTATGAATGAAAAAGGAGAGGCCACGACGAGCACCATTGAAATTGGAAGGATTATTAGAAATTTTTATCAACAGCTATATGCCAATAAACTAAGCAATCTGGAAGAGATGGAATCCTTCCTGGAAACCTATAAACTACCAAGATTGAAACCGGAAGAAATTGATTCCTTAAACAGGCCAATTAATTATGAAGAAATTGAGTCAGTGATAAACAACCTTCCAAATAATAAAACTCCAGGCCCGGACGGTTTTCCTGGGGAATTCTACCAAACATTCAAGGAAGAAATAATACCTATTCTCCTAAAGCTATTTCAAAAAATAGAAACAGAAGGAAAGCTACCAAACTCATTCTATGAGGCCAATATTACCTTGATCCCCAAACCAGGCAAAGACCCCCTCAAAAAGGAGAATTACAGACCGATTTCCCTAATGAATATGGACGCCAAAATCCTCAACAAGATACTTGCTAATAGAATCCAACAGTACATTAAAAGGATTATCCATCACGATCAAGTGGGATTCATACCTGGGATGCAAGCGTGGTTCAATATTCGCAAATCAATCAGTGTGATACATCATATCAACAAGAAAAGACTCAGGAACCATATGATCCTCTCAATCGATGCTGAAAAAGCATTTGACAAAATACAGCATCCTTTCCTGATTAAAACCCTTCAGAGTGTAGGAATAGAAGGTACATTTCTCAATCTCATAAAAGCCATCTATGAAAAGCCTACTGCAAATATTATTCTCAATGGAGAAAAGCTGGAAGCCTTTCCCTTAAGATCAGGAACTCGACAAGGATGCCCACTCTCGCCACTATTATTCAACATAGTACTAGAAGTCCTTGCAACAGCAATCAGACGACAAAAAGGGATCAAAGGTATTCAAATTGGCAAAGAAGAAGTCAAAATGTCTCTCTTTGCAGATGACATGATACTCTATATGGAAAACCCAAAAGAAGCCACTCCCAAATTATTAGAAGTTATAGAGCAATTCAGTAACGTGGCAGGATACAAAATAAATGCTCAGAAATCAGTTGCATTTCTATACACGAATAACGAGACCGAAGAAAGAGAAATTAGGGAATCCATCCCATTTACAATAGCACCAAAAACCATACGTTACCTTGGAATTAACCTAACCAGAGACGTAAAGGACCTATATTCTAGAAACTATAAATCACTCTTGAAAGACATTGAGGAAGACATAAAAAGATGGAAAGATATTCCATGCTCATGGATCGGAAGAATTAACATAGTTAAAATGTCCATGCTACCCAGAGCAATCTACACTTTCAATGCTATCCCAATCAAAATACCAAGGACATTTTTCAAAGAACTGGAACAAACAGTCCTTAAATTTGTATGGAAACAGAAAAGGCCCCGAATCTCCAAGGAACTGTTGAAAAGGAAAAACAAAGCTGGGGGCATCACAATGCCGGATTTCGAGCTGTACTACAAAGCTGTGATCACAAAGACAGCATGGTACTGGCACAAAAACAGACACATAGACCAATGGAACAGAATAGAGAGCCCAGAAATGGACCCTCGGCTCTTTGGGCAACTAATATTTGATAAAGCAGGAAAAAACATCCGGTGGGAAAAAGACAGTCTCTTCAATAAATGGTGCTGGGAAAATTGGACAGCTACATGCAAAAGAATGAAACTTGACCACTATCTCACACCATACACAAAAATAAACTCCAAATGGATGAAAGACCTCAATGTGAGACAGGAATCTATCAAAATTCTAGAGGAGAACATAGGCAACAACCTCTACGACATCGGCCAAAGCAACCTTTTTCATGACACATCCCCAAAGGCAAGAGAAACAAAAGATAAAATGAATTTATGGGACTTCATCAAGATTAAAAGTTTCTGCACAGCCAAGGAAACAGTCAGAAAAACTAAGAGGCAGCCCACGGAATGGGAGAATATATTTGCAAATGACACTACAGATAAAGGACTGGTATCCAAGATCTACAAAGAACTTCTCAAACTCAATACACGAGAAACAAATAAACAAATCAAAAAATGGGCAGAAGATATGAACAGACACTTTTCCAATGAAGACATACAAATGGCTAACAGACACATGAAAAAATGTTCAAAATCATTAGCCATCAAGGAAATTCAAATCAAAACCACACTGAGATACCACCTTACGCCAGTTAGAATGGCAAAAATAGACAAGGCAAGAAACAACAATTGTTGGAGAGGATGTGGAGAAAGGGGATCCCTCCTACATTGTTGGTGGGAATGCAAGTTGGTACAGCCACTCTGGAAAACAGTGTGGAGGTCCCTTAAAAAGTTAAAAATTGAGCTACCCTATGATCCAGCCATTGCACTACTGGGTATTTACCCCAAAGATACAGACGTAGTGAAGAGAAGGGCCATATGCACCCCAATGTTCATAGCAGCAATGTCCACAATAGCTAAATCGTGGAAGGAGCCGAGATGCCCTTCAACAGATGACTGGATTAAGAAGTTGTGGTCCATATATACAATGGAATATTACTCAGCTATCAGAAAGAACGAGTTCTCAACATTTGCTACAACATGGACAGCACTGGAGGAGATAATGCTAAGTGAAATAAGTCAAGCAGAGAAAGACAACTATCATATGATTTCTCTCATCTATGGAACATAAGAACTAGGATGATCAGTAGGGGAAGAAAGGGATAAAGAAAGGGGGGGTAATCAGAAGGGGGAATGAAACATGAGAGACTATGGACTATGAGAAACAAACTGAGGACTTCAGAGGGGAGGGGGGTGGGGGAATGGGATAGACCGGTGATGGGTAGTAAGGAGGGCACGTATTGCATGGTGCACTGGGTGTTATACACAACTAATGAATCATCGAGCCTTACATCGGAAACCGGGGATGTACTGTATGGTGACTAACATAATATAATAAAAAATCATTAAAAAAAATAAAATAAAATAAAAAATATTTTATTTATTTATTTGAGAGAAAGCGCCTGCAAGCAGAGGGAGGAGCAGAGGGGGAGGGAGAGGGACAAGGCGACCTGCTCTGAGCATGGAGCCCAACGCAGGACTTGATGCCAGGACCCCGAGATCATGACCTGAGCCGAAAACAACAACTGTACGCTTAACTGACTGAGCCACCCAGGCGCCCCGGACCTCACCGAAGCTTTAAAAAAAATTAACCCTAACATGAAAATAAGTAAAAAGGTAGTCAAATAAGTTTAAAAGGGCACCGAGCTCTAACCACCTCTTATGAGGTCCCACAAAGCTCAGCAGCTAAGAGACAGCTTCTGGGATATCCCAGCATAAAGAAAACCTTTGAGCTTTGTTAAACGCAGCAAGTCCGTATTTTTATGGAACATAGAACCCCCCAACTCCTCCCCGCCTCCAGCATCTGTTGACTTGCTGTGGGGCCACTCTGGAAACAGGTTACAAAGTCTTGCAATCAGGAACATCCAGAATATCCCAGTGACCCACTGAGACTGGACACTTGACATCTCCAGGGCATGGAGAGTAGACACGAGTGTACCAAAATGGGGGGCACGGGGACGGGGGGTATCTCCTTCTTCTCCCCCATGGGGCAATGTACCCTCCTGCCCACATCTCCATGGACATTACCTGGCGGCTCTGGGGGGCCTGACCCTTCACCATCCCTGGGTGCTTCTGTCTCCCCTGCTGGTCCTCATTTTCCTTCCCTTCATGTGCTGCAGGGACCCTGGAAGGCAGCACCCCCAGCTCATTTCCTGGCTTGGCTTGATCCCGGCCTGCTTGCAGCTCCCTGGGCCCTTCCTGGGGGGCCGGAGTTGACTGCTTCTTCCTGGGGAGAACAACAAAGTGACACCTCAGCTCCCGGCTTGGGCCACAGTTTCATATTCTTAGGCTCCTGTGTGGTTCCCAGAGCACCTGTGCAGAACTAGGCATACCATAGGTGCATACTTAATGCTGAAGAGGATGAATGAAGGACTGACGTGAATTCCCCAAACACAAACACTTTGATGTTAATATTTAGGGGAGTTAGGATTTTATTATTATCATTATCATTATTGTTATTATTATTACTATTACTATTATTGTTGTTGTTTAGGAAAAAAGAAAAATCAGGAGAACCTTGGCTGGCTTGGTCAGTAGAGAATGTGACTCTTGATCTCAGAGTTGTGAGTTCGAGTCCCATGTTGGGTGTAGAGATTACTTAAAAATAAATCTTGGAGCGCCTGGGTGGCTCAGTCAATTAAGCATCTGACTCTTGGTTTTGGCTCAGGTCATGATCTCAGGTCCTGGGATCGGGCTCTGCGCTCAGCAGGGTGTCTGCTTGAGATTCTCTCTCTCTGCCCTTCCCCCTGCTCTCTCTCTCAAATAAATAAATAAATCTTAAAAAAAAAAAAAAAAAAAGAGGGGCACCTGGGTGGCTCAGATGGTTAAGTGTCTACTTTTGGCTCAGGTCGTGATCCTGGTGCCCTGGGATCGAGCCCTGCATCGGGCTCCCTGCTCAGCTGGGAGTCTGCTTCTCCCTCTTCCCCTGCCTGCCGCTCCCCCTACTTCTGCTCTCTCCCTCTCTCTGTCAAAATAAATAAATAAAATCTTTTTAAAATTTTTTTTAAAAGAAGAAAAGAAAAGAAATCAGAGAGAACTGGGCTGCACGGGGATTGAGGCTGAAGACTTGAGCCTAGGGTCGTAAAGCTGCAGGTCACAGCTCAGGATTTGAATCTGTGCCAGTCGGATCTCACTTTCATGTTCTGGAGTACTTCCCCCAGGCTTCTTCCTACGGTGTGTGTATGTCTTTGTCGCATGGATTTACTTCGCTACCATCTTCAAATAATTGCCAATTTTACATAGTACAATTATATTTCATGTATAGTTTTGCAATCTTTTTTTGGTGATCATTAGAACCGAAATTTTCCCGTCAAAAAACTTTCATAAACATGCTTTTTAAGTGGAAGTATAAAATTCCATATTTTATTTTATTTACTTATTATTTTTTAAAAGATTTTTATTGATTTATTTGTCAGAGAGAGAGAGAGCACAAGCAGGGGGAGCAGCAGGCAGAGGGAGAAGCAGACTCCCTGCTGAGCAAGGAGCCCGATGTGGGACTCGATCCCAGGACCTGAGCCGAAGGCAGATGCTTAACCAACTGAGCCACCCAGGCGTCCCTACTTATTACTTTTGCAAGTAATCTCTACACCCAATGTGGGGCTCAAACTCACAACTCTGAGAACAAGAGTTGCACACTCCACTGACTGAGCCAGCCAGGCACCCCTAAAATTCCATATTTTATATATAAACATTCTTGACTTTACCATTCCTCTATTGTGGGTATTTCAGGCATACTGGCATTCCAATTTTTTAGTATTTAAAATGACGTGTCAGGGGAAAAAAAACCTTGCATAAAACTTTGCCTGAATCTCTGATTATTTTCTTAGGGTGTATTTCTAGGGTGAAGTTCAAGGCATTTTAAAGGCAATTTAAACAAATGGCCGATTGTTTAACAGATGTGTTGAAATGGTTTCTATTTCTATCAGCGTGGTATGTGGTACCCGTCTCAGGGGGGCTCAAACCAGGCTTTGATTCACTCCCCTAACTTTCCATGTAGAAGAGACAATTGAGAGGCTTTTGGTTATAATCACAATTGAAATGATAAGCTGATTAGTCTAGCTATTCCCATTTCCCCAAATCTTTCTCTTGGCCCATCTCTGGTTCGCTCTTGATTTTCTCTTTCTAAAAAGATTACATTTAGGGGTGCCTGGGGGGTTCAGTTGGTTAAGTTTCTGCCTTCGGCTCAGGTCATGATTCCAGGGTCCTGGGATCGAGTCCCGCATCGGGCTCCCTGCTCAGCGGGGAGCCTGCTTCTCCCTCTCCCTCTGCCTGCCTCTCTCCCTGCTTGTGCTCACTCTGTCAAATAAATAATAAATAAAATCCTTAAAAAATGTATAAATACACAAAAAGATTACATTTAGGGGCAGCCGGCTGGCTCAGTCGCTGGAGCGAGCGACTCTTGATCTCGGGGTTATGAGTTTGAGCTCCAGGCTGGACAGAGAGATTACTTAAAAATCTTAAAAAAATAAGAAAGATTACATTCTCACTGCAGACAAGTTGAAAAATATACAACAGTCAGAAAACAGTAACAATAATGCCATGTAAATGTGTGTTTCTGCCTCCCTTTTGCTCGCTCTTCCAGGGCCTCGGTGAATACGTATTTACTGAGCATCTACTATGGGCCAGGCCGTCCTCGGCCTGAGCGATCTGAGGCTGAGCAGGACACGTCAGAGAAGCTTGTGGTCTAGCAGGGCAGTGCAGACGAAAGGGTCCACACGTAATTATGTAGCGTGATTTGTGCTGCGTGAGAGAGAAGCAAGGGCACGCTGCCTGAGGCTGGAAGTCCTGCCTCATCCTTGTCCACCAGGGGGCTCACAGAGTTCTCTCCTGGACCTTCTCTAAGAAGTCCCCAGCTCACCTTGGTCCTGCCGGATGCGTCTGCTCCTGGGTCCTGAGCTCCAGAGGACCCTCCTCTGAGGATTCCCTGGGTCTAGGTCCCTTTTCTGGCCCTCCTGGGGCTGATGAGGGCTGCTTCCCACTGTCCATCCCTGCAGCATCTGGAAACGCAACCTGGAACAGAGATGTCCATGGCGCTGGCCCAAGGGACGGCCGCAAGTACCCATTCTGGAGGCCTCCTCCCTCTCCCTGGGCATCGTCCTGGCCTCAGGGACAGGGAGATCCTGTGCCTGACCGGAGAGAGGTGAGGAGGAGGAGACAGCGGGCCCCTGGAGAGAGTGGCTGGGTGTAAGCCCTGGCCCGGCCCAGAGGCTGTCACTCAGCACTAATGGCTCTAGCACAAAGCTGAAGTCCAGAGAAGCAGCTGAGCCACGGGGATTCCCCGAGGTCAGCCCCACGGGGTCCCCTGGGGGACGTCAAGACCCAGAGAAGATCCAAGAGAGGCGTTCACAATGTCCACTGCTTCAGAGCTCAGGCTCCGGAACTGGGTTTTGATGCTGTCTTGGTCTATCAGTGCCCGGCCGAGCCCGTGACTTAGCGCTATCTCTGAGCCTCGCCTGAGCCAGCAAACTCCAGACGACCTGGCTCAATCCACCGATGACAACTGTTCTACTGCCAGATTGTGCCAGAAGCCAACACTAAAGTCACCCACCGCAGGGGCAGGACCTGTGCCCGTGCCTCCAGGGACTGCACCCAGTTGGTCCTCACCATGACACACACAAGACAGTGGGGCTCAAGGGGGGGGGCAGTGGCCTGCCCAAGGTCATACAGATGGTTATGTGATGGGACGGAGACCCATGACTTTTTCGTTGAAAAAATAAATTGGGTGTAGAGGTGAAGGAAGCTCTGAAGGTCTTCCCCAACCTCCTTCCAAGACCCCCCCCCCACACACATACACACACACACCCCTTCAGGTGCTCTCCCTGCTCCGAGGGGAAGCCATGATTTGTAACAGAAGCTACAGGGAAGGGCAATACTTTACCCATGGGAATGGTGACCTTTTTTTTTTACGGTGACATTTTGGCTCTGGGGAAACTAGATGGGAAGGAGGGCCTTCTCTGTGCTCTTCAGTTCATGCCACTTGGCACTTCGTAGAATGGATGGAAAGAGGCTGAGAGGCGTGATAAGAGCTTAGCGTGCGGGCTGGGCTCTGGGGAGGGTCATGGATGGAAACCTGGAGCAGCTGCCAGGGGAATAAGGGTTATAAAGGGGGCTGGATGCCATGGAAGGCACATAGTAGAGTAAGCAGGAATTCTTATTTTACTCACCCAGCATCCACCCTGGTAAAAGCAGCCAGTGTGTGTGTGTGTGTGTGTGTGTGTGTGTGTGTGTGTGTGTGTGGTTGGAGGGGGGCATGGGGTTCAGTGGAGCCAACGAGTACCACCTCTGGCTTCATTATACCAAGAGATCCAGGCCACTCTGCTCTGCCACGGTGACTAATTCAGGGATGAGCATGTGACAGTGGGCCAATAAGAGTGGGACCAGAGACCTTCTTCAACTATTGCAAAGAGGCTCTCTTCCTGTTGGGGATGCTATTCCAGGGGATGTAAGATGAGATTTAGGTCTGAAGTGGCCAGGGAAATCCTTGCCATCTTTCAGGGAGAGTCTGCCAGGGAATGGCACGATGGAAGGCAGAGCCGAGAGGCACTCATTTAGCACCTTGATCCAGCCATACCTGAAGTCTATCGGTAGATCTGTCAGTTACCCCAGCTGACACAGTCTCATTCCTGCCTCATCCAGTTTGAATTGGGTTTTGTGTCACTTGTATCTGAGTCTTAATTAAAGTAGTTGGGGAGGAAGCCTGGACATGGGAAGGGAAAGGTGCCAGCTGGGAATAGCAGGGTCAGAACATGAGGTGCAGGGCCCTACCTGGCTGACTCCTGATAGGGTGGGCTCAGCACCAGGCCTCTTGCTGGTGGCACTCATGCCAGGACTTGGCTGGGCCCCAGGAGCCTTGATCCTTTCCTCCATGTACATTCTGTTGTCCATTGTGCCACAGCCAATGGGAGTATCAAGGGAGGGGCATCAGTTGCTGTGGTCCCGCAGGAGAAATCCAATTAAAGTTCCACCAAGCCCATTATCTAAGCACCTCTTCAGGAGCCCACGTGGAACCTGTAATATAGAGAGCCTGACTTAAGGGAAGAGTCCGGGCCAGGCCTGGCACTGGCGGGACATGCCCCAGAACCAAAGAGCTAGTCACATGCAATTTACCCACAAACTCTTCCTAATGCTCACAATGACTCTGAGGAAAAGGAGGCTCTGGGAAGCAAAGGACTTGCCCAGGGTCCAACACCACTTGGGCCACAGAACAGGAATTAAACCATGGCCTGTCGGAGCCCAAAACACACATACTTTCTCCTACCACATTTCCTAATGGGTGCTCTTTGGTCCTAATATTGGTCCACGAGGTACACTGCAAAAAAGCATTCTGAGACCAAATGGGTTTGGAAGGAGCAGAATTAAAATGGAACAGGCTCTGTGCTGCAGGACTTCTCAGAGCCTTTAATATACATTTTAGATATGCATTTTAAAGAGTGCACAGGAATGTCACAGTTGCTGCTATTATAGATGAAAACTCCAAGTTCTTCTTGGGGTTAAGGAACAGGAGTTGGGAACATCTGTCTTGAGAACCCCAAGGCCTCCAATGGCATATGTAGTTCACCAAAGCACCACCACCACCCCCCTCCACGTCTGCCTCCGCCCTGGACACAGCCCTTTCTGAAGTCTTTCTTCGTGTCTCTCCTGCCTCCCTCATCCAACCTCATATTGGCTGTACCACCATCCCCTACACAAACACGCTGATTTAACCGGGGCAGCCTCCTGCCATCCTAATCCCACAGACCCCCAGCCTCTGTGCCTACAGCCCACTTCTCTGTCTCTCCAACCCCCACCCCCATTCTTCAGCCTCCCACCTCTTCTCCAAGCTTCCAGCCACCTCAGCTCTCCCTCCAGTCTCTAAGTTCCCCCGAGGCAACATTAACGCTTTTTCTGCGGGCATCACAGACCCCATCTTACTGTTGACGTGTGTCTAGGGGGTAAATCGTACCCCTCAAGGAGACCATGGGATCTTGGAGATCTTGATGGTGCTTTCACTCTAAATCGTGGCAGGCCACCAACAGACCTGGAGGAACCTTCTATTTGCTGGGCACATTTGCCAGCGGTATTCTCCTAAGCCCCTGTGAGGTCAGCGGGTTTAGCTTCGAGGCCCAGAGAAGCCCGGTGTCTTATCCAATACAACACAGCTAGCCTGCAGAAGATCTGGATTCAGACCTGGGCCCGTGCGGCTCCCGAGACCGCTTGTCTCACCATATTATCTTGCCTCCAAAGAAGCCCAAGCCGCTTGTTCATTTACCTACACGACCAACCACGGTTTCACAGGACCTGTGGCCGAGCTAGGCAGGGCACCAGCCCCGAGGGAACAGCGGGTGTTCCGAAGGCTATCGCTGTTTACCAGGGGCACAGAGGAGGTGCCCTCATCAGCCACGAACCCAAACCCCACTCCCTCCTCCTTTTCTCCCACCCTGCCTACCCTCCAGTCCTTCCCACAGCTAGGCCAGCACCCCCATCATGCAAACAAGATCTCCACTCCATGGGACACCCACCCCACACAGCGCCCACCTACCAAAGGGTCTAGTCTCTCACTTGGCACAGGGACGTCAGCACCGTGACCAAGTCCCTCCCTGTCCCTTGGGAGTTCCTCTCTCCTCCTGTCTCTCTCCCATGAGGACTCCCTGCACATTCCCTTTCCTCCAGGCCTTCCTGCCCCGGGCGTGGATGACCCATCTGGAGGAACCCCTTTCAGACCCCCTTGAACACGCCCCCTATTGTCCACTGTTTCCACCTCAGAATCCTCAGGCCCCAGTATTCCACAAGCTGAAATTTTAAGGGGGCAGAGGCTCCAGAAGGGATCCAGCCCCCTCTCCGTCCCCATCCGGAACTTACAAACTCTGTGAGCATCTGAACAGGGACGCCCCCAACCTTAATAGAAGGGCATGGAATCTGAGGACAGAATTGAGGGGGTGGCTGGTACATATAGACGATGTCCTCCTTTCAGAGCACTATGTGCCTTTTCTTTTTGTTCGCAGCTTTGTTGAGATTTAATTCACATACCATACAATTCTCCCATTTAAAGTGTATAATTCTGGGGCGCCTGGGTGGCACAGCGGTTAAGCGTCTGCCTTCAGCTCAGGGCGTGATCCCGGCGTTCTGGGATCGAGCCCCACATCAGGCTCCTCCGCTATGAGCTTGCTTCTTCCTCTCCCACTCGCCTTGCTTGTGTTCCCTCTCTCGCTGGCTGTCTCTATCTCTGTCGAATAAATAAATAAAATCTTAAAAAAAAAATAAAGTGTATAATTCAGGGGCACCTGGGTGGCTCAGTTGGTTAAGCATCTGCCTTGGGCTCAGGTCATGATCTTGGGGTCCTGGGATCAAGTCCTGTGTTGGGCTCCTGGCTCAAACAGAGGGTCTCCTTCTCCCTCTTCCTGGCCCCCCACTCATGCTCTTTCTCTCTCTCTCAAGTAAATAGTATACAATTCAGTGGCTTTTAATATATTCACAGAATTGTTTGACCATCACCCAATATTAGAACATTTTTATCACCGTAAATAGAAACCTTACACCCCATAGCCATCACCTCCATCCTCCCACCCAACCCCCAGCCTTAGGCAGCCACTAACCTACTCTGCCTTTTAGACTTGCCTATTCTAGACATCTCATATAAACAGAATCATACAATATGTAGTCCTTGGTGACTGGCTTCTTCACTCAGCAAAATGTCAAGATCCATCCACGTCGTAGCCTACATCCATCATTCCCTTTTATGGCCAACACACTACATGTATATATCCATTCATCAGTTAGTAGACATCTGCGTGTTTCTACTTTTTGGCTATTATGAATAATACTGCTATAAACATTCATGTACAGATTTTTGTGTAAATATATGTTCTCATATCTCTTGAATATATATTGAGGAGAGTAATTGCAGGGTCACATGCTAACTCTGTGTTTAGTCTCTTGGGTAATTGCCACACTGTTTTCTGAGGGAGCTGCATCATTTTACATGCCCAGATGCAGTGTATGAGGGTTCCGACTTCCCCACATCCTGACCGACACTTGTTATTAACTGCTTTTTTTATTCTAGTCATCCTAGTGGGTGTGGGTATGAAGTGGTATCTCATCGTGGTTTTGATTGGCATCTCCCGGATGGCTGATGAGATGGACCATCTTTCTTTCTTTATTCATTTTTTTTTAAGATTTTAGTTTTGGGGCACCCGGGTGGTGCAGTCGGTTGGGCATCCAACTCTAGGTTTTGGCTCAGGTCATGATCTCAGGGTCATGAGATCAAGCCCCGCGTTGGGCTCTGCTCTCAGTGCAGAGTCAGCTTGAGACCCTCTGCTCACCCTGCCAACCCATACGCACTTTTCTCTCTCACTCAAAATAATTAAGTCTTTAAAAATAAATAAATATTTTTAAGTAATCTCTACGCCCCAACATCGAGCTTGAATTTACAACTTGGAGATCAAGAGTTGCATACTCTACTGCTGCTACATGGACGGCACTGGAGGAGATAATGCTAAGTGGAATAAGTCAAGCAGAGAAAGACAATTATCATATGATTTCTCTCATCTATGGAACATAAGAACTAGGATGATCAGTAGGGGAAGAAAGGGATAAAGAAACGGGGGGTAATCAGAAGGGGGAATGAAACATGAGAGACTATGGACTATGAGAAACAAACTGAGGGCCTCAGAGGGGAGGGGGGTGGGGGAATGGTATAGACCGGTGATGGGTAGTAAGGAGGGCACGTATTGCATGGTGCACTGGGTGTTATATGCAACTAATGAATCATCGAGCCTTACATCGGAAACCGGGGATGTACTGTATGGTGACTAACATAATATAATAAAAAATCATTAAAAAAAAAAAGAGTTGTTGGGGCGCCTGGGTGGCGCAGCGGTTGAGCGTCTGCCTTCGGCTCAGGGCGTGATCTTGGCGTTATGGGATCGAGCCCCACGTCAGGCTCCTCCACTATGAGCCTGCTTCTTCCTCTCCCACTCCCCCTGCTTGTGTTCCCTCTCTCTCTGGCTGTCTCTATCTCTGTCAAATAAATAAATAAAATCTTAAAAAAAAAAAAAAAAAGAAATGTCTATGATGGAAGAAAAATACAGTGGAGAAGGATGATAAGTGACCTATAATATATATTTCAGGAGGCCACCAAGGACAGCTGTCCACATCAAACCCCCACCCTGGCCCTGGACCTACCAGAAAGCAGCTGGATGAATCAGCAAGATTTTGCCTCCCTGCTCACCTCCTCATGCTTGGGATGGGCTCTATCTGAGCCTATACTCTGCCTGTTGGGTTGAATTGAATTCGTTTGGTAAATGATGTAATTAACCCGGGAGTAGATGATAGGTCCAAGTATTCTCACAGCAGAGGTCTGGAATGCGTTTTGGGCAAAGTCCAGCTATGAGGTTGGGGTTTGAGAAGAAGTCCAGGGACTTCCTGACCTCTTGCAACTGTGGGACAGTGTGGTTTCCCTGGGGCTTGTCACAGTTTTAGTGGCCTCCATTACACAATGGAGATAACAATCTTTGCCCTGCCTACCTCACAGGGATTATTATTGTCACCTCTTCTGGAGAGCCTTCCCTGACTGCCCCAGGCTAAGTTGGGTCTCTCTCCTCTTGACACCCACAGCCCCCCGGGAATTCCTCCATCCTAGCACTTTCTGTGTGTGTTTGTAAAGGACTCTTTTCCTCGCTGTGTCCTCTGGTTTGTGGGCTCGATGAAAGCAGGAGTTGGGTTGGCTTCATCCCTGTGGCGCCAGCACCCAGCACCCAGCGTATGTTAGACTGAACGGAACTGCCAGTGCTCTGACACACTGGAAGGCCAGGCTGCCCCTGGCACGGAGTGGTGATTCCCTCCAAGGTTCGAGAGGGAAAGACTGCCTACCTGTGTGCTGCCTTCACGCTGCTTGGCTTCCAGAATGGAAATGATGGCGCTTGGCGCTGACTGTGGATGCCACCCCAAAGTTCAGCTCTCGAGAGCTGGTCCTAGATGCTCTCCCCGCTGGAAGTTCTCTGAATGAGTCCAGGTGCTTTACTCCTCAGATACCTTCTCTTCCCCTGTGTTGTTCAGTGCGTATCGATGCAAGGAGTCAGAGCGTGAAAGAGAAAACGTGGTGGCCCATCCCCAGGTTGCCACTTGGTTTTGGGATGTCGCCAATTGAACACACACACATTTACTCATTCAGTCACTGAGCGCTTACTCTGTGCCAAAACCTGTGTGGCTGAATACAGGGTCCCGCAGATGACAGGGATGGGGTCCCGCATTCAAGAAGCAGACAGTCTGGGACGCCTGGGTGACTCAGCCAGTGAAGTGTCTGCCTTCGGCTCAGGTCTTGATCTCAAGGTCCTGGGATTGAGCCCCTGCTCCCTGGTCAGCGGGGAGTCTGCTTCTCCCTCTGCCTCTGCCTCTCCCCTCCCCCCACTCATCCTCGTGTGCATGCTCTCTCTCTCTCTCTCTCTGCCTCTCTTTCTCTCAAATAAATAAATAAAATCTTTTAAAAAAATAGAAGATCACAGTCTGGTGGGAGAGCAGTCCTATAAACGTAACAGTGGGAATGCGAGGGGTAAGATTGTCAGTGTGGGAGTGTGCCCTCCCTGCCTCTCTTGATATCTCCCTGCCACCCCCTTCAAAGGGGAATTCTGTCTTCACCACTCCAGGACTTTAGGAAGATTAGAGACAGGATCAAAGCAGAAGGAAGAAGAAATCTCATTTTCTGAGGGCATGTCTCAATTTCTTCTTTGTTGTAGAGAATCAGGGTAATGAGCAAGGTTGAAATTGGAGGTTAAATCAATTCACGTAAGGAGGAGTTAACTTCACACCCACCAGGATGGCTGTGATCAAAGAAACGGAAAATAAGTATCAGTGAGGATGTGAAAACATCGGAACCCTTCTTCAGAGCTGGTGGGAACAGAACATGGTGCAGCCACTATGGAAAACAGTTTGGTGGTCCCTCAAAAAGCTAAACATAAAATTACCATATGGCCCAGTAAATCCACTTCTAAATATATACTCGAGAGAACTGAAAACAGGGACTCAAACTGCACCATTATTCACAGTAGCCAAAAGGTGGAAAGAACCCAAGTCTCCATCAACAGAGGAGTGGAAAAACAATTTGTGGAATGTCCGCATGGTGGAATATCATTCAGCCATCGGAAGGCATGCAATTCTGTTTATGCTACGATAGAGAGGAACCTTGAAAACATTATACTAAGTGAGATCAGCCAGATACAAAGGACAGATATTGTATGATGCCACTTATATGAGGTTTCTAGAATAGGCAATTTCACAGAGACAGAAAGCAGAATAGAGTTTACTAGGGGCTTGGGGGAAGGGGGAAATGGGGAGTTATTGCTTAATGGGTACAGGGTTTCTGTTGGGGACGATGAAAAAATTCTGGAAATGGTGGCCATAGTTATGCAATATCGTGTATGTACTTAATTCCACTGAATTGCACACTTAGACATGGTTAAGGTCGTAAAGTGTATGTTATGTATATTTTACCACAATAAAAAAGATCTTTTAAGAGGTTGGATTAATTCCATAATAAAGAAGTTCTACAGCATAAGTAAAAGGAGGGAGAGGGGAGGGGAGATGGGGGTGCAGCAAGTATGGGAGCGTTCAGCGGAGCAAAGATTTGGGATCAGCTGTGCCCCACGGAGGACCTGGTACATTGTAAACAATACATAATCGCTTAGTAAATAATCGTGGATCGAATGAGAGAATGGAGGAGAAGGGATTTTGAGAATTTGACTATGGTTGGACAAAATGTGTCCCCTATGACATTCCGTGAGAAATCCGAGTTAGGACGGGGAGCGTTTTTTCACGACTTATGTTAGTAGACTTTGATCTTTGCCCAGTCGAGGCCGCACTGGGCTCTGGGCACATGGTGGGTGAGAAGGGTGGCGCCCCACTTAGTGGTGGGGCAGGTAAGTCTCTCTCTCTAGGAAGAGGAGCCTCGATGGAGGCTTCTAGAGTCAGGAGAAGGAAGGACGTTCAGGAAGAGCCCAGGGAAGTAAAGGCTGGAGGAGAGATAGGCTACAGGGTGAGCTGTGTGGGTAGATACAGCTTTGAATCTCAGCCAGCTGGGCCCCAAGTGTAAGTGTTGAGGGGGTGCGGACGACCCACAACCAGGCAATGGACTGCGGTGGCGTCTGCACTGAAGTTTTCTCTCCTGCGCATGAGGCCTTGCGGGAGCGGGAAGCCCCCAAATCTCTTGTCCCTCGTCACATGCCTCCAGGATCCGTCCACCGCGCGTCTTGAGCCAGAGCCGCCAGCAGAGGGCGGGCGGGAGACAAACGTGCTGAGGCCCGCGAGCCGCCGCTCTAGCCTGACCCGGGTCATAGAGTCGCGCCGCTTCCGGCCCTGCCGTGGGGAAGGAGCCGGAAGTCCGGCGGGCTCCGGGTGTCGAGATGGAGGAGGTTGAGTACGAGTCGGTGCTCTGTGTCAAGCCGGAGGTCCACGTCTACCGCATCCCGCCGCGAGCCACCAACCGTGGTTACAGGTGATCGCTTGCCGCCGGGCCAGGCTAACCCCGATTTAACCCCTTCCCCGCCGCCCGACACGCCCACCGTGGGAGCCCAGGACGGCCGCGGCCGGTTTAGGGGAGCGGCGGGAGGTAATGCTGTGTTTTCTCCCAGTTCGAGGCCAGAGCAGGGAGGGAGACCCAGACTTGGGACTGTCTCAGTCCGACGCACGGGGCTCCCAGCGCCAGGAAGGCGTTGGAGCCGTGTCTAGCCGTGTCTAGCGGGTAACCTAAGCGTGGTTGGGTGCGGGGGGTGGTGTCACAAGCCCTTTTCTTTCAGCCCTGACTGGTGGCCTTGAAGGGAACCTTGAAAAGCCTGAAGGGGGAGGGGTCCTGTCACCGGCGGAAATCCCCAGGGGAAGGAAAACAGCTCAGAACCGGCCAAAAGGACCCGTTCGAGGGAGCTGTAAGCGGATGGCCAGAGCCCAGGGACCCCTCCGTGCCCAGCTCCCTTCGCACGAACCTCAGGCCTTAACGCAGCTTGTGGCGGTTGGAAGGAGTCCATCCGCGCTTCTCTGGTGAAATGTTCACCTGAGAGGGATAAACAGATGCCTGTAAGGTCTGGAAGGGAACGCAGGAAAGGGCGTTACGGGAGGACAGTGGGGGTTGGAAGGAGACTTCCTTTCCTGATATGCTTTTCTGTAATGTTTGCATTTTGTTACCAAGCCTATGCATTACCTATTAAAAGAAGGAAAGGAAAAAAAAAGATGTGCTTGTTACAGACAGCCTGGTCTGTGGCTATATTGTGCGCCCGTCTCGGGGGTGGGGTCGCTTTGGAAGGCACTGTTTGTCTCAGTGATTTGGAAATACAGGATTGGCCTGCAGCGCAAGAATGGTGGGGTGTCCACATTTCTGGCCTCTTGTTACTTTCCAGTTGTGTTAACACGGACTCGTAGCTGATTTTCTAGACAACAGATAATTTTTTTGAACACCTGTTACATCCATGGTGTAACTTAAAAGTAGTATGAAAGCAACGAGAGAAGCAATTACAGAAACACATTTGCTTTCTGTCGTCAAACTGGAGATTGGACACCAAACCCGGGATGGTCAATCTACTCTGATCCCCTTTAGTAGGATGGGTTTGGTCCCTCCTGGAACCCCCCCCCCCCAGATAAGGTTCCCAAGTGTCAGGGCTGGCTGGTTTGGCACAGAGGAAACTGGCAGCCCCTGCCCTTGACCCTCAGAGCTCCTCTTAGCTTAGATCTAAGGCCTGTGTTGCTCCAGTAGGAGGAACTGAAACTGAGTCTGCTGACTTGTGACTCGAGAGTCTGCATTCGTGTGGCCTTTAAAACAACCTGGGTCCATAGTTAATGGTGTTGTTTAGGAAATTCCAAGAAAAGCCTTTGAAAACACCCAAGGTTCTTGCTGTTTGGGGGGTTTTACTGAATTGCTTCTTAGAAGTAAAATGTGAAGGTACTGCTTTAAAAGTCCCCAAAGAAGCTATTGTGATAGGTCCGTGGTTTCCTGGGGTTCTTTCGGCCTGGGACACCTTCGAGGTTGTTTCTTGGACACCTGTTCACTTGTCTCACATGTATAGTTGCTCCTCTTCTTTCTTTCTGCTAACGGTTGCTCTCTCTCTGCTTTTCCTCGAAGATCGTCCCCCTGGTCCCAAATGGTCACTCTGGCCACTGCAGCCTGGCAGTGTCTTAAACAGCAGGCCTGGGAGCTGCTTCCTTTACAGAAAGAAAACTGGAAGTCCTACTTCTGAGAAAAAGTCTCTGTAGTCTAGAACTGGGGTCAGCAAACTGCGACCGATTGTGTTTTTGGTGTTTTTTGGGGGGGGACCGATTGTGTTTTTGTATGTCTCATAAGCTAAGGATGGTTTTTACATTTATAAATAGCTGGGGAACATTAAAAAAAATATTTCTTAATGCACAAATTATATGAAATTCAGGTTTTTAGTGTCCAGAAAGTTGCGCTGAAATACAGTCACTCAGCAGAAAACATTCAGTTAAAATACATAAAGCACCAACACACTCACGTACTGTTTGCTTTCGCCCTACAGCAGCAGAGCGGGAAGTTGTGACTGAGATGGGATGGCCCTTTTCAGAGAAAGTTCGCCAACCTCTGGTCCTGAGCAAGCCCCCCACATGGTCCTTCCCATTGCCGTCCCCAGCACTTGAGTGACAGAGCAGCGGCCTCTAGCCGAGGCTCAATGGTTTTTGTCCCCTTAGGGCCGCGGAGTGGCAGCTGGACCAGCCTTCATGGAGTGGCCGGCTGCGGATCACTGCAAAAGGACAGGTGGCCTACATTAAGCTGGAGGACAGGACCTCAGGTAAAGGCAAGGGAGGCCCTCGTGGGGCTAAGATGCCGTACGTCCTACTTTGTGAGGGGAGAGGCAGCCCTGGCCGGTCCACTCGGGTCATGGGAACCGATCCTCGAAATCAACGGCCCAGCCGTACCTCTAAGCCGCCTCCATTCCCCCGACCTTTAAGTGTAGAAAGCGCCCTCTCCAGGTGTAAAAAGGACTATTTCCTGTCATGCACCTGTCTTTGGTGGGGGGCCTCTTTAAGAATATCCTAATTTTGGAATCCAGGAAGAGGAGACCTACAGGTTCGTCTCAGGTAGGAAGCCCCAGAGTTTGCCTTGAAGACCAGCTGGGATGGGGGGGGGATGCACAACCCTCTGCGGTTGAGCTCTGCTTCTTACTCAGGAATTCTGTTTATCAACTAAATGCTAACGCCCCAGACTGACCACGCCCATTAACTGAAAGAGCTGGAAACTGTCCGACTCAGCTCTTTCTTTGCTGAAAGAACAAGCCACGCCGGGCTGCGTTGGGGTCAGCTGGCAGATGTCACCTTAGGGGAAATCCGCCTGGAGGTCATGTGCCACCAGGGCCTCCGGGTGAGCTGTGGAGGGCACTCGACCTGAAAGAGCCCCAGCCCCAGAGCAGGCATGGGGCCTGGGGCCTGCTTGGTCGGGTGCTGCAGCATCCGGTCATTTATTTTTCTAAGGCGTAGAGATTTTCCTGGGTGGGGTGGGACCGAGTGTAAAGCCTCAGAGGCGAAACCGGCATCCTTGTGTCTGAGCTGTGAGACCTTGGGCGAGCCACGTGACCTCCAGTGCCTCGGCCTCCTTGTTGAGGTGGGGATCCCATTAGCTCATACTCCACAAGGTGGTCGGAAATACGAAGTGAGCGCACATTCATCCAGCTGCTTTGTGGACTGCGCGGGGACCCAAAGCATCGATTTGTTCTGGAGCGTGGGGCTGGCTGGGCACTGGCTGCAGAGGAGTTTGAAAAGACAGCTGCTGTGACTAGGCCAGAGAGCTCGGGCTGTGAGGTTGGCCGGGGTGTCCCAGGTGATCTCACAAGGGGTGGCAGTACCTGTTTTCTGGGAGCCTTAGGAATGGACTTCAAGGTGACCGCCTAGGGGAACAGCGACTGCCCAGAGCTGAGCCTCCCCTCAGGAGCCACCCCAAGATGCTCTTCGCTCGGGGTCAGGCCTGCTGGGTCCTGTTTGTCTCTCCCTCCACACTCCTTCTCTGCCAAGGCTAGTGGCATTTGGGCTAGGGGAGTGTTGTGGGCTGTCAGGTCAAATTTCAGCTGTGCAGGGACATGGCTGGCCTCTTTACCAGATGCCAGTAGCACCCCCCAAGTTGTGAAAAATAAAAATGTCTCCGCACATTGACACATGTCCCTGGGGGGGAGGGGGAGCAAAACCAACCCTGGTTGAGAATCACTGCTCTGGGCCGAAGGCATCCACGTGAGTCCCCGATCCCCAGGGACCAAACTAGGGGGCAAAGAAATTATCAAGAAGCTACAGACTTGAGGGCCACCCACCGATTGGGATTCAGTTTGGCCTTGATTGCACAGTCACCTGTGAACCTCAGCATTGAGTAGAGAAGCCTTGGTCGAGTACCGGAAGTGCGAATGGAGGTCAGCACCTGCAGAAGTGATGCAAGTCCTGGGTGGCGCAGTCGTTAAGTGTCTACCTTCGGCTCAGGGCGTGATCCCAGCGTTCTGGGATCGAGCCCCACATCAGGCTTCTCCGCTAGGAGCCTGCTTCTTCCTCCCACTCCCCCTGCTTGTGTTCCCTCTCTCACTGGTTGTCTCTCTCTGTCAAATAAATAAATAAAATCTTTAAAAAAAAAAAAAAAGTGATGCGAGTCCAGAACGCCCCCAAAGGTGTGCACTACACTGGGGCCTAGAGAGCCGGAGTGATGAGGGATGCATTCCATTGAGGCTCCTTTTAAAACCTCTAGTCCTCCTGCCCTGGCTCACCTGCTTCAGATTCTTCTGTAGGTGCTCAAACCTTCTTTCACTGGGTTCTGCGGCTCCTCCGCAGTCCTGCCTCAGGTCCCAGGCCTTTTCGGAGGTGGTGCTGGACCTGGACCGGGGCCTGCCTGCTCCCGGGCCCTCGGGTGCAGGCAGGTCGGCTCTAGCCCAGCCGTCCCGTGGGGATGGAGTTCCAGCATTGCTAGAGCTGTGGATTGTCAGAGAAGACCAGAAATCTGGATTATTTTACATGTAATTTGATTTTGAAAAGTTCGGCAGTTAAATGAAGAAGATTAACGGGGGGCTGAATGTGACCTGCAGGCCGCCCCTGACTTCAGCCTTTCCTTGGTTATAGGTCTGTGTCTTCTCTTCTGTCAGAATGGATTTGCTTTGAACCCCCGAGTAAGGTTTGCCTCGCTGCCTTTGAGGAAGAAGGCCCCAGTGGTTTGATAGAAGTGTCAGGCTGGAAAGGGGCTCGAGGTTCACCCTAACTTGTGCTTCCAGGGGAGCTCTTTGCTCAGGCCCCGGTGGATCAGTTTCCTGGCACAGCCGTGGAGAGCGTGACGGATTCCAGCAGGTACTTCGTTATCCGCATCGAGGATGGAAATGGTGCGTGCGGGTCTCGGGGGTTCCTCCTCGTGAGAAGGGTGTCCTCTGCCTCTGGCAAGCGGGATTAATCATGTGTTGTTCCCCAGGGCGCCGGGCGTTTATTGGAATTGGCTTCGGGGACCGAGGCGATGCCTTTGACTTCAATGTTGCATTGCAGGACCATTTCAAGTAAGTGGTTCCGGAACACGCGTGCTCGTGCCGCCTCCCTGCTTTCCCTGGCAGCATGGTTTCCCAGCTTAGGATACCCAGGTGGTGGTGTGGGATTCGTCTGCTGGCAGAGCCTCCGGGAAACTCACTGCTCCTGTGGGGCAGGCTGCCTTCTCTACTTTCCAGTCCTCTCCTCTTCCCCCAGCCCCATCTCTCACCGGTCAGCTGGCCCAGCCTCTGAGGTGCCATACCTCTTCCCTTCCCGGGCACCAGAGGCGCTCAGAGTCCTGAGCCTGCTCCTCCGTGGTACAGTCAGTGGTGCTGTGGTCTGCGAGTCCTTCTAAAGCTAAAAGACAGGGCAGGAAAGACAGCTCCCCTGCCCCCTGCAGGCCTCCGTCTCTGGCCGCTGGCGGGTTGGAGCGTGTGCAGCCACTCACGTGCGCACCTCTGGCTCTTCCCTGGCCTGCTGTCCTGCCCAGGTGGCTGCCGGATGGGTATCGTGTGGAGGCGGGGCGCTCTTTGTGTTGCTCTCTGCTTCCTGGGCATCTGTCTTGTCTCACCATCTACCTTATGAGTCTTTGGGGCCGGGGGGGGGGGGGGGTTGTGGGTACGTTGTCCTAGTCCTCATGCCAAGGGCTAGGGAGGAGAGGGCCAGGTTCTCAGATTTCCTGAAGACCAGTGTCAGGACCGTCTTCTACATCCATGAGCTCACTGAATTGTCATAGCTGTCTTTAACACGTACAGAATCGTCATCCCATCTTGTTGACGAGGACACTGATATGCCCACAACTGTTTACGTGTCAGAGTCAGGATTTGAATTCAGGCCCAACTGCCAAGCCTGCATGTCTTTTTCTGCTGCGTAGAACCTCCTCCTGGACCGTTGGTCGTGGAGGTGGAGTGAAGGAGTGAACGCAGGGCAGCTGGTCTCTTCCTCGCCTTTGTCTTCCTGTCTCCCCAGGTGGGTGAAACAGCAGTGTGAATTTGCAAAACAGGCCCAGAACCCAGACCAGGGCCCCAAGTTGGACCTAGGCTTCAAAGACGGCCAGACCATCAAGCTCAACATCGCGGTGAGTCCCACCCTCCCTTGGCTTTGTTGGCCCGCACCCTCGCCCGGCCCCCAGCCCCGCCCTCTTTTCCCAACTTCCGGTCCGTCCGTTGAGTAGCTGTGTGTAGAGCAGCTGCCCGGTGCCAGCTCCTGTGCTGGGGGTGAATGAGCGAACTCTGCTCTCGTGGTCTGAGCTGGACCAGACAAGATGTGACCACAACCTGGCAGGGGAGGGGATGTAAGGAAGGGAAAGGAGGGGGAGCAAAAGCTGGTTCAAGCAGAGGGAATAGCATGTGCTAAAGCTCTGAGTTGCGAGGGAGCGTCAGTCACTTGCTGCCAGAGCTGGCGTTTCTGACCAAGCTGTTTGAATGGGGGTCAGCTGCATCCTGGCCTTGAACCTCAAGTAAGGAAGATTCGGGAGAGCTCTGGACAGGAAAGCATTGAGGTGGGTGCTGGGAGTCACGGGCAGCTTCTGCTGGTGGTGGTGGTGTCCTGACACCCCGTGTCTTCATCCTGAGCTGCCCTGCATCTGGGTTTCCCCTTGTTGGCTCCTGTGGAGAATGGGAAAAGGTAGGGCTGGGCCGGGTGGCCAGGACTTGGTCCTGAACCTGGCTACAGGGAGTGGGGTTGGAGTGACTGGGGGAACCAAGGACCAGATGGAAATGTTTTTTTGAAGAAACTTTGTAACCCTAAGATAATGCTCTTCCTCTTTACTTACTCTTTATTTACTATCTCTTTCTCCTCTTTTCTGCTTCATGCTGGTGATGATTTGGGACCCTTGACGTTGGCCAGCTGGCCCTTAAGAGAAAATACAGGTCATGTCCAGTGGACTGGTTGGGATGTGATTCCTCTCTTGCTGGGAGGAAACTAACATTTAATGAGCATCAGCTGTGTGCCAGGTAGTGTTTTTTTAGGCACTTATATGAATTAAACATTCTCCCATTTTACAGGTGAGAAAATTGAGGCTTAGAGAATTTAAGGGACTTGCCCAGGTCATGGAGCTGGAAATAAGCAGCACAGCCGGACTCTCACTGAGGGCTTTGAGGCTTCTGGCTTCAGGGCTGTGGTTTTAGCATTGGATTAAGCTGCTGCTCCTTACAAGGGGGGAACCGTGTCTTCATCCTTGTAACTCGCACTGGTTTCTGGCTCACTTGGGGGCTCAGGTTTTTGTTTTTGGGTTTTTTTAAATTTTGGGTTTTTTGGTTTTTTTAAGATTTTATTTATTTACTTGAGAGAGCAGGGGCAGGGGCAGAGGGAGAGAGAAAGGGAGAAGCAGACTCCCCACTGAGCAGGGAGCCCAATGCAGGGCTCGATCCCAGGACACTGAGATCATGACTGGAGCCAAAGTTAGATGCTTAATCGGCTGACCCACCTAGGCACCCCTTTTTTAAATGTTTTATGGAAGTATGCTGTGTGTACAGAAAAGTACACACATTATCAATGCAGAACTCAGTGAATTTTTGAAAACCAAATGTACCCATGAAAACTAGCCCCCAGATCAAGAAGCAGAGATTATCAGCCCTCTGGAAGCCCCTCTCCTGTTCCCGTCCACAGGACAGAGTCACCACGGTCCTGATGTTGAATGCCCTAGATTTTTGTTTTCAAACAAAATCTGCCTCTGTTTTGTTGCTCGTCGTTTGTCCATTGTCACTGCAGTGGCGTATTTCATTGTAAGAATGTGTCACAGTGTTACTGTTTGTGGGTTTTTTTTTTTTTTTTAAGATTTATTTATTTATTTGAGGTGGGGAGGGGCAAAAGGAGAGGGAGAGAGAATCCTCAAGCGGACTCCCTGCTAAGCGCAGAGCCCCACCCGGGCTCAATCCCACGACCTGAGCCGAAACCAAGAGTCGGATGCTTAACCAACTGAGCCCCCCAGGAACTTCCCAGTGTTACCCTTTAACCGACGGTGGACACTGGGGTAGTTGCCAGTTTGGAGCTGTTACAAATGGTGTGACTGCGACGTCCACGTGCATGTCTTTTGGTGCCTGTGTGCATGTTTCTGGGGGGTCTGTTTCCAGGAGGGAAATTGCAGGGTCATCAGTTCACATGTTCGGCTTTATAGATTCTTCCAGACAGTTTTCCAAGGAGCGATCCCAGTTTACACTGCCCCCGGCAGTGTGTGAGTGAGCGTTCCGGTTGCCCCACATCCTTGTCAGTACTGGGTAGTCTGTATTTTAGCCGTTCTGCTGGGCGTGTAATGATATAGCGCTTGTTTTGATTTGTAGTTTTAATTGGTATTTTCCTGATGATTAATGAAGCCAGTGCTGAGTTTTCAAATTAGGTGTATTTGAGATAGCTCTGGAATTGTGATGCGTTGAACACAGCTCACAACAGTGAGAGTGCTGGATGGCTCTTGACCATCTCTTGGTTATACAGACGTTTGGGACTTGGGGGACACCTTGGCCCTGTTTGTGGGGTTTTCTGATAAGCAGGGGGACCCCAGCAGAACTGACTGGTTTGCATTCCTCTCCTCTCTTCAGAACATGAAGAAGAAGGAAGGAGCAGCCGGGACTCCCCGAGCACGGCCCGCCAGCACAGGAGGACTGAGCCTGCTTCCCCCACCCCCGGGGGGGAAAACCTCCACCCTGGTCCCTCCCCCCGGGGAGCAGTTGGCTGTGGGGGGGTCCCTCGTCCAGACAGCAGGTGCTCCCAGTTCAGGTCAGTGCTTGGGAGTAACTGTACTTGCTGTGAAAGCTGCACCTGCGGGGTCCTCTTCCCCCGGCAGCGGGGGCCGCGTGGAGTTCCCTCCTTCACTCGCACCGTCCATCATTTGGTACCTGTCCGTGACACCACAAAGCTGATCCTGCCCAGGCTGGGTAAGGGGTTCCTCTGTCCCCTGATACCTGCCGTGTACCCCCTCAGTGCCTCTGTCTACCCCTGACGGGCGGGGGCTGAGGCTTGTTGGTTGTGACACTGATTTGCGGTGAAATCATCAGGATGTGGGTTCCTGGTTCTTAGAAGCTGCCCCGTGTTTGTCGAGTGGGTGGGTGATAGAGACACGGTCTGCTCATACCTAGTAGGAGACAGGAGTCCTGGGCACAAAGACCAAATGTATGGGTCCATATACTACCAGCCAGGCTGATGTGGGGAGGCTCCATGTTGAGGTGGGCCTTGAAGGAAGGAGACCAGGGGAAGGGGACGCTTGGCATTCCAGACAGAAGCGTATGAATAAGGCTCAGATTTTTAAACACCTGGTGTGTGTAGGGAAGTGGGTGTAGCATAAGTATGCCAAGGTGAGTGGTGGGAAATAATGTTGGGGATTTAGTTTAGAGCAAGCTCCTTGGTAAGGCCCTCGGGGTGCTGGGAAGCTGAGGGGCAACTCCCCCAGCACGCTACTCTGGTGCTTGTTCTAAGGTGTAAGGAATGCTTTTGGTGACCCTGGGATTCCAGAAGTCAGTGCCCAGTACCAGCCATCGATAGTGCTGGGGAGCTAGCCTATTTCCTTGGCCTCCGCACCCTACCTGGCCAGCCTGGCTGATGTTCCAGGCCTTCCCCAGGCTGGGTGATTTCTCCACACAGATCTCACCAGGTTCTGGGGGTCAGGATCTAGGCAGGAAGCCTGCTTTCTTTCCATTTTAAGGGTGTGGCCATAGGCTTCCCCATGTGGCAGTCAGGCTTCCAACCTTAGCCTCGTGGGGAATTCCCAGGCCAGGCGTGGGCAGGAGTAGCGGTCAGCCAGCCTCCGCCCCGGTACCAGGAACCATCCTTCCAGCATTGTTTCTCAGAGTAACAGGACCAGCTGCCTTGGCATCACCAGGAACGTGGACAGAATCTGTGTTATTTGTATGCTCACTGAGGTCTGAGAACCACTGTCTCAGGCCTTCCCTCGGTTGCTGCTGTGTCTTTAACAGCTAACATGGAGCATCTGCTGTGTGCCAGGCGGTGTTCTAGGCCCTGGGAATGCTCCTAGTACAGCGCCACGTTCCCGTTCTCAAGGGCTTATGGTTGGTTGGTTGGTTGGTTGGTTGGTTGGTTGGTTTTCTTAAGATTTTATTTATTTATTTTGAGAAAGCAAGAGTGATGGGGGGGAGGGGCAGAGGGAGAATCTCAAGGAGACTGTACCTGGAGCACAGAGCCCGATGCAGGGCTTGATCTCATGACCCTGAGATCATGACCTGAGCCAAAGTCAGGAGTGAAGACACTTAACCGTCTGAGTGACCCAGGTGCCCCTCTATGTTCTTTTTTAAAGATTTTTATTTATTAGAGACAAAACACAGCAAGGGTGCAGGAGAGGGAAAAGCAGACTCCCCACCGAGCCAGGAACCCAGTGCGGGGCTCGATCCCAGGACCCCAGGATCATGACCTGAGCCGAAGGCAGTCTCTTAACTGACCGAGCCACCCAGGCTCCCCAAGGGCTTATGTTCTAAGGCACAAGTCAGGCAATTAGCGTGTCTACAGACAGAATGGTGTCAGATAATGAGCCAGGAAGAGCTACCATTTATTGAGCACTTAGTATATCCTCTAAAACCAGACTGGCTGAGTTCACATTCTAGCTTATCAGTTGTATGATAGTCGGAAGATTGCCTGCTTCTCTGTGCCTCGGTTTTCTCATCTGTAGTATGGGGGCAGTCGTGATACCTATGGTGTGGGTTTCTGGTGAGGATCAAATGAGCTACTCCGCGTGTAGCACTTAGGAACGATACCTAAAACGCCAAGTGCTAGTGTTTGTTAGATCTCATGACACTATGTCATTACCACTACCACGGCTGGGCGTTGTCCAAACGTGCCACCGTGTTCACTCCTGCAGCACAGACCGCTTCTGTGAAGTAGTGGCTGTTATCAGTGAGAGAGAAGGTTGCGCCTCAGGTCGCACAGTGGGTCCTGGCCTGTCTTCCCCCAGGGCCTGTGATGGGTCTGAATGAGACAATGCACAGTAAGCACTTGGAGCTTCAAAACTCAGTCCTTGAGGGCGCTGGTGTTATCTGGTCTCCTGGCCCGAGCAGATTAGAAATAGCAAATTGGTGGGAGGGCGCAGGGGGGAAGGCACAGGGCCTTTAGCAGGGACAGCGGCGCACGGGGGAGGTGCCGGAAAAGCACGGAAGCAGGCTTGGCAGCCCCATGGTACCCCCACCTTGATGAAGAGAGACACACAGCGGCTTCTGTGTTGCTTCTTCTGGAACGCTCGTCCCAAAGCCTAACCACTCTGGGTCCCAGCATTTGGCACATGTCTGGAGCGTAACTTTCATTCAGTTGATCCAGCCCCTGGACTGAGGGCTTTATGTGAAGATGACCTTGCATCGTTGGGGGGGCATTCTCCATTCAAGAAGCCAGGGCGGGAGATAGGACATTTTAAACAGGTTGCCAATAGAAGCAGTTGAACACAAGGTCAGCTTCAGGTACGAGTGGTGGATGATGGGTGACTCGTCCTCACTGGCGCCCTGCCCTCCACCTTGTATGTCTGTGGCTTTCCACTTTTCTCCAGGAGCCCTCAAGGGCTCATGAGCAGATGGAAATGGGGCTGCTCGTTTGTTTTTCTTTTTGTCCCAGAGCAGGTCTCTGTGTCTCTTTCTCGGCCACTTGGAATCATGAGACTAAATTTCAGGGTCACTGAAACTACAAGAAAGACCTGACTCCTGTGTCTCCTTTTCTTCTCTCCCTGCCCGTTGGATTTGGGGACATCAATAGGAGGTGCCACCACGTCCTGGCCGCAAGCCAAGCCTGCCACGACTGCCACCGCCGACATCTGGGGAGACTTTACAAAATCCACAGGGTGAGGAGAGGGTCACATTTTTGTGGTGGGACTGGGGCCAGGGCTGTGTCCCTAGAAACCTGGGGTGGTTCCAGATGCTTTTCTGCTGGCGTGTGGAGCAACCGCTTGGACTTGGACGTTTTCAGGCCAGCCAGAGGGCAGAGCCCCAGAATGTCTGCTTTGGGTGGCATACTTCTCTCCGTGAAGGCTTTTTGCTGCTCTCTACGGCTAGGTGACCTGGGGCTACACTATAACTCTTTCTGGTCTTCCAAGCGCCTTTGGCTTGTCCCCAGTAGCAGCTCCCTCTCTTCTTCCACTCCATATTCCCTACCCCCGCCCCAGCTATCCCAGAACACTGGACTGAGAGTTAACCTTGGTTCTAGCCTTGGCCCAGCCTCATGGTCTCTTGCCTTCTCTGTCTCAATAAAACTTCAAGCCTTTCCTTGGAGTGGAGGTGAAGAGATGCTAAAAACTTACTGCACCGTTGTTTCTAGGGATAGGCTGTAGGACAGGACTCAGCACGTGTTTTCTATAGAGATAGCAGATTGTTTAGACTTCACAGACCTTACGGTCTCTACTCAGTTTTGCTTTTGTAGCTCAAAAGCAGCCAGAGATGGTATGTAAATGAATGGGCATCGCTGTGTGCCAATAACACTTTATTTACAGAAACAGAGGACTAGATTTGGTTCCTGGGCTGTAGTTTGCTGACCCCTGCTCTAGAACATTCAGGGACTGACTTCTTGGAGCTCTTTCTGCCCAGACAGAAGCCATATTTTATCAACTTTGTATTTTCAAAGATCTGAACTCTCCCACCCCTCCCTTTTTTCCTTTTACAGGTCGACTTCCAGCCAGACTCAACCAGGCACAGGCTGGGTCCAGTTCTGAGCTGAGTGCATCCCTCTTTTTCCTCATACAATTTCTGGAAAGGAGCCGCCTCACCTGGGCCAAAGGAAGGAGGACGAAGCACTCCCGGCCAGCCTCTGTCTGGAGCATGACTCTCTCCTCTCCTCCTCACCTGACTTTCTTGACAGACTGGCATGTCAGGCAGTAAATTGGCGCAGTGTCACACTGTTTGCTGGGATTCGAGTGTGCACCCACAACACGGGAGGAGGAAAGCTCCAGCATCCCCATCCCTGTCTGTCTCTTGACATGAGAGACACTGAGACTGCTGCTTCCATCACAGTGACCCGTATTAAACACAAGCCCCCAGAGCAAAAGAAGGGGTTGAGCGTGCTTCCTGGCCTCAGCTGGGGCCTTCTCAGTGGTCACAGGTGTCCCGTGATCACTGTCCAGAAGGACGGCCTTCTGCACACCTGTTGGCTGTTGCGACTTCATTCAAGGTGCCTTCAGAGAGGCCATTCCTTCCTGATTTCTGGCAGGTTTATAGGCTGCAGCTCGAGCAGATAATCAGGAGGGAAATCAAGAGTATTAACCAGCTTTTAAAAATTTTTTAATGTTTGCTTTGCTAACGTGCTGATCTGCACTAACTCGTCTTTGCAAAAGGGACTCCTCCTGCAAGATGCCCCAGCAGGGACCTCGGAAAGCATTCCACCCTGTCCGCTGCAGGAACTGCTCTGAACTTCAGGAAGCAGCGTTCTTCTTGGCCAGATGGCCTGGCTGCCGGGTCTTCTGGGCCAGGTGGGCAATGCCGGGCTGAGGCAGGCGCTGGAAGAGTGTTTGGGCATAGTTCTCATGGAGGTGGGGGGTTTGGCCGTCCTGTCCACTGACAGCTGTCTGGGTTCAAGGGCTCCCAGCACGGTTCCCAGGGCCCTGGGTTTTCTCCTGGGTGTGGTTTCTGAAGTGCCTTGTCTGCAGACAACCTCTTACTTTCTTTTCTCCTTCAGAGACTGTACGTGACAGAAGGAGTTCTGCACGAACTGGAAGCTTAGGGTTGCCTGTATTACTGGTTTATGAGAAATAATTTTATTTGAGCACACCTCTAAATTTGCTTTTATCAACATACTTTACCTCTTAATTGAAAGGTGGATTTTTTGGAGGGTCAAGACAATGAACTGAAAAAAAAGAAAAAGTGTTGGCCTTTTTGTGGGACCAGATTCCGAAGATAAAAAAATAAATATTTTTACTTCTGTCAGTGTATGTCAAAGGTGAACATGTTTTTGGCAGCATGGCCACTAAGCCACCCAGGGTGCCACAGCTAGACTCAGCCACCTCTCACCACTGATCGTGTGTCTGGATTTAAAGTCTGGTGCCAGGGGGTCAAATTAGCCAAAAATAAGAGAATTCCTTCTTGTTGCCCCAAGGCAACCAGTAACTTCTCCCCTGTGCACCTAGAAGAGCACCTGTCGTTCGGGGACATTTTAGCTTGTCACGTGGGAGGGGGCCCCTGCCTCCCCCGAAGACCTCACCGTGGAAGCCCCTAAATAGGAAGGATGTACAGGCACGCAGGAGCCAAAAACTAAAGGCCACAGCACTTCCCTGCTCGAGGGTTCGGTAAGAAAGCTGCAGTTTTGGGTAGTTATGGAAACAGCTGCTCTGGCTAATGAACTCGGGGGGGGGGAGGGGCGGACGGGGACAGAAAATTAGAATGGAGGGTCCTCTGCCCTTTGAGTAAAGGTAAGGAATTCTCATGAAGGGAGCCTCAGGAGTAGTAAACTGCATCTGTTGCCCATTACGTCCCAGCTTCTTTCTTCCTAAGCGCTTGGAGGCTGGAAAGGAGGAAGCTTACCTTGAAGGAACCCTTCCTTGAGTAGAAGTACTTCCCCTTCAAGGTAGGCTCTTGGGTCTTGGAGATGGACCTGGGCTTTGGATCTAGGCACTCTCCTGGTTAGGCGGTGACCACAGGCTCCTTCCTTCACCCGAGTGTCACTCACAGGAGGCACAGATGCGCCAGCAGGTGCCCATGTCCCATAGTTTGGCCTGAATTACCATCATCTAGAATCAGCTAACTTACCAGGAACCATTACTCATGATGGTTGTGGTGAGGCCACTGGTGAAGCAGCCATCAAGGATCTGACCTGAGAAACACCTTGACAGACCTGTGAGGGGTGGGGCTGGGATAAGGAACAGTGTAGTTCATCACCAACTGGGATCCTTGCTGGGAAAAAAACCCGCTGGGGGACCAGGATCCCCAGGAAAATCCCCAATCCCAAACCAGGCTTCTCTTCAATCAGACACCTGACTGGAGCTTCCAAGTTGGGGGTTGGGGGTAGGGGGCGTGAGGCCTGGGCTGCACTCTACAGAGCGGGGGCGGGGGGTGTTGAATACCCTGACAGCCGAAGGTGGCTCCCACGATTGCCACCACCTGGTGTGCACATCTGACGTGATCTTCCAATGTAGGTCAGACCCGTGACTTCTAAGCAACACAATAAGGCAAAGGTGACAAGATGTTGCTCCCATGATTACGTTATAGAACCGGACATCCATCCTGCTGTCAGGATATCTGTCCAGAGAGAGATCCTCTCTCACTGGTTTTAGAGAAGCAAGCTGCCATGTGTCTGCTGCCCTGGCTGGAGCATGAAAGAGGCAAGGAACTAGGGCCACCTCAGGTTGACAGCCAACAGGAGACCAAAGCTCCTAGTCCAGCAGTCTGCAAGGAAGGGAGCACTGCCCACACCACGGGAGCTGGCAGCCCGTCCTTCCCCAGCTGGTCGTTCAGATGAGCTCCAGCCCTGGCCAAGCCTTGACTGCAGCTGTGCAGAGGACCCGGCCAAGCTGGACCCAGACCCCCGACCCAGAGAAACAGCCAGTAAATGTTTTAAACTGCTAAGTATGTGGTAACACTGTTATACAGCAATAGATCACAAAGCGTGTTTGAAGTGGGAGTCTCGGAGAAAAGCATTTGGGCAGACTTAAGACCTGTGTGGCCTTAGCAGCTCCCTTCACATGCTCCATGGGGCGTTCCTTTCCCCTTTATGTTGACAGCAGCTATTGCTGGGTGGTGCTTACTCCATGCACTTGGCATAAAACTTGTTTGGCCATCACGTCAGCCCTACAAGGTAGGTACTCCTCTGTTTTACAAATGATGAGACTGAGGCAGTGGATTAGGTAGTTTGCCCGAAGTCACGTGGCTGCTAGGTGGCAGAGCTGGGATTGGAACCCAGGCGTTTGGCTCCAGCATCCATGCTTTTAAATCAGGTTGATCTACTCAACCCGTGGTGCGTCCAGGCTGGCGTGGAAGACCTGGCTAATCGGTGGAAGTTCCCATTGTCCCGGCAGACCAAGAAAGCCGCAATACGGCAGGCATCAAATGACAGGCCAAGGGTGGGGCTTTGCCTCCTAGGCGATTAGAAGCCACTGCCATGCATTACGGCACATAGTAGGCCCTCAGTAGCTGTTGATTTCTCCGGTCAGAGTGACAGGAGGATGCCATGCTCTGGGCAGAATGGATGGGAGTTGGGATAAGGCCAGTTTTTCCTTACTGCAGCTTGACCTTAGACAGATATTTAATGTTTTCTTCCAGGTTACAGCTGTAACACAGGTAGAAAAACAAAACCACAAAGAATATTAACGGTCATCCCAAGCATTCCTTGGTTTGTGGGAACATGAGCCCATCTCTGCCTCTGTCTTCACGTGGGCTTCTCCCTGTGTCTCTCTGTGTGTCTTCTCCCCTTGTGAGGACACCCTACACTGGATTTAGGGTCCCCCCCCCCCCGGATTTAGGTAGACCTTAAATCTAGGACGATGTATCTCAACATCCTTAATTACATCTGCAAAGGCCCTATTTCCAAATAAGGTCACATTCACAGGTATTGGGGGTTGGGACTTGAACATATTTGCGGGGGGGCAATTCAACTCGCCACAGTCTACCCACTCCAAGGTCCACCAGTAAGGAATGGGTCATATAAATTTAGATACATCCAAATAGTGAAATAATAGACTTTTTGGTGAAAACGGAATGAAAAAGCTCTTTATAGGGGTGCCTGGGTGGCTCAGTCGGTTAGGCATCTGCCTTCAGCTCAGGACATGATCGCAGGGTCCTGGGGTCGAGCCCTATGTAGGGCCGCCTGCTCAGCAGGGAGCCTGCTTCTCCTTCTGCCTCTGCCTGTCACTCCCTCTGCTTGTGCTCGCTTGCTGTCCCTCTCTCTGTTGAATAAATAAACCTTTTTAAAAAAAGCTCTTTATATAGTGGTAAGGAACTATCACTGAGCTATATCAAGGGCAGGCAGCAAGGTACAGAATAAGGTGCAGATGCTCTTCTGCGTAAATGGGAAGGGAAAGCTACTTCATGTGCATAAAATATCTCTGGAAAGATACACAGGAAGTAGCACTGCAGGTGAGACTGGGTGCCTGGGAGACAGATGCTAGACAGCAGGAGATACTTTATGACTTTCTGTTTGAATCTGAACCATGTAAATGTACCATCTTTTCCAAAGAAAGAAAAAAAATCTACATTTAAAAGGTTCTCTGTCATATCAATACCCAAAGATACAGAGCAGGGTGAACATTTTAGTGTCTTTTCATCTTATTATATATAAGCAGTAAATAAATTTTTTTTTTATAAATATAGGCTTATTCTGTCTAGTATTCTGAAACATTTCACTTCATAACATAACCACTTCTGCAGGCATTGAATGTTCTATAGCATTTGGAATGAACCACCCAAGATTATATATGTTATCGCTGGACCTTTCAGTCTTTCTAATTTTTTGCTATTCAAGTTGGACGTTACAGAAAGACTTTGCAAGTTAACCTTAAGACATCTAGTGAATCCAGTTAATCAGAACGCCCCATCGTCTAAGCCTCCCGGTTAATGTGGTTTTACGGATGGTGGGCAGAGTCCAACCCAGCCTAGCACCCGGATTTGGCAGGCGTTTGGCCCTAGCAACGCTGGGGTGGCAATTCCAGTCACTCGTTCTGCAGTTACCTGAGCTGCGGACTTAGAACCCTCTGCAGTGTGCAGGTGAGCCCCTGGCATGACTCCCTTCAGGTGGCTGGTCTTGGGGTCGCTGGGCTGAGCACCATCTGGTTATGGGGCAGGGGGACCAGTGGACAGCACTTCTGGGGACTCAGATGACCCCTGGCCAGGCTGAGCTGAGCAGAGCCACTGCTTCGGCACAGTAGGAGACCCAGCCTCGTCAGAGAGACGAGGAGCCTCCCGAGGAGGCCTGGGGTATGTGTGGGACTCCCCGCAGCAGGGTCCCATGGGCTCTGGGGTGAGAGGGTCAGGAGAGAGTCACTGTGTTTGCTGTCCCTCCCAAAGTCTCACATCAGGGAGCGTGGTATAGAGGAGAGAAGGTGGGATTGAAAGCCACTGAACTCCCTGCTGTGTATCCTTGGGCAAGTGACTGTACCTCTCTGAGTCTCGGTTTCCTCATCTGTTAAATAGAAATAATCCTGCTTCGCAGCCTAGATCCTGTTTCACAGAGTGTTCAGAGGGGACTGAGGATAGCGGGAGGAAATGGAAGTGGAACCAGCCAGCCCAGTGAGGTACGCAGCCCGTGTAGGCTGCCTTCCAGGTGCAGGTGCTGGTAACCAGGGGACACCTGGTGGAGGCAACAGGCAGGTCTTCTGGAGGGAGGACCCTGGTGCTGGGAGGAGCTTTTCGGAGTGAGGGCTCCGCAGGGACATGCAGGATCAGCAGTGCACTGGTGAGGCCATGAGCCTGTCAGGGCCTGGGTAAGGGACCCAGCAAATCTGGGGACTCCAGACAGGGTGACACAGACCTGGGCCGTGCTGGGGTACCTGGGGCCCAGCTGTGCTTACTGGCAGAGGTCAGTCAGCCCTCCCTTGTGCCCTTCTCCTCCCAACCTCACAGCTCCACCTCCCCATCCCCAAATCCCAGGGATTGACCCAAACCTTTCTTGACCAATAGCTCGCAGCCCTGGCCCAGGCCACAGCCTCGCCTGCGCCATCCCCTGGTGTCAGGGCTTGAAGACCACATTGGCAGCCTCAAGAGCCGTTTTCTCAGATGTAAAACCCAGGCTCTTCTTTTTTTTTTTTTTTTTTAAGATTTTATTTATTTATTTGACAGAGAGAGAGACAGCCAGCGAGAGAGGGAGCACAAGCAGGGGGAGTGGGAGAGGAAGAAGCAGGCTCCCAGGGGAGGAGCCTGATGTGGGGCTCGATCCCAGAACGCCAGGATCACGCCCTGAGCCGAAGGCAGACGCTTAACCGCTGTGCCACCCAGGCGCCCCTCCAGGCTCTTCTTTAACAAAGAGAAAACTCCCCCTGACCCCCTCCTACCCATCTATTGACTGTTTTCCAAATATAAAATCATAAAATTAGGGGCACCTGAGTGGCTCAGTCCATTAAGGAACTGCCTTCAGCTCAGGTCACGATCTCGGGGTCCTGGAATGGAGCCCTGCATGGGGCTCCCTGCTCAGTGGGGAGTCTGCTTCTCCCTCTCCCTCTGCAGCTCCTCCTGCTTGTGCTCTCTCTGTGTCAAATAAATAAATAAAATATTTTTAAAAATCATAAAATTAGGGGCGCCTGGGTGACTTGGTCGGTCAGGCATCTGCTTTAGGCTAGGGTCATGATCCCAGGGTTCTGGGATCCAGCCCTGCATCGGGCTCCCTGCTCAGCGGGGAGCCTGCTTCTCCCTCTGTCTCTGCCATACTCCCCCTGCTTGTGCTCTCTCTCTCTGTCAAATGAATAAATAAAATCTTTAAAAATAAATAAAAAATTAAAAAATCATAAACATGCTCTTTCAAATCAAGCACACCTTTCTCTCCACCCTAGAGATTCAGACCTGCCTCCCCCTTTGAAAATGGATGATTTGATTCAATGCTTTGGAGAACAGAGGGAGATTTGAGGCCCAGTGGGCGGATAGAATCTAATTTACTGTTACAATAGAAATGATAGATCACAGTTTAGTTTCGAAGGCATGGTTTCTTCAGAGTGCCTGGCTGGCTCAGTCTGTGAAGCTTGAGCCTCTTGATTCCGGGTTTGTGAGTTTGTGACCCACTTTGGGTGTAGAGATTACAAAAAAATAAAAAAAAAATCATGGTTTCCTCTATGGTCTGATCCCTATCGCATTTGGGCAAGGCACACGAGTTGGAGAGAAAGGGGTGGGTGGTGGATGAGGTTCCGCTATTTCACAGATGAGCAAACTGAGGCCAGAGTGCCTCAGGCAAGGTTGCAGGGCAGTCAGGAAAACGTTCTTCTGCAGGTGCAGTCGTGGAAGCCTCAGTACTGTTACTGCGGGCTCTGAAGGCGCGGGCAGGGAATGCCCCCTCAGTCTGGCTGGCGATGGGCGGAGGCCAGAGCTTGAGCTTTAGACCTTCAAGGCCAGGCCAGGCAACACAAGCGAGACCACAGCGGGACTCTGCAGCTGAGTGTGGGCATTTCCCGTTATGCAAAAAGAGCGAATAATCCCTGTTTGCTGGGTTGTCCCGAGCAGCAAACCAGAACGTGCTGGAAAAGTTCTCAATCTAGTACCCGCCACCGGCAAGCGCGCAACAGTTTGACAGCGCTGCACGGCTCAGTGCCGCCTCCACCACACCAGGGCACAGGGACCCGCCGCGCCCTTCGCCCGGGGCTACGCGGGAACGCGGGCGGGGCGAGGCGGGCGCTGGCGCGGGTCCCTCCCGCGGGTCCCTCCAGCGAAGCAGCCTCTGACCCCGCCCCTCACTGGACACGCCCCCTGACGCGCCCCCGCCCTCCGGCCCCGCCCCCGACCACGCTCCGCCCCGCCCGGCCCGAGCGGCGGCGGCGGTGGCGGCGACGGCGGCGCGCGAAGGTAGGAGGCCGCGGGCGCGCGCTCCGGCGGGCGGAGGCCGCGGGGCTGAGGTGGCGGCGCGCGCGGGCGGGAAGGCGGGAGCGCGCCAGGGGGCGGGCCGGAGCCGCGGTCCCCAGGCCCTGGGGAAACCCTGCGCCCTCGTCACGTCCCCGCACCCCCCGGCTCTACGGGCGTCCTGCCTGCCCCCCGCTCCAGACCCTGCCGCGACTCTCGCGGGCTGGGGGCCGGGCGCGGCGGGGGCCTGCCGGGCTCGGCGGCCTAAGGCCCCGATGGGCGCCCCCGTGCCTGGTCCCCTCAGCCCGCCGGCTGGGCCGCCGCGGGAGGCCCTTCCCCACTGTCGCCACAAACAGCGGCTCCGGCGCTGCGGCTTCCTGTGGGCCCAACGCCGTCCCCGTTGTCCTCGCTCGGGAAGGCATTTCGCCCTCGCTGCGACCCGACGGCGTGCAAAGTAGCCCCATTTTACCGATGAGGAAACTGAGGCCCAGAGTGGTCAATTGAGTTGCCCTAGATGGCACAGCCTGTGCAGGGATTTGGGCCCTCCTCGGGGTTCTCAACATGGGGCCTACAGTTGGCATTTTGAATGGGCTCCGTCGTGATTTTTATGCAAACCCGAGAGGACTGGGCTCTGGGCTGATGTCTGCTCCCTTGGTGGCCAGTCTCCCCAGCTCCTCCTGGGACTGGGACTTGTCTGGGATATTGGGACACTGTGGGGCAGGATCCATCAGGATACCTTCTGTTTGTTTTCATCTGAGATTTCCTCTTTTCCTCAGCTGGGCTCACAGCAGGTGCTTAATAAATAAAAAGTCCGGAGCAGACCGAGGCTAAGGCCAGGCTGGGCTCCTTAGTCAGGAGCAGGGTTCAGAAAAGACCTCAGGAGTCAGAACTCCTCGATCTTGAGGCTTTGCCTGACTTAGCTCCTCCTCTCCCCAGGCTTTCTCTCAAGCCCTGGGGATGAGGGCCAGCCCTTGGACACTAGGCACCCTTCCCACTCAGGGGTCCCCTGTGGGGGTCGCTGTCAGGTTTTTACCCTGAGCTCCTGGGATGCAGCAGGTGCTGGCCACATGTTCCCTGGGGGTCCTTCTGGGATCCCAGTCTGTGGGTGACATCATTTATGGCCAGGACTTGCCCGATGTAACCCCCACCAAAACTCAGGGGAATTGTTTCTTTTTCTTTTCAATTTCTTTCATTTAGTTTCCTATATTATTACTTGTCTCTTAGCATTCATTCATTCAACAGCCGTTCATGGAGCGTTGGCTGTGGAGACAGCATTGAACAAGGCCAACTTGGTCCCTGTCCTCAGAGGAGACAGACAACATAGATGTTAGAGAAAACAGTGTATGACTATGGGCAGGGACCACTTAAGCTGCTAGGAGGTCAGCGTTAGCTCTCTCAGAGTTGATATTTTTGAGTCAAGATCTGGTTGACAAGCGGGAATCAGCCATGCAAAAGAGGGAAGAGCACTGCAGGCAGAGAAAGTGGCAGGTGCAAATGTTCCTGAGGTGGGAGTGTGCCTGATGTGCTTGGATGAGAATCAAGGCCAGCATGGCTATAGGGTGGCATGAGCAAGGGGGCAAAGAGAAGGGGATGATGAGGTGGGAGAAGTGGCCTGGAGCCAGATCCGGCAAGCCTTATATGCTGTGGCAGGACTTTGAATTTTGTTATTTTATTTTGAGTGTGATAGGAGGCAGTGTGTGTGTGTGTGTGTGTGTGTGTGTGTGTGGCAAGGGGGCATTGAGCCGAAGAAGGATGTGATCTCTATTGCGTGAGAACAGACTGGAACTGAGGGACAAGAGTGGAAGCAGGGAGACCTATGAAGAGCCATCTCAGCGGTGCAAGCACAAGATGGCAGCCGCTTATATAATACACGTCTGAGACCCAGGGTGGTGCTTGGCACAGAGGAAGCGCTACCTAATGGGAGCCATTGCTGTTATTGCTCAAAACTTTAGAACAAGGCATGCCTGGGTCTCACATGTGGCTGTAGCTCTTCATGCTGGGTAACTCTGAGCAAGTTATTTAACTTTGCTGAGCCTTAGTGTTGTCATCTGTAAAATGGGTAGAACAGTACTGACATCACAGGGCTGTCAAGAAGGTTAAAACAGATAAGGTACAGATGCAACGTTATGGGCAGAGGGCCGGGCTCATGGATGGTTCAGTGTTTTTGTTATAATTTCTAGTTGGCAGTAGGAGAATAAAGGCATAAGTGGGTAAGAACACAGGCGTGTTTGAAACTCAGGAGTAATCTCTGCGGGACTTTTTGGCTGGTTCCTGCTGCTAGATCTAGCAAACAGCAGGCTGGGAGGGTGGGCCAGGGTCCAGCAGGGGTGGGGAGGGAACATGTGCAAAGAGTGTCTCCTCTGTATTTATTCACAAAACAATGGATGAGATATGCTACTGGGTACCAGGCACAAGGTTCTAGAATGGGTACTGGAAAGAGCCCATAATACCAGCGGTAGTAATGGTAACACTAGTAAGAGCCAACACTTATGCACTATTTAACAGCATGTAATCATTAAGGTAACACTAGTTGATGTGACAGTGAAACTCTGAAATCTCAGAGACTTAAAAGAAGTTTATTTCTCATCCATGGAAAGTCCTGTTGGGTGTTTGGCAGGCGGCTTTCTACATGGCGACCCACGGACCCAGACCCCTCCAGCTTGTGGCTCAGCATTATTTCCTTCCAGCTTGTGGACAGGGAAGGAGATAAACAGTCCCTCATGGGAGGTTTTTACGGCCCAGGTCTGAAGTGGCACACATTCTTTCTATCTTAATTCTCCTGACCAGAACGTGATCGCGTGGCCTTATCTGACGGCAAGGGAGTCCCATCTCCTAAGAAGACTTGGAAATATGTTTTGGTGAACGCATAGCGGTCTCTGCCACACCACATCCAGGCACACAGCTAAGCATGGATCACCTCATTGAGTCCTCATGATAGAAACAGGCACCATTAGCGTCCCATTTTACAGATGAGGAAACTGCGGCTCAGAGAGGCGAAGTCACTGGCCCAGGTCACACAGCTGGTGGGGAGGCATAGCCAAGCCTGCAGCTGGATTTTGAAGCTATAACGTCTAGACTTTTCTACGAGGAATGCAATCACTGGTTCCAGATTTGGCTGTGGAGGTGGTGCACACAAGGGTTAGATAGGATCTCTTGGGATCTAGAGAACCCGGTCGGACTCTAGGTGGAGAACTCTGGGCAGAGCCGATGGTTCTGGCATCCTGCTCCCTTCTCCTGATCCCTTAGGGCACTGGGCTGGGGGAAGGCACAGAATAATTCAGTTCACCAAGCACATCTGGGGCCCCTCTGCCGGGCTGTGCAAGAAGGGGTGGAGATCCTGGCCCCGGGGGTGTTTGTGACCTCCCCCCTGCTCTGGTTATGGGTGTGCAGCCTATAGTGGGGACTTCTGGAGGGTGTCTGGAGGTGGGAAAATGGGAGTCCCGAAGTTTTATAGTGACAGCTCTCTGCCCCTGGCTGAGTTCACTTCTGTCTAAATTTGGCCGTGGTTGCCACGGCAACTTGGTGGCACTTACCTTTTTGGCCTGGTGCCCTGTTTCCTGGTTTTCCATTTGCAGAACGGACTTCCTAGTTGAGGATGAGGGGTGCAGCCTGACTGATGTGCATTTATGTAGCACCTGCTGCATCCCTGGGTCTGATCTAGACAGAGTAGTAGAGTCGTAAAGGGAAATGCCTGGCCTCGCCTTGGAGCCCTTATTGGGGGGCTGCCTGGCCCAAGTGGAATGAGCTCTGGGCTTACGCCTTCCCTGTGGCATGTCACTTTGAGTGAGTGAGAGCTCTAACCTCTCTAGGCCTTGGTTTTCTCATCTGGAAATGGGTTGAGGTGGGGATTTGATGAGCTACATCAAATATGCCTCCTCCGGGACATGGCACTTGGAGGGGCCACAGGAAGCAGGAGTGATGCTGATGAAATCAGGGACAGCTGCAGGCCATCTGCTCGTTGCTCACGCTGTGCCCGCTGGGGCTTAAACCCCCTTATACCTTTCAACCCACTGGATCCTCCGTGACTCTGCGTGGTAGAGGCTCTCAGTCCCATTTTAGAGATGAAGGAACTGAGGCTCAGAGAGGTACCTTGTCCAAGGTCATCATACTGCCGAGCAGTGGTAGAGCTGGGACTCCCATGTGACCACAGATAGGCCGCGCAGTCCAGAGTTTGGGGCCTAACTGCTTCAGGCAGCGTCCTTGCGGCAGGGCAGGAACCATGGGAGGTGGTGGGTGGACCTCTGGCCCTGGGGTACAGGGATGGTCCGTTTTGGATTTTCCAATGAGTGAAATCGGTATTTATCGAATGCTCCCAATGAGCCCGGCACTGAGTTACATGCCCTTTGTGCCCTCACGGTTTTTGGTTTAATCTCCCAGACAACTCCCCGAGATGGGTGCCAATATTATCCACATCTTACAAGAGGACAGTGAGGCTCAGAGAGGCAAAGTTGCTTTCTCAGAAGCACACAGCCTGTGTGTGTGGCTGGGAGTGGGGGTGAGGGGATGAGGGGATTCAGATCACTTGGTGTGGGCAATTCCACAGTCCCGATCTTTGCCCTGAACCTGTGGCGAAACGCCTTCCCAGCACCCTGGGAATACAGGCTTCGCAAATCACGTGACCCCCGTCTGGGTCAGCAAAGAAGGTCTAAGACTGGTCTTTCCCGCCTCCTGATACTGACCCCACCCCCTCGGCTTGGAGGGCTCTAGGACCCAGCAGCTAGGGCGGGTGAACAGTGTGTCTGGGGGCTGGGGGCACGGTGGGTCCTCAGCTCCGGGGCCCTCCTCTTCCTTCTCTCCATCCTTTCCCTTTCTCCCCTACCTCCTTTCCTCCCTCCTCCCCTCCCCCTCTTCATCCCTCCTCTTCCCTCTCTTCCCTCCCCTCCCCTCCTTCCCCAGCCCCTCCCCCTCCCTCAGCCCCTCCCACCTCGGTGGTCACATGGGGGCACCGTCGGGTTTAAGCCTAATCTGCCCTGTGCTCAGCACTGCGTCCGGCTGTGGGATGGGCGAGCTGTGCTGGTTTCTGGGGCCCTGGAAAAGGGCCTGGAGGGGGGTCTCCACAGCTTCCCCCCCATGAGTTTGGGGCTGGAAGAACCGTTGGAGGCCCAGCAGGCACTGGAGACCATTATCCAGGTGGGTCCTGAGGCCTGTGGCCACCCTGTCCAGGGCAGGGGAACATGAGTCTAGCAGGAGTGGAGGAGTGGTGGGTGCATCTTGGGGTCATGGCGTGGGAGAGGTGGGTTTGGGGTGCACAGGGGCCCCAGCTTGCAGCTCTCAGCCAGACTGGGGGTAGAGCCGGTGCTCAGGGCTCAACTGCTATGGCTCCCTTATCCCAGTGCCCCGTGGGGAAAAGGGGATCCCTGCTCCCAGATTTAGGGGGTGAGGTGACTTCTGCTAGCACAGTGGAATCCTCACCCATGTAGCGTTGGAGCTGGACTGGCGCCCCCGACACTGTGCTGCCCCGATGGGGTTTGTGAGTGGGCCATGCGGTTTGGTTCGCTTCTCTGGCCCTCAGTGGGGCCTCCTTCCCCGGGGCAGGGGGCACACAGAGTGCCTTCCCATGGGGCTGTTTGCCATTCTAACTCCCAGGTTTCCCTCTGTTTGGGGGATTTCCTGAGGGTCCCCTGGGCACCCACATCTTGGGAAGCAGACATTGTTCCTCTCCCACCCAGGCCAGGGAGCCCAGGGTCCCAGGTCCCCTTCAGAGCTTCTCTCCCCCTACCCTCCCCCCAGACCTTGGAGAGCAGCGTCCTGAGAGCAGGCCAGGAGAAGGGCCTGAGCGAGCAGGACCCAGCCCAGGACTCTCCCAGGACCGCCGGCCTGCCTGCCCGCATCCGGGAGATTGTCACCCGCAACCTCTCCCAGCCTGAGAGCCAAGGTGCTACTCTTCTTTCACCTTCCACAGACACTGCCTGCACCTCACCCCTCCTCATATCCCCCTTTCCTGCGGTCAGTGACAATAGTGAGTCACCATGAGGCCTGTGATGGAGGTGCCCATTTTACAGATGAGGAAATGGAGGCTCAGAGGTATATTTGCCCAGAGTTGTTCCCCATGTGGTGCTGTTAGACAGTGGGGATGAGCACCCCCTCCGGCAGCGCGTAGCAAAGACTTAGACCCAAACACCACGTTCTCTCCCAGGGAAAGAGTGAGCTGCCTGAACTTGAGATTACAGGGGGAGGGCAGCTCAGCTCAGCTCAGGACTTTGCAGAAGTCCGAGGGGTGGTACTGACCATCCCCCGCCCAGAGAGAGAGGCTGATGGGCCCCCATTCCTCCTGGTGGGTGGCATCCAAGGCTCATCTGTGGTTTGGGAGTCCGGGAAGGGCACACTCCGTCGCAGCTGGTGTATTTGCAGCTCTCCTTCGTGGTGTTTCTGGTGCTCTGGCCACAGTCCTTGTCCAAGCTCAACCTCCTTGGGAGGACCAGGAATGTTGGGGCCCCTAGGAGCTCCAGGCAGGGAGAGACTTAGAGAGCCCTCACCTCAGGCTGGAAGAGCCTAGAGGCCTGTGGTGTGTGTCCAGTTCTGGGATGGAAGGGGAGCCCATAGGACGGGGCGGGAGGGACACTTCTGCTTCTCCCTTTGGCCTTTTTTCCCCTCCTCGTCTTCCTCCTCCCTCTTCCTCTTGCTCTTTCTCTTCCCAACATGACCCATACTATCTCAAGCCCTGGCTTCAGAAGTTACAGGAGGCCCTTCCCTTAAGTGAGGCCTCCCTGCTCTCCTGGTCGGGTCTGGTTACCGTTCCACTCATTTCCAGAACAGCAAAACTGAGGCCCAGAGAAGAGTAACAATTGGAGAAGGAAGGAGCTAGAACTCAGGTCTAGTCCCCGCCTCCTAGATCGAGCCTCCCTCCCGCACATTCTGGGCCTGCGGGGGCCATCCTTCCACTGTGGTTGTGTCCACTCTAGTCTGGCTCTAGGCCTGTCTCTCTGCCCCCCACCCCCCGTTCTTCCACTGCATCCCCGCTCAGGGGCCCCATCCCTCTTCCCACCTCCGGTGATGTATGTAGTGGGAAGATGTCCCCCTGCACCAGCGGGGGCGGGGGGGAGCCAACCTCGTGCCTGTTGTCCCTCTCCAGCCCCGCTGCCAGCCCCAGAGATGGCATCAGTGCTGTCACTGCAGGAGGAGAACCAGCTGCTGCAGCAGGAACTGTCCCGCGTGGAGGACCTGCTGGCCCAGAGCCGTGCGGAGCGTGATGAGCTGGCCATCAAGTACACCGCGGTCAGCGAGAGGGTGGGTGCTGCCTGACGGCCGAGAGCTGGGCCAGGGTGCTCCCCTGCTGCGAGGGCCGGGAGACAGCCGGGCTGGGCCTGGGCACTGGGCTGAGGGTGGGCCCGGGGTCAGGCTGGCCTGGGTGCCGATTGTGGCCCTGCCAGCGTGAGTGGCCTGGAGCAAATCACCGTGCCCTCCCAGTCTGTTTTCTGTCGCGGGGATGCTAATATGTTGTGGGCTCCTGAGGAGTCAGCGAAGTGATGGAATAAAGTGCCTGTCACCAGGGTGTTTCATTCCTAACTGTCCCACACCTGCTTGGGGTGGGGGCCCAGAGAGTAAGGCCCCTAGAGGCCCCTGCCACCCCTCGAGTGTCTGGACATCTCTCTGTGCTCCCACGTACCTGGGTCTTGGGGTCTGTCCAGTGGTGGCTGGACACTGAGGCAGGCAGGCTGGGTGCCTGGCACAGGCAGTGTTCTGCCGGCCTTCTGGGGCAGCCGCAGACCTGCAGCCGCTCCCCATGGAAGTGAGACCTCAAAGCCAGGCCAGCCTCCTAGTCCAGACAGGACTCACATTCCCTGGGCACCTGTGCTGTAGGCTTGTGGGGACCCTAGGGCCTGGGCCAGGACTACACGTTTTTGGTGCGCCGTCTCCTTTGGGCCTCCGGGCTTGTGCGAGGCGACGCTAGGGAGTGGGTGGTGGCTGGAGGTTGGTGAGAGAGTCGCGCAAGGGAGGGAGTGTCTAGGTGGGAGGCGTGTGGGTGGTAACTGTTGTCGCAGCAACTACTGTTTATCGAGTGCTTACTCCGGGCCAGGCGCTTGCTGGTGCTTCACATCTGCTGCACCAAGGTTGAGGCCATCACGATGCTCAGTTAATAGAGGAGATAGCAGGCTCCGAGAGGGACAGCACCAGGCTTGGGGTTACACAGCCCGTGAAGGCTATAGGGCTCTCGACCCCCCACCCAGGGCTGTGCATTGCTCTTTTGTTTTCTGGGTGTAGGAAGAGACAACTGGGCTGGGAGTTCCAGGGGGGCAGTTGGAAAGCTGGAGGGACCTCAGAAATGACCCTCTGGCTATAACAAATGGGAGACTGAAGCCCAGAGCTGGAAGCTGGCCCCGAGCCCCCTGTGCGCTAGGCAGAGCCAGGTTAGCCGAGGATCCCTCGGCTGAGCCTGTCATGCAGGGGCTTGCATACTCCTGTGGGGAGGAGGGACATGCATTTATGTGTGTGGTTGGGCGGTGTGCAGACAGGCCCCCCAACTTGTCGAGACTTGTGGAGGAGCCGGGTGGGGGGCCCGGAGTGGTCCGTAGTGCTGGGGACAGTGCAGAGCTAGTTTTCCCAGGTTTGGCAGGAGGTGTGGAGGGGTGGGCTGGCCCGAGTCCCCTGTTGTTGGGGGTGACGGGGCCTTGAGCCAGCCCTCTTCCAGTTTAGCCCCCTCTCATCTTTTGGCCACTGGCACAGTGCCAGGCCCCTGGGGGCTGCCTCTTAAACGCTAGCTTCTGACTGACAAGGAGGCTGGCGCGGTCCGCCTAGCTGGCAGGGGAAGAGAACGAGAGGTGGGAGGTGGCTGGTTTCTTTTCTGCTAAAACACAGCTTCTGAGGCTGGGGCTGCAGCAGGCCAAAGGCTGGTTGGGCAGGGGGCTGCATTAGTCTGGAAGACTCCCTCATGGGGCTGGGGAGGCCCCTGAATAGCACATCGAGGGAGCCGGGCGTTTCATTTACTCGGTGTGAGGTGGTGTGAGTGAGGCCCCCCCACTACGGGCAGGGTTTGGATGAGAATGACCTCCAGGCCTGTCCTGGGGCAGGGCTCCCAGAGAACACCAGAGCCTGGAGATCACCTTATTACAGAGGGGGAAGCAGGCCCAGAGCAAGGGCTCGATAGGCCCAAGGTCAGTGGTGGAGCTGGGTTAAGACCCCAGGTCCAGGGCTCTGCCGTCCTGTGACACTCAGTCCCTGCTGTCCACTTGTTCCCATGGTACAGGGGGCAGGACCGGCCCGTGTGGCCATAACGGTTACATGGGGGCTGTTTGGAGGCCCGTCAGTGAGGTTGTTCTGACCCTTTCAGCCCTATGGCATCCCTGGGAAAAAGAAGTGGAGGTGAGGTCAGGATCTGTGTCCTGTTGACTGCATGTAGGGAAACTGAGGCAGAGGCTCCCCGTGGCCACCTCCCATGTCAGAAGGAGGATCTCACGGTCCCTGTGGAGCCCCTCCCCCCATCTTCCTGTCCCTGAGGAGCAGGTGTTGGGGGAGGACAGCTGGGAATGGGAAGGAAGGCATGGCCACGCCCCCCAGGGCTCCGCAGGACAGACCCCCTGGGCTCCCCCAGTGTCCATGGCAACCTGGATCCAGTGAATGAATGGGGGGTAGTAGGGCAGCGGTTGCTAAGGGAGACAGTAAACTTCTTTCATCCTCAGCGTGGTGACCCGCCTCTTTCCCTTTTGAATTAGAAGTTAAACTGAAAGGCTGTTTTGTGAGAGGTGAAGTTTGTGCAAAGGGCCAAGGTGTGGCCAGGAGTGGCCCGGGCCTGGCTGTGAGCACTGGGGAAGCCAGTGCCTGAACCCCCCTAAATCACAACAACAAATAGCACCTGGGTCACACAGATGGGCAAAGCACACAGAGCTGGGGCCCCAATCAGACGCCACCCGGACACACACACAGATGTCACATAGAAACACAAGTCCCCCATAGTGATACACTCCGGTTCATGGACCGGACACAGCATAAGTCCCACCCACGGCCAGACACCACACAGCCCCCCGCCTTCACAGCACATACCTCCCAGATGCACAGCTACACCCCCAAGCTACCCGATCCTGCAGACAACACATATGGTCTCACGTCTCGCGGACACGTACCGCCAGACGGAGGTCGCTGCATACCTGCACATGGCGTAGAGTTGCTGATACGCATGCCACAGACACGCGTGGAGCCCAGACACGCTCCCCAGCCCTGCTCACCCACTTACAGGTCTGCATGCAGACATAAACACGCATGAACGGGGGCGCCTGGGTGGCTTAGTCGGTTAGGCGTCTGCCTTCGGCTCAGGTCATGATCCCAGGGGCCTGGGATTGAGCCCCATGTTGGGCTCCCTGCTCAGTGGAGAGCCTGCTTCTCCCTCTCCTCCCCACCTGTGCTCTCTCTCACTATCTCTGTATTGCTCTCTCAAATAAATAAATAAAGTTAAAAAAAAAAACCCACATGAACACATGGGCACTCACTGAGGTTCCTGTGAAGGCCTAGACGCAAAGACACACAGGGTCCCATATGGAGACAAATGACAGAACACGGCCCAGCCACAGCCAGTGAGCTGCACCTGGGTCAATGCACAGCACACATGGTATCTCAGTAGCACCACGTTCAGATGGGGACACTGGGCCTGTCACCTGACTTAGGCAGACTCCATGCAGACACTGGTCATGGGCCTGCAGCCTACCTTCCAGGCAGAGGCCCTCAAGTGCTGCCCACCGGCCCCTCTTCATGGGTGGCACCCCAGTGGCCACTGTCGCCCTGCTCCAGCCCTGACCCCAGCACATGGGGTGGGGTGGGGAGAGGCCGGTTGTTAGCGTGGTTGGTGGCTCGTCGAGGGGCTCCCGGGCATACTGGGTGAATGTAGGCCCGGACAGCTGGCCTGGCCTGGTCCTGTTACTTAGCCAGGGTGAGAGTAGTTGCCCTTGCTGTTGGCTTCCCGGGACCTGGTGTGGGAGGGCATGTGGATGGCGTGCCTGGGCTAGCAGGCCAGGCACTGGGGAGGTAGATGGCGAGTGTGGGCCTGGGTCAGAATCAGCCAGGCGGGGCTGTCTTCCCCTTGGTTCTCCCTGGGCACTGTCACTCCTCTGTCAGTCCCGCTCATCCTCAGCTGCCTGCTCCTTCCTCCCTTCCCCAACAGCTCGAGGAGGCTGCAGGGCCCCCTGGGACCAGCAGGTGCCTAAGGGGTTAGGAGGCCCAGCCAGAGCAACAGTGATGACAACGCAGGCATCCAGGCACCCGGCCTGTGCTCACGGGTCTCACAGTGAACGGGCTGCCAGCTGCCTGGGGGTGGAGCAGGGCGCTGACAGCAGCTTCCCATAAGGTGGGAGGGGGAGTAACCTGAGGCTGGGCTGGGAGGAGAGGGTGTCAATAAGCATGCCCTAAGTTCGAGAGTGTGCCTCTTACAGAGCCCTGCGTATGTGGGGCGTGGGGGCGGGGCGGGGAGTTCATCTGCGTCACCCTGGGGATGTTTGAGACTGCCACTCGGCCTTATGTGTGTGCCTGTCTCTAAGCTCAGATATGCATGCGTATGTTTTTGCCTCTGAGTGTATTCACATATGCTCACGCGATTAATGCGTGATTCAACAGACACGCCACTGCTACTCTCCTGGGTCTAAGATACAATGGGGAACAAAAATCCAGGTTTTCCTGAGCTCACTTTGGGTGGGGGTGGGGAGACATGGGCATGTTGCTAATAATCAACCGCAGCTGGGTGAGGTGTTCGGCAGAGAGGCTCATGGCGCACCCACGCAAGTGCACAGAGGGCCTGTAAGGTTCCCCTCCCCCCCAACCCCGTGCAGTTTTGTTTTGCATGCACATGTTCGTGGGCCCACCTGCATGTGTCCACCCGTGCCTTGTCTGTGTGTCCATGCATGTTCAGCCCGTGTCTGTGCACAGCTGCATTACCCTGTGTGCACGTGCATTGCACCCTGGGCTTGCCCATATGTGCCTGCAAGGCATTGTGGGTCGGGGCCCAGCCTGGCATCCCCTGCAGAGTTCTGTGCCTGCCTTCCCGGGAGGCCCGGGCCTCTCACCCAGGGACCTTCCCTGCAGCTGGAGCAGGCTGTGCGGCTGGAGTCTGGGGAGCCGGAAACACCCGAGCCCAGGGGGCTGGTACGGCAGAGCGTGGAGCTGCGGAGGCAGCTGCAGGAGGAGCAGGCCTCCTACCGGCGCAAGCTGCAGGCCTACCAGGAAGGCCAGCAGCGGCAGGCCCAGCTGGTGCAGCGGCTGCAGGCCAAGGTCAGGGCCACCCACTCCTGCTCCTGTCCCCCCATGTGCTGGCTTTGCCCTGCTCTCCACCCCTGGGGCTAATCTTCCACTCCCCACCCATCCACAGACCCTCCAGTACAAGAAGAAGTGCTCGGAGCTGGAGCAGCAGCTGGTGGAGAGATCTGCAGAGCTGGAGCGGCAGAGGCTGAGGGTGGGTGCCGGGGTGGGGCGAGGCAGGCCCTTCCCTCTGTTGCCCAGGCTGATGCCCCACTTCTCCCACCCAGGACACGGAGCACAGCCATGACCTGGAGAGCGCCCTCGTCCGCCTGGAGGAGGAGCAGCAGAGGTGGGACGCTGCAGGGAGGGCGCAGGGCGGGCAGGGCTGTCCTCTCCTGCCATGTGCCCACCGGTCCCTTTTGCACCCCCCAGGAGTGCCAGCCTGGCCCAGGTGAACTCCATGCTCCGAGAGCAGCTGGACCAGGCGAGCTCGGCCAACCAGGCTCTGAGTGAGGACATACGCAAGGTGACTACCGACTGGACATGCTGCCGTAAGGAGCTGGAGCAGCGGGAGGCGGCGTGGAGGCGTGAGGAGGAGGTGGGCATGGGGGTTCTGGGAGGCCGGTGGGCCCAGCCTGACCTGAGGGGTAGGACTAAGGGGTCAGGAGAGGGAGGCCCTGCAGGCAGGTGAGCCCTTTAAGAGAAGTAAATAGTGGTCATCATAGTAGCTGGCCTTGCTTAGCGCGTACCACGTGCCTGGCGTGCATGTTCTCTGTTCCTCATAATACCTGTGTGTGGTAGGTGCCGTCATGCTCATTTTAAAGAGAAGTTAAGTAACCGTCGCACGATGATACCGCGATGCCCCTGGTAGCTGGGATGCAAACCTGGGTCTCCAGCACTTTCTGACCTTTGCGCAGCCCGTGGAGGCGTTGCAACCCAGTTCCCTGTGCGGGGACAGCTCCCCGCCTTCCCCTGTACGCTGGCTAGGCGCAGGCCCGTCCTGGGCCACAGGGCCTCCCGGGAGCATCCCATCGGAGTTGGGGAGGAGGCGGGGCGGGGCGGGGCGGGGCGGGGGGCGGGGCCGCCCTCACTCCGCCCTCACTCCGCCCTCACTCCTCCCGCCTTCCCTCCAGTCCTTCAACACCTACTTCAGCAGTGAGCACAGCCGCCTCCTCCTGCTCTGGAGGCAGGTTGTGGGGGTCCGTCGGCTGGTCAGCGAAGTGAAGATGTCCACCGAGAGGTGAGTGAGGCCCGGCTGGCGGAGGGACGGCCTGGGGAGACGCTGCAGCAGCTGGGAGACAGCCCCGCTTTTTAAGCTGAATTCAACTCAACTCAGTTGACCTGCAGTCCAACCCAACATACTTACTGTGTGCCAGGGCCTGTGGAGACACAGAAACAACTAGTAATAATGAACTCCCACCGCCATCGCGGCAGTCAGCATTTACTAGGTGTTTGCTCTGAGCTAGGCTCTTTGGCCATTTTATTTCTTCTGATATCTACGGTGTCCCCGTGAGGTGGGAACTGTAATGATCCCCGTTTTACAGATGAGGGCACGAAGGTTCAGAGAGGTAGAGTGACCTTCCCAAGGTCATACAGCGGTAAGTAAGTGGCCAAGTCAGGATTTAGAGCTCCTGCTTTTAATCCACTAGAATATTCGGGTTCTGCTACAGGACATCATAAACTCTAGTGATGAAAAGATATGGACTCCCAAAATTCTAGACGAGGAAGGGAGTGGTGAGTGACATGGAAATAGAACAGAGAATATCCCAGATTCTCAGAAGGATGGGAGGGTTGGGGAGGTCAAGGAAACACTTCATAGAGGAGATGGAATTTGCCCGGACCTCGAGGGCTGGGTAGGATTTTAACCAGCAGAGCCAGGGGCGCTCCAGGCAGAGGGAAGAGTGTGAGCAAAGGCTTGGAGGTAGGAGGACATGGCAGTCAGTGGGGCTGAAGCAAAAGGCAGGGGAAGGGAGGTCAGGTTGGGAGAGCCTCAAAGGTCTATGTCAGTAGGGGAGGCTGGTCCTGCTTGATCCTTGAGCAGGTGAGGCTGTGGGGAGAGCCGAGGCAGGCAAACCAATTCCTTTCCTTTTATGCATGAAAACTTTGTTTAATTATTGATCTTTTGTGAAAGTCATTGGATATTCAGTGTCCAGATTTCCAGTTGACTCATCATTGTCACAGATGAGTCACTTGTTGTCTTTATAATTTGTTTGAATTAGGACCCATAGATGCTCACCAAATGTGACTGGCTGACTTATCTTTTAAGTCTTTTCATTTGTTTGTTGAGGAAACTGGGACAGTTGGGGGCGCCTGGGTGGCTCATTTGGCTAGGGTCTGCCTTTGACTCAGGTCATGATCCCACTGTCCTGGGATCTAGCCCAGTGTCGGGCTCACTGCTTGGTGGGGAGTCGGCTCCTCCCTCCCCCTGCTCATGTGCTCGAGCTCTCTCCCCCCTCCCCCAAATAAATAAATAAATAAATAGAAGGAAAGTGGGACAGTTGTCCTAAGAGAGTCCCATAGTCTGGATTCTGAGGTGGTGTTTAACACCTTTGTCCCCTGTATTTCCTGTAAATTGGATGTTCGATTTAATTCTTTTTTTTTAAAGATTTTATTTATTTATTTGAGAGAGAGATAGCAAGAGAGAGCACGAGCAGGGAGGAGGCGCAGAGGGAGAGGGAGAAGCAGGCTCCCTGATGAGCAGGGAACCCAATGCAGGGCTTGATCCCAGGACCCCAGGATCATGACCTGAGCCAAAGGCAGCCGCTTAACTGACTGAGCCACCCAGGCGCCCCTGGATTTAATTCTTGATCAGATTCAGGTTGGGGTTTCAGGTACCCCTTTACTTATTTTCATTTTAAGATTTTTTTTTAAAGCTTCAGTGAGGTATGGGGCCCCTGGGTGGCTCAGTTAAACATCCAGCCCTTGGTTTTGGTTCAGGTCATGATCTCAGGGTCGTGAGATCGAGCCCCATGTCGGGCTCCACGCTTGGTGTGGAGTCTGCTTGGGATTCCCTCTGCCCCTCCCCCTACTCTCTCTCTCTCTCAAGTAAATAAATAAATCTTAAAAAAAATAAGAATTTCACGCTTTACTTTCGAATGACTCATATATTCACACCGTTCAAATTTCAAAAGGGTGTACAAAAGGGGAAAAGTCCCCCCCACCCCCCTCTGTAATTCCTGGCCCAGATGCTTCCCTCCCCTCCTGGAGGCGAGTGGTATGACCAGTTTCCTACATGACCTTCCAGGCTTATTTTATACAAGCAAATACAGCAGATCACACACACATACACACACACACACACACACACACTTTCTCTCTCTCTCTCTTTCTCTCTCTCGAGCGCACTTTCTTTCTCTCCCTGCCCCCCCCTTTGCCCCAAACTCTTGGTGGAATCTCGTCTTTGTGTTCTTGAAGATGCTGTCTTCACCTAATAGTTGTAACTGGGAGGCGGCTCCGTATGAAGCTCTGACGAGCTTCCCCATTTTTCTTGGCTATGGACTATTCCATTGAATGGATAGACCCCCTTTATTTAACAGTAACCCTCTTCTGGGGCGCCTGGGTGGCTCCATTGGTTAAGCGTCTGCCTTCAGCTTAGGTCATGATCCCGGGGTCCTGGGATCGAGCCCCACATCGGGTTCCCTGGTCAGTGGGGAGCTTGCTTCTCCCTTTCTCTCTGCCCCTCCTCCCTGCTCGTCCTCTCTCTTGCTATCTCTCTCTCTCAAATAAATAAGTGAAATCTTTTAAAAAAATGGTAGCCCTCTTTTGATGCACATTTATTTATTTATTTTAAGATTTTATTTACTTATTTGACAGAGAGAGAGACAGCCAGCAAGAGAGGGAACACAAGCAGGGGGAGTGGGAGAGGAAGAAGCAGCCTCCCAGCAGAGGAGCCTGACGTGGGGCTCGATCCCACAACACCGGGATCACGCCCTGAGCCGAAGGCAGACGCCTAACCGCTGTGCCACCCAGGCGCCCCTTGATGCGCATTTAGGTTGTCCCCAGTATTTCTCACACGAGCAGTGCTACAGTGGATCACCTTACACACAGGTCCCTTTCCTTGCATTGGGCCGTATCTGTAGGATAAACTCTTAGGGGTGTAGCTGGTGGGTCAAAGAGCCTATCCATTTATAATTTTCAGAGCTCTTCCTTATTGCCCTATGTTGTGGTTACACCCGCTTACCCTCATGCCACCGGTGTCGAGGAGGGCCTGTTTCTCCAGAGCCTCACCTACACTGTGTGTTATGGGACTTTCTTTTTTTTCCAATCTGATAGTGACATCCCACTCATCCCACTGTAGCATCCTGATATCGTTTTAATTTACACTTGGGAGCCTGCCCCCATCCCCTGCCTATCCTGTGCTCTCTCCCCCAGGGACCTGCTGCATTTGGGAGGGGAGCTGGCCCGGACCTCGAGGGCCATCCAGGAGGCGGACCTGGGGCTGAGCGCCGGCCTGCGGCTGGCTGAGAGCCGGGCCGAGGCGGCCCTGGAGAAGCAGGCGCTGCTGCAGATGCAGCTGGAGGAGCAGCTGCGGGACAAGGTGCTCCAGGAGAAGGACCTGGCCCAGCTGCAGGCGCAGAGCAACCTGGACAAGGCCAATCTCGGTGCCAGGTGGGTGCCTGGCAGGCAGCGCAGGAGGCAGGCGTCCCTGTAGAGCCTGCATCTGGGGATGCAGGGAGGAACGAGTGACCGGCGGTCCCTTGAGAGAGCTCAGCCACTCTGCTGCGACACCCTATGTGACAGAGGGGGAGACTGAGACTCAGGGGGGCTCTTGTCCAGGGCACACGAACAAGCAGTTTAACCACTGATGCTAGAACTGATGCGCTTAGCTCCTGAGACCTGGCCGAGCCCCAGAGTGCCCTCCCATGATGTAAAGCGAGGGGCATCCTCATTCTCCTTTTACTGGCGAGCAGTCAGAGGTCCAGAGAAAAGTGACTTGCTCAAGGTCACACAGCTAGGGACGTGGATGCTAGGGTCCCTCCCTGAGGTTTGGGAAAGCATGAAGGACACAGAGCTGGTGGGTTGGAGGAGAAGGTGGGGTGGGTCTCCCCTTCCCCTCTGTTACTGCCCTCCCTCCAGGGTGACAGAGCTGGCCCTGACAGTGGAGCGCCTTCAGAACCAGAATCTGGAGAAGGATCGGGTCAACAAGGCCCTGACCGAGAAGCTCGAGGCCTTGGTGAGATGCAGCTGCCCCCGAGACGTGGAGGGCGGGATCGGGAGACAGAGCAGATCTGTGGATGAGGGCCGTGTTTGGTTGGGCCACCCTTAGCATCCCATTTAGACTCAGTTTCACCCCTCATTCACTGAGCACCTAGTGTGTGCCAGGCTTAGTGTGGGTACCTGGTGTGTGCCAGGCTTAGTGGTAAGTATGTTCACCTCCTTTATCCTATTTCATCCTCTCAGCAGCCTTGTAGCATGATTCCCGTTACACAGATGAGGAAACTGAGGCCCAAGGGGAAATACTTGTCCAGAGTCTCAGAGCCAATAAGCTGGGGCTTGAACAGATGCCTGTGTGCTGCCAGCCCAGGGCTCCTTCTCTTGGAGCTCAGCTGCCTTCCCCAGAGAGGGACACCCTTCAGGGGTGCTCCCTGGGTTGGTCATCCTTCTGTGTGGGCCCTGGCCTGGGTTCTGTGTCCAGCTCTCCTCCAACAGTGCGTGTGACCTATTTAGTGCCCTGGTCTGTTTGGTGAGGGCACTGGGGCTGTGATGGGGTCTACCAAGTGGCAGGCCTATGGGCATGGCTTTAGAGGCCACCTGATGGGCAGGGCCTCCAGGGAGGGAGATGCCCGTGGAGTTTCAGGCTAGGGCAGAGACTGTGACCACTGTTTCTTTGTCTCCCCACTATCACTCCAGGAATCCCTGCGGCTCCAGGAGCAGACGGCCCTGGAGACAGAGGACGGAGAGGGGCTGCAGCAGACCCTGAGGGACCTGGCACAGGTGTGAGGTGGGAGGGAGCCCCGAGCCGGGCAGGGCCAGGCAGGCTGGGAGCACCACCCCTCTGGTGGGTTTGAGTTAAACTGCAAGTGGTTGGGGGCCGTGGGGACCCAGGCTGCTGCTGTTGGACACCCCAGCTAGTTGAGCCTGGCCTCCACCCTGAGGGGAGCCCCAGTCCGAGAGGGGAGGCACTGCCCATTCCAGGCCCGTCTGTGAGAGCCGCCCGATCACGCCGTAGTAATACATGGGAGACTTCACCAGCCTGCTGCGGGCTGTGAGCCTCCAGGGGTAGAATCGGGAAGACCTGTAGGAAGGGAGCTTAGAGTGTGCTGCGGAGTGTGCGGGGAAGCCGGACACGTGGCCCCCGCGACCCCACTGCCTTGCCTGGGCTTCTCGGCCCGACCCCGCGGCCCCCTTCTCAGTGGCCTCCCCCCACCCCACCTCAGGCCGTCCTGTCGGACATGGAGAGCGGTGTGCAGCTGAGCGGCTCCGAGCGCACGGCGGACACGTTGGACGGCAGCCTGCGGGGGCTCTCGGGTCCCCGGACCCCCTCCCCGCCGCGGCGCTCCTCGCCCGGCCGCGGCAGATCCCCGCGCCGAGGCCCATCGCCGGCCTGCTCCGACTCCTCCACGCTCGCCCTGATCCACTCTGCCCTGCACAAGCGCCAGCTGCAGGTGCAGGTAGGAGGAGCCCCAGCGCCCTGCAGGGCGGCGCCAGAGTCCCGGGGACCCGCTTTGGGCCACTCGGGGCGGAGCCAGTGTCGTGGGGGTGGAGCCCGAGCGTTTGGGAGTGGAGCCAGAGCCCTGAGGAAAGAGCCACTGAGTCAGGCAGGACCCATGGAAGTGGCTGAGAGCGAGGAAGCTGATCTGAGCCCAGAGTGGGAGGTGCTTGGGCAGCGGGCGGCGGAGCCTGGGACAGAGCTAGAGTCCTGGTATAGATTGTGGGACAGACAGAGCCAGGACCCCGGGAAAAGGCCCTGGGGGAGCAATCAATCTAGGATGAGAGGAGCTGGGGAACTAGGGGCAGCGAGGAGGGGAGGGGGCCGGGGGGGGGGGGGGAGAGTCAGAACCCGGATGCAAAGGGGAGGAGCCTGGGAGCCCTGGGGTAGTCCGAATACACGAGAGGACGGAGTGTGCGTGGTAGTTTGTCTGGGGCTTAGGTCGGAGTGGCCAAGGAAATGGAGGCTCCGAGCCCTGGCAGAGCGCTCAGAAGGGCGGTAGGGGCACAGGGAACGGGAGTGGAAACCTAGTCTGTGAGGCTTAGCCCCCTTCTCCTTCCCCGGGCCTAGGCTGCAGAGTAGGCTGGTGTACATCTCTGGAGTGAGCAGAGAGTAGGGGGCGCTCCGGGAGCTTCCTAGGGCTCCCCCAGACTCAGTGGTTCCCGTGCCGCAGGACATGCGTGGGCGCTATGAGGCCAGCCAGGACCTCCTGGGCGCCCTGCGGAAACAGCTCAGTGACAGCGAGTCTGAGCGCCGCGGCCTGGAGGAACAGCTGCAGCGTCTGCGGGACAAGTCCAGCGGGGCCACCCAGGCTCACGAGGATGCCCAGCGCGAGGCCCAGCGTCTGCGGAGCACCATCGACCTTCTGAGCAGGTGCATGAGGGGTCAGAGGTGGGGCCTGGATCTAATGCCAGCCCGAGCCTGTAAGCGTGTGGATTGCACTAACGTGGTCATCACTGGCTATGTATGTCCGTTTAAATTAATTGAGCATTATTGGGGTGCTTGGGTGGCTCAGTCCGTTAAGCATCTGCCTTTGGCTCAGGTCATGATCCTGGGGTCCTGGGATCAAGCCCTGGGTCAGGTTCCCTGCTTTGTGGGGAGTCTGCTGCTCCCTCTGCCCCTCCCCCTGCTCCTGCTCTCTCTCTCTCATTAAGAAATAAATAAATAAAATCTTTAATCATTTTAAAAAGTAAGAGTTCAGTCCTTCAGTTGTCCTCACCACATTTTAAGTGCTCGTTAGCCACAAATGGCTGTAGAACATTTCTGTCGTCTCAGAGAGTTCTATTGGCAGTGCTAAGAAGTTATCTACTCTCAGCTCCTGGTTATTTTTGTTGTTTTGTTGTTGCTGTTAACTGTAGAATAAAAAGTTTGAAAAATGAAAGGGGAAATAAAAAGGCAGGATCTTGTCACAGCCTAATCCCGGTTAATGTGCTGGTTCTGCGTCCCGTCGTGTTCCTGGCAGAGAGGCAGAAGACGCTTCTCGTACACCTGCCGTGTGCCGGGCTCATGCCAGGCGCTTTACGTGTATTATCTCAGTGAGTCTTCCCGTGAAACTCATGCACTTCGGAGCTGTGACTGTCCTGAGCTTGTGAGACTTGTCCAGGCTGACACAGCAGTGTGGCTGGGGGTAAAATTGGAATTCAGGTCCTCTGACAGCAAAACCAGAGCTTCCTGTGCCTCGGGAGAGGGCTTTTACGTAGCTGCGTACACAGTGAACGCCTCATTTGCACGGTGCTGTTTTAACGTCGTGTTGTGTGGTTTCTCCCAGCTACCGCCAGCCTTAGTTAGCATCTAGTACACATTCGGGCTGCCGCTTCGAGGGAAGAGGTGGGGCCGTGGAGGCGCAGCCAGCAATCAGCCCTCAGCTTGAGCTAAAAACCCCAGCTGGCTCGGAAGGGGGGGCGGTGACAGATACACATGCCTCCCCCCCTCCTCCTTTGCTGTGACTGCTGGAACTGGGAGAGAAGGCAGCACTCTGAAAATCTCCAGAGTTCCCAGTTGCTGCCCCCTCCCTTCCCTGCTGGCTACCACGTGCTGCTGGCCTGTGCAGCAGGAAGTGTGGCATCTGGACACGCCCAGCTCTGTCTTCCAGAATTGAGGGGTTCAGGTGCTCTAGGGGCATTTCCTGGTCATATGGACTAGCAGAGCTGGCAGCAAAATTGCCTGCGACTGTCCCGGAGCCTAGCCTGGCCTCTCTAACCTGGAGAGGTGGAGTGCTTGGGAATAATGCCAGTGCCTCCATCCGTCCCACTCGGCCTCCGAGTGGGTGGGTTGGGGGAGAAGGAAAGCTGGGTGTCCTCCCCTGGGAAGAGTCGGCTCCGAGGAGATGTGGATGAAGTGAGTCACCCATGGATGGGGACAGGGAAGGCTTCCTGGAGGCAAGTGCCTTCGAGGTTGGAGGATGTGGCTCATGCTAGGACAGCAGCATGACCTTCTTCCCTGGGGGGGGCAGCCCCAGCATCCCCTTCAGCCCCCGCTTGTCTCGTCCTGCAGGGAGAAGGACGGCCTGGCCTCCAGCCTGCAGGCGGCCCAGCAGCAGGCCGAGGAGCTGCGGCAGGAGCGCGAGAAGCTGCAGGCGGCCCAGGAGGAGCTGCGGCGCCAGCGGGACCGGCTTGAGGAGGAGCGGGAGGACACGGCGCAGGACTGCACGCGGACTCGCAGGGAGCTGGAGCGCAGGCGAGTAGCTTCTGGTCTCCCTGCCAGGGCCGCCAAATGGCCCTTGGGGCTCCCGAAGGTATCCCTGGGGGCCACGGAGGACCCACGCCTCCGACCATCTTGAGGAATCTTCACGGCCTCTGATGTAGGGTCTTCCAGTCAGCTCCATTTCAGGAAACAGGCTCGGGGAGGTCGAGTCACTTCCCTGGGATCAGAAGACTGCTGTGAGGGAGGCGTGGACTAAAATGACAGTAGTAATATTCGTATTATTTTTTAAATGGAAAGTTACACTAATAGTATTAATAATAATATTACCAAGTGCCGGACTCCATTTTAAGCACTGACATTCTCTTGTTCAGCCTTCATGGTACCTCCGTGATGGAGGACCCGTCACTATCCCCATTTTGGGGATGGTGAAACTGAGGCACGGGAGGGTCATGTAATTTGACCAAGGTCACACAGCCAGTTGGTAGAAGAGCCAGGATTCGAACCCAGGCATTCTGCCTGCAGAGTTAACCTCTTCCCCGCTGCCCTGCTTTGTCTTCTGAGGCGTGAGTCGCGGTGGTGTTCAGTACGTTGTGGTAGTGGGGGTTATTCATGTCTCTGCAGCTTTGGGGAGGTACGTCACGCGCTGTTTTAAGCACTCCGTGGTCAGTAGGTCCTGTATCCTTATAACAACTTCATGAGGCAGCTGTTACCCCATTTTGCAGATGTGAAAACGGAGGCCTGGAGTCACAGAGCCCAAAGCAGAGGGCTTGGCTGTTCTTGGGAGTGAGGCTCTGGCCTCCAGGGCTCCTGTCTCAGGCCTGGCCCGCACCCTCTGTCCCACAGCCACAGACAGCTAGAGCAGCTGGAAGCAAAGCGCTCGGGGCTGGCCAAGGAGCTGGTGGACGTGAGGGAGGCGCTGAGCTGTGCCACGCTGCAGCGGGACATGCTGCAGGCTGAGAAGGCCGAGGTGGCCGAGGCGCTGACCAAGGTGGGAGCCCGGGTGCTGCACGGCCCCAATCCTACCTCTCCCCCGGGCCCCAGGCCTCCTCACTCTGGCCACAGACTGACCCCTGCGTCAGGTTCACCTCTGACCCAGTGCACGGGCTGATCCCTTCCGCCCGGACCACAGGCTGACCTCCGACCCCAGCCATAGTGAACTGACCTCTATTAGTGGTCCTGTCCTTGCCTGTCCGGATGCTCCTGCGGCAGTGCCTGTCGTTCAGGTCATCCCATCCCATCTCTGGACGCAGGTCCTGGGGACTGTGAGAGCTGGGGGCACTGTCCTTGGCGGGTACCTGCCCCACCCCTCTAGTCTGGGTCCTGAGCAGTGCCTCCCCAGACCCCACCCTTTGGGACCCTCTGACCCTGGCGTTGCCCTGCACGAGCCGGGGTTCCGCTGCTCCCGCACAGCTGTGCCGTGTGCGGCTTCTTTTGAGTAGCTTCGAAGGCAGCAGGCCTTCCACGGGTGGTTTTCTGTCTCACGTTGTGTCTCCCCGCCCCCCACCCCACCATCTCAGAAGGGCCCGTCTCTCTGCCTCTCGTTTCTCCCCACACTCCTGCATCCATCTCTCCACCTTCTCCCGTCCCGTGTCTCTGCGCGTCTTTTCCTGCCTCTCCCCGGCTCCCCTCTCTCTCCATCTCTGCCCTCTGACTGTCCCTGGACACCCTGGTCCCGCAGGCAGAGGCTGGCCGTGCGGAGCTCGAGCTCTCGGTGACCAAGCTGAGAGTGGAGGAAACCTCTCTGCGCGACTCCTTGTCCAAGCTGAGTGCCCTCAACGAGAGCCTCGCGCAGGACAAGCTGGGTCTGAACCGCCTTGTCGCCCAGGTATGCTGGGTGCCGGCGGGCCCCCCCTGCCTCGCCCCCCACCCCCTGCGTCGGTGCATATCTCCCCGTACCCCTTTGGCCCTGCACCTGTTGTGGTCGCTGCCCCTCTTTCTGTCTCTCTTCTCTTCTGACTCCATCTGTATCTTCTCTCATGTCTGAGAAAGAAGCTCCGTGGGCCCTCCTCTCCACTGCCCCCTCCTCAGTGTCCATATGCCCAAGGGACCGCCCCTTACCCCCAGGGGGCCTCCCCTGGGCCGGCTATGGTGGGTGGGTGGGGGGAGAGGAGGGGGCATCCTTGGTCCTGGGTGGGACCCCCTTCCGCAGTTGGGGGGCTGAGCCGACCTGCTCCTTCGCTTCCATCTGGCTGCCCCAGCTAGAAGAGGAGAAGGCAGCCCTGCTGGGCCGCCAGCGGCAGGTGGAGCAGGAGGCCTCCCTGGCGCGGGAGGAGCGGGAGCGGCTAGAGCAGCTGCGGCTGGAGCAGGAGGTGGAGCAGCAGGGCCTGGAGGGCTCCCTGCGCGTGGCAGAGCAGGCCCGGGAGGCCCTGGAGTTCCAGCTTCCCACGCTGCGCCGGGAGCGCTGCCGGCTGCAGGAACAGCTGGCCCAGGTGGGTGTCTGTGGGGGTGGGAGCAGGAGGGAGCAGGTGGGAGGGGCCTTCAGGCTCCCAGCCCCCTGCATCCTGTCCTGATTGTGGGTTTAAATCCAGCCCTCCCTTTGCTAGCTGGGAGCCTTGGGCAAGCTACCCAACCTCCCAATGCCTCAGTCGCCTGCTCTGTAACATGGGGCTAATAGTTCTTATCACAAAGGATGGTTCTGACGAGTACACCCTCGTAAGCACTTGGTAGATGGAGGAATCACCACTCGGTAAAACATCATGACATGATGCTAGATGGAGAATTTTGGAAATGGAATCTTAGACTTTTTAGAACATAGCTGGAAGGCACCTTAGGGCTTTAGGCATCCAGGGGCCTCTTTCAGTGTCTGTGCTAGAGGGCCCAGGTTCCTGGGAAGGGGCCTAGGGGATGGGCCGTGGGGCACAGGGAGCAGGGCTCCAGGTCTCCACTCCGAGTCTGTTTGGTATATTCAGCTCCTCCAGAAAGTTACGCCCCAGACTGCGTGAGGACGCTTATGTATTTTTGTACGCGTGTACGTCGCACGTCCAGAGAAGGCTGTGATTTGTCCCAAGCACACAGAGCACATCAGGGCAGAGCCTAAGCTTGACCCCAGGTCTCCCACCAGCCCGGCCAGGGCTGGGTTGGGCTCAGGGTTAGGGTGCTGCTTGGTGAGCAGCTGGGAGATTCGGGGAGTGGCGCTCACAGGGCCCGGGCGGGGGCCAGCTCTCCCGGCAGCTGAGCGGGCGGGAACAGGAGCTGGAACAGGCACGGAGGGAGATGCAGCGGCAGGTGGAGGTGCTCGAGCGGGCAGCCCGGGAGAAGGAGGCGCTGGCCAAGGAGCGGGCCGGCCTGGCGGTGCAGCTGGCGGCAGCTGAGCGAGAAGGCCGGACCCTGTCGGAGGAGGCCACTCGCTTACGGTAAGGCCCTTGGGCTCCGCCCAGCCCACCCTGGGGAGGTCTGCCCGGGGCCACACTGTGACCAACCACACCCTGGCACTGGCCCACAGGGACAGTTACTTAGGAGCCAGGCTTGCCAGCATGCCCTAGCTCGGGCCTCGGCTTCCCCAGGGAGCGTGGGCCTGGCTGAGCAGGTAGACTGGCACCCGGCCCATGGCTGGCCACACCCTGGGAGTCACAGTTTCCTGGGGCCCGGGAGGCTGAGTCCCAAGGCCTCAGGGATCGCGTGTGCTGCAGCCTGGAGAAGGAAGCCCTGGAGAGCAGCCTGTTCGAGGTGCAGCGGCAGCTGGCACAGCTCGAGGCCCGCCGAGAGCAGCTGGAAGCCGACGGGCAGGCCCTGCTGCTGGCCAAGGAAGCCCTGACTGGTATGGGGGCACGTGGGTTGGGGGTGGGGAACTCCAGGTTCCAGCTCAGGCCATAACCTGTCGGGTCCTGGGGTCTCCGGAAGTTGGGAGCACTGGCTTTGGAGTCTGGCTGACCTGAGTTCCAGTCCTGCTGCTGCCACTTAGATCCGAGCTTTTTCGGGCAAGCCCCTTCCCTGTCTGGGCCACAGGTTCCTCATCTGACAGTGAGAGGTGATAGCACTGTCCTTCTAAGGCTGTTGCCAGGATGAGGTGAGAAAAGCACGTGAAGACCTTGGCACAGTGCCTGGCTCGGCCAGCGGTGGCTGTTTCTCGTCACCAGGGTGCTTAGAGAGGTTGGAGTTCTGTGCAGAGCCGTGGACTCTCTCAGCCCCACACTCCCAGCCCCGCTTCCCTCCACGTTCCCTGCCCAGTGTCTGAACTCAGGGCTTTCTCTTGCTCAACAAGCGTGGATTAGGCAGCCACTTGGGCCGTGAAAATTAACTTTCCCGTCCACCTCCACCTGAGCCACACAGACCGAGGCAGGGAAATGCCGACAGAGTCTCTGGCGGGCTTCCGACCCAGGAGATGGCTTCTAGATTGGTCCATAGCGGGGTGTGGCTTCCATGGTCACGTCCATTAGTGCTGACAGCCCACCAGGCCTGTTTATGGCAATCAGTCATCGGAGGAGATGCTTTATGGAGAGCTATGCAGCTTTGGGGAATTTCCTGTCTCCTCTGAGCCTCCGTTTCCTCCTCTGTAGATTGGGCACAAGATAAGGTACCTTTGTGTTATCATGAAGCTGCACTGAGAGTAGATCTCTCATGTGCTCAGCCAAGAGTCTGACCCCTTGTAAGCACTCAATCCATAATGGGGGCGGTTATATTTTTGCTAACCTCCCCATTGAGGGGGTCTTCCTCTTGTCATTTCATTCCTTTGATGCCATTCCAGCCAGGTAGGGAGGGGGACAGGGCCAGTGGAATCACGTGGCAGATGGGGAAACAGGCCCCAGGAGGGCAAGAAGCTTCTCCAAGGGAACACGGCCTAGATCCAAGGTGGGCCCTCTCCCCTCTGGGATTTTGCCCGCATGGCTCGTCTGGTTTGAGTCCCAGTCCTGCCCCCTCCTCCCATCCCTCCTGTGCAGGGGAGCTGGCGGGCCTGCGGCAACAGATGACAACTGTAGAGGAGAAGGCAGCTCTGGACAAGGAGCTGATGGCCCAGAAGCTGGTGCAGGCTGAGCGGGAGGCCCAGGCCTCTCTCCGGGAGCAGCGGGCAGCCCACGAGGAGGACTTGGAACGACTCCAGCGAGAGAAGGTTCGGGCAGCTGGTTGGGGCAGGCAGGGCTCTGAACCAGTGTCTCCTCTGTGACTTCGGAGTAAAGACCACTCTGGAACCTGAGCACATAGAAAGGCATAGGGCCTGGTTCCTAGAAGACAGAACAGAGCTATTTAAGAACCCTGGGTCTAGAATTTCATTGCCTGGGTTTGGACCTGATCTTGGCCACATCCTGGTTAGGTTACCTAGAGTGCCTTCATTTCCCGTCTGTAACAATGGGGACGATGATACTGTGGAGTATCGTGAGGATGAGGGGAGATAATCCATGTAAAGGGTTTAGCATAGTGATTGACACTTCATAAGTGCTCCACTGTTATAATGGCGCTGAGATACGGTCCAGAGCAGGCCTCGGGGCAGGGGACCCGAGTCACCCATGTCGGACAGGGCTGCCTCTGACAGAGGTTCGGGCTGTCCTTTATGACCATTGGGGTACCAGGCCCCATATAGTCTTCTTGGGTTTGGGCAGATAGTATCTCACTTCTCCAGCAGGTGGCAGCAAAGTATTCGAAGAAGGAGCACTTGTGTGTACTTCTCACAAAGTTGCTAGGGCCTAGGGCTGGGGCCAGGTACCTGCCTGGGACCCCGAGGGAGCCTTTCTTTCCCTATGGGTTCTACCTACCCACCCACCCACCCACCCATCCAGTCCCCAGGGAGCCAAATTCCTGTGTCCTCTCTAACTCCTCCTGCACCTTCTCACTTGGCCCCTTAAGGTCACCGAATCTGTACTCTTCTTCTAGCGGCTGTGCCTCCCCCAGGCCCCCTTCGTCGCTCACAGCCCATCCAGCTCCTCTCTACCTGAGCCCCAGTCCCTATCCTTCTTCTATAACTTTGAACAACTCCTTAGTCCCAAATTTGGATTATTCTGTGTCACCCTGACTTGAGGCTCTCTCTTGCTCCAGCTGTTCTCAGAATCGGCCCACCCCTCCCTACAGCCCACAGGGCCTGGTCTGGTCTGGCTGCTGCCTGTGACTGTGGTTCCTTTGCTCACCACGTCCCCTCATAGTCCAAGCTCCAGGGACCTTAAATATAGTGCATCTGGTTCCTTCTATCCTCCAGGCCTTCTCTGGGGCTGGACTCTGGGCCTGGGGTTCTGTTTCTTTTCTCTCTTAACTGGCTGACTGCTGCCCTCTCTCCTTCGGGAAACGTTCTCTGACCCCCAGGCCAGGCTGCTGCCACTCCCTGGGGCTTGCACAGCCCTGGCGTGTCCCCAGCACAGCCCTGATCACTCACCCCACCTTGGAGTTACCTGGTCGCCTGCCCTGCCCCTCAGGGTCTGGGCTTACAAGTGGCTCTTGCTGCCCTGAGTCTGGTGAGGGGCTGCCTGGGCCCAGCCTCGTGGGTCACGTGTGCCCGGGCCTGGCCCACAGGAGGCGGCCTGGCGGGAGCTGGAGGCCGAGCGGGCCCAGCTGCAGAGTGAGCTGCAGCGGGAGCGGGAGGAGCTGCTGGCGCGGCTGGAGGCTGAGAAGGAAGAGCTGAGTGAAGAGATCGCCGCACTGCAGCAGGAGCGGGATGAGGGCCTTCTCCTGGCCGAGAGCGAGAAGCAGCAGGTTTGTGAGCCCTGGTGTGGCCTCCGCTGCCGCCTGAGGGGCCCCCGTTCAGCCACCCAGCAGCTAGGAGCTAGGAGTCCCTCTCTGGGTCTCGGTGTCCTCGCCTGCAGGATGGGGGAGCTCAAGGGGCATGTGTGAAGCTACGCTGAGACCCACGTCCAGCGAGCCATGCCTCGCATTCGAGACACCATGAGTGTTGGGTCCAGGAAAGCAGGCCCACAGTCCGCCATCCCGTCTGCTACTGCGGGCTGGCCAGGGTGCCTCCAGGACTGCCTTCCGAGCAGTCCCCGTGAGGCCCACATGTACCAGCAGACCCTCCTCAAGAGAACGAATGCCTGACTTTCTCACAGTGTCATGGAGGCAGGCTGGGCTGCGTCCGTCTCCTCACGAGCCATGTCCCCCTGAACAAGTCACTGTACCTCTTGAGTCTGTTTCCTCAACTGTAAAAGGGGAATAGCGAAGGGCAAGGATTGTTGTGGCAAGTTAGTGAGCTTTCTGAGTTGTGTCCGTGTCCAGACTTATTGTTACAGCTGTTGTGCCCTTTTCTGGGGCTACAGAGGGAGTGAGTCTTTTCTGGGGCTACAGAGGGAGTGAGTCTTTTCTGGGGCTACAGAGGGTCTGAGTCTGCACCGTTGCCCTGGGTCCGCCTGCGGTGACCCAGACAAGGTAGCAATCCCCCAGTGGGCACATTTCCTAGGGCAGGGTGCGGGGAAGGGCCAAGCATGCCCCCATGACCAACCAAGCCCCCAAGGCCGTTTGCTCCCTGCCTCTGCCAGGCCCTGTCCCTGAAGGAGTCGGAGAAGACGGCACTTTCAGAGAAGTTGATGGGCACACAGCACAGCCTGGCCGCCATCTCCCTGGAGATGGAACGGCAGAAGAGAGACGCTCAGAGCCGGCAGGAGCAGGACCGGGTAGGGCAGCCCAGGCAGGTGGGCCTTCATCTGAGCTGGGAGTCACAGCCCTCTCTGGAGGGACCCCCTGTCTAAGGGGGAGGCATGGCTCTGCCCTGGGGAAGCCTCCAGGCTGTGGGGGAAGCTTCAGCCCTCGCTTGGGAGGCCCCATCAGAGGGAGGCAGCAGAGCTCTGCCCAGTGAATCCTAGCCTGAGGGAGAGAACAGCTACGGGGACAGCACTCACTGGGCACCAAGGGGCCAGCAGACGGTCTGGCCGGGCAGCGGGAGGGGCCGTGTTTGGAGCTGAAGGTGGACAGCTGAGCTGGCCCCACTGGGAACAGCTGGGGGAGGGGTACGGTGGCTCAGAGTCTGAGGAGCCCTCCTGTCCTAGAGCACCGTGAATGCCCTGACGTCCGAGCTGCGGGACCTACGGGCCCAGCTTGAGGAGGCTGCTGCCGCCCACGCCCAGGAGGTGAAGAGGCTGCAGGAACAGGCCCAAAACCTGGACAGGCAGCGGGAATCCTCTGCTCGCGAGGTGAGCTGGAGGCAGCCCTCCCCCCAAACCCCGTTCTGGGCAGTGCACTATATGCCGCTGGGGACCTGGCCTTCTGGGGTGTAGAAGAGTTTAAGATTTGTCCCTGCGTGTGAGAACAAATGAACGGCCAGTGCAGAAATGAGGCAGTAGGCATTTATGTAGTCCTTGTGATGCACATGTGGGACCCAGGGCACTGGTGGGGGTCCCTGCCCACTTCGTGTCCCTCCTTAGAAAGATCCCAGTGGGTGATTATTTCAGGCCCAGACCCCACTAAGTCCAGCGTGCTCTGCCCCAAATCAGAACTCCTACGTCTGGTCTAAGTTGTTGCAGAGCAAGGGGGCAGGTGCCTGTGGCCAGGGATACGGGTGGGCTGGTGCCAAGTCCCAGCTGGAGTGGGGCCTGTACCCTGTCCTGTGACGACCTGCCACCTCCCAGGCAGAAGAGCTTCGGACGCAGCTGCGCCTGCTGGAGGATGCCCGGGACAGGCTGCGGCGGGAGCTGCTGGAGGCCCAGCGCAAGGTGCGCGAGGGTCAGGATGGTTGCGAGGCCCAGCGCCAGGAGGCCAGCGAGCTGCGGCGCAGCCTGAGCGAGGGTGTCCAGGAGCGCGAGGCCCTGCGGCGGTCCAACGAGGAGCTGCGGGCGGCTGTGAAGAAGGCCGAAAGCGAACGGATCAGGTGGGGTGACGCGAGGGGACCCGTCCCGAGTCCTACACCGAGCCCATCCTGCACACTGGATCTCATCCCTGGAAGCTAACTTTGCCCCCACGGTTCTGGGGACATCACACAGATGGGGAGTCTTTGCCCTTGAACCACAGCTGGGCACTTGGGTAGTTTTAGGTGGTTTTCCTATATCTGAAAGAAAGGGTAGGCAAGGTTGGGTCCAGACTCTGACCCCACCTGCTGGTGTCACCCTGGACACTAGCCCCAACCTTGGAGTCACTGGTCTGCCCCTTGCGGCCTCAGGCCTGGCCCCCGGCCCCCCAGGGCATAGCTCAGGAGGGGCCACTTGGGCGAGTAGCACTCGGGGCACCTCTAGGCCAACAGCCAGCCGGACCCACTCAGGGGATTAGGGGAACAGACGTCTGTGTAGATCCGCACACTGTCTCTTCCCGGGACCTGTGGCCGCCGCTGACCTCTGCCTCCTCCCCACCCCAGCCTGAAGCTCGCCAACGAGGACAAGGAGCAGAAGCTGGCGCTCCTCACGGAGGCGCGGGTGGCTGTGGGCAAGGAGGCCGAGGAGCTGCGGGCCGGGCTGCAGGAGGTGGAGCGCGCCCGGCTGGAGGCCCGCAGGGAGCTGCAGGAACTCCGGCGGCAGGTACCCTCCCCGGGCACTTGCTGCCGGACCAGTAGCACCCCGTGTGTGGAGCCTGGGTCCCCACATCTGTACAACCAGGGCCTTGACCTTTAACAAGGCCTCGCAACTTAAGAACCCCTGAAACTGTGCAAAAGTGTGTGTGTATACATTTGTGTACGTAGTCATTCACATTTCTCCCAGGAGAGGGTCTGGAGCTCTTGTCCATATCTCAAAGGAGACTAGGAACAAGAAGAGGTGCACCGCCTGTGAGATGGGTCAGGGGCTGGCAAACATTGTAAAGAACCCGACAGTAACTGTTTCTGGCGTCGCAGGCCACACAGTCTGTCGTAAGCCCCCAACTCTGCCGTCAGAGCGAGAAAGCAGCCCCACCGTACAGAAACGCGTGGGCACGGGTCCCATTCTGACTTGGTGTGTGGATGCTGGAGTCAAGTTTTATATCCTTTTTCACGTGTAAGAAATGTCGTTCTTTGATTTGCTTCCAGCCATTTAAAAACAAACCATTTCCAACTATTTAAAAATACAAAAACCATCCTTGGTTCAGGCTTTCCCAGAAGAGTTGCAGAAAAGGCGACAGCCCCACTGGGCTCCTCGGCTCTGCCTTGCCCAGAGCTCTCACAGCCTGACCACCAGATCCTCTTCATCTCCCACCATTGCCCCTGTTTATCCCTTCAGGCCCCTTCCTGTTATGTGGAAGTCCCGGGAAACCACGGGAGTCCCTGAGAGGAAGTCACAGTTGTGCGGCAGGCTCTTGCTGGGGGCTTTGCGTGCTGTGGCACGATCTATGTTCCCCTCCCTCCAGGCATTACCCCCCACCTGCTCCTCTGGGGAAACAGGGGCTTAGAACATACCTTTGCATTCCGCTTGTCCAAGATCCACTCCCAGTCTGCTGCTTGTGGGCTGTGTGACTTTGGACAAGTCACTTGTCCTCTCTGAGCTTCAGTTTTCTTGTCTGTTAAATAAGGATAATGTTAGTACCTGCCCCGTATAGAGTTGTGTGAAGATGAAATGCGCTCACACAGTTGAAGTGCTTAGAACAGGGGTGGACACGAGGTAAGTACTCCATAAGAGTCAGGCATCCCTGGAGAGAAAGGTGGCCGGGAAGCTGTGGTGCCTCCCTCCAGAGTCACTGTTCTGTCGGGGGTCCAGCACTCCCCATGGGGAGTGGTTACGATGAGGCGGGCAGTGGAGGTCCTTGGTGCCCACGTGCCTGGCGGGGCTGGAGCTCGGTGAAGTTATCTGGGGGAGGTTCCCAGTGGCTTTGAGGTGGTGTTCAATGTTTGTGTCCCTAGAGAATTGGGTCCTGAGTGCCCCCTGTGCCTGGACCAGGCAAAGTATAGGAGTGGAGTTGAACAGGCCTCCAACACCTTGCGCTAAAAGGGGCTGTGGATGCTGAGAATGGGTCCGAGGTCCTCCCTGTGTCCGCTCTCTCTCACAGATGAAGATGCTGGACACTGAGAACGCCAGGCTGGGCCGGGAGCTGGTGGAGTTGCAGGGCCGCCTGACACTGGGCGAGCGGGCGGAAAAGGAGGGCCGGCGGGAGGCCCTCGGCCTCCGACAGAAGCTGCTGAAGAGCGAGGCCAGCTTGGAGGCCATGCGGCAGGAGGTAACTCGGCCGGGTGGGCTGTGTGGATGGGGAGGGTCTTAGGAGACGGTTGGGGTGCCCTGTGTTTCCTCCCACCAGCAAGAAGTAGGTGGGGACTCCAGCCCTGGAGTCATTCTGAGAGATCACTCCCTAGGACTTGGCCCTGTTTCCCGCCCTTTGAGATTCTTTTCCACGTATAATAATAGTAATAAAAACTGCAAGAACTATAGCCGGGGGCGGGGGGTGTGTGTGAGGGGAAGCTCTGTAGACCTAACCGGGTTTGAATCTCCCAGCTGCCTCAGGAAGTAGGTATACTTAGCCCCATTTTACACAGACACCCAGACACTTAGGCTCAGAGAGGTCAAGGGATCTACTCAAGGTCACACAGGCACCCAGGTCTGTCTGACTCCAAAGCCTGCACTTTTTCCATTCTCCTTTCCTGGCTGTTTCACTGTAGCAAATCTGCTGTGTGACCTTGACTAAGTCACTTGACCTCTCCGTGCTTCAGAGCATTCATGGGATGGGGGCCCTGGCATAGGTCCTGGCTTCCAGGTGTTCCGTAAATGGTGGTTTCTAGTGATTCACGACCACCCAGAGGGCTGGGTGTGTGACCATGCACTCCATCAGAAAATAATTTTTTAGTACATGCCCCATTGTGTGATTTATTGATAAACGATGTACGCTGAGAGACAGTACAACCTAATAGTTAGATAAACAGCCTCTGGAGCCAGTGTGCCTGGCTTTGCGTCCTAGCTCTCAACGCAGTAGCTGTGTGGCCTGGGGTAAGTTATGCAACTGCTGTGTGTCTCAGTCTCCTCCTTTGTAAAACAGAGATGATTCACAGTGGTAATTAGAGTTGAGTTTTTTGGGAAGTACTAAGTCCTATCTATGTAAGTGCTGGCTGTTTATTACCAATAAACTGTGTATATTACAAGGCATATACACAGAAGGAAGAGAAAAAACAAATTCTCGTAGTTGACCCCCACACTCCCGGGAATATTTCCGCATATCCTGCCCGGGCAGGGACCACTAAAAATCAGATGTTGTGCAAGCCGCTTTTGGGGGTGGGTGGGCTCCGAGCTGGGCCTGCGAGGCGGGGCGCGCCGGGTTGGGGAGGCTTGCTGACCCCCACCTCCCGGCGTTGCCCGCCCCAGCTCCAGGGGGCCCAGAGGAAGCTGCAGGAGCAAGAGGGCGAGTTCCGGGCCCGCGAGCGAGGCCTGCTGGGCTCCCTGGAGGAGGTGCGCGGCGCGGAGAAGCAGCAGCTGGACCACTCCCGCAGCCTGGAGCTCAAGCTGGAGGCGGCGCGGGCCGAGGCCGCCGAGCTGGGGCTGCGGCTGAGCGCGGCCGAGGGCCGGGCGCAAGGCCTGGAGGCCGAGCTGGCCCGCGTGGAGGCGCAGCGGCGCGCGGCCGAGGCGCAGCTGGGCGGCCTGCGCTCAGCCCTGCGCCGGGGCCTCGGCCTCGGGCGCTCCCCTAGCCCGGCCCCGCTGCCATCACCCGGCTCCCCAGCCCGGAACGCGCCAACCGGAGGTGAGCAGAGCGCGAAGGCGGGAAAGTGGGGGGCGGGGCGGGGGCGTGTCTCGCGGAGTCCCCGCCCGTGGCCACGCCCCCGTCCCGTTCAGCTCCACCTGCGAGCCCGCCGGGGGGCCGGGCTGCCCCTCTCCTTGACGATGAGCCTCAATTCCGCCCCCATGTCACTTTCCTTCCCTTTGGGGTGCTTGGCGAGGCTCCTCCCCTTCGCTGATCCGTGCTCCTTTGGTTGCTTCATTTTCAAGGGGGTGATGGTGCTGCTTCTTAAGGCCCCTGACTCCTCTGAGTCTTTGAGGCTCCAGCTAAGAGAATCGATGCTCACCCTCTCCCCATCAGCACCCCATCTTCCTTAGTCTCCCACTCCTAGCTCGACACCCCTCCATACTAGGCTTGTGAACCCAGCGTCAGAGCCAGACAGAGACACACCCAGCCTAAGAGCCCTTCCAGCAGCTCCTTCAGAAATCCTTCCAGACCCCTTTGCTCCCAAGGCCTGGTGGATGACCCTGGGCATGTCCGCCGTCTGCCTCCAGGAGTGTGAGCACACCTTCCCGGAACATCGGCCTTGTCTCGGCCTGACATCATGTCGATTCTAGGGCCTAGAATAGAACCTGTGGAATCTTAGTGGCCGTTCACTACGGGATAATGAGTCGTTGCCTCTTCGAATCCACAGACAGAGCCCCAGGATCACATCCATTCAGTTATTCAGTATTTATTAAGCACTTACTACGTGCTGAGTACACTTGGACGAAGCAGTAGACGAAACTGACTAGCATTTCTACTCTTACGGAGGTTATAGTCTGGGGGTAGGAGCAGCAGGCAGTAAATGCGGTATATAAATGAAATAGAGGACGGACTGGGTGGTGGTAAGGGCTGGAAAGTAGGTAAGGAAAAAGGCATGAAGGGACATTGCTAGTGAGAATGTAAGACAGCACCCCTGCTGGAGGCCATAGAAGATAGTGTGGCAGTTCCTCAGAAAACTTAGAATTACCATGTGCCCCAATAATTCCACACCTCGGTTATAAGCAAAAGAACTGAAAAAGGGGGGCTGGAACAGATAGGTGTACCCCAGCGCCCATGGCAGCATTATTCACGGTAGCCAGAGTGGAATCAACCAGTGTCTCCATGGACAGATAAATAAACAAGATGTGGTGGATCCATACAAAGGAATGCTAGTCAGCTTTAAAAAGCAATGCATCCTGGGGTGCCTGGGTGGCTCAGTCGGTTAAGTGTTGGACTCTTGACTTCGGCTCAGGTCATGATCTCAGGGTCATGAGATCGAGCCCCGTGTCAGGCCCCACGCTGAGCATGGAGTCTGCTCGGGATTCTCTCTGTCCCTGTTCCTCTCTCCCCTCTCTCTCTGCCACACGCCCCCAGCTTGCACTTTCTCTCTCTCTCAAAAAAAAAAAAAAAAAAAAAAAGTGACGTCCTGACACATGTTATAACATGAATGAGTCTGGACAACATGGTGCTAAGTGAAAGAAGCCGGTCACAAAAGGACAAGTATAGTATGATTCGACTTATATGAAATGCCTAGAAAAGCGTCTATAGAGACAGAAATAGATAGGGGTTCCTGGGGGCTAGAGGGCACGGAGAATTGGGAGTTATTGTGGGCACAGAGTTTCCGTTTGAGGTTGTACACGTCAGTTTGCTTGGGGCTCCCAAAACAATCCCAAAACAAAGTGCCGTAAACTGTCTTAAGAACAGACATGTGTGTCTCACTGTTCTGGAGGCCAGAAGTCTGAGATGAAGGTGTCGGCAGGGCCGTGCTCCCTCTTTAGTCTCTAGGGAAGGATTTATTCCAGGCCTGGCTCCCGGCTGCTTGTAGTTCCTAGGCTTGTGGCAGCAGAACTCTAGCCTCACATGGCCTTCTTGTGTGTGTGTGTCCAAATTTCCACTTTATGTTAGGACACCAATCGTGTTGGATTAGGGGCCCACCCTACTCCACCAGGACCTCGTCTTAACTAATTCCATCTGCAACAACCCAGATAAATTCACGTCCTGAGGTACCAGGGGTTATAACTTCAACCTCTTGGGTTTTTTTTGGGGGGGGGGGACACAGTTCAATCCAAAATAGGGGTGATGGAAAAGATTTGGAAACAGTGGTGATAGTCACATGGCAATGTGAGTATCATTAATCACTAAATTGTACACTTCAAGGTGGTTAGAAAGGCCATCAAAATAGAGGCAGAAAAAACATTTGATAAAATATAACATCCAGTTATGGTCCAAACTCTGGGAAAACTAGAAAAAAGATTTCCTTAACTGATAAACCAGGTCTTCAAAACTCTATAGCAAATATTACATTTAACCCTTCTATTTAATATTGTCATGGAAGTCTCAGAGGTCCTAGCCAGGACACTATGGTAAGAAGCATAGAAGTAACACGTTAAGGTTCGGGAAGGGAGAAACAAAATCACCACTATTTACAGATCACATGATTTTTCTATGTAGAAAATACAGGAGAAGCTACAATCAGTTGTTAGAACAAATAGGAAACTTGAGTAAGGTTGCTGGAAACAAGATCAACATACAAAAATTAATTGTATTTTATTACATCAACAGAAACAGAAAGTGTTTGTTGGTAGATTGCCAACAGCAGGAATGATAAATAGCTTTTATACCAGCACTAAGAGTTCTCTCTGCCAAAGAAAACGCCAGATCTAGATGACTTTACAGATAAGTTCTACTAGGCAGGAAAAAAAATTATTCTAACAGTCTAATAAAATGCACAAGACCTTTATGGACACAACTATAAATTTTATTGAGAGACATTAAAGGAAACCTACATAGAAATATACTATGTGTATCAGAAAACCCACTATTATAAAGTTGTCAGGTCTGACAAATTCATCTGTAGATTCCATGCTGGTCCGATCAAAATCCTAACTTTGTACGTGTGTCAAACTTGACAAGCCGGTTCTATAGCTTCAGTGGAAAAACAAAGGCTCAGAAAGCCAACACACACACTTGAAGAAAAAGAACTAGATGGGTGGGGCTAGCCCTTGCCGAAGATAAAAGTTAATATAAAACTTGGGCACTGCAGGTGCTGTGCTCCTGAGACAGCCGTTGGTTGAGTAGTCAAGGACCAGACCCACTGTCTAAAGAAACCTGATCTATGTTGGAAGCTTGATCTGTGATCAGCTTTCCAATAAACTGTATTTGGATAATTGAGAGTCCATATGGGGGGATTTTTTACATTATATTTTAGATTACATCACATTTAGATAAACATCGGTTTCAGGTAGATTTAAGATTAGGTGCAAAAGACAAAACTCTAGCTCTTAAAAGACAATATAGGAAAATATCTTTACAACTTTAGGGCAGGAAAGGATTTCTTAAGACACACACAGACCCCGTTAACTATAACATTAATAAATATTACTTAATTAAAAACCTAAAAAAAGGGGCACGTGGGTGGCTCAGTCGGTTAAGCATCTGCCTTTGGCTCGTGTCATGATCCCTGAGTCCCAGGATCGAGTCCCACTTCGGCCTCCCTGCTCAGCGGGGAGTCTGCTTCTTCCTCTGCCCTTCACCCTACTTGTGCTCTCTCGCTCGCTCTCTCAAATAAAATCGTAAAAAAAAACCCAAAACCTAAAAAAAGATGGTTAGGAAGGCATATTGTATGTTACATATATTTTATCACAAAAATGTTTAAAGATTTATTTTTATTTTAGAGCATGCATGCATGGGGAGAGGCAGAGGGAGAGGGAGCGAATCTTCAAGCAGACTCCCCACTGAGTGTGGAGCCCAACTTGGGGCTCGATCCCAGGACCCCAAGATCGTGACCTGAGCTGAAATCAGGAGTTGGACACTGAACCAACTGAGTCACCAGGCGCCCTGCAATAAAGAAAAATTTTAAAGTTACAGCAAGGGCAGGGGTAGGGGTGTTTGTGTGGGAGATGGAGAGCCCACTGAGGAGGTGGTAGGTAGGGTGAGTAGGAGAAGAGACTCTGAGGACAAGTGGAAGGTCCTGAGTGGCAGTTCCCCTGTCCAGTGAACAGCAAAGGCCAGAGCAGCAGCCAGAGAGGGGGGAGCAAAGTGTGGAGGAGTGGAGTGGGAGGTAAGGAGGTGGGGACAAAGGACTTGCTCGGGTAATCCTTGCAGGCCACTGTGAAGATGCTAGCTTCACTCTGTAGGGGTGGGGGCTCTTGGGGGCAGTGGGTAGACGTCCTGCTCTGGGTCCTGTGGGTGCTGATGGAGCAATGGGGCGGTTTGGGTGTCGCTTGGCCCAGGCAAGAGGATGCTAGGGGAAGGCTGACCCCCTGCCCTGCAGTTCCGATGTTGACCTCCAGGTGCCGCCCTGTCTCTCTGTGCACTGCCCCTCCCACCTCTTCAGGCTGAGTTCATTTTTCTGCCTGGTTCCCTGTCTCAGCTTGGGATCTTTCCAGCTTTGGACCAAATAGATCCCTTAACTGCTTTGAGCCTGTCCAGCCTGTGTGGAGGGACATTGGTCCTTACTTCTCAGAGAATTATCGTGAAGGTGGAATAGGATGTCAGGAGAGCCCAGTGCCTGGCACGTAGGAAGCATTCAGTGCAGGGATGTTGAGGGGGTGGAGTGTCCCCCTTTGGACTGGGCGTTGGGCTGCAGCCCTCACAGTGGTCCTGGTCTGGGCGGGGAGGCAGATCTCAGAGCCTCGGGGGGAGGATGAGATCACCCCAACCCGGCCTGGGGTCAGATATGCCTCTGGGGAGCAGGCCTAGAGCAATGGGCCAGGTAAAGAGAAGCCCTGGCAAGAGAAGGGAAGAGCATGCGTAAAGGCCCTGGTGCTGGAAGGGAGAGTGTTCTAGAACTTGGGACCTGAGGGTGATGTGGAATGGACAGCTTGTAAAATGTGAGAGGGCTGTGCCAGGGTGAGCGGCAGGGCCTCTGTGTGATGGCAAGAAAGTTGGCTTTTATTCTGAGGGCCTTGGGGGCTGGGAAGGGGTCAGCAAGAGGGTGAGGGACCCAGTGGGCAGCGGGAAGCTCACGCAAGCTGCTGGGTGCGGCAGGGTGGGTGAGGTGGTGCCCGAGGAGCCCGCGGGCCCCTTCCAGGCAGGAGAGACCCGGGCTCCTGCACCCCTAAGCACGCCTCCTGCCCTAGGAAGCGGTGAAGGGCTCAGCAGCCCCAGCCCGTTGGAACGCAGCCCTGGGTCTGAGCCACCATCCCCAGGACCTGCCATCTCCCCGGCATCTCCAGACCTAGACCCGGAGGCGGTGCGGGGGGCCCTCCGGGAATTCCTGCAGGAGATGCGGAGTGCCCAGAGACAACGGGTGAGGCTGGGTGTGAGCGGCTGCAGAGGGACCCGGGTGGCGCAGGGCCCTGCGGGGCGCTGCGGGTTGTCAGAGCGGAAGTCTTCCCTTTTCCCGGACGTTGGGGCCTCAGGATGAGCTTCAGGCCCAGATGAGCACCGTGAGTCGCCAGTTGGCCGAGCTGGAGACCGAGAGGGACAATGCGGTGTCACGGGTGAGGCAGCTGCAGAAAGCCGTGGCCGAGAGTGAAGAAGGTGCGTGTGACCCCCTGGCTCCTTGCTCTGCTCTCTGTGCTCTTAGCAGCCGCGGGGGGACCTGTGGGATTGGCCTGAACAGCTCCTGTGTCCCTGCCCTGGCCACCGTGACCTGAGTTGGGGGGCTGTCTCCTCTGGGGGACCCTCCCTAGTCAGCCCCCCTCTGTGTGTCCAGACCGGCAGACCCTCGAGGGCCCTGTGGTGGGTGGAGGGCAGGCCGGGCACCTCACAGCCTGGCCAGGCCTGATGGGGCTGGGGTGCCGCAGCTCGGCGTGGCGTGGATGGACGGCTGAGCGGGGCGCAAGCCCAGCTGGCACAGCAGGAAGAGAGCGTGCGGCGCAGCGAGCGGGAGCGCCGGGCCGCCCTGGACCAGCTGGCCGCCCTAGAGAGGACCCTGCAGGCCACGGAGAGCGAGCTCCGGGCCAGCCAGGTAGGTGGGAGCTGGGGGCCAGCAGGGACAGGGGTCTGTGCGTGCCTTAGTGGTGCTGTGAGTCCTACTGTGCGCCTCTGTCTGCCTGGGTCACAGCACCTGCTAACGTGACCAGCCTGTGACTCCGTCCAGAAGTACATTCCGATTCCACCCTTTTGTTCCTCCCTGGGGTCACTAGGCTGTACAAGAAAAGGCCTGGCCTTTTGAGCCCGTTGGAGAAAAGCCTGGGTTCAAGTCTTGGCCTGGCTGCTCGTTGCCTGTCTGCTCTCATTTTCCTCTGTAAACGGGGGACACCAGCCATGGTCTCTGGAGACGATGTGCGAAGGATCTTAACATATGGTGTTTGGGGGACCTCTGTTTCCTTTGTATAACCACAGAAGTGGTGCTCTGGGGTTTTTCTGTGTTTGGGGGACATCCGTATATATGTGTGTGTGTGTGTGTGTGTGTGTGTGTGTGTGTGTGTGTGTGTGTCTGGGGCAGGACACCCTGGCCCTGGTGGTGACAGTCCAGGCCACCAAAGCCTTGAGCCTTTTTCACAGCTACAGATCCCCTCACTCCCTCCCCTCTCCCTCCCTGGCCCTCCATCCTTGCCCCCACAGCCCACCCCTTGCCTCTGGCTCCAGGTCAAGCTCGAGCTGGATTGTTATGTCTGTGGTTCCAGCTCTGGCCTCAGGCCCAGCCGCAGGGGCCGCAGGGGGAGACCAGGAACAAAGCTGGGCAGGGGCCAGAGTGGGGCTGCCAGGCCCAGACATGGCAGTGTCGGGGCTTTGAGCACGGCGGCAGAGGGGCCAGGCCTGGGGCAGGGTCGTACTGGGTGTAATAGGATGGGAATGGGAATGGAAGTGCCCCTGTCTGTCTTTCTGTCCTGTTCCTATTCCTCAAGCTTCCTTTACTGTCTGAGCCCATGCGAGGGGGGTGGAGAACATCATCCCTCAAGCCGGTAGGGCCCAGGGCTCCCACCCGGCTCAGCTCAGGTCACACAGTGTAGCTTCTGGGCCTATTTGAGAGTGATGCCGCAGAGCAGGAACACCCTGCAATCTGCATTTTTACCCTTCCCCCGCCCCCTTCCCCAGGGCTCTGTGAATACCTTGTGGTACCCCTCCCTGGGCACTACACAGATATGAAATAGGGCCACGGAGCAGGAAGAGAGAATCCTGGATCACAAAGCCTGTGGGACTAGCCCAAACCAGAAGGCATTCTGGGATTCTCAGGTCAACCCATCCTGTGAACACACGGGGAGACTGAGGCCTCAGGAGGGTCACAGGCTGGCCCCAGGTCACCCCGGGAGTGGTTGGGCCAGCCACCTCGAGGCTGCTCCCCACTTTCTCCTGAGGGTCCGGAGGGGTTGTGGGCAGTGTGGGGCGGCCAGGCAGCTGGGTCTGACCCCTCTGCACCCCCAGGAGAAGATCAGCAAGATGAAGGCCAATGAGGTGAAGCTGGAGAGCGACAAGCGGCGGCTGAAGGAGGTGCTGGACGCCTCCGAGAGCCGCACGGTCAAGCTGGAGCTGCAGCGGCGCTCACTCGAGGGGGAGCTGCAGCGCAGCCGCCTGGGCCTGAGCGACCGCGAGGCCCAGGCCCAGGCCCTCCAGGACCGGGTGGACTCTCTGCAGAGACAGGTGGGTCCCCACGACCGCCTGCAGGCTCCTCATCGGCACGGGCTTTACGGGGACTGCGTAATACTTCCAGCAACCCTGGGAGGCAAGCGTCATCCTCATTTCATGGATGGACAGACAGAGGCTCAGAGGTGACATCATCACCCAAGATCACACAGCTAGTAAGAGACACAGACAGAATTAGAGTTTAAGACTCTGACGACAGAATCTGCACACCTAGGAAGCAGGTGGGACAAGTTAGAGCGTGGATTCCACTTGTGTCCCTTTTTTGCCTTGGCTGCCAGGAAGCTCAGCTTTAGAATGTTCAGTAACTCTGCTAGCTCTGCATGGTCACCCACCAAAGTCAAGAACACGGAACATTTCCAGGTTGTGGTGGTTGTGGTTACTCTCTCCTCCATAGCAGGAAGGAGAGGGGAATGGGAACGGGGTGGAGGCCGTAAGGTCTGAGACAACCAGGTGGGTGGCACTCCGGGTGAGGGGACTTAACCAGCAGTGGGACAGGGCCCAGCTTGCCCTGCGCTGAGCCAGTGGGAGCGCGTGGGAACCGTGAGCACCAGTGACGAAGGCCGAGGCCAAGGTGGGAGGGGCTCGGCTTGGGTTCGGCCTCCCTGCTGGAGGCCGTGGAGAGAGCAGAGCCCCTTTTCCATCCTGTGTGTCCTGCCAGGTGGCGGACAGTGAGGTGAAGGCAGGGACCCTGCAGCTGACCGTGGAACGGCTCAGTGGGGCCCTGGTCAAGGTGGAAGAGAGCGAGGGGGCCTTGCGGGACAAGGTGCAGGGCCTGACCGGAGCCCTGGCCCAGAATAGCGCCAGCCTCGCCAGCACCCAGGACAAGAACCTGCAACTGCAGAAGGCCCTCGCCGCCTGCGAACATGACCGCCACGTGCTCCAAGTACGGATTCCGGGGCCTGGCTCGGGGTGGGCTTGGTGAGAGGGCGAGCCACCGACGGCAGGTTGGAGGGGCCCTGATGGAGAGCCAGCCACTGGGGCTGTTGGGAACCGAGGGAGCCAGGCAGTGAGGCTTGGACGTGGTGGGCCCAGTAAAGGCATTGCCAGTGAGAGGAGACTTGAGGGGGAGCAATAAGAAGATAAGTCTACTCATCGAGGCTTATGGGGACCCAGAGGCAGGGTTGATGGGACAGAGTTGGGGTCCGAGGGGTCCCCACCTTAGGTAGGTCAGTGGGCCAGGCCCGCTGTCTGCCTCGCCCTCCAGATACGATCTTGGAGCTGTTTTAGGGGCTGTGACCCTGACCCGGAGGTACAGAGTAGAGGGGAGCCTTTGCTCCATCCTGGCGCCATCAGCCCCTGTCCCCCAGGAACGGCTGGAGGCCGCTCGGCAGGCGTTATCCGAGGCACGGAAGCAGAGCAGCTCCCTGGGTGAGCAGGTGCAGACGATGCGCGGCGAGCTGGCGGACCTGGAGCTGCAGCGGGCGGAGGCCGAGGGCCAGCTACAGCAGCTTCAGGAGGTGAGGGCCGGGATGGGCCCCTTCTGGCCCCCGGACACTGAGGCCTCAGAATGGAGTGGGATCTTATTTATCCCAGCCTCGTCCCAGACCCAGGCCCAGCCTCCCGTGGGGAAGCGTGGTTCCTTCAGCCCACACCCCCATTACACAGAGGGAGAAGCTGAGGCCCGGAGAGGCGGCCTCAGCTGACAGTTGTCCGAGGTGGGCCTCCCCGCCGCCCTGCCCAGCCGAGGCCGGCACCCCCATCGCGACGCTTCAGGGGCGCACCCCGAGGCCTGGCGGCACTAGGGGCTTGCTGGTTTCTGCAGGTGCTGCGGCAGCGCCAGGAGGGGGAGACTGCGGCCCAGCACACGGTCCAGAAGCTGCAGGACGAGCGACGGCTGCTGCAGGAGCGCCTGGACAGCCTCCAGGGCGCCGTCGCCCAGCTGGAGGCCGAGAAGCGGGAGGTGGAGCGGTCTGCGCTGCGGCTGGAGAAGGACCGGGTGGCCCTCAAGAGGATGCTGGACAAGGTGGGCTGAGCCTCCAGGGCCCTCCCCTCTGTTCCTCTGGGTCCCAGCCAGGGTTGCTTTTGGCCGTGTGTCCCCACGGTCTGGGGGTCTTGGGTGCCCCCTGGCCCCTGGTCTTGCTGCCTCTAACCTGACACCCTCTCTGGGCTCCTCCCTCTTCGTGGGCCCTCCCTCCTGCCCTGGGCCCTGTGATGCCCTCCTGCGCTCCCCGCCTAGGTCGAGCGCGAGAAGCTTCGCAGCCACGAGGACACAGTGCGGCTGAATGCAGAGAGGGGCCGCCTGGACCGCACGCTCACGGGGGCCGAGCTGGAGCTCGCTGAGGCCCAGAGGCAGATCCAGATGCTGGAGGTCCAGCCCCTGGCCACCCTCTGTCTCCCCAGCCCTGGACCCGGCCCCCACCTCCCGCCCCCACCCCCCGCCCTCGGCGGGAGTGCCAAGCCGTCCCAGGAAATGCTGACGGCTCAGCCAGCCCAGGCTCCTCAGCCTGCATAACTCAGGAGTCCGCACCCTTCGAGGGGGCTGCCCAGAGCCAGGTCCCAGAGGGAGGGGTCCTCCAGCATGGAGAGATGAGAGATGCCAGTTAGTATGTGAGCCTGTGTGCGTGTATGTTGTGGACACGTAGCGGTGTGAGTGTGCCTGCGAGTGTCCTTGTGCACGGAGCGTGAGTCTTGTGCACGGATGTGGCAAGTCTCGGTATCAGGACTGTGTTTTATGTGGGTGTGTCTTTCTGCACAGATGTCTGCATAGATGCAGGTGTATGTGGGCGTGTTGGGCTTTTGCACGTATGCGTGCATCCATGTGAACACGGTAGGTATTTATGTGCTTGCTTTTGTGCCTGTGTGTGGGGGCCTGTCTCTATGTTTGCATCTGTGTGAGTGTGTGCATGTGCGCGTGCGTGCATGCCTGTCAGCAGGGCTCACTAGGGACCCTGACCCAGGACTCGCAGACCAGGTGGGCCAGGAACATGGGGGACAAACAAGGATCTCTCCGGCACCCCGTGCCTGCACTGACTTTAGGCTCCTGGGAGGTGCCTGACATCCCCTTGCATGCGCGTGCACACACACACAGGGCCAGACCCCTGACTAGCCGCCCCTCCCGCAGGCCCAGGTGGTGGCGCTGGAGCAGGACCAGAGCCCAGGCCGGCTGGAGGCCGACGAGCTGCAGCAGGAGCTGGAGCGCCTGCGCAGTGCCCAGGTGCAGACGGAGCGCACGCTGGAGGCTCGGGAGCGCGCCCACCGGCAGCGCGTGCGCGGGCTGGAGGAGCAGGTACTCAGGCCTGGCCGGGCTCTGGCCCCGCCCCGGGATGTGGAAACGTGGAGGAGGGGCAGGAGTGGCAGAGGGCTCGCCGTGACCCCAGGTGGAAGCAGTCAGCGGCCCCGTGACTGAAGTCTGGTGGGTCCACACTGGTATCAGTCACGGCTGGACACGGGCTCAAGTGATGTCATTGCAGCTCCATCCCCTTGCCGTGGCTCTGCTGTCCTGGCTGTCGCCTGGGTGGCACAGGTGGCCTGAGCAGCCCCAGCCTAGGTTATCCCAACAACCCAGCATCCTAGAGGCAAGGGGGCCTTTTTCTTGAGAGCCACAGCAGAAATGCCCGGGCTGATTCTTACTGGCCAGCTTGGATCCCAGACGTCTTCCCAACCATCCCTGACCTGACCTGTGCACGGGTGGGCCAGGCCTGGGTCATGGGTTCCCCCTAGTTGGGCTAGTGCCAGGCCTACTTAAATAATGAGAGTGGGGACAGGTGGCCCCTGAAGATGGCGAGGAGCCATCAGAAGACAGCCAGCGGCCATGTGAGATGGGATGGGAGTGGAAGGAGGCATCCTGGAGCTTCGTGAGACCCACTTTGTCCTACAACAGGCAGGACTGGGTCCCTTATGGGGCCCCAGCTGCAGCCACCCCCCTTTCTCTCACATCAGCCTGGGGTCCTGGGCTGGCTCGGCTGGCCCCACCTTCTCTTTCTTCTCCAGGTGTCCGCACTGAAGGGACAGCTGCAACAGGAGCTTCGGAGGAGCTCAGCAGCCTTCTCCCCCATGTCCGGCCCCGCAGGGGAATGAGCCCCTTCCTGGCTGGCATCCTGGAGAGCAGCCGCGGCCAGGTAGAACAGCAGCCCCGTCCGCACGGTCTGCCCAGGCCCTGGCCTGTCCGGGCCACCAGAGCTCGGCTGGAGGAGGGGAGGAGCCGGGTGGCAGTGCCGAGGGCTGAGGGCCGGGGACGCCAGCAGCCTCTTGGCATCATCCGTGGGCCCCACCTCAGTCCGGTCCCTCCCTGGGATGAGCCTCCAGGTCCCATGGGAGCCTCCTTGAGTGACTGAGCCAAAGCCGGTGTCAGGGAGACCCCCTTTGCCTCTGGCTGGCCCTGGAGCGTGGGCTCAATGGGAAAGAGGAGGGGAGCCTGGGAGTCAGAGACCCAGGCCTTCCCCTGGCTTTCCAGAGCTCTCTCCGTCTTAGTTCAGAGTGTTTGTCAGGAAATTCCTCAGAGTTCAGAGTCCCTGTATTTTTATACCTTTTTACAGTGTTAACGGTTCAGAACTGTTGTGTTTTTTGTAGCAAGGAGACCTCATTTTCTAAAAACGGTTTGTACAGACGTGTCTCTTCACTTCTGCACCTGAGAGATGGGGGCGGGACCCTGGGGCCTGGGCCAGGAGGGATGAGGCCCCCGGCCAGGGGTGCACAGGGAGAGGGGGAGGCTTGAGAAGGGCTGTGGCACTTCCCAGCCTCACAGAATGTCGGCGCGGGGAGCGCTCTGGGGTCCTGGGCCCCCGGTCCCAGGTAACTGGGCTGTCACCCAAACTGCTCGGCTCCACTCCTTCCAGCCACAGCTCTCCGGCCCCTCCTCAGGACAGGGCAGGCCCGGGAGTGACCCTGGGGTCTTGTCCCTGCTCCGCTGAATGAGCCCGCGAAGCTGCACGACCCCGCAGAGGCTCGGTTTGCTCGTGTGTGAAATGGGGACGCGCCCCACGGGGTGGTCAGGAGCAGGAACGGATGCAGGGCGCCCAGTGTGTGCGAGGAGAACTTCCTCTCCTCCCTGGAGTCCCGGGAGTCAGGTTCTGCCCCAGCTCTGCCACCTCTAGCCGTGGCCCCTCGGTGGGTCAGTGATGCCCCTGGGCTTCCTGTCTGTAAGCCGGGGATAGTACCAGGACCCACACGCAGGCCTGTTGGGAGCGTGTGCGGGTCACGCACGGGGAGCCTGGTCCTGCGTGCGGGTCAGAGGGAGGCGTGCTAATGCCTTGCCCTGCCTCTGCCCTCTGAACCACCAGCCTTCCCCCCAAAGGTGGATCCGAGTCCTTTACACTGACCTCCTGCTTTACACCCTATATGCACTTTCTGCCTCCACATGGGCGGCCTCCCGTCTTGGCTTGTAGCCCTCTGATGACAGGGAACTCACGCCCTCACCAAGCAGCCTGGCCAATGAGGAAGCTGTGTCCCCCTGCCATGCCCCCACAGGCCCTGAGGGGGAAAGCTGTCACAGTCCATCTTTCTGGGTGGGTCACCGCTAAAGCCAGTGGGTGAGGAGGCAGGACTGGGACCGCAGAGGCAAGGCCACAGGTCACCTGAACGGTCCCTTCTCCCCAGGGCCCCAGGCAGCCTCTCAGTGAGAACAGTGTTGGGGGCAGCTGGCCACCCGCTCTGTGCTCCCAACTGAAAAATGACTGAATCTTTTGTAAAAACCATTTTAATTTTATATAAAACAAAGGTGGTCTATGCCCGGGAGCTGTAGGAAATCCAAGCAGACCAGCTGGGGCTGAGGGGCATAGCCTGCCTCGAGGGGCTGGGGGCTGGGGGACTGTCCTCAGAGGGACTGAGAAGGCACATCAGAGGCCCGGGTCCCACCGAGAGGCCTGAGATGCCCCTCATCTGGGCAGCGGGGAGCCCCCCCTTGTGCCCCAGGGGTGGCCTCAGGCCGGGAGAGGGGCCTGAGACGAACCCTCAGGGCCACAGTCCACTAACTTTTTACAGAATAAAAGGAATGGGAAGCTGGGGAGAAAAGCACCAGGTCAGGCAGGGCCTGAGGGCCCCGGATCCGTGAAGGTCCAGGGCGGGGTGAGGGGGGGGTGCCAGCTCCGCCCTAGCAGCCCCCACAGCTCCTGGCGCAGGAGGCCGCCACGGATTGACAAAGGCCACTGCTGGCCATCACGCCACATTTGGAGAACTTGTCCCGACAAAGGTCAGCTGCGGTGGGGGCGAGGAGTTGGGGTCAGGGTGGGGCTGGGGGATGGAAAACCACTGCCCCCTTCTCCACCCTGTGATAGGGAATGTTCCAAGGGAGGGGGCTCAGGATCCCCCCCGGATGTGGCCCTGGCGCAGAACATGTGCTTAATAAACACCCAGTGGGAGGGTGGGGGGGCAGGGAGGGGTCTGGGGTGCAGGCCTTCCTACCTCGAAGGAGCTCCTCGTGGGCACAGACCGTGCGGACACAGATCTCCTTGTTGACCACGTACACACGGCGGAGGCTGGGGAGACGGAGCAGGGATGGTGGCGTCAGCCCACCCTCACCCCGCCCCACTGGGGGAGCCCGAGGGTCCCGACCCCTATGTCTGGGCTCAACCAGAGTTGAGTTCCACTTCAGGATTCATGCTTCCCCCAAATCCCAGCTCGGCCGGGCGCCGCTGCCCGCCCTGCGCCCCGCGGCACCCCGTCCCCCGCCCTGCCTGTGCTCACCTGTAGAAGCAGACCTCGTTGAGACACTGTTTGCACGGCTTGTGGATGGAGTAGAGGCGGGTGCACGGGTACTGCTCCTCGCGGCAGTCTGGGTGATGGGCCGGATCAGACTAGGGGCTGCAGCCTGGGGCCCCAAACTGGGGGGGAGCCCCCAACATTGCCCACCAAGACTGGCTGTCCTATCAGGGTCTAGGTCCACCCTGCACCCTCTGGCCCACACGCACGCAGGCGCGCACAGACGCACAGACAGCATTGCGGGGCATCCGGGGGCTGCCGGATTTTATACGTGTTTATGTGCGCTCAGATTCGCAAACACCCTTGGAAGCATGTATTCAAACACAACCGCGCCCACACGCACACGGTCACGGAAGTCCACACCAACCACACAGGGCTGTGCACGCTCACAGAACCGCACCCTAACACTGAGCTCACAAGGGGGGGAGTAGCCCTCAGTCTGGCTCCCGCAGGCTCTTGGGGGCGGCACAGGGCTCGCTCGGCTGGCCTGGGCTTCTGGTCCCCTCTTGGCATCACCTGCCACGAGCACCACCCAGTCCTGCTGGCTGGCAGGCAGGAAGCCCCCAGCACATTTCCTTTCTCTTTCCAGTGTCTGGGGGGTAGAGGGCCCTTCCTGAGCCTGCAGCCAAGCCCAGGGGCAAGGGGGTCCCCTAGAGCTGCCCGAGGGGTCCTGGAGTTGCTGGCCTTAAGCAGGGGCATGTCTGCAAGCCGCTGACCCTGCCGTCTACCCAGCAAAAGCAAAAGGCTTGGCTGTCTCCATCCTACCAGCACCGCACCCCACTCTACCCTGACTCCTGGGGCCGTGCCTCCGTTTCTCCAGCTCTCAGGGAAGCTCTTACCCAGAGGCCCAGGCTCCGTGGGCTCTGTCTCCACATTTCCTGGTGCTGGTGTTGGGAGAGGGGCAGGCAGAGATCACTGAGAGGGGTCCATTCAGAGCACCTGCCCCACCCTGGTACAGACCAGCCGCTCCCAGGCTCGGCAGGAGCCGGCCGCCTACCTACGGTGGGGGCCGCGATGACTTCCTGTTGGACTTGCTGTTGGGACTGGAACTGGAACTGCTCCGCGGGGGGCCGAGGAGTCACCTCTGAGACAGGGGACAATCAGGGAGTCCACGCCATTCTCTCCACCCCAGCACCCAGCTGCCCGCCCGCCCGCCCGCCCCGCCCTTTACCTTGATAATCGTAGTAGTCCGGGTTGTCTAGAACAAAGACAAATGTGGAATTGTCGGGGTTTGGGCAAGCTGTCAGTCCCAGGGGCCAAGGAGGTCACGGCTAATCCCAAGACTACCCCTAGGACTTCCACCCCCCTTCCCACTGGGTCCCCAGCTGAGTCAGGCACACCTGGGAGCCAGGCCTTGATGACATGGCAGGGTGTGGGGAGACCTGGGGAGGGCAAGGCCCTTACCTATCTGGTCACTGTACTGGGTGTACTGGACGTGGTCTGGGAACGGAGGCAGTGGGTCTAGGTCATATTGGCCCTGAGCCAGCAGGCCTGCTGTGAAGAAGTAAAGCATGAGGGGTTGCCCTGCAGGGAAGGACAGCAGGGGCCCCGAGGACTTCTGGGGAGGATAGGTAGATAGAGGTCCCAAGCACAGGCCAGTAAGACCCTAAGATTCTACAACCAGACTCTTAGATCCAAGGGAGCCAACTCCTTCCTCAAGCATAAAGGCCCTTACACTCCGGGCTCCCATGTCACCTCACTGACTTTTGGCCTGTCATCCCCATCCTAGCTTTCTGGCTATTCCTGGAACTGTGTACTCCTATCTGCCCCAGGGCCTTTGCACTTGACTCCCTAGGCCTGTAATCTTGGTTAATTTCTCCTCCTTCAGGTCTCAAGTAAAAATTCAGTTCTGCCAAGAGGCCCTCACTGGCCCATCCACCCTCTCCATCCCATTCTTCTGTTTATTTCCATCACAGCACTGGACACACTGACATTTATCACATCGACTTGGTATACCAGCTTCCCTTCCCTAGACGGGCAGCAACGAAGGCAGGGATCTGTCTGCCCGGTTCATTACTGTATCCCCAGGGTGTAGGCCGGTGCCTGGCACATGTAGCTCAATTAGTGTCTGTTAAATGAATAAATGTTAGATCCCCACCGATACCTCCTCATTTGACCAATAGGAATCACTCCACGGTCAAGACTGTATAGGGTGGGTCTGGAACCCAGACCTAGAGACTCCCTGCCTTGCATGCCTCTCCCTTCTACACATCGGCTCCCAGGAGGGTCAGTACAGTAGAGGAAAAGCATGGACTCCCGGTGCCTGGGTGTGTGCCCACTGCCCAGAGCCCCAGCCTGGCTGCTGCTGTGGAGGGTTGGGGTGAGGGCTGGGGTGGTGCCTCCGACTCAGGGAGGGGTTGGCCAGTCCAGTCTGTGGTCTAGCAGGCAGGAGGCCCTGCCACCCGGGGAGCTGAGTTCTGGCCACAGGGCCCAATAAAGGCTCACTGCCAGCTCCTCACCTCCGCCCACACCAGGGGAGCCCCGCGGCCCCAGGAGCACTTACCAGGCAGGAACAGCAGGAAGAAGTAGGCAGCTCTCATGGCTACGAGGTGAGGCAGTCTGGGCTGGTGTCAGGACAGCTGGAGGAAGAGGAGGGGCAGGCTGTATCTGGCCCACGCACCCAGGACTGCAGAGCCCACCTCTGCTCCCCCGCGTCAGCCTGGAGAAGGAGGCGCTCAGACTAAAAGCCAGCCATAGGGAGGACGAGGAGTCGGGTGGGGCGGGGCAGGGCAGGCAGAGCTACTTTGGAGGGACATCTGCTGTCCCCCATGGCCCACCAGCTGTTCAGGTCCCAAGGGACCGGGCCTCCAACCCTTCTCCAGTGCTGATCATGCAAATGGACAGAACCCACCCTGCCCCTCTCACTAAGGGAGACTTTCTTGCCCCCCACTAGCCTTGACTCCACTCTCCTAGCCCACAGCCATGCCCTCCTCCTGACTCAGCGCCTTCTGGTGTCTCGTGCCCTGATGGCATGAACTCCTGACCCCAGGCCCATCCTCAGGACCCCAGTCCCGCTCAGCCACCACCATAGCCGGGACTCCGCAGCGTCTGCCAGACCCACCACCTGTTCCCAATTAGCCCCCGGGCCTTGAGTGTCTTGCTCTGCAGGAAACCACATGCATGCATGGGCCCCAGGGGCCGAAGGGCAGCCAGGCCTGGGCAGGGCTCCCACCCCCAGAAGATTCCTCTCCTGCCAGGCCTCCGGGCCTCCTAAGACCTGGCTGTCTTCATCCCAGACTCACGAGACTAAGGTCTATTTGTCTGCAGCGGCAGGAAACACTTAGGGTGGAGTCTGAGGAGAGTTTCTCTGGATCCTAGAAGGGCAGCACTGGAGGGACCATGATGTCACCCAGCCCAGGGGTTCTGAGCCCCCTAACAGCCTATGACGAGTGTTGCACGGGTCATTTTGCAGGGAGGGGACAGTGGTCCGTAGCCTTCACCAGGCTCTTGAAGTTCAGGAACTACGGTCTTTGGCCACACCACGGGCTTGGCAGCGTCTCCGGGTCCCGGTGCGCAGTCCCAGCGCCGTGGGAGGCAGTCTCAGGACTGTCATCCTTCTGCCGGCAGTGCTGGGAGAGAGCCCAGGGCTCATCCCCCCAGGAGGGCCCCTCCCACCACGGCAAAGGGAGTTCTTCCAGACAGCTAACGGGAGCCCTGACTGCCCCCAGGGTGTCTAGAGAGAGGGGAAGGAAACGTGGGCATCGGTCCCTCTTCCCTCCCAATCCTGAGCCTTCTGGGACCCCCCGCCTGGCTCACACATTCACCACCTCCCTTCCTTACTGGGGTGCGGTGGGGTGGGGTGGAGGAGATGAGACCCATGACTCAAGCTGCCCCAGAGGCAGGGCACATCTGGCTCCCCACATTCCCATTCTGAAAACCCTTGGCCTTCGCATGGTAGGAGGGACCAAAAAAACCTGGAGCTCTTTCCTGGTAACTCCCCACAAGGCCTCACCGTCCCCTCCTTGTCCCCATGGGCTGGTGGCAGCCAGGCCAGTGCAACTGTCACCACTCAGAAAGAGGCCCTGAGTAGGGGCCTAAGGGGCCTTAAGAAGTGGGATGGGGGCTGTCGGTCCCCCAAACTCCTCCTAGGCCTCTCGGCCTTCTGCACGGAGTCTTCCTCCCTGGGAGGGTCTGGCACCCAGGCCCAGGCATATTATTGGGGGAAGGGGCCCCCAGGGCAAGGGGTGTGGGAGTAATGGATCCTCCTGGGGGGACCACATCTCCAAGCATCTCTGTCTAGACGATGGATTTTGGGGTGTGGGGGAAGCCCGGACCTGCCTAGGAGGCGGCCCCCCTCTGGCCCCTTCCACAGCTGGGGACCCCACCCCAAGTGGGCAGGAGGGGATGAGCGGGGCCTACTCAGAGCCCCGGACCCCACACTCCCCGGGGTGGGGGGTTGAGGGACCGGCTGCGGAGCGGCGGGAGGGGGGGAGACCAGATGTGGCGGCGCACAGCTGGGAACAATCAGACGCCTGCGAGCTCGGCGGCTCCCCGCGCCCTCCCGGTCTCGGGTGTCCCTTTGTCTCTCCGCGGCTGTGGCCCGGCTGCTCCCACCGACGCCCCCACCCCACACGCGGCAGTTCAGCCTCCCGGGGCGAACGAGAGGCCCCCCCGCCCCGACGTCCCAACTCGGGCTCCCCCAAACTCCCCCAAACTCCGGCCCCCCTCCAAGCGACTCCAAACCCCCCAAGTGCCTTCTTAGCATCTGCTCAGACGGCCCCGGGTTCAGGAAGCCCGGCAGCCGCCCCCAGGCTCGGGGGCCCGCGGAGCCCCGCACCCCAGGCTCCCCGGACCCCTTAGCGGCCCCCGCCGCCAGGCCCGCGCCTACCTGGTCGGGTCACTCCGCCACCAGCTCCTAGTCCGCCCGCGGAGCCGCCCCTCCGCCCGCTCCGAGCCCCCCTCCGGGCCCCCGACGGGTCGGCGCCCGCCCTCCAGCCCCGGAGCCGCTGGGTCCTAACGCGAGCTCAGCCCGGCCGCCCGCGGCGTCCGCGGGGCTCCAGCCCGCTTCTGGGGCGGCCTTGGGGGAGGCGCCCCGGGGGCCACCCTCACATCCGCGCAGACTTCAGGCGAGCAGGACGCCTCCCCCGTCTCCTCGCCAGTCTGGCCTGCGGTCTGGTGTGAGGTGGGATTTGGAGGACGTGTTGTTACCCCCATTTCACAGAGGAGGAAACCGAGGCTCCTAAAGGGGGGTTCACCCACGGCCACGCAGCTCTCTCCCCTCTGGCTTCTCCTAGCATCCAGGACAGCCCTCCTGACCTGCTTTCCCTCCTGCCTCTCTGGCGGTGCCTCCTGGGTCTCCCTAGCCAGCTCCAGGCGGGGGCTGGCTTCCAGAACCACCATTGCTGTCTACCCGTGGACCACAGGCTACCAGGCCAGGCCCCAAGAATGTCCCCAAGGCAACAAGGATCCCACGAGGATCCAAGTCCAAATTCATGCCTCCTGACCCTCCCCCAGATCCTGCTCTCCAAGAGGCCCCCATCTGGTCAGCAGTACCGGCATCCTTCCATCCCTCAGGCTTCCTCCCTTGCTCTTCCTCTGCCCCTGCAGCGGGCCCAGAACCCAGCCGCTGATCCTGACTCCCCGAGTCTGTGCACTGCCCCCCCACCCCCCGCTGTGGTGTAAGCCACCATTAGCTCTTGCCTGGACTCTGTAATAACCGCTAATCTAGGCCTTCCCAAGTGGACCCTGCCCTCCCTGACCCACCTCAGACGCTGGCTCCCTTTTAAAGTACCTGGGAAAAAAGCCGAACTCGCCTGTGACACCCCCCCCCCCCCCCCCCCCCGCCCAGGACTCCACCCTTCATCTCGGTCTGGCTCTGCGTCCCCATTCCCCGCCTGGTCTCCCAGCAGCCACAATGGCCTTTGGGCAGTCCCTCACGAAGCCCTTTCCTCTGCCTGCTCAAGCTGTTTCTCCCTCCTGCAGCACGTGATGAGGTCCCCTTCCTGCAGGGGATAGACCAAACCCTCCCTTCCTCAGAGGAGCCTTTCCTTTCTCCCTGTTCCGCCCCTCAGCCCCTTCTGCTCTGCTGCTCACAGCTGTCATGCTGTCCTGTCTGTGCCCATTTGAACCCTGCGCCTCTCCCACGTGAGCTCCCGAGCTCGGGAGCTGTTTTGGCTCCTCCCCTGTTTATGCTTATGGGCCACAGTGCCAGGCTCAGAGCAGCTGTTTTGTAAACATTAATGGAATGAATGAATATGCACTCAATTCTCCTGGAAGAGACTGGCTGGGTGGGGGGGGGGGGTGTCATCCCTGCCTCTGGGGCAGACCTGTCGCCCTGCCTGGTCGCCCCACTACTGCCTCTGCCTTACACTCTGAATCTATTAGGCAGAAACTCCGTATGTCCCATGCATCCTTGTTCCCTGGTGCTGGTTTGTTAAAGGAGTGAATGAATGAATGAATATCCGCCACCCCCTCTCCAGGGTCTATCGCAGAAGAGCAGGGACTTCTGTTACCTGGAGCCTTCTGGGCCCTGGGGGCCAGCACACCCTCCCTGTCCTCCCTTAGCCCTTGGCTGCTGCCAGGCACAAGCCCACTGGGGGAGGACAGGAAACCACCTTGCAGAAAGGCCGTCCCCTACACTCAACAAAAGGGGAAAACGGAGGCTCCAAAGCTTCCCACTCTCGAGTGCTGGCCCCCAGATCCTCTCTGCTGCTTCTTCCCCCTCCCCTGGCCCTAGGGTCCCAAGCAGAGGTGGCAGCTACGCAGGGAGGGGGTAGTGGACACGGGTAGTCTTCTTCCGGTGGCCTTGGAGATTTGTTCCCTCCCTGCTCACCTCTCCCTCCAGGTTACAAGCTGTCCGCTGTCCCCGGCAGAGGCCAAGTTTCTCGTGCACCATGCTATCACCTGTGCCGGGCACAGGATGCCCAATAAACATGTGAAGAAACCAGCTAAGGGCAGAGGGGGGATTCGAACCCAGGCCTCTCCCGGTGTCCTCCGGCCTCCCCTTGCCCAGCACCTACCACCCTGAACTATTGCTGGTTGATGACGCCGTGCCCGGTGCAGAAGGTCTGTGGACGCGCCTCGTATTATAAATTGCTTTTTCACACCCCACGTGCCTTCCCCACAGTTTGATTCCACATTTACTGAGCTCCTGCGAGGGGAGGCCAGGTCTGGCGCCAGGGCTTCCAGTAATGAGGTCGGCGGGGGCTTCCGGAGGGCAGGAAGCCATCTTTCTTCCCTGCTCTCTCCTGCCCTGCACCGCCGGGCCAGCTGACCGCACTGCCTCTCCAGAGTAGGGCCTGGCCAGCGTCCCACTGGTGGGATGAGGTCAGAAGCACCCACCCTCCCCCGGGAGACAGGGCACGTGGTTCGGGTTGGGAGACGTGGGCTCAGAGCCCAGACTTTCATCTGAGAGAGGAACCGGACCACAAACTTGTCCCGGGATGCGGGGCATGGGGGGCAGAAAGGAACTGGCCCCGGTAAAAGCCACACGCATGGCCCTTCTCTTGCTGCCCCCACAGGACAGTAGGAAAGAAGAGCGTGGATGCTGGAGTCCAGGCGATCTGGCCCCACCTCTGACTGTGTGGCCTTTAAGCCTCAGTTTCTGTATCTGTAAAACGGGGATACGACTGACTCTACAGTAAGAAGGACTGAATGACGCACACGAAGTGCTGAACGGAGCACGAGGCACGTGTTCGACCCGAAAACATCATTACTATCAGATGAAGACACCGAGGCCCGATGGGACCTGAAAAGCCAGGGCTGCCAGCACACGCCGGGGGCCACCTGCCGGGCACCCGTCAGCGGTACTGCATGGGAGACAGGCTGCGCCAGGAAAACATGAGGACTTTATTTGCTGCACCGACAGCGGCTCCGAGGGGGTTGGTGGCTGTCGTCTCTACACGGGATGTCTGAAGTGGGGGACAGCAATAGCATTTCCCCAGCGGAGGGCAGGGCAGGCTGGGCCGGGCAGACTCGGGGCAGGAGGACGACAACCGCCACCTCCCGGCTGCCGGAGCGATAGCGGTGGGGCTTCTGGAGACGGGTCCCAGGCAGTGGCTCAGAGGCAGGGAGATCCAGTGTCCAGGGGCCGAGAGGCCGGCACTACCTCACCGGCCCGGTGGGCGGCGGCCAGGGCTGCTCCGCCAGCTCCCGCTCCAGCTGCTTGAAACGCTTCTTCGAGGCCCTTTTGGGCCGGAGCCGCCGCAGGCAGGCCGGCAGGCACTGGTCCAGCACGCTCTGCAGAGGACGGGGAGGGTGCAGAGGGGCGGCTGCGGCTGCGGCCCAAGCCTGAGCCCCCCCCACCCCGACACCAGGGTGAGCCCCACCTCCAGCATGAAGGCCCCCACGAAGTTGAAGGCCACCAGGCCCAGCAGCAGCAGCTTGAAGCAGGTGTCAGCGATGCCCCTCAGTGCCAGTGGACCTTGCAGGAGGCCCGGGGCCAGGAGGAGGGCCACCAGGACGCAGCCCAAGAGCGCCAGGGCCACCAGGAAGGGCACTGGGGGTGAGGGCGTGCATCAGGCCAGGGAGCCCCTGCTCCCCCCGCCCCCCGGACAGGCACCAGAGCCCCGCAGCCCGTCCCTCTCCCCCCGCCCAGCCACGCAGCGGCACCGTTGGTATAAAGCGGCCGGCGGAAGGGCGCCCCCTTGGACACGGCAGCGGCCAGGATGAGGTACTGGAAGCTGGACAGAGAGAAGACCACGGTGTTCTCATAGTTGGGCAGGTTGTCTGGCGCGGGCACGGTCTTGTTCAGAGGCACGAACCTGGGGGCGCGAAGACCCAGGGGTCAGGGAAGCAGGGTGCGGGGGATGGGGCAGGGGTGGGGTTTGGGAGCCGGGCTCCCTACTCACCAGGGTTGGGCCACGGTCAGGAAGTAGCCCCCCAGCTGCACGCCGGCCACCAGCATCACCTGCAGCAGCAGGCTGCTCAGCACGGGGACGCTGAGCAGGGCCCCCGGGGGCCGCGCCCGCCCCAGCGCCAGCGCCGGCCCTGTGCGGCTCATGAGCACGGCCACCGTGGTGGTGATGACCAGGTCGATGACCAGGAACTGCACGTCGCCCAGGTTGGTGTTGATCTGTGGGAGCGGAGGGCGGGCAGAGGGCAGATAGCAGGGAGGCACCGGCCCTGCCCCGGTCTGATGGGGAAGGTCGGACTCTGGCCCTGCAGCCCGATCGGGGCGGGGGAGGGGGCAGTCTGCCGGGGAAGACACCGCACTGCCTTCAGGGAGCCCCTCTTTCGGCCTGAGGGAGAAGGCATCCCTGCTGACCTTGGGGCACCTAAACCTGACTGGCGGTTCCTCCCGCCCACAGGAAGCTCCCAGGCTGCGGGGGTGCTCAGGCTCGGCCTCACGGAGCCCCTCGGTCACCAGAGGACACGGTTCTTGGTGGATGCAGGGACAGATGCCAGTACGAGATCTGCACTGCCCCACAGTGTCGCCTGCTTTCCGTGGGGGGGGAGCCGCGAGTGCTCAGGGCACAGCCGGGGAGACAGCCTCTGAGCAGGGGTGACAGGCACGGCTGAGGTCTGGGCTGGGGCGAGCAGGGGCGTCAGGGGGATCCATGGGAAAGGAGCAGCGGCACTGTACTGTCCCACTCCTGCCCCCATCCCTGCCGGGGCTCGGCCTCAGTCTCCCCCACAGACAGGAGCTCCCAAGGACAGGGACGACACGTTGGCACAGGACAGCCGTGGGCCTACTGTGTGCAGCGACTCGAGGCTCGGGAATCGCCCAAGCCACGTGGCTAGAAAGTGGCAGAGCACGATCCGAGGCCACGCCAGCCGGGGCTCCTAGGCACGCTGTCCGGGTCCCAGCTCTGGGCGCGCTCCCGGCGCGGCTCCGCCCCACTCACCGTATAGAGGATGAGCACGGAGATGAACTGGGTCAGGCTGTACAGGGCCATGTACTTGAAGACGCTGAACGAGGTGTCGAGGGAACACCGGCCTTCCCTGGGTGCAGGGTCGGGGCGTTAGGGGGCCCAGCTGGCCGACGGGCCCTGAGGGCACCCCCCCCCAACGCCGGCCTCAGCCCACCTCACCTGATGACCATGGGCACACACTCGATGCTGGCCATGCTCGAGGTGAAGGGCGAGACCACCGAGGCCTCGGCCTGGGACAGCGAGATGCCCACGTCCGCCGCCTTCAGGGCCCCGCAGTCGTTGGCGCCGTCCCCGCACATGCCCACGCAGTACCTGCGCAGAGGGGGGCCTGGCTGGAGCCCGTGAGGCGCCTCCGCAGCTGCGAAACCACCCCTGGCCTCCACGGGCCTGCCGGCGCGCGTGGGGCTGGCTGGTCCCTGCTGCCCGCCTGGTGCCCCAAACGGCCTGGTGCCCGGGACGTCGCAGGTGAACAGGGGTCATGACTGCGTTTGGCCTGACGGCCCCAGGAGAGCCTGCTGGGGTTCTCCCTGCGGGTGACGATACCTCCTAACGCCTGCGGGGGAGGCGGGGGCTCGTGCACCCCTGGACGCGCCAGCCCCCCGCAGGCCCCTCGCCCACAGGTACTCACTGGAGCTTCTGCAGCTCACACACCAGCTCGGTCTTCTGCTCGGGGGCCATGCGGGCGAAGACAGTGCCCTGGACCAGGACCTGAGCGCGCAAGGAGGGAGAGGCTGAGGCAGCTGCGGGGGGAGGGGGGGGGCTGAGAGCGACGGGGCGGTGTGGGGCTCAGGGGCAGCCCTACCTTGGGCAGCAGCTTGGGGAAGTGCTTCATAAGGACACCAAAGGTGGGGCCGCTGAGGGCCAGGTGGCGGGATCGGGGGTCTGGCTCCACAGGGCAGCTGGCGGCCTGGTCAGGATCCTGGGGGCCCCGAAGCTCAGCTCAGCGTCCCCTGCCCGCCCCGGAGAGCTGGGACCGGGGTCAGGTAACACGGGGTGGGCTCATCGGTGGGGTGTGGGGCTGGGACCCCGGCTCGGCCTCACCTTAGCCCCGTTCACAGCTGCGGACGATTCCAATGGCAGGAGTTCGAGGGAGGCAGGCTGGCCTCGCTCAGGGGGGGTGGCGTGGATGATGACCAGGTGCTCCTGGGGGCCCACCATGCCGCAGCCCTGGGCCACCGTGACCGCGGTCTGCAGGTTGTCCCCTAGGAGTGTGGGGGCAGGGTCAGGGCCCAGCTGCCCTCCGGGAGCCCAGCCTCACCCTGAGGCTTGCAGATGCGAAAATGGAGGCCAGACACGCTCTGTCCGCCACGCCCGGCTGGGTGAGCTCTGGCACGCTCATCAACGTCTCTGAACCCCGCCTTCCTCACTATAAAACCAGGCACCGACGGCCTTAGGGGAAAGTGGGTTTCAGGGCCACCGTCGCACATGCTCTACTCAGTGACGTAGCACTGGGCTGGAAAGTGTGTGCGCGCTCGAGAGTGGGGAGGACAGAAGGACACAGATACCCTGGGCTCCTCTGCGTTGCCCTGGCTAGAATCTTTTCTTGCTCCATGGAACCGTCACCACTTTCGAGGGTGACATAATTCCCCCATTTCCTATAGGGGGCGCTGGAACCTGGAGAAGCAGCCTCGCAGGCAGGCGTGGGGCCGGAACACAGGGTGCTCGGCACCACCCCTGGGAAAGGGGTGGGGGGCGCCTGGAGGTCATTCTACTCCCCTGGGGCCTCATCTTCCTCATCTGCCAAGTGGAGGGACAAGGGTCACTTGGGGGGATCCTGTGAAGACCCATGAGACATCTGAAAAGGACCTGGCCTGAAGCAGGGGCCCAAAAAGAAGGGGTGCGGTGCACCCCTCCCTCTGCCTACGATGAGGAGGGAGCTGCCCTCCCGAGCCAGCCCTGCCGCCCACAGGCACCTGTCACCATGACGGTGCGGATGCGCGTTCTCCGCAGAGCCCGGATGACCGCCGCGGTCTGGGGCTTCAGCAGGTTCCGCAACACCAGCAGCCCCAGGAGGTTCAGCTCCCTCTCCACGGCGTCCCTGCAGGGTGCGCAGACCTGGGTCAGAGGTCACGAGCTGGCCCCAGCCCCCAACCCCAACCCTGGGCAAGGCCGGCTCCCCCGGGCTCGGCCTGCAGAGAGCCCCCCACCGCCCAGTCCCCGGGGCGCAGCCCACCTCGTCAGCTGCTGAGCGGCCTCCAGGCTGGGCGCGACGGGCAGCGGCTTGCCGGCGAGGGCCACGACGCGGTAGCCGGCGGCCGTGTAGTGTTGCAGCGTCTGGGCGAAGTCTGGGGGCACTGCCGGGGACAGGCAGGTGTCACGGGGACAAGGAGGTGGGGGCCGGGGCGGAGGCGGGGGGCCCACCCCATTCTGGGCCGCGGCCCGCCCCCTTCACCTGTCTTGGGCTTGCAGAGGCCGGCCACCAGCTCAGGGGAGCCCTTGACGTAGGCCTCCGGCTGAGCGGCTCCCGGCCACGCCGCGACCACGCTCATGCGCTGCAGGGCTGACGAGAAGGGCAAGCGGCTGAGGATGCTGACGGGCACCGGGGGCTCCTCCTGCAGAGACGGAGGGGCAGCTGAAGGGCCGGCGGTGCAGCCCACCCCCCACCGCCCCCATGCACCCCTCCCACCGCGGCTCACCATGCCCTGCGGCTGGGGCTCCCAGAGCGGGGGTTTCATCACCGCCAAGACCTGGGTCCCAAACGCCGAGTCTGCAGCCGGCCCCTCCTCCAGGACCTGGGAGGCAGGCAGGGAAGGTTGGCCTCCGTCGGGCCGGGCGCTGGCCGGGCCTGGGGCAGCCCATCCTGGGCCCACGGAGGGACGTGGCGGGAGAGTCAACCTACACTCATGGAAGACTTCCTTCGTGGGAGACCGGATGGGAGTTAAGAACACGGGCTTTGGAGTCGGACAGACCCCAGTTCAAACCCTGGCTTTGCCACTTACAAGTTGCAGGGTGACCTTGGACAAGTTATTCCCAGTCTCCCTCGGCCTCAGCCTCCTCTCTGGGAGGCAGCTTTGGAAGCTTCCTTCCTGGGCTACAGGAAGAGCGCGAGCCACGGCCTGTGCCACGGAGGGCTGGCACAAAGTGGGTGCTCACACGTGGCCTTGGCCATTGTTATTAATGATGGTGGCACAACGGGTGCCACCCGAAGTCCTGGAATGAAGACCAGGCGGGGTTAGTGAGAGCCCGGCTGCCCAGAGGCAGGGGCTGACCTGCTCGGCCTCCTCACCCAGCCAGTAGATTCCACCATCTTGAGGTCCATGGGGTCGCCCACGGGGGTGTCCTGGAGCCGGCTGAGGGCATGGCAGGTGGCCAGCGCTCGGAGCAGGGGCCCCACGGGCAGGCGGCGGGGCTCTGGGACCAGAGGCAGGAACGCCTGCCCTTTTAGGGGCACCACACCCATCACATCCAAGCCGTCCTCCGTGAGGGTGCCCGTCTGCAGGGGGCAAGGGGCGGGCCAGTGATGAGTCCCGGGAGGAGCTGTGTGCTGTTGCACTGGGCGCCCACACCCCAGGCCAGGCAGGGCCCATGGGAATCCCAGGAGCCAGCGCAGGAGCCAGAAGAGAGCCCTCTGCCAGGGTCACCCTCCCCAGCCCCCGCTTCCTCTGACACCACTGCCTCCAGGAAGTCTTCCGTCACCCTATGGCTGGGTCAGGCGGCCCCTGCTTCGGGCTCCCACCCACGACCACTCTGCTACCCCATCACTTGTTTGACGCGGGGCCAGAAGACGCCAGGAAGCGTACGTGTCTGGCTCCTTCGCCAGCCTGGGGGCACTGTGACCCTGCTCAGGCCCCACCTTTCTGTTTAAAAACTCACTGTGGCCCCCAGTGCCCTCAGAATTATTACCATCCGAACTCAACGGGGCTCACCTGCCTCTGCTGGACCAGGGCCAGGCCGTCTGGGCCTGCCCCCTTCCCCACTGCTCCCGTGTCCCAGGTCTGTTCCTCCAAGGAGCCGTGCTGACTGCTCCCCAGCCCCCACCTGCCCTGCCTCATGTCTCCGGGGGCACCCCCACTCCGCACTGGGGTCACAAGGAGCCTTCCTTGATGCCATCTCCCAGAGGGAGTGACCCCCACATACCACCCTATTACGGTACCCTGTTCACTTCCTTCCCCAAACCCATCACCATCTGCAGCTCCCTGTGCGCCCCAGTTTGCTCATTCTGGTGGGGAGACATCATCCCGGGGGTCTCTGCTGGGTCTCGGCGCTGAGCACAGCACCAGGGAAGGACTAAAGGATCTCAGATGGTTCCTCTGCCGGACGTGAACTTGGCGAGCTTGGGAGCTGGGCGGGGCGGGGGGGGGCGGGGTCTTTGAGCGTCTCGGCCCCAGGACCGGATCTGGCACCCATCGATCCCGCCCTTGGTCAACGCGGAGACGGAGGAATGCAGGCGTGGAGGCCTCGCCGTGGTGCCCACGGCCCCCGCCCTGCGGCCCCCACCTTGTCAAAGCACACCAGCTGGAGCTTGCCCCCCAGGTTGATACGCAGCGGGTGGACGCAGAAGATGCCCTGGCTCCGGAGGCGGCTCTGGGCGTAGAGCGCGCACACGGTCATGGCGGCCGGCAGGGCGGGGGGCACCACCACCGTCACCAGGTCCAGGGCCCGGATCACGATCTCATTCAGAGGCACCTGGCAGGAGGCACCGTGAGCGCCCAAGGCCAGGCTGGCCCCGGGTCCCCGCGGCGGCCCCCAGCCGGCCCCCAAGGCTCACCCGGTTGCGGTGGAGGATGAAGATGCTGTAGACAGTGCCGAGGAGAGCTGCGGAGACAGCGACGACTCAGCGGGACATGGGACGGGGCTGCAGGGCGGCCCCCAGCGGCGGGGAAGGCAGGGGGCCACTCACCCAGGACAGAGAGAGCAGCCACGAACTTCATGCTGTGTTTGTAGAACTTGAAGTTGATGGGCCGGGGATGCAAGATGGAGCTCACCAGGCCCCCTTTTGCTGTGCAGAACCCTGGGAGGAGCCGAGGGGTGGGGGTGGGGGGTTGGGTCAGGACAGGCCCTCCCAGCCTCTGCCCTACCCCACTGCACCTGGGGGTTGGGAGACACGGTGCTCCCGGGATGAGACATCATCCAGTTTGGGGTGACTCGTGATGGCCCACAGGCCTTGCCCAGTCCTCACAGGGCTTAGTGAGAATGGAATGAGTGGACGGCATCTATAAAGAGGTTATTGTTTCACTGAAAATCCAGATACGTGGCTTCTGCTGAAACACTCCGATCTGCGGACACTAGGTCCCATTCAGACGTGACAAGGACCTGCTGGAGTTGTATAGGGCTGCTCTCTTCCGAGGGGGTGGGCTCCTGTGTGCTGGCCACGTCCCTGCCCACTTTGGCCAACCCCAAGCTGGGGGTGGGACTTGCCCAAGGTCCCATAGCAAGACAGCGGCAGAGATGGCTGCTGCCCCGCCCAGGGTCATGAGCCCGGCATCCCTCCCTGCTTCCCCGACTCCTCCTACCTGTTCGAGTCACCACTGCCAGCACATGGGGTCCCACAAAGGCCCGCGCCTGCAGGACGAGGGTCCCACAGAAGAGCGTGTGCCGCCGGTGGGTGTCTGGGCAGTAGGGCGCAGGCCCCTCCGGCAGGGCCGTCTTCAGTACTGGGACGCTCTCCCCTGTTAAGCACACTTAACTCTTGTAACCACACGTGCAGAAATCATTGCCCCCATTTTACAGAGAGGGACACTGAGGCTCAGGGCAAAAGACACAGAGACACAGCCAGACGATCCTGAATGGATGTGTGCCAGCCCTGTACCAGGACCCCTCTCTGGGGGAGCCCGACAGCATGCACGCGTACAGAGCCGGGGGGAGGGGGCGGGGAAGATGTTCTTACTCTGTTGGAATTATTTTATAACAAGCGGTATGATTTAGTAACTCGAAGCAATACACCAGAGGGAGGGTGGGTGGCGGTGCCTAACCTCTCTGAAGCCCTGAGCGCCTGAGGGGTGTACGATTAGCAACCCCGGACTGTCACTGGGGAGGGCAAGAGAAAGAAAAACCGCGAAGTGCTGCGGGGCATGGCGGCAGGGACGGAAGACCGGGAGGCCATGGCCAGGGCTGACCTGTCAGCGAGCTCTCGTTGACCACGCACTCGCCGGCCACCAGGGCCGCGTCGCAGGGCACCAGCCCGCCTTCCTGGGGCAGCACCAGGCAGTCTCCTGGCACCAGCTCGCTGGAATCCACCCACTCCTCCTCTGCGGGCAAGTGGGGGCCTCAGCGCGGCCCAGGGCACGCCCCGCCACCTCCTCGAGCCTCCCTCCCTTCCCCCACGCTCACCTCCGCTGGGCCGGCACACGCACACCCGCGCTGACAGCTGCACCATGTCCCTCAGGGTCTGGCTTTGCTGTGGGGGGTGGGCAAGTGGGGAGTGGGTGCGCGGCGGCCCCCTGGGGGACCCGCCTGCCCCGCCCCCTCCCCCGCCCCCCACCTGCCCCGCCCCCTCCCCCACCCCCCCCACCTTTCTGGTCTTGTAGAGCGACAGGCAGATGGAGGCAGTGGAAATGAGGAAGATGCACAGGGCGTACGAGTAGTAGCGGTCCGCCAGCCACAGCCCGATGCTGAAGGCCTGGAACCCATAGTAGGGGTTCAGTGCCTGGGGGAGGGGCGGGGAGGCAGCATCAGGGCCCGCGTCCCCGGGGTGGCCCAGCCCCAGGCCGGGCCTTTGCCCTGCTCCTGCTCAGCCCCTCCAGACATCCCTGGAGCCCCCGGCTTCTAGGCTCTAAGAGGACACAGGCATTTAGATGTCAGGCCCCTGCTAGGCGCGTCCTCTAAGTGTCATCCAATGGTGATGACAATTCCACGCTCCGTTTTGCAGATGAGGGAGCGGAGGCACCGAAGGGTCAAGTCACTTGCCCCGAGCCACACAGCTCCCAAGTGGCTGCCTGGGGGTTCCATCAGGCCCGACTCCAGGAGCCAGTCTCCCTCTCGTGGGCGTCCGCCTCCGGCTCAGAGGGCCGGGATGTTCAGTGTCCTCTAGGGTGTCCGCGTCACTGGCGCCCTCTGTCCCCTATGCCACGTCACCCCTCTGAAGCTTGGGATCTTTGTGTATGAACCGAGTGTCCCTACTCACGCGGCTGCCAGAGGGTTAAGGCGGGATAGGTGCAGTAAGGCCCGGGCTCTGGAGCCCGGCTCTCGCACACAGAAGCCCGGGCTCTGCGGCCTGGCCTCCCGGCCTCTCCTCCCAGCCCCAGCCTGGACCACGGCCTCCAATTCCTTGCCCTGAGCAGACGGGGCAGGGTCTGAGGTGACTGTCCCCTACGGAGGAGTGGACAGCTGCCCTAGCCTGCCACTACAAAGCGGCCCTACGATGGCAAGCCCCTGGCCAAGGTCACACAGCCAATCCAGGCCAGAGCTGGGGCGAGGCCCAGGGACAGCCCTACCTCGTCCACCAGCAGCTGCGGGTAGGACTTGACCGGCACGCTGATCACGTTGGGGCCGTAGACGGTCTTCCTGTAAGAGAAGTGGCCGGGCGAAGAGATGGAGGGGACAGCGGCAGCCAGACCCTCCGGGGTGACACAGCTAGCACCTCGTCTTACAGCCAGGGAAGGCAGGTGACCGAAGACCACGCGGAGCGGGCCAAGACACGGGTCCCCAGCGTGCAGGGCGGTGCCCACCTCACGGTTTGGTCCTGGAGGGTGAGGCCGGAGCAGGAGCGGTGGACGTCGTCACAGGTGCGGCCGTGGTCCAGCAGGCTGGGGGGTGGGGGGGGTGGCGGGGGGCGGGAGGGGGACTCATGTGGGCGATGGGGCCTGAGCGCTGCCTCCCCTGCCCCATGGGACTCGGGGCTCCAGGCCCCTTCTGGCCCACTGAGCTCCTGGGAGGAGGCAGGTCCCTCACTGACTCTGGACTTAACCTTCTCCTGTTCCTCCGATCGGGCTCCAAACCGCGTCGCCGAGGAAGAACAATGAGCCATGATGAGAACATTTAATAGTGACAAGAATCACTACTACTGAGTGACGGAAGTATTCCTGACAACGACGATGCCTTCCGTAAGGGACTTAACCTCTCTGTGCCTGTTTTCTCATCTGCAGAGCGGGGATGGTGACAGCACCTGCCACGGAGGGCTCTGGGGGGGATGAGAAGCCACACGAAGCGTGTGGCAGGTGCCACCCCCATGTGCCCTTGCTCAGCTCTGCAGACGCAGCTCCCATTTACTAAGACTTAGGAGGAGGCTGAGTGGGGACGAGCCCCCAGACAGATGGTCTGAGTGCAGAGCCTAAGGTCTGATTTGGCGTTTTCACCTTGGCCTGAGGCTAAGCCTAACTTCAGGCGAAGCTTATATACTTTTCCCCTCAAAACAGCCCTAGGAGGCGGGGATTCTCTTTATGCCCTGGTTACAGACAGAGACTCCGGGGCCTGGGGAGGCTCGGTGACTGGCTTGCATCGCAGGGGACCAAGGCACACGGCTGAGAGGGGAGCCCACGCCAGGCCACCTCATGCCACCTCTTCTGTCCCGCCCAGCACTGGGGTGTGCGTGCACACGCGCGTCGGTCCTCACCCCTACCTGACTTGGCAGAAGGCCTGCTGGCTCTCCATCCAGACGAAGCGCTGGCCCCGGAAGACGTAGTATCGGAGCGTCCGCTGCTGGGTAGGAGAGAGAAGAGGCTGGAGGCAGCCTCAGGAGGAGGGGGGGTGGGGGGCCGAGCAGGGGTAGAGGCCAGAGTCGCAGGAAGGAGGCGGGGAGGCCTGGATGTGTTAAGGTGGTCGGCCAAGCATCGTAGACGTTGGGGACAATGGAACCAGAGGTGCCCGGGGAATGTGGAGTCCAACTGTCCCATTGTATAGAGCGTGAAACTGAGGCCCAGGGAGGCTTAAGGACTTGTCCAGACCCCAGCCGTCCACTCACTGCCTCTTCGTTCCTGCAGAACTGGGCGGTGTCCTTCCACGCACCCTCTGGGACTGCCCCCACCGCCGCCTGGCTCCGGCCGTCCTCCGGGCCCTGTGCCGGCAGCTCCAGGCTGGAAGGGGTGTGGGGGTTCTTGGGCAGCTCTGGAAGCTGTCCCAGCCCCTCCCCATCCCATGGAGCCGCAGTCCCTCCCTGGGGTGGGAGGCACTGCTCCCTTTGTTCCGAGCGCTTGTGGAAGGGGGCCGGTGGGGAGCGGGGGCTTCTGGGAAGGGGGACGGGGCTGCCTCACCTGCCCTCACTCACGGCCTCAGTCTGCACCTGCACTGTATACAGCTGCCACGAATTATCCTGGAACAGAGCTGTGGACTTGGTACCGGAAGAGACTTCTCCCCTCCCGGGTCCCACCTGCCACCTGGTGGCCCCTGCTGGACGAGGCAGGGCTCAAGCAGGAGCCACCCAACCTGCCCCTTCCGCCCACTGCTTGGATGGGAAAGTGGAGGTTCAGAGACGACAACTTGTGTGCGGTCCCAGGGAAAGTCAGCGGCCAGATGGGGCTGAGAGCCCCCCCCCGCCCCGCCCCGGGCTGCCTGACCCGACCCCAGCGCCACCCTCTCCAGCACCAGGCTGCCTCACCTCTTTGTCTCTTATTTCGATGACGAGTGTTTCTGCGCGGGCCAGGTTGCAGGGCCGGAGCCGCAACCGCACCCCCCACACCGGCTTCCAGCGGAAGAGCAGCAAAGGGAGGCCCGCCATCAGCCAGACCACGATGTGATAGCCTATGACTCTCCATGGACTGCCACAGTAGCCGCTGAGCCTCTGCGGGCGCGACACAGAGGGCCCAGGTGGGGGCGGGGCGGGCGGGGGGGAGGAGCGGGGGGGGCTGGGGGGCCCACGGGAGCTTTCGCCTGCCCACACCCCCCACCTACCACGGATGAAACTGAGGAGCTGAGGGGATCTACAGATGTCTCTATCGTCAGGGTCCCATAGCCGGCGGGCGTGCTGCCCACGAGAGGGCTGCTGTCTGTGGGCACAAAGGACAGAGGTCATGGGGGGGCGCTCCTCCTTCTGACTTTCAACAAAGTTAGTGTCGTCATTTGTGGCCCATATGGAAGCTGCGGCGGCTTCCATGCAGCTGCTGTGGTCAGGAAGGAGCGGAGGGAGCGCTCTCGCTCTCCCGGACGGCTGCCGTCCTGGTTGCTGTAACTCATCTGTGCCTGTCATGTCCCCTCTGTGCCTGTCATTTCCCAGGTACAGACAGAGTCCTTTATTAAAACTGACACGCGCGGCGCCTGGCTGGCTCAGTCGGCGGAGTGTCTGACTCTTGATTTCCGCTCAGGTCATGATCTCAGGGTCCTGGGATCGAGCCCCACGTTGGGCTCCACACTGGGCGTGGAACCTGCTTGGGACTCTCTCTGCCCTCCCCACCACCTACGCTGTCTCTTTCTCTCTGACATGTTTCCGGAGACCAGCAGAATGTTCCATTGATGGGGTCTCGCACACAGTTACTAGAGTAGAGCTGTAGAGAACCAGCTTGCCGACACCAAGGACCAGCATGGAGGGGCCAATGGGAGCGGGTTGGACGCGCGAACTGGAAAAAAGTAACGGCAGGTGGCACAGATCTTTGTAGTGCTTTGGGTTCTTGCCCTGAAAAGCTTAAGGTGTTGGTCCCAGGACCAAAGGCAGTCAAACCTTTGATGCTGGAGAGCACAGGAAGGGGACAGTAAGATTACTCAAGACAACGGTATTCACAGCTGTGTGAGATGAAGGTTCTAGCAGGAACAGATGTGGCGCTTTCTGGTGAGTGAGGATCCTGGGGCCATGGCCGCGATGTGTCACAACCATCTCAGGACGTGGTTGCCCCCCCCGGCCCCGGTTTCCTGGCGGTGCTTGATTCTGAAGACCGAAGGGCTGTGCTTCAGAGTGAGGCCGTGGCCGGGAAAGCCATCTTCATCTGCGATTATGGGCTTACAGTGGGAGAGGAACACTATGGGAACGAGGCAAGCGGGAAGACAACGGGTTATTTTAGATGGGAAACCACGACCTTTGGATTTCCGCTAATGGTGGCATGACCAAGGAGAGACTTGAAGTAAAAAGAAAAAAGCATCACTAGGGCCGCCTGGATGGCTCAGTCGTTAAGCGTCTGCCTTCGGCTCAGGTCATGATTCCCGGGTCCTGGGATCGAGTCCTGGGAGCCTGCTTCTCTGCCCTTCCCGCAGCTTGTGCTCTCATGTTCTCATGCTCTCTCTCCCCCAAATAAATAAATAACATCTTTTTTAAAAAAAGAAAAAAAGCATCACAATTCTATAAACTGGTCTGACAGACAGACCCGAGGGCTCAAGGCTTCACGGGTCTGTTACCTGACTGTCCTGCTGGCTCTCACTCACAGGGTCTTATTGCCTTGTGTGTCTGGTTATCCCTGGCTGGGTGTGGGCCCACAATGGGGGGGACAGGGCCTGGTGAGCGCCCTGAGCTTCCACAGCCCTCACACATCCAGCTACTAGCTTCCTGGGAGCTCTGGGTCCCCTTTGCATGGGGTCCCCACCCAGAGGGCACAGATCAGGGTTGCTTATCCTTGTTCAACTCCAGGGCCCAGCAGAGTCCTGGCAGCGAGGAGATGCTGAGAAGTTGAGTCTGGACTGAGAATATGTCGGGTCTGCCTTCGATAGCAGCCAGGATACGGGCCACCAATCTGAAGGTGGGATGGAGGGAGGGAGAGGGAGGAGCTCAGCCAGTGGTGGGGGGTGGGGGGCTGGGCAGAGAGGAGGGGTAAGCAGAGGACAGAAGCTGCTGTGTCCTAGCTGAGCACTTGCCAGGGTTCCTTACTTAACCCTCTGCGGGGAAGGGCTATCACCCCCATTGTACAGATCGGAACACTGAGGCTCAGAGAATAGCACTAAGTGGCTCTATTGCAGAAATTCTGTTCCCCCATCTCGCCTACGGCAGCGCTGGGGTCCTGGCAGGGCAGGCTCACAGCGACTGTTCCGGGGCTGCAGAGGGCCTGGGCTGACTGCTCCCACCCCTGGGCAGCTTTTGTGGGGTGCAGACATGCAGGTGCCTGGGTCCGTCCCCAGACCTACCAGAGCGATGGCAGCAGTGCTGGGGACCTGCAGGTTTCACAGGAGTCTCTGGATTCACTTAGAGGGACGGGAACACCAGGCTGGGGCGGGGGGTGCGAGGGGAAGCAGGCTGCAGATTTCTGAGCTCCGGCCCTTTCCCCTCCCCAGCCAGAGTCCTGCAAGCCCAGAGTGTCCCAGGCCGCTGCCACTGTCACAACATCCCCAGCCCCTCAGCTGCTCTGTCCCCAAACACTTGGGCTTCTGAAGTTTCAGAACAGCCAACGCCTCCGAAAGCCTACTCTGCTCCTGGCCCTTTTCAACACAGTTAACACAATAACCCTGCCGTGTGAGCTCAATCACTATCCCATTTATATAGAAGAAAGTGAGGCTCAGAGAGGTTAAGTAACTTGGCTAAGATCACACAGCAAGAACGCTGTAGTGTCAGGATGCGAGTCCAGGCAGGCTGACTCCAGCGTGGGTTTTATCCCTCTGCCGTGCCACCTGAGAATGCCCTGAGGACTGGGGCCTCGTGTCCCCATCAGACCAGGCAGAGTCTGTGCAATCCTAGCCCAGCCCCCATATCTCCACATAACGACGGTGATCATAATTACGATGGTAATGACCATAATCAGAGCAGCCGACAGCCATCAAGCACTTCCCAGGGACAAGACCCACTCTACGCCTTCAGACGAATTAGCTCATTTAGCACTCCAGCGGCACAAGGAGCGGGGCTCCTTTCTCTCATTTTACAAATGAGGGAACTGAGGCTCAGAGAGACAAAGACACCACCCCCTCGCCCCCTCAGTAAATGGTGGAACCAGGACTCTGGAGCCGGATCCTGCACTTTAGGGGCCCAAGTGGGTACTATCGGAGACCAGGGCTCACGGCCTCACCTCCCCAGGCCTCTCTGCACTCGATGACTCAACAACCCAAGCCCCACCTCCGGCCAGGCCCTCCCTGTCCACTCGGCTGACTCAGAACAAACAGAGCCACCAGCGCCGGGAAGAGGCTGGTCTCTGGGGAACACACCACACACACACACACACACACACACACACACACACACACACACAGCCTGTAGCCCGCAACCATGGGGGTCTCTGGCCAGCAGCAGGGGCTCAAAGCTGGAGAGGTAGGAGGCCAGGTCAGCCTTCTCCCCTGGGGCTCCAACAGGCCCCAAGCCGGGTCCCCTGGGGCGGTCCCTTCCACTCTCGGGCCCTGCCCCATCCGGCCGGCTTGTGAGTGAGTCTTGTCAGGGCTGCATTTCCTTCCCTTCCTGACAGCGACCTGCCGACAACACTCAGCAGAGGGCCCTCTGCTAGCTGGCGGGGCCTGGCAGGGGGTGACTTGCTCTGGCTCCTGGTCTGGGGGGGCAGAGGAGCAGGCCTTCAGGGCAAGTGACAGCCTGGCAGGCTGGGTTCTCAGGCCCTCGGCCACCAAAAAGCCACAGACCTCTCTTGCGGCGGTCCAGTTGCTACTGGAGTCACCGCTGTCTCTGACCGGCTCCCTGAGGGGGGCACGGTAGGTTGTGTTTTGGCCCTTAGGGCTGGTCTTGGGGGTTTCCGTGGCGTAAGCAAAAGAGCACCTTGGGGTTCTAAAGGGTTGACACGGGCCAGGCCCTGTTGCAGGGGCTTCATATACGTTACCTCGCCTACTCCTCACCACCACTCTATGAAGAGGGTACTTGTATCCCTATTGTACGGATTAGGAAACTGAGGCTGGCAGAGGTGAGGCTGGTGAGTGGTGGGATCTGGATCTAGGCAGTCTGGCTCTCGGGTCCACGCTCCTAACCACTGCACCCCCCTCCTCGTGGCTTCTTCCCCAGAGCCCCTGGCTCTCTTACAGGCAAGCTGTGTTTTGGGAGGCAAGTGCTTTAACCTTTCTAGGTTTCCATTTCCCCTCGCTAGGAGCGTAACCCCGAGCAGATGGCTGGCACACGAGGAAGTGTGAGCAGCGGCCGCCCCGGGAGAGGCTGACGTTCCTGAAGCCTGGGCCTGTTTCACGGGCAGCTGCCGGCTTCCCTGCCAGAGAGGTGTGGCTCGGCTCTGACCCATTTCCCAGGCTCTCTTCCACGTTCCCATCAGGCGGTCTGAACCCACAGCTGTGCCCCTGCTCCCCTGTGCACACTCGACCGCTTCTCCCCGGCTCAGGGCTGGGCTGGGGATGGGAGAAGCCTGCATGGCGTGCTGGGCCACCTGGGGCAGGTTGCCTCGCTTGTGCCGATCTGATTTCATCCGGCAACCATCCTCAAATGCATCCCATTTTACAGGTGAGAAGACTGATCTGGGAGAGGCAGTTGGCTTACCAACTTGTCTAGCAGCTGGAAAGGGTCTGTGTTGCTCTGAAACCCTCCCTCCCGGCCTCCACCACCCCCACCGATAGCCATCATGCCATCAGGCTGGACCGGGCGTCCCCACAGAGCCAGGCACGTGGCTGGGACTCGGGAACCATTTACTGAAGGAGAGAACGAGTGCACGCCTGCACATCTCGCTGACAGAACAGAGCACGGAAGCAATGGTGCAGAGTGTCACTGACCCCTGCCTCTGGGTCAGCAGCCAGGAGTGGAGGCGCTGGTCTCTTCGGGAAGGGCCCTGCCAGAGATCACCCTGTGCTCGCTTCCCCTCTGATCTAAACAATGCTCCCTCTGCGAGCTGCGTCCTGGTGCCCATCCCACACCCCTCATCTCCTTGGGGAGCATGCTTTCCCAAGTCCGCCTTGGAGGAAGTCCCGTCTGCGGAAAGCTCTAGTCTCCCGACAAGGTCAAAGCCCAGTGCGCTCTCTCCTGCGAGACACCTGTCGAAACACTCGGAAGTGCTGGTTTGTCTCCAGTCACATTTCAGTGTCCCCGGGGATGGCACAGGAAGGTCAGAGCAGCGTCTGATCTCCTTCAGGAACACCAGCTCAGGCTGGCCCCGAGCAGGCTGTGTAGGATGGGAATACTTTCCACGCCGATTGCACTGCTCTCCTGAATAACAGGGACGGAGAGGCTATTGCCAGCTCATTCTGCAGTACGGGAAACTGTGGAATGAAGCTTCAAAGTCCCTGGCGGTCATAAGGCTGGCAACGAGCGGGTCTGAATGAACACATCTCCCTTAGTTCACCCTCACAGCCGCCTTGTGAAAAGTATGGATTTGGACCCCATTTAACAGGAGGCACAGAGAGGTGTCCGTGATCGCACAGCTATGGGTGGTTCAGACCAGACTTGAACCCCCCGACTCCACAGCCCTAGGGCAATGCCACCCGCACTGCGGAGTGGAGGGGCTGGAGTCAAAGCCATCTGAGAACCTCTTGTTTCCTGCGGAAGCCCGGCTTCCTGCTGCTGACCTGGCAGTGGCCCAGGGCGGCAGGGCTGCCTCCTCCCTTGCCGTGCTTCCCCAGCAGCCAGAAGCTCCTCTCCTCTGCCAGGCTAGAGGGGGTGGGCAACAACCTGCTAGTAGTAACCTGATCTTTAAATCTGGGGTTCAGAGGGCATTGTTCCTCAGCCCTCCCCCTCCCTCACCAGGGTTCACGCTGAGCTTCCGGTGGGGTGGGGAGAGAGGTGGGGGGTGGGGAGAGAGGTAGGGGGTGGGGAGGGAGAGACCAGAACGGAAGGGTCTGCCTCCGTTGAGGATGCTCAACCTTTGGTGGGCCCTTTGCTGAGGTCTGGGGTCTGAGTGACTGCCATGGCGACGAGACCCTCCTGGAGAAGAGAGGTCTCCTGGCTCCATTTGCAGCAGGTGGGATTTAGACTCTGAAAAGGGTGGGCTTGGGACACATGGTCTGGGATGGGTCACATGCAGGGTGTGGTCTTCGACCCGGGTGTTGACAGGCTTCCCCTGGGGGCCCCTGAGGCAGGGGATCAGGAGTGGCATTTGTGTCCAGGACACTGACCCAGGGATTCGGGAGCCCTGGCTTCTCCAATCTCATTCATCCATCCATCCATCCATCCATCCACCCATCCATCCATCCATTCATCCCTCCATCCATCCAAGAGGAGTAACTACCCAGAGGCCCCGGATGCAGCGGCCTCCAAGGCTCTTCCCCGACCTGGACATCTGTCATTGCGGGAGGGAGTCCAGTAGGCGTGGGGCAGCTCCCTGCGCCCCTTCCCCGAGGACCTCCAATCATCCTCCTGCACAGCGCCCAGGGCTGCAGGAAGGCGGGGAGGGGATGGCTCCGCGCGCCGCCATCCCCGGGCTCCTGGCCTCTCCGGGAAGGGCCCGGTGCCCACTCCCCCGGACGGGGGCGCGGGCGGGGACGGGCCCGGGGATGCTTCCGGGGGTTGTTCCCCTGGCCCGCGAGCCTGCGGTGGGGGTGTCGCGTGGCGCGACGACCGGCGGCCCGGGGACCGCGCCCGGTTCCGGGCGGCCCGAGCTGCGCACTCACCTGCGCTCATGCCGGCTCCTCGCGCTCATCGCCGGCCTCGGCGCTGCGGCCCGTGGCCTGGGCCCGGGCGTCGCGATGCCCCGCGGCGGGGCGCGAGGCGAGAAGCGGGAGACTGGGGGCGCGGGGCGGAAGGCCGGGGGGCGCGAGGTGGCCCGGGGCACCTGCAGGAGCCGGCGGCTGGCGCGGCGGGGAAGGTGCCGCAGTCGGGGTGTGCGCGCAACCAAGCCCCGCCCGGCCCACTGCGGCCCCACGTCCGCCGCGCGCGCGCGGGATGCCGGGACTTGTAGTCCGAGCCGCCTGCGCCGCCAGTCCGCGATAGACAGACACGGGGTGGGGGGCGCCAGGGACTGCGACGGCCATCCCTCAGACACAAGAACACACAGAGACACACTCAGAGACAGCAACCCTCAGACACACACACACACATACAGAGTCACACACAGAGGTGACACGTAGAGAAAGCGCACACATACACAACAATGGTGTGACACTCAGAAACACAGATATAACCCCCCCTCCGTGCACTGCACACATGGAGTCAGCCCCAGCTGCGTACCATAGTGGTCAAGGGCTATGCATGCGGCTTCAAGCTGGCCTCCATCTTTTTCAGGCTGTGTGACCTTGGGCAAGTCACCTACCTCTCTGGGCCTCCTTTCTTAACCTACAGGATGGCAATGACATCAGCGATGCCGGCCTCATAGAGTTGTTGTGAGGCTCACATGAGGAAACACGTAAAAACACTTGGGACAGCACCTGGCATGGCTTGGTAAATGTCAAAGAAGGAAGACACGCCTGCCCAGAGACTCAGGGACTCAGACGTGTGTGGACACGAGGAGACTCTGCTGGGATGCTTGGGAGGGTCTGAAATGCCAGAGGAAGAGCGGAGGGATAGCCCAGACCCCAGACGCCTCACATCATGACTGCAGACACACCTGCACAGGTGGGACGCATGGAGGCCCTGACAGGCACTGGACGCCTCATCCCCCATTGTGACAGGTGCAGACATGGTGTCCCCTGACCCTGGGGTCGGTGGCTTCTGGACTAAGGACCTCCAAAGGCGGATGGTGAATCAGAGACCCCTGGGTCTGGGGCAAATCGGGGAAGGATCGTATTAGGGCCAGGATAGGACTGGCCCGGTCCATCGTCCATCCAGTGTGACCTGTGGCATGCCAGGCACTGTTCTAGGAGCTGAGAACATGACGGTGAATGAGACAGACACGGGGAGCAGCCGAAGGCAGGCAGACAAAAACTCTAACAATAACCTGTCATGGAAAGGGCTGGAAGGAGCTAGAACTTCGATGTGGGGGTAATGGTGCAGGATAGACTCCAGAAGGGAAACCAGGGAAGGCCTTGATGGTACCTGATACGTGGCAAGAACTCATATGTACCTTTGCTAAAGGAGCAAATGTTGGCAGCACTTGCTGATGCACAGGAGTGGAGGGCAGGAGCGTGGAATCAGAGATGCTCCAGGGTTCTGTTCTGAGCAGGTGGGGGACAACGGAGCCGCTTGCTGAGCTCGGGCAGGCTGCTGGTGGAGCTGCTTGACCACCTGGGGGATGCGGCTGGCTTCACTCCTTTGAGACGTCCTGTGTCATCTGCTGATGATATTTCCAGTGCGGGTGGGCTATTTCTCAGAGTCCCCATGTCCTCCTCCAGACCCTAGCCTAATGCCTGATGGACCTCTTGCCCCAGGGAACCCAGAGCCCCCCGGCAGGCAGAATGGCTGCGTTCAGAGAAGTGGCCTGCTAGGATGGCCTTGTCAAGAGGCAGTGTGGTACGGGGACCGGGGCTGGGCTCTGGCCCTAGAGACCTGCGTTACGATGTGCATCTGGAGCTTTCTAGCTGTGTGAGCTTACAACGGTCACTTTCCCTCTCTGAGCCCCTCTGCTGCTGTGCAGAACGGAAGCTGTTCAGAGGGCAGAATGAGACAGCAGGTGCTTGGTGGAAGCTGGTTGCTTTCTTTAGCTCCTGGCGCTGGGCTGGAGGCGTCACGAAAGCAGGGGGCTCAGGGACCGCTTTGCCGGATTGGTCTCCTCATTCATAGTGCTCATGGGGCTGGGCTTTGAAGAGGCTCCACCCTCTGAGCCATGTGGGAAGGAGCTGCACCTGCTGCTCCGCCCATCGCCTGGACGGGCAGGAGGCCAGAGGAAGCTTCCTCCAGAACCACAGAGGATGTGGAAGGCCCTGCCGTCTGCTGGGGTTACCTTTGGGGAAGTGGCTCTCACTGTGTGGTCCTCTGAGCGGTCTGTGGGTTGGGCTCCAGTCACCTGTGGGTCAGAACCCATCAAGGAATTTTCCTTGCAAAGTCGCTGCTCCCTTGGGGGCCCCCGAGAAGGACATAAAATAGGCCTGGTCCAAGTGGCAAAAGGTTTGACAAGTCATGAGTGTGAACCAGTTTATTCGGGAGCATTGCCTTACTTCTCAATTTTGCCAGTTTCACTAGATTTTTGCAACAAAAGCGGGTTTTCTCACCTGGTAACACACCCCATGACAAGATGATGGCTGTCTAGACACATAAAGTGGGGTTTCAGCAATTTGTGTTGCCGTCTCCTGGGTGAGGAGAAGGGCAGGAGATAATTTGGGTGTTGGGGTCGGCCGTAAGCGCTCTGTCCTTGCACTGAGCGGTCAGTGCGATGTGAGAAATACGCGCTCTTGGTCCTGCCCAGAAAAACCATCCCCTGGACGGGATGTCCCCCGCTCTGGCCGGGCGGGTGAGACACATCCCAGGTCCTCAGGTGCAGGGGGCTGGGACCGGAAGTCCCGGGTGGTCCCTGCAGCTCTGAGCGGGCCTTCCGCGCCGTGGGGATTTGAGACCAATCAGCTGAATTGCGTTTCTGGAGCATTTGCTCTTCTGCAGGTTACATGCTTTCCCATTTGTCTTAATTTTTTTGAAAATTAATATGTTAAGTATTTAGTTAAAAAAATTTTCAGCTTTTTTGAGGTATAAAGGATTCTCTTCCCTGAGTTCACATATCTGTCTACACACATATTTCCTTTTTTTTGGGGGGGGGCGTGAGAACTCCCATTTATTCTCATTTGGAATTGAACCACAATTCTGAGCGGGGAATGCTGTTAATTCCCATTTTATAGATAGGAAAACAGAGGCCAGAGGTTCAAGTTGCCCAACGACCAGGGAAGAAAAGATGGCTGGGTCCCGTCTTAGAGAAACTCGAGGAATTCCACAGTGTTACTTTTGTGAATGAAGGCACATCGTCTGGACATGGTTGGGGGCCCAGAAGTAGCATAAGGGACAAAATACCGTCTTTCTCTGCTCAGGTCTGAAGTTTTTACTGGAAAACTCTGTGACTGTTGAGATGGAACGTTTGCCTGCAATCTAGAGAAAGATTTAAATGCAACTATGGGTGGATCACATGTTCCCATTTGGCCCCGGTTTGAGACGGGGTCAGAGTGGCAGCGGTCACGGATCTGACGGGTGCGGAAGCTGATCTGCGGTGGCAGCTCCCGGGACAGGACACTGCCTTGTCCCCGGAGCGGGCGGTGCAGAGCTTGTCATTCTGAGCCCTGACGCTCTTCTCGAGAAAACCCGTCTTTCTCTACCCGTCCAGGCGCGAGGGGCAAAGTCAGATCATGCGTGGATCCGAGGACTGTGACCTTCCGGGGGCTGACAGAGGTGGACGGGGTGTGAGCGGGCGTGGAACGTGTGCGGGCTGCCGGAGCTTTTTCGGTTCCCACTTCTGAACAGACGCTCCGGCACCTGAGGACGGGGTACCGTGTGGTCTTACAGGGGTGGTCAAGAATTTGAGATGCGACACTTCAGGGCGAAGACCGTCGTGAATTTCTAATAAATCAGTGTCTGATCCTTTTTATTTTGGCGACTTGGGCTCCTCGGTAGCAGGGAGGACATCTTGCTCATCTCTCCCCCCAGCACCTGGCCTCTCGTAATGCTGGAGCGAGGGCTTTTGAGCTGCCCCTTTTCAAAGCCAGAAACGCTCATTAAGGTTCATCCTGGGTGAGTCAGACATTGTTCTTCGCCTCCTGCCTCATGAAGCAAGGGGCCTTTGTTTCCTGGCTGATCTCACTGCTGTGGGTGAAAGAGCAGCCCTGGAGTGTTCCCCAGGGAGAGGACGGTCGAACGGGCAGCAGCCGCAGGGCCGTGACGGTGCACCTGCCCCTCGAGCACGAACCCGGGGTTGGAGAGGCTCAGGCGGAATTTGAATGACACACACAGGTAGAGCTTTATTAGCAGCAAAGAGGCCCTTACATATTGTGGGGTAACACCAGCACGCTGCTGTCATTCCCAAGAGCTAAAAAACGTGGAAGCAACCCAAGTGTCTACTGAGGGATGGGTGAACCCACGAAATGTGGTGTCTACACGCAAGGGAGTGCTCTTCAGCCTTACAAAGTTCTGGGGCACGTGGCTGGCTCGGTGGGACACGGGACTCTTTTTTCTTTTTTTGAGAGAGAGAGAGACAGTGAGAGAGGGAACACAAGCAGGGGGAGTGGCAGAGGGAGAAGGAGGCTTCCTACTGAGCAGGGAACCCGATGCGGGCCTCGATCCCATCACCCTGGGATCATGACCTGAGCTGAAGGCAGACGCTTAACGACTGAGCCACCCAGGCGCCCCAAGGATATGTGACTCTTGATCTCGGGGTTGTGGGTTCGAGCCCCACGTGAGGTGTAGAGATTAAATTTTTTTTTTTAAGAGAGAGAGCACACACTGGGGGGGGGTGGGGGAGTCTGGGAGGGGCAGCGAGAATCACCAGTAGCCTCCCTGCACAGTGCAGGGCCCGAGGCAGGGCTCGATTCCATGACCCGAGCTGAAATCCAGAGTCGGACGCTTACCGGAATGCACCACCCAGGTGCTGCTTAAAAATAAAATCTTAAAAAAAAAAAAAAGGAAAGTGGTTCTGACACAGGCTACAACACGGATGAACCTTGAGAACTTTATGGCAAGTGAAGTGTTACCAAAGACAAAATACTGTATGATTCCACTCACAGGAGGGAGAGTCGTCAAAGTCAGAAAACAGAAAGTAGAAGGGCGGTGGCCGGGGCGGGGGAGCTGTTTCACAAGGACGAGTTCTGCCGGACGCAGAGTTCTGGACGCTGGTTGCACAGCGATGTGAACGTACAGAACGCCGCGAACAGCACACTAACAATGGCTAAGAACATCAGTTTTGTTATGTGTATGTGACAAGAAGAAAGAGGAAAAATGAAAGTGGACAGGTTATATCACACCCTGGGTTTTTTTTTTTTTTTTTTTAAGATTTTATTTATTTGAGAGAGAGAGAGAGAACCCCAAGCGGACTCCATGCTCAGCCTGACACGGGGCTCGTTCTCATGACCCTGAGATCACAACCTGAGTCGGATGCTTAACTGACCTGAGCCACCCAGGCGCCCCATATCACACCCCGATTTTGAAGGGAAAGCTTTCTGTATGCCCGTTTGTCAAGACGGAAAGGTCTGGGAGGAAATACAACTGTCAGTGGGGGGTGGGGTGAGTGACTCGGGGTCTGGAGGGCCTTTCACTTCCACCCTGACTCACTTTCGCACTGTCTGGCTTTTCAGAGAGTGGAGCTGCCTTGGTGGGAGAGCCTCACGGCCCAGGCAGCCGTGCCAGGAATCCATGCTTGCCGGGGAGGCCCCTTGAGGTCAGCCGTGGTACCCGAGGTCACAGTGGACCCAGTCATTGCTCTGCGCTGGAGGCCGCTAACCTCGCCTTGACTTAGCAAGGCGCGGCTTTAATTCCAATCCGGGAGGCTGCGTAAGGACGAGAGCGAACACTTGGCGAGTCCCGCAGCCAGGGGTGAGGCGAGCATCGTCACCACCCTCCCTGTACAGACAGACAGAGGCTACGAGGAGAAGGAGCCCGTCCAGGGGCGTCCAGCTGGGGAGGGGCAAAGGGAAGAGGCCCCCACCCCATCCCCAGGGGCTCAGTGCAGGAGCCTGGGCCTCCCTCCAAGCACAAGGACACTTCCCTCTGGCACCCGCGCATTCCTCTTCAGCAAGTAGAAGGAACAGGCATGCTTTTTTGTTACTAAAGTAGAATAACGTTTATTTATTTCTTAAAATCTTTATTATACATGCTGTACTCATGGAAAATCAAGACCTCTGAAGGACTCGAAGCGGATACAAAGCACGTCCAGCCGAGCTGGCTGTCATGCTGGCGTGGGGGCAGTTACACGGACGCTTTCTTCCCCGTGTAGGTGGCCATCATTTTCTTGATTTCAGCAATAGCTTTGCCTGGATTCAGCCCCTTGAGAGAAGAGGAGACAACTGATGTCACCGGGTAAGCGAGAGTGAACGAAGAACCCAGGGCCTCGGGCGATCCGCCCACAGGAACAGGGTCAAAGCAAGGTGCATGCAAACCATGTCCTTCCAACGCCAGGGGCCTGGGCTCAGGGCTCTCCCGCGTCTGCCCAAAGACACCCGGGGCAGCACCCCCGTGGGGCGCGTGCTCGAAACGCACACACACCCAGGAGGGGGCAGCTCTTCCACGGCCACGGCCAGTGTCCCAGCCAGCCAGCGGCCGTCGGTCCCTCACACGTTCCCCACGGGTACCGGCAGCGAGCCTCCCTGGCGGCCGCTCCTAGGCGCCATCAGCAGTGACTGGCCGGCCACGCCGGATCCCCACGAGGGCTGACCTCCAACAGGCAGGGAGACACGTGAAGATGTGGCAACACGAGACAAGGACACCTCTGAGATTAGAAGAGAGTCCCCCGTTTTAGCAGGACGTCTCTAACCCTGACACTGAAGTGTGTGGAAAGAGGCCCAGAAGATGGGCCGTGAAGACCCTGAGCAGGACGCAGAAGTCCGCCACGTCTAACACCCAGGAACTGGCCAAGGATACGTGGCCACGTCCTCTCAGCGGCAAGAAATTCAAGGGCCCTGAGTCCGTATGCAAACATCGTCAACAAGCATGCAGAGAAGACTGAGAAGTAGAGGAGGTGGCAGCATTTAAAACAACTTTCTCCCTGGTGCCAAGAGCCCTGCTCCGCCTGAGACCAAGCTGCTCAGCCACCTGGCCCGGCCCAGATTCTCCCCCCAGGCCCGGCCCCCCGGCCCCCTGCCCACACCAGACTCCCCAGGGCCTCATGCTCTACGGCCGGCCCAGCCCCAGCCCCCCATGCTGGGCTATGGAGCTGGTGCTGTGCGCCCTGCGGTCCCCAGGCAGGGCCACCCCGCCCTCCTGCCCCCTAGGGCGCCGGCCCAGGGAACTAGGATGCCTTCGGAGGCCAAGGAGGTTGTCCTGGGAAGCCCTGAAACAGGAGGGTCAGAGGAGACCCGCGGGCCACTGTGGAACACCAAGACTTGGACGCTCCCGGTGACGCGGACTTCTGCGCCGTCTACTCTCCCTCGCTCCTGGTACCGTCTAGACTTGTGATCGCCTCCTCCCACCCAGCTGAGAAACTTGTGTCCGTGCAACTCTACTGCCAAAAAAAGCACTTCCGTGGTGGGAAAAAAATGTGTGTGGAAAGAAAGAAAGAAGAAAAAGAAACGAGATCCTCAGAGAGAAAGGAAGGGAGAGAGGACACTCTTCAAAGACTGACACGGAATGGTCTACCAAGGAAATTAAGGGGACAAGGCAGCGTGAGACAGAACAGGATCCGTGTGCGTTCATGTGCCGCGTGAAACCCCTGGAAGGGCCTCCGCGGAGCCCCCTGTCCAGTGTAGCACACCCCCCCCCCCCCCCCCCCCGGTTTACGGCTGGACTCGGCAGCTCAGCTCACCTCATCGGGGACAGCAGAGACGGGTCTGGGAATCCGGGGGCCTGCCTTCCCCGCCCTGCCCTGCCCCGATAGCGACCTCAGGAAGTCGCTGGCTGCCCCCGTCCCCCAACTCCTGCCCAGGGTCCAGCTTTCCCATCTGTGACAGTGAAAGGGACCCTTCCAGCTCACACAACCCAGGCCTCGTCTAGCCCCACAGGTCACAGATGTCCCACAGGCCTCCATGCCTGTCTGCTGCAGAGGCGCCTGCCCGGGGAACGCACCTCAGAAGCCACGTGGAGCTCTCGAGAAACGCGACAGCGTGGCCCACCCTGGGAGCTGCCCATCTCTGACAGCCTCACAGGCCGGCCCCCATCTGCGGGCCCATCTATGGAGGGCTCACCGTGTGCCAGACGCTGTTGTAAGCACGTCGGGGCCTTAACTTGCCCCCCAAGTTAGAGGTCCTGGGGAGCAGAGCCTGGGGGCCCCTGCCAGGCCCCACTGCTGCCAGACCATAAGAAGCACCGTCGTAGAGACGGGGTCCCTGAAACATGGTGTCCAGGCAAAAAGGCAGGGAATTAGCCAGTCTCAATTTCCTGTTTAAGCTACGCTATCTCCCCCCACCCCTTTTTGAAAAACTGCTAACTGGTTGTCCTAGAGTTTTCCATCTTGCTGCTTGCTCCCTCGCTGCCTCCTTCAGGGACCCTGCTCTGCCCGCAGTCTCTGCTCCAAGGGCAGCCGTGTCCTGGGCCGTGTGGCCCTGGCTGCTCCCTGCCCGCTGACTGGACCGCAGGGCTGGCACCTGACCAGAGGGCAGCCAGTCCACAGCGGGCTCCACGGATAGGCTGAGAGAAGACGGGCAGGTGGCAGAAGCTGAAGGTCAGGGTGAGAGCAGGATGCAGGAGGATGAGCAGGGAGCGGGAGCTAAAGCAGGCTGAGCAGAAACCAGACCGAGGAAGCCGTGAGAAAGGGGCTGGCTGCCAGAGCATGGCACGTTGGCAGCAATGCTGTGAGCCGGAGACCCCGTGACACAGAGCAGGAATCCGGTCACCACAGCTCCCTGCCTTCTGCTACCCTTCCTCTTGTGGGTCCTGTGGAGTCAGGGACAGCACAGGTTCCAGTCCATGGATTCCTGGGGCATCCCCGACTCCCTCAGGCCCTTGCATGCCCTCCAAGTAAACCTTTCTCCCGAGGGGGCGGGGCCCGAGCCAGCCTGGTCCTTGCAGCCAGGCACCCTCTAGCCCCCAGGCTCGCCGCCAGGGGACGGCGCTCTCTGGCCCCTCTCCAGAAGCCCAGGTGGCAGGGGTGGCACCACGTACCTTGGGGCAGGTCCTGGTGCAGTTCATGATGGTGTGGCAGCGGTACAGGGAGAACGGGTCCTGCAGCTTGGCCAGGCGCTCCTCCGTGAAGTCATCTCTCGAGTCGATCATCCAGCGGTACGCCTGGGGAGCCGGGGGGCGGGGGGGCTGATGAGCCCTGCTGGCAACGCAACCAGCCAGCCCAGAGCCCCCGGGGAGCCGCAGACAGGGAGTCCCTCAGCTTAGAGGCCTGTCTCTGCTCCGTAGTTCCTGCCATCTTTGAAGGATAGGTCCCTCGTCTAGAACTCTCGATTCACGCATTACCCCCCCCCCCCCCACGCTGGGGCGCATGGCACCTGGTACCCCGGTGCTTCATTACACGTGATTAGGCTTTATTTCATTATTTCAAGGTGCTCAATGGCTTCCTGGGCAGATTCTATGAGTGAGGCAAGGCAGGGGCAGTATCACATGACTCTGTCTTTACAGCACCCACTATGGTCTCCCAGCTGACTGATGACTTTAGAGATCTGTCCAGAGACAGTATGTTCCACGGGTGGACTCTTGTAACTGGTCAGTCTGCCCGGAGCCCGGCACAAGCCGGCCGAAGGCAGCTAACCGCCGGAGCACGGGCCGGGGGCGCAGTGAGGCGGAGGGAGCTCCGCTCCCCGCCAGCTCGCAGCGCGGGTGCAGACGCCCACTGCGACCGCGCCTCGTTATTCCATCTTTTATGTGGATGGAAATCAATACTGCTAAGTGGTCACACAGCACGTAACTTCCCTTTTTGTGGGAAGATGAGAAATGAGAACTTGTTTTTTGGAGCTGGGAATCTGTGAAAAGCACTGACCACAGATTTAAAAAGCAAATCTTTCTGGGAACCAAAGCAGTTTCTTTGCAGTGAACGATACACATTTCGGTGCCCGGAAGGCAGTGCTGCCTTCTTGCTGAGTAACCGCTAAGCCCAGGACTCCAGGCTTTCATCAGCCTGGAAACCAGCTCCAGCCTTAGGGCTGGGAAGCTGCCCCTCGACATCTCCCCCCCCGACATGCACGTCAGAAACCCCCCTGCGAGGGAGCTGGGCTGCCACCTGACAGATGTGGTCTGGGGAGAGCGGCTGGTGGGTAGGCAAGAGCCAGCTGCACAGGGGATAACGTCTGAAACACCTGCAAGGCTTATTTCACCAAAAAGCGTGCCACCACGCCTTGGGGTGGCCCTGACCACACAGAAATGAGGTACTTTGCAGATGAAGATTTACTGAAAGCCAAGTGAAGACAATGCAGCCAACTGCCCTGTTTGTAACGGTGCCCGCCGGGGCGCCTGGTTTCCAACAATCTGCTGTCCTCTTGGACGCCTTCATTTTTTTTTTTAAAGATTTATTTATTTATTCATTTATTGGGGGGGTGGGGGGAGAGAGAACAAGCGGGAGGGGCAGAGAGAGAGGGAGGGGCAGAGGGAGAGAAGCAGACTCCACCTTGAGCGTGGAGCCCGATGCAGGGCTGGCTCTCAGGACCCTGCGATCATGACCTGAGCCGAAACCAAGAGTCGGCCACTCGATCGACCGTGCCAGCCAGGCGCCCTGGACGCCTCCGTTGTAAGTGCTCTCAGAGCAGCGAGGAAGCACCTTACCTGCATAAGAACGGCAGGCCCCAGGTATTTGTCTCCGTTCCACCAGTAGCTCGGGCAGCTGGTGCTGCAGCAGGCACAGAGGATACACTCATACAGCCCGTCCTGTGTGGGGGGAAGGGCGGTCAGGCGAGCGCCACGGAAGACACGGGCCTGTCTCCTGCCGACTGATCGTGACGTCTGGGGTCAGTGTGTGAACAAAGCACCTACTTGCACGTGAGTTTTCTTGGCAAAATCTTAGGGCTGGCTTACAGAAGTTTATTAGATTCAAATTTATTAGATCCATAAGAAATGTCTTGGAATTGAAATGTACACATTTGCTGGGTTAGAATCCAGAGTTCTTAAGTCCAAGCACTTATCCTCTAATAAACAGTAACCTCTCAGTTATCTCAAAAAAACAAAACCAAAAAAACCTAACCGATCCCCCCCACACCTTACCGCCCAGAACGCACTCCCAGAGAAACGAGGAAGGACCTGCGTGCGGGGGAATGCAGGAGTCTACGCCAGCCTCTGCCCGGACTGGCAACGGGGACATCATCCTAAATAAGCCCCACGCACCGAACTCACTTTCCCTCATTTGGTCATCCCAACAATCCTACGGCGTGAGGACTACTAGCGTCCAGAGAGGTTAAGTTATTGGTCCAGGGTCACACAGCTGCAAGGAGCCAGCGCTGGGACAGGACCCCAGGCGGTCCGACTCTGGCACGCCTGCCTGCGCTTGAACCCTGCCCCGGTGACTCAATCTGTCCACCCAGTTCCGACAAACTGGACTTTCTGATTTTGCGGAAAACAGAAACTGATTAAAAGCAGGAAGACAGACGGGCACAGTGACACCCGAAGTGACAACTGACAGTAATGGGACACAGAGCGGACGGTCATGACTGTAACTGTGAGGCTTCAACGAAATCGATGTTCTGTTCGGGGGGGGGGGGTGCAGACTGCCCCACTGGTCTAGAAAGCACAGGGTGACAGACTTAAGAGCCTTTGTGATGGTCATGTTCTTTAGTCCACTTACAGAAAAACCTGTAACAAGAAAAGGAACTCAAATTTTTGGCTAGAACTTGAAAGATAAAGATGTTTATCCAGCCTTATTTGTAACGGTGAACAACTGGAAATAATTTCACTGCCCAACAGTAGTGGAATGGTTAAGTGATACACAGAGCATTCTGCTGAGGTCGCAGAACAAAGTCCGAGCAAATGCTCACGGAGAGTTCCTAAGAACGTGGGAAAATGCTCAAATAACGTAAGTGAAGAAGGCTACAAAAGCGTATTTACATTTTGATCCCAGCTGCATAAAAATGGAATGGAGCCATGAAGGAAAAACAAAAGTAGCTGTCAATGGACATTATCCTTGGCTGCTAGAATATCACAGATTACTTGTATTTAAAAATAGTTATCTGTATTTTCCAATTACCCACAGTGAGCATTATGGCGTTTAAAACTGTGAGAAAAAGTTATGTTCAGCATGTTAATTTAAGGAAGTGAAAAATACTTCACAAATTTTTGGTATTTAAATGTGTGAACTTTGATTATCTAGAAAACACACCCAGGGGGACCCTTCATGCCCCGGTACGAGGCGCATCAAGGAGGCGGTTCCTAGCTGGGGGCTTGCCTACCGGAGGAAAGCGGGATGCGGGAGGGCGAGTTGGCCCGGAGAGACCAGCACCAAGCCGGCCCTGCCGGCCTGGGCAGTCGGAATGCGGCCTGGGCAGTCGGAATGCGGGGCAGAGCCCGGTCCTGAGAACAAGGGACTAACGCTGCGTTACATCAATCCATGAAGAGCGCTGCGCACTCACACGAGGACTCTCCTTTCTTAAAGTTTTACAGGGCAAAGAAGAGGGCCCCGACATTCTCCAAGACTTCTAGAAGGTACACCGCTCGTACTCATCCACGTGCCTCACAGGTCTTGATAAATACCCCTCGCCAGGGCCTCGGCCGCTGTCCTGGAGGTGCGCTCAGCCTGCTAGCGGTGCACCTGCCAGGGATACTCTTCGGGGAAGTGCCATATGGGAGGAACGTGTGATGTGCGGACTGTGACACAGCACACGTCCTTGGCCCCGTGCAGACATGCTGCCATCTACTGGGTCCCCTTCCCACTGCTCCCTCTCCACAAGGACACTGAGTGTGCAGGGCGTGCAGGTGTAAATCAGAGGCTTCTCGGGGGAAGAGTGCCAGAGAAGGAGACTGAAAACTTGAGAATGACCCCTTCACCGTAAGACTTCACAGCCTGGACACTGGAACGCCAAGCCAGTGACAGAGCCGTCACCGCCCCACCCAGCAATCCCCAGACACTCGGCGTCAGGAAAGAACGCCAAGGTTCCAGTCCCCGTTTGGCTGCCACCTGTAATGCAGGGTGGGAGCATGACTGCCAGTGACTGGAGGTGTCTGATGTGCCCACACGGTTAAAGAGCAGCTCTGACGGAGTTGCCACCTCGGCAAGACCCGATCATTTGCATACAGGTTTCCTCTGAAACAAACATGCTGCAACACGGTAATCATCTGCCCTTCCAGGCAGGGCAGACGTACTCCGGATCCTTGGCCCACTGCGAGCCCCTTGTGGGTTCACACCACCCCCTGCGAGGATGGGTGCCCAGCCCCTGGACAGGTGTTCTTGCAGTTCCTTTCCAGAATACACTCCATAAATGGTCTGCAGCGTCCCACGCTGCTACTCCCCGCCCCATCCCCCCAAGCCACGCTCCCTGGCAAGCATCTTTGCAACAAAACTCCTCAAAGCAAGACAATAAACGGGGACTAATGACCAGTTTCTCACGGTCTTCTATGGACTGCAGATACTGCTGCTTGCCCTCCTGGGATTCATCCTTCTTCTTCAAATAAGGTTCAATGGATTTGTACTGAGCGTAGAAGTTGCTCAAGTCCTGAGGTGAAGAAGAAGAAGAAGGAGAAAAGAAGGGTCAGATTCCACCATCACTCCCTGGCTTGCTCATTCACCCCATTGCTTGGACACGCCCACTTCCCCACCCCACACCAGAAGTCTGACTCTCTTCCCTTGCCGGGGATCCGTGCAATGACGACAGAAGGAGAAATGGTCACCATGTTAACTGTGGCTGAGAAATCTCTCCTTCACCCACTTGGGAAATCTTCCAATCCTGCAGCCCAGTCGGTGAAGGTGCTCAGACACGGGGAGGCTGAGATTAAAGTACAACTTGTAACAACTGTTGCCTTCCCCACTGGTGTTTTCCACATGAATTCTTTGTAGTTATGGCCAAATTCTTGATTCTGGGATTGTTCCAACTCTAAAATCCTATGCCCTGTTACTCCCCAACAATCCTCCCCAATGAACCGCTGGAGAATCCAGGCATGTTTATCTTCCACCATTCAAATTCCTTAATTAAACTCAGGAAAAAAAGCCTGCCCTAGAGAGTGGTAACATCTCTCTCCCTCACACACACCTCTTCCCTTCTCCCCGGAAAATAAAAAAAGAGGGTGGGGGGAGTGGGGGAGAGAGGGGGACACAAGAGAGGCGGGAGGCAGAAACTCACGGGAACGAGATCCTTTATCACATACATATGCGGAAGAGGGTAGATTTTGGAGACTTTGTTGAGGTTGGTGTCGATCCTTCGGGTACAAGCCAGAGTGTTACCTCCGTTGATGTTCATGGCACAAGAGCCGCAGATACCTGAGAGAGAGCGTGTCTGACACTTGCTCACCCGGGTTCCGCCCACCCAGCTTCAAACTCTCTCTGCAATGTCGCTCCCCACCGTCGGGAGCAGCACTGACATGGAATACACCTGTGGCAGACGTGCCCCGCTGCTCTTGTCCTCCTCCGTCTTCCTGCCTAGAATGTAGATCTAATGACCATGGTTCCAAATGCCAGTCTGTGACCGGGAGGCAACCCCGGGGTTGCAATCGACACGCTACAGATGCCACTGGAGACAGAAGGGGCCTGGGGCGCTGTGGGCATCACGGAGTTCCCACACCGGTCCTAGCGCCGTGCATTTTCAGAAATAAATTAGCACCCCAACCCACTTTCTAAAAAGCCTGTTATTTGTACTCAGCTTGTGACAGACAGAACCCAGAAGCCAATCAGCCCTGTGCGGGCCATCTTCCGGCTGAGGCCTGGATGGGGATTAGCCACATACACTCTTACTCTAGTGTCCTCACTAAAACCAGCAGCACAGGGGCTGCCCTGGGGACACGAAACCCACATTACCGGCCCGAGCATGGCCTTCGAGCAGCGAGAAGAACGACCTCATGTGAAAGCAAAGCAAGCAAAAAGAAGGTGCTGACCAAGGACCCTGAAAATACTTTTCTCTGCCTGGACTGATTTGCTGTGTATGGAAATTTCCTAGGTATTTCAGAGTTTAAAGAGGACTATGCAATCTCAACCCACTTCTCTGAAGCTGTTTTTTTGAAGCCCAGGCCAGAGAATTATGATTACTTGTGAAACCTGAACTAGGTTATCACTTTAGTAAGACCACACCCTCTTCTTCTGTCAATCTTTTTTTTTTTTTTAAAGGTTTTATTTATTTGAGAGAGAGAGAGAGAGAGAGAGAGAGAGCGCGCACAGATGGAGAGTGAGTGGGAGAAGCAGACGCCCTGCTGGGCCAGGAACCTGACGTGGGACTCGATCCCAGGATCCTGGGATCATGACCTGAGCTGAAGGCAGACGCTCAACTGAACTGACTGAGCCCTCCAGGCGCCCTCCTGTAAATCTTAGTAAACATGTAAGAGAACACAAAGACCTGTCATAAGCAAAAACTCCTAAAGTTTCCCAGGAGACTGAATGCTATCAACGTATTTATGTCTGCTTGGCATCCAACCAGAGAAGTATGCTCTTGTAAGAAATGGTATATAACTTAAAAATAAACCCAATGAGTCTTCAAGAGAATTCTCTTAACAATCAATAAGGGAATAAGAAGGAGTGGCGATTAGTATCATTCTGCCTCATACTTTTTTAGTCCAGATGGGTCACATCATACGTTCTTGGCTCGAGAAAGTCTTACGGGGAAAGGTTACTGGAAAGCATCTATATTTCCTGTGTTGCCAGGACTTACATGGGGAAGGCTGGTATATAATTACAGCAGAACGTTCCCTAACAGCAGGACTCAGCCAACCTATCGCAACATCTCTCAGCATTTGGTACACTAAATCCCATCCTGCGATTAGCTGAATCAAAGCCGAGGACTTAGGAGGAGGACTGAAATACCTGAAATGTGCAGAAGAACACAGACAAAAAGTGATGGGCCAGCATCTGTAGTGGTTTTCCCTTTTATGGAAGGTCATTTTAGGAAGAAGTTTCGACACTGGTTGCTACCCTGTTTTGGTTTTATCCCAGGTCTTCCAAACCTGGCCAGCAGAGCGTACCGCCTGAGTGCAGTTCTGGAATCTGACAACTCTGCCTGACTTCTGGCTCCCGACTAACTATCTATGTGTTTTTCTGGAAGTCCCTTAACCTCCCCAGGCCCAAACACTGACAGTGCTGGTCTATCCCCCGTCAAGTGCACAGAACAGAGCCTGGCACACTGACTGGGCTCTACAGCCGTCAGGACCCATGAGCCCTGTGCCACGTCCGAGTACTGCTGACAGGTTATTTAGGAGTTTTCTCAAAATCAACTCAGTTTTACTTTAAAAAACTATATCGCTGTTTCACGGTCATTAGTAATTATATTTTTCTAACATGTCACATAAGTACACAGCTATTACAGTAAAGAACGCTGGTCTGAACACCGCCTAGAATCGTCTCTGGGGCACCAGCAGCACACTGTGGGAAACTGTTCCCACCCAGAACGTTCCTACTGAACAGCTGCTCTATACACGCGTACACATGCAATGCTGGGGGCTGGGGGCGCACTGCATCCCCTGCTGGTTAAGGGTTAAGTGCGCATAAGCACCAACCAGAAACTCTCCACTGTCCCCCCCACCTCCCGTCCAGGAACGCACTCAGCAGCGGTGCGGCGGTCGCTGCTAGCAGCGGGAGCTGGTCCCCCAAGGGTGCGGCAGCTCATGGGGGTCCCAGATGCAGTAACCACAGGACACAAAGCTCTCGATGGGAAGAAAACTCAGAAACCAGAACCCGTACTCCACTTGGAATGTCTGGCGCATTTACCCAAGGAAAGGAAGTGCGATGCCCAGCAAGGTCACCTGGGAGGCGGCCAGCTCAGCAGTGGCAGGCCCTGGAGCCAGAGCCTGAGCGTCTAACGCCTAACAAGGAAGGAGATGCTTACCTTCTCTGCATGATCTTCGGAAGGTCAAGGTAGAATCAATTTCATTCTTAATCTTGATTAAAGCATCCAACACCATAGGACCACATCTGAGCAAAAACAACAAAACGATGATCCCAGCTGTAATGATGGGAAGTTCAATCTCCCCGCGCTTTATTGTAATATGATCTGAGACATCTGCATACGTTAGCTGCTCTTCTTATCCATTTAGCTTTCTCAGGGCACACTCAGGCAAATTTCTTCCATACTTTTACTTTTGTGTATTCTTACACGTTTTAAGCACGGCCGAGTCGCACTGCGTATACATTTCTAGGAAAAGGAAAGCTACAGGAGTAGAGTGACAGTCCCCCACTCCAAACCAGGGAGTGTCCAGGCCGTGGGGGCCGTGGGTGGACAGGGTGGGGGAAGGGCAGTAGCACTGGGCTTGGAAACTGGAGCGCGGGTCTGGTGTCCCGGAGGCGGGTCAGAGTCCTGGCTTGGACACTCACTAGGTTCTCGGCAAACCCCGCCATCAGCTCCCCGCCTACAAAGCAGAGAGCAGCGGCTACATGTCACGGGCCTCCCGCCGGTGACCTGACACACAGGAAGATGAGGCAGGGAGTGTCTGCCACATGCACTTAGTTTAACCACGATTACCATCGTGTAGAGTGCAGCTCTGTGGAACGGCTCACGCTCTCTGAGCCTGTTGCCCGGTCTGTAAAATGGAACTGATCTTTATGTCACGGGACTCTTCCAAAGATGAACTGAAAGCCCGTGCTTTTCATGGCAGCTGACATACAGACCAGCGCTCGACAAACCTATTTCTGGCCACGGGGTACTTCTCTATGCCCGGCATTTAACAACATATGCCCCCCTCCCCAAATATCCTTTACGTGATCCAGATTTCCTTGTTTCCTAGCTCTGAGACATCAGGGACAACGTGTAGGCTGTAAGGCAGGACAGCGGGCACAGAACCTGGCGTGTCTATGTTGTGAAACGATCACCATGAGATTAGCTAACACGCCCAGTTACCGGTCTTCTATCAGCAACGTGCAAATACCCCGCCCACCGCCCTATCTTTGCTAACACCCAGAACTGTCACCTTTAAAAACCTCGGCTATTTTGAGGATTTTACCGCTGTCAGTATTTTAATCAGAGATCTCTGAAAATCACAGTGGCTCAATATTTGTCATAAAATCAGTGATTTTTCTGCACTCACCAACTGTTCAACTGAAAGTCTGCTCTGTGCCAGGTTCCGTTCTGGGTGCTGGCGGCGCACCAGGAACAGAACAGATGAGAATCTATGCCCGCGTGGCGTGTTTGTTCTAGTCGACTAGTGCGGGAGACTCCGTCCACCCATGTTCTTTGCCTCTGTTTGAGATCTTGGGAATGTTTTTTAAAGGAAATTTTTTTAAAGCTCTGAACCTTTTACCTCCTCACTCCCAATACTGATACTCCTGGTCACCAAATACACAGCTTCCAGCCCCGAGCAATCCTGCAACACCAGCTGGGTGTCCCACATCCTAACTCAATCTGACACCATCGACCAGGACACAGCGTCAGATCCCACAGGGGCAGGGCTCCTAGACCCTGCAAGTCTGGGCTGTCACCTGTGCTCCTGATGGTTGGCTATAAATCAGGATTTTCATGATCCCTTCCTTGCGTTTGATAACTGCTAGAGGGGATCACAGAACTCAGAAGTTAACTTACTAGACTATGATTTACTAACAGCCAAATGGAAGAGATGCGCAGGGCCAGGTATGTGGGAAGGGGGAGCAGAGCCATGCCCTCTCCCTGCACCTCTGCGAGCTCACACACCCAAGCTCCTTGAACCCCATCCTCCAGATTTTAAGGTTTCAGCGTGTCAGCATGCTTGATTACACTGGTGGCTGGTTAAGTGATTCGACCTCTAACCTCTCTCCCCTCCCAGGTCCAGGGTAGGGCTGAGTGTTCCAAACTTCCAGACAGGGTTGGTTCCCCCTCATTATCTAGGAGATTTCTAGAAATCACCTCATTAACATAAATGCTGGTGGCTGAAAGAGGCTAGTTATGAATAACAGAAGACCACCCATTTTACCCTTTTTATCTGGAGCTATTTCAGGAACTGGGAGCAAAACTAAAATATAATAATAAAAGATGGCCCTGTAGCTCTTATCTCTTAGGATTACAAGGGTTTTAGGAGCCAGAAACCCTGGACAAGACCAAAATATATACCACAAATCTATTCTATCTGATGCTAACCCTGCCCCTCCCCTACCTGCAGCCCTTAGCCAGCAACTGGCTATTCGACTTTTCATTCGGGTAATGGAATTTTTAAAACACACAGATTTAAATGCTTACATTGTTAAACTACCGTTTCCTCCTATTACTATGACTTTTAAATCTAAAAAGACCACACCCCTTCCTGAGGTTTCATGAATACAGAATTTACTTCTAGTTTTTACATCTTTAAAAATGTATGTATGTATGTATCTATTTATTATTTTTTGAGAGGGGGAATGTGGGACAGAGGGAGAGAATCCCAAGCAGGCTCCACACCCAGCATGGAGCCCAACGTGGGGCTCCATCCCAGGACCCCGAGGTCATGACCTGAGCTGAAACCAAGAGTCGAATGCTATGGACTGAGCCACCCAGGCGCTCCTGCATCGTATTTCACGGGGCCGTGTCTCCCCAGACGTCCTACTGTTACTGCTTTCTATTTGAATTCCATTGTGGTCAAAGAATACACTCTAGAAGATCCCAGTTTTTTGGAATTTACTCAGCTTTGTTTTACGGCTCAGTCACAAGAGTGCTGGTAAGCATGCACACTTGGAAAGAACACGTGTTCTGTAACCGTTTGGTGTGGTGTTAATTACAGCATGACTGATGACGTTCAGATTATCTGCGTCTTTACTAACTTCTTAACTGTTCTACCCATTGCTGAGAAGGACTGCAGATGTTTACGTGTTCCCTAACTCTTGAAGTTCTTCAATTCTGCCAACTTTGAAGCTGTTATTAGCTGTATACACATTTATGACTGGCATGTCTTCCTGATAAAATGATCCCTTTATCATTATGAAATGTCCTCTTATTTCTGGCATTTGTCTTCCAGTCATCTGATTTTACCACAGCCACTCTACCCTTCTTATGCTTATGCAGTCTGTGTGGATATCTTTATTTTCAACCTGTCTTTATATTGTTAAAAACAACACAACAGGCCCAAAATGGAATCACTTATGCCAAGCCTCATGTCATCAAACTGAGACTTACCTTCTGTTTTGGTTCTCCCAGAAACGGAATTTAAAACCAGTCAATCAGGAATCGCCTCGTTAGGTATTTGCCTCATTGATTCTGCCATCTTGTAAAGAGACCTTGCCACAACCGATCTGCTTTTTTGTTCTTTCTTCCCACTCCTGTCTGCCTGTAAGTCTTTCCCTCTGTGCAGCTCCGTGGAGCTCCTTTCTTTCCTTTTTTTAAGTAGGCTCCAACCACAACCCTGAGATCCAGAGTTGGATGCTTAACTGACTGAGCCACCGGGTACCCCTTGGAGCTCCTTTCTATCTGCGAGATTGCATGCTGCCTGATTCAGGAATGGTTAAATAAAGCCAGGAAGATCTTTACAATTTACTTAGTTGAATTTTGTTTTTAACCATATTTAAAGTGCACTTCTTGTAAGCAGCATGAAACTGGGTTTTGCTTTTTATCTATTTTGACAATCTTTGCCTTTTAATTGGAGTGTTCAGTGCCCTCACATGGTATAATTACTGATGTGGTTGGCTTTGGGTCTCTCATTTTACTATTTGTCCCAACATTTTTTTTTCCTGTTCTTTGTTTCCTGCCTTCTTCTAAGTAGTATTTCTATTTATTTTTAAAAAAGATTTATTTTAGAGAGCGAGCATGTGCATGGGAGTGGGGGAGAGGGAGAGGGAGAGGGAGAGAAATCCCCAAGCAGACTTGCCGCTGTGTGGAGCCCAACATGAGGCTCGATCCCAGGACCCTGAGATCAGGACGTGAGCTGAAACCAAGAGCTGGAGGCTCAATCGAGCCACCCAGGTGCCCCTAAGTAATATTTTTAGATTGAGTAAATATTTTTGGAATTCCATATAATTTATATATGGGCTTTTTAGCTCTCTCTCCATTAAAAAAAAAAAGGTTACTCTACAATTATAATATGCATCCTTAACTTTTTGATCTAGAGTTAATATTGTACTATTTCATGTAATGTAAGACCTTCCCACCTTATAGGTCAACCTGTTCTCAGCCCTTATGCTAGTTCTCATATGAATTACATTTGTCTAAGTTACACGTTACACAATACAGTATTATAATTTTACTTTAAAGTCACATATATACTTTAATGAAATTAAGAAGAAAAATGTTTTTTAATTTACCATAGCTAGTGCTTTCCATTCCCTTCCCAAGAGCCAAGCTTCTTTAGTCTAAATAACTTCTAGCATTTCATGCAGTACAGGTCATGAATTCTTGCATTTCCTGGTATCTGCAAATGCCTTCATTTTCATCATTCTGCTGAATACAGAATTCTGGTGGAGTGTTTTTTGGTCATTTAGAGATGTCATTTCATTGTCTTTTGGCATCTACAATTTCTGATGAGCAGTAATCATTTGTATTGTTTCCCGGGATGTAACATGTTTTCCCCTTTCCGCTTTCAAGACTTTCTCTTTGCTTTTCTGATCTTCAGGAATTTGACTGTGATACTCCTGGGTGTAGTTTTCTTTGTATTTACCGTGCTTGGGGTTCACCAAACTTCTTGACTATGTCAATTACATCTTTCACCAGCTTGAGGGAATTCTTGGCCATAGTTCTTCAAATATCTTTTGTCTGTTCCCTCTCCCCACTCCTCTGGGACTCCAATAACGTATATTAGACCTTTTGATATCGTTCCATAGATGAGTGAGGTTCTTTAAAAAAAAATCCTTTTGTTCTTAAGAACAGATAATTTCTACTAACATATTTCCAGGTTCACAGTCTTCCAACTGTCACTTTCAATCTGCTATGAGGCCTATCCAGTGAATTCTTTTTCAGATATTTCTATTTTTCAGTTCCAGATTTTCCACGTGGTTATTTTTAAGTTTCTATTTCCCTGCTGAGACCTCCCATCTCATGAGCATCTTTCCCTTTCTCTGTGAACACGGGTTAACTACTTAAAATCCACGTGTGCTAATCCCAACAACTGGATTACTTCAAGGCTGGGTGGCCTCCACTGCTTGTCTTTCCACTTGAGTTTGGGTCATGTCTCACTGTTCTTGGTATGATTAGTGATGCTGGACTGTACGTTGGACCTCGTGAGTAACACGATGTAGAAACTCTGGATTTTACTGTTTCTCTGGAGAGTACTGAGTTTTTAAATATTTTCTAACTTAAGTAGGCTCCATGCCCAACACAGGGCTTGAAGTCACAACCCTGAGATCAAGCGTTGAGTGCCCTACCAACCGAGCCAGCCAGGTGCCCCTGATTTTTTTTTAAAGACTTTATTTATTTATTTACTTACAGCGGGCACCCATGAGCAGGGGGAGGGTCAGAGGGAGAGAGAGACTCTCAAGCAGACTCCACGCAGAGTGTGGAGCCCGACGCTGGGCTCGATCCCACAACCCCGAGATCATGGCCAGAACCGAAATCAAGAGTCAGCTGCTTAGCCAACCCAGGGGCCCTCGTTTTTTTTTTTTAAGCAACAATTAATATGGGCTGAACTCCCAACATGGGCAGAGTTCATAAATAGAATTTGGGCCCCCACCCATGTTTTTTTCCAGGATTCCCACCCCCCCTTTCACTTCTGGTTGCTGTGGTAGCCATACACCGTTATCTTCTGGTTGTTCACACTTTTGAGTCTGGTTTCATCGAGTTTTTGCCCTTGTACCCCCACATCACCTGGGGCCTGCCCTCAGGAACAACCGGTTGATCTACCCAGCATTCTGTTCTTCCAAGTGCCAGCTGCCTCCCAGTGCCTGTCCGTGATGGTTACTCTCCTGTGCCTGCAGACTGTTACTTCTGCGGCTTCGTCCAGAGTTTACAGCTGCTATTTTGAGGGAGGGCTAGTCTGATGAAAGCTACTCTGCTCTGACTGGAAGTGAATGCAATTCCTCTTTAAATTTTTTAATCATTAAAAAATACTTTTGAATTTAATTCTTCCACTTTTAGTCTCATTCTATAAGTTTTGATTTGCAATGCTGTTATTTTCCAAGTAGCTAACAATATTTTATATTATTCCTTAATAAAGTAGTTATTTAAGAGTGCTTTTTACTCTTCAAGTCGTTAAGAGTTTTTTGTTTTTAATATGAATTTTTAGTTTTATTGTATTATGGTCAGAAAATGTGGCCTGGGGGCGCTTGGGTGACTCAGTCAGTTAAGCGCCTGCCTTTGGCTCAGGTCATGATCCTGGGACCCAGCCCCAATTCGGGTTCCCTGCTTAGCAGGGAGAATGCTTCTCCCTCTCCTCTCCTTGTTTTTGCTCTGTCAAATAAATAAAAATCTTAAAAAAAAAAAAAAAAAAGAAAAAAGAAAATGTGGTCTGTACAATTTCCTTTTCTTTGAATTTTACTAATGACTTTTGGCAGCTGAGTATCTGGTAACCGTCTACTTGATAAGAAGCTCGTGTATCAACTAACTGTACTGCTTATACTGCTTAATAGAACTTAGGTGTCGATACAAAGTCAAAGAAAACATTGAGAATAGTTTTCAATCCTTTTTTTTGCACCACGGAAGCTTTTGTTCAAAAGAAATAAAATACTCATTCACTGACAAATAAAACAGTTTTGGTTCTGCTGAGCCCAGCTTACTAGATTCTTCCCTCCGTTTGGCTGCCTGCGGAGATCCTTCTGGGGTGGAGCCGAAGAAAGAAGACTGGGTTAGATAGAGATCAAAGACTCAAGTGGCTGTTGCTGCCTTTGAAGGCGGGGACTGTGGGCCCCAGAGCACAGAGGCCTCTCAAAGCTGGGAGTGGCCCTCAGCTGACGGCCAACGAGAAAATAGGGACCTCGGTTTTGCAACCATAAGGAACTGAATTCTGCCAACAGCCCGAAGGAACAGAAAATGGATTTCCCCTTAGTCTCCAGAACGGAACGCAGCCTGCTGACACCTTGATTTCAGTCTGATGAAACCTTTACCAGACTTCTAACCTGCAGAACTGGGAGATGATAAATTGATGTTGTTTCAAGCCACTAAGTTTGTGGCACTTTGACATGACAGAAATAGAAAAAATAATAGATGTATGAATCTTTGTTAATATTTTAACTACATCTCTTTCTTGTCCTATCACCATTCTAGCCAAATTTATGGTGTCTATCCAGCTCTACCAGTACTCCTAGAGATTTGGCACCCTCTGATTTGGGGAAAGGAAAGGAATTTTTCAAAAGTTATTCTTCTTGGTATTACTTCTCCTTCTTCTTTTCTTAAATAGGCTCCACGTCCAGAGTGGAGCCCAACATGGGGACTGAACTCAAAACCCTGAGATCAAGAACTAAACTGAAACCAAGAGTCAGATGCTTAATCGTCTGAGCCACCCAGGTGCCCCCTGTACATACCTCATTCTCGCCTGAAAAACATGATGAATTCCAGAGCCACTGAATGATCTGCTTTTAAATCTTCCAAGAATGTGAAAAGCATGTCCCTGAATCAGATCGAGTTCACTTTCACTTACCAAATACCTAGCTCTCAAAGAGATACTCACTTATTCAAATCAATTTCATAAGTCTGCATATGAGGTTTATCTCCAGTCTTGTCTGGGTCCCATCGGTAGATGGCAAATTTCTTGATTCGAGGAGCTGTGGCGGCAGCTGTCTGCACTCCCCGGCAGGCCTGAAATTGAGAAAAATTCACAAGAAGGAAAAAAAAATATTAAAAATGCAAGATAAATCCTTCTGTTTAGCTGGCACTATAAACTACAAAACTGGATACAAACCCACACATAACTGACACAGTCTTTTTTTTTTTTATAGTGAAGAGCACGTGCACGCAGGGAGTGGGGAGGGGCAGAAGGAGAGAGAATCTTAAGCGGACTCCCCACTGAGCACAAAGCTCAAGGCCAGGCTCGATCCCAGGACAAGCTGAGCCGAAATCAAGTTGTACGCCTAACCAGCTGAGCCACCGAAGTGCCTCCTGACACAGTCTTCCTGAGAACGGCAGTCAAAATATCCAACAAATACTAAGCACCTAACACCTACCAGACACGGAGGTGGCGGTGGGTGAAACGCCACGCAACGAAACAAAGTCTTTGTCCTCACAGAAGCAACTTTGTATGAGCAAGAGAGAAATTTTATTTATTTTTAAAAATATGTTTATGTATTTGACAGAGAATGAGCACGAGCGTGCGCACACAAGCAGGGGGAGCGGCAGAGGGAGAGGGAGAAGCAGGCTCCTTGGAGCATGCGCACACAAGCAGGGGGAGCGGCAGAGGGAGAGGGAGAAGCAGGCTCCCTGCTGAGCAAGGAGCCTGACTCGGGGCTTGATCCCAGGACCCTGAGATCAGGACCTGAGCCGAAGGCAGACGTTCAAGTGACTGAGCCACCCAGGCGCCCCAGCAAGAGAGAAATTAAATATTCATAATAAAGTATAAAGAGGGAAGAATGCAGCAGAGACTTCCACTAGTACAAGAGATCCGGGAAGGCCCCGTAAAGGATATTCAAGCTGTGGCTCGATGAGTAGGGATTAGGGGAAGGAGTAGGGAGTATAAACGGAGGGAACAACACGTGTAGAGGCCCAGATGGGGGAGAGCACAGCGCATCTGGGAGAACCAAGAAGTTCAGTATGAGTGAGAGAGACTTGAGTAAGGACGGAAGTGGCAGATGTGAGCAAGTCAAGATTTTGATTTTATCGTAAGAGCAATGAGAGGCTAGCACAAATCATTAGGTGGGAGACATAATCATCTTTATTTTTGAGAAGACTACCACTGGCTTGAAAGAAGAACTGTCGGACAACACGTGGAGAAACCGGTAGAAAGCTACTGTAGTTGTCGAAACAAGATGCTGGTGCTTTTAGATCAGGTGTCTTGGTCAGTCTGGGCTGCTGTCACAGGACACCGAAGACTGGGCGGCTTATGTAACACTTGCTTCTCACAGTCCTGGAGGCTGGGAGGTCCAAGATCAAGGTGTCAGGCAGACTTGGTGTCTGGTGAGGATACTTTTCCTGGTTTACAGCAGCAGATGGCTGCTTTCTTGCTGTGTCCTCATATGGCAGGGAGAGATTTCAAGTCTTTGCCTCTTTCTGTAAGGAGGCCAATCCCACCCCATGGGCCCCACCCTCACGACCTCATCTAACCCTGATTTCCTCTCACAGGCTCCATCTTCAAGTACCATCACAGTGGGGGCTGGGGTTTCCATGTCTGAATTCTGGGGGAACACAAACATTCAGTTCACAGCACTATAGCAGGAAAGAAGAGAACACGTTTAGGGAACTAACAAATAGCTGTGTCCTGTTCTCTAGGATGATTCTATTCCGTCTCCTAGACATTCCCTCTCTGCCAGCAGCTCTCCCACCATGAGCCCAGGAACCCCGGAGTGACACAGCAGGGGCTGCTATGAGAGGGTCAGGTGAAGAGGCCTGGTCTCTGATTCCTTCTCTTCTTTACCAGAACAGCTCCCCCTAAGAACATATTTGCAAAAAGGGTGCTACTGCTCAAAAGTTTTGTATTTAAATTCATACGCATTTTTAAAGCCACCATTTATGATAAGCTGAGAGGAGCCACGACTGGAACCCAAGTCGGCCTGACTCCAGAACCCATGTTCCTAAACACTGTACTATCCTATTTATTTGTGAATATTTGCAGTCTCTTCTTGGTTCTTCTTTTTATGTCTTAAATTCCTTGAGGACATGTGTATTAGAGTTCTCCTGAGAAACAGAATCAACAGTGTGTATATTTATACATACACACACATGGAACATATGTATGAAAAAATACATACATACATACACATATTTATAAAAAGAGATTCTTATAAGGAATTGGCTCATGATTATGGAGTATAGCAAGTGCCAAGAGCTGCAGCTGGCAAGCTGGAGACCCAGGAGAGCCAATGATGTAAAACCAGTCCAAGCCTCGAGGCCCATGAACCAGGAGAGCCGATGATGTGGTCCTAGTTCAAAGGCCAGCAGGCTTAAGACCCAAGAAGGGTTGATGTTCAGTTTGAAGGGAGTCAGGCAGGAGGAATTCCTTATTTGGAGGAAGAGGAGACTTTTGTTCTACTTATGCCCTCCGCTGAACGGATGAGGCCCACCCACATTAAGAAGGCCAATCTACATTACTTGGTCTACCGATTGACCAGTTTTTAAAGATTTTATTTATTTATTTTAGAGAGAGCGTGAGTGAGAGAGCAGAAGCAAAAGGAGCAGCAGAGGGAGAGGGAGAAGCGGGCTCCCTGCTAAGCAGGGAACCTGATGTGGGGCTCAATCCCACGACCCTGGGATCATGACCTGAGCTAAAGGCAGTAGCTTAACCGGATGAGCCACCCAGGCGCCCTGGTCTATTGATTTAAACGTTAAACTCATCCAAAAACACCCTCAGAGAAATACCCAGAATGTTGGGCCAACTACCTGGGCACCCTGTGGCCCAGCTGACACATAAAATTAACGATTCACAGCATGGAACAAGTAACAGTTTACATCTCCCAATGCACCTGGTCCAGGACTTTGCATACAGCAGTTCAGTTTATGGTTAGGAAAAACTGAAGAAAAGTGCAAACAATTATACTGGAATTTAAAATAAACGCCTGGGTGGCTCAGCCGTTAAGTGTCTGCCTTGGGCTCAGGTCATGATCCCAGGGTCTTGGGATTGAGCCCCGCATCAGGCTCCCTGCTCGGCGGGAAGCCTGCTTCTCCCTCTCCCACTCCCCCTGCTGGTGTTCCCTCTCTCGCTGTCTGTCTCTCTCTGTCAAATAAATAAATAAAATCTTAAAAAAAAAAAAGGAAAAAAGAAAAAAGCAAAACTTGAGCATTAGACTAATACAAACATGCTGTCCCCATCCCACAGCCCCTGAAGCTCTTCCATCCAGGTGGAGGCCACACCAAGTCCCCGGGGCCCCACCCGAGGGGCAGAGTGGGGGTCTTGTCAGTTCAAACAGCAACTAGCAGCTGAGCCCCCATTTGCATGCAGACACGTGCAGACTATCTTCCAGGCCAGCTAGTTCTCTTACAAACTGGTTAAGAAAGATGAAACTGGGAAGGTTAATCGTGTACAAGACATGTGATGGTCTTATTTGCTGGCAAGAAGCATCCTGAATTAAGCGAGGCTGAAAATATAAACATCAGCTCTCAGTATAAGAAAAGGTCATACAGAGAGGAGATGAGAATGAAGGTGAAGAGAGAGGTGGTATTTTCCTTTATCACCAACCTGGCTAGGATCAGCAAGAAAAGGAAAGTTACTTCTACAAATGAACATCTTCCATTAGGGGCTCCTTTTTTTTTTTTTTTTTTAAGAATTAAAGGCAGGATTCTGTTCTATTCCATTCTATTTTATTTATTTTTAAGCCCTACGTGGGGCTTGAACTCATAGCCCGGAGATCACGAGTCGTTCCCTCTAGAAACTGAGTCAGCCAGGCACCCCTAGGAACTCCATTTTGCAGAACAGCAGGAACATTTGGTTAACGCCACCTTGTGGCATTTAAGACAAAGTGGAGGAGGCGAAAAGATCACGGAAGGTACTTGCTCCAGCAGCCTTCCGCTTGTTTACTGCCCCCACCTTGTTTTGATTAGATTTAATGAGGTATAATTTGTACCAATAAAATTCACCAATTTTAAGTGTATAGTTTGATGAGTTTTAACAAAGTGGTGTAACTCCTACCACAATAATGACAGAACATTTCCATGTGGAAAGTTCTCTAGTGTTCCTTTACAATCAGTGCCCTCTTCCTACCCCTTGTAATTAACTGATGTGCTTTGTATCACCACGGAGTTGCCTTTTACAGAATTTCATATAAATGCAATTGGACAGTGAATCTTGGCTCTAGCTTCTTCCACTCGACATAATGCTTCTGGGATTCATTCACAGTGTTGTATATATCCAGTTTGTTGCTTTTTAAAAATATTAAACTTTTCATTTTGAGATACAGAAACAAATGCATTTGTAAGAAATCATAATGAAATCTCTCATATCCTTTACTCAATTCCCCCGTGAAAACACTGTCCGAAACTACAGCACAATCTCACAACCAGTACATCAACACCGATACCGGTCAAGAGTCAGAGCATTCCCATCCCCACAAAGACCCCCAGTACTGCTCTATCCAAGCCACACCCATCCCCCTCATGCCTTCCCCCCTTACTAGCCATCACCAATCCCTCTCCATTCTTGTAATTTTGTCATTTCAAGAATGTTATATATAAATGGGACCCTCTAGTATGTAATCTTTTGGGATTGGCTTTTCTTTATTCAGTTCTCTGGAGATTCAAGCAAGTAGTGTTTCTTTTTACTACTGAGTAGTGTTTCATGGTATCATGTTTCATGGTAGGATGGACTCTAGTTTGTGTAGCCATTCTTCCACTGATGGACATCTGGGCTGCTTCTAGTTTTTGGCTACAATGAATTAGTTACAATGAATATCTGTGAACATGTTTCCATTCTCAGGGATAAATGCCCAGGAAGGCAGCTGCTGGGTTCTGTGACAGTTGCATGGGTGGCTGCCTTGCCTGTGGTTGGTGGTAGGAGAGAGGGACAAAATGCCTTTAAAATTTGCTCCTTCAATTTTTTGGGGGGGCCAAAACATTAGTGAAGCTTGGACTTTCAAAAGAACCTGGGAGTTTGGAGTTGCCAACTCTAGTTCCACAGTTGTGAAGCTGCTTTAACAGTTCTGTCAGACAGCAACAGGAATCCGGTCCTAGGAAGCTCAGTCTCACTCCCACAAAGGCTCATCGAAGGTGATGGTCACTACCTGCCACAGGTGCTCACCTTAACACCTCTTTCTAATATCTATGGCTGCTTCATAGCCACTCTTCAAAAACAGAAAGGTCTAGACCTGCCCATGCAGATCTTCCCAAACATGGGAAGATCATTTAAATTATTTATAAAGATGTTTTATTTATTTATTTGACAGAGAGAGAGACAGACAGCGAGAGAGGGAACACAAGCAGAGGGAGTGGGAGAGGAAGAAGCAGGCTCTTAGTGGAGGAGCCTGATGTGGGGCTCGATCCCAGGCCTCCGGGATCACGCCCTGAGCTGAAGGCAGACGCTTAACTACTGCGACACCCAGGCGCCCCAGATCATTTCAATTCTTATCCTACGAACGATGTGAGACAAAAACAATGTAAGGGTGCATCACAACAGAGTACTATAAGGCAATGAGCCCCACCATGTTTTGGGGTACCCCGAAGTGTTACTAATTTTTTTTAAACAACTAATTTAAATTCATTGTGTATATTTTATACAACCCTTGGTGGGAAAATGGGGGAAAGCTAACAGGAGGGAGGAGAGAAGACATGGAAATCAAAATTACCAGAGGAGGCTCTGGTTCGAAAGTGAAGGAGTGGCTCACTGGAGGGCTGCACTAAGAGTTAATCCAAAGGAGTATGGCAGCTGTGATAAGAACAAATAAATTCGTGCAAAAGAGAAACCTAAAAATGTGTTGCACAGGTGTCCTAGGAGAAATAAAAAAAGCTTCCACTCACTGAGCCCTTATCACGTGTGGAATGTCGTACTAAATTGAACCTAATCTTTACGCCATCTCCACAACAGGAAGTTTTATTATTCTCAGTTAAAAAATGAAAGTAAAAAATCATACAACAAAGGAGCCAGCATTCAAACACAGGTCACCTGACTCCAAAATTCGACCCCTGACCCATTCTGTCTGAGGCAAAAATGCATACCCAAATAGAACAGTACAAAAAATTCCTTTTCACAAACAAATCTAAGAACACTCAACTCATACATGTAAGAAGATCTGAGGTAGTAGCTGGCCCAGACCTATTCACTTGTTTATTTACTCAATAAATAATTACAGAGCGGCTTCTATGTTCAGGGACTGTTCTAGGCCCTGGGGATCAAGGGCAAAACAAACGTACATTCTGATCCTCGTGGAGCTTACAGTGGCTGGAGGCACATGTCATCGGTAGTATGTGGGCCCTGGGGATAGTGGGGGGGGGGGGGTCGGGAACAATAAAAAGGAGGAGGTGGGGGTCCTGGCTATAATTCTACAATTTTAAATGAGGGCCAGGGAGGACTTCACTGAAAAGGTGACAGCTGAGCAAGACCTGAAGGAGGTGAGCGAGCAAGCCATGCCTGTACCTAAGGGAAGAGCAGAGGGGACACTGAGCACAGATCTTGGAGTGGACACGTGTTTGAGGAGCAAGAAGGCAGTCCATGTAGTTGAGTATGGAGTGAGTGAGAGGGACAGAAATGGGGAAGGAAATTAAGAAGTTACCAGGAGAGCCAGAGCATGTAGGACCTTGAAAGGTAAGGTTTGGTTTTGTTTCTCTATGCCCAATGTGGGGCTTCAACTCATGACCCTGAGATCAAGAGCTGCACGCTCGACTGACGGAGCCGGCCAGGTGCCCCTAGCAAATTTTTTTAAATGTACTTGATAGAGGTTGTATATTTGAGATTCAAACTTCAGAGAATATTTTTTTAAAGATATTTATTTATTTATTTTAGAGAAAGAGAGAGAGAATGTGCAGAGAGGGACAGAGGGGAGAAAACCTCAAGCAGACTCCATGCCGAGCACAGAGGCCCACGTGAGGCTCAATCTCACAACCCCAAGATCATGCCCTGAGCTGAAACCAAGAGTCCAATGCTCAACCAACGGATCCACCCAGGTGCTCTTCCCCCCTTTTTTAATTAAGTAAGCTCTAGGTCCAACGTGGGCCTTGAACTCATGACCCTGAGATCAAGAGTAGCATGCTCTATGGACTGAGCCAGCCGGGTGCCCCCGCCTTGTACGGGTTTTTGCTTTTATCCCGACTAAGATGAGAAACTACTGAAGGTTGTGAGCAGAGGAGTGACAAAGTCAGACTTAAGTTTTGAAAAGATCCTTTTGGCTTCTGTTTTGAGAATCAATCAAAGATGAAAGCAAGAAAATCAGGTGAGAATTAACAGCAATCAGTGATCAGCTAAGAGATGATGACGTCCTGAACCAGGCTGGCGGCCGAGGATGGTAGGAAGGGGTAAGTTTTTGAATACATTTTAAGAACGGACAGGAGTTCCTCAGAGACGGATGTGTGAGTGGGGAAAAGAGCAAGGATGACTCCAGTTTTTGGCCCAAGCCACATGGTATAAAGGTGAGTAGGGAAACGGGGTGGTATGGCTTTCTACAATGGGAGATTACAGCATGCTTGCGTGCTGCTGTTCTCATGGAGAAGGAAACACGCCACCGGAGGGGAGAGCAGACTTAACTGGAGAACTACCTTTGAATAAGTGATGGGATACAGAGCACGAATGAAGGGTTAGCCATAGGAGTCCTGCTCATTCTCCCACAGTGACAGGAAGAAAAGGAGAACATAGGGGCAGAAGCAGGGAGGTGGGCAGCAATTTTCCCCTTGCGGCCTCTCCAGCAATTTATACTACAAGCTCCGATGGAAGAGGATCCTTCAAAGGCATTTCTATCTCAATCTATAAAACTAATGAGTATTCAAGGCTGAGCATGCCTGTCTAGAAAATCTTGGATAAGATTAACTTCAGAGTTTATAATTAATTTAAGGAAGAAAGCAAGACAATTAACAACTGGACAGAACCAAAGTGAGGAGGATGAGAAGGGTGAATTCTGGCTCATGCTGAAGGCTGCTTGTTATTTCTTTAGGAACGCTTCCTTAAGGAGCAGGCTTGGAGCTCGACAGGGCAGGCACAGATTTGGAGGTAGGAGAGAAAGACCTGGAAATGGAGAGAAGGCAGGCAAAGAAGGCTTGTTTCTCAAATGTGTGAGTAAACCCAAGCTCACTTGGTTCAAATCCAAGCTCTCCCACTTAGTAGCTGTGTGTTCTTTGGCAAATTACTTAAACTCTCTCATTCTATCTCCTCTTTTGTAGAGGGGTAGGGAATATTAATATCTACCTCATAAGATTAAACTGGAGAGTCAAGCTGCTAGCACAGCCCAGAAAGTAATTTCTGCTTGTCAACACTGGCCACATCATCAGTTTCTATCAGTCTGATAAGCAGACAGGTATCCTAAGACCTGCCAGCGCTAAGAGCAACGAGATACACAAATGAGAGAAGGCGGTACTTGCCCTAACGTTGCTCACAGTCTAGATGAAGAAATGAGGCAACACAATCAGTTAATACATTTCAGCTACTTAGAGGCAAGAACTATGGTTCACTGGTGCAGACTAATGCATAAAAGGAATTCAGAAGAGAAATCCTACTATAGCTTGGAGTCCTAGGAACCTGAATAATACATCAGGTCGTTATTGGATTCTTTTTTTTTTTTAGATTTATTTATTTATTTGACAGAGAGAGAGAGCACACAAGCAGGGTGAGCTGCAGGCAGGAGAGGAAGAAGCAGATGCCCCGTTGAGCAGGAAGCCCGATGAGGGGCTCAATCCCAGGGCCCTGGGATCTTGACCTGACCCAAAGGCAGATGCTTAACGACTGAGCCACCCAGGTGCCCCACATTATTGAATCCTTTTGAGGTGGTTTTTACTGGAGTGAATGCACTTTCCTAAGAGGTGGAGAGTAGGAACTCTTCTATTTCTCTGCCCCCGGGAAACCCTGCAACGGGCCTCACCTGGAATTACGAAACTGACCTATGAAACAAGCCTTCTCTTCAACTCATTCACGGAAGAGGGACCTGAGCTTTAGAACTCACTCTCATTGGTGGGGCTCTCACAACTTACCTGCTCACTCAGCAACTATAAAAGGAACTGGTAAACAAGGTCATTGTTAGTCATCAATTTAATGCTCAGAGGACACCAACATGAGGCTCTGGTAGGCAGTCCTCCGTCCCTATCTCCCCTTTTCAGAGAGACTATAAAATGACTTGTCCGAATTCATGAACAGCATATTGGAAAAGCTAGTACCAGGAGACAGGCCATACATACCGTGTTACTGCGCCAGAGCAGTACTTAGAATGAGAGAGATTTTCATGTAAGTGCAAGAAGGGGAGAGGAACTAATAATTCTTGGTTCACCCGTGCCCAGATCTGTGCAAGGAGTTTTTCTCATATTATGTTCAAAAAACTGGATTTAGGTCCTGGATCTACCAGTTCTTGGCCATGATATTTTGAACAAGTAAAATTTTCTTTCTGGGGCCTCAGTTTTCAAACTTCTAAAAAGGAGGTAAGAACTGATATTCACCCACCTGGCAGGGGGTGCTGAAGAGCTCAGAGAGGAAACAGACTTGAAAGGGATTTCTAAGTTCTTAGTCCCTTATGTGTGCAAGGGCAATTTCCCTTCCCCTTACAAATATTCCCATTTAGAATGCAGGTCAGAAGTGTGTGGTTTCCTGACAATACAAAGGGGGTGTGGGGAAACGTATCACTGCACAGCGAGTAATATAAACAAATACCTAAGAGCAGCGCCAAGCTCTGTACCTAGGAGATCCATGCCAAAACTCCGCGCTCCGTATTGTTGTATGCCCTTTACAGACAGGGACACAGAGGATGATGACACTGCTGCAAGGCACCCAGTCTTTCCCGCAGCCCCCCACTAGGGGAAGGGCCCAGATCCTTCAGGAGACAGAGTGATCTGCCTCCATTTCTCCCTTCCCCTGCCCTTTCCTTCCCAATCCCGGTCCAGTCCCTGTTCACTGAGCCCTCAACCTTGCACCCTGAAGGAGAGACCTCGCTTCGCAGTTCCCATCCCTCCCAGTCCCGCAGGTCTCTCTCTTCCACATAGCCTAGTTTGAAGACAGAGAAAGGGCTTGGAACCCAAAGGTCTGGATTCGAATTCTGCTTCCAACAGTGTTACTCACTTGCCATGTGACCTTGGGCAACCTGAGATCCCTCTGAGCTTTTCCCCTTATTTAAAAAAAAAAAAAAATCGTCTCCGCCCTGATCACCTCCCAGGCTGCGGCGAGGCACAGAGGGAGAACGGACAGGGATGCTCCAGGCCCAGACCCGAGCTCGACGCAGTGGGAGCGGGTCCTCCCCTTCCCTAAGGCCTTGCGCTATGCTCCCTCGGCCTCCTCCACGGTCCCCTCAGCAACAGGCCTCCTCCATCACTCTCCCGCCTGCCCTCTCCCTCCGGCCCCGCACCTCACCTGCAAGCAGGCTCCGCCAAGGGCTGCAGCCGGGAACCGGCGCTTCAAGGAGACTCCGGCCACCGCCGCCATCTTGGCTTCTGACGTCGCGCCCCACCCCTTAACCCCGAGGTCGCCCTCCACCGTCGTCCCGCCGAGCACCGCGCCGCCCAGCCGGTGTCCACTCAGGACCCGCTAGCCGCGCCGGAGCCGCCGAGTGGGAGGCGGTTCCGGTTCTCCGAGTGGGCGGAGGGAAGGCGGAGCGAGCAAACGCGAGCATGCGCAGTTGCGGCGTGCGCGGCGCATGCCCAGTTGGCCTCCCGCCTTTCTAAGGTGACCTTCCCAAAAGGGGGCTGAGTCTGAGCCGGAGAGCGTTGGAAGGACAGGGGCTAAGATCATGGGGGTGGGAGGAGCCACCCGAGCAGAATCCAGTCCCTATTTTAGCCTCCATTCTTCCTGAAAATTTGTCGTTAGTATCACTCATCTCTTAGTAATGAGCTTAGTGGCTTTAGTTAGACAGTTGTCCGACAGTGTGGTTTGCTCGACTGTCCTGGTTTCAGCGCGGAAAGTCCTGCATCCCGAGAAACTTCTCAGTCCCAGGCAAACGGGGAGGGTTGGTGAAGGAACTGAGGGGATGTCAAAAATGATGGGTCATCCATCCACCCACATACCCATCCATCCATCCATCCATCCATCCACCCACCTACCCACCCATCTAGCCAGCCAGCCACCCACCTACCCACCCACCTAGCCAGCCAGCCAGCCAGCCAGCCAGCCAGCCAGCCAGCCAGCCAGCAGAAGATACACGAGCAGCACTGTTCTGCACCGGGCGCTGGGCAGCTGTAGTGAGTGAGCAAGCCAGGCGCAGTTCCAGCCCTCACCAGGTTTACTGTTGGATAGGCGGGCAACCAGGCACCTCAGTGAGTTCTGCTCTGTAAAATAGTGGGGAGAGGGGAGCCAGCCCTTGGTGGCTTACTTAGCCATATAGCACCAGAAACCATTGCTTGAGCACCTGTGATATGCCTCGCACTGGGCTCCATCATCTCACCTAAGCCGCCCAGACCTCTTGTGCGAGAAGTCTGTGTGTGTCTGTATTAGTTTAGTCCTCTCAGCTGCTTTGCCTGACCTTTCCGTGGCTCATCTCAGGGCCTGCCTCCCTCTGGGGGCTTGATTACTGCAGTCCTCCAAGTCGCTTGCTCTCTTAGGTCACCTCTCGCAAAGTTTATGTAGGCAGTTGGCTTTGCAGGTACCCGTGTTTGTCAGGAATGACGTTTTCCCTTCTCTGCCTGCTTGTTTATGACATATGAAGGGCACCTTTTTCCAGTCTTTGGTTTTCTCACAGATCATTTAGCCGTGACTGGGGAAATTAAGATGGCCAGACAAATTGGTTTGTTGGGGCTAAGTTTCTGGAGCCCTGGGCTGGAACCTGGCTATACTGCTCTGTGGCCTCATTAAAGGAGGGGTGTAGTGAGGCCACAAGAAACAGCCTGGAGCCCTGGATCTAACCTCAAATCTTCTCAAGCCCGTGTGACCTTGAACAAGTCCCTCCCCATCTCTGGCCTGCAGTTTCCTTGCCGGTATCATCAGGGAGTTGGGCCAGCTGACGTACGGTTCTGTGATTCGGGAGGCTGCCTGGGGGGGCGGGGGTGTCTTGAGGGTAACTGTTGACAGGACTGAGGTCACCTCAACTTTTCACTGGGGCTGACCCAGCACAGGAATCGGGGTCCTCTGAGTCTACTTCACGGCCTCCCGGGCCACCCAACCTGGATGAAATCACGGGAAGACTGTCGCTCCCCCTCTAACTCCTTGGGGCTGAATTGGCTTCTGAGATGAAGGAGGAGCAGCTTCTCCCTCCAAGGAATACGTTTCTAGAGAATTGGTCCTGTTGGCTTTTTCGTGATTCTTTCATCTCGAAGGCAGATCCTATTCCTAGAGAAGCGACTACCCTTTTACTTTGCCCAGGTCACCTTGGAAAAGCAGTCTGAGGCCAGCAGAAGTGAGACCTTGATTTATGGAGGGGCTCTTGGTGCCAAGGGGCCTACGCACCCTGCAGTCACATCATTCCTGGGCTTCATGGGGATTTGGGGAGCTCAGAGTTATGGAGGAATAAATTCCTGGACGGCTGCACCTCCGCCCTGAGCTTTGGGATTCCAGAAAGGCACAGCTGCAGAGCTTAGAAGTTTTCATGGTCTGGTCCTGACAGATCTTCCCAAGGTGTCCCCATGGTGAGACCCGAGGTTTTTTTGTTTGTCTGTTTCCATTTGTCTAGTGAGTGAAGTATTGCTTTTCTTTTTTATAGATTTTATTTATTTATTTGACACAGAGAGACAGCCAGCGAGAGAGGGAACACAAGCAGGGGGAGTGGGAGAGGAAGAAGCAGGCTCATAGCAGAGGAGCCTGATGTGGGGCTCGATCCCACAACGCCGGGATCACGCCCTGAGCCGAAGGCAGACGCTCAACAACAGCCACCCAGGTGCCCCTGAAGTATTGCTTTTCAACAGTCGGCTACGTGCTATAAGTTTATGCTGAGCCTCATCACCCACAAATGTGTTTACATAAATAGTCTTCCCTAGTCCTTGTTACCACCCTTGTTGGTTGGAAGAACTACCCCCATTTTATAGACTTTCTTAGTCTTTGGATAATGGGAAAGCTCAGTGATCTGGGTGGGAATCTTGCATCAGGAGCTCTGCCTTTCCCAAGGGCTGGAAATCCAATTCAGAATTAAAAAATTAAAACCAAAAAACATTGTGGTATATCAACTATCCTTTGTACAATCAACTATATTTCTAGTGTCTTGTGATTAAGGGCAACCTGGCCAGATTCATCCCTGGCTAGAGGGCCAAGGATTTAGGGGAGATTTATCAGATAAGATCTAGGGGAGAAATGTCAGATAATTCTATTGCCTGGGAGAGTTATTTGTCTCTGAGAAAAACCTGTCTCACCCCAATTAATCTCTGTGGTGGGACTCAGGGGCCTTTCGTCCAAAAGTCAGGATTTCATTTGCCTTTGACCAACGGGCTCTCTCTTCCATTTCCGGCTGACTCCTTCCCTTTGTCCAGCTGTCCCCTGAGCATCTCAGGCTGGGTGTCCCAATGGTCTCTGAAACTCAACCTGTTCCCAACAGTACGTATCACCTGAGGCGTTCACATCTCCTCTCTTCTCAGGACCACCAAGCCAGAAACCTGGTGTGTACCTCGACTCTCCCCCCTGCCACAGCCAATCAACCATCAGCCCCCGGCATGGCCTCCAGGTCAGCTGCCACGTTTGGAAATCTCACTGGTCCTGTGCATCAGGCCCTCTGCAGAACACTGGGTAGATTTTCTCTGTCTAATCATGCAGGCAACCCCAGGCGGTAGGGATTTCTGTCTTTCACTTAGGTTGAGGCAGCTGAGCCTCCGAGAGGGTCAACAGCTTGTGTAAGTCATACAGCTAGGAGCTCAGTGTCCTCTACTGGGGAGATGGCTGGGCTCTAGGTAGGCCACCCAGGGCTCCTGGGAACGCGGCGGTTGCAGCTACTCCAGTCCACCTGCAGAGGGTGCCCCTGCCTCACGGAACTGCCGTCAGCCCCCCTACTAGCCCTTTTCAACCTGCCCTTAGAAAGGGCTTATCTAAACCCTCCTCCCTCTAAACCCCACCATATAATTAGACTTCTCAAAATATTCTCTCTGAGTGGGATGGGGACCATCATATGTTACAGACTTCTCCAATTTCATGAGCAGTCTCTATGGAACTCCCGGAGCAAAAGTCACGAGCCACCCCCACTCCAGATGGGGCTGAAGTCAGCTCAGCTGCTGGGACTTAACAAGTGGCCCAAGGTCTTCTGGGGACTGTCACGTTGCTGGGCCCTATAGCCTCACACCACACACACACACACACATAATTAGAGCTCACCCACCCTGCTAACCTGTCTCACTCCCGTCTGCCTGCCACATCACCAGCATACTCTCAAATTAGCAGTTAATTTGATTCTCTGGATGTGTGTGCGTGTGTGCTTTGTAAACGCAGTCCCTGGTAAAATTCTCTTTCCAGCTGAATCTGAATTTTGAGCACCCCTTTCTGTCAGAGACAGAGTCATATAAATGAAATGCAAAAACCGAATGGTGGTAAAACTCATTGGTAGTGACTAGACATTGGCTCCCTGGAAAGAGAACGAGTCAGAGGGGTGCAAAAAGTTTCAACCTTCTAGAGAGCAGGGAGATGGAGTGGTTAAGTGCGCAGTCCGCTGGAGGTTCAAATGCTGCTTTATCGGTTATATGCTGTGTGACCTTTAGCAAGTTACTTACTGTCTCTGTGCATTACTTTTCTATCACGTAAAATGGGGAAAAAGAATCACAGTCGCTTCACAGGCAGGAGTAAATGAATTAGTATCTGTAAGGAGCTGGCGAGTCTTAAACTGTGGTGGGAAGTCCAGCTGGGGGAATAAAACTGGAATAAAAGAGATTATGCTAATCAGAATGGGAAGACTTCAGCATAAAAAAGATGCCATGGGTTTCAGGCAGCTTTAAAAACAAATTTAGAAATACATATGTAATTAAATTCTCACAATGTAAAAATCTCAAGTAATGTAGATAAAGTTTAAATCCCCTCGGTCACACTTCCTTTCCCAGAGGTGATTACTATTGTCAGTTTCATGGGATTGCTTCTGTATCTTTTTCTTTGCCTGTATATACATATGTATGTTTCTATAGAAATCCACGGCTTTGCTTGACGTTTTTTTTTTCCTTTTTAAAAAATATCAACATCAAATGCTCTCTCTGGAAGCTCTTTTTTTTTTTTTAAGATTTTATTTATTTATTTGAGAGAGCAAACACGAGTAGGGGCAGAGGGAGAGGGAGAAGCAGACTCCTCTGCTGCACAGGGAGCCCGACATGGGGCTCGATCCCAGAACCCTGGGATCACGACCTGCGCTGAAGGAAGAGGCTTAACTGGCTGAGCCACCCAGATGCCCCATGTCTTGGAGCTCTTTCCATGTCAATGCTCATAGATTTATTTCATCTGTGTGCTGCCAAATGTTTGAATGTAGGCATGTACCATGGTTTGGTCATTCTCCAGGTAGTTTCTTAAAAATGATTTTCCTAGGGACACCTGGGTGACCCAGTCCATTAAGCATCTGCCTTTGGCTCGGGTCTAGATTCTGGGATCCTGGGATAGAGCCCTGTGTCAGACCCCCTGCTTCTCCCTCGCCCTCTCCCTCTGCCCCTCCTCCCCCCCCTCGAGTTCACTCTCAAGTAAATACATAAAAGATTAAAAAAAAAAGAATTGTTAAAAATGATTTTCCTATTACCTTAAGAGCAGTAAAAAAAATATATGTTAATGTCCTCCTTCTAAAATGCAGGATTGATCACGTGGCTGCAGTTATCCCGAATCTTCACGGGGTCCCCATTGCTCAAACCCTTGTGTTTCCAGCATAGCTTTTGTCCATATCTTACGCACTCACTATGGTCACCATTTCTGAAACATGGCACACATTTACACCCCCTTGTATCTCTGCTCAGCTTGGCAGTCCTCCCTTCTCTGACCAGTCATCCGTTTCTACACTCATTCCATGCTCATCCTAGCCCAAATGAACAACAGGGCCTTGGTCACTTTCCCAGTTGGAAAAAATTCTGTGTGTGTGTGTGTGTGATTCCACAGTTCTTTGTATCTTTCTCACTCCTCCATTCAGCAAATAGTCATCAAGTGCCTACTCTGTCAAGCTGCCTCCCGTCCGTCACCCTGACTTGGCTGTCAGTTCCTGGGGGGACGAGCTCATGTCTCATGCATAGGGGTTTCCAGGGAGAACAGATATCCTGGTTTGCCCAGCGTGGTTCCAGTTTCACCTGTTATCTGGGTGAAATGATTGGTAGTGCCCCCTTTCATACGATCACTTTAGTTTTATGCATGACAGATGCTTACAGTAACTGTTAATTGGGAAAAAGAATGGATATGGCGGATGAATGAATATAATTTGCTTCTCACATTTGGAGAGGCCATCTTACTCTGAGCTGAAGCCTGGAGAGAACACACTACATTGTGAAGAGGTCATTTCACCCTGGGCTCTGTGGCCTTTGAGGGGTTTATAGGAATCCTCTAGTCCCCAGACATATGCTTGCAAGTAGTGGGGCGTTCTTGCTGTAAGGTTCTAATGGGCCACGCTAAGAAATGACTGGCACAGAGGAAAGAAACATTTACGAATAAAAGAGCTGATGACCCGCTGGACTTGGGTTAGGAAGCTGCTTCTCAGACGGGGTAGTCAGGAGCAGAGGTTCCGCAGTGGGACTCTGGAGTCAGATCACCCGGGTGGGAATCCTGGTTCCACTACTTCCTGCTGTGGACACTTGAGCCAAGTCACTTCCTCCCTGAGCCTCAGTTTTCTTCTCTATAAAGTGGGGATAGTAACCTCACAGCTCTGTTGTGGGGGGGGGGAGTCAGAGGCGATGAGGAATGTAAAATATCATATGAAATCATCTCTATTTGAGCATTTTGAACTTCAAAACAGCTTTTCCCATAGTCCAAGCTGGCAGGTGCCTGGCATGTAGTCAGTGTGTAAGAAATGGTGGCTGTTAATACCCCACGTCTGGTTGGGCTGGTCTTTCTCTTCCATTGCCTAGCCAAACAGACGTTTCTTTCTTTCATTCAAAACATATTTGGGGCGCCTGGGTGGCTTAGTCTGTTAGGCGTCCAACTCCTGATTGCAGCTCAGGTCATGATCTCAGGGTCATGGGATCGAGCCCCATGTCGGGCTCTGTGCTCATCTTGGAGTCTTCTTGTCCCTCTCCCTCTGCTCCTCCTCCCTGCCCGTGTGCGCTCTCTCTTTCTCTCATAAATAAATAAATAAATAAATAAATAAATAAATAAAATCTTTTAAAAAAAGTCTTTGCTGAGCTCTATGAGCCAGGAATTGCAGGAGGAAAGTAGAACGATCCTTATAACTTTATAACAATATAGCAGGGTAGCCTGTATAACATTATAACAATATAGCCGGGTAGCGTGTAAGGAGGGCTCTAGAATGCAGCAGAGACTGGTCCATAAGAGTCATCTGGCAGCATACTCACGACACAGACAAAACTGGCCTTAGCTTATAGAGCATAAGGGGCTGAGACACAAGCAGGCTTGACCTGAACCTGGCACTTGGCTTTGAGACTAACTAGAGAAGCCCAGACCTTTGCTTTCACAGAGATCGGGGCTCAAAAAGAGCCTGGGCTGCCCAGGGGTGAAGCACAAGGGAAAAGGCAGACTCCTCACATCAGCCAGCCTGGGGACAAGGCTGCAGAGCTGAGCTTTCTGCCCCGGCATGTCCTTTTTCTCGTTGTCCAGCTGGTAGAAGAGATGCCACGTGCTGTCATTTGACGTCACTCACTATATTTAGTTACCAAAAATATCGCCCTCGGCCCTCTGGACCTGAAGCTGTTTGGGTGGGGATCCTGGATACGTCCCACTGGGCAGGTGGAACTCATCCCTGGCTGCTCTTTTGTTTTGAGGGGAGGGATCCCACTTCTACAAGCTTTTAGCTCTGCTGAGGTATGGATCAGGTCCCGTCTGGAATGAAGGGGCTGAGATAATGGGGACCTCAACTCCACTCTCCCGGGACCTGCAGACGATATCCCGCAGTAACATGCAGAGTCAAGTTGTATTCCAGGCAACAGTGAGGGGAGGAGGCTAGAAGCAAGGTGGTTCTATTTTCCATGGGGCTGGTGGGAGTTCTCATCTCGACAGTGGGCAGAGGCAGCCTGGCCAAAGGTATTCCCCTTGCTGAGGGAGAAGCCAATTCTGGTAATATGGCAGCAGCCACAGTTTAGGCAAGAGGACCTTCTGGAGGGGCAAGGCTCTGCGCACCGGGGCCAGGAGGGCTGATGTCTATTTTATGCTTCTCTTTTCAGTATTATAATAATAAACTCTTGTTAGCCTTCATAGTCAGACTAGCTGGACTCTGGGGATTTAAGGAATGTGCCTACTCTTATAATTGGGCTCAGCCTGGCAAAGAAGATTCTAGAACTATGCTTTTAAACATGGTTGCCACTTGTAGCTAGTCTGAGTGAAGATGTCACATAAGGAAAAGATACACATCAGGGACACCTGAGTGGCTCAGTCGGTTAAGTGTCTGCCTTCAGCCCAGGTCATGATTTTAGGGTCCTGGCACAAAGCCTCACATTGGGCTCCCTGCTCAGTGGGGAGCCAGCTTCTCCCTCTCCCTCTCCCTCTGCTGCTCCCCCTGCTTGTGCTCTCTTTCTCTCTCTGTCAGAAAAAAATAAAATCTTAACAAAAAAAGATAATACACATCAGCATTCAAAGACTTACTACAAAAAAAGAGAATGTGAATGAACTATTTCACGGATATTTTAAAATTTTGATTACATGTTGAAATGATAATTTGGATATATTAGGTTAAAGAAAACATGTTCTAAAAATTAACTTCACCTCTTTTTTATTTTTTAAAACATGGCTACTAGAAAACTTAAAATTACATGCATGACTTGTGTTATGTTTCTTTTGGAAAGTGCTGTTCTAGAAGTTTCAGGGTGACTTCCAGCAATCCTGAGGTCGGTGAGTGGCCAAGATATGAATGCACCACTGGGCTGGATGTAACACACCAGCATCCCTTGGGGAGTCTCAGAAATTGGTGGTTGGGGAAACCCCCGTGAAGATTGCCCTTGTTGTGGCTTGGGCCACCTTAGTTGGGTATAAAAGGGAAGCATGACCTCCGAAAGCCGGATCCATGGGTTAAGTCTGGGAGTATGAGAACTAGTGATTTTCATTCTGCAGCGGCCCCTTAAGATGGCTTCACCAAAACATCGGTACAGAAGTCCAAGATGGGGCTAAGGGGCAAGAAGCCCCCAGGTATACCCCAAAGAGCTCGGGCGTGGCTTCCAGGCTCAGCAAGCAACTGGATGGCTTTACTTTAGGGCTTTGGAGAGTTTGCTTACAAAGACCCTGTTAGACCATGGCTATGTTGTACGGGTTTTTATACCATGGGTCAAATCACAAATGCCCACATGTAACAATTCCGTATTATACGAATATGATGTGATCCAGAGCAGAGGACACTGTTGGTGCCCTGCCAGAGGTTGTGAGCCCATTCCCCAGCTCCTGTGACTTCGCTGCTAACTGCAACTGTGATCCTCTCCAGATGATTGCTCATGGGCTCCTGGTGCCCCCTTGCCCATTCAGAGAGCTGAAGTCCCCATCGCCAATGACTGACCGGTGCAGGTGTACAAAACTCTGCTTCCAGATGGGACAGCTCTGAGCTGCACTCACGCTCCAGAGCTCTCCGGTGATCAGACGGAGAGTACTCCTCAAGCCACGTTCTCGTTCGGCTTCTTTCCTTTCCCTGGTCCCTTCACTCCCTCCTGGTTTTTCTTGGAGGCACTTAATACATCGTAAATCACTTGTTCTCAATTGCTCATTTCAGGGTCTGCTTCTGGGGAACACCACCAGAAAAACACAGCCAGACTTTACTGTGGGTATTGGTCTTGACCTTGGGGGGTGGCCAGGTAATACCCAACCACTGAATGTGTGGGTGATTCCAAACTCTTGAGGTACTCTTGCTGAGCCCTGACCTGGTGCTCAGAAGAGCAGGGGCTGCAAGAGCAGAACAGTGCCCACGTCTGGCCTGCTTCACCCCAGGCTGTGTCCATGAGGCAACAACGAACATCACACCGACACATACTTCCCCTCTGATGGTTGATTTTATTGCGATTTAAATAGGCTCTTCCCCAAACATCTTTCGATCTCCATCATGGTCTCTCGTCCAGAAAGTTGAAACTGTGCCCGGCTTCTTGCCATCTTCATGGCACCCCCCCTTCCCTCTTACATAAAATATTTCAAAATAAAGATCGAAACAGGAACTTAGCTGAGTTTTGCAACACAGAACTGTATCCTAGGCCTACATTTATAGAAAGTGGGGGGTGGGGAAGAGCGATGAGTCCACGGGGATTGGGGGAGGTGTGCACACTGAGAGTAGTCACACGGGGTGGTGGGGGGCAAGCAAGATGGCAATAGGTATCTGAGTTCTGGGGACTCCAGAATCATCAGAAATTACCAACTGGAGAGAGTTTTAGAAAAATCTATAAACACACACTGTCTCCACATGGGAGATGTTCACTTCCCCTTAAGGTAGATTAGAAAAAACAAATGAAAGAAAACCCCAAACCCCACATTAACCAAACACACACACACACACACACACACACACACAAACACACACACAACAAACTCTAAGTCTCCAGATGAACACCTTCAAATAGGCACTTGGTGTTTTCAGCTCTGGGGTTGCAGAGATCTGGGGCTTTGGACCCCAAAGGAAGGGGTACAACGGCTTCTGAAGGCTCTGGGGTCTGACCTATCGGATGGATACTGGCCCAGCTGGTGGGATAGGAGGCCAGTTGAAAAAGAACCCTCACCTTCATCCAAAATAGTGACTTGCAGGAAGCTCTGTGCCCTGGGCATTTCCTGAATAGAACGGGTTGCCACTTCGACAGAGCACAGCCCTGAAAGGGCAAATGGTGGCCATTTCGATGTGGACACTGCATGTTGAGAACTGACCAGCTCCAGGAGGCAAGGGCCAGGCCCAGTGCGCTGCTGACCACTGCGTCCTCAGAGCCCAGCACCGTACCTGGCACTTAGCAGGCACACAACAACTGTTTGCTGAACCCGTGAATGAAATAACCCAAGAAGAAAATCTTGTTCTCCCAAGAATACAAATTTATAACCCTCTCATTGGTGATAAATTGGTTCTTTTTAACCCGCAAAGTGGAATTATAATTCACTTATTCTCCTGACATCAGCTGGCCCTCAAGGAACCTTTTTTTATCGTTGAAACTGAGTCTCTGGGGTTGGAGCCAGGGAATTAATCTAGTTATGTCCAAATGAGAGGGTGTTCAGCAAATGCGCTGGTGAACTTCCATGGGATAGACAGTCTGTGTCCAAGGCCAGCTGCTGGCCCAGAACTGGCTGTTGGGCTGGGGGCCAGGCTAGGTCCTTGTATGTCGGGTCTAAGGTCTGCGGGGAACAGGCGGGCCTTTAATTATATCCTGGGGGCAGGTTGGTGGTGAAAAAGTCCCTGTCTAGCTGCTTGGAGGGACGGCATGAGGAATAGGAAGTGGAGGCATACGAGAAGGGAGGCCAGGGACTGCCCAGGGAATGGAGAACCAGGCAGGAGAAGGATTTGGCTGAGTCCGGGCATCTTCACCCACAGCACCCTCAGGTATAAGGATGCTGGTCTGGGGGGACCCCCCCAAGCATTTGGGAGAGCCTGCGTCCATCAGAAAAATCAGGTATAAGGAGCATCTCGGAAATGGACAGGTCTGATAAAATCTGCTTCTGGGGTAAGTTCTAAGCTAAATTATTGGACCCTCAGGGAATGGGGAAGCTAGTCAATGATGTCTACACAGCAGAGAGAAAGCCAAGGGGATCCGAGAAGCCGGGAAGGAATGAATAATTGGAGGCAGCCACCTGCACATCCCAAGGGAGCCGAATTTGAAATAATGACAGCAGTTTAAGGTGCGTCTGGGGCCCCAGGGTCCCTTTCCATGGGATCTACCTTGACCTTCAGGGCATGGCTACCAGAACTGGTAATCCCAGAACCTCCTTCCCTTCTCCCCTCCTTCAGTTTTGGACACGAGACTAAGGACTCTTTGGGGAATGGTTTGGGTACAGAGTTTCTGTTTCTTCATTTTTCATGTCAGGGCTATACAGATGCTGGCCAAATGCACAGCTATTTTCAGGAAGGACCGAGTTGAGGTTTATCAGGAGTGACTTTGGTGGGTGCTGGGGCCCTTCTGAGAGATGGCAAGGTACAGATGTCCCAAATCCCTACCCCCCTCCCTGGAGCCCTCCCAGGGTGGGGGCAGTCCAGTCCTTGTCAAGTCCTTGCCAGGCAGGGGAACGTTCTGGGGGGGGGGCGGGGTGCCAGGGGTCTGGAGAAAGAAAGGAGGAGAGAGGTGCCAAGGCCCCTGTCTTGTCAGCCCCCGACAGTTGGGTTTTCTCTTTTTGGTAATGCAAGTGCCTGACTTGGGCTTTGAATACTGAGGTATCCACTTCAAAGAAAGCGATCTCCAATAAGCATAGGACTAGATAAAACCCCAGTCTTCCTCCTCCCCCACGCTCCTTCGTTTTAGAAATCTTGGCTGGTTTCTAAAGGTGACCATTTGGGCCCCTTCATTTTCCTCGTCCCTCCCCGTGCTTTATATTCCCACTTTTATGTTTTAAATTCACCAATAAAGAAGGAGTCTGCAGACCCCCAGGCCTGTGCCGTCTCTCTCTCCCTGCAACTTTGCTGTGTGGCCCCCAGGTGTGCCGTGCAATTTCCAGGTCCTGGAAGTAATCATCCTTTTCTCCCCCCCAAAGTTTCCTGACCGTTATTGCTGAAGGACGTCTTGCAATCCTAAGAACCACGAGGGCCGGTCCCGCCACAATCTTGGTACCGACAGGCTGAGACCCACACAGCGTAGCCCCCTGCAGCTCAGGGCACCATGTGCCACCACTTGAAGGAGAAGGGCTTCCTGCGGACGTTGGTGCCGCAGTGCACCTCCCCCAGAAACTTGTGGTAGGCGGAGATGTCATCCACGAAGGTGCAACAGAGGCCCAGGGGCTCCAGCAGGGAGCGCACGTGCGTCTCCAGGCAGCACACCTCGTCCACCTGCGGCCCGAACGGCTTAGGGATGCCCAGGTCCTTGTCGAGCACGATCATGTTCACCTGTGACCGGGGTGAGGCAAGAGCTCCTGTTTAGCGAGCACCTGCTCCTCGCCAGGTCCTGTTCTAAGCTCCTGGGCATTCCCAACTCCCCTATGACGTAGGTGTTGCGATCATCCCCACTTTACAGATGAGAAAATCGAGGCTCAGAGGGGGCCAAGGAGCTCACACGTGGCGGAGCTGAAGTGGAAAACCAGGGGACCTCCGTCTGCATGTATGCGTGTGTACAGTACCCGCGCGTGGTTATGTGTGTATGTATCGGCGTGTGCGTGCACATGCGTATCTGTGTGTGCGTGTTTCAGCCTCCCTCCGTCTCACAGAAGACTCTTCTCTATGACGACAAGCATCCCTCCTGTCCGTAAAGGTCTTTCTAACTTAGAATGCACTTTCCTATCCGTTAAGGGAAGGGATTTCCCAGGACCCCAGGGAGCAGCTAGGCTGAGCATCTCATCCCCAGGAGGGAATGCAGCCCAGGGAGGACCAAGTGCCTAGGGGGGGTGGGCGAGGCCACACAGCAGCTCAGCCAGGACAGGGACCTGGACCTCCCCGCTGAACAGCCTCAGCCGAGCCATCCTTCCGGATCTGGCTGCCCCTGATGGGCCCGGATGATGTTTGGGGGCTGGAGGGCCTCACCATGTTTGGGAAGTAGGCTCTGGCCTGGCGGTCCTCATCCATCTTGAACAGAGCGGGCAGATCGATGATGTCCTGCTCTGTCAGTCCCAACTCCTTTTTGAGGATGTCGCGGTTCCAGTCCAGGCAACGCTGGGTGAGGGGGAAAAGGGAGGGCAGGCACGTGAGGGGACACTCCTGCTGCTTTGTCAACCCTGCTCCTGTCTGCAGTAGCAGACCCTGGGCCTCAGCACGGCAGGGAGATTCCTAGCGCTCACCTCGCCCCCCTGCCACCTCTCCAGTGACCCTCCCACCAGGGCCCGGTGACAGTGGTAATAGAGCAAGAGAGAAGACGATCACAGAAATCATGCTTTAAGATAGAAACGAGACAGGGACTCAGAAGGTGGGATCCATCCATGGCAAACTTCTGGGAGCTCCGATCCCCAAAAATAAATAAAAATCCAGGGCATATGTTGACACGTGCATTTTTCTAGAGGGCAGGTCCATAGCTTGTGTCATATTTTATTTTATTTTATTTTACTTTATTTTAATTAATTCACTTTTTAGGTAGGCTCCATGCTGGGCATGGTTCCCCATGTGGGGCTTGAACGCATGACCCTGAGATCACGACCTGATCTGAAATCAAGAGTCGGATGTTTACCCGACTGAGCCACCCAGGCGTCCCTGCATCATATTTTAAAGGGCTGTGTCTCCCCCTGATGTCACGGGCTCGCCTTACAGGGCTCTTGGCTCTTTCGCACTGCCTCATGTGCTTTCCTCCCCCGGTGTCCTGTCTGCCTCTGGCCTCTGCTGGCCTGCACCACCTGCCTCTGCCGCTCCATTTAGCTTCTGGCGTTAGCACAGGAGCAATGTGGGGAGGCTGGACCGAATGCTCACAGAGGTCCTTCCCTCTGTCATGTGCCCTGACCCCTTGGTCTTTCCCTATGGAAGCCGTGAGGATGGGAGCGGTGTCACTGGGGCACAAACCCACCCGCCCCGGGGGCCCCCTGCTCCGCGCTCACCTGGAAGTACTGGTTCTCTTGCACGAGGCTCTCATTGGATAGAATCTTGTTGATGGTGATTCGCTTGCTGCTCATCCCGCCCAAGCCTGTGGAGGTCAGAGGTCAGGGGTCAGAGGGGACAGGCTAGCCTCAGGTGCCCAGCCTGGGTGCTCCCCTCCATCAGCCCCCCAGTTTTGGGGCTAACTGTTGGGAGGAGGGAGATGGAGCTGGGACAGGCTGGGACACAGGAGGGCAGTCCCCGGGAACCCAGGCCCCGTCTGCCAGGGCGGCCACGTTGCTTGGGCCAGGGACGAGGTGGCGGTGCCTTGCTCTCTCTCTGGCCAGAGGGTGGGGTGGCACAAGTAGGTACCTGGGTCTCCCATCTGGAGCCTGCTTCTAAGGACAAGCAGCTGACCAGGGTGAGGGTGGAAAAGCAGGAGACCCAGAGGTCACCCTTCCTGTTTTCCAGACCTGCCTCACGCTCGGTCCCTGCCCTGGTTGGTGCCCGCACCTGCCCCCTGGCTACACATGGCTTTTGGTCTGATTAGTAAAACCTAACCCTCACCGAGCACCTACTACGTGACAGGCTCTCTTCTAGGTGTTTTACACGGATTAGCTCAGAACTCTTTCCTACATTTCTATGAGGTAGCCGCTAGCATTAAAGATGGGGAAACGGAGGCACAGAGAAGTTAAATGACTTGTCCAAGGTCTTATAGCTAGTGGCAGAGCCTGCATGCAGACCAGACAGTCTGATTCCAGAGGCTAAGCTATTAATAATAATTCTTCTTCCTCCTCCTGCTCCTTCTTCTTTTTTGCCTGATCCGGGAAGAATTTGCTGATGCATTGCACTGCCCAGTCTTGTAGCTTGTCAGTGGCAAAGAGATTGGGGCTGTCACACCTTGTACCTGCACCGTCCCCACACCCCACTTGGACCTATCTGTACAAAGATAATGGTTTCTATATCCTATGGGTAGTTTTAGGGTATGTTTAATATATAAAGAAGCCTCCAGAAAATCCAGATTCGTGCCTGCCAATCCAAGAAAAAAAATTCCCTTTGGTGGGGAATCAAAAAAGAACAGAGGGCTTAAACCGGCCCCGTCCGCTCTAGACACCAGTCACTGTCAGGGACACTGCCTGCAGATCTGTTGGGCAGTGACGTATGTAAGCATCAACCAGCCTTAGTGATGCGACTTTTGGGAGAAGGGCGATCGGGGATACCGACCTGAGAAGTGACATGAAGTAATTTAAGAAAAACATGTCAGGAAGACATCGTCACGGCCTCTCTAACCTGGCTCACTGTCTCCGCCTGATCAACTTTCCTTCTTTCCATGATTCATTTAAGAGCACATCTAATCCCCGTCTACATCTGTCCCAATTCAGGGAATTTCTACATGAAGCAGGTAATTTCTCACTCTGGGACTGACCGTGATGATGTCGGACTCTCGATCGTGTCTATCTACTCCCACTTTTCTTCCTGTCCCTAAACTGCATTGTGTATGTTTTTCTCGATCTCCTTTTCGAGCTCCTCGATCGCAGATCGCATGTCAGTTACCTCTCTTTTGGGTCTGGTGCCATTTAAAGTAGATGCTAGGTCCTGAAGAAGCATTTGGCACTGCTGATGATAATAACGAGCAGTGGGTGTCTCGACGGTCCGGCTGACCACTGCGAGGGTCACGAGGGCCAGGGCTGCTTCCCACCACAATGACCTCACAGCCCAGAGCAGGCCAGACGCCCAGGGAAGGGGAGCTGGATGCCCAGGGGCAAAGCAATCACCTGCCCCATCCTTGGGAGCCTCTCTCTGGGGGCTCTGCTCCCCACTCCCTGCCAAGGTCCCATGGGCACTCACCTTTGAACATGATGGCCTCCCCGTGGCCCTCCCTCTGCTTCTCTCGGAAGAGCTTGTAGCAGGCCGAGGTACTGGCCATGAGCATCCGGAATTTCTGCGAGAGGACATCCAGAGGGACAGTGTCAGCAGAGAGGAAGGGGCCAGGGAGCAGAAGGGAGTCCCTGGGGCCTCGGAGCCCTGTCTGCCTGTTGTCTCAGGCCTCCCCATGCTGAGGGGCAAAGGCTGCCTGGCAGGGTTGTCTCTGGTTCGGGGGAGTATTTTTTACCCTTCCTGCTGTAGACATTCCCCCACCTCAGCAATGCCACAGCGTCAAAGCTTAGAGTCCAAAATGGCTTGGACAGGGCGGAAGTGTGTCTCCGAGTGGCCAAGAGGACAGGCCATTTGCACAACATTTCCAGGGTATGAAGTTGCAACCATTCTTTCACTTTAGAAAATGAAAGAGCCCCAGGCCCATACCCCATAGGTCTCTAGAGTGTCATGGCAAATACAGGAGCCACCAGCCCCGTGAATACTAGACTCCTGAATTGTGGCCAATCTTCTGAATTGAGATGTGCGGTTAGGAGTAAAATACACATCAGATTTTGAAGACTTGGTATGAGTCAAAGAATGTAAAATCTCTCATTAATATTTTCACATTGATTCCATGTTGAAATGCTAATATTTGGTAGCTTGGGTTAAAAATTTACCTGCCACAATGACAACAGGCAAACCAACTTGAGCCTACTTCCTTCTTCCTTTTTGCAGTCCACTACCTGTAGATCCTGCTCCCTGCTGACAAGAGCTGGTAGTACATGGATGCTCCATCATCCTATTCACTCCAGCCTCAGGGGCCAGCTCACCTTTGTGCCCGGGATGGGGACGAAGGTCATGAACTCGTCCACGTGGCCCACGGTCAGCCAGTCCGAGTAGAGCTCCACGGGTGCCTGTACCTGCTGGGCCTGCAGGAAGTCCCGCACCACCTTGGTCATCCTCCGACCGCCAGACCTGGGGCAGGGGTGGGGAGGAGGCAGCTCTTCAGATGGTTTCCCACTGTGCCTGCCTCACCAGAGGGCCTGCAGGCGTTCAGCATCTGCAACCCAGCCTGCATCCAGGGTGGCATCAGCAAAAGTCAGGGGAAGGAGCCTGAGCCACAGGGCTGAGAAACCCTGGGGCCGGCAGGAAGGCATTTGAGCCCAAGGAGAAAGAAGGAGGCGTTAGCTGGAGCCATGGCCTGTACAAACGGCATGGAGCCTGGCCTTCAGCCCTTTCAGCTCCTGAGGGCGCCAGTGGGTATAAAGAGACCAGCTTCTGTGCTCGGGGTCCTGCCTGGACTGCTGGAGGGGGCTAGGGCACAGGCATGGTTCCAAAATCTGCCCTAGCCCATGTGCCTCTTTGTTACATTAACTTCTGCTTAACTTTCATCTTTGATCAGTTCAAGCGACACCTCCTCCAGGAAGCCCTTCCTGACTTTTAGACTCTCTGAGGTCTTCGATCTTCCTAGTACCCTTAGACTATTACTCAAGGTCCTCACAGTGGCCAACAAATTCCTCTCTGATTTAGCCCCTGCCTGGATCTGCTACTCCCCTCCCTCCCTCCCTCCTGTTCTACTTCCTAAGTTTGCTACTCCCTCAAAGCTTTGCCCTTCTATTTGAAATGCTCTTTCCCTCTGATCTTCCCATGGCTGCTCCCCTCTCATTCAAGCCTCGATTCCCAAGTCATTTCCTTAAAATCACGAAAGCTGAAGTGCACCTGCCCTGTCACTCTTTACCATGTAACCCTATTTTACCTTCTTCATTATAACTTATTAGCATCCAGAAGGGTCTCATTTGCTGGCTTCCATGTTGATTTTCCGTACTCCTCCCACCTTAATTGAAAATTTCCCAAGAGCTGGGGCTTTGTCGGCTTGGCTCACTGATGTATCCCTAGAGCCTAGAACAGTGCCTGGCGGAGAAGTCCCTCAATAAATATTTGTCTCTAAGGAGCCCTCCCTGGACTCCCCAAGGGACTTAGGGACCCCTCTTTGGGTTCCCCTGACTCCTTATCATTCTTTCTATCACTGTATACAGTCCCCTCCCCCTGCTGTTTCATGTCTGTGATCTCCACTGTCTCCTTGAAGCGGGGACTGGGCTTCAGGTTTAGACGCCATGGCTGGCACTGGGCTTGGCACTTGGCTGGTGTATGGGAAACACCTGATGAATCGATGAGTGACTGTTGAGTGGAGGGAGGAGAGGAGGTGGGCAAACGGGCACTGCCTGGCTGCTGGCTTCCCCCCAGAAGGTAGAGCATCCCATGTGGCTCAGAGGGACTTGGTGCCCAAATCCTGGCTGATCCCATGTATGCAGGTTGCTGGCAGCCCTTTTGTGAAATGAGGACCCACAGTACTCACTCTTCCTAATGACTGTCCTGACCAAGGAAGAATCTGCCTTTTCACTGGGAAGTGGGTCACCTGGGGGAGGGAGTGACAGTGTCACGGAGCCAGAGACTCATGCTTTGGGGGCAGGGCCATGTCTTCTCAGCCCTCTTTTGTGTATGGGCAACCCCAAGGACTTTTTGGTACCCTCCCATTCAGCTTCTTTCAGTTACTTTCTATGGACTCCTCTGTCCCTTTCCTACCTGGTTTAAATCTCATTATACACCCTCCCATTTGGGGAAGAGCTATTTATTTAGTTTTATATTAGATCCTAAGTCATACTAAGATATAAAGGCTAGCGTGGGTTTATTTCTAAGAGTGTCTGTATCTTTTCAGAGTCGCGGAAGGGGTTCATTCTCCCAGCCAATCACTCTATGTGTGAGCCACTCGGCCACTCCTAAGGAGGAAGAGTAACTTCTCCACCCCCGCTCCCCCCAGCCCCACCCTGGCTTCTCTTACAGAGGAAAGCTGCTCCCGATGAGAATCCGGCCCAGGGGGTATGTCTTGCCATTCACAGTCACTGGTGGACTGACCTCCAGGTTCCCAAAGGAATCGAGGCTGGTGACAGGCTCAAAGAGGGGCTCCCGGGTCACGTAGCCGAAATCTGGGCCCTGGGCAGGGGACACACACCCATCATTAGCCTCCTGTAGCCAGAAGTCCTTAGCCCCAGCTCAGCCACCCACTGATGACCACTCTTCACCACCTTCGGTCTGGCACTGTGAGCACTTGGTTTCGAGGGGGTCTTCTTATTCCCACTGAAGAGCAGGGGGCCAGGCGTGGGGAGGCTGAGTTTGTGGGCTGGTTGGTGTGAAGGGGGGCATGCACGACAGTTTATAAGTGCGTATTAGTGTGTGTGTCCACTGGGTCTCTGCATGTGCCTCTGTTTCTAGACAAGAGACAGATTGGCGACTTCAGGGCTAGCTCTCATTTTGTGCTGTTGACATCCCTGCAGGTATCTTTCTTTACCTGACCCTCAGTTTCCCCATATGTAAAAGGGGTGTCGGATTCAGTACTGGAGGGAGGGTGGTAGGTCCAGAGGTCCCAGACATTTGCTATCCTCTTCCCAGTAAGAGGATTTTTGCATCCTGAGCCATTGCTGGTATGTGCTATCTCCCAGAGTAAGGAATGGAATTCCCCACCCAGGGTCGGACTTGGTCATGTGACTGGCTTTGGACAGTGAAATGTGAGCAGAAGTGACACAGGCCAGTTCAGCAGAAGCCATAAGATCTGCTGTGTATGTCTGCCAAATCATTCTCTTCTCCTCGTGCTAGGACGATGGCATTTTCCAGGCTGGGGCTACTCCTGCAGCCTGGGCTCTAGAAGGGGGAAGGCACGAGGAACCGGGGCTGCAGACAACCAACCAACATTCAACACAGAGTGCAAGCAAGAAATGGGCCTTTGCTGTTGTCAGCAGTAAGGTTTGGGGGGTGTTTGTTACTGCAGCCTCAGTAAAAGCTGACCGATACATGCAGGAGTGACAGGTATGTAACATACAGACCGTCCCAACCTATTCCCAACCAACTGTATTTGTTCAATGAGCCCACAGAGAGTCTCAGAATCCTTAGAACAGAGCTCCAAAACACTAGAGTTGGCACACAATATAACCCCAGGGACCCTTGGATGTTAAGGTTCCTTTCAGGATTTTTTGATGAAAAAGTAGGGCCCTTGCTTGGGAGCTTGCATTGGGACTGGAACTAAGCTTGCCTGACAAAAATTCTTGTTAAAAAATCCCATGGGGTGGAAAGATGTGACTTATCCTGGCCCCGCTGAGAGGCTCAAGGGACAGCCGTGCCCCATGGTGTGGCTGGCTGCAGCGTAGCGCTTTCTCGCCCGGGAGCCCCAGATGGCAAGGTGTGATTTGCTGGAAGCTGGGGCAGCTGGGCTTTATGGCATCACGCAGGCGGGCAGGCACGCAGCACAAAGCCGGGCTTGGCCCAGGCCCCCAGGAACAATGCAGCCCGGGACCTTGGCACCAGGCCAGCCTGGAACACTGAAGGCAGGTGGTGACCCAGGAAGGACGTGAGAGCAGGAGCTGGGAGGCCTTGGTCCTCAGGCCTGCGGCAACCATTGCTGGGGACCAGTTTGACTCTACCCCCCACAGTGTGGGAGGAAGTGGACAGTCCTCACCGAGGACGACGTCCAGGGCTGTGGAATGACAACTGTAATGGCGACTAATAATGATCATTGTATTAGGTGCAGCAGGACGCCTTCTGGGTGCCTTCAACCTTCACAATTTCTGTGAGAGGAATGCCATTTCTGTCCCCATTTACAGATGAGCAAACTGAGGCTTGAGGAGGTTAAGCTGCTTGCCCAAGGTCAAGGCGTGGAACAAGATGCGAGGCCAGGCTCTACCACCATCTCCCTGTGGTGAGGGCTCTAGGCTAGGGAAGGTTCTCAAGAAGTAGATGTGAGCCTGTGAATGTCTCCGACTCAAACAGAGGCTGCCCTGTGTGTGACCTTGGGAAAAGCCTCTGACCCATCCCAGTCTCTGCTTCGTTCTCAGTCCGAACTTCCCCTGCCTGTTCAAGGTGGAAGGTGAGGGCAAAAGAGGCAGGTTTTGGTTCTGCCCTCACCCCACCACTGGTTAAAGGCATCGCTGGGAGTGGTAATGGCCTCTAGAATCAGGGGGTCAGATGGCTTTAAAAAACACACACAGATTGAAAGCCACAGCTTCAATGAGCTTTGAAGTTGGAACCATGATTTTCGACAATCGCTTAACTATAATTTTCCTCCTTGAAACTGATTTTTCTGCAAGTTGGGGGTGGGGCAGGGGTAGGAGCTGCCTCTTTCCCACAGTTCCCATTTCCTACGAGAAAGCTCTCCCATGAGTAAATTTTTTATCCAGGGGATCGAGAACTCTTGTCAGGGTGCTTTTTGCTCCTGCCTTCTAAAGTGGGTGAAACTAACAATAGTGCATTCATTGAGCACTTGTGGTGTCCCAGGCCCTGGGGTAGTGTCACGCTTTCCCATGAAAAAACTCTCCAAGGAAAGGACCATGGAGGTCACTATCCCAACTGACCCATTCTGCAGATGAGACAATGGAGGCGCTGGGCAACAGACGAACTTGTCAAGGGTGCCCCAGGTCTCCTGCCCACTCTGTCCTGGAAGAGTCCCCAGGATCGTTTCCCCCGCCCCCCACCCCAAGTGACCCTCAGCATCTCACCAGAAGCTGCTTCACTGGGAAGTCCTTCAGATTTCCATCTCGGGGGGAGTCCAGTACCACGGGGAAGCCTTTATGGGGGGCCTCTATGTAGCCAAACTCAACTTCATCCTGTGGGGACACCAAGGAGAGCCGTCAGATGAGCCAGCCTCCCTAGTTCTCCTCACTAGCAAACGATGACTGGGGTTCCTTGCATAGCCTTCTTCACATGGTCTCTGCATGCCTCAAGCATATTCACACTCCTATCCACCCCATTTCTTAAAACATAATCAATAACATCCTATGTACATTTTCCTGCAAGCAACACCTTAATTTGAAGTGTATTCTGTATTTCTACGTTGGCTTCTTTTTAGCTGTTGTATAGTACTCCACGGTAAGGCTATCCCCTTATATGATTACCCAGTCCCTCGTGGGGGATAGTCTTTTGCTACTTCAAGAAGCAATGCTGCAGTGAATCACCGTATACATTTCTGTCTCGGTGCACATGTGCACATGTGAGACGACAGCAGAATTCCTGTGCATGGAGCTGTTGGGTGCCAGGGCACTGACGTTAGCCAACTCTTCTTGCCTGAGCCATAGGCCACATCCCTCCCAGCCCGCAGTGCCTCACCTGGATCCAGCGGTCACCTCGGTTTACATACTGGAAGCAGACCTTCAGTTCACAGTTGGTTTTCTCAACCAGGTTCTTCACCTCTTTTAGGAACAAGTAATTGTCCTTCATGCTGAGAAGTTCGGGGAAGAGAGGGAGGCCAGGAGGAAGGGTGAGGAAGGACAAGGGCCAGTCCAACTGAGGTGGCAACAAGCAGCTGGCCCCTCTGGGTTGTGCTGGGCAGATGATGTCGCAAAGGTGTTCATAGTCACCTTTGTGAAGGCTGCTGGAGCCAAGGACAAGCAAACTCCTCCACTCGTGGTGTTTGCCAAAGTCACGAACATATAAAACAAGAAGAGGAACTCTTCCCCCCCCCAGATTTCTTTTTTTTTTTATAATGATTTTTTATTATATTATGTTAGTCACCATACAGTACATCCCCTGTTTTCGATGTAAGGCTCGATGATTCATTAGTTGTGTATAACACCCAGTGCACCATGCAATATGTGCCCTCCTCCCCCCCCAGATTTCTGAAGGAGAGCTGTGTCTAGCCCAGAGGCAGGGGATGGGCCCAGAGCCTCAGGGTCCCACTCATTGTGGCCAGCATCCACCTGCAGGGACTCCTTTCCCTTGCTTCTCACCTGCTGCAGCTTTCTAGCACATAATAGGTGCTCAAAAAGAAAAAAATGCTACGTAAGATGAGCTGAACACCCATTGCATAGGAAGTTCCCAACCTGATGATGTGGGCCAAGAAGGAGAAAAGGAATGATAACTTCTATTTTTAAAGCACACACCGTGCCAGGACTTTGGATTAATACATTGCCTGCTCCATTTAATGCCATGGTGACTCTGTGATGTCAGCATTTCGGAGACACAGAGGCACAGAGAAGTCAAGTGAGCTGCTCAGGGTCACACAGGTGGTAAGTGACAGAGCCAGGCTCTGAACTCAGGTCCGTCCGCCCCTGTAGCCCCAGCTCTAGCCGCTCTGCTGCGCGGCCTCCCTGCACCCTGGCCCTTGCTTACCAGCACACGAACACCGACACGGGAGGCAAGATGTTGGGGGTCATGATCCACGGAGCAATCCGGAATATCACGGTGTCCGTGAAGATGGGTGTCAGGGGAATCTCCTGGGCGTGGGAGAGGGAGGGGATCAGAAAGTCTGGTCAGGGTACCTTTCATGCCTACTTTCTAAAGCGGGTGAAACTGATAACAATACTACATTTATTAAGCACTTGCGGTATGTCAGGCCCTGGGGTAGTGCCACACGTGCCATTTCATTTCCGTCTTACAGCAACCCCAGGGGGTAGATGCTATTATAACCCGTATCTTACAGGTAGGGAAACTGAGTCACAGACCTCTAGTCACAGACCTGTTTCACGTGGTTAGTAAGGGGGAGAGCCTGGATTTAAACCCAGGTGGTCAGGCCGCTGCCCGCACACTCTCAACCACTATGGGATCTTTCCCCATCACAGTCCGCTTCCCGAAACCGGCTCACAGGATGACCGGGCCGGCCCTGCACCGCCTTCTGTTTCTGCTTTGCGCACCTTGCCCTTTTGTACAGGTGAGCATTTTAATGTTGTTTGGGAGAATTTTGCTACGTCCAGATTGTTCTTTGAGGAAAGGTTCAAGAAGCTTGCCTGGAACCTGCGGGAAAATGAGCGGACCCTGGGGTTCCTTTGTGTAGTTGGCTTCGAACAGCCACAGGAAGCAGGCACCCGCCCTTGGCGGAGACCATGGCGGCAGGTGGGACTAGGGGCCTCGCTGGCCTTTCCTGCCTGGGTCTGCCTTGTGAGTGTCTTCTGGTGCCCGCTGGAGGGGCCAGTCTGAAGGCCCTGATGGCCAGGCTACTCCAGGCACAGGTGGGAGCAGAAGCCGCCCCCCCATCCCGTTCTGTTAGCGTTGCCATTTTGCGTCTCTTCTCCTGAGGAACTTGAGGGCGCTTCGTGAGTGAGTTCTTGCAAGTTCAGATGCTCACAACCACCCCAGGAAGCAGAAACTTCTGCCGTTTGTCTTACAGATGGGGAAACTAAGGCACAGGGAGTAAATTCACCTGCCCAATGTCTCCTGGGTTTGGAACTGGGCAGTCTCACTCCAGAGCCCGTTCCCATACGTCTAAGCTAGATTCAGCCTCATCTTCTACAGAGCCCACCGTGTCCTGCCTCCAAAGTAGCCTGGAAGTGACAATGGGGAGGGGACCCTGTGTCGGGGAGGGCAGCCAGGTCCCTCTCTATATCTGAGCAAAACGGGGAGAGCCCAGGAGGTGGGAGTCTGGGGCTGCACTCTTCGCTACGAGAGCTCCTTGTCAGTAGGACACACTCTAAGTGAGGGGGGCTTCTCCCCTAGAGACGCAGGTGCTCTCCTTCCCGTCCAGTTTCCCAAAACCAAGAACAACAGTGAGCGAGATGTCTGGCCATAGGGTTGGGGGAATGACCTGGGGCTGGGATTTGGGGTTCAGCCTGTGGTCAGAGTTGGTATAACCCACAGTTAGGGTGAAGGGACAGTCTGGGGAGGGAAAAGCAGGGCATATAAGTAGTCGATAGACCTCACGTGTGTGGCCTGGTTTGCTTCCTGCACTTACCACTGGGATCTGTGCCTCAGAACCAGGCCCACACCCCTTCAGGGAGGAGGGCCGACGAGGGCCCAGCTGTGGGGAATGCCGGGAACCTCACCCCCAGGGAATCCTGGCGAGCAGGTGCAGCAAGCAGGACGATCCCTAGAGCATAGCTCAGAGGGGCCTGGCAGACAGGTGCGGGTGCTCGGTGGGGAGCAGCTAGGTCTCCAAGCTTGCCCCCCACGCCCGGTGCTTTGTAGGGAGTGGAGCATTGTGGGGACCCCTGAAAGTGGCCCTCTGGAAGGACTTCCACCTGGTCCCCAGGGGCAGCCCTTCATGGTGGAAGCCTGGGAGCCCTCACCTCGGCCATGTACTCCAGCAGGCTGACGTGGATGGAGACCAGGCCTGGGAAACCCTCGTCGGGAAAACGCAGGCCTTCCACGAAGAACATCAGCTCCGCCGAGCCGCCCGTGTACTTGACCACGTGGTAGAGCTTCCGCCGGCCCAGGATGTGGATGTAACGTTGGCCGAAAAACGGGTCTGGAGGGAGAAGGGCCAACGTCAGGTCCCCGCCCCTGCCAGGGGGGTGTCAGTGGGGTGGGGGACAAGAAGCAGAAAGTGCCACCAGAAAGGCCTTGGCCTGGTCATCGTCCCAGCACCGCTGTGTGCTCGCCATGTGGCACTGAGCCAGATCACCTCTGTAGCTTCTGGCTTCCTCGTCTATAAAACAGGCCAACCCCAGGGATGGCCCGGGTGATAGGATAGCAGGTAATGATTGAGCACCTCGTGGTGCTGAGGAAGGATATCACGTTCCCGCTTTGCAGAGGAGGAAACCGAGTCTCAGAAAGGAGAAATGGATTGCAGAGGCCATGGAGCCAGCAAGTGGCCAAGATGGGGCTCGAAATCAGGTGCAATTCTGAACCCCAAGCTCCCCTCCCCTTTTATACACAAAACACCAAGGTGCCCATTTATACCCCAAACTCCTGTCCGTAAAATGGGAGCCACATTGGCATAAAGCCCCGCGCATGTCTGGCTGTACCGTCTCGTGGTTGGGAGGAAAGGCAGGTTTCTCCAGCGTTTCGGCTCCACTGGAAGCCCCCAGCTCTTTCCAGTGCCTGTCCCTCGGCTGGGAATAGTTGTTCCTTTCCTTCCAGGCCTCGGTTTGTGTCCCTTCTGGGAATTACGCCCAGATCCCGCAGAGACCAAGCCAGGGACTCTGTGTGGAGCTTCTGCAGTCCCCATCCTTGCCCATCACCGCCCTTCTGAGGGCGTACGATCTCAGTGTTCAGTTGTCGGCCCTGAGAGACTGTCACCTGAGGGCAGAGCCAGGCCTGGCCGGGCCCAGTACGAACGTCGTGCAGGTCGTGTTTAATGAACGTCTACGGAATGAACCCATGGCTTCCACGCCACTCCCTAAAGGAGAATTTTCGGGCCAGAGCAGAATTACTACTCTGTTCCCAGCATGGGCAACCTCTGGGGAGGGGGGTGGCTAGAAATGGTCAAGATGCCGTGTCTGCATCCAAGAGCAGTGCTCGGCCGATGATAAGGTAACGCAGATGTGGGAAGTGTCCTAGCAGAGCTACTGGGGTGGGGAGGCGGGGAAGGGAGGCACGGTAGGGAGCATGTGAGCAGAGGAAGGGAGACTCTGAGATGGCCTCGGGGGTGGCAGAGCGGGCGTGTGGTGAGGAGAGGACATACTTGCATTGCCAAAGGCATGGAGGGAGGACCCTATGTAGTCCAGAAGGAGTTTCTTTATGCCCGGCAGAGCTGGGAGGGCAGAACAGGGAGGGCAGAATCAGCCTCGGCTTAGTACTTATTGTCAACAGCAACGGTGAATGACTAGTCACCCACGGGTTAGAGTAAGAAACCGGCACGGTCCTCGTACAAATAGGGTGCGTGATTAAAACTAGTAAATTAAATGGAGGAACCTCCGAAGCCCAGGCTCCGGACAGCTCCTCACGTAGCACAGTGTGATCAATGGGACCCTGGTTACGCATCTCTCCGAGGGCACGTTACCCTAGTGTTTATGATTTCCAGAGTCAGAGCGACCTGGGTTCAAATACCGTTCTGGCTTTACAAAGCAGCAAAACCTCAGGGAATTCACTTAACCTCCCCGAGCCTCAGTTTACCCGTTTGTTAAATGGGGATAATAGCACCTAGGCCACAAGGTCATTGCAAGATAAAATGACACAGCATCAGTAACCTGGGGAAACCCGGTATCCATGGGTAACCATCAGTAACACGACTGGGACCCGGAGGTATCAGTGGTATGAGAGCCCCTGAGTGAGCTGGCACGTGGCTTTTCTGCAAAACTTACGGCCTTTGTGTTGAATGGCTTACGAACAGAAGGCAAAGAAATAATACCTTCCCTCCCCTTCCCTTGGGTGGGCCCAAGATAAGAGGCAGACGGACCCGAGACCCTGGATGTGCCAAGGAGCTGATCCAGAAGGTGAAGTCCTTCTCACGCAGGAAGGACAGGGGGCGCCCGAGCTGATTGTAACCACTGAATAGATCCAAATGGATCTGCATAATTAAAAAGTTCTCCTCTAGGCATTCAGGCTGCACTTGAGCTGAGGCTCAGGGGAGAGCTCTCAGGCCTAGAAGCTGACTTCTCTTGGCAGAAAGTTCCAAAGCTTCCCCAGGACTCCGGGCGGCTGGGCTTGGGGAGGGAAGGGGTCTGGCCGGGAAGCTGGGACGGGTGGAAGGACATGTTCTTGCTCTTCTGCATGTGATTTTCTCCCTCCCATGGCCTGTGACTGACACCTGTCTCTCTTTCTGGTGCTTGGGCTGGCTTCTGGCAGATTGATTCTGTGGTGGGAACAATGCAGCCACTGTTCCAAGGAGCCTCCTTCCCCCGCCCCCAGCCCCCCCAGCTCGGTGCAGGCAGCCTGGGGCATGGCTGGCTCTCCCTGCAGGAACCAACAATGCCCTTCTATTGAGCGGCCCACATGCCCGGGCTGGGCCTGCCAGCCACCCTGACCTCTCCTTGGCCCCAGGCATTGGCCCCATCGGCTGGCGCATGGTATGGTTTGGCATAACCCTTCTGGTCACCTTGGAGCCATTTTACCTCCCCAGGAGACTCCTTGATGGTGCGACCACCCATCCTGGTTTGCCCGGGACGGAGGGGTTTCCCGGGATGAGGGATTTTCAGTGTTAAAACCAGGGAAGTTCTGGGCAAACTGGGGCAAGCTGGTTGTTGCATTATTATAGAAGAGGTCAGGCCCTGACTTTGGATCCCAGGCAGAACCTGAGGCTGGAACCCTGACGCCTGTGTCTTCCTAAGAGCATGGGGGACTGCTGTCTCTTGCAAGGATTGTAATTCACAATCATCAGAATAATCCCAGCCGAAACAACAAATGCCATCTATAGAGAGCTTTCTGTGGGCTGGCTCCTGCGTGGCGTGCCTGACATGTTCCTTGTTTAGTCCCCAACCTGAGCAGGGACAGTCATGCCTTCATCATCCCCGCATCACATCACAGCTGAGCCCAGGTCATGGGCTGGTAAGTAGGACTTGCCCAGATGCAGGATGTGAACCTCCCAGGCACCAGAGCTCCCTCTTAGGGTCCCTCGGCCTCTAGCCCAGCTCCCTGGCTTGGGGGACACAGGTGACAAGCAACATTTGTATAACACAACCCATTCTCACCCATACGTGTACTCAGGTATTGACAAAACCTGATAATGTTTGCACAGAAGAGAGGGAAACTGTGCCACCGATGGATTACTTCCCCCTCTCCTACCCCTGTTCTTTCCAGGATTCCACATTTGGCGGGAAAGCTATTTTGGACAAATCGCTGCGTCAGTAAGGTGCCCCCGTGCCCCGCAGGACAGCAGCCCAGATAAGGCAGACTGGGGAACGGCAGCGTCTCGAGGCCTTTGTCTGCTCAGGGGCCATCTCGGATGGCAAGTGAGGGGCAGAGATGCGATTACGGGGCCAGACTGCAAGCCACTCCCATTAATGAACAGAACCCTCTAGATAACATCTGGGTGTCCCTATTAGCAACACATCACATGTCCCAGTTCAAGGTCACGGTCGAGAGGAGCGGGAGGGGGGAGGAGGTCCTGCTCTACCACCCCCGCCTGCCCCGCCGGCAGCCCCATCCACTATGGTTACCTTGGACTAGACTGGATAAACTTCAACAGCTCGGCCCCCTGGGGCAGCAGAGCCGGCCTGACTCTGGGGACATTCCAACCTGTGGGAGGTCACTGCCAGGGCCCAGTGTGCATCAGGAGGACTGGCCGTGGGTGGCAGCTGTCTGGGCTAAATCACTCCCTGCGGTGAGGGTCCGGGGCCCCCATGACCAGCTCCTCCTGGCCACTGTCCTGGTTCTAGTGGGCCTGTCCAGAGGTGGGCCCCCGAGGAAGGCTGGAGATCCTGGGCCCCCCAGACAGCTGGGCGCACAGGGGAAGCCCCACCAGGCATCATGGCAAATTGCAAAGCTAACTATTTTGCTGAGAGAGCTTTTTAATACATAAATCAGATCTTGACAGTCCCTTGCTTAAAACCCTTTAATGGCTTTCCACTGCTCTCAGAATAAAATCCAAGCCCTCTCTGCATGCCCTGGCCCCTGCCCAGCTTGCTGACCTTGACTTCAACACATCCCCCGCCTCTAGTCTCTCCCTTCTGCTCCTCCAATGCGCCAAGCTGCACCACTCCGCTCTGCTTTGTGTATGCTGTTCCCTCTGTTTGGAACACTCTTCCCTCAGCTCATGAATGGCTGGTTCCTTCTCACTGTAGATTTGGGTCTCAGCTCAAATGTCACCTGCTCAGAGAGGCCTTTCTGGACCACCTGGGGCCAGTGATGCCTCACCTCTGCCCCTAAAGATCCCTAGTACTTGGTGCCTGTCATTTTCTCCCATTGTGCTCCTTATCATGTCTCCCTCCCTAGACCATCACCTCCCCACCACCCCGTGGGGAGTGACTGCAGAGTTCACTGCAGGGGACCCCAACACTGAGAACAGCGCCTGGCACTGAGGGGGGTCAACACGTATTTATAGGAAGAGAGACAGAGTGGGCGGCTGTGAGGACTAGGTCTATGGCAGAAGCATGTCCCTACGCAGTGGGCGCCCAGGAGGCCGTGTCACCATCAAGAGGAGAAAGGGGTGCACTCCGCGTGGCTGCCCACAGCCTCATTGGGGACTCTTGAAAAGTTGGAGGCAGTTCTCAGCTCTAGAAAGTCCAAGATGAGCAGAAAGCACGCGGGGAAGTGCTGGGTGGGTAACCTGCCTTTGTTATCGTGCAGGTGACGCGGCTCCAGAAAAGGTGGATCTCGAAAGCCCTTCCTCCCGTGGTTCATGGGGAAGAAGGGGCTCTGGGTTGTACATAAATTCAAGTCACTACCAACTCCTTTGAGGGAGGAGAGGCCTATCCCTGGGGCCTCCTGATTTCACAGGACAACAGCGCTCCCAGTGACCGTTAGGAAGAGTCGAAGAGTTGGGTCCCTGCCCTCTGCAGTCACCTACGCTTGCAGGGGTCACAGCTGCCGAGGGGGGGCTCTGAGGAGCATGGAGGGCAGAGGTGAGCCCCGGGGAGGTTAACTCAGTGGGCATCGAATGTTAGAAACTTCCAGAAGGGTTGCGCTGTGGTCACTTACTCTCCACGTAGAACACGCCCACTTTGTCCGAGTCGGCCATGGAAATGTAGAGAACTATCTCGTATCCCGCAGGGAGGCGGTCCGGGCCTTTGGTCCGCAGGATCATCTGGGACATGTCCTTGAGGTCTGGGGAGGGGGCATGCAGAGAAGGTTAGAATTAAGAGACGTGCAGCTGGAATGTGGGCTCAGGAAAAACCGTTACTTTTCCAATCAGGACAGAAAACCCCACACATGTGTATTGTGGGAACCGTAAAAAGCATAAAAACTAGTTGTCTTCTCCGACACCATGACCTCCTGTAACTTTCCGGGAATTTCCTTCCAGTGCTTTCCCTATGTGTTGGTGTCCATGTAACTCCTGTTATAAAACCGTGGTTCCAATTGAACTGCATTAATAGTTTTTTCTTCTGTTTTTTAGCAAGAATGGATCTTTTTTTTCCTTTTTTTGAGAGAGAGAGAGAGAGAGAGAGAGAGCAGAGCAGGGAGGCACAGAGGGAGAGGGAGAGAATCTTAAGCAAACTTCACGTCCAGCAAGGAGCCGGACATGGGGCTTGATCTCACAACCCTGAGATCATGACCTGAGCTGAAATCAAGAGTTGGATGCTTAACTGACTCAACTACCCAGGTACCCCAAGAGTGGATATTTGGGCCCACAATCCCCAGGAGATGCGAGGTCACTCCTGCCAGTCTTGGCCCAGCTCACGTCTGAGCATGAGTGTTTCCATTGCTCCTCCTTCCCCCCAACCCTGAGGGTGGGTCCCATTGGCACCTTCCTTGCTGTAGACCTTCTCATCCTTCAAGTCCTCCTTGGGCAGCCAGGGTGTGTCTCGGTCACAGTTCACCAGCAGGATGGCCCCCTGGCCCGCAGGGCCCCAAGTCCAGGATGCCTGCATTGGCGGGGAGAGGGGTCAGTGCCTTCTTGTCTACCTTCTGGCTGATTCCCAGCTCCACTGTAGACCCCACAGGACGCCGAAGAGACAGCCCCAGGATGAGAATAAAGGGCAGCCACCACGCATTGGGGCAGGGGTGACTTGGCATACGCGAACCCCACATCTGATGCCCGGACAGGCTCAGTGTGAGCACCAGAGGCAAGCTCAGGAGGGAGACGGTGGCAGACAGAGACACAGAGATTGGAAAATCAAATGGGCATTTATGAACCTCGAGCCTGGCGTGCCTGTGCCTGCAAGGGGTGGAGGCAGGGAGACCGAGGGCAGCTGGAGGAATGAGCAGGCATGCATTCTACGACAGGCTCTGGAGTCCCCAGAGGGGATCGACAGGCTCTGGAGTCCCCAGAGGGGATCGGGGGAGACGCCTGGATGGACAGACACCCAGCTGTTTCCAGACATGCTGAGTGCTCCAAATGGGACCTGCAAGGCGATCTATTCTCTCCTCTGCGGCCAGGGCCATAATAGAACGAGCTCCAACCAGATCATGTTGCTTTTCCTGCTTTAAGCCCTGTCCGGGGCTCCCTGTTGAGTTAGGATAAAGCCCCAATCCCTGACTGCGGGCTGCAAGGCCGGGTAGGACCGGCCCGCTCTCCATCCGTTACCCCCTTCCCTCTGGCTCGCTCTGCTCCCCCTATGTGGACTCCCGGCTCTCAGGCCAGTGCCCTCACAGGTCCCGTGCTCCTGGCGCTGTCCTGTCTCCCCCCACCTGACCAACCCCACTCCTCCTGTGGTCACAGCATGACCATCCCTTCTTCCCGGAAGGTTTTCTGAGTCTACAGCCCTGAACGGCTGCCCTGGGGTTACATTGAGGGCACCGTACACGTTCTTTCTGGGGGCAACCTTGGGAAAATTGTGATGAGATGGTCACCCATGTCACTCTGTTTAATGTGCCCCCCCCCGCCCCGCCCTGGGCCGCGAACTCCCCGAGCGCAGCGGCCGCCTTCCTCTCCTTCCTTCCGCAGCCCCGGGGTCTGAGCTAGAGCAATAAATCCTTATGGGACAAGTGGAACCTTCACAGGCCCAGATCGAGTCTGAGAAAGTTCAGGCCCCCGGGGATTGAGTGACTTCACCAAGGCTGCCGAGCTCCTCAGGGGGAGCTGGCTGCCACCGAGGCCTCCATGGAGCCTACTGTCATGTGGCCTGGCCACGGACACAGACCCGGCGTGTCCTTGCAGCCGGCAGCCTCCGGAAGGCAGAGTCCCACAGAGGAGCCGGGGAGATGGGGTTCCCCAGCAGGCGTGAGGCCCCCCGTCTCGGGTACAGAGAGTCTGGGGCTGGCTGCCAGGACCCAGGCTTCTCTCTGGGCTGTGTTCATTTAACTTTTTCAAGTATCCATCTACATGGAATTTAAAACAGGCTTTAGGTTGTTATTAAGAAAGTAACATAAGCCAGCAGCATCAACCAACGTAAGTGATACAGAAGGCCAGAAAATGGCAGAGACGCAACTTTGCACGGACACAGAGCAAAACCAAGCGAGCTTAAAAACTGGCTCCAGGGCAAAGGACGCGGCAGAAGGTGCCGGAGAACACAATGCTTTCTACGCAAGTTAAAGATACATGTGCACCGACCACGCTGTGTGTTTTGCAAGAATCATGAGAACAGAAAGGAACGCACCAACCCCCTTGAAACGGTGCTTTGTGGGGGAGCAGAATGGGAGTGTGGAATGCAGCATAAGAGGGGATAAATGAATGAATAGATGAACCAATGAAGGAATGATGAATGAATGAATGAATGAATGAAACAAGAGAGGGGTTGTGGGCGCACCCTTAAAAATAACATGCCTTGAACTGAGAATGATTCATGCAGCCTTCTGCTCCCGAGGGTTCCCCTCATTCAGTTTTAAAATTAAAGACAAGGCAAAGTAAGAAGAGCAAACGCTTGATGTTTTCCAACAGCTCTAGGAACTGGGGGGCCCAGCCTGTGGGTGGGGAACAGACTCGGGCAGGTGCTTTACAGCGGCTGCTATAAAGCGCTTGGCCCCTCCGTGGGCTCTGATGGGCGTGCTGGGTGTGGGAGCCTGCCTTGGGCCTCAGTCTCCTTATCTGTAAAAGGAGAGCTGTCTACTTGTGGGGAGGACCACGGCTGTCTGCAGCATCCATCCTGGGGCTCTGCCCCACCTCCCCGGGAGCCCCCCAGTCCAGGGCCGTGTGCCCTGGTAGCTCGGTACCTTTCTTGGGTTGTTCTTCTCCACCACGCCGTCCCGGTCTGCATCCACGTCCAGGGAGATCTCTGGGGACAGACACACGGGTGAGTGGTGGAGCCTGCCAGACAGGGTGGGGCGGGGCCGGGAGGAAGACCTGTGCGGTTAGGGTGCGACGCACACGTTCGCTTGGTCCCTGGAAGGGGAGGGCCTGGCTGTCACCTTATGCCACCCCCTGCCCCAACACCCCGCTGCCCGATGAAGGACGTGAGCGGATGCCGTGCCAACCTCACAACTGACAGACTGGGGAGGGGCGATCAGGTAGGGCGGGGATCTCCCCACACTTTGTGGTTCTGCAGGCGGTTCTGGGGGGGTGGGCGGGATGAGCATCACTGGACAGATCCAGGAGCCTTGGCTCAGAGATGTCAAGTCACGGCCCCGTGTGAACAGGCAGCATTAGCAGAACTGGGGCACACACTGCGTTTGGCCTGACCTGAAAGCTCATATTTTGAAAACTTTCATAGGAGTTCCTGGCTGCCTTTCTCAGTCTGTCTTGGTGGTGCGCACACACGCGTTTGGGTGTGATCTCTTCTAGAACTCCTGCCTCCCACCAGGGTTTTACTTTGGGTGGGAAGCTGGGTCTCCAACCCCTCTGGATCTGGGGGTGCCTGAGAAAGCCAGGCTATCAGATATGAGGATCCAGGCAGGGGTCCCTGTTTATTCCTTCTGCTGGGGAAGGGGCATTTGGTATCCCTAGGCCTGTCCTGGGGACAGGCTTCATGGAAACTGTGTGGGGTGGTGAAAGGAGCCAAGATTTAGTGTTAGTGCAGGGTTTGAACCCTGCTTTTCTGCTTATAAGCTGTGTGACTTCGGGCAGGTTGGACAGCCTCTCTGAGCTAGTTTCCCTTCCTGCACTGGAGGATGTTTAATAGCATCCCTGGCCTCTACCTGCCAGATGCCAGTAACAGCCCCCAACTGTGACAACCAAAATATCTCCAGATATTGCCGAATGTCCCTTGGTAGGCCAGATGGCCCCCTGGTTAGAGACTAACAGGGCAGGGCAGAGCAGGGGGGTTGTCCCGAGGCGATGGGAGTGTCACACAATGGTATGAGCCGGGTCCAGGTCTTGGAACTGTCCCGTGGGCTCGGCCTCACGTGGAGCATGACTTGGACCGAGGCGGGAGCTGGGTGGGAGTGAATGCATCCCTGGTCTGTCCCCTTGGCAGGCGTGCTCTCTCCCTGGACCGGGTGGGGAGGAGGGTCCTGGCACAGGAAGGCCACTGATGTCACCCTTCCTGAGGCGGCTCACCCTGGGGATAATACTCAAGTCCTCTCTTTGCTCACAGCCCGATTCCCTGAATGTGGCTTCTTTGGATCTAGAAGGAGGCGGGATGGGGGAAACTCTCAGGGTGCTTGGTCCTTGGGAGAGGCAGCACCCCAGTGTCCCAGCCCCTGCAGCCCTGCTGTCAGTCGGGTGCCGTAGGGCATGACTAGTGAGCTTCTTCACTGAGTCCATCTGCTCGGCAAATCACCATTGAGCATCCACTACGAGACATGGGGACCCAGCGGTAGGCATTCAGGGAACACTGCCCGCCCTGGAGTCCCCAGTCCTGGGAGATAAACATTATTATTGCCACTGTAGAGGTGAGCAAACCCAGCCTTGGAGACATCACCTGTCAGTGAATTGGACTGATAACCTGGACGCTGGTGCAGGGTAAGGGTTCTAGGCACAAAGTAGGGAAGCGGGTACCACCAGCTGCTGTGAAAGAGACTGAAGTCTCAGATGGAGGAACAGTATTGATTTTGGCTTACAGACCTTCGTGAACTTTCCAACTGGACACTCCCCAGTGAATGCTGCCTTTCAGGAAGGTTGGCTTCCTGAAGCCTCTCCTGGGAACCAGCCACAGACCCGGGCTCCCTAAGGAACCCCTGTCTTTGCTTTTGCAGATAACAATCTCTTCTGTGTGTGCAGTTCCCTTTGCTGGGGGCAGAGCACCTCCCACTGTGTGTTCTCCCCTCAATCATACCAGCGGGGAGGAATTATCACCCACCCAGCCACCCTCACCACACAGATGAGGAGACCGAGGGACCCTGCAGGGAAGTGACCTCAAAGTCCCTAGAGAGTGCAGAGCTAGGCATCCCACTTGGGCCTCCGACTCCAGACCCCTGGCCTTGGACTGTTTCCTCTCCACCAACTCAGGCCGATCTCCACCTTGGGCTGTTTCTAAAACCCAAGTCCTCCTTCAAAGACCCAAGACTTACTCCCCTTAAGGCCCTTTCCAGAGGAGCTGGCCATATCCCCACCCTGGCAGCCCTGGGACTTTCGTCTCTAGGTCAAGGGGGCACCACACCACGGCTGTGGGTGAGTCCATGAACACAGTGGGTCACAGGAGAGAAATTATGATGCACTTAACTGTGCTTTACTTCATGATAAATTCCTTAAATTAAAAATGTTTTTCCATGTAGGGGCGCCCGGGTGGCTCAGTTGGTTAAGCGTCTGCCTTCAGCTCAGGTCATGATCCTGGAGTCCTGGGATCAAGCCCCACATTGGACTCTTTGCTCAGTGGGGAGTCTGTTTCTCCCTCTCCCCCTGCCCTTTCCCCTCTTCCTTCTCTCTCTCTCTCGCTCACTCTCTCTCTCTCAAGTAGATAAAATCTTCAAAAAATTTAAAAAATAAAAATTTTATTGATGTAATATTTGTACAAAATGCAAAAAAAAAAAAAAAACACCAACCCACCAAAAAACAAAACAAAACCAAACAAAAAACCCAAAACCTCAAATAGCACCAAACAGCTTCTAAAATATAACAGTTCCTGTCCATCGCATCCTCTCACCTGCCCGAGGCAGTCTCCATAATACTAAGTCATACGCTTATTGCTCTTCCTCTATTTATTAACTTCAGACAAGTTTCACTGACTTCCTGTTAGAAAATTCAGGCATTACAACATCAGGCTCTCTTATCACCCATCTCCCAACCTCCAGGGCGTCTCCCCTTCCAAGTTCCCTCCAACGTCCAATTTAACTCGATTTCGAGGGGATGATCCTTGTAGGAACAGAGAACAGGGCTGTCATGACCCACCCAGAGCTCTGCCCTCCTGAGATAGCTCTGTCTTCCCTGCAGGGGAGGAGGGGAGGACACCCGGGCTCCAGACGACATTTCCCAGAGGCTCCGAATCCTACCTCAGCTCCCCAGAATAGCCCCAAGGTGTCAGGTGGCACCTGGGGTGTGGGGCAGATTTATGGGAAATGTCAGTGGGATTGAGTTCAAGGTAGTCTGCCCTGAGAACCTAGACACTGAGGCTTCAGGCTTGACACAGAGGCAGAAGCATTTTGGCAGGACGCTGGCCCCCGTGGGCCGTGGCAGGGTGCCGAGCCTACTTATGTAACTGGGCGGCTTGGGGTGTGGTGGGGAGGAAGGACTTTCTCCCCCACGGCCAACTAGGGCAATTATCCCAGGGCCTGGGGAGGGGGCACAAGAAATGAGGTCCTTAGGATGATGCTAAGAATTCTCAAGACTCACGTCCTGCTCCTGTTGCCAGGACCACAGCAAAGCAGGTGAGCCCTCCCCTTCACGGGGAAGGAGTCTTGAAGGCCGTGAGGGACCTATGGGCTCAAAGCCTTCATTTTGCAGCTGGAAGAAAATGAGGTCCCGAGGGGTGGGCTACTTGGCAAGGTCACACAGCACGTCCTTGGCAGGACTGAGAGCCAAGCCCCAGGGCCTAGTTTGGCCAAGGGCACCATGGGTTTGTTTCTAAATCCCAGGAGGAAGACGGACAGACAATGGGGTTCTCAGCTTTGCCCAGGCAGAGGGAAAACGTGGCTAGCATCTCCAAGCGGAACGGAGAGAAGAATGTATATTAACGGAGTGTCCACCCCATGCACACACCCTCCCATCGGATTCCTGTGAGCACCGTGCACGCGGGTGCGGGGAATCCCTCCGTGCAGATGAGGGACCTGGGGCTCAGGGCAGCGACGGTCACAATGCGGCTGGAGGGGCAGAGCCTGAAACGAGACTAACTGATGTCTCTTCCACAGCCTGGGCTGTTTCTGCTCAGCGTGAGCTCAGGGCAGAACCAGGGTGGGATGGACTCCGATATGTCCCTGGGAAGGCAGCCCCACCATCCGGGGACTTTCGGGGTGTTCCCGCCTCTGAGGTGCCCTCCGTATGAAGAGGCGAGGATTACTCAGGACCTGGGGCTCAGGGCCCCTGGGGTAGATGCCTGAGGAAGACAAGACCCGGAGGGTCAGACAGACCAGTGGGTCCTAAGGGGAACCAACTTCCACCAGGGTCCCTGGTGGAATGGGTAATGTAAGTTCAGTGGGTGAGGTTTCCACAAGACGTTTTTTCTGCAATGTAAATGCCTGTCTTTTATTCTGGAATGATTCCTCTGCCTGCTTTTTAGGTGTGAAAATGTGAGAATGATGGTGATAGCTGTTGGCAACTTCTTTTATTTATACTTACATAATAAATAATATATATATATAAATATAAAAATATTTCTATATATTTTTCTTTTTGGCCAAGCATCAACATTGTCAGGGTTACTATTGGGGGGGGGTGTCGGTGGGCATTCTACTGGTCCACGGAACCGGACTATCCGGAAGCACAGTTAGTGTCTTCTGGGTCTCAGCCCTGCTGCTCCCTCGAGCACAAGCCCCACAGTCCTTCAGACGAGAGAGGGAGTCCAGTCCCGCCTCCTCACAGGGCGCTGTTTTGCCATCTATCCTGTCTGCCTGGCTTTGGGGGAAGTCTCGCTCATGGTGGCGTCAGCCCTCTGGGACCAGCCTCACTGGACAGGCCTTCTGGCCACTGCCCTTCATGCTTACATCCTCAGGTGTCCCGTGTCTGTGGGATCAGGTTTCCTCAGGGCCGGTCATCTGAGACGCCCTGGGGGCCGTGTGTGCATGCGAGGGGCCGGCCAGCCCTCCACTGCAACTGGGGAGGCTTTGGTGCCCATGTCCCAGGGCCCCCTGAGGGTATCCCGGGGACCCCACCCCAAGGCTGGGCACTCCCCCGGTGCAGAAAGAGGGTCAGGGTGACCAGCACACAAGCCTACTGGAGAGGAAGCTGCGAGGAAGAGGCGCGTTGCTGTTGAGCCTGCTTTGGCGGCTGGAGAAGATGGTGCCGATGTAGGAATTAGTGGTTTTCTGGGGGAAGTTCTGAGACCCCTTGTCTATCCTGGGTGTAGGTGGAGGGTAGATTGAGAGCGTGACCGTAAAGGATGGGAGCTTGGCAGTCTGTACGTGCTCAAGAAAGGTCAGGTGTTTCTCCTTCTCCTCCTCAAAGCACCCAGCACCGTCCAGGACACAGAGTAGGTGTTGAATAAATGAAAGACATTTTCTCTATTTTTAAGCACTCAGCACACAGCGAGTCTCAGTAGCTGGTAGTTCTCTCCCCCCACTGTGTGACAGCTCTATCAATGCAAAATTAAGGTTGGACAGACAGAATGACCCCCCAACTGCTCCCTGGCTTAAACATCATGTAATTAAAATTAAAAAGAAGATATAAAAGTAACACGTCACCTGCAGGAGAGTCGAGTGACTGCGGAAGACCGCACCCCACAAGCCCTGGCACCCAGGCAGGGGAGTACTGCGCAGATGGGAAGACCCTGGGAGGGGAATCATCCTGAACTCCGGGCCCAACCTGCCAGGAAATTGCTGTGTGACTTTGAACAAGTTTCCTAACCTCTCTGGGCCTCCTTGTCCTCAATGCCAAATGAAAGGCTTGGACTAGGTGAGTTAAGGAACCGGGCTGCCCGTCTGTGTTCCCAGGGCGGGGTCTAGGGAGGGCGAGGGGGTAGCTGGGACTGTCAGGGACAGAGCAGACAGGCCACTTCCCTCAGAAGGGAAGGCAAGCTCTTCTCCAGGCTGCAGGGGAGAGGAAGGGGAGGAACAGACTTTGCTCTTTCTTTTCAGTGGCCCACAGAGCCTGGGGTGGGGATGCTGACACTGGGGGCGAGGTGCTGGCAGACCCGGGTATGCCTCCACCCAGGACATCCCTCACCCCAGGACAGAAGGGCCTGGGCACGTGTGGCATTACTTCTCGTCCTGCATTATTCAGAGGAAGCTCCGAGTGCCAGGTCAGCAGCCTTGGAAATAGGCCAAGTGCTGCTGAGAAGGGCAGCAGTGTCAGCCCCTGGGGAGGAAAGCACCCAGGCCGCAGCCACACCAACTTACCAATGGCCGTGAGGAAGAGCCCAGCCTGGTCAATGGGCATATTCCCCTCCTCCTCGTAGTAGTTGACGGTGACCTTGGCAGGGAGGGGTGGTGCATTGGGAGGGAGAGAAGAGCAGAGATCACAGATCACAGGCAGCAAAATCTGCAGTGACCACCCTCCCTGACTCACCCCTTGCAGCCTGTTAAGCCAATTCTCCCCAAACATCCAAACCCTCTCCTCCAGGAAGCATTCCTGGGTTGGTGGGCTGCTTCTCTCAAATTATCCAACAGATAGGGGGCTCCCCTCCTCTGAGAGGGCATGCAGGGTGCTGACTGCTTACCTATGACCCCTGGTGCATTCTGCTGCCTACCCCCTCCCCCCCTCCCCCCCCCCAGTATCTGCCATGGTGTATGACACGCTCCTGCTAAGCAACCAGGGGGCGGGGCTGAGGTGTTTTCTTTGAATAATGCCCAGTGCCGTCACTGCCACGGGGCGCGTGGGGAAGTTCATAATTAGAGAACCAGCGAAGAGACGTCTGGTCTCAGCCTCACCGCTTGGGCAATTGGCCCTGCAGCACGGGCACTCGCACCCCGTTTAACACGGGAGGAGGCCAAGGACGTTTGGGGCCGTAACTCCCGGTGATTCTGATATATCACTCAGCAGCCCACAGCTTGAAACTTCCACGAAGCCTTCATGCCACGGTCTGGCCCCGAGCCTGCAGTCTAGCAGCCACCAGCCACAGGTGGGTCCTGCGCCCACACACGTGGCCAATCTGATCTGAGATGTGCTCTAAGTGTGACCGAGACTTGGTACGAGAAGGAACCTATGCTCGCGTATGAATTGTTTTTCTTTATATTGGTATCATGTCAAAATAACAACATGTTGATCTCAGGAGTTAAGGAAAATACACTGCTAAAACAGAGCCCACCTGTTTCTGTTCTTTCAGTGTGGCCACTAGGAACGTGGCAATGACAAGTGTGGCTCGCATTCTGTTTGTGTCGGACGGCGCTGCTCTAGCTCGGCCCCGGGCTCCCGCTGCCCTCGGAGGACCTCCCCAGCCAGGATACCTTGTCACTGCTGGCCTCGGTGCTCGCCTGGCTCATGGTGACGCGCAGCGTGGTGCTGGGCGACAGAAGCCAGCGCTGTTTGCCGTTGGTGGCCACCTCCTCGACCTGCCCGTCATGCACCACCTCCACCCGCACGCGCTCTGAGTGCTTCAGGCTGAAGGTCTGGGCCTCGGCGGGGGCCGCACTGTATGGAAAGAGGAGAGTGGGTCATGGAGTGGGGGAGATCCCAGGGCAGGTGGGATAAGGGACTTCCAAAAAAGACCCCTGGAGGGGCGGGGCTGCAAGGGACCTCCTGGGTGGTCAGGTCTGGGGGACCCCCAAGGGCCCAGCTGCACTACAATCACCCAGTAGTGGGGAGGGCACTTGGTAAAATACAGAGTCTTGTACCCACTGAGCCAGAATGTTCGGGGGGGGGCGGGGCCTGGGGATCTGAATTCTTAACAGGCTTCCTCGTGCTTCTGATGGGCCGCCATGTGGGGTCCTAAGGGTGCAGGTACTGAGGCCCAGACCAAGAAATGAATTCGCTCCCAAGGCAGCGCCCACCCCTGATCCGGTGTGCGAACCGCAGGCAGAACTTGGCTGAAGGGCACGAGGCAGGTGTGAAAGCGCTGGGTTTGCCCAGGGAAGGAGCCTGGGACTTGGGTCCTCAAGGGGCAGAGGTGGGCTGGCTCGGTCACAAAGATCCCTCCCTCCCGCCACACTTTCTCTCCCAGCTCGGAGCTCCCTCCTCTGAGAGCCATTCCTAGGGGTTCCGGAGTGGTTTTCTATTAAAGAGTGATACCTTCGGAATTCTTTTTTTTTTTTCAAAGGTTGCATTTATTTATTTGAGAGAGAGATAGAGAGAGAGAGAGAGAGAGAGCGTGAGCAGGGGGAAAGGAAGCAGCAGGCCCCCCACTGAGCAAGGAGTCTGATGCGGGGCTTGATCCCAAGACCCTGGGATCATGACCTGAGCCAAAGGCAGGCGATTAACCGAATGAGCCACCCAGGTGGCCCCCCCCCCCGCTTTTTAAGATTTTATTTATTTATTTGTCAGAGAGAGAGAGAGAGAGAGCACAAGCAGGGGGAGCAGCAGGCAGAGGGAGAAGCAGGCTCCCCGCTGAGCAAGGAGCCTGATGTGGGACTGGATCCCAGGACCCTGGGATCATGACCTGAGCTGAAGGCAGGTGCTTAACTGACAAGCCACCCAGGCATCCTAGTACCCTTGAAATTCTTGAAAAGCCATGAAGATTTCAGGGCAGGAAATGGACTGGTTTGATCTGGTTGCTATATGCATGTCTGTGTGTCCCCAAAGTCACATGCCGAAGCCCTGACCCCCGCCCAACGTGATTGCATTTGAAGAGAGGGCTTTCAGAAGATAGAGTTGAATGAAGTCATAAGCACCAGGTCCCATCTGACAGGACTGGTGTCCTTATAGGAAGGGGAAGAGAGATCTTTCTCCCGCACTCCCAGGAAGCCCATGTGAGCTCACAGTGAGAAAGCAGCCGTCCGCGGGCCAGGAAGGGCTCCCACCCCAACCCGACTGTGCTGGCCCCCTGATCTCGGACTTCCAGCCTCCAGGAGGGTGAGAAATTCACTTCTTTGTTTAAGCCACTCAGCCCACGGTAGTTTGTAACTGCCTAAGACACTGGTTTAAGGCGAGGTGACAGGAAGGACGGGGAGACTGGGGGAGGAAGGTGCTTAGGGTGGACAGTTTTGCTAAATCCAGCCCCCGGTCTGAAGGTTCCCAGAGGCTAAAGAGGGCTCAGAGGGATTTAGGTGGGATTCTCATGGGATTTGGGACTAAGACGTATGTACAAGTGTCTGCCTCAAAGCCACATCTGTTCTTCTGAGGGCCTGGCGCTCCTGGGTTCCAGAATAGTTTTCCACTGTGGTTAGGCATCAGTCGTCCGGGCGTGCACTCTAAATCTCCAGGTTTTTTTTTTTTTTTTTTTTTTTTTTTTTTTGAAGACTAGAGATTTCGTGGGTCCTTTCCCTGGAGAGTCTGGCTGGCAGAGCGGAGGCTTGGCGGGGGCAGCTAAGACGTGAGCAGTGGCCAGGGGGCTGGATGAGAGGTTTACACCAGTGGTTCTCAGAGCTCAGCCGCATTACCTGGAAGGCTGGTCTACACGCACGTTGCCGGGCCCCTCCTCAGAGTTTCAGATCCAGCAGGTCTGGAGTGGGGACTGAGAATTGGCATTTCTACCATTTCCAGGAACGGGTGGTGATGCTGGCCCAGGCCTACACTCTGAGAACCACTGGGCTAGACATTCAGCAGTGCGGCCTGGTGGTGAGAGCCCTGCGGGGGCCGAGGCCGTGACTGTGAGTCACGCAGGGTCTCTGTGATGACCCAGGCCACTGACTGCAGGGGCTGCTGGTGAAGGCCACTGGTCTGGGGGGCACTGCCGGAGAGCGCAGGCAAGGGTCCGGCGGTCCACGCCTGGGTCTGGGAGAGGAGCTTGGGAAGGAAGTTCCAGGGCCACCCTGTTTCTTGTCCATCTGCCCCCTTCTAAGTTCCTCAGCCCCTCACAGGGCCACTGGGCTGATCGGAACCTGGACACTTGTCAGCAGTGGTCTGCTGCCACCTGTCCATACCCATCAGTGGGAGGAGCAGAGGCTCAGCAGAAACCCTGGATTGGGGGTACTTTTGCATAAGATGTGGGTTTGACCCCAGTTTTGCCACTGAGTCACTGAGAGAGCCTGGAGTGCGTTCCTCACACTGTCTCAGCGTCCATTGCTGCTCTGGAAAACACCCACTCACCCCTGCTGTCCCACAGGCTTCTTCCCTCGTCCCTCATCAGGCAGGGGCTGCCCTTTGTCTCAGGGTGTTGCCATGGGGTGCCTGTCCTCCTCTGCACTGCGAGCCCCTGAGGGCAGGGTCTGGCCTCTTCCATCCCTCCTCCTCCAGGGTGCAGCGGAGGGCTGGGCACACCACACACGCCCCAGCCAGGAGGGCAGAGCTGAGCAGGACAGAGGCGAGCCTCTTAGAAATGCCTGGGGGCATTGCCCACAGGGCCCGCGTGTCAGACGCTGTTAGGTGGCACATGGATGCACGATCGAAAAGCTTTATGTATTTATTAAATGTGTCATCTTTTTACGGCAATTAATAAAGGATTTCCACTTACAGTAATGATATAAGATCTCCACTTATTTATTTATTTTTTAAAAGATTTTATTTATTTATTTGACACAAAGAGACAGCCAGCGAGAGAGGGAACACAGCAGGGGAGGTGGGAGAGGAAGAAGCAGGCTCGTAGCGGAGGAGCCTGATGTGGGGCTCGATCCAAGAACTCCAGGATCACGCCCTGAGCGAAGGCAGACGCTTAATGACTGCGCCACCCAGGCGCCCCTCCATTTATTTATTTTTTAAAGTAGGCTCCATGCCCAACGTGGGGCTTAAACCCATGACCTTGAGATCGAGAGTCACAGGCTCTACTAGCTGAGCCAGCCAGACGCCCCATAAGATCTCCATTTAAATAAAATAATAGGGGCACCTGGGTGGCTCAGTCATTTAACCGTCTGCCTTCGGCTCAGGTCATGATCTGAGGGTCCTGGGATCGAGTCCCGCGTCGGGCTCCCCGCCCAGTAGGGAATCTGCTTCTCCCTCTCCCTCTGCCCTTCTTCCCCCACCCCTCCCTGCTTGGGCTCTCTGCACTCGTGCTGTCTCAAATAAATAAAGAAAATCTTTAAAAAATAGAGTAATAAAATATGAGTTGTTGTAAAGAAAATGTTAAGTTATTAATACTACAGGTGGAATATGGTTTTGGTAAAAATCATGAGTTTGAGCACTGGGGGGTGGGCTCAGGTCAGGGAAACATGCCTCTAGTCCCAGCTTTGACCATCAGCTTGCTGGATGGCCCGGGGCAAGGCGCTTTCCCTCTGTTTCACCAAGTGTGACATGGGAGCGTGACACCAGGTAGGGGTGGCGGCTGGCATCCGGGCAGCACAGAGGGGGCCAGCCCTGGACTGGGGTGAGGAGGGAGGCACGGAGGAGCTGGGGATCTCCCGGCTGGGTCCCCGCTCCACTTTAAGCAGAGCCACAGAGATTTCATCTGGTTTTATACATTGGGTTTCTGCATGCAGCTCTATTTAGGAGAAAGAATGCTTGACAAACTCATAGGGCAGGATGAGTTTTAGGACCCGACTCTGACAATAGCGGCTCTAAGCGATGCTTCCTTCGTTCCTCTGGGCCGGTGAGAAACTGGAGGAGGCCCCAGAGGCTCAGGGGGTTAACGCCCGGCCCCACACCCTCCTACCCCAGCACCAGCCCTGCTCTGAGCTGAGCAAACAGCTATTCTTGGAGCGGCTCTGGCAGAAGCAACAAAGGCACCCATTGTCCTCTGCGGATCCTGCCAGCTGCCTCCCTCCCCAGGAAGAACCTCTCAGAACTCATCCCCCAGAAACCCGAGAACCAGGGGCTGTGGGCACCTCGACTGTCCCTGGAGGCCGCAGGGAGGGGCCCAGGGTGGTATCAGGGGAGAGAGTGGGGGTATTGGTGGTGGCCCGGACCTCCTGCTTACGGGATGGAGGCTGAAGATAGCGTGCCCAGGACAGGCTGCCAGGCCCCGGGACCACATCTGTTCTGCCGACCATCGCACCCTGGTGCCCAGGACAGGGCCATGCTCCATATATACTTTGGGAATAAGTGAATGATGGAATGCACCTTTCTAGGTTTCCCTACCTATATTACCAGAGGGATTAAAAAAAATGAAATCAGGTTACTCGGCCGCTTGAAAATACTCAGTGGCTCCTGAGTGTGAGCTGGTACAGTAAAAGCTGGGACCCAACCAGTGACATTCAGTCACTGAGTCTCAGCTCGTCTCTCCAGCCTCTGAAGGCTGCACTGTCCCAGCTCACTGTGCACTTTGCAAATGCAGGTCCTTCCACCCTTCCTTTCCCGGACTTCTCTGCCGGGCAACTGACCATCCCTCCTTAAAGACCCAGCTCAATCCATTTGTCTCCATCTGTGTCTCTTTCCCTTGTCGCCATTAGCTCTTTGAAGGTGGAGGTTGTCTTTTCTTTCTGTCTCAGCCCCTGGCCCAGGCCAGGCTCACAGGAAGTCTGGGTGTGTGCTGAAGAAAGGGCTGGAAGGGCAGGGCTTGCTTAGGTGGTCACTCACGCCCTCAACACGTATTGACCGAGGACTTACTATGTGCCAAGGGCAGATGTAGGTGCTGGGGGTAGAGAAGCAAAAGAGAGAACATGTTCCCTGGGCCCACGGAGCCCATGTCCTAGTGGAAGACAAACTTTCAGTGGGTTACACAGCTGGTGATGTGGCTTTGGTGGTGAGAATGGCTCTAACAGAGAAGTATGGGGTGCCATGAAGCCCTGGCCTGTAGGTCAAGGAGGGCTTCCTGGGGGCACCTGGGTGGCACAGCGGTTAAGCATCTGCCTTCAGCTCAGGGCGTGATCCCAGCGTTCTGGGATCGAGCCCCACATCAGGCTTCTCCGTTAGGAGCCTGCTTCTTCCTCTCCCACTCCCCCTGCTTGTGTTCCCTCTCTCACTGGCTGTCTCTATCTCTGTCGAATAAATAAATAAAATCTTAAAAAAAAAAAAGGAGGGCTTCCTGGAGGAAGGGGCATCGGAACTGGGGTCTAACTCTATACTCCAAAGACAGCAAGAATTAACTAGACCAGGGGATCTTAAATTTGGAGTGTACATCAGCATTATCTGAAGGGCCTGTTAAAACACAGGTTGTCGGGCCATCCCATCTCTGACTTAGCTGATCTGGGGCGGAGCCTGAGAAACATGGATGACATTTCTTTTTCTTCCCCCACTTTGTGGAGGAGCAATCGACAAATACCTTTATATATATTTTCAAGTGTCCAACATTATGACTTGCTGTACGTATTACATTGTGGAAAGAAACTGCGTTTCTTTCTTTTCTTAGTTTTATAATTCACTTACTGGCAAATTAACAACCATTATCTTCAGCAGTTATGACACCAAATGTGCAGTCATTTCTTGAGGTTGACTAGACACCCAGAATCATAGGCACTTCCCACAGAAGAGGCGTGACATAAATCAGACTTGGTTTATCCCCGGCATTTATAAAACCAGACCTGGGGAAGGACCAGGGCCTGGCGACACTGGCATGGTCTTAACATCGCCAGTGTGTAGGCTGGAAACTGCATTTCTAACAAGTTCCCAGCTCCTGCTGCTGCTGCTACTGGTCCAGGGACCGCAGTTTGAGAACCAGCGAACAGAACCAAGAGAGGAGGAAGAGGAGCAGAGATTTCCAAGCAGCACGGGCAGCCTGGGTGGGGGTCGAGGTGGACGTTAGCCCAGCACGTTGGGGGAAGTGGAGGGAGATCAGTGTGGGTGCAGCTTGTGAGTGGGGGAAGGGAAGTGGTGGGAGGAGAGGACCTCGCCTGTGGCAAGGCGCTGGCCTTTCCCCCTGAGGGCACTGAAGGCTTGGGGGGGGGGGCGTGATTGTTTGTGCACTAAAGACAGATGACCCAGGGTGCAGAGTGGGGAATGCATTTCAGGAGAGCAACAATGGACGTGGGGGGACTCAGGGAGAGGGCGACCGCAGCTGTCTGGGCGAGTCATGATGGTGGCGTGGGACAAGGTGGTGGCTGACGGAATGGAGAGAGATGGCCGGACAAAGGAACTTTGAGCAAGACTGGAACGCAGCGTCGGACGTGGACAAGGGATGTTTCCTGAGCCCAGCCAAGGGAATGGGTTTGTGATCTACCGTCCGCTCAGCCCCACAAACGCTGAATGGCCTCTGGGGAGCCGATCAGCCTCTCTGCTCTTCACTCCCTCAGTGGGGAGGTCACTGGCTTGGCCTCGCAGGCCTGGGGTGCCCGCTCAGCCCCAGGCTCGAGGGCGTGACGTGCCTGTTCCTCGCTGGCGTCTGGCCCTCTCAGCTTATCCACCTGTCCCGGGCCTCGTTAACACCAGCCAGGGATCACCCCCCCCCCCCAGTGAATCCAGCTCCTGGCACTGTGGGTGCAACATCCTGCCCGCGGGTCTTTGCAGGAGTCTGAGGGGGTTCGTAGGTGCCAACCTGGCACACAAGCCCAGGGCGAGCACCCTCAAGGACAGGGACGAGGGGAGGAAGGCGAAGCCTCAGCTTGGCATGAAGGGGGCTGGAGCCCCGAGGTGGGTACAGGGGATGCGTCTATCTTCAGCCGGCCCCCTTCTCTGCCTGGTGACCTCGGCCGCCTCTCTCACTGGGCACTGATGCTGCCAGCTGCCCCCTCTCCTTAGGGCAGAAACAATCGAGTCTGTGGTCACTCCCTTCCCAGACACCTTCAATAACTCCCCACTGCCTATGTAACAAAGTCTAACACCTGAGCCTGGGAGTCAAAGCCCTGATTGGAGCTCACTGACTCTCCGGCTTTGCACTGTAGGCCACCGAGTCTATGCCCTTTCTGCCCCCGTGTGTCCCAACTGTCCTGCTAGGCAGCTTTGTTTCCGCATGGTACGTCCTGGTCACACTCTGAACCCCCGTCCATCCTTCAGCTTGGTTGCCACCTCCTCCAGGAAGTCTTCCCTGATCCTATCTGCCAGGACTCCTTCCTCCCTCCCCTTTGTTGGTGCTTTAAACAGCACCCAAAACAAATGTTGTTCAACATTTCTCTCCCGTGAGTGTTACGGACGGTTTGAGGCCAAAGCTCATTACTGTTTTAATAATATTACAATAAGCCCAATACGAAGTCATGACAATGACTTAGTGAGTATTTATCATGTTCTAAGCCCTCGGCCCACATGATCTCAGCCCATCCTTTTGAAACCCCACGAGGTCTGTAACAATATCATCCCCTTTTACAGATGAGCGTGTTGAGACCTGCAGAGAGCGAGCACGTGACCCAAGTCTCAGGGACAGTGATGGCAGAGTGTGAGGTAAGCGCCAGCTCTCTGGGCTCCTGGTCTGGCTGCTCCCTTCCTGGGGGAGGACCTGTAGGTGATAGTGTTCCCGAAAGGTCCTCCGGTGGGGGATGCGGGAACGTCGGGCCTGGCTCGGGAGAGGAGCAAATGAGAAGCCCAAAGGAACCTCTAGAGCCCTCTCCTTATTTTGTAGGTGGGGTCAGAGGCCCAGAAAAGGGACACCAAAGGCTTGGGTGAGTGACCAAGAGAGGCAGGCTTGGGCCAGTCAAAGCCCCTGGCTGTGGAGCCTGGCAGGGCTGGGCAGGGAGAGCTGCCTCTGAAAACTGGCCTCCTCCCACCCCCCATCTAACAGGTGTCCCGGTCCAGCTGGGGGGGGGGGTGACGCAGTGGTGAGCTCCTGCCACCGTGCTCCAAACCTGATGCAGGGCCCTATGGGCAAGCGGGGAAGGCTCTCAGGGACCCCAGCTATGCCAGGGGCTGTGGGCTTGACACACAGGGTACCAGGTCTTCCTTAGAGCCTGGCCACCCCCAGGGACCAGCCTGAAACCAGAGCCGTGGAGCAGCTCCTGGCAAGACCTCCTTTTTAGGGTTGAGAGCGTTGGGTGCCATGCTAATTTATGAGGCCACCTGACCTGGCCTGATTCCTCCTCCTGTCATTCTCTTAGGAGCAAGTGCTGCTCTGGCCAAGCTCGGCCACATGCCCTTGACCTTCCACTGGCCCGTCCAGCAGCGCTCATCCCTTGAGGCTGGGGGTGGAGAGCTCAGCCCAGTGACAGGCCAATCTACCTGCATCACTGGCCATATCCATCCATTCATTTAGTCAGTGGAGGAGCCCTTCATTGACTTGAGGGCCGGAGGGATAGGGGAGTAAGGACGGCAGTAGGTGTGTGTGTGGGGGGGGCCACGCCTGAAACTTAAGTCCCAGAAGGCAGCCTGGCAGAGCGGTCAGAGGCCTGCTGCGTCAACTTGGACAAATGTTCCTTATCTCAGTTTCCCCAACTAAGGGGGCCAGGCACAGTACCTAACTCCTAAAATTGTTGTGAGGTTTAAACACATGTAAATTATTAAATACATGTGAGATGAGTATGGAAGGTGTTAGGAAGGCAGTCGGCACAGAATAAGTGTTGAATAAATGTTAGTAATACTAAGTAAAGAAGATCGGCAGGAGGAAAAACAGCATGGGGGTGGAGAGTGCCTGAGGCTTGAGGTGAGGTACCACGAAACAAGGGTAGTGAAGAACGCTGCTCAGAGGAGGTGATGTCTGAGTTAAGCCTTGATGGTTGAAATGTCAGGCTTGCAGAGGTCTGGGGAGTAGTACTCCAGGCAGAGGGAACAGCACATACTAAGGTCCTGTGGCACGAATGAGCTTGGTGTGGTCAATAGGTAACAGCATCCACAAAACCAATGTGGCCAGAGTAGAGTATGTGCAGGGTAGTTGGCAGGAGGTGGGATCAGTGAGGCAGGGCCTGGCACTCTCAGGGACGGGGAGAACCATGGCACCCTACTTCTCTAATGCTTCTAACTGGATCGCAGACCACCATCCCTGGTCTTTGTCCTAAGGATACTTTCTAAAACACTCACACCAACCAAGAACAGGGAGGAAGTCTAAGAAGAGTCCAGGGAGTGAGATGGTGAATTTTGATTCTCCAGGCTCTTCCCCAAGGTGGGGTACCCCTCCCTGTTTTCCCAGCATTTTACTGTGCCCGCACTCCTGCCCTGGGACCCCTGGTCAGCCTCTGCCTTAGGGTATCCCAGGGGAGGGGGTGGGGGATCGCTCCCACCTCCCATCTCATCGTGAGATCAAATGTAATTAGGAGAATGCTCTGCAGAGGCAAGAGACCGTTGTTAATGTCATCTGTGCCCTGAAGTTCCTACAGACTTTAGGAAGCGGATCCTGACCTTTCTCCACCAGAGAGAAGGGGACACCTCTCACTCCCTGGACAGACGCATAAACTGAGGGAGAGGAGAAGCTGTCTTCACAGCCCGGTTTGTGGGTCAGTGGGACAGTCAGGCACAGTGTGATCACCCCGTTACTTGACTCCAAGGCTGCCCTTTCTCTGATCCCTCCCGGCTCCGGGGGTGTCTCCGCAGGGAAACCAAAGGTGGGTAGGGAGGTTGAAACCAACATGGGGAAGCCACTCGCTCTGTGCCCTCTGCAGCTTCAAGCCCGAAGCCGATGGGGACCCGGGCCAGCCCCAGCGAGGACGCAGCTGCCAGGTGAAGGGACTGTCGGGGGAGACGGTGTGGGCAAGGCGTACATGTGCCAGATCTGCGAGAAGATGCTTGGGACTGAGAGAAGGAAACAGCAAGTACCTTTAACAACTACTGCAAAGTAAATCTCTAAGGAAAAAAAAAATCCCTACTTCCTTTTTTCTGGGCATTTATTTGCTTACAGCTCCCTGGGGACCAGCACTCAGAATGCACCTGGGTCAGGGCATCTAATCCCAAGGGGCCAGTGTGGCTGGGAGAGGGTGGGTCAACCATAGGGTCTGGTGAGGAGCCCCCTGTGTGGCCCCCTCACCCACAGGTGAGACACCCCCCCCCCGCTGTGTGTCTGCAGGGAAAGGGGGCCGTGTGTGCATTTCGGGAAAGAGGGCCCAACCCTTTGGGAAGGGGGCGGTGTTGAGACCTGTTCACTCACTTTAGTTACTCAGGAAGTAAGGGGTCCAAACACATTCCCTTACTAACTGGGCCCAGGGTCCACCAGGCCTTGCCCCTTGATGTCTCCTTGGAGACCCTGGGGGGGCATGATGTGGGGTCTAGAGTCAGAACTTGTATCTGGGTCCAGAAGGACTCCGTAGGAAGTGCAGGGTTGAAACCTGCTAGTTTGAAAGTTCAACCTGCTAGTTTCAAAGTCACACAGAATAGAGTGGAGGTTAAGAACCCGGGTTCTTAGTCAGACAGACCCGGACCCGAATCCTGTGTGACATCGGGCAACTGGCATCACTTCTCTGAGCCTTGCTTCCTCATCTATCAAATGAGATGATCCCAGCATGACCCCCAAAGTCTGAGGCGAGGAAGATACAAGAGAATGCATTTGGTTTCCAAGTGCTCACTAAAATCCCTGCTATTATTAATACTGACATGAGCTCTTAACCGCTACGGATACCAGCACTGACACGAGCAGTAACAGCCCCATCTCCTTCGTTCTGGAAGAGGCCCCCTTCCACTAGATCAGTGGTTCTCCACTGGAGGTGTTTTTGTCCTCCTGCTAGGGGACAGCTGGCATTATCTGGAGACATTTTGGGTTGTCACAGTGGCGGGGGGTTACGACGGTCATCTGGGGGTTAGAAGCCAGGGACGCTGCTAAACGTTCTACAACGCGCAGGACCGCCCCCCACAACAAACGATTATCCGGCTCCAAATGCACCAGCGCTGAGGGTTGGAACCCCAGCCTGGCCGTTCAGCACAATGGCAACCTGCCACCTGTGGATATCGAGCCCCCGAGAGTCAGTGCCTCAGAACTGAGACAAGCCCTAAGGATAAGATACATGTTGGGTTTCAAAGACTTAGTATGAAAAAGACAATGTAAACTATCTCCTTAATCATTTTCATATTGATTAGATATTGGGATGCTAGTATTTTGGATCTCTTGTGTTAAAAAATATATATTATGAAAATTATTTTCACTTCTTTATTTAAATCCTAAAAAATGTGGCTGCCAGGAAATGAAAACATACACATGTGTCTGTCTTTGTGGCTGGCATGCTGTTTCTGCTGGACGGTGTTGGTCTAGACCAAGCTTCTACTCTTGGGGGTGGTGAGGTCTTAAGTGATGTGCGGCTGGGAGATGGGGGTCATTGTGGCAGTGGCGACTTTCTTGAGAAAGGACAAAGGGCATCATCACACTTCTGCCCCCTGCCAGAGGGAGGATGAGGAGTCCACCCCTCCCTGACACACTGCCCCAGCTGGGGCTGGGCCTCTCTCTGCCAGGACAGGGGATGGCAGGAGGCCCCAGCATGGCCCCCTCTTTTCTCCCCATCCCCCCACTGGAGGCACCATGCCAGCCTTTCAGGCTGCAGCGAAAGTGTCCCAGTGAACAGACAGGCGGCTATAGGCACAGCTGAGGCTTAGAGACCTGAGTGCACTGGCTCCCCGCCCGCTCCCTGGCAGTGCCCGGTTTAGGATTGGGGGTGGGGAAGAGAGGGGAGCTCTTCCAGGCCACTGACGCCTGGACCACACTCCCTTGCTGTGTTATGACCCTCAGAAACCACGTTTGAGGTTTCCACGTAGACAACTGAGGCCAGGGGCAGATGAGCAGAGAGGGTCCCTGGTCTGCATGGTGATGGGGCCCTTTGTCCTCACAGAAGCAGGCTGGGGCCCTAATGGTATAAGCATGGCCAGTGCCTGCTGAAGAAGTGGCAGGGGACTGGCTGGGCAGGGCTGTCACCAGAGGTGACAGAGAGGATAGGCTGGGGAGGGTGCATGGGAAGACACAGGGATGGGATTTGGGGAGGGTCTGAGGGAGGCAGGGTGCTCCAGATGACAGAATGATTTGGGAGCAATAGGGCACATTGGCCACTCCAGCTCAGCTCAAGGCACAGAGAGGTTGGGGGACCTGCCCAAGGTTATCAGCATGGGGTCCCACCTTAGTTAGAGTCCTGCATGCTTCCTCCTGTTAGCACTGACCCGTCCTACTCTAGCAAGGGGGAACATTTCACATACTTGGAATAGAGGGCTGTTCTGATAGAATGCTCATGGAATGATCCTGCCAGGACCCTCTCCACCCCTTCACCCACACCAGCCACACCTTCGCAAGGATGCCCCACAGAATACAGGAGGTGGACCACTGGACTTGCCTGCTTCCTGGGGGCTGGGGCAGTGTGGAGGGGGCTGCCCTCAATTTCCCCACCCTCTATCCTGCTGTCTCAGAAATCCTGCCCCCCACCAAAATTTGTGGGCCAGAGAAGAGGGGGAGGGAACAGTGTGCAGAGTCAGGGATGCTTTTCTGCCGAAGACCCCGCCTCTGCACCCTCCAGCCTGGCAGAACCAAGTCCTCCCCAACCCTAAGATGAAGTCAGGGGAAGGCATTCAGGGACATGGAGCTCACAGCCAGTGCCTGGGGACAGGCAACCACCAGCAGCCCCCACAGGGTGAAATTGGAGCCTGAGTAAACCCCCAGGGCCAGATTCCGCCCCAGGGCAGCTCCCCTCTGGCCTGGCCCCAGCCCCCCTCCCCCCAGGAGATTCTGGAGGAAGCTCAGCTGATCTGAGGTGGGTGGTGAGTCAGAAGGGTCTGAGAGGAAGGGGAGAGCCTAGGGGGGAGAAGGGAGGTGCTGAGAGGAGAGCAAGGGGAAAGACTAGGGGTCTCCCAGGTCGTCCTGGGAGAGGGGCTGCAGAGGGTCAGACCAAGGGAAGACTGGGGTCCAGGGGAGGGCCTCTGGGAAAGGGGTGACGAGGGAGCTGGGTCTGTGTCAGGGTGTGGGAGGGGGTCTCCCACAGGATTTCGGGGAGGCTGTCAGTTTGGGGGCAGTCAGGTTTCTGGGTGAGTTTCTTAGGATTTCTGGATGCAAGGGCCTCAGGATGAGGAGGAAGGCGCTGGAGGAAGGCCCTTGCGTCCCCACATCCTAGGAGGGTGTCAGGATTTCTGGGGCCGCGGGGAGGGGTGTCTCGGGCCGTCGCGGTGGCCCCACTTACCTGTAGACATCCGTCCAGAGGTAGGTGCCCAGCACGTACACCGCCTCCACGCGGCTCCCGTACTGCAGCCGCACGGTCCGCTCCCGCAGCATCTTCCCGCAGCGCCCGTCCTCGCTCGTCCAGGTGGGGTCCGCCCGGGGCACCTGCCGGAACACCTGCCGCAGGTGAACCCACTCCCGCTCCCGGTGCCCCGCGGCCCGGCTCTCCGCTTTAACTACGGCCGGTGGGCGGGGCGGCCGGTCGGTCTCCTCTCGCAGCGGGCGGCGGGCCCGTCCGTCAAGCGTGGCCACGCCCCCACGCTTCCCGCAACTGGCGCCCGCGCACACCGTCCTTCCCCATCCCCGGGCCTGTAATCCGGGTGAAGTCAGCGGTTGCCAATTTCCTCCTTTCCACGGTCGGTTTACTCACTCAATATACTTCAGTGGGCTCCCAGCTACTGGGCTCCAGGACGCAGGGCCAGTCTCCCCTCCGGGCGACCCCAGTTTTTCAGGGCGGATAATGCAGCTGTGGGGCTGTCATAGGGGCAAGGACAGAAAGTGGTGGGAGCCCAGAGGGAGTGGGCGACCTAACCCGGCTGGGGGTGGGGGTGGGGGTCCGGACCTGAGCCTTCCTAAAGGAGGCGTTTGCAAACTAAGGGGAAGGGAGGAGAGGGAGTCGTGGGAGCAAAGCCAGGAAGCCAGATACAAGCTGACATCCATCCACCCCCAAGGATCAGGGAGAATGGGGAGCAGTTGGCAGGGGAACCCAGTGTCAGAATGCCAAGCCAAGGCATTGCTGGCTGGGTGTTGCAGTGGGAGCCTCGGGGTGGCTTCTTCAGCGAGAAGGGGTCAGAGTGGACAGAGGTTACAAGAAGGAGGGGGCAGCTGGAGGGGGTACATGTTTGAGAAGGGGGTAGTGTTGTTGGGGGAATGGAGCCCTGGGAGGGGGTGCACCTGAATGAGATGGCAGAGGTTCACAAGTGTCCAGAGCTGAGACACACCGGCCTCTGACCCCAGCAGCCTTCTTGAGGTGGCCCAAATTAGGAGATGGAGACGAGCCCGACTGCTCGCGGGTAGCCAGGATCTGGGAGGAGTGTGGATGGACAAAGGGGAAGGCCTGAGTTGGGCTGGAGGGGGGGGGTAGCTTTTGATAGGAGTGAGACTCAGGAGACAGTTCAAGGGCAGCAACCTGCCAAAGAGGAAAAAGCTTGTGCACCTGGAGGCTGACTTGTAGGGTCCCCCCCAACTGGGCTCTTGTCTAGTTACCCATCAACTGGAATTACTTTTGAGCCCCTACTATGTGGCAGATACTGGGCATATGCCAGGGGTCCCCCCTTCCTGGGGATCATGGAGCATGACACCCTCATCTCACCCACTGAGGAACTAGGGCCCCAGAGTTGGGGGGAGGAATGCTGCACCCCCACCGGGGCCCTGGCAGGTCACGACGGGGAGCAGGACAGTGATAACGTTAGGCAAGAGGCAGTGATTGCCAGGAGGGAAGGAATGACAGCAGGCCCTTAATGCATTCTTCTTGTGCTCCAGGCTCTGTTCCAGCGGCACTTTTCATGTATTGGAATTAGATCATTGTACCCTCCCAATAACCCTGCCACTTTACAGATAAAGAAAGCAAGCCGCATAAAGGTGAAGGAATTTGCCTGCAGTCTCACAGCTCCTGAGAGTGGCAGAGCCAGGGTTGGAACTTGCGTGGCCGTGGGGGAAGGGGTGGGGGGTGCAGAGCAGGTAAGGGCAGAGAAGGAACGGTGACTCTTAATTGATAGATAAAGAAACCCAAGTTCTAGTTCCTTTGTGGGGACTGCCGTCGTGAAGCCCTGGACAATTCACCCTGCCGTTTGGCGCCTTGTTTTTGTCATCTGTGAATGACTGATGGCTCAGCATAGATGTGAGGATGGCATTGAATGAGATGATGTGTGGGAAACCCTAGCACAGTGCCTGGCACCAAGCAAGCACTCAAGAGATGAAACTCCCTTTCCTTAAGAAAATCGAACCTGGACCCAGCGGACCTACATTTGGGATCCTGCCCCTGGCTTAGGGCCTGCGATGGGTGTTGGGTCACAGTGCCTGGTCCATGTGAGGGGAGCCTCCTGGTGCCCAAGGGTTTAAAATAGCTGAAGTGGTCACAGCTGTTGGTGGATTCCGGGCCGGAGGTCTCACGCATCACGGCTGCTCCCACCGCCCCCCTGGGGCCCGGAAGAGCCGCAAAGCGTCTCATTGTGCCTTTTGGGGAATGCCAACAAAGAACAGGCTTAGCTGGGGCCGGTTCCTGGCACTGATCCGCACCCCACACCCCCAAGTCCGGCTCCTGCCAAGCGTGTGGCTGGAGAGCCTGGGCTGGGAGGGCTCCTCGGAGCTGTTCCGTGCTCTGATCCTTTCCCCGGGGTCCCCCTGTGCCAGACCTTGGGGAGGTGACGCAAATATCTCACGGGCCTGCTTTGAGAAGAGTCACAGCTCACCGAGGGCATCATTCGTGCAAGAATTTAAAAAGAAAGAAATATACAATGAATGTCTGATTCGTATAGAAAAAGAAAAAAAAAAAAAAAGATCGCCAGGACCTCAGGACCAGAGACACCAACGTTAACTTTTTATGAGTATGATGTTGCAGGGCTCCCCTGGAGGCAGTCCGGTGCTGCTGTGAGTGACATTGCCGGCTGAGCCCTTAGGCTCTGCCAGGAGCCGCCCTGCAGGCTTTGCACCTCTTAGCTCATTTAATCCTCCAACAACCCTATGAGGCGGGAGCTATTATTACTCCCAATTTGCACAGAGGTACCAACTGGCCTGGCGGTGAAGTGCATGCATGGCCTTTGGACTTGGCAAAGCTGGGGTCAAGTCCAGTTCTGCCCCTCACTAGCTAGGGGACTGCTCTGGACCTTAGCTGCTTCGTCCTTATAGGAGATGCTGGCGGTACCCAGCCGGCAGGGTTGTAAGGAATAACGAGGTGGTACAGACAGTAACATGCTAAGTGCATCAGAGCCCAGCTCCGACTAAGTCCAATAGATGGTAATTATTTACTAGATGCACGTTTTGGACCGTACATGCCGTTCTAGAGCACTTAAAAAAAAAACACCTCTGCAATTTATTACGAGCATACATTCTTGGGGTGCTATCATTATCCCCCTTTATGCTGTCCAGAACTTCAGAGTTTGCAGATGAAAGCAAGGTTCTGATCAGCTAAGGAGACTTGGAGAGGGAAAGAGACTGGAGAGCGGTCACCCAGCCAGACAGCACAAGGAAGAATGCAGAGCAGGGAGTGGATGGTATTTAGCGAGCGTCACTGCGTGCTGGGCTGTACCAGGCACCGGGTGGTCTGAGATGTAAAAGCAGGTAGCTGTGGCAATTCTTGGGAAGGGGAGGCAGGAGCAGAGGAGTGCCCTTGATCACTGCTGGCAGTGGCGGGGGGTGGGGGGATTTTCTCTACCCTTCGAGATTCTTCTAGCTGGTCTAAGACTCAAACTGACATGAGACAGGATTAACAAGAGAAAATGAAACAAAGTTTAATAGCATGTAGACCTTCTGTATACATGGGGGAGACTCAGGGAAACTGAATAACTCCTGAAGTGGCTGAAGTCATCACCTTAAATACCGTCTCTAGCTAAAGACAAAAGAAGGTGTTGGGGTAGGGAGTCAGTTATGGGAGGTGACCAGGAAAGGTACAGTCCGCAAGGGTCAGGTTGATATGCAGATTTAAGTCCATGCCTTCTCCATTGATAGAGTTTCTAGAAATTTAGAGTCATCCCCCTCTTCTTGGTACAGGGAGAGGGCCACCCTTACAAATGGAGCTTTCCCTTATACACATTAAATATCTTTTATGAAATGGTAACTTCTCTCGGTTTTTAGAACTTCTCTCGTGTCCGTGGGTTCTTAAAAATAACCATTTTAAAATAACCAATATGCCAAAAAGGCATTTCGGGGTGGCAAAATTTGCTCCCATACATCACCATTAGGCCCCCTAAAGCCACCCAAGCAGATGCCCGAATCTAAGGCCCTTCTCTACAGAAGTTCTGGAGGGGCCACTGAGCCAGGGCCTTGGGGACCCAGAGGAGGGGTGCAGGGCTGCCTTGTAGATGAGGGGAAGGAGCCATTAGGAGGAGATAAGGAGTGTTCCAGACAGAGGCAAGCACACATACAAGGGTCTAGTGAGTTCCATCTGGCCAAGGTTTGGGTAGGGCAGGGGCTGGCCTGGCCATGACCAGGTCATACAGTACCTTGTAAGTCATAGGAAGGATGTTTGGCTTTACCTTAAGGTCACTGGAAAGCCTTGCAAGGACCTTGAAACATGGCAGATGACATGATGGGTGCTTTAGGGAAATCACCCTGGTGGTCACATGGAGCTGAATTTGACAGGAATTCTGATAGGAGGCCAGAGTGGGGAGGTGATGGGCCATCCATCCCCAAGGCAGCTCCTCTGTGCCCAGGGACCTCACCCCACTCTGCCCTCAAGAGCAGCTCCCCACACTCTGGGTCTTTCCTTGTTCCCTCACATCCCCTTTTCCCCAGCAAAGCCCATCCTATGACCCCTCTCTCTCGGAAGGGGTCTCTGGCCAGCCAGTGAAGGAGGGGCTCTGGGATGAGGCATTAATTCCATTTCTGCCTCAGCCCTCAGTCCTGTAAGCCGTTCCACTTAGGGTGAGGGAAAGGCTGGGATGTTACACTATTAACATTTATACAGTGGCTTGAACAATGTAGTCCTTCCACCTTTAATACCATAGGTATTCAGAGCGAGGGAGGTGCGTCCTGCTCTGTACTCACACTTGAAAGCTTTCCAGGGCTCCTACCACTTATGGAAACCGTGTGTGTGTGTGTGTGTGTGTGTGTGTGTGTGTGTGTGTGTGTGTACGCGCACGCGTGTGCTCGCGCATGTAGGGAGAGGGAGAGGGAGGGATTGATTGATTTTTAGAGGGGCTCCGGGCAGAGGGAGAAGGAGAGAGAATCTTAAGCAGACTCCTCCCTGAGCTCAGAGCCTGATGCGAGGCTCCATCCCACGACCCTGAGATCATGACCTAAGTCAAAATCAAGAGTCAGATGCTTAACCAACTGAGCCACCCCGGCACCCCGAAAGATACTTATTTTGAGGATTTGCTTCCTGCTATTATCGGGGCTGGCAATTCTGAAATTTGTAGAGCAGGACCGCAGGCTAGCTGGAAATTTGGGAAGAGCTGATGTCGCTGTCTTGAGTCTGAAATCTGCGGGACGGAAACCTAGGCAGAATTTCTATGTTGCAATCTTGAAGCCGATTTACTTCTTCCGAGAAACCTCTGTCTTTGTTCTTGAGGTCTTCAACTGATTGAATGAGGCCCACCTGCGGTGTGGGGTCTGCTGATCCAAATGTTGATTAACATCTAAAAAGAAAACCTTCACGGCAACATCTAGTCTGGTGTTTGACTAAACAACTGGGTGCCACAGCCCAGCGGAATGGACACCTAAAATTACCTACCGCAGCGCCAAAAAGCGGGCTAAGGCTCTGGTGCGTTAGGTCACCATCTATGGGGCACTGATTTCCTGCCAGTCATTCTTGCTACAGCCTCAGAGGTAAGACTTTTATTACCCTCGTTTTACATTTCAAAGGGTAAACTGACTGGCACGGCATCCTGTCCCCAGTCATTAAGATGCAAACCCAGCTGAGTGGGAGGACAGAGCTTGGACTAACCCCGCCACACCCTGAAAACCAAGCTGTAAAGGTAAACCCTAACGAAGGCGTCTGTAAAGGGCCAGGTCTTTGAAAAGCTGCCAAAGGGGCAGAGTACACGGACTCAGTCTATCTGTTGTGTTGTTCGGTGGGGCAGGCCGCCACTGGCTGAATTGAGATGTATGGTGAGTATAAAATACGCAAAGATTTTGGAGACCTACTATGCAAAAAAGGTAATTTAAAAAATTGACTATATGTGCAAATGATATTTTGTATATATTGGATTAAATGAAATAGATCATTAAAATGATTTGCACCTATTTTGATTTTAAAAATGTTGCTATGGGAAAGTTTTACTTTACACGTGAGACGTGCATTTGCGGCTTGCATATTTCCGTTGGAAGCGCTGGTCTAGCCTCTTCTAAACCGTTAGGCAGGCGCTGTGGCCCCCTTGCTCCTGATTGTCTCTTCCGGGTTGAGCCTTCGTGCCGAGACATAGTAAATATTTGGTGAAGAGAGTGGAATGCCCTGGAGTTCCCGGAGGGCACCAGGGCGTTCACTGGCAGAGATACGGAAAGGAAAAGGTGGCGGAGGAGGAAGAAGTGGTGACCACGAGGTGGCGCCAGATCCCCATCTTAGAAGCAGGGAGGAGGGCGGTTTTTCTCATCGGCGGCGTGGTACCAGCAGGCGTTATGCTGCCAGATCAAGGAAGGCGCCTTTCTCCGTCTTAGCGCCTTCCTTTAGCTTTTGGTACCTTCTCCCCAGCGCATGGCTGGAGTCAGGGCTCAGGGACTCCATTTGTGTGATGTCAGTGACAGGTCCCTTGGAGGGGGACCCTCTCCCTAGACAGAGGGGCAGCTGCAGCCCTGAGAAGGGGGAGTGAAGCCCAGAGAGGAACAGCGACCTGCCCAAGGTCACACAGTCTGCCTGGTGCTCTGAGCCTCATCCTTTGTGCCTGTCCTGTTGTCTTACCGCCTTGGTCCTGTGGGCCTGGGCTGCTGATTCATTCTAATAAGCACTTAATCAATCATCCCTGAGCAAGCAGCGTCCCTGAGCTGGGCAGGAGGAGGGGCATGAGTCCATAGACCCAGTGCATCCTTATAAGCAATCTAGCAGGGGTGACACAAGCATCCGCGTGCACACACACACACACACACCTTTTTACAAGAACACTTCTCAAGCATTCACAACTACCTGGAGGCATGTGTTGTGATTATTCCTGCTACATCCCACACGTGGTTAAATTCTCCATCTCAAGAATCAGTCCACCTGCATTTAAATCCCAGCCCTGCCCCTTGCTGGCTTAGGAGACCTTGGACAAATCGTTTTCCACAAGTCTTGGTTTTCTCAACTGTGAAAGGAGGGTAACCACGGCACCCACTTCCCAGGTTGTCATGAGGTGGGAACGAGCGAAGACATAAAAAAGGACCAGGCACATAGAAAGCGCTCGATTCATCTTGCCTGTGGTTTTAGCGGGCATCACGCAAGGCCTCTGCTGACCGGTGCCCCAGCAAAGGCATCAGCTAAGTACCGTGGAGGGACTGCCCAGGCCTGGGGTGGGTTCCCTGGAAGCAGATCCTGCCATAGAAATTCAGTGCCAGTTGTTTATTTGTGAGGCCGTCCCAGGAAGCTCCAGGAGGGGAGCGAGGAATCGAGGCAGGAAAGGTTGGGGAGTCAATAGGGAGAGTGATGCCAAATTTACCGACGTAGGCAACTGTGGTTTGGGGGTGTCTCTGGGAGGCAGCGTGGAGCATGAACTCAGAGTTGTCCCCGAGAGGGGTGACGGAGCTCTGGTGGTCATCCTCCAACTGAATCAGTGGTAGAGGGCTGCACCTGGTGGGGGCAGGGTGATCCTTAGCACTCCTGGTCTGTGGTCTGCGGTAGAGAGAACCTTCTGTCAGTGAAGAGATACAGGTGCTCTTGGATGGCCGGCTGGGACACACAGCCTCTGCTTCACAGAGGAGAGAAAAGTTAAGTCAAGCTCAGGAAAGAAGGGAAGACTTTCTGGAAGAGGTGGCCCTGGAATTCACCTTTCAGGGATGGGTAAGAGTTTGACGAGGGCATTGCTGGCAGGAGACAGGAAACGGCCAAGGAAGGGGAGTGCGGAAGCTCAGGGAGTGAGGGTACATGGCGGGGAGATGTTTGGGGGGCAGAGCCAAGAAAAGTCTGGGGCCAGGCTATGGAGGCTTTGAGTGCCTTCTGGTTGGATTCTTTGGGCACTAGGGAGTCGTGGAAGATGGGATCTCTGGCTGCTGGTGAGGGTGGGCAGGAGGGACTCCTAAGAGCAGGTGGGAGGCTGTGCTAGAGATGACACATGATAAGGGCTCAGCTGGGACAGTGTGACGAGCTTAGAGAGAGGCGGAGTGGAGGCTAAAGAACTTTCTGGGGACAGGTCCTAGAAATCTGGGAGCCTGGAGCCCTTTGTGTCCCTCTCAGGGGCAGAAACTTCAGGTGAGCTCCTTTCTGTGTGGCTGCCCTCGGCTGTGCCATACACCCACCTTCCAGCAGGAGGCGCCACTGGTACAGAAACCCTCAGCTTCTTAGTGCTCATAAATGGAAGAAAGAAGGGCCCCCCCCTCCCTGCTCTGAGTGAGTGAATTAGATGGATTCCACTCTTTAGGGGAGGGCTTGAGACCTAGCAAGACACAGCCAGCAGTCTGGAATTGGGCGGGCCTGGATTTAAATCCGAGCGCCACCTTTATCTCTGTGTCTTTACCTTTCCATTCTCCCATCGTGAAATGTGGGTGATAGGACTATCTTCTCCAAATGATTGTTACAAGGATGAACACCAGTGAAATGCAGGTGGTAAAAGTATTTTCTCCAAATGACTGTTACAAGCATGAAATGAAATAAAGCACGTTAAAGCCCCTGGCACATAGTAGGTGCTCAGAAAATGGTGGGCAAGTTCTGGAAACAGCCACTGGAAACAGGGCTGAAGCCAAGTGACAAGAGGAGTCCGGAGACCAGGACCTTGCCCAAGAATCCTAGTCCACCTGTGCGGTTGGCGGACCCTAAGGTCACTGGGGAGGCGGGGGCCGGTGGCCTGATGGTCATTTCCACAGCTAACGCTACCTGGGTGTCACTGTGAGCTCTTGGCACCCTTTGGTGGCTTTTCTGCCTAGAGAAGATGATTCAGTCTCCTCTGGGTCTCCAAAATTAGCATTCAATTTCTTGCAGTTATAAATTCAATAACTCCACTTCGGTGTTTGAGTTCAGAATAAAAATCTTCCATGAATAGAGCAACTTTTAAAATACGTTTTTAAAAATTATCATTTAAAAACGATGAATGTTTACGATCTTGGTTAAACACGTGTGAACACTTTAAACGGAATACATAAATTTAATATATCCAGTTTCTGGTTAAAATACTTCGCTTGCCTTAATGACAAACAAAACTTTCTCAAGCACTTAAATAGTTCTTAGAACTCTAATAATTTATGTTAATAAATAGGGTGACTTTAAATTCTCAAAACTACTCTGATGCTGTTGACAAACTTGGTTAGATTTCAATTTAAACATCCTAAGTCTAAATCAATCAATGATTCGTTTGTGCATTTTCAATTAGAACCTTAAAGCTGATCTGCTATACCCATGGAGCGCATTCTCTTAACTATTATAAATACTCAAAATTCTAAACACTCGCCCATTGTATCTTAATGTCACTATGTAACGGCTATATGTTTGATTCTCTTAAATACCTTTGTACTCGATTCCTATCAAGCTTAAGAAAAGTGGGCTCACGAAGGGTATGATTTTGCCACTCCAAGCAAATGTTGGGGTTAACTCCTCTAACGTTTCATAATATCCGCAGAAACCGCAGGCTTGGATGTAGGTTTCTGCTCATGACCTTGATGGGACATGAGTCCTATGTATGTCACTTGAATAGGATTTCCCATCACCCGAAAGGGAGTGGCTCTATAGCCTGGTTCTTGTGGGTTCCACCTGTGGTTTCCCTATGTCTCAAGTCATATTTGAGGTTAAGTGTTTGGGTTTGGGTTTTGGTTCAACTGGATTTACTGCCTGAATCTATTCTGAACCCCGTTCAAGGACTTCCTTTTGGGGCCACCCTGCTGCAGATATTTAAATGACACGCAACTGAATCTTTCTGCTTTTGTTTGGTTCCTAGGGACAATTCTAATGTGTTTATAGTGACGGCTATAACCCAAACACTTCATTCTGGTCTCAGCTCCTCTGGCCAAAACCCCCCACCCCGCATCACGGTCTATGATGCCGATCACCCTCGCTTATTTTCCTCGGGTGGTTTCTCGCCGGCTGAAAATATCTTGTGCAAGCAAATAAAAACACAAGACACCCAGTTAAATCTGAATTTCAGATGAACAATGGATAATGATCCCAGGTTGCAAATGTTGCATGGGGCATCGAAAACTATTTATTGTTTATCTAAAATTCCAATTTATCTGGGCATCCTGGAGTTCATTTAGCAAGCCTACCCTACTTCTTTGTGTTGATAGTCGCCTGTCCTACACCCTCTCCCCAACTAACCCCGTAAGCCTGTGAAGGTTCAGTCTCTGTCTGGTTCATTGCTGTATTCCTTGTGCCCAGCACGGGATCCGACTCACAGTATCCCTTTTTCTGGGAGGTTGCCCTTGGTGATCTCTTGAGCAATCAGATCGAAACTCCAGGCTGAGGTCAACACCAGGTTTTCTTCTTGGGGCCGCCTGGGCCTGGCTGGGTTCATCCTAGACAAATTAAAAAAAAAAAAGCTCATTTATTTATTTGTCAGAGACAGAGAGAGAACGCGAGCTCAAGCAGGGGGAGCGGCAGGCAGAAGAAGGAGCAGACTCCCCGCTGAGCAAGGAGCCCGGATGAGGGACTCGATCCCAGGACCCCGGGATCATGACCTGAGCCGAAGGCAGACACTTAACCATCTGAGCCACCCAAGCGTCCTATCCTAGGTAAATTTTTTGAGTATGTTGTTTCAGTGTCTTGTGATGGAATTTGGAGCTGGGGTGTCAGCGTTTCCTGCTGTTCCTTGTGGTTGGGACCAGTTGGGGAGCCTGGCCCAGGGGCCTCTGAGTGCCTCTGAGCCCTGATGTTGCTCTTGCTCCACCAGTCTGAGACCAGTGGATGGGCACCCACAGCAAAGCCGAGTGGAAGGGTGAGCCACCCACTAGTCCCACCTGTTACCTTTCCAGTGCCCACTATATGTGCCGGAGAGAGAGAACAGGGGTCCCACATGTGGCCTGCGGGTATGTGTTCTCCTGGGCCTGGTGGGAACCTTCCTGCCCTCATAGGCCTTAGTGGGCTCCAAGGAGGGGCCCTGGGGGTCCCCGCGTGGGGCTGGGCTGCATGGAACTACCCTCACTCCAGCCAGGGAGGGGTCAAAGCCTCAGCCTCTGCCCCCAGAAACCAGACTCCGGGTGCAGAGATGTGCCGACCCTCACACTCAGGCCCAGACCTGCACGTGTGTGCGGGCAAACACGCACATAAGCTTATCCTGCTCTGATCCCATGAACCTGGTAAGCGTCAGCTCCCCAGAAGCTTTCCTGCGACCCAGCCCCCTCTCGGAGGGCATGCCCCACCCTGAGGGGCAGTGAGGGGCTGGGAAGTCTGCCCCCCGTCCCTGGCAGTGAGCTCCTGGCATTCAGGAACCTCTAATTCATCTCTGTGCCCGGCGCCTGGCACAGGGCTTGGAAGTGCTCAGTCACCATTTACAGAAGGGTATGAGCAGAGACCGTGTCCCCACACAGCAACAAAATTAAGCATTGAGACCTGCTTCATGCCAGGCACTGATCTAAGCTTAGTAGCTTAGAGCTAAGAACTCACTGAGGGCTCTCAATAAGCTTAGGAGGTGGGGACTACACTCACCCTCACGTTACTGAAGGGGAAACCAAGGCACAGAGATTCAGTGATGAGATGCATTTGAGCCGTGTGAGCCTGACAACAGTGAAGGTTAAGAGACTCCCACCCCCCGCCGCATAATTCCCCTTATCCACATGATTTAGTTAAGACTCATAGACGTCCCCCGGTTTCCAAGCTCCCATTCTTTACTGGATAAATGATTAGCTGAACTGCTTGTCTCCATGGATCCATCAGAACAAGGTGCTTATTAACCAAGCTACTTTCCTTCCTCCCTGCACGTCTGGCCCACCCTCAGCATGAGCCAGCTACAGCCCCCCCTGGAAATAGTATGGCGGTGGGGCAGACCTGGTCTACCTCCCCATCGCCCACGTTCCGTCCCACTTCCCCACACCCGGTTCCTCTTGCCTCATTCACTCCTTTTTATAAAATAAAAGCCCTTTTTGCCTACCTCTTGAAATGCTTGGAGAATGTATGGTCAGAGCTCTCCCTACTGCCAGAGCCCCCCACCCCCCCCCCCCGCCCATGAAATCGTCCCTTCCTCTCCCGCAATAATCCGTGTGCATAACGCCGTTCGTTCCTACAAACTCTGGGTTTGTCGGGTTTTATTGGGCGGTAACTTGCCCAGCCTCACACGTCTAGCAAGGAGCAGAGCAGGGTTTCCAGCCAGGCCTTCTGCTCTGGAAGCCGGAGTCCAGATGCTCTTCTAACAGGAGGGCTCTGGCCCCTGCGCGCTCCGTACCTCCGCAACTACACGCAGACACACCTGCGCAACGTGCACCTGCGTCGCCCTTCTCGGGCACGCAGGCTCACGCATGCGCTCATCCTCACACGTCCGTGCAGCCCTCCCCCGCCACGTGCACGTGTGCATGCGCTCATCCTCCCACAGGTGTACCTCCCCCACGCGCACGCGCACCTCCCCCACGCACACGCGCACACGCACGCACACGCGCACGTGCACACCCTCAACTCTCCCCATCTGCCCCGCACAGCAGCCCTGCTCTTTGTGCCGGCAAAGGAAGGTGAGTCTGTGGAAAAGCTTGTAGCTGGTTTGGCTGTGAGCCGACTCACCCTGCGTCCCTCCAGCTGCCTGCTGGGAGCTCCTGGTCCCTACCCCCCACCCCCCTGCTCTCCCAGGGCACCCGCCGGGCTGATGGCACTGCGACTCTCCACAGGGTGTGATTCAGGCCCCTGCAGGGAGGGAGTGGGAGGGGGCGGAGGATCCTGTAGATGGTTCGTGGAGCTGGGCTAACGTAGGTAGGTCCCAGTGCTCAGGGTCAGGCGGGCCGATGCAGAAGGAAGGCCCGAGCTGCATACATTGGTGGCCTGGTTCCCTGTCCCTCCCAATTGAAGGAGCCTCTGCGCCAGAGAGCAGGAGCCCAGGGCACTGCGCTTGCCTCTGGATTCGAATCTTTGTCGGCTGCCTGCCGGCTGGATGGCCTTGGACAAGTTGCTTAACCTCTCTGATCTTCAGTATTTTCATCTGTTACGTGAGGACAAAGAGGACAATTAAATGAGCTAACATTTCCCATGTGCCAGACACTGGGCCAAGGAGATTAGATGGGTTAATTTAGTTGATCCTCTCAGGAACCTGCCGAGGTAGATTTTAGGTCAAACCATGTGAACTCGCCATTTTTATAGGTCAAAAATAGTCAAGTGCTGACAGATGTATTTAGTGTAGCCTGATACTAGCATCCCTGTGTTACAGATGAGGAAACGGAGACTCAGAGAGGCGACGAGTCCTGCCCAAGGTCACACTGCCAGGGAGCAGCAGAGCTGGGATCTGGACCCAGGCCCACCAGGTTCCTCTGTTAAATGTCAACGCTGGGCCTTGGTGAGGACCAAACCAGCCCGGGTTAAGTGCTCAGCATGGCACCAGGCACACAGTAAGTGCTCAATAAATGCACTGTTTCTTTCCTTGTTCCTGGGGTGACTTCTCAGCTAAAATCTCCTCAGGCTAGATAGGTGACTCCCCCATTCCTACCCCAGCCCCTCCCTCTGACCTGCCACTCGCTCCAGTGCTGGGGTGAAATCATGTGTTGGTCTCACCCACACTTGACCCTTGTCCTTCACCATCATCTAAATGCTTTCTGGCAAAGGCAGACCATCTTCTCTCAGGGAGTCTTCCTGGATGGGCACCTCCCTGCCAGGTGCACACTCCCCTTCTTCCTGGGCTCTGGTTCAACACCGCGTTCAACTGGTTTTGCATTTGCCCGCGGAGGCAGTGTGCCTGCAGTGCTCAGCGGGACTCTGCAGTCAGAGCGCCCCCCTGAGATCACCAGCTAATGTCATGTGTGGGGCACTGGGCTAAGTGTTTTCTGTGTTCTCTAATTCTGTTCCCATAGCAGCCCTTCGAGAGGGAGTACTTCTATTCTATTCTATTTTGCAATTGTTGCGACTGAGGCTTTCAGAATTAAAGTGACTTTCAGGCTTGAGGTGAAGCTGAGGATGGAGGGGCTGTGACGTCTGCCCAGGGGAATGAAGGGGCACATCCTGGCGGAGGTGATGTTTGGGAGGGGCCCTTGGCAAGGGGCTGGCTGGTCAACAGGCAGGGGCAGGGAGGTGAGAAGAGAGGAGAAAACGAGTTGGGTGGAGGAGTCCATGTGAGCAAGGCTTAAAGACATGAGCAGCTCTGGATGTTTTCAGAGAGCAAATGGAGGAGTAGTTGATAAGCAGGGTGGGTGCTGGGGGCTCACAGCATGACTGGACTGACATCAGGCAGAGGGAGAAAGGTTGCTGGGGTCAGAAAGGGAGTCATGTCCCAGGTAAGAAGTGGGTCCTGACCATCTAGGAGGTCCCTTCCACCCAGAACACTCTGATATTCCACTGTCCTGAAGGTCTGCGGTTCTCACATACCCAGGCTGAATGAGTCTACCATTTTTGTGTTTGTTACTTTGAACAAGGAGCGTCCTAAGATTCCCTAATCCTGACATTTTAATGGTCTAAGGTCATGCGTTTCTTCCATCTAAGCTTCTACTAAAGCAAGAGCTTACAAGTTCAGAGGTTCTGTAAATCATACCTGCTGAAGAACCCTTTGCATCTCAGATCCTGTGATTTGTGGGTTCTATGATTAATGTCAGGAAGATGCTGAGCATGTGTGGGTGGGGAAGGCAGGGGCAAGTCTGGTGCATAAGCATCAACCCCCTCCCTGAGTGTCAAGTTTCCAAGGGCTGGGTGCAGAAGAGGAATCAGGAAATATTTACAGAATGAGTGTTTGGGTGAGAAAGGACAAGGCCAGCGTGGGGGTGGGGGCTGGGGTGGTTCTGGGCCAGGTGCAGGGCTGGCGTTGGCACAATTAGGAAGAAAGGGTCAAGTGCATTTGTAGGACATCCACAGGAAGTTGCAGATAAGGGTTGAGCATTTGAGCTTGTATTTGACGTTGGCATGACGTGGCATGCCATGAAGTCAGATTTGCAGTCCAGCCCCCTGACTGCTATGAAGCCAGGATAAACCCCAAATGGGGGTGGACCAGCCTTTTTCATAGACGGCCAGCTGGCAAATATTTTAGGTGCTTCAGACCAAGATATGTATTGTTTTTTCTTAACACAGCTACAGTGTCATTGCATAAGTACCAAATTCAAAACAAAATAATACACACACTCCCCTGTGCCTTAAAAGTGTGACGTTTGACCATCAGTTCAGCCTTGAAAAGGAAGGGAATTCCCACATCTGCTACAACATGGATGGACCTTGAGGACATTCATCTTAGTGAAATAAGCCAGTCACAGAAGGACAAATACCGTATGATTCCACTTCTACGAGGTCCCTAGAGTAGTCAAATCCGTAGAGACAGAAAGTAGAATGGTGGGTGCCAGGGGCTGGGGGAGGAGGGCATGGGGAGTTAGTGTTTAATGGGTGCAGAGCTTCCGTTTTGCAAGATGGAAAGTTCTAGAGATGGGTGGAGGAGGTTGTAAAGCAGCGTGAATGTATTTAGTACCACTGAACCGTACCCTTTGAAAAGGGTTAAGAGGGTTAAATTTATGTGGGGTGTATTTTACCACAATAAAAAAATTGCAACATTCGCAGTCTACTCTTTTCCATGTTTTGGCATGATTGGAATGCACCAGTTAAAAAAAAAAAAAAAAAGAACGTACTGTGGTGATCTGCACGTTGTCACCTTAGCTATGTCACTGTGATTTGTCGCGCCCTGAGCGGTCACGCACAGTGAGGAGAGCAGTGAGTCTGTTTGTAACTACTCAGCTCAGCAGTCGTGGGGTGAAAGCACCATGGACAGCGTGTAGGAAACAGGCACTGTTGTGTTCCACTGAAACTTTATTTATGGACATGGAAACAGAATTTCGTTTAGTTTTCATGTGTCATGGAATATTCTTCTTTCGATTTCTCTCCCCACCCCAGAATCAATGTTAAAAAATGTTAAAATCATTCTTTGCCCATGGGCTGCAGGAAAATCAGCCACGCGCCAGATTTGATTCATGAGTTGTAGTTGGTCAGCCTCTGGTCTAAAACATCAGGTTTCTCGGTAATTTGGCCAATGGCTTCCTTGGGGAATTGATAATATGGTGGATTGACTTTTGGTCTATTTGCTCTGAGTCCGTCGTTCTGCCTTCACGGGCAGGGAAGAATTCAGGCTGCTTGGGCTCCACTTTGCCTGGCAGCTCTCTCTTGGAGGACAGAGACTCCTGCTGCTCTAACGTCTGGCTAGGATACCGTGGTCCACGTCTGCGACCTGTGGGAAAAACTCGGGAACAGGGTTAGGACAGGGTTTCAAGACTGTCCCAGAAAGGAGCCCCTGTACCAGCATGCTCTTAGATATTGGGGGCAGAAGGCTCATTGGTGCCCTCCACCAATGTGGTAGCTTTCGGTCTCTTGGTTCCAATCCCAGTTACCTCTTCTGTGAAACGGGGTAAGACAGGATGGCCACTGTGGGTGCTACTATCTTCATTGTTCAAGCAGAGAGCCTCCTATGTGGAAATCAAGATGTACACTCAGCAACCAGCAGGTGCCAGGTGGCTCTGAATGTGGCTAAGGGCTGGGGTGAGGCAGATTGGAGGGGCCTCACTGCCGAGATAGCTCCTACCTACATCACTGAAGACCTGGAATGCCACCATTCGTGACACCATCCCCCAAATTGTGGCATGTTTCCTAACTTTGCAATTTCTGCCATGTCCATGGATTATGACATGTTTGCTACTTAAATTATTGTTTACTTGAATAATTATTTACCTAATCTTTTGTCTTTTTTTTTTTAAAGATTTTATTTATTTATTCGACAGAGATAGAGACAGCCAGTGAGAGAGGGAACACAAACAGGGGGAGTGGGAGAGGAAGAAGCAGGCTCATAGCGGAGGAGCCTGATGCGGGGCTCGATCCCATAACACCGGGATCACGCCCTGAGCCGAAGGCAGACGCTTAACTGCTGTGCCACCCAGGCGCCCCTAATCTTTTGTCTTTAACTCATGTTTTTTAAAAACTCACTTTTTCAACATAAAGTTATTTAAGGACAGTTGATATCACTACCGTAAATGGAAAACCAGCATGACTTGCCCTCAGTAGATTCCTATAAAATACATCTAAGGAAAGTGAAATCATTTTTATTAAGGTCAAGCTGGCACCATAGCTTGGAGAGCCTGAGACCTGATCTCTTCTTGCCCAAGAGGGAGATTGGCGAGTGTTAAAGTCAAGACTAGCACCCACCTGAGACTCTGTCCTTGAGATGACCAGAAGAGCAAAAAGAACTCCACAAGGAGTTACTTGCTTCAGGGGAATTCAGGGCTACTTAATGCTGTGTTCATTTCCCTGCGCCTCCTGAAAAGCATCGGGGGACCCCTCGTGGCATTTTCGATACATCAGGGAACAAGAGAGTAAATCACTGGCCTGCCTTTAATGTGTTAGCTACTCCAGGGCTAGGTTACTCAGAGAGCATTATCAGAACAGGATACTTAAGGGTAAATGACTCTGTTGGTTCCTTTCCCACGGTTGCTGGTTGGTTGAAGGGAGGAGGAGAGATGGGTGGTAGCAGGAGCAGGTGAGGGGGGAATCACTGGGTAGGAGGCCTGGAGAAAGGGCTCAAAGGCGGGGGGCAATGCGTCGGTAGAGAAACACTGGGTTCGGGGGATCTGCTGCTTTCACAGCAAGCAGAAGGAAGCCGGCTTCGTCCTAGGCGGTGATATCCCCTCACCCCTCCAGCTGCTTGCTGCAGACACGAGCCTGAGATGTGGCCTGGGGAAGGAGCAGTCAGGACGCTGCAGTTTTGGCAGAACCAGCAAGAAGGCACAGAGACGCTTAGGGCTCGTGGCAAACTGCCTCTCCTAAGGGTGACATGGGTGGGTGTAGGTCTCCCTGGGGACGGGAGGAGGGCAGAGGCTTTTTCCACAAGGGAACTTCATCCTGCTCTTGAGTTACAGGAGCATTTCAGGTCTGCTTTCCGGGGCGACTTTCACTCCCCATGCCTTTCAGGGTACAGCTAATCATCCTTAGCAAAACACACTTGCTCCTTCAGCTAGTGAAGGACTGAGCATCTGCTGTCTGACAGGCGCTGCACTGACCGTGGAGAAGCACCTGCTATGTGCTGGCCGTTGTGTGGACCCCGTAAAAGGTCTGAGCTCCTACCCTCCTTTTAAGCGAACATGCCACCTGTTACAGTTTCATGGACACTGACAGATGGCCTCAGACCCCTACCTTGTGCCGGACCCTGGGATCCGGGAATCCATAGGAGCAGGTTCTGGCCTCAAGGAGCTCCAAATGGGGACACTAATACAGGTTTCAACCCAGTACCTGCTCGAGCGGGAGGTGCCATGGAAAGAGCAACAGGTGGGAATTGGGGAAGGCTTCCCAGAGGAGGTGGTGTTTGAACTGGGTCCTGAAGGGCAAGCAGGAGTTTGCCAGGCAGAGGATAGGGAAGGGTGTTCTTGGCAGGGGTATCGTGTGTGCGGTCTGGAGATGTGAGCAGTCCAGAATGTTCTAAGGAGTGGGTCTGGCACGTTGGCCGTGGAGCCAGAATCCTGCTCATTTAGCCACTTGCTTATTCAGCTACAACACCCGGGGGGCAGGAGCGAGCCCAGCAGAGAGAGAGGGTTGGAAGCCCCTGACTTTGAGGATGCCTGAGTTCTGCCCAGGACAGCATGGACTATTCCCAGGGAGGGGCCGGAGGAGGGATAAGTGGTTAGGGAACGCTTCCCAGACGGAGGGAGTCGTTTTATTTTAAGAAATATTTTAAAAATTACTATTGCATAGACACACAGCCAAGGAAACAGTCAGAAAAACTAAGAGGCAGCCCACGGAATGGGAGAAGATATTTGCAAATGACACTACAGATAAAGGACTGGTATCCAAGATCTACAAAGAACTTCTCAAACTCAATACACGAGAAACAAATAAACAAATCATAAAATGGGCAGAAGATATGAACAGACACTTTTCCAATGAAGACATACAAATGGCTAACAGACACATGAAAAAATGTTCAAAATCATTAGCCATCAAGGAAATTCAAATCAAAACCACACTGAGATACCACCTTACGCCAGTTAGAATGGCAAAAATAGACAAGGCAAGAAACAACAATTGTTGGAGAGGATGTGGAGAAAGGGGATCCCTCCTACATTGTTGGTGGGAATGCAAGTTGGTACAGCCACTCTGGAAAATAGTGTGGAGGTCCCTTAAAAAGTTAAAAATTGAGCTACCCTATGATCCAGCCATTGCACTACTGGGTGTTTACCCCAAAGATACAGACGTAGTGAAGAGAAGGGCCATATGCACCCCAATGTTCATAGCAGCAATGTCCACAATAGCTAAATCGTGGAAGGAGCCGAGATGGCCTTCAACAGATGACTGGATTAAGAAGTTGTGGTCCATATATACAATGGAATATTACTCAGCAATCAGAAAGAATGAGTTCTCAACATTTGCTACAACATGGACGGCACTGGAGGAGATAATGCTTAGTGAAATAAGTCAAGCAGAGAAAGACAATTATCATATGGTTTCTCTCATCTATGGAACATAAGAACTAGGATGATCAGTAGGGGAAGAAAGGGATAAAGAAAGGGGGGGTAATCAGAAGGGGGAATGAAACATGAGAGACTATGGACTATGAGAAACAAACTGAGGGCCTCAGGGGGGAGGGGGTGGGGGAATGGGATAGGCCGGTGATGGGTAGTAAGGAGGGCACGTATTGCATGGTGCACTGGGTGTTATACACAACTAATGAATCATCGAGCTTTACATCGGAAACCGGGGATGTACCGTATGGTGACTAACATAATATAATAAAAATCATTATTAAAAAAAAAAAACTGAAAAAAATACTATTGCATAGACAATGCATGTTTGTTGTAAAAAAATATCAAATAATACTGAACTATATAAAGTAAAAGAAGTGAAGGCTTGCTGTCCGCCACAGTCCTTCTTCCCAGAGGTAAGCACTTTTAGCCATTTGATGTGAATCTTTCTAGAACATCCCTAACATATATAACCATAGTGTATGAATTTTTCCCAACAAAATGGGATCATACTAATATCATATATCTAATTGTGCAGCTTGCTTTTATGCACAATCATTATTTATGAGCTCCACAAATATTTATTGAGTATCTCCTGTATTCCAGGCAGTGTTGGTCTCCTCTGAAATGAAAGCAAAGATCAGGTCAGACGAGGTCATTGCTCAGGTCGAGCTTACTTTAGACAAAGAGACAAATGATCAACAATCAAATGTATAAATAATTACAGGGTATTAGAAGTGCTATAAAGGAAATAAGCACGATGCTGTCACAGAGAAAATAGAAGAGACCTATTTACTAGGGTGGTCAGGGAAGCCTCCTCGGAGGAGGTGACGTTTGAAGTGAGGCTCAAAGGAGGAGCAGGCAGAAAGCAACTGAAAAGCCAGGAAACCAGCTTCAGGCAGAGGGAAGAGAAGCACAGAATTTTATGCCAAAGTGCATCACCTGAGTCTGATCATGAGGAAGCGTCAGATAAAATCGAGGGACTGAGAGAAAACCTCAGGAATGTCATTGTCATGAAATGCAAAGCCAGCCTGAGGAGCTGTTTCAGGTGAAAGGGAACTAAAGAGACATGATGACCAGATGCAACAGATGGTCTTGATTTTGTGCTGCTGAAACCGACATTATTTTGACAATTGGTGAAATCCCAGCAAGACCCACGGGTTGGTAATAGCATCGCATCAGTGTTAGCTTCCTGACTTTCATGATTGTACTGTGGTTGTATAAGAGAATTCGACGCTTTTAGGAAACACATAAACAAATGCATATTTTTGGTAAAAGGACATCATGCCTGTGGCTTACTGTGAAGCAGTTTGGGGAAAACTATATATATAACGTATATAAAATATGAATGTGTATAGAGAGGGAGAACATTAATGTAGCAAGATGTTACTATTTGGGGAATCAAATTGATCTAGATGGAGGGTATCTGGGAATTCTTTCTATTATTTTTACAATTTTTCTGTAAATCAGAAATTATGTCAATAAGAAAAGCTTCAGACAAATTATAGCGTTGATCATTCTATTCCATTTTATCGGTATATTGATAGATATTGAGACGTTCCCTTCCAAAAAAAGACCATATCCTTTATCTTTCTCACCGGTGGTCCCCCCATGCCCACGCTAACATTGAGTGTTAGTAATCTTGTGAATCTCTGACATTGTCATAGATTAAAAATATATCTCATTTGTTTCATTGGGTACCTCTTATACTTGGGGCTGTGCCCCTTTTCCTTTGCATGCTGCCCATTTTCCTTCTGTGTAAGTAGGGAAGCGAAGGGGGTCCATGACCAGACCCTGGGCCCCTTTGGAGGAGGAACAGAGAAGTTGAAGGAAGCCCAGAGAGCATGATATTGAGAAAGCCTGGTAAACAAAGTGGTTCTGGAAGGAGGGAGGCCAGCTGTGTCCAAGGTTGCTGAGAGGACCAATAAGATGAGGACAAAGGAGTGGCCCCTGGGGTTGGTGGCCTGGAAGCCACAGGCTCAGTGGCATGTTGGGATGGAAACCTAATGACAGCGAGTGGAGGGGAGAATGGGAGGTGATGTTTTGGAAACGCAGACCATGCCCACTCTTTCAGGAATATTGCTAGCGAGGGGAGCGGAGAAATGGAGCGGGAGCTGGAGGGAAGGTGGAGGAAGGGTGACGCTCCTTGTATTTGCTCATGAGGACATTCACATCCTGTGGTAGCACAGTGGGCAGAGATAGCAGGAGTAAGGTCCATCAAAAGAGAGGGGACGTTACATTCTCCTTTGGTGACCTCCTCCAGTCTCATGGCATAAATCCCAGCCGGACACCAGTGACTCCCCATGGTAGCCCCTCTCTTCACCCTAACTGCTTCTCTGAGCCCCAGTTGTGGCCATACACCTGCCTGATTGCCATCTGTCCACAGATGGCCAGTGGGCACTCAAGCCCAACTTGGCCAAAGAACTCATGACTTTGGGGCGCCTGGGTGGCTCAGTCGGTTAAGCGTCCAACTCTTGATTTTGGCTCAGGTCGTGGTCTCAGGGTTGTGGGATTGAGCCCTGTGTCATTCTCCCCTCTACCTGCTCTGAGCTCCACATTGGGTATAGAGATTACTGAAAAAAATAAAATCTTAAAAAACAACCTTCTGTCTGAACCAGCTTCTGCTCCCACCTTCCGCCATTTTTTCTCTTCCAAGAAAAAGTACCACCACCTACCCAGCGTTCAAGGCAAACTATATACAGTACCCTTGACTCCTCTTTCCCCTGCATCCCCAAGGCCTGGTCCTTATTAGCAAACCCTGTCAATTACTCCGCACCCGTCCTGCAACCTTACACCTCTTCTGCCCCCAGTGCCCACGCCTCCTTCTGAGAGTCTCCATCAGTCCTCCCCCGCAGCTTGGGCACCTCCTGACTGGACCCCCTGCTCCCACCCTGGCCCCACTTTTGCCAACTCTCCACACAGCAGCCAATGTGATCTTTTAAAAATGCAACCAGATCACAACACTTTGCTGCTTAAAACCTTCTGATGGCTTCCCGCTGTACTCAAACCTCAACTCTCTCCCCGCTCCCATCCTTCCCATATTCTGCACTCCCCTCCTTGCCCACTGCTCTCCAGCCACACTGGCCTTCTTTTGGCTTCTTGAACATTCGAGCTCATTCCTACTTGGAGACCTTGCACCACCTCATTGGCCCCTCCCCTGGAGTGTTTCCCCCGCCCCGATCATTGGGCGGCTGATGTAGGAGCACTGACGACACTGACTCCATCTTTGGCCCGCCATCTTGTTCATGTTTGCCGGATGACCTCTCCTGGGGCTCCGTGTTCTGGGTCCCTTGGAGGGTAATGTATATACCTTAGAAATGCCCGCCAAGGCTGGGATCGGGGAGGCTTGTTATGGCCTCCCATGACTCTCTTAGAGATAACATAGTCTTTCCCCTTCCTGAAGCACAGATGGTGCCACAAGAGCTGATGAAAGGTTAGCTGTCAGTCAGGCGCATGCAAACCCTTTGAGGTGTGCGCAGATCCTTTGATCCCCTTGCAGGGCCCTTCTGTGTGGTCCCTTGCTCTATAAAACCTCTGGACAAAGGTCTGGACTTCGCAGAGAATAACTATGCCAACGCCATGGACCGTCCTCTGCTGGGTGTCAGTAAGTCACCCGGCACAAAACTGCGTAGACTGTATGGAGTCACCTGCTTTGTTTTCTGGTCTCAAAGTGCCTTCTCAGTTTGCGGGATACTTTACTGTCCCTCCCGCCTTCTAGGAGTGGTGTATTCTTTGTCGTTCAGATATCAGCACCTTCCTGAGAGGTCTTTCCTGACCGCCCCACCTAGAGTAGGTCTGTCATCTTGGTCATATCATCCTGCTTTGCCTGGCTGCAGAGTGCTTCTCACTACCTGCTGTATGAGGTTTGTCTGGTTATTTGTTCATTCTTGCTTGTCTCCCTGCCCTAGATCATTCCAAGAGCGGGGGACCTTGTCTTGTTCACCCTGTACCTCCAATGTCTCCCATAGCGCCTGACATACAGTAGCTGCTCAATGAATAATTGTTAAGTTGATTTGAAATTACGTGGTTCACCTCTTCATGACTTTTACCGTTTTTCTGCCGAGTTGTGATTTCTTTGTAAGAGCTATTTATTAAGGATATTAGCATTCTGTCTTTTGATTTCTTAAAAGGTGTTGACTGAAAATGGCGTAAACTTTTGACTCTGGTAGCGTGAGCTCTAACTACTTGGATTAATTGCTCCAGCCTCAGAATATACAGAGAAAAAAAAAACCCCACTAATGGACACTTCGAGTTTGCCAACTCATATGCAGAATCAAAGGGAGGGACCATTTCCCCTCCTCGGAATGCTGGGGAGCTTGGACTCCCACATCCTTGCCCCGACTTAGCCAGTGGCACGAGCAGGTGACTTTTTGGGATGTCTCTTTGCCTGAGCTGAGTCACTCGCAAATTGGGGATAATGATGTTTGTTTCTGGCTCATCAGTTGGGGGGTGTTTTACATTTTTCAGGTAGAAGGGTTTGGTGTTGGATCAACAGGTCCACAAACATCAAGTGAGTCCCCTCTCTCCCGCCACGGCCCTGTAGAATAAGACCTCGTCTGCCTCCAAGGAGCTCAGAGCCCACACAGGGAGAGAGACAAGTACGGAAGACAGTCTAGTGGCTACGGGAAGTGATGTGCGTGCGTGTACTGCCCCAGACAGCGTACCCACGAAGTGGGTGGCCGCCTAGAGGGAGGGCGAGAAAGGCTTCCCAAAGGAAAGGACATCTGAAAGGGTTGAGGGAATAAACAGAATCGAAGTTTGTCAGACAGACAGCGGGCAGGGCAGTCAGAGAGAGGCTCGCAACAACACAGCGGAGATGGGGACACTGCCATCTGTGGGATTCCTCTCTGGCTGACCCAGCATTTCCTCCACTTCTTGCCTTTCCCGACTTTGGCCTGAGCCAAGGGGGTCTTGGCAGGGAGGTGGCTGATGTGTGACTGCAGGAGTGCCCAGCCTCCTTGGGGCGGGGGGCTGGGAAGCAGTCCTGTTAGGAGGCGCTGCTTGGGGGAGCAGGTCTTTAGGGGGCTCGTCAAATCTCCTTTCTCTGCACAACAGGGAAAGAAGCAGAAGGAGGCTGTGCCCCATGGCTTTCTCCTTTGGCCCAGCAGTCTCGCCTCTCCTAGGGGAGGATCCTTTCCAGGAGCAGAGAAACCACAGGGCTGGGGACTCTGGGGGGGAACTGGAAGATATTGAGCTGAAAGGCAGAGCTGGGGAGAGTCTGAGCGACCTCAGTCCAGGGAGGGCAGAGTATTTCGTCTTCCCTGGTACCTCTATCCTTAGTGCTTGGTGGCTGCTGGGAGTGATGTATTTGAGGCTGAGATGTGTTCCAGTAGGAAAGTGTGCTGTGATCAATTAGCAATGTCTCCTATGGATGCTGGAAAGCAGAGAAGGGGCCTGTGTGCTATATTTCTTGCCATCTCTGACCTAGTCAAATGCTCTCCTTTTACAGATGGTGAGACTGAGAGAGGAACAGAGAGTGGAGGTATCTTATTTATTCTATCTCCAGTCCCAGGATAATATCTGTCACACAGTGTCAGGAAAAGTCTGTGGAACTGGCTTGCATGAGACCCATAACCCTGTCCTTGAGCCTCAGTTTTGTGTTCTGTTAAAGCTGGACAAATGGCCATTTAGTGCATGGAAACTTGCATGTTGCCTGGGAGTTTTTCCTGCAAAGGGACAGACCCCAGAGGAGGAACTGGAGGGGTGCCTTCTCCTGGCGGCTGTGGGCTGACCAGGCTGCAAGAGAACTGACTTTGCCCTTTTCAAAAAGATCAATTCAAAAATATTAAATCTAACCGTAGAATCCTAGAACCTCAAGTCTGAAAGCCCTCAGTAGACTTTTAGTCCAGCTCAGCGGGGAAAAAAGCACAGAGCTGGGCTCAAAGAACAGCTCTGTTTCCAGTTGTGTGACCTTGGGAAAGTGACCTAACCTCTCTGATTCCATTCAGCTTCCTCATCTGCAAAAGAAGACTATAATCTCCATCTCAAAGGTTTAAATGAAATATGCAAGAAAATTGCCAGCCAGGTGCTTGACACTGAAAATAGGAGTCTCCATTTTACAAAGTCGAAGAAAAAAAAAATGAAAGAAAACCCAGCAAATTCAAGTTCCAAAGATTTGGAACAGCAAATATTCATATAAAATAGGCACATTCACAGTTATTCCACAGCTTCCCGAATACGCCAGCCCTCCACTTCTCCCACTAAGTTTTCAGGCCGCAGTCTTGTCTTTTTCAGCAGTTCAGTGTGGAATTCTGGAATGACCCCAGGTTCACTCAGCATCTGCTATGCACTAGGGCCCGGGCCCAAGTTTAGTGTAGCCGGAAACAGGCGATGACAGTCGGTGACCAGGGAAGTCCAGCCCTGTTGGCCCCGACCAAGTTCCTTCCTGCTGGGCTTAGTTTCCCCATCTGTGACACGGGGATATGGGCGTGGCCAGAGGAGCTGCCGGGGCTCACCCTGCTCCAGCCTGTGGTGTGTGTGTGTGGGGGGGGGGGGTTGGCTGTCGCGGTGGGGGGTCTGGGCGTGGGAAAGGGCGAACCGCAAGGCGTGCGGAGGGCAAGAGAGGTGCTCCCGGCCGCGCCCTGACCTGTGACCGCCCGGCTTGGCCCGGGAGCGAGCCCTCAGCGAGGGTTTAGCGAGGCATTAGCCCGGGATTAGGGCGGATGGCCAGCTCTTCGGTGACTAAGCTGTGGGTTCGCAGCCCGAGCCTCCGCCCTAGGCGCCGTGGCTCCCAGGGACGGCCGCGCCCTCCTCCAATCACGGGCTCCGTCTCACCCCGCCGCCGGGGCGCCGGAGAAACGCTGGAGCCCATTGGCTGGCAGCGCCCCCGCAAGCCTTCGAGTGAGCCCCCTCCCCCGGATCTGCCAGCGTCCGCTGGGGGCGAGCGGTTGTCACTCCGCTCAGGCCCCCAGTCCCGCCCAGCCATACTCCTCGCGGAAATCTGTGCTTCCCAAAGCGAAGTCTTGTGCCCCAAAGAGAGCCCCCCTTTTCGGTGGTCCCAGGCTTCCTTCCGTTTTGTGGCAGCCCGGTGTACTGGCGCGATCGTGGGCCCGGGGTTCAAATCCCACCTTTGCCGTTTGCTTGATCCGTGACCTTGACAAGTCAAGCTGGCCAAGCTCCAGGTTCCTTACGGGACATGGGTAAACTCATTATTATTAAAAACAACAGCGAGCACTTATTAAGAGGCCGTGGAAGCTGCTGGTGTGGTCCGTGGTCCAGCAGCACCGCATTTCCTGCCAGCTGGATAGGAATGCAGCGGCTGCACCTGCCGCCAGACCTGCTGAGCCAGCCTGCATTTTTTTAAAAAAGATTTAATTTAATTTATTTATTTGAGAGAGAGAAGGAGTGAGTGCGGGGGGGGGGGTAGAGGGGCGGAGGGAGAGAACCTCGAGTGGACTCCGAGTTGTGTGAGGAGCCCAGGGTAGACCCATGCTCAACCCAGGACCTGAGCTGAAATCAAGAATCAGAAGCTCAACTGATGGAACCACCCAGGCGCCCTCAGCCTGCATTTTAACAAGATCCGCGGGAGATTCCAGTGAGCTCTGAAGTCCGCGGGGAGAGCTGGGAGAGCAGGACCTGTCCGCAGACCCTGTCTGCCTCCTACCACCTGCTAAGTTTGGGCAGGTTACTCCGCGGTGCAGTTTTCTCCCCTGTAAATGTAGACAGTGATATAGTGTGTAATAGTGTGCTTTCAGAGAGTTGTCCTGAGGATTAAGCAACTGAAAAAAGAATAAACACCCCCTCCCCCACAGCAAAACACCCTACAACACAACAGTGCCTGGTACAGAGAAAGACTCCATGAAGGACAGTCCAGCGAAGGGGATCTCCCATCTGGCCTTTGCTGCCTCTCCAGCACCGGCTGCTGCCTGCTCCTCTTTCCCAGAAAGCAGCTCCCAGCCCTAGCGCCTGCCCCTCTGGGCTGTGACTCCCCCTCCCTCCTTCCAGAGACCCCTGTCTCCCTCTCTCCATGTCCTCCAGCAGGGAAAGGACATGTGTCCTCCAATTTCCACCACCCTTAGGGCTTTACACAGAGGAGGTTATTAATAAGTACTTGTCCAGTCTGGGCTGACACACCCTTGTTGCTCTGTGTGCGTGTGTGGGGGGGAAGGGGGCTTAAAGGGAACTTAATGATAGCCTTTATTAAGTACTTGCTGTGTTTCTAATCCTTGCTGCATACTTTACGTGGTTATTCATTTAGTTCTCAATAAACAGCTCTGAGTGAGGTAGGCGCTCTTATTCCCATTTTTCTGATGAGGAAGTGACGGCTCAGGGAGGCAAACTCATTGGTTCAAGTTCCCACCGCGGGCAGGTGGCTGACCTGGGATTTGGCTTTATCTTTCTGCCCTGCTGTGTGACACTGTGTCCTCTTTATTAAGTCTCTGGGGACAATGAGCAGTGAAAGAACTGGGGAGAAGGGAGTCTAACCTGGGTCTGGACTGAAGTGGGGTCAGAGGGTCTCCTTTGCCTGCTCCCTGGAGAGAGTATTAGCCACAGTGTGGGGTGGGCAGAGGGAGGGAAGGAAGGAGAGGGAGGGGAGGAGCTGAGAAACAGAGGATGCATATCAGTGGGATCTAGCTATTTCTAGAACTCTTCGTCCCCATTTTCCGGATGGGGTGAGTGAGGCTAATTGCCTTTCTGGGAGTCCCACGGTCAGAAGCTGAGCCTCCAAGTACCTGTTTCCCTCCCCCAACACTCGGGCTGCACTCAGCATCTGGGCCAGGACCTAGGCCCTGCCCCTGTTTCTTCCGGCCCCTCCCAAGACTCTCCCTTAATCCTTTCTGCTTTGGCCTGACCAGGTGAGGTGGTTCCAGATCACAGGTTGGGGTGATGTTCGGCCAACATGCCTCACTCAGGCGGGAAGACAAGCTTCCCAGGCCGCCAGCAGAGGGTGAGCCCCTTGGCCTGCCCTCGCGAGAGGAGTGAGACCCCATGTAAGTCTGGCTTCGAACCCTGGACTTTGTGATTTTAGGGCTGGGCTCTCAACCTCAAGTTCTCCCAGGATTCCAGGAAGGTTGGTGCCATCACCTGTTTCCCAAATGGGGAAACCGAGGCTCAGCGTGTTTGTTTCCTATGACTGCTGTAACGAACGGCCACAAAGTTGGTGGCTGAGCCATCCACGTGTATTCTGCTACAGTTCTGGAGGGCACAATTCTGACGTGAGTCTCACCGGGCTCAATCAGGGCCAACGGGGCTACGTTCCTGAAGCTCTAAAAAAGAATCATTTCCCTGCTTTTTCCAGTTTCCAGAGGCGGCTCACACTCATTGCTGCCTAGGCTCCTTCCTCCAGCTCCGAAGTCGGCCTGTTGCATCTCTCTACGCCTCCCAGCCACAGCGAGGAAAGGTCTCCTCTCCTAAGGACTCCTGTGCTTAGATTGGCCCACCTGGATAATGTGGGATTATCTCCTTAGCTCAAAATCCTTAGCTTGAATCATATCTGCTAAGTCCCTTCTGCCATTTTCGTGATTTCCAGGGATGAGGATGTGGACCTGTTTGGGGTGGGGGGCGTTATTTTGCCTAGAACAGAGGGGTTAAGGGATCTGCCCAAAGCCACACAGCCCAGGAGTGGCCGAGCTAGGACTTCAACCCCAAAACCCCAAGCCCCAAATCCTGGCGACCTCTCCTCCCGTGCTCCTCTGCTGCTCTGACGGGGTGAAGGTTTCCTCAGAGGTTTCAGGAGACTGTGAACTGAATAAATCACTTGATAAACGAGGATGTCTCAGTAGGCTGGTGCTCAGTAGATAGAATTAGTTGGAGGACAGAAATGCCAAAGGTAGGATGGAGGAACTGGCCCCCCCTGGTGTCACTGCTCCCTCGAAGAGTCGGGCTCCGCTGTGGGTGATTTAGCGCTGCCCTCATGCTTATCCAGCCGCCTCTAGGACTTCGCCCCAGATTTGCATCTCGGAGTAGAACCCTGAGGTTTCATTTAGCAAAAACTGTGGAGAGAAGTGGCAACATGGATGGAGCTGGAAGATGAGTGGCCGTGTCCCCTTTCCCACTCTCCTACCATCTGCCTTAATAACAAGTGCAGTCATGAGAGCCCTATAAACACAGTCAGCGTGTTTATTGTGGGGATGTTCCTAAAACTGTTTACATTTGTTAGGCTAGTTTTCAGCAGCGGCAGTTGAGTTTGTAGAAAACCCAACTCAATTAATAAAAGGAATTTATTGGCTCATGAGACCAGAAAACCAGAGATAGATTAACCTTCAAGTATAGCTTGAAACAGCAGTTCATACATGCTCAGTTCTCTAGCCCTATTCTCAGTCGGATTCTCCCCTTGTGTTCCTAAGGTGGGTCTGTGAGTGTTGGAAATATCACTGGGCAGGGCTGGGGCCTCTCCAGAGGCCCCATTTGTCCCTAGCTGGGTCACCAGGCTCAAGAAGTTTCTGGAACTCTGTGCCTCTAGATTTAAATTCAGTAGTAAAGAGAAAGTTCCATGGTAGTAGAAAAAATTCTGGAATGGGTTTGTTGGCCCCAGTTGGCCTGTCTGGGGTCATCTGTCCATCTCCCAGTCAATAACTGTGGTCAGAAGGATGGGACATATTGATTGACTTGGACACCTGCCTCTGAAGCTGGAGGCGAGGTCAGTTTCTCTTAAAGCATCGGATAGGCAAATTTGGGGTTCCATTAGGAGGGGAGAATGGATGCTGGGAAGTCTGTGGTTTGGCCCCTCCAGTCATCGTGATGTCCTCTTTTTGAGGACACATCTCTTTGCTCTTTCACAGTAGTGGACACATTTGTACCTATGGATATCATGACTCTTTTTTTTTTTTTCTTTTTGAGAGAGAGAGAAGGAGAGAGACACAGAGGGAGAGGGTGAGGGAGAATCTTAAGCAGGCTCCACGCCCAGCATGGAGCCCAACATGGGGCTCCATCTCACGACCCTAAGATCACAACCTGAGCCGAAATCAAGAGTCAGATGTTTAATTGACTGTGCCACCCGGGCGCCCCTGGATACCATGACTTCTATGTGTGTGGGTTGGGAGGGTGGGGTTCAAATCAGCAAGAAATTGAGGAGAAGAGAAAATGAAGGTCAAATAGGATAGAGCCAGGGAGAATTAGCACATGGAAATTAATGTCACAAGCTCGAACTTTGTCCCAGTTTTCGTGAACCTCAGTTTCCTCATCTATAAAATGGGGCTATTAATGCCAGCATCATGAAATTAAGTGAGAGGCAGTTTGTAAAAGTGTGTTAACTTGAAAGCGGTGGCCATCCAATCATTCAACAATCATTTATTAAGCACCTGTGTGAGCCAGGTGCCTTGCTGGGGATCTCATGATGGGCAAGCCAGATGTGGTCCCTCGCCCAAAGGGCCCAGAGTTTTCCGAGTGTAAGCAGTTGTTGTTACCAATATTTAAAGATGCTGATGTCAGAGGGGCCTCCCCAACCAGCCACGGGTGGGTAGGGACTTTCTCAAGGCCACACAGTGGTAGAGCTGGGACTTGAACGTGGAGCCTCCAGCCCTCTCCGGTATGACCCCGGCCTCTCCCTCCCCACAGTAGCTACTTTCTGGTTAATGGGCCAGACTTCCTTCTGGGGCACTTAGGAGCCACGTTTGATGTTGCGCTGGCTGGCTTCAGGAGCGTACAGGCCCTCCTCAAATTACCGCTGGTAATTGGGGTGGAGAATTAATCACAGCTTTGAGGTTCCACTTTCCCCTCTGGCAGCCCTGCGCTGCTGCCCAGAGAGGGAGGCCGAGTGCCAGCACCGGGTAATGATTTTTGTGTTCTGGATGAAGCCACTGGGAGGAGGTCAGGCCAGCTCTGCTCAGTGTGTACATAGGTGTGTGTGAGCACATTTGGGCATGCAGTGTGTGTGTGTGTGTGTGTGTGTGTGTGTGCATGCGTGTGCGCGTGCGTGCCAGGGGGTCTGTGAGTGTTGGAAATATCACTGGGCAGGGCTGGGGCCTCTCCAGAGGCCCCATTTGTCCCTAGCTGGGTCACCAGGGCCAAGTTACTTTTCCCCAGCTGGCCTTAGTTTCCTTAACTGTAAAACGGGAGTAACCCCTTGCCTTGGTTCTTGTCTTCCTTAGGAAATGTTTGTGAACAGCACGTAAGACCATGAGGCCAAAACTGGCCGGGGGAAAGGGAAGGATGCCCCATAAAGATGCAGACTGCTCCCAGCTCCCCTCTTTATTAGCTGCATGCCCTTGATTTCCCCTTTCTTGGCCTGCTTCCTTATCTGCAAAATGGGGACAATATTGGGAGCGACCGAAGTTCATCAACTCTGAGACTTCCATCAGTTGTCCAACACCAATATTGTATGTCCTGTAAGTAAAGAAAGGTGACCAACCAGGACATAGTGCTTCCTTACACCAAGGTTGTATTTTATTCTGACCGCAAGAGCTCTTTTAGACAACATTCTTGATCATACATTACAAGGAAAATAGAAATGAAATATAAGTGAATTGGTTAAGATATTCCTCAAGCATCTTCATATTCAGAGTCCAACTTTTCGGAATTACTTTTCAACTCAGACTTGCCAGGGAACAGGTTTACCCACAATTTTGTCCTCTGTATCAGCCGGAGTGTGTGCGAGAGGTTGGCAGCCTCTTTGAGAGCTTGTCCTGCAGCGTACTTCCTTTCAACCGCTTGACCTTCCTGCATTCCGGGGAGCCCTTTGCCCTCAAACTGTGCCACTGTAAGAGGCAGAGAGATCAGAGGAAAGGTGACAGGTTGCAGCCCCTCCATCAGCTTGGCAGGGGCTTGGAGGGCACGGAGGCTACAGAATTTTGGGGATCCGAGAACAGGCAGGACATGAGTTGAGAAACAGTGATCAGGGAGGGCTTCCAGGCAGCACCCTGAGTTCTCTGACCTCAGACGGGGTACAGAGCAGTAGTTACTTCTAAGGAAGGTGTGCAGTGGCACTGTGGGGTCATGACAAGGTAACCCTGGGCCAGGGCAGCCGAGACCTCACAGCTGGAGACCAGGCAGGGATGCAGACTCTCCAGGATGGTCAGGAGCCACATGGCATGACATTCCCCTCTGATTCTACCCAAATGCTGGATGGCCCCAGCTATGGTCAGCAATATTATAATGCTATATTTATTTTTTTTTAAGATTTTATTTATTTGAGAGAGCGAGAGAGAGCATAAGAGAGAGCACAGGCGGGGACAGGGGGAGGGAGGGCAGAGGGAGAGGGAGAGGCTGACTCCCCACTGAGCAGGGAGCCCGACATGGGGCTGGATCCCAGGATACCAGGTTCATGACCTGAGACGGAGGCAGACTCTCAACCAATGGAGCCACCCCGGTGCCCCATAATGCTATATTTAAGTTATTAACTGGAATTTAAATGCTACTGAGGAAGGAGGAAGGGGTGAGGAATGGGGAGGAGGAACCCCAAATTGATGGAACTCACCCTGATTTGCTCAAAACAGACAAATCTTAATTGGCTGAAATTGATCTGAAATGACCAAGGTTACCCATCGGCTGGTTTAGGCTTCCACCATCAGGGAACAAGGAGCTCAAGACATAAACTACATTCAATTGCAGAAAAACAAAAGGTTTTTTGCATATGTGAGTTTGTGTCCTGGAAAGTCCACACTCATTGCATATTCAAACCCACATGCATACATATGCAGATGAATGCTCATGATTATATTGATATAGGCGGAAAAAGAATCAAAGGAGAGACAACCAAGGTTGATATAGGTTTCTTTGATGCGGCCGCCTTGGGTTTTATCAGTTGGCACCCAGGTTTTGTCACTGTAATGAAGGCCAGAGAAGCAGTGGCTTCCAGGAATGGGCAGGACATGCGCAGTTTAGGAATGATGCAGGAGCTGACTGACATTTTAGGTCCCAGGCTCCTTCTGACTTGTTGCTCTGCCCTCCTCAATACCTGGCTTCCCCCTTATGATCTGATCTGGCTGCCCAGATCCTTCCCTCACATCTGCATTCTGTCTGGTGGGAAAGCAGAATGGGAAAGGGAAGACAGATTTCTTTCTTTCTTCTTTTTTTAAGAGCACCATCCAAAAGTTGCACTCATCGCTTCCTGTCACATGACTTAGACATACCCTGGTCACATCATGGTGGCTGCAGGGGATGCTGGGAAATGGAGTCTTTCCTCCCCAGCCACGTGTCTACTCTTCAAAAGAGAGAGTGGATCTGGGGGAGGGACATCTAGCCGTCTGCCACATGGATGGCTTTCAGCGTTCCCTTTTATCTTCCACAGTTAGTGAAATCATCCTACCCCATACTGCTGATTCCATTTTTACCTGTTTCTTCCTTCCTTGTCTGATGGGAGGCAGCATGATGTAGAAGGAAGAATGAGGGTCTGATCCGGGTTTAAATCCTGGGTTTAACTTTGCCACTTTCTGTCTGGGAAACTTAGGACAAGTCATTTAAACTCCCTGCTGTGGTGTGCTGCCCAGATGCTCCCCTTCCCCGCAAAACAAAACAAAATCCTGCAACACACATGCCCCAGCTGCGAGGAATACTGGGCGGCCCAGAGCTCTCCGATGAGTCCCTCTCCAGGAATTGCCCTTAGCCAGAGGAGCTATCTTGCCCAAGGCCATGCCCCTTTCCTGGGGCAGCCCACATACAGTGACTCACCAGTGTGGGGGTACAGAGCCCACTCCTCGCCTCAGTGGAGGACATTTCTGAAGGCCATTCCAGCTGCAGAGCCTCTGGTGGCGTTGGCTGAGGTCTCTGTTGGGGATGCACTCCAGCCCAGCTTCTCTCTCCACCCAACCTGGCTCTCCCCCGCCACCCCTGCCACCCCGCTGGTATCGATCCTGAGAGCACCCCTCAGTTAACTCCCTGCGTGCAAATCTCCATCCCAGAGTCTGCTTCCCCAGCAGTGACTCTGAGTCAGTTCCCTGGATCCGTAAACTTGGAATGATATCGCTCTGATGTTTTAAGTGAAACCGCCCAGCACACAGTAGTTGCTCAGTAAATAGTAATCTTAGCAAACACTTAAATGGTTAGGACCAACTCTGCCAGACAGTGTTTTATATCCTATGCCCGCATGATGTCATTTCACGACGAGCCTGTGAGAGAGGTACCATGATGAGTCCCATTGTACAGATGAGCAAGCAGGCTCAGAGAGGTCAAGGAACCCGCTCCAGGCACCCAGCTGGTGAATACTCGGGCACAGCGCTGATACCTGGTAAGCGGTGGGTCAGGATTACAAGGCCAGAGCCAGGAAGACAGGCTCAGTGACTCCAGGCAGGGGGCCTCTGCGTGTCACCTTAGGGCTCCTTCAAGGCTCCCTCCCATGCTGCCAAGGACGGAGGTGCTCTGTGAACAGGACCGCACTGGGCACCGCGGGGCTGTGCGCATCTCCCGTGATTCTTACTACGATGACGACGCCCATTTGTGCAGCGCTCACCATGGGCCCGGCCGGCGTGAAGTGCTAGACAAGTGTTCTGTCATGTACTTCTTCCCCGCCCCACAGGGCGGGCGGCTGTTCCTGTCTGTTTTCTAAATGAGACAATGAAGTCCTGGGAGGTTAAGTAAATTGCCTCAGTCCCAGGGTTGGGAGGTGGCAATGTGGGTCGCCAACCCGGGTCAGTGTGAGTCTGGGAGGTTGTCCCTCACCACAAGACCTTTGTCAGGATGAGGCCCCGAAGGCACTGCCCTCAAACAGACCCCAGATAGAGACGATAAGTCTACCAGGGCTGGCCAGTGTCTCGGAGCAGGGGGAGGGGAATCGGAGGATGTTCCCGGGGCTACCCAGGAGAAGCCCCTACTTTGATGGGCAGACTCGGCTTCTCTCTGGGCAGAACCGCTAGTCTAAGAGGGGAGGTCCTGGGGGGAGCTCCTGGTGGGGCAGAGGAGACACAGGCCCTGCCTTAGAGGAGACCCCAGTCTAATAAGGGAGGCTCAGGCCCAGCCCTCGCTCTCCCCAGGGAAGAAGAAACAGTGGTGGAAAGGGGCCAAGGAAGGGGAGAAGCTGGAGCAGGAAGCTGGCTCGAGGCCAAGGCCAAGGCCAGTTTCTCCTGTCTTGCCCATGTCCCATGTGTTCGGGCCTCTGTAACAAGCTGTGAGTAACTGCCCAGCAGCTGGGCGCCAGTCATGAGGGCATGATGGGGCCTCGTGAAGAAGCCACATGACCCGGGGTGGGACCTGCTGACTCGGGAGCTGCCCCGAGTCGTCGCGCTCAGGACGTCTCTGCCATCTCCCTGGGCTGCTCCCCGCCCCCACGTGCTGAGTGTCCCTGGGCCACTTCTTTCCTCTCAGGGCCTCAGTTTCCCTCTCTGCCACGGCTCAGCCACCTCTGTCTGGGGACCATTGTGCTGAAGACCCCTCCGTGACTGGTTCCCACCCTGGGCCAGCGTCGTTTCTCACAGCTCCTCAGCATTCAGCTTCCACGGAGCCCCTGCCGAGGGAGTCCTTACCTGCTCCCTCCCTGGGTTGGGGGATGTGGCAGGTTCCCCATATTCCTCTCTTGCACCTCTGTCACCTCTCTCCCCGCCCCTGTCTGCCCTTGGCAGGGTGCGGTTGATGAAAGACACCACGTGACACTCAGCGGTCTCTCCGTGGGAGCGACTCCCTGGGGTGTGTGTCCAGCTGCTCCAGGAGCTTCCGTGGGGGGGGTTCCCAGTGCCACCTGACCGGAGAAACCATCGGGAGGCTCACAGCCATTCCCCATGCTCTGTTCTCAATGCGTGGCTGTCTTTCTCTTCCCCACACTTACCACTGGTGAGGTCTTCACATTCCCCCATCCAGGGGGGCTTGCGCCCGGTACCCAAAGCCAGGCACCCCACAGATGGTGTGCGCTCTAGAGCTGGGATTGTGTATACACTGTGCATTTTCCTACCCCGGTTCTGGACTCCAGCCCTGGCATGTATTGGGTGTTCAATAAATGTTTTTGCTTTTGTTTTTCAAATATAGTGACTGGTTGGAGGAGTGAATACATGAAAGTTTCGTCATCTGCACAGTGGGGATTGTTAAGGGACTGGCTTCTTCAGGTATCTGGGAGGAGGAATGAGAAATGCCTGGCTCACAGGAAGTGCCCAGCGCATGTTGGCTGTGACTATTATTATCTGGCTGTAATCTGGCAGGACGAAGTGATAGGAACTTGCACTCGCCATCCTGTCAATTTCTTTTAGGCCTCAATTTCACTTCCTGCCCATGGTTCTTTAGAGCGAGTCTAGGCCAGTATCTGATAGAGGAGCTCAGAACTGCTGAATCTCAGCCTCCAGCTCCAGCGGACTTGTGGGCCACCCTGACCTCAGTGTCGTTGTCACACAGAGGGTAACTCCTGAGGTTGGACCGGCCTTTGGATCAGTCTCTGACTCCCTACTATGCACCTGCCGTGTGCCTCCACCTGGGGAGCTGTGATGTGGGTGAGATGTGGGAGGCAGCTGCTTATAGGGAGCTTGGAGCCCTTTTGGGGCAGCCATGGAGAAACCCCCTCCTCTGTCTGAGCCTCCGTCCTCAAGCTGCAAGCCGGCACTGAGGACTGAGCGAACACAGAGCACAGCCTCAGATGGCCGTGCTGTGCGCACACAGCATTCAGAAAACGGCACCCACCTTGGACACTTAATTATAGCATATGGTCTTGGCTATTAAGGATCTTGTATTCCAGCTGAGGAGACAGGTCGGGTAAGAAGCAAGCTGGGATTGCTAATTTCAGCTATGATGTGAGTCCCAAGCATCTTGGCATCGAAGGTGGAGACTCATCCGTGTCAGAGTAATCCAGGAGGGCTTTCTGGAGAAGAGGTCCCTGCGCAAAGCCCCAGGGAGAAACAGGCTGTGGACAGGTGGATGGGAGACTCGAGGGCATTTGGGCAGGGGAACAAGGTGCAGGGGTCATGCTGGTGGGGTGGCAGGGGTGTGGCCTGAGGGCTGCCAAGGACACTTTCGGGGTGTACCGAGAATGGGGTGGGAGGCAGGGCCTACAGTCATCTGAGAGCAGGAGGAGATTGCTGAGTGGGCCTCTTTAAAGGAAGTTTTTCTCTTTCACACCTCACAGGGTTAAGAGTTAGTGTTATCAGTTCCGGGGAGAGACAAGGGGGCTGCAGCCTCCCACATCTTCAGGATCAGGCTGGGCCCCTCAGCCTGGCTGCTCGGGCCCTTGGTGACCTGGCCTCTTCCCATCTGGAGCAGCCCCACCCAACCCACCGGCCCCTCTGGGCCACGCCCACCCCGAGCCACGCCCGCCCTAAACCACGCCCTGCTTCTAAGCCTTTGCTCTACTGTCCTAGGCCAGGAATGCCCTTTCCCCCACGCCCACCTGCAAACCCCTGCTAATCCCTTTAAAAGTTGGCTTCAAAGTCACCTCCTCTGTGAAGTCTTCCTTGATCTGCCCAGGAGGGAGGGACTCCTTTCTCCTCTGTGCCCCACAGCACCCCCTGCCTTCATTCATCACAGCAAATGCGTTTTGCTCTGCCAATTAGTGGCCGTGTGACCCTGGGCAAGTTATTAAATGTCTCAGTGCCTCGGTGTCCTCCCCAGTAAAATAGGGGCAATAATAATACCGCCTCAAATGGGTTAACACTTGTAAAGCATTTAGAATAGTGCCTGGTGTTTAGTAAGTAGTAAATGTTACCCATGATTAAAATAATGACTGTTGCCTCATAGGGCTGTTACGGGGATTAGTGAGTTAATGCACGTCAAGTGCTCAGCACGGTGCTGGGCACCTAGTGAGCCCTTTACTAATTGCACCTATCATCCCCATTGTCACTGCCATCCCCACCATCGCCGTCGTCATCCGGTGGCCCATCTGCCTCCCCCACATAGAACCCCCGAGGCACTGCCAGGACCTGGCTGTCTTTGATCCCAGGGGCCAGTTTAAAACCAGTTACACAGTAGGTGTTCAGGAAGTGTGTTAAGTGGTAGTGAGGACAGGGTAGAGATACTCAGAGCTGGGTGGAGAGGGCTCAGGGGAGCCATTTTGCCCTCCTCGGAATTTTTTTTTTAAGATTAATTATTTTAGATATATATATAGAGAGAACACGAGTGGGAGAGGCAGAGGGAGAGGGGTAAGCAGACTCCACGCTTAGCACAGAGGCCCATGTGGGGCTCTATCCCATGACCTGAGCTGAAACCAAGAGTCTGACTATGCCACCCAGGCACCCCTACTCGAAATATTTTAAAGATAGCCCTGCTCGAAGCTTGGAAACTTCTGTCCAAGCTGTGACCTTGCTCCAGGAGGTCTGTCCTGTGAGGCTTTAGACCCAGGCATGCCCAACTCTGCACACTAGTCACTGTGTGGCCTTGGGCAAGTCCCTTAACAGCACGGGGCCTCAATTGCCTGCTCTGTTTAATGGGGGCAGTGATAACCACAGCCAGTGTTCCTTGAGTGGCAGCCCCTGTCAGAAATGCTTTACCCATGGTGGCTAACTGAATCCTCACGGGCACCCTGTGAGACAGGTGCTGTTGAAACAGAGACGCAGAAGGGGGTCTGTGAAGTAATGCTGGTGAAGGATTTGGCTCCAATGAGGGGCGCCTGGCTGGCTCAGTTGGTAGAGCATTCAGCACTTGATCTTGGGGTGGTGAGTTCAAGCCCCACGTTGGGCATAGAGCTTACTTAAAAAAAAAAAAAAGGTTAAATCTGCATAAGAAAGAAAAAGAGTTGCCAGTGACATTGAGGGAAGTTGATTTCCCTTGCGGAGAGAGCACAGGCCCTAGGACCCTCTGGATGCTGACTGGGACCCATCAGGCCCATCCTCAGAGTTCTGGACCTTGCCGCCCGGCTACACGAGGGGACGTTGGCGCATTCCAGGTCTCTCGCTGGAGCCTGGTCAGGCCACCGGCCTCTCTGGTCTGCCTTCTGTCCCCCGGCGGCAGCATGAGTCACGCAGTGCCGCCTCCCTGGCTGTGAGCCTGGCCAGCTACCAACTGTGCATCACGTTTTGATGTCAGTTAATTACAGCCATTACTGTCATGATGAAAAAGTTACGTGATCCTGCAGGCCCAGGAAGCCCCAAAATGCCCTGGGGGAGCTCCTCTCCAGGGCTGCTCGGGAGGATGCACCTCCTCGCCCGCCAGTTCTGTCTTCCTCCCTTGGACGAGGAGCCTTTGAGGATGAGGAGGGTATCTCCCTCATTAGGCTGGAGCTCTGGACAAAGATCTAAAAGAATGTTTTAAAATGCATGACTGAGCTGGCAAGAAAGTAAAAGAAGCATTCAAGAGCCAAAAATACGTTTAAATAAATTAAAGAGAAAGAGGGGAAGGGAGGGAGGGAGGGAAGGAGGAAGGAAGGAAGGAAGGAAGAAAAAGAAAGGAAGGAAGGAAGGAAAGGAAGGGAGGAAAGGAAGGAAGGAAGGAAGGAAGGAAGGAAGGAAGGAAGGAAGAGTATACAAAGCAGGAGAGGAAAGTGAGCCTTGTACTGGCAGCCTCCCCTAAAAGATGCCTGTCAACTACAGCTTTGCTAGTTTTTCAGTGGAAGCCCAATTTACAAAGAGTACAATTGGTGCCCTTTAGTGTAAAGGTTTTTGAATTTTGACAAATGCAAAGACAGTTGACCCTTGAACGACATGGGGGTTAGCGATGCCGACCAACCCTCCACCATCACGCCGTTGAAAATCCCCATATAACTTTTGACTCCCCAAACTTAACTGCTAACAGCCTACTGTTGACCAAAAGCCTTACTGAGAACACAACAGTCAATTAACATGCATTTTGTGTGTTCTATGTGCTGTATGCTGCATTCCTACAGTATAGTAAGCTAGAGAAAAAAATGCTACAATAATTGTACGGAAGAGAAAATACATTTGCAGTATCGTTCCGTATTTATCAAAAAGAAACCCAAGTATAAGTGGACCCGTGCAGTTCAAACTGTGTCCTTTGAGGGTCAGCTGTAGTTGTGACCCTGCCACCATGGTCAAGATCCACATGTTTCCTCTCCTTTCCAGTCTCCCCTGTGTCCCTCTGTAGTCAACCTGTTTCCTCGTTTCTGGTCCTTGGCAAACACTGATCTGATTTCTGTCCCTATGGTTTGTGCCTTTTGTGGGATGTCATAGAAATGGAGTCCTATAGTGTGTCACCTTTCGTGGCTGGCTCTTTCTTAGCATAAAGCATTCGAGATTGATTGTGTAGTTAGGTACGTTGGTAGTTTATGTCATTGTATGGACGTACCACATTTTGCTTATCCGTTTGCTTGTTGAGGGACATCTGGGTTGTTCGCAGTTTTTGGTGATTCCGAATGAAGCTGTTATACCCATGCATGTACAGGTTACGGTGTGAATGTAGGTTTTCATTTCACTCGGGTAAACAGCTAGGAGTGAGATCATTGGGTTGTACGGCACGTACATCCTAGACTTCCTAAGACACTGCCGAACTGTTTTCCGGAGTGGCTGTGCTACTCTGAATCTCCGTCCGTGACCAACAATGTGCAGCTTTGCTTTTATTTATTTATTTATATTTTAAAGATTTTATTTTTATTTGAGAGAGAGCGGGCAAGCTTGTGTGAGTTGGGAGGAGCAGAGGGCTAGGAAACTCCGCACTGAGCACGGAGTGCGATGCGGGGCTCGATCCCAAAACCCTGAGATCATGACCTGAGCTGAAATCAAGAGTCGGACGCTTAACCAACTGAGCCACCCAGGCGCTCCTGGAGCTCTGCTTTTAATAGATGCACATGAGACAGGACACATAGCCCAAGACCTGACCAAGTAGAAAGGGGGATCTGAGATCCCCCATAAGGTCAGAACCTCTGCGGATAACATCTTCAGTGAAAGAGTAAACTTGAAAAGTATCTGGCTTCCAAAAGGACATGCAACAAAAATGTTGGTCCTGGCTTTGACTCAGGATGGAGGGGGGAATAAGCTCTTTCCTGAGCCAGCCCTCAAGTGAGACCAGAGTCCAAATTCCTACTTCTGGCTTGGTCCAGAAACCTCCAGCTGAGAATTTAAAGTTGTTCCTGGTGAGTAATACTCCCAGGTCTCCAGCAAAAAACAAAAACAAAAAAACCCAAACTAAAATCCTTTCTGGAGGAAAACATATCAATCCAAGCCTTATAAAATTCCCACGGATAGAGTCCTAATGATCATGTGCTCACGATGCAAAATTTTAAAACACACAAAAACCAAGATTCTAGGAACAGTTTTAATAGACCTGAGAAGCAGTGGACTCAGATCTGCACACACTTCAGGTATGGCAATTAGAGAATTCATCTTGGGAAAAAAAGGTGCTCAATCATTTAAACCAGTAAAAGAAAGTATTGAAAGTATGAACAAGGAACAAGAGACTGTCAAAAATGACCAGGCACGGTTTCTTATAAAATTAAGCATATACTTACTGTATGAGCCAGCAATTCCACACCTAGGTATTTGCCAAAGAGGAATGAAAACATATACGTCCCGGAGAAGATTTGTGCGTGCCTGCTCCTAACGGTTTCGGATAGCCCCAAACTGCACAACACAAATGTCCATCAACTGGCGGACGGAGAAACAACACTATGTGGAGAGAGAGAAGCGAGATACGACACACCGTACGATTTCATTTTTATGAACTTTTCAAAGCGGCAAAAGCGACTCTCTAGTGACAGAATGCAGATTAGCGGTGGCTTGGGGCAGAGAGTAAAGGGGCAAGAGGACACGAGGCACCTGTGTCTCGATAATGGAAACGTTCTCCATCCTGACTGTGGAGGTGGTTCTGTGAGTGTCAAAACTCACCAAACTGTACACTTCCAATAGATGCTTTTACTGGTTGCAAATTATACAACATAACTACACCTTGGGAAATTATACTTCAGTAAAGTTAATTTTAAAAAAGCAATAAATTGGGGTGCCTGGGCGGCTCAGTTGGTGAAGCATCCGACTCTTGATTTCCGCTCAGGTCAGGATGTCAGCGCCGTGAGATCGAGCCCCGCGTTGGGCTCCGCGCTGGGCATGGAACCTTCTTGAAATCCTCTCTCCCTCTCCCTCTACCCCTCCCCCAGTGCTCACATGCACACACTCTCTCAAAAAAATAATAAAAACGCAATAGGCAGTTTGAAAAAAACTTAATCTGAGCTTCTAGAGATGAGATATATAAAATTGCAGTAGAAAATACAACAGCTAGGTTGAGTAGTAGATTAAACACTGAAAAGAGAGCTGAGAAGAGAATCGATGAGCCACAGGTTGGTGAATAAACACCCAGATCCCAGCGCAGAAGGACAACGAGATGCAAATGGTGAAGAGGTGTGAAGAGGTGTGAAGGATGAACGCCTCTAAAACAAATCAACTCAGTCTTCTAGAAAGGGCCATGGGGGGCAGAAATAAAGGAGCAACCTTTTTCAAAGGCATAAAGGCTGAGAATTTTCCAGAACTAAGGACAGATGAATCCTCAAATTCAGAAACCCCAGCAGGAAAAATAAAAAGAAATACACAACTTGACAATTAGATCAAAATTTCAGAATAGCAAGGATAAAAGGAAGACCCGAAGAGCAGTATGGGCAGTCATAGCGCTTACAAAAGGACCGCAAGGAGGCTGATAGGCGACCTTTGATCAGAGACCGCGGAAGTCAGAGGCCATGCCCGCAGGCAAGCTCAGAGGGAAAAACAGCCCTCGACCAGCTAGAAGCTATCTTTGTGGCACGAGAGGGAGTTGAAGGCAGTTTCAGAGGAAAAGCTGACAGCGTAGTTCCAGGTGAGACACCTTTAGAGGAGATCGTCAAGGATGTGCTTCAAAAAGAAAGAACATGATCTTAAAGGAAGTCTGAGCCACAGATGGAATTGTGAGTAATAAACACGCCAGACATGTGGCTAAATCTAATTAAACACCGAATCTATAATTAGCGGTAATAATGTCTTTTTTGAGGGCTTAAAAAAATAGAGTGAAAATACCAGACAACAGTAACCTGTTAAGTCACTGAGGGGGTGATGGGATTTAAAGTTTTCTAAGGTTGCTGGCCTGTGTTGGAGGAAAAGTGCCTGTAGTCATTTATGGACGGATGCTTTAGGACAGAGGTCTGCAGACGATGGCTCTTGGGCCAAATCAGGCCCAGTGGCTGTTTTTATGCAAGTTTTATTGGAACACAGCCATGCCCATTCCTTTGGTATCGGTTATGGCTGTTTTCACACTCCCTCCTGCAGCAGAGTTGAGCGGTTGCTGCCCAGACAGGATGGTCCGCAAAGCCTAAAATATTTACCATTGGGCACTTTGTAGGACCCGTTTGCTGATGCCTGCTTCAGGGTAGCTACTGAAAGAAGAGAAACAGAGGCTATAGCATTTAAACGGAGGGGAGAAAATAGAATGAGGAGAAAACTCAATTCAAAAGAAAAAAAGATGAAAAAAGAAAGATCTTAAAAAATCAAGATAATAGATAGTACAAAGCAAGATGGTGGAAGTAAATCTGGATGCTTCTAGCCCCTGCCTGATTCTGTGTTCCCATTTCAGCAAGCGGCCCCTGCAGAGGCAGCTGTATGCACCTTCTCCACGTCTTGCCTCTCTTCTCTCCCCAACACACTCCAGTGAGGCACCTGTCCCCATGGCCGTTTGTCCAGGTAGCCAACAACTTCCATATGGCCGAGCCGTTCAGAGCTTCCCAACTAGGGTACCATGCAAGGAAGGGTCCTGGATGCCCAGCTGTGGGTTCGTTCAGCTCATGGGACACTGGGCAGGGCCCCGGGGTGGCCAGAGATCCTGAGCCTGTCACATTCGTCCCCGAGCAGCCTTGTGTGTTTCCCTGGGGCCCACACCAACAGTGGTGTTTTCTGTGTGTGCTGTGACATGGGAAAGTTGGGAAGCCTGGCTGGGGTCCATCTTTAGTCCTTTTCTTAGACCCATTTACAACATTTCACACAACGGCTCGTGCCCCTTCTTGAGACACTCTCTCTTCCAGACACGCCCACTCATGCTTGGTTTTCCTCCTACCTCCCTGACGGCTCCTTCTCCGGCTCCTCTGTTCTCCCCAACCTCTGCTTGTTGGAGGACTGCAGGGTGCGGTCCTGGGGCCTCATCTCTCTGCTGTCTACACTCCCAGGAGCGCTCATCTGGTCCCAGCTTCAAACCAGCCCCACAGCTCCTAGTCACACCTTCAGCCAAGCCTCGCCTCCGAACCCCAGCGGGACTACCCGGGCCCCCCATGCATCACCTCGTGGAGGCCTTACTGGCACCTCAATCTCACCCCCGCAACACCTACCTCCTGATTTCCAGCCCCACAAGACTTCCCCTCATCCAGGGTCGCCATTTCAGTCAGTGGCAGCCCCAGGCTCCTGGTGGCCCACACCCAAGTATGGAATCACGTTTGGCTCCTCTTTTTCTCTCACGCCCCACATTTGATCCATCGGCTCTGCCTCCAAAACACAGTTTCAGTCTGAGGGCTTTTCACCTGGTCCCCTGCTGGGTTCTCATTGGGGTGATTAATGCTGCCTCTCCCTGGTCTCTCTGCTTCACCCTGGCCTCCCATGAGCTGTGGTCAGCAAGGTGGCCAGAGGGATTCTGTGAGCACCTGGGCCAAGTCATGTCTCCTCTGCTTAACTGTGTCTTCAAGGTCAACACGAATCGACCTTCCACCTTTCTGACCTCATCTCCTTGCAGCCTGTCCCTTTCCCTCCACCCCCTGGCCAGACTGACCTCCCAGCAGGTCCTTGGACCTGCCAACCAAGCTCCTGTCTCAGGGCTTTGCATATTCTGTTCCCCTTCCAGCACTCAGATCCCCCTGATATCCCTACTGCTCATGCCCTTGCTTCCTCAGGTCCCTACTCAAATGTCCCTCAGCCAGAGAGGCTTCCTGGTCCTTGTACAAAACAGCAGCCTTGGGGCGCCTGGGTGGCCCAGTCAGTTAAGTGTCCGACTCTTGATTTCAGCTCAGGTCATGATCTCAGGGTCATGAGATTGAGTCCCCCATTGGGCTCTGCACTGGGGGTGGAGCCTACTTAAGATTCTCTCTCTCCCTCTGCCTCTCGCCCTCTCCCTCTTTGTCCCTCTCTAAAAAAAACGAAAATAACAAACAACAAAACAGCGGCCTTGCCCTCCTCTGCAGCGTTGAGCGCCACTTATTACCACTGTTGGCGTTAACCTTGATCACCTGGCTGAGGGTGTGTTGGTCAGTTTCCTCCACTTGTAATGGGTTGATTTGTATACCTACCACCATTCCCTAAATCCATACACTGAAGTCCTAACCCCCAGCACCTCTGGAGAGAGGGTCTTTACAGAGGGAAGCAAGTCAAGATGAGGTGGTTAGGTGGGCCCGAATCCAATATGACTGGTGTCCTCATAATAAAAGGGGCGATCTGGAGACAGACACGCAGGGAGAATGCCACGTGAGTGCGGAGGCGGCCATTTACAAGCCAAGAAAGCGGCCAGGAAAAGGTATTTTCCTCACAGCGGTCAGAAGGAACCAACCCCCTGGATGCCTCCATCTCTGACTTCAGCCTCCAGAACTTGGGACAGTCAATTTCTGTTGTTTGAGCCACTCAGTTGGTGGCACTTTGCTACGGCAGCCCTAGCAAATATATACACCGCTGTGAAGTCACTCTTTCTTCCCCCTTTCCATGATCTGTGCATTGGAAGAAAGTCAGGTGCAGCCCATAATTAAGCTCCACCTCCTTGAGGACAGAGTATCTACATAAGCTGTTTGGAATTCTCATCCATGGACACTATCTGCCTTAGTCATGTGTTTGTTGTCCGTGTCCCCCAACCAGACTCTAACTCCTGGGCTTGGATGTTGGCTCTTTGGTTCACTGCCGGATCTCAACCTCTAGAACAGTGCCTGGCACAGAGTAGGAATCTGGATTTTCGAATATCCAAAAGCAATGAGTCAGCAATGACAATAATTGGAAATGGACTATTTTATCTACTTTAAAGACATAGATAGTCCACGTAGATGAAGTACAACTTCATACTGAAGAAACTCCCCAAATATTAAATCACAGGAGGTTTGAAGAGTAGACTGGAAAAAAGACAGATGATAAAGGAAACTGGTATGGCTTAAATGATCATAGATAAAATGTTATTAGAGGGGTGCCTGGGTGGCTCATTCGGTTATGCATCTGACTCTTGATCTCAGCTTAGGTCTTGGTCTCAGGGTTGTAAGTTCAAGCCCCACGTTGGGCTCCATGCTGGGCATGGAACCTACTTAAAAAAAAGAAAAAGGAAAAAAAATCATGGCTAAAACATTATTAGGAAACAATAATGTTATTGTTTATAATAACAGAATAATTATAAATAAATGTGTAATTAAGGGGGTTGCCACATGATGTTAAAAGGTTCAGTACATTGGAAAGCCGGAACAATTCTGAACTTGTATGATCTAATGACATGAGTTCAAATATATAAAGCGAGTTTCCTGGCTCTTCTTGCCTTTCTTTTGTATATCCTGGACTGGGTACCAGAGAAAGTAGCAACCCGGAAACATCAACAGGCAGAGATGACCAAAAAAAGCCCTACAGAAGTCTGCTTTCTTGGGTCAAAGAACCAGAAAAGACACAGATGAGCAACAAAGGACGCTCTTAGACAATAAACCTCTCTCTGCTCCAGCCACACACCCCAGAAAGAACTGTCTCCAGGATCACCCCACCAACAAAATTGAAAAGAATTGAGATCATATACAGTGTGCTTTCTGTCTATCCTGGAATTAAAATAAATATGGATAACTTCAGACTCCTGGCAACTGAAAAATATACTGGTCAATGACCCATGGGTCAAAGAGGAAGACTCAAGAGAAGTAAAAAAATACATTGAACTGAATGAAAATCGGAATACATCATACAAAATGTATGTGACATAGTGGAAGCTGGGCCGAGAGAGAAATCTGCACTAAATGCTCACACGGAAAGGTAATGTAGAAGTCTCAAATCAATATTCCGTGCTCCCACCATAAGAAGCTAGAAGAGTGAAAGAAACCCAAAGCAAACAGACGGAAGAAAACAACCAAGTTAGGAGCAAAATTCAATGCAGTCGAAAACAGAAGAACACTAGAGAAAATCAATGAAACAAAAAGCGGGTTCTTTGAGAAGATCAATAATATTGACAAGTGCCTAGTGAGACTGACAAAGAAGACAGAAGGCACAGATTGTCAATATCAGGAATGAAGCCAGGGATAGCCATACAGACCCTGAGGCTATCAAAAGATTAAGAAGGGAATACTACAAACAACTCTACACATGGAAGTTTGACAACTTAGTTGAAACGGTCCACTTTCTCAGAAAACACAAGCAACCCAAATTCAGCCAGTATGAAATAGGTGATTTGGCTCTGTACCTATTAAAGGGATTGAATTCATAATTTAAAAACTCAAGAGTGTGCAACTCTTGATCTCGGGATCATGGATTTGAGCCCCACGTTGGTGTAGAGATTACTTAAATAAGTAGAACTTAAGTGAATAAATACAAACTTCTAAAAAAGAAATCTGGCCCAGATGCTTTTGCTGGAGAAGCCTACCATGCGTTGAGAGAATTAACACCAGTTCTGCACAGTCTCTTCCAGAAAACAGAAGAGGAGGTAATTTCTCAATTCATTTTATGAAGTCCGAATCACACATAAAAATAGAAAACAATAAAAATATTACACATAGAAAAATACAAAAAATATGAAGAGCACAAAAATATATGAAGGTAAAATGGATTGAACTCTGAGCACTGGATGGGGTGGATTTTAACACATCTCACTAATTGATGAGGCAGACAAGAAAATCAGTAGTCAATAGAAGGTTTGAGAAGCACAAATAACAGGCTTCATCCACTCAACAGACATGTAGCCCTGTGTATTGATCACAAACAGACACACATTATTCTCAAGCACAGGGAACATAAGTGAAAACTGACCATGTCAGTCCTATCCAGAAAGCAAGTCTAAACAAAATGGAAATAAATTGCATCCTTCAGACCACAGCCAACTCTTGTGCAATTAACTTAGAGCTCAGTACGGATAGTAAGAAAAACCTGTTCGTTTGGAAATTTTTAAAAAAGGTTTATTTATTTATTTTAGGAAGTCGGGGGTAGGGACAGAGGGAGAGAATCTTCAGGCAGACTTCCCACTGAATGCGGGGCCCGACTAGGGGCTTGATCCCATGACCCAAGAGATCATAACCTAAGCCTGTATCAGGAGTTGGACACTTAGCTGACTGAGCCAGCCAGGTGCTCCTTGTTTGGAAATTTTTAAAAATGGTCTTTTAACTAACTTGTCAGTCAAATGGAAATTACGAATGGAATAACAGTGAAAAGACAACATCTGGAAAACAGTAGGCTCAGCTCCAGTGATTCTCAGAACAAGATACAGAGGGGTGCCTGGGTGGCTCAGTTGGTTAAGCCTTCATCTCAGGTCATGATCACAGAGGTCTGGGATCGACCCTGCTTCGGGTTCCCTGCTCAGTGGGGAGCCTGCTTCTCCCTCTCCTGCCATTCCCCCACCCCACCCCTTGTGCTCTCTGGCTCGCTCTCTCTGTCAAATAAATAAATAAAATCTTTTTTTTTTTTAAAAAGAACAAGATGCAGAGTCTGAAATGCTGATGGCAGAAAATAAGAAAGGCAGAAAATTCATGAATTAGGCACTTGAATTGAGAAGTCAGGAAAATAACAAGATTAACCCAAAGAAAGGAATGATGAGTAGAAATGTGGGATTGGTGAGAAAATTAGGATTTAAAAAATCTGAATTTGGTTCTTGGAAAAGATTAATTAAATTGATAAACTTTGATTCATGAGGATACATAGAGAAATGCATAAATAAGGGAACTTAGTGAGAGAGGCACAGGAGACTCTGATGATGTAGAGTGGGTGACCCAACGAAGCCACCTCAGTGCCTGGAGGGGACCGCCACCATCTCAGATCTACTGGCCTTGGAAGGACCTCTAGAAGGGGGGTCACCCACATCCTGCAGTCCTTTGGAGGAGGCAGTCCTGCACCTCTGGGAGCTTCACAGTCCCACTTGGAAACATGCAGGAGCTCGGGCCTTCAGGGAGGTGCCTTCTTCCTGTCTGATGGAAGCCCCCAGGGCAGGAGCCCCTTCCTTGGGTGGTAGCAAACTGTCAGATTACCATACGGCTGCCTGCTGATTCCCTAAGCAGCTGTGTGAGCATTCCAGTTTCTCCACGTCTTCAGCAACACTTGCCATTATCTGTTTTTTTGGTAGTAGCCATCCAAGTGGGTGTGAGAGTTTCTCTCATTGTGGTTCTCATTGGCATTTCCCTGCTGACTCCCGATACTGAACACCTTTTCATGTGTCTGTTGGTCATCTAGGTATCTTTGGAGAAATGTCTATTTAAATCCCAGGGCACCTGGTGGTGCAGTTGGTTAAGCATCCGACTCTTGATTTTGGTTCAGGTCATGATCGCAGGGTCATGAGACGGAGCCCCGAGTGGGGTTCTGTGCTGGGGGTGGAGCCTGCTTAAGATTCTCTCTCTCCTTCTCTGCCTCATCCATGTGCTCTCTCTCTCTCTCTTTCTCAAAAACAAACACCTTTGTCCATTTTGTAATCAGGTTGTGTTTTTGCCATTGAGTTGTAAGAATTCTTGATATAGTCTGAATATTAGACCCTTGTCAGAATGCGGTTTGCAAATATTTCTCCCCGTTCTCTCAAATGTCTTTCACTTTCTGGATCTTGTCCTTTGAAGCACAAATTTTAAAATTTTGATGAAGCCCAATTTATCTTTCGTTAGTTGTTAAAATTAACTTTAAATGAAACGAAAAATATATGCCCAACAAGTATGAAAACTCAGATGTAATGGACACATTTCTAGAAAAATAGAACTGATCCATACAGCCGGGGATGTGCTGGTAAATGCTTTACAATTGGCTTCCCAAACCAATGAAACACACATGCACACACAGCAATACTCCCCTGTTGGTAGCATTTGCCGGTTTCCGTGGTGTGATGGTTCCCATCACGAACGGTTTCAGGCTCCCAGCGTGACGTCGCTGAGTGCAGAGGTGGGAAGAGATGCACACGATCTGCCCCGCAGAGCCGGCCTCCAGCACTTTGCTGGGCTGTAACGAGAAATAAACATCTGCCGCGTCTTCCTGCACGTGAGGCCCCACCGGGCCACCCTCCACCCTGGTAGAGTCACTGATGCTGCAGCTATCAAGGGATGACATTGGGACAGTCCCGCCAGGGAGTGGTAGCCCGGGAGCTCACCCCCACTGGTGGCCCAGCTCCTTTTCTGAGAACCATTGCCGACCAATGGTCCGGCCTGAACCTTTGAACCTTGCCAGGCATGTGTAGACTCATGCATCACAGAATGTCAGTGACCAGCTTCTGGAAACAGGCTCAAAGAGGGGGAGAACATGCCCAAGGTCACACAGCAGGGCATGCACAGTTCATCCGGAACCTCAGTCTCTCAGAACCTCGGCTGGAACTCCCAGCCCAGCCTTGGAACTGTACAAACTTGGGTGTGGCCCACGAACCCTCTTCGGCCGGGAGTGCCCGTGCTGCCTTGTGCTGGCCTGGGGATCCCCATGGGGTCGAATATACCCCGAGGTCAGGTGTGGCTATGCCTGCCCTGTTGTTCCTTGCATGGAGCTCAGGGAGCCTCGCAAGCCCCACGCCAAGGCTACGGTGGGGGGCGGGAGGCAGCAAGGCCAGCTCTGAGCCACAGCCAGAGCCCCGTGGAGACAGGACCTCTATCCTGTGAAGGCTGCATGCTCTGAGCACTCCCCAAAGGAGGCAGGCAACCCTGGGACCCTTCCGGAGGCTGCAGTTAAAAGGAGAAATAAAGCGTGGGCTTCAGAGGCAGCCAGCCAGGCTGGCATTCCAGCTCCCCACATAGGGGCCACGTGACCTTGGGTGAAGTGTCTCAACGTCTTTGAACCTCCGTTTCCTCTCATAAAGGTGCCTGGTCCCACAACGGTTGTGATGAGCTCATGTTCTAGGGCTCTTGTGGGCTGGCACACAGGAGGTGCTCAATAAATAGTATGTTCCTGTCCTTCCTCTAGTTTTCTCCCCCCCCTCCAACTTAGGGGACCCTGCTGGCTGATGGTGAGGGGCTGGAAGGAGCGGCGATGTGAGCCTCCAAGCCCTCTCCCCTCCCCTGCCCCTGGTCTTGGCGAATCCCTACCATGGCCAGAACCTGGGTGCCGTCTCAGGGGATGCTCTGGAGGAGTACAGAGCCAGGAGTGGGGAAGGGGGTTCTGCCCCAAGGCAAATCCCCGAATATCCCTCATACAGATCTTTCCGACACCTGGGTTGTTCCCACAAGGACAGGTTGAGGCGCAGAACTGTTCTACTTGGCCCCAGTGCCGGGAGAGTCCCAGACAAGGGGCAGGGGGCCAAGCTGTGCTGCCGAGGTCCTGTGTGACCTTGGACAAGTCGCTGCCCTTCTTTGGGTCCTCAGTGGTTCTTTCGGTACAAGGCAGGGGTTGGGCTGACGCAGTCCCGGGCTCCCTCTGGCTCTGGTGGTTGGAGATTTCCAGCCCCTCCCCAGCCTTGGCTCGCACAGGAGCTGTGCCCCAGGCTCCCTGGCCAGACCAATAAACCAGGCTCATGAATGCCTGGCGGGGCAGCAGGCCTCTCTCAAATAAAAACTGTTTCCCAAACAGGGTTGAGAAAGGCTAGCTCTGGGCGACCCTGAGTCAGGCCATCAGAGGGGCACTGGTTCTGGGCTGATTGGCTGCCCGGCCTTCTGGGCCAAGCGTATGGGAAACCAGCTCCCTTAGTCACCCATCACTCTTTCCTTCCTCCTTCCTCCTCTCCTTCCCTTTGGAGATAAACTTGGGCTCTAGTCCTAACTCCCTGTGTGGCCTTGGCCCTGCCACTTTTCCTTCTGGGCCTCAGTTTCTTCATCTGTGCAACAGGGAGACCAGTCCTCGCCTGGCCTTGCTTCTGGATGGTGAAGAAGCTCAGGAAAGACAGCACGTGAAAGTCTTTTGCCAGCAGTGAGCGGATGCGGGATGCAGGAGTGACCCTCACAGTGGAGTGGGTCCTTTCCACAGACAGGAACAGAGTTTCCCTAGGCTCCTCCATCAACTATAGATTCCTCCAGGACAGAACGGTGCCTCCTCTGTTAGATCAGAAGAGGGAGAGAGGGGCTTTGCCTAAACCTTAGCTCCTAGAAGGTAGGAGCTGTGTTTCCCCCATCAGACTAGCTGATCCGTGTGGTCAGAGGCTGTGCCTCCCCCATCAGATCGGAAACTTCTCAGGGGTGGGGGCTGTGCCTCCCCCATCAGAAAGAAAACTCCTGAGGGACAGGCAGTTTGTCTCTACACTCGGTCTGGGGATCCCGCAGAGCATGGTCTGTACCTACCCCTTCAGACTGGGGGCTCCCACTGTCCCCTGTTTTCTCCTTCACAGCCAGCACCCAGGAGGACCGTGTTGTGGGTGGCTGTGGTGTGTGTGGCTGGCCCGTGGGGATAAGCAGCAGCTCAGGATGAGGTGCCCTCCCTGCCAGTCCATGCTGGCGCTGGGCGCTCCCCACACAGAGGACCAGGGTCGGCCTGGGTCCTTCAGGCCCACGTTGGGGCTGGTTGGCTCTTAGACTCGGCCAAACCCTGACTGGCCTCACTGTGGTTTGCCTGGGGGCGTCACTGGAACTGGGGGCCCTGGGATGCTGTTGGGGAGCGGGTGGGGGAGGGGTAGCAAGAGGGGTGCGCTTCATCTGCTCTCAGAGTCAGTGCTGGCAGCGCTCAGAGGATCAGCTACCCAATCCTCTCCTACAGATATAAAGACCAAGGTCATGGAGCCGGTGCCCAAAGCCCTCCCCACTCCCCCACCCACCCCAGGCCAGTGTGCACGGGGCGTGGTAGCACCCGATCCCGGGGCTCCTGACTCCTGGCGCAGTGCCCCTTCCACTCTGCCTGCCTGCTTCCTGCAGCCCTGGTCTTAGGGAGCCGCCCCTCCAATCCGAGGGTGAACAGAACCCCCTTCCCCACACCCCCCACGGTCAGCACTGAGCCTGGATAACTCAGGGGCGAGCATGGGAAGACTTCCTGTGCCTCTTACCTTTGCTCCCGGCGTCATCCATCCTTCTCTTTTCCCGTTCCCTGGCACTGCAGCCCTGCCCCTCCTTACGTGAGACTCTCCAAGACTGAGCCCGGAGTAAAGGGGCAGGTGGAGGCCTGGCTCGGAGGGGCCCAGGGGGCCCAGCCGGGGAAGCCAGCAGTGACCACAGACTCTCCCTGAAGGCGCCTGCTTAACATCGGTGGCGTGTGAATTTGGTGTCCCCCTCTCCTTAGTGCACAGGGCTGGTAGTTTCTCTTTTTCATGTTGATTTATAAGCATTTTTCATACATTCTGGATGCGAGTCCTTTGTCAGATACACGGATGATGAGTACTGCCTTCTGTCTATGGAAATGCAATTCATGTAGTCACTGGTCATTCCAGGAGCCTCAGGGATGACTGGCCAGGCCCTACTGGTGCCGGGGGCTGTGCTGTGCCCCTGCCCTCAAGAGAGCTCCCCTCTGGTAGAGGAGACCGACGTTCAGAATGAGAGAGACCGCAGTTTGTGAGAAGCTGGCTCCTCTCACCACGCTAACATGATTTTCTTTGGAAATGTTTTATCAAGGAGAACTTCTTCAGACTCAGGTAGGGTGAAAAGAAAGGTTTCCCTGTGTTTGTTTTCTGGGCTGGGTCTTTATATTCTTTGCAGTGGGCACTGCTTCTAGAAATTTCCTTTACTCTATAAGTCCCAGTGGGTAAACATGTGCTCCCCTGCTGACCTCTCCGCTGGTTTCTGCCCTGGTTTCGCGTGTTACGGTTGGACCCATCAGGACATGGTGGGGAGCCTGAGCTCACACTTAGCTGATGTCAGCGAAATTTAGGGGTGTGGGAGCAGCCCCCTTTTTCTTGTCACTTAGTTCTGCATGGGAGTCCATTTTGGAAGGCCGGGAATGGGGAGGTGGAGATGCCCCGACTGAGGCCTGGTTCCTAGGGGAGAGGACACGTTTGGGAGTTTCCCAAGCTGCCCTTCCCAGAAAAGATAGCAAGAGGTAAGCAAGAAGGATATGCAGGGGGTGTTGACAGCTTTTAGGGGGTTGGCTACACGCCATCTGGTAAGACCTGGAGCCTACTTGCTAAAGACTTAATATGATTTACTTTGTTTCCTTGCAGCCAGGCCAAGTGCCAGAGGACCTGGCTGCTAGCTTTGGCTCTGTGGCTGGGTGCTGTGTGAGCCAGAGCCAGTCACTTCCCCTCTCTGGGCCTCAGTCTCTCTGTCCCTTGCCCTTCCTCCTGCACCCTCACAGTTGTGGATCCAGTTTGATGGGCTGAGTAACCTGATGGCTCCTAGCCTCAGTTTCCTCATCTGCACAGTGGGGATACACACAGCCATGACATGGGAAGTGTCAGGGGGGTGTGTCCCCAGCACCCAGGGCAGGTGAAAAGTCGGTGATCCCTCCATGTCCGAGGGCAGGAGCAGGGGGCTGGAGAAGGGGAGGCCCTTGGGGAAGCAGGGGGTCGAGAGGGCTCTGGCACTCACGGAGCTCCAGGGTTCTCATCTGCATTGCTCCTGGGCCTCTTTCCTGCTCTCCCATCCCAGTCTCTCTTATTCCCTCATATTTCTGTCCCTCCCTCTGTCTTTCAGTTTGTCTTTCTCTGTTCCTGCTGCTCTCCATGTCTCTCTTCCTCACTTCTGTCCCTTTGTTCTGTGGGTTGGACTTTCTTTGTCTCCAACTCTGTTTCTTCCTGTTTCTGTCCCTTCTCCCCCCACTTCTCTCTGGAGGCCCCTCTGGCTTCACTGAGCCACAGGGCCAGTCCGGAGTGGGGAGAAACCTGGAGCTGGGCTCCCAGACCACACTGTGCTCACCGAGGCTGCCTGACTCACCCCCTCAGTCAGGGTGATGGAGCCCAAGGGGCTCTGTCAAGGGGTGGCTGGAACCCCTGCCTGGACAACTTGGGGCTGCAGTCGGTGGCCAAGAACTCCTGTACCACCATGAGTCTCGATGTTTTTTTCGTTCAAGCCAGCATCCTGATCTCCCAGAGCTGAAGGCCTGACCACTCCCTGTTCTTGTCCCTCTGAAATATGCAGTTTTGCCATAGGGGAAGTGGTAAAACAGGTGGTTTCCCGGGACAGAGCCTTGTGGGGGGCTACTTAGAGAACAGAACATTCCGTGGGAGCCAGAGGCAAGCATGTGGGATGGCTTCCTGGAGGAAGTGGACTGCGGGGGGGCCAGGAGGGGGACTAATGTGCAGGAGTGCCCACCAGGGACCTGGCCCATGCTGAGTGCTTTGTAGACATGACCTCAGTGTCTTCATCTGCAGAGTGGGGCTAAGCACAGCCACCACCTGGGAGGTGTCACGGGGAACATGTTGCAAAGCCCAGAACTTGGACCCAATGTGCGTATAATAATTTTGCAGATGAGGCCAAAGCAGTCCTAGAGGGGCCAAGTGGCTGCCCATGGTCACCCAGCCAATGAATGATGGGCCAGGGCTGGACCTGCCACCTGGACCCATGCTCTGTCTGCTGTTCGTACAGCCTGTCCAGCTGCTGATCCCCCTACACCCCTAATGCTCCTTCTTCTTTCCCTGTAAGGGGGAAACAGAATGGGCTGTGTGTCCTTGGACAAATTGCTGGGCCTCTCTGGGCTTATTAGTGGTGACCAGTCAGGCCAGTGGCTTTCTGAGGTGATCTGCAGAGCCCCAGGTTCCTGATCAAGGGCTGCAGGTACCGCCAGAGCGGGGAGAATGAGCAGGTGGGCTTTGGGCCCCTACCGTGCTTGGTCCTGAGTGCCTACTCTTTGGCTTATCTCGAAAGCCTCCTTTTTCCCTGACATTTTAGGAGAGTATGTGCCCCCCCAACCCCACCCCAGCCATCAGGGCCCTCTATGAGGTGGGTGTCTGCCCCTGGGCTCCCCCCCCACAAGCCTCATGCTCAGGCCAGGCTAAAGCCAGCAGGGGCCAGATGGCTGGGGCCCATGTCATGGAAGCCTCCAGGCTTTGAAGGTGCCAGAGAAACAGAGTTGGGTGGCTAGGACCCAAATGGTCTTAATGGTGTGAGGCATCTGGGACTGGGTGTCTCTTGAGTCCTGCCATCTGGCCTTTGTGCCTCCCCAGGGCAGAAGGTGGGGTGTGTGTGTGTGTGTGTGTGTGTGTGTGTGTGTGTGGTGCAACAGGAGGGGTGAGGCCAGTGGCCCCTGCAGCCTGTAAACACCAAGGACAGAATGCGGCAGTTCACACCCAAGCTGGGAGTCCCACCAACCGGCCCCGGCTGTTTCCATCCAAATTCACACGAGACCTCAGCCTTCATTTCCTCCTCTGCCAAGCGGAGGCAACAGCAGTCTGCGCCCTCGTCCGCTCCAAGAATGCAAGACGGTGCTTGCGGGATCTTAAGCACCGAGCCGGCACCCTGTATGTGCTCCGGAAACTCTGGCTCGCATCATTACCGTCCTTTCTCTCCGCGCACGCGTCCCCGGGCCTCAGGCCGTTGCCCTGCTGTGGCTCCTGGAAAGCTTCCTCAGAGCAACACGTTCACACATCCACATTCCCCATTAGCCGTGCTCCCCTGGAAAGCAGGCTGCAGCCAGGTCTTCTTCTCTACTCGTGGCCTGGCCCATGGTGGAGCTGCCCAAGAAATCTTGGTGACATCAGTATGAGCAAGTGATGTGGGGGAAAGATGCCGGGCTCTTCTGTACAATAGTTTCTCCACTGGGGGTCTGGGAGATGATGTCTCACAGCAGCTGGACAGGCCAGGTCTAGATGGAAGGTCCCTAGTGGACAGGGCTGCCCTACAGGGAAGAAGAGTTTTTCAAGGACCCCCATCGGGCGGCCTGGGGATCCAAGTTTCTCACTCTGAGGTTGATTCCCTGTCTTCTACTTCACGTTGCCTCTAGGAGGCTGTGTATTTTGAGGCAAGTTGCTGTCCCTCTCTGGGCCTTTCTGTCTCCATGTGTTTGATGAGCCAGGTGAACCAAGTTTTCTGAGAGTACCTGCTGAGACATGAAGTGTTAAGTGATGCCCAGCAGGGGTGCCGTCCCTCACCCCCTTTCCAGAAATGATTCCCCAGCTCTGAGTGAGCCAGTAGAAGGTCCTAGACTCTGATTCTCATGGTGGGACCTCAACTGCAGCCAGGATGGCTGACACTGGAAGATACTGGATCTCTCCTCTAGCAGCTCTGAGGAAGAGCCATCATCAGGGAGGGAACCCCCAAATTCTCTGCTACTCCCCATTTAATCAAAGGCTTGAATAAAATGAAGAATATTCATTGAGGAGAGTCTGAAGGATACCAAGCACATTTCTCTATAGACACCCCATCCCAAAATATACCCGTGGATCAAGCCAGACCCAACCATAAGGGTGCCGTGGGTCTCTTAGTTCAAAATCCCCCACTTGCCCCGTTTAGTAAACTCCACTCAGGGGTGGGAGGGGGGGATGTCCCTTGGTTTTCAGGGACCAAAAGAGTTGGGCTTCTCTTCTTCAACTGATTTAGTTGTATCTTGTGGGCACCATGATTCATGAAATTGATTATATTTCCCTTTGCTTGTGGGCCACCAGGGAACTCACCGCTAGATCTACCAACCAGACAGATGTCCATCCCTGTCTTGTACTTTCTTTCCCTGCTCTTTGACCTCATTTTCTCATTTGGAAAAATAATTTTACCCAGGGTGTACTTTGTAAGCTGTCTCAAATTCTTTCTATTAGGACGTGGGATAAAAATCCATGAAAGAAGTGGAAATGTTGAGTCTCGCCTGGAGTGGGCACTGGAGGAAGGGCGGTGGAAGTCGGGGAGGGGAAGGCAGGATGGCTGGTGATGGGCAGAGCTTTATGGAGACCCCCAGGTCGGGGAGCAGATCCCTGGCAGGGGTGGAGCAGTGAGGGGGGAAGCTAGAGAAATATGATCAGAAAACAGGGGTCGGGCATTGAGTGAAGAAGTGGTTCTCAAGGGCCTGATCTGGGGGGCTTGAATTCCAGGTGAAGTTTCTATGTCTTGAGGACCGCCTGTATCCCAGGCACTTTACATACGTCAATTTAAACTTCGACATTATTCCAGACTTTACACATTAGGAGACTACGTCTCAAAAAAGTTAAATCATTTGCCCAGTGCTCTGAAATCTAAGAAATGGCTGAGCCCAGACTGGAACCACAGATAGTAGGGCTCCAGGGTCTAGAATTTATTTTCCCATCTAGCTGCTCTCCTTTATCCGGGGCTGCAGGATGCTGGAGCAGTCTTACAGGGAGGTGGGGGGGGGAGGGCAGATCGGAGGCATGTTTCAGACAGGTCAGTACTGCGTGCAGTGTGGAATGAAGAGAGCCTGGGGACTGGGAGAGCCGGAGGCGGCTCAGGTCTTGGCTGGGACTAGGGTAGGGGTGAGGGTGGAGGGGAAGGGATGGGGCCAGAGAGGTTTGGGAGGTAGAGCTGATGAGTCAGGTGGAGTGACTGTTTGGATACTGGCGATGAGGGAGGGGCAAGACTGAAGAGGGTGGATAGCCGGTGCCGGTGCCGGTGCCGTAGCATTTGCTGAGACAGGCAGGAAGGGGGGAGGGTGGACAGCCATTGGGGGGCAGGGAAGAAGGTGATGTGCCTGGGAGGCTGCTGAATCGGCCACTTGTGGGGGTGGGGCTGGCGGCACCTGACCACAAGCCCCCCGGGTCCCTACGTGCCCAGCCCAGCCCCGCACGTGATGCCATTAATGCTGCTGCTGTTGCCACGTGGAGCCTGGGACGTCCCAGAGCCGAGAAGGGAGTCGGTGATCCCCGAAGCTCCATGGTGCCCAACAGAGACCTGGGTCTGGCTTTCGGGCTCAGGGGATGTGCCGATTGAGTTGGGTGACTCATGGCCCTCGCCACTTCCTGCTATTAGAGCCACCGGACCCAGGCTCTCTGGCCCTATGGGAATCAGTGGGTCCCCTGCCTTCTCGCGATAGTTGAGTCAGAGCCCCTGAGGCCTCAGGGGGTCCAGGATCCTGCCCTGGGTGCCCAGGGTGCAGGAAGGGGTACCCTGGGAGATCCCAAAGGGGCGAGCCAAATGTAAGGAGCTGAGGGGGCTCGACGGGTGGGGAGCACGCTGACGCCCAGAACAGCACCTGTATACACAAACGCCCAGGACACGTTTTCTTCCATGAATGACTAGAAACCTTGGACCAGGCTTGGCTTCCCGTGACTCTACCGCATTGTCTTGTGTATGTCTCAGCTCTTCTCGGAGCCTTGGTTTACCCGACTGGAAAATTAAGGGACTCTAGGGGCCTTTCCAATTGGAAATGGGAGGATCGTGGAAGGCAGGAGGAACTGACCCTGCGGTGCTCAGGGTGCTGGGAGCGGAAAAGGCCACAGGCAGGGCCTCTAGAGAGCTGGGCTCTGCTGCCCCACCCCCATGGCCATCCTGTAAGCTCAGGTACAGGCTGTGTATAGGGGCTGAAGACGGGGTCCCCCGAGGTGAAGAGCCCACAGCTGGTGTCGGTAATCACGGGAACGGCCCAGAACCCATTCTGACAGCTCACAAGCCCGGAGGCAGGCAGATTCCTTGTCCCGATCATGCCAACCAAGGCTTACCTGGGCCCAGGTAGCTTACCCTCCTGGGCATCAAATGACTTCCCCAACCTGAGTTATTCCTTCCACCCACCCCCTCCTTATCCACCAGTTTTTAAATAGTCCATGTTGGGGTCTCAAACAATGGCCCGGGGGCCGGGTCTGCTTACATTATAGGCTTGACCTGTAGAGTTCTGTTTTTAAGAAATACGGAATTTTAATGCATTAGGCAAAGCAGGTTTTACTCCCTTCTCCACAGTTGGTACCCCTCCCTGTGTGCTGCACCTGGCAGCTTCCCACATTCATCACCTGCCCAACCCCTAAAGTCCTCTCAGTCTGGAAGCCCCGCTCTTGCTCCACAGCCTCGTCCTATGAATGCAGAGACGGGAGGTGGGGGCTCCGGGGTTCACGGGATCCAAGTCCCGGAGGTTGGAAGAGCCCTGAGGTCCCTGAGGTCTGCCCTCCAGACCTCTGCTCCAGTATCATTTCCCCAGCAAGGCCTTCCCCGATGAGCACCCCACCCCCTCTGCCCCTCTACCCTGCTTCACTGGGTCTCGTCACCCCCTGGCGCCCCAGTCTCTGTCCTGCAGTGTCTTCCCTGTCTCTCTTGCTACTCTGTATGTCCCATGAGGGCAGGGACTTGGTCTTATTCACTTGTATCACCAGTGCCGAGAATAACGTCTGGTGCATGGTAGGTGCTCGAAACGATTGTTGGAGAATGGGGAAGGTGAGTGTCCGGACATGGCAGCGCCAGCACTGGAATCCTCCCTGCTGCAGTGTCCCTGGGCTGTTCCGGGGGGCATCCTGGAGTCATGCTAGGGTCCCACGGCCACCCAGCAGCTGACAGGCCTCTCCCCCTGCGAGGGGTTGTGTTTGAGGCTAACCGAGGCAGGTCCTCCCAGCTGAAGGTTCTACCTGTCAGAGGGGAGGGGGGCAATGATGTCATTCAGCTCCCCCACACCTGTTCCTCCCAAATCTGACCAATCAAGCATGAAATTCCAAGTTCAAACAGACGACAGCATGGGTGTACAGGATGTGCCTTTTGCGGGTTGTGGGCAGGGCAGGGGCCCGGGCAGGTCATGGTGTCTGAAGGGACATGTTCTCAGAGCCGGAGGAAAGAGGGAGGGGGGCAGGGAGCAAAGAGCAGAGGGTGGGAAGGGAAGCCCAGAGCAGGAAACTCTTCTTCTTTTTTCTTTCTTTCGTTTTTTTTTTTAGATTTATGTATTTGAGAGAGAGCGTGCGGGTGCACACAGGAGAGGGAGAGGGAGAGGGAGAGGGAGAGGGAGAGGGAGAGGGAGAGGGAGAGGGAGAGGGAGAGGGAGAAGCAGGCTCCCCGCTGAGCGAGGAGCCCAATGTGGGGCTCGTTCCCAGGACCCCAAGATCATGACCTGAGCTGAAGGCAGACACTTAACCCACTGAGCCACCCAGGTGCCCAGTCTTTCCATTTTTTCTTAAAGAGAGACTTCATTTTTTTCCAATAGTGAAAACATTCGCTTACCAAAACTTTCAAACAACACACAAAAGCATAAGGAAGAAGGTAAAACAAAACAAAACACAAAAACCCTGATATTCTGTCTCCCAGGGAGCCAGTCAACAATAAAGAGCCAATGCAGGGTCAGATGGCCCGAGTATAAATCCTGGCTCGACCACTTTCCAGAGTCAGGTCTTGAGAGGGTCCCTTAGCTTCTCTGTGCCTCACTTTCTTTGTCTGTAAAATGGGGATGCACGGATGTTGCCCTCAAGCTCTCTGCCCACTCTCTGCTACTCCCTCCCTCTTTCCTCCGGCTCTGAGAACATGTCCCTTAGGCCACCGTGACCTGCCCGGGCCCCTGCCCCTCCCACAACCCGCATAAGGCACACCCTGTACACCCATGCCGTGGTCTGTTTGAACCTGGGTTCCCGGCTTAGTTGGTACCTGCCACCCAATATTGTGGTGAGGGTTACGTGGGTGATGACACGGAAGGGGCTGAGAGCAGTGCCTGGCACGCTGTCAGCGCTAGGCAAGTGTCTGCTAGCATCTTGTCACCAGTGTCACCATTGTCACTGTCGTTTTTGCAGAAGGCTCTTCATGCACCAACTTGCCTTCTTCCCTTCCTCCCGCTTTCCCGTTTGTCTGTCCGTCTGTCTGTCCGTCCATCTGCCATCCATCCGTCCATCCATCCATCCATCCTTCTCTAATAGGAATATGCCCATGTGCTCTCTAGGAGTCCGCTTTTCACACTGCACCTTGCGTTACATATGGACAAAATGGTTCAGGTTCTGGTTAGTGGGGGGTGGAACCCGCTGTGTACCCTCAGAGGGTTGTGTCGCTAGGCTCTGCATCCACGGGGGTAAACCTAGACTTTGTGTTGGTGCCATTGGGCGTAAAGAACTTTGCAGATTGAGAACATTTGCCATCAGATGAGTTGGCCCTAAGAAAGATATTTCAGGAAGATCTTCAAAGTGAAAAGTGACCACATAAACGCTTATACCATTTTTGTTTCCTGTCTTCCTCATGGGGCAGGGAGTTCCCGGAGCAGAGACTGTGTTCCCCTCCTGCCCCGTCGGACGGGCAGTTCCCCAGGCAAGGGTGCTGCTCCGTTCTCCCTCTGTCTTTGCCGTCCTCCCACTCCAGACCCGTGGATGGCGTCAGTCCTGGTTGCGTGTCCTTATTCTGCCCTGTGCAATGGCTGCCTGGGGACTGAGAGGGCCCTGTGGCCGAGGGGGCGTCCAGTGCCTCTCGAGGGAGCTCCCCTCCTCATCATCCTCGACGACCACTATGAAGGGAGCATAGCACCTGTGAAGCGTTGCTGTCCTCGCAGGCCTGATAGACACTTCCTGTCTAGCTGGGAGCCCCCTGCCCACCCTGGCCACCCCCAGCCTTCCCCGTCTCTCCGATGACAGCTCTATCCTTCCAGCTGCTGCGGCCCCGCATCCAGCCCGCCCACCGTCCTTCCCACTCCCGTCCTCAGGAGACATTCAGAATCCAGGCGCTCCTCCCCGCATTCACGGTTGCCCCCAGGACCAAGCCACCATTGTCTCAGCTCTTACGGTGGCTCCCACAATATCAGTGCCGTTGGAGCAGGGACTGTGGTCCGTTTGGCTCTTAGCGGCAGCCCCAGTGCCTGAAGGAGTGTCTGCAGAGAGCAGGTGCTCTGCGAACGCTTGTCAGTGAGCGCCGGGGACTCCACCAACACCCTGAGAACAGGCGGGGCTGCCAAGAAGGGATTTTGAGGCACGAATCAGCCCTCCCCAGCCCCTTGCTCTGCGCTCCTTCGGGGGTGCCCTCCCCACTGGCTGGCCAGGGGTGCTCCCCTTGGGGGGGGGGCTGCTGCCATCCCTGGAGTTGGGGTACAAGGCTATAACCTCACCTTCTGGGGGTGGTTAATGAGTCAGGAGGACCTGGGTGTAAGCCGTGGGTGTCCCACCTACGGACAGTGGGTCCTGCAGCCATGATTCTCTTCCCTGTAAAACGAGGCTACTGGGAAGAGTTGTGAGCCTTTCTTTAGCGAATGCAACTTCCCACCTCAGCCCAACGGAGCAGGTACCCCCCCCCCATGTCACGCCCGGGGAACTAAGGCACGGAAAGGTGGAGTAACTGCCCAAGGTCATAGGTTGTAAGAGGCCGAGCCGGGATTCGAAACGTGGAGGTCTGACTGCCCTGTGCTTGGGGTGCATGAGATCAGATCTGCACCCAGCACTTCCTCAGCGCTCAGAAAATGCTGACATGGAGGGTTCAGGCACAGAGAGTCTGCAGATGGAGTCAAGGCTAGGGAAGGAGAGACAGGGCCCACGGGGAGCTTCTGGGGGCTGCTGAGCCCTGCTCCATTGGGGCCCCCAGCCGAAGCCCCCATTTCCCATCTCTCTCAGACACCTGGGCGCCTCCTCCCCTGGCCTCCTGGATTGGCAGGCCTGAGTGAGAGGGCTGGGCGTGGGGCCAGGAGGTGGGGACTCGGCTTAGGCAGCTAATCAGGCCACAGGGTGAAATTAAAAGGGAGGAGGAAAGCACCGACCCGTCAGAACGCACACTCCTTCCCGGGGACTTGGTGCCCAGGAGAGGAGCCGGGGAGAAAGGAAGCACGGAGCCCGGGAGCCAGGGGCACAGGATGGCCCCACAGAGGTCTGTGCGGCTGTCCCTGAAGAAGCCCACCTATGCTGTGTGTGTGGTGGGGGTGGAGACATCTGTGGACGTTCACAGGTGAGAACTGAGCCTACCCACCTGGCTGCAGAGGACTGGCCTACACCGGAGCACCCCGAGGCCATGGGGTGGGTGCCCGGTGGACAAACCGAACACGTTGGAGGGTGCTGGTACGAGGCTCTTCTGAGAGCAGAGCAGGTGGCCTGGGATGGAGAGCGGAAGTATCAGGGAGGAGCTAGGGTATCTGGCCCCTCTTGGGGCTCCATCCCTCCTGGGCACCCGGGGTCAGGTCTTTGGCCTCAAGTCCCTGGATAAGGGTTCTAGCTCTGAGCCCCGGGCTCTGCGTTCTGACGTCAGAGAGGAACTGGTGTGCGACATCAGAATGAGCTCATGCTCAAGATGGGGAGCAGGACTGGGCAACCCTGAATTTCTCCCTCTGTTTCTTGCCAGCAACCCTTCCGTCTGAGGTGGAGGTGTGGGGTGTGTGGCGGCTCGGTCCTTGGAGGCCGGCCAGGGTGATTGGGATCAGGAGGGAGTGTCAGAGGGATGGTTCAAGGAGTTAATAAAGGACAAGAACCTAGAACAAGACCCAGGCTTGTGTTTGCCACGATGATGGTGGTGCCGGTGGTGACGGGAGCCATGGTGACATCTGAGGGGTCCCCGATGAATCAGCTTCTCCTCTTGGCCCAAGTCTCCGACCTGTCCTGGCTCTGCCCAGGCGGGGGCCCAGGGACCTGGCCTGGCTTCAGTTTCCCCACCTGGCCACTGAAGGAGCTGGACTTGGGGATCGTGGGGGGCTTTTCCAGCTCTGATACTGTCTATGGGCTCCATCCTGTCTGGAACTATCTAGGGACTTCATTCCTGCTGGATCAGATGGGGCTGGAGCCCCTGCCGATGAGGGGTTCAGGGTGGGAGTCCCCCTCTCAGAGGAGGTGGGGTCTGGGGAGTCTGTCACAAGTGGGATCTGGGCTCCCACTGCCTCTTGGGTCTCCGTTCCTATGCTGGCCCAGTCTGGTTAGTGAATGCTGGGCCTGACTTGCCACTTGGCCTCAGGGGAGCTTCTGTCCCAGAAGCCCGCCTGACCCCACTCAGAGTGGCCTGGGGCCCCAGTGACAGGGCTGAGGAAGGGGAGCCAGGACACCTGGAGGCCAGACCTTGGCTGTGAGTCCTGTCGGGAGCCCTGGTGTGGGGCCGGTTCTCTCGGGTCTGGGTGGCCAGCTGAGATCCCATTTTCTCTTGTCCTTTTAACATAGCGTTTCCCAGGCTTAGCAAATGGGAAAACAGGACACCCAGTTAAGTATGCATTTCAGGTAAACAACAAATAATGATCTTAAGTATATTGTATGGGACATACTGATGTTTTTAAAAACCGCTGCTTACCTGAAATTCAAATTTAGCTGGACATCCGACTATATCTGGCCACCCGGCTTTAACACCAAAGGCAGGGAAGGGGTCACTAGTGGGTCCCCACGGTCCTGATTCCAGACCTCTGCTCTCATCCCTGGGGGGGGGGGTTGTTTCTGGAAGGTCATTTCAGAAACTCAGGCCCGACACAGTGCTGCTGACTAAGGCTGGAAGCATTTTGCTGGGAGCTAGGAGACACGGGTTCTGGTCCTAGCTCTGCTGCTGACTTGCTGTCTGGCGTCGGATAAGTCACTGGCCCTCGCTTGGCCTCATTCCTTATCTGAGCCTTGACAGGGTGAGCTGAGTCCCGTCTTGAGCTCAGCGTGGAGGTCAAGTGCCCTGATTCTGGAGCTGGGCACACTTGGCTTCTCATCCGAGCTCTGTTTGTGGCTGTGTGATCCTAGGCAAACCACTGTCCTTCTCTGGGCCCTGGCGTCCTCATCTGACAATAGCACTGAGCTTAATGGGGTGGGGAAGGATAAATGAGGCCCTGCGTGTATAGGGCCCCTGGAAGGTGGAGAGATGCTCACAGCTCCAACAGCTCTGTGGGCTCCCTTTTCTCCAGTACCTGTTCCTTCTGTCACGTCTCAGAGGATAGATCAGGCTGTGTGCGGTGGGAACGGGGGGCAGGCAATCCCCTTTGGGATCACCGAGCACCTCAGCATCCTCAGATTCGGGCCCTGGCCCAGCTGTGGAGCACGAGGAAGCTGCCTGGGTTGGCTGCAGCTGCTGCGTTCTGGTTGACTCTGGGAGGGGGTGCTACTGCGGGGCTCTTGAGTGAGCATTTTAAATTATTTTATTTTATTTTAAATGTGGGGCTCAAACCCATGACCATGAGATCAAGACCTGAGCTGAGATCAAGAGTTGGACACTTAACCGACTGAGCCACCCAGGCGCCCCCTGAATGAGCCTTTTGAGAGACCCCACCCAGCAGCCCTTCGGGAGCCTTGGTCCCGGGCGTTGGCCTTGACTAGGGATGTAACTACTGAGGGTCTCTAAACTAGAAAACAAGTTTATTCTGCAGCAAGTTGGTTTAAAAGTAGACGTAAGGAAGAACTTCCCACCTGTCCGGTCTCTGATCGGTAGAGAAGGGGCATGGAATTATCAGCCTGGGAAGGTTTGACGAGGAGCCTGAAGGGCACCCAGGGCCTGGGCTGGCTAGGGTGATGAACTCGGGGCTCCTCCGCCCCCATTGCCTGTGTCTGGCTCCAGCTGGGGCCAAGCAGCGGGTTTCTACTTAGCCTTGCTGATCGAAGGGGAAAGCCTCCCCCCCGCCACCCCGCCCCAGAGAGGAGGTTTGCTGGTCACCTGAGCTGCCAGGAGGCTAAGCCCCTCCCCAGGAGAGCCAGTGGGGGTGGGCATGCGGGGTGATGAATTCCCCCAAGTGCTGTGCCGACTGAGTAGAGAAATATTTGTGTTTGGGGTAATTGTGTGCCCCAGCCCAAGGAACCCTTAGAAATCCCCTGACTCAGGATGTGCTATAGACTCCCTACTCCCCTCAATGGCCTAGCTCCCCACCCTGACCCATCGCCCCAGCAGCCTTGTTCTCCATCCTGACCCTCCGGGTCTGGTCACACTGCCCTGGTTGTCCCTGTCTTCACTTGGAGGTGGTCCCCAGAGGATGCATGCCAAAAAAGAGGGGGGTGGTGGGCAGTGTGGGGAATCCATTCGTGGTGCAGTCTGGCCCTCTTTGTCTGCCCAGCGGCCAGAGTCAGAGCCCCAGGCTGGAGGCCATAATGAATGTTTATTCTCCAGCACGGAGGAGAAGGCTGGCTGGGTGGGGGACAGAGACATCCTCCTGGATCTCTCCCAAGCCTCCCCCAGCCCTGCAAAAGCATCAGAGCAAAGTAGACTTCAGATCAGACGGGTAGCGTTTGAGGTGCCCAGGGAGGAGGGGACTCTGTGGGGCCTCCCTGAGGAGCTGGAGAGAGGCCCCAGGCTGCTGCTTTTTCCTGGGGTCTGTGTATTTCAAAGAAGGAAAATGCAAAACAGAGTTATAAAACCTGTGGTATATATATTCTTAATGTTTACATTGAGTAAATTGATGCTTTTAACGTGCGCAGAAGTACAATGAAGCATAATTGTGCTGCTCACAGGATAATTACAGGATTGTTGCAGACACTAATTCGTAATGACTGACAGACTCCGAGAGCCGGGCTGGACCTGGGTTTAAAAGCCGGATGAGGACCGTCTCTCTTCCTGGCTCCATCCTGGGCCGCACCGCATTCCTTCATTAGAAGTAATGTTACACTTTAAACGTGAGGTGCTTGGAGACTCTGGGGCCAGGGTCCTCCCCACGCTCCGCGGGGGGCGATGGGCAGTGTGTTGTAGGGTCTGGACATGGAACAGTGCAGTTTGTGTTCCTGGGACGGAAAATGTTGGTATCAGGGTGACCTCCAAGGTCAACTACTCTTTAACCTACAGGTGTCCCTGCCTCCCCGGTCCCCTTGGCCACCCCACCTGCCATTTGAGACCATGGGCCCCTCCCCATCGGTCGCTCTGTCCTCCCCTCCCTGCCCCTCCCATCATTTCCGGTCTTGGAACGATCCTCATTCTTCGCCTTTGGTTTCCCTTCCAGCTCCCATCACTGCCAACCCCAGCTGTCCCTTCTCCTCCCAGTCCCTGCCCTTCCTCGCTCAGTGGGCCCACCAGGTGGGGATGCCAGGAATGGGAGGTCGCTCACAGGTGAGGTAGGTTCTTCCTGACCCCAAGATGCTCTCCGTGTGACATGTTGTCGTCAGCTTTGCTCCGTCCAGAGAAGCTTCCACTCCCTTGTCCGTGGCTGCTAAGCAGCTGTTCAGCTCTGCCAAGGGGTCCTGAGGCTCGGGGATGCTGTGGGTGGGCTGTGTGGCTAGAAGGAACTGGCAAATCCCCACCCAGCCGAGGACGTCAGCTACCGGGGGAGCTCAGGAGGTGGGCCTCAGTTGTGGGCCTGGACGGGTGCCATCCAGACAGCATGTGGGCGCCTGGCCCTCGGGGCCAGTGCCGAGGGAGCTGGGACCCACCAGCTCTTGGCGGGAGCCTGCCCTCGCAGGAGGTCCAGAACCGTGATCGGCCCTCCAAAGGCCCTGGAGAAGCCACTCACCCTGCATTGGAGTCCCAGGCCACTTGAAGCCCTAAAAGTGCTCCAGCCCCATTTATGACCCCGCCTACCCCCACCTGGGTCACGGGAACCGTGCTGGGGGAGGTGGGCTAAGGCAGGGTTGAAAACTCCACAGTTGGACCCTGTAGTGGGTGCAGCTGGTGTGGTCTGAGCCAGGCCAAGGCAAGGCTGCTGGGCCTAGGTTCCTCACCTGGGATGAAAGGCTGGGCACCAGCCTCCCTGGGCCCCTGAGGAGGAAGCTCCGTGGGATTGGGGCCACCTGAGAATCAACGCACTGACAGCTGAGAGTAGGGTGGCTGGTAGTCATGACCTCTGGCTGAGGGTCAGGCTTGTACTTGCAGGCTGTGTGACCTTGGGCCAATCGCTCAGCCTCTCTGTGCCTGTTCCACCCCTGCAAGATGGGGATAGCATTGCTTTGTGGCTTTGGCCCCCTTTTTACAGATGACGAATTTCATCACGCACGAAATGCATACATACAGGCATGCTTTTCTTTCTACAGATGGGGAGCCTGTGGGTGAGAGGGAAGAAGTGACTCACAGGTGACTTCCCATCCACAGCTCTTGGCTCCTCTCGCAGGGAGGTTCCAGTCCCCAGCCCCTGTGCGCCTCTGCTGGGGAGGCTGTGGCTGAGAGCTGCCATCCCTCCTCTCCAGCCCCCACTCCCAGGAAGAGCAGGGGTCTGCTGGAAAGAAGGCCTGCCCAGCCTGGGCCCTCCTTCCAGGCCCTGGGTGTGCCCCTCCCTGAGCAATGACAGGGCATAAGTTACCCATGATTGTTATCTCTGGGAAGGAAAGAAAGAGAGAGAGAGAGAGAGAGAGGAAACACGAACACACAGCCGCACCCAGCGCCCTTCTAGATTTAGGAGAAAATGTCTGCCCGTGATGTGGGGTCCGCAAGGGGCCGGCCATTGCCTTCCCCTGACCTCTGTCAGCCGCAGCCAGCTCCCGGGGAAAGTCCAAGGAAAAAGCCACACGGGGATGGGGAGGCTGGGGGACCTTCTGGAGCCTTTGCCCCACAGCAGGCATTTAACAGACGCTGCTGAACACCTGTCCTGGGTCCAGCTCCCTGCTGGGCTTGGCACTTGGAGGTGATAGAGCCCATACCCGCTGGTGAGGGACCCCTGTCTTCGTCTGGGAACAAAGAGAACTGCGGACGTTAATCATCCACATTTTTGGTCGAGTGGGCTAGTGAAGGGAGGTACAAGGATCCTCTTATCCACCAGCCCTCTCTCCAGGATCGGCTTGCTCCCCAAGTCCTTTGTGACCGTAATGACAGTGGGCGGCACTGTAGCAAGGGCTCCCGGCCTTATCTCAATGAAGTGTCACAACAACCCCGTGAGATACTGTGATCCCCATTTTGCAGACAAAGACACGGAGACACAGAGAGCTCGAGAGACTTGCCCCAAGTCACACAGCCCACAAAATGCTGGAGCTGGGACTTGAACCCAGGCCTACCTGATCCCAAATTCTGTGAGTTCAACCTCCCAAGAGTGCATTGTCTGGGAATCTTCTGTGTTGCCGGGTCGGGTCAAGGCGTAGAGTGGGGTCAAGGTACAGGTTGAGCTTTGGAATCAGTCCCAAGTGGGGTCAAATCCCAGCTCTGCCACTGTGTCCCCATGTGTGACCTCCTTTTGAATTTCAATCCGTCTTCTGCAAAATGGGGAGAGGAGTCCTAACTTCCCTGCTCAGCAGGCAGGGGCCAAGGGGATGGAATTAGAACGGAATAAAAGCGTGGTGCCGACCATGGCGTACCTGCCCCGTGTGGACCCCTTGAGGGCAGGGTCAAGGTGATTCAGCTCCGCCTTCCCCGTGCCCAGCGTGGTGCCTGCATACAGCAGGTGCTCAGGGAATGCATGTCGAGGCAGAGCAGCCAGCAGCACTGACCGGAAGCTCTGTGGGCCCCTGGGGAGCTGCTGTCCTTAGGACCGGAGCCTGGAGGGGACTGGCCAGCTCTGTAGGACTGTCACCTGTGGCAGGTCTCAGCATCCAGCAGAAGCATCCACAGGGCTGGCTGCACCAGAGAGGACCTGCTGGATCCTGCTGGCTGGTCCCATGGCGTTTCTTGTGGTTTCAGTCCAGAAAACTTCAAGTCAAGGACATCTGGAAGGGGGCACTTTGGGGGCACCCCATGGGCAGGTGTCTGGCCAGGTGTGAGGGCAGCTACAGGCTTGGTCGGCCCCGTCTGCTCGAGAGCCACCCCCTGGCTCACTCCTCAGCCTTTCCATCTGATTCGGCATTATTCTTCCCTCCTGCCTTTGCCTGTCCCCAGCACAGCGCCCTGGGGAACCCTCCAGAGCGCACTAGTCCTTTGCCACCATGCCCCCATCCCCACCCAGCCAGCTGGAGGCTGGGTCAGCACCGTTCTGCCCTCCCTGCCCAGACCCTAGGCTGAGAAGAGGGGCCCCAAACCCCTGGCTCTATCCCTGGGGGGCTGGTGAAGTCCAAGCGGCAGGTGGGCACAGGAGGGACTTCTCCAGGACTGGTGTTTCTCCTTAGGGATCAGGTAGTAAGTTTCTGAGTAGTTGAGGTAAGGTGTGGCCTGCTGAGGAAGGAAGCTTCTGGGAGCGAGGGTGCCACTAAGCAAAAGGAAAAGCTTTTTAATTACCTGAGCCGTCAGAGCACAAAGGGAGGTAGTGAGTTGTCTGGCACAGGAAGTGTTCAAGCACAGAGTCCTGCGATGAGCAGGAGGCAGGCCAGGATGATCTCTGAGACCCTTCTCAGGACTCCCAGCACTCCAGAGGCAGCAGCGACCCAGCAAGGTGGGGATCGAGAAGCAGGCTGGGCCTGGAAGGGCCGGACAGCCCCAGAACATTTGTTCTTGCTCTTTCACGCTCTTCTTTTACCATCTTTGTTGTTGTTACTGTTACTGTTACTGTTCTTTCTTTTTTTTTTTTTTTTAAGATTTTATTTATTTATTTGATGGAGAGACAGCCAGCGAGAGAGGGAACACAAGCAGGGGAGTGGGAGAGGAAGAAGCAGGCTCCCAGCAGTTCATGGAACCTGATGTGGGACTCAATCCCAGGACCCTGGGATCACGCCCTGAGCCGAAGGCAGACGCTTAATGACTGCGCCACCCAGGCGCCCCTGTTATTTCTTACCCCATATAGGAAGTTGTGTGCTAGGGCCGTGACTTGGAAATGCCAACTTTTGCCCAAAGCTGGGGATTGGCTCCACAGAACTCCGTTTTCCTTGAAAGGGCTGCATCTGGCGATGGCAGTCCCCTGGCGGGGGTGGGGCAGGTGTCTCCCGGGAGCTGGAAACCTTTCTGCCACCAGCTGGGGCTCATGCCTACTTGTTCTCGGGATGTGTGGGCAAAGGCTCTGGGGCCAGGACGGTTGGATGCAAGTCCAGTGCAGCCACCTCGCAGCTGGGCAGTCCTGGGTTTTTGGGTCTCCCGGTCCTCATCCATAACACAAGGGTTTATTGTGCTCCTGGTCTGTGCCAGGCACCGAGCTGGCTGCTCAGGTGACAGTAGCATCAGAGACAGTAAAATGGAAAAAATCCCTGCATTCTAGAGGGAGAAACAAGAGGGACAGGCAATAAGCCAATGTGTCAAAATAAGCAGAATATGTCAGGAGAAATGAAGCTGGCTCACGGGGTTATAGAGTGTGGGGTTCATGGTGTCTTCCCGTCATACTGTCCTAAATTGGGCAGGGAAGGCTTCCTGAGAAGGAAATGAGGGGTGAGGGCCCAGCGGATATCTGCAAGCTGCACATTCTAAGCAAGAACGGCAGGTGCAAAGGGCCTGAGGTAGGAGTGAGCTGGGTGTGCTAGAGCGAGAGCAAGGAGCTGGGTCTGTGGGGAGGGGGAAAGGGGAGCCACGTGTTCAGGAGCCAGTTTGACTCTGTGGAAGGGTTACAAGCAGGAGGGACACTATAGGGCTTTTTTTTTTTTTTTTTTTTTTAAAGAGGACCCTTTTGCTGTTATGTCCAGAACAGACTGAGGGCAGCAGGAAGGGAGGCAGGAGATCAGCCTGTTGTAAAAATCCACATGAAGGTGATTGGTGGTCCACCCTGGGGTGTATGCTGTTGGGGAGGTGAGAGTGTCCGCTCTGGACATGACATGAAGGTGGAGTTGTTAGGGTTTGCTGGGGCGCTGGGTGTGAGTGTGAGGGAGGCAGGGGACCCCAGGGTGAACCCAAGGATGGAACGGCTGGGGAAGGTCTTGGGCAGGTCTGGATGGGGCAGGGTGGCAGGGTAGGAATTTGGTTTTGGACTCTTTAAATTCATCTATTTATCTATCTATCTATTCATTCACTTATATAGTTGTTTTTTAAAGTAGAACTTCTTTTTTAAAAAAATTATTCCAGTATAGTTAACATACAGTGTTATACTAGTTTCAGGTACACGATATAGTGATTCAGCAATTCTGTACATTATTCAGTGCTCGTCATGGTAAGTGTACTCTTTAATCCCCATCACCTATCTCCCCCTCTCCCCCTCCCCAATCTACCTCCTGTCTGTTAACCACCAGTTTGTTCTCTATAGTTGAGAATCTGTTTTGGGGTTTGTCTCTTTTTTTCTTGTTCGTTTGTTTTGTTTCTTAAATTCCACATAGGACTGAAATCATACGGTATTTGTCTTTCTCTGACTTATTTCACTTACCTTCTAGATCTATCCATGGCAAGATTTATTCTTTTTAATGGCCGTATACTATTCCATTGCACATGGAATGGAATATTATATGCATATATATATACCACATCTTTTTTATCCAGCAATGGACACTTGGGCTGCTTCTGTGATTAGGCTATTGTTGATAAGCTACAATAAAGTTAGGGGTGCATGTATCTTTTCAAATTAGTGTTTTCATGTGGCTTTGGTAAACACTCAGAAGGGGAATTACTCGATCATAGGGTAGTTCTATTTTAAGTTTTTGAGGGATCTCCGTACTCTTTTCCCGAGGGGCTGCACCAGTTTGCATTCCTGCCAGCAGTGCATGAAGTTTCCTTTTTCTCCACATCCTCACCAACACTTCTTGTTTCTTGGGTTTTTGGTTTTAGCCATTCTGACAGGTGTGAGGTGACATCTCATTGTGGTTCTGATTTGCATTTCCCTGATGACGAGCGGTGTTGAGCAGCTTTTCACCTGCCTCTTGGCCGTCTGGATGTCTTCTTTGGAGAAATGTCTGTTCATGTCTTCTTCCCATTTTTAATTGAATTATTTAGTTTTTTGGGGGCGTTGAGTTGTATCAGTTCTTTATATATTTTGGATATTAACCCTTTATTGAATACGTCATTTGCAAATATCTTCTCCCATCCAGTAGGTTGCCTTTGAGTTTTGTTGATTGTTTCCTTCATCGTGCAGAAGCTTTCTGTTTTGATGTAGTCCTAATAGTTTATTTTTGCATTTGTTTCTCTTGCCTTAGGAAACATATCTAGAAAAATGTTGCTACAGGTGATGTCAGAGAGATTACTGCCTATGCTCTCTTCTAGGGTTTTTATGGTTTCAGGTCTCACATTTAGGTCATTAATTCATTCTGAGTTTGTTTTTGTGTATGGTATAAGAAAGTGGTCCAGTTTCATTCTTTTGCATGTAGCTGTCCAGTTTTCCCAACACCATTTGTTGAAGAGACTTTTTCCCAATGCATATTCTTGCCTTCTTTGTTGAAGATTAATTGACCATATAATTGTGGGTTTATTCCTGGGTTTTCTATTCTACTCCATCAATCTGTTGTCTATAGCTTGGTAGTATATCTTGATATCTGGGATTGTGATATCTCCAGTTTTGTTCTTCTTTTTCAAGATGGCTTTGGCTCTTCAGAGTATTTTGTAGTCCATACAAATTTTAGGATTATTTGTTATAGTTCTGTGAAAAACGCTGTTGGTATTTTGATAGAGATTGCATTAAATCTGTGGGTTGCTTTGGGTAGCATGGACATTTTAACAATATTTGTTCTTCTAATCCATGAGCATGGAGTATCTTTCCATTTGTCTGTGTCATTTTTAATTTCTTTCATGTTTTATAGTTTTTAGCACACAGGTGTTTCACCTCCTTGGTTAAGTTTATTCCTAGATATTTTATTATTTATGGTGCAATTGTAAATGGGCTTATTTTCTTAACTTCTCTGCTACTTCATTTTTAGTGTATAGAAATGCAACAGATTTCTGTACATTGATTTGGTGTCCTGTGTCCTTACTGAATTCTTTTATCGGTTATAGCAGTTTTTTGGTGGAGTCTTTAGGGTTTTCTATATATAGTATCATGTCATCTGAAAATAGAGTTTTATTTCTTCCTTACCAATTTGGATGCTTTTTATTTCTGTTTCTTGTCTCATTGCTGTGGCTAGCACTTCCAGGACTATGCTGAATAAAAGTCATGAGAGTGGACATCTTTGTCTTGTTCCTGATCTTAGGGGAAAAGCTCTCTGTTTTTTTACCATTGAGTATGATGTGCTGTGGGTTATTTAAGGCCTTTATTATGCTGAGGTGTGTTCCCTCTGAACCTATTTTGTTGAGTATTTTTATCATGAAGGGATGTTGTATTTGTTGAATGCTTTTCCTGCATCTACTGAAATAATCATATGGTTTTATCCTTTCTCTTGTTTTTTTTTTTTTAAGATTTTATTTATTTATTCGACAGAGATAGAGAAAGCCAGCGAGAGAGGGAACACAAGCAGGGGGAGTGGGAGAGGAAGAAGCAGGCTCATAGCAGAGGATCTGATGTGGGGCTCGATCCCAGAACGCTGGGATCACGCCCTGAGCTGAAGGCAGACGCTTAACCGCTGTGCCACCCAGGCGCCCCTATCCTTTCTCTTGTTAATGTAATGTATCATGATGATTGATTTTCCAGTATTAAGCCACCCTTACGTCCCAGGAATAAATCCCACTTGATCGTGGTGAATGATTTTTTTAATGGATTGTTGGACTCAGTTTGCTAATATTTTGTTGAGGATTTTTGCGTCTCTGTTCATGAGAGATATTGGCCTGTAGTTCTCTTTTTTTGTAGTGTCTTTATCGGGTTTTGGTATCAGGGTCATGCTGGCCTCATAGAATGAATATGGAAGTTTCCTCTTCTGTTTTTTGGAATAGTTTGAGAAGAATAAGTATTAACTCTTCTTTAAATGTTTGGTAGAATTCACCTGTGAAGCCATCTGGTCCTGGACTTTGTTGATTGGGCATTTTTATCCATCAGTAATGGATTGCTGATTCCATTTTATTGCTAGTGACCAGTCTGCTAAATTCTCTATTTCTTTGTGATTCAGTTTTGGTAGGTTATATGTTTCTAGAAATTTATCTGTTTCTTCTAGTTCGTCCAATTTGTTGCCATGTAGTTTTTCATATTATTCTCTTACAATCCTTTGTATTTCTGTTGGGTCTGTTGTTATTTCTCCTCTTTCATTTCTGATTTTGTTTATTTCAGTTCTCTCTCTCACTCTCTCTCAGAGTCTGGATAGAGGTTTATCAATTTTGTTGGTCTTTTTTTTTTTTTAAGATTTTATTTATTTATGTGACAGAGAGATAGCCAGCGAGAGAGGGAACACAGCAGAGGAGTGGGAGAGGAAGAAGCAGGCTCCCAGTGGAGAAGCCCGATGTGGGACTCGATCCCGGAACGCCGGGATCACGCCCTGAGCCGAAGGCAGACGCTTAACGACTGCGCTACCCAGGCGCCCCTATTTTGTTGATCTTTTTAAAGAACCAGCTCCTGATTTCATTGATCTGTTCTGTTGTTTTTTTGGTTTCCATTTCATTTATTTCTGCTCTGATCTTTATCATTTCCTTCCTTCTACTGGTTTTGAGTTCGTTTGTTGTTCTTTTTCTGGGTCCTTCAGGTGTAAGGTTAGGTTGTTTGAGATTTTTCTTGCTTCCTGAGCTAGGCCTGTATTGGCATAAACTTCCCTCTTAGAACAGCTTTTGCTGCATCCCAAAGATTTTGGACCATTTTCATTTTCATTTGTCTCCATGTACTTTTTAATTTCCTCTTCGATTTCTTGTTTCACTAATTGAAACATTCATTGTTTAGTAGCATGTTATTTAACCTCCATGTATTTGTGTTCTTTCCAGATTTTTTCTTGTGGTTCACGTGTAGTTTCATAGTGTTGCAGTCAGAAAAGATGAATGGTATGACTTCAGTATTTTTGAATTTGCTGAGACTTGTTCTGTGGCCTAATATGTGATCTGTTCTGGAGAATGTTCTGTGTGCATTTGAAAAGAACGTATATTCTGCTGTCTTAGGATGGAATGTTCTGAATATATTTGTTATATCCATCTGGTCCAATGTGTCATTCAAAGACACTGTTTCCTTGTTGATTTTCTGTTTGGATGATCTATCCATTGATGTAAGTGGGGTGTTAAAGTTTCTTACAATTATTGTATTACCATCAATTACTTCCTTTATGTTTGTTATTAGTAGCTTTATGGATTTGGGTCCTCCCCTGTTGGGTGTATAAATATTTACAATTGTTATAGCTTCTTGTTGGATTGTTCCCTTTATGATTATATATGGTCATGTTAAATTTAAAATGCCTGTTAGACACCCAAGGGAGATATTCAAAAAGCAATTAGCTATAAGGGTCTGGAGATGGAGAGTAGGGGTTCTAAGCATATTGGTGCGGCAGGTGGAGAACATCAAGGGGGTGAGTGTCACCAGACGAGGACTGAGCACCAAGCCCTGGGGCCAGGTGGGCTGGAGCCAGCTGGGGCACACTCACAGGAGTGCCTATGAGGTGACCCTTCCTGTTGCTGAGTGCTATTCCAATTATGCATTCTGGAATGGAGCAGGGGAAAACCACAGAATGGGTTTGGAGACCCACTGGACCCACTGGGAGCCAGACCTGAGCTACACCCATGGGTCACCTGACCACTGAAAGCCTCTACTCTGACTGGCAGGTGGCCATAACATGTGGATCTCCTGAAATTAGCCTCAGCTTAGAGCCAGTGTCCAATAAAGCTGGAAAGGTCTGATTATTTCCTTTTCCCCAGTGTGCGGTCACCTGGTTAAAGGCTGTGAGTTCCTTTGGCGAAGGCTGGGAGACAGGTGAACAGTACACATTTTTAGCAGTATAGTAGGGTCCTTCCCCAAGAGGCCCCAATGGGCCATTTTTTAGGAAGTTTATCAGCCTGTTGCCAAACACTGCCATGATAGTATTTATTCATTTTTTTATTTAAAAATTTTATTCATTTATTTTTGAGAGAGAAAGAGCACATGCGCACGTGCACGCTCATCTAAGCGGAAGCGGCAGAGGGGAGAGAGTTTCAAGCAGACTCTGTACTGAGTGCAGAGCCCTATGCGGGGCTCAATCTCATGATCCCGAGATCACAACCTGAGCCAAAATCAAGAGTCAGTCGCTCAGGGGCGCCTGGGTGGCACAGCGGTTAAGCGTCTGCCTTCGGCTCAGGGCGTGATCCCGGCGTTATGGGATCGAGCCCCACATCAGGCTCTTCTGCTATGAGCCTGCTTCTTCCTCTCCCACTCCCCCTGCTTGTGCTCCCTCTCTCACTGGCTGTCTCTATCTCTGTCAAATAAATAAATAAAATTAAAAAAAAAAAAAAAAGAGTCAGTCGCTCAACTGACTGTGCCACTGAGGTATCCCGCCAGGACAGTATTTAAAACCAAACTCTATATACTTACAATTAAATAAATTATATTGAAAACAAAGGTAATAATCAAAATGCACGGCTTCATTACTATTTTATTACGCTCTACCAAGATCTGTGCTCTGGGATCATTCACGTCTGTATGGTAGAAATATTGAAATACGGGGTGCTATCGTGCATTTCTGTGCAACTCTGAGTTCAGTGATGTTGAGTTGGTAACTTGAAATTGGCCATTGGTGGAAGTCTCTAGACCATGCAAATGGGCAAAGTCTACAAAGCAGGACTCCATTTATTGTTTCATTGACGATGAAAAGGAGATTAACGCGGATTAAATTTAAAAGTGTGTTACGATGTGATTAGCACAAAAAGTGAGGGAGGTGCTCGTCCAGCATCAGCTGGCTCAGCAGAGGTTGCTCGTATCACCGATGGGGTGAGGGTTATCTCCACGGCTTCACTTTCATTTTGTTCTTGAACACAAACGAAAATATCAGTCCGCGTTTATGTCATGTATCAAATTTCGTGACTACAAATTTATTGGGAAAAGAATGAGCAGATTGGGATGCAACCCCATTTGTGGAGTTGCGGTTGAATGGCCAGCATGGTTTGGCTGTGGTTGTGAGAGGCATTTTCTAAGCATCGGGATGGGGGGGATTTATGGGATTTACAGGTGATTTTACGATGAAGAGTAACATAGAGTGTACTATCGTTAGTATACTGTGTGCTACACATCATTCGTATCAGTAAAATTAATAATCAACTTAAATAAATATGCACCCCTTCCAGCTGCTGCTGGTTAAGGGGGGGCCAGCCTGCCGCCGTCTGGGGCGCTCCGCAGTTAGGGGGACAGGGCAGCAAAGGAGAAGCCTGGGGGAGGAGAGGAGAGCCGTGTGTCCCAGAGGCCAAGTGCAAAGTGTTTCAAGGAGGACAGCTGATCATCTGGGTCAGATGCCCCCGAGGGGGCTCAAGAGGAAGAAGAGAAGGGACCTCTGGGTTTGGCACCAGAGCGATTTCAATGGCATGGCCGGGAGGAGAGCCTGGCCAGAGGCAGGTGACAGGGACAGGGAGACAGGATTGGGCAGCCAGCACACACAGCTCCTGAGGCGTTTTCCTTTAGAAAGGGAAGGAGCTGTGGGTGTCCGAACTGTCACCTCCCACCTCTCCACCTCAGGCGGATGGGTCGTAGGCAAGAAACAGAGAGAGAGGGGCGCCTGGGTGGCTCAGTCGTTAAGCGTCTGCCTTCAGCTCAGGGCGTGATCCCGGCGTTATGGGATCGAGCCCCACATCAGGCTCTTCCGCTGGGAGCCTGCTTCTTCCTCTCCCACTCCCCCTGCTTGTGTTCCCTTTCTCGCTGGCTGTCTCTCTCTGTCGAATGAATAAATAAAATCTTAAAAAAAAAAAAAAAAAAAAAGAAACCGAGGGAGAAATCTGGGGTGGCCCAGTCCTGTCCCCAGTTCATTCTGATGCTGCACACCAGTTCCTCTTGGACGTCAGAACGCACAGCCTGGACTCCAAAGCCTGGCCTCAGGGCTCAGAGCCAGAGCCCGTATTGGCGGGCTTGAGACCAAAGATCTGACCCCAGTGTCCAGGAGATGGAGCCCCAAGATGGGCCTGATATCCTAGCCCCTCCCTCCCAGGCTCTCCAGCCCCCAGAAATGTTGTCAGGCTGTGGGTAGTGGCAAGGGTCACTTAAGGTTGGCGGTCATGAATCTGAGTGGGACGTGGTCAGCCACGGGGGTGCAGGTGCAGAGCGGGGAGGGAGGGGGCTTTCTGGGGGCTGGGGCGGTACTTAGGCAATCTGATGGAGGGAAAGGGGTGCAGAGGAGTTGAACGGTGCCAGGGAGTGACCATGAGACGGGCTAGGGACTCCGAGCCTGGGAAGGGAAGAGAGGCCAGGAAGGGCCAGGGCTGCCGAGAGGGCTCGATGGGGTTGGCGTGTTAGAGGAGTGAGCTGGCGGGTTAGCAGGGGGTGTTGGTGGGCTCCTGATGGAGGGTGTGTGGTGGGCGCAATTCTCGGTAATGACAAAGTCCGGGGTCTGCCCTGGGCAAGGTGGCTGAGGCTGGGCAGGGGCCGGGATCCCCGGAAGAGGGGGTCAAGCGCTGAGGCACCAGGGTGCTGGCTCGTAAGTGGGGGCAGCAGTGCTGGAGATGGTGGCAGGAGCCGGCCCCCTCCAGGAATGAGGGCAGAGTGACAATGATGTGGTGGTGACAGGAAGGATCACGCAGGACTCCTGCCCACCTCTGGGCCCGGTGGTAGGAGAAGTGGGGGGAGTGGCCACCGTTGAGAGGGCTGCAGGGGGACCCCTGCCCACTGTGGGGAACAGGTTTCTGTGGTAGTATGAGGTCAAGGACACACCCCGAGATGCGGCTGAGGCCACCGTGCAGGTGATGGCACGTGGAATTGTCCAGGAGTGGGGGTGGGTGGGAGATGGGGTCAGATTAGAGGATGAGCCTCTGGGGTACTTGGGTTCCTATGGTCACTGATTAAACAAGGACGAAGGGCTTCCTGAAGGTACCACGGCTCCCGGGGATGTGGGGCCATGAGCGTGGGGTGGCGCGGGTGGTCTTGCCAGCAGCCCTTCTCCACCCCAGCCGCACCTGTAAAGTGAGGAGAGTGGAAACTGCCTTGCTGAGCATCAGAGAGCCAAGCCCTGAGCAGGACTTGGGGTCATTGTAACCATGACCCCCGTCAACTGTTGTCATTGGGGGCAGTTTGACGGGCACAGGTGACCGTGGTGGGGGCTGTGGAGGGCTGTCTGGTTTCTCCAGAGGGTGTAGTATCTGGGTGGGTTCTCAGGGGTCCAGGTAAGGATAGAGGCTAGAGGATACATCAACGGACCACTCTGGTCCAGCATCTTTACAGTCAAGTTGACGCCTCACAGGTGGACTTGACCTTAAGTGGTGGCCTTGAGGCTGATGGCTCTGTCCTGGGGAAGGGTAGGGGAGAGCCCTGACATGCAGGGGAGGGAGAAACACTGACACGTAGTGCGGTTGTCCAACTTCCCCTCTAGGGTATGGGCTCCACATAGGGGGCCTAGCTATCAGAGCAGAGTGAGAGGGGTAAGGAGGAGGGGGAGAAGGTGGGGGCAAGGTGCAGCATTAAATGGGGTGATGGGGGGCTCACTGAGAAGGTGACATTTAAGCAGAGCCTTGAAGAAGGTAAGGGAATGAACCTTGTGGACATCTGGGGGAAGAGCATTCTATGTGGAGGGAACAGCCAGTGCAAAGGCCCTGAGGCAGGACAGACTGGCAGCTTCATGGAATAGCAGGAAGGTCAGTGTGGCTGGAGCAGAGTGGGTGAGGGGGATCATCATGGGAAGGAGAGGTCAGGGAGGTGGCAGGGGCCAGATCACAGGGGGGGCCTTGTAAGCCACTGTGAAGACTTTGCCTTTTACTGAGTGTGACAGGAACCACTGCTTTTGCGCAAAGGAACAACACAATCTACTTAAGTGGGCCGTGTGCAGAACAGACTTGGGGGGCACAGATGGGTCCAGGGAGACCAGTGAGGAGGCTGCCCAGTAATTGGGTGGTGGTGGTGGAGGTGGTGAGAGGGGGATGACCAAGTAGGTTTCCTATGGGGTTGGAGAATTTGGAAGTATCAGAAGGGGAAGCCTTAGGCTAGGGGTGGGAGGGTGTCCAGGGGTTTGCTGTCTCTGGTCTCTGAAGCCTCGGGGACCACTGTTAGAGCGGGGCGTTAAGTGCCGTGGTTTGGCCCCATGCCCCGCTCCCTTGTGTCTGTCTTAGGTCCTAGGTTCCACATGAGATCTGCTGAAAGGGCCTTGACATTAGAGCAAAGCCCCATGTTACAGATGGGGAGACTGAGGCCAGAGGACAAGAGGAAGTGCCCAGGGTGGGTCACGTGGGAATCAGTGGAGAGCTGGTATAGAGCCCAGGCTGCCTGGTGCCCAGTCAGGCTGGTCTCCCGGCGGGTGGCAGTGCCCTGCCGCTCCCCAATCCTGCTGTTAGGGGGTGCTGTTTGTGTAGCTTGACAGCCCCCGCCCACTACCCCGCTGTGGTCTCTGTCCTGGGCCCGCTGGAAACTTCCCTCTCTCCCTTCTGTCAGTGACGTGCCCAAGGGGGCCGAGACCTTCAGAGTGTCTGGGAGCTCCGGAGTGGAGGTCTTCATGGTCTACGACCCAGCTCGGGTGACGGTGCCCACGGGCAAGTCCCGCTGGCCCCTGGACGCCAGTGTGGAGGTGACCATATCCGTGGACACAGCCAGTAAGGACTTAAATGATCTCAAGGTAAGAGGCCACGTCTCCACAGTCAGGGGCCGCGTTCCCCCCCACCCCGCGTAACCCCACTCACACATCACCCCTGCTCCGCCACAGCCCACGAGGCCCTGACACCTGCGTCCACACAGAACATCTTGACGCCATGGACACCCGGACACGCACGTCCACCCCAAGGCTAGCGTCACACGTACACACACGAAGGAGTTCTCCCGTAAAAACAGCCTGCCCTCTCACCCCCTCAAATTCGCAGGCACCCTCCCGTGAATGCCTGTGTTCAGCCTACACACAGACCCCAAAACAAGCCGTGCAGCAGGCAGGACTCTAGCGACGGCCCGTGCACACGCATGCACGCATGTGCGAAGCACAGGGGCCCGCCTGGATGTGCACCTGTCCCCGTAGCTAAGGAAGGAGAAAGGCTTCTCTCTCATGGACGACCCCCTCATCGCTCGCCCCCAGGCCCCCACCACACACACAGTGACCCACTGGTTCACTGCCATCGCCCTTTCTCCCCCAGCAGGGAAAAGGCAGAAACGACAGCTGTTGAGAGCAGGGGCCCTGGCGCCTGCCATGGGTTCAAATCCTACCTGCTCTGCTTACTAGCAGCACGCCTGCAGGGAGGGCCGGGAGTGGCCTCATTAAGAATGCACCCGGTCTCCTGGGGCCATCTTGGGAGCTCACTGAAATGGTCTGGGCAGAGCACTTGGCATGGGTTCTGGACCATGGGAAGAGCTCTGTGACCACTGGCTTTTACTGGGGGGGGGGGGGGGGGGGGAGCGTGTGGTCATTGTTCCCATTTTACAGATGAAGAAACAGAAGCCTACAGAGGCCGAGTAACTGGCTGATGTCAATGGCGTCAGCCGTCCCTCCCCTTGTTCTTCCTCTCTGACATCTCTGTGGATTCCTGAGGGGCCAGCTGCTCCCTCTGGGACCCAGCCCACCTCCTCAGCCCTCGTCGCTCTCAGCCCAGCTCTGGAGCCCGGGAGGCATCCACAGCCTTTCACGCTGGGGAGGGCAGCTCTGAGTCCAAGCCAGGGGCCCGGGAATCCCGGGCCTTCTGCCGTGGGGAGCACTAGGGGTGCCCAGGCCTCCCCTGCCTCCAAGCAGGACTGTCGGGGTGTCCCCCCCGCCCCCCCACCACGGCCATCTCTGAAGGGTGGCCGTGCCGGCTTAGGGCTGACGGTGTCCCCACAGGTGAAGGTGTCCTACTTCGGGCCGCATGAGGGCGGCGCCCTGGGCCAGAGCGTGCTCTACCTCACCGGCGTCGGTAAGCACCACCTCCTGGGCTCCCCGGATACCCCCCACCCGTCCGTGTTGCCCGCTTGAGGGTCTCAGGGGAACCCCTGAGTACCAGGCCCATGCCTCCCCCTCCACCTCGAGGACGACCTTCAGCTCATCCCGTCAGCTCAGGGATGGAGACTCAGAAATACTCAGGGCCACCAGAATCTAGAAACTGCACTGCCCATGGCCGACAGCTAGACCCGCCACGGGCCTCCTCCCTCCGGAGGCCCACCTGTCACACCACTGGAACCCCAAGTTGTCTCGCTAAACCTCAGAGGGCCGTGAGCGCCTTCAGCCAGAGCCCTGGCCGCTCGCTCCAACAGCAGGGGACCCAGCACCTAGAGCCTCAGGCCTCGTTCCCCACGGCCAGCGGCAGGGCCACCAAGAACTAGCGATTCAGCATCCTAGACGGGCAATCAATTCAAGGGTCGGAGACTGGGTCCCTCCAACATCCAGAACCACAGGGGGTGGCTGCACGGCCCCCTGGGCGTTGGGTGTGGTCCCCAGAACGGGTCTTCCTGGGTCTCATGAGCAAAGGTTGCCTCGGCCTGGACATCGTGGGCGTGGAGGCGGGACGGGGTGAGCCTCTGGTGCCCCTCTCCACTCCTTTACAGACATCTCCCTCGACGTCGACACGTATCGCACGGGCAAGGTGAAGAGGAGCCATGGCGACAAGGTGAAGCTCTCCTGTCTACCCCAGGGTGGCGGGGTTGACAGGCAAAGCTGGGGGTGATGGATCCCAGGGTCTGTGGGAACCGACCGTGCAGGGAACCCATCTGGAGGCGGCCAAGTTGACACAGGTGGGCGTAACTTGCACTGTGGGAGCGCCGTGCCGCGTGAGTCCGGTGTGAGCCCTCTCGGAGTCTGTCCACCACATAGGGATTGGGATTGATTATTTTGCTTGATGCCTCTTCTATTTCCTTTGCTGTATTTGGACCCCCCAAACATGGTAAGTGCTTCATAAAAGATTGTCGAGTGACTGACTGAAGGCTGGGAGAAGACAAGGCTTCTGGTAGAGGAGGCTGGGTGGACAGCCTCAGTTGGATCCTGAAGAGTGAGGAGGAGGGTGGGGTGGGCTCGAGGCATTACCACCCGGGAAATATCTGGAAGCCATCCTGGAAGGGGTAGAAGGTGTAATTTGTAGGGAAAGATCCTGGAGAGAAAGCCTGGGCCCCAAGGATAGACTTTGAGGACAAGATGGGGGCAGGGAAGCCATGGATGGCTGTGCAGATTGTTCACTGAGCAAGGTTGCTTGGCTAAGATGGTGAGTGGGGCTATGATACAAGTCATGCCTTGTGCCCTGGCATAGGGCAGCATTTACCAAGAAAGGTGGACAAGTGTGCCATATAGGCCAGCAGTGGCCCTGTGGAGTCCCCCAGATGAGTCTGAGTCCCAACTATGGGACTGGGGGCTCGTTTTCCAGAGCCTTCCTTTCGTCTTCTGTGAAATGAGGCAAGTGAGCCCTGCCTTGTGGGGTCTGGTAGGGATTAAGTGAAGGCGTGTCAGGGAAAGCTGCAATCAGAGGCAGGGCTCCAGCCGTCTTTCCCACCTTGGCTTAGACCTCCTTGCAAGGCTTGCAGGACTGAGGGTAGATGCCAGAGACGTCTGTGGGACAGGACCCAGGAGAGTGCTGAGATGGAGAAAGTTTCCCTGGGATTGTCCAGCCCCATCAAGGTCAAGGCAAGGCAGCCTCTGTCCCCCAGGCAGGGCCAAAGCTCGGCGGGCTGGTAAAGGTTGTTTTTGGAACAGCCTTCTTCCTGAAGGAGTGACATCACCCTTCGTCCTCCAGTGCCATGGCTGGGTGAGACCACCATGTATAGTTGTATAGGTTGTTCACTGCACACGTGTGGGGTGGATCTGGGTCTAGAGACCAGGAATTCCAGTCCCCAAATCTATGATCCGTCTTTAAGTCCTGCAGCAAACTCAGAAAACAGAAGTCTCCATGTTAACAAAGCAGCCAGCCCTAGCCAACTCCACAGCCCCTTCCCCAGGCCCTCTGGGTCCCACTGACCTCAAAACCTCTTGTTTTGCCACAGAAAACCTGGCGCTGGGGCCCCGAAGGCTATGGAGCTGTCCTGCTAGTGAACTGTGATCGGGACAGTGTCACGTCCAGAGGGCCTGACCTCACCAACAGCCAACTGGCATCATTGGATGGTGTGTGACAGAGGGGGGTGTGGGGACGTCCAGAGTGTCGTGGGGCAGTAGAGGCTGGGGAAGATGGGGGGGTAGCCTGTCGGTGGGGTGCAGGGAGGGTTGTCTCAAGGGCACCATTCTCTCCAGACCTACAGGACATGTCCCCCATGGTGCTGAGCTGTGACGGCCCAGACAGCCTCTTCGACAGCCACAAGCTGGTCCTGAGCGTGCCCTTCTCGGATTCCAAACGAGTGGGGGTCTTCTGTGCTAGGGGTGAGTGGCCTGCTGGGCTGCTTTCCCCCCTGTCCTGCTCACCCTCTGCTTCCCAAACTCTTTCTTCTCTTGTACACATCCCCCCTCCCCTCCAGCATCTTCTATACCTCCCTCTACCTCTGACGAGCAGCCGCCCCGGCAGCTCACAGCATGCTACCCAAGGAGGAGGGTCGAAAACGAGTCCCACTTTAGAGAGGAGACCCCTGAGGCTCAGACTCAGGAATCCACCGTCTCTAAGTCACACAACCAACACGGGGTGGAGCGGGCATTCGAACCCAGGTCTCTTAAGCGCCCAAACCCCTCCTCTTTGCACTGCCGTCCCCCTCCTCTGGTCAGGCAGCTTGGGACGAGCTCTTCAGGCACGTCCCGCTCTGTCCAGGCTGGGTGCGGTGGGGGCGGGAACCAGCAAAGCTGTGGCCCAGGCCGGCCCTTAGATCCTGGCTGTTGTGCCAGAGATTTTTTTTTTTTTTTAAGATTTTATTTATTTATTCGATAGAGATAGAGAGCCAGCGAGAGAGGGAACACAGGGGCAGTGGGAGAGGAAGAAGCAGGCTCCTAGCGGAGGAGCCTGATGTGGGGCTCGATCCCATAACGCGGGATCACGCCCTGAGCCGAAGGCAGACGCTTAACCGCTGTGCCACCCAGGCGCCCCTGTTGTGCCAGAGATTTTATTAATCAAAATCTATGGCTTAAAAAACATCGACCCATCCTTAACCCTGGGCTGCCTCTACTCATTTTTATACATAGCAAGAGGCTTTTCCTGCCCCTTTGGTTCTTCTCCCCCTTACCTTCTTCTGTTCAGACTGATCCAGAACTTGTCCTGATCACTTGAGCCTGGCAGGAGCCAGAACGTTCCTCCTCGTGCACCGATGGTGGACGTTTAGGCAGAGGCCCCGCTTGGAGTCACAGTGATACCAGAACAGAAGCGAAACCTCACTAAGTGAACGGATAGCCTTCCCCGCGGTGCGTGAGAGCTTTCCCAGACAAGCCTCAGGGGAGCACGGAAGGGGGCAGCGCAGAAATACTACAGGCCAGGCGCTTGTAAAAATAAATTGAGGTGACATTCACACAGTAGGAAATTAACCATTTGAAAGCGGTCAGCTCCGTGGCACTTAGGACGTCCTCAATGCTGTGTGACCAGCACGTCTCTCTAGTTGCAAGACCGTTTCCTCACCCCCCCCCATGAAACCTTGTACCCATCAGTGGCCACTTCTCTCTCCCCCCACCCCCCAATCCTAGGCAACGCGTAATCTGCTTTCTGTCCCTGTGGATTTTCCTGTGTTAGATACTTCTCTGTAAATGCAGTCATGCAATATGTGGCCTTTGTGTCTGGCTACTTTCAGTTCGCATAATATTTTCAAGGTTCGTGCATATTGTAGCTCGTGTCAGTACCTCATTCCTTTTGATGGGTAGAAAAAGTTCCGTCTTACGGATGGACTATAGTTTGTCGATCTGTTCAACCGTTGGTGGACGTTTGGGTATTTTTCACCTTTTGTGCCAGCAGCTTTTATCTCCTTATCTGATTTACAGCTTACACGGACCTCATGAGATACTGTTGGCCCATTTTACAGATGAGGAAGGGAGGCTCAGAGGGGCTGAGTCACTGAGCCAGGGTCACACAGCTTGCACGTGGCAGGGCTCGAGGGGAGCCCCAGGAGATCTAACATGAAAGTGGCTCTGCCCCGGATCCCTGGCCTCTGGCTTCCTTCCTCGTGCCCTCTGTCCCAGCGCCGGCCCCTGACTCTGGTTTCCCCTAGGCGGGAATTCCCTCGAGGACTACAAGCAGGTGCTGGGGGCTCAGCACCTGTCCTACGAAGTGGAGCGGCAGCGGGGGGAGCGGAAGATCAGCTTCTTTGTGGAGGGGCTCACCTTCCCTGATGCTGATTTCCTGGGGCTGGTCTCCCTCAGTGTCAGCCTGGTGGACATGGGGGTATGTATAGTGTTGGGGGCTAGGGTGGCGCCTGAGGGTTCGGGGGACCTGTTTGGAGTCTCCAGGGCTGGGCAAGCTGGGGAGCTGGGGGAATTTGAGGCCTGATGGGGCTCCCTGCAGGGCCCACTTAGTCCTCATTTCCCCCCCAGACCCTGCCTGAGGTGCCCCTCTTCACAGACACCGTGGCCTTCCGCATGGCCCCCTGGATCATGACCCCCAACACCCAGCCCCCCCTGGAGCTGTACGCGTGCAGGTGAGGCCTCACCCCTCCTGCAGCGACCCCACGGTCTCTGGACCAGTAGAGATAGGAACAGAATGCTGTGTCCAGCGTTGGGCCCTCACTCAGTAGATGGAGGCTTTGAGGTCACACATAGGTGCAGGCTGGGCAGGGGAGAGCAGCAGGCTGGCTTGCGTCGGTCAGCCCCAGCCTGTCCTGAGCAGCTAAGGCCCCGGCTGAGGCCACTGGCTGCAGCATCAGTGTCCCTGCCTCTACTGTGTCCTGCCTGTGAGACAGCTTGGATTAGTCTGGGCAGCAAAGCTAGGCTCTGTTTAGGCAGCTGGCAGTCGCAGGAGACCTAGCCTCATGCTGGGGTCGGTGTGCTGCTGGGCCTACAGAGAACATGGGAGTCCAGCCTCTGGCATCGGCTGTGAGCCCCGGCCCAGCCTGAAACCTTAGTCCTTCTGCCGTCTCCCAGAATCCTTGTCAGGCCCCATAATGGAGAGGTGAGCCTTGATTGGCAAGGCCACTCTAGGCCCCTGTGTCGGAGGTCAGACCAGTGCACAGGCCCGTAGCCAACTTGGAATCTAAGTCAAAAGCCCAGGAAGGTGTGAAGAAATAAGTTTGCTCTGCAGGTGTTCGGAAGGGAATTATTACTTTCTGTTTGCTCACTAGCCCCACCCTGACACCTTTGTATACGCCTTGAGAGAGGCTGGGGCTAGCTGCCTCCTTAGCCCAGTCTCCAGGCCGCCTGGCTTTCATACCCTGCCTTTGGCCTCCACGCACCAGGGCTTGCCCCTCACCTTGCACCTACCCCCCGATATGATCTGGGAACATTATCTGTCTCTGTCTTCCCTAGGGCAGGGGCTGTGTTTGAACCCCTATACCCAGGGGCCACACGGGGCCTAGTGTGGACAGGACCAAGGCCACAGTCAGAGGTCACTATTACGTTCCTCTCCCCCTGTGTTTTGCAGTGTGGTAGACTCTCATGGCCCAAATAAGACATTTCTGGAAGACATGTCTGACCTGGCGTTGAAAACCAACTGCAAGCTGATCATCTGTCCTCAGATTGAAAATCGAAATGACCGCTGGATCCAGGTGGGCGCAGGAGCAGTGGGGGTGGCCGGGGCACCTGGGTCCCCATCCTTTACCCTGACTTTGGGAAATGGGGCCTGGACAGGTTCCTAAGCAACCTTGGTCTCCCGAGAAAAGCCAGGATGGGGGTCAAGGCGCAGGCAGCATAGGGAAACACGTTCCAGCTGCCCCTATCACCCCAGTCTCTCCCGTTTCCCCCACATGCTCGGGTCCCAGACAGAGTCCTCTCCCAGTTGGGGTCCCTAGAGGCCTCACCTGTCCCCCTGACCTATGCATCCCCAGGTGTTAGGGAGCCTCTGTGGCCCTGCCCTGGTCCAGGTCTGAGGGGATCACCCCGTTTGGAAAATCACATTTGGGGACACCACCGTGATCGCTTCTTCTCCCCTCCTAGGATGAGATGGAGTTTGGCTACACCGAGGCCCCTCACAAGTCCTTCCCAGTGGTCTTTGACTCTCCCCGAAACAGAGGTCTGAAGCATTTCCCCTATAAACGGATCCTGGTATGTGGCAAAGGGCGGAGTGGAGGTCCCTTGGGGGGCTACTATTATAGGACTTCGCTGGTCCTGGTCCTTGTCCTTTACGGGGGGCTAAAGGACACAAATGGTGGGGAAATGGGGAGTTAGTGGGGGGGGGTTGGGATAGAACATGCAAATGACATGCAAATAACATGCAAATCCCCCCATTCTGAGAAGGGCAGGCCAGTAAAGTCCTCCTAGGGAGCCCTTCTCCCCCATGTGGGTGGGAGTCCACAGTGGGGTCAGCCCTGGGGAGATCAAACTGCCTTTTGGGAGAACGCACCACTAGTGAGCCCTCACGCCTCTTGCTTTTATGAGATGGGGCCTCTTTTCAGGTGACAAATGTTTTCTGAACCCCAGCTGCAGGCCAGGCTCCACACTGCCTCTCACTCATGGGATGGGGACAAGAGCAGCCCCAGCAGCCATGCACGGCATTCCGGGCACACCCAGCCCTAGTGTTACACGGTCACTCCTCGAATCCACAGTCCTGTGGATAGCTGCCGTTCTTAGCCCCTCTTTCCGGAGGCTCAGAGAGGTTAAGTAACTGACTCTAGGCCATGCAGCTAGTAGCACCAAGAAGCAAACCCAGAGGGACTGTGTCCACAGCCCTACCACTAGGCCGAATTGCCTCTGGAGGTGGGCCTGAGGCCCATAGCTCGCCGTCCCTGCCTGTTTCCCGGCTCCCACGCCCCCGGCACTGGGACAGTGCCTGAGTCCTGATGGGAGCTGGGAGGGGGAAGTCTGGGAGCTCATAGGCACACGGAGCCGGGCATTTACCTTAGTCTGGAGGGGCCGGGGCCGGGTCCCAGTGCAGGTGACAGCGAGCCCTACAGGGTGAGTCTGCATCAACCAATGGCCTGGGCCTGACCCAGCCGGGGTGTTCCCCGCTCATCTCTGCCCTCATCTTTACTCTGTCCTCCCTTCCACTTGCTCTGTGTCTAATTTGCTGTTCTTTTCCTGGTTGGAAATGGAAGCAAGATTTTCCAACCCTCTCTCTTCCTAATACGTGTGTTCAGAGCTACAGCCTTTCCCTAGCTGCAGCCTCACGAGCACCCCACAAGTTCTGGGGGGCTGCCTGCTTATCATCTTACACTTCAAAATACTGTCTAGTTTCCACTTGGATTTCTTCTTTGACCTAAGGGTCCTTTAGAAGTGTGTTGCCTGATCTCCCCACATTTGGGGATTTTCTCGTTATCGTCCTGTTGCAGACTGGGACTTTAAATTGCACCCCTCCGCCCCCCCACCCAAGAGCTGTCACTTCCTGTCCTAACTGACCCCTCCTTCTGGGGTGGGGGGGCTTGCTGGTCCTGCCCTAGGGTCCCGACTTCGGATATGTAACCCGGGAGATCCTGTTCTCCGGCGCCTCCAGCCTTGACTCTTTTGGCAACCTGGACGTCAGCCCGCCCGTCACGGTGGGCGGCAAGGAGTACCCCCTGGGCCGGATCCTCATCGGCAGCAGCTTCCCCAAGTGAGAGGCCTGGCGGGAGGCGGGAGGACGTGGGCACCCCCGCAGCACGCAGCTTCCAGCTCCCTCACCCCAAACACAGGTCTCCAGTCTGAGAAGCGGTCTTCATTCCTGCGCGGTCCTGGGGTCAAAGACTCCGAGTCCTAGGATCTTAGATGTAAAAGCTCATTTCTCTTTGGGGGAGAGAGAAATGGGCCCGTCTTTGGGCCTGCCTGGGGTTTCATGAGTTTCGTTAGTCACCGACTACACGTATGGGGGGGGGGGGCTTACGTAAAAAGCCAGATTTCCAACTTCTTTTGAAACATTGGCGTTGTCGGGGAGGTGATGTGGTGCAGAGGCAGGAGATGGACCTGGTGACCTCTCCCCGTAGGTCAAAATAGCTGCTGTTCTAGCAACAGCTAAAGGGCCAAGGGGTCACCAGGGGGCTACCTGCGAACGAGTGGCTGGCCAGGACAGCAGGGCGGCAGAGGTGACTTGGTGGGTCCCACCCCGGACAGCTGTCATCAGGCAGGAAACAAAGTATAGAGGGGTCGGTGCTTAGACAGCTGACAGTAGCTGCTAAATCCTGCCGAATGGGTCCCCACCCTGCCTGCAGGCAACCGAAGAATGGGGTGTGCTGTGCGCGGGGATCCTGGTGGGGTCCTTGGCTTCCTGCCTGGAGATTAAGCCCACCGCAGGCACCGGGGACCACCTTCTCCTTTGCGTGGGGGTGGCCTGGAAACCAGGTGAGAGCCCCAAGCCCTGACTGACGTCTGGAGCAGCCAGGCAGTCGGAGGAAGGTCACCCGGCCTCCAGTGGTGACCCTGGCAGCCTCAGGGCTGTGGATCGGGCGAGGCGGGGTTTCCTGGCACCGACCCCAGGCACGTAGCTGGGTGCCCAAGCTGGTGCCCGGGGCTGAGGTTGGCGAGGCAAGAGGAGTGCTCACCTTGCTGGTGACTCATGCTCAGACACTCCTCTGGGACCTGATCCTGCCTGCTGCCTGGAGGCAGAAGGACCTTGGGGCCTCTGGGAAGTCCTCCTGTGTTTCAGGGAGGGACCCAGGAGGAAGGAGCACAGGCGGCCTTGGGTTCGAGTCCTACCTCTGCCATATATTAGTCACGTGTTTTTGGGTATAACACCTAAGCAGCACTTAGTATAGTGCCTGGCACATAGTAGGCGCTCAGTGAATTCATTTGAAGCTTTTTACCTCATGCCCACTCTGTGCCTGGCACGGGTGAAGATACTAGGGATACACCAGTGCACAACAGATACATTATGAAACGAATGATTTTATACTCCATGCCTCAGTTTCCTGTCTGTGAAATGGGTCTATTAAAAATCTCTGTGCTAGCTATATAACCAGCACTAGTGGGGATAAAGAATTCATGTTAAATGTCTTCTGAATGTTCAAGTATTGTTTAGCTGCACCCTCAACAGTGGGTCTGTTATGAAGCAGGTCGGAACTCACTGGGCCAAGTATCAATCACCTACTATGGGCCATGAACATAAGGGTTTTACCCTCATGTAATTTAAGGATTAGCCTCATTTAATTCTTAGAACAGCCCTATGAGGTTGGGATAACTATTATCCTCATTTCACAGATGAGGAAGCTGGGGCTCAGAAAGGGGAGGGGAGGGCACTCAGTCATGCACTCATTTACCGATCCTGTAAATAGTTATTGAGACTTCCCATGTGCCCCGTCTGCGGCCCTGGATAAAAGAAATGTCCTGGAAGCTCCAGGTTCAGAGCAAGGACTGGGGATAGGAAGGTGGGGACCTCCAGTGCAGCTGTGACCAAGTCCACTGACCACTGTGTAGATAACCAGGAACAAGGTCCTTGGTAAACAGAAGGGGTCCTGGGCTCAGAGAGAGACAGCTATTGCCTAGAATCACACAGCAAGTTAGCGGTGTAGTCAGAATCCAGATCTCACCTTGGGCCCCAAACTAAAATTTAGCACTCAGGCGCTGTCCTGTGTTCCTGTCTTGGCTTCTTTCTGATCCCAGCAGTGAACAAACAGCCAACCTACATTCATTCTAGAAGGGAGAAACAGACAATAAGCAAAACTAATAAATACGTAGATAATACAGGGTGTTGTTAAGGGAAACCCTGGGGAGAAGCTGACACTTAAAGAAAGCCCTGAAGGAAATGAGGGAGTTGAAGATGTGGGTATTTGGGAGGAAAACGTGCAAAGGAGTAGAAATGGTCAGTGCAAAGGCCCTGAGGCAGGAGCCTGTTGGAGACATCAGAGGAACAGCAAGGAGGCCCGCGGCTGGAGCTGAGTAAGCAAGGAGGGGCACGGTCGGGGATGAGATCAGAGCTTAGCAGGGCAGAGTTCAGATCATGACCTGCGCCTGTTATTTGTACGTTCATCACAGGGGAATCGTGGACATTAAGCAAGATACTTGGTACTAGGAGCCTCAGGTCGGCACACACTAGGTGCTCAATAAAGTGTCCTGTCCATTCTCTGCTTGGGTTCTCTACGCTCTGCTCCCCATGTTTAAAATCATCTTTAAGCATCTTTAAGCAATTCTGCCCCCCGGTGGTGGCTTGGTGTGACTGGGCGAGCAGGTCTGCTGCTTCCCAGGCTGGCTTGGGCTGGCCCGGCCCCTGCCTGCAGCCGGCGGCAGGAGGCCCTCTGCCCTTGCCTCAAGCTCGCCTGTTCCTGATTCCTGCCACGGTCGGCTCGTGAGCTGGTTCTGGAGTCTTGCTCTTCACCATCTCACTGTGTTTAGGAAGTCCTTTTAAATTGCCAGGACAATCTTAAAATAACAGAAATACAAGAAAAATATTTTCCATAATCCTATCCCCCAGATCAAATCAGTGCTGTCATTTGTCACTGCTTGTCACGTCTACGGCATATTTGAGTGACGGAGACCATGGACTGTAACATGGCTTTTCAAAAGCATATCATTCAAAAGGAGTTGTTGAACATCAAGTATGTAAGAGGTGCCTGGAGCACAGAACTGAACATGGACAAAATCCCAGCCCTCCTGGAGCTTACATTCTGGTGGGATGCCAGACAATACACGAGATATCGAGTACCAAATAGTACCAAATGCTGTAAAGAAACATACATCTAGGAAAGGGATTGAGGGATTGATGTAATTTTCAAAAGCCTCATAGAGAAAGAAGATGACATTTGAGTTAAACCTGAAGATGGAAGTAAGCCATGGGGAGATGGGGAGTGGACAATAATTCCTGGTACAGAGAATAGCACGTGCAAAGGCCCTGAGGCAGGACTGTACCTGGTATGTTCAAGGGGCAGCAGGAGGCCAGCATGGCCTGAGAACTGAGCAGATGAAGAGGAGAGTGGACATAGGGAAGTTGTCGGGATTGATAGGGGCTGTGCAGGTCATTGTGAGGACTTTGCATGTACAGCGAGGGAGACGGGGGTGGTGGGAGGGTTTTGTCTAGAGAAGGGAGGTGATCTGACATATTTAAAAGCCTCCGTCTAGTTAGACTGCAGGGGAGCAAGGGTGAAAGCAGAGAGACCAGGGAAAGGGGCAAGCCACTAGAATTATTTAAGATTTATTTGGGGGGGCGGGGACAAGCACAAGTGGGGGGAGGGGCAGAGTGAGAAGCAGACTCCCCGCTGAGCAGGGACCCCAATCCCAGAACCCTAGGATCATGACCTGAGCTGAAGGCAGAGGTTTAACGGACTGAGCTGCCCAGGAGCCCCTGCCACTAGAATTATTTAGATGAGGAAAGTGTGCGGGCCAGATGGTGGCGGAAGAGGAGGGAAAGGCTAGATTGTGTTCTGTTCAAATCTGTGTCCCCAGATTCAATGCAGGCTGGGGAGCTTGTCCATGATATCTCCTTAAGCCAGGGAAGCGAGGTCAAGAAATGTGATCCCTTTTTTGTAAAACATATTGAAAAAAGAAGTCTCTTTCTGTGTGTGTGTGTGTGTGTGTGTGTGTGTGTGTGTGTGTGTGTTGTTTGCACATGGTTACACATGCCAGGGAAAGGTGGAATGTGCCCAGAGTATATAAGACATCGTTCTGACTTTGGACAAGTCCCCCCCTTGAACTTGCTAGGCCTCAGCTGCCCCATCTGTGAAATGGGGACATGGCCGTGCCTGAGGCAGCATCGAAATCCCCGTAGGCGCCGGGACCTTTTGGCAATGTCTCCTCCCCCAGCCCTGGGACTCCAGCTCCCAAGACCTGCTCCCCAGTTTCAGCCACCTCAGCCCCTCCCTGTGCTAGTCAAGGGTGGTTTGAAAATGCCTGGAGCCCATTTCAGGAGCTGCTGAGGACTAGACAGTCCGTGTTGAACACGAGGTGACTGGGGCGACGGCTCTCCTGTGCGCGAATCAGCGGAGGGGCTTGTGGAATGGCAGATCCCACATCCTCAGACGTGCCATGTTCTCCAAGACTCTGAGATGGGGAGGAGGTCGGGGCCCAGGAACCCTCTGTTTAAGCAAGCACCCGCCCCCACCAGAGACTGACCCGCAGGCGGTCCAGGGCCCACACTTTGGGAAACACTGGGCTGAGGGAGGGGTGGGCCAGCTCCGGGTCATATTTAGAACCTGAGGCTGGTGTCTTAGGTAAAGAGTCAACCTCTCTGCGTCCCAGGATGTGAGGTGAGGGTCTTTAGGTCCCTTTGGCAAGTGGAGCTCCCTTGTTTGACTCTTTTTAGTGGGGAGAAGGCAAGGCCTTCCCGGCCATGGGGAGGGGTGGAGTCTCTGGGATGATGGTCTGGACGGTCAGTGAGTTCCTGGGAGCACCTGGGGGCTGGGGCCGGGAAGTGGGGACAACAGGAGACCTGTTCAAAGGGATCTCGTGAGGCTTGGACAGGGGTGGGAAGCTCAGAAAGTGTCTGCAGGAAGCCAGCAGACAGTGGGCATGAAGTGACCCTGCTTTCTCCCTCCTGGGCCAGGTCTGGCGGGAGGCGAATGGCCAAGGTCGTCCGGGACTTCCTGCAGGCCCAGCAGGTGCAGGCACCCGTGGAGCTCTACTCCGATTGGCTCTCTGTAGGTCATGTGGACGAGTTCCTGAGCTTTGTGCCCACCTCTGACCGAAAGGTATGTCCCCTCTCCTCCTGTCCGAGCCACCCCTGCCCCTCCCCAACCTGATGGGAATGGTGACTGGAGCTCACTGCCTGTGGCTGTAGTGAGTTCGGAGTCAGGGCACCCTGGGAACCAGAGGTGTTAATCCCCGGGGCTTCCTGGAGGAGGTCAGAGCTCAGGTCGGGAGGGTACTGATTGGCTCCACCACTCATACACTCATTCTCACGCTTGCTGGGTATTTGCTGTGATCAAACCTCTCAGCCTAGACCCAGGATGACACTGATAATAATAACCGGTAACATTTGGCAAGCACCTACGATGTGCATGTGCTTTAGTTCATTTAATCTTCCAACAATTCCATGAGGCGGGTGGTATTATCATCATCCCCATTTTACGGATGGGAAAACTGAGGTTCAGAAAGGCAATGACTGGTAGGGTAAGATTCAAACCCAGACAGAGGGGTTGGACCAACATCTTAACCACTCAGCTCTACCGCCTGGCAGAGAGGGGCCCAGCCCTCAGAGAGCAAGCAGCCTGGGAGGGGAGGCCGACCAGTGACCAGCGGCTGACTTCCTTGGTAGACAAGGGCATCCAGGCAAAGAGAATGTCTTGGGCAAAGCCCTGGGGGTGTGAACCAGCTTGGAGGATTAGGGGAATTGCTGAGAGTTCTTTGTGGCTGGTAGGTGTTACCACCGTGTGGTCCTCAGAACTCAGGCCCCTCCTGAGTTTGGGGTCTCCTGCATCAAGGGGGAACCCATCCACTGAGACCTTCTCCCTCCCTCTGTGCTAGGGCTTCCGGCTGCTCCTGGCGAGCCCCAGCGCTTGCCTCAGACTGTTCCAAGAGAAGAAAGAGGAGGGGTATGGGGAAGCCGCCCAGTTCGATGGTGAGTGCCAATGACCGCAGCCCCCCGCCGTGGGGACCCTGCCCTCTCACTGCCAACCCTGGGCACCGGGGATGCCTTTCGTGGCTATGCTGTGTTTACAGGCCCTTTGCCTTGTTCGGATTCCTCCGCTCTGAGCTGGACATCACTAATTCTCCCGACACCTCACATGGGAGCTAAGGACAAGGGCTGTCAGGCTGTCCCTTTATTGGGCCCAGGCAGGGAAGCCAAGAGGCAAGTGGATTGTCTCAGGCATATGCAGGGGGTGACCTCCGCAGTAAGGCGGCTCCTGGGCACACCCCAGGGGAGGAAAGCCACCGGAAAAAATGTGTACTCTGCTGATCTTGCACCCTCCCCCTTATCCCTATTCCCAGAGGCTCAGAGAGGAGCCCAGGGCTCAAGAGTGGAGGGTGGGGGTGGGTAGAAGCCAGGTGGGTGGTCAGGGCCCCTCTGCGGACCTGCCTCTGGGAATTGACAGACCGTCCAAGGGCCTGGCCAGGCCCCTTGAGCACCTCCCCCTTCCCCACCATGGATCTCAGTGTCCTCCCCTGAGAAATGGAGCACTGGAAGGGGTGGGGCAGAGCTTCAAGACCTGGGTGCAAATCCTGGGCTGTGAGATCAAGATTGCTCTCCAGACCGCTCAGTGCCTCAGTTTCCTCCTCTCTGAGTTGGGGGTGATAATTAACCCACCTAGCATTGTTTTAAAGATTGATCATAAATGTAGTGGGGTGCCCCAGCATGGCGGGTGTTCGGTAATGGAAACTGCACTGTAATTATACAGCGCTGAGCCAGGAGGCCCTTCCGGAGGAGCCTGTGCTCCTTGCATCCAGAGCCTGGGTCCCCAGTCTCTGGCTTTCTCCGTCCTAGCTTCGGGCCCCTGGCACTGAGGTGGGAGAAAAATCCTGGCCCAGATTCTGCTGCCCCAGGCCCGAGATGGCCCTGGGAAGCCCCCCTAACCCCCTGTCCTGCCTTCTTTCTCTCTCAGGGCTAAGTCACCAGGAGAATAGAAGCATTAATGAGATGCTGGCAGACCGTCGGCTCAGGAGTGACAGTCTCTATGTACAGGTGAGGGCTCTTGCGGGTCCCCCAGCTCCCAGGAGAAGCAGCCCCAGGAATCAGTGGGGTGGGGGTTAGCGGCTCATCCCCGGGCCTCTGACTGTATGGGGCTGCCGAAACCTGGGGGTAGGGTAGCGCCTCTGCGCCAGGGAACCCAAGGTCTGATGGAGGAGACACAGCAGAGCCCTCAGGGCGCTCCTGGCCTGATGAGGGAGAACTAGCTCTGCTCTGAGCGAAGGACAAGTTTCCGGGTTCCAGGGAAGCACAGTGAGAGGAGAGAGATGTGGTGGAGAAATGGGGCCCCATGGGGATAAGGGGTGGGGTGGGTGGGAGTCAAGGGGATCCAGCCAGGAGGACACCAGGGGTGGGGGTGGGGGCGGGAGGAGGTCTCCCGGAAGGGGCGGGGCTGATGCCAGCCTCGTGCTTGGGTACATGGCCCAGCCGAGCCAGTGCGGTGTAGCGGCAGGTGCTTTTGGAACCAGAAACTGCCTGGGTCCAAATCCCAGCTCCGCTGCTTCCCAGCTCTGTGCCCTTGGGCAGCCCCTTGAGCCTCAGTTTCCCCTTCTGGGAGCGGCAGCGTCCCAGAGCTTTTTGGGAGGCTCGAGGGAGCGCAAGGGTGCAGGAGGCTGTGCGCAGGGCCTGGCTCACAGTTGGCGTTCAGCAAGCATTAGAGCCTCCCTGGCTCCCGGGGTGTGCCCGCTGCCTCTCCCCCTGCCCCCCAGAAATGCATCGACTGGAACCGGGAGGTGCTGAAGCGGGAGCTGGGCCTGACCGAGCGGGACATCGTGGACATCCCGCAGCTCTTCTCCCTGAAGGGCTCCTATGCAGAAGCCTTCTTCCCTGACATGGTGAGAGCGCAGAAGAAGGTCATTTCCTGTCGCTGGGGCCCCGCAGGGTCCGCAGGGCTGTCAGTTGGGGTTCCAGAGGAGAGGGCAGCCTGGCACAGAGACTTGAGGGGGTGCTTGCGGACCTCTCCAGCATGTGTTTGCTTTTTGGGAGGATATAGGTCTCCATCAGTGGTTCTCAGCCAGGGCGAGTTTGTCCCCCAAGGGCATTTTCTTATTGCCCCGAGGATCGGATCAGGGGAGCTACCGGCATCTCGCGGGTGCAGCCCGGGCTCAACCTCCTTCACTGCACAGGGCGGCCCCGCAATGAAGGGCGGTTTTTTTTTCCCAAGTGGAAAAAAGGAAGCGTCTTTTGGTTTTGATGTTTGGGGCCGCCATTCCTGGGCCTCGGCTGCCCGCCCTGCCCCGCACCCTGGCCCCCCACTGGCTGCTCCCCAGTGCGGCTCCCGAGGCGAGCAGGCGGGCCCACAGTAGCTGCCTCCCCGGCTGTCATTAAGTCAGGCAGCTGCCAAGCAGATGCCCAGATGTGATCTCACCGGTGTGGCCTTTGGGAGGGGCCGGGCGATGCTATCAGCAGGTGCTGGCTAAACCATTAACACCTTGGAAAGGTGTCAGGGTGTTGGCCGCTGGTGGAGCGGCTCCCCAGGATGGGAGACCCTCCCTCTTCAGCCCGGAGCCTTTAACTCGAATCCCTGTCACTGGACAATCCAAGGGGTGGGAATGAATCCCGAGGGCCTGTCTGGAGGCACGTGAGTGGGGTGGGGCTTCCCTGCCAGGATTTGCACTCACTCCTGACTCCTTGCTGTGGGTCCTGGCAGAGCCCTCCGAGGCAGGACCTCATGCCCTTGGCTCTACTGATGTTTGGGCCTGACTCCCTTATTGTGGGGGCCGTGTTGAGCCCCGCGGGTTGGCTGCAGCGTCCCTATCCCCTACCCACGAGACGCCCGTAAGCAGCACTCCCCTCACTGGGACAACCAGAATGTCCTGGGGCAAAATCACCCCGGTTGAGAACCACTGCGCTCTAAGGCAGTCCTGTCTGTTTGAACTTTCTCGGATGATGGAAATGTTCTGTGTCTGCTCAATACGACATGGGAGCCATCAAGCCACATGTGGCTACTGAGCACTTAAAATGTGGCTAGCGTGGCTGAGGAATGAAATTTATACTTTAATTTAATTGTTAACAGCCACATGTGGCCAGTGGCTGCCATATTGGTCCAGGAAGTGCTACGGGGCACCCAGGCTCTGGTTCTGGCTGAAGTTTGGGGGAGGGCCTGGGCCAGAGCCCATGACCTTGGCCAGCCCTCTTTTGGAAGCCCCCACCCCAACACACACCCCTCTGTGGGAATCTCTAAGCTTCGGTCCAGACCCCGCTGAAGGATCCCAGTATTCCTCATTGGAAAAGCCCCATGGGGAACACTCAACCCCCTCATTTGTCATGTGGGGAAACAGGCTGTCCCAGCAGAGTGGTTGACTTGCCTGAGGTCACCCAGCAAGGGAGGAGTCTCCAGTCTCTTGAGTTCTCATCTCCTCTCCCGGCCCTTTGTCCCTCCACCTTCCCCTTCTTCCACCAGCACATTCTGGCCCATTAGTGGGCAACGGGTAACTCAGGGCCAAGGCCATGGGACTGACCCCGGGGGGTCTTCCAGCTTCATGTTGGTCCCACCTGTGCCTGGCCCTGCAGGGCAGACTTGAGGGTGAGGGGCCACGGCATGGAGAATGTGGGAGCCCAGCGTCCAGGAGGTCCACCCCACGCTGAGATGACCCCGCACCACCCTCCACACAGCGGGTCCGGAGTGTCCCCTTTGAACACCAAGGACAGCTCCTCTGGCCATCAGTATGGGCCGAGGTTTTCTCTGAGACCCTTCCATACCCCGCCCGGGGAAACTTCCCTTCCCCAGGGTTAGGGCCCTCAGCCAGGGAAGCAGAAGTGCGACTGGAGATTAAGATGTCGCCAAGGGCTCCTAGCCCCTTGCCCCAACTCCTCAACTCCCCAGGCAGCCCCAGTGCTGCAAACTCTGGTAGAACATGAAGAACACGGATTTGGGCGTGAGTTAGATCCGCTTCGGGTTTTAGTCTCCCCGTTCTCTCTCTTTTTTTTTTTTTTTCTCTCTTTTTTTAAAGGTTTTGTTTATTTATTCATGAGAGACAGAGAGAGAGGCAGAGGGAGAAGCAGGCTCCCCAAGCAGCAGGGAGCCCAATGTGGGACTTGATCCGAGGAACTCAGGATCACAACCTGAGCCGAGGACAGACACTTAACCGACTGAGCCACCTAGATGCCCTAGTCTCTCCGTTCTCTGATTGTGTGGCCTGGATTGTGTTACTTAACCCTGTCCAGCCGCTGACTCAGAGGGAGGCTATGAGGTTTAGTGATGATGTATCTGGCACACAGGGGATGTTCAATAAACCATAACACGTATCAGGGCTTCCAGGGAGAGTTGAGCAAGCTGTGCACTGCACAAGGGCACCACACCTATAAGGACATTTGCACCATAGACCTTATAGATATCTGTTGTACCAAGTTTCTGGCAGACGATGGTAAAATCTTGTTCTAACTAAATTGTTAGAATATGACAATATTCTGATAGATGAAAGAAAGTATCGGAGGAGCACTTTCATTCATATAAAGCTACCATGTATGTTCCTGGCAGCTCCGCCTGGTATTAATCCTCTCTTCCAACCACGAATCCATTTCTTCTCTCCATAGACCCTAGTTTTTGAGCAAGCGCCAGTCCTAGCAGCCCAGGGATGCTGATGAGGACGGGACAGACCTGGGGACGGGGCCCCCATGTGTAAGCACCCCCAGGCAGCAAGGCTTCTCTCTTGCCTTCTCTCTTCTGCAGGTCAACATGGTGGTCTTAGGGAAGCACCTGGGCATCCCCAAGCCCTTCGGGCCCGTCATCAACGGCCAGTGCTGCCTGGAGAAGAAGGTGCGGTCCCTGCTCGAGCCGCTGGGCCTCCACTGTATCTTCATCGACGACTATCTGTCCTACCACGAGCTGCTCGGGGAGGTGCACTGCGGCACCAACGTGCGCCGGCAGCCCTTCTCCTTCAAGTGGTGGCACATGGTGCCCTGAGCCCGCCTCCATCCGCCATCCCCTCTGCCCACCTGCCAGGGAACCCCGCCAGGGTGAGGGCGAGGAACCTCCACCTGGCCTCCGTCCTCTTAGGGGAGCCTTGGGCGCTTCTCCCCGAGTGCCTGCAAACGTGCCGGCCACCGCAGGCCCGGGGTACAGCAGTGGACAGCACACGCCCTCGCCTCTGGAGGGGCTCCCTGGCCCAAGGAGGACTGTCCTCGTTCCTCCCTCCCTCTTCCTGATCCGCCACTCCCAGAGGTTCTGGAAAAGAGCAACGGCCGTAACATATTCATGGCCGGCGTGCAAGGTCACAGCAGGCACCCCACTTTGAGTAGCTCCCGCTCTGTTCTGATACTCCTTTCGTGTCTGCACCAGGAATGGGACCCAGAGGGCCTGGGCTCTGGGTGGGAGCCTGGGTTTGGGGCACCTGTGGTTCTTGTAAGAGCCGGAGCCGGGAGGTGAGGCTCCCTCTTTCCTCTACCAGCTGTCCTCTCCTGCAGGGGACCCTCGAGCCGTGGCCTCCCGGTACCCCTCACCCACATTCATAGAGGGAAATAAGGACAGGAAACCCCAGCATCTGGGGGCCTGTTTTAAAAAGAAAAGGCAACAAAACCCCTTTAATACCTGACTCCGTCTTCAGAAGGGTGCTTGTTACCTGGTTAGAAAGCCTTTAATTATGCATGCTGGCTGCTTCCGGCCCCCGAGAGTGCTGCGAGGCCAGAGAGAGGCCCAGGGGGCACACACAGGCAGGCTGGCAGGAGGCCAGGGTGACGGAGGAAGCCGAGGCCTGAGGATGAGCCGTGGGACCTGGTCCCCACTTTGGATTTTGGACTCTGGATGTGAAGGGGGGCTGGCCATTCGGATGTCACATGGGGCAGGGGACCAGATGTTAGGAGAGGGTGGGGGGGCCATTAGGTTATCTCTGAAGGTGGGGTTTAATTTCCTTTAATTGTGTTTAATTATTCCCCTTGGTCCTGCAGGCAGTGGGAGGGAAGGCTGGCCCAGTCCCTCTTGGCAGCCCGGAGACCCTGTGCGTAGCCTGGGTTTCCCTTGTAGAGTCAACCCCTTGGCAGGCCTGTCTCCTCGCACTGCCTCCCCCTTCCAGAGAGGGGAAGAGAGCTGCCACGGGGGTGGGGGGTGGTTAAGGCTGGCCCCAGGTGAGGTCACCGGGACGTGCAGGGGCAGGCAGGCTTGGCCAGTGCCAGGTGAGAGATGGCCTCCGCCCCAGGCAGGCACAGGTAAGAGGGAGCAAGCCTGCGCCCTCCCCGCCACTGCCTCTGGGGCCATCCTGGAGGCTCTCAGCCCCGGCCTCCACCAGCGGGGCTTTCAGTGGCCCCTGGTAAAACTGAGACTGGGCCAGCCAGCCACTGTTCAAACTCTGTGAGCCACAGAACACTTAGCAATCAGAAACTTCCATGGAACCCGGACATATGAAGCGGATGAAACAGAACTGCTCTGGTTTAAGATGGCGGGGGTGGTGTACCTGGGTTCTCCCCTTCCAGAAGACTCTGGGGACCGCATTTGCAAGCCCCTGGTCTAACCTTTGCACTTTCTGCTCATGACCATGACCCAGCCTAGACTGAGCCAAGGAGAGAAGGGAAGCTCTTCGGGGGCCAAGGACGTGCAGCCAGGGTTGAGATTCCCCAGGGAAAGGCTGTGGGTGGAGGGGAATGGGCGTTGCAGAGGGATAGGGAGGGTAGGGAGCAGGCCTTCGAGAGCTACCCTGAGCGTGGGAAGCTCTGGAATGGCTGCTAGAGTTGTCGGAGGGCCCTGCCGTCCCCTCTGAGGATGTTCCCGGTGACCGATCCCCTATTACCGGATTAATAAAAATGTCAACATGCATTTCTTCAAGTGGCTGCCTACTGAGCTGCTGTTTGTTGGGCCGTGGGGAGGAGGGGGGCCCTCCTTCCAGTTCCGCCCACCATGCCCCAGCTCCTTGGCTCAACTTGGCCATGGGCAGCCCCTACCTGGCTAGGAGAGCCCCCAGGGCCCATGCCAGCGGGGCGGGCAGGCTGACTCGGCAGGATGGCCGGTGCAGGCCCATAGCTCTGAGGCCGACTGCCCCGCTGAGATGGATATCAGCGGAGAGGTGGGTCCTACCTCTTCCTTGCCTGGGCTGGCTATCTCTTCCATCTCTCAGATGCGGGCGGGCTGGGCCCTACCGGCAGAGGTAGGAGATTCTCCAGTGGGACTCGTGCCCAGGGCCAAAGGCCACTAGGGTTCCCTTGCATTCCTACCTCTAAAGCTACAGGTTACCCAGCCTCAGTGTTCCGATTTCAGGAGCCTGAAAATATCACCCCTCTCATCCTACACGCTGGCTGCTGCCTCAGATTGTACCCTTTGACACTCACTCACTCACTTATTCACTTTATTCTGTCTTTTGTTGTGGACTAAAAGGTAAAAAGTTGCTGCCCATCAGTCATTGACACTTTAGTCTGAATGAACAACAGATGTGTTTCTACAAGCTGGTATTAACTGGGGAGAGGTGAAGGCCTGGGTCTACTTCCAAAGGGAGATACAGGGCTTTAAGCCAGAAGCTGGGCCGGCCCCCAGCACAGTTGGCCAGTGCCCAGGGGGAAGCCCCCAGTCTCTGCACAGATTCCCCAGCTGTGCTCATAAGCAGGTAGGGGGACTGCTTGTGGCTTCCTTCTGAGTCCTGACTCTTACCCAGAGCTGAGTTGGCCATCAAGCCATTTTCTAGCCAAAAAAGTAAAGCTGTCATTGAATCCAGCAGCCCAGCAGCTCCCCTTGAGAACATCCTTCCCAGACTCTGGGATCGAAGAGCATGTCTTAGAGTCCTGCTGAGATCCTTGAACTGCTGGGAGTCCACCCACTGGGGATTCTGGGGAGCAGGTCCCTGTCACTCCCTGGCCTCAGACTGGCAGCATCACCAGAGAGAAGGGAGGAAGCTTCTATTCAGCACCTTTAGAGCCTGGCTGGGTAGGGCGTGTCCCCGCCATTATCTCTGCCCCGCTGGTGATCAGCCACATTTTCTACAGATGAGAAAACCAAGGCTCGGAGAGAGGGAACGTAACCACCCAAGGCCACATAGCTGGTGCACGGTGGAGTCGGGATCTGAACCCAAGACCTCTCCCCAGAGCCCTTGCTCCTGCTGCTTCAGGTGGCCGAATGCCCCCTCTGGCCTCAGTTTCCCCACCTGACAAGTAAGATTTCTTACCCCGGTGTTCTAAGCTCTTCCTAGCCAGAGCGGGTTTAACTCACACCACCCACCCATTCCACAGGCTTTTGGCATGTGATAATAATGACGATGCCAGTAATAGAATAATGCTGAGCTCCGCACTAGAGCTCTGCCCACGTCGTCCCATGTAAGCCCTGCAACAGCATTTTCAGAAGCAACACGTGGGGCACAGAACAATGAAGTGACTTGTCCACAGCCATGCAGCCAGGAGGTGGTTGAGGCAGGGCTGAATCCAGTCCTGCCTCTTCACTCCATGCTCTTAAGAAAAAGGCTGGGGTTTCTCAGGGTTTCTCAAAATGCTTTGGGGTGCTTATAAAAAAATCCGCATGCCAGGTGACACCCCTAGCCGGCTGTGTCAGACTGGAGGTGGGGCCTGGGAATCTACATTTTCACCAGCTCTTCCGCCTTCAAAGGAAGGCGCCCAGGTCAGTACCCCACATCTTTGCCTCCTCCAACCCCCAAAGCCCTGGTGCCCCAGCCAGGTGCCTGTGGGGACTTGCTCTCTTAGAAGGAGAAACTAACTCCCTCCGTGCTGGGAGCGTAGCAACAGGTTCATATGCAAACGATGGGTTCCTTCTGGCCAATCCTAAGCTCCTGGCTCTGGGAAGGGGCTGGGCTTCCAGGACTGGAGAGGCGGGGCCAGGGTCTTTTAAACCACCGGTCAAGGGCTCTGCGGGGCAGTGTTGTGTTTGCTGGCCCAATCCCAGTCCAAGGCCAGCATGTCACTGCAGAGGATTGTGCGTGTGTCCCTGGAGCATCCCACCAGCGCCGTGTGTGTGGCTGGCGTGGAGACCCTCGTGGACATTTATGGGTAAGAGCCAGAGGCCTGGGGGTCTGCAGTCCCTTGGTGCTGAGCCCCTCGGGCTCTTCCGGCAAGCTGTGCAAGGCTTCCCTCCCCCTAAGCCAGGGGACTTGCAATGGTTGAGCTCTGGTCTAGGGCCTTGGAGGGTGCTGGTGTCATGGGGACTTGGGCACATTGGAGGACCCTGCAGGCTGGGTACACAAGAATAGGAGGAGGTGTGTACCCCCAGCCCTGGTCCCCAGCCTATGAGCTCTGCAAAGAGCATCAATCATTTCTTTAGAAATCACTTGTGCTTAGGTAGCACTTCCTATGTGTCAGACACCGCTCTAAGCTTGGAAGCTTCTTGAATTTAACCCTTGAATTTTAATGCTCCAATTTAACCTTCACAACAACCTGTGAGCTACGTTTGTTGTCAGCTTCATCTCATTTGATGAATGAGGCAACTGGCACAGAGAGGGCAAGCCATTTGCTCAGGTCACACAGTAACTAAGTGTCAACGCCAGGATTCAAACCCATTCATGGTCAGGCGTCTTATGCTTTTAGCTGTCTGCCCCTTGAAGAGGAAGGATCTGGTTTCCTCCAGCCATTCAGAGCCCACATGTTATGGCCCTACTGTGTGCCGTGGCCATGTCCTTAAAGCCAATGGGTGGAGGTAAGGCCCCACCTTCTCTCTCTCCCAGGAAGAAAAGGAGAATTTGGGCAGGGTTTTAGGCACTGGGCTCTGGGAACCACCAGGGAGCTGGCCACTTAGCTTTTTGGGGAATCTCCAGGGGTCCCAGCTCCAAGGCAGAGCTGGGGACACAGGTAGTCAGGGGACAGGGAGGAGAGAAGGCAGAACCGTGTCACCAATCCCTTGTCACGTCTCCCACCCTCTCCTCAGACCAGGTTTCCAAACCTCAGCACTACTGACGCGATAATTCCCCGCTGCGGAGGCCGCCCTGTGCACTGGGAGATGCTGAGCTGCGCCCTTGGCTTCTATGCACGAGATGCCCGTGATACAACCCACTCGTGACAGCCAAAAATGTCTCCAGACATTGTCAAACATGACCGGGGGGGGGGGGAATCACTCCCAGTTGAGAACCAGTATCCCAGACTAAGACTTTAAAAATGGGAGTGAACTTAGTCGGAAGCAGAGATGGGGTTGGTCCCAGAGCATTAGATAAGAAGGGGTGAGGGGCTGGTCATGGGAGGCAACCAAGTCTGGAGCAGGACTAGCCCAGCCAGGCACCGGGAGCTAAAGCTTGGCTGATGGTGGGTGGGCAGTGAAAAGGAGGAAAGGGATTTGGAGGAGGGGGCAGCCACAGAGACTGTGCCAGGAGGAGTGACAAGGGAGGAAAGGTGTCCATGCTGCCTGGCGCCACCCCCTCCTCCAGGCTGCGTGCCCATGGCCATGACTCACCTGCGTCAGCTGCCTCATGCCCATCGGGCAGATATGCCTCCAGTGTGACCTGCCCCAGGAAGCTCAGGGCCAGTTTCTCCCCTGCAGAGCGTCCCGAGAGGATGGAGGACGAATTGGGGTCACCACAGGCAAAGGCAGCAGCATCTTGGGGTTTTGTGAATGGATGAGCCGTGCTGGGGTTCGCAGAGCAGGCAGTGGGGGGGACAGCGCAGGGTGCAGAGGAGAGCCTCAGGTGCCCTCGTGAAGGATCCTTGGGCCTCGATGACCGGACCGCCTTGGGGGGGGAGAGCTGCTAGTTGCTTCGTTCACACCTTCAGCAAGTATTTATTTGGGGTCTAGTGCAGGCTGGGCATGGGGACACAATGTGAACAAGGAGGCCTGGTCCCCGCTCTCTGAGAATCCTGTCCCTTCAGAGTTCTATCGGAGGCTGGACCACCTCACACTTGGTGGAAGGGTTCCTGCCTTGCAAGGGGAGCAGGACCGGGTCAGCCCTGAGGTCCCTTCCAGCTTGGAGGTGTCGTGATTCCGCCATCCTGGCGCTCACCCTGTGGGCCAACAAGGGGAAGGAGAGAGGGTGTGCTGGCTCCGCTATGGCGCTGTGGCTTAGCAGCCTTCCGACTCTGGGAAAGTCGCTTAACTTCCTGGAGTCTGTTCCTTCATCCGTAGGATGGACACGGTCCTACTAGCGATGACACTTAGAGACGGCTCCAAACCAGGCACCGCCCGAAACACTCGATGTGTAGTAACTAATTCCCACAGTTCTATGGGGGGGAGGGGCTATCATCATCCCCATTTTATAGATGAGGAAATAGGGGCACAGAGAGGTTGAGTAATTTGCCCCATGTCACACAGCCCATGAGGAGCGGCGGAGCCAGGCTGCAACCCAAACACTTTGACCTTCACTTCAAAGGACTCTGGGGAGGATTGAATGAGATTGTGTGTGTAGCACATAGGCCATGCCTGGCATGTGGTGGACAGTCCATCGTGGTAACCGCCACCACCACTCCACCACCACCACCACCACCACCACCACCACCACCATCATCATCATTTTAAGGCTCTGTCCCAGCCTCAAGTGTCCCCAAACCTGCCATCCACAAGATGGCCGGGGGACAACCTCTGAACCCTACTGGGAGAAGAAGGCGATGAGAAAAGAGAAATTAACAGAAGCCGAGCAGTCAGGGCAGGTTTCCTGGAGGAAGAGCACCAACCAGAGCCTTGAAGGATGAGCACAGGCAAGACCGTTGGGGCACTCTGTCTGTGGCAATGGACTAAACCCTGTCTTCTTGCCTTCTGTTGAGCTGGGGATGGCCCCGACTTGGTAAGGGGCCTTTGCTTTCCTGAGCGGAGGTTGGTAGGGGAAAAGGGAAGGAAGGGAGATCCATGGGTGTGCTGAGCCACACGCTGGGGATGGATGTGTAGCCGGAGTCGAAAACCACTGCCCTAGTTGGACAAGCCAACAGCTCCTGTCACCTCTTGCTCAGCGGAGGCAGGTCAGTGGAGTGAAAAGGCAGAGAGCACCTGGGGGCCAGGATCCCTGAGGTTCAGTCCTAGCTCTGTCGTCCTTTGCTCTCTCATCTTGAGCCACTTTCTGCTCCTTCCTGGGCCTCAGTTTCCCCTCATGTGCCCTGAAGAGGCTGGCATAGAACAGTGGGTTTCACGCTCTGCTCATGGAGGTGTCTGAGCCCCCTTGCTGGTTTGACAAAGCGGCTCTCTGTCTGCCTCCACCGGCTTGTGTTATGTGAGCGTGTCGACCTGCCTGGGCAGAGCCGGGCCCTGGGAGGCTGATGCGTCGTCAACCCTCCGAACGACCTGAGCTTTAGGGAAAGGGTTCCTGGGGCCACCATTTCTCAGGGGCGGGAAGATGTGAGACTAAGGAGGGGCAGTGCTCTGACCCTGGTGATGGTGAGGCCAGAGGACTCGGGATCTGGGAACCTTGCTGAACAGGGAGGGAAACTGGTACTGCCACCCAGAGCCTGAGCTGTGTGGGCCTTGGTCTGCTCTGCCCCCGTGGGCCACGTCAGGGGGGACCATGGTGGTCATCTTGTCAACCTGCCTGATTTCAGCCACAAAGACCTTTCACATCAGTTTTTTGGCTCTGAAATGTCTGGTCTCGTTTTCCCAGAGGCCAAGGTCCTGAGCCCATGAAAGGAGAGGATGGGTTTGGGTTTGCAGGGGAGTGGGGAACAGAGCTGGCTGTGAGTCTCGGCTCTGTCATCGACCGGCTGTGTGACTCTGAGCAAGTCACCTATCCTCTCTGGGCCTGTTCCCTCATCTGTATGAGGGGATAACAGGGCTGATGGTGTGTGGCTGTGGGGTACCTTTGTCACCACTTTTGCCATCATCGTCCTCACCATTGAAGGGGTGACATAGAGCATAAAGGAAGACCTGACTTGTCTTGATTCCTAGGAGGGGGTGGGCTCACCCTGCGTCCTTCCCACGCTGCCCAGGGAGACAGCCCACCCTTAGCCATGGCTCTCAGATGTCACTGCGCGTCAGTGTGGCTTGAAGGACAGGTTCTGGGGACCCTGCCTGTAGCCCAGCTGGGTCTGGACTCTGCGTTTTCAACAGGTGGGCCTGAGGTTGGCCACTGTGAGGGCGACTAGCTGTCCGGTTTCCCCAAGACCTTCTAGGTTTCAGCACTGGAAGTCCTACACCCAGGACACAGCCCATCTCCGGCGAAGCAGAACTGTTGGTCACCATAGCACTCTTTAGCCCCCATTCATCCAGGCTGGCAGAGCCTCCGGAGAGCTGGGCCCCCGGGCTGGCCAGAGCTGCTTGGTGCGGGGAAGGGCCTCGGACTGTCCCGTGCGTGGACAGCCTCAGTGGGGGAAAGCCCGAAGCCCCCAGGGCTGGGCTGGGGCGCGGTCTACAGCAGCATGCCGGCAGCTCGGGGTGGCCTGGCTGGAGGACGGTTTGTCCCGGGGAGCCTCTGGCTTCTTCCCCTGCTGTACTGAAATCCAGCCCCTCCTGTACCTGACGCTCTTCTCCCAGCAGCCACTCTTTTGATCTTCCTAACAGCTTCCCTGGTGGGGCATGAGCACTGGCCTGGGAGTCTGGAGCCTTACCCTCTAGTCCCTTCTCTTCTGGGCCTCAGTTTCCCTGGAGTGAAGCAAGGCATGGCTTCAGGTGCCTCTAACTTTCGCTTGTCTGGAGCGTTTGCACACACGGACTCCTTTGATCTTCTCTACTTCATAGACAGAGACGCCGAAGCAGTGGGAAGCCAAGTGTCTCCCTCAAGGTCACACACCTAGTGGGTGGTAGGGCTGGGATTGGAACCCAGCCTGCCGGGCCCAGCATCCACAGGCTCAACCCCCTCGCCTCAGTTCCAAGGAGCTGCCCTTCCTGATCAAGACCTTCACTGGCTCCCCATTACCGCCTGAGCTTACCCTGCCCTCCTAAGTCTCCCCTGTGAAAATGCCTTCCCCTCAGACATGTCTCCTCCTTGTCCTTGGTTCCCCTGCCTCCCTCCAGGAAGCTGCCCCCAGACCCCCAGCCCACCCCCCAACCTCCTTCTTTCTCCCCATTTCCTGCTTCCTAGTTTACTTGAAGTGCCCCCTTCCCCCCTCTCGGATGGGCGGTTTTCCAAGCCTTTCCCATGATCACATTTGAGCCTTGCAATTGTCCGTGAGGTTGACCAAGTGGGTGTCGTCATTCCACTCTGTAGGGAGGCCAGGTGATTTACTCCGTGTCCCCTGGCTCATGTGCGACCTAGCCCAGTCTAAACCTGACCCTTGACTCTGGTCCCAGCACCACCGAGCTCTCGGCTCCTTCCCCCCAGGCCTGAAGGGATCTTCACCAGGGATCCCCGGCGCCTCATGCAAGGAGACGCAAGGGAACTGGGCTGGGATACCCCAAACCCGGGGACTAGGGGTGGGGAGCTGGGTGGGGTTCCACACCAGAAGGACCCTCAAGCTTCTCGCCTCCAGCTCGTGGGCACCCGCAGTCCAAGCAGCGGCTTGGGGTTGTGGGGAGTTTCATGAAAAGTTTATAAGCCTCCTGGGGAGCTGGAGGCCGGGTGACTCAGGGAGTGGGGCTGACGGTGCTCCCGGGGGTGGAGGGAGGCCCTTCATACCCGGTCTAGCTCCATGTGTCTCTGTCTTTCTGGCTTTCCATCACTCTAGGTTTTTCTATATCTCTTTGTCTCTCTCTGTCTCTGTCTTTCTCTCTGTGCCCCATGCCTCTCTGTCCAGGTTCTTTATGTCCCGTGATGGGCTGGCCCACACACCCAGGGCACAACAGGACAGAGGGCACCACCAGTCCTGGAAATTACAGGCTTTGGGAATAGGGTTGCCAGATAAAATCCAGAATGCCTAGTTAAATTCGAAATCCAGATAAACAGTTAATATTTTTTTAGTGTAAGCATGTCCCAAACATTGCATGGGACATCCTTAGACTAAAACAATTACTTGTTGTTTATCTGAAATCCGAGTCCAACGGGGTGCTCTCTATTTTTGTTTGCTAAATCTAGCAGCCATGCTTGGGAGGGGAAGCAGGTGTGTTGGCCCCTTCCCGCTGGGGAGGACGCCTGGGAGGGCCACATACTGGACTGGGACCTGTCTAATCGAGTGGAGCTTGGGCTCGGCTTATTTCTCCATTTATAAAAAAGCTACTTTGGGAAGTATCAGAATCCCGCTGGTGGAGGAGCAAAGAGAGTATATTGAAGGAGGTCTGCTCTCTTCCAAGTGGAGCAGGGAAAGGAAAAGGGCCTGGAGTCGAATCACCAGCTGTGCAACCTTGGGGAAGTCTCTTGCCCATCCTGAGCCTCTGTTCCCCCACATGTGAGTGGGATAATAATCCCTTCCTCCTGGGGCTGTGGTGAGGATGAAATGAATGCTGTTTGGAAGGGCTTAGCCAGGCTGCCCTGGTCAGCGTGCAGGGGATGGGGGCTTCAGGGGCTATGCTTATTTGGACTACTCTAGGGGAGGTGGTGGGTGAGAACATGGACTCACGAACAAGAAGGCCTGGTCTGGGATCCCAGTCCTGCCACTTACTAGCTCCATGACCTTGGCCAGTTTACTTAATTAACTCAGTTTCCCCATCTATAAAATGGGAGACAATGGTAGTCTGTGTCTCCTAGGTTTATTGAGAGGATTACACGATATAATAGACATAAGAACCTCGCATGGGGCTGGCATCTAGCAAGAGCTCGACAAATATCAGCTCCTGTTATCCCCCAGGCGCACGTGTATGCTGCTTCCTCCAGGAAGCCTTCTGGTCCCTCTGGCTCACAGCAGCCTCTCCCTACATGGGGTTCCACTGACCACTGACTTCCTGACTTTAAGTCCCATCTGGCTGCCCTGGGCAGTGCTGTTTTTAACTCCCTGGTGGGATCGAAGGTTCTGGGGCAGTGCGGAGAGTAGTGGGTGTATCTGCCTCCATCTGGCAATGCCTCTGGGCACAGTAGCCCCCCCCCCCCGGGGCCCCACAGACAATCAGAGGGTGAACATAGTGATTTCAAACAGGAATCCCAGACTAGCTGGAGAGGGGGAGAACGCAGTCCCAGGGCCAGATGACATAGAATTTTTAACCATATAAATGATACATGGTTGTTTGACTGAATCTGGCCCAGTTTCCCAGGTGACACTGCAGCGCCACGGAGAAGCACGGGCCCTGTGTCAGAGACCCAAGGGCAAACCTGGCCACACCATTCAATGCTGTGTGACCTTGGGCTTGGCTCTTGATCTCTCTGAGCCTCAGTTTCTCACCTTTGCAATGAAGATGATACCACTCACTTTGCAGACTTATAAGACTAAAAGGAGCTAGGAAATACAAGGCACCTGGCACACAGTGGGCACTGCACAAACTTTACTACCCTTCCCTAGGGAAGATCCCAAGGACATATTCTTGCCCGCTAAAGAGGGGTGCAATGGACTTTGAGGGAAGACTGCTCTTCTTAAAGCCAGGGTCTCAAAACTGCAGCGGGGTCCATTTGCGGGCTGGTGTCCACTGAGCTCCTTGAACCCAGCTTGGCATTGGGGGGTTATAAAGCACTCAACTGAATCCTAACTTTCAAAAAGCTTGCAGTTTTGTTGGAGTTAAAATAACTCACAAAGGAAATGTTAATAAACACAGAACCTTGGAATGTGAGATTGTGTACGCATTCGTGTGGGGTCCAGGCTTCACTCCCAGGAGCTTGCTGTGGGGATCTGAGAGGCTTGGGGTAGTCAGGGAAGGCTTCCTGGAGGAAGCAAGAGTTTGAGTCAAGCTCAAGCATCTGAATAAATATTGCCCCCCTCTAGTACTTCCCATGGCTTCTTGTCCTTCCCAGGTCGGTACCTGAGGGCACAGAGATGTTTGAGGTCTATGGGACCCCCGGCGTGGACATCTACATCTCTCCTAGTATGGAGAGGGCCCGGGAGCGTGCGGACACCAGGCGGTGGCACTTTGATACGGGGTTGGAGATCATCGTGGTCATGAACTCTCCCAGCAACGACCTCAATGACAGTCATGTGAGCAGGTCCCCGGGTCTGGGGTGGGTGGGGCAGCGATCTAGCTCCACAAGGACCAGCACCCTCTATTTACCCAGATGGCAAGGTAGCGTGATGGGTAAGTACCCGCCCCTGGAACCAGCCAGCCCTGCGACCTACAGACATAAACAGTGTGTCTGCTCACAAGTCACATCAGCCCTCTGGGCCTCAGTTTCCCCATCTGTAAAATGGGGATGATCACAGCACCTTTCCCCCTGGTGTTGGTGTGGGGTGGAACATGAGCCAACACTTGCTTCTTTTCTTGTTTCCCAAGACCCCAGTGAAGGGAGGTGTCCCCGTTTTTCTGCAGGCTGAGGGTTGATTAGGTGATCTCTGCCACTCTGAATGAAGAGATGGGGGGATGCCGGTGCCTGGGGAGATGAGTTCTCCCCTTTCTACAACGTGCCTCACCTCCTAATCCACTCTCTCGCTGACCCCTTCCCTTCTCAGAGGCACGTAACTTCCCCTCCTCTCCTCTCTGCTCATTCAGCCACCAAGGGTGAGTTTAACAAGGCCCAGCTGTAGGCAGGTGCTGGCCTCAGGGCAGGGGGCATTTAAAAGAGGGGAGAACTGGGGTGACCCTTGAGCTTGGCCCAGGTGATGCCCCCTTAAAGGAGTGATGGGAAGCTGGCCTTGTCGTGTGGGACTGGCAGGTTCCCGCCCCATGTTAGGAGCAGTGTCGTAGGAAACTGACCTTTTAAGGACCACTGACCATAAGCCACGCCCTGGGCAGCCGTGAGCTCAGGCAGCCCTCACAACAGCTCAGAGAGGTGGGGTCTGATCCCCATTCCATAGGTGGGGCCGCCAAGGTTCAGAGTAACCGTGTCCAGGCCACTGAGCCAATCAGAGAGTTAGAATTCTACACAGACCTGCCTGACACCCGGGGGGCAGGTTCCCTTCATCACCCCCTGTCTTTTCCCACCCATGTCTCTGAGATGAGCCCCTCCACTGAGCTCTGCGATGCAGGTGGACGGGTAAATGAACTCATCTCTCAGATAAGGAAACTGAGAATGAGAAGGGGTGTTGCTTACCTGAAGTCACCCGATCTCGTGAGTAGCAGAGTTGGTGAGGGTCAGGACAGAGTCCCCGGCGCAGGGCAAGGGGACCAGCCAGCTGGTGAGGGCCCCTCCTGGGTGCCCTGCCGAGCTGGGGGCTGTGTGGATGCCAAAGACCAAAGGGATTGAGGAGGGTCGGAGTGTCCCGCCCTTCCCCTTCCCCCACCTTTGACCTGGACCCAGGTAACTGTATGCCTGAGGCTTGACAGAGGGGGGTCAGTGATGGCAGGATTTAGGGGCTCCCAGCACTGAGGGGTGCTGAACCTTCTGGTGGAGCTGAGGGACCCCCATCAGGAGGGAGCGTGCAAGTGGAGGGCGGTGGGCCAAAGGGGCTTTGATATGTGGGCCTGGAACTGTGTTCTCATCAGTCACCGTCAGCCCCACGTTTAGCAGGTACCGGGGTTGCTTAGCCAAGCGCAGCGCGGAGCACGTCACCCGCCTTCCTTCTTTGATGGTCACAGCCTACAATCAACCCTCTGGGGTAGGGACTATTATTATCCCTACTTTACAGCAGGGAACACTGAGGCTCGGAGAGGACAAGTGACTCTTCCCAGGATAGTCACAGTGGTGGATCCAGAATTGGAGCCCAGAGCTCTTCACCACCTCACACAATGTCGCCGGCCCTCTATGAACAATAGCTGGTGTGTCTGGGGCCCTGCCTACGGGGTCAGTCTTGTACATGTATTGTTTCTAAGCGGCACTATAACCCCCTGCGGTAGGGACCTGTCTGCTCGCTGTCCTGCAGATGAGGAAACCAGACGGCTCAGGAAAGTGAGGGACCTTGGCCAAGGTCACAAAACCCAGAGGTGCTGGGCTCATGTCCAGACCTGTCTGAATCCCACAGATAAGAGAGGGTCCCTAAACCCTGCCCGGTCGGAGACCTCCTCATTTGACAAATGGCAAAACAGAGATCCAAAGAGGAGCAGGGGCTTGGCCAAACTGGTAGTCGTTGGCAGCACTGGGGCCCAGGTCTCCAGGGAATCCCTCACAAATAGTTCCCATTTTACAGATGGGCCAAGCAAGGCATGGAAAGAGAAATAGCAGAGAGACTAATGGAAGAGCTGGGTTGGCAAACTCAACTTCAGTGCCCAGAGGTTCCTGAGATCCTCTCTCTTTTCTGCCAGATCCCCCAAGACCTATCCTTTGGCGTGGGGGCTGTTGGCTTCAGCCGGCTTGATTCTGGGCCCGTTTCTCTACAGGTTCAGATTTCCTACCACTCCAGCCATGAGCCCCTGCCCCTGGCCTATGCGGTGCTCTACCTCACCTGTGTTGGTAAGTGGGGGCCATGCTAGCGCCTCGGCCGAGGTGGGGGGTGGTTAGGAATGACAACAAACAAGGGTCTCTTTACAAACATCAACTCATTTCATTTTAAAAATTAAAATAAGGGTGCATTTAAAAAATTCTAATGGTATAGGGGTGCCTGGGTGGCACAGCAGTTGAGCATCTGCCTTTGGCTCAGGGCGTGATCCCGGCATTGTGGGATCGAGCCCCACATCAGGCTCCTCCGCTATGAGCCTGCTTCTTCCTCTCCCACTCCCCCTGCTTGTGTTCCCTCTCTCGCTAGCTGTCTCTGTCTCTGTCAAATAAATAAATAAAATCTTTAAAAAATATTCTAATGGTATAAAAGAGTATATATTGAAAAGTAAACCTCCCTTTCTCCCCACCTAAGACTTCCAGTTCCCCCAGCCCAGCATCCTTCTAGAGATCTGCTGTGCTTGTGCAGGTGGACACAGGCATACCTGCAGACTCCCTCCTTTTGTAAGCAAAGGGAGACATACTCTAGGCCTGGAACAGGACCTTACTTTTTCCACCTTAAGCTTTTCATGGCAATTATCCACAAATTGTATATAAACTCCATGCACGGTAACTCAGATTGAGTGATACATTAAAGGAAAAGGTAGACAACATGAATGAACAGATGGGGAATTTCAACAGAGAGATGAAAACGATAAGAAGATGTTGAAATGAAATGCTAGAACTAAAAATCATGGTAATAGATTTTTAAAAAATGCTCCTGCTGGGTTGTCTTGGTAGACTTGACACAAGTGGAGAGAGGATCAGTGAACCTGAAGATAGGGCAATGATAAATTAGACTGTATTAAATTTTAAAACTTTTATACAACGGAGGACAAGTGAAAAGTCAAATGATGGGGCCGCCTGGCTGGCTCAGTCCACAGAGCACATGAATCTTGATCTCAGGTTCGTGAGTTTAAGCCCCACATTGGGCACAGAGCTTACTTTAAACAAAAAGGGAAGAAAAAGTGAAAATATGGACTGAGGAAAGAAATTTGCAATGCATGTGTCTGATTTGGTACATATAGATTGTGAAGAACTCCAATCAGTAGGAAAAAAAAGACAAATTAATGAAACAGGCAAAAAATATGAATAAGCAATTCACAGAAGAGAAAGCCCCAGTGATCAGAACCTCAATGGAAAGTTGCTTAATACTCAGCATTGCCAAGGATGTGGAACTGGGGGGCTCCTTGATGGTGGATGGGAGTTTGCATGGGTACAAGCACCTGCAATGCACTTAGCAAGAAAGTTGAAAATGCTCTGTCTGCAGGAGGCGTTGTTAGAGGCAGGATATGCATTGTGGGACCTGTGCTGGACTCCTGGGAACCCCATAGTGACCTACTCTCTGCCCTCCCCTTGCAGACATCGCTCTGGATTGTGACCTGAACTGTGAGGGCAGGCAGAACAGGAGCTTTGTGGATAAGGTAGGGCAACTCAACCTGGGCCCAGAAAGGGACATGGAGTTTGGAGTTGACTTAGGCTGGGTTAAGAGCAGTGAGGCCTTTACAGGTATCTCCCTGCCTCCTAGCTCCTGTTGAGGTCAGGAGAACCAAATGGGAACCAGCCATGTTTGGCAATCTTCTTTCTCCAGGAGAAAAATCATTACCAAGAATTATCAAGTGTATACATGCCCAGGTCTGGGCTAGGCCTTCCTTTGTGGGGAAAAGTCCTTCTGGAATTTCAGTCTTGGTCAGGGGTCAGCAAACTTTTTCTGTAAAAGTGAGATAGGAAATATTTTAGGCATTGCAAAGTGTCTCTGTTGCAACTATTCAATTCTGCCATTGTAGTGTGAAAGAGCTGTAGTCAATACAACGGATATGACTGTTCCAATAAAACTTTATTTACAAAAAGAAGCCGTGGGCCAGAGGTGGCCCCCGGCCCTGGAGTGCCAACCTTCTAATCTAGGTGAAAGGGGAACTCTACAAAGTATGAGACTGTTAAAGAACTTTGGGCTGAAATGTGGTGACACTTAACGCATCGGGAGTTCAGAGCAGAAGGTCAAGCTGGGCTGCATGAGCAAGGAAGACTTCCTCTGAAGTCCACTTGAACTAGGCTCTAAAGCAATGCAAGAGAGAGGGCATTCCAGGTAGAAGGAATAGCGGGAGCCAAGGCCTGGAGCCGGGAATGGATCTATAATCAGGAAGTTGCCCGTTGAGAAATAGGACATTGGCTGGAGACGTGCCGCAGTTGGCCATGAAAGACCACTGTGTAGTTTGGACTTGCTGGTGTGGGCATTCGGGAGCCACTGCCGGATCTGGTGCAGGAAGCGCTTCCGTGAGAGTGGACCTGTCCTCACATGGAGGGCGAAGAGGAGGAGACAGGGTCAGGACGCTGGCCAGGTGGTTGCTGGGTGGGGGCAGAGGACAGGTCCGAGCCCCATCACGAGCTATGCTTTGCCATTGGCAGCGGGATTGGGTCTGGGGGCCTGGCGGGTATGGAGCCATCCTGCTGGTGAACTGCGACAGGGACGATCTGAACTGTTACAACCAGGACAACTGTGACCGGCATGTGAACTGCCTGCGAGGTAAGGGGGGTGCCCAGGGTCACTGCTCAGCCACCAGCAGGTAACCCCAAAGGGAGCACCGGGGGCCAGAGTTCCAGCTAACCGCTCCCAGCCAAAGCTTCCTATCTGCACCCCAAATCCGGCCTCCCCACCAGGCACCCCTGGCTGCATTTCAGGACGCCCCACGTTCTAAGTCCCACACTGTGCGCAACAGCCCCGTGAGGAAGGCGGCAGTAATGTCCCGGGGTGCGGGCCAGGTGCTTTGTGCGGGGGGGGGGGGGGGGGCACAGCTTCTCCAAAAGTGGGCGCATCATCCCTCGTTTCAGATTGGGGAGCACTGAGGCTCAGGGAGGGAGCGGGTCCTGCCTGGGGTCAACAGAGAGTGACGCTAGTCCTGAGACCAGACTCTCCCCAGCACGCCGCCCAGGTGGCCTGCCTACCCCACGCTTCTAGCCTGTCCCCGGGCACCGGGCTGGCCGCTCTATACTTCCCGTTGGGCGGGTGAAGGAGCGGAGGCCTGGAGAGAGTATGACACAGTCACACGGCACACACTTACAGACGTCCTCGTGGTTTGCTCTTGAAAACACTGGAAACAGTGTTCTCACAGGGTAGACAGATTTGGGGATCAGAGACCCAGGTCTTGGCACCCTCTGCCCTGGGGAGGGGTGGTGTGGTGGGCAGGAGGAGAAGGCGTGGAGGGTGGCGGGCCCCCTGAGCTGCCACCCCTGTCCGGCTCCGCAGACCTAGAAGACATGTCTGTCATGGTCCTGAGGACCCAAGGCCCTGCCGCCCTGTTCGATGACCACAAACTTATTCTCCACACTTCCAGCTATGACGCCAAGTGGGCACGGGTCTTCCACGCCTGTGGTGAGTTCACGCCCTCCCCTTCCTCTGCTCCCAGTGCTGGGGGGCCTCAGTTTCCCCACTGTGGGCTGGAGGGCAGGCTCTGCCTTGGGGGGCAGAGGAAGCTCGGTCAGATGTGGGAACTCTGAAATAGGCGGGCTGGCATCCCGGCACAGCCACAGCCCAAGGCCGTTTGGATGAATTCAAATATATTTAGGGGTGCCTGGGTGGCTCAGTCAGTGAAGTGTCTGCCTTCAGCCCAGGTCATGATCTCAGGGTTCTGGAATCAAGCCTCGTGCCAGGCTCTCTCTGCTCAGCAGGGAGTCTGCTTCTCCCTCTGCCCCTCCCCCTGCTTATGCTCAAATAAATACATAAAATCTTTTAAAAATATATTTAAAAATATATTTTAAGCAAGTTCAGAAATTCTTATTATCGAAACTTTCAAACACACACAAAAGTAGAGAACAGTGACGAACCCCTGGATGCAGACCGCTCAGATTCAACAATTACCGTTTGGCTTCTCTTGCCTCATGTGTCGTGTTTGCTCGGGGACTGGAAAGCCACTCCCGGCACGATGGCTACAGCCCTACACGATTCAGAGGGCATCTCCCCCAAACCCCTGACTATGGCTCCACAGAGCCATAGAGGGAGCAAGGACATAGAATCCCTTTTAAAGATACACATGCATACAAGTGATAAAATGCTCATTTTTAAAAAGCTCAAACAAGGGGCCCCTGGCTGGCGCAGTGGGTTGGGCGCCTGACTCTTGGTTTCGGCTCAGGTCGTGATCTCAGGGTCCAGAGATCGAGCCCCGCGTCGGGCTCCACGCTCTGCAGGGAGTTGGCTTGGGATTCTCTCTCTCCCTCTGCCCCTCCCCCACTCACACGTGTGCTTTCTCTGAAATTTTTTAAAAACATTAAAAAATGAAAGGCTCAAACAGTATAGAAGTATATAAGGTAAAAAATGAGAGTTCCTCATCCCTACCCCTAAACCTGACTCTTAAAATGAGTTCACTGTTAACGATTTGCTATGTGTTCTTCTGACTTTTCTCTGTATGCATTAAATGTGCACACAGGTGCGTGCATGCATGTGTGTATGCACGTGTGCACATGTGGTGTGTACGTATCCTGAGCCCAGAACCAGGCCTCCTAGGTGCAGAGTAGGTGCTCCGGAAATACTCGTTCCGTGCACGAACAGCCAGTGAATACCCTCGTACGTGCGTTTGTCGCAAAGACCCCTGGAAGCGGGATTGCTCGCTAGGAGTAGCCATTACTTTGTGAGATGCTGCTAAGTTGTCTCCAGAAGGTCTGAACGGCCATCTTAGAAAGGAATGGCCTTTCCCCTGGCCTCGCCCACGCTGGGCACCAAGCATCTTCTCTCCTTCGCCGGTGGGAGGACAGAGGCGGGGGCTGCTGTCTGGCTTGGGGGGTTTCGGGGAGCTTGGCCCAGCTCCGCCTGCACCTGCATGCTCTGCGGGCCCACCTGGGGGTCACAGCTGTCCCTCCTGTCCCCGCCCAGGTCCCGAAGACTCGTGCGAGGCCTACAGGCACGTGCTGGGCCAGGACAAGGTGTCCTACGAGGTGCCCCGCGTCCACGGGGACGAGGAGCACTTCTTTGTGGAGGGCCTCTCGTTCCCTGATGCCAGCTTCACGGGGCTCGTGTCCTTCCACGTCACCCTGCTGGACGACTCCAACGAGGTGAGGGGTGGCCGGAGCAGAGAGGGTGAGAAAGGGCTCCACCCCCAGGAGAGACGGGCACCACCGGCCTGGAGGACCTCAGAGCTCTCGACCACCCCGCTGCTGCCCCTCTAGAGACGAGGAGACGCCAGTGGCATCAGCCCAGCCTCTGGACTCCAAGGCCAGCGCTCTTCCCTGTCTGCCCGTCTTCCCCTGTAGGATTTCTCCGAGTCCCCTATCTTCACCGACACTGTGGTGTTTCGCGTGGCGCCCTGGATTATGACGCCCAGCACCCTGCCGCCCCTGGAGGTGTACGTGTGCCGGTAAGTGTGGGGGAGGGCGTGGGTATCCTTCGGACCCTCACAGACCCTCACGGCCCCTCCGGTCTCCACACCTGGCTCTGTGCTGAGCCGCGCTCCCTGGGCTTATCTGCAGCGTGAGGAACAACACGGGTTTTGTGGACGCGGTGGCGGAGCTGGCCAGGAAGGCCGGCTGCAAGCTGACCATCTGCCCGCAGAACGAGAACCGCAACGACCGCTGGATCCAGGTACCGTGGCCGCGGGGCGGCACCCAGCCAGCACGGCGTCTTGGAGGGAGAGGCTGGCCCACCACAACCGGGGGCAGGGAGGGGAGGCTGCTGTGAATATCTGGAAGGACCTGGGTGCTGTGACTGTCCTCCCCGGGACCCTCCTTTTTCTCAGTCCAGACCTAGAGCTTCCTCCCTCTCTCCAGAACTTTCTGGAGACCTAGGCACACATCGACTCCAGATCAAACCCCCGCTCACCCACAGGGCCTGGGCTAGGCACGGGGCTGGCCCTGAAGGGAGTGGCTGAGGTACAGGACACACTCCCTGCCCTCAGCAGCTGGGCCCTGTGGTTCCCACGGAAGGCGACTTTGTCCCCGACGGACATTTGGCGGTCTCTGGAGAAATGTTTGGCTGTCACCCCGAGGATGGTGGTGCTACTGGCTTCTAGTGGGCGGAGCTCGGGAATGCTGCAAAGCCTCCTACAGTGAATGCACAGGGTAGCCCCACAGCAGAGGATTATCTCAGAGGGGTCCCCAAGTGTCACCAATGCCAAGGCTGAGAAACCCTGGTGCGGTGAAATATTGCAACAACCCCCCTGCCCCCGCTCCTGCAATTGAAGATGTAGCAGGGGTGCCAGCAACGAGCCAGCAGGGTTTGGAGGAGGGTGGTGTCACCTCTGTCTGGGGATGAATAAAGCCCTCCCAGAGGAAGGGCAACCGGACAGGACAGGACCATGTGCTCGCAGGGGACACATGCCCAGGGCCACAGAGCTGGTAAGGGCCACGCTGGGGTTCAGTGGATGGTGGTCCTCGCAGAGGACCAGTGTGTGCAAAGGCCCTGAGAGGGGAGACATGAAAGCTCGCCTCGTGCTCTTGTTGGTCACGGCCAAGGTTCTAGAGCTGAAGTGGGAGGAGCTGAAGTGGGAGACCGTGCATGCCAAGCTGAGAAGCTGTCATGGCTGGAGGTCCATCTGATGAGGTGGGAGGTCGGGGCAGGACTCTGGAGCAAGATGGGCTGGATGTGGATCCCGGCTGTGCCGCTGACTAGCTGTGTGTCCTTAGACAAATAATTAGACCTCTCTGTTTCTCACTTTCCTTATCTGTGATGTGGGTAATCACAGTGCCTCTGCCTGAGTGTGTGTGTGGAGCATTGATGGAGTCAATGTTTACAAAGTGCTTAGAGCAGGGCCAGGCACGTAACAGTGAGCTTCTCATTGGATATAGAGCTCAATGGTGTGGGCCATCTTTGCCTCCGGGACCACAGGGGTCAGGATCAAGCTGGGCTCAAAGTTGAGAGATCTGAGAAGGAGGCAGACCTAAACCTCCTTTGGTCCCTTCAGCCCTGACAATGACCACACGTGGAGGTCAGAGGTGCTGGCCGATGTCCAGCGACTTGTTCGTCCAACTCTGGCCACCCTGGGGCTCTCTCTGTGGCCACTCTGCCCTGATCTGGCATGCGGACACCTCTGGGGTCACGTCCATGTTCTAGTTCATTCCCCCCTGTCTTGCTGTGTGATCCTAGGCAAGAGCACCCCCTCTCTGAGCCTCCAGCCCCTCCTCCAGCCAGCAGGCATCATGAACCCCTGCCTTCTTCAGCCCAAAGGGCAAAGCAGGCCTGAGACAAAGAAGCCCCAAGAACAGTCCTCCCCAAAGCGCTCAGTGCCAAACGAGTGTGGATTGTCCACAGGGTGTCTCTCTCATTCGCAGGACGAGATGGAGCTGGGCTACGTTCAGGCGCCACACAAGACCTTCCCGGTGGTCTTTGACTCCCCCAGGAATGGAGAACTGCAGGACTTCCCTTACAAAAGAATCCTGGTGAGTGGTCCAGGCCACAGGCTGCAGCCTGGCTCTGAGGGTCCCGGAACATTACCCGAAGCCCCACCGGGGCGTAGAGTCTAGGGCGCAGCACCGGGGACCACGTTCTTTAGGGACACGCGTGACCAGATAAAATACAGGAGATGCCTAGTTACATCTGAGTTTGAGATCAGCAACGAGGAACTTTTTGGTATCAGTATGTTACAAACCTTGCATGGGGCATAGTTATATTAAAAATATATTTGCGGTTTATCTGAAATTCAAATTTAACTATGCATTCTGTATTTTTATTTACTACATTTGGCAACCCTGGGTAAGGGCGGGGCGGGGGCAGTGCCGCTGTTAAGAACACGGGCTTTGGAATCAGAACCACCCGGCTCTGTTACTCAGATGCTGTGTGACCTGGCCTGAGTCACTTCCCCTCTCTGAGCCTCAGTTTCTTCATCAGGAAAAATGATATTATAGCCCTGGCCTCACAGGTGCTTGTGAGGCTTCTCTGTACCGGACAGAGGAAGCACGCAGCTCTGTTAGCTGAGTTTAATATTGGTAATAAGGAATACTGGGAAGATGGTGGCTGGGGACTGGGACCTCCTGCAAGAGAGAGGGCAGACTCCCTTGGTGCTGTAGAGACCTTGGGGCCCTTCCAACACCCTCTGGATCACAGAGGTGGTAGGCCTTCTCACGTGGGCCTCAGTGTTGTTGGAGTTCCTTCTGAGACGTGGCCCTGGGGAGCTCTCCCCTTTCAGACTGCTCTAGAACAGCCGGGTACTTGCCCTTGGGCTGCACTTGGCAGGAGGGCTGTTCAGAGGGTAAGGGGCGGCGGGAGCCATAGCGTCGGGCTCCAGGCTAATGGGGAGTATAGGCAGCCGCGGCCCTTTTTACTGTCTTCCTGTGACCATGGGAATAACGTGCTCTAATGTGGCACCAGGGCCAGAGCGCCTGTGTATTTCCCAACTTCGGCCCCTATGCATGCACGGAATATTGACTAGGTCAGATTCCTGTCTTGACTCAGTATTTCCATCTGAAGAATGGGCAGCCACTCCTGCCCCATCCTTAAGGAGCTCAGAGCCCAGCAAGTTGGTTCAAGCTCCTTCTGGTGACCCCCACCCCTAGCCTGACTGTTTCTCTTGCCAGGGTCCAGATTTCGGCTATGTGACTCGGGAACCACAAGACAGCTCTGTGAGTGGCCTGGACTCCTTCGGGAACCTGGAGGTCAGCCCCCCAGTGGTGGCCAATGGGAAAGAGTACCCCTTGGGTAGGATCCTCATCGGGGGCAACCTGCCTGGGTGAGAGAGGGGCAGGGACAGGTGTTCCTGCGGTGGAGGGTGGCGATGGTGGCGGGAGTGGAGGTGGTGAGGGACCATTCCACTCCTGGGAGAGGGCCAGTGAGGAGGAATAAATTCCTAGTTCTAGATGGTGGGGGGGGGGGGCAGCGGGCTGATCACCAGACACCGTCCACCCTTACCTTGGCAAGTTTGAGAAGGCCAAAGTGAGCAGAGACCTGCGAGATCATTCAGTCCAGGCTTTTCATGTCACGAGCGAGCCCAGAGAGGGTGAGTGACCTGGTACAGGTCACACAGAATGCCGTCGTGACTCAACTCAGGTCTTCTGATTTCAAAAAGAAATGATATTGCTAATAGCAGTCAATTACTAGTTCTAGAAGAAAAAACTTCAAGTCTCAACAGTCCTAGAGCAAGTACATTTCAAGCGCTTGTTCATACTATGATGTAAATGGCTATTATCAAATGTTTTCCTCAGAACGGGAGTAGGAAGATACAGGACATGAAAAACGAGATGTCATCTCACACACACACACACACACACACACACACACACACACTAACAGATTCTCTGTTGTTCAACATGTGACACAGAGATACTGATGTGAAAGAAAAGGAATTCCATGGTAATGGTTTTTGCTGTGGAAGAGACCAGGACATTGAGCCAACCAAATTCTGCAAAGCAGTTAGGACAGATTTGGAGTCAACTAACAGCTGAATCAAGAGGCTTTGGAGGGGACTAACTGCCCTCAACACGTGATCCCACAGAAAGAGGAAGTTCGAGGCGCCTGGGTGGCTCAGTCAGTTAAGCATCCCACTCTTGATCTCAGCTCAGGTCTTGACCTCAGCGTCCTGAATTCAAGCCCTACGCTGGGCTCCATGCTGGGTGTGGATCCTATTTAAAAAAAGGAAAAAAGAAAGAGGCAGTTTGGGCCGTACCATTAGATATTTACGCAGAAGGTCAAAGAAGAAAGGGTTTATGTTCACGAGCATAAAGTGCTGGGGCTGTGCAGCCCCTTGGGGGTGATCCTGTCCACCTGTCTCCGCACTGGTGTACCGGAGGTAAGGCCACAGCAAGACAGACACAAGCTGAACTCCAAGAAGAGCCGCCTGGCCCCAGGGGATGGCCTAGGGGTGAATCAGTCTCTTGGAGAATGTGAGGGTGGGTCCCAGGGCAGGCGGCTCTGAGCCTTTGCCCGGATGGCAAGACCCAGGGGTCACCGGCCGGGTGGGACTGAGCTGTCCTGCACCTGCCCAAGAGCTCAGCCTGAGCAGAATTTAAAGGACACGGTGCATTTAAAAAAAAAAAAATTGGGTATTGCAGGAATCTTGAACTCTTGTAGTTCCTATAGACTTTCTTAAGCTAAGTAATATGTTTAACCCCTTGGGCCCCAGGTCCAGCGGCCGCCGGGTCACCCAGGTGGTGCGGGACTTCCTCTATGCGCAGAGGGTGCAGCCCCCCGTGGAGCTCTTTGTGGACTGGTTGGCTGTGGGCCACGTGGATGAGTTTCTGAGCTTCGTCCCTGCCCCCGATGAGAAGGTAAGGACAGCGGTGACATGCCTGTCGCCGGCGTCTGGGTCAGACGATGAGCTTCAGGGGGGCCGTGCTGAGGCCAGGGAGCTCAGGCGGGTCTGCCCTCTCCACACAGGGCTTCCGGATGCTGCTGGCCAGCCCTAGTGCCTGCTTCAAGCTCTTCCAGGAAAAGCAGAAGTGGGGCCACGGCGGGGCCCTCCTGTTCAAAGGGGTTGTTGGTGGGTACCCGTGCTGTGTCCCTCGTCCCAGCCTTCCCGCCCCCTCCCCTAAAGCGGGACGCATCATGGCTTGAGAGAGGGATGGCAAAGTCTATATATCAGGGCGGTCCCCCCAAACTCAAGAGCCTCACTGCCGCTCCATGCCTTGCCCCACCAGCCCCCACTGCCCGTGGCTGGGGACTGAGACGTGGCCAGCTGCACGGGCCCGTGACCAGTGTCCCCAGACAGGGCCCTCCCCTTAGGCACTTTAATGCTCTGCCATCGCTGTCCTGAAACGCTTACCCATTTGTGCTTCGTGAGTGAACCGTCTTGCTGCCTCCCAGGGATGAGACCCCTCTGTACCCTCTGACTCCCGGGAGCCTCAGCCCTGGGCAGTGAGGGCTGTGGGGCTCCCCTCTCTGCCTCCCCTTCTCTGCCTCCCCCTGCTACCCCGCCCCCTCCCCGATGATGGCTGCAGCAGGACCCTGGGCGTGGGGAGGCCTGGGTTCATGTGCCCCTCAGCATCTTGGGGAGGGGGGGACCTGGCATGAACGGTCCCTGTCCTGGACTGGCAGTGCCCCAGGGCAGGGGGTGGGCAGCACGCAGGGGCGAGCCTCTTGCCCACCCCCTATCCAGGCAGCAAGCACACCCCGTGTGTGGAGGTCGCAGTTCCCTGTGGGGTCTGCTCGTTCACCAGGGCTTGGGATGGTGGGCCTGCGGGAAGGGGCGACGTCTGGCTCGATATGGGTCTTGTGGCTCGCGGGCTGGGATGCCTGGCAGCCGGTGGGCTGTGTACATGCGTCAAGTTTCAGCTGGGGCTCCCAGCACTGCGGGGGTCCCGTGACCGAGGGAGGTGACATCAAACAGCAAGTAAAAAACCAACGTGACAGGTGGGAGAGAGACATGGAGGAAAGAAAAAGCCTTATATTTTAGTACCTTTAGTGATACTTTTCTTTTTTTTCTTGCTCTTTGAACAAAGGGCCCCACATTCTCATTTTGCTTGGAAGGAATTCTGAGAGCCATTGCTGGCTGGGGCTGGGGTGGTGGCGCCGGCTGGCTGGAATGGCTCCATTGCCGTCCCCACCAAGCTTGTGTGACTCTGAGCGGGCTGGTCCTCTCCGACAGGGACCCTGGTGGTCTCAGGGCAAAAACCTTTGACTGGTGGGATTGTAGATTTTCTTGGTCAATAATGTCCTGGACCAAACCTCCAAGGGAAATGCTTCTGCAGAACTCCGAAGCTCTCAAAGTAGAACTTTGCAGTCCCTTTCTGCCCATTTACGATCCTCACCCCCTTCCCGGCCCCACACTGCAGCCCCAGCTATAAGGTGTTAGAAATACAGTCTTCCCAACCCTCTTGTTCCCATAAGGACCATGGCTAAATGCCTTTAAGTCCAGAGCAAACCTGAAAAAGCCTCAAATCCAGATGTTATACCAGGCGAAGGGAAAGCCATTGTCACCTTTCCTGGAAGGAACTCGTCGACAGTGAACAAGACCCAGGGACGGGCTGAGTGGGTTTTCCAGCCGCCCAGCTGGGAAGGAGAAGGCAGGAATTCACGGCTGTCAGGCCACATGCAGCCACCGTGCTGTCCAGGAGACCAGCACATCTCACTGGTCACCCGCTGTGTGCCAGGCCCCACTTAGTATCCCCTCCCCCTACATACCCAAGAGCACGGGGAAGTCAGGGGAGTCACTGGCCCAGAGGACTCAGCAAGAACACGATGGAGCTGGGACTGGACCCCAGCCGGCTCACCCCAACTGGGGCGGAGGGGATGCCGAGCTGGCAGACGGGCGCATGGGCCCAGGGAGCCCTGTCTTTCCCCTTGGTCAAGGTTGCAGCCCTTTGTGAGCGCTGGGCTGGGGTTTGAATCCCAAGCCCCCTGTTTCCTAGCTGCAAGGTCCTGGGTGAGTCTTTTTGCCTCTCTGAGCCTGAATGTGCCCGTCTGTAAAGTAGGGTGAGAATGGCCACCTTGTGGAGTTACAGGGAGGTTAAATGAGGTGTTGAATGTGCAGAACTGAACTCAGGGCCTGCCCCTGGTAAGAGCTCACCAGCAGCTGTGAGGACCGTGAGCCTAACCTCCCTTTCCCGGTTCAGCTCATCAGGCAGCAGGAAGCTGGGACTCCAGGGAGCCCCTCTGCCATGCAGTCCCCTCTGGGAGGGCAGGGACAGGGTCCAGTGGCATCCATCAGGGCTGATGGACAGGGGGGTGACCCAGCCCCACTACCACCGCTAGCTGGAAAGGAGAGGGATCAGCACCCAGTGCCCTGGAAGGGACGTATGTTTTCAGTGAAAGCCGTCACCACTTCCAGTGCACTCAAATAGGTCTAAGGTGTGTGGCGCTCAGCCACCTGTCCCTCCCACCCCTCCCACCCCCAAGCTTGCGCAGTGGCCAGGCTGAGCTCTGCTGGATGGTGCCCACCCCATGCCCAGAAAGGCCAGAGAGCTACTGACTCACAAGACCAGTAGCTGTGAGCTTGGCCTCCACCTGGCTGCCTCCCAGAGCCGGTGACCCTCACTGCTGGCATCGTTCCTGCCCCTCCTCTAACGTCTCCCTCTTCTTCACAGGGGATAAGCCGGTCAACACCGTCTCCATCAACCGGGTCCTCTCCAATGTAAACCTCATCAGCTACAATAAGTTTGTGCAGGTACAGGTCATGGGCTGTTAGTGGGGACATGGCTGGGGACAGCGATGGGGATGGAGACTGAGGCTCAAGGTCCGTGAAAGCCCAGGCTGGAAGTGGCCTGGACACAGGGGCTCCAACCCCTCCTCTGATCCAGGAGAAAATGAGGGGTAAGCCATGTGCATGTGAGGAGGACACACATCCAGGCATAGGGAACAGCACAGACGATGGCCCTGAGGTAGAATGAAGGGCATGGAATATTTGTGGGTGAGTCAGGGGGTTTTGGGGAGGTGAGGAGAGCTGGGTCATCAAGTGATGGAGGACATTTCAAGGACTTTGACATTTGAGGCCACTAGGGCATTTGGGCAGAGGAGGGACCCAATCTGACTCATGCTTTGAAAGGATCTCTCTGTGGCTGTGTTGAGAATATATCAGTATTTCATAGCAGGGGGTGGGGGTAGTGACGTTAGTTCCCGGCAAGAAACATGTGGGACCTCAAGCTGGATAACTGGAATAGTTTAATCAAGGGAATATTTACCAAGGCACAGGCAGGATTTGAGGAAATCAACAGGGGACTGTGCAGTATCCCCAGGTTAGAGAGAGGGGAGCTGTCACCACCCCTAGACCTGAAAGAATTAAGGGAGGGGACATCTTACTGGAACCTGGAGAGGTCACCATGAAAAGAGGGCTTGGAGACAGGAGCTGTGACCTTCCTGGCCAGCCCACAGTGACTTGTCGGTGAGCGAGCTGCAGGAACAAATACCCCAGCTGCACTCCGCTATCACCCCCACCTCCTGTCTGTGCCCCGTTGGCTGCATCTGGCCAGAAGCCAGGGGACACAAGAGCCCCCGATTCCCAAGGACCAGGCTCCCAAGGCACAGAGCAGAGGAGAAGGCTATACAGAGGGTCCGGAAGGGCAAACAGAACACCCAGCATGCTGTCATCCAAGAAGTAAATGGAAGGCCGAGTTAAACGTGCAGGGATCCTATTAGGGACAGTGCCTGGGGACCAAGGACAAGGAGGAGACACGTCTGAGGGGAAGGCATTTTCACAGGGGAGGTCAAGGGTAAACTCAGGTGGTAATGGGGAGCCAGTGAAGGTCTTGATCAGGAGGGGCAGCTCCTTGGAGCTGAGGCGAGGGGGTTAAGCCTGTGGATGCTGGGCCCGGCAGGCTGGGTTCCAATTCCAGCCCTACCACCCACTAGGTGTGTGACCTTGAGGGAGACACTTGGCTTCCCTCTGCTTCGGTGTCTCTGTCTATAAAGTAGAGAAGATTAAAGAGGTCCATGTGTGCAAACGCTCAAGACGAGTGAAAGTTAGAGGCACCTGAAGCCATGCTTTGCTTCACTCCAGGGAAACTGAGGCCCAGAAGAGAAGGGACTAGAGGGTAGGGCTCCAGACTCCTGGTGCACTGCTCACACCCCACCAGGGAAGCTGTTAGGACGGGGAAGGGAGCTGGAGGGAACTGGGAGAGCGTACCCTCTGTGGGTCAGAGGGAAGGAAGGATGAAGGAAGCTCCCTGTACCACCTTGCAGTCTCAGACAGGTTCAGCAAGGTTATGGGGGATTCTACAAGCCAAGATGGCCCTAGGTCTGCCTTAGTATCCTTGTTGCACTCACCATTGGCTGTTAGCACCTGGTGGGAGGTGTGGCCCCGGGCGCAAACACAGGAAGGATTTCAGAGCCAGAGCCAGCAGCAAGTCTACCCCCATAGCTGGAGGTCCAGGAGGAACATGGTGATGGCTGCCACAGGGCACCAAAGCAGAAGCAGCAAGGAGGCTGGTTAGGAAGCCACTGTTGTCAACCAGGCTGTGGGGGGATAGCTGTCCACCAGGTGGGAGCAGTGGAGGTAGTGGGACTGGGTCAGAGGTCAGACTGGGGATATATCTTAGAAGTAGAGCCCACGGTCCTTGCTGAAGATGGGTGTGAAGTGGGGGGGAGGAGGCACTGGTGGGACAGCAAGCAGGCGCGAGCAGCTGGCTGCATTTATGGAGCTGAAGGACACTGGCGGGGGTGGGGGTGATGCGTGTAGAAGTGCAGAGTTTGTCTTTGGCCATGTTATATCTGATGTGCCAGTTAGCCATCCAGGTGAAGATGCAAAGTGGCGGTTGTATGTGCAAATCTGAGATCAGGAAAGCGAGTGGGCTCTATAAGGCAGTTGGGAAATAGAAATGTGGGAGTTGTCTGTGTGTAGATGGCGTTTTAAACCATGAGACTGAAGGAGATCCCCCTACGGAGTGAAGGATCTGAAGAAGGGAGGAGGGCCAAAGATGGAACATTCTGGAACACTCAAAAACAGAATGCTGTGGAACACTCTGGAACTAGCCCAATTAGTGGGATAGAACTGTGAGAGGTGGGACCCAGAACAGGTGTATTTTGATAAAGGGACACAAAGGTAAGGTTTGTGTGGAGAGTTGGCCCATGGGCAGCCTGTCTCCTTAACCAGACATACGTCTTGGGTCCCCCCAACACCCACTGGCAAGGTCTCTCCAACTCTACCCACCAACCCTAGAGCTGCATCGATTGGAACCGGGAGGTGCTGAAGCGGGAGCTGGGCCTGACCGAGCGGGACATCATCGACATCCCCCAGCTCTTCAAGACTGAGAGGAGAAAGGCGGTGGCCTTCTTCCCTGACTTGGTGAGGCCACTGTTCATGACTTAAATCTGTTTCGCCAAATTAGGCCCCAAGCTTCTCCCCATAAGGGCAAGACGTTTGGTCATTGCCATGTTTGGGATTGTGGTGGCTGGTGGGGGTGGCAGAGAGAATCAGGGGTCCCATGATGGGCAGCAGACAGGCTTCTAGGTGGCTGACTGTCCCGGTCACTATGGAAGGCTCATTGGCCGAGCCCCTTGCTCAGAGGCCCCCAGTGAAGGGCACTTCCCTTCCCCCAGGGACCCATTTGATATTCATGGAGTGAAGCAATGACCACATACGGGTGTGGGTACACAGCCCGCAGTATCAGCTGGGAGCTCGGACATCCTTTGTGCTCCCTCTGTCCCAGCTCATAGTTGTTCACCCATCCCCCATATATTTAGGGTACACTGTCAGAAAAATGATTAAGGCTGCTCCCTGCTTTCAAGGAGTTTCCACTCTAATCTAGTGCGAGGGAAACTCTCTTCACCTCCCTTAGGGTGTGTCCCACTCAACCATCTCTTTTGTATAATAAAGTCGTGTGGTATTTGAGAGCACTTCCAGCCTGAGAGGTTGGACTGGAGATCCAAGAAGGTTTCCTGAAGTGGCCTTTGGCTGAGGCCTGAGGGCTTTTCCTCTGGAATACCTGCATTGCTGGGGCCCCACCCCACCGGTTCTGATTCAGCAGGTGGCGCTGAGACTGCTCTCTGAGGACCACACTTATGAGTAGCAGTACTGTAGATGACCCAACTCTCCTCCTCTCCCCTCCTCCAGCCCCTCTTCACCTCCGCCCCCAAGAGGAACTCAACTTGCCCACCATCAGAGCCTTACAGGGAGGCTGTCCACACCACCATTGCTTCATCCCATTTCCCTTCCCCTTTCTGGCTAACCTTTTGTCCTCCTCAATTTCCCCATTTGCAGAACTCGGTTTCCCCTCCTCTTATCCTTCCCCTTCCTTCCTGCATGTTTAAGGCGGGTCTGCAGTTATGTAAGTGCCTCCAGTGTTTACAGGAAACAGGGCCACCCGAGCCGGCTTTAGCCAGAGCCGGAGGTTTAACGCCCATAGCCACACGCAGATACAGACACAGGCAGAGAGCCACTGGACCGGCCCACTCTGTCAACTTCAAATGCCACAGAGAGAGAGAATCTGATTGGTCCAGCTTGGGTCAGATGTCCGCCCTGGTCCAATCAGCTACAACCTAAGAAGTTGGGATTCTGCAGCACAAACATGGCGCCCACCACAGTCTGCCCGTAAGGAGGGCCATCACCAGAGAAATCAGCTGTCCCTAGCTGTGTGGTTGCTCCCATGGGATGGCACAGCTGGCTGGAGTCTCACCAGCCCAGGTGTCTCTCCCACTGCGTACAAGTATGAAGAGCTGTTTTCAGGACCGCCCGCAAGTCAGACGCCGGTCCTGCCAGGTGTGGCGCAGGTGTTGGGGCGGAGCTGAGGATGAAGTCCTGCCCCTGAGCTGGGACCCCACTTCTTTGCAGGTGAACATGCTGGTGCTGGGCAAGCACCTGGGCATCCCCAAGCCGTTCGGGCCCGTCATCAATGGCCACTGCTGCCTGGAGGAGAAGGTGCGGTCCCTGCTTGAGCCGCTGGGCCTCCACTGCACCTTCATCGACGACTTCACCCCCTACCACATGCTGCACGGGGAGGTGCACTGCGGCACCAACGTGCGCCGGCAGCCCTTCTCCTTCAAGTGGTGGAACATGGTGCCCTGAGTGCTCCCCCCCCATGATCCTCTCCCCCTGGGGCGGCACATCCACCGGCCCTGAACAGTAAGCATCAAGAGACCCCAAAGTTCCAGATAGCACACTGAGGGTGACCGTCTCTCTCAGAAGCCTTTTCCCTAGAATTGTTCCCACCTCACTTGCAACCCATTTGGTTCTCAGACTTGATTCTTGTTGGCTTCCCAAGAAGAAAGGCCTCACTTCTTGTGGCTTCTCATGAGGATCAACATGACCCATGGGGACTCCTCCAAACTTCCCCCTTCCCATCCCCAAATCCTCTGTTTGGGATCTGATTTACTTCGGGGTCTAGAAACATCCAGGCATCTCATCTGCCATCTTGGCCTTTGTGTCCTAATGGAGGAAGGACCCACAATTCTGCTTGGGTCTGATTGCCTCTTACTCTGCAGGCCAACAGCCTTAAAGTCAGATCCCTCCACCCGGGAGAGAGTCTACCCATAGCTTCCCCCAGAGAGAAGGAGGTGGGGGTCCATGTAGATCAAGGTTGGATCATCAGTCTACCTGCCAAGTTTCTGACCAGATGCTGAACTCTCTACCCCACCCAGTGCCCAGCATGAGCTTTCATATAATTGGTCCTTTCTAGATGTGTGTTGAAGGAATAACTGTTGGCCCTTAACCTTATAAATGCCCCATCATCTGACATTCAAAAACCTCGCTTTGTTCAAAAACCTCCAGGAATTTCCTGGAGATGAAAGTATGTGGGGAATTCTTGGATTTGGGGAAGCCTGTGGGTGCAAGGGTGAACGATGTCCTTCATAATGCATAGGATGCTTCCTTGGCCCCAGACCTCTCTCTGCAGGAAGGGAGACCCCTGGCAGAATCAGTCCTAGGCTTTCTGTTCCCCTCTGGTCCACATTTCCATGTCCTGCTATGCCTCCGGAGAGGGGCCCAGAGGGGCAGATCTACCGAGACAGCTGGCAACGGGCCAGCTCTAGGAATGAACTGCTCTGAGTGCCAGGGGAGGGGACGAGAGGTGGGAGGCTTCCTCCAAGTGTGTGCCAGTTACACATGTGTTCTGTGTGGGTCCAGCTGGGTGTCTATCACTGGCTAATAAATCTACAGCAACACGAATGGTTTGGGTCTAATTTGGGCCCTTCTTTGGGATTAGAACGTGACTGAATGGAGGAGTTGTTTGCAGCTGAAGCATGTGCTTGCCTGGCCCCTGAAGAATTTGGGGCGGACAGGCCCAGATTTTGGTGAGATGGTGAGGTGGTGCTGCATGGGCCGCAGCATGAGTTAGGGCTGCCAAGGGCAGTTGCGGTGATATAACCACATAGATGCAAGCCCAGGGGTCAAGGGCCAGGCCACCAGGGCCAAGTGAGCATGGCAGGGCGAGGGTCTGGGCTGTGGCCGGAAGGTTGCATCGTGAGTGTGGCAATGGGGGAAGCCGAGGTGTGTGGAGCATGGGGCGCCTGCAGCATACCCTTCTCAGCATCCTCCTTCCTGCCCATGGGAGGCCCCGGGCACCCCATAAAAGGCCAGGTGGGCTTGCTCCAGAGCCTTAGGAAATCACGCCCTCTGTTTGGTTCCCTTCCAACCCCCACCAAGGTGCAAAACAGAGACACATTCAGACCGGCCCCAGGACTGGGTTGCTTCTGGGTGGTTAGAGAAGGTGCCGCAGCCTCTCCACCAAGCCCCCTCTTTACCACGATTTACTTAGATTCCCTGGACCAGACTCCAATGCCCCTACGTGGCCAGATTTTATCAAACTAAGCCCACCTCCCAGGGAAGCTGGCCCAAATGATGCTGAGAAAAATCCTATTTTTTGAAAGGGTTTGTAGCGGAGAATGGGACTTTCTAGAAGCCAAGTGCTGAAAATCAGGAGAACTGGGATGAGTTTGCAAGTAGGCTTTTCTCTCCACCCCACCCCACGCCACCCCACCCCCATGCCTTCAGGCTGGACCCAACAGAAAGCCTTGGAAACTTCTTGCTTCTCCAGTTTGCTTCCTGTGCTTTAGGCTGGTGTGGGTGGCACCATGAACAGCCCCAGGAGCCTGACCCCCATGCAGAGAGGAAACAAAAAAAGCTCTCGTGTGGGCCACCAATGATGGCACTCACCTGTCCACACCAGGAAGGATAGAGCCGGTATATGTCTTGCCCACTACTGCTGTCCCAAATTACCAGAAATGTAGTGGCTTAAAACAACACAGATTTATTATCTTATAGTCTGGAGGTCTGAAGTCTGAAATGGGTCTCACTAGGCTAATGTCAAGGTATCAGAAGAACTGTGTTGCTTCTGAAGGCTTTAGAGGAGAATCCGTGCTCTTGCCTTTCCAGCTTCTAGAAGCCCCCCGCATTTCTTGGCCAGTAACCTCTTTTTCCTCCATCTTCAATGCCGGCAACGCGGCCTCTCCAACTATTTCTCTGACTCCTCTGCCTGCCTCTTCCACTTGTAAGGACCCTTGTGATTACATTGGGCCCACCCGGATAAGCCAGGATAATTGGCCACCTCTGGGTCAGCTGATTCAAAACCTCAATTCCACCTGCAACATTGATTCCCCTTGTCCACGTGAGATAACATAGTCACAGGTTCTGGGGATTAGGATGCAGACATCTTTGAGGGGCGGAGGGAGTATTATTCTGCCTACCACGGCCAGCCAGACTCCCCGACTAGGCTTTCTGGTCTCCACGAGCTGGAGCACCCATGTCCCCTCCAAAATCCAGCTCGGCTCCTCGATGAGTGTCATGGGGTCTGCAGGAGAAAGATGCCTTCGGTGGGCCCTCCCTCCAGGACTGGTGTTTAGTCCCGGACCCCTGGTGACATGAGGCTGAGACCCGGGATCCCGTGAGTTCAGGCTGGTGGCTCTTAGGAGCATTGGGGGTTGGTTGCTTCATCGAACCTGAGGCCCAGGGCCTCCCCAGACAGCTGCCCGTGCTGCACTGGGTGCTCCCTTCCAGGGCCTGGTTCTCAGCGCCGGAGACCCCCAGGAGGACCAGGATGAGGGCCAGGTTCTCGTGGGGGAAGCCCCGCTCCCGCACAACACACTACAGTTTCTCTAACACAGAAGTCAGCCTTGCCCTGGGAAGGTTAGGATGGGTGTCCTAAGGGAGGCGGAAGGCGGCTGCTAGGTTGGCCCGGTGATTTATATCCCAGCAAAAGCTTTTCCAGCACCCTGATGTATTCTTCATTCATTCAAAATCTATTCTAACGAGCACCTGCTGCTTGCCGGGCAAAATCTCTAACCTCAGCTTACCTCCAGGGAGATAGCAAGCAAAGAGACCTAGGTCGCTAGAAATTGTGACGAGTGCCATGGAGCAGAGCACGAGGAGCAGGGACTCGGGGTGGGGCCTGTGTCAGCAAGGTGCAGACTCCACCCAGCAGCGGGGATATTTGGGCTGAGACTGAAGAATCTCACGGATGGGCCAGCAAGGGAACAGGCTTCCAGGCATGGGGGCAGGAGGAAGCCCAGAGGTAGGGGAGGTAGGGGAGCGTCTGCAGCATAGCGGGCTGAAAAGACCAGGACAGGGCAGGGGTGTGGAGTGGGGTGAGTGAGGAGGACGCTCATTTCCCCAGAGCCCTACCACGGTCACCTTGGAACACACTGCCCCTCCCCTCTCCCCCTCTGCAGGGTCTGACTTGGGGGTGGGCAGGATGGAGTTAGAGTGTCCACACACCGCAGCCCCCCCTCCCCGGGCAAAGCAGCACGCTACGGTGGAAAGGCCACGTGCCTTGGAGATGGACGATCCGATGCTGATCTGGTACTTCTCAGCTCTGAACCTCTCTGGGTCTGTTTTCTCCTCTGTGAAATGGGCGTAATACTTGTGCCCACCTCACTGAGTTTACACGTGGCTTCCGTGAGACGCTCAGCAGCACAGCGCCTGGCACGTCCTAAGTGCTCAATAAATGTTGCCTGTTGTCGTATAACCTCCCCAGGCTCTCCTCGAGCCACTGCTGTGTAGAGAGCCCCTCATTCTTGCATTCTACGAGGGGACAGAGACCCTTTGAGACCCAGAGGTCAGATTCAGGAGGAAGGGTAGGGAAGGCGGTCCCTGAGAGGCAGCTCTCAGATGATGTCCTGCTGATCTCAGCTGCATGAGACTGACCCAGGAGGAGGCTCCGGCCCAGGCAGGAAGCCAGGGCCTGTCTTTCCTGTGCGGACCGACAGCTCTGGGCGTCACTGGGCCCGCCTGACTCATGCTTTGTTCCGAGTAGGAATAAGTAACTGCAGGGCCTTGGCAGAAGGTTGCCCAACTTTGTGGTCTCCTGCATCTTTGCCCGCTGCCCTGGAGGGTGGAGCATCAGGCGGGGGCAGCTGGGGCTCCAGCTGGTCTACTGGACAGTCAGCGGGAACCAGTGTTCCCTACAAAATCAGCGTCCTGCCCATCTCCCATGGCCTAATGGCGGTGAGCGTGGGCCATGTGCCCGCGCAGGCCAGACACCTGCCACATGTCATCTCATGTGCTCTTGACAGCAGGTGAACAGTGAATTACTACTATTCTTACCCTCACTTTATAGCCAGGGAAACTGAGGCACAGAGAAATCATGGAACTTGCCTAGGTCCCAGAGCCATTAAGTGGGGAAGACAGGTTTGAGCCTAGACAGGTGACCTCCAAAGCCTGGGTTCTCACATAGCCCCTGCTGTGGTTCTCACCCCATCGGCCCCCGAGAGTCGCCTGGGAGGCTGGAAACTAGCAGGGCGAGGTCTCCATGCTTGGAGGGTCTGTCTGGACATTGGAAAGTTGCTACAGTGTGGCCCAGCGGCTGATGTGCGATCAGGGTAGAGCATCGGTGACCCAGGCCATATCGCCTTCCTAAGCCTCTCTGCCCCTCCCCCCGCCCGACTCTCCTCTCTGCCGCCTAGAATCAGCAAGATGGGGGGGCGGGGGCTGGGATCCCACACCACTCGGGCGGTGGTGGCACGGTCAACAACCAGACGGTTGCCGGTACATTCCAGTTTTCTTGCAGGGCCAGTGGTTCCGAGGGCACATACGAGATTTCCCGGGAGAGTCATTAAAAATACAGATGTCTGGGCACCCCCACCCGTCCGGCCAGGCCTCCCGAGCCAAATCCCTGGGCCCAGCTATCTGCATGCTGTAAAGCTTCCCAGATGGTTCTGATGGTTCTCATGGTTCCGGCTTAAAATTCCAGCTACTTCCTGTTCATCATGGCAACATCTGGACACAGCGCGAACATTTATCTAGAAGGTATCTTGGAATTCTGGTGTGATCCACACCTTGGACCATTATACTGTCGTTTAACAAGAATGAACGGGAACAAACCCAACTGACTCGGAGGGATTTCCACAAGGTGCTGAGTGAGACACCAAGACACGAATCAGTGTGTAGGTATGTTGTCGGTGGAGTCATGGCGACCTCACAGTCCCCCCACTGCATGTGTGTGTGTGCACATTGCTTTATGAGTATACGGCCATGGAGAAAGATACGGACTGATACACACTAGGCTGTTAACACGGGCATGCGCGAGGGGGCGTAGGAAGGAGCCAAGCAGATAAATAAGGGATAAACAATACACTAAAGGGTGGGTGTGATTTGACCACATGTGTGATTTATTATAATTACGTATGGTGTGTATACATAGAAAACCTTTTTTTTTTCTTTTTTGTAATAAAAAATGAGCTGTGCTCTGGGCCGCAGACTGTGGCCACACTGGGGAGTCCCGTACAAGTCGAAGATTCAGGAGAGTGTAGAGGGAAAATGGCGCTCACCATACCTGAGGCCATCGTGGAGGCCCGTCCTCCGTGGAGCTCCCCGTCTGGCGTCTGATGCAGACAATGCAGTAACCCAGCACCAAATAACGCTTGGGTCATGAAGGAAACAAACGGGGCGTGTGGCTGGGAGCCCCAGGAGACCTGGCTTAGACAAGTGGTCAGCGGGGCCTTCCAAGGAGGTGACATCTCAGACCGGATCAGAAGGATGGGAAGGAGCCACAGTGGAGAGAGCAGCTGGTCCCGAGTGGGGGCTGGCTGTGTGCATTCTAGAACCTGGCCCAAAGCCTCCAGGTGGGAACGGAGGGAGCGAGCTACCACGGGAGGGTGCGGGGATAGAAGGCAAGGCCCCATCTCTGCCACAGGGATGAGCTCGGCTGTGGCTCGGAGGCGGGGGGAAGCTCTCTAAGCTGGTGTGACTTGGTCTACATTCTTTAAGAGAATGCTCTAGATGAGGAACGGGTTTGGGGGTAAGAGACACGGTGGGGAGCAAGGACACTGTCAGGCAGCGAGCAGTGGCTGCGCTCCGTTCACCGTTTGTATAGAAGCCGGAAACAAGGAGACTGGGGCGAGGCCGGGGACGGAGGGACGCGGGGCCCCAGTGACTGCAGATTTCCAGGCTTAGCTACTTAACAACGTACTATGAAGGATACCACCGAGTCTTTACAATGTTTCTGTAGGATTTAAAGCATTGGTTACGGGGGGGCGCCTGGGTGGCTCAGTCGTTAAGTGTCTGCCTTCGGCTCAGGGCGTGATCCCGGCGTTGTGGGATCGAGCCCCACGTCAGGCTCCTCCGCTAGGAGCCTGCTTCTTCCTCTCCCACTCCCCCTGCTTGTGTTCCCTCTCTTGCTGGCTGTCTCTATCTCTGTTGAATAAATAAATAAAATCTTTAAAAATTAATTAATTAATTAATTAATAATAAAGCATTGGTTACGAAATGAAAACCTGTATTGTCAGCACTGTTTTCTAAAAAAGAGCATTCCAAACCCCTCTGCAGGCCTGTGGGGTGACCCTTCGCAGCCCTCTCCTGCCCCCAGGGCTTCTCACTAACCTGAGCCTTGGGCCTCGCATCTCTTTCCCTCTTTGTAACCGTACCGCGTACGGCAGCATCTCTGGCCTGCCTCCCGGTCAGCGCCACCCGTTTTCAGAGTTTATAGCCCGCGACCATCGTCCTGGCATTATTCTGTGACTGGCTCTTTTCGTCCAACACCGTGTTGGCGAGATTCGCTCAGGCTGCGCGTCCCCAGCATTCATTCCTTTCCGTGGCTGTGTAGGATTCCATTTTGTGGGTGGAATTTATGTTTTTTCCGTCAGTGGTGGGTTCTTTCCACGCTTTGCTGTCACAAATAATGGTGCTATCACCATGCCGGCAGGTGTCTCCTGGCGTGCGCATTCATGAGTCTCTCTAGGATTGTATCTAGAAGGTTTCTAGCCTCATAAAGTGGGGGAATGGTGATGCCATGGAGAAGAAAGGGAAAGGACCAGTCTGGGGGGACGTATGTTCGGGGAGGCTGGCGGTTCTAATGAATAGACTCTACTGTGTAAGGGCTCAGACATGGCACCTGTTTATTTCTTCTCGGGCCAACAGTCTGAGGTGTGCAGGTGTGTGTGTGTTGGGGTGGAGTGGGGAGCTCTGCTCCACACAGGCACTCAGGAACCCAGGCTGATGGAGGCTCTGCCGTCTTGCACCTGGGGTTTCCAAGGTCACCCTAGACATTGGCCTTGAGCGAGCAGAAAAGAGAAGAGAGAGGCAGGAGCAATGACACCAGGGTCCCGCATCACCATGGAAACACAGCCCCTGCATGGGAATGCAAGGGACTCTGGGAACACGGTCCTTGCTGGGGCAGCTGCCTGCCAAGTCGTGACCACATGACAGATGAGGGAAAAGGAGTTTCTTGCTGCCTGCTAACCTCCCCAGAGCCAGAGGAGAAAGAGAGTAGTCCAGGAGAAAACTCTCTCACTGAAGAGCCCTCCCAGGTCCCAGCAGTGAGCTTCCAGCCCCTTCCTCCTGTTCTCCAGGGGGCCGGCTGGGCTGCGGCTCGGGATCTCACCCGCTGATGGAGAGCACAGTAAGCAGCTTCCCAGACAGAGATTGGTGAGTCAGGGTTTCCTTCGGTGCAAGCAGACAAAAGCCCCGCACCAAGGACCTGGTGACAGATGAAGGTGTGTGGGACCGTGCCTCATTCTGTCCTTCCTGCTTCCCCCTTCGTGGCCTGAAGCAGCCGGCGTGCCCACACGGAAGCGGGCTGAGGTTTCCCCGCCAGCCTCCACCTGCCCGTTGCTCATGGGTGAGAGCTCTGCCCGTTGCTCAAGGTCAACCCTGTCCTTGACCCTGCTGGTGTTTACTGAGCACATACTGTGTACCCCAGCGATACGTAGTCATAGTACCGATCTCAGGCCGGTGGTGTGAGCGGTGTAAGAGATTGTCTACAGTGCTTGGCAAAGGGCCGAGGCCTCAGTAAATGGCAGCTCTGTGATGGGAGCCATACCATGGAGTAACTTAGAAGACAGATGCTGTTTGGCTCTAAAGCCTTGATTTTTCTGTGCTGCCCCCTAAGGAGTCTCTTCCCTACCTTTTCCTAATAATAAGATTTTTTTTGGGTTAAAGCTGGACACTTAAGAAGTTTGGCTTCAGCAAAGCTTTGATGAACACAGCGGATCCAGGCACCCTCGGCCCACTGGGCGGTAGGGGGGCTGTGGTGTCTCCCGTTTGCCCGCCGTGATGTGCCAGTGGCTGCCTCCCCCACCCCCGGTGACTTGAAGCTGAAAAGGCAGGGGGCAATTATTCATGAGGCTGGGGTGCAGGGGGGCTGGCTCCCTGTTCCTCCAAGTCTGCCGCCCCTGCCTGGGCACCGGACCAGGGCCTTCTGCTTCTCAGCTTTTTCCTGTTATGTTGGTGGGGAGGATTTGAGATGGTTTCTGATGGCATATCAGGGGGCAGGAGTCACCCTTGAAGTTCCTAGAAAGGAATGCACACTCGAAAACCCAGGGCGAGTGGAGTTGGTATGAGTGCTCAACAGAGGGGTGCGTGCGTGCGTGTGATCAACCAGCAGATAAAAAGAAACCGCCGTTAAGCCAGCTCTCTGAAGCAATACTGTCTTTGAAAGTTTAAGACCAGCATTAAAGTTCACTCCGTAGTTTCGTTTTTGAACTCTCCTCGGGTCTTTATGCGTCTCAGCATCCTGAGAAACTGCATCTCAACATTAATTATCTTAATCTGAAACATCTCAATCACAGAAATTACAGCTGCCCCAGGGACTTCCCAGGACTCCGGCAAGCAGGGACCTGAGCAGGGCTGGGTGGGGCGTGATTCAGAAATGAGGTTTTATGTGAGTAACTCTACCCAAGAGGGTACTTGACAGCTCATTCATGATAGTTACTTCTTTTCTTTTTTTTATTCCCTTGATGGGAATTAATCCTTAAGGGATTCGAGACCATTTATCATAAGGAAACAGTCAGCAAACTGATAATTAAAAAAATAGAGAAAAATAGAGACACCGAAGCAGGAAGATTTTAAGAAATAAAGGCCACAGGAGAGGACGAATGAACATATGATGATGGGGACCAAGCTCGTGTGAGCATGGTTAAGCTCAGAATTAGGATCTGAGCTTCCCAGCAGCCCATGCAAGCAGGGAAGCAGAACCAGCCAACTCCTTCTCATTATCAGAAGGAAAGCAGCACGCCAAATGATTCCCCCCACACCGGGGCCTTTGTAAGAGGATGTGGAGCAGTCCATGCCCTCAAACCCCTGCAGCAGCAAACCTAATGAGAGATCTCCTAAGCCTGAGCCTCCATTTCTCATCTGTAAAATGCAAATGAGCTCATCTTCCCGGTTGTCTGAGGACTAGAGCCGTGCCTGGCAAACTGTGAGCACCCCGCAAATGTTCATTTCTTTCCTTTCCATTCTCCACCCCCTGCAGGATTCGTGCCTTATCCTCCCGACAGTGCTTACTTAATCCTCACCCCTGTTTTCCATGGGCACGATCATCCCTGCTGTGTGTGCAGCTCAGGGGCAGATTCTGAAGGAGCAGGTGCGGACCCCGCCTTCTCGAAGCTCTGGGATTATTAGTGAAGCAAGGCGGGCGGACGATGCTTCATGGTGTAAGTACAATGATCTGGACAGAATAGTAACAGGAAAAAGGACACCTGTAGTCACAGCCACAAATTCATAAACACAAAAAATTATAAGCAAAACCGTAGCAAATGAAATTCAAAAAGGATACACTGTTGGATCAAATGAAATGGATCCCAGGAACGCCAAGTTTCACCGTGGAAAATCAGTTCAATAGATTAATCAGAAACAATTTGCACAATGATCTCAATAAATCAGGAAGAAACAGCTGATAAAATTTCCCCGTATAACTTTAAAATAAAACTTCAGCTAAGCATCAAAAGGAGCTCTTTTAACCCAATAAAGAAATATCGACAACGGTGTTTCTCACGGCATGGTCCCCAGAGCAGCAGCAGCAGCAGCTAAGAAACTTGTCCAAAATGAAGCCCTCGGGCCTCTTCCAGACCTGCTGAATCTGAAACTCTGGGGTCAGGGTGTGGAGGGGGGCAGCAGGCTGCGTGTTAATGAGCCCTCTGGGTAACCCCAGTGCAGCTGGGCTTGGAGAACCACTGGTCTGCAGGAAACCCACATCAACAATTACACTTAATGAGGGGATGTTGAAACTACCCTCGTGGGATCAGAGAGGGTCAGGACGAGACAGGAGCATTATTGTCATCACTTCTATTCAGCCTTGAACCGAAAATTCATGCAGGACAGTAAGGCAAGGGACAGAAACGCAAGTTTTAAGGACTGGAAAGGAATGATTATATACACAGAAATTCCAAAAGACTCTACAAGCTCTAAGAACTGATAAGAGGGTTTAGCAAGTCTATTGTTATAAAACCAACACACAGAGACAAATTGTATTTCTGTATACGAACAATAAATAGAAAATTCTAAAGTTAAATATGCCCATTATAATAGCAATTTTAAAAAAGTAAAAAATAAAACAAAAACCAAAAAACAAATCTAGCCAAAGATGTGCAAAAACCTCTATGGGGTATGCTACACGACCAAACTATAAACATTGGAGAACGTCTGAATGAATGCAGAGAGATGCCAAGCTCATGGATGGAAAGTTCCATATTGAAAAGATGGTATTCTGGGGGCGCCTGGGTGGCTCAGTCGGTTAAGCGTCTGCCTTCGGCTCAGGTTGTGATCCCAGGGTCCTGGGACCGAGTCCTGCATCTGCCACACCCCTGCTTGTACACTTGTGCGTACTCTCTCTCTCTCTCACTCTCAAATAAATAAATAAAATCTAAAAAAAAAAAAAAAGGTGTTACTCCTCCCCAAGATCTATAAATTATTGCAAACCCAATCGGAACCATTGCAGGGTGTGTCTGTGTGTCTGTGTGTGTAGAACTTAAGGGCTGATTCTAGAATTTATATAGAAGTGCAAAGAGCCAAGAATAGCTAAGTGAGTCATTAAGATGACAAGATGAGAGAATGTGCTCTCCCAGGTATTAAGACTCATTATAAAGCTGCAGTCATGAAGGCGATGTGAATTCACGCAGAGATAGACAAATAGTCCAATACCCAGACCAGAGGGTCAGACATTTTATCATCACATGATAGGAGTTGCTTATAAACCCCATGTACTGGTCTATCACCATTTACATGTGTTGCAGATCTATTTTCTTCCAGTTTGCGATTTAATTTTTTATTCACTTTATCTGTCTTTTAACAAGTAGAAGTTCTTCATTTTAATATAGTTAACCATTCCTTTCATCATTTTGTTCTTTGTGGACCACTATCTAGAATATATAAAGAAGTCCTACCATTCAATAAAAATAAGAAAAAGAGAAACAATCCCACGGGAAAAAAGAATAAAGCAGTGAATAAGCCCTTTGCAAAACAGAAAACACAGGTCTCTAATAAAGAGATGGAAAGATATTCAGCCTCATTCGTAGTGGGGGAAATTCAGAAGCAAACCACAACGATATACTATTACCCACTCACCAGATAGGCCAAAATAAATACATACGTAAAGGGGAACTGTTAGCAAGGTTGTGGAACAATCGGAACACTCCTAAGTTGCTGATGGGAATGCAATTGGCACAACTGCTTGGAAAAACAGTTGGTTACTACCCAGTGAATTAAAAATGCCGCACCCTTCTGCCCGAAATTCAACTCCGAAGTACATGCCTGCAGAAAGTCTTGCACTGTGCCCCGGGAGACATGAAGATTCATGGCAGCAGTAGTCAAGTTATCCCCAGACTGGAAACAACGCCCGTCGCCAGTGGGAGGGATAACTAAATTGCCGGACATTCATTTGATGGAATATTGGAAAGCAATGAAGAAGAGCCATTTAGGGCTCACACGGCCACGTGGAAGCTTTTCGCAAACATGACCTTGAGTGAAGGAAGCAAGTCACAAAGGAATGACGCGTGCTTCTGTTGACACCACGTCCAACCAGACCGAACTAACCAATACGGTAAAAACGATAAAGAAAAGCAAAGGAATGATGACCGAAAAATTTGTCTGTTAGTTCAGGGCTGGGAGGGGGATGTAGTGAGGGAAGGGTCCCCAAATGGCTTCAAAGATACTGAAGAGTTTCTATTTCTTAACCTGAATGGTGTTTCCACGGTGTTCACTTTATTATTCCTTAAAATGATTGCGTTTATGCACTCCTCCAGATGCATGATACGTTACACAAGCATTGAAGTAATGCACACGATAGAGAGGCAACCACAGAATGCATGCATGAGTGGGTCTAGTTCACCAACACAGCTCCCGCTGGCCGGAAGAAGAGCCGATCCCTGCCTCCAGCAGGCAGATAGCAGAGGATTTGGCGCCCCTTGAAGAGGGCCCCTGGAGGTGGCTGCCAGGGAGCCAACAGCTCTGAAGTCCTGAAGGTCAGAGAAGCGGAGGGTGCCTGCACCCTGGTGACCGGACCACAATGCCATCACAATGCCATCATCCCTCCGGAAGAGTCCCTGAGTGTACGTGGGTGGCGGGCAGCTGTGTCAGGAAAGCCTTGACTATCTTTTGGTGGGAGCAGGTGGGCAGAATGGGGGAAAGAGGAAGGACGAGTCACAGGAGGTAGAGGTCTTAAATCAGGGTTCCCAGGTGGGCTTCAGGGGTCCACAAACCCATCACACTATATGCAACATGGTCTATGTGCATTTTTCAGGGAGGATGTGTTCCCAGCTCTCTCCTGCTCTTCGAAGGGGTCGAGATGCCCCTGCCCTCCTGTGGCAGATGCTGTCAGGAGGCCCCCCGCCACAACTCCCTCCCTCTTCAATTCACAGAGACCTGGCCTCCAAGTTCCAGCACTAGCACTCTGCCTGAGGCCTTCTCTGCCCACCAGAGCCCACTGACCAGAGGCCAGAGCCTTGATGCCCCCAGCAGCAGCCCTCGACCAATAAGTGATGGGAACGGGTGTATAAATGCCCCAGCTCCCCTGCTGCTGGGGTGAGTTAGCTTTGGGGCATGGGTTCCATACTTTCCAGTGCTCCCCAGTGGCTTAAGCTCTACCACCATGGTGGCAACCATGGTAACCAGCTCACTAACCCACCTTCAGTGGCTCCCCTTCCCTGTCTCACTTTCCCATTCCATCCTAGTGTATCCTGCACCTCCCAGATAAATGACTGGCACTCAAATCCTTGTCCCAGAATATACATATTCTGAGAAAGAGTGAGAGAGAGATCTCTTCTTGGTTCATGTTCCTTGAAGGACCCTTCTACTTTCTGTGTCCCTAATTCCTGGCACGACGCCGGGCACAATGGGGTGTTCATCAGATGTCTGTTGAATAAACATAAATCAGAAGACCAGAGAGACTGGGAGCTCTTATCCGTTGGCCAGTAAAGCCTTGTGGTTAAGACTTTCCAATCACCTCGATCTGGATTCAGATCCTGACTTCTCTTAATACCACTTCTGTGATCTTGTTCTAGTCATTCAAGTTCTTTGAGCCTCAGTTTCCTTGCCTGCAAATTCATTTCCTCATAGGGTTGCCCCGAGGATCACGTGAGGTGGTGCATGTCAGTGGCTTAGTTTGGGGTCTGCCCAGAGCTCAGTCCCTTGTCGTCTATGCTGGTGGCTGGAGACATAGACAGCAGGACCGTAACATTCTTTGCATTAAGGTGCTTAAGGAAGATCTATGTTGGGATGGCATCCTGGAAATCAGAACATCCCAGAAAAACCCACACCTGGGAAGACGGCCTGGCACACAGTGAGTACTCAGTAAATTGAACAGAGAGGTGGTGTACAAATAGTATGTTGCAGCCTCCTGAGGCCCTGAGCAGCGAGACACAGGCCGAGAGCACCAAAATACGAGGACAAGGACATGTGACAATCCCACGCCTAAGCATCCTCCCTTATGGCTCCTGGACTTGATACGACCGAGAGGCATGTCACAGGGCCCTTGAGTGGCCCCTGAAGGCACCTGGGCAGCCCTCCTTAGTGAGAAGGGACATCTCAGAGGTCTGGAGCACCGGGAAGAAGAGCACCAGAAGGGCCGGCCACCAAAGAGTCAGGCCCTGCCAAGACCTCTGCAACAGAGCCGCCCAGCCCCGCCTTTTGGCTTCCTGGTTGGGTGTGAATCCACTGAGCAAACAAATTCTGGAGAAGATCATCACCCAAGCCTGGCTGAGAAGAATGTGAGGTGTCAGTGTTATTTTATACCGGTGCTAGGTTCAAGTTTATATGGCAAGGTTATTTTAATGCAGCTCCAGGTTTAACCTGCAAGTTCCCGCTGGAGAGATGCGATCATGGTCTAACCAGAAAAAAGCAAAGCAACGAATCTGAGAAGATGCAAAGCAGGACTCCGGCTCCGGGCTCTGGCTCATTCCTTCCCTATGTCTCTGCTGATCAGAATTGCTCAACAACATCAGCAACTGGATGGCAAACATCTGGAATGTTTATCAGCCTCCTTAGGAACTAAATAAACACAAAATAGCACCATCAGAATAGCAGAAACCAGGGGCGCCTGGGTGGCATAGTCGTTGGGCGTCTGCCTTCGGCTCAGGGTGTGATCCCAGGGTCCTGGGATCGAGCCCCGCATCAGGCTTCTCCGCTGGGAGCCTGCTTCTTCCTCTCCCACCCCCCCTGCTTGTGTTCCCTCTCTCACTGGCTGTCTCTCTCTGTCAAATAAATAAAATCTTTAAAAAAAAAAAAAGAATAGCAGAAACCAAATCCCCCAAAAAGATTGTCGGGAAGGTGAATGAGGTGAGCAATAAATTGCTTATACAGATATAATTGCTTACAGAGATTGTATAATTCTTATACAGATCTGATTTGATCACACAGTCCTTTGGAAAGCAGTTTCAAGTATTAGGAATTCTACCTCTAGGAAAATAAACAAGGAAGCAATCCTACTCAAAGACAAATGCTTATTCAGGATTCATAATACAAAAAATGAGACTTGTGCTTGGTCAAAACGTGAAAGCATTTGGGAATGGGTAGGAAAATGGCAGGACCTCCATTTGATGCCATGTAGGAAACCTCCAGGGATTTTATGGTCACGAGATAAATACCTCTTGTATTGTGTGAAAAAAAAATTGGCTACAAAAGGAAGTGATCTGTGAAATGGCAAAATCAATAAATGGGGGTGGTCATAGTAATCATTGCCCATGGAAAGGGATTAACTTAGGTATGATTTGCTCTGCATACGTCTTTTACAATTTAAATGTATGAATGAAAGAAGAAAAAATCAGATATATACATACAAGACAGAAAGTTGTCTGAGACCTATAAAGTGAAAAGAGGTGTTTGACTATGTCGTGTTTTCCTTGGTAATTCCGATCCCAAGATGCATGGGCAGAAGTGTTTGGACTTCTATTCTCAGAGGCTGGCATTGTGACGATCTTACTCTCCTCCACATAGTGGGCGTCCTCCCCCGCATTGATTATTGGTGAAGCAATTCTAAATATGTTTTTTCTGACACTACCAATAATTAGGGTGCCTAACACTATTGCATACAATGTTGGAGCACTACAGTAATCCCATGAAATAGACATGATTTTGCAAAATTCTCACAATCTCTGGAGGTAGGTCCTACTGTCACCCCCACTTGGCAGATAAGATAGTCGAGATGCCCAGTCTTCTACTTGACAAAAATCAATATAATCCATCAAATAGGCTAAAGAAGAAAAATCGTATCCTTGTATCAATGGACGTCAAAAGAGCATTTGAAAAAATCCAATAGTCATTCATGATTAAAACTCTGCAAATTAGAGATAGAGAGGCACTACTTCCTCAACCTGATAAAGAGCATCTACAAAAAAAAAAAAATCTACAGTTAACAACATACTTAATAGTGAAAGACTGAATGCTTTCCTCACAAGATTGAGCACAAGACAAGGATGACCATTCCCACCATTGTTAACCAATCTAGCACTGGAAGTTCTAGCCAGTGTGATAGAGCAAGAAAACAAGGAAGGAGGGAATAGCATCCTGGAAATCAGAACATCCCACAAGGAGGGAATAAAACTGCCTCTAATTGCAAATGCCATTATTATCTACATAGAAAATTCCAAGGAATCTACCCAAAAAAACCTCCTAGAACTAATAAATGAATTCGGCAAGGTCACAGAATATAAGACCAATACATAAAAATCACTCGTATTTTAATATATTAGTGATGAACATGTGGATACTGAAATTAAAAATATAAGTTCAGGGGCACCTGGGTGGCACAGCGGTTAAGCGTCTGCCTTCGGCTCAGGGAGTGATCCCGGCGTTCTGGGATCGAGCCCCACATCAGGCTCCTCCGCTATGAGCCTGCTTCTTCCTCTCCCACTCCCCCTGCTTGTGTTCCCTCTCTCGCTGGCTGTCTCTGTCGAATAAATAAATAAAATCTTTAAAAATATATATATATATAAGTCCAGGGGCACCTGTATGGCTCAGTCAGTTAAGCATCTGACTCTGGGCTTTGGCTCAGTTCATGATCTCAGGGTTGTGAGATTGAGCCCCATGTTGGGCTCCATTCTCAGCCGGGAGTCTGCTTAAGATTCTCTCTCCCTCTGCCCCTCCCTGCCACATGTGTGCACTCTCTCTCTCTAAAGTAATTAAATAAAACTTAGAAATAAATAAAAATACAAGACCCACCTACAGTCCCTCCACTAAAATGAAACACTTAGGTAGAAGTCTAAAAAAATATGTACAAAACTTGGAACGTATGCTGGAAGTTCTAAATATATGTGGGGGGCGCTGTGTTCATGGATTGGAAAACACCGTGTAGTGAGGTGTCAATCCTCTGAAAATTGCTATCCAGGTTTTAATGCAGTGACTGTTAGAATCCCAGTGAGATTTTCTGCAGATACAGACAAGATTATTCTAAAATTATGTGAAAAGAAAAAGAAACTGTAACAGCTAAAATGCTTTTGAAAAAGAATAAAGTGGGAGCAATTAGTCCACCCAATTTCAAGATACAACTACAGTAATCAAGTCTGGGCTTGGTTGGAGGATAGACTCATAGATCAATAAAGCAGAAGAGAGAACCCTGAAACAACTCACACAAGTATGGCCAACTGGTTTTTGGACGAAGTTGCAAAGGCAATTCAATGGAGGAAGGAAAGTCTTTTCAACAAATGGTGGATGGAGCAAAGGATGTATCTTAAAATAAACAGTTTTCGATTCAATAAAATACAGTATTTCTTGTACACTTCTGCACCAGACATTACTTCAAGTGCTAGGGCATAGCAATGAACACAAAGGAAAGTCCCTGCTTTTAGGGTGCTGATATTCTCACAATCATGGTCCCCAAGAGAAATTCTGGGTGCAAGAGAAGGAATGTGGGCACCTGGGATCAAAGACAGGGTAGAAACCAGCTCTAGAAAAGGCATGCAGACGCCCTGACCCTCATCTGGCTGGGTCCCCTTCCTTTCCTCCAAGATGGCGTCATGGAAGTTTGTAGGCTATCCATGCGGACAGACCTGTACCCACCTCCCTTGTCTGCCCCCTGGCAAAATGCTTGCCCATCAATGACTAGTAGGTGTCCTCCCTTCATCAGGCTGCTGTGGGGTCTGCCTGAATGGGCACAGTAAAAATGGTGTAGGGTGGGGCCTGGCAGTCAGTCCTCATGTTGCCCTGTGTGCCCATGAATCTTTCGGAGCCCACAAGCGTTCTGTGAAGGAGAGCAGAGAGGTGCTGGGCCAGAGAGAGCTGGGGGAGCAGAGAGAGGGAGCAAAGACCCTCTCCCCACTCCCCACCACTACCTGCATGGTGTACTTCAACAAATACCTTAGTAGGAAGGGAAGATTTGCCAGTTTCTACCAATCTGGATGATCTAGACATACTCCCAATTGTCTGCTTGAAGTTTTGGAGAAGTTGGGGGTTCTTTGTGTTGGAAGGGGTTTCAGAGTTCCTCGGCCAAGCGACCTGACCAGGAGGCAGCTGCGTGGCAGGCAGAGTGGGACAAGGGACAAAGTTGGACCTAAGTGTCACCACTTCCGGTCTGCGTAACCTTGGGCAAGTTACGTAAGCCTTCCAAGACCCGATTTCTTCAATTCAGACATTAAAGTCGATGCGAGGATCAGTGTCCGTGGCCTGGCATGGGCGAGGGCTGCTCTGGAAATCAGAGCGTGTTAGGGAAAGCTGGGTTTGAAACCTGCTCAGGAGCCGGGTGACCTTGAACACCCAGGTGGCCTTGAACGCAGGACTCCACTCCTCTTTAGAAACGAGATCATAAGTCCTGCCCACTGAGTTATCTTGATAACTGGAAATAATATAGCCAAGGACCTGGTGACAAGTTTGGTACACGGCAGATGCATAATAGACTGTGGTCTCTGTTATCACCCTGGGTCCTTGTAAATCTATTTTAAGTAAAGCCTAACCTAGCCTCTACAAGAACGCCAGGCACTTAGGAGGTATTTGGTAAATATTTATTGAGTGAAGAGCTACATAAATGGATCTGATGAACTCTACCTAAATGACCAGCGCTGAAGGAATGGCTCAGCCATCCACTCCAAACACGATGCAGCCCTACACCCAGTCTGGGGGGCTCAGGGAGAGTCCCTGATGCCAGCGCCTCTTCCCAAAATGATGTCATCACAATCTCCTGGAGGAAGGGCATATATCCAGGCTAGTCACGGGGCATCAGCTCAGGAGCCACAGGGCTCTGGGCAACCCCAGCACAGCCTTGCTCCTTCCACTGCGCAGCTCCACCAGTGATTCTGCCTTTCTGCGGGGAGAGCGACCCCTTCCGGCAGCATTTCTGGCCTGGGCTTTGGGCCAGCTGTCTTCATGTACCAGTTTGCTTCCCAAACTTCCGGAGGTCATTGCCTTCCATGAAGTAACAACCAGGCTGGGTTCTGAGGGATCCTTGCAGGAAGCTGTCTCAGGGGCTCTGCCCCGGGGCTCAGTGCTAGGCTGGGTACGAGAGAACACTCTGGTCTTCAGCCAGTGTTTAGTGAGCACCTACTAGGAGTCGGGAGCTGTTCTAGGCACCGGAGGTGCAGCTGAGACCTACGGAAGCCCTGCCCTCATGGCTGATTGGTGGACAGGCATTTAAACACACACACATAATGATAAGCTATAGCAAATTTCAGGAAAAAACCAAAATGCCCTGTAAGGGAATAAAGAGGAGCAAAGATCAACCCAGGAAGTTCCTGCAAAATAACCGCAGACTTCTATGCGATTTGGTTTTTTTTTTTTTTTTTTTTTTTTTTTTTTTTTTGAGAGAGAGAGAGAGAGAGCAGAGGGAGTGACAGAGGGAGAGGGGAAAAGAATCCTAAGCAGACTGAGCATGGAGCCCAATGTACTGAGCCCATGTACTGAGCATGGAGCCAAATGGAGGGCTCGATCCCACGACCCTGAGATCATGACCTGAGCTGAAACCAAGAGTCGGACACCTAACTGACTGAGCCACCCAGGGACCCAGACATGGAGGCAATTTGTGCATCACAACATGGTTTATATACCAGAAATCTGCAAACAGCCTTTGCATCCAACAGTGCTGCGGACTGAATCGTGGCTTCCCCCAAATTCCTAAGTTGAAGCCCTAACCCCCCAACATGGTTTTCGGAGAGGGGCCAGGGTAGGTAAATCATCGTGAGGGTGGGCTCCCCTAAAGAGACACCGTGTCTCTCTCTCCTCTCTCCCCCTGCTATGCGAGGGCACAGCAAGCCAGGAGGAGGGTCCCTGTCGGAACTCCACCGCGCTGACACCATGATCTATGACTCCCCGCCTGCAGAACTGTGAGAAAACACATTTCTGATGTTTAAGGCCCCAGCCTAGGCTGTTCTGTGATGCAGCCGAGCTCTGACAGGGAGCAGTGGGGCCTCGACGCCACTGGTGATGCCGGTGCGGGCAGTGCCCTCACCCCCCTGCCCACTGCAGAGCCTGTGGTCCCTGCTTTGCCATGCCAGAGCACATGAGTCTGCAAAAAGGCTTTGCTTCCGAAGGACGGCTGCTTTCCGTGTGTGCGGGCGTGCAGGCATGGGTGTTTGACAAGGCGCGACCCTGTGAAATAGTGAATAGCAATAAGGCACCTGTCTTGCTTCCCTTCCTGCTGGTGGTTCCTCTCAGTCTCTGGGGGAGAGTTCCAGGGCTTCTCCTTTGCCCATCCACACTCATCCCCCAGGGAAGCTCTAGATGTCTAGATGTTGACATCCCATGGATTTATCATTTCCAGCTTGATTCTCTCAAACTCCAGAATCATGTGTCCAACCAACAGCCTACAGGGCGTCCCCACACAGACTCGACTAGACAGCTCACCCTCAGCATGGCCAGGACCAAACTCCTGAGAGCCACACTGCCTGCAGCAAGCCCCTCCCCAACCCTCCACCTCCGTTGGTACCAGCTCCATCCCTCCTGGGGCTCAGGCCTCCCTGGACCTTGGAGAACTCCTTGATTCCTCGCTTTTGCTGATGCCCCCCCCCCATCCAGTCCATCTGCAAATCCTATCGGCTGCACTGTCAGGGTATGTCCAGAATCTGACCGCTTCTCTCCTCTTCCACTGTCAGCACTGTGCCCTGACCCCCATCACCTACCCCTGCCGGAGGGCACCAGCCTCCTCACTGGTCTGCCCTTGGTTGATTCTCCCGCCACAGCCAGAGAGATCAGACCGTGGGTCTCCTCTGCTTAAATGTCCCCATGTCTCCCCATGTCATTTGGGGTAGACGCCAAAGTCCTCACAATGCCTGCAAGGCCCTTTGTGATCTGCCCCCAACCTCCTCGAGTGCCCTCCCTCTCCCCTCCTCCTCCACTGCATTCCAGCCACCCTCCAGGCATGTCCTTGCCCCAGGGCCTTTGCACTAGTTGTGCTGGCCATTCCCTCAACCTGGAATGTTCTCTCCCCAAATATCTACGTTGTCACCTCTCTCAAATGTGCTCAGATGTCCCCTCCTCCGACCACCCTATTTGAAACGGCAATCCCCCCCTTGCCATGCCCTATTGTTTCTCTTTTCCACGATACTAACATACTATGTAATTCACTTATTATGTTTATTGTCAATTAGCTGTCTCTTTCTATTAAAAAAAAAGTTCCACGAAGGCAGGATATCTGTCTACTGTGTTCTCTCTGCATCCTCAGTGCCCCGAACGGGGCCTGGCCAACAGTAGGCGATCAAGAAATACTTGTTGAATTAATAAAACTGCTTTGGGCTTGTTCTCTCTGCGGCTTATTCATAGCAAACGCAAACCCCACAATGCTGAAGAAACATGGGGGAGAAAGGAAAAATAGAAAATCACTCCAGGAGACCTAAGGCTTGGGGTAGAGCCCGGCCCTGCTGCTGACTCGCTGTGATAGTGGGCGCGCCACAGCCCTCTCGTCTGTGCCTTGGTCTCCCGTCCCCTGGATGACCGGATCTGAGGGCCTTCTCCAGTCTGGCAGGGGACAGCCCCCTCCCCCAGCTTCCACCTGAAGCTCAAACTAGTCCTAACCCTGTGAGCACCTGGAGAAAGTGGGTTTATTAAGACCTGCTGTTTGGACGTGCCCGAGCGTCAGGGGGCCACATCTCGAGGCCTCTTTGAGCCTCGAGAAGGTGGTCTGGGGCCCAGATACCCACTCTATGGGTTGTGGAGCCTTGGGAGTATTACTTGGCTTCTCCGTGCCTCAGTTTCTCCTGTAGCATGGGAATCATAGTGATTCTGACCTCAGAGAGCTGCTGTGGGGACCAGGTGGGGGAATAATGGTAGAGTTCACCCCACGGGCCTGCCTCAGTGCTTTAGTCCACGTGAGGGGCAGAGAGAGCTGCCTGGTGCACAGAAGAGACCCAAGAGGGTGACCTGTCACGTGGGTGGCCCAGCCTGGGGAGACCCGTCCCAAACCAGGTTGGTCCTCGGGTGTGTAGCCCAGGGGTGACCTCCTAGCTACAATCTCCCAAGCGCCCTGCATTTCTCGCCTCTTCCTCTCCGATACCCACGTGGGATGGACCCAGGTGTTCAGGGCCCCAGGCACGCAGGGGGCTGTGACATGAGGACCCAGACCTGCACCCCCACCCCCACCCCCAGGCTTCCTGAGCCCCTGGCCCTTCCCAGGAGGCTGTCAGAGCCCGCCTGCCGTGATTCTGACATTGTCACTCACGCGGGTTGGAGGGGCAGCTCTTGGGCAGGAAGAGTGAAGAGTACACGCCCGGGATCTGAGTGGGGAGGGGCTATGCAGCCTGTAAACCACAGGTGCTGACTCATAGCTCTGCTGGGCCGTATAAAGGAACAAGCTGAGGGGCTTCCTGCAGCTGGAGGGACGGGCTGGCGGGACCATGGCCCAGGGCACAGTGATCCATGTGGCCCCAGAGCAGTCCACCTATGCTGTGTGTGTGCTGGGCACCGAAACTAAGCTGGATGTCTACGGGTGAGCTGGGACATTCTGGGGGCGGGGGACAGGCCCACTGACGCTGGATAAGCAGGTTCTGCAGACACACGACGTGTGGTTGGCTCCGGCTTCGGGCTGCAGCCTCTGTAGCCGCGGCCTGGGGAGAACCTGGAGGGGTGAGACCTGCGTGGTCCTGGGATGTGCCTGGACTCAAGGTGAGGGTTCCCCAGGGCCTCACCACAGATGAATTATCACCGGGCAAACAGGACCCTCTCCTTTCACCATTGAGGCAATGGAGCTCAGAGAGGGTCTGTGACTTGCCTAAGGTCACACAGCAGGTGTGCCCTGGAAGGAAGGCTAGGCCCTGGACTTCATGACCCACACCTGGTTCATGGTGCGGTTTGTTACCCCCCACCTCTCAGCCACGACTCCCTCCATGGGTGTGTAATAACCTACGTGCGATGGGACAGGCTCTAGTGCGGGAGAGGCTGAGGCAGGAAACCTGTCTGCTGTTGGCCAGTGGGGTGGCCTTGGCCAACTGAGCCTCAGGTCCCTCATCTGTGAAATGGGGATAATACCCACTTCATAGGGTGATTCGAGGGATCAAAGTGACAGACCGTGGGAGTGTGTAAGCACTGAGCACGGAGCTGGACATCTTGCTGGTGGTTTCAGCCATCCACCCATCCGTTCACCCAACAACAACCAAGTGAACGCCCACTCTGTGCCAAACCCACACCAGGCTCTGGTCACACAGGATGGTCTAGGGCTGCTTGGCAAATGCGTGGTTAGTGTCGTTGTTGTCAGTAATAGTAGCGGCCGCCCCTGGCTTCCTCCCTCCCAGGCTGGACATCTGTGGTCCTACTATGGTGCCTGCAGGAGTGTCTGGGACATTTCCTTCAAAGTGTCACTGACGGCCTGACCCTGGGCCATGGTAGAGCAGCGGGAAAGGTCTGGGGGGGTGCCGTCTGGAGCTGTGGAGGGGAGGCAGGAGACAGAGAGGTTGAGGGATGAAGGAAAAAGAGAGGCCAATGTCATCTGAGGCCACCTGACTCTTCTGAGACTGAGCTCCTCCTTCCATGAGACATTCCACGCCCTGCCCATCTCCCACGACAATGGCTGGCATTTCCACCCCACTGCCTACACATAACTCATTCATCAGCCTCGTGAGGCAGGCAGTGCTGTTACTCCCATTTTACGGAAGGAGAAGCTGAGGCTCTGAGAGGTCCAGGAACCACCCGAAGCCGCAAGGCTTGGCTCATAGGTGAGGGAGCCAGGATTCAAACGCAGACAGCCTGGCTCTGGGACCCTGTCCCCTCACTCCTACCTGCTCTTAACAGCAGCCCCCGGCTGGCACCTTCACCCCCTCTCTGTGCAGCCGCCACCCCGACCGTGGCCTGAATTCGCTTCCGGAGCCACGGATGGGGTTGCACCGCCTCCTCCCAGCACAGGCAGGCCTCCACACCCCTGCCGGAGCCGCGCACTCTGCTGCTGGGCTCCGAGCCCCCAGGGTTAGAAAGACAGGGCCATAGAGGCAGGAGCAGACCCAGGGGCGTGGCCACCTGTTCCAGAGCTGCCCTTACAAACGCTGCTTGTGATTTTCATTCTGCGCTTGGAAAGTTCTTTTCCTGTAATGGGAAATACATTGATTATATTCATACAAAATCCCTCTGACCTGAGATGAATATTGAAACGCATCGAGGGCTTTCTGTGATGCTTGTGGCTGGAGTCAGGGAGGTATCATGACCCTGGCTACTAGGTGCCAGGTCCTTCTGTCTGTGATTTCTAATGAGCATCATGCCCATTTTAGAGATGAGTAAACTGAGGTTTCAAGGTCCTACAAATTCAAGGTGACAAAGCCAGGAAATTCAAACCCAGGACTGTCTGACTCCAAACTCACTTGCTTCCCTGCACACATGGCCCCTGAGTGCCCTGGCGCTGGCCTCGCTGGGCACTGCTGCCTGGTTGGTGGAGCTCATGCAGCTCCCAGAGGGCTTGGAAGGCCCGGAATGTTGTGGGTGGGGAGGGTCTGGAGGTCGCCAACCATGGAAGACAGCAGGCAATCAGGGGGTTTGTCCTCTTCCTCCCAGTGTCTCCTTCTCAGCAGAAGGCCACTCAGTGTGGCAGTGGGGAGCATGGACAAGTGTCTGAGCCTCAGTTTACCCATCTGTAAAATGGGAACATTACTATCCACGCTGCTGGGTTGTGGTGAGGATTAAACCACACAAGGGATGCCAAGTGTTTGCAGAGCAGTCCCCCTTCCCGTAAGGACTGTGTGAGCCACTGAACGTGAGAGTTGCAGACGCTAAGTGCTATCCAGCCTGGGGTCACTGAGAAGGAAATGCTGGATTCAGGAGTGGGAGGGATATCGTCACTTGTCTGGGGCTCAAGCTCTCAGTGCTGCCTCTGCAGAGGCTGGTAGAAATTACGGGAAGAGCAGCTCCAGATTGTCTTAGCACACAGGGCTGCTCCCCCCACTCACAGTGAAAACCCCCTTATGCTTATGAAAGTCCCTTGCTTAGGGACTTGAGAAGGTCTGAAAAACAGCCAAAGGAAAGAACATACATTCCAGGTCCAATCCCAGTGGCGCCACTTCCCAGCTGGGCCTCGCTGCTCTGAGCCTCAGTTTCCCCATCTGGCAGAGAGGGTGGTTATGAAGCCCTGGCAGGTGACTGGCCCACCGGTCTGCGCTCTTGTCCCCACCCCTGCTGAGTGAGCCACTTGGGGCCAAGCCAGTGGAGGTGAACAGGCCACAGGCCAGACGTTGCGTCTGTCCCCACCTTGGCCCCCCGTCTCGGGCTTCCCATTGTTGTTTGAGTGCCTTATTCATTTTCCTGCTGTAGCAAACCCACAGCGTGTCTCTCTCCTGTCCCCCTCCTGCCGTGGCACCTGGGCAGCTGGGGAGGCCTGGCTTCTCACCTCGGCTTTGCAGGCATGACTCGACCAGCTGTGCACAGGCTTTGGCAGAGAAACAATGGCGCTTCCTACGTCTCGGTCTGTCCAGGTCGGTGTGTAACCCACAGAAAGGCACCTGCTTCCAGTGTGGCGCCCCTCAGCCAGGAACTCTTGTCGGGCACAGGCTGAGTGGCCCGTCGCTGTGGCTGCGATCACCACTTTGGAGACCGAGCAGCCCCCAAACCTCACAACACCCTAGGAAGCGAGGAAACCTCATTCCCATGAGACCAGGGAGGGTCAGCGGCCAGACCTCAATCAGGTAGCCTGTCCGGAGTGGCCTGAGCTGGTCACCACTCTCCAGCCCTTGGAGATGGCCTGGGGCCCCCCCACCCCTGGGCTGGCCTGGGAGCGCTTCCCATGGGGCGCCCCTGCTGGCCTGCAGGCGAGTGTCTGAGCACAAGCTGCTCCGGGCCTGCTGGAGACACCACAGCCGCGAGCCCAAGGCTGGCTAGTATACACAGACCGGCCCCTGCGCTGGGCTATGCAGTGCGATGGGAGGGGTAGCTCGAGGACTCTGTCCACGCTGACCCTGGCTTTCTCCTCAATTGCGAGAGCCAACACGTCAAGGCCCAGGTCGGGGTCCCCCAGGGAATGAGAACCCAGTCATCTTGCTCCCTGGCCCCCACTGTGGGGGGACCAGGCTGGGAGGAGGTGGCAAAGCCAGGGCCTCCACTGAGGAGTGGGGACAGGCAGGGACACCCACTAGCGGAGTTTAGTAGGTGCGGATTGGTGTCCTGGTCAAGGAAGACTTGGGGGAGCCCACAAGGGGACCCCAGATCCTCCAGCTGAGGAAATCACCCTCCTCCTAGCCAGGACCCCCTGGGACCATGGAGCTTGCCCCCCGACCCTGTTCCCCCAGCTCAAGGTCTGGCACACAGTGTGGCCATGCACACGGGGGGCAGGGTAGGGTGCTGTGAGGGGCTCAGTCTGACTGCAGTGTGGGGAGAATGTGGGGGGGCGGGTGTATGAAGGGCTCTGGCACCACCCTGACCTGGTGATGGAGCAGAGAAGCGCAAAGCCTGAAGCCGAGCTTGGGGGTGTCTTCAGCCCTCTGCTCCAGTTCCCCCAGCTGCGAGTGGAGAGGGGCACAGCACCTACCTGGCAGGCTGCCGGTGAACACTGAGTGAGCTGATGTGTGGAGAGAACATGTGCGGGGCCTGGAGCGGAGCGAAGCCTCTGTAAGTGCTCGTGGTCCCTGAAGGCTAAGAACTTGAGCTTGACTTTGTGTGGATGGTGTGAGGGCGTGAGTGGGGTGGGGGTTGGGGGGCAACACATGAAAGGAATTCGGGGAACAGAGACTAGGAGAGTGTTGGGGGAAATGGGTTTCTTTTTTCATCTACTTCTTGGTTTTTCAAAACTGACTTCAAAAATTTGTCTCCTGAAAGAAAATAATCAAAATGTCCATCAACGATTGTCCCTAAGTGTTTAAGATTCCATTCTCTTCTGGGCAAGTCTTCCCTCCCCCCTCCCCCACTCTCTCTCTCCTTCCCTCCCTCCCTCCCTTCCTTCCTTCCTTCCTTCCTTCCTTCCTTCCTTCCTTCCTTCCTTCCTTCCCTCCTCCCTGTCTGCCTCTTTCCTCTTGTCTTCCTTGTTAGTCCTATATTAGCTATTGATCACTGTGGGACAAATTGTCCCCAAACCCTGTGGCTTGAAACAGCAGTGGTTATTATCTTACTGTTTCTGTGGGCCAGGAGTGCTGTGCGGCTTAGCTGGGTCCTCTGCCTCGGGTCTCCATGGCCGCGGTCAGGGTGCCGGTGTGGCTATAGTCCTGCTGCAGCTTGGCCGAGGCAGGCTCTGCTTCCAAGCTCACCCACGTTGTTGTTGGCAGCTTACTCCATCAAGGTGAGGAAGCCAAGGAGAGGGAGGGAGGGAGGGAGGGAGACAGAGAGAAGGGGCCTTTTGTAACCTTATCACAAAAGTGACAACCTATCCCTTTGGCCATTTCCCATTGGCTAGAAGGCCGTCAGGAGGCCCTTCCCACCCTCGCGAGGAGGGATTTACAGGAGGGCATGAGCACCAGAGGTGGGGATTCTTGGGGGCCATCTTTGAAGTCTGCCTCTCACAGACTTTTCCTGTGTCTTCCTAATTCTCTGTAAGGAACACATGTAGCTTTTGAAAGAGAGACTAAGAACTTTATGACGAAAATAAAAATAGAAAACACAATCATACATAACACTCATGTCTTTGTGACCTTGGGGGGCAAGCTCTGCCTCCCCAGGGAGCCTCCATTATGGTTTGGATCCGCTAGGATACACTAGTCCTTCCACCGTCTGTGGGTCACTCACTGTTAGAGAAAGGGCTGCTCTGAACGTTCCCGGACGTGTCTCCTGGCGGACACATGCCAGGGATGCTCTGGGGTGTCTGCCTTGCGGGGGCTCGCTGGGTTGGGGCGAGTATGTCTGACTTCATAAGAGAACGCCAAGTTGTTTTACAGAGTGATAAACTTCATACTCCCGTGAGCAGTGTGTTGGGGTTGCCTTAGAACTGTAAAGTACACAGTGTTATTGTTCACCAGTCCAGCAGGTGTATTCCCCTGTCCCACTATGGCCTGGATATTTTCATTTCCTTCCTTATGAGTGAGATGGAGCGCCTCTTCACATGTTTATCATCCTCTTCTGTGGCAACCTCTGTGAATGCCTGTTCATTTCTATGGCTCTTTTTTTTCTATTGAGTTATCTTTTTCATATTGACCAACCCAAGTTGTTTACATATTCAAGCTGCTAAGTCTTTTTGGTTTTATGTCGTGAATAACTTCTCTGTAGGTTATGCTAAGTCTTTTCACGTTATAATGTCTTTTGACAAACAGAAGTTATTTATTCTCAGCTAGTTGAACTTACAATCTTTTCTTTAATGTTCATTCGTTTGATGTCTTGTTTAAGAAAGGGCGTAAAGATACCGGTGTCATCTTCCTTTAAAAGATGCAAACACCTGTTTATGATAAAACTCTCAGTAAACTTAGAGGGGAATTTCTTCAACCTGATAAAGACTATCAACAAAAAACCTACAGCTAACATCAACGTAATGGTGAGAAACGTGCAGCTTTCCCACTAAAATCAGGAGAAAGCCAAAGATGTCCCCACTCACCACTGCTTTTCAACGTCATACTAAAATTCCTAGCGAATGCAATGAGACTAGGAAGGGAAATAAGAGCGATACCAGTTAGAAAGAAAGAAAGAAACCTGTCTTCATTCACAGGTGACGTGATCATCTATGTAGAAAATCCAAATAAATTAACAACAACAACAACAACACATCTAAACTAAAAAGCAGTTATGACAAGGCTGTAGGATACAGTGCTAATATAGAAAAGTCCGTCATTTTCCTACATACCAGCAACAAACAAGTGGAGTCTGAAATTTAAAAACAGTGCCATTTATATTCGCCCTCCCCCAAATTAAATACCTAGGTATAAATCTAATAAAATATATATAATATCTATATGAGGAAACTACAAGACTCAGATGGAAGAAATCAAAGAAGTAAATAAATGGAGAGATATTCCATCTTCATGGATAGGAAGATTCAGCATTGTCAAATGTCAGTTCTTCCCAGCTTGACCTATAGATTCAATGCAATCCCATTTTGTGGTGTTGACAAACGGATTCTAAAGTTTATACAGAGAGGTAAAAAACTCAGAATAGCTAACAGTATTGAAGGAGAAGAATAAAGTTGGAGGACTGACACTATATTATAAAGACTTATTATAAAGCTATTATCAAGACAGTGTGGTTTTGGCAAAAGAATAGAGAAGTAAAAGGAACAGAATAGAGAGCCCAGAAATGGATCCACATAGTCAACTGACCTTTGACAAAAAGCAAAGGCAATACACTGGAAAAAAGTAGGTTTTTTTCAACAAATGGTGCTGGAACAACTGGACATCCACATCCAGAAAAGGAATCTAGACACAGACCCTACATCCTTCACAAAAATTAACTCAGAATAAGCCATAGACCTATATGTAAAACAGAAAACTATAAAATTCTCACAACGTAACAAAAGAGAAACCCTAGATGACCCTGGCAATGACTTTTTAGATACAACACAAAAGGCATGATCCAGAAAGGAAAAGAAAGAATTGATAAGTTGGACTTTATTAAAATTTAAAAGTTCTGCTCCAAAAAAACTGTCACGTGAATAAAAAAGACAAACCACAGACTGGGAGAAAATATTTACAAAAGATATATCTGATAAAGGATTGTTACCCAAAACATACAAAGAACTTTAAAACAACAACAACAAACAACCCGGTTGAAAAATGGGCCAAAGATCGTAACAGACACCTCACCAAAGAAGATACACAGATGGCAGGTAGGCATGTGAAAGATACTCCACATGATATGTCATACGGGAAATGCAAATTAAAACAACCATGAGATGCCACTTCACACCTATTAGAATAGCCAAAATCCAGAACACTGAGAGCACCAAATGCTGGAGAGGATGTGGGAGAACAGGAACTCTCATTTCATCGCTGGTGATAATGCAAAGTGGTACAGCCACTTTGAAAGACAGTTTGGTGGTTTCCTACAAAACTAAACATACTCTTACCATACAGTCCAGTAATTACACTCCTTGGTATATACCCAAAGAGCTTGAAAACTTATGTCCACACAAAATTTGCACACCGGTGTTATAGCAGCTTTGTTCATAATTGCCAAAACTTGGAAGCAACCAAGAAGTCTTTCAGTAGGTGAATGGATAAAGAAACTGTGGTCCATCCAGACAATGGGATCTTATTCAGTGCTAAAAAGAAATGAGCTATCAAGCCATGAAAAGGCATGGAGGAAACTTAAAATGCATGTTACTAAGAAAGAAGCCAATTTGAAAAGGTTACATACTATATGATCCTGAATGTATGACATTCTGGAGAAGACAAAACTACCGTAACAGGACAAGATCAGTGGTTGCCAGGGGTTGAGGGAAGGAGGGATAAATAGGCAGAGCACAGAGGATTTTTAGGGCAATGACACTACTCTGTCATCCACCATAATGGTAGATACATGTTGTTATGCATATATTTGTTTAAATTCATAGAATGTACACCATCAAGAGCAAAACACAATGTAAACTGTGGACTTTGGGTAGATTATGATGTATTGGTGTAGGCCTATCAATTTGAATGAATGTACCACTTCAGTGGATGATGCTGATAATGGGGGAGGCTGTGCATGGGGGTGGAGGGCAGGAGATATATGGGAAATCTTGGTACCTTCTTCTCAATTTTGCTGTGAACCTAAAACTTCTCTAAAAAATAAAATCTATTTTAAAAAATATTTGAATTTTTGCCTTTAATTTTTAACTCTTAAATCCACCAGGTGCTTGTTTTTGTATATGGTGTGAGGATGGGATCAATTTAATTATTTATCCAATTTAACTGTTTTCCATATGAGCAAGCAACTGTCCCAGCACCATCTGTTACATAACTTCCCTTTCCTCAGTTATCCGCAAGATCACTTCTGTCACAGGTCAAGGAGAATCTCTCTTAAGTTACATCTGTCATTTGTCCCTGCCTGAGTCATTACAGCACCATCCATGGCTTTCTGGTAACTCATACCTGGTAGAGTAAGTCCCTTACCTTTTGTTTCTTTTCCTTAAGGAGTACTTTGACTGTCTTAGCCCCTTGGTTTTCCATGTCAATCTTGGAATCAACTTGTCAAGTTCCATGAAATGCCCTGGAATTCCATTGAATATATCAATTCATTTGGAGGGAGTTCATATGTTAATGATAGTAAGCCTTCCTCACCATGTTTGTGGTATTTCTTTTTATTAATTTGGGTCTTCTCTAATGTTTTCAATAGGTTTGGTTCTCTCCATAAAATCCTTACATATCTTTTGTTAGATTGATCCTACATACTTTAGAGTGTTTTTTCCTAAGTAAATTATATCTGCTTGTAAAAATTATTTTTCTAACTATTTATTGCTGGTGTACAGAAATGCAACTGATTTTTGCCTCTCCACCTTACTACCTACCTATCTTATTGAATTATTAGTATTTCTTTTAAATTTAAAGTTTAAATTTTGGGGGGGGGATGTTGCAGATAATCATGCTGTGGGTTTTTTGTTATCTTTTATTAATTATCTACAAAATAATCTGCTTTTCCTGTAGTGATTTTTTTTCATTTTTCTATTTTTTTTTCTCCTTGATCAATCTTGCCAGAGGTTTGCCTGTTGTACTGGTCTGTTTCGGCTTTGTTGATTTACTTGTTTTATATTTCACAGATTTCTGCCATCTTTATTTTCTTTATTTTGGGAGATTACATTCTATTTTTTCTGTTTTTTTTTCCTATATACTTTTTTTTTTAGCTTTTCTCTTCTTTTTAAAGATCTAGGCATTTAAGGCACAAAGCAACACCTTTAGCTCCCCCAAAAGTTTTGAAATGTATTATTTTAACTATTGCTCAGTCCAAGTATTATTATTTAATTTCTGTTAATTGTCCTTTGACTTGTAAGTTATCTAGAAATCTGGTTTTAAAATTTCCAAATGTATGGGGGTTAAAAATGGACTTTATTTTAGTGACTCCTAACTTAGTTACATTCTGATCTAGACTGTGCTACCTACACTGTATGTGACCTATCCTTTAACATTTGTTGCAACTTGCTTTGACGGCTAACTATGTGATCAATGTTTTTTATTGATCCATGTGCACTTTGCTTGGGAAAATGTATACTTACTAGTTGTGGAGCAAGGAATTCTATATATGTGTACCAAATCAAGCTTGTTAATTGCATTATTAATTTTTTGTCTGCTTAATCTATTGTTGATTGAGAAAGAAGATTTGAGGTCTTCAACTATGATGATGGGTTTGTCAGCTTCTCCCTGTATTTCTATCACTTTTGCCTTATATGTATATTGGGGCTATGTTATTAGGTGCATACAAGTTTAGAATATCTTCTGGGTGAGTTCAACTTTAAATTATTAGGTTGTGATCCTTTCTATTGCTAATAGTGTGTTTTTCATCTAAAAATTAATTTTGTCCAATATTAATATACCCACCCCAGTCCTCTTTTGGTCAGTATTGGCTTAAGGTATGTTTCTCCTTTCCTTTAAATTTCATCTTTTCTGGATCCTTATATTTTAGGTGTGCCTCTTATAAATATCATAGCTGAGTTTTTTTATCTTAGTCAAAACTCTCTTTTAACTAGTAACATTGATACATTGACATTTATTTTGATTATACATATATTTGGACTTATTTTTACTTTTGTGGTACTTTTACTTTTACAATTTTTTCTTGGGACACCTGGGTGGCTCAATCGGTTAAGCATCTGCCTTCAGCTCAGGTCGTGGTCTTGGGGTCCTGGGATCAAGCCCTGCATTGGGCTCCCTGCTCAGCAGGGAGTCTGCTTCTCCTTCTCTTTCTACCCCTCCCCATCACTCATGCTCTCTCTCTCTCTCTCTCACTCTCCCAAATCTTTCTTAAAATATATAATTTTGTGGGGTATACAATTCTAAGTTAACAGTTATTTTTTTCAAAATACTTTGAAGATGTTATTCAACTGTCTTCAGGATTTCATTGTTGCTATTGGGAAACCTGCTTTCAATCTACTAGTAATTCCTTCATAGGTGATCTGACTTTCCTTTCTGGATACCTTTAATATCTCCTCTTTGTTTTTGGTGTTCCTCAATTTAACCCCCATGGTGTGTGTGTGTGTGTGTGTGTGTGTGTGTGTGTGTGTGTCCTTGGTGTCTCTCTTATGTCTCATGATCTCAGCAGTGCTCTAAAAAGTATATTTTAATCACGATCTAGTTACTTTGTAAGAGGAAGGTCCTTCAGAGTACTGGTACGCCATATTCCGGAAGCAGAAGTCTGTGTGACTGTTTATATATGCACAATCCTCTGTGTGCACATTTGTGTGGTGTAAATCTCTGGGCATGACATCTTCTGTACACTTACATCCATGTGTGCACCTTTGCTGTGCACATCCCTCTGCAATTCTTCTAGTTCAAGTGTAAGTGCTTCAGGTCAGGGATTTTCTTTTTTGTTGCTCACTACCTCCCGACAACCTTGCAGCACTTACTCCCGGGGTCAGGGTCGACTGGCTGCCATGTGGGGTTTATGCATGTTGGGGGAAAAGGAAGAATGCTGGGAGAGCAGTGGTGGGCCAGGCCTCCCTCACTGGGCCCCTCTGTCCTCCCCACCTGTCTCTTCCACAGCTCTGCCCCCACGGGCTACACGTCCTTCAGCATCAATGCCTCCCCAGGAGTGGTCGTGGATGTTGCCCACAGCCCTCCAGCCAAGAAGAATTCCACAGGTTCCTCCAAGTGGTCCCTGGACCCTAGCCTGGAGGTGAGCCTGAGGATGAAAGCTGCTAGCAGTAGCACAGGTGACCAAAAGGTGAGTGTGGCAGCCGTGGGGTGGGATGTGTGGGAGGAGGTCAGCAGGTGGCAGCAGGTCAGCGGCACACGGTCTGTCCTGCACAGATCCACAGCCCCAGCCCTGGCACAGCTTCCTCCTCTCTGGATACTAGGGAGACTGTCCCAGCCATAGCATCCTCACAGATGATACAGGGATGCCAGGGGTTATGGAAGCCGGGTGTTCACTAAATTCATCCATTCAGCAAATGTTTAGTATTCACCTCCTACATGCCAGGCACCACCAGGCACTGGAGACACAGAAAGGAACAAGACAGGTGAGGTTGCAGCCTGCATGGGACTTACAACCTATGGGTAAAATACAGATAAGCCATTATAAGTGGGGTGAGTGCTAAGAGGCCACAGCCAGGCAGCCCTGGGAAGCTCTGCTCCATGCCCTTTTCCTGTGGTTGATGGACAAATGACCAGAAACTCCTGGATTAAATCAACAGAAGTGTATTCTCTCTGGAAGACAGAAGTCCAAAATCAAGGCATCTTCAGAGCAGCACTCCGTCTGAAGGCTCTGGGGAGAACCAGCTCTCTGCCTCCTTCAGCTTCCTAGACTCCACTCTCTGCTTCCGTGGTCTCGTTCCCCCTCCCCAGGCTGTCAAATCTCCCTCTGCTTCACTCTTATAAGGACACTGGTCACTGGATTTAAGGTCTCCCCGGATAATCAATGGTGATCTCATCTCAAGACCCTTAACTACAACTGCAAAGACCTTTTTTCCAAATAAGGTCACATTCACAGGTTTCAGGGATTTGGAAGTGGACATATCTTTTGCGGGACCACCACTCAACCCACTGCAGCCCCTCCGACTGTGGATAAACTCAACAGGAGCCTCTGGGCTTCCCACAGAGTTCTGGGCCAATGAGCCCTTGTTTCCAGAAGGGCAGGCCAAGCAGTCTTGCCCTTGGGACAGAGAGTTGTTGCCTACTCTAGGAGCATAGAGCTTGGGCATCAAAGTAGGTTGATGAGGGCGCAATCAGGGAAGACATCCTGAAAGAAGTGGCAAGCTGAAGGATGGTAGGAGGGAGGGAAAGTGGAGTGAGAACTTTACATGGATATGTGGCCTGTGTGCACACTCTAGACGAGGAGATGGTCAGGCATGTGTTGGGGAAACTGAGGAAGATATGTATGGCAAGAAAAGAGGGTGAAGAGGGAAGTGGGGGAGAGAGGGAGCCAGTATTCGAGAGTTTGGCATCAGGGACCTCATTTTCTGAGGGCAACAGGAAGCCAGTGAAAACCTGTCATCCAGGGAGTAACGAGTCTGCATTTGTCTTAGAAAGACCCCACTGGCTGCAGTGTCCTGAGTAGATTGGATCCAGGCAGTTGACTGGAGACTGATGCCGTGGTCTAGACATGAGGTGGTGGTGGCTGTGACATTTCCGTGGATCCCCAGTACCTATAGGACAGACCCAAACACCTCAGTCCATCCCCTCAGGAGTGCCTCTTCTTCCGGTGGCAGCTCTTTGGTTTTGTGTTGGGGAACTCCCCTCTGCCATTTTGCTTCAAATTCTCCATCCAGATGCTCTGCCCTCCTCTGGCCAGCGCAGGCCAGTCAGATCCACTCTTCCTGGATTTTGAAGTCTGGTCAGTGGGGGTTGGTGCTTCTGGATCTCCACAGCACCTGCCCTGAAGGAACCAGCTCCCATCCAAACCCTCCCACTCCCCAGATCCTCAGATGGCTCGGGCTCCAGCCTTTCCAAGGTCTGGTTCTTTGGGTCCTCTCCGCCCCTCTGGCTTGCCAGAGCCAGTTTCCGTGGCTTACAGCCAGTGCTCTCCTTCTGATGCCCCTTCCACCGCATCTCCAGCTGCTGAGCTCCTACTCCTCTTCCAGGCTCTACCTCAAAGTGTATCTCCCTGATACCACCCAGACTGGCTCAGTCCTTCCATTTCTGGGCTCCCACAGGACCCTCTCCTAAGTATCATAGGCATCTGAGTACTTTGCTACCCCTCCAAGCCCACCAGTGGGGGTGGTCCTTGTAGGCTGGCACCACTTCACGCCTCCTTGTCCCACCCTGAACTGGCACAGAGCAGGAGTCCAGTTAGTGTTTGCTGAATGACTAAGAGAAGACCTTTGTGGTTTGCTCTGTCCTTTAGGTTCAGATTTCATATTATGGACCCAAGACCAACCCAGTCCAAGCCCTGCTCTATGTCACCGGTGTCGGTAAGTGATGACCAGGATCTTGGGACGCCTCTGCCCCGCTCCACACACACACACACCCTTGCAAAGTGTCTCTCTCCAGGAGAAACTACACTCTGGAGATTACTTTAGACTGAGCAGGGAAAAGGGACAATTTCTAGCTAGTTGTACATCCGATGGTTCATAATTATTCCTCCTCAGTCAGTGAACCATAAAGTAATTCAGCTGGGGAGAGAGGGAGGGCATTTACAGGGAGTTCAATTACATCTTAATATTTTCTCAACATAGGAAGTGCTACATGGATTTTCCGCAGGAGTCTCTATACCTTTTTGACACCTCAAATATTTATATTTCTTTTTTTTTAAAGATTTTATTTATTTATTTGACAGAGATAGAGACAGCCAGTGAGAGAGGGAACACAAGCAGGGGGAGTGGGAGAGGAAGAAGCAGGCTCATAGTGGAGGAGCCTGATGTGGGCTCGATCCCAGAACTCTGGGATCACGCCCTGAGCCGAAGGCAGACGCTCACCCGCTGTGCACCCAGGTGCCCCTCAAATATTTATATTTCTAAGAAAAGTGGGTGATGACACTGTCTTATACAATAATATGTAGACTGATAGTCCCCAAATGCCATGACTTACAACCCATCGTCACCGTTTTGCCATATCAATGATCTGCCTGGACTCATATTTATTTAACAGTCATCTTTAAATAAAGTAATTTTCTGACTTCACCTCATCTTGAACAATAATATTATAAGATGATCATTGCCATTTAAATGTGTATTAAATACCAAAACAGCATGTGAAAAGTTCAGGTTTCATTTATTAATGAATTTCATTCATTAATACACATTTATTTCATCAGGACACATTTAAATAATATGAATAATAGAGCACTAATTCTATACCAGGTACTGTGCTAAGACTTTACCTTTTTAAAAAAATTTTTTTAAAAAGATTTTATTTATTTATTTGACAGAGAGAGAGAGACAGCCAGCGAGAGAGGGAACACAAGCAGGGGGAGTGGGAGAGGAAGAAGCAGGCTCCCAGTGGAGGAGCCTGATGTGGGGCTCGATCCCAGGGATCTGGGATCATGCCCTGAGCTGAAGGCAGACGCTTAATGACTGAGCCACCCAGGTGCCCCTAAGACTTTACCTTTAAACCTTATAGTAATTCTGTGAAATTGGTACAGTTATATCTCATTTTACAGATGAGGAAACTGAGGCACAAGAGGTAGACAGATTTGCCTAAGTTCATGCAGCTGGTGAATGAAGGAGCTGGTGAATCCAGAGCACTAAACTCTATGCTGTTCTGGTCCGACGCTAATATATGGCTGTGGGTGTGTCTAAAAGGTCATCCAGGTCTGTCTCACACTGAGCTCACAAGGTCACTACCTATGATGTGGGCACATAGATCTATGTCACTGGAAAGACTGTGATCACCTGTTCTGATGCAGGTTGGAAGGATTTAGAAACAGATGTATACTTTCTCAGCCTTGACATCTGAATAGAATGGGGTATGTTTGGGGCCATGATTTGTCCCTACTGAAGCCATAATGCATGTTAGGAAGAGCCAGGTGGGTTGGAGTAACCGCTGTCCCCCACCCCAACGTCACTGGGGGGCCAGAGGCCTTTGAGAGCCTGGCTAGTTGTCTTTGCAGGAGTTCTGCACCAAGCCTCCCATTGGGGTGGCCGGGAAACCATTCTGAACCCCTGAAGGTAGCCAGACATGTAGGGTCTGGTTGACATCACAGCTGCGGCAAACCCCCCCCCTCAAAGGAAAATGGGTGTGGTCAGGCCCAGCTCTGTTATCTGAGTTGCAGTCAAACATCTTCTTTGGGGACATGGGGGTGTCTTTGAATTTGCATCTTGGAAGGGAAGGGAGAAAAGCGTGGGGCAGACAATCTCCCGGGGACCATGCTGAGTGTCTTGACCTTTACCAACCCTCTCCTTTTACTCGGTGGGATTGCAGAAATCTTCTTGAGCGCGGACATCACCCGCACTGGCAAAGTGAATCCCGCTGGAGCCAAGAAGGGCCAGGTACGCTCAAGCCACCTGACACTCACAGGTGCTGTACCTCTGCTGGGTTCTCCTCTGGCGCCCCCTGGTGGTGATGGCGCAAATGGCCGCCTGTCCCTTGACAAGGGAAAAGTCAAAGGAGAAAGCTAAAATCACCCTTAGCGTTTTATGTATTTCCCAACTCTTTTGCAAAACTAGATTCACGCCGGTTGTGAGTTCAGAGAATGTGCTGTGCAAATTAGAAACCACAGCATCATCCGGTTAGTGCACGGCAGAGAAAAAACGTACAGGCAGTTCTTAACTTGGGGGTAAAAAAAATTCCCCTGCCCCAGAGTTTCTGGGCTGGTGTGAGAGATTCCCACGGTACTGCCCACACAGAGCGAAGAATGGAGAAAGGGAGAACTGGCAGGGGGCAGAAGAGGGAAGGAGCCAGGCGGGGCAGGGAAAGTCTGTTGCTGAAAGATAGTGGTGTGCGAGAGACGGGGCACACAGGTAGCCCTCTCTGGGTCTGCGGATCAACCCCAGGGTGTTCCTGAAATCCCAAAGCCGCCCACACTGTTCAGTGCTGGTGTGCACGTTAGGAGGCTATGACCTGTCAAAAGAGGAAGATTCCTCCGTGGGGTCAGCTGAGAGTGGAGGGAGGGATTATAACTCTGGGAGTGGGATCCGTCTTTCTGTCCCACCCAGAACACAGTCCTCCCTGGGGGCCAACGCTGTCCTGCAAACAGAAGATGTCATCACTATTAGATCCCTACCGGGAGGGGCTGCTTAATTTGCTTTAATCTTTGGACAGACAGCAGCTGACTGCGAAGAACAGTGCCCACACTTTGGTGAATGAGTAATTACGAGTGCACGTAAGAGTCACGATTAAGATTAGAATCTCGACATAAATATTTAGCTCAGTGCGTTTTGCCAATCTGACAGTTTTTTAAAGGTGTTGAAATCCATTTTACTACCTTGGGGGTCCTCTTTTCAAGTGGATGAATTGCATTTTTGGTGAATGCGTTTAGGACTTTTGGAGCAGGCAAACAGTCCCCTCTCGGGGCTAAAGAATTCGCTGACGTGGCAGCGAGGTGTAGAACCCACGCAAGGCTAGCGGGTGCTGGGGAGAGCGGCTGTGCTTTCCCAAGAGCTGGAGGGACACGCACAGGTTTCTAAACACGCCCTGTCTCCTCTGCGCGTCCACAGAGGACCTGGACCTGGGGCCCCCGCGGGCAAGGTGCCATCCTGCTGGTGAACTGTGACAAGGACAATCCCAAATCTTCCACCATAGACTGCAGGGATGATGAGGTGCTTGACAGCAAAGGTAAGGACCCCCACTCCCCAGCCTCCCCCCTGCCCAAAGAGCTCGTGGAAGTAGAGCTTTGTCTTTTTGTAAAGCCCTTTTGTCTGTGCAGCCTGAGCTTAGTAAGAGCCCTCAGAGACGGGGGTTATTGGAAGCATGTTCTCGCTAGCTTGTCCATTGCATAAGAAGAGTGGACAAGGTTCTGAGAGGGAAAGTGACTCAGTCAAGGTCACACAGCAGCCAGAGAAGGGCTGGGACCAGCGCTGAGTCTCCCAACGCCTCCTCCGGGCCCCATGCTCTGGTCCACGGCCCAACCTAAGTTTCTGCTCTCGGGTCAAACCTGGGACCCAAATAATTTAAAATGAAAGCCGGACTATTGTCCCAAAGTCCTGTCAGAGCAGCCCCGAGCCCCTGCCACATGCTGGACACTGACCACTTCAGAATTACTAACTCATTTGCTCCTTCAAGTATAAGGCTTGGAAGTATGTACTGTCCTCAGTCCCATTTTACAGATGGGGAAACTGAGGCATGGGGAAGTTAAGCCAGTAAGTCATGGAATCAGGGTTTGGAACCAGGCATCCTGTCACCGCGGCAGGTTTGGGGGCACAAGGATGGTGATGGGCGCAGGGTCTCTGCCGGCACCCCTCTGAGGTGCGGCCAGGATGGAAGACACACGGCCCACCTGCCCTGGAGGAGGGCGCCGGGGGAGTGAGGCTGGCCAGCAAGGGCGGCAGCTCTGGCCTTCCCAGGGGGTTGCTAGGACAGCGAGAAACGGATGCATTTTGAAGTAGCCAGCAGTGGTCTCCGCCTGAGGCCAGGGGGCAGCCTCTACGCGGTGCCCTGCACAGAGGAATAATCCGAGTAGCCAGGACCCTCCGTGGGCGCTTGCAGGATGGCGGCCGCTGCAACAAGCGCTTCATGCCTGTGACCCCACTCTTCCCGCTGCCCGGACACCACTCTTAGCTCTGTTTACTGACAAGGAGGCAGAGGCACGGAGAGCTAACTCCCAGGCTCCCGCAGACCCAGGGCTCAAACCCACTGCCGCCAGTTCCCTTCACCCAGGGACTAATGCCCAGGGGGGACCACCATCCCGACGCCTTTTTTGGCCATTATTCGGGTTGGTTCACTTCCCATGCAGGCCCAGCGGAGAAACCTATCCACTCATCATTCCACGAATAGTTATCAAGCAACCTGCCATGCACTAGTCCCTGTTCTAGGTGCTTCTAGATGCTTCAAGGCTCCAGGGGCTGGGGACAGAGCCATAACAAGATAGTCATGGCCTCTGCTTCCCTGAGCTTGCCTCCTAAGCACGTTTTCATGGGAGAAAACCAAAAACATAATTAACTTTAATTCCAAAATGAAAATCATCATTTAAATACTGGCAAGAATATGATGAAAATAAAACCAGGAGACAGGGTCAAGGCGGTGGGGAGGGGGATCTGAGGGGAGCAGTGAGAGAAGAGAGGGTCTTCTCCTTCCAGACCTGCAGGACATGTCCCCGGTGACCCTGACCACCAACACCCCCAGGGACTTCTTCACCAAGCACCAGCTGCTTCTCCACGTAGCCAAATCGGTGATGGACAAAGTCAGAGTGTTCCAAGCCAGCCGTGAGTCGCCCTCAGCCCTCACCTCGGGGTCCCTTTCTCGCCCCAGCACAGCCCCTTCGCACCCCCTTCGGCAAATAATTCCTGAGCCCCTGTTCTGTAGCACGTTCTAAGGACCAAGGAAATGGCAGTGAGCAAGACGGACATCCCTACCACTCCCTTCTAGAAAGGGCACACAGACGAAATGCCAACAGACAAGAAACTGATGTCTGGTGCTGGTGAGCACCAAGGAGGAAATAGCCTCCCTCCCAGGGACTGCTGGAACTGTGACTGTGTCCACCTCTCTGCCACCGCACACACACGCACACACACGCACACACACGCACACACACACACGGGACTCTTGTTTACGGAGACTGTTGAATCCGGGCTGACTGCATGTGTTACGTAACAGTGTGTCCTCCAGCATCGGGCTCGTCGAAGACAGCATCACCTCCTCAGCCCCTCACGAGGGCCTGCTACCGAGGGCCGGGCTCGTACAAGGCACAGGGCATAGAGCAAAGAACGGAACAAAGCTCCTGTCCTCGTGGCACTTCCCTCTTGGCGGGTTGAGAGAGACCATGTATAAAATAATTAGTCAATCATCTAGTGTGTCTGGTGGCGTTAAACACTACGCAGAAGGATGCAACAGGGATGGGGCGTAGATGAGGGGTAGAGTCTGGGGTACGAGGAGAGGGGGCTGGGGAAAGCTTCCCCCGTTAGGTGTCATTTGAGCAGAAGGTGGTGTGGGAACCGCCACGCAGACACCCAGGGGAAGGGCATTCCAGGCAGAGGGAACCCCGAGTGCAAAGGCCCTGAGGTGCGATCGTGCCTGTGGGCTTGAGGAAGGCAGGCAGGGAAGCCAGTGTGGCCGGAGTGCAGGACGGGAGCGTTGAGGTGGCAGATGAGGGTGGAGAAGAAAGGGAAGGGGCCAGCTCAGGCAGGCAGGGGATGACCTTGGCTTCTAGTCTGAGCGACGTGGGGGAGGCCTCCTGAGGGCTTTTGCAGACACACAACTCGATCTGACTTACTTCCATTCTCAATCTAAGCGATCAGACTCGCACTGATTGAGGGGCAAACCAACTCCTCGCCTCCACTGGGGCATCACCTCCTCCAGGAAGCCCTCCCTGGCCCTCCGGGGTTCTTTCCATCACAGCACTCATTACCGTCTGTGATTTTGACTGTCTCTGCTCCACCTCCCTCACCCAGGAGACTTGTACTCCTTGGGGACCAGGACAGTGACTACCTCCCTGGTGTCCCCAGGTGTCAGCTGAGAGCAGGTGCTCAGGAACGAATGAATGAATGAATGAATGAACCATAATGTGTATTGGACTTGTATGTATATGGTTGGGAATGGCTCAGGCACCCCCACCCCCTCCCCCATTACTCCATCCCTGGACCCCCAGCCAGTGGGGGATGTCCCAGCTGACACTTTAGTTTCTTTCTCCTACCCATGGTGGCCCATTTAGCTGTGACATGTCATCCTGAGAGTGGTGGCCCTGGGAAGGCCTCACAGCACCGGGGAGACTAAGACCTGAGCCTCCCTTCTCTTCACTAGGGGGCAAACAGATCTCCAGGTACAGGGCAGTCCTGGGGCCACAGCAGCCCAGTCACCGCCTGGATCTCCCGGGTGGCCAGCACAGCGTGGACTTCTACGTGGAGGGCCTGGCTTTCCCAGACGTCAATTTCCCGGGCCTCATTTCCCTCACTGTCTCCCTGCTGGACACGTCCAACCCGGTAGGCCAAGATGGCAGCCCAAGGGGAGACCCGAGCTACCAGGCCTTGGTCCAGCTCGAGGGTGGGGGTGCAGAGCCCAGCTGGGAAGCGGTAGGGGTGAGGCTCCGGTTGCAGTGACAGCTCTGCCCTTACCCACGCCTTACAGGACCTCCCTGCCGCCCTGCTTTTCCAAGACAGTGTGGTCTTCCGTGTGGCCCCTTGGATCATGACCCCCAACACCCAGCCCCCAGAGGAGGTATACGTGTGCAGGTGAGGGCCCGGGGGTCCCCGGGGGGCAGGGCACAGACACACCGGGAGGGGCCCTGGGTTCTGGCCACAGCCCCCCCCCCCAATATCTGCTGTGTAAATGGGGAAAAATGACCCCTCCTGCAAGATCCCGAGGGCTTCTGGCCATTTTGGAATAAAAAGGCAGGGAAATTCCTGTTGCTGCTGTTTTGTCCTCGCTCGCCTGCCCTAACGCAGGAGGAGGGCGGCTTTCTGTCCCGAAGGCCCATAGCGCTCCCTAGACGTGGCAGATGAAAACCCGCAGTCCGTGAGCCAGCCTGCCAGGGCTCAGTGGGCAGCCTGTGGACCTTCCGCACCAGAAACCATTTCAAATGCCTGTTCCCTGCCAACCTCAGAACTGTGGGGTCTGGGGTCTGGAGAGGGGGCCCATCTGCCTTTTAACAAGCTGCCCTGGGGAGCCTTGCCTCCGCCTGGCCATCTGAGAGCACCTGTTGCATATGCTGGGGTCTCAGGGGACCCTCCGCTCTTCTCTTGCGGTGTCTTCCAGGCAGAAGGGGTGAGGGCTAACCTGGTGGCTGCCTGGAGGTCAGGATGGAGGCCGAAAGCCAGCAAGGCCTGGGTTCAAATCCCAGTGCTGTCTCCCCCCTACACACACACCAGATGGCAGGACCTTGTGCATTGACCTCCTCATGGTGGCTTCTCCCGGATGGAAGGGGAGCCCGCTAGTCCCCTCATGGGTGGTGGCAAGAGTTCACTGAATGTTCGCTGAGAGCAGGGAGACAGGATGAGCCGGGCCTCTCTGTCCAGGCCACAGGCATCTCCTGAGCAGCGACTGTGCCCCTCCCCCTCTCCGTCCAGGCCTGAGCTCCTGCCCCACCCCCTAGGCACTCTACAGGGGTCCGGCTTGCCCCTCAGAGCCTGGCCAAGCGCTGTCCCCTGAATCCAGAGCAGTAAGGAGCTTTTTTTCTGCTCTTTCTAGGGTACTTGAAAATGCGGACTTCCTGAAGTCAGTGATCGCTCTGGCCAAGGAAGCCAAGTGCAAGTTGACCATCCCCTCCCAGGAGCAGAGCAAGGATGACCGGTGGATGCAGGCATGTGGCCCTGTGGGGCGGGGGGGTGAGACACACAGCGTGGATCTTCCTGAGGGCCAAGGGACACTGGGGGCCCCAGGATCCTGGGGCCGGGCCTAGAAGCTTGCTGGTCACCCTTCTTCAGATGGACAGGAAGTGAGGAGCCCCAGAGGGTCCGGGCATGCGGGGGCTCAGGCAAGGGATTAAAGCGACATTTACGGCCAGCCACTGTCCGCCTGCCATGGTCACCAAGATAAATCCAGCCTCCTGCCTAAAAACTCTCAGATGACCTCCGGAAATGATGCAAAGATCAAGGGGCCGGAGCTCAACCGGTCCCTCCAGTGACCCTCCCTCCAAGCCAGCCTTCCTGGGCTCAGCCACGGCACCAGGCCTTACCCCTGCTCCAGCACTTTCCATGGTTCCCATCTCCTCCCTCTCAGCCTGCCTCCAGCCCCGCCCTCCCCAACCTGGCTGCCCCTTACCTTTTGCCAGCCTGCTGGCCACACCGTATCACTATTCTGTCTCGGTACCAGGCTCCCCCATCATGCCACGAGCTCCCTGAGGGCAGAGACTGAGTCTTACTCAGCTCAGCACCCAGCACCCGGCATGGGGCAGTGGCTGCAGGCGCCTGGAGGACAGAACCAAACCTCCTCGCCACTCCCTTGCTTTCTCGGGGTTTTTGCCCTTCCATGCCGTTCCCCTTGCTCCCACCTCCTCCGGGCCTCTGCTCACGCTGTTCCCTCTCTCCACTATCCTTCCCGTTCCCATCCCCCACATCCAGGTCCTGCTTGTACAATCCCTGCTTGCAAAGCTTCCCCTCCAAAAACCTCTCATCCCTCTCCTAAACCCACAGAGAACACCCTCTCTTCTTTCTCGAAGTCCTGTCTGTGTTAAGTTGGACTGAACGGTATAAAGTTGCTGGTGGCCCCATCTTTGACCTATAAGAGTGGCCATTTCGGGGGTTCAGCCCAAGAGGGGTCACATCCGACATCATATCTATCAGAGCACAGATAGGATTCGCCCCAGGTGCACTTCTGAGCCCTCCCACTTTTGCCCTATGGGCAAGCGTGGGTCTGACCTGCCCCCCTTCTTTGCCCGTCCCAACCCCATCAGGAGCCCCTCCTTCCTGGCCCATCACCTCCTCACACTGGGTGCTAGGTGACCAGCTCCCTGAGGACAGGGCCTGCGGCTCACTCACCGGGTCCCCGGCACCAAAGCTCACTAGGAGCAGGGGTGGGCCCATTTGTGTACACGGGGTAATAAGCTCTGCTTTCTCAGAGCCCCTTCTCTGGGGTCGAACACTGCACAGGAATCTGCCCTTGACCACAGGGGGAGAGTGAATGGGTCCACGCCCTCCTCCTTGCACTGGGTGTCACGACTCGCACAGCACGCCCGTCAGCCCTCCTTCCCCTCGCTCTGCACAGGACGAGATAGAGATCGGCTACATCCAAGCCCCGCACAAGACCTTGCCTGTGGTCTTTGACTCTCCGAGGAACAGGGGCCTGAAGGAGTTCCCCATCAAATGCATGCTGGTACGTGCTGGTGGGGCCTGCGGCTGCTGAGATACCCCCCCCCAGGCCTCTTTCCTCACCACCCGTGGCTGAGCACCCCGGGCTCCGTAGTAGGCGCACTTCCTGCTGGGTCCGCGATCGCGCAGGTGGGCCGTGGTATTTTTGTCACTCCTGAGATGAGATCCGGCTCTCTCTTTCCCAAAGCTCTTTCCAGCCATGAGCTCAGCTTGTCCTCAAAATAGCCCTGCCAAGGACGTCAGGTCAGGCTGTGGCATCCTTGTCCCACTGAAGATGCTCTTGCTGCACGGTGCGGGTGGGACCAGGACTGGAACCTTCCCAAACGTCTGGCTGGAGGCTCTGTCTTTTGGGTGGGGTCTGGACTTCGTGGCAGGTCCATCTGGGATATGGGGTGGGTTTGGGGCTCAGAGTGGTCATCCTAGATGTGACTCTGCATGTGTTTGGGGGCGGGGGTGGGGGTGACTTGTTGGTGAATCAGGCTGCAGCAGCCCGGCAGGTCCGCGAAACTCGGCACAGAATGATGATGTTAGGAATAGTAACATTTGTCGAGCGCGCATTCTGTGTCAGACATGATGCCAAATTCTTTACATGCACTGACTCATTTAATCTGTCCAGCAACCTTTAATCTAGATGCTATCACTAGGCCCATTTTATAGAGTAAGAAACCGAGGCTCAGAGAGGGGCAGCCACTTTTCCAAAGTCGCACAAAAAGAGAGGAGAAGCTGGCACTGAAACCAGGCGGATCTGGCCCCGCGAGCTCCGTACCCAGCATGCCGCCAGGTGCACACCCCTGGCCCCGAGAGCCCCTGACTCCAGGCGCTGAGGAAGCACGGAGGAAAGAGTGTGGGGTGTGGGGAGCAAGGTTTGCTCCAATGAATGGCTTTCCGGGGAGCACCGTGCGCCCCAGGGAAGGTGAGGCGTCCCTGCCCACGCAGGAGGCTTTAAAAGGAAATCTGGGTTCAACTTAGCAACTTGTCCGAGTCTCGCTCACTCTCCTGCGCTGAGTGGTGCCGAGGAAGAGCTTTGGTTGGGTCCAGCCCGGAATCGGGTTAATCCTGTTTCAGGACCACCACCGGGATAAATGAGCCAGCTGCCCGCTGGGACCGTGGTCCCTCCCACTGTCCTCAGCCCTGCTCTGCTCAGTGGCCTGTCTCCCGCTTCCATATTTCAAGTGTGGCACAGGCCAGATACTCCGACGTCACCAGTCAAATCTCTGGAGTCCTGCCAGGCAGACAGACCCCCCAGCACAGGTGTCCTCACCTCTCCCACACCCAGCCTCGGATGAGGGGCTGCGATGTGTTCTTAGGCAAGCATGGCTGCGGTTTTCTGACCCTCATCACTCAGGAAGAGATTGGGCTAAAAGTCAAACTTGTCACCAGACGACGTCCCCATTGGCTTTTCCAAACTCATCATGGGCCACTTCCCCTGTCCCTCACCCAGCTCCAAACCCCATGGGCCTTCTTCCTGTTGTCCAAATGTGCCCAACAGCTCCTCACCTCATAGCCTTTGCATATGCTGTTCCTTCTGCCTACAATGCTCTTCCCACTTCACACGGCTGACTGTGTCCCAGCCTTCAGGTCTCAGCTGCAGGGCTCTCTTCAGTGAGACCATCCCTGACGCTGAAGGACGCCTCGCCTCGGCCCCTGGCATTCTCGGCTACAGCACCTCGTTGGTTTCTTCCGGAGTCTTTTGTTATAAATCACTGACTTGTTATTTCCCCTTTGTTGTCTGTTTCCCCGCTAGACCGTCAACACCAGGAGGGCGGGGTCCGAGGCCACGGTGCCCATCACTGCTCACGGGCCGCTTAGCGCACAGCTTGACCCGCAGTGGGTATTCTCCCCATCAGACAATATGTCAGTAAATTTTATACCACCTGTAAGTGGAAAACCAGCGGCATTTACCGTAAATAGAAGGCAACCGTGAAGGTAAACAGAATTAAAACAAAATAATGCTATTAAAGCCAGCTCGATACGAGTGAGTGCAAGAGCTGAGCCAAGGGTTGCTCTCCGGTGGTTAAAATGGGAGATGAGCAGGTTTCGAGAATGGATTTGCACACTCGGGGTCTTTGATGAACAGAAAGACAAGGAGAGCGAACAGGGTGACACGTGTCTAAGTCTGTGCCGAAAGCTGTATCAGGCAGCACGTGGGAGCGGGACTGTGCCTCCCACTCCTGGGGGGCCACTTCGGCCAAGGACACACCTTCCATTTGCCTTCAGAAATCCAAGCCTGCAGGCTGCGGAACTGAGCCTGTCTCATGGCAACGGCCAAGGCAGTGACTTATATGAATTTATCATTCATTCATCAAATATTCTTTGAGCCCATTCTCTGTGCCCAGCCTTGCTCTCGGCACTTGGAATACACCAGTGAGCAATGCCAAGGATCCTGCCCTCACGGAGGTGACATTCTAGCCCAGAACGATAGACAATAAACAATAAGTACGGCAAATAAACGAATGATATTGTATGTTGGAAAGTGGAATCTAGTGCCGTAGGACAAAAAAACCCAGAATCAAGTGGCTCCCAGGTGCCGGAGTAGTGGGGGGATTATTTTGCAGTTTTAAATACAATGGTCAGGGTAGGGCCTCTTTGAGAAGCTGACACTGGAGCAAAAACTCCAAAGAGGTGAAAGAGCTGGCTGTATGGATGTCTGGGTAAAGAGTATTCTAGGCAGAAGAAACAGCCAGTGCAAAGGCCCTGAGGCAGCAGCAAGCCTCGCATGTTCAGTGAAGAGCGAGGAGGCCAGAAGGGGTGGAGCGGAGTGAGCGAGAGGAAGGGTGGGATCTCCGAGCCTCATCTGCTGAGAATGAAGGCCATTCGCAGCGATCAGACCATCGTCAGTTCCAGAAAATGTTGACGTCACTCTGAAGGGACGCGCTGTTATTGTGAAGGGCCCAGGGGAACCTGCGGGGGGACTTCAATCTCATCAGTATAGAAGTCAGGCTCCTTGGAAAGAAGAAGAAGAGGCCCTACGTGGACAAATGGTGGGCACTAGAACATAACTGGTTCGCCTTCTCTGTTCTCTCTGTAGTTGTGTACAGAACAGGGTCAAGGGCGTTGCCCCGAGCTTCTGTTGCAAGATGAGGTCTGGGTACATTCACTTCCCCATCAACGTCGTTATTCAGGAGAATGGTTCTGTGGTTTAAAATTTCTTGGGTGAAAAATACATCCGCAGAGTTCAGATGAGGCCGGGTGCTGCTCGTTCAGTATCTCAAGCCCAGAAAGATGAGTTAATTCTTGAAGGAAATAACATTGAACTTGTATCGAACTCAGCTGTTTTGATTCACAAGCCACAAGAGTTAAAAATAAGGATATCGGAAAATTGGGGGACGGTATCTATGTTTCTGGAGAGGGAAGGGTTCGGGGGGCTGACGGATAAGATCTAAGCTGTCCAGCTACAGACACAGCAAGACACCGGGTGATTTTTCAGACGTGTTTGTGAGATCTGAAAGATTCAATAGAAGCTGTATTGATGGGGGGGAGGGGATGAAGGAAGGGTGGAAGGGGAGACTGTCAGAGAGGTGATGGGGACTGGGGGGGCGGTCCTATGGGCCACTGAAGGCTGTTTGTTTGAACTCTGGGAAACTGGGGGATTGTGGCAGGGTCTTAAACAGAGGAGGGTTATGACCTGACGGGTGTTATGAAAGGGAAGCTCTGGCTCCTTGTTGAGAATGGGTGACAGGGGGCAGGGGCAGGGGGTGGGGGCAGGTGGTATGGGGAGGAGGCAGCGGAGGGGGCAGGCAGGTGTGGAGGTGGGGGCAAGCACAGTAACCCGGTGCGAGGCGAGGGGAGTGCAGATCTGGGGAGCAGGGCTGGGCACGGGACATGGCCACTTCCGGTCATGCTTTGAGGGCCGAGCCAACGGGATTCCCTGGCCCCCATGAGAGAGGGAAGCTGACAGTGACAGCAGGCTTTGACATCGGTGAGCAGCAGTTGTCATTCCCTGAGCTGGGGAGGACTGTGGGAGGGACAGGGGATGAGGGAAGAGGGGTCGGCCGTTCCATTTGGGGCAAGTGTTAGATGTATTTGCTGGACATCCGGGTGGGAAGTCAGGCAAGCACTGGATGCCCGTCTGGGGTTGGTGGGAACCGCAGACAGGAGATAAATATGTGGGTTGTCAGCACCTGGTCCGTGTTCCGTGAGGCTGGGTGACAGCACCAGGAGGAAGAGAATTGTAGAGAATAAGAGACTAGGGACTAGGCTGGGGGCAGCCCGTCCCATGCACGGGAGACTGAGAATGAGGACCCAAGAGCGTGCAGTGTCGGGAAGGCCAAGCAGAGAGAGTGTGCGGAGGACATGGGTGTGACTAGCCGATTCCCCCTGACGCTGGAGGGCACTGCCGTTTGGGCTCAGCTGTGTGGTCGTGAAGTTTCCAGGGCACGGTGGGCATGGGAATCAGGCTGGCATGGGTGTTAGGGAGAAAGGGAGAAGAGGGATTAGGAAGGATCCCCCTTTGGTAGAAAGCTAGGCCTAGTGCAGTAGACAGAGTGGTGGCCCTCACACGGCCTCGTGCTAATCCCCAGGACCTGATGCTTTCTTGTGGCAGAAAGACTTGGCAGATGTGATTAAGTTAGGGACCCTGAGATGGGGAGGTGCCCCCTGGGTTGTCTGGTGGGCTCTGTACCATCATGGTGCTCCTTGGAAGAGTGACAACGGACTGGGAGAAGGCACGTGATGATGGAAACACAGGACATAGCGATGCACCTTGAAGATGACGGAAGAGGCCACCAGCCACCGCAGCCACTGGAAGCTGAAGGAGCCAGGAAACAGACTCAGAGCTTCCAGAGGGAACCAGGGCCACCTCAACCTGGTGTCAGCCCCGTGAGACTGATTTCAGACTTCGGACCTCCAGAGCCAAGAGAGAATACATGTGTGTTGCTTTAAGCCACTCCTGTGTTCCAGCAGCCACAGGAAATGCATAGAGGGGGTGAGATGTGTCGCCCACCCATTCTTCCCATGAAGATCCACGCGGGGACATCACAGCCACTTGGTGAAGCCGGTTCCAGCCCAGTCAGGATGCACGGTGTGGTCCTAGAGGGCTTGCTGGAGAGACAGCTCAGATCCCTCCACCAGGGGGCTCTGCCCACAGAATGATACTTGGTACAGTCGTTATTACCGCTGAGCCCCCTTCTTACCGCCTGAGTCGGCGCTCCTTCGGCATGTTGTGCCCGCTCTGTACCAGCTCTGACCACGACCGAATCCTGCCTGCGACTTGGCCCCACCCTGTCCCCAAGCGGGGCCACGTTCTCTAATGCTTGGCCCGTGCCTCTCCCGTCTCAGGGTCCAGATTTCGGCTACGTGACTCGAGGACCCGAAACAGGAGAGGTGACTACCTTTGACTCCTTTGGAAACCTGGAAGTGAGCCCCCCGGTCACGGTGGGGAAGAAGAAATACCCCCTGGGCAGAATCCTTATTGGCAGCAGCAGCTACCCCAGGTGAGGAGGGGAGGGGCGCGGAGGGGGAGACCCAGGGAAGCCATGGAAAAGCAGAGGCTGCAAATGGAAGCCTTCCCTACTTGCTCCCAACCCAAGAGCCTTGACAAACTGTAGGGACTTGGAGAGAAATCAAAGTACAGAGCGAGGAATACAGCTGAGGAGCCCGGTAGACCCAGGCTCAAATTCCAGCTCTGTCACTTACACTCTCTCCGTCCGTGACTATTTACTGAGCACTTACTGTGTGCCAGGCACTAGGCAGGTGCTGGGAAGGACAGCAGCCATGAGTATGACAAACAAGGCCTTGCTGCTATTCTAGCGGGGGAGACACAAAGGTAAACAAAAAAGATAATTTCAAATAGTGAAGAAAACAAAAAGGAGAGGGGCAGAGAGGAGTGGGAACTGTTAGGATGACTAGGGAGGGCCTCACTGAGAAGGCAGCTCTTGGGCGAAGGCCCGATGACAATAAGGATATGGCTGCGGGGAGGTCTGGGGTAGAGGGTTCCTGGCAGATGAAAGAGCATGTGCAAAGGCCCCGTGGCAGGACTGAACTGTGTGTGTTCAAGGCCAGAGTGGCTGGAACAGACTGAATGAGAGAGAGAAAAGGACTAGATCAGGAAGGCCCTTGGAGCCAGGGCAAGGAGAAAACTGAAGACCATAGAGGTGGAGGAATGTCCTCAGGGCTACACTGCTAACAAGGGATTACCCACTCATGTTGGACCAGCTCGCCATGTCACTGTGGATAATATGGGTAAGCCCCATGTTTACCCACAGCACCAGCATCCAGGCTGAGTCAATGGGCAGTGCTTTCTGAGGCTAAGCTCTGGTCTTATTCACTGTACTGACTTGGTGCCTCAGTTTCTCCCAAAAAAAGCTGAAATGGCAAATCATAAATTCCTCCAATGTTTGAGGACAGTATCCAGGCTTCTGAATCCCTTCCCCAGCTGAAGGAGCACCTCGAACCCTTTGCCAAGCCTCCATTCCCTCGGGGGTCTCCCTGCTTCCCCGGCTCCCCATAATGCTGCGTTAATCCTGTGTTGGCAGCGCTGAGAGCCAGGAGATGCACCAGGCCGTGCAGGACTTCCTCAGTGCCCAGCAGGTGCAGGCCCCGGTGAGGCTCTACTCCGACTGGCTGCTCGTGGGCCATGTGGACGAGTTCCTGAGCTTCGTCCCTGCGCACAAGAAGGTGCAGTCTGGGGGGGCTGCCTGAAGGAAGCCACATGCCTGCTCCCTGGGCTCCCACGCATTGCTCTGCACTTACATGCCTGTCCTTATATGCCGGCCTTATATGCCTGACCACCGTTCCCCCAACCCCAGGAGGGGACACGAGGAGGTGGCCTGGGTCCACGCCTGCACTTCTGCGAGCCCTGGGGACAAAGCTGACCTCTGACCCCACTGCTTCTGTCTCCAGGGCTTCAGGCTGCTGCTGGCCAGCCCCAGGTCCTGCTACAGACTGTTCGAGGAGCAGCTGAAGGAGGGCCACGGCGAGGCTGTGCTATTTGAAGGCATCAAGAGTAAGTCGGCTCTGCCTTGGTCCTCCTTTTTTTTTTAAAGATTTTATTTACTTATTTGACAGAGAGAGAGACAGCCAGCGAGAGAGGGAACACAAGCGGGAGAGTGGGAGAGGAAGAAGCAGGATCCCAGCGGAGAAGCCTGATGTGGGGCTCGATCCCAGGACCCCGGGATCACACCCTGAGCCAAAGGCAGATGCTTAACGACTGAGCCACCCAGGCGCTCCTCTGCCTTGGTCTTCCATCCGGGGTCCTTTCTCTGCCTTTGCGAAGTCTCCTATGGCCAGATGGAGGCATTCTGAGCACGTGCTGTGCACCAGGCCTTGTGCAGAGGGCTGGGGGTGCTGTGTGAACAGGGCAGAGTAGCTCCCCGCTGTCAGTGTCGGGGCTCACGGGCCTGGGGAAGTGAGTCAAGTAAACAACGACGGCACAGGCACTTTGGGAGTATCTGGGCGGAGTCCAAGGGAGGCTTCCTGGAGGAGGCAAAGACCAAGCAGCAGCATGAGGAACGAGCAGGAGTTTGCCCAATGGGGCAGTGGGATGAGAGGAAGAGAGATAACTCAGACACGGAACAGCGAATGCAAAGGCGCAAAGGCGCAGAGGCAGGAGAAAGCGAAATGTGTTTGAGGACCCGAAGAAAGTTCGGTCTGGCTCAAATGCAGAAAGAAAGAAAGAAAGAAGAAAGAAAGAAAGAAAGAAAGAAAGAAAGAAAGAAAGAAAGAAAGGGGGGGAGGGAGGGAGGATGGAAGAAAGAAAGAAAGAAAAGGAAGGGGAAGGATGGAAGGAAGGAAGGGAGGGAGGGAGGGAGGAAGGAAGGAAGGGAGGGAGGGAGGAAGGGAAGGTAGGAAGGAAGGAAGGGAGGGAGGGAGGGAGGGAGGGAGGGAGGAAGGGAGGAAGGGAGGGAGGGAGGGAGGAAGGAAGGAAGGAAGGAAGGGAGGGAGGGAGGGAAGGAGGAAGGAAGGAAGGGAGGGAGGGAGGAAGGGAAGGTAGGAAGGAAGGAAGGAAGGGAGGGAAGGAGGAAGGAAGGGAGGGAGGGAGGGAGGGAGGGAGGGAGGAAGGGAAGGTCTGTCTGCCTGAAGCACGGAAGGAAATCTTCGAGTCCGCAGACATGGGCCGGGCGGAGGTTGGTAGGTCTCCAAGGCTGAGAGTTTTTACCTAATACCCACAGTAAGTTGTGTGGCATCAGGCGACGATCAGGCCTCTGTTTGCCTCTTGGTAGATGGGATCCCTTTGGAGGTAATTTAAGGGAGTGAGAGAAACACTCTTAAGGAGAACTTCCGCTGCTGAAATATTGGGTCAAAGGCGTTTGCCTCCTACATGTTCACAACGAACCCATGTGTTAGAAATTATAACTGCACCCATTTTCTAGATGGGAAAACTGAGTCCCCGCTGTGTCTACCGGGAAGAGGGAAATCGACCTCTGAATTCATCTGCATTTTTTTTCTTTTTCTCCATGACAGAAAAAAACCGGAAAATAAAGGACATTCTGTCAGACAAGAACCTGAGAGAACATAATTCTTACGTGGAGGTACTAGCCTGGGTGCCCGGCAGACACCACAGCCCGGGCAGACTGAACCACCCACCCCACCGCCGTCCCTTCCGTTGAAGGCACAAGGCAGAGCCTCCCACCGGCTGTGTGTTGGCTTGGTGGCGAATGGCTTTGGGATTTGGGTAAATGTGTGTGGGACAGACAGACATCAGTCACCACTGTGGGAACACACACGAGTGATGCGTGGAAAAGAGAGGAAGTGAAGTCGGGAAAGCTGGGGCCACAGCAAGACAGGTGAAGCTCTCAGAGACAGAGGGACCAGCAGGAGAGAGGCCAAGTGCTGGAGAGACAGAGTGACTGCAAAGACAGGGACACACAGGCAGAAGCCAGAGGCAGAGGGACGGAGCAGAGCAGAGCGAGGGAAAGAGGGAGGAAAAGGAGGAGCCCATCCCTGACTTCCTGTCCCTGTCCTCGGGCCTTCCCCTGGCCAGGCCTCAGCCCCAGACCGCTCTCCCCCACAGCGGTCCGCACCCCCTCCTCGTGGCAGGCCTGCCATGCCCCGTCACCCCCACTCCGGCCCTCCACCCCCTCATCATCCCCCCCAGCCCCAACCGATTGGCCCCGCCGTGCTCACAGTCCCCCACCCCCCACCCCCTGCAGAGCTGCATCGACTGGAACCGGGAGGTGCTGAAGCGGGAGCTGGGCCTGACCGAGCGGGACATCATCGACATCCCCCAGCTCTTCAAGCTCCACGAGGAGGTCAGCGGGATCCTCAAGGCCGAAGCCTATTTTCCAAACATGGTAAGGATGGTGGTCTGCGGGGTCGGCCCGCCTTTGCCAGTGGCCTTAAGTCAGGGACCCTGGGCGGGGATCCGGGGGCTTGGCTGTCTGCTCGGGGTCCGCGTGGCCGCGGGCAGCTCACAGGGCAGCTCCGGGCATCTCACAACCGCCCTGGGAGCCCGAGCCTCTCACCGCTCCCACTCCACAGATGGGGCACAGAGAGGTCAGGTCTCTGGCGCAAGCACGCACAGCTGGTAACGTGGGATTTGGAGCTGGGGGTCGAAGCCTGGGGTCTGGCTGCAGAGCCCATGCCCTCACCACGTGGCACTGCCCCCTGCAGGCTTCCCGGTGCAGGGGCGCCGTGGGTGTGCAGTGGGCAGAACGAGCAGCTAACACCGGCTCCCAGGGTGTTTGGAAGGTAGAGGTGGGGGCACCATTGCAGACTGGGTGGTCCAGGAAGGCCTCTCTGAGCGCGAGACTAGCACTGCCTGGGCTGGGTGGGTTCTCTCCTCGGAAGTTTGGACTTGAGGGGGATCCTGCCTATGTCAAGAATTTTTAACTGTGACCTCCCCCTGCCCCCCAAGCACTCTCTCAAAGTCATCTATTGTATTTTTACCATCCCTGTGCCCTGACTTTGTTTCTCCAAAGGATGCCCGAGGGCCAGGCAGAAACCTCACCCAGTTCTACTGGAGTCCCCTCAGCACCCCCCTCCTGCTGGGGCTGGAGGTGAAGGTTCAGGGAGGAGCCGGGAGCCCCTGGCACGGAGGATGTCAAACTGGTTTCCCCAGGTCCCTGGGGTTCCAAGACGGTGCCTCAAATCCAGTGGTTTGGATTTGTTCTGTTTGGGGCATCAAGGTACCACAGAAGATTTTGTTTAGAAGAAGAGGTTCTGTGGTTAAAACGAGGCAGGAGGGAACACGTTGACTCAAAATTCCTTGGCCCCAAGCGTTTTGTTTCTCCACGTTAGCCCAGCCAGGCTTCCCAGGCAGGAAAGAAGGCTGAGGCCGGCGGCCAGGTGATGAGGCATCGCGAACAAAGTCATCGGCCCCACTCTGTGCCTTGGCTGCTGGAGGCTCTGGAAGGAGCCAGAGCATGAGCCGTGACTCACCCCAGGAGCCCGCAGTGGGAGGTGGGGGTGTGGGTGTGGAACAGGCAGAGAAATTCAGGGTGCAAGACACTCAGGAGGGGCTGTCTGAGCCGTGACAGAGAACAGAACGAGAGGCCCTTCCCCAACTCCTGAGCCCTGGAGACGGACCCCGCACCTGTCCCATGAGCATGACGTCTAATCGTCACAGCAACGGAAACCCATTTGGGCTCGTTTTGCTGATGAGGCTCAGAAAGGTGAAGTGACTTGCCTAAGGTCACACAGCTATTGAGGGGCAGGCCTGGGATTCAAACCCACGTTAGCCTAGCACCAGAACCTTCTTCCTTTCGCAGTGTAAGGGAGGAAACGGTCATTCACATAAATGGTAATACACAGGGAGTGCTCCCAAAAACGTATTCATTCATTCATCCATTCAATGGATATTTACAAGCCTGCTAGGGGCCAGGCCCCGGGCTGGCAGCTGTAGGAGGAGCACAGAGGGAGACCACTAACTGCCAGAGTTCGGGGTCTCACAGGCAGCTTCGTAGATGGGGTGCCATTTGAGCTGGGCCTTGAGTAATAGAGAGTTTGCCGGAAGGTGGCAGATGGGGGAGGAGAGTGTAGTGCTGGGAATGTGGGCCCTGGAGTCTGGCAGACTTGGGTATAAGGCCCAGACCAGCAGGGTAGCTAGAGGTAGCCCACTTCACCCGTCTGGGCCTCTGTTTTCCCATCTGTGAAGTGGGGCTCTTTCGAAAGGTCAGAAAGAAAAGGGGACCCACGGGTGGTGAAGCGGGCTACGCGCCGTTGGCCCTGAGCTGGGCCCTTGCTGCTTTGCAGGTGAACATGCTGGTGCTGGGTAAGCACCTGGGCATCCCCAAGCCGTTCGGGCCTGTCATCAATGGCCAGTGCTGCCTGGAGGAGAAGGTGCGGTCCCTGCTCGAGCCGCTGGGCCTCCACTGCACCTTCATCGATGACTTCTACGCCTACCACGTGAGGCACGGGGAGGTGCATTGCGGCACCAACGTGCGCCGGCAGCCCTTCTCCTTCAAGTGGTGGCACATGGTGCCCTGAGCCCATCCCCTGCCTTCGGAAGCTCCTGGCCAGAGGCTCTGGTCCCCTGCAGTGTGGCATAGCAAGAGGTCTGGGGGACAGGTGGGCTCCCTGGGTGTGGCCACCCTCCCAGCAGCGGCTTGCTCCCTTCCGCTGTGCCCCGGAGCCCCTGGGCACCCCCCCCCCCGCCAAAGATGCCAAGATAGTCCTGGCCTTGCAAACTTGTTTCTGCTGTGAGACACTGCAATAAAGTTTTGTAATCTCTTTGTAAGGGAGATCAAGCTGTCACTGCTCTCATTTGTGCGTTCACTCATTGTCACGGTCAGACTGAATGTTGCAAACTCAAAGGTGCTACGGGACGAGTTGAAGGCCCGTGTTTTTCTCCCAGGTCTATACTGGGTCTATGAAGTCTTCTGTGATCTGAGCCCAGCTGATTCTAAGGTCCCACGGAGTCACGGAGGGAGGGGGTGGGAAGGAGGGCTGAGCACCGAGGACGCGGCACGTCCCTCCTCTAAGCTGCATTGAAGTTAGCTCCCAACGTCCCGAGGCATACGGATGCCCGTCTGATGACGCACTGTGCTGTGTGTGTGTGACAGGCACACCTCTGCTGTGTGTTTCGTGAGAAAGAAAATTACAGGAGGCACACTGGGTTCAGAGCACGTCGGCAGGAAGAGCAGCAGGGACAGTCATGGCAGCCTCGGACTTCTCGGGAGACCCCACGGGGATGTGTACAAAGTTCCGAGGGCAAAGGTGGGGCCAGGAATTGCCCTTCTGTTCGTGCTGTCCTTCGAGAAAAAGGCAACCGACAGCCAGTGCTAGAAATCGAGGGGGTGTGAGCGTGGGGATTTGACTGTTACGTGAGATCTATCCAGACACCTGCAAATTCTGTGTCCCTCAAGTTTGCCATTCCCATTCCAAGCCCCGAGATAGGGCTTGTTTGATGCTGTCCCCAGGGTGCCTAGAGCTGGGAGTGGCTCATAGCAGGAAGGAAACTTACTGAGGAGCCGAGGGGGACCGTCTACACCGAGCAAACATGCAGGGAGCTGTGGGAGTCTAGGTAAACTTGCCTCATGGTCACAAAGCCCTTGGTTTGGTTGGAGAGCCTGATGGAAGCCCACTGGGGTATCTTTTTGAGGGGTGTGGAGGTCATGTCATTTGCACCCCAAGAATGTATTGAGCACCTACCATGTCCAGGACCCTTTTGTGGGTGCTGGGGATTCAGTGGTGAGCAGGAAACCCCCTGGAGAAGGAGCAAGACCCACTCTAGATCTCTCCAAGTCCCTTCCACGCCCAGAGGGGTCTCCATCCTCCAGGTTGAGAGTGCTCCTCCCCCACTGCGCTCACAGCCCTGAACAAGGCAGGGCTGTCCGAGGTCAGGGGGGACAGAGCTCCCAGACTGTTTGACTCCAGAAGCCAGAGCCCAGCCCTCAGCAAGCCCTCCCCAGTCTGACCGTCCCCTCCCTCCAGCCCACCTCCAGCGGCTTGTGTGCGAGCAGCGGGGCAGGCCGGTGGCAGGTGCGGGCGGAGAGCCTCCAGCCTGCTTAATATTTGTCACTTTCAGCCCAACCAGAAGGGCTTTTCGGGTCTTCCTGGCCAACCCGCTGTCTCCAAGGGCCCCCTAAGTAAAGCCACCCCTGACACTTATGTTGAAGGCTTAACGCTTCCAAGGAGGGATAATCCTACTTTAATCCCGAATTTAACAAGCCTGGCTGAGCGAGCAGACTTCACTCAGGACCCAATTTACGTCCCCTGTGCCGTGACATACTGGTTACCCATCACAGCGTGGGTGTCAGGGCCAAAGACCGAAAACAAACGTGTCTACATATTACGGCGCTGCTCTGCTGGGAGCCTCGTGCAGCCGTTTTTAAAAAAAGGATAGGATGCTTTTCACATGCTACCGGGAAGAATTTCTCTCCAAGCTGTACTAAGAAATGCAAACAGCAAGATACAGATACTACGCAACCTCTACGCCACTTACCAAAAAATAAGGAGGGAGGATAGGCATACGTGTTTGCTTGGTCATGCATTACGTGTCTATGGAAAGACACAGAAGAAACCAACGCCACTGACGGCCTCCTTAAGGAACTGGGGGGGGTGAGAGACAGAGCAGGAGGGATGCTGTTGCAAGCCCCTGTTGAACTGGGAACCATGGGAATGTGGTATCTGTTCAAGAATAACCATAAACCCTCATAAAATGAACACTGCTTTCAAGTTAGCTGGTGGGTCCCTTGGGCTGGAGCCGTTCTCATTTCTTTGCCCAGTGAGCTCAGGGACGATGGGAAGCAGCTGGTGAACTGGGCTCAGCGGGGGCTCCTCCGCTCATTCATTCCACCAACACTCACCATGCCCTCTCTGGGAGCTGATGCCACCACGATGAACAAGGAGTGCCCCCTAGTCCCCTGAGGATGGGACGCAGGTTCCTGGACCACACCCCAGACCTGCCAGGCCCAGGAATCTATAATGTTAACAAGCCTCCCGATCCGTTTTGCAACCACCGCGCGTGGAGAACCGCTGGTCCAGCACTTGGCCTGGCTCAGTGCCCGGCGAGGCTGCCACGCTGCCATCCTGACCCCCACCCCTCACGGCCCCTGCAGGTATGTGCTCCTGACAGCAGCTTCCAACCAAGTCAGTCCTACAGGGTCATGGCCAGGTTGCCCAGCCGCCCCCCCCCCAGCTCCCCAGAGCCCCTCCTGCTCCCAGCTGAAGGCCAGAGGCCTGAGCAGCCAGCCTCAGATGGCCCACATCTGCAGGAATGAGCTACCTGATATATTCGTGACCCCGGGGCTCAGACCCCACCTGCTCCTCCGTACCTCCCCCACCCCCACCCCACGCCAGCAAGTCTCAATAGAGAAAATCAGTCACACCTGGGCAGCTGCTGAAGCCTCCTTAACAAGGGGGTGGGCTGGGGAGGCCCTGAGCCCATAAGCGGGGAGGGCGCACGTGAGTCCTGGGGTTATTTGAGGCTGCCGTGCTGAGTCAGGGGCGTTGCGCAGGTCTGAGGGTAGTCAGCTTGGAGGGCCGCGCCATGTCTTTCCAGAGCCTCGTCCACCTGTCCCTGGACAGCCCTGTCCATGCCCTGTGTGTGCTGGGCATGGAAATATGCTTGGATCTCAATGGGTGAGGAGCTGGGGGCTCTGCTGGGGCTGGCTGAGGGGGCGAGGCTGGGCAGGGAGGCTGGCGCCTGACTCCCATACTGGGGTTGCCCCTAGGCTATGTGGGGGGGCTCGGCTCCCTTCTCTGCATCTGTGGCTCCTGCCTCCTCTCCAGGAGTGTGGTTGGGGTCTCTAATGGGCCTCCCAGCCCTGACACGGCAGGAGTCTGACCTAAATCCTGCCTCTGGGCTGTGGGACCTTAGAGAAGCAAATGCCTTGCTGAGACTGTCCTCTTACCAGTGAAGTGGGGGTGAGGCTGGCTCTCTAGGAGGCCATGAGGATTCGTGGAGGGGGCTCCTGTAAATTGGAGCCTTAGTGGGGGGGGGGGGGTGACTTGTTCCTGAGGCCGGATCTTCCCCAGGGTCTTTGCATGGACCTCCCGAGGCCCAGGTCCTGTTTCTCCCTTCTGGCTCAGACAAACAGCTCCTCCCTCCATGGGCTTACAAATAAGATGTAGCTTTGGTAACTTCTGGGGCCTCGGTGGGAGGGCGGGGTCTGGGCGAGAGCTCAGAGTCGGGGGGGGGGGGGGGACTGGCTAGAGCGGGAGCCTTCGTTGGGGGGACGACACGGGGGCTTGGAGAGGGAGAAGGTAGGAGCAGGCTGAAGTTGTGTGAGGACCACAAAACTGTCCGGACCAGCTGGCCTCTGGCTCAACACCTGCAGGAGAGCGCCGGTCAGGGCCCATCCCCCACCAAGCCAGCTGCCCCGTGGGCCGAGAAGGGGAGACTCTTGTGCCCTAAAGTCTGTCTCCTCGTTGGGCCAACCAGGTGTGCCCCGGAGAAGTGCAAGTCGTTCACCGTCAGTGGCTCTCCGGGGGTCTTGGTGGATATCCTCCGCACGGTCCCAGCAGTGAGCAGGGAGGAGGCAGCCCCGACCCGATGGCCTCTGTCGCATCCCATAGACGTGCTGGTGAAGATGACCTCCCCCAGCTCTGCCATCGACAGTGACAAGGTAAGCCCAGGCATGGGGGCTGGGGGAGGGGGCGATACAACCCGAAAGCTGTTATTTCCCGGCCCCAAGTCTGTGAAATATGCAGGTGTTTTGCCTGACGTTGAATGCTCAGTGCTTTGCACCGAGACCTTGAGGGGGGCGCTCCGTGACCCCAGGATACAGACAAAGAAGCAGGCAGGGAGGGGGTGAGCATCAGCGCCAGGATTTAAGTGCGAGGCCCGTCTGTCTCCTCCCTGTGCTCCTGACCACGACTCCGGGCTAGCTTCCCAGCAAGCTGCTTTCCAAGTCTGGCTCAAAGGTTTTAGCAGCAAAACTGAGATGGGCCTTTTGACTAAGGCTGGTCTTGGGGTATGGAGATCTTAAGGACACTGAGGCGATGACTTGTAGGGAGTGCGTATGCTGCGTATGGGGTTTCTGGAGTTAAGCTTCAAGAGGGCGGCCTGACCCCCATCTCCCATCCGCGGAAACTGAGGCACAGGATGGCGTCTCTCAACCTGAATGACGGCACTAGAGAGGGGGCAGATCTAGGATTTGAGCCCAAGGCGTGTCCTTTCCCCCCGGGCGAGCTGTCTCCCTAATGGGGCACCGGTGGTAGTGGGAGGGCGACCTCCGGGTAAAGCCGGCTCCTGGGTTTGGCGTGGGTGGTGGTTCTGGGGCGGCAGCTGATCGCTCAGACGGGGTGATTGGAACCACCGGGGACTCGCACACGCACCACCCAGACCACACCTCCTGCCAATTAAATCAGCCTCCGGGGTGGGCCCCCGGCTTCTGTGGCCCAGAGCGCTCTCCAGCTGACTCCAGTGTGAAGTGGGGGGGAGAACACGGAGGCTCGTTCAGGACGAGGGCACCGGGCCGGCAGAACCTGCTGGAATGGTCTGCTGGTGACAGGCAGGTGACAGATGGGTAGCCCTCGCCCAGGGCAGGTGTCTCCCTGGGGGGCAGGTAGCTCGCTGAAGAGTGGCAGAGCTCACAGGTAAGACTCACAGCTGTGATCATCCTGGCTGGGCCCAGAGGACCGAAGAAGTGTTCTCTACCCGGGGGCTCAGCCTCCAGCACGGTGGGGAGCGGTCCCCTGAGGGAGATGCTGGACCTCGGAGCACAGAAGTTTCCATTGAGGAAGAGGCGGTGGGTCCCATGCCTGAGAGCGTGGCCCCAGCGGCTGGCTAGTTCTCTGGTTTGTGACGAAGGCTTTGCGATCCAGGCCAAGCTGCTGAAGGGCAGGCCTTTGCCTAACGTCTAAAGGCCTCTGGAAGCCCATGCGGTGCAGGACCCAGGAAAGACTGCGTTCCGATTCCAGGCCCCACCCCGCTGTCCTCCTTGCTTTTGAGTGAGCAGCGGAACCACGGGGAGCCCCCCTGCTTCCCCACTGCCCATCTCCGGGACAACAGGTGGGATCCCAGGAGCGCAGGGGTAGAGTGGGGAGGACGTGTAGCGTGGTCTACTCTTGACCTCTAGAGCCAGACGGCCTGGATCTTAAATCTCGTGTCACCCCTTCCTGGTTGAATGACATAGGGCAAGTGCCTTGATCTCTCTCTCCCCTTGGGGTAGAGCCCACCTGGGAGGGTTGTGGTCAGGCCTCCACGTGGGGGACCCCGCCCCAGCTCACAGTCCGACATCAGAAGCTCAGAAGCTGTAACGTGAGACCCACAAGTCCAATGGCCGGCTGTGGGTACTTAGTCCAAGGTCCTGTTCCTGCCCCCTCAACCCCCCACTGCCACGTGTGCTGGGTGCTATCTCCACAGGTTTTGGTCTCGTACTATCTGCCTGACGAGGACGTCCCCGTGGCCACGGCTGTGCTCTACGTCACTGGCGTTAGTGAGTGTCCCCCTACCCCGGGAGGGAGGCAGGGGGCGCCGCTGCAGGAGGAGGAGCTGAGGGGCTCTCCCTGTAATCTACCTCCTGGGTCCTGCCCATTCACAGTCCCTTCTCTGCGCCCTCACTGCTGACCTCGTCCCCCGAGAGCAGGCATGGGAGCTTCCCTGAGCTCCCGTTGTCCTACCTACTGACCCTCGGCCCCCCTGCATCCTGCCACCTCTGTTGTCACTGGTGGTGTGTCTAGTGCAAAGTTAACCTCCTCACATTAGGTCCTTTCCCCTCTCCTTCAGAACCTTCCTTCGGCAACTTACTGATGTAGGAAGCCACTCCCCGCCCCCCAACTCCTTTTCTGGATCATTCCAGAATAAGGCAGAACCTCTCTTTAAATAGGAGCTCGCTTTGCTGCTTATCTAAGGAACAAGATACAACCTCTGGTCTCTTAAACCTGATTCTGGATCGTCTTTGACCCCCTACTCCCCTAACTCTGCACCCTCTGTTCCTCTTCCCTTTCCCTCCTGTCTCAAATCAGACCCTAGCGGCACTGCCCTTATGGAAGACCCTAACGGCCTCTACTGCAGTAAGCCCAGGGTCCTCGGGTTTCCCCTGCCCTGACCTGGCCGGAGTGTTTAATACAACTGCTCACCCTTTCTGGATGCATTTTACCCGAAACCTTTCAGGGACCCTGCACCCAGTTTTCCTCCTACCCAGCCGGCTGTTCCTTCTTGGGCCCCTTTGCTGGATCCTTCAGCCCCCGCCCCCACCCACCGCAGCCTGCCGGAAGTGCTTCAGGCTCAGGCAGCCGGTCCTGTGGCTCTGCAGGGAGAGGGCTCCCCCAAACTCTTCCATCCAGGCACCTCCCACACACTTGACTCGGGTATCTGCTGACCCAGCATAACTTCTTAGGTGTCTAACCAACGTCCCCATCTTCAGTATGTCCCAAACAGAGCTGGCTCTACTTCCGGGGAAGATGGCTGTGGAGTAGGAGGACCCGAACTGGTTTTCTTTTCCTCCAGCGCCTACCTTCCTGATGGTCTTCCCATTGCAGTGGACTGTGGTCCGCCCTTCTAGCTGGTCAGGCCTAAACCCTGGGTGTCCCTCTTCCCTCTCCCTCCACCCACGCCCCTCCATAGGTCTTGTTGCTGTTGCCTCAAAGTCGCCTGGAATCCAGCCACAAGCCACCTTGATGTTCTCGGCTGGTCCGAGCCACCGTCCTCTTACCTGGGTCACTGCACAGGTTCCCCGGGGTGGGGGGAGTCCCTGCTCTGTGCTTACTGTTCTACCGTCCACCACTCCCAGAGCGGCGTGTCTTTAGAAGGATATCTGATAAGGTCTCCTCAGAGCAAAGCCTACACACTTGGATTAAAGCTGGTGTCCCTTTAACCCACAAAAGCTACGTGAGCTGGTCTACGAGCTCTGCCCGTGGCCCGTTTCTCTCCTTTCTGTGCTCATTCTGCTCTGGGCACGCTGGCCTCTGGACCCTTGACCTTGTCCCCTTGCACTTCCTGTTCTAATTGCTTTTACCCCAAATATTAACACCGGTCACTTTTTTGCCTCCTTCCGGCCTCTGTTCGTATCGCAACTCTCTAGAAGACTCCTCTGGTCATCCGAAATGGAAACAGCCCTCCCCATCCCCTTCCCTGTTTCCCACGGCACTTTTACCATTGGACGCAATGTGCATTGTACTTATTTCTTTACCGCTCGCCACTGTTGGGTGTGTGCGTGCTCACACGCTGCTCCCTAAGGTTGAAGACCGGGCCTGTCTCGCGTGCTGCCGTATCCCTGGGACCAGAGCTGTACCTGGTTCACAGCAGGGATCCTGTCCCTGAGCTTCCGTACTAGGTGCTCGGTACATGCGGCAACTGTGGTCTGTTCTCCTGGCCCCGGCGTTCCCGTTGGGATAAAGCACATCAGGTGATAAGCGCTCTGAACAAAAATAAAACCAGGGCAAAGCCGCACGGTGGTCAGTGTGCGGTGGGGAGGAGTGGAACGTGGAGCATAGAGACTGTAGGAGGAGCCTCTGTGCGGCGACTCGGGCAGAGCCTGGATCCTTCGGCTCTAAGGGGCTTGGAATTGCCATGGATTGAGCCCTTCTGAAGTCTTAGAGTGCCAGGAGCTCTCCAGAAGGCTTGAGAGCTGGTGCCTCCAGGCAGGCATCACCTGGGTAGAGTCCAAGAGGCACGAGCTGGCATCAGGACCCCAGTGGACTTGTTTTGTAAATTCCCAGGGGGTTGCGGGGGACCCGCGGATATTGGGGCCTCTCCAGGCTTGCTCAGAGAAGCAGTCTGCCTTGGAGAATCTTTGAAGCTGACCGCATACCTGGAAGGCTGGGCATCCCTGATCCCAGCTTTGGGCAGCACTGGGATTACCTGGCGCTTTGAGGCTCCGTCCAGCTGGTGTGCGTGGTGGAGACCTTCCCTCTTGTTTCAGTGGTCTCCCTGGACGTGGACATCTACCGCAGTGGGCAGGTCGAGATGGCGAGTGACAAGCAGGCGAAGGTGAGGCTGCCTGGGGAAGGGCACGTGCCCACGGACTGTCTAGATTCCACAGTGTCTCTGAAGTCCAATGGCCCCAATACAATCGGAACTGATGAAGTCCATGTCTAGCTCTTTAAAAAAAAAAAAGTCTGGTGACACTAGGTCCCCATCTTAGCCTGGCCGTGCGGTCAACCACAACCGGCCCCCTGCGTGGGACGGGTCTCCTCCTCCTATTTGCCTCCAGCCCTGCTGCCCCAGCACTGAAACTAGGTGGGGAGCTCTGACGGCACCTGCTTCCTCCCTGCCTCTCCACCCACTCCCCTAACGTGGCCTGCTTCTTTTAGGTGCTTGAGTTCCCCAAGAGGTCCCTGCCACCCTGGAGAGAGCCTCGGCTCCGCTCCTGAAGTGCCGTAGCATCTGGGAAGCAGGATTCCCCTGGCTTCTTCCGTAATCAACGTTCCTGTCTTCTTTGCAGAAAAAATGGGTCTGGGGTCCTAGCGGTTGGGGTGCCATCCTGCTTGTGAACTGCAGCCCTGCTGACAAGGGCCAGATTGTAGACAAGAAGACCACGAAGGTGTTCTTTCCAGAGGGTAAGAGCTGGCCACTGTCCTGGGACTGTTGCCGCTTTTTCCCCGCGATCTACCCCTCCTGGAGCTTTGCTGCCACACCCCTCAGCAAACTTGGACTCCAGGCCAAGGTGTCCCCGCTCTGAGCCTAAAGTCTCTTGTCAGAGGCTTGAAGCTTGTAACTAGGAAGAAAGAGGCCACACGGCTCCGTGGGAGTAGCGTGGGTCCTGGTGTCGGATAACAAATTTATTTTCCTGGCTGTGGACTCGAGCGTGTTAACTTCGCTGGTCTCACGTTGCCATCTGTAAAGTGGGGACGATCTAGCTGGCTTCACAAAGTAGTTGAGAAGGCCAAACATGAGGGAGTTGCGAGCATCTTCCTAAAAACCCCCTGGTGACCTGGGCCAGGAACCCTGACTGTCTTAGGCAAGAGCAGTCTTGGATCTGGTCCTCACTTGTGGTTGGGACCAAGGTTCTGGGTCTTAGCAGTATAAAGGGATGTCCTGGCTCACACCAAGGCTGGAGGGGGACGCTCCCTGAGCTGACCGTGCCAGGCCCTGTTCTCCGTGTTTGGGGGGGCTGTGTACTCTCCCCAGCCGTATGGCGTAAGTGCCGTCCTAACTCCCAGCAGACCCTGGGGATGGCACGTTGCCTGTGGCCGTGTGGGGAAGCAGGTAGCAGAGACCGGTTGTGGGGCTGGGCCAGAGTGGGAGGCAGAGGGTCCCCGGGACCCCAATATAGGAGCCCCACCCCTAGCCCTACTGCTTCTCCCTCCACCCCTGGAGTACTGGGCTTTGGAGGCCCCTGAACCTTTATTTTTTTGCCCAGAAATAAAGAGCCTGTCCCAGATGACCCTGAACGTTCAAGGGCCCGGCGACACTTTAAAGAAATACCGACTGGTTCTCCACACCTCCAAGGAGGAGGCCGAGAAGGCCAGAGTCTACCGGCCCCAAAGTGAGTGTTCCTGCAGCAGCTCCAGCTTTGCCCACTCCTCCAACGCGCCAGGGGGAGTGTGGCCACGTCGTTCCCAGCAGGGACCCTGTCGGAGGCCTGCTGGGACCTGGGCTGCAGGTGGGGGCCTGGTGTGGCCACACTTGCGTCCCTGGGACTCTCTGGCTGCCACCTCCACTGACTAAGCCTACACATGAGGGTGAGTCACCGTACCTCCCAGCCACTTCCCCGGTAGGGACGACAACTGTGCCCATCCTGCAGGACTTTCACAGCTGGGGGACAAGGAACGCATACTGGCGGAAAGCTCTTGTCTTTCGCAGACCGGCCAAGCTCTCCTCCCAATGACTCCTGCCAGAAGGGGCCGTCTTCACCCTTCTACAAGGCCCCACCAGATGGAGTTTCCAGAACTTGGGGGCCAAGGGGCGGTGTGCTGGTTGTACCAACACGTCCATCCCGGGCACCACACCACACCCACCCCTCTGGAGCCCTAGCCCCCCTGGGAGGCGGCTGCACATTCCTGTTCTATAGAACAAGGCACGAGGGTCGTTGGTTTAGGAAGTGGAGGTGGACGTGTCCAGCAGAATGTTCATGAACGAGTACATTTTGGTGTATCTAAACTGGCTTAGTATTCAGTACTTCGGAATTCCTCAAACTGACGTCGGATGCTGCTTCTGGAGGCATGTGCCATGCTCCCTTCTCTTAAAGGCCAAGTTCAGCTTCAGCTGGGCGACCAGGGAAGGCTCTGGTATAGAACGACCGTCTCGGTGTCCAGCGCTGGAGAGCGTGCCCCGGCTGCTTCCGCACCTGTGCGCAGGGGCCCTTGTGCCGTCTTCTGCCCTGTCTCTTCTGCAGACCGCAGCTGAACTGGGGAGTGAGGTGGGACCAGCCACAAGAGGCAGCCCAGGTCTGTCGTATGCGGCCCTTCCACGTGTGGGCTGGGAGTGCGCCTCCGACCCGTGGGTTAAGCCTCTGGTTCAGCCGCGAGGATGCTCCGGGCCAGCGTGGCCCCTTGTGTGCAGATAATAGAGGCAGGGACTTGCGTAGCTCGATACAGATGTTGTACTTCACCCTTCTCTAACTGTCGGGTTTTTTACTTAAAAACGAAAACTTAGAGGGGCCTGGTTGGCTCCGTCAGAAGAAGATGGGACTCTTTTTTTTTTTTTTTTTTTTTAAGATTTTATTTAACAGAGATAGAGATAGCCAGCAAGAGGGGGAACACAAGCAGGGGGAGTGGGAGAGGAAGAAGCAGGCTCACAGCAGAGGAGCCTGATGTGGGGCTCGACCCCATAACTCTGGGATCACGCCCTGAGCCGAAGGCAGCTGCTTAATGACTGCGCCACCCAGGTGCCCCGAAGATGGGACTCTTGATCTTGGGATTATGAGTTTGAGCCCCATGGTGGGTGTAGAGGTTACTTAAAAATTTAAAAACTTAGGAATACAGGACAGCCAGGTGCCCTGGCCCAGTCAGTGCCGCATGTGACTCCTGATGGCAGGGTTGTGGGTTCGAGTCTCATGTTGCAGGTAGAGCGTAATTTAAAAATTTTTTGACTTATAAAAATACAGGGCAGGGACACACAGCGCACTGTGTTTTCACAAGCCCTCCAGATGATTCTGAGGCAGGCTAACGTTTGAGAACACTGCTCTGCAAGATATAGCAAAGGAGTCCGAGGGGAGATTTCCAGAGGAAATAGAAAGCCAGAGGCATGATCTGATGGAGGTGAGGAAGCGCCCCTCGGAGGAGGAAACTAGGGAAGAGAACTTCCCACTCAGAGGACCCAAGAAGCAGGAGCGCTAACGGACGGGAGTGTGACAGTGGTCCCTCCCGAGTGGTGGTAACAGCAGCTGAGGTTTGGTCCCCTCCTGAAGTGGGGTGTCTCAGCACGGTGGTTGCCCTGGCTGCTTGGGTACAGGAGAGCTCTACAGACTTGGCTCGGTCAGAGTGGAGATCTCGGTGTGGGGGTGGAGGGCGTGTGTGCAAGAGAGGAGGCGTGGCTGTGGCTACAGTCAACCGCAGGGCTGAGGGGCTGGGAAGGGGCCCGTGGCAGGCAGACCCGGGCTGCTCTTGCCTCCCACCCCCACTCCAGGGTGAGACCCCTTGGGCTGGAGCGGCCATGAGGAGCCCAGGGCCCGGGCACAGTTGAAGGTGTTAGATGCTTTTGGGGTCCCGAGCGGTGGCCAGCACAGTCTAGTCGGGGTAGTTGGGAACCCCACAATGCTCCAAGCATACCAGCTGTGAATCTCTGTGGCCCGTTGAAAGGGCTGTGTCGCTGTGCTGGGCAGCTTCGGGGGTCCTGGTGTCCAGGTTTGTCCCTTCGAGGCCTGGCTCCGGGCCAGCGAGGAAGCCTTCAGGCCGACTACAGGCAGGAGTCCCCGGGAGCTTTCCTAGCTGGAGCCGTCCAGCCGGTGCAGCCCATACGTGGCCAGCAGCAGCTGGGGCCCCCTGAGGCCGGTACCCGCAGTGCCTGTAAGGCTTTCCTGCAGAGAGCGCCTGGGAGCTAGCGTGTGTCCGGACGTACAGCCCCCAGGCGGGCCACCGCAGTGCTGTAACCCAGAGCAAGAGGCCAACGAACTGGAGCCGTGCCTGTGCCCTGGGGACGGCAGCAGCCCCAGAAGCCAGCTGCTGGCATGTTGGAGGCCGAGGCCCAGGCAGCTGGCCCTGCTGTGCGGGAGGTTTGCCGAGGATGCGGTGACCGGATGGTTCAGGGCCTCGGTGGCCAGGGAAACCTAGACCGGGGTCTCCTAGAGCTGGAGTCCTTCTGGAGGCTCTAAGTAGGAGCAGCTGTTATCAGGGAAGGGCGGCCACACCAGGAATGGCTGGGAGGACGAGGACAGTGGCAGGAAGGTCAGCTGGGGAAGCGTGGTGGCCTCGGGTCAGGATGATCTCTGCAAATGGACAGCGAACGGATCTGGGGTTGAATGAACTAGAGACGACCTCAGGGTGTGGTCAACTTCTCTTTTCTGTGCATGGTTTTCTGTTTTGCGACCCAAGAAGCCAGGAGCTGGGCTCTGCACACCGGATAAGAATTTCCCTGAGCTTCTCAGGAAACCCTCTGCGGTCTGCCCCGTCCAACAGGCCGTTCCCAAGGATGCCTCCCTAGCCCTTGCTTGAGCAGGGTCTGGCTTTTCAGACGAGGCTGCCAAGCCCACCTTTGCACAAGCCCAGCTTCTCCCCTTTGAGGCTTTTTATGATTTCCTCCCGAGAGCTGGTCCAAGGGTAGATCTGCCTCCCTCAGGCCTTCACCCTGGACGGAGCGCCTGGAAGGCCGGCATCTCCATCCGAGCCCCCACCCTTGATGTGTGCTAGGTCTTTGAACAGCGCTGGTGAGCTCTGGCCATTGTTTATGAACAAATACTTGATTGTCCCCTAAGCCCTACACACCAGAAATGCGGGGACAGAAAAGCTGGCTTGGCTTCTCCCCTGGAGCTCGAGCCTGGTCTCTGTCCAGAGGAATGAGCTGGCACCCCGACCGTCCGACGTGGTGACAGGCACCGAGCCACGTCAGCAGCTGGCCCGTCCCTTCTGTCCTCAGGAAACAGCTCGAGCACCTTCGAGATGCTGCTGGGGCCTGGCCGGCACGCCTATACATTCGCCCCCCTCGAGGACCCCCTGAAGGAAACCTTCTACGTTGAAGCTGTGGAGTTCCCGTCTGCCGACTTCTCAGGCCTCATCTCCTACTCGGTCTCCCTGGTGGAAGAATCACAAGACCCGGTATGTCCCCCAGGTAGACCAGCAGCCCTGGGGCCAGGGGCCGTGTGGGGAGGAAGCCTGTCTCACGGGGAACAGGGACGGGGAAGACCAGGCCTGCTGCAGCTAGAGCTTGAGTCTTGTGCCACCTGTGAAAACACTGGGCAGAGGAGAGGGGAGGGCCCAGAGGTGGGCAGGGCTGAACAGCTGGAAGGCTGGGGGGGAGGGGGGATGTGGAACCAGCTCGCTGATGGGAGCCTGTGTGACACTGCAGTCAATTCCAGAGACCCTGGTGTACAAAGACACGGTAGTGTTCCGGGTGGCCCCTTGCATCTTTACTCCCAGCACCCAGATGCCTCTAGAGGTCTACCTGTGCAGGTAAGAAACCCTCAGCCTGCCCGCACCAGGTCCTTCCTGGTATTTGTCTGCAGGGCAGGAAGCAGGAGTCAAGATGACTAGACTTCTTCCCATGCAGAGTGAGCTCCTGCTGCCCGAACTGTCTAGTCCTGTCCCCAAGATAGTCCTTGCTGGAGTCCTGTTTAACACCTATGGTGCCAGGGACGGAGCAGGGAATGTGACCGTCCCTCCCCTGCTCTCGTGGGGAGGTGGATGACAACGTGGCCTCAGATAGTGGCCAGTGCTGGAAAGCAGGGTGAAGGACGGAAAGGCAAGGACACCCACATGCTCCGGGGAGAGCAGGGAGGCCCAGAGAGCCAGGAAAGAGCGGGCAGGAGCAGGAGGAAGGCAGGACCAAGGCAGCAGGGCCTCGGGGGCTGTAAGAGACCCCAAATGCAGTGGTTTGAAGTCCCCGATCTCCCACCTAGAGGCCCACAGGTAGGAGGGTTGCATTTTCGGTCACGGAGGGGTCCTGGCTCATTCAATGGCTTCCCTGGGGTGGCATCTCCATCTTTGTGACAGGGGCTGGGCCCAGGCACATCTGCGTCCCAGCCCTAGGAAAGAGAAGAGTGAAAGGCGGACAGAGCTGTCCTGTGTCACTGCTGAGGTCTGGAAGTCTCCTGAGCCACTTCTCGTGTGCTCAGGGCCTACAGAGGGCCACTCCCAGCTGCAGGGAGGCCAGGACTGGCATCCTATCTAGGTGGCCACATACCTATGAAGAAAGGGCAAAGGACGCTGGCTGGTAAAACCCATGGGAAACCATCAAGGGTCCCAGCTGTACAATCACTCTGGCCAGCTGAAAAGCCAGGGGCTCGAGCAGATGGCAGGACCCAGTTCAGCTGCTGCAATGGTGTGAGCCTGACGCAGCAGTGATGCAGGGTAGGGGCGGGGGGAGGGAGCACAGTTAGATTCAGGGGTGCACTGAAGGCAGACCTCCTCCCCCTGACCTGGGGGAGTGGTGCATGGGCTATAAGGAGACAAGACTGTCCCCTGGGTTTGGGGTCCGCAGTAAGATGAGTGGTGGTGCTGTTGCTGAGGGCTCAATGGGGCTCAATGGACAGTTGGGAAGCTTGAGACGAGTCTGGGTGCCCCTGGCAGGTGGAGGACGTTCAAAGCCACAGGCCTCGCTATGCTCATCTGAGGGGTAGCCTACACAGGGAAGGTAGCTGAGCAGCGAGCTCTGGGTGATCGAACCCTCAGCTCTGGACAAGAATGTAGCAAAGGCAGCCGGGAAGGGAGAGTGGAGACCCGGAGGTTAAAGGGGGGGGAGACCAGGTGAGGGGCCGGCTGTGTGATACCCCAACAGGAGGACAAGATGCCCATTGGGTTTGGCAGGATGGCGGCCACTCACTGTGCAGAAAGAAATCCCACGTGGTGGGTTCGGAAGCCCGAAAGGACGATTGGGAAAGGGGAGTACTTTGCAAAACTCCACAGAAATGGGAAGCAAGGAGCGGGTAATGGGGCCAAGTGAAGGGTGTTTTTTAAGGTGGGAAGCTGAGAATGATGCTGATGGAATGATCCAGCAGAGAGGAAGAATCAGAAAGGGGAGAGACAGCTCTAGGAGCCAAGCTGGTAGGACGTGTCCACAGGTCCTGCTGATAGGTACGAGCACTGCTCACCAGCAGCTCCAGGAGGGAGAGTGGAGCAAGGTGAGAAGGATGTGCTGGGAAGATGGCTGCCTGGTGCTAAGGACCAGTTCAGGTTGTCCCCAGGGGCTCTTTTCCAACTATTTCCAGTAACTTGAGTTCTAGGGAAGAGGAAATGTGGAACTGGGCTAACCAGGGTTGGGGTTCTGCCAAGCACAGGGGCGAGGGGAGAATTATGAAGCTGAGTGAGAGAAAGGCTAAGAACCGGAAAGATGGGGATGACTGCAGCTGAGGACCAGAGGTCCAGGGGGAGGGGAAGGGGGAGCCAGAACTGGAGGTGTCAGAACCCGCTGCCAGGCGGAGATCTTGGAGGTGGCGCAAGGAGGGGAATTCTACCCTCCTACAGGCCCACTAGGGGATAGAAGAAAGATAGCCTTTCCATGGGAGGGATCCCGGGAGAAGGGTCCCTGAAGGAACACCAGGTTTCAGAATAAGGGCAAGAGCTTGAGGGACTTTGCAGATAACAGATACCCAGACGCCAGATTTTTCTACTTTGTCTTTTATATCTGAAGACTGAGTTGACTCATAGGCGGCATCTGTTGAAAGCCTGGTCCTCTAGGACTCTCCCATAGAGGTGGTATGCAGGCACAGCTTGACCCAGCTTGACCACAAGCCTTCTGCCAGCACACATCCTTAGACTGTTCTAGACCTTGTCAGGCTGGTCAGCTAGCTGCAGCCTTGTCTGTGTTGACCAGAGAAATAGGTTCTTTAGGAACCCTGAATAACAAAGCAAGTCTTAGACCTGGAACCCGACTAGAATCTCAATTTTGATACTTCCCAACAGTGTGACCTTGCTAGCATTCAACTCCTGGGGATCTTTTTATAAAATGAGTGGTCTTAAAGAGGCATGTTTGAGGCAGACATTATCTCCAACAAGGAACAGATGTACGTCCTGGTCCCGTAAGCCTGCTGCTGTGCACGACAGCACGGAGATCCCCAGGGTCCAAGCCCTGCCCCCTGCAAAACACATAAATATGGCAACCTCGTTGGCCAACCCAAGGGCGGGGGCATTCGGCTGCTTGGCTTCTTGGGAGAAAAATATAGCCCCCTCTGGGTAGGCCGAGGTGGTAGAGCCTGGGGTGGGGGTAGAAGACATGCACGGGGTGTGACTGCAGGGTAGGGACAAAGCAGGGTCCTGGGGAACCAGAGCAGGGGCTGACCCTGGCAATTCTTGACCTGCCTCTGCCATGAGCTGAGTGCTGCTGAGCGAGACACACTCTAAGTACCAGGTTGGGCTCCATGGTGGTGGGGGGGGAGGACAGCAGCTCTGCTTACCTTGGGGCTGGGGGCATGATCTCTCCTGACCAGAGGGAGATGCCTCCTGCCCCTGGAAGAGTGAGGCCTTGACTGGGGTGCAGGGAGCCTCAAAGGCCTCCCCAGAGTTGGCTTCTCTCCTATGGCAGAGAGCTGCAGGTCCAGGGTTTCGTGAACACCATCATGGAGCTGAGCGAGAAGAGTAACAGCCAGGTGGCTTCTGTCTACGAAGACCCCAACCGCCTGGGCAGGTGGCTCCAGGTAATGCCCCACCTGGGGAAATACACCTGTTGGGGAGGGGCTGGGAGACTTTGCAGGTGGTACGTCTGTCCAGCCTCACACGTCTGCTCCACCTGCCCAGCAAAGCTCAGACGAGCGAGAGGAGTCTGTTTCTAGAACTTCACTAGACGCTCAGGTGGAATGGCCGACGCAAGTCCTAGCCACTAAGGCGTAGCTTAGAGCCTGGCTTCCTCCCGTTCTAGGATGCGCCTGCTCGGGACCACAGAACACGCAGGTGCTAACGGGTCTGGCACCTCCCCCTCCTGGCTGTGGGAGCAGGGCTCCCCCTCCAGCGTCCAGCCCGACCTGGCGGAGTCCTGAAGTCTGGTGTTCTGAGGAGCACACGCTGGCCACCATTCTAAGTCCTAGAGCTGCAGGACGGTGGGACAGACCGTACTCCCGCTCTAGCAAGGACACGGGGCTCTCAGTGCTGTGAAACAAGATGCCATAGGGAGTCCCCCAAGCAAGGCATGTTGGGGTGGTCAGGAAAAGCTTCCAATTCAGGAAACCGAGCTGGCCATACAAAGGTTGGGGTGCAGGCGCTACATTAGACCTCAGAGCTCTTCGGGTGGGGGCACAGCGGACGTGAAGATCCGAGTGTGGGGGTGTACTTGGAGGGTCTGAAGAACAGAAGGGCTGGTGTGGCCAGAGCGGAGTAGAAGGGCCAGAGGTAGGAAAGAGCCGGATCGTATATCCGGGGTCTTTTAAGCCGAGGTAAGGGGTAGAAAGGAGTTCACAAGGTGGGATGACGTCAAAAGGTGTGAAGCGAGAGTTAGATGTTCTGATTCAGGTTTTAAGAAGCCCCCTCTGGCTGAGAACTAGCGAACTGGTCTTAGGAAGGGGCAAGAATGAAAGTGCCCTGGCCTCAGGGAAATGTGGTGATTTGGGGCAGAGAGCATGGTGGCTTCCCCCTGAATGGTGACACAGACGAGTCCCCCTGCAGCCCAAACCACCAAGGCTTGCTCACGGACTAGGTGCGGAAAGGAAGAGAAGGAAGAGTCTAGGTGACCCAGGTTTTAAAAGTGATGCATATAGGAGAACGGGTCTGGAAAAGCCCCCAAAGAAAGGGGTGTCCGAGCGGAGCGTCAAGGGCCAAGCAGGAGTCGGGGTTCCATTGCCCAGTCCCTCCCGCCATCACCTTGGAGGTGGCCTGTGTGCGGGGGGGGGGGGGGGGGGGCGGGTGGTGGTGGTGGTGACTGGCCTGCCGGACACGGGCAGGAACGCAGCCGATGGTGCAAGGAGACTCAACTGCTTTTCCTGTCCCCTCCAGGATGAGATGGCCTTCTGTTACACCCAGGCTCCCCACAAGACACTTTCCTTGGTCCTTGACACCCCTCGGGTCCTCATGCTGGACGACATCCCCATGAAATACTCCTTGGTGTGGGACTCGGTTTGACTGATCTCAACTCTGTCCAACGTGCCAGGCCTGGCGCCTGCCCAGAAGGGATGGGGTGCCAAGGGGGAGAGGGAGGGCCCAAGTGGCCTCTTGGGGAAGGCGGTGTGGGAATCTACCCGAGAGTCTGGATCAGGAGTAAGACTGGGGCTTAAAGCCCATCCTTCCTAACGCCCCTGCCCCACTGGGTCTCCTTCCAGAGCCCAGGGGTCGGCTACATGATCCAAGGCACCAAGGACCACAGGGTGGCCAGCATGGACTCCATTGGGAACCTGATGGTGTCCCCACCTGTCCAAGTGGAAGGGAAAGAGTACCCCCTAGGCAGGATCCTCATTGGCAGCTGCTTTTACCCCAGGTGAGGCAAGAGTCCAGGTGGTGGCGTCTAGGATGAACTGAAGGTCTAACTGAAGGGACCTGGTAGTTCGCCGGGCCCCACCTGACTCCCCCACAACTCAGCAGGTCATCTGCTCTGGACCTTTCTTTCAACTGCCAAAAAAGGATTTTTGAGCCTTCGATTGCTGTAGGGAGACTACAGGTAGAAAAAGCAGATGAACTGTTTCATCCTGAGTGGTGATTCCTGGGTTTAGATTGGAAGGATGCTGAATTTGATGGCTTAGGGACCAGCAGGAGCTTATCTTACAAGCTGCGTGGACTTCTTGGTGGCCGTTAACCTAAATCCAAGAGATACTTATGTCCCCGGGTTCAGAGTTGATCTAGCTAGAATCCCTTGGCTCAGTCCAGAGTTGGGCCAGAGGAAGGGATTCTTAGCCACCCCATCCTTTATGGACCGGTCCCTTGAGCCCAGTGGTTACAGACAGTTAGCTGAAGGGAGCCTGACATGGAGCAGGTGGCGGCCAACCCACACCGTGTTGGCTCCAGGGCTGTTCGTTCCGTCTTACCCTTAGCAAGGAGGGCCGAGACATGGGTAAGGCCCTCCGGGACTTCCTGTACGCCCAGCGAGTCCAGGCCCCGGTGGAGCTGTTCTCGGACTGGCTGATGGTCGGTCACGTGGATGAGTTCATGTGCTTCGTCCCCACGCAGGACAAGAGTCAAGGTGGCAAGGTCTGTGGGCGTGGGGGTGGGGCAGGCTGGAGAGGGAGGGGTCTCCCCCCTTTTAAAGCCCCTTGGAAGCTTCTGGAGGGGAAGCTGGCATCTGACCCTAGTTGTTTCCCAGGGCTTCCGGCTGCTCCTGGCCAGCCCCAGCTCCTGCTACAGACTGTTCGAGGAGAAACAGAAGGAGGGCTATGGAGACATGACTCTGTTTGAAGAGGTGCAGGAGGACCAGCTCCTGTCTACCGGTGAGCAAAGCCCCTGGCACTGGAGCAGACGCCAGCTCCTTCCCCTGATGTCCTTTCTAGACTCCTGGTGCGGAGTCCCAGGGAAGCATAAAGCCTAACGTGCAGCACACGAGCACATCTCCTGTTTCGGGGCTCTTCTGGCCATGCTAGGGCTGCCCGGGCCAATCGGCCAGAAGTTCTGGGGATGGCAGAGGGGCCGCCAAGTGTATGGGAAGGGGACTCCGTGGGGGGCGGCGGGGAGCAAAACCAGCTGCTACCAACACTCCTGTCTGCCTGCTCGGGGAATGCGGAGTCAAGCGCCTGGGTTTTGGGGCTTCAGGGGTCCCCGGGGCACCTTGTGGAAAACCTACGTGGACAGGCAGAGATTGTGAGGCTGGGGCACAGTCTTTCTGTCTGAAAGTCCGTGGGAACCCAGGGAGGGGGTGCTGGGAAGCTTCTAGACCCTGCGCTCCTCCGAGTGCGGCTTCAGGGTCACCCGGAGGCTTGTCAGAAACACACGATTTCAGCCCACGCTAGACCTGCTGCATCAACCTTTGAGGTCAGGCCCAGGAATCACATGGGGTTCTAGAAGCACTTCTAGAAGGTGACATTGACTGAGTACGAAGGTGTATCACACCCCACACGCCCGAGACTGTGTTACCTCAGCCGTGGCCTGAGCGGGCAATCCCTGCCCTAACACAAAACTGAGGAACGCAGTTAAATAATCTGGTCGAGGTCACAGGTAGGAGGTGGACGGGAAGTTCGGGTCACACGATGCACAGAGCTGCCCCGGGGAGAGGTGAGTGCGGGCTGGAGGGCCCTGCTAACCTGTTCCAGGCTGTCTCCCCTCCTATCAGGGCCAGAGAGGCTGGGGGCAAAGTCCTCCCTGGGCTTTAAGGACCCTGATGTCAGTCCCCAGATGTGACAGGTGACCTAGGTAGGTCTCTGGAGACTGGCCAGGTCACCTGTCAGTTACTGGGGCCACAATACACCCAGCTGGCCCAGCCCTGGGCAGACCCGCTCCCTGGCCTTACCTCCTGCCTGCCCTCTCCTCCTTCCTACAGGGCGGGAGGCCAACAGCATCAGTCAACTTCTGGCTGATGAAAACATGAGGAAGCAGAACAACTATGTAGAGGTAGGGGACGAGGCGGGGAGGGGCGCTCTCCAAGAAGTGGGGGGAGGTATGGACAATGCAGACAAGGTCCTAACTGAGCAACGACTTAGCCCAAGCATCATGAAGGATAGCATCGTCCTTGCTCACCTCCTGAAGCCTAGGAGGATAGTGAGGCTTAGTGCCCAGGTATGAACGTAAGCCGAGAAATAGGGGGAACTGGGTTTGATCCTAGGTCTGACCCCCAAAGACATGCTCTGTGCCACTCAAGTTGCCTAGCTTCTGACCAGAAAATAGAGGAACCCTCTTCCCCCACAACTCTCCTAAGCTCGAAGTTCCAGAGACTTGGACCGGGGTTGTCTCAATACTTCCTGAAGTGGCCCATGGAACTGTGTTCTGGGCCACTCAGCAGCTCAGGCCTCGGTGTGAATCACGGGCTAGAAGAGTGCCCAGAACAGCCTATCCAACTTCCAACAGGGAACATTGGAAAAGGGCAACGACTTGTCCAAGGTCACAGGGACAGCACAAACCTCTTTACCCCCGGGGCTCCTAGCCGAGGGGCATTCTGTGTCCCAGTGCGTGGTGCTGACCTTCGCTGAACAGGGAAGGCCTCCTGGCACAGCAGGGTGGGTACCGGCCAGGTATGGGGTCAAAACGGCATCTCGGCCCCATCCTAGCCTGACGGTGGAGGTCATGAGCCCTGTATCAAGGCCCGAGGAACAGGTGGTCAGAGCGGAGAACCAGCTCCAAGGTTGGAGGGGGAGGGGGCACAAAAGCTCATGTTCCTTCTGAGGAAGGAAGCAGCATGCCCACGAGGACTTCCTCTTGGCCTGGCTCTTCCACTCTGGCCGGGACTGAGGGCCAAACGCCGCCCCTCCCCCCCCCCGCCCCCATGCTACAGTAGAATCAGGACCAGCAGCCGCCCCACGCAGAGCAGCTGTGGGATCCTGGCCTCTCCTCGGAGCCCTACTCCCCTCCCCCAAGGGGAACCGTGTGCACTTCATCGGAGGGCAGGCCTGCCAGGAGAGGCTGCCCGCCACTGTGAGGGATGAACACAGAGTGGCTGTCCAGGCCCTGGCCCCGGGCTTCGCCACTGCCCACGAACTCCCGTCTCCTCCTTGCCCCGCAGAAGTGCGTTAACCTGAACCGCGCCATCCTGAAGAAGGAGCTGGGCCTGGTGGAGAGGGACATCATTGACCTCCCGCAGCTCTTCTGCTTGGAGCAGCTGACGAACGTCCCCTCCAACGAGCAGATGGCGAAACTGTTCGCGAGGCCCTACTTCCCTAACCTGGTGAGGCGCCCAGGGGCTGGGCTGGGCGGGGGTCTGTTCTGCTAACTGGCTGGTCTCCTGACCTCCATGATGCCGGGCTAGAGGCTGGGGCTCAGCGGACCTGCCTGAGGGAGGGAGGTGGAAGCTCTTGTCTCCCTTCTCAGTTAGGGAACACCGCTTCAGGGAGCGGACTGGCAGGTCCCAGGACACTGAGTCCTGGGGACACAAGCCTGGCATTCATCAGTCGCACATGGGAAGCTTTGAATTCTAGAAGACCAGGGGGCCCTCTGGCACAACGTGGCCCTGGGAGCAGGCGTGGGTAGCAGCGGGGGAAATGTGCTTGAGGAAGACAGGTTGGAGTTGAGAAACGAGAACTGGACAGAGGTCAACCGACAGCTGGGGGGAAGGGCATTCCAGGGGAGGCGCCCAGATGAGGGCACAAAGCAAACTCCCTGTCCAGAGCAAGAGAAGCGCAGTAGAGGAAGGAGCCGGGAAAGTCTGCAGAACGGGCCCGCGGCCTGACGGGATTTCGGTTTTGCTGGAACACGTCAGGGCCACGAGCAGGTTAAGCAAAAGTGAGCTGGCTCTTGTGGAGGCGGATGGGTGGTGTCCGCAGGGGTGCAGCCTCGAGAACGCTGCCCCGCTTGCGGCGTGGGGTCGAGCCCGGCCACCGAGGCGGCCGTGCCTCCCCTTGCGTCAAAGCCGATGGCACCTAGAGGAGGGACCGAGGGGGCTTTCTCCCGCGGCTCTGACCCCCACCTCGGCCTTGTCCGTCCTGACAGCTGCAGATGATTGTGATGGACAAGCACCTGGGCATCCCCAAGCCCTTTGGGCCCCAGGTCAAGGGCACCTGCTGCCTGGAGGAGAAGATCTGCCAGTTGCTAGAGCCCCTGGGCTTCCAGTGTACCTTCATCAAGGACTTCGACTGCTACCTGACTGAAATCGGGGACTTCTGCGCCTGTGCCAACGTCCGCCGGGTGCCCTTTGCCTTCAAATGGTGGAGGATGGTGCCCGAGCCCCAGGCCTAGCCCTGCCCGAGCGTCAACGGCCCACTGCTCACCCTTCCACAACATTCCGATGCCCTCCCTGCCCGGAGAGCAACACCCCCCTTCCTCACACCGGCCACCCCTGTCCCTCAGCGTCCTGACGGGGTGGCAGACGCCGCCAGCTCGAGCCCCGTCGGCAGATGGTCTGCAGCTGAGAAGCGGTTCCTCAGTCTCCATTAAAGTTCTAGCCGTTCTAAATGCGTCTTGGTAGCAGCCGCCTTGCTTTGAGGCTGGGGACGACCGCTGAGGAGGGAAAGTTGAGTCCCTGGGACTCCTGGGGGCAGGCTGCGCCACGTGGGCAGGGACCGGGGCAGGGACAAGGCCAGACTCGGATTCCTTCAGTGTGTCTCTAGTGCAAGCACCTTCCTCGTGCTGGGTCTACGTGGTGGAGCGCAGTGACGGCCTCCAGACTCGGGGAAGGGAGAGGGCTCCCCGTTGGGCCTGGTAGGAGCTCCGGGGGCGGGGGGAAGGGGCACCACACCCTGCGGGCAGCCAGCTTCAGCCCCTGGGGTCTGCGGGGCAAGACACAGCAGGGGCAGGCCGGGGTGGGGGGGGGGGGGGTTGCCTTTGGTAACCTCAAGTGTCCAGGAGAGAAGAAATGCCCATCCTGGGACCCAAAGTGGACTCTTCCCCCGTCTGCCAACCCCTGGGTTGAGGGCACAAAGATGCTATTAGGGTAAGTGCTTCTGAGGTTTAACCACCTCTGCCGTTCCCACTCTGCCCCTCCTGCGGCTGATGGGAAGCTCTACTGGAAGGGGGCGGAGCCAAGACTAGGAGGGGAGGGGAGGCTGGTCTGAGGACCTGGAGCAGCATCTCAGGCTCCACACGCACTGATGGGTGTTGGGTGCTGGCGATTGCGCTGGCCGCTGGCCGGGTAAGAGCTCAGCCAAGTCAGCGGGGAGCAGCCTGGGAGCAATGGCTGTCAGGGCCGACACCGACACCGCCATGTGCCTGGGGCTTCTGAGCGCCCGGCTGGCTCCTCGGTGCCCCCTGGTGGGCAGTTCCCTGCACAGCCGGAAGGGGGCCGGCAGGGCCTGGAGTGCCTTGTTGATGGGAGGGCTCGGGCTCGGGCTCCCCTGGGAAGGACTGGGGGGGGGGGGGAGGTGAGGGATGAAGTCGGACATCTCTGGGCACTGTTCCAGTGCTTTCTGAGCCTGGGCGTTCACCCTCAGCACCTCAGTGTGGCCAATCCAAACCCCTTTTCTGAGTTGGGTCAGCTAAGGGGGACCTCCCTGAGGGTCACAGGTCTCCAGGGAGAGTTGGGCGCTCCACTCACCTTCACCCCCAGGTTTAAGCCTAGAAACTGAACCGAGCTCCCCTGAAGCCCATCTTTCTCCGGGCAGCCTAGACGTGGGCAGCAGGCGGGGGAGGCGCCTGCAGGGAGCGGAGAAAAACGGAGTTGCTCCGTGTTCTTAACGTCTTATATGCTGGTTCTACTGAAAAAGAAGCACAAAAGCCAAAACAGAGTAAACAATGATGTCGTTTATTTAAAATGTTTACTCCAAGAAATATATATATAAAAAAAAAATAAGACAATTACAGCACTAAACCAGGCACCTTCGACCAAATCACAACCTCTTCTTGGGTTCGCTCCCCTTTGCCCTGAGCCCCCTCTTCCAGAGACTCCTTCCAGAGCTGGAAGGCAGGTCAGAGGCCCGGGGGGTCGGCACAAAGTGCTCTCTCAGCCCGGGGCCAGGGCCACTCTGTCTTTGTCTTGGGAGTGCAGGACAACCCCCTAATTCCTTGTCACGAAGGATTTTTCCCCGTTAGGAAGTTCATTTTAAAATTCTAAGCCAAAAGGAGTGATTGTGGCGGAGAAGAGGGCCGTCTTCACTGGGAAGCTCCGAGCCTATGCGGCTCTAGCCCCTGGCAAGGGGCCCTGAAGTAGGCTGGTGGCGGGTTTCAGACTAGTCCCCTGGAAGACCGGAGCCCCGCCTGCCCCAGGGCAGCTCCCGCAGAGGGGACCCCGGGGCAGCTGTGCGGGTCCAAGGGGTGCATGCGCCGAAGCCCCATTCCAGGAGAGAGACTTGTGTCGGGGAAAACGGGTGGGTGCCCCGCACAGGAGAGCCTGAGAGGCGGCTTTGGGGGTGATTTGGACTAATTAGGTTAGTTTAGCAGAAGCTTCTCCCCTGGACTACGGACTGACACAGGACAGCAAAGGTGAGCGTGAAGTCAGACTAAACCTTAGGAAGACGCGGGCCGCTCTCCTCGCGCGAGGCCTCGGCACCAGCCAGGACAGATCCTGTCACATGCCCTGGAAAGGCAGAAGCCGCCGTAAGGTGCGACAGGGGACGGGCAGGGAAAAAACCAACGACGACTCGATCATTTTTGGCATTTTAACATCGAGACAATGACAAGTGGTAACAACAGCAAAGCAAAGAATAAAAAAAAGACCCATATTCACCTTTCCCATCCACCCAAGTGTCACACCGAAGTTCCACCCCCACCTTCCCCCAGAAGCACCACGGAACTAAAAAATCTATTTTAAAGCACCCAAACCAGTCCAGACCCTCTCGAAACCAAGAGCCCCAGCCAGAGCTGTCGCCTCTCCTGGGTCCAAGTGAGCGGAGGGGTCCGGGAAAGGCACCTCGTAACTCACGCGGAGCAGCGCAACGCCGGTGACGAGCTCAGGCAGAGGGCACGTGGCGGGGAGCGGGGTGGCAGTCACAGATCTGCGCTGACACGCGGGGAAGGGGGACTTCTTCAGGAATCCCAACTATTTGGTACCACAGACAAGCAAGGCGACCAGAGAGCTGGGTTAGCAGAACGGGACCCCGTGTCTCAGAGACAGGGCCCGTTCCAGCAGGATCCGGCGGCGGATAGGGACAGAAGCACAGAGGTGATAAAGGCTGGTACGGAAAGGGCTGATCCTTCCTTGCAAGGACTCCAGAATGCACTTTTTTTTTTTTAAACTGCTGGCTGATCGATTTCTAATGGCGAGTGCTGGCCAGGTGGGTCTGGCTCGTCAGAGGAGCCTCAGAGCCGCCTGTGAACCCGACATGTTGTCCCCACGTCTGCCCGCCCCCCAAGTCCCCACTGGGTCCACAATCACCTGATTTTCATTTGGACTTCTTTTACAGCTAAAGTAGATAAAAATGGCTAAACACATACCCCAGAGCCCCCACCAGGGGGGAAAACGGCAGACTCTAGTCACGTGGCAGCCAAAAGGCGGTGGGGCTTACAAGCAGCCAAGGAGAGGAACAGAACTGCCAGCCTCAGCTGGTCAATGAGGGGAAAAAAGCGGGAAAGAAAGTGACCCAGATGCTTCCGAAGCAGGCGGGCATGATTTCGGATGGAGATCCACCACCAGGACTGTCTCTGATCCAGCCACTGCCGGTTCCCAGAGGGACATTTCTTTCTGCGTCAACGGGGTCTCCTCTCCCAGGGAGCACCCGCTCGGATCACAACGCTAGTTACAACTGGAAAGGGGTGTTCTGAGAAGTGTACTTAAGAGCAGGAAGAAAAAGAAAAACAACTCGGGCGGGGGGGGGAGAAACCACCTAGGTTGCTCAAAGTTTCTGCCTCTTTTGTAGGAATGGTAAGTCAACTATGAGCAAATATTTTAATTAAACATTAAGAGAAAAAAACCCACTTTGGAAAGCATACAGAAAAGGTAGTTGACGTTGAATCACTTATAAAACGGAACCTCAGGGAGTCTGACAAAAATGCACCTTCGGTCAACTTTTGCTTTCTTAAATTCCTCGTTCGACGTCCCGTCCCAGTGCACGTGGAACTGACAGCTGCCGCGGGAGGTGTGGAGCTGCGGGTGGCTCCAGGACCATCAGAGGGTCCGGGGGTTGTACTCTGGCAGTTTCTTGATCTTCTCTTTCTCGGTCTCGCTTTCGTCCCGAGCTATCACCAGGGAGTGTGCGTAGCCCATGGCCACCTGGGGGAACAGATCAGAGCTGGATGTGCCAGGGCCCGTCACGGAGAGCGGAGCCGACAACGGGCCCCCGGGTCAGCTGACCTGGCACCGGGCGCCGGGACCGCTTCCACGCCCTTTGCTCAACAGCGCTAGTGTCCACGAGACCCGTTACTGACGCCCCGCCAACCAAGCCTTCCAAGCTGCCACCAAGTAGGGATGGCGTCAACGCTGTCAGCAGAGCCTGGCAGGGACGTGGGGATCCTGCCCCCATTCCCTCTGCCTCTCTGGACCACAATCCGGCCTTGTGTGAGGGCGCACACCCCATCTGTGCGTCGGCAGACAAGGGCGGGCAGGACAGCCGGGTGGAGAGAAAAGCAGGAGACTCGCCACCCCCCATCCGCCCCACAGCCTAATGATGTGTAGTCTCGGCTGAAAGTACAAAGCAGATGTGAGCAGAAACCTTGTCCCCAGAACAAATCCGCCATGGCTGGACTGGAGCCAGTGTCATTCAGGGTAAGACAGCCATCGAGCCTGGCCGGCTTGACCCCGTGCCACCGCGTCCTGATGGCCGTTCCCCACCACACCTCAAGACCACACAGCAGAAAAGCTGCTCAGGGAGACGAGAGCAGCCTCAAACAGGTTCACAAGCCCAGGAGCGGGGAAAAGCAGGTGCGGCTTGGCACGGCCCTTCTTTGCTCCCCTAGCTTCTCGCTGGCCCGGAGGCCCCGCTCACCTGCTCTGTGAAAATGCCGTCAAGCGTCTTCACCTCTTGAGCGGCGGTGGACGACTTGGGCTTGTGGTCCCCATAGCCCTGGCAAAGCGAACACACACACAGACCTGGGGTCACCGCGGTACAGTCCAGAAAAAGGAACATGGTGACACCTGTGGGGACCCCGCTATCCGGGGGCCAGAGCCCCGCCATGCTTGACATTGACAGCTGGCCTGGGGAGCCACCCTACCCACAGAAGTGCTGCCTACAGGGCACTAACCCTCAACCCGAGGAAGATCCTGACACTGAAGTGTCACCTGGGGGGGTTTGTGTGGTAACGGGGGTGGTCACTGGGGAGACACCATCATCACGAAGCACACAGGCCGTCCCCACTCTCACCCTGCCGGCTGGAGACTGAAGAGCCCCCATCCCCCCACCAGACTCCAGGACCCCAGAGCCAGCGGGCTCTGCCAGAGAATGCTTGGAGGGAGTCACACAGACAGGGCGGGGATGGGGGCTTCCAGGGCCAGCAGACCCTCCCTTCCCAGTCCCATCTGCCGCCAAATGCCTCCTCATACCTTCCCGCACAGCGAGTGCTTCCTCCCAGACGCCCTGCCATCTCCTCCTCGCCCTGAAGTCCCCCTCGTTCCCCTCTGGTTTTTTTTTTTTTTTTTTAAGATTTTATTTATTTATTCGACAGGGTAGAGACAGCCAGCGAGAGAGGGAACACAAGCAGGGGGAGTGGGAGAGGAAGAAGCAGGCTCATAGCGGAGGAGCCTGATGTGGGGCTCGATCCCGTAACGCCGGGATCATGCCCTGAGCCGAAGGCAGACGCTTAACCGCTGTGCCACCCAGGCAGCCCTCCCCTCTGGTTTCTAAATTGGTATTTGGGAGTCTCTCTCCGATAGGCCCTAGAAACACCTTCCCTTCTCTGAGCAGAATCCATAAAAACCAGGCCAGGTTCAGTCTCCTAATTTCAAGGCTGCCTCTGAGGGGCCGCCGGAGTATCTGCGGCCCGAGGGCCCCTGCAGATCCCCGAGGACAAGGCCACCAAGTCCCAGAGACGGCTCAAGGGACCGAGAACCCCTCCCTTCCCTCCTCTCCATCACCTCTCAGCTCCCACCCACGAGCGAGGCGGGAAGGGAAACAGACCGCCTTCCCCACAGGAAATAACAAAGAGGCTGGGGATCAAATCGCAACTAGAACGGGCAGACCGCCCGCCGGGCTCCGCAGCCAAGCTGTTCTCGATGAAGAAATTAAAAGTTAAAGACTCATCAAGACCAGAACTGAAGAATCAGACAGCTGGTTGGGGAAGGCCAAGTATGGGTGAGGAATTGAGGGCCATCGATTCTATCAGTCAGGCAACGGAGATTAAAAGCAGGCAACAGAGACTTTGACTTATTTAGGAAAAAATGAGGGAACTATGTCCCTGAGTGACGTGAGAGGCTGGCCCCGTGGCGCAGGAGAAAACTCGGGAGCTGCACGGGGCCCGACACCCCGCTGCTTTGGCTCACAAAGCCCTCCCGGAGGGGAGCAGAGAAAGCACCCCCTTCCGCATCACCAGCACACCTCAACCACGCTGACAAAACCACAGGGAAACGGGATCTGCAACCTCCCTGTCCCCGTGTTTCCAACGCAGTCGTGAAGGACTGTCGCCGTGACTTGACGGGCACAGAATCCCGAGAGCCGGGGTGACCCAAAGACTGGGGAGCGTCACAGCCTCGCATGCAGATGCCCGTCTCCCTTCTGCCCGTTTTTTTCGAGAGGCAGCCCCGGTGTGCCTGGACTGGGTCCCGCCCCCTGCCACGCCCCCCCCCCCCCCCCCCCCCCCCGCGCTTACCAGCTCCCCGAAGGTCGGCGACGGGCCCCAGCTGATGGTGCTCTCGTCAGCGGCCACGATGATACTGCTCTTCCTGCAAACAGGCAGGGACTGTCACCAGCGCGGCCGGCACGTCAGCAGCCCCGGCCACCACGACGCCTCCTGCAGGCTGCCTGCTCTAGAGCGGGTGTGACTCGCTAGCATGAAGATCAAGTCCGTCCCGTTAAAAACTCCGTGAGGCACACATTTCGCACAACACACATGGGGCATACGGGCTTCTCCGAAACCCTCATCCCCGTGCAGGCCCTGAGACAGAGCCCGAGACAACGGCAGGAACCAGGCTCTCTACCCCAGACCTTCCCACCAGGAAAAGAGGTCATGGAATCAGGATGGAGAGCTCATTCCAAAGGTGGGGGGGGGGGGGTAGGCAACAAAAAATACCCGGGACAGGGCTAGACATTCCAGCAGAGATTAAAGCCATAGCACCCCTAGCCCAAGACGCTGTCCCCCTGCCCACCCCCCCACCCCCGGCAACCTGGCAGTTGATTAATATAACCAAACTCCTCCCCAGGAAGTATTAGAGCTCAACAGGTGTCCTCAAAATAAACTGAAAAGCACAGGCTTAAAGACAAGTTCTTCTTTCCAGCTTATCAGAGTTACTAAAATCCTATCACTATGTTCAGCTAAAATCATTTTAACCCGCAAGATGAACAGAGCCCACCAAGCCTTTGAAGAACAGAAACCGTCAAGATGACTTTCCTTCTGTGACGGCAGGAAGACAAGCCATCATCTGTTCTAGAACGTACCAAGCCCTCTTGCCCCTAACAGTCCCTCCCCTCCTGAACTCTCGTGCATCTGATGCCCCGCTGGGGGGAGCTGGGGGGGAGGGGGAAATGGAGCCTCTCAAGGGAAGAGGCCCCCACCTTAGGGTATCCACCAGCCCCAGGAAGGGGACAGACGTCCTCACCAGGAGACACTGTCACATACCCACAAGCCAGGCTCCGGATTCTCCAGCCACAGAGGTCCTGCACGGCCTTCGGGTACATAGTGGATTCGCGGGACGTGTTGGTGGCCCCCCAGAAGAACAGGCCACCTGGGGAAAGACAGACACATTCCACATTCCCACTGTGACCACACATGCCAAGAACTGAATTCTCCTTTACAGCAACAACAAGAAAAGCAAGACGCCGCACGCTGGGGACAACAGAGGAACATTTTGTCCGACAGAACACCGAGGTTTCGGTCTGGGAACGCGGAAGCACTCTGTGGCTCCCCACTCACCAGAGCCCTCATCTGCCAGGGGGGTTCTCCACACCCCTCTCCCGAGGCCCAGACAGGGGAAGTCACTAACCCACTTCACTGACAGCGAAGGAACAGGTGTAGCCGGCGTAGATCTGGGACGCCCCGCGCCCGGGGAAGTCGAACAGCTTCACCAGGCGAGGGACCATCTCATCCTTCTGCTCGGCGTGGCCCAGGCGGCCATAGCCACCAAAGCCCCAGGAGAAGACGCGCTTCTGAGAGTCCAGGACCAGCTGCGGGCGGAGAGAACACACAGCGTGGGGATGGGCCCCCAACAGGAGGGGATAAGAGGGGCATCGCTCTGTTGCAAAGAACAACATGGTAAAAGGCAAAAACACTGCGGAGAAGCTGAACCTGCCCCCAAGCTGGGGGAGGCGACGGCGCATTTCCTCTTTCCTCTGCCATGGACGCTCCTTTCCATCCTGAATTACTCCTTTTAGTCCCAAGTCCCCCTGGTTTCTCATCAGAAGCAAGAGTGGGAGCCTCCAGAGGGCAGCTCAATGCACTGGTTTCCCCCACCCCGGTGTAGACGGCACTGCAGAGAGAACCGAGGGAAGGCCTGCCTGCCTAGGACGACTCTTAGACACCCCCCACCCCACCCCGTTCACAGGGGACCTCCATCTGGTCACGTGGACTGAGAACAATTTAAAACTGGATCTTCGGGGAACCTGAGTGGCTCAGTTACACATCAGGCTCTTGATTTCAGCCCAGGTCTGGTTCTCAGGGTAATCAATGAGCTCAAGCCCCGCGCTGGGTGTAGAGCAAACAACTTTTCCTTCACGGCATCTCCGACGTTCAGCATCTGAGTGGTGTGAATGTACGACCTGTTGAAACCATCTGACATAAGAGGTCTGCCCAAGATCCACCTCTGCTTCCCCGGACTGGACAGAAGAGGACCACAGACTTCAGACTCCGGGAGACCGCAATCTCCTAGCCCCGTCACTGAGCACTAAGTAGACAGGGCGTATTCCAGGGACGAGGCCGCGCCTGAGGTCACTTGACTGTCAGCTGCACACCAGGCGACCAGCCTGGTCTCTGGACTCCCAGCCCAGTGCTCTCTCCACAGAGAAGAGAGCCAACTTTGACTCGCAGGCATTCTCGAGCAAAATAACTGCAAAGAGGCAACCAAGCTCCACAGGCACCAATACTGGGGCGCCGGCCGGCTCAGTCCGTGGAGCATGCGACTCTTGATCGCGGGGCTATGAGTTCAAGCCCCATGACAGGTGTGGAGATTGCTTAAAATAAAAATCTTAAAAAACCAAACAACACAGCATATACACAAAAACACTACTGCCACCTATTTCAAGTGATCTTTAAGGGAACAGCCTTCGCAGCTGAAAACCACTCAACACCCTCCATATGGGGGATCGTCTGTGGACCTAGAAAGGGGTCTGTGGTGCTCTGGCAGACAAAAGCCGACCCAGAAAGACACTTACAGTAGGATTCTGACCTGAAATGTCCGAATGTCCATCCTTTCGCTATGTCTCCGGAAGTGAGAGAAACTATGAAAGTAAGCGCCCTATGGCCAACCGAATGGGACAAAGCCTTGGGGGGGGAGGGGGGCAGGATGTCGCGGATCTCCGGGATGGGTTCCCGGCCAGAGCCAAGTGTTGGGACACGGGAGCATACACACACCCTTCTCTGCAGAAGGTGATGCTCGGGAAGAGGAGAAGCCAGAAACCCTCAAGCCTTACCGTGTGGTTAGCGCCACAGGCCACATCTCGGACGACCACGTTTGGGACTGGCAAAATCTGCCCGTCTTTCGTCTTCTCGATGAAGATGGCCACTCGCCGGGGCACCAGCTCGCAGTCATACTCTATCCGCTGCGCCCTGGCGATGAACTTCCCGTCTGAGTTGTGTCCTGGGGCGACCAGAGCCAGCAGTCAGCGGCAGCCGAGCGCGCGCGCCCCAGCCTGGCCCATTGGGGCCTCGCCGGGACACGTCTGTCAACCAACCTAACATCTTCCCATCTGGGGCACAACCCCATCAGTACCAGGAAATCGATTTTGGGGGATGAAACGAATTCTTTTTAAGAAATGAACGAGACAGAATAGGAAACACCGAGGATACCGTCCGTAACAAGGATGTCGTTTTGTAAAAATTTCTTTATATGTGCCTCTAACGTTTGGATCAGGCCATAACACAGACCACAGTTCTGACTGTGAGCCACGGTCACAGAAGCCAGAGACCACGGATTCAAAGGAATGGCCTACTGAGTATGGTCTGGGCCCCACCTGGCCCCTGGATGGGTCAAGAAGGGACAGAAAAAGTTCAACACACAATCCCGAGACTTGAGTTTTTAGGACTTACTAGTAACCTAAATATATCATCACGGGTGTTAAAATACAGTTAACGGCACTCGCTCGTCTTTGCCTTGCCTGACCCAGTAAAATGCGTCATGACAGAGAGGGGGTGGGGGCGAGCGCGTGTGCTGGGGATACACTTCCCCAAGGTTACATTTATATGTTCTAATTCTAAAAGGGATCTGTCTGGATTTGGACAGTGAGATTCCAGGTGGGTTTCAAAGAAAGCCGAGAAGTAGGACTGATCCCGCAGATACACGTGAAGCCAGCACGTCAAACTCCCATTCAGCAGGTACACACCGGGCCCCCGAGAGTCTGTACGAAGCGCTCAGAGTGCGTGGCACACGGCCCCTGCTCAAGGACCAGCCACTGTCATTACTACCAAGGTCATGTAGTTTTCCCCAAAGGAAAATCCCCTGCCCGTCTGCAAATGCAAGGCAGCAAGGGAGCCCCACACACTCCCGGAAGGAGACCGGAAACACACTTCCGGTGTTCTGCCCGGGGTTGGGGATGGCACCAGGGCCTGTGGCCATGGAAACGGTTTCTCCAACAGTCTCTGGCAACTCCCTGGCAACCAACACTGCATGTGCGTAAGGGGCTGTTCGTTCTTATTCACTTCTGACTTGCGGTATATTTAGTTTCACAAAGTCACTGTTCCCTGAAGTCTAAGGCCAGCGCGATGCTCCTTGTTCTATTTATACCTCCTTCCATCTGCCTGCTCTTAATGACGTGGGGACCCGGCAACCCAGATACGGGGGCCGCGGGGATCCGGAGTGGCATGCAGCTGAGGCGCCAGCAGAGGGCGCCCACTCCTCACCTCCTACTCGCCAGGGGCTGGGCTGTGGGAAGGCGCCAGAAAGGAAAAAAAAAAAAAAGAAAAAGAAAAAGAGAAAAAAAAAAGAAAAACAACACACTTTGGTGTCAGATGGGAAAAGAAAATGGAGACCTTGTAAAATCAGAATCGAGAAACATTTTCCACTTACTTTCTGAGCTTTCCCTTTCTACTCAATGAGAAAGACGTGAATGTGTTTCTGGAGGAGGGCATTCTGCTCAAGGACGGGAACGGGAGGGGTCCTGGTCGCAGGGAGGGGGGCCCAGGTGGGCACCAGAGGGGGTCGCCCAGCCCAGGGTCTGCACTACAACCTCTACCTTGTGTAATGTTCTCACTTCCGGTAAAGGCAAATTTTTAAATATGAAACCGAATGAAGGTGGTTTAATTTTTTTTTCTTACAACTCTGAAATCCTTTTACATATAAATGAATTCCCCTCCCAGAAACAAGAATCCTTTGTCAGACTCCAGCCCCAGACTTACTCATTAAGGCCAAGCCATTGTAATGCTCTACGGCCCTGTGATTTAGGACGCGCTGTCCCAGGAAACGAGAGATCCACTTAATGGATCAAGGCTATTATCTGCGATCAATTACCCACATTTCCAACACGTGTGTGCGGGCCCACACTGACTTCTGGTTCCAGATATGCAGTTAGATTACAGAGCTTTTAAAAAACATTTGCATACCCAGCTGACCATATTCAGGGCACCCAAAGGAATAGAGGTTCCCTTTGCAGTCCATTATCATACTGAATTCAGCCCCACAGGCCATTTTGGTAATTGGTTGGCCGTTGTACATTATCTGAAAAGACAAGACAGGAGACGCTCAGACATTTTTAAAAGATTGATAAAAAGCCTCCCCCCACACCCTTGCTCTGCAGATCGGTGTGAAACAATTATTAAGATTGCAAAGGAAGCTGAACAGACCCAGGAATTCTGAAGGCCAAAGCCTAGAGTGTACATGAAGAAAACACCCTGTGACCCCCACCTTCTCAGCAGAGTCAATTCCCAAGATAGGGCACATGGTGTGCCCAGCCCCGCATCCCCCAAAATGCCCAACACCGCGTCCGGTCAGCACAGACCTCAGCTGAGCAGCCCGGGCGGGAGGGGGAAAGAAACAGCCGAGACCACACATAACCCCCAAACCTCACCCCGTCCCTGGCAGGCAGTTCAGCCTCAACTTGGACCAGAGAAACTTTGTCCCGTTCCCCTTGCCCTCTGCAGACACACTAGCCTAACTAGTCTTCACGGAAGGTGCGGACAGGACATAAAACGGTTCGAAGTCAGGAAATAAGAGAGCCAAGGCCCCCCGAGGAACTCGACGTGGGTTCTGGAAACACGTCAGACAGGCCTTGGAAGCTGTGCTATTATCTCACCCAACAAGCGTGAGCCCTGGGCCCTGCCCATCGCTCCCAGCTTCCTCTAGAAACTGTCACTTCCTCCTTAGTGCAAATGGCAGACACAACAGGGACATTTCAAAAATCCTTCAAACCACAGGTAAGCTTGCCCACGGTCTCTTTTCCAGACCAGGAAATGGGAGCCCCGCCTTCATCCTTCAACCTCACTGGCACGTGGTCGCCTTACATCACTGGCCACGCTCAGGTGTGATCCCCACCTCTCTAACGTAGGCACACATTCCTCAAGGATAAAAGACTGCCGACCTCCTGTCTGGGAGCTCAGCCCTGGCAGGTGACGCCATCCAAGGTCAGAACTCAAGAATTATTTGCAGAGAAAGACACATCAGTTCTCGGGAGGTTTTTTTTGACCGTGGGCACCTAGGAAGCATACTTTAAAGACTACAGCACATGACTTCCACTCTAAGAACCTAGACCGCTTCCACAAGGCCTCGACTCAACTACCAGGAGCAGTGCCTGGTCTCCGCCCAGAAAATCGAGCGCAAAGGCAGAGAGAGACAGAGGCCCTGGAGCCCAGAGAGGGGCGCGGGCGGCACCTGCGCGGGGCTCGGGACGGCATCTGTCTGGTTGCCGAGGCCAAGCTGCCCCATCTTGTTCTCTCCAAACGCAAGCACGGAGCCCGTTTCTGGAAGAAAAAAACATTATCACAAAAGGGAAAAGAACACTGAGGGTTCTGAACTCGAGCTGGGATCAAAGGCTCCGAAATGATAATAAACAGGTCCTTTGCCAGGAAGAGCACAAGGGAGACGGCACCGCACACGGAGGTGGGGCGGGCAGCTCGAAGCAGAAGCCCTTCACCGCCGAGGCCGAGCGTGCGGGGTGACACTGGGCACAGCCCCGGGCCACTGCCTCCTGGTCTGCCTACAGGTGGGTGAGGCCGTCAGCAGCTCGGAGAAGCACCCACTGGGGCTCCCTGGGCACCTTTCTGATCCTGACTAAGAGCCACAGAGGCGACTCCACCCCAAGACCCAAGGTGGACCACGCGGCCTCCTGCCCGGTTCAGAAGAAACCAGCCGTGGGGCGCCTGGGTGGCACAGCGGTTAAGCGTCTGCCTTTGGCTCAGGGCGTGGTACCGGCGTTCTGGGATCGAGCCCCATGTCAGGCTCCTCCACTGTGAGCCTGCTTCTTCCTCTCCCGCTCCCCCTGCTTGTGTTCCCTCTCTCGCTGGCTGTCTCTATCGTTGTCGAATAAATAAATAAAAAAATCTTTAAAAAAAAAAAAAAAAAAGAAGAAGAAGAAACCAGCCGTGCCTTACCCGTCAACGCCAGGGTGTGGTTCCGTCCGCAGGCCGCAGACACAATCACTTCTTGGCTCAGACCCTCGATGAGCTTGGGGGCTTCTACCCTCTTGGTGTCACCGTGTCCCAGCTGCCCCTTCTCATTTCGACCTGCAGATCAAGAGCAAGATACAGTGGGAAGGAGAGAGGGTGGCCGGAGCAGCGGCCTGGGAAAGGCAGACATATCTGGGTCCCCCCGAAAGCGCCCTCCACACACAAACAGCCGAGAACGAGGCGGATGAAAGCCTCTGTCAATGGCCAACCTCTCGAGGCCTGCGAGAGGGGCCGGGTGACCAGGGTAAGATACTTGGTGCCGTCCCCAGAGACAGCTCCGTGGGCCACTGCCACCTCCTTCACCTTCTCTGACCTGCTTTTCTGGGTCAGCGGCTGGGACCCAGCCGGGAGCACCTTCTGTGGCCCTGTGCTACCAAGGGAGACAAGCAGTGCTCGGGTCGCGCTAGGTGCCCCGCACAAGCAGATGAGCTCATGGAAACTCCCAGGTCTCACTCTGCCTGCCTGACAACAATTCCCACGCTCCCTTCCCTCTGAGATGGATTTTAAGAAGGGGAGCCATTTTTGACACCTGCCTCACAGAGTTTAGTTACCTCAGGGCCCTGGGCATCTTCCGTGGACCATTTGGTTCATTTCTAATCGTCGTTTCTCCCCTTTTACCTGCCCTGGAAACGATGCCCACAGAGCAGTGCCAAGCCCACCGGCTGCGGACCGCCCTCCACAGGACCCTCAGCCGAGGACAGGACTGCTCGGACCACAAGCCCTTCCTGCGAGGCTGCCTCGGCCTCTGGAGCCGTGCGGGCTGGGAGCCCCGAGGCACAGGGCTTCTGGCAAGGCCCTCTGGCTCCACGGCAGACACGGCAGGCAGGGTGGGCCAGGAGGAGCCCCTGCGGTGCCCCTGGTTTTCAACACGGGCTACCACAGCTCTCAAACCAAACAGCTCAGCAGGCTCCTCACAGGTCCCCCCGGCCAAGGGGACCACCACACAGCGGTTACCAAACGTATTTGGGAGATTTTATAAGGTCAAAAAGTCAGGGCACCTGGGGGCAGGGGAGGGGAGCAGTTCACACCCTTCCCTGACAATGACCTTCTGACCTTCCATCACGAGACACATGGAGAACAGAGCCACAAGGACGAGGACCAAGCATCCTGAGGCCCGGAGAAGGAAGGGAACGGCCAGCTACGAGAAAAACCATCCTCAAGCTCGCGCTCGGACTCCAGCCCTCTGGCAAGAGCAGCAGACGCGAGTTTGTACCGGGAGCTGTCCAAGTTCACCGGGAAAGGCCTGGTTTCTGGAACCCCCGAGAGGCCCAGTGGCGGACAGATGCAGACCCCTCGAGAGTGACGTGCTGTAGCACTGAAGCTTCCAGACACCAGACAACAGCCCGGGCCATTTCAAGTAGCTAACTGTGGCACCGGGACGCGTCTGTCATTGTCCCCCGCCCCCCCCACCCACCAAGTCTGCTCGTGGGACACATGTCTTTGCTCGGGGGCCAGGTTGGCTGCACGGCCCTCTGCACCACTCCCTGCCCACAGGGCCAGCACAGGGCACATTTTTAGAAGCCCCACGTAAATGCAGTTCGGTAAAGAGATCAGAAGGAAGATATTTCAAGTTGGGAGCTCTGACAGACTGCTGTGTTCAGCGTCGGAACACTAGGCAGGAGGGGGTGCGCCGGGGGAAGGACACCTCTGCGCCAGTTGGGGAAAATGAAAACCGTGGCAATGTCAGCATGTCATCAAGAGACTATAAAGTTTAAATTTGGGCCAGACACACTTGTTAGCTTTTTTTTTTTTTTTCCACCAGCATTACAAAATTAGCAGAGTGCAGCGAAGACAACAGATGTTAATATATTTGGACTTTGGTACAGCAGCTCATGAAATTGCAAAAAACGGTTCAAACAGACCGAAATAAAAAAAGCAGTCATATGGACTAAAAGCTAGCCAAAGACCAGAAACAAAGGGCGGGGACAACTGCCAACATACCCAGCTGGAGGAAGAGTCCAGGAGCTACCAGAGGGCGTGGGGCTAAACAGAGCCTTAGTCAGTACCTGGATCAACAATCTGGAAGGAGGAAACGGGCAGCGGTGCGTGGGAGCCCCGGCGAGGGGACCCTGGAGCAGGAGGGGACCAAGGGCAAGGACGCCACCTCCCAGTGACCCAGGCCAGGGGGCCAGCAACCAGAGACCAGCTCCACTCAGAAAAAAGTAAACCCGGGGCACCTGGGTGGCTCAGATGGCTAAGCGTCTGCCTTCAGCTCGGGTCATGATCCCAGGGTCCTGCTATCTAGCCCCACATCGGGCTCCTGGCTCAGCAGGGAGCCTGCCTTTCCCTCTCCCTCTGCCCTTCCCCCGGCTCATGCTCTATCTCAAATGAGTAAATATAATTAAAAGAAAAAAGAAAAAAAGAGAAAGAAAAAAGTGAACTCAACTGTCGGGAAATCTAAGAAATAGGCATCGAGCAACCAAACCTGCAGACAGGTGTGATCCCCGGAATCACAGGGACAGGATCGCAGAGACATGGTGGCCGAGGCTGTGACGTGGCCGGTGGCATTTAAAGTGGCAAGAACAGAGGTCTTACGTCAACACTGTGCCACGAAGCAAGAAGGGGGGACTGTCTGCCCAGGGGACAGCGTGTCTAAAATAGGAATTCAATTCTAGGTGCCTCAAGATCAGAAAGATCCAGATTCAGTCAGAACGTTCAGAAAAAGGCTGCTTAAAAAAGAGGATTCAGGGGCGCCTGGGTGGCTCAGTGGGTTAAGCGTCTGCCTTCGGCTCGGGTCATGATCCCAAGGTTCTGGGATCGACCCCATGTCAGGCTCCCTGCTCAGCAGGGACCTGCTTCTCCCTCTTCCTCTGCCCCTCTCCCACCTGTGCAAGCGCTCTCTAATAAATAAAATCTTTCCCCCAAAAAAGAAGATTTCAAAGAGTTCGGTGTACGAGCAAATGGCAGAAGGGTGGAGGAAGGGGATACACTTGCAGGGAACAGGCAGGACCAGCTGGAAATCGGGGAGAAGAAATATGGCTGCAAAAAGGCTGCCCTTCCAGGCAGATGGAGGAGAAAGTCAGCCCCACGGTGTTGGGGGGGGGAACCCCCATGAGTTGCCCTGTCCCACCCGACCCCAGACTTACCCCAGCTCCACAGCTTCCCTTCCGTGGTGATGAGGAGGCTGTGGGCAGCGCACGAACCCGAGACCACTGTCCGCACCCGGACCCCCGACAGGCAGCCGTATCTATGGGGCCCCCATAAATTCTGACCGAGATTGCGGTAGGCAGCTGCAAAGGGAAGAGTGCAAATCAAACACCCACAATGACGGAGGGAGGTGAAAAGCACCCCAAAAATGTCAGTAGTCACCAGGGGTCCACTCTCCTCTGACACAGAAGCCCCGGGGTGCCACATGAGCCTGGCAGCGGAGGCTGTCCAAGGCGAAAGTCTGCAACTGAATCAAACCAACTGCTGTCGGCCCACTTGTCTCTGGCCCCAACCCGTGGGGACCTCAGACTCTCGTGCACCGCCTGAGCACGCCCACACGCAGGTGGCCACAAAGGCAGGGTGCTCTCCCTCCTGCTGGGAGCCCAACCCAGGAAAGCTGGGGTGAACCCAGTATTTCTTTCCCCACACCCCTTCTCACCTTCCCCTGCCTGCCCTCCACCCACCTCGGCCTCGCCCCTGCAGCCAGAGGCTCCTTTCAGAGTGAAGTCTGAGTGTCCCCATCCTCCCCAAAAAACACCTGCTCCCCCCCCGCCCCATGCACATCTAACAGACCCCGTGTGGGGGGCCCAGCTGACACCCCTCCCCTGCCACACAATTTCCTCCTTTCTCAGGGGTCCCACTGTAGTGGCCAGGTCATGGCCCCATGCTTTGCCATGCATCCCCTCCCACAGAATGCCCTTCCCTGACCCTTGCTTGTTCTTTAAAACTCATGTCAAGCACCCCCTCCTCCAGGAAGCCCTCCACGCCCACATCCCCTTTTAGCTCATGGCTTCCCGCACACCGTGAGGCTGATCACAGCACTCAAGCCTACTAAACTCATGCTCCTTCCAGGCCCTAGCAACCCCAGGGCCTTGCCAGTGCCAGGCACCCAGGAAGCACTCAGGAACACTGGAAGGTGTGTGGGTGGGAAGAATGCAGCTGCCTCCTTCCAAACTCCCTCTCCTCCCCATTCATGGACAGGGCATGGACCACACTTTGCTTAGTATTTTCAATTTGGAGCTCTGGAGGACAGAGACACGAGCCACGTTTCTAGGCCTGCAGGGACCATTATGAAATGCTAGCGGCTGCCACGTAACCGTGTCACGTTAATCTGGATGTCCGAACTGATTAAGAAACTGCTCCGTTACTGGGCTCCAGCGGAAAAGCATTGGTGCAACTCTTCGAGGCCAGTCCTGCCCTGCCCGCGCCCCACCAGCAGAGGGCGCCCAGGTGCGTCCTCATTCAGTTACGGGGCTACCGGTCCAAGGAACACTGGGCAGAAGTGTCAGCGGCCCACAAACAGCAACACCGAGCTGCTCCACCCTGAGATATTCCACTCTCCTCAAAGGCGGAAGAGGACCCGACGATCGTCTGGGAAAGAGCACCCCGAAGACAACGGCCTTCACAGGTTCTGTCCACGGCTGTTTATCACGAAGGTGGCAGGACTGACACATGTCATCTCTGGGGACACCGCGGAGGGAACTCTCCCAGCAGACCTGTCTCACAGGTGGCCGGATGCCCTGCTTTGCCAAAGCCTCATTCCTATGGCGGCTCCAGGAAGATCAATGCCCAAGACGCCAAGAGCCTGAGGGGCAGGATTTGTCCCGGCCTCCGAGGAACCGTCCCAGTGATCCAAGTCAGATTCAGTGCCCGGCAGCAGCGGCTGCTCCTCGGGCAGCCTGGCGGTCAGGGGTTGGAGCAAGAGCCACTGCGTCGTGCTGTCAACAAAGTAGGCATCACGTGGATTCCAGGAGCTTCGCGGAAGTGGGCACCCAGGGGCTGGCCGGCTCCCCCTCCCAGGGTGCGAGGAGACTGGGAAGGGCCAGGGCAGGAGGAGAAATCCTTCTTCCCTTCGGCTTGCACCAGTGGGACAACAAATCCTTCTCCTCCTCCTGTGGTCTCCGGGCAAGGTAATGGAGGACTGAGAGTTATTTTAAAATACTTACAAAGAAGGCTTGTTAATTACATAAAACTTCATTCGCAGGGAGACTGATCAGGGAAGCAAAGATCCGAATGGGAGAAGACAAAAACACACTCTTAAAATGCGCCCAGCATGTCTTCAACCAGAGTGTGAAAGCAGATTTTAAACCACAAGGTGGTTTTCCTTCCTCCGAGACCTCACCGGGGTGTGGGGAGCCCTGCCTGGCCTCAGCGCACCCCACCCTAGGTCCGCAGGAGATGGCCCATGCTCTGCCCGCTTGCTTTCCTCTGAGCGTGTGTCACCGTGTGCGGGCCACTCACTGAGAACAGCTCAGACACATGATGTGGTACACGCGTGGGGCCGGCAGGGAGACGGTGGCCATCACACCCTGGGAGGGGCTTCTTGGACACCAGACCCGGGGCAGGTGGTCCTCTCCACGACAGGAGGCAAAGCGCTAGGCCCCCCTCTAGCTCTGCCGCACGCCAGGCGCTGCTAGAAGTCCTGCTGCCTTCACGGAATACGATGATCTCCTCCGCCTGGCTTGAGGCACCAAGGGAGTGTCCGTGCGCAAATATTTGTTCGCTGGGCAATGTTGGAAAGTACTTTGGGAACCTTTCCAGATGAAATCAAGAGGCCATAAAATGTGGCGACAGGCCAGCTTCACTTCTCTCAGATGGGCCAGTATCCTCCTGAGGAAAGATAGCGAGTTTCTAAAAGCCACTGGGAACACAAAAGCTCCTTCTTGGGACTTCTGTGCTCCCTCCACTCCACACACTGCTACTCGCTCCGTCCGAGCAGTTCCTGCAACAATTGGGCAGCATGCAAAGAACCGTGGACTCCTCTGTAACGTCTACCAAGCTGGACGTGTGACATGTGACAAAAGTCTTCGACACTCTGACATCCCACAGGACCAGCCTCTTCGTGTTCACGAAAGTAACAGACGTGCGGAGGAGGATGGGAAGAAGGTGTCCGTGTTACCTGTGACTACTTATACTTTTCCCGTTTAATCCTAAACGGAACTGGGTTTTTAAAACACAGAACTGTGAGGGGCGCCTGGGTGGCTCAGTCGGTTACGCGGCTGACTCTTGCTTTCGGCTCAAGTCATGATCTCACAGTCATGGGCCTGAGCTCTGAGTCCGGCTCTGCGCTCAGCATGGAGGCTGCTTCGGATTCTCTCTCCCTCTCCCTCCTGCTCTCTCTCAAATAAATCAATAAAATCTTTAAAAATAAACACATACAGAACTGTGAAATGAGAGACTGGTACAAGCCCAGGGTTCGAGTCCTGTCCTGTCCCTAGAGGGGCTGTGTGGCCTCAGGCAAGTTGCTTGGCCTCTCTGAACACCTCTGTCAACGCAGAGAATACCTACCTGGTGGCTGCTGGCGGCAACCACGCGGGCCACCTAGCGCACAGGAAGCACCCGACAAACAGTAGCTTCGTACGGTTTCAGAAACCGGGTCTCATACCTTGCTGTTTAGGCACTTCTTTTCGACCAATCAAGTCCCAGTTGGTTGCCCCAAAAATCAAAAGCTGCCCTTTGCACTTAGACCCTTCAAGTTTCTACAGAGAGAGAGAAAAAGAGAGAGAAAGGATTAGCTTGCAATGCTGCTTCCAGCTTTTGCCGTCTGCCCAATGACAGCCAGAAACAAAAGAAAAATCATCACTCGTTATTCGCGCCTCCCCCGGCGGCTCGCACAGTGACGGAGGCCCAAAGTGGTACACCATCAGGGTACGTAATCCCCAGGCGGCTGGTTGGTGAGGCTCAGGCTCGCTTTTATCCACTGACTTCTCTTGAAAATATCTCTTGCAAGACACTAAAAAGTCAGCCACATACATGGAGTGTCCCTCCACTCCGCAAACTGCCTGTAGAGGTATTTGCGAGAGGCCTGGCGTGGCGCACATGGAGTCTTAAAACGGCTGACCTTGGGGGCCAGCACAGCGCCGCACACGACTCCAAGCCTCCGGAGCCCTGCGTCACCCGTGGCTTCGGACTGTCCCTCCACGTGCTGCCCGCTGTGCCTGGCGCCTTTCGGGGGGGGGGGGACATCATCAGAGCACCGTGTGACATGGGGGATCCCGGCTGGGCCTGTCCCCGCTGCCCGCCCCTTGGGTGGAGAGGCTGTGTTCCCCGCCCCAGGACGGTGTGTCCAGACCCTCAGGCTCCCAACGCAGAACAGCGCCAGGACCACACACTGCTGGGTGGTCAAGGGGAGGACACGCCACTCAAAAAGGCCACCGTCCAATCTGGGGTGGCACTCGGTAGAATATTCGCAGCAGTGTGCTGTGTTTCTGCAATGCCCAAACACGCTTCTGAAAGTCGACCGCCAGGCAGAGACTCGCTTCTGAACCACGCACCCAGGTCCCTGCAGGGGCCGGGGAAGGGGGACTTCCCTCTCTGCCTTCGTCCTTGACCTCACCACCCCAAGAGGCCCAAAAGAACGGTTTCCTTCTGTTTACAGAACTGTTCTTGGAAGAAGGCCTGATGAAAAAAAAAAAAAGCCACCCGGCCCCCGTCATTCTAACCTCTAGGCACCTGCCCTGGTGCACAGTGAGTGCATTTTTAAGAGGAACACATCTCCACGGGGACTCTGTGTGACCCAACCTGAGGCCACGGGCACCCTAGAGAACACACCCCGTCACGCTCACCCACGTTTCCGTGGCTGCAGGCAGCCAGTCCATCTACAGGGCACGTCCTGCAGGCCACACGCGAAGGGGAACCCAACAGCCAGGAACGGAGAAGGACCTCACCACGTGTAAATTATTTAGAGAACGACCTTGATAGGAGGGCAGTCCCACCCCAGAGCACCCACAGACTCGGATTACTTGAATGGGAGCCTAGTTTCCCTCGGTTATCTCCCCTTCTTTGTGTAGCTGGCGGGCCTGGCTGGAACATTCTACAGATCTGCAACAGAGGATGAACCACAGCCAGTGCGTTCTGTCAAGTTCCCCAAGGAAGGAGCGGCCCTGGGTCTCTGCCCAGGTCCCCAGCCGGCCCTCCACGGCTCCTCAGGTCTGTGCGGACAGGGCAGCAGATGACCCCCGGGGGCGACGTGACCGCGACACCGCGACACCGATCGAGGGGCATCTGCTAGAGCAGCAGCTCACAGGCGGCCACCGTGCCCTCAGACTGCCAGGGCTTCCGCGATGGCCCCGGGCAGGAGCGAGTTTCCTCTGTGACCCGAGGTGCCAGCAACTGCACGAGGGAGCAAGGGCCTGTGGGTACTGGGTCAAGCCAGCGGAGCGCTTCTCCAAACTCCGACCTTCCTGATGCCAGGCTTGCGGCAAGCCGTCGTCAACGGAGTCTACCCCAGTCACCGCCGTGGGATTCCTCCAAAGAGGAATTTAAAACACAAAACTGTGAGGGGCGCCGGGGTGGCTCTTTCTCAGGTTTTCCTGTCCTGGGCCTTCTGTTCTCACCCACCAGATAAAACTAACTGACTAGGCGTCATGCTATGATCTGCACAGCTGTTTGCCAAGGCCACCTACTGTATTTCTCCCTAATGTAATTCTTCCCTCTACCTTCTAGGAAAGAGAAAATTCAAATAAGGAACAAGACTCCTAACACCCTTTCAATCACAGCCCATGTCCCTCTCAGTCGCAGACCTGAGCTGGCCCGTCAGGTGGGAAAGACCCTGATGTCTGCTGGCTCCGCCCAGAGGAACCCCAGGGATGGCTGTCAGGGCCGAGGGCCAGAGGCTTTGTGACCCTTCGAGGTCTAATCCAGCCTTCTCTGATGGGCCAAGAGAGTGCTGTGACTAAAGGCTATGTGGCAGTGAAGACGGTCCCACAGTCTCCCCAACAGGATGAGTGAATTTCATTACACCTGCTGTCCCCCAACGCCCCGGTCACGAGCTGGTCCAAATGAATGGCCAAGACAGAAAAATGCACTGCGCTTTTTCAATCAACAAAACGGCATTTCTTGTTCAAAGCGATTTTTGAATTATTGCCCAAGAGCAAAGAGCATGTTTATGAGGCTGGGAGACCACCTTTTAACTTACGTCCTTTTAGAAAACCGTGACCCGGGCACCCTGATCCCAGGACCCTGCTCAGCAGGAAGCCTGCTTCTTCCTCTGCCCCCCCCCGCCCCGCCCCGCCCCACCCCATGTGCTCTAATAAATAAATAAAATGTTAAAAAAAAAAAAAGAGAGAAGAAAAGAAAAGAAAACCGCTAGCCTCGGCAGAGAGAGGGCCGCTCAGAGAAGTGCCAGCAACGACAAATTCCCTAACAGGCTATCAACTAGAACAGACTTCAAAAGCTCGCTTTTTGGTCGTATTTGTTTGACCCTTGCAGACGGGACAGACTTGTCTTGGGGTCCACAAGACTTTAGCACTCCAACACTGAAGAAACCATGAAGACCCGGAGTGCTGGTGACACTCCCATTTTCCAGAACTCTGCCAAGGCGCCTGCATTACCTCCAGGGTCGTGGAGCTCACTCGTCATTCGCCCTGGACCATCATAAAATGCTCATCTGACAAAACCACACGGGGCAGAGCATTTCCTGAGGCTGAAATCCTAAAAATGTTTTACAAAATACACACCTTTATTCAAGGCAACCTGGCCCCTCAACCCCACGAGTATCTGGGTTCACCTTTCACAAGCCCCGACTTCGGCTTAGCTCCAGACAACGCCAGGCAGCTGCTCTCACACACCTCCTTCAAGAAGCCCTCCACGGTGGTGAGGCTTGCAAAATTCTTCCTCAAAAAGCCTCTCCGGAAACAAGCTAGGGACTGCGGGCCGCCCGGGACAGGCCTGCCTGGCAGGAGCAGAGCCGATGCTTCCCTTGGAAGCCGGGAACCTGGCGGGGGACCCACCCGGGACCTAGGCCTGTGGGAAAGCAGCAGGACAGCACAGCATGGGCCTGGCCTTGACTCTGGACCAAAGTCAAAAGATGCTAACAAGACCTGAGAACTCCAGGGGAGCACTTTCCCGGGGCATCCAGACGCTCAGGCTCCTGGATGTGCTCACTAGTCCAAAGGAAATCGCGCTACTGCTTCACAGGCCCTCGTTTTTTAAGGGGGTAGGGGAAGGTACGTACAGATGTATCTACACGTATCCAGGACGTACAAGGTAAGCGGGTCGTAAATACAAAGCAAATGCAAACTGCAAGCACTGCTGGGTCTGTCTGCTCCTGGGGAGCAGAGGACTCTCTCGGTAAGACTAAGAAAGTGCCGTTCCCGTCAGACAAGCCAGCCGCGTGCAGAGCCGCTGCAGAGCTGGGCGTCCCTCTGCACTCTCTCTGGGACTACATGCTTGGGTGAACCTCAGCGCTGGGGTAAGGAGCTCCTCCTTCACTTTGGGACATGAAAACGCGCTGCTCTAACCGGGCGGACTGCAGCCCTGCAGCTGACAGGCGCTCCCGCACAGAGAACACAGCAGAGGCAGAGACCCGCTGGCCATTCTGTTCCGCTTCCCTCCTAACACGCAGGGACTGAAGGGCAAACGGCTGGAGTCCCGCACAGAGAATTAGATCTGTCAAAGGAAAACCATTCCCGCGCTCCAGCTTCTCAATTCTGGCCAGCTCCTGGCACAGTCCTGGTCCCAGGCCCCAGGTTCAGACATTTCAGTGACAGGGGCTCTCCTCCACCGTCTGCCGTGCTGACCCTTTCAACGGGACGGCAGTTAGGAAGCATTTTCACATGAACACTTTGCACAGGGGTTAAGGACACCATCAGAAGACACCTGAGCCCATGTGGAAATTGACTGCCATGGGATGCTGGGACAAGCCCTTAAACTCTGTGCCTCAGTTTCCTCATCTGTAAAGCGGATGAAGAAACGCATTCTTTTTAACCATTTAAACACTGTTTCAGCGCCTTCGGAGGAAAGCACTCTGATACTGCTAAGCCTCACACACCCTTTGGTGACAGAAAAGGGCCACTCGAGAGTGTCTACACCCTAAATGGAAGTTCTTATTCTTCTGGGGCTACCTGAAACCTGGCCAAAGCTCTGATCCTTTCCTGAACACACGTCCCACACGAAGCCCGTGGGTTTCGAGGATCGCAGACCCCGGGCTAAGATCTCTAGCTCTGCAGTGTTTTGCAGGCACCGGGAGTTGAGTTGGTCACGACCTCAATTAAGATCTGCAGGCCCAACTCCAACGAGTGAACTGAAGCCCGCTCAAGGGACGGGAGATGCTCCCCACCCCCCGGAGGGGTACACTGAGCCCTCACCGAGCACCCGCGCCCTCCGACCGCGAGCGATGAACAAAGCCCCAACACCTCTCAGCCCCGGGGGCTTCCCGACCTCAGGGGGAGGACTCTCCGGAGCATGCGCCCTCGCACCCCGCCCCGGCGCCGGCCGCCCCCGCCTCCCCGGCGGCGCGAGACGGCGCAGGGCCGTATGGGGCATGCGCGGCGGCCGCCAGGCCCCGCCCCCCCGGAGCGCCGGAGCCGAGGCGGCGGGAACCTCAAAGCCCCGGCGCAAACCGCCGCTCCCCACAGCGCCCCGGCGGCCCCCTCCCCCAGCGGCGCCCCGGCGGCGCAGCGGCCGTGGGGAAGAGGAGGGGGACTGGGGACGGCGAGGGCACCGGGCGCCGCGGCCCGGACCCGGCGCGCGCGCATCCCCTCCTCGGGCCCGAGACAACTTGCAAAAGTCTCCCTTCCCGGGGCGGGAGGGGGAGGGGAGGCGGAGGGAGTCGGCTCGCGCGGCGCCGGGGGCGGGGCCATGACCCCCTCTCGCGGGCGGGCGGGCGCGGGCTCCGGCCGCCCCTCCCCCGGCGGGGGCCCGGGGCGCGCGCCCCAACGGCCAACCGCCGCGCGGGCGGGGGCGACGGGGGTCGGCTAGGCCGCGGCCCGCGCCCGCCCCCGGCCCGCGCTCTTTTGTTGGGCGGCGGCGGCGATGATTCAGCCCGCGGCCTGCGCCGGCCCCGCCGGCCCCGCCGCCCCCGGCCAGGACGCGCAGTGACGCGCCGCGGCCCCGGCCCCCCGACCCCCCCCCCCCCGGCCCCGCACTCACTACGCGCTCCTTGGTGTGCTCGGGCTCGGTGATGATCACGGCCGCGCCGCCCGCCTTGGCCGCTGTCGGCCGCGCCGCGCGCTTGCCCCCGCCGGGGGCCCCGTCGAGCTCCAGGCCGTCCTCATCGCCGCTGCTGCCGCCGCCGCTACTGCTGCTGCAGCGCTCGGGCCGCTCGCGCTTCCTGCCGGCCGGGCCGCCGCGCTTCCTGGGCCCGGCACGGGCCGTGCCGTTGCCCGAGCTCGGCTCCTCCCAGGCCGCCGCCGCCGCCTTCTTCCTGGGCATGGTCGCGCTGGAGGAGACACGGGGCAGCGGCGCACAATGGACGGGTTATAAACTGCGCGGGGGGAGGGGAGCGCAGCCGAGCCACCGGCCTCCACTTCCTCCCCTGCCCTCCCCAAAGTGGCGGCCGCGGGGTGGGCGGAGAGGGGGCGAGCCGGGAGGAAATCGCGCCCCTCCCGGGCCCCGGCGCGCCTCCTCCGGGGAATCCCGCACGGGAGCCCAAGTCTCCGACTGCAATCCGCTTAGGGAAAGAAAAAAAATGGAGACCCCCCCCGGCCCATCCTCGAGTTAGGTTTGCCTACATCGCATCACCATCGCAGCCTGGTCCCCAAAAAAGTAAAGGGAAAGAAAAAGGAGGCTTCGATCCCCTAGCTTCTAATTACAGAAGGCTCCGGGATACTTCAAAGATCCCCCTTTGAAACAGCTCCCCCCTCCCTGGCCGCCCCACCTGCTGCTTTTGTCTCCGCGCCCCCCTCCCCGAGCCCACTCAATTAAATGCAATTCTCTCTGCCGCCCCCTCCACCGCCCGAGCCCCCAATTCCCCGCCAGCCTGGGGGTTCCGACCTCTGGCTCTAATTAGCCTAATCCCTCGGGGTGGGCTGCCCCCGGCGGGGGGGGGGGGGGCAATGAAGTCGGCCCCCAGCCCCAAACACCTGCTCGCACAGACACGAAAAATAAAAACTTTAATGGTGTCCAACTCTCCCGGCCCCTCCCCGAACGTGCGGCCCAGCCTGTCGCTCCGATCCCGGCTGCGAAGTGCCCCGCTCCGCCGCTACTTTCCCCCAGCGTCCCTGCGCTTTCGCCCTGTCTGCCTTTTTTTTTTTTTTTATTGATTTTGAACAATGGGATCTCTGTCTGTCTCCGATTAAACCACGTGGATCCGCCTTCCTTCCCCTTTTTATTCATTCAATCCCCCAACCCCCCTTCCTTAGGTTTTTTTTTTTTTTACCTTTTCTCCTTTAAAAAAAAAAAAGGGGGTAAAAAAAAAAAAAAAAACTTTCCCAGATCCCACAAACTGAACGTTGTCGATTTTGATTTTCAGTCCCTACCTGGTTGGAGTGATGAGAAACCGGAGAGAAAACGGAAGAGGAGCAACTAAAAGATGAACCGGAGGGCTTTTTTTCCCCCCTCGGCCCAGACCAGGGATCCAACCCACTCACCAGATACACTTAAAATGTAAATACGAGCTTCCAGAACAAATGCTACAACACAAAACAGAAACACATGTGCTGCCGGGCGGCAAGCGAGCGCGCGACGGAGCGGGCGGCTGAGGGCCCGGGGCGCGCGCGCCCCCTGCTGGCCGGCGGACCCCGCGGCGGCCCGGCCCCGCCCCCGCCCGCTCCGGAGCCCGCGGGACGGCCGGCCCACCCGAGCCTGCGGCGGGCGCCACGCGGCCAGACTCCAAGCGACCCGGTCCTGCGCGTTCCGCAGGCTGCGCCGCGCGCCCCGGGCCTCTGCGCAGCGCGTCCCGCGCGCCCCATATTTCTTCGGGTTTAGGAGAATGTTAGATTGTTTTTCCCTGGGCACGTCTAGACAGGTCACCTGAGGACACTCGCCGGAAAATAGTTACTTTGCTCACGCATCCGCCAACAAGGGACGTGCCCTAATTGAGTGATTGGAATGAAAGATGAATACAGTGTGAATAAAATTTTCTCTTGTGCCGAGGGAAGCTGCGTTTTATTTGCCTATGTGTCCCCAGAACGTAGCAAGGTGCTGTTATGGTAAGAGTTACATAAAGATTTGCTGTATTAGGGAGTTGGCTCCTAGTTAATATGCAGGCCCAGGATGCACTAGAAGCTAGTTTTGATGGAAATTTTTCATAAATATTTACTGAGCCCCCAGTACCTGCGAGACACACAGTGCTAGGTGCTGGGGATCCAAAGCTAGAGGATGAGATTCCTGTCCTAGTGAAACGCACGCTCTAAGGGGAGACATAGATCATGAAGCAAGAAATTTCAAGTGTGATAAGTGATGGGGTCAGGACACGCTACTCCAAAACAGGCACCTTGATGAGTTGAATATTGTAAGCTGAAAGTTTCCAGAAATCCTGCAGAAGTCCGTTTAAGGTCACTGATAAGCACCACCCCCTTCTCCCAACCTCCCCCAACACCACCTACACCCCTTCCCTCCCAACCCTTCTTCCCTAAAACAGGTTCATAAAACCCTCAGGTGAGAGGTGCCTGCTTCATGCCAGGAGGAAAGGAACACCGTTCTCTCTGAAGACAAAGGAACACCAAGAAGAATCCTAAAAAATGACCCTTGCTACATGTCCCCCGCGTCCTACACCTACCTCTTACTCTTTGACCTACGCTAGTCCTCCAGGACTGTCCCCTCTCCATCAAACATAAGAGAAAAATGCCCAGGCCTTTTTCTTTTGGTCTTCATTTCCTTATGAGGGCTCCCATGTCACATAAAACTTAATTACATCAACTCTTATGTTTGTCTCCTTTTAATCTGTCTTTGTCGGTATGATTTTCAGACTCAGCCAGGGACCCTAAAGAGCATTGAGGAGAAAAGCTTTCTCCTGTCCTACAAAAGCATTGCAAAGTAATACCTGCGTGGGACCTTTACAGCAGTGGACTTCCTCCCGTTCTGGGTTCAGGGAAGGCCTCCTTTGGAAAGTGAAACGGAGTGACTTTCAGGATGGATAAGACCCACCAGATGAAGAGTGATAAGAAGACTGTTCCAGGGCATGTGGAGGAACAGTACATACAAACTTCCCGGGGCCTTGAAAGACCTGCCATGTTGAGGGTAAGTGTCCCATGGGGCCGGGCAAGAAGAGCAATGTGCCCAGCACTGGGGAAGTAGGCAAGAGCTAGACCATGCAGTGCCTAGTGAACCACATTAAGGATTGATTTTTCTTAGAAAATCTGTTTGCTTGTCCTGGGAGATGGATGACTTACTGGTCTCCCCTCTGACGTTATGATCTGAATAACACGTGGTCTCCTACCAAAGATTTTTACCTGCTTCCTTTTGTCTTAGACAGACTGCCACAAGAAGTTCCTTCTTTAGACAACTTCCCGAAGATGGGTAGAGTTCTAGGCTTTTTGCAAAAATTAATTCATTCCTTAATTGTTAGAGCAAGAAGCAGGATTCCGGAGGCAACAAATGTCTAAAGGAAGACAGAGACACCAGGGGTCCCAAATCGAAGGTATTTGATCAGTGCCAAGTCTGTGTGTGCAGGGAGCCAAGAGCACTTATGTAAGAGAACTTTAGAAATGAGAGATCAACTGGCACTTTCCAGAGATTTCCAGATAGGTCAAGACAGAGAATAGAAAAACCCTTTGAAAGTCTCTTCTTAATAGACCTGCATTAAAAAAGATTTAGGAGCTTAAACCTTGATGCTTTCAAATAAAACCTAATTTGAACCAACCAGAAAAGAATTTTGCCTAACTATGCCATCAAGTCCCCTTCAGGAAACGGCATGCTGATGCCTGCCAGGCCTCCGTGGTTGGTTGGGTGTTTATCCTCCAAACACCCTGTGTGGCCAATTAGGAGAAGTACTGATAGTACTTGTAGATTTCAGCCCGTGAGTCTTTTTCCTTTTTTTTTTTCTCCTTCCCCATTATAAGGCTTTTTGCCAGCGCAGAAGACACATGCGTCAGAAACACTGATGCAATTGAGACGCTAATATCAGATTGCATCATGTGATCCTAGGTGTGGTGCTCCCGAAACTGGTTTTTCTTGAGGTTGTGCTGCAGTAGAAAAGCACTTCGGGGATAACACCCAAGAACTGGCCCTACTCGTTAGATGGCAGAAGTAATTTTTGCATGTACATGCCTGGGTTCCCCACCACTATGCTCCTAGGGAAAGGCGGTGTGGCTTTCCTGGCTGAAAGGGGTGTGCTGGAGACACTCATCAGGTGGCGTGTCACGCTGCCGCTTATGTAATGAACGGTACCTGGGGAGGCGCACCCACCAGGCAGGCTGGAAATGACACTTCCTCCTCCGAAACGCGCTCAGAATTGTATCTCACTTTCATCGAGGAGCAGCGCCTCTGGGGACAGACCGGTTCCATGCAAAACTGGAAGGGGAGAAACAAAGAAGGTGGTTGAGATTTCTCGGGCACTTCCTAGGCGGCTGGCCCTGTGTTACAAGCACTTCACACGAGGAACTGTGGAAATGTGGGTTCCAGCTGCCAGCCTGCCATCACCGAGCCCCACGACAGGCTGTTTGGCCTCTTCTGCTGTTGGGCAAAGTCGTATGTCACGTGAGATTAGGCAGCATTGAAGGTCCCTCCCAGGAGTGGAATGCCATTGGCCTTGGCTACGGAAAGCTGGAATTCCAGGATCTACAGAAAACTGATCGTGGATCATGAGAACGATGCTACTGACCGATGGAAAACTAGTCCTGATGGTCTGTGTTTGCACAGTTAGGTTAGGGTGGGGTGCTCTAACTTGGATCTCCCCTTCACCGGCAGACATGGTAGCCACGGGCTATACTGAGGGCTGGAAATGTGGCTTAATGCAAATTAGGGTGTGCTGGGAGCATACCGCCACCGAATTTCAAAATCTTAGTACCACAAAAAAGAATCTGAAATATCTCATTAATAATTTTTTATCATCCTGATCACATGTTGAAATGATCATATTTTTGGCGTTAGGTTAATGGAGAATTAAAATTAACATCACCTGTTTCTTTCTACTCTTTCCAATGTGGCTACCGCAAAATTTTTAATTACTTACTTAAAATTTTGTGGTTCACATTTTATTTCTGTTGGACGGCACTGCCTTTGAAAGCATAGCTGGAAAATGGGTAATTTGCTCTGGACCCAACACTTTCTGCCTCTGTTCTTGAGTGCTCCCACCTGTTAAACGGCAAGATAGAGTTTGTACTAAATTTCTTTCGGGGTTACTTCTGGAAGAATAATCCCTGATTCTGAGAACAGTAATTGGTGGGGGAAGGATCCTTGCTGTAGTGTCTGGAAAGGTGTTTTCTGGGAGAGGAAATTCTTCTAACTCTATTTCTGCCCGTAGGATCTTTAAATATTGTCGTTGGAGTTTTAAGCCTCCCAGGCTTGGGCTTTATTCACCTTTGTGTTTCCAGCAAGCTCCAGGGGCAGCCTGACATGATTATGCTGTCAGTTTATGTGTGTTGACCTATGTAATACTGGGGTGAAGAATTGAAGCCCAGAGGGGCTCTGAGACCCCCTAAGGCCGCACAGTGGCTGTTAGGTAAGCTCGTTCATGAAACCCTTGGTGTGGTCCCTGCGCCAGAAGCAGCTGCATCATTTGGGTGTTTCTTTCTTTTTTTTTTTTTTTAGATTTTATTTATTTACTTGACACAGAGAGAGACAGCCAGGGAGAGAGGGAACACAAGCACAGGGAGCAGGAGAGGAAGAAGCAGGCTACCAGCGAAGGAGCCTGATATGGGGCTCGATCCCAGAACGCTGGGATCACGCCCTGAGCCGAAGGCAGACGCTTAATGACTGCGCCACCCAGGCGCCCCCATTTGGGTGTTTCTTAAAAACACAGACTCTCAGGCTGGGCCCCAGATCTATTGAACCGGAATCTGCATTTTTATCAAGATACCACAGGTGATTTTTGTGTGTCTTATTTTTATACATTTGTTTATGAGAGAGAGAGAGAAAGTGCACATGAGCAGGGGGCGGGGAGAAGCAGAGGGAGGGGGAAAAGCCAACTCTCCACGCTGACCAGGGAGCCCGACGCAGGGTTCGATCCCAGGACCCCAAGATCATGACCTGAGCCGAAGGCAGACACTAAACCCACTGAGCCACCCAGGCGCCCCTTGTGTGTCTTAAAGTATGAAACGTCATCCCCTTTTTCTCAAGGGAAGCCTCGCTGTCTATGCCCCGTAGGAGTTATTCCCAGCCTCATCCCAGGGAAAGAAGACAGAGGATGCTGGACACCAAGCCTCCCATGCTGGCTGATGATGAATTTAGGGAAATTCAACAAGTATTACTGAACCTCAGTTCTGCCCGGCACCTGGAGCCGATGGCCCTGCTTCTCATCCTGAGGGCTTGAGGGGCTTATGCTTTGTAGCCCCAGTCACCGGCACCTCAAGGAAGAAACAGCCCCTTCACGATCCCCCCCCACCAACTGGTCCCAGTGTTCCTACTTTTACACAGGAGTCCAGGAGAAGTGTGAAATGGAAAACAGCAGTGTGCCTTGGGGGGGGGGCGGCTTTTCAGACCCAGGACAAACAGGATCGAGCTCAGTTTTGTGAATGTCTGCGTGCGAGTCTGTACCCACCAGTCCCTCCGCCCCGAGCCGGGTGTTTGCGTTCATGTTGTTTAGAACCGTGATAAAGCCACACTTTATAGAATCAGTCTCTAATCAATAGCTCTCCAGTCATTTTTTGAAGACTGCCCCTCCTCCAAGCTTGCCGATAAAAGCCACATTCTGCAGAGATACCATGCGCCCCGGCAGTGGGCACTCTGGTTGTACGGTGTCGAGGCAGAGAAAGAGATAGAAGGACAAATGAATCGCAGGTCCTAGAGATGTTCGTCCAGCATCCGCTGTGTAATGGAGCCTAGAAGCCAGGGAGCTTTCTGGTGAGGAGAAGACACAGAGTCTGAACGGACAAGAAAAACCCCGGCTTTGGGCTCAGGGACAGAATGGCTCATTTGCCTGGGTAGCTAATGAGAAGGCAAAGGAGAGGAGCCTGTTTTGGGGGTCAGGTGGTGCTGGTGGCTGGGGACCACTGCGTTTCAGGCCACATCACGTCCTGAGAAACTACGACTCTCGGGAAGGTGAGCAAACGAGCCAGCGTGAACCCCGTAACGCCAACACCTAGGCTGTCACGTGACGCAAAGGGGCCTTAAACTGAACCAAGATGCTCTGGCATTTTTTGAGCACGTACCGCGTGCCAGCCACCAGGCCATATGCTCCCACAGAAATGCCGATTTAATCTTTAGAATTTCCTTACAGCGTGGATACTGTTGTGGGTCCCTGGGTTAATCTGCGCGGGGCTGTGTGACAAAGTACCACGGGCCCCGGGCAGGGAGGGGGGCGGGGGGGGGGGCTTAAACAACAGACCTTTATTGTCTCCCAATTCCAGAGGCTAGAAGTCCAAAATCATGGTGGCAGCAGAGTCAGTTTCTTCATTTGGTTAGATATGTCATTTCTTTGCTTGACTTGTAGATGGCTGTCCGCTCACTTTGTTGTCATTGGGGCTTCTGTCTGTACCTGTCTGCGTCCTGATCTCCTCTACAAGGACACAAGTCACATTGGATTATGGCCCAACCTAGTGATCCCATTTTAACTTCCTTCCTTCCTGGAAGACCCCGAAGATCCATTCTGAGGTACTTGGGGTTAGGACTGCAGCATTTGATGGGGAGGGGAGGGGAGACAACACTCATCCCACAACGGTCCCATTTTACAGATAGAGAAACTCAGACAAAAAGAGGTCCCCTGAGTTGGTCCAGGTCTCACAGGGGGATGTGGTAAAGCCAAGATTTCCCCCAAGCAGGTGACTGCCAACCTGGTCCCTCTTGTGTGTGGGATAGACCCAACATGGGGCCTCAGGCAGGACAAACTCTGTGAACCCCAGGTCCCACAAATGTACAGCAGAGGTGGGCACGGCCACCTGGCAGAAGGAGACGGGGTTCCACGCAGGACTGTGGTCCAGCAGGCAGCATGGTCCCTGGTGTGCGGAAAGAGTGCAGTAGGGTTCATTTCATCCCCCTCCCACTGCCCTCTCCAGGGTGTGGGCTCCTCAGCTCTCAGGGGGCTAGCGCTTCCTGCCCTGCCTGCTCCCAGGGCTGGCACATTGAAATGTTCCCTAAATTGCGAAGCGTTGTTCCCAAGAATGGGAGAGCCTTGGAAACAGGGGTGGGGGGGGTTGGGGGGTGCGGGGATAGCAGTGTGGTGGCTTTAGTGGCTTTAGGCCAATGTCGCGCTCTCTGTGTCTCCTCCTTGACCCTCTCTCGGGAGACTCGGCAAGAAAGACACGCACTCCACTGTGTCCACAGAGCCTGGCAGAGTGCACCTGTTCATGTCTCAGTTTCCCTGTCGTGCAGTCATTAGCATAGCTTAACTCAGTACCTGTTAGTGCTTGGACAATGACTTGATGTCTTACTGTTCACTAGCATTCCACGTGAGATGTAACAATGTGAAGATAAAATATAATAATGTAAGGAATAACGATATAACATTTACAGAACTTTTGCCTATTTTCAGAGACGAAGATGAATTGTTGCTGACCCCAGGGGCTCCACCCAAGCCATTCCTGTACCCACTCCTTTGTCACCCACTAGCCCTTTCCTTGCTCTGCCCCCCACCCTGTGCGTGCCTTTGTTTTCTTGAAGCCCCCCTCTTTCTAGGACCCCTTGTTTTTTATGCCTTATCTTGCCATCCCTATAGGAGCTGGTTCCGTGGCTGGAAACCGCAGGTGGACGGTAGCAATAATGCGTGTGGTTCTTCAGGCTTTGAGCCTTGAGAAGAGGCGCCATCTGAAAACACGATCTCCACTGTGGGCCACGGTAGTGCTGGGCATGGAGCCGGATAGTGCTGGGACCCAGCTTCTACTCCAGGTCCGTGCTATTCGGGGCGTGGACTGTGTGTGCTGGCAAGTGTGCAGTGTGGGCTGAGGCCCTGCTCTGTGCAGAACCCTCCCAAGGCCAGGCCTGTCAGCCACCTTATCATGGCCTTAGATAGAGGCCCCTTGGCCCAATCAACACGGAGGCATCGTGACCGCAAGCCTCAGCTTCCTCTCTTCATTCAGCGCATCAGGCAGTAGGAACAGCATGTGCAAAGACCCTGAGGTGAGAATGCATTCTGTTCTCTTGGGCAAAGTGGAGGAGGAAGAGAATGACTATAGACCCGAGTGCTAGGAAGATGCCAGCTCGGTGAACGGTGTTCTATGTGGGTAGAGCAGTTAATTTCATAACGAACAGGGTAAACTGTGGCTCGGAGAGGTTCTGGGGGTCAAGATTGCTCAACCGGTACGTTCCAAGGTGATGGTTGGGACTCTGTGATTTGGAAACCCACTCTCTCTTTGCCACAGGTCAGTACTCCTCCACCCTGAGACCCGGGCCCCTTCTCAGAATATGCCTCAACAACGGCTTCGGCTGGAAGCCTGGACCCCGGGCGTCCTCACTGCAAAATGAAGGGGATGGGTCTGTGCTCCAGGGACATGCCCCTCAGACACGCCCTTGAATGTGCTGTGTGGACGCACACCACGGCCAGACCCTAGAGGTGGGTCCTCTAGACACAGGCTGTCGGCATGTGCCATGGATATACTCCGTGGATGCACGCCGTAGACGGGTACCACGGATGTGCACTGCAGACACGTACCATTGGCATGCTTCCTGCACGTGCTCTGCGGATATACACTATAGACATGCTTCGTGGGCGGGCACCGTGGCAATGCACCTGGAGGTGGTTTGGGCTGGCACACAGATGAACATTTTAAAAATTCCAATTGCTACAAATTTATTTCAGGGCAAGTTAGAGATACGTGTATGTGTGTATAATGAGCAATCAAAGCCATGCTTTCAATAATGAATGCTGTAGAGTTTCTTTTTAAAAATTACTCATTTCGGTTTAAAATAGGTGTTGATTTAAAGCGAGCTGCTCAATCAGGTGTTATGTAGATCTTGCAGCAAGTGGTCCACAAATCCCTTTGTCTTGAGAGATCAGGATTCTGTGCTCTCCCACCTCTAGTGTTCTTCGGTCTGGGATGCACCGTGGATCTTGACGATCTAGAAAGACTGGGTAGTGGCAGAGAAAGCAAGCCTATTTAAATGTACGCACTGAATCACACAGGTCTGGACCTGATCCATGGAAGACTTCTTGGCTTTGCATGTGTGACCAGGTGTGCAACCCGTCATCAAACACCAGCCTGATTATGGGGCTTAGGAAGCAGGAAGCTGGCCCCCAAGGAGGAAGAGCCTTGCAGGTGGGAACCTGATCTAGGCGTGTCGTGTCTAGCGTGTATGTGTGAAATATAGTCGTTTCTATGTCTATTAGGTTGCTCTGGAAAGTATCATTTTCTAGCTGGAATCCAGTCCCCTCCTTTGAGGGATGAGAAAACGGAAAGCCAGAGAAGGTGAGCTGTCTCCCAGTCTGAGCCAAAAAAAAAAGCAGGGCCCTCCTCCCCACCACGTGGCCAGGAGCCACCTTGACAACTAAACCGCTCATTATTTTTTATCTTCTGGATGGTTTGAATAACTATTTTTATGCCCACGTTTTTTCAAAAGAGCGTGTTTATTACCAAACCTCATTAAATGGCCTGGGTCTTGGGCTGGTTCCCCTTCCCTGCCTCGGAGGGCAGGAAGGTATTTGGCTGGACCCAGAAGCATTCTCCTCCCACACCATTACCTAATGCTCTGTGTCCAAAACAGGGTGCTAGGGATCTCTGGGCAACCAGTCTGACAGGGAGGGAGTTTCCAGATGACTCATGGGGTAGCCGGGAGCACAGGTGACCCCAGGAATGCAGGCGGGGCAGAAGAGGGTGGACCCCAGTGAAAGACAGCGAGGGAGGGACATGGGGAGCACAGACTCTGGAACCGGCCTGCTCAGGTCTACATCCCAGCCCTGTTGCTTGCTGTGTGACCTTGGACAAGTTAAAGAGCCTCTCTGGGCTTCACTTCCCTCCTCTGAAAGTGGGGATTTTAACAATAAAATCTACCTTAAAGCCTCATTCTGTGGCCCGAGTGGGCTGGTCTTAGAATGGTACCCAGCATGTAGCAAGTTGGGTTACTCATATCCTAGATCTTAGGAGGGTGGCTTCTGGATCCATAGACCCCGGTCAGACCACAGCTGCGATTGTACTCAGGCCAGGACCTTGGGCCATTTCCTGCGTTCCTCCGGCCCTCAGTTACCTAGGGTAAAATCAGGGCGATGACGGCGCTCACTTGGTGGGACTTAGGAGCTGTCAAGGACACGAACCCAGAGCCTGGCCCAGAAGGAGCCCTCGAGAAAGAGGAGCTTGCGTTAGCTAAGATGTCTGTCCACCTATCGTGGGGATCCTGTGGACCTCACACAAGGAGCGCTCAGGATGGACCCACAGGAGTGAATGCCTATGGCTACATGGGCAGGGAGGGGGCGGCGGAAGAGCAGAGTGGGAAAGACCCAGGGTGAGGAGCCAGGAGCACTGGGTCTGAGGCTCCCAGTCCCTCCCTCTTCCGGGGTTCTCTGCTGCAGCAACCGTAGAGAGAGGAGTGGAACCTCATTGGTGGTCTTCCCATGAGGCTTCCTTGGAGGTGCCCAGTGCCTAAGCTCCCCCAGCCCACTTCGATCAGATTTTTAAATTAATACTTACACACTTCTGTTGGGCCCGTAACCACCTGCCAAGTACTTTCTATGCATGTGTGCATTAGCTCAGTTAATGCTTACAAATTCCTGAGGTGGGGACATGTTACAGAAGGGGACAGGAAAGCACAGAGAAGTGATGCAATCTGCCTGAGGTCACGCAGCAAGCTAACTGCAGAGCTGGGATTTGAACCCCATTCTGAGTGACTTCTGAACCTGGACATTTACTTATTTATCCTTTCATTTTGAAATCATCATAGATTCCTGGGCGATTGCATACATAGCACAGAGCGGCTCTTCCACATACCATACCCTTCGCCCCGTTGCCCAAAATAGTTATATTTACACAACTAGGGTACAATATCAAAATCAGGAAGTTGACATGGCAACGATGTATCGTGTCGTCCTCTGGCGTTTTTACGTCACTTGTGCAGAGCTGTGTGACCACGGCCACAGTGCAGACCCCCAGCTGCTCCCTCATCCCAAAGATCTCCTGGGGGCTGTCCTTGAAAGTCACCCTGCCTGCCCCCCTCCCCGCCTTCCCTCCAACCTGCCATCCCTAACTCTCGGCAACCACCGGTCTGTTCTCCATCTCTGTAATTTTGTCATTTCGAGAACTGTTTCGTAAATGGAATCGTACACTTCTAAGGTTGACTTTTTCACTCCGCCTAATCCCTTGTGATCTGTGCACACTGCTGTGGGTATCAGTGGTTTGTTCTGTCCTCTTCTTGCATTCTGTTCCGTGATGTGACCTGTCACAGCTCGCTTAACCATTTGTCCAATTAGAGGACATTTTGGTTGTTTCCACGTTTGGGCTACTACAGGTAAAGTTGCTACGAATATCCGTAGATTGGTTTTCGTGTGCATGTAAGTTTTTGTTTCTCTGGGATAAATGCCCAAGTGTGTCATCGCTGGGTCATAGGGTAAGTGTATATTTAGTTTTGTTAAAGAAGCTGCCAAACTATTTTTGAGAGTGGCTGTAGCATGTTATGCTCCCGCCGCCGTGTACGGGACATCCGGTTTCTCCACGTGCTCGCCAGCGTCTGGCCGGGCACTGTCTTCTGTATGTTAGGTGTTCTAACAGGTGTGTCGTGACGTCCCACTGGGGTCTTGATTTGCATTTCCCTTGAGACTGGTGATGTTGAACGTCTTTTCATGTACCCGTTTGGCACCTGTGGGCCCTCGTCCCTGAAATGGCTCATGTCTTTGGCCCATTTCCTAATTGCATTTTTTTTTTTTGACTCAACGTTGAGGTTTGAGAGTTCCTTTTATATTTTAGATCTGAGTCCTTCGTCAGGTGTGGGGGGTAACAATATTTTCTCCCGGTGGGTAGCTCATTTTTCCATCCTCCTAACGGGGTTTTTTCATAGAGCAAAATTTCCTAATTTTGATGCAGTCCAGTTTACCGATTGTTTCTTTTGTGGGTCATGCTTTCGCATCGTGTCCCTAGCCTGGAGCTCCCTCCCCGGTGTGTGAAAAAGTGGAGATCTGGGGAGAACAGGAGGTCTGAGGGAGGGCGGTGAAGCCCCATGCCTTTCCCACATCCCTTGCCCTGTGCGTCTCTGCCATCTGGCTGTTTCTGAGTTATATCTTTTTTTTTTTTTTTTTTTTTTGAGTTATATCCTTTTATGATCAACCAGTGATCTGGGAAGAGAGGAAGAAGAAGAAGGAGGAGGAAGAAGAGAAGAGAAGGGGGGCGAAGGTGGGAGAGGAGGGGGAGGTGGGGAAGAAGAAGAGGAAGAGGAAGAATTGGAAGGAGGAAGGGGAGAGGAGGGGAAGAAAGAGGAGGAGGAGGAGGAGGAGGAGGAGGAGGAGGGAAGGAAGAGGAGGAGGGGGAGGGGGACAGGGGAAGGGAGGAAAACAACCCTAGCCCTAGGGTCCAAAGACATTCTTCTCCATTTTCTTCTAAGTGTTTGATAGCTTTATGTTTTACTTTGAAGTCTGTGATCCATTTGGAGTTAATTTTTATGTGAGATAGAAGGTTTAAGTCAAGTTCACACTTCAGCCTGTGGCTCCCCAATCGCTCAGGTGCCATTTGTTCAAAAGGCCATCCTTCCTCTTTAAACGTGGACTTGTAACCGGACACTTGGCCACCTCGATGCTTTATGTATTTGTGTTCCCTGCAGGATTTTGTTTGAAGAAAAAAATGTCGTGGCTAAAATAGTTTGAAAAGTGTGCAACGAGAGGGTGCAGATGCTCTCCTGGCTCTAGTATCTTGTTAGTTCGAAGCCTTGGGGGAGGTTTGCGTGGAGCTCAGCAGCGGCTTGAGAGCCCCCCAGAGAAGGGACTCCCGGTTCCGGCCGCAGCATCAGGCCCCTCCCGGGCCCTCTCTCACCATCTGGGCTCTCCTCCCCAGATGGGGCCTCTCACCACAGAAGGAGTGATCCTCTCTGCCCGGAGACTCATTAGTGGGACAAATGACACCCCTGGCCAGGGGGCATGGGCCTGTGGGGAGGCAGGCAGCCCCCTTGTGGGGAGCAATTAGGAGCTGGCAATGGGGACTGGGAGGAGGGGGTGAACATTAAGGGGGAAGAATGCACAAGGGCATTCCTGCCTTGAGGACGTGGGGGGGTGGCTTCACAATGCAAATTCAAATACTTGCCCTCTGCTGCTGGGACAGAATGCCCCCAGATGTTGCAGGGGAAGCTGCTGAGGGCTGCAGGGGCATGAGGAGCGCTCCCCCTGCACTCCCACCCCCAGCACGTGTCCGCACAGGATTAACCTCCCGGACTCCTTGATGAACTGATGTCTCTCTCCACTCTCTGCCATCCCTACCCACTGCAATGAGACCTGAAGGTCGCTTGTCAAAATCTCTTGTTTTAGACGAGAAAAAGCAGCTACAAATAGTAGCATGCGGAAGATCCCTTCCCTCATCAGCTGGGGTCTTTCAGTGAGCAAAGCATGTTTGTCCTCTGTCTTGGGCCTGCCCACCGCCTGGGGAGGCCACGGGTCACCGATTATTATGCCCCTAGTATAGCAGGGGAGACTGAGGCTCAGAAAGGTCAAGTGACTTGCCTGTTCACTTGGCTGTCTCCCTCGACCAGAGCCAAAGGCTGAGAGGGATGCCTTAAGTTTGGCTTGCTTACCCTGCCTCCCCAGCTCTCTGCACAGCTTCCAGAGCCTAGCAGATGCTCGGTCAAGGCTCTGTAGGTTCGCACAGTACCGGGCAGCAGAGCTCAGGCAAAGCGTCCTGGCAATTCTCCTTTTGCAACGAGATCTTAGAAATCACAACCAACGACAGGGAGGAGTGTGTGATCAGTGAGCGGTCCGAGACCTTCTGAAACAAAAAAGAGAAGCACCAAGAGGCCAGATCCAGCTGGTGAGTTAAGAACAATTTTTATAGGGACGCCTGGGTGGCTCAGTCGGTTAAGCCCCTGCCTTAGGCTCAGGTCATGATCCCAGGGTCCTTAGATCGAGCCCCATGTCAGGCTTCCTGCTCAGCGGGGAGCCTGCTTCTCCCTCTCCCTCTGCCCCTCCCCCCTGCTTGCTCTCTCTCTTTCTCTCTCAAACAAATAAAATCTTAAAAAAAAAAGGGGGGGGGTTTTACATTTGAACCTCAGTTGAGCAAAAATGTTATGCCCTCCCCGGAGGACCGTCATTCTGCTCTCTGGTAGACATGTGGGACAAAAAAATTCTCCTTGATTATAAATGTAGGGACAACAAATGGAAGCATTTATGAAAATTCATGTTATCCCTTGTTATGTAAGTAGCCACATGGTACCTGCCACCGTGCCTCTTGGCTGGCCAAGCCTGAAATATTTACTGTCTGGGCCTTTACAGAGAAGGTTTGCCATCCCGGCTCTAGAGGGAGGGAAATCGGAGCTCAGTGCAAGTGTGGGGGTGATGGGAGGGCGGCTGGAGAAAGCGATAAGGACGCGGGGGCGGGGGGCAGATCCTGTGTCCCCGGGCAGGGGAGGACGGTGTGGCCAGGGGAGGCGAGCAGGATGGCAGCGGGGAGGACATTGTCACGTTCCCAAGGACCCTACACGGTGACCGACATTTACGCAGCACCCACCACTTGCCGGGGGCCTTCTACAGACACCTGGCAGGCAATGGGAGTGTTGTTCGTACCGTACCTGGCTTTCCTATGAGGAAACTGAGGCTGAGAAAGGTCTCTCAGCCAGCAGGAGGCAGAGCTAGGAATCCAAGATGGTTACTTTTATGCGTCAACTCGACTGGGCTGAGGCAGGCCCAGAGAGCTGGTAAAACTTTATTTCCAGCTGTGTTTGTGAGCACGACTCTGGGGAAGATTCGCATTTGCATAGGCAGACTGAGTAAAGGGGACCCTCACCAGTGCGGGTAGGCATCATCCAAACCCTAGAGGGCCCGGATCGAATGAAAGGCAGAGGAAGGGCGAATTCTCTGTTTGAGTGGGACATCCGTCTTCTCCCACCCTCGGTGATCAGCGCTCCTGGTTCTTGGGCCTTTGGACTCGGACCGGGACTCACACGGTTGGTCCCCTAGTTCTCAGCCTTTGCGTTTGGACACTATCCTGCCGGTTTTTCCAGCATGCAGACAGCAGAGCACCGTGCTTCCCAGCCTCTGTGATCAAGTGAGCCAACCCTTCCCAATAAATCCTTCCGTATATCGATGTACAGCCTATCGGTTCTGTTTCGCTGGAGAACCTCATACAGATTATAACCCAAGGCTGACCAACATCCAAGCCATCTCTCTCCTGGACACCAGGCTGTCTCTAGAAGGTGGGGATGTCCCCCTCTCCCCAATACCCCCAGTCCTACGGAACCTGATCCGCTCTGTTTTGCAACCACAAATACTTCTTTGGTGCCCGCCATGTGCCCAGGATTGTGTTGAGTCCTTCAAACTCCTATTCACCCTTCAAAGCCTTTTCCAAGGTCACATCTTTCCAAAAGCATTCTCTGGTGTACCAGTGATGGCCATGACGATGGTGGGGGTAGTGATGGAGCAGGTCCAGTGTGTTCCGTGTAGTTTTTGCGTTGAATGTCCACAACAGCCCCCTTGGCCAGACACTGTTGTTACCAACCTCAGTTTACAGAGGAGGCAACTGAAGCCCAGAGAGGTGAAGTAAGTAGTCCAAGGTTGAACAGCAACCGAAGCCCAGAGAGGTGAAGTAAGTAGTCCAAGGTTGAACAGCAACTGAAGCCCAGAGAGGTGAAGTGAGTAGTCCAAAGTTGAACAGCTAGTAATGCAGGATTTGAGCATAATTTCTGGTGATTCCAGAGTCAGCAATCTCAACCACACACTCTACTGCTTCCAGAGTAAGAATGAATCCTTTCCTGCCTCTGTGTTCAAAAGTTCCACGTTCCTACCAGATGCCTCACCAAGTACATGGCATGTACTCTTCCTGACAACCCGAGAGGCAGGTCTTACTCTCGGTACCTTGGCAACTTTATTGGCGCTCAGAAAGTGAGCAAGAGGTTCAGAAATCACTTAGGCAGCCGAGCCAGATCAACCCCAGATCCCTGTGAAACCTCCCTGGGAGGGTTCTCCAGTGTAACATGGTCCATGGGGCCCTCCACCATCCACGAGGTGGCTCCCGGGGTTACCAGATCCTCTGCAACCAATCAGCTTCCCAGGAGCCGTGCCCTCCTCCTGCCCAGCTCATCCCAGAACACTCTGGGTCCTGGCCCCTGAGAGTTGCGTGGGCCTTTGAGAGTGGAAGGGAGGGGCCTTTGGAGAGGCACCAAGTTCAAACCTGCTTTGCCTGGCATGGCCCTCCCTGGGCGGCCCCGGCTTCCCAGCTGCCAACCTGGCCACGCCAAGGGGCCAAGCAGGATGCTTCAGACAAAACCCCTGCACGGGGGAGCCGAGCTTGGGAAAGGCGTGCCCCGGAGGGTGGACACCTGAGGCCGCCCGCAGCTCTGCTCAGAGAAGGCCTGAAAATCTCTCCGTCCTCGCGTTCATCTTGCAACAAGAACCTCAACCCAAAATGCGGACGTCCTTCAACCTGGCCACGAATCCTTACTACATCTTGCATCCTGTCCAAACCATTTCGTGCACGTATTAAAAATGGTTTCTGAATCAAGGACTAAACAAATCATGGAACTTTTTGGCTTTAGGAGTATTTTATTCGCTAGTTATAATCTCAGGCCTGTTTCCCCTTAGTAGAGTGACTGAGGCAAAGGGCAGGAACAGTTCTGAGGCTGTGGACACGAACTGTCCGTCAGAAGAACAGAGGTGCTGCGGGCCCTGCCGGAAGCATGCACACCGCGACCGTCCTCACTTCCTGGGTTGGGCAGGTGTGTTTCAGACTCCTAAGCCCCACCATGCTGGGTCCCACGCCACTCGGCTCGTCTTTATGCATCACGCGGAGGGCAGCTCTATGACGCTCAGCACGTGCCGTGTACAGGTCTTGATACTTTGCGTATTTTAACTTACAGGTTTAAAAGGTGGGGACTCTTGTTGTCCCCATTTACAGATCAGGAAACCGAGGCACAGGCGCTGAGAGGCTTGGTCGGGGAGAGTGCCTCTGTGGCACCCTGCCCCACCACTTCCAACCGTTTCTGCTGCCCCCAAAGACTCATCTCCATTCAGTAGGACCTCTGGGCTTTGCCTGGCTACAGGCTGCTGTCTGGTGTTTGGGGAGCTGTCCCCAGGGAGAAGGTGGGGGTGGCAAGGGGCGGGGCTCACCCTGTGCGTGTCGCTCCCCGGGGTCTCGGGGACCGAAGCTCATGCTGCCTGTGGCTCAATGCCCGAAAACCATGGCTTTGGGTATTTTGTTCAATTTTATGATTGTTTATGATGGGGGCTTATACCGTGATAGCAATTACTCCACCTTGCTGGCTCATGGTGTTTTCTTTTTCATTACAAGTTTTAAATTGCGGTAAAATATACATAACATAAAATATACCACTTAAACTGTTTTAGTTTAATTTACTTATTTAGAGGCAGTGTGAGTGTGGGGAGAGGCAAAGGGCTGAGGGCAAGAGAGAAGCCCAAGCAGACTCCCCGCTGAGTGTAGAGCCCGGGGTCGACCTGCCGACCCAGAGATCATGACCTGAGGCCAAATCAAGAGTTGGACGCTTATCCAACAGTGCCCTACCACTCGAACTGTTTTTAGGTGTGCAGTTCAGTGGCAGCCACGGCCACCGTCCACCTCCAGAACTTTGTCAAGATCCCTGCAGGGAAACTCAGAGCCCAAGAACACCACTTCCCACTCCCCCTCCTCCACCCCTGGCGGCCACCCTGCTCCTTCGCGTGAGTTTGACTGCCCTAACCACCTGTAGACGCGGGCATGGTGCTGTTTCCCGAGTGTCTTTTGAAAAACATGAAAACAACACAGAGGGTCACTGAAGGAAAGGTAGAGACATTCAGGAAAGGAGGGGGAAACTGTCTAAGTGATGTCGTTTTGGAATACAGGTGAGGTCCCGTGGGGGTGAGGTCCGGAGCCAAAGACTAAGAAAGAATTCTTGCGGTGTCTTTGGTGCAAAACGGTGGTTTATTAAAGCACGGGGACAGGACCCGAGGGCAGAAAGAGCTGCTGCCCCGGGTTGTGAGGGGTGGCTGATTATATACTGTGGGGTTGGGGGCGGTAAGGAAAAAGGGAGGTTTTGAAAGGATTTTCATATGCTAAAGAAGACTCGAGGATACCGGAGTCCTCGCCATTGTCAAGTGAGGGTTTGTTTTTCCCTCTGGCAAGGCATTCACGTGAAGATAGTGGGGAACTTCCTGGAAGAGCATTACATTCTGCCCGCCTCAAGTATCTGTCAATGGGCTGCAGATTATAAGGACATTTAATTGTATCAACATTTCCTTCTGGAAGCTGAGTTATCGATAGAAATGCTTTGTTCGTGTCGATTGCTAAGACATTTGTGAACTGAGGGAGATTCCTGTCTTGCAGGATTGTGATCTTTGTAAGTTTAACTCTTTGTTTTTCTTTTCCAATTCGCTTCAGGGTAGCCAGGAGTGCAAGAGGAATGTCACAAATATCCCATGGGGGGGGGGTTGTGGGGTGTCAGTTTCTGCTTTGTCCTCGGCTTGCCTTCTGTTCCCTCATCAACTCAGCCAGGCAATGTTTTTTCTCGGGTGGCCTTTATTTATTTATTTTTAACACAACCAGTCCCCGTTTTGGGGGATTCTGCTTTGGTGGGGACCTTTAGGAGCTGATCCCGGCCAGAGCAGCTGCTGTAAACCGGGCATTATCACAGCCCTGGGGCTGAGCCCCTTGTCTGGCAAACAATTGAGTCCCCGCCCCCAAGGAATCTAAAATCTAAACATGGGTATTTTTTTGGCCAGAGAGAAAGCTGGCATACAAAGACCAGCTTGGAGAAATCATCATAATTAGAGTTACCATTTCTTGTGCTTTTTCTAGGGACAATTGGGTACTTAGCACACATGATTTTATTCCTTCTCGGGAGTAGGCATTGTTACGTCCCTCCGCAGGAAGCTGGAAGAGGTGAATGGATTCGCTTTAGCTCCTGCAGTTGGTATGTGGTAAAGCTCAGATAATGCCAGTTTATTACTGTTATTATTATTAACTATTATTATAGCTAGCATGTATTGAGCATTTAGTAGGTGCTGGCGAAGATTTATGCACTCTAGGTATATATAATGTTACATAATTCTCGTTATAGTGCTAGGAGGGGAGGGTGACTTTCACGATCATCCCCATTTTATAGATGATGAAACTGAGGAACATTCTCTCTCACAGCAGCCTAGCCAGTCCGTGGGGGACTCAGGACTTGAACCCAGGTCTTCCACACCACCGGCTTGCTGATTCACAGCTGCCCTGTACACGGGGGACATTAGCCATTTCATTACATGCAGACTTGGGGGCTGGGGTTTGAAATGATACTATCTGATCTCAGGTGGGCACTGGGACAGGGGGCCTTTGGGATTCGTCTTTGATCCCTGCAGACCATGCCACCTGTCTGGAGAATGGCACTGGACCCCGCCCCTCCCCTCCCCCTTCCCTTCCTGTCTCCCCCCCCTCCGTGGAGGGGGGGACCAGTTATCTTTTGGCAGAGTCCTCCAGATTGTGTGCGCTTGGTTCACAGACGTTTGCAAGTTTGGCCACAATCTCTGTTCGGGACTGGTGAAAACACAGGCCCCCATATGTGAATTTTATGTGTGCTTTCTCATTAAGAGAAGTTTTAGCTCTTTTTGGAAACAGCTTTTTCTACCTTCCCGTTCCTTCAGGCTGGCTGTGAAGTTAACCCTTTGTTCTACTTATCCTCTTTTTTTTTTTTTTTTTTTACAGATTTTATTTACTTGAGAGAGAAACAGAGAGCAGCGTGCAAGCAGGGGGGAGGGGCAGAGGCAGTAGGAGAAGCAGGCTCTGGGTTGAGCAAGGAGCCCAATGCAGGGCGGGAGGTGGACACTGGACACGGCGGACTACTCGATCCCTGGGATCACGATCTGAACCCAAGTCAGCTGCTTAATCGACTGAGCCACTCCGGCGCCCCTCTACCCATCCCTCTTACAATGGACTCTTTCTTTTGTCCCCCCCCCCCATCATTTTTTCCTTAAGACTTCGTTCGTTGAAGTGTAATTCGCATACAATGAAACTCACGGGATGCCTGGTGCTAAATCAGCCCTAAGGCTGAGTGCTTGGCCCTGGGGTGGACACCGTTTCTCCAGGGCCCCCCAGGCAGAGGGACACCCGTCTTGGCCTTCGTGGAGTCAGCAGGCTAAGGGCATAGCCGTGAGGGAACAGGTCATTTCCTGGGGTGGGGACTCGGGTAATGAGACAGGCGGCTCTGAGAGATGGAAATAGCCAGCGGAGGGCCTTCCCAGTTACAGGGGCTGTGGAGGAGCGCCCCCCCCCCCGCCCCCAGTCTAGCTGCTCGGGAGTGTGTGTGTGTCTGTTTGTAAATCCCAACCATGACGACGTGCGCCGGGAAAGATAAAAGGGTTGCGCTGGACACTTGTTAAGAGCTGCGAGGAAGGTTATTCCGGACGATTGCAGGTGGGGAGAGACAGTCGCACCAGTAGGGAGAGAAGCAGCCGAGCTCCCAGGACCCTGCAGACAGTTGGGGATTTACAGCCAAGAAGCAGAGCGAGGGGGGTGAATGGCGTTACTTTATCAGTGCCCGACGGGGAGGGAGCGGCTCGGCTGATTTATTCCTGACGTTTATTTGCCCAAGGCCAGATCAGGGAGATGGATCTAGCACGTTTTTTTACAAATGGGGGAGGGGTGATCCCATTTGTAAATTGGTTTTTTGGGGGGAAGCTGGGAGGCAATGACAGGGGGAGGGGAAAGTAGAGGGCAGAACCCGAAAGCTCTCCTTCAGGGCGAAGGTGACTATCTCAGAATTAATTTGATCTTGCTTTCCTTCAGATACCCACCCTAGTGTTCCATTCTTCCAAAGAGCCACCTTTTGGAAGTGTTCCTTTTACAAATATTTACTGAGCGTTGACTGAACCAGGGACTGTTCCTGGCACTGGGGATATGGCAGGGACCAATTCAGACTCAGATCCCGTCCTTCTGGGGCTTCCATTCTATTGAAGGGAGACACGCATTAAACCAGACAAGGAGGTGAATTATGACATCTATTAGGGAAGGGTGCCATAGCAGGGAAGGGGAGACAGCGTGCCAGCTGGAAGGTTTGCAGTTGCACACAGGGGGTCGGCAGGAGAGGTTTCACGGGGAAGGAGGCATTCTGGATAGGGAGCGAGCTGGGAGACAGGAGGATACCTAGGGTGAAAACACTGGGCAGTGAGAAAAGCAGGTGCAAAGGCCCTGAGGTAGGTAAATGCCTACTGTATTAAGGATGCACAGTCAGGGAGGCTGGTGTGGCTGGCACGGAGGGAGAGAGGTAAGGAAATGAGGTGGGACAGAAAAGAGGTATAGGGGAGGTCATATAGGGCTTGAGCTGGAACCCTGAGGGCCCTGAGTAGAGGAGGGACATGATTCTTCCTACTTTTAAAAAATGGATCACTTTGCTCAACTCTGTTGAGAAGGGGCCAAGGGAGGCAGCGGGGAAATCAGTTAGGATTCCAATGTGACCATCAGTTAGGATTCCAATGTGACCATGAAATGAGCTTGGGGCAGGTGGTGAGAAATGGTTGCATTCAGATATATTTTGAAGGAGGGGCCACTGGATTCACTGATCGCGGGGTGTGGGAGAAAAGCAAAAAGCTGACTCTATAATCTCCAGCCTAAGCAACTAGAAGCACGAAGTCACTGTCATCAGAGGACAGGGGAGACCCACTGGGTAGAAGCAGGTTGGAGTGGTGGCGGCAGGGCAGCAGATGAGAAGAGGGGCGGGACCACCGGGGAGCTCAGTTTGGAACATGTGGACATGAGATGTCCCCAGACATCCACGTGGAGATGGGGAGCAGGCAGCTGGCTTTGAGTCTGGAGTTGGGAAGAGGGCTGGCTTGGAGGTAGAACTATGTGAGTCAGCCGCTTCAGGGTAGACGTGTTATTAGAGCCTTGAAACCACATAGGATCTTCCAGGGAACAGCATCTCCAATAGTGGCTCCGGACAGCCGCTCACAGCTCCGCCCACTCGGGGCTCACATGTCACAGGAGAAAAAGTGAGGTCCAGAGAGGGCAGGTTTCTGCTCCAAGGTCGCACAGCCAGCTGAGGGCAAAATTAGGACTAAGACCTCGATTCCCTGTTTGCTAAGATCAGCATCCTTTCCTGCATCCAGCCTTCTCAGTGCCTTTTTATGATGAACAAGGCCAGGGGGCTCTAACACTTTGTCATCTGACACCACGACATGCTCACTGGGTCAGCGGAGAGAGCTGGGATGGCCGCCACCAGCCACATGGCCGGTGAAGGCATGAGGACTTCTGCTCTTTGCTTCCCGCTCCCATCTGTGCCACCTTGTCCAGGAAGCCAGTCTCTCCTTTGTCTTCTGCCCCTTTCACCAGGCTCTGGGCTCTGGGTCTTTGCCGCTTAGTGTCCCGTCTCTTAGTGACAAAGAGTCTCGCCTTGCCCAGACTCTACTCGGGTTCCTCCGAACTTTCTTCTGCATGAGGCCCTGACCTCTGCGTTCTGCCATGTTGGTCTCTGCGCTGTCCCGCATTGTCTGCGAGAACCCCGCTGAGCTGGCTCAGCCAGGAGCCCCCATCCTGCATGTCTGATCGCCCCCTCCTCCCCCGCCACCACCCAGGTGATGTCTGGTCACCCCGGCCTGCCTTCAGTGGGACTCTTTGGCGGGTGTGATAGTGCGACATATAATAGGAAATGTTGGGGCACCTGGCTCGCTCAGTTGGTAGAGCGTGCAACTCTTGATCTCAGGGTTGTGAGTTCGAGCCCCACGTTGGGTGTAGAGATGACTTAAATGAATAAATATTTAAAAAAAAAAAAGAGAGAGAGAGAAATGTACTTGGTTTTCCTCTGGTTCAGGCTCAGAGACCCTGAAACCCTTGCAGTTTCTTTGTTGTGGTTGTATTTACTTTCGTCCTTGGCTCCTGAGGTGACGTCAGAGCAATGCAGGTGAAACGGGGTTTTGCAGCCACACCTGAGTGTATGTTAATGAGGTGACTTTTGGAAAGCCGCTGAGAGGGGGGCTGGTGGCTGGGGGGGAACCAACCAGGATGGGAATGTTGGAACTTTCAGCCCCGCCCCCACAACCTCAGCGGGGGAGAAGGACTAGAGATGGAATTCAATCACCCGTGGCCAATGCAATGAAGCCTCCATAGCCCCCTCAAAGGACAGGGCTCGAAGCCTCCATAGCCCCCTCAAAGGACAGGGCTCGGAGCTCGGGGGTTCAGAGAGCTCCCGGGTTGGTGGGCTTGGAGGTGCTGGGAGGACGGCCCGCGGGAAGAGGGACCCCTTCCCACACACCCTGCCCTGTGCGTCCCTCCCCTCTGGCTCTTCGGAGATGCATCCTGTTACAGTAACTCTTCCTGTGAGCCCCTCTAGCCGATGGACCCAACCCAGGGAGGGGGCGGCAGGCACCTCCAATCTGCAGCCAGTCGGGTCGGGAGCACAGGGGACAACCTGGCCTGCCATGGGCTTCCGAAGTGGGCGTGGTCTCGTAGGACAGAGCCCTTCACCCTGGGAGGCCATGCCATCCAGGTAGCTGGTGTCAGAACCCAGTTATGTGGCAGGACATAGAGCTGGCGTCGCAGAGTGGCTTGGCGTGGGGAACACCCCACACGTTTGGGGCCCAGAGCACAGAAGGGTTCAGGGTATCGTGTGTAAACGGAAACAAGTGTGTGTTTTTTCTTCATGGCGGCTTTAGCCAGAATCCGCCCCGCCACTCCCCCCATGTTTCCTCTTGGAAATTCCCCATCCGTCTACACCCACCCTGTGCCTTGTCTATACCTGTCTACCTTCCCTTGCTGTGTCAGAGTTGAGCCAAGTCTCTGTCCCCTGTGGCAGAGCCCTGCGTTCCGGGCCCTCCATTCACAGCAGCAGTGCCCTGAATAAAGTCTGCTTTGCTGCTCTTTGACGAGTGTCGTGGATAATTTTTTTTCTTTTACAGGAGAAACCATCTTGTAGGACGGGTGTCTCTCCGTGACCATCTTCTTGAAGGAATAACCTCCCCGGGGGGTGGGATGCCTGAGCTTCGTCATTTCTGTCGATGGTGCCAGGCCGAGCCCAGCACCAGGGACACGCAAGTGACCCAGGAGGATTTGGAAGGTGACAGGTGCATGGCCCCGGCCTATGGGATCTCACGCCGCGCATTCTTGTCTTGGCCATGCTGCATCTGTAGCCGAAAGTAAAGGAGGCGATGTCCACTGGTTTTCCCCAACCCCGAGGCCAAGGGGTGGGTGTGAGGGTAGGGATTTGAGCCTCTTCCTGTGGATAAAACTGGATAAGCTTGTCTTCACTCAAAACCATTCTCTTTGCTAAGGATGTTTCCTCCCCACTTAGCTCCTGAAAATTACCATCTTTCCTGGGTGTGCCGACAGCCCGAACTCATGTGCCTGGGCAGTGCAGGGTTTGGGGGCCCCATGGACAGTGGGGGCTGGGCGAGCCTTCATTGTGAGGGCCATGCCGTGCCCTGGAGGCTGGGGAACAGCTTCCCTGGCCTCCACCCGCCAGATGCTGGTAGCACCTCCCTCCCCCTCTCAGGACGACCAAGACGTCTCCAGACGTTGCCAGATGTTCCCTGGGAGCTAAATTGCCTGCCCCCAGCTGAGAACCGCTGAGTTACTGGACAGGATGGTTTTCATGTGGGGCAGCGGGAAGGGGGTGCTAGCGAGGGGCCCCTGTGGGGGAGGTGACCAGAACCAGATGTGAGACTTTGATTACTACACTGAAGCCTACTTTATGGCCACGTGTTTCATATCTAGAGGGGCCCCAGAGACAGCTTTTTCTCACTGTTGCAAACTGTCCGGGGCGGGGGCGGATTCTAAGGGAGTTACCTGGCTCCCTCCATACAGCGAAAGGTGATGACGTGGAATGCTGTCTTGGTAGACGAAGAAAGATCCCAGTCTACCCAGGGAAGGGGAAAGAGGGGCGAGTCTGGCATCTAATCCTGGCTGGTAGGAGATGGCTGTGTGACCTCAAGCTGGCCACTTAACCTCTCCGGGTAGCGAGGATCCCATGCCCCCGGGGATGGGAGGTGCCCGGAAGACCGTGTGCGTGTGTGTGTGTGTGTGTGTGTGCGTGTGTGTGTGTGTGTGTGCGTGTGTGTGTGTGTGGCCTGCAGCTGGCCCGGCCAGTGAATGCAAACTCTCCGTTTTAACTCTGAATCATGATGCTGAGCCTGACTGCAGGTCTAACAGCCTCCTGATGTTGAACTCTGCAAAGACAGAGCCAAACAGAAAGATCACCCACCCCGTGCAGACGTGAGGTCAAATTAATGTCAGGTAGTGACGCTGTGCAGGCCGCGCTGAGAGCCAGCAAGGCGCCCAATTCTGGAAGGAAGACGAAGCCAAGGGTTAGACTCCAGAGAGGTCCTTTGATGACTTGTTGCTTCGTGCTGGACCGGCTCCAGCGTTCTTAGAAAGTTGGATGTTTTCTCAGTAATGTCTGGGGAAGATTAAAGGAACACACACGCACGAGCACACGCACATGAACGCACACGCGGGAGCTTCCGAAGAAAGGAGCTTAAGTGCCGGACTTCCCGTCCTTTCCTTATACTGCGACGCAGGGTCCCCCGGGGGTTCTGGGTGGGGGTGTCACACCTAGATTTGCAGGAGGCACAGTGGCCATAGAAAAGAGTGGAAGTTGCTTTGAACAAGTAGCAAAGAGACAAGTTGGGTCTCCACCTGACTAATATTGACTGAGAGAAGGGAGTGAGACCCACTGAATAATTAGCCACCCAGGGCTGGTCTGTCTGAGAGGCCTCTTCTCCTTTGGGTTCTGAGAAATGGCCCAGTGTTCTAGTTTGTTCTGAAAGAGAATGGATTTGAAGATCTGAAGAGCCAAATTTTTCCTTCCTTCCTTCCTTCCTTCCTTCCTTCCTTCCTCCCTCCCTCCCTCCCTCCCTCCCTCCCTTCCCTCCCTCCCTCCCTCCCTCCCTCCCTCCCTCCCTCCCTCCCTTCCTCCCTCCCTCCCTCCCTCCCTCCCTTCCTTCCTTCCTTCCTTCCTTCCATCCTTCCTTCCTCCCTTCCCTCCCTCCCTCCTTCCTTCCTTCCTTCCTTCCTTCCTTCCTTCCTTCCTTCCCTCCGCCCCTCCTTCCTTTCTGCCTCCCTCCCTTCCCTCCTTCCTCCCTCCTTTCCTTCCATCCATCCATTCATCCATCCAGTGGTATTATCCGGGCAAAACACCTGCTAACGAGTTCCGTACGACCCAGTTGCTCCTGCCCAACTTCTATGCCATTGACCCTTTAAATCAATGGCATCCCCAGGACACAGCTTACATTTGAGTGCACGAGTAATCTGTGTTATGATCGAGTTGTCCAGTTGCCTTAGCAGTCAGAAAGGTGTAGGTAGGCAGCTAGTTAAGACTCCCAGGATTTCAGTCTTCTGTCATTTCCCCCTATACTTCTGTGGTCCTCCCTCTTCCCTGGACCCCTGCTCACTCTGTCCCAGCCACAGGGCCTCCTTCTGTCCATTAAGCAGGTTAAACTCTTGCCTCAGAGCTTGCCGTCCCGCCTGAACATGCAGCTCCCAGATACCCTGAGCTCCTCAGATCCCTCATCTGCGTCTGCTCAGATGTCACCTCCTCCAGGCAGCCCACACAACATAACTGCTCCCACCTGTTCCCTTGCCTGCTATATCTTTCTCTCCAGCACTTACCATTAGCCGGCACCCTCTGCATTTCCTTGTCAACCCTGTCAGCCTGTCTCCCGCTCTGCAGCTCTGCACGGACCCTCTGCATTTCCTTGTCAACCCTGTCAGCCTGTCTCCCGCTCTGCAGGTGGTGGAGGGAGGGATGGAGCTCTAAGTCCCGGGCAGTAGGACTCACACTATTTTTAGAACTGGAGGTGGGATTAGGATCTCTCTGGCTCCCCATCATTGTAAGAACAAGGAAACCCAGAGCAGAGGAGAGAAGAGCTCGTCACCATCGCGCAGTGGGTCCAGTTCGGGGCTGGGTGGTGGGAAGTGGTGGGGAGGCCTGTGTTCTAGAAACTGCTGCTGGCCTCAGGGCTCGCTCTGTGCCACTGGACCGAGTTCCCAGCTTGGTGAGTCTCTGTCTCCCGGTCTGGAAAGCAGGTGTGCCGTTGCTGGCGCTTGGTGAAGGGATGGGGGTGAATGCCCCGCAAGATGACACTGTAACAAATGCCGGCATGTTATTAGGAACCCGCAAAACCGTGAAATAGGGCCATATGGTTCTCAGAATGTGGGCGGGCTGTGTTCTCTGGAGCTCGCCTGGTCATTCATTCACTTTTAAGTAGGCTCCACGCCCAACGCGGGGCTTGAACTCATGACCCTGAGATCAAGCGTCGAATGCTCCACCCACGGAGCGGGCCAGTGCCTGGCTTTTGCAGGGAGCAGGCAGGGAATTGGTGTGTAGGTCTGGAGCAGAGCCAGGACTCTCAGGGATGGCTGGAGCAGTGGTGCTCAAGTTGTGAGAGCACCTGGGGGTTTAATTATCTGCATTTCTACCAAGTTCCGCGGTGGCCGGAGGCGAGCAGCCATCCCAGCTCCCAGCCCAGCACCTACTTCTCTGTCTCCGCCTTTGCTGACTTCAGAGGCTACTTCCAACTCGTGGTTCCAGTTTCTACCTGCGTCCTCCACCCTCCCCAACCGGACCCGGATTTTGCCTTTCGTCTTCAAAGAACCTTTACACATGGGGTTCTTCTCACCCTTCTGGCCCCACGGATGCCTTCTCGTTCTTCCCAGGGTGGCCTTGCCAATTGTTCTGGCTACTCAGACCTAGATCGTTTTAGCCTCAGTGAATTGAACTCCTCCTGAATCGGGCTACCCATCTCTCAATGCAGAGCACCTTCTCCAGGAAGCCTTCCCAGACCTCCCAGGCTTGGTCAAGTATTTCTCCTGAGCCCTGTGCTTACCCCTCTCACAAACAGTCCATTTCTTATGAAGGGACTGTGAGCCCATTAGGGACGGGATGATGTCTTAGAGGGCTGCTCAGCGTCCCCAGTCCTCTTTGTGTCCTTTTCACTGAGGCCAGCAGAGGGCGCCTCAGCTCCATGATTCAGCCTTCGGTGGGCAGAGCCCTGACCTCAGGACGCCTCTGGACGAAGGCGAGGCTTCCCTTGTTCTTTGAGAATCAGGTCACCTGTGGTTAGGAGCCCAGGCCTTGGCCCAGACATTACTAACTGTGTGATCGTGGCCTTGGTGATTTGCCCATCAGACCCTCAATTTTCTCTTCTATGAATTGGGTATAATAATGCGTCTTAGGAGTTTGTGTTTAAATAAAGCGATCCCGGGAAAGCCTTAGCCCAGCCTGGCTCAGGATTAGCGCGTCTGCCGCGGACTAGCTGGGTGACCATGAACCAGTGACTTCACCTCTCTGTGCCTCAGTTTCCTTATGTGTGGCATGGGGATAATTTTAACCACTTCTTCACAGGGCTGTTGTGAAAACTGAGTTAATATAGATGGAGAACACTGACGACAGTGCGGGGCGCATGGTCGTGCCATATGATCATTTCCCTTTATTATTATAATTACTTGGTGCTGAAGGTGAAGATCAAGCCCCTGTTTTCACCTGTCACATTCTAGCCGATGATGGGTCCAGAGGAAAGGCAGCGCTACCCTGTGTTCCTAAGCTCCCCGGCTCCCCCCAAGCTAATGCTCCTGGTGGGGTTGGGATCTGTGTCCCAACTTTTTCTGGGAAGGGTTGGTTGAGGCTTTTGGCCTGAGCTGGGGTGCCAGGTGGCATCTGGCATCTGGAAACTTGGCTCCCCTGAGCCAGGCTGCCGTTCACTGCAGGAGTGGGAGTCTGGGGTGCCCCCAGGATGCCCCCAAGCCTACCCCCCAGAAAACAAAGACTGCCCTGGATCCCTGAGCAAGCCATACTCTCTGTGATGGGAAGGGAGGCAATAAGCCGCAGAGAGGCTGGTGGCCAAGCCAGCCATACAGCCAAACTGGGGGGATGGGGGTGGGGCTGGACTGCTGCTCTCTGTCCATCTACATAATGGGGACAAAAAAACCCCCTGTCTCCTCTTTCCCCCTCAGGGGAGGCTGGTAGAGCAACATCTCCACCCATTAGATGCAGGCGAAAAGTCCATCTTAGAGCCTGATGGTCTGGCCGTGAACCCTGACTTTATTTCCTACCAGCTGTGTGACATTGGGCAAGTGACAGAAGCTCTCTGAACCTCAGTGATGCAGGGAGGATAGAAAACATTATATCCGTGTGTGTTTTACTCTTGCTGTTGTTTCTGATGTTAGAAACCAAATGGGCTTCTGTGTTATCTTCAGTCAAACCATACAAGATTATGGTTGACCCTTGAACAAGGGGGCGGGTAGGGGTGCTGAGTCCCTGCTCAGTGGAAAATCTGCATTTAACTTTTGACTCCCCCCCCCCCGGCACTTAACTACGAATTGCTTACTGTTAACCAGAAGCCTTACTGATAATGAAACGGTCGATTCACACGTTTTGTATGTTGTATGTACCGTGTACTGTAGTCTTACAATAAAGTAAGCCAGAGAAAAGAAAAAGTTGAGGAAATCGTAAGGAAGTGGAGGGGCCGTGGGCAGGCTGCCCCAAGGGGGGCCACTTTGGCATGAAGAGTGTTTTGAGCTGAAGATGCCTGAGACCCTGTAGGCTCAGGGGAAACTTGCCCCTCCCTTAACTACGCAGAAGAATCCAAGTTGAGGTTCTTGCCCAGAATAAGGGCAATGATCAGAGATAAATTTTCTCTCAGTGACGCATCTGTGTAGCAAGACGGACATCTACTTACCCACACCTGCCCTTCTTGCTACGCTGTGAAGTGCACTCCTTTCCTCTGAAATCCCAGACCCCCACCCCCTTCTCCATAGTTCAGAATGACATGGACACCTCCTTTTCCTGACTGTTTGTGGAATTTCCATGTCCGTGTGGATTCCCTGTATGTACTCTATTAAATTCGATTTTCTCCCGTTAATCTGTCTCATGTCAGTTTGATCTGAGTCCAGCTGGAAGGACTCTGCAAGAGGGACAGGAATCCTTGCTCCCTGACAGAAGAAAAAATATATTTCTAGCACTGGATTGTAGTTATTGAAAAAAAAAATCCACTTGTAACTGGACCCGTGCAGTTCAAACCCATGTTGTTCAAGGGTCGATTATATCTTCTCGGGCCAGCGCCTCGATCGAGCTGTGGACCTGACCCTGGACTTCACGTGGTCCTGTCTCCGAGTGGAGAGGTGGAGCCACTGCCCTCGGGGTGGCGGGGAGGCTGCTTGGCTCGCTAGCCCTTTACTTCTGTGGCTACAGCCATTGCATGTAGCAGCCAGGAGAGATGGCAGCATCATCCCAATTTATAGGTGAGAAAACCGAGGCCCCAGGAGGAGTGACTTGTTCAAGATCCCCGTCTGCGAGACCAGGTGGCTCAGAAGCTGCTGCCTCTGGCATGGAGGAGGGGCACGGGAAAATGCACAGTCTTGCCCTTGATACTGCCCGCCATCCTGATGTCCTGCTCAGTGCACGCCAGGGGGCGCTGTGAGCATTGCAGAACCCTCCTGCTGATCCCTGGCCCCCTGGGGCTGTCCTATTGAGCTGTTGCTGCATCTGACTCCTGATTTCCGTGAAGACAGTTCTGTGAGGACAGCGCTGTAGCTGGTAATGACCAATTATGCCCATCGCTGGCCTCTGGGGAACTGGGCCCCTCTCCAAGTCTTTGGTTCCAGCCCCGCCTTCAACTTGCTTTCTGTTTCTGCAGTGTCTTGAGTGTGTCCCAGCTGTTTGTGCTGTGAATTTAATTCCCAGGGTGGCCCTGAGCTCGGCAGAAGACAGGCACATTAGGAATCTAATAAGTACGTGGGTGGCTGGGCAAACTGATGTAAATAAGTTGTTTCTCGGAGCCTCTCAGGGGGGCACCTCAACCTTAGAATACTGTTTCAGGGCCTGAGCCGGAAAAGGAAGAAGCTCAAGTTCAATCCCAAATGAGCGTTGGCGATTCGGGCTGGGACAGAGACTCAGAGGCTGGGATAGTGAAGGGACAGGGCTGTGTTCAAATCCTGGCCCAACCACTGTATAAGCGACAGAAACAGCCATGATGCTTCATTCCTCCGAGTCTTGTGACGTCTGTTTTTCTGCTGTTTTGCTCTGACCGGAAGAACATGCTGGAAGTCAGGACATGTGACTTCTAAGTCAGGGTGTCAGGAGGCCTTGCCCACTTGCATGTTCTCTTTCGGATCTCGTAGTCGTCACGAGCCCCGAGCCCATGCTAGAGCGCTGGCGGGTGAGCACCCCGTGGAGGACGGAGGCCCAAGCAGGCCCATCCTAACCCAGCAGATGGCAGCCTCGTGAACACGCCAGGTCCAGCTGGGATCACCGCAGTGTAGCCCCGGCCCGAGGAACCACACAGCTGCCCATGAGCTCTAATAGAGGCTTCTTGTCTTAAGTCACTAAGTTTGGGTGTGCTTTTTATGCAGGGATCATTTGTTGATACAGCCGTTGATAGTTAAATGCTTCTCCTCTCCGAGCCTCACTTTCTCTATCTGTGAAATGGGCATGAGAACAGCCTGTGTCCTAGAGGCGTGAAGCTACCTCACAGACCTCAAGCACCTGGCACGATGCCTGACATGGAGAGGTCGGCTGCAAGAGGGCCTGTTGTGCTGCCACAGAGGCAACTCCCAAATCTGTTTTTTGGTTTTTTTGAAAGACAGAGAGTGCGCCTGCATGAGCAGGGGGAGGGGCGGAGGGAGAGGGAGAGAGAACCCCAAGCAGGCTCCATGTCCAGTGCTGAGCCCGACCCGGGGCTCCTCCCACGACCCCCAAGATCATGACCTAAGCAGAAATCAAGAGTCAGCCACCCAACTGACTGAGCCACCCAGATGCCCATCCACTCCCCAATCTTAATGACTAGAACAACAAAGGTCGGCTTCTCACCCTTGCTGCATGTGGATGGCAGGTGGGTTGGGGGCTCCGCTCATCGCGGCTGGGCAGAGTCCTGGGCTGGTGACATTCCCTGTCCTGAGTGGTGCGCCGGAGAGACTGGGCAGGGTCTTTTGCCAACTGAATGCTTTAACTCGGAAGTGACATACACGGCCCTTCCGTTCACAGCTTGCCACCCCCACCTGCCCGGGGCGTCAGGAAGTGCCATCCTTCGTCCCAGGAGAGCCTAGGAAATAACTGGTCAAGGGCATGTGTCCATGTTAGCGATTCTGCTTTTCAAGTCCTGAGAGCAGGAAAACTGAAACAATATTGAGAGCCATGCTAATGGAAGGAATACAGCATTTATTGAGCACCTACTAGTGTCATTCGGCCCTTAACTCCATTTGGCAGGGGATGTGGCTGAGAGCTCCAGGACCAGCCTGGTGTTACCAGGTTGATGGTGCAGCCAGAGCCGGACCGGGCTTTCCATGAACAGGGTCCGCCAGTCAAGGCCGTGCCTGGACTTCTGTCAGCTACGATCAGGAAAGCCATCTGTCCTTGCACTTTTAATCCCCTGCCCTCTCTAGTTTCATAAAAGAACTTTCCCCAGAGGGATTCCAGTGTGGTCTGAGGTGAGCCAGGAGGTTCAGGATGGTCTCACCCCCTTTGGACTGGATGCGGGCTCTTCCCCTTTGCAAAGCCATTTGTGACAATCACCGCCACCGACCGCACTCTCGCCGGATCATACGCACCCGCATACACTGAGTTCTTCCTGAGCATTTTCTTACGGAAGCCTCTCTGCAGCCCTCTCATGTCATCCCCATTTTACACAGGTGGGAACGGATGCACAGAGAAGTGTCCCATCCAAGGGCACACAGCTGGTGAGGACCAGGACTGGAGCCCAGGGAGTCTGGCCCCGGGTCTTCACTAGTAACCTCTGTGCTATAAAGGGCTTTCACATCCTCGAGCTTGTCTGACCTTCCCCCCAACACACGCACGCGTGCACACGCACACATACACCCCACTACCACTACCAAACCCGAGGGATGAGCAGAGCAACTCTCCAAGTGTGGAGTCTGAGGTCTGGGGACAAGTTCCAGGTCATAGGACTGGTCCCCTGGTTTTAAGAATAGCACCCTCTCCACACCCGGGGGCTCAGGTGCAATGCAGTGTGGGCAATCACCTCTTGCTCCCTAACCAACCCCCCAACACGTCTACTTTGGGATGCTAACGGGCTCTGGAATTGGACAAGGTACAGCGGGGCTGCTCGTCTCTGCTCTGTCATGTCTGGGGCCTCAGGGGCTGGAAGACGCAAAGCTGGGGGTGTCTCCACGGCCAGGCCCTGGAATCCCTCGGAAGCATCCTCCCTTCCCTGTCCGGCGCTCGGTGCCAGCTGTGGCTGGACTTGTAGCCTGGGCTTCCTCACGTCCCTGTGGCCTCGGGCTTGTCGGTGTCTCACACGGCGGCTCCGCAGGTGAGCGTCCCAGCGGACAAGACGGAGGTCACGTGGCCTGTTCTGAAGGCAGCAGTATCACTCTGTGGCATTCTGCCACCAAGAACCAGCCAGGAGCTGCCCAGATTTGGGCCCGGACCCTATCCTTCCACGAGAACAGTCAGAATTTATGGACGTGGATGCAAACTGCTCCAGGGGGCTGGCATCAAGGCCAGCCTCAGGGCCACGAAATGGTGGCACAGAGAGTGTGGAGCCCTAATGGGATAGGGCAGAGGCTCTGGTTAGCATTTTTTAAAAAGATTTTATTTATTTGAGAGAGAGAAAGAGAACGAGCAGTGGGGAGGGGCAGAGGAGAGAGAGAGAGAAGTGACTCCCTGCTGAGCAGGATGCAGGGCTCGATCCCAGGACCCAGAGATCATGACCTGAGCCAGAGGCAGACTGAGCCACCCAGGCGCCCCTCCCATTAGCATTGACCCCTGGCATCCCAACACTGCCTCTTGGCAAAACGCTGGGTGTCTGTGGTTCCCGGGAGCTTCCTGTCCTCATCCTGGAGGACGTGCTCCTGGTGGCCAGCAGGGGGCGTCCAATACCCCTTGGCGGCCGCGGGTGAGGAGGGGACCAGGCAGGAGGCCACTGGTAGCCTCTCTGGACACCGGCGCCCTCCGCTGTCCTGCAGGGAGCCCTCGAGGGGACTCCAGCTGTGTCCACACTGCGTCGGCCCCTGCCCCACCGTCTCCATAACGGCCTGTTGAAGGCTCTCTGGCTTTTCCCCAGCCGCGTTAGCCCTGCAGCAGCCCCTCGGGGGGCACCGCGGGCTGGGGGGCACCTCGGGCGCGGAGCCGGCACTGGCTTTGCAGCTGGACAGACGGTGAGGCTGGGCAAATCCGCGGTCTGGACTTGGGATTTCCCAGACACAAGAGGAAGGGGGTTGGACCGCAGGATCCTCTAGTTTCCAGAACTCCAGGGAGCACCCGAATTTCTTGAGAGGTGAGGTTTCTGAAAATACCCCTTGTCTTGACAAAATGCCCCACTCGACTGAGGCGTCTGCCCGGGGCTCCCTGTTTGCCGTGTGGGCGCCATGTTGGATTGGAACTGTTGGTGGCATCGGGCCTGGGGTCCACGGGAGGCACTGAGATCCAGGGAACAGGCCGGGACTTCTCAGAGGAGTAACAAGGGCAACCCCTCGTAGGAATGAACACCTACTGTGTGCCAAGCTCCTCACTCTGCGCGTGGGGAGGGCACTGCCGTCTGGTTTGGGAAGGAGGAAGTTGAGGTCACACTGCCTTTCCTGTTGTCCTCTCTGCTCTTCCCTGCTTGGCCACACAGGAGCGGTGATCACTCCTGCCTTGTCCCCTGACTTCCTTCCTCACGCCCCAGCGGGGACCCCACCAGGCCAGCCTTACTCACCCTCCTCTCTCCTTCTGCCTTCCCTCAGCCTCCCCCCTGCCACACGATGGCCGGTGCAGCCCCCCCCCTCCCAGGAGCATTGACTTGGCATCCCTGGCTGGCATTTCTAGAGGGTGGAGGGAAGGGGTTCTCTGGGGCCCCACCCAAAGAACTTTCTTGGCAACAGAAATCACTTAATCCTTTTTAAACATTCCTTCCCCTCAGGTTTGATCTGTGATCCTGGGGCCTGATTGAAGTCTTTGAAGAAGTGACATGACCTCTTGAAAGCCCAGCCTGCCACAGTGTCAGGACACAGGGATTCCTAGGACAGAGGTGAGGGGCGGGTGGGGCCTCGGGGAGTGGGGCCTCGGGAAGGAACTGGTTTTCAGTGAGTCAGCCTTTCAGCTTTCCAGGACTGCGGGGAGCCTTGCCTTTGGTGCCTGACGTCAGGGCCACCACATTTAGACTCGTGGGCCCAGTGCTGCCCGACGCCACGGACACCATCAGACAGGCTATATGTGGTGCCCCCTCAAGTTGTGTGCTGTGACAGGCCCCCTGCCCATGAGCTGCTGTTGCTGGTCTGGCCCACGAGTGTCAGCAAGTGTCTGCTTTCTAATGACAGGGAGGAAAGACCCTCCACGTCTCCCTTGCTTTAGCTGTCCTCTGTACCTGGGTGCCTCCCTCAGTTTCTCCGGGCTGGGCCCTGATACCCTGCTCATCTCTTATAGCAGAGAGGGGCTGGATCCTCTTTCCTGGGCCTCAGCAGCTGGAGAGATGGCCCCAAATCACGGTGCCACCAGCTTCCTGAGTCATCGGGCCGCCTGTTCGCTGCTGTGGCGACCGCAGCCTGGGTTGGACCTCTCACAGGCTGACGTTTGTCCCAGTCGGGCCCAAGCTCGAACAGAACAGAAGCTTCAAATCCCAGCTCTGGCTCTTTCTGTCTGAGTGATGACAGGCATGCCTCTCAAATCCTTCGGAACCTCAATGTTCTCGTCTGCAAAATGGGCATAACATGAATACAGCTGTAATGAATCTGAGGTGAATCCCGGTGGAGCAGCAGTTGTCAAATTCTCTTCCCCTTGGCGCACTACCCTTCCAGGTGAGTTCTCCCCACCTCTGTGCCAACTTCGACCTTAACCTCTCTCTCCCTCAGCTCGGCACGGGCAGTGTAGACGGGGGCCCCCAAATCCTGAACTCCAAGGGGACAGTTTAATCTCTGCTGTGCAGTTTTTAATGAATGGACTTGGCCTGATAGAGGTTTTCAGTGGATGTGTTTAAATGACAGATAAGGGGCGCCTGGGTGGCACAGCGGTTAAGCGTCTGCCTTCGGCTCAGGGCGTGATCCCGGCATTACGGGATCGAGCCCCACATCAGGCTCCTCCGCTATGAGCCTGCTTCTTCCTCTCCCACTCCCCCTGCTTGTGTTCCGTCTCTCGCTGGCTGTCTCTATCCTGTCAAATAAATAAATAAAATCTTTAAAAAAAAAAAAAAATAAATGACAGATAAGATCACTTGCCATTAACCTGGCCGTCATTAATGTAAATGGGGCTTCTCTTGGTGTTCGCTTTAGCTTTCTTAAACTTCTGACATTCATTTATCCAGTTGGTACACGTTAGTTAAAAGCCTACTATGCGCTGGGCGCTGGGTTAGGTCCTGAGGGTCCTGGTGAATCAGGCAGGCAGGTTCCTCTGTTGATGGGGTTTCTACACACGGGAGGGTACAGATAACATGCAAGTAAACACACAGACATACTACATAATTACAAATTGCATAAACGGTTTGGAGGAAACAAACTCATTTGCTTATTAAAGCTTACATGATACAAAGGTAAGTTTCAGCCTAAGCCCATGGACGCTGAGGTTTTTCTGGGGTAGTATCATGACAATAAATAGCCACGGGACAGTTTCCATAGGTCGCAATGGCCTGCTAAGGCCACGTATATAAACGAGTGCCTTGTGTAAATGAGCTCATTCACTCCTTACAACAGTCCTCATAGCTGAGTGTCATTATCTCCATTTTACAGATGAGCACGCAGAGGTCAAGAGGTCAAGTGACTTGCCCGAGGTCCCATGGCTTGCTAAGGAAGCTGGATTTGAACTTGGGTTTATTTGATCTGTGCTGGCTGTAATTACAGACCTTGTCCGAGCCGTGCGGCCGGGCTCTTGCCACAGTGTCTGTCATGTTGGGAAGCCCAGGCAGGGGGTTCTCGGCTGGAGGGCCGAGGGAGAGCAGTAGCAGAGAACCCCCTGGGGATGCGGCTTCCCATCTGAGCTGGAAGGGGGGGGGCTCCCTGAGACCCGGGGCTGGAGGAGCTAATGCCAAGGCCCAGGGCAGAGGCCTGTCTCCTAACAGATGGGGGCTAATGGTGTCTGTCTCCAGGATACACTGGCAGGCCTGCTTGGAAAAGGGCCTCTACCTGTTTGCCAAAGCTGAATGAAGGTGAGGGGGTACGGATGGGGCCCCCCACTCTGTCTCCACATAGCACCTGATGGGCAGCACGTCTCATGGCCTTGACCGTTCACACGTTCAGGGCCAGAGGCAGGTGGCTTAGGAGGCTGGGAGCCCTGCGCCCAGGCTCTGGACTCCCTGCTCCAGTCCACCTGCTACCGGCAGCCCCAGTCCTATTCTCCCCGTGGGTTTGAGTCTGGACCTAGAGATGAAAGGACCCAGATCCAAATTCCAGCTTTCCCACTCTCTAGCTGTGTGACTTTGGGCAAGTTACTTACTTCTCTGAGCCTCAGTTCCTCATCTTTTCAACAGGGCGTAATAAGACCTGCTGCTCAGATCCTGGGAGAGGAAATACGACGATCTATTACAGGGCTTCCCCCAGCTCCTGGACGATCACACAGTGTCAGTCGATGAGCATAAAGTCAAGTCCTAGTCTTCCCAGAACTTGGGGTGTCTCCCCAACTGATGGAAAGAGTCTGCAAAACAGTGTGACTCGCAAATGCGCCTTCCGTGATTTTGTTCTAGAGGCATGGGTGCTTATCTGTGTGACCCGTTGTCCCTCGAAGTGGTCACCTCTCGGGAGGCTTTCCTGGGACTTGGCTTTGAACAGGCTCCATGGAACTGCTTCATCCTTTGAAGGTGGGTCCGGCGTTTGGAATTAGCAAGGAATCTTCTGGACCCTAGACTGCTGACATTGGGTGGGGGGTTGTACCTGGCAGTGATGACAGGGGAGAGAGGATTGTGAGGCGGCCGGGAGAGGGGGGCAAGGTTTTCTGCCGTGGAAGGCTTCGGAGCAGTTTTCAAATCAATGTGGGGAGCGCAGTTCTACTATGGACCAGGAAGAGAAGCTCGGGGCATCGAGGCAGCAAGCCTCATTGGAGGCTGACCTTGGGCAGAGGGTGATGCCCTCCCAGAAATGACTGTCCCCAGACATCCCATTGAGATCATTTCCTTGGCAAGGACAGAGCCCTGCTCGAGTACATTTAAGCCAAAAAGGGAATCTATTTCGAGGATTCAGGGGTGTTTCAGAACCCCGGAGGCCTGCCTTGGCCTCAGGAGCAATCCCAGGAGCTGGGCAAGGGCTGGGGACCCAGGCATTGCCTGCCTGCTGGCCTTTCTCTGTTCCCATGGCCTCTCTCTCTCTAATTGTGGTAAAATACACATTGCCTGAAATCTCTTGTAACTGGCTTTAAGGGTGCAGTTCAGCGACATTCGGGGCATTCACAACATTGTGCCTCCATCACCACCATTCATCTCCGAGGACATGTTTGTCATCCCAAACAAACTCCGTGTGCCCATTACACCCCCCCCATGCCCCCGCCCCCAGCCCCTGGGCAGCACCATTCAGCTCTGCCTCTGAATTTCACACATCTCTGTCCACCCAGCAGAATGTTTTCAGAGTTCATCCATGCTGTGCGTGTATCAGACTGTGGTTCCTTTTTAAGGCGGAATGCCACGGTCTATCCGCTCCTCCATCTACCGACATTTGCCTCGTTTCTGCCCTTCGGCTGCTGCGTGCAATGCCAACGGCATGACTCTGTCTCTGCTTCTCTCTTTGCATCTGGGGCGGATTTCTTGGCCGTTCCGGGCACGTGGCAGAAGGTGGCTTTGGAGTTCCAAGTGTTCCGTTCCAGCCACCAGCCCGGTCCCAGTTCCAAAGTTCTGAGGCTGAGACCGTGACTGTGAGGTGTGTGCACTTCGGCACTGGGCCACGTGGGTGTCCGTATGGCTGCTGGGCTCCATCCTTGGGAGGGGGGGATGCTTCTCAGAAAGGCAATGGCAGTCGTTTGGGACTGAGAACCTTCTCCCTCGTTAAGAAGCCGAGCCAGGGGCGCCTGGGCGGTTCAGTTGCTGAAGCGTCTGCCTTTGGCTCAGGTCATGATCTCGGGGTCCTGGGATCGAGTCCCATGTCAGGCTTCCTGCTCCGTGGGGAGTCTGCTTCTCCCTCTCTCTCTGCCCCTGCTTGTGCTCTCTCTCTCTCAAATAAATAAATAACATCTTAAGAAAAAAAGAAGCTAAGCCAGGACATCCTCAGATGGAAATATTTCCACTCCGATGAAGCTATCTGGAAGGTTTCAGTCAGAAGGCTCAGAAAGATGCTATTCTATTATTTTTATAATTTAAATTAAAAATCTTTTTGTATTTGCATGTAGTTGACACACAATGTTCCGTGAGTTTCACGTGTACACATAGTGATTCAACTTCTCTTACGTTATGCTGGGACCGTCTGTCACCCCGCAATGCTGTTACAGGCTCGTTGACTGTCCCCTATGCTATACCTTTTATGCCTGTGACTTACTCCTTCCGTCACTCGAAGCCTGTACCTCCCACTCCCCTTCTCCCATTTTGCCCATCCTCCCGCCCCCTTCCCCCACCGAAAGATGCTATCTATTTTAATTTCAACATACATGCGTGCTTTATGTCTTCCGACTTACTGTTTTTGAGGCGTAAGTGTGGGGCCCCGACAAGTCATCCTGGGCCCTTGACCTGGTGTAGGGACCTGTTTGCTTTGGGGGCCGGTTAGCTGGAGGTGCGGGAGGAAGGCGTGTTGGCCAGCTGCTGCTTCAGAACCTCGGGAGCGGAGGTCCTGGCCCAGCCCTGACTCTGCCCCAGCACGCTCACTGATCCTTCGGGCCCCTCGTTAGAGCCACTATGCACCTTCCCAGCTTCTGTTTTGTGAGTATGAGTGACACGGGACACATCTCTTGATATCACCAAATCTCAGTGTCTTACTGATAAATGGCTGATGATACCCACTCTGCTTTCATTAGTAAGTTGGCGAGGTGGTCCCATGAAGCCGATGACCTGGTGTTCTTAACATCTGGGGTGGGGGTGCAGCTTGTCCCCCAGAGGACATGCAGCAATGTTGGGAGTCATTTTGGGTCGACACAGCCGGGAAGGGTGGGTGCTACTGGCATTGGGGGGCGGGGGATGCTGCTAAGTGCTGCAGGGCACAGGACGGATCCCCCATCAGAGTTAACAGGCCCCAAGTGTCCGAGGCGCCGAGGGAAGAGAGGCTGGTCCTGAGCAGCGTGGGACAGTCATTCCCTCCGTGCATCTGTACTGAGTATCTTTTGGTGCCGGCTGGGGGAACGGTGGGGGGGGGGTGGAAAGGACCCAATCCCTCCCTATAGCGGGGCGGGGTAGAGGGTCTGGCGTCCAGTGGGCATATCTGGACTGTGTTTCTACATCGAAGTTTAGCTTGCGTTGGTGGAAAGCCCGGAGTGCTGCTGTGGCCAGACCCTGCTCGAAGCAGAGCAGACCCCGCTGGTAAAGCGTGGCGTGTGGGGGCTCTTTGGGGCACAGGCTCAGCGAGTAAATGAATACATGGCCTTGGGTGGGCACAGCTTTTGTTGGCAAACAGGTGCTTCCAAATGCCTGGGGGCGGGGCGCTGCCCTGCAGGCTCCCCTCGCTGAGCAGTGCTCAGGCTACCAGGTGTATTGTTTGAATGGGGGAAAAGCAGGCTGCCCTCTTGGAGGGATTGAAGGTTTGGGAACTAGGAGTGGAAGCAGATTTATCGAGTTTTTTCTGAACTCGTGGCTTCTTCTCAGCTAATGTTTGCCTCCTGTGCCGCCTGGGCCTTGGGGGTGGGTGAGAAAAGGAGGGTCCAGAGAAGAGAAGACCCCAGAGAGCAGGAGGGGAAATTCCAGACCCCTTTATATCCTTCAGAGGATGGGGGTGGGGTGGGGGCTGGTCTGGGTTCCCAAAGAAAAACACCAAGGGCGACCCCGACCCCTCCTGACCTCCTTCTCTGACCTTGGGTGCAGCTTTCTCTGGGGGTGGAAAGCCCAGGCCAGCCCTTCTGGGTGGGTGAGGTGCGAAAGGCGGTGGCCCCCTGCGGTGGGGCTCTGGGAATGAGACTGCAGCCTCCCCGTAGTGGCAGCCTCTCCCCTGGCCTGGGCTAAGGGAAGGTGCTGGAAGGAAGGCAAGGGCAGCCGTCGGGGAGAGCCTTTCTCCTTGCAAGGCCCCCGGAACCAGAAGCCAGCCTTCCCGACTCTGGGTCAGGCCCTCTTAAAGGAAGAGCTCTCCCCACTGCTACTTCTGCAGGTGGAGGGGGGCCTTCTCCACCCTCCTTCCTCTTTGTTCGCCCTTCGAGCCCTAACGATAAAGCCGACGAAGCTCTAGCCATGACGAGGGCTTCCTGCCAGCATCAGCAACGCTGTTCTAGGGGGTTTCCATCTCACGTAATCCTTCCGCGCTCCTCCTGTCCCACCTCCCAGCTGACTCTCGGTTGGTGGGGGGCCTCCCAGGTGGGAATGCACTGACTTAGGCCTGTGTTTCCTTTCTCCTGGGGTACAGAACCTTCAGTGCTTCCAGGGTACGCTGAACCCTCAGTGCCCCAGGCCTGCGTGCTCACTTGGGTAACTAGTGGAACCCGAGGCTTTGGTTTCCCTCGGCCCTTAACTCAAAATAGCCATCTAGTGCAGGCTCGGGCAAGTTTCTTATCTCTTGGAAACCTGTTTCCCTCTTTGCAAAATGGCTTATACGAAGTTACGCACGGAGAGTGTTTAGCGGATGAGACCTCTGAGAGCCCAAACCCTGGATTATCACCTCATCATCATCATCCAAGACAGGGGTCAGCGAACTTTCTCTGTAAGGCCAAACAGCAAATATTTTTGGCTTTGCAGCCCCTACAGTCCGTCACCCCTAAATTCTTTTTTTTTTTTTTTGAAGATTTTATTTATTTATTCGACAGAGATAGAGACAGCCAGCGAGAGAGGGAACACAAGCAGGGGGAGTGGGAGAGGAAGAAGCAGGCTCATAGCGGAGGAGCCCGATGTGGGGCTCGACCCCATAACGCCGGGATCACGCCCTGAGCCGAAGGCAGACGCTTAACCGCTGTGCCACCCAGGCGCCCCCGTCACCCCTAAATTCTGCTCTTGTCTCTCCAAAGCAGCCATGGACAATAAGCAAATGGGTGTGTTTGTGTTTCAATAAAACTTTATTTACAAAAACAGGTGACAGGCCAGATTTGGCCTACGGGCTGCCAGTTTGCTGACCACTGATCTAAAACCCCGAGGCTTGACTGTCAGTGCCTTGTGGCAGAACGGAGAGCAGGGCTTAGGTCAGGTTTGATGGGAAATCAAAGTGTCCACGTGCAAACAACTGTCTGGGAGTGTTTTGATGGCAGGGGCTGATCTACTTTTGAGACCCCCATCCTGGGTTCTCAGGGGGGCATGGTAAGGGCAGAGTAGGTTTGTGGGTGTATGACTTTTCCTGACGACCAGGCCCTCATGCTCTTAATTAACTCAGCAGATATTTGGCTACAATCTGGGGGCGATTAACAAGGACAGTAAGAATCCCGAACAGGGCGAGGCTCCTGAGTGTGCCGTCCTGCTTTCCTGAAAAGGGGTCCTTGTCATCAGAGCCACCCTGATCTTCTATTCCCTAGGAGCCAGGACTCTGGGGCCCTTTCCCTTTGGGCCATTTAATTCTCATGAGAACCTGTCTGATCAGAATGATTGTTGTTACCCTAGTGGAACAAGGGGGAAACTGAGGCTCAGACAGATGAGGTCACATGGCTGGAAAAGGCAGGGATTCAAACCTGAAACTTTCCAACTTTAAAACACGTTCTTTTCCACCTTCCCTGGTTAAAAGAATCCCATCCCATAGATAAACCTCGAGCCCTCCCTTGTGCCCATGCCCTGTGCCCGTCCTGGGCCAGGGGGGCAGCTGTCCATGGTTCGCCCTTCTGCTTGCACCCTCTTAGAGGCCCCCACCTTTGTTCACCCTTCTCCTCCCTTCCCCACCCTAGCAACTTCCTGGTCCTCCCAGGCCGCTGACGGATTGCCTGGCTCGGCCCGGCCCAGCCCTGCCCAGCCTGCTGGGCCTGACTCAGGCTAGTCCCTCCTCGTGGGCTGCTGGGGGCCGCCTCCCGTCCCGCCGCCTGCCCGCCTGGCAGGTCTGGCAGGTGAGTGACTCACAAGCCTGGGCCCTCTGCACGCCCGGCGCAGGGAGCCAGTGCACCCAACCCGTGGGCTCCTGCCTGCCCTGCCAGCTGCTGCTACAGACAGGACCCTTCCCTGCCAGTGGGGCCTGACCCTACCACCTGCACTGTTCTCCCCAAGGGCCGGAATTGGACCGCGCGGAACCCAGGTCAGATCTGGGGTTTTTGTACATCTCTGTCCCTCCCTGAGTTGGAGGAGGATCCTTTGGGGGGCCACGGGGTGTGCGTGGGGTTTCTGCTCTCGTTGACACCCTTGGGCTCCAGGCCCAGGGACACCCTGCTCCCTCTCAGTTGGTGGTGGGGCTCTGGGACGCCGTGTGCCAGGCTCCGCAAGGCTGGGAGCCTCCATGGACACGGCCCTGACCCTGGCGGCCACCTGTGGGGCGGGTCAGAGCAATGTGGGGGTGAGGAATGCAGAGGGAGCCTGGCAGGGGTGTGGGTGTCGCGAGAACTTTCCCTGACTCCCTTCTCAGGGTCACAGAGTTTGATGGTTGCAGCTTGCTATGGCCTTATAGGACACCTAGTTCAATGGCATCATTGCAGAGCTGGGGAAACTGAGGCTTGGGGCACAGGGAGTTATTCAAGGTCACACAGTGAATCGGTGGCAGTGCAGGGGCTGGAACCCGGACCAGGATCCGTCCTTGCCCCCCCCCCCATGCCTGCTGCTGAGTTTCGGCCTCCCCCTCCCCCCCCCCCCCCCCGTAGCCCTCTCCCACCGCCTTCTCTCTTGGCTACATTGGAGGGAGGAAGGCGCCATGCAGAATTTCACAGGCGGGATTTTAAGGGCTCACAGGTGGCAGCATTTTAAAGGTCACCCTGGCTGTCCTGGCTGTGAGCCCCTGACAGGTGGCTGTTTGGCCACAGCTTGAATATCTAAGCTTGCTGCTTTTGGAGGCAGCCTCTTTCATCTGCATGGCGGGTGTCTGGCGATGATGACATAATGCTTGCTGGGGGCTTTACTTAGTGCCTGGCACTTAGCTAACAAAGCACGTCCCCTGGGTTAACTCATTGGGTCCTCCCAACGCCCCTGTGAGGTAAGTAGTAGTATTATCATCATGCTTGTTTATAGCGGAGGAAATAGGCACAGAGAGGGTAAGTAACTTACTCAAGATTTCACAGCTTGGAAAAGGGGAGCTGAGATTTGAGGCCAGAGAAGTCTAGTTCTAGAGCCTGCCCGAGCCCTTAGCCGCTCACCTCCTGCCGCCGCGAGAGGATGAGGCTTAGCAAGGTGGGGGTCTGGCGGGGCATGACCAGGCTGAGCTTGCAAGGGCTTGTGTTGAGATGCTTGCGTGTCCCTCTGGCAGCCTCCCCGGGTCCTGGGGAGACAAGTGTCGCTGCTGAAGCTTATCTCCCTTCCCCGGCTTCAGCTCTGTGGCCGGTCACTCTCTGCCTCACGCAGCCCCCCAGCTGCAGAGTCCAGCACAAATGGTTTAACGACTTTCAGGGTGGTCCGTGTTGAGTGAAGAGCAAGTCTTAAAAGCAACCGGTCCAGGATTTCAGCGCCAAACACCGCCGGCAGGGGTTTGCCTGGAGCCCAGCCCGGCCAAGGGAGGCAGGAGGCATGGGTGGGCATGGCAGAGGGAGCGGGAGGGGCTTCATCCTGAGTCTGTGTTCTTTCTATTAGTGTCTTCCAGAGTGGCCTCTGCTATGCTATGCCTGGCTCGGTCCATCTTGGAAGGGTCCTTTGGTGATCGTCTGTTGTCCCGATGGGTCTCACACCAGCCTGGGGTGCTGGGCAAGGCAGGAATGATGAGCCCCATCATTGAGGGACAGAGGCTCAGAGAGGTGAGGTGACCTGCCTGAGGTCACACGGCTAACAGATGGCAGAGAGTCAGGCCCTCTCTCCTGGCTCCTAGCAGAGAGTGCTAACGCCAGGCTGGCCTCTCCTCCCAGCTTTTCCTCTGGAGGATCCTGGTACATCGGGGACAGAAGCTTCCAAGGCGAGGCTGCCTTCCCAGCGTTTGGCCCATGAATCAGGGTCCCCTGAGGTTCGGCTGGGGACCACCACCTCTCTTCTGTCCCTTGGAGGGCTGAGTTGCTTTGGGAGCAACAGGCAGGAGTCCTTCCTCTGGGTCTGTTCTGTTAGTGGGCCTCTGGGGTCTTCAGGGGAGTGACTGGTCTGGCCCCATTCGTATCCCTACCACCCAGAAGGCAAGAAGAGTCCCTGATGTCTCCGTCTAGCACGTCGTCTCTAGGACAGTCACACGGGCGGGAGGTTCCCAGGCTGATTCCGTTCTGTCCTCTCCTCCTCCTAGGAATAATTAATATTACTACTACTACTACTACCAGCAGTGCTGGCTATCAGTAACGCCACCGTGACTATGTCTCCTTTGATCCGTGCTTACCAAGTGCCCAGCTCTATGCCACGTGTCCTGCATGCCCTAGCTTGTTTTGTCCTCCTGATAGCCAGCATTTCACAGATGAGAAAGCAAAAGTTCAGAGAGGTGAAGTCACTGGCCTGGGGTCACACAGCTGACCAAAGGCACGGAAAGCATCACTCAGAAGGTTGAAAGTTCGCGTCATCCAAAGTCACCATCCAAAGTCGTGTGCTAAGTTCCTGGTGCAGCCATGACCAGGGCCTGGCTTGGTTGCCTCTGGACTGTACCTCTGGGCTGGGCTGCGTGCATGCGAACTTGAGAACCACGGGGTCTGGTGGTTCTGCCTCTCCATTCTATGGGACTTTGGACCTGCCGCTCACCTTCTTGGGGCCTGGGTTACCCTATGTGGGTGCAGGGGCTGATAATTTCTTTCCTGTGATCTATCCAAGGCCTGTGAGTTATAGTCATGGCTGGGAATGCCTGTAAAACCTTGAAACAGTATGCATGTGGAGAATTAGCATGAAGAGAGTAATTACCCAAGCAGCGTCTCCAGTCCCCTCTGTGCCTGGGATGGCCTTGACATTTAATCCCCACAATTAGCTTGGGATGAAGGAACTTGAGCTGAGCTCTGCAGCAAGGAAGCTGAGACTCGGGGAAGGAAAGCACCTCACTCAAGGTCACAGGACTAGGAGGTGGAGAAGCAGGGATTTGAACCCCGTCTGTGTGTGCCCCAAAGTGAGCATCCCCCCAACCCTGATGAGAGACAGCTCCCTGGAGATGGGGGTTCCCAAGCGAATTCAAGGTGGTGATACTCGTGAGAGCAGGTCCCCAGGAGCTTAGCAGGTGGGTCCAAGGCAGGTGGGGTGGTGCTACCACAGAGTGAGCTCCTAGCTGCCCTGTTCAAGCCTCCTCCCACTTTGCCCTTCAGCGGAATGAGAGAGAACCTCCACCCCCATCATTCCTTGTCTCAAAGACAGAGGCAGCTCTTGTTCCAAGAGGACCAGGAAAATAGGGAGGTCTCCTGGCCACGCTGGGACCTGCTCTGCAGGTAACCCTGACCCCTCCTCCTGGACCAGCCAGACCCAGCTCAGCACTGGGCGGGGACTTCTGATGCCCCAGCAGAGGGAGGGAGGCAATGGGCACCCCTGCCCTCCTCCCCTCTCCCCATCTTACCCAATTTCCTGGATCTTCAGAGCGTTGTCATAATTAAATCCGACAACCATTCATTCTATCTGATAGAAGGGCTTCCAGTGTCATGATTTGCATAGTCAGAGGGGGGGAGGGGGACCTTGGGCTATAGCCAGGAGGCTGCCTTTGCTCTTGTTCCATTCGTCATGCCCTCTGTGACCTTGAGCAAATCCTTTGTCCTCTCCGGGCCTCAGTTACCCCTCTGTGGTTGGAGGGGGGTGGCTTGGATCATTCCTAAGGGCCCTTTCAGCTCTGAAAGTCTCTGAATCGCTCAAATGGAAGGCCCCAAGGTACCCTCTGGGCTCTTTGCCAGCCGTCCCTCCTCCCACGTGGCCACAAGGCCCGGGAGCATAGGAATGTGGGGAGGCTCGAGTGTGCTTCTGATGCGTGGCGGACTGGAAGGACTGGAGTGACCGCCATTAAAAACCAGTTCCTATTCAGTCTGGTCAATTCTGGAATAAATCTGGGATGCCTGCGTTTGTCCAGCTGCAGGGAGAGCCCTCCCGAGGTCCTTTCCCCCTTGCTATGGGGGAACTATGGACTTCAGGGTCAGACTGAGTTCAAATCCCAGCTCTGTCCCTTCTGATGTGTGAACTTGGTGTCCCTTCTGATGTGTGTCCCTTCTGATGTGATCGACTTGGTCTTGGTTTCTGCATCTGAAACAGCAAATGATAATCCTGGACTCACTCTGTGTTATCCTGGGCAGAGCCCTGGGCCTGGTGCACAGTAAGAGCTCAGCAAAAGGAGGGGCATGTCTCTGACCCCAGTGCCATCCCAATTCCCGATTTCCAGCAAACAAATAAGGCTCCAAAATGGCGGGACGCCTCATTGCGCCGTCCAGATCCTTAATGCCATGTTCCATGCAGACGAGCTGATGTGTCTGGGTGTGTTTTATGATGATGATGCAGTGCTTTATGGTCTTTTCTCTTCCTCTTAAAATTTCTCTGGAAACTACAAAACTGGGCCACATGCCTCAGTGATCACCCTCCTGAGACTGTTGGGTTCTTCATCTGTGAGCCTTGCTTTCCCCACAGGAAACTGGAAACCCCAGGCTCTGGCCAGGGCAGAGCGGTCGGGAGAGCAGCCTGCTTCCCACGGATGTCTCCCTAGAATCCAGCTGGCTGGCTCTAGCCACCGATCAGAATTCACAGGGTATGGGCATTGGTGGGTGAGCGTGAGATCGCCTCAATTAACTGCAGAGCAAGACCCCCAAAGCTCAAGGGTCCTGGCGGGTGCTCCGGAATTCTGAGGTAGCACCCAGGGACTAGATTGGGGTTGACTCTGACCAGACCCCAGGATCTGGCACCGCTCTGTTCCTAGGCCCAGTCCTGGAGGAGGTCAGGGAGTTCACTGCACTGGGCACATTTTGTGGTTGCCCCTGATTCAGAGACCTGTGGTTTGGGGATGGAGCAGATGAAATTCCCTGCAGAGTGGTGATTTCTGGGAAGGGGGAACATGTGGATCAGAGTACACGCTGCTGCTTTTATTAAGCTATCTCAAACTCATCACCTGCATGGCACCTCCCTTTTCCTTTCCCTTAAAATCAGCATACTGTTCTCTGCTTTCCCTGGAATCCTGGCCAGGGGATTTTCCAGTTAGCAGAGAAACTGTATCCAGCTTTCTCCTGCTTCACTGAATGGGAAAGGTATTGTCCCCTAGCCCTTTTTCTCTTGCTTTTCAGTTGTATTCATCCATCCATCCATCCGTCCATCCATCCATCATCCATCCATCCATCATATATCCATCCGTCCATCCATCCATCCATCCATCATATATCCATCCATCCATCCACTCATCTATCCTCCAAAGATGTGTCCATCCAGCATTCATCCATCCATCCATCCATCCATCCATCCATCCATCCATCCATCCATCATCCAATGATCCATCATCCAATGATCCATCCATCCATCATCCATCCATCCATCATATATCCATCCATCCACTCATCTATCCTCCAAAGATGTGTCCATCCAGCATTCATCCATCCATCCATCCATCCATCCATCCAATGATCCATCCATCCATCATTCATTCATCCATGTGTCCATCCATCTATCCATGTGTCCATCCATCCAAACATCACCCATCATCCAACAATCCATCCATTTGTCTGTCCGTTCACTTTTCCGTCCATACAGCCATCCGTCTACCTATAGACTATTAATTGAGCATCTACTCTGTGCCAGGCACTGCATCCTGGAGATAACAGCTCTTTGCAAAACAGACACGATCCTGCAGATTGTAGGATAGCGGGGAAGACAGACACTTTAACAAGCGACACAGTACTTTGTGGTCCAGACTTATTGCCTCTGTTTGTCAGTTTTCTTATGTGGTGTGTGGGATGATGGCAGTACCTACTTCATGGGATTATTGTGAAGATTTGATGAGATAGTATGGGTAAAGTGTTGGCCCAGTGCCTGGCATGTAGTAAGTGCTCAATAAACGTTAGCTATGACGATAACAGGGACCACGGTCATGATGAAGATGATGATGGTTAAGGTCACCTAAACCAGTGCCTGGCACTAACCAAGCACCCCTGTGTATCCCTGAGCTGGGCAGGCTGGCTTTCCTTAGCAGTGGCAGAAGGTAATAGAGGAATGGTGATGCAGGGCAGGCCCCATGCCAGCTTCTCAGGGTGGGGCATGGGTGCTGGCTGGGCCATCTGGAAGCAGGTTGTGTGGATCTGAGGGCTTCTTGGGGGAGCCTGAGCCAACATGGCTGCCTGGCTGGTTTGCCCAGCTGGGAATTGGTTGTGAAGCTTCTCAAGGCAAAATAAGCCATGATGCCAGGAGCTGTGGCCTTTGCAGGGCCCGGGGTCAGCAGTCTGGAAGCTCCCAGAAGTGAAGGAAGGCAGCAGCGGTGGGGATGCGCCCCTGCACTGGGGCTCTAGGGGGAGCAGTCAGAATGGTTGGGGAGGTCCCTGGTGGTCCCCCTTGGGCTGACGGGGGCTGGGGCATGTCAGTCGTACTTCCACTGTGCCTCCAGCTCCTGGAATGGTGACAGGCACATCTCAGGCACTTATTTGGGGGAGTACCTGGGAGTATTGAATGCACACTGAGACTCCACTGGGATGGTCTGATTTAAGTATCATGCTGGCTTACCTGCATGTAGCAGTGGTTCTGGAACCAGAGAAGAGTGGGTTCATAGCCCAACACCCCCACTTACCAGCTCCGGGGGACCGTGGGTAAGACACTTCCCCTTTCTGAGCCTCAGTTTCCCCACCTGCAAAATAGGAATTGCAGTATTGAGATTGAGGGTTGTTGCATAGATGGGAAATGGTGAAGGGCCTAGAAGGTACCCAGAAAGAAGCCTCTGCTGTTGTCATGATCCATGCATCTGGGGTGATTATCCAGTCGTGAGCCAGGACTGTGGGATTGGGCTGGCGCAGACTGAGAATCTGCTGAACCCCACATTTGAAGTTTTGGGGAGGGGTGGTGGAATAGAGTCAGATAGACCTGGAATCCATTGCTTGCTTGCTGTGTGACCTTAGGTAAGCTATTTGTCTCCCTGTGCCTCTGTTCCACCTGTCAAAAAGGGGACTTTTTTTTTTTAAGGTTTTATTTATTAATTTGAGAGAGAGAGTGAGTGAGAGAGAGAGAACACAAGCAGGGAGGGGCAACGGGAGAGGGAGAAGCAGACTCCCTGTTGAGCAGGGAGCCCCACATGGGGCTTGATCCCGGGACCCCAGGATCGTGACCTGAGCCCAAGGCGGACACTTAACCGACCGAGCCACCCAGGCGCCTCTCAAAAAAGGGACCTTGAAAGCAGCCATTCTATAGAGTTCTTGCAAGAGTAAGTGGGATCGTGCAGGAAGAGCACAGGGCCTGGTGTGTGGTACGTGTTCAGTAAAGGGGGGCTTTCGTCACCAAGTAAAGGGGCTCTGGTCCTTCCCTGACATGCTGGGGCTCCCTTCGCAAGTGACTCTTTCCAAAGCAATATAGCTCTGCTGACACCTTGGGGAGGTCTCAGAAGATGCTTATTTCCAGGAGAAAACCTCAGGAAACTGTTTGCCTTAACCTCTTAGGTTCCGAGGCGGCAGGACTTGAGTGATCATGACTGGGGCTACACGGTGTGGGGGAGGGAACGTGGACTTCAGCTTTAAATCCCAGCTCCTCCACCCTCCCACTGTGTGACCGTGGACATGTCACCTAGCCTCTCCGGGTCTTTTTCTTTATTCATAAAACGACAAAGCCCCCTTCCTTGTGGGGTTTCCTGGAGGCCGAGCACACAGTGGGCCTCTGTAATGGGAGCGATTTGCGCAGGCTCCTCGGAGGGCGAGGGAGTAGATGTTAATGAACGCTGGGGCTGGTCCAACAATCCAGTCTATAAAACTCCTGCCTGCAGCTTCTGGTGCGTTGCTAATGGGAGTTTATGTGAAGGACACAGTGGGATAAGGGCCCATTGTTCTGAGTGCGGACGGTTTTATGACTCTTAGAAAGCGTCTTTCATCTGGGAGACCAGGGAGCTTATGGAACCTCCCAGCCCTGGGCGGTGAAACTGGGGGACGCTGAAGGTTTCTGGGGCCGGTGCCAGGCTGCAGCCATGGCCAGGCCCTCTTGCTACAGCTGGGGCAGTTGGCGGAGGCTGAGCCCCCCCCCCCCCCCCCCCGTCCCCCTGGGACTGTCACTGCAGCGCCTCCCTTACCCCAGGCCCAGGACCTTCCCTCCTGGAGATCTGTCCAGCCCGGCCAGGTCAGCTTGGCAAGGCTGGAGGCTCACTGTGTCCCCCTGGGGGTTCCCTCCCCGCTCCCCCTCCTCAGCAGCCAGTGCCACATCCTTTTCATCCTTCCAGAACAGGCCTTGGGCTCTGTTCACTGTCAGCTGACCAGCAACGCTCCTGCCTGGGAGCGTCGCCTGGCACCCTGAGCCTTGGATCGGGGCAGTAACCTGATGCCAGGAAGCTAAGACCTTGTCTCCTCGTCCTTTCTGGCTCCTTGGCCAGGCCCCAAACAGAGAAATCCAACCTGCCTTGGCTCAGCAGATGGCCCTAAGCCTTCTGTCTGTTTATCCCCGGTTGAGGCGGCAGATGCCCAGAGGAGTGGGTGGGGCTGGCGTCCTCGTGTAGACTGGGCTGGCGCACAGGGCCTGTGGGATCTGGGCTGATGGGTAGGGGATCCACGTGGGGGTCACGCTGGCCTTTGACGCCCCCGGCCGAGTTTCCCCCAGGCTGGGACTCCCTCTCCCCCTCCCCTTTCCTACTTTGGGAGGTACGAAAAGACTGGAGCACGATGCTGGGGATACCTTGTGCCTTGATTGGCCCCAGGATCCCCTTCAACCTGCAGCGAGACAGTAGCCATGGGCAGTGGGCTCTGCCTGAGTAGGAATCCCTCATAGGCTTCTCTGCTTTCAAGGAATAAAAATCCGCTCAGGCAAGTTCAAGGTGAGGGGGCTCTATAAGAACACAACGGGCCACACTGATGGACATTCAAGGCTTTGTGCCTCAGTTTCCTCATCTCTAAAATGGGGATAAAAGTACCTACTCTAAAAAAAGAGATTATTATTTTTTTAGAGAGCATGAGTCCGGGGATGCGCAGAGGGGGAGGGAGAGAGAGAGAATCTCCAGCAGACTCTGTGCTGAGCGGGGAGCCTGATGCTGGGCTCGATCTCATGACTCCGAGATCATGGCTTCAGCTGAAATCAAGAGTCGGTTGCTCAACCCCTCAAAGTACCTACTTTATAAGGTTGCTGTGAGGACAAAATGAGTGAGGTGTAAGGTAATACACGGAGCCTGCTGTAAAAAGTGCTATGTAAGTGTTTCCTTTTATTATTGCTCGTTTTTACCTCACTATCTTTTACTCTATAATCCTGATTTTTTTGTTTTTCTCTCTTATGACATTTCTGATCCCCCTGGAACCTGGGTTTGAACGTGGCTGTGGTTTGTTGCAGCCGTGAAGGCTGGCTCCCGCCCTGTGTGATCTTTCAGGCTCAGGGTCCCTGGTCCTTGGACTGACTTAGTCTCTCACCTCTCCAATTTCAAATTCCTGGGAGAAGCGAGCTGATTGGCCGGCTTTCAGGCAGATGTTCACCGACTCACCCAATCAGCTGTGCTGGGGAGGAGCCCGCTGCCAAGGCCCATGGGGGTGGAGGGAGGCACGTCCTGGCCGGTCTACCCCAGCCTCTTCCAAGGCTCTATCAGAGCGGCAGGCAGAAGAACTGCAAACAGTGGTTTGGTGCTTTTTTTCCTGCCCACCCACAGGGGCATTCCCCAGGGGGTGTCTCTAGGTGATCAGAACAAGCTTTCAGAACTAATGCTGCCAGCCCTTGGAGCCTGTCTGGCTCACAAATTATTAGCCCATTTACAATTTGTAGTAGTTGTCAGTATTAAAAATCAGGGCATTTGAGATAGAAATCTGGACGTCTGGCTTCTCTTGGGGGGAAAAAAAGAGAGAACTCTGGGGACACGGAGAATAGGCACATAGCATCTACTAGAACTGGGGTGACTGCCCTTTTTACAAGGGGCATGTGCTTTCCAGGCCCTCAGGGGTTCCCCCCCTTTCCCTGTGGTATCCCAGTCCAGTCCCCCAGGCACTGGAGTTTCCGACCTTACTCTATACCCCAGAAATGGTAATTGCACAACAACAAAAAAAGACCTAGTTCTTCAAAATTTTGGAATATGTGTATGAACCCAGTTCTGTGCCAAAGAGCCCACAAATATGATCTCGTTGATTTCTCTACACAACCATGAGGTAGGTATTATTACTTTCTTTTTTTTTTTTTTTTAAAGATTTTATTTATTTATTCGACAGAGATAGAGACAGCCAGCGAGAGAGGGAACACAAGCAGGGGGAGTGGGAGAGGAAGAAGCAGGCTCATAGCGGAAGAGCCTGATGTGGGGCTCGATCCCATAACGCCGGGATCACGCCCTGAGCCGAAGGCAGACGCCCAACCGCTGTGCCACCCAGGTGTCCTGGTATTATTACTTTCACTCCCACTATACAGATGGTGAAACTGAGACTCTAAGAAGACACGATGTGCTGGAGATTAGCACAAGCCTTCGGACTTTAGAAACAACTGTAAACTGACAGACGAGCTGTGGGTACAATGCATTTCCCTCCGAGGCATTTGAGAGGAAACTGCAAACTCGTTCTTTTCCTTTGGATATTTAGCGTGTATTTCCTATGGACAAGGACACGCTCTGCCACAACCATGATCCAACCCTGAAAATCAGGAAACGCACACTGTGCATTCCCGCCATCTCATCCTCAGCCCCTGCCGAGTCTCGCCGGCTGTACCAGCGATGGCCTTTATTTTATACTGAAAGGGTCGAGTTCAGAACCACATGTGGCATTTAGTTGTCCAATCTCTGGTTTCCTTCGACTGGGAAAAGTTCCTTGGTCTTTCCTTGACTTTTGTGACCTGGGCATTTTGGAAGACATTTAGAGGGATGCCCCTCAATTTCGGGTTTGGGTGATGTTTGCTTGGAATTGTGTGAGTTGTGCACCTTTGGCAGGAATCTGGCCCCATGCTGTGGTGTCCTTCTCCACGCAACCCATCAGGACACTTGTGGTGTCCAAATACCCCGCTACTGGTCATGTCCCCGGTTTGACCGCTTGGGTGACGAGGTGTCTGTGAAGCTGCTCCCCTCCCCTCGGTGGTTTAGAGGTATTGTGTGGGGAAGTGCTTGGAGACGGTGTAAACAGCCTTCAGTGTACTCATTTGCTTGTTACTTGTCACAGCAGTATGGACTCTTGGTTTCTCATTGTCTTCAATGGGATATCAACCCTCACAATCATTATTTATTCTTTTTTTTTTTTTAAAGATTTTATTTATTTATTCGACAGAGATAGAGACAGCCAGCGAGAGAGGGAACACAAGCAGGGGGAATGGGAGAGGAAGAGGCAGGCTCATAGCGGAAGAGCCTGATGTGGGGCTTGATCCCATAATGCTGGGATCACACCCTGAGCCAAAGGCAGACGCTTAACTGCTGTGCCACCCAGGCGCCCCAATTTATTCTGATGGTCCAATTGCCCTCAGTTTGGCTCATGGGAGCCTCTGTGAGCTGGTTTCTTTGTCATTTTGTGATGTTGCCATCACTTCTTGAGCAATGTATGAGTTTCTGGCCCAGCCCTACATTACAGGCTCCAATTGTCCTTCCTTTGGAATCAGCCCTTATTCCAAGGAGCTCTGGATCTCTTGAGTCGAGAACGGCATTTAGAAGCCACGATCTGGCTGCTTAGTGTGCTCATTGCTATTGGGTGTCCCTGCCCCCAGGCCTTCGTGGTGGACAGAGCGAGGAGCTCACACCCACACGTCCCATCCAGTCCAACACCACAGGGGGCCATTCTACTTTTCTCCCTTCCCGTATCTGTCGTTTGCTTCTCCAACAGGGAGAATCCCAAGAATTTAAGCTCTTGACCACTGCTGTACTAGGTTGCTTCTCATTAGTAAGAGTTTGACTATTGATGATGAGATAATATCAAATAGCGTATTTATCTAAGGTCAGTGGGAAGTGGAAAAATCTCTGCTAGATGGTGTTGACTTGATCCTGCAAACTTCTGTGAAGATAGAAGAGGGCAAGAGGATTACTGGTCCTACTGTACAGGCAGTGGGACAGAGTGGAAGAGGGTGAGGACTGTTTTCAGGGTGCTGCAGAGATCTGGGGGTGGCAGAGCTCTGTGTCATGTCTGTGTCCAGCCCACTGGACGTGACTGTCCATCCCCCTCCTGTGGGTGTTTTGGGAGAACGTTGAGACCGCATCCCCAAGACAAGGAGCTGCTCAGACTGGCCTGTCCCATGAAGTGGGCCCATGAAGTGATAACTCAGAGAAGTCATGTTCCCTTCTTCACCTGGGCCCCCAGAACCCCCTCTGCCTGTGGCTGTGCCTTTGACCTCAGCTTGCTTGCCCACAAATGCAGGTCTTGGGCTGGGGAGGAACCTGGAAGGCTCGAAGTGGGGGTGGTTGCTCAGTACATCCCAGCCCCTTTCAAAATGCCAATCCTACTGAACAGGGGCAAGAGGGTTATGGGAAGAGAGTTTCATCTTGGTAAGGTAGCTTGTATTTGTCTTTTTTCTTTTTTTTAAAATATTTTATTTATTTGTCAGAGAGAGAGAGAGAGACAGAGAGAGCACAAGCAGGGGGAGTGGCAGGCAGAAGGAGAAGCAGGCTGTCCACTGAGCAGGGAGCCTGACGCGGGTCTCGATCCCAGGACCCTGGGATTATGACCTGAGCCAAAAGCAGACGCTTAACCGACTGAGCCGCCCAGGCGTCCCTGTGTTTGTCTTTTTTTCATAATCAAAATGTGATCCAACCTCTCTTAGCTAATAGCCTCGTCATGATTGGTTTGATGGTATAGTAAATAATAAGGACTGACCGCTTCCTGCATGCTCTCCAGTCCTACTTCCTGGGTGAGTGTGGTATCTGGGCTTGGAAAGGCTGCTTTCCCATCTACCTACTGTGGGATTGGGCTGGTGGAAGGGGGCCTGGGCTGGAAGACAGAGGCCGAAGCTCTGGGTTCCCATCCTGACTTTGCCACCAGCTTGCTAGGCAACCTTGGGCAAGTCACTTAGCCTCGCTGGCCAGTGGAACATACCACCCCTGTCCTCCCTTCCTCCCTCTTCCCCAGGTCAGGGGCGGAGACAAGGCAGAGCAGAGTTCCAGTCCCATCCAGATGTATCGCTTACGCAATAAACCCTGCACCCACCAGAATGTTCAGCAAGTGGGAAATTCTGGTTAATTGAATGTTCTGGGACATGGAAACGTTCCCAGAAATCCTTTTTGTTCCTTTTGTGGCCATTGAAAACCATTTACTCATCTATTTAGCAAATATTTGTCTCGTGCCTGTGCCTTACCTGGCTCTGTCCCAGGTGGGGCGAGGCACCGTGAATGAGACCCCAGAGTCCCAGCCTGTAAGGACTCGCAGTTCAGGAGGGGACGTGCACAAATGCAGTGGACCCTCGACACTGCAGGGGTTCAGGGCACTGACCCCGCGTACAGTGGAAAATCTGCATACAACTTTTTTTTTTTTTAAGATTTTATTTATTTGAGAGAGAAAGCAAGAGAGAGCATGAGCAGGGGGAGGGAGAGGGAGAAGTAGACTCCCCTGGGATCATGACCTGAGCTGAAGGCAGATGCTTAACTGACCCAGGCGCCCCCCCACCCATACAACTTTTGACTCCCCCCAAACGTAAGTGCTAATAGCCTGTTGTTGACCAGAAAGAAGCCTTATGGATGACATGAACAGTCAATTAACATATTTGGTATATTATACGTATTATATACTGTGTTCTTGCAATCACATAGGCTACAGAAAAGAAAATGTTACTGGGAAAATCATAAGGAAGAGAAAATACATTTTTATTGAAAAAAAATCCATGTATAAGTAAACCCTCCCAGTTCAAACCTGTGTTTTTCAAAGGTCAACTGTACCCCACACCACGCGGTAGGACGGATGCCCCGAAGGACCAGAGGATGCTGGGGGAGGCCCGCAGTCCAGTCTGGGGGCCCTAGAGAAGAGATCCTGACCTGGAGAAGGTGTTATCGGCTGAGAGCCTCAGAAAGCATTAGCCACCGCGTCTGGGGAGCTGGGGAGGAGCTGTCATGGCATTCCAGGCGGCGGGAACAGCATGGGCAAAGTGAAGCACTGTGGACATTCAATTGTGCTGTGGGGCTTAGAACGTGAAGCTGGGGAGGTGAGAAAGAAGGGGTGTGAGTGTCGGGACGCGAGACGGTGGAGAGAGCAGCAATGTAGGAAGGTGAGGGCTGCGGGCTCGTTCGGGCTAAGTGGTCGGGGAACCGAGTCCACTTGGGGAGATTTTCCGGGGATTCTGGGCCTTGTGATGGTTCCGGGAGGGAGGGTAAACCTTAGTGCAACCAAAGAGGAGGCCGGCATTCCAGCCTGGAGGACTCGGGGTGGGGTGGGGGGGAGCTTAGGCCCAGGAGGGAAATAAGATAGGCAAGGAGAGAGGTTGGAGCAGATCTGAAAGCCCGCGAATGCAGGTCCAGGAACTTGTCCTTGGCTCTGTCTGCGCCAGGAGGACCCAGGCTTCCAAATTCTGGCCCGAGGCTTAATGTTATGTCACTCACTGGACATCTGAAGATGTTCTAGCGGCTTTGCTGGTGGAGGGAGGGAAGGAAACATTCTTCTGCTGTTCTTCACGGTCTAACACCTGGACTAAGAATTAAATTTATGTGAGACAGATTAACAGGAGAAAAAAAACCCAAGTTTTTTTTTTTATTTTTATTTTTTAAATTTTTTAAGTAATCTCTGCATCTAACCTGGGGCTCGAGCTTACGGCCCTGACATCAAGAGCCGCGTGCCCTACCGACTGAGCCAGCCAGGCACCCCCGAAGCTAAAGTTTTATTACGTGCACACAGGGGCCCAATCATGAAATTGAGACCTAAAGAAATGCCCCGTGGAGGCACCTTTTATACTTTCTAGGTAAAGAGACAAACAAACAAGCAAAGAAAAAACTCCCCCAAACCCCAAATCCCCCAAACCAAAAAAACCTGTGAGGAATTGACAGGACAAAGAAAACTTAGTTTTGGGGGGCTTCCATTAGTAAGGAATTCTGAACAGAAATTGGGCTGGGGTTATATGATTTAGTAAAAAAAAAAAAATTGAAAAAAATAAATTAGTAACAAGGGTTGTTTATACAGCCTTCTGGCCTCTACATTTCCCATCGCTGGTGAGAGGGATGTCTCTTTACCTCCTGGCACAGAGGGGGTAACTTCCACATGGGAGATTTATTTCCTGCTTTCAGGGGGACAGAAGAGGGTCTGAGTGCTCTTCTCACACAGGCTCTCCGTTAAGTAACTTTTATTTAAAATAACCAGTATGCCTAAGTGGCAAGTTTTGACTTGGCCTGCCCTTCGCCCCTACCCTGGGGCTTTCCTGAAGCTTTCCTGTCTGTTGTCACGGGCCCTGTTTATTCCCCCCTGGATCGGAAGACCCAGCAGGGCAGAGGGCACCCCCGTTTTGTTCACTGATGTCTCCTGCGTGCCTAGATGGTGTCCGGAACCTAGTAAGCGCTCAACCAGTACTTACCAGCTGTTCACTGTGAGCCTAGTGTTGCCCCAGGCCTGGGGCTTGGGACACTCTAGGAATGACTCTTAGGACAGGCTCTGGGGAGCTTACGTCCTTGTGTGGAGACGGACAATAAACAAGTAAAACAAATCAACAAGTAAGATGATTTCAGAGAGCGTGGCCTGAGTGTGGTTTGTCTCCCTACACTGTAGTGGCCTGTGTATTTCTGTCTCCTCCTAGCCTGTGAGAGCCAGGGGGGCAGGGCTGGGGTCTGTCTGGTTCCTTGTTTCATTCCCAGCCCCTAAGGCCGGTGCCTGGCAAAGAGGGAGTCGTGAAGGAAAATGTTCTCGCTGGCTCCGTTGAAGAAGCCGACACAGGCCGACAGATTCCGCTGTCCGTACTACACCTGTGCCCTTTGGAGGCTGTAGAACTCATTATTATCAACCCGGGAGTAATTGCTGATAAGCCTGAGTTTGGATTTCGTGGCAAATAGAGAGGTTGCAGGGCACTGTTTAGTAACAACAGGGATAATCTTAATTAATGATCTGATAACTATAATTAATTGCATCATATCCGGAGGCCGTCTTTGGGATTCTGGGAAGGAGTACCCAGTGTTTGGTAGCTCTGGGGGCTGGAGGGGAGGGGAGGGCTAGGATCTCCGATCCACCACTTCCTCGCTTGGCGAGCTTTGGCCAGTTACTCACAGCTCCCAGCCTCAGTGTTCTCATCGGGAAGGTGGGGCTACTCGGCGGGGTTGTTGCCAGTTCAGGGCCGTGATCTCAAAGCCCCCGCCCCCCGTCCCCCCTCAAGGGGCTGCGGTCCCGCGAACCCAGGGGGCCAGGCCACCGAGGAGCTGGGTGGGGGGCCCCCCCCGCGTAGGCTCGCCCCCCACCCCCCATCTCTCACTCTCCTTGGGGAAGCCCTGGCAAACTCCTGGAAGTGAGGGAGGAGCAGCGAGCAGCTGGCGTGTGCGCGGGACCTTCCCGCGGGCGACCCGGGGCAGCGGGACCGCGCGGGGCAGCTTCGGGCGGGAGCGGACGCCCGCGGGGCGGGGGGGTGGCAATGAAGGAGCAGGGAGGGCGCGGCCCCGCCCCCGCGGGCCTCGGTTTCCCCACCTGCAGCGCGAGCGGCGGGGCGGGCGGGGCTCCCCGCGCGGGCCCGGCCGCCAGGGGTTAAGCGGTGACTTCAGCCGCGGCGAGCGGGGACCGGGCGGGCGGGGGCGGCGCCGCGTCGCGCCGTGCGCGGCGGCGGGACCAGGCCGCTCGGAGGCGGCGGGCGCACTCCCGGCCGGGCCGCGACCTCGCGGGCGGCGCGCGCGGCGGCGGCTGGGGCGCGGGGCTGGGGCCGCCCGGCCCTGGGCGCCCGCGGCCGCCGGGGGCAGCTGACGCGCGGAGCGGCCGCCGGCGCTTTGTGAGCGGCGCGGACAACAAAGGCGCGGCCGGGCGGCCGGAGCCGGTGAGTGCGGCCCGCGGGGCGCAGGGGGCCGGCCGGGCGGGGGGCGCACTGCGCGAGGCGGCCGGGGGGCTCCGAGCGGGCGTCGCCGAGGCGCCGGGGTCCCCACCGCCCCGCGTCGCCGGGGCCCTGGGCTCGTCCCTGCTGACTGGCGGGGGTCTGTGGGCTCCCGATGCTCGGGGGGGTCCCGGGTGTGGCTGCGAGTGTGTGTCACCGTGCCTCTGGGTGTGCGAGTCCGGAGCCCGGGCCTTCCGCGTGGCCCTGGTGTGAGTGTGTGTCCCCAGGAGCGGCGTCTTCTGTGTCCCTTCGTCCCGGAGACTGCGTGGCGTGGGTATGTCCCTGCGTGTGTGAGAGGCCCCCGAACCTGGGTCTTCTCTCAGTGTGTGAGTCTCTCCTTGTGTCATTTGAGTGTGAGTGTGAGTGTGAGTGTGAGTAGGTCTTGCAGTGTATGTGGGTACTTCTCCCCTCCTCCCCAGTCTCTGTGTCCCTTGGGTGCCCCGTCCCTCAGCATGACTCCTGACTGCTCTTTGTGCATCAGCGTGTGTGTGCGAGAGAGAGAGAGAGAGAGAGAGAGAGAGAGAGAGGGAAAACTAGAGAGACCGGGTGCCTCACTGTCCAGGCCATTCACCAGGCCTTCAGGTCCTGCTGCCACTGTGGTCCCCCCTCTCCCTGTGCTGATCTTGGGGGTCCCTGGGATTACATGGAGTCAGGGATGCTCCTGTCACCTCTGTTCTGGGCTGGCCTCTCCCGCCCTGGACCCCCCCCCCAGAGGTAGAACAGGGTTCAGCCTCACAAAGAAGGGAGTGTGGGAGGAGAGGATGGCCCGGTCAGCTGGAAGGCCATAGCCCCAGAACGAGGTCAGGCCTGGACACTCCTCGAGGCAGGGGAGTGTGTCCGGGGTGGGGGCCCTTCTGAGACTGAAGGCTAGCCTCCTGGTCTCCAGGCGTGGTCTCTGGGTGGGGGGGGAGCCCCCAGGCCTGATGTAGGAGAGTGTGGGGCTGGTACTTCCTCTCTCTCCCAGGGTGGGGGGTCTTGGGGCAGGGGTCAGGAATCTTCTTTTAGCTTCGATAGCCTGAGGACCCTTTCTCGGGCCACAGCAGGGAGATGGTGGGGGGTGGGCTGTACTTGCCACTGGCTCTGGAGCTGAGACATCACCTCAAAGTCCTTGGCCTTCCCGAGGGATTCAGCCGGGGGAAGTCTTGCCCTGCCTGCCTAGAGCCCCATCTGTTCCTCCATGCATGCTGGAGAGAGGCAGGCTGTGGGCTCATTAAAATGCTCAGCCCTTCCCTGCAGGCCCTGCCCGAATGGCCATCAGCTGCAGCGTCCGTCTGTCCATCTGCCCCAGCACAGCACCCCCACAGTGTCTGGGGCTCAGGTACATAGACTAGAAAGGAGGGCACAGTCTGGGCATCTCCAGGCTCCCTGTGACCGTGGGTTGGAGGCTGTCCTTCTCCTTCCTCAGGGTCTCAGGGTGAAGCTCAAACCCTCCTCATGGCCTGTGAGGTCCCACTTTGTGTCTGGGTCTCTCACTCTGTTCCATCACGCTCACCTTCCCGAGGTCCCCTGCCCCTTCCTCTTCTGCCAGAGAGCCTTCCCTCTAGCGCTTCCCTCTCTCCACTAAGCTGGCCCCATCCTTCACTTCTTCATTCCTCATTCAGGAGTCTCTTCTCTGGTCAGCCAGGTTGGCTCAAGAATTCCTGTTTATGGGGCGCCCGGCTGGCTCAGTCAGTAAAGCATGTGACTCTTGATCTCAGGGTTGTGAGTTCAGGTCCCACATTGGGTGTGGAGCCTACTTAAAAAAAAAAAAAAAGGATTCTCATTCATGATGCTCTTAGAGCCCTCATTCCAGTGGGGGTGGCTTGTTTATATCCGCCAATGGTAATATAACCTCCCCAGAGGATGGTAAGCCTTCGAGAGCGGGGCCCATGTCTGTCCTTGATCACTGGCCTAGTACAGTGCCTGACACATAGTAGGTACTCAATACATAGTTTCCAGTTGAGTGGATATCAGTGACTAATGGCTCCTAAATTGTGCTGTTTCAGGTTTTCTCTTTGGGGGGTCTAGGGAGGAGGGAAAGCTAGTGAACTCCTTGGGACCGAGGTACCAGGTTAGTGTAAGGGGGAGGCCTAGTGTATACGAGATAAACTCTAAATTAATTAACAGATATTTTATATTTGGTAAGTGCCAGATGCTGGGCTAGCTCCTTCACCTATGTGACCGCTTAAAACAGGAGCATAGCCAAAAGACTATAATCTTCTTAGATCAAGTTTGAAAAGAAGGAAGTAGGTGAGAGTATATTCATGTATAATATAAACACGTCATATGAAATATATGTATCCTATAGAAATGTGATAATGGAATACTGTCCTTTCACATCCACTATCTCCCTGTGTCTATGGCAGCCCTGATAATTAGGCGGGGAATATGGCTATGTACCCATTTTACAGATGAAGAGGTGAAACATAGCATTTAAGTGACTGCCTGAGGTCACAGTTAGTTTGTGGAGCTCTCAAGCCTGTCTCCCTGAATGCCCAGTCCACCTTTCTTCTGAGAGCTTGTCTTCAGTGCTTTTATATTTTTGTCACCTGGCTTGACAGCGGTGAGTGAGCCACTGTCCTTGCCCTCAAGGGGTCTGAAGCCCAGAAATGAGAATCAGAGTCATAAACAGGGCGGCAGAGTGGGCCAGCGTGGTCTTTCCATCGCTCTGTGCCTCCCGGGCCCCAGCTCGGCTTCTTTGCCTTGGTGGAGGGCGTCAAAGCCACCTTCCTTTGGGGTCCTGTTCCCCAGAGTGACCTCTCCTTGCAGAACCCGTGCAGGGCCCCCAGCCCTGGTATCTGGGAGTCAGTTTGTCCCGAAGCACGAGAGCGGATTGCTCAATTTTAGGGGTTTTGCGAACTGGCTGTTAAACACAGCCATTATAAAAATGGGTAATACATGAGCTTACAATGAAATAAATTATGCTAAAAACAAGGGTAATAAATACTCAAAATATAGTCCCTCCTAGTTATTTCACTGTATTTCACTATTGCCTTTGTGTTTGTGGTTGTGTCTTTTGTATGTCTATGTATTATATGCACGCATGTGTAGACATATATATGTGTAATTTACATATATACGTATCTAATGTGCACACGGGTGTGCTCTTGCACATCCCTACCCAGCTGTGTGTTCACTGATGTCACCTCAGTCACTTGAAACTGGCCGTAGGGAGAGTATTTATACCTCAGAAATTGGTACACCGCAAGTCAGGGTTACCCACCCCCCCCATCCCCCGCCGGAAGCCAATTGTTAAACATGGACCAGCACACCCGGGGGTGCAGCCGTGAGCAGTTTGGCCACAGCCCTTCCCTGGGGCTTGCATTCTGGTGTGACGCCTCCCTAGGGCTAGTTCAGGGTCCTCGCGAGTACAAAGTGAGAGGGGCAGCTGCTGGGCCAGGCCTGCTGTGGTTGTAGGGGTCATAAATCGCCCTCAAACAAGCTCCGCCTCCAGAAACCGGATTGTTACGTGACAGTGTGTCCAGAGAGAGGGGGATGGGGTGAGGATAAGAGTTAATTAAGGGCCTGCTTTGCCACTGATTGAATAACCGCACTCAAGGTGACCCAGGCATTTGGGAGGCAAAGTGACGGTGGTGCCCAAGGACCATGGACAAGCCAGACGGCTCAGGGCTGGTGAAGGTGTTATGTCCAGGACACGGGTGGCTGGAGCTGTCTGGGTCTGGCTTAGACAACAGCGGGAGTGACCCATCCTTACGCGTTCAGGGACAGCGTGAGAGATAGAGTCAGAATGTTGGCTGGACAGGCCGCCGCTCTTGTACGATCTGAGAGCTCTGGATGGGAGACGGACACGGGCACACTTACCTGCCTGGGAGGTGTGTGGCGTGTATAGCGGGAGAATGGGGTGGGGAGAGGGGAAGTCTGGGTAGAAGGAACAGCATGTGCAAAGGCTCAGAGGCACAGCTGTTGGGAGATCAGCCTGGCTCTGGGGTCAGGTGAGCTCAAAGTCTGCAGGGCTGTGGCAGAGCATGGGAAGTGGTGAAGCCTGAAGTCAGGGGGCCCTGCGTCATCTGGGAACCTGCAAAGGGACCCTACCAAGCCTGGCCTGCCAGGGGCATCGTGCTGGGCTCTGTGGATCACCTCTGCCCTTGCAAAGCTTTAAAGTTTCTCGGTAGCTTCTTCTTACCCCCGGAGCTTGCTGCTGCTCCAGCCTGGTATCTGTGGTTCGTGGAGGCTTGAGAAAGGTTTTCATTTTGATATCAAGCCAAACAAAACAGAATCGAGAAGGTGCCTGCTGCCCTCCCCCCCACCCTCAATAATACCAGAAAAGCCAAAGGTAAAAGTAAGTGATCTTTAAGTTACCCAGTGTTTCTGATCGTCTCTGCTGCTTCTTCCCTTGAGATAGGCGGTTAATTGAGAGCTTGTTTGTTTACAGACAACCCATGTTTATGCCTGTATGTGCCAGACATTCTTCATGCATCCGTTGATTTAATTCCCATACCTATCCTGTAGGTGGGTACTTTTATCCCACCTTACAGATGGGGAAACTGAGTCTGAGAGAGGTTGCTTGACTTTCCCAAGGACACAGTGTCTGTAAGTGGCAGGATTGGAGCCGGGTAGGCCCTGAGAGCCCTCGACAACAGATTTCCTCCTCTATTCTGTTTTCTTCTCCCCTCTGAGGAGGGCAGGGAGAGAACGCACCACAGGTCTGCAATCCCAACACACCTTATTACTCTTCGTTTGAAGTTACTGTGTGTTTTTTAACCCGCGTAGCTGGGCTCATCCCCCTGTGGCTTCAGGTCAAGGCTTAGAACAGAACCACCCGCCCAGATGGGCCCCCTGGGCCTGGGGTCCGGAAGGAGCCATCAGTAAAGGCTCACATTTACAGAGGGAGCTCCGAGTTATGGAGGGGCCGGCCTGTGGCTCACGGGAGCTTGTTTGGTCCTCAGCCAGGCTGCTAGGTGGCTTGTAACGTCTTCTCCGTTTTGCTCCCAGTGAGGTGGGGGCCCAGGGCCACGCAGTTGGGAGGGTGGAAGCAGTATGCGTTCACCTCATTCTCTTGGACCCAGAGCCCCAGCTCTCAACCCGGCATCTGGGACCTGGCCTGGCCGTGCCTTTGATGTCCCCCGCAGCCGTGCCCACACGCTGTGGGAAATAGGGAAGCGGAGCTGACCACTTGGCCGGAAGCACGGGGTGTCCCCACCTCTCCTTGAGAGCCTGGCGCTGAGCCCCCCGCCAGGGGATTTATCTTCCCACGGACCTTTCCGTCGAGTGGGTGGTCTTGACCCAGCCCCACCTCCCACTTCTTTGCAGGTAGACCCCCAGTCCGGGGCCGGGCAGGTGGTTGGGGGTGGCCCCTCCCCGTGATGGTGTGTAGGACCCTTGGCCAGGCGGCCTTTCTGGCTCTGGCCCCCTCCTCCTCCTCGAGAGCCTGGCCTCCCCCCAGAGCTCCCCCTTCCAGTGGCTGCCTGATTGGTATGCGGCCCTGAACTCCAGCCATTAGCACACAAGGCGGGGACCAGCTCCCAATACTTGCCTCTCTTCATTGTTTGAAGTGGGCAGACTTGGAAGGAGCTTTAAAAATGCGGGCTTTTTATTCAATTTCCCTAGAAAAACAATGGTTTAAATTAAATAGAGGAATAACAGTCTCTGGAAATGGAAGAAAAATATTCCTGAACCCAGACATTACCCAGAACCTTTGAATGTCTTTTAAAGTACGGATTTATTTTACTTGAAATTACGCGTGTGTTGCATGACCAGGGAGGAGAACTTGGGAACTACAGAAGAAAACGAGGCTCGCCCTTTCTTCCGCCACCCGAAGACATCCTCTCTCAACGCTGCGGTGCTTATGGCTCATTTCTCCCGTGACTGGTTTGCTCGGTTGTCTGTCGAGCCCCGGGTTTGAACAGGTCAGGCCCGTGTTGGGCGGGCGTCGGGGATAGATGGGGCCGCGGCCCCTGCGGCGCTTCTTTCTGTGCCAGACCTCAGGCAGCTCACTTGGCTCCTCTTTGTTCCCACTTCCTCATCTGTGAGATGGGGGTGACCTGGCAGCTGTGTCCTAGGGTGGGCGGGCTGCTCGGGACAGCGCCTGGCCCCGGGAAGGGCTTAGCGTTGGCTATTGTTCCAACGGGGACCAGGCAGTAGCCTTGCCCCTGTGGACCCTTCGCGAAGGGGAGGAGACAAATCCCAAATCAGTCAAACAAATGAATGAAGTGAACTGCATGTCCTGGGATAAGTCCTGTGAAGGGAGTAAGCTGATGTGATGTGGTGGGAATAACTGGGGGGTCGGGTTGGTGTGGAGGGGGGATGCGTGGGGGGAAGTGGTGTGCAGAATCTGTTAGCTGGAGGTGGTGGGGGCTGGGGGGGCTCTCTGAAGAGACACATTTAAGCTGAGACTGAATGACAAAGAATTGAGGCAGGGGTACAGCAAATGCAAAGTCCCTGTGGCCAGGGTGATCTTGGCCTGTTTAAGCAGCAGAAAGCCCAGGGCCTGCAGCGGGCAAGGGGATGAGGGCGGTGTTAAGAAGGCAAGCAGGTGGGATGGTTCCTCTAGAAGCCCTTGGAAGTTGGTGTTCTTCATTCCACATAAATACCTTTCTTAAGGAGACACAAATCCAAGATTCTGGCTGTTAATAACCTGTTAGGAAATTTATCTTTCCCAGGTAATTTATTCAAAAATAATTTACCGAGTGCCTGTTACGTGGCTGCCCTTGAGTAAGTGCCGTGGGCTGAGGGACAATCACAAAGCTTAGCAAGATGAAGCCTGGCCCTCGGGTAGCCCGCAGCGCCCACATGCCATCTCGCTGACCCACCACAACCCACTGGAGCCTTGTAGGCTCTGCTTTGGGCAGGGTGCTGTGGCTGCAGGGAGGACAACTAGACGCAGGGGCCAGGGTGGACTGGAAGAGGAAGGCTGAGGGGGGTTTGGATTTGAATGGTGGCAGTGGCTGGATTCGGGGGAATCAGAGAGAGATTAGCTGGAATTACCGGTGGGTGGTGCACAGCAGTTGAAGGAATAAGAGGCATGGAATATGATCTAGAATCTTCTTTTGAGTATGTGGGTGGGTGGTGGTGTCATGAAGTAAGATGGTGAAGAGAGGGTGAGGAGCGTGGGGCTTTGAGAATGCAAGAATCCAGTCGAGGACAGGTTCAGGTGAAGAGACTGCTTAGAAGTCCGAGTGTGTGTGGGGAGCTGGGCTGAGATTTGGGCCGGGGTGCCATCAGCTCGTAGTGGGGGCAGGTGGGAGCACCCAGAGGGAAGGTGTGGAGGAGAGGTCTGGTCATGTGGACGGTGGGGAGCCGGGAGAAGAGCTGAGATGGGTAGCTGGGCGGAGAAGGGAGAGTGGGGTGTCTGGGAAGCCAGCCCAGGGGACCCTTCTGGAAAAGAGCTCATGGTCAACAGGGCTGTTGGCCACTGAGAGTCCATGTGAGATGAGACAGAAAGTGGCCACTGGCTTTGGCCACGTGGAGGCAGCTCAGGGCTCTTGTAAGAGCAGCTTTGGGGGAGCGATGGGGCGAGAATCCCTAGTGGCAGTGGCTCGAGGGCACGGTGAACAAGAAAGATGACCACGTGTGGGGATAGCGTATGGGGTGTTGCATAGGTGAAGGGGAGTCGGGAAAGGTGTCTCATTGGGGGGAAGGGTAGACCCGGGAGAATGGTTTGTGCTGGTGGCCGGGACTGCTCCTGGGAATGAGAGGGGACGAGGCACATGGGGCATTTAGGGGAGCCGGCCCTGTAGGCACACGACAGAGGGTGGTACTGGTGTGATGATGTGGGGGTGGTGGGGTGGTGGCAGCAGGAACGCTGGGGTCGATTTGGATTATACATGTTGGGGGTCTGGGGATGGTCCCATCAGATGGCCTCATGCTTCTCCATGAAATCTTGAACAGGGGAAGGGTGGGTACAGTCCCGCCAAGACTGCCTACCCTGGGGGAGGTCATTCACCGCTACTAAGAGAACAGGCTGAGGTTGCTGGGTCTCCAGAATGAGGGAGGCAGGCGCTCCGGAGCCTGCCTTTGTATGGAGGGGGTGGGGGGAGCCGAGAGCTCGGCGGTCTGTCTGAGATGCCGCAGTGGGGCTGAGCCCTCATTTCCCGACTCGGTGGTGCTCCCATTCTCCAGGGCACTGGGCTGCTGGGGCCGGGGGCCCTAGAGTCCGTTGGGAGTGCGGTGCCGGAAGAGCTCAGCCCTGCAGCAGAAGCTGCAGGTGGTGGGCTGGGTCCGTGGGTCTGTGCTTACCTCCCATTTTTCTTCTCAGAGGCACGGGTGAGGCACGCATCTTTAAGTGCCAGGCCTATACACCGAGCCCTGGGGAGGAGGAGCTCACTGAGTCCTCGCAATGAGTGGGGTGCGGATGCTGGTGTTACCCTCACATCCCGGAGGGGGAGAGGCCCCGAGAGGTGGCATACCACCCTCAGGCTCTCGCCAGCTACAAAAGCAGGGTGTGGGGCCACCCACCCAGGCGCCAGCTGCCCCTCACGCAACATTCCCATTTTGCCGAGGAGGTCTCCCAAGTTGGCCCATGAGTTTAAGCGTTTTCACCAGCCCGTCCTTGCGTTCCTCCAGACACGTCTCTATGAAGCACCTCCTGGGAGCCCGGCACTGGGTTAGGCGAATCAGATAATGTTTACCCTCTTTCTGGTGGGGGAGGCAGACAGGTGACCGATAGAAAGATGGGAGAGGGCCTAACCCAGGCACGGGGGCTCCGAGGGGTGTCCCCGGGGAGTGTCTGAGCCAAGCAGCCAAGAGGTAGTTCGGGGAAGGGAAGGCTTCGCAGCATGAACAAAGGCCGGGGATGAGCATTTAGTAGGGCCCTGTCCTGCCAGGGGAGGAGCTCTGGAAGTTGCCGCGGAGTTGCTCTGTGTATCTCACTAGGCGTTTGCCTTTTATCTTGAGCGCGTAGGGAGCCAGTCAAGTGTTGCAGGCTAGGGAGGGACATGACCAGAACTTTTTGTTCTGGGTGGAGACTGGGTTGGAAGGGACAAGAGACATCAGGGAGACCTTTGCAGGCCGTTACAGGCTCTCCCATCCCTAGATCATTCTGTGAACCCTGCTGTTTCTTTTTCCTTCCTCCCTCCCTCCCTCCCTCCCTCCCTCCCTCCCTTCCTTCCTTCCTTCCTTCCTTCCTTCCTTCCTTCCTCCCTCCCTCCCTCCCTCCCTCCCTCCCTCCCTCCCTCCCTTCCTCCCTTCCTTCCTTCCTTCCTTCCATTTGATTTTTAAGTAATCTCTACACCCAACGTGAGACTTAAACTCATGACCCCGAGATCGAGAGTTGCACACAGCACTGACTGAGCCAGCCAGGCACCCCAACTCTGCTGCTTCTTTAGTACTTCCCAAACTCTGCTCATGTCTCTTTCCTATAAAGGTTCCTGAGGCTCAGAGAGGTTAAGCAACTTGCCTGAGGTCACATAGCATAACAGGGCGTCCAGGCTGGGGGACCGGTCCCCTGAGTGAAACAACCAGAATCTCCAGGGTGGAAGTAGGTGGTGAGTAACCCCTGGGAGGGCCTCACTGGGGCTCCAGTTATAAGTCCCCATCTGCCTATCCCCGTGTGCCTGCGGGTATTGCCCTTTTGCAGTCTCAGAGAATAGGCGGGGCCTCTGGGAGGGAGGAGCTGGGTCGGTGCTGGGAACTGGGAGTTGGCCTTCGGAGCCAGAGCCCCATGGGCTGTTTTAGCAGTTTCCAGGGGACTGGCTTCTTCCCCAGCGAGCGATTGGAAAACCCTCTGGGGCTGGGCCAGGTCATGTGTGGTCAGCGAGGGGGGCACTTTCCCTGCTACGGAGGGCGGCTGTGTTTGACAGCTGCCGGGCAGAGACCTCATCGTTGGGGGCGCCAGGAGAGGTGGGGAGCCCTGTCCCTTGTGAGCCCCAACACTCTGGGCAGGTGTCTGGCCTCCCTGGAGTCTTGGTTACCTCAACTGTGAGCAGGGATAGTATTAAATGTGATTGGGAAGAACTGACACAATAACCAGTGTTTGCTGACGGTCCAGAGCGTGCCAGGCCACGGATTCATCTTTCAGTTCTTTGAGGCGATCTCGTGAGGTGTGCATCGTTCTCTTCATTTTATAGATGAAGCCGCTGAGGAACAGAGAGGGCAAGTAACTTGCCCCAAACCACACAGCTAGTAAACAGCAGAACTTGAACCCCGATCTGCCTGACCCTGGAGCCCTCCCTTGAAACCCCTCTGGTCCCTGTCAGACTCCGTTCAGCTGAGCCCTTCCTTGGCTTGTCGCCTGGTAGAGTCTTGTGGGGGCTCCTGCATTCTGCCCGCCCCACTTTGGGGTACCCAATCCAGTCTGACCCTTTAAGTTTCATCATGAAGCCTTGGAGCTCCGGTGGCCAAAGCCCCTTGTTCACCATCCCATAGCCACTGGTGGCAGACGTGGGATGAGAACCCAGCATCCTGGACCCTGTGGCCTGCTGCTCTTTTTACTACCCCAGGACCTGACGAAGAGCACCCAACCGTGAGCCGGGCACCCGCTCTTCCTTGAACCAGCCACGAGAGCGTGGGCAACACTTCACCCTGTCCCTGACTTTCGCCCCAAGCCTTGATTTCCTCTTCTACAAAATGGGCAGGTTGAGAACCTGAGTCTCTGCCGATTCTGATAATCCATGAGTCTAAGATTTCAGGTTTCTAGGAATCCATGGGTCAGACATTTGCTACTTTTCCTACTTCCTGTCTGTTGCCCAGGGAACCAGGGAAGATTGAATTGAAGAAACAACGCAGAGAACCCGATCGAGAGCAGCTTACGATGCAGGCATTGACTGAGCACCAGTGTGTGCCCAACAGGGAGGGGGATACCATTGGCTGTGCTGTGCTGGTGAGGAGCGAGGTACAGAGAGGCTGGCGAACTTTCTCGAGGGTCCGGTGACAGAGTTCCCGTGTATGAGGTGGTGCCGAGGGTATGTGTGCGGGATGCTTCCTCCTCCACGTGCCCTCCCATGGAGCTCTCTGCAAAACCATCTCTCTGGGGCTCCGGATGGAAAAATCCACCCCATCCGTGCTTGAGAAACGGCCATGAGGGGCCCATCTGGAAACAAAATGGCTGTGGAGTCCAGTGAAGGGGCAGTGGCAGGGAGAGCAAAGACACGGCTCGTCCACCATTGGCCAGAGCTCAGCCCTGCCTGGCAGCTCGCCCGGAGAGCGGCCTGGGCTGTTTACAGAGAAAGGGACTTGGGACCAGGGAGAGGTTGTGGCTGGCGGGGAGGGAAACAGGAGCTGAGGTAGGATGATGGAGTCAGAGACTCATTTAGAGCTGGAAGGGCCTTCTGGGATCATGTAGTCCGAGCTCCTAATTTTGTGCATGGAGACATGTTAGTCTGGAGACGGGCTGTGACTTGCCTCAGGTCTCACAGCCAATGGCAGCAGACCCAGGAAGAGAAGAGGATTCGGGAAGCCGGATCATAGGCCTCAACTCCTGGCTGCTCTCATGGGCATGACTTCCTGCCAGGTTCTGCCCACCCACTCTCCCTCCCGTCAGAACAAACACAACAGCAATAGTAATCAGTGAAAGGAATCATCTCACTGGATACTAAGCACGTTGGTCTCTGGAATGGACTCAGGTCATTCCAGCAAGGGTCTTGCTCAAGTCCCACTGCTCCCACCTCCTGGCCCTGTGACACTGGGCAAGTCACGGTCCTCCTCTTCGCTGACAACTTGCTGCATGTGTATCACGGTTAAGAAGATTCTGAAGTTACAGGTCTTCTCAGTGCCTTTAACATGTTGAGTATTGTTAATCTTTAGGGGGCAGATTTCTACTCTTGTTCTTCTATCATCTTGGACCACTGAACACTTTTTTCCCCCTGTGAGCCCCTATTAGCATCTTTCCAGACATAGGTGTTCCCTTGAATAGGCAGATGGAGCAACCCTGATGTTGGTGATTCCTCAGGACTGTATTAAACTTTTAAACTCAGACACTGTGGCCTGATAGTGGAGTTTTGGGGAGATGTCCCTACTGATGTGTGACAACCAACTCTTCCCCCACCCTGTCTCCCTGGGGTCCACAGAACCATTCCCCACCAGACTGTCTGTGCTCATTCCATCCCCAGGCATGAGTCACCTCATCACTGTTGGTGGCGGAGGCAGCAGGAGGCTTCCGTAATTGAAGCTACCGTGTCTTCCTGGGACAGCACAACGGGCTGAGATGTCTCGGGCCGGCAGCCCGGGCCCTGCTGAAGGCTCTTTCCAGGGACCCTGGCTCACCTGGGAGCAGGTACGGAGGATGCCAGGAAGGAGCAGAGCCTCCTATGCAAACCAGGGCAGCCTGGGACCATGGAGTGAGCCTGGGACACGGCCGCCTGGCTTCTATTCCAGCTCTGGCACGCACTCTTTTATGATCTCGGGCAAGACACAGCCCACTGTGAGCCTCGGTTTCCTCATCTGTGAGATGAGAGGCTGGGCTTAGAGATCTGTTGGTTCCTCTCACGGCTGAGGAACGGGCACGTTTGGTACCTTTGGTCTCTTCCTGTAGTTTGCTGGGTTTCTCGGTGTCACTGAAGAGGTCCCATCAGGAACTTGCCTTTCTCCAAAGGCGAGGTGTGCATGGAGGTGCCCATCAGGGGGTCTTAGCACCCTGGGGAACCCACGAGCCAGTGATTCTCATACATTTGTGTACTCCAGGCTCGCCCGGACACCCTGCCAAGAATGCGGATTCTTGGACCTCACCCCAAGAGACTCTAAGTTCGTAGATTAGGGTTGGACCTTGAAATCTACATTTAAAAAAAAAATAAAGATTTATTTCTTTTAGAGAGAGAAAGAGAGAGAGAGCACATGCACGTAAGCATGGTGGGGGAAGGGCAGAGGGAGAGGGAGAGAGAGAATCTCAAACTCCATGCTGAGTGTGGGAGCCCCATGTGGGGCTCGATCTCACGACCCTGAGATCACGACCTGAGCTGAAACCCAGAGTCAGATGCTCAACTCACTGCACCACCCAGGTGCCCCCAAATCTACATTTTTAAAAAGCCTCATTTAAGTGGTTCTCAAGTCAGTAGCTCAAGGTCCACACTTTGAAAAAGGCTGTTAGACTCTCTTTGAACCAAACAGTGCTTAGGAGAACGGCCCGCTGGGGTTGGTGATGGCTTTGTCTGGCCCTGTTCGGAAATGCCCTCATCCCTGGTCACAGCCTTCAGTAGCTGGTGACCTCTCTTCCCCATAAGCTAGTGTTCCCCAAATCTGTCTGGTTACTGGAATTCCCAGGAAGTGTTTGAACAAAATATGAATTCTTGAGTCACCCTTAGAGATTCTTGGAACCAGTGAGATCTCAGCCGGGACCCAGACATCTCTACGTTTCAAAACTCCCTAGGTCTTTTGTGCATTTGCTTGTCATTCATCAATGAGTATGTGTCAAGGCTTGCAATGGCCCAGCCCAGGGGAGGGCGTTGAGGATGTAATTGTTAGGCCAGATGCAGTCTTGGACATTATGTCACCTCTTCCACAATGGTGAGGGAGATACACAGTGATTACATGGCGATGCTCGGCCAGGTTGGGGAAACATGTCTAGAAAATGGTTGGGTTGGACTAAATACCTGGGGCAAAGCTGGGATTCCTGGGTAGCTAAGCTCCAGTAATTTCCAGATTGAAGTAGGGCCTTGAGCCCAGTGACCTCTGGTCACTACTTGTGGACTCCTGTTATTTATTCACCAATTATTCATTTATTTATTTACCCATCCATCCACCCATCCACCCACCCTCCCATCTACCCATTTACTCATCCACCCACGTATCCACCCACCCACCCATCCACCGCCCTTTTATCTATTCATCATCCATCCACCCATCCACCCATCCATCCATCTATCCAACCATCCATCCATCCACCCATTTACCCATCCACCCAGCCACCCACCCACCCATCCATCCACCCACCATCTACCCATCCATCCATCCATCCATCCATCCATCCACCCACCCACCCACCTACCCAACCATTCATCCATCCACCCACCCATCCATCCACTCATCCATCCATCCACCCACCCACCCACCTACCCAATCATTCATCCATCCATCCATCAATCCATCCATCCATCCATCCACCCACCCATCCATCTATCCATCATCCATCTATCCATCCATCCATCCATCCACCCATCCACCCATTTACCCATCCACCCACCCACCCACCCATCCATCCACCCACCCATCTATCCACCCACCCATCCATCTATCCATCATCCATCCATCCACCCATCTACCACCCATTCATCCATCCATCATCCGTTCATCCACCCACCTAGTCATCCATCCGTTATCCACCCACCCATCCATCCACATTCCACCCATCCATCCATTTATCCATCGTCCACCTACCCATCCACCCACCCATTCATCCATCATCCACGCCCCATGTACCCACCCATTTATTCATCATCCACCCTCTATCCATCCATCCACCAATCCCATCCATCCATTTACCCATCATTCACCCATCCATACCCACCCATCCATCCATCATTCCCCATCCACTCATTAACTTGCCCATTTACCCATCTACCCATTAATCCACTGATCCACCCACCCACCCATTTATCCATCTATCCATCATCTCTTGAATCTCTACCATGTGCTGAGTACTGTGCTGGGTACTGGAAGGACCGAAATGAAAGGCATTATTTCTGCCCTCAAGGAACTCACAATCTGGTGGGGGAGTCAGAAAGCGGAGCAAATGATTCCAACCCAGTGTTAGGTGCTTAGAAGGGCAAGTGGCCCGCTCTGTCAGTGGGCACCATGAAAAATTTCCCCGAAGTCAGTTTGTGTTAAGGCTCAAAGTGAGGGTGGGAGTCCCAGGCAGATGAGGTAGGGCACAGCTTCCAGGCCAAGGAAGGGTCTTGCCCTTGGGAAGGCAGGTCATGGCGGCTAGGGCGGGTGGGGAGCCTCTTCTGCTCCTGGACCTCAGGCTGTCTCTCGTTTTCCATGGTTGTTTCCCTGGGAGGCCTGGTCCACAGTAGGTGCTCAGCAAACATTCATCGTTGGTCAGTGGGGAGGTGAGGACGGCCCCGTGCACCGTGCTGAGGAGCTTGTGGCCCTGGGGCTCTAGACAGTGCAGGCAGGGAAAGGACACCCTCATGTGGGCTCCCGCTGCTGGGTGGGGGAGAACGGGGAGGGGGGCCGAGGGGCCTCCCCAGCTCTTACCCTTCCTCGGCCTCCTCAGCCTTCAGCTGTTTCCTTGTGCGGGTCCAAGCCGTTGTGCTCCGAAACCTTGGCGAGCCCACGGCGGCTTTCCAGCAGTAGGTCTCTCCTGCAGCTCAAGGGCTCTGCCTCTGTTTGGGGGGGTTGGTGGTGAGGGGACAGCGTAGCGTGTGGGGGGGTGGGAGCGTGAGTAGATGCAGTGGCAGCTGAGAGCCTTGGCTTCCGGTTCTGATCCCCATTTCTGCCTCTTATTCGGTGGGTGTCCTGTGTGTCTCTGTGTTTGAGCTCAGTTTCCCGACCTGTCCAATGGGAATAGAACAGCTTCTCCCTCTTGCGGTTCTTGGGCCGATTTGGAGAGTTGTCACACGTACAGCACTCAGGACAGTGCCTGGCATGTACGAGCTGAGATGTGGGGCTCTGGGGGCAGTCGTGCTGGGTGGCTTGGGTGGCTGGATCTTTATTCTTCTCGCAGCCCGAAGACCTGGTTGGAATCCCACCCCCACCTCTGACTCACCGTGGAGATCTTGGCAAGCTGACTCAGGCTCTGAGCTCAGGTTTCTCATCTGTGAAATGGGGATTGACGCCCCACAGGGCCTCTGGCTGGAGCACTGAGTCTGACAGCCCATTCTCTGCATTGGGCTTATTATTGAGATCAGAAAACCTGGGTCTAGACAGGTAGAGCGAAATCTCCATTTGATGAGGGCGGTGTGGACAGCCACCTCCACAGCCCACAGACTCGGGGAGTCAGCCTCCTGTCTCTTGGGCCACCTCTCTTGGCCCTGGCCTTCCCCTTCACATGGCCTCCTTGGTTTCTGGGATCGTCTTATGACCGGGGCTCTGGGTCTTCTGAGTAGGGTGCTATGGGGCAGAGGGTTGCACGTGGTCTGCAGGGGTGCTGGGGGGCAGGGACTGTCGTCCCCCAGCCAGGCTGGATCTGGGTGCCCTTGAGAGACCGGGGTTTCTGATCCCCATCAGAGGCTCAGCCTTCTGCCCTGCCCCCTCATGTTCCTGCTTCATTTGAATTCTCAGGGCTCAGTGACTCGCTCATGCTGAGGCACCGGGAGATTTGTGTGTCAAGCAAGTAAATATTAACTGTACGAATCTAGGTCTGAATGTAGACCTGTGGGGCTGGCTGCTTGGGGGACTGCCAGGCTCTGAGTCTCCTACCCCAGCTGATGGCCAGGAGAAGTGGGCACCCTCCAGGGGAAGAAAGGGCACCTGCTCCAAGCCACGTGACAGCTTTCAGTGGCCATTACTGTCCAGTGGCCAGGGGCTGCCCTGTGTTATAGTGAGGAGGAAACTGAGGCACGGAGCAGGCAGGAGGCCTGCTCAGCTTTACACGGCTAATGGCGTGGGCCTGGGGTTGGAAGTGGGAGCGTCTGCGTGCAAAGCCCATGCTGCCCCCCATCCCTGGTTTCTCATCGCAGTCGTCTCCTTCCTGCTGTTAGGACCACACCAGGATGCTGGTGTATCACCGGTGCTGAGGTTTGTCCTCTGGCTCCGCTGAACCCGGGTCTCAGATTCCCTTTCTGCAAAGTGGGGACACGTGGTTTGGGGTCCCTGGCAGGCAGGACCAAGCCCCGGGCACACAGGGAGCTCTCTCTGCTCACAGCGTGTGAGGCTCTGCTGGGGCCTGGGCTGGGGTTTGGGGGTCGCCTCCTGGCCAACCAAACAAGCCTTCCCTTGGAGACCATGTATGACGCTGTGTGGGGACACCCAGGGCCCGGCCACAGTTTCTGTCCTCCTGGAGCTGTCACACGAGCAGGAATGAGAATACACATTTGGGACTTCGGAACCTGGATTCAAATCCTATGTCTTACTAGCTGTGTGATCCTTGGCAGGTGCCTCGGTCAGTGGCTCCCTCTGAGAGATCGAATTCTAACTCCTACTTCAGAAGGCCATTGTGAGGGTGACGGCAGATGGTATTTGCCAAGCTGCTAGCACATAGTAGGTGCTCAGTAAGGCCCTCGCGCGATAGCCTTCTGAGGCTGACAGCGGCCAACAGGTCCGCAGGGTGGGCGGAGGCCGCCTCCCCCGTGATGCCGGGAGCCAGGAATAGCGTGGGGTGGTTTGGCGGGCCGCTGCGGATGGGGCAGAAAGGGTCATCGGCTTCACAGTATGGGCAGGTGCAGTGTGGGGGCTAAGCCTGGCTGCGGAGAGAGGGAGATGGTGGCTTTCACCCCATACCCCCCCCTCCCACCGCCGCCCGCCCCAGCCCTGTAGGCAGAGGCAGCCCCAGTGTGGTCCTTGGCTGTTTTCACAGCCAGGGGAAATCAGAACCCTGGGAGAGGAGATGACTGGCTCCAGGATGGTGGGAGTTGGTGGCAGAACCAGGCTGACTCCCAGCCCAAGGCCCACCCGGTCCTGACGCTGCACTCTTAGCTGCCTGGGGCAGGTCCCTGCGGCTGTCGGGCTCCTTGGCCTCTCTGGCCTGCCCCGGAGCCAGCTATGAACATATTCTGTGAAACATGATTCATTAGACTGGCCCTCCCTCTGCCAGGAGACTTTTCGTTTTCTTTTCTATTACTTTTCCCTAATAAGGTCTCATGTGGCTCTCTTATCTGTCCTTTCTTGGGTCCTAGGAGGCCTGTGACTTTGCCCTGGGGAGGCTGTCCCAGCAGAGCTCCGTGAACAGCTGCCTGGCTGCACGGGCCCAAATGTGGGAAAGTTCAAAGGGAGGCCGAGTGGAGGCATCAGAGCGGCACCGACCTGGCTGGCCTGCCCTCCAGCTGTATGACTTTGGGCAAATCACTTTGCCTCTCTGAGCCTCTGTTTTCTTATATCAATCCAACCAGCACTTAGTAAGGCCTGTGAGATGCCAGGTTATGGTGCTAGACATTTCAGGCAGGGCAGTGGAGAGACTCCCCCACCAGCCTCTGGGCTTGAGGCCTCCAGTTTGAGCGGGGGACTCACGTGGGGACCTGGATCTGTACACTGAAGCATCGGAGATCTCCTGAAATGACATGGGAATCACCACGCAGGGCTCCGGGTTTGAATGGGACCTAAGAAGTGGTAGTGAGTGAGAGCAGAGGCCGGGATTTCGGGTGAATTACTACCAGGTTGACTTCACGCTCGCCAGCAGGAAAGCGGGGAGGCTATTTCTAGAGACACAGTGTTGGTTTTCTGTGTACATGGCTGACATGAACCAGTGTCTCTGGTTGTCAGCTGAGGCTGCTTTGTTCCCACATATGCCCCGAACTTTGCGAGGAGGAAATACAGCCCCGGGTGATGTCCTAGAGCAGTCCATCCCTGGCACACAGTGGGCACACAAGAGGCGTTGGTTGAACTAGGAAGCTGAACAGCGGCACCAGGAACATATCCGAGTGGGGGTGTGATTGATGTGGGGAAGGAGGGACAACTCTCATAGGAGGCGTCCTATGTAAGAGAGAGGAGCCTTGTTCTGAATGACTCCAGAGGACAGAATGAGGGCAGGTTTTAGACCCTTGTAATGTGGGACAAAGGAGGACCCAAATGTGAGCATGTGATGGGGGCGGTGACTCAGGCTCAGGGTAGCAGGTGCACATGGAATACCCAGTCTGTTCCAGGCACAGTGGTGGCTCAGTGAGCCCTGTCAGGGGCAGGGGGCCTTTTCCTTGTTTGTCCACTGATGTATCCCAAACACCTGGAACAGCGCTGGGCTCATAAAAAAGGTGCTTCATGAACGTGGGTTGAATGAATGTATTACTTAATTGGGTCTCAGCGTCATCATCACATCCAATTTGCAGATGGATAAACCGAGGGGTGGGGAGGTCAAGTCATACATCTGCTCCAGCCACTCACACCGGGTCAGGATTTGGAGTCTGGGCTGCCAGATTCCAAGCCCGTGATCTGAGTCACCCACTTGTCAGGGTCCTCAGGAAGGATTCTGTCCTGGCTGACAGGTTGCATTTCACCCCCTCAAAGACCCGTCTCTCGAGAGCGATGGAGTGTGGGAAAATACAGACTACTTGTTGCAGAAACAATAGTGGGTTAATGCCGCGGGTCCCTGTGGGTAACCCGGGCCACGGGCTCCTGCTCGGACCAGTGGGCGCTCTTTCAAGGAGCCAGGTTGGGAGGGGATTCAATGCTGCCAGCCCTCAGGGTCCTTCCAGGCCTGGACTGAGGTCATGGTCATCCTCAGGCACAGTGCAGGGTCGGAGGGCGTTGGCTCAGTCAGCCGCAGACACATAGCTGTGCCCCCCGGGGTCGGTGCGGTGGTGTCTGGATTTTAGGCTGCCCCTGCCTGGGTGCCTTCTCCAGGGCGGTAGCCGGATTGGCCTGGGTGACCCGGATGTTGATAGGAATATGTCCCTCGCCTCAGCCCCCAGGTGGGTCCAGGCAAGAATGCCTGGTGAGACTTCACGCATTTGCATCGGGCTGCTCTGGGAGCCCAGGGCTGGGACCCGGACAGAGAGGGATGCTTGCTGGGGCTCCGTTGGGGGGCAGTGCAGCTAGAACCCTTTCCGGGGGCCCTGGGTCAGAGCACTTAGTCTGCTAGACCCCCAGTTCTCCTCCTGAGGTGCTGTCCTACAGGGACCGTCTCCTATGGGCTCCCCAGGGTCCCTGCAGTCCTGTCTGCTCACCCGGGGGTTTTCCCAGGCAGCCCGGGAGCCCAGCTGACTGGCAGCTGGCCAGTGGCTGAGGAATGAGGGAGCTCCAAGGCACAGCCCCATTGCCAGCTGGCCTGGGTTCGGAGCCCAGCCCTCCCGTCGACTGCCCATGTGACTTTGGGCAACTTTCTTACCAGCTCCGTGCCTCTGTATCCCGATTTGTAAATGAGGATGATTGTAGTGTCTCTCTCAGGGGGTTGTTGTAAAGACTAAGTAACGACGGGAGTAAAGGGCTTGGGCTAGCTCTGGGCCCTTACTGAGCGGTTAGTAGATGGGAGGCATTAGGATGCTGATCTTGGCTCTTCTTGGGGGCATTGGACAGCCCAAGGAGCTGTCGCCTTTTGTCTGTGCCCAGTGCCTGGGCCCTGGACTCCACCCGTGCGATACCGCTTGGCGTGGGTAATGAGCGTCTGGGCCTGTCTCTGGGGAGAGAGGAGCAATCCCTTGACTCCCGCTGGAGGCCCCCTTCCTACCTTCTTCCCTCCCTCTCTCCTGCTCAGGCGCGCTCTTTGCCAAGTGTCCCATGCTTTTGTTCATTGAGGAGCATTAATCGATGGATAGGTCCCCCCACCCCCATCTACGTTCAGGCCCCTCTCAGGAGTTTCTGCAGCCCCCCAGACGTCCCCCCAAGAAGCTCCGCTGTTATCTACTGTGGGTACCTGTGCCATTCTCCTCCGCCTGCCGGGCCGTGAGCTCCACGGAGCAGGTACCGATGAATAAACGTTGAAGGTTGAGCCATGCGCTAGACCGGGCTTGGGGACACATTGGGGAGTGGGGCACAACCCCTGGCCTCAGAGAGCTCGCAGTCTGGTTGTTGATTTATCAACGCAGAGACAGCTGCTCAGTGCCAACCGCCGTGCTGGGTGCCCAGGGCGGGAGAGGCGTCCGGTGTGGTCCGTGCTCAAGAGGTCACAGTCTGTCCTGTCCCTCCCTCTGCCTCTCCCTCTGGCCCCACCTTCTATGTTCCAGAGGCTGGGCCAGGTGGTAGGAATGCACAGAGAAGCAGGTTGTGGTCTCTGCCCCCACCGCCTGGCGGGGAAGAGCCACAGAACGCAGTAACCATAGCGAAATGCGATGTCTTTAGACGTGTAGCCTGGCATTATCCGCCATGGAAACCAGTGGCAACAACTCTGGTCTTTGTGTCCCTGTGACTGATGACGGCCGCATTAACAGGCAGTATCTGCCCTCGATCCTCAAAGGACTTGACCTGGTGCCCTGAGATCGGGGGCCTCCGCCTCGGCCCTGTTGACCCTGAGCCAGGTAATTCTGTGCTGGGGGGGGCCACCCTGTGCCCTGGAGGATGTCCAGCAGCGTCCTGGCCTCTCCCCGCCAGGTGCCAGTAGCATCCCCCCTCCCCTGCAGAGCGGCCACAACGAGAATATCTCCAGACTTGGCCAAACCTCCCCGGGGCGGGAGGACAAAATCAGCCCCAGTTGAGAACCGCTGTCTTAGATGTGACAGTCACACTAACCGCCTGATTCCAGGTGGGATGGAAATTTTGAAATCCAGTACCGCCTCCCCCACGAAAAAAGCAAAAGAGGAAAAAAGAGCCCACAACATCCTGTATTCCTTGGATGCACAAACGATCCGGTTTGGACCAAGTGCACACATCCGCTGGAAGGCGGGAAGGCCCTTGGTGGCCGGAGCAGCTGGGTGCTCTGGCCCAGGCCACCCGGAGGCAGAGGCCCTGGCAGAAGCGACCCGGTCCTCGCCAGGTCTTGCGGTGCCCGGCTCTGTGGGGTTGCGATGTCGGGCCGGTCATCAGATGACCACGTGGCATACACGGGACCGGCATTGGTCCTGGGAGAGGAGAGTCAGAATGGGCAGCCGTCCACCGAATTTTCTGTTGAGCCCTGCTGTTCTCCCTCACCTCGTAGTATCCTGGTTTGTAGTGATGTGTGGATTTGTGTAGTCTGGTACATGCCTCCTTGAAGGACTGCGGCCTTCAGAAGGGCAGGCACCAGGCCGGTCTCGCCCGTCAGCAAATCTCCAGAACTTTCCGTGGTGCCTGGTATACAGAATGCTCGGTAAATATTTGTGGAATGATTAAGGGGTGTTTTTGGATGGCAGAGGGATCCAGAGAGATGAAGACTGGCTTTTCTGTGTCCCCCCTCCCCCCCCGCGCGCCCCACTCCACTGACCTTGAATGCTGTTGATCTTAAAGATTCCCAGAGCCAGGAGCAGGGCCCGGAGACCTCGGTTCTAACACGGATGGTACACGTGTAGGTGTGTGACCTCCATCACTCACTTCCTGGTGTGCACTCTGATTTGGAAGGAGATGGTGTCCCTGTCCTCTGACCAACACCCGGGCCACTAGGACAGGCCTTGGATGAGGCTGGCAAGGGCTCAGTTTTGGCCAGGAGTGGCCAGCTGTCCCTGCGTGCATCTGCCCCTCTGGCCAGCAGTGAGCCCCTTTTTGGTGTTCTAGCTGCGAGCAGGAAGCAGAGCGCTGGGTCCCATTTTCCCGGGACTGCTCTCTTTCCGTAGGTCACTTGAGGATACTCCTGACCCTGTGCCGAGGGACAGCCCTGGGCATGCCTGGGGTCACTGTGAGTTTATGGCCTGGACGCAGACTGTTGTCTCTGAATATAGCAGAATATATTTGGGATCGAGTGAGCGCATGGAGGCATCCGGATACTTGCAGCTCTCCGCAGAGCTCATCTCCAGTCTGGGTGCTCTTCAGAAAGGGTCTATCTGCCCCAGCTCCGAGGCCCCGCCTCCGCTCGCCTGCACGGATTCGGGGAATTGGAATGTCTCCCTGGCACCATGCACTGACTTCGGTTGTTTCCCTGTTTCGCACCAACTAAGGGAACTTCGCGTTGCTGTCTGGTTTGGGGATCCTCCCCTTTTCTGACTTTGACCCCATTTCCTGGAATCTTCCCTTGAAAAGCAGCAGGAGGCGGGTGGAGGCTTTAGGGAGAGCTTCTGTGGCTGCGTGTCAGCCTCAGGGTCAGGTGGGCTGCTGGCTCTCCGGGAGCACGTCACCGGGCACCCTTTGCCTTTTGGGGGGGGGTTGCTGCACGGTCAGACACTGCGGGAGAGGCTGCCCCCCCTGGAGCCTTGCTGTCACTGACCTCAGCTCTACCCGGGGCACCATCCTTGTTGGCCAGGTCTGCTGTCCAGGTAGAAGGAGGTCCTTGTGCATTAATTCACTCCACAAACATTTCTTGAGCACCTACTGTGTTCCAGCCTCTCAGCGAGGCTCTTTGTGGGCACCGTTATTTCATTTAATCCTTATAACAACCCCATGTGGTGGGGATTCTTGTGGTTCTCCTGCCGAAGAGGGGGCCAGGGACCAGAGCAGTGGCATCAATCTTATTGTCACAGCGAGGAAGCCGAGAGTCAGGACCCAACTAGGTTTGATCTCAGAGGTCATGCTTCTCAAAACAATACCTGGGGCACGATGGTGGCAAAAGGGGGCACCTGAGGACCCCCACCTGCCACCACAGGGCCAGAGACTGCTTTAGAGCGGGGCCAGCCCTGAGTACCGCGGGGCCCCCCATTTCTCACTGGGCAGGCGGCCGCCTCTCTGGGAGTGGGACAGAGGTGGGGGGGGCTCACAGCTCAGGGCACCCCACGTGGTTCCAGTGCTAAGGGCAGGAGCAGTGCGAGAAGGGAGTTTGGGAATTCTTTGTAGGCCAGGCCGGGGGCTGCATCGGAGTTAGCTGTTCCGAAGAGCCCTGTTACTGCATCGGTGAGCACTGGTTTGGAACTTGTTCGAGTTGGTAATGAAGGGGGACCGGTGGTTGGAACCAGCTCTCTGTTTGGGTCAGCGTCCCCGGTCCGACTCCAGCCCAGGACAGCGGGATTCAGGGCAAAGCCGTTTCGTGGTTGACACCACCCTCCAGTCTCCCTGCCCCCCACACGCCCAGTCCAGTGTCTCTGCTGCCTTCCCACAGCCCCAGGCAGTGACCCCTCCCAGGTGTGCAGTTAAACGCGAGGGGGTGGGCTGGACCCCCTGGCCTGCTGAGGGAGAGGACAGCCTGCCATAGGGGCAAGACCCAGACGCACCTCGGGTCTGATCATGGAGCTTCTGGACTTCGGACAAATCTCTCTACGTCTCTGAGCCTCAGTTTCCTCATCTGTAAAATGGGGCTGATCCCGCCCCCTCGTGGGATGACCGCCCCCCCCTCCCGTGGGGCTGGCAGGAAGACATGAATTTCTGACGCTCCCTCGCAGGTGGGGAGAACAGAGAGCAGCTGGAAGACGCACTTCTTGCTGGGGGAAGGCGGTGCATCGCTATGGGGGGGGTGGTTTGGACTGAAGTGCTGGTTGCTTTGAGAGCTCAGCCAGAACTGTGCTGGGCCCTGCGGCGAAGGCCTCTGGGTCCCCTGGGACATGTGCCGGGCTTGCATTTCAGGAGGGCCTCCGAGGCTGCCTGGCCAGCTCGCCGTGCCTTGGTTGGGTGGGCTGAGTATTTTTAGCTCTAAGTTTGCGAAGGTTTTTTTTTTGTCCAGACCTCTCTTGTGGGACAACATACAGTGCCCTTCCTGAGAGAGACAGAGCTTGGGCCTGAAGAAAGGGGCTGGAGCCAGACTGGACCCTAGTGGGTTTTGAAATGAGGCCTCCTCTGCTCTCTGGCCTGCTAGCCTGCACAGTGGAGACGCTGGGCCTCGCCTCCACGTTCACAGCTGGAAACTGCCTGCCCTTCCTTGGAAAGCTGAGTGTGTGCCCGGGTCTCTCACCTGCCTGCGTGGGGAAGGCCTGTGTGTGCACCTGCCCGCCAGAGTGGCCGACGGGGGCGGCCTTTGGGGCTCCGAGGTCCTGTCCCCTCTCTTGGCCACATGCTTCTGACTCATCAGAACAAGAACGTAGGCTTTTTGGGAGTGAGTTTTTAAAAATAGTCCAAGTCCTTCCTCCAGCCCTGCCCCACCCTCTCTGATCACACCCTGGCGTTGGCCCCAGACCTCTTCCCACACTGGTTTTGGGGAACCGCCTCTTGCCCAGCTTGGCAGTGGATCTGTTTGCGAAGCTCTCCTGGGAGGAGCTGTCCTGGCCACAGGCTGATTTCAGAGAGGAGGAGCCACAGTCCTAGGAGTGGGGGCCCTACGGGCCTTGGCCGCCTTCTCCCTGCCCCTGATGGTGGTGGTGGGACGGAGCCCGGGGCCGGCGTGGGACCAGGGATCCCTTCCTTCGTTCAGCAGGTGTGTGTTGAGGTGTGCTGTGTGCCGTTCCAGGGCCGTGGAGAGAGCGTGAACAAAATGCTAAGGCTCCCGCCTTTGTCGCGTGCACATTCTAGGAGGAGGAAACTGATAGAAACAACTGAAACGTCCACATGTTCGGAGGCGTTAAATGCTCTGAAGACAGGGCAGTGGCGTGATGGGGATGTGTGTGTACTATTTCAGAGAGGATGGATGGGGAAGGCCTGTCTTTGAGCAGAGCTCTGAAGCAGGTGACAGAGCCATCCAGGCGTGTGTTTGGGGAAAGAGCATTCTAGGCAGAGGAACGGCAAGTGCAAAGGCCCTGAGGTCGGGGCACGCGTGGGTGTTTGAGGAGCTGCACGACAGTCATTGTGACTGGGGTAGGGTAAGCTATGTGGGGAGAGGTAGGATCTGCAGTCTGGGAGGTAGTGGGGGGGGGCACACCATGTAGAGCCTTATAGGGCAAAGAGAGGATCCTGGCTTCCACTCTGAATGGGGTAGGAAAGCACTGGAGGGTTTGAGCAGAGGCATCGCGGGCGGCTGTGTAGAGAACAAAGTATGTGCGGTGAGGGGTGAAAGTGGAAACGAGACTGGTCAGGGGCTATTTTAATGGTCCAGATGAGAGATGGGGATGGTTTGGCCAGGGTGACAGCAGGGAGGTGGTGAGAAGTGGTCAGAGTCTGGACCGGTTTAGAAGGTAGTGCCAACAAGGCTTGCTGAGGGATGGGATGTGGGGGTGAGAGAGAGGGGGCGTCAAGGTGAGGCGGAGGCCTGAGCCCCAGCCCCTGGCAGGCTGGTGCGTCCATCAGGTGAGCTGGGAGGCTGGGAGGAGTCGGGGAGGGGTTGCGAGTTGGTGTGGATGTTGACGTCAGGGTGCCCGGCCAATTACGGCGCGGACACGCTGAGCAGGCATGAGGGGAGAAGCCTGGATGGAGTTCAAGGAAGGTGAGGCCGGAGGTGTCACTGCACAGAGGGTGTCCAAAACCACGGAACAGGCGAGGTTGCACCCAGGGAGGCATCTTCGAATCAGGTCGGAGTCCTGAGCCCGGGATTGGCCCACTGGTCCTGTGGGAGGAAAGGGGGTGGGGTGGGAGCCGTCCCAGAGGGAGGGGAGCAGACAGAGGGTGGCAGGAAGGGAGGGATGGGGCCCAGGCACACCCACTGGTTTGGGCATCTCGGAGCAGTGGGCGCAGACACCCCCCACATAGATAGCTCAGCACAGAATGGGGGGGTGTCCTGGACAGGGGGCACGGGCGATGTTTGCACAAGGGGAGCAGGGGAATCTGGTGGTGGCTTGAGCTGATGTGGGATTGGTGTGGTTTTGGATATTGGATCCTTAAGAAGAGCAGTCATATGCCATCTTTATGTTGGCAGGGAATGATCGAGGAGAGAGCAGCCGAGGTGTCTCTTGGCTGCCTCACCTTCTCCCCAGAAAGACAGCCCCCTCCTCGCATGCTCCTCCCGCTCCCAGCCCCCAGGCTTCTCCCATTCTGGCATTAACTCAGAGTCCAGGGTCCTTCCTGTTGTCTATGTGGGGGTCCACGTGTCTAAGGGGGAGGGCGCCGGGGTTTCCCCATCTGAAGGCCCACGGGCTGAAGAGCTATGGGTCTCTGAGCCCCTGGGGTGGGAAGCAGGAGGCACTCGGCCCGTATGGGGCAATGCTGGAGTCCATCTCCCCGACTGAACCCCGAATTCTCTGCTTATGGAAGCCAGTCCATACAGCCCCGGGGGAGGGGGGCAGCACGCAGGCCCCAACAGAGAGGGGATGCTTGCTGGGTGCAGTGGGGAGCCCAGGGTGCCTCCCTCAGCTCCAGCCCCCAGAGCCCTGAGAGAGGGTGAGGGCGGCGGGCCAGGGTGGCCGGCGTGGAGGGGGCCGTGGCAGTCGGTCAGCTTCCATCTGCGACATCTGGGGGGCACAGTGCTGAGTGTCCTGGCCGCTGCCTGTTGTGCAGTAATGAGCCGTGCCTTCTGGTAGGTTCCTGCCCATGCCAGGCAGTGCTCCTTTCCTTATTCATCCCTCCTCACCCGAGATACCTCCCTCCCCCTAGTGCAGACACAGCTAGGCAGGTCCTAGCAAGTAGTGGAGCCAGGATTGGAATACGGTTTGACCCCAGAAGCCCTGCCCTAGGCTCTGATCTGGAAGGAACGTGGGCCCAGAGTCCATGGGGCTCCTGGTCAGCAGCCCGCAGTTCCATGCTCCTGGAGGGTCCTGGGGGGTCTCACTGTCCTGAGGCCACTCAGGGACCTTGGGTGCTCCTGGGACAGCTACTTGATCCTGGGCATCTGGGGGTGAAGCAGTCAGGCCTCAGCCCCCCTCTCCTCGAGGCTTTAGGTCAGCTTGCTGAGTGGCTGGGAGCCACCCTGGCAATCCTGGCCCCTGCCCTTGGCATCACTTGCGTGCCGGGGTGGGTGGCTGGGACGTGCCTCTTGCCCGCTCTCCCTCACCCCTGCTTTCATCGGCAGGCTTAGCCGCCTTCCTGGGGAGGTGCCCTTGCCTGGAAGGCCCAGCTCTTTTGGCCTCTCTGCCCCTGCCTGGGCTTTTCCTGCAGCCTGGACGTTCCACCCGTCCCCTCCGTCAGCTCTGCCGAGTTGCATGGAGTCAGACACACCTTCCTCTCCTGGTCCTGCCTTGTGCTTCTGGGGACTTGAGGCAAACGCGTTGCCAGTCTGAGCCTCAGCTTCCCACGTCTGAAAGGGAGGGAAGGAAGCTCACCTGTCAGGTTTGGTTCCATCATGGAAATGCCCTGTTGCTAGAATGAGCGGGCCGGAGCCACACTGGCGCTAAGTTGCCTGAGAGGGGGGCTTCCGGGGAAACCGAGGCTCGGAAGGGTGAAGGGGTGGCACAAAGTTGATGCTGCCCCCTTCTGGCCTCCAGATTGTAGGCCATGGGACCCCATCACGTGGAACACCCAGGACATGGCTGAGGGTCTAGGACCCCCCAGGGGTGAGGGCAGGACAGTTCAGCCCATGGTAGGAGGCTTTGCCCCTGGCCCTTCAGCCCTGAGGCTCTTGCCTGGGCTGGGTCATGCAGACAGAGCAGTTAATGCGCTGGGGGCTGTGAGGGGGGAGGGGACTGAGGACCCGTCTGGGGCAGCCCTATTTATATAGGTGGTCCAGCAGCTTCTCCAGGCCGGCTCTGGTTTCCCAGGCAACAGCCCCCAGGGATCCCCCCTGGAGAGGTGCCAAGTGGGTGGGCTCTTCTGCCCAGAGGCCTCCTCCTAGAGGCTGCTCCCCACCTGTCCTGCCTAGGGATCATTGAGCAGGGGCACACCTAGGAAGTCAATGGGGGAAGAAGGTTAGGGGGTGGGGACGCCTACTCTGGGCTGGGACAGAGCCTCCATTGTCTGAGGCTTCAGCCTTTGACCAAGCCTCACCCCTGCCTGGAGGATGCTCCTCTTGGCGCCCTCCTCCCCCTTCCTGCTAGGGAAGCCCATTGAGTGGCCTGGAGTCTCGTGGGTGGGGGAGCTGGCCTCCTTGTCCCTCTGGCATTTGGAGGCTGGGGAGGGGCAGGAAAGAAGCTCCCCCCACTCACCCATGCACTCACCCACCACTTGTTACCAGGGTCCTGCCCTAGCTCTCCCCGCTCACAGCCCAGGGCCTCCCCACCCAGGCGCTGCGTGGCCTGGGGAACGTCCCTCAGTCTCCGCCTCATCGGTTGGGGGAATTAAATTAACGAAATGAAACTGTCCAGCACTCTTGGTGCACGGCCGTGGAGTGGCACCAGGAGATGTCAGCTGTCATTTTGAAGACCATCATTTCGTGACCTCAAGCGTGATGAGGGTCACAAAGGACAGGGCCGGTAGTCTGGTGGGCGGTCAGTCTGGACTCAGTGGGGCAGTCTGCAGAATGGGACGACGGTCCTCAAAGAGCAGCAGGAACTCTGGGCAGGGAGCTAGCATGTATTAAGACCCCACCAGCGTGGTCAGATGTCATTTCAATTTACACCCGCACAGGACAGCTGAGGACAGGAGGCACAGAGAGGGAATAGCTGCCTGCGGTCTAGCCTGTCTCTCTCCCAGGCTCTGGATTCTGGCTGTGCGCCTCCTGCTATAGCTCCGTGGTGTTTCCTTGGGGGAGGTGCCCTTTCTCTCCAGGATTGCATCCGGAGGCTCCAGCAGGTGGCCCCTTGCACGGAGGGCAGAGCTGTAGGCATCCTGACGCCCTGCACACAGTACACCTGTCCTTCTTCCCACCAGGTGCACAGCCCACAGCTTGCATCCCCCCCCCCGCCCCCTGCCCCCCCTGCCTCTCCCCACCCCCCACCGGGCTCTGGTCTTTTTGGACAGGGCAGAGGATACCTGAGGGGGCTGGGGTTCCCACCTGGGCGAGGCCCCTCTTTCCATGCAGCAGGAAGCCCACACCCACAGCTCCCCCAGGCCCAGGGACACAGCGAGTAGGTCCCAGGCAGGGGAAGCTTCTCCGATTCTAGGCTTAACTCAGTGCCGTTCAGCGGCTGTCGTCCTGTGTGTGGGCTGGTGCTCCTGGCACGGAGATGAAAGGAAGTTATAATCCACTGGCGGGGAGGGCGGGCTGTTATAATAGGGGCTGTACATGCCCCAGAATCACTGTGCCCTTTGAAAATAGACTTTCCCTGGCTGCATCCCTGAGCTGTCAGAGTCATGGGCTTGGAACACATGTATTTTTTTTTTTTTTTAAGCTTCACAGCTAGCTTTGGGAACCACTTCATGAAATGGGTCTGGGGAGGAGAAACTGGGTCTGGGTTTTGAAGGTTAAGTAGGAGTTTGCCTGCTGGTTGTGGGCAGGAGTTCTACATGGAGGGAATAAACAGCCTGAGCAAAAGGCCCAGGAATATAAAACAGGTTGGCAAGGTCCTGGGCCTGAAGAGCCTTCATGAGGGCTGGGGCAGCGTTTTTAGTAGCTGCTGAACTCTGAGAGAGGGCAGTGGAAAGGGGGGAGGGGCGAGTCACTGAGGGCCTTGCTTGGATCCTAGACTTCATTCTGGAGGCCACAAGGAAGGGTCTGAGGGTGTGTGTGTTGTGTAAGGGTCACTGTGACTGCAGGGGGTTGGGGGCAGGTCAGCCAAGGGTCTGTCTGACAAAAGGCCAAAAGCCACAGAAAAACTCTGGGAGGGCCCAGTTGCTCGGAGGAGCCCTGGTTCTGACCAGCCCAAGCACCGGCTCTTGCTCCCCTGTCCCGCACATTTCTCCTGGCTTCCAGGGGACGCACACAGGTGCCACTGAGACCAGGTTTGAGATGGGTGCGTGGGCCAGAACCTATTTCTTGTGTGTCTCCATCTCCAACCAAGGCTGTGTGGCAGTCACCTTTCCTGTAGCAAGGCTGCCTGACTTGGATAGGCCAACACCTGCCGCTTGCCCAGCTTCTGGGACTGAATTTCTGCCTGTCTGGACCCCTGCCCACCGTCCCCTCTCCCACTGGCCTCTCTCTCCAGAGGCCAGCCCTCCCCGTGCCAACTCCAGCAGCCTCCCTGACTTTCAGGAGCCCTCCAGGGCTAGTTCTCCAGGCCCCATCCTGGAAAGCGGGCTGGGACCACTCCATTGATTGGGAGTGAGAGATGGCTCTGAGTGGGGTGAGCCAGGGAGGAGGGGCAGGTGCAGGCTGGTGGAGGGTTTCCTACTGGGCCTCTGGGCTGGATGGACCTTGAACTCTAGAGGGAGGAGGAACTGATAAGCTTTTTGATTAAATTAGAGCCGGGAAGACACCTGCTCTAGTGAGCAGGGCTGCTGAGGGTGGAGGGAGGTGCTCACGCTGGCCTCTCTGAGCAAGCTGGGTGGTCCAGGTCACTGAGCTTACCCCACTGGGGCCCACCCTGCAGCCCGGGAGCTGGGACTCCTCCCTGGCTCCTCTCTATCTCACCCTGCCTGAATGTGGCCGAAAAGCACAGCCTCCCCCTAGCCATTCTGCCCAGTGTAGCTGGAAAGAGCACTGTTGCGGGGGTCGGCCTGCCCGTCCAGTCTTGGCAGTTGTTTTCAAAGAGCTGGCCCCCAAGAGAAAAGTCATCTATGTCCCTGCTGCCCGAGCTCAGCCCAGCGAACGTCACGGAGATAGCAGTGGCCAGTGTTCACCGAGAGCGTCCTCCGTGTGAAATACCTCGTTGCATTGGCACAGGACCTCTGCGTGGCAGGTGCTCGGGAGGGAGGTGTCAGCTCTGCTGCCAGGAAGTGTTAGAGCTGGGATCGGAACTCAGATCTAGCAACAGATCCCACCCTTTTACCTGCTGCCCTTAGGTGTTGGCCTCTCCGTGGCTCGGCTTCCGCCCCTGAAAAGCCAGAGCAGAGCCGTGTTCAGCGTAAAGGCTTCCTGGTTCTGACCCGCTGTGAGGTTTTTGCCTTAATGTTCTTTTTTAAAAAATGGGAGCAGTTATTTTTGTTGTCCCTTCTTATAATGCCCACCTGAGCCCAACACCGTTACTATCTGTGGGGGTTTCCTTCCAGGCCTTTTCCTCTGTGCACTTTTCTAGCACAATCCGAACCGCTTCTGCACTCTGCTGACCACCTTCGGTTTTCCACTGGCTCGCCTTCACCAGCCGGATGGCCTCTTTTGCCAGAGACTGTCATGGCAGGAAGGTTCTGGAGCCCTTTTCAGAGAGAGGCTTGGTTCCGGAGCATCAGAACACCTTTCTTCTGGCTCAGGCTCCCCCCCTTGAGAGCTCCCAGACCATGCATAGCTCAAGGAAGCCTTAAAAAAAAAATCAATAAAAAGTAAGAAATAGCCAAGTGACTCCACCTGTTTGCTTAAACACATTCCCTCCCATGACCTGGCTCCTAGCTTGTAGCAAACTGGGACACAGTCTACACAGGAGCTCTCAGGCCCATTTCACAGAGGGGAAGCCCGAGGCTGTGGTCATGCTGATTGCAGAGACAGAGCCCAGCCCGCAGGCAGATCCGCCTGCCCCAGGTGGCTTTCCCCAGATCCCCATAGTGTGAAGTCCCTCCGTGAGCCCCCCCAGGGGCCCTTCCACTCCTGGGGTATGGAATCCAGACACAAGGTCCCGATTGCTGACTCCCATTTTGGTGCTGATGGAGCCTCCCAGCATTGTGTGATTGGTCTCAGGTGTGTTGCTGGGAGCCCCATGGGGCAGTAGTGGGACCCCCTTTGTACAGATGAGGACACTCATGAGGCTCAGCTCGCCTGCTGGTGGAGATGAGTCCCTGGCTCCCAAGGCGGAGCTGTGCTCAGCGCAGCCTGTGTTACGAGTGTTAATGACAGCCGTATACCAGCGTGACCTGGGGACCCTTCCAAGAGCTTTACACGTGTTTGCTCTTAATTGTCTTGATAACCTGCAGAAGTGCTACTTTTATTTTATTTTATTTTATTTTATTTTATTTTATTTTATTTTATTTTATTTTATTTTATGGCGAGAGAGAAGGAGCAGGGGGTGGGGCAGAGAGAGGGAGAGAGAGAATCTTAAGCAGATTCCATGTCCAGTGCAGAGCCTGACATGGGGCTCTATCTCACAACCCTGTGATCATGACATGAGCCAAAATCAAAATCAAGAGTCAGACGCTTAACTGACTGAGCCACTTAGGTGCCCGAGGTATCAACTTTTTAGTCCCCACTTTGCAGACGAGTAAACTGAGGCCCAGAGATGGGGGCTAGTCCAAGGTGTCACAGCTCCTCCGTGGTGGGACCCATGTGCTGTCGGGTAGCCTGAATGTTTTCCTACATCTTGTGCCGTGAGGGTCTCTCGTGGCAGCGATGGTTGCCCTGAGAGACCCCTGCTCCCTCCCCTGCATCCTTCTGAGGCTAGGGGCATGTGTGTACAAATGGTGGCCACAGGGCTATGGGTGTGCAGGGGGCTTGCAGCTCTGTATTCTTGCCTGGGGACCTCACTGCCCCCGATTAGCCTGTAGCAGACGCCTCCAGATTCCAGCCCCAGAGTCCAGAGAGGCGGTGTGGTTAAAGGAGGGAGAGGAGGGTTTGGGGCCAAGGCCCGCTCTGGGACCTCAGGCAGATTCCCTACTTCTCTGTGCCTTGGTTTCCTCATCTGTAAATGCAATAAGGCAGATAAAGCTTTGGGCTCCATGAATGCTGGTGTCTCTCTTCCTTCCTGGGGAAAGCCTCGGGCTTGGAGCAGAGAGTGGGAATCAACCCTGAAGGGTGAGGAAAAAGGAGAGGACAGCTTTCTGGCCTGGAGGGAAAGGATCCCGGGTTTCTGCATCATCAAAAAATTGTATTTGAGCAGCAGTTTGCATACGGGCTGGGGCTAGGCACCTCCCTTTTCCCTCCTGTAAAATGGGCGTCCGTCTCCCGGCTCCTTCCTAAGTGGAGCCCCAGGGAGGAGGGCCCCACATGAGGAAGGCTGTATGGCTGTTGTTGGATCTTTCGACTTGCAAGGAAATTTGCAGATATTTTAGTTTGTTTCCCAAAGCCCTTTGCTGAAGATCAAATTTTTGTCTTGACAGTTTTGAGTGTGGGACTATGAGGCACGGCCACCTACTTAGTGGAAAGTAATTTGCATTCAACCGACATGAAAATTGCAGTCCTCCTCTTTGACCCCGTCGATCCACTTCTGGGCACATGCCCTACAGGCTCACGTATCCATTTGCTCAAGGCCCTGTGTACGGAGGATGTTAGTTGCTGCCTTGTTCATAATGCCAAAACCCCGGGGACACCTCAGGGTCCAGTGGTAGAGATTACATCAATTATGGTATTTCCAAAAAAAAAAAAAAAAAAAAAAAAAAATCCACACACTGCGCAGGCATTCAGAAGAGTGAGGCTGACGTCTATGTCCTGGTGTGAAATGATCTCCAAGTTTCTAAAGCTTAAAAAAGGCAGGTCTAGCCCAGCAGGTGCAGTGTGCTCCCCCCGCCCCACCCCCCACCTCCGTGTGAAACAAGACACGTATACGGGTACCGGGATAAGCAGGCACACTCATGGAACGTTCAGGACTCCCAAGGACCTAGTGAAGGCAGTCACTTCGGGCGATTGGGGTGGACTGTGCAACCTTATGTCTGGGTTTTGAGAGGCCCTGGAGCGTGGTTACCTAATGAGCGTGGCCCCCGGGGCCTACGGCCTGGGTTCAAACCCCAGCTCCGCCGCTTAGTAGACGTGTGATCTTGGGCAACTTATTTAACCACTCTGGGCCTCATTTTCTCATAGTTTGGATTAATAGCTGTTAATATTTGTTAAGTGCTGAGAATAGCATCTGAGACATAGTAGGCACTATGGGAATGTTTGCTGTTGTTAATTAATTGCCATTTACATGCATTCTATGTTTATTTAGGAAGCCAGTTATAAAATAAAGGCTTTGGGATTGGAGAGGAAAGCAGACACGCAGCATTTGTGGCAGGGGCTGATTGGACTGGAGGGCTCATGCTTTCCCTCCAGGACTGATTCTCCCCTCCACAGAAAGGTCTGGAAGGACAGCCCCTAGCTCAGGATCAGGGGTGCCAGTACAGAGCGGGGAGAGCCCGTTCCCTCACTGCTTGGACTTCAGGCAAAGTTGGCCGCAGGCCCTGGGAATCCCAGTGGAGCCACCACTTTGAGGCCCGGGAAAACTGTGCTCTCAGCTCCGAGCTTTTGGGATTCTGCCCCTATCTCTGGCCATCTGCCTCTCTGCATCCGTTTACTTCCCTTATACCCATGTGCCAAGGCCAGTGGCCCCTCGCCAGCTGGCCAACGCTGTGGGGCAGGATGGGGAGAGACAAAGAGAGTGAATGGCCTTTAACTGGGCTGCAGGCGGGGCTGGTGTGAGGGGCTGGACTCCAGGGAGCTGTGGCCACTGGACGGCTGGGACGAGGAAGAGTCCGGCCACGTCCGTGACAGTTCAGGCGTGATCCAGCTTCTGGAGCACAGAGGCCGCAGCAGGATCCTGCCTCTGGGGCTGGAGTTCACCTGAAAGCCAGAAAGGAGGAAGGGGATTGTCTAGCTGGCCCCACCAGGGTTCCCAGGGGCTCTGGGCACTGAGCAAAAGTAAGGTCTGTGGTGGCACGGGTTTACTGGGAAGATGGGGTTATAGCTCTGTGGTTGCTGGTTTTCTGGGTTAATGATTTATGGTGGGTGGGGGCTGGGCCCTTTCTGGCACCTTCCTGTGCTCGGGAAGCTGCTAGGGAAGGAATGGGAGAGCTGGTGGGCTGGAGTGCACAGGTCGTGAGCCAATGACCCCTCTCTGCTTGTTGAAACTTTGCCCTTGAACACCATCTAATTAGATTTCTGGCCTCTTTTTTTTTTTTTCCCACAGGCGAGCAGCTGGGACGGTGCTGGTTTGAGCTGGACCTTGTCTGATGGCTTCCTCCAATCCTTCTCCACAGGCTGCCATAGGTACCGTACCCCAGGCTTCCTGCTCGTCCCTCCTCCAGACGGGCCACTAGCTTGGGGGCAGGCTGATCCTGGGTATGAATCCTGCTCACCGGCTCTGGGTGGTTAGCTGTGTGCCCTCGGGCAAATGACCTCATTCCTCTGCTTCAATTTCCTTGTCTGCAACATGGATCATAATCTCCTTCTCATGGGGTAGGCTCCGGACGAGGGGGTGATTCTTTACCTAAGACCCCCTGGAGATTTTAAACTTTTTTTCTTTAAAGATTTTATTTATTTGAGAGAGAGAGAGAGAGTGAGCACGCACAAGCTGGGTGGGGGTGCCAGGGGAGGCAGAGGGAGAAGCAGGCTTCCGGCCAAGCAGGAAGCCCCATGCAGGACTCGATCCCAGGACCCCGAGATCATGACCTGAGCCGAAGGCAGATACTTAACCAACTAAGCCACCCAGGGCCCCTGGAGATTTTAAACTTTTAAGACCACAACCCATAGACATGACAACAGGAGTGCTGTGTGCTTGGGGGTGACGCTTGTGAATTAAGGGTGGTGAGGTTGAGGGGAAGGGCCTGGGCTGTCCACCTCCATCTGCCAGCTGGGTCATCTGGCAGTGGCAGGGTGGCCAGAGTTATCGGGGAAAAAAAGGAAGATGATGAGGAAAACCCACAGGTACGCTGAAACATTATTGGTTGTTAATCCGAAATTCAGTGTGATGTCCTGTCGTTTATCTGGCAATAACCCCGGCAGTAGAGCCTCGGGCACCGTAGGTGAAATCCGGGCTCCCCCCCTGGAGGAGGTGGACCCCCGTCACCCACTGGGCCCCCCTTCCTGTCTTGTGATCCATCCTCTGGGGGAGGCAGAGAGCAGAGAGGTCGCGAGTGAGGGCTTTTTCACCAGCCCAGCCCTGCCACCGACACTGTGTGCTTAGTTGAGTGACCTGGTGTCTCTGTGGCTCAGCCTCATCACCCATAAACACGGGGACAGTCATGACACCCTCTCGGGTGCTGTTGCAAGGTTTAAGTATATGGAAAGCGCTGGCGTGTGGTAATCAATCACTCAATGAATGGGAGCTCTTATCGCTGTGGGGTGTGCTGTGCTCTGAGCCCTGGGCAGAGAGCAAGGAGGGGGTCCCTTCCTCCCTGAGCTCTCGTGGTCTTCTCCGAAGGGTGGGGGACACGCATAGTGAAGCCCCCTTCACTGTGCACGGTGGCTTCTCGGGTCTCCGGCCTCCTGGGCTCGCTGGGGTTGGCTCTCCCAGGGCTGGGGTGTGGTCAGGAACATCAAAGGCCCATGTGGCCAGCTCTTGTCTGGCCACCTGTCCAGATGGGTGGGAAGGGCTCAGTTCAGCTCTCAATTATCCAGGGAGGGGCTTCCTGATTTTTCTTCTGATAAGGAGCAGTGTCTGGTTACCTGGGTCTCAGGAGCACAGGAACAGGGCTGCGGGGGACGAGGGCATCTCCTGAGGCATGACTGTGGCTTGGGTCCCCCTATGCTCCCTGCTCTGTCTCCTGCTGCCATGGGCATTTTGCACCCTTTCTCCTATTCACCAAAAAGTAAGAACAAAATGACTTAATGATTACAGCAATTCGGTTCCATTCGACAAACATTTGACATGTGTTGTTCTAGTGGTATCTGATATCGCTGGCTAGTATCATGGGGTCGAAACAGGCTCTCTGCCATTTGCTGATTGTTTGAGAGCTTCCTGTTGTCTTACCAAATAAAATTCAAATTCCCCCAAACACCTCTTCCCAATCCTATAGCCACCAGCTTCCTTGCTCACGTCTTTGGCTCCTCTGGGTCCCAGGCTCCGTGTTCTCCACTCCTGCTGTGGCTGCAGCCTGTGGTACCAGCTCTGCTGGGAGGCTGTCAGACCCTTATTCACCCTGTGAGGCTCTGTGCAGGGGCGGCCCTGTGCCCGAGGCTGAGCTCCCAGCTGTCACTGGGCATGGCTCAGGCTGGGGGTTCGAGGCTCATCTCTTGCCATATTTGCCTGCCTCACCGGCAGTGAGTTCCTTGACACTTGTCTTACTCCTCTTTGAACCTCCTGGCCCCGGGGCTGCTGGGAATAGTCCCCTGGATGCAGGCATGACCATGACCGTATGATCGATGTCCCTGGATACAGCCCGTGGCCGGTTGCTCTGTGGGCCAGGCCTGTGACTGGGAAGGCCGGCACATCTCCCCCAGGGCCCAGGGCTGGGCTCTGACTCAAGGCAGTAATCATAATAATCATAAGCATAGCAGAGATAATGGTAATGATGTTGTGGCCCTGACAATGAGCAGGACCGGTACCAGCAGTGAGCACGGGCCTCACACCAGGCGCTTTCGTCTGTGGGTTCATTCGGCCCTCCCGTCCAGTGTCCCGGCCTCCCGAGAGCTGATCGCTGTTCTTGTCCTTGTGATAGGTCAGGAAGCTACAGCCTGGGGGATACAGTGACCCCGTGTTCATACAGTCAGCATCTAGGAGAGCTGGGGTTGGAGCCTGGTGGTCTGACTGTGACGCCCCGGTCACCACCTGATACTGGCCAGGGGCACTGTTCCCACTGCAACTCAGGCGGATTCAAGTGGGATGGGCCAAGGGCATGGAGGCCTCCCCAGGCTCAGGGTGGGTCTATATCTGGTAGCCCGAAAATAGTGGGCGGGAACTTTGTAGTCATTCATTCCAGCATTTTTAAACTTTTATTTTTCTTTATTTTTTTTTTAAAGATTTATTTGAGAGAGAGAGAGAGCACGCACACGCACGTGAGGGTGCTCGCTGTGGGGGGGCAGAGGGAGAGGGAGAGAAGCAGACTCCCTGCTGACCCAGGGCTCGATCCCAGGACCTCGAGATCACGACCTGAGCCGAAACCAAGAGTCGGATGCTCCACCGACTGAGCCACCCAGGCGCCCCAGTATTTTTAAACTTTTAAAACCACAACCCATAGGGGTGCCTGGGTGGTTCGGTTGGTTAAGCGTCTGCCTTCAGCTCAGGTCATGATCCCAGGGTCCTGGGATCGAGCCCCGCATCGGGCTCCCTGCTCAGTGAGGAGTCTGCTTCTCCCTCTGACTGCTGCTCCCCTTGCTTGTGCTCTCTCTATGTCAGATGGATGAATGAAATCTTTAAAAATAAAAAAGGCCACCGTCCACAGCCCTGAGAACAGGAGTGTGTGTGTGTCCAGCAGATACTGTGTGTCTGCCGTGTGCCGAGCACTGTAGCAGATGCTGGGGACGTAACAGTGAGCAAAACAGACTAGAATCCCTCACGAGCTCACGTTCTAGTCAGGACACCGTAAAATGCATAAAAGCATCGAACATCACTGCTGACGAGGACCGTAGAGAAAAGTAGCAGACAAGGCCATCGGGGAGTCCCAGGGGGTCTCTGTGGGCTGTTTTGGGCATGGCAGCCTCATCTGGAGACGACCAAGATTAAAGACCTGGAGGAGGTGAGAGCAGGAGAAGATACCTGGGGAAGAACATTCTGGATCCCAAGATGGCAAGTGCAAAGGTCCTGAGGCTAGAGCACGTCTGGCACATTCATGGTGCCTCAGGGAGACCAGTGTGGGTGCAGAGGAGCGAACGAGGGGAGAGCGGTAGAAGATTCTACACCCCCTGTATGTGTGTGGATATGTATGTGCAAACTGAAACAGAACTGTCAAAACCATATCAAAAGTAATACCAAATGTGACTTTATTAATATTATAATAAAATATTTAAAAATATCTCAAGCAATTCATAAATGAAACAGAATGCCGCCTGGGGAACCCCCTGATTGATTTTGTGACCCACCAGTGGGTTGAGAACTGTCATTTGAAAACCATTAATCCAGCTTCCAACTCAACCCCTGGATTTCCTTTATTAATTCATCATCTCAGAGCCAAGTGTCCAAGGGCTCAGCTAACTTCCGAAGGCAGCAGGGCTCAGGGGAGAATGTAGGAATGGAATGAAGACAGAACGGGTTCAGAGCCGGCTCCCCTCTTACCTGCCGTATGACAGTGGGTGCGTCACTTTGCTGCTTGACTCTCTGTGGTTTCGTCGCATCCAGTGGGGATGGTCGTGAGGCTTACCCCAGGAGCTGCATGGGGGCACATTTCAGGTTCTCAACCAGGGTTTGTGTCTCTTACCTGGGGAAGGAGCTTCTGCCACCGGCCACATCACTGCCCAGAGGAGTCCAACCCTGTCGATGTTGGCCTGAGCTGTCCCCAAAGCTCCCAGGAGGGGAGGGGAGCCCCCACCTCAGAGGCCCCCATCTGGTGGGGAGGGAGGCTAAGCTCTGGGCTTCAGCTGCACTCCAGCAGCTGGGGAAGGGGCTTTGTGAATTTGAGACATTTGCACCTAGAATGTTCTGCTCTGCAAACGCCCAGGTCATTGTGCGGGAGGGATTGGATTTTTCTAGTCCAAGGGACTCCTAGAATTGGATATGCCCATCCGTCCTTCTGCTGTTCCATCCAGCCGTCTGTCTGCTCCATCCGCCTTCCTGCCTGCCTACGCGCCCTTCCCCCTCTGAGCACCTGTTGGGGCTGAGTCCACAGACAAGGGCTAGGCAGTCCTGTCTTCAAGGATCCCGGCTGGGAGGGGCTGTACGTACAACAGGTGTTATTGTGTAATGCGCCCACACGCCAGACACTCAGCCAAGGGCTACAGCTACCCTGGCGGTTCCCAGGTAGGGGTGATTTTGTCCCCCAGGGGACATTGAGCAAGGTCTGGAGACATTTGTGATTGTCACAACTGGAGGGTAGTACCCGCTTCTAACGGGTAGAGGCCAGGGATGCTACCGTACGTCCTGCCGTGCCCCCACCACCAAGGCCCTGGGGCCCCAGAGTCAACAGTGGCGGGGTGGAGAAGCCCTGACCTACTTCCCAGGTCACGTTCACCTCGGCCTTATGGGGTGGGTGCTGTTTTTATTCTCCCGTTTATGGAGGGAGAAACCAAGCGACCAAGAGGCGAAGAGACTTGCGCAGAACCACACAGCTGGTAGGGGGCTCAGGCAGGGCCAAAGTGCATATGCTGCACACCCTGGTGTGAGCTATACAGCAGGGCTGCCGAGGACAGCCGAGGAGGGATGGTCAGCTTTGCAGACTTTTTTTTTTTTTCCTAAGATTTTATTTATTTATTTGAGAGAAAGAGAGTGCACGAGCATGAGCAAACATGAGTGGGGAGGAGAGGAGAGGAGGGGCAGGGGGAGAGGAGATGGGGGGCAGGGGGACAAGCAGACTCTCTGTTGAACAGGGAGCCCAAAGCGGGGCTTGATCCCAGGACCCTGGCATCATGACCTGAGCCAAAGGCAGACACTTAACCCACTGAGCCCCCTGGGTGCCCCAGCTTTGGAGACTTTTAAAACCAGGCCATGTGCCCCTTTGGTTTTGGAGGGGGTTGGCACGGACTAGGGGGACAGCATAGTGAACCCCTGAAGTTCTGTCCAGACCCAGGTTTGAGGAAGGAAGTCCTCCAGGGAAGAAGACCAGGGAGCTCAGCTTGGTGAAGTGGGTGAAGAGGTGAAGGCCTGTAAGCTCTTTAGGAGAGAAATCCATTCCTTTTCTTGTTTAACAGAAGTTGCTGAGTTTCTACCATGGGCCAGGTCATGACCTGTCCCCTTAAAGGGGACAGTAAAAACGACTCTTAGGGATCTGAGATCGGCCCGGGGAATACAAAAACGAGCACAAAACACATCTTTGCAGGTTATACAGGGATAGACTAGAAAACAAGGGGCTAAGACAGAGGGGGGCCGTGGCGGGGGCGGGGCTCTGCTTCACTTGCTCTTTAATGGGCGGCAGGAGGGCATGGCCGTGAAGGGGATCTGGGGGTGCAGGCTCCTCGCCCTGCCCCAGCAGGTCCCGCAAGCTGGTTTCCTTCGGGCTCCAAACACCCAGGCGGCTGTGTTTTATGCGGCTGTGCCGTGTGCTGGACAAGCGTGTGTGCTCACTCACACGTGGGAGAAGCACACAGGCACACACACAAGGAACGGCGGACAAAGGTGTGTGCCCACACGCACACGCGCTGATGCAGCTGCTTACAAAGCGGGGAATTAGGAAACAACACGGAGGTACAGCCAAGTGCAGCCTCGCGCCCGTCCTTTGCTCCCACCTCTCTGTCCACTGCTCACCTGCTTACAGCCCTCACCAACCACCGGGGTCACCTCTTGAGCACAGGGGGCCAGCTGGCCCCGGGCAGGGCTCTCCTCGAGTCCCTGGGAACTGCCCTCATGGCGTCGCTCAGGCCCGCAGCAGCCCCCCCGCGGTGGCCGTCTCCCTTGACCAAACCCCAGGCCCAGCTGCAGCTAACTCCTCCCCCCTTGCAGGAGATCAGCTGGTTCCGGGAGGCCCCGGCCCCTCCCCCGAGGCAGAGGACGACCCTGGAGAGGCTTTTGAGTTTGATGACAGTGACGATGACGAGGACACCAGCACTGGCCTGGGTGTCCCAGGCGTTGCTCCAGACAAGGACATCGACGACGCCCCACTGATCCACTTGGACTCCGCCCCCATCACTGGTAAGGTGTTTTTGGGAGCCTTGGGTCCTCCCATTTCCGGGCCTCTGGGGCTACAGAGAGCGGAGAGCCTGGGGGAAGCTCCAGGCTCCCAGGGATGCCTCCCAGCCTCTCCACTGTCCCCAGAAGCAGGAAGGGAAGAACCATTGAGAAGTTGCATTCCGTGGCTTCCCTTGGGAACCAGAGATTCCAAGCATTCCTGCAGCATCTGGTGCACTTTGACACATCGGTCAGTCGTGGAAGTGGTTGGCCCCGGCTTGGGCTTTGGACACAGTCGCTGCCCAGGGCTTGCATGTTCGAAGCCCCTCTTCCCCAGCAGCTTCTCCCAGGGAGTCACACCAGCCAGAGAAGCCAGCTCCCAGAGGTCCCGGTGGCCCTAGGGGTGGGAGTGCCCTGATAAGGCGGTGTTAAATGGCAGCTTCTGGGCTCTTGTGTTGTGTCATCTGGGAGAGACTGGGGACCGGCCTAGCAGGAACTTCCTGCAGGCTTGGGGACAAGGGGCTCCTTGAGGAGCTGGGGGTGGGGGGCAGGCCCAGAGCAGGCAGGGCGGCTGGTTCTGGTTGGAGTTGGGACGTGGGCCACGGTGGTGGGAGTGGAGGTGATGCAAGTAGGACAGGTAGGGAAGCTTAATGACAGTGCAGTGGGGGGGGTGGGTGGGAGGGGAAGGGAGGCAGGAACCCAGCAGGCACTCAGGTTGGTCCAAGCCCCGTCTCTGGCACCCCAGGGAGGCTGGGAAAGGGGGCGGGGATGGACCAAGTCCATAGGGACCAGCCTCAGGCCTGACAGGCTCTCCTCTGCTCTCTTCCCACAGATCCAGACCCGGCAGCCTCACCACCCCAGACACAGTAAGTGAGCCTTGTTCCTTTGCTTTGGTGGTTGGAGAAAGAGGAGACACTGGGCAGGAGGTGTGGGGAAGGGTGGTGCTGTGCCCAGGACTGCTCGGACTTGGCTAAGGATCTGTCAGCCATTCCCCTCTGTGGCCTCCCAAGCCAGCTCGGAGGTGGGCTGCACGTCTGGGGCTTGGGGGCCATAAAAGCAGAGGCCTCTCAGGGTTTTGTTCCCTGTTGCTTGCTGCCTGGCTTTGGGGACCTGAGTACTTAGAGGGTCCTCCTCTAAGGGAATCCTTAGTGGTGGATCTAGGCGCCGGGGTCCGGGCTTTAAATCCTGGTCACCCTGGCAGGGGGAGGGGTCTTCCTTTGTCTGCTGGTGTGCAGAGCCAGGGGGCCTGATTCTCAGGCCGGTGTCACCCAGCTGGAGAGCTCGGAGATGCAGCTTCCTGCCCTGGGCCCCTGGAGCCAAGGCAGTTCTGGACTCAAGGGCAGGAATCCCTGTATTTGCCATCTAGAGTGGGTGGGCCCTGGGAGCATTTCTGCCCGGCCAGAGGTAGGGGATCTGCCTCTCCTCCCTGGCTGGGGACCTGAAATGAATCAGCGGCCTTGCACCTGTGCGGGGAGTTCTCATCTCCCAGGGGTTAGAGTCCTCCAGGGTGGGCCAGAAGCTAGCCAGAAACTCAGTCTAGTGGGGGCTGCAGACACAGGAGAGTGGCCCAGAGAAGAATGCCCAGGGAACTGGGACACCGATGGGAGGGGGCCCAGGAGGAGAGCTCAGGGAGAGGGAAGCTTTGGGGAGGAGTGTTTATTAGAGGAAGCTACTGGTAGAGGCAGGGGGTTGGGCAGGGGAGTGGGTTGTGAGCAAGGGCACCACTAGCCTCAAGGCCACTCTCCTGGAGAACCCTGTTGCCCACTCAGGGTCAGAATCTCGGCAGCCCGGCCCATCCCTGCCTGCCTTCTCCCTGTGAGTCCTGGAGGCCAGACTGGGTGTCTGGCTGGTGCAGTGCTGAGGTAGTGACCGGTGGCCCTGAGAGCTGGAGCCACATAACATGTTGCTATCGTCAGCCTGCTGGTCAGTAGCTCAGAGAGCGTTTCCGGGAGACGGGCCCAGTGTCTGCCTTGAACCCATTGCCCACTTACCTGTCCTCGAATTGGCCCTGGGGCAGCCCCAGCCACCTCGAACACCATCTCCTGGCTGTACCAGGGTGTGAGCACTGGAGGTCCAAATCCCCGTCTAGCTCCCTAGCTGGGAGGCTTTGGCCTGCCTGGGAACCTCTCTGAGCCCCAGTTTCCCTGTCTGTATGATGGAAGTAATACCCATCTAGGAGCATCGTGTGGAATAGGAGATGCTGGTCGAAGGACGTACCAGATATGCACCCTGTGTTCACTTCTACTCCACCTCCTATCTCAACTGGGTGTTTCCAGCGATGGGGCGGGAGGGACAGAGACTGTGCTCAGAGCCTTAGCCTCTTGGGCTAGGCCTGGGTTGCTGGGTGAGTCTCCCCAACACCTGGCTTGAATAAATGTCACTTTTGAGTTCCCTTACTGGGCCAGTACAGGATCCTGGCAGGAGTCCTCAGGGGCCTCCCTCCTCCCCTTAGTTTCACAGATGCAGAGATTGGGAGCAGGACTTGTCCAAGGCCACGCGGTGAGACGCTGGCAGCCTCGGACTCCTCGTCCAGTGCTCTCTGTGTGCTCCCAGCTGCACCCTCCCTTCCAGATCTCTGTTTACTTCCCTGCGTGGTGATTTTCCATTTTCCACTCTGGAGTCCTCTGGGAGAAGAATCCATTCAGATCACCATCCTTCTCCTTGTTATCCAAGAGAAGGGGGAAAAAAAATTTGCTTTCCTTTTTTTTTTTTTAAGACTTTCCTAAAGCAAACACTGCTTTGCAAAAGCAAATCACCCAGTGGAGGACATTTCACCAACTCTCCTTGCATTTCCTCCATGGCCGCAGCCTGGAGGTTTGGAAATGGCCCTGGGCTTTGCCTGGCTGCCTACCTGGCCTCTGGGGGTCTCCTAATGACACAGTTTGAATAACTGCCCAGATCCTGGCAGAGCTGCAGCCCCCGGGGGACCTCACCCCCCTCAGGGCACCGGCCCACAGCTAGGGAGGGAAGCGGGGCCAGTCCGCAGCCCCACGTCCCCGCCGGTGAGCTGCCAGGCAGGAGCGTGGTGGGGAAGTGAGGGCTGGAGTCTGGGTCCCGGGACACCTGGGAACTTGGGCTCCGAGCCATATGGAGCTGGCTTTGTCTTTCTCTGCGTTGGCTGTGCATCTTTGAGCAAGTGGCTTCCTGTCCTGAGCCTCACTTCTGATCGCTAACAGGGGGCTAGTCAGTCTCCTTTCTCACAGGACTTGCTAAGGCGCGTGTAAGTTCGTATTTACCCCGCGCCCCATCTGGCTGGCCTGCGCTGGCTGCTCCAGGTGTATTTGCTGTTGTTAATGGGGGTCCCGGTTTAGATGTGGTGTTAGAGGGAGCTGGTTGGGCTCCGTACCCGGAGAGTCAGACAGGCCCAGGTCTGACCTGGCTCCCCGGGCCGGCTACCCCACCTCTTCGAGTCTGCCCAGGGAAGGGAATCATCCCTGCGGGGCTGGCGGTCACGGGGCCCACTGAGGCTGACGGGCGGTCCAGGTCCCTTGGCAGGGGCGTTGGGTCCGTGTCTGACTTTGAGGCCTGTGGACTTTGCGGTCCCTGTACCTGCTTGGCTGGGGGAGGCAGCCAGGCTGCTGTGGGGCCAACAGAGCCGCTGGCGTTGCTGGGCGCATCTGTGCCGAGGCCCCAGGGGCGATCTGAGGGTCAGGCCGCCCTGCTTAACCATCCAAGGGGTGAGAATAGCTGGGGGTCTCGTCCGTCCTTGCTGCTGGGCGAGAGCAACCTGCTCGGCTTTGGTGTTATTTTCTTTTCCTTGAGACACATCTGCTGCCAGGGAACAACAACAACGGCAAAAATAATAGTAATGAGAATGGTTGTGTTTACCATGTCCCCGGGGCTACGTGCGCAGTCCCACTGATGCCTCCCGCTGCAGGAAGTAGACACTGCCCTTCCCCGTGGCACAGGTGGGGAAGCTGAGGCTCAGGGAAGCTAGGTGGCCAGGGTTACACACAGAGAGTGGGCGTTCATTCAACACAGGGGCTGGGACCTGGGCCCCTCTGCCCGGGGGTTGGGTGTTTATCACTGCGCTGCCCTCCAGGGTTGTGCTTGGGACTCCAGGTCCGGACCCAGAACCTCAGACTTTGGCTCTGGTGGGGGTGTGGCCGGCTGCATACGGACGATCTGACTGTGTGTGTTTATTGGGGTGAGCATTTTGCCTGCTAAGAGATGTAACTTTGCCCTGGTTCTTAGGAGAGTAGTTGACAAACAGTCGGTTCCAGAGACCCCGCCTGGGGAGCCGAGCAGAGTGGCCTCAGTGTGTGATTCTGGGGGAGCCCCTTCCCTTAAAATGGGAGCAGAGCACAAGCAGCCCCCTCCCCCCTGGTGTGGAGATGTCCCCCCCAACCCCCCCGGCCCCCCCGCAGGCTGGCTCCCTGGAGTGCAGGTGTTTAGGGTGGGGGAGTGGGGACTTATGTTTGCTGCTGGGTCCTCACGGCTTAGGACAGGGCCTCGGGGGAGTACTGAAGGCATCCTGTTGCATGAATGACAGGCACTGGAAGACAGACGGCCGAGTGGGGTCCGAAAGGCAACTTTCAGTGTCTCCATGAAGAGGAGGAGAAGGAGGAACGGGGTGGAAATGGGGCCTCGGAACCTGGGCTCTGACTCGGCCCCAATGGGCGCTGGGCCGGAGGCTGGTGGGAGGCAGGCTCGGAGAGGCGGGGTGGCCTGTCCCGCCGATGCTGGCGGTGCTAGGGAGCTAAGTACGCGGTGCTCATGATCTCTCCCAGCACCGCAGCCCCAGGAGATGGGGTGATGGGTCTTGCCCACTTTTTCGAAGAGGAACCGAGGCTGGCATTGCAGTGGCTTAGCCGAGAACTTGTGGGGCTGGGGCGTGGCCGTCTGCAGGAGCCTGGGGGGTTGGCCGTGCCTGGTGAACTTCGAAGCGCATGCGCTCAAGCCCCTGAGCGCTTGCTGGGGGCATCTGGCTGAAGCAGCAGCCCAAAGCACCAGTGGTTGCTGGAACAAGGGCGTGTGGGTCGCTGGCTTCCTGTGTTTTCCCTGGACTCAGGCCCGTGCCTCTTCCCTCTGAGGGCACCGGCCCCCTCTGGAGTTGTTTGCTTTTCCTGCCCGGTTTTGCTGCCACCCCCATAGGGCCCCCTGCGGCCTTAGTATTTCCTGCTGGGTCAGGCTTCTGGCTCCTGTCCGGGCCGCAGGGATTCTTATTGGCTCCCGGGAGGTACCTGTCCTGCCCTGTCCTGGGTATCCACACGAGATGGACTGGTCAGTCTCTCGCCTGGGCCTGGACTCTGGGGAAGCAGTTGGGCAGCCGGATTCCTGGAAGTACCAGGAAGCCCCGTCCTCTCTGGACACATTAGGTGTTGGGAGGCCAGGCCCAGCTCAGGGAAGCAGCATTCAAACAGAATGGAAACAGGGCTCTGGAGGGCCTGTGGCTTCTGAGGCCCATGGGTGTGGGGAGCATGGGGGTCTTGGGAGGGACAGCTGGACAGAGCTGGAGTCTCCCCAGCCCAGAGGAACTTCTCCCTGGCAAAGTCAGTCACTGGGTTGTTACTCAGGGCTTTCCAGATTGCTGAGCCCCAGCGTGGAGTTGTTTGCAACCCCAGGCTTGCCCTTAATTTCACCATTTCTGAAAATCCGGAGCATTTCTGGCCTCCTGTGTCCTGTCCTGAGGGGTCCACGTGGGACCCGCGGCCTGGCAGAGATCAACTCCCCCCAGTGGATTCCTTCATGAGAGGGTTATGGGAACCAGGCCCCTTTAACACTAGAGACCTCTCTCTCTGGTTCCTTGCTAGTCCCCAAATTGGAAAAGCTGCATTTTTTTGTTTTTGTTTTTCTTTTCCTCTCCACCTCTGGTTATGAGGGGTTTCCACATCTGAACTGTGGCCTTTGGATCGCAGTATAAAAGGACCAGCACAAAAATACCCAGTATAAAAGCCACACAGTCTCTCCTGAGAAAGGTACCCATGTGCGCATTTGTTGCATTGAGTGCCCCGGTCAGGAATCTCGTGACGTCCAGCCCTGGATCTCCGCCGCCATAGAACGCGGCCTTATCCACGTGGAAAAGGGATTTGGCAGATATAAGTTAAGGATCTGAGATGGGGAGATTCTCCTGGATTCTCCAGGTGGGCCCAGTGAAATCACAAGGGTCCTTATGAGACAGGCAGGAGGGCCCAAGTCAGAGAGAGATCGAAAGATGCCACGCTGAAGGCTTTGAAGACGGAGGAGGGGCCGTAAGCCAAGGGATGCAGGCTGCTCCCAGAGGCTGGAAAAAGCGAAGGGAACGGATTCTCCCCAGCACCCCCAGAAGAGCAGAGCCCTGCTAACACCTTGCTTTTACCCTAGTGAAACCCATTTTAGACGTCTGACCTCTACAACCGTAGATAACACCTCTGTGTTGTGATTTCTCACAGCAGCAGTGAGGAGACTAACACAGCTGGAAAGACGGCATTATTACGGATCCCACTGTGCAGACCCAGAGGGGTGCAGCCCCTGGTCCAGGGCTGGTGGCACCCGAGCTCACAGCCAGAGGGCAGGGCTCCGTTTGCCCTCCCCCTGCAGCCCTCCCAGCCCACACAGGATGGTGCTGGGGCTGCCCTTGGCCGGTATTCCACTGGCTGGCTGGCTGGCTGGCTGGCTGGGAGTCCCCTGCCCTTCACCTCCGTCCTCCATTGTTCCATCCTACACACCTTTACGGAGTGCCTCTGATGCGCCAGGTCCCTCAGTGACCCAGCAGACAGTCCCTGCCTTGGGGGAGGGGCGCCGCCACTCTGTGCCAGGCTGTGTCATTTTCGTGGGCCTGGCCCAGTTCTACAAGTTCCACCTGCCTTACCTCGTTCATCCTCGTGACACAGAGGCGGGCACTATGATAATGCCCACTTCACGGATGCAGAACCGGGTCAGAGGGAACGTGGCATCAGCCTCGTCACAGAGCTGAGGTGAGGCAGAGCCGGGGCTGAAGCCAGTCGGCTCGGCTCCCAGAACCGGTGTTTAACCCGTGGAGGGCGGTCTGCGGCACGGGTCTGGTGGATCCCACCCGCCCTACACCTGAGCTCTGAGACCCAGGACGGGCGGGCTGCCTTATCTGCCTAACCCTCCCCTTCCTCCCTGTAAAGTGGGACAGCGGACCAGCTGCGGAAGCCTTCGGGAGAGGAAATGAGACCCAGGGATCCGGTGCCCGGCCAGAGAGCTGCTCTCTGTCGCTGTCCCCAAAGGGTGCTCGTGTGTCTGGAGTCGACCCCAGGGCGTGCGGGACCCACGCCGGCCAGCGCGCTGCCTAATGTTTCCAGAGATTTGTGTTCTTCTTTTCCTTTCTTACAATAGGCACACATGTTTATTGTAGAAAAATTAGTACAGAAGATGACAGACTAACTCGAGCTTTAATCCCACGGCCGTGTGTCCCTGTCCGGCTTCTGGGCTGTGCAGGTCTGCAAGAATACACCGTGTTTTGTTTTGTTTTGTTTTTTTAATAGAATTGTGGTTTTATCGCATGTGCTGTTTCATGGCTCGTTTTCTGCCCTCATTGCAGATCGTGAGCAGTTTCCTGTGAGAACCCGTGTTCTTGTTCATCGCCCCACATGACTCTTGATAAGTTACTGCTGGGGGTGCGAGCCCAGGGCCCTCCAGATGTCAGGGAGGCACGCGCACCCTGGAGCAATAGGCCAGACGCGGGGTCCGCGTGGGCATCCGCGTTTGTGTGTCCAGAGGGTGTCCCCTGGGGGCCTTGATGCTCTCTCTGCAGTGAGGACTATACAGTGGATAGCAAGTTGGGGGGCCCTCCCCAGACTTGCCCTGGCGTCTCCTCACTACCCATTCAGGAAGTGGGTTAGTGACCACGTAGGGGCTGGCACAGGACACACGGACTGGGTCCCGGCACCCTTCTGTAGGAGAGGGACGGTGGTTCTGCGGCTGTAAGGAGGTGCATGCGTGCAGGCTGGGGGCGCTGCAGTGTGAGCAGGGATGGAGGGGAAGGGTGGGGAGGGAGGTAGCATACCAGGAGTGTGTATCAAGAGCCAGACCCTCTGCTAAGTATTTCGGGTGCTTTCTTGGTTTCCTCTTTACCAGCACCCTGGGAGGGAGGCCTTGTTGCCCCGTTTCACAGATCAGTTATCTCGTTCATCCTCACCGCAGGGAGCAGAAGCGGTTATTCGCCCCACGCCACAGCAGCTGTCCTGGCATGCAGAGCCAAGTGGCAGAGCTGTGCTTTTGTCCCCTGTCGGCCCCGGAGCAAAGCCTTCTTCACCCCTCAATCCCATGAGCCTGGTTCTCGACCCTGGCCGCACAGGGGAGGCAGTGAGGAATTTAGAAACACTGGTGCCTGGCCTCCCGACCACCGGCTCAGAATTTCGGGGCAGAGACCCTGGCCGGTACCTGCGAGGAGCTTCCCGGGTGACGGCAGACGCAGCTGCTTTGAGCCATCTGACCAGGCGATCTCTAAGGCCCTTCCAGCTTTCACGTGTTACATAAGCTGGAAAGTGGCCAGGGTTCAAAAGACATCTGGCAGTGGGGTTCATCTGGGTTTCATATTTTTGTCTTTCTTGTGTGTCTCTTGGATGTAGGGATAGTGGCGGATTTCTGGAGGGGTGACGCTCTGAGTAGGACCGTCTTGGGCAAGCCCCGCTGTCCAGGCGTGATTCCGGTCCTTTCTCTTTCCCAAAGGTGGGAATCTTTCCTCCTTTGCGCTCTTCATACCTTGTCCTGGAAAAGGCCCTGGGATGCCCCAGGGTGTGCGTCAGGGTGTATAGGTGTGCGTGCACAGGGGTGCAACCCAGCGTGCCAGGAATCCTCCGGCCGTTAGAGTTTGGGGGGGTCTTGCCCACTGTGTAGCCCCTGGCAAAGGGACCCTGTGGGATCTGCCATCCAGAGAGAGTCGCTGAGAAGCTGGGGGCTGAACCAGTAGCCGAGAGGGGTGGAAAGTGCAGGAAGCACAGATAAGCTGAGATAAATGGCCTCTTACTGCTTTTTATGGCTCTTTGGTTATCGGGAACCTTGGGAGAGGCCCCTGAAGGAGTGTTTACTCTCCGCAGAATTGTGGCCAGGCAGCAGCTGGGAGAGGCTGTCCTCTGGGTGGCTGCAAAGTGGGGCAGTGGCCTCGCTGGGCAGTGGGACGGGGCAAGGAGGGGGAGGCCCCCCCCAGCCTCATTGCCTGCTCTGTCCTCCTCTTCCTTGGCCTCAGAGGTGCTTTCCCCCCTCTTGTCTGTGGGGAGGGGAACACCTGCTGCAGTCTGGGGGGCAGCGGAGCTGGGATCTAGAGCAGGGCTTTGCAGGCAAATTGCAGCTCTGCCACCTGCTGGCCAGGTGACTTGGGGCGAGGCACTTTCCCATTCTGGACCTCTGTTTCCTCATATATAAAATGGTCACAATAATACATGCACATATGCTCACGGGGCCTTGCTCAAGCATTCAGCATGGCACAGGGTCCAGAGTAGGTAGCAGCCAAGTGCAGGGCAGGGGTGGGTGGTGGTCTCCAGCTGAACCTGGGAAGACCTGTCCACCCATTGGCACTGGCCCTTTCCCGCCCTTGGGGCTCCCAGTCTCTGTTTGCCTCAGCCATGGAGGCGGTGGGGGCATGAGGGTGATTTCTGTATGCTGTAAGGTCCCCACTCCCCAGCCCAGGACCCAGACTAGCTTCTCTAATTGTGTGGGTGGCTTGAATCTACACTGTCCTCTTACGGTGGCCATTAGCCACATGTGGCTATTTAAATTACTTAAATAAAATTTAAAAATTAACTTCACAGTGTTTTGGTGATGCTTAGCCCGGAGGCTCGTATTTCAGCCACTCCCGGCTTTTAGTACGTCATAAATTATTTCCAGATCCTTCTAAAGCTGCCTGACCTCACCCAAAAATACCCACTGCCTCTTGATGTCACCTTCAGAGTTTACCCAGGGCCTTCTCGGGTGTTCTCTGGTTGAACGCACTGCAGCCTTGGGGCTGGCTGGTTAGGATTTCTCGTGGACAGAGACTCGAACTTGTGTACGCTCAGTACTATTTCTCTCCTTCCCTTTCCAAAGAAGGATGTCTGAATAGTCAAGCGAGGTTTAGTGACCTTATGACAGGGCAAATACAGGATGTAGTTGAATGTTTAAGTGCTCCTTCCCTCCTGCCAAGTGGTCTGGCTGCAGGAAGACAAACTGTCGGTAGGCAGGCTGGGCCGTCGGTCCCAGCTCCTTCTGATGCGCCGAGTGGGTGACTCTGGCTCCGCAGAACTGAGCCTTTGTGGGTCTGGTCCTCCATCTGCGGGAGGAAAACAGTACCTGCCTCGTGTGTGTTCCTGGGAAGCGAAAGCTGAGAATACGAAGCAGAACAGGCAGCAGGCAACGCGTGCTTTGTGATGGTCCCCGATCGTCATGGGTGACCTATGAGAACAAAGAGAGCCTGTGGTTCGGACCCTTTCCAACCCAACTGCCAAGCTCATGTCGACTTGGGCTGCAGTGGCTTGGTTCTGTCTGAGTGGCTGCGTTCAGCACCTTCAAGATGTCTGTGGCTTGCGGTGATGGGGGGGCCCAGGAAGCCGCTGTTAGGGATGGGAGCTCAGGGGCCTCCCTTCAGCCCAGCATGCCCTCCTGGCCTAGCCCCGCCCTACCTCTAGTCGGCAAAGTGTTACCCCGGGCGGGACTGAAATATGCCATCTCCCTCCCCCCAGGGTGACACTGCTGACTTCCGGCAGGAAAACGTGAGCAGAGATTTGCTTCTCCAGTGGTGTGGGGCACCTAGACCCGTCTGTCCTGTACGTGGCCACTAGCCCTAGGTGGCTCTTGAAAACTAAATGACTTCAGGTGACACAAAACTCAAAATGAAGTTCTTTAGTCCCATGAGTTCCAGTAATTAACTTCCACACGTCACATTCCAACTGCACGGTAGCCCCACGTGGCCCAGGGGACGGCACAGACAGAACTTGTCCATCGTCCACCTGAGCTGCGCTTGGAAGAGGCCACCCTGGGGCCGGGGAGGCTGGCTCCTCGGTCTGGTTCTGCCACTCTGGCAGTGTGACCTTGGGCAGGTTCCTCGGCCCGGTGCCTGCGGGTGGGGAGAATGCAGGATCCCCGCTGTCTCGGCTGCTCATGGGAGGTGCTCCCCCCTCCTCCTCCCTCCCTGCTCCCTGCACCTTCCTGGTGTGTGCCTTTCCCCTCCTCCCGGGGCTCGGGTGCTGGGAAGTTCCAGGGAATTCTTGGCAGCAGCGGCTGCTGTTGCTGTCTTGGACCATGACAGGTGTCTCCCCTCTGCATTGGCAGCTGTGACCTTTGGTTTTTTGAGGCTGGACTTAAAAAAAAAAACATCAACATTCATTCTGGAATAGTTTTAGATGGGCGGAAAAGTTGTCAGGAGTTCTGTATACCCAACAGCTGGTTTTCCCTGTGGTTCACATCTTACGTGACCACAGAGCGTTTCTCAAAACTGAGAAGGCAGGCTGGGCACACTACCGTTCCCTGAGCTCCAGGCTTTCTCCGGATTCCACCAGTTTCTCTTCTTACACCCTTTTCTGTTCTGGGATCGTTTGTTTAGCCCGATCCGTGACAGTTTTGCAGCCTTCGCTTGCTTCGCATGATCTTGGGAGTGTTGGGGAGTAACAGCCGGGGTTTGGAGAATGTCTGGGTTTGTCTGGCGCTCTTCCCATGATCAGACTGGGGTTGTGGGTGTGGGGTTATAGGGATGCGGAGGAGAGACGCCCTCTTGTCACATCCTGTCTGGGTGCACAATGTCTGCGCGATGGCGCTGGAGATAATTCACTGGTCCGCTTGGTGGAGCTGGTGTGAGCCTCCTCTAAGTTCTCCTTTTGCGTCTGGGCTGCGGGGAGGTGGGCCTGTAGGTCCAGCCCGTCCTCCCGTGTGTGTGTGGGGGTGAAGCTCTGCTGCCCATGTCTGGTCCTAGTGAAGCTTTGCATGACCTTGTTCCACACAGGAGGCAGGGGTCCCCCACCCCTCGCCCCCATTTTGCATGTGGGAGAATGGGAGATGGAGAGCCCACTGAATCTGCCCTGGAAGAAGGACAGGCGCCCTTGTAGGGAAGGCCCCTGAGCCTCATCACTGTGGTCTTACGGTGCCTTCTAAAGATGGGGAGACTCAGAGGGGAAGGGGCTTGTTCAAGGCCAGCCTAGCCGTGGCCTCCCCAGCTCTTCCGACTCACGGCTTTCGGGACAAGTAGCTCCTGGGCTCCTGCCCGCCTTGTGCCTCACGTGCCCTGCCCCGCTGTCCTGTCCCTCCCTGCTCAGCAGCACCATCCCTGCTCCTGCTGGCTCACTGACCCTGTTTCTTGGCCTGCAGGGCGCCCCCAGTGGTGAGCAACGGGGATGCTGCGGATGCTGCTCTCTCCGGGGTCCGGCGCTCCAGCTGGAAGCGGAAGAGCTCCCGCCGGAGTAAGTGACCCCCCCGACCCCGTCTTAGCCCAGGAGCGTGGCACCGGGGTAACCTCAGAGCCCCTTCTTCAGGCCCAGACAGCTGCATGGGCTGCTGTGGGCTTGGTGGCAGCTCGGAGGTGGACCGGCCGCAGCCTATGCTTGGGAGTTGCCCCCCCCCCCCCCCCGTTTGTGGCCTGATGGGAGCCGTGGTCCAGGAGTTGATCACGCATTTGGCCGTTTCTCTGTTCCTCCGATACTCAGAAGCTCCTCCAGCGGGGCAGATGGGCTGGCAGTGGGGGGCCCTGGTGCCCAAGATGAGGGCCCTCTGGAAGCAGAACCCGCCACATAGGCAGGCAGTTCCCCTGCAGGGGGCCAGGTGCCAGGAGGGGGATGTGGGAGTGAGGGGAACCCCTGAGTCCTGAAGGCAGAGAGGAGGGAGCAGGGGTCAGGAGAAGAGCATCCAGGCAGGGGCCGCCTGTGCAGGAGCCTGAACCCCAGCCCCTGGGGAGAGAGGGGACATCCAGAACCCTGGGAGGCCACAGCCGTGGTGTGCGGGAGGATAGCACCCAGGGGTCAATGGGGCAAGGCGAGGCTGCCGTGTCCCCCAGCTCCTTCTGGGCCTCCCAGCCATGCTTTTCCGAAGGCAAAGGGGAACTATGAGAGCCAGAGATGTGGTGGGGTGGGGGTGAAGCTATAAGACGAGGCGGGGTGGGCTGCAGCGCAGTGAGGAGGCTGTCCAGGAGAGGGAGGACAATGGTCAGAACTAGGGACCTGGAGAGAGGTGAGCGGGTCTCAGAGCCATGTGGGGGGCAGAATCTGTATGGGGGTGGAAGAGAGGGTTGAGGGTGAGGCTTGACAGGGCTCCAGGGGCCCTGGGACTGCGGTGGGGATTTCAGAGCCCTTCTGGTCCCTTGTCTTCTCAGAAGGCCTGTGGGGTGAAGACAGGCTTCCATAAGGGTGGGGACCAGCTTTCCAAACCCTAGCTCTGTTTGGGGGCACACCCCTAAAGAGGGCAGAGCTTGGGGACACGGTTTTGAGGGGAGTCCTCCTTAATTTGCGCATCCTGGTAGCTGCTAATGGGGGGCAGAGTGGGCGCCCTGCCCTGCTCATTGCCCCCCCAACAAAATGTTGGCAGAGGGATGTGTTCATTTGCTGAATTTTTCACCAGTCAGGACCCTGATGGCTGCGTTTTGGGGGGCCTTTCCTTAATCCCACTCTCCCCTATTCCCTGTACTCAGTAGGGCTGCTTTGTCTGGTCCACCTCTGGGTGGGAGGTAGCTCCTTTTGGGTAGTCCTGAGGGTTTGGGCCACTGAGGATGCTCCCAGGCCCCAGGGCACAGGTGCTGGGTCAGCTTCACGCTCCCCGCAGGTGCCCGGAGCAGCTGTGGCGTCCGCCAGATGGGCAGGCCTGTGTGCGGCAGGGAGGCAGGTGGGGGGTCTGCCGTCCTCACTGGGAGGATGCCTTGCAGGGCTGGGGCGGGGGGCGGGGAGAAGCAGCGGAAGCGAGTCCTGGGAGAGCCGCCTGCAGGGGCTCCCGAGGGGCCGGGCCGCGGGCTGCTGGCCGAGCAGTCAGGCTGCGGGGCGGCGGGAGGGAGCTGCCAGCTGGTGCAGTCCTGCTGTCGGCCTGGCAGCCGCCTCCGCCCGGGCGCCACCGCCGCCTTAGCGCTCCTGTCCTCTCCCTTCGCTCCCAGTCGACCGGTTCACTTTCCCCGCCCTGGAAGAAGATGTGATTTACGACGACGTGCCGTGCGAGAACCTGGATGCCCATCAACCCGGTAAGCCTCCTCCGCGTTTCCCTGCGGCCTTCGGGGGCCCGGCGGGGGGTGGGGGCGGGGCCTGGGGAGGGTCTCCCTCTATTTCGCCGTCCCGCCCCACCGGCCAGGCCCCTCCTTACGGCTTTCGCCAACCACCAGCGGCGTCCTGGGAGCTGCTGGAGCCGTCTGGGGGCGTGGCCAGGCCCGGCCAGGCAGAGGCTGGGCGGGGACTCCTAGCTGCCGGGACCCCTGGATGCGGGGACCACCTGGATGCGGGGGCCCGAGCCAGTCATTTCACCTCCCCAAGCCTCCATTTCCTGCCTCGGGAGAACGGAGAGGTAGCCCGGGCTCCCCGGAGCTGCTGGGGAAAAAGACAGCTTGTTAAACCAGACCGCTGGCACAGAGAGGATTGGGAAAAGCCTGCGCCCTGCGCTGGGCCCGGGAGGCGGGGAGATTGTGGCGGTAGAGGGGAAGCAGGGTGGGGTGGAGGTAAATGTGCCTGAGCTGCCCCTTCGGTATAGTCACCGAGCGGGAGAGACCATCACGGGGACCCAGGGAGGAGGCATGGCTGGTAACTGTTCACAGTGAGAGCCCATCTTTGCCTGAACCCATTAGGCCCCCTACTCTTCATGCTTTGTTTGCTGGAATGTACTTAGAAACTTTGATCTGGGGTATCACGGCCCCACTGTACAGACAAGGAAACTGGAGGCAGAGCTGGGATTTGAGCCTGGTTATTGTGACTCCAAGTCTGCTGCTCTGTCCCCTACCCCAGGAGGGTTTGGGTGGCATCCTACGACAGATGACACATATTTGCTTCCACTCTTCAGTCAACCCCTTGAGGTCTGCAGGGCAGGGTTTACGGCTCCAGGTGACGGTGGCATCAGAGAGGTTAAGCCACCAGCTGCAGATCACACAGCCTGTTTCTGAGGAGCTTCTAGTCTGATGGGGTGGCCATCACTGCCCTTGGGCTGTGCACGTCCAATGGGAGAGACACGCAGACAACATGACAATGCCCCAGGGCCCTCAGAGCCACACTCCTGACTTGTGTCCCAGGAAGAGGGACAGGTGGGCTGATGACATGTCCATCCCTTTAGCAAGTCCCGGAGGTGCTTGGAGCATCCCTGCTTGTTGCTCCCTTGAATCCAGGCAGAGGAGGGGAAAGGGTACACTGTTGGGAGGCATGGGGGTCTTGTCGGAAGGTCCCAGATCTCAGAGGTCTGAGTGGCTTGGAGTCCACTTTTTGCCCCATTGAGCTCTTTTCCCACCTGAATCAAATCAAGCCACTCATCACTTGGTCCCAGTCTTCACTGAACACTGAGATGCCATCCTGCAGTTGTCCCTAATGTGGTTAAAAGGAGGTACCCAGGGTGTCAGCTCTGAGCCTTCAAACCGAGGACCAGGACACCCATCCCAGGGCCCCCACCCTCAGGGCTGTGGGAGGGTCGAGTCCCAGGAGGCTGTGGAGGGCCCTCAGTGAGTATACTGCCCAAGCAACACTGGTGCTGTTGGCATTACACCTGCCGGGGCCCAGCACTGACCCGCACGGACTGATGGGGGCTCCGTGGGCGCTCAGAGAGGAGGTTAAGAGCCAAGGAGCCGGCCATGCATCTAGGCCTGGCTTCGGATCCCAGTTCTGCCATTGGCAAGGGCACAGAGCTCTGCGCCTTTGGGCCTCGGCTTCTTCACGTAAAATCACAGTATCATTCCGTTGCTTTGGGGGATGTCACAACAGAGCATTTCGGCTTCATCTGTCCGGACCTCAGTCTAATACATCGGTACCGTTGGGGCAGTAATGGCCACACCCTGGGCTTGTGAGGACGCCATGAGATAACAGGCACAGACACTGAGCCGGTGGTGGGCGGTCCGTGCTTTGGAAAGAGAAGCTATGAGTGAAGCCCGAGGCTCCAGGAAGTAGAGGGTGGGAACCAGGACTGCTTGTGAGGCCCCTGAAGGCTGAGGATTTGGCCCAGGCTCAGGGATCTGGTGACACTTTCTCCACTGGGGAGAGCCTTCCTTCCTTCCTTCCTTCCTTCCTTCCTTCCTTCCTTCCTTCCTTCCTTCTTTCTTTCTTTCATTTTAGAGAGAGAGAGCGTGAGTGAGCGAGTGCTCGTGCAAGCAAGGTGGGGAGGGCAGGGGGGAGGGAGAGGGACAAGCAGACTCCGCGCTGAGTGCGGAGCCTGACCTGGGGCTTGATCTCAGGACTCTGAGATCATGACCTGAGCCAAAGCCAAGAGTCAGTTGCTTAACCAGCGGAGCCACCCAGGCACCCCTGGAGAGAGTCTTTCCAAATGAGTCCAGGAGTTGGTGGGGTTGGCAGGCCTCCGCGGAAGGCAGTGTGTGAATGGAGGGAGCCTGGCCTAGGTGTCTGCAGCCCCTTCTCCCTGCTCTGTCTGACCCTGCACAAGCCACATGGCTTCTCCAGGCCCCTGTTCTCTCGTCTTCCTAACGAGGAGGTGATTACTCGCACCTGCCGACCTGAGGGCTGCTGGAGAATCCAGTGGGAGACGTGAAAGTGGGAGACTGAAGGTGTCGGTGGGGGGGAGGCTGGGGCTCCTGGAAGTGTGGGGAGGCAGGCATTCGAGATGCTGTCTGGGCTCTTCCTCAGAGGGAGCCCCAAGAACTGGGCTCTGCCCCTTTGCTCACGGGTCACGGGGCCTCCACTGTAGTAATAAGACAGTCAGCCCAGCCTTGTAAAGGTCACAGCCTGGTCACCAGCTGCTCCAGTCCCTGGAGACGTTAGTCATTATTATCTTTTGCTTAAAAATAACCTTATGCTCCCTCCTCATCCTGAGACCCGAGCCCCCAGCTAAGCCTCAGTGTGTCTGTTTGTTCTTTGGGTGACAGTCTCCCAGAACCCCCCACTCCCTGGCTCTCGTGTAGGGTGGAGGTGGGGGCCCTGGGTCAGTGGGATGACACCCAGGCCCGCCCAGAGCCCCTGTGAGGAAGGACCAGCTACTCTTTGCGAGCGCCCGTCATGTGCTAGGCTCTTCGCTGGAGCTTTCAGTTTGTATTTTTATTTTTTATTTTTTTTTTAAAGATTTTATTTATTTATTCGACAGGGTAGAGACAGCCAGCGAGAGAGGGAACACAAGCAGGGGGAGTGGGAGAGGAAGAAGCAGGCTCATAGCGGAGGAGCCTGATGCGGGGCTCGATCCCATAACGCCGGGATCACGCCCTGAGCCGAAGGCAGACGCTTAACCGCTGTGCCACCCAGGTGCCCCTCAGTTCCTATTTTTAAAGAGAAAGAGAGAGAGAGACCTTTTGGCTTATTACTGTCATCATCGTGCAGAGAGGTCCCTGTTCTGAGCAGATTTTTTTAACCCTCGTGCCGTGTTTCTTGTGCATGGACTAAAGCATGTTCAACTCGTGCACTTTTTGGGGTCTGGCCTCACTTTTGTGGGGCTTGCAGTTCAGTCCTTCAGGTGACAGGCGAGGAAATGCAGCCCAGAGAGATGGGAGTGAGGCCCAAGGTCTCTGGGGTAGAGCTGGGCCTACCTGGGCAGCGGCTTTTCCACCTCTGCCTCGAAGCGGCCTCTCACTCTGGATGTGACAGGGACTGCGGGCGTGCCCCAGCCCTGGGGGTCCTGTCCCTCCTGACCAGTAGACTCTCAGCTCTTTGTCCTCCACTTCCCCGGTGGGGCTTTGGAAGACTGGGGGGGAACCCTCCTAAATGCTGGGCCAGGCGCGCCCCCTACTGGACCATCCTGAACGCACATGGGAAACTCAAGATTTGGGGTGAGGGGTCCCCCACTCATTTAATGCTTCTGACAGTTTCTGTTTTGCCCCCGAGGATGCTGGGGCCAGAGCTGAGGGCCTGAGTCAGGGCTTGGTTCTAGGTCTTCTGTTTCCCACGAAAACATTCCCAGAGGCCCAGGATGAGCGCTCAGATCCCAGAAGAGCGATCCTGAGGAGTACTGGGTGGGGATTAAGGAGACTTTTGAGGGCCCCGCACATTTCTCACACCTTTACACATTTTTTCGTGTCCTCCTCACTTACCAGGTGGATGTTGTGTGGTCATCATTTCTGTTTTATGGACGAGGACGTGGAGGTGGAGCCCCAGGGCCCAACCGTGACCACCTCCCATCCCCCACCCGCCTGCCTGGGTCAGAAATTGGGTCTGGTGGGCTTGGCACGGGGGCCTCCGCTCACCACCCTGTCCCTTGGCCTGCAGGGGTGGAGAGGAACCTGCTCTACGAGGATGTGCACCGGGACGGGGGGCCCAGGGAGGCGGAGGACCTAGGCTGGAGCTCCAGCGAGTTCGAGAGCTATAGCGAGGACTCGGGGGAGGAGACCAAGCCCGAGGCAGAGCCCGCCAAGCACCGCGTGTCCTTCCAGCCCAAGGTAAGGGGGCGGGCATCTGTCACCCCAGCCAGGGCACTGCGACCCCCTGGGGGTTGGGTAAGGTGGGTGCTGAGGGCCAGGCCTCCGACTTGTATCCTATTAGTGACCCCCAGGAGTGTATAGTGAGAGAGGAGGTGGCCCAGGTGTCCCCAAAATAGGAACTGATCCACCAGCATTGCTGTTTGACCATGGAGAGCCGTCAGCCTGGAATGGGCGAGGTTCATACCTGGCCCAGGGGCTCCCCCGCCCCATTCCCATGGCGGACCCGGTAAGGGACCATGATGCTGGCAGGCTCAGATCTGGCTGCAGAGTCAGCCTTCGGGCAGCCCAGCCAACCGATTAGAGTTGGCACTTAGATCAAGTCAGGTAGGCCTCCCTGCCCTACAGGACGTGTTCTGAGACCAGTCCTGGACCCATACAGTCCTCTGCCCTGGGGAAGTGAGCAAAGTGGGGAGCTGCCGTGGTGAAGACACAGTTGCCCAGAAGGCCTCTTTCCAAGGTCTTTTAAAATGCCATCCGTGCATCGGTTTCTGGAACAAGGTTCCTTCTGCTGGTTTCCAAGCCATGGAAGCTGAGTGGAGGATGGGTCGTCTGCTTCCTTCTAAGACAGGCTGCGCCTCCCATTTGTTCTATGGAAGCCACTAGAAAGCAGATTCTATCCATGCTGTGATTTGGGGTTTAATGGGAACAGCTTCTTAGAGGCAGGCCCTGCCCCACCAGAGGTGACTGGGTCCCATCGGCCTCCTTTTGAAAAGACAGAGACAGGCAGACACCCAAAGGTGGTACAGGAAGAGGGTAGGGGCCCCAGGACAAGGCTGGGGTTATGGGCACCTCCGAGTCTTGCCTAGTGCCTCCTGTCCCTTTCTGAGTTTGGGGATACTCTTTGGAGGGGGGACACTGGCCAGAGCAGAACCCACACTTATGGTCTTCAGATAGACTTTCCTCAGCCCAGGAGGGGCTTCCCAAGTCCCCCAGAGGCCCGGGAGTTGAGCACATCTCTCTTGAACCCAGTCTTGTGGCTGGGGCTCCATAGGCTGGGCTACGGAAAATGGCCTTGATGTCTTGCTGGGATAAAATTAAGCATCTATGATAGCTGCTGTGTGCCCGGTCATTTCTGAGGGTGTGGGCAGGGGTGCACAGGAACAGGAAGACCCAACCCGATTGGCCAACCATGATGGTGTAGGAGGAGATACCAGATATGAAGCAATTTGTCAAAAATGAAGCCCCAAATGCCTTTCTGCAAACACGAGCCCAAGCCTCTACGGCCACATGCCTGACCCGGGTGGGATCTAGTAAGACGAGTCAGACGGGGGCTTCTCTGGCGCAGAAGCAGAAGGACTGGGAAAGGTGTCCCAGGCTGGAGTAATGGCCCAGGAGAAAGCCCGGGAATAGTCCTGTGTCTCTTCTGTCCTGGGAAGGGGCGGCGTACACTGCTGTAGGGGAGGAAGGGCTCTGGCTATGAAGCCACATGGGCCCGGGACCCCCCTGAGATGAGGGCAGGACTCATGCCCCTCGGCTTGGTTCAGGATTCTCTGAATAGGAGGTGCTCGAGGCCTAGACCCGCCCTTGTTCTCAGCCTCTGGCAGTCCCATCCCTCCTAATACCCCCGAGGCGGCTTTGCCAGCCCCTTGCCTTCCTGCTGGGAACCAGGAGGGAACCACAGACATTTCTCAGGGGGCACGAGGCAGGGAGATGCTGAATTTGGGCTCCCCAGGGCTGGTCCTCAGACCTGCGTAGGCATCGGGATCACGAGGGTAGCTGATGAAACTCATAGACGCCAGGGCCTCACCCCCAGGGACTCTGGTTCAGGGTTTGGGTCGGGCCGGCCATCTGCTTTTTAACCAGCGCTCTGGCCCCCAGGGGATGCAAGGGGCCACAGAGAGAAATGTGGGGCTGGCCCTCACCATGGCTGGGCCCCAGGGGAGGAGTCTCTGGGGGCTGCCCGTTAGCTCTTGTCCTGCAGACCCTCCAGCTAGGGGCTTCGGACCCTTCCTCAGCAGGCAAACCATGCGGCAGGGCTCTTGGAATTTCCAACCACGAGGACGTTTTCTCTGGCCATGGGCCAAGGCCTGCCTGTTCCCTGAACAACAGGCTCCCAGGGAGATGGGGCGGGGGGGAGCTTTCCTGTGACGCCCGCCTCTGCCCTGGAGACCCTGCTGAGCCTTGTCCGCTGTGCTCTGCCCTCCTGAGCTGCTCCTGTGCCTGGCACTGCGGTGGCTGCATGGTGGGGCCACCGTTGCTTGGCTGTGTCTTGTGTGTGCTGTGGGACATAGGGCAGCGGAGACCCTGTCCTTGGAGTCTGACCGGGGGGCCTGGCTTCCCGTCTAGCTGCAAGAGAACTAGTGTAGTCCCTCCTTCAGGGGTCTTGGAAGGCCAGCCCTCAGCAGGTGCTTTTTGCCAAAGAAAGTGACTGAGGGGTCTGCAGAGGGACCTCCTCGGAAGCACCTGACCTCGATGTAAGCAGGGGCCTGATCCCGTTATGTTAATAAGTATCTGCTGGTTACAACCCATGGTCAGTGGGATTTTTTTTTTTTTCTTTTCCATTTGTGGAATGGGCTGCCTTGAACTTTTCCTCTTTCTGACTGTGACCTCTTCATAATTGAGGTTACCATGATCCAGCTGGCCAGGGCACCAGGCAGAAACGCCAGCTCTGACCTCAGCCTTGCTCACTCCCCTGCTTGGATGTGGCTGAGGGCTGCAGTTGACCTCTGGTCCTGGTTCTTCTAATCCTGAGAGAGGCAGAGGGACAGGGCAAAGCCAGGGCCTCTGTGATTTTATTGTCAATTTACAGATGAAACAGGACTCAGTAGAAACCCCAACTCTCCAGTTTTGGGGAGTCTGAGTAATTCTCAGAAGGATCCCTGTGCTGCTCTTTCTTTGCATTAACAGGAGTGAACATCCGCTTAGCGTGGTACAGTTTACAAAGCAGTTCATATGGTTTTCCTAACACCCTAGAGTGGTCGGTATTATTTGCATTAAAAGTCTCATTTTGTTGATCGGAGAACCTAAGACAAAAATTTAGAGAGGCGGAATGATAAGGTTAAGGTCACATAGCTAGTAAGTGGTAGAGCTCCAACTTAATATCACATCTGATCTGAAACAAAATATATCATCTTTCTGTCCAAGCATGCATGGATCCGTTCATCCGTCCATCCATCTGTCCATCCATCCATGTAACCATCTATCCAAGTATCCATCCATCTGTCCATCTATGCAGGTATCCGTCCATCCATCCACCCATCTGTCCATCCATCCAAGTATCCATCCATCCATCCATCCATCCATCCATCCATCCATCCATCCAAGTATCCATCTACCCAAGTATCCATCCATCCATCCATCCATCCATCCATCCATCCATCCGTCTGAACAACTATCCATCCATTCAACAAATACTGAGCATTTATAATTTGTAAGGTAGTGTAATAACAGCTTCCATTTTTTGGGCACTTACTAAGTCCTGGGCTCTACGTGTATTGCCCATTTAATCTTCTCAGTAACTCTGTGAAGTAGTTATTATCCTGGCCACTTGACCAGTGAGGAAGGTGTCCCTCCGAGAGGTAAAGATACTTTTCCAGCTACTGAGCCAGGGGGTGGTGATTTGCATGTAGGCCTGCTTGCCTCCAGAGTTCATGCTTCTGGAGCATGGTTTTCTGTATGTCTTGGTTTTCTGTATGCTTTACCAAATATCACTATTGCTCCCATGGTTCACGCACTTGAATGTCTATCTGTGTGTCTCTCCATCCATCCGTTTTCCCGGATAGTATGTAAGCTAGTCTGCCACCCATCCTTCCATCCAGTTGTCTGCCTGCGCTCCCTCTGTCCCTCCCTCCCGCCTCCCTCTATTAACCCATTCCTTCCTCCAGTGGTGTGCCAGAGCTGGCTCTTCCTAGCTCACAAGATCTAGGAACCAACTGTACACTCTTCCCAACTCTGCTTTCAGTGCGGTCACACTGGTAGTGTGAAATTTGCCATGGTAGGAGTGTTCCCACCATGGAAATACTACAAAGCAGGGCTCTTTCTCCTGGAGAGGCATTTGTTAAATATTTACCAGCACGGCATTGCTTCCATCCACCCACCAGTCCCGCTGTGTTTTTATTCATTCATCTTACAGTTCACCTGCCCATCCACTTACACAGCTCTGCGGTCATCCAACTAAGTTTATCCATTTGCTCACCTGTCCATTTATCTGTCTGTCCGTCCATCCATCCATCCACCCATCCTTCTGTCTGTTGTCCATCTGCCTGTCCAACCATCCCTCTCTACATTCACCCATCTTCCTATGCATTTGCCCACCCACCCATCCTGCCCATCCATCCCCCTGCCACCCATCCGTCTCACAGACTTGCTGAGAACCTCCTATGTCACCAGCCCCACGCTGGCCCCTGGGATGGGGGGATGCCTGAGACGCAGTCCTTGTCTTCCAAGTGCTGTCCCCCTTCCCTGGTTGGTCCTCTCCTGGACTCCCAGCAGCCAGGACCCCGCCCCCGCTGCCTACATGTTGGGGTGGGAGCCCTCCCCATGCCCCCCATCCTGCCTCACCTGGTCTCCTTTCTCCTCTGTTGTCCTGTTTGTCTCCTCCTGTCCCGCCTCCTCCTCGCACCTGCTCTCCTCTGCCTGGCCGCTTGGGGGCTCCAGCTTTCTCCAGACCTGACTAGGCTAAAGGAGAGATGCGCCAGGACTAAGAGAGACATCTTGGCTTTAAGAGCCGGGGGGAGAGACATGCAGGCGTTGAAGCACAAGTACGACTGTAAGGTACTGTCTGTCTGTCCCCCGCGTCCCGGCTGAGGCCTTGCAGAGGGGGGCCTGAGCGCCTGGTGCCTGCCCCGGCACGGGAGCCTGGCCACGTCTCGTGTCTGTGCCGGGACTGGAGCGCACTTCTCCACATTCTCGCCTCTCTCTCTGAGCGAACCCTTAGTGGTCTGCAGAATCCCTGGGTGGATCCGCGTGCCCTAGGGCCCTCGGCATCACCAGCAGCGCTTTGGAGCATGCCGACTCCTGAGCTCCATCCCCAGAGATGCTGATGCTGGAGGTCTGGGCCACGGCCCAGGAATCTGCAAAGTGATAACTCTGGCGGGTGGCTGAGGGTTCCGCTCTGACAAATGTGAGCATGAGTGAGCGATGCTGGATGTTCCTGTCCCTCTGAGCTGTTCAGAGAGATCCAGGCTAAGGAAGTCTGTAGCAGACATCACAGCGCCGCCTTCTCAGATGGCACTCGGACTTGTGGATCCTGATGACATCGACAGCAGGATCCTCCCTTAATCGAGCACTTCCTATGGGCTTTGGAGGCCTGCAGGCCTGGCTTTGAATCCCAGTCCCACCACTTCCTCTCTATGTGATCCTGGGCAGGCCTCTTGACCTCTCTGAGCCTTGGTTTCCTCACCTGTGAAATGGGGGCATTAACTATACCAGCCCCCAGGCTGGATGGAAGGAAGGATTAGGTGAGCTCAGATCTGTAAAGTGCTCTGTGCTGTGCTTGTGTTCGGTGGGTGGTGACCCCTATTATTTGTGCACTTGACTGTTTTGTCCCCAGGGCCCCCGGGGAGGCTGCTGACTTACTGCTGTCATTTGGCGTCAGTGAGGCTGGCGAGTGAATCAGCTGGCTGGTAGTCACAGCGCCGGGCCACGGCAGAGCTGGGATTCAAACCTGGGTCTGTGAGCTCCGAAGTGAGTGGTCTCCATCCTGGGCCACTGCCCGTTCTGTCCAAACCCAAGACCTCCCAGGAGGAGGGGGACAGACACTTTATCGTTTGCAGGGCCCTTGTATAGACGCGCCATGAGGGGGGGTCTGTGACCTGAGGGGGGCAGGCTTCACTTCTCTGAAGGCCAACAAGGCCGGGAGAGGAGCAGGGGGCACGTGAAGGGCAGAGTCTACCACTGGGGTTCTCGCCCGGGCCGTGACCCCGGACGTGGACCCCCGGCCTGGCCCCTGCACTGTGAAGATGGGCGGAGGCCGCAGGTTGACTCGGGGACAGCTTCCGGGTGTTCAGTTTTTGCTCTTTTTTGCACAGGAAAATGCTGAGAGAAGACCGTTTTGAGAGTTTGTAGGGCAGCTCCCTGCCTTGGCTTTCTGCCAGGAAGGAACTGGGCTCAGAGCACAGGTTTCTAATCTGGGGCTTGTGACCCCCCCACCCCACCCCAAGAGGCCAGGAATCACTGCTGAAGGATTGTGCTGTTTAGATGTAGGGAGGCCCCCGGGGGACTTCCCCTTCCCCCGGCTGGTTGTTTCCAGAAAGTCAGCATTGTTCCTGAAAAGCCACCACCCTGTGCCTCAGCCCAGCACCCAGTGGTTTTTTTGCAAGACTGAGGCCCAAGGAGTGCGGGGAGCGGGGATAGGGGCTTGTTTGGAGGAAGGTGATAGTGAGAGCAGAGACCGGAGCCCTCCCAGAGGCGTGCTACCCCCCTTCAGCAGAGAGCTTCAGGGAGGAGAGAGTTTTCCCAGAACAGCACTGGCCATTATGACAGCCACATGGCTCTTGAAATTTAAATCATTACAGTGAACTATAATCAGGACTTTGGGTCCTCAGTTGTACCAGGAGTTACTTGTGGCTGGTGGACCCCTAGCGGGCATGTCCATCATTGTAGGAAGTTCTGGCAGGGGAAGTTCTGTCGGGGAGGATGGCAGGGCTGGGGGCTGGGGGCTGAGCGGCTGCAGGAATGACATAGGGGACAGCAGCTCCGTGTGCAGGCCCTGTGCTCCCCCAGCGCTCGGGGGGCCGGCTTCCCCCTCCTGGGCACGCCTCCCATCCTGCTTAGCTTGCTGCATGGTGTCCGCGGGTCCCTCCTCGGTCCCTCCTTGCACAGGGGAAGCTGCGCTTGGCTCTGTGGCCGCTTCAGCCTTCCCCCGCCTTCCCGGGCCTCGGCTCAGTAAGAAACTTGGCTGTTTGGGGGGCAAGGGAGGGCTCCGTCACTTGGGTTTGACAGATGGGATGGGGGTGTGGATTCACGTACAGGTCATTTTATGGTTCAGCATGCTTCCCCAGACCCCGTCTGTTAGTCCTCACAGACCCTGGCACATCTCAGTAAGGAAACTGAGGCTCAGTGAGGTTACGTGACTTGTCCCGAGAGGTACAGCTGGGATCTGAACCCAGGCGTGGCACTCCAGGCCTTGAATTTTTCCCCAAAGGGGGACAATCGGGGTAAAACCTCTTCTTGCCGATTAAGAGGGTTCCTCCAGGGTGATCCCCCAGGCACGAATGCCCCTTCTCACCTTGTCCCGGGGTGTCTCAGGTGCCACTGCCTGGCTGTCCCTCTTGACCTCTGCTGCCACCTCCCTGGAAGTGAATGGGCCCGGGGGTCTTGATGTGTGCAGCTCCGGCTGGGAGGCCTGGGTGGGGCTGGTGGCCCTTGGCAGGCATCCTGGGGCATCCCTCAGCTTCTCTGATGAGCCCCTCTGCCTTTGCTCAGATGACCCAGCTCATGAAGGCTGCCAAGAGCGGGACCAAGGACGGGCTGGAGAAGACGAGGATTGCCGTCATGCGCAAAGTGTCCTTTCTGCACAGGAAAGACGTTCTCGGTGAGGCGCCGTGGGCCTGGCTGGCAGGAAGCTCAGGGCTCAGCTCTGTGACTGCAGGGAGGGGTGGGCGAAGCCAATTGGGGCCTGGGATCCTCTGGTCGAAAGGGTCCGGGACTGACCCCCAATTATCCCAGCTGGTCCCAGCCAGTTTCCCACCCTCTGGCAGGTATGACCCACCTATTTTTGGGGGAGGTGGGGCCTCTCCTTTCAGCCTCCCTGCCTTTGGTCTCTGTCCTGGCAGTCTTGGCCTCCTGCCTCCCATGCTGTTCGGCTTACCTGGCCTCATCTTTGAGCACCCCTGGTCTTTCCTTCGTTTGCCCATCACCCATCTGTCCACCAGCCAGTATTTCTTGAACACCCCCTAAGTGCTGCACCCCGTGCTGGGTACAGGGCCACCAAGATGAATGAGGCAGCATTTCCTCGGGGAGTTCCTGGCTCAGTGGGGGGCAGGCATATGAACAGGAAGTGACCACAGAGGCTGACAAGGAGGGGGGAGCCCAGGCGGGAGCATAGAGGAGCGCAGTGCAAATGAGCATTGGGGGGGGGGGCGGGAGCAGGAGGAGGATGAGAGCCAGTTCAGTCAGGGGGTGGGGAATGGGGCAGGGAACCGGTGCTCTGGGTGGAGGAGCCAGTGTGTGCAAAGGCCCTGGAGCAGGGCAGTAGGAGACATTCAAGAAATGATTTTGTTTGGTTTGTTCCTGGGTTTCAGCACCAAAAGAAAAAAAAAAAAAAAAAAGAAGAGAAAGGATTTTCGCAATTGTCAACATTTATCGCGTATTTACCGTGTGCTGGGTGCTGTCTGACGATCCTTACAGTTCCTTGCTTAATCCTTATAGACACCAGACAGTTCGCAGGACTGCCCTGTTTCCCGTGTGGAGATGAGCAGACAGGCACAGAGAGGTTCAGTGACTCTTCTGGGGACACACAGGCGTGAAAGGGACAGCAGAGGCTCCATGTGGCTGGAGTGAGGGGTGGGGGGTGAGAGATGGAGAGCCAGGCCAGCACAGATATTCAAGCCAGGGAGAACTTTGAGACTCTGTGCCCCCTTGAAAAGTTACACGCTTTCCCTTCCCTGTGCCTCTGTTTTCTCATCTGTACAATGGGGCTACTGTGGCATGTGTCTCGGGGGCCATGGTGAGAATGACCAAGGCGGTGCATGGAAAGAGCTCCCAGCTCCGATGTGGCAGATGTCATTCTCGGTGGGCAGTCACTGAGTGGAGGGGTTTGGTGCTAGGACAGTGTCTCGCCGGCGTGGGTTCAGATCCCCGCTTCACGGCCTCCTGGCCACACAACCTTGCATAGTTCTTCCCCTCTCAGAGGGACCGGTTCTTCATCTGTGAAAGGGGTTCAACCCCACCATTGCATGCCCTTGATGCAGCACTGAACCCTTGGGGAAGCCCTGGCCCCCGACGAGGGAGGGGACAGGCCGAGGAGCCCTTCTAGACTTGGTGGAGTAGCCTGGAGGAAGGACAGGGTGGACAGGCTGGTAGGCCGGGAGCTGTTCCTGGTCACCGTCCCCACCCCCAGTGTGGCCAGGCTGCCAGCAGGCTCTCCGTAAGCCCTCCCCACCCTGCCCGCCAGCCCAGAGCCTTGCCTAAAGTGACCCTCCCACCAGAGGCGTTATTAATAGCCACAGCAGGGCTCGGATCACTGGCCAAGAATGTTACCCAGTGGCGCATGGGGGAAGAGGAAGCCGCGGGGCCGGCGGCTGGGGTGGGTGCGGAGTGATGCCCGGGGTACCATGTGGGCCAGGCAGGAGGGCCTTCACCACCCCCACCCCCACACTGTGGTCTGCTGTCCCTCCTCCTCCTCCTCTTCTGTCTCCTGTTCAGGTAAGGGCCTGCCTGGGTGTCCCTGCTCCCTCGGCTCCCGGCTCAGGGGTCACTGCCACCTCCTTCTTCCCAGCTTCCCCACAGTGCCCTGCTGCCCACGGCCACCACCACTGGGTTTCAGAGCCAGAGCAGCTAGGGTCCCGTCTCCCTCTTCCTGTGTCTCTCTTGTGGGGGCAGAGCTGTTCAAGGCCAGATCCCTGCACTCTGCCTGACCTCCCTCTTTCTCTCTGCCCGAGGCTCTGTCTCCTGCACTCTGTCTGAGAGCTGCCCCCACTCGTGTCTGCACTGTCTAGTTGAACTTTCTTCCTTTGGGTCTATCTGCATCTTTTTTTTTTTTTTTTTTTGATGAGAAGATGAAAACACGAAAACACAGCTAAATAGCCCCCGTTCTTCTTGGGGCTTACTTTCTTCCCCCTTTTGGGCATCCAGAAGAAAACTATTTTTAGTGCCTAGTGATGGAGACATAGGCGGCCTGGCTTTCGCCGGGCCAGAAGCGGGCGGGTCTGAGCGGGGACGGTGACTTCTGGCAGAGACTCTGCTGAGAGCTGGAGCCCCGAGGCGTGCTGCTTTGTGTCCCATTGCTGGCTCCCCTTTATTTCTGGCTAGATGACTCTAGCAGAGCGCATCAGTGAGTGACCCTCTGTGGCCCTGGGACCCTGGCCCAGGGTGGTTCCCAACTCCTGGGGGCCGAGCAGGGTATGTTATCCTCCCTTCGCATGTGTTACCAGCCCGTCTGACTTTCCAGGTGACTCGGAGGAGGAGGACATGGGGCTCCTGGAGGTCAGCGTTACGGACATCAAGCCCCCGGCCCCGGAGCTGGGCCCCATGCCGGAAGGCCTGAGCCCTCAGCAGGTCTGCGGGCGGAGCTGGGTGGTGGGGTCTTCAGGGAAAGGGGTGGTCGGGGGCCCTGTGAGTCTGGGTCTCGAAGGGGAAGTGATGAGTGGGAGCTCCCGGTGGAGCCCCAGCTTCTTGTCTCCTCACCAGCTGCACAGACTTCCAGACTGGACCCCGCAGGTCCCATGCCGTTGTCCTGGGGATGGTGGGCCCCCGCGTTTGGAGTGCTTGCTTCCCACCCCAGGGGGACCAGCGCACTCCCGCTTAGCCCTTTCACACGGAGGTGTTGTTTGAAGCAAGGGGCTGCTGTGACAGAAGGGTTGAGGAGACTTAAGCTAATCCAGCTTGGGAGATGTGGAGAGGCCAGCCCGCCCTCCATCCTTGGGCTTCTCCCAGGTGCTGGGGACCTTGGGGTGAAGTCTCCCTTCCCCCTCAGTGTCACTGTGGGACAGGGACCGGGTGGCCTTGCTCTGTGCCCCGGGCAGAGGCATGTTGTCAGGTTGGCTGTCCCAGCCATGAAACAGGGAGAGAGACCTCCGACTTTCCCTAGATGTGGGGACACTGAGCAAGTCCTGTCAGGGCAGCAAGCGCCAAGAAGGGATTTGCCCCCCTTGTGGTTGGCAGAAAATCCTGATGTTTGGCTGCTTTTGAAAACCAGGTAGATGACATGTGACACATCGTGTCTCGGGAGTCCGTCCGCCCGCCTCCTTCCTGTCTGTTAGCTGCCTGGCCAGCCCTGCCCCAGGCACCGAGGTGGTGACCCTCATCCCCGGCAGCAAGTGCCTGTCAGAGAGGTTGGAGCCGCGCATGAGCCCAGGCTTCTGGCTCATAGTCCAGGGCTCCTCTCTCTGGCTTTGGTGGCCTCTCGGGAGCCTCTTGGTTTCCTGGACAATATTCGTTACTCCTGGCCAGTGGCTCTCAACCAAGGTGATTGTACCCCCCGGGGCATGTGGCCATGTCTGGTGACGTTTATGGCTGTCCCAGCTGGAGATGGTACTGGAATCTAGTGGGTAGGGGCCAGGGATGCGAAATGCCCTACAGCGCCTAGGACAGGCTGCATGACCGACAATCACCTGGCCTCAAGTGTCAGGGTACTGAGGTCAGGAACTCTGCCCTGGGAATGGCTTGGGCACCTGGGGATCGTTGACAACGCTGACCTCCAGGAGCCCCATGTCACCTGGGACAGCTTGAAAGACAGTGGCCTGGGCCATCCCACAACCATGGGGCTGTGTGGGCCGTGGTTGGGCCTGGGGCACAGTGGGAACTGCTGAGAGGGGTGTGCCAGGGGTAGGACGGAGGTGTCCCAGAAGAGCAGGGGAGACGGCAGCGCCGAGGACCCGGATCGCTGCTCAGGGCGGCTGTCAGGGCATAGCAGGGGTCGGTCACCCTCCCAGCCACGGACAAGGTGGACGGGCTCCCGCCTCAGACACCTCTCCCGTAACACCTTTCATGAGCTCTATCCTGTCTTTGGGGCACAGTGGGGTCACCTGGGATGCTCTAAAAACTCTGGTACCCAGGTAGTGCCCCATACCGACTCCATCAGAATGTGTGGGGTGACGGCTGGTTGGCTTTAAAGATATCACCCAATTCCTCTGAGCAGCAGAGTTCACCACTGCCCCCGTCCCCTCTGTGCTGCCGAGCAGGCGAGGGCATCTGGATGGGTGCTGTCAGGCTGTGCCTGAGGGTCTGTCGATCTGGGCTCAGGAGAGAAGGGGCCGGTGGGGGGTGGGAGAGGGGTGGGATATATGGCCTGCGGTGGAGCCCCCTCGGGGGGTGGGAGAGGGATTGGTGGGGGGTGGGAGCTACAAGGAGTGGGAGCTGAGATCTCTGCTCCATCTAAGAATTTTCTACTGGAGTTGTCCAAGGATGGGGGGCCGCCTGACGCTGTGAAGGGGAGCCGGTGATTCCCTTTGCCTGGATGTTTGTGCAGAGCCCCAGCACCCCACACCCCATCTGCAGTCTGGGCTCTGCCGGGAAATGTGCAGCCACAGGTCCCCCTGCTCCCCGGGGTGGGCTCTGGGACGGACGGGTCCCTTCTGTCCCGTAGCCGTCAGCTCCTCCAGCGCCGAGATCCCTCTTCCTGCCACACCGGGCTCTGCACACATCCGGCGCTCGCCCTGTGTGGCGGCAGGTGCAGGCGCTGACCGCACTTTCTGGCCCGAGCAGGTGGTCCGGAGGCACATCCTGGGCTCCATCGTACAGAGTGAAGGCAGCTACGTGGAGTCTTTGAAGCGGGTTCTCCAGGTGCGACTCCAGGGGCCTCTGGGGAGACAGCAGGGAGGACCCCAGACGGACACTTTATAAGGAGTGCTGGGGGACTGGGGGCAGCTTTAAGGGGAAGGGGCCACAGGCCAGCGCTTTTATGGGGGCAGCAGGACTTCCTGATGCCTCGGTGTTCACAGGGGGACTGCATTTTGGGAACAAAGTTGAGGGTCTTTGAAGTGAGGTGTGGAGGGCACCGTGCCTTCCTCGGCCCTCCAGGAGCCCTGGGGCAGGGTCGTGTCTCCCATCCTCCTGGGCCCCCCGAGGCTGGAGCGGATGCACCCTCTCTCTGGCCGCCAGGATGCCAGGCGTTGCCATGTCAACTAACTGTCCCGACCTGGTGTGTAGTCACTCCTGACGTGCCGAATCCTCTGGGATGTTGGCTCCGAGAGAGGCCAACAGGGAAGGCAGATATTGTGGGGCGTTAGTGACCCCCTTCTCCTCCCGAGTTTGGATCCACGGAAGGGGGCCCAGGTGTCAGGCAGGGAGAGATGGAAATATCACTGTGTTCCTGATCAGCCCAGTCGGAGTGTGGCTCTGGGTCTGGGGGCCGAGGGAGCTAGGGGTGACATCACTGCCACCATTCCATTCGATGGACCGGCTCAGCCATAGGCAGAGCTGGACAGCGCCAGCCGGGGCCTCGGGGCCTCGCCTCCGTGGGGCTCCTTGCGGGCGTCTTCCTCCCAACCCACCTTCACATCCAAGTCAGGGGGTGGGTTGTGGGCAGGCAAAGAGGGGCCAGGTGTGTTAATGGAGATCCTTCCAGAAGGACGAGGAGTGAGGGAAGGTCTACCCATGGCCTGCCAAGGTATGCTGGGCCTTGTCCAGGTTGTCTGAAGGGCAGGTCGGGGAGGGGCTGTGGCCGGGCTTCGGGGCGCTCACCGCACCGGCCCTGCAGGATTACCGGAACCCCCTGATGGAGATGGAGCCCAAGGTGCTGAGCGCCCGCAAGTGCCAGGCGGTGTTCTTCCGCGTGAAGGAGATCCTGCACTGCCACTCCATGTTCCAGATAGCCCTGTCCTCCCGCGTGGCTGAGTGGGACGCCACCGAGAAGATCGGAGACCTCTTTGTGGCTTCGGTACGTGTCCCCAGACTCTCAGGTACATGCCGCAGCCCTCACCTGGATGCCATCCGGGCTGGTGCCCTGCACCACCTGGTCACCGTCTAAGCCAGCAAGGTCCGGGGGTCGCAGCGCCCGGGTCTGCCTGGTCCCAGCTGGCGTGGGCATGACACTTTCTAGTAGGTCCTTGGAGGTGTCCGCAGCTGTGGTGCCAGTGAAGCCCACTTGCTGTCCTGGCCCTGCCTGACGGCAGTGCCTCCAGGAGGCCGGAGACCTTGGGCGGCCACCTGGCCGGTCTGCAGCTTGCCTGCTGAGTGCTCACGGGGTGCTGGCTGAGTGCTTGCACAGACCGTGGCCTTGGCCCCCAGAGGACGCTGCGGGGCATTGGGGGAGCGCATTGGATTGTGCTCCAGGAGGCCTGGCCAGTCCCAGCTCGGTTTTGTCACCTCGGGCAGCTCCCAGGCTCTCTCTGGGCTCGGGTCCCCAGCTGAGTGGGGGCTCTTGGTTTTTCAGACTGAAGTCTGTGAGCCCCAGAGCAACGCATGGGGGGTGGGGGGTCAAGTTGGTGGAACTCCACTTTGATTTGTTGTAGGTAATTGGGGTCTCCAAAAAGAAAAAAAACTATTGCTTTGAAAATCCCAGCACTCAACAGATCTGAGGCCCTGGGCCTTGTGGACAGGGTCTGGGGGCAGGAGTGCCATCCTCGTGGCTGGAGGGCCAGGGCATTCTATTTCCTGGGGGTGGTGAGGAAGGGCACGTAGAGGGGGAGGTCAGACCTGCCCCCACCCCTGCCCCTTCTCCTCCCTTCACCTTCCAGGGCTGCCCTGCTGGGGGGAGGAGGAGGGTCCCCGGTCTCTTGGCACCACCTCTTCCTCCCTGGGACCACGGGCATCTCTCACCTTTCAGAGCCTGGTTTCCTCCCCTCAGTGGGATGCCAGGTTTCCTGACCTCAAGGCTGGTTGTGACCGTCGGGGTAGCCAGTACCGAGGGCGGGGGTGCTAGCCGCCCTTCCCCTCCTGTCGCAGTGACCCTCCCGCCCTGCCCCCGTGTCCGTTCCAGTTCTCCAAGTCCATGGTGCTAGACGTGTACAGCGACTATGTGAACAACTTCACCAACGCCATGTCCATCATCAAGAAGGCCTGTCTCACCAAGCCCGCCTTCCTCGAGTTCCTCAAGGTGGGCCAGTGGGGGTCCGGGGCACCTCTCAGTGGGTTTCTCAGGAGGGACAGGGCACTGGGGCTCAGCCTTGGGTGTTCTATCATCGCTGTGGCCCGGGTACCTCCCCTCTTGCCTTTGGGACCTCCCCCGGGCCATGGGAGGGAAGCCGGTCCCTCTTGCCCCCTGGGAGGAGGGCGAAGATAATGAGTTAGAGGGTCTGTAAGCAGCTTGGGAAGCTGGAGCTCTGCCAGGTGGAAGGGGAGGCCGGTGACCTCTCTCGGACGGGTGAGGTGACAATGGGTGGGTCTGTGGTGGGTAGACCGGGTGGTGTGGGGGCTGTGTTCCTCTGTCAGGCTTGGCTTAGGTGGGCCTTCAGGTATGGCTCTGGTTGTCACCGGACTGATCCTTTTTCTTCATTTGTGAAAGGGTGAGGAAAATTCCTCAGAGGGGTTTCTTGGGGACCCTGCGGGGGAATAAAGGTAAAAGGGATCAGGGCATCAGGTAGCCGTGGCCAGGCTCCCTGGATTCCTGGGGTGTGCGGTCAGCTGAGTCGGACACAGACCTTGCCGTCGGGAATTGTGCTGCCCTGTTAGCGGGGGGGTAGGGAGGGTTAGGTGGGGGAGGAGCCTCAGCCGAGGAACCCCCTGCCCGATCCAAGGAGGTCAGGGGACTTTCTCAGGGGAGTGTCATCCATTGTAACAGGTGGAAACAGGAGAGAGTGTTCCAGGGACAAGGGTGGTGGGGCAAAGCTTAGAGGCAGGAGGGTGGGGATGGGCAAGTCTGGTTGGATCTTGGGAGCAGTGGGTGCCTCTCAGCGAGTCCCAGGGGAGAAGGCCCGGAAGTGGCTGAGTTCAGTTTGGGTGGCCCTGGATCTCAAGACCCGGGCAGCTGGGCCCTCATATTTCAGGCAGTGCCAGAGTTCTGGGCCTGGGCAGATGGACGTGAAGGCCAGGGAGGAAGCTGAGGTGGCAGGCTGGGTGGCAGGGCGTGAGGGCTGGAATCAAGGTGACAGGTGTGTGGATGGAGCGCTGGAGGCAGATGAAAGAGGACAGTAGGACCCTGTGCCCGCCCCTCAGCCTGACCTGGGCCCCACTGCCTTAGTTCACGTGGAGGGAGTGGTTGTCAAGGCTGCTCCCAGAGCTCTGGTCTCTTGAAGAAACTGGTCAATCTCCCAGTTATGCTTTTAGTCCAGAGGTCTCTGCATGACTGCTCTAGTCTCCCAGGCTAAGGGGCTCTGCGGGAGACCCCGGTGGTGGCAGAGAGCCCTGGCTGTGGGACCAGGGACCCCCGGGCCTCTTTTCTCAGGCCCAAGGCTGAGCAGGGTCCTGGGTCCTGGCAGGGGGGAGAGCCTAGGACAGGCAGCGTCTGCCCTCCGGGGCGCTCGGCCCCCGCTGCAGGTGGGGGGGCTCGGTGAATGATTCCCCCTCCTCTCCAACAGCGGCGGCAGGTGTGCAGCCCGGACCGCGTCACGCTCTACGGGCTGATGGTGAAGCCCATCCAGAGGTTCCCGCAGTTCATCCTCCTGCTTCAGGTGCTGCGCGGGATGCTGGCAGCTGCGGGCCTGCAGGGTGTGGCCTGGGCTGGCTCAAGCCTCCTGGGGTGGGGGCTTCTCACCCGTCATCCGCAACCCATCCGTCTGCTGTGGACCCTGCAGTCCCCTCTCTCTCTGCTCCTGGAGTGGAACTGATTGTGTCAGACAACTTATTATCCACCTCCCTGGCGTGGATGGCTGGGTGACTGGTGAGGGCAGGAGCCCAGGTTGCAGGAAGGGAACTAGGGTGTGTGGACTCCCAGCCCTCGGGGGCCTGGCAGCGGGGGGACGCTCAGTGAGTGAGCTGACTTTGGCCACTTCAGGCTTCTAGAGGGAGCTTTTGTCCCCTTGCAGGGCCCCAAGAGCTTGGGACACCTCCCCTGATTGCCGAGGGCCCTTAGTTGGGGTGAGCCCTCTGCCGCTGAGCTGGGCAGGGGGCTGCCAGGCCGAGGACCCTCGCAGCACTTTCCTCTCTGTCCTCAGAGCTGCCGGCTGCAGGAGGGGGCTCTCGGCAAACTGCTGATCAGTGAATTAGAGATTGATCCACATATTTATTTTATTTTTTCATCCATTAGCTATTTCTTGAGGCCTTGCTATATGTCACGTACCATCTTATCTATCTTGGCCAAAAGCGGGGCACCTTCAGCCCCGGTCTCTGCAGGAGGTGGGAGGGTGAGACCTGGATCCCAGGCCAGGGGAGGGTCTGCTGGGGCGCGGTTCTCAGCCCTGGGTCTCTCGGCATCCTGGCAGGACATGCTGAAGAACACCCCCAGGGGCCACCCGGACAGGCTCTCCCTGCAGCTCGCCCTCACGGAGCTGGAGACGCTGGCAGAGAAGCTCAATGAGCAGAAGCGGCTGGCCGACCAGGTGGCCGAGATCCAGCAGCTGACCAAGAGCGTCAGCGACCGCAGCAGCCTCAACAAGGTGAGCGTCAGGGTCCCCCCACCTGCGAGCCTTTACCTGCTCTGCCGCCTTTCACACCTGTCGCTCTGCCTCCTGCCCTCGGTCGCCCACTAGGTGGCAGTGTTCTCTGAGGGAGGGGAGTCCTTGCTTCTCTCTGAGCCCACAGACCTCACCTCCAGGATTAGAGTCTGCACTGCACCCCCATATTCATTACTATTCATGTTATTTTAGGATAAAAGCTGATTTTGTCCATCAGTGTCATTGGACACCAGAAATGACAGTCTAGCATCATGCGTATACAAGGAGGCTCTGGGGTCAGAATCTCGGTTTGAATCCAGATTTTGCCAATGATGCTCACTGTGTAGCTTCAGGGGAATCACCCAAGCTCTCTGGACCTCACTTGCTCCCTCTGAAACGAGGAGAACTCAGCGGTGCCTGAGCCCAAGGCCGCTGCGAGGCCAACAGAGGAGTCCTTAATATAGGGTGGCTATCGTTGCTACTAGTGTTATCGGTAAAGAAGAAAGAGGAAAAAGTCACACCATGTTTTGGGGGTTGCAACTCAGGAACATTCTAGTAAAAAAAAATCTTAGAAAACTTTCAGATGACTCCATAGAGAACCTTGTGTTTTCAAAACACAAAGCCAGTACCGAAAAGCATCGTCACCTCGAGTCACCTGTTGGTGCACGTGACATGAGGCGCTGGAAGCCGTCCCCAGACCCGGGAGGCCCTGCACCCTGGGCACCCCCTGCTTTCACCCACCGGAGGGTGGAGGCCGGTGGGGATGGCTCGGGGTGAGGCAACCCCATCTCGGGGCACAGAGGCAGGGACATTGGCTGTTCTTTGGGGCAGAGACATTGTGTGGGGTCGTCACGGGGAGGTGTTCCAATCTTTCAGGGAAAAACTGGGAGCCTCCTGGCTCTGTGGGCCTCAAAAGCAGAAGTAAGGCCAGTGACTAAGGCCAGTGGGATTTCAGCCACATGGGGTGGAACTTTCTAATAGTACAGGAAGCTTTGCCCAGAGGACAACAGCCCTTTCCAGGTGGCCTGCACTTTACAGTATATAATACTGACCTGTGCTGCGATCTTTTATCTTCTCCACAGGCCTGCGGAGCCTGGACAAGATAGCCTGTGGGGTCCCGTGCGGTTCTAAGCTTCAGGGGTCCTACATCTATTTTTTTTAAAAGATCTTATCGATTTTATTTTATTTGACAGAGAGAGCACAAGCAGGAGGGGCCGAGGGAGAGGGAGAAACAGACTCCCTGCTGAGCAGGGAGCCCAATGCGGGGCTCAATCCCAGGATCTTGAGATCATGACCTGAGCCGAAGGCAGATGCTTCCCCAACTGAGCCACCCAGGTGCCCCCAGGGGTCTCATATCTTAAGACTTTCCCTCCTCAGGCCAGATTCAGGTGGTACATGGGCTTTTAGGCCCACACAATATTTTTAAGATGGACTCAGTTGCCATCACTTAAAAATGGAAAGCTGTCCCATAAAATCTGGACTGGTAGGTCTTCTCGAAGGGTTGGAAGAGCTGGCACGCTTGCCCACCTTCCTGCAGGCCACTGGTCACCTGAGTAGCAGCTGCCCACACCCCCTCAGTCCCCAGGCCCTCCCTGCCTCCAGGCAGGACTCCCTAACCAACCCCATGCCAGCTCTCTACTTCGGAATGTCTCTAGAAAAACAGACTTCAGGCCAGCCTGGCACGTGTGCCAGAGCCACGGGAAGAGCTGGGCGGGCAGAAGACCAGAGCAGGTGCTAGGAAGGACTTCCTCCTGCCCGCCCAGCTCTTCCCGTGGCTCTGGCACACGTGTGTGGTCTTAAGCCAGAGAAACCCTCTTGCTTACAGAGAGGGAGCCCAAGGGAGGGGACAGAAGAGGACACTTCCCAAGTGCAGAGACCATCAGAAACCAGTGCACGTGCCAGGGGACCTGGGCAGTAAGGAGCCATGGTCACTGGCTGGAGGTCAGGAAAAGCCTGTTTGGTGTTGGGCAAGGAACCGAAAGCTCTGAGCCTCAGTTTCTCCACCTGTCAGGTGTGGGGTGTTTTCGAGATGTGTGGGATGTGGTTGTGGCAGTGACATGGTGGCACACTGGGCCTACCCCTGGCCAGCACCCCCCCCCCCCCCCGGGCAATCTCGGTCAGTTCTGAGACCAGTCCGGTGATTTTCCTCTTGCCGCCTGCCACCGAGGGGAAAGCAGAATTGAAACTGGGTGCGCCCCAAACGGAACCCTGCCGGCTTTTTCAAAATGTGCTTGCTCAGGAACCTCCAGGGGAGTGTTTGTGCAATATCCGTGTTTTTCCCCTTTTATCTGCCTGCGGGCCAGGGGCATGATTGCCAGCAGCCCAGGGGACTTCCAGGTTTTAGGTCATGCCACACTTGGCAGTCTTCGACGGGGCCCGCTGTCTTCGGGGTTCCAGCCTTGTTTCCATGAGCTGGCGTCAGCTTATTGGTGGAGGTGGGAGCGTCGGGGAGCCCGGCCTTAGCAGTGACGAGAGGCCCCCCGAGGGACCCTGGGTCATTTTTGTGTTAGGAGCAATGAGGCCTCCCCCACCCCTGTCACACCCAGCGGGCTGCCCGGTGCTGGGGACAGTGCATGTGCCTGGCCGTGTCCTGTGCTGCTGCTTGGCAAGCCGCTGTACTTCTGGAATCTTGGGTTCCTCCTCTGGGAATGGGGATGGCCTCAGGGGCTGTGGAGCTGGTTAAATGGGAAGTGGGATACTTAGTGCCAGGAGCAGTGCCCCGCGGGCAGTGGACATTGGTACCATTCAGGCCTCTGTGATGATCCGGGACACATGGTTCTAGGGAGAATGACAGGGCAGTCTCTCCGGGGGGAGGCTTGGGGTGATCTGCACTTTCCCAGCAGGGGTGAGGAGGGAAGGGAGGATGACTCTTGTCATCAGAGTCATGGGTTTTGGGAATGAATTTTGCTGAATATTTTCTTCCCCTCTGCAAAAAAAAAGTCCCTCTCAGTAAAAAGCTGTTTTCCCAGGAGGTCCCTGAGTGGGATGGGGGTCCTGGTGCTGGCAGGGTGTTCTTAGGGTCCAGCCCGAGATTGGCACACACCTGCTCAGCTGCCTGGGGCTTGGAGGTCTTCGGCCTCTTCAGAGGGTCACCTCACTGACTAGCAGGTTGGTGCCAACCCCCTCGTGCGGTGAGGCTGGCGGGCTGTTCAGTTCAGGCTGTGGGGCTGGGACCTCTTCCAGGCCCGAGGTTTCCCTGGGTGGGGCCACACCTCTTTGTGGCGAAGAGCGTCACAGCCAGTACGGCTGTGGGGACAGCAGCGCCCTAGTCGATGGAGTGTACACGTGCAGGGCCAGCTTCTCGGGTGTGTGACTGGTGCCGTCGCGCAGGCTGGTGCTCAGCAGGGCCCCCCACACTTGGTTTCATGTTGTGCAGTCACCATCCTGAAATCCTAATAACATTTGAATGAGGGCTGCATTTTCATCTTCCACCGGGCTCTGAAAATGATGTCACCAGGCCCGTTTGTGCGTTGCCTTGGTGATCTGAGCGGTGGGTCATTGCCCCATTTGATAGCCAAGGAAGTCGGGGTGTGGGCCAGTGAAGTGAACGGCCAGAGGGCTCTGTAGCCGGTGAGCGGGGAGCCAGGGTGGGAGCACGTATCCGCGACTCTGGAGCTTGTGTCGCTGGCAGTGGCTACCGCGGAGAGGGGTGGCCGGGGCTGGCTCACCTGAGCAGGGGTGCTGGCTGCGGGACAAGGGGGACAGTCAGAGAACCCAGTGTGAGGTCCTCTGGCCTCCTCCCCATTGCCTCTCATCAGGGCAGGGTGTGGGGGGCGGGGCCCTACCTCCTTCTCCGGGTCTCCCCACCCTGCTCCCTTCTGCATGACGGGGCGAGAGGTTTCTGGGTCTTTGGTGCAGTGACGTGTACGTGGCAGCCTGCGTGTGTTGCTGGGGTTGACTCGGCTCCGTCTCCCTCTCCCAGCTCTTGACCTCGGGTCAGAGGCAGCTGCTCCTGTGTGAGACACTGACAGAGACCGTGTACGGTGACCGCGGGCAGCTGATCAAGTCCAAGGAGCGCAGGGTCTTCCTGCTCAGCGACATGCTGGTCTGCGCCAATATCAATTTCAAGTAAGTGGGCCTGGGCCGTAGCCCCACTGTGGGGACCCCCTCCTGTTATGCCCCGGCTCCTGGACTGGCCTCTCTGCGAGGGGGGTCCCGTTTGGGCTCGCCTTGGGTTTCAGACATTCCGGCTTCCTCTCCCATCCCTCTTGGCCTGCTCTGTCCCTAGTCCCCGAGTGCCCAGGTGGGGAGCATCTGGAGGGGTCGTCCGGGGCCACCCTGGGCCTTTGGGCTGGTAGCTGGCCATCAGGCAGAGTGGTCTGTTCTAGAACTCTGCTGTTGGTAACTGAACAGCTTCCTGGGTTTCAACCGCTCTAAGAGATTTTGCCCCCACTGCCCAGAGCACTGCCTCCCCCACAGAGCCTGGCTTTCTGGTTCTGAGACTGAGGTGGAAGAAAGGCCTGGAGCTGGTCTTCTAGGCTGTGCCCGAAAGAATCGGAGCCTGGCTGGGGTGAGGGCGATGGTGCCGCGTGGGTTGCATTAGGCCTCCAGAAATCTTTTATTTGGCTCACACAGGGAGTTCACGCAAAGATTGAGACATTTTTTGACTTCTCTTGAAGATTTGAAGAGCCAACATTCTGGGCCCATGTTGCCCAGGGCCACACGGGCCTGGAGCTGGGTCACGTGGCCTCTTTACTAGGGCTTCTGCTCTGCCTGCTTCTTGGTCCCCACTTGCATCCCCCGCTTGGCCCTGTGGCCCAGAAATGATGCCCAGATGAACTCCAGCTGGGACCAGTCCAGCTGGGACCCTTCGCCACTCTCGTGGAGGAGACTGCTCTCAGTACTTGACAGCACTTTAAAAAACCATCGCGGAAACACCAATATGGTGACAATAACTGAGATCCAAGGGGCTGTCCCTGTACCCCTCAGCTGGAGCGCCTGTGCGGTGGGGGACGCCCACGGGGCCTGATGTGGGTTCCGCACCCAGAGTCGGCTGGTGCAGGCACGGCCGTGGAGTGGATTTGGGGACAGTCCCCATGGCTGTGGCTCACGCACCTTGGAACGGGAGCAAGCAGGGTCGTCTGGGGACCCCCATGCTCACTCACGTTCCATCCACCCATCTGTCCATCCACCCGTCCATCCATTAATCCTTCAAAGACTTATTGGGCCCTTACTTTATGCCAGTTCACAGGTCTGGAGGAGACCCGGCACTGGTAGGGCACTCGGGCAAGGAAGCTTCTGTCCCAGTTCAGTGTGGTGATGTTTAAGGCTAGCTCATTCCCTCCCTCCCTCGCTGATTCCAGCACTGAGATTTTTAAGGCAGCATATCTGATGAACCCCTGCTCTGCACTCCTGCTGCTCAGGGCCTCGCCTGGTGAGAGCTGTGATGGGGATGCTAGTGGCCCACTTTGAGGGGGTGGGGTTGGGGGATCAGCTTAGGTGATGCGGCGTGAGTCACGTGACCTGCCTGAGCATCGGAGTCCTTGTCTGGAATAATACAAGCTTCCCAGCAGGCCTGTGGTGGGAATCACAGGTGATTGGAGGCCAGTGGCCGGCTTGGGGAGAAGGCCCTCCTGTGGTCCCCGATGTCCACACCTGGCCCAGCCCAGTGGCTGTCCCCCCCCAGTCTCAGCCCCCTAGAAATCACGCAATAACAGGAATGACCTTCCTTTCCGTTTTGTCTTTTTCCTCAGGCCTGCCAACCACAGGTAGGGGTTTGGGGGCTTGGGGCTTCGGGGCATGTGATTCTGGATCTGGGCTGGGGCCTGGGCACCCCAGGGCTTCTGCCCTGCTCCGCCTGGCTTGGTTTGGGCCTGAGGTCTTGCGCTTGTGTTGCGAGGGGCCTGGCTGAGCCGGTGTGCTGAGGAGCATGCTCTGGGCTGGCCCTGGGCCTGGGTGGCTGCGGGCTCTCCAGGGCTTCCTCCTGTCTGTCCTGGCAGGGGCCAGCTGGAGATCAGCAGCCTGGTGCCCCTGGGGCCCAAGTACGTGGTGAAGTGGAACACGGCGCTACCCCAGGTGCAGGTGGTGGAGGTGGGCCAGGAGGGCGGCTCCTACGACAAGGACAACGTGCTCATCCAGCATGCGGGCGCGAAGAAGGCCTCCGCCGCGGGCCAGGCCCAGAGTGAGTACCCGCCCCGCTGCTGCCTGGGGGCACCTGCCCAGGTTGGGGGCCTGTCTGGGAACCCTTGACCGATGGGCCACCTGGCCGAGAGGCTCTGGCAGGTTTGCAGCCCCACGCTACACACGGACGCACACCCAGACCCCCAGCTGCTCGTGGACATTGTGGAGCCACACCTGCATCCCGCGCACCGTCCCCCCCACCCTACACCCGCGTGCACCTGTGTGTCTATAGCGTGTGCACGCACGATGCCTTTGAGCGCCAAAGCAGGACTTCTGTCCCTGCCTGACCACCGCCTGCCTCCTACGGGACCTCAGTGGATGGCTCTCCTCTCTGTGCCTCAGTTCCCCGCTCTGTGCAGTGAGGGGCCCAGGTGACACTCCCCTAGGTCCTTCAACCCTCAGGGACCAGGCTTAGGGCTGTCTGGCTCCAACTTTTTGGGCACGAGAGGAATGAGAACTCAGAGGGAGTGGTGCTGGGCAGCCTCTCAGCCGTGCGCCTCTCTCCGTCTCTGTCCGTCTCCGTGGTGGCCGCCACCATCAGGCCTGGTCTGGAGCAGGAGCCTTCTGGCTGTGGTCTTTCCCTGCGCCTTTGCCCCCTTCCCGTCCATCCTCCACCCACCCGCAGAGCCAGCTCTTCAGATGCCGATCAAATCTGTGTGTGTCACCGTCCACCCAGAAACCCACCCGTGGCTGCTCCTTGCTCCCCGGGTAAAGTCCCGGGTCCTCACTGGCACCCACACACCCCTCCTGGGGGTGCCATCCCGCCCTCCCCAGGCTGGCCACACTGGCCTCTCGGTTCCTGAGGGCAGAGCTCCCCTCCCGCCCCACCCCAGAGGCTTCTCCCAGCCTCTGCGCTTCTGCAGACTCTTCTGCTGTCCTCCTTTACTCATCTTAGCTCAGATGACACCTCTGCAGAGAAGCCTTCCCTGGTTCCTTTGAACTGGGCCAGGCCCCCCTGTCCTGGGCTCTCAAGGTCCAGTTCTGTGGTCACCTTCTCTGGTGATGGTTCAGCGGCAGCCCCCCCCCCTCCCCCGGGCCTGGTATGCAAGGGGTGTTAACAGCTGTTTGCTGAATGAAGGGAGGGTGCCAAGCTGCAGGGCTGGCAGGAAGGAGCTGTGGCGGAGGCCCCTTCCCCCGGCTCTGGTTCCCCTGCCCACCGGCCCGGCTCTGTCCGGGGCCTGACCTGGGAGGGTGCCTCGCTGGGCTGCGGACCATTTTGGCAGCGGAGAGGGAGGGATAGTACATTCGCTGTCGCCCTCGGAGGGCGGGCTGGCCGGCCGCGCCCACTCCCGGATGCTGTGCCTTTTCCCCTGGGTCTGTGAGCAGGAAGGGCTATTCGAGGTTTCCAGAAGCCCCCCCCAGCGAAGGGCCCCCAGAGGCACCTTCAGCCCTAGGTTGACTCCACCTCACCGCTACCAAGCACTCTGGGGCCCCTTCTTCACGGCCTCCTTTCTCTAAGCAGACTACTACGGGGCCTGACGCCCTTCAGGGGAAAGGAAAGAATTCTTGTTGAACCCGAGTTGGCCTTGAATGATTTTTTTATCACGTTGTTATTTCAAATATGTGCAAATATAAGACGAGGTACAAGAAACTCCTGATGCTTATATCCCTTGAACAAACCGTAAAACCAAAACAAAATCACAAGTGGGATAAAAAAAAAAGCTACAAAACAGTACAATTCGAATGAACAGCATTCCTTTAATGTGATGGGTGATGTCGTTTTGCTGGAACCCAGTTGCTTACCATGTGGCTGTGGGCCTCTTCTGGGGCGGGTTCTTTTGAGATCTCTGTGCCCCTCCCCTAGGGTGCCCTATGGTGACCCGCGTTGCCCACCCGCTTACCCCCTGGGCTCACCGCAGGGTCTGTCTTTGCTGTGAGTGCCTCACTTCCCTGCCAGGCCCCCCTCGCTCCCTGCTCATTACCTGGTGACTGCTCAGGTTCTCCTGCTCACTACCAGAGTCCACAGACGCCCTGACACCGTGCAGCAAAACGTGGCCTGAAAGTCATCCTATCCAGGTGACTCAGGATGTACATCCGTTTTCCAGATAGTCCTCTAAATGAAAACCCAAAATTAGCCTCCCCCGGGGCTCCATAAGACCCCAGCTTGAGAGACCGTGGCCTAGAGAATACAACCCAGATTCTCCAGCATGGCATTCAAGGACTTCCCTGCCTGGCCTCCTCCTCCTTCCTCCCCTGTCTCTGGCTGCTCGTCTCCCATGCCCCCAGTACTATATCTGTATCGTCCCCAGAGATCCAGGCACCCTCACTGTCCCCTTGCCCTGATAGCTTTCTCCCTAGTGCCTTTCGTCTGTTGTGGTTGTTAATTGACTGCTGCCTCTGTCCCCCCTCACCCAGGTCATAAACTACATAAGAACAGGGATCCTTTCTGTCTTGTTTACAGTTGTCACCCTGTAGGTCCTCATACATCTGTGAACACCTTGCTGTTTGTGGGCTTCCTGAAGCCACGGTGCCTTTGCATATGCTGTTCTCCTTTATGGCAGCATGACCACCACACGCCTGGCCCTGTGAAGGTTCCTCGCTTCTTGCAGGCACAGTTGGTTCTTAGTCTTATGGCCTCCTGTGACCCTTTGAGTGTGGCCCGGACCCCAGGTGCTAGACTACCTGTGATTGGATCTGTGTGTGTTCCCCTCCCCCCTGCCCCCTGTAGACTGGGAACTCCACCAGGGCAAGAGCCTGCTAATGTCTCCTTCTGTGTCTGTAGTGCCATATCTCCAGGGCGACAGGTCTCCTTTTTTGCAGCGAATGGACACTTGGGTCCTAATTAGCCCCTCTGCCACCCTGAAGTTGAGTTGGGTCTCTTCTCTGCCCAGATAAGGTGTATTTCGGCCCCCCGCGCCTCTTCCAGGAGCTGCAGGACCTGCAGAAAGACCTGGCCGTGGTCGAGCAGATAACCTTCCTCATCAGCACGCTGCACGGCACCTACCAGGTATCCAGCCCCGGCCCGGGTTTGTGCGGTCTGGGCTCCTCCCTTGGGCAGTGCCCGGATCAGCAGGCGGGGTGGGAGAGGGCTCCTGCCTTAGTCTAGGCCCCAGGCATGCTCCTGGCTTCTGAGTCCCACAAGCAGGAGGAGCGGCTAACGCTCTCCGTTGCTACCTAGACGCTGGTATGCGGCCTCTGGTTCGGGTTGAAGCTCCAATTTGGGATAAGTGGGGTCGGGCTGCGTGGCGATTCTTTTGTTGTCTGCGCAGTGACCGTTCAGTCTCGCAGCCCCTTTCTGGACCTCACCCCAAGGCTGGAGAGGAATCTGGCTGGGAGCTTGTGTTCCTCCCAAAGGAGGGGTGCCAGGTGGGGTCTGAACGAGGGCTGGGAAGCCTGCGCTGGGCTTGTGGCCCAGGGAGCCGGCCGCCTGCCATGGCTGAGCCAGAGGTCCCTGTCGAGCTCCCAGACCTCCCCAGCTCCTCTCCACCAGGGCCCCCCAAATGCCCTAGGATCCCGGGTGGCTTTGGGGGAGTCATCGGGCCACGTGGTGATCTCACTGGCTTCCTCAACCCTAGAACCTGAACATGACTGTGGCTCAAGACTGGTGCCTGGCCCTGCAGAGGCTGATGCGGGTGAAGGAGGAGGAGATCCATTCAGCCAACAAGTGTCGTCTCAGGCTCCTGCTTCCTGGAAAACCTGACAAGTGAGATGGGGAGTGGCCACCGCTGAGGGGGGGGGACGTGGAGAGGGGGCACCTGGAGCTGACCTGTTCGTCAGTGTGGTCATGGCCGTGGGCATGTACACTGGGCCTGGCCCAGCACGGTGTTTGGCACGGAGGGGTGCATTAGCCAATGAATAAATGAATGAATGACCGGATCATACCTGGCTTAAGCCCATCCTCTGTTAGGAGACTCAGGACCCAGATACTCTGCTGTTGGTTGGTTCCATTTGTGCTGCGACCTTTTCCTTCAGTCCAGAGGGTGTAGAGCCCTGGGACCAGGCCCTGGGTCTCCTCATGGACCCAGCCTCCCCCCAGCATGGCCCCGGTGAGGCTCCAAGAGTTGTTGGATAGCCGCCCCCCCACCCGCCAGCCATAGTAGGAGGTCAAGCTGAGCTCTGACCTAAAGCCTAAGCTGGTGCAGTGCAGGGGCTCACAGCCCGGGTTTGATCTTGAGGTTGGGGGGGACGGTGGGGGCCAGAGTGTTACAGGCGCACTGGCTGCAGGGCCGGGAAGATCAGAGCACTGTTGTTTGAGGCAAGGCCACGAGCCCAGGAGCCCAAGATAGAAGGCTCCAGGCTGGCGTGGCAGAGGCCGAGAGGCAGGGCTCTGGGCTGTAATCCAATCTGCCAGCCCCTTGCCGAGTGGCCTCCCGCTGCCCCTCCCCGCCCCCCCCCCCACTCCTTTTGCCCTTGGGAGAGTTAGTGACACTGGCCCTGCCTGCCTCCTGGGATGGCCCCCTGGTGGAGAACAGGCCCCAGAGGACCCTGAGGGACCCGCTGCTGCAAGGTGAGAGGACAGTAGTGTGACAACAGTGACCTCTAGCTGCCCAAGCGTGTCACAAGCTCATTCATTCACGGCTGCATTCATTCACCGGTGCATTCTGCAAACATTTGCTGAGCACCTGCCCTGGGCCAGGTGCTGGGAGCAGGCCCGCGGGAGCCTGTTCCTCCCTGCTGAGGCTCGCAGTCGCATGTGTACGTGTGTCTGATGAGGCCCGGGGGAAGCTGACCGGGGAGCCCTGGAAGGGCCTCTCGAGTCACTGGGCACCAAGCCCAGATGCCAGGGGCGGGGCTGGGGAGTGCAGCCTGGTGGCTTTGGGAGGGACCTCCATTCCGGGGCCATGGTGGGTGGAGGGACTCTTTGCCCCAGGGGACGGAGGCTTTGCTGGGTCACCAGGCTTTCTGGCCCTGCTCTGATGCCCTGAGCGGAGCTGGCGCCGCGGCCGGGCCTGTGGTGGAGGGAAGAACCAGGTGCTTGTTCTGGGCACTCATGCTCCTTGCTGTCTCGCCGCAGGTCCGGCCGCCCCATCAGCTTCATGGTGGTCTTCATCACCCCCAACCCCCTGAGCAAGATCTCCTGGGTCAACAGGTTGCACTTGGCCAAGATCGGACTCCGTGAGTTAAAGCCCTGGGGAGAGCGCCTCAGGGGACAGGGGTGCGGAACAGGGAAGCTTGGGGTGTGCATGTGGGGTGCGTGGGGGCAGGGGGGCTTCTAAGTTGGAGGGAGGCAGTGCCCTGGAGGAACACGGGAGCCAGGGTTCTGAGTCCTGAGGCTCTGCCTTGTAACGCTGGACAGTCCCTGCCCCTGTCTGAGCCTCAGTTTCCCCATCTGTAAAGTGATGGCAGTTGACAATGTCAACGAGTGGTTGTCAGGGCCCTGGGGGAGGGTGGTTAGGGCGTGGCTGCTGAGGGGCTTCCTTTTGGTTGGGGGTGATGACAATGTTCTAAACGTAGGTAGTGGGGAATATGCTAGAAACCTTGATGTGAATACTTGAAAAGGGCGGGTTTTACGGTAACCGAAACAAAACAGTGCAGGTTAGATTGAACTGATTCTCAACCAGGGCCTCTGTTATTTTTTTTCCTCCTACGCACCCCGTAATGATCACATGATAAATAAGACGCGTGTTCACAGAGCGCGTCCTACGTGGCAGACGGTTTTCTAAGCATCTTACACGCGTCTCTTTCTTTTCACACTGATGATACTCTGAGAGGTAGGTCCTGTTGTGAGCCCCCTTTTACAGTGGAGGCTCCGAGGCCCAGAGAGGTGCAGTGACTTGCCCAAGCTCACACAGCAGGAAGGGGCAGAGCTGGTGCTCAGACCCTGGGCAGTCAGCCCCCAGAGCCCACTCTGGACCGCTGTCCCTCTGCCTCCCCACATTGGGAGAGTTTCTGTCGTGCAAAACACGTTTGTTATGTTGTAATTACTTTATTTGTACTGTTTTTGAATTGACAAAAGGCCTAGGTCCTCGCCCATCAGAGCTACTATTTTCTGTCATATATTAGAATTCCCATTTGCTGCTTCTGGCCAATAACAGGGACATTTTTTGTTTGCTTCATTGTTGTTTTTAGTGTGATCTTATTATAGGTTTTGAGACATTTCTGGAAAGAAGTCAGGCCTTTTGACACTGGCTTTCATCAATTAAAAATAATTATGTAATGAGCCTTTACTGTGATTTTGGGCATGGGGAAAAGAGCAACAACAAAACCCGAAAGATCCCTGCACTCAGGGAAGCTATGATTTAGAGGGGCAGATAGGACATTACGTGAGGAACAAATCAACAGGGAGAAGTGGGTGATGTGACTGTCACCGAGCCTGGGAGCGGACCGCTGTCAGGGAGGGCCTCTGGGAGGTGACAGCCGAAGCCGACAGATCTGGGCAAAGCAGTCCAGGCTTCAGAACAGCAAGTGCAAAGGTCCTGCGATGGCCAGAGCTGATGAATCGTGGGGAGAGAAGTCGGCAGGTAGAAGGGTGGGCCGCTTTTCCAGAAAGCCAGGGCAAGATGCATGGAGCTTATTCTGAGCTTGACGGGCTGCTGTTCCTTGTACCAGTGAGAGCTGGGCAGCATCCTGGTCCGGTGTCCACTGGAGCGGATGGCTCTGCCCCTGTGCCGAGAGGGCATGTGGAGGTGGGAGGAAATGGGGAGGAGGTTGAGGTTTTGGGGGAGCCAGGGTCAGAGGCCTTCTTGATCTGGTGCTGACGTGGCACAAGCCTCGGCTGGATGTTTCCGGGCGACCAGGAGAGCTGCAGAGGGAGGAGAGAGAATTTTAATCAGAGACAGCCCCGGCCTTGGCAGCCGACCCCGGGGGAATTCTCGCCCCAGGGAGGGCGGACGTGGCTCCCCTGCTGGCCTGAGCTGATTGTACCCCTGCTCTAAAGGCAGCTCAGTCCGGTTTGAGGCCTGGCTGCTTTGCCGAGTGGGGCTTGGCGGCCGAGGGAGAGGAGGGGACGGGCGTGAGCCTTGCCTTTCTCGGCTGCCTGTGATGCGTGCTCCCCGCAATTTCACTGCAGCAAAAGTTTTAATGGAAGGAGAGTCATTTGAAATCTTATTTGAATGCCTGGGTTCCCCTGGGGCTTGAATAATTTGTTCCTTTTATTTTGCCAGTTTTTTTTTTTTTTTAATCTGCAGTGCCTGGCTGGGTGGGGTGGGGAATAATACCGCCTGTTAGTAATAGAATACGTTAAAAACATTTATTCACAAAGGATGTGATTCCTTTCTTTTTTTTGTTTTTTTTTGTACTTCTCTTTTCCTGACTACCACGTACGATCCTAATCCACTGAACGTTGAGGAAGGAGAGGGCTGGACTGGGGGTGCCTGGGATCCGGAATGGGGGGTCAGTTCTGCCCCTAGGGAGGAAAGGGCAGAGCACCCGGGGGAATCTGGGGACCCGCTTCACATCCCAGCGGCGCCCCTCCTGTGCCGTGTGGTCCAGGGAAAGGCCTCTGGGAGGTGACTCGGACTAGAGCTCCCGTGGTCCTCTCTCCTCTTACTTTTTGGGATCTTAGGGCCTCGTGAAATGGATCCGGGCTGCTTGAGGTCAGTTTCCGGATCTGTCCCTTCTCAGCTCTGTGATCTCGGGCAAATGATTTAGGCTTTAGATGCCCTTCTCCATCAGCAAGTGGTGATAATGCCAGCGCCCCCCTCACAGGGCTCTTGTGAACATATGGGTAGACGATGCGTCAAAGGCGCCTGGGACCGCCGGCCCCTGTGGGAGAAGCTCCTAGGACAAGGGGTGCCTGCATCTCACAGACGGGGAAGTGACCGGTCTAAGGTCGCATGTGATTCATTGCAGAACAGTTGCATGTGATTCATTGCAGAACAGGGACGGGTCGGGCCACCCTCCCACCCCTCTGCCAATTAGCTTCGTATTCATAAAGGCTCCAGGGAAGTGTTGCAGGTGGAAGGCCCCAGAGAAGGAAGACGCGTGGTCGGGGACTTCCAGTGCTCCCTGCTGTATCCCCTCACCTGAAGCTCTTGAAGTGCTGTGTTCATGGCTCTTACACTCCCCCCCGCCCCGGGGGCCCTGTAGCCTCTCCCACTTGAACCCTCCTTATTCCCACCTTCCCAGAGGACCTGGGCCGGGCAGGCTGCGGGCTGGTCCTAAGCTCACAGGGACACATCCGCACAGGCCATGGCCTGGGGGGCCCTCCCTCCCTGCCTCTGACTTGGCTAATGTTCCAGCCCCAGGTTCTCACAGTGACCCCACATTCCCCTTGATGAAGATCCAGTGACAGATCCTGAGCGCGGCCCTGAGCCTGGCCCAGGCAGCGTGCTGAGCGCGTTCTAGCTTTCATCTCCACTGACTCAACCATACAGACGTGGGTGCTGGGACCTGCCCAAGCCCTCAGGCTGCAGCAGTGGGTCTGCCCTCCGGAGCGGTCGTACCCCAGCTGCGTGACCACGGCCATTCGCTTGACCTCCCCGGGCTGCCGGGTCTGTCTCTCTGCGAGGGGGTGTTTGGAAAAGAAGGGTGCTGATGTCCCGCCAGCCCCCATGTCCGTGGCCGTGGCCAGAGGCCTCTCCGTGGCGCTGGGGGTGTAAGAGGACCTTTGAGGGCAGCCTCGGATTTGGAAAGTAGAGAAGGGTGGTCTGGGCTGTCGCCCTGGAGTGTCACAGCAGTGGCAGGAGAGGCACAGCACTGGGACTGAGCACAGGAGGGGACAGAGGAACAGGGCAGGGTGGGGGGCTCAGACGGGTGGAGGTGGGGTGGCCGCCCTCAAGCCTGTGGCTAGGCAGACCCCTCACCTCCAGGACAGTGATCTCATTATTTCTTGAGGGCCTGGCATGTACAAGGTGTTAAATCTTCTTTCTTCCCCCAGCGCTCACAGTGACACTCGAATGGTTGGAATCATTTCCCCCTTTTCCAGAGGAGGCAGCAGACTCAGAGAGGTTCAGCATCTGGCTCTGTGTCACACAGGGAGGGAGCTGGAGGCGGAGTTGGGATCTGCCAGGGCCGAGCTGGCACAGTCAGCCTCCTGCCGTGGGCGGGGCGGCTCTAAGGGCACGGAGGTGGGGGGAGTGCAAGGGGCTGTGGCCTCCAGCCCCGGAGCCTCCCCCGCTTCCCCACGGGGTGCTCCTGCGTTCGGTGGGTGCTGGCAAACAGAGCCGGGCGCTAAATAAGCCCCCACTTAATGTCAATTGGAAATCTCGGCTCTGCCGACGGTGCCAGTTCTTAATGTCACTTATCCCAAGCGGGCTTTCAATTTTCAACTGCGACAGCCTCCTAATTTGGTCTCAGCTGCCCTGGTTTTGTGACAGGAACAATGGCAGTGGCAGATGGGGAGCTGCAGCTCCATTTTCCTTTAACGTTCCCGATCGCAGGCAGGGAAAGCGCCATCTGGAAGGAGAAGGTCAGATCATTAAAAAATATATATCATAATAAATTGCCAGGACTTGATGGGCTGTGGATGTGGGGAAAGGAGAGCAGAGGAGCTCGGGCAGCATGGTGATGGAGGGGGGTTTATGTTCACAGACCCAGCTTGGGGAAGGAGCTGGAGCCCAGGGGGCAGGTGTGTTTCAGCCGTCTGTTGGGCTTTCGGGTGGTCGGAGCCTGATCATAAGCTCCTTGAGAGGAGGGCGGACTCCAGTCCTGCCCATCCTTATTCGCCAACCAGGGGCTTGTCCAAGAGGCAGCGCAGTGTTGCAAGGTCAGCACCTGCCCCGGGGAAGGGTGCTGCTGTGCAGGGCAGGCCGTCTGGGCTGTCACCCCGTGCTCGGTCCGTTCTCCACCTCCTGGGCCCAGCCTTTGATGTCCTCTGGCTTCTAGTTCCCGGGTAGGAGGGGGATGCAAACATCCACCCCTCCTGGCATCCCTGAGGGTGAAATAAGGCCTCATGTGGGCCAGAGCTTTGTAAACTGTGAAGTGTGGTGCCTATGGGCATTCTGTTAGGACAGGGCCTGTCCCATGCCGTAGCTGTCCTTTCTGTAATGGTCTCGCCTCCTTGGTGAGCTGCCCTTTCCTGTGACTCTGTCTCCAGGACCCAGCGGGGTGGAGGGCCTGACGCTGGGGCCGCCTCTGCGCCTGTTTGGGGAATGAGCTCGCCGCGCAACCCCTGGACTGCTGGCGGAGTGGGCTCCCCGGGTGGGCGGGCCGGAGCCTCTGCCGAAGCCGGTGGTTATGTCGTAATGCCTGACGTTTGCGGACGTCTTTTACTTCTCAGAGAGCGTCCTCCCCTGCCACCTTGTCCCAGCTCCTCGTGCCACAACCGGCACTGGGATGCCACCGTTCCCTCGTGGCAGTGGCATTGTTAAAAGCCACGTTATTGAGGTATGATTGACATACCTCGTACAGAACGCAGGCGAGGCTGGGGAGTCTGTGTGCACACACAAACATGCACACGCGTGCACACTCATGCACACTCATGCACACACACACACACACACACACACACACACACACACACACACATGCATATGCAGAGGAAGAAAGAGGCAAGCCAATAAAAGAGCCAATAGGCACTGAGACAGGAAGTGATGGAGGGGAGGGGGAGGGTGGTGGTCTGTGGAGGCCACTCCCGGAAGGTGGACAAGAAACCTAAACCTTGGGGAGGAGAAGAGCCAGCCCCGGGGGCAGGGAGGACAGCACTCCAGGCGGAGGGAATGTCCCGGGCTCATTTGTGTAAGTGGCTGAGGAAAGCCTAGTTCAGTGGAGCCTGGGACTGAAGGATCGTCCTCACTGTTCTGGAAAAGTCTGGATTTGATTCCAAGTGAATGAGACTCGATGGACGTGGGAACCATGACGCCCAGCGGAAGTTTAGCGGGATGGTTCTGGCTGTCGTGGGGAGGACTGACCGTAGGGAGCAGTGGTCAGCGCAAACCCGTCTGGAGGCCCTCGTGGCTGGTGAGCCCTCTTGGACGGAGCTGACCCTTGCTGGGCCTGGGTGGGCCCGGGTCCCTGCTTCCTCCTGGTCTCTGACTAGACACGTTGGGGGTGTCACGACTCTTCTGCGGAAGACCTCTCCTCCCGTCCCTGAAGCTCCAGGTGCCCTTCAGCTTGATGTCATTGTGTTAAGTGGCCCCTCTGGCCCGGGGCGCCACCTTCCGTCCTCTGGCTCTCCGTTTCCCAGCAGAGCTGCCCCCTGGTTCTCCAGAAGCCGTCATGCCCACGGGCCTCAGTGGGGGAGCCGGTGGCCGGGAGACGGCATTGGAGTCCGGCAGACCCAGGTCCCCATCTGGACTCTGGCACCAGCCGTGCACGTGACCTAGTCAATTCCTTCATCCCCGAGGGTCGGTCTCATTGTCCATTAGGAGAAAAGCACGATTCCCACTGAGCTTGGTTATCTTGAAAACGAGAACTGGGGAACACATCCATGGCCCCTGGCACGTGCCTGCTTGCGGACACACAGTGGGTGCCTTCCCTGTGCCCTGCCCCTGCTGTCAAGGTTCCAGGAAGGCGCCCCCCCTATGGAGCACAGACAAGGATGGGCTCTTGAGCAGGGAGAATTCTCCGGGAGGGATGGCAGTTTACCCGCTCGCTCACGCCCTCCTTTCATTCATCCTTTCAGCCCGTGCTTGCTGAGCACTGACCATGTGCTGGGTGCCAGGGAGACCGTGGCAGACAAGACAGGCCAGGTCCTGGCTGCCCTGAGCTTACATTCTAGGGACGTATGCAGACAGACCACGAACAAGGAAATAGACAAAGTGATTCTAGATCATGGTGAAGGCTATGCAGGAAATAAGATGTGGTCTCTAGACTGTTTTCTGAGAGAGGGGTCATGATAGCCAGGGTGGTCAGGGAGGACTTCTTGGAGGTGGTGGCATGTGAGGCAGCCCCGACCTACGTGGGGGAGACAGTGCAGAGTGAGGTGTAGCCGATGCCCTTGAGCATAGTGCTGTCCAGATGTGAGTCTGGACCTGCACTTCTCACAGGCCCCCGGCGCCTCAGTGTCCAGCCGGACAGGGAACCTGGAGGCGGAGGACCACCTGAGTCTCAGGGTGGGTCTTCAGGGAAGCAGGAGAGAGTCATCCTCTTGACCATCATCATCAGAGTCGGCTCTTATCTTCTGACTTGTTTTTGGCCGTCTCCTCCATCTAGAGGCACCTCTAGACCTCCAGGTCAGGGCAGCAGGGCCTGGACTGGGCTCAGCACCACGACATTTTTGAAACCCTTTCTTGTCTACTCTTTCACTGGATCCTCACGATGACCTCAGGACAAAGGCATTTTTATGCCCCTGATTCATAGGGGAAGAAATCGAGGCTTAGCGTTGGGGGACTTTGCACAAGGCTGCTCAGTGAGAGGGTGGACCAGCCAGGACTCAAATCTTCGATTTCCCGACCCAGGGTCATGAGCATGGAGCGAGGCCGGGTTTCGTCTTGGCTGGGCAGGCATGGGGCTGGGGGCGGCCCCCTGGGCTCACCGGGCTGCTCACTGCCTGCTTGGTCCTCGGACTCTGACCGGCTTCACTCACCTCCTTCCTCTTGCTGTAGGCGAGGAGAACCAGCCGGGCTGGCTATGTCCGGACGAGGACAAGAAGAGCAAAGCCCCGTTCTGGTGCCCCATCCTGGCCTGCTGCATCCCCGCCTTCTCCTCCCGGGGCCTCAGCCTGCAGGTGAGTGGAGTAGATCTCGAGGAGCCCACCACGAAGGTGGCTTGTGGGAGAACTGGGGTTTCCAGGTTGTGCCCGCCGCAGGAGAGGGCCAGGGTGCAGTCCCAGCTTCTCCACCTCCTACGGATGGAGTTGGTCAAGACGTTTTGGTGCTCTAGGCAGGAGTCAGCCTCCCCACCCAATCTATGGGGATAGATGCCCTTTGTGGGTCCAGCGAATGGAAAATTCCGTGATTTTGAGCTAACAAACAGCTATGATCTCATCAGCTGATGGCATGACTCCAGCTCAGAAGAGAGGCCGGAATATACCCGAGTGGCTCTGCCAGACATAGGTTGGCCCCTGTCTCCCTGTCTGATGCTGCCAGGCAGGAGCCACTTCTGGCCCCATGGCCGTCATGCCTGCGTCTGTCAAGCACCTACTGTTTTCCCCAGTGCTTTGCCACCACTGTCTTGTTTTGATACTTGTAAGAACTCCATGAATAGATGTTTCTAGATCTGTTTCCCAGGTTAGAAACTCCAGCTCAGACAGGTGACGTGATTTTCTAAAAACACAGCCAGTTGTGATGGGTCCAGGAATTGGCACCTTGCTTCGCCTCATTCCAGCACCCGTGTGCCCCACCCCTAGCACGCTCCCTCCACTGTCACCTGTCCTTGATGTCCCCGCGGCGCTTACCCCTCCCTCTGGGGTCGTTACTGCCCATCCTCCTCCCTAGGAGAGGAGCTCATGTGAGCTCTGGGGAGGGGGAGGCGCAGGCTTGGGACCTAGATACCTAAGCCCTAAGAGCCAAGCTAATTGGGGCGCCAAACAGCGAAAAGCACGTACCCTTGAGACATCAGTTCGGCCATTAGTTCATTCATTTGTCAGTCTGTTCTGCGTATAATTTTTGAGCACCTACTACGTGCCAGGCCCCGTGCTGGACGCTGGGTGTATGGTGGTGACCAAAACATACAAGGTCCCCACCCTCCTGTAGCTTTCAGTCTGGAGAGAGACAGCAACACCCTGGCAGACAAAAGGGAGCGCAGAAGAGTGATGGGTGTTGTATCAGCTGGGATAGATACGGGGGGGGGGGGGCTCCATGGTTACGGGCGGAGAGGGCCTCTCGGAGGAGGTGGCGGACCTGAGTGGCAAGAAGGCTCCGATCCCCTGCGGGCCCAGGGGAAGAATATCCCAAACAGAGCAGCACAGAGGTGGGAGCAGTCTGGGAAGCTGCAGCTCGGTGAGCTGGGAGGAGAGGCCAGGGCTCAGGTCCCATGGGGGTGCGCCGGGCCACTCCAGCTTCCCGGGCTGGTCGCGGCTGGGTTTTATTCTCAGGGCAATGACACCCCAAGAATGGCTCCACACAGGGGACCAGAACCTCTGATGTACATTTTGGAAAGATCATCTGGACCTTCTGGCTGAGGTGTGAGCGACTGAACTGTGGCCCCAGAGGGAGCAAGACTGGGGACTGAGAGACCGACACAGTCGTCGGTGCAGGGGTCTCGCCGAGCTGAGGCAGGACTTGGCAGGTGGAGGCAGGGCCAGGCTGGGGCGAGGTGAGCGGGGCCCTCACCTAACCACGATGAGTGCGATTTTACTGTAATACTTACAAAACCAAACCAGCAAATTGTGGCCTTGGTTTGGCTGCTTTTTTGGGGGTAAGTGGTGGGCTGGGATTAGGGTGGGGCAAGGCCGTGCAATGCAGGGTCCGTTTCTGCGTGTGTTTACAGTCTTACTAATTGTTCATCGTGGATTTTTTTGTACTAATGTTTATTGCCAAAAATTGTGTTACAATATTCTTTTGGATGTTGGGGTGTTTTGGCCCCCTCTCCTCCCTCTCGTCCTGGGTCTAGGGGACTGGGGGCGTGGGGACGCATTCGGGGAGTGTGCCGGGGTAGGGCTGGTCCCACTGGTGAGAGTTCAGATGGGGCCGAGGGGGCAGGAGGGCCATACCCAGCTCTTGAGCCTGTGCACCCAGAAGTGGTGTCAGGGGTGGTGGAGTGTTCCCCGTGCCACAGTCTGATGGAGGGGGTGCAGTCAGGTCCCAGCACTGCTCGGTGGCTGGTGGCTGGGGTGGCAGTAACAGCGGTGTGGCGGCAAGCCCTTCCAGGAGGCGTCCACGCCAGGCTTTGTTCTAGGCACTTCACCACCGGTAACTCTGGTCCTCCCTGCTGCCCTCAGACCCTCCGAGGCGGCGCTTGCCCACCCTCACTGAGGAAGGAGGGTCTTCTTGACTCGTTCCTGGCAAGGGAGGCCAGGTGCTGTTCGTTTCTGTAGGGCTCCGGAAAGCCGGCCTTTGTAGGCCTTCAGACCTCGTTGATTAAGGGGGAGGCCTGCTGAGTTTTGTGAGCTCCTTCCCAGCACGGGGTCGGGGTTCCCATGGGCCTTGGGGCTGGGTGGGTGTGGGGGTGGGGGGGTAGAGTCCTTGGAGTGGGGATTTCTTAGTGTCCCCCTGCCTGTGGCTCACCTGGCCCTAGGATATGGAGAAGGCTGACCCTGGGGTGCCTTCTGTTTCCTCCCGACGGCCTTAGCCCTCTCGAGAATATGGGACTCAGGCCATGGCCTGACAGGTCACTCCTGGGCGGTGAGGTCACAGACAAGCCGCTGCCTCCAGGGACTCCCTGAAAGAAACCCACCCTGCTGGGGAGCCGTCTTCCACCCAGACCTGGGGGACACGCATCTGAGAACCTGCTCCTGTGGAATTCTCCAGGCCTGCCGGCGTATAGGCCCCTGCCTGGCATCTGCCCCGGAACCCCTATGTGAGTGAATCTTCTGGGGCAATGAGCCTGTGGAGCTCCTGAGGGAGATACCAGAGCCTGGTTGTTCCCGTTTGCTGGCCCCCAAGACACCACTTCCGCTGTCCCTGCCCCTGCCGCCTGCCCCAGCCTGGGCGCATGTGCCCCATGAGCTCTGCGCGGGCAGCCGGATGAATGCGGGCCTTGGAGTGCCAGGGCCTTGTCCAGTCACTGTGGGAACAGACGTGAGCATGTCGGCCGCCGTCTGGGCCTGCCTCTGGGCCCGCCGCCTCTCCCCAGGCCCTGTCCCAGGGGCCTCGGGCTCTGTGGCTGGCCTAATGGGAGCCGGTGACTAAGTGCGCCCTCCAGGAAAGGCTCGCTGGCTCCAGTCCCCTCCCAGTGTAGATGAGGTCAGTGCTGTTGTACCATCAGCCGGAGCAGGGTGTGTGGCGGGTTTTCTCCCTCAAAGGAGCAGGGATGTGGGGGCCGAAGGAAGAAGCGTTTCTCCTCTCTGTGCTGATGGGTGGCTGGCGCCCGGGCTGGGCCACACCGAAGACTTCCTTGAGAGGACAGCGATGGGGCACACCCATCCCTGGGCTGGAGCTCCAGCTCCGCACGTGCCAGCCGCGTGACACTGGGAATCCGCTTTAATGCACTGTGTGATTCACGCCAGACCCTGGCTAGCTGGTTGCGTGGCATGCATGCAGAGTTCAAGAGATGTGAGCAAAGATCGGGGGGCATTTTGGCCCCCAGGAAGACACGAGTGTCCGTTCCGAAGGATTTCTGAACTCCTGTCACCCCAGCAGCACCCTTGGCAGCACCCATCCAAGCTGGAGGCTGTGCCTGGACAGGGGGGCAGGAGGGCAAGGGGAGGGCTCCGTGCAGCCTGTCCCCCCGTGAGCTGTGGTTCAGCCTGGGGGCCTGCCTGGGGACAGGGGCTTGGGGACAGGGGAGGGATGCTGCCCGCGCCAAGGTGCTCTACGATTAGCGCCTGGGAGGCCTGGGGGCTGCAGCCCTGACCTGTACAGCGTGCTGGCCGAGCGCCTCTGTCCTGGCCCTCCCTAGCCAGAGCTGCTGGCTGTTTGTGGGGTCCCTGCCTCCTGACTCTGCCCCAGCCCGCCCCTCCTGGCATGGTGTGGCTCAGGAGTCGAGGTGGCACACGTAGAAGGCCAGCACGTCCCACAGGAAGTGCCCAGCCGCGCGCCAAGTGCGTTCTGTCTGCCTCTGCAATCCCCGCCACCATCCTGGCAAGGCGTCAGGGTCTCCACGACCATGAGGAACTGATTTGTGGGGTCACCGGCTGGTAGCAGCTGAGTTGGGACTGGAGCCCGGGCTGGCTGCACCCACAGCCTGTCTCCGTCCTCCAGCCCTGAGCCGCTCTCCTCTGCACTGCCCGGGGTACCTTGGTTTGGGAGAGCCGGCTTCCTGGCACAGATGGGACTCCTGGGTCCAAGGAACCGTTTGAGTTTTTGCCATCACTTTGGACCCGGGTTCTGTGGATTCGGCTGACATCTGGGCCCCCTGGAGTTGCCATGGAAACGTCGCAGTTGCCCCTTCCCCGTCTGTGAGAGGACGGGAGCGGCAGCCTGGCAGGAGGGCTGGGCAGCCTTAGCTGTGTGTGGCCCACCGTGAAGCAAAATGGCCAGGAGCAGGGGCCTGAGGGTGCTTGGAGCGGTGGGGGGCAGAGCGAGGGGGGCCTCCTGCTCTGGGCGTCTGGATCTGCCTTCCCAGCTGCGCAGAAGTGGGAGCCAGGAGCGCAGAGGCCTGCAATAGGGCGGCCTGGCCTCTGGGTGGAATTGAACTAGAGTGGGAAGGGCGCTGAGCCGGGAGTTGGAACTCGGAATTCCAGCCCTGACTCTGCTGCCAACTTGCTGTGTGACCTTGAGCCAGTCGTGTCCCCCCACCCCCACCCCCATGCCCCGAACTTCCAATTTGCCAACTCCTAAATGAGGGGACTGGAGGAGGTGACCTTTCTGGGCTTCCTCACCTTGAGCCAGCCTTTGGACACTGTTAGAACATCTGCACGGGGCTGGGGCCAGCCCCGGCCTTCAGCACCAGCAGGGGGCAGCACCTGCCCAGCAAAGGCCCGTGGTGGTCACCTTCCAGCATGGTCCGTGACAGGGCCAGGCCACCTCCTTGCACTGCTGTCCTGGCCGGAGAGACAGACTGGCGAGGTCTCGCTCAGAGAACAGGCCCCAGAGAACCATCTGGCACGGGGCTTGGGGCAGCAGATGCAGGAGGAGCAGGCAGCCTTGATGACAGCCGGTCCCAGATGGGGCCCCTGGCCCCCAGGGGCAGCCTGCACAAGCCCCCCAGGCCTCTGGTGCGGGGGGGCTGGTCTGCAGAGTGGCTCTGTTGTCGAGGGGAGTGGAACCAGATGTCCAGCACCCCTTCCTTCCTCCACCGTGCTTCTCTGGAGGGACGCAGGGAGATCTAGGAGGGAGGCTGGCGCAGGCCAGGCCCTGTCATCCTCCTGTGGCCTAGGGCAATCATGTGTCCGCCGTGAACCTCATTTCCCTTCTGTAAAATAAGGTGGGGTGGGTGTTAGTGGTTTTCACCAAATCTTATCCAGATGTTGCTTAGTTAGAAAAATTGGTGGCTGGCCCAGAGTATCACTCAGGCTCGTCCTAGCCAGAAGGTTCTAGGAGAGCGTTGGTCAAATGTGAGTGCATAGGAATTGCCTGGAGAGCCTGTGAAACCCATCGCTTTCTGGTCCCCACCCCCATCAGGGATTCTCATCTGGGACCTGCATGGGGCCCAGAAATCTGCAGGTTGAACACCTCCGCAGATAGCTCAGACAGAGGTCCTGCTGCCGAACGTTCCGACATGTTGATGCTTAGCCCCTTGTGCGCCTTCTGTGTCTCCGCAGCTTGGGGCCCTGGTCCACAGTCCTGTCAGCTGCCCCCTGCTGGGCTTCTCAGCGGTCAGCACGTCCCTTCCACAAGGCTACCTCTGGGTAAGTCACTCCCGAGCCGGCCAGGGATTCTGGCCTCAGGACAGAAGCAGGGAGGTCGGCACTGGGAAGGGAGTGGGGGAAAATGCTGCCTGTCTGCCGGCCCCCGTTATGTGCACCTTCACCCAGGAAGTCCTTCCTGGGAACCTCTGTGCCAGGCTCTGTGCTCAGAGTGGGCAGACGCAGCTTCACTGGGGACAACAGAAAACCAGGGGACAAGGAAGTGAGCATGACTTGTGCAAATGGCCACGTTCCATGAAGGAAATGAGTGGAGCTGTGCAGAGTATCTGGGTGACAGGGTCTCTACCCTGGGGGTCAGGAAGCAGGGCTGGTTATTGCCCAGCTCTTGCAGAGATCCCAGCCCACCTTTTTCTCCCTGGGATTCCCGGGCAGAGCCTCTCTCCATTTAAATGGGCACCGTTATGATCCTTGTGATGCAGACTGTGTTCTCCCATAGACTCCCTGAGGTTCCACCTCCCCACCCCTCTGGCCACCTTCCAGCTCCTGCTTATTCCTGCCTCCAGGCACTCAGGCAGGAAAACTC